>NC_134144.1:68312009-73112009 GCF_033958435.1 Carettochelys insculpta
GCATAGGAACCTTTTTAAGCTTTAGTTAAAGTCCTAAAGCCAGTTGTTGAGGAAGGAGGGGATTAGTGTGTATTAGGAGCCTCAACAGAGGTTAGTAACACAGAGATAGCCTTGCATGTTGTCAAGTATCAGAGGGGTAGCCGTGTTAGTCTGGATCTGTAGAGCAACGAAGGGTCCTGTGGCACCTTATAGACTAACAGAAAAGTTTAGAGCATGAGCTTTCGTGAGTTAACTCACTTCTTCAGATGCTGGTCCTGGAAATCTGCAAGGCCAGGTATAAATAGGCCAGAGCAAGGCTGGGGATAACGAGGTTAGCTCAGTCAGGAAGGCTGAGTTGTATTGTCATCAGTAGATCTGGAGGTGTGAACTCCAAGAGAGGGGAAGCTGCTTTTGTATTTAGCCAGCCATTCACAGTCTTTGTTTAATCCTGAGCTGAGGGTATTGAATTTGCAGATGAATTGTAGCTCAGCAATTTCTCTTTGGAGTCTGTTCTTGAAATTTCTTTGCTGCAGGATAGCTACTTTTAAATCTGCTACTGTGTGTCCTGGGAGATTGAAGTGCTCTCCTACGGGTTTTTGTATATTGCCATTTCTGATGTCTGATTTGTGTGCATTTATTCTTTTATGTAGGGACTGTCCAGTTTGTCCGATGTATATGGCAGAGGGGCATTGCTGGCACATGCACAACTATTTCAGATTCGGTGACAATATATACCTTCAAATCAGCGGCACAGCTATGGGTACCCGCATGGCCCCTCAATATGCCAATATTTTCATGGCTGACCTAGAACAACGCTTCCTCAACTCTCGTCCACTAACACCCCGGCTCTATTTACGCTACATTGATGACATCTTCATCATCTGGACCCATGGGAAGGAGACTCTGGAGGAATTCCACCAGGACTTCAACAACTTCCACCCCAACATCAAGCTCAGCCTGGACCAATCTACACAGGAGATCCACTTCCTTGACACTACCGTGCTTATACACAATGGACACATCAGTACCACCCTGTACCGTAAACCCACTGACCGCTACTCCTACCTCCATGCCTCCAGCTTCCATCCCAGACACACCACACGATCCATCGTTTACAGCCAAGCACTTAGATATAACCGCATTTGTTCCAACCCCTCCGACAGAGACAAACACCTACAGGATCTGCACCAAGCATTCCTGAGACTGCAATACCCACCTGAGGAAGTGAGAAAACAAATCAACAGAGCCAGACGTGTGCCACGAAGCCTCCTACTACAGGACAAGCCCAAGAGAGAAACCAACAGAACACCACTAGCCATCACCTACAGTCCTCAGCTAAAACCTCTACAGCGCATCATCAGGGATCTACAACCCATCCTGGACAATGATCCCCCACTTTCACAGGCCTTGGGAGGCAGACCTATCATTGCTCACAGACAACCTGCCAACCTAAAACAAATCCTAACAAGCAACTATACACTGCACCACAGTCACTCTATCTCAGGGACCCATCCATGCAACAAACCTCGTTGCCAGCTCTGCCCACATATACACACCAGCAACATCATTACAGGACCTAACCGGATCAGCCACACCATTGTGGGCTCATTCAGCTGCACATCTACCAATGTAATTTATGCCATCATGTGCCAGCAATGCCCCTCTGCCATATACATCGGACAAACTGGACAGTCCCTACGTAAAAGAATAAACACACACAAATCAGACATCAGAAATGGCAATATACAAAAACCCATAGGAGAGCACTTCAATCTCCCAGGACACACAGTAGCAGATTTAAAAGTAGCTATCCTGCAGCAAAGAAATTTCAAGAACAGACTCCAAAGAGAAATTGCTGAGCTACAATTCATCTGCAAATTCAATACCCTCAGCTCAGGATTAAACAAAGACTGTGAATGGCTGGCTAAATACAAAAGCAGCTTCCCCTCTCTTGGAGTTCACACCTCCAGATCTACTGATGACAATACAACTCAGCCTTCCTGACTGAGCTAACCTCGTTATCCCCAGCCTTGCTCTGGCCTATTTATACCTGGCCTTGCAGATTTCCAGGACCAGCATCTGAAGAAGTGAGTTAACTCACGAAAGCTCATGCTCTAAACTTTTCTGTTAGTCTATAAGGTGCCACAGGACCCTTCGTTGCTCTAGAGATAGCCTTGTTAGTATATATTCTAGCAAAACAAAAAGGCAGTCCAGTAGCACTTTAAAGACTAACAAAATAATTTATGAGCTTTTGTGCGACAGACCCACTTCTTCAGACCATAGCCATACCAGAAAGCTCACCACCTAATAAATTATTTTGTTAGTCTTTAAAGTGCTACTGGACTGCCTTTTTGTTTTCATCAGAGGTTAGTTCGTTAATAGATCAGGTGCTAGAAGAACCTGCTGAAGAATATGCAGCATTGTTCCTGGGCTTTGCAGAACCAATGAGACCTGCTGTTGTGCAAGGCAAATATCTTCTTGTGTGCTGTTCTAATTAGGCATTACCTTAGGACATGTAGTAGAGTGTGTTGCCTGCTTGTGTATTGCTGAAAGGAGGAACAAACAAATTAGTAAAGGAAGAGGAGTAAAAGAGTGAGAATAAAAGAGTAAGACCTAAGGAAAGGAAGTCACATGAAAATGCATCCTCTCTGCAATGTGCATTTGGGGAGAACTTGAGGAAATCAACATACAATCAGGTTATATGTAACCTTGCTGAAGAGGGGATGTGGGAGAAAGGAAATTATCCAACACCTCTCCCATCTCTACAAGTGGGGCCATTTACATGATTGGGGTGTAAGCTTTCTCCAGGGCCTCACGCAACAGATGTGTTCAGAGCACGCCTACTGGATCTGGGCTCCATTCAAAATCTGGCCAGAAGAGAAAGCCGTGGAGGTTGCCTGCTGCCATCAACGCCTAACTAGTGTGAGAATGCAGAGCATGATAAATTTATGAAGAGAGCTATATGACTGTTTTTTCTGCAATAGCAGAAAATTTGAGTCCACTCTTCCAGTCTACGTATTACATGTTTTATAGTGACAGAGATAGCCGTGTTTTGAAATACCTCCTATTCCCTGTCTACACAGCCCCTATTCCTAAATACCTATTTTGGAATAGGTGCTATTCCTCATAGAATGAGATTTTACGAGATTTGAGTCCACCCTTGTGTAGATGCTTGCAAAGTTATTTTGGAATAGTGGTCATTATTCCAAAATAACTTTGCTGTGTAGACATACTCATATTGAGTTTTGGCAGCCAACTAACAACAAAATATCAAGTGTTTACGTGCATGAAAGTTACAAAGCTGTAATCTTTAACAGTCCCAGAGAAGTTATAGAGGGAAAAGACAAATAAGGATATATCATCAAGTCTATCTCCTTCCCAATTCAAGATTTTTCTCTGCAACAGTGCTGAGCTAACATAGTTAGAGCAAAGGCCACAACAGAAGCTTGGAACAAGCCAGACTACCTGAATAGGTTTCCCTTCAGGAAAGTTCACTTTTTGGTACATCTAACCTAGATGCCTCATGCCAAGATATTCTTTAAGAAGTTATTTAAAAGAAACTCCAACCTTGTAGCAGGCAGTTCCACAAGCTTTTTCCTGTTTTAGTTATAACTTGTAGGCAAAGGATTATGAGTTCATTTTTATGTTCATTTTTTATGTCTTTCACTGGTGTAGCTCCACTGAAGCAACGGAAGTTTTGTTGATTTACCCCTGTTGGGTCACTTGAATTATATTGATTACAACAGCTGGGGATGTAGTCTAGATTTTATTTTTTAAAATCAGTGTGTACAGTAGCTGATTTTACAAATGAACTGAGACTATAAAGAGGAAAAGTTTATGATCTATTTACTTTTAAATCATAAGATTTGGTCAAGCTTTAAAATACACACTTTTTTAAAAAATGAAACTCTGGAGTCAAATTTTGCTGCATTTAAGTTTTACATGGCAATGGGTCTATACCTGTGTTCCAGAGAAAGCATACCCGTAGCCCCAAGAATAACCCCATGCGCAAATTATTGCTGTCAAGGCTAAGAATAGTATGCATAGCAGAGGGCTAAGAATAAGGACCCAGAATAGTGAGATAATCATGTCCATGTTACCTGCCAGCCCCTTACAACAGCTTTTTTACATATGCTCTCAGGCTGCAGCCAGAATTTGGCGTGATGTGCTGCCACATTTTGGAGATTTTTTTCTGATGTGTCAGTTCAAGCTTCTGCCCCCATATGCTTTTTCAGAAAAATTAGCACAAATAGCAACAAATTTGATTTTGTTTAAAGCATCTTTGTAATTGAAGGGATTCAGACTTAGTTTTGTCAGAATGTCGCGATTCTCCTCACAATGCCATACTAAGGCCAGAGCTCTGAAGTTCAAGGATGGATGTGAAAAAGCTTAGCGCTGACATCTAATAAAAGTATTGAGGATAAGGTGGCGAACACTGTTGCAGTTACAAAAGGGTGCTATATCTGGAAAACAGATGTAACACACAAGCTGAGCACCCCCCACTGCAGATTTCAAAGAGCGAGTAGCAGATAACCTGCAGAAAAAATAGCTATGCTGTTTGCACCAAAGACATAAATCACCATAATTGCTGAGGATCTGTCTCACAGGAGGAAAAGAAGATATTTAGACAAGCCCCCAAAAGGACACTGCCTTGGTTTGATAACATCCAGGAAGCTACGGAGAGTGCTTCTAGATTTACAGCAGAAGGTATGCCCACCCCTTCACTGACAGTGAAAAAACACAGTAAGACACCAGGTGGCAGATTCAACACAGAGTGAAAGGAAGTGTTTCTGAGAACAGCCTGTGACCATGTCATCAGAAGCCCTCCCCCGCGCCCCAGGCTCAGATAGGTGTTACTGAGAGATGTCCAATAAGAGACATATAATCTTGTTTGGGAGGTTCAGGTCATCAGGTCATCTTCGACCTCCCTCCTAGATCTCTGTTTTACTAATTAGCTTCATGAGTTTGTGTTGTTACTTTACCACCCAGGGGCGTTTGTAACATGAATTTGGAAAATTCAGTATAGCTCAGGATGGAGAGTTGACAATTGTTTTCCCTGCTTAATTACCATACAATCAACCTATATCCCTTTGTTCCATTTAAGCTTGCTTCAGAAACCATTCCCTCTAACTCTTCCAAGCTTTCTGGCCCTCTCCCTTCTAATTTGTGTAGATCTTTCTAGTACTGAGATGATCTCAGAGGATGCAGGAGAACTGAAGTTAAATAAAGTTTCAGTAGACATAAACGTGGGCAATTTTCCAATATAAACACCCTCATGAAATCCAACAACAGAGCAAGATCTAGAGAACTGGAGCAGGAGGTGTAAAATGTCACTGTCGTATTTTTGATGCAACCTAGACCAGTGAGAGGTTGTGTCAACACATGCCTTATAACCTTGACCAACTTAAATACTTTGTTGCTGCAGCTCACAGCTTGGATACCAACAGCCAGCAGACAAGCATGAAGTTTCTTGGGCACTGGGCAGCCCAAGTGCCTAACTCCAACCCCCAGCATCCTGTCTATCCAACAGCAGGCTCACCCTTGTCCCCACCATTTTTGGTTGATACTTGCACAATGACCATAGCATACCTTCCATCTCAGATTTCCCTAAAACTATCTGTTCTGAAATGTCCATTTCTCTCCTGGAACAGTCAGAGAAGTAATAAGTGCTGTCACTCCTTTACAGAGACAGAAGCACAGTAGCTCGTTGTTTTAACTGGAGTTAATAATCACTTAAAGTCAAAGATAGCACTAGGCTGATTTATAATGAAAACAAAATATATTTAATCAAAGGGGTTTTACATGAGTTCAATGCAAGAGATAAGGACAAAATTGTTATTAAGTAACCCAAAAAAAAAGCAAAATATGCTTCTTAGTGGCTAAGACTTATGCCACAGATAACTACAGAGGATAGTTCAAGGTATCTTTCTTACCAATCTGTCTACTTTGCAGCCATCACTGACTTTTCCTCAGTCAGAACCATCCACAGGAGCACAAGGGACACGCTTCCCTTGTCTTTCCAGGTTTCTCATATATATTCACCTCCCAGAGACTTCAACCCTCATGGCCAAAGGATGCATCTTAATTTGCAAGAGCTTTGGCCCATTGTGCCTGCCCAGTGATTGATGCCAAGATCTTCTCTCCTTTTTTCCTCCCAAACTCACTAATTTGTTCCCAGACTCTGGATGACTTCAGGCTTTTCTTCACTTCTGTTGACTTTTCATCTCCTTTCTGATTCATATGTAAATGGGGCTTCCACTGTTTCTGGATACCCCTTGCTTCATTTCATTGGAGACATTCCCTCCTGTTTTCTCTTTGTTTGGTCACAGACTTCCCAGCAGAATATCAATGAGTATCCTCATGTTACTACATATATTTTGCAATAATACTGTCACTACTTTCTCTTTAGTTTGACTACAATACCTCACTAGATAGTCTTTTATAATACAGTATACAATCAGTTGATTTAATTACTTAATGTTTGAGTTTCAGTCCCCGTGTCTTTAAACACCAATAGTTTATTGGACTCCATTCCTTTTCTCCATCTGGAAAGAGATGCCATGCAAATTGGTGAAGACTTCATGCTGGTTCCTCCACTGCTGGTCATAGTTGAGTCATTACGTCCTTCTCCTGCAAG
This sequence comes from Carettochelys insculpta, assembly GCF_033958435.1. NCBI lineage: Eukaryota > Metazoa > Chordata > Testudines > Carettochelyidae > Carettochelys > Carettochelys insculpta. Next base: position 68,318,626 of record NC_134144.1, read on the forward strand.
CTTGATGGCTTTGCTTAATTAAATAAACCTTTATTGTCGCCACTTGATGAGCAGGCTGATCAGGCATTTCATTATTTAAGGCAGACTGGGCTTATACATTTCTTGCCAAGCACATTTTAAGAATGTAATTCTGCCAAATATGCCATAAATCTTAGTACATGCATCATGCAAAAACATTGATGTGTTAGATGTAGTGAGTACACCAGGCCTGACATGAACTGCTAACAGTAGGGAATCATCAACAAGCTTCAGTCACAGTAGTATTTTCATGCTACTCTCTATCAAGCACTTACTAAAATACTTCCTTGAATACTTTCCTGGGTTTGGTCCAGCCTCCATGAAAAAAACACTTTACCATTTCACTGTCACTAAATGCAATCTTTGATGATGATAAATTTGAGACCTTGTTATCCCCCTTTATTGGACTTAGAGCGTCTTCCCTCATAAACCATGCTGTAATGGAAAAGTGCATAATGTTGATGAATTGTGCAGCTGTTAAGGTCTTTTTTTCTGATTTACAAATATGTACATTGAGGTTAATCAGTGATTGGCTTAGTCATCAAACACTTTTATCTCTTAATATAAAACATAAATAATAAAACTTGACATTCTACTTTTTCCTTCTCAACTTAGCCCCAAAAGTGCTATACGTTTATTAAGAGGAGGGTTGTATTCAAAGTATTCAAGACATTTCCAAATAATGAATGTATGTGTCACCTTTTCCCGACTTCCCCCCCCAAATGTCTTCTTGTTCCTGCTAGCTGCTTTTCAGTGTTAGAGAAGAATAAAGATGTTTGGAAAAATGTCTTCAAGGATATCGACAATCTGTACACGGGAAAGGGTAATGATGCAATTCACAATGTGGATAATGAAGAGGTAAGAACCGCCTTGGTCTTTCCAGCCATTTAATATAATTTAAGGCCAGAATGGAACATTTTGAGCATTTCTATTCTGACCTGTAGTAATACAGTAATTCCTGCTATGGCAGGACATGTTCTTGCCTATGATGTAAATGAACAATATCAGTCTCAGTAGCAATCAAACATTACAGAACAAAAGCATATCTTTCAGAAATACAATTGATCTTGACTTAAAATCTCCATGTGATGATACATTTATGCATCTCTTGGAAAGATACTTTGATAGTTAACTAACCTTGGAGTTGAAAAGTTGTCAGATTTCTAATCTGAGTTCTTCAACCAACAGATCTTGTTAGAATTCAAAATTTCTAGGGGGTCAAGAAGGAATATATAGAGCTTCCTACATTTGCGCACCAGACTATAAAACAAAAACCAGAAAAAAACCCAAAACCAAACAATTTCTGGGACCATTGGCTTTTGTTTTCCGTGGCAACATCCAGTCATCGAAGGTGTATAGCAAATTTACACCAGTGCAAAAACAATCAGAATAGGACCTGATCAGACCTCTGCAAGCTCCCTTTATTACAAATGCCTAAACATTAAAATGTATGTTTGCTGCCTCAGATGAACATAATTCTCAACTATCATTAATGAGGAACCATAAAGCATACTTCACATTTTATGCCCAAATGACATTAAGCTTTCAAAGCCCATAAATGCATCTGTCTATTGGTATTTATAGAAAATTACATAACATACAGTTATAATACAACAATGAGAGGGGATGGAACTCATTTAATTTAAAAAGCACTATTACAAGGAAAATCTGTGTACAGAATAAATGTTCTCCTGCTGTTTTAAAAACACATTTGTGTATGTACTCTAGCTAGGAAATAAAAAGGGGTTTTAAAAACTGCCATTATTTACATCATCTTTATTTCTGGCCTCCTTTAAGGAAGAGAACCAGGATCTCAATTTATAGTAATTCATTTCTTGTTTAAAAATAAATACAGCTTCAGACTAGTATAATGTATATGGCTTTATCTTACACTTCTGTCCATTAACTCTCTCTATATTCATAGTGAAGCAGTTTACTGCCTTTCATATTTGGAAATATGGATTTGAGTCTTCAGTGGCAAATTAAGGTCCCAGTACCTATCTGATGTAAGCTGAATCAGCACCACCCAGTTTAGTGGCAATCTGATTTTGAAAAAATTCCATCTGTCCAATTGTCTTAGATGAGAGGGCTGAATTATTTATTTTGACATGCAAATATGAGGGTATCAGACATAAGAGGAGGGTTAACTATTGTTCATGGAAGCTTGCAGAGAGGCTCATCAGCTCCTATTCTGATTGCTATCGCACCGGTGTAAATTATGAGATATCCCACTGAAACCTACAAAGACAAAGAACAAGGAGGGGAACCTTTGTTTCAGTTGCAGTTTGTGGAAAAGAGCTGGTTAAAGAATCTTTCTACTGGAGGAATAATAAATGACTGATCTGGGCTGGTGGGCTCATTCGTTAGGGATGGTAAATTTTATAAGAGTTTTGAAAGGTCAGCCTAATCCCTAGTGGCAATTGTCCTCATGATGACGACATCATCAGGGTTTGTGTAAGTTAACTGTAACTGTGCAGTGAGTACATAGACTAGACTAGCAAACCATAAAACAGACATCCCAAAGATGAGGTGCAGGTTCTTAACACGTATCACTATTCTGGTACAGTATGCAGTTGTGTAAGTATAGGAACTTAAATGGTTCCGAATAATAATAAAGGGATGAATAATTATTTCATTTGGTTTTGCATAACTTTCTCTTCCTAAGCTTTAAAACCTTGCTGCTGCACCAGTCTCTTCAAAGAGTATTTTGCCACTAGCAAATATGAAATTTCTCGGACCAAGAAGCCTGTGATATGCTCTTCCTACATCTTCGTGAAAAGAGAGAAAAATAGCAACAGAGAAAATGGCAGCGAATGGGAAACTTCCCTCATCCCCTCTAAAACACCCCAAATGCAAAAGGCTAAAAAGCTCCTAAACCATGTGAGGGAACAGGCACTATAACCAGCTTGGAAGTCAGATTCCAGACAATATATTGGGCTACATTCTGTTCCCATTTCACATTATATGCTGGAGAGACTGTGCCTGCCGTAATCCCACCTGGAGCCATCCCTTGGGTACCCTAGATTTTTACCAGCCTACAAAACAGGCTTCTGCTGCACTGGCACAAATGTGAGTAATCATACTGTCTCACAGCATGCAAGCGCCTTTTGCATACAAAATGCCCTAAGCATCAAGTAACTCTTTTTGCACAGTATTCATTATTCTGCCAGGTGGAATAATATGTCCTTAGTGAAAAGTCTCAGAGGGGAAGCCATGTTAGTTGGTAACTTCAAAAACAGCAAGAAGTCCTGTGGCACCTTAGAGACTAACACACTTACTAGGTCATGAGCTTCAGCTGACGAAGTGTGTTTTATCCACGAAAGCTCATGATCTAATAAATGTGTTACTCTCTAAGGTGCCACTGTTTGTTGTGTTTGACTTCCTTAGGGACTACAAAACCAATGGGAGAACCCTGCATTAGAAACTCACAGCTCTTCTGTTTGCCTTTGGGCTTAATAGTTGCACCATCTGAATGACCACTTAGGGCCAAGGAGTCCACCTCACACCAGGCCCCAGAAAGTAGAAAGCAGCACTGGAAAAAAGAACTGCACAAGAATATCCTTAACAGACTTGGTTAAGATAGATAGTTTTCGTGGAAAATTTTGAAAGATTTTCATTTCCCCAGCAAATTTTCCCAGATTATTATTGGCTTTTCAACCTAAACACTAAACCAAATTCTTCAGCTTTCAAAAATAAAAAATGGAAATATTTTATCAAAAACTGATTTGCATAACAAAATTTTAACTTCAACCCCCTACCTTCATTTCCACTGGCAAATTTTGACCAAATTTTTTTTTCCAGTAGGACATAGCAGTATTTTCAACGAATTCTAATCTTCTATCAATGAGCCCTGGAGTATTATTGCCAACATTCACTATAAACAAACATTTAACATCAAAATACCACCATCTGTTGGACCCAGTTTAAGAATGAGATTCAGTGGATAGCACGATGAGTCAGTAAGCAATCAGAGGTGCACAGAAATGAGAAATGCAAAGGAACTGGGAGTGAAGAAACAATAACACTCCCACTGGAAGATTATTCTGGCAGATGACAGAAGAAAGAATTGACAGACGCCAGCAGGTCGGCAGCTTCTTTACTAAGCTATCAGAGTAAAGTGCTCTAGATATTAACAAACTTTGGACAGAACAACAAAAGAATTCATATGCAATGCAACAGCAACTGCTTGTCTGTTTTGCTTGGTGTCTTGAGAGGTTGTATATTTTCACTGTAGTTCCTCCAATTACCTCTCTATCCAGAGGCTGAATCTGAACACAATAACCTTCATTGTGAATCACAAAGGCTATGTCTAGACTACAGGGTTTTGTTGACAAAAATGGCCATTTTGTCAACAAAGCCCTTGGAGCATCCGGATTGCCAAGCACATTCTGTCAACAGTAAGTTGACAGAACACAGCGATTTGGTCGACAGCTGTACCCTGCTCGCCACGAGGAAGAATGCTGCTGTCGACAGAGAGCTGTCGACAAAATTGCCAGTCTGGACATTCGGGGGGGGGTCTGTCGACAGAAGAGGCCCCCAGGGCACCACCCAACCCTGTTTACCGTGGTTCCAGGTGGCTGTTTTGTGGATAGAGGGGATGGGCCATCTGGCTGGTCTCTGTCAACAAGAAGATCACTCTTTCCATCAACCCTGTGGTCTGGCTGCAATCTGTCGACAGAAGTTTTGTTGCAAGACATCTTCCAACACAAATGTCTGTTGACAAAATCCTGTACTACATGTAGCCAAAGAAAAGAATATTGTATTATTTAGCACTTACTGGGGTCGGATCCAAAGCCCAGTGAGTCACTGGGAAAGCTTCCATTGACCACAATGAGCTTTGGACTGTATCAATAGCACATTGCATTTTCTAATGAGAAATCCTATGGCTAAATAGCAGCTTTATTTTGAAATAAGCTATTCCAGAATAGTCTATTTTGAAATAGCCCCTAGTCCCTGTCTACTCAGCCTCATTTCAAAATACCTGTTTTGAGATAGGCACTAGTCCTCACGGAATGAGATTTACCAATTTCAAAATAAGCTGACTGCTATTTTGAAATAGCAGTTGCATTAGGTAGATGCACACAAAGTTATTTCAAAATAGCAGCTGTTATTTCAAAATAACTGTGCTGTATAGACATACCCTATGGCCATCTCTGCACATGCTCCTCCCTTTCAGAAAGGGCATAAAAATGACATGGATTGGAACTGGTTAATGTGGCACTGATTCGAATATTCAGCACCTTGTTAGCATAAGGGCAGCCAGTCGCACTTTGAAAGTGCTGCTGTTGAAATGCAAACTGGCTGTGTAGACGCAGGTGCTTCGAAATAAACCCCAGACTTCGAAATTCCCTTATTCCCAATTAGACACAGCCTATAATTAATTTTAGTTTATTTTGAAATCTATTAGGCTTGCCCATTGAGGCCCCCAAACAAGGTTGAAGCCCAGCAGAGCTAAGTACTATACAAACCCACAATTCGGCTCTGCCCTAAAGAGCTTAGATGTCTGAGTGGACACACTAGCCAAAGGGTGCAGGAAAGGAGGCTAAAAATCTTGGGTCAGAACTTTTTTTTTTTTTTTTTTTAAAACGGGAACCTGAGTTTCAGTGAAATGAACTATTTTAGGAAGAGCATCTGCTTTCAGCAAAAGGATTTTTTTAAAATAAAAAATCTAATAAAATGTTGCTTTGGAAACGTGGCCCCCAGTGCCTCATGATCCCATTGTCCTTCCTAGAACTACATCTCCTCTGATTCACCATAGACGTGTGCCTGTTGTATGTACTGCCTCCCCTCAGCAGCACTGACAGCTGCCATGGGTCCCAGGGCAAGGTAGGAGGGGAACCTGGCTCCATTCCTCAGAAGGGACGGGGCCTATAGCATCCAGCCCTCAGTGCTGCCTGGACTATGACACTGTGCCAAACCCCATTCCACGCAGCTGCATGCAGCAATGCTACCACAGCAATTCAAGAGAGTCTGGGGGCAATTGCCTCCTTCCCACCCTCCCCGTCAGACCCGCCTCCCCTTGCTGAAAGAGACTAGAGCTCTACAGGAGACTTGTTCTGACTACGGATCATGGCCAGTAACAGGAGCACAAAGCACCTGAGCTACAATTCCCATGAAGCACAGCAGCAGCATTGTGAATCAAGAGTCTTTGGCTTTCAATTTTTCATCAAGCCCTCAAAAGATTCTGCAGAATCCCTCATACCAGTATCTGCCTCACCTTAATGATTATTCCCACATTACAGGTGTGGGGCAGAGAGAGACTCTGGCACACAAGGAGACTTTGGGACAACTGAGATGTACATGTGTCCTTGTAATGAAAGCTATAAAGAATTATTTACTGGGCACTTTTCAGCTTTCTTTTAAGATTTGTCAAACAACTAACAGCCTAATTCCTTTACAACAATTTTAGTGCTGGTGTATGTGATGGTAATAACCTAGTTTCTGCAACAATCAAATTCAGCTTCTCAGCTCCCTTCCCTCCTCCCGCTAGTATTGTCTCCACTGGGATTCTAATAATTTCTTCCTTCCTAGGTCATCATGTATCTACTCAGTACTTCACTTCTTCCAGCTATACACATTTGCCCTTGGGATGAATGGAAATCAGCAAACGCTTGCTGTGTACATCAGGTTGCTTGCAACTTTATTACATTTTATTGGAAAATGAGTGTTTGTGCTACCTGCTGCATAAAGCTTTGAAAGGCCAGGTCTTACCCATATGACTTACTCACAAGTCCCATTGGAACGGAGCAGAAAGCAACTGCTATGCCCCACATTTTGGTCTGTATGAGTACTGCCGTTCCATGTAATGGGTAAGCCTTCTGTTGATTTAGCTGTGGTTAGGCTTACTACCCAGCAGGTGTTAATCTGAAGTGGTTTCTCAGAATTTTTGCCTTTAATTAAAGAGGACCGTCCCACTGCTGTGATTTAGGCAGAGATTGTTTTGATTGACACCAACAAATGTGCTTCTTCTATGTCAGCCACCCATGCTGCTTTTATGAAGGGCATCTCACAGTTGCTGTTGCTACAGGCAGTGGGCAAGCAGTAGGCCCAGCTTCCAGTAAGGCCTCTTCCCAGCTCCAGTAACATGATGGACTGAAAACTCATCAGACAGCTGCATTACTAGTCAAGTGGTCATCCTTGATAATCGGATTCTGGAATTCCTCTTAATTGAGAGGATATTCCTATTAAGAAGATAGTATTTGTAACAAATCCTGTGCCACTTTACTACAAAAATACTTACTTTTTTTTACAAAAGTACTCCTTTTTGGTAATTCACATTATTTATTTCTCACATGGCACCAGGACAGGAGATCTGGACTCATGACTTATATCTCCAAAGCTCAATTTCCTTTTCTAAGAAGCTAATGCATGTCTTGGGGCACCTAACTTATTTACAAATTTGGTGAACTGTTTTGGTGGGAAAAATGGATTAAAAGAAAAAAGTAGTCATGGATTCTTATGACCATTTCAAAACCTAACTTTATCTTTTCCTTTTAAAATGTCATTTTGTTTAGAAAATGCGTGAAATTAAAAAGAGACACAAAAATTATGCAAAACAACAATCCATGTTTTTTCATTTGTAAGAAAAAGTAAAGAAAAAATCTATTAGGAAATGAATTAAACATTCCTACCAAAAAAATAAATCACTCACTCAGGCTACGTTTAGACTAGAAGGATTTGTCAGCAGAAGTTTTTGCTGGAAGATATTTTGCGACCAAACCTCTGTTGACAGATTGCAGCCAGACTGCAGGGTGGATTGAAAAAGTGATCCGCTTGGCAACAGAGAGCAGCCAGATGGGCCCGAACAGCTGTATCGGCAAAAAAGCCAAGCAGAAGCCAGCAGACAGGGCTTCCAGAACACTAGGCAACCCTTTCTGTTGACAGAAGCCCCCCAGAATGTCTACACTGGCCTACCGTCAACAGATCTCTGTTGACAGAAGCATTCTTCCTCATGATGAGTGGGGTACTGCTGTTGACGAAAGTGCTGCGTTCTGTCAACTTACTTTTGACAGAACGCCCTTAGGAATCTGGATGCTGTGTGCGTTTTGTCAACAAAACAGCTGTTTTGCCGACAAAAGCCTCTAGTCTAGACATAGCCTTAGCTCTAGTTACCACTGAACATCATTTTTCTATGTAAATGAAGGAATCTCATTTCGTAGCTAACTGGGAAGGAACCATCACTTCTCCATCACACTCATTTCCTTAGAATGACCCACCTTAATCTTACTCAGCTCTCCAGAGGAAAGACTCTCTATCCTTGAGATTTACAGGTTTTTGACCATTTCTCAGGCTTGTTAGTGATCCAAGACAGTATCTTATATAAAGTGACTGTTGAATATTTTTAAATCTCTCCTTTAAAATTAAGTGGTGATAAAATTTAAAAACCTGTTTTTAGTGACTTTATTGTCCATTTGCTTTAATGTTTAGATTTCACCTTTTAATGATAGATTTTATTCAGGTCTGAAAATGATTGTTCTGTAGGTCCTAATTGTTGTAGGAGCAGTGATCTGTATCACCTGTGTGTTTAAAGGGTCCGTTACACACACCTCCCCTTGGAATGTTTCTAGGATGAGTCAGGAAGACCAGAAGAGCTCCCAAGTAGACAAGGCATCTGGGACTCTGATCAGGCAGCAATCACATGCCCAATGTATAGACCCTGCCCGAGGTGGTGTGTGAACAACCAGACCTGGCCAAGTCATCACCAGCCACAGACCAAGAGGTCCTTAATAGGGGAAGGAGCCATGTGTTTGTGAGCGTGCTCGCATGTTTGCATCTCCCGTGAATGCCCTTTGCCCAGATTACCTGGCCAGTGATCCACCGTGCCGCATCCCATCATGCCTCAGGAAGACTTTACCTCCACTGCACTGTCCGCCGCAGCGCTCTGGGAAACTGACCTTGAAGAATCTTGACGTCTCCAGTGCTGTACCTGTCCCAGGAGCATGAGTATGTGAGTGTGACATCTCCCCCCACTGCTCTTTCTTGAGCATAGTTATCAGTATAATAAGAATGCTGCTTTCTCCCAAACTCTGATGGGCCATTTGTCCTCCCTAAACTTAGTAGCTGGCCCAATTTCAGGTAATACTAATACCTTAGGTTTTGTTACTTTTAAAAATTTGCCTTAAGAATATAAGCCAACCTGGGTTAGATCATTGCCCAGTGTCCTCTCTTCTGACAGTGCCCAATGCCAGATGCCCCAGAGGGAATGAACAGAACAGGTAATCACTGAGTGATCCCTCTCCTGTCAGCCGTTTCCTGTCTCTGGCAGACAGAGGATAGGAATGCCATTCCTACCTATCCTAGCTAATAAGGATAGGAAAACCTCAGTTATCCAGCACTCTGTTTTACCTGACACCACCTGAGGCAGGTTGGATAATCTCCCCCAGCACCGCATAGCTGGAAGCCCACCCTGGACAGCCAGCAGCCCCACTGGGACCAGAAGGAGCAGCCAGGTTTTAGCACCCTCAGACTGGCAAGGATTACCAGAGATCCATTCCATGGCAGCCAGCATCCCACAGCCCACCCCAGGCCGCTGGCCACCAGCACTTCAGTGGAGGCCCAAGCAGCCCCTCCCTCTGGCCTCCCCCCTGCAACCTCCCCCACCAATTATCCAACATTTGCATGTATTCAACCATCGGTCAGTCCTGATTATGTTGGATAACTGGGATTTTACTGTATTGATAGACCTAACCTCCATGAATTAACTAGTTCGTTTTTGCATTCTGACAAAGTCCTCCCCTTCACAACATCCCCTGGCAAGGAGTTCCACAGGCCGACTGCATTGTGTGAAGAAATGCTTCTTCGTGTTTGTTTTAAACCTGTTAATTTCATTTGATGACCCCGAGTTCTTGTGTTACGAGGAGTAAATAACACTTCCTTATTTACTTTCTCCGCAGTAGTCATAATTGCCTATCTTCTTCTCCAACTACCATTTACATTAAATCTCTGGTTATTTTCTGTGCTCCTTATTCATGCATTCTGAAGATTTACCTGAAGAATACTTTATTTTTTTAATCCGTTTCCCCATAAGACTGAACATTTTAACTCAATATTTAGTGCAGATTTCATTATAATTCTATCCATAAATTTTTAATTTCTGAAGTCTTCAGGTCCATCTGAAGCCCATCTTCACGAGTCTGTGAAGCTTGTTTCCATTCTTATCACCCAGTTCCCACTGGTTTGGAAAGGCAGGACTCACATGGTCACTTCTACACTTAAGACTGAGGATCCTGTCACACGAGCTGGCCCAGTTCGTTGTGGAAATTCTGTGGACGTTAATAGAACTTTCACACACATATTCTGTGATTACTGTACGGGCTCCTTGAGGTTAATTAATAGGACTTTGCTTGAGTACACTCACACCCATATATTTTGGCTGCACTATATGTACATTCAAGATAAAATGGCTGTTTCTGCAGGGAATAGCTACCTAACAAAGAGCTTTTCCCAAAGAGCTTTCTAAGATCCAGGCTTCTCCAGAACTAGGTGTTCGGTTTGAGTTCAGCTGAGAAAGATAAGAATGGTGCTCAGGTGCTATGGGGAAGAGTACTAGTATAAGAATTTAGGTAGAGATACGTAAATAAAGGAGTGCAAATAATTACACTTACTGACATGTACATGCCAAAGCAGGTTACCTGAACAGTGTAGCATTTACAGGCCCTTGAAGTTTCTAGAGACCTGCTGCACTACAGTTACAGAGTAAGCAGCTGGAAAATCCATTACCCCCGCTGCAGCTTTATAACATGCTTTAATGTTACATAAAAGCACTGCCTGCAGGCACCTAAGACATGGCTGTGCTCAGCAGTGCTAGCAGGCCAGCCGCTTTCTTGAATTTTTTAAAATTGCCATTTTTGATGATTTGCAATTCATCTGCAGGCAGGTCTCCATTCCCCTGGTTTAGTCAATATTTAGTATGGAGTAACCGTGTAACGCTAAACAAAAATAATAAAAAGTAGCCAAATTCATTTGTTTTGTAAATCCTGGTAAGTTCTGTGGAGTTTGGTGAAGTGACAGCAGGGTAGAAAATGACACAATGGGCTAAATTATGAGTTATATTTCAATTTGAGGCTTCCACACTTTTCAGGCCACACACATTAGTCTTGACTTTTAAGACCCCCATTTATGTTAGCTTTAAGCTAATTCCGAGATGACACAAAGCAATTTAGTTTTGAGTTTTAGAATCAGCCAGTCCACTACAACTTCTTTTTATTCCTTAGCTTCCTCAAGGGATTGTGATGAAGTTTTCCATTTCACAATGATAGTGGCCTTTACATTATGCAGCCTGAAGTGAGTCACATGCTTGTGGTTCAATGCTACATGGATGTTTGCAATGGGTGGACAGTAATCCAGTGAAACAGCCACATCACTGAGCTCATATGCTCGGATGCTTTGACAACTTACAAATTAGGCTTTGGTGACCTAGAGAGAGGTCGCTGACTTATCATATCAACCTCATCGGCAGGCAAAAATGGTACAAAGTCGTCATGAATTTAATTGATACTAGGGTAGGCACAAACATGCAGAATACGACATCTTTGTCATGAGATATGAAGATTTTTACCATCTGAAGATGGTGATATATGAGGGTAATGCAGGAGCTTCTCTTAGTTCATCCAGAACCAAGAGTACACATGGTAACACGGGATTTTCCACTGAAGACAGTGATGACAGGTCAAATTGGGAAAACTGTGCAGATGTTAGTGGAAGGTGGTGATGATATAATTCCTGTTATGTTGCCAAGCTGAACTACCAAGATGGTCTTCACTGCCAGACCTCCTGCGACAGGACAGTCTCTGATCCAGAGGCTGAATAGACACAAATCAGATATCAGGAACAGGAACACACATAAACCTGCAGAGGAACATTTTAACCTCTCTGGACATTTGGTAATGGATTTAAAAGTAGCCATTCTTCTACAAAAGAATTTTATCATCTGATTACAGAGGTATACATTTGAACTGGAATTCATTTACAAAACTGACACCATTAACCTACGCTTGAATAAAGACCCTAACTGGCTATTGCATTTCAAGGGCAATTTCCCAACCTTTTATATTCATACTTTTACATCACATGCCATGAATGAGACACATCCAGCTTAATTTGCTTCATTAACTTGTCCTACTAATGACAGGTAACTTCTTTTTCCTTTTTTTTTTTCCCCTGCTAATATGCCCTGGTTTCTGTCATTTTCACCCATCTGATGAACCCACGAAAGCTCAGGAACTAATAAATGTGTTCGTCTCTAAAGTCCCACAGGATTACTTGTTCTCTCTGTAAAAACTCAAGTACGCTACTGAGGCCCATTTGTATGTATTGCAGCAGGGATTAGAACAGGCTCCCATTTTGATACTGTGTCATCTAATGATTTTATGAACCATTTAACAGAAAAATTAAATACAGAGCCATGTTACCTTATGTTCTGTGAGTGACAGGTCTCTGCTTTCCTTACAGAAACAGGGTCTCTTTTTCTTCTAATAGAAATGCCTTTACAGCATGTTAAACCACTATTAATCACATTCAGCTGTCATCGGTAAGGAGCGAGCAACAGTGCACATGGTACGAAACCCGATACAATTCTTCATCCGTCACACAGATTGTCAAATATTTGATCTGATGAATCCGAACAAGTGGGACTTACCCACGAAACTCATTACCAAATTAAAAAAAAATTAGTCTTTAAGGTGGTACAGAACTGCTTGTTTGTTGTGATGCTACCCACGAACACAGCTACTCCGTGGGGACTCAAATATTTCTGTTAAGTCACTGGAGCATGAGAAAATTCCAGTAATATGTCATCAGAATTCCCCATGAAGAATAACCGTATGTATAAAGTATCACAGAGGTAGCTGTGTTAGTCTGTGTCTTCGAGAACAAGAAGTCCTGTGGTGTTAGTCTATAACGTGCCACGGACTTCTTGTTGTTCTCATATGTATAAAATCTCCCTGCTACGTAAGTTCCTGATGACAAGGCCATCCTGTCTATGGGATGAGGCGGGGCGGCCGCCCCAGGCCTTGAGCTTTTGTGGGGCCCACTGCAGCCACCCCAGCCAACCTATGGATGGAAATTCCCTGGGGCAGGACGCAGTGGTGGCTGGCAGTGGCAGGAGCAACGGGTCACCTCCCCTCAGCCCCCTCTTCTGCACTCACCATGCGGTGCGAGCGGCAGCCTGCTCTGCTTTGCTCTGCCACACTGGGCCCTCCCAGCTTGCTGAGCCCCACATCTCTGTGGCAGTGGGCAATGGCCTCTGCTTCCTGCAAAGCAGCGCACAGCGGGCAGGGAGGGCGTGGCACGGCACAGCACAGTGGGGAGCATACTGCAGCTCATGCCACCCGTGCGGTGAGTGAGGTAGGGCCGAGAGGCGGCACAACCCCCTGCTGCTGCCCACTGCCGCGCCCTGTCCTAGGTAATCCCAGGCCTGGTTGGTCAGGGAGAGGGTAAGAAGGCAGGGTAGGGGCATATCAGGGTAGCGGTGGGGCCTGTGGTGTGGGGGGTATTGCTTGAGACCCTGCATCCTCCCTTGGGACAGCCCTGCCTGACGAAGTATGAATACTCCTTTGACTAGGACCACAGCCTGGGGGGGGCTACTGTTACAGACAATCAAGGAAAGAACAAACGCTTGGTGTAGTCGTTTACACTCATGCAAGGTGGGTGTAAAATGCTACCCCTTCAGAGTGGTGGCACTTTACACTGACTTTGTGCTGGGAAAAACAACTACAAGCGATCCAGAGACAGGGAGAAGCAGCTTTACTTGTTCTCTTGGATTAAAAAGGAGTGCTGCTGTTTTTAGGGAAGTCTGAGTCAGTTGGTAAAGAGCAACCCCCCCAACCAACAAATGCTGAGCTTTGCTTTTACTCTCCCTTAAACTATACAGTGAAACCTCGAAACGTGCAATTTCAAGTTGTGCTTGACTTGAATTAATGCAAGCTAAGTGCAACTCAAAATCCCACCCTGCCAGCCCAGGCTCAATCCACCCGCCAAGTGGCCCCGGTTCAACCCCCCAGCCCCACTCACCACCTGCGCATGACTCTGGCTCACCACCCACCCGTGCCCCCCCGCCCAGCTTCAGGTCAACCTCCCCAGCTCCAGTTCACCCCACCGCACCGCCCCAGTTCAACCTCCCCCGATGGCCCAGCTCATCTCCTGAGCACGGCTGCAGCTCACCACCCCCACATGCAGCTATAGCTCAAGCCCCCCTGGCCTCAGTTCAACAGTCCTCCCCAGCATGCAGCTCTGGCTCAACTCCACCCCCTCCCCCTCTGCAACCCTAACCCACCACAGGCTTAACTCCCCCGACCCCCTCCTATGGCCCCAGCCCACTTCCAGGCTTAACCCTCCCCAACTGCCCCCCCACCCCTACCCCAGGACTTACCTTTCAAAAGGAGCTCCGGGTGCTCCTACTGCTTCCCCAGCTGCAGAACGTGCGTTCCATGGGGAAAAAAGCCGCCCCTTGACTTACGCGGAATTTGGGTTATGTGAGGGTATGTGGGAATGCAACCCTCGCGTAAATTGAGGCACTGCTGCATTTGGTTTTCTTTAATAATTATAATCTCTAGCTCATCTACACTGCCACGCTCCCTCAGCTTTTCTTACCAGCCTCCCGCTCATTACACTTCACAGGCATAGCTACATAATGAAAAATGACGATTTCCCACTAAGATACCAACAAACTTAAAACAAAGAAGTAAAAACCACCTTGCTTTTCCCATGCAATCTAATGGACAGAGCGTTTGTTCCCTGTCTTAATTTATCTACAGGCAGCAAGATGGCCGTTTCCAAGTTCTGAGTGAGCTGAACATGGAAGAGTTAACAGCACTCTTGACTTTTAGTCATAGCCTTGAACTGGGGATAACCAGACACAGCCTCACACCAGCTGGAATACCTGGAGACACTGTGCCTTACAGAGTAAGTGGAAAAGAAATCAAGCAGTCCTGTAGCACCTTGCAGACGAACAATTTTATTTGCGAGGTAATGGGTAAGACCCACTGTTCTTACCCTCAAAAGCCCATTACTTAATAAATACAATTGTTCGCCTGCAAGGTGCTACAGGACTGCTTGCTTTGTTTTGCAAAGATACACACTAATACACCTACGCCTCTGAGACTATCTGGCAAAGAATTGTAATTCATGAGCAGAACATGAGCAACTTACATTGTGTTGTCTAGGCTATTTTAAATGCCTCTGGATATGACAAAGCTCCCATCATTCCTTTGGGATGTACCATATGAGGAGTGGAATATAGGAAAAATATTCACCCCTCTTGAAATTAATGCCACGAAAATTCTCTGTGGGGTACTTCAACTCTTGCATTCTTTAGAAATTGTCTCAAAAGTACAGGCAAGTAAAGTACCAGCATTTCCAGAGCAGTGTCTGAAAAGTAACAACCCCGCAGTGGTCTTTAGGGCTTAAGACGCATATAGGCCACAGAACGCTTGAAATAGGTTTTTAATTTTTTAAGATACACGCATCCAGTGAATGAAAAATTAAACACTGTTTCCAGACTATATGCCAAAATAAAAAACAGAGCACGAAAGAAGTGGTGAGGGCGGCGGGGCCGCGGGGAGGGAGGAAGGCATCATAGTGGCATTGCATGTGAATACGTAAGTTTTACATCCGATCCCTCCCCTCCTGTGCCTGGGGCACTCTTAAAATTTTAATGATTGAGTCTCTCCTGGAGGTGTATGGAGTGTGTTTTAATCTGAACCCATACCTAGGCAAAAGATTACCGCTAGGGGCATAAATTTTCTCTCCTTGTTTGCCCAAAAGAGCACGGAGAGTCTGGTTGCGGGAGAGTATTTTGTTGTAGAATTCCACTCCACCTGTGGCGTAGTCTTTGGAAATGGTGGCTGCTTTTCTGTCCGACCTGTAGTCTAGTGCATGGCTCACAGCATCATAAGCGAGAAAGTAGCCAACCACTCCAACCACTGCAATGGTCATGTTATAAATGCCTCGAAACAACATGGGACCAGAATACAAACCCAGAAGCTGTTTTATAGCTACCCCAGACAGACAGGTGCCAGCTAAGCAAGCAGGTGGCACAGCTGCATAAACCACAGGGATGTTGCTTTGCAAGTACACAATCTCTCTGGCAATGGCGAACTTCTGAGCCTCTGGTGAAAACATCAGAGCTTCCTTCAAAGTTAATCCTTCTTTACTCTCCCAGTCCACTTCTCTGCCATTTATCACGATGACACGGTTAACAATTCCTTGTCTGTCCTCAGCTGTGCTATTGAAATTGGCAGGGATGCCCACCAGACAACCGGCAGGCAGCCATGGGATCCCAGCGCTCACAGGGTGGAAGCCAAAAGCTGCAAAGGGCTGGTAACAGTTCACAGAGTTCACGCCGACATCTTTGAGAACATCATGGAAGAGGCTGTGTAGCTTCTCTGAGAGTTCAGCTGGCTGCCCCTTAGTCCAGCACTGATAACACAGTCTGAATGTCTGCTCGGGAAACACATGGTAGGAAAGGTTAACCCCAAACAGTCCGGCACAGGAACCTACCAACAAACCAGTCCTGTGCTTCTGTACCCACGCAGCTGCCTTCCATAGGAACGGAACTGCCATAGCCAACTTCCAACCTATTCACAACATAGAAACAGTGAATTAAAAGATGCACGATGGAGTTACTTTTGTGTTTTAAGACAATTTTAAAGAAGCAGAGCTCAATATCTAAGAAATCACTGCACTGTATTTACACACACAGACAGAAATACAAGAACAAGTACAGTAAAACTACAAAGAAAATGCTGAATATATTTGTTGTACAAAGATTTAAAAGCTCTCATGCTTCACAATGCAAACTGGTTACTTCAAAGGTCCACCTTTCTCCTCCATTAAACCAGTTTATGTATTGTATACAGAAACGCAATAGTAACATCCTACCTCCATCTACTTGTATATGCCAAATGTAGTAGCCAATGTTCTTTATGCAATGTCCCTTATATGCTCCTCGCCAGAGCAGATTTCTGTGGCTCGAATAACTTCTGTTCCATCACAGTCACCTAGTTTAGCTATTAACCGCAGAAGGCATCTTTGTGGTCATCTTCTCTGACCGTCTTGTATAACACAGGCTGGTAAATTTCACACAAATATCCCATAGCAAGTGCCATAAATTGTGTTTGGCTTAAGCTTATCTTCCAGAAAGGCATCTAGTCTTGATCTGCATATATTAAGCACTGGAATCCATCTGTTCCCTCTGTCTTCTGTTCCAACTGTTTAAATTACCACCACAATTAAAAATGTTCACTTTATTTCTAATTTATGTTTGTTTGGCTTCAGTTTCCGGTCACCAGCCTTTCGCAGCTGGATCAGAGTGCCTTTAATATCTGGTATTTTCGTCCTATGAAGCTATTTAAATGCTGTTATCAAGTCACCTTTCAATCTTCTTTTTGATGCACTGAGCAGATTGAACTCTTTAAGACTCTCACTTCAACACATTTTCTCCAGTCCTCAAATCACTTTTGTAGTTCTTCTTTGCAGCCCTTCCAACTGTTCAACAACCATTGAAAACTGTAACAGCAGAAATGTAGCACTTAAAAGACTAACAAAATGATTTATTCGGTGATGAGCTTTTGTGGGACAGACCCACTTCATCTGAGTCTGTCCCATGAAAGCTCATCACCAACTAAATCATTTTGTTGGTCTTTAAAGTGCTAAGTTTCTGGCAGTTTGTTTTGTTGGAGTACAGACTAACACGGCTGCCTCCCTGTTACCATTCAAAAATGTAGACACCAGAACCATATGCAATAGTGAGATGGATACCAGATCAGTGCCATGCACACAGGAGTAAAATTACCTCCTTATTTCTACCAACAGCTCTCCCATATATACCTCAATGGATGGCATTCGCCCCTTTCCCCCAAAGAATCACATCAAAAGCTCATGTTGACTCACTTGCCCATTATGACCCCTAAATCTTTTTTGGAGTTCCTGCTTTCCAGGATTATATCTTCTATTCCGTAGGCATGGCCTGCATGCATTGTTCCTACATTTTTAACTTCATTTTATTTGGATGTACTGTATCAATAATCAGAATACTGTGCAATACTAGGTCAAATACCTCACTAAAGTTGAAGTATGTCAATATGCACAGTTGCTTTTATCAACCAATGGGTAATGTCCTCAAAGAATGCAATCAAGTTTTTTCAACAATACCTATTTTCCATAAAAGTACATTGATGGGCTCTAATTGTCAGAATAGGCTTTATGCTATATATTGCTTTCCACCAAAGAAAAGAGGGTTAAGATTTCATCAAGACTTGCCAACAAAGCAGATATAATTTCAAGCCAGAGTTCCAGTTTCAAAATTTGACTGGAAATAACTGGTTTCAATAAATGAAAACCAATGCATTTTGTTTTTCCGAACAGTCCCTGAAAATTTCAAAAATTAAAGTTTATTTGAAGATAAAAAACCACATTTTCAATAGTTCTGCCTCTGATGAGTCCAAAAGTGTCATGTCTAACAACAATTAAATCTAACAACCCAGGAAAGGATTACTAGCCACTCTTCTGCAGACAGAGGAAATGAAGACCAAGACAAGGGGAGTTATTTGCCTAAACACCTAAGGGAGATTAGTCACCACTAGGGAGCACAAATTGCCCATGTGAGTAGATTTCAGGAAAGCCACACCAGCTGCAGCTTCACGGTCCGTGGTTTCACTTATCCACAGTTCGCTGCGCCACGATTTGTCGCGCCACACTGTGCCACCCCATCCTGAGCACATGATTCCGTGTGTTCATGCTTCCTCACAACCACATTAAGGCACTAAAGGGACACCCAGCCTTAATGATGGCACCAAAAAGAAAAGTGAGTAATGCAGACAATGGTCAAATGGCTCTGAAGGGGAAAAAAGGTGAGGACAGTAAACCAGAAAAGCAATTTACCAGATGAGCAGGCAAGTGGTCACACAGCAGCCTCAGTAGCCAGACTCTATGGCATTAAGATGTCCGCTGTGTGATATATTTGAAGAAAAAAAAAAACAGGGTGTGGGGGGAGGGAACAAAACATAAGGGACAGTGTGGCTGCAATGCTATCACACCAGGGTATTTTAAAGGACTTAATGTTCCTTTGTGAATTCCTGTTAACTCTCCTTTCCCAGAGGAGCCATAAGATTCCCAGGCAGTGAGTTCAGTGAACAGTTTTGGGTGATTAAGGTTGAAGCTGAAGTTGATTGCATTATCTTTGCGTTCCAGTTTGGCTGTTAATTCACTGCTTTTAAGTTAAACTTACTTGGCGACTGTAAACAGCAGGCAATAAAACATTCTTTGCAGATGTGCTATTTCTGAGTCGCAACCCCCGCCCCCCATCGCCTGGTATATTCATGGCTATTGCCATTCGCAGCTTTCTCTGAAACATAACCCTTGTGAATGGCAAGGCCTTCCCCCACAATAGCACTGCGGAGAACTCTGGTGACTTGGAGTGTTTTGCTTCGGCGACAGCATCTCTCCCTTTATTCTCTCAGGAAGAACACCAAACCAAAAAAGAATATTTTCTTTTGGAAAGAATTAACTGGCCCAGTGAAGAGCTCCTGTGGAAAGAGTTGCTTTGTTAAAGAAGAGCAAAAATGGTAAACTAGTTATGGCCAGGGTAGGACCTGGAACAGAACAAGTTTCCACACAGGGAAACACTCCTCTGACTAAAGAGAAAGATGGAGGGATGGAAAAGCTTTTTAACTGGCCAAATCCTTTTGCTCAGGATTTTCTGCTTCTCTAAACATACGTGGTGGTATTAGTGATACCTGTGACTCCATGTCAGGCAGTTCATAGGCAAAGCAGAGCCCCATGCTCATGTGGAAGCCTGCGGCATCTGCCCACATGGACCCTAAAATCACACCACTTTAGTTGGAGACATAGAGGTGTTCGGTGCGGTAATTTTAGGGGGTGCACGAGGCAAGTGTCTCTGTCCTGCCTCCTCCCTATCCCTTTTCTGTCCATGCCCCTCCCCTTCCAACTCTGCTCCACCCATAGCCCACCACTGCCCTGCCCTCACCCTGCCCATCTCTTTCCATGGAAGTCCTTTGGAGCGGCACTGCCTAGGAGTGGCACTTTTACACATCAGAAGCAGTGAAGTGCTCATACTGAGGGTGTAGGGGGCAATGACGGGGGTACATGTGACCCCCTGTACGCCCTCATGTGTCGCCTGAAGGGGACACAAAGGTATAGAGGGGGAAATCAATACGCAAGTCTCATTTATGGTCAATTAGTAACCTAGCTCCTCTTTCTGCCTTTGAAAATCTCCAAGTGCCCAGTAGCTACAATGAGTATTAAATCAAAAAACTTAAAAGCAATCAAGTTAATTGGCTCTCTTTATTGGCTGATATTTCTTTTTCCTTCTCTTAGGATGGTTTTTCAGACTGTAAATTCTCTGATGCAAAGACTGTCTCGCTGCATGCCTTGTACACCACTGAGGACGGAATCGGTGCTAAATAAATAACATGCTTGTCTTCGCAACATAAATTAGGACAGAACACTGTCGAGAGAGGCGTTATACCTGAACAGGGAGAGGTAAAACACTGCCTGCGGATGCGCCGGGTTTTGCTGACAAACTGGATTTTGTGTGATGACGCTCCATGGTTTTGCCCAACAAAAGCCCAGTTTTGCTAGGAAAAGCCTCTCATGTAGACATAGCCCATGTGAGAAATAAGCAGAAGAACTAGGGGAATTTGGAAGAAATACTCATCCTGTTTTGACCATAACAGCCTATAGTAATAAAAACAAGGGACTGATTCTCAACAGCTTTTTCAAATTTTACCCAGTCTTTACACCAGACCTGCACCTGCTGAGAACACGATCCTCTAAGTGTACGATTATGAACAAAAAATACCCCTTAAACAACATGCTGATGAAGAAGGCAAAAGAAAACTAAGACTAAAGGGTGGTTTGTATGGCACAAGTGCTGCATTTTCTCACTTGTTTGATTAGTCCTCCCTGAAGTCACACAAGGCTTTACAACACTGGACCCTAATGAAAGTTGCAATGCTATGCTTCTATCACCCGGACTCAGCCTGCAGTTCTTAACTCAAGCAAGCAGACCTATGGAAACATATAAGGACTAGCGGAAGAGAATTGCAAGATCACAGCCCTTTATTTCTATAGGATTATTTTCCAGCTAAAATGATTTCTTAATGGAGGCCAGGCCAGGCCAAAGCTGTATTAGCAAACTTTTGCCCTTCAATTTTTCACAGCATTAACAATTTTTATACTGCAAATTGTTCTCCCAAATTAGTGTTGCCCTTGCTGTGCCCAGAGTCTAGTTTCACTGAGTGAACTCAATAAGGCTACATCTACACTACAGAGATCTTTCGAAAGAAACTCTTCTGGAAGATCTCTTCTGAAAGAACTTCTTTCAAAAGAGCGCGTCCACACACGAAAAAACGGGTCAAAAGAGGGATCTGCTCTTTCCAATGAGAGTGTCCACACAGACCCCACTCTTTTGAAAGAGCAGGCCAGGGATTGGAAAATCAGGCTGCATGAGGACTGCTCTTTCGAAAAAAAGGGCCTGCAGAGAGTCTGGACACGTTTTCTTTCGAAAGAAGCTTTTGAAAGGGGACACTCTTTCTGAAGCTGGAAAGGAAGAGCAATTTCGAAAGGAGCACAACATTCCTTTGATTTACTTTCAGAAGAACACTTTTTGGGTGTAGATGCTCTGTGGCATCTTTCGAAAGAGCCTCCTTCTTTTGAAAAATTTTTTGAAAGAACATGCTACTGTAGATGTAGCCTAAGAGATGTTATTTTACTTAACATTAAGTGTACCCAGTTCTTTTCTTCCCTCCACTTTATAGAGTCACACCCGAACAACATGGGCATTACACATTGCCAATATTCTAATCTAGTGAGACTTCCGTTCCTTTACCCAGGCAGCATGCTAATCCCAAACATTGGTGGTTTAAGTTTATGAGCCAGGGTCATATTTTTACAAGACCTTGTTTAAAAGTTATGAAGTTTTAATAAAAGCTTTTTCCTTACCTTCCTTTTCCTAATTTAAAGAGTTAATGATTTCAATCTCTTCTCCATAATCTTGAGTTTTAAACACAAGCACAGAAATTCTGACCTAATTCTATAACTCTAAGACCTGACCGTTAAGCAAAACAACAAATACCGTACCACATCACAACGTACTTGACAATATAGTGGAAGTCAGCTGAGACTCAGGCCCTTAAAAATCTTTTTCTACCCTTTCAGTGAAACTACCTGATTTCAATGGAAAGACACTAGCCTAAATAACTGCTATAATCATTCAGAATCAGGTTTTAATCTTCGTCTCATTGAAGGTCCTGGGAAGTTTATTGGTCACTTCGGTGGAAGCAGGATTGGGCCTAAAGGCAGAAGAAAGAGGATCTTTCTAATTGCTGTGAAAATTAAAATAAAGCCAAGGGAGTTCACAAGACTTGTGACAAAAGCTGGTGGGACAGAGCCCAACTCTTCTCTCCCTTCCCTGCATGCAGATCAGGGGTAAGCCCATGCAGCCAAAGGAAACGCCTGTAAACCACCGGCAGAAGAAAATCAAGGCCCCCACGCTTAAAACCTCAGCACAACGCAAGGTGCTCCCTCTGCCCTGCCTGCAAACTGCAGCCGCTCCAACTCCCCTTCGCAACGCAGGGCTGTTCTCTCTCGTGCAAAAGGCTCACCGAGGCTGTAGGCAGAGTCGGCGGCTGCACGCTTCGCCGTAGCCCGCCTGGAGCCTCACCTGCCTCCCCCGTCTGCAGCCGCTGGTGCAAGGGGAACTGTGAAGCTGATCGCTGGGGGAAAGCGCTTGCCGTAAAGCAGAGGGCGGTAGTGAAAAGAAACCGGAGGCTTGCTGCAAGGCACAGCGTAACCCGCACTCCCTGGGCCGTACTGCCGGGACTGGGGGCACTGAGGCTACTTGCAGAGAGAATAAGGCACCAGCTCTGCAGCCAGACTTTTAACCCATGTAAGTAGAGGGTCATGTGCTAAAACTCCAGGGGTCCCAGGTTTGATTCTGCCTGCAGACGGCTGGAGCCTGCTGGTGCAGCGCACCCCTTAAGGTTGTCTGGCTTCTTTTAGTGCATTTGTGCTGTATTTAAACTGCAAAAATCAACTTCGCTGGCTGGCAAGGACGGCAGCACACGTTAGATATCTGCAGGACAGCATGCAATTTACTCTGTGTTAACCCTTTAGTGTGTTCCCACAGAAACCAGTGCTATAGAAGTTGTATCCAGGCCTGGCTATCAAACAATCCCAATGATAGTAACAGAGAGGAAGCCGTGCCAGTCTATACACTAGCAAAACAAAAAGCAGTCAAGTAGCACTTTAAAGACTAGCAAAATAGTTTATTAGTTGAGCTTTCGTGGGACAGACCCACTTCTTCAGACCACATAGCCTACCAGAACAGACTCAATATTTAAGGCACAGAGAACCAAAAACAGTAAGCAAGGAGGACAAATAAAAAAAAAAATGATCAAGGTGAGCAAACTCTGATTTTCATCATACAAAACTTCCCCAAACATGCTGGCATCACAAGTCTTCTGTTAAAACATGTATGGTGTGTTGATAGTACCATACCTCTGGGGGAAGAAAAATCAGAAGCAGCTGCTGAATTGCTCATTGATGCCAATTGGAAACGTTGCCTGTCCACAAATGCTGTATATGGCTGTTCAAACTGTATCCAGGAGAGATGAAAAGACCAGGCAGTTATTTAAGGGGGGGGTGTGTGTGTGTCTGTTTGTCTCTGAAACAAATGCATTCTGGGAAGAAG
This sequence comes from Carettochelys insculpta, assembly GCF_033958435.1. Classification (NCBI taxonomy): domain Eukaryota; kingdom Metazoa; phylum Chordata; order Testudines; family Carettochelyidae; genus Carettochelys; species Carettochelys insculpta. Next base: position 68,342,354 of record NC_134144.1, read on the forward strand.
AAACTCTGCGAACAGCTTGTCTCTCCTGTGTCACAAAGGAGAGCAAACAAGCTTGTTGGGAGAAGCTTAAATGTAAGAAAAGGGAAAAAAAAAGCTACTGTCACCACAAAATAACAACAAAATGTTATGAGAATAGCATACCACAATCAGGAGTGCGATCCCACAGTGTTTGCAGGAATTAATGTCTCCTGACCATTGAAATCAGGGTCTGTCAGACTGCAGCCTGAGGTTGAGCCTGAGTTTGCTGCAAGGAGCAATACAAAAACACTGCAGAGATGTGCATGATTGTTAAAAGAAAAGTTTGTGTACCGAGGAGCTAACAACTGAAGAGCCAGATCCTTTAACCTTTATTCATGTGATTATGGCCTTAAATGCATAGAAATCACATTGAAGCCAATGGGATCCTGCAGGTGGAGCCACTAGTGTGGCCTCACTTCCTTGGGGCTGTGCCTGCCACCAGGTAGCCTCAACTTTACAAGATGTGTAATGAAAAGAGTTCTTGCATCTTGGGAACGCTCTAGGGCTACGTCTACACTAGCCCCAAACTTCGAAATGGCCACGCAATTGGCCATTTCGAAGTTTACTAATGAAGCGCTGAAATGCATATTCAGCGCTTCATTAGCATGCGGGTGGCCGCGGCACTTCAAAATTGACGCGCCTCGCCACCGCGCGGCTCGTCCCGACAGGGCTCCTTTTCGAAAGGACCCAGCCTACTTCGAAGTCCCTCATGGGAATAAGGGGACTTCGAAGTAGGCGGGGTCCTTTCGAAAAGGAGGCCCGTCGGGACGAGCCGCGCGGCGGCGAGGCGCGTCAATTTCGAAGTGCTGCGGCCGTCCGCATGCTAATGAAGTGCTGAATATGCATTTCAGCGCTTCATTAGTAAACTTCGAAATGGCCAATTGTGTGGCCATTTTGAAGTTTGGGGCTAGTGTAGACACGGCCCAGGTATTTTGTCTTCAGGATGTGTGACATAAGTGTAACTCAAACTCCAGGAGACTACAAATTGGTTATGGTGTTTTTGGCTCAGAAAAAAAATGTATCTGTTATTCCAACTTCAATTAGTTCATGCCCCCCACCTGTGCTCCAATGCTTTCCAAATGCTTTCATGCAGAAGGTTCTGTGTGGGGTTTTATATACCCTTCATCACCTTAATATCTTACTAGCAATGCATTAAAATATGAGACTAACATCTACCATGTGTGGTCTTTTTCTTTGCCATCCTTCTCCCAGGCCCAGAGGGAGAACAGCATGTGCAGTGTGCAGAAGAGTAACAGAAAGATAGCTGTGCTAGTCTATATACTATCAAAACCAAAAAGCAGTCCAGTATGATGGCTATGATCAGAAGAAGTGGGTCTGTCCCACAAGAGCTCATCACCTAATAAATTATTTTGTTCGCCTTTAAAGTGCTACTGGACTGCTTTTGTGTTTTGATAGTGTGTAGAAGGTTATTTTACTTTGTTTTTGAAATAGTGGCTAACTGGAAAGGAAGGTGGTGAGGTTTGCAACGGCTCCTAGGTCCTGTGTGAACTCCTTTCACTCTCCCTCCAAAGAATCTGCCCTCCAAGAAACTTGGTGTCTTACACAGATAAGCTTTAGTCTTGCAGTAGTAGCAAGTTCCTTTATTCTAGTGGAGGAAAGTTGCCAATCACAATCTCCATCAGAAAGTTTTACGTAATCTTTTGGGTCCAGGCCATTGAGTATCTTAAAGATAAAGACCAAGACCTTGGAACTGACCTATGATTCTAGATGAAGCCATTGTATAACAAGGACAAGACTGATATACTTGTAGTGATCCACATTGCTATGGGGATACTCTGCCACTTTGTGTGCCAGCTGCAGTTTTCTAAGGCTAATGGCTTCCTATCCAAAGCCTCATGGGAATTAGTATAACCACCATGGTAGACATGAACCTGGGACCTCTGGAGCATAGTGCAGCAGCTGCTAGAGCTAGAGGCCAACTGGCTCTCAGCTAAGGCTGGAGGGGAGACTCATTTTTTCTCTGTGAGAGTGGTCTAAGTGCCACTACATGGGACAGGGACTCTCACCCAGTAGGTGTGTGGGTTACATTGACAGTCGTGTCACAGATTTTTCTTGACAATTTTGTAATAAATAGGATTTATTTGGAAGAAGTGGGGACCCAAACCTGAATGAGTTCCTTGTCTCCTACGCCACATTTCAATGTCTAATCCAAAACCTGACTGGATTCTGGTTTCAAGAGGCAATTAGTGATATGAAAGGACTGAACTATGCTGTTACTCTACTACATACACATAGAGATAAAACAAGAAACCCTGTGGCACCTTATAGACTAACAGATATTTTGGAGCATCAGCTGAATCAGATGACAAAGTGGATCTTTGCCCGCGAAAGCTTATGCAGGACTTCTTGTTTTTTTTGAAGATACAGACTAACCTGGCTACCTCTTTGATACATAGAGATAAGGCTCATAGATCACTTTTTAAATTAGCCTGCTAGGTGGTGCTGTAGGCCATGCTGTAAGCTATTCATTCCACAAGAAATTACATTTTCTCTTTCCTGTGTTACAGGAAAATAAATAGATTTCTATGTAACGTTCCCCCATCCTCAAATCTATAATTTTCTGGATACATCCTCACTCTCTCATACTACATCTCAGTAAAGTGTTGGTTCCTGTTACAGAATGAACTCTGAAAGTGTTTGACCATTTGCTCATTGACTTCAGTTTCTGGTGAAGCGTTTGTTGCCTTTTGCTTCTCTGACTGCGTGATCATGTAGGTAAGTATAGTTAGTTCAGGGATTCTTTATGGCTATGGTCACACTGCAAGTTTTGCCGACAAGACTGGTGGAACATCCACATACAAATTGTGTTTTATTGACAGTTTGTGGACAAAACTCAGTACTTTCCCGACAGCGCTCTCCTGATTTGCTTTTGTGTGCGGCTGCACTCTGTCAACAGAAGTTTTGTCGGGAAATCTCTTCCAACAGTGACTTCTGTCAACAGAGTGCTGTAGTGTTGTATGAGTTTGAAGTTGAGCCATGAAATTATCCAAAAAAGTTCCAAGCCTGATTCTCTGCTCTGTTATACGAGATGCATCCTTGGAGCTGGCCTGAACCAGAGCCTCAGAGCCATCCCTGTCCATAGAATGAACTGGGGCAGCCGGTCCCACTCTTCTGGAGGCCCCGTGGCAGCTGCCCCAACAGTCCTATGGATGGGAGGGACAGGGCATTACCTGGGGTGGAGGGCCAGGTATGGCAGAGGCAGCAGGGGTTGCCTCTCCTTCCTCCCACCACAAGCACTCACCACATGCTGCCTCCTGGCCCACTGCACCTTGCTTCTCTACAGCAGTGCAGCGGGCTGGGAGTGCAGCATGGTGCAGCAAGGTGTAGCAGGCTGCCATTCCCGCTGCCCGAGTGGGGAAGGGATGGGAGGCGACTTCTCCTGGCTCTTGGTCCCAGATAACCCCCATGCCCTGTTGCTTGGGGAGAGAAGGACTAAGGAAGCAGACAGTGCATAGAGACCTGCTGCCCCTTCCTGGCAAGGAGTGGGCAGAGACAGGCCAGTAGCAGAGCAGCAGCAAAATTAGAGGTGATAATAGAGGTTGAACCTCTCTAGTCCGGCACCCTCCTGACCTGACCGGTGTCGAATGAGAGAATTTGCCAAATCATGGGAGGTCAATATTGTCTAGCAGCATCACCAACACTTCCACAGCTCCCTGGGCACTTAGAAGACAACTGGAGTAAATCACAGCTAAATAACAGCACAGAACACTCAGAGCCAGGACTGGTTGTTGTAAACAAACTTGATGGGACAGTGAGAAACTTGGCCACACCCATGATAAATAACAGAGAGGTTGCCTTGTTAGTCTGTACTCCAACAAAACAAAGCAGCAGAAATGCAGCACTTTAATTAAAGAGTAACAAAATGATTTATTCAGTGATGGGCTTTTGTGGGACAGACCCACTTCTACAGATCAAGTTCATGTCCAGTACAGACTGAAGTTTATAAGTACAGAGGACCGAAAAGAAAGAAAATTGCAGTAAAAAGTGACAAATCAAATAGGGTTGAAGGAAGGGGGTGAGATAAGTGGTCATCCAGCTGCCTAAATCATGCCAGATTATGCATGTTGCCAGATGAGAGAGTTCCGGATTAGAGAGGTTCATCCTGTAGCTGTACCGTTCAAACGTATCAACTAAGGTGTTGTACCCCCCCTACCCTGCTTTAACCCAACCCACCACTGCTCCCACAGAGCCAGGCACCCACCTTCCCCTGCGCTATAACTCAGTGCCTGCCACTCACCAGATACATCGCCGCCGTCGTGTGTGTCTCCCACCAAGCAGTGGGGCATGTGTACAGAGCAGCAGATGGCACCCCCAGTGCCCGGCTCCGAGGCACACTAAGCTCCGCTTTGTGGCACAACAGTTGAGGAGTGCTGACCTAAACCACGGTGCTGGCCCCCTCACTCCCATGAACCCTCAGAGCTGTGCTAGCTGGTGCTCCGGTGGCAGTTCAAAGGAACCTGGGGCTCCAGCCATGGCTGCTGCCACAGTAGCCCCAACAACGTCCAGGAGCTCCAGGCCGCTTTGAATCACTGGGCCCCAGGACAGCTGTGTTGGAGCTGAAAGTTTTATTCTCTTTATATTCGTATTTTAGATTCAGTAGTGTAGCAATGTCAGGTAACATATGAACACATTTATCAATTTATTACTTTTATTAATTAAGTTCTTTGTTTGAATATACGCCTCTTTGATTTTAAAGTTTAGTAAGTAAAGAGACAGTTTTAATATTGTATCTACGTTAATGAGATTAGAGGAATGTTGGAGGCTGAAGTCTTAATTGCTTGGTTTACAATGCGCTTTGCTTTGCCCACTATGAGATACTGTGGTACAATGTTTTTCTTTGAAAGTCCTTGTAATGCTTTGCGTTCACATGGGAAAGTGGTAGGTCTGTGTCCAAATGAAGTTTGTGAAGGTTATCCTCAGAGCCAGCTGGCCGAGAAAGGAGGGGCGAAGCATGGGTGAAGACAGACTTAACAGTGTCAGGGAAGAATCGTCAGTACAAGAAGTGACCAGATGGGCAGATTGTCGACTCTAAACCATGGAACGGGCACCCCTAAAGGGGATTGATTACAGGATGAGCCTTTCGGAGATGTTTTGAGAACGACTGAGATCAAAAATACAACACACCGGTCGTGGACTGACACAGCAAAATCTGTAGACTTCTACAGAGAAAAAGGATTATAAAAGCAGCGTGCTTTGCCGTGGGACTTTGGGTTCGTCTTGCCACCAGCTCCAGGGAAGCATCAGATCGCGACTGACAAGGCCCTGCTCCCCCTCTGTGATCGATCTTGCTGGCCGCTAGATTGATCCAGACTCTGTCTTGGTAACTATAATATCGTCGGGTGGGACTGTATGTATGGTGTCTGTGTGTGTGAGCGACTGAAAAGCGTATGCTACTACTGTGTTCTCAATCAATGCGGCATACTGCCTTTTCCCCTATAAAAGATCTCGTGTGCTTCATTTAAGCATAATGTTTTTGGTGGAGAATGCGAAGGGGGAGAAGTGCTTTGTAATTATTGATAAATATTGCAGGGAAAAGGTGTGCACGCCCTGCTCAGCAGATACCGATCAATAAGAAGGAACTAGTTGTGATATTTATTGTTTGTATATGCACCCTCAGTTGTAGCAGGGCTGAATAACAGGAGAGAGGTTTAGTATGCCTCTCTCCACCCCAGAGTCCTGGAGGGGAAATTTGACTGCAGGGGGTGCCTGCCTATGGAAATATCCTGAGTTAGGTGTATATATCCCAGTCGTAGCATGGTCAGGCAGTAGGAAGAGGACTTAGTGATCCTAGCTGCAAATTGGAAAATATTAGGTGCATACACCTCGGTCGTAGTAAGGCTGAGCACAAGAGGAGAAGTTAGCGCTTATCTCTCTGACCCTGGAAGGGGTTTATATTGGACTGACTACGTGGGGATGTCTGCCTGGGGAAATACCCCGAGTCTACCTTTGGCGTGTGAACCCTCGGTGGTAGTAGTGCCGAGCAATACAGAGAAGACTTAGCCTCTCTCCCTCTGGCCCAGGGAGCGGGTTAAGTTCAGGAGCATGAGTGAGAAAAGGAGTTGTCCCCCTTTGCCTCCCTGCCCCCATCGGCAGGCATGTGAGGCCATAACTGGGTGTGTTGGATCAGGAGCCGGCTCCGCACCCCATCGCTCAAATCCCCACCAGTGTACATAACATTGGGACCTGACTGGCATAGGGGCCAATTAACTGAGCAGGGACACAGCAGAAGGGCTAACTGTGTGGACATAATGCCTACCCTTCACTGGGACTACGTAAGTAGACAAATGGGCAGTGCTAAGGAACTAGGGAAACTGAAAGAAGGTAGGACTAGTCAGGCCCAGCAGCTGCTCCTAATACTTTACCCTTCCCTAGAAACAAGTAGTGGAAGCTGACTATTGGCCACAAATATTACAGAAATAGCACTCCAGGCATGGTCAGCTGAAGGCGTAAATCAAGCACCATGATAGCTAAGAACACCAGGAGTTGAGGTCAGTCATGGAGGTTAGAAAAGACTTCAATAGACCCCACCCCACGACAAACTTGTAGAAAATGCAGATTAGGCTGCTGTAGTTTCAACCCATGTTAGCGGGTTGAGGTGAACCCTAATGTTCCCTTTACGTTGGGATTTTATTCTGGTTAGTTAATGAACAGGTTTAAAATACTCCTTACCTTCTTGAATATTAATTCTCTGCAATCCCATAATGTTACTTCAGCCCCGGTTTCCAGATGTAAGATCCTATGGAGATGAGATTCCTGTTCCTTAAATGAGCATTTCCCCCATGAGGGAAAGGATGTTTGTCATGTTTTCAGAGTGCTTGCAGCTTTACAGCTTTCTAAGGCGGCAGCTGCCTTGTTTGAAGAGTTTAGACAAATATCATAAAGGATGACAGTAAACAAAAGGGATGTGGAAGTGGGCCTGGGCTTACATTTCATCTCATGCAAATCTTCAAATGCCCGATCTCCAAAAGTTGATCAAAATGAAGTCTCTCATCTCTAATGTGTCATTACAATTTAGTTATCCAGGATAAATTAAATCAAACCTCAGCTTCAGGCTCTAAATTAATTGTGCAGATGGGCCTGTTGTGAAAGCTGGGCTTACAAATTTACTCTAATTTATAAACTCAACTGATGAAAAGTGAGTAAAGGGTCATGAATTGTCACAGTGACCTTTTAGGAGAACTGTTTAAGAAAAGATGTGGGGAAACAGAAAAACTGAATGAATTTAAGCAAAAAGGGGTTTCTGATACCACTCAGGGACAGAGTCAAGATAAAACCAGTAAAAAAGCAGCAGAAAAATGGAAAGCAAGGAACCCAAACCGGTGTGTTGGAAATGAGGCTGAAGAGGGGGACAGAATAATGAGAATGGTCTAGTTTGCTCATCATAGCTCATCTTGTCCTTAGAAAGAGACTTTGGGGGAGATCAGCAGTGGGACTGCAGTGGAATGAGTGTTCCCATGACACTAGACCTTGATATTCCAGCAGAGACATTTGACCTTCATCATTGCCCCAGCATGGATCCCAAGCTAATCCTGCTCTCTTTTCCCCTACTTCATGTACTCCTGTCTGCCCACTATCTTCTCCCTTTCTCTTGGCTTTTCACGGAAGCCTGAAATCAACTATGCTGCACAACACCAGCATGGTGAGATGTGATGGTCCATCCAACTCACTGAGAAGAATCAGCAAAGGAGTGGGACCTGACCCTACCAATCACATCACATGAGCACAGAGAGGCGAGCCAGCGTCCAGAGCAAGACTCATCATGGTGGCTCTGCATCTGTCCATGCAGCCCTGTATCCTGAGAACGTCAGCAAAAGCTGTATTCCCTTATCTTTACTATCCCCTCTCCTGTCTCTTTTCTGCATTTGTCCATTTTGTCTAAGGCAGGAAAGTGATGATCATTTCTGCATTCAAAATGAAATCCGCCTTCCCCCTCTCCCAGACCTTTTGACTGAATAAGAGACTTCAAATGTTCACTGTCTCCAGAAAGGACTTGGATAGGTTTTGATTAAGTTTGTTTTGCAAAAACAACCAATTACCTTTCTAATGTTGTTTACCTTGTTTTTTGTGTTTTCCTTTTGAGTGTTTCAGTTAATAAATTTCTAACCTTTTTCTGAGTTTTGTAATGTGTTTGCCCGGGTATTAAGCAGGCTCATGTCTCTGTGTCTCAAATCCCAAACCTTGTCTAACACTGTTTAATAATGGACAATTACTGGATTACGTTAACACCTTTAGCCCATATATTACATGTAAATTAATACAACAGGCTTGGAGGAGATTTTTCTCACCTCAACTGTAGTGACCAATAGGGAATAAGAAGAACATGAAGATGGTTAAATTCTTATCATTCCACTTTAGCTAGTACATCTTCAAATTCCGAGCCCAGTTCCACAAGTTGCTAAGCTTTCTTAATATTTACCAGCTTTCTGAGAGTTCAAAGTCCTCAGCTGGCTACAGAATCTGGCCTTCTCTAGAAATAATTAAAATTACCAATGGTTACATTGTTTTTCTTATACAGGATTATTGAATTAAAAAAATACTCACCACTAACTCGTCTTGGAATTTTAAACCAGATTAGGCGTGTACATATGACATAGAGCAACATCCTGCCACTAGGACAAATATGGCCATCAAAAAAGAGTCAGTATCTTTTCTGTGCCTTCTTAGCCAGTGCGTATTGGGCAGATTTACTTTACCATGGAAATAAGGACAACAGCATATTGTTTGCTACGAATACAGCCTTTATTTCGAGAGCTGCAGCTCCACAATTAAATAGCTCTTGTGAAAGGAAGCTAGCTATAATAAATTTAAATGCCATGCTTCCCCTTCAGAGTGAATTTGTACCATTTCCCTTCAGGATTAGAGACAGTCCAGTTTGAGAAAAGCTGGTCTTGATTAGAGGGAGTGCTATAATAAGTAGCAGATTTAATCTAAAAAAAATTGATAGCAGGGACCACAGGGTTTGCAATGTGGGAGGAAGCTCAGAGCTGGAGGTTGTGGTGGGGATGCAGGGTCTGGGTGTGAGTTAGAGTTTTGGAGCGTGGTTATGGCTGGGCCAGGGGCAAGAGTGCCTGCCCTGGGAGGGAGCTAGAGTGCAGAAGAGGGCTCAGGCTTACTCTGGAAGGTCCTTCCTCATCTTCTTCCCTTTAATTTTTCTCACCTTCTGTGAAATCACTCCTCGAAACACATACTGAAGGGAGCTCAAGTTAACCATTCTGTAATCCATACTCCGCTGAGGTAGGATGCAGCCCATCTTACGGCTGAAGTGAGGTGCTGTAATGAGTAGATTTTACCCAGTTAGGATGTGTGCAAAGACCAGATTCTGCCCTGTATTATGTGAGTGAGTTCTAAAGCTTTGGGCAGCTTCACTGGTAAGGTCAGTGCGGGGGGGGGTAAGACAGCAAAAGCAGCCCTGTGCCACATCTGACCTCTGTCATCTATGACCGGGGTGTGCAAAATGGGGGGCACGATATTTTGTAAGGGCAGGGAGCAGCACGATTGGCCTCCCCTCCTGCACAGTCTCTGCTACCTCTGCCTCCATCCCTCGCAGTCTCCGGCGCCACTGTCACTGAGGGAGTGCGGGTCGTCACTTCCAGGAAACCATCTCTTGCTTCCAGGGTTTGGATTACATTCGGCAGGTTGGGGGGCCCTGCTAATTGCAGAGATGAAAAGTGGGGCCCAATGTAAAAAGTTTGCTGGCCCCGAGCCATGGCATGTGAATGAAGCAACTTATCAGCCAGAGAAGTTTTCACTTCACTTCCCATTCGGGGCTTTGCCAGAAGAGCAGAAAGAAATGTCAGATGAAGCATTTGGCTGGAAAGCTCAGGACCTATTACATCTCTAAGGTGCCACAGGACTGCGTGTTGCTTTTGAAGTTACAGGCTACCACGGCTGCTCCTCTGAGACTTTTTCTCTCCAAAACTGACAATTAGTGGTCAGCAAGTTTCTCCCTTAAGGAACAATCATTTAGCTTTGGAAGCCCACACAGCTCCATCTCCTGGTCTTTTCCCCCATGTACTTGGTATGTGGTAAGAATCATTTCTACAGGGTGACTCCGCATCAGCTGTTTGATGTTCTTACAGTAAGAAAAATCCAATAACTGCTCTAATGCCCTCCCCAGCAATAACCACAGGGGGGCAGCACAGCCCTGAAGCGTGCCTCCTACCAACACAGAACATGCCTAAAAGGCTAACCCTAGCCCTTTAATTTCCATTTGTCCTGTGCTCTTAGCTGATGTTTTCCTCGAATTATATGATTTCACAGTGCTAGGCTGTCTGAGGTGAAGTGTTCATGACTGACTCCCCCCAAGCAGACCCACACGCAGCTCCCCTTGCCTTTGCTTTATCTATTTATGCCTCAAAAACACTCAGACAGAGGCTTTTAAAAATCCAGCAGCAGTCCTCCTCAGGGCCTCGATGATTAAGTTAAAATTAAAATTAAAAAAAAAATATAACAGACACCTTTCCTTGAGCCTTCAGCTGGGCACAGACCTAAGCTGCCATGGCGGCTATGTCTACACTGTAGGCTTTTTTTGGACAATACTTATTTCAATGTTCTAATGTCTAAATAAGTAATGTTGGAAAATCACATTCACACAGCCACAGCATTGGGAAATGGAGCATTCTCATTTACAGCCACAGTTCACAGCCACAGCACTGGACATAATCGCGGTTTTCAGGTATGTAAGAGGGTGGTCATAAGGAGGAGAGAGAAAACTTGTTCTCCTTGGCCTCTGAGGATAGAGCAAGAAGCAATGGGCTTAAACTGCAGCAAGGGAGGTTTAGGTTGTACATTAGGAAAAAGTTCTTAACTGTCAGGGTGGTCAAACACTGGAATAAATTGCCTAGGGAGGCTGTGGAATCTCCATCTCTGGAGATATTTAAGAACAGGGTAGATAAATGTGTATCAGGGATGGTCTAGACAGTATTTGGTCCTGCCATGAGGGCAGGGGGCTGGACTCAATGACCTCTTGAGGTCCCTTCCAGTCCTAGTCTTCTATGATTTTATGATGGCCAAAGGAGCCTTCTTCACAGGAGCTAACAGCTGTGCTTTGTTCACACACATTCCTTTTCCACCTCGAAAGCAGGGAAAGGGGTTGGGCAAAAGTCATTTGCAGAGCTGGAGTAATTATTGAGGGATAAGCCATCTTATCTCAAATTATCCCGCTTGGCTGCCTGAGTGCTTTGGGGTTTTTTTTGAAACAAAGGGGGTTTCCACACACCCCCTCCCCAACACTGTAGACAAGCCCAGAGTCTCCAGATCTTCCCTGTTTTGGTTTAAAAAGAAAAACCAACCAACACCAAAGCAGCAGAAATGTAGCACTTTAAAGACTAACTCCCACCCCTTCCTGGCTGCAGCAACTGCTTCCTAGCTTTGACAAACCCTTTCTCACTCTCCCCACAGTTTTCTGAGGTTTCCTGCTCCCTCTCCAGCTTCCTGCTGACTGCTTTCAGACAGTCAACACCTCCACCCCCAGCTGGTTCCAGTGAAGCCACACACCTTATCTCAGAAGGGCCAGGCAGGACTAACTGTGTAAGCCGGTTGTGAAGGAATGCATCCCTTGCAGCAAGGGTCAGCAACCTTTCCGCGGCAGAGTGCCGAAATTTGACCTTCTGACCTCTATGTACCGTCCAGGGGTCAGTGATACTCTATCAAGTCACTAAGGCTACGTCTACACGTGCACCCAACTTCGAAATAGCTTATTTCGATGTTGCGACATCGAAATAGGCTATTTCGATGAATAACGTCTACACGTCCTCCAGGGCTGGCAACGTCGATGTTCAACTTCGACGTTGCTCAGCCCAACATCGAAATAGGCACAACGAGGGAACGTCTACACGGCAAAGTAGCACACATCGAAATAAGGGAGCCAGGCACAGCTGCAGACAGGGTCACGGGGCGGACTCAACAGCAAGCCGCTCCCTTAAAGGGCCCCTCCCAGACACACTTTCATTAAACAGTGCAAGATACACAGAGCCAACAACTAGTTGCAGACCCTGTATATGAAGCACGGACCCCCAGCTGCAGCAGCAGCAGCCAGAAGCCCTGGGCTAAGGGCTGCTGCCCACGGTGACCACAGAGCCCCGCAAGGGCTGAAGAGAGAGTATCTCTCAACCCCCCAGCTGATGGCCGCCATGGAGGACCCCGCTATTTCGATGTTGCGGGACGCGGATCGTCTACACGTCCCTACTTCGATGTTGAACGTCGAAGTAGGGCGCTATTCCCATCCGCTCATGGGGTTAGCGACTTCGACGTCTCGCCGCCTAACGTCGATTTCAACTTCGAAATAGCGCCCAACACGTGTAGACGTGACGGGCGCTATTTCGAAGTTAGTGCCGCTACTTCGAAGTAGCGTGCACGTGTAGACGCAGCCTAACAGTCCTACTTATAACAGCCTCATTAAACAAATACAGATGCAGAGCTTTACCGTTTCGTGCAGGGGTCAGCAACCCCTGGCATGGGTGCTACATGCCAGGCAGGAACTCAGCTCCGCCCCTCCTCCCCCAGGCAGTAGGCAGCTTGTGCCACAGTTACTCCATTTCATGCTCACTCAGCCACACCACAGCCTGTCCCCAGGCCCACCCCGCCTCCTCATACTGCCCCAACAACCCCTCCAGGAGAGATGCCCCCCAGCTGCTACTCCATCAGCCTCACCTCCACAGCTACACTCCCCTCAGCCCGCCGCGGGTGAGAGAAACGGACCAGGCCACCACACTCAGAGAAAGCTCCTCACACATGCGCCTCAGCCGTCCGCGGCCCCCGCAGTGGCTTGTGCACAAAGAGTATCAGTCCGGTCATGTGGGCATGTGCGTGCGGCCTGAGGCTGCAGGCGGGGGTGGAGTGAGGGGGGAAAAGTTGGGGGAAGACGCCACAGTGTAGCACTGAGTTTTGCAGCTTTCAAAAAGGAGAGTCAGGCTCTGCTCACCTTCAAAACACGTAAAGGGGGAGCAGCCCCTCCTGGAGGTATTGTGAGGAGGGTTGGGGGGCAGCTCCTGCTGGAATGTTGAGGGAGGGGCTGGGGAGTGCATGCCAGCCCCAGATGTGCAGTAGCAGGCCCCCCCCAAGATTCTGTGGGAAGGGCAGGGGCTCCTCCAGGCTGGTCCCCAGGCTGCGCATCCCTAGGCTGGTCCCCATAACTCCCCTTCTGTCAGGCCCCCTCCCTGCCATAGGCAGCTCAGTCCCCCAGGCTCTCCCTCCCAGGATGCTCTCTCCTCCCGCACTAGGCTGTTCCACCTAGTTCCCCTGCCCCAGGCTGGTGCGTCCTCTCACTCCTGGGCCAGACCAACCCCCTTCCACTTCTCCCGGCCAGGCCTGCTGCCCCTGCCTCCTGTTCCTGTTGTGATGGGTACAACAGAAATCCAGCTGGCATAAGCATAGCATTTGGGCTCTTCAGGTGGCAGTGGGAAGGTGTTGCTTGACCCCTCTCTGCCCCAGGTCCTGGCCTTACTCCGTCCCTTCCCCAAGCTCCTGCCCCACCCCCACCCAAATCAATCACACCTGCTCCTGTGAGGTGCCATGCCCTCCTCTCCCTCTCCTCCAGCACTTCCTGCATGCTGCTAAGTACCCACTTTTTTTTTTTACATGGGTGCTCCAGCCCTGTTGTCAGAGCCTGTGCTGGCTGGGATTGAACGATTACAGGTGAAGAGATTAAGCCAAAGTCCAGTGAAATCTGTGGAGTCTTTCTATTGACTTCTGTGGGTTTTGGAGAATAGAGCTGTAACTATTAGAATTCACATGCCATTGTATTTCACCCTGCATAGTCAGAGGCAGCTGTCGTAATTATTTAGCTGTTAGAATGCTGTCAGTGATCTTACAAGATAAGGTAAAGAACAGCCCCTGTAAAACGTCAGAGAAAATCTGCATTGGCCTTAATGAATTTAATATCGGACACTTATTAAAGGATCAGTGCTGGACAAACGATGGGCAAACCTAGTCTCATACCAGAGTGTTCACTGAGAGTTCAGTGGCAGTCCAAGTGTGGCTCAGCTGCAGACAAAATGAGCAAGGTGGAGACAACAAGAAGTCCTGTGGCAGCTTATACACTAACAGATCAAGGTCAAGACAGGGATTCTGCTGTCTCTTCAACCCCACCGGGAATTTCACAATCTCAGAGTTAACATCAGAGGAATGGCATATTCAGCTTTCACTATTGGTCATGTAAATGACTTCCCCCTCCTTTTAAGAGAAGTTGGGCCTTAGTTCCCCTATCACAATGTTCATGATTTGTTCCATAGTATACTAGGTACCTTACACAACACACAGACACACTCCTAGCCCTGCAGAGTTTACAGTCTAATGATGGACGTGAGACATTGAGAGAGAGCTACAAACTGTACGTGCAAACATAAACAATTGAGAATTGGAGGGTTAGTACCTTGATTTGAGGAATCTTTGAGACTTATAGTTTTTTTTGGCTTGAGCTTTTGTGGATAAAATCCAGTTTATTGGATGCATTGGAGTGGAAATACAGAGGCAGGGACACACACATATCAAAAGAAAGAGATAACTGACCAAGTGTAGGCCCAGTGTTAAGGAGGCCAGTTTAGTCAGGGTGGATGTGGATTTCTCCCATCAGCTGATGGGGAGATGTAAATACCAAGAAAGGGGAAGGAGACTACAAAGAGAAACAGCTGAGCTGCAATTCATTTACAGATTTAACACAATTATATTAGAGGGGGAAAAAACCCCCAAGCAGTCCTGTAGCATCTTAAAGACTAACAATTTTATTTATTAAGTAATGAGTTTTTGCAGGTAAGACCCACTGCTCTTATCCATGCAAGCTCATTACCTAATAAATAAATGTGTTAGCCTTTCAGTTTCCACAGGACTGCTTGCTGTGGTTTTTTTTTAAATTTTTGTTTTGTTTTTTTGTGAAGCTGCACACTAATAGCGCTAGCCTTCTGAGAGGATTTACAATTACATTAGGATTAGGTAAAGAGTTAGAATGGTTATCTCACTACACAGGCAATTTCCTCTCTCATGGCAGTCACACCTCCCCATCAGCTGCTGGGAATAATCCACATCCACCCTCACTGAATTGGCCTCATTAACACTAGTTCTATGCTTGACTCCCTTCACGCGTGTATGTGTGTGCTCTCATCCCTGTCTGTGTCTGTCTGCCCCTTCCTCTGTGTTTCCACTGCAATGTACCTGAGGAAGTGGGTTTATCTACGAAAGCTTATGCCCAAACAAATTTGTCAGTGTTTAAGGTGCCACAGAATCCCTGTTGTTTTTGCAGACTAACAAGGCTACACCTCTGAGACTCTTTACCTTAATCTGAGTTACCCAGTGTCTGCTCATACAGCTTACTGGCATCCCCCATACCACGTTTTTTCACTAGCCCCCTCTCAGAAAATATTACTGTGAAAAGAGATGTCCCCCATTCCCTCCTTCCCTGAAAGACTGAGGTGTGCAAGCTCAAACTGGTTTAAATTCAATCCATTCTTGTCAATGTGATGTCCAAAGAATTGTTTATCTTAACAAGAACAACAAAAAAAAAGAAAATCCTGTGCCAAGGAAACTGAGAAGAAAGAGCAAACGGTTAGAACATATGGGGTTTGCCTTCTTGCCAGTGAAATAACACACACATTTTCATAATTAAAGGGTTTCATCATGTTTGGGGAGGGAAATGGAAGTGTATTGATTTTGACAGCTCCATAAAGTAGAGACACAGCTAGAGTTACTGGAGACTGTAGCAGAGAAAGAAAACAGACTGATGGTGTCATAAAAGCAAAAAGCAACAACTCTTGAGGAGCTTACATAATAGTTACAGTTTTTCAGTGCTGGGCTGGCGAAGAAAGGAGTGAGACAGGGTATGAGGCCTCCTTGTGTAAATAAACACTCGGGAATGTGAGTCACTTTTGTAAAGACAGGCATTTCAGAGGGGAGTCTCACAGCATGCTTCATGTAAGGAGAGAATGGGCCACCCAGACTCACATTGTAGAGCAGCAGTTCCCAAACTTTTTGCTCACATGACTCCACTTTTGGACTTTCTGCTTCCCATGATCCTCGGCAGCATGGAGGAGGCCATTTTGTAGAGCCAAGTGGCATCTTCCACCGGGGTGAAAGTGAATTCAAATGTCTTACTGGTACTGTCCTATTGCAAGCCAGGTCTCTGCCAGCTCCTTCAATAGCTCCTCTGTTGCAGAAGCTGGGCACCAGGGTGCACCCGCTTACTTTTACCTCTGTGGGACCTCTGCACAATGTGACCTGGCATGTGCCATACGTGTGCATTCGTGCTTCACAGAGGATGACCTACTGTAGAACGAAATGGTGTTGTCTGCCTCCTCAGGATCATGACCCCCATCCACTGACCGTGCAACCCGGAAGGGCTGTCTGCAGGACTGCACGGGGCAGCTGCCTGGGGCCCAGTGATTTAAAGGGGATTGAGGCTTGCCTGGCAGCAGCTGGAGCCCCAGGCCCTTTAAATCACTGGCTGGAACCCCAAAAGGTGTGCTCTGGGTGGTGCTGAAGGGCAGGTGGCGGGAAGCTAGTTCCAGCCCTGCCCCATGTGGGATCACGTAGCAGGCCTCCCCCACACCTTGTCCAGGGGCTCAGAAAATCAGTTGGCCACCCTGGGTGTCTTAGCGTTTGATCCTGTTCCTTTTAAGGCAGAAGGGTTGGTTCCATTGACTTGAATGGCAGCAGGATCAAGCTTTTATTCTGAAGTTAGTCCCATTGAAGAAGGTGGGATGAGGAGTGGATTAAGCAGCAGATCCCATGGTTTCTCGACATGGGCAACTGACCAGAACAGAGATCACAGAGCAGCTCCTCTTAGCTATGTCTACACGTGTATGCTACATCGAAATAGCTTAGTTTGATGTAGCGAAATCGAAATAAGCTATTTCGATGAATAGCATCTTAACGTCCTCCAGGGCTGGTGCCGTCGATGTTCAACGTCGACGTTGGGCAGCACCACATCAAAGTAGGTGCTGCAGGGGAGCGTCTACACGCCAAAGCGGCCCACATCGAAATAAGGGTGCCAGGAACAGCTGCAGACAGGGTCACAGGGTGGACTAGCACTTCCTGGGCAACAGCTAGCCACTGCCTTAAAGGGCCTCTCCCAGACACACTTGCACTAAAGAGCACAAGATCCACAGAGCCGACAACTGGTTGCAGACCCTGTGCATGCAGCATGGATCCCCAGCTGCAGCAGTGGCAGCCAGAAGCCCTGGGCTAAGGGCTGCTGCACACAGTGACCTTAGAGCCCCACAGGGGCTGGAGAGAGTGTCTCTCAACCCCTCAGCTGATGGCCGCCATGGCGGACCCCACTATTTCGATGTTGTGGGACGCGGCTCGCCTACACGTGCCCTACTTCGACGTTCAAAGTCGAAGTAGGGCGCTATTCCTATCTCCTGATGGGGATAGCGACTTCGATGTTTCGCCGCCTTACGTCGATTTCAACTTCGAAATAGCGCTCGCCACGTGTAGACGTGGCGGGCGCTATTTCGAAGTTGGCGCGGCTACTTTGAAGTAGCCGGCACGTGTAGATGCGGCTCTTGTGGACAGGCTAAAAATCTCCTTAGTCCAGAAGAATTAGTACATTTATATGGTATCGGACAAGCCCCAACTTGGACTGAAGCCAGATCAGCCATGCTGTGACCTGCAACTATCAAATTAAGAGCAATATATCACAGCATTTTAAAAATGTAGTTTAGGTTTCATTGTCTTTAATAACATTTCACAGTATATTAATAGAAGTGGTGTGGCATGTTTAAGCAACAATAATGAAACTGTAGCAATAAGTGGTCACTGTGACCTCAGACTGGTGTGAAGTTTTTGCTGAGAAATAGAGTAAGGTGAAGACGTTGCACTGAAAGTTACAGTGTTTGCTACGTAGAGGCGGTATGTGAAATTCTGCTTTGATCGTGCTACCAGATGCTAATGCAAAGGCAAATTACCATCTGAGATAAGTCATACATCAAGCATCAGATTTTGATATGTGTGGATCTCAAGCATGTCTTTTAAAATGCACATGCACTCCCAGTCCCTGCAACGTGCACATTAGTCCATAAAGAGTGGCTGTTTAAGTGGTTATTTGCATATGTACCTACCTGATGAGAATGTGTCATTGTGGCTTATTCTTGTGCGGGGATGTGCATACCATTTAGAGGCAATTTTTAGACACATTGTTCAAAGCACAGATCTAAGCACAGCCTGAAGATCGTTTTTATTGCTTTCTGCTATGCTAGTGATCTAACACATTGGGGTGAGGGTGGCAAGGGGTGTATTCTATAGCTTGGGAACTTATAAGGGTCTCTAATACCGGGGTATCCAAGCACCTCAGAAGCAATATGTTCACAACCCCCCTCTCCCTTCCCCCCCGCCATACAGGACAGTGCTATTATACCTATTGTACAGATGGGAAACTGAGGGACAGCGAGACTAATCAGATCTTCAAAGGTATTTGGGCTACTGGGTTCCAAGAAAAATCCAGGCAAATCCATTGCCTGGGGTCCATCACCCACAAAGCCTGTGACAACAGCAAATTGAATCTGGGTTTCTCAAGCACCAAGCTTGCACCTGAAGTGCTGCACCACCCGTCCACTATATAGACTAGGAGTGAGGATGGCTAGGAGTAGGAAAAGGACTAGTTTACATTTTATGTCAATGACCTACTGTTGAGCTGCTACTAAGTGCCCAGAAGGCAAAAATAAACCCTGCTTGCAGTGAATGTGATAAGCTGTTATCAGCATACCAGCAGGTGAACCAAGTGGCTTACATATTGTTTCAAGAGTTCCTGCAAAGACTTCATAGGAGCCACCCCCATCAAAAATTCTGCAGAGTCCCTCTCCCTGTCTCTCCCATCACCCCCTGTGTTTAGCTAGTTACTTACACTATGGCTCCCAGTACTCCGGTAACCAAGTTCTTTTCTGGAAAGGCTAGTGGAAAAATGTGTGAGAGCACGGCAGGTATTGTTTAATAATATCTTTTGGTGTCTTTGTGCCTGGTACTTTATTTACCTGGGCTAACTTCTACCCTCTTTTACATTAATTAAAGTGCCCCTGAAATCAGTGGAGGTGTGCTGGAGTTAAAATAGAATAACAATGGACTGAACCGTGTGGGAGAGAAATGTAACTGCAGGTTGAACCTCTCTAATCTGGCACCCTTGGGACCTGACTGATGCCAGATGAGAGAATTTGCCAAACCATGGGCAGTCAGTATTTTCTAGCAGCATTAGCAACACTACCACAGCTTACTGGGCTCTGAGAAGGGGTATATTACAGCTAAATAACAGCACAGAATACTGAGAGCTAATCTGGTGGCTGTCGTCAAACTGTGGGACCATGATCACATCATGAAAAGTGGTCATCCAGCTGACTGAAATCATACCCAATTACGGATGTTGTTGGACGAAAGAATGCTGGACTAGACAGGTTCAACCTGTAATATTTTTACCAACTGCAAAGAGTTGAGTGACCTCGCTTTTCTGTATGTGACACAGCAGAACAGGAGGCAGTGGGTTCAGCCTACGGCAGAGCAGATTCAGATGGAATCTCAAGAACAGCTGCAAGAAGAGTGGGACAATGGAGCAAACAGCCTGGATTGATTGTGGAAGCTCCTGCCTGGAGGTTTTCAAAAGGAGGCTCCTTCGCCATCTGTTTTGGCTGGGTTAGCGGCAACAAATCCTACAGCTTGGCAGGGGGTTGGATTAGCTGACCCTGGCAGTTCTTTCTAACCCTATGATTCTGTGACAGTATTGTAACTCTAAAGGCCTAATATCGGACCCACTGATGTGCAGCCCATCAGAAGCTGGGACTCTCTGGGCTGTGTAGTCCCCATTTTTAACCCTCAGGTACTGCAGGATGTAAGAACTGAATACAGGGCAGGTCTCCACTATGTCGATATAAGTTATGTCACTCGGGGATGTGAAAAACCCACCCCATTGAGTGCTACAATTACACTGACCCAGTGGGGCCCACAGCTACCATGGGCCCTGGGGCAAGGTGGGAGAGGGAGCCCTGCTCCACAGAGCAGTCAGCCCTCAGCTCTACTCGAATCACAATGCCGGGCCCCCCTCTTTTCCTCAGAGCAAGGCTGCGCTGCTGTGGCACGTCACAGGAGCATGGAGATCTGGCTGCTGCCCCTGTGAAACACTGGGTTCCGGGACAATCGCCTCCTTTACCACTGACCCACCTGGTGGTTTGGACAGTACGATGGTGGCAGGAGGGGCTCTCCTGCCAGCATAGCCCCTGCCTCTTGCAGCGGTGGAATAACTGTGCTGGTGGGAGAGCTCACTCCAGTTGGCAGAAAGCACCTTCACCAGCTGTGCTACCGCAGAGCGAAGTAGCTCTTCCAATCTACCGAGCCCCTCATCACTGCTGGAGAACTGACTTGGGAAGCTTCAGAGACGAGGTAAGTGAAGTCAGAGGTGCTGGACCCTCTAACCTTTCCAATCCATGTGCAGATTTTTTCCATCCATGTGGGGAATACTTTTTTATGTGCAGTGAGGCATGTGCATGTATAGAAACAAAACCTAGCAGTGGGCGCTCTGCGAATGATCTGGTGGCGTTTGAATCACTCCTGAATGGCTGCACAAGCACCCACCTGACAGGGACTACTGGGTCATATATGAAGTACTACCCCCATGGCATTTGTTTGGCCAACAGTCTAGGAGACTCTGGCATTTGATGGGTTAAAGTGATTGAGGCTGGCCCCGCCTGCATTAATAAAGGGCAGCAGCTCAGCAAGTAGGAGCAGGGGTGAGATTTGCTGTAAGCATTACTGTCTGGTCACCTCTGGTCAGTATAATCCTGCCCTGGAAATTGAAGAGGTAAATAAAAAATACTGGAAAGTGAAATCAAGGAGAAGACAAAAAGCTGCAGCAACCAAAACCTGCTAAGAAGCTGGCCATGTGGGTACTTGTTAAGCAGCTTATGCTGAGCCTTAATTAATAACAACATTATTCTACAGAACAAGAGCCTAGCAGCCCTGCGAGATGTTGGTTGCATTCACACCAGCCTGCACGGGAGTAGCTTTTGCTTTTCCAAAAGTGTCTCCTGCAACAGCTATTTCTGTGGTCACATGCAAACCGTAGATGTCCTTCCAGTCTAGCTTAGCAATGGAGCAAGTGCCTATCCATTAGGTAGCATCCAAAATGTGCAAGGCACTTTACAAGTAGGGTGAGATTCCCCACACTGTTGCACCTCCTACAGTAATTTACATCTTTGCAAACTCGGGGCATGTGAAATAGCTAAGATCAAGTGCAGTACCAGGATAGTCTGGGATTGTCTTGTGGCACACTTGCTTTGCTGCCATGGAAGTGGCAGCAGAGCGGGAGAAGGCAATGGAGGCTCAGTGACAGAGTCCCTGCTCTAGAGAATTTGCGTGCTGTTCCTTTAATTACAAACAGTATCAATTTGACCTAGAGCCACCCCCCAAAGCCTTGGGCTCTGTGTGTGCATTATGTCACAACTGGACTCTCTTCAGCCTCCTAGGGGATTTTGGCTAAGCACCCAGTCCAGCTGTCTGGCTCAGAAAAAAGGCTGTGGGACCCTCTGCGGAGGGCACTGAATGACCTCCACCTCGTTACAGAATTCTCATGAGCACAGATGCTGAGTAACCTTGGCAAAGGGACTAGAGCAATGGCATGGAAGCAGAGCTGGGTCTAATGGATCAGGTCTCTGTACCAGGAGCTAGCTAGCTTATCTTGGGCAGGAGCTAGAGAGCACATGAAAATGCAGTCCAGGACAGGAGCTAGACATAGTGGGATTATCAGTGAGTGTTGTAGAAATGAGTGTATGTTGAAGAGTCTGAAAAGGGTGAGTAAGATTAAATGACATTGCTATTATCTTAATGGCACTGAAGGACAAAACCTGCCCATGGGATTTCAGCATTAGCTGGTCCTCTTCTCATGAGAGCAAGGTTGTATCCCTCTGCCTCCACAGTATTTTCTTGTTATAATGGTTTCAAGAAACAGGCCCTCTCAGAGGTCCAGAGAGACCAGGGTTGCATCCAGCTTCCGAGCCCATCACTATCATAAAAATAATGACACGTAAATACAAAATAAGCCACCAAAAATTGAGACATAATGTAAATATTTTTCATGTAAACATTGTCAAGCTTTTTCCATGCAAACACACTGATTATGGAGGGATGTGCATAAAAACAAGTTGCAAAATTTATCAAACATCAAAAAATTAACCCATGTCTAAAGTGAGGCCCCCTTTGAGTTTGAGACCAAAGGCAAATGGCCCTCCTGCCCCCCACTGGCCCTGTCAAAAATGTTTTTAGGCTAAAACATTGCTCAGTAAAGGGATCTTTACATCTCAGCCAGGCTTGTGGTGAAGGCCCAGGTCCTCAAAGGTGTTTCAGCTTCTGTCTGCCCTAAAAATCAGTGGAAGTCAGGAGCTGAAATAACTGAGGCTCAGAGCCAGGAGTTTCATTCACCATTGCAAGGAGGGATTTACATGTCTCCAATTTTGTTTTTCTCTCTCTGGTTGTAGTAAATGACAGGCTTTTTTGCCTAGCAGAAACATATTGAGTTCCAAGCATTGAATGTTAGTGTGACCTATGCTTAGAATAGGCTGGGATCTGTATGTGTTTATATTGCCAGAGTGCCGGTCATGGGACTTGGACATCGAGGGCTGAGCAACTGGACATGGAGTTCATGAGTGGGCAACACTAAACACAACGCCCAAGACAGGATCAGCAGATGACTTTCTGTCTCTGCTTGGAGGCAAGCCAAATCTTCCTGACAGTCTGAGCCTAACTGAAGTGACCTGGAGGCAACCTCAGCTGGGACTCTGCAACTTCCTGGTGGGATTTGGCTAACCACCCAGTCCAGCTGTCTGGCTCAGAAGACGGCTGTGAGACCCTTTGCAGAGGGCACTGAATGACCTCCACCCCTGTTCCAGAATTCTTATGAGCACAGACGCTGAGTAACCTTAGAGAGTGAACAGAGCAATGGCATGGAAGCAGAGCTGGGGCTAATGGGTCAAGTGAATGTCTCAGGAGCTGGCTAGCTTATCATGGGCAGAAACTAGAGGGCACATATTTCTCAGAGGAAGCTTTGGAAACTGTGCAGTATTGTAACCAAGGGCCCCACAGTCTTTGCTAGCTTACTGTGTTCAGATTGAATTCTGAACCATATAGAATTTGGACCCCTCTTAGCTTAAGCATTACTATAAACTATTAATAACATACACTTCCATCTCCCGATCGCATACTGAACACCGTATTATTCCCATTTTACAGATGGAGAAATTGAGGCATTGAGCTATGTAACCACTCACTTGAGTTCCCACAGGGAGGTTTTGTTAAATTCAAATATAGAACTCCCAACTCCCAGTCCCCTCTCTTTAACTACTATACCATGCTGCTGTCTTGCTGGCAATTGTTAGGTGAAGAAAATCAATGTAATAGCTCCACTTTCAACTGTGCATCCGTTTTCAGTGATGTGGCCCACAGAAAGGCTTCTCTGCTTTGCCTCTTTCATTGGAGCTGCTCCACCTTTCAGTGAGAGTGATGACTTGGGCCATTTCGGACAGAAAATGGGACTGCAAATTAAGGATGAGCTCATCCAAACTTTGCACTGGGGGTTTCCAGGGCTGCTTTTGCTTGGTCTTGTTCCTCTCTTTGCATTCCCTTGGTGTGCATTAGCTAGCCACACTCCACTTTACCAGTGCAGGCATCAAAAAAAAAAAAATAGATTACACTGGCTGTGGCTTCGCAGGGGTTTGGAAGTCGTACAAACCAACCATCTGCCAGTGCCCATCCGGCCGCAGAACTGCTCTGAAATCTCACATACACCACATTGTCAAGCAGCATTGTGGCTGTGAATGCAGAAAGCAAAATGTGCAAGGATCAAGAGCAAAGCTACCTTCCCCCTCATGCAGAGGTGTGAGGCGGTGTAGACGTGCTTGCTGAAGTGAGAAACCACACCATACAGCCTGGTGCATGCAGAGAGATAGTCCACGCTCCACACAGCTACCCAAGAGTAGTGAGATTTACTTTAGCTTATTGTTCCCTGAGAACAAAAGGAACATGCTCCAGTTTATGCAAGGGTACCGTCCTGGCTGGGGCTGTAATAGCCTAGCATGCTGTAGGAAAGAGAATTGGTGTTACCAAAGATGTAACGTTCTCCTGGAGTCAGTTCTGAGTCAGTGCCCAGTGGGGTAACCATGGACAGGCATTGTGTTATACAGGAGCACGAGCTTTTTTGGGGTAAGACTTGAGCTGCAATTGTATCCATGAAGCCACCCGTCTCCCCAGTCACCCACCAAACCACCATTTCCACATGGAATTGGAACCACCATTTTCAGTGCTTAAATGGAATTCATTCACATGTGCTTCTGGTGTTCACTTGCCACAGGCTCTTTTGCTGGCTTGTATGTTCACTGCTAGCATATTGCAGGTAGCATATGGGTATTTGCAGTAACCAAGGGTGGGACTCACACATGTGAATACTTGTATTGGAAGGGTTGGTGTACTCTCCCAATTCAGAAACCGAACAAAATACCACGTGACTTCTCACCAATCAGAACCAACCAACACAGCTCAAATATCAGCTACCTGAAAAGCAATACACCCACGGTGTAAAGCAACAACGTGGAAATAGTTATTTACAAGACAAAGCCAAATCTGGGCGATATTTTTTAGACCTTTTTTCAGTAAGCTTTACCCAGTACCAACATCCTGTTCTCTGGTGCTCATCGAAGATTTCATCAGCTGTACTCAAGAGAGGATGATTTTTACCCACACATTTTGGTCAAATGCCAGCTTCAGTTCTTACATTCCATCCACAGTACCGACAGTTTTGGCTGCAATATTTTCTGCTTCCTGCCCTATATTCAGCACACAGTATCTTGTTTGCCACGTTACATTCCAGTGGCGAAGTAATACAAAAACCAGGACGGTGCCTGATCCTTGAGAGTTGCCCAAATCTCTCATCCAGGCCTAGCAGAATTTTGGTGAGACACCCAATTTACAAAGATCTCCTGTAGCAATTCAAATAGGGTAGACTCTTGAGAGAATTATGGCTGTTTTGTTGAGAGTCTCTCGCATTCATGAGTTTGGGAGAGGGTGGGGAGTGGTGGGCTTGGGCCTTCAGAAAGGGGCAGAGATGGGTGGAACAGATGGAGCAGGGAGTCGGGGAGACATGGAGAAGGGGCTGCGTGGGGATGGGGCATCAGGCCAGACCACCCCCAAGGAAAAGGGTCTCAGCGCTGTTGCCTACTTTTGCTGCCACTGGTCTTTAAGCCCTTTCAAGCAGACCTGACCTACGGCTTGACCTCTGAAAATATTGTTTGTACTTTCACACACTATCTGGCAGTCTCCCTCCAGTGTCTGGCTGCCTTAAGAAACAACAACTTCCTTTAATTAATTCACAAGCTACATTACTGAAGAATCCAGACAGCAGCTCTTGCTGTTTGCAGGAACAAGAGTTTCCATCAGTAGCTTATTATTAGTACGTTGCAGAGCCAAGCACCTTGGTGCAAAGCACGAGGGGTGTAGAAAGGGGGATATGCCTGTGATTCAGAGCTGAGGACAACTCTGTCAAGAGATTTAGATCCTCCCATAGATTCTTCTTAAGTGGGAAAGGGAAGAGGTTGCCTCTTTAGTCATCCTCTCCAGCCTGCCTAAGCCACCCTGAGCCCCGGTGTGCATTTACTTTTCTTAGTGGTAGCTTCTCCAGGCAGCCCGGTGGACAGTTCCTCTTTTCTGTTCTCGTATCAGGCCGTTAACCCCTTCCTGGCCTATCACACTGCCAAGCTACAGCACATTCCACTGTGAGATCCCTGGGTGCCCCTCTGAGGGACCCAGAAAATGACCTTATCAGTGACCCCTGTGCACACTCACTAACATCAGTGAGTTGGGGTGCCACTCCCATTTAATGTCTCGGTACTTAGGCTTTGCTGATGATGGCATCTGCCCAATATCAGAACAGCTGAGCACGTTGGTCTCTCCTAACATTTCTGTGACCAGAGGTCTCCCGTTTTCAGAGGGGGAACCCAAGGTGCAGGGTGATAAAGGGACAGCTCTAAGCTCAAACCAAGAGCCCATACCAGAGATTCTAATGGCTGGCTCTAGTTCTGTGCTTGCTTTAAATAGCTCCCTGTCTCTCTGGAGAGTTTTTTAAAAGTCCCTCCTGCCACTAGTGCCTTGCCCCCATTTCTTCCCTCTCCAACACTGCAGATGGATTCCTGAACCTTAGCCCATGATTTGCAACAGCTGTAAATTTGGGACATGTACAGTATCCACGGTGCAGGACTCATTGATAAGTCTAGATTTATGGCTTCGCTCAGCTCTGCAAATAGGTTTTAGTGTGATTAATGCCCTAATGGCTGGAGACCATATGTAAAAATTACCTGCGGTTGCAGAAGCACCCACACTTCTGGGGCCTTATTTCTCTTCTGAAAGCAGAGACCACTTAATCACAGTACTTACACATACAGTGTAATTGCGCTCTGATTTACCTGTATCCCTATTTTCAGCTTTATCAGGCTTCTGTGATGGGAAGACTAACCCTAAGAAAGACCTACTGTATCAACTGAATCACACCTGCATAGTAAAAATGGTTCTTCAGGGTCTCCATAGGTAATTTTTTTTTCTCTGTAAATATTTTCAAGTAACCTAGAGATAGAACAGTTCTGTTGTGTCCTCTGTGCCCAGATTTTTAAGGGTATTCATGGTTCCAGCAATATCCCTGGGAGACTAATTCAGTATCTCATAGACACTGGATAATATTTTCAAAAGTACCTCTGTGACTTAGGATCCTATGTCCCATTTTCAAAAGGGATTTAGGGCCATATTCTTAAAGATGCTGATAGGCACTTAGTGGGATTTTCATAAGATACTATCCAGACTTGCATCTGACGAAGCGGGTCTTTGCCCACGAAAGCTTATGCTCCACAATATCTGTTAGTCTATAATGTGCCACAGGACTTCTTGTTGTTTTTGAAGATACATACTAACTTGGCTACCTCTCTGGTACATAAGAGACTAGTACATAACTCACTTTGATTTCAAAGGACTTGGGTGCCTAAATACCTTTAAAAATCTGGCCTAAGCTTTTGGGCCTAAGACACATAATTCAGTTAGCTGCCATTACAATTTTTGCCCCTCCTCGTCAGGAAATGTTTCAGTGCTTGGGCAGATACATGAACTGCAACAACATTCTTAGGAATATCTTTTTATGAACTCTGCTAAGAGGTTCCTTTATTTGTTACATGGAGAAAACCATATAAGTGCAATGGTAAGGTTGCACAGTTGAATGTCTGGAAAGCTGAAAGTTAAGGTTGCACATATAACCTTAACTGTGCCCCAAGGCAGATGAAGTCAATGGATGAAGTCACCTGTGACAAATGGGTATACCATGAATTGGTCCCTCTTCATTCATTTCATCTTTATTTAGGCAACCTGTCACCAGGGTCCTTTCCCAGAATACCTGTTGAGGCCTTGAATAGGCCTCTGCTGTGCCATGTCTGGACATTTCACCATCCTAGTCCTGCTGTAAGAGGTGAAGCATGCCAGCTAAGCCCCACTCTGCCCCTTCCAGGGCTGTCAACCAGCAAGAAAAGAAATTGAGACAAACTAATTGTCCCACAGGTGGGCTAAAGCTCTCTTCTTTCCAAGGGCTTCTGTTAAGCTGTGACTCTAACTAAGCTCACAACCTGGTATGGAGACATAGACCCTAGCTCAGCATCAGGCATCCTTTCCTGCAGGGAAGGTTGTCAGGCACCAGTTATCTGAGGCCTTTTTGCCTTCTGTCAGGCCTCACTCTAGGAG
The DNA here is from genome assembly GCF_033958435.1 of Carettochelys insculpta. Classification (NCBI taxonomy): domain Eukaryota; kingdom Metazoa; phylum Chordata; order Testudines; family Carettochelyidae; genus Carettochelys; species Carettochelys insculpta. The sequence continues at coordinate 68,370,119 of NC_134144.1, forward strand.
CCCAGGGTGCTCCTCTATGGTCTTCTACCTATGGCGTTGCATTTCCTCTTTAACCTCCTCGCTCCAGTTGTGATGTCTCTGATGGGTGAGGCTGGACAGGGACAACTGAGCCCACAATAGCTCATTAACCCTGTGATCATAGGCATTGACTTCTTGAGTGCTCCAGAAAATGATCGGTGCTGAGCACCCACCAGCAGCTCCCCCCGCCCAGCACCTCCTGCTCATCAGCATGGTGAGTGCCATTGATCAGTGCCTCTCATTCCTTCCCTGTGCCTCCTGCCACCACCATCAGCTCTTTTGTGGCACATGGGAGGCTGGTGGGGAGTGGAGAAGAACAAGGACGGAGCACTCAGGGCAGAACAGGGGGTGGAAGAGGCGGGGCAGGAGTGGAGGGGGGTTGGGAAGTGGCAGGGTGGGGGTGGGGCATGGGAAAAGCGGGGGGGGGTCAGTTGTGGGGCCTGGACAGAGCCAGGGTTTGGCTTACTCCCCTCTGTCCCAGGGCACATTGCAACATTGGCACCTATGCTGTAGTGTTTTACTCCCATCACACAAGCTCACACTGAAGCCAGTGGAAGGAAGCTGGATACAACGGGCTTGTGCAGAGGTGTGTGCCAGGCAGAGGTGGGGCAGGCTGCAACACCTCTCCAGTGTCTAGGAGCCACCTGGTTATGAGCCACAGCAGCCTCTGTGGGGCCCAGTTCCCCTGTGACCAGGCTGCAGGCAGGCAGTAATACACCCAGGCCCTGGGGCAGAAATCAGTTCAGGGCTTGGCTCCCTGTAGCAAGGCTGAGCACACAAACCGCAGTCTACAAAGCCTGGCCCTGGGGCAGGGCGGGACAGCAGTCAATAGAAGGCTTGGCTCCCCGCAGGGAAGCTGAGCAAATAACCAGCGTGTACATGGTTTGCCCTGGAACAGGATAGAACGGCAGCCACACCAACAAGGCAGGGTGGGTTTGCAGAGGTGAGGGGCTATCTCTCCAAGGGGAAGGGCCGCAGGCTGCAGAGATTACTGTGGTATCACAGGCTGTGACTTTAAGGCCTGAGTGTCCCTGACACAAGAGGCTGCCGAACTCTCTTTTATATTCAAATTAGACACATTAACACGTGGTTTGAACCGGGATGGGAATTTTCTAGCGCATTATAGAGGCTCTTTTGCATACCTGGCTTTAGCTAAATCTTGACTTCCCAGTCCTGCAGCCCTTCAGCCCCTCTGCTCTCTGGTTTGCTCACCTTGATCATATTTTTCTGCTTTGTTGACCTTGATTACTATTTTTGGTTCTCTGTGCCTTAAATATTGTGTCTGTTTGGGTACGGCTATGAGCTGAAGAAGTGGGTCTGTCCCACGAAAGCTCACCACCTAATAAACTATTTTGTTAGTCTTTAAAGTGCTACTGGACTGCTTCTTGGTTTTGACAGAATGTGGTGAGACTCTTGCTCTGATCAGCCAGGTGGAACCAGACACAGACTAAAGCAGTTCTTTAGGAAGCACTGTGTGAGCTGTGAGCTTATTTGTGTTTACACCCTGATCTTCAATTAGCACCCACAGGTGGACAGACCCACTACCCACAGTGCTTTCAACAGCACTGGGTCTGTGCATTTTATAACATGAGAGAGCGGCAACAGATCATCCTGACCTAGATTCTGAGCAGCATTGTCTGGGCAAAGCAGGACTTTTTAAATACAGTAGAAGGGCTGGTCTCAAATGAGGCCAAGTTTCAGTAACCAGCTGTTCTCGCTCTAACCCTGTTCAGCAAAGAGCGGAAAGAAGCTTTTTTAAGTTTGAAAAGCGAGTTTCTCCTCCTTGTCTTGGTGCTCAAAAAGCAACCGAGGGAGATTATAAAAAAGATCCACATTAAAAAAATCTATAATCTCCCATCGCAACAAGGATGTGGCACCTGAGTCTTTCACATGACATGATATAAAAGCACAAATGCAGGTGTCAAAGATGAACATTTTCTCGTGTGTGTGTGTGTGTGTGTGTGTGTGTGTGTGTGTGTGTGTGAGGGACAGAGATAGAGACCAAGACATTCTAATCAATGTTCCCTCCATTTTTTTCCATCCATGGGCAGAATAAATTTTGCTCTGTGCACCAAGGCATGTGTGGTGGTGCACCACCAATGGAAACACATGCTGCCAACTGGGATGACTGTGGGGGGGTGCTGCTAACCACCTGGCAGCACCAGGTGGCAGCACCTGGGCGGACATCCAAGTGCTCAGCTTACAGGGAATGCTGGTTCCAATGCAGCATGTTTTGTAGCCCTTTAGGGAGGCCCAGAAGCACGTATGGCCCTACCTAATCACCTTATATTTGTTTAATTGGAAAAGCCTGCATGCTCAAGCTGGTGAGATCTGCTGGAGGACAATAGCTACCTTGGAGTACAGGCGGGTGTGCATGTTTAACGGGGATAGACTGCAGGTCTGTAGGAGATGCGAAGCAAAGAAGTAAACACCCTAAATGTATAGCAACTGATTTGCGGGTACTTGGTCATTGTGCCTGACTCTGGGACAGAGTGGTGGCTTGGTGAGCTCTGTAGTCTAGGGCTGGGCGGGGGCCTGTCTGGTCATCACTGTCCTCTAATGGACTCTGGAAGACAGAGAACAGCTGGAGAACTGTGCACACGCACCACACCTATGACACACCTCAGTCCTTCCCCTACACCAGCTGCCAGGGTAGCATCCTTATGCAATAGCTGTGCCAGGTAGGGCCTCTCCCCCCAGGGCATTCTGCAGGGGACTTTTTTCACTTATTTTAAGGCCCTGTTATGAAGCCTTGAAAGGCTCTTATTGTAACTGAGCTTGACTAAATTGAGAATAAACATACATAGCAAAGGGTTCATATTCTTTTGGTTAAGCTTATACGTAGTGGAAAAAAGATAGAACTAACAAGAGCTTTGAATAAAACTACAAGCAGTCCTGTAGCACCTTAAAGACTAACATTTATTTGCAAAGTAATGAGCATTTGTGGGTAAGACCCACTTCTGAAAAATCTGAAGAAGTGAAACTTACCCATGAAATCTCATTACCCAGTAAAAAAAATTGTTATTCTTTAAGGTTCTTCATGCTTGCTTGTTTTTGTCACGTTACAGACTAACATGGCTACCCTTCTCAGAACTTTGTGTGCTGCTGATCGGTCCCTTCATTCAAGTGAACACATAATTCTCCACAAGCTTGTCTACTTGAAGGGTTGCACCAGTTTCCCTTTAAGGTGATTTTTAAACTACTTTCGTTAAGTTAGTGCAAAAAGATGCGTGTGCCTACAACGATGTCAGCTGAAAACAGGCTTATGCCAGTTTAGTTCAACCTGATTTAGACAAGATATAAGTTAAACCTAAAATAAGGCTCTCTTAAACCAAAATAAAAATGTGAACACGGAGGGTTGTGCTGGTTTAATGAAACTTGTGCAGGTCCCTGGGGAGAAAATGTACAAGTCTCCTTTTATACCAGGGCCACATTTTAATAATGTAAATCTACACACATTTGACTCACATATGCCTTTCCCAATGTGCACCTGCAACTCGTAATCTGCACGCATAAAGTGAGGACTGTGTGTGACAGTCCAGATCTGTTCCCATGACTCAAAGAGTTTTGTACACATGGGCTGGGCCTATGCTTCAGAACATGCTGGTGTCTCACTTATGTGGCTAGTCCACAAGAAGGCTAAGGTCCAGACCTTCAAAGGTATCTAGGTGAAATCAGTGGGAATTAAGTACCTAAAAAACCTTTGAGAAGTTGTCCCTCAAGGCTCTCTGGTGCTAACATGTAATGGAATTGTGCCTCACTTCAAGCGGTGTGGATGTTGGCTTTGTGCAAAATTCCAGCCTTGTGTCAGTAAGCCGTGGAAAAGAATTGTGGTAGTATTATGCAAAGCTACACTGTTCAAATTCTACCTTCACATTTGGCTTCTTGCTAGAACATAGCAGTCAAATGGCAGCTTTCTCTGAGGGAGACTTACACACCGTACCTCAGTTATGAGAGTAGTGAAACAGCGGTCGGCATTTCTAAAGGAGATGTTTTGAAATGTGTTTGTTGTTTGAATATATCTGAGGCAGTAAGGTACTAAGTAAATAGGTACAGATTCATCAAGTACCTTTAATCTTCACCTCTGTGAAAGACTCCATCCATTTTACAGGTGCTCCCTCACTATTAAAATGGGAAGTCCTATTAGAACTGGCAGATCTGTTCCTGCCATTTTATCTTTTTTAAGGGCGTCCACTCTTTTCTTTCTTTGTCTAGTATGTGCTACGAGGAGGCAGCTAAACCTCGCCCATTTCACTTAAAGGCACGGTCACAAGTGGTGATTCATTAGAAATCTCTGGGGAATTACACTTGAGTTTTTATTTTAAACGCTCCATGCTAAAGGACATGCACAATGTTCTCTTGCAACCAGGATTACTGACGTCTGGCTGCTATAAAGCAGCCGTACTCTATTGTAAGTCATCTTTGAGACAATGTGATTATAATTAACAAATTTTTCAAGTGACACTTTAGCTGATTGGAGCAGGATAGTAGATGAATGAGTTAACTTATGGTTAAGGAACCACAGATCACACTGGCTGCTCTCTCCTTTGCTGTACAAAGCAAATACCTCATGTGAATCATTGGTATGGTAAAGTCACAAAGTTGATAGCTGTCCAGGTTTAAGTATTTGCTGCAGTCCACTATAAAGACAGCAGCCGCTTGCAAAAGTCAACTCAAAGAGCAGTTCAGATTTTGGTTGTTAGAGTGGAGGTTTTGATTTGGGTGCATCAGTAAAAATCTCTTTTATACTTCTCTATTCCATGTGGCACACAGGGCCTTTGTCTTCCGTCTTTGCTAGTTTCCTGCAGTCTTAGAGCAGATCTTAGCTAGAGGAAAAAAATCCATCAAAGCTGTGCAGTTTGAGTTACTTTAATAATGTAACTCAAGGCAAAATAACGTAGATCTACTTATTGTGGGATCTACACGTTGCTGGATCAACAGGAGATAATCTTCTGATGCCTCCCCTTCCTCATCTCATTTCGGTGGAGTTAATAACTGAAAGATAGGCAGTCAGTTTAGAGGGTCGTCATGAGACCTGCTAAATCAACCCACAGTGGATAGATTGCTGCAGTGCTGATCTCAGCTGTAGCCAACACAAGCCCTTAGCTTCTTCCCATGGCATTGTGATAGCTTTTGACTTCCCATGAGTATTTCCATGTTATCCTTGCTCTACTTTGTCAACTCTCAGTCTAGGGGCTCCAGTGCAATGTCTGCGTCACATTATTGGGGCATTTCTTCCCTGTATGCCCTAGTGATCTTCATTTTTTCCCCCTGTAATTCCTTGTTCTATCCATTTCGGTTTCCTCCTCTTCAGGAGGCCTCAGTTAGTGTTTTGTTTTGTTTTTTTTTTCTCGCCATCTGATATTGAGAATTTGTTTAAGGCAGCAGAGCTCCCATGGGGGCTGGGCAGCTTGATTTGGAGAGAGGAGGAGACCCAGCACCCCTGGAAATTGACAAGGCATCCAATGGCCAATCTAAGGAATTCATAGTCTGCACAGACACTGCATTGCTTTTAGTATGATGACATCAGCCTGTGGTGTGTACACTAACATACTTCTGTTGATTTAAGCAGCCTTACCTCAGCCTAACAGTGTTGGTTAGACTAGGCCCTAGTGTAGTTTCACTTTAATTTTGCATCTTCCCTCTATTTTTGGCCACCTGTCCTCAAATAGCCATTTCAACTAGAATCATAGAACACTAGAACTGGAAGAGACCTCAGGAGGTTGTTGAGTCCAGTCCCCTGCCCTCTTAGCAGGAACAAGCACCATCCCTGGCAGTTTTTTTTTTTCCCCTTCCCCCAAAATCTTTTTGCCCATAAACAGCCTCCTCAAGCCTTGAGCTTACAACCCTAGATATAGCAGGGCAATACACAAACCACTGAGCTATCCCTCTTGTTCTAATAACCCTTGTTGAATCGCAGCACCTCTTTGCAAAGTTCAGTGTAAGAATTTAGATGTATGCAGTGGCAACAAGGAAATTGTGGTCATAGGTCGTACACTGGTGGGCAGCTAAATAGTGAATAAAAATAAGCACAAAGAAGAGATATGGACAACAGGGATGCCCAAGTCATAACATCACCAAGCTAAAAACATGATAAGACAACAGGAGTGTAGAATTGTGCTAGCAAATTGAAACCAAGTGCTTGAAGATGAAGGTGATAGAACTGTAGAAGGCAAATAGAAATGAATCAAAGAGAAGCACAGTCTAGCCATTAATAAATGCCTCATGAGTATCCTAAAAGGAGAGAGAGGTAATTGTTTTTGATGCCCTTGACATATGACGTTTTATCATGTCAAATGAAGTACTTCAGGTTCTCATTCCCATGAAAAATGGCCTCTTGCATAAAGCAGTTGCATGCTCGTCACAGTGGGGTTTTCAGTTAGATAGATATGCCTAACTCTAACACTGCTGTCTCAGCTGACAGGTGGGGAAACAATTGCTGCATTGTTAAACTTTTGTCTACTTGTCCCCCAGTGCGGGTGTGTAAATTCCCCTCAGTCACCAATCTTGCAGAGCCCTTAAGTCAGGTCTGTGCCTTAAAAACATGTATATAAAATAAGGGTGGATCTATACTAGGCAGGAAAGTTGATTGCAGATATGTAACTCTAGCCATGGCAATTGCATAGCTAGAATCAACTTATCTGCAATGGAATTAGCTGGCCACCCACACAGAAGGAGGTTCTCACGTCGACCTCCCGTGCTCCTTGCAATATCAAGGAGTACAGGGGTCAACTGCTGATCCCAGGTACTGTGATTTCGTACATCTCTACCAGCTGTGCAAAACTGAACTCAGGAAAATTGACCCTGAATGGCTTGATATTCCCCCAAGTATAGACAAGCCCACATAGTATAGACTGGAACAAAACCTGTGGAAGTCAACGGAAACACTCCTTTTGATTCCCAGGCCTAAGGCACCAGCAGGACTAGCGTTGCGAGCTGGGAGGGCACTCAGGACACTGAGGTGCACCGCTTTGAATTCCTCAGCATGATTGCGGAATTCAGTCATGACTTCTGTGGTGCAAAGGCTGTATATTAAAACCCTCTATGTCCGGTGCTGGCCTGAGAGAAGCAGGCTTTGACTGGAGTGGGTTTGCTGAGGCTGTATTTGCAGAAGTGGTGGACCAAAACCAGAACCACTTTGGAGGTTTGGAGAGAGAAGGGCCCAAACCAGCTTTGTGTGACTAAACCCCAACTAACTGAAAGTCTCCTCCTGCTTTTGTGCACCAGTCCTCATTGAAATGTACCAAGCAAGACCAGAAGAGTTTTATCTGACCCCTTCCCTCATCCTTTGCCCCAGGCATGGGGGTTCTGACAGAGAATTCAGCCCAGGTAGCGCCTACCCTGCTTTTCAGTGGGCTATGCAGAAGGTAAGGGCAGGATCAGAAGGCCTTCAACCCAGAGAAAGCAGGGAGACTTGAGTCAAATCAGTTCCTCTATAGCTTGCTTAGACCAGCAAGCGTTTGCAAAAAGCAAACCAACCCTGGCGTCACATCTCAATTTTGGACACGTGCCACCACCTACTGCCTCATCAGCCTAGTGTAATGCCATGGGATGCTGTGAACAAAGAGATCACAACTGTGTCAAAGGTCAAAGCTGTGTGAGGTCACAGCTGTTTCACAGCAGTGTTGGTGTGTGAGTATAACTCACAGGTGGGCATGTTACAGGTCTCTCCCTATGGCTGGGCCGGGCAGGAGAGGAGTCAGGTACACACCAATGGGTCTCTTTAGCTCAAGCCCCACCAGTTCAAGAAGTCCCCAGCTCAGTTCCTGGTGCATTGGCATTGAGGATGGCTGTCACATCAGTTCTGCGGCTGCAGGGCCCAGATGTGCATGTGCGCCTGCTGCATTCTTTGGCTGCGTCTACACGTGCACGCTACTTCGAAGTAGCGGCAGTAACTTCGAAATAGCGCCCGTCACGTCTACACGTGTTGGGCGCTATTTCGAAGTTGAAATCGACGTTAGGCGGCGAGACGTCGAAGTCGCTAACCCCATGAGGGGATGGGAATAGCGCCCTACTTCGACGTTCAACATCGAAGTAGGGACGTGTAGACGATCCGCGTCCCGCAACATCGAAATAGCGGGGTCCTCCATGGCGGCCATCAGCTGGGGGGTTGAGAGATACTCTCTCTCCAGCCCTTGCGGGGCTCTGTGGTCACCGTGTGCAGCAGCCCTTAGCCCAGGGCTTCTGGCTGCTGCTGCTGCAGCTGGGGGTCCGTGCTGCATATACAGGGTCTGCAACTAGTTGTTGGCTCTGTGTATCTTGCACTGTTTAATGAAAGTGTGTCTGGGAGGGGCCCTTTAAGGGAGCGACTTGCTGTTGAGTCCGCCCCGTGACCCTGTCTGCAGCTGTGCCTGGCTCCCTTATTTCGATGTGTGCTACTTTGGCGTGTAGACGTTCCCTCGCTGCACCTATTTCGATGTTGGGCTGCGCAACGTCGAAGTTGAACATCGACGTTGCCGGCCCTGGAGGACGTGTAGACGTTATTCATCGAAATAGCCTATTTCGATGTCGCAACATCGAAATAAGCTACTTCGATGTAGGGTGCACGTGTAGACGTAGCCTTTGTGAGCTGGGGTGGCTCTCGATTCAATGGGTGTGCTGTTAGGGATAGGCAGCAGGAGGGCTCAACAAGGGCTGGACAGGGCCCAGGCCGGTGGGGTTACTTGCTCCCTGAGGGAAATGGGAGAGGCTCAGCCCTGGATGCAGCTGGGAGCGGGGAATCCTGGTTCCTCTGCCCCTCATCCTCCTGGCTCTGATCTTCACATTCCTCAACCCTACTCCTGTCTCGGGGCTCTTGGCCTGGCAGGTCAGCTCCAGTTAGCAGTGCTGCAGGGATTCTGGGCCTTGAGACAAAGCACTCTCTCCACACTTGATAGCGGGTGCCCAAAGCGAGTGGCCCGGTGATGCTACATGCCTGTGGTATCCCGACCTACTGCAGGGCATGGGCGGAGGGGCAGCGCGCGACCAGTAGGGGCACGTCAACCTATGCCAAAGCTGCTGCTCTGCAACACTCTCCTTGGGCTCCACCTCACTCCACCTCCCCACCCAGAATATGCGTATGCGCTGTGACCAGCGAAACCTTCCCTAAGCTGTAGCCAGGGAAGTCCAACAAGCTTTGAGCAAGCCTAGAACCAGCCCTGCCTGCCTAGGTGAACGCTTGCTTAGCCATGCGCTGCGGAGATCTGTCTCCAAGACACTCAGCATGGCCCTAAAAGCCACCCATGCTTGAGGTCAGTAGCATTGCACAGGGTGCAAGGGGAGGAAAGCCCAGACCAACAGCTGTGCAGTGTTCACAAAGAGAAAATGATTAAACCCAGAGCACACACCACACAATATTCGCTTTGGATATTGCCTCCCCCTCTAAGAGGCTAGTCCCATTATGTGTGTCTAAAACCCACGATGCCTATGCCTGAATAAGGCAAGTACAGCTGTAGGATTAATTATCCAGCCAGAACTGATTATACCAGATTAAAGAACAGCGAACATACTGCAGTGGGCTCAGATTATATAAAACCACGTGCTCCAGACCAGCTAGCCTTAATTACCCAGCCGTCTTTCTGGTTATCTTTCCCATTGTCACTCACACACTCCCTTTAAAGCATGAACACTGGCTAGTGTTCCTCTGTGGTCATGTTTGCAATGAAAAGTGGTTTGTAATTGAGTCACCTTCTGCAACATCCCACCCGCCTGTGTTTCCTCAGTCTGCAGCCACAACTCTGGGGATGCTGACTGAGGGGTTACTGTAAAGCTGTGGCTTACAGGAAAAGAGGAAACAAAGCCACATCAGCTAGAGAACAGCTGTCGTATTAGAGATGAGGAAAGAAAAGAGCTCTTCCTCCCCTCACTTGTCTTCTCCTTCCCTTCCTCAAACACAGGTGGGACAGAAACAAATAATCTCTAGTTCTTATCCAGCACTTTTCATCTGATGCTCTAAAAAGTGCTGTGCAGAGATGTTCACAACCATTATCCACGTTTACAGAGAGAGAAACGGAGGCACAGAAGGCGGCGACGACTAGCGCCCTGCAAACGTGTAGCTCTCGCTTCACGTGCACAACCCATGACTCTGGGTTGCGGATTAGATTCAGATACAAATTTTGCAGCCAAGAGAGCTTCCAGAAACGACTTTCTGACGGGCACCCAGAGAATAACCAAGGTGCTAACTGCACCCCTGCCTCCAGGGCACGCTGACTCCATGTCGCCATCCGCCACCCAGCTCTGAGTTCATTGGTACTTACTGACAGGGCTTGGTGGGGGTGGGGGTGGGGGTTGTTTTTGCTGGAATTTTTGGGAGGGGTGAAGGTGGTCAGCCATTAGCCAGTGTCACATGCTGCCCTGCCCCCAGCAAAATCTCTGAGCTCCCATTGGCTGGTTGCCAGGGCAGCGCAGCGCAATTTCTCAGCTCCCATTGGTTGATTTTGTTGGGGGCAGGGGCAGCACGGGAAGCCCTCCTCCCCAGTGCAGAGACCCACATGGGACAGCCTGTGGGCTGGTGTGGCTAGCCAGGAGCTGCTTAGGTAAAGCACCTCCCTGCCAGAGCTTGCTTTTAGCACCGCACCCCCAGCTCCCTTCCGGACGCTGCACCCTCTCCTACACCTCTTCCTCAGGTCAGAATCCTCCCCTGCCTCTACCCCCTTCTCAGACCCTGCACCCCAATATCCCCCCAGTTACAACCCCCTCCTTCAACTAAACTTCCTCTCAGACCCCATACCCTATCCTTCACCCTAGTCCCTACCCCAACCTCCCTCCAGCACCCAACCTCCAGCCCACTCTTTGCACCTCCTCCATAGACCAGTGCAGCCCTTGACCACTTGCCAAAATCTTGGCATGCTCCCCCCATCAAAAATTATTGCTCACCCCTGTCACCAGCGGTTAAGGAGAATAATTTTTCTCCCCACTCCTTGTAACACATTTTAGATACTTGAAAGCTGCTATCAAATTGCCTCTCATTCTTCTCTTGTTTGAAGTAAACAGACCCAATTCTTTCAGGCTTCCCTCTGAGGTCATGTTTTTTCAGACCTTTAATCATTTTTGCTGCTCTTCTTTCCAGTATCTCCACATCTTTCTTGAAATGTGGTGCCCAGCACTGGAGACAGTACTCCAACTGAGGCCTAATCAGGGCAGAATAGAGTGGAAGAATTAATTCTTGTGCCTTTCTCACAACACTCTTGTTAATGCATCCCAGAATCATGCTTGGTTTTTTGTATCATGATCATGGACCATGGACTGGATTAATTGCAGATTAATAGATACCATGCCATTCATTTCCCTAGGACAATGACAGGCAACGTATACATTTCAAGAGAAAAATTCAAGTCCCATTGAAGCGAAAGGCAAAACTTGTTAATAGCAGTAGGATCAGGATTTTCTCCTCAGGCTGCCAGACCACCACAGCTCAGCCAATGAAAAACCCATGCAACAGAAGTAAGATAATGTTAGGGCAGATTCTCAGCTGGAATGTACTGTTATTGCTCTGCTCAAGTCATGGGGTGCCACTTCATGATTTCAGAAATAGGTATTTTTCATGACAAAGCAACAAAGAAAAACTGACATCTGCAACCCTGGAGGAAGAAAAGAGACGACTGAGATAGCATCCATTTAGCCTGACCTAAAAGCTTTGGGAAGTTACTAGGCAAAGAGCAAAACCTACGAGCACAATGCAGAAGAGTACACCCTGGTTAGGATTTTTAATTAGGTTTACTTACTTGCCCAAAAAGTTACCTTGCTCAGGACAAGGATGTGCTATTGTAACCCACACACCTGGGTGTGGTCACCATCCCAGATAGTGGCACCTAGACTGCTTACAGAGAGACAGAATGCGTCTCCTTTCCAGCCTTAGTTAATAGCTAACTGGTTTTTACCTCAAGCTGTAAAGGCTCATACACTAGGCTCCAGCAGTTCCAGGTTAAGTTGTGTCTGTCAACATTGCACTATGAAACGACATGCCTGCAAATCAAGAAATAAAACAACACAGGGACAAACGCAAACTGAAGGCAGGTTTGCGGAGCCCCATCATGGGCCCATCTCTGATGTTTCATACCAACACTCGCAGCTTGCAGATACCCAGGGTTTCTGGCTTTTGTGCATTGGTAACTTATAGTTGGTCATACCAAATAAAGCGTAATGGAATAGAAGGGAATCCAGCCCAGGCTGGTGACAAGGGAACACTGTTACTCTTACAGGTGCTTGTCGAATGAATTGGTGGTCGGAGTCTGCTATATTAAAAACACCACCCTAATTAACGGTGGGAAAAGTCAAAGACAGAAAGGATATTCCATTCCCCCCTCAGCCTGCAATGGGAGGTCTCAAGACGGAACTCAGTGCTGCTGTCAGGGGGGCAGGGAGCAACTTGCATTTCTGCACCCGCTTGGAGGGACAAGCATCTTTCTTCTCCAGGCTGCCAATGGCTCACTGAAGTCAAGAAAGGCCAAATCCCACTTGAGTCAACAACAGAACGCCAAAATGATGTCAAAGGCAGCAGGATCCAACTGAAAGCAGGGGAAGGAAAAGAGTAAGCAAATGGAGCCAATCTTGGTGAACTGAGAACTTGGATGGGGGAGAACAAACCAATCTGCCATATCAGTGTTGCACAGTTACTCCTAAACATCTGCCAGGGATGACCTCGGCCAGTGTTTCTGTAAAATACTCACAGGTGTGCTGCAGTGGCGTAGAGACAATGTGCAGTGCATGTACACATATTCTGTTATTAAAAGCAGATACAGTGCTACTCCTTCACTGCTAGGTTACCTGATGGAACTACTCCATTGTATTTTCCTGTGTATGTTCCTGGGGTGTTTCTGAAGAAAAGTTTCGTGCGTGTTCTGCATAAAAAAATATTATTGTTTGGTGTTGCGCGGTCTCAAAGAGTTTTAGAAACACTGATCTAGATGGTGCCTGATCATGCTGTGGGGGCAGGGGATTGTGCTTCATGACCACGTGACGTCCCTTCCAGTTGCGGTATTCTATGATTGGTTTTACTGGGAAAGGCAAGAGGCTCAGAAGGAGCTACTTGGAATTCAAGTGCATATGCCTGGATGGAGGAATACAGTATCTCAGGTCAGTTCCACTTAATATATCACTACAGGTTTGTCATAAAAAGAAAAACCAAGTGCATTCCTTCCAGTTGTAAATTACTTTAATTTAAATACTCTGAGGTTAACAAAATGCCTTTTGAATCAGACATGCCCTCGAAATACAAAACAGAAACAGAACCTCCTCACAGAGGGCAACCCTACCCTTCCACCCCACCCCCTGCCCTTTCTTTTCTACACTGGTGTTTATGGATTGTGAGCTGGCTGCCCTCCAGGGTCTGACACAATGTCTGGAGTGCTGAGAGCAGCTGGAATTCATTTTCTTCCTTCAAATCCATGCACTCTCATAGGAAGCTGCATTTTGGCACCTCTGCCCCAAGAGAGAATTCAGTGCAAAAGAAACCAACCCCAGCCGGGTTTCTTTCCAACCCAGTGCTTGCTGAGCAAAAGTAAAAAAAAAGCCCTCCCTTGCCCCCACACATACACACAGAACTGACTGTACCAAACAAAGGGCCATTCACGGTGGCTAGACACGGGTCATGTGGAGAAATGTTTGCAGAAAACCAACATTTTAACCCCCTCCCCCACTTTTAAAATAAACACCAAGGAGCTGAGGGTTGTGGACCTTCAAGAGTCATGGCTATTTCCTCCTCCTTGCCAGGCCCTCTGCACCGTGCACAAATCAGGCCGGCATTCTGGCAGCAAGTCAAACTCCCGCCTCCCCCCTCAAGTTCCTTGGTGCAAGGTCCACTGTTAGAAGCACGATGGTGCCGTTAGGTGGTATAGTGCGTCTCGCTAGGGCTTGTTTAGTTCACATTAGGCCAGGTGGGGGTGCCCAGAGCGCCCGTGTCACAAAATCACACACTGCAGTTTGTGGGAGCCGGTCGCTCTGTCTCCTCGCCATTTGGTCTTTTTCTTCTTCTTCTGGCTTTTCTCTGGGATCTGTTGCCTGTTTGGAGGCAAGAAACAAGCAAACCCACTGAATCAGTCATGCTGCTTAGGCTGGGGGTAGACAGACAGGTACTTCTAGAGCCATAGGAACCAACCAGAAGAGAGACCTAGGACAAGGGTGTGCATCAAAAGATCTACAGATTGAAGCTCTCTAGTCCAGCACCCTCAGGACCTGACCAGTTCCAACTGAGAGAATTTGATGGACTGCAGGAGTCAATATTGCTTAGCAGCATTACCAACTCTTCCACCACTTAATGGGCTCTTAGAAGACATGTAGGGGTAAATAAAAGCTACACAACAGCACAGAACACCGAGAGCCAGGACTGGTGGCTGCTAACAAACTTTATGGGACCGCAGGAAACTTGGTCACACCCTTGGTAAGTGGACAGCTCCCTAACTAACATCATGCTGGACCACAGACGTTGCCAGACTGAAGTGTGCCAGACTAGAGAGGTTCAACCTGTACCGTAAGTGACTAGGCAGCTTCATAGCCCAGTTTTTAAGGGGTTAAGGAGAGGTGTGTGCATAATGTATCAATCCTGAAGTTAGAAAGTGACAGTCCTGCATCCTGGTTAAAATTCAACCCTTGTCTCTGGCAAGCAGGGCCACATCATATGGTAAATATGGTTATCCTAATATTCTGACATGCTGTGTTACAGCCCACTCAACCACTGGGGAAAAATACTGAGTACAGAGCAAGTGTCTGCAGAGAAACAGAAATCAGGGGAGAACTAAAGCCTGCTGCAGAGTTCTCAGGCTGGAATTTTCCCCAGGTTAAATGCACTGAATTGCAATCAATTAACAGTTTGGTTTTTTTTCAACCTGCTGTTCAAATGGGTTTCACTCTGTGCTGATACGTAAAACATTTTCCAAGCCAGGTAAAGTGCTCTGGGTCCTCCCCAGACAGCAGCTCCTCTGAAGACACTCCAGGCAGCAGGAAATCAAAGCAATCAGAAATGCACAGCTGGGATTCCCTCACTACTGGATGCCTCTTCCACCCTCAATCAATCACTCCACTCAGCTCCTTCACCCAGTGATGGAGGAGCAATTTTTAATGTCACTACAGTTCCATGCGATTGCATCTCCCTGTCACCGAGGCTCTCTCAAATTCTGTAGATTACAAGCTGTCCAGGGTCACGTCTTTTAGAAAAGAGGACTGGCTGCTACACATGGGGTCAGATCATCAGCTGGTGTAAATGGTAATAGCTCCAGATAGCGTCACTCGTTAGTGTTCCGGGAAAAGCTAACTTCAGTAGAGCTGTGTTAGTCTGTACTCCAAGAAAACATAGCAGCAGAAATGTAGCACTTTAAAAGACTAACAAAATGATTTATTCTGCATTGAGCTTTCATGGGACAGACCCACTTCATCAGATCAATTTCGTTTCCAATACAGACTGACATTTATGAGTACAGAGGACCAAAAAAAAATTGCAATAAAAACTGACAAATCAAATAGGATTGAAGGAGGGGGGTGAGGGGCAGGGGGATGTTAATTGTCCTGTCTGAGATAATTACAAGCATCAATTAACAACCCCTCACCCCCCCTCCTTCAATCCTATTTGATTTGTCAGTTTTTATTGCATTTTTTTTTTGGTCCTCTGTACTTCTAAATGTCAGTCTGTACTGGAAATGAAATTGATCTGATGAAGTGGGTCTGTCCCACAGAAGCTCATCACCAAATAATTCTTCTTTAAAGTGCGACATCTCTGCTGTTTTGTTTTGTTTCAGTGGAGCTAACCATTGACACCATGGAGATCTGGCCCAGAGCTGCAGAATAAACAGCAACAAGGAAAACTGGAGTTAAAAGCAAGACTGGCAGTCAGAAGACATGGCTTTGGTTCTATAGATTTACTGTGTGGCCTTGACAACCCACAAAGGTCCAAACTGAGTCTCTGGAGCTGCGTCTACACGTGCACGCTACTTCGAAGTAGCGGTAGTAACTTCGAAATAGCGCCCGTCACGTCTACACGTGTTGGGCGCTATTTCGAAGTTGAAATCGACGTTAGGCGGCGAGACGTCGAAGTCGCTAACCCCATGAGGGGATGGGAATAGCGCCCTACTTCGACGTTCAACATCGAAGTAGGGACGTGTAGACGATCCGCGTCCCGCAACATCGAAATAGCAGGGTCCTCCATGGCGGCCATCAGCTGGGGGGTTGAGAGATACTCTCTCTCCAGCCCTTGCGGGGATCTGTGGTCACCGTGGGCAGCAGCCCTTAGCCCAGGGCTTCTGGCTGCTGCTGCTGCAGCTG
The DNA here is from genome assembly GCF_033958435.1 of Carettochelys insculpta. Lineage (NCBI taxonomy): Eukaryota > Metazoa > Chordata > Testudines > Carettochelyidae > Carettochelys > Carettochelys insculpta. The sequence continues at coordinate 68,386,367 of NC_134144.1, forward strand.
GGGGTCCGTGCTGCATATACAGGGTCTCCAACTAGTTGTTGGCTCTGTGTATCTTGCACTGTTTAATGAAAGTGTGTCTGGGAGGGGCCCTTTAAGGGAGCGACTTGCTGTTGAGTCCGCCCCGTGACCCTGTCTGCAGCTGTGCCTGGCTCCCTTATTTCGATGTGTGCTACTTTGGCGTGTAGACGTTCCCTCGCTGTGCCTATTTCGATGTTGGGCTGAGCAACGTCGAAGTTGAACATCGACGTTGCCAGCCCTGGAGGACGTGTAGACGTTATTCATCGAAATAGTCTATTTCGATGTCGCAACATCGAAATAAGCGATTTCGAAGTTGGGTGCACGTGTAGACGTAGCCTGGAACAATTAATTGGTGTGTTGTGGATCTCCCTATATCACCACCTAAGCTTATGTTAAGTGCTAGGCACTGAACAAAAAGAACAAGTTAGCCACACTCGATACAGATGCAGGCTTTACCAGTTCTCGCAATTTGATTGTGAGCATTGCAATATTTGGTGTTCTTCTTAAAGCTGCAGACCATGGAATCTTATTACTTATATGAGAACCCCAGCTTTGATTCTTTTTAAAATGCTACTACAGGTTGAACTTCTGTAGCCTGGCACCCTCGGGACCTGACCAGTACCAAATAAGAGAATTTGCTGGACCATGGGAGGTCAATATTGTCTGGCTGCATTACCACTCCTTACTGGGCTCTTGGAAGACATTTAGGGGTAAATTACAGCTAAATAACAACACAGAAGACTGAGAGCCAGGACCGGTGGCTGAAAACAAAACTTTATGGGACCACAGGAAACTTGGCCACACCCACAAGTAGTTGTGTGGCTAACTAAAATCATAACAGAATATGGATGTTGACGGATGAGGAAGTGTCGGACTAGAGAGGATCAACCTGTAGCTCTTATGTTTGCAGAGAAAAGCATACAAATTTGACTCTTACTGACTCACAGGTGAAAAAGCAGAAAAAAAAACACTCAAAGAAAAATTTAAGACAGTCTTACGATATATGGAGCCTGAGTCATGACTTTGGAATGCTTCTGATTGCCAATACTACCTAGCTAAAGATAAGTGGTTGGTCATTGACTTCTTCCCCTCCCTGCAACCACATTCTACTGAGATAAAAGTCTGAAAGACATGTTTAGTGAGTTCTTTCCAGAAAGTTAAAGCTTATTTCTGTAAGACAGAGAATTCTGTGAGACAGAGAATTACCCCTGCCGTGTATTACAGTAGGAAAATTACTAGTGCAGTTCAATGGTGAATGGTGGAGCATAAGTCACCAAGAAACAACAAGTAGGGAACCCTGCCACAGTGATTATTTTGTAGTGATTTCTCAGAATAATGCTGGATAGTGATAAGAGCTCAGTGTAATAAACACTGACTTCCACCCTACTAATTGCAAGGTACAGAATAGACCAGGAACATTCTGGGTCCTTGCCAACTTGTATCACTCCAATAGTTTTTCACCCACACCCTCCTTCTGCCAGCTTGAGATGATTTCAGGAGAGTGGGCAGCACCATCTGCTTTCGGTGGATGCTGACTCAAAGTGGTAAGAGAAATACTAAGAGAGAGGCACTGTGTATAAATGCCTAACAAGTTTCATTGCTGGGGAAGCCACATTTTCCACCTCCACCTCATATGGAAAAGCTATAGCTTCACCTGACAGCAGTAGTTAGTAACCCAATAGCTTTCTTTGACAGGGCAACAAGCCTTGACTGGTGACAACTAATTTAGACCCCATCATTTTATATATATAGTTGGGATTATGTTTTCCAAAGGGCATTACCTTGCATTTATCAACACTGAATTTCATCTGCCATTTTGTTGCCCAGCCTCTCCATTTTGTGAGATCTTCTTGCAGCATTTTGCGGTCTTTGTGAGATTTAGCTTTCTCAAGTACAGATTGAACCTCTATAATCCGGCACCCATAGGACCTGACCAGTGCCAAGAGAATTTGCTGAACCATGGGACGTCAATATTGTCTAGGTGCATTACCAACACTTCCACTGCTTACTGGATTCTTAGAAGACATTTAGGGGTAAATTACAGCTAAATAACAGCACAGAACACTGTGAGCCAAGACTGGTGGCTGTAATCAACCCTTATGGGACCACAGGAAACTTGGCCACACCCCAGATAAGTAGGCAGCCAGCTAACTAAAATAACGCCAGATTACGGATGCTGCCAGATGAGAGTGTGCCGGATTAGAGAGGTTCAACCTGTAGTTTTGTATCATCCACAGATTGTGCTCCCTGACTGTTTACCCCATGTTCCAGATCACTTATGAATATGTTCAACAAGACTGGTCTTAGTACAGACTCCAGTGGAGCCGGGAGTTCACCTAGTGAGTGCAACTGATTTGCCAAAGGTCATGAAGGAAGTTTGTGTCAAGAATGTAAAAAGCTGAGCTGAGCTGAGCTCTCCAAGGTGGAAGACCCATGATTTATCCGGTAGGTCAGTGTTTTTCCACACAAATTGGTTACATTTCTTTACTGAATGGGAAGAAAAACTGAAATATCACCATCCAGTTAGAAAACAGCTAACTCCTCTAAGGTTTGGCAACAAGAACGCACCCAGACACTACAACCCAAAAGAGAATGTAATGTAAATCCAAACAATTTCATCTCATTTCCAAATAGGCTATGTCTATACTACACCACGAAAGTCAACCACAGATATGCAAGTCTCGCTATGCCAATTGAGTAGCTAAAAATTGATGTATCGGCACTCAGCTAACTTTTCTGTCTAGACAGGGAAAGGCTGACGGGAGAGTTTCTCCCTTCTACCTCCCTTATTCCTTGTATCTCACGAGGAGTATAGGTCTCGACTGTGACCCCTGAGAGCTTGATTTCACATGTCCAGACTAGACGTGTGAAATGGAACCCCTGAGCAGGTTGATCTTCCGGGGAAGTGTAGATACGTCTACCATTGAATCAGAGAGTCAGCGAGCAAAAGGCAGGTGGAAATAGCCTTAAGATTCTTCTGCACCATACCATAGTTTAACTACCTCTCCAGTAATTTTGCTCAGCAAGTGCCAGATGGACTGTAAGTGAAACTGGAGCTTTGCCACACATGACAATTCAAGATCCCACTGCACTTAGGACAGGTGTATTCTTACCCAAACCCCAGTGGTTTTGTCCTTTTGTGATGAAATTCTGCCTAAGGAAAATTTTCCCTGGAATTTCCGTCTGAATACTCACCCCCCACTTGCTTAAAAAGCTGCTGTGTGACATTCATGTACATAGCTAAACAGAAAGGAATCCACCTCCATGAACCCTCATGCTTTTTGCCCCCAAAAAGTGGCTGCATTTCAGTGATGGTGTTTCATATACAGTAGACCCCGGTTTACATGATTTCAATTTATGTGTTTCTTGCAATAAGGTGAGTTGAAATTGTGAGCGGCAGGGAGCTGGGAACCAGGTAGCAGCCTGGCTCCTGGCTCCGCTCTGCTTGCAGAAACTGGGAAACTGACCAGGCTGCTGCACCTGGCTCCCAGCTGCCCACCTCTCCCAGGAGCCAGGAAAATGACCAGCATAGCAGTTCTGGTCAGTTTCCCAGCTTCCACAAGCAGAGGGGAGCTGGGAACTAGGCTGTGGCCTGGTTCCTGGCTCCCTGCCACTCTTGGGAGCCAGGAAACTGACCAGTGCTGCTGCTCCTGGCTCTGAGCTCCCCACCACTCACAGGAGCAGAGAGCCAGACACAGCCAGGACCAGGGGACCCAAAGGGGGACCTGCTCCAAACTTACGGGAAATTTGACTTACACATGGTTGCCCAAGAAAGCATCCTACGCGTAAGTCAGGGGTCTATTGTACACAGACTACTCCTGTATTTTTATATCACAGCCCTCTCAAGGTCAACTGAAACCAATGATACACACAAGTAAGGACTTCTGGTTTGAAATTCTAGTGGATTAGGTCATATGCAGGATTAAATGCTACTTGCAGACCATCAGCCCGCGATGTTGGTATTTGTGCTTTTGAGGTTCTTCTGTAATACTACTCAGTCCACTGTCTAAAGTATTTTGGAGTATACGTTGAACCTCTCTCGTATGGCACCCTCAGAACTTTACCGATCCCAGACGAGAGAATTTGCCAGACCATGGGAGATCAATATTGTCTAGCAGCATTACCAACCCTTCCCCTGCTCACTGGGCTCTTAGAACACATTTAGGGCTAAATTACAGCTACGTAACAGCACATGAGAAGAGATCATCTGGCTAACTAAAATCATGGAGGATTACAGATGTTGCCATACAAGAGAGTTCTGGATTAGAGGTTCAGCCTGTACTGCCCTATAAGAAATGATGTGTATGAAATGCAATGGGAACTCAATTATCCAATATAATTGGAATTGGGGCCAGATCAGATAAAAAATTCCAGATAAACTGGAGAATGGATGGCAGGGTGTTGGGTGTCAAACCTGGAAGGCTGGGACTACTGCTCTCAGCATGACACTTGGGGCTGACCATGTGAACCACACCCACCATCAAGCCTGGATGGCTGATGTTAATGCAGAGAGTCAGGTAATGAAGGCTCGGTTAAATGGGGTTCTGCTCTATATTTCTTCCAACACAGAGGAAGACTTAGTTATATTTTTAAAGTCCACATCTGAAACTGGGTGAAACATGCAGTGGAATTATAGAAATCCAAAGTTTCCAAGCTTTAAAACAAGGACTCCTCGGAAAGTCACGAGCCAATTTTAAAAGACAGGTGCAAGACACATGCAAAAGTACTGGCATCAAAACAGAGGTCAGAATTAAGGATGTCTGGATGTGTCCCCAGATATACATGGAAGACTGGGTAGTGGAAATGAACAGTACATTTGTGTGCCTCTGCAGGAGAAGGTTATATATATGGATATACTGATTGAATCATAAAAATCAGAAAATTAAAACTATAGATTTTTCTCTATACATTTTGAGATCTAGCGATGCATATACAAATCATTTCAAATATAGTGGATTCACCTACAATACATTCAGACGCTACTTTAGTGATCAGCAATAAAGTGCAATCTTGACATACAAAAACCACGGGCCAGGTAATATAAATCATCATGCCTCCACTGAAGTCAATGGAATTATACCAATTTATGCTAACTATGCATCTAGCATTGCATTATATTCCTGAAAACCAGATTTTACACCTCAAAGGACAAATATATGTTGATAGCTGGGTGCAAGTGTTCAACAAACAGCCCTAATAAAGAACCAAAGAGAAAATTCTTGGTTGCATGTGTTACAATGACTAAGAAGGCTCCTGCCAGTGGAGATTAACAGATGGCTGAGTGAAGTGGTTTATGGCTCACCTGATTACTCTAACAAGATCATGGAAAGCTTTGTCAACATTCAAAGGTGGGTCCTTGGCACTAGTTTCTATGTACGGGATCTGAAAGACAAAAGCCCAGCATAACAAATGTGACATCTTACACATGGACAATGAACCTATCTCAAGTGATAAGCCAAGACACTACAAAAAAAATTGGAGGCAAATCAGGGTAGTTTTACAATGATTAACACAGAAGAACTGTACTGAATAGATCTGAAGACAATTTAAGGTTGTCTCTTGGTGCAACAGAGTGTTTAATAAGGGTGTTCTCAATCATCTAACTCATAGCACAGCATTGTTCTTCTTGAGATACCTCAAAGCCCTTTTGCTAACAAGTGGTCTAAACCATTATGGGGGAAATCCTGAGCCCACAGAAGTAAATGGGAGATTTGTCAATTGTATCAATGGAGCCAAGAATTCAGCTTATGTATAGAGGTCACTTCAGACTCCATTGAAATGAGCAGTAGGTAGAAAGTAGCCTCTGTGGAACATGTAATTGTGGGAGCTTAGGGCAGGTAAGGAAAGTTATATCCAAATGAACCTGCCTGGAGAAAGGCAGGTAAGTGAAATATTGCCATGAGATCAAAGTGAATTTGCAGAAATGACAGAGATCACACCAACCGATAAAATGTGCAACATAAAAAAATAACAGACAACCCCTCACCCCCCCACACCAGCTGGAAGCCCAAAGCTCCAGACTGCGGGAGCAGGGGAGTAATTGCAGAGTTTGTAAGGAGAGATGTTCTTTTTCCCTGAGTGGTACTTGAGGGCTTGAAGACAACGTTTGCTGAGATGGCTGGAAAACTAACACCTGCCGAACATTCCTTTCTTGCTACGCTGCATTTTAAGTCCCTTGAATGCTGATTTCTACAATTACTTTTCAGATTTGGAAAATCTTCTGTTCACGTAAGAGAAAAGGACATTTTCTATTGGTAGCCTAAAGGACTCTTTGGTCATGTCCAGCGTACACACCCTGTGAAGAGCTATACTTGTAAACCTGACTTCCGAGAGCACGTGAAAATTCTGCAATCGCACATGCAGTGCCTTCCCATACTACTGAAACTGAGCACAACACAGGAGCTGTGTTGTGTTGTTGAGGTTGACTGGCTCTCTGCTCTTCCACAAAAGCTTCTTTACATGGCTGGGAGTAAATATACCCTGAATAATTCACATCACACTATCTTTAAAGGTCCATTGGGATGCAGCAAGTTCCATTAAGTTGTTTCTTTGACTGTGGGCATTTAGAGGTGATTAACCTAGTGCAATAGTGATTATAATGTTACTTGGGAGCCATTTCTGGAGCCAGACTACTGTATGAATAGTAGAGAACTGACATATGAGTTCTGCTTTATATGGGTTTTACATTGGTGTCATTCTGTTATTGTTCATGGACTTCCTCCAGATTGACAAGAGTCTGAGATTGGAATCAGGCCCTGTGGAGCTACTAACGACCTCTTCCGCTTTTCATTTGAAGAGGGCATTCTGTCCATCTTCCATGCACATTTCACCTGCAAATAACTTGCTTTGCAAGACTTTATGGTAGTGTGTGGTGAAATGGTTGCCCTGGGGTCCCAAGATATTACAGAGGTCGGGTGTGTGTGTGTGTGAGGTAATATTTCTGTTGGATCAATTTCTGTCAGGGAAAGAGACACGTTTTGAGAAGCTGAGGGGTTCCTTTCCCAGACCTGAAGAAGAGCTTGTCTCTCTCATCAACAGAAATTGCTTCAATAAAAGTCATCACCTCAGCAACATTATCTCTTTAATGTCTTTATGATTATCCTAGTTGTGCTTTTGTATGGAATACAGAACTGGTATTGCTTCAGCAATGTATTGGCCCCATTGGAAGTACTCTATCTATTTATCTGTCTATTTATATATACACACATAGGTTGAACCTCTCTAGTCCAGCACCCTCAGGATCCGACCAATGCCGAACCAGAGAATTTGCCGAACGATGGGAGATCAATATTGTCTATCAGCATTACTAACACTTCCACTGCTTACTGGGCTTTTAGAAGACATTTAGGGATACATTACAGCTAAGTAACAACACAACACAGAGAGCCAGGACTGGTGGCTGTAAACAAACTTCATGTGACCACAGGAAACTTGGCCACACCCATGATAAGTGGTTGTCTGGCTAACTAAAATCATGCTGGATTACAGATGTTGCCGGGGAAAATTTTGGATTAGAGAGGTTCAACCTATCCTAGTTTATTTGTCTTTTATTTGAAAATGTAATTGCTAATGTTTTATTATAAAATAAGTGATCCAATTAAACTCCAAATGCAGAATGAATCCCATTCTGAAGGTCTGTAACAGTAATTAATAGCAGCGCAATTGCCAGAACAGCATGCAAACAAAGAAACACTCGCAAACTTACATTATGTTTAGTTGCCATTTCCCTTCCCTGTTCCCTAGTGATTTTCCGCAAATGCATTAGATCCACTTTGTTGGCCACCAATATCATTGGAAAAGACTCTCTGGAAGAAAGCGGCATTAGGAGACTTTCAGTGTTATGTTTCAGTGTGAGCTTCCTTTTCAAACACTGTCGCCATCTAACATTTTCAGACAGAAAGATGCAGCATGTACGCATTTAGCAGGTTATAATTAGGCTTGGAAGGATTAGATTTTTTTATTGGTAAATGTTGGTAAATACTGATTTCACAGTATACACAAAACTGATGAGGCATTTACTTTTATCTACATATATTGATTATTATGAATGAAGAATGCTGCCTGAGAATTTATTAGTGTTAAAATCCCATAAAGGTATAGGTTTGTCATAGCCATGGCTTCTATGACAAAAGCTGGGCTAAATCCTGACCTGGAGTAAATCAGCATAGCTCCATTGGAGTCACACCAGCTGGGGATCTGGCCATTTCCCTTTTTGATTCCCCCCACCCCTCAAATGATCATGATCTGCCATTAATGCTAGTATTCTGCTGAGCTAGAATCTCCTGTGAATTTTTACCCATATGTCCAAACAAGTGGAGTATTGAATAGGGTTTAACTCGTTTTGAAACTGTTAAATAAATGAAATGTTTTTTACTATTTTATTGTAAAATAATTGATTTTTCACTAACTATTTCTTCAGGAAAAACAGAATAAAATATTAAATGTCATCATTTTTCCTTTATTTTCTAAAATTATGATTTCTATATTATATTATATCAATGAGAGGGACATAATGTTTGTCATGACAAGTTGCCAGCCTTTCTAATTTCTATAAAACTTTTGTCTGGAGTTACTTTAAGTTCACATGAATTTTCAGACTCTACTTCCATGGTTTTTTCCTATGAGACAAAGGAGGACTCAGTCTTTTTTCTGGCATGCTCCTCCATAATTGTGGCTGGAGATACAATGTACACAGCTTTCTGAATTTTCATTTACTTTTAAAGATAATTAAGATAATATGGATTTAACTGAACATCTGAGCAATAATGCATCTTGATTCTACGACTATTCAGGAACAAATGCTTTGCTCTTTTCAGTGATCCATTTTTTTTCTGGTTTGTAGCACAGTGGTAGAAATAGTACATTTTAACAGTATGTAATTTGCGTTGTTTATGCCAGAAATAAAACTCTGTATATCGTTCCCTTTAGTGAGTTGAAGAAGGCTAATACATTTAACTGTTATAAAGTAAGCAGCTGTAACAAAAAAAAACGCTTTGTCTTTTAACAACTTGAGAGGGAAACCACAGCTAATTTGGAATTAAAATATCTAAATAAATGCTTAGGGGGACATGTGAGGGTTAAGATGAAAACACTGCCAAATTCTGTTCTCAGTTACACTGATGTGTAAGTGGAGTGATGAATATAATGCAGAACTCAGTACCATGTAGTACGAAAAACTCCGCACGCTGCTAGTTGAGCCTTGGTTTCTAAAATGATTCAAGTTTTTAAGATAAGTTATTTTTTCTCTTCATCATTTGGACTCTGTTTTCTTTACACACTTTGCTCAGATTGGGATGAGAAGGGAGAACACTATTCTTTCTTGTCAATTTCACTTCCCAGTTCTCACATACAAGTTGTGTTTGGATTTATTGATGGGGCGGCGGGGGGGAGTGGGAAGAAAGTTTCATATCAGATCCAAAAGGATGACCCATTTTCATTGAATATAATTAGATAAAACTCTTGTCCACTCAAAACAGGTTATAGATGAACATTTCATTGCTGACCTAGCTTTGGCCCAGAATTTAAGAGAATGTTGCAGACCTGGAGAAAAGCCCATATCTGTATTCAGGAGGCAAATGAAATGATTGCTATTTATGTTCATCTAGATTTAGTAAAATTACAAATTTTCCTTCATTTCCCACTCTTGGGGACTTCACTGGACACTTGAGAGGAAAAGCATTCAGCAGTAACCCTCCTATTACGAGTCCACCCCTTCTTTGGGGAGTTACTCAGAACCGAAAAGGAGCCAGCAACAAGGACTGGATCCTCTGAAAGCTTGTCTTGAGTTCTCCCTTGTTTAAAAAAAAAAACCATTATGAATGGAAATCAAGCGCTTTAAAGCAGCAGGGATGCATGAACTAGATTCACATGATACCCAATGAAAATTAAAACTTGTGTGGTAGGATGGAGAAGAGTGAATTATTAACAAGACAAAAAGACCATCTGAGCTTCCTCATTGATTTTTCTGAAAACTTGGTCTCCCCCGGTTTAGAATTTGAATATTAATTTCCTTATCTTTTTTATTCACAGATGCTAGACAAATGGACTATCCATCCCATGGCAATCATCATCAACCATTCATTCCCAGACACCTGAATGCAAGTACACAGAAATGTTGTTCAATGCAGAAGACAACTACCACCTAGATCTCAGAGCTTTCCAGCTATCAAGCTCAAAGCACATGACAAAAATTACTATAGCCCATTTTACAGATCTGAAAACTGAGGCACAGCAAGGAGAAGTGACTTGCCCAAGCTCACCCAGCAGCAAAGGCAGGACGAGAACCCATCTTGTGAAGCCTAGTGCAGCGCTCTACTCACTGGATCATACTGTCTCCAAAGCAGCAGGGGGTCATGCTTACAATTGTGCTCCCCTCCAGTGCACTCACCTGTCTTTGACTCGGAGGATTAATTGGTGGAACCTGTCCACGTGTTCAAAGCTGGCTTTGTCCGTGACGGAATAGACTATAAGGAACCCATCCCCAGTCCGCATGTATTGCTCTCGCATAGCGCTGAATTCCTCTTGCCCAGCAGTGTCTAGAACTGGTAAAGGAGAGCAGGGAGAAGACTGTTAGTCATTCTGCAGGCATGGCCATCACGTCATCACGTCTTTCTTCACGCTTCCACCTTCACTGAGACCAGGGGGGATTAAGAACAGGTGGGGCTCTGGAACAACACAGTCACAAAGGGGCCCTCCAACACATTAAAGTAACATTATTTATCCCTTAAAATCCATGCACGCTTACTACTCGTGGTGCATAATAAAATTATACAAATGAATTTTAAAATAAGAATGCCACGACATTTCTTTTGTTCCATTCAAGCAAATCGCTTAAATAAAATGGAATTATGGAGCCTGGGGGCTCCAGGGCAACTGCCTCCTTTGACCTTATGTTAATCCATCACTGGCTGAGAGGACTGTCTATCTCTGATAGGTGCCATTCAAGGTTACCAGTTTGCTTCCTGGCTCAGAACAGGAGACGAGGCTGGTTTGTGGTCACTGAACATTCCTACCTACACAAGAGAACTGCTCTCCAACCTTCACTGTACCATCTCCTCGCTATATCTCCCACACCCAGCACAGGATTAGCTGGCCTCCCTCTTCCTCCAATGCATCCATCACTGCCACAGTGACGCTGCCACTGAATTAGGTGCATCAAAACTCCAGCTGGTCACGGCTAACATTTTAAATCTTCAACCTTTCTGCCTTGCAGCCCCGGCAGTTCCCCACACAGGTAAGCCCATGTCTAGGAGCGTAGGCAGGCACCCATTCAGACGACACTGCTACTCCATAAGCCCCTGGGGTGTGAGGGGAATGAAGGGTGTGTCTCTTTGTGCTTCTCAGTCAGGGAGACGCACGCCATTGAGGGTTTTTTTTTTTTTTTAAATAACTTCTCACCTGTGTGGTTCCGACTGATTTTTCTGTGGGTCAGTGACCTCCAACCTGGAAAACGTCCCATCTAGTCCATCCCTCTGTGCTGAGGCAGGATTAAGTATACCTAGATTATCCCTGCCCAGTGTTAGTTTTACCTATTCTTAAAACCCCGCAATGACAGGGATTCCACCATCCCCCTGGTTAACCTGTTCCAGAGCTTAACCATACTTACAATTAGAAAGTTCTTCCTACTATCCAATGTAAATCTCCCTCACTGTAAAGGATGCCCTTTCCTCTGGCCCTCCCCCTTGTGAGCAACCCAAATTGCTGGAGGAATGGAGCCATGAGAGGGGATCTCAGTCTTGTTCACCTTCGGTCATTCAGTGCTGATGGGGAAATATTGGAGATCCTCCATGTTTTATTACCCGTGCCGGAGTCTTGGTTTGCCAATCACACACATGCAATGCGGGGGAACAAGGTGGAAGGCAGGCAAGGGAAGGAGCACAGAAAGTCATGGAGGTTCAAGGGCCTAGTAGGGTTCTAAAAAGACTGTTAAGTTCTTCAGACTGGTGTGAGTGACAAATGACAACAAGCATTGCAGAAGGGATATTAAAATTTCAGGGCTTGGGCCCTGAAATACACACTATGAAAGATCAGGATGAGGCAGGCAGGTTCTCTCAAGCTGGCCTAGTGCCGGATTCTTACACTGTCCTCTGGGGTATCTGGTGCTGGCTAGTCACACAGGCAGCCTGCTGGATCACAAGTCAGAGCCAGCCTGGCAGCTGATGCATTCCTACGGATTCAACACACCAAACCCACACTTGCGGGTTCACTTCTGAAGGCAGCAGGAATGCCCCCCCCCAGGGATGACCTTTCAAGTCACAGAGCACGTGAGAAAGCAGAGGGGTAGCAGCTCACATGGGATCCCCCAGGCGGCAACAAGAACACACTAGGGAGTGGGGCACTGGCTATTCCAACGAGCAGGGCAGGTACTGGGTTAGGAAAGTAAAGCAGAGAGCTGGAGACTGTACCTCTCAGTGTTTGCTGCTCACACCTGGAGGTGTAGAGACTGAAGCAAACTACTGAGTAGGCTGAGGGTGCTTGGGGCAGGGTTCTTTTCTTGTGAGGTCTGTGGCCTTACCAAGGTGCTCCTAGTTTGTGTACGATGTCCAAGCTGCCTTGGTTGCTGGTGAATAAGCACCTTGAAAATGCTTGAGTCCTGGGGCTACCTACAGCATCAGCACCAGCTGCCAGCCATATCCCATGTGGACATGGACGCTGCTAGCTGCCCCTGGTCGTTAGGCTTTCATTGTCACGAAAAGTGACTGGGCCTAGTACAAGCACTTTGAGACCGTGTGTTTTATGCGGAGAGAATGTCTAAAACCTCCTATCACGGGGCCTAGCTGCTTCGACCTCCAGCTCGCAGGCCTGATGCTGCTCCCAAATTATCTGCCCACTACAGCTTGAAAGTGAAGGACTCCTTCTGATCCCCATAAGGAATGCAAACCTGGAACTAATATATGGGCAGCAAATGCTTGTAGCACTGAATGCAGAATCACTATAAAGGGAACCTCAGCAGCAGGTCCTGTGCAGGCTTGTCCATTGGTACAAGTTACAGTACGACAGAACCCGGGCTGCTGGACGCCTGGTCAATTTCTGTCTCTTAGGCTGAAGTGCCCCTGTGTGATGGAGCTAAGGAAACAGGGCCAGGGAGGAAGAGGGTGTGAGGAACTTCATCCCGCCCCATGTTCCTTGTGCTCATGAACTGATGACCAGCTACAGCTGGATGGAGTGGGAGGGCAGATTCTGCCACCAGAATGTAATATCACAATCTCAGTCCCCACAGGGTAGAAACAAGCTGTGGCCTGGAGTTCCCCCTGGCCCCCCATGCACTCCCTGGCCTAGAGTCATTGAGAGAACTCTGGCTGAATGAGCAGGAATCCCACCCCAGGCGTCTCATGGCAGCATGGCTCTTTACCCAAAATGGGCCAGGGCTTCAATCTGTCTCTTAGATTTCTGGCTTGTATCCTCCTAGGGTTTTGCCTGCAGAATCCCTCAGCCTTCTGGTGGCTGCTGTGTTGTCAGTCATCTGTCTTGTTCCTGACTTCCAGCATACTCCCGTCAGGAAGGGATGCCTGGGGTCTCGCTTGCTACTACATATTAACACTTTGCTGCAGCCACCCCAAGACATACCCCTAAGCTCATCCCTAGAGCAGTTCAGAGGCTTCTGTGGAATTACATTGGGGATGAATTTAGCTCAGTGACTCTAGGCTCAGAATGGAGAGAAACATATTGAATCCATCATTTGGTCCAGTAACCAGAGAATATGGCCCTGGTTGAGCTCTCTGGAGTACAGACCCCTGTGTGTAACTCCCATTAATGTATGTACAGGAAGACATGGTAAACATATGCAGAGTTCACTGTAACCTTTATTAGTGTTCATTGCTCTTTTTTTGTTGTAAGCGAACATTGGATCTGACACAGACAACCAGATCTGAGCCCCCTGGAGACAGAGGTGCGTGTGGAAGGCAGGAGTTCAGATCTGGATCTGATCTCCATGGCTTTAGTGAAAACCAGCACCCAGTTTTCACAAGGAATTTGCCTTTGACCTAGTCAGTTTGCTGCTACTCCCATCATGTGATAGTCTTCTGCAGGGGAAAGCCATGCAATGAGGAAACACTTCAGCATTTATGAGCCCCTGCATTGTCCTCTGCCTAAACACATAGATGTTATAACATGGAAAACCACAAGTACTCGAATTCTTGCCTTTTCTTAAAGGGAAAGAAAAGGGTCTTTACCAAGAGGGAGAAATCTCGAAAGAACAGCTTCCATTTCAACCAACGGAGTAAAGAGCCAATTAGTGACAAAGGGCCTTTTCTCTGACAAACAGGCAAGAATTCAAAGCCTTGAGTTCCCCATGTTGCAACACAGACATTTTCCTGGCAAAAAGACAAACATAAAATAAGCCTCTTAGAAGGTCAGAGCCCCCAAGTCATAAAGCAGCAGCTTAAGCTGATATTTAGTTCATTCAGCAAAACCACTTGATTAAAAGAAACCCACCAGTCCCTGGCCAGACTGACGGAGCCTGAAGACACCTCCCCTTCTGGTTAGAGAATTCCCAAGCTTCCTTAGTGGAAAAACAGACAGGCATTCAAATACAAGTGGTCTTGGACCCGCAACATCCTGTCTCGCAGTGAGAAATGCAGAGCAGGACAGAGATTCAGAGCAAGCCTGCACATGTGTGGGGGTCAGGATAATCACCTGCAGTTACAGTAAAGGCTTTCACATCCAGCATTCTATTACCTGGAACTCTCAAATAAACTGTCATTTTAACCATAAGTAACTTTTCATTACATTTTCCATATGTACAGTATAGTGAAAATAAATACAAATATATACAGCAAATACAAGTTTATGGTGTACAGTACTACTGTTGTTGGTAAATAAAGTGCTCTGCATACATTTGTGTTTGTTTCTTAATATCTAATCCTGTTTTTCTTTAGTGGTATGCACTGCTAGGTGTGCCTCTCTGTTATCCAGAGTATTTGAATATCCAGCAACCTCCTGGGCCCGGGGCTGCCTAGTATGAAAGAGGTTACAGTATTCCAAGTGTGTAAACACACAGGATGGAGAGGGATTAGGCAGGCCTGCCCAACATCTATTGGAGACTTTCCATTGGCTCGATGGGTTTGGCTCAGGCTCCTGGTGTGGAGCGCATGAGGATATACGAATTAGGAGCAAAGGCATGAGAGCTAAAACAGAAAAACTGATATCAGGAAAATCTTCCCTCCAGTAAGCACTGCAAGGGAGAGTGGAACAATCTCATAACTTGGATATCTCCACAAGTGAGGCACTTAAGAGTAGACTGAACAAACCCCTGGAGAATGGAGGGATCTCCAAGTGCTGGCTGCTAGCACTTTTAGCGATGAGGAGACTGAGCCCAGAGTGGGTTTTTAGAAACACACACGTGTGCAGCAGTAATGTGTGTGCAAAGATGTATACTGCAGCTTCTGTCCCTGGTGCGGCCAGCTGCCCCTCCCAACCCCAGTCTGGGATTTTACAGAGGGTCAGATCCTCAGCTGGTAGACTTCAGTGTGGATCCAAAGTCAGTGGTTACACTGCTTTACACCAGCTGGGAATCTGACCTAGGGAGCATACAAAGGATTCAAACAAGTAAATAGTGGCAAGTGTGGCAGGGCCAGCATCAGACCTAGGCCCCAGACCTCTGCCCAATCCACAGTCCTGTGGAGTGAGGACCACTTGTGCATGCTGGGGCTCGGGCTTCAGTCCTTGGGCTCAAAGCACAGCAGGTAGGAGTCCCCAAGTTAAACTGGGCTGAGTACCCAGTATCTCCCAGCCTGTAGCTGAGCCCTGAGGTTACCAGGGGTTGGAAGCCCCAAACACTCCCTGTGGGAGCTGCTCACCTCCCCAGCTGTCTCTGATGTTGCTGTACTTCACCTTCACCACTCTCTTCTGGTTGTTCAAATCTCCACTCCTCTCCAACCTCCCGCTCCCACTCTCTTCCCCCTCCCTACTGGGGGAAGGCTTTTAAAAGGACAGTGACAGCCTTAAGTGGGACCAGCTGGCCCTATGTGATTTATGGCAGCCTCTCCCCAGCTCTGCCTGATTGCCAGGGCTGTTTTTGCTTTCTCCTAAGTTAGTCCCCTGGCCTCATCCTCACACAAGGTGAGGTCCAACAGCCTGCCAACCATGCCTCCACCTTGTCAGCAAAACCTATTTTGCAGGTGTTTTGGAGTCCCCCATTTCCTTATGAGCTCCTAGGAGTTTTAGCCTTGTGAAAGCATTTGATAATAGCTCCATGTTGATGACAATAATTCCAGACGGCACTGAACAGTCACATAAAAAATAAATCCTTTGCACGTTACTAAATCAGCCCATGTATGGAAGGAGCTGGGGAAAAAAAAAAGATTCTTGAAACTCACATACAGCTGAGCAAATTAGATTGACTCTGGGAACTAATTCTTACCTACTACTACTACTACTACTACGTGTGTGCATGCATGTCTAACCCAGCACGATACAGCCACTTTGACCTCACTGAGGACAGCAAGAAATAATGGAAATAGCTAAGTGCAGAGACAACAGAGTCTGCTTTCATGAAATATCCCCAAGGAGATAGCCTCCTGTAATTCACAGTTAGCACTTGCTTCTAGATGCACTTCCCTTTTTAAATAAATCACTTAATACTATTTACCAGCAACAGGCCTCACGCACTGCAGGGACAGTCCTGCAAGCAGGATTGGTCAGGACCATTAATAGTTACCACTGCACTTCTGTAGTACAAGTTGAACCTCTAGTCCAGCACTCTCTGGTCTGGCATGATTTAATTAGCTGGATGCCCACTTATCGGAGTTGTGGTCAATTTTCCTGTGTCTCATATAGTTTGCTTCCAGCCACCAATCTTGGCTCTCACTGTTCTGTGCTGTTATTTAGCTGTAATTTACCCCTAAATGTCTTCTAAGAGCCCAGTAAGCAGGAGAGGTGTTGGTAATATGCTAGACAATATAGACTTCCTGTGGTCCAGCAAATTCTCTGTTTCCATACAGGTCAAGGCCTGAGGGTGGAGCGCTAGAGGTTCAACCTGTAGTACTGATTACAACCTTGTTAAGCTGCTTCTTCGTCAGGAAGTCTCGGGTCTCTATGAAGCAGGGCAGCATTCTGTGTCTGCTTCCTTAAATATAAAGAAGGGGCAATAGAAAGTGACCTGAAAAAGCTCAGAGAACAAATCACGTGTACATGGGTTAGAACCCCAGTTTGACTTCCTGCTTCTCCAGATTTGCTACAGGACTGCTTTTTTGTTTAATGAGGGGGACCGTAGCTCTGGTTTTAGGAAAGGAAAACGCTTAGACTGGTGAGCACAATACGATACAGGGAAATGTTGGGAGATTACCACACCTCATGGACAGCATAGGGAGTTGGAGGGGAACTCCAAAGGTGGACTATGATTTTTGGCAGAAAATTGTCCAATGCCCACCCGTTCTGGCTTGGGTTAGATTTACTTCTGCATCACTCGATGTTTATAAAGCCCCCTCACTCTATGTTTTCACTTGGCTATTGTCTTCTCCACAGCTGGTCCTAACCATTTTACAAGCACCAGATTTTGGGGTTGGGGGGGGAAGGGGCGTAAATCATCCAGTGAAGGATTTAAGTCAGCAGTGGGCAACCTGTGGGCACGTGTCACAGTAGGGCTTCACCTGCAGCCCACGGATCCTGGGCCGTCCCTCACTCCCATGCGCCTCTTGTGCATGGAGACACTGGAGCCCTGCACTTCCTTGCTCCCGTCCCTGCCTCCCAGCACTTTTGGAGTGTGCAAATCACCTCATTTGCACTCCTTCTCCGCTTCTCCCCTTGGCTTCCAGCACTGGAATGCCCCGAATCAGCTGTTCACAGCATTCCAGCTCTGGGAGGGTAGGGAAGGAGCAGCGAGAGAGAATAGAACAGGTGATTTGCCTGCTCTGAAAGGTGCTGGGAGGAAGGGGGAAGAGCAGGTGAGTGCAGGACCCCTGTGCCCAGGTGTGGGAGAGGCACGTGGAGGAAGAGGGACTGAGATGGGGTGGGGGGCACAAGTAGAACCTCTGTGGGCTGTAAGCTGCTGCAGGCCCCTGAGGTGAAGGAGGGCTGCTCATGCAGCCCAGCCATCATTAGTGGTTGCCCATTCCTGATTTAACTGCAAAGTGCAGTTAAAGGAAGACAGACAAGTCCGATGGTTAGCATGATGCATTTTTACACTTCCACCCCACTTCTCCCGGACTGTATTGCTGATGGTCCTGCCCGGAGGGCAGGGGCCTGGACTCCATGACCTCCCAAGGTCCCTTCCAGCTCTGTGAGATGTGTGTGTATTATTCATGCTAAAGTACATACAGTAAGGTCCCAGAGTACATGAGGGTTCCACTCCACGCAGCTTCGCGTAACCTGGATTTTGCCTAAGTTGGGGTCTGGCTTTTTCCCAGGCAGAACACGTGTTCTGCAGCCAGGGAAGCAGCAGAAAGGTAAGTCCTGGGCTGGCAGGGGGCAGTGGGGGAGGGTTAAGCCCGGCAGTGGGTTGGGGCTACGGGAAGTGGGTGAGGGGTGGGTTAGGGCTGCAGGTGGGCGAGGGGTGGAGTTCAGCGTGGGGGGTGAGCCGGGCTGCAGGGAGTTGAGCCAGAACCAGAGCCGTGTGTGGGTGGTGAGCTGCTGGGGGGGGTGGGGCGGGGCCCTGCATCGTTGGCGCACGGGGTGGCGGGTGGGGGACTTGAATCAGAGCCACGTGTGGGCAGTTTAAACTGGGCCGGGGGGCGGGAGCTGGAGCCATGTGAGAGTGGTGGTAAGCCAGAGCCAGGCATGGGCGTGCAAGGTGAGCTGGAATTGTGTGCTGGTGGTGAGTGGAGCTGTGGGGGAGCTGCTCTGGGGCCATGCGGAGCTGAGGAAGGTTGAGCCAGGGCAGGGGGGTGACTTAAGCAGAACGGGAAATCACGGTACACGATTTACAATAGGAATCGGGGTCGGATGCGTAAGAGCAAGGTCGCGCCCTCTGAGACTTTACTGTACCTTGCACGTGAGCTGCTGTGTAAGGGTTTTGGTGTCCTGTGATACTAAAACCTGATCAAAGCCCAGATAAGATCAAACAGGTGTTCTTCCATTGAACTGAAGGGGTTCGCAGCAGGTACTTAAAGGAATAGTATCAAAGGAAACAGCAAAGAGGTACATCCTTTGGTCTCTCAAGGGGGATGACAAAGGCCACATAACTTTCAAACAAGAATGTCCTTTCCTTCCCCACCAGCTGGTCTCTGGGGCGGGGGGAATAGTGAGTTTTCTTTTGCTCACTGAATAAAGACAAAGACATTAAGGGTCCTGCAGTTTTACCTTGAAGGCACGAGGACACCAGTGCCTAAAGGGTCCTTAAACCAAGCAGGATTGTAGAAAGTGATTCAAGTGAACATATTTTGAGATACATGGAAAGGAGATATGCAAAATTGTTTATTCAGAGCCTTTTTTGCGGGTGGAAAAAAGTGACTTTTTGATTAAACAGAATGTTCTGTGAGGAAAAAAAATTCCGTTTGTGGACAAGAGGAATAAAACCCAACTTTTGGACCGTTCTGGTGGTTTTGATGAAAGGCCCCAAAGCTGAATGAAAGTGTTTAAAAGATTGTTTCTTAGAATTTAATTTTTTTTTTTGCCTGAGAACAAACTATGCTTTACCAGCCTTAGTGTGGAGCAGATGTGATGTGAGACAGTATGATGTGGCTGCAGAGAGCAAAGGGCATTTGTCAGGGAAGAAAGCAGGGTCCTGAACGGACGAAGCCAATCAGATGGCGTCAGGCTACAATTCACCACAAGACCCATTTTTTTATCTTGTGTAACACTGGAGCAAAAATAATTGTTCAATAACCGCTGACATTGCTTTATTGCAAAGAACACCACAATACATGCTTATGCCTCAACCTGCACACAGTCATGCGTGCTTAAAGCTAAGCATTGTTGAGACACTGCTAATTTGCTTAAAGTCAGACATGTAGGTGTTTTCAGCACTGAACCCTTAAAGAAAGATTTAGAGCAGGGGTGACTGGTGCCCGGGCCCACCATTTCCTGCGGATTTCAGTGGGTGAGGGGGAAGCACCCTCCCCCCCCCGCAGAGTGGCGTTGCGTAGGATTTATGGCCTTCCTTTTTAAACACTTTTGGCACAGCTTTTCTTCATTAAAAGGTAACCATAACTCCTTAGCATGCAACTGAATTCTTAGTACCATAAGTTTAATCCAAAAAATTAAGAACTTGTAAAGATTTAAAATGAGTTCCTTTTAAAGACACTGGTGGCTTCCCCTACCCTTCATGAGTCTGGGTGACTGTACTTAAAAATGACAGTTGACACAAATGTCAAACTCTACATACCCAGCACCCCAGAACAATCTTGAGCACTACCATAAAAACAGCGTCTTAGGCGAACATTCAAGTTTGGGTTTGATTATGTGGGAGATTCATGATATTGGAACTCAGGAGCTTACAAGGGTGTTTATACATGTGATGTGTGGTTGGTCTGGATGTTTATGACTTAATGGTTCACAGCATCTCAGAAGGGACCATTGTGGTGATCTAGTCTGATGTTCTGTATATCACAGTACAGAAAACTACTCTAAAATAAATCCTAGAGTAGATCTTTAGGAAAAAGATTCAACCTCGGTTTAAAAATTGCTAGTGATGGAGAAGCCCAAGGATTCTTGGTGAAGTGTTCCAGTGGTTAATTAGCTCTACTCTTAAAATGTATATCTTATTGCCAAACTCTTTGTCTACTTTCCACTTTCAACCATTCCATCATTTAATACCTTTTCCTGACAGCCTGGAGTCCATTATTGAAATATTTGTCTCCCATGTTGGTACCTGTAAGTCACCTCTCGTTAAAATCTAATACAATAGTGCTCCTTGAGCCTATCTCTATATGGTAGATTTTTCTAATCCTTTAATCATGTTTGTAACTCTTCTTTGAGCTCTCTGCACATTTATCAACAAACCTCTAGGGCCATGGACAGCAAAGTATTCCAGCAGAGGGCTAGAAGTCAAATAATCTCTCTATACCCGCTCAAAACTTTTTTATTTATCTGCCCCAGGACTGTATTACCCACTTTGGCTACACTGTTGCACTTGGACCACATGTTTTAGATGATCCTC
Source organism: Carettochelys insculpta (assembly GCF_033958435.1). NCBI lineage: Eukaryota > Metazoa > Chordata > Testudines > Carettochelyidae > Carettochelys > Carettochelys insculpta. The sequence continues at coordinate 68,407,419 of NC_134144.1, forward strand.
ACTTTTTCTTTTTCTCAGAGTCACTGGTGCTCAGGATAGAGTCCTCCGCTTTGGTAGTATGTCCTGCAGTTGTTTCTAGGCATGTGCTCTTATGGTTAGCAATATTAAAACATAGACTGATTACTCCCACCCAGCTAACCAAGAGATTCAGATTGCTCAGTATCAGTTATCGGTTCACTTCATTATTCACCATCCCATCATTTTTGTGATAACAAAATCACTCATCGCATTAGCAGTTTTCATCTATTCATTGATAAATATGATCACTAGTGTAGGAGCAACAATTAATCCCTATAGAATTCCACGAGCACCATATCTGCTCATTGATTATTTCCCCTTTTTAGCATTGCATTTTGAGATCTTTTAGTTTGCCAACTTTTAATCCATTTAGTGTGCACCATGTTTAGTTTTAGGTCACCCTAGGGCTTTTGATTTAAAAAAAAAATGTCATGCAATACCAAGTAAAATGCTTTATACAGCAACACTATTATTTTTATCAACCCAATTTATAATCTCATTAAGCAAGAGAGACATCAAGTTAGACAGGATCTGTTTTTCATAACACATGTAGATGGGCATTAATCACTCTCCTTTAATTCTTCATTAATCAAGTTCCTTAATCAGTCATATGACTATCTTGCCTGGAGGACCAATGTTGGACTGACATGCCCATCATTATCCGAGTCATCTCATTAATGCTTTTTTAAAATTTGCACAGTGGTAGCTTTCTTCCAGTCTGGGGAGGGGTGCGGGGGGACACAACAACATAAATGATGTCATGAGGTTGTCGTCCAGCTCTTTTCAAACTCTTGGTTACCTATTGATTTTAAAATGTCTGTCTTTGCCACTGTTGAATATCACTGAAAGATATTAGTGCCCCAGAAAGAATGGTATCTTCCCCAATGAAATGGCTGCAGCAACATCTGCTTTTCTATAAATACACATGCAGAAATATTTATTGAATACTTCTGATTTTCTGCATTACTACTGACAATTCTACCATTTCCATCAAGGTGCATCAGGTAGATTTTGTTGCTTTTTACTAATGACACAAATTCTGGGAGTGGGGGAGTGAGTGAATTTCTTTAACTTATACAAACCATAGTGAAGCACAATTTATATTATTATCCAGGTACATGTATCACACTATTTACTTTATGAAGTATACACAGCTACATATAGATTGGGGCTGTTAAGTGATGTGTTTTTAAAAAAAATCAAATAGAATACCCTTTATTTAAAACATTTTTGGATGTTTTCTTCATTTTCAAATATATTGCTTTCAATTACAAACAGAATACAGTGTACAGTCTCATTTTTATACCCTGTAAAAACAAAAGATAAAAGTAGTTTTTCAAAATGTAGAATTGTTAAATTAGCCACATTCAAAAATAAAACAAAAACTTATGACTTTAGAGCCTACAAGGTCACTCAGTCACTTCTTGTTCAGCTCAGACAAACAAGTGTTTTAATTTGCAGAAGATAATGCTGCCTACTTCTTATTTACAATGTCACCTGAAAGTGAGAACAAGCATTCACATAGCACTGTTGTAGCCAATACCGCAAGATATTTACATGCTGGATGTGCTGAAGTTTCATCTGTCTCTTTACGCTTCCGCCACCATTCCAGAAGACATGCAGCAACGCTGGTAACGGATGCTGTTCAACAACGACCCAAAGCAATGTAGAGGACATCTTCATTTTCATTATTTGAGTCAGAGGTCACCAGTGGAAGACTGATTTTCTTTTTTGGTGGTTTGGGTTCTGTAGTTTCTGTATCAGAGTACTGTTCTTTTCAGACTTCTGAAAGTATGGTCCAAACCTTGTCCCTCAAATTTTGGCAGGTACTTCAGAGTCTTAATCTTAGGGTCAAGAGCTGTAGTCATCTTTAGAAATCTTTTAGATACCTACTTTGCATTTTGTCCAATCTATAGTGACAGTATTTTCAAAGCAAACAAGTCATTATAGACCACTATAACATATAATTATATACGGTAGAATGGGAGTATAAGCAGGAGACATACAATTCTCCTTCAAGGAGTTCAGTCACAAATTAATTAGCCTTATTTTTAAATGAGCATGAGCAGTTTGAAAGCATGGCTTGTGGAATGGTGGCAGAAGCATGAATGCTTAGCCTACCTGGGACGTAAATACCTTACTACACCGGCTATGAAAGTTTTATGCAAACACCTGTTCTCGCTTTCAGGTGACATTGTAAATAAGACTCAGGCAGCGTTAGCTCTCATAAATGCAAATAAATGACTTCGTGATCGGCTGAACAAGAAGTAGGACTGAATGGATTTGTAGGGTCTAAAGTTTTCCATGTTTTAAGTGAAGTTATGTAACAAAAAAAAAAAAACCACCACCCTATATTTATAGCTCAGTGGTTTGAGCATTAGCCCACTAAACACAGCGTTGTGAGTTCAATCCTTGTGGAGGCCATTTAGGGATTGGGGAAAATAGATGCCAAAGATGGTGCTTGGTCGTGACAAGAGGGCAGGGGACTGGACAAGATGACCTCCTGAGGTCCCTTCCAGTTCTAGGAGGTGTGTGTGTGTGTGTATTTGTAAGTTGCATTTTCATGATAAAGAGATTGCACTGCAGTACTTGTATAAGGTGAACTGAAAAGTATTATTCCTTTTATCACTTTTCAGGTGCATATATTTGTAATAAAAATATGAAGCGAGTACTGTATTATTTGTATTCTATGTTATAATTGAAACCAATATCTTTGAAAGTGTAGAAAAACTTCCAAAATATTGAATAAAATTCCACTGGTATTTTAATACGTACACAATTAAAACTTATTTTTTAAGTCACAGTTAAGGTTGTTGAGAAGTAAACGGAGATTAAATCAACAGCCCTGACATTAATAGCTTGACATTGTAACTAAAACTATCCAGAGAGTTTGATTTTTGGCAGTGAACACTTTCCCTTAGAGCTTCTAGTCAGTCTGTTTCCCTTATCAGCAAACCACTATGTTGCAAGTTTAACTGGTTCAGTTTATTTTTCTTGCATTTAAAAAACAAAAAAACAAAAATGAAGCACAAGTGCTCTCTTTTCAGTTACAAACACCACCACGCAGCAGTCAGGCCTCTTACTGGTTTGTTATAAAGCTGGGCTTAAAATATTACCCCTCCCAGAAAGCACTCCCTCAGACTTGGATGCATCTGGTACCCTAGTACTTTAATTAATCATAGGATAAAGTCTTCTGCAGTGCATATTATTTTAATTTCAATCTTCATTCAGGTCTCCATTTATTACTGTTATAGCATACTCGACTTAGGCAATACTTCACCCAGGGTACTGACTGAACCTCAAATGATACTTAACAACAACTGCTTAACAATGGGCACTATCACAGCTTTGATGTATCTCATTCTATGTTCATACTTCTGGTCCCCTAATATGTCAGGGTAAGCCCCGCCCCCATATCCCTGAGGCAAGAGGCTCTTCCAAGCACAGATATTAACAGATAGTCAGGAATTTTTGGAGGTCATGACTAGAGAAAAATGGACCATCAGTGCATTGCAAGGAAGAGACTTTACTATATGCAAAATGATTTGTACAGCAACTGATGCGGCACATAAATCAGGCCGTTAAACACAGCACATTCCCTATACAATCCTCCCCGGTAATGCACAGGTTTTTATGAACCATCATTTTATGGCACAGCAGAATACTGAAGTGTTACAAGAGGTCAGTTGCCTGCCTTGAACAAACAGCCCACAAAAGGGTTTGCACTAGAATTGCAAAGAGCCTACATTGGAGTAGAAGATGCACTTAAACCCAGGAACATGCAGAAGAGGACAGGATTCAGATAGGTTTGGCTACTGTCAAAATGGAAGTCAGTTACTCACCATCAAGAATTGCCCACTGGCCATCTATTTCTGTGTGTTTGAGGTAGGAATCCTCAATGGTTGGGTCATAGTCTGGCACAAAAATCTTCTGGAAGAACTGTATGGTGAGAGCACTCTTTCCCACACCACCGTCCCCAACCACCACCAGTTTATACGTGGGCAGGTTTTCACTTGGAACAGCACTCGTAGCCATGTTTCCAGCGTGTCAGACCTGGAGGAGAAAGAGATGGACTCAGACTGGGTACCCAGACACTGGTTTCCAGGAGGAGTCACAGCTGGGATTCCTTCTATTAGAAGTGCATTAACCTCATTCTGAACCGGGGGTCGTGACATGCATCCTGCCTATTCCCTGTCCAGCATCCTGGAAAAGAAGAGCTGGAGGGAGCATTTTCTGTGCTCCACGGGGACTGCTATTGCAAGGGGCTGGGGAAACTACAAGGGGGATGCTTGTTCGTCTCCATTCATTGCCAAGAAACCACTCACAATCCAGGCTGTTTGGATTTCAGTGCTGTCTTGACAGGACTAAAGGACAAAAGTTCTTTCAGTGACAGGACAGGCAGAGCATAGTAATGATGTAAACTCTTTCCCATACCAGCACGTCTCGCCCTTGATCTAGAAGGACCACTGCCATGGGAGGGAAGCTGGCTGTGTTTCCATGGCCTTTTTTGGTCTTTTCCCCTTCTAGGCTACGTCTACACTAGCCCCAAACTTCGAAATGGCCATTTGCACGGCCATTTCGAAGTTTGGGGCTAGTGTAGACACGGCCCTACAGAGTCTGCCACTTTGTGCTGAATCTGGGTAGGAGCTTTGTGGTGCAGCTCAGTCTCTCCCTCTCTCTCTCTCTCTCTCTCTCTCTGCTAGGAACAGTAAAATCCTCTGCACCCGGGGCCAAACAGCTGTCAAAATTACAACTGATTCTTCAACCACTAACAACTTTTGCACTTGAACCAGTGACCATAATCCATTAGGAATCCTGGGCCATGACATAATATTTTTATATACATGAATAATTTTAGAGAATGCATCTGTTGTTGGATGGATGGATGGATGGACTCACAGACAGACTAACTCCTCAACAGGAAGAGCTAGGACCATGAAATTTGGTATGCAGCTTCCTTGTATCTTAGCTTACAGCAAAGCCATGGTTTGGGTGTTCCAGGGACATGGGATGTGCCTGGAATGGGACTGTTTTCCATAACACAGAAAGGGAGAGGGCTGATAGGAGGGATGGCTCTACTGCAGAGTGACCGCTAAGGGCAGTGAGCACAGGGAACAACTCTACTGCAGAGTAACTACAGGGATGCACCTGCACCAAGAAGAGAGTGGCCAGCTGGGACCAGGGCTTTCCACATTGCCCATCAGCCATCCAACCACCTGCCTTAAACCCCTCCCCACAACCCTTGGCCATAGCACCAGTTGGTGAGAGGAACCAGTCAGCAGCCACCCCAGAGGAGACACTACCCCTGAAAGAGCCCCATAGCCCCAATTGACCCCCAAGGGGTTCCTGGCAGGTACAGCACCATCCTTGCCACCATGGGTGCCCCGGTGAATCCCCCAGCCCTGCCAGCCTCCTTCCCTGAGACATGTACCCATAAAATTTCCCTGCCCTGATTCCTGCACTCCCCACGCCACCAGCTCCTTGCTCTGAAGGGCCTGAGCAGTGCTGGATAAGTCTAAAATACACATCAAACGTCAGAGATGGTTCTATGTTGGGCTTTGCCTGATAAATGCCAGGCAAACCCTCATAATAGGGCGGGATGGAGGATACAGCACAATCGAGTTCAAATCCTGGTTCACCTCACATATGAAAAGGCACTTAGAAATCTTGTCTTTTCTCACTATCAAGTTTAGAATAGCTTGCCCAGAAGAATCCAGGGCAGCAATCCTCACAGGACTGGAAGTTCCCTGTCCAGAAAGCTGTCACCCTATATTCAGAAGGATTTCTCAGGCCTTTTGGTGGGCTAGGGTGTCTCTGATGTGAAGGGCCTCATCATTCTATTAGCATAAGAGCCAATCTGGTGCAACATGGGTTAGGGTGTGCCACTTTTCGGCAGCAGCCTGCTACGTGCATCTCTGTATTTTGGGTGTGTTTGATTTCTTCCAGATTCTAAGAAATAAAGCAGCATTTTGTTGCAACCTTCCAGGAAGAGTACTTATGGTTTGTTGTTAACCCTGGGTGTATGCAGAAGGTAGCACAGGAGCGTTGCTACCACCATGCAAGGTGGTAGCAGGCCAGTAGGAAAACAAAACAAAAACCACAGCAGCTTCCTAGAGATCTTACACTTCTAGCACTAGCTAGAAGCTGTCTTGCTGTTCTAGCAGGGTGGTTTGCAAGTAGGCGAGAGCACGTGTTCCCTGGTGGAACAGCTGCTGCATTCCCCTGGGGTCCAGGAGACACCACTCATTAGGTGTTGTACTGCAGTGGGGTCCTGGTTTCCACAGAGTCCTCCACTGGAAGGAGAGATTCTGCGCCGCTCGTGACTCAGGCATGTGCTTTTGTGACACATTCCAGCTTTTAGTTACTTTAGGGCCAAATCCAGAGACTCGACTTAGTTTTCATTTCCCCCCCCCCCCCGGCACTTATGCACAGCTCCCACCCCCTTCCTTTGGGAGATTTAGCTGAGCGAGTTAACACTGAGCAAGGACCACAGGGACTGACGGGCATCACATATTTGATTGAAGCGAGGGGAAATGTTTTGCCTGGCACATCAGTGAGCATGAGGCAGCCCCAGAACCCTTTGCTGATGGCAGGCAAGGAAAGCAGGTGCCAATGGCAGGCATGTCAGAAAGCACTGCAGGTGCAGGGAAACGACAGAAAGCCTCTGGTTTCACTGCTTCCTATGAAATCCCGATGGTGTCTTCTACCAGAGCCAGCTTCTGTCAGGTGAATCAGAGGCACAGCAGGGAATGAAGAAACACAGGAGTTCTTGCTACCCTATCCAGTGCTCGATGCACGAGCTTCTATTCTTTTCCAATCACTCACCCTCTTCCACTCCCAGCTAAAGAGACTGTCTAATTTTCATTGCACATTCCCCTGCTCCTTGTACTGTGTTCTACCAGGCCTGCCAATGGGGAGAGGGAGAAATGAGGTGGCAAGAGAGCAGCTGCCTCAGCCATTCAAAGGGACCTCGGGCTCCTGGCCACAACCCTTCCTACTATTATGGTAGCAACAGCAGGTATAGCCCCGAAGCCCTTTAATTTGTTATTGCATTGCTGAGCTACACGCACATGCTCCAGGCAGCTCTGATGGCTGGGGGGAGGGGCACGACATGGTCCAGGTGGCGCTGAGGGCTGCCCCAGCCCCGCCCCTTCAACTCAAGACCCCGCTCCTTTCAAGAACATGGAACCACCCCCCTCACACACACGTTGCCCGGGCCCATGGAGGCTGTGAGCTCCCCTACATTTTACAATGTAGGATACAGATCTGAGAGAGACATATATCACAGCACAGCAGCAATTACATGGCTAGGGAGCACAACGACAATGCGAGCAAAAAGATTTGCTGTGCTGCAACATCTTAGTTTTCTGTTGACTTGAGATAAGATCAATGCTTTCCAGAATCCCCTTCTCGTTACTCTCCGCTGATCCCCACACTGGGGCTGGAAGGGTTGAGAAGCGGCACGTATATTTGAATGTTTCATTCCCAGTTACAGTCGGGGACAGATGCCAAGATGGGGTTTTCTTTTCAGATACCTAAACCACAGAGAAGCACTTGAACCTGTAGCACTTGCACAAACAAGGAATATACTGAGACTCCACCATTTCAGACCTAGGTCTGGTAAGGAGCTAAATTTCCTGAATTCCCATTGGAATCACACACTGGAAATCTCAACTCATACTCCTAGAACTGGATTCACTCAAATGTTCATTTATGCTTTCTTCCAAGAAACAAAACTGTGATATATGAAGGGGGAGAAATATTACAGCGTTGATGCCACAGGAATGGGACATCGAGACTACATGAACTGTAGAGTAAAAACGCAAATGATTTGATCTCACCTGAGGTGAGAGGAGTGTTGGTTTTCTAACAAGAAAAGACAAATACTTGGGATACCTGCCATTACTCCTCAACAGTCAGCCAGAGGTCATTAAATATTTTCCATCTAGAGAAACATCCATACTTTTAGAGTGGAATTGAAGAAACTCCTCCATAACAACTAGGCAGCAACATCTGAACGGGGAAAAAGGGGCAATTTTTAAGGTGCCATCAGAAAAAGTTCTGAGCATGTCACATAAAACTTAGTGACTTTATCCTCAAAACATTCCTGCATGGTCAGGCAGTGTTACCCTCCATTTTCAGATGGGAACCTGAGGTATAAAAAGATTAATTGATTTGCCTGGGCACATGCACCCAGTCTTTGTCAGAGCTAGCAAATGAAGCCTTATCTCAAGAGTCTCGGTCCAGTGCCTTAATCACAGCCCAACATACACACGAGTGACGTGCTTGGCAGACAGTTTCGAGGCAACTAAGCAGGTTAGTGTAATATGCAAAAGGTAGTCTTTGTAATGGGTCAAATTCTCTTTTCCTTTGTACCAGTGCAGCCCTATAAAAGTCAGCTAAACCCTTTCCCTGTACACGCCAAAGGGCAAAGAGCTTGAATAAAAACCCAGCCTTAACAAAGTAAATGGAAAAACTTGCAGTGACATCAACAGAACCAGGATTTTCTCTCTTTTCCAGGTGCTTCACAGCACATCTAGATATTATTCCTCTTAAACATTTCTGGAAAAAAGCTGCTCAAAAGCCAAGCAGTCACTAATCTGGTAGCAGACAGGCCACAAATGTGAAAGAACATATGCAACTGGCTGACCTCACCATAAACCACAAGCAACTTTTTGGTTGACCTAATGCTATAGTTTCAAAGGGTATTCAACACTAACCCCTTCAATGTTTTTTTTTCCCCCCCATAGAAAACCCAACCTTAACCCTCACAAAACATTTACCAAACCATCAGGATAACAATTCGCCCACAGAGTAGATTTCAGTGATAGCTCTTGTGCACCCTTGAAGTGCTAGCTGCAACTGGCAACATGGACAACCCCACAACTGGAACTGGCCAACTCTTGGAACTGTAGACTAAGCCTCAAAGGAGTCCAACCCAAGGGACTACAGCAGTAACTGCTACCACAGTCCTCAGGCACTATTTCCCAGCATGCCTACAGAGCCAGTGGTGAGCCCAAAATAGACTAGATGAGGTCAACAGGGAGGTGTCTTCACGGGGTGAGCCAGGCAAGGGTTGCTGGGACAATGGTGAGCCAGGCTGACCAGCTGCTCAGTGGCAGGGCTGGCCTGACCCAGAAAGAGAGGCTAGTTTGGGGAGCTCAGAGAGAAGCAGAAAAATTCAGGGAAGCTCTGATTAACTCAGCCTCCCAACAAAGGGAGTCTTAATGCTGCTATGGGATTCTGTACAAGTGTCATGCTGTTCCAGCCCTGCAAAGAGTGTCAAAGATAGTCAGAGCCAGCTGAGACATCTACAGGACTCTGACAAGAGCCAGCAGTGTCCCCTGTCCCACCCAGGGATGAAAATACTGTAAGGAGAAAATGTTTAGTTTACTTTGGCCAATGTTCACAGCACTTATCACCACACTCATCCCTAGTACGCCCTTTGCTAGGGAAAAGGGCCAGGAGAGAGCTGGGTTGGGAAGAATGAAGTGGGAGGTAGAAAAATTCTGAACAACAAGTTACCTTTAACCCTTCCTCTGTCCAAATCCTTTGCTCCTGCTTCCAGTAAAGTCCCTCTCTTGTTACACTGGAGTGCGATGTTTCTTTTGTGGAGGTTTGTACTGTGTACTTTATTGTTTTGTATGCCCTGGGTTTTATCCTCCTTGCCAGTTAGTATCATTATTCACTTTCCCCAAGAGAAAAACACTCCTTGTGAGAGGCAGCGTGAGGCATCCTCTTGAGTGGAGGCAGCCGGCAACACAAAAATCCCCTCAACAACCCAAGATCCCACTCATGGGAGAAGAGGAGAGATGCCACTATAAGCAGTGGGTAAGAGGGAAGCGGTCTGAACCACACGTGGGGGAAAAAAGCAGCAGAAAAATGGAACTGCAATGTTACACCTTATTTTGTTTGCAGCACATGGTAAAAGAAATCTTAAGTCATATTAATATCAACTCCATGTGAATGAAATAGACCTGAGAGGCAGATTACTTAAATCCTTCTAATGATTTTCCCCATGGTGTAAATGTAGAAACTGAATAGGAAAGGCCAGCTTCTAAACAAGCACACCTCCCATGAGTTAAAAGTCTTACATGCCCCTTGGACAGAATGTTCCTCACTGAAAATCCCTTTTATTGAACTCACAACCATAATGTCTAACAAAACTCTGTGGACCATTTCAGAGCCAATGCCTCCATGCGATCACTTAAACAAGGGCTTTGCAGATGTCACTGCTGCAGCGAAACAGGTGAACTTCTTGCTCAGCTGCAGAATGAGCTGCAGCTGTGGTGCTTAAAACTGCCCCCGACTCCCAGGCTGTCTTCCTGAGAATTAAATATTCACTCTGTACTTAACGAGGCTGAAATCTTGATCTCTTCGGATTAATTTTGTTAATGGCAATCAGCAACGTTCAAGACTATTATTATGATTTGTATGAGGTTAGTAGCTATGTCCCTCAAGAAAGGATCAGGGCTAATTGTGCTAAGCAAGTGGACAAATACCACAGAAATTGCAGTGCCTGTCTTGACGAGTTTATCATCCAAATAGGTGAAACCCTAAAAGCAGAAAGTTTGATGCCTATGGAAAGCTCACCAGGGTGTGCAGAAGGTGAGCATTATCTGATCATGTTGTTATAATCAAATATACCCCTCTCAGGCCAACTTACTCACTTGTGCATGGTAAACTGGGAAGTGAGACGGGAGACATAAGACACATGGGTTTGCGAGGAAGAAAGAATCTGCAACTGAGGTGACAGAGAAGTATGAAGCACGGACGTATGTCCCCCTTTCATGATGCTTTGAATTCATAAGAACGGCCATACTGAGTCAGAACAAAGGTCCATCTAGCTCAGTATCCTGTCTTCCAACAGTAGCCAATGCCAGATGCCCCATAGGGAATCATCAGAATAGGTAACTATCAAGAGATCCCTACTGCCATTTCCCAGCCTCTGGCAAACAGAGGTGAGGGACCCCAGCCCTGCCTACCTTCGTTAATAACGTTAATGGACCAATCCTCCATGGACTCCATTACTTTTTTTTTTTTTTGAACCCTTTTATAATCTTGGCCTTCCAACATCCTCTGGCATGGAAAACACACACACACCCCCCCCCCCTTCATTTTAAGCCTGCTGCCTGTTAATTTAATTTGATGACTATTAGGTGGTGTTAATATTATAATATGTAGACAGTCATTTATCCCAAAGGATCCAAAAGGGCTTCACAAATGAGGAGCCAGATCTTTACCTGATGTAACATACCCTACCTCCATTTCTGTCAATGGAGGAATGTTGATCTATATAGTCGCTTATGAACAGGCCACTTCAGAAATGCAGCCACTTTCAGCATGAAGAACAGAAAGAACTAGCTTACAGAGCAGTGCCATAGCATCTTTGAGATCAACATAACACAAGAATCTCAGTTTAAATCTCAGATATTTGTACAAAGGAAATTCAATTTATCTACCTGGGGGCGATGGGTAGATGAAATGTTGAAATGTCCCTTGAAGCTAAGTGCAGGTCTACACTACAGATCTATACAGGTAAAACTGCATTGCTTATCTGTGTTGAACCCCTGAACTACTTTGTTATACCGACTACTACCCATTTGTGTGGGCAGTGCTAGGACAATGGGAGAACTTATCCCATCAACATCTCTTCTGCCTCTTGGCAGGAGATGGTAAGTTCTCCCATTGGTGTACAGGTTGAACCTCTGCTGTCTAGCACCCTTGGGACACGACTGGTGCCAAATGAGAGAATTTGCTGGACCACGGGAGGTCAACGTTGTGTAGCACATTACCAAACACTGCCACTGCTGACGGGGCTCTTACAAGACTTTTGGGGTAAATTACAGTTAAATAACTGCACAGAACACTGACAGCCAGGACTGGTGGCTGGAAACAAACTTTATGGGACCATGGGAATCTCGGCCACACCCATGTTAAGTGGTCGCTCAGCTAACTAAAATCATGCTGATTACAGATGTGGTTGGACAAGAGAGAGTTCCAGCCTGTAGTAGCATCTTTACTAAAACTGCGGTGCTTTTTGCTGTACATGAAAAACAGCCTTAAGCACAGGAAAACAAAAAAAAAAAAAAATGTATGCACACTGGGGGGCGTGGGGGGAAAGGAAGGTGAGAGACAATCAAATAGGCTCACACTCTGACAGCTTGTCACTAAACCCCAAAGGGACAATGCTACAAGACAGATATATACTCTACAAAGCCTATGATTACTGTGAAACTTGCCTGAGGAACCAGTGGCTCAGATCCTCAGCTGGTTTAAATGTATAAATAGTGACTAGAATGGTGAAAGCAAAAGTGAGTTTGAAGGCAATGGGTACCATCTGGAAAAGCAAAGTGATTAGCGTAGGAATAAAGCTAAGCGTCTTGAAAATATGTATGCAGCAGCATGTTGTTCAGACGTGAAACATGGGTGATAATGAAAGAGTCAAAAAATAGAAGGATATTGGCATTTGAGAGGAGTTGTTATAGAAAGATCCTGATAAAGAGGATGGATGCACAAAGTTACCAGTGAGGAATTATATAGGAAGATACAGCCAAAAGAGAACCTACTGCATAAGGTTATACAACAGAAGTTACAGCTATTCAGGCATACCTGCAGAATGAACGAACGGAAAAATCAAGACCCTGATATTCAGCATAATGGACAGTTTGAACAGGAGAGGCAAACCCCATGGAGAATGGGTAGATGATATAGTAGATTGGCGCAGAGCCAGTCTACAGAAACTAAACCACTCCACACTGGACAGGGAAAGACGGAAGGAAATAGTGAGGGAGGCATCGGACACCAAGGGCCGCTGAGCCCATGGTTGTTAATGATGATGCTGCCGCCCTTGGATTCAACAGAGCTCGTGCCTCTTTCAATAAACTGACAATTCAGCCCAGATACATGATGTGTAAATGTCAACACCACTTGTATACCTGAGCTCTGATTCTGGTCTCACAGGGGGTGGAATCATATCCAAGTCCCTCACCTTATTGTAAAAGATACTGCAATTACAGATCCAGATTTCTTGATGAAAAGCCTTGCGTGACAATGAATTTACAGTATCCATGGCAACATGGTCTGTTGGAATTGCTCAATCCAGTTATGAAACCTTGAGAAAACTGCAGCTGGTCTCCATGGTGTCCAGCCAGCTCACTCACTTCCTTCAGATTTTCGCTGAAAATACGCCCACTGTAGGGAAGTCATTGCTTGAGTAGTGCAGTGGCAGCAGGGTGCTTGAGTTGGGTTTATTTACAGCTGCAAATTAGATGTAAATCTTCATTTTTTTAATAGGAATTGAGATTGTACATAAATTCCTTGGCTCTAGGCAGCTCAGTTGACTGGTTTTGATTGGTAGATAGCTGCTGTCACATGCTCCTAGCGCACAAACAATTTCCATGGAGACACTCCCAGCTCCACGTTGGACCGGTCTCAGTGCCAGCTCCTTCAGCCATCATGACAACTAACTCTCTCTGCCTGCAGCTCATGTGTACCTGTTCCCTAACTCAATCCCTCCTCAGAGCCCTGACTGGCAGGCATTGTAGCTTGTTCCAATTAACTGCTGGTGTCAAAAACTGGGTTTCTTTAGTACTTTCGGTCTGCGGCTCAATAAATGCTTTGGGCCACATACCCTAACAAGTAGTAGCAGACAGATATATACCAAAAGGTGGGACTTTTTATATTAACTGCTTGAAAGTGAGGTGTTGGAGGTGACTACTGGTGCAGGCAGCTGATACCAAAACTCTTTTTGAGGCAGAGCTGCTACAGGCCTTCACCAGAGGCTGCGTCTACACTACGAGATAACTGCCTTAAATTCGAATCTCGATATTAAAACGTCACTGTCTTCACTGTAAAGACCATTAGCTTGATTGAGGGTGCACGAATACTGACATAATAATATCGTCAGAACCGAGCGGGTGTACTATCAAGTTCAAATTTCAAATAAAGGACAGCGTGGAAGCGCCATGTCTTCAGATCATATTTATTAGCCTCCAGAAGTGTCCTGTATGCATCCTACAAAGCTACACACCTACGGCTGCTTCTTTCTCTGCTGCTCTCCTTCCAGGTGCGCAGGAAGAAGGCAACAGGAAACCCGCAAATTTTATATTATATTTGAATTCGAATTCATCAGCACCCAGGCATGCAAATATAAAGGGCTCCCACAATGAAAGAATGCGTTTACCCATCAAATCGCACTGCATTGGTAGCCATTGCACTGCATTGATAGAAATTGTATCATTAGCCATCTCCAGCAATCATGAGCACTCAGGGTAGTCATCTGTCTAGTAGTTCTCAGGCTCGCAAGAGAGCTCCAGCATGGACCCATCAGGAGATTCTAGATCTTCTTGCAGTTTGAGGAGACGAATCAGTGGTGAGGAGACTTCAGGTGGCCAAGAGAAATGCAGTAATCTATAATCACCTGTTGCACAAGATGACCACCAGAGGTTACGCCTGGGACTCTGCACAATGCCAGGTGAAGCTGAAAGATCTTTGGCAGGTTTATCAGAGTCCTGGAAACCAGCCAGCAGTCAGGATCGTCTCCACAGACCTGCTGCTATTATGAACAGCTGCACGTGCTTATTGGGGGCAACCCTACCATGGAGCCTGATATTAATTGTGACACTTGTGGAGGTCCTGGTCTGGAGTCCGGGGTGATCCAAGAGAAGCTGGGGGCCCAGGAGGAAGAGGCCAATGGAGAGGAAAAAGGGGGCAATGAACAGCGGCCTGAGGAAGTTCTTCCTGACAGTCCAGATCTCTTCATTCTAGAGCTGGAACAGGCCCCCTCTATACCAGTCCCCAAGCTACCAGGACCAAGGTGTTCTGGTGAGTAATTTTTTCTGAATGCTAGAAGTGGGTTGCGAGCAGGTATGGGTGTAGGGTACAGGTTTTCTATGGATCTGTGCCCCTCAGAACAACATGTTAATATTTCTGGGGATGGAGCGCTTCTTTTTGGCAATCTCCCAGAAGGCCTCATCCAGGCACTCTTGTATTTTCTGCACAAGGTTTTTGGGCATGCCTGACTTATTGCAGCTTCCACAGTAGCACACCTTGCCACTCCAGGCAACCAACAAGCAATCTGTTGTCATGGAGCCACACAGCATTTGGGCAAATTTTCCAGGCTTGTGGACACACAGGATGAGCAGCTATTCTTTGTTGATATCTCTTAATTTTAGGAGAGTGATGTCTTCTTTGACAATTTAAAGAAGCATGGGAATTTGGATTGGATTTTCTTCATCACGCTTCCTGCCCTTTTAGATTTCCCTGGAGTGCATTGCCGCACTACATGGCTAGCAGGCACTTTGTTTCCTCTTCCCCTCCTCCCGTGACAGTTGCAGGCTCTCTGGGCTTTCTTCCCTCCCATTTCCCTTTCCCCCGCAGGGTTTTTTTTAATTTTATTTTACAGGGATCCCTCCCCACCTAGCCACACATGCAGCTGGAATTGAACCCTTCCTCCTCACCATGTGGCTGCCAGGCTCCAAGGACCCTGTTACCACAAACTGGCATGTGTGGCATAGGTGGGTTTGCCCTCCTTTGCATAGCCTTTTTTCACTGATGAGGGCTGCTCCACTTACCACTGAGAAACATCTTTTCCCCCACCCAGAAGATGGCAGGGAAACCCTCCCCCCCGGCATTTCCTTTTACTTTACAGGGATTTCCTGCCCCCCAAACCAGCCATCCATGTGGCTAGAATGGAACCTTTCCCCACCATCCCCTCTTGCCATGCAACTGCCAGGCTCTGTATGCCTTGCTCATTGTGGAGGATTGCTCAAGAACCATCTGAAAAAATTTTTCCCCTGGCCCAGGACACTGGACAGCTTCCTCTGCTTTGCAGTCCTCCCCCTTCCGCAAGAAGTGGACAATAGCTTACCATGTCCACAACAAAATGTTCTGGATAAATAATGTATTGTGCAATGCATGCTTTGAATCCCATCCTTAATAAGTCTTAAAACAGCCCTGCACAATGAAATGGTCCCTAATAGGACACCCTTAACAATGCTTCTTTTCCCTGCTGCTTAAAACTTCTCCTTCTCCCAAAATAAACCTACACTTTTGAGCTTGGTGTGATTTTTTGGCAAGCACGAGTGGTGGGGTATACAAATCATTGTGGGGAACTGGGGGGGTGGGTAGACAGGGCTGAAAGCACAGGTGTCCACCGCTACATCAAGGTCCACAGAGGACTTGTGACAGATGGAATGGGGCAGGGTGTATAGGGCTGAAAACACGTGCGATTTTTTTTTAAACCCTTCCTCCACATCCATTCTACCTCCTACAACTTATCCCCCTTCCACCAAGTAAAAGCATTCTTCAGTAGGACACTGTCTGGTGTATTGGTTCACATTTGGTGGGGAGCAGACATCAATCAGTTTGCAGGGTGGGCTTGGTTGGTATTACGACAGAGAAATACATCATTACCATGTGCGGGACAGATCATTCATGAAGCTGTGTTTTAAAGTGTCCCTTATTGCTGCTGTCTCTGCATGGTTATTGGCAATTGGCTGTGTAGATGGCTGCAAGTAAGTCCTGTTTGTGGCCTCAGCCTTGGAATTCTAGGCAGATGGGAAATTCTCCTGCCTGGATTCACAAATGTTATGCAAAATAACACACTCTAATCGTGGTGGGAACAGTTTGAGAAAGGTCCAGATGGGTCAGTAAGCATCTGAACCTCGCTTTTAAATGGCCAAAGGCACATACCACCAGCATTCTGTACTTGCTGAGTCTGTGACTGAAGCTTCCCTTGTTGCAGTTCAGGGCTCCCGTGTAGAGCTTCATAAGGCAAGGGAGCAGGGGGTCAACAGGGCTGCCCACTATTACAGTAGGCATATCTACATTGCCAAACTGGATCTTCCTGTTTGGGGAAAAGAATTCCATATAGAAGCTTTCTGTACAGACCAGAATTTCTGAAGATGCAGGTGTCATGAACCCTCCCCGACCATCCCACGTTGTCAGTGAAATGACATTTGTGATCTACCAATCCATGAAAAACCATGGAGATGTATATCTTGTAGTTTATGTACTGAGGGACCAGGTGGTCTGGGCCATGATGGGGACGTACATGCCATCCTTTGCCCCATCACATTTAGGAAATCCCATGGCAGCAAAGCCATCCACTATGGCCTGTACATCTCCCAGGGTCATGGTCTTCCTGATGAGATACCGACAAATTGCATGGGCCACCTGCATCACCACAGACCCCACTGTAGATCTGTCCACCCCAAAGTGATTTGCCACTGACCAGTTACTATTGAGTGTTGCAAAACTTCCACAGACCAATAGCCACTCATTACTGAGCTGTTAAAGCCACTCAAGTTCTTGTGTCGCTGCCCTTCAGGGTGGGAGGCCAGCAAATCAAGGCTTCATAAAAATGGACTTGCACATGTGAAAGTACTGCACCCACTGCTGGTCATCCCAGGACTCAAACGATGAGGTCCCACCAGCGTGTGTTGGTCTCAAGTCCAAAACTGCCACTACACTTTCAATGGATTCAGGGCAGCCAGCATTTGTGAGTTCTTGGACCGCAGTTGAAAGATTTCCTCTTCAAAATCATCATCACCATCATCATCCTGAATCATCTTCGTGCTTTGTAACAGAAAGCAAAATTGTGCAACAGTCTGGGAAGTTGTCATAGTGGTGTGTGCAATGACAAAGCATTTGGGGATCCATGCTTATGCTAGCACTGTGCTGGAGAAAATGCCACAGCAAATAGCACAAATCTCCAGTTTGTTTTCATGCACCTACTGGGTGCTCTGAATTCTGGGATTCTGACATGAAACATCCACAAGCAACCAGAGCTAAGGCATTGGAGGATAGCTGCCCACACCCCATTGCGCACACAGTCAAACTAAGACAAGGCAATGAGGATGTGGAAACTCGACATGGAAGGTCAAATTTCCAAAAGGTTTGTGGACACATATTGGAATTCATGAGAACAAGTTTAAAAAAAAAAAAATGGAATTTCTCTCTTAGTATAGACACAGCCAGAGTGAAGATTAATGCCCATAGGTTTCTTATTGAAAATAGCCTGTCAGGCACTGAATGCCCTTTGTTGACTTCCATTGGTTTTGAGGGAGCTTAGTGACTTGCAAGATCAGGCAGGCGAACTGCAGGCACTTCCTTTTGGTCCTTCTCCAAAGCAGAATTGGGATGTGCCTCTCATGGCTTCTGTTCATTTAAAGGACTCCTCACCATGTACCAAATCAGGATTTAAAAACAAAATTACCAATAAAAATCATTATCATAGAATCATAGAACAATAGAACTGGAAGAGACCTTAAAAAAGCCATCGAGTCCACTCCCCTGCTCTAAGCATGACCAAACGCAACAGATCAGCCCCGCCAGGGATTTGAAAGTGATTAGTCCCCTTTGACACTGGTGAGGCCACATCTGGAATTCTGGGGCCCCCATTGCAAAGAGGATGTGGACACATTGGAGAAAGTCCAGAGGAGGGCAACAAAAAATTAAGGGCCCAAAGCACAGGACTTGTGAGGAGAGGTTGAGCTGTTTAGGTTTAGTCAGTCTATAGAAAAGAGTGAGGTGGGATTTGATAGCAGCCTTCCAACTACCTGAAAAGGGATTACAAAGAGGATGGAGAGAGGCTGTTCTCAGTGGTGACAGATGAGAGACCAAAGAGCAATAGTCTCAAGTTGCAGTGGGGGAGGTCTAGGCTGGATAGTAGGAAAAAATATTTCATCAGGCGGGTGGTGAAGCACTGAAATAAGTTCCCTAGGTAGTGGAACCTCCATCCCTAGGAGGTTTTTAAGTCCTGTCTTCATAAAGCCCTGACAGATGATTTAGTTGGGATTGAGCCTGCTTTGGGGATCAAAGTGGGGAAGGGACTTGATGACCTCTTGAGGTCTCTTCCAACCCTATGATTCTATTTAAAACCTTGAGCTTGGTTAAAACACAATCTTTGGGATGGAACTACAGCTCCCTGGCCTATTGCTCCCTGAGGAAATGGCCTGTCCTTTCATGTCCTCATCCAGGACTGGGAGTTTTATACCCTTGCTCTGGGGACAGAGCCTCATTCTCTTTTTGCGCCAGCTAGACCTTCTACCTCAGGTTGAGCAAAAGATCGCAACCCTGCCCAGATTTACTGTAAGAAAAGACGCACTGGGGGTGTCATGCACTTGAGAGACACAAAAGGCAGCTGATGCCTGATGAGCACTTAGTAGTTATTTCAGGAAATGCAAAAGTATAGCCTGAACAAATAACCATCTTCACCCATACCACAGAAAATTACTCAAGTAGGTGTTTCTCTGTCAACCTCCCTTCCTTCCACTGCAAATTCTGAATTGATAACCAGAAGCCAGAGCCCCTACAGTAGCTCTCTTGGCCAAACTGTCCCTGAATCTCCTATGTAAATCTCTGAGCAGTGTGCCCAGTCAGTCTTTTGACCTATGTCCAATGCAGGGCAGTAAGTGTCTTTCATCCTACTGACAAGTGCCAACCAGTAACAACTTTCTCCAAGCACAGTCTTTAAATGAGCAGCTCTTTTTTTTCCCCTTTGAGCTTTAATCCTTCTGAAAATAATTTCTTATGTACTTTGAGGAGTCTTGACAGACATTTCCAGATACTGGGAATAAACAGGCCAATGTTTTATATGTGGGTGCTCACATTTTTAGGCAACAAAGTCACAGCTTTGGCTCATCACCATAACTGGGACAGGTGTGTGCGCGCGCGTGTGTGTGTGCACGCGTGCGTGTGGGGGGGGTGGGGTGTGAACCAAAAAATAAACCACAGCAGCCTTTTAGGAATGTAGCTGGTAACAAACTTAAAACACCATTTCAGCATAAAACTTAGTCTTTTATAACCAAATTACTTATTTGGGATGGTTTCTACTGAAAATTGTTCTGAACTCTGCATCAGCGATGGAAGGAAAAACTCCCTGCACATTTCAGGAGACAAGGGTTGGAGGAAAATGGCTCTCTAATTCTTAATCCCCTCGCTCTCCTAGTGCATTTAGATACAACATGGGAAATCCCTTCCCTCACTAAATTATTTCTTACCAAAAGCCCTATCAGAGAGATAAAGGGATGACAGAAAGGCCAGTTTTGCTCTTAAATTCTTTAGCACAGAAACTACAGATGCTTGCATTATGTTATGGAAATACTGAAACTAAACTAAAACACACTGTAGAAAGAAATCCAGGAGCTGAGATTTTTGCCTGCCCTGCCCATACAGAGATAAACAGAAGAAACAAATTTGCATGGGAGGAAATGGCTTGGAATTCCAATGACTGCCCTTCCTGTAAGTACAATCCCTGGAAATGGGCAGTTTCCCTCTTAGGAGTCACAGCTTGCTAACACATCAACATCCCCTCCCCGCCCCCACTATCCACCGCTGTTGGCTACTTCATCTACTCTTCTAAATAAATCCAGGTGACTCTAAAGCAATAGCTAGTGCTGGCTGTAGCATAACTGACCCCTGTGCAAAGATAGATGTGGAAGATGTCAGGCAGACCTCAATAACCTGCACACCTGGAAGATGAGGTAGAAGGGAGAAAGTATCTCGGAGACTGAGATTATGGGGAGATTAGAATATTCCTTGTGAGACCTCCTCAACACTGGTATTTTAAAATTTCCCATGGAAGGGGAGGAGAGGAAGGCACTTGTGTTTCAGATGGATCCCAGGGACACACTCTGCCTACATGGATCTGACAAGTGTTGCTTTGTAAATATCCTTTTTCCTGCCAGAGGTGCAGATGGTATGCGGAGCCCCAGATCTCAGGCCTCCACTTCAGCTCTTCCTCCCCCACCTTAGGTGTACATGATGGGACAAGAGTTCATTCACCATATAAGACAGCAGGCACTGACAACATACAGAGAGATTTGCTCCTTTAGCAACTGAGCCAAAACTACTTTTAAGTCAATGGGAATCTTCCCATTGGGCTTCAGATCAGGCCCTCCAATGGAGGGAGAGCCACCACCATGGCTTGGAAAAGAAGCATATTTCTTCCTAGAACTTGAATTAATCAAAGCAGATCTCAAAACACTGAGCAAAACCTCAACCCCCAATCATTTTGGTGTGTAAGTGCTAATAAAAGCCTTTGAAGGCCACAAGTGGCAGGTCAGTCCTGAAAAGGGCACATGTGCCATTATGTGCAATGGTGGCTAGCAACTGTGCAGGGTCATCCATTCTCCTGGACCAGACCCCCTTGTGGGTCCAGTGCATCTGCCTCCAGTCTTGAATCCAGGCCAGTGATCTGATCTTAGGAGTCCCTTGTGAGTTTGCTCCCTGATCAGCTTGCTCTCTTGTCAGCGTAGTACTCTGGGGCTATCAGTACACCACCCATCCTGGGGAGAGGCCCAGCTTCTCCTGCCTCCCCAGTCAGCCAAGACTATCTCCTGCAGAGTGGTGATGGCAAGAACAGCTTTGCACCCATCTTTTCATACGGCTCAGTCCACAGCTCTTGTCCTGTCCCACAGCCCCCAGGTGCTTTAAGACCACGAGCCAACAGCAAATGGGACTCTGCTCTTCTCTTGATGGGGCCTCCTTCTCTTTCTTGGGTGGGTTCTTTTACAGGGCTCAACCCCTATTATTCTCTGGCCATCATTGTGCTGTTTGTGTAACTGCCCACAGCCAGACTCAAACCTAGGACCTCTGGAGCTCAGTGCAGGCACCTCTACAGCCTGAGCTAAAGGCCAGCTGGCTCTCAGCTTAGGCTGTAGAGGACACATTCTTTCTCTGTGAAGTGGTCAAGGTACCACAACGTGGGACAGTGAGCCACACAGAGGTGCGTGGGTTACACTTGCAGCTGGTCATCTGGACAGGCTGGCTTCAGGGACTGATTCTATTACACACACATCCACAGTTTTCTCACTTGCACAAAGGACAGCTCATTTCAGAGGAAAAGCAATTTCTTTAACAAACAGCCAGGATTTCTTACAGACTTCTGGTCTCTACAAACCATTTCTTACTAACTTACAATACTTAATATAAACCTAGCAGCTGCTACAAAAACAAAGCTTACAGAAAATTACAGGACCTAAAAACCAATGAGAAGTCCTGTGGCACCTTATAGACTAACAGATACGTTTTGGCATAAGCTTTCGTTGGCAAAGACCCGCTTCATCAGATAAGCCACAAAAGCTTATGCTCCAAAATGTCGGTTAGTCTATAAGGTGCCACAGGACTTCTCATTGTTTTTGCAGATACTGACTAACACGGCTACCCCTTTGACACAGGACTTAAAATCAGGGATAACTGAAAGTCCCATAACTTACACCTGCATTGTCCGGGACTGAGCACAGGCTTTATACAAACATACACATCTGCAGAATCACACAATTGCTGCTCTATGGCATGGGGGAGTGAGGAGGACCCATCTTACATCAATTCTGCACTCGTTTGCAGCCACAAAGAGCTGAAGACAGTCACCCAGCACAGCGCTTACTTCCCCCTTTGGGCAAGGAGTTCATTCGAGAGGTGTGTGAACTGGGAGGAGTCTAAAATTTGGCAAGACCACTGGATTTTTTGGGGGATTGCAAAAATTAGTTCTTGAATGG
The DNA here is from genome assembly GCF_033958435.1 of Carettochelys insculpta. NCBI lineage: Eukaryota > Metazoa > Chordata > Testudines > Carettochelyidae > Carettochelys > Carettochelys insculpta. Next base: position 68,429,942 of record NC_134144.1, read on the forward strand.
TCATACTCTCCCTCCGCCCCCTCCACACATTTTCTCAAATGCTGTTTTGATGCCACAGACTTTCTGGCCACCGTGAAGGCTGCTTTCATCCAACCAACTTCTGTTGGTGAAAGAGACAAGCTTTGAGCTCCACAGAGCTTAAAAGCTTGTTTCACTAACAAAAGTTGATCCCTTAAAAGATATTACCTCTTCCAAGTTCTCTCTAATATCCCAGAGGCAAACATGGCTACAAACACCACCACGACTACTTCAAAAGTTAGGACACTGGGATGTCAAGGCATAAGACAACATAAATCCAGGCATGACTACATTTTAGACACACATCAGGACTGATTTGTAGAGGGGGGGGCAGTGTCAGTGAAAAAACTGCATTATGAAGGAAAAAAGCCCCAAGGAGAAGAAATCTTAAGTTACCACCATGCCACTTCTCCCAATGCTATCCAACCATGTGGCTTCAGCAGTCACTCAAATCATTTGCCACTCACTACTGTTAACACCTTCATTATACCTAGTGGCTTGGCAGGTATTTATAGTTTTAACCATCAGCGAGTGAGCTCAGAGCCTTCCACCCAATGAATGACTTTTACATTACTGTGAAACACAATACCCTCGCTTGTGCTCACCTAATGCACTGACATTCCTGATTCAACCCGGAACGTGTGGGAGTTGAGAAACAGCAAGAGCAGTTCCAAACAGCAGCACTTACATAACCACTTCACAGAGATTTTCTTAAAGCTGTAAGCAAAATAAATTCTCAGCTGAAAGATCCCCCCTGTTCCCATAGCCACAAAGCCTCTTTCACCCAGAACGTGCTAATTCTTCTGCTTTTGCCCCTTAAGAGAGACCAAATTGTTGTCTCTTTAGTTTAACGCAGTACAAACACCTCTTCTCTCACATCAGACACTTGCCTCACAGGTGCTCACTCTCACCCCAGATGTTGTATACCAGAAGGAGGCCTCAAGCCTAATAATCATGTTGGCGTGAGTCAGTTTCTCAAATGCACAAGTTCAATTCTGACCCCATTCTTTCTTCTGATAAAGCAAAAGAGTTTAGAGCTGCCTTGTGGTTAACTTCATCTCTTATGCATGAGCTGAAAAACCCCAACTTTGCGCCTTTTTGTGGAAAGTAAAGATGCCCTTACCACACAGGAAATAAAACAACCTAGACTTTATTAGCTGCGACAGGGACCTTTCTAAAAAGTTCCCAAGAATGCTAGTTAAAGCACCACTGTAAACATTTGCATTATACAGTCATCCTGATTTGGTCCTCCCCACATTTGTGTGCCTTAGAAGGCAGTGGCATCATTAAAGGATTCCTTGTACAGTACAGGGGGTCCTTTATACATGTCAGGGGCAGGGACTAGAGATTTGCAATGCAAAGCAAAGTGATGTATCATGAAGAATTTTCCCCATACGAAACAAAGACTGGGGAGGAAGGTCTAAAACATTTGTTGATTAAGTTGCACAACTTAATAAACCATCTGGTAACTTGCTTTTCTTTTACTGGGCTAGTGAGGTGAGGTTAAGAACTCCAGCAGTTTGATGTCAAACCCTGCTGTCTAAAGGCAGCCTTGACATGCAGTCAGCAGAATGTCAACAATGTGTTTGCAGAGTGGCTGTCCTGGCGTTAACCAGCACCGCAGCAGCCAGCCCTGGATGGTAAGCCAGCCCCGGATGGTAAGCCAGCCCCATGGTAGCTGGCCCCTGGCTGGTCAGCTTTCTAAATGAGGCAACAACGTAAGCGAAAGGAATTTTTCCATCGTGTTCCTCAAAGTTTCAATTGCGTAGGCGCAAAGCAACGCTTATCAGAGCTAAATATGTCGAGGACCCTCTGTATATGATCCATATACACAATCCACAACAATACTGCAAGGAATTCACCTTCGTTTCAAAGATATGAGACACTGCGTAAGCAACTGGCAGCATTACTACGATCAATGCACTGAACTGAAAAGTAACACTGGACAGAACAAAACCAGGAATTCCACATTTACAGTAAAAAACCTATTTATGCTATTTCAACTTGCATGTTACTTGGACTAACAAAAGTTGAAGTTGTGAGTGGCAGGGAGCAGGGAACCAAGGCTGGTCAGTTACCTGGCTCCCAGGAGTCAGGGGCAGCCTGGAACCAGGGGGCAGCCTAGCTCCAGGGGCCCCTCCATTCCTGGCTTCCCTCCGCTTGTGGGAGCCGGCAAACTGACCAGTACAGCAGCACTGGACAGTTTCCTGGTTCCTGCAAGGTGGGGAGCTGGGAGAGAGGGTGCTGCCTGTTTTGTGGGTCCTCACCAGTCCTGGGAGCTGGGAAACTGACCCCTGCAGCAGCACTGGTCAGTCTCCTAGCTCCTGTAAGGAGCAGGGGAGGTTGGGGGCAGGAACCAGCCTGCTGCCTGGCTCACAGCCATCCCAGGAGTCAGGAGACTGACCAGTGGAGCAATGCTGGTCAGTTTCCCAGCTCCCCCGACTTGTGCTAAATTCAAGTTATTCATGGTTGCCCGGGACGCAACCTATGCATAAGTCGGGGGTTTACTGTACAAACATACCCCACTGGCTTCCTCACCACATTCAGTTATCTTATCCAAGGAGTCAAAGATGGGTGCGTATCTTATCTTTCCTAAGTCACCCAGATCCTTGCCTTCTCCTGAGGCAACTCACATTTGCTGAGCAAGCATCACTGCTTTGATTCTCACAAGGTTTAAGTACTTGTGGTGAACTCCCCAGTGGAATGTTTCACTAAGGCATATTTGAACTTTGCCTTCACCACATACAAAATAAAGGCGTTTTTCCAAAGGAAAACTAACATAATGGAGACAAAGCACCTGGAGTTGTTATGAGGTAAATTAGGAGACAGGAACCGTGTGCCCATGCATAATGTGGGTCTCACCTAGTTAGCTCAATGAAAAAGAGTGTCTCTAGTTGTAATTAGAATTTTACAATAGGATAGTTTATGTGCATAAGTTATCCCTCTTGGAAAGAAAATCAAACACCTTTTGGGTGTAAATTGTCTTTGCTTCCATCATTCGGCCTGCAGTCTCTCCTCAGGTAAGGCTCCTGACTGCGCTTTGCATTCTTTCCAAGCTAAACCCAGAGATCAACAAGTGTTTTGATGTGGAATTCAATGGCGCTCAGAATCTGGTCCTTTTTTGAACTACACAATTCTCTCACACAAAGATTTCCACTCCACTTGCTGACTTGTGTGCGCGTACGTGTGCTTTGACACAGACTCAAGGACACCGCCAAGATCAGCCTCAGTCTAGACCTTATCACTTGAAAGAACTATAAACAGTGCTATATTTTACTTTGACCATGTGAGTTGTAACACAACCTGAGCGCATTTGACAATGTCTTGACACGTTTCTGGATACAAAATTCTCTTCATTAAAAAGCACAGAGGCATAGTAGGGATAGTTACAGATTCCAGCTGTGTTTCATAAACTTTAAAAAAATCAGGACTGCTAAGGGACAGGATTATTTCCTGCCACAGCATGTTTCAGTTTAACCACTGCCATCCTCAGCATTTTTGGGTCTACGTCCTTTTACCACATATAAACACAGCCTGAATTCAGTATACACCCAATCTCATGGAAGGGGAAAATGACAGTTCAGTCAGGTCACTGCCAATTCCCCATATTTAAAGCTACAAACAAATTTTTAGTTCATTGGCTTCTATTCAGTGCTTAAATGTACAGTAATCCAGGAATAATTTGCTGTTGTTCCTAATCATCTCATTAGCCAGTCTCTTATAGTCTCAGTAACAGCTATCAGAAAATATTTTATTTTTAAAATTGTGTCACAATAGACAGGCTATAAATTTATACGTGCTCTGGTCACAGATTATGCACAAGTCAGCCTTGCTGTGCCTCAGTTTCTCGATTTGTAGAGTGGACATAACAATCCTGACGTCCTTCATAAAAGCGCATTGAGAGCCACTGATAAAAAGCATTACTTAAGAGCTATGCATTATTATTTAACAATATAGTCACGCTTCATAGGCCCAAGCCTCAAACAACCTCCCCATTGGTTTCAAGGCTCTGCTCAACATTAGCAATTTTTTCCCCCTGAAGTGTTAGTATTTCATATTAATTGCCTACATACCATCCCCTCCCTTTCCAAGATTGCTTTCTGACTACCTCATCTTCTCTCTGCTCCCCACAGCTCATCTGGGCACTTCATTTCTCTTTGTGTCTCCCCAAGCTGATGTCATCAGGCCTAGTTATGCTTCATCTCTGCCTCATAGATTTTCAAGTCCAGAAGGGACCATTACGGTCATCCCATCTGACCTCCTGCATGACACATGCCAGAGAATTCCACCCAGGGACTTCTGCAATGGGAGGCATGATTCTTCCCAAGTCATAAAGGGACAGACCCTTCCAAGGCCGAGGACAGAAACGCTAGGCCCCTAGGAGAGTTGGCAAGGGGCCTTCCAGAAAGGTCACAATGGGGTCTAGTCTCCCTTGGCCAGCCCTTCTTCACTGCGTAGACGGTGCAGCCAGGAGCTTCAGCGGTGATTTAAAAGGGCCCGGAGCTTCAGCCGCTGCTGCAGCAGCAGCAGGCAGGGCACCCGGGCCTTTTCAAGTTGCTGAGCCATAGTGTAGCTGTCCTCTTTGTTCCCTCCTCCTCCTCCAATCGGCAGCCCTGGACCCCTCAACCAGCCTCAATCCAAAACATTCTCTTTTGCTTTTACATCCTAGTATTTCAATCTTTTTGCTATTTCCCTCCAAGCCTGCAGAGCATATTGCAATACACAAACACCCTCCGAAGTAAGTCTGTTTTGCTTTTCTCATGGAGGGTATGTCCACACAGCAGCTGGGAGTGGAATTCCCAGCTCAGACACACACACTAACATCCAGGTGGCTGCAAGGGCTCAGACTAGCTGCCTGAGTGTGTACCTAGGACCTCAGATGGGATTATGCTGTGGCTGCCACCCTTTGGTACAAGTGTGCCACTGTGGCTATGCTGCTATTCGGTTAACCTGCTAGCTTAGGGATACATCGGCCTGAGCTGGCAATTCCCACGCAATCTGCTGCATAGATTCAGCCTCAAGAGCTGAGTTTGTCCTGTGGTTCTCAGTTACCTTAGACTCTATATTGTGTCATACTAACTTATTTTACGTCCATGATTTGAAAGTTGGGAAAAATGGATTGGCAGGGACATTAACTCACGAGAGAATGGGCAGGAACTGGTTGATTATTTAACCATTCACATGCAAAGCAGGTAAGCAGTTTTGCTAGACTGCAAAAGGATAAGGAGCTATGCAGTCTCGTAGGCTTATAGACAGAACAGATCATCGTGATTGTGCAGTCTGACCTCCTACACATTGCAGGCCACAGGCCCTCCTCTGCTCTCAGAGCCTGGACATCTATGCAGCTGTTTTAGAGCCCTGCAACTTAAGCCAGCTGACCCAGCCCCAAAACTTGGTGCCACAGTTTTCTCTTTTTTTTTAAAACTGTAGCATAGACATACTCCTAGGGCCTCTGTTTCAGTTCCCCAAAGGTTGGCCGACAGACTTGCCAGATCCCAGGGCAAAATGTGGAGGTGGCTCCGCGTTCCTGAAAGGGCTGGCGTAGGACTGGGGGCAGCCAACCCTCGGGGCTTCCCAGAGCAGCCATGCCACTCTCCCCCCAATCCCTTCAGGCCCAGCCTTAGCTGTTAGGGCCCCATGCTCCAGTTGAAATCAGTATCCGCTATCACCATCTGGGGCCCTGCAGTCAGCGTACTGTCTTGGGCCCTGCCCACCAGCTGGGCTCCACTGAGCTGGCTCTGCCCCCCACCAGCCCTCAGAGCCATCTGGAGCGCTCCAGTGTCAATTTAAAGAGATCAGAGCTCTGGCCAGCTGCCCCTGCCCCCACTCCCACCGCCTCTCCCTCAGCAGGCCTGGTTCCTCAGCTATAAAAAGTGAGAGTAGTAGCACTTCCTGATCTTAAGAGACTATTGTAGGGCTAAATAAATTCAAGATTGTCAAGTGCTCAGATTCTTTGGTAGTGGAGGACATGAAAATCCCAGAGAGAGAGAGAGAGAGAGATCAATATTAATGAATTCAAACACTGTAAGACAATTAAAGTCTTACCTATGCAAATATGTTGTTTACTGAACAGTTTTGGACTGTTGTAACTATACGGTTGTCCACTTTGGACTGACAAGCTGAGCACTAATTACTACTAAAAACACAGAACTATATTTAAGCTATGGGAAGCCATCACTCTGGTTGTCTCTGGGGAAACACTTGATTTAGCTCCATTTGTGATGCTGGCTGAGATATCATCATGATAATCATCTTTTCTAAGTAGCTTGAGAATGTTCCATACATCTTTCAGTCATAGGTTACGGATAATTAACAATGAGCAAGGTCTATGGCAGCCATTCCAACAGGTTAAAGAGAGGGCATGACCTTCTTCTCAGACCTGCCTAGCAAGACTGTCTATGGCAGCTGCATTTTTTAAAAAGTTTGAAATTTTCAATCCTTTCAGCCAGCATCTGGAAAGAGGGGTACTCAGGTTTTTCTTGAGATAGAGAATTTAAAGAAACAAAGTGATAATCACTGTACAGTTTCTGATGAAAGTGTTCAGAAATATGTAAAGCCTAGCTCTTGAGGGATTTAAGTTGATGGCAAAGCAAAAATCAAATGATTTTGAATCCTGATTCCCCATTTCAGAAAATGAACTTAGGGTTTAGGGCTCAAATCCCACAGAAACATACCCATGTTTCTGAACATTTTATCTTCTAAAATAACTGGAAACTGTTTAAAGATAAGAGGTAGTCTATAAATCATACAAATAATTAAACAAAAATTATTGGCTTTTTTAAGTAAGGGACCTATTCTCTTCTTACTTCTATTGAAGTAAAAATCAGCAGTTAAACACCACTGATATTATAGTTACATTGGTGTAACAGAGATTAGAATTGGACCCAAGAAATTAAAAAGACAGTCAGACCCATACAATAGGTGAGATCTTCACTGAAAATCACTGTAGCTGAATTAATTTTCTTCCTTAGTGTTAATTAGTGCAATCCCTTTTACTTCAATGGGCCTACATCAGTTAACACCAGCTGAAGAGCTAAAACACACACATTGGACAAGACAGGTCCCAACTGCCAGCTAATCTGACAGCCACAGACACCCCAGTTGTGCTTGTCTAGTCTTAGAATCTAAGCGGTGTCTAGTCTGTATTTGGCAAGGAGAACATCAGTTTACATCTGCCTTCTGCAGGGAGAAAAAAAAACCCCACTATCCATGATCCAGCAGCAGACATTTTTATAGTTGTGAAACTCCTGGCTTGCCTCCACCTCAGGGATAAAAACCCAAACCAATAAGCTTTTCAGGTTCCCATTCCCCTGGTAACCTGACGTTCTAACATGAACATATTTGGAAGAGAGTTGCTGTATGATAGACACTTCATGCACAGAGTCTGCAGCAATAAAAAGGCTTGCGTGATGACAAAATCGTATTATAGTGTATTAAGTTACACCAACTATTTGGAAAGAATTTAAAACAGACCTTTCAGGGTTTCAGTGGTCACCAGCATTCTAACTTACCAGTGCAAATGCTGATCTTGCAGGCCAGGGAGTGTCAGACCATTTCTATCCCCAAAACTGAAGCGGTTTGGAGCTGGAGGGGCAGGGGAGACAGTATGCAGACATCTGACTACCTGGGAAGCCAGCAAAGTGCAGAGCTTCATCACAGGGAGTTACTTAGAAAACTTCCATTGAAAACCAACAAGCTGAGTGCTGTGGTTTGTAATCAAGCAACAGAGAAGACGACAGCAAGTAGAAGTTAACGATGACAGATTCTGACCATAACTTACCAGGGGATGAGTTTTCAGATGCAACTGAGCAGTTGCAACACAAGGGGAATTTCTCTCTGGGCCATTTATGGACATAGAGTGGAGAACCAGCCCTACGGGTCTTGCTGCTGCTGCTGCAGAGAGCACAGGCTGAAAATCATCTGGAAGGAGATGCTCTAGTAAAAGCTGTCCTTTAGGCACATATATGGCTCCATTTTCTGCAGTATCTGCGATCCACATGTATGTATCTTCGCCACACTCTGGGAGCTAGCGACATGCTGTTATGCCCATCATACAGAGGTTGAAATGAGGCACAGCAAGGCAAAAGCCCAGATATTTAAAAGGTATTTAGGGGTCACTGCACTCAGCGCTGTAAAATCTCAATGATTTAGAAGCCAGCATTTCACGTGTAAGAGGGATTGAGATTGAGTGCCTCAATCGTTTTTGAAAATGAGAACTGAGCATTGCCATACTGAGTGTGGGAACAGCTAAGTACCTCTCACAGTCTGGGCCTAGGTAAGTTGTCCTAGGGCACCAAAGAAATCTGTGATGCAGCCAGGGTTTGAGCATGCAATTCTTACCTCCCAGGCTAGTTCTTTATCTGGAAGGAGAGTCCAGTGGTTGAAATGCAGCCAGCTCAGTACATATGTTCTTGGCTCCCCACCACTTACTTAAAAAAAAGCTAAAAAGCTCACGCAGCCATTGGGTGAGCAGATTATCCATAAAGACATGAATCTACTAAAAAACAGCCAAGCTTTCCTCCAGCTCCCTCAGTGTTTCCTCGCACTGGATCTCTTCATCCCATCACAGTTATTATACCACCACCTGGCAGGGTACATTCACTCAGTCGTACCTCCGTGTAGATTTTTCCATCCACATTACTCCCTCACCAATATTACCTCCAATATCACGACCACTTCATTTGATTCTAGAACAGCTAATCAGAGAGCCAGAAACCTTGAAACCAAACAGGAATTATTCTGGAGAAGTTTCCTGGCCTGCTTTGTGCAGGAATCAGAACAGAGGATCACAACTGTCCCCTCTGGCCTTGCTATCTAAGGGCAGGTCTACACTAGATCTTAAAGTCGATGGTAGACACATAATTCCAGCTATAGCAGTTGTGTAGCTGGAATCAACTAGCCTGGCTGTCCTCACGGCGGGAGGCTGATGTGAGAGACTCTCCCTTCAGCCTCCCTCACTTCTTGTGAGAACAAGGAGTTACAGGGGTCGACTGTCAACCCCTGATAGTTCGATTTTGTGCATCCACACTTGGCACGCAAAATCAAACCCCGGAAGATTAACACTGACTGGATCAATCTTCTGGGTAGTGTAGATGTACCCTTAGATTCTATTGCTCCTTTCTGTTTGGAAGGATCTATAAGACCATGCTTATCGTAAAAGCTGCTAGAGACAATGGAGTTACTCTGTTGTACCCAAGCAGGATCGGGCCACTGAAATTTTGGCTGCTTCTTTCCCAGTTTCTCTTCTTAGGCTGCTGCTACACTACCATTCTCCCATCAGAAGGCCATGGTAATGAGGCAATTCAAAGCAGGCTAATGAGGCTCTAGCCTGCATATGCAGTGCCTCATTAACATAATCAATCGCCAGGCAAACAGACTTCATATTTCAGATTGCCAGTGAAGATGGGGGGCAGCTTTGAAATAAGTGCTCTACTTCGACATCATTCCCTTGCTCCCACAGAACTAGATCGGAGTGATGTCGAAGTGGGGCGCATATTTTGAAGCTGCCCCCATCTTCACTGGCAATCTGCAATTTGAAGTCTGTTCGTGTGGCTGTCACTATACTAATAAGGTGCTGAATATGCACGTTTGTGCCTCATTAGCCTGCTTCAAATTGCCTCATTACGATGGCACCTCCGACAGGTAGCAGCAGCCTTAGTCTGTGGTGGTGACACTTCAGGATGCAGTATGCTGTATTCTCTCCCCCCAAGGACCTTTGTTCTCAACTGCGGTAGCAGCAAGAAGGACCATTGCCTGCAAGCCAAGTGGCTTACATTCTTCCCATCTGCTGATTTCATAACGGTTCTGTTTTCAGTTAGTTTGAATTCTCCACATCCCCTGAGCTCAATATTTTATTAACTTTTCAGTGCCTTAGTCACGAAGAATAACAACGTTGATTTTTAAAAGGTCATTTTCGAGCTGTGGTTCCATAATTTAAGATTATTTCTGTCTCGCTCAGCCCTGTTTATGAGAGCCTCCTGGAAGCCTGAAAATGAATTCCTTATCAGATTCCCTCTCTCGTTGCCTTCCATATACTTTGCCATTAGGATGGCTCACAAAAGCACCTGTCTCATGTCACTGTTATTGTGGCCTCATTAATATTACTGTTGTGTCAAGAAGACCCACTTTAACAAGGGCAGCATGTATACAGACATAAGAGAGAATCTCTTTATCCTACAATCAAAATGCAAGACAGAGTAAAGAATGCACCATGTAAGTATAAGCTTGGGAAGTAGGCACAGAGAGATCAAGTGAGTTAGCCATGGTCACACTGGAAGTCTGTGGCAGAGGTAAGAAGTGGACCCAGGTCTCCTAAGCCATTATCCAGTGTTTTCATCAAAAACCTAGCCTCCTTCCTGAGATCCAGACTTCTTTCCTCAGGATGGCGAAGGTCTTTGGTTCAAAAAAGCAGGCTGACAGGAGAGAAGCCCTTGTCTCCCAATGGCAGGAACTGGTAGAGTTGACTACACACAAGCCGGCTAGACCAATTAGGTACAACACACAGAACATCTCATCCCGCGAAAAGGGCAGTCTCAGGAGGAAGGCAGGGTCAGTTGTTAACACACTAGATTATGACTCAGGAGATCCGCATCTACTCCCCGCCTTATTTATCATGAAATTCACCCCTATCCAGGGGACCAGTGTGGAGGCCCTGAGAGTTTAGGTGACGCCTAGGGCCTTGTGTTGATCCCCACTGGAGAAATGAATACAAGAAAGCAAAGCACAGACAGAGCAAACACCCCAAGTTCCCTCCCCCACCGTCAGAAAGACCTCCAAATGGATGGTGCAAAGTGAATTACCAGTATTACCGAGCAGAGGGTAGGCCTGGTTAGGCAGGAGAATGATTTCTCAGATCATATTACGTGGTTAGAAGTAGATATGCAAGCTGTCCCTGGTGCAGAAAAATTACCTCTGTATGTTGTGCCAGAAAGTGCAAGAGAATCGAGGGAAAGATGCCAGCTACACTGATTCATTGCACTCATTTACACAACGTTCATTTGGACATACATCAATTGCTTCAGTGACAGTTACAGCACTAGCACAGGTATGAAGCCGCAATCTTACCGGTTTGGAAGGGTAAAACATCTTCTTCGTCAGGTTTTATTTTAAAAACCTGACATCTCTTTCTCTCTCCTCCCTCCATCCCCAAAACATCAACGTATCTTTTTCAGTGCCAAGAGGGGGAAAAAAAAAGCGCCTCTGGTTGCACTGACAGATGATCTAATTTCCCACCCCTTTCCTTTTGCTAGGCTGTTTAAAAATGATGGAAAAAGGGAAAGCTTTGTTTCTTTAATTTCTTGCATAAAAGTCTTGCACTTGTGAAAACCCCCAGCAAATGCTTTGTTAAATATAAACTGCCTTTCACACCGTGCCAGAGAAGTGGGCACTGTTGACTGCACTGCTATCAGGCCAGAGAAGACTTTAGCCCACTTTGCAGAGTCAAGCTACATTTGGTATTTGGTGGGATTCACTGGAATGAAGGAAGAAGAATTCAAAATACTTAAAAAGAAGAGTTATGAAGAGTTGCTGGTGGAGAACGGGCCACATGTGCTCATGTTTGCACCAGTAATACAGATGGACACTGTCATCTTTCAGTTTTGGTAAGTGAGTAATAAAAAAAATAAAAAATAAAAATCTTCAGCTTTTTGTAGAGAGATCATTAAACAGCATGGGCTGGATTTTTTTTTTGAAGAAGTTCTATTATTTTAACTCCCTTTGTAAAGGCTCTTTTCCAAAGAGTCCTTCCATCACGGCACAAGTTGATGGAGCTTGCTTTTGCACTGGTATCAACCTGACAAAATGGGTGCCAGGTTCAAGGCAACACAGAGGGGGCAAGTGATTCCAAAACACACATAAAACAGAGAAAGCTTATTATTGCAGCGCCAGGCCCCAATCTCAAAAGCAGACTGGTGTGATTAGATCCTTGCTCCCACACAGGGTCCTGCTGACTTCAGTACTGCTCTGTGTAAACACAGGTTCAGCTACACTGAATTGACCACAAACTTGTGCCTTAGCAGTTCCTTGAAACTGTTGCATGAGCAATACTTTCTAGATCCGACAACTATGATTTTCCAGTTGATGGTACCCCTTAAAGACTGGAATAGGCCTGGCATTAAAACCAACCTTAAATGAAACCCTGGATAGCAAATGGCCAAAACTTCCATCTTTGATAAGGGGGTTACCTAACAAATATCTAAGATGGAAATTTTGGCCTACCGATTTCACACACAGCAATGGTCCACAGTGTTATTTATACTGAGGCAGTATCAGGACTCCTCAAACAGGCTTTCATTGTGAATGCACATAGAACAAAGACAGTCTCTGCCCCCAAAAGCTTACCGTCCAAAGTGTCTACCTTTCACCCTGGAATGGCTTGAAATTTATACATAAAAGTGCTTCGTGCATTACTGACAGTTAATAAATTAGACACTCTGCTGCACTGTGTGATCTGATGGTTAGAGCACAGAACGGGAGATCATCCAGCCTAGGTTTTAATCTCAGCACAACCCTTTCTTCCATCATCTGGAGATGGTCAGATAACACCTCTGTGCCTCAGCTTCTCAATCTGTAAAATGGGGGTTTGCTAATTTTGCAAAGTGCTTTGAGATCTCTGGATGGAAATACAGAGTATCATTACTAAGTCACAGCTCCAGTAGTTGTAGATTCAGACTGAAATAGATGGGGAGTTTACAGATTCTTCTCGGGTTTCTGGTACTTTGTCACAAGGCAAATACGAGTTAGAGCCGATTAGCTGTGTTATTAAATATATTTGGCATTGTTTTTAACAGCAATTTTTCCCCATTAACTCTAAGAAAGGAACACCTGTGTCTACAAATCCCATTTAGATGCCTGGCAAATTACTCTGTGCTCTAGCACCATAATACAAAGTGAAAAGCCCCACTGCCCAGACAGTTTGCAAAAATATTCAATAGTCCAAAAATGCAAGACGACGAAGCAAGGAACGTCAGCGATCAAGACCCCTACAGCCCATGAAAGTTAATGATCAATAGGCAACTCTGAAAAATGCAACCCTGAACCTACTGCTTCACTCTGGTGTGAAAGAGAGAGAGTGTGTGTGCCAGGGAGTGAAGCTTTAAACCAATGTATTTAATTTACACATTTTCACTAAGAATCCGCCCCCCAACCTGCTATACTTTGGGAACTATCTTTGAATCAGACCCGGTAGGCGCATCGCTTTTTACTTAAAAAACATCAATGGGAAAAATAAGGTTGCAAATATTTCAGTGGTGTGGGAACATTTTTTTTTGTTGGGGGGGAGGTTTGTCTTGTAAACCATGGAACAAAACTGGACCCCTTATTTCAAACCAGGGGTGGCTGCCACACCCCAGCTCCATTGACCCTGAAATACCTTTTAAGACGGTGACCCTTGAAGCTGTTGCTTCCAAACACCCTATTTTCCTGACGCTGAACTATAAACAAAGAGAAAGTGATCTGGCCCCAGAACTGTCTCCATGGAGGAGCCTAGGAAACGTGGCTCACACCGAAGCCCGGCAGATACATCATTCGCAGCGTGCGGCGAGGCACAATACAGCGGGAGCTGGAAAGCGGCGGGCAGCTGAGCAAGAAAAGCCGCATCTTTAGACAGTTAAAGCAACAGCGCCCATTTAGGCTCCCCAGAGGGGGCTTGTTAGAGAGCCCAGCCGCCCAGCCTCGGCGCGCTTCCCTTGCAAAACAGAAAGCGCCTCCGCCCACCGAGCGCCCGGGGGAGCTTCGACTTGGGGCGAAGCAAGTTGCACCAGGACCCGTTTCAAACCCCCCGCCCCCCGCCGCCCCAGACTGGCGGGTCAGGCCGTGTCACACGACCTTATAGGGAGGAATCGCGCAAGAAAGCGACCCGCGCCAGCAGCCCCCGCCCCGCGCGCCTTGCAGCACGAGGTGCCGACGCAGCTGTCAGTTCCGAGCCCGCAGCCGCCCGGCTGACAACCCCAGGCTCAGCAAAGGGCTGGCCGGAGTCAGGACCCCATTGCGCGCCACTCACCGGGCAGAGCAGAGCCTGTCCCGCCCCGTCCTGGGGAACGTGCCCAGGTAGGATCCCGCTGCTCCCCCCTCTCTCACAGCATCCCCGGGGCGCAGCGGGTGGGCAATCGACTCCCCTCCAGCCGCCCTCACAGCCGAATTGCCCCGCTCCCCTTAAAGCGGCAGCAAACCTCTCCGCAGGCAGGGTCCCGCTCCAACCATTCTTTATATTGCAAGAGCTGCGGCTAAAAATAGCAGGGCGCCAAGGGGGGGGGGAATGGGGGTTAGCTGCTCACCAGGCCGGCGCAGGAGCAGCTGAGAAGCGTCTGTTGGAAACAGACCTCCTGCTTGCGCCCAGTCCCCTGCCCCGCTGGGGCTCGTCGAGTCCCGGGGGACCAGGCTGCTCTGTAGATCGGGGCCAGCACAGGCAACCATCCCTCCCTTTGGCGAATGGACTGCTCCGCCGAGCGGACTCCCAGGAGTTGCTTTTAAGGTGGACCGCGGGCTGGGAAATGTGGCTGCGCCACCTTAAGGCGTGTCCGGAGTGTGAGAGCCTTTCGTGAGTCATCGGCGCTGTTTACACACGGGCTTCTTCGCTGGCTTCGGCGGCCCTGGGACTCGGCTGCCGCGCCCGGCAGAAGAGACAGGGCTATTTATTGAGCGCCCCCCACCACACCGCCTCAATTCCCAGCAGGTGTCCCGCGGGGCCGGGAACAAGTCTTAAGCGCCCTCGGCACCAGCGTTCCTCCTTGGGAAGATGCCTGCAAAGGAGCGCAATGGAACATGCAAATGAGGTGCAGATTTACATATCTGGCCCCTCATTTGCCTGTTCTCCTTTCGAAAGAAGAAAAGCCGTGTGGACACAACTCTTTCGAAAACAAATCAACCTGTTGCATCACATCTTCCTTACACTCATTGGCTACATCTGCACTCGGGAGTTTTGTAGCACGTCCACATCACAAATGGGTTCTGTTGACAGAAGATCGACAGGATGTGGCACTTTTGTGGAGCGTGTTCTGCTGTCCGCTATGAGGAATAATGCCTCTCTCAATAGAATCTATGGACAGAAAGCAAATGTGGATACTCCCAGGGGCCCTCTGTTGACAGACAGGGCTTCTGGGACACTAGGGCTACGTCTACACGTGCAGCCAACACCGAAATAGCTTATTTCGATGTTGCGACATCGAAATAGTCTATTTCGATGAATAACGTCTACACGTCCTCCAGGGCCGGCAACGTTGATGTTCAACTTCGACGTTGCTCAGCCCAACATCGAAATAGGCGCAGCGAGGGAACGTCTACACGTCAAAGTAGCACACATCGAAATAGGGATGCCAGGCACAGCTGCAGACAGGGTCACAGGGCGGACTCAACAGCCAGCCGCTCCCTTAAAGGGCCCCTCCCAGACACAGTTGCACTAAACAACACAAGATCCACAGAGCTGACAACTGGTTGCAGACCCTGTGCCTGCAGCATAGATCCCCAGCTGCCGCAGAAGCAGCCAGAAGCCCTGGGCTAAGGGCTGCTGCCCACGGTGACCATAGAGCCCCGCAGGGGCTGGAGAGAGAGCATCTCTCAACCCCTCAGCTGATGGACGCCATGGAGGACCCAGCAATTTCGACGTTGCGGGACGCGGATCGTCTACACGGTCCCTACTTCGACGTTGAACGTCGAAGTAGGGCGCTATTCCTATCTCCTATTGAGGTTAGCGACTTCGACGTCTCGCCGCCTAACGTCGAAGTTGGTGCCGCTACTTCGAAGTAGCGTGCACGTGTAGACGCAGCTTAGGTGGCCCCATCTGCTGTGCTTCTGGTCGCTCGTTTTGTTGAGAGAGTGGCTGGGCTGTCCAGCTGCTCTCTGTCAACAGAGCAGATGGACAGAGCGATCCACTTTGTTGTCTGGCCACAATCTGTTGACAAAAGTTTTGGTGGAAGATCTCTTCCAATGGTAACTTCTGTCGACGGATCACTGTAGTGTAGACATAGCCGTAGTGCCAAATGCTTCTGAGGTCAGTTCCTATTGCCATGGTGTCCAACTGGTTCTGAAGCAGTAGCTCAAATAGCCGCATCATCCTCAAAACAAATAATTTTGTGAGGCTCCATCCAGCAGATGGGTTAAGTTAACAGGAAGTGGCTTTACAATTCAGAAGGATCTTTTGAACATTTTTTATATTCTCTGAAAATGTTGGGGTTTTTTATTTAAATTGTTTTAAGGCAATTATTTTTGAGTTTTCATTGTCAAGACAACTAGCCACTCATCCAGCCAAATAGCCATCTGTGGTTAGTATATTGGTTATCACAGTACTAGATTCCTGGGAAGTGGAGAGCTGAGTCCTGTGAACCCCAACTCAGCTGAATAGTCCGTTTCACTGGCCCTATTAAAGATGCTGAATGTGCTGCATCAGTGAAGAGGACTTGTGTGAATAAGGGTTTGCAGGATCAGGCTCTGATACTGCCCTTAACATGTTTGTCTCTTTGGCCATGATTTGGCAAGGTAATTTATCGTGTACATAAATGTACCTAACTTTAAGCAGCTGAGTAGTGTCCTTGGTTTGAGGTTCAGCACGTTTAAGTATTTTTAATTGAGCCAGGAACTGTCCCTGAGTTACAAGAGTCTGATCTATGCCCAGCCTTTAACCAGTCAGGGGGGAGTGATCCCTTTAAGGTGGTACATCCCAAGGACCCCCACCTCCACGGGGCAGGCTGGTGGTCTCCAGGGCTCTGAGACTGGGCCTTCCTTAAACTTCTTTGCACCATGAGCCCTTTCTGAGAGGAAAAAAATTACTGCACAATCCCCCATCCTGTGTTACCCGGAATGATTAGTATTTAAAATGAAAAATGCATGACAAATCTTCTCAGTGAAAAAGTAGCCACTGGATATTTTAATTCACAAGGCAATTTTTATATTGAGTAGCAAAAAATAAAAATAAATCTAATGAGGTCCAGCTTTCAGCTGTTGCAGCTGCCCATGAAGAGGTGGGCTAGCTGGGGCTTCTGCCTCTACCCTACAGCTGCTCTGGCTATGGCCTCAGTCCCCCACCCACGGCAGCTCATGGAGGAATGCTGGGGTGTTCCTGGCTGAGGTGTCGTCCTCTTTTTGCCCAGGGACCTTAGGGCTAGGATCTTCTGCCCTGTTGACCCCAACAAAATGGGCTCTTGACCCACTTTGTGATCACGACTGACATTTTGAGAACTTCTGCTGTAGCCCTTCAGGTGCAGTGCTGTCAGTATTCAGTGACACAGGCAGCCTTTCCCAAACTATTAGTCACCATAAAGGCAGAATCGGAAAGTCCTTCAGTCAGCCCAGTGAGGCAGAAGTCAAGCTATTGTCCACCCTGGCTAACCCAGTACTGTGAAGGACCATTCGCGCTTCTCTCTCCTGCTCCCAGACCTTCTCTGTTTCCTGCTCAGTTCCCAGGTCCCACCTGCTGGGGTTCAGTTTTGTGGGCTTATTGGAGCCTCTTGATCAGAGCTTGGTTTCAACCAGTTGTCTAATAGCCCTGTTCATTCCATGTAGACAGTTAGTTGACACGCAACGTCCTGCTACCAGACTGTAGTAGCAGGAGACTTAAAACATTTTTTACAATGCAAGGTGCAGAGAGAAACTGTGGCGTCCATGGGATTCATAAAATTATTTCAGAAAAATCTCACTTTGTCACAGGGTTGATCTGCCTGATGTTTTATTAAGCAGATGCCTAATTCGTGGTTTCTTACACAGAGTGACTTAGGAAAATTAAGACCCCAACATGTCATCCACACACAGATGATTTGTATGTAGAATCCTAGAAAATGTCCCCTACATGGGATTTCATCGGTGAGTGTGGCTCACTGTCCCATGGAATGACACTTAGAGCCTTCAGTCTGTCAGACCACCTATATGACATCAATACAACCTGCTGACTATCACCAGCTAAGCCTCACACCTTCAAGAAGAAGGTTGGCCTGAATCAAAACTTTGGAAACTTGAGTGAAGGTCTGCTCCAGATCTGAATTTTGTGGCTACCTCCTATTTTAACAGTGGACTAAAGTAAACTGTAAAGCTGAACCTTCTTGAAGACTGAGGCAGTTCAGGTCAAAACTTTGAAGAAAGAAGTTAAAAAACAAACAAAGAGATGGCCCCATCACTAAATGCTTACAATTTAGGCAGGCCAGGAGTCCGAGAAATTAAGTCTGGTTATTCCCATTTTACAGATGAGGAAAGATACAGTGAGCTTCACTGACTTGGCCAAAAAATCAACAAGTCATCCTGTGGCACCTTACAGACTAACAGACATATTGGAACATAAGCTTTTGTGGGCAAAGGCTCACTTCATCTTTGCCCACAAACGATTATGATCCAATATATCTGTTAGTCTATCAGATGCCACAGGACTTTCCGTTGTTTTTGCAGATACAGACTAACCTGGTTTCTCTGATACTTGACTTGCATCCAAAGGCACACAAGACGTCTGAGATAGAAGAAGGAGGTTAACCTAGATCTCCAGTATCCTAGCTTAGTGCTTTAACCACAAGATACAGAGCAGTTCAGGCCAACAGTTTTAAACCTGGGTGTTGAAATCCAAGAATCGAAATATACCTTTAGGTACCTAAAATGGTCTGATGGTCAGAGCTGCTGAGTACTCACTGCCAGGGTTCCCTGTAGGCTGTGTGCTTGTGTGGCCGCTCAGCAAAGATTCCAGTGCTGACCAGCTAATTAGCAGACTGCCCACTGCTATGTTTTCTCTTTCTACTGGTGGTTCACATTTGCACATAAAATTTATCCAACACATGGATTGAAAAGGTTAGAGGGAAAGTAATTCACTGCTGTCACTGATGTCAGCCACCATTCCTCTGAAAACCAGGCCGCATGCATTTAGTTGCCTAACCATAGGAAACCCAGACATGCAAATGTTGGCATAATTTGTCACACAACAAACTCGGGGGAGAACTCCTGAGCTTTAGCTGTGATTGTTCCAGCCAGGCTAGATGCCTCTTGATTCAAATCAGCCACATAAAATAAAAGAAAACATAGACAGGTAAGATGAGAAGTGACAATGCAGTTTTTATCTAGATGCTGGCTGCTCTCTGGGGCAGAGGCAGATTATCTTGGGGAGGTAGCTAAACAATGGAGCGACAAGCACATTTGTCATTAGCTCTAGAGTGTGATGGGGGGATGTGACAGAGCTGGGCAGGTTGCTTACATACAGTATGTGGTGTTGTCTTTCTATTAAGGCAGCACAGAAGGTGGGGGTTTCTGGCTGCAAATAACCTTATGGAGGGGTACTCCCTAAAAAGAATGGAAGAGGCTCCCATGCCAGTCTCCCCAGCATAGGATGCATTTTATGGGAGGGTGAGGGCATTTGGCTGTGCTGGCTTGCAGTGGCCTACTGTCCTGTGAGGCCAGGCAGAAACAATGATCTGCCTCTGATTTTGCCCAGGCCCCCATCTCTGCCCAAACACCCACTGCCTTGTCCTGATAGTAGCTATGCAACAGAGAGGAACCTATCCCGAAATTACTGATGTGTGTCCTATGTAAGTCTTGAGAGTAGCACCAGGAAGCCAAGCCCAAAAGACTGATCTGCTTTTCAGGAGTGATGGGTGTTTTGTAAATAGCCTTTTCAAATGGAGAGAGAGATCAGGAGACACTCAAATCAACTACACTTTGAGCGCCTGATTGCTTGGGATCCGAACCAAGCCAGCGTGAGGGCCTCGCTGCAATTATTAATGCTACCACTGTGAAAACAGGTCAACGCGCAGCTAACAACGGCCTCTTGTTCGCAGCACTGGAGGGCAGTCATTGTTTAGATGGCACGGGAACTGTGTAGAAAGGGTATGAAAATGACAGTTTAAACAGCCTGTGGCTTATCCTGATAAACTGGTGCTTAATGCCTGGTCCCGAGTGCTAATTAGTAACGGAGGCTGGCTAGGGGCCGTGAGATGCAGCTGCAGATGCCTATGGAGGTTTACATGGGACTGCTAAAGAAATTGGGCAGGATGTGTGCATTTTGATGGGGTGTGTGCTGATTGCAACACCTATAGGAGCTTTATGACAAGCTGATCAAGGGGAGCCTTTAAGCAGATCAAGATGAAGAGCAGAAACAACCCCTGGGGCTGATTTGGCTCCTATCTAACATGTCAGACATATGCAAACATCCTTTTGATCCATATTTTTTCAGGCGCTGCAAGGAGAGATTGACCATCCCAGTTTCCTGAAGTGAGATACTGGGGGGGAAGTGTAATCACCCACAGGGGGACTCAAACCTGGGACCCCTGGAGCTGAGCCTCTACAGCAGGGATGGGATACCCATGACTTGTCTGGATGCAGGCCATGATCAGTGCTTCCTGTCACAGCATCTAGCCAGGATGTGCTGGGGGTGGTGGGAGGGGGAAGGGATTTGGAGCCAGGGAATCAGTGCTGGATCGGGCAAGCTGTGGACTGGATGCAGCCCAAAGGCTCTGCCCAGGGGCCACTGCCAGTCACTCTGTTCCCCCAGCTGGGGGAAAAGAGGGGGAGCAACTGTGACCTCGCAGCCTGTGGGGCAGGGGGCTTCCTACCACTGCTCTGATTGGCCAGAATTCTGGAGGGTGGTGCCTGGGACCGGGGCGTGGTGGGTGGTGCACAGCCATTGTGTCCAGGGCTGCTGCAAAAGTAGGTGCACCCCCATCACCCAGATTCAGCACCCCAAGACAGCTCCTGCACTACCACCCATCCAGACACCCCAACCCTGCTCCTGCCCTCTCCCTCCCAGATCCATCACCCCTCCCTTCCAGACCCTGCACCCCCCCTTCCCACCCACACTCCCTCCTGCACTTGCCTCCTGTCCAGCCCCCACACCCACAGCCTGCTCCTGTACCCTCCCTCCCAGGCCCTCACCCCTACTCTGACTCTTCCCTTCCAGACTGCACACCCTTCTGCACCCTCCCTCTCACCTAGACCCACACCCCCAGCCTGTTCCTGCACCCCCTTATGCCCAGATCCCCTCTCCTCTCCTAAAACCCCCACTCATCCAGATCACCCTCTAATCCACGCCTGCCTCCTCACTCCCAGCCAGACCCATAGCCAGGCACCACATCAGCTGAGATGTAGCCACTCTGGTTACCTGGCACTAGAACTCAGGGGGATTGTGACAGGTATTGCAGACCTCCGGGGACTACTGTCTTACCCCTGTGCATGGTTTACGTATGGTCATGTTCTCCTCTGGGAGTAGGCTGAACACCTGAGTCCTCCACTTGGAAGCTTGCAATGGCATTTTGACAGGCACGGCTCTCTGAGTAGAATCCCACCTGGACCTGGAAGCTTTTAAGCAGTCTAGTGTAGGGGTGGGCAGCAATGCTGGCTGCTTTCTCCATCGGGGGGCGGGGGGCAGTTTCCTCGTGTGGATGCAGGAGGGGGTGCAGGAGTTAGGAGTCCAGGGGTTGAGCACAGGAGGGAGCTGCAGGCATTAGGAGCAAATGGAGCATTGTGAAGGGAGGGAGGTGCAGTTATTGGGGGAGCCTAGGAAGCCTATGGTGGGCCAGGACCAATGGGGCAATGCGGGGGGGTGCCATGACCATGGGAGCCAGGGACACCAAAATGCAAATTTTCTCCAGGTGCCATGCTGCCTAAGGCCAGTCCTGTGCACAACACTCACCCAAGAAGACCCCTTGGCCAGCAGACAGCTTGTCAGGTGCAAGGTCTACCCTCTTCTCTTACTCTTCAGGAAGTCTCTTCCCTGTCACTCCTGGGGACAGGTTGGAAGAGGGGGAGTTGCCAACCATGTCACATCCTCCTGCCCTCCTCTAGCACAGGTGGAGAAGCCAGGGATCATCTGCTGTGAGCCAGCTGCCTCAGGCACTTATAGTGGGCAGGTCCCTTGCAGCACTGCATGAAGCAGCTTTCAAACTCAGAGAGACCTGCGTCTCTGAGCATGGCTGGAGGTGAGCACCCATCCATGCATATTCATGGGGCTGTGGCCCCACCAGCCCATCTAACTCCCTGCCTATGTTAAGTGGACGAGAAATGGTGGCTGGTGTAGGTTGGTATGATGGTTTGAGCATTGGCCTGCTAAATCTAGGGTTGAGCTCCATCCCTGAGGGGACCATTTTGGGATCTGCAGCAAATAGATTAAAAAAACTCTCTTGTGGATGGTGATAGGTCCTGCTGTGAGGGCAGGGGACTGGAACTGATGACCTCTCAAGGTCCCTTCCAGCACTATGAGATATCTATCTATCTATCTATCTATCCATCTTTTAGCTGTAGCTGAAATTGACATGCCTTAGCAAAAGGGCAATTAGTTTTCCTCTCAGGAATTGAGAACCATTGCAATCAGTGAAGTGATACAGACTAACACGGGTGCATCTCTGATACTGATAATTTCACAGGTATTCCTGGATAAAAGCACCTGAAACTGCAAGGAGTTTTGTCCCGACAGAGTGAACTGGAGACTTGTAGGTGACCTATGCTCTATGGCAGGGGTTCCCAAACTTTTCAGCCTCACGCCCACCTTTTGATTTCTGAGAAACCCTCACCCCCCGCCCTTTTTTACAAGGGGCCAGCCACCCCAGCTGCCTGTGAGCTGCCTGCCTGAGTCCCTCCCCTCCCCCAAAGCCAGGCACCCCCAGCCCCTCATCTAATCCCATCCTGCTCCTTCTCCGCACCCCCCCATCCCACACTCACTCACCTTTGCAGGAGGCAGCTAGCTCCACATGGGCCTTTGCTGGCTGCCTGCTTTTAACAGCGTCTGCACCGGGTTGCCCACATGAAATGGCAGAGGCCGAGAGCTGGAAACAAGGGTCAACTTTTTCTTCAGGCGTGGAAAATGACTGGGCGGGGGCGCGGGGGGCCGGGGGGGGGCTGGGTTGCCTCACATCTCCTTCCCCAGAATTTCTTCAGGCCCCCCCAGTTTGGGAAACCTTGCTCTACACAGAGTACAAGGGTGGGTTAAGCAGTAGGAGTAGTAGCAGTACTTAACGAATTATAAACAGCAAGTGATGCGAACTAGTAAGGGCCGTGCTGGGCTCTTCCAGGTGCAGGGGTGGGGGGGCCGGTTGAGATAGGCAGATAATTGAGTTGGAGAAGGAGCTGCACTTTTCTTTACCACCATGAGGTCCTGCCCCCACTTCCTCCTCTGCCTCCATGAGGCTTTGCCTCTGGGCTGGGTCTGAGGCTTCAAGCCAGACCTGGGCAGCATGTGTCATTGGCTACAAGCATCCAGCAGGGGGACCTGGCACCAGGGTTGGCAGAGCCCGTGGGGAGCAGAAACCACGGGAGGCAGGGCCGAGGTGCCTAGGCTAGAGCATATCAGCTGGGCTGCCGTGGGGAGCTGCAGCCTCAGGCAGTATGCTCCACTGGGCATGGACATGAGCCAGGAGCTGCTCTCAGCCCCTCTGGCTGGGCTTATGTCTCCTCTGCTGCTGGAGCTGGCTGACCGGCCAGCAGCCACCCCTCCCTCTGCTTGGCCATCTGATCTGGGGAGCTGGACAGCAGCAGCTGCTATGGGGGGCCATGCAAGTTTTGGGGTGCTTATAGCCCCACAAGCCTCCGCCTCACCGCCAGCCTCACAGACCAGGCTAGTCACAGCATGGTGCACTCTGAGCAGACGCCAGTGTGTCTCAGGAGGATATCAGAGGGGTTATCATTACCCTGGGGTTGCCCACTTTCTAATTGCTCAGAAATTAACACCTTTGACATGACCCTGGCTTCTCCTCCCTCACAGCCCCTCCCCCCACTCACTGCATACTCTCCCCTCCCCATCCCTCATTTGTTACTCACTCACAGCTCCTCACCAGGATGGGGTAGGGAATTTGGTGGGGGGGTGGGGGGGAGGTGAGGGCCCCAGCTGGAAATGCAACCTCTGGGGTGGAGCAGGGGATGAAGGGTTTGGTGTGTGGGAGGGGCTGAGGGCTCTGACAAAGGGCTGAGGATGAGGGGTTTGGGGTGAAGAAAGGGAAGGGGACTCCATTCTGAGGCTGGAGATTGGGGTGCCAGAGGAGTCCGGGCTCCAGGGGAGGGCCAGAAATTAGGGGCTCAAGGTGTAGGAGGGACTCTGGGCTGGGGCTGTGAGTTGGGGTGCAGCAGAGGGTGAGAGCTCTGGCTGGAGGCGCAGGCGGTGGGACAGGGCCAGAAATGGGCAGTATGCAATGTGGGCAGGGCTCTGGGCTGGGCTGGAAGATTGGGGTACAGGAAAGGGTGAGGGCTGCAGGCTCCATGCAGCGCTTACCTCAGGTGGCTCCTGGGAAGCCATCAACCTGTCTCGCCATATACTAGGCAAAGGGGAAGCCACAGGGCTCTGCACACTGCCCCTGGCCACAGGTGCTGCCCCACAAGTCCCATTGGCCGTGGTTTCTGGCCAATGGGCGCTGCAGTGCCGGTGGTTGGCGCCTCTGAAGCTTACATAGGAAAAAGAAGAATCAGGACAAAGCAGAATGAAATGCAGAAAATAAAACAAACGTGGGTGGTAAATAGGCGATGGGATTTTTATTACAATCATTTCAGCCTCAACGAGCTAAAGAAATATATATGACAACGCTGCTTTGAAAAGGCCAATTAAAGTCACCTATTTCTAATGTAGATCCAAAGCACTAGAGGCGGAACAGTTTATTTTGCATAAAAATTCCAAAGGAAAAAGCATTTCAAACCAGATATCAAATGTGGAAAAAGTTATGCGCAGGAGAGTTATTAGAGCTGCTGTCAAAAGGGGTTTCCACTGCAGGCCAGGCGAACCATAATCTCTGCTTCTGCCTGAAATGATGCTGGGGCTCCGAGAGTCACTGTGTACCTTGGCAGCCAGGGGAACGATGAAGCACCTTAGAAGATGCAGTCTGTTCAGGAGTAGCGCACACAGGAGAGAAGAGATATGACAGACAGATCCCATGAGGCACTGTGTTGGCTCAAGCACAGAGGGAGTAGTGCTGGTGTGTCCCAGCAGGAAATATTTCACTGTTTTCAAACAACAATTTTTCAGAACATTTTGTTCCAAGAAAGGGGCTGACATTTCTCTCTGCTAGTCTGATAGCCAGCTGGCCTAGTGGTCAGGCAGTGGCACCACATTTCTGTCTAGCTTGACTGGTTCCAGAAGATGCTCCAGACAAGCTGTATACAGAGAGCCCTCATCCCTCCTGAATATCCTTCCCACTCCTTTCATGGGTCTGTCACCGCAGAGGTACAGGGACTCTGGAATCTGCTTGGCACTGTTTGCCTCCTGCAGTCTGCTCTGCCCACTAACAGGGCTATCCATAACCACAGTGGCTCGGTCTACACTTGCCCCAGCTTTGAAGGGGGCATGTTAATCAGGGCGATGGGAGATTACTAATGAAGTGCTGCGGTGAATACACAATACTTCATTAGGCTAATTCTCCCCTGCGGCAACTTCAAAGTTTCAAACTTCAAAATGC
Organism: Carettochelys insculpta; assembly: GCF_033958435.1. Lineage (NCBI taxonomy): Eukaryota > Metazoa > Chordata > Testudines > Carettochelyidae > Carettochelys > Carettochelys insculpta. The sequence goes on from NC_134144.1 coordinate 68,455,288, forward strand.
CAGCATGCACGTAGCCGTGGGCACTTCAAAGTGCCTGTGCTACTTCAAAGTCCCTTTACTCACGGCAGCATGTCGTTAGTAACCTCCTGTTGCCCTGATTCACATGACCCCTTCAAAGTTGGGGGCAAGTGTAAGCAAGTCTAGTATGAAATTTCATGGTCCATGTTAAGAAGGAAGTCAATGTAGGTGGCCATAATAGTTAAAACATACAGCTCTGTGCAATAGGCTATATGGAGATACACATCTCTTAGAGCTAGAAGAGACCTGGGGAGGTCATGGAGTCCAGTCCCCTACCCTCTTGGCAAGGCCTCTAAATGGCCCCTCTTAAGTGCTGAGCTCACAACCCTTAGTTTAACAGGCCAGTACTCAAACCACTGAGCTATCCCTCCCCTACACTTTTGAACCAACAGTTAAAAACAGCAAAGGCAGCTTAAAATCCAATCCCCTGAAAGTGCTAACTTCTGAAGTAGTACAGCTCTTGGAGAGCCCCCAGCTGAGAGAGGGCATTTATGCTGCCAGATTGTGCAGGGCACAGGCAGAGGTAAAAGCACAGAAGAGAAAGATCAGCCAGCTAGCCCCTGGCCAGACGTGATTCAGCAGAGCCTGTTGGATCCAGAGCCCAAAAATGCCTGGTAGAGAAGAGGAGTCAGGCATAATTAAGAGGCACATACATTTCCCTTCAAGGGCAGAGGCTGTCAAGTCGTATCTGCCAGCTCAGCTCTGCACGATGGTGTCAAGGTTGATTATTTCCTTATGAAATTCACTACCTGCACCCATGTCAAGCCAGCAGGCTGGATGGGAAAGAGAGGGGAACTCAACTCAAAATCCTGACCACTTTCCCCTCTATCTTTTTCCACCCATTGGGTGGAATAAATTTTGTTACACGCACAAAGGCATGTGAGGATGTGCACCACCAGGAAACACGTCCTGCTGGCTGCGTGTGCTCCACTAATTAGCTGGGCAGCAACTGCATCAGTCCTGGGTTGCCGCACAAGTGCTCAGCTTACAGGAACACTGCCCCCCATTAAGGGCTAACCTGCAGCTCCTGAGTTCCAATAAGGCCAACCCCGTACTCCAGAATTAAACCACTAGTGGGAATGCCATTGAGCAAGGTACTACTTGATGTGAGTAAAGGCAGCAGCGTCTGTCCATAGTAAGAGACAGTCCTGTCCTCAAGAAACAAGCAGTCCTATAGCACTTTAAAGACAAACACATTTAAATAAATAAATGTGTTAGTCTTTAAGGTGCTACAGGACTGCTTGTTTTTTGTGAAGCTACAGCCGAACATGGCCACCCCATCTGACAATATTTACCATGCAAGGCCTGTCCTCGAGTGTTTACAAGCTCAATAAACAAAGTGGAAGAGACAGCATGCACCATGGAGGGGAGGGACTGAGAAATGAGATGTGTACTGCTATATGGCCTACAACTGTTTTCAGCCTCTGACCCTAAAGCAACTTCCTCAAGGTCACAGGTCTGGAAACTGAACCCAGAGCTCCCAGTCACTGCAGTGCCTGAAAAGCAGGATCCTTCACCTTCTCTCAAGCCACTTGGGTACATCTAAACCAGTCAACCCAGCACAGAAGCATCTTCATTTTCTTGCCTCAACCCACCTCAAGGCTAGACCTCTTAGTTCTTCCAAAAATGGCTTCATTTCCTTCGATTTATAGTCAATTTTATAAGCATCTATCCTGTGAGGTTGAGGGCACAGAGCTTTCTGCAGCTGTGCACAGAGCATCACTTATCCTAGGTGTTTTCTTAGCTGGGAGTCTCTCAGTGGGTTCCCCACTTTTCCCAGAAGGGTAGGGCAGGGATTTACTTGCTCCCATAGCTGCTGAGGAGACAGGCTATGGATCCTCCAATGAACTTCTTCCCATCTCCCTGCTAGGCAGCCCCACACTGAGCCAGGCTCCTTGCTTTCCTCCTCCCTCCAGGCCTGGCATTGGTTGCAGGTAAAGTGGGGTGGGCTAGCTGGGGCCAGAGGCTTTCTTTAAGACCTGGCAGGCCCCCCTTTCCTTCACTCCCTCACAGTCAATGACAGGAATAGAAACAGGGAGTCCTGAACAACCATCTTATGCTCTCAAGACTAAACTACATAAGCTCTCAGGTGTCATTTGTATTCATAAAGCCCCAGTTGCTGTGTCAGCTGGGACATTGTGTTGGTGTTTCTCCCACAAGAAATGGAGTGACCAAATAAACTCAGCTAAAAGCTCCTTGTACCACTGGTCCAGATCTATATTCATCAGAGCAGGATCACTACGTTATCCACTATTGTCATTGAGGGACATTTAATAAAGCGGTGGGAAGATTTAATAAGGACCAACAGGGATCATGACGCAGCTGCTGCCGCTAAATCACATTTTAGTTTCAAAATAAAAGCTCAGGGAAGATGAAAATGAAAGGCTACGGAATGATGTTCTGGCGTCAGTGAAAAGGCGATCATTCCGAAAGAAAGAAAATTTAACGGGCTCTGACAAGGGGATAGTGGGGCTCACAGAATTAAGTATAGGACAGGAAACTTTTCATGTATGTAGTTACTGATTTAAATCTGGTCCTAGTGGCCTATGTGAAATGAGTTAATTATGGTCCCTGTAGCTGTGAAACACAATAGACAGATTGCCATTGGGTGCATATCAATACAGCGTCTTTGAAGTCAATGGATTCCTATCAGCTAAGAATCTGGCCTCCAATCCACTGATCTCGTAGTGCTCTACAAACATTTAACAAGCAGTAGGTCTGTTGTAAAGATTGGTCTTTCAGACTTATCTATGGGAAAACTGAGGCTAGTCTCTTCTGAGAGTACTAACAAAGAAGCTGATTACTGGAGTACAGCCTATGCCACCATGTTTGCATGGCTACTGTTCCCCATGGAAGATAGAGTAAAACTACCATAGTGTGTCTTTCTATGCTACAGTCATGTCTCCACTTGAAGGGCAGATGGACCTTTGAAATGGCCATGAAGATGGAACAACACTGTCACCCTAAAGGTAGCCACTGCAAAATGGGCTCAGGGCACAGCGTGTGGATTCTACGCTACTGCAGTGTGGGCTTTAACTGCTCTGCACAGTTTTGTCTTTTGCCAAGTTGTAGAAGATACCGAGGCTCTGTCAAGCAGTTTCCCATTGGAGGAGATATCAGTGACACAGGGTCTGGGACCCTGGGTATGTTCTTAGTGCCACTTGTTTATTTACACTATCTGCACCAGCTCTTGCACAGAAGTAGACACAAATATGTAAGCAGTCACAGTTCAGGGAAGGTCTACATTGCAGGGGATGGTCAAATTAAGGTACACTATTCCAGCCACCTTACGTATGTAGCTAGAGTTGATGTACCTTAATTTGGGCTTCCATGCCATCTCCACTAAGGGCAGCCAATGAGAGCCTGCTCTCCCGTCGACTTCCCTTACTCCTAACAGGAAGTAGGAGTACTGTGGTCAACAGCGGCACCCTAGAAGTTCGATTTAGCGTGTCTCTACCAGGGGCACTAAATCAAACTCCGGAAGATTGACTACGGCAGGGTTGATCTTCCCCATAGTGAAGACATGCCCTCAAACAACACCACCCAGTTGCCAGGAAGCAACTTGAACTCAAGAATTGGCCCTCACTAGAAAGAGTAAGGCAGAGGGTCAACTTTGTTGCTGTTGGCCACAGCATCCAAGAAATTTCTTCAGAGTGCACACTCCTCACACTTGAAGGAAGGGAACATGTAAAGCCATGTACAGTGCAACAGCAGCACCTGGTGACATGCCAGGCCAATAAAAGTCTGTGGTCCATAGCACTGTCCCTCTGGAAGCTTGCACCAGCTTATAATTTACTAACTAAAGAAACTCAAGGGCCAATCAATCAATCAATCAATGTGTATTTTAAAGAGACAATAGTTTTCTTTTTTAAGTACACGTTGAACCTCTCGAGTATGGCAACATTTGTAATCCAGCATGAGTTTAGTGAGCTGAATGTCCACTTATTGTGGGTTTGACCAAGTTTCACACAGTCCTGTAAAGTTTGTTTATATCCACCAGTGCTGGTTCTCAGTGTTCCATGCTATTATTTGGCTCTAATTTACCCCTAAATGTCTTCTAAAAGTGCAGTAAGCAGCTGAAGTGTTGGTAATACTACTAGACAAAATTGACCTCCTGTGGTTCGGCAAAACTCTGGTTCAGCTCTGGTCATATCCTGAGGATGCTGGACTAGAGAAGTTCAACCTGAGCTTTGCTGCTGAATTCTGGGTTTTTAAAAATTATTTTGAGTGTGAAAATGTTTTAAAATAAATAAGAAAAATAAAAAAGGTATAATAAGGTTGCTGTGTCTGGAGCAACAGAAAGGCCATCTGAGAGATGCTATATGTGTCTGGATGGAATGATGATGCATTGACCAAAAGAAGATGGAAGAATCAGGAACTCAAAAGACCAACAATCTGTCCTGGTGTGACAACCCCTGGCATTTAACATCATAATTATTGACTCCAAAGTGAACAAAAACAAAATTGGAAGGAAGGAGTGATGCAACTAACCAAAAATTAGCTTTGAAAAGTACAGTAATTCAAACATAGCATGAAGAAGAGGCTAAAGAAATTTAGATGCAGCACACCTCATTCTGTGATTGTAAAGAAGGCTCCATTTGACAATAAATGCCATCGTCTAACGGAGGTCAGGAATGAAACAGAAACTAAATTGGAAAAATGCTTAGAATCTCATTCTAGCAGTTATATGAAAAGAAAAACTGATTATGCTTCATCTCCAGAAATTAAACTAACAAGGGATTTGGATTTGAGGGCAAGACAGACAAGCTTCTTTGCTTTTTGATTAACTACCTAAAAACTCCTCTGCTGCATGGAGAAATCCAAGGAAGTGCTCATGCACACATAGTGTAAATCCACAGGAATCGTTACTCAAAGGCTGAAATTGAAAAGGCTTGGGCAAGGTAGCCCAAGAAAAGCACAGTGTCAAATCTCTTTCTCTGCTTTTCATGTAACACTCTGAAAAGCTTCACTTTCAGGGAAGGTCCTTGCAAATCCAGCAGCTGATTACTGGGAAAATCCTACATTCCAGATAAATAAATTTCCAAGGGGATTATATTTTTAGCATTTGTTTTTTTTTTGGAGCGTGTCTGCAGATGGTTCACAGATCCATTTGGACACCCATAAAAAGGGAAGGAAAATATAACCATATTAAAGGAGTCTTAAACAGAAATATAAAGCAAAGCATATTTTCCACACAAAGCCAGACTGTGAGCAGAGAAATTCCACACTTCACAGAAGTGTAAGGAGTCTGCAAGAACTACTGTTTCATTCCACGTCACTCAGACGTTGGATTCAGGCACAACAAGAGTCAGCAAGTGCTGCATATCCTGGAGAAGGTGAGTGGAGAGGGTTTACTGAAGGGAAGTTGCCTTCATCTTCCCTACTTGCTGGCCAGTGCAGGCACTGGATCTGAAACTGCTACTGGTATAAATCACCAGTAGCTTATTTCCACCCCCTGCACAGGCAGAACAAGGAGGAAGCAGGGGATGATTCTCCAGAGCAGTAGAAACTGAATGAGAGAGCTCTTCACAGTAGCAGAGAATGGTCTATCAAGATGCAATGGGAGGCAGTTGAAGCTTGATACTTTCCAAGTAGAAATAAGGTGCAGGTATTTTAGGTGGTCAGGCTAATGAAATATTGAAACAATTTATCAAGAGCAGTGTTGGATTCTCCACCACTGGGAAGTTTTAAGTGTCTTTCAGGAAAGTCCTGTTAGGTGGGAAGTCAGACTGAATGATCACAATGGTCCTTGCTGGGTTCACAGATCTAGAGGAGTAGTTATTCCTCTTTATTCGGCACTGGTGAGGCCACATCTGGAATACTGTGTCCATTTTTGGGCCCCCCAGTATAAAAAGGATGTGGATTTGCTGGAGCAGGTTCAGTGAAGGGCAACAAAAATGATTAAGGGTCTGGAGCACAAGACCTATGAGGATAGGCTGAGGGATTTAGGCTTGTTTAGTTTGCAGAAGAGAAGACTTAGAGGTGATTTAATAGCAGCCTTCAACTTCCTGAAGGGGAGATCTAAAAAGGAGGGTGAGAAACTGTTCTCAGTGGTTCAGATGGCAGAACAAGGAGTAATGGTCTGAAGTTGAAGAGGGAGAGGTGTAGGTTAGATATTAGGAAAAACTACTTCACCAAGCGGGTGAAGCATTGGAATGCGTTGCCTAGGGAGGTGGTGGATTCTCCATCCCTTGAGTTTTTTAAGTCCCAGCTGGACAAGGTCCTGGCTGGGATGACTCAGTGGGGGTTGATCCTGCTTGAAGCAGGGGGCTGGACTAGATGACCTCCTGAGGTCCCTTCCAGCCCTGTGATTCTGTAATCTATGGATTAATTTTTCCTTAGAGGAGTGCCTGCAACACAAGCAACATCCTTTGTTTCAGGGTTACCATTTTTCTTGATATTTCAAAATACTTTTAGCCCTTTCCATGAGAAGCCCGTTTCTTTTTCCTTGGACTACATCAACATTTTGTTCCAAAATACTCATTTTTCAAATGACTTCACAGGACAAAACTCTCACGGTTTTTTCCAAGGTGCACGACACACTGTTTTCTTGATTAAAATTTTTTTGCAATCAGCAGTGAAAGAGCAACATTTCATAAGTACAAAATTAAAATGTTCCCTGAAGTGAGTGCATTAGCTGTTACAAATCTTCCCTTGCTGGGTTTTCCCAATAATTACTACAACTGTGGCGTTATTTAGACTCACATTGTGTTCCACATCAAATCAAAGGCAATCACTGTTTATAAAATAGCAACATTCTTATAATGCAAACCACCCAAATAGAATCAGTTTTCTTGACAGATCTTTTCAGCTAGAGAAGAGTGTGGTGAGAGCTGTATAGTCACCTGACCTGTGCCAAACAAGAGAATTTGCTGACGCATGGGAGGTCAATATTGTTTAGTAGCATTACCAACACTTCTGATGCTTACTGGGTTCTTAGAAGACATTTAGGGCTAAATTAGAGCTAAATAACAGCACACAACACAGACAGCCAGAGATGGTGGCTGTAAACAAAATTTATGGGGCCACAGGAAATGTGGCCACAGTCACGATAAGTAACATTTGCAACAGGTTTTACTCCCCACAAGAGTACCTACTCCTAGCCAGGCCTGGCATAGTGGCTTCCAACCCCATAACTGATGGTCATTAGGTTGCTGGGCTGGCCTCTCTTTCTGTAATTTGGTGTGTTCACTTTTCATGTCTCAGCCCTCTGGCAAGATCACTACATGGTTGCCCTGCCATGGTATCAACATCTCATTGAATCAGCTGTCAAGTGTCTTCCAGCAGTCTTGCGCCACTTCCCACCAGTCGGTAAGAGAGCCCAATCCCTTTACATTGGGACCCTATTACCAGCAGCCAAAGTCCACATAATTCCTTCCTTGGCTGCTGTTTCCCTGGCTCTCTTTCTTCACAACTCATCTGGCCTTGACTCCTTTTCGAGGGCTTATGCCTATGCCCATCTGAACTTCTCTTCTTCTAGCAAGTGACTTACCCAACACAGCTACAAAATCTTCCTCTCTACTCTTTGTGATTCTTAACCTGCTGGGCTTCATCACCAATTAGTATTTATAAAGTCCTGGGCTTCCCTTCAGCTGCAGCTGTTGACCTCTTCTAGGCCACCACATCACAGTACCACATTACTAATATTCTGAAGTCTTGAATGTCCATAGGGTAGACAGAAAACTAAGAGCATATAACAAAGGATCAAGGTCACATGAAGCTGGTTTTAAATAGCATTAAAATGTTATTAAATACACATGTACAAGATAATGCTCTATTGGACAAAGGCTAGAAATAAATCAAAGGCCTTGATTTGTACAAGGAGTAAGGTGGAGAAAAAGGCATGGAGGAAGATAATACTCTGACTCCACTGCCAAAATCTGATTGGAATTCCGTGTTTTTAAAACCCTTGTATTCTGGGTGGAGCATAGGACATCTACAAGTTTCCTCCACTTCACTCTGTCTTGGGACAACACTTCTAGCTAACTCCAGGAGTACTCCAGTTGTTGTCCTTCAGTTTCAGTAGATCTTCTCCACATTGTGTGAAGTCTTCCTCTTTTGCATTTTCCTTGAAGATTTGATGGATTGTGCGGGATGAGAGTGTGGCCTAGCCATCCCCACTTTCCTCTCTTGATTTGAACATCAGTGGGTTCTTGTCCTGCTCTGTTCCAAAGCTCCTCCTTTGTGTCTAAGTCTTGCTGTTTGATGTGAAGGACGTACCTCCAGCATCTATTTATTAATGTCTGTAGCGTATGATTTCAAGACTCCTTCGGTATGCCAGGTTTCGTGTGCATACGAGAGCGCACACTCACATTTGTGCTGAAGACCCACGGTTTTGTCTTTGCAGACTTCTACTTTGCTGTTGAATTCTGGGTTTTTAAAAATTATTTTCAGCATGAAAATGTTTTAAAAATAACTTAGAAAAAATTTAAAAAATGGATACTGAGGATGCTGCACCTGGAGCAACAGAAAGGCCGTCTGACAGATGAACTAAGTACATGCTGAAGTGTTTTGCAGGACTAGGGCACACAGTCAGCATTCAATGTAGTTGGTCCAGCAAAATGTTGCATTACATATGAGCAGAAGCCTGTATGTTTAGATTATGAGGCTTGTAATATCTTGTTGTCTAAGGATTTGATCCAACACCCACTGAAATCTCTGGATTCCTTTGCATTGATTTTAATGGGCTTTGGGTCCAGGTCTGATTTTTTGACCAGGCACCTTGTTGAAGTAAGTTAAGGAAAGAGTTGACTTGAGCCTTTAGGCCTCAACGGTGCTGTTTACAAAACCAATATGCTCTTGCAAACCCCTACTAATTTCGGTGGCCCTCCTTGCACATTTCAGGCATTGATGACAGTGTAAATCGTACAGTCAGAGCCCAGGTGTAATCTGAAGATTCTGAAACACTTAGCCCTGCCTTTTCAATAGAGAGTTAAACTGATGTTATGGAATAATGCATATTTATATTCCTTAGGCCATATTTAGACTAGGGAAAGTAAGTTGATTGCAGATATGCAATTATAGTTATGGAAATCGCAGAGCTAGAATCAACTTATCTGTAGTCAACTTACTTGGCCATTCTCACTGAAGGTTGGCTCCCTTGCATCTTGGGAGAAGTGTAGGGGTTGATGCTGACTTCCGATAGGTTCATTTTGCATATCCCTGCCAGACATGTGAAATTGAACCCCAAAAGATCAACTGCACAGACATAGCCTTAGATAATGGAACAGAAGCTGAGATTAAACTTATGGGTGGCTGTTCAGGAGGTGCCTCTAACAAGCATTATACACATTTTTTTCAACCTGTTCAAAAGTAAGCAAAGAAGGACACTAAGTGGAGAGTCACGTAAATAACATCCTAGTGCTTGCCCAGATATTTCAGCTGCTATCTGGGATCACAGTGGATAAGAGTGTTTATCTTTTACCGTGAGGATTTGGTATCAAGAACAATGAATTGAGTTGTCTCTGGAGTGTAAGGGACAGAGTAGTGTACTGGGAGCCAGGGACCTTAGGTTGGATGCTGACTTCACCACTGCATATCAAATTGATCTTGGGTAGGTCATGTAACCTTTCTTTGCCCTAGTATTCTTGTCAAATGAGCATGTTTTTCCCTTGTATATGTGAGATTATAGGGGAAAAAAGATATTTTGAAGTTGTTTTCGTTTTGCAGACTTTTTGAAATGGATTCCTTTTTAATTAAAAAGTATTGATGTATTTTTTGTGATTTTTCATTTTTCTTTCATTTCCCCCATCTTGCATTCCCCATCCTCCTTGTTCTTTTCCTGCTTTTGGTTTAGAAAAAAATGATTTAGAAAAAAACTTACAACCAGTTCTCTCTCTCTCTCTCTAAAAAAACCATAACCACCATATGAACCTGTTTAGGTATATGAACCATATATTTATCTAAATCTATACCTATATGGTACATATGCCTAAACAGGCTAATCATAGGCTAATCATATTATATAGTTTATCATTAATTATTATTACAGGTTGAATCTCTTTAGTTTGGCACTCTGTGGTCCAGCAATATCTGTGGTCCAGCATGATTTTATTTAGCCGAATGTCCACTTATCATTGGCGTGATTAAGTTTTCTGCAGTCCCATAAAGTTTGTTTACAGCCACCAGTCCTAATTCTCAGAGTTCTGTGCTATTATTTAGCTGTAATTTACCCCTAAATGTCTTCTAAGACCCCAGTAAGCAGTGGAAGTGTTGGTAATGCTGCTAGACAATATTGGTCTCCTGGGGTTTGGCAAATTCTCTGGTTTGGCACCAGTCAGGTCCTGAGGCTGCCTGACTAGAGAGTTTCAACCAGTAGTAGTATTCTAGTAGCACCTAGGAGATACGGGCCCATTGTGGTAGGTGCTGTAAAACACAGAACAGAAAAGTCAGGCCCTGTGCTAAAGAAATTACAGTCTAAGGTATATATGGCATTATAATTAATTATAACAATAACTTTTCTGTTGCCTACAAGCATTGTGAGGCTTATTGAATACAGTAGGTAAATGCTCTTTTAGATGCATGGAGAAAAGAAGCTATAAGAGGTCCTGATCCAGTTCTCACTGAAGTCTCTGGAAAGTCTCCCATTGCCTTCAGTGTTAAGGGGCAGATTTCCCAAGAGCTGAGCATACTGGCTGCTGAAAACCTAGCTCTGGTTGCAGGTTTTACAACCTACACATCTCATGGAATGGGAAGGGACCTCAGGAGGTCATTGATTCCAGCCCCCAGCCCTCTTGGCAGGATCAAGCACCATCTCCTCCCCCTGCCTTTCCTTTTTTTAAAATCTGTTTACCTGCCACCCCCAAGGATTGGGCTCACAACCCTGAGTTTAAGCAGGCCAATGCTCAGACCACTGAGCTGACCCTCCTCCCACCCATAAAGTCTCAAGTCACACAGGTTCTGAAAGTTCAAGTCTATCTATATGAAAAAATTGGACCCTGTTCCCTTTTGAACCCCTAGCCCTAAGTCCACAGTATTCTAATAATCCTTACCACTGTCCATTTCAGTAGCCCCTTCCATTACAGAAGCATGACTAAGAAATAAACTGACTTTCATCTTCTTCACCCGAACAGTTTGCATAACCCACATAGCTGCTGGGTGTGGTTCACTAGTCCATACTGTGGCACCTAGACCACTTACCAAGAGAAAGAATGAGTCTCTTACCCCATCTTAGCTGAGAGCCCTGTGGTTTTTAGCTGCATCAAGCACTAGAGGTCCCAAGTTTGAGTCTGCTTGTGGGCAGTTCCATTTGCCCTGATTGGTGCCAGCTGTGTTGTAAGCCAGCAGAACAACAAGAGCATTTCCACTAACACCTCTTTTCTTCTGCTCTGCTACAGCTCCAAGGCTTCAGCTGAAAGGATGCTCTGTGTTTGATCTTTGTCCCATGTTACATTAAAGCACAGGCCCTTTGCCCCCATGTAAACCAAATCACCCATGTCCATTATCGTGTTTGCAAACTGTACTGAGTGACACTTTAGATCTGGATGGAGAACAAAGCACGGAGAACTCTCAGGAGTGATCACTGCTGCTCATAAAGTGAATGTGTTTGCAACGAAGCTACTGAAAATGACAGCCTGGCTCTATGGTACCTTAAATAATTCATGTGCTTACAACGATGGGATATCTCTAATCTATGGGCCGGTCTGAAGATCAGTCAGATCTGCCACTGGCTTTTTTAGTTAGTGTTACAAAAATGAAATTTACAAGGCAAATCATAGGCCTGGTCTATGCTAAATATGTAGGTCAACCCAGCTACGTTGCTTAAGGGTGTGAAAAAGCCACATCTCCTGAGCAATGTAGTTAAGCTGACCCACCCCCTGGTCTTCCAATTATCTAGCTACTTTCTCTTGGAGAGGCAGATTACTTATGTTGGTAGGGGAACCCCTCCCATTGCTTTAGCAACCATCTACCCTGCAGGCTGCAGCCGTGATGGGTTAGGATTTCCGGAGTAGACAAACCTGCCAGACAGGCGAGATTTGGAGATTCTGGTGCTATGAGTGAGCCAGAGGGAACAACTTGCATGATAATTCTTCTCCCAAGAGTCATACACTGATTTTTGCCTTCAGGGCAAGGTAGAGACAGGGGATCCAAGGGAAAGGAAAGCAGAATACTCTTGAAGGCTACCTCAGCTGTCAGGAAGATTCCGTGACTGATCTTCAAGGTACTTGAATCATCACTGCTACTCCAGCATATGCCTAGCAGGAATCAAGCCCATTGGGACCTAGCTCATGAAGCATTTACTCAGCATTAATGTCACACAGCAGGTATCTGCACTCCCAAAATAAAAAACATGCCATATCTTCCTTTGCTGTAAGCTAAAATGTATAGTTTCAGAGGGGTGGCCAGGTTAATCTGTTTCAGCAAAAACAACGAGAAGTCCTGTGGCACCTTAAAGACTAACAATTTTATTTGGGCATGAGCTTTTGTGGACTGGAGCCCACTTTATCAGATGCATCCGATGAAGTGGGCACCAGTGCACAAAAGCTTATACCCAAATAAAATCGTTAGTCTTGAAGGACTCCTGAGTGTTTGTGCTAAAATGTATAGTTTTGTATTCTGCTGGTTAACCCCTTCATCCCCCTTAGACTTCCACCAAGCTTAGATGGAGAGACAGAATGTCACGCTTGACTGAACCCAACGCAATCATTTGTCAGCAACAAATAATTGTTGAAGGTGACTTGGAGTAGCAGTGCTTCTCAGGCATGGTACACATACACCATAAGACACAGTATTAGTGACAGTGTTCCCTCTAATTTTTTCCATCCTTGGGTGGAGTACATTTTGCTATGTGCACCCAGGCAGGTGTGCGCCACCAATAGAACCACCTGGTGTCCACTGTGGATGGTTGTGGGTGCTTAGTTTATCAGCTGGGTGGCACCTGCATCTCTCCTGTGTGGCTGCCCAAGAGCTCAGCTTACAGGGAACACTGCTGGTGAACAGTTCTTCCAGCCATGCCGAAGGATATTAAAATGTGAGCACCATGTTGTGCCTGGCTTTGGGTCACACCAGCTGGGAAAGGTTGAGGGGTAGCAGGCAGAAGGCGTCTTCTCCTCTTGCACCCCTTTGTAAAATGACTGTTCCAGGACAGTTGGGTTAATGTTGTTAACCACACAGAGGAGTGGGTGCAGTGGGGAGCTGGGCTGGTGCTTGATGTGCATGCTGCACCCTTTCAAAGCCTAAATGAAAGTCTGGGGGAAGGATTTGAAGGAGGAGCTTGAAAGTGCAGGGAGGAGGGGTTGGTAATTAACAGACAGGTGCTTGGGAAGCATGGAACACAAAAGCCATTCTGTAACACTTTAAAGACTAACAATATAATTTATTAGGTGATGAGCTTTTGTGGGACAGACTCACTTCTTCAGATCTGGAGAATCCTGATGGATGATAACTGATAACTGAGACAAAGAGAATTTCATACACACAGAGAAAAATGAAATAAAAGACAAATCAGCTAACTAGGACAGGGGTGGGGTGTGTGTGGTAGCAGAGGGGGAAGAAAAATAGTTTCTCCAAGTATCTATTAAATTGGCTGCCCTTAAATACAACCGCCTCTGCTCCAATCCTACTGACACAGACCGAGATCTCTACCAGGGCCACGATTTCTACTCATTTCTGAGGTGCCAAAATTCAGACATTTTCAAAGGGCCCCAACATTGCGGCCCTTCCCTCACCCCGCAGTCACTTAATAACAGTTTGACCCAGGATGGTGCCTCATTTCACATTTTCAAGTTTGATAATGCTGGCCATAATTTTCAGAAAATAATTAGCTGGAAGATTTTTATCGTCTTAACATGTCGAGATTTATTTTACAGTGTGTTAAACACAGAGTGGCAACCCTCTGATTTGGCTAAGTGACCTTTAGCACGGGTGGTGTACTCCACAGGGACTCCTTCATTTCATTAAGATGAGCTGTCAGCACTGCCTAGTCAGGCAAAGCCTTCTGAGAAGCCAACGGGGTGAATCTCTCAGTTTGCATTTGTTGGTGTTTAGCACCACCTAACGTGGACCTGCCTCAACTTCAAGCACATTCTAGCTGCAGGCAGGATAGAAGCAGTCTGGTTTAAACGAGATGGAATGTGGATTTAGAAAAACCACCTCTCCCTTCAGGGACTCTGGGTATGTTTTCACAACCTGGAAGATCAACCCAGTTAGGGTTGATCTTCCGTGGTTTGATTTCATGCATCTAGTGGGGATGCATGAAATCGAACTATTGGGGTTGACAGGTGACCCTTGTACTACTCAATCTCACAAGGAGTAAGGGAGGTCGATAGAAGAGCATCTCTCATTGACCTCCCTCAGTGAAGACGGCCAGATAAGTCGAATGAAGAGTAGCTGATTTCAGCTACACAATTGCCATACCTAGAACTGCATATCTGACATCAACTTTAAGGTCTAGAGTAGACCTGGCCTCAGTCCTGAGCCCTCAAGGGAAACTTTAGCAGGGGGTAGCTATATTACAGAACAAGGATAAAGGGGGAGCAAAAGTATTGGGAGAACAACTGAGAGAGTCAGAGGACAAGTTAAAGGAAGCTAAGGGAGGAATAGTAGTCTGAGGCAGACCATGGACACAAATCATGCTATAGGTTGGGATGGTATTAATCCTTCTGCCAGAGGCTAGCTCACCATACAGGATGTCTTTTGGAATGCTTCCATCATTCATCCTGTGGACGTGGCCAAGCCAGCGGAGTCAACGCTGCCTGGGGAGGGTGTGCATGGTTGGGATTCCAGCTTGCTAGAGGACGGCGGTGTTGGTCACTCTGTCCTTCCATATTCCAAGGATGCGCCTGAGGCAGCGCAAGTGGAAGACGTTCAGCCTCTTTTCCTGATGGGCATACAGGGTCCAAGTCTCGCTGCCATAAAGGAGGGTGCTGAGGATGCAGGCTCTGTAGACTTGCATTTTGGTGTGAGTGTACAGCTTGGTGTTATTCCACACTCTCTCGCTGAGTCTGGACAGAGTTGTGGCTGCTTTTCCGATCCTCCTATTTAGCTCAGTGTCTTGACAGACACCCACTACATCTGCAAGAGATGCAGCAAGGACGGTCACTGTCGTGTGGGTCTTCACAGTCACAATAGACGCTGTAAATGAAGTCCTCAATTGAAACTTTAAAGGGCGATCCATAGTCTGTGCAGACTGAAGGATGCCTACTACTACTATTAATCCTTCAGGGACTGGCTAGCCTGCGTGCTAGCTCTCCATTTATCGAAGATCAGCACCTTCTGCAGGATTACATGCACACATGACATCCTCCTCAGCATTTTCGGTCTGAATATTGACAGCACTTGCTAGGGGAAGATGACCCAAATCTACTCCTGAGATAACTGGGCTATTAGCAGGTTAGGACCAGGAAAACTTTTCAAGACAGTTCTCAGTCTGGAATCGAAGCTGAATGCAAAGATTCATGAAACAAAGACAAACCCAAAACAAAAGAGTTGGTTGCAGTGCACGGCATTGAAATCTAACCCAGCTAGCTCAGGGCTGAGCCAAAGGGTTGGTGTGTAGGGGTGTGAGGGCTCTGCCTGGTGGGCAGGTTCTGGGGTTGGGCTGGGGATAAGGGGTCAGGGCTGGGACAATGGGTTGAGGTGCAAAGGCTCTGGCTGAGGATGTAGATTCTGGTGGGGCTGGGGATGAGGGGTTCAGTGTGCAGGCTGCTCTGGGGAGAGAGGACTACCTCAGCCCCACAGCAGCTAGGGGCCAGGTGAGAGGCACCTCTCCACTGCCTTCACAGCTCCAGCTGGCACAACAGGAGGAAGGGTTCCTGTCTCCCTACCGGGGCAGGGCCAGGTTAGGCTGGACGGTTACACTTCTAATTTTAGCAGATGAGCTCAGTCAAAGCTAGTGCGTGTCTGTTGACCTGAGGTGGAAATTACACCTTCAAGTTGCAGGGTGGATGCACTCTGAGAGAGCTAGGGGAAGGGGTAAATCAGCACACAGCAACTGAAGCCTGCCCTTATGCCTGCACGTCCTGCTGAATATCATCCCAAGGGTGGCGAAAAGCTAGCCACAGCACACGAGAGCACTTCAGATGCACCACCCCTAAACCAGATGAATGGCAAGTGGAGAGGAAGAGAGGAATGGGTATCCAATATGTCTCAGGTCTGGGATATTTGCACAAGAGTGAGCCCTGTAGCCAGATCCCTCATACCCCTGCACCCCAACCCTCTGATCCAGGACTGAGACCCTCAACTCCAGCCCTCCCAAGCCTGCACCCACCCCACAGAGCTCTCTCATGCCTGTACCCCACCCCTCTGCCCCAGATCTGAGCCCCCTCCCACACTCAGAACCCCTTGGCCCCACCCCAGCCACAAGAGTTTTGTTATATGCCCCAATATGATGGTGACATGTTACAAATCACTTCCACATTGGTGCACATAACAAAATTCTTTCACTCAGGGGTAGGAAAAAATTAAAGGAGACACCAGTGCAGACAGAGGGGCTTCAAAATACCCTTCTTGCTCATTTACCCATTTGTTCAGCCTCTCCACAGACTGGAGTGCCAATCATCTTTCAGCTTTTTCCTTCACCTTGGTGTGTACACAGCCAACTTCTTTACTGAAGCATCTGAGAGACAATGGGGCCAGAAATATTCTGTTCAGCCAAGAGAAGTACCCAGTGATGAAGTTATGATGTTCTTGGAGAACAAGGCATATGACAAGCATTTGAACGCTGCCCTGTTGCTGTGTTTAGCTTACAAACCCAAGGAAGAAACGGCTTAGGTTCCAACATTATTAAGAAGTTTTTGCAAATGTGGTCTTAACGCTCATTTCAAATGTCTAGGCTACTGAAGCTCAGAGTTTCAAAGGTGTTTGCCTTGGACAAGGCACCTTTGAAAACTGAATTAGCATCGTTAGCCAAGTAAATACCCTTAAAAATCTACCCCGTAGGAGCTTACACCTCACAAAAGGTCAATGGCTTCTAAGCGTCTAGCTCACTTTTGAAAAAAACAAGGGACTTAGGCACTATTGAAAATGTTATTCTTAATTAATAATCCGACTAGTTGATTACCAATTTACATCTTCTTTTTGTATGTGAGCACTGCAGAAGAGAAAGGGAAGAAAAAAAACCCCTAGGGCTCAAGTGATATTTAAATGGGTGCAAAGGCTTTGTAGCTGTCCTCTGCCCAGGGGTGAATTTCACCCCAGAGGTCCAGCGTAAGCTTGGATGTTTAGTCAATATATTGCTTTCCAAGGACATAAACAACAAGCTTGTTTCTCTGCTCCCTCCTTCCTCTCCTGCTGCAATATCCACTTGCTGAGGGTCCTCCAATCTTGGCATGTGAACAGGGTGTTATTTCACTAGGAGAGTGGTGAAACTCTGGAAGGGCTTACCTAGGGAGGTGGTAGAAGCTCCTTCCTCAGAGGTCTTTATGTCTTGGCTTGACAGAGTCCTGGCTGGGACGATTTGGTTGGGATTGATCCAACTTTGAGCAGGGAGTTGGACTTGATGACCTTCTGAGGTCTCTTCCAGCTCTATGAGTCTATTGTAACTACGGCAGCACTGAGAACCCTGACAAGGGAGAGTGAAATCTCTGCTCTACAGCCTTGCCTGAGTGCCAGCTGGCTTTTATTTTATGCAGTGGAGAACATGGCTTTCGCCCCTCAGGTCACAGGCTCATGACTCAGGTCCGTCGGCCTTTTCCAATGATTCTGTGATATCCTGAGGGAATGGGAAGTCATCAGGAGATTAGAAAGGGACAGACATACCAGTGCTGTGTCAGATTATGATGTTTATTTTAATAGGATCCCCTATTATTAATAATGATAATCAACAGTTAATAGCTTCTTACATTTTCATAGCACTTTCCATCCCCACTAGATCCCTATTAGTAGCCATTTTCAGGTTTCCAATCTTGCAAATGGCACTATATATAAAGTTGTGATCATGAATCCTTCACTGCGCTATGCTGGATTGCACACATTGTTCAACCTGCCGAGGATTTCGGCTCTTGAAACCAAGGAACTATGTAGGGGCTTTGGCAAAGCTCACCCAGAGCAGTAACATGTCTCTCACTGGGCTGCCCTCCGTCACTGGCAAATTAGGTCATGTATTCAGTCCCACCAGATTAAAGCATCAAAAGCCTGTTTCCAATGTTATAAACTTCATGACACAAATACATGAAGCTCAATTCCTTCTCAACAGGAATATGTTAAAACCCGGCTCTAAGAAAGAAGGTGAAATAATTTCGATCATAAGAGTCAAGCAATTTGATTGCTTAACGTTTAGGTGTTCATTCCCTATAACAAGTGAAACCTCCCCATGCGTAAGCCTGTATGTTCTCTCATTTTTTGGTTCTCATCTCAAAGATGAGCCTTCCCAAAGTAGTAGCTACAGTGGGAACCTCTCAGCAGTTGCTTATATACCAGTGCAGCTACTAGAAGTGCTTTCATTTCAGTGAGACAACCGATGTAGATGGCTAGAATTCAGTCATCCCAATTGGAAAAAAAATGTGTTCAAGAATGCTTTCCCAAACTGTGGGACAGATTCAGAAAACTGAAGGATCATTATGCGCCCCCCCACCACACACAGAGCACATTTTATTGCTGCATTATGACAAATATCTATCTATCTATCCATCTATCTATCCACACACACAAATACATATAGCACATTTTGTTGCTGACTTGGTTGGCCACCCAGATGCAATGACCAGTTGCACTTTCAAAGGTCAATCATAGTAAACAGAGTGCAGGATTTAGGCATGCAAATTCTCCTCGCTATCTTGGAAGCATGGTTCAGTACATATTATTGCAGAGTGTTATAATACAATGATGAACCATAAACTGTATCTATGAAAGAGAGGCATTGATGTACGGATGGCAGGGAAATGGGAGGTACAATATGTTACAGGTGGGAGGTGTGTGGCCTGGCCTAGGGATTAGCACTGGGCATGGGCTGAGGGTCCAGGAACCAAGTACTGCACCAGGAATCAGGCTAGGCTGGAACGCTAGGAGATGGGAATCAAGAGACCAACCAGAGGGCAGGGATCAACAGTCAGTTGCCAGGAGTCAGGATGTTGGAAGGTTAAAGTCAGAAGTCAGGAACAGGCAAACACCAGACCAGCTGCCCACAATAGCATGAAGCCCAGTTATACAGATAACTTCTTGTTGCCTCCTCTGTTTTAACTTTGAGCTGTAGCCCTATCAGGAGCCTTGGAACTGTCTCATCAGAGAAGAGAGGGTGGGGGCTTATGTCCTAGCTGGGCTTTATGTACGCTGGCCTCAGCTGCTGTTTGAGAGCTGCTCTGGGGAGGATTGGATCCCCACATAGGTGGGCTCAAGACCACAGATTAGATTTGGATGGAACAGAATAACACAATCAGTTCTTTAAGTGAATTGGGGTTTGATTGTGGGTCTCATCCTTGATATTCCATTGAGTCTTCATTTTTTGGACTGAGTATGTTTCTTCCTCACTCTTTGTTATTTTAGCATTGCAATTTTATTAGAACAATGCCATTCACAACTGGAGTTCAAGCTATTCTCTGCTTTATGTGCTTTTTTTAATTGAACCAATTGACAAGCAGCTCATTTAAATGGTTTTATAAATCTGTATTCAGTGCTGACTGACTGTCATGGATGTCTGGCAGATGTTAATTGTCTTTAGCACCCCTGCAGATGTAATTGTTCCATTGCAAGAGAAAATCTCCCCTCGTTGCTTAGGTAGGATTTTATTGTTTAACAAATTCAAATAGCAACCAACAAAAGGTAAATTGTGGTAGGAGTTCACGTTGCATAAAATAACTCGACTGAACACAGTTTTAGGCTGGGCTCACACATCCCAATGAGCAGAAAAAATAGGGGAGGGGGACCAGTTTAGCTTAACAGAGAAATCTCTGGTGAGTTTGAACACAAATAGGAAGCTTACAAGAAGTGGAAATTTGGACAGATGACTAGGGAGGTGTATAAAAGCATTGCTTGAGCATGCAGGAGTGTAATCAGGAAGGCTTAAGTGCAATTTGTGTTGCAGCTAGCAAGGGATGTGAAGGTTAACGAGAAAGGTTTCTACAGGTACGTTAGCAACAAGAAAATCCTGGAAAGTGTGGGCCCCTTACTGAATGGGCGCGGTAACCTAGTGACAGACGACGTGGAAAAAGATGAAGCGCATGGGCTTTTTTTAAACTTTGGTCTTCACAAACTAAATCAGGTCCCAGACTGCTACACTGGGCAGCACAATATGGGGAGGAGGTAGGCAGCCAGTTAGGGACTATTTAAACAAGCCCTCAGTGCTTCCCGGATAGTGGTACTGGGCCCCCATCCCCTTCTCTGTGCAGCTGGGAGGCTACACTGCCAAGGCAATTCAAAGGGGCCTGGGGGGCAGCTTCTCCCTTAGCCCTGATCTGTTGGGGGGCCTGAGGCCAGATCTAATGCATCCAAGTGAGCTGAGAGAGTTGACTGATGTGAGTGCAGAGCCAACGGTCACTGTCTTTGAAAACTCTTGGCAAGTGGGGGAGGTCTCAGATGATGGGAAAAAGACAAACATAGTGCCCGTCTTCAAAAAAGGGAAGAAGCAGGATCTGGGAAACTACAGGCCAGCCAGCCTCAGTTCAGTCCTTGAAAAAATTATGAAGCCTTATGTCTTCATTGTTACAAATTGTTCTCTGATCATAGCTTCTGCTCAATCACCAAAGTCACTGATTTAATTGAGTTTCCTTAATTGTCTGACATATTGCTTTATGGTGTCATTTATTTTTGAATGCGTGTAACAATGTCTCTCTCAAAATTTCCTACCTTTTTGGCATGCAATGTTCCTCTAATTTAGTCAGTATTTTACTTAACTTCGTGTTTTCACTTCTTTAAACTTCAAGTTGTTATAAATGTCCAATGCTTTCTCCCCAGCAACATGCAAAAAGATTGGTTTCACTTTATCATTTTTCTCCTCTGTTCCTGAGGCTGCCAAATACAATAAAAATCTACAAATTTTTCCAGTTCTCTGCAACATTGCCTGACACTTGCAGACTGGATGGAGGTTGCAATGCATCCATTTTTTGCTCTCCGCTTTTAAGCTAGTTAAGCTACTACTATGCTCACCAGATACATGCAACTGGCTCTACTTCTGGTTCTCTGGTGTTTCCCTTTGTTTCTGCTTTCAGTTGCAAACACAAGAGTTATTTTCAAAATGACCACAGTCTCCTTCTGATTTGGTACTTCTGACATCACGTAATTATCCTGGGGTTCATTAAATAACAAATCAGTGATGGAGGAAGGAATACAATATTCATAAAGCAAACTGGCACACATCTCTGGTGAAGCGTTGCATGCAGTCAGGCAGTCCAACCTCATCCTACAGGGTACATCTCCAAATTCCTCTGGTCAGAATAGGATTACAAGCTTCTACAAAGCTATCTGTCTACATGCAGTATCCAATGACTGGTGTGACCCTGGAAAAAAGCTAGAGCGAGCCTTTAGCTGTCATGGCTAAAGAGGTTGGGGGATATAGAGTCCTGCATTCAGTAAATTGCATTGAACTTTGTGCATTTTTTTGTAAATGAACAAAACTGCGCACACACACGCACACACACACAAAATGAGTATCACCAATTTCTGCTCTCAGCTGGAACTTTCATGGGGCCCTGAAATCTGACTAGCGACTCTGTTTAAAAAGAAATAACAATGTCGTCTCTGGGTGAGTGATCTAGTTCCAGTCAAAGATCACCTGAGCTGGTGGGTCTCAGTTAAGATGCCAGTGGGTACGTGTCTACATTGCAAAGACACCCCCACACCTCAGTCACTGCAACTGGCAGTCTCAGGACACAGCCAAAGATCATGAGCAAGGAACAACTCTTCTAGATGTGGTCCCCGCAAGTCAGAGGAAGGATGGCACTGAGGTTGGGAGTCGAGCCCAGACCTTATGTGGCCTCCATTCAAATAATCTTTGCCTTATGTTTCCTGTGTGACCATGAATAAGTCACATGGCTTCAGTTCCCCTTTTGTGAAACATGAGAAATAGGACTTCCGTACCTGTTTGGATGTTGTGAGGATAAATATACTAAAAGACATGAGGTGCTTAGATATTACAGCAGGGGCAGTCAGTAGGTGGACCGCAGGCCAAATCCAGCATGCCAGACCCCAACATTTTTTATTTATATATTATCATTATGAATATTTTAAAATTAGTTTTTTCAGAAGTCTGGACCTTGACTATGCCTTGACCAAGATATTTTGACCTTGACAAAAAATAAGTAAGTGTCCTGTACTATAGTAATGGTCCCATGCTAGTAGGCATGCCAGACAACTAGCAAAGGGTGAAGCATGTTGATGGAATTAAATGATGTCCGGGAAATTTGCTGTGGCCATAGGCATGCAATGTGTCTTCTATAATACTTGCAGTACTTCATTTTCCAGGGTTGTAACTTCAGCCTGTTTTATCATGAGCTAGAAAGAAAAGTTTAAAGCCAAGCCCTGAAATAAGACACCCAAAGAAGGTCTTAATTTCAAACTTCTTCCAAAGCATAGAAACTCTTCCAAGACATTCAAACTTCTTCCCAGGCATGGAAACTCAAACAACTGGCATAATGAAAAGAACCCATGTGATTTTTCTGAGGTGGAATTTTATTTCTGGTGAGCATCAAAGTGAGTCTGGAACAGTCAAGAATCAAAGAGATGCTCACAGTTTGTGTAACAGCCACAGAGGTGAAACTGTAGCTGAAAATACACTGGGGAGAAATTGAGTCTATCTTAGTTTCTGTATGTAACCCCAGAGGCTCTGAGACCATAGATCAGAGAGAGTAAAGTCTCTGCTCTAAAGCTTCTGCTGAGGTCAAGCTGGATTTTAGCTCATGTGGCAAAGCATGTGGCTTTCACCCCCTAAGATTGCAGGCTCATTCCCTCCTGCCAACAATCATGTCTGTTGGCCCTTCCACGTACAAAAAAGGAGATGTACAATTTGGACAACAACTTTAAAGAGTAGCCATGGTGAATCCATTCAGCCCAGGTGATTGTGGAAAGAGGAAAGTGTTTTATATTTTTCTTTGGCAAACTCTTACAAGAAAAAAGAGAAGAGCTTGAAATATCAGCATCCTTCCAGGAAAACAGCAGGCATGCATTCTACAGCAGGCTCACCTCTCATAGCATATCACTGAGTGACTGTGTTGTTGCTAGATGAAGATATTAGCTAGCGTTATGGATAGGGACAGAGGAATAGATGAGAATATCAATGCTAGAATAAGGAAAGCAACAGGGGCATTCAAGACTCTTCATCCCACATGGAGTTCACAAATAATATCTGTGAAGATAAAACTGTGGATCTTCAGCACAAATGTGAAGAGTGTATTCTTGTATGCATGCAAGACCTGGTGTACTAAAAAGTCTTCAAATCACAAGCTACAGACATTCATAAACAGATGCCTGAGGTGCATCCTTCACATCAAATGGCAAGACTTGGTCATAAATGAGGAGCTTTGGAACAGAGCAGGACAAGAACCACTTAACATTCAAGTCAAGAGAAGAAAGTGGGGTTTGCCAGGGCACACTCTCAGAAAACCATCACCAGGCATAATCCATCAAGCTCTCATATGGAACCTTCAAGTAAAATGCAAAACAGGAAGACCTCAGAGAACTTGGAAAAGCTCTACTGAGAATGAAGGACAACAATTGAGGTACTCCTGCGGTCACCTAGAAGTGTTGTCCCAAGACAGAGTGAAGTGGAGGAGACTTGTAGATGACCTATGCTCCACGAGGGCTACGTCTACACGTGCAGCCAACATCGAAATAGTCTATTTCGATGAATAACGTCTACACGTCCTCCAGGGCCGGCAACGTCGATGTTCAACTTCGACGTTGCTCAGCCCAACATCGAAATAGGCGCAGCGAGGGATCGTCTACACGTCAAAGTAGCACACATCGAAATAGGGATGCCAGGCACAGCTGCAGACAGGGTCACAGGGCGGACTCAACAGCCAGCCGCTCCCTTAAAGGGCCCCTCCCAGACACAGTTGCACTAAACAACACAAGATACACAGAGCTGACAACTGGTTGCAGACCCTGTGCCTGCAGCATAGATCCCCAGCTGCCGCAGAAGCAGCCAGAAGCCCTGGGCTAAGGGCTGCTGCCCACGGTGACCATAGAGCCCCGCAGGGGCTGGAGAGAGAGCATCTCTCAACCCCCCAGCTGATGGCCGCCATGGAGGACCCAGCAATTTCGACGTTGCGGGACGCGGATCGTCTACACGGTCCCTACTTCGACGTTGAACGTCGAAGTAGGGCGCTATTCCTATCTCCTATTGAGGTTAGCGACTTCGACATCTCGCCGCCTAACGTCGAAGTTAACTTCGAAATAGCGCCCGACGCGTGTAGACACGACGGGCGCTATTTCGAAGTTGGTGCCGCTACTTCGAAGTAGCGTGCACGTGTAGACGCAGCTCTGGAGTCCAAGGGTTTAAATTAAGTCTGGTATTAGGGCCATCAAGAGTGGTAAGCTGCCAATCAGGAAACATTTTGGGTACAAACTCATTTTCATCACTGCTGTATGCATTTTTGATCACGAATCAGCCCCTGCTTAGCAGCTGCAAGCAAAGAACACACCGAACCTATTCAAACACCCTCATCCATATTCATTTCCATTTAAACACATTAAATTCTCATGTACAATAATCCCCAAACTCTCCAAAAGCTGTTTGTTTTTCTACTTAGGTGGTGTGAGTTCAAAGACACCTTTTTAAATATGCATAGTTTCTAAAGAGCAAAAATTACAGCTTTTAATGGCGTTTGCTTTCCATTTCATGCAAAATCCCTTTTAACCTCGGCTAGATTTCTTTGGGCTCCTGTACACGAAAATTTCCTTTTTAAAGACAATCGGGAAGGCTAGAACTGTCATACTTGTTGGAACACAAGTGTTTTGCCACTGCACATGGGTTTATCACTGTATGAATCAGAAATAACTAGCCCTTTCAACACAGCACATCCAATTCTTTATTATTAACAAAAAAAGGAAAGAGGGGAGAGAATTAGATGAGCCATACACCCCAAATCTTTCAACTTTGAATAATCAGAGAAAAGCAATGGAGCCTTTATAAAATGGGGCTCAACAGCCAGACAAAACACATCACAGGAGGTTGCTTTTCAGTAGTTGTCTTGCTGAGGGTGAGAGAGAGAGGAATTTTAATTAGTGATTAATCTAATGAGTCATGGTAATATTAATGGATGGGGGAGGGAGGAGAAATGAAACTTTAAAAAAAAATCAAACCCCTCCATCACACTAAAACAGGATGGCTTCAGGCAATCAAAGCCAGGTAAAAGTGAGAAGGTGAAATAAAAGTGAAAGTGAAAAGAAATAATATAGGTTAAATAATGTTATAAATTGGCCTAGAATCTACTCCCTAGCTGAAAGAAAAAAGCTGTTTTCAGATTGAGAGGACAGCACGGTATATTCTGCGGAGAACCCAATTAATTTTTAAAAGGAGAGGTAGAAGCCAGCCATGAGAAACAAGTTGGTAAATGAGTAGGTTGGTTTTTTGGCATATGGAACAGGCAAACTCATTCAGATAGTAAAAGACTTACACCAATCTATGTACAAGACTTTCTGGAGCTTTGAAAAGGTTTAGATACTAATAAAAATACAAAAGCTGATCAACCTCCACAAATCAGACAATTGGATTAATTTACTTCCTGTTGCAGATTATCAGCAAGCAGAATGTGATTTCTACAAATTTGTTCATTTGTCAGAACCATTCCACAAAAAACAGTGAAGCTGTGTCTACATATGCACAAAACATCAAAATAAGCGACCCTTTTTCGAAAGAGCGGGAGAAGCGTCCACACGCGTAACGCCGTCTTTTGAAAGGAAATCGAAAGAACGGGGCGCAGATGTCGAAATCCGAACACCGGTCCCAGATCAGAAAGATCGGCCCCTTTCGAAATACTAAATCGAAAGAGTACACATGTAGACACTCCACAGTCTGCCTTTTTGAAATATGGGTCTGCCAGTGCGCTGGTCAGCTGGAGCGTGGGGCCGCTCCAGCTGGCAGCAGCGGGGCTCTATGGTCCCTGTGTCCATCTGCCTTAAAGCTGCATGCACACAGGAAACCTGCGGTAGAAGGTGAGACGTGCTAGGAGCAGCCTCTGCATGTGCTCCAGCCTCACGCTCCAGCGCTGCAGCCATGGCCAGCAGTCAGCCCCCCTGTGAGCCTCATAGACCCGCCACTGAGCCCCCGCAGGGCTCCGAGGGCTCCCAGGGGGAGAAAAAAAAGAAGGAGCCCCCTCCTGGACGGAGCGGGAGCTGCAGGAACCCCTTGGCCTGTAGAAGGAGGAGGAGGTCCTCCACCACATGGGGGTCAAGTGGCGCACCACTGCTGCCTTCAGCCACCTGGCTCAGGACTTCAGGGGCCACCCAGAGTGTACTGCAGAGCAGGTATGCTCCAAGATCAAGGAGCTGTGGCAGTGGTATGCCCGGGCCAGGGACCAGACCAGGCGCTTCAGGGAAGCTCGAGCCACATGCCCTTTCTTCTGGGAGCTCCAGGGCATCCTGGGGCTCCAGGACAGCTCCCCACTCCCGTCGTTCCTGGACACCTCGGCAGAGGAGCTGCAGCCGGAAGAGGAGGAGCAGCCCAGACCGGGGACCCAGGAGGGCGAGGGAACCATGGAGTGGTTGAGTGAGGAGGGGAACCTCGTCCTTCCCCTCCTGCTCCTCCAGCCGGGCGACCGGGAGACAGACATCCCCGGACATTGCCGAGGAACCCTCTGGTACATACATGGAGGGGCGCACACCTGCTCCACAGGGTGGGGGTAATGAAATGGCTAGTTGCCCGCACACAGGACTGGTGGTCCCGGGCCGCACACAGGCCAGCCCACACATGGGAAGTGGGACAGTACCCCTTGGGGAGTCAGTATCCTTTGAGGGGGCAGGGACCCCATGGGGTGGGCTCGGGCGGGTGGGCCACAGCCGGGTCCCCTTTGTCCAGGGCACATTACTGACATGCTGTCCCCCTCTCCATACAGCCGCACCATCCATGGGCTGGGAGAGCCCTGCACCGTCCCACATCCCTGAGAGCCTCCAGCAGCTCTCAGAGGCGCCTGGATGCCACCCAATGCAGCGTGCTTTCGGGGCTGTGGCCGTAGGGTGCCCCCACTGGGCCGAGGAGGACCCAGCCAGCTAGCCCCAGGCGGAGGTGGACAAGCAGCACCTGCGGCTCAGCAAGGCCGAGATGGAGTGGTGGAGGGCAGCCTGGGAGAGGCTGCTGACCATACTGGAAAGCATTGGCCACACCCTCTGGGACCATGTGGCCAAAGTAGCCCACCTCCTGGCCCCCCTGTCAGTTCCTCCCTGCCAAGCCCGCCCCCCTCAACCCCCACTGAGCCCGCCCCCACCAGGTCCACTCTCCAGCATTACCTGCTGGTGCTCCCCACACCCTCTCTGCCCCACCGGGGACCCCGCACCCTGGGAGGCATGGGCTTCAGGGGCTGATGGGGTTCCCAGCCCACCACCCCTGCCCTGGAATGAGCCCCTGCCTCCCTTCAAGTTAGGTTTCCCCCACCCCTTCCAAGTTTGGTTCCCCCGCCCCCCTCCAAGTTAGGTTACCACCCCTTGTACATAGTTAAAGAGAATAGTCTTGATAAATGTTTATTTTAAAGTTCACCACTCCGTACCGTGCTCCTCAGGGGGATGGTGGGTGGTGGATGTGTGGGTGTGGTGCTGGTGGGGGTGGAGGTGGCAGGGAAGGTGGGTGGCAGATGTGAGTGGGATGTGGTTGTGCATGTGGGTCAGAGGTGGCCATCAGCAAAGGCCTGCCTGAGGGCCTCCCTGATGTGGTGGCCATCCTGGTGGGCCTGGCAGATAGGGGTGGTGCCCGGCTGCTCATAGCCAGCACCAGCCACAGGGCTCCCCCCGGGGACATAGGCGTCCCCCTTCCCCTTCACAACATTGTGGAGGACGCAACAGGCACCCACCACCTGGGGCATGCAGAGGACCCCGACCTCCAGCTGCATGTGGAGGCACTTCTGCTGCCCCTTTAGGTGCCTGAAGGCCCTCTCCACAATGTTGCAGGCATGGTTGAGGCACTGATTGAACACCTCCTGGGTAGGGTGGAGGTGTCCCGTGTACGGCCTCATGAGCCACGGCTGCAGGGGGTATGCTGCATCCGCCACCATGCAGAGCGGCATGGTGACGTCCTCTGCCACCGGGATCTCCCACTGGGGGACGAAAGTGCTGGCCCCCATGCACCGGCAGAGGCCGGAGTTCTGGAAGACCCGGGAATCATGGGTGCGGCCGGCCCAGCCCACATCGATGTCGGTGAACCAGCCCCTCGTGTTCACCAGGGTCTGGAGAACCACCAAGTGGTCGCCCTTCCTGTTGACGTACTGGCCGGCACTGTGTGGCAGGGCATGGATGGGGATGTACACGCCATCCAAAGTGCCGATGCAGTTCAGAAAGCCCAGGTCCTGGAAGCCAGTGACGGTGTTGTCCAGATCCCCCAGGCAAACGACCCCGTGGAGCAGCATCACGTTGATGGCTCTGAAGCCCTGTGGGGGTAGTGGGGGAAACGTGCTCTAGTTTACTTGTGGCAGCTGTCTCCCCACCCTGCCTTGGGCCCATTCTGCCCTCCTCACATCTGGACCCCGCCCCATCCAGCCCCCTGCCCCCCCTCCCATCCAGACCCTTGGAGCAGTGCATTCCCCTCGCCCCAGCCTCCCCCGCACCTGTGGGGGATGCGTGACCTAGCCCCACCTTACCTCCATAAGTATAGCCCTGACGGTGGCTTTGCCCACCCCAAACTCCTGTCCCATGGAGTGGTAGGAGTCCAGGGTGACCAGCTTCCAGATGGCGATCGCGACCCATTTCTCCAGGGTGAGGGCTGGCCGCATGCAGGTGTCCTGGTGCCAGAGTGCGGGGGCGAGCCAGTGGCAGATCTCCTTGAAGGTCTGCCTGGACATGCGGAACTTCCACAGCCACCTTTCCTCACCCCACTCCCCCAGCACCAGGCGCTCCCACCAGACGGTGCTGCTGGCGTGGCTCCAGAGGCGTCAGGGCACCCGGGGGGGGCACTACTGGTGGTTCCCCGGGTAGGGGAGCCCCACAGCCCCAGGGGGACCACCCAGCCACCCAATGAGATCAGGTGCAGCTGCGGCGATGGTGCACAGCACTGCCAGCAGTGCGTCCATAATGAGGGCGTCCTCCTGCAGGAGCTGTCGCTGGGCCTCTATCGTGGGCACGAGCGGGCTCTGCTGCACCAGGAAAGGTCAGGCAGCACTCGGTTCGTGCAGAGTGGAGGGTGGAGTGAGGGTCCTTTAAAGGGAGTGGCTGGCTGCGGCCCCGGAGGGGCTTGTTGGCCATGGGACCCCATCCGCGGTTTTTCCTACCTCCCTTCTTTTGAAAGAGGCTTGGAGCCATGTGGACGCTCTCTTTCGAAAGACCATGGAGGTACTTTGAAAGAGCAGATGGAAATGCTGACCCGCTAATGACGTCAGGTGCTCCCTTTCGACGGCCGCTATTTCAACTGCCGAACTTCGATTTTCGCCCTTTTGAAACAGTGCTCACGTGTGGACCCAGCTTGAATGGTTTTAGTTGAAATTTTGAAATTAAAAAAAAGAAAGTGTTTGGCTATGTCTACACTGCTTTCTGCTTTTGGAAGCAGAATTCAAATGAGGGAGATTGAAAATGCAAATTAAGCACTGATTTACAAATCTTGTGCTTAATTTGCATAATCTCACATGATTGCATTTCCAGAAGAGTCTTTTCTGAAAACAAAAACAACTGTGTCGACAGAGCTCCTTTGAAAACAAACCCTGTTTTTGAAAGAACCCTTCTTTCTATTTCGTTTCAGGAAGAAGGGTTCTTTCGAAAATGAAGTTTGTTTTTGAAGGAACCCCATCTACATGGCTGTTTTCGTTTTCGGCAAAGCCGCTTCCAAAAATGCGATCGCAAAAAGTTACACAAATGAAGCATAAGGTTTGTAAAGCAGTGCTTTATCTGCATTTTTGATCTCCCTCATTTGCATTCTGCTTCCAAAAGCGGAATGCAGTGTAGATGTAGCCTTTGTGTGTCTTGAAGGGTGGGGATGTGACAAAATTTCCTTCTCACTTTTCAATCAGTCACAGAGCAAGCAGGTCTTGTGAATTTTGAGATACATAAAACATGAAAGAATTAATTTAGAAGAAATTAATGAACTTTCTCCCCTTTTCTACCCCACTTGACTTTATGCTCAACTAGTAATTTTTATGAAGGGACTCATGACCCATATTCACAGACTATATGCAGTAAATAACCACTTGATTATTGCTTGCTGGGAATTTGCCATTCAATCTTTGTTATTGGATGCTGAAGCCACATGATGGTGTTTTTGTTCCCTGAGTGGACAAATTAGTCCTGCCTGACATGAATTTCATTTGCTCCCTAAATACTCATACTTGTTTTGAACAGCACTTTAGGGTTTACTGTGAGTGTATGGGACTGGGCGTGATCCCTTGAGGTCCCTTTCAGTTCTATGTGGTAGATAGATAGCTATACTGCAGGAGGCCTGCTGGTTTCAGTGGAAACACTTGTCCAGTAAGCTACAAGTTGAACCTCCATAGTCTGGCACTCCCTTCCCACAACATCTGTAATCTGGGATGATCTTAGTTAGCTGGACGGACACTTATCATGGGTGTGACCAAGTTTCCTGTGGTTCCATAAAGTTTGTTTACAGCCACTGGTTCTGGCTCTTAGTGTTCTGTGCTGGTATTTAGCTGTCATTTACCCCTAAATGCCTTCTAAGAGCCCAGTAAGCAATGGAAGTGTTGGTAATGCTGCTAGACGCTATTGACCTACTGTGGTCCAGCAAATTCTCTCATATGTTACTAGTCAGGTCCTGAGGGTGCTGGCCAAGAGAGGTTCAACCTATTCTACTCTGCTTGAGTAAGGGTATCAAGTAGGGTGGCCATATTTCCCTAGGGTGAATATGGAATACCTGACAAAATTGCTTGAATTCAAATGAGCTCAATGGCAATCAATCAGAACTATGAGGCATGTCCTCCTGTCTCCCTCTGCCCATAAAAACTTCCCGACTCAGCAGGCCAAAGGGGGCTATGGTGGTCTGAGCTAAATGGGGAGGACTCAGTTATAGGCATAGTGAGGAACGACTGGGGGGGCCCCACCTCTTTCCTGCCTTTTCTCCACCTCCTGTCCCAACTCTTTCCCCAGCCAATGTCACCTGGGCTGTGTCTACATGAGCCCCAAACTTCGAAATGGCCACACAAATGGCCATATGGAAGTTTACTAATGAAGCGCTGAAATGCATAATCAGCGTTTCATTAGCATGCGGGCGGCCGCGGCACTTCGAAATTGATGCGCCTCACAGCTGCGCGGCTCGTCCCGACGGGGCTCCTTTTCGAAAGGACCCCGCCTACTTCATTGATGGGAATAAGGGGACTTCGAAGTAGGCGGGGTCCTTTCGAAAAGGAGCCCCGTCGGGACGAGCCGCGTCAATTTCGAAGCGCCGCGGCCGCCCTCTTGCTAACGAAACGCTGAGTATGCATTTCAGCGCTTCATTAGTAAACTTCGACATGGCCATTTGTGTGGCCATTTTGAAGTTTGGGGCTCGTGTGGACACGGCCCTGATGAGCTAGCAGGGCAGGGGGTCCAGAACCAGACCTTCCCCGCACTCACGGGCAGCGGTAGCCTCAGCTTGGTCCACTCCCTGGGCCATGGGGCTCTGCTCCCAATGGTGAGTGCAGGCTGTATTCCAGCTCCTGCCCTGAGAGCTGTACCGAGAGAGCAGAGCAAGTGGGAGCGGCATTGCTCTGCTCCCTCTGCTGCAGCCAGTGAGTGCAGAAGCAAGGGCAAGGGCAGACACCTGCTAGGGATGTTAAGCCCCCCAGATGTTGGTCACCCCAGGAACCCAAAGACTCTAGGCCCACTGTTCACTGCCAGCCCCTTGACCCTCCTGCTCAAGGTGTTTAGGGGGCCACACTCACTCCCTCTTGCTGCTTCCACGCATGAACTGCCAGGTGAGTGTAAGGTTTGTCTGGGAGGTGCTCAGGCGTCAGAGGCGATTGGGAGACTGCATCCCAGGCTGATGGGATCCAATGTCCACTTAAGCTGCACTCCCTTCTCTACCTGGGGGTGACGTGGCTTCTATTTTGGGAGCAGGAGGCGGCCGGCTCAAGACAACTCTGAATGGCAGGTCTGGGGAGGTAGGACCAACTGCACCCTGATCACCCCAGCAGGCCACCCAGCCTGTCTTGGTTGTGGCACGCGGGATGAAGGCGCAACTTAAAATTATGCCACAAAGTGGGGGTGGGGTTCAACTCAAAAAGTTTGAAACCAGCCGCTCAGAGTGCAGCTGAGTAGCTCAGTGTGTACCTACAGCAGTGGTTCCCAACCTTTCCACTAGCGCAGACCTCCAGTCACTGCACCCTAACTGTTTGCCGACCCCTGTCCAAGCCAATTCTAGCCGCTAGGTACACTTCATCCACGAGAAAGGAAACCACACCATAGATTTTCAGACAATTAATAACCTGATTGGAAGGTAGTTAATTTAAAAATAATTGATTGTAACCCTGCAATTTATTTAAACTTATTTTCTGTCATCTTTTTTATTTAGTTTTTCTTTTTTTCATGCCCCACCACCCCCGCATCCTGCAATACCCTTGCAGACTCCCAGAGGGCCCCCGACCCCAGGTGGGAACCACTGAAGAGGAATGGCTAGGGGCTGGGTGCAGTCTTCATGTCTTTCTGCTGCCGCAAACTGCCTCAGAGCACCACCTGTTGGCCGTTCCCTGCCCCCATTCACCTGCCACCCACAAACAGGAGGCTACTCTGGCTGTGCTGACGGCCGACTGATCAGCAGGAGGAGCAGACATATGTGACAATTTACTGTTTTTTTAAAAAAAAGGTGGGATACCCAGAAGACTTAAATAAGGGACAGATGGTCACCTTCAGTATCAGAATCTATCCCTAAGTAATTTTTTTCCCCTTTTATTGAATAAATTTTAGTTCCAGGCCTGAAATTCTTTTCTATGAATATTCATATGAAGAATATTTTGGCCATATAAATGTTCCTGGGCAGCACATCAGCAAAGGCTTCACACAGTCAGGACCCAGCTTTCACACGCATGAACAACTGAATGAACTGATTCCATATGATCTGAGTGCCAGTAACACATTTATATCCTCGTCCACCAATATCCACAGACATGTCCCCCACAGACTCACCCTCACTTGTGCATCTGCCCACCTACCCTGTGCACTCAGCTCCATTACAGCAAAGAGGGATCACAACCTTGCAGCATCAGTCAGCATTTTCTTGGTGGGCAACAAAAGTGGTAATATAATAGGTACAGTATATGGATTTATTTGAACGGTGTGTACACCATTTATTTTAACAGCTACGTGCCATTAAAACCAGCTTGCATCTTGGACAGTGGGCCAGATCGGGAGAAAGTAAAAGGGTGTTAAGTAATTGTGGGAAGTTGATCTTGGATATAACAACACTGCGTTACCATGAACTTGGGAGGAATCTGGGGTGATTTAAAACAGGTGTAACTCACAACTCCAATTCTGTAAATTACACCAGTTTAGACGCTTACAGAACCACTTTGTAACAGTCCCACCTTATATCCCTTTACCTCTCAATTTGGCCCTGTGGGAATGCCATGGTAAGACTAAAAAAATTATGGATTTAAGTCTATGAGTCGGATTATTTCCTGGAAGCAAAGGACGTGAATTAGAAAATATCCATGTATTCATTAATCAGTTGCTCCCTAATGGTACTAACCCCACCTAATGTTGTTATCATTTACGCACAGTGAAATAGTGCAAGGAACTTCACAGAATGCGCAAGATACAGTGTTCCAAAGAGCTTGAAATCATCCATAAATCAGACAACCTCTCAGAATATTACAATAAGTACCAGCAATTGCCAATGAGCCAGAAAATGGGTAGATGTTGCTAATGTGACATACTTTGGATGAGTGATTGAAGGATTCTTTCTCCCAGATCTAAACGAAAGCATCATCTCCTTGGAACAAAAATGAATCAGCATGGTAGGATTTCCACTGTGTGATCTGGAAAATATAAAGGGGCCTTAACCTCTTTACTGCAGGTAGGCCTTGTGAATTTTCCCTCCGCGTTTTTAATGTGGGAGCAACTAAGAAACATTTTAAACCATTTGAGCTCCCTTATCCCCAGCGAAGATTAATATGGATTGAAGTATTTATTCAGTGTCTGTCTTGCAGCAGCTGAGCCTCTGAGGCAAAGGCCTTTTTTTATTTCACGATTCTTGTGCCAAGGGCAAGGAGAATTCTGAAAAATATGTTTGTAGTTCTAAGTCACTTCCACTAGATGGCACAAGGCACAAGTGATTCATATTCCACCCAGTATGATATGTAATTAATAGAGCAGTAAGACATGTACAAACTTATTTGCTGTTTTCTTTGTAACTTTTTTTTTCAAAGTTCCATTAGCCTACAAAGGGGATCAAGTTAATGAGGAAACCAGGACTGGAAAGAAAGTCTGATGCAGAAAGAAAAAACGTGTCAGAAATTAGAGAAAAAGAGTTTAATAATTCCTCTACCAAGCTAGGGTTGGTCTCACATACTTGTTATAAATCCAAGGTAACAGCATTGGGTGTATTCTGGATTTGCATGAGTGTAACTAAGATCAGAATGTGTCTAGTCTTCTGACTTAGAATCTGATATTCCTGACCTCTCCACCCTGGCAGAGTTATTCTCCCCAAATGAGCCTTGATGTGTGATTAGGGTGGAACAGGTTTGAGTGACAGTCAGCAGAACTTAGTACAAATCAAATTCTATCACTTTAATCGTAGGCAGATGGACAGGGAGGCAGGAAGAAGTGCGTGTGGAGGATGATAAGTAAAAATAAACACCAGTGGGTGTTAAGATGTGGAAAAAACGCCTTGTGTTTTAATTATAGGGAAGCTTAGAGCAGCCTGCTAGGCCATTATAGAAATGCTGAAATCCACACTCAGCCAACACTCAAGTTAAACCTTAATCGGAGCTTGGACTGAATAAGATCTGATGACTGGTTTCAGAGGTGGCTGTGTCAGAGTGTGTTTCAGCAAAAATAACCAGGAGTCTGGTGGGACCTTAGGGTAGGTCTACACAGCAAAGTTATTCTGAAATAACAGCCATTATTTTGAAATAACTATCCTAACATCTACACAATGCAACCACTATTTTGAAATAATAGCTTTGGCTTATTTTGAAATTGGCAAACCTCATTCTATGAGGAATAGCATCTATTTCAAATGGCTATTTTGAACTAAGTGCTATTAAGACAGGGAATAGAGCCTATTTTGAAATAAGACAGAGTGCATCCAATGTCTGTTTCAAAATAGGTTCCATGTGTATAAACGCTGTATTTCATAATAGTTAAGTGCTATTTTGAAATACATTTTGTGTGTAGCAGTCTTATTTCGAAATAAGCTATTCCAGAAGAGCATATTTCAAAACAAGATTGCTACATAGATACGCCCTTAAATAGTAACAATTATGTTATGGCATAAGATTTTGTGAGTTGCAACCCACTTCATTGGATGCACAAAGTGAAAGAAAAAGAAAGCTAGTCAGGGTACAGAGATGGGAGTGTTACGGCAGAGCTGATTCAATCAGAGTGGAAGTGGAGCTGGTGGCCAGAGTTGCAAAAGGACATAGATGCCTAGACATACACTGGGATTGACAGAGCCTGAAGTTAGACATTTAGCCTTGCTATACTATCAATGGAAGAAGAGAGGCATGCAAGACCAGGATTCACAAAAGCCAGCCAATCCCAAAGGGATGTGCCATCTCTGAGCTGAGTATTTAACTATGGAATCCCCATCAGGCACAGAGCAGACCTGAACTGGGCCTTTCCCACACCTCAGGAGAGTTCCCTATCCACTAGGCTGAATGTTACCAGGGAGAAACTCTTCTTCAGACCTCAAATTTTCTTCCCACAGTCCCACTTCCCCCCTATATTTTCCAAAGTCCCAAGCCCTCCATGAGCCCTGGAGATTTGAGCTTCCTCAGAGCTAGGTGTGTGCACTGTCCTGTCCCTTTAAATGTTCAGGGGGCTCCATGCTCTCACCTGTCCCCAATGCAAAGCCTCACTTTCATGTGCATTTCAAGTTTGCAGCCAGAAGACGAAAGTGAGCATAGCAGACAGCAGTGTGTGCGTTGGGTCTGCCTGCACTTGTCTGTCTCCTTGGTCCAAAACCACAGGGGCTGTCATGTGCATGGAAGTAACACTCTCTCTGTGTGCAGTACAGCGTTCTACCCTGGGCACAATTCATTCCTATACACTCGTGCAAAACCTCCCCCAAGCCCGCTTAGGAAAAGCTTTCCCATCAAACCCACAGGAAACATCTAAGTACAAAAGCAATTCTCCATTCCTTTCTCCTGGCACGTCACTTGAAGGGCACTTAGCCTTGAGTGCCCTCAGCTGTGAACTCTGAGTTCATGAGCATTCAGGTCTCAGTTTCTCGTCTTTGTCGGGGGCCCCTTGCTGCAAACCACTCCCCCAAGAGTGACCAGCCTCATGACTCCTAGACCATGTCTACACCAGACTTTAAAGTCAACTGTATATAGGCAGTTCCAGCTACAGCAATGGCTAGAATTGACTTATCTACAGGTGCCTTACCTGGCCGTCTTCACAGAGGGAGGTTCATGGGAGAACTCTCCTCTCAACTTCCCTTACTCCCCATGAGACTGAGGAGTACAGGGATTGAGTGTTGACCCCGATAGTTAAATTTCATGCATTCCACACTAGGGTCATGAATTCGAACTCCAGAAGAGTGACCTTGACTGGGTGCATCTACTGGGTAGTGTTGCAGGTAGCCCGTCATGTCCGACGATGACTGGGTAGTGTAGATGCACCCTAAGTCTAGCCACTCAGTCCTTAGCCTCCCAACACTGGCTCTTCAGCACCCCCAGATTTTGCACCCAGCACGGCCCCACACCAGTGCCCCAGACACCAGGCCAAGCCTGGGGGACCTGCTGCCACCAGGGGTTCCAGCCACTGGCCTTGTGCCCTGGGGCTTCACTGCCAGCCCCACGGTCTGGGCCACTGGCCCCTCTGCAGCTGCCTCAAGTCCTGGCCACGAGCCCCAGTCGTGGGAGCTCCAATGATGGCTCCTGGGTTCCATCTCCTGGCTCTTGGCTTTCTGGCACCGGCCCCCTCCCTCAGGACAGTCAGCAAACGAGCCCCTTCACCGATCTCTGAGCCAATTCTCTCTTCAGACTCTGTCTCACAGGCAGCTCTCACCTGCCCACTTCCTCACTCCCCTGGTCTGTGCCTGCTAATGCAGGCAGCCCTAACTCACCCTTTAGGGCCCTGGTTCCTTCTTTAAAATCTCACTGGCAGGTAGCGGATGAGTCACAGGAGCACTGGACTATGCCTCTTCTTAAAGGACCAGTGCAACCTGCACCCGGCTTCTATGCAGAATGCCAGGCCTGGGGTACACATGGACGCGCAGGGCTTCAGAACAAGTGCCTCTGACCACCCCAAGCATTCTGTCATGGCCCAGGGAGCAGAGGGCTCTCTGGTACGCAGGGTCACAGCCGTTCTCTGTTAGGTTTCGATGATGGCAATGGCCCTAGAGAAATACTGGGGTTTACTGAAGGAACAGATTAAACTCCTCCTCTCCTCTTGCGCACTGAGCTTGATCTAATAAATAAAACTGTGAGTTTTTAAGGTGCTACAGGACTGCTTGTTTTTTATGAAGGTACAGGCTAACACGCTCACTCCTCTGAGGCTCGTGGAGCTGAACCTGTTCCTAACAGGGTAGAGTTAGAGCCACTTAAGCCCCAGGAGGTTTTCCCCCATGGGAGCATTGGGAAAGCATCTCAGGCGTGAGGGACTTAAGTGTGTATTTGTTTTAGTTCTTTTAATTAACTTCCCCAGCCTCTCCCCTAGTGGGGCTATTCCCAGCCTCTGGGAGTTCAGCTGGGGCCATGGACCATGGGCATCCTTCCCCCAGGCTCTGTCCATCACGGGGGCCTTAAAGCTTCTCCTTCACTTGTCTCCCTCCCCGGGAAATGAGTGGGGTTTTTGTCTCCCGCTCATTGTCTAGGAGGGCCCCGCTATAGCTGCCCTCTTTCCGCCTGCAGAGAACACTAGTGAAGTCCCACACTCTGATCCAGGAAATGTGACATTTATTAAGTACAAAACCTTGCCTCCGCGCCTCTGTTTTCTCTTTGCGGCTGTTGTGCTTTCCTCCAGTCCTTTGCCCATCTGCTTGACCAGAGCAGCCAGGCTGTCCTGGCTAAGCAGAGGTTTCTTGGCAACAGTTTCATGACCATTCTTCCCATGAGGAAACAGAGAGCGTTAGGGATTTGCGCGAGTGTCACACTAAGCAGAATCGGACCTGGGAAGAGAGTCCAGCAATCCTTCCTCCCAGGGCTGTCCTTGCCCATATGCAGAATTTGCAGTACCTAGAGCATGTGGAAATTTGGAGTGCCACTTGGTCTTAACCCCACCCACCCACCTCTTCCTATCCCTGTGTTGTTCTTCTTCCCCCTGAGAGGATCTAGTCAACTTAACAATGAAAAAGCCTGCCTGAGCTATTAGCAGAACCTGTGAAAGAACCACCCTGGTGGTAATGAGACCGCCTCTGGTATAAACGGTGAGTTTCTGAATTTACTGATTTGAAGCTATTTCAGTACTGGGTTGCTGAAGATCATAAAATCACATCTCTAAAAAAACTGCTCCCCCTCCAGCTGCCATGAGGCATAGGGGCACCAGTTTAATAGTACTGCACCGGGCCCCATAAATCCTAAGGCGGCCCTGATTCGTCCCAGACCTCTGATTTAACCGTTGCCATTTCTCCTTTCCCAGCCTAAATGGTCTGCTCCCATCTTAATCTGGGAATTGCTCCCCCCACAGTAGTCAGCTTCAGGTGTTTGGAGAAACAGGGGCAAAATGTGTGTGTCAAAGCTAATAGATACATGTATTACTAGACCCTTTTATCTCATAAGTCCTTTGCTTTATCTGCAGGAATATCCTTCCTCTTTAACTTTCCTTGGACGTCAGCTTGATTGTCAGAGTGAAATCAGCCTCTTCACAAAGACCCGGGTGACTCTTCCCTTCTTGTCAGCATGACAAATTTTAAAGGAAGCCTTGATTCTTTCAAGCATCATGACCCAAGTTGGGAGCATCACTGAAAGTTCTATCAGCAACGTCCTGAGCTTGCCTTACAATGTAACCAGGCATGACTTGTGTTCCAGCACAAACGGCTGAGATAAGGATGCTGATCTCACCTGCCAATTTCTATCACGCTGTACTGTCTGAAGTAGGATAGAATTTCCTGAATTTAGGATAGAAAATAACTGCTGTACCTTATGCTTTGGTTTTGCTGACTTTTTAAAATGAGAATCACCAAATCAAGGTTAAGTGCTTCGAGATTAAAGGAAAATTGGGATGATTTGAGACAAATCATGCAATCAACCACTTCCAATGTTTTGAAAAGTTTGGTAAATTCCCCCCATCCCCCCATTATTTTTAATTTTTATCTTGTCTTCAAGTCTGCCCATTCCTATGGGGAGCAGAACTAAAACTGCCAAAATACTACAAGGGAAGCTGTTGTACTGAGCTTTCCTGCCTAATTAAGCAGATCCAAGAGATTTGGATTAGCTGCTGAGAAAAATGTGAACTCCGGCTACTTGTCTGTGCCAAATCCCATGACCTGATTTCTGCTGCTGATTTTATTCCTGCATAACCCACACCCCCAGGGCTGTCATTCACTGTCTCATGTAGGGGTGCCTAGACCATTTACACAGCAAAAGAATACATCTTCTTAGCAGTGAGCAGGCAGGCTTTTAGGTCTAACTATAGAGACTCCTGTACAAAGCTCCAGAGGCCCCAGGTTCAAGTCTCCCTGTGGGTAGCTACACTTGCAGCACAGTCAGCTCTGTTGCTGCTGTTAATCCTGAAACCCGAACATACTTGGAGTTACTAGCTTGTTACCTCCCTCTGTGAGGAGCTGCACTGCCACATAACTCCCTGGTACATCAAAACTGCATTAGCATCTGCAACATATATCAGTGCCTGTGCTATGAGCTTCAAGGACCCCTTCCATTCTTACCCTCCCTCTTCCCCATGGCTAACTGTCAATCAAATTTGGCTTGTGCCACTGCTCCTGCAGTACTGTCATACGTCAGGGAGGCATAGCATTGCAAGGTCTCCTAGCTGCTTTATCACTGCAGATGCTATATTCCTGTAACCACCTCCTGTGCTCCTTGCTGTTTGATGTTAAAGAGAACAGGGACATCTTTTTGCTTCTGCTGGAAACATGGCTGATCCCTCTCACCTAGCTCTCCTCAAATACATCAATGACCTTGATTTTCACACAGAAGAGCATTATGGCTCTTAGGGTTCCTGTTTCAAGGCTGCAGCTGTTGGGGAGTAAAAGCTCTTTCTAGTCCCATGTTTTCTCTTTATAAAAATCCTAGCCTCTCTGTAAAGAATAAAACCCCCTTCAAAGGACATAACAAACGGCTGGCAAGAAATGATTAAATTGAGCTTTCAGCTGCAATTCACACCTACCTGAATCTGAAACTGAATTAACCAATTACAACCTGTTCTTTCCAACCCCTGCTCTCAGAAAGTTTGCATTCTATTAAAAATGGGTCCGAACCAAAACCTAGATCCCCAAGCCTCTGAATTCCAGAGATCTGGATCTGATGGAGGAGCTGAACTTTAAGCTTTCTACAGGTACCAGGAATATGCCCACTAATCTTTCCCATCCATGTGCGTAATAAACATTTTAATGTGCACCATGGCATGCACACTAAAAACCAGCAGAAACAAAGCCTAGCTTTGGGCACTCTGCTAATCAGTGGAGCAGCATTTGAATCTCTCCCAGCAGGCGCACAAAGGCACAGGTTACAGGGAATGCTTGTACAGAGCCCAGAAATTATGCATCGTGATCCAAACTTTGGGACGCATCATCATTGCTGGATACTACTTTATTCCACCAGAGATTCCTTGAAGTTTATTTGCAGAATGATGAGTGCTAATAAGTGTCAGTAGGTAGAGTCAGAATCTGTCACCTGTGGCTTAGGTCCATCTCTGCATTACAATCAGAGTGCTCAAAAATGGCTCAAGGGCTGTGTGGAGCTTTCTTTGAGGTCTCAGGCACGGGACAAGAATGCAGTGATTCCAGTTTGTCAAAACTGAAGCAATTCTGTTTGAGGCTGACGGCTGACAATTGCTGTGGAAAGTGAAATGCAACCCTAGAGATGGGATTGTAGGACACCTCAAGAAAGTCAGATTATATATTGTGTTTCCTTTCTACTCTCCCGAGTTTTGCAATATTTGCTGTGCTTTTTAATGTACCAGTTTTTGGAATCAAGTGAATACGGGAGAATCTCAACTTTCATTAAATGAAAAGTAAGTTTTTAGCTCTTGTGGTTGCACAGAAAAGCTTGAAAATGTGGCCCAACTGCACGTGGAAAGGTTGAAAATCCAGAAAGCAGATAAAAGTAACAGCGATTTATTAAAAAAAAACAAACCCTCCTGAGTTTTGAAAGCTTGGAGTTGGCAATGCTTCTTATGAAAGAAAGAACTGTACGGAATTGAACATGCAATCATAGTAATGCATCAGCTAGTAGCAATTGAGTGGTGTTGATTTTATCATGCCCTGGAGTGAAAGCTCTTCTCTGGGACAGGTTTTTTGAGGCGTCTACCTGCAGGAGAAGCAGCTTAGTTTGGGAGTTACTGGGGTGTTTCTGCCTATCAGAGTTAGGGGCCAATCCAGTCCTTTAGGCTGCGGTTGTGAAGGATCCCCCAGGCAAGTGAAACTGGGTTGATTCCAAGTGATACAGAGGGCAGGATTTCAGTGGCCTGTGCAACTCCACCACAGGCAGATCCCAACCCTTGCAAGAGTGGGACCAGGTTGGATGGCAGCACAGACTCAGGAGAAGATAAAATAGATTTTGAGGGACTTACATTGATTTTATAATATACCTGTCTTCACTGCAAATATCATGAGGTTCATTTTAAGGGGTCCTAAGTTTGACTTTTCTACTCCAGCTTTTTCATGAGGAGTAACACCAAATTCAAATTTACAAGGTCGACTTAATGCTACTGTGGACACAGTGTTATTTAATTGGATTGACATCCGGAAGTATCCCACAATGCCTGCAATGTGTCCATTCTGGCCATTGCTCTCACCTCTGCTGCTCTCCAGGTGAGCAGGAAGTAGGAAACAGGAAGTAGGAATCAGCTGGGAATTTTAAATTCATTTTCTTTCTGGCCAGTGTGGCTAGCAGACCTCAGGAGGACACCTCAGCAGCACATCTGGCCATGAGCTCACAGAGTTGCAAAAGAGTCCCAGCACAAAGCTCTAAGCTTTAAGATCCTCCAGATCTATGCTAGCCTTGCAATGGTGTATGCTAGGGGCAGG
The DNA here is from genome assembly GCF_033958435.1 of Carettochelys insculpta. Lineage (NCBI taxonomy): Eukaryota > Metazoa > Chordata > Testudines > Carettochelyidae > Carettochelys > Carettochelys insculpta. The sequence goes on from NC_134144.1 coordinate 68,497,604, forward strand.
CTGTGGAAAAGTGGTGTGAAAATGAGTTTGGCAGTTTGTTCTCAATGGGAGTGGGGACTGAGTGCAATGCACTCTGGGATGATGATATCAGACACCCACAACCACTTGCAGCACATTTTTTCCCATAATACACTGGCACAGAAACCCAGAATGCAATGGGGCCACAGGAACTGTGGGATAGGTACCCACAATGCACTGCAGACACAGTCAAACTTAGCAAAGGAAATGGGGGCACATGATGTAGACTTTCTGAACTTGTGGACACTCACCATCGACTTTACAAAAACTAGTGGTAGAAAGTTGACTTTAATAAATTTGACTTTATTTCCTAGTGTAGACATAGCCTAATGCCTGGATCCACTACTTTCAACTTCTCCCGTATGGGCATTCCCAAAGGGCACTCAGGGCTAATTCAACATCTCTGGGTCCACATCTGGGGAGGAAGGAAGCCTCACGCTCTTCCCCTGTGCATCTCCCAAGTGCGCTGAGCAACTGCAGAGGCTGAGGAGTTGCTGCTAAGACAATATAATAAAGCCGACTATCTTTACTGGAATTGCTATTAGCTACCTCATTGCTCATGGACTCATAGAGTTCAAAGCAAGAAGGGACCATCAGCATTAAGGCCAAAATTTTGTTGTGAATTTTTTAGTAAAAATCATGGACAGGTCATGGGCAGAAAAGAAAAATTCACAGAAGCCTATGACTGGTTCCTGACTCTTAGAAAAATATCCATGACAAAATAGGGGTACTCAGCTGTGGGGTCCCCACACTGCTTGCAGTGTCTAGGCAGCTGCAGGGACTGCTTAGAGCTCCAGGGTCCCCTGTTTTTCACAGCATCTGAGAGCTCCTGGGTACCCTGGGGGACACAGCAGCTGTGATCTGCTCATGATGGCTGGGAGCAATGGGGTACCCCCCGTGTGTGGCTGGGGGACCCAGAGCTTCTGGCTGCTGTGGGCTGAAGTCACAGAGGTCACTGGAACTCATGGAACCTTAGCCTTAATCATGATCACCTAGTCCGACCTCCTTAGCATTGCAGGCCACCGAACCTCACCCACCCACTCCTATATAGACTCATAACCTCTCAATGAGTTTCTGAGGTCCTCAAATCATGGGTTAAAGACATCAAGCTACAGAGAATCCATCATTTACAATGCTCTCTGACCACCACTGAAAGAGCATCCCAGATATAATTTTACCCTAGTCTCTTCCATATTTGGGAAGCCAGTTTAGCATGTAGGCAATTAGAGACTCTTCAAAAATGGGCAAGAATTGGAGCAAGTTGAGTGAAGGAACCACATGTCCATGGAACTGCCAAACAGAGGAGAAAGAGGAAGGACAGAAAGGAGCTTCAGTGCTATGGACCACGGCTATGGTGACAAACAAGACGTCATCCAAATCCCAGGTGGAAGTCCTGGAGAAATGACCCAGCAGGACAAAGGGAATTGCCTTTAAGAAGAGAGCACAGGAGCAAAAGAAATGTCTGGTGCTTACTTCAGTGCACAGTCACTCATTCAACTTGGAAGTGGCTTGGTGTATTTGCCATGGAACAGAACAAAATTATTCCCTTTAGGCTTGGTTTGCACGAGGGAGTTAAGCTGATTGCAGATATGCAATTCTGGCTATAGCAACTGTGCAGCTAGAATCGACTTATCTGCAATCGATATATCTGGCTGTCCTCACGGAAGGAGGTGGGTGGGAGAATTCCGGGCACAGAACTCCTTTATTCCTCACTGGATTGAGGTGTACAGGAGTTGACTGCTGACTCCAGACAGTTCGATTTTGTGCATCCCCATGAGGCATGCAAAACTGAACCCCAGAAGATCAACCCTGATCAGGTCAACCTTCCTGGTATTGTACACATATCCTAAGGTAGAAAGGACACTTATTTCTAGACCAGCACAACATGTGGTCTCTCTGGGCTCTACAGACTCACCACATGGAACACAAACTTCTCCACTTTAGCTATAAGTCATAGACCTTTTCTGCAGTACAGGTTAACTTCGGCAATAACATATGTCATTCAAGGGTATGAATAATCCATATCAGTTACATGGATCTAAGTGCTAGTGTAGGAAGCACTAAGCTAGTGGAAGAGCTCTTCCTGCTGATAGGACTACAACCTCTTGTTGGAGGGCAAGGGATATTAAGTCAAGGGCAGAGCTCTCTGCTACTGGCATAGTGCACAGTCAGGTAAAATACAGCCCGTGGGCTGGATCCAAGCCACTGGATCCAGCCCACAGGTGCAGCTGAAGCCTTGGTCAGGCTCCCTGCCTGCCCAACACCGTGTGCAGCTCAGAGCAGCCAGCTCAGGGCAGTTTGTCTGTAAACTGCTGCGAGCCTGGGAGGGAGAGGGAAGGAGGCTTCGTGTGCTGCCCCTGCCCTCAGCAAAATCTTGCAGCTCCCATTGGCTGGCTTTGGCTTTTCTGTCTGTTCTTCAAACAGGCATCACTTAGATTACTCCCCCACTTCCCATGGGCTCACAGATGCTCGCAGATGCACAAGGCCCTGCAGTGGCTGCTCTGAGCTGCCTGCTGGGGCACAGAAGGCAGAGAATTATCTTGAGAATCCAGCTGGCCGAGAGTTGCCAGGTAAACACCTCCTGGCCAGAGTCTATCTCTGGCACCCCCCACCCCCAGCCCTCTGCCCACCTCCTCACATAACCCAAACACTCTGCCCCTCTCCTGCACCCATTCCCCTTCCCAGAGCCCGCATCCCAATCTCCTCTCTGGGTCACAAGCCCCTCCCACCCTAGGTCACAACCCAAAAACCTGCACCCCTTTCTGCACACCAGTCACCCATCCCAGTCACAACCCCCTCCTCCACCCAAACCACCTCTCAGACCCCATGCCTCCTCCTGGACCCCAAACGCCCTCTGCACCCAAGCTCCATCCCAGACCCTGCACCATTAATATCAGGGAAGAGGGTGGCTTTGATCACTGACGCAATTCTTGGAATGCTCCCCTGCATCAAAAATTATTGCCCACACCCGCCACAGAGCATCTCTCCCACAAGTGCATCAGTGCAGCTGTGCCATTGTGAGGTCTGTAGCACAGACATAGACTGAATACTCTGCTAGTCCCTGTCCTTTCCCGTCAAGCTGTTCACCCTCAGTGCTGTGGGTATTCAAGTGCTTAAGGATTTTTTTTCAAACTAGGACTCTCAAGATGGCTAAAGGTTAAATCAGTGTTCTGGGGCTATTCACTTTCTCAAGGTTAATGAGCCCAAGTAAATAAAGAAAGGAGGCCAGGGAGAGAAAGGAAATCATTAAGGTGAGAACAGGTCAAAACAACAGCTGTAGAACATACCAGACCTCTTCCTTTTTCACCACCGACCAAATAAAGAGTTTTGCCGTTTAATCCCTCTTGACAGAGCTGCTCATTCACCCACTGGAGATCTTTCAATCTTACATGCTGGGAACTGGGCGTTCATTAATCCTGAGATTTGCTGCCCCGCCAATGCGCTATGTATGATATTAATCTTGGAGTCCCCTAACTCCACCAGTGAAACTAGTTACACCCTAAGCCTCCTTTTCAGCAAAGCACTTAAGCAAGGGCTTGGGGCTTTATAGTGTTGTTGAGCCCAGATGTTAAAAAATCTGGAGTCACCTCCTGTCACAAATCAAGAGAAAAAAACAAATGGACTGTTTTCATTTGCTTTTAGGGTGTACCTGGTTCCCATTTCAAGCTTCTCTCCATAACCACAGGAGAACCACTTGTTCTTAAAGTGAAAGCTCAAATTCCCACCTAATTCCAGGAATTCAGGAGCAAGGGCTTTACGAAAAACACCAAATGTAGTCAGATTGATGATAAACTTGTGTGAGTCAACAAAAGTGGACTTACTTCATGTCCCATGTGCTGAGGGTACCTTTCACTGTTATGAAATTAAACTGGATCTTTAATAAAGCAACTATCTACAGAGCTGCACCAATTGTCACTTACCTTAGATTGACTTCCTCGTGTCTGGTGTCCTCCCATAATCATACTTTTGCAAACCCTCATTCTCCCTCCAGGTTCCATGCAGGTTGCTCTACCTGGGGCTTGAAATAAAACATATGATGCAATGATTTGCTGGATGGCATTTGCATTCCTGGGTTATATCTGGCTTTAGGTCATCCAGAAGCACTGGAACATTTTTTGGAGTGGGAGTACTGAGCTGTTTACCCTTACCCCATCCATGCCTCTCACTGACCCCTAGAGCTGGGGCTGGGAGCAGAGCCATGGCTCCAGGAGGAGAGGACATAGATGGGGTGAGGTGGCAGAGGCTGTGGCCAGACTTAGGAGTAAGTGCAGAGCCCTGGGTACAGGGCAGGCAGCTGGGACCCTGGGGTCCAGGCCAGCAGCTTGGCAAGACCCCAGGCCAGCAGCCAGGACCCTGCAGGCAGGTGGGGCCCTGGGTCTGGCAACACAGCCTATGGGCAGCAGCAGGTCTGGTGGCCAGGACCCAACATGTGAGGTCATTGGCCAGGACCTGTGTCCAGCAGTGGTGCCCTGGGTTCAGAACCAGAGGCTAGTAGCTGAGCAAGACTGTGGGCTGGCAGGAGATGCCCCAGGCATGGGGCTGGCAGCCAAGTGGGACCCTTGGGCAGTAGTGCAGCCACTGGGCTGCAGGAGAGCTGGTAGCTGGGACCCTGGAGCTCGCAGCAGAGCTTCTGGAGCCAACAGCTGAGCAGCAGAGTCCCTGGGCTCAGGACTGGGGGGATGAGCAGGGCCCGGGGCTTGGCAGCGGAGCATACAGGCAGTGCCTGAGCCCCAGGCAGCAAGAGTGCAGGGCCGGGACACAGGGCAAAAAACTGGGGGTGCTGCATCAATCCCCATACTCTCACTTCCCATGTGTTTGGATCCATCTTTCCATGACTGATGTTGCATTTATATTCTTACTCAGCCTGGACTCATCTATTTCAATCCCATGTCTAGCCGCAGTGGTTCTCTGCTTTGGCCGCATTGCCAGCTCTTGGGTATCACAAATCTCACAATACTGAATGTTTTACTTGAATCCTTAAATCCTGGAATCAAGTGAGTAGGTGAGAATCTCACCTTTCAAAACAAGTATGTTCCTATCCTCACGATTACAGAGATGGGCCTGAACATAGTGTCTTTTAAGACAATCCCACAGTTTTTGTGGTGCAGCTCATGATTTCTGAATCTTTGTGGTTGTCCATGCAGCTTTCCCTTCATGTGTTGACGCTTCCCAGGCACACAAAGGACTCAAAATACTGCCTGCCCCTTTCCTCTTTAAAGTTTGGTCTCTTCCATCGCTTAGTTGGACAATCTTCTCTTCCTTATTCTTCTGGGTGGTTGCTCGATAACGAGTAGGCGAGTCATCTGATGGCTGATCAGCCCCTTTCTGGAGCTGCAGATTTTGTCACAGAAGGGGCAGGTGTTGGTAGCTGTTGAAGGGGTGCAGGGCTGTTTTTGATGCTCTTCTTACCCGCCTCTCCTCATCTGCACTGTGGTGGGACCTCTCAAATTGTGCTATCCCTCATGGACTACCAGCCTCCCCTGGGGTGGTCCTGGGCAAGGTTCTCCCAAGTGTCAACATCAATGCTGCATTTTTTCATGTGTGCCTTCAGCATGTCTTTATATAGCTTCTGCTGGCCCCCAACACTCCTCCGTCCTTCCTCCAACTCAGAAAGTGAAGACAGACTTCTCTCTGCAAGCTCAAAGGACAAGAGGGAAAAATTGAGACAATTCACCTCTTCTTTCTTCTCAATTCCCCATCCCAGTCAGAGAGACCACGTGTAAGAAGTGGTAGGATGCCACCATTTGAAAAACTGCCATTTAAATAAGCAGATGCAATTATACCACATGGCAATCCAGGCTCTGGGTAGCGAGGCCGTATAGCAAGACTAGTAATAACCCCTGGCCAACCTTACACTTGGAGCTTCTTGGAGAACACATTATACAGAATTTTATTCAGTGCATCAAATTAAGTCATGGCCCGCCTTTGCACCACTCATGACAATGAAACGTCGCTCAGCAGTACTTTTAGTGACAATAAGTATTTCCATGTTGTGTTAAGCCTCAGGCCACTACTGGAAAGGGCAACATAAATAGCTTCTGAGTTACCCCTCAAAAGACTGAGTGAAACCAAGAAAATAATGAAGTTGTTCTCATTTATGGCTATCTATCTTAGAAATATAGGCCAATGCCCCAGACTGCTGTATTACAGAAATATCTCCAATACTTAGCAAAACAGATGAGCTACTTATGTTTTAATGCCATAATAGCACTTCCTATAGTTGACCTTCAATGATAGCCACTGACCTTAGTGCAGATTAATAGTTCCTCCAGGAGTTTAAAACATCTGTTATTAAAAAAGATTTTTATCTATAATCTAAATATAAAAATTGTAGAGAAGCAGCAAGGTCTTAAGGGGGCTGATAGAGTTTTAAGACAAGAATCAAGGATGCACATTCCATGACTTGACAATGCCTCACTTTAGTTGGTGTGTGTTCAGATGAATTTTTTAACCTCAGTCTATGATACAGTAAGAATCTGTGACCCATTATACTAATCCAAAACATTTGTTACTGAAGAGATCCTGAAAAGTTAGCCCCACATAGTGATTTACAAGTAACTGCTTCAATGACACTCGGTAACAGAATGCTCAATGATCAAAAATAATAAAACAGAGAAAATGGAAAAAAGAAAAGTCTGCAGCTCTCTAACTCTGCCTCCTAGTACTCTTCTTTCTAACTTGGTACAGTAATAAGGTCAGATACCTTCCGCTTGCCCCCTCATTTGGTTCTGTGGCAATGCGCAGCCTGTTTCCCTTCATTTTGGTTCCTCGATATATTTCACATACAGGTCTGTGCAAACGTGGTTCGTTAAGGACTAGGTTTACTCAGACATGTGAGGATGGATAGGCTGTGGCCAGCAGAGAAAAGAGGAGTAGGAAGAATTCCATACAGCTAAAAGTTTCAAACCCATACCACGTCTTCAATGGGGGAACTTTGGTGGATACATCTCTAGATCCAACAGATCCAAGGGAAGAGAGATGTGTACAGGCAGGCGGAGGGGGAGCCGACAGGATTGCTGAGTCCCTGGGCAAGCCAGAGGGGGGCCCAGATCTGCGCTCACAGAAGGGGTAGGGTCTTGGTCAGAAGAGGTGCAGCCTTGGACAGCCAGCCCTCAGCTCAGTGCCTGGCCTCTACTCCTCCCTTAGCCAACCCTCATTCCTGCTTGGAGCATGATACATGGAGCTCCAGCAGAAATGTAAAGGGTGTGGAGCTCTGGCCATTGTAGTAGTAGAGGTCGCATGGTTGGGAGCCCTGGGGCCTTTTGAATTGCTGGGTCCCAGGGCAGTTGTCTCCTTTGTCTCCCCATCCCTAACTGAAGACAGCAGCTCCGCACAACCTGTAGAACAATTAAGCTTGTTCACAGAGTTCTCCAACTGTCCAGGGAAGACATATGAGCCTCACTGGAAATTCAGTGCTTAGAAGAACAGAAAAACCATTCTGCAAGGGGCAGGCAGACAACAGGACAGCATGTTGCCTTTCCAGAACTGATACACGAGGTGTCACTCTAAGAGGGGATAGCTTCTGAAGTTGATAAGCAAGGGGCCATTGGTGAGGGTTCAGATGGGCTGACTGAATTGCAGGACATATAGCAGACAGCAGATAACTTCAGGAAACTCAGAAGAATGATGAAGAAGAAGAATGGTCAAGCAATCTTTTCTGAGACCCTTCCTGTCCCATGAGTGAAGGAAGACAGTAGAAGATTCTGGAAATAAATTGCTGGCCACGTATGACATGTAAGATAAATGGCTTTGGTTTTGTGGCACATTGTTCCACCTTCTATAGGGAGAGTGGTTAAAAATGACAGGAATCAGAACTGATTATTTATGAGCATAAATTCAATCTAGTTGTTACTACTGAAATCTGGTGGGACAATTCACACTAGTGGAATGTTAAAGTCAATGGTTAGAACATATTTAGGAGGGATCAAGTGGACAAAAGGGGGAGGACATTGGTACTCTATGTCAAAAACTTGTAGGAAAAAACTTGATCATGAGAGACTCTGAGTTGAGTGACAGATGTGGGAAGAGTTCTGCTGCCAGTACAGAAAACATCCTTGGAATTTCTAAACATTATAGATAGCAATTTTCTAACTCAAAGTGTTGCGTCCAACCCCAGGGAATTCCACATTAGACCTTATCCTAATAGATAAAGAGGAATAATGACAGAGAGTGTTAGTCTGTATTGCGTCTGTTCTGGTAAGGCTATGATCTGAAGAAGTGGGTCTGTCCCATGAAAGGTCATCACCTAATAAATAAGTGCTACATGACTACGGTTTTGTTTAGATAAAGAGGAACTGTTTGCAGAACTAAGAGTAAGGGCAGCTTACAACTTGATTACAGTTATACTGTGCAAGCAGAATAAAGGCCAGAGAAGTGATATATATATATTGGGTGCTTTACAAAGGCCTGTTTTACAAAGCCAAAAACAATTATGAACCAAATCAGCTGGGAGGAAAAATTTAATCAGAAAAATGAAAATGATAAGACCAGCTTATTAGACGTCCCCCAAACTACTACTCTTTAATTAAGGAAAATGGCACCAATTCTTGGTGTAGGCTTTTCTTTCTCCAAAAGATTCACCAGAGCCCAATAAACCTAATTCTTCCTGTCAACACCATCCACACAATGAGGCCCTGTGGTTAGGCCTGTCTAACTTGCTGCTAAGGATGGAGGTATTGCAGAGAATGCCACCATGAAGGTTCTGCACTTTAATCTCTTAACTAGCAGCCTAAGTTTTGCCTCTAGGACATCTGTATGCCCTTTCCCTATGTCACTGGTGTCTACATGTACCACAGGCACTGGCTTCTCCAAAGCAGTGCACAAAAATCTGCCTAGATGCCCCAAGATGTCTGCAACTTTCACATCTGCATCCTTCACAGTGCGGTCCTCCTGGTCATTCCTAGCCCAATCATCTATACTGCTTATAATGCAATACCCTGTTACCGTGACCTAGTAATGGGGTTCCCTCCCTGGTGGTGTCCTCGCTATGAGGGGATACTGTGATGTCCTCTGGAAGCAGAGTCCTAACTATGGGATCATTTCCTTGCACACCAGTTTGGTGCTCCCCTCTCCTGAGGCTTTCATCCTCCTCAGCAGCACAGAGGCTGTCAGATTGGGAATGGGACTGCTATACTGTGGCCTGGAAAGTCTCCCTGATGTACCCTTCTGTCCCCCTTAGCTTCTCCAGTTTAGTCACTCTGGCCTCCAGAGGTCTTACTTGGGTCTTTGAGGGCCACAAGTTGTTTGCATCAAATACGCACATGCCACCTGCCCACAAGGCAGGTAATCATGCATGCTGCATTCCATGCAATAAGCTGGAGACCTTCCAGCCTTCTGCTGTACTTCTGCCTGCTTGCTGTATTTTGTTTGTTTGTTTTTGAGAGGATTATTGGCCTAAGCGTTTTGTATGTTCATTAGGTGTATCTGTCTCTTGTACTCCCTTGCTAACTTCCTTGCCAAACTCACTCCCCTGTTTGCTAGCTCCTCTGGTCAATTAGGAGCTGGCTTTTTAAATCCCTTTTCTCCCTGGGTTAGCACCTTCTGCTTGTCAAAAGATCTTAAAGGGATTACAGCTCAAAAGACAGCAGGCTAGAGTCTCATTACTAAACCTTCAACCTAGCCTAGCAGGCATACAACAAACAAACAAACAGCACAAGAAGCTCATTCTAAGGGTCTTGTAACTGCTCCTCCTTCACCTGGAGAGTCAATTGCAAAACTCCTCTGTTTGCTGCTCCTGTTCACTAACAGAGAGGAAAGGTCACAGATTTAGAGCAACATGGGTCATGTGGTACACTGGGCGTGAGAAAATGCAAGGCATTTTAATAAGGCTAAATGTATATTTATCTGGGAACAAAGAACATCAGGCATATTTATAGAATGGGGGAGTCTATCCTGTGAAACAGCGACATTGAAAGAGATTCATGGGTCTTGGTGGATAGTCAGCTGAACATGAGCTGCTAATGTGACTCTGTGGCCAAAGGAACTAATGAGTTCCCAGGACGCCTAACCAGTGAAAGCTTGAGCAGGAGTGGAGTAGATTAGAAAACATGTCTCAGTGGTAAATGCAAAAAATACAATGTATCTTAACAAAGAGAAGGGTAAGGGGTGATTTGATTACAGCAGGCCTGTTGGGGGCAAAGGGGCAGTTGCCCTGGGGCCTGGTGTTTCAAAGGGGCCCAGAGCTCCAGCCACTTCCAAAGCAGTGGTTGCAGTGTCTGGAAGGAGGGGGCTCGGGTAGACACAGCCAATGTGTTGCAGCAGTGAAAAAATCAAACAGAATGTGAGGAATCATTAAAAAGGGATAGAGAATACGACAAAAAAAGATCTTATTTCCTCTATATAAATCCATGGTGTGCACAGATCTTGAATATTGTATACAATATGGTCACCTCATCTCAGAAAAGACATATTGGCATTAGAAAAGGTTCAGAAAAGGGCAACAAAAATGATTAGGGGGTTTGGAATGGGTGCCAGATGAAGAGAGGTTGAAAAGATTGGAACTTTTCAGTTTAGAAAAGAGGAGACTAAGCAGATATGATAGCGGTCTATAAAATCATGACAGATATGGAGAAAGTGAATGAAGAAAAGTTATTATCTTGTTCCCATAACATAAGAATTAGAGGTCACCAAATGAATTCCAGGGTAGCAGGTTTAAAACAAAAAAAGGGAAGTTTTTCTTCACATAGTGCATGGTAACCCCGGGGAACCGCTTGCCAGAGGATGCTGCAAAGACCAGGACTTTATCAGGGTTCAAAAAGAAACTAGATAAATTTATGCAGATTGGGTCCATCCATACTTATTCGCTAGGCTGGGTCCCTCACCTCTGTTTGTTAGAGGCTGGAAATGGATGATGGGAGAGGGATGACTCAATAATTACCTGTTCTGTTCATTGCCTTTGAGGCATCCGGCATTGGCCACTGCCAGGGGACAGGACACTGGGCTAGATGGACCTTTGGTCTGACCCACTGTGGCCACTCCTATGCTCTTATGTTCTTTTGTGTGTCAGATATTTGCTGTAGTAGCGTGCATGCAGCAATAGACAATTTTTGCAACCTGCATTATGGCAAATTAGAGACAGGGATGGATCCCGACTTGGTATAAACTGGCCCAGTGGGTCTGACAGACTCTCCAGCCCCCTGGGCAGGGTGGGGGGAGGGGTGTCTTTGTGGCCTCTGAAGGGGTGGGGCAAAGTTGGGACTAGCCTCCTTCAGGCAACCCTCAGTCCTGCCTGGAGCGTGCTGCGTGTGGCTCCAACAGCAGTTTAAAGGTCTTGAAGCTCTGGCTGCTGCAGCAGCTGGGTGCCCTTTTGAATCACCTTGGTTCTCTTGTGGCAGGGCCTGAAAGTGGCATAATGCGACTGAAGTCAATGGAGTAATGCCAATTTACACCACAACCATGCCAAAATAACATTGCATTAAACATTTGTTCATTATTAAAAAGGAAACAGATTTAAAAAATCTAACCTTCTTTTCACTTTTTATTGTATTTTTTAATATGGGCATTTCACACAGACTGGACACTGAAAACAGCATTGTTAGTTTCCCTTTCAGTCATAGGATCATAGATCTAGAAGAAGTCTCAAGGGTCATTAAGTCGAGTTCCCTCAATTTTCAGTTAAGTTCACTTTCCAGGTTTTCTGCACAAGCACAGTCGCGTTGGAACTGGGTTCACAGTTCTAGAGGGGAATATTCTGAGGCTTGTACGGCCTGTTTCTATTTAAATTATGTTTTAAACTTTCATGCTTTCATCTTAGGCTTGTCATCTTCAGAGAATAAATTTGCAGTTGGTTTAATTCCACTGAGGCCAGTAAAGGGATGAATTTGCCCTCCGTAGACCTAATGGTGGTAGATTGACAGTAGGTGCTTCTCACTGCGTATGACTAATGTTTCAGACTCTGCAATTCCTGAGTTAATGATACTAATGAGGTTTGTTTACTACAGTGTACACTACACTGTTCCACTGTTCACAAGGCAGAGGGATGACGATGTTTAATAGCATTTGGTACGCCCAGTGATCAAAACCATTTGAAATGTCTTTCTTAACAGAAGGAAAAAGAGAAGATGAATAATCCAGTTGTTTAATAGAAAGAATTAAATGAGAACAAATAACGAGAGCTGAAGAAATGATTCACTATGATAATTTATTCCACAATTTTTGCCTTTTTTCCTGTTTATGGCACTTCCTCAAATGGGCTGCAATTTCCTCAAATTCACGTCCCATTTTGATTTGACATCTTTTTTAATAAAAATACTCAACACTGTGATGAGGAATATTGGAATTTTGAGTTGTGCTGCTTCATTGGGAATGGCTGGATAAATCATAAGTTGTTATTTCCATTTCCTGACTGAGTAAATGTTTGAATTCTCTAGTGAAAACACGTGCTTTCATAACCACATTTCTCTGAGGTACAAAATATGCATCAGACACTCTCATAATCCTGTCATAGTCATCTTTATAACTGTCTTGTATAAGGTCAAAGGTTTTAAAGGGCATGCCTATACAGCAGCATTATTTCAAAATAAGCTATTTTGGAAGGCTATGTCTACCCATGCCCCTCCCTTTCAGAAGGGGCATGTAAACGAAGTAGATCGAAAATACTAATACGGCACTGATACGAATATTCAGCACCTCATTTGCATAATGGCAGCCACCCAGAGCATTGAAAGTGCTGCTTTTGAATTGCAAACTAGCCATGTAAACAGGGTTCCTTCAAAAGGAAAGCCTGATTTTGAAAGCACCCTTCTTCCCAAGAGATTTTCCAGAATAGCTTATTCCAAAAGAACACTGCTATGCACAAAATGCATTTTGAAATAGCTATCAGCTACTTCGAATCAGAGCACGTACAGACAGAATAGAGCCTATTTAGAAATAGAGCCATTGGATACACTATGGTTTGTTTCGAAATAGGCTCTATTAGATGCCTACACAGCCCTTATTTCAAAATAGCTATTCCAAAATAGGTGCTATTCCTTGTGGAATGAGATTTTTGCATCTTTCGAATAAGCTAAATGCTATTTTGAAATGATTTCAAAATAGTGGTTGTGTTGTATAGATGCTAGCAAACATATTTCGAAATAATGGTTGTTATTTTGAAGTAATTTTGCTGTGTAGACATACCCAAATATATGTCCTGCATAAATCAAAGAAGATACCTCTATATCTCCAGTTTCTTTGTGAAGCTTGTTTGCAGTGTGAAATCTTTCAAAATTCTGCTGCCAATTTCTTCATTGTGAAGGCATGCCAAAGCTGAAGTTCTTGGTGGCACTGAAAAATGCCTTGTTGATGAGATCTGCCAATCTTTCTTGCTATTTTGTTTCTTTTTCCATTTTCCTGTGACTTTAGTTTATTTTTTGCACTATTTTATGTTCTATTTATTAGATGTGGACTGACTACAGAACTTCTCCTCAGTGAGATACACAGAAGATATGTTTATCATAACATTCTTTAATACTTTCCCAGTATAGCTCAGATTAGCTGAAGATCATACCTATTAGATGTAGCTCCAGTTATTTGCATGGGCCGCTAAAGCCATTGTTGCGTCTGTCTATTTTCCCCTACTTCTGTGCCATGAAAACCCATATTAGCCACAATCGGTCTAAATAGGTAGGAATGGCTGAAATGTTTCCATCAAAACATTATGGCTACAGTTAGTTACACTACAGTGATCAGCCTACAGAAGTTACTGTCAGAAGAGATGTTCTGACAAAACTTCTTTTGACCGATCATGTCTACACATAAAAGCGGATTGATCCGTTGATTCACTCTGTTGACAAAAGCCCTCCCACCCCCCGAGAGTCTATGCAGCTTTTTCGTTGACGATTTCTCTGTGGTTTTGTGTGTAAATGCTCCATGAATTCTGTCAACAAAATCCCAGTTTTGCCTACAAAACTCACTAGTGTAACCGTAGTCTATTTGAACAAGAATTGGATTTCAAGTAAAATAAGTTTTAGTGGACTGTGTTTGTTTCCACTGAAAATGTATTACTTTTTGTTGGAAAACCTAAAACTGCTAAACTGAGCTTTGGCTAATATTTTTTAAACCTCAGCTGTGATCAGTGAGAAAAAAAAAGTTGCCAAGAACCAAAATGTTCTTGTATTTTCTACAAAATGTTCACATTTTCTACTGAAATTCAGCAAACATGACTTTCTTCATAGGGAGAATTTTTTTTTCCTAATTTTTCAGTTACCCAGTATTCTTCAAAGTCTCAAAAGGCTAGAAATCCAATAGCTGCAAACTGAACCAGAACATCTGATCTTGAATTCTCATGGATCAATGTTCTAGCAGAGAAAGCACGAGATGGGATATTAGTTGGTGTCTGCTGTAGACCACCAAAACACACAAGGGAACAGGATGATTGGCTTCTCACGCACCAGTGAATGGGGAAAATACCTTTGTGACCAGGGGACTTCAATTTGAGTGACATTTGCTGGAGGCCTCATTACCAATATTAAGCCATTTGCTACTGCTCAAGAAATATTTCTGTTCCATATTTGTGGAAAAAAAACAGAAAAAGTAGTCTTATCATACGATAAGGAGAGGAGGGAAGGCAGATTATACATCCCAGTGCTATATGACAGAGGTTTTCCTAACTGGAAAAACAGAAACACATGGTCTAGACTCTACTTCCATATCTGTGAGCTGAGGAGGTAAATCACAAGGGTGCAGGGTTGAGAAGGAAATAAAAGAAGCAAACATCTTATTGTATAATTGATATAGACACTATCTAATAGAACTAGTTGTCCCAATATTCAAGTTCAAGGAGTGTGTGTGTGTGTGTGTGTGTGTGTATATAAATATATATATATATATAGGTGTTCCTTCAAATCACACTTCCATTGCCCTCCCCGTTTCTTGAGTATACAGAAATAGTGTAAAAGTAGGTAATAGGGATTTCCATCAGCAATTCACATCTCCCAGGCCTCATTCCTTCCCTCAGAATCCATCCAGCAAACATCTGTTATCCAGGATGGCTGTGGGGAGGATGGGATTCAAAGACATCGTATGAAAATCACTACTCCTAGTAGGGCAGTGTATGAGAGGTGGCCACAGTAAATCTGGTTTTCATTGGCTCAGTCTCAGGTGAACCAATTACAATATGGAGATACGCTGAGAACAGGAGTGTGAAAAACCCCAAAGAAACAGAGCTATGATTTTGCTCTCTCATTTTAGTCCCTATAGGGTTGAGTTCTTGGTTAATATGGGTTGGAAGCTATTAATATTTACACTAGCTGATGTAACCCAGGTCATCTTTGTGCATAGGCGCTGGAGCTAAGGGTGCCGGGGGTGCTGTCACACACCCCAGCTTATATACAGAGTTTGCAGTTTGATTCAATGCCTCTCAGCATCTCCACTATAAAAAGTGTTCCAGCACACCTGTCCAAACTTTTTTAGTTAAATAAAACTGTCTTATCTCTTGATCCACTGGATGTCATGTACATGCTTTCTGTGTGGAAGGAAGGACTGGGGGAAACACTGGGAGTCACAGAAAGCCATTTAAGGACATGCTGAATGCACATATGACAAAGCTTACATCATGAATCTCCAATAAGAAAAGTCCATCGTGATTTAAGGGGAAGTGTGACTAGATGGTTCAGGAAATCAATAAAGGTACACATACCGCGGTCATGGGTTTGAATTCAACTCAAACTCAGTTCAGTGTCTGAAAGCCATTAGCATATGAATGCTGTTTAGAAAGCTTGTGTGGTTTGTGGTCTCAGTTCATCTCCTAGTGGACAGGTGTCCAAAGCACAACAGGCATTTACCTCCCACGGATAGCCTCAGTTGATAGTCCAAGAACAGAGTATACCAGAGACGAAACTGTCATTTTCCCCCCAGAAATAGTTTCTTCAATTCAGGAGTGAGATACTTGGCTAGATCCATGTAAGGAATGAGTTTTTTTAGGAGTTTGAGGACTGCTAAAATATTGTGTAATGGCTGGGTTACTCTTCTTTTATGGGTTTACACCAAAATTTGATGCTGAAGTTAGATACCTAAATAAGTGGCCTGATTTTTCAAAAGATTTGATCACCCAAAATTAAGACTTTGAAAGTCATGCCACTTATTTAGTCGCCTAGATAAGGACTTGTGGCCAAGATATACTAAAGACACCAGTGTGTTTAAGCGTCCAACTTGTGTAGAGGAGATGGATTTTCAGGAAGTGTTGAGTACCCATCCTCTGAAAAGCCAAGCACTTAAAGATGTTTCATCTGGGGTCCCAGAGCTGTAGCATGGAGACTCATTTGTGTTTGTTGGAAACTACGGCCTAGGACCCTAACTTTAGTCACCTGTTCTGAAGAAAACCCTTACTCTTATTTTTTAAACTTTCAGTTCAGGTGTTTTCGTGGGATCTGAGCCCACAGAACCAGACCTGACAACATCTTCCTCTGTGGTTCTATCTGAATATGTGACCGGCAGAAGACCTTGGGCTTTGCAGATGATTGACAAAGAACGCACATGCACTGTCTCTCTATAAACCCTGGCAAGACCCTGGAAAATGCATCATGAAGAAGTCCACATCTGGTGCACACATTTCTGCTAGAAGACCTTTAATTTTAATCTTAAATTGCATGCATGGCTCAGACAATGAGGTTTAATAGAAAATGTATATTAGATGATATTGCTCCAACCTGTACAACCTTAAAGTTGGAGTTGCCTAGCAAAGTTTTCAAGAGTTCAGCTTCCACATTTGAGTCCAGATCTTTGGAAATGCTCAGCTCCAGCCATTTCTACTGTGATATTTAAGGGCAGCTACTTAGAAAGCTTGGCACACTGGATTATATCTAATACCAGCTATTCTGCTACCTATACTGTAGGTGAGATACTGATTGTGGCAGCTGAGCTTTTGAAAACAATCAATCCATCCAAGCTCCTATCAGATGTCTGTCAGAGCAAGGAATTGTGTCCCAGTCTCAGGAGTTCTAAGCCTAAGTGTTTATCACAAAACCAGTTCTTGTGTGCACTTAATAAATCACATCCAATAAAAACAGGAAGAACAGACTAAGCTTTGAATGTTGCCACTTTGGTCATCTCTAGGCAAAACTGAAATAGGCATCAGCCTACACAAAGGACTATTGCATTTTAAGATTTTCACCAATTAAGCAAAAGCATTGCAGGAAAACCTGTCTTAAGCCACAATGGCTACGTCTACATGTGCACGCTACACCGAAATAGCTTATTTCGATGTAGCGACATCGAAATAGGCTATTTCGATGAATAACGTCTACACATCCTCCAGGGGTGGCAACGTCGATGTTCAACGTCGACGTTGCGCAGCACCACATCGAAATAGGCGCTGCGAGGGAACGTCAACATGCCAAAGTAGCACACATCGAAATAAGGGTGCCAGGAACAGCTGCAGACAGGGTCACAGGGCTGACTAGCGCTTCTGGGGCAACAGCTAGCCGCTCCCTTAAAGGGCCCCTCCCAGACACATGCAGCCTGCACAGCACGCGGTCTGCAGAGCCATAGGCACGCACACCTTGAGCGACGCAGTCATGGACCCCCAGCAGCAGCAGCAGCAGCAGCCGGAGGTCCACCCAGCTGCCCCTGCAGGAGCAGTGCTCGCCCTGCTCCATGCCATGCAGGAGGCAGCTGAGCACCTCCTTGCCCCAAAGGAGGAGCTGCCTCCGGGGGAGGAGGACGCAACCCGCAACCCTGCAGCACCCCGCCCCCCCCCGCCGCACACGCCGCCGGCTGTGTAGCTACCCCACGAGCACCGACTGGTGGGAGCGGCTGGTGCTCGGAGAGTGGGACGATGACCGCTGGCTCCAGAACATTTGCATGAGCCGGCAGACATTTCTGGAGCTATGCCAGTGGCTCACCCCCGCACTCAGGCACCAGGACACCTTCATGCGGCGTGCCCTCAGTGTGGAGAAACGGGTCGGCATCGCTGTCTGGAAGCTGGCCACTCCAGACAGCTACCGATCCGTGGGCCAGCAGTTTGGTGTCGGCAAGGCCACCATTGGGGCTGTCCTCATGGAGGTAAGAGGACCCACGGGGGAGGGGGAGGCAGCCCTGGCAGGGGAGGGGAGGGAGGCAGTCCTGGCGGGGGGGGGAGGGGGGCCCTGGTGGGGGGGCGAGGGGGGCCCTGGCAGGGGAGGACCACACACACCCTGCACACCCCTCATTGGTGCTCTCCCATGTGCTTCCCCTGCAGGTCGTCCACGCCATCAATGCCCTGCTCCTCCACAGGTTTGTGAGGCTTGGGGACCCGGATGCCGCCATCGCGGGCTTTGCCACCCTGGGCTTCCCCAATTGCTTCAGGGCTCTGGATGGGACTCACATCCCCATCCGTGCCCCGGAACACAGTGGAAGACGCTACTTAAACAGGAAGGGCTACCACTCAGTGGTCCTCCAGGCCTTGGTGGACAGCCAGGGCCGTTTTCTGGACATTTATATGGGCTGGCCTGGCAGCACTCACGACGCCCGGGTATTCCGGAACTCGGGCCTGTGCCATTGGCTGGAGGCGGGGACCTACATCCCCCAGTGGGAGATCCCTGTGGGGGACACCACCATGCCCCTCTGCATCATCGCAGATGCGGCATACCCCCTCCGGCCCTGGCTCATGCACCTGTACACGGGCCATCTATCTGCCAGCCAGGAGCGCTTCAACCAGCGCTTGAACCACGCGCGCCAGGTGGTGAAGTGCACATTTGGCCGCCTCAAAGGGTGCTGGAGGTGTCTCCTCACCCCCCTTGATGCAGGCCCCACCAACATCCCCCAGATTGTGGGCGCGTGCAGCGCCCTCCACAACCTGGTGGAGAGCAAGGGGGAGGCCTTCTTTCAGGGCTGTACTGTGGAGGCTGACAGGGCCGATGTGCAGCCACCAGCTGCCCCCAGTCTCCAGGTGGACCCCGAAGGGACCCGGGTCCGGGAGGCCCTGCAGGCCCAGTTCGATGAGGCCGCGGGGTGAATGCTGGCAGGCCCCCCACTTCCCCCGCCATCCTCCACAACACTCCCTGCACCTACGCCCACACCACAGAGCACCCAAGAGCACCCCCCCACTTTTCTTGTAAATAAAAGCAGACAGCTGTTCGTCAGCTCAAATATCTGTAGAACTCTTATTATTATTATCAACAAGACTAACTATTTACAGGCAAAATCTAACATATATATATGTATTATAAATAGGGATAAGATGAAAGGGGAAGACAAGGAAGGGGAGAACTATTTACATGGGGGGGTAAGGATCAGCATAGTAACACGGGTCAAATATACAAACTATTTACAACAAACTAACTTAAAACTAGGGGGAATATATACAAAGGGGGAGGGGGGGCCACGTCCTGGGCCCTACACCCCCTAAAGTCCAGCGCTGGGGGTGGGCGGCCGGGATCCCCGCCTTGGCCTCAGCCCTGGCCGGGGCTGGCTGGGGGCCAGGCGGACCGGGAGATATGGCTGGTGGGTGTCAGCTGGCCCCAGGTCCCCCTCGGCGGAAGGGCCCTCGGTGGCGGGTGGTGGTGCGATGGCCGATGGCGCAGCAGCTGGAGCAGTGGGTGGAGCAGCAGGTGGAGCAGGCAGGGTGGGCGCAGCGGCGGCCAGTGCAGCATGGGGGGCCAGGTAGTCCGTGATACGGTTCAAGGTCCGCATGTAGGCCCCCCATGCCTGCTGGCGCCAGGCCAGCGCCCGCTCCTGCAGCTGGAGGCGGTGTTCCTCCACCCGCAGCCGCTGCTCGGCGACCTCCAGCTGCTGACGGTGGAGGGCCAGCAGCTGGGGTCCGTTGCCGTCGGCTGCTGGTGCTGGGTCTGCCGTCTTCCCCGCCGTGGGGCTGGTCGGTCCTCCGCCGAGGGGCTGGCCTGGAGTGATGGCCCTGGAGGGCTGTCAGGGACCACTGACGCCTCGCCGGCGCTCTCCGGGCCTTCCAATGGTGCAGCTGTGGAACACAGGAGGGGGGAAGAAGAGTGGAGACAGCCGTTAGTGTGGGCCCCGATCCGTGGCCCTTGTCCCCCCACCCCTCTGCTGCAGGTTCCCCATCCCCGTCCCCAGGAGATGCTGCTGTGATGGGGTTCAAGGGTCCCCCTGCACTGCACTCTGTCCGCTGGCAGGAGTGACTCTCACTCAGCAGGTACAACAGGAGGTTTCTTAGGCAACAGATGCCCAGTGTCTCACAGAAGTGACAGTACAGCAGTCAGAGACAGTCCCTCCAACCCGTCCTGGGGAGAAGACCCCGAGGGGTGCCCCTCTGGGGTGTAGCTTTCCCTCTCCTCAGGCTGGCTGCCTTCTAGCTCTCCCTTCCCCTAGCCTCTAACTGCCGCCCCCGATTCAAACCCAGCTCGGCTCCTCCCTCCTCTTTGTTCAGGGCAGAGGTGTAACCTGCCAGTTGTAGCCCCAGGATCATCCTTAGCCACTGGGAGCTATTCAGCTTGTTGCTCATATCTAGCCTGAGACTCGCATGTGCACTCCCCCCACTCCATCACATGCTGCTGCTGCTGCTGGGTGTCCCACCCCCTCCCCCCGGGGGACACTAGAGGTTCCGCTCCCCCCTGCCCTGGGGATGGGGCATGGCACTGTCATGCTGGGGCAGGGGGCAGGGGCTGATGCACTCTTCTGAGGGACATGCCACTGCTGTCCTTGGGGCCGTGGTCATCTGGGCATGTGGAGGGCCCTGGTCATATCTATTACCCCCGCCCCTCAACCCCGGGGTTGTGCACTGCGGGGGGGTACTTACCTGATGGTCCACTCCCATGGTCGGGGGACACCCGGGGGGGCGGACGCCCAGCTGGAGCTCCTGGATGGCAGGATGATCTGGAGGCCGGTGTCACTGGAGGAGGACTCCCCCTCCTCCTCCTCCTCCTCCGGTGCCCCGGGAGTGGGGTCCTGGGGGGGGCCCCCGGGGTGCGGGGCTTGCCTCCGGGGCGTACTCCGCCTCTGGGGCCTGCTGGGGCTCCTCGGCCGAGGTATCAAGAGTGGCCAGAGGGGAGGAGGTGTGCCGGGGGCCCAGGATGTCCCTGAGCTCCCTGTAAAAGGGGCAAGTGACGGGGGGCAGCCCCAGATCGGCTGGCCGCATCCCGGGCCCAGGCGTAACCCTGCCGCAGCTCCTTCACTTTACTCCGGACATGATCCGGAGTGCGGGCAGGGTGACCCCGGGCGGACAGGCCCTTGGCCAGCCGAGCGAACGCATCCGTGTTCCGCCTCTTGCTCCCCATTACCTGGAGCACCTCCTCCTCGCTCCAGAGCCCCAGCAGGTCCCAAAGCTCGGCCTCCACCCAGGAGGGGCCCCGCTGCCGCTTCCCCGCCTGGCTGCTGGGCTGGGAGCCCTGGCTCCCCTTGGGGGGGGGTCCCCTGGGGGCACTTAGGGGGCTGGCATGCGGCCATCACAGCTGGGGGGGTGTCTGTGGCGGCTGAGGGACGTGCAGGCTGGCCGCGTGTCTGGGCTGCCACCTGCACATTCTCTCAGCTTCCTGCACAGGAAGGGAGGGGGCGGGGAGCTTTAAGGGGCCACTCCACGTGGCCACCATTGAGCTCAGGGGCTGGAGAGAGCGTCTCTCAACCCCTCAGCTGATGGCCGCCATGGAGGACCCCGCAATTTCGATGTTGCGGGACACACAACGACTACATGTTCCCTACTTTGACGTTGAACGTCGAAGTAGGGAGCTATTCCCATCCCCTCATGGGGTTAGCGACTTTGACGTCTCGCCACCTAACGTCGATGTTAACTTTGAAATAGCGCCCAACACGTGTAGCCGTAACGGGTGCTATTTCGAAGTTGGCGCTGCTACTTCGAAGTAGCGTGCATGTGTAGACGCGGCTAATGTCTTTTAGGTCTGGGGAAGAAAGAACCTTTCTCTTTCTTAATGGGCTCTGAGTTTACACACCTCTGTAAGAACTAAATCCATCATTTTGCAACAGTGAAGATAGTTTATAGTTGTTTCAATTGTTTCTTTTATTGATAGGACATTTTTACTACAGAATTTAATCAAAGAGATTAAATCTCATATTACCCATTAGCTCTCTGTTAAGATAGTAATCCTATGGTAAGATGCATGAAACATTGAATTAATCAGAAAAGGAAAGAAATACGATGACAGAGTTAATGCTTCAGGTTTCATGAAGTCTTGTAACACCTGACATGGGTAGAAGCTGCCTTTTGCAACCCATTTGTTGATTTTCAGAATGAGAAATGAAGCATGGAAATGAGTAAAATTAGGCCATCTTTTAGAAAACCACTTATACATATGCTTAAATTTAAATGTGCTTTCACTCTGATTTCAATGACTCTAAGACAAGTAGTTGAATATTTTGTTAGAGAAGGATTTAAGCATATGCTTAATTTTAAGCCTGTGGCTAAGTGCTTTGCTGCATCAGCACTTTAATCAGCTAAATTATGTGTTTGATCAGTTTGCACTGGTACTAGCTTCAAAAACAGACCAGGAGAATAAGCTTATATCACAGCTTCTATGCAAAGAGATTCTCAGAGTCCAACACAAACCATTGGCTAAATTCATAGAACATAGAACCCTAGAACTGGAAGGGACCTCGAGAAGTCATTGAGTCCAATTCTCAGCCCTCATGGCAGGACCATTTGGACCAGGGGCTGGCAACCAAAATAGGAAGAAGAGCCGTTTTTTTTGAATTAGGAAAAAAACTCAGTAGTTCAAGAGCCGCAATTAATGTGAATACGAGACAGTCCTTAATAAAGATCAGAGCGTACTTTTTGTAATCCCCATTTTAAGAACAGTGCACACACAAGCCATGTCTACACAAGCCTGATCTTTCGAAAGAGCAGGCCCCATGCTGAAGTAGCGCATGGAGCGCCTACACATGCCGCGTGCTCTTTTGAAGATGAAATTGATGTTAGGCACCGCAGGAATCGGAACCGCTTTCCCAAACAGAACATAGGAAGAGGCCGCTCCTTTAATGTCTTATTTCGAAAACGGACGAGTGTAGACGCTCTGCGTCCTGCTCTTTTGAAAGAGGGTCTGCCACGGCAGCACTCATCTGGCAGGCAGAGATGTTTAGGGGGGCAAAATGAGAAGTTCAGCTTTAAATATGCCCACCTGAAGAAAGCAGCTGGATAAGGCAGGGGAAGTCTCTGAGAAACAGGCCTTGGGAAGAACCTGGGGCATGAGGGAGAGTTTGATATTAACTTACATCTCCCTTCTATTGATGTTATTGTAATACAGGAGGGTAGAATGACTTCTAAAATACAGATTAACTCTGAGTGAGGAAAATGAGTATTCAGTGACTTCCTAACCCAAGATCTAACCATGGACATGCTTCTGTTTTATAACTACAACATTGCTTCATGGTATAGAGCTATTAGGTGATTTAGCCCTTCTTTGTCTCCTCCACAGTGTGGCCAGCCTTATTTTCCGGAGCAGTTTTTCTGATAGTTGTACTTTCTCTGTTAGCATCTGAATTCTACCTTTCATATTACCCTAAATAACCCTTTGCTAGGATTGCTCTTCACACCCTTCAGTTATTATTTGCAGGCTGTTTGATCGTAGTTCCAGGAGGCCTATAATGAGACAGACTTTCTCTCACAGACAGTTCCTTTAGAGATTGGAGCCTCTGCTGGTTTAGCTGTAAGTCACTTTAGCTTTGTGAGTGACAACGAGGGATTTGCATATCTTCTCAAGAATGTGAGACTCCAATACTTATTTTCTCTGCTTACATTATGCATCTCTGAAAAATCTTCCTTGCCCATGCAGAGATTATACCAGAACATGCATTTGATAAATAAATCAGACACAACATCAGTGATGAACTCCACCATCTAGCAAAATCTCAACTCTCTCCTCAACAGACGCCAAGATGGGTTTTGTACTGAACCCTGATGCTCAAAGGAGTCAATTTCTTTCAAAGTGAGGACTGAAAGTGACCATCAGTGTATTAAATCATGCTCTCTCTCCCTCTCTCGGAAAGAATCTTGTGTTTTTCCACTGCATTATATTCAGTCATGCAAGTAGATTTAACTCTTACCGGTATGGTACCGACTCCACTCCTAAAGGAAAACAAAAAGTTCCATGACTAGAGCCTGAAACAGATGCAAATTTATACCGGTAGTGCAGATATTGACAGATATAAATCACTACGTAACGAACCCCAGGCCTTTCCTCGGAACTGCAATGGCAAAAGGAGCAGAACAGGGGGTTACTGCTCCCAGGAGCCGGCACCCTGAGCTGGCAGTTCTTCCAGCACAGCTGTACCACCCCCAGCCATGTCCTCTGCTGGAGCTGTACAGCCCCAGACAGGAGATAGTGCTGTGTAGGAGAGTGCTAGGGCTAGGGGCCGTACAGCCACACCAGAAGAGTTGCTCAGGCCTGGCCAAAGAGTTTGCGGAGTCCAAGCGGACAGTGGAGCCCAGCTGGCAGATGGTGAATGCTATAGTCAGTAGGAGCATAGAGCCCTGAAGGTGCAGGGCCTAAGGTAACTGCCTTGATTGCCTTGCCGTAAGGCTGGACCTGGAGTTGCCAAATTGGGATGCTGGCTCCTGGGAGCAGTGGCTCCGTGTTCTGCTCTTTTTGCTTCTGCAGTTCCTGCAGTTCTGAAAATGTCTTTCCAGCACAGTTGACTGGCAATAAATGTCTTAATGGTACAGCGTACCTGGCTGTATTGGCTTACTGGCACCACTGATTACATTAAGATGTTATTTTTTATGTTAGTGGTAGTGAAAAGGTTAACAGCTCTTGAGCCCAACTTTCCTTATGCACAGATGAGTTCTGGCTTGCCCAACAGCCAAGGAAACAAAAGAACTTGGTGAAATTCTACAGCCAATGTAACGCAGACGGTCAACCAGATGGTCAGATCAGAACGGCCCCTTCTGGCCTTAGTAGAGGCTAGGTCTATACTAGGGGAGAAAAAAATCAATGTAAGATACGCAACTCCAGCTAAGTGAATTGCATAGAGGGAATCGATGTACCTTATATTCCTTTTCTGCACTGTTCCCCTAGTGGGAGGTCAGTGGGAGAAACCTGCCCATTGACTTCCCTTACTCCTTGGGAAGGGGGCACCCTCAGTGTTCAGTTTAGCATGTGCCTAGCAGATCTGCTAAATGAAACCCCAGAAAACCTACCTCCAGTGTGCCGACGCTCCTGTGAGAATACATAAGCCCAGAGTCATAGAATTTAAGGCCAGAATGACTGCTGAATCATCTCGTCTGTCCTCCTGTATCACAGGGCACCGGTTCCACCCAGCACCTGCACTCTAAACCCAATAACCAAAATTGGATCAAAGTATTATAGCCCTCAGGAGACTAAATTATTCAATGCCACAGGCAGAGAACAGAGGGGGAATAGCGGTGCACCAGTGCCTGAGGCCCTTGCAATGGCAGGGAAATGATGAAGTGGGCTATACTCCGACAATCCTGGGAAGGGACCTGCACCCCTGTGTTTCAGAAGAAGGCAAACCACTTCCCCTGTGCCAAGGCCAATCTGACCAGGTGAAGATGTCTTTCTGAACCCAATACTCATGATCCTATGGAAAGCCTCCTTGAGGAGACTTGTGCATGAGTCACAGCCAAAGAATTAAGACTCCAGTGATCTCAGTGCAGCTGGGCTAGCCACTCAAACACAGGTGAAGGTTTGACTCCCAGGCCTACAGCAAACAATGCCCTGCATTTTCTGGGAAGATGAAGGAGACATGGGCACAGCTTTCTTCGGGCAGCTTCACTTCCCTAATGGTTATCTTTACACATGTGAGACAGCATTGTGCTCAATACCTTCATTAGAGGTGCAGCCCAGAGCTTTCTGGGCCAAACAACACTATACGCCCTCTCTGCACTCCCTTTGGTCCTCTCTTCTCCTTTAGCCTTCCAGTTCTAATATCAAGGCTAACACCAGATCTTTTTCTAAAGGAAATTAGGATGGAGGTCCACCAGGATCACGAGTGGCCCCTGAAGATTCTGTACCAAGCATCACTGACTATCAGGCAGCCATCAGCTGAGAATAACTTTTGGCTACTATTGTCCTGGGCTACATTTGAACCAGAAAATTATACTGAATGGCTGAGCTATCTATTGTGCAAAATTTCTTCTCTGCACAGACTTTGGAGATAAGACTTGCTAGTTCTGCCTGCTAGTCCTAGCCATTTTTTTGCTAAGCCTATGCTTCTTATGAGATTTTCCCTCTTGCTTTCCAACAGCAGCCTGGGGAGCACTAAGACATTTTTGCCACATTATTCAGAAATGCACAAAAAGCCATGAGAAAAAAAAATGTCATCTGGCTACAACGAAATATTCAAATGGCTGTTGGCAGATGATGGTTTCTATTTCTGGCAAAAGAAAGAGCATTTTTTGTTTGAGAAGAGCTCTCTGCACAAGCCATTTGTGAGTGACTGATACAAGAGCAATAAAAGATTGATGTGTTAAAATGCAGAGCACATCTATCTTAATTGAAAAAGTGCTGAATTCACTATCATTGAGAAAGGGAAAGTAGAAACTCACATGTACAGAATTCCATCACCTCAGCTGCTACTCCAGGAAATTTTAATGTAGATGTGCTAACCAAGAACTCTGCCACGGCCCGTGCCAAGCCCACATGAGAAAGGAGGAGGGTTGGGTGTAGCGCTAACACCTTCACCCCATAAAACACTCCTAGCTATAGAAACACTGATTACAGTTCAACAGATTCCACTCCTGGAAGAAAAAAGGCCCTCATCTCGAAGACAGTCTGATGTGCTGTAATGAAAGCTGAAAGGAAGCTTGGAGACCTGAAGGCAGACACTAAAAAGATGGGATACATCTGGGGAAGATCACCCAAGACAGTGAATGGTCATCAATGATCCATGCTCCAAGATGTAGGGGTGGAACAGGCTTCAAGTCAAGTCTAACCAAGGCCATTGCCCAGTTATTATAAATCCCGCACAGACACGTAGTAAGAATGTGTCTCTGCCCCTAAATGCTTAGTAGCTAAATGGACAAGACAAAGAGGGAAGCAACTCACTCCAGGGCACACAGTATGTCCCTAGAAGTGTTAGGCAGAGAACCCGACTCTTCTGATGCCCTCTGGTTCTCTCGTCACAAATCCACAGCAACTAGGTAAACTAGAGAGTTTTTCTGCCTTTTGGATCAATGAATGGTTCGAGACAAACTAATTCAGAATGACAGTATGCCACCACTGTGGAATCTCTTCTTGGTTCCTGCACTCCAATCCAAATTTCTGCAGGTTCTAAGAAGCTTGGTTCAAGGGAGTAGTCTTAGTTTTCATGTGAACTTCTCGTTCTGACCAGGAGCCTGAAGTGCCAAAATGACATCAGAGAGGCTGGTCACATGGAATCAAACACCTCAGCATTCCAGCCCAGTTTTATGGCTTCAAAAAAGTTTGAATACATATTTGAACTGGAGCTTCCAAAATTTAAGGTGGGTAATCACCTATTGAACAACAGGATTTGGAGTCTCATGTGAACTATTCCCCTCAGACTAATTGCTTTACCACTCATGTAAATGGTAGCTACCTCAGGCCAAGCCTTTGTCTAGTGGTGCCATAGGTAGGGTCTACTGAAATGTAACAGTTTGGTTCTCTGCCCACAAGAAGTTTAAATTTCTTCTCCTGATAGAACTAGTGCTATCTCTGTTCTAACCTTCACTGGGTCCTTCCTGCTCTCCTGATGCTACCAGTCCCCCTGGGCTAGGCAGACGTGTCTTTTGGCCTTTCCAAGAGACACCATTGAGCCTGTCAAGAGCCTGGAGCTCCAGGGAGTAGTTCCTTGACATGGTTTGGAGGCAGCAGCCTGGGAAGCTAAACAAGTGGGAAGTTAATTAAGCTCACCAGAGCCTAGTTAGGAGAAGAGTGCTATTGGTTTAAGGCGCTGAGCACAGATACTGTGGTGTAGGACCAGCAGTTAAATGGATAATGGTGTCAGGCTAATGATATCATGGGGAAGTTCCATACCACTTGTCAGGCTAATGAAATCATGGGGAACTTCAATACCATTTGTCAGGCTAATGAAATCATGGGGAACTTCCATACCACATGCTCCCATCTGACTTTGCTCCACCCACACAGCTTTAGTCCTCCGACAAATGCAAATCTGTAGGAAGGTTTAAATTTAGCCTGCAGCCATGTTTGTTTAAGCTTTTCCTTTAGATTACCTGCTTGCTGTGCTCCAAGACACTCTGTGCAAGGATGCTGTAGGAAGGGATGGTGCATATGAGATATTGTTCTAAACTCTGGGATGGTATGAGCGGTGTGACACGGGAAGTGAAAAAGAACTGTCACAGCAACACATCATCTTAGTGTTTACTGCACTTCTTTGTGTACTCTTTTCCAGCAGTCTAAACACCCCACCCTTCAGCAGCCTGCTACATTCCTACTCTGTGTTTAGCCAGTCAGTGAATTAGTTACTATTTATTTACTCAAACACCTTTATATCTTAGGGTAGGTCTACACATCATAGTTATTTCGAAATAACTATCATTACTTTTACACAACACAACTACTCTTTCTAAATAATGATCACAGTTGAGTTAATTGGAAATTAGTAACCCTCAGTCTATGATGAATAGCGCCTATTTCAAAATAGACATTCTTTTGAAAATAAGTATCTTGTGGCACCTTACAGACGAACAGATATTTTGGAGCATAAGCTTTCATGAGCAAAGACCCACTTCTTCAGTTGCATCTGATGAAGCAGGTCTTTGCCCACTAAAGCTTATGCTCCAAAATATCTGTTCGTCTGTAAGGTGCCACAAGACTTCTGGTTGTTCTCGAAGCTACAGACTAACATGGCTACCTCTCTGATATTTTGAAAGTGGTTATTTTGGAATAGCTATTTTGAACTAGGCACGATTTTGAAATAGACGCTGCGTATGCAATGTATTTCAAAATAGCTAACTATTTCAAAATAGCCTTTGAGGGTTACTGAGTTCAAAACAATGCACCTGCTATTTCAAAACAGCGTGTGCGTAGTGTAGACAACATCTCAGTTATTTCTAAATAACTCTTGCTATTTCAAAATAACAGAGTACTGTAGCATTAGTGACTAGAGGAACTTTTGCTCTGAATATTAATTTTTATTTATATTCTTGTAGTGTCTATGCTTTCCACTTCATGCTCCATGACCTTATTGTGTTAGGTGCTGTACAAACACAGAACAAAGAGATAGTCCCTGCCCCAAAGAGATGACAATCTAAGTTCCTCATTTTACTTGTCTCTTATGATTTTGTAGAAACTCTTGCAAGGTTAAACAGGTCAGCACAGAAAAGCTCACATGTATCTCCTTGGGCTTCAGACCCAACAAAAAGTATTTTTACCATTAGCAAACTCCTTAAGGCAACTAGTGAGTTTTATTTAGCTGTACACAAGAGGCACACAGTGGGGCTGGTCTGTATTGATCCTGCTAGTAAAGGCCTGCAAACTTGCAGCCAGTTCTCTCGAACTGGGAGAAAAATATGTGCAGCAAATGGGTTTTGTTCAGGTGCTCTGCATGTGACCAGGCAGTTGTTTAACTGATTGATCACAATCCGTAGTGACGTGGGGCCTGAGGAATGTGGTACGACAAGGCATTGGACACACACTACGGTGCCATAATACAAGAAGTACAATTCTGAGTTGATGTGCTTGTCCTGGAGAGTTTTATTGCAATGAGAAAATGGATCTGTATTCTTGCTTGAAAGAGGAAAAAAAGAACCCCCCCAGAAGGGCAATAAATATTCTCAGCTGGTGCTATCAGCATGGGCTCTATTACTTCAATGGTACTAGGAAGCTCTTCGCTAGCTGGAGATGCGGCCTGATATATTTTTCAACTGATTTTAAAATGTGCATGCTGATAATTTAGCTGTGGGAATATCCACATTGATTATCTGATTTATATTAAATACATCCAGCTGGTCTGTCTTAGAATATTACTGGATGTTGCTTTCATACAGCACCAGAAAAAAGGGAGGCTGTCTACCAGAGGCAGTTTTAGAAGGTGGTGATGAAGTATGCTTATTCCAGTAAATCTAAGTGGAGTAGGCAGTAAATTGTATTAAACTATTGCTCCTACTGACCCTCTAGCCAGCCAGGTTTTCCATGATAAAACTCCTATATTAAGAAGTTTATACCCTGGCCATAAAAGTTTACTCTGAGCTAACAGTTGGCATAAAAGAACTTATCTCCAGAGTGAATCTTCTTAGAAAACTAGATTACGGCCCGCAGTACATTTATATGACATTTTTCATCGTATGAGTCCCAAGGGTTTTGCAAACAGTACACAAGGATCACTTTGCCCACCACTGACAAGCTGCCACGGGTGGCTGCCTATATTGATAGTCAGTAGTAGTAGTAGGCATCCTTCAGTCTGCATAGACTATGGATCGCGCCCTTTAAAGTTTTAATTGAGGACTTCATTTACAGCGTCTATTGTGACTATGAAGACCCACATGAGAATGACAGTCCTTGTTGCATCTCTTGCAGATGTAGTGGGTGTCTGGCAAGTCCTTATTGTGCTTTCTGGGTGCTCGCTTCTCCTCTGCTAGCTGTCTGATCTTCATCTCGCCCTTCTGAAGGCCCCTGTGTAACCCCTGCCTCCATCTGCTGAGGTCGTCTGCTAGTTCTTCCCAGTTGTCCAGCTCGATGTCTACCTCTCTGAGGTCACTCTTGCAAGACATCTTTGTAGCGCAACTGGGGGCATCCGGGAGGTCTTTTGATAGTCACAATATAAACAACAGCTTCCTGATCAAAAACCAACCGTGTTGGTTTGAATATACTCCACGTAGGAAATGTAGACCTGCAAAACCTGTGTTAAGGTTCAAAGTGACATTTGGCTGAGACTTGTTCTCTTCTTGTTGAAGAAGTACTTCTTGTTCTCTTCTAAAAAATGACAGTGTTTGATGACTATTAATGGACTAGATGTTACATACTGATGCCAAAAGGCTGAAGAACATCATCCTGTTTTAAGCAAAGAAAATGATGCGTCTCTTCTCTTTTTTCACTGGAGCTTTTTTCAAAATTAGCAAATTTGTCTGGGAAAAATATTCCTGATCCTTTAGCTGCTGCAAAGAAAATTCACTGTAAACTGAGATTAGAATCTTACAGAGATTTTCCCATAGGCCTAACGTTATGAGTGAAAGAATTGCCATCTATTTTAATGGGACGATTAATGGGTAAAGCAAAGAATAGGTGGAAAGTTTCTGTAGGGTTAGGACTTTGGCACGTCATTCTGGGTTTCAAATCATTCCTCAAAAAGAATTCTATTAATTTAATTGCTCTTTATAGTTTCATTTTCAGACATTTCAAAGTATGGCTCATTTGCAAACTTTGCATGGAGATCGTCAAAACATGGGAGAAGCTGTGAATTTAAATAAAACAGAATCACCTTTTTCAAAATGTTTGAACCCTTCACAAAAAATTTGCTGGTCAGAAAAGAATAAAATTTTTGAAAATGTCATTGAACGTTTTCATGCATGTTAAAAAAAGCCTGTAAACTTCAAAGCTCTAAATGTGGTGGAAATTTCAACATTCAAAAATTTTTGACCTATTCTAATTTTTGCGTCTGGTGAATTGGTATTTGCAGACATTGACTGGCACTAAAATATGGTCTCTTCTTGTATGAGTGAAATGTTTTAAGCAGCAGACCACTGACTATATATGAATTCTGTTATTTGAAAATAAAGATCAGATACTCCCCAAATACTAATTCAAACAAAAACCTCTTCACATGAATGCTGACAAAAAGACACTAAACAGGGTTGAATCAACAGTTCTGAATTTGAATGTCCGTTCCCAATTGCTGTTTTGCAATGCGTAACCAGATTGTTTCATAGCCTGGGTTAAATTACGAGGCATGCAATAGCATCGTGCTGAAATTGTTTCAGAGCAATACTGATCAATATTTATTGCTTTACCTTGAGATTCTGCTTTCAAGGGAATCCAGCGCTCTTGTGATATAAAATCTCATGGGCAAAACAGACAAACAACCTGTCTCCACGCAGTGAAATTGCTGAGTGTGGTACAGATCTGTCGACAGAGAATGATCTTCGGGGTCTGTTTACCCATCACTTGGATGTGCATGCAACTCCCACAGTGGGAAATGGATGTTGTACATGCAACTGACTAAATAATCCACCATGAAAAAAGTCCTATCACGACAAACATCCTGCATTTCCAAACCCATGTATTGCCTCTTCTGCTGCTTGGCCTAACGAGAGTGGATTTGGAGAGAGATTACAAAGTGATGCAACTGCTGTATTACCCATGTCTGTGTGGAAGAGGTAGATTTAAAAGTTCTCTCAGACCTAATGAGCCACAAGGTAAGTGGGAGCAATGGCGAGGCAGAGCAATTAATCTCACACTGTTTAGCATCTCCTCCTTCCTTAGGGAAATGCCTTTTAGCATCCGGGCTTTATAGATTATGTTGTCATTCACTGCCTCAGTGTTTATATCTCTGGCCTCTCTAGAGAAATCAGTTTCCTTCTAAATAAAATACACTTTGATTCCTGTGCCTTTTGTTTTACTCCCTACAGCCAACAACTGACAATCTGACGGAAAATTAGCTTTTATGGGGAATAACTGCAAGCCAGCCAATGCATGGATTGTATGCGAGTGGCTGGAGCAGGGATGGGAGTTCTGGACTGATAGATGCTGTTCTTGGCATTAACCTGCTTGCTAGCCAAGGAAAAAAGCCTCCATTTTGGGATGCTCTTCCTGGAGCTTTGGAGTCCAGGGTCTTCATAACCTGTGGTCAAGCCTGAGGAGGTAAGCTGATTGCTGGAGTAGTTAGGAGGCACTGCTTTGTAGGGTGGTTCCTATCACAACCTGCTTTCATGGTGGTGGGATAGTAAGGTAACCACAACACCAGAGTCACTGATGACTTATTATGGTGGCAAGGGCTAGTCACATTTGAGTGACATAGGACAATAAAAGACATTCTTCCAGGTGCTGAGATGGCGAGGGGAGAGTATCCAAATGAGGACACCACTGTCTCCCTTTTCATACTGTCTTCCAAATGACTTGGAAGATCCCTGCTGTGATGTGGCAGTCAGGCTGCCACCAGCTCCCATTCCAACTGCCTGCGAGTCTTCTGGATGAATGTTCGGAGAGTGGATTCCCTTTAATGGACCATCAGCACTAGGGATGTTAACAATTAACTGGTTAACCCATAAGCCTTACCATAAATGGATGAGTCATGCTGGTTATGATTAACTGGTGGGGGTTGTAGCATGGGGCCCATCGCGACTGAGGGGCACTCCTGCCTGACTGGAGCAGCCCTCATCTGTGGCAGCCCTCAACTGTGGCAGCCTGTCTGGTCTCCAAGCCATTTGGAGCCACCTCTGTCTGTCCTCCTCTTTAATTGGTTAGCTGGTTACACTTCACATTTAACCAATTAACTAATAAAAGGGGATTTTATCGCCTTAATCAGCAAATGTCTGGCTGGGCCTCTGTTGTATTTGAAAGGTTTCCTGTGAGTGGAAGTTTGTGGCGGGGGATGGTAAGCACCACAGATCCCTGGTGGGGCATACAGCCGTACAGGGATCGGCATCAGACAACTCTAGCTGCAGTGCAAGAAGCAAAAGATATTGGCCCTGTGGACAACGGAAACAATTTTAAAATCCTATGGGGATGTTTCCAAAGGTGATGGGTGCCTTGAGGAAAAGCTGCAACTGGAAGTAAACCCCACAGCAGACCCTTCTGGTTGAAG
Organism: Carettochelys insculpta; assembly: GCF_033958435.1. Lineage (NCBI taxonomy): Eukaryota > Metazoa > Chordata > Testudines > Carettochelyidae > Carettochelys > Carettochelys insculpta. The sequence goes on from NC_134144.1 coordinate 68,531,177, forward strand.
GAAAATTCCGAGGGCACTGTAGAATCCAGCACATAAGGGAGTTGAAAGTCTGCCATGTAGAGATATCCTAGCATCTGTGGAAGCCAGGACAATGTGGGTAGATGCACGGTGATGGTAAGGAAACCATCAGGCAAATTATGAAGCTGCAGAGACCCAAAGCTACCTAACTGGGCACCAAAAAGATGGCACTATCCACAACGATACCTTGCCAGAACTCTTCAAAGCCAGAAGCTTTACAACCTGTGATGTGAAGAATGGCTTTTGGCATCTTAGCCTGGATTAAATTCAGCCTGCAGACAACCTTTGCAACATCATTTGTTCACATGACAGAGAGCTGCACATATCAATAGGCATAAGTCCAGCCCTAGAGATGTTCCTGAGAAAAGTCACCCAAGCCAAAGAAGGACTGCCTGCGGTGACAATAACCACAGATACAATCCTCTCTGCAGCTGAAGGGAGCCACAATACAGAAGCTGAACAAAATCATGACACAGCTTTTCTACAACAATACGGGGAAAGAGCACAAAACTCACCCCAGATAAAATGTAGCTCAAACGGCATGTGAACAACACATGAGACATCTGCTTGCACTGGGAAAAATGGTCCCAGCCAGATCAAGGCAGTAAGAGACATGCCAGCTCTAGCGTAAGCAGTGTGCCAGCGCATCGCTTTACAGGAATGATAAATTTTCTGTCCAAGTTCTGCCCACACCTGGCGGCAGTAGTGCAACCCATGCATCAGCTCGCAAGGGAGGATGTCAAGTAGGACTGGGCAGGATCCCAACCACAAGCAGATGACATCAAAGCAAATGATAATGTATGTTCCTGTCCTGATGTACTACCAGCCAGAAGAGTCACTAAAGGCAGGACTACACTACCACAGAGCAACCTGCTCAGGTTCTATCTTCCAGGGTTTGATTTCACATGTCTACTAGAAATGCATGAAATCAACCTCTTAGGGGTCACAGTCGATCCCTGTACCCCGCATGAGACACGAGGAGTAAGGGAGGTTGATTGAAGAAACTTGCCCATCAACCTTCCTCTATAAAGACAGCCAAGTTAGCTGAGTGAAGATACATCCATTTTAGCTATGCAATTGGTGTAGCTAGAATTGCATATCTGCAGTTGACTTCCTTAGTCTACATAGCAGCAGTATTTCACAATAAGCTATTCTGGAAGAGATTTTCTTGATAAACTTAAAAGCAAAAAAAAAAAAAAAAAAATGGAAGTGAAGCTAAAGGCATTCAACAGTTTATAGTGAGATCAGTATGGCACTGTGGTCTGTCTCCACTGGGGATGTTTGCATTTCTAGCTGTATTGGTGTTCTTAGGAAAAAAAAAAGCCCAAGGTAATCCAGAGAGTTTTGTTTCTTACCTCTTTGTTCTACATTCATTATTTTGTTTCTGTATAATTTGCATGCAATGTTGATCTTTAATCTGAGCAGAAATTGTCCATAGAACAACCTAAAAACCGAGGATAATGCTGGTTAGAGTGATTAAAACACTTCCCTGGCTGGAAATGGAATTGCCTTTAGGGCCGCAGGAAGCTGTTAATTAGAGGTAATGGGCCTAGTACTGACAGGGTAAGTGTGTACAACTCTGCTGAATTCGATAGTTTTTGCTTCAGCAGAACTGAATTTGGGCCTGTAACATCAGTAAAGGAGTGTTCCCAAGGAATAACCCACTGTAGAGGGTAGAGAGCCCAACTGTGACAGTCATGACTCTGCCATGACATATAAAATATCTGCCGCCATAACTTCTCCATGATAATGCTCAACACCTCACAGCAACTTTCAAGACCCCGGGCTCCTACTGGGCCTATCACAACATGAGTGTATCTCATACAACGATGGAGGTAAAACAACACACCAACAATGCTAACAGACAGAGCCTGTCAGGCATGGGTTACCACTTTTCACAAAAGGATCACTCCACCTCTGACCTCTCATTCTTTGCCTTCAGAGAAAACTTACGCAATACATTCAAAGGAGAAGCCCAGGAAATTAAATTCATAACTCTTCTAGATATTAAAAAACATGAACACAGTAGAGACACTGATTTTATGTCTCATTCTCAGTCTGTAATCCACTAACTACTCCTTGTCCTATGACAGCAGTTATTTGCTTTTCTCATCCAGAATGGTCTCTTGCAACAAGTATTCACTCCTTATGCTTATCAACCTATAGCTTTGTTTAGTGTGAAAGCGTGTCTCTTTTGCCAAATGTTGGACCAATAATAAATATTAACTCACTTACACCATCTCTTATATATTTTTGGCACTTGACTAAAAGTACTTCAATTCCGAAATGCTGTGGAAAGCCTTCATCAAGAGGAGGGACCTGTGGGGCATGGTGGGAGATGTAGTCCAACCTGAAGCCTGACCTATGAAGGAGAATGGAAGCACAAGTCATCTGCACTACAGATCCCAAGAGACACAATGATGCCACTTCAGAATTAAAGATTTCTCATAGAATCATAGAACCAGAGGGTCTTAACAGACTTCAAGGTTCACCTAGTCTAACCCCCTAATTTTGGCTGAACTGTTTTTGATTTAAATTACCCTTTCCCCACAAAAAAACCCTTCAAGGCTTTCTGTTAAGAATGCTGATGCAAATTAATTTATTTTATGTTCTTGTTCAAATGTTCCATGGAAACTCCCCTCATTTCAGACCAGTTCTCATCAGCACAGTGTATAATGCTATTATATTATGAGCCAGGAGAACTCATGGTGGAGTGGGAACAGTGCTGCCTAAAGGTCAAGTACAGGTTGAACCTCTCTGGTCTGGAGGGCTCTTGTCTGGTAACATCTGTAATCCAGCATGATTTTAGTTACCTGGATGACTATGTGTAATGGGTGTGGCTAGGTTTCCTGTGGTCCCATAAATGTTGCTTACAGAGACCAGTCCTGGCTCTCAGTGTTCTGTGCTGTTATTTAGCCATAGTTTACCTCTAAATGTCTTTTAAGAGCCCAGTAAGCAGTGCAAGTGATGGTAATGCTGCTAGACAATATTGACCTCCACTAGTTCAGAAAATTCTCTTGTTTGCAACAGGTCAGGTACCAGGGGTGCCAGTCTAGAGAGGTTCAACCTATAGTACCAGGAACCATATAGGACTTTAAACAGATTTGGCAATTTACAAAGCAGATGATTCTCCCGTTCATGGGGAGAGGGAGAGGTAATTTCAGTCCAGTTCCTCTCCTCTGCAGCTTGGGTCCTGGCACAGCATCAGGCTGGCTGATGCCCTTGAGAAGAATTCTTTCTGTATGAAATCAAGCCATGTCCTCAGAAAGAGACATGGCTACGCAGCTGGGAATGAAGAAAGGTGAAAAAAGGCAGGAGGGTGTTTTGCAGCCTTTGTGAACTCAGCCTATGCAGTGCAGTTGCAGCTGGATCGGACCCAGGATATTGACTGAAGGTCTGTACCTTGCTACTTTTTATTGTCCCAGCTCCAAAGAACCTAACAAATAAATGCTTTGGCAGTGCCTCCTTTCTTACAAAGGCTTGGGAAACGGTCGTTCTGCACAGATGCTGTAGGGGGTGTTAGAGATTGCAGTTTCTGTTTATCCAGAAGTCCCCCCTCCCCCTTCTGTATATGTAGGATACTTGTTTACATCTGAAAAGATTTATTTATGCTGTAAAACTATCAGCTGGTGGATAGATGAAGTGAAATATGCGAGGGAAACCATAATCGTTTAATACTTATTCTGTTTATTTTCTATTCATTTAGCAATGTTGGCATTCTCATCATAATTAAAGGGAGCTGAGTGGCTTGCTAAAGCTTTTTCCACATGTGTTTTTTCCCTTCGCTTTGAAGGTGCCTGGCAGATTTAGGTCATATATTTTCTTCCTATTGCTCTGCAAGGGGAAGAGGGGGGAAAAAAGTGAATTCCCAGCACCAATCTTTCCTAATACTTCTACATTAGTTCAACCCAGCCGAGGTTTGCTCTGCCTCAAGTTAAAGATAATCTATTAGGCTCTTGAAGGAAGAAAGTCAAAGGAGGGTACAGCTAGGATAAGGTCAGGCAAAGATGTGCGCATCTGATACTGATGGCGCTCAAGATCATTACTTGGACTGTCAGAAAAAGCACACCCCATGGGATGCCAAACTCAGCTTCAACTATCTGCCTGTCTGAAGATGCCTCAGCCGGTTAAAGAACCCGGGCTTTGCACTTTTTCGTGTGACTGACCTGGGCTGGATGGGATGTCCACTCAGAACAAGGCACAAAAGGCCCCTCCTCCACTGTCCCCAAGTCAAAGGAAACCATGACATAGTGGGAATGATGGGTAGTGGCACTGGGAATCCTTGAGGTTGTGACCTTTGTGATCCTGCAAACTTCTCTGCTGTTGTACAGGAGAGTCAGACTTCATAGCCGGTCATACTTTGGATGAGTGCCTGACAGATTCTGTCTGAAGAACCAGATTCAGCAGAGCACTGAGATGTGGTTTTATAACGTGACCCGGGCCCTCGACTTAAAGTGTGTGCATAAGTGCTTTGATGAATCAGGGCTTAAGTGCTCTGTTGGAGTAAGGCTATTAACCGGGTCTGTTCTGAGGCCAGTTCTGATTGGCCATTTGGGTCTTTCGGAGGCTGCCACAGTCCCCCACAAACCTCCACTGGTGCCTCTTTGGGACAACCCAAAGGAGAAGAAAATTCCTTTGCCTGCTCTGTTGAATGGGGTGTGACAAGGTCAGGCCAGACAACTGCTACAGAGTAGGGAAAAGGCAGTTTAGAAAGGGGAAATGGCCTGCTAATGCCGAAGGACAATTAATAGCAGTTGGCAAGGTGCTTCCTCATGCTAACCAAGCAGACTTGAGGGGTTCAACCTGCACAACGTTAGAGATTCTGTTAAGAGACACTTCTGCTCAACTTGATATAATTTGACTTGTATTAAATGAACCTGGGTAAGCAACTGTCTTTGATATGAAGAATGGATGCAGGAATGGGTGCTTCCTCATGCTAACCAAGCAAAAGTAATTAACATTGTGCAGGTTGAACCCCTCAAGTCTGGCACCCTCGGGACCTGACTGGTGCTTAACCAGAGAATTTGCTGAAGTGCAGAAGGTTAATGTTGTCTAGCAGCATTATCAAACTTCTCCTGCTTACAGGGCTCTTAAAATACAGTTAAAGCAGGCATAAATTAGAGCTAATAACAGCACAGCACACTGAAAGCCAGGACTGGTGACCATCAACAAACCTCACTGAACCCTGGGAAACTTGACCTCATCCGCGAAAAGTGGGCATTCTGCTAACTAAAATCATGGATGTTGCCAGATCAGAGAGTTACAGACCAGAGAGTTTCAACCTCTATTTTGAAAAAAAATCTGTCAGCCTCTGCACTGCGTAATTCAGCATGTTGGGCCCACTAAGAAGAGCCAAATGGCTAAATGTACTGTCTTGAATGTGGAACAGTAACAGAGAGGCAGCAGTGTTAGTCTAACACGTGATTGACTAACATGGCTACCACTCTGTTACTATTTTAAGTATGTTAATTTTACTTCACGTGTAATTTCAGTTTTCTTTTTTAAAATGCATGCTGTCCTACCCAGCAGGAATGCCACAAGCTTCCTTTTCCTTTTCAAAATCAAGGCTTTATTAGCAACACGATCAAAACACAACTACGATATCATATCCCACAATGTACTGCACACATTAAAGGAGGAGGTATCCAACATTTTGATATGAGTTGTTCATTTTTGGGCTTTTCTATGTTCACCGTTTTTCAAAAATAATCAGGAGGGTTGCAAATATAGCAGCGGGAGCCGCATGGAAGTCCTTAAAGGACTGCATGCGAAACAGGAGCCACAAGTTGCAAAACCCTGGACTAGGTGATCGCAGTGGCCCCTTTCAGCCTTAAAATCAATGAGCACATATGAAATCGATGAAAAATCTACTTCTGAATGGGAATCTTACCATTCATTTCAGTGAGTTTTGATCAAGCCCTTCACTGTGTGATCTTGGGCAAGGCACTTAAACTCTCAGTGTCTTTACTTCCCTGATAACACCACTCTCTTTCCGAGTAATGCCGCATCTTTTGTTTTCAATGTTAATTAATTAAAGCACTTGGAAATTCGTGGCGGGGAAGGTGCAAAGTGTTGTTTTATGCATAACAGTTGGAGGCTCCTGGGGTTTTATTTGGGAATGGGAACTGCAAGGTTTTCATTCTGAACATTTGACAGTAGCCATGGACAACAAATACTTTAAAATGAGAGGACAGTTGCTTCAACAGCATGTATAATCCAGCCTCTATTTGGGGAAAGCTGTAAGCTTCCCCATGCTGATGATGGGCAGGTTCAGCAAAGAGCCATGAATGGAATGTGCCAGGTGAAGTACTTGATACAACAGCACCAATGAGTTTTTGACACACTTTTAAAAAATGGATTACTAGCTTTTTTTTTTTTAAAGTCCTTCCTTGAGATCAGCTGCAGGCACTGATAAATTATCCACAGAGCCAGACAATCTCTGCTAATTCCACCTGCCCTTTTCCATTAGAGAGGCTGCTTTGAATAGAATGGGTTACTTTCCATTGACATAATTTTATTGAAGGTTTCCTTATGGTAATGCACTTGCTTCACTTAGGCATTGTGTGTCACTGTGACAGAAAATAATATGCCCTGGCAAGTTACACCAGGGATGTAAAGCAATACAAAACAAACAAAGAACACCATCTTCCCCCTCCATAAACCCACTTCACCCAAGCATGCCCTTCACCCCCTTTTCTCACCCTACATTTGATGGTCTATGTTAAATCGTAATACTAGGAAAGATATTGCACTGATTTCTACTGGCTCAGAGAAGCCATTGGCTAGTATATCTATCAATCATAGAACACTACAACTGGAAGGGACCCAGAGAGATCATTCAGTCCAGTCCTCTGCCCCCATGGCAGGACCAAGCACTGTCTAGACCATCCCTGACAGATGTCTGTCTAACCTGATCTCAAATATCTCCAGTGATGGAGATTCCACAACTTCCCTGAGCAATTTACTCTAGTGTTTAACCACCCTGATAGAAAGTTTTTCTTAATGCCCAACCTAAACCTCCCTTGCTGCAGCTCAAGCCCATTGCTCCTTGTCCTATCCTCAGAGGCCAATCTTACATGCAGTATGAAAGGAAATGTCTAATTATCCCCAGTGCGGCTGATAGCCAATGCAGGCCTTGGGGGCAAGGTAGGAGGTAGGCTCAGCTCCATGCCCCAACCCCCTCATGGCCACAAGGAGTAGCGTAGCAGTGCTGGTAAGGCACTTCAAAGGGCAACTGCCCCTCCCGCCCACCGTTGGCAGGCTTGACTATTCCAGCAGATTTGGGGATGATAATAATTTTGACACTCCAATTTCAGTTTGGCTCTTCTTTGGCTAAGTGGAGCAATTCTCCATACTAATGTCTACTACTGGCCAATACTAGCTGCTTCGTGTGTGTGTGTGTGTGTGTGTGTGTGTGTGTAAGAAACAGTAGTTAACTGTGAAATTTTCTATGTATAGTGAATTTTTCTTAACCTCTACTAGTCAGAGGCTGAGTTACGACCTGAGGTATGAGGGCTTATCCTCCTACCCCAGCTTCTGGATTTTTTAAAAATCCTTATTATGGTAACTGGATATTATTGTCAGGCATCAAAATCCCTGATCCTCTTCTGAACTCTGCCAATCTACCGGCTTCAGTGGGAATGAGGTCCACAGGGTAACTGGCATTGTGTACAGATATATGACCTTTCAATCAATGATATGTAGTGTTTACTCATATAGAGTGTTACATACTGTTTAAGCAAGCATGAATTTTTTAACACTAACAGCTTTATAATACGTGGCCTTAGTAAAGTTTTAAGAAGCTATGAAACCCTCCTAAGGAGAATGCTTCCTGAGCATAGAATCAAAGTTTGTAAATTGTTTTCATTGGTCTGTGGTGATGGGTTATCATTGGATACATGAGGAACCCGAGACTCTTTCTTTACTGAATTCAGCTAAGCTGAAACAATAAACATTGATCTGTGAAATCATTTCATGATGTTGTACAATGGAGAAAATAAATCACTTGTTAAAAACATGTGCCAAGCAAACTCAGAATTGGTCGCAGATTCTCTTGAGCCTGCACTGTGCACTGAGCCAGTTACATTTCTGTTTAATTAGGACACCCGCCATGCAATCTGGATGCCAGGCCACACTGAAGTGAGGTGAAGTGATGCCAACCCTGGAGAAGGGCAATCTTTTAGTCTGCTGGTTTTCTACAAAATTTTTGCTGGTGTGAAAATCAGTACAAAAACTCTACAAAAGGGTACAATGGAGAACTCATTGACACATTGCCCATGGCTTGTCTCTCTGGAGTTAAGGCCACATGACATTTTAAGAACAGGAAAAGGCCATCCAGGCAAACACATATGACCTTTTATTGTTTATCTCTGTTCTGTCTTCCTACTTGTTCTCCATACTCCATTTCCCATTGTTCTTTGTTTTAAAAAAATATAGGTGTTATAAATAGCCAGTCTTCAAGAGTAACTGGAAGTGACATACTCCTTGGAAATAGTAATGGCTAGAAACATTGCTCAACTGTGTTCTGCAAAGTAACAGAGCCACTTTACATCAGTTTCTGCTTTTATTTCAGACCCTCTTAACAAATAAAACCCAAGTGGTCTAATCAGTACATCAAAACCCATAGCACTAAATTCTAGTTTCTTTACAGACTGAACCTCTCTAATCCGGAACCCTCTTGGCTGGCAAACTCTCTAATCCAGCATGATTTTAGTTAGCTGTATGGCTTATCATGGGTGTCACCAATTTTTCCGTGTTCCCATAAAGTTTGTTCACTGCCACCAGTCCTGGCTTTCAGTGTTCTGTGTTGATATTTAGATGTAATTTACCCCTAAATGTCTTCTAAGAACCCAGTAAGCAGTGGAAGTGTTGGTAATGCCGCTAGACAATATTGATCTCCCATCATCTGGAAAATTCTCTCATCTGGCACTGGTCATGTCCAAAGGGTGCCTAACGGGAGCGGTTCAACCTGTATTAGGAAAATATTTGTGAAGAATACGGAAAATATCAAGCACTTTATGTGTGCTAATGATTTAATATTTAGTCCGGGAAAACTTCCAGGGTAAATGACTTCATTACAAATATTTTGGGTCTGATTTTGACATATTTTTTCACATTGAGTTGTATCCTGGCCCATGCTCCCAATGGAGTCAGATAATGCTGAGTATGGATATAAAAATCTATCCCTAAGGTCAAGATACAGCAACCTATTATTCAAGGATAGCACATGGCATTTAACTGCTCCCTGAACAGGACACATGCTGCATTCTTTGAACTCCTCGGTACAAAGAACACTGAGCAACTGCATGTTCAGAAAGATGCAGGCATCTCTCCCTGGCATACACAGTCCATTTCAAAGGCCTGATCATTTTGGAGCAGTGTGCAGTTGCAGGTTTGAATTGAGGGACCCGTTTCTGTCCCACCCTGAGGCTGTCCATTACAGCTGCTTGGAAAATTCTGTTTTCCCCCATGGAAAATGTTGACTAATCAGTAATTAAAAAAATAAAATCAAAACTGTAAATATTTCATCCAAAATTCAAAATGATTAGATTTGAACAAGCTGCAGTAGAGCTTCACAGGAGTGGGAGTTTAGGACTAATTTTCTGCAAGCTAAACAACTCAGGATCAGAGTTATATAACTGATTCTTTTCTATAGGTCAGGCTCTCTGGTTGTAGTTCTTTTCCCATGATGCGTAACACATCTCGCTCTTAGAGAGGAAAGACAGTGCACCATGGGAAACAGAGACACAGAGGTAGCTGTGATAGTCTGTATTCTATCAAAACAAAAAAGTAGTTATGTAGCACTTAAAGACTAACAACATAATTAACAAAATACCATCACCTAATAACTTATTTTATAAGTCTTTAAACTGCTACATGACAACTTTTTTGTTTTGATGGGAAATAGAGTATAGGTGGGTATATTTCCTCTTAAAGGAGGACATAAGGCACTGCCCCCACCCAGCCATGTCTAAATATTTAGACTTAGGCCCCAGAAGAAAACTGTTTCCCCCTCAGATGTCATTCTCAATAAAAAATGTTGGAAGCAGAAATTTGACGAAAAATTTAGTTTTGTCAAAACCCCAATTTTCTGTTGGCTGCTTAAATGACAAATTTTCAAGTAATTCAATTGCCCATTTGATCTCAGCCAGTTTGCCAACAGTTTGCAAATAGAAAGAATGGCAAAATTAATCCAATAAGTCTTTCATTGCAAGTTACTCAGGTGCTGTTTCAGCTAAGCATGTAAGCATGATTTTGACTTTAATCGCATATTTGAGACATAGCTTATATCACAACTGATTTCAATGTGGCATAACAATTATTAACTCCTTTGCTAAACAGGGATGGACTTAAGCTCATGCTTAAGGGATTTGGAGCATTACTTGATTCAAGTATTCATAATGGCTCAAAAAACATCTGTGATTTTTTTTTAAATGAGAAGACTGTGGCTGGGGATAGGGTAACGTCCAGAACCAAAATAAACCACCTAAAACGCAATCGATTAAGAAAATAATTTCTCTCATTAAATCATGTTGATCGCCGCGATCTAGTCGAACTCCCCAAATGAGCAAGAAACTTTACTGTACACCCAAAGAGTGAGATCAACCCAACCCAGCTATGTTAGATCAAAATGTAAGCTCAACATTTTCACTAAAGTGCATACATGGGAACTGCAGCTGACCAGCTACCCACAGGGCGGGAGAGAGGATCTCAAACACCTGGCCCATAGGCTGTCCCTGGTCTGCGGGAGTCCCAGGCTGGATGGCACAGTCACTTACACTGGGGATGGCTCATGGACTGGGAGTTTGAGACCCCTATTTACACAAAGGGGAAGGAGGGAGCAGAGGTGAAGACTCAGGTTTGGTCAATACTAGGCTCGTAAGTCGATAGCAGATATGCAATTCTAGCTAAGGCCACTGCATAGCTAGAACCGACTTATCTGACATCAACTTACCTGACTGTCCACACAGAGGGAGGTCTACGGGAAAGTTTGTCCCATCGACCTCCCTTACTCCTCAAAATTGCTGACCCCAAATAGTTGATTTTGTGTGGCTCTACTAAGCGCATGGAATGAAACTCTGAAAGATCGACCCTGAACAGGTCAGTCTTCCCATAGCATAGCCAAGCCCTAAGAGATAGCTGAATCTTGGTGATGGAGAGAAGAGCTCACGTGAGGACATGGTGACTTCATTATGCATGTACAGTCCTTAGCTATCTTAGAAATACCTACAGCAGACAGACATGTAGACAGAAGACTGGCAGGAGGGCCTGATTTAAACTTATTTGCACTGCAGAAACAGCCCCATTACGCAGCTTGCTTGAGCAGACCTCTTTATGAAATGCATGTACATTTGTAACATTTTACATTGCGTTTAATAATTTATTGAGGTTTAATATTTCAAAAGAGTAAAGTAGAAAATCAGATAAAATTTTTATATCTGCTATTAGAAGCTGAATAGAATGCACAGAGAATTCAAACAATCAGGCAGATGTACCTACTGAAACAGCATCGGCCCTTGAACCGCTCCCCTCCCCCACTGCTACTCTGCGTTGTTTTAGAGTAGGGGCTCATTATAATCTCACCACAGCACAAGTATTCCTAGTATTTAATGATGAGCTAGAATCCGTTGACTGTAGTTCAGGCCGCCAGTTCCTTCCAGATAGGCTTTTATCCGCAAGAAATACCTGTCCATTATTGTTCAATCACAGTGACACTTATTACCACTGTTGAACAGAGGCTTCTGCAGCAGTTCCTTTAAAAAAAGGCATCTTTGAGTGGTGCCACTCTGTGGTGTGACCGATGGAACTACTCAGTCAAGAGAGTTGCACCAATTTATGGCAGTTAAGAATCTCTCCTTTTGATCTTTTCATGGGAGCTTCCTATATCTACTATCCCCTCAGCTGGATGCATGGATAGGGAGAAAAAGAAAAACTACTTACAAGGTGAACTCAGAAAGCATACAAAATATATATTTTAAGACTTTCCCAATGCTTTTAGCTTTGGGACACACACTTGCTCAAATCTAAATAAACACTGGCATGACTTAAATAATAGCTGCCATGATATTTTAGAGGCAGCACAGCACAGTTTCAAGTCCAGTATCTGGAGCGTGGCTTGTGTGAGTGGTTTTTGAAGGGTGTTCCTCAATTTCTTGAAAAAATTAAGTCCATGTATATGTCAGCTCATATGTGCACACTGCACTCCGGATGGTAGGGCTGTGAAGAACACACAGGTACCAAAACCTTGCCTAGTAACAAGCCAAACAACTTTATTGCAATAAGACTGCAACAGTAACTTAAACTAACTTCTATGGGTGCCTCTTACCATCTCTGGCCAGGGTGTCCCTTTCTATAAAGAGCTGACTGCAAACCTTGACTTGCCCTTGAATTTTCTCTAAATAGGGTTTCTGTGACTGAATAACTGTTTACCCAATAATAATAAGTCCCCGGTCATGTTAAAGGGCCTTATTTTTTCTTACACAACCTCCCCCTCAGCATTGTACTGGGGCAGATATGGCACTACAGAGGGCCTTCCAAGTATGGTCAGGCCAGGGGGTGGTTCATATGGACTTGCACCTGCTACAATTTCAGTGAATAGCAAAACTTACATTGGCTTGAGTGCACAAGATCACACCACTTAAAACTAGGGTTGGGAATAATTTATTCTGCCGTCAGAGAAGGAATACACAGGTCTGAGCATGTTTCAGCAACGTAGTGCTTAGAAAGACAGCAATTGACTAATATACTGATGAGGAACATCGAGAAGTCCTGTGGCACCTTATAGACTAACAGATATTTTGGAGCATAAGCTTTCACGGGCAAAGACCACATGGCTTTGCCCACGAAAGCGTATGTCCAAAATATCTGTTAGTCTGTAAGGTGCCACAGGACTTCTTGCTGTTTTTTGAAGATACAGACTAACACAGCTACCTCTCTGATACTGATGAAGAAGAAGGTCAATTCTGACTTAGATCTAGGCTCAGGGAATGCCACTCTGAACATCCTTTGCATTGTGAAGCTGATGGACGGTCCTGGAATGTCTTTCTAATGTGGTGCATGCACAAACTTAGCAATTGTCTGAGTCAATGCACACTGAACTTCAGTGGAAGATTTCCCACTAACTTGACTGGACATTAGATCAAGCCTTTCATACATGCACCTCTGAACCCATCTGAGATTAACAATGCAGACATACTAGGGCAGGGGTCAGCAACCTTTCCAAGGCAGAGTGCCAAAATTTGACCTTTTGACCTCTATATACAGCCCAAGACTTTCTTAAAGTCACTAGTAGTTCTACTTACAACAGCTTCATTAATAAATGAAGATGCAGAGCTTCACTGTTTAGATAGTGGTTGGTGGCATTAGCCGGTCTTTTGCTAACCAACAGGCCTCAGGCTTTGAGCAAGCTCCTGGCTACATGGGGGAGGAGTGGCAGGGCTGAGCTCCTGCCTTGCATGCCAATGAAAACTGGCTCAATTGCCACTCTGGGCACCTGTGCCAGGGGTTGCTGACCTCTGGTCTAAGATTAGGCGGAATGAGAATTGGTGAGCCCTCCAAGTGAAATCATTGTAGATTACTGTACAGATGAAGATACACAGCCAGTAAAAATCTTGGTATAGTACATGAGCGGTAGTGTGGCCTACTGGATAAAACACTGGACTGGGAGTCAGGGACTGCTGTGGTCTATTTTTAGCTATGCCACTGACATGCCATGTGACTTTGGCAAATAACTTCACTGATCTGTACCTCTGTTTCCCTTCCCTCCTCTCTTAAGTATTGTCTTTTTAGATTGTAAACCCTTTGGGGCAAGGAATCTCTCGGTGTTTGTACAGCAGCCAGCACTAGTGGGCCCCTGGTTTCAGCTGGGGCCCCCAGAATATTTCAATATATATTTTTTTAAATGGTAAAGAACTCCTTAATCTGTGATTAGGCAAATATCTATCTCATGTACCACGCTCCTTTTCAGTGGGCATTATGGAAAGGCGACAACTAAAAATTCCACAGCAAATTTCCTGAGACATGCAGATGCCAGAATTTCTCAAAATGGTTAAATTGCTGCCACATCCCTAGTAAAAAACTCCCCACCCCTAGCCATTGTTTGTAATAACGCAAAGACCTGTCCTAAGGTCCACTGAAATAAATGTGAACATTTCTATTGACTTCCCTAATCTTTGGATCAGGCATTGAAGATTTTATTTCTGCATTGTGCATGTTTAACTAACTCCACAGCATTCCTCACAGCATGCTTGTGGGGAAAAGCCATACTGCTCTTTCAGTAGAACACTTACTAAATGTAATCTCTGGTGTTTAATTATTTAGTAAAGCGACACGTTTTAGAAGAGACACAATGTTCCATCAAGACAGCACCCAACTTTTTCGTCTCTCAGAAAACCAAAGAAGAATTTATAAGCATGTCCAAGAAAGAACAGTTGATTGAGTGTTATTGAGACAGCGTCATCACTCTTTCTCTCCCTCTCATTCATTTATTCTGGCCCCATCCCTAAAATAATGTGAAAGGGTAAAATTAGTTAATTAATTGTTAATGACGACTTTTGTGTTAAAAAATCCAGTGATCTGAGCAGACTTTTTACTGAAGCTTGAAAGATATTTTCCAGTCTACTAACTTAAAATATTTATGCTTTTCAGACCACTGGAGAGAGAGAGAAATCCTCATTTTCTTTTAGGATTAAGAAGGGCCTCATAACAGGACCACAGAAAAAGGCTTTTCTCTCCTCTTTTTCTCTAAACTAAGCTAAGAATGATATAATCGTGTTCCAGGAGCAAATCCAAAAATGGTAAAGCAATTCGAGCTTACATTGGTATTGTTGGGAACCAGGATTAGTGGAGTTGTTCCTAGAATATTGTTTCATCTGAAAAACAAGTAATTTCTGAGGCACAAGAGGTTGTCTTAATACTCAGATGGTTGGGGAGGGAGGAACACATTAGGGCCGATCCAAAGCTGGCTTTGAATATTTCTGTTAACTCTAGTGGGCTGGGGGGCTCATTCTGAGGCCCATGGGACAGGAAATGATGCAATTCCGTGACACATTCCTGAATCAGAAAGGGGAAGGGATGGTGAGTCAAAAGAAGGGTAAGGTTCTGTCCTCCTATGTACAGTTGTTCAGATCCCTGCACTTGTTGATTTCCCAGATCTGTACACAGCAGGACCACTAAACAAGCCTGCCAATGGGGGGAGGGGAGTAAGGGGGCAGGTACCTCCAGGCCCAAAGATTCAAAGGGGCCCAGAGCTCCAGCTGCCACTGCTCTTATTTTGGAAGTGGCAGTAGCCAGGCCTCTTTGAATTGCTGAGGCAGCACTGCTGCACACAGCTGTGTGGGAGTGGAGGGGGGCCAGCACCAGGGTCCACGCAGTCCTGGGGGTTGAATGGCCTAGCTAGACCCAGCCACTTGAAGCCTTGGCCCAGCCCCTTCTGGAATGCCCTGGGGCCTGAGGCAGCCTCGACCATGCTGCCATGAAACACTTTGCTTTTTATAGTTACTAGCCCAATATCCCTCCCAACCCTTCTGCTGGCATAGACCATGGTGAAGGCTCCAGTGGTGAAAAATTCAAAGAGAGGCTTCAACAGCAGAAAGTGGCCAGAACCTACCTTCCTGTTAGGGAGCTCAGGTGAGCCACATAGCTCTGAAATTGACAATGATGACATGGGAGGCCTTGGCCAACGCAACCTGGGAATGGACATTCGACATCAGCAGCCCTCCTGTAGAGCTCACACCTCAGCTCCTCCCACATAGCAATGACCCCAAGAGAGGACAGGAAGTTGCAACACCACTGGCCACCACTTGAGGCACCACGGCCTAGTGAGGTGAAATTCACCTCAGCTGCAATCATCCTCCACGCACAGAAAGCAGTGACTTTCAGTCATGAACAACAGAACAAGAAAGAACCAAAGTAAAGTCTGCATTGTGAGCTTGTGCTGGGCCCCATCTACATCTGCTGCACCTGAGATGAACACAATATAGTGCCCATCTTTGCAGACAGCAGAATCTTTTGAAATGTAAAGGCTTCGTAAGCAGAAAACAAGGGCAGAATAATTACAGTGTTATGTACACCATATACACCTGTGCTGATTTCAATAATTGTCCACAAGTTGTTTTTTGAGGCACTTTTTAATGTGTATCTGTGATACTTTGAGCTCTCCAGCCATTTATTAAGTTTTTAGTAAGCTTCATATTTTTTCTCATTCAATAAAATACAAATCTTTTTAAAACAAACAGCTCGTCAACAGCAGACACAGAGGGATGTTGCCTGGCTCTGGAAACATGGCATAGTCCTGCCTCTTATTATGTGTTTGCGCATTACCTAGCTGACTGGGTCTCAGTTATCCCCTACAATAATATGTAGAATAAATAATAATATTGCAAGGGAAAGTCTGGAATCACCATTGCTGGAGATATTCAAGGCTGACACTGGACATCTGGAAATCAGCAGTGCACAGAGTGTGAGCAAGACAACACAAAAGACCACT
Source organism: Carettochelys insculpta (assembly GCF_033958435.1). Classification (NCBI taxonomy): domain Eukaryota; kingdom Metazoa; phylum Chordata; order Testudines; family Carettochelyidae; genus Carettochelys; species Carettochelys insculpta. Next base: position 68,547,681 of record NC_134144.1, read on the forward strand.
ACAAACACCTGCTCAATATACCTGCACATCCGCTAATGTGATATATGTCATCATGTGCCAGCAATGGCCCTCTGCCATGTATACTGGACAAACTGGACAGTCTCTGTGCCAAAGGCTGAATGGACATAAATCTGACAACAGGAGTAGGAAGACACAAACTTGTAAGCGATCATTTTAACCTCCCTGGGCATTCAATAATGGATTTAAAAGTAGACATTCTTCTACAAAAGCATTTTACCACAAGATTACAGAGGGAGAGTTCTGAACAGGAATTCATTTACAAATTTCATGCCTTAACCTTGGCCTGAATAGATATCTCAACTATCTTCTGCATTACAAGGGGAATTTCTCCACTTTTGATATTCACAAGAATGAGATGCATTCAACTTAATTTGATTCATTAACTGGTCCTTCTAAGCAACTGGTAACACCCTCACCTCCTGCTATATAAACCTTCGATTCTGTTTTTCCTCTTCATTTTCATGGATGAAGCGCATTATACCCAGGAACGCTCATGACCTAATATATTCACTAGTGTCTAAGGTGCCACAGGACTGCTTGTTAGTTGTTTACTGCCCATCAAAAGCTATTCCACAGCTCACAGCATTGCAGTAAACTCCTCTGCATAGTGGGGAAGTTTAATTTCTGACTCATGCAGATTTCTTCACATTTGTACTGAAAGATTCAGTTTTTGCCTGATAAGACTCCCAGTGCAGTTCTCCATTTAGACATTTTGTATAATTAATGTTTCTGCTGCTGGGCTTTTTCTTAAGAAAATGTAATAGCTTTGTAACTGTTGACATAATTGAGCAACATACAAATTGTCATAAAACATAAACATAAGCCTTCTTTTGAAGGAATGACCTTTTGCCAGTAAATAACTATGTGTTCTTTCCAGTGTAATTTACTGTGCAGGTAGTGGCTATGCTGCAATGAGAAGAAATCCATGTCTTAACTTTTTAGGCGTTGACACTAGAATTATGACAGATTTGTTGTATGGCCCAGGATGTGGGCATATCTGCAGCGAGCATGTGATCTGCGGATTATAATCTCATTTAATCACACTAATTACAGAACACAGAGGGGAATGATTAATTCCATGTGTGCATTTTTCAAGATAATTAAGGCACAGTAGTCACGGGTGTTTAGAAGGAATATTGTTGGCTTATTCCTCTTCTTTTCTCGGCCTTCCCTTTTCCCTCCTCTTCCTTTCTGGGTTTCTTCCTTTCGTTTTCTTGACTGTAAAGAATTTCCATTTTTCATCCAGATTCGCAGGCAGCTGCTGAACATATGGGCTTGTTTCTTGTCATTTCTGCCAGGTGCGTGTAAATAAGCCCACTGTTGACTATTGTTTTCGTGCAAACTGATGTAGAAAGAGGCAGAAATGACCTAAAAGACATAAAACATTTTCATCTTGAATTAAGTTTCCCTAACACAAATATTCACTAAGAGAAAATTTCAACATTTGGGACTGTTATGCCAATCAGGGAACATATATCCCATTTTTCAACCATGGTCTCTATGTCAAAGTCCATGAGGGAAAAGAGATGTAGGGCTGTGTATGCCATCTGGGATACCCCAATGTTTGTGGTCTCATCATCTCCACAGTTAGAAATACTTGTAGGGCTCTCTGACACTCAAAGGGGCCAGTTCTCACCCCAGGTAGACACACCCCAATTTCATAGCCAAGACTCATCTCAGGTGTGGAATGAATATTAGTTATACCATTAGAGTGAGTTGAAATTTTCCAAATGTTGAATTTCCAACTAGGTTTCTCATTGGTATTGTAATTCTGCCCTGCCTCACCTAGAGCGGTTGGGAGTCTGAGACAAAGATTTTATGACCTTCATGTCTTCCAGTTCCCAGGAGAACCCCTGTCTTTGAGAATTCCTTTACTATGTTGTTGCTGCTGCCTGTTGTCTGGTAGCTCGGTGTACACCACTTCATCCTTTGGAGTTTCTTTGCATAGCTCTTGGGATGTTAGCTCCTCCATTGTTGCCAGTGATTCAATCTAACAGGTTAACCATAAAGACCAGCAATGCCAGCTAGGTGCCAGTGAAAGTAAGCACTGCTATCAGCCAAATTCTGTCCTTGAGACATGCACACCACTCTGGATGAAGAGAACAGGAAGCTGGGTGGCTGCCCATCAGTCAGAAAAACTTGGCCCCACATAGAGATGCAAATGAACAAAATGGTCAGAAGTTTCTTCTGAATAAGAAGTGAGAACAACAACAACAAAAATCTCCACTAGCTGGCTCCACTGGCCTCAGAATTGGAAGAATCTTTGTGGCTGTTCTCAAATGTCCAGCTCAGGCCCCATGGATGTGATGACCCCCAGGGACACCGGCATCCTCATCTTAAATTGACTGACTCCTGATCTTTCCCATGTCATTCCAGCAAATCCCAAATTTGCCACAAATGGAATTCAACACTCATGGTGGGAGCTCAGGAACATGGACAGCTCTATTTGCCCTGCATTGTCTCATCCTCCTCCAGCAGTTTTTATTGTGGAGATGCGGCACGTGTTGTCTGCCCAGGCCTCGCCTTTGTGATCACATTCCAGGTTATTTCTCATACTTTCTTCTCACTGGATGGCATTCCTTCAGGTCACTGCTTGGTTCAGGGCAACACGTCCCTTGTGCCTAATTAGAAGCCAGTAAGTCTCATAGCCTTAGGCGTTCTATGTGCTCTATGTACTTTAGTGACATGGGTTGATATCACTTGGTTAATAATGGGTACCACTGCCCCCTTGTGAGCAGATTTAACTGAGAAAAATCCTGAGATCATGTAGTGTTAATGAGTATCGTTTTGTGTCACCCCAAAGAACAAGCACGCTAATAACGGGAATGAAGAGAGGGGAAAAGATTAGATCAAACTTTATTAAGGTAAAAATCTCCTGTGTGCTTCAATCTCCTGTTGCCGCTCCTTCCACCGCTGGAGTGCAGGAACCCCTTAGCATCCGGAGGACAAATTGTATAGCAAACGCCTGGCCTGAAAAATTACCCCCTCCTACGCTGTCACCTCCTATTCACCCACATCAATAGCCAAGACTGTCACTAATGACAATGAAAACATAGTGGGGCAGCACTCCAAATGGACCAGGAAGGAAGGTCTAATGGTTACGGTGTTAGCCAAAGCCTTATGAGCTCTATTCTCAGTTCCCTGATGTGCTATCTACTTCCCCTTGGGTCTCCAGCAAGTACTTTAGGGTATGTCTACACTGCAGGTGGGGGATGGGCTGCATGGAGTTAGCATGCTAAAACATAAGTGACACTGCTGTAGCACGCATTGCAGGACAATGTAAAATGGGGATAATAACATTGCCCTACCTCCCAGGAAGGACAAATACAATGCAGACTGTGAAATGCTGGGGTACTACGATAATGGGGACCACATGAACATCTCAGAGTATGTGAGCACTGCAGTGGGGGTTGGGGTGGTTGTATGTTTGGTAGTGTAACTTTTCATCTATGAGCATGCCTAAAAATAGCTGGGGAGGCACAGGGGAGTGGGCTGGACAAGCCTGTGTGGAACCGTTGCTATGACCATGTGTTGCTAGCCTACTCTGAAGTCTATGCCGCTGCCTTTCCCTGTTGTTTTTATCCACACTAGCTAGACAGCGTTAGCGTGGGTATGCCTATCTTAGCTGCAACCACACCTCCGACTGCAGGGCAGATGTACGCTCAGTTAGTGAGCCAGGAGATGCACAGCTCCTCACAAGAGTCTGGCTTTTGACAAGCATCTTCCCTCCCTGGCTGGCCATCCAGGCTCTCTGTAACAAAGTGTTGTGCGCATGGACTGGCCCCTGCTAAATCCCCGAGAACACCTCCTGCAAGCCAGATAAAATTACCTGCTAATCATAGGCCCCTAGAGGTCTCCTGTTACCCCCACACTGGAACACAGGCAGGGTATCATCAAACAGTTACCACCCAGGCCTGATGGGGATTGCATGCTGAAAGAAGTCTTTCTTGCACCCCCTCTTCTGGCCCTCCAACAAGCTCCACAACGGCCTCAAGCTCATCATCCTTTGCAAGTTCCACACAGATCAGGAGCCACCAACTCAACATCAGACCCTGCCCTAACAACAGATGCAAAAGTTGCAGCCACGTCTCCATGAATACAATGATCAATATACCTCATAACACATCTTTCAGGATCCATTTGGCCTACATATACCTGGCTCGACGTGTGGTGTGCCCCCAGTACAACCATGCTGGTGAAGCCTTACAATCACTGCCCTCTCAGATTACTCACACCGTGACTACTATAACCCCCAAACACCCTCATCGCCTGTGGGGGAACATTTTTCATGAATCAATCACTTCACGTCTGACCTCTTAGTCCTCCCCAATGGCCCCTAAAATTTTTTTTAACCCATGTGTTGAATAAATTTTGTTACATGCACTGAGGTAAGTGCAGGTTTGCACCGCTAAAACAATCACAAGCTGCCAGCTGTGGGCAATCTGCCAATCAGGGGGGCAATATTTGAATTTCTCCTGGGTGGCTGCCCAAGTGCTCAGCTTTCAAGGAAGCCTGCAAGAAACCTTTAAAAGATGAACCAGGAAGCCTAAATTTATACCTCTGCTAGCCATCAAAAATCTTGGTTGTATTGAGATAATGATATGTCTCATTACAGCCTTCTGCAACCCATTAACTCTGGCCAGCCTGATACTTCTTAATCAGATTGTGATGAAGTGAGTTTTGAAAGCTTTTTAGAAACCAGTGGCTTCCACTCTGATAGCCCAGGGAGCCAATCTCACTACTTAGAGGAGGGTTTGCTGGATAAAAGTTTGCACATTTTGATTCTGAAACGAAGGAGACAGAGGGGGGAAAAATGAGTTACTGGAGTAATCAGAGACAGGCTTTGAACATGCCTGAGGGGGCTGACAGCTGGTCTGGCAGTCTTCCCAGTTTTGCTCTAGCCAGTCCTGGTTCAGCCAGAATGCTGATCCAACTGAAGTGTGTAATCACCAATTCCTTGCTAAACCAGCTCAGGTTTGCCAGGGTCCCAATATATAGTCTGCTGCCACCTTCTCCCCACCCACATGTTACTGCAGCGTGAGGCCCTTGCTGATCACAACGACTGGCGCACGGAAAGGCAAATCATTTGTATTCATCTCCAGGGAGAAGGAAGAATAAGCAAATGCTCAATGGTGATTGTGTGCATTTATATTTGATAATAAAACACTTGCAATTTATATGCAAATGAGGCGTGGCTCTTGGCCTCCTGGCAATTTGTCAAGATGGTTCTCCCAGTCATAAAGCTTGCATGTCCTTTTTTCAGCAACCACGGGCTGATTTTAAAGCATTCTGGACCAGGCTGGACCGAATTTTACCCTCGCAGCAACCGCATATTGGGAGTGGGAGGTGAGTTTGGCTTACCTGGTTCCAGCCATGTGGGACCTGTCTAGTGATGCTTCTGTCAGGTTCCCCTCTTTTTTGTGACCACTTCCCTAGCCCAAGAGAGGGCTGGCTCCACTGGTAGAAAGTCTGAGGTGACTGAACAGTTCCAGTTCCCTAGAGTTCATCCTAGCAGTAGCAACAGCCAAAGACCTGTGGGTGAGTTTGGGAATGACTATCCACCACTGTCTGGGGACACCAGACCCCTCATCCAGGGAGCTGGCACAAACGGCATGAGCTCCAGGTCTGCAGGACTCCTCACAGCCACGCCTGCCCTGAAGCCATCCCACTAACTGACATATCTGTAGCAAACACGAACACGGGACAATTTTACCTTTTCTGGTTTGCTTGTTTGCTCTCTGCTATGTCAGATGTCAAGTGCCTTCAACTTCAGGATACTCGTTTCTATTCTCAACCCCTCCCTCATGTTTTCCTTCCATCTTGCTAGCTTCTTCCATAAACCAAACCGAACAAACAGAAGGTATGCCGGATCCTTTCATCCTCACCCTTCGGTCTGTCACATCCTTTTGAACCACACGCACTTAGGTCTTTCACTCTGTGTGTTCAACAGCTAGCCATGTCCACAGTCCTTGGTTTGAAAGCTTTGCAATGCAATAATAATAATTTTAAAAGGAGTAAGCGAGAACACAGTCTGATTCTATTTCCATCATGCTAATGATGAATATCCCAGCCAAACACATCAACTGTCAGATGCACAAAGGATCTGTTGAACTTAAGAGTTTTTGCTCCTGTTTGGACTTTAGTTAAAAGATTGCTAATTAACTTGAAATAACTAATAACAAAAAAGGTGAAAGCAAATGCTGCAGACGTTTTATCCAGGACACAGATGGTTATCGCTTCTTGGCTAACTCGGGTGAACGAGCAATCAGTTAAAAACAGGGACAAAAACCTCTTATCTAGACATTCCCAAAAGGAGAAACAAAAGCCAAGTATACTGTGACTTCCCTTCTCCTCATTCAAAATTGTTAACACTTTAAAAAGGCATCCTAAAGAAAGACTGAAATAATATGAATGTATTTCATGTTACTTATTTGATGGGGTCAGTGGACAAAGGGCAAAATGTAACTGCCTTATAATAAAGCAACCGAGATGGGCCCAAAAGATTCCAAGCACAGTCAGCAGGAATCTTTATTCTGTGCAGACGAGGAAAATCGTTTTTATTATTGGCACTGTCATGCCAGAAAAAAGAAATCACGGAGTACACTGAAAGGCATATTCCAGATCCACCTCATTTTCTGAAGAAAGCAAAAGACTATTAAGGAATGACAAATAATAATAATAAGAATCCTGCACAGGGAACCTTAGAAAAATATAATTAAGAAATGTCATTTATGTTGGGAATGAACGTTTGCAGCTGCAGAATTTAGTAGGTCTGGGGTGAAGATTTCAAAGTCAGCCAGAAGGTGTTATTAATTGGACTATTTAATTTGAATTAAACTCACTTTAAGGTTCCAGAAAGAGGGCTCATACCTACATTTTTCATGCATGGTTTTGCAGTTCCATGTGACAGTCTCCTCCATTTCTCTCCTTACCCTGCACCTTCACATAGACATGAGACTAATCCTATATAGAACTGCCATAGACATAATTGAACCTCAGGGTGCTGTAGTGGTATTTTGTTGACATGAATTTTATATCAAAGTATTTCTGCAAGTCTATGCTTGTGTTGGCTGAGGAATTTAGTAGTGGAGCTTCTCTGTGATACAATATTGATTGATTATTTTCTACCTTGCTTGCTATTCAACTTTGCATTCCACATTAGAGAAGCTGAATTCACCTCTAACAAAAGCTTATGGAGTCAAACGTATAGCCTAAAACAACACTGTTGTAGCAAAGCTATATTCCTGCAAATGATTGGCTTTTTAATATAGCATTTGGGTAGAGGGAACCCAGTGCTCAAATTGTGTAATCATTATTTGTAAATTTCTTTTAGGTTACAGCCTCGTCCTGTGGAATAATTTGCAAAGTGATGACCTCACGAAAGCGGGTGTGGTTTACTGGTGCCATAGCATTTGTTGTAGTATGTACACACACACACACACACAATGGAGTATGTACCAGGGCCCTGATCTAGAGCCAACTGAAGTCAAGGACTCCTGTTGATTTCAAAGGCTTTTGGAACAGGTGCTCTATGTTCAGCTGTGTAGGGCTACCGAAATAAAACGAAATAGCACAAGCTCTGGGCTGGTCTCACTGGCTAATATCTAAGGTGACCATCTGTCCCATTTTCAGCGCGATGGTCCCAAATTTGGGATGCCAGAAAGGCACCCTGACTTATTTTAAAAAAGGGACTAATTGTCCTGTATCAGCTGTGCAGGTACAGCTGCCTGCCGGAGAGCACGTACTGTGTGTCAGTACATGCTCTCCAACAGAGGGAGCCGGCAGGTTAGCTGCGGGAGGGAAAGCGCCGCGGCTGCCCCATCCCTGCTGCTTCCCTGAGCCTTGGGAAGATTGCCCTGGCTGCTCTGTCCTGGCCGCCTCCCTGAGGCTTGGGAAGAGGGGAGAGCGCCTCCCCCTGTCCAGTATGTGACCATGGCAGATGTGGTCAGCCTGCTAATATCAGCATTCTAGACAGCATGATGTCTTCCCTTTCCAGAGCTAGCAGAGATCTGGAGTAAAGCAGAAGGAGCATCCTCAGACCCTGTGAAAGCTAATGATTCAGGTTACTCAAGAGTCACCCCTCTGTCTAATCAAAAAATGGCCTTGAAAGGGGAGTCTACCTACAGCGAAGTAAAGAACCTCACCTTACTGCTCCCTGCTTGGAGCCCAGTGAGCACAGACACAGACATTTACCTTTGAACATAAAGATATTCCCGGACAAGAGCCTCAGTTAAGGGGGAATTAAGCTTGAGAATACATAGTAGACCTGTTCCCCTTTCCGTGCCCTCACCCTTCACTGCTCATGGATTCCCCTTCCAGTTCTCTGATGCTGGAGAATATCTGATTTTAGAAGAATAGATAGAGAACAGTGATAAATGGAGAGGCTACTTCCCAGGACAAATGAAACCTCTTTTTCTAGCCTGATCCTTCTTATTCTCTGTGGCTCCAGTCCATCAAGACTCATGCTAAAACCCTCACTTCATTCAAATTGATGGCAAATTCCCCCTTGACCTCAAACAGGACAAGTTTTCACCCATAAGATTCTTCATTAGCTCTTGTCATCATCCCCAGAGCTTGAAGAGCTGCCTGTGTTTGTGCGACTGGCTGCTCTGAGAATGCACCACTGCTGAGAGGATGGGCATCAGAAATAAAATCAAAATCAGACACCGTAGAAAAACAAAACTTCAGTAGTTTGTGACCTAGTGGCTGGAGCTTGTGCTAGCTTAAATGTACTTTAAAATGTCATTTGAATAAGGATTTGTTTCACTGCAGCCATATATATATATATATATATATATATATTTATAAAAAGAAGCCATCATAGTATAGCTAACTTAGGCCCAAAGAGGCCTACTTCTTATCTTTCCTGTCAGCAGTAACACATGCAGCCTGCCACTGAAATATGGCATGAGGGGCTTTTTGCAAAGTGTTTTTCTTCTACCCTGTTTACAAGAAAAGTTAAGGTCAGACAGGTCATATTAGTAATGTTAAGACATGTACGTGAATCTTCGCTATCTGCGATGCTTTTCTGATGCCAACTGGTGTTCTAGCTTCCCCCACCTATCCTGGCTGGAAAGGTGTGACGTTACCAACTGAATTCGAACAAAGGTCACTTAATGGTGTTTTTTAACCTTGACGTTTTATCAGAACTTGGTCTTGAGAAACATACATATTGAGGTCATCGGGAAACTCGGGGTATTGTTGATTGTTAAAGATTCTGTGAAGTCAGAGCTTAATTTAGCATCAGTATTGAAGTACTATAAGATAGAATTGGGTATAAGAACCCTTCGGTGCATGGGGAAGGGGTGCTAGATGGAATCTGCACCAAGAGGTATATCTTTCACCTCTGTTGGCTCTCTCTCAACTATCTCTGCTATATCTTGGCTACCTGTTCTTGGAACTGCCTTTTGTTTTTCCTCTTTAACTTGAATTCTACCCACTGCAATAACACCTTCCTCACCGATCAAGGCGAGCTGGCCTCGGCTTCTGGAGGGTTCAAAGGAATCCGTGAGTATTGCATCCTGCTTGCCTAGTATAAGTTTAAACCATAAGTGCAGTTAGTTAAGTAACTTGTATTACTGTTATAACATTGTTAAGTAAAGATTTCTATTGTAACCAGATATTGACTGTATCAAACATCTTCTGTATCTGTATCTGTTAAGTGCTGCTTAAAGACCACTGTGCTACTAAAATAAACAAACCATAAAGGCTGCTAAAAGTATTGTCTGTTTAACCACTGGAAATCCCAAAAACTCACCTCTAGCTTGAGACACAATCTGTCTCAGGCTCTTTATGCTAACTTGGGAGAGGTGCGAACCTTAATCTTTAAACTTTAAGTCAGATTGGCAAACATACCCAAATCCATAAATCATCCTGTATTTCCCCTCCCCCGCCCCCGGGTCATTAAACCTCATTAAGATGACAATACCCAAACCCTCAAGATTCTTCACACATACTATTTCAAATATCCCCATGCACAGACAAATCAGACACTTTGAACAATTTAAGCCTATCTATATATTCTGCAGCTCTACCACGCTGTAGCCTGTAGTGCACTATCATGTGGAACCAGCTACCATTCCCTAGAAGTTCAGCAGTGTGCTTTAATCTACATGGTAAACTGCAAGCTAAATATGAGTCCACTGTGTAACACTGAGAAAGGGCATAAGAGTTTTCCAATACATAAGAGGTTGTTACAAGGGAGATGGAGAAAAACTCTGTTAACTTCTGAGGATAGAACAAGAAGCAATGGGTTAAAATCACAACAAGGCCAGACATTAGGAAAAACTTCCTCTTGGGGCAGATAACCTATGGAGGTTGTGGAATCTCCATCATTGGAGGGTATTAAGAACAGGTTAGACAAAAACCATCAGCAATGATAAAGCTATTACATAGTCCTTCCTTGAATACAAGGGGTTGGACAAAATATGTGGAATAATTTTTTTACGCGCACCACGGTAGTAAAAACAACAACCTGGCTGTGGATGCTCTTCTCACCAGCTGGACAGCATCTGAATCTCTCCAGAGTGGCCATTCAAGTGCCCAGGTTCCACAGAACCCTGTCTCAGCCAATGTAAATTAGAGTAGCACCTGCTATCGTCACAACGTCTGAAAGATTTCAAGATGGTGGGGTGAGATGTGCAAACGTACCACATAGGCACATACACCACATTGACCTGCCACTGACCTCAGTGTGTTGCTCTTGAGGCAACCTTGACCATCCGCCTCCTTGTCAGTTACATCATCTTTCACAGTATCACAGAATCATAGGGGTGGAAGGGACCTCAGGAGGTCATCTAGTCCAGCCCCCTGCTTCAAGCAGGATCAACCCCTACTAAGTCATCACAGCCAGGACCTTGTCCAGCCGGGACTTAAAAACCTCAAGGGATGGAGAATCCCCCACCTCCCTAGGCAACACATTCCAATGCTTCACCACCCACCTGGTGAAGTAGTTTTTCCTAATATCTAACCTACACCTCTCCCTCTTCAACTTCTGACCATTACTCCTTGTTCTGCCTTCTGACACCACTGAGAACAGTTTCTCACCCTCCTTTTTAGAGCTTCCCTTCAGGAAGTTGAAGGCTGCTATTAAATCACCTCTAAGTCTTCTCTTCTGCAAACTAAACAAGCCCAAATCCCTCAGCCTATCCTCATAGGTCTTGTGCTCCAGACCCTTAATAATTTTTGTTGCCCTTCGCTGAACCTGCTCTAGCAAATCCACATCCTTTTTATACTCGGGGAGGGGGGCCCAAAACTGGACACAATATTCCAGATGTGGCCTCACCAGTGCCGAATAAAGGAGAATAACTACTGCTCTAGATCTGCTCAAATGCTCCTCCCAATGCACCCCAGTATGCCGTTAGCTCTCTTGGCTACAAGGGCACACTGTTTACTCATATCCAGCCTTTCATCCACCATAACCCCTAGGTCACTTTCCATCATACTGCTGCTGAGCCAGTCGGTCCCCAGTCTGTAACAATGTTTGGGATTCTTCCACCCCAGGTTCAGGACTCTACACTTCTCCTTACTGAACTGCATCAGATTTCCTTTGGCCCAGTCCTCCAATTTATCCAGGTCCCTCTGGATTCTCTCTCTACCCTCCAACATATCTACCTCTCCCCCTAGTTTTGTGCTGACTCCTTCTTCTTTTCCCCCTCCATTTCCAACAGCATGACCAAATCTTGCTGCTTCTTACACCTGTGAAACTCAGGGGCATTCTGATTGGTTGGTTTCTTTGGGCCCATAGTACGCAGAATAAGATTTAAATGATTGTGGGTGAGAAAAAAAGACAGTTACGTGGAAACAGATGCACTGTTTTTTCCCAAAAGTCCTATTTTCAGCTGGTCTTTTCAAATGCTGAATTACCAATCCCTGCAAATACAAAAGAAAAATACCATGGGGGTGGTAAGGCGGGAGTGAAACCATTGTGACAAGCATAACTTGATTACATAAACAATTTGGACTTTTCTGTTCCATTTGATTTTTGCTGGCTTATTTTTTTGCCTGGGTATTTTATTACAAAAGCTTTTTGCTACAGCCTTTCCCATTACTTGTCTATTTGTAAAGCTTAGATTCAATATTTGAAATCTGCAGGCTCTCTTCACAGATAACATCAATGACGGCACCATATATGTATTTCTTTCAGTGGAAAATGAAATGGGGTAAACGTTGAAGTTAATGAAGAAAACACAAAGGATATTGAACAACAGTTAAATTTCATAAAATCTGAAGGAGGGAGGGAAATCTGAGTTCTTTGCAGCACTGATTGCAAAACATCCTTATGGATGTATGACATTTTGAAGCTATCATGCAGCACCTTATCAACAGCAATTTGACGTGTTTTTATGAAGCCAGGCTGCTTCATTTGAAACAGTGGGTTCTCATAAAATTGGCAAAGCCAGTCTAGTTTTGTGGCAGGTGAACGGATTATTTTTATTTTTTTTTAAGCAGATGTGAGCTATGGAACAGCACTCAGGTTATCCCCACTTGAAGCCATTTGGGTCAAAGGTATTATAACTGCACCTGTCCCCAAGAGGTGCTTAGCATCACTGTTCCCAGGATTTTAGATTCTGACCCAATGTGATCCCCTGGGGAGGGGCAGGTAAGGCTGGGCTGGGACCGGACAGGGAGAAGCAGGAGTTTGGGATGGGGCTGGTGGTTTTCATTTCCAATTCCAGGAAACAAACAAATAAACAAACAAAAAAGAAGAAAAGCCGTGAAATTAAGAATCCTGAAGAGAGTAATGAGCCTTTGGCTTTGTGCTTGCATTTCCACTGAGCAATAGATGCTACTTCAGTGGAAGCTGCCATGGGCTATTGCCTGTAAATGCGGCACAATCGGAGAAATCTTTTAAATCTCAATTTTCTGGGCTAAATCAAGACACTGGGCTTTAAATGGCCCGCGTTATTCTTACCTGACACAAAAGACAACGACTGGCCTTCCCAGCTGTCTTTATCTCTCCTGCTTTGTTAAATCAGTTGAAAATCTACATGGAAGAATGTTTCTAAATCAACCGATAGTCTGAAAAAATGTATCTCAAGTTTGCACCCTTTTTTGTCTGCATGTTGTCTTGTTTTCCCCTTGTGGCTTGGAGCCATAGGCTCAGTTCTGTGATGGGAGGCTTAATTAAGAGTGATAGTGAGATAAAAAATGTGACCGTTTGTCATACCTTACAGTCTCATGAGTGCTGTATTTCTTAGTGGATAGTCCCAGTGTGAGCACCGACGGACTTCCTTTCATTTTATCTCAGCTCTGCTTATGGCATACGTTAAAGGCCTGTTTTATATCGTCAACAAATAAAATCACCCCAGGCTGTTACTCAAAGGCTTTCCTAATTCTAAATGGCACGTTATATGGCACCGTTGGTGTGCTGAGTTTAGCAGTCAGAAAGAGATTGATGGAGGGGCCTATTAAAACATATGGTGCATTGCTGTGACTCTAGTGATTCAGTGTTGTTCCTCTCTGTGCTGTACTAGTTTTTTTTTCTTAGCTGTACAATGTGGGTTGGAGGAACTGAAGACAGCTGCTGCCTTTTGCTACACCACATTAAGGACTCTTCATCAGTGGCAAAAATAAATACTAGAAAAGGGATAAAGGAATTAACTGAGGATCTGCATGTGTATTACAGATCTTTGCATTATTTAGAGCAGGGATGAAAAAAAAGAGGGAGATGGAGATTGCTGATGGCTCCCATTAACTTTGGAGGGCTTTGGATCAGGTTTTACCCATTTTGCCAGTTTCTCTTCTAAAGTCAGAACACAAACATGTTCCTGCTCTAACTAGCCACTTCTCAAGAAAAAACCAGATCTTACAATTCTCGTCTGCAGTTTCTTCCAGTATAGATTCCTGCTGCCTGTCCCCATCCTCACAGCTTACAGGGGTCTCCAGCCTCATGGAGTCAAGAAGTATGGACTTCATTGTAGGTTTTTTAATATGTGCCTGAAAGGGGACAGGTTTGTTTTATGAAATACAGTCCTCGAATTAAATGTGCAGTGGAACAAAGAGACACACAGCTGTCAAGGCCTCCTAACAGGAAAGATGTTTTATACTTGTGTAACAGGAACAGACCCAGGTTGCAGGCACCAGGGATTGAACCTGCAATTGTGGGGCTAAAGCCCTGTATTCTATGACATGAGCTAAAGGCCAGCTGGCTCTCAGCCAAGCCTGTAGAGCACAGACTTCACTTATCCTAGTATGAGGTCTCAGTGCCTCTGGGTACTACATGCTTCCCTGAGCTGAGGGAGCACATCTGAAGCTTCTGAGACCTTCCAGCAGCTTACCCTGGATGAGCCTCCAGTTGTAACACTGAAATACCTAGGTCACCTGCAATTGAACCTGCAATCACAGGGGCTAAAGTCTGGTGCTCTACCTCTACCACGTGAGCTAAAGGCCAGCTAGCTCTCACCCAAGGCTGTAGAGCCGAGACTTCACTCACCCGAGTACGAGGTCTCAGTGCCTTTGGGTCCTGCACTTGTATATGGTTATCTTCATCTCCACAGCTCAATGGCACAGTCTGGATGGCTTGGTGCGAGTGTGACTTAGCTGCAACCGAAGCAGTCTCTCCTCTTGGCTGGCAGGCCTCGGACGAGAATTTGGACTGCTGTTACCAGGGTGTACCAATGGGAACCGTGCTTGTCACAGAAGCTGAAATTAACCCAAATCCCCTGTCTGTACAGAGTGTTGATACTAAATAACCCCTCTCTTACACAACATTTTTCATCATTAGAGTTCAATGTGATTTGACAATTAGGGAAACTGAGATAGAGAGCAGTGATGTGACTTGCCTAAGGCCACCTGACAGGCCAGCGGCAGAGTTGGGAATAAAAGTGAGGTCTTCAGGGCCCTCATCTAGTGCTCTATGCTTTAGTCCCATGGTTCCCAACCGGGGGTCTGGGGACCCTGATGGGCCATAAGGGTATTGCAGGGAGTTCATGAAAAAAATAAAATATAAATAAAAATGACCATAGAAAGTAAGTTTTAAATAAAGTGCAAAGTTAGAATCTATTATTTTTAAATTCAATATCTTCCAGTAATGTCTCCATCCTGTGGTGTTCTGCCTCTCCCATCAGACAACAATAATGTAGAACAGGACATACAATTGACTGGAAATAGTTTGGACTGTGACAATCACTGACATATTTTAGTCCCCTCGAATGGTTCCAGGAACATATTTTTTCCAAGATTTGAATGGCTGAATAATTTGATGTTTATTTTCCCCTCAATATTATTCAGAAACAAACAATTTCATTATTTGACATTCTCCTGATCCACCTCTGAGAGTGTTTGGCTACCCACTATACTGGGAGAAGCCCTGACTGGTGAATTTGTAAAGTACTTGAGATTGGATATGAAGAAAAGCTGCAGGAAGCCCAATTCCATCCTGTTCAGCGTTTCCAGTGCAGAAAAAACCTAGTTCCAAAGGCCCCTGGCATGTCACTTCTAGGGCGCTGGCTGACATTCAGATATCATCACTGTCATGACTCTGATTCTGTGGCTTTTGAATACACAAGGAATTCCCTTGTGCAATAAGAATGCTTGTTTCTTTTGGCAGCTGTTCTAAAGAGCAAGAGCCCATGCAGAATTAATGCTCTAAAGTTGCTGCTGTCCCATCAGCTCCTCTGTAATGGTTTTCTGATTGCTGAAGTCATTCCTCAATATTGTGGTAGGGCCTCCAGCAAAATTCTGCACTCTCAATGCAATATAACAGAAAAAAAGGTAAACTGCATCCCTCTGTCTTTTACCTTTCTCTGGCACATGCTATTCATGTACTTGTGTGTGCTACCGATTTAGGAAAGCCATCACAAACTGCTGTGGCTAAAAGCTGGGGCTAGCTCATGATTGTACCATATTAAACTTAGGCTTCCAGCCAGAGCTCCCAATAATTATTCCAAAATGAGAAAGAAAGCCATTCCTGCTACAGACCGTTCTCCTGCCCTCTTCCTCATGGCTTTGCTCAGCCTCTGGTTGAGGGATGCAGACAGTCACAAAGCAACGCAGCTTGGGCTTCACAGGTGAGCATCTTCAGTGAAACATGAGAACTAATGGAAGCCAATCAGCTTTCAGGAGTCTTGAGTACTTCCTAGGCCTATAAATTCATGTGGCAGGTCATCTGTTAGAAGGATGGGAAGCATGAACCATTCAGGTAACTACTGGACACCTGTGAGTATCTACCCATTTAAACTGGCAATACACAGATCGCATAGAAGCTAAAAAACTTTTCAGCTGTAACAATTACATTATAAGTAACTCACCAACTATTTTTCCTCCTATTCTCTTCCTGTGGCACATAAATGACTTTGTCCCCTCTGGCCTGCAATATTGGGATCTAATTTTGATTGCTGGCTGATGTTGGTTACCTGAGACATTTAGCAGGTCAGACTAGATGATCTAATGCTTCCTTCTCACCTTAAATTGGTTGCAAGGAAAGACTGGTGGGACCCTGTGAAGGAACAGTCCCTCAGGCTGTGGTAACACTGACTCAAACCACTGGCAGCAGTATGCAAATGGGCGGTCTCAAAAATGCACATGGCTGCTTATTTGCATATTATGAGAGACGCTACTGCTGGCAGAAAAAAGCTGTGTAAACATGGTTCTGCCAGCTACACCCACCCTTTGTCAGCAGCCTCCTATGCTTGATTTTTTCCAGGCATAAAAGGCTGCCGAGAAAGGGTGGGTGTCGCTGGCAAAACCACGTTTACACAGTTTTTTTTCTGCCAGCGGCAGCATCTGTTGGTGAGTGACTATGCAATTGAGCGGCCATGTGCATTTTTGAGACTGCCCATTTGCATACTGCTGCCAGTGGTTTGGGTCAGTGTAACCATAGCCTCCGAGCCTAGGCTCTAGCCCAATCCTTTATGACTGCATGTCTATTTTTAGCCTGCAGCCAGGGTCCTATAAGCTGGAGTCACCAGAAATGGCTCTGAGACTTGGTGCCAAGGGATTTTATTACAGTGAGCTATATTCTACGGCTCCGATTAAATCTGTGTGCAGCCCCCATAGGTAGGTTGCTAACGATTCTGCCTGTCTTTCCCCTAAGACTCTTTCCCTCCCTGCTCTCTCTCTGTCTCGTGTCCTGTGCCTGCAGATGAGAGAAAAGCCATGATGGTGAGAGGCCCCTCAGAGGCCTCTTTAACCTGTTGAACTGGCCTTGTTTGAGGCCTAGAGATGGAACTTAACTGGAAATCCAAATATGATTGTATCTCCACCCCCTAAACCATGGGGAAGTCTGGTGCCAGATCTGGCTCCTCCTGCAAAGCTTGAGTCCAGGTATGGTGTCTATAATAGGCCTCAACTAAAACCCGGTTCATCGGACAAGCCAGAATTTGAATCTGAAACAGGCCAGTCAGACCCTTCTCTAGAAAATATAGTCAGAGAACAGGCCGATGTGTTAAACTTCAGTCTACAACTAGACATTCAGTTTCATATTGTTGATAGTAGAGGGTATTTACCGGTGGTAAGGACAAACATATTGACTGGAATATTCTGTAAACTAAATGGAAGAGACAGCCATGGTCCAGGGCTATTTTGCATGCAACTAAATTGGAGTGAGCAGGAGCTGTTTGGCAGGAGGTGGAGGAGGTGGAGGTTGGGGAGGGATAGAGATGTAGGCAGACTGAAAAACCTTTGGAAACTGACCTGACTCCGGCTTCTGGAGAGTCACGCTTCACCAATAACATTTAGTTTTGCCTGGGGTGAAGCAGCTGAACTGAAGCATTATCTAAATCACATTCTGCTGAGGGGGGAAGTGAACTTCCCTCCAGCTTGGGGTGGAAGCATGGACAGCAGAGAAAATATGTGCTTGGAAAACTGGCACTTCCACAGGGCGGTACAGGGAGAGGCAGCATGGTATAGTGGACAGAGCACAGTATGGGGCTGCAAGACCCCTGGGTTCCATTTGTTGGCTCTGCTACTGACACTGTTGTGTGAATTTGGGGAAGTCACTTTCTCTCTCAGTGCCTTAGTTTTCCTTGCCTTCTCTACTTGGATTGTAAGCTCTTTGCGTCAGCAGTCGTGCTTTGCTATATGTATATTCTACATGTTACTACAGGTTTGTATAGTGCTGTTTTAATTTCAGCAGAATTTCTTGGGAGCATAGTAGTAATAATAATACTCTGTCCATAAAGCAGATGAGCATCAGACCCTAGGGCAGCACCTTCTCTCCCACTGTACCTTCACTTTAAAAATTACAAAAGTATTTGTCTTCCCCAGAAAGCTTGAATCCTATGGCTGCCACGGTTACTAGAAGGTACTCTCCATATTCATCCTTTGGTCTGAAAAGGGGAAAGATATCAGCAGTTTTAGGGTTAATGTTTCATAAAATAACTCTTGGCAATTTCATTGAAAGACTAAATGAGACGTAAACTCCTTCTCAGAATCATAATTTGCATTAAACGTATGAGTGTACCTGTAAATGCTAATTGTTAATATCTCCCCATTATTCCAAAGCCTCTTGATGGGACCTTTCCTGCCTGTGGGGATGATGAGGTGACCACATTAGATAAATTACTAATAGCACAGTGATCTAATCCCCAGAAGCCATTTCAGGCTTCTTGTCTATTGGATTATCCTCCAGCTGCACAAAAGGGGTCAGTAGTAGGTAAGGGATATGATGGGCTGCCAAAGGAATTCATAAACATAACTCACAGCTCTGATGCACAGTCCTGAAGCAGCAGCCAGAGGTACTTATTAGTCATTTGATTTCTCTCCGAGAGGAATGCTAAGCAGCGGCAGCATCACTATAGGGTCAAAGAGAAGGCAGAGGGGTAAAGTGGTAGATTAGTGTCACTCATTTCAATATATTTAATTCTGTGATGTTGCAAGGAAAGCTTAAAATCATATTAAAAGGGAGGTTGTGCTGGTATTTTATAATCTGTAGGCCCTCATCCTATGCTAAACGTTGTGTGGGCAGACACCTTGACCCCATGCAAAAATCCCTGGAGGATTGGAACCTGAGAGGATATGGATAAAATATTTTCAAAGCCTCCTAATGCAGGGTATGCTAATGAATAGAAACAACAACATTTTACTCACCTGGTATAATTACGTAGATTTGATCCATCTTTCCTCTCTACTTTGCCTAATTTCTCTTTACTGTCTGAAACCCTGACAGCTTTGCGCTTTGTTTTCACTCCTACTAAATATATAGGCTCATTTTCATCTTCTTTCCTGTATGTCCCTATTTATGCCTTTTAAAGGCTTGATCCAGCTCCTATAGAAGTTAATGAAGGAGCTTATTTAAGAGTCAGTGCATGGTTGAAGCATGTACAGGCAAGAGCAAGCTAGTTTAAAGTCAGCCTGAGTCTATCTATATGAGCTGCAATCACTTCACATGATTGCTGTGCACCTTTACACTGTACACCAGCACAATGCAGTGAAGGACTAAGATCTCCCTACCTGGACCTGGGCTTTAGGTGCATGGGAGTTCATGGGGCTACTGTCAAGACTGTTCCCCACTCTGACACTCCAAGTGCAGAAAGTGGAGGCCCAAAAGACACCTTAAAAACACCTTGTCTCTTTAGGTTTCTGCTTAAAAGCTTCCTGAGGGCACAGATCTCCTCACCCTGGGAGGTAGCTGCCACCACCCAAGTGAGAAAATCTCCCTTTAAAACCCAAGAAGACACACTTGTGATGTCCATCTGTGGGGTAAACCCCAAGCTGTTATCTTTCCCTTAGGAGAAAGTTGAAAACAAAGAGAAAAACAAACTGCAGTCTTTGATAACTGAACTCTTGAGGTATACCTACACTTACCATTTGAGACATGCAAAATCAATCTCTCTGGGGTCGGCAGTCAACCCCCTGTACTCCTTCTCCTTTCGTAAGGAGTAAGGGAGGTCGACAGGAGAAACGCTCCTGTCAACCTCCTTCAGTGAGGACAGACCTTACAGTCAACTGCAGATATGCCAATTCTAGCTAGGCAATTGCCATAGCTAGAATTGTGTATCTTTAGTTGACTGGAAAGTCTAACGTAGACCAAGCCTTACTCTTAGGTATGCATACAGAGAGAACCTCCTTTGGGACACACGAATCAAACCATCTCCTTAAAACTGTGATTTTGTAAACAAAACAGAGAAGACATACGTGTTAAGTATACAGAGCAACTTAAAAAAAGGTACATTAAACCACTGAGAATCCCTTCCCTGGGAGTCAGTTTAAAAGTTACAGTGTAGCAGCAGGTCCATCAGCCAGCCTGAGAAATCCTGCACCAAACCCCAAATAAAAAAATAACCCGATCGCTTCTGACTACACATTTCTTTTCCACTCACATATCTGTTACTCCAAGATTCCTCTTGAGGCCTGGGTGTAACTGAAATCTTCCAAGCCTAGTTTCAGACTTAAGCCATCTCTGTGTCTCTCCTCTGGCCACACAAAGGACTCCAGCAAGTAACTGCTTCAGTTAAAAAATCCCCCTCTCTCTTATCATTGGCTCACCTGGCTGCTTAATCCTTTACAGGCAATTTAGTTAACTGAATACTGGTCTCTCTAAAAAAGTGGCAGTCGCCCTCCCATCCACAACCTATTCACGCCTCCTCAGGACAAGTGAATAGAGAATGAGTGAGAAAGAGGCAGGGATTGGGCAGAGGAAGGGCTGAGTTTTAGCTCTGACCCTCTCTTCCCTGGAGAGAGCAGCTGAGGACACCAACTGACACCTCTAGCATATTATGAAGTCTCCAGGAGCAAGGAGGAAATAGAAGGAGGTACTTCAGACACAGCACTTCCTAAGGCTACTGCTGAGTGAGTGCCCTTAGCCCAGGCTGTGCCTACAGTCACTGTCTAGCCAGCAGTGGGTGTGCAGCGCTCTCAAGGCAGGCCGGAACTTTCCTTTGCATCTGATGCAGAACATTCATTAGACTATCTCTACAGTAGAAGACGTGTCCTTTCTTCACCTAACTCAAGAACAATTGGCTCAATTCAACGTAAGCAAAAGCACAGAAATGATCAGCTACCAAGAATTCTTCTCAGGGAAGATGTGAAGGAACTGAAAAAGGGGCATTCAAATGGAAATTCCAGCTCAAAGTCAGTTTATGGAATTCTCTACCCACACATGGTAGAATGAGTGTGGCTTGTCTCAGGGGTTCTCAAGAGAACGTTTCTACTCAGGGCTGTGGACCACAGCAGATATGGGTTGTGGTTCTAGGTCACTGCTTGTTTCAGCTTGGGAGGTGTAGGCTGGTGTCGGCTATTATTCTGGTGTTATGATTGTCCTATTGACATGACACTCATCATTACAGCTGTGCAAAGAATGGGAACACTATATTCCTGTCCTTTTTGATGGCCTCTTGTGTGAACCATTTTTTTGATTGCAAGAAAAGCCAAAGTGTTGACTTGCTTATCTTCAGCAACGCAAACTTCTAGACCAGCTGAGCAAGCCTGGTTAGCTGCAGACAAGCATAGCTAAAAGGCTCAAACAACAATATGTGGGTCACTGGGTGCTGGAATAGATTAAAGCATCAGAAAGCCAGACTGATAGAAATCCCTGAAATGTATCATCAGACTAGCTGAGCACAGTGAATGTGCAAAGCTAAAGCAGACCCTTAGCAAATACAAAATCAGCAACAATAAATAAGAAAGGGAGATAGAAAGACAGAGGATCATTGTAAATCCAGAGAGGAATGACTTTGCCACCAGTATTACACCCAAGAGCTCGAAATGGAGAAACAGTCTCTATTCCAGAGTCTGAACAACCTGCTTTAAAGAAAAAGATGTTTTTGAATTATCATAAATGATACTAAAAGCCTTCGCTGAAAAATAGCTCGAATAAACTGTGTGTAACCCTTGGAAAATGGGAAGAGGCAACAGTGACAGCAACCTGTCAGCTGTAGGATATTAACACCAACCACACTATAAAACCCTGTCTTGGGCATACCGCTATTATTGAACTGTTGTGCCTATTGTTGAGGGTGGCTTCTGTTTCCTTTATACATGAGGAACACTTGCACAGCTCGTGATGCCAATAAAATAATTTGAATTTGTTAGTGCATCAGGTCATTGTAGATGGGGGAAGAATGTCACATCTTGAACTAGCAGCACTGTTCAACAGCACCCTGGCTTTTTCCTTTACACTCTCTTTCAAGCCCTGTCTTGAACCAAATCTGACTAGCTGTAGTGGTGTTTTGGAATCCTCATATTGGTTCAGAACAGTGGTGAAGCTGGTGCAGTATCCCATCATCCACTGTGCCCTCTGTTATCGACTTCTGCAAGAATCTTCACAAACGGCACATCTAAGACCACAGCCAGAGGTTACAGAGTCAGGTGAAAATAATAAAAAGACATCATGATTTTCCAGGCAGATGCAAGAACCTTGACTTAAAGAATGCGAGTGAGAAAAGGTAGCAGAAGAGAACGGCATTTGGGAACAGGGAGAGATAGATGCTATCCGGGGGCATTTTAGCAGTGTGAACACTCCCTTTAGTATAGTTATCAGGGCAACAGATGGCAGAACATCAGCCAGACAGGAAGAAATCAAGTAACCTTCACAGCTCAGTTAAGACGATGCCTGCAATAGCTGGCTTTCACCAGCTAGTGGAAATTAACAATGCCACAGTATATGGATATATATATTTTCCTTCTCCCCCTTCACTGTGTGCCTATGTTAATTTATTATTACAGGTAGATTAATTTATGTGAACATTACTAGCTAGAGAGAGAAGCACTAAAATACATTTATGTTACTGGTGGTTCCCATCCAAGGAATGGGAATATTCATTGTAGATAACCCAAATATTACAAATTAGCGACTACTATAAGTGAGCATGTAATGGTCCACAGGTGGACTGGAACCTCAGTACAGGACTTTAAGGTAGATTATAGTTTAACTCTATAGTTTTAAGATAAAGAGCCCAATGTCTCAGCTAAGGTTGTAGAGGAGAATCATTATTTCTCTGTGTAACTGATGGAGGACAATGAACCACACCGCAGAGGTGTGGGGGGTTATAAGTGCATTTTTACTTTTATTGCTCTAATTCTTACTGCTAATGAATACAGGCATTTTAGGGGAGGGATGAAGGCAGTGGCTGTATGCAGATTTATATATGGATCTCTGCATCAATGAGAAACGTGGGCTTTTATTCAGTACATGTTTGGACTTGATGATGACAAATACTTTTGAGATTACCCCCTCCAGCAGTGTGGCTATTTTACCATGTGAGAAGTGCGTGTGTGAGAGGCATCTGTCATCTTGGTGTACATTTGAAACAAATTCTAAAACTAGGCCTTTCTAGATTTGGGTTGGCATCAGGCTCAAGATCAGCGGAGTCACTGGATTTTCCTAGATAAAATGTGTAGCAATCTTGGAGAAGCACTTGAAATAATTAGGCATCATGTTTGTGAAGTCCTATATTTAGTGATATTAGGAATGCCAAACATGTTTCTGATTTTAAATCAGCATCAATGAGGTTCTTCTTTACTACTGCATTTACTCTTATCTGCATTATGCAGCTAGATTTGCAAGTCGCTATATAAAATGTTTTTTTTATCAGCCAGCTTTATCCTTTCAAATTAAGAAAAAAGGCAGACAAATCTACAAACTTTTGTACTACCATTTTACATGTATAATAACTGTACATCCTGTGATACTGAGTTCATATTTCAGATCTAAGATCTTTTCATAAACATGGGGAGATTTTTAAATAATATCTTGCATGACCACCAACTTATAACAGTCTCTTATGAGTTCAAGGCTGGTTGTACATACAAGGAGGCATATGCCTGCTATGTTCTGAGTCTCTCCTGAGAGAAACTCTATGCCTAATTCCATGACTTTCATCGGGGATTAAAGCCTCAATTCAAGAAAGCACTTAAGTGCCTCCTGAATGTTCAATTCCAGTGGGACTTAAGAAGGTTTAAGTACTTCCACAAATAGGGATTTCTTGAGCTGAGGTCTCAGAGCTCATCAGCTTCTAAAGTCAGGCCAACTGTCAAGACTAGCCATATCCTACGGGGTTTTTTCCCTTTGAAAAATGGAATCACTTTTAGCACAAAATGGGACATCTATAGCCTGCTGTTACTGTGGACAAAAGCAACTCTCTGAACACTGTTAGCAATGGGGGAAAAACCCAACACATCCATGACCATTTTCAGACAGCACCGTTGAGGAGCAATCATTTCAGTGTGTTAAAAAAAGCCCAGAAATCCAGCAATCATCGGTACATGCAAAACATCAGAATTTTCTCTCTGTTAACTATGTTCGTAAAAAAAGAAGTTACTCACTTGTGTAGTAACGGTTCTTCGAGATGTGTCCCCGTGGGTGCTCCACATTAGGTGTTGGGCTCGCCCTGGTGCTGCACATCAAATATTTTCAAGCTGTATCTCGTCCGGTTGCACATACACTGATGCGCGCGCCAGTCCTTCGTGTGCTTTCAGTCATGTGCGCAATCCGGTCCACGCCAGTTCGTTGACCAACCACCCCGGGTGTTCCTGAAAAATATAAAGCAGAACTCCAAAGCGGGGAGGAATGGGTGGGTAGTGGAGCACCCATGGGGACACATCTTGAAGAACCATTATTACGACACAAGTGAGTAACTTCTCTTTCTTCAAGTGGTCCCTGTGGGTGCTCCACAGTAGGTGACTACTGAGCAGTGACGCCAGAAAAATGGAGGTGGGTACTGGATTTATGTGCATCTTGCTCTTGAAAGGACTGCTGTTGATAGATGTGTATCCTCTTCCAACACCCAGTGAATCTCATAGTGTTTGGCGAAGGTGTCATAGAACGACCATGTCACTGCTCTGCAGATGTCCTTTAGTGCAACTCCTTTAAAGAAGGCAGTCAAGGCCGCCATCGCTCTAGTGGAGTGAGCCCTGGGTGGAACTGGCAGAGGGGTCTTACGGAGCTCATAGCACATTTTTATACAGGATACAATGTTATGTGAAATTCTTTTTGATGATAGTCCTTCCCCTTTTGATCTGGGAGAAAGAGACCCCAGGAGCCTATCTGTCTTTTGGGAGGGTTTAGTTCTGCCTATGTAAAAGGCTAGCACCCTTTTCACATTGAGTGAATGCAGCCGTACTTTCTTACTCAAGGCATGCGGTCTTGGGTAGAAGGATGGTAGAACTATTGGCTCATTAATGTGAAACTCTGAAAAGATCTTTGGAAGGAACGCCAGTTGTAGGTGCAGAACCACTGCGTCCTTCGAGAAAGTTGTATAGGGTGGCATTGCCGTTATTGCCACCAGCTTGCTCACCCTGCGAGCCAATGTAATCGTGAAAAGAAAGGCCTTTTTCATGGTTGGAGAGAGACGGTGGCCAGTGGTTCTAAGGGTGGTCTAGACAGTGCATCAAGGACCAGATCTAAGCTCCATGAAGGTGATAATGGTTTCCACGGGGGGTATAAATTCGCAAGGCCCTCCAGAAACCGTGCCGTCATGGGATGGGCAAATACAGTTGTCCCATCCATCATGTGTCGGAATGCCGATATAGATGTAAGGTGGACTTTTAGTGATGATAAAGTGAGTCCGCCCCATTTTAGGTCCAGTAAATACTCCAAAATTGTGGGAACTGATACCTCTATAGGGATTAATTGTTTGGACAGACACCAGGATGTAAAGCATTTCCACTTGTATGCATCAGCTTTCCTAGTAGAGGTCCATCAACTGCATTCCAGGGCCTCTTTTACTCCTTCGGAGCATGTTCTCTCTAGGGCACTGAGCCAGGGATTAGCCATGCTTTGAGGAAAAGCATTCGAGGGTGAGGATGTCTTATGGTCCCTTGGTTTTGTGTGAGGAGGTCTGGTACGATCAGGAAGGGGAGTGGTGGCCAACATGACATGAATAGTAGCAGAGGGAACCAGAGCTGCCAGTCCCACACTGGCGCTATAAGTATCAGGTGCGCCTTCTCCCTCCTTGCCTTTTTCAGGACCTTGTGAATAAGTATTGTGGGAGGGAATGCATATAGCAAGGGGCCCCTCCATGAGAGCAGGAAGGCATCCCCCAATGAGTCTTGTCTGATGCCCGCTCTGGAGCAATATTGAGGGCATTTCTTGTTGATGTAGGTGGCAAACAAGTCGACCTGAGGGAACCCTCATATACCGAATATACTGTGGAGCAGGTTGGAGCGGATCTCGCATTCATGCATGAGAGCAAAATGCCTGTTCAGCTGGTC
The DNA here is from genome assembly GCF_033958435.1 of Carettochelys insculpta. Lineage (NCBI taxonomy): Eukaryota > Metazoa > Chordata > Testudines > Carettochelyidae > Carettochelys > Carettochelys insculpta. The sequence goes on from NC_134144.1 coordinate 68,573,793, forward strand.
TGCCCTTGCATTGTGGACACCAGGCAAGTAAGAGGCCTTTAAGATTATGTTGTTTACAATGCACCAAGTCCACAGTCGGACCACTTTTGCACATAATATGCGGGTTCTGTCTCTGCCCTGGCAATTGATATACTACATTGTGGAAATGTTGTCGGTATTGACCCCGACTACTTTGTTCTGCAGGTATTTGCGGAAGTGCCTGCATGCATTGAACACCGCCCATAGCTCCAGTACATTTATGTGTATTGCCATCTCTGTGGGGGACCATCACCCTTGTGTTGATTCGCTTTCCATGTGCCCCCCCCCCATCCTATGTGGGAGGCGTCTGTCATAAGAAAAAATGCAATTTGCGGTTGGTGGAATGGCACCCCGACAGCAAATTCTTGGGGTCTGCCCACCATGCCAGAGACTTTTGCAACTCTGTTGGGGGCGATACCTTTTTGTGAGTGGCATGTATCGTTGGCTTGTACACCATTGCCGACCAGTGCTGAAGGTATCCAATATGTAGTCTGGCGTTCTACACCACAAACGTGGTGGTGGCCATGTGCCCCAGTAGCTGCAAGCAGGTTAGGACTGGCACCGTGGGGCTGTACCAAGGACCGGATGGCATGAAAATGTGCATTGGGCAGATACACCCTTGACGTAATGGAGTTTAGATGTGCTCCTATGAATTCGATGTCTTGTGTGGGCTCCATCATTGATTTTTGGAAGTTGATGACTAGGCCCAGTGAGAGAAAACTCTTTGTGGTACTGTCTGTCATGCGCAGAACATCTGCCCGTGAGAAACCCTTCAGTAGGCAGCCATCCATATATGGAAAGATGAATACATCCTCTCGATGCAGATAAGCTGACACTACAGAGAGTGTCTTCGTAAAGACCCTGGGTGCTGAAGAAAGACCAAAGGGGAGGACTCTGTACTGGCTGTGCCCTGTGTGCACTGTGAAGTGGAGAAAGTGCCTGTGCGCTGGATGGATCGTTATGTGAAATTACACGTCTTGTAAGTCGAGGGCTGTGAACCAGTCCCCATCGTCCAGTGCCATGACTATAGAAGCGATTGTGGTCATCTTGAAACGCTGTTTGCAGAGATAACGATTGAGAGCCCATAGGTCCAGGATTGGTCTCCAGCCTCCTGTTTTCTTCTCTGTGAGAACATATCGGGAGTAAAAACCTCTACCTTGGAACTCGTCCAGGACTCTTTCCACCGCCCCTATGGATATGAAGTGGTCCACCTCCTGCTTTAACATCATCTCGTGAGAGGAGGTACCTGAAGAGGGCCTGGGTAGGGGGTTTTGGTGGAGGCATGGATCGAAATGGGATGGTATACCCCATGGTAACAATTTCCAATACCCATTTGTCTGCAGAGATACTTTCCCATTAACGGTAGAATGGTCTGTGTCGGTGCTGGAACATATGTTGTGAGTGGCACTGAAGGATGCTCGCCTCAACATAGCAGTCAAACTTGCTGCCTAGGAGTCTGTGCCGCCGATGTATGGCTTTGCTGGAGATACCGCCTAAGTGGCCTTTACTGTTGTTGCTGTTGTAGGTGGCACCCTTGGTCATAGCCTTGCTGGTATTGAGGGCGCTGGGATTGGTAGGTGTAACGTCTTTGTTGTGGGTAGAATCTTTTCCTCCTGTAAGGAGGGGTGTACGTTCCCAGAGTCTGAGTGTGGTTCTCGAGTCCTTGCTGGAGTGGACGACTGAGTCCGTGGAGTCAGCAAACAGTTTTTCCCTGTTGAATGGAAGGTCTACGATTTTTGTTTGCAGATCTTTGGGGATGCCAGATATTTGGAGCCACGACTCTCTCCGCATCACCACTGTGGTGGCCGTAGAGCGTGCTGCTGTGTCTGCCATGTCTAAGCCAATTTGGACACCTGTATGCAAGGCTGCATCGCTCTCCTGGACTATCGCCTTTAAGACTGGTTTCTTATAATCTGGGAGGGAGTTCATGAGTGAGGTAAGTCTTGTATAGTTGTCAAAAGAGTGGTTGGATAAATGGGCGGCATAGTTGGCCATGTGCAATAGTAGGGGTCGAGGAAGAATATACCTTGCTTCTGAATAAGTCCAGCTTCTTTGCATCCTTGTTGGACCCTGTGGATTTGTATTGTGGTGTCTTTAATCTGTGTTGAGAGGACTCCACCACGAGGGAGTTCAGTTGGGGGTGGTTGAACGAGAACTCCATCCCCCTGGATGGGACAAAGTACTTTTTGTCTGCCCACTTGTTAGTAGGTGGAATAGAGGCTGGGATCTGCCAGATGTTTGTGGCAGCTTCCATGATGGCCTCATCTAGCGAGATGGCAATTTTAGATGATGTAGGAGGTCTTAGGTTTTTGAGAAGCTTATGTTGCTTTTCCTGCACCTCCGCTATCTGTATGTCCTGGGACTGTGCTACCCTTTTAAAGAGTTCTTGGAATTGCTTGAGATCATCTGGGGGCGATATATCTCCTGGGATGACTGCTTCATCTGGGGAGGACAAGGAGGCATTGGTGTGATATGCTTCCACTTGTTCCTCAAATACCTCCTGTGTCCACTCCCTTAAGAATTCCAGGGGGATGTCTGTGATAGACTCTGGACCCATCCCCGGTGGAGAGATGTGCTCTTTTTAAAGGAAGGGGTGAGAAATGTCTATACGGCGAAGACTGAAGTGGGGATCTATCCCTTGACCTTGAGCCCTGGTGCCAGTGATATTTGTGATGATATGAGTGACTGTAGTAGCCAGGGCATGGACTTGGTGATAAAGATCTGGGACGTGCGTGATGTCTGTCAGTATAGCACTGAGAGGAGTATGATCTCCTGGATGAAGCAGACATTGGAGGAGAGGCTCTATAGCTACGTTTATGCAGCTCCTCTGATGCAACCGGTGAGGGGTGCGTGAGCCAGGGAGAAGGTGGTCTTAAAAATGGAGATGGAGGCCTTAGGAAGGCGGATGTCAGTGTGAACCTCAGGAGGAGAACAGGGCGAGAGTGGCATGATAAGAAGGTCCGGCGATGGATTTCGGTGCCGGGTCTTGGACCTTCCCTTGCCCGGTTTATATGGTTGCTTGGTCGGTACCAGTGCATCCGGTGCCTGAGATCTCAGTGCATGTGCTGGTGCCATTGGTGCCTCTGACTGTGGTTCTGCAAGGGTGGTGACCTCCAGCACCATCAGACCCCGTGCAGGCATGCCTGGTTCCAATGCTCTCGGTGCCGGGAGTCTCGGTGCCTGCCACTTTGGTGCCTGCAGGGTCCTTGGTGATGGTTCTCTGCCAGTCTTAGCCCCAGGCACTGTCTTGTGTTCTGCGGCCTTTGCGCTGCCCTCGACAGCAAGAGGCCCCCGGCCCTGTGCCTCACTTGTAATGCTCGCAGGGAGTACTGGCAAGGATTGAGTAGGGGATATTTTCTTTTTCTGGTGCACCGAGGAGGTCAGAGAGGTTGCCTTCCTCTTAAGCAGCCCTGAGGGCCCTTTGCCTTGGCACATCTCTGATGGCTCAGGCTGAAGAGCTTTGTCAAATAAAATCATTTTCAGCCTCATTTCCCTGTACTTTCTCACTCTGGCCACCAGCTTAGAGCAGTGAGGACATTTTTGTGGGACAGGGGTCTCTCCCAGACAGCGAATACACTTGCTATGGCTATCTGAGGCAGGCATAGCTTCGCAGCACGAGTCACATTTCTTAAAGCCCGGTGGAGATATCTCCTTAGAAGTACTTAACAATTTGAAACTTTAACAAGGTACTTAATAGCCACTAGAAACAGATAAGGTTCAACAGTCTGTAGAGATAAGCAGGCCACAGAGGTAGCTGCCCCTTCTCTCTTCCCACCTCCTTTTTTTTTTTGAACTATATACAGAAGGAACTTTAAAACAGTTTGTGAAAAAAACAAATTTAACAGGAAAAAACTGATAATGGTACTAATAACGTATTTATCTGTCCTAGGCGTTGGAGCCAAAGTGAATTCCGCCTGCAGCCACTGGCAATTGAGAGGAACTGGCGTGGACCGGATCGTGCACATGACTGAAAGCACATGAAGGACTGGACCCCATTGGCGCATGCGCGACCTGATGAGATACAGCTTGAAAATCTCCAATCTGCGGTGCCGGGGCGAGCCCGACACCTAATGTGGAGCACCCACAGGGATCACTCAAAGAAGAAGTGATTTTTCAGCTACTGGTTGAGCTATTTATTAAGTATTTGGGAAACTTCTGTGCATTAATCCTACTTTGCTTCACCCGAAGAGAAACCATTACTGCAAACATGTTAATTGGAGTAGCAGGGGATTTTACATGAGACTGCTTGCAGAAAGAACATTAGGCCTTTGTCAATCTCAGAGGGGTAGCCGTGTTAGTCTGTAACTTCACACACACAAAAAAACTCCAAAACCACAAGCAGTCCTGTAGCACCTTAAAGAAAATTTTATTTATTAGGTAATGAGCTTTTGTGTGCAAGACCCACTTCATCTGATTTAGAGCAAAAATAAGAATTTAGGTTTTTTATATATCTATATCTATGTCTATATCTATCTATCTATATATACATGGGGAGAGGGAGAAGATTACCTGTTAAGTTCCAGGTAAAATGTGTCAGACTTGCAAATGAATCCCAATTCAGATGCCTCCATGCAGGCTTCTATCGACAACACTTCTGTTGACAGAAGTTCTGTTGACAGAGCATGCGTCCAGGCTGCAGATCAGTCAGCAGAGATCTGCCAGTTGGGAGTGTTCTGTTGACAACCCAGTACACCTTGTTCTGTGAGGAAGAAGGGATGTCTCGACAGCAGGTATTTTCCTGACATTTGGCCCCACGTGGACGGGCCAAATGTTGGAAAAGCCTCTCTCAACAGAGCTGTTGGCAAAAGATAGGAAAATGTATTGCATAATTTGTGTATCTTTTACTGACAGTTCTCAGCAGTCTAGGCATAGCTCTAGTGGTAAAATCCTGTTGTAACAGGATAGCCACTTTGAGGTCCATTATAGCATGTCCTGGGAGGTTAAAGTGCTCCCCTACAGGTTCATGTGTATTCTAATTCCAGATGTCTGATTTATGTCCATTCATCCTTTGGCACAGAGACTGTCCAGGCTGTCCAGTGTACCTGGCGAGGGGCATTGCTGGCACATGATGGCATATATCTCATTCCTGGATGTGCCAGTGTATGAGCTCCTGAGGGTGTGGCTGATGTGCTTAGCTTCAATGATAGTGTTCCTGGAATAGATATGTGGACACAGCTGGCAACAGGCTTTGTGCAGGGACAGGTTGCTGGGTTAGTGTTTGTGTGGTATGATATGCATCTGGGTAGTCAGTCAATTCTATGACTGGAAAGTCCATCCCAGCATTAGGGAGAGTCTGAAAGGTGACATTAAATAGACTAAGCTGTGCTAGTCAGTGAGAATAATAGGGTCTGTCTGTGACCACAGCCACTGTAAAGAACACCTTATATTCATCACATCCAACTCCTGTTTTTCCCTTCCATGAGACTCACTACATGAATATTTAAGAGGTTGGTCTGGAAATGCCCCTCCCAGAAATTTGCTCCCAATCAAAAAACTTCAAAACCTTGGAAGACTTATGGTCCAGAACAAGACCTGGCGGTGCTCACCCATCTTGAATGTTCATCCTCTAAGTCAGCAATAGTCAACTACCACATACAAAAATTCAAGTTCTAAGCTGCCTCATTTCAACTAGGAATCAAGCCAAAAAGCCTTCAAATGCACTCACATCCTGAAACCTTTCTAGCATTATTAAAAGAGTCTTCTCAAAATAGAAAAGCAAGCAATGGCGCATCATGTTTCATAGAACCGATTTGTATCTTGGAGATTTTACAATCCAATTTCCTCCATGAATTCTCTGCTCCACTGGGGCCTTTTATGTGAGGCATTCACTAGAATAACACCACATTTCCATTTGTATCTCTTTTGTTGCACATAAAAGCTCAATTAGTATTCCGACTCACTGTCAGCCTGTACCTATTTAATGAACTTTTACCCACTTCCATGTTCCTTAAGTTTAATTAACTAAAATGGAACTGGTGGCTTGCAGAAGAGAGAAAATGAAAACCTTAAAAGTTCAGACTGAGTAGATTTCCACTTAATCATTGCTTATCTATTCAGTGTATGACTCATGTTCCAGTAAAATATGGAACCCAAATTTTTTAATCAAGCTAAAATTGGATTTGAATCCAAGCAATTCTTTTCCTAATGCTGAATTCAACAATGATGCCATTTAACAGGTCTAGACTCTTCAAAATGTAAAAGTGCAGAATTCAGTTGGAATACATGAATTGGATGATCGCAGGGGAAACTTTCTGTGGATGGAAATCTCAAGCTTCATTTCACATACCAGTTCCTGACCTACTTCCTCAGAGGGTAGGATAAGCAGGCAGCTGTATGATTCTGAATTATATCCGAAGGTCTTTTGCAAATCTGGCCTTGCAAAACTTTTGGGAAGCACCTATTTTTGAGATGGGCTCCAGCACTAAGATGTCTGTGATCTAGACTGTAAGAAGGAAATAGTGACTAGAATAGCAAAAGCAAGAGTGAGTTTGAAGGTGATGGATAAGATCTGGAAAAGCAAATCAATGAGCTTGGGAATAAAGCTGAGTGTCTTGAAAAACATGTGTATTCAGCAGCATGTTGTACGGATGTGAGACATGGGTGATAACCAAAGATTTGAAAAGAAGAATATTGGTGTTTGAAAGGAGTTGTTATAGAAAGATTCTGAGAATAGGATGGATGCAGAAGGTCACCCATGAGGAATTATATAGAAAGATACAGCTGAAAGAGAACCTGCTGCAGAAGGTTATGAAACGGAAGCTACAACTATTTGGGCATATCTGCAGAATGAACGACAAACGAAAAATCAAGACTCTGGTATTCAGCATAATGGATGGTTCGAATAGGAGAGGCAAACCCCACAGAGAACGGATAGATGATATAGTAGATTGGTGCGAAGCTAGTCTAAAGAAATTAAGCCACTCCGCACTGGACAGGGAAAAATGGAAGGAAATAGTGAGAGAGGCATTAGACATCAATGGGTGCTGATCCCATGGTTATTGATGATGACGATGATGATGATGTCCTTCCAGATAGGGGGTGTACCACAGCAAGATGTGGGTATCTATAGTTCTAGAGGTTTTTGTTAAAGTCCAGTAGAAAGATAGGGACCACCTAAAAAATTCAGATGATGATTTGGGTTTGCAGTGGGTTTCCTTCTCTGGAAATTGACTTTTCTGACATGACAATTTAATTGACATTAATCTCTGTTTCTTACGTGACTAAAATGATTTTCTATTTCTTCAGTCTTTGGGAATACGTTAAAGAGTGAGGTATCAGCTCTGTGTGAACTTTAAAGATCTGGCACCATTGGTAGCAGAAACCACATACTACACCACTGGAAATCACTTGCAGGATAAGAAGCTGACAGAATGGTTTGAGTGACATGAGAAGGGATAGTGCCACAAAATTGTTGACAATCATACATTGTTATTAGCGCAGTTAGATTGACAGACAACTATGAGATAATGATGTGTACAAAGATTTATTGATGGATATGATGAAACAGCAATGGAGACAGCCGATGCTGTGGTGCAATGACAATTTTCTGGCTCTATGTATTATTTTTGCTGTTTGACATGCCAGGTTCTTAACAGTTATTTTTCACTCATTTCTACGTTGGCTTTACATTAGCTCTGTTTCTCAGCATACAAAGCAGTGAACAATGCTAAAATGGTATTGCAGTGTCGAAATATGGCTTTAAATTGGATTTACCTTTGTATTTTTCTTTCATTTGTCATTGTTACTGTCTTTTGTTTCCTGTCACATAATAATAAAAACAGTGAATCACAAAAAATTCCCATATGACTTTTTGGGAAAGTAACTGTAAGGGTTCCTCCTCATTTCCTTGGCAAAATATATCTTTCAATCACTATGTGAATGTCCAATGTGCCTGAAGTAGAGTTCTCTCTCCACCCCAACAAGAACTGGCTGCAGTTCAGTGAGGGGGTGATTTTCTGTGTATATGGGCTAAGCACAGGGGCTGGCAGCCACTATGGGCCTGGAGGCAATGTGTGTGGTGGGGATCTGTCTCCACACCCCAGGAAAGGGATGGAGCCTTGGGTGGAAGGGGCAGGGCCAAGGTCCAGCAGCTACCCTGCTGCCCGCCACCCTTAGATGCTGGGCAGAATGATGCTTCTGCAGCATTTCAAAGGGGCCTGGCACTCCTGGCTGCTGCCACTGCAACTGTAGCAACAGCTGCAGTATGGAGCTTCAGGTCCCTTTGAAATGCAGGGCCCCTACGCAGTTGCCCCCTTGTCCCCTCCCAATCAGCAGGCTTGGGGCTGAGATTTTCCACACTATTTAATGAGAATTAGGTGTCTTACTCCATTAGGAGTATTGAAAATACCACCCATTATTTCCAACCCTGCAAACATTTATTTAAAGTGTGTAACACTACCTGCAGCAGCCCTCACCCACAATTGACTACCTGACTATGATAGTACTAGAAACTATGAGAAAAAGGCAGTGAGATACTTAGACTGTGATGAGGGAAAGAGCAGATGCTCTGTTGTGATTTACAGGAAACGAGAAATAATCTCTATTGCTTTTCAGAACCGTTGCCTTTGGAGATTGATTAAAGGCCTCAGCTTCAGCTTTTAGTCAATTTCAGCGGCTCTTTTTGCTTGACTAGAAAGGATCATGCTTTAAATGAAGCCCACAATATCCATCGGGGGAACATTTAGTATATTCATTGTTCTTGACTACCAGTTAGATACACATGAGTGCGGATGTGTGTTCTTTCTGTAGTCCCAACTGATTATTAGAGTCTTTCCCATGATCAATAGAACAAAGTCAGATACTGACACAATAATAGTTCCCCTAATAGCTTCAGCTCCTCTGAACATGTGGATTCAACTGCCCTCCTTATGCTATCAAATCACAAATCATCCCTCCTGACACATCACCCATGAGTCAATCCCATCTCTTGGTCTCTCTTTGACATCTCCTCCTGGATGTCCTGGTATCAGCTGCGGTTTCAAATGGCCAAAACTTAATTCCTTATCACACTTTGCTCCTTTTCTCTTGGTCATATGGAATCACTATTATATGGAAGCCACATAGACCATGGTAGGTCCTAGGTAAATAAATAACACTAATAATGAAGGAAGGCCCTAACTGGCCAATATTTCATGGGTGTGCCAGTGAATGAATGGTAGATCTTTGGAGTAATAGCCTGTATCTAAAGGGAGTGGTGTGGCTCTAAATATACTTATGCAGAGTAGTGTTTTGTGTGATAACAAATCAGAGCCATATGCATATGAACACCATGATTATCCATGGAGATTGACCCAGGGACCTACAGTTCTTTACCACATCATCTAAAGCAGAGGCATCCAATAGGAATTCAAAGATTGCCACTCTTGTGGTTGTCGCCCTTCCATATTCACCACAGGCCCCCCCCAACTCTAAATAAATGCCCTCCCCCAGAGCCAGACCCACCCCAGAGCCAGGCGCTCCCAGCCCCCCACTAAAAAAATGCCCTCCCCCAGCCCCAGAGCCTGCCCCCAACAGCTCTCCATTCTAAATCAATGCTGGCAATGCACCTGAGCAGCTGGAGCCACCCCCAGAGCTTGAGCTGTGGCCAGAGACATCACCAGGGCTGCTGCTGCTGCGCACTTCTCTCACGAAGCAATGGGGCACGTGCATGGAGTGAGAGGTCAGCACTCCCCGCAGGCAGCTCTAGAAGGAGCTGCATTTAAAGGCTCCAAGAGCCATATGCCACTACAGAGACAGAACTGCCACATCGTGTTGTCCTGTTCGCCACATGTGGTGAGTGGGAAACGTATTGGACACCGCGGATCTAAAAGCCGTGAGTATGTAGCTGATTGTCAATCTATACGGCCAGCTGCTACAGGGACGTCCGGTCATGCACACTTCTCTAGCATGTTACGTAAAGAACAAAAGATTTTGAATTTTGTGCCTAACAATTATCCACATTTAATTTTTTATTATCCTATCCCCCAACTTTCAACAAGCCCTAAGAAGTAGCACAATTGGAACTCCTACAAAAGCGTTGCACTGGGGTGCCTGCCCCTCACTGGACTCTCAGGGGTTAACAGAGTCCAAAGGGGGCAGCCAATCATAGGACTGAGAGGAGCAGCCAATCAGGGCCCAGCAAGTGCATGTAAGAAGTACTGCAGGGCAGAGCAGCTTCAGCAGCTGCTTGGAGCTCAAGGAGGCAAGACCAGGCCCCTCACAGGAGGAAAGAGTGCCAGCAATCTGGACAGAGCAGTGCTGCCAGCAAGGACGGGGAAACGAGAAAGAACTCCTGGTTAGCTATTAAGACTGGCAGGCTGAAGCCTTGAGTTAAGGGCAAAGAAGGTGCAAGAGGGCATGGAGAAATGAACTGAGGACTCAGAGGGGAAGCATCAAGTGGCAGCCGTTTCCAAGGTTCCTGGGCTGGGGCCCCTAACTCCAGGCACTGAAGAAGCGGCCATACTATTGGTTGCAGCTGCCACCGAAGGAAGTGGCTGGACAGTGGACTGCAGTTTCCCCATGACCAGAGGGCTGTGTCATGAAGAGGACACTGTGATCCTGAGTTATGTGGGTCTTGGAGCAGAAGGGATGGCAGTGAGACACTGGCTAGCAGAGCTAATCCCAGAGATAGCCAGCAGGAGGTGCTGAATTGGCAAATGAACTCTTTCACAGGGGTATTCAAAACAGCAGGCGTATCTGTTACACCATTAAACTGGCTGAGAGTTTGCCGCTGTGCATTTCCTAGTAATCTATTTTCTTAGCTATGCTCATTGGCGTGGGTGAGAGCAGAACAGCCTAAAGAGGGGGAAATCAGATATTGGGTTCTGCTAAAAAGCTAAAAAAAAAGCCAGGTTAAGAAGAATTCTTTCTCCAATGAAACCCCAGGCAAAATAAACCAAAGGCTCCTGGAAAGGAACTTTCCTATGAACTTGAATTCCAGATTGGACAATATCCCATGCGCTGCTCAAGGTGGCAAAAGGACATTTTCAATTACAACCCTACCCCCCTGCTCCGTTTGAGTATTATCATTGTGTTAATCTGGAGATTAGAAAAATAAACAGCACATCGCCACCACCTGCCAGTGTTTGCAGGGTTCACTCTTGTGCTCTCTAAATGGTTTGGCTGCAAGGCAGGTGGTCCCCAGACTGGTTCTGAGCTAGGCTCCGAAAGCAAATCAGGGTGGCACAGCTGCTGCAAATTGTGTTGCAGTGGTTCAATAAAGCCCTAGTTAAAGGCCAATCATCTAGAAAGCAACTGGCAAATTTGAATGAATCTAAGCATGGTGCAGTGAGCGAAAGATGTTCAAGCTTTCAAAACAAGAACACAGGGACCAGCTTCTCGGCTGGTATAAATCAAGTTGTTAGATTTCAGCATATTAATATGGTCGCTGTACATTTCATTTACAGCTTCCCTCTGATTAAAGAAGCTCACTGCAAGTTTTTTGATATGCACATATTATAGATCATTTTCTCACACTCTAAAGCTAGTTTTCTAGCTATTGGGCATTGGTTAAACAGCTGTGCATTTTCCCAGCGAGTGTTCTGCTTGGAGGTGTACTCTCAGCTATGTTATTGCACACTTGAAGTAATATACTTCTTCCCTTGATGAATGTGCATAATTAAAATTAATTAGAATTATACATATGCATCAAGAGCAGAGTATCTCTCTCCAGGGGTGCTTTATTTGCAGTTAAATGACATAAATATTTAAAGGCTTGTAGCTTTAAAAACGAAGGTGTTTATTGCTGATATCAAACACACAATAAAACAGCAAAGAAACGGGTAAGATTTTTTCCTCAGATGCAGAGGCAAAACAATATAGGTTGAACCCCTCTAGTCTGGCACCTTTGGGACATGACCAGTGTCAAAGGGGAGAATATGCCAGACCACAAGAGGTCAATATGGTTTAGGAGCGTTACCAACATTTTCACTGCTTCCTGGGCTCTTAGAAGACATTTAGTGGTAAATTGCAGCTAAATAACAGCCCAGAACACCAAGAGAAAGGACTGGTGGACAGTAAACCAACCTTATGGGAACACAGGAACTTGACCACACCCATGATAAGTGGTTGTCCAGCCAACTAAAATCACGCTGTATTACAAATGTTGCCAGACGAGAGAATGCCAGACTAGAGAGGTTCAACCTGCACTACAGTTGTGTACTAGGCAGTTTATAAGCTTCCATTTCAAAGCAAGGGTACAAGCTCAATGTGTTACAATTACATAAAACTACACATTAAGGTTTAGTAACAGAGAGATAGCAGTGTTAGTCTGTAGTTTATCAAGTGCCGGCTGGCAGGTTTCTACTCTTCTCTCTGATCTGCCAACCTTGACAACAATTTTTGGACCTCTGTGCTTTATATATATAGTCTGTTCTGGTAAGGCTTTTGATTGGAAGGAGTGGGTGTGTCCCATGAAAGCTCATTGCCTAATAAATTATTGTGTTAGTATTTAAAGTGCTACATAACCGTTTTTTGTTTTTTTTTGTTTTGATATTAAGGTTTAGTTTGAAAAATGAAGCATACAAAAGTTAGGAAATTCCAGAATTAATGGTACCTTGGCGATCTTAATTTGGCCCCTTTCTGTGTGTCAAATATGATAAAATCTTCAATAACACAATCACAGGCTAATTTTAACCCAGGACCTCTGCAGCTCGCAGTGGCTGGAGCTCACTGCATGTTTATTCGATATTTCTTTTCCCCCTTGTCATTCGGTGTACGGTCTCATGCATACACACTAGCCAGAGCCTCCAGTGAATACAAAATTCTTAATTTCCTCAGGGGCTTTTCTATTGTGCGCGCCTCAGAGGACCTTAGCTCTTTATAAACATTAATGAAGCTTTCTTCAGACGACTTCTGCTACGGGAAGTGATATTGTTGCCTCACAGGCACACAGATTAAAATCTAAGGTGTCACTAGCATCCACTGATTTTTGAGTCCCAATTTGTGAAGCCAATAGCCTGATTTCTGAGTACCTGCCACCTTTCAGCATTTCATATGTGCAGAGCAGAGCTTCCATTGACCTCAGTTGCCACTGCAAATTCTTAACACTTCTGTGGAGTAGAACTTAGCTGTAAGGTGGCTATATTTCCCAAAGGGGAAAACAGGATATCACATGGGTTGGCCCAAACTACACACCACCTGGCAAGGGGCTGACCCAAAACCACTCACCTGGGCCCTCCCACTCCCAGCCAGGATCTCTGGAACCATGCCTGCCTCCTCTCACAAGTCTTGCCTCCCTCCCCCTCAAAAGGTGCTAGCAACACCACTTGCCACCTGGACAATCCTCTGCATTGGACACTGACTATTTATTAAAAGTGGGCATTTGTCTCATTTGCTCTTGCCTACTTTGTCTAAAAAGTAGGGGTGGCTCGGACTGGACTAACAAAAGGGACTGTCGTGGCCAAAAGAGGACATATGGTCACCTGACTCAGGTGTCTCATGGTGAGTGTGCAGAAATTGAGGAAGACATGGTGGACACCTCTGAAAATATTGGTTTACTTGACTTGCTTAGCATCACACTGGAAGTCTGTGGAAGAGGCAGGAAGAGAATCCAGAACTCTATGGTGGTGTCCTACTGTCTTTATCAAAAGATCACCCTTTCCAGTCAGTTCCCAGTTGCATTCACTGCACATCTTCCAAAGGTGTGTCAGATTACAGCCCCTTTTCTGGCTCCTCCATAACCTCTTGCTGAGGTCCTAGCTGAATTTTTGTTGCTGCACCCCATGAACTATGTACACTCCATTTGCGACCCTACAAAGTTGCAGGACTTCATCCTCCTCCTCCTCCTAGCATTTCTCTTGAACCAGGAAGAGGAAGTTGGATGGGGATGATAATCTGACTGAGGGGGCCTATTTCTGGACCCTTATCCAACCATGCCTCTGGGCATAGTCTATTGACTCTCTGGATGCTTTTGAGGAGCTGTGGGCACTGTCAGGCATTCTCTGGAGATTAGCCCTTTCTGGTCCTTTTATTTTTAACCTATGACCTCACACCAATTACTGTTTTCTCCTTTGTGTAATCAGATGAGGCCTGAATTTAGTGGTTTCTCCCCCTGATTTGGAAGGAACCATCTCGAGTTTGGGGGCATTCCTGGATCTACCTGTGCCACTAGTTCAGATATTATCCGCCTCCCAACTTCCATGACAGATGAAGGAGGGGTCTCACAGGCTTCACAACAACATCCTTCACAAAACTGAAGAACGTGAATATTCTCACCCCCATTTTAACACAAAGAAAATGGAGGCACAGAGAGGTGGAGTGACTTGCCCAAGTTCACTTGAAGAGGTTGGTGACATTACTGATACCAGAAGACCTACAGGACCCCAGTCCACTGTCTTAGTCACTGGGCCACATGGTTTTGCTGAAGAGGTTGCAGGGATCTTGAGAAGTGCATATGCTCAGTCAACAAGTGAAAAGATATTATTGGATATGATTCATTTCAGAACCTCACACTGGGAAGATAAATCTCAAGCGTGGTGGCTCTTTGACTTCAAACCTTTCCCAGGAGATGTAATGCCTACCCTCCATAGGAGAGGCCCACAGAAAAATGAAATGCCAGGAAATATCATGTGCTGCTTCATTTTCAGTGAACAAGGTGTGCAGTTAAAAACAGAACTGATGGAGCCTGGAATTTTCTCAGTTTAGTACATATTGCTCATATATTTCCTTCTTCGGTCAGAGGACTTTGTGGGATTGACAATCCGGTAAAGAGAAAGAGAGAGAACAGCTAGAAACGTCCCACACGTAACATTTCTGCATTCAAAGAGGGGTGCCTTAGGTGAGTTCCATGTTTAAATCCTATGATTCTTTGATGAATCTGTAATGTCCAGGGGTCTGTCCACAAAAATATGAAGTAGCAACATGCAATAAATCACATTGCTCTAATTCAGAGTTCTTTGGCAGTAGGCAGATCCTGTCAATGCCTTTGTTTTGAAGCTCTCCCTTAAAATCCATTAACTCTTGGCACTTTTTGCCCTGCTAAAACTGCCATGCCAACTTGTGTGCAGGCAGTGTGCCACCCTGGCAGATGGGCAGGAGTGCCAGAAGAATGGAGAACATACATGCCAACTGTGGTTGTTTTTCTCCACCACAGTGCAATGCCAGTGGACTGACACCCTTCGTAACCAAAACTGTCACTCCTCCAGAGTTTTCTCTCAGAGTGCAGTGTCAACAAAGTATTCTTGAGTCAAGCAATTTTTAAACACTGTATATTTATGCAGATCATTTGAACAATAGTTTGCAGCACACTTTATATTCATGGAAACTTCAGAGCACTTTTTAAAGTCTGTGGAGTTGGGATGTAATTTGCATTTTAATTAATATTTCAGATTAATTCCTTGGCCTAATTTATTTATTTATTTGAATTGTCAAGGGCAAAAGACCCTATCAACATCCTGAAATTAGCAGGATTGGGATTGGTTTAAACATAGTCTTTATTTGGTTACGCTATCTAGTCTAAGTTGCTTTTAGCTGGGCTTTAGCTCTCAGTTGAATTAACGGCCCTGGTGATGTAGGCAAGTTTGTCGTTTGCTTCTTAGCAGAGGAGGGGACAAATGCAAGTTGCAGCAAGGAGAAGAATAGCTGAATCCTGTGATTAGGGAAGTAAACTTTACACTGACCCTTTAGACCTGTGAAAAATTTTTCAAGGAAAAATAGAGAAGTCTGCTAAAATGCAGAGATCACCTGAAGGTACTGCGTTCAGCAAAGCATTTATTCACACATTTAACTCTCTGTTCAGCAAAACATTAATAAGTGCCTAATGATAATTATGTGCTTCAATCCCTTTGGTTAAAAAATGAGATGACATTGTCAACACATGGCAACTTTTGTTTCAAATAGTGTAAAGTTCCTGTGAGAAAACTGGTATTTCAGCAAAAAGGTTTCAGATCAAGATTTTTTTCCCCAACCAAAAAAAAGACCTCTGGTTTCTGGCCATACTCTACAGTTGATCCACTGCTGGTCAATTTAGCAGATCTAGTAAAGACCCACCAAATCAACTGCAGATCACTCAGCAGCTGATCACTGTATTGTACACACCAAGGACATGAATAAGTTAAGTTGATGAGAGAGTTTCTCCTATTGACCTGTGCCCCCCGCGGGCAGACCACACAATAGCTTGACCTAAGGTACATAAATTCCAGCTATATTATTTACGTAGCTGGATTTGCATACTTTAGGTTGACTTTCTGTGGGAGTGTAGGTGTAGGCATAGGCTCAGGGTTAGTCCACACAACAATCAGGAGACGTGACTGCAACAGCTGTAGACACAGCAGAGCTAGTTTTGACCATACCAGCAAAACTATGGTGCCTGAGTGGTTGCATGGGGTACCTTACCCCACCACCAAGGACGTTAGGTACGTATTTGATTGGCCTCCACCCGTTCTGCCTCAGTTTCACTCCTATTGTTACTCAAGCTAGGTTTGTTGACATGCAATATTATCACACTTCCCAAGTGCAGGACAGTGATTATTCTTTAGCAACAGAGACCGTGGGGCTTAATCCAAAGTCTGATTAGATCAGTAGGCATCCTTTAGTCTACGCAGACTATGGATCGCGCCCTTTGTAGTTCCATTTGGGATCATCATTTGCAGCGTCAACTGTGACTGTGAAGGCCCACATGAGAGTGACAGTCCTTGCTGCATCTGTTGCATGTGTAGTGGGTGTCTGGCAGGTCCTTACTGTGCTTTCTGTGGGCTCGCTTCTCCTCTGCTAGCTGTCTGATCCTCATCTCACCCTTCTGAAGGCCCTTGTGTAGTTCCTGCCTCCACCTGCTGAGATCGTTTGCCAGATCCTCCCAGCTGTCCGGCTCAATGTGTACCTCCCTGAGGTCCCTCTTGCAAACATCTTTGTAGCGCAACTGGGGGCGTCCGGGAGGTCTTTTGCCAGAGGCTAGCTCGCCATCTTTTGGGATCCTTTCATCATTCATCCTGTGGACGTGGCCAAGCCAGCGGAGCCGCCGCTGCCTGAGGAGGGTGTGCATGATTGGGATTCCAGTTTGCTCAAGGACGGTGGTGTCGGGCGCTCTGTCCTTCCATGATATTCCAAGGATGTGCCTGAGGCAGGGCAAGTGGAAGACTTTCAGCCTCTTTTCCTGGCGGGCATACAGGGTCCAAGACTCGCTGCTGTAAAGGAGGGTGCTGAGGATGCAGCCTCTGTAGACTTGCATTTTGGCGTGGGTGTACAACTTGATGTTATTCCACACTCTCTTGCTGAGTCTGGACAGAGTTGTGGCCGCTTTTCCGATCCTCCTATTTAGCTCAATGACAGGGTGATAAATCAGGGGATAGATTTCCATTGATCACCAAGGACTTTGGATCAGCACTGTAAGGAACTGATATTTTATGTGATTTATATATTTTGCAAAGTGAGCTTTCTGATTTCGTTTTTTAATTTAAGCAGCACTCTATTTAAAAGTTGCACTGACTTTACTAAGTCTTATGGGATGCTTTGTGGCAGAAGCAATCATTATTAACATGTACAATGTTTCTGAAAGAGTCCTGTTGCAATGCCACGTTAGTTAATATAATTCACCATAAACTGAGGCAGAGAAAGTGCATATGTAACCTCTCACAGGCAGACTCAAACCCGGGATCTCTAGAGCTTAGTGCTGGTGCCTCTACAGTTTGAGCTAAAAATTGTACAGCTCAGGCTGTAGAGGACACTCATTCTTTCTCTATGAAATGGTTTACGTGCCACTACGTGGGACAGCGAACCACATAGGTGTATGGGTTACACATGCATTATTGGTCATCTTTTGGCTAATAAGGTAATAACGTCTTCCCGTCAGATGGTTAAACATTTTCCTGATAAAAACTTTGGTCGTATTTAACCTAAACCCTTTCCTGCAGAAGCTGTGTAAAAGGTGGGGGTAGGCAAATAGCTCAGGAACTTTATTCATTCTTCAGACATTGTCCTTACAAAACGGCAGAGAATTTTTCCTAGCGTTATCAACTCGAGCGAGCAAGCCTAGGAAATACACTCTAAGAGTGTGAATTTGATTATTAGGCAGGTGATGAAGAACGGGACTAGAAGACATTTAACAATCAGAGCTACCAACCAAGCACAAAATTCCAATTTTTGTAATTGTCAGAGGCGCTGAACTGTGAGGTAACTCAGCATGAGGGGACGGTATTAGGAGCTTTTCCCAAAACGCCGTTCTAGTCTGCTGTAAATTGACATGGTTTCCATAGTTTTTTTTTTTTTTTGTTCAGAACTGTAATTAATACTAGCTAATACCAAGTGGACCCTGGGGAAATCCACCTTGACAAAAAGGGAATCAGGAGAGATTAAATTAAACATCTGAGTCTCTCCATCTGAGCAACGGGTAAAAGCTTTATTTTAGCTACAGTATAGTAGTGAACAAGGATCTGAGTAAAGGTAATACCGCAGTTCAGAAGCATCTCCTTCATAAAAGCCATTTCATTCAAACACACCCTGGATGACGACTGAGAGATTTCTAAGGCGACAGACTGGTATTTAGGAGATTTGGACTGAGAGCTTGGTTCTGTCAGACTCTTGCAGTATGACCTTGGGCAAATCACTCAAGCACAGATTCTCAAGGATATTTAGCATTCAATACACTTGAGGATCAGGACCCTACTCCCTAGGTACCTTAGGGTAAGTATTTACTACACAGAAAATTGACCCGGTCAGGATCAATCTTCTGGGATTCGATTTCACACGCCCAGCAGGAACACATGAAATCGAACTACCTTGTGTCGGCAGTTGAACCCTGTACTCCTCAATCTCATAAGGAGTAAGGGACGTCAATAGAAGAGTTTCTCCCATTGACCACCATCTGTGAGGATGGCCAAGTAAGTCAATTGTAGATAAGTTGACTCTAGCTACACCATTGCCAGAGCTAAAATTGTGTATCTACAATCAAATGTAATGCCTAGTATAGACCTGGCCTCAGTCCCCCATTTGTCAAATGGGGATAACAAAGCAACCTATCGCTGGTTCTCTCTCTTTTCTGCCTATTCTGATTGTAAACTCATATCACAGAATCACAGAATCACAGGGCTGGAAGGGGCCTCAGGAGGTCATCTAGTCCAGACCCCTGCTTCAAGCAGGATCAACCCCTACTAAGTCATCCCAGCCAGGACCTTGTCCAGCTGGGACTTAAAAAACCTCAAGGGATGGAGAATCCACCACCTCCCTAGGCAACACATTCCAATGCTTCACCACCCTCCCGGTGGAGATCAGGACGTGTCTCCCATTAAGCATAAAGTCTTCCATAATTAAGACTCCATCCCAGCTGGCTGTCCAAGCACTGCTGTGACACAAAAAAAATAAACTCCCCAAATATAAAAATGTTGCATTTCCCTGCACTTCCTATCCTCACTTTTTGAAAGTGATGGGAAATAGGACATGAAGAGAAGCATCTACCTAGTGTGTTGGCATGCCAAGCCGAACTTTCATTTGATGATCCCAAGCCAAGTTTATCCAGCTGAGTTGGGCTTACTTTTAGGTGAAAGACTCGTAGAGATGTAGGGCTAGTGGTGTATCACAGAGGTAGCCATGTTAGTCTGTATCTTCGAGAACAACAAGAAGTCCTGTGGCACCTTATACACTAACAGATATATTGGAGCATAAGCTTTCGTGGGCAAAGACCCACTTCGTCAGATGCATGATCACTTGGCTGTCCCCTCATACTGAGGCGAGACAACATCTCCCTAAGCCATCCCTGATTGCTGACTGTGACTTTGTAAATAACTTATAATCAAACCCATAATACATTTCTTAATGTGCCGTTGGAACCAGTGTGTGCTGTTTTTCCATTCACTTTAATAGCAGGTTTGAGCCTTAGATGAATATGATTATGTCATTTCTGTGTCTTATTTTCAGAGTTGTTGAGCATCTGCTCTTTGTGTGAGCCTAGAGACAGAGCTAAGATAATCGCCCACTATTAGAAAGCTATTTATTGGAACAGCACCCACAGCTCCTATTGACTTTCGGGGCGTTTCACATGTCCAGTGCCTCCACAAAATTACTATTTATATTACAGAAGTCCTTTAGGTGCTAATATCAGAACATCCTCATGCTAGGCGCTGAACAGGGAGACTGTCTCTGCTGCAAGAATTTACCATCTACATAGAACAACCCCCCCACCCCCGCCAGGATGGGATAAAACAAAAGCACTAACCAGAACAAAGAGACGAAAGACAGACTTGAGAAATGTCGCATTGTGCAGGTGTGTGCAAAGTGGGGGAGCATGACATTTCCAAAGGGGGTGCAGCACAATTGGCTGCTGGGTCTCAGGTTCATCCATCTAATTGCAAATGTGACTGTCTTTATGTCTGTGTATTCATATTTATAGACTGATTAATAAAGTTTTTACCTTCTACAGACATTTTCTTACACCTGCCAACATTTTTTTTTCAGATGGACATAACCAAAATTGTAATCGGTTTGGATTGCATGAGACAGGTGGTGGCAGAGGGGGTGGGGGGCCCTGCTAATTGCAGGGATGAAAAGTGGGCCTCGATGTAAAAAGTTTGCTCACCCCATGTACAATAATCCCTCTAGGTACACAAGGGTTGTGTTCCATGCAATCCTCAAGTACCCTGAATTTTGTGTAAGTTGGGGAAGGCTTGGGAGATGGGTTAGGGCCCTGGGATGGGGTCAGGGGGTGCCCACAGCCACTGCTTCCCTGGGGTTCTGGGTGGGGAGCACCCGTGGCTGCCACTTCCCCAGGGCTCTGGGCAGGGGGAAAGGGGTTTTAGCCCATCTGGCTGCCTTCAGGGGCAGGCACATAGGTAAGCTAAAAGCCTTCCCCCTACTTTCCCAGAGCAGTAGCTAATGATGCTCTGGGAAGGCAGGGGAAAGAGCTCATAGCCTGACTGGATGCCCGCAGCTGCAGGAAGCTAGGCAGGCTGACAGCCCAGCATGCGAGTTTCGCGCAATGTGAAGCCGCATAAAATGAGGGTTTACTGTGTAGCAGATTGGGGCAGAGCTGGGAATAGGACTAAAACCCAGGCCCCATGCCCTACCTGTAAGAGATTGGTGCCTGTGCAGTTAGACCATGTACACAGTGGAGGAGCAGCAAACATGTTCCAAACGAGCCAAAGGTCAGAAATAAAAATGGTCTTATTGTTTGGAACAGGTTGACTAAAATGCTTGACTCCTTATTTCTGTGCTGACAACATGCCAAAGCATCCTTTTACATGGAAGCAGCCCTGCCCATTCCCTGGCACACTGTGAGGTGCTTCCATTTTCCCATACAGCTTATTTTATTCGTTTCCATGCATTTATCCAGTGACAGGTGTGCCATTTTTATAATGTATTTCTTTTCCATGCTTAGATGAAAATAACTGAATGCACCATAAATTAAGTCCATGTGTTCTTAATTCTGCCGCAAAAATATGCATGAATGAATATGTCACCTTCCTACACCTCATTTAAGATGTTTCAAATTATTTTAGAAATCCACACAACTGAACAAATGCCACCCCCATTTGTTTTCTGCAGAGACGAAAGTAGCAGCAGGTTAAAGCACTGGTTCTAAAAACAGTACTTGCTCATTTAAGTAGGTCCTTTGTGAGTTCAATGGGATTTAGATTTGGCAGTTGATCCTGGGACTGCACTAAGCCAAAGGCCAGGCAAAGAAAACACATGCTAAGATCTCACATGGTAGTGTTTTTTTCAGACTACCTCGTCTGTAGTCCACAAAATGCCCCCTGAAATGGTCCCTCAAGCCCCTGCACTCTACAACAGATTATGGGATTTGTACCATGTGACAAAATAATGGGAGGGTTTCACGTCTCATGAGACTGGTGAAAGGCAGTGGGGACTTTGGAGCTGGTGGAAGATCTGGCTGCGGGGTTCTCAGGGTCTGAAACAACCAGGATGGATGTAGAACCAGTGTTCGCTGTAAGCTGGGTGACTGTGTGGCCACTCAGAAATTCCAGTGCTGCTCAGCTGATTAGCAGAGCGCCTACCGCCAGGTTTTTTCATTTGTACTGGTGATGCACATAAAATTTATTCTGCACACGGATGGAAAAGATTAGAGGGAACATTGCACATAATGTACTTCTAATTCACATACCATGGACTGAGAGACACTAGCCTGGCAGGAGGTACGGGATAAGGGTTGCTGGTCCGCTTGTGATCTTGGCCAGAAGTCACCTTACTTCTCTGTCTCCATTTCCCCTTCTACTCTTTGTCTAATTTATCTATGTAGTTTGTAAGCTGTTTGGGGCAGGAACCATAGCATATTATGTGCATGTGCAGCATCTGTCTCTACGGGATTACTTAGGCTCACTTGATACTTCTGTCATACAAATAATTAATGACATTGTGCCCGGATTCAGGTCAGTAAATAGTTGTCCCATTAAAGCGAAAGTGCTCATATCTCCGTTATGGTCTTATTCAGGTAGGAACTGATCCAGCTCCCTCTAAATTCAATGGAAAGATGCACGCAAGGATGTTAACAGAAGGCCTTTTCTGTATTTGTAATGGCTTTTGACAACGTCACGTGCACAACGGTTAAACTGAAAGTGAGCTGATCACAGTGATTACTGAAAAAAGAGAGATAAAAAGAGAACGTGAGTTATAGACGTAGCTCAGGACCAATTGCTGAAGATGCTGGTGGCACTCCAACCTCCAATTCCAACATTCCTTTCTTTATGGCCAAGCTCCAACTACATTGAATGAGTTGAGGTCAAAAGCATAGTAAGGATCAATCAAACTTATGATTGGGAAATTGATTGTTACGGCATCACAGGAAAATCTAGGGCCCCCTGCTGATATCAGGGCCCCATTACACTAGATCTATAGTATTCAAACTTAGAAATTCTGGACTTAGTTCTGACTGTGCTGCAGACTCCTGGAAGCCACTTGGCCAAATCCTGTTGTATCTGTACTTCCCCAACTGTAAAATATGGTAGTGAAGTGTCCTTTCTCTCACTCCTTCTCAGGGTCATCTGGCTAGACTGCAGTCTCTGAGGATGAGCATGCATAAAACTGCCAACAACTGGGGGTAACGGGAACAACTGCATAGTGGCCTTGTGTTTCAAACAAGCCTGGTGTTCCTGGCTTCCTCACTGCTGAAGCATTGCTTTGCTGCTCCATGGGACTTCTGAGGCTGGGGGCGGGGGGCAGCCTATGCTCTGGGTGGTGCTAAAGGCTGCCCTTAGCCCCACCCCTTCCTTGCCTCCAAGACTGCAGTGGCTGTAGACCCCACTACATATGTGCAATGCGAACACAAAAGGACCCAACATGGACTGCCATTGCTGTGTACTACTGTACCCAATGGCATCAGGTAATCAGAGGTCAGAACTGAGTTACCACATGCGTAAAACGACAAAACTGTGAAACTTAGAGGATGTAATTAAATATGTAGGAGTGACCACAGAGAAGCAACATTATGGCCCTGAAAGAACAAAACAATTAAGTGGTTTGAAGTAGCACAGGCTAGAAATAAGAGGAGTATGGCTATAAAGTATATAGAACCCATATATTTGGCCAGGTTTTTTTACTCCTTGTTTCTACTGTGATGAAGAATGTTCATTGGCACAACTATGCAGACACACCCTGTGTGAAGCTGCTGTGTTTGGAATGAAAGAAAATAACATAAGTAACTGATTAATGTAATTCACAATGTCTCTATGCAAATCCACCATCTTCTCAGCAAGGTCCGCAGCATAACCAGGTTCAAAAAAGATTTAGATGAATTCATGAATGACAGCTCCATCAATGGACCAGTTTCTGGTACTGGTGGCATTCAGAAGACAGGATGCTGGGCAAGACAGACCATTGGCTTGATCTAGCATGGCCTTTCTTATGTTCTTAAATGGCTTTTGCCAAGGGAAGTGTTCCTTGCACTCTTTCACCTATTCAGTCTCACCTCTGATTGGTCCCTTTGGGTCTATTTTGTTTTTGTCTGATTAGTAAGGAGGGATTTGTATGGTCTCTATTTTTGAAGGGTACAAGTTTCCAAGGAATGTCATGCTGGCTGCATTTCCTTTGTAAATACTTACCCATACCAGTTTTAATCTCCATATACCTTGGCTGACACATTACTAATGTTGGCCTGTTTTTTAAACATGAGCAACTTCCAATGCAACAGATGCTTAACTGATTCCAAATAAAACCGAACGACAATTCCAGCAGCTCCCATTAACAATTTTGACCCTGGGCACTGAAATGCTGGTTGGATGGTGTAGTTTTAAAGAAATATTTACAGATTTTTCTATTCATGCCAGCTTGAGCATCATCAGTGCCAGCTGCCGATCATGCAACCTGGATGTCCCCAAAGTAGTGTAGAGAAATCAGGATGCAATAATACCAGTTGTGACTGGTATTTACACCACCAACCGCTGGTTTTCTCTTCCATTCTTAATCTGCTACATGGGCTTGGAAATTACCCAGAATATACACAGAACAACAACAGTATGTCACTGATGCAGTACAATACTGAATATCTTAGTGGTGACTGGCATACAAATGGAACCATCCAATGTTTATTTTTAAATGCAACAGAGGCACAGAGACATTCCATCTGTTAGTCTATAAGGTGCCACAGGACTTCTCATTTTTGCGGACACAGACTAATACAACTACCCCTCTGGCAGTTTTCATTATTATGCCTGTTTTCATTTTCCCATCAATATTCTTTCTCAACTACAATTATAGGTCAGTTTTTTTCTCTCTTACACCCAGGCCACTCTATACACTTCCATGGGATTGCTCACCTGTAATGTGTCAGAATTAGGCCTCTCACCAATAAATCCACTAGCCTGAGCAGAGCTAGAACATTTCTGTCTCCTCGAGATGGGCAGCGCAGTCTCAGCTGCAGTGCTGATGTAGTCTTATAGGCTGGAATCACTGGTACTGTGTGAACCTAAACCAAAAATGAAAGCAACATGTGCATGAGACCTGGTCTATTTCAAGGTAAAATGCAGTAGACCCCTGAGTTATGGGAAGGTTCCATTCCACGCATCCTCCCATAACCCACATTTCGCGTAAGTGAGGGCCCGGCTTTTTCCCCAGTGGAACACACGTTCTGCAGCTAGGGGGTGGGGGGGGACAGCAGAAAGGTAAATCCTGGAGTCGGGGGGGCAGCTGGGGAGGGTAAGCCTGGTGGTGGGCTGGGGCTGTGGGAGGCGGGCAGGAGGGCTAAACCAGGAGTGGGTTAGGGCTGCAGGGGGGTGAGGCTTGGAGTTGAGCCAGAGCTGTGTGCAGGGGTGGTGAGCCGGGCCATGGGGGGCATTGAACCAGAGTGCATGGGGGTGGGTTGAGCCAGAGCCATGCATGAGGGGTGGTGAGCTGGAGCCAGAGCTGGGTGTGGGGCTGCAGGGTGAGCTGGAGCTGCGAGCAGGTGGCAAGCCAGCAGGGAGGTTGAATTGAGGCTGGGGAGATTCAGCTGGAGTCGTGTCTGGTGGGGTGGGGGGTGAGTAGGAGCTATGCGCGGGTGGTGAGCGAAGCTGGGGGGTTCATGCAGAGCCAGGGAGGTTGAGCCAGGGCTGTGGGGAAGTGACTTAAGCGCATCTTGAAATTGAGCATTTCCAGGGTTTACTGTAGGAATTGGGGTCAGCCGTGTAAAAGCAGGGTCACGTAAACTGGATTCGCGTACACTGAGACCTTAGTGTACACTGATCTGGGACTGTAACAGATTACTGATAGTTTCCTGTTTGTTTCCTGTAGTTTATGGATAAGTTTAAGAAGCAGAATCCCTACCAATTTGATTTCCACCAAATGTGCGCTACCAGGAAGTCCTAAACCAAGGAGAAATACAGCCAGCTGTATTGCCATTGGCAGACTCTTGTCAAGTTCTTGAAATATTATCTTCATGCCACTGAGCTACACTGTTATGATGCAGGTCCATTAAGGAAATAACCATTATAGGTGTTCCGCAGGGTAGGGGGCACTTTCAAATACCTTGGCTGGACTGGAAACCTAAATTCTTGGCAGGTTTGTAGGCTTTTTGCACTTGCATTCACAGGTAGGCAGTCCCTGGAAGCCTTTAGAGATCTCTTTGCCCACAGGCCTTGGCTGGTTTTCAGTTTTATGTCCTATTTTGCCTCCTCTCCAGGTTTTTCATTAATCCATAAGTAGGTGAGAACTAAAATAAGGAAAGCTGCTCTTTTTTCTGACTCTTATATATAGCAAAATTACTTTTTCAGCTGGAAAATGTGACAAAGGCCAGTTAGCATGTTAGATCTCCCTATTTCTGATTTACAACTATGGGGGATATCTGTCTACAGTAGAAAAAAAATGATGAAGATTCCGGAAACTAGAAGGAGATTCTTTCACTATTGTAACGAGCTGGCTAAATGTGAATGTGTCAAAGACAGGGGTCAGCAATCAAACTAGCAAGAAAAGTCATTTTTCCCAATTTGGAAAAAACTCAATAATTCAAGAGCTGCAATGCATGTGAATATGAGACAGACCTTAATAAATAACATAAAAATGAACTTTTTGTAGCTCCTATTTAAGAAGCGCACAAACACAATGATTTGTAATGTGATACATATTTACTGCCGGACGCTCACAAACTTTTTACATATTCTGTTTCCTCACACTATATGTGTGTGTTTGTACCTTCTTCCTGACTGTCACTCCCAAACCATCTCTTTCTCTCTGGAGGACACTAGGGGGAGTTAGCCCATGTTTTGAGATCATATACTGTCTGCTGTTTAGATATGAGTTATTCATTATTGGATTTTTAGATGTTCACTGTTTATCGAAAATAATCAGGAGGGTTTTTTTTGTGTGGTTTTTTTTTTACTTTGCAATTATAGCATTGGGAGCCACAAGGAGCTGTATGCAGTTCTAGAGCTGCAGGTTGCAGACCCCTGGTCCTGGCTGTTCCCTTCTGGAACCAGGGCTGGTCAATTGTGGATCACACTCCAGGGGACCCAAAGCTAATGCTGTGGACCTGTGACTCTGGGAAGTGGATGATCTGAGACTTATCCCCAGTGCTATAGCAAGTCTTACGTAGTTGCAGCATGCAGCACTGTAATAATGACTGTGAAGTGTTTATTATAATATGCTTTTGTAACTGTTCAGGATGGCCTGATGATGCATTTGGATGAGGTTATATTGGAAGAGGTAGAGTATTGCAAGCAAACTGGTTTTGCAAGGCAACCTCAGCTCCCACAAGAGCACTATGAGGCACGTGCCCCACCCCACCCCCACGTGCAATGGAGTTTGCCTACTGAACTTGTTTTGCAACGTGTGAGTGGGGAGACTGTTGGGACACACGTTCTGAAATGACACGTGCTCTCCACTTGGGGAGAGATCACCATCAGGACTGGGTCCAGGGAACAACTGATGAATGTTATAGAGCCCGTCAATCCCTTCTGAATTCTAGCGCAGCGAAACAAATGGCTCCTAGGTTTACTCAGTGTCTCCTTGCGTCCATTTTGCCTGGAAGTTAACACTGGCCTTTTGTGTGTGTCTCATTATTTGCACAGCCTTACAACACAGAGCGGAAGTTACAGGTCCTGTCCTCCCTGACCTAAGGAGGTTATTCTGCAGATTACATTATGTGAATGGCAGAAAGCTCCTTGCAGGTGCAGGAGTCCAGACGCAGGCACCAAAGTGCAGGATGAGGCCTAAATCAGACAGTAAATGGGCACACAATTGCTTGTAGCTTTTATGTTTACAACAGAATGCTGTAAAGATGTCTCCATGTTCAGAGGAAAGCCTTGTTTTTATGGTATATAATATCAGAAGCACACAAGGCCAACAAAAAGCCTCTTGGGAGATACAAGGCATGGGGCACATTGGGGTCACATGCACCCTGCTGCATTGGCCCCTCCCCCCACACTGACTGTCAGCCCTGCACCACTTCTGGTGGGTGTGGGGGAAGTTCCACCTCTCTGCTGGAAGTGGCCTGACCCAAGAGTAAGCTTGTGCCGCTCCTGGACTGTGCCACTCCAGGGGAGGTGGGGGAGACCGCCCTTGGACGTACTAGAAGTGGAGTGGTGCTTCACCAGGAAGAGGTGGGCGGGGGTGCAGCAGCGGAGGGGTGGAGCAGGGGTAGAGCATGAGTGGAACATGTGGCTTGTGACCCTCTTCAAATCTCCCCCCACCAACTAGTTGCCTTTGCCTCTTTGTGGATATATGAACTCACACTTTCCTATCATTTACATGTGAATTTGCACTTGAAAGCTGGCACCATCCGGCACCACTAACTCAGAAATGACCCTCCCTCATTTTGTTTAAGCATTCCACTTGTGCTGTGGAATTGCATTTGTGAGTCAGACAAACTCTGGAGCCTTTGAGCAGCAATGGATTTCACATAGCAGATGCCTGTAGGCAATTTCTTTTCTTAACGGAGGAGCCGACTGCAGATTTAATTTTTCACATTCTATACAGTTTTTACTGGAAATTACTGTTGATATGGTTTCTTTGCTAATGGGTCCCTCATGCTGAACAGGAGGTACAGGGGAAAAATACTTGGAAAGAAAAAAATAATTAGAAAGTTTGCAGTGGTAAATAATCACATGATAAATTGAAGCTATATATGATTACAATCCACAAAACTGTCTTCCATATTTTAATTTCATATTTTCCAAGGACTGAGCTGAATCAAAGCTTGGGGACTATCGCATTTTGATTTAAAGAAGTTAAGATGCTGAGTTAAACAGTTGTCTCTGGAATGCATATTCTGTGGGGATATAGGTGGTAGTTTGAATTGTTTGAACTTTCTGTCCTTTCCCAGTATCAGTGATCAGTGTTAAACTTTTCGAGACCAGGGAACACCAAACAATAATTTTTTTATGTGGAGCACCTATGAACATTTTCTTTGAAGAATTACTGTCAGATCAAAAAAGCCAAACAGCATTATATACAGTAAAAAAAAAAATGAAATAAGTTAATCAGATACCATAGCAAGGAAGTGGTAACATTGTATCTTGTTTTAATAACAGAAAATATATATCACCAGTGTATTTTTCCAAATGCTCACGGTACGCCTGTGAGTTGTTCACAGAACACCAGTGTCTCACAGAAGACAGTTAAACACGTCCAGTGATAGTTTGGAAACAGTATATCTTCCACATACAGATATAAATACCAACATTAGCTCAAGAGGAAAAACACAGAGACAGTATTCTTCCTCTAGGGAGAAGAACAAAAGTGGCCAAATCAGTCACCTAGAAAGCTTTGAGGTCACACACTATCAGCAAAGTAATTATGGAGGACAGCAAAGGAAGCTCCAACTAATTTTTGTTTTCTGAAGGGTTGTGCAAAACAGTTGAACTCAATATAACTTCTGAAAAAGCTCCTAGTTATTACCTGCGTCATTGAATGTCTTTTTTATTTTTGCCGCTGGCATTTTCTACCAATGGTGCTGTTTGATCTTAAAGGCTTGTTTCTTTTACTAATGTAGCTGAGAGCTGATTTTACAAATAACAATATAGATGGCTTTCTGACAATTTCAGAGTTGCAGAATGTGAGGGGGACATTTTCTTCTCTTCAGAGCCCAATGTTGGCTTAAAAATTTGTGTAGACAAGAGTCCTATTATTGATCTGTAAACTGAAAGAGTCAGCTCCCAGTCACTGTAATTGACAAACAGTTTTACAGCTCATTAACTGTGAGATTATGTGGCACAATTCATTAAAATTCTGTTTCACCGAATGCATTTGTAAACACCTTCTGAGAAGTTTATAATTCCTTGCCTAGTGCTGAGCTTTCCTTCAGTTGGTACATTTCTCCTCTGCTCTTTACTGATATAAGAATCCTGAAGCAAGTTATGGAAGAAGAGCGTTATCTTTTCACTGCAAAGGGAAAAATTTATATTGACTGTGAAGCATAACCGATATTAATTTTTGCTATCCTGTGTCCTTCAGACAACACATTTATTAAATCTCTTATTGCACTAATTTGGTGGGATTAGCATACCTTTTAGCAGGCAATGTTTGGATTTAACTAGGAGTGCAAGAAACAAAGTTTACAGAACAGTCCTTAGGACAGAGCTACACTAGGAAAATAAGTTGATGTCGGATAGACAATTCTAGCTAAGGCAATTGTGTAGCTAGAATCAACTTATCTGAAATTGACTTACTGGCCGTCCTCACTAATGAAGGTTGACTGGAAAGTTTCTCCCGTCGACCTCCATTACTCCTCATGGTGATCCCTGATAGGTTGAATTTTGTGCATCCCTACCAGATACTGGGTCGATCTTCCAGGTAATAGACATGACCTTAGTCTTCCTTTTGCTACTTGCCTAGAATAAAGGCAGAAGACATTTTATCCCAGGTGGGAAAACCTACAGTGAAACCCATCTCCTCTTCTTTGCCTCTAGGTTCTTTCCAATTGCGTCAAATCAAGAAGGATTTACCAGTGCTTTTAATTAGCGAATCTTTGCATGAATGGAGAGTAGGGGAAGACAACAGAGGTCCCTTCAACTCAAGCATCTTAGCCTACACTATCAGAGAGAAGAAAGAGCTAGGCTAGAATCATACATGAGGGGACTGGCTATCCTGCCCATGAAATGATATGGACTACTACGGCATGGCATGGCCAGACTTCCTGCACAGAGATGTTGGTGATTAACTCCTGCACCTCAAAAGTAATAGCATGCCACAGGCTTGTCCACACTTGTCCCCAGCTTCGAAGGGGTACGGTAATCAGACTGCTGGGAGATTACCAATGAAATGCCGAGGTGAATATGCAGCACTTCATTTGGTTAATTCTCCCCTGTGGCAACTTTGAAGCGTCAAACTTCGAATTGCTGTCATGCTGTGTAGCCGCGGACACTTCAAAGGGTCTGTGCTACTTCAAAGTGCCTTTACTCCCCAAAATTTTCAGAAGTAAAGGCACCTTGAAGTAGCGTGGGCATTTCAAAGTGCCCGCAGCCACATGCATGCTGGCACTTCAAAGTTTGATGCTTTGAAAGTTGCCATGGGGTAGAAGTAGCCTAATGAAGTGCTGCGTATTCACTGCAGCACTTCATTAGTAATCATCCATCGCCCTGATTAACATTCCCTCTTTGAAGTCGGGGGCAAGTGTAGACCCAGCCCACATGTCTGATCTCTTTCTGGTATCTTCAGCCATTCCCGCCTTGAACTGGTTCACTGCCAAGCTCCCTCTACCTTCCTTCTCAGGGAGCTTTGACAGTGGGATAGGATTTTGCTTGTCTGAGCAAGGCCTGGTTCACTACTGTGCTACTCCAATATTAAGGCAATTTAACTTCACAGAAATGACCAGCATAACATCTGACTGAGCTATTGGAAACCAGGCCCTTTGGGGTTGAGCTGAAACAAGAGTATAGTTCCACTCCAGTACAATTAGGCCATGTCTACACTCGCCGCCTTCGAAGAAGGGGGCATGGAAATGACATGGACCAGGGCATATCAATGAGGCACTGCCATGCATATGCAGTGCCTTATTAGTGTAACAGTGTCCGTGTGACTTTCAAAGCTGCTAACTTCAAAGTGCTGACAGGCAGTCTAGATGTGGGTGCTTCGAAATACACGCCCTGCTTCGAAATTCCCTTACTCCCAATTTGTTTTGTTGGCTAAAAAGAGGCTCACAGGCCTAGAGCTTTTAAAGAACGCTGCAGATTTGGAGTCTGTATTTAGGTGAACCTGAAACATTATATGTAAGCTAATAATCCTTGAATTCTTTTAAAGAACTAACAGGAATTATGGGGTTTTTATAATGGCCTGACTTGGTCACAGAGTTAAAAACTGAATTCACAGAGCCTGTGGAGATAACAGTGATCTCCCAATCTGTCAGCATGAGTGAGAGCTGCTGCCTGAAAGGAATGAAGAATGAAGGCCTGTTAGTGACAAACCAACAAGCCCTGCTTTCCATCTTGGTGGTGTGTTCTTCCAGCTCATCTTTACCTTCATCCCAAAGTGGATCACTGCAGTTGGTTGGCATGAGTAGCTTAATTACTCTCATATTGAAACAAAAAAGCAGTAGAGTAGCACTTTAAAGACTAACAAAATAATTTATTAGGTGAGCTTTCGTGGCACAAACCCACTTCTTCAGACCACAGCCATACCAGAACAGAAATGCTGCTTCCTCACTTTCCCCTTTCCTTCAGAAAAAGGTGAGGAGTCAGGAAACTCTGCATAGGTCTACACTGCCTACAATTTGGGCTAGCGAGGTGTTAAAGAGACTGATGTGCTGTCATGTTCCCGTGTAGATGCTGTAGGCATGAAAGCAAATGTCCCATAGTTTGTTAGGCACTTATTCTCCCAGATGCCACATAGACACACTCTCAGAGCGCTACATAGGCAAACTTTGTTGCAGGTGCATAGAATTAAGCAGGGCTACTGGCACACTTGGAATGAGTGATTGGGGAGGAGGAGTGAAGAATAAACTGATCCTTGGGTCTCTCCCCTACCCCTGTGAATTAGAACTGGGCTAGCTTGGATGAAAAGGAATGTAGGGAGTCACTGGTGGCATAGGTCAGCAATAAGTAACTAGCTGCTGGTCAAAGAAGCAAGGAAAGAATTCTGTGAGTCACCATAACACTTTAACGTTAACCTGGTTGAGCATTAAAGATTCATGCTTTTCAAACACAGTTCAGAAACAAGAGCTTTGATGCCTGAGACTTTCAGCTTGATAGAGTAAATAGGTTTTGGCAAACTTTTATCAGTGCAGCAAATGTACGCTCCCGAGTGCGTCTAAAATCAATGGCCGGTTGTTGTAGAGATAGCCTTGATATTAAATTAACATTTTGATTTTTACACAGTGTTTATTGGTCTGTGCTGCTCTCTGAACAATGCTTTTGGTTTGCTTCCAGAATTGCAGGGCATGATTCTCTTCTCCCACGGAGCTGGTTTCAACACCCATGAGATGCCACTGTCCTCTGAGGAGTTTCTCCAGTTTAAAGCTAGAGCCATATCAGACCCCAAGACCCGCACTGGAACGTTAAGTGTTTGCTGAAACCATCCCCTCAGTTTCATGGTTTGCATTTTCTTGCTTACAGTGGCAGGCTGGACTTTTGCATTTTTCACTTGTATTCATTTAATATTGAGCAGGCTGGGAAAATGTTGAGTTGGTTTCCAGTCCTGGATTACATTCTGATGCACACTATTTCTGGACAGTTAAAGTGCTCCTGTGCTTTGTGGAGGTAACTGAGACTTGCTGATTTTCAAAGAGGCCAGGCCATATTAAAACCAAGCCAAACCTGGCATTCAATCTGAGCTATGGAGTCACCTTGCATACAACATTCTCAATTTTTCCATCTGTAGTTGTCACCCCACCTTTTCTAAGGCATTTCTATGGCTTCCTATACCAGAATATCTGAGCAAGTCACAATCTCTGATGTCTTTACCCTGCCAGCCATGCCATGAGATAAGGAAGTGCTATTAAGTTATCCCTGAGATTTGAAACCAGATGCAGAGAGAGACTGAGCACACCTCTGCATGGCAAGCAAAAACCCACTTTACCAACACTCAGAACACACATCGACCAACTCAGGCTAGCTCTCCTTAAACTTCAGAGCCTGAGCATCTACCTTGCTTTTTTTATCACAGGTGCCTGAGACCAGGTCTGTAGCCCTGGACTCCAAGACTCACTGCTGCAAGTTTCTTCTTGTCCTCACCAAAGGACACACGAGTAACCTGTCACAGATGCAGGAACAGCTCCACGTTCTCAGATGATCCTATCTAATGCTCCAACCACTGCACACTCCTCCCTCCATACCCATCAATCCTGCAAGTGACTCTATACATGTGGACCCTGGATGTCCACTGGCTCCTCTGTCCCTTGCAGAAGGCTGTAAGAAGAATCTCATGTGCTTTCCTAGGCTCTTCTGGAGGATTTCTCCTTTGAGGGGCCGATCTGGCGCAGAATTCTGCTTAGAATGGGTAGGTTACCCGGGCTGCAAAATCTGGTACAGAACAGAGCAGGGTGGGGGCAGAAGAGTGATGTCTCATCACAGTGATTGCATGCTGATTTATTTACAGTGCAGAAAACAATGGATGTTGTGTTTATTTAATTTAGCTGTGCAGCCAAGATAGTTATAAATCAAAAGGTTTCTACAGCACAGATAACATTCTCCTGAGAGAGAACTGACTGTATCTGTTAGCTAATGTTAAAGCGTTAGATTTCCCATGACAACCACCATACAGACCAGGATAGCTGGTTGAGGTGGTATCACTGTGACACTTCCAGCGTGATGCTGCATAAGATATATGTGACCCACACACACCCTCTGCTATGATATATGCCTTCATGTGCCAGCAGTGCTCTTCTGCCATGTACACTGGACAGCCTCCGTGGCAAAGGATGAATGGACATAAATCCAACATCAGGAATTGGAACGCACATACATCTGAACTGGAATTAATTTACAAATTTGAAACCTTTAACATTGGCCAGAATAGAGACCTTAACTATCCTGCACATTGCAAGGGCATTTCCCCCCATCTTTGATATTTGCAGGAATGAAATGCATCCTATTTAATGTGCCTCATTAACTGGTCCTACTCATGACAGATAATCCTTCCCCAGCCCTGCTATATAAAACTTGGATTCTGTTTTTCCTCTCTATAGTTCATCTGAAGAAGTGAGTTTTACCCACAAAAAGCTCATGACCTAATAAATTTGTTAGTATCTAAGATGCCACAGGACTGCTTATTAGTAGGTGGTGTTCCCTCTCCTATGTAGTGGCACTTTGCCCACTTACAAAGAGGCAGCTGGTGTTTCCTCTACATCGTTAGCTGGCTTTTAGCTAAAGCTGTAGATGTTCACACACAGGTCCCAGGTTTGATTCCTCCTCTGGGCATTACCTATACACAAGCATCAAGGAGTCCTGTGATACCTTAAAGACTAACAAATTTATTAGGTAATAAGCTTTTGAGAGTTGCCGCTCACTTCATCAGACTCATGAAGGGAGCTGCAATTCATGAAAGCTTATGTTCCAATAAATTTGATAGTCTTTAAGGTAAGTGCCACCAGACTCCTTGTTAAAACAAACCAGCAGTCCTGTAGCACCTTAAAGACTAACAAAATAATTTATTAGGTGATGAGCTTTCGTCGGACAGATCCACTTCTTCAGATCTAAGATCTCATCGCTTTATAAATTATTTTGTTAGTCTTTAAAGTGCTACATGACTGCTGTTTTGTTTGGATAGAATGCAGACGAATATGGCTACTTCTCTCTTACTATTCAGACTCCTTGCTGTTTTTGCTTAACAGACAACACAGCTACCTCTCTGAAACTTATTAAGATATGCACAACCTCTTAAGTGAGGGAAGTTGGCTTGATTCCAGCTAAACTCACTAGGGGAAGGATTAATGAGTGAAGGAATTGTACCACAACCCTTCACTGAAGCTTTCTTGAGCTGGTTGGAAGGGGAAGATATGTCCTCTCTTTTTTAAATAACGCACAGCACGAGGCAATCAGCCAGCATAGCTAGGGCCAAATTACTGAGATTCCTGAATATTCACAGTATGCCAGACATGGCTACAGAAAACACAGCACTGCTTTGGTTCCATCCGTACCTGGCTCTGCTGCCTCCTATGGCACATGTGACAAGCCAGTGACACAGGCAAAAATTACGTCATGCGCATGGACCCTTTCAAATGGCATCAGCTTCTTGGCTTTATCAATAAGCATTGAAGCAATGTATTTCTGGCACTGGGTAACACCTGAAGCACGGCTCACCGCCAGGCAGAGCACATGGACACAACGATTGGAACCAGCCCAGGAAACATAGTGGAGTTGCAAATGCCTTCAGTGGCCGAAAGAAAGTGAAGCTAAAATGGAAATTGCACTTTTAAAGAAGAAAATAGACTTGTTCAGTAGCTCACGGGGGAGCTAACCCAACTGTACCGAGAGACTGGAACAACATGCAACAGCGAAGTGTAAGGGAGGAGGAAAAGGTGATTGTTTTACTGAGGAGGCTGGACCTTATAATGTGCTGCATGCCCTACCAGCTGAGCTTGTAAAATGAAGACCTCTCCAAAATCTGTATGTGGGTCCCATTCTCCATTCCCTGTCTGTACTGGCCCTTTTACTGTCCTGCTGCCTTAGGGGCCTACAGAAGGATCATAGCTCTTAGAATCCATCAGCAGGCTGGGGCACATCCTGCACTTTATCAGCCTATTCCAGATAACATCAATCCCAGCCACTGTTGTGATAGTGGCATTAAACGGCAATTAAGTGGCATTAAGCCTCGCCTCGCTGCTTTGTGGCCCTGCCCATGGCACAGGTAGCTCCTACCACAGCTGAGAAGCAGGAGAGGCAGTCGCAGTCCCAGGGTCTGAATTACAGCGAGTTCTGCCATCACAATGCCTCTGAAGGCAAGAAGGTCACTGGGAGGCCATTCACAGCCCACAGTATCCCTATGACCTGTGATGATATGTTACAAGGCAAGAAGCCAGGTTAACTCTCAGCGTATGTCTATACAGCAGCCTTATTTTGAAAGAACGATGCTATACACAAAATGCATTTCCAAATAGCCCTCAGATATTTCAAAATAGAGTGTCTACACACAACAGAGCCTATTTCGAAATATATGGCTTATTTCGAAATAGGCTCTATTCCCTATACACAATCCCTATTTCCAAGTCATTATTTAGAAATGGTCAAAATAGGCGCTATTCCTCATGGAATGAGGTTTACCTATTTCAAAATAAGCCAATCACTATTTCAAAATTAGTTCAAAACAGCACTTGTGTTGCACTGTGTAGACACTTTCAAAGTGATTTTGAAGTAAGGGCTGTTATTTCAAACCAGCTGTGTAGGCTTACCCTCAGATCGGCTGACAGAAAACGTTGATTTATTTTCATTCGGGGCATGGGTTAAGCAACAGACAAGCACCTCACCCAATGCTGGTTTTGTCGTCCCATTCCAGTAGGATTCCTTCTGGATCCAAAGCTAGTAAACTCCTGGGGAGGGAGGAGGGAAGAAAGAAGAGCAAATGCTGCAAAACACTATCAATCTTCTATCGTACCCTTGCCGATTTGAAGTCTGTGGGAAGGAAATTTGAGGGCAGAGACATGAAGCTTCCCCCACTGCCACCCAGGACTTAAGTCCTTCTATAAATTCAGAGTATCCTAATCTTTTAGGAAAACTGCCTTTGCAACATACGATGAAACACACAACGGCAATGAAATGGACAGTAGCCAGCAAAGTATAAAGGCAGTCTGTCAATGTAAACCGCTTCTGAACAATCCCCAAATGCGACACACAAAAGGTGTGCTATCAGCCAAAGGCAGAAAAGCCTGCAAGTAAAGCGGTCCTAAGCCGCTTTGTACTGTGGATCTCTAATTAGACATAACAAAGTGAATATGAATTGGAAGGAGAAGAATTGGCAGGAGGCTGTGGCTGACTTGCGCTCATCACAATGAGCATCAATGTCTTGGTTGTATAGTGCAGATAAAGGAGCATGTGTGTCCTTTGTTTCTATAATAGAATGCAACATGTGTCACTCGGGGAAGAAATTACAATAGCCAGGACTTACGTGCCTCATCATTTCCAGAGTGCAGAGTATAATAACAGGTTTCATTTAAAAAGAAAACTGTGGGATGAATGTCAGATGAGATTGGCTTATTTTAAAAGAGAGAGAAAAGTGTTTAAAAAATACAGTAGCCTGTATCCAAAGTGGCAGTACAAGTGCTAGCCCCACAAAAGGATTAATGTCAGTTTAGTTCCCAGGTTATGCTCAGATTTTTCCCCATGTGTCCTTCACTCTTCCACTTAGTCCAGACTGACTCCCCAGGCTACATGAGCTTTGTTTACACTCAGGAAGCGAATGGGCTGTTTTTTGAAAAAAAGCAAACTAAGCCAGTTAAATGTGACTTTGCCATCTAGTGGAGATGGATCTAGGTCAAGGATTACCACAACCAACAAATGTGTCTGTCTAAGTGCCAAGTGATATTCAGTACTGTTAGCCCCTGTTTTAAGAACACCCATACTCTGACTGCAGCCGTTAGCTTCTTAAATCTGTGTCAAGGGACGTATTTCATGTGCACCATGTCTTCAGCAAACTGCAGATTTTATGAGCATTATGGTCAACATTTTAAATGACTGTCCCATTAGGAAGAATTTTCTCATAGGAAATCTGGGTTTCTGAGTCTCTGTCTGAATCTGCTACTGGTTTCGTACATATGAAACCTTAGACAAGGACAGGTCAGTTCTTCAAAGTGGTGTGAATCACATACTAAATCAGGCTCCAGCAGGGCCCACACCCACCACGGGCCCAGGAACAAGTTGGGAGGGGAACTGGCTGCATGCTCCCCAAGGGTGGGGCCAAGGGCAGAAGGGGTGGGACCAAGGGAAAATAGCTGTTAGCCCTACTCAGACTGAGGTGCTGCCCCACCTATAGAACCTCATGGAGTGGCGGGCAGCACTTCAGCAGCATTTCAAATGGGCCTGCAGCTCCGGGACCCTTTGATTTCCTGCCCCCTGAATTGGAGGGCCTGTTGGGCTCGTTTGAATAGTATTTCTTTTAAAAAGTTATAGGAAAACACATTCGCTCTTTTCTCCCCTATCTTTTCCCCAATGAATAAAAAGGGGAGCAAGATTCAAATGTGCAAAGGGGGATTTTGTCCACCAGAGTGAAATGAAAAATCGTCTCTTTTTGTGTTGAAGCTACGAGAAACTGCTGACCACCACGCAGCGGTGCAGAGTTCCAATCCCAGAACTTCTCAGACCACCTGAATCTCTGACAGAAGTCAGAAAATTGAGAATGAGAACTATGGAAGGTTATGCCTGTGAGGAAACAGGATGTATGGACACTTCAGCAATAAACAAATTACACTAATATCCCCAACTGCACGTCACCCATTTCTTCTGTAAATAGGAAACTGACTTTCATGGCCTGGAATTTCATTTAGGAGAGGGACAACAAGATGGAACGAATATCTAATCCAAAGAATGAGGACACTTATTGAGCTTGTTTGCATGAATTGTGATACTAATAAAACTTAGCAAGTTGTTATTCTTCCCAGCCTAGTTAATATGACTAAATTGACCTCCTCGACTCTGGCTTTCCTCTTGATTGGTACTCCCTTCATTTCATGAGCCTGTATATTTAGACCTGCCTCTGGAATCTCCACTCCACTGCATCTGATGAAGCTCGTCTTAGCCCATGAAAGCTTATGCTTCAAAAAATCTGTTAGTTTATAAGGTGTCACAGAACTTCTTGTTGTTTTTGTGGATACAGCGTAACACGGCTACTTCTCTGATACTTGTCTTCATTGAAGGGGTTTGAACTTTAATTCATCGATATTTGTTAAACTCCTTTGCGAGGCACAGTGCTATTTCACCCAGTAGCAAAGGGTGTATTACAGATTTTTCCCATCAGTCATTTGATAAACACTGTTCTTCTGTTTACAGATGGCTAAGAAAATTCAGAAAGGTTTAAATCCCTTGCCAAATATAACAACTAAATTAGAATCCAGGAGCCTCATTTCCTTTGCTAAAGACAAAGAAATTAGAATAAGGATTTTAGAACTCCTGTTATATATTTCACTTTTCCCAAGCATAGAAAGTAAACAAATCATTTAAAAAAGGTTCTTATAAAACTGATTAATGCCTTGTAATAAGGCAACACTTTGTTTCCAGCATGCACTAGTTTCTACATTACAAAAATAATAGGCTTACGCTGCAAAACTACAAGATTTGGCACAGCAAATTCATGGCATAAAATGTTAAGTTAGCCTCATGTGTTATTGGTGCTTTCATATACATGTATAACCATAGTGTCAGAAGGAATATGGTATGGCATTGGATTGAAGGGCAAAAACCCCCACAATACATTCTGTTCATCTTCTAGCCAAGCAGCAAACATACAAAAGCACACAGAGTCACTCATTCCTTTGGCCTGAATGAAGGATAAATAATCCACAGACATGTCACAGTTAAAGAACTTTGTATTGATAAAAAAACCTTCAGAAACCTACAGTAAATATTCCATTAATCAATTGAATAGGCTAAGAACTCTTATATAACTACAAAGCTTTGACAATCCTATGTAATTTCATGCTATCTCTGCCTCTACTGCTTATTGGTTTAAAGTAACTAACACTAAGTATATAAAAGAGGAAGTGCTCCTGAGGAATATAAAAATCCTTAGACGTTTGCATCTAAATAAACTAGCAAGCCCTATTAAGAGAAAGATAAAGGCACATTATTAAACTGATTGTAATTACAGTATTGATTTTCTGCATGAATAAAACAAATATTCATTTGTGATTAATATAATCTGAGATTAGGCTCAGCAGATATTAAACCTAGGTGCCCAATTTAATGCAGGGTGGTATATAGGGTCTGGTAATTACTGTGGAAGAATTACAAGCAGATGAATTAATGCTTATGCACCACTGAAATCTTCTAAAAACAAAACAGCAGTCCTGTAGCATTTTAAAGACTAACAACAATTTTTATTAGGTGATGAGCTTTCATGGGGCTGACCCACTTCTTCAGATTTGAAGATAGTGCTGAAAAGGAACTGGCATGAGGACTATATAACAGAGATAGAAAACAAACAAACAAACAAAAACAAACAAAAATCAATTAAAACTGACAAATCAGCAAGGAGTGGTGGGGAGGAGGGGGAAGAAAATTACTTATTGCAGGTGTCTGTTAAGTAACTTTCCTAAGATTACTACAAATATGAAAGATGGGGAAGCTGTCTTCTAGTTTTATATTTTTAAGGAACAGATTTTTACATTTGAATATTCTTCCTCAGTTAAAATAAGTGAGATACTACTTGTCTTCAGGAAGCAATAGCCCAGATTTTGGGGTTTGTAATTTGTAGAGCAATCTGAAGTGTTGTACTCTAATGGCCCCATGTAGCAATAAGTAAACCTCCAGAGGTTTCCTTAGGTTGAGCATTCCTAGTTCTTTGGAATGGAAATCACACAAACAATTCCATGTGAGGTTTTCCAGCACTTCCTTCATCCAAGCTAGAAAGACCAAATTATCATTTTACTCCTCCCATTGGCCTTAGTCACAGACAAGTAGCACTGAGGGACATGAAAACAAAAAGGAAAATAAGATCAGAGGTCCTCAGCTAGAGTACACTGGTATTATAGCCCCGCTGAAGTCAGTTTTGGTTTAAAGGCCAAATCCCACTGGCTTCAGAAGGAGTGAGAGGGACATTTGGCTCTAAGTTTGGGTCCAGTTCCTATTTCATCCTTCCGTGTTTCTTTAACACTACTGCAACACACTCTTCCCAGCTCATATGGGAGCTCTCCGAACCCCTACTTTATGAGGGAAATGGAGACAGCGGCAGTTTCAAACATCACTACAGCCAACAGAGGCTGCCAAAGAGCCTACATCCACAAAAACCACCTCACACTGATGACCTAACAATGTATATAACACAGTTCATTAATAAACCATCTTTTCCCCCCAAGAGCATTTTATCTCACAAAGGATAATTTCTCTTACCAGTCATACTACTTCTTCCCCTCCCTGCTTGCACGGAGATGGTCAGACTACAATACTACAATTTATTTTAGAACCTGTTGTGTTTCTCTCACACTTGAGGCAGCCTGCACATGTACATTTGGCAGTTGTTTTGCTCATGGCTGGACTGTTCTGGAGAACACTGCTGCTGGAAATAGTTTCTATATATGAATGTTTCAGGTTTGAAAAAAAATATCAGCAGAAGTGGTGAAAATTAACCTCAGCCAAATATTTCCAGTTCTTCTGCGTCATACAACATAAAGCCACATGTAAGAAACATAACTGAGTATACTGCCCAGCCCTCCATTTCGCAGCCTTCACAGGAGGGGTCACAATGGTTTTGTGCCTTAGCTAGAATGGTTGACATGAGAGTGGCGAACACAATAAGGCAGCAGCTACCTTTTAGCAGGGTGATGAACTTCACAGCTTGCATATATGCATCCACATTTGAGCTAACTCAGCTAAAGCTGGCATGCTAAAAATAGCAGTGTGACCTGGACTTTCAGGGGTGGTGGATTAGCTCACTGTCTGAATACTCATCAGCAGGTCCTGGTGGGTAGCTAGATACTGGGGTGGCTAGGCTGAGAAACAGATTGTGCTAAGCTGGCTCCACTGCTCTTTTTAGATGGTTGCTAAAGCCAAGTGAGTGCAAGTACATCTAAGAAAGCTGGGAGTGAACTATCCCATCTCAAATGGAGCTGTAGTGTATGTTTGTACATTTTAATTATACACCTTTAAATAAGGAAGTATCTGTAGCTTCAGTAGTGCTCTTTACTAGCATTTGTTTTTACTCCACGAAATTCTTTAACACTTACTGCCAGATTTTCAAACACAACTTGTGATTTTGGGGGCCTGATTTTGGGCAGCTGATTTTCAGAGGATGGATGCTCAGTACATCCTGAAAGCTGGGCTGTGTTAAGGGGTGTCAAAGTGAGGAACCTAAATTCACTGTATTTGACAACATGGGAACTTAGGAGGGCAGGGACAGTCATCTTTGTTACTTTTCTGTACAGTGCCTAGCACAATGGGTCTCTGGTCATCAATTATTTATTTATTTAAAATTGGTAGGGGAGGAATAGATCAGTGGCTTGAGCATTAGCCTGCTTAAACCTAGGGTGGTGAGCTCAATCTTTGAGGAGGCCATTTAGGGATTGGGGCAAAGAGAGGGCAGGGATGTTGCTTGGCCATGCCAAGAGGGTAGGGGACTGGACTAGATGACCTCCGAAGGTCCCTTCCAGCTCTAGGAGACGTGTATCTCCAGTTACATTCTAGTCTATTATTAGGAACATGCAAGCTGACGTGGTGGATCAGATCTGAGGTCTAGCCCATCCAATACCATAGGGGACACTGCTTTGACCAAATGCTCCTGTGGTAGATTCAACAACCTTCCTAAATTCCTACAGTTAGAAATGCTGAAACAGTACCATAGTAACTCCTTGTCTAATATTGGTCACTGCTTATAGCTAACTAAAGATGAGTAAAGGTCAAATGATGACAGCAAAGTAAAGTCTGCCTAGGATGTGGAGATTTTGCAGAGAACAGGATCTGCTTGTTCACAACAGAACTGCTGCAGATTCTTTAAAACATTTAGTCCCTCTTCCATGCAGAAGCTGTCACCGGAGTGGTACAAGAATGTATCCTGCAATAAGCCACATAACACTGAATGGATGTGGCAGGTCACCTTGAAAGTCCTCTTGCAGAAAGCAAGAGACGACCTTGCAAGCTAACCCACTCTTTCAGTTGGTGC
Organism: Carettochelys insculpta; assembly: GCF_033958435.1. Classification (NCBI taxonomy): domain Eukaryota; kingdom Metazoa; phylum Chordata; order Testudines; family Carettochelyidae; genus Carettochelys; species Carettochelys insculpta. Next base: position 68,616,870 of record NC_134144.1, read on the forward strand.
TTCTGAGCCACTGACACAGCACATTTCGAGTGGCACTGTGCCATGCCGATAGAGGAGGGCTGCCCTGCCAGAGAACGAACATGTATCAGGTTTGAGTAACTGTGCCTGGATTCTCATCCAAGAATGTCAAAAAAGCCATTTGGCTAGCTCTCCCACACAGGAGAATAAAGGGATACACAATACTCCCACTGTTGCAGCCCAAAGCTTGATAAAATTAGAATACTTAGGTTTTTCATAGCATTTATATGAGCAAAGCACCGAGCAGACACCATCTCATTAATCCACACAAGGCCTTGAAGAGGTAGGTGGGTAGATATTATCACCTCCATTTTACAGAGGAGGAAAAAGAAAGGCAGCAGGATGTGTCTAAGCCCGTAGCTGGCAGAAGCAGGATGAGAACACAGGACCACCAAATTCAACTCTGTGCTCACAGCTCTTTCCCAGGAAGTAATTTCTGTGGTCCTGAGATTTTGTTTCTGGGGAGGCCCAGCTATAAGCTGAGGAGGCTTTCTATAACAGGCATTTATTTACTGACCCCAGCACAATGCCCGCTTACTCTAAAATCCCTAACCTATTGGTTTCTGCAGCTGCTCGATTGAAGGAAGCTGAACACCATTCAGCGAGAAGTTGAGCTGACGGTTTTCATTCATGCACTTTTGAAGGAAAATATTCTAACCTTCACCAGCAGGATGGCTTTGTCCTGGTTTCCCCGCGATGGCAGCATTAGTACATCTCAAAAGGATTTTTTATAAAGTGAGGTCTACTGAAACTAGCGCTACCCATAAATCTCCATTTGGGATCGAACATCAGGAGAACTTACATCCAGAGCTGAAATCTACATCTCGGGGCTAATTCTAAATGATATGCGTGTGTTATCCCTATAAGCAAATCAACAAGTTTGTCTCATGTAGCATCATTCAGACACACACATTCTCAGCTAGCTTAAAGTGGCAGAATTGCCCTGAGTTATATGGAACTTTGCAGATTTACAGCAGCTGAGATCCAGGCTCAGAAGACGTGATGGTGTCAACCCAGGCTTCTCTTGAGAGTTGTGTGGATCCATCTTTTTCCAGGAGGAGTTCCAGGTCCCATTTTGCTACAGGACTCCTCCTGAATCACATTGGTGCACAGGCTGAAACAGCCATCTTTGATGACCCTGTGGATTGAACGGGGGAACCTGTAAAATTGAAAGCCTGAGTCTCCATAGCTTGAGCTAAATAAAGAGATCTCTTTAACACATTCACATGGTCTGTGGATTAGGCATGGAGTGAATGCATAAAATGCACTGAGCAGTGAGTTATGCACACTAAGGAGGGAGGGATAGCTCAGTTGTCTAAGCATTAGCCTTATAAACCCGTGGTTGTAAGGTTGATCCTTAAGTGGGAAGACCGTGTCAACGGTAGACCTCTCTGCGCGGAATCCGCACTGCGATTCGGGGTACACCCTGTCAGCAATCTTCTGGAGTCTGCCAAGGATGACGCGAGCAAACAGTTTACCAGTGACGCTTAGGAGGGAGATTCCATGGTAGTCGTTGCAGTCACTTCTGTCTCCTTTGTTCTTATACAACGTTACAATGTTAGCGTCGCGCATATCCTGTGGAACCTCACCCTCTTTCCAGCACAGGCACAGTAGCTCATGTAGGGGTTCCAGGAGTGTGTCCGCGGCACATTTGATTACCTCTGGTGGTATACCATCCTGGCCAGGGGCCTTTCCTGCTGCAATGCTGTCGATGGCTCTCTTCAGTTCATCCACAGTTGGTTCTTGATCCAGTTCATCCATTACTGGCAGGAGCTCGACGGCATCGAGGGCTGCGTCAATCACAACGTTCTTGCGTGAGTACAGCTTGGAGTAGTGCTCAACCCAGCGCTCCATCTGTTTGGCTTTGTCAGCAATGATCTCACCAGATTTGGATTTCAGAGGTGCCATCTTGTTCTGGGTGGGTCCTAATGCCTTCCACATACCCTCGTACATTCCTCTGAGATTACCAAAGTCGGCACAGGTCTGGATGCTGCTGCATAGCTGGAGCCAGTGGTTGTTGGCACAGCTCCTGGCTGTCTGCTGTACTGTTCTTCTGGCCTCTCTAAGTGCTTGCTGCGTACTCTGGCTCGGTGAGCGTTTGTACTCCAGAGCTGTGTCTACACGTGCACGCTACTTCGAAGTAGCGGCACTAACTTCGAAATAGCGCCCGTCGCGGCTACACGCGTTGGGCACTATTTCGAAGTTAACTTCGACGTTAGGCGGTGAGACGTCGAAGTCGCTAACCTCATGAGGGGATCGGAATAGCGCCCTACTTCGACGTTCAACGTCGAAGTAGGGACCGTGTAGACGATCCGTGTCCCGCAACGTCGAAATTGTGGGGTCCTCCATGGCGGCCATCAGCTGGGGGGTTGAGAGATGCTCTCTCTCCAGCCCCTGCGGGGCTCTATGGTCACCGTGGGCAGCAGCCCTTAGCCCAGGGCTTCTGGCTGCTGCTGCCGCAGCTGGGGATCCATGCTGCATGCACAGGGTCTGCAACCAGTTGTCGGCTCTGTGGATCTTGTATTGTTTAGTGCAACTGTGTCTGGGAGGGGTCCTTTAAGGGAGCGGCTTGCTGTTGAGTCTGTCCTGCAGCTGTGCCTGGCACCCTTATTTCGATGTGTGCTACTTTGGCGTGTAGACGTTCCCTTGCAGCGCCTATTTCGATGTGGTGCCGCGCAACGTCGAAGTTGAACATCGACGTTGCCAGCCCTGGAGGACGTGTAGACGTTATTCATCGAAATAGCCTATTTCGATGTTGGCTTCACGTGTAGACGTAGCCCAGGAGTGTAGCGCACTTCTTCTCTCTAAGGCAGCTGCAGGAGAAGTGCAGGGAGCAGAGGAAGCCACTCTACATAGCCTTCATCGACCTGACCAAGCCCTTTGACTTGGTCAGCAGGGATGGTCTGTTCAAACTGCTCCACAAGATAGGCTGTTCTCCACGGTTACTCAAGATGATCCAGTCATTCTACGAAGACATGAGAGGAACCATCCAATATGACGGCGCATTATTGGATGCTTTCAGAATCAGGAGCGGCGTCAAACAAAGATGCGTGCTTGCTCCGACATTGTTCGGGATCTTCTTCGCACTCCTCCTGAAGCATGCCTTTGGATCTTCAACAGAGGGCATCTTGCTGTACACAAGATCTGATGGGAAACTGTTTAATCTTGCAAGGCTGAAAGCTAAGTCTAAGGTGTGGGAAGTCCTCATCAGAGACATGCTGTTCACAGACGATGCTGCTGTAGTGTCTCACACAGAAGACCAGCTTCAAAAACTGCTGGATCAGTTCTCCAAAGCATGCAAGGACTTTGGGCTTACCATCAGCCTAAAGAAGACAAACGTACTCTGTGAGGATGTTGCTGAATACCCATCAATCAGCATTGACAACTATACGTTAGAGGTCGTCCACGAGTTCGTTTACCTCGGGTCCACCATCACTGACACCCTGTCGTTGGACACTGAGCTAAATAGGAGGATCGGAAAAGCGGCCACAACTCTGTCCAGACTCAGCAAGAGAGTGTGGAATAACAACAAGCTGTACACTCACACCAAAATGCAAGTCTACAGAGCCTGCAGCCTCAGCACCCTCCTTTATGGCAGCGAGACTTGGACCCTGTATGCCTGCCAGGAAAAGAGTCTGAATGTCTTCCACTTGCGCTGCCTCAGGCACATCCTTGGAATATCATGGAAGGACAGAGTGACCAACACCGCCGTCCTCGAGCAAGCTGGAATCCCAACCATGCACACCCTCCTCAGGCACCGTTGACTCCGCTGGCTTGGCCATGTCCACAGGATGAATGATGGAAGGATTTCAAAAGACATCCTGTATGGTGAGCTAGCCTCTGGCAAAAGACCTCCCAGACGCCCTCAGTTGCGCTACAAAGATGTCTGCAAGAGAGACCTCAGAGAGGTAGACATCGAGCTGGACAACTGGGAAGAACTAGCAGACGACCGCAGCAGATGGAGGCAGGGGTTACACAAGGGCCTTCAGAAGGGCGAGTTGAAGATCAGACAGCTAGCAGAGGAGAAGCGAGTGCACAGAAAGCACAATAAGGACTTGCCAGACACCCTCTACATCTGCAAGACATGCAGCAAGGACTGTCACTCTCATGTGGGTCTTCATAGTCACAGTAGATGCTGTAAATGAAGTCCTCAATTGAAACTTTAAAGGGCACAATCCATAGTCTATGCAGACTGAAGGATGCCTACTACTAAGTGGGTCATTTAGAGGTCTGGGGCAAAGAAAACAAAATCAGGGATGGCAATATAGGCCCTGATATGAATGCAGTGAATGGACTTGGTGATCTCTCAAGACCTTTTCCAGCTCTATGAGATAAGCTTATCTCTACGCAGCTCCCACTATTGGGCAGCGTGGAGGTGGAGGAAACATAACCACCTAGCCTTAGGGGGGCCCTATATTCTAAGGCACTGGTTCCCAATTTGGGAGCCACAGACACCTTGGGGTTTAAAGGAGATCCATGAAAAAGAAATAAAAATGAGCACAGAAAACAAGCTTTCAATTAATTGCAAAGTCACAAATTATTATTTTAAAATTAAATCCTTGCCAATAATGTTATTAATTGCTATCTGAAAATCCACGTTGTGGTGCCTTTGTGTGACAAAAAAATCACGAGGACTAAAAGCCAACATTCAACATGGATCTGTGGCTGCAATCAGGCTTGTTGAAGGGAAAGACGACTGCTAAGCAAAGTGAAACATCCACAAGGGGAATACCTGAATATTGATTATTGAGGTTTCCTTCTTCATTGAATGAAGTGTACATAGCAGCAACACTTGGCTGTGATGGGGGTCCGTGAGTGGTTTGGCAGGGCAATCGGGGGTTGAGAACCACTGCCCTGGAGCAGGCTTACTGACAGGGGTGCAAAGGAGGCAGTTACCCCAGCCCTGATGATTCAAAAGGGCCCAGGGCTCCAGCCACTGATGCTGTTGCAGTAGCAATAGCAGAGCCAGAGACTCGGGCCCTTTAAATTGCTTTTGTAGCACTGCACCACTAAGGGCTGGCAGGGAGCCCTGCACAGGCTGCCCTCAGCCCCGCCCCTCTGGAAATGCAGAGCCGCAGCCCCTCCCACCTTGCCCAAAGGCTTGTGGAGGTTGTCAGCTCTGTCAGTGTATGTATATGTATTATAGTCAAGCCCTTAGATGCAATCACATCTGCTCTGATCCTACTGACAGAAACCGAAAACTACAAGACCTCTATCAAGCATTTACAAAAGTGAATTACCCACCAGGAGAAGTTAAAAAAACAAATCAACAGGGCCAGACGAATACCCTGAAACCAGCTACTTCAAGACAGGTGCCAGATGATCGGCAACAGAACACCACTTATCACCTATAGCCCCCAGCTCAAACCTCCACAATACATCATTAAAAACCTACAACCTATTCTGGATCAGGATGCTACATTCCAGAAGGCTCTTGGTGACAGACCTGTCCTTTCCTATAGACAACCTGCTAACCTGAGAAAGATTCTCACCAGCAATCAGGCTACACCACAGTAATACTCATCCTGGAACTTTTCCTTGCAACAAACCCTGTTGTCAACTTTGTTCACATATTTATTGTGGGGATACCATCACTGGACCTAACCGTGTTAGTTACAAGATCAAAGGCACTTCCAACAACATTATATATGCCATTAAGTGCCAACAATGCCCTGTCACTATGTACATTGGACAGACTGGGCAAAACCTTCACCAAAGAAGAAATGGACACAGAGAAGACATCAAGAAACTCAATACACACAAGCCAGTCACTGAACACTTTGGAGTGGGCCATTCTGTTAAAGACCTGAGAATTTGTGTCCTAGAACATAAAGAATTTGAAAACTGATTAGGGTGAGAAATTTGTGAGTTGGAGTTTTTACTCAAATTCAACACATTAACACATGGTATGAACAGACACAACAATTACCTCACACATTACAAGGACTGCTTCCCTTCCTTTGATGCTTGTAATTATCTCAGACAGTACAATTAACATGCCCCCACCTCTCACCCCCCTCCTTCAATCCTATTTGATTTGGCAGTTTTTATTGCAATTTTTTTTGGTCCTCTGTCCTTATAAATGTCAGTCTGTATTGAAAATGAGATTGATCTGAAGAAGTGGGTCTGTCCCACAGAAGCTCATCCCCAAACAAATCATTTTGTAAATCTTTAAAGTGCTATATTTCTGCTGCTTTGGTTTGTTGCAGAACAGACTAACCTGGCTACCTCTCTGTTACTATTCAAGGTTTACATAGTCATTCATAAGCCAATTTTCACAAAGCCTGTGGCATCCCCCACCCCAGGAAAACAGCCATCTTGAATTTCTTCAAAAGTGGTAAGCCAAGAGTGTTACAGTAGATAATGTGGCCACTGATTAAGCTATTTATAGCATCAGGACTAGTTTTCAGAGGCAGTATGCACTTGTCTTGGGACTAGGAAAACAGGTTGTGGCCCACTTGTTGGCCAGCACATTTTAAGTAACAGTTTTTTGCTTCTCGTCTAGCATAGACAAGACAAATCATGCTTAAGAAAATATTAGCTAGTCATGGGCATCCTACTATTAAGCATAGCTTGCCAAGTCTTCCTTTGGTGCTAGGTTTGATCACATTAGTTAAAATACTTAAAGAGTTTGTGTCTTGAAAACCTATTTTCCTAGCATAGGCATAGCAACGAGACTTTGGGTCCCTCAACTCTCATGAAGATCAGGCCCAGGATTAAAATACCCCTTTATACTCTGTACTTGTGACAATTTATCCACTGCTTTACAAGGACAAAAGAGAGGTAAACAATGTACCAAGAGGTGATGAACACATGCAAAACAAAACTCTGTCAGAAATACAAGGGCTGGGACAAAAAGGGCTTGTTTTGCTAGGAGAAAAGAGAAATAACTTATTTCTCAGGGTCATCCCAGATGGAGAGTGTAACATCCAGAATCATTCCTCCAACCCTGACTCTGGAGGTACCCAGGAGCTGACCTGCAGCTATTAGAGTTTGTGAAAACAATGCTAATTTGTGCCAGTATTTACAAACTGGCTAATTAGACAACTGATTTAGTGAGTCCATCTCACCACTGCATAGACACAGTGACTATATTGGAACCAATATTTTTCCCATTAAATCAATGGCTGAACTCATTATGAGGGAAAAATCATGATCATGATTCTTTTGTGCTGCTTCTTCTTAATTGTTCCTTTTCCGGTTCAGTTCCACAATCATTTTCTCAGCATGCAGGGCCTGGAAAGTGTTAACAGTGAAATATGCAGGACCTGCCACTGCAGACTCCTTTCACAGTTTGTCATATACAAATGAGGATTTCAATAATTGCATGAAATAAAAAAGTAAGCAGAGCATAAGAACTCTGCAGCAAATGAAGTGCTTTGGCTCAGCATGCAGAGTCATTTGGATATCCTCCACAAAAATACGCAGTGCTTTAGTTTAGCAGAGGGATGATGAACCAGATGCATCATGGATTGATAATGAGAGACACCCCTGGAGATCTGGTGTGAAGGAATGAGTGACATCTGGATACCCCCAAAGAGCTGTTGGGTGGGCTGTGTGCAGTTTGTGTGAAACCGGGTCCTGAGCTCTCTGATCTATCTGAGTACCACCTTATTTTGTAAAGACTCCCGTTGGACCAGATTCCACCATCCTTATTCAAAATGAAAAACCCCGTTGAATACCAATGGAACTACTCAGGTTGTAAGGGATTACTCAGCACAACTAAGGGTGGCAAACACTGCCCTTATACTCAACAGCTGAGGGAAAAGTATCTGTTCTAGTCTATAAGCTCTGCTATCACTACCATACTCCTAGCAGTTACTCTACACCCCAAGTCAGAGAAGGACACCAACCATGAAGCCAAGTCCAAACAATATACCACCCACAGATACCACCTCAATGCATCCCTTTGCCGCTCCATCATCTGGCTGCCAAGGTGGATTGTGCAGCATGCCCTGAAGGGCACCACATTCTTGGCTCAACATGCACTGGGTGGAAAGGAAAAAGAAAAAAAGAGTCCTTCCTTCTTTGGGAGCTCTGAGCCTCAGTGGTGCTAAGCCAGATGGTGCAAATTAGGATTTCTGGAGCAAGGCGAGCTCATTGCCTGCAAAGGAGTTCAAGAAATCAGCCAGTTGTTTTATCTGCTCTGTATGGGGCATGTACACCTGCCTTCCCTAGGTACGCTGGCCTTGTGTCACTACTTGTTACCTAAGGGTATCTGCTGCTACATTTATAGAACATGCTCAGCTCCTGGTTTCTCACCTCGTCAAAAGGCTCTCAGGCAAGTCTACCCTAAAATGCATCTTGCTCCACTCAGTTTATTGCATCAGAAAATGACCGGTCTTTTTATCCAAGAACTTTAACTCTGCTGAGCTATTTTATGAATTCACTTGGCCTTTGTACCACTTCAGAGTGCAAATACTGGACAATTTATACCATGCAAACACGGGATTAGTTCTTGGGGTGACACATTCATCAAGCCTATGATAACATGCTCATAGCCTTTTTTGCCTTAAACTGACTTATCTATACAAGCATAATAGATGTATTTACCTTATCTCCAGCCCAGATTAAGAAACAACAGCAATTTTCTTTGCCGCCTGTCTGCTTCAGGGAACCTTTGAAAATGAGCTCAGTATTCAAAGATTTAACTACTATATATGCAGTATAATCTATTGATCGTTAAATGCACCTCTGGTGAATCCCAATATTTCTACAACTCACTGACCAAGTGTGTCTTTGTCTCCCTCCCCTCCCTGGCCTCACCATACAAGTAGTATGGGTCAGTTATTACCATCAAGCCAAAAGATCTTGCATATTATGTAAATAGTCAATGACCCATTACCCTGAAGTAATAGCCAACTCAAGCCTTTATCTGATGCAACCACTAACAGGTGACAAAGACACTTGGCCAGCATGTGACATTTCCACAGTGGTTATATTATTCACTGTGATTAGTCCAATCTATGATGCATGATCTAGACAAATATCAATAGCAGAATATGTAAGAGGTGTTATAAAAGTGACCAGCATTTATATCACTCTGTTTGCAGCCTCCAACAGGCTCGATGGGTGAAACCAATCAGAACATCAGCCAGGGCTTTCCTCTTCCTCTGTTTGGGTGTTCTATTTAAGTTGCCTGCTGAGGCAACTTGGCTAAACGCAGCTCATGCTTTCCAGGGATACATCTGGTCTGGATAATTCCAGAACACATAAAAAGGTCAGTCCAAATGTTATGGCAGAGCAGATCATGTGATGTTATCATGGAGGAATAGTGATACCAGGGCCTATGAAAAGGGAATTTGAGACTAGAGGACAGGGCTATAACACTGTGATTGTAAATAAATCACAGAAGTGGGAAACAGAAAATCTAGAATTTATGCCCAGGTCAAAAACATACTTGTCAAGTGCCCTTGAACAAGTTACTTAACCTCTCAGTCTCAATTTCCCTGTCAGCAAACCAGGGACAACAATACTAGCTCAAAAAGATGTTGTAGAAGATGGATCACCAAAGATTGCAAAGGGCTCTAAAGCACAGGATGGAGGAGGAGTTGGAAGTGTGAAGGGTATGCAAAGAAATGTGATTCAAGGTTGAAGAATGGAAGAATCCAGATGGAGATGGAGGAAGGCAGCAGCAGACCTCAAACTAGCCAGTGAGCTGGGAAGAAGAGTCTGCTAACATTCAACACATTGCAGGGGCTGGAGTCCAAGCTGGCAGGGGCAGGAGATAAGAAAGAGTAGCCAAGTTCTCCAGACCAAAATGAATCTTGTAACCTTCTGAAGTTCCTTTGCACAACTTTAAATTAGTCTTAACTTATTCATTTTAGCTGCATAGTTCTGGGAATCTGGCAACTGGACCCAAATGGCATCAAATATTAATTATATATTTAAGAAATGAAACATGCTTCTGGTTTACAAATGATTCTCCATGTTCAGACCCAGACAAATATTAGTAAAACTTAGATCTCCCAAGTCTGAGAGACAATTATCAAGGCTTAATAAAATTAAGGGTCAGCTTGATATTGCAGCTATATATCAAAAGAAATATACATTAACTTTCCCTAGAACAGCATCTATAATTTACTAAGGGTGAAAAAGCTGGCTATTCAAAAGGTTATGGGCAATGTCGTTTTTCTGCCTTTACACTGAACTCATTGCTTTTTTGGATTGGGAAACAGAAAGTCCTACGTTCATAAATGCTGGAGTCAAAAGAGCCACCAATATTAATGTATTCCAATCTTCTGCATAGCTCAGGCAAACGAACCTTACACTGAGATGGCTGGACCACAGACTTTAATTTCTGATTCAGCCACAATATATGGTTTACAAAGATATCCTTTCACGAGAATCCCTCACTGCATGGTCCCAGTGGTTATTAGAAGGTGTAAAGGGTGCGATCCATAGTCTATGCAGACTGAAGGATGCCTACTACTACATTTTTGGAAGAGCACATCTTGGGTAAATCTGTATTTTTTAAAAATACATTCAAATCAAAGGCTTTGATTTGTACCTTAAAAATCCCTCAAAAATTCTGATTTTAAAGGAATTATACCGAAAAAAGTGCCCCCTGGCTCCTGCAGCCATCCCAGGCTATGAACTACTCAGATAACCTTGTACGGGTCCAATGCCTCATACAGTTTATTTACAAAGTCTCCCCGCCTTCATAATATAAACAATTCTTGTAATGGGCAAAGAACTCTTGTCTCCTTTCCCTCTTTCTCCTTCCTTCCTGTGCCTATTTATGGGCTCTGCTTAATTATCCTTGCTCCTCTGCCCTACCCACAAATCAGACGCAACCCTGCTTAATCAGCCAATTCAGCTCCATTCTGCTGTGCTTGATTGGATCTGCTGTGAACAGAGTTCTGACTCAGCTTGCAGTCTGTCACAGGGGTGCTACCAGAACACGCGCTAAGAACAACCTCAAATCAAGACATTTCAGAACAGAGTTACCTTATCATGCCCCCAGGACTGCTGGTAGTTTGATTTAAGGAGAGGTAGAAAGTATTTTCTGTGGTAGAATTTGGTTAAAACTGGGATAAAATACTTCAAATTTTTATATAGAGTATCAGGGAATGTTCCTAACCACAAACACTCAAGAACTTGTTTTACATCTCAGGAAAAATGAGCTAGAACATTCCCAATCTAGGACCAACCCAGGCAAGGAGAGATTTCCCGGCAGCTTTATAGACAGCGAATCAGATCCCTGGTGAATACAGAGCGCAAGGGAAGAATTCAAGTCACAAACACCATTTTGCACAGGATTTGAGCTTCCTTTTGAGACCTCACATCCGCATCCCAACCCAGCTGAGATTAAGATCTGAGAAGCTCATTGCCCCATGGGGCACCACTGCCTGTGTACTGCTTAGCTGGCAAAACGTTGGAGTCATTTTAAGAAACAAGGAAAGCTTTCATTGGGTACATGCACATTTACTGGAAAAAATAGTCTTTTTATCACTGCATATTAAATTTCAGATTCTACCATGGCTGAAGTTTTAAATTGGGTATTCACAGTGCAGTATTACCAATCATTATAGTTTCATTCTATATTTTCGAGGGAAACTTTTATGAGCACTTCAATCTTATCAGGTTTGTTTCTTCTGAACGGAGGCGAAGATACAAACTGTGATGATGGCATTTGTAAATTCTAATGGGTTCTGTATAGATTCTTAGGCTGTGCTCATCACCATCGTATAATGAGTGACTGGCTACTGTCAATCCTGCCATTAAACTCCAGGGCAGGGTATTAAAGTTTGCTACTCCAGGGACTGGGAAAAAATTCCCCTTGTGCAGGCACAGGATAAGGCTGCTTAAAGCAATTTTATGTCCCCCTTTCATAAAACCCAACGTTGCTATGAAGCAACTGCACTGTGAATTGGAAGCTGGAAAGGCTACTACAAATGAGAGCACCCCCAGGGCTACTCTAATGGATGCCAAGAGTAACCCAGAATGCTGAAAGTGCAAAGATGGTGTATCAGATTACTCCTCGCATCCCATAAAATTGCTCATAATAAGAACATAAGGGCTACGTCTACACGTGAAGCCTACATCGAAGTAGCCTATGTCGATGTGGCGACATCGAAATAGGCTATTTCGATGAATAACGTCTACACGTCCTCCAGGGCCGGCAATGTCGATGTTCAACTTCGACGTTGCTCAGCCCAACATCAAAATAGGCGCAGCGAGGGAACGTCTACACGTCAAAGTAGCACACATCAAAATAGGGATGCCAGGCACAGCTGCAGACAGGGTCACAGGGCGGACTCAACAGCAAGCCGCTCCCTTAAAGGGCCCCTCCCAGACACAGTTGCACTAAACAACACAAGATCCACAGAGCTGACAACTGGTTGCAGACCCTGTGCCTGCAGCATAGATCCCCAGCTGCCGCAGAAGCAGCCAGAAGCCCTGGGCTAAGGGCTGCTGCCCACGGTGACCATAGAGCCCCGCAGGGGCTGGAGAAAGAGTATCTCTCAACCCCACAGCTGATGGCCACCATGGAGGACCCAGCAATTTCGACGTTGCGGGACGCGGATCGTCTACACGGTCCCTACTTCGACGCTGAACGTCGAAGTAGGGCGCTATTCCTATCTCCTCATGAGGTTAGCGACTTTGACATCTCGCCGCCTAACGTCGAAGTTAACTTTGAAATAGCGCCCGACGCGTGTAGACGCGACGGGCGCTATTTCGAAGTTGGTGCCGCTACTTCGAAGTAGCGTGCACGTGTAGACGCAGCTAAGAATGGCCATACTGGGTCAAACCACAGGTCCATCTAGCCCAGCATCATACCTTCAGACTGGCAAATGTCAGGTTCCCCAGAGGGAGTGAACAGAACAGGTAGTGATTGAGTGATTCCTCTCGTGTGATCCATGTCCGGCCTCTGACAAACAGAGTCCAGGGACAACCTTCCTACCCATCCTGCCTGATGCTCATTGATGGACCTAACCTCCATGAACTTATTTAGCTCTTCTTTGAATTCTGTTAAAGTTATGGTCTTCACAACATCTTCTGGCAAGGAGTTCCATAAGCCTATTGTGTGCTGTGCATAGAAAAACTTCTGTTAGTTTTAAACCTGCCACCCATTAATTTCACTGGCTGACCCCTACTTCTTATGTTATGGGAACAAGTAAATAACCTTTCCTTATTCGCTTTTTCCACACCTGTCATGATTTTACAGATCTCTGTCATAGCCTCCTTATTCTCATCTTTTCTAAGTTGAAAAGTCCCAGATTTTTAGTTGTTCTCCATATGGTAATAGGTAGTCTCTAAGAATGGCTGACTCCTGTAGAGGCATATTGTCAATTCAGTAAGCAAGGAGCAGACTTAAAGAAGAAAAGCAAATGTCAAAGAAATGTTAAGCTGAATAAACATGACCTGCCTCCAGTGCTGGCTACACTTCCACTCCGATGGCTCAAGAACTAGAGTAAATGCCTAACGAAAGTATGCTCAGCTGAGAAAGCCATGCAAAGCACATCTTTATACAGGATACAATGTTATTTGAAATTCTTTGTGATGATAGTCCTTCCCCTTTTGATCTGGGTGCAAGAGACACTAAGAGTCTATCCATTTTTTCAAAGGGTTTGGTTCTGTCTGTATAGAAGGCCAGTGCCCTTCTCACATCAAGTGAATGCAGCTGTACTTCCCTACTCGAGGTGTACGGTCTCGGGTAGAAGGATGGTAGAATTATTGTCTCGTTGGTATGGAACTCTGAAGACATCTTTGGAAGGAACTTTGGGCGTAGGCGCCATATCGCCGCTTCTTTGGAGAAGGCTGTATTGGGCGGAACCGCCATTACTGCCACCAGCTTGCTCACCCTGCGAGCAGATGTGATCATGAGAAGAAAGGTCGTTTTTATGGTAAGTAGGCATAGGGAAAAGATGGCTAGAGGTTTGAAGGGTGGTCTAGACAGTGTGTCAAGGACGAGATCTCAGTTCCATGAAGGTGATAACGGTTTCCACGGGGGGGGCGGTATAAGTTCACAAGGACCTTCAGGAACCGTGCCATAATGGGATGGGCAAAGACAGTTGACCCTTCCACTGTGTGGTGGAATGCCAATATAGCTGCGAGGTAGACCTTTAGTGATGATAAAGAGAGTCCCTCTTGTTTTAGGTACAGTAGATAATCCAAAATTGTGGGAACTGGGACCTCTAGGGGAGGTCAATTGTTTGGACAGCCACCAGGAAGTAAAGCGCTTCCACTTGTACATGTAAGCTTTCCTGGTAGAAGCCCGTTGACTGCATTCAAAGACCTCTTTCACTCTTTCTGAACATACTCCCTCTAGGGCACTGAGCCAGGGATTAGCCATGCCTTGAGGTGAAGTGTTCAAGGCTGAGGGTGTCTCACAATCCCCCAGTTCTGTGTGAGGAGGTCTAGTACAATCAGGAGGGGAGTGGTGAGCAGCATGACATGCATTGCAGCAGAGGAAACCAGTGCTAGCAGTCCCACACTGGGGCCATAAGTACCAAGCATGCCTTCTTCCTCCTTGCCTTTTCCAGGACTTTGTGGATAAGTACCATAGGTGGGAATGCATACAGCAAGGGGCCCTTCCATGAGAGCAGGAAGGCGTCCCCTAATGAGCCTCGGCTGATGCCCGCTCTGGAGCAGTATTGAGGTCATGTCTTGTTGATGTAGGTGGCAAACAAGCCTATCATGTGTGTGCCTGACTTTCCTTTTTAAAACACAGAACTGGACAGTGTTCCAAAACAGTCTGCACATACTAACTATGGTAAGCCCCCACCCCCATCCTCAGAGTCAGCTTTACAGCCACATGAAGGAAACCCAACAGACTTTAATCCCCTCCTCCCAGAGGACCTCACTGATGTACTGGGTGATCACCCGGACTTGACAGAATCAATATCTTCCTACAAGGTAGATGCCAATGAGGTAAAATAGCAGCAAGCCCCATTATTCTGTGCGCAGAATGTACCAGTCAGGAGAGCTAAGAGTTCTCTGATGTTCTCAGAGTTCTTAAATGTCTTCATTCTAGCCAGAGACATTTCCTTGTGAGTACATGAAATCATCCAAATACGTTGAAATGTGGAGCATTGTGGAAAGGCAACTGTGAAGAAAGTTGGACTGGAGGAACAATGATGCTTATTGAATGCATCTGGAAGCACTGCCGTCCTTCTTGATGATTCTCTGGACAGGAGAAATTATATAAATTTGTTAAACTATTTTTCCCTCCTGCTCTTGCTCTTCTGATTTGTTCATTGGTGACAATCTAAACACACGGCCAAAACCAGCAGAGAGCCACGGTCTGCAGACCAGAGATTACATAAACAGTCATCAGATGCCAGAAGGGGAAATGACCCCAGCACTGGACTCTTGCTTGTGTGACAGGCTAATACCACCAAACAAGATCTTAATTTGCAGTTACATTTTTCATAAACTCAGCTGCCAATTGTTTCTTCTTTTTATATTTTCCGCTTCCCCTGCACAGAATGTTTCACATACTTGGTGCTGTTGAAAAACATCAGCCTGCCAGAGATGGAGACTGAAATCTTTCTGGTCATTCACGGAACAGGTGCAGCACAGATGGTAGCAGAGACAGCTCTCCTCCAAAAGCACCTCGGTAATGAGTTCATCCTTGCCTGGAGCAGACTACTCTTTGACAGTACATTAGCCTTCATCCACTTTAGCTTCTCTGCTGCAAATGCCAACCAAAGGTCCAACGAACCGCAGTTGTATTGTAGGTTGAACCTCTCTCTTTCAGCACCCTCAGGACCTGATGGTGCCAAATGAGAGAATATGTTGGGCCATGGGAAGTCAATATCGTCTTGCAGAGTTACCAACACTTCCATTGGATACTGGGCTCTTCAAAGACATGCAGGGTTAAATTAGAGTGACCCCTCCGAGCTTAGTATCCACAAACTTTATAAGTATACTTTCTGTGCCATTACGTAAATTGCTGATGAAAATATTGAACAGAACTGCTCCCTGAGGAACCCCACTCAATAGACTCTTCCATCACGACTGCAAACCATTAATAACTACTCTCTAAAAATGGTGATCCAACCACTTATGCTGCCATCTTATAGTCGTTCCATCTGGGCTGTATTTCCCTAGCTTTTCATGAAAAGGTCCTGTGAGACAGTATCAAAAGTCTTACGAAAGTGTAGATTACCTCATCTACTGCTTTTCCTGTATCCACAAGGTTTGTTATCCTGTCAAAGACAGCTATCAGGTTGGGTTATCAGGTTGGATGGACATTAGCAGAGTCACCAGCTCCAGGGAGCCCAAGGAGAGAGGACTGTGCTCCAAGCGTGTTGTAGAATAGTAGTACCTGGGACACAGCAGTTGCTGGCAGGGATCAAGGAAGCAAGATGGAGCTTCATGCTGACTGGAGGCCTTGAGAGCAGGGCAAAACTGCAGGGGGATGTGGGGAAGTGGCTCAGGGAATTGAAGCAGCTGTGCTGAAAAAGGTAAGCAGAGGCAACAAGAGGCTGCTATCTATAGGACTTCTGGGCTGGGAGTTGACTCCCCAGCTCAGTGAAAATGAGCCAGTTGGTGAGGGTGAGGGTGATCAAGTGGCAGAGGGAAGGGGGATGCAGTGAGTGGGGTGGGACCAGGGCAGGGGCCAAGTCAGGGTGTTTGGTTGTGGTCGGTCAGAAGTTTGGCATTCCTATACTAGAGAAGGGGGTAGACCTGAGTCCAGTACCTGCCTCTCACCACTGGGGAAGTGACTGGACTATTGACAGAGGTACTTCCTTTCCCACCCCTGAAGGAAGTGAACATGGACGGTGACACAACCACAGGGCGAAATCATGAAAAGAACAGGGAAGTTCTTGGACACGGGGGTGGGCTCTGGGGGTAGGGAGAAGGTGGTGGGACAGGCACCACCCGGAGAGGGTGTGCTGGCTGAGAGAGCTGATCCCCGAGATTGCTGGCAGGAGCTGTTTCTCCAGTAAGTGAACTCCACTGCATAAGAACTTTCTGTTTACCTGAGACTTACCTATTAGCTTCTGTGAAAATCAGTTCTTTATGCCACTGAAGTTAAAGTGGCTGTTTATTTTATTTAGGAATTG
Organism: Carettochelys insculpta; assembly: GCF_033958435.1. Classification (NCBI taxonomy): domain Eukaryota; kingdom Metazoa; phylum Chordata; order Testudines; family Carettochelyidae; genus Carettochelys; species Carettochelys insculpta. The sequence continues at coordinate 68,633,906 of NC_134144.1, forward strand.
TAGCACTTCCTGGTTTAAACAGAACAGCCCCGATCCATTTTTTTTTAATTAAGAGCACTTAATGAATAGCACGTAAATATGAGAAATCATTGTGGTTTCCATATTTATGTATTAAAAACCCTTAACACTTTCAGCGTGTGACCTAAATTAGACTATTAAATCCCATTCTATATATTAATATCAGGGTAGGGTGGAAAGCATAAATAATGAACTCCAACTGTAATGTACCGCTCCATATCCAGGTTGGCTCCAAACCTAAAAGACCTATATTCTGGTGTCAGTTTTGAACTCTCATGAGAACCACTGTTCCTGGGAGATTTTAGCCTCAAATTCAGAAATAGATGGCAAGCTGATCTCATGCGATTCTGGAGTTTGCAATGGAAAAAAAATCTTGTGATATCTGAAATTTTATCCCAGGACCTTACTCATTGTTGGCCCTGACCTGGGCCTTAACTCAACCCCAAGCTTAAACTATAAGCAAATTCCCTCTAGCTCCAAAGCTGTTCACATGATCATCTACTGTTGCTTTTAAATCTATTTTACCTGTTATTTTTCGGCACCCATTGCCTCTACAGTTGCCAGCAATGACATTTCCAGGACATTAATTTAAACATATTGGCCCAGTGTCAAAGCATTGTAACGAAGGCCAGCTAACTCCAGAGTCACAATTTCAGAACTGCTTGAATTGTAAAGTGGAATAATAAGGACATGAGAAGAAAATGCCTGTGTGATAGATGGCACGGTTTCTCCCACTAGATCAGTTAGGTCTGCAGAAGATAAGAGCATAATTAACTGGAGCTTTAAAAAAAAACGGGAAGAAGAAAGAACCAACTCTCCAAAACCCAGCAGCAGATTGGTATTTTGAATGTTAATATTTAATGTCTGAATTGAGAATGCTCACATGCATCTATTTTTGGTGTCAGTGGTGGCATGCCGTCTTTCTTTTCTAAAATCATTATGCAAGCTGCTTAACAGTATTGGTACCCCTCCTCTTTCAAAGCAGGATTTGTGCTGGTAAACAACCAGATGCAATGGAGAGTGGAAACAAGCACTCTAAGTGAAGTGTAATTGCTATATACACTCAGATGAAAAGGCTTAAAAAATGCAAGCAAAGCTCTGCCTTGTCAGGGCTGATAAATAACAACAGGGCCTGACAGCCCTTGGCTTGAACTTGTCTATTTCAGGCAATGAAGGTCTGTTGTTTCAACAGTTCTGAAAGGGAGGAAATGGCACGCACTAATCTCAGACAGATACACTGCAGAATTTGGGCCTGTCATATGCCAGCATGCATTAGATCTCGGTTTCTATTAGGGAACTGCCGTCAGTTTGATTTCTCGGCATGCTGATATTTACAAAATGAGTCATCCTTTTTGGGGGACCAGCGCACGGAGAAGAGTTTGTTGCTCATCACGATTTTGTAAACGGGGCTCTGTCTAAACAGCAGCATTATTTCGAAATAAGCTATTCTAGAAGAAATATTCAATAATAGCTTATTTTGAAAAAATAGAGACTATTTTTAAATGAAGCCACTGGATGCAGAAGTAGGCTCCATTCCCTGTCTATGCAGCCCCTACTTCGATATCACCACGATTCCTTGTGGAAGAAGGTTTACCTATTTTGCAATAAGCCAATCGCTATTTCAAAATTGTTTCAAAATAGCATTTGTGTTGAGCAGATGCCAACAAAGTTATTTCAAAATAACAGCTGCCATTTCGAAATAACTTTGCTGTGTAGACATACCCTGGGATTGTGATGGTGGGGACTGATCATATGGCTTGGAGGCCCGCTGGTGCAAGCCCCCCTCCTGTGCCATTATAGCTTGGAGGAGTCAGTCCACCTTCAGCCATGCTGTCACCTCTGAAATGTAATATTGTGCAGGGGTGACAATGTAGGGGGGAAGTGAATTGCAGCTGCAGGTAAAAGCCCATGATTATTTCATCATTTGCTTTCCTCCAACATGGGAAAGACAACCTCAATGAGCATGCACAGGTGCTACCCACTGAAGGGATGGCCTTCTCAGCTAGAAAAAAATCACTCTGTTGGGTACATTAATCATTTGGAACACAGGAAAGCACAATATCCAACAGTATTTGAAGACTTCCACCCTTGTGGCTGATGAAAGCATGTTTTCACGATAAATCTGATCCTTTTTTCTTCTCCCTCCACCCAACGAACCAGAGAGACAACCAGATTTGCAGCTGCAGTGTTCTTGCTTAGTATGTGTGTTGCAGGAGTGCTTGGAGGCTTTAACCAGCATGTGGTTTCACGGTGTTTGATAGTCTACAGACCAGCATGCTAAGATTTTCAAACGGGACTAGCTGTGTCAGCTGCCTTCAGTGTTTGGGGGCTGTGACGGGGTGTTCACTCCACATGACCTGTAAGGAGTTAATATGGGCCACATAGTCCAATTAGCCTATTAAGCTACTTAAGAGGAGACCTCTAGAACAAGAGGAAAGACCTAATCAAGAGACACTCACTTGTGTAAGCATGAAGGGGAGGGAAGAGGTTTCTAGAAAGCCAAGAAGTTGGTAATAATTAAGGGTGTGTGGTCATTGTCCCTGGAACAAGCGATATGAACCCAAGAGGAAGGTTTTGCCCAGCAGACCTGAGGGAGAACGGGTTAGCTAGACGGGTGTGAAGATGAGTCTGGGATTGGGAACATACGAAGTAGTCCTGGGGAGTGGAAGGAGTGTTCATGGCAGTTCAGCCCTGACTGTATTGTGCTGGTGATCAGGCTTTGGACTGGAACCCAGAGCAGTGGTTGCACCTGGGTTTTACTACTGGCCATTCAGTGAGTGGCCTGCTCCGTGCAGTGAACTTGACAAATACCTGGGAATATGAGGGAAGGCCCCTGGATGTCAGCGCTGCCTGGGTCAGCATGGAAGACCTTGAAAGTACCCCAAAAGGGAAGGACTGCTATGACTTGGCCAGAGGTCTTAGCCATGACAATGTGATATGGCAGCTCCAGAAGAACAAGAGAATGAGAGGCGATAGGCTGAAGAATTATGGGAAGAGAGCATCGGACTGGCAGACCTAATCCCCAGACAGAGCCAGAAGGAGGCATCCAAAGACCCCAGTGACGGTTACCCAATAAGAAACAACTTATCAGGGCTTGATTTTCAGGGAGTGGGTGTTCAGCCCTTTCTGATCATCAAGTCCTGAGTCACTTTTGAGAATCTTGCTCACAATAAATGAGTCTCTGCCCCAGAGGGGATGAAGGATGAGCTTGATGAAACAAACAAGTGAGGGGAATGGGAGATGGGAAATCAAAACAGCAGGATGGTTCAGTATACATGACTAGCAGTTTCTCATTGACTGAGCAAAGAAAAGTATCACTGGTGCTGTTACATTAATAGATAACAAAGCTATGGTTGATAAAGAAGTGCTCTTTGCCTGCACCTGAGAGAGTCGGAAAGCTTGTGTATTCCCACTACAAGTTCATGCTGTATGATAGACTTGAAAAAATAATAATGTACTACATAAATTATCTAGCTTTTGTGTTCAAGGCTCCTTGCAACTACCACAGATGTTAGAGAGGAGATATGTAAAAACCCAAATGGAATTATGTACTCAACTCCCAGTGGTTTTCATTGAGAATGGTGCACCTAACATCCTCTGTGCCTTTGAAAATGTCCCAGTAAGTGACTTCATCACTGGAGCAGCATAGGCTAGAGATGATGATATCCTGCTCTCTGTTCCCTGCCAGCCACAGCTCTCCTTAAAGAAGGGCTTATTAACAGGACAAAATGGACATGAAGGTGTAACTACAACTTGTGCATCTTGACTATGGATGAGAAGAGACACACACACAGATTTGATCACCCATTCAACCAATGAAAGAAAGGTACTGAAAGGTACTCTGGAGAGGAGAGCTTCAGGAAATCTGTCTGTCATGGGTAGAAGTGGAGACAGATCTCAATACAGATGTCACATCAAGGCTACGTCTACACGTGCACCCAACTTCGAAATAGCTTATTTCGATGTTGCGACATCGAAATAGGCTATTTCGATGAATAACGTCTACACGTCCTCCAGGGCTGGCAACGTCGATGTTCAACTTCGACGTTGCTCAGCCCAACATCGAAATAGGCACAGCGAGGGAACGTCTACACGCCAAAGTAGCACACATCGAAATAAGGGAGCCAGGCACAGCTGCAGACAGGGTCACGGGGCGGACTCAACAGCAAGTCGCTCCCTTAAAGGGCCCCTCCCAGACACACTTTCATTAAACAGTGCAAGATACACAGAGCCAACAACTAGTTGCAGACCCTGTATATGCAGCACGGACCCCCAGCTGCAGCAGCAGCAGCCAGAAGCCCTGGGCTAAGGGCTGCTGCCCACGGTGACCACAGAGCCCCGCAAGGGCTGGAGAGAGAGTATCTCTCAACCCCCCAGCTGATGGCCGCCATGGAGGACCCCGCTATTTCGATGTTGCAGGACGCGGATCGTCTACACGTCCCTACTTCGATGTTGAACGTCGAAGTAGGGCGCTATTCCCATCCCCTCATGGGGTTAGCGACTTCGACGTCTCGCCGCCTAACGTCGATTTCAACTTCGAAATAGCGCCCAACACGTGTAGACGTGACGGGCGCTATTTCGAAGTTACTGCCGCTACTTCGAAGTAGCGTGCACGTGTAGACGCAGCCCAACTGTATTACATGCAATGGGAGCAGAGAGCATAGACTATTTTTAAGTCAAAATAAACTTTTTTGCATGTTGTTATATCTGGACTAGAGTAGCACCTCAAGGTCCAATCAGGAACCTAGCAATGTAACTGGGTGGAATATGAGTGCTGCTCGTAAATCAGGACTGGAGGATTTGCAAAATCTGGAGTACTGAACTTGAGTCTAACAACTACCCTGTCCTGCTCAAATTTCCGCATGGGCCTGAAGTCCTGCCTTGGAGAAGCTTTGTGAGGGCAGGGCATGGTGGGGAGCCTGGTACGGAGGTAGGCATCCTTCAGTCTGCATAGACTATGGATCGCGCCCTTTAAAGTTTCAATTGAGAACTTCATTTACAGCGTCTACTGTGACTATGAAGACCCACACGAGAGTGACAGTCCTTGCTGCATCTCTTGCAGATGTGGTGGGTGTCTGGCAAGTCCTTAGTGTGCTTTCTGTGCGCTCACTTCTCCTCTGCTAGCTGTCTGATCCTCATCTCACCCTTCTGAAGGCCCTCGTGTAACCCCTGCCTCCATCTGCCGTGGTCGTCTGCTAGTTCTTCCCAGTTGTCCAGCTCAATGTCTACCTCTCTGAGGTCTCTCTTGCAGACATCTTTGTAGCACAGCTGGGGGTGTCCGGGAGGTCTTTTGCCAGAGGCTAGCTCACCATACAGGATGTCTTTTGGAATCCTTCCATCATTCATCCTGTGGACATGACCAAGCCAGTGGAGTTGACGGTGCCTGAGGAGGGTGTGCATGGTTGGGATTCCAGCTTGCTCGAGGACGGCGGTGTTGGTCACTCTGTCCTTGCATGATATTCCAAGGATGCGCCTGAGGCAGCGCAAGTGGAAGACGTTCAGCCTCTTTTCCTGGCGGGCATACAGGGTCCAAGTCTCGCTGCCATAAAGGAGGGTGCCGAGGATGCAGGCTCTGTAGACTTGCATTTTGGTGTGAGTGTACAGCTTATTGTTATTCCACACTCTCTTGCTGAGTCTGGACAGAGTTGTGGCCACTTTTCCGATCCTCTTATTTAGCTCAGTGTCCAACGACAGGGTGTTAGTGATGGTGGATCCGAGGTAAACGAACTCGTGGACGACCTCCAACATATAGTTGTCAATGCTGATTGATGGGGATTCAGCAACATCCTGACCGAGAATCAAAATGACCAGTTCCATGCTTTCCTCAGCTCCAAACTGTGAGGCAAACTCTTCTTCCAGTTACTGTTTTCAAAGTGGAGTGACTGCATGGAGGTAACCTCCCCTAGAAGCTCTTTGGAATCAGTGGTGCTGGCCTGACTTACATCAGTGAGGCATCTGCTTCCTGCATTCGTTGGGGAATCTTACCTATGGAATTTTGCCCAGACCTTCATTTTCAAGGTTTCCAGGGGGAAGCTTTTCTCTGGAAGGTGAGTTAAAACAGAGGTGGTCCTGTTGACTCTTGTTCCTCATGCCTTGTTTCTCGGTAAAGCCAGCACACAGGTGCAATGCGCAGAGGATTGAATAGAAAGCCCTCATTCAACACACAGAATGCAGCATCATTTAGGACATTTTCTCATGACCACTAAATATTCACTACTCCATGCAGAAACTGTACACCCAAGCAATATGAAAATAGTGAATTGTTGGGAGCAAACGGTAAACATAGCCTTTCATTTCCTCTCTGTAATAAAATGACAAGCTCTAGCTTTTTCATACTGTTTCCCCCTTTTTACAAACTCAAGGAGTTAGAACTTAGGCTGGATAAAACTGTCATCTGAGCCCCTGCACCCCAGAACTCCTCTGTTACAGGTAGGAGGTGAAGAGACCATTCTGCTTTGTATAAAGCAAGTATGTTCAGGTCCTTGACTGTTTTATTGTGTATTTCTCTATAGTTTGACTTCTGTGTATGGGAGTACATGCCAGAGCATCCTGTCAGGGGTCAAGGTATGATAAAGAAACCTGGAAAGAATGATCCAGTTGTGCATGCCTCCTAGTCTCCAAAGGACAAAGGTTTTATTATATTTGGCAGGATTCACTTGGAGTCTCTAAGAGGTACATAAGAAGCTAGGGGGGTTTGGAGAGATCCACAGGAGTTGTGGGGAGTAAATACACCAGTGAGAACTGTGTTCATCCACCAGCAGGCCGTCAGAGAATGGATCAGATTCTTCTGCCACATAACACCAATTAAATCAATGAGGCTTCGGTTGTATAACGTGAATAGAACCTAATTGCTTTACAAAGGTAGAAGCAAAACCAGCAGTGGAAGAACAAAGAATTTCAGACAATTCTGTTAGTCTGGAGATTTTTAAAAGACTCTTTCCCTTTCAGATTTTTCTCTGACCCCTATCTGCACCTCCTCTCCTGCCCCTTTCCAAAATCTCCTTGCTGGAAGCACTGGCACATCAGCTCAAACCCATGTGATGCAGCACACCCTGTCTGAACTGTAACATTTACCATAGCCCCTCGCACTGGGGCAAGCTATTTCAGGTTTGTTATGGGAAAAGAAGTGTGTGAAAGTGACAGCTGAATTTCACCAGATGTGAAGGTCATGAAGTGGCACCAAGGAACAATAAGGTTTTGGGGTTTATTTCCTTTGGCTTCACTGGTAAATTTGCACAGATTTTTTTTTCCCACAGAAAGGCAGTTCAAACAGCAAGAAGTAAATCAGGATTATGTTTAAAACAGCAGGCAGCATGTAATTTATAGGGAGTATAATGTCTTCCACTACAGCAAGTCTGTGTGCCTCATTTGGACCTAACACATGAGAATGGGTAACTTCAAAACCATGTGAAATTTCAATTTGTTGCTTAGCCATGAACTGCCTAAATCACTTGAGTTTGCAAAACAGGAAAGTAATAGCACGAAGGCAGGTATACAGAGACTCTTTCTAGGAATGCATCCCTTGCCATTACAGAATCTGAACGCTGCACATTCATTACTGCATTTTATCTACATGACATCCTTTGGGGCGGACAGGTATCAATGAGTGATCCCTCTCTTGTCATCCATTTCCAGCCTCTGACAAAGAGACTCTAGGGACATCATCCCTATCCAACCTAGCTAATAAGCATCGAAGAGCCACCCTTGTCATCTATTATCAGCTTCTGACAATCAGAGGGGTAGGGACACCATTGCTACCCATCCTGGCTAATAGCCATTGGTGGACCTATCCTCCATGAAGTTATCTAGTTCTTTGTTGAACCTTGTTAAAGGCCTGGTCTTCACAAAACCCTCTGGCAAGGAGTTCCACAGATTGACTGTGTATTTCACATGAAGAGAATGGGATTCACTAAAACTAGCAGCAGATGCTTGCAGCTCCTCACTAGGCAATTCCCTCTGCTTGGATAACCAACCCTTTGGTTACTGCCATCCAGTCCTCTATATGAGGTTTGAACTCACAACATTGCCTCTGTATATTGCCTTATAAGTACTATGCATTAGGTAACTGCACCACTGGAGTCCTACAGAGGACTTTGTTCACCAAAGCTCCCTTTTCAACAGCCAATTTGTGGCTGGACATGCAGTTATGAAAGATAACTCAAAGCTAAAGTCTGCCAGGCATTCTGAAACCTGAGGACAAACTTTGTGAGAAATGTTAACATAACCCTTATCTTCAAAAGATGCATTCCCTTGCCACAAAGTGCAGGCAGGGACTTGTGTCCCACTATCCCCAAGGTCAGAGATTGAATTTTTAGTTTAGCCCCATCTTTAGCTTCGAGTATCTTCGGTACAGTGCAGTTTTACTCTGGCTTCCTCTTTGCTCAACGTCTACATGTATCCAGTTCTTTTTTTAAAAAAAACCTAGTATGAGTTACACATATTGTAGAAGTCTAGAAATTAACTGAGAAAGGTAACAAAACAGTTGTCATGTCAACCATTGATCTGTGGACATGCTTGATTTGTTACAAAGATTATGAGTTCATTCATCTGAGTAATATGGAGAAGGACTTTGAAAAGTTGACATCCATAGTCAGAAATAATAAACTTGAAGAAAGCATGAATACCAAGGAGCAGAGCAAACCAATACAAGAGAATCTGGATAATTCATTTTGACTATACCTGTGGATGAGAAAGGTGTTCCAGTACGATCAATTATAACTGGGTCCAAAATACTTGTGAGCTGACCTAAACGGCATTTCACAAATTACAAGAAAATTTTCTCAGAAATCTCTTTGAACACCGGCATTGTATTTTTGAATTCCTTCTATGAATCAAATCAATATGATATGACTTTTTCAGCACCTCTTTCATCCAAGCTTTACACACAAGCCAGAATTTTCAGGAACTTTCAGTACCCACAACCAGGGCTCCATTTTCAAAAGAGCTTGGATTCTTCCATTTAGATATGTAAAAATAAGAGTCTAATTTTTTGTTCAGCAAGCAATAGCTCCCACTGGCTACGTCTACACAGGGATTTGTTTTTGAAATAATTTACACAATTTGCACTATGCAAATTGCATAAATTATCTCAAAATACCTTATTCTGAACTTGGTGCCATCCAAACGGCACCAAATTTCAGAATAAGGGGCTATTCCAAACTGTCCTTTGCTCCTCGTACAACAAGTGGCACCGGAACCAGAATAGTGCATTCAAAACTGCAGCATTAGTTTGGTCATTGTGAAAAGCCATGGTGTTATTTTGGGATACATTTTTATCCCAAAATAGCACCCATCGTGTAGTCATAGCCATTGAGTGTAATCAGTGGAGCTACTCACTTGTTGAAAGTTGAGGCATGTGCTCCTCCAGACAAACCCAGAAGGAAGGACATGAGTGGGAGAAAATGAGATAGAGAAATAAATGAAGGATTGTGCCAGTTTTGTTCTGTCACCTCAACTCGTAAAGTTAGCTCAGGTAGCAGTTGTGTCACACTGGAATCCTAGTATATTACTGTGCAGTTTCTGCTTGGAGACCATGCTCTGATCTTTAAACTATCCACAATGCTTTTTGTTTATTCACAGTGTTCTGCCTCTTGTTAAACCCGCCTTCCCCTTTCATTATAGAGATGAGAATTGAATGGAGGACCAGGATTGGAGTATCTGTAAATGACAAAATACTTCTCAGGTTATCGCCAGTGACTGTTCTGAAGCTGCTGGTACATACCACTCCTGGAGCTCTGACTGTGAGAAAAATGCCACTGTTTCACCCTGGACCCATCTCAAATAAGGAACTGGCTTTGACTGGCTTATTTGTTTTTACGGTGTTATTTACTGGCTCTTCACAATCCAGGTTAGCTCTTCAAATTTCATTTGCTTACTGTAATTATTAAATCCCCCGGTGTCAGCAAAGCTCTGCCTGATTTACCCCTGCACAAGTATAATTTAGAATCAAGTCTCTGGTTAGCCAAAGGCGTAACACAAATAGTGGGCACCAAGCTTGCATGAAAGGACTTTGTGACTCAAGCAACTGAGTCCCGACTGCTCCTAAAAAAGCCCATTGCACTGCAGCTCTGCTCATCATCTTTGCCACGTGATCAGATCTAAGGGGAAAACAGTGATGTGGCACAATGAGCCCTCCAATATGTATTTCTTTCTCAAAACCATTCTCATTTGATATTTGCAATTTAATGCCTCTCGTTCATGCTAGAGAGCTTTAATAGCCACTTGACATTTTTCTATTTTTTGGATGGGTGTTCTTATTAAATTGTTGTAATGAAACAAATGAACAATCCTCTTTTTTAGCTCCTAAATTTCTAAATGGACTCTATGCCAACCCTGAAACAACTAGGCAGATTCTCCAGATGGCTGGAGTTGTATCTCAGAAGCAGCACTGCAGACCTTTTCATTTGCAGGGCTTCATAGTGGAGGGCTACCGAGAAGCTGAGCCAACCAGGTGGAGGGATCTTACATTTACGCTGCATCTACACTACGAGATAAGTTCGATTTTAAGGCAGTTAGCTCGATATTACCATGTGACTGTCTTCACTGTAAATACCATTAGCTCAGTTTAGGGAGCACTAATATTGAGATTATAATATCATTACCTGAAGCGTATAGTGCCAAGCTCGAGTTCAACAGTTTGATTAAAGGCCAGCGTGGAAGTGTTACCTCTTAAAATTGAATTTATTAGCCTCCAGGGGTGTCCCATATATAACTCAAAAGGCCCCTCAATGCTCCGCTCTAGCCACTGCTCTTCAGGTGTGCTGGAATTAGGGAACAGGAAGGCCATGAATTTCAAAGCAGGAGCAGCAAGCCTGTGGCTGTGGGCTCACGTTTGTATGGCGGCCTGAGAAATGTTTTTCTTTCTTTGCTGTTAGCACTGTGAGCACCTCTGCCCATTACAGAAAGCCCGAGCACAGAGTTTGTGGGTCTGTCTCTACACTTGTTATTTTTTCCACACTGCCTGGTGCCAGCCGCAGCTCCGCTGCAGCACGTGGCAAAAAAGTTGTTGTGGGGGTCGTGTTTGCATAAGACGCCAAGAAACTTCTTCTCCATGGTTTACATTTGTGCGTGAACCCCTCTTCCTCCCCCACAGGTGCCACGCAATCAGGGTCTTTCCTGCACTCAGCCACATCACATGGGTAGCCCCCCACCCAATAAAAGGACATGCCTGCCGTTCAGTGCTGATCGTGCTGCCAGGCAGCACCATGTCCTGGCTTGTGCACTTTTCGAGCCCCAGGGGAAGGAAAGAATTGAGTGTGGCATCAGTAAGGTGACTCTGTGAGGAGCACGTGGGGAGATGAGGATAGTTAAAATTGAATTTATACATTTCAGAATAACAAAATTGATATTAATAAATTTGAATTTATCTCATAGTATAGACACAGCCATAGATGGCACCGGAAACCGAGGCACTCTTTTTTGTGAAATTCACACATTGCTTAAAGAAAATGGAAATGGGAAAAAAAAGTCTGCTGGGAGTATTCTGCCACCCAGAATGAGGAAACCGTTTCCTTTCTTCAGGAAATGGTCTTGAGGGACCCTGGTTTTTTTGGCTAGTGAATTCCAGTGCCTTTTGGTTAATGTTTTGTTATTAGAAACAGGATCAGCCAACATGTGACAAAGCAATGGCATGTGTGGAGGGATGTGACAAGACCACAGGCCTAGTTCTGACCTGTGCAACCCAACTGCCTCTGTTCACTAGCTGCTGGCCTGAATTTTCTCTTCTCTTTAGGTAAGTGGTTAGAAGTCCTGTGGAGAAAAGCATTTGTGATCTCCATGTATTTATGCACAAGCTCTCCAAATTAAGGTTGTACATGCAAGCTCAATGCTCGCCCTTCCTATTCTATAAATTGGGTGCTCAACTTTTGCAACCTTAATGTCATTTTAACATGGATTTTTGTGGGGATTTTTCCCCTCAGGACACTACAAACAATCTATCCTAAGGCCTCATGCTGATACCTACAAGGTTCATCAGACCACTGAAATATTTACCAAATTTTAAAATGAGTAATGAGTAAGGATGAAGGCAATCTCAGAGATAACCAATATGCAACCCATAAAGATAGGTTTGCTGGGCTACAGCCACTTCAAATTGTAACTAGTCAGTGCACTGTGCACAGCATAGTATAGAGGTGAGAATTGCTTTTGGAAAGAAAACATCTTAGCTGGGAAGAAGCATCACTCTGTACATGCTGGATTTTCTGGATGGTTATAGGGTACAGTCCTATATAGTGTATAGAGCCACATTCAGTATAACAAAGTGCAGCTAACTGTGGCAAGATTCTGCATTCAAAAGAGGAGGCTGCAGTCATCTGTTTAAGCATGAAGAAGAGTAAAATATGACCATTAACACACCCCATGGATTTAAATTAATTAAACCCTAGACCATGAAAGTATCACCCCTCATTAGTTTTCAATGATCAAGTTACATTTAAGTGTCTGAATGCATCTGACATCTTTACTATTATGGATTTATATTGTGCTAGTGCTTAGGAATCCCAGTCAGAGGAAAAACAACAACCAGATTGACTCCATCATCGCATCAGGATCCATGCCATTAGACAAGCATGCAGAGAATAAAGATTTCTCAGTCACACTGAGTTTAGCTCTCACTCCCTTTAATCATTCATTGAAGCCTGGGTTCAGCAAACTCGAGGAAATGATTATTTGTGTTTGATTCTCCATAATATCTTTTCAGGGGCTATTTATTTTACTGGCCCATTATCTTTTCCATACTGAAGAGCAATCACTTGGCCCACCTAACAGAAACACCAGACAAGAGGTCACCTACAGACAAAGTGAATCCTTAAAGGTAAAGAATTCAACAAGCTCCTGAATGATATACTCAGAGAGAGAAAGTGGGTGTGTGTAGTCTTGTTTTGAGCAGGGGGTTGGGCTAGATGACCTCCTGAAGTTTCTTCCAGCCCGGATCTATGATTCCATGATTGATGGAGAGTTAATTTTTGTGGTGGGATCATTTGCTGAAGACTCGACAAATGGCATGTGCTGTGGGTAAAGGCTAGTAACCTATACTCTCAGTTGTCTCATGTCTCAGATCCAAATGGGACTTATGATGGAGGATTTCAAGAGGAGTTTGGGAAATGTCATTGGATCCATTTGACTTGACCACAGCTTTGGAGTCCAGAGGAGGCATGAGATTAAAACAGTCTCTCTCAGGTGTGTTAATACAGTATTTTTCACCTTGATAATCAAAGTACTGAGCACAACTAAAGAGTACATTTCCCCCAAGACAGTAGGGCCAATGAGCATGAGTGAGGCTGTAGGAGTCTTGTAAGTTTAAGTGAGGCAAAGGCTTCTAGATCTAAACATATTCAGGCATGGTCTCAGTGTAATCACTTGTGGCAAGCAGTTCGATGAGTCCTACCATGAAAAATACTGTTTCTAGTGCCTAACACTCAGAATCTGGATCTGAGGTGGGAGATTATGAAGTTATTCATGAGTGAACTTTTCTTCTTATTCCTTCACTACTCACTTTGCTGAAGAATCATTGGTGGTGATTGTAATAGACTTTCTGAACATTCAAAATACACTATATCAACTGGACCACCTTTACCCATGTTCTTCATACCACTTTCTAATAATTCTAACAAATTGATGAAGTATAATTTCCCTTCACAAAACCTGTGTTGACTCTTTTCCAATATACATTTATTAATGTGTCTGATAAATTCTGTTCTTTACAATAGTTTCCTGTTTGAACTAACTATTGTGTTTCTTTTAGAGAAACATCCCCTTTTGATTTAAGAATTTCCGATGAAAGAGAATCCAACACAACCTTTAGTGAGTCATTCTAGTGATTAATCACTCTCACTGATAAAGTACACCTTACTTCCAGTCTGGATGTGTCTAACTCAGACTTTCAGCCACTGGATCATGTTAACTTTCATCTGCTGGACTGAAGAATCTACAATTAAATATTTGTTTCTCATGTAGGTATTTCTATACTGTAACCAAGTTGCCCCCTTAACATTCTCTTTGTTATGCTAAACAGACTGAGCTCCTTAAGTTTCTCATTATACAGCATGTTTTCACAACCCTTTGATCATTCTCAGGGCTATTTTCTGATCTCTCCACTGTTAAAAAATGTGTATGTAATTTCCAGTTTGAATTGGGTTGGCTTCAATGTTCGGCCATTACTTTTGTTTAGACCTTCTTCTGCTAGATTAAAGAGTATTTTAGTACCAGTATTTTCTCACTATGAAGGTACTTCAGGTACACTGTACTAGTCTTCTTTCAATCTTATTTTTTTTCCACTAGTTTAAACAAATTGAGCTTTTCAAGTCTCTCTGCACAAATCATTTTCTCCAGAATAATTTTTGTGGCTTTTCTTGAGAAGCATCAAGTTCCCTTGTGTCACCATGAAGCAGCTGACAGTTTTCAAGAGACCATGAAGAGTGTTGGTGACCTGCTAAGAGAAAAGAAGAAAACAAAAGGAGCCTTGTAAAACTTCAAAGTAATACACACTACATTATTTTGTTAGACAAAGGCTTGCACTGTGAGGTCATTATACTGAACAAGCTAAAAATACATCATTAAGTAGAAAGCTTCACTTCAGCTTTATTTGTTTGCAGGCAGAACATAGCCTGGTATGGCTGAATAGCTGAAAAACTGACTGGATTCCTCACTCTTTCAAAATAAGAATGCAAAGCTTGGCCTTTAATGTGAAGGAACATTTCTGAAAACTTCTGGAAAGTGGTCAATAGTCCTGGTAGATGAGACAGTCCTGTGGTACGTGGATGAAGACAAATGTTGATAGAGAGGTCATTGGGTCATACAATGTAGCCTGCATGTTAGCAAGGATAATGTTAACCATAAATGAAGCTGTATAATTTCATCCAAATCTACAGATTAACTGATGCCGAAGACAATGTTGATGCTAATATGACAGGCTTAGTATTAGGTATAGCAACATGGAGGCAACAGCAAAAAACACAAGCTACATACACTCATTCCTCTGAGTGTGGTATGAATTTGGGATGTCAGGATGCTGTTAGAAATAATGCTGTCTTAAGTCTTTTGACACCATTTACATAAATCTGTTTTTGAATCATCTAGCCTCTGTGTCCTTTGTCCAAGCAGACAGACTTTCCATGCAAAAATATTGGCTTCAGTTTCTAAGAGCTACTCTGAACTGTGTGCTCAGCCTGAGAAGTTGTGAAGGTGGCCACGAAAGATCCTGAAGTGAACTCAAACTGGTGGCATATCGGCTCCAAAGGGAAAGTTTAACAACTTATTTGCTATTTAGTTAATTACAAAAGTCCAAAATGTCATGGATAATCTGTTCATGACTGCAAGGGTTGGACACTTCTGCAGCAGAAGGCCATTCTCTTGTTAAAATGACACGTAAATCAATTCTGTCCTTCTGGCAAGATAAAAGCAGCATTTTGCTCGAGAAGCAAGTCCTCTAGTAAAGTTTGAAGTCGGTTAGTCAGTGCCTGAGCTTTCCAGAAACAGCAGTTCCCAGTGTCATCCTAGTTATCCAAGTTCAGCAAAGGAATTTTATAAGTACAGTAAGTGGCACATCATAATCCAGATAATAAGAACCCATCAGTTAATGGAAATGTTTTGCCTGGAAATGATATCATCCAAATGACCATATTTGTGAGACAGCCCAGATGCTGACAACAGTCATGTTGGCTGTTAACTTTTTCCCTCCTGCAACCTTATGGGAACCCAGAACTCCCACTTCGCAGGGAAAACTCTGGCCACAGGCAGGTTTCCACAGCTGCAACCAAGGATGGAATTGCTAGGATGTGTGAAGCCCAAGCCCCAAGGCAGGCTGCAGACAAGGCAGCAGCAGGGATGGGTCCTGTAAGCTGGATGCCAGAGCTGAAAAAAGTTCAGAAAAGGGCAACACAAATGAGAGGTTTGGAACGGCTGCCATGTGGAATGACTGGACTTTTCAGCATACACAGGAGGAGACTATGGTGGGTGGGGTGGGTACAACAACTTCACATCTGGTTTGGAGAAAGTAAACAAAAAAGAGAGTTATTTACTTTTCCCCATAACACAAGAACTAGGGGTAGGTAGCAGGTTAAAAACCAAACAGAAGGCAGTATTTCTTCACACACTCAGTCAACCTGGGGAACTCCTTGCCAGAGGATGTTGTGAAGACCAGGACTTTATCAGGGTTCACAAAAGAGCTAGATAAATTCATGGAGGTTGGGTCCATCAATGGCTGTTAGCCAGGTGGGGTGGGAACAGTGTCCCTACCCTCCATTTGTCTGAAGCTGGGACTGGGCAACAGGAGAGGGATCACTTGAACTACTTGTTCTGTTCATTCCCCCTGAGGCCCCTGGCGTTGGCCACTGTCAGAAGACAGGACACTGGGCTGGATGGACCTTTGGTCTTATCCAGTATGGCTGTCCTGTGTTCTTATGAGTTTTCTCCATGGGGAGCAAGTATGCACAGCTTCACAGTGTCTCTTTCCCTATTCTGCAGCCTTCTTATGGACTGGGTGTGGGACATTCAGGCGTCCCTGCTTCCCCCACCACAGGGAAGGAAGGGATGGGATGTGCACAGCCTGGACACCCAGGGTCAGGGCAGGACACAGTCCAAAGAGCACAGGGAGAGGTACCCTGCAGCCCTAGTGTTTCCTTTCCTGGCTGCAGCCACAGATGGCATGTTTGTGGCCCTTAGAAGAAATGCTATGAGGTGCTGAGCACAGGTTTGCAGGGCTGCATCCAGAAAAGGCACATGCTAGTACTTTCTTCCCTGGCAGCAGGGCTATAATCCTGCCTTTCTGATTTTTAGCAACCAATGGATAATGGCAACTTTTAGCCCTCAACCAAGAGGTTGCTAATATCCTACTGAACCCTGACCTCAGAGTAACCGAGTTTACAATGGCCAGTATTTACTCAATATTAGAACAGAATTACTCAAAATCTTGAAACTTACAACTCCAAATGTAAGGGAAGCACGAGCTCAAGACATGCTTTAGGTGTATGGCTCCACTTTCAGCAAGGATCAGTTGATTATTCTACTCCCTATGTTGCAAACCAGCCGCTAGTTTGCAGAGAGATCCCTAGAACCCAGTTTGCTGAGCCAAACTGAATATCAAATGTTTCTGAAGGTGTTACAATGGTTTTGGTGGTGCCAGCATCCACTGCTGTAAGCGGATGTCCTTTCAGCCTTTGATGGAGTATCAGAACGTGCATTTGATTCATAATGAAACAATCGTGGTTCCAACGTGGTAAGACTTTATGTGTAGACAAGAGTAAAGCTGATAATCTGCAGCATACATATGTTGCAGAATTCATTTCAAGGGACTTATGTTGCTGATCACTGTTTAGAGCTTTCAGATTCGTATGCCATTCTTTTTACTAGTGGATTTTTTTAAGTGATATGTTATTCAGCATTTTCTTTTTAAACCAGGACTAATTTTTTTCCCCATTTTTAATTAAGTCAGCAAAATCACACCTTATCCAAACTCAGTGTCTCCTTTACCTGCTAATGCAATGCCTAATTTTTTGAAGGGCTAACATCCATCCCTGGTTCCCAGATGCCTATGTCCGTGGAACAGCTGTGGAATCCAGTCCCAGTGGAATGAATTACATGCGCATTTTTTTTCCAGCAAATGATAAGTTTGCCAAAAAATGTCCTGAAACTATTTTTGAATTGGGTGGAAGTCAATGGATAGCTTTTGCCTGTAAACAATAAATTTGGTTTGGAAATATTGAAACATTTTATATGGACTTCTCCAAACAGTTTTGGAAATGTCAAAATGCAGCACTGTTTCATTCTGAAATGATTTAAATTTAAATAAGGGTGAAAACATACAGAGACTGCCTAAACAGAAAATAAACAAAAAAACAAACAAACAGCCCCACAATGGTTTAAATGAAACACTGTTTTCAGCCCAAAGCTTTTTCCTAGCCCCCAGGTTTTTCATTTTGAAAAGAAAAGCCCAAAAGAATTCAACATGGCTTCCAACTAAAGAGTCCCTGCCTTGCCCCAGTTTCAGTTTTCAGTGGAAAAAAAGACCATTGTTTTGCTCAGTTCTTAACAAAAATAATCTGATTTGGGGATTGTAGAAGTCTAAATCCGATTGGCTAGAAGAGTGGGGTTCTTGGCCAGCTGAAAGTGGAAGGTGGTATGTTATTTCGGACATAACTGCATATTTAATTGTGTTGTACATAGCTTCCTGTAACTTCACAGGACAGTGTGATTGGCTCAAGCCTCTAATCCTTGGTGACATTAGCCTATTGGCAAGCACCACACTACCTGCATTATTCTGCCTTTGCAGGGTGAGCTGGGACCCAATCGGAAGAGACGCTGTGAAATTAAATTATGACCCCCAGCCCACTGTCTTGCTCTTTACACAAATACCTGAAGTGTGTTCTCCTGGGTTGTCCACGAGTTCGTTTACCTCGGGTCCACCATCACTTACACCCTGTCGTTGGACACTGAGCTAAATAGGAGGATCGGAAAAGCGGCCACAACTCTGTCCAGACTCAGCAAGAGAGTGTGGAATAACAACAAGCTGTACACTCACACCAAAATGCAAGTCTACAGAGCCTGCATCCTCAGCACCCTCCTTTATGGCAGTGAGACTTGGACCCTGTATGCCTGCCAGGAAAAGAGGCTGAACGTCTTCCACTTGCGCTGCCTCAGGCGCATCCTTGGAATATCATGGAAGGACAGAGTTACCAACACAGCCGTCCTCGAGCAAGCTGGAATCCCAACCATGCACACCCTCCTCAGACAGCGTTGGCTCCGCTGGCTTGGCCACATCCACAGGATGAATGATGGAAGGATTCCAAAAGACATCATGTATGGTGAGCTAGCCTCTGGCAAAAGACCCCCCGGACGCCCCGAATTGCGTTACAAAGATGTCTGCAAGAGAGACCTCAGAGAGGTAGACATCGAGCTGGACAACTGGGAAGAACTAGCAGATGACCGCGGCAGATGGAGGCAGGGGTTACACGAGGGCCTTCAGAAGGGCGAGTTGAAGATCAGACAGCTAGCAGAGGAGAAGCTAGTGCACAGAAAGCACAATAAGGACTTGCCAGACACCCACTACATCTGCAAGAGATGCAGCAAGGACTGTCACTCTCGTGTGGGTCTTTATAGTCACAATAGACGCTGTAAATGAAGTCTTAAATTGAAACTTTAAAGGGCACGATCCATAGTCTGTGCAGACTGAAGGATGCCTACTACTACTACTACTACTGTTCTCCTGGGTCAGGCACTTTCAAAAAGTTGTACCCTGCAGAGTCATTCTCTTGCACTTCAAGCTTTGCAGTTGTGCATGCCACTTGGGTTACGTCGACACAGCAGCCTTATTTTGAAATAAAGCTATTCCAGAATAGCTCTTCTGGAATTGTTTATTTCAGAACAACACTGCTAGAGACAAAATTGCATTTCAAAACAGCACTTAGCTATTTTGAAATACAGCACCTGCACACAGGCATTGGCTACACTAGCCCCCTCCTTTCGGAAGGGGTATGGTAATGCGCCACTTCAGCAGATGCTAATCAGGTGCTTCCATGACTATGCAGCACCTCATTAGCATAATGGCAGCCACGCGTGTAGACAGGGGCCTTTCGAAAGGACCCCTTGATTTTAAAAGCCCCTTCTTCCCATTTGGTTTTGGTAACAAGGGGCTTTTGAAGTCTGAGGGATCCTTTCAAAAGGCTCCTGGCTATACCGGTGGGGTGCATTTTGAAAGCAGTACTATGGAAATGTGCACAGCTGCCATTATTCTAATGAGGCACTGCATATTCATGGCAGTGGCTCATTACGATGCCCCTTCCAAAAGGAGGGGGCTAGTGTAGCCACAGCCATAGAGCCTATTTTGGAATAGAGCCACCGGATGCACTATGGCTTATTTCGAAATAGGCTGTATTCCCTGTCTACACTTGCATTCCTCTTTTGAAAGAGGCATGCAAATGAGGGAAACTGAAAATGCAAATGAGGTACTGATTTACATATCTGGCATCTCATTTGCCTATTCTCCTTTCAAAAAGATCTTCTTTTGAAAGAAAAAAAAAGCAGTGTAGATGCAGTTCTTTTGAAAGTAAACCCATCTTCGAAAGGACCCTTCTTCCTATTTTGTTTCAGGAAGAAGGGTTCTTTCAAAGATGGGTTTGTTTTCGAAAAAGCTAGATTTACACTGCTTTTTTTCCTTTCAAAAGAAGCTCTTCTGAAAGGAGAATATGCAAATGACATGCCAGATATGTAAATCAGTGACTTATCTGCATTTTCATTTTCCCTCATTTGCATGCCTCTTTCAAAAGAAGAATGCAAGTGTAGACACAACTTGTCTGAACAGCCCCTATTTTGAAATAGGCGCTGTTCCTCATGAAACAAGTTTTGTCAATTTTGAAATAAGCCAACCGCTATTTTGAAATTTTCTCAAAATAGTGGTTGCATTGTGTAGATGCTAGGATAGTAATTTTGAAATAACTTTGCTGTGTAGACCTTCTCTTAGTTTTTTCACGTTACACATGAAAAGGAAGACAAGGCTTTTGTTCGGTGTTTCAGAGAGATTCTGTTCCCTGCCCCCCCCCCCCCCCCGTACACTAACATCAAAGAAAAATGTCCTCCTCTCAGGTTCGTGTTCCACACATTGGCATTAGGCAAAGAATGCCAGAAAACTAACACATGCTTCACTGTCTGAAGCAAAAGAGTGAAATTTGTTTTGTATGACAGAGGGAAAGAAGATCGTGCATTTCTGCACCTGTTGAATTGTAGCTATCCCAGTGACAAAGCCCGTCTGCACAGAAGAGGGGAAGGTTTTAATATTATCTTGGTGAGCCAGACGGGATGCATTAGAAAATATATTTATGATTCATATACTTTTCACGCTCTTTCACTACAGCTCTTGGGTTATCTTTTTCTTTTGCATCCTTTAGCCTGCTCAGCACAGTACATGGAAAGGGTAAAGCAATAGCACAGATTCTTTTCAGTCTCCAGACGTGGCTCTTTGGAGGAGATGAAAGAAAGAAACTCCAGTCCCTCACTTGCTCCTGCAGTAGGACACAAAGTGCCATTTTTCTACTGCACAAGAAAAAACACAATTTCAGACCCTCTTGGGGAAGGGAAACACTGATGCATTGGCTTTTGGCAAAATAAAAATGTGAGAACTTAACTACTTTACCAGCCATTTGCCTCTAGAACTGCAATGTGCAGAAATAAACTGAGATACCTACCAGTGCTTAGGAACCATTGTTAGCTCACACACACTCTGATGCCTAATGGAGCAGTTACGAAAGGCACTGGTAATTATAGTACAGGACAGCGAGGTCCAGATTCTTTGCTGGTGCAAATTGGCACAGCTCCAGTCATTACATCAGGTGAAGACCTGCATGCTGGCTTCTAGTCCCAGCTCTGCTACTGATTCATTTCTCTTGACCAAGTCAGTGATTGATTCCTTTGGGCAAGACAAATAATCAGTCTGGATCTCACCTTTCCTTGCTATAAGATCTACATCTCAGGGGCACACAGACTGAATTCGTTAAGGAGCATACATTGCAAGAGCCGATAGAAATAGCAAGTGTTATTTCTCAGTGCTCCAATAGTGATAATACTGTCTAAGGTAGTTATCATCATCCCGGCATAGTAATTCCAGGTTATTAACTAAGCCCTGGGGAATTATACTACCAATCTCTCTTTACAGCCCTGCTGGTCTGTGTATGTTGCATGTCACCTGCAAATGTGCTAAGCTTACTGAGGACCATCACACCAGGCAGAGTAAGTACGGCTGATGTATAGCAAAGTGCCTGTAATTTTGTGAACTTCCGTATCACCATGATTGGTGCTAGGTAGGGTCAAAGTGTTCACTCATTGATGAAGAGCCTGAGGCACAGTGAGCCACAGTGGTTTGGGACATGCTGGTAATATGGTTGAAAGCAAGACTGTCTTTTTCCAGTAATAATGTGTGAGTGAAGGAAGGGTGGATCTCTGCAAGATTGAGACATTTCACACAAACATTATGTTCAGGATTTGGGAGTGGCAGCTGCACATTAGGTCAAGCAGTAGCAACTTAAAATGTTAAAATCTGGAGGTCTCTGGTTGCCCTTTCACTGTTGGCCATGACAGCAGCCATCGCTTCTAAAACAAATCATTAAAGGCTGCTGGTTAGAGCAGGTGATGAGCTTGTGATTTAGATGATTCATATTAACTTGCTTTAGCTCTGTGCTTGTTCTGTAGTTTTGTTTAATTGTACTGAACATGACATGCTGGCTCTCTCTTTACAATCTCCCCTCCCCTTGGGAAGGATGGATAAAGCAGGGTAGTAAATTGTACTAGTGACTCTCTCTTCCTCTTCTGCTCCAGACCACCACTGTGACTTTGGAGAACATAATTTTAATGTGAGTACATAGGGCTAGATTCTCATGTGTTGCAAAATGGCACGACTTCCATGGAACTTTGCTGGTTTAAACCAGGTGAGGATTTGACTGGCCCTGTTCTTGCCAAACCAAAACATCTTTTAAACGTTAAAACGAGGTTAGTGCTGCGGAGGGAATGGCGCTAATAGACTAAGACACATTGTCCACAGCCGTTGTGAAAATCATCATTTTCCTCCCACTGCTTTATCAGCTGGTCCTAATGCTGGGCCTCCACTTAGCAGATAGGATCAGTCATTATGTGGGTGGCTTGTGAGAGACTGGACCAGGGGACTGGCAGAAATGAGGCTGTTAAACCAGCCAACTCATTTGCTGTCAGCCTCCCAGATGGGAAACCCAACATATTAAACCATTGTGCCACCTCTGTTAGTTTAACAAACGAAATCAAGATAAACCAGAACAAGAACCTATGAGGCTTTTTACTGCATGTATTGTTAGGAAGGAAAAAAGTCTTTGAAGAACAGGGAACGGGATCAGAGATTTCAGTTTATTAGCCTGAATTTCATTATGCTGTGGAGTTGCCTTTGTAGTTATTTTCCCTTGAATTCCCCCAAGTGGTTAGAACATTTTAGCAGCCCTGTATTTCCAAACAAGGTGAAGAGCTGATAAATGCTGTATAAATAATGGGATTGGCTTCAAAAGATAAACAGGCAGTTAGTTTTTCAGCACTGAAGCAAAAACACATTTTAGCAGCATACAAAGACTGATGTAAACTTGGGATTTGTTTGCAGTTGTAGCTATTTATCTTCCTGGCATAAGGCTATTTGTAATGGAAATGGAAGAAAAGGTCATGGAACTGGGCACCAGACCGTAGCTACCAACTTGTCACATATTTCCAAAAATCAAGCATCTAAGATTTCTTTGCATTGGAGCTGCTTTGAACAAAGGCACGGCAGCTCAGAAAACACTTTCGAACTTCATTCAGCTTTTAAAATGGTTTCAGATTTTTTTTAAACCAATTAAACCCTAATGGTACTTTGTCCAGAGACAAACCTGAAAATGCAATTAGCTCCTGAATTGAGACCATATTGCTCAGTAAATCATTGTAATGAAGGAACAGAAACCACAAGAAAAGACATAAAAAGAGTATGAATGTATACATTAAAGAATTTAAAAAAATCTTTTAAAAGAGTGTTTTCAAGTGAAAATATATATTCTCTGGCCATCCGTCTTAGATGCTGACAGTCCTGGAAGATATTGTTCATGGTCTTGCTACTAGACAGTAGGAATATATTTCTTAGCCAAGAAAAGGAATTGTGTAGTCAGAAAGACTCCCCAGGGAGGGGGTTGAGGCATCACCACAGTGGACATTCAAGAACACGTTAGATAAGACATTAGCTGGGATGATAAATTGAGTTGTCTTTTAAGAGCTGCAGGGCTACGCTGGGTGATGCAAGAGGGTTTCCTTGGCTCAAATGACTGTAATTGTACAACTTTGTTCAATTCAGAAAAAAATGCTCTTCAGTAGGAGGAAAGAGAGTGGGAAAGATGATGAAAAATGCCGTCTGGTGGGGCACACTATGTGTTTTAATGTTAGCCACTTTTAAATAACTGTGTTGTGGGGGCATATTTACACTTCATTCAAATAGGTGGGATAGCCTGGCAAGGGTGAACAAAGCTAGGTGAGAACAAATCAAAGTTTATTTAGCAGTCTTCTTTCAGTGTAGAGAGAGCTTTGTGTTCTATATCTGAAAGCAGCATTAGTCAGTCTGATGAGACTAGTACCATGGATAGCGGGAAGAATTAGCAAGTATCACAGTGCATTTTCTCCTACTGCTCTGGGGGTATTTTGCGCATGAGGACAAATATATGTCTTGATATTCATCTGGTCTATTTGCCATCTACTCAAATACATGTCTCTCCATCTAGGCACAGATATATATGTTTTAGGTGTATATAAAGGGAACCTCATTTTCTAGCCACTGAGGTAATATATTAGTGCATTATCATTATCATCTGTAGCTGAAGCAAAGCAGAACAGAGCACAGGAGAAAAAAAATAGACGCAATAAGAAAGAGGTAGATCTGAGCATTGACCTAGAAGGTCTCCCATTCAAAACAGTCAAGTCACTTCACCTACTGTGTTAATACAGCAGCTCCAATAAATTCACAAGGAAGAAATAGATTTTTGTCCTGTCTCATCTCATGCTTTAGAGTTGATTGAACTAGAGGCTATAGAAGAATGTTGTATGTGGCCGAGATATATGTTTGATGTAGAATCACTACCCGGAGAATAGCTAGGCTCTCAACAATACATTTGCAGCTTTTATCTTATATATTGATTACTCCGGGAGCAAAACAGTGGGATTTTAACAGGGATAACATTTCTGCTGTGTGTTATGTGCCTAGAAAAATGTATTCTTAAAAAAAAAAAGACAAACTGTTGGCAGGATGAAGTCTTCACTAGATTAACATGTCGGGTATGGGGAGTAAGCCTTCCAAACAGGCCAGTCAACAGGCGTAGGGACAAAGGGTCCTGGAGCTCTGTCACCACCCCTTCTACTTTGGCAGTAGCAGCTGAAGCTCCGGGCCCCTTTTAAGTGCCAGGGTGGTACAGCTGCAGCTCTCTGTGTGGTGTGAGGGAAGGGGGTGGGGCCTAGCACAGCAATTTGAGTGGTGCTGACAGCTGACTGCCCTAGGCCCTGCCCCTTCCATCCTTGGCCCCTCCCCTTCTGGTGCATGAAGCCAGTCCCCCTCTCCCACCTTTTCCCAGGGCCCGTGGTGGCTGTCAGCCCTGCTACTTCCAAATTAAACATTATGGTGGACCTGATCCAAATTCCACTCACCTCTGCTTGGCCTTTGTACTGATTTCTGTGGGAGGTAAGGCAAGTTGTATCTGAGAGAGCCTGGACAACTAAACGGCTTCAAATAATGGGTCATGTGTCTGCATCTATTGCTGCTGGGATATGCTACTGACATCATGGTTTCTGATATTTATGCCGATGCTCATCCTAAAACAGGCAGGACTTTTTCTGATGAACAGGAAATCTGCAAGAGGCAGCTGGTTTTATGGCAAGCCCAGAACTTGGATCAAGTTCACCAAGGATAGACTAGAACTGGCTTACGTATGACTTTGGATGGAAACCAAGTAGCACTGAATGGCTTTGCTTGGTCTTGAAAATATCCAAACCTGACAGTGTCAGGTTTTAGTTTTAGTTCCTGTTTTAGTTCCTTTTAATTTCAGCACACCTAACAGAACCTGAGGTACTATTCCACGTGAACTGAAATTTTGCAAAGGTGAAAGACTGAACTGCCGCAGATTGCTCTAGATTAGAACAATCCTTTCACTCATCTGCAGTTCAGGATTATTCACCCTCCAGCAGGCAGTACTTACTAGGTGACATGATTCTTGAGCTTTTTCCAATAGCACCTTCTATCTGAGAACTCAGCCCACTTTGCAAGCACTCAATTTAGTAACCCACCACCCCGCAAAGGAGTATTACTCCCACTTTACAGACCGGAAACATGAGGCACAAAGAATTTAAGTCACTTGCCCAAAGCTGTTCAGGCAGTGTAGCAGTCAAGGACAGAACAGAGAGAGCTCCTGCTTCATTCTCTATTAGCATTGCTTAGTGGAATCGGACCTGCATATACCCCAGAGAGTGATATTAAACTAATATTCCAGTAGAGTTATTGGTTAATAAATATGGCTGAGGTGACATGCTGACAAATTAGATGCATTTCTTGTAATCTGAATTCTTAGTAGCAGAGCCACTGAAGTCTAGTGCTAACATTTATCAGTAACACTTGCAACAATAATAATTAATAATCAAAGGAGTTCTGATTAATCATATGCTCTTGCTGCCTTTGAAACACTTTGTGTTTTTCTCATTAATTTGACAAATGTCACTTTTGAGCCCCTTTCATTAGCACAGGTGAGAGGGCGAGAGAAAATTTGAAAGGGCGTGCTTCCCTTAAGATCAAAATAAGTGTAATTTGCTTTAAACGTGCTCCATGTCGAGTTGCTTTACTGTGACTCTCAATTAATGGACACTTTCATTCTTGGTTTTTTTTTATTTTTTAAATTTCCTGTACTTTCTGCACTGTACATACCCACTCCCCGCCATAGTCATTCTTTTGCATTTCAATCCAAATGGCCTCCTGCTGGCTGGGTTTAGTTCCCCCTTCCTGGGGAATAGCAGCAGGGATAGCTGCTTTCCTTTAAATGGAAAGGGAATAACTGCATTCCTTGAAGCATAAAGTGAACTAAGTGGGCAAAGTCGTCATTATCACACTGAGTCCCAGTTCTAAGATCTCTTGATTGGATTCAAACATGAGTAGCGTGGCAATCAGCTGGCTGTAGTTAAGCTGTCTCAGCAAGCTTATTGTAGGGTCAAATGCAAAAGAGTTGACTCCTGGGCAGAGCCTTTTTCTAAACAGTTCTGAGGGGTTTTGTCCAATTCCTCAGGAAGCTAAAATGCCAAGCAGCACAGTCTGCACTAAAGCTACAATCCCTTCACATGTTTAAAATTAAACATAGGTTCCTGAGGTGCTTGACACACTCAATGCCCTGGTAACTCCCTCTATGCCCTGTTCATGTCTTCTGGGAGGGCACTCCCTACCTCAGCCCTTGGGCTGCTCACGGTCACCATTCTCAGGTCAGAAGTTTGTATCCCTCTTCATCCAGACTGGGGACTTGCAGGCTTGTTAGCTCCCAGGGAGAAGAATAGCATCTACCAGCAGCCGAGCAGCCTAACAAAGCACGGTGTATTTATTCAGGACAAGACCATTACAAACACAACCTATAATCAGTCTGCACACATGCTAAACTCACCAGAGACTACCCAGCACTTGCATGGGATCTTGGTAGGTCTGTGCACATATTCATCAGTTCTTTGCTCCAGACTGCCTCTGTCTTGGGACATCTACACTGGGAGTGGTGGCATGCAGGACTCGAGTTTGCACTACAGCACTAAAAGTAACTGTGTAGACAGTCAGGGCTCTAGCGCTGAAAGCTAACCCACCTTCCTAGGCTTCAGAGCCTGAGCCCCACCATTTACAGAGCTATTTTGAGTGCAGGAGCTGGAGCCCTGCAAACCAGAGCCTGTCAAACTGGGCTCTGAGACCCACAGCTGTGGGTTGCCAGTGCCACTCACTGTGTAGCTGTACCATTAGTCACTCCTAGCTCACACTGTATTGAGTTCGTGGTCTCCTAAAATAGCTAAAGCCAGCCAATGGCCCTTTCCCCAACGGGCAAAAGCTTCCAAGAGTCATGGACCTGTAAAACCTGCACTGGGACCTCCCATCAATTACCTACCCCCAGAATCTGATTTAAGATTCCACAGAAAACCCTCAGAATGGGCCAGGAGCACTACAGTACACACAATGTTTGCGGCTACAATAGCTCCTAAGCAGTCCATATGCCTGAAGCTAGGATTCAGTTTGAACCCATAACTCAACAAATGCCAATTGCAGATGCCACACAGGGGATGGACTCTCCTGCAATCAGGGGCTTGTCCTTCTCTTCTTGGCCCTGGCTGGGGGTCTCTGGTCAGCTCTGTCAGGGCCCAAGCCTTCCTCTCACCTTGAAGCTTCAGGGATGCAGAGTCATGGATCCCAGGGCTGCAGAAGGAAGCCTCTGAAGCTCCATGGTCATGGCCCTATTTGCTCATTCACCAGCCAGAAACAGAGGCGCTGTTCCAGGCATCACCAATGGCCAGGGGCTGGTCTTTCCTTCTTATAGTCTTGGCCATGTCTGGGAAGGGACAACTGCATCCTTCCCCACACTTTGTGTCCTAATGTCTTGGGCCCCTTGACCACATGAGGAGCTGCTGCTTCCCCACTTTCAGCAGAGCTGCTAATCCTATTCCCCGCAATGACGACAACAACAACTCTACAAATATAATCAGCACTGGGAAAAACAACACAGGTTGAACCTCTCTCATCCTGAATTCTCTTGTCTGGCAACATCTGTAATAGGACCTGATTTTAATTAGCCAGACAACCATTCAATGTGGGTGTGCACAACTTTCCCATGATCCCATAAAGTTTGTTTATAGCTCCCAGTCCTGACTCCCACTGTTATGTGCTGTTATTTAGCTCTAATTTACCCCTAAATGCCTGCTGAGAGCCCAGTAAGTAGTGGAAGTGTAGGTAATGTGCTCGATAATATTGACCTCCTGTAGACGGGCAAATTCTCTTATTTGGCACCAGTCAGGGCCAAAGGGTGCTGGACTAGAGAGGTTCAACTTGTATAGGGGCCGGCTTGCTGAATTCGAGCACAGCTCACTGAAACATGCTTTGATGTCTTCACGCTTCCAAGGTTCAGATTTATCACAATTCTGAGTATAGTGACCCTGCACTTGGGAGGTGTGATTACAGTATTTGTATGCAGCCTTGAGCAAGCTTTGATTTAGCTAGCTGATGAGAGGTAGCAGTGTAGCTCTGGCACAGGTTAGACCTCCAACTATGTACCTCTTGTCTTTGGTGGCAAGAGTAGCTTCATGGTCACTGTTAGTGAGTTCACTAGCGCCACACCTGTGCACATATGCTGCAGTCACACCTCCTGACAACAGTTTGGACCTGCTGGGTTAAGAATGGTGACACATGTGAGACCTGGAACGCATGGAAATCTCAGTGGCTATTATACTGAGATGTGCCACATACTGTTGGCACATTGACTGCATCCAAAGGGTCTTGTCTCACAAGTGTTTTGTGCACGTTTGTGGACTTGGCTCATGGACTGCATTTCCTATGGGATTTGGAATCTCGTGGCATACATTCGAGTCATTGCTCAGACACCCTGTCCTGCTGAATTTAATTGGACAGTTTACTTGTGTAAGACTTGCATAAAACTTGAGTAAGGTCTTTATCATCAGGCCCAACTGGAGTTTTGCCTGAGCAGAAAGTGAGCAAAGACATCAAGATTAGGCTCAATGATCAGTGTGTAACAGCCCTTATGAGCACTGGAAATCTCCACCTGAAAAAATAAGTGTTCTTACTGGCTCAAGGGCTGGTCTCCTCTACTACCATACCTGAGTCCTTGTAGGGCTTATGGGTCATATGCAAGGGTGACATTTTGATCTGCAGCCCCAGAACTGTAAGTCACTGTGTTACCTCTCTGTCTTTCCCAATGAGAGCTTTGCTGCTGCAACAGTGTGCTCTGTCTCCATAATGCTCCAGCCCCATCCAGACTCTGCTAACCTAAACTGTCCCTGATGGGCACCTACCAGTGATCTCCATGTTTCTCCTGAGATGTCTCCCTGCTGTGTCCAACTCCACCCCCTCCCCCGGCTCCGATACTCCCAGAAGTTATGAATTGTGCTGCCTCCAAAAGAGAGACAGCGCATTACCCACCTGTGACTTGAGAAGTGTAAGTCTTCGGCTAACCGTGATATGCAGCACTTCAGTGGTTTTGTAATAAAGAGTTTCTTAAAGAATGTGATGTAAGGGACACTAAGCAAGGGACAGCTTCATTACCAACCAAACCAAACCACACTTTCTAGTAAACTTAATCTTAGCATGTTGTAACCTTTGCATCAGCTATTTTCTCACTTGCATTATGTAACCAGCATCCATAGCCATGCAGGCGAAGGGAAGCAGCTTTCACAGGCTCAGAGGCTGCTGTACCATATATCCCGCTAAATGACATGTAATTAAAAAGGCTTTTGGCTTCCCATATATTACCCAATATCACTTGTGTTTGCCCCAGGAACACTTCATGGTATATAGACTCTGACTCCCCACATAAGCTCACTAAGCTCCTTCCGCCACTAATTGTGAACTTTATGGCTTTGTTTACTCTACATGGAACTATACATTCAATATTGTTAAAAACAAATCCTTTGGATATCACAATCATTTTAAATGCTTGAGCTCTGGGATGGAATGTGGTAACCTTGCATAGCACATACCTACCTCTACACTTTTTCTAAACATTGTCCTTTCATCACTGTTCCTAATCTATATCAGATATGAATTATTGACAGATTGGCTTCAATCTGGTATAAGCTCCCTCCTTTGTACACCTCAAAATCAATTATATGCACATTAAAAACAAGGGCCAGATACTCTGCTCACTTACTCCCATAGGCTCTCCACTACCGGAAATCAGCATGAGTTAAAGAAATTGATGGGGCTAAGGTCCATTGCCTTTAGACAGCTTGCTTTGAGTATTAAACAGTGTGGAATTTGGCCATAAGTAAACACATGCAAGTAGCAGTACTTTTTCCTGTACTACTGGCATGTTTATACCTATAGTAAAAATGGATTGAGGAAATACCCACTACTGGCAGCCTATAACAAGCGAAACAGTTTATATTCAATTAATTGTTTATTTTTTGTTTAAAAAGTGAGCAAATACGTAAGTTAGAGGTTCTTTCCAAGCTCAGAAGAAAAAGGACACGTGACCCTTATGAAAACGATTTACACAAGACTCATTAGTCCAGACCAGTTCCTGGAATTCTGCCTCTGGCTCTCTAACGATCCATGAAACTTGAATTCAATAAAAATGATTTCACCATAGGGTAGCTGAACTGAGCAGGTTTTTTGCTGACTTTTTTAAAGGGTCTTGGAAGTGTAAATAATATTTGTTTCACTAAAAGTTAAAGGACTTCCACGAAAATGTTTTTAGCTACTCCCAAATAGTTTGCAGCCTATTGACCTTTGTTCTCTCCCCTCAACCTCCTGATGGTATTATATACATCCAAACCCTGATGGCAGTGACTTACTGGATATGCACAATGAGCCACTAGTCCGGGGAGAGTTTTGAAAGCTCATACATTAGACTCTTTCCATTCCATTAGTTCTGTTGTTCTTTGCCTGTTGGGAGCTTTGTTGCCTCTTGTAAGAGCAGATCATTGGAGAAGCTTTTAGGGTCTGTTACCAGGAGCAGCAGCGATGCAGACAATGTGTCTCTGCTCAGTCCATGCCTGTCTTACATCTTACATCATGTCAGTTACAGTGCTTTATTTTCAGAAGTCATCTGAGCAGATTTTCCCTTGCTCCCTACGTAAATGGAACCCTTGAAGTGATATTGTACACTGCAAACAGTCAGGTAGCTGCTAACTGGATCAAAAGGTAAGGTGCTTGCCATTGGAAAAGGACAGTCCAGCAAAATTCAGAAATCACCAATGCCGTCCATCATTGTACTTCTCTAAATCTGCATACCTTGAATATTTCACCATGAAAACCCAGATACAGAGCCGTGCTGTGATGGTGGTTTGAGAGCTAAAGAGTCAAATTTTCTGCCGATATAAATTGCTAAAGTTGCTCTGATTTATGCTGGGAGAGAATGTGACCCCGTATTTTCCTAATTTGCCAGTAACAACAACTAGGCTGCATAAACTGTAACCCACTCAAACAGTTATAGTCTGGGGTTATATCATGTCATTGATTTTTATATAAGTGGGAAATTATGTCTTAATATCAATGACACAATTGTCTTCTTGTGGTGACTATGTGTCTGATCTGGATATATATCTGTGATTATTACTACTTATTCTTTAGAGTACTACAATATAAAGTACTAAGCAGCCAGGGATCTCTAAGCACTCTACAATGTTCCGTTTATAAAGTCTCAAACCCTACATACATTGTCACATGGAAAAGAACCACCCGGGGGTTGTGGACTGTCTTAAAATAGACTTGTGATAAGCCAGTACATTTCTGTTATTCACTTTCCATGTGTAACACTGAAATCTGAAGAAACTCTGAACATTCCAATCAAATGTTCAAATATTCTCTTGTTTTGCACTATAGCTCAGTGAAAACCAGTATTCACTTCTGATGAGGAAACAAGCCCAAATTATAATCACACCAGAAGTGAAGAATATTTAATTTCTGGATTTCTAACATCATTGCCCCTTGACAACACTAGCTGAAAGCAAATGGTTACGCTGAACTGTATCATGACTTGAATAAAGAGAACACTAGACTTCCTGATAAAAGCATAAACATACCGACTACACAGATCAGTTAATGCTGACATTTAGTGGGTGGATAGCAAAGTAATTATATTTATAGCAGCTGAAGATCTGGATCCCATTGTCCTTTGAGATAAACACTGACTTAGTCTCTTTCCTCCTATCCTGGGAGAAGCAAACTTTCTGAAAATCGTCCCCTCCTCAATGGCAGGACTTTACCAGGGTTCAAAAAAGTGAAAGATGAATTCACGGAGGTTAGGTCCATCAATACCTATTGGCAAGGATGGGTAAGAATGATGTCCCTAGCCTGTTTGTCACAGGCTGGAAATGGATATCACAAGAACGATCACTCAGTGACTACCCGTTCTGTTCCCTCCCTCTGAGGCACTTGGCATTGGGCACTGCCAGAAGACAGGATACTGGGCTAGATGGACGTTTGGTCTGCCCCAGTGTCTTATGTTCTAGGTGCATTTTCCTACTGCAGCCTACTTTAAACCCAGGCAGTTTAGGCCCATTTCAACACCTGTCACTTACCAGATACACGTGTCCACTAAGAAACTGAACCCACTCTCGTATTTCACATAAGGCACTGTACAGCTTTCAGCAGGTAATCACTTTCATTCACTACTTACCTAGATCGTTGCTGAGCAAATGACCTCAGGATTAAAGACTCAATATTCAATTACGAAGTGTACGATAAATATTACACTGCAGCACATTCGTCCCAGCCCCTCACTGTGTGTTTTTATTCTCTTACCTTCTTCCCTGTACCTGGTGCTTTTACCTGCCCTTTATTATTTCTGCTCACTGCTTGGGTATGTCCTGACTGTTTTTTTTTTTCCCCCATTCTCTAGGCCAGTATTTCTTCAACTGTGTCTCACGGAATACTGGTGTTGCGTGAACAACTCACAGGTGTGCCGCGAGCATCTGACACTTTTTTTGATCTCATACATTGATGGTCTATATTATCTGTTATTAAAACCAGATACAATGTTACTTCTTCATTGCTATGATACCCGATTAAATTACTCCCTTTTGTTTTTGCTGTATATGTTGATGTTTGTAGTTTTTGTTTTTGGTTTGAAAACAATTTTCTTTTGAAGAAAATTTTGCATAGGTGTTCCGTTTAAGAATTTTATTGTTTGGTGTGCTGTGGTCTCAGAAAATGTAAGAAACACTGGTCTAGGCTACGATCTTCCCATTTTTGTCCTATTGATTCTGCTCCTCTTTTACAGAGCATGTGATCCTTTGTGTCTGGCCAGGATGGTTTTCTTTCAATGGGTCTGCCATGAACAGCATGAAAGGAAGACCAGTACCAAGAATTCTCTGCAGCAACTGCCCATATATCGGAGCTGACTTAATTTAGCGAGCTTAAGCTAAGCCTGGTAGTGAAAACACAGCAGTATAGGTCTCATAGTAGACTAGCCTCTCATATATGTACCCTAAGTGTGTTGAGCATATGCCACTATAGTTATACTGCTATTCTTAGTTGAAGTACCTAGATCCAAGTGAGCTTGGGCATGTCAACACATGCTTCAAGCATATGTTGGGTGGAGGGATATAGCCTAGTGGTTTGAGCATCAACCTACTAAACCTAGGGGTGTGAGCTCAGCCCCTGAGGGGGCCATTTAAGGCTGTGTCTACACGTGCCCCAAACTTCGAAATGGCCATGCAAATGGCCATTTCGAAGTTTACTAATGAAGCGCTGAAATGCATATTCAGCGCTTCATTAGCATGCGGGCGGCAGCGGCGCTTCGAAATTGACGAGCCTTGCCGCCGCGCGGCGCGTCCAGACGGGGCTCCTTTTCGAAAGCACGCCACCCACTTCGAAGTCCCCTTATTCCCATGAGCTCACGGGAATAAGGGGACTTCGAAGTAGGTGGCGTGCTTTCGAAAAGGAGCCCCGTCTGGACGCGCCGCGCGGCGGCAAGGCTCGTCAATTTCGAAGCGCCGCTGCCGCCCGCATGCTAATGAAGCGCTGAATATGCATTTCAGCGCTTCATTAGTAAACATCGAAATGGCCATTTGCATGGCCATTTCGAAGTTTGGGGCACGTGTAGACGTAGAGAGCTAGGGCAAATAGGAAAAAAAAGGGGGGAGGGGAATAGTACTTGGTCCTGCCAAGAGGACTGGACTTGATGACCTCCTAAGGTCCCTTCCAGCTCTATGAGATGGGCATCTCCATTTATTATACCTCACAAGCTTATTACCTAATAAACATATTTCTTAGTCTTTAAGGTGCCACAGGACTGCTTGTTTTTTGTGAAGCTACAGACTAACACAACTACCCCTCTGAGGCTATTTTCAAGCTTATCTCTGATTGTAGTGTAGATACACTCTGGAGCTGCTACCATGGTCAGATCTGCTGAAGTTCTCCTGAGTATTAATCTGAAGAATGTTACTTTCCTTGGGGGCAAGTACAAAATTGGAGGAGAAAGACTCAGCTTCTGTCCTCACTGCAAAGTTAACCTTACTCTTGGTTACTGGTCACATGGGTTGGATGTTTGATCAGCACATCCCAAAACAGATTCTGTTTTCTGAGTTGAAGGAAGGACAGAGGAGCATTAAGTGCCAGAGGAAGCAATATAAGGATGTCCTGAAGGCACACATCCAAAAATGCATCAGTGTCAACATTTGGGAGAACCCTGCCCAGGATCATTCCCAGTGGAGTGTGGTAATCCATGAGGGGATGGTGCAATTTGAGAGGTCCTGCCATAGTACAGATGAGGAGAGGCAGAACAGAGGGGCAAAAACTGCCCCATGCCCTCCGACAGCTACCAACAACTGCCCCTTCTGTGATAAGGCCTATGGCTCCAGAATTGCCTTGATCAGCCATCAATGGACTCACAAATGTGTGGGTGATATGAAGACACCCTACTGATTATTGAGTGACTGCCAAGAAAGAGAGACTCTTGTGTTGTCTTAAGGGCCCCTGCTAGCCACACACAAGACCCTCCCCCCTGAGTTTGGTGGTGCTTTCGAGTGCAGTCTGACTGGCTCAGTTGTGGCTGTAAGGTGGAGTTCCACTGGTGCTTTTGTTGTTGGTAACTCACCCACTCCCCAGTCAGACTGCAGACTAAAATGATGGAGTGCTGATAGTCCTCCAATGCCTCCCCACAAAGCACGTAGAGGGCCGCACAAGTTTTCCCACAGCTCACTGTGAAAGAATCCTAGAGCAGCTTGGTGTACTGCAGCAACACAAACCCTGATGGGCTCAAACAGCCTGAGCTGCCTGATGTCAGTATGTAGGGTGTTGCAGAATGCTGGCCTGGTGAGAGTCATGATTTGCACTGCTAACTACGTTCCTATGTAGTACCTGGAAACACTGGCAGTGCTAAATAATCTACTGCCCTTCACCTGGCTTAGCAATCAAATGCCACTCTCTGACGCTAGCTCAGAACTCCCATTGCAGCCAATAGGAATTCTGGGCAAGTCTGATGGTAGAACTTAATTTTGATATTTAGAGGCCTAGCAGTCTCGCCCTAATTGCTGCAGTGTGGAAATGGGATGGGATTTTATGACTGAACCCCCACCCAAGAAGTAACCAAGCAACTGTTGGCTTTTTCAGACTGTAATTAAGCACAAAAGCTGGAGCACTTTGCCACTAATGCATTTTCTATTAGACACCCAACCTTTGGCATTAAACAAAGCAAAATCTCACTTACAGGGAATGCTTTGTGTCTGGATACAAACACCTTTCCCCCAGATTCTCAGTCTTGTCTCTAGGAATGCTGTCATGTGTTTTATTCTTTGTTAAAGATCATGATTCTTTCCCTCAAAAGGTATTATTTAAAAAAGCCATTCTTCACCTTTAGGTGCCTCCCTGACAAAGCACATTTGGGTTTGTTGCAGTTTTAATTAGCAACCCAATTTTTCATATTGGGTTGAAACTAGGGGAATGAACAGGAGTCCTGGATATTGGCCACTTGCCAGAAGACAGGATGTTGTTGGCTAAGATGGCCTTTGGTTTGATCCAGTACGGTGGTTGTTCTCTCGACTGGTAACTATTCTTCCACCTAGTGATTTTGTTTCCTTAGGTGAACACAGCTCACTTGGCTCACATAACATACTTTTTAAATCCACATTGTCAATTTAAGCTGATGGACTAACTGAAGTAACGACCTCTAATATAAGACCCAACCCAGATTTTCACTAATGTTTAGAGAGAAATTAGTGTATCCTTTAACATGTGTCCACACTGGGTTGTGTCACTAGTCCCAGATGCTTTTCAAACATAAGAGCAAGGAAAACAAAAGGAAATGAATTAACTAAACTATTTAGTATCTATCACTGACACTGTGGAAGCCTCAGTTAGGCACTGGGACCTCATTGTGCTACGTACTGTAAAACACAGAACAAAAAGGTGGTTTCTGCTCCAAGGTCATTATGACATATGATGGAGCTGAGCATCTACAACTGCCAGGATCAAGCCCTGCATATTTTCCCTTCCCTGGTGTAAAAGGGCTCCAGTCTACAGCTGTAGTATCTGCTATGTCATGTTCGGTCCTCCTCTGTTCTCACTCAGGTATCACTTGACAGGTAGTGTCTCACCCTAATAGGGTCATGCAGCACCATATTTCTTATGCAGCACTAAATTTCTTTCCCTAGTTACAGGGACAGTATAATTTTGCTCTTAAGTTTCAGCAGAAAAATAGGCACCATTCTGCAGCATGAATGTGGAGCAAAGGAGAAGTCAGGAGGAAGGAGTAAAGAATTCCTTGCTGCACGAGTCAAAAGGAACATTCAAAGAGTGGAGATGGTTTGAATAACTGGATGGTGTTTAAGAAAGGGTCAGTGGGTAACTTGAGCAAAGAGGGTGGTGCCCTGAGGTTAGAGAAAGGGGATATGGAGTCTGGCCGTCGGTCAACAGATTGCTTCTGGTAGTAAGCACTACTGTCACCCATAAACACTTGCAGGATGCGGGAACAAGAGCAAGATTCTCAATTTATTGCGGCAAGGTTTGTTATGCACCACTGGGGTTCCTCTTGTGGCACATTGGGGACCAGTATGTGACCAACCTGACACTCCACTTTTAACTGCTCACCACATATCCCTCTCTTTCTGAGCTCAACTGCTCACTGTGCCTCTGTCTTCCGGCCAGACTGCTGTACCTTTCCTTTCTTGGGGTCTCCAATTCCCCCTGGGTGATCCATCTAAGCTGGTCTATCAATCCACTGCCCAGCCTATACCACTTCCTCAGTGGCTAGCAGGAGAACTCCAGCCCCACCACCCACTGATCCAGCTTCTCACCTAGGGACCCTGTCTGTCCAGCAACTATGGTCTAAGCTAGAGGTCAGCAACCTCTGGCACATGTGCCAGAAGTGGTATGCAAGCATGAGGCAGGAGCTCAGTCCCACCCCTCCTTCCTCATGCAACTGGGAGCTTGCTCAAAGCCACGTTGCCTGTGGATTAACGCAAGGCCAGCTAACGTTACCAGCCAGCACCTAAGTGGTAAATCTCTGCATCTTTATTTATTAATGAAACTGTTGTAAGTAGGTCTATTAGTGACTTTAAAAAGTATCACAAGCATGTATACCATACATAGAAGTCAAAAGGTCAAATTTCAGCACTCCACCTTGGAAAGGTTGCTGACCTCTTACCTAAGCAATGGCTGACACTTGTTTGGTTTACCTGAGCTCTTTCCTACCTTTCTTTTTAATGTCTTCCCACCCACTCCTGGGTTATCACTGGAGCCTTCCCTGTTTCCAGAGGCTACTTCATCCTCCATAGGGGCGTTGGCAGGATCTGCAGCCTCAGGTAAAAAATCTCAGTGTTTACCTCTCCTAGGATTCCTGCCTGGAGTTTGCCCATCCCCCTGTTCTCCAAAGAACAACTGCAGTATTCCTTCTTACAACCCCTTCATGTGTGCCGCTTCTTGGTTTCATACCAAATCTGCCTGCTCCTGCCCCCCTGGGCTTCATCACCATTTGGAGCTTATCAGCTCTGGTTCTTCTCCAGGTGCTGCATGCCACACAGTAAATGAGTCCTGGTGTGAGGTAAAGACACCATCAAACACATGAAACACTTATTAAGGCCAGCTCCAATAAATCCAGCCCATTATTCATCTATGCAGCACATCTGTCCATTCTCGCACGCATCCAAAATGCCACCAAGGATCTCCTCTGTTGCTCAGTGCAAGAGAAATCATTCAACCCAAATTTACTCGCATTCCATGGACATTTGGTGTCCCCTCCCTACAGGGCTGCAGATTTTTTTAAGCCACAAAAGCAAAAGGCCATGAAAATGTCATCATAGAAACTGTTATTTGCACTAAAGAATGAATGTTGTCTGCTTTTTAAACATCCTGCATAATCGGTTTTCATTTAGGTTCCTTTCTTCACAGGAATAAAATCCTGACCCCCATCAAAACCTAGAACAGGAAGGGACCTTGTGAGGTCATCAAGTCCAGTCCCCTGCCCTCAAGGCAGGACCAAGCACCATCTAGACCATCCCTGATAAATGTCTATCTATCCCACTCTTAAATATCTCCGGTGATGTAGATTCCCCAACCACACTAGTCAGTTTATTCCAGTGTTTAACCCCTGTGACAGTTAGGAAGTTCCCTAATGTCCAGCACAAATTTCCCTTGCTGCCATTAAAATCCATGGCTTCTTGTCCTATCATGAGATGTTGACAACAGTTTTCCTCCCTCCTCCTTGAAATACCATTTTAGGTAGTTAAAAATTGCTATCATGTCCCCTCTTGGTCTTTTCTCTTCCAAACTAAACAAAACTGATTCTTTCAGTTTTCCCTCATAGATCATTTTTCTAGACTTTTAATTGTCAAAGTTGGTGGCAAAACTGAGTTAGGGGACAGGATTTCACCCTCTGTCTTTCATCTGGACCTTGGCAAGGCATGCAGGATTCATGATGCTACACAGACATGTTTGGAGAATAAATTAATGAAGGTTGGTAAAGAGCTTTGAGATCTTAGAGTGACAGATGTCACCTATTTATCTTCGAGACCCCATCAGCACTGCAATACTGAGAACCTGCATAGTGTAGATGCATTATATATACACAGTATTTTTCCATCATCATTTGCTGTCTGATTCACTGCCAAGCTATTCCTGTTTGCATTTACATTTATAAATTACCCATGCAATTTACACATGTACCAGACATGATTAATGGTGCCAGGTGAGGTTTATGTTCATGTTTGCTCTACTATTTTGCTAAAAGATAATAGGAAATATTTGGCTTCTTTATGGGCTCCGATATAAATGGTGATACAAAGGTTGGCAATGCACGAGCCTTGACACTACCTAAATATATCTCTATATATAGCTATTGTTAAAATTAACAACCCTTTTATTTATAATACTATTATAAGACTGATATGTTTATGTCCGCATTGGCAGTGGTAACCTTCCTGCCTTTATTTCAGCCTCAGCTGGTTATGCTTATATTAGGCTTTTATATCCCTGCCTTTTCCAGCAGCATTGCATCCACCCCATCACAAACGCATTAACATCACACACAAAACAATGTCAGGCCTGCCTTATAATTCACCCGAGCATTCCAAGATGGATTTGGCTAGCACCCCTTACAGCCAACACCTTCTTGTCCCAGGAAAGCTTTTTCTGGCCAGTAAAAGACTCAGTACCTGTCTCGCAAGAGAGAAGCACTGGATTTGGCATAAGTGGAGCCTTCAGACTGAGAAACATCTGTGTTATCAGCATCCATCCAGCACTATCTGAGAGAAAGAAACCCTCACCCTGCAGGTATGTATGAGATATAGTACAGGTCACACCTTCCTTATCTGGTCCCAAAGGAGAGACTTGGCTGGAGCAGGGAGGTCCAGGGCTTCTGCACACAGACAGCCCCACAGGGCTGCTGCTGCAACCATAGCTTCCCACCCCAGGACTCCAGCTCCAGCCTGGGCTCCCAGAAGCTGCAACATGGCTCCAGTCCCTGCTCCCTGGACTGCTGCAGGGCTGCCAGGGGCCTCTGGCTCTGTCCCCTGGCCCTGTGGGGCAGGTGGGGGTTCTGGGTCCCAGCCCCCATGCTGCCACAGGGTAGAGGAGACTCCAGCTTTTGGCCCATGTGCTGCTGTGGAGCAGAGAGGCCTTGCAGCTCCCAGTTTTCCAAGGGGCACCTTCTTGCAGGCTCTCCTCTGCAGCTCTTCCCTCCTGCCTGGCATGTGCCTCCTCTGCCCTACCTGTGGGGGAAGCCTTATAAAAAGGTTCCACAGGCCTTACATTGGCTGCAGCTGCTTGATTAGCCCCAGGTGCTGGATTAGCCTGCTGCTGCAGCCTGATCCTTGTCAAGCCTCAGTCCCAGGAAACAAAGGCACTGACCTAACTGCCCACATACTTGCTCTTCCTAAAGTCTCCATCATGTGCTGCAGGCTGTGACCCCCCCACAGTACTTTATAATTATGTAAGTACAAAATGGCTGTTTTGGGGGCCCCCAGAAGAATAAGCTTGTAGGGTCAGAGACAACATTTGCTAGGAGCTGAAAATTCAGGGATAAATCACCAAATAATATCCAATTCCACTTGCAAATACTGGTGAAATACAAAGCAGTAGTTTCACACAGCAGAGGGGCTGATGAGAACAAAAGGATTTCAAATGAAATGGAACACAAGGCTGCAAAATAGACTTCTATAATGAATTCCGAGGGAGGCCTCTGTTATTATCTGTGTGATATAAAATTGCTCCTTTTGTCTCTTTTCACACACTTATATGGGATACCCACACCAGCCTGGCACATTCAATAAAACTGTGATCTGACTGATTAAAATGAACAGCAATCTGTTTTCTGCTGACAGTTGCACAGCAGCTTGAATATCAGGGGGTATGAATATGGTTAAATAGCCACTCAGAATTGAAATTAATATTCATAAATACTGTCACAATATTAGACCAGCTCTGTCAAGCTGGGTATGAAGCAAAACATGTTCAGACAATGGAACGATAAGTTAGGAGCATTACATCATCAGAACATCTCCTAATTGGAGTATCATATCTGGACAGCATCACACTGTTCCTTTCTCAATGAGTTCTTTTATGGGTTTTGCATTCCTCCTAAATTATGATTTCTAAAGGGTTTCCATATGTAGCTGCAGTAGGGAGTAATAGTGTGGGAGGTCGGAGAGGGTTTCTAGTAAGAAGAAAAAAGTCTAAGAGCTGACTGTAGCACAAAATGAATCTTGGTTCACTTTGTGCTGGTCTACAATAGGGGAGAAATTCAACCTAAGATGTGCAACTACAGCTATGGGAAAAGTGTAGCTGGAGTCAACATATCTTAGGTTGAACTTCTCTGCCATGACCACAGTGGAAGGTCAATGAAGGAAATTTTTCCATCAACTTTCCTTACTCATTGCAACTGCTAGGAGTACCAGGATTGACAGTGGTCATCCTCAATGTTTGATTTAGCAGGTGCCTACTAGACCAGCTAAACAGAGCCCTGGAAGGCCAACCTCATAGCTGGAATTGTGTATCTCAAGTTGAATTTCTTCTCTGGCATTGACCTGCCCTAAGACCCTTGATGGCCTTAATCTATCTCTGACTAGAGGATGTCCCTAGATCATTTAACAACAAACAAACAAACAAACAAAATACCTTTCCTTGTGTAGGTCTGGCATGTGGTGAACTCCACGTTGGTGTTTTCAGTTCAGAGGAAGAAGAATAGTTATGTAGCTCAAACTCCCTAGGTATCTTATTCCTATCACTATTGTTTTGACTAAAACTTCAAGACATTGCAAATAGCTCAGCAAATATTGTCAGGATCTGTGTAAAACCTGCCACAGTGCATCTAGGGACTTCTTGACGTTCTTACCTACTGGCAAAATTAGATTGTGAATGAGTCAGTTGTTTGGGAAATTCTGAATATTTCTGTGACGGCTCCACGTTTTGACATGCCTTTGTGAAATATCTAAGCACAATAATTTTAGGAACAAGAGAAGTAGAGAGATGAGCTACAGGTGAAAGGTATATATTCACCAAGGATTTGGTTTATCAAGTTTAATAAAAAAGCGATGTTCCTGAAAAGAGGGGAAAATCCCTTTGATAATCTTTGCAGATCAGACACGATAGCTAAAGTCAGGTACCTGAGGTGTCCAATTTCTCTGTAGATTAGGAAATGCTACACCAAGCAAAATACTCAAAAGTGCCTAAAGTCTTATTGAAAACAAATAGAAATTAAACTCCAAAGTCACTTTTGAAAACTAGATTTAGACACTTTTGTTAATTATACTGCACAAACCATTAGCCATTCCAATATCTTCCACAGAAGACAGGCTGAAGTCAAAATGTGTCCTATAAGAATGGACTGAATAGTTTCTAGAGCTATCTACAGATGTCTCAGATTGGTCCTGTATTAGAATTATTGCTTCAATGCTGTATTAGTTCTTGACTTTGTAAAGAAAAGGAAGCCTTTTAGTTAGTGTCTAATGTGCCCAATCCAAAGGCCAATGAAGTCAACTTAGGGTGACCATCCATCCTGTACTGGGTGGGGAACGGTCTTGTATCTGGGATGCCAAAAATGCATCCCAAATTTTTCTTTAAAGGGACTCTTATTTGCCTGCCCCCGCCCCCACCAGCTTCAGTGAGGCAGGGGGAGCCTGCGCAGCTGTGGCTTCCCAGGGATCCTGGGAAGTGCCAGCAGCTGTGGCTTCCCTGGGGCTCCCAGGGAGTGCTGGCAGCTGCTGCCTCCTTATCGGCTCGCCGGGGCTTGGAGGAGCTGCCCCTCCCCTGCATACATCTCTGTCCCAAATACTTGGGACAGGGAAATATGGTTGCCCTGAATCAACTGGAGTCTTTTCACTGATTTCAATGAGATTTGGATTAGGCCCACAATCTTCTGTCTCCTTCCTCACTATTCTTCTCCATTTTACTATTTACTTTTAGGTTTTTTTTTGCAGCATACAATATTACCACTTTTCCATGGACATTTTTAAGGGTAAGTCAAGTAAGTCGATCTCAGATACACAGTTCTAGCTATGGCATTTGTGTAGCTAGAATCGACATATCAGAATTGACTTACTTCCCTCGTATAGTTCGAGCCTCTTTAGTCTTGTGTTGACGTCCCTTATTCCATATGACAGTGTGGAGTACAGGGTTGACGGCCGACCGCAGAAAGGTCGATTTTGCTACATCTTAACCAGATGGACAAAATTGAAGTCTTGCAGCTCGATCACAGCACATCAATCTTCCAGTAAGTGCAGATGTGCCCCAAGAGTGCTTTGAGCTTCTGTTCTCTCCTTCTGACTGGATGTTGTCTTATTAGAGATGCCACTTCTCAAACGAGAAAAAAATGTCAGGCTTTCCTGAAGTAACCTCCATTGCTGTAGTAAACTGGAGTTACCTTTATGTTATTTTACCAAGGAAGGGCACATCAGTTTCAGAAAGTGGGTTCGTTCAGGGCCATTAAAGGGAGGTCAGAAATTGGTTACATAAAAGCAAAGTGGTGCCGTCAGAGGTGATGGTCTTACTTTATGGAAGAGTGTGAGGGGCTAGATAAAGTTACAGTGAAGTACTGAAGGGATTATTATTCTCAGATTCTACACGTTGCACCCAGGTACCAGAGAAAGCGCCGTGTTTTCACAACACTGAGGTTTTTGTCTTTCAACAGGGAAGCACCAGACATTGTAAAGATGGAACTTTAGATAACCTATGAAAAATGGTAGAAATCAACAGTGGAAATTAGCTAAATAGTGAAATCCATGTACTGGCTGCAAGATAAACTTGCACTCTCTTTCTTGACAACCTAAAGCCAATAGATTTAGAATGATAATATCAGCTAGTCTTTTCACACAAAGGCACAGTCAACCTGTAAATGCAGCAGCTCTAAACAAATAGGGCTAGATTCTCCTTTCATTACACTGGTGTAAACCAGGAGTAGCACAACTGAAATCTACACAATTTCACACAGTCTCACAAGAAGAATACAGACACTTAAATATGCTGAACCATTACTATATAATCTTAATAAAGTAATAATTATGTGTATATCTTAGAGTAAATTCTGCCTTT
The DNA here is from genome assembly GCF_033958435.1 of Carettochelys insculpta. NCBI lineage: Eukaryota > Metazoa > Chordata > Testudines > Carettochelyidae > Carettochelys > Carettochelys insculpta. The sequence continues at coordinate 68,678,133 of NC_134144.1, forward strand.
ACAATAAACTCAATTTGGTCTATTATCAGGGAAACCTTTCCCCACTGTCTACACAAAATTACCAGTGTGTGACAACTAGTATGCACCAAAATAGCATGAAAATACATCAGAAGGCAATTTACCATCAGTGGCTGATTTATATATTTTGCCCACATTATGTGCTTACCTTTGCAACCTCCAGGGTAGTCAATTACCAGATACAAGCTTTGGGAGAAATACCACAGTTATTCAGAAATATTCTCAAACACTCCACATTTTTGTTATAAATACTGTAATTACTCAGATATTTGAACTGCAATCTTTTGTTCATTAGCCACTGTGGTGTGTGAGAGATCGCTAAGAATTAACTTTTTTACATTGAGACGGATAGGGGCCACTGTCGGAACATTCATTTTATGGGCCCTGTCCGATTCTCTGAATTAGATATAACTGATATAATTTCTACTAGAGAGCCAACATAGTTATCTTGAACCATAAAGGAAGCATAGTTGAGGGGAAGCAACAGAAAAATGGCTTATCACAATGGAACACATGCTATCCAATATTGTTCAGCGTCTACACAAATGATCAACAAGTCTATCTCAGCACAAGAAATGTTGTATGGGACACTGAAATCTTCAAACCATGAGTTAAAGGCTTAACGTTACAGACACTTCAACATTTACATTAGTTTAAACCTTCAAGTGACTTTTGCACCAGAGAAAGGAAAAAACCTTGGGGTTTCTGCTTTGACCCCAAATCTGGCCATCAGTTACACCCTGGGCAGGTGGTCAAGACTAACAGCCAGAACCCTGGGAAAGAATTCACTGTAATAACTCAGAGCCCTCTCCACCTAGTGTTTCATCTTGGGAGATATTTGCTGCCAGCAGACACAGATCACCAACATGCCATTGTCAGCAGTCTTGTCACCCCATTCCTTCCATAAAGTTATCAAGCTTAGTCTAGAAGCCAGTTAGGTTTTTTGCCCTCTTTTGAAAGGCTGCTCCAGAACATCACTCTTCTGATGCTTAGAAACCTTCATCTAATTTCAGGCCCAAACTCGTTCATGGACAGTTTGCATCCATTTATTCTTGTGTCCACATTGGTGCTTAACTTAAGTAACTACTCTCTCTCCCTGGTGTTTATCTCTTTGATGTATTTATAGAGCACTGCACAAGCCAAGCTCTGGTAGTTTCCTCTCATAAGGTGGGCTTCCCATTCCTCAGATCATCCTAGTAGAACTTCTCTGCACCTTTTCCAGTTTGAATTAATCCTTCTTTAAAATAGGAGACCAGAACTGCCCACACTATTCAAGATGTATAACATCACTAACACTTTACTATCTCTACAGGAAACACTTTTCCTGATGCATTCTAGAACTGCATTAGCCTACATTACCAGCTCATAGTTACCATGTGATCAACCAACACACCCATGTCTTTTTCCTTCTCTGTCACATCTAATTGATAAGCCTCCATCTTGTAACAAAATGCGTTAGCTCCTAGGTGCATGATCTTGCACTTTGTATTATTAAATGTCATCCCATTGCTATTACTGCTACTTTCCAGGTCATCTACTCTTCTTGCCTGGTGTTCCGGTTCTTCTACATATTACCACTAACTCCCAACTTTGTGTCATCTGCAAATTTTACTAGTACACTCCCAGTTTTTGTGTCAAGGTCATTTATAAGAAATGTTAAGTAAGAGTAGTCCATAGATGGATCCTGGAAGAATTCCACTAATAATGTCCCTCCTGCCTTAAAGTTCACCTTTTAGTATGACCTGTAGTAGCTGTCTCTTTAACCAGTTCTTTACCTGCCTTTCAGTTCTCATGTTAATCCCCAGATTCTCCAATTTAACTAATTATTTCCCATGTATCTAAAAACAAAGGGAGATTGGATACACTGTTTTTTCTTTCTCTAAAAAAATCTCAAAGAAGGAGATCAGGTTTCATCTGGCTGAGTCTAGCTTTTGTAAAACCATGTAGTATTTTATCCCTAGTAATGTTAATTTCTGTGTCCTTAACTACTTTCTTTCAAAATTTGTTCCAAGACTTTGCATACAGTTGAGGTCAGGCAAGCCTGTACTTTCCTGGATCCTTTTTTTCCTTTCTTAAAAACAGCAATTATATTAGCAATTTTCCAGTCAGAGGGTACATCCTATAAGGTTCGTTAAAAGTCCTTGCTAGCTAGCTTGCAATTTCATGTCAGTCTCATATTCTGGGATAGCGGTTGTGCAGGCCCTCAATTTACTTCCACTGAGTTTTTGAGTTGAGCTATTTGAGTTTGACTACTACCTCAGATGTGGCAATTTCTTTCCTTATCTTCATTCCCATTAGCCACCCTACCACTATCCACAAGCTCTTCCTTAGATTATTAAAAATGGAAGCAAACTATTTGTTCTGGTGGTTGATCATGGCTAGATTATCTTTAATCTGCACCACATCCTCGATGCTTAGTGGGCCCATTTTTCCCTTGCTTTCTTTTTTATTTATAGAGATACAGAACCTTTTCCTATTGGGTTTAACTCCCCTTGTGAGGTCCAACTCCGTTGGACTTTCCGCAGTTCTCACATTATCCCTGTCCTTCCTGACTTCCAAGTGGTGGCTTTCTCTGATTCCTCCCATGTTCCATTCCTTGTAGACTTTCTGCTTTCTCTTAAACATGTTTGAGACGCTTGCTCATTAGCTTGGTTTCAAACTCTTCCCTACCCGTTTTCCCCTTGCTTGGGATGACAGCTTGAGATAGATTTTCCAACTTTAACTTAGAGGAATTCCAGGCCTCCTCCACATTCAGACCCTTGAGTTCTTGGATCCAATCCACCCACCTAACTAATTCCCTTAACTTTTGAAGTCAAGGACCTTTGCTGCAAAGCTATTTTTGCTTACTGTTCCATTTAGTTTAAACTGAATTAGCTGAGGATCAATCAAACCAAGGCTGTCCTTTACAACCAGTTTTTCTACGAGGTCCTCGCTATTTCAAAATACCACAACTAAAAGGACATCACCTGTTATTGGTTCAGGAAGCATTTAATGATGAAATCTAGAAAAGTGTGTGTCCTATTATTAGTAGTAGCATTTGTCCTGCAATCTGTATCTGAGAAGTTAGAGCCACCCATAGATATAGAATTCCCAGTACTATTTATTTAATTAAAGACATTAAAAACATCTCTATCCATATCCAAGACATATGCTGGCAGCATCTGAAGAAGTGAGTTAACTCACGAAAGCTCATGCTCTAAACTTTTCTGTTAGTCTATAAGGTGCCACAGGACCCTTCGTTGCTCACTGGTAGCTTGTAGCTTAGCCCAAGCACTGTCCCAGGTGAATCTTTAGTAGCTTTCTTCCTCAGAGTGATTTTGGCCCAAATAGACTTTGCTTTACCCATTTCATCACTTCCAATTTCTTTATAATGTCTCTCATTATTAATAAACAACACTACTCACTGGTGCCTGTACTACAGGTGCCAGTTCACAGGGGATATGAGTTGTTCCAGGACCCCACTACAGAAAGTGTTTTTTTTGTTTTTAGCTCAAGCTCTAGCAACTCATTCTTTCAGCCTTGGTGATCTCCAGTCCAAAGCCTTAGCTTAGTGGAGAACCCAGGTCCTCAGAAATTCAGTTGTTTCCTAACCTCTGCATCACAGTGACTCTTTCCAACAACTGCCTAAAGTTACCATTCCTGTTTTCATCTACCCGGGTCTCTCGCATGCTGGGTTTGCAAATGGATGAATGGTCAGTTTTGAAGGGAGAGAAATCAAGTTCATATAGATTTCATGCCAAGTATCTGCACAGCCCATGGTGTGAGTCTGTCATTTGTCACGAGGGAACCATTGGCTGCTGTCATGTCTGGTTCTGTGGGGAAAAGTCACCACAACACACATTTGGACCGGGAGTTAATAAAAAGGGCAACTGTTTAACAATAGGTGCTTATATTTAGGCTTTATCACATAAATCTCCATGGGAAATTTTCCTTGGCTCTTGACCTTCTGGGGTAAGTTAGCAGGTTAAAAACATGAAACAAGGATGGCTGATGCAGCACAGAATTCCAGGCTGGCATTGTACAAGGTTCTTAATGATGACTAGTGATTTTGCGTGCCTTCATTTTTATGTGCTCACTTCTCACTCCTCATTTTCAGAGGTCAGGTGGGGCCAGCGTTGTTTGAAAATCAGGTCCCTTGACAATGTCCACCATTGAGAAAAAATAACCAAAGCACACCAAATCATTAAATACTTTAAATCTTGGATGCTAGATCTGAAACCTCAGCCCTTGGTTTTAAAAAACTCTGCCTAATTATGACAGAAAGATGTAAGCCAGGGGATGATTTTCGATGCAGATTTATGCACACTTTGTGATAAAGATCATTAAAAATATTTAAATGCACTGATAAGATTTATATATTGAGGCTTCACTGTGAATAGCATTTGAAGGTAAGGGAGAGCTGTCATGCATAATTTTTTCCCAGCTCTGCTGCTGACATGGATAATTTAGATGCTAATCGGAGCAGGCTATGTCCTTACCCTTGTTGAGAAGTTTTATTTTAAACTCTTTGCTTGGCGATCAGGTGGTTGGAATGTTTGTTAAAAATTTTAATTTCTATTCATTTCCCACTGTTTTATTAGCTCCTCTTTTGCTGTGATTGTACCTGCGAGGTATGAGAATTAACTGAACTTTCGATGACCTAATCAAACACAGGTAAAGACAAAGCCAGGTCCAATTTCTCTCTATTCATTTTCTTAGAATTCAAAACGACATTTTCAAGGCAAACAGGTCAACATCTCATTGGCTGTCAGGGAATTTTTTTAAAAAAAATTCAGGTGGTGAATGTTTTATAAAAGTTGAATGAAGTCTATTCCTTTCAAGATCCAGGAAGATACAGTTTGATACCATGATTTCTAAGAATGCAAAATTATTCTGGATAAGCGTCATTAACACCAGTCTGTCCTTAAGTACATCAGCTTTGTGTTCATTCTTGGTAACAAAGCTGTCTCACTGGTAGAGATGAGTGAAATTGGTTGAGCAAAACTTTTTGGGGGTGAAAAATGCCCATACAGTGACACTGAGAAATTGTTGTTAATTTCTTTCAGTGTTACTAAATTATTTTGGTTGGGAAAAAAAACCCTAAAATAGGTTCTGGAAGTATCAGAGAGGGAGTCGTGTTAGTCTGTATCTTTGAGAACAAAACGAAGTCCTGTGGCACCTTATAGACTAACAGATATTTTGGAGCATAAGCTTTCGTGGGCATCTGATGAAGCGGCTCTTTGCCCACGAAGGCTTATGCTCCAAAATATGTTAGTCTATAAGGTGCCACAGGACTTCTAGGTTCTGGAAAACACTCAACATTTCATTTTCTCATTTTTGAAATGGGAACATGTCAATTTTTCAGGGTGAAAAATCTTACATTTTAAAATTACCATGACATTTATTCTTAACAAAATTTTTAAAATGCTGAAAATTGAAGCACTACCTTTAGTTCTGGATAAAACAAAATAGATCACTCTACCCAAAACTTTTTAAAAAGATTCTTGATTCTCTGAATATTTTTTTAAATGCACATGCAGTTTGACCCAAAGTTTTGAAATGATTTGCAAACTGAAAAGCCTGTTATTTGCACAATTCAATTAATCTATTTCAATTTAGCTAGCTATGGATGGATTTCTAAAGAGGTCCCCGATTTAGTAGACTGTTGGCTCATCCTTTTCAGAATTTAGGTCAGAAAACACATGAGAACAAATCTATCAAAAAGGTACATTTCTGTTATGCGTGGCGTCTCCTCTTCACTTCTTGCTATTTTCTTAAATACCTAAGTGCTTTTTAGACAGCATAAATCCTACCATCACCCTTGTAAACTAGGTGCATTGTGATAGGTAAATTGGACTCCAGGTGTTAAATGATTTGGCAATAAGAAAGCAATCCTGATGCAAAGTCACTTGCCGTGGCCACAAGATCACACAAATAAGTAACAGAATAATTCTCAGGCTAACAGAGGAAAAGATAAACTGAATTATTAGTTACTTAGAGTGCAAGCCTTTTGGGGGCCAGGACTGTCTTTTTGCCATGTGCTTTTTTTATACATATACGTACACACAGAGGCTGCATCTACACTAGCAAGTTCTTTTGAAATATTTTTTGAAAGAAGCAGCTTTTTTGAAGTATCCAACAAGGCATCTACGCACAAAAAGTGTTCTTTAGAAATTAAATTGAAAGACTATGGTGCTCCTTTTGAAAGCTACCTTCCACTCCCAATTCAGGAAGAGCACCTGCTTTAAAGGCTTTCTTAGAAAGAAAACATGTGTAGATGCTGTATAGGCATTTTTTTTTCAAAAGAGCAGTTCTCATGGCACCCGATTTTTCAATCCCTGGCCCGTTCTTTCAAAAAAGCGGGGACTGTGTGGATGCTCTCTTTTGAAAGCGCAGATCACTCCTTTGATCTACTTTTTTGTTGTGGACACACTCTTTAGAAAGAAGTCCTTTCAGAAGAGATCTTCCGGAAGGACTTCTTTTGAAAAACTGCTGTAGGGTAGACGTAGCCAGAGAGTTTAACCATGACAATACTAGCCAGCAAATTATGAGTTTTCAAATGATACCTTACAAGATGCACCTTACACACAGATTATTACAATAATGTGCAGGGTGTGAATTTTTTGTCAACTGCCCAGAAGACTGATGAAGGATTTTTTCTGTTCCACTTACGGCTTGTCTACACTACCACCTTCCTTTGAAGGAAGGAGGGTAATTAGGGCATTGGGAGTTTACTAATGAAGTGCTGCTTTGCATACTCAGCACTTCATTAAGCAAATTCCCCCTCGCGGCAACCTTGAAGTTTTAAACTTCGAAGTACCAGCCCACGTCTAGCTGCGGCTCACCCGCTGGTACTTCAAAGTGCCAGGGCAACTTCGAAGTCCCTTTACCCCTCAAAAGCTGCGTCTACATGTGCACGCTACTTCGAAGTAGCGGCACCAACTTCGAAATAGCGCCCGTCGCGTCTACACGCGTCGGGCGCTATTTCGAAGTTAACTTCGACGTTAGGTGGCGAGACGTCGAAGTCGCTAACCTCATGAGGAGATAGGAATAGCGCCCTACTTCGACGTTCAACGTCGAAGTAGGGACCGTGTAGACGATCCGCGTCCCGCAACGTCGAAATTGCTGGGTCCTCCATGGCGGCCATCAGCTGGGGGGTTGAGAGATGCTCTCTCTCCAGCCCCTGTGGGGCTCTATGGTCACCGTGAGCAGCAGCCCTTAGCCCAGGGCTTCTGGCTGCTTCTGCGGCAGCTGGGGATCTATGCTGCAGGCACAGGGTCTGCAACCAGTTGTCAGCTCTGTGTATCTTGTGTTGTTTAGTGCAACTGTGTCTGGGAGGGGCCCTTTAAGGGAGCGGCTGGCTGTTGAGTCCTCCCTGTGACCCTGTCTGCAGCTGTGCCTGGAATCCCTATTTCGATGTGTGCTACTTTGACGTGTAGACGTTCCCTCGCTGCGCCTATTTCGATGTTGGGCTGAGCAACGTCGAAGTTGAACATCGACGTTGCCGGCCCTGGAGGACGTGTAGACGTTATTCATCGAAATAGACTATTTCGATGTTGGCTGCACGTGTAGACATATCCAAAATGTTTAAAACTTCATAGTTGCCGTGAGGGGTACGTTGCTTAATAAAGTGCTGCGTATGCAGCACAGCACTTCATTAGTAAACTCCCAACACCCTACTTACTGTCCTTCCTTTGAAGGAGGGTGGTAGTGTAAACACAGCCTTAGTGTCCCTCAGGTAGGCCTACATAGCAAAGTTATTTCAAAATAACACCCATTGTTTCAGAACAACTTTGCTAGAGTCTACATGATGCAACTGCTATTTTGAAATAATTTTGAAATAGTGATTGGCTTATTTTGAAATAGGTAAATTTCATTCCATGAGGATTGGCGCCTATTTTGCAATAGCTATAGGGGATTTTGAAGTCTGGGGGGTCCTTTCAAAAGGTCCCCGTCTACACAGGCGGCATGTGTTCCAAAAAACACACTTTCGAATCACACGCGGCTGCCATTAAGCTAATGAGATGATGCATATTCCTAGAAGCGCCTCATTAGCATATTTCAAACTCCCTCATTACCACACCCCTTCCAAAAGGAAGGGGCTAGCATAGACATAGCTTTTGTGTGTAGCAGTGTTATTTCTAAACATGTTATTCCAAAATAGCTATTTTGGAATAGGTTATTTTGAAATAAGTCTGCCGTGTAGACATAGCCTCAGTCTCATAGGACTCACCTACACTGCACCATACTGAGAAACTACAGGGATGTGAAAAGCACAGTGCACCAAACTGCTGTGATGTATCGTCCTATGTGGACGCTGAAGGTGCATACAAAGGTTTCTTGTTTAAATTAAAGCAATCCTTTTGCTGTGGACTACATTAATGTGAACTACGAACCCTTTAGCGCATGCCCACAACATCCACAGGGGAGAGTTACAGCACAGCACTTGGGCATGCCCTGCTATTCATGCCCTCATAGCCCAAACCATGATGCAGCGTAGACAAGGCCTAACATGACTAAGTCCTATAGAAGACACAGATAGCTGTGGGCTGCTCTTCTAAAATAGTCCCAGACTTTGAAAGAAAATAGGCAACGGACCCGAAATCCATGTGCCAAGTGGTGAATCCACAAAATATTATGCAGCATGATCAGTATCTTAATCTTAGAGCTGGAAGAGACCTAAAAAAGCCATCAAGTCCACCTCCCTGCTCTAAGCAGGACCAAACCCATCAGATCAGCCCCACCAGGGCTTTGTCCAGGTCAGACTTAAACACCTCCAGGGATGGAGACTCCACTACTTCCCTGGGTAGACCATTCCAATGCTTCACCACCCTCCCAGTGAAAAAGTTTTTCCTAATGTTCAACCTGGACCTTTCCAACCACAACTTGAGACCATCGTTCCGTCTTCTGTCATCCGTGACCACTGTGAACAGCCTCTCTTCAGCCTCTTTGCAGTCTCCCTTCAGTAAGTTGAAGGCTGTTATCAAGTTCCCCCTCAGTCTTCTCTTCTGCAGACTAAACAGTCCCAATTCCCTCAACCTTTCTTCATAAGTCATATGTTCCAGCCCCCTAATTATTTTGGTTGCCCTCCGCTGGACCCTCTCCATTGTATCCACATCCTTCCTATAAATGGGGGTCCAGAACTGGACACAGTACTCCAGATGTGGCCTCACCAAAGCTGCATAAAGAGGAATACTCACTTCTCTGGATCTACTGGCAACGCTTCTCTTGATGCAACCTAATATGCCATTAGCTTTCTTGGCTACAATGGCACACTGTTGACTCATGTCCAGCTTCTCGTCCGCTACAACTCCCAGGTCCTTTTCTGCAAAACTACTACCAAGCCAGTTGGACCCCAGCCTGTAACAATGCTTGAGAGTCTTCTGTCCCGTGCCCATATTGAACCTCATCAGATTTCTTGCAGCCCAGTCTTCCAATTTGTCTAAGTCAGTCCGGACCCTGTCCCTACCCTCCTGTGTATCTAACTTTTCCCCTAGCTTAGTGTCATCCGCAAAGTTGTTGAGGGTGCAATCCAATCCCTCATCCAGGTCATTGATAAATATGTTGAACAAAACAGGACCCAGAACTGAGCCTTGGGGCACGCCACTAGAAACCGACCGCCATCCCGACATTGAGCCGTTGATCACTATCCTCTGGGCCCAACCTTCTAGCCAGCTTTCTATACATCTTACTGTCCATGTATCCAATCCACATTGCTTTAACTTGCCAACAAGAATACTGTGGGAGACCGTACCAAAAGCTTTGCTAAAGTCCAGATAAATCACATCCATTGATTTTCCCCTTTCCACAGAGCCAGTTATCTCATTGTAGAAACTAATCAGATTGGTCAGGCATGACTTGCCCTTCATGAGTCCATGCTGACTATTCCTGATCACTCTCCCCTCCTCCAAGTGCCTCAAAATGACTTCCTTGAGGAGCCCCTCCATGATTTTTCCAGGGACTGATGTAAGACTGACTGGCCTATAGCTCCCTGGATCATCCTTCTTCCATTTTTTAAAGATGGGCGCTACATTTGCCTTTTTCCAATCATCCGGGATCTCTCCCGATCTTTTCAAAGATAACGGCCAAGGGCTTGTCAACAACATACGCCAACTCTCTCAGAACCCTAGGATGAATTAGGTCCGGGCCCATCGATTTATGTACATTTAGCCTTTTTAGATAGCTCCTAACCTGTTCTTTCCCCACCAAAGCCTGTCCACCTTCATCCCACAATGCATCACTTTTCGCATTAGTCCAGGAGCTGTTTTTGTCTCTGAAGACAGAGGCAAAGAAAGCATTAAGTACTTCAGCTTTCCCTACATCATCTGTCACTGGGTTACCTCCCTCATCCAGTAGGGTCCCGACGCCCTCTCTGATCACCTTCTTCTTGTTAACATGCCAGTCAAAACTTTTCTTGTTATCCTTCACCTTCCTCGCGAGTTGCAATTCCAGTTGTGCTTTCGCCTTCCTGATAACTGCCCTGCATTCTTGAGCTATACGTTTATACCCCTCCCTAGACATCTGTCCCAGTTTCCACTTTTTGTAAGCTCTTTTTTTGTAAGCTCCTCTTCTTCCTTATGCATTACAGACGGCTGCATTTTACAGCCACAACAGATTTCACTTCACATGGTCGAAACTGATTTCATTCCATGCACGGCTAATTACAAAGAGGGTGAATCCAGCGGCAGATTTGTCCAAACACTTACGGAGTGTTTCTTTTTCTTTTTTGCTTTGTCTTTTGGATAACTAACAAACAGATTTTCATGCTACTTCATCTTCCAGCTCGATCAATACCTTTAAAGTGGTAACACACAGTCTCTCTTGAACTACTGCAAGTTAACGATCATATTACAAAGTCTCTTGTTGCACTAAATTGCCACTCTTGGTTCTCTCCGTAGGGGACGATGGCTTTCTGTGTGCTTGGAGCTAATATAATTGAATATGAAATTGGGTAGGAAGATGATGCATGTTAGGCCTTTAATTGCTGCAATCTGGTTAATTCTTTTCCCTAGATGCATGAATTTTGCCCATTTCTAGAAAGCCACATCAACACGAAGTTTTTCAACAGTTACAGGACAGGCATACAGTGCAGCATGCTCTTATTGTGTAGAACACTGGTCATTAAAAAACAACCCACAGAAAACCAACTCTCTATGGCAAAGGCTGCACAAGTGGTGGACTTGTCACAGCTGCTGCTAATTACTCCTGACTCATTGTGGAACACAGCAGCATCTAACTGCTTAATCAATACATTTGGTCAAACCATTGTCCTTCTAAGCAGTCTAGGAACGACATTTACTCCCTCTCCCACTATGGTATTTAAAACATAATTCTTTCTTCCTTCACGCCGCAGCAGTGTTCTTTCTCTAGTAAATGGTTCACTACTAACCTCCCCTCTTCTCTAATGCAGCCTGGTCATGGATTAGTTAATTGCTCAGTCATGCTTTCTAAACATTTAGAAGCATCTAATATTATGGGTATTAGAGACACATTTCTCCCATGGGAAACCAGAAATATATCTTCCCATATGCTTGCAGAGAACTTGGTTATAACAGCTCCCCTTTCAGGTCACTCCAGGGCAGTTGAGGTCAGCAAGGTGAGCTGTGTTCTCCATTCTGCAGATCCAGCTGAATTAAGCTTTTCTCATCTCCTGAAGTCCCTTCCTTAGCATAGCTGTCAGAGACCATCTGCACCTATCTGACAGGCTTGGTAAATTTCTATGTGGATCAGTACGTCTTGTCTCATTTTGGCCTCCATTTTTGCTCCAGCTCTTCCAAGTTAGAATTTCTTCCATCTCTTCCCAGTTTATCTGCATGCTGGTCATTCTGTGCACGACAAGAAGCCTTGGTGATGATTTTGGGCCCTGAACCCAGTGTGACATATCTGTTTTGTATAGCTCCTTGCACACGCCTGCCCACTTATATAAATAACTAGGTTCAAGGTGAAAAGATAAGATATCACATATAAATAATCACATGGGCAAGTGAGTTATAGTTTCCAAATAGTTCAACCGCTCCAGCACTACACTGTGCGAATTGCTGGGACAGTGCACAATGCAATGCAGTGTGTGCCTATACAATAGTGCAGTCCAGAGTCTTGGACAACCTTCCAGTTTATCTAAAGGGATTGCTTTGTTCTCCTGGCATACAGCTATGGAGGGATTGGGTTACTCCCATGGCAGGAACTGTGGTTGTGTCTCTCTTTACAAGCATCCTGGAGCCTTTCTTCTGCTCCTTCCTTCAAGTCACAGGACATGCACAGTCCAGACCTCATTGTCCAAATCCAACCCCAAGCCCCAAATCTTCCCAATGACGGCAGCAGAGCTGTGTTGGTATAGTTATGGCCCTACTGCTCATTTCCTGTGGAAAGATCACATGCCTGGAAGGAAACTTTTATGGCGTTGAAATTTCAAATTTCAAAGAGAAGCTTTGAAATGAGATCGTGAACATATGAACATAAGAATGGCCATTAGTAGGTCAGACCATAGGTCCATCTAGCCCAGCATCCCACCTGCCGACAGTTGGCCAGTGCTAGGTGCTCCAGAGGGGGTGGACCGAAGACAATGATAGAGAGACTTGCTTCCTGCCGTCCATTTCCAGCTTCTGACAAACAGGGGCCAGAGACACCACTCCTGCCGCTCATGAATCTAACCTCCATGAATTTATCTAGCTCTTCTTTGAACTCTCTTACAGTACTAGCCTTTACAGTGTTAATTTCCAGGTTCCTAACCAGAAATGCTCATCCTCATGGTGGGAAACGTATCATATTTATGGATGTATAGAGGAAAAAAAAACATATTCCAGCTATATAGTGGTAGCGTTCTTGTGAAGTTACAGAGCCATCCTGGAAGAATCTGGCCTTCTTTCTCCACGGCATTACATAATAGTTGCAGAGCACAAAGAGAAAAGAGAGAGAGAGAGAGAGAGACTAAGGCATATAGGCCAGGGAAGGAAAGGGCATGGAAAGCTTTTTATGGTACAGGGAGGCTGCTTCAGAGGGTAAGATCAGCAGAAGGAGAAGGTTCTCATACCAGCATGGAAGGGAGAGAGAGAAGGGACAGAAAGAAGCATGTTTGATGAACAGCAAGGCTATAGGAGTAAGGTCCAGGCGTTCTCTTAAAAGAAGGAGTTCATGTAGGTATTATGACGAGGTGAGAAAGGTAGAAAACAGCACAAGACAATAGGAGGAGGGAGGAAAGAAGGAAGAATAAGGTGATAGAGAAGAAGGGAAAAGGAGGTGAGATAAAAGACCAGAATCATATAGAGAGAGAGGAATAGGGAAGAGACAGGGCAAGCCGGAAAAGAAAAAAGAGGATTACGGGGGCTTAAAGAGAAGAATTGGGAGAGGGAACTACATTGGACCTAAACCTTTCCTGTGTTCGACAATCTGGCTAAGTCTCATTCACTGCAGGAAGCACAAGACTGCACACAGTGAATTCAGCTCCCAAATCGCACTCTCTGGACTTCGTTCTAATCTGTACTAGGCAAACACCCACTGGTGCGTGGCCTGCAAAATGAGCTTTATTCTCTCTGATTAGAGCTGAGTACATCACGTCACCCAAATAAAAGGCAGGTAAAATGTGCCTGAGTGAAGCCTCTCTTGGCTGGGATATGGTTCTGTTACACCGCGCCTCACAAGCTGGCTATGGATCCCCTGTGCCGCACTGTTTATGCATGTGAGCTCATGCTGTTTCTACATGGGTCATGGCCCAGCTCCATGCTTGTACAGCAGCAGGTGAAAGCAGAGCTGCTAGCGACAACAGGTTCAGACTGCAGGGCAAACGCTTACAGCACTTTATTTTAGACCCATTTATTTCAGCGGTACTTTTGGCTCCCACTTTATACACTTGCTCTGCCGTGCAGCAGAACAAGAGCAGGAAGCTGTGTTTGCAGCTGCATGTTTTTTCTCTCTCTCTCTCTCAACCTGGCTATTCCTCAGGGGCCTGTTCTACTGATAGCACGGATTTAATGAGGCAGAGGTGTGCAGTGGGGAACGGACCTGGGTTCAGCTGCTAATTCTGAGATGCTGTGTTACTTCGAACAAACTGCATCTCCTCTTGGCCCTCATTTCCCCTTTGTTGGGTCTTCACTGCAAACCCTTCAGGGCAGCTCCTGTCTCCTACTGCATGTTTGTACAGCTCCGAGCACAATAAAAGTGGTCCCTAGGTTATATTATAATTCAGACAATAGCCTTTTCTCAAGTCTAGCAAAGTCCAATTGACTTCATGGTTTCATTTAAGCGAGCCACAAAATATGTACAAACACAACTGAAATGAAAAAGAGGTCATACTGTACTGAGCCTGGGCTAAATCGGCTCTCATTTAAACCTGCTGTTGTCAAGGAACTTCTATGGGGAAGAATTTGGAATTTGAGATTCAGCATTTTAGTGAGAGTTATTTGCCAGGGAGAATGGTGATGTGATTCAAATTCTTTTCTATTAAATTCTGTGACAAAGGCTCATTTGGTTGAAGTGGTGGAATATTGTCTGCACAATCCTTTGCTGAATAAATCCGTGGTTGAATCTGCTTTGAGCAGGTAACTAATCTACTGATAATTTAGCTACATGAGAAAGTCAAACTAATTCTCATTTATTTTCATTAGGCTATTGCTCTTTCCTGCTCACTTCACATGGGCTAAAATCCAGCTGGTAAGAGCTCAGAGAGGCTGCTGGTAGAATCCAGACCCGAAGACTATTGTTAAAAGCTCATTTATTTTCCAGAAGGTAGAGTTTATTTAATTTAAATTTTAATAGACTTTTATTTCAAATACCAATCAATCTGCGCACTGCTAGCAGGGATCTCTTAGTACTCTTCTAGCACAGATTTCAAGGGAAGTATTTTGGTCTGGCTGCAGATGGGATATGCACCTTGATTAAACAGAGCATTTAAGTGCATGCTTAACTTTAAGTATGCCAGAGGATGTTGTGAAGGCCAGGACTTCAAAGGGATTAAAAAAAAAATTGATAAATTCATGGGGGATAGGTCCATCAAAGGCTATGAGCCAGGATGGGTAGCAATGGCGTCCCTAGCCTCTGATTATCAGAAGCGGCGAGTAGATGACAGGCAACGGATCATCTGAAGATTATCTGCTCTGTTCATTCCCTTTTGTGCATCTGGCATTGGCCACTGTCAGAAGGCAGGACACTGAGCTAGATGGACCTGTGGTCTGTCCCAGTAGGGCCGCTCTTATGTTCTTATGCCAGCAATACCTCCATTTCTATTCAGCAAACCACTTGAGCATAATAGCTTTCACTGCCTTGTGGCTAAGGGTGTGGCTCTGGTCATGAAATTATGCTAGATTTTTACCACAGTAATTGTCTAATCGGGCCACACGTGGTTAGCTAAGCCAGCAGTTTTATTAGTGGCTTAGTCTATTATTGATACCAGAGGTATTTATATTTTTTAATCAAAATTTTTGGGGATGAAAAATGGCTTTTCAGTCACAGTGAAAATAAATTAATATTTTTTTATTTATTTGAAATTGTCAAGGTTTTCAACAAATTATTTGGAGATTCAACAAATTTACTGAAACTAAGAGCAGTTGTTGATACCTAATTCCAATTCCCAGTTTTTGTGGTCTTTTAAAATAAATAAATAAATACATAAATAAATAAATGTCTTGTAAAAATAGCATTTTCCAAGCAATTCTATTTAAAACAGGCAACTCCAGGCTCTTGCCATCCTGGAAAATGGAGGCTCTGGATTCAGATCCACCAAATGTCAGCAGCCACCCTGTGGAAGCTACTACTACTGCTACTGCTACTTAACCCTTGTACTCTACGTGGAGCATAGGTCATCTACAATTCTCCTACACTCTACTTTGTCTTGGGACAAAACTTCTAGCTGGCTCTAGGAGTACTCCTGTTGCTGTCCTTCAATGTCATAGACTTTCTCCACATTGTCTGAGCTCTTCCTCTCTTGCATTTTCCTTGCGGGTTCCATGTGACAGCTTGACGGACTATGACGGATAATGGTTTTCTGAGAGAGTGTGACCTAGCCATCCCCACTTTCTTCTCTTGATTTCAATGTCACTTGGTTCTTGTCCTACTCTGTTCCAAAGCTCCTCATTTGTGATAAAGTCTTGCCATGTGGGCCGTGTCTACACTAGCCAAAAACTTTGAAATGGCCATGCAAATGGCCATTTTGAAGTTTACTAATGAAGCACTGAAATACATATTCAGTGTCTCATTAGCATGCGGGAGGCCATGGCACTTCGAAATTGACGCGGCTCGTCCAGACGGGGCTCCTTTTCAAAAGAACCCCAGCTACTTCGAAGTCCCCTTATTCCCATCTGCTCATAGGAATAAGGGGACTTCGAAGTAGTCGGGGTCCTTTCGAAAAGGAGCCCTGTCTGGACGAGCTGCGTGGCAGTGAGCCGCGTCAATTTCGAAGTGCCGCGGCTGCCCTCATGCTAATGAGGTGCTGGATATGTATTTCAGCGCTTCATTAGTAAACTTCAAAATGGCCATCTGCATGGCCATTTTGAAGTTTTTGGCTAGTGTAGACATAGCCATGATATGAAGGATGTACCTCAGGTATCTGTTTATGAATGTCTGTAGCATGTGATTTAAAGGCCTTTTAGTACACCAGGTCTCATACACATACAAACAGCACACTTTTCACATTTGTGGAAGCTACTACTACACCAGATATTTTCAGGAGAGATTCTTGGCTGCACACACATTATCAGTGAATCTTGGCAAAGTGGATACACTGAGACAAGGCTACATCATTTCCATTTGGCACGTCAATTACATTAGCACTTAGAAGCCCCAACTGAGACAGGGGACCCATTGGCTACATCTACACTACAGCAATATGTTGACAGAAGTTAGTGATGGAAGATACCTGCTGACAAAACTTCTGTTGACAGATTGTGGCCACACACAAAAGCAGATTGCTCTGTCGATCCACTCTGTCAACAGAGAGCGTCCAGACTACCTGGCCACTCCCTTGACAGAATGGCCAACTGGAAGCACAGTGGACAGGGCTGCCCCATCACCCAAAAGCCTTGTCTGTTGACAAAGTACCCCCAAGAGTATCCACACACCATTATTGTTGACAGAATCTGTCAACAAAGGCATTCTGCCTTGAGGGCGAGAAGCGGAAGTCTCTGGAGGAAAGTGACAAGTTCTGTTGACAGTATGTCAACAGAATGCGTTTTCAGTGTGGACACTGCAGTTTTTCAAAACCCTCCAGTGTAGATGTAGCCTCTGTGTGTTTTCAGAAGCAGTCCCTCACCCACAGATCTTACAGCATAAATAGGCAAAGGATGGATGAAAGAAAATACTGTACTAGCCCCATTTTAGATATGGGAAACTGAGGCACAGAACAAATCGACCATCTAACCTTCCTGAGGCAGCAAGTCTGGAGCGGAGCCAGGGACTATGTTGGGGTCTCTCGAGGTTCAGTCCTTAACTATGAGATTATCCTCAAAGCTAATCTTGAAATTCCACAAGCTGCTTAACAGTCTGTTTGCACAGTCAAATCTGACATCAAGGGAGCGAGAGCAGCTCTGCTGGGAGAGGTTGCTGTTAGATAACTGGTTATTTGTTCTTGGGTGCGTTGATTTTCAGTTAGAAAAAGAACTGGTGACTGCTGCACCGCTATGCGACCAACAGAGATAAATTGGATCAGCAAAGTTGTTCTCTGGCCCAGAACGCCAATGGCTCATGAGCCTGATCCTGATGGCACAGCAGATGTTTATCAGACATCTTCAATGTATCATACACGACAGCTCGCTAGCTCCTAAGGGAATTATCAGATGGAAACAAATTGTAAACAGAATAAGCTATATAGCATATCGTGGCTGTGTTAGATGGAAAATGGAATTTCTCATATTACTAAGTTACTGCAATTCAAACCTCTAGAGAGGTGTAAGTAATGGAGGATAATCTAGTTGTTTAAGTTTGGGAAGGTGCCATTTCTAAAAGAAAATATTAAAGTGCATTATGTGTTTAGGAAAGGGAAAGAAGTACTGGGCCCAAAAGCGAAAGTGATTAAAATCAGCGCACCATCCTGCAGGTAGACTTGTATAAGGAGATCTCTTCCATTGATTCACAATGACAGAATTTAGCCTGCCCACAAGTGAGAATGAAAGTGTGCAGACTTCTTCTCAGGAAAGGGAAACAAATGAGGCCTTTTACAATACTTGTGGTCTTGCAGCTTGTAGTTCATAAATGAGGTTGAATTTTTTCAGCACAAAGTAATTTTGATAAAAAGGGATATGACAAAAATTGTAAGAAAAAAACCCCAAAAGAACAGAAAAAAATAATTTGCTAAAATCTTTTCAATTTTCATGAAAAAAAGTGAGAAATCTGAAAATTTTTACTGAAAATTGTTAACCCTCCCTTCCACTCTTTTTGGTTTTGTTTCTTGAAAAACAAATTAGAATATTCTCATGTGACATTGTGATAAAAATGAAAAAGTTTTTTCAGAATGTCTGGCAAAAATGGTTATTATTTAACCAGTTCTAATTGTTGTGGGTTTCTTAACAGCTGAAAGCCTGAGGACAGCAATTTCTGCCCTATGAAAACTATCTGAATTTAGGCTTTGATCCTCCTTCCTAGAGTTTATCTCCGTATGTAAAAAGAGTGATGTCACAGGCGTTTTTGACACTTGAAAACTGTAATGCTAACTATGCCGCTGGGAGGTACAATCCCAGCAGTGGGGATACAGATGTAGAAGTGTCAAGGTGCTCTACAGCAATATTGAAATTTCCATACAAGAAGGATAATCGTACCAGCGTTAAGTCACCATTACACCGTTGTCACACTGTCCGATGTGACTTATGCCCGTGAGTGCCTACCTCCAGGCAGCCAGTCAAAAGCAGAGCAGACACTCTGAATGGGTGATATGTTCAGTCATTAGATTTCACCAGCATAGTACCAAATGGCAAATCCCAGAATACTACAGTACAGTAAACTCTTATATCCGGCAGCCCTGGTGCTGGGAGGTTGCCGGACATTAAAATGTTATGGATAATAGAGAGGGATCCCTTCGCTGCCAGTTCTCTGACATCAGGGCCAGAGCATCTGTCAGGCGAGTGAAGTTTGTGGCACTGCCACCACCTCTGCATGTGGGAGGGACTGTGGTGTGCCCCTCCCTAAAGCCCTCGGCAGCCCGGTCCCTGGAGTGCCCCCCCCCCACAGCCTCTCTGCCACGGTTCAGCAGCTCTGGCCCCGGCCCATGCTGCCTCCTCTGCTCTGTCCGCCTGTCCCCACACCCTCCCTTAAGGATGCAGCAGTCCCCAGCGGCTCAGGCCCTGGCCCGTGCTGCCATGCGGGGGGCTGGCACACAGTGGAGGGGTGCTCTCCCTCCACCACCAATGGCGGTTGCTGAGCAGCCCTGGAGCCTCTGCAGTCCAGGCCCAGGGAGGGATGAGGTGAGATCGGTGCAGCAGCCTCATCTTGGCTCCCCACTCGCATCCCAGTGCCAGTCCCTTCTTAAGAGGGGGAGGTGGCATCGATGGCCCGGGGCAGGACAGGATCTCTTTGCTGCCTGTGAGCAGCACAGCCCCCCTGAAGAAGCCGCCCAGGCATCGTGATAGCAGCTGGTGGCAATTATTGTTAATGTCAGTTATTTGAGAGTACCGACTGATTGAATACCAGTTAAAACAGAGTTTACTGCAGTTTTATGCTGGAGTCACAGACAGTCTACCTTGACACCAGACAAGCTGGACTATGTCACAAATGATCTCTCTCTCTCTCTCTCTCTCTCACACACACACACACACAAATCACAGATATTCTAGGTTACTCCCAGTCCCGAGAGACCTGTCACTCAGCCAGGTTGAATTGCATTCTAGATCTCACACCAAGGACAATTCTGGTAGCCAATCCGATAGTGAACTAACTATGGGTTTATTAGTTAAGAGAAGTTAACTGGGAAGTTAAAGCAAGTAAAATATATGCAATACAGGGGAATCACAGTCTAGAATTCCAAACAGTAGTAACCTGCCAGTTTCCCAAGATTCTTTTCAGGATATCCAGATTGTCTCTGAGAAGGTCTGCTTTGCATCTGGTACCACTTCCCATAAGAGCCCTGACAGTCTGAAAATAAAGGATTTTCTTTCACATTCATTTTCTTAGAACCATCTCACTGGCCAGCTATCAAGCTACAACCACAGGTCAGTGGCTTCTGCTTTGACAGCTGTGAGAGAAGGATGCTTTTTGAGTCTTTGAACTCTGTGTAAGGTCTTCAATGACCACTTCCTTTGAAGTGTCCGAGATGCATTATCATCTTGATAAAGGCCCTTCACTTGTATTAAACTAGACTTCCCTCATGTGGGGGGTGGGGGTTATTTATATTTTGGGGGAGAATATGCAATGCAAAATGTTTGCTGTAATAATAGGATAGTGATAAGTGAAAACAATGCATGCATCATACCAGTAGTTTTCATGGGGTTTAAACAACAAATTCTCTCATTCATTCAACAATAGTAATAACACAAATGAACTGGCCTGGGGCTTTGGCACGAGCTGGCATCTGGTCTGCCAGTGTCTCACTGGTATAACTGCATCCATATAAGGCCTTGGACTAGTCTGACAACATCTGAAAAAAAATCCCACTATAACCAGCATAGTTTACATAGTTATAACTTTCAATGTAGACCAAACCTAAGTAACATTGAAAAGTACCTTTCTTAACTCAAGCCTGGGGCAAGTGCTCAGGCACTTGACAGACGTTGATGGCAATAACATAAATTTTGGGGAAGAAAATAATAAAAATAGTAACAGGAAGCGTGGGGGGAAAAACCCCAAAAAATCAAAACATGGTTGAGGTATGTTTTAAAAAAAAAGTCAGATTTCCTCATGTAGCCCCGTCAGGCAATGAGAACAAGGCATGTTCTCTTTATTACCATATTTGTTATATATATTGCAATATTCAATATCACAAATAGTCCCTAGAAAAGTCAATGGACCTAATTGTGTGCTTAAGCAGGGGTCTCAAAGTCACACTCCATGGGCCGTCTCCAGTCAGAGCATTTTCACAATCTGGCCTGGGAGTACTCTAGGCCCAGGGCATGTGTGTCTGCACTTGTCCCACAGGCCCTGCCCTTTCCTGCCACCACCCTGCTCCATCACACCCAGTCCCCTGAGGGACGCATCCTCAAGAAATGCTGCAGGGGGGGCTGCATGGGGCAGCAGCAGGGGTCTGCCCCCCCCTGCACTCACTGCAGTAATTGGAGCTAGGCATAGGGGATGGGCACAGATGCCCCCCGTCCCCGGCCTCTGGGGCGCCGAGGCGAGATTGGGAAAATGCTCCAGCCATAGACGGCCTACAGGCCATGAGTTTGAGACCCCTGTGCTCAAGTGTCTAGAGCAGTCAAGGTCAGGGAGTTCATGCATTGACTAAGGTCTCACAGGAAACCTATGACAGAACTGAGAATGGAACCCAGATCTCCTGACTCCGTCTGGTGCCCCTCCTTCAGATCCAGCAGTCTTGCTGCATCAGAAGGCCAATGCCATGTGGGGAGGTCCACTCACAAGTGGTCTGAAACCTCTTCTCTGTCACTCTGGGGATTAGCTCCTGAGGCAGCCACCCCTTCTGCGGTTTGCATGCCGTCACTCTGTCTCTCACTGGGGTCTGTCGCTCCTTTCTCACTCCAGGAGCCTGAGTAGGGTGAGCGCATTGCCCTGTGGTAAATATGGGACACTGGCCTCTGGAGATGGGTTGGTGGGGGGTCTGGTCTCCCATGTCAGCCCTCCTCAGCGATGAAGACTGCTGCTCCATGGTGAGGCATTTGGGATAGGGACTCCACGGCCTCCCAATGAAAGGGAGTGGAGGATGGGGGCTCGGCACCTCATGGCGAGGGGGTCAGAGGTGCTGGGAATAGGAGTTTCACAGCCTCCTGGTAGGGTGAGCAAGGGAATACAGCAGCTGTCCCACAGAGTGTTGCCTCAGTAAGGCATGAGGTGCCACGGACAAGGCAGCCACCCCATGGAGGGACTCCCTGGCTGTAGATGCCCTATGGAGGAGCTCCTCTGCAGCAGGAACTGCTGCTCCTAGGCAAAGGGCAACAGGTAACAGGGCAGCCTCTCCACAGAGGGCTCCCTGGCAGTGGAGGTGCTGCCCAAGGAACAGGGTGCCAGGTAAGTGGGCAACTGTCCTGCAGGGGGGCTCCCTGGCAGCAGAGGCTGCTGCCCTGAGATGCTGGGTGCCAGGGAGCAGAGCCCCACAAAATATGGGACAATTTGCCCATTTTCTTAAAAAAGTTAGGATGCCTGTGAGGCGCCTTAAATAAGGGACCGTCCTGGGAAAAACAGGATGGATGGTCACCGCGAGCTGCTCCTTGGTGAGTTAGTCCTCTGGCTAGCGCACTCAGCATTCCCCTTAGCAGTCATTGTCACTCTTCCCATTCACTGCCCCCTAGTGCCACTGTTTAGTGGATGTAAGGGGAATCCAGGCCCATGTACTCTGAGCTCCCATCCAGGGACTCAGCTCCACAGTTCTGGGCCTTTTCCTATTAACCCTTCTGGACTGCATCCTGCCACACCTTGTTTCCCTTCTCATGCTAGGTGTACCAGGTCCAAGCCTTCCTCCCAGGGAGTGAGTACTGCTTCTTTCCTGCCACGTTCCCCCAACTTCCTCTGTGGCCAGCTGCCTTTCTTAATACAGACCCTGCCTGTTTCTGTACAGCGGAGCCTCTGCTAAATTAGCTGCTTCCAGCCTACACCTCCCCCGCTTGCAGTCTAATCAGCTGTTTATGCCCACTTGGTCTAATTTAGCTCTCCCATGGCTAATGTGGGGAGTCTGCTCCATCACAGCCAAGTTCCCGTGAAGTACAGGATAAAGTGCCATTGAACATTCAACTGTCTCCATCCTATAGTCAACATTTGAAAATACTTAATCCTTATTTCCCTTTCACTTGCATACATGTTGGACTTTTGATTTGAGGACGTGACTTTGAAATGTGGCCACACAAATCACAAATGATTCACAACTTTCTCTTATTTTTTTTTCCATTCAGAACAACTGAACGACAGTTTAATGCTTCCTTTTCTTAACACAGCACGTATATTTTTAGCACCTTTAAAAATTACCACAGACTGTCAGGATTTAAGTGTACCTGTATAATATGCGTCACAGCAAGCTGTGGTTATCATAAAACGATTTCTACTGGTTAAAGCAGATTTTGCTATCTAATGTTTGCTCATAACTTTATGCCTTAAAATGATCCAGCGCTGCAACCAGCAACAGCCTGCTGAAAGCAAGTGGTTTGAGCTCAGTCAAATCCAGCAGGGAAAGAATGGTTGATACACAAAGGACGACGGCTGAAGCGTGCAAGCGGGAGAATTGCAGAATTCCAGTACAAGGCCTGACACCTGATGAGGGTGAACACAGGAGGCTAAAAAGGGGGAGAGGTGCAGCTAGCCATGCCACCATGAGAAGGAAAATAGAGTTGGGAAGGAATGAAACATTTGTGAAATGTGTCTGTATTCAACGAAAACGTTTAAGTTTCATCAGCCTAGTACAGGGGTCTGCAACCTGGTTCCAGAGCCACGTGCAGCTCTTTAAGGACTTCTTTGTGGTTCCCAACACTATAATTGCAAAGTGAAAAAAAAAAAACAAAAAACCCTTCTGATTATTTACAATTAACGGTGAGCGTCTAATAGCCCAACACGAACGATTCATGTCTAATTAGCAAACTATATACATATGTGATCTCAAAACACTAGATAACTCCCCCTTTAATATGTGCCGTGCATTGTGGGATATGATACTGTATCAGTGTTTTGACTGTGTTGCTAATAAAGTCTTATTCACATGCACTGCGGCTCTTGAATTACTGAGTACAACCAAACCCAAAAGCTTTCAACATTGCTTACAGCTTTCCTCTTTGTATCCTTCTCTGTGGGTCAGGGTCACCAGGTAGACTACATCTCCTATGAGGCATCATGGTCCCCCTTGTGGGGAGCTGAACGAAGCAAAGTGCCTGGTCATGGCGTTTTATGGGATGTAATCATAGAAGAGCAGCCATAGACGAGAACAATGACATGAGGAGCAAACTACCACCAGTGTTCCCAGTAAGACAAGCATTGGGCAGCTGCCCAGGAGAGATTCAGGGACCTCCAAGCTCTTTCACAGAGCACCCACAGCCAGCAGCATGTATTTCTATTGGGTGATGCACATACACACATGCCCCACTGCACATAACAAAATTTATTCCACACACGGATGGAAAAATTAGAGGGAACATTGACTACCATTCCCAGGACTCACTGCAGCCCTCAATTTGTCTGACATTGTTCAGCCATTGGCCAAAATCTTTTGGTTTTCACAAAATCTTTGAAATTTCCCTGGAAAATCAACCAAAACAAAAGCATTTTTAACAACTGATTTTTCTTCACAAACATATGCACATACACACACACCAGACCAGTTCTATGATTTGTATTCAGGATTTCAACTGAGACCAGAGAAGATCAGAAAAAAGCTGTACATTTAGCATCTGGATTTAAATTTTACTCAGATTTTGGTTTGTTTTTGATAAGAGGTTTTGGTTAAGGCCAGTCTCTCTGGACTATTTACCCTTTACTAGTCATAGGACTATCTCTGTGTATGATGATATTTCCCAAAAAGGACTTTTACAACTGAACATCCTAAAATGATCATGCACTAATTGATATTATCTCTTAAAAGTCCTGCTTTCTGCTGATGGGATTTCTGTGTAATGTATCAATTTTAGAACAGAAGGGGAGGGACATAAAAGTGTCTCTTGTTAATATACAGTTTATTAAGGATTATAATGGTTCTGTTACTTTCCTATATTAATATGTCTTCCAATTATTTATTTATTTGTAATTACAAAGTTACCAAGTTTTTTTAAAAAAAAAAACCAAGGTAATGCAAACTGCATGAACTTAATGTAAATCTATATTGGGTTTGTGAGACAAGGTAATTAAAGCCATAAAATTCCCAGCAGCTTCCAGTCTTGGAAGGTTCTTAGCATCTGTGAGGTACTGAGTGCACTCAGCTGCAAATGATGGTGCTTAGCATGCTCAGCACCTCACAGGACTGAACCATTACTACCTACTGTGAGAACAATCCAGAGACATACACTGTTCTGCTTAGCTAGTAAAGGCTTAACTGCAAATCTCCTTGCAGTGATGGGCTTGCTTTGGGATTCTTCTAACCCCATTTCTGTTACATGAGAAGGGAGATTATGCTTAGTGCAGAAATACTGAGCTAAACCTGAGGAGACCAGAAGCTCTACCAAAGGCGCACATCACACTGGGAGGCAAGACTGCATTCCCAAAGCAGGTCAAAGGTTTCGGGCCCTTCATAGCCTCAGCCAGGGGATAACAATACTTAACGAGTTTGGAGGTACAACAGGAATTTGTACCAACATTCAGTGTGTGATATTAGGCTAAATTAATAGCCAGACGCTACCACCCTTATCCAGATTGCAAGTAGCTTCTTTGTGGGTCTCCTATTGAGTTCAGTAGGGTGATTCAAGGAGTAAATTGGTAATCAACCTAGATTCACAGAGTTCAAAGTTGGAAGAGACAGTCAAATCATCTAGACCAGAGGGGGGCA
The DNA here is from genome assembly GCF_033958435.1 of Carettochelys insculpta. Classification (NCBI taxonomy): domain Eukaryota; kingdom Metazoa; phylum Chordata; order Testudines; family Carettochelyidae; genus Carettochelys; species Carettochelys insculpta. Next base: position 68,703,670 of record NC_134144.1, read on the forward strand.
AATTACAGGCTGCTTCTGGCCTGTCAGTCATTTTAATCCAGCCCTTGAGCTTCTGCTGGGAAGCGGGCTCTAGGGCTTGCCCTGATCCATGCATGCTGCAGTTCTGTGCAGCTCCTGGAAGCAGGGGCATGTCCCCTCTCCAGCTCCTATGCGCAGGGGCTGAGAGAGGGCTCTGTGCACTGCCCTTACCCCCAGGCAACCAAACGCAGCCAATGGGAGCTGCAGGGGTGGTACCTGCGAATGGGAGGGGCAAGAGCACAGAGCTGCCTGGCTGGGTCTCTGCATAGGAGCCTGCTGGAAGGGGGACATGCTGCTGTCTCCAGGAGCTGCTTGAGCTGCTAAGTACAGCCCTGAGAACCCACCCCCAACCCCGCTGGCCACCTGCCTCATCCTTGATTAGCCTCATGCCCTCTGAACCCTTCAGTCCCAGTCCAGCACACCCTGCTGCACCCCAACCCTCCTCCTTAGCCCCACCCCAGAGCCTGTGCATCTAGACAAAGCCTCCACTACCACCCCGTATTCCAACCCCCCGCTCTCTAGCCCAGAAGTCTCCCCTGCCCCCCGCAACTCCTCATTTCTAGCTGCATCCCAGAGCCTGCACCCCTGGCTAGAGCCTCCACCCCTTCCCTCATCCCAATTTTGTGAGAATTCATGGCCCTCAATACAGATTGAACCTTGCTAGCCCAGCACCCTTGGGACCTGACCAGTGCCGAACAATAGAAGTTGCTAGAGGTCAATATTGTCCAGCAGCATTACTAACACTTCCACAGCTTACTGGGTGGCTGTGATACACCTTTGTGGATGTGATATACCTTGATTTCAGCAAGCCTTTTGAAATGGTCTCCCACAACATTCTTGTCCATAAGTTAAGGAAATATGGATTGGATCTTTGGACTATAAGATGGATAGAAAGCTGGCTTGATGGTTGGGCCCAATGAGTAGTGGTCAATGGCTCAATATCTGGATGACAGTCTGTTTCAAGCGGATGTCGCAAGGCTCGGTTCTGGGGCCGGTGTTATTCAACATCTTAATTAATGACCTGGATGAGGGACTGGATTGCACCCTTAGCAAGTTGGCGGATTTTTTTTAAATCTGTAGGCATGTCCTTTCATTGGCTGACTTCTTATTTTTGGGTGCTGCCTTGTCCTGATTTAATCTCTTTATGATGCACCTTCATTGAGATGTAACTTACATTCATTTCCAATGCTTTTGGCTTCTAAGTAGAAGCTGCTGTTTCCATTAATAGTCACTGCTCTGGACTTCTAACCAGACATCAGAAATAACAGCCCAGTAAATCTATTAATTTACACTGACAATTTTAGGCTTTTCTGAGCATAAGATTGGAAACCCCATAAAGGAGCAGAAAAGTAATTTAAGTAACTAAAGTAATTATGAAAAATGGCCAGCTCCCGATTTTGGATTGGATTGTGGCACCTTTCTTCATGTTAGTAATTGCTTAGTCACACAAAGTCAGTGGAAAAAAATCAGCCAGCCTTGCAATTTAACACAGGTATGCAGGAAAAACTAGGGTGGAAATGCAAAAGTAACAATTTGTTACCTGCATTTCTCATAAATTTGTCGGATACTCAGAAGTTCTTTGATCAAATGTTACATCGCTAACTTTGTTTTAGTAAAACAACTCAGCAGTCTTGTAGCACTTTAAAGATTAACAAAATAATTTATTAGCTGATGAGCTTTTGTGCAGCAGACGCACTTCCTCAGACCTGGAGATGACATGTCCAGTACAGAACTGACGGTTTTACAGAGATCCAAAAATACTGAAATAAAAACTGACAAATCAGATAGAAGGAGAAGGGCGAGAGGTACAAAGTACTAAGTGTCCTGCCTGAGGAGTATGAAAGGTAGAGAGACTGTCTTTGTAATGCGTGAGGTAACTGCTATCTCTATTAAGGCCAAGAGTCAACGTATTGAATTTGAGCATGAACTCCAGTTCACATGTCTCCCTTGGTAAATGTGCTGTAAACATTTCTTTGTTGTAGGGGACACATACTCAGGTCTTCTCCAGAGTGGCCCACTCCACTGAGATACTCACTGACAGGTTTATGGGTATTCAGATTCCTGACTATATAATACTGTACACTATAGCTGCACAGTGACCCCTGCTGGATTGATCACTGCCATGTCCATCAGGTGGACATACATAGACCAGCCTATCCCTTGTGTGTAGACGTGCTTGCTTGGTCGAAGGACTCTTCTATAAACCTAGCTACTGCCTCCTGATGAGATTGATTACCAAGGAGGGATTGCTAATCCATTGTGCTTTGCACACACTTTTTTTCTTTTTTGGGGCTGGTGGTGGGATAGCTCAGTGGTTAGAACATTGGCCTTCTAAACCCACCATTGTGAGCTCAATGCTTCAGGAGGCCTTTCACGGTTATGGGGCAGGTTAGATTTAAAAAGAAAAGTCTGTCAGGGACGGTGCTAGGTCCTGCTGTGAGTGCAGGGAACTGGATTCAATGACCTTTCGAGGTCCCTTCCAGCTGTATGAGATACAATTGACATCAACAATGGGAGAACCCCTCCTGTTGCTGTAGTGAGTGTCTACACTGAAGCAGCACAGGTGCTGCTGTAGCATTTCAAGTGTTGATCCCAGAGCTTCACAAGGTAGGTAGCTAATATTAGCAGACTGGCACAGGTGTAAAGCACAGTGATGTATCAATGGGCTTGCTTGACACTAGCATAAATGGGGAGTCAGTCCAATTGAGTCACTAGAGTTACAGTGTTGTGAAACTGGTGCAAGAGGGCGAGGTGAGTCAGGTCCAAGTATTAGGCCTTTTGCCGACTAGAGTCAACACTAAACTCAACAGCCTCTCATCTATCTGAATGGAGAACAAACATTTGCAACTAAAACCAGCAATTTCCGATATGTTTAAAAATTCTGAATGACAAAAAAAATAAAGAAAAACATTAAAGAAAAATATTTTTGGAAGGTTTCTTCCTCATTTGCCATTCAGCTGTACTAACAAGGGGATTTTAATTATGTTCCATTCATAGTGACTGCCTGGAGGATCTATGCCCAGTTGTTGCAGTATTTATTCCAAGCAAGACTGAATTTGTATGCTGGCTGAAAATTAGCACGGGACTACATTTTTACCAGGAAAGTGGGTTTTTTTCCCCTTCCCTACTGGCCTAAAATATTTTGGAATTTAAATTGCCAAAATCTTGGCAAAAGTGGAGTGAGTTGGTGAAATATTTTGCCCAGTGTAAAGATCAAACCAGTTAAACTCCTGAATTCTCTAGTTCTATTCCCACTTCCGGCACTGTCTGGGATTATATTATCACAGGAAGTTAACCTAAGGTATGCATCTCCAGAAACATGAATAACATGGCTGGTGTTGATGTAACTTAACTTAGGTCAAGTGACAGTGGGATCTACACCAGCGCTCTCAATAAGCTAAGCACCTGGTTGGCCACCCAAGAGAGATTCAAATGCACCCAGGTGATGAGCAATGTGCCCACAGCCACCCTTAGTGATGGACAGCCACACATGCTTTGCTGCACATAATAAAAATTATTCTACCCGGGGATGAAAAATCAGAAGGTCACCAATGAGCAATTGTACAGGAAGATACAGCCAAAAGAGAACCTACCGCAGAAGGTTACATAATGGAAGCTACAGCTATCTGAGCATATCTGCAGAATGAACAATGAGCCAGAAGTCAAGACCCTGATATTGGGCATAATGGATGGTTTGAATAGGAGAGGCAGACCCCACAGAGAATGGGTAGATAATATAATAGATTGGTGCGGAGTTAGTCTACAGAAACTAAGCCACTCCGCACTGGACAGGGAAGGATGGAAAGAAATAATGAGGGAGGCATAGGACTCTCCTCCTACTCCTTTATTTCACTCTGTTCAGATTTTTATCTTGGGGAACCCAAGGGCTATGGCCTTGATATTCCATGCTGTAAGCAAACAGGCTGAGGCAAAATGGATTATTTCAGGAATTTTTAGTTCCCTTCCTCCCCGAATTGGGTACCCACGGGGAAAAAGGTGCTCCAGAAAATGAAGCAAAATATGACACTACCTCCCTAAAGTAAAGTGGTGAGCAGGGAAGAAAATGTGATCTGGAGTCACAGTTCATTCTGGCTACGTCTACACGTGCAGCCAACATCGAAAGAGCTTATTTCGATGTTGCGACATCGAAATAGTCTATTTCGATGAATAACGTCTACACGTCCTCCAGGGCCGGCAACGTCGATGTTCAACTTCGACGTTGCTCAGCCCAACATCGAAATAGGCGCAGCGAGGGAACGTCTACACGTCAAAGTAGCACACATCGAAATAGGGATGCCAGGCACAGCTGCAGACAGGGTCACAGGGCGGACTCAACAGCCAGCCGCTCCCTTAAAGGGCCCCTCCCAGACACAGTTGCACTAAACAACACAAGATCCACAGAGCTGACAACTGGTTGCAGACCCTGTGCCTGCAGCATAGATCCCCAGCTGCCGCAGAAGCAGCCAGAAGCCCTGGGCTAAGGGCTGCTGCCCACGGTGACCATAGAGCCCCGCAGGGGCTGGAGAGAGAGCATCTCTCAACCCCCCAGCTGATGGCCGCCATGGAGGACCCAGCAATTTCGACGTTGCGGGACGCGGATCGTCTACACGGTCCCTACTTCGACGTTCAATGTCGAAGTAGGGCGCTATTCCTATCTCCTCATGAGGTTAGCGACTTCGATGTCTCGCCGCCTAACGTTGAAGTTGGTGCCGCTACTTCGAAGTAGCGTGCACGTGTAGACGCAGCTTCTCTGATGTCTCCTCAGGCTCTGTAACTTTGTGCTGTTTACACAAGGTAGAATGGGACTACTCCGGAAGTAAGGCACTACTAAATTGCAATAAGAGGCTCAGCATTCAGAGACTCTAGGTCAGGTTCAATAGCAACAAAAACTTATTTCCATTTCCTGGAATGGGGAAACAAAGGCTCAAAGGTTATGTGAATTCAGCCCCACATCACACAAAATGTCAGTGGCAGAAGGAATAATAGAATTCGGCTCGCGCAAGAAAACATCCCTCTAAGAAGATAGAGAACATGACAATGGCCATCCTGGGTCAAACCAAAGGTCCATCTAGCCCAGTATAGTTTCTTCTAACAGTGTCCCAGGTGTCCCAGAGGGAATGACTAGAATAGGAACTTATCAAGTGATCCATTCACTGCCCATTCCCAGCCCTGACAAAGAGAGGCTAGGGGTACCATCTCTGCCCATCTGTCTCTGGCTAATGGTCTTTGATGGACCAATCTCCATGAATTTATGTAGTTCTAGTTCCATCTGTAAAAGAGTTGTCCTTCACAATATCCTCTGGCAGGAAGTGCCGCAGGTTGACTGAGTTGTATGAAGAAATACTGCCTTTTGTTTGTTTTTAACTTGCTGCCTATTAATTTTATTTGAAGACCCCTAGTTCTTGTGTCAGAAGGAATAAATAACACTTCTTTATTTACTTTCTCCACACCTGTCATCATTTTATAGACCTGTAGAATGACTTCCTTTACACGTCTCTTCCAACCTGCAAAGTCCAAATCTTATTAATTTCTCCTCATATGGCAGCCACTCCATACCCCTAATCATTTTGTTGCCGAACCAGAAATAGAAGTCTGTTGCATATATTACTTGAGCAGGGAATTTAAAGCACCGTGTATCTGTACAATGTTAAATACTAATAGCAGGTTCTCTCCTCTGCAGAATTACTTTAACTATTAGATGGTACTGCCTCCTTTAGGAAGAAAAAACATTCAGATGCACTTGGTTTATTTTAAGAGAAACATATGTTTCACCAAGCACCATATGTTTTCTCCAAAATCTGTATTTGTTAAAAAAAAACATTGTATAATCTCTACTTCATATAGAAGAAAAGGGAAAAAAGCTTGCATAGTTTTAGAGCATCTTTATTATGAAAACAGTAGCAGCTAGGTTATTGGCTAGACTTAACATTCTGGCATAATTAATTACATCTGTTGAAATCTCTAGTAGCAGACATACTGCAGATTAGATTATTAAATTGATTCTTTAATTCTGTTTTCTTATTCTACAGTCACACAATTAGTATCAACAATTATAATGGTTAGGGACTGTAGTAAACATTTTTTATTACTTCTTTAGCTTTAATGTCAGATTTCCATATTTTTTCAGCTACAGTCTATTCCACAAAAAGTGCGTGTGTGATTTCCCTGCATTCACATTGTTAATGTTGTCAGTGCTTGTAATGGATTGGTTTGATGCTTCACTCTAAACAAAATTTTCATTATCTGATAAGAGAAGATTGTCTTTACTTGTGTTCTGCGTTAATTATTTTTCCTTATTTAATAGTCGCACTAGACATCACCTAGCACAGAGAAGTCTTCACAAGTGGCCATTCCATTGACCTTTCACTTGGCTCTGAGTGAAGGCTGGGCTGTAGCTTGATATGGACACATAGCCCCAGGGAGTGAGGCCTGATAATTTTGGTTATGAAGTGAAAGGCTCACAAACCCCCAAAGTTCCAAGAATTGTTGCAGGAATAGCTGTTCCTCTGAAAGTTCCTAGTGGAAAAATTTTTGCTTGTTACTCACCATTTACTCATGTATCAGAGGGGTAGCTGTGTTAGTCTGGATCTATAACAGCAACAAAGGGTCCTGTGGCACCTTACAGACTAACAGAAAAGTTTTGAGCATGAGCTTTCGTGAGCAAAGACTCACTTCATCAGATGCTGGACCAGCATGTGATGAAGTGAGTCTTTGCTCACGAAAGCTCATGCTCAAAACTTTTCTGTTAGTCTATAAAGTGCCTCAGGACCCTTTGTTGCATTTACTCATGGTAAAACATTTCTATCAACCAATTAGGAAGCAGAATGAAAGCCACACAACTTAGATAACTAGCCACACAACAGGAATGGTGAATGACTCAAAAGGTGACATTCCTTAAACTCTTTGGGAAATGTACAAGGCATGAATTTATAAACAGCAGGCAAGGTCCAAGAATAATAATTCACAACATAATTCACAATATAATTCACAAACACACAGTTGCCATAAAAAGCTTTGCTTTTTGCAGTATCCAGGTTCTTCTACTAGCAACAATAAATTCAGCTGATGAAGGACTTCATTAATTTTAGTTTAGAAATTCAAATATGGTTTATGCCCAATGTACGATCAGAGTATGTGTGCAGTCAGAGGGTCTGCATTGGCTTCCACAGGAAAAAACCTCCACAAAAATTCTAAGAGGGAAACCTTTTTCAAGCGGTGTGTGTGTGTGTGTGTGTGTGTGTATTTCTTAAAGGCCAGTTCTACACTTGCCCCCAACTTCAAAGGGAGCATGTTAATCAGGGTGATGGGGGACTACTAATGAAGTCCTTGGGCGAATATGCAGCACTTCATTAGGCTGATTCTCCCCTGCAGCAACTCCGAAGTGTCAAACTTCAATGTGCCTGCATGCCACATAGCTGCGGGCACTTCAAAGTGCCCAGGCAACTTTGAAGTGTCTTTAAAATTTTGAGGAGTAAAGGCACTTTGAAGTGCCCACAGCTACACGCATGCTGGGACGTCAAAGTTTGACACTTCAAAGTTGCTGCGGGGGAAAATTAGCCTATCATTAGCACTTCATTAGTAATCTCCCATCACCCTGATTAACATGCCCCCTTCAAAGTTGGGGGCAAGTGTAGACAAGCCCAAAGTCTTAAATAGGGAATTGAATTGCACCAAGAGGTTTTTGAAGACACAAGGTATGAAAGGTATGAAGCAGAAAGGTTTTAGTCCTCTAAATAAAATCTTCAGCATGACCTTCACTACGACGTGGTTACCAATGCTTTCACAATGCATATGTGCATAGTAGGGAATTTAGATTTTGATGAACTGAATTAATCAGAGGAAATGCGCCATGTCAATGCGGCTATGCACTGACACAATATTAATATTGATAGTCATTTCTTTTCCTGCTGTAATATTTCCATGTTAAATGGACAAAATGTAACTTTCTAGGTCAACACAGATGAGGGTTTTCATGCATGAATTGGCGAAGTGCAATGGTCCTGCTTTTAGTACAAATGTATATTCAGTTTCCCATTAAAATGGCTTTCACCTGCCCAGTTCTTCAAATGCTGTTAGATACACAAGCTAGTGAACATTAATTCATGGTACAGCAAAGTGGCAAGTCCATGATGTAGTGTATTACATCCAAAGGATGCTGACAGAATTAATGGTGGCCTGTTGTTACAATAAGCACCCAAAGTGGTACTAATGGTTTGTTGCCTTATAAGGCCCTGCCATGCTCCTTCATCTTAGAAAAGGAAGAACTGCCATAGAACCGCTAATGACATGTAGACTATAAAACCTTTTATGCTATAATGCCGCGGCACAAATGAAATATGTCTCCTTAGGTTGTACAAGAACCCTGGTTATTAAATCTACTCTTCCAGTATGTAGTAACAGTATACAGAGTGCATGCACTCAGAGACATTTTCTGTTCCAGATCCCCTCCTTAGAAAAACACACAACTGTACACACTTTTGCTATTTTAACAGGACAGCGTAATTTCACATGCATGTGTGTGGCTTCCAGTAAAGTCTGCAGGATCTGGGCATAGTGGAAAGCAGGATGCTGCCATTTATTCTTTGGGTTCCTTCAAACCTACATGTACCATGAATGAAGATGATGCTGTTTTAGGTAAAGATGATGTTTAAACTTGGGGTTGAGGGCATCCCAGAGAAAGAAAACATGATTCTTGGGTGCATTAACCCAAGTGTTGTAAGCAAGACATGAAAAGTGATTTTTCTCCTCTACTCTGCTCTGATTAGACTTCAGCTGGAGTATTGTGTCCAGTTGTGGGCACCACGTTTCAAGAAAGATGTGGAAAAACTGGAGACGGTCCAGAGAGGAGCAATGCAAGTTGAGAAAACATGACATGAAAGAACTTGGTTTGTTTAGCTTGGAAAGGAGAAGATTTACGGGGGGACATGATAGCAGTTTTCAAGTACCTAAAGATGTTACAAAGAGGATGGAGAAAAATTGACTTGTAATGATAGGACAAGACACAATGAGCTTAAATTGCATTAAGGGAGGTTTAGATTGGACATCAGGAAAAACTTTCTGTCAGGGTAGTTAAACACTGGAATAAACTGCCTGCTGAGGTTGTGGAATCTGCATCAATGTAGATATTTAAGAACAGGTTAGATAATCATCTACCAGTGATGACCTAGAGGGAGGCTGGTCCTGCTGAGGGGGCAGGGGACAGAACTTGATTTCTCGAGGTCCCTTCCTGTGATAGTATTCTATGATTCTCAAGCATGTTTTAAGGGAGGAAACCCACAGATACAAAATGGAGAATCACTGAGTAGACAATGCTACTTACAGAAAAGTGCTGGGCACTTACAATGGGACTGTATATGAACAAAATGACACTGTGGTGGAAAAGGTTAATATTGCTGTAGGGTGTCCTGCGTAACGTGCAGAAGCTCATTGGTCTGCTCTGCTTAGTACTAGAGCGGCCTTAGTTGGAGTACTGAGTCCAGTTTTGGGCACTAAACCTTAAAAAAGGTGTGGGAAATCAGAGACTGTCCAGAGAAGAGCAACAAAAATAATAAAGGTTGTGAAAACATTGCTTGCAAGGAAAGGTTGAAATAAGTGAAATAGGTTTAGTCTGGTGAGAAGAAAGCTCGGTGTGACCGATAAGAGCCTTCAAATATATACAAGTCAGTTATAAATTGATCAGTTATTCTCCATGTCGACTGAAGGCGGGACAGGAAGGAATTGCCTTAGATTGCACCAAGGGAGATTTAGGGTCAAGTTTATGAAACTCTTTCAAACTATAGTCATAGTAAGTTACCTAGGGAGACTTTGGAATCCATATCATGATAAATATTTAAGAACAGGTTAAACAAACATCAGTCAGGGATGATCAAGGTATATTTCCTCCTGCTTCCTTACAGGTAGCTATATTAGATCAGCCCCAGAAGTCCTTTCCAGCCCTTCATTTCAAGAAATCTATAAAAGAGAGGTTGGAAACAGACTTTTAATCAGTGGGGAGGGGAGCAGAAGGAAAAGTAGTTCCCCTTCCTTTGCTAAAACTGCAAGGAAAAGTTCCTTTCTTCTTCCTAGTGTGGGGAAGCCATGTTCCCCCAGAACCCTCCCTCCTCTTTGGGTAGCATGGTGAGAAAGCCCCCTGTTCTTTCAATCTGTTTTGACCACTGGTTGAAAGCACTGGGAGTCAGAGCAGGGAGTTCCTGGCACAGGAAGGGGAGAACAGAGAAGGCAGTGGAAGAATGTGTTGGCTGCAAATGTGTTGCAGAATCAGAAAGCCCACACACAATAAATATTGACGGAGCCCCACTCCCAAACATTATGAATGAAAATAATAAAGTTAGGAATCTTTTGTCATTTTACATTTGGGATTATTATTTGCCTTCTGATGTTTGATCTCTTGGGCATCAAAAGGTGAACCCTTTCATCACAGCAAATGGGTTAAATTTATTAAATTTTCACGCATCTCCAAAAGTGAGGGCTTTAGACTCTTAGACTTTCAGACCAGAAGGGTCCATCATAATCATCTTGTCTGACCTTCTACATATGGCAGGCCACAGAAATTTGCTTTAAGACCATAAAATATCTCAAGTCATGGGCTTAAGGTAGGGGTACAGCAGAGTAAATGAGGGTAAGAGAAGACCCCAGAGAGCGGCCGATCATAACACAGCAACATCTATTTGCTACTAACTTGCTTTTTTCAGTTGGGAATGAAATATTCCACTAGAAATGGTCCCAGGGAAGTCATTGTTACTTGATAATACAATCCAGTGATTTTTGTTTGGTTGTGTTAGCTTTGGCAGGTTTCCCAGCAGTGTAAATAGCAGTTTAGTGGCAGCACAATCTATTATCTGCACAGGGCCATCAATCATTCTCGTCACAGCTGACTACAGTCCTAACAAACTTTAGGAGCTCTTAGCTCATGGGCTGAAGTTCTAAGAACATATTGTACCTGGAAACATCTTTATAGGAACATTATAAAGCAGTGCATTGAAGTAGCATGGGGCAGTTGTTTAGGTGCTGGACTGGAGTCTGAGAGCTGAATAGGTGATAAGGGAGTGTGTGTGAACGGAAGCTCTGTCTGGGTGAGGAACACAGCAAGTCTGAGAAGGCTGGAGCCAGGAGGCAGGTGATGACTCACTAAAGCAATCAGGGAGACATATTGTTCTAAGCAAACAAACACCCTGAAGAGGTTTGAGTATGTTCTGGGGACACAGAAGAAGGACCCTGTCTGTGTGATACGAGCTGCCCAGTTCCAATAAAAAGAGTGAGCAGGAGGCAAAAGCTGTCTTTTATGATCAGCTTGCCAGCCCGGGTCCTTGACTGCAGGCAGACACTCTTGATCTATGCCTAGGTTTTTCCACTGCCTTTGCAACCCTTTATCTGCTTAAGTATGTGGGTGCTTGAAGGCCTGAATGAATGTGTATGTGTGAGTGACAGCTCCATTCCCTTTAATTTAACCCTATAGTGGCATTTAGATAAAACCACATGAATGTAACCCTGGGGTAGGCTCTCTAGTGTACCTTAAGGCAACATCTGGGTATTCCCTTTGCAGTGATTGGGATGGCACACATGTAACTCAACAGAAATTAGCTAGCTGGAGTAGAGGGTAAATATAAGTTTTTACAAAAACCAACCAACACCCAACGTAAAATCAGAAGATAAAATGCACCATCAATAGAAACTTTTAGTTGGAAACTATTATAAATATTTCCATTAAACTCTTTTTTTGCCAAAAATAAAGATTTCAGCTAAAAGAACATTTTTACAAATTTGTATTGACTTCAGCAAATCTTTTTTTTAAATTCCCAAACCTTCAAAATGTTTCAGTTTGACATTTTCTATACAAAATGCTTCAATTTTGGTTTGAAACAACATTTCATTTCTATTTTTACTTCAACTTCATTTTTACAAGTACTAAACTCAAAAATGAACACGATCAAGATGTTTAACTAGGGGTCAGCAAAACCAGCAGTTCAACCCGAAAACATTCAAAGAAACCTTTTTGGGTTACTTACATTTTTTAAAGCATCATTTTAGGCAAATCCAAAAGTTTTGTTTGGGGGTCTGGAGAGACAAGTTTTCCGTTCAACCAGTTACAACAAAAATCAATTGCATAGTTCTCTACTGAATATTGTCCTACCTTCTTCTCTTCCTTGGGTTCTTCTTTATTGTTAAGTAGCACAACATGCAAACACAAACCTGATTTCCCTCATATATTCAAAGAATTTAAAGCCAGAAGTGAATATTTATGATCATCAGGTATGACCAGAATAATACAAGCCACAGAACTCAATCAAGTTGTTCTTCCATTACGCTCCCAACTTCTACTTAAATCACAGTTTGCCTGTTTTTAGGCCTTCTCTTTGTAAAATCTCATCTGTTCCTACCCCAACATTCCCTCCGTGTTGGAGGGGATCCCAGTCTTTTTTATATTTCCAAATGGGAGCTAATAAAACTCTCTTGTTCTTGCTAACAACTAGCATGAATCAGCAGCATGGCTCTGCAGCTGTAAGAAATGTTCTGGCACCTGATAACCTTCCACAATTATAAACAAATGCTCTGTAATGCTAGAGAGACTGGGACTTTTCAGTTTGGAAAAAAGGCGATTGAGGGGCGATATGATAGAGGTATATAAAATCATGAATGGTGTGGAGAAAGTGAATATAGAAAAATTATTTACCTTTTCCCATAATACAAGAACTAGGGGACACCAAATGAAATTGATGGGTAGTAGGTTCATAACTAATAAAAGGAAATTTTTCTTCACACAGCGCACAGTCAACCTGTGGAACTCCTTGCCCGAGGAGGCTGTGAAGGCCAGGACTCTATTAGGGTTTAAAAAAGAGCTTGATAAATTTTTGCAGGTTAGGTCCATAAATGGCTATTAGCCAGGGATAAAGTATGGTGCCCCTAGCCTTCAGAACAAGGGCAGGAGATGGATGGCAGGAGATAAATCACTTGATCATTGTCTTCTGTTCTCCTTCTCTGGGGCACCTGGCATTGGCCACCGTCGGCAGATGGGATGCTGGGCTCGATGGACCTTTGGTCTGACCCAGTATGGCCGTTCTTATGTTCTTATGTTCTTAATGAACCTATTCTTGTAAAATTCAGTTCTTTAAAGCAGGTGTTCATTATTTTGGTCCCTACTCTTAAATATTAAAAAAAAAACAACCCAACAACAACACCAGCCTCTTATGTCAAGTTACGATGAGATTATATTGCCTTGTTTATGTGAATATGAAATAGCTGTGCTTTCCCTAACACCTGTCCAGCAGTCACAATGCTGAAATACAGTGTAAACATTTGCAATGCAATTTGTGATCCTTTTCTTAGGGGTATCCTGAGCCTTTTCATTGATGTGGCACCATTTAGGATCAGAAAAGGCTGCAGTGACAGGTACAGCAGCACAACACTATTTTTGTTGTTGAATAGACCATTTTAGAAGATGAAACAATTAAACTGGAAAGCAAAGATAGAAGAATGGTGCCCCCCTGTGATAATTGCTACAGATGGAAGCTGGGTTCCTAAGGTAATGACATAGTTTTAGAGATCATGCAACAAAGGGAGTCTTAATCTAGTAGCATTGGATTGATAACAGGGTATGACACTTCCCCCTTACTTTGCCCTGGGTTGCTCACTAGGGCTATGTCTACATTAGAGTGATCTGTCGACAGAAGTCACTGTTGGAAGGTATCTTCCAACAAAACTTCTCAACAGATGAGGCCTCTGTCAACAGAGAGCGGCCAGAATGCCCACTGGAATCCCACTGGACATGGTCACAGGGCTGGCAAGCCCTTCTAGGAGCCTGGGTGAGGCGCATCCTTAAAGGATCCCCTGACACCCATTCCCAGCCCATGCTGGAGCTTGCCTGTCTCCTTGAGGGACAGCGCAGCTGCTACGGCAGGGCTCAAATGCTTTCTGAAAGAGACAGAGCACTTTCCAGGTAGCCATGGTGCCAGAGCAGCCCCCAGGCTTGCACTCTTGACAGAACGGCCCCAAAACCCCAAAAATCAGACAGGGTTACAGGGCTAGCAAGCCCTTCTGGGAGCCAGAGCAGTCCCCAGGCTGGCAGCCACAGGTGCTTCAGCTTCTGCTGCATCTCATCACAGCCGCTGTCCTCCTCCTCCCCCAGGGAGGATGACCCAGATGTCACCTTTGAGGAGCACACATTTGCTGCCTCACAGGTACTCAGGCGGGTCTGGAAGCACAGCACGAGTTCTGACTGGTGGGACCACCTTGTTGTGAGGCAATGGGACAACCAGCAGTGGCTCCAGAACTTCCACATGTGGAAGGAAACCTTTCTGGAGCTCTGTGCCTGGCGCATCCTTTACCTCCACAGACAGGACACTTGGCTGCGGCCATCCACTCCCTGGAAAAGTAGGTCCTCCTCTCCCTGTGGAAGCTCACCACCGCTGACAGTTACTGCTCCATTGGGAACCAGTTGGGTGTGGGGAAGTCTACCATTACAGCCATCCTCATGAAGGTAAGGCAGATGCTTCACAGGGCGGATGGGTGTCCCTCCCCAGGGAGGCCTTTGGGGAACGAGGTTGAGGGTCCAAGTGGTGGGGTCAGGGGGAGGAGCCCCACCCCCAGGGGACATGGCCATCCCATCCTTGCACAGACCTGCTGCCAGGGTGGTGTCCTCACAGGGGGAGGCACCCAGAGAGCTTGGGAGGGGGCAGGGGAACCCCCCCAGGGACCTCCTCCCTCAGACCCTGATGTGTATGCTTGGACCCCTCCCCTACAGGTTGTGACAGCCATCAACATGCTCCTGTTGCAGAGGGTTGTCCCTCTGGCAGACCTGGACATGGTCGTGGCTGTATCTGCCACCCTAGGGCTCCGAACTGCTCTGGGGCCACCAGTGGGACCCACATCCCCCTCTGTGCCACAGACTACAGCGCAGTCAAGTTCATCTATTGCAAGGGTAATTTCTCCACCATGCTGCAGGCCCTGGTTGACCACATTGGACAGGTCCTTGATGTTTATTTTGGTGGTCAGGCCAGACACACAATGCACAGGTATTCCTCAACTTCAGCCTGTGCTGGAAGATGGAGGCAGGCACCGCTTTCCCCCACTGGGATCTGGCAGTTGGGGACGTGCACATGCCACTGTGCGTCAGGGGAACTCTGCCTACCTCCTCGTGCCCTGGCTCATGAAGCCCTACACTGGATAGCTGGACCCAAGCCAAGAAATCTTCAGTGCCCAACTCTATCAGGCCTGGATGCAGGCCAAGTGTGCCTTCGGCTGCCTGAAGGCACTCTTCAGGTGCTTCCTCACTTTCCTGTGTGGGGAAGCACAATTTCCCACAAGCTGGGGTGGCGGGTTATGCCCTCCATAACCTTGTGGAGGGGAAGGAGGGGGCCTTTCTCCTGGGGTGCAAGGGGGATGCCAGCCTTGGCTATGAGCAGCTAGGCATGGTTCCCCTCTGACAAGCACACAGAGACAGGCTATGGATCCAGGAGGCCTTAAGGGAGAATTTCACCCATGGCCCACAATGATCTTCCCCAGGACACTTCCAGTGGGGGACTCGGGTCCACAGTCCTACCCCGTTCCCACCACATCCCCTCCCTTCCCACCTCACCCCTCTCCAACTTCTTCCCAGTACAATGGGATGCAAGGGTGGTGTTCAAATAAGTTCTTTTACTGAAGCATGGACGAACAGTTTAAAAATAATCATTGTAATTAAAAAAAACTATGTACAAAGTGCAAAACCACATAACTATGTACGGCATGGGGGCTTGGGACAGGGTCAGGGGGGCATCAATCCATGGAGGAAGTGGGGGGGCTGCAACCCCCTCCTCTGTGGTATCTATGGGGGTGAATGGGAGGAGGTGTCATCACCCCCCAGGAGTTAATGCAGCTTCTTGTAGTAGGGGCAGGTCCTGCCCCTGACCTCCACCTGCCATCACAGGCCTTGGTGTACCCCTGCCTCCCTCTCAACTTTTGTCCACACCTGCTCCATGGTGGGGGTGGGGTGGCCCAAGCTGCCAGGGCGGTAGACAGCTGTGCGTAGGAGGGAGCATTCGGCCTCTTGGCCAAGGGGTTGAGGACAGCGTGTTTCTCACCCCACATGGACATGATGTCCTGGATCTTGGGCCCAGGCCATGAGGGGACCCAATGTTTTATGCCCCAGGGTAGCTCCTGGGACTCCTAAGCCTGCTCTCTGGAAGGGAAGGGGGCGTCACCAGGGGCATGGCTGTCCGTCATCTCACCGAGCTGTGCTTTCTGGAGTGGCTTCATGGGCATGTGGACAGACAGTGTTCTGTTGGCCTGCTTGCACACTCTCAGCTTCCTGACATGGGGTTTCTGGGGCTCCCTGCAACTTTAAGAATGGCTGGAGGCAGGGACCATAGAGCTCTGCTAGCTGTGAACAGAGCATCTCCCTGGGGCAGCTGCCTGCTGCCATGGAAGACTTTTCTGTCAACAGAAGGACCCCAGACCGTCTACAATGGCTTTCTGTTGACAGATCTGTCAAGAAAGGCAATCAGTCTCCTGGGGGGAAAGAGCAGAACGCTGTTGAGAGAAGCGCCAAGTTCTGTCGATTTACTGTCACCAGAACACTTCTGTAATGTGGATTCTCCCTGGGTTTTGTCAACAAAACTCTCTACTATAGACATAGCCCTAGGACTGGAAAATGCTCCTGAGCTCCAGCAAGCGTTGAAATGCAATAACTTTTTTGTTTTAGTTTTAATGGCACAAAATATATTTACTAGGTGTCTACTTTATATATATGTATGTATGTGTATATATATATATATATATATATATATATATATATATATAAAATCAGTAGAGGTACATCTGTCACATTAGAAAAAGTGTTTTATGGATTAGTATAGTGCATATATTAATTTATTGATGCAGACCAGTCCAGTATTCCCTGTAATCTTTTCCATCCCTGTGCAGAATAAATTTTTGTGAACAAAGAATGTGTAAATATGCACCACCAGCAGAAAAAAAAAACATAGCTGTGCCTCTCTGCCAATCAGCTGGGTGGCATTTTAGTTTCTCCTGAGTGGGTACACAACTGCACAGCTTACTGGGAACACTGGACCAGTCTCATCAATCCATCTTGTGTCCCTGAAAGTAAACGTTTGCACTGGAGACTGTGATTATAAAATTATTCCTTTTATTTCGACGATGTAATTTACTCTCCTTAATTTGCGACAGCTTGGTCTTTTAATACAACAGGGTAAAAATAGGGCCTGATGCATCGCTGGGGCAAGCCCACTGAAATTTGTCAAAAATGGCCCTACTGGTTTCCAAATCTATAATTTTTAGTTCATATACCTCTGGATACATGGATGGGAGTCCACAAGACATCAGATGCTCCTATTTATATGGAGCAACTTTCACACTGTAACTCAGTAGAATGAGTTATACTAAACGGATAAATAGAACAGGGTTAGGTGCTATTGAAATATCTAAATTATTATGTAACGTTACTGTGTCCTTGTTAGTCCCAGGAGATTAGAGAGACAAATTGGATGAGCTAATATCTTTTACTGCACCATTTTTTGTTTGTGTCACTTACCAACAGAAGCTGATCTAGTAAAATCTCTTTCCTCCCTCATCTTGTCTCTAAAATTGATACATTAGTCAGAATAGAACCCTAGTACAACAACACTCCATTATAAGCTCAATGGCTGAGTCTATAATTCTAGCCTATGGCATAGTTCATTTCTACTCTTGTACTTCCCTGTATACTTTGCTTGAGCAATGCTGTTACTAGTAATGATCTAAAAGGGTAGTAAATGTCGATTTAAATAATATCATCAGGATTTAGTAGCTGGGTTTGGGAAGTTAAATATATCTCAGCATGATAAAGGCCAACTTGCTAAAATGTCTGGATCCAGGAAAAAATGTAATGGAGTGTTAAAAGCCGCTAAAACTGTCTTGATAATAAAGGCTACACTCATGTAATGAGGGAAGGATAATGAGCTGTTAATTCACTCAAGATTTAATAGATTTATTAGTAAAATGAACAAGACTTGACAGCTTGGAGGGTTATTAAAAAGAAACTTGTCAATCTCCCTAGACATGTAAAACTCTCTCTGTCTTAGCTTTGGTTATACAGTGTTCATCACTGGCCTAAAGATATAGCACCCGATTCTGGAACCATTCTCATTCTAGCAAGCTATAGGAGCGCTGGGCTGAGGTGGTGTCTGAGTGCTTCCAGAAACACCTAAGTACTGCAGAAAGCTTGTTGTTATTCATGGTTGGGGGGTTAATGTGAAGACGCTTGTGATCTTGGAGGGGAATTTCCTTGGGGAGGCTCGACATCACTTCACTGAGGCTTTACTCTCTTTTCGTTCATTAGCTCAGTCAGAGCTAGTAGGGGTATAACTCTTCAACTAATACCTACAGCTCAAAGTGTAGGTATATCCTCATGTGCAAGCTACAGAAATGCCAAAGATGTGGTCAGAATGGTCAGACAGTAGATTCAAGGAATCACACAGACACACAGGCATGAAAGATTCTAGTTGACCATGAGAAAAATTGTGGGGAAAATAAGGATGCAGAAAAGCTCTTAAAACTTGGACAGGATTTCAGCATGCAAGCAAGCAAACAATGGGAAAAATATTTACTTGTTCCCATAATATAAGAACTAGGGGACACCAAATGAAATTAATGGGCAGCAGGTTTAAAACAAATAAAAGGAAATTCCTCTTCACACAACAAACAGTGAAAATGTGGAACTCCTTGCCAGAGGAGGCTGTGAAGGCTAGGACTATAAACAGGGTTTAAGAAAGAGCTAGGTAAATTAATGGAGATTAGATCCATTAATGGCTACTAGCCAGGATGGGTAAGGAATGGTGTCCCTAGCCTCTGTTTATCAGAAGCTGGAGATGGATGGCAGGAGAGAGATTTTTACCTGTTTGGTTCACTCTCTCTAGGGCATCTGGTATTGGCCACTGTTGGCAGACAGGATACTGGGCTAGATGGGCCTTTGGTGTGACCCAGTACATCCGTTCTTAAACGTTTTTATGTACCAAACTCAGAATGGGACAGAGTGGACACCAAAAGCAAATGGTCATGGGAAAGTCTGCAGTGAGGAAGATAAGGCAGCAGGAATATATTACATACACAAAGAGCTTTCACTTTATGAGAAGGAGGCTGGTGGAATTAATATTTAGAGAAGCATGAAGAGATAAGGGAAAAGGGATTTTTGTAAGGTAGAAGACTCAGTGAAGTGTTTAAAAACAAGGAAAGGAGCCTTTTCAGAGCAATTAGGTGAGTGCAGATGGGGGGATTTGATGCAGAATATATGGAAAAATCAAAAGATGAGAGTATGCAGAACAACTGAGTATCAGAGTATTTGGGGGACAAAGGAGAGGGCTGAAGGATTTGATATGTGAGGATGAAGTTGGTGGGATGGAGAGAGAAGGAGAAGAGGAGAGCTCATGATAGATGGTACCAGTACTTCCTTTGAAGAAACTGACCAGGTCCTGGTTGAGATGCAGGCTGGAGGAGGACACAGCAGCTGTGTCTACACAGGCACAAATCTTCGAAATAGCCATATTGAATTGAATATTCAGCCCACATCAACATTAGGACGCTTCCAGATGTGGCACTTCAAACGCGCCGCTTTCAAAAATGCATGGCTCGGCGCGGCCACACAGGGGTCCTTTTTGAAAGCACCCTGCACCTTTCGATATCCCCTTATTCCGATCAATGGGCAGGCTAAGGGGATTTTGAAAGGTGTGGGGTCCTTTCAAAAAGGACCCCTGTGTGGCTGCGCCGAGCCGTGTGCTTTCGAAAGCGGCGCGTTTGAAGTGCTGCGGCCGGAAGCATCCAAATGAGGTGCTGAATATTCAGTTCAGTGCCTCATTAGTAATCTTCGAAATGGCCATTAGCATGGCTGTTTCCAAAAGTTGTGCCGTGTAGACACACCCAACATGTCTGAGGAGAAAGTGGAAAGTGGCTAAGAGGCAGTAAGAACTGCTTATGTACAGGAAAAATGGATTGGGCCAGTCAAAGGGTGCATCTACACTAGGAAGTAACTTCAAAGTTAACTTCGATGTTAGGCACTACATTGACATAGTCAGCAGAGTCTGCACACATTTCCCCTTACTTTGAAGTTAACTTCGAAGTAGGGAGCCCAATGAAGTCCTTCCTCCATTCCCAGGAATGGAGCAGTGCCCTACTTAGAAGTTTAACTTTGAAGTAGGGTGTGTGTAGATGCTCAACTATGAAGTTAGCAACTTCAAAGTTATTTTACTAGTGTAGACACGGCCAAAGTGTCTTGTGTTGATGATTTTGCAATGTTTTGATTCTGACATTTTAAAATCTTTTTAGTATAAATTTTCTAACATTTCAAATAGAAAAAACAAAAGAAAATGGGACATTTTGACAATTTGGCTATGTCTACACTAGCCCCTCTTCGAAAGGGGGATGCTAATGAGACACTTCAGGATATGCTGATGAGGCACTGCAATGAATAGCATAATGGCGGCTGCAGCACTTCGAAAGTGCCGCTTTTGACTGTGTGCAGCTCGTCTACATAGGAGGGGGGCTAGTGCTGACATAGCCTTTGCAAATTTAATTTTTTTAAAAACATTTTCAATTGGAAGATTTACAGAAGTGGAATCTCTCACTTCAGTCTTTTCAGCTACTTTTCTGCTAACTCTTGGATAAAATGCCAAGAATTCACCTCAGCTACATTCCTTCTGAAGTCAGCCGGAGATTTTTCAGTCTCAGCACTGCAAAGTGGGCTCTGGATCGAAACACATGACGCTGGGGTTCTGTTTCTGAGTGCTGCCCCTTACCTGTCCTGTGATCCTGGACAGGTCATATAATATTTCTCTGCCTCTGTTTGCTCTCCACCCTTTGCTGTTCTGTTTGCAGTGGAAGCTCTTTGAATCAGGCACTGTAATTTAGTGTCTATACACTGCCTATCACAATGAAACCTTGATCTTGGCTGGGGCTTCTAGATGCTGTTCTAATACAGATAAAAAAAGAAGAAGAAACTGAGAAAATAACACACAGCAATTTGCAGAAGTAGATTTCTAAATTCCTTTATGGTAACTGTACTAACATCTTCAATATTTATTACTAACCTTTCCCAATAACCTTCATAATCATTAGTCAGTCTGACTAGTATTTATAATCCTGGGACAGACCTGAGAGTGTGCCAAACACATTATAACTTTCTCACCCACTTCTAACTGACAGCTAAACGTGAACAGTAAAAGCTGACCAAGACCGTTAATGCTTTTCTATAATTGCTGTAATTATATATGAGCTTTAGGATGAAATAATACCCCTTTTTATCATCGAAAATTCATTGCCAGCAAAATGAAAAGGAATTATGCAAGAGCTAGATCACCGTCAAGTGCTACTCCTTTTGATTGGAAATTAAAGCAATAGCGATTACGAGGTGGCTACAGTACCTAATTATAACATTGGTGTGTTGGTCATATATAATGATAATGTACTCCATTTATATCCTGCCCACCCACTGTAGTGTTCCAGGAGCCTTGGAAACACAACCTAGTTATTACTTTTAAAAAGTTACTGCTAGTTTAAAGGGACAGCTGATACAATGTACTGAAATTCAGTCACAGCACTGAACTAAAAGCTTTGGAGGTGTGTAGATGTAAGCAGCACCATGCTCCTTTGCAGGTCAGGAACCAAGATGTTTGGAAGATCGGAGGGTCATTATAACAAGCAAGCTCTGTTCTGCTTCAACATACACATACTAGACCACAGCCCTGCTCCTTCTAATCCAAGGTGATACATTGTGGGCTTTGAACTCAACAAGATATTTAGGACCTGATCCATTTTAAAGATTCAAATGTACAAACTCAAGTAGCACATCAGTAAAATGTCCCATGATGCTCTCTCTCTTCCATGTAAATCTCCCTGCTCAGCCTGCCTCCTCAACTATGTCCTGTTATGTTTAATACATCTTTTGGCCATAGAGGTGTCAGGATTGGGATTTTTGAGCCGTTGAGTAACACATATTAATTCTGTATCTTTCAGTGTAGAACCCATTTAGGCATAGGAAGGGCAACATAGTCAAGTATACTGTGCAGTTCCGATCTTGGACTAACCCTCATGATGCTACAACCCACACATGTGCCAAAAACATATTCACATCCAATTGTGGCCCTAGATGTTAGGTCTATAGAAACCAGATGTCAGATTTTCAACCATTATATTTAATTCAGTGAATGATTTTAAAAAAATGCACAGTTGGTATATAAGACTTCATTAGGTTTAATGTTGTATTTGTGCCATTTCCCAATATGACCACATTCTACAGAGTAACATCCAGTAATTGAAATTTTAGAAGCATGTGAGGTAAAATTATTTGTGTTTCTCTAGCAACTAAAGGTCATAACCAAGACTAGGGCTTTAGTGGTTGATGGGCACTATATATACACAATGAAAGGTCTTTCAATCTAAATAAGCAAAAGGTGAAAGAAACCAAACATGTATCTCAATTTTGTGGGGAGGAAAGGAAACATGGAGATTAAGTGATTCTTTCAATGTTACGCAGAAGGTCTGTGAGAGAGCTGGGAACTGAAGGGCATGCCACTTACAAAAATTAAATAATCCAAGCATTATTTTATTCCAGTTCTTAGGCTGGGCCCAACTCACTAGCATCAGCGCACTCCTCATTTCCATGAGAGATGATATATGCAACACTAGAAGATTTGACGTTTATGCTTCTCCTACCATGCTCTTGTGAATATTATTGCCTCTCTGGACAGTGTATTTGTCAACATTATCTCCTGCAATTATTTAGTGTGTAATTATCATCATAGACCAATGCACCACTCACCCAGAAATAATCTCAGGTTTGCTGATGGTAGCCAGAAAACTGTTTGTTTCTTTTACAGCAGTCACTGAAGGGGTCTGCTAAACATTAGAGCAGGGATGCCCTTTTGATGCCCTATAATTACAATGACACATGGGGGCACAAGAGTATTCCTTCTCTTCTTTCTTCTCTTTCCTTTTTAAAAAGTCTTTAATAGAACAGATATTGATTAAAGTTCTTCCAGCTTCCAGTAGAAAACTATTTATTGCCCCTTGATTTGAAATAGTGACCTCAACTGACCTACTGAGTCAAAAAGCTTTCACATAATCGATAAAGCACATCTAGAGTTTCTAGTCTGGGTTCTTTGCTGTTTCCATCATTATTTCTAGGGTTAAAGGTTTTATCCCATATTGCTTGACCCAACAAGCTTGTTCCAGTACCATTTCACTCTCCCTGCTTTTCTTCACTCACAACTAACCGCTTGCAAGGGAGCTGCGTGTGATCATTCAGATGACAAGAAATGAATTACCATCTTTTGCCAGCCATTACTACATTGTTTGGCCTGTCAGGTAGACATGCAAGCTTCAAGAAAGATGCTGATGTGGTTTCAACCAGAAGTCTTACTCCACCAAGTAATCTCTTCCCATTGGCAATTATCTGTCTCGTGAGGCTGTTCATTCCAGGGGAATCTTGCTTGGGCCTACAGAATGGTGAAACTCCTCCAGCAGTAATTTAAAAAAAAAATCTTCCCAGCTGATGATGGCAGGCCTGCAATCTTTCTTAAGGCACAGTCCTGCAAAACTGTATATACCTTCTTGCTCTTGCTCTGTTCTCACAATGAAAGATGGTTAAAAGGAACCACCACTGATTGTCCCTTGGCTTTAAAATAAAGATTTATCTATGTCCTGCCTGCTGTCACCAAAGCAATTCTGAGCTGGATCAAGAGGAATGAGGAAGGATGCTCTCAGGGCTACAGCCAAAGGAACCACACTGGGCCCAGGCCAGGGCTCACTGTTAGCTACAATCAGTAGCACAAGCCCAGAAGGATCATGGCTGGCTCAGTTCCAGAAATGGAATTTATCCAAAAAGGGAGAGAAAGTACTTTGTATATAGTTGGCCCTGGAGGACAAGGAACTGCTTCTATTTTCAGTTTGCTGTACCTCAGAAAGGATTCTGAACTGTGTCTTCCAGATGGTGTGCTGAGCCCCAGACGGACTGCGGAGGGAGGCCGACAGTCTGCAGGGGCTGGATGAGGGAGCACTGGGAACTGAACACAATGGCTGCATGGCATCTGGATGGCAAGGGGATGCTCAAAAGGTGAGGGCAACCCATGGAACTCCTAGGTTCATCATTCTATGCTTCTCTGGAGTCCCCTACAATAGTCAATTAAAAAAAAATCCAGCCAGAAGGATTGCCATCCTCTCTCCAAGGTACACCATTCCAAGAGTCAGGCTGGTAATATATGTCCATCAATAGCTATTAGCCAGGATGGGCGGGGATGGATGTCCCTAGCTTCTGTTTGCCATAAGTAGGGTGACCACACTGCCCTATGACGAATATGGGACACTGGCCTCCAGAGAGTGGGGAGCTGCTTTCCCACGTCAGGGCTCCTTGGTGCTGGAAGCTGCTGCCCCACAGTAAGGCACTTGGGATGGGGGCTCCATAGCCTCCCGATGAGGAGGACTGGGGGATGGGGACTTGGCACATCACGGCAGAAGGATGCTGAGAATAAGGGCTTCACAGCCTTCCTGGAGGTGGCGGAGGAGCAGGTCAGGGAACAGGACATCCACCCCACGAAAAATAATTAAGGGTCTGGAGCACAAGACCTATGAGGATAGGCTGAGGGATTTGGGTTTGTTTAGTTTACAGAAGAGAAGACTTAGAGGTGATTTAATAGCAGCCTTCAACTTCCTGAAGGGGAGCTCTAAGAAGGAGGGTGAGAAACTGTTCTCAGTGGTGTCAGATGACAGAACAAGGAGTAATGATCAGAAATTGAAGAGGGAGAGGTTAGACATTAGGAAAAACTACTTCACCAGGCGGGTGGTGAAGCATGGGAATGCATTGCCTAGAGAGGTGGTGGATTCTCCATTCCTTGAGGTTTTTAAGTCCCGACTGGACAAGGTCCTGGCTGGGATGACTTAGTGGGGTTGATCCTGCTTGAAGCAGGGGGCTGGACTAGATGACCTCCTGAGATCCCTTCCAGCCCTGTGATTCTGTGAGACACAGGGCACCAGGTAAGAGGGCAGCCTCCCCACAGTGGAGCTCCCTAGCAGAAGGGGTGCTGTCCCAAGGCACAGGATGCTAGGGAGTTGGGTAGCTGCCTTGCAGTGGGGCTCCCTGGCAGGAGCTGGGTGCCAGGGAACAGAGCCCCACCAGAAATGGGTCAATTTGCCCATTTTCTTAATGAAGTCAGGATGCCTGTGAGACAGCTTAAATAAGGGACTGTCCCAGGAAAAAACAGGATGTATGGTCACCCCAGCCAGAAGCCGAGAATGGGTGACAGAGGATGATTACCCATTCTCTTTGCTCCCTCTGGGACATCGGGTACTGGCCACTGGAATACATGGGCCTTTGGTCTGACCCAGTACGACCATTCTTGGGTAATATCCCTCCCTGAACCAGTGAAAAGCTTAATGCCTACTTTCGCATGACTTCAGTGAATTAGGAATTTGAGTTTTTTGCGATTAATAGCGATTTGACCTCAGGGCTTTAAGTGAAGAAATAGATTTTTGGTGATGCTTGAGGTGCTGACTAACTTGCTCTGTATCTTTGAAGTCAGATTTCTCTGTGTTACACACATTCTTTTGCTCGAGCTGTTGATTGTCTTCTTCTGTCTGAAGGCGATTTTATTTTCTCTGTGTTCTTCATTTTCATGTGATTGAAGAGCCGCCTGTCTCTGTGTCTCCAGTTAATCTTGTCTCTGTATTGCAGTTTCAACAAATCTTGATTGTGCCGTTCTTTGTGAATGTGATGTAGTTGGATTCAAAAAAAATTTTTAAGGCAATTTGCAAAAATTTCTGTAAGTGAATTTTTTCCACTGTGTAGGTTTGTCACTTCATACTTACTACCAGTGCTTTCAATGTTTAAAAAAATAAGGTGGGGGGAGTCGGTGCTCAGCCAGCTACCTGCCCCCCCATCTGGGGATCCCCCGTCTGGGGCTGCCGAGGTGCCAGTACTCAGTACCAGCAAAAAAAGCACTGCATTGAGATGGAATCCTATTATAAGTGTATCATATGGATCTCCTTAGTGCAGTCCAGGGGTGAAAGTAATTGCCATGTGTTTGTGGTACTGTTGCATAGCAACCCTGACCCTGGAGGGGGCTCTTCGTGTTGCTGGGATAGCGAGACAGTAGCATGTGTGAGAGGTGTTAGCATGGCGTGGAGCGAGGGGGTCTGGTGATAATGGGTAAGTGAGTGTTGGGCTGTGGGAAGGCCGAGTTCAAAAGGTAGGTGGTGGAAGAGTGAGAGCCAGGGTCTGGGAGGGTTGCAGGGTGGGATGGGGGTGTTCCTGGGCAGGGTATTGGAGGGTGCTGCAGTGAGGTCAGGGCAGAGGGCTTGTTGTGTAGGGGTACTCAAAGCAGGAGGTGTCAATGCAGAAATCAGGGCAGGAGTTTGGGTGTGGGGGCTTTAGGGTGGGGTAGGGATACTGGAGCGAGGGCAGGGGGTGGGAGTCAGGGCAGACGATTTCAAGTATGGGAGTGAGGCAGGGCAGAGACATCACAGTGGGGGGTTGTGGGGTGATGGCAGAGGTGGAGGGTGGTGGAGTGAGGAAAGGGGCTCAAGGCACGGGGTTGGTGTGGGGGGTTAGGGCAGGTGTTTGGGGTGGGGGTGGAGTTGGAGGAGTGAGTGCAGGGGTGGCGAGTGTTTGGGGACTCAACACAGGGGTGGAGGGTGCCAGACTGAGACAGTGGGTGGGGCTCCGGGCACAGGCTTTGGTGTCTGTGTGGGGGGGTTTGCGGATGAGGGGGGTTGGACTAGTCAGGTGTTTTGGGGCTCAGGGAAGAGATAAAAAAGAATTAAGATGTTACCATTGTTCAATGTTCCCCAAAGTGCTAAAACTGCATCCTACATCTTACAGGAACATTCTGTAGCCTGGTGACATGAAAAGGCTTAATTAGCATTCATTTTTATTGACCTCCAAAGTAAATTACATAGGTCATCCAAACGAATGCTGATAAAGCTTTTATTTATTATCCCATCAGTAAGCACTATGCATAATGAATCCTGAGAACATATTATAGAAATATCTAGCTCTAGTAGCTTGGAATCTTGTAGATTTTTCATTCATCAAATGCAGCCATTTTATGGAACATCGTCTCTGATTCAGTACCTTAAGTGTAAGTTGGAAAGCTCATCTCTTTCTTCAGTGGAGGTTGGTCCAATAAAACAGCATTTACCTTGTCGCAGTACAGTAAGACTGCGAGAGTGCCAGCCACACTACAATAGCTGAAATCAAGGAGAGTTTTGGCCTAAATTTTCAAAAATGGCTGGTGATTTTCCAAAAAGCAGGCCCATATCAGGTGTATTGCTTTGGACAACAAAATCTCAAGGGATTCAAAAATCACTAGATATCTTTTAGAAAGGTAGGCTTTCATGAAAGCAGGGTGTATAAGGGAAAAAATATGAACACAGAAGACACATATAGTAAATATGAACCTCTCTAGTCCAGCACCCGCAGGACCTGACTGGTGTCAAAACAGAGAATTTGCAAAACCATAGGAGGCCAATATTATCTAACAGTACTACCAACACTTCCACTGTTTACTGGGCTCTTAGAAAACATTTGGGGGTAAATGAGAGCTAAATAAATACACAGAACACTGAGATCCAGGACTACTTTTCCTTTGTCCTTATACATATGATCTATCAAGATAGCAGTTTTCAATTTGATTGTTAATTATTCTTCATTCTCTTTAAGACATTTAGACCATTTAAATGCTTTATTCTTCTATGCAATTAGATAGGGAGATTAGAATAGCTTTTATATTCTGTTACAATATTTCTTTAATAATGTTGAACTGGATGTACAGTTCTTAGTTTGAAGCATTCTGTGAGTTTTTAACTTTCTTTTGAACAGCTATGGATGTCCCTGTTCTTTCTATTGAAGTGTCTCAACTCATCACTGATGCCTCTTTATCATGTCTCAGCAGACTTTGCATGTATGTGTGTGCTGCTGACTATTCCTCCCTAATTGCCTCATTTGGGTGTTTTCTCTTTTCTGTTTCTGAGCCTCCCCATATACTCCAACGCTTCATCTGAAATTCAAGTTCCCCATTTTCACTGATCTAATTTTTTATTCTAATTCATCATCAGAAAAATGGGAATTGTATTTTTCCCCACACCTCTTTGTGTTTTTTTCCCCCATTCAGGCTACGTTTAAACTGTGACTTTTTTAAAAAAAAATAATTTAAACAATTTGCATAGAGCACATTGTGTAAATTATTTTGAAATACCTTATTCCAAACTTGGTGCCATGCAAACAGCACCAAAGTTTGGAATAACGGGATATTTTGAACAGTCCGTTACCTCTAGTATGACAAGGGGTAGTGGAACCAGAATAGCATGTCTGAAATAGCAGTGCTGTTTTGGGCACAGCGAAGAGTGGTGGTGCTATCTGGGATACCTTTGTATCCCGAAATAGCACCCACCGTGTGAACACAGCCTCGCAGTCTGACATTCCACTCTGCCAACTTCCAACTTCAACATACTTCCCTGGGTTCATGAAAGATTCCATGATGGTCTTCAGTTTGTGGAAGCCATCTTGTACGGAAGCCATTTCACATCCCTTACTTCTGCACTCACACAAGAGCCTGTCCTTTCCTTGACCTGTTTGGGAATGGCTGGGAGGATGAGCTCTATGGAATGCGTTAATGAACTGTTTGGAGTTGGGGATCCAGCTCCCTTGTACCTGTGTTTCCTGGCTGAAAACAGTTTCTCTTTGGAAAGTGATTTACGATTCTCTAACTAATTGCCTCTGACACTGGGCTTGTTTGTGTAAGGGTATAAAATACTAGAGTTAGCTGCATCAAGCAGCCTTGCTGGACCTGGTTTTACTAGTGTCCAGTTTGGCTCATCTGTTGCCTTATTGAATTCAATAAAGCTGAATGTTAGCCGCCTAAACTCAGAGAAGTCTTGTGCTTCAACAAGTTGATAATATCTAACTTAGCTATGCAGTGGAGTCCTTTCGTTTTCCATCTTCTCAGTAAAACTACCATCAATTTGATTCCTACAATGAGATCTTTTATTCTAATAAAATTGCAAGCCTTGCTTGTACATGACCTCCATCACAGCAATCTCTGATTACAGTATTCATCTACAGCGAACTACAAGTTATCTGTTGTACTGTGTGCTAGATTCAATCTCTGGATCTAAAGACCATACATTTAGGTATTGAGGAAATTCACCACCCAGACCAAATATTAATTTTTCAATTTACTGCTTCTTTTATGACAAACCAAACTCCTACATTAGAACACTCTTGAACTTTAGAATACTTGAAAGCAAATCTCACATCTGTTTATTGGGCCAAGTCCTGGTACCATGTCCATGAAACCTTGGGTGGGTTAACCATCACTTCACTGCCCTTCTCCAGTGCTTAAAAACCCCTCAACTCCCATAGAAAATTAGCTGGAGACCCAGAGATCAGTCCTTTAACTCTCTGCAAGGATTGCAAAGGGTCAGCCTCCCCCACTTCGAGTCCACAAAAGAAATAAAGATGTTAAATTTAATGACTTTATAAAATCTTATAACAAAAAGTCTAATTTTACAACATAACACAAATATTTATAACTCACAGACATTACCTTGACAGTCACCATAAATATAAATAAAAAGTAAACCAAATTTAAAATGTGAACAGTTCAGTCCACAGAAAACATAGGGGGGAAGAAAACAAAAAACAAGAAGCTCCTAAAACCTTAGGTTTAGATCACCTAAGTCTCAGTTAGTGTATTTGAGCATCAAATGTGCACAATTTGCTTAGCCTAAAATATCTTATTTCCACTTCCTTGTAGAAATCCACAGTTGAAATTCATGCAGGCTGTTCTGCCGCTGTGGCTCACTGCTAGACAGTCACTCAGTTAAGCTACAAATAGATTTAAAGAAAACCCTGTTACAAAAACTGAGAACAACAAAAATATTAATGGCTCTTTCCCTGTTACTCCATTTAAAGAAAAACTGGTGAATCACACTAGTTGAGAAAGTTAACTAGAACAGTTTGGTGAAAATCCAAATAATATTCAAAGCATATAGTTTAAACAGATGGTCATTTTCCCTTGCTGTTTTCCCTTGCTATAATTAACACTGCCTAGATTCACTGTTAGAGGGTTAACGTCACTAACCTGGTACAAATTGCTTCAAAGGGAGGAAGACCAGCCTGACGTCCCCTCCTGAGCTGAGCTTCTCCCCAGCTCTTCCAGGGCACATGGCCCTCTCAAAAAGCTGCTGCCCTGACTGCTTGGCCCTCATGGAGTCTGATCCCAGTAATAAAGACAGAACCTACTGGGTTCTGCTACACCCAGCTCCAGAAGCTTCTAAGTGCTAAATCTGCCTAGCAACAATGACCCAGACACAACTGACTCCTACCCCTTTGACCACGGGCCTCATAAAGAGATCTCTCTAGTAGGTACATGGATTACAGCTACATGCTCTGTACCCGTGAATTCAATTTTTCTGAAAAAACCCCCCCCATGAATTCCAGAGAAAACTTCTATTTTAAAATGAAAAAGGCTAGAAAATATTGCTAGGTGTTTGGTTTGATCACTAACATGATGATCAGACTTTCTCCAATCGCAGTATTAAACCAGATCTTTTGATAAGGATCCCTGCAGAGATTGTGACTCATGCAAAATGTTACCAGGTGAATCATTAACAAGAGGAAATATTTCCAGTGCATTTCCCCAGTTCCCTGAATATTTCATAGGCTTTGAGTACCTCGGTCTGTTAAATATAGCTTATTTCATCAGAAAAGTCACTATTGTCTTGTGGTTCTGTGAGCATCACCACTGCAGTAGAATCAGACAGGACATAAAAAATACCTTTAAACTCATCCGCAATGTTGAACTTGTCTTTCCTTTTCTTTGGTTTTGGTACACATATTTGATGCATCATTGTAGCCAACTAGGCTCGGGTTCCCCAGAAACGAGGCTGCACCCAGAAGGCAAGTGCTATATTTGGTTTATTGAAAGCGTGTGACACCCTGGACGGGAGCCCTGGAGATGCCGCGGTCACCAGTGGGGGAAAACCCAACACGTTGGAGCTTCGCTCGGGGAGAGGCTCTGTAACAGGCCTCCTAACACTAGCTGATAAAGCTGAACTCATTAACATAAGATTGCCTAAAATTGCCTATGCATTCCTTATCACTATCTTTTGTGGCCTACTGCCAGCGTAGCCTTGAAGTCTTGGCAAGTGTGTCTTGTTCTGCAGTAGTTCCCATGGCAGTTATTTTGCAGCTTTTCACCTTGCACAGACTGGTCTGTTTAGATTCTCCTGAGGATTCACAGAGGGGTCGGACTGCACTCTCAACTGTTACAATGTCTTCTTGCACCCTACAATCATTGGGTGATACCACAGAGCCAAAATGCTGCAGAATACCAGTAATGGGGTGGTGTTTGTCCATTCAGAGACTCAGGCTGATAGTAATTGAATGGAGCATCTTACTGGGAAGAACCTAATCTTGGGCCTCCACTGCTGATCCCTGCTACTCAGTGATTTTTGGAGGGTGATGTTTAAAGTGTTTTCAATAACCTAAAGGTGCCCTAATATGGCTTGGGAGCAGCCTGGCCAACGAACAGATGCTCTTCCCATGCCATTTTGCCACACCTGTGCTCAGAAGTGGGCTGGGTGTGATAAGTTGAATTTTGCTTATTGTAAGAGAAAGACAGCAGCTGGCAAGGTGTCTTCTGTGAGGACTCAGAGGCTGTGGAATTCCCACCCCAACACATGGTCCAAAATTTGGTGACCAGTTGGGCATGCTGCAAAAAGCATCTGTTTGGGAGGATTTGGGGAAAGGAATCTCTACGGGTGTATGGCTGGCTTTCTGTGCTCCTAATTAGTACTTTAAAGTAGCTGGGATTGGATTCTGATATTAATCGTGGCAACGTGGCCAGAGCTGTGGATGGGCATCTGTCTTATGTTTTATTTTTAAATTTAAATAAATAGAGGATGATAAAATCATAGAACCCTAAGGTTAGAAGGGACATCAAGAGTCATCTAGTCCAATCCACTGCCAATTTGTTGAGTCTAAACCATCCACAGATAGACAGCTCCTCAGCCTCTGTTTGAAAACCACCAGTAAAGGAGCTTCCACAGCCTCTTCATACTGTCTGTTCCACTGTCCTAGGACAAGTCTATACTATGGTGGTACATTGGCACTGGTGCAGCTCTGCTGCTGTACTATGTCTGGTAAAGATGCACTAAGCCAATGGCAAAGCACTCTCCTATTGGCACAATCACTTCACCTCACAGGGAGGCAAAGTGTGATAACAGGACAGCATTTCCTGCTGACATAGGGCGATGTGGACTGAGTCAATGTAACTCACATTACTCTGAGAGGTGGCGTTTTCACACTCTTGAGTGACGTAAGTCGCATCAGCTTAAGCAGTAATGTCGACTGGCTCTTGTTCATAGTTACAAAGTTTTTCCTTAGATTCAATTAATGTCTGCCATGCTGTAGTTTGAACCCATTGCCTCTCATCAGGCCCTGTGTGGCAAGAGAGAATGACTTATCTCCATCTAAAAAGCTCCTGGTTCAGACACCTTGACCTCTCTTAGCTCTTCTTATCTTTCTTCCACATCAGAATAGCTTGATGTTGAACTTGTAGTGTTGTGTCTTCTCAGAAATGCCAGCCCTTCTGAACTCTTTCTTTCTAATTGGCTTTTTCAAATGACTTTGCCTACTATTTCTTTGAGTTGGTTGAAATCCACTTCTCGATAGTCCAGCGTCCTTGCTTTGCTGGCCTTAGGTCTTCCTTTCCATAAGGTCTTGAATTCTCTCTGATCACAGTCACTTCCTCCTAGATTCCCAATACCTACACATTCACAACTAATTCATTCCTGTTGGTCAGAACTAGATGCAAAATGATCTGCTGTGAGCAAGATGTCGGAAAGTGACTAATGATCATCGGTGCTCCTGATATTCAGTAAGAGCTGAGCATTCATCCTCTGAAAATCAGGCTTTTTAAAGGACATTTCCTGTTTGGATAAAGAAGAACTTGCAGCAATCAAAATCATTAATTCCTCCTGAAAATCTAAGCCAGTCTCTTTTCAGATCTGTATTTCCCTGGGCAAACAGACAGCTTTTGTGTTGCCTTTCCATGCTTGCATGTTTTGCTAACAGGAAAAAATAGGGGAATTCACCTGGGTGTTTATCACTATAAGACCAGACATAAATGCTTAGTGCTTGAAAGGAGACATCGACAACATAGTTTCCTTCACTTTCAGCCTAATTAAATTGTGAAAATACCTCTGTGCAGAACGTGTTTTAAATAATGGTTACAGTCATTGCACTACATAAATAACTGAAGATGATTAGGGAAAAACACTGCTAGCCTCTATAGCTGTGCCTACACTACAGAGTTCTGTCAACAGAAGTCCCTGTGGACAGATATTTCTCGACAGAACCTCTGTCTACAGAACATGTCCACGCCTAATAGGGGCTCCCCCAGTTGACACTCTCTGTAGACAGAGTAGCTGTGTCTACACGTGCACGCTACTTCGAAGTAGCGGCACCAACTTCGAAATAGCGCCCGTCACGGCTACACGCGTCGGGCGCTATTTCGAAGTTAACTTCGACTTTAGGCGGCGAGACGTCGAAGTCGCTAACCTCATGAGGGGATCGGAATAGCGCCCTACTTCGACGTTCAACGTCGAAGTAGGGACCGTGTAGACGATCCGCGTCCCGCAACGTCGAAATTGCCGGGTCCTCCATGGCAGCCATCAGCTGGGGGGTTGAGAGATGCTCTCTCTCCAGCCCCTGTGGGGCTCTATGGTCACCGTGGGCAGCAGCCCTTAGCCCAGGGCTTCTGGCTGCTTCTGCGGCAGCTGGGGATCTATGCTGCAGGCACAGGGTCTGCAACCAGTTGTCAGCTCTGTGTATCTTGTGTTGTTTAGTGCAACTGTGTCTGGGAGGGGCCCTTTAAGGGAGCGGCTAGCTGTTGAGTCCGCCCTGTGACCCTGTCTGCAGCTGTGCCTGGCACCCTTATTTCGATGTCTGCTACTTTGGCATGTAGACGTACCCTCGCAGCGCCTATTTCGATGTGGTGCCGCGCAACGTCGAAGTTGAACATCGACATTGCCAGCCCTGGAGGACGTGTAGATGTTATTCATCGAAATAGACTATTTCGATGTTGCTACATCGAAATAAGCTATTTCGATGTTGGCTTCACGTGTAGACGTAGCCAGTGAGGCCAGGCTGCCCAGCCCTCTGACAGAACAGCCAACAGGAAGCGCTGCAAACAGGGCTGCCTGATGAACAGGAAGCCCCCTCTGTCAGCAGAGGGCCCCCTGGAGCATCTACACTATTTTTCTGTTGACAGAATCCGTATATAGATGCGCTCTGCCTCAAACTTCCATGAAATAACTCTGTCGGGAAAAAGGCTGCATTTTGTTGAGAGATTCTAGACAGAATGCATTTGTAGTATGTAGAAGGCCTCAGGCACAGTTTATCAGTATAATCCAATTGTTTTATCATTCACTGTACAGAGAACTAAATTTGGACTTTTTCCTCTGCCTCTATCTAATCTCATCGTTTATATCCAATTCTTTTCAACGTTTTCTATGTCAGCGTTTCCCAAACTTTATGTAGTTGGGACCCATTTTTTTTCAGTACCTTTTTTTCAGCCAAAAATGTAAATGCATATAAAAAAAAACAAACAATGAATGAAAAATAAATTTTCACTGTTTATTATTTATTCACAATAATAATAGTGCATAACAATAATATAAATCTGGACTTAAAATATGTAAGTGCCTAACTTGTTATTACCTCAATTACACAGGAAAATATGAAATATATCAAATTAATAGGATCATGCATGATAATTTGTATATTTTCTAAGGACCAGTATTTTTTTCCCCAAGGACTAGTACTGGGCTGTGAACCACACTTTGGGAAACACTGTCCTATGGAATCTAAATTCTGGCCACAGTTTTTCATATTGCAAGAAAAAGTAGATTTTTTTGACAAAATATTGGAGAAAGCAGACACTTTCCCTCTGTGACAATATTTGTTTTGTTGAAAAGTCAGTTTTCTTCCAAAAGACTTATGATAGAAAATTTCCAACCATTTTCTACTTTAATATCCCAAGTTATTGTATGTCTGTCCACAGTTCCCCACTGTTCCTCCTTTCCATCCATCCCACGCCTACTACTATGGTTGCTCAGTGGCTTATAAATTTAAATTATTTTGAAACATCTGATAGGTCTTAAAGGATACTGTACCATAAAAATGGCTTTCCTGTTGACTCTGTATGCCAGAGTTGCTATCCATAAATTTGTAAAATGTAAATGTTGCTAAGGACCAAAATTTAGCAAGATTCATAGAATAGAATAATAGACTCATAGAATCATAGAAGCATAGGGCTGGAAGGGAGCTCAAGAGGTCATCGAGTCCAGCCCCCTGCTTCAAGCAGGATCAACCCCCACTAAGTCATCCCAGCCAGGACCTTGTCAAGCAGGGACTTAAAAACCTCGAGGGACGGAGATTCCACCACCTCTCTAGGCAACGCATTCCAATGCTTCACCACCCTCCTGGTGAAGTAGTTTTTCCCAATATCTAACCTACATCTCTCCTTTTTTAACTTCAGGCCATTACTCCTTGTTCTGCCATCTGACACCACTGAGAACAGTTTCTCACCGTCCTCTTTAGAGCTCCTGTTCAGGAAGTTGAAGGCTGCTATCAAAATGTATTGGATGTTTATATGGATAACAATATCCAGAGTTTCAAATAGCTAATGCTAACAGTTTTTGAGAGATATTATACCTCAGATTTCAAGGTTTAAATAAATCTCTAACTGTAAAGCATAAGGAGGAGATCTAATGGTATTGTTGAAGGCAGATTATTCTACTGTCGCATTTTTGCACTTTCCTCTGAAGGATCTGCTGCTGGACATTGTCAGGCATAGAATACTGGGCTACACGGATATGCAATCTGAGCTAGTCTGGCCATTCCTATGTTCCTCTAATAGTTCTTTGCTCTGACCATTTTGTCTTTTTTGTCAATTTACATAGTCAGCTCTTCAAGGTAAGAACTGTCTCTCTCTGTATCCACAGCAACAGCACAAGAGGGCACTATTATAATTAAAATATTTACTTACTTAGACTGAAATAGCAATATAATAAAGGTTCTAATTAAGAGAAAAATAAAGAAATAAGCATCTCTCTCCTACATAGGCTCTACATGAGACGCATCTGTCAACAGAAGTGACTGTTGGAAGGGATGTCCTGGCAAAACTTCTGTTGATAGATTGTATCCACATATAAAAGCAGATCAAAAAAGCAATCTGCTCGGTCATCAGAGAGCAGCCAGACTGCCTGGACCTCTCTCAACAGAACGGCTGACCAGAAGCTCCGCAAACTGGAAGGCCTGTCTGTAGACAGAAGGGCCCTAGAGCATCTACATGGCTGTTTTGTCAACAGGAAACTGTCAAGAAAGGCATTATACCTGAACGCGGAGAGGTATAAGGCTGCTGGAGGATGTGATGGGTTTTGTCAACAAACTCTCGACAAAGCACGTTGTGTGTAGACACTATGGGTTTTTCCAAGAAAAAACCTGGGTTTTGCCAGAAAAACCTTCTCATGTAGACATAGACATAGCCACAGGGTTTTAATTCTAAATCAAATCAGTGGGTTCCGTATATTTTGTTTTGGAGGTTGTGGTTATGGCCACCACCAGGTGCTTCAGGAGTAAGCACTGTAATGATGGCCCAAATCATTCTCACTCTCTGTCATGCTGATGAGTCTCACCCTGGTTCATGATAGTTCTATTTTTCCCGTAGAATATAGCTTCTGTTTATTCCTGCTGCCTCTGACTCTTTGTTCTTACCTTCTCAACACTGGTCCACAGGGAAGAGGTCTGGGCAGTCTGGCTGCTTAACAGGAAGAAAGTCCTTGTCATTCCTCTTTGTTGAACACAATCATGTTGGAACAAGTGTGTCTGCTATTCATTGCCGCTTTGTTCCTCTCATGCCTGAGATGGTGATGGCACCAACCCATGAATTCTTGGACAATTATTTGTAAGCCTTCCCTATTCTGTACACGGCAGTATATTTTTATCTGTAACAGGTACCACTAATTCTTCTGACATAATAAGGTTTCCCCTTCACATCCTTGTTCTCCATGAAAGTCTTACTCATTCTGGTCTCTGTATTGCCAGATGTTCTTTTTGAACCTTTCCATCATCTGGCTTTTTTTGCACAGCTTAATCTTTCATTCAACCATTCCACCCATTTTACCTTTCAGTTTCTGGGTTTCTTAAATATCAGACCTTTTGCTTCATATCTAGCCAGGCTTGATGCCTGATATTTCTTTTACGTTCTACAGACTAACTAGGTACTACTTTAATAAAACATGTCTATAAGATACCCCAGCACAGCATGTTCCATTCTGCCTTTTAGTTGTCCTTGTGACTTTCTAGTATCTCTTCAAACTTTACAAGACCCTTTCAACTAATCTTCATTATTAAGTCATAGAGCCAGTGAATAAATACCCCAACCACAGCTATTTATCATTTTTAAGAATAGTAATTCTTTGATATAACCAACCATTGGGCTACCATTGTCTTTAAATCAAAAGGAATCAAAGTTTCCAGACTTATGTTAGAAGAATATGATAAAAACATTGTTGGAATGAAACCAGAAAGGAAGGCTTTCAACTACACTCGGTTGCTATAATAAATCTTCAAAGCCAAATAAATAAAAAAAAGTACAGAATGGGAATTTATAGGAAGAGCCCCTTTAATGTTGGCCCAATTGTACTGTG
Source organism: Carettochelys insculpta (assembly GCF_033958435.1). NCBI lineage: Eukaryota > Metazoa > Chordata > Testudines > Carettochelyidae > Carettochelys > Carettochelys insculpta. The sequence continues at coordinate 68,741,419 of NC_134144.1, forward strand.
TTAAATAATAATTTCAAATAATATTTCTGTGGCAAAGGGATGATTTAATAAAATAAACGAACATTCACCCTGCAGAGAGTTATTACAGATATTTCAAATATTCTAACTATTATGGTATGCTGTTCTTTACTGCCAAGTTTCTGCTCTATAAATAACCAGCTGCTGAAAGACTAGACTCTCCCAGAGCAAAGTGATTTGATTTGATGGGAAGATAATCATCTGTTGATACTTGCTAACTTATACAATGTGATTTGAACAGAAGATAAGAGACTGGGAGGGTGGTGGCAGAGTATAGGAAGGTCTCTGTACAGATGGCTTTGTAATAAGAATTAACTGCTGAGCTCAGTGCCTGAAGAAAGAGTTTTAAGTGATTATTTAGAGACAGATTTTGAAAACTCAGACTTCATTTTTAAACTGGCGCATTGAACATACAGATCATTTCAGTTGCAGTTTTGGATATGCAATGAATTGTACCAACAGCACAGATTATGTGAAGTCCAGATCCCGCAAGGACATGCAACTGAGTGAGAGTAGTCTCATTATGACCAACAGGCTTACTTGTGTGTACAGAGGGACTCCAGAAGAAAGTGTTTGCAGGATTGGGATCTGAACTACATCATCTGAAAATTAAATATTGAATCTGTTTGGAAGCAAAAACTAGTCCAGTATGAAGATGCCTGTTTGACGAGATGAGCATCTTATTGTGAGCACATTCATATCTTCCAAGACTAGAAGGGAATATTGTGATAATCTAGTTTGACCATCTGTTTCAGGAAGGACTGTTATGCAGAAATGGGGTCCACCTACGAAGGCCAGAGAACTTCCCCAAAATAACTCCTTTTTAATCAGAGCATATCTTTAAAAAATAGAATCCATCATGACTCTCAGTAAATTGTTCCAGTGGTTAATTATTCTCAGAGATTACATTTTTTTCCTTATTTGCTGTCTGAATGTGTATAGTTTACTTTCCAGCCACTGGAGTAAGTTTTAACTTTCTTTGTTAGACAGAAGAGCCAAATATCAAATATTAGTTTGCCATGTACAGATTGTAACCTCTCTGGCTGCGTCTACACGAGCCCCCTTTTTCAAAAGGAGTCATGGAAATGAGCCCAAGCAGGGAATAGCAATGAGGTGGTGGGATGAATATGCAGCACCTCATTAGGTTAATTCTCACCACTGCAACTTCAAAGTTGCAATCTTTGAAACATTGGCATATTGTGTAGATGTGGGCACTTCGAAGTACCCATGCAACTTCAAAGTGCCCTTACTCACAAACAATTAGCCCAATGAAATGCTGCATACTCATCACTATTTCCTGCTTGGGCTCATCAGGAGATAGGAATAAGGGGATTTCAGAGTTGGTGGGGTCCTTTCGAAAAGGACCCTTGTCTGGATGAGCCGTGCAGCAGCGAGCCTTGGCAATTTCGAAGTGCTGGGGCCACCTGCACGCTAATGAGGCGCTGAATATGTATTTCACTGCTTCATTAGTAATCTTTGAAATGGCCACTTGCATGGCCATTTCAAAGTTTTGGGCTGGTGTAGACACGGCCTGTGGTAGCAGCATTATTTTGGAACAAGCTATTTTGGAACAGCTATTCCGGAATTTCTTATTTTGGGATAAGGCTGATGTGTAGACATACCCATAGGCAAAGGCTACACTATTGTTTTCTTTTTGGGATAGAAACTGCATGGCCATACACTGCACTCAAAATACCAGGGGTAATTCATTCCTGGTAATCCTCATTGTACATTGTATAGCCTGGTATTATGTAGCTTGCACCAGGTTTAAAATAAGATGTCTCAGAATAAGTTTATTCATTAGGTCATGAGATTTCATAGGTAAAACCCATTATCTAATGAAGTGGATTTTACCCATAAAAGCTCATGACCTAATAAATTTGTTGATCTCTAAGGTGCCACAGGACTACTTGTTACTTCACAGGATAGACTGCTATATCCTACATGTATGACTTACATTCATTTTTCGCAGGGGTAAACATTTAAATTTAGTTGTATTATAAATATTGTTTGCTTGCACCCAGCTCCCTCTTCTCTTGATTATTTACCACTCCATCAATTTTTGCATCAGCTGCAAACATTATGAATAATGATTTTGTTTTCTTCCAGGTCATTGATAAAAGATGGGAAATAATTTAAGAACACAAACTAATCTCAATGGGATGCTCCTTAGAGACTGTATTTGCTCAGTGATGATTTCCCATTTCCATTCTGACACCCACAAGTTAGCCAGTTTATAATCCATTCCATTTGTGCCATAGTAATGTATCATTCTAGTTTTTAAATCAACATATTGTGTAGTACAAATGAAATGCCTCATAGAAATCTAAGTATTTTGTATCGACACTCTTTCATGGCCAAATTTATGATCTCATGAAAAATGATATAGTGACATCTGTAATTGTAACTCACACATAGGCTATGTCTACACTAGCCCCAAACTTCAAAATGGCCATGTAAATGGCCATTTCAAAGTTTACTCATGAAGCACTGAAATACATATTTAGCGCCTCATTAGCATGCGGGCGGCCGCGGCACTTCGAAATTGATGCAGCTTGCTGCCGCACGGCTCGTCCCAACGGAGCTCTGGAAGCTCCCCCGGGGCCGCGCTTCTACACGGCGTTTTGGAGTCCGGAAGAACGGTCTTTTGGACTCCAAATCACATGACTGTATGCTAATGAGGCACGGGGAATTTGCATCTGCACCTCATTAGCATATTTCAGGCCGTGTATTACCATGACACTTTTGAAGAAAGTAGCCTGTGTAGAAACGGCCAAGAAGAAAACCAGTGTAGATGCTGCTCTTTCAAAAGTAAACCCCATCTTTGAAAGAATCCTTCTTCCTTGTTTTATGGGAAGAAGGATTCTTTCGAAGGTGGGGTTTACTTTCAAAAGAGCAGTGTCTACACTGGTTTTCTTCTTTCAAAAGAAAAATATGCAAATGAGGTGTTGGATATGCAAATTGTACCTCATTTGCATTTTCAATTTCCTCATTTGTGTACCTCTTTTGAAAGAGGAATGCAAGTGTAGACACATCCTTTCAGGCCATGGAAGAAGATTGAACTCTAGACCTTCCATATTCTTGGTGAATACCCTAAGCACTGAATTAAAGTTTATCAGGGAAGCAACTAATCCTCTGTTCCTTCCCCCTTGGCATTTTGTGAAGGGATGCCTTAGCTGAGACTTTTTTTTTTTTAAGCCAAAGCATTTGGTGACTTGTATCAATTCACAAATGGTTTTGGTTTTCCCAGATTGCATTTTTTTCAGTGAATTTACTATTCACTGGGGTGGGGGAAGGGAGCAGGGATACCCCACTGGACCCCAGAGATTTTACATATAAACCTTTTGGTCATTTTATATATAAATGTCTGGTACTGAGTGCTTGGGCCTGCTGTGAGGATATGGAACTGGACTTGATGACCTCTTGAGATCCCTTCCAGTTCTAGTGTTCTACGATTTTATGTCTATCTGACCTAAACCCTGGGTACAAAATTTTGCCCACAACTTGGCTTATTCAAATATAGGAGTCTGGAAACAGTAGGATGAACAATGCAGCCCTCAAGATCCCCAGAGAGTGCATCCATCTTCAGACTGTTGGTGCTTTTAATTTAGATTTTAAAGCTAGACTAGTAGATGGAAGTGGATGAAAGAACTCTGTAAGGAATTCAGGCTCTGGGTGGATACTTACTGGAATCTTTCTATTCAGTTATACTGCAATGATAATCATAGAAGAAAAGGCAGCCTGGCTGGTAACTTGCATTTCTAATCAAGAATGGAGATTCTCGAAGGGCAGATTGTACACTGGTAAATCAATGCTTTTGATTCAAGCTGGGAATGGGGGATGAGGTATATGAACATTTCATAACCTTAGCAAAGGTTAGTCCTGAGAGTTTATTTTGGGAAATGGTGGAGTTCTGGGAAAGCTGGAAGACTAAGTGTTTTTTATTGTTTCTGAATCAATACAGCCAACTATTTGACATTGTTACAATGATGCAGTTGAAACACCTCATCTCCCTGGGATACGTACATCCCATTTGACTTGATTTCATGTATTTGTTTTTCCAGTTTACGTAATTTGTCATCACAATCACTAAAAATAAAATGTTCAGCAAACTAAATTTTCACTGTTCAACTCAGCTTCCTCTGAAATAGGTTGAGTAAGTCAATAGACATCTCAGCCTTGCCTAGAAAATCCCCATGTTCAGGTTCCTTTGCACCAAAGGTGAAAGTAAATGCTGAAGTCTAAGGTTCTTTGTTTTGTAGGAAGAGGACACTGAAAAAGTGAACTCTTTGTGATGGAGCTGAAGGAATAACAGGCTCTGCCAGGTAATGCACCATGCTGTGCTATACAAGAATAGCATTTGTCTCTGTGTAGAGGGACAGCTCAGTGTCAACCCTCTTCCGATCCCAGGTAAATCCTAACGTGAATGGGTTAAATGAGATTTCAGTGGTGCATGAGGTGGATGTCACCCTAAACCTTCAGACTATCAGTCACTAAATCAGCATGTGTCTTGTCTCAGTCATATGTACTGCTATATATGGTGCTTGACTGTAAGTGCAATAATTAGACCAACACACACACACACAAACCCAAAAGCCAAGAATTCAGAGCCCAGCTGCCACTGATCTCCCCCCAACTTTTCACGTCTTCACAGAGCAGTATTAATGTAATTCAAATCACAGCTTCAGTTGAAGCAACTTCTGGAAACATTTGATATGGGATGGGTACCATGATGTAAGAACATAAGAACAGCCACACTGCGGCTGATCAAATTTCCAGCTATTTCAGTGTTCTGTCTTTCAACTGTGCCCAGTGACAGGTGCTGCAGAGAAAGTGAACAGAAGAGGGAATCATCCAGTGATCCAACCCCTGTGCAGTTTCCCCTTTTTTTTCCATTAAGGAGATATTTTCTTTGGGGTAGTGGGATGTGATCATAAGTGTGTTCTTCATTCAACTTAAGATAGTAGTAGACCCAGGATAATTTAACTTGGTTAGAAACTTGAGGTCAAGCAAGTGTGTGTGTGTGTGTGTGTGTGTGGAGCTGAACTTGAGCTGCTAACCCAAGTTAAAATCCAAATTGCTTTGACTCCACTGCAATCTCAAACTGCATGAGTAGCCCAAGTGATAAAGCTTGTGCTTTTTTTCCCCCTCAGCAAAGACATACTCTTGGATGGGATGCCTGCACCTGTCCATGGTGCTGGATTTTAGATCTCTGTGGGTATGGTGTCACTGCAATGTAATCCCAGCATTAGCAGAATCTGAGTTAGCAGATCCTGGGGTTGTCAAACGGGGACTTGAGTATCTACACTCATTTGCAACCCCAGATTAGGAATTGATGAATTCAAGGTCACAACCTGAGCCACTAGCCTCTACATCCCATTATGTTGGCCTGAGTCCTACCACCCATAATGCCGACTTCCTAGCACACTTCCAAAATGTGGGTGCTCTAACCCTTTGTTCACAGAAAAATGAGACCATCCATCAAAGTGCTTATCCAGAGAACAACAAAAATTGGCTTTCTGAATTGTGGAATGATTTTGGCAAACTACCAGGGCTGCACCTACAATGCAAAACAATAGGGGTTGAACCCTTTGTCTTGACTTGGGCTCAGATCCTCAACTTCTGAGGAGTTCTGGGACCCTGGCACTGAGCCTTGACTTTGCATTATTTCTGCACAGATGGAAAGAGAGATAGGCTTGAGCCTGAGTCTGAACTCTGGGCTTGTGCTGCAGTGTAAACATAATGGTACAGCCTATCAGTTTTTCTCTCAAGATATTATTTGTTCATTTTCCTGATGGCACCTCCTTCCTTTCTCTTTTACAGATAATTACTTATCGTCCTGAGAAATAAGCCCATCTTGATATTCAGGCAGTCCAGCAGATGTAGATAATGTTCTTTACGCACCAGTGGGTAAATACTGGGTGTTTCACCATAGAACATAATATTCACACTCCTGTTGAAATTGTATACATAATATTTTGATAAGTAATCTACTTTATGGATATTTACTTAATACACTGTTGGCAACATAATGCTGTTCCTGTGAGAGCTCCTTGCAGTTTATAATGGTTGAGACTTTCAAAAGCAAATGAGGGAAATATATCTCTATAAATGTATAGGAGAGTAAGGAATAAATCCCCAACCCTGCTAAAAATTGCACCTACGAGGACTTTTAACCAAGTGATCTCAGTCCTATTCCTGACTCTGCCACCAACTTCCCAAGTCACCTTGGGCAAATCACTTTACCTTTCCAGCCTTCTCTATTGCCATCTTTCAATGGGATACCAATGCTGACCCCAAAGAGAACCACAAGGCTGTGTTCATTGAGGCTGGCATAGTGCTTTGAACTGAACAAATACAATAAGTGCCTTTTGACATCGTTGGTGCAAAACGTTAGTGACAGAAGAGAACATTTTCTAAAACTCAGTGTAAACAACAACACCCACTTAGCGAGATGCCTGGTCTCCCTCTAATTTGGCTTTTGGATCTTCTAGCTCAGGTAGTAGAGGTTCATAGTTTAACATCCTCAAGGTCCCATGTTCAAGCCTATCTAATGACGGACCAAAAGCTGTGGTATTACATACAGATGCAGCCAAGTTCATGACCTCCTTTTCTCAGGGTCAGCATAAAAATGGGGAGAAAACACATTTGTGCCATATGTACAATGGTGACACCCAACAGGATCCTAGTGATGCAGACCTAATGTAGGATACAATAAATACTGGCCCTTTGCCCAGAAGCTGGAGAATTTAGCCTCATGGTGGTGAGCTTTTCATTTGTCTGTAACCAGAGGCCTGATATTTGCTTTTCTTTTCCCTGTCCCTCATCCTGCTGTCTGCAGCTGTCCCTGTCTCCTGAGGAGTGTATGTGTCCTATAGCCTGACCACAGAAAAGGATAGAAGCTGTGTGTAAGAGAAGACTTCGTCACAGACCTGTCACGACACCACACCACTGACATCTGACCTACTACACATAGGACCTTAGGAAAAACTTCCTCTCAGGTTGGTTATGCATTGGAACAGACTACCTAGGGAAGTTGTGGAATCTCCATCATTGGAGGTTTTTTAAGAATAAGTGAGATAAACAGTTGTCAGGAATGGTACAGCTGTTACATAGTCTAGCTTTGCATGCAGGGGACCAGACTAGATTATTTCTTGATGTCTCTTCCAGTTCTATACGTTTATGATTTATATTAAAGTAGGCAGGGCCCTGTATAAAACATAACACAGACATCCCCTGCTCCTCTTCACTTTCCAGAGTGGGCTCTCAGAACACTAAGTTGTCCTGACCATCCATGAGGTTCATTGTATTCCTTGTTTACCATCTAACCACTGGAGATTGTCCCTTGTAAGCCAACCACAGGCATAGATATAGTGACGTGCAACTTTACTTCACCAATCCCTCAGGAGTGGTGACCCTCACTTTACAGACCACATGGTGCAATGCTCAGCCATGTTCCCTATTGCAGACTTGAGCAAGGATTGCTTAAGGTCAGAGTCCAATTTTCACATGAATCATTCATCCAGCCTTATTACATACTATCTCCTTTTGATTAGTGGGCATCTGTTCTCTTTTGGAGGCCTCAACAGTGATGATTGCTTGGAGAGAAGAGACATGGGACTTCCCAAAACTTTTGTGGTTCATCTTTTCAAGATAAGTACTCTCCAGAAATTCAGAAGGGGAGCTCTATGACTAGCTTCACTATTGAAATTCTCTATCCCTGTGTCCTTCCTTTCAACAGGGACATGTTAATGAGTGTGTTCAAAAGATGCTAATGAGGCACTGCAATGAATATGGAGCACCTCATTAGCATAATGGCATCGGCAGCAATTCGAAAGTGCGGCTTTTTGAATTGCGCGCTGCCCGTGGAGACGAGACCTTCCGAAAGGACCCCCTCAGTTTTCGAAAGCCCTTCTTCCGATCACCAGATAGGAAGAAGGGCTTTTGAAAGCTGGGTGGGGGTCCTTTCAGAAGCTTCCGTCTTCACGGGCGGCACATGATTCGAAAAGCTGCACTTTTGAATCGCTGCAGCTGCTATTATGCTAATGAGGCACTGAATATTCATTGCATCTTTCGAACCCGCTCATTAACATGCCCCTTTCGAAAGGAAGGGGCATGTGTAGACCCAGCCTATAGGAACAAGTGGAGCGCAGAGGAGTCCTTTGGCATAGGGGGAACTCTTAGGCTATGTCTACACTAGTCAAACTTCAAAATTGCCATGCAAATAGCCATTTTGAAGTTTACTAATGAAGTGCTGAAATACATATTCAACGCCTCATTAGCATGCTGGCGGCCGTGGCACTTTGAAATTGATGTGGCTCACCTCCGCGCAGCTTGTCCAGATGGGGCTCCTTTTCGAAAGGACCCCGCCTACTTCGAAGTCCCCTTATTGCCATCTGCTCACAGGCTAGTGTAGACACGGCCAGAGCAGAGCAAAGGAGAGCTCCACCTTGGCCAGGGGTCGGCAACCTAAATAGCAAGAAGAGCCATTTATTTTCCAATTAAATTCAGTAAAATAAATAAAAATCAACAATTCAAGAGCCACAATGCATGCGACTCTGAGATGGTTCTTAATTAGTAACGTCAAACTGTACTTTCTGTAACCCCTCTTTTAAGAACAGCGCAAAGTCCCAGATTTGTCCTCCTTGGATCCTGTGCTTTGTGGCAGGTTAGGTGCATCCTCAGAGGCTCGCCAGGCCCCTGCTCTGCCTCCTGTTCTCACACAGGCCTGGGTTATGGCATCATTGAGCCTCTGTCATCATTCGCACAGTCCATGTCACAGTTGTTAGTGGAGGAAACCCCTTAGATGTGCCCAGTCTCCTCCTACCCTCTAGGGCTGGTCTGGGGTGTGGGGTGGTCTGGGGAAATCCAGCCCAGGGACCCTATGCAGCTGCAGCTTGAGGGGCATCTCTCCCTGTGCCCTTTTTGTGCAGCAACTGCCTCCCTGGGCCACTTCCACCAGACGCTTCCTCTGGCAGTTGCAGCCGCCCCCTCTTCCTGTGAGTTCTTCTTCCACACTCCTTGCTTCCTCCTCATCTGTCCTGTGTCTCCTGCTCTCCTGAGGGAAACCCTTTTAAAGGGTTCCGCAGGCCTTGAATTAGCCACAGGTGTTGAATTAGCAGCAGGTGCTGGTTTAGCCCATTGCTGCTGCTGGCTGATCCTGGATAAACCTCTGTCTCTGGCCGTGTCTGCACGTGCCCCAAACTTCGAAATGGCCACGCAAATGGCCATTTCGAAGTTCACTAATGAAGCGCTGAAATGCATATTCAGCGCCTCATTAGCATGCGGGCTGCCGCGGCGCTTCGAAATTGACGCGCCTCGCCGCTGCGCGGCGCGTTCAGACCGGGCTCCTTTTTGAAAGGACCCCGCCTACTTCGAAGTCCCCTTATTATGAGCTCATGGGAATAAGGGGACTTCGAAGTAGGCGGGGTCCTTTCGAAAAGGAGCCCCGTCTGGACGCGCCGCGCGGCGGCAAGGCGTGTCAATTTTGAAGCGCTGCGGCAGCCCGCATGCTAATGAGGCGCTGAATATGCATTTCAGCGCTTCATTAGTAAACTTCGAAATGGCCATTTGCGTGGCCATTTCGAAGTCTGGGGCACGTGTAGACGTAGCCTCTAGGAAACAAACACACAGACCCAACTGCCCACGTATTTATCCTCCCTGAGGGTACTGTACTATGCTGCAGGCTGTGGTCTATCACAGCCCACACAATGATTTGTAATGTCTACTGCAGGACATTCACAAACTTTTTACATATTGCATTTCTTCACACTTTATGTGTGTGTTTGTACCACTGTCTTCCTGACTTTTACACCCAAACCGACTTTAATTATGCCAATTGTACTTCACATTTAATTTCAGTTTTCTTTCTTAAAATGCATGTTGCCCTTCGCAGCAAGAATACTGTAAGGTTCCTTTTCCTTTTCAAAATCAAGACTTTATTAGGAACATGATCAAAACACAGATACCACATCATACCCCACAACGCACTGCACATTTTGAAGGGGGATTTATCCAACCTTTCAAGACCATATATCATTTGCTGTTTAGATATGAGTTGTGCTCATTGCTAGCCTTTTCAACATTCACTATTTATCAAAAATAATCAGAAGTTTTTTTTAATTTGCATTTTTTTTTTTGCTTTGCAATTGGGAACCGCAAAAAAGTCCTTAAAGAGCTGCATTTGGCTCCGGAACTGCAGGTTGCAGACCCCTGTTCTGGTCCATAAAGTTTGACCAAAAAGGTGCAAGGTCTGTGTCAGATACTGTTAATATAACGTACTAAAGCCCTGCTATTTGGGAGACATTTCACGCTTTACATAAGAGCTACAAAGTATGATGGAGTTTATAATACTATACTGAATTTCTGATTTCATGTTTGAAATATTCAGCTTCTTTGTATGTTCACTCTTCTTTTCTGGAGTCCATTGCCCCCAGACCCAACCTTTTTTGCCTGAAGCCATTTTCCTGAAATCAGAGCAAGAACCATACAACTGACAAGCTTGTGGAGTGTCTTGTTTATCACTCCCTCCAGCAGAGAATAAATGTTGAAAGCATATTGATTGTCTTTTTCCTGGGACCTCTGTTGGTATTGGCTCTGGCTCTGAAGTATGATAGAATTGTTTTTCAAGGGACTTCCTGACATAACTCAGAGAGTCATGCTGAGCTACTGTCCACTAGTTCTGCAGGGCATGTTTTCCATTTGACACAGCCTTATGGGTTTTGCTATTTTAACTTTTCAGAAACTTTAATGTTTCTGCATTTCTACTAATGGCTGTGGAAAAAGGACGGGTAAAGATATAAAGACATGTTCTACTTATTTATACAAAATTGCTAGGGAATCATTTTTATCAGTCCCTCTGCCACAGAAGAAAAGCAGAGAATGTCAGTGGTTTTCCACAATGTGAAGACTTATTACTTACTATGTGATTTTTGTTTACTTAATACATAGAAATGAGACAGAGTCCCATGTACCAGGTGTCAGGTGACCACATCACCCTATGGCAAATATGGGAAACTGGCCTCCAGGGATAGGGGGTTGCTGCTCCATGTCAGGGCTCCTCGGCTATGGGGGCAGCTGCCCCACAATGAGGCACCAAGGATGGGGGCTCTGCAGCTTCCTGATGAGGGGGAGTGGAGGATGGGGGCTTCACAAACTCCCAGCAGGGGAGCACCAGGGAATGCAGAGGCTGCCCCATGGCAGAGCTCAACAGCAGAGAGGGCTGCCTTCATGGGATACCAAAGAATGGGGCAGCCGCCAGCAGAGTTGCTCCCTGGCAGCAGGAGCTGCCACCTCAAGGAACCAGGTGCCAGGGAACAGAAGACTCAGCAATTATGGAACAATTAGCCCATTTTCTTAAAAAAGTTGGGATGCCTCTGAGACAGCTTAAATAAGGGACTGTCCCAGAAAAAATGGGACGGATGGTCGCCTTTACCATGTGTTGATGGTCATTTGCGTTTATTTATGGTAATTTGCTCAGAATTATTTTATTTTGCTTCAGGCTTAAATTATAGCCCAGGTAGTTGCAGAAATCTTCAGACGGCAACACAGCCTTTCCTCTGCCATGTTTTCATTGTGTAATTTGGTCCATGTGCTCTCTGTGTGTATGTGTACTGAAGCCTTTGATGGGAGAAAATCTGATCTCATCATTAGCACGTCATCCCTCTCACACTACCTACCCTTACTAGAGATTCCCTTGTAGGTAGATGGGCAGGGGCTTATGCTTTGGGAGAATAAATATCTCAGTATTATGCTTGCCACTTCTGCGATGTTCTGTATGGCCAGTTTTAAAATCCTGGGTGATTATGGATTTGACAACTCAGCTTTTCACAAAGCTTTAGATATAGATAGGCCCACTACCGCGGGAGGGTGGAGGCAAGGTCTGGTGTTTCAAAGGGTGCCTTTTGCTCCTACCCATCACCACTGCCCGAGTAGCAGCAGTGGCAGATGGAGCCCCACATCCCTTACGGCTTCTGAGGGCTGTGGGTAGGCCCAATGCCGTGCTCCAGGTGGTGCTAAGGGCTGACTGTCTTTGGCCCCTCCCCTTCTGTCTGAGGCTCTGCCCCTTCCTGGGGGTATGGGACCACTCCCCCACCTTGCCCCTTGGCCTGCAGTGGCTGTCAGCCCCACTGCACATAAAGGAGAAAGCACACTTAAAGAACTAGGACTGGAACTCAGGGGACCTCTGTTCAGTTCCTGGCTCTGTCACAATCTCCCTATGTGACACAGGCACTGCACACATCTGTCCCTGCCTGTAAAATGGGGGAAAGAAATGCTCACTATTTCATAACTGTTTCTATGCAGCAATGGGAGACTTGATACTTGCGAAGTGTTCAAATACAATGAAGTGTGCTATATAAATAACTAGCTCTATACAGAGGAAAATTTGTTAACTAACTGGCAAAGGCACGATATGTCTCTGCTGTAAGGTATCAAAATTCTTAGAAACAGATATTTGTGGAATTAGCTGGCTATTTAATATAAATTCCTATAGATCAGCAAGGAGATCTACTGCCATCAAGGAGTTATTCTGCAAGTTATTTTGAATGAGAAGTTAAATAATGGGCTATATATCCACAGCACTAACACAGTCTCTGTAAGTGGTTTTCTAATTATGAAAAATAGGTTGGGCTTTAATGTTCTCAACTTCTATGCTATAATCCACATCACTGTTTAGTTTATTAAATAAAACAGGCTGCGTAGGACTCTCGAATATTAAAATATAACCCCGTTGGCCAGATCTACATTCAGGAAATATAATTTAGTGGCCTTTCTATTCACATTCAATAACAATCTGTACCAATGAATGCACTAGGGTTGTACCCTCGTGGTACTGCAGCAGTTATACTGATGATATAATGATGAATGCTCATTAAATGGAGGTTTGAATAGAAGCCTATCAGAAAGTGCAATTACTCAGAGCTGACCTTGCAGAATCCTTACAAGGAGTGAAATAAATATCTGAATATCAGATTAAACACTGGATTCTGACAAGTTTGCAATTTATAACAGTAAATTATCAAAGGGGTGTTTAGTCAGCATTGGTGTGAAAAATAGGAACATTCTTTTGTGTAAGGCATTTTCCAAGCCAGAAAATTGGTTGCAGCCCTGCATCTAGGCTTGTTGGTCTCTCTGTAATAAGTGAAATTGTGATGGGGACATAAATGTAATTTAAAATTAAGATTACTTAAGAGTGAATGTGTTGAAAATGAATGTATCTTCAGTGGGCTCAGGGGCAGGCTGTATGTTATGCTAATTTGCATTACAAAAAGAAGGGCATTAAATGAATACATGGGAATCAAGAGTGAGACATCGAAGTTGTAGAGCTCTGACTCGGTACTGTGTCACAAGTTTTCATTTTAAGCATACACTGAATGGGACTTCAGCTTGTGTTAAAGTGCCTTGCTAGATCAGAACCAAGACACATGAGTATTATGGGCTCAGTCCTGCTAGGTCTTCAATACTCATAAAAAACAATGCATACCCTACACTCTCATTAACACCTATATGACTCAGGTGTGCTTAACCACTCACTAGAGTGCTTAGGATTGTGCAGGATTGCCCTCTTGGGCAGTAATGAGATCACAATGGTGTCTCAAGGATTTCCACATCTCAATGTATATCCTAGTACAGTTACAGAAAACAAAGGAAGAACTACATTTTTTTTTCAGATTGGTGCTGTGTGGAACTGGTGGACTGTTCATTCTGAGTAACAGCTAGCACACGTGTGGGAGCTATGAGAACGGCCAAACTGGTCCAGAAAAATGGTCCCTCTTGCCCAGCATCCCGTCTTCTGATGGTTGCCAATGTTTGGTGCTTCAAAGGGAGTGAACGGAACAAGGTGCTTTATCAAGTGATCCATTTTCTATAATCCAGTCCCTGCATCTGGAAGTCAGAGGCTTAGACTTGCTCTACATTACGCAAGTAAATCAATGCAGCTATGCAATTCTAGCTACAGCAGTTGCATAGCTAGAATCAACTTATCTGTAATTGACTTACCTGGCCTTCCTCACTGACGAAGGTCAACGGGAGATAGCAAAGCATACCGGTGTTGACTGCTGACCCCGACAGGTTGATTTAGCACATCTCTACCAGGTGCACAAAATCAAACACTGGAAGATTGACCAAAATATTATTCACAAAAATATTCAGGAATTGTGATTTAATTGTAATTGAGACATTATGCCCTAAACCTCAGATTTCTGGGTATGTGACATTTTTATTAAAGGTACTAGATGAAGACATGGACAGAAACACCACTAAACCAAGCAAACATGCACACTTATTTCAATATCACCCCAACATGTATTACAATCCCTCAAGTCCAGCTTTAACTGAGCATGAAGTCCTGAAGGTGCTGAGCACCTCCAGCTCTGACTTAGGTCAGATGCTTAGAACACCTTTGCTCAGGATTTGTCCCTCTGTACACTCCTCAGAGCAAGAAGCACGCCCTAAGTGCCCCTTCCCTGCCTGTGAAGGAAGAGCTGCCAGAGTAATTCAGAAGGGAGTGATGCAAGGCCAGGGATGAACCCTACGGTACTTTTGGGCTTTCCACCGAACTGCTTCCTCAGTACCAACTACCAAAGGCCCAAAGAAGTCACTGTAGTATGCAAAGGTCACAGAGCACAGGGAAACATGATGGCATGGGAGCTATCATGCTAGAATTAAGTCACTGGCCAACCTTCCAAGCCCAGGATGATCCTGTTGTATCTGGCGACACTGGCATCAGGGCAGGTCCTACAGTGTAATGCTGCTAACGTGCAGCTCTGGTGCAAGGCCCATCTCTCTTATTTGTCTGCAATGTGCCACCATGCACATTTCAAATAATGTATACATAAAAGATAAGGTGGAGTAACAACAGTAGGCAAGACTCCAGCGGTTATGAGGATTGGCTGTGAAGGTTTGATGGCACCAAGAAGATAATAAAGTCAAAATTAGGTTAAAGGTTTTCTCATGTTATTCATTTCCTATGCTCCTCTGTGATAGTCTCTTAGGCTTCATCTTCTGTGATTCCTTTTGGAAAGCAACTTTTGTCCTGTTGTTTTTGCAAGGGCTCTGTTTTCATGGTGAATAAATGCTGTTTGCACACTGGGTTTCACAACAAATGATCATCACAGAATCAAATTATACAGCAGTAGTTCAAATAAAATCCAGATGAGGATCAACAGAATGCTGTAGTATAGGGTAAACAAACTATTTACGTGAAGCATAAGTAGATGACCATGCAGCTAGAGACAAGTTATCTCTTACTCCATCTGTGTATGTGGTGTAAAGGCTCTCGCCATGCTCCATCTTAGCCCATACTTGATTTGCAAGTGGCAGGGAGAGGTAAGAGGCTTGAGTGATTCATCACTCACGTACAGCTGCACCCTTGCATACCCAACCAGCAAGACTGATTCCTTCATGGTTTACAAGATCATTGTAATTGGTTAACCTGGCTAATGAGTTGGGCCACAGCCCCTAAGGTCCTCAAAGGTTTTGGTCTATAAGCTACAAAGAATATCAAGCTATCCCAGCATATTTGCCACAGCCATAGGAGGTGGCCAGTGAGTGTGTGACAGCCTCCCTTTAGAATCCTGGCCCTTCCTCCTGGATCCATATGGCAAGGATTCAAAAAAGAAACATTTACAGAGGATAAGACCATCAGCCAAGCAAGAGGCCAGGGATGCAATTCTGCACTCTGAAGAGTCCCTAGACTCTGTTTGCCAGAATCTGGGAATGGGTGACAGGAGCTGGATCATTTAATGATTGCCTGGCATGTTCCTTCCTTGGGGAGCACCTGACACTGGCCACTGTCAGAAGACAGAGTATTGGGCTATATCAAGGGTTAGCAACCTTTCTGAGGCAGAGTGCTGACATTTAACCTTTTGACCTCTATGTACAGTGAGTGTTGGTGAGAGTTTTAAAGTCTTACTTACATCAGCTTCACTAATACACAAATTAAGATGCAGAGCTTCACCGTTTAGCTGGTGGTTGGTAGCGTTAGCTGGTCTTTTGTTAATCCGTAGGTGTGCAGGGCTTCGAGCAAGCTCCTGGCTGCTTAGAGAAGAGGGACAAGTTTGAGCCTTTCATGTTGATGAAAGTTGGCTCGTGTGCCACTCTTGACACCAGTGCTGGGGGTTGCTGACCACTGGGCTAGATGGACCACTGATGTGACCTCATATAGTCATTCTTATGGTCTGCATCATTGCTTCCCATTACTATATAGGCCAAGGAAGGAGCTGATCCTCTCTTCCTAAGCCTAGTTGAAGCAATTCTCATCTAATACACAGAGAATGTTTCCAAGCTGCAGTAAAGTTCATAGGGTGGCACACAGAGTAACTACCGAGTCCCCACTGCATGTGGGAATACCACATGGGTGTTTAAGGGAAGGGCTTTAAGGGCAGCTCTTCTTGAAAGAAGGGACCCTGTCTTTGGAAGGTCAGTCTCCATGCCAAGGGTTGTAGGACTGGGTTGAAACCCACACTTGAGAGTTTTCTGGTTATACTTTAGTTAACTGAAGAGCTGCGATGTCTAGAAAAGGGTGGTAGATCTCTCATCCATCAAAGTCAGCAATAAATTACTATAAAGGGTTAAACCCAGAAAACTGGGATCCTTGAAAATCTCCAGGAAGCATTGAAAGGCAGCCAGTTGAGCCAATGTGAAAAGAGAATGGGATTTTTGAACTGAAGCAAGGATTTGTCTGAAGCCGTCTTTTGTGTGAGCACAGGTGAGATGGAAGAGTTGGATTAAGCCAGGCTCCAGGCATGGAATTTCCAGTGATAAACCTGAGACAACAGACATGTGAGGAGAAAAGGGATGTTCAGTCAGATGCAATCAGATTTTTTTTTTTCAATTCTTGGGTTTGGTTTGTGGGACTTCTCTGTGCTTTAGTCTACCTTTTTATTGAGTTGCCCTGCAACACCTAGACACTAGCAATACTTACTATGTCCGCTTCGTTTTTTTAATAAAATCATCTTTTTAAGACTATGATCTAATTCTTATGTCCTAGAGGGCAGGCTGATCTGTGTGCATGTGTCTGTGACTGAAAAAATCAACTATTAAGAAACTACAGTTTGTTTCCAAGCTCTCTCCTGAGGCAGGGTTAAGGGCTTGGCTTATACCACAGGGAGACATCTCAAGTGTGTCTTCCTGAGTTCTCAAAGGGGTGTTTGCATTTGGGTGGTGGATGTATATCACCCAAGTTCAGGAAATCAGTGACCTTGGGAATTGTTGTTTTAAGCAGAAGCCTTTAGTGGTAGGGTGCTTAAAAATTCCTATGGACCTCCACCTTCTGCACTTGAAGTGTCAGAGTGGGATCAGCCTTGACAGTGACACAGCAAGAAATCAAGGTAAACAACGTACGTCTTAAGGAAAACGCCTAGTTGCTTGATATTTCCTTTTGTACTAGTGTGTTTGTCAAGTCATTTGGCATCTTATGTTTCTTCTTGGACTTGTGTGCTGGTCCTGCTAGTGACAGGTAACATCCCTGCCCTGGTTATTTTTCCTTCTTCTTTCTTTCACCCTCCACCCCCATTCCCTGCTATATAAACTCTGGATTCTAAGTGTGCACTCCAATCATCTGAAGAAGTAGGTTTTACCCAGGAAAGCTGATGATCTAATAAAGATGGTAGTTTTTTATGGTGCTACAGGCCTGCTTGTTATATTTTACTGTGCTTAATATGACTATGACACATCATAGCCGTGTCTACACGTGCACGCTACTTCGAAGAAGCAGCACTAACTTTGAAATAGCGCCCGTCACGGCTACAGGTGTTGGGCGCTATTTCGACGTTAACATCGACGTTAGGCGGCGAGATGTCGAAGTCTCTAACCCCATGAGGGGATGGGAATAGCACCCTACTTCGAAGTTGAACGTCGAAGTAGGGCACGTGTAGATGATCTGCGTCCTGCAACATCGAAATAGCGGTGTCTGCCATGGTGGCCATCAGCTGAGGGGTTGAGAGACGCTCTCTCTCCAGCCCCTGCGGGGCTCTATGGTCACCGTGGGCAGCAGCCCTTAGCCCAGGGCTTCTGGCTGCCGCTGCTGCAGCTGGGGATCCATGCTGCATGCACAGGGTCTGCAACCAGTTGTCGGCTCTGTGGATCTTGTGTTGTTTAGTGCAACTGTGTCTGGGAGGGGCCCTTTAAGGGAGCAGCTTGCTGTTGAGTCCGCCCTGTGACCCTGTCTGCAGCTGTTCCTGGCACCCTTATTTCGATGTGTGCTACTTTGGCGTGTAGACGTTCCCTCGCAGCACCTATTTCGATGTGGTACTGCGCAACATCGATGTTGAACGTCGACGTTGCCAGCCCTGGAGGACATGTAGACGTTATTCATCGAAATAGCCTATTTCGATGTCTCCACATCAAAATAGGCTACTTCGAAGTAGGCTTCACGTGTAGACGTAGCTCATATCAGCAGGCATGGAGCTTTGTAATCACTGGAGGCTAAGACCAGTCATGTTCAGTTTTGTTTTGTCTAAATAGAAACAAGCTCTCAGGGTTAATTAGTAGCTGACAATGCGGTATCCATTGATCCAAAGCCATGGCCAGTATCGCATCAACTGCACTGAGAAACGTGTTGGTTTTGTGTTGGAGGATTTTGTGTGAATACTGTCTTTGGTTCTCATCCATGCTTTACTTTGCATAAAACCCAAAATCTAAAGTGATGCTCAGTTGCAAAGTAGAGATTCACCAGGCTTCATACTGAAAGTCTATCATTATGGACCATTTTCTGTATATATTAGCCAAATTTGCATACCTCTGGACCTCCAGATCCAGAAAATTATTTTCAATTTTTAGTTCAGCTTTTCAGCAACCCTTTTTCTGAATTTGAACTTGTAAGTACAGGTTGAACCTCCCTTATCTAGCACCCTCAGGATCTGACCAGTCCTGAACAAGGAACGTTGCTGGACCGGGGTGGTCCCTTGCCACTGGCCCTCCAGCCTGCCACCAACTCCACTTCCAGTCCTGGATGGCCAATCTGCTGCCAGCCCTGGCCAGGCTGCCTACCTTGGCCCTGCCTCAGCCGGCAGCTGGGTGACCCTGGGTCCAGCTCCTCTGCCAGCCTTCTATAGCTGCCACAATCCTGGCTCCCGGCCCCTCTGGGATCTGAGCTGCCCCCTCCCGTCCTCTTCCCTGCACCCCTGCTGCTCCCTGACTCACAGCCACAGGAGCTATCTGGCCTGGGAACATCTGTGGTTCTGCTGGACCATGGATTTTGCCAGACCAGTGATTCCATGTTTAGGGAGATGCAATCTTTCCACAGTTGCATTTCTGTTGTAGGCTTTTCAAAAAGCTTCACTTATCATGCTGCAGGGAACACTAGGTGCATTCCTCACCACTGAAGTTACAGGTGCTGCAGCCAGGAGCTGAACTAAATAAAATGGAAGAAACACTAGAAAATCTGCTGCAACGATGCATGCTTCCGAGGCAGCCCACTTTTTGCATATGCCTTACAAAATGGCTCACTACATGCTCTCTCCAAGTGGCCTGTCCCCCAGAGCAGAGCCAAAAGAGGAATAAGACCAATGAAGAGGGTAAGAATGATACACGTGACAGAATGTTTGAAAAGCATTCTTTTCAGCTCTTCCTTCTTCCTTTCAACTCATTATGGTTGTGTAAAAACAGTAGTAGAAAACAACATTCAAGTTCGTTCTTCATACTGTAAGAGCTTGCTTAGTATTATGAAGATCTCCTCGGTGTGGCGTTTAAGGAAACCAACCCAAGACTGCTACGAAGGAGCATTCACTCAGTTTTGTGGGTTGGTTAACAAAACTGTACTGAGAACATCTGTTTTAGCCTGGCCTAGGTTAATAGTGAGCAAAGATGTTGCCATGTGATCTTGAAAGTGCAATGTCCCTACCAGCCAATCCTGTCAGAGAAAGAGCATGGATGTTCAGCTCTACCACACAGGTTTCCTCAGAGGCCTCTTAATTCTTGCATGAACCAGCCAGTAGAAGCTGGACAAAATATACCTCACGTGCTCCATTAACTACAGCAAAGCCAGTAGCTGTGTTCACATCCCCATATTTCCAGCCCTGCTTGCCTCAATGCTGGCTTAGGAAAACATCTTCAGAAGTAAGAGGACAAATTCTGACTCTAAGGACCGTCCTTGGAATATGTACCAAGACTGCCAAAGATGACAGTTAAGGGTTTGTTGTGGGGACAGCTGTTCATTAGCATCACAAGTCAGCAAAGCACATATGATTATGCTTAATTAGGCTCTGCGAATGGACCAAGAATGAAACTTGTAGCTCTCCCTGCACATGCCAATGGTGGTTTTAAAGCACTGGTTTAGGAAGAAAAGTTTCCATATCCGGCCACCAGTAACTTTTTGCTCAAGCATTTCACCCAAGCTGGTTTGGGGTTACAAACTTAGAAATTAAACACTCTACTTTTAAACAAGTTAGTTATATATAAGTGGCATTTCCCATAGCAAACAATTTTCCTATTAGATTGTCTGTTTTCTATAGCATGGCAAATTAGACTTGATTAACATTTCATAGAGCAATTCCACAGAGCACATTGATTTTAATAAAATATATATTGATCATGATAAAATGTCAGTCTTTCTGCTCCGAACATAATATCGGGCAGTCATTAAGTAATGTTATCATTTTACTAAATCAATTCTACACACTCCTTTAATTAAGACGTGGTCTCATTTGACTTTGTTGATACTGGTTGAAAGAAGCTTTCAGCGAAAAAAGTCAGCAAAAATTATACTCTTTCCAAAATGCACAGTGTAGTGCTATGATGGCATGCCTGATTGTTCACAAGCAGACAACGTAGTAATACATAGATCAGTCTAGCTTTCCATTCAGTTGGAAGAACAATATTTTAAGAATTATCTTTTGGATGCTGCTAGTGCTCTTCAGTACCTTGCAATTTCAGGTCTGTGAAGCTTTACAATTTCCCTGAGAGGTAAGAAAAGAAGATATAAATGGAGGTAAGATACTTTCCATAAAGGAGAGCAGAATACAGATACAAAATGGCCACTTTAGGGCTCCGGCCCTGTCTCCCTGGTGGCTTTAAAGTATTAGCACCCAGAAAAGCATGCTGGGGAAAAAACTCCTGTTGGATAACAGACTTAACAGAGGAGAATTATGAACCTCAAGGTCATCAACAAAGGAAATCTTGTTGGGGGGAATGTTTGGTTCTAAATCGTTCCTATTGCCAATACGTATTAATTGTGCTTTCGGCCTCTATGATACAAATATCTCTGTTTTAGTCTTGTGGAACATAGCATGACTTTGCATCACTCCAAAATATCCCACAAAATCAACTTGTCACATATTTGCATGGGGATTTAGGGCCTTTTCTCATCCTGCCACATCTCTTGTTCCTAAATTTGCTCACATGGATGTTTGCAGAGTGACAACACTCTGCAGGATGCTTTTTATTCTAAGTCAGTTCCAGATTTTATTCACAAACTACATTTTTAGCTTTGTTGAACCCTATCTAATTCCACAGCAACTCAGTGGCTAATCTGGGGATCGAATGAGAGATGCTATTAACAGTAACATAACATTTGTTGCTGTGACAGTCATCAATTTGGGCAACACTCCAGGAATCGAATCCCAGGACTCCAAACCTAAAAACAGAAGCAGCTTTAGCTTGAGCTAGAGAATCAATGGATCATAGTCGGGAGATGGAGCTACTCATATCTTCTGCAGACAGCACAAGACGTGTAGCACACTCACCAGTGGGTTATTCTGTCCCATATGGATCCCTTACATGTGTAGATAGGAAGGCTGCTGTCTTTGCAAGTCGTAGAATCATAGGATTGGAAGAGACCTACGGAGGTTATTAAGACCAACCCCCTGCTAAAGTCAGGATCAGCCCCAGCTAAATCAAATAACTCAGCAGTCTGAGTAGTTTCTACTCCTCTTTCACAATGTGTCTTTTTCCTATATTGTCCAGTCAGGAAAGTTGCACACACGCTCAGTCTTTTGATAGAAACTATGTGATATCTTCCTTCTCCGACAAAATACCCACTTTGCATTCTATTATCTAGTCTCAGAGGGGTATCTGTTTTGGTCTGTAGCTTCACAAAAAAAAACCAGCAGCCCTGCAGCACCTCAAAGACTAGCCATTTTACTATGCTCCATGTGGAGTACAAGGGTTAAGTAGTAGGAGTGGTAATGAGCTTTATCATATTAGCAATCCCAAGTCACAATGACAGCATAACCCACAAGGTCTAGCCCCTCACCCAGTCTCAGAACCTCCCCTCACCTCCACAGCTTTTCTGCCTGACACCCCCTCACACATTTGTAAACTCCCCAGTCCTCGTGCCCCCAGCTGGCCCTCACCTCCAACGTGGTGCATTGTTGTGTAGCACTGTAGTGAGGTTTTGTGGCCTTCCCCTGCCCCAGAAGCAGAGCAAGCCCCACCTAAGCATTGGTCAGCGGAGCCAGAGCACCCTTGCCCCGCCCCCTAGAGACTGAGATGCAAGGCGGGAAGTGCCAGTGGCAGGGCATGGAGTTCATTGAAAAGGCAGCCTCTGAGCCAAGCAGAGGGCTCAGGCCAGGCTT
Organism: Carettochelys insculpta; assembly: GCF_033958435.1. Classification (NCBI taxonomy): domain Eukaryota; kingdom Metazoa; phylum Chordata; order Testudines; family Carettochelyidae; genus Carettochelys; species Carettochelys insculpta. The sequence goes on from NC_134144.1 coordinate 68,763,951, forward strand.
TTGAGAACAGGAGCCGAACAGCCCACAGCAGACCTGCAGATTGGCTGGACCGGTTGCCCTGACCTGACTCCAGAGAAGCATCTAGACCTGTCATGTGTCTACTACCCTGAATTGTCTGGGCCTCCAGGCCTGCAGCTTGCCCACTGCCTGGAGGGTCCAGATTAACCTGAGCCTCCTGATCTGCTGCAGACCCGCTGCTAGGAAGGCCCTGCACTGTCTGAGTCTCTGGATTTGCCATCTGCCTGCTACCCAGAAAATGTGGACCTGCCTGACCTCCTGGGCAATCCTAAGAGCAACCCCACACTGATGGAGGTGGAGGTAGGAAGAAGCTTGCGGGATACCCCACCCGAGCTGATGTCAGTGTGTTGCAGCCTGGATCCCTGCTGAGTGGCAGTTAGCGATGGCTGCTGTTAGGGCCCCAGCCTGGGATGCAGTGGAGTGGGTGGGTGTTCACCCCGCTATCCCTCTCCATGGAACAGCAGCCTTCTGCCCCTCCAGACCCACACTAACTTGTTTGTGACTGCTGCCACTCCCATCCCAAGGTGAGCTACCGCCTTACTGTTTGTCTGCTCCTCCCTGTTAAAAGGGAGCTGAGCCCAGCACTGACTGCTGCCGGGCCCCACCCCGCCCCAGGGAAAATCATTTACATAGTTTGTCTGCTCAGCCCTCCTGCAAGGAGTTGAGCCCCTGCATCAACTGCAGCCAGGACCAGACCAGGGCAGGCCCCATTATCAACTATTTACTCAGCCACTGGAGGAGCTGAAGCCCACAGTCACTGCTTCCCTGCCTGGAACTAGGGCAGTTCCCAGACTGTTGAGTCATTGTGGCTTTCCCCTACCCCAGAGGAAGCAAACCCCTAAAACACACCTCTATAAGCACTCTGAGTTTACAGGGCATTTTATGCCCTGTTAAAAAAAGTTCTTTCTTTCAACAACTTTGCAACCTGTGACAGACAAGGCCCAGTACAAGACTTGGTGCTACCAAAATATCTAAGCTAGTGGGATAGACAGAACTCTTCAGGTAGGGAAATCACTGGGGGGAAATTAAGGAAGAGATAGCTAGAAAACTGGATTTGAAATGAGAGTGCTAGAGGACAAGGAGTGATAGATATCCACATGTGAGGTGAGGTGTGGATTTGAGATGAATGACAGAAAGGATGAGCTGGGAGGGGGTTGGGAGAAGTTGCTGTAGGAAGAAAAAGGTTGCTGTAGGAAGCACAAGCTGGTGTCTGAAATTTCATCTCTCAGATACAGGGTAGTAATGTATTGAGGAAGGCGCTGGAGTGATCTCTTATTTTTCTGATTTAAAATAGCAGGGATGCACTGAGTTTAGAAAGCCATTGTTTTGTATCTGACTACACAATTGAAGAGTATTGGTAATTATAGCTATGTTAGAAGGGACATAATGACATCTATTATTCTTACTAATCCCATATTTCCTGCTTTTCATTTTCTCAAGTAGGACCATTCTGGGGTTGTAGGAAGTCCTTTGAAAGTTATTCTCAAACTTACTTATTGTCAAACCTTTTTCTTCCCAACAACAATGTTTTTCTTTGAGAGACATTCAGTGTTACTGGTCGTTTAGAAGCAGCTTTATGGAACCAGTCACACAAACACAGTGGCTCTGTTTAGGCAGTGGTGAAGTAGCGGAGGTAAGTTGGAAAGCAATTCAGCATAATGAGTTGAGGTGACATATTGAATGGCTGTGCTTGAATGAGCTGTCTGCTATTGCTGCATTCAGTAGAATATTTGATAGAGTTATCTTTTGTGTTAAAGCTCTAGAAGAATGACTTTGAGAAAGAGTAGAGCACTTGCATAAGTGGAACTAAGCTGATGAGGTCTGAGTTATCCAACCTCTTTGTGGTCTATGTTTAAATTGATTTTTCCCAACAGTTCAAAACTAGGTTGCTGCTTAATATACTTAAAATTGAAGCAGCTTGCTGAAAGATTTGCAGGGTCGGAATCTTTTAGAAGACACAAATTCAGTGTTAGATGATTTTTAAGTAGGTTGACATTTTAAGCAGGTTGTTCCAGAGATAAAAGAGTGTAAAATCAGTCTCATGGTCTGGAGGAATAAGCAAGAGATCAAAAATAAATTTAAAAACCAAAACCACCACTAATTATCCCATTAAGCAGGAAAAGAAGAGAGAAGCATTCTTACTTGTTGCTTAGGAATTCACTCACCTCTCTGCCTTGGTTGTCCATCTGTAATAATATTCATCCGCAGCTGAGCAATTAATTAGTTCTTGTGTGGCATAAGGGGGGTCTATAGGAGAGTTTCTACTGTCAATTTTCCTCAGTGAGGACAGCCAGATAAGTCGATCATAGGTATATCAATTCCAGTTACGCAGTTGTCATAGCTGGTTATCTACAATCAACTTTGTTTTGTATAGACCTGCCCTAAATATGCATACAGGATTTATTTTTTAAATTGTCCAAAATTTTGTTCAACCTGCTAATTAAAAATGCCTTGTTTTTAGAAGGTTCTTGGACACTCTTCTTAGGCAGAGGTTCTTTAAAGGAGGAAATGCAACCTGGAGCTGGATGGTTGCTAAGCCTGGGAATCCTGACCCACAAACCTGAGATCAGGCCCTGAGATAAGCAAGGGCAACTGGTCCATCCCTCAAGCAGGGTGCACTCAGGCGTTTGCAATGCGTCTAGCTTTGTAACTATACCATCATTCCATGTTATCATGAAATTTCACTGATCAGTGCCACAGCTGTTTCCTATTAACACAGGTTAGTGAGGATCTGCTGTGATTGGAGTCAGTGCAATATTTTTGGGGTTTACTTGTTTATTGGCCCATTAGATAAATGATAAAACCTGCAGATCTGCTGTTCCTATCTTTAGGTATGGATTAAATGATTCTGCTGAACAATGAAGATTCTAGGCTCAGTTCTGATTGCCCCCAAGGCTGTGGAAACCCCCAGTTTTCTTTACAACATGCAAGATTCTGGAGTTAAATTACAGCGAAAGGTGGTGGCAACTCTGCCTGCTGTCAGATGTATTTTTGATTGTTTATGAAACTGAGGTTAGGGGTTAAACCTTTCCTGGGCAAAAAGTGTCACAAGGATAAACAAATCAGGGAGAGGTTTAGTTTTGTTACAAGACAATAATTTTATACACAATAAGGATGAACTGAAGACGTCATTGTCAGCTGTTGACTCTGAGAAGGACTTTTTACTGTGTTCTTTGTTTCTAGAGTGTGAAAAGTTTAAATTGCCTGTAAGAAACTGATGCTGCCCATAAGCCATTAGACTAAACAAACCACAGCATTCTAAGTGCTATCTTTTCAGCGAGAAAGCAAAAAAAACACTCTTCACAAAATGCGTGAGGGCTTAGTTGTTGGAATAGGTCAGTGTTATTGCATGACTCACTTCAAATGTGTGTTGATAATGGCTTGTTAACAACGAGATGCATCCTGGAATCCTGCACAGGGAGAAGTGCCAGTAAAATTGATTGGACCTCAGTCAGAGTCCAGGATAGCTGCACTTTCATAAGAACATAAGAATGACCATACTGGGCCAGACCAAAGTTCCCGCTAGCCCAACATCCTGTCTTCCAACAGCGGCAAATGCTAGGTGCTCTAGAGGGAATGAACATGTCATCTTCAAGTGACCCATCCCCTGTCACCCACTCCCAGCTTCTGACAAACTGAGGCTAGGGACACCCTCCATGTCTGTCTTGGCTAATAGCCATTTATGGACCTGTCCTCCATGAATTTATCTAGCTTTTTAAAAAACCCTGTTAAAGTCCTGGCCTTCACATCTTCTGGCAAGGAGTTTCATATGTTGACTAATCATTGTGAAAAGAAATATCTAATACCCAATAATTTCATTTGGTGACCCCTACTTGTGCTGTAGGAACAAGTAAATAACTTTTCCTTATTATCTTTCTCTATGCCAATCATGATTTTATAGACCTCTGTCATATCCCCACTTAATCTTCTCTTTTCTGAGATGAAAACTTCCAGTCTTGTTAATCTCTTTTCATATGGCAGCCACTCCGTACCCCTTATCATTTTGTTGCCCTTTTCTGAACTTTTTCCAATTCCAAGATATCTTTTTCTGAGATGAGGAGCCCATATCTGCATGAAGTATTCAAGAGGTGGGTGTTCCATGAATTTATATAAAGGCAAAAAGATATTCTCCATCCTTTTTTTAATGATGGTCCCAGAACAGGGTAGAGGTGATTTAGAACATGCCCCCTTTGAATTTCCTAGATACGAAAGTAGTGATGAGGTTGTTTGGCTCTCAGCCTCAGTCAGAATAGCCTCTGAGTTATGAACACAGTGTAATATCCCTAAATAATTGCTGCTGCGGCTGTGGACAACTGAGTACACTGTGCTCCAGCCACACCCTTGAATGGTCCCTGTGGGGCACAAGGGGTGGGAAGAGATTCACCTATGACTCCATGTCATCTATTTTAATTATAATATTTTAAATCACAAAAATGCTGAAATATATTTAAGTGGATGCGAAAGTCATTTTCTTCCTCAAATTTAATTGAACAGAAGTTTCAAGAATTTCACTTTTTGGAACAAATTCTCAACGTATTAACATTTTCTCTAGCATTGAAATCCAGAGTATAACAGCTATATACACAAATAACTCAGTCTGGGTTTTTCTGCTCCAGCTGATGCATATCATCTCAAGTTTCATATGGTGGTCGGAAAAGACAGGGTTTAAAAGTTTAAAATGAGGATAATTTTCAAGCCATGAAACATATGTCAATTATTTCTGAAGACTAGCAACTGCAGTAATTTTTGGATAAGTGCCCCTTGAGGCACTGTCCATGATGCAGGAAAAACTCTGTGGGGAGGGACTGGGAAGATAACTTTGCACTGCAGCACAGAAGAAAGGATGATTGTCATGGTAAAACACAAGCGGACAGAGATGTGAAAGCACAGGTGTTTTGGAAGGTTAGAGCAACTTCTCTGGTCAGCTTGTGTGTGATCACCAGTCATCTCTCCAGCCTCTTTTCCCTGACACCAGCCACTTTACTGCAACCAGAGAATTACTGCTGGCTGTCACCAGAAGGACAACAAGCTAATGTCCACTATAGTTCCCTGGGATGCTTGGGAACATTTCCCAGCCAGGGGCTTTCATCATTAAATCTGAAGAATCCTGGGGATGAGGCAGGCAAAAATCATAGCAGATCCTAAAGTATTGTTTTCCCCCACCCTCTACACACATCAAACTGCCCAGGACTCTCAGAAAGGGAAACAGAATCTGTCACATTTTTGTGCTAACATATGGAAGAGCCTGACCATTCTGCTGTGATCCAGGCACAAGCTGGAATCAGGTTTTTAACCATGTGCATCTATTCCTTAGCAATTCTTTTTAAGGCAGCCTCTGAAAAAGCATGGCACGTGACATTGTCAAGTCTGTCACCGGCAGCTCTGATGAGTAATCATTCAGATGGTGGCACAATTCCACCTTCCTCCTCCTCTCTTCCCAAGAGAAAAGAAAAAGTGCTATCAAAAAGAACAGCACTGCCTTTGTCTTTTCAGGACAGTGGGTGAATACTGAAAATGCAGATTCACCATGATATCTGAATAAATACTTAGGGGTAGTTGTGGATTACCTGACCCACTTAGACATGAAATAGGTATTTGATACCAGTTACCCATGAAAATACAATATCTGAATGTACATATCCAGAATACAGATTTCTTCTTTCTTGGGTGGTGTAAAGGAGAATTGTAATTGCATGCAGTAATGAACAGACGATGAAAGATTACCTGCACCCATCCAGTAGCACTTCATTTATAGTAAACCTAGTTCATAACTACCTGGAAATTCTTCATTATTATTATTATTCCAATACATGTTGGACAATGTTTACTTTAATTTTTTTCCATTTCTGCATGGAATAAATTTTGTTATGTGCAGTGAGGCATGTGCAGATGTGTACCAACCATAGAAACATATGCTGCTGACTGTGGATGCTATGGACAGTCTGCTAATCATCTGGGTGGCATTTGAATCTCTCCTGATTGGACATCCAAGCACTCATCTTACAGGGAGCACTGGCACTGGAGCCCAAGATTAGGGTCCTATTGCTTTAGGTGCTGTACAGACACACACTAGCAGACAGTCCCTGACCTGAAAGAGTTACAATGTGCATAGACAAGCCTGACCATAGAAACGGGATCCTCATTGCAAAGATGGGCACAGATCGATCAAGTCACTTGCCCTGTATCCCACTGGAATTTATTTGATTATTATTTGAATTATCATGGTACCTCAACGCCTCAATCATTGATGACAAATGGAAAGATTTACGAGAAGACCCATGAACTAATGGCAGATTGTCTCAGTTCCAGTCCAATGCCTTAACCATCATTTCTCCCTAGACCATCCTCCCTGGTTGGTTACTTGTTAATTACAGCCACTCCCCACAAATTAAGTAGCCCTGACTCTCTTTCTACTTGGGATGAGAGTTCTTGAAACTTGTTCCCATCTGTTTTCTAGCTTACCATTTCTGACTGTAGTCAAACTAGAAAAATTTCAGGGTCCTAAGGATGTTCCAGCCAGGAGTAGAAATTGATGGAATCAAGTATTTCTTTCATGCAGTTTTGTTACTAATGAATGTATAAAGTCCAGAGTGTCAGAACACAGAAGTCAAAGAGCAGGATGTAGGTTCTTTAGCTCACAGCCCCACAGAACACTCTTCTCAGTCTGCACCAGAGCCACCCAAAACTTCTTCCCAGGTTTCTTTGCAGGTTAGCCACATGCTTTCAGCTGCTTCTGTCTGCCTGTCTCTCTGTATGTCTCTTTCAGTTTCTAGCCATTTCCCAACCCTCACACCTTCCCTTAGCTCTCTGATTGCTCAATCCAAAAGTGCTGGGTGGGTTCACAATCCCCTTTTGGGTAAGATGAGGGGCTTGTGATTAATACAACCTGAAAGTTATGATAATTGAAGTGTACATCCACAACCAATCTCAAAGAAGCTTGTTATTTAGGTAGTCACCTGTAGCTCCTGGCATAACAGTACGAGTCTAGCAGGGGAGATGTCACCCTATGCTCTGATTCTGCGTGGTGCTTACTACAGGTTGAACCTCTCTCATCCTCAGGCCTCACCAGTGCCGAACAAGAGAATTTGCCAAACTACGCAGGCGGGGTTGATATTGTCTAGCAGCGTTACCAACACTTCCACTGCTTACTGGGATCTTTGGGTATGTCTACACAGCAGTCTAAATTCAAAATAAGATATTCCAGAATATTTTATTTTATAATAATAGGCTCTATCCCCAGTTTTAACAGCTCCTACCTGGAAATAACTATTTTGAAATAGGTCTTATTCCTCATGCAATTAGGCTACCTATTTGAAATAGGCCAACTGCTATTTCAAAATTATTTTGAAATAGCAGTTGCATTGTGTAGATGTGCAGGGTAGTTATTTTGAAATAATGTCTGTTATTTCAAAATAACTTGGCTGTGTAGACATGCCCTTGAAAGACATTTAGCGGTAAATTACAGCTAAATAACAGCGCAGAACACTGACAGCCAAGAGTGATGGCTGTAAATAAACTTTATGGCTGCGTCTACACTGTGTCCTAGTGGTGACAGTTTGATGAAAATAAGCAGTTTTGAAAATGCAAAATGGTGGCTCATTTGCCTAGTTGTGTGGCTAATTTGAATATTTACAAGCGTAATTTGAATATTTGTGGCAGAAATCAAACAATGTAGATATGGTTCTGTCAGCAAAAACCCCCTTTATCAGCAGCCCCTTATGCCTGGGAAAAATCAGGCATCAATGGCTGCCGATAAAGTGGGTTTTTTGCTGGCAGAACCATGTCTGCACAGCTTGATTTCTGCTGTAAATATGGAAATTAGCTCCATGAATATACACATTAGCCATGCAAATATGCAAACAACCCACCATTTTGCATTTTCAAGATGTCTTATTTGCATCAAACCATTTGCAATAGGGCTCACTATAGACCCAGTCTATGGGACGGTGGGAAACTTGTCCAGACTCATAATAAGTGGTTGTCTGGCAAGAATTATGCCAGATTATGGATGTTACCAGACAAGACAGGTTCAGTTTGATAGCTCTTCCAGTGAAGGAAATGAAAGCTGTCAGCATCTGGCAGGATCATTCCCTCCTGTGTAGCATCTGGTACCATGCAGCCGTGATCTTGTTTAGGCATTAGAGCAATTGCCAGGTGCTTTCTGTTTGAGATTTTTGTGTTGTTTTTTTTGTTATTAGTGCCTCAGAAAAACATAAAAAAGTGGCAGCTTGATTATGCAACTTGTTAATACAAGAGCTGGACATAGCTTTTAGTGGAAAATTAGCACCTAAATGGGTCTAGATACCATGAAATGTTCACATAAATGTCTCCTCTTTTGCTTACCTCACATTAACCTCATGATACGTGGATTCGCCATCAGTGAAGTGAAAAGAAATTGCAACCGCTAGCAAGTTTGACTACTGCACCCTGCTGCTTGGTGTACCCAAGCATGGGGCACTGAAGGAAAAACCCACCTGTCATTAACTTTTAAATCTTCCTGACATGTGGAATTACAGCAGGGTATTGTAAATGATGTATGAAATGAAGTGTCCCTCTCCACACAAAGGCAGTGAGAGTGCTTTGCAATTGCTATTATTATCTGCTATCTGCAGTACATTCAGATAAAACATTCTGCTTATTTCGTAGTTTTGTCTAGTTAAAGCTTTTTTTTTGTTTGCTTTGTCTCTTCCTGTCTTTTTTCTGGTTGCTGTCAGCAGCCCACTGCCATTTTGGGGCATACACTGCCATCTGCAAACTAAGAGATTTTCCCATTATAATTCCCTGGGCTCAACCCAAACATCAAATCTGCCTTCAGAGGCTACTGGTGCAGGGACTGCAGGTGGGGGCACCAGCCAACTGCCCCCTTCCCAGCCCCTCCCTGCCCCTGCTTTGCCTATGGCCCTGCCCCACCTACCTCTGCTCTACGCATGCCCTGCCTCTTCCCTACCTCTGCTCTGCTCCTGCCTGCCTCTTCCTGCAGAAGTGCTGTGTCACTGCTGGAGGGAGAGGGGGCAGTTCCCCATCTGCCCTGGAGCAGCATGGCCTAGGAGTTGTGTTTTCGGGCTGTGCTGCTGCAGGGGAGGGGCAGGACGTCTCCCAGACTCATTGGAAGCTGTGTGTCACTCACGGTGAGTGCTGGGGGGTGGGCACGGGGGTGCATCGGGGCCCCCTGTGCACTGCACATGTTTCCTATGTCTGGCATTCTATCCCCCCAAATATAGGAACACTCAGGTTTGCATCTGGAGTTTGAATCTGCAAACACAGAAATCTTCAGATTTTGGGGTTTGATTCTTTACAGAGAGATCTGAAGTCTAAAGCCAGATTCAAGTTTCAAATTTGATCCTGGCTCGATTTTCCCTCCACGTTTTAAGCCTTTTAACATGTTATTAAAACTTATCACTGCATTTCATAGCCTTTAAAAAGAGCTGTCCTCAAGTACTATGATTTGGCTCTTTCCTCTAAGGGAAATGGTTCATTATACAAATTTGCAATAATATGGTGAAGACACACTGAAGCATTATTAAAATCCAAATTATTAGCTCAGAGACTTCCACAAGGCTAAGGGCTGCTGTTTAAGCTAATTCTCATGTAAATAATGCTGCTGAGAGATACAGCAGCACGACTGCCTCTTTCAAAAAGTCACCTTCATGAAGATGGACGACACCACCCAAGGTGCACTTGTCTTCACTTTGTTATTCTATATCTTTGCAAGTTTAAAATTCCTCTCACAAATTAGTTTCTCCCCAAACTCTGGCATCACCCTATAGTTTTCTTTTCCTAATCCACCCCTTTCTATCTATGCTACATCCATTCTTACCACACTCATTGTCCAAAGCATCACAAGATCTTCCAGTAGTGTATTAGCCACATAACCACACATCTCTTGCCTGTTGTTGGTTCTTTTGTTCTTTCTGCAGGGAGATAAATATACATTGTGGAGAGTTTTGTTTTGGATATTCTAAAAATGCTACATACATGCCTGTATGTGCCTCGCTAGATGTTCATGTTAGCGAAGCAAGGTAAAAAAATATGCATTTCACATGGAACAAGAGGTGACAAGGTTGGTGATGAAGCTAGTCCCTGAGAGAGGTCCTTCCAGTCAGGCTTCCAAGCAGTCTTGGTCTCCTGCATATTCTCCCCCTCGTGTGTATCGTCCAACACACTTGGTATAGCTGGGCAGAGAGAGGTGATTTTGGTTCACAGAGACATCCCCTTTTTAAAGGGACAGTCCCATATTTAAGCCCTCCTGTAGGTGTCCCGACTCTTTCTCAAAAACAAGGAAATTGTCTTGCATTTTTTGTCTCCCCTGGCATCTCTGGCGCACCCTGCTGCTGCTGCTGGAGTCCTGCTCACCAGTTTCTATCCCAACAGCGGTGAGTGGGTGGTCCAGTGGCCAGTAGTGGGGGTGGATGTTTAAGACTGGTGACAGGACTAAGATGCAATCCATGGGGCACGGCCACTTCTCCTATTGGTCCTTCAGCAGAGCCCCTGCTGTGTATGGATTCTCAGTCCAGAGGGCCACACTCCCCCATCCTGTTTTCAGCCAGTGCTGGCTGTGTACTGTGTTGGCTGGTGCATGTGGGCAGGCATTAGGCAGTGGCTGGTTATATATAGCCTCTGTTGATCATCCATTGGCTCCTTAGGTAGTCCACTCCTCCCTGTTCTCTCCCTGCTTTACCCATTCACCCCCTCTCCAGCCCCACTGCTTGTCCATTTCCCCATCAACAGGGCACATCCCATTCCCAGTGCTTTGTGTGTTCCCAGCCCCTGGCTGGAGCACTCAGCTCAACAACAGCCTGGTTGGCAGGCTCCTTCTTCCCCTTGTACCTCTGGCTTGGCTCCTGCCCCAGAAAAACCAAAGACACTGCAACCTGGAGTGCTGCCAGGAGGAGCTGAGCCCTGCACAGTGGTGGCATGGGGAAGCTGATCTGCCGCTCAGCAAAGCTCTGAGGAAATCAGAATTGGAGGGGGAGTGAGAAGGGGGAAGTAATTTCCAGTCTGTTTCCACCTCTAATTTGCAGCATTGACAGCAGCCTCTTGGGCAGGGGTTTAGCACCATCTTTACCCACTCTCACTCCCACACACTGGGTCCTGCCCCAGGAAATGCAGGGTTGCTCCATCCCAGAGGCACCATCCCTTTCTGAGCCACCACTCTAGCCATGTTCCATAACACCCCTGCAGTCAGATTCTCTGGGCCTCTGTGCACAATGTATACTTAGAGATTTGCCCCTTCCTGCCCATGCTGTAGCTGGGGAACAAGATGTGCCTGGGTTGAGGCCTTAGCTGCCTTTCAATACTTTGTGGGCAGGATGGGACAAGCAGATCCCAGGCTGGGAAGGGGTGGGGGCAGAAGAAGAGATGAGCTCTGCGAAGACATGGGACAGGCCAGCTCTTCCCCACCTGCTGTGGCCAGAAGCAGCTCCCATCACTGCCTTCTCACACAGGGCCAAAAGGCTGCTGCTGGCCACACTCTGGTAAGAATTCTGGCAGAAATCTGGGGAGGGATGGTATGTGACCCAGTGTGTCCCACCCGCTTCACATGTGTTGCCTGGGGAAGACACAGTGGCAAATGCCTTGTGAGGCAGGTCCATTGTGGGGATGAACCAGGTGTGGAGGATGGAGAGTGATGGGCGGGGAGGGTTAGCCAGTCACAATCCTCCTCCCCATGTGAGAGAGGTGCACAGGAGCCTGTGTGTGTCACCTAACATCAGGTGAAACTGTGGAAAGGCCTCTAGCCCCGCACCTCGTCTGAGGACTTTTAGGCTGTCCCCAGGCCCCAATGGCCTAGTCCATATCCCCTCAGTCTGGCCCTGTGGCCTATGCGGGCCCCAGCAGCCTAGTCAGTGTTTGCAGACCTCAGTGGCCTAGGCACAGTTCACATGCCTCAGTGGCCCAGGCAGACCCCAGTGGCCTAGTCAGTGGGCACAGGCCTTAGCGGCCTAGTCAGTGCTCCCCCTTTCTTGGAATCACAGGGGCGGAGGTAGGGGAGCTTGGGCCCTCCCACTCCACTGGGCTCCAGCCACTTCACAGGGCCCTGTTGGTAGTGGGTGTGTCTCCCCAGGCACCAGCTGAGCAGGGATTCCTAATGCAACATGCTGAGCTAGCAGGACACCCTGTCTCCCTGCCCTAGGCTACTTCCTAGCCTGTTTCTGATGAGGTGCGCCGTCCCATCCTAGGCTACTCCTCCTTGGGCTGCTGGTGCTGCTGCAGTTGGTGCTGCTACTGCCGCTGCTGCAGTAGTAGCTGTTACAGTGGCTGCTCCCTGGGCAGTGGCTGTGGCTGCTTGGGCAGCTGCTGCTCCCAAGTTCTAGCAGGAGCTCCTTTTCTCTGGGTGGCCAGCCCCAGCTGACTGGCCTCCCTGGCCTTTGCACTTGGACTGGAGTCGGACCATGCCCAGCAGGACCATGAGGGAGAGGCCTTCTTCACCCAGCAAACCTGGCTTCCTCCCTCCAGGCCAGCGGAGGGTTGGTATACCTGATCATAGAACCCTAAACACTTAAATATAATTAGCCATTATATAGTATTTCTTTTAGCAGAGGCTCACTCAACTTGATTCTAATTTGTATGTTTCTACTGCATAATTCTGATTGTTTGCCATTGCTTGAATATGAGTAATTGACCAGAGCTGTGTCTACATGTGCACGCTACTTCGAAGTAGCGGCACTAACTTCGAAATAGTGCCCGTCGCGGCTACACGCGTCGGGCGCTATTTCGAAGTTAACTTTGACGTTAGGCGGCGAGACGTCGAAGTCGCTAACCCCATGAGGGGATAGGAATAGCGCCCTACTTCGACGTTCAACGTCGAAGTAGGGACAGTGTAGACGATCCGCATCCCGCAACGTCGAAATTGCTGGGTCCTCCATGGCGGCCATCAGCTGGGGGGTTGAGAGGCGCTCTCTCCAGCCCCTCAGCTCACTGGTGGCCGCGTGGAGCGGCCCCTTAAAGGTCCCCTCCCCCTCCCTTCCTCTGCAGGAAGCTGAGGCAACGTGCAGGCTGCAGCCTGCACACGCGGGCAGCCTGCAGCACCCTCAGCCCCACAGAGCGGCGATGGCTGGCCGGCAGCCCCCCCAGCGCCCACAGGGCACCCCCAAGGGGAGCCAGGGCAGCCAGGGCAGCCAGGCTGGGAAGCGGCAGCAGGGCCCCTCCTGGACGGAGGCCGAGCTGCGGGACCTGCTGGGGCTCTGGAGCGAGGAGGAGGTGCTCCAGGTAATGGGGAGCAAGAGGTGGAACGCGGATGCGTTCGCTCGGCTGGCCGACGGCTTGGCTGCCTGGGGTCACCCTGCCCGCACATCTGACCATGTCAGGAGTAAGGTCAAGGAGCTGCAGCAGGGTTACACCTGGGCCCGGGATGCGGCCAGCTGATCTGGGGCCGCCCCCATCACTTGCCCCTTTTACAGGGAGCTCAGGGACATCCTGGGCTCCCGGCACACCTCCTCCCCTCCGGCCACCCTTGACACCTCGGCTGACGAGCCCCAGCAGGCCCTGCAGCTGGAGTCCGCCCCGGAGGCAAGCCCCGCACCCCGGGGGCCCCCCCCGGAGGCCATCCCCGGGACATCGCGGCAGGAGGAGGAGGAGGAGGAGGAGGGGGGCTCCTCCTCCGCAGAATCCAGCCTGCAGATCCTCCTCCTGCCATCCCGGAGCAGCAGCAGGGCCTCCGACTCTTGGGGATCTCCGGACCGTGGGAGCGGACCGACAGGTAGGTACCCCTCTCTGGTGGACACCCCTGGGCTTGAGGGGTGGGGGTAAGAGATATGTGTGCAGGGTCCCCCACATGCTCACATGGCCATGGCCCCAAGGACAGCAGGGCCATGGCCTTCACAGCACTGCAGCCATCAGCCCCTGCCCCCACCACCCCGCACGACAGTGCCATGCCCCATCCCCCGGGCCAGGGGGGAGCGGAACCTCGAGGGGCCCCCCGGAGGAGGGGGTGGGACACCCCGCAGCAGCAGCATGTGATGGAGTGGGGGGAGTGCCAAAGGGAGACTCAGGCTACATATGAGCCACAAGAGCCAAAGAGCTCCCAGGGCCAAAGGAGAATCCTGGCGCTACAGCTGGCAGGTGACACTTCTGCCCTGAACAAAGAGGAGGGAGGAGCCGAGCTGGCTTGGAATTGGGGGGCGAGGGCGGGGGCCACAGGTAGAGGCTAGGGGAAGGGAGAGCTGGTAGGCAGCCAGCCTGAGGAGGGGGAAAGCTGCATCCCAGAGGGGCCCCCCTTGGGGTCTTCTCCCCACGACAGGTTGGAAGGACTGTCTCTTCCGACAGCTGGTGCTGTCACTCCTGCCAGAAACTGGCCATCTGTGGCCTAAGAAACCTCTCCTGCTGTCAGACCCTGCGGGGTGAAGTGAGAGTCGCTCCCACCAGGGGATGGGGTGCAGGGCAGGGGGACCCCTGAACCCCATCCATCACAGCAGCATCTCCCGGGGACGGGGATGGGGAACCTGCAGCACAGGGCTGGGGGGACAAAGGCCACGGCTCGGGGCCCACACTAACGCCTGTCTCCATTCTTCTTCCCCCCCTCCTCTCCTGTGTCCTGCACCTGCACCATCAGAAGGACCGGAAGAGAGCGCCGGCGAGGCGTCAGTTGTCCCGGAGAGCCCTCCGGGACCATCGCTCCAGGGCAGCCCCTCGGCCGAGGACCGACCGGCTCCGCGGCGGGCTAGACGGCGGACCCCGCGCCTCCAACCGCCGCCGGCAATGGACCCCCAGCTGCTGGCCATCCTCCGTTGGCAGCTGGAGGTCGCGGAGCAGCACCTCCAGCTGCAGGAGCGGGCGCTGGCCTGGCGCCAGGAGGCATGGGGGGCCTATATGCAGACATTTAACCGCCTGGTGGACTACCTGGCCCCCCATGCCGTGCCGGCCGAAAAATCGCCCGCCCTGCCCGCTCCTGCAGCCCCACCACCAGCTGCTCTGCCCGTCGCCGGCCCGTCCGCCGTCGCCCCGCCACCCACCCGTGAGGGCCAGAGCGCCGAGGGACCCCTGGAGCCACCTGACACTCGCCGGCCCCCATACCTTCCGGTCCAGCCCGCTCCCACCCAGCCACGGACCAGGCTGCGAGCGCGGCGGGGCTCCCGGCCGGCCATGCCCAGTGCCGGCCTATAGGGGCGAGGGGCCCGGGACATGGCCCCCTCCCTTGTATATAGTTGCACCCTGTTTTTTTGGTCCCCCCGTTTGCCCCGTCCCCCTCATGTAAATAGTTCTCCCCTTTCTCCTCCCTGGTTTTCTTTTTATTATTTATGGCACACAGTTGTTTCTTTGCATTGTTTTATTGTTGTACATATTGCTTTTGTTGAACGTTTGTACCTAGTTTTCTGTTTGTGGTTCACATATTTATTTACACCCAAAAAACAAGGTTCGGAAAGAAAAAAAAAAATTTACGTTCAGCCACAAGTGCGTGCTGTCATTTGTCCAGGACAAGTGGGGAGGGGGGCGGTGGGGTGCTCCATGGTGTGGGCGTTGGGGCAGGAGTGTGGGGGAGGAAGGGGTGGGCAGTAGGGGGCCTGGGCAGAGTTCACCCCGCGGCCTGGTTGTCGAAGTGGGCCCGCAGGGCCTCCCGGACCCGGGTCCCCTCAGGGTCCACCTGCCGACTGGGGGCAGCAGGTGGCTGGACGTGTGCCCTGCCGGCCTCCGCAGCCCAGCCCTGCAGAAAGGTCTCCCCCTTGCTCTCGACCAAATTGTGCAGGGCGCAGCAGGCACCCACAATCTGGGGGATGTTTTTGGGGCCCGCATCCAGGCAGGTCAGGAGACATCTCCAGCGTCCCTTCAGGCGGCCAAATGAGCGCTCCACCACCTGGCGCGCATGGTTCAGGCGCTCGTTGAAGCGCTCCTGGCTAGCGGCGAGATGGCCCGTGTAGGGGTGCATGAGCCATGGCCGGAGGGGGTAGGCCGCATCTGCGATGATGCAGAAGGGCATGGTGGTGTCCCCCAGAGGGATCTCCCGCTGGGGGATGTAGGTCCCCGTCTCCAGCCGGCGGCACAGGCCCGAGTTCCGGAAAACCCGGGCGTTGTGGGTGCTGCCAGGCCAGCCCACGTAAATGTCCTGGAAACGTCCCCGGCTGTCCACCAAGGCCTGCAGGATGACAGAATGGTAGCCCTTTCGATTGAGGTATCGTCCGCCACTGTGACGCGGGGCGCGGATGGGGATGTGTCTCCCATCCAGAGTCCCGAAGCAGTTGGGGAAGCCCAGGGTGGCAAAGGCGGCGATGGTGGCATCTGGGTCCCCCAGCCTCACGAGCCTGTGCAGGAGCATGGCGTTGATGGCACGCACAACCTGCAGAGAAAGCACATGGGACAGCCCCAATAAGGGGTGAGCAGGGTGTGCGTGGCCCTGCCCTGCCCTGCCCTGCCCTGCTCTGGCCCCCCTGCTCTGGCCCCCCTGCCCTGCCCTGCCCTGCCCTCCCCCCGTGGGTTCTCTTACCTCCATGAAGACAGCCCCGACGGTGGCCTTTCCGACACCAAACTGCTGGCCCACAGATAGGTAGCTGTCCGGAGTGGCTAGCTTCCAGACAGCGATGCCGACCTGTTTCTGCACTGTGAGGGCACGCCGCATGGCGGTGTCCTGGTGCCTGAGTGCGGGGGTGAGCCACTGGCACAGCTCCAGGAATGTCTGCCGGGTCATCCTGAAGTTCCTGAGCCAGTGGTCGTCGTCCCACTCCCCAAGCACCAGCCGCTCCCACCAGTCGGTGCTGGTGGGGTAGCTCCACAGCCGCCGGCATGTGAGGCAGGGGGTGGAGCGGGGTGCTGCAGGGGTAGGGGTTGAGCCCTGGTGCCCTGGGGGCATCTCCTCCCCTGGGGCAAGGAGGTGCTCAGCTGCCTCCCACATGGCATGGGTCAGGGCAAGCCCTGCTCCTGCCGGGAGGGCTGGGTGGACCTCTAGCTGCTGCTGCTGCTGCTGCTGCTGGGGGTCCATGACTGCGGTGCCCGGGGTCTGTGTGCCTATGGCTCCTCAGACCACGTGCTGTGCAGGCTGAGTGTGTCTGGGAGGGGCCCTTTAAGGGAGCGGCTAGCTGTTGCCCCGGAAGCGCTAGTCCGCCCTGTGACCCTGTGTGCAGCTGTGCCTGGCATCCCTATTTCGATGTGTGCTACTTTGGCGTGTAGACGTTCCCTCGCTGCGCCTATTTTGATGTTGGGCTGCGCAACGTCGAAGTTGAACATCGACGTTGCCAGCCCTGGAGGACGTGTAGACACTATTCATCGAAATAGCCTATTTCGATGTAGCAACATCAAAATAGGCTACTTCGATGTAGGCTTCACGTGTAGACGTAGCCCAGGTGTCCTGCATTCAGCATAAGGAAATATGCTGAATAAGGTCACCCTTCATAAGAGCCATGTGCTTTTTCTACACTCGCAAGTACATGTGTCACAGTTTTGATTAAGGATGGAACAGGAATCACAGATCTGAACAGCTTGGTTAAATTTCCTATAAACACTAAAATTTTGCTGATCTCACACAACCACTAATCTGGGTGTCTAGTATGCCTGCTTTAAGATTTGATTAATTTTTTTTCCCAAGAAATATTGTGGGTATGGGCATACTGGCCATGTATATACGTCACACAATTTCCTTCCACTGGTTTATGTAACTTACACACTTTGCATAATGGTTCAGATACCATTGGAGTTTTACGCACAAGGCAGCTGATCTATAAAACATATGGCATTTTGAAATATTGATCTCTTCTGTGCCAGCGAGTAAGTGATATTAGTGTAGCATGGGATTCCATTTGTAACACTGGGATTAAAGGCAGGGAAGTGGAAAATTGGAATAGACCAGAATTCATGTGAAGTGAAAAGTACAGCTGGCAGTACGTCTAAAGCAGGAGAATAACAAATAAGTATTTTTTTTATATATCCTAACAGCCACAAAGGTGGCAGGGGTACATGTATCCAAATGAAAGGGTTATCTTTGAGTGCTTTTAATTTATCTGGTGATATAACTGGAATTCAGTGAAGTACTAAAACAAGACTAAACTCAGAATGATATAAAAGGAACAGCACTCTAACAAGCATTCTGCAGAGCTGATAATATAAGCATCAATGTATGTTATAAATTTAGAACTACCCCAAACTTTCACCCAGATCTGGTCTGCCTCGCAAGGCAATACCCACCTAAGGAAGTGAAAAAACAGATCAAAAGAGCCAGACGTGTACCACAAAGCCTCTTACTACAGGACAATCCCAAGAGAGAAACCAACAGAACACCACTAGCCATCACCTACAGTCCTCAGCTAAAACCTCTACAGTGCATTATCAGGGATTTACAACCCATCCTGGACAATGATCCCCCACTTTCACAGGCCTTGGGAGGCAGACCAGTCCTTGCCCGCAGACAACCTGCCAACCTGAAGCAAATCCTAACCAGCAACTATACACCGCACCACAGTCACTCTAACTCAGGGACTCATCCATGCAACAAACCTCGTTGCCAGCTCTGCTCACACATCTACACCAGCAACACCATTACAGGACCTTAGCAGATCAGCCACACCATCGTGGGTTCATTCAGCTGCACATCTACCAATATAATTTATGCCATCATGTGCCAGCAATGCCCCTCTGCTATATATACATCGGACAAACTGGACAGTCTCTACGTAAAAGAATAAATGCACACAAATCAGATATCAGAAATGGCAATATACAAAAACCCGTAGGAGAGCACTTCAATGTCCCAGGCCACACAGTAGCAGACTTAAAAGTAGCTGTCCTACAGCAAAGAAATTTCAGGACCATACTCCAAAGAGAAATTTCTGAGCTACAATTCATCTGCAAATTTGACACCCTCAGCTCTGGCTTAAACAAAGACTGCGAATGGCTGGCTAAATACAGAAGCAGCTTCCCCTCCCTTGGTGTTCACACCTCCAGATCAACTGCTGGTAGTAAGCCTCATCCTTGCTGACTGAGCTAACCTTGATATCCCCATCCTTGCTCTGGCTTATTTATACCTGGCCCTGCAGATTTCCAAGACCAACATCTGAAGAAGTGAGTCTGTGCTCACAAAAGCTCATGCTCAAGACTTTTCTGTTAGTCTATAAGGTGCCACAGGACCCTTCGTTGCTGTTACAGATCCAGACTAACATGGCTACCCCTCCGAGATTTTAATCCAGTTATTCCTGTATTGTGTGCAGTAACTTGTGTTTGGCAAAAGCCGATCTTCCAAAAAGGCACCCAGGTTTGCTCTGAAGCCTTCAAGAGATAAAGAATCCTCCACTTCCCTCAGTAGATTTTCCTCATAAATTGCTCTTATTGTTAAAAATGTGTGCTTTATTTCTAATGTGAATTTAACTTCATGCCTATGTTTCTTATTACTGGAGTCCAGTATTTTCTCCCCACAAAGTTACTGGGAGACTGTAATCAAATCTCCTTGTGATCTTTTTGATAAGCTAAACAGCCATGATCAGTAGCAGAAAGTAATATATCAACACTGACCAATATAGTTGATTGGGTTTTCAAGAACATTCAGCACCTGTCTAATTCTGTTATCATATAAGTCAATGAATTTTTTGCTGTTGAATGCAAATAGGAACAGAATGAGGCCAATGCTGAGCACTTTTGAAAATCCCAACCCTGATTCCCTTCTCTTCTAAGTACTGTAAGGAACTGTGACACCTCACATGCCTTTTTGTAGAAGCTGCCGCCAAATGTTAGCTTTCTTATGTCAGTCACTGTACAAGACCTCTGCAAAGAAACTTGGAAAAGTTCAAAAGCTCTCATGAACTTTCTAGCAGAAGGGTCTAGTTAAGCTTAGTGAAAAGAGTCCCAATGTCATCAACAGGCTTTGGAGCAGGGCCAAGCTTTGGATAGTTCAAATAGGGAACATACGTTTTGGGCACTTAACCAAAGTGAATCAAGACCTCCTAACAGGATTCCACATCTGACTCAGCCACTGACATATGACATCTCTCTGTAACAGGCATCTGCAGCATGGGTACAGGGATTCAATGTATTAACTCAGGGGTTCCCAAACTTTTTGGATGGCATGACCCAGTCAGCACAGAGGATGCCATTTTGCTCAACAAGATGGCATGTTCCACAAAGTATGACTTCATACATGCAGTGCGCAAGTGGTCGGGTTGCCAATTTTGGTCAGATGTATTTGTGGAGGATTTTATCACATGATAAACTTTCATTCCAGGACAATCTTAGAGGGCTGACAAGCTTAATTCAGGGCCACACTGAGTGGAGAATGCCATTTTGTAGGGCATGTGTCTATGAATTGTGACATCGCACTTATTGCACCTGAGTGTTCATACAGCATTTTTCCACAGCAGGGATTCCTGCAGCCCTATCTCTTGAGAGTGTAACCCATTTGGAGTCACAACCCACAGTTGGGGAACTAATGTACTAGCTATTAGGACTAGGATGCTAATAAGTCATCTTATAGAATCATAGAATACTAGAACTGTCCGGGACCTCAAGAGGTCATTGAGTCCAGTCTCCTGCACTCATGGCAGGACCAAGAACCATCTAGACAGTTATTTATCTAACATGCTTTAGGATATCTTCAATGATGGAGTTTCCATAACCTCCATAGGCAATTTATTTCAGTGCTTAACCATCCTGACAGGAATTTTGTTCTAATGTCCAACATGCTAAACCTCCCTTGCTGCAGTTTAGTCCATTTCTTCTTGTCCTACCTTTAGAGATTAAGGAGAATAATTTTTCTCCCTTCTCATGGTAACAACCTTTTAGGTACTTGAAAACCATTATCATGTCCCCTCTCAGTCTTCTCTTTTCCAAATCAAACAAACCTAATTCTTGTGATCATTCCTCTTAGCTCATATTTTCTTGACCTTTAATCATTTTTGTTGATCTTTCATGTTTTCATGACTCACTTACATTTTTTGTTAGTCCTCTCTCTGTATGTGCCTCATGCATGCCACACTTAACTCAGCTGGGGCACTTCAGTTGCCTTAAATGCCATTTTTTTGCAGTAGAGATGTAGCAAAGGATTTGAAGGGAAGAGCCTATATAACAGACGGCCTAAGTTTCCACTGATGAAATCTATGCTAGTTTCATGATATTTGGAATAATTGTCCCTAACCTACTAAATTGAATAGGAACAGAGAGGTAGCCGTGTTAGTCTGTATTCCATCAAAATAAAAAAAACAGTCCTGGATAACAATTTTGGGATCTCTGTGCTTTATATATTGAGTCTGTTCCGGTATGGCGATGCGTCTGAAGAGGTAGGTCTGTCCCATGAAAGCTCATCACCTAATAGGTTATTTTGTTAGTCTTTAGAGTGCTACATGACTGTCGTTTTGTTTTTCTAGTAAATTGAAATGCACATACTTTATAGTTTGGAGAACAGAGACAGGCTGAACAGCTGGCTTTTTACTGCGTATGAATAAATGCATCTTAACTTGATTAAAAGCATGACAGAAAAAATAAGCAAGTTCTTTCATTACCTTAAAAGTCAGAGGGTCAGAATTTTTCATCCTACAGGTTTTGATTTTGTTATTAATCATGTTTGTTACAGTAGTGCCTATGGACCAACTGAGAGCCAGGCTCCAACGGGGTGACATTGCTCAATGCCTACATAGACTCAAAGAGAGAATAAACAGCCCTTGTCTTGAAGAGCTTACAATCAACCTTCTGATATGCATCTGTGTATCTGTTTTTCTCTCTTAGTGGAACACATTATCAACAGCAAAAAGTTCAAAGCGCTACATGCAGATAAGTGAAAAAAGATGAACAAACAAATCATAATATAGACTAAATAGCAAACATAGTGAGAAACTCATGTGAATAGTTATCTCTGTTATGGAAAACAACTTGGAAAAATCCTACAGGTTGAACCTTTCTAATCTGGAACTTTCTCATCCAGCACAATTTTAGCCACCCAGAAAATCACTTATCATGGGTGTGGCCAAGTTTCCCGCATCCCATAAAGTTTGTTTACAGACACTAGTACTGGCTCTCAGGGTTCTGTGCTGTTATTTAGCTGTAATTTACCCTAAATGTCTTGAAAGAGCCCAGTAAGCAGTGGAAGTCTTGGTAATATTATTAGACAATATTAACCTCCTGTAGTCTGGCAAACTCTATCGTCCAGCACTGGTCAGGTTCTAAGGGTGCTAGATGAGAGAGGTTCAACCTGTACTTCTGTCTGAATGGATGGCAAAGTAAGGACTTTGCAAGTTGTGATAGGTGAGTTCTACTCCTTTTTAACCATTGTTAAATTATCCAAAAACATGTACTAAATAATAAGACTCACCTTTTAACACTTGATTTAGACTTCCAGTGACAGAAAGCTTACATGGAGATTGAGTGCTTTCTAAAAGATGTGCTCTAGCTCAACCAGAAATTATTGGCTTGACATGGGAATTAGTGAGTGAAATTCTATGGCCTATTTCACGCAGGAGAGCAGACTAAATGGTCATAATGGTTCTTTCTTGACTTGAGATCTGAGAGGGTATAAAATGCTGAAGATCCCTACAGTCCCATGTAGTCATATGTGATCTGTATTCAGGACTGATTTTATGCTCCATTAAATGTCATTCTACTCTGCTGTCAAACAATAGCAGCTTCCAAGTATCAATCACACTATTGCTGTAACATGAGAGCATGAAACAATGACAAGTATTGCAAAAGTCTTCAAGACGTTATACTGTTCTTGGCTCTGAATTAGTCCAGTGCTTAGGTATATGCTGACCTTTGAGTATATGTGCAGTTCTGCTGAAATCAGATCTTCCAGACCTCTTGTTTTTAGGCCCACTACAGGTGCAAAACTATAACTTTGACAAACAAATCTGTTTATATATTTGACCAAAGTCAGAAGTGGAGCAGAGAAGTTGGGAGATGGGAATACGAAAGAAGGCCATGTCAGAGATCTATTCCATTCTACATAAGTCCTCAAGTTACACTCATCACAGTACTATCTGAGCACTTTCCAATCACACATTAACAGCAAGCTCTTATATAATACTTTTCTCTAATAGCTCTCAAAGCACTTTATAAAACAGGTCAGTATTTACAGACCATTTACAGATGGGGAAACTGAGGATAGAGCAGGAAAATGATTTCACCAAGGTCACCTGCTAGGAGAGCCAAGAACCAGGAATAGACACCAGGTTTTCAGAAATCTACTTCTCTGCCTTACCTGCTAAGCAACACTACCTCCTTTAAGCAGCATGCTTCAATATTAAATGAAGTGGCTAACATTGTCATATGTGGTTAGTTCCCTCTTACCTCTGCCCCATGGGGAGAATTGTGAGAACAGTAGAGTTTTGTTTTTGTAAGATTTTCTTTCAGGTATTTTATTTTTTAAACACACACTACTTTAGGTTGGTGTTATAGAAGGCAAGGGTAGAGAAATGCCTGTGGGACTTAGAGCACAAGATTTGAGCTGGGCATTGCCTCCTGTGGGAGTTTGTTCCACAGTCTCAGACTAGCCCTGAACACAGCTCTGTTATTTGCATATGTCAGCAGTTGGTTATTTTTGGAGGAAAGGACGAGAAGTCTGAATCTGATGGACAGCACATTAATTCTCTTGGTCACCGGTCAATGAGTATATGTGGGTGGCCTGGCTGAAGGGAGAAGTGAGAAGAACAAGCTGCTCGAACGGTGGTATGCTTTAGCTGGGGAAATCACAAAGCCAAGAAAGATGATTTTGGCAGGGGTGGAGGGAAGGAAGGGTACTATGAAAAGGGCTGTTAAAGGACTAGACTGCAGGAGGTAATTAGAATGTGCATGAATGATTTGGCTGTCAGGACAGGGCTACCTTAGAGATATTGTGAAAGGAAAACTGACAGATTTAGCCATGATTTAAATCTATGAGTACACATCAAAGATGGATGACAGGTTTTGGGTCAGTTTGACAGGGAAGATATGAAACATATTAGACAGCAGAGATCGTGGAATCCAACAGAGGTCCTAATAGGGCTACCACATCTCTATTGTCTATGACTGCATACATACACAAAATGCCATGTAAGGGCATCACACCATTTTCCACCAATGTATTATTTTTTCTTCCTTTTCAGCAGAGCCAAACCTCTGACTTAACAACTGATATTGCATCAGCTATTTAAAAAAAATCAAACTATATGGAAGGAGTGGAATTTTCTGTTTTATTGTCAGTTTATAAACCATAGCAATCTTTGCCCAGGGTAGTGCCTGGAGGATTAATTACTATCTAGGGTTAATGGCCTGCTGTCACATCTCTGGCTGTGAGCTCCTTCTAGAAGGGCATTAACCTGTAATAAAATGTCCCGTGTGTTGCTGTTATTACTTAACTACACTGAACCACTTCCATCGTGGAATGTGGAAGTAGCATAACATGTGATCCTACTAGGAGAGGAAATGGACCAATCTCCTTGCCAGTGTGACTCCATTAAAGTCTCTGGATTCACCCCAGCCAGTAGAAGAGCTGCCAAGTGGGTGAGCAGGGCAAAAGGGACGGGTGCCCCAGGATCTGGTCATTTAAAGGGGCTCAGGCTCCTGGCCACTGATGTCACTACTGTGGGGCTGGGGCTCCTGGCCCTTTAAATCATTGCTGGAGGCCCACCCGGTGTGATGCAAACCCTGGGTGACACACTGTGGTCAGTGCAGAGGAGGGGGCACAGGCTGGGCAGTGTGAAGACCCAGCTGTTCTAGCCCCACCCCTTCTGCTTGAGGGCCTGCCCTTCTGGGAACACAGACCCACGCTCTCCCTGACCTTGCCCAAGGGCCCAGCCAGGCTGTTGGCTCACCTGGCTGGAAGACACTTTGTCCAAATGATTTTGTTGCAGAAAGTAAACAGACAAAAGTCAGGAGTGTTCGGTGTGGAGAAAAGAAAAGCTTGTGTGCTTGGGTTGTCTGCTTCCCACAGCACCTTCTTCTTAGGGGGAGCCTATTTCTGAAGGGGCCAATGGGCCATACTGTGGGGTTGTCCCAAGACGCTTGCCTGAGCTCCCTGCCCCATGGGGCTAGGCTGGACCACTTACGAGAGGCTTTCTCCCAAGAGGGCTAGCCTGGGCCATTTGCCTGAGCACCCTCCTCATGGAGAGCTGGCCCAGGCCACTGGCCCAGGCCACTTGCCCAAGCCCTGTCTGGATGAAGCTGGGGTTGCAGCTCATCTGACCCCTCCCTACCCACTGAGCAAGGCTGGGGTTGCTGCTCCCCAGAGCCTGGCCTGCCCTCTGCAGGAGGGTGTTGCTACAGGTTGAACTGGTTCTGGACTAAAGAGGTTCACCCTGTAGTAGCTCAATCCCTGCCCCCTCCGCCCCATGCTAACATCACCACATACCCTTCCGCACCTTCCTCCATACCCCTCTCTTTTTGATACAAATGGTCCTTTATCCCATTTGTTCTTTCCAACTGATTAAGTGACTTGCCAATGTCACATGTGAAATCTGTGGCTGAGCAGGGAATTACAGCCAGGTCTCCCAGATTACCTCCCTAATCAGACTGCTTCTCTCCCACTTCTTTGTCTACACACTGCCTTTCACCATGGGTGTGGCTAGCTCACTGAAACCTCCAAACTAGTTGAGGCCTCAAAGCTTCACCATAATACAAATAGCTGTGGTTTGGACTTCTGTCACTTGACGGAAGGAGGCTGGGTTAGTGGTCCCCTGCTCTGCCTGGGTTGGGCAAGCAGTCCTCCTCCACAGCCTCTGGCTGACTCGGTGGTCACCTCACAGGAGGGGAGCCCAAACAGTCCTTATGGGATGTCTTCACTTCCCCTGCTGTCTCTTGCCATGCTGGCATTCTTCTCAGCTCTCTAACTCTCTCTCACTCTCAACGTATCTGTTGTCACCTCCTCACCTCACTTCAACTTCCTGTTCTGCTTTCCCCCCCATCTCCCAGCAGGACTGGCTTCTTAAATGGTACCATGGCAGCCTCAGGTGCGGTCAGCTGGCCGTAACTGATTTATAGCAGTCCCTTCTTGGCTGCTTCCACAGGTCAGCTGCCCCTTGCTGCCTTGAAGTATACCTCCACTGATTAGCCAGGCCACCTTGGCTTGTTTAGCGTTGCCTCTCTCCCCTTCTAAGCTAGCCTCCTGGCCTGACCCTGTCACAATAAGAACTTGAAAAAGCATCACAGTGTTCCTTTCCAGGAGGGGTGGGGGTGAAAGAGAGTTTATGGAAGGTGAAGGGAAAACACATGATAAGGCACAGTTAGAATGTCACCACAGCAGAAGTGTGATTTCCTGCTGTCTTCAGGCACAGCAGTAGAAAGGAGAGCCGGTGGGTGGGGAGGTGAGTACAAATGCCTATTGAGCCAAGGCACGAGAAATTGGTTGCAAATGACCGTTGGGGGCACAGTGACTTTCAAGTGGGATGTACTCATCATCTGTGCTAGGCAGCCAAGTTCTGAGTTGCTGTTCCATAAGGACATAAGCAACATCTTAGCAGGAGAGGGGGAATCAAACTGAGTTTTAGGGAGTCCCAATCAGCTCAGAGGGAATCTGGGTTGAAGTAATATATTTAATGTATTGGGGAGGAATGGAAGATGTAAATTGTAATTAAATCTAGATTAATCTCTTGCTAAAACACATGGTATAGGTCAAACTGAACATATGGGCTTGATGCAGAAATTGTTGTGTTTAGTTCTTTGGCCAGTGCTATGTAGAAGTCAGAGTAGTTGGCGATGAACAGTCCCATCTTGCCTTAAAATGTAAGAATCTGGACTCAGAACCATACCCTGAGCTTACTGACATCAGTGGAGTTGACTTTCATTTATTTCACCAGGGCCTTGGGTTCTCGTTTGAATAGGACCCAAAATCTCTATAATGGGAAGAAGAGGAGAAATCTGAAATATTCCACCAAACAAGGAACTTTGAATCACCAGTACAAAAGGCTTTCATGGAACTCGGCTTGGGCTTTTATTACAAACAACAGCACAGAACACTGAGAGTCAGCTTACATAGTATATGGAAACTGGCTGATGTGAAGAGGGGAAGAGGAAAGTGGCAATGATTGATGAATAAGCCTGAAAACATTCAGAAGGCTGAGCCTGCTGCATCACAGTCCTCTGCAGAATTGTCCCTGGAGCAGCCGGAGATTGATACATCGTATTCAAGAGGCTTCCAAAGCTACCACTCACCTGTTCGACAGGAAAGCGTTAGATGCTAGCCATATGTCAGCCAGATTTTGCACAAAGGTTTCTTGTCTCCTGAGAAATGATGTATGAAATCATTAGCACCTCCTAGAAAAGTGAGGGATCCTAATGTAACCACACAAAGAAACTTACCTTGAAAAATTAAATAATCCAATGAGTATTGCACATGTTTGTCTATAACAAGGGAAGGTTTTGTGATTTTTATCTCAAACAGAATCACCGGGGTAGCTGCAAACAGCTGTAAAATCAGCAGGAGGGGATATGGCATCTCCATCTAGAGAAGATACTTACACTTCAACAATTCATCACACAATAGTGGCTCAGAATGCAGTAGTAATTAGCACTTAATTGACTGTACTGGAGCATTCCACACTTTTGCACCTTGTCTAATTAGGGCACATCCTTTGTGGACCTGCACTTTCCTTTGGATCTGATTTTTCCCAGTCCATGCCTATATTGGGAGGGTTCAACGTGTTGTGTTAAAACGGATGGACCAGTTTAAAAACCAGCGCTGGCATCAGTCAGTCATAGAACAAAACACAAACAATAGAGTTTACCAGTCAATGCACTTTACGAAGTCTATAATAATCAAACAGATGACCGTATAATGAAACTGTCTACAAAGCAGAAGATAGTTGTCATTTAAAAAATATATGTCTGCACTTCATTCCTGGCATATACCTATACTCATATACCACGATGGAAGAACTGTCTGATTTCATAGCCTTCATAATTAGTGATTCTCTTCCAATTACCTTCATACCTGACAATGTGCTCTCACTATGCCTATGGGTTCTTTCCAGTGATGCTTTGATGCTATTCCATTTTAGTTCTGTGTCTCCTATGGTCTCTTTCTTCTTGATCTTGTGGTAGCTGAGTTCAATGGGAGTCTTTCCACCAACTTCAGTAGTCACCGGCTCAGATCTTTATGCCAGTTCCTTTATATCACTTTCATTTCCTGTCCAGCATCAGTCATGTTCTAGGTTTCTGAGTTGCACATACAGTATCTATTCAATCACAGCTACTTTTTGGATGAGGCTGAGGATCATGAATTATTGCCTGGTGCAGTAAATCATGTCAGCTTTGTGGCTTAGCTGGAATGGTGAGAAGCTGCTTGTATTACATTTGTTTTAGGAATGCTCTCAGACAAACTCATCACACAGAGCTGGGAAGGAAACAGAGCAGGCCAAAGGTACCTCTAGGAGAGATGGAGTTACATAAGGGAATAACAGCCCAGCCTGTCTGGATGTTATTCAGGTGGCTTCTGAATGTTAGAAGTGCTAGAAGTACTTAAAATTTTGTCTTGAACACTGTTCTGGTGTTTTTGCTTTGGCCCATGCTGGGGGCTGTGCAGAGCTGCCCCCAAATCACCATGGAGACATGAGCATTTTCTGGGGGGTGGACTACACTATAATGTTCCATCAACTGAGCTGCATCATTCAGGGACATGAATGAACCACACCTCAGAAACGTGTAGTTAAGCTGACCGAAGGCCCCAACATAAACAGTGCTTGGACAACAGAAGAATTATGTCATTAACCTAGTTACAGGCTGAACCTTGTTAGTCTGGCAATCTTGTGAGCTGATGGGTGCAAATGAGAGAATTGGCTGGACTAGGAGAGGTCAATATTGTCTAGCAGCATTACCAACACCTCCACTGCTTACTGGGCTCTTAGAAGACATTTAGGGGTAAATTACAGCTAAATAACAGCACAGAACACCGAGAGCCGGGACTGGTGGTTGTAAACAAACTTTATGGGATGTGGGAAACTTGGTCACACCCATGATAAGTGGTCATCCAGCTAACCAAAATCATGTCAGATTATGGATTTTGCTTGATGAGTGAGTTCTGGATTAGAGAGGTCCAACCTGTACTGGCCTGCGGAGAGATGGGTTTGCTACAGTGATGGAAGAAACCCTCCTGGGTCAAATCTTTTTTTTGCACCCCGTGCCTATCTGTGCTGGAGCTGAAACATCACATTAGCCTCCCTGAAACCCCCAGGATGAAAATAGCTTTAATTAAAAGTTTCCTGTTACAAGGCTGTCAAATCCATGTGTGTATCTGTTTTGCCAAATGCTTCAAATCCTAGAGCAACATTAACAGACCATCTGTTAGCCTTCATTTGGCTTTCTCTGAGCAACAGCACCACTAAATATAACAAAACATGCTGAAAGAATCCTTGACATCTGGGTTTTCAACTGGCACATTGATCAGTATTAATAACAAAATGACTCCACCTGAATTTCTTATAATAGCAAATGAAATACTGCATAAATATGGATGTTTGGTCCTACTACACATTTTTAATATGATATAGTGAAACTCAACTTCATTACTACTAATATCCATGATGATGAAAACAACTCAATGGCCCATAGTGTTATTCTGTTTCCCCAGTTACAGGACAAAATAACTGGGAGTATGCGCAATATGGGAGGGTTTCTGAAATCGCTTGGTAATCCTTGCCAAACATATGAATGGTACTAAATCCATAGAATCATAGGCTCAGAGGGTTGGAAGAGACCTCAGGAGGTCATCAAATATAACTCCCTTTCTGGTGAAATCCTCTTTTAGCATGGAAGCTTGGTTACCATAGGGAGGCATTAATTGATAAAAGTGCAGGAATTTAAAGGCCCTGCCTCTAAATATTATGTTCTGGAACAGCCTTCCAATAGGAACAGGGACAAATAACCTAATTTTCAAATAGACCTGGGTACATTGATTAATGGGATTACACAATGGGGTTGCCTGAGATAGCAGGGGAGGAGACACAATGACACAAGAGGTTCTTAAATGAATAGAGAACTAGAAATGGATCTGACTGGATCACCTTGATCCAAATGACCAAAATTTGGGTGTATTCAAAATCTGCATTCAAACTGCAATGTTCTGTCTTCATTAATGTCCTGAAACAAACCTTTGAATCAGAGCTACCATGAGCATTGCTTCCATTTGGAGCTTACTCTAATATTTACCGACGATGTACATCTCTACACAGAGCACCACCCCGAGATTTGGGGGCACACATCAGGGTAGCACCAGAGATGAGTTTTGCCCACTGGATCTGGCATGCTAAGCAGGACCAAAGCAGGTAAACTGGGATTCAGGAGTGAAACTGATTTCAGTGGGGCCAGGATTTTAGTCTAAAACAGGAAACACATTTCAGTGCATTGCCACTATAACAAATGCTGATTAGTGGTTAGAACCAAGGTGCAATTGTCAAAAATGCCTGGTGCAACAGGGTCCTTGGTGGTTCCTTCTTTGAGGGGTGGTGGAATTCAGGTAGCTACACAGGGTGGTCACAACACATTATTTGTAGGACATGTTCTGCCTTTTGTGGGCCTCCCAAAGTCTCTCCATCAGGTAGATTAAATGGAATGTCACAAACACCCATCCATTCAGGGACACTCCCTTTCTATGTTTCCACCAAAGGGGGTAGATGGGTAGTGAGTCTATAATGCTGCTTGTGATACAGCACCAGTGCAATGGGGTTGGGGAAATCAGTGGAGTTGGGCTTCTGAAACTGGTTCAGTCCACCTGTCCTACCCTGGGAGCCTCCTGTATTCTTCTCAGGGTGTGGGGGATGAGGATTTCTTGTCTAGGAGTTCCCCCCACATATTCTGGAGTCATTCCTGCAGCCCATTACATAGGTCAGTTCTGCTCCTCCTCCACCCTAATAGCAACTTCCTCCTTTTTAGAGGCCTCCTGCCTTTCATGGATGACTAACAAGACCAGGAGTTTGGGGCTAGTCCTCCCCTTAGGGTCTCTCCGGCACGGTCTTCATCAGCCTGGAGCCTATAACCCCCACCACATTAAGATTCTGTGCCTTACCCTGACAATGGCTGTGTGACCTTGGACACACTTGGCTTCTGTACAGTCCAGTTTCCCTCTCATTACAATAGATAAGCAATAGCTACATTACAGGAATGTTGTGAACATAAAACAATGTTTCTAAGAACTCTGATCTGTTTGCACGGGCCAGTTCTGTACGTGGCATAGTTGCACCTCTTATCATTAGATTTTGAGAGCTGTCCTCAGAATTTGAGATTTTTGTTTTCTTGCTAGAAGTCTGATAAACAGGCATGCATGCTGAAACCAGAATCTCCCCAACCAAATTGTCACATCATTGATGGAAACAGTGAAACCAAGTTTCAGGAAGGGGAGGCAATGTTTGTTTTGAGACTGGTTTGAGCATGAGAGAATGATACAGTCTAAATCTCCAGAAAACAGTTATTAAAGGTAAAAACAGCAGGACCAGGAAACAGATGGCCTCAAGAGGTCATGGAAACTTCTTTGGTGGGAGTTTTCAAAAGGAGGCTGGAGAGCCATCTGTTCTGGATGGCTTAGATGCAGCAAATCCTGAATCTTGGCAAGGGATTAGCTTAGATGAACATTGTGATCTTTTCCAACCCTATGGCCCTATGATTCTAAGTTATACCTGAGCCATGATAACATTTCATACTGATGTGATGTATTGAAATACTGGTATCCAAAAAAAGTCCAAACAAGCCAACCAAACCATTCGTAAGGTTCAGGACACTGCCACAATTGAGAATCCAATATGTATTTTCACTCTCTGCTGGACCGAGTGCATTCGTGATAAAAACCAAACCAAACCAAACCGATACTTTATCAGTGAAACCAACTGTTTTGTGTGCAAGATGTAAATGATTCACATTTGCCACTAACATCGGCTGCATCATTGTGAGCTTAAACACAACAGGCCAGATCCTGAGTTGATATAAATCACTGATTTCAATGGAGTTATGCCAATTTACATCAGCTGAGGAGACAGCCCCACATCTTGCCTGGCATCCTTAAAAATGCAAACAAATGAAGTGAGTAGTTTCCATTCAGCTTTTATTTCCCCCCCATCTCTTTGAAAGCTCTCTCAGCATCATTTAGACCTTTGTATTTCAGAACTTATGTAATTCTAATTTTAGGGCAATTTCACCTTGTAAGTAAAAAGGTTCGATTTCCTTCCAGCTGTCACAGAAAAATTTAGTACACCTGGCCGGGGTGGGTTTCTTATTTGTAGAGAAAAGATTACTTACGTGGGTTCATATATTTATAGTCATATTTTTCCAAAGCTTTCTGGTTGTTATGCAATGTTTGAGATGAGGTAGCTGAACAAAAGACATTATATAAACTGAGCTTGAGTGTGCATTTGTTAGTGTCCCATCTCCAACCTAAGCAATTTCCAGAGCCATCACAAAAAGAAGTAGCGATAGAGTGAATTATTGTTGTCTACATCTAAGAATGGCACTTTCCTGAGAGTATGGGTCAGATCTTCAGTTGATGGAAATCAACATCACTCCATTCAGGTGAATGGACCCCCATCCCAAAACATCTGGCAATGTTGAGATGACATGAGTGTAATGTATCCCACAAATAATTCATTTGAGGATCTCATGCCACTGTATTGCAGCTTCCCTAAAGTAATGGTGAGGGTCCCTGTGTCCACCAGGAAACACGCTACTGTGATGAAAGCACGCAAACAGTTTTACTCCCAGTAGATGGCCAAGAGACATACAAATCAGACTTAAAATCAGTTGCACTGTCAGGGACATGACAAGGCCATGGTAGATAGTATATGTATCAGTCCAGCACATCACAGCTGTAGCAGTCACTGCTGGGACTTCTATGGAGGTCTCAGTGGATAATAAACTGGCCTTCTTTACCAGAAATTCCAAATGAGGAAATCACTGCAGAAACAGTAACTTCCAGCTCTGGGGTGAATCTTACATTCAAGTGTCAGAGAGGTAGCCATGTTAGTCTCTAGTGTCACAGAAAACAAGAAGTCTTGTAGCACCTTATAGACTAACACATTTATTTATGAGGTAATGAGCTTTTGTGGGTAAGACCCACGTAAAGTACAGCAGCTCTCACTGCTGCACTGAATATGAGTCATCCTGTACAAGTAGGGTAAATGTAGCTGAGAAAAACTAAATTAGGGAAAGATGAAATGATTTCTTCTAAGTGTACAAGGGGAGTTGCTGGCAGAGCTTGGTCAGAGGCCCAGGAGACCCAACTCTCAATCCCCTTTCTGAAACATTAGATGATGGTATTAAAGAGGCATCATGCTACATTAATCAATAGAATTGAAAAAATAACTGAAGATTTGATTTGATTCAGCTAATTATTGAAATCCACTGATTCTCATGGGCTTGCAAAAAGTAGACCACAGTTACCATGAGAACAGCCCGTCTCCTGGTGGTTTTTTTTCAATGTTAAAAGGACATGCCCATATCGGGAAAATAGAAAAAATAAACCCAGGGTCTGAGTCTTATTTTCATTAAGGCTCTTTTATACCCTTCTCACAGTATAAATGGGTCTTACGTGGAAATGAAATTGAGGCACCAAATCATTTATGTTTTTGTCAAATCTAAAACAAATAGTTCAAACATTGGGCAGAGAGTCATCTTACTTCTTATTTCTTAACGAAGGGTAGTTCTACACAGCAAAGTAATTTCAAAATAACAGCCATTATTTCAAAATAACTGTCCTAGGCTATGTCTACACTAGCCTCCCCTTTCAAAACGGGGATGCTAATGAGACACTTCCGGATATGCTAATGGCTCACTGCAATGAATATGCAGTGTCTCATTAGCATAATGGCAGCTGCAGCACTTCAAAAGTGCCGCTTTCAATTGCGCTCAGCTCTTCTACACAGGGTCCTTTTTGAAAGGACCCTGCACACTTTGAAATCCCCTTATTCCTAAACCACATAGGAATAAGGGGCTTTTGAAGACTGTGGGGGTCCTTTCAAAAGGCCCCCGTCTACGTGGGGAGCACACGATCGAAAGCGGCACTTTTGAATCCACACAGATGGAATTATGCTAATGAGGTGCTGCATATTCATACCAGTGCCTCATTAGCATCTTTCCAACTGCCTCATTAACATGCCCCCTCCAAAAGACACAGGGAAGAGAGCCTATTTTGAAATAAGCCTTAGTGCACCCAATATCTCTATTTAGAAATAGGCTCGATAGCCGTGTCCACACTAGCTAGGGCATATGGAAAAAACACAGACCCAGGGAATATCAATGAGGCGCTGCCATGCATATGCAGCACCTCATTAGCACAATGGTGGCCTCATGAATTTTGAAGCTGTTGACTTCAAAGTGCTGACAGGCTCTCTAGCCACAGGTGCTTTGAAATATGCGCCCAGCTGCAAAATTCCCTTACTCCCAAAATGAATTGGGAGTAAGGGAATTTCAAAGTTGGGTGTGTATTTTGAAGCATCCGTGGCTAGACAGCCCCTCAGCCCTTCAAAGTTAGCAGCCTTGAAATTCGCACAGCCGCCATTATGCTAATGAGGCACTGCATATGCATGGCAGCGCCTCATTGATATTCCCTGGTCCACGAAGGGGCTAGTGTAGACACGGCCTATATGTTGTGACAGGGTAAGGCCAGGGGAGTGAGTACAAGAGGGAAAATCAGGGCTGCGTTGAACTGGCAAGCAAATGCAGTGGGAGCAGCTAGGGAGGAGGCTGCCCTGGATCAGTTGGGGCCAGCTGGACACACTTAAAGCTACCTTTAAAACCCCTTTGCCTAGAGGGAGGAACAGGTGACTGAGGAGAGCATAGGAGGCGAGGGGAGAGAAGCAAGAGGTGTTTTTCTAGGGATAGCAGAGGAGGGGAGGAGCTCTCAGTAGCAAGAGACTAGGGCCCTTGTCCAGGTGGCCCTGAGATTTGACGTGATGCCTCATAGAACTGATCACACAGGGGAGCCGATCCAGGAGGGGGAACATGCTGCTGCTGCCACTACCTGGAGGAGGTATCGGGGGAGGGGGGATCGTCTGGGGAAGTGGCCCAGGGACAAGAGTTGTGGTGTCCAGGGCGAGGGGAACCCTTCCCCACCAGTAGCAGCCACACAGGGTCCTGGGCTGGAAACCAGAATGAGTGGGTGGGCCTTGGGTTCCCCCCAGACGACCATCCCCCTGTCCCAAGAAGGGCGACGGCATCCTTTCTGTGGGGCCAGAGGACTGAAGAGAGGCTTGGAGCCCAGGAATGAGGTTAGCCTTACCACAGAGTGTAGACAATGTACTTTGAAATAGCTTAGTGCTATTTTAAAGACTAGCAAAATAGTTTATTAGGTGAGCTTTCGTGGGACAGACCCACTTCTTCAGACCATAGCCAGACCAGAACAGACTCAATATTTAAGACACAGAGAACCAAAAACAGTAAGCAAGGAGGACAAATCAGAAAAAGATAATCAAGGTGAGCAAATCAGAGAGTGGAGGGGTGGGGGGGAAGGTCAAGAATTAGATTGAGCCAAGTATGCAGATGAGCCCCTATAGTGACTCAGAAAGTTCCCATCACGATTTAAACCATGTGTTAATGTGCTGAATTTGAATAGAAAAGTCAGCTCGTCCACTTCTCTTTCCAAAACGGTGCGATGATGTCTCTTCAGTAACACACATACCTTGAGGTCATTGACAGAATGCCCCATTCCATTAAAATGTTGACTAACTGGTTTGTGGATCTGGAGTGTTTTGATGTCTGTTTTGTGCCCGTTGACCCTTTGTCTAAGGGAGTTAGAAGTCTGTCCAATGTACAAAGCATCTGGGCATTGTTGGCACATGATGGCATATATGATGTTAGTAGAGGAGCATGAGAAAGTGCCCATGATTCTGTGAGTAACCTGGTTAGGTCCAGTGATGGTATTTCTAGAGGAGATATGTGGACAAATCTGGCAGCGGGCTTTGTTGCAGGGAAAGGTTCCAGGACTGGTGTTCCTGGGGTATAGACTGTGGCTGTTAGTGAGGATCCTCATGAGGTTGGGAGGTTGTCTGTAGGAGAGAACAGAAGAGAACAGGCATGTCACCCAGGGCCTTCTGGAGTGTGGCATCCTGATTAAGAATAGGTTGTAGGTCTTTAATAATGCGTTGCAGTGGTTTGAGTTGGGGGCTGTAGGCGATGACCAGTGGTATTCTGTTCTTGGCTTTTTTGGGCCGATCTTGGAGTAGCTGGTCTCTGTGTATGCATCTGGCCCTGTCGATTTGTTTTCGGTACGAAAACCTACTGATCACTATACTTATCTACACCCTTCTAGTTTCCATCCTGCACACGTGACTAGATCCATTGTTTACAGTCAAGCTCTTAGGTACAATCGCATTTGCTCTGATCCAACTGACAGAGACCAAAAACTACAAGAACTTTACCAAATATTCATAAACCCGAATTACCCACCAGGAGAAGTAAAAAAACAAATCGACAGGACCAGACGCATACCCAGAGACCAGCTACTCCAAGATCTTAATCAGGATGCTACACTCCAGAAGGCACTGGGTGACATGCCTGTTCTCTCCTACAGACAACCCAGGGTTAATGGTGAGGAGAAATCATGATTTCATTTCAGCTTTAGCTGAGTATTTGACTGTAAAATTATTTGTAAACACCAATGAAAAGAAACATGGTAAAAGCTGCTAGAGTTCAGCAATGGAAGAGGAAAGTGTTGTGGCATGCCTTACATACAATATTTATAGATGTTCTGGATTTAGGCATGGATTTTCAAAAGACCTGAATGGTGTTAGATACCCAACCCCTTGGTTCCTTTGAACATTCCAATCTTAATCAACTTTTCAGAGAATTTGTAAATATCAGAATTGGAACTATAGAATTATGGCTACAGTCTGCACCTTTTAAACGCCCAACATAGTCGTCAGACATTTAAGCGTAGTAGAGGCTATGGATTTAGGCCTCATGCTGAAAGACACTACTTTTGGCAGTTGCTGGATTTTCATTTATTTACACTTCCCCTTCTTTTTATTTTAATCCACAGGTCAATAGAAGTGCGTGTGTGTGAGAGAGAAGATGTATACAGGTCAGGCAGGAAAGGAGAAGGCAGGCTGAAGAGAGAAGGGCAGGACCAGTTAATAATCATAAAAGTAAGTCTATTAAAAGTAAATCACAGGCTCAGCCAACACTTACACTTACTTACTGCCCCAAGCCATTTTTTCCTTCTTTCAAGAAACCCTTTACATTTTCCTGGTAAAGTTCCATCTGAGTTGGTCACAAAAGTCTCATGAAATAAAATTACCCCGAACTCAAAACCCTGAGAACAAAAGTCCTTCCTGCTAATGTTCTGTCTTTGGTATTCTGAGAAGGTGACTGGAAATTGAGATAGACAGTCAAAATACTGAGCTCAAGTCCTGCTCCTGTGTTGAATGACTCCAGCAGAGCATTCATCCCAAATTCCCTGCTACAGGCCTGCCACAGAATCAGGGGCACTGCTAGCTTCTGTCAGGAAGGGGAGATTAGAAAAGCTTAAGCAGTTCTGCACCAACAGGCCCTGCCCCCTGCTCCTCCTCTTCCCTGAGTTCTCCTCTCCCTCTCCAGGCCAGAAGCCAGAGTCAGGCCGTAGTAAGAGCCACCCAGGGATGCTGGGATGCTGTGGGAAGCCCCAAATCTGCCACCTACTCCTGTTCTGTGTCCTTGGCCCCTGAGGTTACTGTTTGCCCCTCTGATGGGCCAGGGCATGGTTCCATTGGCTTCAATGAAGTGCTCTTGGATGAACAGAGGAGCTAGTCTTCTGTTCCAAAACACATTCAGATTTTTAAAGGACTTGTGAATCGTAAAACTCTACTGGATTCACCCTCCTCTCCAGGACTTCATGGATACAGCATTCATAGATCATTCTTTGCCAGGAATTTGTTTGCACTAGTGATCTGAACTCAGTATTAATGCTTTCTGTCTCTCTAGACTTCCTAACTCACCGTCCTGATGTTCTTCGCCTCCCCAACTTGTTTTTTTATTGCCACGCTTCAGTTAATGACATTTCAGTAATACATTAGTAAAACTTCACATAGGATAACTATCAGTAGCCATACAATACCCAGGCTGAGGACAAGGTGCAATCTCACTAGGAAACATGTAGACACTTAATGAGATCTTGACATGAATAAGGAATTTCTTGTTCCATTATAATTATGTTATCAAGGTGAAAGATAGTTTAGTCTGAAAAAGCCATTGAAATGAATAGCACGAAAGGTAGTATTTACAAAGTAATATACCAGTATTTTCAATTCATGGTGAGAAAGGCACATGGAATTACTGTTTTGTATCCTTTAATATCTTTCAATTGCAAGGGATCTGTTGCTTAATGTCACCACAGCTGGAGTTTAGCAAAAGATTTTGGGACTGTATATATTTTTAATGAGGTCATTTCCGCAGCAGATTTCTTTTATGTTATTACCTCTTCCAAAGGAAGAAACTCCTTATTTTATCTCACCTCTGCATTAGCTTTACACTTTCTTCTTCCCCATTCCTTGATCTCCCCATGTCCTTCTTTCCCTACTTCCTCCTAATTTTCCTCCCCTCTTTTTTGCCTGATTTCCCTTCCCTTCCCTTTTTAGCCCTTTTCTGCCCTGGGAAGAAGTCCAAGTGTCTTGGTGATAGACAAGATCCAGTCCCCCACATCTGAACACACATAGACTTAGAGCCCAGATCGGGATTGGAACTTAGTGGTTCAAGCCTGTTCCATTCTTATTTTCATTTCTGTATTTTATTTTGCTCTCATTCCTAGGCAGATCCCGCTAATTACTTTATGACCTATCATCGAATCATAGAACTCTAGACCTGGAAGGAACCTCAAGAGGCCACCAACTCCAGTCCACTGCTCTCACAGCAGGAACAATCACTACACAGATCATCGCCATTAGATATTTATCTAACCTGTTCTTAAGTATTTACAATGATGGAGAATCCACAGCCTCCCTAGGCAATTCATTCCAGTAATCAATCTGACAATCAGAAATGTTTTCATGATTTCCAATCTAAACTTTCCTTGCTGCAATTTAAGCCCATTGCTTCTTATCCTATTTTTGGAGGCTAAGGAGAATACTTTTTCTCCCTCCTCCTTTCATACGAATCAGCTCTGCTGTAGTTCCCACCTATCATTTCCTGTTTCCCTAATCTCTACACGGGTTGCAGTGACAGAGTGCAAGTACCTTGAATTGAATTCATCGTCTCTCCCATGCTGAGCACATGATCTACCACTGAGCTCTTCTACTACTAACATTCATGTGGCATCATTAGCGAAGGGATTTTCTGACCTTTTTTCCATGACCTGTTAAAGGCTATTTGTTTGCTATTGCAATGAGGCAAACAAAGACATCTATAAACATATAAAACCTACACCAAACTTTGGAAACAAGCCCGGAAGTTTTCTGAAGGGTTTAGAAACCTGAAATTATTATATATGCATTTCTTTTGTACTATGATTGCATCTGCACACCTAACTTGTGTTCAGAGCTCTACTTTGCTGGTTCCTATGTAAAAATGGGCGCTATCTCCATAGTCAAGAAAGAAAAAAGAAATATTATTCTTCCAATCAAGTGAGATCAAGTGACTGGCAGTTTTAAGGTAGACTCAGGAATTGAATGCATGTATCCAGAGTCCTAGCACCATGCTTTCGTGGCATAACCAGCTGGTTCACTTTGTTCAAGAGGTACTCCATGACTCTGGGAACTCTTTCAAATGCCAGGAAAGGATTTGTGGATTTTCCCTACAATCATACAAACTTCAGCAGCTTTGCACATTTTTTCAAAGCCAGGTAAATACTACGTGTTTTCAACAGGTGTTCATAGAGTCACAGCCCTGGAATATAAGTCCAGAAATGACAACTAACTTGTGTGATCCCCTGAATATCACAGGCCATTAACTTCACCCTTCCTGCCATCAGCCGCCCCACCATGAAGCCCAACAACAGGAATCAGACCAAGCTGTTACAGCCCTCAGAATACTCAACTCTTTCAGACTCCATGTGAAAGTCAGGTGCATACCTACATGAACCAAAATAACAATATAAAGCTTGCTTGAGACTGTATGAATCAGAAGAGGTGGATTTTGCATACATCTAAATATAATAAACACTATCATTCTTTGTGCTAATTTTAACACTAGCATTTGTGTACTGAAGCCAATGAGGGTTGCTTAATGGGAATAGGGAAGAGGGTTAGGCTTTAAAAATGTTCGTGGCATATTCACAGAGTTGTCAGATAACATAAAATATTCTTTCAGAAGGTTACAAATTTACACAACTTTATTTCTTGGAATTCAGATTCCTAACACTCACAAATCCCAAAGCAGAAAAAAAAAAAAGTGGCTGCTCCCTAAAATAGAGAGGCAGAATTCAACCTACCTAAGACTAGCTGCAGACTGGTGAAGAAAGAAAAGACGGAACTTGCAAGTTTCCCTGCAGAACACCCAGGCCTGAAAGCTGGGCCAGGAACCCCCTTACAAATTAAAGTGGTAACATTTCATTTTAACATATATTTTAATAACTACACTAGAACCTAGGAGCACCGTTTTAGAGGGGTCCCTGGGTTCTAGTGCAATACAGAAAACAATAGTGGACAATTATAATTGTCTGGTCATATTATTACTTGCTAACACATCATTCCCCCATACTTCCTGTATTATTTTGCTATCATAATGGCAACACTTCTGTATTATGCACTCTTGAGAGGCTGCTTGAAAGTTGCAACACTATATATGAACATTTCAACCTGAAATCTGGCCTTTTCTGTTTGCTTAGTTCACTCTTTCACCCTGCAGTCTCCTGTCACATGAAGGAGATGAGCTCGTGAGGCCAAGACACTGGATACTGGGCTGCTGTCTTGCATTTCAGGCAGTGAGGCAGGAAATTGAAACTGGCATTGCTGCTATGGAGAAGAAGCCACATTAGGTGACACAAGCTTTCTCCGTGTTTAGCTTTAGGTAGGATTGAAAAGGGGCCATGCAGGCTGCATCCAAACCAAACATGGTTCAATTCAGGTTTTATTCTCCCTGAAACACCAAAGCTGGGCAGGGATGTTTGAGTTTAGATCAAAGATTCAGATTCCAGTCCATCTGCAGGTAAGGTGCAGTAGACCCCTGACTTAACATGGAGGTTGAATTCTTGCATGACCCCACATAAGTAAAATTTTACATAACTTGGGGAGCCAGTGTCCCCGCTCCTGACAGTGGTGGGCAGCAGAGAGCTTGGCTCTGCGCTGATCACCACTCACAGGAGAGGGGAAACTGACCAGTACTGCTGTGCTAGTCAGTTTCCCCACTGCTGCCTGTGGCAGCAGCCAAGAGTCAGGCTGCCACCCCAGACAGGAGCTGGAAAACTGCTTTGGTCGGAGGTGGCAGCCTGAGTCTTGCTGCCCCTGACAGGAGTGGGGAGGCTGCCTCCACTGACAGAAGCAGTTTTCCTGTTCCTGTCATGGGCAGCAGCAGCTCCTGATAGTGGCTGCAGCTGAGAGTCAGGTTCTTGGCTGCTGTCACTGACAGGAGTGGGGAAACCTCTCCTGTTAGTTGCAGCAGCTGAGTCACCTGCTGTTTCAACGGGAGTGCAGCTGGTCAGTTTCCCTGTTCCTCCCAGTGGCAGGGATCTGGCACCTGGCTCTGGGTCGCCCACCATGTGCAGCAGCCAGGAAAATGACCAATGCTGCTGCACTGGTCAGTTTCCCAGATCCCCTGAGTGGCAGGCAGCCTGGAGCTAGTCGCCAGCTCCCTGCCACTCAGAGTCGTGTTAACCCAAGCACTCGAGTGCGCACATCTCAAGGTTCTACTGTGTATGACCAAAGGGTAAATTGTTGTTAGGTTGTCATGACACAGAAGTGATGTGGTGCTGCTTGCTATCAGATTTTATTTGTTTTCTTTTCAGAAACTCTGCTTCACATGCAACTAAACAGAAGAACTTATTTTCTGAGGAGCTGTCATTGCAGGTGATCAGAACCTTACTTTCTAGTGCTATTTATTATTATTGGTTATTCAGCCAAAGAGCATAGTGAAAGTGAAAAGACTTTTAAAAGTTCTTTAACTGTATTGTTTTAACATATTCCTGCCCAGCCTTTTTACCTTCTAAAAAGTTGGTCCTGGGGGAATTCTGAAATTTTACTGTGGCTCTTAATGCAACAATGGCAGAATTTCTACAGGACCAAGTTGTTCCAGTGGTAGAGAAGCCCACTAAGAACTGAGTGAGCTCATGCTTCCCTTCAGTATAATCTTTCCAAGGCAGTGTCATGGAGTTCCACATATAGTCCATGTGCTCTGATTAAACAAAGAACTTCCTGCTGTCAGCTTTTAATTTTCATGAGCAGTGAATATACTTCATACAAAGAAGAAGAAAACACGAATGAGTTGAAATTTGGTATTTTAAGGCTAAAGGAGAACTTAAGGTATTATTTCATTTTAAGTCAATTACATTTACCCTTTGGGATTCAGGGGAGAACTTTCAGCTGGGAAGGAAAAGGGAAAATAGTTTAACTCAATATATTAATCAGGGATCCCAGAGGGATTCTGTGTATGTGAGGGGTGAAGCAATTCAAGACTATTTTTAAAAAGATCCCTATACCTCCAATATAATTATGTATACTATTTATAATCATTATATTTCTATTTAATATTAACAATTTTGGAAGGCTACAGCTACACTAGCAAGTTTTGTCAACAAAACTTGCTCCATGTCCACACACAAAATGCATGTTGTCGACTGTCTGTCAACAAACTCAGCTATTCTGCCAACAACCTTCTGCCTTTCACAGATGCAGAAGACCACCTTTGTCAACAGATTCTATCCACAAAAAAGCTGTGTGGATGCCTGAGGGGCCTTCTGTTGACAGACAGGACTTCCAGAACACTGGGAAACCATGTCTGCAGTGCTTCCAGTTGGCTGTTTTGTTGAGAGAGCGGCCAGGCAGATTACCCCACTTCTGCTGTTTTTCGCACCTTCCTTCTGAGTGTCCTTCTGAGCGCTGGTCATGGTGTGAGACAGGTTATCATATTAGATGAATCATAGGTCTGAGCCAGTCTGGCACTGGATGTGTTTGTATTTATTACAGGCATTTATATGGCAGCCTCAGTATAAAAGGTGAAATTTTCAAGAGGGTGCAAAAAGAAAATGGTGCTGTTAGAAGCACAGGAATGTTGTAATGGTTCCTTCAGGTTAATTTGGAGTAGAGAAGGAAATGATTTGCTCTGTGTGTGTGTGTGTGTGTGTGTGTGTGTGAGAGAAAAGCTTTAATTCAACTCTTGCGTGACACAGCAGCGTAGATGATGTATTTATGACTTTTATTAAGGATGTTTGCAGGTAAAGCCGTTTTTCCTGGGTTTTATTTTCTCCCCTGTGTACGGTACAGTATATACTGTGGGCACACAGAGAAAGTTCATTCCAGTTGCAGGGAAATCCCAGGTTTCAGCTATTTTCTATGCATTAGAACCCTGAGATATGCGCACTCACATTGCATGTATCTTGGGTTAACGCAACGCTGAGTGACAGGGAGCTGGAGCCTGGCACTGGGCTGCCCACCACTCAGGGGAGCCAGGAAACTGAGCAGCGCTGCTGCACTGCTAAATTCCTGGCTCCTGTGAGTGGTGGGCAGCCAGCAGCCAGGCACCAGATCCCCACCACTCACAGGAGTGGGGAAACTAGCCAGTGCAGCTGGAATACCGCTCCTGTCAGGGATGGCAACCTGACTCTTGGCTGCCCCCACTGACAGGATTGGTGAAACTGACCAACTCAGCAGCGCTGGTCAGTTTCCCCTCTCCTGTGAGCCCAGGGCTGCCCACAGCCAGGATCTCAGCTGCCTGCTACTCACAGGAGACAGGAAACTGACCAGTGCTGCTGCGCTGGTCAGTTTCCTGGCTCACCTGAGTTACACAAAATTTGACTTACATGGAGTTGTGCAAGAATGCAACCTCCTGGTAAGTTGGGGTTCTACTGTACTTAAAATGGAGAACATTATGAACTGTTAGCCTCTGAAGAACTTCAGTGAATGTTTGACATCTGCCAACAGTATTGGCGCTGATGTACTTAGTTAGGACTCAAATGTGGTTTTACCATAAGCCAGGGCATAAAAAAGCAGCACATCATTGCATGCCTCAAGGACAGAGTTAGAGAATAGTTTTTGTTTTCCCCCTTGTTTTGGAGGGGAAATAATGTGAGCCAGGCAAGTATCTGCAACCATTTAGGTTCCATTTTACTCCAGCAAAGGTGTCCTACCTGGCATACTGCAGATTGGAACAAATATCTGCCACTACTCCCAACCCCCCTGCACGGGAAAGGTGAGAGATGCCAAACTACCCATCAACTGAGCTTTAAATAGAATAAACAAGCAAACAGCTAAGCACTAGGCAAGTAAGTCGATCGCAGATACGCAGTTCTAGCTATGGGA
Source organism: Carettochelys insculpta (assembly GCF_033958435.1). Taxonomy (NCBI): domain Eukaryota; kingdom Metazoa; phylum Chordata; order Testudines; family Carettochelyidae; genus Carettochelys; species Carettochelys insculpta. Next base: position 68,808,173 of record NC_134144.1, read on the forward strand.
GTTGCATAATTAGAATCAACTTATCTGCAATTGATTTACCTGGCTCTCCTTAGGAAGGTTGGGAGAGTTTCTCCCACCGACCTCCCTTATTCCATGCAGTAGTGAGGAGTACAGGGGTTTACTGCTGACCCTCGATAGGTCAATTTTATGCATCCCTACCAGGCATGCAAAATTGAACCCTAGAAGATTGACCCTGAGTTGGTCGATCTACCAGGTAATATAGACATGACCTTCCTGAAGTAACAGGCAAAGGAGTCTGTCAGTGGCTGTTCAAATAAGCATATAAGGCAGTTACTGCATCTGAACTGGATAGCAAGTGAAGAGAGCCGACATGAAGCCAGGCTTGCTTCAGCTGAACGTGAGAGGAAAGAGCACAAATAGGAAACTATCAGTTGATTAAAGCTGATCTTACCTTTGTTTTCATACCAGCTCCATTTCTATGATAGCTGAGCCCCTCCAAACACCTCCCCTCTTCTGTTCATTCCTAGCTGGTTTGTGTTCCCTGAACTGCAGGATTTTAGAGGCCAGCTGCCTACGGGGATCATTAGCGTTCCTCCATAGAACACCTGGAGTCCACCCATCTCTGCTGTCAGGTGATGGGGCACTTGCTGGTTTGGAGAAGAGTTTTAACCCCATCCTTGCCAGAGTCTGTGTGTTGACTTGTCGTGGTCAGCAACGCTGAACCACGTTTTTATTTCACAGCACATTACTGCTTCTTGGTTCTGCAGGCTGGAGAAAATGATAAATGTAAGAGTACCAATGCACCTGAAAAAAACAAAAAAAAAAACCCAACTCATTGCAAACATCTCCACAGATCTCAGGGCCAGATGGCTTTTCCTTCCCTTAATGTGGGGTAAGTTTTAAATAACATTTAAATATCCATTCTGAAAGAAAACAGGGAAGTTGAGATGGTGCAGAGGGCACCTCAATAAAGCTGTCTCTTAGCATTTATTGTCATTCCCACACCAGCTAAACATTCACTCAGCATAATGATTCATTTTTCCTCTCCATTGTTTTTTTTTCCATAGTTCTACATTAATGGCTTTAAATTGTCAAGAGCTTTCTCACTTTTCTTTCTTTTCATCTGTAGAGGTCTCTCTCCCTCACCTCTCTCCTCCCTCTTTTAAAGCCAGCAGAGTTTTCATTCCTCCTTTTTTCTCCATGGAATGTCATGTTTATGATTTGGTCCTTCATTTTTAAGCAGTCAATTATCTTATCCTCCTCTTTGTTCCCAGTCCTTTAAAGATATTCAACTTGCTTTCTTGTAATTTACAGCTCCTCAAAAAAATATAGTCAATCTATATCTTCCCCACAGGTTCAGGTCTAACATTTTGGGGCTCACCATTTAGAATTCACAGCATTTTTCATAGCACATGTGCTAGTGTTTTAGCTAGGTTGATTTATAATTGGTGCATGGGAGGCTTTGATTTTTTTGACATCCTTAATGCAGATGAATTAGGTACAATATGTCTCAATCAACAACTGCCATGCAAGCATCAGTCTCAACTGAAGCATAAGTGTGCTCAGGCATTATTTTCTAGGTATGTTGCATAAAATACATTATAAATACAATGGTGTAGTGTATGGATTATTTGAAGTTTTTGGAGCATTTGGGAACTTCTAACCTTTCCATAGCTTAATCAAAAAGTGAAAGTCATGCGTTTTGGACTCAGTAGTCAAGATTTGGATAGGCTGGTTATTGTGTACTTCAGGTGTATGGCCAGACTGTATCCTCCATTAATTCCACCCCAAAAGGACCTGGAATGTCCACAAGTGAAACCATACAGCATCTCCTTCTGGAAGTGCAGGTGCAATGCTTAAAACCAGCAACGACCAATTCACCTGAGGGCAGCTGGGTTACCCATTCAAACGGTATTTGAGTCCAGTTTCTGACAGGCCATTATGCCCACACTCTCTTGCAGGGAAAGGGTTTCTTTGCCCTGGGAGATCCTGTATTGAGTCAGTGTTGGCAGGATCCATGTGACTGATGGGGGATATTTCCATGGTACCACTGACAGCTGCAGTCCACCTAACCCTGCTGGCTCTCTGCCTTCCTTCCTCACTTGCACAGATCCCCTAGAGGCCTCTTTTAGACACACCTCTTGTGCCAGTGGAAGCAGGGAGTGTGCTCTGAGTTCTGCATACATCCTTCCCTTCTACAGCTTTCTCCACAGAAATTCACCATGTTGCTTCCCTCTGCTCACAGATGTGAAGTGAAGCATTTGGTCTCTAGTCTGGGGATGACTGCCATCAAGGTCTGACTTCTGCACTCACAGGAGCCTAGCATCCTCTGAAAATAGCCTCGAGATTTGGCTAATCAAAGATGAAGTTAGAATCTAGGAAACAGAAACGGCAGCTGGGAAGAGCCTGAAGGAAAAAACAAATGGGAATTGCTGGATTCCTTCCCCGTAGTATTTGGAAAGAAATTCTCAGCCTCCCAAATAATCATTTATCCTCATCTGTGACATTCCTCATGTATTGCTATTGATTATCCCACCTCTTTCCAACCAGGGCAATCCGTCAACTGATCAGTCACACTCTCCCTCTCTCCTCTCTTGTATCCTTGCTGACTTTTCCCCATGAACTTTGTCTCCCCCTTTAATTGTTCTGTTCATGCTCCAACAAACTCTTCCTCTGTCACGGACTCAGACGCTGTTCCCACACTTGGTCTGTACAATCCTGCATGGTGGGGGGAACCCCTTCAGTGTGACAGCCCCTTCTCAGCGGTCCACTCTCTCTCAGGGTTTAAGTCCCTCTCTCTCCTAGAGCGCAACTCTCAGAGCCTTCGACACACCTGTCTCTGCCATGGACCTCCTCAGAGATTCCACTTGCTCTGAATCCCCAGGGCCTCCACTCCCAGAGCAAATAATGGACCAGAGTGACTCAGCCAGCATAAAACCAGAGGCTTTATTGAGCATTAAGCACAACACAGGAATTCTGCAGGCCTGTAGGCTTGGCCTTCCTATCACAACACATCTGAGTCTCTCCTGCATCCAGGTGGGCTCTGATTGATCTCTCTCCTGTCCATTCCAGAAGCCACCTCCTTCCAGCTGAGCCTCCAGTATCTCTCTCCAGTAGCTCCTTCCCTGTCCTTTGTCTTCTATCCAGGTAAACAAGGTCACCTGGGCCCCTCTCTTCTGCATCTCTCCTCTCATCCACCCTTGTTCCCCCAGCTGAAACCAAATGGTCAGATCACCAGGGTTTTCTCTTCACAGCCTATTGTCCTCCCACTTGCCAGAATTAACTGTGCCACTCAAGCTGGGTCTCCCAGTCACCAGTTGCTGGGGTCTTCATTCTCTAGCCCACTGGTCAGGGTCCCAAGTTCTGTGCTGGTCTCTGTAACAACAAACTCCCTCTCTGTTCACATCGTTAAACTAGTAACATCCAGGGACATTAAGTGCCACCTCCTCCGCATGCAGTCCCTGTGAACCTCTCACTTCATCACATCTGCTCATCAAGGTCAGCCTCACGAGAGGCCCCTCCAAAAAGAGAGACCAAAAACTCAGGGCTGGCTGGAGAGATGTTTATTCCCATTGCTGCACAAGGATACAGGAAGCGCCACTGATCCCTCCGAGATTAAGTGCAGACGTGACCGTACACTATAGGAGCTCACAACTCCTGTGCATCCACGCAAAATTTCCCTTTCTTGACCACACTTGAGACGTTCAGAGAGGCTTTCGTTCACCCCCACCCCCATGCCTGGTTACATTTATTTCAATAAGCATCTTGCTGGCATTACATTTATGAATAGAAAATGTAACCTAGGACTGGGGCATAGGAACGATTATCTGTCATCGCTTGTCACTGTTTGTACATATGTTTCCATGGGTTTAGTAGTATTTGTGTTTCTCTATTAAATAGTAGATCACATCAATGCAGCATTAAAAATATCTGCATGCGCAGAACCATTGTTCTGTGTCCTACCACCCTCCATTTTTAATTACTTGTAATATTTCTGGAGGGATGGTCACTGGAGAGAAGATAAAACATCTGTTACTGCTCTTGCAAGCCAAAGTGAATTCTTCAACAAAACAGTGTGTATGTGTGTACATGAAAGAGAAAGAGAAAGTGAGAAATAGAAATATCTTAATGATGCTCCCACTAAAGAGCCAGAATATTCAGTGACCTCAGAGAGGTTGGGATTTAGTTTAAAGTCAAACATAATTGTATTAGAAACCTTGTGAGTGTAAGTGCATGCATACATTACAGGCTTGGCTGTTGGATGGGTACTGATTTCACAGTATACTCAACTGTTGATAGTTTTTTTGTGTGGGTATGTGTACACAGCAAAATTATTTTAAAATAGCAGAGGCTATTTCAAAATAATGAAGCGAGCATCTACCCAACACAACCACTATTTCAAAATAATTTTGAAACAGTGGATGCCTTATTTTGAAATTGGTAAACCTCATTGGCCGTGTCCACACTAGCCCCAAACTTCGAAATGGCCATGCAAATGGCCATTTCAAAGTTTACTAATGAAGTGCTGAAATGCATATTCAGCACCTCATTAGCATGTGGGCAGCTGCGGCACTTCGAAATTGACGCGGCTCGCCGCCGCGCAGCTCATCCCAATGGGGCTCCTTTTCGAAAGGACCCCGCCTACTTTGAAGTCCCCTTATTCCTATGAGCAGATAGGAATAAGGGGACTTAGAAGTAGGCGGGGTGCGTTTGAAAAGGAGCCCCGTCGGGACGAGCCACGTGGTGGCGAGCCGTGTCAATTTTGAAGCGCAGCGGTCGCCCGCATGCTAATGAAGTGCTGAATATGCATTTCAGCGCCTCATTAGTAAACTTCGAAATGGCCATTTGCATGGCCATTTCGAAGTTTGGGGCTAGTGTAGACATAGCCATTGTGGCTATGTCTACCCTAGACTGTGCCTTTCGAAAGGGGGATGCTAATGAGACACTTCAGGATATGCTAACGAGGCGCTGCCATGACTATGCAGTGCCTCACTAGCATAATAGCAGCTGTGGTGATTCGAAATAGACATAAGGGGAATCAAAGACTGGTGGAGTCCTTTCAAAAGGCCCCTGTCTACTTGGGCAGTGTGTGATTCGAAAGTGGCATTTTCAAATCTCCTCAGCCACTCTTATGCAAATGAGGCAGTGTATATTAATGAAAGCACCTCATCAGTATATCCTAAAGTGTCTCATTAGTATCCCCTTTCAAAAAGCAGGGATCATGTAGATGTAGCCTGTATGACAAATAACACCAATTTCAAAATACGTGTTTCGAAATAGGGGCTCTGTAAGCAGGGACTAGAGACTCTTTTGAAATAAGTATCAGCAGGGTAGCTGTGTTAGTCTGTATCCGCAAAACCGATGAGAAGTCCTGTGGCACCTTATGGACTAACAAATATTTTGGAGCACAAGCTTTCATGGGAAAAGACCTGCTTCATCAGATGTGAATTGGGAATAGGGGAATTTTGAAGTGTGGGGTTTATTTTGAAGTGCCCGTGTCTATAAAGCCAGTCTGCATTTTGAAAGCAGCACTTTCAAAGCGTCACTGTCCACCGTTATGTTAATGAGTCCCTGAATATACATGTCAGTGCCTCATTAACGTTTTCCTAAGGGCCTCATTAACATTCCCTTTCCAAAAGGGAGGGGCACGTGTAGACAGGGCTGTGAGGTTTGAAGTCTCACGCAGGTCTACTGTCTACACCAGCCATATGTAAGCACCTTCTATTTTAAGTAGAGCTCAGTGAAATTTTGGAGGCGTAATTACTAAATGAAAAATACAGTTTGAGATCTACTCACATTATTCAAAAATTTAAATTAAACTCAGCAAATAATTTTGGCAAAAAAACAAAACCAAAATGAAAAAAAAATCCATGCTCCAAGCCCAAATTTGGAAAAGTTAAATGTAGGTGAAATCTTCCAACTTTTCATTTAGAAACAAAGTTTCATTTAAATCCTGAATAAAATGGGAAAAAATTAGTTTGAGATGGAAATAAAAGTTGTTTCTGCAACCCATTGTTTTAGATTTTTCCTTTGGACTAGAATCTACCCCGCTTCTCTACCAGAAAAAAAAAAAAATCCATTTCTGGACATGCAGAAACTGTCTCTTGTTAGGATTTCTTTGTTCAGCCTCTGTAGTAAAATATCAGTTCTTCACTCTTCTCTAATTGTATGAGGTTTGTGGTAGGGAATGTCATTCACTATCAGTTTGCAGAGTCCCAACCACAATGGGGCCCTAATCTGGTTAAGGACTGCAGATCCCTTTCAGTACAAAAAAATAAATGAATAAATAACATTATGCCTTCTCTTAACTGTCTACTTTCATTTGCATGTCTTTAGATCAGTGTTCCCTGCAAGTTTTGTGCTTGTGTGGCCACTCACGAGAGATTCAAACGGTGCTCAGCTGATTAGCAGACTGAAGTGGGTCTTTGCCCACAAAAGCTTATGCTCCAAAATATCTGTTGGTCTATAAGATGCCACAGGACTTCTTGTTGTTTTTGAAGATCCAGACTAAGTCAGCTACCCCTCTGACACAGCTAGGTTTTGTTTCTACTGGTGGTGCACATTTGCGTGTCTTAGTACACGTAGATTTATTTCTCACATGAATGGAATTGATTAGAAGGAACTTTGCCTTAGACCAGGAACTCTTGTGAGCTGGGACCCCGCTGAGTGTCTAGAAAATGCCTGTCACATAATATAGAAGTTCGTAATGAAATAAACAAACAACAACAATTCTGAAGCCATGCCACTGACATCAGTGAGAACAGAATCTGGCCATAACCATCTCACTATAAAATTCTCTTAAGAAACAGGGAAAAAATCTGCATTTTCTGTAAATGCTAGACAGATAAAATGCAAAGATAGATATTAGCACACCTTTATGTATCTTGCCAACATTATGACTTTCCTTTCAATGATGGTTTGTATTGTTTGTTGTGTCTTTTGATAAATTTAAGCATAGAGATGAACTTCAATTACAGGACGGGAATGATAATAACAGATTAAATGATTGTGTGTCACAGAGAGGCTATTATTCTGTAGCCTATGCATTTTACCAGTAGGATAAGCTACACTGCCATATGTGCCTTGAAGGCCTTCATAAAATATAGTAGAGTCATTCATCAGTGAAGGCTTCAAGGTAAAATATAATTTCAGAGGTGAAAGAAATGAAATTATGCTTTGGAGGACAATGCAAATTCCGGTCATCTAATGAAATGGAATATTGATATAAGGAAGTACCTGCAGTCTGGACTGTACCACTTACCTGGAGCTACAGGGTACACCCAAGTGCATAATCAAAGGTTGGCCGTGTATGAATTAACTTGTGTGACTGAAAAGTACTACTTTATGACATACACATGGAATAGGATCATACCCGTTTTACAGATAATGGCACTATTCACTAGTAGCGTTCTCAGCAAGGAATGTTGTCTTGTGGGCTGAACTGGGAACTAGATGTCAGGACTGCTGTTTTCTCTTCCTGTTTTTGTCAATAACTTGTTATGTGGCCTTGGTGAAGGTCACTTACTCTCATGAGCATTTGGTTTACCCATCTCTAACATGAACTGGATAGTACTTCTCTAACTCACAGGGGTTTCGTTAATTAGGCCTCGCCTACCTCTAAAATTTAGTTCAACTGAATGACATTGGTCCAGGCTGTAAGGGAAAAAAAGTGTCCTGTGTGATGTAAATAGGTCAATCTAGTCCGTCAGTGCAGGATGGAAGCTCAAGGGTTCTTCTCTTGACCTACCTACCACCCCTCTGAGGCGGGGAGCTCTCCTTCCATTGATGTAGCAGGTGTGTTTACTACAGCGTTACATTGGCTGCGTTGTAGCTATGCTGCTGTAGTGGAGACAAACCTTTCCAATCCCACTGTCATCCGTGGAAAGACTCCTATTGGTTTTCAGTGGACTTTGGATCAAATCCTTTCAGGTATGTCCGCACTGCATCCCACGGGCACCATGGTGTAACGGTAAAAAGTGACTGTGTCCACATGGCAGTGTGTAAGTACATGAGACAGTGAATTGCTTGGGCCATGGCAGGTTATAGTGAAATACTCTGACACTGCTAAAAATACAAATAGGCATGGCACCACTAGGGCATATAGAGAGGCAAATAGGTTACATATCAGGTAAATACCCTAAAGTACTTGTGTCTCTTTATTTGCCCTACTGTCTACACTGCCCATGCAATCTAGATATGCAGTGTCTGTACCCTATACAATGCCATAAGGATTATGCAGTGTAAGCAAACCTTTGGTGCTTGTATTTTGTATGGGATGATCAGATTTAGAGGGTGCAAAAGTGCTCATTATTATTCAATAGTTTTCTTTGAGTCTCTGAAGAAATTAGTGTTTTAAACTCTTTAAAGACAAAAGAACAAATTATTCTTATTTTGTTCCATTTTGAGCGGGGAAATATCACAAAATACATTGTTAAATGATATGGAATAGATAAAAGCCCTGCACTATTAATCTTTCTGTAAATCACATCCCAAAGTTTCTATAGAAAGAAGAGAAACTAGAAATAACACATTGTGTATGATGTAGCGTAAATGAAAAATTTCACACATGAGCACATTTGTAGATAGGGACATTTTCACAAAAAAGCAATTTGTTTGACCAGTATTCTATTGCTTCCATTTCCAGCATTAAAGATATTTGTGTTTTAACAAGAGTTCGTTCTCCATCTAAATTCCGTTTCTGCTTAACGATGCAAGGGAGTTGTAATTCTGTGTTTGTGAATGAATAAATGATTCGATAAATAGGCACTGAATAAACAATGGTTAGAAGAGAGAACTAGGAGTTCTGATTTGGTGAGTTTTATTCCCAACATTGCCACTGGCTCAGTGTGATCTTGGCAAAGCCACTCATACTATTTCTGTGACTCAATTTGCTGGTCTGTATAATGGTTCAGTAACTGGAAGCTTCATTAATTAATGCTTGTAAGTTGCTTCAATATCTTAATATGTAAAAGGTGAAGTAATTAAGGTCAGCTCTTATTATGCACATAGAAACTAGTATGCCATAGCAAGTCGCTTTAACAACTGTCCCTTTTACAAAAATCAACTTTATGTAAAAGTCTTTATGAGTTTCTGGAATTATTTTTTGTTGCGAACTTCAGGTTTGTGAATTCAATTATTCACGATCCCAGGGCTCCAGAGTGGGGAGAGCCGGTGGCTGCCACTTCCTTGGGGCCCTAGGCAGGAGGGCTGGCAGCTGTCCCTTTCCCAGGGGCCCTGGGCAGGGAGTGCTGGCTGATGCAGCCTCGCTGGGACTCTAGGCAGGGGCGCCTGCATCCGGAACTCCAGGTGGGGAGTGCTGGTGGCTGCAGCTTCCCCATAATTGTGAAATTCCACATTCATGAGGGTTCGCAAGACTGAACCCTCACGAATTTTGAGACCCTATTGTATGGCGAGGTCAGTCCCGCTCCTGGGCCCAAAGCCACTGTTCAGTACACAGTCTCACAGATAATTTAGATACTGTGGTCCTGGCCTTGCTTGCCCTTGCTGGGGTTTGAACTTCTGTCCATCAGCTAGAAGGACGTTGGGAGAGGCAAACCCTGGTCTGTGGGTAGCTGAACTCCCAGGCTCCTCAGGGGAAGGGAGCCCAAATACTCCTTGTTGGAGCTCCTCACCTTCCCTGCTGTCTCTGGCAATTCTGATGTTCTCATCAGCTTTTTCTGAAAGTCTCCTTATTTGTTATAATCCCATGTGCCTGACTCCAACCTCCTCTCCCACTCTCCACACCTTCCTCCAGCAGGGAAGCCTTTTTAAAAGGCCCCGCCCCCACAGGCAGCCTGAAGTGAGATCAGCTGGCCCAAACTAATTTACGGCAGCCCCATCTGCTGCTCCTACTCTACCTGTAATAACTTTGGGTCTGCTGCTCCTCGCTGCCCTGAAGCAACCATCTCCTAATTAGTCAGGGCTGTTTCTGCTTTTTAGCGCTGCCTCTCTCCCTTTCTAATCTAGCCTTCTGGCCTGACCCTGTCACAAAATCCAAAGGCCCAACAGGGGTGAAGAAGCCAAATCCAAACCCACAATGGAAAATCTGTGAAGTGGAATACTGGCAAAGACTGGCGGGGTGATACGACAAGTGGCAGTGAAAATAGGCCAGATTTCAGGAAGCTGTGGGCCTAACAGTATGGGCCAAATTCTGTTACTCTCCATGAAATTCATGTTAATTTCAAGAACCTCTAGACAATTTTCATGTGAGATGTTCTCAGATGCATGTGCAAATTATACTTGGTTTTCATTTTTCATTCTTAGCGACTTTTCCCTCCCAACAAAGAGTTTTATGTTCATGAACAGGGAGCTGGAGCGTGTCTTCATTTTTATTTATTATTTTTTAAACACTGATAGTTTGCTCAAGACACATCGCAGGACAAGGTGCCTGTCCAGAGGACTTTATAATCAAGCCAGACAAAGGCCAAGCACTAAAATACTTGTGGAAATTCAGAGAACATTGATGGGTGGCTCAGAGCATTGTTTTAGGTACATTTTGTATTATTTTCATTTCCTTTGTTCCTATTTCTGTTCTGTTTCTTTCCTTTCCAGTGAGGTCCTCATCTACCCCGCTCGAATTCCTCCCACCTGTATTCCATCATATCTTCCAGGTGGCCCTTTAAATTAAGAGATATCCACTGTACAGTCATAAGGTGTCCAGTTCCCAAAAATTGTTGTGGGTTCAGCCATGAGCTGAGTCTATTGTTGCAGCAAGGGATCATGTTAATTTAGAAGGAGTAAATGGGCTAATGTTATTCACCAAACCCAGTGTCTGTCCAACATCAGAGTATTAAATAAAGTTCAAACGTCGGTATGGAGAGGTCTCTGTTTTAGCACTGTGGGAAATGCACCATTTAAAATCCTTTTAACTTTTTAATTAAAGATACAGAAAAAAAGAACAGCCAAAGCATTGGAAGTAGAAAGGATTGAGTTAGGCTTTCATTTTAACATTGTTTTGATACTCCTTCCATTTAGATGGGAGGAGTTTTAGAAAAAAACACCCCCCTCATCTGTGTCTGACAGGATAAGCTTGTAGAAAGAAATGGTAATAACTGTCCCTTTGGGTTAGCGAGATGCTGCTTTGCTCAACTCCTTTGGTGGTGATGGTGTTCCACCATTCTAAGACCTCCCACCAGCCCCTGATTCTAGACCTATGCCCTCAGATCCTTGCATTTATGATTTTGGATATGAAGAAATAAAATATAATTTATGCTTTTTTCTAAATTCCCTGCTTGAATGTTGTGAACATAACACCCAGGGTCCCCGTTCCACGAGTGCACTCATTTGTTTTTTTGAACGCTTCTATAAACTCACAGCTGGGGCCACGTATGGGCCACCTACACATTGACAGGCTGATACAAAGACTGTTGATGGGATGATTTCTATGATGAATTACTCTATGCATTTAAAGGAAAAGAGCATTTAATGTCTCCTCCTAAAGGAAAATGGCTACATGTAACTGTGGCTACGTCTACACGTGAAGCCTACATCGAAGTAGCCTATTTCGATGTGGCGACATCGAAATAGGCTATTTCGATGAATAACGTCTACACGTCCTCCAGGGCTGGCAACGTCGATGTTCAACATCGACGTTGTGCAGCACCACATCGAAATAGGCGCAGCGAGGGAACGTCTACACGCCAAAGTAGCACACATCGAAATAAGGGTGCCAGGCTCAGCTGCAGACAGGGTCACAGTGCGGACTCAACAGCAAGCCACTCCCTTAAAGGGCCCCTCCCAGACACAGTTGCACTAAACAACACAAGATCCACAGAGCCGACAACTGGTTGCAGACCCTGTGCATGCAGCATGGATCCCCAGCTGCAGCAGCAGCAGCCAGAAGCCCTGGGCTAAGGGCTGCTGCACAAGGTGACCATAGAGCCCCACAGGGGCTGGAGAGAGAGTGTCTCTCAACCCCTCAGCTGATGGCCGCCATGGCGGACCCAGCTATTTCGAAGTTGCGGGACGCGCAACGACTACACGGTCCCTACTTCGACATTGAACGTCGAAGTAGGGCGCTATTCCCATCCCCTCATGGGGTTAGCGGCTTCGACTTCTCGCTGCCTAACGTCAATGTTAACATCGAAATAGCGCCCAACACGTGTAGCCGTGACGGGCGCTATTTCGAAGTTAGTGCCGCTACTTCGAAGTAGCGTGCACATGTAGACACGGCTTGTGTGTAAGAAGGAATATTTCCTCTGCTAAAGTCTCTCATTCAACCGTATGGCATCTGAAACAATTACAGTACATTTGCACCAGCCGGAGCAGAGCAAAATGCCTACAGACAGAAATGACATTTATGAGAATTAAATGAACAACATAAAAAAATAAAACCCAAAGCAAACCACAGTCTTAAAAAGGAAAAAAAAAAAGAAAAGAAAGCAAAGTCAAATGAAAATTGTCAATCTTGAAATTAAAGCTGACCTGACTCTGCAGTGTTAATGGGAGTTCTGAATTCCGCAGGGATATCAGAATCCAGTCCAATGATTGCATTTGAAAAAAGGCTACAGTAATATACTAGACATTAATTGTATATTCAGAGCATGACTGGCAGGTGGTTTTTCCCCTTCCAATGCTGATTATTGGTGAGGCAGGTTGAAGAAGTGTGCTGTGCTTTGGGAATGGAAATTGATGATGTTTTGCACTAATTCTTAGATCCTGGAGAGTGAAGCCAGACTAGTTTAAACTTAATCTGTGTTGGATTGGGTTGTGTGGTATCTATGTGTATGTCTACACTACAGAGTTATTCTGGAATTATTATTCCAAAATAAACCGTTCCAGAATAAAGCATACACATTACAGGGAACCCCCAAAATAAGCAAAACTTATTCCGAAATAGTGTGTCCATACACAATGGAGCCTGTTTCATATTAGAGTCTCTGGAAGCACTGCTTCTAATCTGAAATGCTGTCTAAACAGCAGTGTTATTTCAGAACAAACTATTGCAGTACAGCTTATTTTGAAGTAGCCTATTCCTGTCTATAGAGCCCCTATTTTGACGTATCTGTTTCAGCATAGGCTCTATTCCTCATAGAATGAGGTTTACAGAATTCGTCATAAGCCATCTGCTATTTCAAAATTATTTCAAAATAGTGGTTTTGTTGTGTAGAGGCTCACACATTTATTTTGGAATAGCAGCCATTATTCCAAAATAAAGTTGCTGTGTAGACACACGCCGTGTGTTTTATTGGATTTCCATAGCGCTGCATATCATTTACCCATCAGCAGGGGTCTCAGATTACATTTTACTGCTCTGAATACATCTTCTGTTAAACTAATCGTTGTTGGTCTAAAAGTGCCATCACAGTCCTAGAAAAGGATGGGCATAATTTGGTCCCTAAACAAGACACTGGAGGAGGAGCTGCCCCCAGGGCGGCAGGGCTCAATCCCCAACCCTGCAGTACCCCGCCCCCCCGCCTCACACGCCGGCGGCTGTGGAGCTACTCCACCAGCACCGACTGGAGAGTGTCTCTCAACCCCTCCCCCTTAAAGGTCCCCTGTGTCTCTCAACCCCTCAGCTGATGGCCGCCGTGGAGGACCCCGCAATTTTGACGTTGCGGGATGCTCAACGACTACACGGTCCCTACTTCGATGTTGAACATTGAAGTAGGGCGCTATTCCTATCTCCTGATGATGATAGCGGCTTCGACGTCTCGCCGCCTAACGTCGATGTTAACATCGAAATAGCGCCCAACACGTGTAGCCATGAAGGGCGCTATTTCGAAGTTAGTGCCGCTACTTCGAAGTAGCGTGCACGTGTAGACATGGCTTTGGGTAGCAGATAGAATAAACCTGGTTTGGGTTCAAGGGGTGTGTCTGTGTAAACCTGTTCCTGTGTCTTTGTAGGGAAGGTATTGAGCAGATGCTGTAGTTTCTTTGTGTATTCCTCAGTGGGATCCTCAGACAGAGGCCTGTAGAAAGTGGTATTGGAGAGTTGCCTGGCAGCCTCCTTTTGGCAGTCTGTCCTATTCATGTTGACAACAGCGCCTCCCTTGTCAGCCTCTTGGATGACAACATCAGAGTTGTTTCTGAGTCTGTTGATGGCATTGCATTCTGCGCGGCTGAGGTTATGGGGTAAGTGATGCCGTTTTCCCACAATCTCTGTCTGTGCACACCGGCAGAAGCATTCTATGTATAGTTCCGGTTTGTCATTTGGACCGTCAGGGGAGTCCATGAGGAATTCTTTTTCTTGTACCGTAGGTGGGAGGGACCTGTGGGTCAGTGTGCTTTTCTGTGTTATGTTGGAAGTATTTCCTGAGTCGTAGTCAGTGAAAGAAGGCTTCAATATCACCACAGAACTGTATCAAGTTTGTGGGGGTGGTGGGGCAGAAGCCTGGCTCCCAGCTCCCCTCCCCTTGCAGAACTGGGAAACTGATCAGGGAAGCAGCCTTGATCAGTTTCCTGGTCCAGCCGGTGGAGGGTAGCTGGGACCCCGGAGCAGTCTGGCTCCTGACTCCCCTCCGCTCCTTGGAGCCGGGAAACTGGCCAGGGCAGCAGCCCTGGCCAGTTTCCTGGCTCTGAAAGCGGAGGGGAACTGGGAGCCTGGCTGGCTCCCAGCTCTCTGCCACTCTGGGGACCAGGAAACTACTCTAGTCTGGGACAGTCGTCACATTAACACAAGACACACACAATTTGGTTGCGTATATCTCGATGGTTTACTGCACAGTGTTATCTTGGGTAACTACAGTCATAACCAAAGGAATTCTTCACTCAAGTCGAGTCTTCATTCAGCTCAAAATGCTGATCAAGGTAGGCAGAAAATGTTTTGCATGAGTAAGTGCAGCTTACAGCACTGGCTAACTCTACACTACAGCATAAATTCGAATTAAAGGCACTTAGCTTGATTTTAAGTTGTGATTGTTCACACATCAAATATCATTATTTTGAATTTAGAGGCCACTGTGGCCAATATTCTTACTCCACCAACCTGAGTGGGATGAACAGGAAGTTTGAATGTAAGCCCTCAGATTAATGGTAGTGTGGAAAGTACTTCCATTTAAATTGGTTTTATTGGCCTCCAGAGGAGTCCCACATGTATCCCACAATGCCTCAGTTGTCTGTTCTAGCCAGTTGCATCTCCTATGCACTCCAGGTGTGCAGATAATAAGGTAACAGGAAGCCCGTGAATTTAAGATTTCAGGGCAGGCTGTCACCAACGGGGAAGTCTTCTTCTGAAAAAATGGCCATTTGTTTTCCACAGGAGGGGAATGAGGGCAATGCAATGTGGAAGGATGATATCACAGCCCACGGACTCCAAAATAAAAAAACCCAAAAAAAAACAAACCCAAAACAATAAAAGCAGTTCACTTAGGTGGGAATCAAGTCAGTAGAAACTTAGCTCTGTATGTTTGGAACTTCCAGCACCCCTGTTTTCCACAGTTAAATCCAATCAGTGAATGGGTGGGTGGGAAGGTTCAAAACCAAGAATTCCATTTTGTGCAAAATTCAGAACTTCTAAACTTTTATTTTGTTTTCCATTGGAGCAAAAATTAGGCCTTTTGATTTTTATGGGTGTGCCAAAAAGCTCACACACATCAAAGAAGACCACCATGTCACAGCACAGACAATATTTAAGGTACAGACTGGAGTCGTGGTTGACACAGATTCAAATAACTGTTTTGAAACAGATTGAGAAGAGTGTCTAAGGCCATGTTTACAAGGCAAGTTGTTTTTGAAATAATTTACGCAATTTGTGCTATTCAAATTGCATAAATTATTTTTGAAATTCCTTATTCCAAACTTGGTACCATCCAAATGGCACTGAAGTTTGGAAGAAGCCGCTGTTCCGAAAGTTCCGTTACCACTCATATGATGAGGGGTACCAGAACCGGAATACCATGCTTGAAATGGCAGTGCTATTTTGAGTGCAGGGAAAAGCTGTGGCGTCACTAATTTGGGATATATTTGTACATTTGTATCCAGAAATAGCAATTGCCACTCATACAATGAGGGGTACCAGAACTGAAATACCGCACTTGAAATGGCAGGGCTATTTTGAGCTCAGGGGAAAGCTGAGGCATTGCTATTTTGGGATGTATTTGTACACTTGTATCCAGAAATAGCAACTGCTACGTAGATGTAGACATGCCTCCTGGACCTGAAAACCCTTCTCATCAATATGGAATGTTTCAGGTTTGACACAGTGGCATTTCCCAATGAAAACCATTTGATTAAAAAAAAAAATCCTGATCTGTCATAATTGTTTTACATGCTTGTTTCACATCCCCACAATACTTGTTTATACTAAAAAGAAAATCACAAACTCATTAGAGATTTGTCTTATTAAACTATTTCATCAAGCACAAATACTTTCCTAAATGAACGAGCTTTTAAACTTGGAAGATAAGAGTGTTTAAATGCAGGAAGTCCTTTTGCACCTTACCCTCTTTAAACACTTTACTTGAAGAGACCAATGTGAGGTGGTGGTGCTCTTGTACGACACGTGTATGACAACTTTGAAGAGCAGCAACGCGTGCACCTCATTGATGCTTTCAAGAGGAAAAAACAAGAGCAGCAGCCGCACCACCAGAGCCAGGACAATTCCCTTGCCCCCACTGTGAACGCCCATGCCGTTCAAAGCTCGGACTCCTCAGCCACACGCAAGTCCACAACCAATGAGCCTGTGCAAGCTCAGGATGTCATCGTTGGACATGACGGACTACCTACAACTTGAAGAGAGAATTGTGGGCTGGTGGTTGGTTTAGATATTCGTAAAATGCAATCTATCACTCAAATAGAACCTGTCAAGTGAAGTTTCAGTTTTATTCAGTTTTAAATCTAATTGTTTTCACTGCCTACATGTGACATAATGTACGTGGGCTGTTAGGCTAGGTCTACGCTGCCGCGATCTGTCGACAGAAGTTACTGTCAGAAGAGATCTTCTGGCAAAACTTCTGTCAACAGATCAGATCCACATACAAAAGCAGATAAAAAGAGCAATTCTCTCTGTGGACAGAGCGGCCAGACTGCCAGGCCACTCTCTTGACAGAATGGCCAACTGGAAGCTCAGCAAACAGGGCTGCCCAGTGAACTGGAAGCCCTGTCTGTCAACAGAGGGTCCCCCCAGAGCACCTACTGAAACTATCAACAAAGGAATTATTCCTCATTGTGGAGAGATAGAATGCTGTCAGCAGACATGCCGAGTTTTGTCAACAGACTGTTGACAACACACGTTTTGCAGGTAGACGTTCTGAGAGTTTTGTTGACAAACCCCCGGTTTTGTCGGCAAAACTCTCTAGTGTAGATGAAGCCTAAGTGTTTAGCTCCAGGAAATATATAGAGAAAAAAATCTTGGCCAGAAAGTATGGTGTGCTTGGTTGCAGTTGCAGCCATCTGCTGCTGTGGGCACCAAACCCTGGGCTGACCAGCTGCTGGGCAGCTCTATGCCCTTGCCACTTACAGTGTCTAGGGGGCATCTGCGTATTGAAGGATGTGTAAAGTCCATGGCCCAGAGCCATAGGCAGGAGGAATTGAACCTTCAACCTTAACGGCTAAAGCCATGTGCTCTACTGCATGAGCTAAAAGTCACTTGCCTTGCAGCTGAGGCTTTAGAGCAGGAATTTTACTTTCTTTTGTCTGTGGCCTCAGTGCCTCTGGGTTCCAGAGGGTTGGATGGCTAACAATTGCTATTGGATACCCATTGCTACTGGAGAACTTTGAGTGAAAAGAGCTAAGCCTCATGTTGGTTCCTTTGCCTGTGATTTACCTCTGTTAGGCCATTATTGCAAGATACTCCTCAGCTTTTATGGCATTGTCAAAGTCCACCGTGGTCACTGAAATACAATTCTACAATTTCGTACTGTTAGGAACAACTAAATTGGCCATGGCCCATTTGAAAAACTTCAGCATAGGATCTGTGTTATTACTAAAATGTCAAGCTTAAGTGGAGTGGAAAATCATTCTGCCATTTTAAAGGAAAAAACAGAATAAAATGAAATAAAATCCAACAACTAAAATATAGTTAAAAACTTTACCAATTTGTTGGACATGCATAAGTGGGTGAAAGCACAAGTAAAATTAAATTAGACAGTCCACTGCAAACCCTGTTGAAAGAAAGGAAAGCAGAGACTTAAAGCATATTATATACATATATGCACAAACAGAGTTGAAATTATGGGTCAAGGGTCCCTCTGGTCTCTAGAACAAATTGAATAGACATTGATGGATTTATTTCCCTTTCAGATTAAATTGAAGTACTGATTTGAAAGTAGTTCACCTGTTCCTGAGCTTTAAAGCTACATTTTTCCTTAACTGACGTTCTCTTGTTTAAACAACACAGTTTTCTAGTAGCTTAGAAGCTAGCACTTTAATGTTGGTGAGGGCGCAGAGGAGAGGACAAGGTAAATAATAATGAGTTCTATTTTCAAGGGTCACTTTCACCCACTTGGTGATTTGTATGTTTCTGTGAAAAGTCACCACACCTAGTTATCACTTCAAATAGGCATAAAAATATCCTTTGGAGCTGGGATTGCATCTCCCTTAGTGTTTGCAGGTGGGCTACCACATTTTGGGCTCTGCTGCAATGTAAGTGATAAGTAACGCTGCTGTCCAAAGTTCCCAAATATGTATTAATTAATAAATGACACCATATGACTATCCAGAAAGTAGAATGTGACCTTTGGAGCTTATAATCCTGTAACTGTCATACAGCTGTTAAGGTGTGAAGTGTCAGTAATGTGGCTGTTTTGATTCACACAGTTCACTAGGGAAATACTTGTTTGTAGAAGGTAATTTGTGTATTGGTTATTTATATTATAGTAGCATCTAGAAGATGCAAGAAACATCAGGGGTTTATTAAGCTAGGCATTCTACGCATCTGTAGTAAGCTGCTGATCCCAAAGAACTGGCAATTTAAATTCTTAGGAAAGTCAAGTGAAGTGTAATTGAGCCCAGTTTATAGCCTGGAAAATTGAGGCTTGCAACAATTAAATGGATTACCCCAGGTCACAAAGAGAAACTTTGTCAAGCTAGGAACTGACACCAGATTTCCTGAGCCCCAGTCCAATGGTTTAACTGCAAGACCATGCTACACATACTGCCCTGCCCTCCACTGTATACTGATATGTATATATAAAATCAGAAGTAACCAAGAGCAAAATTTGGCCCAATAGTTTTGGGCTGCCTTGTAGCTTTGCCATAGGCTCAGAGGACAGGCACCACATGAACCAGACTGTGACTCTAAAAGGACTTCCTCCTGTTTAATTACCGTTTCCCAGCCTGCAAGCCCACCCACCTGCAAAGGACAAATAATAGACAGGAACAGGTGATGTGACCCTGTCTAACCATAGGTATTATGACTCCCTCTTACAAACTGTCCTGTTTACAGTCTGCTCTTCAGTAGGGTCCTAAGGCTTTCAAGTCAGCTGTAGTCCCTCATTAAGCACGCAGGGATAGGGTGATCACAAGGCTGACGGAGGCTCACCAAAGATAGTCAAGGAAAGATCCGCAGAACAAAACCTTAAACAGTCTGCAGACACAGAACCCCTAATGACCCAGTAACTGAAACAATTGAAATAACAGTTTTCAAGTACATAAAAGATTATAACTAGGAGGAGGGAGAAAATGGTTTTCTTTAATCTCCAAGGATAGGACAGGAAGCAATGAGATTAAGTTTCAGCAAGAGCAACTGGACATTGGCAAAACTTCCTGTCAGTGTGGTTAAGTGCTGGAATATATTCCTTAGGGATATTGTGGAATCTCCATCATTGGCGATTTTGAGAGCATGTTAGGCAAATATCTGCTAGAGATGATCTATATAATACTTAGTCCTGTCTTGTTTGACAGGAACTTGACTAGAAGAACCCTCAAAGGCCCTTCCAGTCCTACATTTCTATGGCCAGGTCTACGCTAGGCTGAAAAGTAAATTTAAGATACACATATGTGTAGCTGGAATTGACATATCATAGATCAGTTTTCTGTCTGTCCGCACAATGGAAGGTTGACAGGAGAGTTCCTCCCTTACTTTTATGACAATGAGGACTACCAGAGTTGACTGTCGAGACCCAATGGTTCAGTTCAGCATATCCCCACAAGACATGCTAAATCGAGTCCCAGAAGATCAACCCTGAGCAAGTCAATCTTCCAGTAAGCATAGATGTACCCTGTGATTCTTTACGTGCAGAGGCTGTACCTGCACGTGGAGATAGCACTACATTTGTTCAAACTAACATGCTAACAATGGTGTAGACCCTGTAGCTGGGGTAGTGATGAGTGGTTGCATGGGCTAGCTGCCATGAGTTCCAACCAGCCTGGACCCTGTGGGGATGGACTAGTTCCATACGATGACATTATTGCTGCCTATGGTTATGCTACCGTTTTTAACTCACTAGTTCAATCACAGCAAGCATGATTCTGTCTGAGTATGTCCCCAGTGAAGGTAGATGAGATCCAGGCCCTCTTGTGCCTCAGATGCAGTCCAATTCTTGGAAATTTTTGCAAATATCCCAGAAATGTGAAGTGAAAGTAAGGCCTCAGTTTTGCAACATGTCATCCTGTGCTTAGGTGAATTCAGTGGGAGTGCATGCCCTCTTTGCATTAAGCACATCTGTCAGATCGAAGTTTCAAACTCCACACAAAACAATAGGTCTAAAATTCTGCTAAGCACTCTCTTGATTGAAGAGGTTGAATGTACGCCCCTAATTTATGTATCCATCATTACATGCAGATTGGTGAGGCCATGTATCATCTGTTAATCCTTCAGGTAAAGAGCCAGATTGTCCTGTCTGTTTCATGACATCATGGTTTGCTTTGGGAGCATCTGATGCAGGGAAATGTCATCAGTGGGTTTCCTGCTTGGTGTGCCACTTACCCTCTAAACTAAAGGATTAATGAGATATGTATAGTCCAAAAGCAGAAACCTCTTTGCCTGAACCGCAACTCTTTTTTCCTCTGCAGTCTCTCTCTCTCTCTCTCTCTCTCTCTCTCAATGCTCTTTGCAGGGGTGGTGATATTCCCAGGGAGTGAGGGTGGGGAGGAATTCAGATAAAGCCCTGGTAATGACTGGTTAATCATTAAAAATAATTTTAAAATAAGAGAGTGATTGAAAGTTGGCAGTGTGCTGCGTCTGGCTGCCAGACAGTCCAGACAAACGTTACCGGCAGCTATTGATGTCTGTCTTCTAGAAGCTGGATTCATTGAGGGGCTGCTGACATCTTTTTAAGACAATGGAATTCTATCTTCACCTTGAATGCTCTCCTTGCCTCACTCATTTCTCAGTACACAGTACGTGAACCTGGGGATGCATTTGAACTTTGGAAAAAGAATGATAAAAAGAAAATTTAGGGCTGCACCCAGAGGGAGGGGTCCAGATACTCGGCCATTGTCACCTGGTTTAGCTCCATCAATGTCAATTTAACTACACTGATTAACAGCAGCTAAGTATCTGGTCCCAGCTGTTTTATTGCTCCCTGCAACATGGGGCAGCTTCAGAGCCAGTATGTCCCTGGGCTGTCCTACTCATCTGCTTCAACTATAAATGGCAAGGGTCACCTTACAGGTAAATGGATGCTTTGGCCTGAAGGTTCTGTCAGGCCTTTGACTCTTTACTGGAGCTGCTTAATAACACCAGCTTTCAGAGTGGGCTTCATTGTATTCAGAAACTTGTCCATCTACTACTGGTAGACCCAAAACATGTCTGAAATGGCGACAACTTTGTCTCTAGCCAGAGACTGGTTATGGGCCTTGATTCTGCATCTTATGACGTTCTGGGTGGTTGATGTACCCAGGCAGTGTCCTACAGAAGGCTCTTGGGCTTTGTACTGATGTAGATTCTATGAGGTCCTCAAACCATGAAGAATAATCCAGAGGTGTGGAGCTTTACAGAAGAAGAGCAGTCTTACAGTTAAAACAGAGGCTGTACGGAGACTCATGACATCTGGAGAGTTTGACCTCAATTATATAGGAGGCTTAGAACAAAAATGAGTGCTAGTAGTAGTAGTGAAAGTAGTTAAGGACATAGAGGTTAATGGCAATTGGGATCACGTATGACACGGTTTCACAAAAGATTTATCATGCCAACCCAACTGATTGCCTGCTTTTGCATGATAAGAGATTCTTGTAGACAAAGAACATTCAGTAGATCCAATATACCTGGATTTTAGTAAGGCATCTGATACAGTTCCACATAGGAAGTTATTAGTAAAATTGGAGAAAATAAGGATTAATATGAAAACTGAAAACTGGATAAGGAACTGGTTCAAGGGGACACAAGTCATGCTGGAAAGAGAACTGCCAGGCTGGAGGGAGGTTACTAGTGGAGCTCCTTAGGAATTGCTCTTGGGACCAATCTTGTTCAACTTTTTTATTAATAACCTTGTTACAAAAAGAGGGAGCGTGGTAATAGAGTTTGTATCTGACAATGTTTGGAAGTGTTGCCAATACAGCAGAAGAGTGGACTATCAAAGAAGATCTTAGCTATGTCTACACCAGAGAGTTTTGTTGAGAAAATCCTGGGTTTTTTTTTTTTTTTGACAAAAGTAGTAGTGTCCACACTAAAAATGCATTCTGTTGACAGTAAATCAACGGAACATGGCACTTTTGTTGACAGACTGCTGCCTTTCCCTTACAAGGCAGAATGCCTTTCCTGATAGAATCTGTAGACAAAAAAGCCATGTAGATGCTCTGAGGAGCTCTCTGTCAGCAGACAGGGCTTCCAGGTCACCTGGCAGCCTGCCTACTAGCTTTCAGTTGGCTTTTCTGTTGAGAGAATGTCTGTGCAGTCTGGCTGCTCTCTGTCAACAGGGCGGGGTTGACAGAGTGATCTGCTTTCATGTCTGGCTGCAATTTGTTGACAGAAAAGTTTTGCCAGAAGATATCTTCCAACAGTAACTTCTGTCGACAGATGGTTGTAGTGTAAATATAGCCCTGGATGACTGAAAACTTGAGTAATAGAAATGGGATGAAATTTAACTGTGCAAAGTGCCATGTAATGCACTTAGGCTTCACCAACAAGAACTTTTACTGTAGTCTGGGGACTTATCAGTTGCAAGGGACAGAGAAGAAGAAAGACGTGAGTGTACTGGTTGATCTCAGGATCGTTATGAGCCATCAGTAGGATGCTGCCATGAATTTTTTTAAAAAAAGGTCATGCAGGCCTAGGATACATGGGGTGAGGTATTTCCAATGGAGATGGGGAAGTGTTAGTGCCATTAGACAAGACACTAGGTTATACCTCATGTGGAATACTTGATGAAATTCAGGTCTCCCATAATAAAGTGAGTGAGCAGGAGAGTTACAAGCAGGACTGTCCCAAAATGTGTGTCAGGGAGGAAGGGAGGTGGCTCCTGGGCAATCCCCACCACCCACAGTGTCCCAGGCAAACCCAGTCACAATTCAGGCTTCTTTGCCAGCCTTGCCCCTGCTCCAATCTTCCCATTCCCCTGAGCAGCACTGCCTGGGGGCTTATGCGCCCTGGTGCTGTGGCAGCAGGGATCACAACCCTCCCCCGTTCAACACGTGCAAGGGGGAAGCTGGAACCACACTCCGCCCTGCCGTGCCACCTTCCTGGCCCACTGCATCTGTACCCTCAGGCACCTCAGGCTGAGAGAGCAGTGTGGTGGAGCACAGCAGGCTGCTCACCTCCCTCTAAACATGTCCTGAGTGCGTGTAGGGAAGCAACCTCTGCTGCTGCAGTGCCAGGCCCTCCATAACCGCCGCCCGTAGACGCGATGGCTCTGAATTGGAAAGCAAGTATGGCGCAGGAAATTGTCCACACTTTAAGGTGAATTCAGTGAACGTCTAAAATTGCTCAGAGGCTGTCAACTAGATCATGAAGCTGAACAATATCAGGCACCGTATTCGGTAATATAAAAGGTGGAAGAGAAGCCTTTTTATTTAAAACCGGTGACGGCGCCCAGTGTTGCTTTTATCTGAATTCCAATTACCCAAGAAGCATTCAGCACATCACATTTCAACACGCCATCTCAGCTAAGTGGAACCAATTGCATTAAAACAGTCAAGAAACTTCAGGCCCCCATACTTCAGGAGAAACATAATCATAAAAATTTAAAATGCACATATTCATTTCCCACCTTTCAGCACTGCCAGACAAATATGCCTCATCAAGATTCACTGGGGGCACAATTATCAGTGCTCCCATCTGCGCCTGTGGTAATGGAAAAAATTACATATGCAACGGACTCCTGATAAACTCCACATCTGATTTTACTGCTTGTGAAGCATGGGGGTATTAATTATTACTCCTGACATTTTCCTGCTTGCTGTGAAGAAAGCAGTGTCTGTTTTCTGTCAGTTCTGTCCATCTCTCTGGATAGCTGGATTCTATAGAGAGACACACTTAAATAAACTTGATACGATTGCTCTGAAAACTAATATTCATACATTTCTGGAGTATGTCACACTCAGGGTTTGCTATTGTTTTTTACCAAGTTAGTTGCAAATTGGGACTTTATGTAAATCAATAAAAGCAAAACATCTTCATAATGAAGACTGGAATCCTTTACCCACTTCCTTTGACCTAAGCCGCCACAGGGCCAGCTCCCTCAGTAGCAAAATTCTTGCTTTCTTCTTTTGAAAGGTGATCATCCCAAAGTGTGCAAAACCATGCATGTGAATGATTTCTGGAGCTACAGTCACTCAGAGCAACTGGGGATGAGTCAACTGATTAGGAAAACAGAAGAACTTGCTGTTGTTTAAATCTTCACTTAAGTATCAGATTCAATCAGATCACACTAGGCACTGAAATATTTGAGTGAGTTTTGCATCCTCCATAGGTATGCCATCAGAACCTCTCTGAACTGGAAATGCTTAGTTACTGTGTGAGAGGCTGCTGCCCTAAGATTTCTGGCCTGTTATTTCAGATCAAGAATGTTACTTAGTTCAGATGAACACGTGAATTCAAATACAATGAGCCGGACTGTGATGTTTTAGTTTGTCCTTACTCCATGAAATAATCCTATTGTATTGGTTCTCACTTATTATCAATTAATACTAACCCAAGCTTGTATAGTTAGTTTTTGGAATAATTTAATACTAAGTCAAGTGAGGAGTGTAGGTATTTTTCCAGTATTTTAAAAAAGGGACTTACTGAAGTCTGTCTTCATAGTAGTAGTGGGGCTACTTAAAGTACTGTTCAGTGTAAGGGTATTAGACTCAGGCTGAAAACCTTTCTCCTACTCATACCCCATCACTTGCAGTATAGTAGAAAGGTTTTTTTTTTCCTGAAGCTTAATTCTGAAACCCCCTCCTTTTAAAATTTTTATCAGTTGAAACTAGCCTCTTAATAGCTTTTACATACATTTTAAGTAAGTTGCTAATCTAATTTATGAACCAATGCCTTAATTTGCATCACATTTTTACTTGCATGCTGGAAGTTTTAAAACTGCATGCGCATTTTCTGAATATGTATAACTCAGTTTGTATGATATCATTTCTGTAATGTCTTCTCTCTATATATTACCTCCCTAAATAATTCAGAGGAATGCTATATTTCTCTCTTGCTGAGGTATTCTTGTTTTTTTAAGAATATATGTTCTAAATAATTAACTTTGTAATGTTTCCTTTGCCATTAATTTTCACCTGCTTCGGGCTCACTGAAAGAATCAAATCTATAGAGCCTGACAGGGATACAATTATACCATATGTCAGCAGAAAAGTTACAGAATTTCAATGAAATTCTCTCTGTAACCTATTCTCAGTATAAAATGGACAGAGACACTTTATACTGACCACTGAAGGAAAGTGGAATAATACAAAAATTTTGGATAAGTTAGATCTAAAGTAGGAGGCTTTGCAAAGGTTCCGATGTTTATAGTTCAAGAACATTATGCATCCATGATTTATACCAGCTGAGAATCCACATATACCAGCACACAATTTTCTGAGGCAGAAATATACTGCATGAGATGGGAACATTTGAACAAGGGACTTCCTGAAAAAATTTTCTCTTAGCTAGCAAAGATGCAAGGATGGTCCTTGAGTAAAATAAAGATTTTTTCTCTTAAACTACCAGGTAAATTCCATACTTTCTCCACACCAAAAGAAACTGAATCCATTCAGTCTTAACTTTCTGACACACTGAGGTAGCCATGTTAGTCTGTGTCTTCATAAAACAAAAAAAAGCAGTCCTATAGCACCTTAAAGAGTAACAGCATTATTCATTAGAAGAAGAGCTTTCGTGGGAAAGAACCACTTCTTCAGACCAGGACTCTCCAGATCTGAAGAAGGGGGTCTGTCCCATGAAAGCTCATCATCTAATAAATAATGTATTTAGTCTTTAAGGTGCTACAGGACTGCTTTTTTGTCTGTTTTCTGACACTCCATTTTGCTTTTCTGTTTCTCAGCACCTCAGTGATGATGGTTAGGTCATTCTGCTCCCTTTGCATGTGGCATGGTTGGTCAGAAAAAGAACATGTCCCCCTCCTTAACGTGGTAGCTTGGGCTGTGGATCCTCTCTTTCTTATTTGGGCTAGATGACTCCCTCTCTGCTGGCAGCCTTCCCAGACACCATGTAGCTTGGCTGCAGGAGTGGATTACTTTTGGATAATGTAGAGAAGAAGCTGCAGGCTCCAGCCCAGTCCAAGCTGGGACAACAGAGACATTCACACTGCAGTGCAGGCAGGATTCCTTCTCTGTTCAGTAGGAACTGGGATCCTTCCACCTCTTCAAGCATTGGGAGATGGGCTGGACATTGGGCAAACCCCAACATGCACTTTTTCCCACTCATTTCCTCTGTTTTCCCTGCCTTTTCCAGGGGGTCAGCAAAGGCCACTCGATTTCACCATGTATCCCAGTAGAAATGAACTCAATTCAAGTATAGGATGAAATTGTGTATGGGATATAAAATTTCATCACCACGTACTTTCTGCCTAAGAAGTGTAGCCTGGATGCTTATTCCTTTCTATCCTGGTCACCAGTTTTCATTGATTTTCAAGGTAATCTTGAGAAGGAATGAGATAGAAAGGTGTTTGTCAGAGTAGGGCTGGTTCCCCCATTCCTTCCTACAGATGGACGCTGAATTTCTTCTTGGGCCTTCAAGGTCATGTCTGGTAACAATGGTCTTTCACCAATCCTAAAATCTTCTCCAGCTAAATGAGAAACTTCCATGTAGTGTTGGCAATCAGAAGCTGTTCTGGCACAGCGAACAGTATGGCTTGGAGTATGTCTACACTAAGGGGATGATGGACACTGCTGTGGGGTTTGATTTAGTATGCCTAGTAGGAATGCACTAAATTGAACCATGAGGGTGACCCTGTTGACCTCACTGTTGCTATCAAGGAGTAAAGGAAGTTGACAGGTGAGTTTCTCCCATCGACCTCACACAGTGGGGCCATACCGGAAATTCATAGTTGGAGTTGCGTATCTGAAGGTCAAATTTGTTTTCTAGTGTAGATCCACCCTAGTACATGGTCTATTTATCTAAGGGGCTGTGGGACTATCACATGTACTCTGAAAGTGACTGTTATCCTCTGAAGGTATTTTAAACCCATTGCAGCTAGAGGATAAGCTGAAATCGGAAACTTCACAAAAGTGATGAGTTGGGGAGTTGGACACACCTGAATACCAGAGTTCTGTTAACTTCATGTTGAAATGCAAACCAGATTTAAGTAACTTTACGTCACCTGCAAATTTTGCTGTCTCCTTGCTCAAATTTTTTGTGGATTGTAAGTATACAAAATGACTTTATATGGAATCTTGAGCAATCTTCTATCATCTTAGAGAGAGCTGGGAGGCAAGAATTCTCCCCATCAGCCAAATGAAAATGAGATCGTTTCCTGAATAGCAAGACATTTTCTGGCTTCACCTTCCCATTTTCACTAGTCTTTTTGAAAGTGAAATGCTATTTTAGATGAAAAACTGCTCACTTTCTGAAAGTTAAAAGTTACTGTGAGAGGAGAAAAAAATGG
This sequence comes from Carettochelys insculpta, assembly GCF_033958435.1. NCBI lineage: Eukaryota > Metazoa > Chordata > Testudines > Carettochelyidae > Carettochelys > Carettochelys insculpta. Next base: position 68,835,994 of record NC_134144.1, read on the forward strand.
TTAGTTTTAAATAGCCCTAAACTGTACATTAACAATTGCTTCATTCCCAGAGTAACTTTGCTGGATCATTCACCAGAATGCCACAGCTGAAGCATTGCCCACAAGTGTTACTTTGCCAACAGAAAGGTGCAGGATCATGTTTCAAATAGAGTTACATTGAGTCTGAGGAGTGTAAGAGTCACCTTACATTGAGGATGAAGGTAAAAAGTGATGGGGGCTCCTAAAATATATACACATGGAAAGGCTGGAGTGGAAGCTGAAGCATGTTGCCTCTGAGGTTTCCCTGGAAAATAACAGAGCTATAGTTGTTGCAGCTGCACAGTGCTAGAGTCCCTCAACTGCATAGGGTGCCTGTAGGATGCCACATTGACTGTGACTTGGAAACAAACACTGTAGGTCAGCGATGGCCAACCATGAGTGGTGGGTGGGCCACATAAGTGGCTGTCCTTCACCTCAGTGGGTTGCAGCAGCCTACAGTCCACTGGTATTCCACCTGCGGCCTCCCCTGTTTGTTCCCTCCTCCATGTGCCTCTCGTACACTGGAGCCCCACACTTACCTGCTCTCCCCACCTTCCTCCCAGCACTTTTGCAGCATGTGAATCACCTGACTCATGCTCTGTCCCCACTCCTCCTGCTCCCTTCTGGAACCAGAATTCCGTGAACAACTCCTTCATGGCATTTGAATTCTGTGAGAAGTGTTCACCCACCAGCGACAGAGGGTTCTTAGCTTTTATCAATTTTTCTGTTTGAGTTCCTTTGGGGGGGGTGCAGCAATTGTCTGGTTTCATCCACTGAGTTGCTGCTGGGGTGTTTAGGTGACCAGGTGAGGTACATCATGTGCTGTGATAGGCCTGAGTGGCACTCGTGGATCTTGCAAGGTGTATTGAGGTGTTATTGATCATTGTAGCAGTGAAGAAATGTCTGCCAGTTTTGTACCTGGTGTGATGGCAGGCTCTGGTGCTGGTTTGAGTTGGGGTTCTGATTCTGTGGGAGCCTCATTTCTGATGATGCAATTGACTTACACGGGAAAAATGACAGAACAGATGATTCTCTTCTTGCTGCTTGAGGGTAATAATGCCTGAAAACTTCAGGGACAGTTGACAAAGCTTAGGCAGTCCTGAAAGAGATGTGACAAGCATTTACCTTTCCTGATGCACAAGACACAGGTTTTTTTATTTAAACTAACCACCCAGGTAGATAAAGAAGTGAAGAGAATGCTCACCCTTTAAAGACGTTAGACTGATGTTTTGATGCACCAAAGCAGGGGAGTTTTCTACACCTAGAAGAGGTGATCTGACCACACTCTTTGTAACAATGAGACCTTTCTCCTGAAGGGGCAGGATAGCAGATGTTCTCAAATCTTTCCTTTATGGACAGAAGGGACTGTAATTTGTTCTATGCTACAAAAAAGCAGGGAAAGAAAGGTACAAGAAGGCAAGAATGTACACATGTTCAAAACCCAAATTTCCCATACATGGATCTTGATTCCGAGTTCCAGGAGGAAAGAAACATATTGTAAGTAAACAAGTTTGCCCTGTCCCATCTCTTCTCTTTCCTACCAAATCAAGACTATGTTACTTCTGTCCAAAGCAGCTTATAGTATATGACATTCTCAAGGGAAGCTCTAAAATATGTTGACGTGCATTAAGATAAGCGTTCCACAATGAGAAGACATCAGACATGGCATTGTGCTGAGACACGACACGCAAAGTGATCCTGCTCTATCATTTTATGGCAAATACAATTACACATTATCAATATTAAAGATTGCCCATGACATGAGGCATGTGGAGGCATATTACAAAGCAGAATAACATTTTGAGTATTACATTAATCACCGGAAAAGCAATAAAAAACATTCTGCTTATATTTCAGACATTTTTACAGGAATGACATTGCATTTTTGTAATGTTTAGTACTGGTTACATATTTTAACAGCTGTTAATTTGTGATGAATTGGTTAGAGGACAGTATTGATCCATTAATGTGTATTAAATGGTTACATATTTAGATATATCTCTCAGTGCACTCTATGGTGCAGAACAACCTGATGGCTCCCTTTGCCAGGGCTCCGAAGGACAGATACATCACAAATCTCTGGCTGCAGTGGTCCTTACAAGAAAACCCCAGCTTAAGTTGATTTTAAAACATAACCACAACCTCCAAATTATTTCAATTTTCAATTATTGAAATGCTAGGGAGAAATTGATCCATGAGGCTTTTTGAAAACCAGGGCAGGTTTACACTAGATATGAAAATTAGCCTAAAATATGCTTCTCCAGCTTTAAGAATTGCAGAGCTGGAGTTGGCCTACCTTAGGTCAAATTTCCAGTGATGATCTACTGCTGGAGGTCAATGGGAAAAACTCTCCCATCAACTTACTCTTGCAAGTACCACAGTCTATGTGAGTGCCCTCAAAATTCAATTTAGCACGTTCCTACTGCGCACACTCATTCAAACCCCAGAAGACCAGCCCTGTGCGTGTTGATCTTCCACTTAGTGTAGAAAAGCTCCCATACACTTTATGGGTGTGATGTATTATCCCATCTCTTGGAGCTGCATGCACCTACAAGAGAGACCAATCAGTCTGCTTGATAGGCAGATGACTTTCAGCTCATTCAGAAGACACTCATCTGCTAAGCTCCAGAAATCGTAGGTTCAGGTCTGTCTGCAGATGACTGGGGTCTGCCAAGGTTACATATGCAAACTCAAACCCTCAAAAGAGCACTGGAAGTGAATTTTGCTCCTAAGGTTTTGTATACCACCTACCACTTGCTCAGTGAGAGGCAATCATAATATCCCTCCTTTAACCTGGCAAGGGAAACCCCAGAATGCTACAGGAATGGGAAGTTTGAAAGAGTTGATTCCGTAGGTGACACCCTTCTCTCTGACCACGTACTGAACATGTGCCCTTGCATGCCTCTAAGGGACACTGTAAAGATGAAGCCACAACTCCTTGAAGTGCCTAACACAAACCCTAAAACCCTAATCCTTACCTCACCCTAAAACTCTCACCTTAGGCTCCCTAGCTTCAACATGTTTGAACATGCTGTTTGCTTTGCAGTGTACTACTCTGCGAAGGCTGCACTCCACACAGAGGTAGCTATGTTCCTATGATTGGGCAGCTGTTCCTGTATCTTCTTCTGCTTCCTTACAGGGATGGAAGTATGCTTACTTAATTCACATTCACGCCATAGCGCAATCAGAGATCTTCACCTGAAAAGGCATGCAAAAAGTGCTTGTATTCTTCCACACAGGCCAGCTGAGGACTCCCATGGCTATTGTGAGATGTTGTGTGGGGGAAAGTCCCAAGGTGTCCAAGGAGGAAAAGAGCAGTGATTTCTGGCACCAGCACTAACGTGCAATTGTTTTAGCTAGGATCTTTCAGTAAGCACGCATAACTGTTTTCAGCTGTAATTGCAATCTCTTTGCCATCTAAAAAGGAATACATGCCAAAGCCATTCAATTTACATCACTAAGAAAATTAAGCTAGGAAATCTCCAGGTCTAAACTCTTTTTGTCCTGCTGCTCTCAGGTGGAGAGCACTGAGGTAGCATCTTCCTGTAGTAGTGGGGAGATATGGGCTCACAACAGATGCTAAAAAAAGCTGGAGCAGGCATAGTAAAATGTATTGTGTTAACTTTAATATTACTTGAGAGCAATATAGTAAGTCTGGTAGATTCCCTCCTTCCCCCATCACTGTCACTCTTCGCCCTTGACACAACAATCTGTGTCCAAGCCCTGGAGAGGTTTAACATAAAATCAAATGGTTGGAAAAGACTCAGGAGGTCATCAAGTCCAGTTCTCTTCTAAAATCCAATCTAAATCAAAATCATCCCAGCCAGGGCTTTGTCAAACCAGGACTTAAAAACCACTAGGGATAGCGATTCCACCACATTTCTGGGTAACACATTCCAGTGTCTCACCACCCTCTAGGGAAATTATTTTTTTCTAATTTTCAACCTAAACCTTCAACACTACAATGTAAAACTATTTTTTCCTCATTTTGTCATCTATTATCACAGAGAACAGATTCTCTCAGTCCTCTTTGGAACCCCTTTCCAAGGTGGTTGAAAGCTGCCATAATCTCCTCCCCCCACACTCTTCTCTTCAGTAGACTAAATAAGCTGCAAATCCCTCAACCTTTCCTCACGCATTACATGCTCTGGCCCTCTAATCATTTTTCTTGTCCTCTGCTGGACTCCTCTCCCCATCCTTTCCCTTCACATCCCAAAGTGTCACTTCCCCTGTGTCCCTCGCTCTTCTTGCTGGGAACCACAGTTTGGAGTTCAATGAGCCAATGAACACTAAAGAATAGTTCGACCTTTGTGATTTTACAGTCCTGTGTCCTTCTATTGGAAAAATTGCTTCTGGGATTTCACTATGTTAGAGTAGATCATTTGTGGATAGGAAGTGTTTGGGTCTTTTTTCCTTTCTTTTATTACGAAGATGCTAAAACTTCTGTAATTAATACAACCAAATAATGAGGTGAGAAGTAAAGCTGTTTTAATTTGAAACAAACAAACAAAGAAACAAAACAGCTAACATCTATTTAAATAACAAAGTGAATTTCTGGCTTTCTGTACTTATAAAAAGGACACCACGTTTTTTTCAAATGGGGAGTTCACTTTTGGTTTGGCCTGGCTTATTTGACAGGAAATGAGATTATTTTTCTGGGGTAAAGTGAGGAGTATTTGGAAACCCTAAGCTAGGGAAGTGGAACAAGAGTGGAGTTTGCTTTGACATGCATGACAATCACTGAATTACAATTAGTCCTTCACAGGCTGCTAAAAATGTGCAGGTAGCAGGTATGGTCTTGCCAGAGATAAGGCACATGGAGCTCAGTATAAAACAAACCTAGAAATTAATAATTAATTGAAGGCAGAAAATGTGAGTTCTGTTTTATTTGACAATGGCAGTACATAAACTCTTCAGCCAACAGGCACTTTAAAAAATGAATGGTTATTGCAGTTATACCAGATGCCTCATTAACGTCTATAGAATCCCCAACGTGTTTGTCAATGTTATCTTTTTTAGGCTGCAAGCTCTTTGGATCATATCCAGTCTGATTTTTGAAGATATGGGACACACTTACTTATGGCCCTTCCTTGAATTAGTAGAACAGGTGAGTCAGGAATCAGAATTTCCATTCCATGGGACATTCTGAATTGTTTGTTCTGAATCACAAATTGGAACTGAGGTTTTAACTATACATATCCCCTTCTACCCAGATAGAGAGAGAGATAAATGCTAAAACTTAAAACACATTAACTAAGTATTTTGACCTTATCAAAATGTTTTGACATTATTAAACAAAACAATTTGACCCTCCTGCCCACCTAAAATTGAATCAAAATGGATGTTCTGGCAAAACATTCTAATTTCAGCGAAACTTAATTTTTCAGTATAAAATTATCCCTCTGATTTTTTGACCAGCTGTACAAGTTGGAATATAAATGTCTACACGGAGACTTTAGTGCCTGTCAAATCGGGATGCGTTAGCTTGATGCCCATTAACTGGCTGTGGGTACACAGCTACCACACACTAAAAGTTGTGAAGCATGTTTTGATATCAAAACAGTACATATAAGTGCAGCATGGAACTTTTAATGGGCAGTAGCACATGCCACGTGGTCAGAGAGCATTTGGCAAGCTAATGTGCTGTAGCTTCATACCTCAGTTTGCCATGCGCTCAGTCTCCCATTAGATGAGCAGCTAGCCCTTGATTAATAGTAAGTGACCTTTCAGAGTGGATGAGCTTTCATATCATAAGACCCACCAACATCAGGGACATTTATTATCGCCTCCTCATAGGCAGTTTCAATAGACATGCTGGGAATTTATGGACTATGGACGCAGCAGGCTCATCTCACCCCTGAGATAGTCATTCCGGGCCAGAGGAGTTGGCTAATGGGCCTTTGTTTGTACTACATGTTGAACATCTCTAGTCCACCACTCTTGGGACCTGACCAATGCCAAATGAGAGAATTTGCTGACCCATGGGAGGTAAATATTTTCTAGCACTTTACCAATATTTCTGCTGCTTACTGGGCTCTTAGAAAATATGTTGGGGTAAATTAGAGGTACATAACAAACAGAACACTGAGAGCCAGGACTGGTGGCTGTAAACAAGAAGTATGGGACTGTGGGAAACTTGGTCACACCCATGATAAATGGACATCCAGCTAACTAAAACCATACTGAACTGAAGATGCTGCCAGACCAGAGAGCGCTGGACTACAGAGGTTCAACCTGTACCACTCCATGTGCAAAGCAATGCTGTCTAATGGAAAGAGTGCTGGGCTAGGAGTTAAGAGACCTGGACTCTATTTCTGGCTTTCCTGTTGACCACCTGCGTGTTGGAGAACCAATCATTTCATGGGTTTGTGACTCCATTTCCCCCTTCTATCCCTTACCCTGAAAGCTCTCTCACTATGTCAATGTATAGCACTTTCTATAAGGAGGCCCTTTTTTCAAATGGGACCTTAGGTGTTAATGTAATTTAAGTAACCAAGGACTTCAAACTCCAGAGCTGTCAGGATTGTTCTTTTGAATGGTAATTCATGTATTTTTTCTCAGTACACTTAAAATGTTACGTATATGAGCTGTTGGCTTTGACATTTCTTCTTCAAGTAACTGAAGGAATACGCTCTACCAGAAGGTAAAATATTGACCTGCAAGGGTGTAAGGATTCTATAGTGGACATATACATCCTGAACAGGATATGTTCCAATAATCCCTTCTAGGATAAGTTATTGTGATTTAATGTATCTTATTTATATATGATCTGATATGCTACAAGCAGAATCATTGTACTTACGGGATTCAGCTGGCATTTTCAGGGAAACAAAACCCGGGGGTAATTGTTCTGGCTTTGAAAACTGATGGATTATTAATGGAGACCACTACATCATGGACGAGTAATTAAGAATTTATTCAGAGATAAAACCAAATTTGTCTGGAGGAACTTAGATCTCTCAAACCACAAATATAAAGTCCTTTTACAATCTAGCTTCTTAGGAAGAACACAAGCCCACTTTCCAGAAAGGCACAGCTGTGTTATTTTCAGTCACTTTGTTATCACAGGTCTTGTGTGGGACCCATGACTGCGGAGACAGATGAATCAATTCACAAGAACTTTAAAAACTTTGCTTAGTTCTAGAACTTTATAAATAACTTCTGGAAAATTTTAGGTAAGTGTTTTATTTTTCTCTCACAATTAGCTCCTAAGTGGCTTTGCTCCAGCTTTTACTTGATGACCTCCTGGGGTTCCTTCCAGTTCTATTATTCTGTGATTCTACACCAAGCAAATACTTTTTTTAGGACACCCTTAGCATATCCAGCAGCACGGGTGATCAGAAATCCCTCATATTTCAAGGAAAATTTTGCAGACTCAAAAGGTTCAGATGGCCATCTGAGTTTGAACCATTTGATTTTTGCCTGCCACTAAGGGCCAGTCTATGCAGGGAAGATAGGTACCCTCCACGATTACACTTCACATTCACACATTAGCTTATTCCACACCAACTTCCTGTGTGGATTCTCTCATTCCACACTAAGAGTGCCTTTGTGCATTGTAGCTTAATCAACTGCCGAAGCATATTAAGCTAAACCACAGAGGGGCTCCCTTAGTGTAGCCATTCCTGCACATCGCCTAATACAGAAGACGTATTAACCACTCTTTGTGTATTGCAGCTGATCAGTCTCTGGTGCACCACATCCACTCATTACTGAAGCTGTGAGGGAAGAAGAGACAGTCCATATAGAAATTGTGTGCATTTTTTGAATTTCACTTACATTCAAGCTTTCCCTTCCATTACTCTCTGTACCAAAAAGGGCCCAACAAGTTGTCTTTTTAGCTCAGCCCTTTAATAACCAGACACTTGAGCACACACATTTCCTGATTATTATTAGTCCTACAGTTTGTGCCTAGAAACTTCAGCCAAGATCAGGACCACCATGCTTTAGACCTGGGATACATCCATAGTAAATAAAACATTACCCCCAAAAGTTTGCAGTTTAAATAGACTGGACAAAGGGAGGAGTATTATCCTCATTTCACTGATGGAAATAGAGGCACAAATATTAAATGCCATGCTGAAGATGACATAGCAAGAACAAGGAATATAATTTAGAGGTCCAGTATTACACGTCAGTGCTCTGACCACAGTACTACCCTTCCTGTCTAGAGACCAATTATATTGTGGTGCCAAGCTGGGTATTCAGGGGTCATCTGTATAATGCAGTCATGACAATGGACCTGGGGTCTCAAATAATTAGAGATCAGTCATATCTTATACATTGGTTTTTAAAATTCATTTCATGTCCTCTGCTTTTATGTCACAACTAAAATTCCTGCTGGTTTACGATACCAGGCATGGTGATCTAATAAAGACAGGCTTTGCATTATGTCCTCATGATGCTGAATTAGTCATAGTGGCAGTTTGGAGGACATACTAACTCTCAGAATCTCCTGCTTAATTTATGACTCTGTCTAGTCTTTCATAGCTCACATTTTTCTTCATAACACGACCAGTTCTAAAGTTGTACCTAGCCGAGGAATTTCCCTGACAACAAAAATATGGCTGAGGGTTCTGTTACTAGAATTCACGCTTGTTATTGCTTCACTCTTCTTTCTTTTTGGCTACTGGCCCCATGAGATGGCAAATAACAGGCAATTTTTGGTTTCCTATTCCTACACGCATTTCCCCTTTATTCGACATTGGTGAGGCCACCTCTGTAGTTTTGTGTCCAATTCTGCCCCACCCTCATTACAGAAAGGATGTGGATGCATTGGAGAGGGCAACAAAAATGATTAGGGATGATTTAGTTGGAATTGGTCATGCTTTGACCAGGGGGTTGGACTTGATGACCTCCTGAGGTCTCTTTCAACCCCATAATTCTATGCATCATGGACAACCACTTAATACAGGCTGTGTCTTGTGCACAGATCACCTTCTCCCCTGCTTGTGCACTGTCAGCTACAGTAACCATTCATGTGAAAGGGGAATAAGTACACCAATCAATGAAGCTTTAGATCTTTTTTGGTGCAATTTAGTAGCTGGAATTCTGAAGTCATGCCAGTAGCAGAGACACTAGGAAGTAAGTGATAAGCTAGTCGCTAGGTGAGTTAGAAGACATGGTTTCTATTCTGGGTTCTTCCACTTTCCTGTGTTGTGATTTTAGGCATCCTGTCCCGTCTGTCATACATGATTTGAGGTGAGCACTGTAATTATGTGTCTGCATAATGTCAGGCAGAACAGATGGAAGGGACTGGGGTGCGGGGGAGGGGCAAGGCACTCATGGGAGGCACATTCCCCTGGCAGCAGCCCCTATATGGAGATTGGGGGTCTCTATGCTGTGCTTTGCAAGGGAACTGCCCCTCCGCTTCCCATTAGCCACAGCGACACCCTTGGGGCAGCAGACAGGGCTCCAGGGAGAGACCTGGCCCTGAACTTTGGTGAGAACTGAGTCCTGGGCCAGGAATATTCCTGGTGTGCGGGCACCAAGGGCCCACAGAGCACATGGCACCTCAGAGCAAAACCAAGAAAGAAAGAAAGCATGGCACCATCACTGTCAGGTTCTCCATGAGCTCAAATAAACAAATTAGATGCACAACTTTAGGTCAATATTTTGCAACTGTCAAAGTTAGACTCAAGACTCACAATTTGTCAGACCACTCTGTTTATTAGCAAAGCTGCTCTGCTAATACATTTAGAAAAGTGAGTCCCCTCCCAGGGCTCAGGTCTCTTAATTTATACAGATCAAGAAGGCAAGTTAATAGACAAAGGAAAAAAAGGAAAAAAACACACCCACCCACCCCATATAGTCCCCGAGACCAGTCACATACCTTCATTTCCATATCACCCTTAGCAATCGCCTGCCAATGACTCCCTGGTTACCTTAATTAATTACTGTCTAGCACCTACTGCTCTGGTTTCTGCTTTCCCAGGCACACCTGGCTCCATCCAAACCCACCCTACATATCTACACACAGTATCAACATAACTTCCCCTTCTTGAGCTCAGAAGTAACATTGTATCATAGTGTGATTTAATTTCTTTTTACAATGTAACTCTTTTATGTACAATGTCACATCTTATACTTCCACACAACTGACCAGCTATCCATAAAATAGCTAACCCTCCTTTCTTCTTGCTCACGGTTGTATTAAAAGCTGGTCATAAATGGTGTGGGGGAGAGGAAACATTGTGAAAAAATGTTACTTTCAGTTGAAAAATTTCAAAATTTGAATTTTTTCTCCAGCTGTAATGATGTCAGATCATGTGCAATAGGGATGAACACAAGCATCCCAATTAAATAATGCAGTTGCAAGATGTTTTGAATTGTAGTGAGTGCTGAATTAGCTGTTAGTTTTGAATGAAGTTGCATCCGTGCTGTTGTTGCCCTGTTGTGTGTACTCCATTCTTGAGGAGAAGATTTACCTGATGTTGCTTGTGCCTTTAACCACCTAATTTTTGTTTTTGTTTTTATTTAAAACATCGCTCTAGGGTAGTGCTGAGGGTGAGGAGTTCAGTATACAGGTTGCTCCAAGGACAGAGGACTACCTAGCCCTCCTCTCACTGCAGCAGCCTGGGGCCAGGTGGGAAAACCTCTCCATGGCCATTGCAACTCCAGCAGGTACAGCCGGGGAAGCATGTATCCCAGTTGGGGCAGGTCCAAGTCTGTCTGCCTCCTGAGCCCCCTAGCCAGAGTGAGGAAAGCAGGAAATGGTGCACTTTCCCCTCGTTCTCCAAGAAAGGGGAACAGCCAGCAACATCCCCATGCAAATTGGGGTGGCAGAAACTGAGGCCGTCCCTAAAGGCCATCTGGGGGATGGGAGGCTCAGATATGGGGCAGTTCCAGAGCCCACAACCAGCCTCTTTCATCTGCTTGGTGATTCTGTCTCTTTTCCGTATGGTTTATAAGATGCAGTCCCATCCCAGGCCCATTCCATTTCTCTGGAACACCCAAACCCTGACCTTACTTTAAGTTCTGATAGAAGGAAGATGTATATGAAATTTGGCAGGTCTATCTGTTACCATTTAGAAGTTTTTCAACAAACAGACAGACACGCAGACATGCAGACACACAGACTCACAGAGAATCTCTTTTGAATAGATAGCACATTAGCCACACCAGAAGAAGCTTATTTGTGGTATTCCTTTTGGGATTTTAATTCAGTTATAAAATGATGAATATTTCTTTGTTTGTAATACAAGTTTAATATGGCCTCTTTGGTCTCCTGTATGCAAACCAGAGAGGGATAAATGATGTTCTGGGATTGGGGACCTAATGGTCTTATCCAATTTGATTTATTCTCACCTACCATGGCTAAAGGTCTTTTCCAATATGAAAAGAACCTTTGAACGGTTACCACTTCAGATAAAGTATAGAAGAGCCTCAGGTTGGTTTAGTCATTAATTACCATTAACTGCTGCTGGATAAATCAGGTTTATTTTTTCACATGTTGTTTTAACTGATAATGGGGATATTTAATTTACAATACAGCTGCTCTGGGGACTTAGCTGCCAAAATGCATGAAAAATATTTTTTCAGTTTTCAGATGTGTTGTGAATTAAGGCCCAAAAACGAAGACTACGTCTATATCGCAATTGGGAGGTGTGACAGGAGCATGTGTAGACATACCCGGACTAGCTTTGCTCTGGATAGAGTAACAGCAGCAGCAAAGCTTTAGCAACCTCTACTTGTCTAGGACCCTAATACCTATTCAAGCATCCACAACCTCTGCTGCTGTGGCTTCATTGCTGTTGCCCCTTGAGCTAGTTTTGATGTCCCTAGTGCAGTGTGGGTGTGCCTTAAGACCAAGTCAGCATCTCAAAGAGGAAATGGAGAGGGAATAAGCTCTGTTAATGGCTAAAGATTGCATATGGATCCCAACTTTCCTAAGTTCAGCATATTCAGAATAGGTGATTTTGGTTTGAGGCAGTTTGTGCTAAGGCTCTGATCCAAGCAGGCACCTATCTACACATGACTAATTCCACTGACATCAAACACAGCACAGCTTTTGACTCTATAGACACTTGTCTTGATCTATATTTCTGAGCTAAGAAGAGTGTGAAGTGAATCAATGAACATTGAGCTATAAGAGTGCACGTTGTGGGTCCAGTGTCATGAGAGCTTGAAAATCCATCTTCCACTAAGAGAAAAGGTCAAATATCCAGTCTTCTGCTGAAACTGGTCCTGAGAGAGAGTCCATGTGCAATCAGCACTTGACAGTGAAAAAACCAAGTGGAAACAGCTGTCATCCGCAAAGACGGATTTGGAGCCCAAAGCAGCAAATGGAAGGAATATATTGGAAGTCTCTAATGGCCTGTGACTGGAGAATCTCAGTGCGTCTACTTCATCCTCATAATCCTGACCTCTGTTTTTCAGACCATCAATCATATCCCTTTCTTGGCATCTTACATTTCGTGGGCTCTGGTGATTCCAGCCTCTCTTGCTTGTTCCTTCAGTGTCTGTCTAAGGTGCCCTTCTCTTTCTGTTTTAGGTTCTCTAAGGTTGTTTCAGGGCTCTCTCCTTGGTTCTATTTTTGTTGGGTTCATTTGCTTCAACTACCATCTTTAAGGTATTTACCACCTTTATTATTAAAGTTGATGACTTGACCTGTTTCACACAATCTATTCTCATATCTCCATGGTCCCTCTGGCTGAAATTAAGCATGGCCAAAGTTGAACTGCTGGTGTTTCCACCCAAGATATCCCTACTCTTCCTTTGTCTGTTACTGTAGACAATGCCCATACCTGGAACACCATTACTGACTTTTCTCTTGATCTAAAAATCTAGCTTGTGTCCAAGTCCGTCTAGTCCCCTTTCCACCCACATAATATTTCTGAATTCTAGCTTTTTCCGCCCTGTCCAGACTTGTCTGTCCCTCCTCCATTACACAGCCAGACTTCCACTATCTTCTCCTCTCTGGCCTCACTCTCTCACACTTCTCCCGTCCATTCAAAATGCAGGTAATAACATGCCTGGACAAGAGCCCTAGCAATGTCCTTCCACCCACTGCTTTCAAGAAACTGGGCGTGAGTGAATGGCAATGAATCAAGTGGTGATGCTCTGTTCTGTTCATTCTGTCTGAAGCACCAGACATTGGCCACTGTTTGAAGAAAGGACACTGGGTTAGATGGACCTTTGTTCTGACCCAGTGTGGCCATACTTGTGTTCTAAGTCCCTTCATTGGCTCTACTTTTCCACTTAGTTAAATTAGAGCTCCCTTGAAGCAGTTCTCCCCATCTCTATTAATCTAATCTTGTTGCCTACTACATTGACCCTTCTTCAATGCATCCCACCACTGATGACAGCCTTGACCATCCCGATGTTTCTTTGCCTATGCACCTTCCCCTTCTATATGGAATGGTTCTGCATAAGCTGTGCTGCAAATTCAGTATCTCCTCTCCTTCAAGTCCCTTTTTCAAAACTACTGAACCGGGTAACATTGGCTAGAGCAAGGGGAAGGTGAGGCTGGGTATCACTTACTTTATCAGTCTATAACAATACATGCAAAGGTATATGCATCACCATTAAACTGGCAAACGTCTGAGTGTATCCCTCTTTCCCCACCATTCCCAGAGGGTGGTGTGGGTGGCTATGCCCAGTGGTTAGAGCCAGATTCAGAAATTATTGCTGAGGGTCTGAACCAGGAGTGAGGTAAGGCAGGAACAGGCTGGAAATGAGCTGGTTTAGGAGCTACCATGACCAAGGGCAAGCTGAACTGCTGCTGCTTGCTTAAGAGCCGGTCTAGATGTCCTGGACTGGCCATCCTGCAGGCCCTTCTCTCCTGCTGTAGACCCTGTTTCCTGACAATAAGCTCAAGGGCTAATTTGGACCATTAGGCCTAGCAATGGACAGGCGAGGGATTCATAGATGCAGGATACACAGAACAAGAGGTGATGCCATCTTTACAGACCTTCTCTTTATTCTTGAAGGAATTGTACAGCCAGCTTCTCTTATGGTGTAAGTCAGTGGAGAGGGTGCTGACTCTGTGGGTGCTCTGGGGCTGGAGCACCCACAGGGAAAAATTAGTGACTGCAGAGCACCCATCAGTGCCATGTTCCCCTTGTGAACCTCCTTTCTCCAGTGCCTCTGCTGTGCCAGCAGCCCTGCCCTTACTGACTCCTTCCTCTTCCTTCCAGTGCTTCCAGAACACCACAAACAGCTGATTCACTGAGTTCAACCTCTGGGATGGAGCGGAAAGAAGTGGGGTGGAGCAGGAGATGGGTGGGACTTTGGGGGAAGGGATGGAATGAGGGCAGTGCCTGGAGTGTCAAGGGGTGGGAGGTCAAACAACCCACGTTTCCCGGCTGAATGAGAAGTTGGCTCCCATGAGTCAGCATAGCACCTTCGACTTTGGGGGAGATGCGTTATATACATCAGCTGAGAATCCGACCTTGGGCATGAAGGCTCCAAATACATCAAAGCAAAATATGATATAGGCTGACAGTCCACTAGACGATGACTATTTTACTACTGTCATCAGCTAATACCCTCTAATCCCACAGAGACTGGTTTAATCACTGGTGGTAAATGGACTTTGATTGTAATTCTGTATGAACTAGGGCTGGAGGGAGGGAGAAAGGGTTGTAAAATCTTAAAAGGGTTTTCAGGGAGAGGATAGAATTTCTAAAGCAGCTGCAGCATCAGGGACAGATCCGTCTCCCCACTGAGTTGAGTGGCGCTCTGCTGATTTATACCATCTGAGGCTCTCCTATTCCCTCTACGTGCTATATGTTCAGTAAACATTAGAGTAAGAAATGGAGAGGCTGCATGCTGGCCATGCTTTATATTCAACATGGGTACAAGCCATGCTTTAGTTGTGGACGGTCTTTAGCTCTGTTGGAAACCTTATGGCAAAAACAATAAGGCTGTAACAAGCTTTAAAAATCTATTAGCAGAAGACTGTAATTTGAATCTTTTGCTGGCCAAAGACACACTTTCTAAGGTTGGAGCCCATATTGGAATAAGCAGGTTAATTATGCCAGCGCTGGTAGGGGGGAAATTAAAAAAAAAATCATTACTAACTGTTTTCTACTTTCCAAAGTGGCTGTACTTCCTCTTTTTTATTTTTACAGGGCAGCTTCTTATTACCTGCCTTCTCTTTCTGCACCCGGATTATTGAGAGGCAGCTCCTCTCTCTTAGTTGTCTAACCACCTCATTACACAGTCTGCTTAGGTAGCTAATGGACAAAATCACCTTTCCTTTATGCTGAGGAAAAATCAGCGTAACTCAGGGAGTTATTGTGGTTTAGCCCTTGGTGACTTTAACTACACTGAGATGAGCTGGGTGGGGTCAGATGTATTATCGCTCTAACTTCTGTTGGTGAAAGAAGTAAGCTTTCAAGCTCCACAGACCTCTTCAGGTTTATTTATGTGAAATTCGAGTTACACGGGGGTGTGTGGGAACACAATCCTCACATAAATCGAGGCACTACTGTGTTTTGGATTAGGTGTGTTCTTTAGAACTCTGCATCTCTCTCTGCCCACCGAAGCGCATGTGCTAGTTGTCAGGGAAAGGATACACGACAAGGATGAAAAACAGAGCCTCACATATATTTGCTGCATTTGCTTCAGGAGCCTCTCACTTCATGTGCCAGACAAAAGCAGGCAAATGTGTCAGTGGTCTCTGGCCTCCCAAACCTCAACCCTCCTCCCCAGTAAGAAACAGTCAGCACCTCTGCACTGAATTACCCTCATTCTAGGTCTTGGCTCATTTCCAAAGGATTTAGTCTGAGGATTCCCATGTCTGGTTTGCAGTGTACAATGATCAGGTGAGGCCTCTGCCCTCATATCTGTGTTATTTAGATATTTACCTGCATGACAACAATTTCCCCTTTGCTAAAGGAGCTTTTTGAGTGTAGTTGGAAGCATCTCCTCTGAAGCCGCTGGTGTGCCGGTGGGCATCACAGTTGCCTGGAGATTAGTCAAAGGGAGTATGTGTGTTTTGCATCCTATTGTGGAGTCATCAGAGCAAGACAAAAGAAAAGATGCAGATAACAAAGTTCTCACAGCAGGGCTAAAGTGGACAGGAACATGGAAATTAAACTCATGAAAGTGCCATTGGGTATTCATTGTACACTCTTCCCCTGCCTTACGAGGGTAATTCGTTCCTGAAAAACCACTCTTAGGGCGAATTCTTGTGTGTTGAAAACGTAATTACTATTAATTTCAATGGGAAAAAATTTTATGCATCCCTGAGCCCCAAAATGTACACCCATTTATGCTAAAACAACGCCAAATCCCATTAAATCTGGTGCAAGGGGGCGGGCAGGGCAGGGCAGAGCAGGGACGGGGAGGCAGCCTGGCGCGAGCACAGCTTAGGTTAAGTGGGGAGGGGCACTGCCAGGGGCTGGCCGCATGGGGAGCTAGGCAGGCACAGGGGGCCTCCGGCTGGCAGCAGCAGCAGTGGGCGAGCCAGGTGCTGAATGGAAGGGAGCGCCACAGACGGTGAGCGGCGCCCGAGGCACAGCTGCGCAGGACAGGCGACAGCAATCCCCTAGCCACCCGGCGGGGTAAGCAGCAGCAGCGAGGCTGGGATGGGCTGTGCACCCAGCATCCATGTCTTGCAGAGCAGTGTGATCTACTGCCGGGACTTGGACGAGTCTACCTCCCCGCACCAGACTGCCACCCTCTCGCAGGGTGCCGCCGTCCCTCTGCACGGCCTCTTCGTCAAGACCAATGCAGCCAACTCCATCCCCTCGGTGCTCGCCTGCCAGAGCCGCCAGCTTCCTAATCGGTCCTCGTAAATGTGAAGAAATGCCTCGTAAGCTGAAGTAGGGGTATTAAATGAAACTCCTTGTAAAGTCAAATTCTTGTAACTTGAATGGGAGTATCTCAGGGTGTGACTCTATTACACTCTGAACCATCGCTTCTACCCAGAACTTATCCTGAGTCATACTCTCTTCTGCTCCATGAACACCGAGATTCCCTTGGCAGTGGAACTAGTGCACATTCTCTGTGCATGGGAGAGCTGAGAGTTGCAAATCTCTATGACCAGCAGTGCCTACAAATAAAAAAGTGAAGGCAAGGTTTACAGAATGGCCATTATGTGGGTCTTCCTGTGGAAGAGAGCAGGGCTGTTCTTACCCATACACAGAATACACAGCTGTGTAGGGCACCCAGAAATCTAGGGCACCACTGGGTCTTAATATCCACCCACTCACCTCTTCCTATCCCTGTTCTGTGGCTTTGCATCTTCTGGGAGGAGCTCATTAACTCAAAATTGAAAAAGCCTGCCAGATCTATTGGCAGAACCTGTGAAAGAGCCATTCAAGCAGTAACGAAGCCATTTGCCAGCTCCAGGTATCTCCTGTCCTTTTCTGAATTTACCATGTTAGCCGACAAAACCTGCATATAACATTTGTTGTACAACTATTTTATTAGTGTGTTGCTAAAGATTATAAAATAGCTTCTCTAAAAAATTCATGCTCCCCCTGAGTTGCCATTGGGCATAGGGGACCAGTTTACCAGTACTGCATAGGGCCCCAGAAATCATAAGGACAGCCGTGGGGGAGAGGGCACATAAGAGGCCATGAAGCCTTCTTCAGCCATTGGGCAGGACTAGCCTCCATGGAGTGGCTATGCAGGTAAAAGGAGACCAAGATCCTCCTCCATCCACCCAGCATTTACCCAGCCCCCAACCTGGACTGTGATTTTGTTCCCAAGTGAGCCTGACCCCATGAAAGACAATGGCTCACCTAACAACTTGAGGACAGGCTCAACGGGATATACAATAGGCTAACATCACAATCTGGGGTGAAGCAGGAGGCATGTGGATGGAAAATACTACATTTAGGCTTCTCTGGATTTTAAGGTTTTATGACTTGAATAAGCTCAGAGTGGATGCTACACCTGTTTAAAGATCTCTTGTATGCTGGTCATCCATGCCTGTGGGTCTGTTTTCTGTGCCTGCATTGGGACAATTCTGCACCTACACCACATTCCAGGGTCAGTAAAAAGCCCAGATTAGAGGCAACTTGAGCCTAAAGTAAAGTTGGTCTTGCTTCGAATATTCTCATGCCTTCGTTACCGTGTAATTAATAGTTATCAAACTGTCTTGTTTGGTCTTAACTGGCTAACCCATTGCAAGGGAAATTTCCTCGCCTTTGATATTCTCACCTCTACATCTCATGCTATGAATGAGACACATCCAGCTGATTTTGCTTCAAAATTTCCACTCCAACCCATCTGAGGAAGTGGGTTTTACCCACAAAAACTCATGACCTAGTAAATTTGTTAGTCTGTAAGGTCCTGCAGCTCCGCTTGTTGTCTTGTTTTATCCATAACCTCTAGCAATGATTTAAAAGCAATAGGCAGAATTACCAAGGGCTGATCTACACTGAATATTTGGGTTGATCCAGCTATGTTGCTGGAAAATCCCACAACTGAGTGACATAGTTAAGAAGACTGAACCCCCAGTGCCAATTATCACCCTCCAGGGAGGCAAATTAACTACAGTGAAAGGAGAGCCCCTCCTACTGCTGTAGTGAATGTCTACAGGGAAGCCCTATACCTCTGCAGTTATGGAGAGACATAGCCTAGTACTTATTTCATTGTTCTTAATTCCCCTCTTCCTGGCACTGGTGCAAATCACAAGTAAACCCACTGAATCGAATAAGAGTTATGCCAAAGTGAGGCTGGGATAAGCCCTACCCATTCAAAGTTTACAAGGATTAATTAATCAGGAAGCTACACAACCATAGGGTTAGGGTTAAGATTCGTCATTAATAAACAAAATGTAAATTTGTGATAGAGGATGGAAATGCTCATGGAACACACACTTGTGGTTTGATACTAACTTCACTTTCACCACTGCAAATCAGAAGTGAGCCCACTGTGATGAATGGAGCTATTACCAAGCAACACCCAAAAGTCTGTCTGTCTTTCCCCTGAGAAGAACTCCCTCTCTCTCTGCATTCACTGCTCTTTTTTTTTTTCTTTATTTCTTGCATTCCAAATTTGTTTTGCATACTCCTTGGTTGTCACAAGAACAGATTAATGCTCGGCCGCTATCTTCCTGTCTTAGTGTGAAGAATTGTCATGAGCACGGATTAATTTTGCCATCCTTTAAAACATATTTGTCAATAAAACAGATGCTAGGAAAATATTCAAGCACTGATATTAGGAGTTGATTCATCTTCAGCACCAAGAAACCAGCTCCAAAGGATATGATGCAAAACAAATCTGTTCTCCTGACAAACTGGAGTTGTATTTAGGATAAATACGGCCATAGTTTCCTACCAAAGGCAGAATACATTATACTGACAAATAGAAACAGCATAGGAAACTTGCTTGCCTGACCTCTTTCATTTCAAGATCTGTTTGAAAGTTGCTCCCTGATTTTAAAATTCCACATGGTTCTGTCCTACTAGAACAGTGGTTTTCAACCAGCGTGCTGCAGCACATTGGTGTGCCACGAAAACCCACCAAGTGTGCTGTGAAATTTCATCAATTTCCTCTCACTGTGGGCACCATGTGGGGGAGGGGGAATTGATGACCTCACGTCAGCTGGGGCTCAAGCAACAATGCTGCCTGAGTCCCCGCTGGTAAGGGGTCTGCCAATTCCCTCCCCCACCCCCATGGTGTCTCTTCGCAGACATGCTGTGAGGGGAAATGCCGACCCTGCAGGACCCAATTTACACTGGGAGGCAGGTGAAATGATGCTTCTTGGCCCAGATGAGCAGGCAGAGCGCCCACCCCAACTCCCTGCTGTGGCAAGGGGGAGAGAGGGCAGGAACCTGTTGGAGCTGGGTTGGAGCTGGCTCCATCAGGTTGGCCAGGAGGGGAACCTGCTTTCTGGAGCCACCTCCCCCAGCTGCAAATAATTAAGTAGCTGCTGCACTTTTCAGTGGTTATTTGTTCACTCAACATTCCTACCATGCCACTGAGCAGATTTTGGAAACGTGTCTGTGCTCACCGTTTAAGATGGTGTATCCTGTGGTGGATTTGAAACATTTAATGCATTGGATCCTTGTTTAGCTTGTCATATGCACTCCTATGTTGCAAACCTCTCTCGTAAGAGCATAACCATAGTAGATGTAAGTAAATGTGACATTAATGAGCAATCGATTCTGCTGAAATAAGAGGGTGTGCTGTGGAATTTTTTGTCTCGCTGATCTTTTCCATACTAATGGTAAAGGCTGGGAACCGCTGGACTAGACAGACTTTGCTTTTGTCTTTGCTCCATGTGCTGGCTAATTATTGTCTTCATCTCTTGATGCAGACACAGAATGTGCCAGAACCTCATGCAGCACTGGCGTTGGGAAGCCTTTCCACCTTCACCTAAGCTCTGTGAGGGCTGAGGAAGCCATTTCCAACCTTCTCATGCCCTGAAACTGCAAACTCCACTGCAGCCCCCACAGCAGGGCTTAGTGTAACCCACACACCTAGGTGTGGGTCACTGTCCCATGTAGTGGCACCTAGACCACTTCACAGAGAAAGAAGGAGGGTCTTTTACAGCCTCAGCTAGCTGGCTTTCAGCTCAAGCTGTAGAGGGGCCTGCACTAAGCACCAGAGCCCCCAGGTTCAAGTCTGCCTGTAGGCAGTTACATTAGCATGCTCTTCAATCTTGAACCCAGATCCCACCCTCAGGGGGTGCAGGGGCTACTCCATTGCCTAGGCAACATCCTCTGCTGAACCACCTCTCTACCAGGCTTTGCTGAAAGCTCTGCAGTTAGGTTCCCTGGTGCACAATGCAGCCTTAGGATTTAACTCCTTCCTACCCACACTGTCTCTGGGGGAGTGTTATGTCAATGGCCAGCAGCAGCCTGGAGGTGTTAGCTGCCTTTTGACGCTATGGAGACAGGAAGGGAAAAAGTTGCTATTTAGGATATAAGCTCCTCATGGCAGGGCAATGTCTCACTGTACACAGTGCCCAGCACAATGATGCCCTGATCTGGTCTGGGGTCAGTGAGTGTAACTGTAAGGCCTGTTCTACTCCTATAACATAGGTCAACCTTGCTACAATGCTCAGGGGAGTGAAAGATTCAAACCCCAGAGGCAGATAGTTAAGCCTATGTAAACCTTGGTCTACTCACCATAAGGCTAATGGAAGAATTCTTACTTCATTCTACCTATTGCCTCCAAAGGGGGTGGAGTTATTGCCATGATGAAAACCCCCTTTCTGGTGCTGCAGAAAGTGTCTATATTACTATTCATAATGAACATGTTATAGAAACCTGTGTGATACTCCTCCTAAGTTCTAGAGGACATTTCTCTGACAGGATCTTATAATCCAAAATCCATCTCACCCTTTTCCTCTGTCTCTGCAGAATCCTTTCTGAAAACGTAAGTACACTATATTCATTGGTTCCCCTTGTCCACATGCTTGTTGACTACTTTAAAAAAATTCTAGTAGATTGGTGAGGCATGATTTTCTTTTACAAAAATACATGCTGACTCTTCCCCAAAAAATTATGTCCCTCCATGTATCTGACAATTTGTGTTTTTCACTATCATAATGAAATAAACAAGAAATAGGACCCATTACTAATGGCTTACATTGCTATAATGTTTTTCATCCAAAAGGAAAACAGGGGGAGGGAACGTCTAGAGTATTGCATCCAGTTCTGGGCTGCCTGAGTATAGAAAGGATGTGGATGCATTGGAGCAGGTGCCGTGGAGGGCAATGAAAATGATTACGGGGCTGGAGCACATGACCTATGAGGAGAGGATGAGGGATTTGGGGTTATTTAGTTTGCAGAACAGAAGACCGAGGGGTGATTTGATAGAAACCTTCAACTTCCTGAAAGGGGGCTCTAAAGAGGGTGGAGAAAAACTGTTCACAATGGTGACAGATGGCAGAAAAAGGAGCAATGGTCTGAAGTTACAGAAGGAGAGGTGCAGGTTATATATTAGGAAAAACTATTTCACCAGGAGGGTGGTGAAGCACTGGAATGCATTATCAACAGTGGTGGTGGAATCTCCATTCATAGACGTTTTTAAGCCCTGGCTTGACATGGTCCTAGCTGGGATGATTTAGTTGGGGCTGATCCTGCTTGGGCAGGGGGCTGGACTAGATGACCTCCTGAGGTCCCTTCCAGCCCTAGAATTCTACGGTTCTATGAAATGCACATATTAATTTAATACATAAACCATTTTCTAAGGTGGTGTAAATTGACAGGTCTTGAAGTCAGAAGAGATCTATTGATTTGTGCAAAATGCAGGTCTGCTTCTCTGTAAGGGGATAATGCTCCTCAACGCTAAGATGCAGCCAGCCATCAATATAGTGAAACACACCAACAGTTTGAATAACTAGTTCTTCTATAATGCTTCCATCCATAGATCTTGTTCAAAACCATGTAAAGACAGTACAAAATGGTTTAGTTATGTGCTTACGCCAAGTGAAAAAGTAAGGGAAATTTTAAGCAGCCTTAATGTAATAAACCACTGTGAAGTGGGGCCGGATCAGCAAAAGCAGAGAGCTTCAGCACTGAAAAGAGTGCCAAAGCAACATTCATATAGCACAAGTCTTCAGAACCTGTTTTATAGCTCATCTCTAAGATTTCACGTACAGCGGCATGGTGTCCCCTTTCGCTAAGTATTGACGTAATATTACAGATTGAAACTCTCTTGACCAGCACCCGCAGGACCTGACTGCTGCCAGACAATAGAATTTGTTGAATCATGGCAGGATAATACTGTTTAGCACATTACCAACACTTCCACTACTTACTGGGCTCTTGGAAGACATTTGGGGTAAATTATAGCTAAATAACAGCACAGAACACTGAGATCCAGAACTGGTGGGTTTAAACAAACTTTACGGGACCACAGGAAACTTGGTCAAACCCATTGTAAGTGCTTATCTAGCTAACTAAAATCATGCTGGGTTACAGATGTTGCCAGATAGAGTTCTAGATTAGAGGTTCAACCTCTATATCACAGTGATGCAACCTACCCTATCAAAGAGCTCTGTGACAGGAGAGCTCAGTGGTTTGAGCATTGACCTGCTCAACCCAGGGTTGTGAGCTCCATCCTTGAGGGGGCTGTTTAGGGAGCTGGGGCAAATAAGCTTTTTTTTTTTTTAAAAAGGAGAGGAAGGGTGCTTGGTCCTGCCTAGCGGGCAGGGGTTTGGGGTCAATGACCCCCTAAGGTCCCTTCCAGCTCTGTGAGATGTATGTCTCCATATGTTATTATATTACTGGGCTAGAAAACCAAACCTGCATCGAGTGAGAACTCAAAGGATGACACTCAAAAAGCAAAAAAGTCAGAACATAACACTTCCCTATTCATGTCAAACACAAGATCCCTGAAAATAACACATTTTATTTTGTGTTCAATTCTATTTATAACAAGATGTTCTGTGGCACCTGATAGACTAACAGATTTTTTGGAGCATAAGCTTTCGTGAGCAAAGACCCACTTCATCAGATGCATTGGCCTTTGCCCATGAAAGCTTATGGTCCAAAAAAATCTGTTAGTCTATAAGGTGCCACAGGACTTCCTTTTTTTTTTTGTGGATACAGCCTAACACAGCTACCCTGCTGACACTTGAATTCTGTTTACGGTGTCATTACAGCTCCCTTAGATGACTATATTATACCTCTTGTATCTGCTTGTGTTCTCCATCTTAGCAGTTTAAGTCCTTTGTTCTAGCACCATCTGTGTGTCAAGGCTTAGCACATGCACTGACTTATACAGGTTGAACCTCCCTTGTCTAGCACTCTCTCGTTCATTAATATCTGTAATCTGGCATGATGTTAATTAACAAGCTGACAAATTATCATGGATGTGGCCAAGTTCACTGTGGTTCCAAAAAGTTTGTTTACAGCCACCAGTCCTGGCTTTCAGTGTTCTGTGCTGTTATTTAGTTGTAATTTACCAATTGCCTTCTAAGAGCCCAGTGAGCTGTGGGAGTGTTGGTAACGTGCTAGACAATATTGTCCTCCCATGGTCTGGCAAATTATCTTTTTCGGCACTGGACAGGACTTGAGGGTGCTGGCTAGAGAGGTTCAACCTGTGTTGCATTTTCAAACCCGGCATTGTCCAGGTAAGATGTGCAGCAGATAAACAAAGGATAGTGCACTGCTGACAGCGGAGACAGTTCTAACAGCCACCATTCCAGCTTCTCAAATTCAGTTCCCAAAAACACGCCAGAAAGTTTCAAGAACCAGTGGCCAGTTCATGTACTAATGCTTTGGTGTCCTAGCCCATTACATGCTTGAGCTCGTTCCAGGCATGACTTAACGTAAGCATCTGTCTTGAGTTTTGAAAGCAAGCAATTTCCTTGACTTTATTTCAATAAAGTGTTGATAAGTGTGCTTCCATAAAACCTGAAATCCCCTTCACTAGCATAATCTTATTTGAGATTTGTGAAGCCCACAGCCCGCCTTGAAAAAAATATGGCCGAACAGCATAATCATTTTAGCTCAAGAACATGTTCTTCCTTAAGAAATGATAATGTTCAGAAATCAGGCAACTCTCCTGAGTGGCACAGCATGATCTCACCTTTTGACTCAAAGGGCGCATCTACATTTGAAGTGAGAATTGAGGTTCCCAACTCAAGTAGATGTACCCATCATATTTGCTTGAGCTCGTGAGTGAAAACAGTAGTGTAGGCAAGGAAGCTTAGGTAGTAGATTGGATTAACGGCCTAAGGAACAAAACTGTCTGTATCCTCTGGGTGCTTCCACAAAAAGGGTAAATGCTCCAATATTTATAGCCTTATAACTTCCTCCAAATCGTCCCAACAATTAAATCAATATAGTTTCTGGGGCAGGCTAACATTTTTGAAACAAGTATCAGACAGGTAGGCGTGTTAGTCTGGATCTGTAACAGCAACGAAGGGTCCTGTGGCACCTTATAGACTAACAGAAAAGTTTTGAGCATGAGCTTTTGTGAGTAAAGACTCACTTACGAAAGCTCATGCTCAAAACTTTTCTGTTAGTCTGTAAGCTGCCACAGGACCCTTTGTTGCTGTTACAGATCCAGACTAACACAGCTATCCCTCTGATACTTGACACCGTGCAAGGCACTGCATTTAGCCATATGGAGTGGAAATCTATCAACCTCACGAGGAAGCTTGCAGAAACTCAGACAGACATCAGCATGTGATGAAGTGAGTCTGTGCTCATGAAAGCTCATGCTCAAAACTTTTCTGTTAGTCTATAAGGTGCCACAGGACACTTTGTTGCTATTTTTGAAACAAAACTCTTTCCTGCTGAAAATAGAATTTAGTAAAAAAAGAGGAGCTTTTCTTAGTTGATCTTTCTGTTTCTATTCAGGAAAATGTTCCTTTTGATATTTTTTTCAATACAAATATGTCAAAACATGAAAAATTCCATTTTATTTTGACATTTTTGTTTGTTTTCCAAAACATTTATAAGCTTTGGAATTTCATTATTGTGTTCCTTTTATTTTCTTTCCTATTCTTTTAGCTGCTTTTACCTTTTAGCTATTGCAGTCAACAGAATAAATGCTGTCTAGGTTTCCTTCATACAGAGAATGGAGGTGGCAGGGGAGGTCACAATTTCTTTTTGCTTGTTTTTGTTTTTCTATTTTTTCACTTTGTAACTTCAAAATATCTCCAATTTTGGGAATGTTACAGAACTGCAAAATCACAAGGGTTTTTTGGAACCATTCTAACATTTCTAATGGGTGTTCAATCATCCCAGTGATTTCATGAAATATCCACAGCTTCATGGAAGAAAACAACCAGTATTATGGGAGAAGGAAAATCTGTAGTGAAATCTGAGAAACTAAAATCTATGTTTTGTAGGTAAGCTTTAAGGTGAAAAAAGACCATTATGACCATCTAGTCTAACCTCCTACAGAATATAGGTCAAAACACATTACTCAAATTTCTTCAAGTCCATAACTCAAGCCTTTGGCCATCTTTTGATTTTCAGCTGCAGCACCATGAAAAGTAAGTTTTGTCCCTTTTTTGATAGAAACCCAAAATTTTCACAGGAAGGTCCATAAAATGTTATAACCAACACCAACACCAACACCACAACTGGTTATAAAACCAGGGGGAAAAGTGTGAATGTTTTCATAAAAAATGTTGAGGTGATTTTATTCCCCAAATCAAATTTTCAATGTAAAACATCATCCAAAATAGAGAACTTTGAAAGTCTTTGAGCAGCTATAATTGACTGACCTTCATTCTAGACCCACCTGTGAATACAACACGAAGTTCCAAGCAGATGTAAATCAACAATGTCAATCAGTCCTGAAACTGTTTAAAAATGTTAATATTTCAAAAGCCTTAAATGAGAGAACTTCCAAGGCTGTTGCTGGTCATGGTGAAGAGGGATGGAATTAAGGTTTCTAAGGCATTTGGGGATGAGAATACTTTATGATTTTGGTGTGTATTTAAATAAGTGAAAAAATCTATGATGTTCTGGTTCATCTCTACTTAGATCCATGGTTAATTTATATGTGGGCTGAATGGGAAAAAGAACAGAAGTCAGTGGATGATTTTTTTTAAAAAGTACCTTCTTAATCTGCAGTGGCTCTTGCACTGCAAGCAAGCCTCTAATTAAGAACTATCCACATAACTGTGGTGTTTTAATTGGGGTGAAGGAAGGTACGGATGAGCAATGGAGGAATACAATTCTCAGTTTGCTATGCTATTAAACGCTTCTCAGCTTTGCAAACTGCTTACAATGGTGAAAGTTTTAATGGCCTTATACAGCTACCAAAGTAATGCCAATGTCATGCTTATTTTGAAATGACATCTGAATCCATTGTGGTGTTATGGCTTATGAAAGAGTTGAGCTCCATTACAGTGAGAAATAAAATGTCAGAAATTCATTTTTGGCCATTCCTGCAAAATTTAAGGGCTGGAAAATGTTTCTGCTTCTCCTTTTCCTATGCTGGCTTGCAAAGAAAGGAGACAAATGTTTAAACGCATCGAACTCATAATTATTATGAACTGTTTGATAAGTGTGCAATGTAGGTAATTTGCAAAGGCTGCTAATTGTACACACACAGCAGTAAGACTGTAAAAAAATCTTGTTTGCATTTTATATAATCTCATTGAAGAAAAGGAACCACCACTGAAAGGGAATGTGGAGAATGAGTTAGAAGAGGTGTGAGGAGAACCTGGTAGTTCTGGGCTACTGATGCTTCACTGGGGCAATTGGAGGCTTAGGTTGGCTTGCCCACGGAGTTGCTGTGACACTATGCACTGAAGACTGTGCTGCCCAGCAGAGGAGTTGAGGTGCTTCCCACACAGCCCATTTGTTGGCTCATGTGAGTGTATAATCCAAGAAGACCCTGCTCTGGGTCAGGGCCCCTGACCTTCCACACTGCAACTAAACAGCTCCTTAGCCCAAGCCTGAGTCAGCTGGCCTGGGCCAGTCATGGGCTTTTAACTGCAGTGCAGACACACCTTGGCATTCCCGCTCATGGCAGCTTTCTCATGTTAGTCACCTTTGCTCCATTTTTGGTGCTATAGCCCCAGGGCTACTTCCCTGAGCCCCAGGCCCCTTTCTGTCTGCAGGGACCTATCACAGGAGCTATCTTCAGTGGAGCACAGTCTTTTCCTCCCCAGGGCACAGCCCGTCTCAGCTGTTCCCTAGCAGCCATTAAGTGGCAGGTGCAGCGTGGCTCTGTTTCATCGGCTGGATAGGGCCCAGCTTCTCTGGTCTGTGAGAGCTGAGGACCAGCTGCCCTGGGTCACTGCCATGCCAAACAACAGCCAACACGTGTATTGGTTTGGCTTGTCCAAGTACTGCTCTCATATCACTTAAGGTACCCCATGGGCCTATTTCTGCAGCCATTACATGAGCAAAGTGCACCCTTGAGTTTAATACAGAGTTAGGGACTATGCACATCTCTCCTTTAAAAAAAGCTGCCTGACTGAGTGTGAGCAGGATGGAGGAAGCAGGAGATGAACCTCAACAGCATGCTGGAAATAAAGGGTTGCATTCACTGCTGTGCTCTGGCTGTGCTAGGTCACTTGTCTCAGGCCACTGAAGTCGTGGACAAAGGTGACTGGCCAGAGTGTGTGAGTGAACCTGCAGTATTGTTCCAGAAGGTGGACAGCCTGGACTAAGTGTATTATGAGAAAGATAGCAGAAGTAATAGAAACTGCAGCAGTGATTGTCTAGGGCCAAATTTCTGAGGCGTAACCTGCCTTCAATCGGTCTGTACATCTCTGAACAAAGGGGTGGTGGAGGCCGAGGAGGGTCAAGTAAATAAGTCCAGGCCATTAGCCTTTATTATTGTGAATTCAGAGTGAAAGCAAATCAGCCATCATCTGCCAGTTCCAGCTACCTCCCACTTCTCCACCACATGGTCCCCTTGGGTCAATAGTCTATCTATGGAGTTCTCTGCAAATCTAAGTGAAAGCTGCCCTCGGTGTGGCAGTAGATGTTCAGACCAGAGCCATCCTACAATAAATGATCTCAGAAAATTCTCATAGCAGGGTGAGGTTTTCCATTATTTGGTTTATTTTATTTTTCTCTCTCCATCAAAGCCCTCAGTATCCCCTCCCCCACTATTTTTTCTGTTTCGTTGATGTTGTTGCAAACCTGCATAATGGCTAACAAATAAAAACCTGATGATTTGGCATTGCAAATTATATACCAGGCAGTGAATCTCATTACTTCAGAGGCACTGAAGTGCTATTTATACCAGGTCACCTCCTCAGCAGCTGTGAATTTACGTAACCCATATCTGGCTCGTTATCTGTTACAGTTTCCAACCTGCAGAGATCAATACTAATAACATCTCCTAGCTCTTACCTAGCACTTCTCACCACTTTTCCTTTTCAAACTCAGACTAAGGAAAATTAAGAAAGAACAAATACAAAGTCTGTTAGAGAGTAGACAGTGACTCACACTCTCTAACATTCTGCTTCTAACATGAAACACCAGGCAGTAGGTGCCCATGCAGAAAGCAAAGCAAACTACCTTTAAATCACTAGTTGACATTGCCATTCAATGTCTTAGTTCTATGAACCACAATATCATCGAGATTTGTAACTTTTGCAAAATAATATAATAATATTTAGTAATACCTAAGCATGTGGAGGAAACTGGGTGAAAAACTGCAGTTGATTAGGTATGGCTCACTGGATGAAGTGCTCATTAAATAAAGTTAGCCTAAGTGGGAATCAAGTTCATCTATAACTCCTTTACTTAACAGAAAAATACACCAGTCTTAACATCTGCCGTGCTAGGTATTTTGGCAGCTATTTAGCACATGTTACAGGGAGCTGTCATAATTGCAGCAGTGCAGTTGGCAGTAGTGTATATCAAGCTTGCTTAGTGTTTTGTGAATAATTCACAGTTTCAAAAAGATGAAAACCAACCTCCCCCTGCAAACTCAACAACTACAAAAATCCACCAACAACCAAACCAATGCTAGGCAAGGCTGTGCCTCTGTGCACATGCAAGTCTGTGAACTGAGCCACACCCCTAGTGAGGAGGGCTGCACAAACTGTACCACCACCAGAGCCATAAACACCCATTCGTGCTATTTGCTTTGCTATGGGGTGGGAGGTAATTGAACCGCTAGTCTAACCTAGCTATAGATTATTATTCCATGCCCTGTGGTGGCTCAGCTTCTCCTAAGGGTCTCAGAGAGCTGGTGGCTGTTTCTGGAAGCCACATAGAGTGAGGGAAGGTAGGGAAGCCTTAGCCCGAGCCTCTGCTGTGCCACCAATCAGATGTTTAATGGCCTGGCTGGCAGTTTTGACCAGTGCTGCCAAAGTTCCTTTTTGACCAGGAGTACCAACTGAAAATCAGACTCCTCCTAACGCTAGCCTGATCATGGACTTCCAGTTCTCAATGAGGCGTGTGGTTGACCAGTCAGTTCATAAATCTAATCTTCATCTGAGAGGTTCCTTTGGACTGTCTAAACTCAGCCTGAAATCATGCTTGTCTTCCTCACCAAAGTTTCATGCTAGTGTGTACATAGACGTGAAAGCAGGTTTAACCCATCAGCAATGACGCCCTTCTGGTTTCTCAGTGTGCTCTATTTGTCCCCTCCCATGAGTGCAGTTCAGACTCAAACCAGGAGCTTATGGTTAGGCAGCAGCAGTATGTTCTGGTCTTTGAATACTTATACAATATGAAGAAACAGCAAGCAGGGGGCTGGTTTTGGTTTTGCTTTCTGAGAATTATTTCTAGTCCAAATCTGGCAGGGGGATCGTTTCAGGATGGGGTGCAGAGGAACAAGCAGATTCCATTTCTCTCATTAACAATTACAAGTAAGGCCGTGAGTTTGTCACAGAGGTCAAGGCTAGAGAGATGGGCTTGGCGGTCCACTGAGGAACTGGGGCAGCCCATAAGCCAGCTGTATCGGGTGCTTTGGGGGCAGTCTCAGGCCACACCGCCTCCTTCTGGAGCAACAGGAATTGGGTGTGGGAGTCGGCTCTGGGCTGGTGGTTGGGATGTGAGAGGGGTTTAGGGTTATAGATAATGCTTATCTTGGGGAGGGAACATTTTCCAGGATTGGCAACATGTCCATCCCTCAGCTTCTAGTTCTATGTGTTCCCCCCATCTATAGATATATCCCCACAGCTCCCATTGGCTGCAGTTCCTGGCCAATGGGAGTTGTGGAATTCGTATTTGTGACAGGGGCAGTGTGCAGCACTAGGTGCAGAGGAAGGGACATGTTGCCAGTTCTGAGAAGTCAGGTAGGGATCCTTACAGCCCCCTGGTCCTAGCACCGGTAAGGGGCCTCAGATGCCTGCCCCAAAGGGTACCCAAAGGGTTAAACTCTTAGCACCCCCAGCATCTGCCTATCACAGCATCCCCAGGCCACACATCCCCAGCAAGATTTAGTCAGGGGTATACTGTAGAAATCATGGCCAGGTTGCAGGCTGTGAATTTTGTTTACTGCCCATGACCTGTCCATGACATGTACTAAAAATACAAATGACTGAAATGGAGCCCTAATTATAAGTTACAAAAATGATGCCACACCCATGACATGGCTCCTTTGCTGGGGCTGGAAGGGGCAAAATAAAAAAATAAGGTGGATCAGAAGAAATGTACCTGTCTGGGCCTTGGATCCAGCCAGCACTGTTAGTCATTTTGTTTCCTGAGCACAGAAAAAAAAGTTTAAAAATTACAATAAATAAATAAGTCTTTGGAAAACGCCTGCCTAATTCCTTTTCACAATTGACTGAAAACGTACCCCTCTGGACTGGAATTGATGTGTACTTGTCAGATACTGCTTTGCTGGGGTATTTTTTTTAGTTCATGCAAATAAAATCCTGCCTAATAAGTCAGGCCCTTGGCATGCAATTTCCTTAAGCACTTGTCGGGTGTCATTAAAAAAACACAGTAGTAATATGCCAGGTTGGAGTAATGAAGAAAGAAACTATCCATTGTATTTAGAAAGACCAAAAAATCTGAGACTTAGATTAAGAACCTTGTTTGCCTCCGTCATTATCCTGGGAAACATCGATATAGTTACATTGATTTTAAATCCTTCTTTGCTTGTGTACCTTAGATGTGTATTATTCTGCTTTTAATAAAGCACTTTTAAATGCCTGCTCCCTCATGTGTCATGGGCAGATGCTTATTCTATAAGGGATTCAGTGTGGCCTAATAAGTAGGGAACTGGACTTAGAGCTGGAAGAGTGGGCCCTAGTTCCAAATTCACTAGTAACATAGGCTGTGTCTACATGGGCACAAATCTTCGAAATAGCCATATTTCGAAGATTAATAATGAGGCGCTGAATATTCAATTCAGCGCCTCATTAGTATTAGGACACTTCAGGCTGCGGCGCTTCGAAAGCGTCGCTTTTGAAAGTGCGTGGCTTGGCACGGCTCCATGGGGGTCCTTTTTGAAAGGACCCCGCACCTTCTGAAATCCCCTTATTCCGATCAGTGAGTGGGATAAGGGGATTTCGAAAGGTATGGGGTCCTTTCAAAAAGGACCCTGTAGTGAGCCGGTATGGCCTTCTGCTGACTCAGAGGCAGAGGAGGCTGCGCAGAGGCCCTGGTGGGCGGGCCCGGAGCCAGAACACCAGTGGCCCGCCCCTCAGAGGGCAGGGCCCAGGGCTAGAACGGCCAAGGGCAGGGCTCGGGACCCATTAAAGCCTGGGCCTCCGGGCAGGGAGGAGGCGCCTGCGCGAGCTCCCTGGCGCCAGGGGGCAGAGGGCCTGTTGCCGCCCGGCCGGGCCCGAGGAGCAAGCCCCCAGCGGCCCCGCGCAACCACAGATCCAGATGCCCCGCGGGACTACCCGGATTTCCCAGACCTGCCAGGACCCTCATGCCGGCGGAGACCCCTCGCCTTGGAGGAAGCCCCGGACGCGGCCAGACCGGCGAGGGTGAGCGACCACGAGGCCCCAGGAGCGGCCTGCCCCAGAGTCCCGGCGGACCCCTGCAGCCCCCAGGCCCAGGATTGCCTCGGGCCCACCGTGCTACCGCCGCCAGACTATCCGAATGACATCGACATGAGCGACTGGCCGGAGCCCCCGAAGGTGGATGATTTGGAGGAGACCGACCCTGCGGGACCCCCTAACCAGATGGACTGGGACCTTCCCCTGGTGGAGGTAGAGGTAGGAAGTGGCTCGGGGAATGACGCTCCCGAACCCATGGCAGTGTGTTGCGGCCTGGATCCCCACTGCCGTGGTCATGTGTGAGCGACCCCCAGGGCCCCGGGCTGGGTCACAGTGGAGTGGGAGGGCCTGCGACCCCTTACCCCCTCCTTGACAGGGCCAGCCCATGCTAGGCCTGTGCTCAAACCCTTGTGCTGTTGCCCCGCCCCAAACTGAGGGCTGGGCCTGTGCTCAAACCCGTGTGCAGCTGCTCCTCCCTGAACTGAGGGCTGGGCCTGTACTGTGTTACAACTGTGAACTGCTGCCCGCCCTGCACTGAGGGCTGGGCCGGGATTGTGTTACAACTGGGAACTGCTGCCCCACCCTGAACTGAGGGCTGGGCCGGTGTCATAACCCTCTTTTGGTTGCCGCCCGCCCTAGGCCAAGGGCTGGGCGTCCCAGGACTCCTACAGACCCCCATGTAGCCACACCAAACTGCGCGTTTGCAAAGTGCCGCAGCCGGAAGCATCCTAACCCTGATGAGACGATGAATATTCAATTCAGTGCCTCATTATTAATCTTCTAAATATGGCTATTTCGAAGATTTGTGCCCATGTAGATACAGCATATTGTCCAGGCTGACCCCCATTCTGACACTCTAGGCTGCATCTACACTAGCAAGATCTTTCAGACTACCCAGGGCTCTTTCAGAAGATCTCACATGTGCATGTCATTTTAGGACCCTATTCTGGTGTTTGCACTTGCAGATTGGGGTGTCTTTCTTTTGGAATGAAATTTGTCTACTTACGCAGACAGACTGTAGTCTTCTGGGTAGGTTACCTTACAATGCATATCACCCAAGTATATAATTATCTTTCAGAAGTGCATTAAATAACATGATTATATAAGTAATGGACAGAATGTTCTTTTCTATTTCTTGTTTATTTCTATAATATAAACTCAGATAGACACAGATGTCTCTGTACGTATATTAAATTGAAACGTTGAGGCTACGTCTACACTAGGACAAATCTTCGAAAAGCCCATGCAAATGGCCATTCTGAAGATTACTAATGAGATGCTGAAATGCATATTCAGCACCTCATTAGCATGCTGTGGGCCACGGCTCTTCAAAATTGCTGCTTTTCACTGCCGCATGGCTTGTCCAGATGGGCCTCCTTTTTGAAAGGACCCTGGGAACTTTGAAATCCCCTTATTCCTGATCTTCTGATAGGAGTAAGGGGATTTCAAAGTTCACAGGGTCCTTTCGAAAAGGAGCCTTGTCTGGATGAGCCACGTGGCAGCGAAATGTGGCAATTTCGAAGAGCTGTGGCCTGCGGCATGCTAATGAGGCGCTGAATATGCATTTTAGCGCCTCATTGGTAATCTTCGAAATGGCCATTTGCATGGGCTTTTCGAAGATTTGTGCCAGAGTAGACATGGCCTGAGATATACACATCTCTTAGAACTGGAAGGGACTTCAAAAGGTCACTGAGTCCAGCCCCCTGCACTCACAGCAGGACCTAGCTCCAGCCCTCACAGATTATTGTTTTTTAAATCTAACCTGCCCCATTGAATTGGGTTTACAAGGCCAATGCGCTAACCACTGAGCTGTCCTGAAGGCCCTGGAGAAAGATCTGTCTCTAGCACAGATGAGCTTTAGCCTTATTGTAGAAAATTCCAATTATTCGGAGAAGGGACTTTATCAAGTGCAGTCTTTATCCCCAAATGTGAGTTAGCTGATCTGTTAGATAACCTGGACGCAGGCCATGGACAGCCTGGAAGATAAGGGCTGCCTCTCCAGGTTCCTTCCTCTTCTAGCATTCTATGAGTTCATGAACTTCATTGGAGCTTCCATTGGAAGCCATTGTAAGGAGTGGAGAGCACAATTTGAAAGCTGAGATTGCTGCCCCCGATAGTTTTCTGTTCACTTTTGGAAATGCTGCCACAAGGAAGAGTAACAAAATGGTGTCGAGGAAATTGGAGAGGAAGACAGGGAGGACAGCCATCAAACGCTTCATCAGCTGGTGCATGGTGAAACAGTGTTGGCTGACTCATTCTTATAAGCAAGATGAAGCAAGATCCTTAGCTGCTGGAAGCTACCAAGGATCCACTGAGTTCAAAATCTTGGCAGTCATGGGCCATCCAGTCCGCCAGACTCATGGTCCGGTGGCTGGAAGTTGAACCCAGACAAATCTGGGCTAGAA
The DNA here is from genome assembly GCF_033958435.1 of Carettochelys insculpta. Taxonomy (NCBI): domain Eukaryota; kingdom Metazoa; phylum Chordata; order Testudines; family Carettochelyidae; genus Carettochelys; species Carettochelys insculpta. Next base: position 68,870,662 of record NC_134144.1, read on the forward strand.
ATAAGGCACCAGTTTTTTATAGTGAGCCTCTACCATTATCTTTCTAAGGAGCATGGTGGATTCTCTGTCAATGGTAGTTATAAAATTAAGAATAGATGTTTTTACTGAGAAGTATGTTTCTGTTTGGAGAAGGGGTGTGTTGGGGTGTTCAGTTTTGTGCGATTTAGAACATCGGCAACTTTATCCAGTTTGCATAGGAAGTAACCAGGGAAATCCTATGGGCTGTGGTGGATCATTACAGTGGTTCGTTCTGGCTTTATGATCTGTGAATGGATATCTGCAAATATACACCAAAGGAGGACGTGCTCCGAGGTTTTCTTTGAGTGTAAGAACTCCTGAGTAGGGACAGTGCCATCTTCTGTGTTTGGCATGCCTGACCACCGGACAGGCATGGGGTAGGCAAAGGGGGCAGTTGCTCCAGTGCCCAGCCTCTCTAAGGGGTGCAGGAGCAACCACCTGCTGGCCCCACTGGTATTTGGAGAGCACCTACTACATGTGGGTTACACACGTCTGTGTAAGGATAGGTGGAACAGATTATAAAGGACATTCCATGCGTCAGAGGACAAACGGAGAAAGTCACCGATTTCTAAATCGAGCTATATCCTCAATGTGTAGAAGTTTATCCAGACGTAAAATTCTTTTAATGAGAAGAATTTCCAACTTCATTATTATGATGGGAAGTTTAATTATTATTTGCAAGTACTTTAAGATTTTTACATGAAAAATGCTACTGAAGCACCTGAACTTGATAGTAGCAGGGCTGAAATCCACCGAGGGCCCCGGAGAAAGGTGGAAGAGGGGGCCTGGCTTCATGATCCTGGAAGAGGTGGGGCCCAGCACAGTCAGCCTTAGCGCTGCCTGGACTGCGGCACTGCCCCCACCCCCACAGCCATGTGGAGTGGTATAGCAGCAGTGCTGTGACCCTTGAAAGGGGCTTCAAGCTCTGGCTGCTGCCGCTGCCAAAGTAGCAGCACTGCAGGCCAGAACTCTGGGCTACTTAGAAATGCCGGGTCCCTATGCAACTGCCCCTTGCCTTCCCAACTCTAGTCAGCAGGCCTCCTGAATAGGTTTCCTTTCATTTCCAAAGTGTATTTACTCACCTTTTGGGCTTCATATCCTACATCTAATACACAAGCCATCTACTGAATCTGGGTAATGTTTATTGGAGAAACTCCAAGGTAAGGTTAATTCTGCCATTTTTAATGAGGTAGTTTCAATCCACAAAGAACGAAATAAGAAATTAACCACAGAGCTCAGGAGAGAAAAGATCCCACGCTGCCTTTAAACATAGGGACCTTCAGAACCGATCATTTTGTGTTTGATGCAGAAAGTGGAATTTTTCATTTCAGTCGGGTGCTGAACCTTCAAAGGGAAGGTGGGTTAAAAGAAATGGGAAGACCCTGAGATTGCAAAGCAAACCTGTAAATAATCAGCACACCTCAAACCCAGGGCTTAACCGGCATATTGAACACGACCATAATAAGCTGTGCAATATAAGAGGTGTTTATAAGTCGCTTCTACAAGCAATATGAAACTGGTTATTTTGTATGACTATATAAGGTATATTTTATCAGACATCTTAAACAAATAGCTCCTGTCTCCACAAATAAAACCCAAAACAGTTTTTGTAGTAGTATTCCCAGTTTCTAGCACAGAAAATGGGTACTTTTTTAAACTGAAGGTTTAAAAACCCTACAAACTATTGGTTGAACATCTCTAGTCCAGCACTCTGTTGTCTTCCAACACTCATAATCTGGCATGAATTAATTAGCCAGATGACCACTTATCATGGGTGTGGCCAAGTTTCCCATGGCTCCGTAAACTTTGCTTACAGCCACCAGTCCTGGCTCTCAACGTTCTGTGCTGGTATTTAGCTATAATTTGCCCCTAACTGTCTTCTAAGAGCCCTGTAAGCAGTGGAAGTGTTGGTAATGTGGCTAGGCAATATAGAACTCCTATGGTCTGGCTAATTTTCTGGTACAACTGCAGTCAGGTCCTGAGGGTGATGGACTAGAGAGGATCAACCTGACTTTATTTTAATCATTTTACATGACAGGATTCTCTGTTCTCTCTGGTTTTCCTCTCCAATGACTACTAAAGCAGGATGTACAAGACACAGCCTAAAATTTGGCCTCACTGGGGGAGGAATTCTGGTCAGTTAGGGAAGTCACTGCGAGTCAGATGGAGATAGGATATTATCCAATGCTTCTAACCCACTGGGAATGTTTTGTCTGGCTAATTTTAGTTTTTTATGAGAATCAAACCTAAATAACACATCCTGGGGAGTCCCCCAATGGAGATAGGATGGAAACCAAGCTCCGAGAGCCTGTGTGGTGATAAGCTACCAAAACTCAGGCTGTAACCCAAACTGGAATGTCTACATCTAAATTAAACAGACTGGCAGCTGAGTCCCACAAGCTGGCACAGGCCAGCCGGGGTGTGTAACTTCTGTAGCAGTGGGGATGCAATAATGATGGTCACCATCTTAGCCACCACACACACTCCTGATTCACAAACCTGTCAGCAAGCACGTTAATGGAGTGGGGCATTCTGGTAATGACCTGAAAGTCTGTGTTTTACTGAAGAGGAATTTTCACAGCCATTTGGAAAGAGAGGCTGCTGAATTCTCCTTTATATTCAAATTCGACACATTAACACGTGGTTTGAACCAGGATGACAATTTTCTAGATCATTATAGGGGCTCTTTTACATACTTTGCTTTACCTAATTCTTGACTTCCCACCGCTCCTTCTGCCCCTCTGCTCTCTTATTTGCTCACCTTGATAATAATTTTTCTGATTTGTCAACCTTGATTACTATTTTTGGTTCTCTGTGCCTTAAACATTGAGTCTGTTCTGGTCCGGCTATGGTCTGAAGAAGGGGGTCTGCCCCACGAAAGCTCACCTAATAAATTATTTTGTTTGTCTTTAAAGTGCTACTGGACTGCTTTTTTGTTACCACAGATTGAACTGTGAGCTTCCAGAATAAGCACAAGATCTGCCGCAAATTGAGCTAAGTCTCCACCTTGGGGGCAGGCTCGCTGATGGGGGTGGGGGCATGCCAAAGGGGTCAGTTATCCCTGGGCCCAGCATTTCAAAGGGGACCAGAGCTGCGGCCTGAAGTAGCAGTGGCCAGCGCTCTGGGCCCCTTTGGAACACCTTGGAACGTTGTGCCGCTATTCCATGTGCAGCGCAGATGGAGTGTGTGGAGGGGGGGGGCAGGGATGACTGCCTTACGTCCTGCCCCTTCTGACTTTGGCCCTGCCCCTTCTGGGAGCAGGGAGCCGGTCCCCACTCACACCTTGCCCAAAGGCCTGCAGTGGCTATTGGTGCAGCTGCTTGGGGGCTGCAACAGCCCCTCTTCTCCAGATGTGACCCATTTCCCTCATAGGGTGGTTGCTGTTTAAGAGAGAGTGGTGGTAGGAGTGGGTTGTTTCTGGGTCATTGTTGCTAGGCAGAGATAGCGCTTCATGTGCAGAAGATTCTGGAATTGGGTGTGGCAGTTTTGGCATCTGCTCCACTAGGTTTTCTACTTGTTGCTGGGGTCAGACTTTAGAAAGTGGAACAATCACAGCAGTTGCTTTGCTAGGGGCCATGCACACTGTGTGGGCTGGGAACAGCTGCGTTCAGGAGTATGACATTGTCCCTAACCCAGAAACATTTTTCAGCAGGGTAGTGACATTGCTGATCCTGTCAGTGGAAGCAGGGGCAATGCACATCATAGCAAGGTGAAACTGGGACAGAAAACTAACTTCTGTCTTAACTATGTGCTTGAGTGCTGGTTTGATATTTCATCAAACTCTTCTGGTCTGGTTAACTTTCTCGGCAACTATGTTTTGTCTAAACATAGTGATGGGGCAATGCCATTTATATTTTGTTCCCAGGTTTTGTACGGACTTAAAGAAAACCCTGTTATACTTTTGAGTGACTTAACTGAACGATGGGTTAATCTGTTTGCGGGTGGGCAAGCAGTGATTTTTAGCAGAGGAAGAGTCTGCTTGAATTCCAGCTGAAGGTTTTCTACCAACAAGTGGGGAGGAAATGCTATTTTAAACACAGCAAGTTGTACAGCTTTGGTGATCAAAGGCTGTTACTGAAATTTAGGTGAACTCCACTTGAGGTTTTTTTTTTGGAACACATAGTTTCCTGTCTTGGTATTTCTGTGGTAACTGATTGTTTAGATTTTAGTGTGCTTGTATTTGTGTAGAACTGAAGGTTATATCTGTGGTCATGAAAGAGGCATGTTCTGCTGTGAAAACTAGGTCATTCTTAATGAGATTTTTCTAAAAGTAACTAGATGCATTTCTTTCACTCTTTTGGGGATCAGAATGTGGGGAGGCTGATCCTGTGCAATCCTTGCTGAAAATCCTGAGAGACGGAACTCTGGGTCTCCTAGTACTTTCTGTGGGGGTTGGGTTTCCTTTAAGCACTGGAGAAGGGCAACAAAGCTAACTCTAGCCCATTCAAGTTTACGTATGGGTCGGTATTACAGGGCTAGCCACCCCCAGCCTGTTTGGCCTGTGTGGCTCTGCAGAGCGCTGGGCCCGGCCAAGAGCAGAGCTTCTGCCTAGGAGCGTGTACAGTGCAGCAGGGGACCTCCCGGGAGCAGACTACAGGCAGCATGGTGGGGCTGACCCGGGAGTGCTGGCAGCACAGCTGGGGGCATCCCGGAATGGAGGGCCCACCTGGGAGTGCGGGCAGTGTGGCGGGAGCTGCCTGGGAACATGGGCAGCACAGCCCGGCCTGGTAGCAGAGTGTGCACTCGAGAGTGCTCAACGCTGGGGGGAAGCTGGCTGCAGAGACAGCAGCTGAGGCCGACACACTGGACCAGCTTTTTGGTGGCCCCTTGAAAGTGGCAGCCCCAGGCGACCACCCGGCTCGATTTCCCCTGAGACCGGCTCCGCAGCTGTACTTTTACTCAAGTAACTTTTTGGGGAACTTTTCCACCTCCCTTCCTCACATTACTTTGGGATTATTCCAAGATAACAAAGGAGACTTTGGCCCTTTTTATTATTACAATACCGTTCAAGCCAAAGGGGGCATGCTGAAATGACACACCTGATGCATTGTGGACAATAACCTACATTACTCAAAGTTGTTTGTCTTTAAAAGGCCGGTCGATTATAAAAAGTTAATGATGTGACTCTTTTTTTGACAGGACTCTAAAAGGGGAGAGGTTTCTGTTGCAATGCACAAGAAATTCTGCAGTAAACTACAAAATAAATGTCTCAGGCTACGTCTACACATGAAGCCTACATCGAAGTAGCTTATTTCGATGTAGCGACATCGCAATAGGCTATTTCAATGAATAACGTCTACACGTCCTCCAGGGCTGGCAACGTCGACGTTCAACATCGACGTTGCGCAGCACCACATCGAAATAGGCACTGTGAGGGAACGTCTACACGCCAAAGTAGCACACATCGAAATAAGGGTGCCAGGCACAGCTGCAGACAGGGTCACAGGGCGGACTCAACAGCCAGCCGCTCCCTTAAAGGGCCCCTCCCAGACACAGTTGCACTAAACAACACAAGATCCACAGAGCCGACAACTGGTTGCAGACCCTGTGCATGCAGCATGGATCCCCAGCTGCAGCAGCTGCAGCCAGAAGCCCTGGGCTAAGGGCTGCTGCACACGGTGACCATAGAGCCCCGCAGGGGCTGGAGAGAGAGCGTCTCTCAACCCCTCAGCTGATGGCCACCATGGCGGACCCCACTATTTCGGTGTTGCGGGACGCGGATCGTCTACACGTGCCCTACTTCGATGTTCAACTTCGAAGTAGGGCGCTATTCCCATCCCCTCATGGGGTTAGCGGCTTCGATGTCTCGCCGCCTAACGTAGATGTTAACGTCGAAATAGTGCCCAACACGTGTAGCCGTGATGGGCGCTATTTCGAAGTTAGTGCCGCTACTTCGAAGTAGTGTGCCCGTGTAGACACGGCTCCAGGGACTTGGAATTCACCCCTAATACTTTGGAAACAACTGCCCAGCCAAGGTGATTTTTTGTGTAATGTCAGATTGAGGGCCATATTACCAACTATTTCTGAAGGAGAAAGATACATGGGGAGTTGGCTGAGCTCCTTACCAGCTATGAGCTTAAAGGAAAGTGGATTTGCAGTATTGAAAGGAGAGCTGAGTGCTTTGGACTTGCGAGACAGGGAAAAGCTCTTTTTATTAAGAAAATAATCCTTTTTTATTGTATTGCTGGCTCTGCTGTCACTCCCTGCTGCTCTCCACCCCAGCCCCAGTTATAAGTATTCCCAGTGGGATCATCCAAACGACATTGGTAATAATGAACTGCTCTATTGAGATATGGCAGATAATTTTGGAGGGCTGGTTTCCCAGCACAGATGTGAAAGGGCCTGAATGCAGCTAGTATGTTCAAATTCTGCTGCAGAGGGGGAAAACGAGCCTCCGGCATACTCTTTAGGGCAACTCTCTGCATAAAGGCTTTTTCTATGGCAGCACAATGGGATGGTGATGGAGAGACCAAGGAAGGGTAGTGGTAAGGCCAGTGGGTCTTGAGTTCAAAGCATTACAGACCAACCTGAGAGAGGTGCATTGGAGCTGCTATTATAAGCATTAGTTGTTAGGATAGAAAGGTCCACTGACTCAGGCTGGAAGTGCAAAATGCGCTGTGGCAGACACTGGTTTTGCTCTGTGCCAGTATTAAGAAGGGGAGAATGCCCCATTAACGTCATTTCAATAGAGCTTCCAATGGATTTGCTGGATGATTCAAGGAGCACTTTCCCCATGACAGAATGTTGTCAGAAAGCTCCAGGCACTGCAAATTTTTGGCAGGTTTTAAATTGTTACCTCCGTCCACGCAATCACTTCAGCCCTTACTCCATGTCAATGTGAAGTGTGAAACTGACTAGGAGCAACTCAAAGAGGGGGACTAGAAACAGAAGATATTTTACTTATTTTTATGAATCCTCATTTATTTTAAACACCGGTATTTCTCCCTCCTCTATGCCATAGGCATACACTAATAACTCTCAAACTTTCAAATTTAGTGAAACAGCAGAAGGGAAAAATCAGAAGGAAGTGAACAACACAGGGTGGATGAGGGAATAAGAGAAGACACTTATTATTAAGATATAAACTACATAACACACGATTAATGCATGCAGAGCCACAGATCTTAAGGAATAACAAATATGTACTGCACTAGCATCAGAAGGGAACGACTGTAAGGCATAAAAACTTTTGCAAAGCACATCATTTTAATTCACATTATGCACTGTACTCTCTTTGTTGAATGATGGATTAATAGAATTATCAATTCCCTTTCCTCCAAGGAGAGTCATCCTTGAGCAATCTACTTAAAGAACCAAATGTTCCAACCCCCACATTAGGTTTTTAAAGATGAAAGATTGGATTCTGATTGTGGTGTAAAGGTGAAGACCGTGAAGTTTGCTTTATGCTGTTTGTTTTTGCATTTCTAGCACCTCAGACACTGACGAGCGAGAAAATCAATTTCACTTTTCTTTGCAGTTTCTTTCACTCTGCAGGGATCCCAGTATTGTAACACTTACATAGCAAACACTCCAGGGGGTTTGGGAAGTTTGTTCCAAATCGGCTACCCAAGATTTTCAGAAGTATCTACTGATGAGCAGAGTCAACTTAGACTAAAACCAGGGGCCTGAGTTTTCAGAGGGTGGACCAGCCCTTTGACTGCTCAAATTGGGCTCCTAACTGTCTGAGGTTAGTCGCTAATGGATTTTGAAAGTCTTGGCCCCTCTTCTACTGGCATTAAATAAGGAATGGTGGATACATTTTTACTACTCAAGTTGTGTAAAATTAGTATTTTTTTTTTACAGAATCTGAATCTGTGGCCCCACTTAGGTTCACAGAGCCCTGTATATTGCTTCCTAATTAAAATATGTGTAATAGCCATAAGGATGCCATTCAATAATATTTGGGCTGCATAAGAACACATTTGAATTCATGTAGCAGAGTATGAGTTTTATTAGTAATAACTGTTTGTGTGGTGGAGTCCCAGTCATGGGCTATGCCTTGCAGTGCTAGGCATTGTACAAACATAGGACAAAAAAGGGGGCAAAAAAATGATTTGAAAAAAAATCTCTATATTTGCCATAAAATTTTTTGTAATGTGGAGATGAACTTTATCATGGCTGCCAAACACACTAACCTCAACCTTATAAACCATTGAGTCAGAACTACAGGCTTGGAACCATTTATAACCTTTTCCTTTAACAGTTCATGCAAAGTATATGATAATTGTACACTATTAACAGAGGTTGATTAGACAATACTGTGCTATTAATTTTTTAAGCAAAACTCCTCATTGATTTAAATGGGGAACTCTGATTCAAAATGGCTGGGCCAATGTGGGCCATTATAATTAGCATTAAGGAATGGCTAAGGATCATTGGGAGTTTTGCTATTTACTTCACTGAAGCCAAGAATACTCCACAAAGTCTTACCTGAACGCCCAGAATAACTCCATCGAGGTTAAAGGAGTTATGCTGGATTTAGATTTCCGTTAAAGTAGGATTTTGCACCAGACTGTTTCAATGCTACTATTTAATGAAGCTGCTTCTCTTATCCTAACACGCTGAGTAGAAGAGCCAAACAATATCTCTGACAGTTTGCTACCAAGTGATACTGACTGGACAGCTTTGACTGAAGACACACATCAGATATGTTCAGGGCTGTTGTACAGAGGACAGTGGCAGCTGTTCTTTGGTCCCATTAAAGGTAGGACAAGAAGTAATCGGCTTATTCTGCAGCAAGGAAGCTTTAGGCTAAATATTTGAAAGGCCTTTCTAACTATGTGGATAGTTAAGCTCTGGAAAAGGCTTCCAATGGAGCCTGTGGAATCATTGTTACTGGAAGTTAAGAACAGGTTAAGTAACACCTGTCCTGATGGTCTAGTATACTTGTCCTTAGTGTAGGGGGCTTGATGTCTTCTCAGAGTACCTCTCAGCCCTGCACTTCTGTGCTACCAGGAAGATTTCCGGCACCACTCAGCTCTGCTGCATGTTGTTTTGCTTAAGTTCAGCAAATGTCTACATGAGGAGATCAAAACCTAATCTTGTCTTGTGTTGCTTCTCTGTGGTTTCTGGTGCTTATATTAATCCTACTTAAACTAAGTGGTCTGAGATTTAGGAGATTTGAAATACAAAATAGATTCTAACCTTGAGATGGATTAGGGTTGTCGTCTGACACAGAACTGTCATGTAGGACTAACGTAATAAAAACAAGAGCTGAAAAGGCTGTTTTAGTGCTTTAGTTGACAACAGGGATTTATCCTCGAAAAGATAGGGACATGTTTGGTTAAAATAAAATGCTCCTCAGTGAATATGTAGCCTGAATGCCTTTCATGGCCATTGATTATATATCTTAAATAAAAGATGCAAATTTTCCTTCAAGAGATTTGTTTTCTCATCCAGGAAACCTGGTAGTCTGCAGAAGATGGATATGCTGTTGCAGGAAGGCTCTTATTTTATTTCATATAAGGAGAGGATTAGCCTACCTTATGATTACATATCTTAACTTGTGCTTCAAACAGCCCGTCTTGCAGATTATTTAATTCTTCCAATAATGAGGCTTTGTAACTGACACTCATTTAGCATGATCCAATGACGTAAATGTCTATATGTGGTCCTTATGGAGGACACAGGTAGCCCAGCTGTATAAGTGGAGGCCCTGTTTCACCCTTCCTTTGTCTTATTTTGGCAACATTAGGACTCTACAGTTAACTGGTCTGATAGTATGGGCTTATCCACAGAGCAGGTGGGAAAAAAAGACAAAATAGTTGTGAGAAATTGTTGACAGTTCATTTATAAAGGTTTGAAATAATGATTAATGATTTGGTGGGATGAACTGTATGCTCAGCAAGTTCATAGGAGACGCTGAGCTGTGTGGAGAACGATAGATACTGGAGGGACGGGATACTGTCAGAGCGACCTACACAGATTTGAGGATTGGGCTAAAAGCTATCTGACGAGAGACAAGTGGAGAGTCCTGCACTTAGGACGGAAGAATCCCATGCACCCCTTCAGGCTGCGGAATGATTGGTTAAGCATCAGTTCTGCAAAAAAGGACTGGGGGATTACAGTGAACAAGAATCTGGATATGAGTCAACACTGTGCTCTTGTTGCCAAGAAGGCTAACAGCATATTGGAGCATTGACTGTAGGTCAAGGGAAGTGATTATTGTGCTCTATTCAGCACTGGTGAGGCCATCTAGGAAGTACTGTGTCCAGTTACTGGGCCTCCCCATTACCAAAAGGATGAGGACAAGTTGGAGAGAATCCAGCAGAGGACAATGAAAATTATTTACATATGATATATGGAGAAAGGCTGAAGGATCGGGGCTTAATTAGTCTTTAGAAGAGAAGAAGGAGGGAGGGTGGGACTTAATAGCAGCCTTAAACCTGAAGAGGGTTTCAAAGAGGATAGAGTCAGTCTGTTCTCAGGGTGGCAGATGACGGAACAAGAAGCAATAGTCTCAAGTTGCAGCTGGGGAGATCTTGGTTGGATATTATGAAAAGGTATTTCATTAGGAGGGTGGTGAAGTACTGGAATGGGTTAGCTAGGGAAGTGTTGGGATCCGCATCCCTAGAGGTTTTTAAGGCCCTGGCTGAGATGATTTATTTGGGGTTGGTCCTGCTTTGAGTAGGGAGGTTGGACAAGATGAATCTCTTTGAACCCTCATCTTGCATGAATCAAACACATTTTAACAAAATTGTTAATTTGACCTAGAACATTATTAAAGTGGTTATTGAACTTTTCAGATATTGAAAACCCCCTGATATTTCCTGAAAGAGTTGGGTTTTTAAAAATAGGCAGTTTCTTCAATGGAAAGATTTTTTTTGAAAATCTCTACCAGCTTGGTTGGTCAACAGCCCTACATAGGTGAGAGAGTTGATTGAAATGTAGGGGTGTAACCCTATGCTGATGAATGACCATGTATACTCAGGACTGCTATGTGTTGTCCTGGGCACATGGATAGGAACTTTACCTCCTGATGTAGTAGCTAGAGCGGCCTGTGCTTGTACGATGCCAGAAGTGGGCCTCACCAAATGTAGGAATCGAAGATGCGTCTGAGTCACAGACTAGTTCCCAGTGTGCTCCTGAGGCAGCACAGTTATGCAGTTCCCCATATGAGGTGTCTGGCAGGAAACCATTTTGCTCTAGTTCATGGAGACTGCAGAGCGTAAGAAGTGCAGCACTCTGACTAGCAGGTATAATTTATATCACATTTCCACTAGTTCAAGTCTCTGAAGGAAAAGTCATATTACAAAAAGAGAGAGCCTGGATTTTATTCTCAATCACAGGAATGGTTTTTGTACAAAATATCCAGTTGCAGATTGGTCTCTTTTCTTTTACGTCTGTAGTTCAGCTTTTCAGACAGCTACTAACCAGGACAGAATGCACATATATTGCAGGTAACTGGAAACATAACCAGAGGCCTAGAGTTGACAAGGATATCACTCTTCTTTTTACCCCAAAAAGCAATCTGGTAGACAGGAACCCCTCAGCTTTACCTCCGGAGTCAAAAGAACACGGGAAGCAACATGTAAATTCCTCACACTGCCTCTCAAGTCCTGCCACTTTTAGGTGTGAGATGGAAATTCGCTTTCCACACCTAGCAGCCATGGCTGTGTCTCCATCTGCTCATTAGCATGTTTGCCGAGACCCCTAATTCAGCCTGGATCATGTCTTAGCTGACCCTGTACAAGCATATGTCTTCCCATGAAGAACAGTAGGGAGGGTCTGTTAAGAACGGCAGCCCTTTTGAAGACATAAGAGGAATTACCTTTCTAGACACTGTTGGGACTCTGGATGCAATGCTGAAGAGGTCCTCCACAAAGACTGACTTACACTCTTTGTCTAAGGGAGTTAGAAGTCTGTCCAATGTACAAAGCATCTGGGCATTGTTGGCACATGATGGCATATATGATGTTAGTTGAGGAACATGAAAATGTGCCCGTGATTCTTTGAATAACCTGGTTAGGTCCAGTGATGGTATTACCAGAAAAGATATGTGGAGAAAGCTGGCAGTGGGCTTTATTGCAAGGAAAGGTTCCAGGACTGGCATTCCTGGGGTATAGACTGTGGCTGTCAGACTGTTGTTCATAGGTGTGCTGGAAAAATTCCTTTAGACAAAGAGTTAGTGGGCACAAAACAGACATAAAAACACTCCAGATCCACAAACCGGTTAATCAACATTTTAATGGAGTGGGCCATTCTGTTAATGACTTAAGAGTCTGTGTGTTACTGAAGAAAAAGTTTCGCACCACTATTGAAAGGAAGGCAGCTGAGCTGTCTTTTATATTCAAATTCGGCACATTAACACGTGGTTTGAACTGGGATGGGAATTTTCAGAGTCACTATAGGGGCTCGTTTGCATACTTGGCTTACTCTAATTCTTGACCTTCCCCCCCTACCCCTCTACTCTCTGATTTGCTCACCTTGATCATTTTTTTTCTGATTTGTCCTCCTTGATTACTGTTTTTGGTTCTCTGTGCCTTAAATATTGAGTGTGTTCTGGTCTGGCTATGGTCTGAAGAAGTGGATCTATCCCACGAAAGCTCACCTAATAAATTATTTTGTTAGTCTTTAAAGTGCTACTTGACTGCTTTTTTGTTTTTACACTGTAATGTCTTTGGAAAGAGAACTATCTTTTTGTTCTGTGGGTCTTTGTACAGTGGCTAGCACACTGTGCTCCTGGTCTATGACTGCAGTTCCTACTTGCTAATACACTGCCCACGTGTAATTATTCTACGACTATAGGGAAGTTGCAGAAAATTAATACAACCTCTGGCTGTGTCCCAAAGCCCTTTGAAATCAATGGGAGGCCTTGCCAGTCATTCCTTTTCTCTCTTTTCCTATTGCAATGTTTTGTTCATCAGTTCCGGAAACAGAATACAATGTGACTGAGTGGACCGGTCGTACCTCCCAAATAATTAATAGGTAATGACACATGCAAACACTTTGCCCATGAGCTATAGGATGAAAACTGTTCATTCAAACTCTGAATAATGGTGATGAATAATGAGAATTCCCAGAAATCAGCATGTGTTTGAGTACAATTCTTGAACAAAGAAAGGGTTACATTCACCAGATAATTTATTCACAATGAATCAACCAGCTCCATTTGTGAGAATTAATTAGTAAAGAGCTTTAAGGATAAAAAGTGCAGGAAAAATACTAGGTATTATTAAATTGCTCTGATTGGAAAAGAACTGTTTTCTCCCTCATTTGATGTAATACATATCTTGATTGGTTTTTAAAAGTCAAATACTGACACTTACCTGCTCTGTGGGTTTGTGAAGAAGTCAATCAAGATTCAATAATTAATGTTATCTTCTAAAATGGGACATGAATTTTGGGTTTTCTCTAAAGGCAAAACTCTCATTCACTTGTACAGGCTCTGACCTTAATGTAGTCGGTCTGTGTGATTTTTCACCCCGTGTTAGCTTTCAAGCTGTTAGACTTTTTTGCATAGCTTTCATTTCAAGAATTTGATGTATAATTTTCAAATGACACTCAGCCACAGCACAAGTTTGCCCATAGCTGTCTGACTTTAATTTTTAAATTAACTTATCTCTTTTAAATAGCATCACCTACCTACACAGTTGCAAGTTGAGACCTGGCTCATGAGTGGATCTGGTAAAATAGATAATTTTCTAAAGAACAACAAGAAGTCTTGTGCCACCTTATAGACTAATAGATATTTTGGAGCATAAGCTTTTGTGGGCAAAGACCTGCTTCGTCAGATGCATATATTAATATTGATGTTGCATCTGACAAAGCGGGTTTTTGTCCATGAAAGCTTATGCTCCAAAATATCTGTTAGCTTATAAGGTGCCACAGGACTTCTTGTTGTTTTTCAAAATACAGACTGATTCGGCTACCTCTCTGATACTTTTCTAAAGAATGTATTTAGTTTTTATTCATCATAGGTAAACATTTGTTCAACTGCTAGTAGCTGATGGATAAAAATCTTCTTCTCTGTAAACATAAAGTTTTATTCTGTAGGGATACAATATTTTCCATCAGCCCCTCCAGTTGCATTTTCTAGCAGATAAAATCTTCTCCATCAGCAAAAAGATAATTTTTTGGCAGTCGTGACACTGCACACCACAGACCATTCACACCCAGCTTATCTCAGACTCCTATCTGTGATACCTGCCTTCCATCACTCTTGCTAAGAAACTGCCCCCTGCAACTCAGCCAATGGGTACTCAGAACAAATTGTTGTTTGATTAAATGTTGTCTGCAGAGCAGTGGATCGAGGATCTAGTATTAAGATTCTGGTGCATGGTTTGTGGTGTACGAGAGTTGTGGAAGTGGTGAAATGTCCACCTTTGGGCTGTGGAATAAAAAGTGCTGTTAAATGCTGCTTAAATATTTACTCTGATTAGGACAGAAAACAGAATGCTTGTTCTGTGAGACATTCCAAAATTTAGATTGTTCCAAATTTAGCATTTTTCTAGAACTTTCCTTTGATCGTAGCATAGGACAGGAACGATAGGACTACAGGGCCAGTGAAAGCTGTGCAACTGTGGCTAACAGGGAAAACATGTACTGTGCAGATTCCTGATCTGAACATGTAGTCACTTTTCATGCTGCCTGGGAAACTCTAAGTGACTTCTCTGCTTCTCAGCATCCATCAGCACCTCTCCTCCTTTGCTATAGAACAGTTTCTTCCCTCAGATTATCACCTAAATGGAAAGGCTAAGTCTTATGAGATGGTGTAACCAAGGTGCACTCATCTCCTAAGAGCACCTGTGGCTCAGCGCATATGTGACCACTGACAGGTGGACTTGAACTTGGGACTGCTGGAGCATTAGTGCATCAGCCACTTCCATAGGGGTCAGAAACCTTTCCAAAGTAGAGTGCTGAAGCTGACTTTTTGGTGTCTGTGTGCCAAGTGCCTAAGGCTGTGTCTACACTCACTCCCTACTTGAAAGGGAGGATGGTAAGCAGGGTGCTGGGAGATTATTAATGAAATGTTGTGGTGCATATGCAGCACTTCATTAAGCTAATTCTCGCCCGTGGCAGCTTCGAACTGTTAAACTGGTACTTCGAACTGCCGGCCCGTGTGTAGCCACGGCTAACCTGCTGGTACTTCGAAGTGCCTGGGCAACTTCGAAGTCCCTTTACTCCTCAAAATTTGGCAGTGCAGGGGCCTCTGATTACATTTTCGTGCACACAGCTAAAATCTTTACTCAGAGCCACACATGCAGACAAAAAAGGGTTAATAAGGCTAATTCGAATGATATAAGCCTTATTATCACTCAGACTAACTCCATAAAATAATTAAAAGGTTGTTAGGGAAGATTTCAATTCTCACTTGTGAAGTTGGAGTCTTCTTCACAAAGCACTGAAGCAGCAAGTATCCATCTGCCGAGATCAGTGGTTCCCAAACTTTTCGGCATCACTCCCCCCGCTTTTCAGCATCACTCCCCCCACCTCTTTTTTACCACGGGCCAGCCACCCCAGCCACCTGTGAGCTG
Organism: Carettochelys insculpta; assembly: GCF_033958435.1. Classification (NCBI taxonomy): domain Eukaryota; kingdom Metazoa; phylum Chordata; order Testudines; family Carettochelyidae; genus Carettochelys; species Carettochelys insculpta. The sequence continues at coordinate 68,886,156 of NC_134144.1, forward strand.
CCTGCCTGAGCCCCTCCTGTCCCCCAAAGCCAGGCACTGCCAACCCCTCCCCTAACCCCATCTTCCTCCTCCCTTCCATCCCACACTCACTCACCTTTGCAGGAGGCAGCTAGCTCCATGTGGGCCTTTGCCAGCTGCCTGCTTTTTATAGTGGCTGTGCCAGGTCGCCCTCATGAAATGGCAGGGGCTGAGAGCCACAAGCAAAGGCTGGCTTTTTCTTTGGGTGGGGGAAAGACTTGGGGGGGATGGGTTGCCTCATGCCCCACCTGGAATTTCTTCATGCCCCCCCCCGGGGGGGCATACCCCCAGTTTGGGTAACCATGGCCAAGATGAAGGGAGGAATTACAAAATCACAGAATGGACCCAACCAGCCTAGATATTTAAGGGCTGGAGATCCAGATGTAAGTGGTGTAGATCTAGTTCCCTGTTTTGACTGAGAGCAACATTCACTCCTGTGCAGAGGGCTAGAGCAAGACCTATGAACCATTTACACCTTTCTTAAGCTCTCAGAAGAGGGCATAAAAACGGGACTTAAGTGCCTAGCTCTTGTGCCCCTCTTCATTTCACCCAGTGTGCATGGGTCAACATGCCAGCAATGACTTATGTTTGGAGCCTTGTGGGAAACCAGGGATATCAACTTCTCGGTATAATTTCATGGTATTCCCACTACCTCATTTCCCCCAAATGTCTGCTGACAGAAAATCCTATTGCAGCTTTCTGCCCAGGGACATGTTATCCCTTTGAATGTCAGGTGGTGTGCTGTTCAGAGAAATTAATGAGGCTCTACACAGGATCCCAACAGGTACGTGCTGCTAAGGTTTCAGCAAAGAGTACAGATCCTTACTTATCTCATCCCTAAGTGCCCTTGCTGTCTTTCTCCAAATTGCTTCATAAAACGCCTTTCATATAATGTCTACAAAATCTTGAACACGCTTAGGCAGCTGTTATGTGAGTCTTAGTGTAGACATAACCTTAGACTGCTGGTAGGCCAAACTATGGTCTATCATGTGCTCCAATATTTTTTCAGTGCTTCCTTGTTCTCTCCTATCTCTCTGACTGTGTCCCCCAGTTGGGTCTTGCTTTAGACTATGAACTCTGTGGATCAAAGCCTGCCTTTATGTTCTGTATCTGTGCACAAAGAGGCTGTGGTACATGGAGCTTCTTTGTGCCACTGCTACATTTTGGCTGTGTCTACACTACAAAAATAACTTCCAAGTTGATTACTTCAAAGTACAACTTCAAAGTAAGCAACTTCTTAGCTGAGCGTCTACATACACCCTACTTCAAAGTTAAACTTTGAAGTAGAGCACTACTCCATTCCTGTGAATGGAGTAAGGACTTTGAAGTTGGGCTCCTTACTTTGGAGTTAACTTCAAAGAAAGGGAAAAATGTGTGTGGGCTTTCTGCTGGCTACTTCAAAATAGTGCCTAACTTTGAAGTTAACGTCAAAGTTGGTTCCTAGTGTAGACGCACCCTATGAGTAAATAATTAGAAAGCAGCGTGCTTTTATCCAGGCTGCATTGGCTTAGATGTTTTAAAATTGGGCCAGACACAACAGTAGAAAAAGCTGCAATGACAGTAATGGATTGGCAGGAAAAAAACCAGTCTTCATCTCATAAGGGATACATTCCCACTCAAAGCCTTTTTCTCATTCTTTGACAAATACACTCGTGAGAATGTATAAATATTGTGCTATGTTATTTCCTTGACACAGTCTTTGTTATGTGAATGAGGCAGAAGCTCTTAATATCTTGTGCTTCTTGTGAGTTATTGAAATCCACTCTTCAGTTCTGACCTTTTCAGTAGGCTATATTCTGGATAGATGACAAGTCCACTCTACTTTATCAGCATCACTTAACTTGCCGGGATGACACAGAAATTTTCAAATACAAACTGTTGAAAGTACATTGCTAAAATGTTGCAGAGCACAAGATTATATTTCAGAGGCTATTCAGCATTAACATCCTGATATTTCACTGAATGCGAACAGAAAATTGTGGAAGAAGAAATGTAGTCTCATGACAACCATGGAAAGAGTACGTGCTCAAAGTAATGTTGGCATGTGGCTGAGATGTGTAATCTGGCATTTCCCCTTGGATGCAGACAAAAGATATCCCAGTATATATATTTTTTGAAATAAGCCCATTTTACATTATACTTTTGAAGCAACTGAAAATAAATCCAAGTTGAAGGTCCGGTCCTGCAAAGGATATTTTCAGTGAGTAACTCTTTTCCATGAAAGTAGTCTTAATCCTTTTTTACTGAAGAGAATACTTGCTTTTATAAATTTTGTAAGATAAGACCTTTAATGATACCCTTTGCTACCATAATGTACACAATCATTTTGGCCATTAGGTTGAGAAATAGCTTTAACAGTTGGAGCCACTGGAAAGATTTGTCTGATACATATTTATTTTCAAATTGAAAAATATTTATCAAAAGACCAAAACTGTTCGCAAAGCAAATTCAGACTCTACTAATCTCCTAACATGGGAAAAAAAAGAAAAAAATGGAAAGAATTTGAAATTGTCAAAACAAATCATTAACATTTTCTAAATGAAAAATTCCAGTTATTCAAAACACACTGTTGTTTAGAAATAAAAGCTAAAGGGACTTTAGAAAGGTGAAAATCATATAGGAAAAACAGTGTTTTGCAGGTGTCAGAATTAAATGGTTTGGCTGCAAATGAGAATGATTTTGGTTTTTCAGTCTATGAATATTTTTTGAGAATTTACTTTTTGATCTGAGATGGGGAAAGTGAGAAACTCTCAACTAATTTATTGCAACAGAGATCAACTCAAAAGGTCTCAATATAGCCCTTCTGTACTGCCCTCCTGCCAGCCTGACATACAATTGTCCTATGCCATCTGCTTGCAGTTTACCATTTTGAATCTTCTCCCTGCTGCTGCTGGTGGTGGGGCTTTACAGCTCCCTGTTCCCTGCCCATTTTCCCTGGACTCCTCTAACCTGTGTCCTATAGGTCTAGGTTGGTAAGACTGGTGCAGAGCAATGCAATAATTCAAGCCTGTAAAGGCAACAGTTGGCAAACCAACTAATGCCCAAGGCCTAAAACCTTGACATAAGTAACTAAATAAATGACTGATACCACAAGATAGGTGATGCTGTAAGTAAGTGTTGCTAAACTGCTGACAGATAACCACAAGATGGCTGTTTGTACCAGTTTTAGAGATTCTAGCTTAAGAACATCAAAAACAAGAACTCCATGGGAACTAATTAACAAGTATGCTAATAAGCTTGAAGTAAAAGGCCTAGTAATCTGAAAGAAGGAAATGTTGGGAGGGCGAGGAAACACAGATGAGGAAAGGGAGTTGAAATCCCTTGTTTATATGAATTAAGCATACTGGGCCAAGAGCCTAACACATGACAACCACTATATCCCAACCTGTGTGCCTGGAGTAATGCCAGGATGATGAAAATTGTTGTCAGTGATGGTGTGGAAAATGATGAGGAGTTTTATGACTAACACTCTGCATTTTTCTGCAAGCCATGTTGTGAACATACAGATGGACACACCCTGGATATTTTGCCTGTTCTTTGTTATTTCTATCTACTTTGTGGTCTTGGAATATTTTGCACCTTTGCTAATAAAAATGTTACCAGCATGTCATTTTTCAGTGCAGGTCCCTCTCTTGCATACATAACACCGACAGACCTGGGTTGCCAGCACCATTGGTAGAACCTGGGAGCATAGAGTCTAAACCCTTGTATTTAACCATGGGCTACGTCTACACGTGAAGCCTACATGGAAGTAGCCTATTTCGATGTGGCGACATCGAAATAGGCTATTTCGATGAATAACGTCTACACGTCCTCCAGTGCTGGCAACGTCGATGTTCAACATCGACGTTGCGCAGCACCACATCGAAATAGGCGCAGCGAGGGAACGTCTACACGCCACAGTAGCACACATTGAAATAAGGGTGCCAGGCACAGCTGCAGACAGGGTCACAGGGCGGACTCAACAGACAGCCGCTCCCTTAAAGGGCCCCTCCCAGACACACTTGCACTAAACAGCACAAGATACACAGAGCCGACAACTAGTTGCAGACCCTGTGCATGCAGCATGAATCCCCCGCTGCAGCAGCAGCAGCCAGAAGCCCTGGGCTAAGGGCTGCTGCACACGGTGACCATAGAGCCCCGCACAGGCTGGAGAGGCAGCGTCTCTCAATCCCCCAGCTGATGGCTGCCATGGAGGACCCCACAATTTCGACGTTGCGGGACGCGGATTGTCTACACGGTCCCTATTTCGATGTTGAACGTCGAAGTAGGGCGCTATTCCGATCCCCTCATGAGGTTAGCGACTTCGACGTCTCGCTGCCTAACGTCGAAGTTAACTTCGAAATAGCACCCGACGCGTGTAGCCGCGACGGGCGCTATTTCGAAGTTAGTGCCGCTACTTCGAAGTAGCGTGCACGTGTAGACACAGCTCATGTGAGCTAAAGACACTGAGACCTCACTGGGGGTGAGCAAAGCCTCTGCTCTACACATACATCAGAGCCCTCTTGCTAACTCTCTTATTTCTGGGTCTGGTCATGAAGCAGAATCCTGCCAAACAACAGATTTCTAGGATTTCCAAATGTTCCGTATAAATTAACACACAATGAAAGAATCAGGCAATGCATCTTTTGTCTGCCTTGTTTACATCATTCATTGCATCCCTGTATTCAACTTTCCCCATCTGGGATCTATGACTCCTTACCAGCTACAGTGATCCCCTCTCAGAACTGTCTCAAGCCTTTGTCATAGGAGCTGGGCATGACCAGAAACTCCATTGTCTCTTGCTTGAGACTAGTCATTCTTCTTTGTCTACAAGCAGAAAGATCCCCCTCAGCTTGGTCTCTGGAGATAGGGTTATGCCTCAGGCAGCTTTGGCTCAGATTAGCAGTCCTATGCTACCTCTAACAACTTCTTCCTGGAGCTCGGTTTGTGACTTATGTCCTCTTCAAATTTCTGGTTCGTTCTCTTTAGCTGAACCCCATTCTGAGTTAGCCAATGACTCTACAGTGGCCAACAGACCAGCTTTCTGGTGTAAGTGCTGCCCAGGGTGAGCTTTCAGGCTCCTCCCCATCTCCTGACTCCATCCCAACTGGTTGAGCAATAGGGGATCCTTGGCCCACCTTCTCTGAAAGGACTCAGGTCATTAAAATTCAGGGTCTGGCTTCCTTCCCAAAGCAACATTCATTCCCAGAATGCTTAGGTTTATGTGGATATGTCGACCCAGCAAAACAAAACAAAACCCTTTGCAGCAAGTCTCAAAGTCTGGGTCCGGTGTAGACCTGGTCTTAGATTCTGAAGCTGCTCTCAGGTTCTTTTTCCTGATGTGTGGCTGTACCCTGAATGAACCAACTGGGCCCTTCCAAAGTCTTAAAGCACCAGGCCAGATGGCACGGTTGCACACATGGCCGCTAGATTGTACTGCTGTCAGTGGCCAACTTGTGGATAAGTTTTTAAATTCAATTTATGCATCTAACTCCTCACACTAACTACCACCTGATAAGAAGTATTCAGTGTTTCTTCAGGTTTAATTACAGGGCTTAGCACTTGCAGTCCTTCACTGATCCACAAACACCTTCTATGCTTCCTATTTAGACTCATACACTTTGCAATTAACACACCATTAAGCTTCACACCTGTAGCCCCTTTACTCTCATTCTGCTTCACTTGGCTTCCAGTTCTCAGATTCTCCCCATATTTTTATATGCTGAGGCTGCTTTTTTTTTTTTTTTTACTAATTCTTTCTAGTGAATTGTTTTTGATGACAGTGCTTGAATTAAAATAATTTTTAACTACAGAACAGAGAAAGCACAAGCAAAGCAAGTGTGGATTTTCCTGAGCCAGAGCAGCAGCAGAAGTCCTTGCAAGCTGCATAAACTGTGCCATGCTGTCCTCCACTAAATTAAACCTTGCACACCACAGCATGAACTAGGATGGAGGAAGAAGGAGGGGCTGAATATGCGAGTATTATCAGCTCCTTGTTCCACAGACTAGGAGAAACTATGAGCTGTTGAACCTCAATGACCTTGCAAAAACCGAGCTTCTGCAGCATAGATTCCTTAGAACTTTCCCTTGCCAGTCTATCTCACAGGGTGGGGAGAGGCGATTTGAGAGCAGAAACTGTGACTTAAATGGAGCAAGGTTCACGAAGACTAGCTCACACCATGGCTGATGACATCACCAAAGAACAAGGCATCTTCTTGGATGATACTGAGTCTTCCTCTTGGATTTCCCCAAGCATAAAGTGGAGCTGACACATCCTCCTAGACATGATGGATGGTGCCCCACCAGTGGTCATTAGAGGACCCTTCTGTGGTTGATGCTGCCACTTCCTGGCACTGGGTTGGAGTTGATGGCTTCAGACTTGCCTCTAACTCGACTCTGACCCATCAAAAATGATAATACTCCACTAGAATGTGGATGCTTTCTCTGGTCTTGAGCATGCCACCACAAATCTTCCTGCTGGCTTGAGCCAGCTCTGCTTGGAGGAGAATTAGTCTCCAAAGCCTGTTTAATTTTTGTCCTTTTTCCTGACAGTGCTGAAAGGAGTGAGGCCAGAACCAGTTTCACCTGGAACAACGTTTGTCTACGTTTGAAACACTACGGCTGCGTCTACACGTGCACGCTACTTCGAAGTAGCGGCAGGAACTTCGAAATAGCGCCCGTCACGTCTACACGTGTTGGGCGCTATTTCGAAGTTGAAATCGACGTTAGGCGGCGAGACGTCGAAGTCGCTAACCCCATGAGCGGATGGGAATAGTGCCCTACTTCGACGTTCAACATCGAAGTAGGGACGTGTAGACGATCCGTGTCCCGCAACATCGAAATAGCGGGGTCCTCCATGGCGGCCATCAGCTGGGGGGTTGAGAGATACTCTCTCTCCAGCCCTTGCGGGGCTCTGTGGTCACCGTGGGCAGCAGCCCTTAGCCCAGGGCTTCTGGCTGCTGCTGCTGCAGCTGGGGGTCCGTGCTGCATATACAGGGTCTGCAACTAGTTGTTGGCTCTGTGTATCTTGCACTGTTTAATGAAAGTGTGTCTGGGAGGGGCCCTTTAAGGGAGCGGCTTGCTGTTGAGTCCGCCCCGTGACCCTGTCTGCAGCTGTGCCTGGCTCCCTTATTTCGATGTGTGCTACTTTGGCGTGTAGACGTTCCCTCGCTGTGCCTATTTCGATGTTGGGCTGAGCAACGTCGAAGTTGAACATCGACGTTGCCAGCCCTGGAGGATGTGTAGACGTTATTCATCGAAATAGTCTATTTCGATGTCGCAACATCGAAATAGCCTATTTCGAAGTTGGGTGCACGTGTAGACGTAGCCTACAGCAGCACAACCTTAGTGCTTCAATATAGATGCTACCCAAACTGATGAGAGGGGTGCTCCCATTTGAAGAGCTCCTCCACCATCCTAAGAAGGAATACCTTCCATCACCATAGCGCTGTCTACACCAGGAGTTAGACTGTGTTCTTTCCATCCCTCAGACTATGCATGGATTTTTTTACACCCCTGAATGATGTATCTATCTAGATGTAACTTTTCACTGTACATCAGACCTCAGATACCATAGATTTGCTTGGATGACATGCTACATATACTGTAAGAAAATACAATGGACCACTGTACAGCTGAAAAAGAATAGCAACTTAGCGTTGCCTTAAATAACACAATAGTTCAGACTACATGATGGTAGTATCAGTGGTCCATTAATTACCAACCTACGCTGCATGTGAACCAGTGATTTAGAAATGAGAAGTTTGTTCTAATACTGAGCCTTTGCATCCCATGCAACTAACCGTATCTGTTTATTGCTCTTGAATCTAAATGATCTTGCAGTCCACCATCAAGCAAAATTAAACAAAGGACATCTCAGCCAATTCACATGCCCGCAAGATTTATATCGGAACAGGGCTATAACTACAGTATCCAGAGTACTTCCTACCTTCAAGCCCCAAGACTTCATTGTGAGAAGAGGTGTGATCAGCGGTATTTCCTGTAAGCTGAGCACTTGGACAGTCACCCAGAAGAGATTCAAATGCCAACCAGCTGATTATAAGAGTGTGCACAGCCAGCAGCATGTGTTTCTTCTGGTGGTGCATATTTGCACATGCTGGGGGGGGGTCCCTAACAAAATTTATTCCACACATAGGGGTAACACTGGTGATTAGCATCTCCCTAGATGCAGCCCACCTTGAGGGGAAACCTACTGGCATTTTATTTCCTGTTCATTTTGAAAAGAAAGAACGAGGGCAAAGAGACCTCTGCTGAATTGAGATTGGAGTCTTAGCTGTTAATATTATTGCCCATGTGTAAAGCTTCAGGAAAGACCTTTATAGGCAAATTTGCTGCACACATTCTTTAATTCCTTGTAAACCAAAAGTAAATAGTTTAATCCCAGCTGCCATCACTTGTGCTTTGTTTGTCAGAAGGGAGCAGCGAGGTGTAATTAACTGTCAAGCTCCACATCGACAACTGGCTTACACATTAAATAAATAATACACCTGGCACATTGAACAAAGGGGAGGGTTGCGCTCGCTGGTACATGGGCTAAGATCTCATGTTGTTGCATTTGTTTCTTTAATTCCAGGCTTCCTAAAATGCCCCAGGATCTCAGGGTGAGTTTTGCAGGTTGGCCAATAAAGGGGTGCATTTTTGGAACTGGTTAGCAGAAAATTTCCCGGTTTGTGAAACCTGTGCTGCTGAGTCTGAGACTGGCTGTGCAGACTGTAGCTTGCAGGTACTCATGCTAGATCTTTTAAAAACAGCTGGGTCTGAAGTCCCAGGAGAGTGAATGCATTTTGGAGTCTGACCTCCAGTCTGAGCCAAAACTTCTACACTGTTGTTTTCAACAATGTGCCAACATTTTAGCCCAAAGTCAGCCTCTGAGGAAACTGCTGCTTGAAGGCTTTTGCCACACTCTAAACGTCTATTATTGATGGAAAAGTGTTTTTTGTTGTTTTGTGTATGCTGGGAATTCAACATTTATTCAAATTTACCAATACAAATCTAATACTTCCAAGCCTCTGGAACCATCTCTTAGGCTGTCTCTACACTACCATGTTCTCTTGAAATAACAGCAGTTATTACAAGCTAATTTTGGCAGCGTCTAAATGACGCACACGCCATTTCAAAATAAATTTGAAATAGTGGGTGCGTAATTGCAGTCAATTTCATTCTAGGAGGAATAGGAATAACCTATCAAGACAAAGGCTGAATCTACAGTATGAGATAACTTTGAATTTAAGGCACTTAGCTCAATATTACCATGTGACCGTCTTCACTTTAAATACCATTAGCTTGATTTTGGGACCACTAATATTGAGATTACAAATCGCCGTTACGTGCTGGGTACAGCATCAAGCTTGAATTCAAAAGTTTGATTAAAAGCAAGTGTGGAAGTGCCATGTCTTAAAATCAAATTTATTAACCTCCAGAGGTGTCCCATATGTAATCCAGAATGCCCCTCAATGCTCCGCTCTGGCTGCTGCTCTCCAGATACACTGGAATTAGGTAGCAGGAAGACCATGAATTTCAAAGCAGGAGCAGCAAGCTGGTGGCTGTGGGCTCATGTTTGTATGAGAGCCTGAGAAATGTCTTTCTTTCTTTTTCAATTAGCACTGTGAGTGCATCTGCCCATTGCAAATAACCCCAACAAAGAGTCTGTGGTTCTGTCTCTACACTTGTTATTTTGTTTGTGCTGCCTGATGCCAGCCACTGGCCCGCTGCACCACATGGCAGCAAGGTTGTTGTGGGGGTTGTGCTTGCATAAGACGCCAAGAAACTTCTCAGTGGTTTACATTTGTGCACAAACCCCCTTCCCTCCCCAACAGGTGCCACGCATTTGGGGTCTTGCCCATGCTCAGCCACATCATGTGGGTAGGCCCTGACCCAATAAAAGGATGTGCCTGTAGTTCTGTGCTGACCATGCTGCCAGACAGCACTATGTCCTTGCTTGTGTGCATTTAGGGCTCTAAGGGTGGGAAAGATATTCGGGGGCTTGCGATGAAGATATTCAGGGGCTTGCTGCCTCCAGGGGGAAGTCTCCCTCAGCAACTAAGGCATTCAGGGGCTTTCAGCTGCGAGGCAGCGGGGGGACATTCCAAGCAGCTCTGCAGCTACAGACCACAGCACCCCCTCCCACCCACACACACAGTCAAAAATATTTTTGGGAGCTTGCTGTCCATTGGAAACACCTGCTGGTTCGACATTTGGGTTATAAAATCTTTTTGTTAGCATTTCCTGTCTGTCTTTATGCTTTGATCCCTTCACAAACTCGGAGCGGGGAAGTTGTTGATATTCCTGTTTCCGTTATAAGTTCAGTGTATGACATTTCTTTGCCATCATCCGTGTTGGCAATGACTGTGTACTGAAGGGGAAAGTCAAAAATCTTTTCACTTAGAATTTTCTATCCTCTTTCTTCTAACTTTGAGCACACAGTCTGGGCCCCTGTATTATTTTTAGGGATCAGATTCAATGATGGGAGGGGGGAAACTCAGTGGATGGCCACTTGAGAATTCAGCTACAGAAGAAAGGTATTTCTGTCAGCTTTTTTGCCATCTCTGTGGATGACCTACTTTTCCTTCCTTCCAACAGGAAAAATGGACATTTGCTTACCATGGGAGGGGAACGAGGAAAATGCAATGCGGGAAGATGACATCAAAGACCAGTGAGCATACCCAGAATGCTATGGGGATGAGGGAACTCTGGGATAGGTTCCCACAATGCACTACTGCAACAGTTGATGTTTTCCAATTGAGTGGGGCAGCAATAAGTTGACTTTGGGAGGAGCACGTGGGAAGGAGTATGGTCAAATTCGAACTTATAAATTCCAGAATTACAAAATCAATATTAATAAATTCAAGTTTATCTTGTAGTGTAGATGCAGCCACAGAATAGCGCTATTTCAAAATAAGTTATAATGGGCTCCAAAGGCACTATTTCAAAATAGCATTATGCAGCTGGGAGCTCTTTTGAAATGCATTTTGTGTGTGGACACATTATTTCAAACTACAATATTTTGAGACAGCTATTTTGAAATACCTTATCATGGACTAGCGCTGCCAAGTAGTAGTTTTTGTGGTGCTGTGATGATGTATATAAACACCACACAGTAGCATCCATGGCAGGGTTAGTGAACAGAATAGCTACTGGCCCTGCTGCGAATAAATGTCTGACTACCAGCAGTTGTGATAAAAAGCTACAGCTCAGGCAAAAGTGGTGGGAGCTATGGAGACCTGGGAACTTCCTTGGGGAATTTTCTTAGCAGCAGCAGCCTGGTGAACAGCTGGTCATGGACCATTTGGAAAGGAGAGAATGGGCTAAGAGAGCTGGGAAATAGTAAACGGGATTAATCTTTACCTACTGTCTTCAAAGGGGTAGAGAAGACCAGACTTCTACAGTATGATCAGATCACTTGGGCTTTTGAAGCTTGAGCTGCAGGGCTCTAATATTGCAGTGTACTTTCTTGGGAGGGGGTCTGGACTTTGTGAGCCTTCTGAATGCCTGGGCTGCAACTTTTAGCCTCATAGATCAAGCCAGGCAAGGTAAGTTAGCTGAGCAGGGCCAAATGTGGCTGTGTTGTGGGCCTTTGATTTATAATTTGAATTGATAGTCCCTGGAGAGACTGTTCTCCGTGTCAAGAAGTTGCTGGTAGAGAGCCAGAAGACTGGATACTTGAGGAACCAGGTTATCTCAGCAACTTCTTGGATGAGGAATAAGCCCCTTCACATGTGCTCATTCTGATCATATCTAAGCACCTAAAAATAATCCAGATTGAACCTCTATAGTCCACAACTCTCTGGTTAGGCAACATCCATGGTGACACATGATTTTAGTTAGCAGGATGTCCACTTATTCTGGGTGTGGCCAAGTCTCCCATGGTTCTGTAAAGTTTGCTTATGCCCCCAGTCCTGGTTCTCAGTGGTCTGTGCTATTATTTATCTCTCTTTTACCCCTAAGTGTCTTCTAAGAGCTCAGTAAGCAGTGGAAGTGTTGGTAAAGCTGCTAGACAATATCAACCTCCCATGGTTCTCCAAATTCACTGATTTGGTACTGGTCAGGCTCCAAGGATGCAAGACTAAAGAGGTTCAACCTGTAATATATTCAGCTCAAGCACCCTTATCTCTCGGGGCCTCCGTGTTTCATCTGTGAAATGGGGATAAGTGACATGACCTGGTCACATAGGAAGTGTGGCAATCTCTAAGGCCCAAGCCATGCTTTGGTTTTACATCCCTTCCTTCATAGTCAAGGAATATGCTAACTCTGCCTTGTGAAGACCCAGACTTAAAGCCATATACTAACGCCCATCCTTACAGTTTATGGTGCCCTACATGGTGCTGGTTGGGGGAAGAGGAGAGGCTGTTCTGTGAGGTCAGGGCTCAGGGCTGTGGGTGGCATTAGCCAGGGAAGAAGATAGGCAGGGGAACTGGGTGGGTGCTGCAGCAAACCCACATTATGAGTGGGATCCCAAGTGCTGCCAGCCCCACACCTGGGGTTCTGCCATCAGCCCCATACCCATGTTCTCACCTGGCACCTAGGGCTCAGCCACTGGTCCCATGCCCATGGTCACAGCTACTACCTGGGGTTCCATCCTCAGCCCCAGGCCCAGTGTCCCAGCTGCTACCTGGGCTCTGCCACTGGCCCTACATCCCAACCCTGTACCCAGAGTCCCAGCCCCACACATAGGGTCCCAAATTTAGTACTGTCCTATGCAGCTGCATATGCTTATGGATGGCCCTGCATATGGGGTCATATGCTGATTTCTTGTTACTCTGTGGTGTTGGCAAGTCCCCCTACTTCTCTGTATTCAGTTTCCTTTTCTGTACAGATGGGTCCCAAACCATCTATCTCCCTCACAAGAATGTGGTGAAACTTTGTACATTAAGGTTCAGAGATCATCTTGACACCTGTGACTACAGACCAGCATTCAATGGATGTTACTGTTGCTTCAAAGGGTGAAGCATCCGGTCCCATAAATATGAGGTATGATGAGATCTCTTTGGTGAAGGTCCCCTAGCTCAGTCTTTTGCCTATGGCTATAAAAGTGCATAATGATGTTCCTTGTCAAATGAATGGCCTCCTCCCTAGCACCTCCTGGCACCCTGTGAGTGGTCCTGCAAGCAGACCCTTGTCTCAGCTTGTCTCCAAGGGGCTCCTTTAATAAACTCCCCACAGGCTTTTCTTTACGGTTACACTCTCTGCCTCAAGTTCTAATTTACTGACACAAACTGGAAAACAAAACTCTGTCCTGAGGATTCTCTTCTTCCCCAACTCTGCTTTCCACAGCTGTCCCTGCCTTGGCTGCTCACCCTAGCCCTAGCTAGTGGAAGTCTTTCATTACTCCACAGGAATCTGCTCTTTACGTCCAGAACATTCACAATAATACTCCTTAAATCTATTCATGTAGCCTCCTTATCAGGGCTTCCCTGGACTTTCCTGCCAATAATCTTGGTCCTAAACCTCAGCTAGACCCTGCTCCCATCTACCAGCCTTTCCTTTATTTCTTCTCTTGTGCTGCTTCTTCTCACCCAGCCCCAGCTTCTGTGGGTTTTTCTTTTGTGGGATCACTGTAGTTTTCTTATTTATCCAGCACATTTTTCTGATTTATCTAGCGGCAGCCAAGTGGTTAATCCACCATGTTCACTTGGCCCTCTGCTGTTCCTGCTGATGTGTGTTTTAAATGTCCCCAAGCAAGAGGGATATTTTTAAGGCTGGAATGTAAGCACAGTTGGAAAGCAAATAATGTTCCCTTCTGTCATTTTGCAGATCTCTTTATCTGGAGACTATCTGTGCACATTCAGCAGAGCAGTGGGAAGAAACATAGAATCATCTACCGGCCCCAATTAATCTACCATGATTAAAAGCTTTAACCAACCTGTAAAAAGGTTAGTAAATCATGTTAAAACACATAGCCCAGTGTTTTAACTTTTGGATCAATGAGATAAGCCACTCTTTGCACCAGATCAATTTTAACTGTGTCCAGTGGCTACTTTTTTATTTCCCCAATCTGAATCTCTTTAGACCCTGTTAAACCAAGACATTAAAATTAATGAGGTCAAAGATGGTCTCACTTCATTGCTAAAGAAAACCAGTTTCCTTTGTCTAAGTTTACAAGTTCCTTATCTTTCATTGATAAATTTCCAGGAAAACCTGAAAGCCTTGTTTCTGATGCCTTCACTTTAAAATGAACATTTAGCACTATGGTGGGAAATACAGTGGTGAAAGTCTGGGAAATATCTACCCTTATGCTACTTACTGTTAGGAGACCTGGTGTATTCTAGTTTGGAGAGTTACATTTGCAACTGAGCTTGAGGGGTGTTTGATCTAAAGAAGTGGGTCTGTCCCATGAAAGCTCATCACCTAATAAATTATTTTGCTACATGTCTGCTGGTTTGTTTTGAGGGGTGTGTAATGTTTTGAAACCCAAAGGCAAGAATAAACCTGAGGGTAACTCTGCAGTGGGAAAATTATGGCCTTTTGCCTGTAATAGGATAAAAAACTAAGTAAAATGTCAGTCTATAATTAATATTAGACCAAAATCTGGGAAGCATGAAATGCCCATTGTTGTCAGTTACGTAAAAGCTCAGAACTGCTCTTAGAACACAGCCTGCATGGAGCACCATGAAAAAAAATCATCAAAGCATAAGAAGGAGTAAAGAATTATCACAGCGGGGGATGGGAGAATAAAGTAGCAGGGGGTAAGAGAAGGAACGTCAGCCTCTCTGCTGAGGTGAGAAATATAATACTTGCTTTGGCACAGCTACACTACCTCTGGCATTAGTAATTAACTGTCAGGGACAAATATTAACAGACAGGGTGGTGATTTGGAGTCTCTGTCAGGTGTTAAAAAAGGTGTGAGAGAGACGCTGTCTCTTGTATGTGTTATTGTTTGAGTCTAATCAACAGCTCTGCAGGTTCTCCCTTGATCAAAGCATGACTCACTGCCCTCACCCACACCTACTACCTCTTCCGTGCACAGCATTAAAAAAATGTAGGTAAAGGTAGCTTATGGAATAAAAGAAATTAAATGTTTGCAGTACAGGAAGGGAGTGGGAAAGAAATACGTTTTCTAAGACCTCTTTGTACTTTCCCATTCTAGTCCTGGTTTTAATTTCCTTTCCTAGCCTTGTGTTCTCTTGCTTTGGATGGATGGATCTTTTAGAACTTAGACCCTGGGAAATGGAACTGGGCAATGCTGATATGCCCAACCAGTCGTGGAACTCATGAAATGAAGGTGCTCAGTGGTTTTTTGCACATGGCAAGATCTGGGCTTCTGCTTCTTCCAAGCCTCTCTCTTTCTCCATTCTGAGTCCTGAGATCCTCAGCTTTGAGACTGTCTACACTGCAGTAATCTGTCAACAGAAGTTACTGCTGGGAAAGATCTCAGCAAAACTTCTGTCAACAGATCACATTCACACACAAAAGTGGATTGAAAGAGCAATCCACTTTATTGATAGAGATCAATAGAGCCTGCTTGCTCTCTTCACAGAACAGGCAACTGCAAGCTCAGCAAACAGGGCTGACTGGTAAACTGGAAAATGTGTCAACAGAGGGACCCCTGGAGCATGCTCATGGCTTTTTTGTCAACAGAGACTGTTGACAAAGGCATTTTTCTTCACTGCAAAGAGGCAGAATGCTGTCAGTGGAAGTGCCAAGTTTTGCCCACAGATTGTTGACAAAACACATTTTAGCTGCGTCTACACGTGCACGCTACTTCGAAGTAGCGGCAGTAACTTCAAAATAGCGCCCGTCACGTCTACACGTGTTGGGCGCTATTTTGAAGTTGAAATCGACGTTAGGCGGCGAGACGTCGAAGTCGCTAACCCTATGAGGGGATGGGAATAGCGCCCTACTTCGACGTTCAACATCGAAGTAGGGACGTGTAGACGATCCGCGTCCCGCAACATCGAAATAGCGGGGTCCTCCATGGCGGCCATCAGCTGGGGGGTTGAGAGATACTCTCTCTCCAGCCCTTGCGGGGCTCTGTGGTCACCGTGGGCAGCAGCCCTTAGCCCAGGGCTTCTGGCTGCTGCTGCTGCAGCTGGGGGTCCGTGCTGCATATACAGGGTCTGCAACTAGTTGTTGGCTCTGTGTATCTTGCACTGTTTAATGAAAGTGTGTCTGGGAGGGGCCCTTTAAGGGAGCGACTTGCTGTTGAGTCCGCCCCGTGACCCTGTCTGCAGCTGTGCCTGGCTCCCTTATTTCGATGTGTGCTACTTTGGCGTGTAGACGTTCCCTCGCTGTGCCTATTTCGATGTTGGGCTGAGCAACGTCGAAGTTGAACATCGACGTTGCCAGCCCTGGAGGACGTGTAGACGTTATTCATCGAAATAGCCTATTTCGATGTCGCAACATCGAAATAAGCTATTTCGAAGTTGGGTGCACGTGTAGACGTAGCCTTTGTGTGTAGATGTTTCGAGTTTTGTCAACAAAACTTGTTAAAGGAGATGCAACCTGAGAATGCTGCTCAAGAGTTGCTTGAAAAAGGTGGGCTCTGTGCTCTCCTAGAGACAGAAGGGCATAGGGGTATTCTGAGTGTGCCCACTCCCATTGGCTTGACCATATGCTGTATGCTGGCACCAGGGAATGGGTTCACATAGCAGCCATTATGCCAATGTTGCATGTGAGTACTCCCTACTACACAATGATCCTCTTGGAACTGGATATGCTGGCTTGCGGGCCAGATTCCTCCAGGAGTTCAGTGCAAAGCAAACACCAGAGCAACTAGGGACTCTGAGTCCTAAATCCATGCTGCCCATCTCATTGCCCTGTGACCTTAGCCCTCAGCCCTGGATTTCATGTTGTACAATACACCCAATTTCTATAAAATGATTAACAGCTGCTATATGTCCATGGTGGGTACCCTGTTGTTATTGTTTGTGAGGAGATGCAGAGACTCTGTCTCTGGACTTGCTAGCTGGGTCTACACTCCAGAGTTCTGTTGACAGAAGAGTACTTCTGTTGACAAAACTAGGGAGTGTCCACACTACAAATGTATTCTACTGAGAATCTGTCAACAGAACACAGCAGTTTTCCTGGCAGCGTGCTGTCTTGACCTTACAAGGCATAGCACTCCTGTCGACAGATTCTGTCAACAAAAATATAGTGTAGACACTCAGGCTGGGTCTACATGGCACTCCCCACAGTGCCGCTGCTGGAAGAGCTATGCAAAATGAGCTTCTTGGTGTTGTAAATGGCATGCCATTTGCATACTCCCAAAGCTCATTACCATAGCCCTGCGAGAGATCGGCATCGGCAGAAGGGGGTGCCAGCACTGCACAGGCCATGTGGAGGTGCCTCTGCCAGCTAAATCCCCCCTCTGTCGCCAGTCCCTTATGCTTCAAAGGTTTAGCCAGCAGAGGCATATCCACACGGCCTCTGCATTGCCAACAGCCCCTTCTGCTGATGCCGAACTCTCGCAGGGCTATGGTTATGGGCTTTGGGAGTATGCAAACGACATGTCATTTGCCATCCTGTGAAGCTCATTTTGCATAGCACTGCCAGCAGTGGCAGTGGGGGGAGTACCATGTAGACATAGCTTCAGGGGGCTCCTCTGTCAACAGAGAGGGCTTCTGGTTCATCAGGCTGCCCTGTTTGCAGAGGTTCTGGTTGGCTGTTCTGTCAACAGAAGGCTGGGCAGTCTGGCCACTCTCTGTTGACAGGGCGTTGACAGAGGGAGCCTGTGTTAGGTGTGGACTTGTTCTGAAGACAGCGGTTCTGTCAGGAAATATCTGTTGACAGTGGCTACGTCTACACATGAAGCCTACATCGAAGTAGCCTATTTCAATGTGGCGACATCGAAATAGGCTATTTCGATGAATAACGTCTACACGTCCTCCAGGGCTGGCAACGTCGATGTTCAACATCGATGTTGCGCAGCACCACATCGAAATAGGCGCAGCGAGGGAACGTCTACATGCCACAGTAGCACACATTGAAATAAGGGTGCCAGGCACAGCTGCAGACAGGGTCACAGGGTGGACTCAACAGCAAGCCGCTCCCTTAAAGGGCCCCTCCCAGACACACTTGCACTAAACAGCACAAGATACACAGAGCCGACAACGAGTTGCAGACCCTGTGCATGCAGCATGAATCCCCCGCTGCAGCAGCAGCAGCCAGAAGCCCTGGGCTAAGGGCTGCTGCACACGGTGACCATAGAGCCCGCACGGGCTGGAGAGACAGCGTCTCTCAACCCCCCAGCTGATGGCTGCCATGGAGGACCCGGCAATTTCGACGTTGCAGGACGCGGATCGTCTACACTGTCCCTACTTTGACGTTGAACGTTGAAGTAGGGCGCTATTCCTATCTCCTCATGAGGTTAGCGACTTCGATGTCTCGCCGCCTAACGTCGAAGTTGGTGCCGCTACTTCGAAGTAGCGTGCACGTGTAGACGCAGCTAGTGACTTCTGTTGCTAGAACTCTTTAGTGTAGACACAGCTGCTGAGAGTTAACCCTTCTGTTTAGAAAGGGCCACAGCTGCCTGCCTTTGGCTACTTCAATTTACCTTTTAGCATATATCCAATATAAAAATGCAGCTACCAATATAGGGAAAGAGATAGCTCAATGGTCTGAGCATTGACTTTGTGAGCCCAGTACTTAAGGGAGCTGGGGCAAAGAATTTAAGAAAGAAATCCATCAGAGATGGTGCTTGGTCCTACCAGGAGAGTAGGGGACTGGACTTGATGACCTCTCAAGGTCCCTTCCCCTTCCATGAAGTGTGTGTATATATCTCCATCTTGTTTGAAATTCAACCAAGTATCCCAATCAGCTGTAGAGAGCCAGATCTAGAAGTGATGTAATTTGACATGGATTCATTGAAGTCCATCAAGTAAGGTGGTACAGTTTTTACATCAGCTGAGGGTCTGGACCATAAATCCATATTAAACCTCACCATTGGAATCTTTGCTGTGATCTTGTTCCATCTAGGACCACTTTAAGGCATTTCTTCATCACATCTGAGAACTTCCTACAATCAGAGGGAATATTGTGAACTAGATAAAGCAGATTTTTTTCATATTCCAAAACTCAGTTTTTATCACTAAAAGGAAATGCACTGTCTCAAATAATGGGACTTATAGTTGGTGAGGTCAGAGAAATTTGGTTGTTGGTATTAAGGTTCCTATCCAAATCTTTTCTTTCCTTTCCTAGTGTATACAATTCTTTCTGGCAAACTTGCTTGATACATTCATTGACAGACTGTCAACTTTTCCTAACGCAGAAAGACACTATCTTTTTTTGCACTCCAATAACTGTGAATAAAATTGCACTGTAGGCTAGAATTGCTGCTCAATGGCTTGACTGCTACTGAAGCTTTATCTAGAACAAAAACATTTACCAACAACTTGATTGCAATAATTGGGTTTATAATTCCTTAGAACCGCTACACTGTCCAAGATGCAGAATCCCTGTTTTAATTAGAAATTGGCTAAACAGTGTTTAAATTGCCCAGATAAAATAAATCCCTAATGTGAACTGTTCTTTGTGGTTAATGAACCAGTCCCTTGCCAATGAAAGCTTGGTAGACACTCAATGATGTTTATAATATGGTTCCAAGAATAACACTATTCATTATTGTTATTGTTTCTATAGCAGAGCTTAAGGGGAAGATGGTTCATTAATAAACTCCATTAATTTTGTAATTCTATTAATTAGTGCCTTTCCACAGCACCTCAGCTTGTTGCTTGGAAACACAGGTTAAGCCACCAGCCAGAAATAAGAATCTGGTTGCCATAATTACATACTTTAGGAAATTGTATCCATGGAAATGTAAGAATGGTACAAATGTAGCAATCATCCACTGGCACTTCTTGAATGATTTATGGCCTAAATGTTATAGGTTGCATCAAAGCTCACACAAGGTCTTTTCAGTGATTGTTTGTGGAAAAAAATATGATTAGCAGGAATATGTAGCAATGGGAGGAGTGATGTCTTTCCTGATGGTGCAGTGGTTAACAGTGCAACTTGGAGTTCCTGCTTGTGCTACTCTAGGTAAAAACAAAACAATGCTAGACTGTCAAAAAGGCTTGAACTTTATATCTATATAATATCCATACACATGCAGAAGCAGCCAAATACATGAGCCAAGTATCCCCTTGGCTGCTAGACATATCAGTTAGAATACAGGGGCAATTTTCCCAAAATCAGAGGGAACACTTTCAGTGCTTCACACCCATAATTTGGTCCAGACCTTTTGAAAAAAAAGCATCAGCACCCAGCAATTCCCATTGTGTCAGCTATGGTTGGAAAAGAACTCAGCATCCAGCAAGAGAAGCTATTTCGAAAAGCTTGGAATGAAATCTTGGCCTCATTGAAGTCAATGGAAAAACCCCTGTTGACTGGGTCCAAGATTTCACCATTGGCCACTTAGGCTATGTCTACACTAGCCCAGAAGATTGACCCATTCAGGGTCAATCTTCTGAGGTTTGATACTTCATGTCTGGTAGGGACACGAGGAGTAAGGGCAGTCGATGGCAGAAACTCTCCCATTGATCTTTTCCAGTAAGGATGGCCAAGTAAGCCTCGTGTAGATATGTTGATTCTAGTAATGCACTTGCCATAGCTAGAATTGCATATCTGCAGTCAACTTACTTTGCCTAGTGTAGACAAAGCCTTTCTTTGGAGCCCATATGGGAGTTGAGCTTTTATGAAAATCTTGCATGAGAGTCCCAGTCTTGCGAGGTTCTGAGTACTTTAGTTCTGACCCAGCAAAATCCTTAACCGTATACTTAATTATAAGCTTGTGACTTTAATGCAGTGGGGCTACACATATATTTAAGGGTAAGCACACGCAGACGTGCTTTGCTTTGCTCAGAACCACTGCTCTTGCCATCCTGTTGGACAGAATGGCAGTGCTTAATTTGTGCCAGGCCTTGCTAGGGTTAAGCTGCAGCACCTCTAGCGTTGGCAGCTCAAAGCCCCAGGACCTCTGGTCTCACCATGTTATTTATGCTAGTTAAAAATTCTTCAGCTGTAGCACCTAATTGCTTGAGCCCTATCACCTCTTTCATTACAAATTAAGCACAGCTGAGCACTTCATCTCATTGGTGGTATGGTGATGAGATTCTTTGGAATGTCAGGAGATGCCTATTCATAGTATCAAAACTGGTGATGATGGTAAATAATGTTTTCTGGATTAGACAGTGAATTATAATGTAAACCTGGCAAAAGCAAACTCTCTATCTGTGAGCTGCAGACAGCTGATATCCTAGCTAGGAGTTAGTAGGGCCACAAGCTATAGACATTCATAAACAGACGAATCCTTTGCATGAAATGGCAAGACTTGGCCACAAATGAAAAGCTTTGGAACAGAGCAGGGCAAAAACCACCTGGAGTTCAAATCAAGAGAAATCAAGGGAGCTCAAGAAAGCCAGGCCAAGCTCTCAGAAAATCATCATCCATCATAGTCTGTCAAGCTCTCAAATGGAATCCACAAGGAAAATGCAAAAGAGGAAGACTCAGACAACGTGGAAGAGATCTATTGAGGTTGAAAGACAACAACTGGGATACTTTTGGGGTCAGCTAGAAGTTTTGTTCCCAGACAGAGTGCAGTGGAGGAGACTTGTAGATGACCTATGCTTCACCCAGAGTACAAGGCTTTAAGTCAAGTAAGCCAGTTAGTAGGGGCTTGGCTACATTGCAGCTTAATGCATGGCAAACCAGGGTGTGAAGCTACAACAAAGTAGTGTGTTTCACACTAACTGGCTGTGTGAAGCTGCTACTGTGCACTGAAGGTTTTACTGTGCTTGAACAGACATCTGCTGTAGCCCATGCCTTAGTAATTAGATCCAGGTGAAAGAGAATTCTTCTATCTGCCTTGTAGATGTATGACACTGTGGCCATGTCTACACTAGCCCATATCTTTGAAAAAGCCATGCAAATGGCCATTTTGAAGATTACCAATGAGGTGCTGAAATGCATATTCAGCACCTCATTAGCATGCCACCAGCCACGGCTCTTCAAAATTGCTGCTTTTCGCGGCCGTGCGGCTTGTCCAGATGGGACTCCTTGTCGAAAGGACACCGGGAACTTCAAAATCCCCTTATTCCTATCAGCTGGCCATTTCGAAGATTTGGGCTAGTGTAGTGGTAGTCTGGGTGTCATACCAGAGGTCATATAATTCTAAAAGTAGTTGAAACAACAATTAACTTGGATTTTGCTGATAATACAAGTCACGGTATTAATCACGTTCAACTCCCATTGGCTGTAGTAAGAGTTAGAGGAGTTTAGACATGGCAAGAGGCATGCAGTCATCTTCCATTACCTGGCCTGCAGTGGTTTATATCAATGTAAGATAAGGTAGGCTGTGACTTTCAGATTAAGCCATTATCCCAATCTGTATAGCATATATTATAAATACACACTAGGAGCTTGAGGCTTAATGTTCAGATATTTGATATAAATCCTTACAATTAAATGAAATGTAATGAAATTCAGTTGAACTATTACAATTTCCACAGCAGGGACTTCAAGGTCAGAAGAAAACATCACAATCATCTAGTCTGACCTCCTGCCTGTTGCAGACTTCAGAACCTACCCACACATTCCTGTAATGGACCCACTATCCTTGGCTGAGTTACTGAAGTTCTCAAATTCTGGTTTAAGTTACGGAGAACTGAACACAAATCTAGCTTAAGTCCTAGGCTAACTGCTTAGCTGCTGGGCCATCCTTCCTGCAATTGGACCCTCTTTTATTGCATCTTTGTTTTCCCCAGTCCAAACTCAGGCCTACAACCTGAGGGGAGGACAGGTACTCCTGGTCTTGGCAATTCAAAAAGGCCCAGGGTCTTGGTTGCTACTACTGCCGCAAGAGTGGCAGTGGCTGGAACCCTGGGACCTTGAAATGGCTGCTAGAGAACCACGCACCATGCCCTAAGTAGTTGCGAGGCCTGGCTGTAAGCATGGGCGTTGATGTGGCACACTCTGGGTGGTGCAGAGGGCTGGATGCCCCCAGCCCCACCCTTTCGACCTGAGGCCATGCCCCTTCTGGAGCCTAGAGCTAGGCTCCCTACCCACCTTGCCCAGAGTTCAGGCAAATTTGCCAGTTCCCCTCCACCTCCTTGTCCAAACCTGGGTCTATTTGTTTACATTTATTAAAGCTCAGGCAAGTGCCCATCTGAGGCTGTAGCCAGCACCCCTAGGTACTTACATTTTCATACTTAATAACACATCAAACTCCTCCTTCCACTTCACAATGATGATACAAAATATGCGCCTCAGCACCAGATCTGATAATAAACTAAAATCCTCTTCACAGCTGGCATATAAACACTAAATCCCTCCAACCTTTAGCATGTCATGCCTGGAAATAAAAAAGCAGCCCCATGGACTCTCCTCTAGATGTACCTTTGATATTCACAGCAACTGGGAGACCTGTCTGTGTTATTCAGTGCTTGCCATGGTGCTGTGCTTCGCTAAATTCTATACGCAGAAGAAAGCCAAGTTAAGAACAAAAGCTCCTCAGATTAGATACCCTGGACTTCAGGTGTGTCATGGGGATTGCCTGGTGTTTCCAGTCTGCCTTTCCTTTACTGAGGTCCCTCAGAGAGACTCATTCCTGTGCTGTGCCCAAGAAACTAATCCAAAATAATAGTTATTTTTCAAAAAATCCTACACTTTTAGTCTTTCACTCTTACGAGATTAGAAATTGACCTTGCCCTTCGTTCTGAGCACCAGCATCAGCACCAGCACCAGCACCAACACCAGGTCTGTGCTCCTGCCAAGCACAGCTTTGAGGATGAATTTCAGTCAAAATGCATATTGACCTGCTATAGACTTGATTTTCCACTTGCTTGCACTAGTTCAAATCGGACGCAATTCCACTACAGTCATCAAAATAAAACTAGTGTGGGCACCATCCTACTCCCATACAAGACAAAGACTCCCATGAATTCACTTGGAATTGGACCTGGCCTTAAGTCAGCAGAGAAGGAGGTTCCACCTGCCTGTTTTGTTTAGACTCTCAGGTATTCAAGAAAAACTTGTGCACATGTTCCTTGTGGTCATATAGTGTAGCAAAGAGTAGCTCAGGGGGTAACACGATCACAGCATATGAATACCTATGTGGGGAACAAATATTTGATAATGGGCTCTTCGCTCTTGAAGACAAAGTTATAACAAGATCCAATAGTTGGAAGTTAAAGCTAGAAAGACTGTCTAGAAATAAGGCATCAATTTTTAATGGTGAGAGACTTTAATCATAATTTACTAATAGTTAAGATGGATTCTCTATCACTGGGCTTTTTTAAATTGAGTGTTGACAAAAGAAATGCTGTAGGAATCATTTTGGAGAAGTCATCAGCTCTGTTATACCAAAGATGACTTAGTGGTTAGTGTAGTAGCCTTGTAAACCCATGTTTGTGAGCTCAGTCCTTGAGGGAACTTTTCAAGGGGGTGGGGTGTACTTAAAAAAACATTTGGGGATCGTGATAGATCTTGCCGTGAGTGTAGGGGATGGGACTGGACTGGGTGACTTTTGAGGTCCCTTCTAGCTCCAAGAGGCCAGTCTAGATGATCAGAATGGTATTCTCTGGGCTTTAAATCTGTGACTTGCTGTACAAGCTTCAGTGCTTTCTGATGGGGCTTAATACTTGCATGATCATTTTTTGCAGATAATTCCTTTTCCTTGAATAGTCATTTGGGAGTGTTTGATAGCAAACGTTTATGCTGGTTGCATGGTAAATACAATTTCACTGAGTAGCTGAGAAACACATTCTCATGATTTAGCAGGAATAACTTTTGACTATTATATTTTATAATGTAAAATTATTTTATCATCCTGCATAATAACTTCTTACATTTCAATACAGAATGGTTCTGGAATAGTGCTGCTTCTCTACTGGTTGCCTGGGAAGCGAGAGAGAAGGTAAGACCCACAGAAGCAATTTTTGCAAAGAACTGGCATTTTGTCTTTTTCCCTAGCACCTCTGTTATGTACGGATCGCTTTTGGCAGTGGAATTGGTTTGATTAGGAGTGATATGTCAAGGCCCTTAACAGAATCAGAACTGATTTCCCCCTGCCAGTTAAAATTCACGTATTGCAAGGAATGGATTTTTATCCACATTGACACCTGGAATGCATCAAGCAAATGTGACTGAAGTCTGGAGATGAAAAGCAGAAGTACATGTACCACAGGGTCAAGCAGGAGAATCTCTGAATGTGGAACACAGCACGTGAGTTGTCAGGATGGAGTGAAAGGTGCAGAATATGATGATAATATCAATGATGAGGAGGATACAGAAGACATCATTGGATGTGTGGGGCTGAGATTACATGTGTATCTGAACAAGAGCTGTTCTGCTCTCAAACCTCCTTTGAAGGTGAAGCTGGTAGACTGCTCCATTCTCTCTGCCATGATGATAGGTTGCTTTGTGAAAACACCCCCATCTTCCTTTGCCTCAGGGACAGAGCAACCAACATGAATTAATTCCTCGGTTAGATAAATACAATTCTGAAGGCTTTCCGACATTCTTAGATGCTCCATAAACAAAAGGAATCTGACAGAATGATAGGACGTCAATGATTCTTTTAGACATGGCTCTGTAGGAAGCAAAACTATTTTGGTACAATGACGTGTTAACAGCAGAGAGAAAGAAGAACCAGAGAACAAAAAAGAAGGTCATAAAAACTAGAGATGAGCCTAAATTACAGAGATCTAATCCAGAGACCAAATGACAGAATTGTTTTTGTCATGGATTTTAATTTGATCATCTGTAATCAGAATTAGAGGTGGCCAAAGTGTGCTGAAAAATTCAACTTTGAATCCACCTTTTTCACAACCCTTCCCCTTCTTCTTTTTTGTACATAATAAAAATGATGGTTTTTCGGTTAGCTCCATTCAGATAAGAAAGGGAACCATTTGGCCACTGAAGAAAACAATGTACTGATCTCCTGTAAGAGGACCTGTATAGCAAGAATGATCAAGATTAGAAAACTTGCTAAATTTGTTTCAGCTGAGTTTATAACTGTGGATTTAGATCTCTCAATAAGAAGGAATGTATACATTGATTTCGATAAAACAATGGGCACACACACACACACCAAACTTTCTCACCCATTTCAAATTGAGCCTTTTCAAAAAATAGGTTCACTTTCTTTTCATTATTTTTGTGTGCTACTGCGCTATCTGGAGTAGTAAAAAGTGAAATGCCTGGCTGTCACAGAAGTAAACCTCACAAGTAACAAGCTGTCCTGTAACAGCTAACAGCTTAAAGACAAATTTAACTGCTTTTGCGGTTAAGATCTACTTCCTCAGATTTTGGTGAACTTGTGTTTCTAACATTTTTGGCTACATGTTGCTGATGCACAGGATGTGGAAAGTCCTTCCACCCAGTTATGTCCTATGTTGTGTGAAAACGCTGCATAGTTCTAAGAAATCAAGTTGTGCAAAGGGATTAAAATTTTCAGTCAGAAAATGAAGACAAGGAGGTGATCAAACACTTCATTACTTCTCTTGCTGATCTTTTCCTGAACTACCAACCTGAAATAGTAATAGGCATCCTTCAGTCTGCATAGACTTTATAATTTCAATTGAGGACTTCATTTACAGCGTCTACTGTGACTATGAAGACCCACACGAGAGTGACAGTCCTTGCTGCATCTCTTGCAGATGTGGTGGGTGTCTGGTAAGTCCTTAGTGTGCTTTCTGTGCGCTCGCTTCTCCTCTGCTAGCTGTCTGATCCTCATCTCGCCCTTCTGAAGGCCCTTGTGTGACCCCTGCCTCCATCTGCTGTGGCTGTCTGCAAATTCTTCCCAGTTCAACCTGAAATAACTTCTCAATTTTATAATCTTACATATTTTACAATAATCAGTGAAAAGTGCAATGCAAATATTCAGTCATATGTGACTGAAAAATGTCATTCCACCATATTCAGGATACAGTTAATAAGAAAACAGGAAGAGGAAGAAGGCCAAATTGGAGTCAAAGCTAATTTGTTTCATTAAACAGAATCAGATGTAAATTACTCGGTAATGCATGTATCCAGATAAATTGGGTTGACCATTTCAAAATTATAATATCCCATGTTGTGCTGTGTTTTTCTTCCTGGCATGAGGATGAGATTATTTTGTGGTAGCCTTTATTTTCTGCTTTAGAAAGAAAGGAACTATTTAGGATAGTATCAGAGTAGGCAGATGGAATTAACAATGATAAGCAGGTCTTTTATATGAAGTTCATCCATGCACCTTACAAGTGGACATATCATTAGTTTCATTTTACAGTAGAAACTGGGGAGACTCAGGCAAAGAAGAATGAATAGTCTTGCAGGTCAGTGGCAGAGTAGGAATAAGATTTAAAGCTCCTTAGTCATAGTCCAGTGATTTATTTGCAACAAATATGGAGATGTTTGGGAGAGAACATTTTCTAAGACTCCAGAAAAGATTCAAAGCACCTAAAACCAGACTTAAGAAAGCATTGGATAAAACACTGCATGGCTTAAATCTTCCCCTGAGATAAAAGAGGGAGGACTATATGAGCTGAACAGTCTTTCCCACTGTGTGATTCTACAGCCAACAGGAGCTGTGAGCAGCTGTACTTGTAGGCACCCAAGTAAATATCTTCTTGGAGGTCACTCGATATCGAGTAGACTGTCTTCATGTCACCTTCCTATTTATGAGTCTGTTGATGGGTGATCAGCCCAGTTCTGGAGCTGCAGAGCTTATCGCAGAAGGGGCAGGTGTTAGTAGCTGTTGGAGGGGCGAGGGGCAGTATTTGAAGCTCTTTTCTTCTTCTCCACCTGTCCTCATTTGCAC
Organism: Carettochelys insculpta; assembly: GCF_033958435.1. Classification (NCBI taxonomy): domain Eukaryota; kingdom Metazoa; phylum Chordata; order Testudines; family Carettochelyidae; genus Carettochelys; species Carettochelys insculpta. The sequence goes on from NC_134144.1 coordinate 68,913,907, forward strand.
TGCGGCAGGACCTCTCAAACTGTGCTGCCCCCTCACAGGTTACCATTCTCCACTGGGCATGGTCTTGGGCAAGGTTCCCCCAAGAGTTGATACCAATGCTGCATTTTTTCATGTGTGCCTTCAGCATGTCCTCTTATTGCTTCCACTGGCACCCAATGCTCCTTGTCCTTCCTCCAATTCGGAAAAAACAGAATCTGTTTTGGGAGCCACTGATAAGATATGCAAGCCATGTGACCAGTCCAATGAAGTTGTTGACGAATGATAATGGCTTCAATGCTGGTCATGTTTGACTCTTCCAGGATGCTAGTGTTCGTGAGCCTATCCTCCCAAAAGATGTTTAGGATTCTCATGAAGCAGCACTGATGATATTATTCAAGTGCCTTCAGATGATGCTTGCATGTTGTCCAGTTTTCACACGCATATAGTAGTGTTGGAACAACCACTGCATGTGACACTAGGAGCTGTGTCTTGCAATGGATGTCCTGGTTCTTGAAGATCCTTTGTCTCAGGCAGATGAAAGCAGAGCTTGCACGGCTCAGATGATGCTAGATTTCCACATCAATGTTGACTTTAGTGGAAAGATGACTGCCAAGGTATGGGAAGTGCTCCACATTTTCCAGCAGTTCTCCAATGACTTCAATAGAAAGTGCACAAGATTGTTTCATTGTTGAAGGTTGGTGGCGTACCTTGGTCTTTGTGATGTGCAGTGTGAGGCCAAGATTCTCAGATGCTTCAGCAAAGGCACTTAAGATGGTCTGAAGGGGTGTGGGAGAAAGAGCAAAAACCATATTGTCATCTGTGTACTGGAGCTCCATGACTGAGGTTGTGGAGGTCTTGCTTTTAGCCTTCAGTCTCCTGAGATTTAAAACCTTCCTGTTCATTCTATAGACAATCGTCACACCATAGTCATTACCCTGAACTTGAGGTACTGGGGACGCCAGGAGGTGATAATAAAACATTGAGTTGTTCTACTTTTGGGTGACCAGTTCCAATCCAGGTTTGTCCCGATCAGAAAGAGTAGTCATCAGAAAAATATGAAATTAGTTTGTTTTCTTCACCTACTGTCTTATGAACAGATATTCCCCACTACAATTGTTGGCAGTGTCATCAGAGAATTAAGAACCAAGTGAAAACTGGCAGGTGGAGAATGTCTGAACCTGAAAACAGAGCTTTCCATATTTGGTCTTTGTATAGCCAATAGCACTGAGGGGCATATTATATACTGAGGCAGAGACTGAATTCAGCAGCAGCTGTGGATGTGAAATAGAATGGTGACTTTGCTGAGATGGAAATTCCTATTGCCGTGATTTTGCTTACCTCCAGCTTTACAGTGTTCAATTCTTAAATGACTCAGTACTGTGCTGTCTGCCTTCACCCTGCTGCTGAGGCTACAAAACGAAGTCCAGATCAACCTTACTGAGGGATATCAGTCCAGTCACATGCAATAGGAGTTGTTTCCACTTCAGAGAATATTTCTCCTTCTCTGTCCATGATAAAGAGAATAAGTAATTGCAAATCAATTGGTGGAAAATGAAGAGCTGTCCCAGTTACAGAAGATGATAGGTAATTTCTCAAATTCCACTAGGGCTCACCCCTTTTATGGATATTACTAAACCACCTTCTTCTTTGTGTCTTAAGGATCCAATTTCACCCCACAGCATGGATTTCCAAAACAATTGCCAAGGAAGCAATACTTTTGAAGCCCAAAAGATTAATTGACTTCTCTGCATGGTGCTTCACCTGAACACTGAAAATAGTGTTTCCCATATTTAGAGAAATAGATGGTTATTTTCCATTAGTGAAGAGGAGTACACAACACTGCAGAGAGCTGTTTGCATACAAATGTGGCACACAGAATAATTTATAAACATTTGACTAGACCTGTTGACGTAAGTGTCCACCAGATAGAAAAGGGGATGATGTGTCTGCTTTAAGCACCTGCAGGTGAAATCAGGTGAAAACATCCAAAGAACTAAATGGTAGTGGGGCAGCTGCCCCAGTTCAGCAAGGCGAAGGGGTCATAGCAAGGTGGAGGCAGCCTGCACAGAGTCTCTACCAACTGGAGAGAAGTGTATAAGTAGCCCATGAAAGGGTGGCTTGCTGAAGCAGTCTTGTGTTTAAGGAGCTGCTCAGCAGAGCAGATTGAGTAGGGGTCCTGACCAGGGAGGGTGCAAGACTGGTTCCCAGCAAGGAAGAAGCACCTTAGACAGAAGAGGGCTGGACAGTTTAAGGGAAGCTAGAGAGGGGCTGCAGCCTGAGACCTGCTAGACTGCTAGTCTTGATACAAAAGCCAGTAGGAAGCAAAAGGTCGCAGAGGAAGTGGACCAGAGAACAGGAGGCAGTAGAGGCAGAGAGAGACAGAAGGCAAGAGAGAGATGTTACCTTTGAAATTGCAAAATGTGATTGTAAGGAAGATAAACATCTGCAGAAAGGACAATTCTGGAGTAATGAAACAAAGATCTGATTGACAGTGTGTTGACTGACAAGCATATTGTCCATGTCATGCTATGGAGTGCTCAGCTGCTTTCCCTCAAAATGAGAAGTGAAAACATTACAGAAAGGTCCAAGATCTTATGAACTGGAGGCTGCAAAACTGATTTGTTGCAGGACAATGTAATCTAAGCTAGAAAAGCCCTGACTGTAGGAGTGCTTGATTTGATGTCAACTTGACTGAAAACTTATATAGGACGAAGAAAAATATTGGGCTCAACAGGAAGTTTTCTTAATCTATAAGAGCCTACAAGACCTTTGCATCTTTTTCTCATTGGATTCTTTTTTAGCTGATCAGGTCTATGGCCAGGAATGAGAGATTTGACCAAGGGTGTACTTCAGGTTTAAATGTGGCCTGAGAACACAAGCAGAGTTTCAAATAGGCTCATATATTTCTGTTGGGGAACAGGATGAAGAATCTTTTCAGAGAATGGTTTCAGGGTGGTCCACCAGCTTATTTTTTGCCTTAATTTATCAATGGTTTCCTGGTGCCTTTTGTTGTGATAGTTCTTTTGTTTGAAATTGATCTTTCAAAGTGCTTTTTTCTATAAAAAATGTGGTGGAACTGAAGCCCTGCCAGCAGTGCCAGCTGCAGGATCCCTGGGCTGGGGGGCCGGGGGGAGCAGAGGGAAGGTAGCAGAATTCCATTCCAATGCATTCCACCATCAAAAAAAGTCCTGATCTTTCACAGCCTGAGAAGTCTGGTGCATGCGCAAGATATTTTAAAGAAGATATGTTTGAAGAAGAGACGTTTGTTTTGTTCTACCACTATTAGTATTCCAGAGGTATAATTGTGAAGGTTCAGATTCACATGGAACTAAAACACACCAGCAATGGCTGGTCAGTCCCTGGAGGATTTCTACAGCCATACTAATCATTGATCACGATAGGCAAGTGAGTATTAACTATATTTTGTAGATGGGTGGGCCCTGAAGGTGGAAGTGTGACAGCTAGCTCGTCTCAGAGCCAGCATTAGAACTGAAGCTGGCCAAAGGAGGAAATTTCTCTTTTGTGACAAATTTTGGGGTTTGGAAATTTATTTTTTGTTCCCATGTGGAATGAAAACAAAACTCTTCCGATGTTTTTCTGAAAGAGCACTGTCTAGATCAGATCAGATGAGGTGGCTCTGTCCCATGAAAGCTCATCACTGAATAAATCATTTGGTTAGTCTTTAAAGTGCTACGTTTCTGTTGCTTTGTTTTGTTGGAGTACAGACTAACATGGCTACCTCTCTGTTACTGTGTAAAAATGTTCATCTTCAGATCATCATGTTTTCATTTTGGATCTCTCCACTGGTTTGAAGAGACCAGAGGTTCCACTCTGGACCTCAAGAGCAACGAAGGGTCCTGTGGCACCTTATAGACTAACAGAAAAGTTTTGAGCATGAGCTTTTGTGAGCACAGACTCAGTTCCTCAGATGCTGGTCTTGGAAATCTGCAGGGCCAGGTATAAATAAGCCAGAGCAAGGGTGGGGATAACAAGGTTAGCTCAGTCAACAAGGATGAGGCTTACTACCAGCAGTTGATCTGGAGGTGTGAACACCAAGGGAGGGGAAGCTGCTTCTGTATTTAGCCAGCCATTCGCAGTCTTTGTTTAAGCCAGAGCTGAGGGTATCGAATTTGCAGATGAATTGTAGCTCAGAAATTTCTCTTTGGAGTATGGTCCTGAAATTTCTTTGCTGTAGCATAACTACTTTTAAGTCTGCTACTGTGTGGCCTGGGAGATTGAAGTGCTCTCCTAAGGGTTTTTGCATATTGCCATTTCTAATATCTGATTTGTGTGCATTTATTCTTTTACGTAGAGACTGTCCAGTTTGTCCAATGTATATAGCAGAGGGGCATTGCTGGCACATGATGGCATAAATTATATTGGTAGATGTGCAGCTGAATGAACCCACGATGGTGTGGCTGATCTGGTTAGGTCATGTAATGGTGTTGCTGGTGTAGATATGTGGGCAGAGCTGGCAATGAGGTTTGCTGCATGGATGGGTCCCTGAGTTAGAGTGACTGTGGTGTGGTGTATAGTTGCTGGTTCGGATTTGCTTCAGGTTGGCAGGTTGTCTGTGGGCAAGGACTGGTCTGCCTCCCAAGGCCTGTGAAAGTGGGGGATCATTGTCCAGGATGGGTTGTAAATCCCTGATGATGCGCTGTAGAGATTTTAGCTGAGGACTGTAGGTGATGGCTAATGGTGTTCTATTGGTTTCTCTCTTGGACTTGTCCTGTAGTAAGAGGCTTCGTGGTACACGTCTGGCTCTGTTGATCTGTTTTTTCACTTCCTCAGGTGGGTATTGCAGTTTCAAGAATGCTTGGTAGAGATCCTGTAGGTGTTTGTCTCTGTCGGAGGGGTTGGAGCAAATGCGGTTATATCTTAGTACTTGGCTGTAGACAAAGGATCGTGTGGTGTGTCTGGGAGGGAAGCTGGAGGCATGAAGGTAGGCGTAGCGGTCAGTAGGTTTACGGTACAGAGTGGTATTGATGTGGCCATTGTGTATTAGCACCGTGGTGTCCAGGAAGTGGATCTCCTGTGTGGACTGTTCCAGGCTGAGGTTGATGTTGGGGTGAAAGTTGTTGAAGTCCTGGTGGAATTCCTCCAGAGTCTCCTTCCCATGGGTCCAGATGTTGAAGATGTCATCAATGTAGCATAAGTAGAGACGGGGTGTTAGTGGACGAGAGCTAAGGAAGCGCTGTTCCAGGTCAGCCATGAAAATATTGGCATATTGAGGGGCCATGCGGGTATCCATAGCTGTGCCGCTGATTTGAAGGTACATATCGTCGCCAAATCTGAAATAGTTGTGTGTGAGGATAAAGTTACAGAGCTCAGCCATCAGATGTGCTGTAGCATCATCAGGGATACTGTTCCGGATATCATTTATTCCATCTTTGTGTGGGTTGTTGGTATTGACAGCCTCTACATCCATGGTGGCTAGGATAGTGTTTTCTGGTAGGTCATCAATGTCTTGCAGTTTTCTCAGGAAGTCAGTGGTGTCTCGGAGATAGCTGGGAGTGCTGGTGGCATAGGGTCTGAGGACAGAGTCCACATAACCAGACAGTCCTTCAGTGAGAGTGCCAGTGCCCGAGATGATGGGGCGTCCAGGATTTCCAGGTTTCTGGATCTTGGGTAGTAGGCAGAATAGCCTTGGATGGGGCTCTAGAGGTGTGTTGGTATAAATCTGTTCTTGTGCTTGTGTAGGGAGTGTCCTGAGCAGATGGTGTAGTTTCTTAGTGTATTCCTCGGTGGGATCTGAGGAAAGTAGCCTGTAAAATTTGGTATTGGAGAGTTGTCTGGAAGCCTCCTTCTGGTAGTCAGACCTGTTCATGATGACAGTAGCTCCTCCTTTATCTGCCTCTTTGATTACAATGTCAGGGTTGTTTCTGAGGCTGTGGATGGCATTGCGTTCCGCACGACTGAGATTGTGAGGCAAATGATGCTGTCTCTCCACAATTTCTGCCTGTGCGCGTCGGCGGAAGCATTCTATATATAGGTCCAGACTGTTATTTCTACCCTCAGGAGGAGTCCACGTGGAGTTATTCTTCTTGTGCTGTTGGGAGGGTGTCTGTGTAACGGTGTGCTGGTCAGTGTTGTGTTGAAAGTATTCTTTGAGTCTGTGTAGCCAACCAGGCTCGGGTTCCCCAGAGATGAGGCTGCACCCAGAAGGCAAGTGCTATATTTGGTTTATTGAAAGCGCGTGACACCCGCGGCGGGAGCCCCGGAGATGCCGCAGTCACCCGTGGGGGAAAACCCAACGCGTTGGAGCTTCGCTCGGGGAAAGGCTCCGTAACAGGCCTCCTAACACTAGCTGATAAAGCTGAGCTCATTAACATAAGATTGCCTAAAATTGCCTATGCGTTTCTTATCACTATCTCTTGTGGCCTACGGCCAGCGTAGCCTTGAAATCTTGGCAAGCGCGGCTTGTTCTGCAGGTGTTCCCGTGGCAGTTTGTAGCTTTTACCTTGCACAGGCTGGTCTGTTTAGATTCTTCTGAGGATTCACAGAGGGGTCGATCTGCTCTCATGAGACCGTTACAAACTCTTCTCGCACCCTACACTCCTCCCCGCGACCCCTTTGTGAATGCTGAGGCTAGTAGGAATCAAGTGAGGTGGTTGATGCTCTTCTGGCAACACAGTGTGCACCTGTGGAACAGACTTGACAACAGCATATGAGAGCAGTGAAAGCAAAGTTAAAAGTAATGGTTCCCACGAGAAGGGTGTGTGGAACAGTAAGTGTGGGGGCTCCCAAGCGCCTGCACTGCTGTAAGTAGTGTTTCCACTTGAAGTGGGTAGCTGCTTGGGCCATGCCCGTATGTGCACACTCAGAGGTATCCGTGACCCACCCCATCCCTTGCTGACACTCAGACAGAGAACAATTAGACAGGAAGGCAGATGGGAATTATGGTCTAATCCAGAAAGTTTCAACCGGTTACCTCTACCCCCACCAGCTTGGCTGGGAGGACGGGACAGATGGGCCCAGCCTAACCTTGGAGCTTCCTCGCACGCGATGGCTTCCACTCCGAGGAATTACAAGCAAGACACTCAGTTCCACCCTCCCAGCACCCGGGACAACAAGGTTGTCAGGGACTCAAATCCCAGCAAGCCTCATCCCGTTACAGGGTACGATAACAAAACCAAAACCAGAACCAGAACTTCCAGATTCCTTATCCAGGTAGGGGCTTACCCTATCGCAGCATGAACCCCAGGGGCTGCGGCAAAGGTAAGAGTGGACGTTGCTGTCATCAAAACAGACTGGTCCCCACTGGAAGATGTTGCTCTTGTCCCACCAATCATTCAGGTTCAGAGGGACAAACTCAATTCCCAATCTGGTAGAGGAGTTCAGCAGGGTACACATCCAGCAATCCGTGGCACCAGTGGTGGAGACGATGGACTGGATGGCATTCCTGAGGGGATGCTTAGGTGTGGCAGAGGTCTGCGAGGTAGTCAGGAAGATGACAAGGAGCTGAGGTGCCATGCTGTCATCTGGGTTGAAGGTAGCTGTACCGGCGTCACGCCTGCCACCTCCTGCAACTCTGGACAGTCCGCTGGGGCCACCCAACAGGCCACCATCCGCGCTACCGGCCCCCATCGCTCCGTCAAGGGCTATCCTGGTATGCGCTGCAGGGACAGTGCTGGCTTCCCTGCCTCCCCCGCTTTCAACCACAAAGGCATCGTGCCAGGAGAACCCTGCTCGCTGCGCCAATTGTAGCCAACCAGGCTCGGGTTCCCCAGAGACGAGGCTGCACCCAGAAGGCGAGTGCTATATTTGGTTTATTGAAAGCGCATGACACCCGCAGCGGGAGTCCCGGAGACGCCGCAGTCACCCATGGGGGAAAACCCGACGCGTTGGAGCTTCGGTTGGGGAGAGGCTCCGTAACAGGCCTCCTAACACTAGCTGATAAAGCTGAGCTCATGAACATAAGATTGCCTAAAATTGCCTATGCATTTCTTATCACTATCTCTTGTGGCCTACAGCCAGCGTAGCCTTGAAATCTTGGCAAGCGCGGCTTGTTCTGCAGCTGTTCCCGTGGCAGTTTGTAGCTTTTACCTTGCACAGGCTGGTCTGTTTAGATTCTTCTGAGGATTCACAGAGGGGTCGATCTGCTCTCATGAGACCGTTACAAACTCTTCTCGCACCCTACAGTCTGAGACGGCGAAAGCAGGTTTCCGGATCACCGCAGAACTGTATTATGTTTGTGCGGGTGGTGGGGCAAAAAGAGAGTCCCCGAGAAAGAGCAGACACTTCTGCTGAGCTGAGTGTGTAGCTGGACAGATTGATGATTTTCCTGGCTGAGTTAGTGGTACCACTGCTGTGGCTCTGTGTGGCAGTCAGGAGTTTAGACAGCTTGCAGTCCTTTTTCCTCTGTAGAGTAGCGAAGTGTCTAATGTAAATCTCCTGTCTTATTTTAGTAAAGCTCAGCGGTGTGGAAGTTTGTGTTGAAGGTTGGTTTTTTATGAAAGACTCCAGATTTGAGACCTCTTTTTTAATGTTCTCCTGTTTGTTGTACAAGATGCTGATTAGGTGGTTCCTCAGTTTCTTCGAGAGTGTATGGAATAATCTCTCACCGTAGTCTGTGCAGTATGTAGATTGCAAAGGATTTTTCACTTTTAGTCCATTTGGTATGATGTCCATTCATTTGCATTTGGAGAGAAAAATGATGTCTGTGTGAGTTTGTGCAAGCTTCCTTGTCAGGTTGATAGATTTCCATTCCATACGGCTAAATGCAGTGCCTTGCATGGTGTCAAGTATCGGAGTGGTAGCCGTGTTAGTCTGGGTCTGTAACAGCAACGAAGGGTCCTGTGGCACCTTATAGACCAACAGAAAAGTTTTGGGCATGAGCTTTCGTGAGCACAGACTCACTTCATCAGATGCTGGTCTTGGAAATCAACCAGCAACTATACACCGCACCACAGTCACTCTAACTCAGGGACCCATCCATGCAGCAAGCGTCGTTGCCAGCTCTGCCCACATATCTACACGAGCAACACCATTACAGGACCTAACCAGATCAGCCACACCATCGTGGGTTCATTCAGCTGCACATCTACCAATATAATTTATGCCATCATGTGCCAGCAATGCCCCTCCGCTCTATACATTGGACAAACTGGACAGTCTCTACGTAAAAGAATAAATGCACACAAATCAGATATCAGAAATGGCAATGTGCAAAAACCCATAGGAGAGCACTTCAATCTCCCAGGCCACACAGTAGCAGACTTAAAAGTAGCTGTCCTACAGCAAAGAAATTTCAGGACCAGACTCCAAAGAGAAATTTCAGAGCTACAATTCATCTGCAAATTCGATACCCTCAGCTCTGGCTTAAACAAAGACTGCAAATGGCTGGCTAAATACAGAAGCAGCTTCCCCTCCCTTGGTGTTCACACCTCCAGATCAACTGCTGGTAGTAAGCCTCATCCTTGCTGACTGAGCTAACCTTGTTATCCCCACCCTTGCTCTGGCTTATTTATACCTGGCCCTGCAGATTTCCAAGACCAGCATCTGATGAACTGAGTCTGTGCTCTCAAAAGCTCATGCTCAAAACTTTTCTGTTAGTCTATAAGGTGCCACAGGACCCTTCGTTGCTATTACAGAGCCAGACTAACATGCCTACCCCTCTGATACTTGACTCTGGACCTCAGAAACCTTCCATCAGGAAATGGATACATCTCTGTGAAATGTTTTGTCTTAAACAGAAGAGCATATTCTGAGGAAATTACATGTCGTCAAAAATAATCCAACCCACTTTAGGCAGAACTCAGGAGCTCTTGGCTTCCATGTCTGTCACCCACCCATAAAATTTACACTTCTTATTGTGCACATTGATATTCTGGGACTGAATTGGATTGAAAAAGCAAAGGGAAGGAGGGCATTATTCTTAGTGGTGTGTTGGCGGTGGGACTCCTTTGCACATCACAGGAATGTGGCTAGGAAGGCCCAGTCATTTCCTTTTACTAGCTCTGAGTCTTTCAATGTGTCTTTAATTATTTTTAATCTCAGACATTACCCGGTGATCACAGCCAGCCACGTGTTTATCACTGTCAATGGTCCTTTACTCATAAGTACGCAGCTTTTCAAGCTCCTAGCAGAACTGCTTTTTGACACAGGGAAGAAATGGAACAAAGTTATTTCAACAGACCCCCACCCTCTGTACGGTTAGCAGAGGGATATGTAGGATGCAGTGTGAAACTGCTGAACTGGAATTCATATACAAATCTGATACCCTCAGAATGAATCTGAGTGGAGACTCAGAATGACTCTCATGACACTACCTAATTTTCCGCTTCAGGTGTTCTCACCTTCTTATTCACCTCCACTGTGACTGAACGAGCTCTGATATAATCCTCCCATCTCCAAATCACTACCGCCTGTTTCGTTTTATTTCACTTCATGCATCTGAGGAAGTGAGTTGCAACTCATGAAAGCTTATGCCACAATGTACTTGTTAGTCTTTAAGGTGCCACCAAACTCCTTGCTGTTTTTGCTGTAAGACCGACATGGGGATTGCAAGGTGTATAAGTATTGTGGAGATGGTGGCCATACACCTGGCTTCAATTGGTACCACTCCATGATTAATGAAACATAATATCATTATTTTAATATTTGTTTTACTTTGAGGTCCCAACCCAGGATTAGCTGTCTGTTTGTATAGTACCTAGCCCAATAAGTAAAAATTAAGCTTATGCTTGCCCCTAGGAGCTTGCAATTTAGTATCATGACAGCAGGAACAGGTAGAAAGATAGGTGAGAAAAAAGGGTTGTGAGTAAGAGGATGAAGTAACATTAAAATGAGATGTTTTCGGTAATTTGCAGTCGTGTTAATTGGGCCACAGCTAGACTCAGAGCTGGCCAAAACACTGAATGTCATATTCAGAAAAATGGTGTGTTTTTTTCCACTGAAACTGTGAATTAGGAATTTTTCAACTGGGTCTAGTAAACAAAAGATGCTTTCTGGAAGCCTCCTCATAGAGGTGTTTCATACAGAGAGATGAGAAGGAAGCTAGGCTACGTCTACCCTAACAGATAAATTCATTTTATAATTCTGGGTTTTATCAATTCAGTTTTGAGTATCCTCATTTCTCACAAAGTTCACACAAAGTCGAGTTAGTGCTGCCACGCTAGAGTTACCAAACATTGACTGTTGCAGCTGTTCATTGTGGGAACCTATCTCACAGCTCCCTCCACCCTGCATTCTGCGCCCTCCTGCTATGCCCTGCTACTCCCCCACTGCCTGAAGTGCTCACCCTGCTGCCTGCTTCCTGCATCCCCACAGCTTGGGGGAGCCGTGAAACTGACCGACGCTTCTGCCTCTGTCTTGCAGGAGGAGGGAGCCAGGTGCTGTGCCGGTCAGTTTCCATTCTCTTGCGAGTGGCAGGGAGCCAGAAGCCAGGTGCGGCAGCGCCATCAGTTTCCTTGCTCCCCACCACTTGCAGGAGCTGGGAAACTCACCAGGGCTACTGCGCTGGTCAGTTTCCTGGCTCCCGTGAGTGGCAGGGAGCTGGGAGCCAGGTGCTGCAGCACCAGTCAGCCTCTGGAGGCTAATGAATTCAATTCAAAGACATGGCACTTCCACACTAGCCTTCATTCGAACTGTTAAATTTGAATGTGACGCTACCCCCACCTGGTTCCCACGCTATTATGCTATTGATATTAGTGCTCCCTAAATTGAGCTAATGGTATTTACAGGGAAAACATCACTTGGTGCAATCAAGCTAACTGCCTGAAATTTGAATTTATCTTGTAGTGTAGATGTAGCCTCAGAGTGGTGGCTTTTCGGATTTTGATAGTGTGTTTTTTCCATGCTTAAGGGGAGGTGTGGGCATATGTGCGCAAGCACCTGAAGGGAGGGAAACACGACAATGGCCAACAAGAACAGCCACTATTGGTGGCACAAAGGGGATTTTCAATATTACAATGAAATACTCAATCTGATAAGTGGGATAAATCTAAATGCTGAATATGCTGCTAATCAGAAGAAAATACAGGTTGAACCTCTCTAATCTGCCACTCTCGTCTAGTAACATCCATGGTCCAGCATGATTTTAGTTAGCTGGATGTCCTCTTATCACAGGTATAGCCAAGTTTCCTGTGATCCCATAAATTTTGTTTACAGCCACCAGTTCTGGCTTTGTGTTTCGTGCTGTTGTTCAGCTCCAATTTACACCTAAATGTCTTCTAAGAGCCCAGGAGGCAGTGAAATTGTTGGTAATGCTGTTAAACAATACTGACCTCCCATGTTTTGGCAAATTCTCTCATTCAGCACTGGTCAGGTCCCAAGGGTGCCACACTAGAGAGATTCAACCTGTATATAGGGCTAAAACAGCATAATGACACAATGATGTCAATGCAACTCTTCTTATTCATTGTCATTCACACATTAAATATACTTACAGACATATATGTGACTAAAACAAACAGCCACATAAAACTGTTGACTATGTGTGGCCTTGTTATTTCCCCAAACTGCAGTCAACGCTGCTGCTATGAGTATCTCACATAAAAATTAATGGAATACATTTTTACTCTCTCTGTATATACATCATTGCTTGCAATTGGGTGATTTTTGTCAAATTCTGATGAAAGATCATGTTTCAAATTTGGGCTTTGTTTCTCTCCTCTGACTTCTTTTATGGTGTACAGAATTTAGCTCAGTGGGGATGTGGAAATTGTGTCTGTTATTTTCCTGCACCATGTTCCTGTCCAGGTACATATTCTGGACATCAGTATGCTAGTCCATATTTTCCCTATTTTCTTTTCCAGCTCGCTCTGATGAAAAATGACTCCTGAGAAGGAGGTTGAAGAAGGGAAAATGATGTGATGTGGCAGGCTAAGTCGGTCTATCCCTTGAAGGCAATTGGCTGGTTCTTATGTGCTGTGTGCATTTCTCCTCCCCACAGTGTATCTCAGAATTAAATCAGATTGTTGAATTTAGAAGGGTATCCTCCATCCTCTGCTGCTGCTGAATACAGCTTTAACCGAAGTCGTTTGACTTCTACCCTTTCTGCTATGAAATCAGTGCCAAAATTCTCATTAAGCAAAGGCTTTGGCTGTTAATTTGCTGCATGCACATTTCATGGAGGGCACATACTGTATATTGCAGCTTTTTTGTAGTGTCCCAGTGACAGTCCTTGTGCTGCCAGTGGCAGATGAGGTATTGAGCACTATAAGGCCATGAAGGGGATGGGCTTACTTAGGCATTGGTATTTCAGCTGAAGTCAGCTGAACATACTTCAAAGTGATGTCTTTTCCAGTCACATATGCTGAGTTTTAAATTCTTCTCCTTTACAAGCTAGGAAAAGATTCCAGGTTGAAGGTTTCCAGCCATTTTTGGTAAACAAACTGGGTCTTTTCATTGGTCAATAACATAAAAAAATGGTGGACATGTTACCCAACTTTCTCAATTCACCTCTGGTTTGAAACCCAGGTCTTGTGAGAGAACTGCTGTATAGACAACTTTAAATAAATGTGTTTCTAAATACATCTCATTAAACCAATAATCTCACACATTTAGATGCACTCAAGCCAGTCCTTACATTGATTTAGACTGTGTCAGTAAATGAGCACATAAAGCTAATCCAGTTTGAGTGAGAGTTAAATCAGTCGAAGTGCATTTATTTAAACTAGACTGATGCAGATTTGATTTAATAAGCTGGTGCACCTTTCCTGGCACGGGCCCAAGAACAGAAATTTCAGCCACAAATAAAAAAGATAGGAGCCTATGAATATAGTTGTAATGGAAGATCCCAAATAACTTTAAAAGAGTTCTCACTCTGAGAAGTGCAACATTCTATACCACTGAACATGAAACTAGATAGAGAGATAGTCCCTGCCCCTTCTGCCTGAGGCTCTACCCTTTCCAGTTGATTGGAACCACTCCTCCATCTTTCCCAGGGGCCCAGCAAGTCTGGCTTTAGCTCTGCAGCTTTCCTATGTGATATTATTGGATAGAACACTTGACTTGGGCTCCTCAATTCTGCCACTGGCATTCTGGGACCTCTAGGACAACCATCCCCCCAGTCTGTGTCTCGGCTTCCCCATTTTTAAAATGGAGATAATGATACAGCTCTTGAAGTACTTTGAAATCTGCTGAAGGTGTCATTATATGGCTGTGGGGAATGGTAAGTAGAGCATGTGATGAACATTGTATTTATCTCAAATTCATGTGAAAAGGGGACAAAAATATCAGGGGGCAAGCTGGCTGTATTGGTGTGGGACTTGAGATAACTAGAGTCAATTCCTGTCTTCGCTACAACTTTCTTGTGTGACCTTGGCAAGGCTCTTAATCACCTTGCGTATGTTGACAGTGCCATTAAACACACCCACAGCCCAAACCCTGTGAGCCTGAGTCAGCTGGCAGAGCCAGATGTGGGCACTTAATCACAGTGTAAACATATCTGTAGTGCCCCATCTGGAAAGGAGATAATATACTCTTTTCCACATTCTTTGCCTACCCTGTCTAGCTGGGTTGTAAGATCTTTGGGACTGCGAACAGCTGTTGCAAGGTGTGTACAAGACCTGGTGCAGTAGGACCCAGCTCTCAGTTGGGGCTTACAGGTGGAACATGTTGAACCTCTCTCAACTGGCACCCTCAGGACCTGACCAGTGCTGAAATAGAGAATTTGCCGAACCCTGGGAAGTTAATATTGCCTAGCAGCATTATCAGCATTTCCACATCTTACTGAGCTCTTGGAAGACTTTTCGGGTTAAATGAGAGCTAAATGACTACATAAACCACGGAGAGCCAGGACTGTTGGCTATAAACAAACTTTAAGAGACCACAGGAAATATGACCATACCCATGATAAGTGGGCATGTGGCTAACTAAAATCATGCCAGACCACAGATGCCTCCAGACCAGAGAGTGCGGGACTAGAGAGTTTCAACCCGTATTGAATAAAACCTGTACAACCTGTACAAATAAAATAAATAATAACGTCCATTCTTTGGTCATGAAAGATCAAATCTATTGATGTCTCTTCTTAAATACATGGCAATCTACAGATATAAATGTTATAGCTATATTATTACCCAGTTATTTCCTCATGGAAGACAAAAAAATTAAAGCAGACAAAGGGTTATAGTGCTTCTGACATTTTTACTGGTGTTATTCTTTAGAAGTTCATTCTGCTGAAGGAATGCAACTTGCCGATCCAGCGGGAGGAGACCTTGGCAGGCAGACAGTGCATTCCCTAAGTCAAAAAAAAAGATATGGTGTGATGTGGGGGAAGGCACCGCAATTTTGTATGGTGT
Organism: Carettochelys insculpta; assembly: GCF_033958435.1. Taxonomy (NCBI): domain Eukaryota; kingdom Metazoa; phylum Chordata; order Testudines; family Carettochelyidae; genus Carettochelys; species Carettochelys insculpta. The sequence continues at coordinate 68,929,134 of NC_134144.1, forward strand.
CTAAACCTAATGATTTCATGTTGAACTTAATTTAACATATTGCCCTTCCCCAGCAGCAGTAATAGAGCCTATTAATACTTATTGCATCTAGAGGAAGTTTTCTGACCATTCCATCAGTGGTCTGGACCAGCATCCTGGAAAACATAGCTCAGTTTATTTTGACAGGGAGCACTTTCCCTCAGTCATAAATGTCTAAATAATACTTTGTGAAAGGCTGAAGTTATTGAAACCTCCTGCACTGCTATAATATATACCACCCTGCAGTGCCGTAATACATACCACCCTCCAATGGACTGGCATGTTTTCTGAAGGTTTACTGAAAAAAGAAAATTTCACATCAAATGTATTTCAGATCATTTAACTTTTCTATCTCTTTTTCTAATCCAATGAATTTTATTCATTTTAGTAATCTCCTCCTGAACCTTAGCACTGTGGGGTTGAGATTAAAATATGGTGTATATGAATCAGGGTTCATAAAAGAAATTTCAACCTTTTCTTGCTTAGGAAGCTGCAATCACTGGGTTGAGCCACTGCAGTTGGGAAATGGGATGAGACTAAACGACTGAGTGATTTTTACTCTTCTGTGTCTATACAAATCAAGCTCAGATGGTTCAGCTACTATCTAAATTATGATTGAGAAAGCTGACACATTCCTGCAGGAATCTTTGCTTCAGACACTAAACCTGGAGCCTGTTACAGCATTTCTGTGAAACTATCAACTGATCAAATCAGTGAAAAAGATTAGCAGTGACCTAAGGTTGAAGATGTATTTTCCCTGGCAAATTTCAGTGTGGATGGACTGGGTGGGGTAAGTACTGAAATGCATGGTCAGTAAATACAGAGATGCTACGTTTTGTTAGCAGCAAAAGGCCCATAGGCTGTGATTCTGCAGGAGACAGAAGTATGTTGCTAACCAACTTCAATAGTTTCATTTAAGCTAATGCTAACTATGACCCAGAATCTTCATGGTACTTCTTTGACTTGGTTTTTTTTTTTTCTGTCCTTTTTTTTTTTTTGTCATCGCCTCCAAGCTAGGGAGGAATAAGCCCGAGGGTATGATTTCATTTTGTAAAGTTAAAGACAGAGACAATCCAGGTTCCCCAAATCTGAAAGGTGTCCTGAGGAAAATTATTGTTTTGAACCCACCACACTTCTAACAAGGCATTTTCTGGTGCCTCATTGGGTATTCTCCAGAAATATTCTTCCTCAAAGCAATGCTTTGAAAAACGTTTGTGCTAGAATCTGCAATGTATACAGTCACCAGAGCTGTGGGTACACTGCATTCTGCTTTTGGAAGTGGAATGCAAATGAGTGTGACTGAAAATCCAAACGAAGTGCAGATTTACATGTCTCACACCTTCTTTGCATATTCATGTGTGATCACGCTTCTGGAAGAGGCTTTTCCAGAAGCCAAAAGCAGTTGTGTAGATGGGGTTCCTTCAAAAACAAACATCGTTTTCAAAAGGACACTTCTTCCTGAAACAAAATAGGAAGAAGGGTTCTTTCGAAAATGGGTTTTGTTTTCGAAGAAACCCCTTCTACATGGCTGCTTTTGCTTCTGGAAAAGCCTTTTCCAGCAGCATGATTGTGTGAGAATATGCAAATGAGGTGTGAGATATGTAAATCTCCACTTCATTTGCATTTTCAATCTCACTCGTTTGCATTCCGCTTCCGAAACCGGAATGCAATGTAGATGTAGCCCTAGAGTTCTTTTTTCCCAGGTCAGTACCTCTAATCACATTCTCACTTATACACAGCAAAATTATTTCAAAATAACGCCTGCTATCTACACCACTCCACTGCTCTTTTAAAATAGTTTCAAAATAATGGTCATTGGCTTATTTCAAAATAGGTAAACCTCATTCCATGAGGAATAGTGCTTATTTCAAAACAGCTATTTCAAAAAAGGGACTGTGGAGGGTCTTCTCCTTGTCTGTTACGAAATGAGCCACAGGGTATCCAACAGCTGTATATTTGAAATAGACCAAAGTCACACAAGAAATTTGTAGCAAATACAGGAATTGAATCTAGTTACCTCAAGTCCCGCACCAATGAAGCCAGCCTGCTCCTCTCATATTTTTGTCCCCTTTTCATATGCTGTACTTACTTTCCACCACAATCATATACCAACACTGTCAGCAGATTTCAAAGTAGTTTTGAGAGCTATATCACTATCCCCAATTTAAAGATGGAGAAGCTGAGGCACAGACTGGACAGGTGATTGTCCAAGGGGTCCCAGAATGCCAGTGGCAGAACCCAGAATAGAGCTGCAATCTTCTGAGTCCAAGTCAAGCGTTTTATCCAGTAACTGCTGAGTGCTATTTGAAAATGCATTTTGGATGTAGCTGTGCTATTTTGAAATAAGCTATTCTGGAAAATCTCTTCCAGAATAGCTTATTTTGAAATAATGCTGATGTGTAGGCCTAGACTTAGAGGGCTTGTAAGCACTGAAAATAACAAATTTGCCACTCATGTTTAACACTGAATTTAGTATAGTATAGTAGGTTTTTTTTAATTCAGAAAAAAATTATAATGCAAAATTTTCATTTGAATTAGTTTGAGCTTGTTCATGGGCAAGTCTGAAAAGGAACAAAAGTTTGTATTTCTTATTTAAATAAAAAGTTTCTCTTGTTTTATCACTGAAACTGAAATAAAAACAAAGATATTTTATTTTATTTCTAATTTTCCTGTCCAAAAAAATTAACTCATGTTTCACCCCAGAAACCATTTGGATGTACAGGACAGTGAGCAGTTGGTAGGCACACAGTAAAACATCCTGGTTTTCTATAATAATCTTGAGATTCTCCTTTGAGTCAAGTAATGGCAAGAGACTAAAATCCTGAGAGATTAGAAGGAGGGAAAGATATAGCTTAGCCCCACAACTCTGGTAGAAATGTGCAGCTCATATCTATGTAAACACATTTTGGAAGAGGTTGCATTAGAGTTGAATGAATTGGTTCAAAGAAATAGGAACAAAACACTCCACTTTCTCTTTCCACAAAACATCCCAATTGTCCATTTCTAGGATCCAAAATTTTGAGAACAGTTTTGAATATGCAGTTAACACTAGTTGTGGGCGTTATCTTGGGGTCCTGATGTGATAGGGAGTTGACTAAGAAAACCAGATTGAAATGCCATGATTTTAGGATGTTCCAAATCTCCAGTCAAAAAGAGTTGAAAGTTGGCTGTTCAGACATGTCTTTTTTTCCTAGAACTGAATGGGAGCCAGATAGTTTCTAAGGTTTAGAAATGTTCACACAGGTTTTCTTTTCCCTGATTGCCACTTCTCTTTGTCCTTCACTTCTGAGTCCCATACTAAACCACAAGGAAAGTCAAAATACAAGTAATTTGTGACTTAGTCCACACAGACATCACCAGTAGGTACCTGAGCTTGTGCTGTGCAGAGAAGAGCAGTTTGCAAGGTGTGAATTGGGGGAGTTCCCTGCCAGGTGAGCCTTCAAGGGCTAATTAGACTGGAGACAAGGCTTCGAGCCAGGCCTGACCAGCTGGGAGCTCTCCCTATAAGAAGGGAGCTCCCAGCGAACAGGAGACAGCAGCTAACAGGGAAGGAAGTTTGCCTCTGGGAGTTCGCCGAGGGAGAAGCCCCGTGTTTGTCATTTTTAGGTATGGTGTTCCACCTGTGCCCTGCAAGGCAGCACTACCAGGAAAAGGAGTCTCTGAAGAGAAGAGCCTGAAGAGCAATGGGGGAAGGTGGACCTGGGGGTGCTGAGAGCAGCTGAGGGGAGAGGGGCCAGTGCAGTGAGGAGGGCGGACATGGGAGCTGATGGGGGTAATGGGTTGGGGAGGGTCCTATGGTGATTGTAACTGGGGGGAGGGGCGGTGAAAGGTGGGGAGGAGGGTCCTGGGGATATGAGGTCATTGCTCTGCAGGGAGCTATGGTGACTCATGGTGACAGGGAGGCATGAAGTAGTTGGATCCTTAACCACATTCTCCACACCCCACTGCCTTGTGGGTTATCTTGGGAAGGAGAGAGGCTAAGGGAGTAAACCCTGACAGAAAATCCAGAGTGGAGTCCGAAGGCGGTTCGGTGTCAACTTCTGGCACTGTCCTGACAACTCCTGCAGCTGAGCTGATACCAGACATGGAGGTTATCCTCTCCTTTGGACTATATCAGTAAAGCCAAGAGGGGGACACTGGTGTCTGGGCAGCCCAGAGTCTCCATAATAAGTGCCCAGGCTTGCGCCCGGAGAGGTACTCTGGCATCGCTGAACAGCGTTGCATCAACACGGGAGGCAACAGATACCGGTTATAAGCTCTTGCTCGATTGGCATACAGAATGAGCACCAGGGGTTGCCTTCGATGGTGGGAGAGATCCTCACATCTCACTGGACAGTCACCGCCCGCCTCAAGCGGGGCAGCCCCCAGCCAATAGGGTACTGTCCCACCACAGTTCACCTGCCTCACTGGGTGCGTGAGGCTTAAGGTTCCTGAACCTGACAAGTGACTGAAATTTGGGCACCAGGCAAACCAATAAGAAAATCAACAAGAAATGAGAAACATCAACAATTTAAGCTTGCTTGCTGGAATGTGTGGACCATGCTGACCGGCTTGACTGAAGATCTTCAGGCCATCAGTGACACCCGCAAGACTGCTCTCATCAACGAGGAACTGAAGAGGCCCAGAGTTGATATCGCTGCACTGCAAGAGACACGACTCGCAGATTCAGGATCTCTAAAGGAAAAGGACTACACCTTTTTCTGGCAGGGTAAAGCCCAAGAAGAACCCCGAGAGCATGGTGTTGGCTTTGCTGTCAGAAACACCCTTCTACAAATGGTTGATTTAGTCATGGGTGGATCAGAAAGACTTCTTCGGATCACGCTTCAAACTTGCGCCGGTCCTGTCCACCTGATTAGCGTGTATGCTCCAACCCTGTACGCCACACCAGAAGTAAAAGACAAGTTCTATGACATGCTTAGTGCTGCTGTAGCGCAAATACCTGCTCGTGAACAACTGTACATCTTGGGTGACTTCAATGCAAGAGTTGGAGCTGATTGGGCCTCATGGCCTTCCTGCTTAGGACACTTCAGTGTGGGAAAAATGAATGACAATGGACAGCATCTCCTTGAACTGTGCTCGTACCACAATCTGTGTATCACAAACACATTCTTCCGAACGAAGCCACTGCACAGAGTGTCGTGGAGACACTCACACTCGAAGCACTGGCATCAACTAGATGTGGTCATCACTAGGCGTAATAACCTCAAAAACGTCCTTCTGACATGCAGCTATCATAGTGCTGACTGTGATACAGATCACTCGCTAGTTTGCTCCAAGCTCAAGCTGAGACCCAAGAAGCTGTGCCGCTCTAAACTTGCTGGAAGGCCCCGCACTGATGCCAGAAAGACGGCAAACTCGGAGAAAGCTGAAAAGTTCAGAGACACCCTCCAGGAAAATCTGCGCAGGAGCCCTGGGGGCGTCAATGTGACATCCAAATGGCAACATCTGAGGGATACAGTTTACAACACTGCCTTGTCGGTGTTTGGAAGAAGAGCTAGAAACATGAACGACTGGTTCGAAGCTAACTCCGATGAGATGATTCCAGTCATTGAAAAGAAGCGCGCTGCACTCCTGGAGTACAAACGCTCACCGAGCCAGAGTACCCAGGAAGCACTTAGAGAGGCCAGAAGAACAGTACAGCAGACAGCCAGGTGCTGTGCAACAACCACTGGCTCCAGCTATGCAGCAGCATCCAGACGCATGCCGACTTTGGTAATCTCAGAGGAATGTACGAGGGTATGAGGAAGGCATTAGGACCCACCCAGAACAAGATGGCACCTCTGAAATCCAAATCTGGTGAAGTCATTGCTGACAAAGCCAAACAGATGGAGCGCTGGGTTGAGCACTACTCCGAGCTGTACTCACGTGAGAACGTTGTGGTTGACGCAGCCCTCGATGCCGTCGAGCTCCTACCAGTAATGGAAGAACTGGATCAAGAACCGACTGTGGATGAACTGAAGAGAGCCATTGACAGCATTGCAGCAGCAAAGGTCCCTGGTCAGGATGGTATACCACCAGAGGTAATCAAATGTGCCGCGGACACACTCCTGGAACCCCTACATGAGCTGCTGTGCCTGTGCTGGAAAGAGGGTGAGGTTCCACAGGATATGCGCGACGCTAACATTGTAATGTATAAGAACAAAGGAGACAGAAGCAACTGCAACAACTACCGTGGAATCTCCCTCCTAAGTGTCACTGGTAAACTGTTTGCTCGCGTCATCCTTGGCAGACTCCAGAAGATTGCTGAGAGGGTGTACCCTGAGTCGCAGTGCGGATTCCGCGCAGAGAGGTCTACCGTTGACATGGTCTTCTCTCTAAGGCAGCTGCAGGAGAAGTGCAGGGAGCAGAGAAAGCCACTCTACATAGCCTTCATCGACCTGACCAAGGCCTTTGACTTGGTCAGCAGGGATGGTCTGTTCAAACTGCTCCACAAGATAGGCTGTCCTCCACGGTTACTCAAGATGATCCAGTCGTTCCATGAAGACATGAGAGGAACCATCCAATATGACGGTGCATTATCGGATGCTTTCAGAATCAGGAGCGGCGTCAAACAAGGACGCATGCTTGCTCCGACATTTTTCAGGATCTTCTTCGCACTCCTCCTGAAGCATGCCTTTGGATCTTCAACAGAGGGCATCTTGCTGCACACAAGATCTGATGGGAAACTGTTTAACCTTGCAAGGCTGAAAGCTAAGTCTAAGGTGCGAGAAGTCCTCATCAGAGACATGCTGTTCGCAGACGACGCTGCTGTAGTGTCTCACACAGAAGACCAGCTTCAAAAAATACTGGATCAGTTCTCCAAAGCGTGCAAGGACTTTGGGCTTACCATCAGCCTAAAGAAGACAAACGTACTTGGTCAGGATGTTGCTGAATCCCCATCAATCAGCATTGACAACTATACGTTAGAGGTCATCCACGAGTTTGTTTACCTTGGGTCCACCATCACTGACACCCTGTCGCTGGACACTGAGCTAAACAGGAGGATTCGAAAAGCAGCCACAACTCTGTCCAGACTCAGCAAGAGAGTGTGGAATAACAACAAGCTGTACACTCACACCAAAATGCAAGTCTACAGAGCCTGCATCCTCAGCACCCTCCTTTATGGCAGTGAGACTTGGACCCTGTATGCCCGCCAGGAAAAGAGGCTGAACGTCTTCCACTTGCGCTGCCTCAGGCGCATCCTTGGAATATCATGGAAGGACAGAGTGACCAACACCGCTGTCCTCGAGGAAGCTGGAATCACAACCATGCACACCCTCCTCAGGCAGCGTCGGCTCCGCTGGCTTGGCCACGTCCACAGGATGAATGATGGAAGGATTCCAAAAGACATCATGTATGGTGAGCTAGCCTCTGGCAAAAGACCTCCCGGATGCCCCCAGTTGCGCCACAAAGATGTCTGCAAGAGAGACCTCAGGGAGGTAGACATCGAGCTGGACAACTGGGAAGAACTAGCAGATGACCGCAGCAGATGGAGGCAGGGTTTACACAAGGGCCTTCAGAAGGGCGAGATGAAGATCAGACAGCTAGCAGAGGAGAAGCGAGCGCACAGAAAGCACAATAAGGACTTGCCAGACACCCACTACATCTGCAAGAGATGCAGCAAGGACTGTCACTCTTGTGTGGGTCTTCATAGTCACAATAGACGCTGTAAATGAAGTCCTCAATTGAAACTTTAAAGGGTGCGATCCATAGTCTATGCAGACTGAAGGATGCCTACTACTACTACTACTACTACTACTAGTCCACACAATAAACTAGGCCACATAAGCAGTAAGGACCGCCCCCTACATTTTTCCCAAGGAAAAAGAAATGTCTATTTCATTACAACACAGCAACCTTAGCTATGCACTATAGACATTTTAAATGTAATATTTTTCTTGTCTTCATTTTGCTTTATGATTTCTTTTCAAGTCCTCTCAATCTGTTTGTCAAAAATCTGTGTCAATGACTAAATACATTAAGGACTGATAATGGTTTTTTTCTTTACACCATTTAATCTAGTAAACAACGTATAGAGTATCAATGTGTAGTAAAAGTTATGTATGTGAACTGACATTTCAGGCTGATCAGTGCAGTCTGTTATGTTGCACTTACATTTTGTGATTGAGTGAAAAAACGCTACCTACTCTGGGTTAAAATTAAGGTAAAAAATACATTTCCATATAACTGAAAAAAACTGAAGTGGTTACAATGTGGGTAAGATATGTCATTTCATGTTTGAGAGGGTTCGGTATTTAGAATAATGCAAAAATGATTTAACTTTTTCAGAGATTTTGGTAATTGATCTTGGACCTCCTAATGAAAATTTGCATGGCAGTTCCAGATTTTGAGGGGGTCACATCTTTTGAGTTGGTGGGAACATTCATGTAGCATGAGGTTTGGTAAATTATTTGAATTTGAGGTAGCCTTAAATTTGACACCCTGTAAAAATGGGGTGGGGGTGGAGAGAGAGCAGGTTTGGGAGCTGTAGCAAGTGAGAAATAGCAATGCCCATGTCCATGCATTGATACTCAAACGGAGAGAAGGGTGTCCAGCAGGGGTAAGGTATGGTGCCTAGCCTTTTGTCGAAGGCAGGAGATGGATGACAGGAGACAAATTGCTTGATCATTGTCTTCAGTTCTCCTCCTCTGGACACCTGGCATTGGCTACTGTCAGCAGACAGGATACTGGACTAGATGGACCTTTGGTCTGACCCAGTATGGCCGTTCTTATGTTCTTATGTTCACTTATACAGTCAGATAAGTATCAAAGACAGTCCTATGGATTTTCAGTTAAATTTATCTACTATAAAGCAATTGTGCTAGACTGAGACTTAGTCCACGAACTTGAGCAGGAAAGGGACGCATACCTTGTATATTGGTTTTGTTCCTGAGGCCCCTTGACTTTAAACACTGGCCAATATATAGCTGAGCTTGTATGGGGTGAGAGAGAGAGAGGTCAACAGCAAATAACTACCTCTCATGAGCAAGGAAACAGGCTGGAGCAAATTGTCTCCCGTAAGAGTGGGTTTGGGGCAAATGGCCTCCTGGGTCTATTCCTGGAGTGGTACTGTTTATACACTGACCTTTGTATGGGGAAGTGCCTATGGCCCAAACTCCCCTGTGTGCTATTAAGAATGCCTTCTGTGCTTGTGTGCATCCTTTAGCAATAGAGAGCTGCTCCTGGTGCCTGTTCTTTATTTATATTTATGGAAGCATGTCAGTCAATTACAAAAAGTATCTGCCAATGTGAAATCAGGTCACAGTAAATGAAATTGATAAAAGAAGTCACTGCAGAAGAGTAATGCATTATATCCATTTCAGAAGGACAAATCATTATATATAGGTAGCCATAACTTGGATATAAAACCACATAAATAGGATAGGACATCACCATGGAATTTTGAGAAAAATGTGACCTGAACTTACTCAGACATTACTCACACCACTGCCTTGTGTTATTCTTCATAGAAAGTGTGCTCACCTCCATGAAAAATTCCTAAGCAGCTTTCAAATTATATAGAGCCTATGTTTACCATTAAGCTCTGAAACTTTCCCAAATTTCCTTTGCTACCACTCAGGACTGAAATATTCATTAATAGAGTAAAGCAGACTCAAGTGCCCTCTGAACAAATACAGAAGAGTGGTGGACTCAGGATGGTATAATTACAGGTTTCTATTATCCACGATGAGGCACGCAAACTAGAGATTTGTTTTTTCTTAGTGCCTTATGCAACTTGAAAGAAAAATGTCAGACACATCATGCTAAAATAGGGTGATATTCTTTCTACACAAGCACAGACATTGCACTAATGAGCTGACTCCTCTGTCAAGTTTAGAACATATGGGAGGTGACCTGAGAATGAGACACAGAAGCTTCTGAGGTGCATAATGTAACCAGTAAATAATTTGAAAAGTAGGTCAGTCAGTACTTGGCACTTACAACATTTAAACAGCAATGGAGAAAACTGGCTGCATTTTAGAGGTAAAAAATGCTGAACTTTGGAACTCAGCAATTAGCAGAAAAGGCTAATAAATTCCCATCATACAAAATCAAATAGGACAGTGAGATAAATTGAGTCAATATAAATAGGCTAAGTGAGAGTTATCAGGAAGTACAGAAAGAAGGTTGGAGCCAAAAACTGAGGCAGAAGTACCTCCCTAACCCATAATAGCTTAAGTACTCTTTCTTTCCTTTAAGAGAATGTGACTGTGATTATTCAAAAATGATACAAACAAACACCTTTTAATACTATATCCTGATGTGTCTGTCTGTTGACCACAGCAAATGCAGCAAGGTGTTAAGCAGAAGCATGTATCCCTACAGAATTCATAATAAAGTTGGGACTAAGGTCTGAACTTTCCCAGAATTTGGTAATATTCAGGCCTGGGGTGTTTGGGCTCAGAATTAAGATAAACAGGGAAGAACTGTTCAAATGAGGACTGTCTAACATTGGAGAGTCTACTAATTGCAGAGTAATTTCTAGCCAGTGATACTCAGACTGAAATTCATGAGCTGCAAGTGTCTTTCATATGTTTCCTGCAGTTCTTTGTTGCCCATGGTATTTAAAACACTGATTTAATTGGCAACCAGTCGAGATTCTTCTACTACAATTGCAGTTGATAAAATAATACAGTTATTTTGCTAGGAGAATATATAATCATGAATATATAAAAATAGTAAATTAAACAGTGAATTCACACTACTGTGGCTTTTTTGAGTAACACTGATTGCTGATTTGTCTCCTGGGCAACGGAGGTCTGATGATCACTGATCTAGACTGTGACTTTAGGCGCCACTGTGAATAGAGACCTGGAGACACTGGAGACACCTTTCCAAGCATAAAAGATGATCAGTTTATGAACTTCCCAGGGTGCCATCAGTTAGATCATAAAACTAAAGTCTAACAAACTAAGTTCCATGGAATCATAGGACTGGAATAGTGCTTGAGAGCTCATCTAGTCCAGTTCCCTGTACTCATTGCAGGACTAAATGTTATCTATTTTGTTAACATATGACAGAATTAAACAGGATAAATCTGTTTTTATTGAGTCTGGGGAATGTTAGCTTGCTAGTGTTTGTACTGGTTTCTCTTCAGATCATCTTTTTGTGGTTTGAGCAATGGCCTTGAGTTGAGTCCTTGGGGAGGCCATTTAGGGGCCTGGGGCAAATACATAAAAAAAAAATCTGTCAAGGCTGGTGCCGGGTCTTGCCAAGAGGGAAGGAGATTGGACTCAATGGCTTCTCAAGGTCCCTTCCAGTTCTCTGAGATGTGTATATCTCCATGTACATATTATAAAAATAAAATATTAATATTATTACTTGCTTATTCTTAAGCAATCAACATTTATTAACTCAGCCAGCACTTCATTAGTAGACAGTTCATCACTAAAGTGCAGACACTACCATTCTTTTCCGTAGGGATGTTAATGGTTAACCAGTTAACCTGGGAGCCTGACCCTAAACAAATGAGGCTTATCAGTTCTGGTTAACAGGGGAGGGCTGGAGCAGCCCTTCCTCACTGTGGGCCCAGCCTGAAAGCAATGAGTGCAGGGGTGCTCCAGCCAAGCCAGACCACCCTGGTACACAGTGCATGAGGGGAACTCCAGCCTTGCCACAGCAGCCCCCATCTGTGGCAGAGCAGCTCCCCATTTAATCAGTTAACTGGTAAAACTTCATGTTTAACCAGTTAACTAATTAAACGGGATTTTACCTCCCTAATTGTGGGTGTGTACCCCCCACCACATACAAACTGTAGTCTTGCAAGCAATAATTGCTGACTGGAGTTGAAACTCAGCAGTTATGTTAAGGAACAATGTAAATTGCCAGGATTACTTGGTGTCATCTGCAAACTTGGCCACCTCACTGCTTACCTCATTTTCTAGATCATTGATGAACAAGTTGAACAGGATCGGTCCCAGGACTAACCCCTGGGGAACACCACTAGTTACCCTCCTCCATTGTGAAAATTTACCATTTATTCCCACCCTTTGTTTTCTGTCTTTTAACCAATTCCCGATCCATGAAAGGACCTTTCCTCCTATCCCATGACCACCTAATTTACATAAAAGCCTTTGGTGTGGGACCGTGTCAAAGGCTTTCTGGAAATCTAGGTATATTATGTCCACTGGGTGCCCCTTGTCCGCATGTTTATTAACCCCTTCAAAGAATTCTAACAGATTAGTTAGACACGACTTCCCTCTGCAGAAACCATGCTGACTTTTGCCCAACAATTCGTGCTCTTCTATGTGCCTTGCAATTTTACTCTTTACTAGTGTTTCTACTAATTTGCCTGGTACTGATGTTAAACTTATCGGTCTATAATTGCCAGGATCTCCTCTAGAGCCTTTTTTAAATATTGGTGTTATATTGGCCGTCTTCCAGTCATTTGGTACCAAAGTGGATTTAAAGGATAGGTTACAAACCACTGTTAATAACTCCGCAATTTCACATTTGAGTTCTTTCAGAACCCTTGGGTGAATGCCGTCTGGTCCTGGAGACTTGTTACTATTCAGCTTATCAATTAATTCCAAAACCTCCTCTAATGTCACTTCAATCTGAGTGAGTTCCTCAGATTTGTCACCTAAAAAGGCTGGCTCAGATTTAGGAACCTCTGTAACATCCTCAGCCGTGAAGACTGAAGCAAAGAAATCATTTAATCGCTCCGCAATGGCACTGTCTTCCTTGATCGCTCCTTTTATATCTTTATCATCCAAGGGCCCCACTGCTTTTTTAGCGGGCTTCCTGCTTCTAATGTATTTAAAAAACATTTTACTATCGTTTTTTGAATTTTTGGCTATCTGTTCCTCAAAATCTTTTTTGGCTTTTCTTACTACATTATGACACTTAATTTGGGAGTGTTTATGTTCCTTTCTATTTTCCTCACTAGGATTTGACTTCCACTTTTTAAAAGCTGCCCTTTTCTCTCTCACTGCCTTTTTAACATGGCTGTTTAGCCATGGTGGTTCTTTGTTAGGTCTCTTACTGTGTTTTTTTATTTGGGGTATACATTTAAGTTGGGCCTCTAGTATGGCGTCTTTAAACAGTTTCCATGCAGCTTCCAGGGATTTTAGTTTAATTACTGTACCTTTTAGTTTCTGTTTAACTAGCTTCCTCATTTTAGTGTAATTCCCCTTTTTGAAATTAAATGCCAGAGTGTTTGACCGCTGCGGTGTTCTTCCCAACACAGGAATATTAAAAGTTATTATATTGTGGTCAATATTTCCAAGCGGTCCAGTAACAGTTACCTCTTGGACCAGATCCTGCGTTCCAGTCAAGACTAGATCGAGAATCGACTCTCCCCTTGTGGGTTCCTGTACTAGCTGCTCCAAGAAGCAGTCATTTAAGGCATCAAGAAATTTAATCTCTGAATCCCGTCCTGAGGTGACATGCACCCAATCAATATGGGGATAATTGAAATCTCCTATTATTACTGTGTTTTTTATTTTGATAGCCTCTCTAATCTCCCTTATCATTTCAGCATCACTATCACTGTCCTGGTTAGGTGGTCGGGAAATATATTCCTAATGCCATATTCATATTAGAGGAATTAATTGTTATCCATAATGATTCTATGGAACATTTTGATTCCTTTAGGATTTTTACTTCATTTGATTCTATATTATCCTTCACATATAGTACCACTCCGCCACCCGCACGACCTGTTCTGTCTTTCCGATATAATTTATATCCCGGTATGATAGTGTCCCACTGATTGTCCTCATTCCACCATGTTTCTGAGATGCCTATTATGTCAACTTCCTCCTTTGATATGAGGTACTCCAGTTCACCCATCTCATTAGACAGACTCCTAGCATTAGTGTAAAAGCATGTTAGAAAACTACCACTATTTATATGTCCGCCTTTCACAGACGCGTTGGATTTTTTTATATGCGATTGTTTCACATCTGATCTTGCCCATATATTATTTCCCACGTTCCCTATCTGACTAACTTCTAGGGAATCCCTATCTATGGAGCCTCGTGTAAGAGAAGTCTCCGTCCGATCCAGGTGCTCCCCCGCACCAATCGGCTTTCCCCCACCTCTTAGTTTAAAAACTGCTCTATGACCTTTTTAATGTTTAATGCCAGCAGTCTGGATCCACCTTGATTTAGGTGGAGCCCATCATTCCTGTATAGGCTCCCCCTACCCCAAAAGTGTCCCCAGTTCCTAATAAATCTAAACCCCTCTTCCCTACACCATCGTCTCATCCACGCATTGAGACTCTGAAGTTCTGCCTGTCTATCTGGCCCTGCGCGTGGAACTGGAAGCATTTCAGAGAGTGCCACCAAAGATGTTCTGGATTTCAGTCTCTTTCCTAGTAACCTACTTGTTACATTTGCTTGTGATCATCAAGTCTCCGTTGCTCACACATTTATCACACTGTCAAAGATGCACTTGATTTTAAGGCATTTTGAAAAAATTGGTTAGTAAGGTTGGAGTGATCTGAAACAAACAGAGTACGTTAAACCCGACTGTTTAAGGCTACTATTTTTGACCACTCTTAGGCCATGTTGCTTGGACTTACAAGGGAGTTAGAAGCAAACTCAGTATACTATGTAGATTTGGCAAGGTAACCTACAGGTGTTTATATAAGAGAAGCAGAAGGTGAAATAGAATCCCTGAAATGAAACATTGCCATCCTCTTATATGCATGCCATCAAGTGCTTACATTCCTTTGCTGTCGCCGTCAATAGCTAGTAATTGGTGTTTATGTACCAATGTATTTCAATATTCTTTGCTCATCAGAGGCTTTTAAAGTTTAATTCCTGTCAAGGTTTATGTATGCTTATTTGATCCAACAATCAATTTGCATCCCTCCTTTTAAAATTTGTTAATAATCCAATGTTTTATACTTGTTTATATTTTTAACATCTTTTTCTTTGTGATAGACAATTGCCTTTATGTTTAGAGTGCAACAATTAATTGTAATCAAAACCAACAGCACTCCAACCATCAAAATTTGGAGAACATACTCCATATATTCTTTGTTTCCATATATTTAGGATTAACAAAGAACAAGGGACATTATCTCTGTATAGGAGGATGTAGGTCTGAGCCACTAGGCAAGCAAATATGAAGATTACAATTGGGGGTGAAAGGTAGATTACATATGGTATATTTGACTTACATGGAACACATGAAGGAGACTGTTGGGGTTGGGGGAGAATGAGGTATTATACAAATGCAAAGGATGAGATTCTTGGGTAAGTGGTTGTGTCAAGGTGTTCATCCCGTACTTTACCCAAAGGGATTAATGGAGGACAGATGGGCCAATTAACCTATTAGGCTATATCTACAATACATAATAATATTGAATTTAAGGCAGTTAGATCGATTTTACAATGTCACTGTAAATACCATTAGGTTTATTGTAGAGAGAGCCAAGGTCAATATTATAACACCATGAGAAGTGACTAGGCATAGTTTCAAGTTCAAATTTAAAAGTTCAAATGAAGGCTAGTGTTGAAGTGACATGTATTTTAATAGATTTTATTAGCCTCTAGAGATGTCCTGTATGTATCCCACAGCGCCCCACAGTTGTCTGCTCTGGCTGCTTCCATCTTGCTGCTCTTTGGGTGCACAGGAATTAGGTAACAGGAAGCCCGCAAAGTTGAATTCAGCACCAGGAAGCGCATAACAGCTGGCCTGTGGGATCATGCTTGTAAGAGAGGCTGAGAAACTTCTTTCTTGGCTATCAGTGTGGTGAGTGCATCTATCCTCTAAAAATAGCCTGAACATGGAGTTCATGGCTCTGTCTCTCCCTCTGTAAGACAAGCACCTGGATTTTTCTTTCTAGAAAAATGGACATTTGCTTTTCATGGGAGGGGAATGAGGACAATGAAATCTGGGAAGATAACATCATATATACAGAACCATTTGAGGGGCATTTTTTTCCATACTGCACCAGTGAACATACCCAGAATGCTATGGGGCTGAGGGAACTGTGAGATAGGTTCCCACAATGCACTGCTGCAACAATTGATGTTTGCTGATTGAGTGTGACAGCAATACATTGGCTTTGAGGAATTTTTGCAAATGTGAGGATAGTCAAATTCAAATTTGTAAAACCCAGCATTATAAAATCGATTTTAATAAATTCTAATTTGTCTTGTAGTGTAGATGTAGCCTTAGACTTAATTCTCCCAGTTCGTAGTCTAAGAGGAAAACCCTAATTAGAGTAATTTTACTTATGTTGGAAGAAATGAGGTTTATGATGACAGGAATTTGGAGCCTTAAAATAAGACTGCAGTTGCTCATGGGAATATGTGAGGTATATTTGGAGGCTACTGAATTAGGGTAGCTTACATTTACTTCCCTGGGAGGAAGGGGTTGTGAGGCTGGCAATCTCAGAGAAATGGGTAGAGCTAAAAGGAAAGGGCTCAGAGAACAGGCAATAAGGGCCAGTAGGACTCTACCCTTGGCTGCTGGTTAAAGGGTCCTTGAGCTGGAGCATGGAGTCAAGGTTGGTCCTGCATTCCCTTGCCATCCACTGAAGAAGTGAGTCAGTGAATGGCAAAACTGCCTGAGACTATCACCAAAGAAGAACTATGGTACATCAGAAGGGGGAAATGCACATAGAGGCCTGGCTGGGGAGCCAGGTCATGAAGAAGGAGGACCAGACTTACAAGACCAAGAACAGCACTAGGGATGCAGTAAACAGCAGAAAGGAGCCCCAGGCCTGGAAGGAGCTAATCCTTAGAGAACCCAAAAGGAGAGGAACCCCTAGTTGTGAATGGTCCCTGTGTCAGCAATTAACAATACTCTTGTCCTGGAACTTTTCCTTGCAAGAAACCCTGCTGCCAACTTTGTCCACATATTTATTCTGGGGATACCGTCACTGGACCAAACCATGTTAGCTACAAGATCAAAGGCACATTCTTGTGCACTTCCAGCAACATTTATCTTCTCCATTATGTGCCAACAATGCCCTGCCACTAAGCACATTGGACAGACTAGGCAAAACCTTCACCAAAGAATAAAAGGACAAAGAGCAGACATCAAGAAACTCAATACACGTAAGCCAGTCAGTGAACACTTCAATGGAATGGGCCATTCTGTTAAAGACCTGAGAATTTGTGTCCTGAAGCAAAAATATTTTAAAAACAGATTACAGTGAAAAATATGTGAGTTGGAATTTATATTCAGATTTGACATATTAACATGTGGTATGAACAGAGACATCCATTACCTCACACATTACAAGGACTATTTTCCTTCCTTTGATGCTCATAATTATTTCAGGCAGGACAATTAATATCCCCCTGCTCCTCACCCTCCGTGTCAGTTTTTATTGCAATTTTTTTTGGTTCCCTGTACTTGTAAATGTCAGTCTCTAGTGGAAATGAGCATGATCTGATGAGGTGGGTCTGTCCCATGAAAGCTCATAATCAAATAAATCATTCTGTTAGCCTTTAAAGTGCTACATTTCTTCTGTTTTGTTCTGTTGGATACAGACTAACATGGCTACCTCTCTGTTAATACTCTAATTTAGTCAGTTTAGTTTCCACACTTTCTATTCTTGGGGAGAGGAACTGTGGACCTTGCCTGAGCGAGGTGTGCTTCATAAAATGTCTCACAGAGATAGCTGTGTTAGCCTGGATCTTCACAAAACAAAAAAACAGTGCTGTAGCACCTTAAAGACTAGCAATATAGTTTATTAGATGATAAGCTAGGTTCTCCAGATTTGAAGAAGTGGGTCTGTTCCACAAAAGCTCATCACCTAATAAATTATATTGTTAGTCTTTAAGATACTACAGGACTGCTTTTTTGTTTCATAAAAATGGTCTCGCATAACACTAAACTTTTCCTTACTGTCTTTACATCTTAGGTGGATCTTCTTTGGGAATAGACAGAGCTTTCCTAATTTATGAAGGATCAGAAATTACCTGTATTTCTTAACCATCGAATGTGCATCTGTTCCATATTCCTGCTGTGGGCGTGATCACACTGCAGAGTTGCTATATGTTGTACCAAGCATCTTTCCACAAAGACTCTTATGATCCTCCTAATCTTAAAAAAATCTATAAAACAAACAGGAAATTACTACTAACGTCTTCGTGCTGGCTAAGCTAGAATGATTAGTGAGATTGGGGTGTGGGGGCAATTCATCAACCCTACTCCTTTGAGGAATTAAACAGGCAGCCTCCTTTGCATCAAGATCAGAGATTCAAGTTGTCTGCACAGGGTTCAAGGAAGTCCTCATCCTTCTGCTTGTAGACTGAGTCACAATAGGGCTTTATTGTGGGTGCTTTCTTTCTGAAAAGATATGACCACTTCACACAGCTCGCTCAGAGAAAATTCTTCGGGAGCATCCCTTAAAACTCTTGTCAGTTGGATGCATTTGTTCTACCTACTGTGAAGTTATGTGAGGGGAAAGGAAACATGTCAAGACTTTGCTTCTGCTAGAACAAAGATAATTTCTGTTATAACAATACTCCTGTACTTTTATCTCGAGACAGGTCACAAATTCAGGAAGCCAAATAAGATATGGCTCAACAACTTGCTCTTCATTTTCTTTGGATTGGGGGAAAATAAATAAAAGAAGCCATATACATGGCTATTGATGGAGCAATAAATGGGCTGAATAGTGAAATAAACATCAGTATAGACCATAAACATGTCATGAAACATTTCTACCCAAATAGTTGAAATCTCGCTTCCTTGACAAATCAACAAAGAGACATTTTCCTTCCTCTCTCCCTTACAAAACTAAAGTTATTCTGAACAAAGGGAAAAGAGATAATTAAGAGATTAAAAACAAAAGGAGTTTTAGCTCTACACATTACATGTCTTTCAGTGATGCTATTAGGGAAATTAATGAAACCTATTCTCCTTACTCTGGGGCTCTAGAAAAGTCATTAGATTCAAATGAATATATAACACTACATCAATCTAATTTCAAGAGAGGGAACCAGCAAACCAATGAGCAGATGCAGCTTCAGAGAAATTCACCTTAATGGCTGTAATGTGAATTTCATGAGTTACAGTAGAAGGCAAATTACAAACAAACACTCAGACAGTGATTCAGTGGAGCACAAACACAATAATTAAGTGCATCTGTCTATTCAGTATCATCTTGACAATTAACAATAGAGTTTACTAATTTCAGCATTTGCCTCTACTTATCTATCACTGTGGTTTCTTTTCAGTTCAGTCCTCTGAGCTCAGAATGAGACAGCTTTTCTGTAAATAGCATACATTTACCAACTGCTTGAAGTTTCAGGTGGAAAGATGGCTTTGCATACCATGCATTTGGGGACGAAAATATCCAGGAGATTTTTCACGTAGGGATTTTTAAAGTATTGTTCCCACTTTCAAACATTTAGCTAAAGCTGTGTCTACACTACAAAGTTTTGTCAACAGAAGAGGCCTTCTGTCGACAAAACTCGGGAACATCCACACTACAAATGTGTTCTGTCTAGAATCTGTTGACGGAACACAACCTTTTTCCTGGCAGAGTTATGTCTTGAAAATTTGAGGCATAGTGCCTCTGTAGACAATGTCTGTCTACATAAAAATAGTGTAGATGCTCCGGGAGGGAGGCCCTCTGTCAACAGAGGGCTTCCTGTTCATTGGGCAGACCTGTTTGCAGAGCCTCCAGTTGGCTGTTCTGTTGATAGAGGCCTGGGCAGTCTGGCTGCTCTCTGTTGACAGAGGGCATTGATGGGGGAGCCTTTATTAGGTGTGGACGTGTTCTGTAGACAGAGGTTCTGTCAGGAAATATCTGTTGACAGTGACTTCTGTCAACAGAATTCTGTAGTGTAGACACAGCTTAAAGATTTAAAGTACACACTTCTCTGTAAGTGTGCACATTGTGTTCTTTTAATCAGTCTTTTTGCTAGTCAAATTTAAAGAATAAATTTGAACCAAAAAAAATAAAAAAAAATGCTACCTATTTAATATAATAAAAAGGATCTGTTTTAAACTGACAGAATAATCGAAATTCAGAGTATGGAACATGGCCCACAGTCTCAAACTCTGGCCAGTATTATGACTCCCTACTTTCATGTTTACACACGTGACTGAGTGGCCAGATTTTGAAATGTTGTTGTGAACACCCAAAGGCCATGTTGAAGTCTTGCCTGTCTAAATATCCCATTTTTCCTAAGGAGTTTTGAGCACAGAGCAATATTTTATGTGATGGGGGATAAGCACCTCTCTGTGGGTGAAACCCCGGCTTGGGGAGCCTGTGGCCCCACCCATACTCCAACTCTGCTCTTTCTAGGCCCCACCCTGTCCCCACTGTCATCTTCCCTACTTCTATCTGCTTACCCATTCCAGCCAAATCCTTGAATCCAAGTGTAGTAAATGACATTTGGGAAAAAGAAAAAAAAAACAAAAAAACAAAAAACAGCCCTTCTAAAGAGAATGGAGCATGTTTTCCACTGCTTACCAGACTGAAAAAACTGGACATGTAGAGAGTACCTAATTAAAACCACCAGGTTTGGGAATAAAAATGTCAGTTGTAGGTGAGACTTATTTGCAGAAAAACTTTGTGGTAAGGGAAAGTCATTTGTCCTGCTGAATAAAACATTAAATATTATGGAATACATGATGCAGGCCTTCTCTGTTTTACATTTTCTTAACCAGTATTTCTAAGCTGATTTTATATTTTAAATATACTCTTAAGCCTTCCTAAAGTAACTGTTCTAGATTACTACTTATTTAAACTCACTGAAACAAAGACATTATATGAAGTTAATCAGTCAGAGCTGGTTAGCGTGCTCAGAACAAAGTTCTTTTCTTTTAGATAAAAGGGAATACTAATTTATTTTGAGACTTTCATAACAAGACATGTTTATGAAATTTCATTATCTGTTTGTTAAAATATGTTTCCAAAGATTTTAGGCATAACAAAGCATTTTATGTTAGTAAGATACTGATTTTGGTAAAGGGTTCTCTCAAATAGTCAGAAGTAAAAGAGAAAACTCATTTGTCCAACTATCTGAAAGAAAAGGAATGTTATCTGTTTAAGGGTACTCTTCAATCAGGAAGGGATTTATGTGTAAAATGAGAGTAGAAGTGAATAGAAAGGACAAGAAGACTTTGGAAGCAATTTTTTGTATTATAGTAATTAGAATGAGAAGTGTGGATTTTAGATAAGGGTGGTCTTTTGAAGAACTGATTTAAAAACTGTGTCTGAAGAGTCAAGCATTTAAGGGTGAAGCTGAATACTCAGAATGTGTATCTAAGGAGTTTTATGCAAGGGGTTTTAGAGGTGTGATTTTTTTATAAGATTCAGCTACAAGCTAATAAAATATTTAAAGAAAATTTTAAATTAAGATCCTGTAGCTATAGTAATGCACAACTGTTGTCTATTTTTCAGAAAATTCAGGGTGGCACATGCCTGCTAAGTGGTTTTAATTATTGCTTCATGGCTCTTTCACAGGTTCAGTGTTATGCTAATAGGTCTGTAGCACCCTAAAGACAAACAGTATTATTTATTAGCTTACCTTTCCTGGGACAGGTCTGTCCCACAAAAGCTCATCACCTAATAAATAATATTGTTAGTCTTTGAGATGCTACAGAACTGCTTTTTTTTTGTTTTGTGAAAATCCAAACTAATACAGCTACTTCTCTGTGACTAATAGGTCTGGTGAGCTGAAAGGCTTTTCACTTATGTTAACAAGTATCAGAGGGGCAGCTGTGTTAGCCTGTATCTGCAAAAACAACAAGAAGTCCTGAGGCACCTTATAGATCAACAGATATTTTGGAGCATAAGCTTTCGTGGGCAAAGACCTGCTTCATTGGATGCAATGCAGATCCCTCAGGGGAAGGTCATCAGTTTTCAAGATGCGACAGCCTGTTGTACGAGCCATCAGAAACTGTCAGAAAAAGGATAGGAAGAGGGGCAAGGTTGAGCCCTAAGACCCGGGGAGGCATTGCCTCCATTCACCTCTTATACAAACCACCCATGCTCCTCTCTCCATCTGCATGATGGTCCTTCCCCATACTATCCTGCTTTCCTTATAGGCCTCAACTAAAGCCCATTCATGTGTCTTTCCATTGACTTAAGCAGGCTTTGGCTATGTCTACACTGGAGAGTATTGTCGACAAAACCCAGGGCACATTCACGTTCCAAAGGTGTTCTGTTGACAGTAAATCAACAGAATGTGGCACTTTTGTTGACAGCAGTCTGCTGCTCGCCCATGAGGCAGAACATCTCTGTCAACAGAAAGCTGTCTTGATCTTCTGGGGGGCCTTCTGTCGACAGACAGGGCTTCCAGTACACAGAGCAGCCCTCTCAGCTGTGCTTTTGGTTGGCTGTTTGACCAACAGAGCTGCTGGGGAGTTCATCTACTCTCTGTTGATAGGCAGGATCACTCTTTTATTCCACTTTGCAGTCTGGCCGCAATCTGTCGACAGAAGTTTTGTTGGAAGATATATTCCGACAGTAACTTTGGTCAACAGATCACTTTAGTGTAGACATAGCCTTTGAGTAAGAGTTTCATGAAGCTGCTGCTTCCAGCTAATGGGCTTAGTACATTAATCCAATCAGTTGAGGTTTGTGGTTTTTTGAGTGAAAGATCCAGAAGTCAATCCTTACTGGAGTTTCAGCCCAATCAGGGAGGAGTTGTATTTGTGAGTAGAATTCCCAGTAACAAATAGACATGTGGGGTGGTTGTATGCTCAGAATTAGAACACATTCTCAAGAGGAGATTATTGCCCCATAGGCACAATGAGGTGAATTAAATACAGTGAACTCCTTTTGTAAGAATGACATCCATCCTGAACGATTTGATTGTTGTAAGCAGTTGATTCTTACAAATGGACCATTTTAGTTAATATAGGAATGATTCTGTCCCAGTGGATTTGATTACTATATGCAGTTAATTCTTACATCAGTGATTTTTGTAAATGGAGAATGTTGTATAATGTGACAGCTTTTACTCTAAAATCCCTGGGCTAAATTCTACTTCTTTCAACACCCCTGCACTGCACTCAATGAGAATTTGTAACCAGCAACATAATTTCTCCAACCTCTTCATCTTCTTGTTAGCTTAACCCAAATGCTTGATATTTTCCTTATGCTAAAGATCTTTTTTGATACATTGAAATTAATTTAGAGCTGGTAAAAGGAGCTGAATTGACAATCCTTGAGATGCTAAGTAATAGTGACCATAGTACACTTCAGCGTCATCAAACCTTAGACATACCAAACTCTAATGCTCTGATGCTAAATTCTAGAATGGGTGAGCTTTTATTTTTTTCTATTTAATTTAAAGGCAGAAAGTCAACCAAGTTAAAAGCACAGGGGCTGAGATCCTTCCATTCAGCATGAAGTCCTCTTATGCACCATAATAGACTCACTGAAAAGTGTACTTCCCCTATATAACAAAAAGGAAGCAGGGAAAAAAAAAGTGTGGAAAATACTAGAATGGCTAAATGGAAGGTGTCTAGAGATTATTTGACATACCTTTTTGAAAGTGAAATTCCAGCCCAAGTGAACAGTTGGGAAAAAAAAAAACAACCCAAGCATAAATAAGATGGAATCTGATGAGCAAGGAGCCCAAGATATAAACATGGTCACAAGATATTTTTAAGCAATAAGAAGCAGAAAACCTCTGAGACAAATGATAGCTCGTCTAGAACAATCAAGAAGGAATTCGAATGGATAATACAGAAAAGCCAAATTATTTCTTTCCTTCTGTTTACAGCACAGTGGCTTAGTCCCAGACCTACTTTGCTCAGGTAATAAAGATGAAGCTTTGTCAGAAATGGAAGTGTCAGAGGAGGAAGACCTGGAACAAACTGAAAAGGGAAGAGTTACATGTCATCCACACCACATGGTATATATCAGAGAGTTTTGAAGAATGAAAGAATGAAATAACTGCCAAGAAAAATTTGCAATTTCTCATTTTAAAAAAATGAGCTGCTCTGGTGGATGATGGAAGAGTAGCCAACACTTTACCTATCTATAAGGAAAGCACCTTTTTCTAGCACCAAATCAGCAGTCTGAAGCGATAATCAAAGATAAAATGAAGAAACTCCTGTAGGAATATGCTGCGCAAAGGAACAAGAGAGCTTGGGTGCTACACTGGAGTATAATACCTCATAAAACAGCAAATGGAGACAGACTGGTTGACAGAGTTCGTGATGAGATGGTTAAAAGCCAGTGACAAAGCTCCTCACAAGAGGCTACTTAGGCAATACCATAGTCCTGGGGTAAGGGTGGAAGTAAGGTCATTGATTAAGCACTCACTCAGATATAAATATTAAAGGCTAATTATTTCCTCATAACACTTAATTAATCTTCTTTGTTGGTTCTCAAATTCACTGAGCAGCCCCTTGATATAGGCATATAAGCAAATGATCTTAATTATACCCTCTACTGTTTTGCATTCCACTATTAGGTCCCCTGTGATTTCCCTGCCATATGAATTGCCGTTATCATCGCTCTTCCTGCAAAAATCTTTCTGTGCCTCTGGCTGCGTCTACATCAGCAAGTTCTTTTGGAAAATCTGGCCCTTTATCTGAAGAACACATGGAGCATCTACACACAAAATGTGCTCTTTCAATCTGAATCAAAATAACGTGGTTCTTCTTCCGCAAGCCCTCTTCTGCTCCCAGATTAGGAAGAGCATCTTCTTTCAAGAGCTTCTTTTTATTCATTTATGTATTTATTTTTTAAAAAAGCACATGTAGATGCTCCATGGGCCCTTTTTTCAACAAAGCGGTCCTCCTTGTGCCGGATTTTTTGATCCCTGGCTTATTCTTTCAAAAGAGTGGGGCTGTGTGGATGCTCTCTATTGAAAGAGCAGATTGATTTTTTTTGGATCCGCCTTTTTTGTGTGTGGATGTGCTCTTTGGAAAGAAGTTTTTCTGGAAGAGATCTTCCAGAAGACCTTTCGAAAGATCAACGTAGTATAGAAGTAGCCTCTGGCTGCGTCTACACGTGCACGCTACTTCGAAGTAGCGGCACCAACTTCGAAATAGCGCCCGTCGCATCTACACGCGTCGGGCGCTATTTCGAAGTTAACTTTGACGTTAGGCGGCGAGACGTCGAAGTCGCTAACCCCATGAGGGGATGGGAATAGCGCCCTACTTCGACGTTCAACATCGAAGTAGGGACGTGTAGACGATCCGCGTCCCGCAACATCGAAATAGCGGGGTCCTCCATGGTGGCCATCAGCTGGGGGGTTGACAGATACTCTCTCTCCAGCCCTTGCGGGGCTCTGTGGTCACCGTGGGCAGCAGCCCTTAGCCCAGGGCTTCTGGCTGCTGCTGCTGCAGCTGGGGGTCCGTGCTGCATATACAGGGTCTGCAACTAGTTGTTGGCTCTGTGTATCTTGCACTGTTTAATGAAAGTGTGTCTGGGAGGGGCCCTTTAAGGGAGAGACTTGCTGTTGAGTCCGCCCCGTGACCCTGTCTGCAGCTGTGCCTGGCTCCCTTATTTCGATGTGTGCTACTTTGGCGTGTAGACGTTCCCTCGCTGTGCCTATTTCGATGTTGGGCTGAGCAACGTCGAAGTTGAACATCGACGTTGCCAGCCCTGGAGGACGTGTAGACGTTATTCATCGAAATAGCCTATTTCGATGTCGCAACATCGAAATAAGCTATTTCGAAGTTGGGTGCACGTGTAGACGTAGCCTCTGTGTATAATGTACGATAACTTTTGTCAGTACTAATCTGAGGTGAAATCCTGGCACCACTGAAGCAAATGAGAGCTTTGCCATGAGCTTCAGGGGGAACAAGGATTTGTCCCAAACCCTGCAGCTTGTGAGCTTGTGCTCTTAATTTCCTTCCGATGTGAAACTGTTAAAAAGTGCCAACCCCCCCAACCAAATTCCAACTTTTCCTACATATCCAAAATATTTTGCAAGCATTAACTGATTAATTAGATATATGAGGAAGTGGGGAGGACTGCCAAAGCACTGAACATTGAAATTGTGCAGAGTGTATGTGGTTACTGGACCCTGAGATCACATATCTCATCTGATTGCTGTCTGTGATTTCAAACACTGCTCTTATGTATATCAAATTTACTTCATAGTCACACACAGAGAAACAGCTCTGAACCATATTTCGTCCATGTTGTTCAAATGGAGAACTTCTCCATGCTGGCGGAAATGCCTCTCATATGGCAAGTGGAAATAGGGCAAACAGGATGAAAAGCTTTAGAACTCCAGAGCTAGTTGAACACCCAGAAACAGAGTTCACAGGCTTACTTTGGGATTCTAAATTGCAGTTCAGTTCGGTTCTCCATGTAGTACTTTTATTCCCTCTTTTTTGCCATTGCAGACACAACCTACTGTTCAAGGATGATCAGGCACTGGGATGATGGGCCTCATGTAGGAAATAGTAGAACAGGGTTTGTTACATGTGCCCCTTTTGCACCTGATCTACAAGGGATATGAATATGTACAGTTCCCACTTCAGTGATTTCCCCCTTCAGCTCAACAGTTGAGGAATTCGAACTCTTAGCTCTGCAAGTCTCTGATTTAATCATTTCTGAGGACAGAGATGACTACATTCATGCCAACAGCATTTCGTTTATCCTAATATTTGAGGAATGGCTGCTCTTCAGTTTCTCTTTGCGCGTGAATAGGAGCATTTGTTATTCCTTATTCCTTGTTCATTGTTCACCATGGATGATTTGTCATCTCTCTAATTTAAGAGATTTCAGCTATTAATCAGGAGTGAAATATCATGTGGCTAAAGAGGTCACTCACACACTAGGGATAATGAATACAGATCGTCAAAGGAAACAATATGTGGCAAGCCATGACAATTGAAGGCCCCAGATATCCATGGCAGTGGATAACTCAACCACTGATGGTGAGCATCACTATATGGTGCCCACTGGGGCAGTGTCTACACTAGCAAGTTCTTTCAAAAGATTTTTCAAAAGACGGGGGCTCCTTCAAAAGATCCAGCAGAGCGTCTCCACACACAAGCAGCGTTCTTGTGAAACTAAATTGAAAAAATGCAGCAGTCCTTTTGAAATCACTCTTCCTTTCCTTTTTCAGGAAGAACTCCCCCTTTCGAAAGCTTCTTTTGAAAGAAAATATGTGTAGATGCTCTGAGGGCCTTTTTTTTTTTTTTTTTTTATTAAAAAAAGCAGTCCTCATGTGGCCTGATTTTTCTATCCCTGATCCATTCATTTGAAGGAGTGGGGGCTGTGTGGACACTGTCTTTCAAAAGAGCAGGTCACTCTTTCGATCCACCTTTTTGCGTGTGGATGCTCTCTTTCAAAAGAAGTTCTTTCAGAAGAGATCTTCCCGAAGGGCTTCTTTCAAAAGATCTCTGCAGTGTACACATAGCCAGGGAGACCTACTTTTCTAAGTACTGATAAGGGAAGAGTTATATATCATCCAAGCCACATTGCAGATATCCTAGAGTTTTGAAGAATGAAAGAATTCAACAAACAACCACAGACACCAGATGTCTGGGAAGGGGGATACTTGGATCTGGATAACAGGTGTAAAGGAGCACAAATCTGATATACCAGACTTAACCACAGATATATAATCATTGTAACCATATTCTATAACAAGCACCTGTGTCAAAAAATAAGAGACTGCACTATTCAGCACCTTTTTGACAAATATGATTTTACTGACAATGCCCATCAATCTCCAGTTAAGATTTAGCATGACAACTGCCTGAATCTCCACAATGAACAGGCTCAAAAATGCTCTGTGTTATATCTTCCCTTGAAAAACATCGCATTTTGCAGTGTGGTAACTGTCACGCCCCTAAATTTAATGAAAATCAAGTATACAGAGGAGATTTACAGGCATGTAGTTTTATTGCAGCTGCTACAACAATGTTTTGTAATCAACAAAACAACTGTATTGTAAACATGCTTTATACTTTTCCTGGCAGAAAATTTCATGACGTTTTATAAATGTAAAGGAAGGTGGGCAGGCAGTGGAGAGGAGTGGATGTAGGAAGCTGGTCTTGTCTTTATTTATTTATTTGTCTCTCTCTTGCTGGCTGAATTCAAAAGGCCTGGGATGCTATTTGTGAGTAAATTTGCTGCAGGAGCAAATAAATTCCAGTGTGATAGAGAGACTTAAACAATTTGATGCTAAAGAAGAGTTATTGTAATTGTGAAACAAAAACGAGCTCTTGACCTTTCAAAAAAGGGCTAAAGAGTATTTGGGTGCATATGCTTAAACAGAGAGACTCAGCTACTCAGTCCTTCACCAGAGCTCTCTCTCTTGGTGCTCACTTGGTAATGACTAGGATGTCTTCATGTCACCCTCCTATTTGTGAGTCCATTGAAGGCTGATCAGCTCAATTCTGGAGCCTCAGGTCTTATCACAGAAGGGGCAGGTGTTGGTAGCTGTTGGACGGGCATGGAGCAGTTTCTGTGCTCTTTTCTTCTTCTCCACCTCTCCTCTTTTGCACTGCAGCAGGACCTCTCAAACTGTGCCATGCCCTCATGGATTACTGCTCTCCACTGGGGACAGTCTTGGGGGGAATGTTCTCCCAAGTGTCCACACTGATGCTTCTCTTTTCCTCTGGCCCCATAACACTCCTTCATCCTTTCCTCAACTCCAGAAACAGAATCTGTTTTGGAAGGTGCTGACCAAACTTCCAAATCATGTGACCAGTCCAACAAAGTTGTTGATGAATGCTTTAATGCTGGTCATATTTGACTCTTCCAGGATGCTACTGTTCATGTGCCTACCCTCCCAAGAGATATTTAAGATTCTTCTGAGGCAGCGTTGATGATATTCCTCAAGTGCCTTGTGTGTTGTCCAGGTTTCAAATGCATGCAGTAGCCTGGGTGGTATACAAGGAGCTTTGCCTTGTCATAGATGTCACAGTTTTCGAAGACCCTTTGTCTTAAGCAGGAAAAAGCAGAGTAGCACACCTCAGTCAATGCTGCATTTCCTCATCAGTATCAACGTTAGCAGAAAGATGACTTCCAAGATGTGGGAAATACTCCACATTTTCCAGCAGTTCTCCATTGACTTCAATAGACGGTACATGAGATTGTCCTGTCCTCCCTCACCAGAGCAGGCTGCCAGAGAATGTACAGATCCTTGACTCCAATTTGCCTGCTTGCCATCCAACAGAACCGAGATATTACTAAGACACGTTCCAAGTCTGGAGAACAGGGGCAAACTAGTTCCTCAAATGCAAAATGGAAGCAAATGCCTCAGCCAGGTGTCAGCTCAATCAAATGGACCCTCACCTACTTAAGTAGCCATTTTTGGCATGAAAGAGGGTGTATGTGAAGATCTTATATGTTGACAGACAGCTTGAGGTCCCAGCACATAGTCTGTCTCCTGAACCTCAGCAGGAGATGATAATCAAAGAAGAGACAAAGCTCTGAAAAGGGAGAGCAGACATTCCAACTAATATCTCTCTACCCTGGCACCAACAATACCTGAAAACAAAGGAACCAGTGCCAAAATGGGGAGAGATCCTGATGGAAAGAATCTAACTATTGGTACATGTGGGGAGAAAGCCTTTGCTTTAATATAACTTTGCTCCCAGGTATATTGTATGAGTGGATTACCCTGAAGAGCAACACCAGAATGTTCTCAGTAATTTTTTTCCATCTGTGGGTGTACTAAATTTTGCTATGTGCTCCAAGGCATGTGTGGATGTGCACCACCAATAGAAACACATGCTGCCAGGTGTGGGAGGGCCTGGGAACTCTGCTAATCAGCTGGGCGACACCTGAATCTCTCCTGGGTGGCCACCCAAGTTCTTAGCCTACAGGGAACGTGATCTGGGAGCCTCTTACATGCTGTAGGCTGCGTGTGAGCTGTCCAGAAGTAATTGGTCTCACAGCAAAGCAGTGTAAAGCGGACCGTAGGTTGCAGGATTGAGGGAACACAGCTGTTTGTCAGTCCAAATTCCTTGGGTATGTCAGACGTTGAATATGCGGCCAAAACAACATAAACAACTTTCACTATTCTCTGATGAAAACTCTGCTTCCCTCCTTATCTCCTCGCCATTGTTTGATATGTCATGTGCAGCAGAGAATTCACAGATGCACATCTGGGATGGGTGAGCTAGATGCAGAGGCCCCCTGCTGGAGACCCAGAGTCTTGCCCACCACTCTGCTCCTTTCCCACAATAGGGATAAGTCTTCCAAGTGGCCTAAAGCAAAAGTGAGGAACGATGCCTCCCTGGCCTACTGGTAGCTTGATGAAGCTTAGAGACCACTTCTTATTCAAAGCCACATTTTAAAGTCAGTCTTGCCTTATGTGATACGCCTAATGAGGAGAGTGATCTGGATCACTTTGGGAACTTGGACTATTTAAGGAAAATGTGTTTTAATACAGCAAAATGCAACATCATTGTGATGCATGCAGACTATGCCTACAGAATGGCACATGTACCCTGGAAAGCTGTGACTCCAAAAAGGATTTAGGGGCTACAGTGGACAAGCAACTCAGAAGGAGCTATTGGTGCAGTGCTGGGGCAAAGAGGGTTAATGTGATCCTTCAGTGTACAAACAGGGAATTGTGAAGAGGAGTCAGGAGGTGGTTTTACTTCTCTGTCCAGTACTGGTGAGACACATACAGAAATAGTGCAGCCAGTTCTAGCATGTGCCTTTTAAAAGGCATATTGAAGAGATTGCAGAAAAAGGCCACAAAACTTTTAGGCAAGCTAGAGAAAAAAAAACCTTACAGTGAGACTTAGGCATGGTCTGCACTAGGCAGGTAAGTTGATTGCAGATAAGTCAATTCTAGTTATGCAATTACCATAGCTAGAATTACATAACTATAACCAACTGATCTGCAATTGACTTACCTTGCCATCCTCACTAAGGATGAATGACATGAGAGTTTCTCTGGTCAACCTCCCTTACTCCTCGCAATAATGAAGAGTACGGGGGTTGACTGCCAACTCCTGGTAGGTTGATTTTGCACATCTCTACTAGGCACGCAAAATCAAACCCCTGAGTGGGTCAATCTTCCTGGTAGCATACATGTGGCCTCAAAGCATCTGTCTGCTCAGTTACCCAAAAGAAGGCTGAGAGGTGGGGAGAAAACACTGAATTTTAATTTAGCAGAAACTTGCATAACAAGAATCAATGGCTGGCAGGAGAAGCCAAACAAACTTAAATTAGAACTAAGGTTCACATTTTTAATAGGAAGGGTGATTAACCCGTGGAGCAAACTACCAAGGACCCTGGTGGATTCTCCATATCTGAATGCCTTCTGATCAAGACCACATGTCCCTCTGGAAGAAATGCATTAGCCAACCAGGAGTGGCTGTGATCATTACAGGAGTAACGATATGAAGTGCTATATACACTGTGTGTTAACCAGGTCTAACTAAATGGTCTAATTAATGGTCACTGCAGGCACTAAAGTCCATGCATTCGATTACCAGCGTTATATTGATGTCATTTGTATTAGCACCCCAACAAGTGAACAGTTCTGAGAGGGCTTTAAACAGCAAGGCAGAAGGAGGTCCACCACTCCCAGAAACCCATCATTTGCACAAGTGGCAATTAACCTGGCTACAAGCGGAAGCCTGGTGCCATTGAGCACAGTCTGAATGGCATTTGTCTCCATGAGGCGTTTGTCCGGGTTGTGACTGTTACTGCTGGAGACATCTGAGGGCACTTAAGACTCTTGGATCTTTCAGAGTGTTAGCTCTTTTGGTGTTTCCAGTCTCAAAATAGTGGTTGAGGTTGCAGCTGCTCTTCGAGGGACAGCGATGTTGAGTAGAATAAGTCAGGAAACTAGAAAGTGGAGAAAAATTCATCTGCGGTACTATAATACTTCAATATCAGGAGTTTAAATAAATCCAGGTGATGCGGGAGGACCAGCCACCATCATCTGAACCCACATTTTCTATCACTTCTCTGGCAGTGGGAGCTCATGCTAATTGCCTTGCAATGAAAAGAAGGCAAATGTAAAGCACTGAGATTTTCAGAGTTGTAAAGTGAACCCATTGGGAACACTGAAGGATGGGTGAACCTCATAAGACCTACACAAATCTTAAATAGTTTGGTTCTTAATAATAATATAATTAGTCGTAGTAATTATAGCTCTTAAATAGTCCTTTTTTTTCAACAGTAGATCTCAAAGTTCTCAAATAAAACTTCTTGTCCCCAGAAAAAGCTATTCTGGAGCTAGAGACCACCCAGTGTCCTGATTTATCCAGCAAGGGTTTCAGGGTTGCTGTTCCACTGCACACCATGGCCAGCTGCAATTTCCTGGAATGAGTAGCACTCAGGTATTCCTTCCCTGAAAGCATAGGTTTCCCACAGACTTCCTCTCATGGAGGGAAAGGTAGTGGAATCTCTGTGATGGGAAAGTAGTACATGGCCTATGGAAGAGTTGACTGCATTTGATTCAATACGCTACAAAATAGCAACGCAAATACTGCCCAGTTCACTGTCCAGTTTCCACTACAATTTGTCTCCCTCCACTCCTTCACTGCCAGATCTTCTGCATGTCTTTTTCACTTTTCTCCTTGGCAGTCACTCGACAATGAGTAGGATGTCTTCATCTCATCCCTCCACCCCTCCACTTGTGAGTCCACTGATGGTGGAGCCACAGATCTTATCACAGAAGATGCGGGTGTTGGTAGCTGTTGCATAGGCGAGGGGCAGTTTTTGACACACTTCCTCCTCTCTGCCTTTCGTTGTCTGCACTACAGTGGGACCTCTCAAATTGCGCCACCTCCTCACAGATTACCATTCTCCATGGGGATGGTCTTTTCACTTGACTGCTCTCTGATTTGGCAGTGGATATTTTCGTCCCTTCTCCCCGGGGAAGGGCTTACAAAAGCAAATATCCTGGAGCAAAATCTCATTTATTTGCCTTTGTGAGAGCGGCAAAAGTACTAAGTTGCTCCACATTCATGCTGTAAATGAGAGCTCTTTCAGCACAGTGCCCCAGCCCTGGGAGACTGCTGATTCCTGTGCCCATCTGTGCCCTGCTATCCCATTCAGAACACTTCAACCTGTTCCTCCCCCAACCAGCAGACTTAGTTACAGGCTACATCATTAATCCAATTGCACGTCCCGGCAAAACACACATATCCCAAGTGAAAGAGAATTTAAAAAAGCACAAGCAATTTCAGGTATTTCCATTCGAAGGAGGCAAGTGTACTGTCTTAATGGGGACTGTGGGCTGCTAACCCTCCTCTTTTATTAAAAAATAAAGCACACACAAACTTACGTTGGCAATAATGGCAAGTTGTCTTCCACAACAATCAAGTTTAATTGTTCATTCTGACACGCTCCAGCACTCTATTAAACATAGATTACTCAGAACAGAATAAATGAATATCAAGTAAGCTGGCCAGGCGCCTTGCACACATCAGTGGATATAACGAATTACATCATCTCATGAAAATGCAGAAAGGGCCAGGGAAGGTCAAGAGCTTGTTATAATTTCACGTTGTCCATTTTGGCTCCAATTTTCCAAAACAGACTATGGGATGGGATGGCTTATTTCTGGCAAGAGGGGTCACTTTATTTTTTAAATTTGTTTTTTTAAAGATAACATTTGAATGTAAAAGTCAGTAGGTAGTTAGGATATTTACCTGTAATTTTTGTTTCAAACCCACAGCACACATTCTTATTAGTACCCCACTGTTGTGAAGTGATATCTTTGTTATTGCTGTTGTTGGAACAATGTACCTAGAGAACACACTACAGAGAACAACTATCTCATAGCAGAGGGAGTGGATTAGATTGATGATGATGATCATTCTTTGTATTACCACCAGCACCCAGGTATCCTAAGATTATTGTTCCATGGTGCTAGGCACAATACAAAAATATAATAAGAGGCAGTTTCTGTACCAGTGAGTTTTTAATCTTAATAAACAAGAGGAGAAATAGATAAAGGTGAAAGTCTAGACCCAGGAGATTAATTAATTTTCGGTTTTAACAATCACCATTATTTTATTAAACAAAGACTAACAGGAGAATTGCATAAACAAATAAGGGTTCTAAGCATATTATTTCCTTATATGCTAATACAAACATTATGCAACTATTACATGGCTAATTTTCTGTGAAAGTAGATAGCTAGGTTTGGAAGGATTAGCTTTTCATCAGTAAATGTCAGTCACGTCTATTTCATCGTACTCAAACAGTCAAAAATATTTCCATTGAAAATAACTGATATTTTCAGAAAGGCAAAGTAAAAAAAATGCTGCTTGAGATTGATTTAGAGTTCAATCTACTTTGTATACTTTGACACATAATGTTGACAAGTTGTTTTAACCTTTATAAAGTTTTAACTTTTTGAAATCAGTATCTACTGCCATTAACTAAGCATTGCAGAATCTACCCCCGCCCATAATTTCCAGCAAATGTGAAACTTTGAGTCAATAAAAAAAAAAGTGCTTAAACAAAGATCTCTATTATCAATTGAAAGTATGTTAAAAAAAAAAGAATTCTACCAAGCCAAGGTATAATACAAGAAAGATTCACATAAACTTCATTTCTTTTACTGATCCCATCAATCTTCTTTCTTGGTACAGAGGAAAGAACTATCTGCTCTGGTATATCAAGTTTATAATGGACTCAATGTGTCTCTCTTTCTCCTTCACATTTCAACTCTAAGCAACTGATGGTTATGAAATTCCTGGGAAGTGGGATAGCATAAAAAGCTTCTAATGATAGTAATACTGCCAGA
Organism: Carettochelys insculpta; assembly: GCF_033958435.1. NCBI lineage: Eukaryota > Metazoa > Chordata > Testudines > Carettochelyidae > Carettochelys > Carettochelys insculpta. Next base: position 68,963,714 of record NC_134144.1, read on the forward strand.
AATGCTTTCTGCATTCATGCAATTATCTTATTGAATGCACAAGAGCAGGCAATGGAAGATTCTGTTTTCGTGAGAGTGAAAGCAGAGCATTTAATGAGCTTTTCCATTTTTATGTCAAATAAAATCAACAGCTCAGGCTGCTCTTTGAATAGTAAATGTGACTTTAGACACATCGTTCAAAAGTCCACTTGGAATCATGGAAATCGTGGAAACACAGGACTGGAAAGACCACACAAGTTCTTCTAGTCCAGACCCCTGCCCTGAGGCAGAACTAGGTGTTATCGAGAGTAGACCATTCTTGTTAGGTGTTTGTCTAACTTGCTCTTAATAATCTCCAATGATTCAGTCTTAGCTGGGGATGATTCTCGTCTCCCTCACTATGTGTGGAGTCATTTAAATGCTGCTCAGCTCCATTTGCCATAGTGAGATTTCACAGAGACCGGACAGTGGCTTGCCACCGATCAGGAGTAGCATAGCATGGTGGTTGGTAACTGCCATGTTTGTAGGTTTTGCAAACACTAATACTCTTAGATAATTTGTTCCAGTGACTAACTGTCCTGACAGGAGGTTGTTCTTCTAACTATCCCTTGCTGCAATTTACTTCTTGTCCTGGCCTGAGTGGATGAGGAAGAAAACCTATCAACCTACTCCTTGTAAGGGTAATTTACATATTTGTAGATTGCTGTCATACTCTCCTTCTGTTTTCTTTTCTTCAGATGAACAGGTCAAGGTGTTTTTTGTTTTTGTTTTTTTTTAATTATACCTTCTTTTTGGTGTTCTCTCAAATTTCTCCAATTGGTACACCTTTCCTGAAGTCCATTGCCCAGAACCAGAAGCAAATACTCTTATTAATGATGGGTGGAATACAAGAATTATTTGTCATATCCTGTTCACAACACTCCTACTCCTACGTCCCAGAATGATGTTTGTTCTTTTATTCAGCAATAATGTTGTTGACTCATATTTAGCTTGTGATCTACCAGTGCTCCCAGATCCATTTCTGCAGTACTTCAGCCTACACAAAAAACAACCAGGAGTTCTGTGGCACCTTAAAGACTAATGCATTTATTTGAGCACGAGATTTCATGGTAAAGACACCTGTCCCATCTTGTATCTCCAGTTGACTATTCTTTCCTGCGTGTAATATTTTGTGTCCTTATTTTATCCTATTTATTTCAGACCATTTTTCCAGTTTGTGCTTAATCCAAAATTCACTGTAGTCAAAGCCCAAGACAATAAATAGGGACAGTGAGTTTCAAAAAATCTCAACCTATTATTGTATTAATATTATTTGCATTACAAAAGGAGGTAGAGGCCATCCATAGAAACCAGAATCTCAGGTTCATTATGTGGCGCCATTAGTTATTGAAATAGTCCCTTTGGCTTCAATGGAACTACAGTAAGGTCTCTACATTCACGAACCTGAGGTTCAAGAAGTCAAGCATTTGCAAGCGGCCACTTCCCTGGGGCTCCAGGGTGGACAGCGCCAGCTGCTGCTGCTTCCCAGGGTTCTGGGTGGCTGTTGCTTCCCCAGACCCTGGGCAGGGAGTGCCGGCAGCTGCCATTTCTGCCAGGGCTCCTGGCAGAGAGCACTGACAGCGAAAGCTTCCCTAGGGTTCAGGGCAGGAGCCCCAGCAGCTAAGGCTTCACTGGGGCTCTAGACTGGGAGCTGAGCACCCACAGCTTCCCCTGGGTTCTGAGCCCCCGTATTCGTGAAATTCAACATTCGCAAGGGTTCTCAACACACAACCCTCGCGAATGTTGGGACCCTACTGTATTTACATGAGTAAGCATTTACTAGCTTGAGTAGAGAGTCCTCAGTCTAGTCAATTGTAAGAAACAATCCCTGCTCTAAAGAACTTGCATACAACTGTTACTAGTTTTATAACATTAATCATCCTTAAGGCACATAAAAATTTGACCATTTGCATTTTTTCTGAGTTCCCATCTCCAAGAACTGGTAGCCAGCATGCCTTAGTGGATCAACCACTGGACTGGGAGGCAGAAATCTTGCACCCTATTCTTGGCTCTGCCACTAGGCTGCTAGATGATTTTGGGGCAAACCACTTTAACCACTCTTTGACTCAGTTTCTCCATCAGGAAAATGGAAATAATGTTACTGAGCCCCGTTGGAAAGTACTTTTGGAGTTGAAGTAACACGTCTCAAACCATTTCTGACTCTCCTTTTGGGTATCTAGGGGACAGGACACTGCTGTGGGACCCAGGAGACATTGGTTCAATTTCCACTTTAACCACAAATGTCTTGAATGATTGCCCCTTAGTTGCAAAGATGGGGATAACTTCACTGACAAGCAGGAGCTGCTCATCACAATACTGAAGTCATATGGATCATATAAGCACCTAGGAGCAATGAAATGAAGCATGGGATGAAGGGGATGATCTAGAAGATGCCTGGTCCTGCCACAAGGGCAGGGGACTGGACTTGATGATCTCTCGAGGTCCTCTCCAGTTCTGTTATTCTATGCTCTCTAGTTCTTTCAGTCAGGCTATTTTCACTGGAGTTCTCCCAGTGCTTATTGTCCTTCATTTACATTTGCCATCCCCCTGGTTATTTGAATCCCTGTCCATTCAGAGGGAAACATCAAATCCACCAGTGAGCTGGATAATATTTATGACCTGAAGTAGAGTCAAGCTTCTGGCTAGTATTTATTTTAAATGCTTTGTTTTTCACTGCTCTGGAGGAGATTTACAAAAACCAACCACCTGAAGTTAAAGGTCACATATCTGACTAAAAGGATAGGCAAGGGTGAATGTGCAAGCCTGCGCTGAAGAACTTGAATACAAAAGAGCGGTAGGGAGTTTAGCAAAAGCTCCCATGTTGTGCTAGAGAAGCACTTGAAACCCTTTCAGAAGTTGGCTGAGTGGGTGCTGTGGGTGTTTTCATTGTTACTGCTGGATAAACCAGCAAGACATTGATAGGAGGTGAATTGACTCCTAATTATCACCACTCCACTGTGGAGTTTAATTTCCCTTTATAACACAACTGCAGCAGAGGATATTAAAAAATAAAATAAAATAATCCTGGAGGTGTTTGAAATCCATGTGACATGCTGCTCCTGGTTACAGTCTCCAAGAGGAAAAATACCTAGAGGCACTTTTGACAGCTTATTTAACTTGCTTGTAACTCTGACAATGTGAACTGTGAACACCTGTTCAGAAGCTTTTCTTCAGGTGTGGTTTCTGAGTGGTCCCAGTGAGGTCTGAAACACTGAGCCTCTGTCTACCCATAATGTTACAGCAAAACAGATGCTGCACTGCTGTTGTGTTTCAATGTAGACAGTTATTACAGTGATAATAGGGGTTCTCCTAGTGTTGTGGGTAATCCAAAGAGTGGGTGACTGGGTTAATAGAAGTCTTCCATTGTCCTAGTGCTGTATACCTCATGTCAATTTAACTACCTTTCTTGGGGGTGAGTGGACTTTTCATTCCCCTTCCTCCAAGGGTTGGTAGTTGTGCCAATGTCATTTTTCATTGTAGACCAACCTCAGAATGACTTATGAACACAACTGCATGCAAATATTGACAGCACATTCTCTTCCCGAAAACATTCCTGCATTACAATATCGGTGGGGGGGGCAAAATTAGGCTTCTCAAACCAATCAGAAGGGGCAGTGAACATTATCAAAGGATGTTACCCAGCTGTTATCTGGATGGAAATTGGCAAAAAGCTTTTTAACAGTGTTTCCATAGCTTTAAACATTACACCTGAGCTAAAGGAAAAATCCCATTGTTCTAGGAACCCTATACACAAAATAGAAAGATGATCCCTTATCCTTCATTTGTAAGATGAGGCAAGAGATGGATACAGATGGGTGGTACCTTGTCAACTGAAGAATGTTATCATTGCAGAGGAGTTTGAGGGTCAGAATAGAACTCTCTGAGTTCATCTCTCACCGGGAAAATGAGGTTGGACTCCCCTATCCTGAATGAATATACTGATCTCTTTAAAGCCTATAAGTGTTTGGACTTTCCATGTTCTCCACAAAACACTCCACTTAAATACACGTTTAATTTCTCAATTCATTTACACTCATGGGAAATGTAATTGTCTAATAGGGGACAATCTGATTTTAGTTCAATTTGATGTTTTCACCATCATTCTAATTACATAATCTGGTTATTTGCATAGCCTGCAGAAGCCCAAATGATGCTCTCAGAGTAATCAGTCTGTGTCAGTGGGTAGTCAGAACACTAATTACATTTTATCCTTTTTTTTAAATAGAAAAAAAGCAGGTCTTAGCAGCTGCAGCAAAAAAGAAGCTGGAAAATGTGAGACCTAGAAAAAGGTTAATGATGTGAATAATTAGCAGTGGTGAGAAGAACAAGCAAAAGAGGATCTGCCAGCCCTATTCACGTTGGCTGTGTCTACACTTGCCCCGTACTTTGAAGGGGGCATGGTAATCTGTCTGATGGGTGATTACTAATGAAGTGCTGTGGTGACTATGGAGCACTTCATTAGGCTAATTCTCCCTGTGGCAACTTTAAAGCGTCAAACTTTGAAATGCCGGCATGCTGTGCAGCTACAGGCACTTTGAAGTGCCTTTACTCCCCTTTGGACACTTCAAAGTTGCCGCAGGGAGAATTAGCCCAATGAAGTGCTGCATATTCACTGCAGTATTTCATTAGTAATCTCCCATCAGCCTGATTACCATGCCCCCTTTGAAGTATGGGGCAAGCATAGACATAGCCATTGAGTGGTATTGCTACCCCTTTTGACCCATGTAGCTAGCCCAAATATTCATGGACTTTCAGGTTGCTGTAGTTAGGACTGTGACCTAAGGAAGGACACCAAGATCTAGGTTCATAAGACAATTCATTTTAGTTCACTGTGTCATGGATGTGAAATCTGAGTGGCCTGTTAACAGCACCTCAAGAGTCTGGAAAGGCACTACCAACAATGCTTCTGGAAGATCCTTTGCATCAAACAGGAAGATTGCTGCTTTAATGCCAACATCTTCATGGAAGCCAACAACACTACATGGATGCAAACCAGTAGAATCCAGCAACTTTGCATGTGGACAACAATGAACAGAGTGTCTCATGGGCCACACATAGAACCCTAATGGGATTACCCATCTTTGGCCTTACAACAAGCAGGAAGACATTTAAAGGAGGCCTACAAAAATGATGCAATTCGTGGGGGGAATTCTGGAATTTTACTCTGGCTTCAAATGCAACAATTGCAGATCTCCCCCAGGACTAAAGGATTAGAGGATGAGATATACGGGCTGGGACAGGAAGAGATAAACTAATATATAGCCTAGAGAAGAGCAGACTCAGGAGGGACATGCTCAGAGTCTGTAAATACCATTCACAAATCTACAAATGCCTGCAATGTAAACAGGTGGGGAAGAACTGGATTTTTGTTGGTAAACCTTGATTTCACTGCACATGCGCACAAACTGCAAAAAATATTCCCAGAAATAAGAACTAAAATGTATAGCTAGTGAAAGTAAGAAAAATGCTGAGAACCTACTATTTACAGATATTTATATTGCATATTTTGACCTGAGTTTAACAATTTGTGTTAACAAAACTTTAATAATTTTGAATCTTAATGTCTATTGTCATTAAATAATTAGTGTCTGACCTAATTACAGGGTGTCAGATGCCATGCAGGCAATCCTTGGTGGGCTATGGCCATATTTTAGGCAGTCTGCCTCAGTTTCCCAAAGGCCCGAGTCACTGTTACAACCCTTAGTGCCTCACCTCTGTGTCCTCAGAACTTCACACAACTGTGAAAATACGAATAGATAAACATTTGATCAGAGATTTCAAACTAATCATCCAACTAATCTATTAAAACTATAGAAAAAAGAATTATATTCTTCTAACCTTAAATGTAACTCAGGGGAGGGAAGTATTAAGCCTGTGAAGATGGTGAAGAAGTAGCAATGGCTTGAAGTGAGAGATGAAGAAAGTTAAAGTGAACTTAGGGGATGGCTGAATACATATCCCATGGGAGCTGGTAATTAGGTACCATGATTCCAGATATTCCAGAGTTGACTGAAAACCATTCCCATTCATATTTTATAGCTACTTTTCTTACAAGTAGGCAGGTTGAACGACTGTGTGAGCCAAGTGGCTTATTCTGATCCCACTGTGAAGAACTAACACCACCTTAGGGTTTTCTTAATACCAGAGCGAGTGCTGGGTTCTTAGAGAGGGGAGCACATTGGAAGGGGGGTTTATAAGGAAGACATTGGAGTGGATCTGTACTGTCAAGGACCATGAACATTTTCTGACTGGGAATAAAGGAAATGAACACTGTGAGAGAAATCTTGTATCCATTGATGTCAAAGACAAAAACAGCAACAGTTCATAGTGATTTTCCCCAAGGCAAAAGTAGAATTAATAATTCATCTTATTCTCTGGGAAGAATCATTCTTCTCAGTTGCTGTGGGAGGGTGTCCAAGGATTTTGTAGGGCATATCAGCACCTTAAAGTTAGGAAACAAGTACCAGTCCCACAGTCTCCTTCATGTTCTCCTTAATGTTTGCAATGATAGTCTGTGGTTTGCAGCAGTTCTATCACTCTTTTCCAGTGGGATGACATAGCCTGCTGTGGAACCCAGCATAACTGGTCAAAACCCTGAATCCCAACAAAACAGGCCAAGCCCCTTACAGCAGACCCTCCTTGTCCTTGTCCCGCTCCACCACTGAGTCCTTTGGCCTGGATCTCACTCTTGTTTATCCACTACTTCCCCTCTCTTTGAATGCCTACTGGTTCCATTTTCAGAGATTGCTTCTGGGTATGTCATGCCCGGCTTCTTGCCGACAGTAAAGTAATCCAAGCTGCTTCAGACAACTGAGTGTGTCCACTGCGTGCCACACTCAATTTCAGAATGATCCTGGCCCATTCACCCCTTTCTGGCTATTCTGGAGGGGCACAGATTCCCGCCAGTAAAAGAACTGTATCCTCACCCTTAATATCACAGTGCAAGTGTGGGGGTTAGAGTTGCACAAAAAAGTTTGATTTTCCCGTCAAGTTTCAAACTTAGGTATAGAGTTGATGTCTGTGTGCCGTTATCAGCTGATAATGATCCCTTATTGTAATAGAGAAAGGAAAAGTACAGTCATAACAATATAACCATTATTAATAATTTACATTACCTAGTTGATGGGCAGTCAGAGCTCATATCAACTTCAGATGGAGTTGTTGCTCTGTACCTCTGAAATGTAGACTCTAGGTCTGTGTTTAAATGGCAGGTGCTATTTCAGGATACAAGCTACTCCAAAATAGCAACACCGTGGCTTTTTGTGATGCCCGAAATAGCACTGCTATTCTGGCTGCACTGGTCCTCTTCCTCCACCCCTTGTGATGAGAGGGGTAATGGAACTTTCAAAATAGCTCCTTATTCTGAACTTCAGTGCTGTTTCAACAGCACCAAGTTCAAAATGGGGTATTTCAAAATAATTTTTGTAGTTTGCATTGCACAAATTATTTTGAAACAATGACTAAAAGTCACCTGGAGTCAGATCTTCAAATGGATCTATATGCCTAACTCCAGTGTTAGGTTCCTAAATGCCTTTTGAGGATTTAGGCCTAGATACCTCAAATTGGGTACACAAAAACACAGGCACTCAAAATTAATGACCACTTTTGCTTTCTGAGTTGCTGAAGGTCACACAGGTTGCATGTGACAGGCCCAGATATGACCTGCATATCTCCTGGACCCTAGGCCACGTGAGCATCACAGATTTGCCTATCTTCTCTAAGAGAAAGCAACTACAACAGCAAAGATGCTATTAACTGAAGGTGAGATAGACAAGGATTTAAACGAAGAGAGAGAGAGTCAAACTTAAATGCAGAATAAAATCTGTAAATAGCAGAGATGTGAGATAGAAGTGGGAGAAAAAAAATACGAAAGAGAGAAAACACAGCCAGAAATGTGAAGTGTGATAACTTATCAGCCACCAAGAAGGAGAGCTGAAGCTATTTTAAATTCCGCTCCTCTGCTGCAGAGAAAAGAATTGTTCAGTTCTGATTAAACCTTTCTGGTCTTTTCTCAGATTACTTGTCAAAATGCAAATATTTATGTACACGTCTATCTTGCACTCTTCAATATTATTTTCAGAACAAACATCCCCTGCTGAAAAATGAAGGTTAATAATAATCTGTTCCAATTGTGACTGAACTCAGAGACCTGGGAATATCAGGGACTTCCTGAAGCGTGATGCCTTCACATAGCAGGGGATGTGGAAATCGCATCTGTAGCAGCTGATCAGGTCAGTGGCCATCTAATTTAAAAATCTGCTTCCAGTGGTGGCCAGCAAACGATTCAGAGCGAGACAAAAAATTCCCAAAATGCAGCCAAAGAGGTTGTAAACCCTTATTTTAGACTATTACCTACTATTTGAACACCATCACTTGGTCCTCATTTTCACAACAACTTTCCTTACTTTAATGTCTGCACTGTCTCAGAGATATTGCATGAAGCAATGTAATGAAATATGACAGACAACATCGCATGCTGTTACCGTACCCTACCCAACATAATCCTGCCCCCTCCCATCCATAGGATGGCTGCATCATCTGCCACAGGGCCCCCCAAAGCACATGGCCTGGGGTGGGTGCCCCACCTCAGCTCAGTCTCAGAACCATTGAAATGTAGGTCACCAAATACTGGATTTGAATAAGTAACAGGCACACAAATTGAAAATTGTGGCCCAAACGGTCTCTGCCTCATTCTCTGTTTCTGTAAAATAAGTGTAATTATGTTGGGTTAACTAATTATGTTGTAAGGCTTAATTGATTCATGTTTGGAAAGAGCTTTCGTATCCTCAAGTAAAAGGGATCCTACTAGATCAGAATTTTATTTACATATTAGCAAGACTTAAATGCAACTGTACCCAGAGGCACTGAGACCTCATAATGGGGTGAGTGAAGTCTCTGCTCTGTAGCCTTTGCTGAGAGCCAGCTGACCTTTAGCTCATGTGGTAGAGTGCAGGGCTTTAGTCCTTATGACGGCAGGTTCAATCCCTGGTGCTGGTAACCTGGGTCTGTCCGTGTTACACAGCCATAATAGTCCAAATATAAGAACAGTCATATTGAGTCAGATTGTGGATCTACGTAGCTCAGGATTCTGACAGTGACTGCTGCTAGTTGCTTCAGATAGATGGTTCTTGGTCCTAGGCAGGGGACTGGACTTGTTGAGGTCCCTTCCAGTTCTATGATTATGTCCAAGTCTTGTATCCACACTTCAATAAAGGATGTTGAATGATTAAAGTGTGAGAAAAAGCTATCTTATATTTATAAAGAGGTGACTAAAGAGTGACTTGTTTATAGCCTATAAATCTGCACATAGGGACTAAATATTTAATAAGTTGCTGTTTAATATATCTTCACCCTAGAAGAGAAAGATATAACATGATCCAATGGCCTGAAGTTGATCTATACACATTCATACTGGGAATGAGGCCTGTGTTTTTCAAAAAGGAGGATAATTAGCTACTGCAACAATTTACCAAGGGTCTTAGTGGATTTCCCCATTAGTAACAGATCTGTAAAAGAAGATGGGATACTTTTTTCAAAAAGACCTATGCTAGAAGTTATTTTGGGGAAGTTTTGTGGCCTATGATGTAAAGGAGAAGATCACAAAGGTACTATCTGGCCTTGGAATCTATACATTTATCTGTCTGTAGTGGGCAAACCCTACACCAAATCCACCAATCTCTCCATCATCATCAACAACCATGGGCTCAGAGCCCATTGGTGTCTGATGTGTCTCTCACTATTTCCTTCCATCTTTCCCTGTCCAGTGCGGAGTGGCTTAGTTTCTGCAGCATCAGTCGAGTGGTAGTTGGTTTTTAGCTCAAACAAAAGAGGATCGTGGACTAAGCTCCAGAGGTCCCAGATTTGGTTCTGTCTGTCAGTGTTACACAGTGACTCTACAGGAGAAGAATGTTGATTTTTGAAAGTTCTCCGTTGAGATGAGCAACTCAAAGACATTTCCAGAGAAACTCAATTGTAAACCCCACATTCCGCCAAGTTTTATGTCAAATGACACATTTCACATGGTTTTGACATGAAGCCTTCAAACAGCCTAGCCTTTCTCAAACGGTTTGTGAGAATGGGAGGAGTTTGAGCTTGTAATTATGTCAGAAACCAGGATTTGGCAGGTTGTCAGGTGCTTTTCTGAAATTTCAAGAGAGCTATGTAGATATAAATAACTGTGTATAGAAATTAAAATTATACTCAGTGACATTGACACTCCAAAGTTGCTATAACTAGAGGTAGTTGAAAAAGTTATGTGGGGAATTCCAAAACTCTCTGTATTTGGGCTCTTTGTATTTGTATGGGTATTTGTATCCATTTTTGTGATGGATTCTGCAACATTTTCGTCATAATTTTATTGAAATCATGTTCAAAATGATGACAGGTCATTTTCATTGACTAAAATATGATCACCATTTTGAACATAATTTCTGTAAAAATTCAGTCAAAAGGATAAATAAATAAATAAAAGGAGATAACACATCTCACAGAACTGGAAGGGACCTTGGGAGGTGATTGAGTCCAGGACCCTGCTCTCGTGGCAGGACCAAGCACCATCCTTTTTTAAAATCTATTTGCCCCAGATCCCTAAATGACCTCCTCAAGCATTGAGCTCACAACACTAGGCTGAGAAAACTAATGCTCAAACCACTGAGCTATCCTCTATGTGTCATAGATACTTATATGAAAATGGAGCATTTCAAGGATGTTGGTAGGTTTTTATGAAAAGTTACAGTTTTACATTAGAAAAACTTCTGAATGAAAAATTTCATCCACCTTTAGTCATAAAAAACTCTTGGGCATCACAACTTACAAGTATGATATTGTTTTGGTGTGCAGAGTGGCTTATTTCTATGCATTTTGAGAAATGGGGACATGTGTAGAAAAATAACGTTATTCTTGTGACATTCCCTTCTTCAAGCAAGATGATCTTTCATCCTGAAATGTACTCACTTTAATTTTTTAAAAAATATAAAAAGTAAAAATATTTCATTTTATTTATGGACTGCTATGTTTTGTGTCTAACAAACTATTTCATTTGTCCCCAAATTATTTTTCCCATTTCTCAATTTGCTGATTTTTTTAATCATTTTGTATTTTTTACGTTTGTGTTTTTAGAACATCAAGAAAAATTTGCACATCTTTAGTCATTCCTATATGCTTATCATCTAGCTTTCACTTCCTCTTTCTAGGTGAACATCTGCTATTGATAATTATATCAATTCCTCAATGTCCCTGAAAAGGAGACATTCTGGGATTCCACTTCCAGTCCACCAGGATTTATTTCCTTCTCTTCTCATTTTTGGTTATGTCCTTCCTGCTTTTCTTCCATCTATTTTAGCTGGGCAGTATCTTTAGATAGTTCTGCAGATTCTGTTACTGAGATATCAAAGTGCTGTTATTCTTGGACACAGAATATTTTATCATTGCAGTGTAACAACTGAAAGTTCTTCAGAAGACCTGTATTTTCATGTGACCATGAAATTCTATTCTGTTTTTTGTTGGTAGCTATGATTAAGCCATTTCTCAAAGTCTCAGTCACACAGACACACACATATAGGTATTGTCTTCATCAGAAGAAAAAATGAATTTTTAACTTATGTTTGCTAATGCATGATAACTAACACAAGGTAAACTTCTGGGCAAGACAAGGCACTTAGTAGTTTTCATATGAGTTAGCAGGTCGAGGTAGCTGAATCTCCTGCACAATCTATCTCAACCTGCTAGCATGTGAGATAGCTGTTCCACTGGAGGATTTCTGACCAGCACCGAAGGAGAACATTAAAACATGACCTTAATCACCTTTATGAAGACTCAAGTTGCTTCTTAGCTTGACTCTTCAACTGGCGAGTCAGTTAATTGTTATTTTTGTTCCCATTATCTACAATGAGATTGGTCTTCTAGTTCCATTGCTAACTGCAGCTGGCTTCTCTCATAGTGCTGGCTATTTTGAGAGTCTTGTTTGGCATGGTTGAGTTCATGGGAGGAGCTCAATTTATGTCTGAATTAAACTAGCCTGGCATTTCATTTTGCCTGATAGCTGGCATCCTAATGAGAAGTAACACAGGGCCAGCATTCAACCCTAGCCTTGTAGTTAACAATAGTATTTTAGAAGAGACAAGATTTGTTCAGCTGGATTCCAAGTTCTGATTAAATTTCCTTTGCTCCCTCAAAGGTAGCTGCGATTTACTTTCAACTTGTTGTAAGCACTGCAGTATTATATATAAACTGTGATATTCTCTCTTTCTCACCTTAGTGCCGAAATCACAACATCTGTTTCACTCATGTGGCTGTGACCCTAAACTGATGCTTAATTAATTTGTTTCAAGTTTCAAAAAAGGCACAAAGGACTCGTCATACTGAGGCATTTTCTGCATTCTCTTCAAAAACCTCACAGCCTTACCGAAAGATTCAGATTTCAATAACTCAGAAATCAAAGTGCTTATTAAAACATATTCTTACTTAAAGCCTGATGATTGGCAGTTCTAAGAAGGAGATACAATAGACCTTTGATTTCTTCTTGACTTCTTGTCTTAACATGTTGGTGTCCTAGTGCATTATATTTTCACACAGGAATGATCATGACTCTGTAGTTACCATCATAGTTGGAGGTTCAGGCCTATCATTATGACCACTTTATTTTCAAGCCTTCATACCTTCCCAAAACTTTTCTGATTTTGAGTTTAAATAGGCAAATTTTTTAAAGAAAATTTTGCGCCAAATTATTTAAGCAGTTTTGGAGTAAAACTGCACCTCCCTATAATTAGAAGAACAAATACTTGCAACCCTGTTTTTCAACCATTCTAGCACTAACATGTTCTAATGCTGAAACTACATATGCAGAGTTGACCAGAAAAACAATGTGTTATTGGAAACAAATATCACCGAGTGTTAAAATGAACTTTCCTTTTGAGTTACCTTACTGGAAACTGCATTAAGAATTTAATATCAAATGGGTATAGAAAATATACGTTTGAATAATTCATTTTCTGTGCATGAATGGCTGACTTAGGGTATGTCTACACAGCAAAGTTACTCTGGAATAGTTTATTCTGGAATTAGTATTCCAAAACAAGCTCTTCCAGAACAATGCATCTACATTACAGGGAAACCCTGGGTTAAGCAAAGATTATTCTGAAATAGGGGTTATGCCTACACTAGCAGTCTGCTTTTATGCATAGATGCAATCTTTTGACAGAAGTTTTTCCAAGTCCCTTCTGACAGTGACTTTTGTTGACAGCATTAACATGAGTTAAGTGCAACTCAAAATCCCATTCCCCCCAAGCCCCGGCTCAACCTCCCCATCCTCTTGGGGCCTTGGTTCAACTCCCCACTCCCACCACGCATGGCCCCAGTTCAAACCCCTTTGCGGACCCAGCTCACGCCCTCTGGCGATTGGCTCTGGCTCACCATCCTCCCAGCATGCCCACCTCTGTTTCACTATCACCCCTTGTGTGAAGCTCTGGCTCACCCCTCCTCCCAAATGTGTGCAGCTCTGGCTTACCACCACCACCCCACATGAGGCTCTATCTTACCCCTCACTCACTGGAGCAGAAGAGGACTTGAGATTGCTGCACCATAAGCAAATTGCAGCCAGTGTTGCAAAGGGTCAATGAGAGTTTGAGGGAATTAGGGAGGTTAGCAGTTAAGAGATTAGACTTAACCAGTTATGGTTATCTGGTGGGGCTGGAACCATCCCTCTCCATGGCAAGGGTCTGCTGGAGCAGCTCCCCCTCACTCCCTGAAACCCTCAAGTTAACTAATTAACCAGGATTTTACATCCCTAGAAGGAACCTGTGGGACAATAGTTTATATTCCTACTTTCAGGCAGCCACAGTTCCACAGAGATTCAGAAAAGCCCTGTCTATCAACAAAAGGGTCCCAGAGCATCTACCCAGCTGTTTTGTCAACAGAACACTGTCAAGAGAGGCATTATAACTGAACAAGGGCTTTGTCTACACTGGACAGTTCTGTCAACAGAATGCTGCTTGTGCCTCAACAGAGTTATCCCTCAAATTTGGAGGCATAACTTTCTGGCGATAGAGTATCTTCAACAGAAGAGCAGTGTCAACACTTCTGTCAATGGTAAGGACTTCTGGTTGCTGGGCAACCTATTTGCAGGGCTGCCATTCTGCTTTCTATCACCAGAAGGCAGTGCAATCTGGCAGTTCTCTGTTGACAGAGCAAGTTGTGCATAGCAACAATCTGTCGACAGAGGTTACATCCTGGTCTCTCTGGCAACATTTACTTCTAGTGTCGACATAGCCAAAGATGAACTGGGTTTTGTCCACAACTTGTTGACAAAGTGCATTTTGCATGAAGATGCTTCAGGGTTTTTCCTGACAAAAGCCCAGTTTTGTCAGGAAAACCTCTTGTGTAGATGTAGCCAGTGTATCCAATGGCTTTATTTTGAAATAGGCTCTATTGTGTGTAGACACACTGGCCATGTCTACACTAGCACAAATCTTCAAAATGGCCATGCAAATGGCCATTCCAAAGATTACCAATGAGGCGCTCAAATGCATATTCAGTGCCTCATTAGCATGCCGCCGGCCGCGGCTCTTTGAAATGGCTGCTTTTCTCTGCCATGCGCCTTCTCCAGACGGAGGTCCTTTTTGATAGGACCTCGGGAACTTTGAATCCCCTTATTCCTATCAGCAGGTAGGATCATTCCTGTGTAAAAATATAATGCACTGGGACACCAGCATGTTAAGACGAGAAGTCAAGAAGAAATCAGCAGATTGGAATAAGGGGATTTCTAAGTTCCTGGGGTCCTCTCGAAAAGGACCCCTGTCTGGAAGGGGCGCACGGCAGTGCAACATGGCAATTTCGAAGAGCCGTGCCTGGTGGCATGCTAATGAGGTGCTGAATATGCATTTCAGCACCTCATTACTAATCCCTCTCACGACAGAACAGCTGGCCAGGGCTCTGTCAGTCTCTGTGGCAGTGCACGTGTGTGTGCACATAATTGTATTTTGCTTTTGAACCTGTGATAGTAACACAAAGTAAAACTTGAGAAAAGCCCGTGGCAGTGTTGGCTGTAAACAAGGTTTGTTATTAACACTAGTCTCAACCGTTCCAGTGTTATAAATAAACGGTGTTGAAAGCATATGGGTATGCTGATTTTAGGTTCCCTTTACACATTGTCATTCTCTTATTAGATGCAACCTTGTGTGAATCCTGAGAAGACTAAACTTTGCTCTGTACCCAAGCAGAGAAATGAGTGGAGGTACAAGACAGTGGAAAGAAACATTTTCCCTTGTAGTAGCATAGTCCTGGTCTCAAGGGCCTTATAGTGGGGCAAGTAATCAACAGATATTTTTTATTACTGCTTGAACAGACATTTAGCGAGTTAGATTGCCAGATGCAGTACGATGAACCTGCAGTACCGTGCTTGAAATTGTTTCTGGGTGCAAAACTGAAGTTAGTGGGAGTAATCACATGCTTAAAATTAGGCAACCCCCATTTATGACTCTATTTGGCAGAACTGCACTGTACAATATTTAACCAGGTTGGTCACTGCATAAAACCAATGGCTTTTAGCAGTCAGCCTTTTTGTGGTGCTAGCTCTGAAAGCAAGAACTCCAGCTAGACTGAGCAGACATGACAGACTAGCAAGTAAGGACGCATTATTGCTTTTACACAGTATTGCACTTCTAGTGTGACTCTTGCAGATTCAGATTGTTCCTTGAGCTTTTTTTCTTAGCGTGCTAGAAGGAAAAAAGGAAGCCCATTGTTGTACAGATCTGATTACCAAGACTGCAATTAGCTGGTGATAAATTTTCTGCCATTTAAAGCCCCTCATTACTTGTTTCTCAAAACACTAAGACAACTCCTTTGACTTCCATCTCCGGAAATAAAATCCACACTTGGTTCTTTTTCTTCCTTTCTAATCATGACAGCACCTGTTTCACTCTTCAAGATTATGCCGATAAATAATTCCTCCCACATAAGGTTCACACGTACTTCAAATTAATGGGATGGTATCACTGCAGAAACAATACAATAATATTAAATGGAATCTCATTAGAGCTAAGCAGGCACTTAGCATCCTGACCACTTTTGTTTCTTGTGACGGGGTGGTACTCACCTCCTGCAAGTGCCGCTGTCCAGCTGAGTGTGTGCGCGCTTGCCTTCACCCAGTCTTTTTGCCTTTTAGCTACCTCATCCTTCTAGCCAAATCACTGTTCAGTTGTCCTCAAAAAAAAAAACAAAAAAACAACCCTCTAGGACATGCATTTAACAGAAGCCCCATTCTGGTGCCTTCTGCTAGCCTCTTGCAGTGGCTCTTCTGCCCTCAGAGAGTGAGGTGTCTAGATCCCCGCCTCTTGGAGCCTGTTTCTGGCCCCTACGTCAGGTTCTAACATCCAATCACTGGGGTCTGTTCTCCACTCTGAACTGAATGGTGTCTCCAGGACTTCCCCTTCCAGTGGGAGTGTTTGGATCGCTGTTGCACAGCCCTTCAAGTTCCAGCCCTCTGGCTGGATCACTACCGTCAAATTCCGTCCCCCACTCCTCAGGATGCCAGTGTCCAGCTGCTGTCCCCTCTACTGGGGGCTAGTTTGGGTGAACCGCAGAGGGTGGGCAGTCCCACCCTCAAATCCAGACTACAGCCCAGGGACCCTATAGACAACAGTAATAGGCCACATCCTTTTTTACCACTGCTACTTCCCTGGGCCGCTTCCCCTTGAGTCAGCTGAGTCCTGGTCGTTTCCTTGGGGCTCTGTGGTCCTCAATAGAGTCCTTGTCCTCAGGGCTCTACTTGCTGTCCATCAGGACCTATTGCAGGCCACAGTACTGGCCAGCTCCCCACTTGGAGTTCTCCAAGGTAGGTTTTCTCTCAGTGAAGTCTCCAGCTTCACTGAGCTAGGTCTGGTGGCAGCTCCTTTCCATTGGCCTTCATGGCTCCTGATTGGCTGCTTTGTTTGGCTGACCACCTAGCCTCATCTGGAGGACCTCTCTATGGTTCCTGGGACAAGGTGTGGCAAGGTCATGAGCCTCCATCAACAGTCCTCAGGGCCCATCCACTTCCATCCCATTTCTCTTGTAACACCGATGGTAATGGAAACTGCACAAAATAACTGGCTTTACAGTCAACCATTAGGGTCCATCTGCTAAGAATTTAGAAGGTACCAATCCAATAGCAGAATTATTTTTTGCAAACAGAAGCTATTTATGGCTGGGTAAACTGCTTTTTGAACCTATTTCTGGATATACATTTGCTATGAATAATATATAAAGTCAACCCTCAACAGGCAAAATCTAATTGCATCATTTAGAAGATGGGAGGACAGAAATACGTTAGGTATCATCAGAGCTATAGCCTACAAATATGACTAAAATCAGCCAAATAAGGGCTGACTAGTTACACTAAATATAATGCAGAAATAAATACATTTTAAAACTCTACACTTGGCTATTCCCTCATGCTGTGTATCAACCTTTATAGAGTAACCACTGACCCCTCCCAGTCTTACCCTTCTCCTCCTTCACACCCTCTTTTTGTCTCAAGTCTTCTTCCTACACAATTGGCTCTGGTACCTGTTGTTTGTAACCACCACTGTTTGCCTTATTTCTCTTATAGCACTCACCACCCTTTCACAGACCCAGGCAGCAAGTCTAGTTACACTGACATGTGGCCACCCCTCACCCCTGTAGCCAGAGAGAACAGCTTTTTCCAGGCAGAGACCTGCTTCCCCTGGATATGTGGGGAAGCCACCCTACTCTCCTCTCCCTTGGACTTCCAGTGCTGCATTCCTACTCTGGCAGTTCGTGGGCTCATTATCAGCTTAGCTTAGGCCTTTCCCAGGAGACCTCATTGGATTCACTCGTGCCAGAGTGTTGCATCCATCTTTTTCCTGGCTCTATAAACCCTGGATTTGATTTTTCCTCTCCATCCATCTGAAGAAGTGGGTTTTACCTAGGAAAGCTCATGACCTAATACATTTGCTAAGTCTCTAAGGCACCACCTGGGTGTGATCATTTTCTGACAAAATCATGGGATACGTTTTTAGGACATTTCTCTTTGATTAAACATGCCGACCCCCAAGGGGGCAGTTACCCTGTGGCCTAGCAATTCAAAAGCCCTGGATCACTGCTACTGCAGCAGCGGCAATGAATGGTGTCCTGGACCCTTTAAATCACTGCTGGAGTGATTCACTGGGCACTCAAGCCAATTCTATACGTTTGGGGTTGGGGCCCAGCACAGCATGGTCTGGGCAGGGCTAAAGGCCAGCTGCCCCAGCCTTGCCCACCTATCTGAGGCTCTGCCTCTTCTGGGAGCGTAGAGCCTCCCCACTCCTTGCTCAGGAGCCCAGCAAATCCGTTGCCCCCTTCCCTGTGATTGATCACGTGAGAAGCTTATAAAAAAGGGAAGCCAAACATTGGTGAGGTTGGTAGAATGTTTCCAAATGTCCCTATTTGATTTCCAGGTTTGAAAAGCAAGAAGAAAGGAGACAGTATGGTCAGAACAATCTCTAGTCTGTCATAATCTTTAATCATCAAAATACTTCTAAAAGTTTTTAGCAGGAAAAATGGGATTATAAAATTCTGCTCAGAAAAATCTTGAGACACAAGTCAAAAAAACTTTGCGTCTATTGTTTTGTTCCAAACAGAAAGATATTGCAAAGTCTTTTCTGTGGTTGATTATTAAGTCTCTTTATTGGTCTATAAATTACAAATACTATGCAAATCATTTCTAGAATTCATGTTAAGCATAGGCCAATGTAGGCAGAAAAAATATACATCCTTTCCCGGTACGAAACTGAGTCTAACTTCTTTTATGGGGTTTTCTTTACTAGCTTGAAAATATTTCATTGAAGGAATATTACTTCTAACCTTTCTGTCCTGACATGTATTTGATTTTTTTAGATTCTCTCTTTGCACTTCATGGTCCACCGGAGGGACTTGTTGTATTTCATTACCAGTTTATGTTCAGGCACATTTCAAACTATAATTCATTAGACTTCTTCTAAAATCATTTTCATCCATTCCTCTGCAGTTCTGCTTCTTCTAGATCTTTTTCACTGGCTGAATCGAAACTTTTCTTCAAAACCAAACTTTCCTGTCAACGATGACTGAAAAAGATGATGCTTCTGTGGGGGTAGTAGCAATTAAACTTTTATTCTTCCTTTAAAACCATATTTTCAAAAAAAGAAGGTTCAAATGGTAAGCCCTGATCGGTATGAGATATGTAACCACATTCTGCACAGATGAAGCAGGGCACAAGTTCACAATAAGGAGTGCAAAGCCAGAGGACTCATGCAGAGGAGTCAAACCAAAAAATCCGGTTCTGTAAAAACTTTGTCTAATTCAGTGAAAATGACTGTGAGATCTGACTCTGCACCTGACTATAGTGTCATGTACAACGCACCTCATCACATGTATTCCTAAGCCCCACTTACCTTAAGCAGTGTGATCCATGAGTTAATAAAAAAGTAGAGTCAAAAATAAGCTACATTTTGACAGAAAGGAGGATATGGGTAAATTTTTAAAGTATTAGTGAGATCTGAAGAGACTGCTTTCTTCCTGTTCATAAACATTGTACAACCATTGCATCTGGAACAACTGGTACATCTGTACAGGTGTAAAAAGCACATGCTTTCTCTGTTCAGAGACCATCTCTTCAGATGTGTACACTCTTCATCTGCACCCATGTTACTTCAGGTGTGTCTGCACTGCGATGTTAGTAGAACTCAAGTTAGCAAACCGTGGTTTTGTTAACCTAAGGCTTGAACATCTGCACCTATTGGTAACCCCAGGTTAGGAATTATTGAACAATAGGTCCCAACCTTGGGCTACAGCATCTACTCTGAATTATGCAGGGCAAAGTCCAGCCACTCATGTTCCAGTCTTCCTAGCATTCACCCAAAATGTGGCATGTTTAGCACAATACATGACTGTCTGCCAAACTTCATTAGCCAGGGGACAAAATTGTTGGCCCATTGGATTGTGAGATACTTCTGGCTAACTCCTAGTAAATGAGTCCAGTGGGGCCATGTCTACACTGCAAAGCAATCAGGCTCAAACCCTGGGTCCCAACTGGATTAGGACTCAAAAATCTTCATCCCTGTTGGATCCTGGGCTAGCATGATTTGTGTGTAAATGAAAGGGGGTGTTAGGCTTGATCCCGAGCTCAACCTGTGGGTTTACATTGCAATGCAGACATACCTTCTCAGGCTGCAGTCTCATGAGATGTAGTAAACAAAGCTATTGCTAGTCAACATGAGTGGGACAACTCACAGGGTAGTGAAGGTGCTGGTGATTCAGGAGTTGGTTTTGTTCCTTGAGTCAGTATTGTCTCATAGAATCACAGGGCTGGAAAGGACCTCAAGGGGTCATCTAGCATACTCAGGTTAGGATTAACTATCATCTAGACCAGCAAAGGTCAGCCTAGGGTGGTGAGTAGGCTGCATGAGTGGCCTTTCTTCATCTCAGTGGGCTTCGGGACTACTGTAACCAAGACGGTCACGCAGAATAGGATAGTTTTGCTAAAAGCACTTGCAAAGTGCCCTCGTAGAACCATACCAGAGCTTTGACTGGATGTAGAGGGAGCTCATGGCTCTCTGTCATTGTTGTGCGCAACGATTTCCTGTGCTCTCGCACGATGTGTCCCCCCTTTGTAATACCAGTAGAAAAAAGATATGCAGATAGAAACCAGTGAAATCTGGCAACCTTGAATGAACGCAAGAGTGAATAATGTTTCATGCACCACACATAGAACCCCCATGGCCTGCATATATCCCATGGGCCACAGGTTGCCCACAGTGATCTAGACCAGTGGTTCCCAACCTTTTCAGTAACACAGCACTTTTTCCGGCTGAATCAACGATTCATAAATGCAAAGCCATGGCAGGAAGGAGTGGGAATTGATGAGCTCAAGCCACCTGGGGTTCAAGCAACAAGGCTGCCTGATTCCCAGGTGTCAGGGTTGGTCATTTTCCCCTCACAGAGGCTTTACAAAAAAGCTGTGGAAGGTAAATTGAGGACCCCGCGCCAGCTGGGACTCAGGCAGCTTTGCTGCTTGAGCCCCCAGCTGGTGCGGGGTCAGTCATGTAAGTGTGCCATGAAATTTCATTCAACACCCCCACATGCCTCTGCAAAGAGCTGTGGGGAGGGGAAATGGATGAAATTTCCATGGCACACTTAGTTCTCACAGCACACTGTTGAAAAATGTTGATCTAGACCACCTCTAATAAGTATTTGTCTAATTGTCTCTTAACAAGCTCCAGTTATGGAGATTCCCCAATCTCCCTAGGCAATTTATTCCCATTTTTAACCACCTGGCCATTTACGAAGTTTTTCCAAATGTCCCACTGAAGTCTCCCTTACTGAAATTTAAACCCCTTGCTTGCCTTAGCCTCAGAGTTGCAGGAGAACAAATTTTCTCACTCCTCCATGGATCAATCTTTTTATGTACAAACACCCGTATGGTGTTTGTTTGATAGCCCTTAACTACTGGAAGAGCTGTCATTTGAATGAGATGTAAAACAGAAACCCTGACCCTTTGTGGATATTGGACATCATAGAATTTTCCGCATAAACAGTGGTGCTAGCTATAGTGTCCTGTCCTGGTTAATCACAATCTACCCAAGTATATTCCTGAAGCCCTGCCCTCTGCGTACAGCATTCTCTTTCCCTGCCTCACCTCAGCTCCATTGTCTTGTTCTGCAACACACATGGAGGATGAAACAGTTAAAGTTACATCACACTGGCAGGAGTACCTGATTTTGATGGCTCCTGACCCGAAGGTGACCAGGTGGCATTTCTGCAACTCTCCTGGCTTCAGGAGCCACTACCCCAGCAGACATCCTGGTTGCCCTTGTCATGGTACAGATTGGTTCTGCAGCTGAGGTTTGGGCTTTTGCTGTCTTTTTAAATGCTCCACCCCTTAAATAGGGTTGGGGATCATTTATGTCCCCACAGCCTGGTCAACTAATAGAGTTTCTGCCTGCAGACAACTTCTGCCACCCCCCTGTATGTTTATAGAAACCAGCATAAATCATTTCTGTGGTATTTGCATCTGGGCTGCATTTATGCTACAGAGGCAGAGATACAAATACACGGCTAGACGCACAGAAGTGCAGAACTGTCAGTTTTACATCTCTTTATCTTAGCACAAGGAAGTATGGAGGACAATTTAATTTACAGCAGATATTACTGCTTCTACCATCTTTCCCTCTGACTCAGATACTGGAAGTTGGAGTGGACCTTTAAAAGTGTGCAAGTTTCAGTAACACTGGTTTTGAACCAGTTCAAAAGTGCAGAGGGGCAGTGCAGAGGGGCAGTTGAACCAGAGGTTCAGTAACACTGGTTTTGAAGCTTGTCAGAGAACTGAGAGGTGAATGTTCCCAGGAGCTTGTGAACAGGGATATGTGTTGAGGGGTGGAGGTCCAGGAGGCAGAACTGGAAATATAAAGAAGAGCACCCCAAGTCCTGTTGTGTCCCCTGAGCTCTGTGAAGATAGGCGCAGGGAGTGGGGACAGGGCCACCCTGACGTCAGCACCCTTCTCCTTCTCTCCTGCCTCCTGCACAGCAGAAAGGAGGCGCTGAGGGATAGCGCCAAGGCAGAGGGCAGATGCAGCCAGCAGTAGGGAGGGAGAGACAGCTGAAGTGCCAGTACTCGATAGCCTTCTGGCGTAACTAGTCAGGATCCTCTGTCATAGGGTCAACCAGTAGATCCCAAGCTACTGGTTGGTGACTACTGCTCTATCTGTCAGTGATGGTGATAGGTCCTGCTGTGAGGGCAGGGGATTGGACTCGATGACTTCTCGAAATCCCTTCCAGTTCTATTGTATGATATGATAACAATACCAGGCTCTCAATATAAAATACAGGTTATTCTGGCTGAAAGCCAAGGGTTAGTCATTGTGTGCAGAAGAATACAGCATGACTTCCAAGTATCACTTGTATCATTAGACCATAATTCTTCATTCAGGCCTACACTGCTTTACAGAGTAGACATAGTTAGACGAAAGGTTGGAACAGCTTTCTAAGCCTTTGATGAGACAGTAGAGATGTCTTAAACTGAACTGATTTTTCAATAACCTTTTATTGCTCTAGAATAAGACTATTAACTCCTCTGACCCAGGTGATTCTCCAGTATTTGGGATTTTGAGAGCTCTCTCTGGTATGAGGGGAAACTCATGATGGAGCCAGTTGTTTCTCAGTGATCCCGAACATTCTAAAAGCATGTGTGAAGGCCTCTTTCTCTAAACGCGGTAGAAATCACAGGAGCCAATTATTTTGCTCATGGGTCCAAGCATCTTTGCAGCCAGTATTCAGCACAAAAGCAGTCACTTAGATTTTTCCCAGGGACAGACCACTCCTACTTTTCTAGCTGTTACTGGGACTTTTTCTTTGCTTTCTGTGCCTGTTGTGATGATTCGGCTGCTTCTGTCCCACACACACACACACACACTGCTCACATAATTAACACCCAGCTCCCTGCATTTGGACTCAGTCCCAAGGCCAACCCCTGAAACTGCAAAGCTCAGCTCCTACTCCAGCTTTGCCCATGGCCTGGGTTTTGGGCAGCAACTTCTATGGTTTCAATGAGCGCTTCAGTAACAGAGTTCTATTGCTTCTTATAGTTGTTCTGAATGCCTCAGAGATGTTCATGAAGTAGCAGCACAGCACTCCTTGGTGTTTCGAAAGGGACTGGGGCTAATTGCCCTCTTTGTCCCCCCACTGGTGGCCTGATACATGTAATGGGCAGTGAATCAGCCCTTTCAAGGGCAGGATTCTGTTCAGCGTTTACATAAAGGCAGATTGGCTCGTGCAACCCCATGGAAGAGGTCAGGGTGTGTCGCTCAGAATGGCTATGGGGTTTGGGCTGGTTTTAGGCATCAGTGTTCCACGGCACACAACAGCTGCTGCCGAACACATTTGTGGGCAAGACGAGAGCTCAAAATCTCTCCTGTGATCTGTCAGTTCCTATTTCAAACAGAGAGAAGGAGACATGCCAGGTTCTCACAAATAGCCCCTGCATACATTGAACACAACGATACCTGTGCAGTGGCTGTCTGGAACCCACGCCATGTTACAAACGGTTATGGAAAAGTGGAGCTGGATAAATGATTGGCTGGTGAGGGTTTCAGGAACTCCTGTTAGACCCTAAGAAAACAGATCAGAGACTCTCTCCATTGTTCCCATCAGCTTGGCTATAACTCTGTGAAAGGAGGAGGGAAGTGACTGAAAGAACTGGAGTATCTGTATTTAATTTGAAAGAAATCTGAATATCTGAATGCACCCTGTGAGCACTTCAAGGCAACTTGAAGACCTTTGAGGCTCTCACAAGGGTAGCATCTTAAATCCAAGCCTGACAGCCTCTTCTTCTGACATTTTCCTTCTTTACAGAAAACTTGGCATTTTCACACAGTCAAATGATTTTTTCCCTTTTCCCTTCCTGATTCATGAGGTTCTGAAGGCTTGAAAAAAGCCAGTTAAATGCAAAAACTTCAGCTACATGTCAGGCTTGCCAGCGGCATTTGAAACAAGGCTTACAACACTGGGAAAACAGCAGAGATTGGTGACCACAGGGAAGAAACAAGTGACATAGGACTAGTGCTTTGTGCTGCTTTGTAAATGCCTTTGCTGGTTGCCATCAGATAACTGCCGACCCTGGCAGAAATATGCTCCCTGGATCCCCAGATCATCAGTTCTACAAGAGTATATTCTGTTACAGAAACAATTGATTGCTGTCACAAGGGAGTCATTACAAGACAGACCATCATTAAAGAAAGCTGCCTGCTCCCCCCATTTCTCTCACCTCTTTCCCGACAGGCTATCGATTTTGATTCTTCCTAGGTAGATGTGGGCTGCATTTTGGCAGGTCCGTGTAGTTCTGTGCCAGCAGATCAAAACTACTGTATGTTTTGGAATTCATTTAGGAAAAGCAGCTGCAGGTCCATAGAAACAGATTGATCAAAACCTAAAGGTAATAAATTCAGGGATCAACAAGAGACCACTGTTTTGATCACCTTTTTGTTTAACCTTTTTAACATTTCTTCTCTATATGAAAACCTTCTTCCTTCCTGTAGTTTGAAATCTTGCCTATTTCATTCTGGAATTTCCAAAACCTTTTGATTGTGTAGATTTTTCATGGTGTTGAACCTTATGTCATAAGTTTACCATCCTCTGTACACTTCTCTTGTCAACTATTTTTGCCCTAATGCCCTGATTACCCCCCACTTTCTAACTTCATATCATATTATCAACTTTTTGTCCCAAAGCAATTCATTTTGAGTATAATGATATCAGTCTTCTTCATGGATTTAAAATGCCATCCAGTACTTTTTCCTCAGCCCATGTATCATGCATTATCTCATTATTTTAGCTTTATTAGATCTCACAGAGTCTAAAACACTATGAAGACTTTAAAAGATTCAGTTTGGATGAGCCTGCAGAAAATATGAATGGATGCCCCCATCAGAATGTGGTGGAAATCTTATGAAAGCGGTTCACGAGAGATATTCAGTGGAGTTTGTTTTTTATCCAGGTCACACATGCTGCGTAATAATTTCAAAAATCACCTAAGTGATTTAGCAGTCTAAATCCTTTTCACTTTCAGTTGGATTTAGGAGCTTACATACTTTAAAGGACCTAGGCATAAGGGACTGCTGACATTTCCACCTTTGATGGGGTGTACAAATTCTACAATGGACTATAAAGGGATTAAAAGGTTTCTCTGGGCTCAGAGGGCCCTGCCCTGACAATCCTTCAAGGTAAGCACAGGGTAAAGAAGAAGCTGAAAACAGGAGCAGTGCAGCTCAGTTGGTGGCAGACAAAGGAAGAGAAAACTTTCAGCCCTCTGCTTCTGAGGAAAAGCCTGATGGCAGAAGTTTCCCAGACAACCCCTAAGACCTGGTCTACACTAGGGGGCAATGTTGACCTAAGATATATAACATATGTTTGGTCGAATTTCCCTTCTGTCTCCAACTGGGGAAGTTGACAGGAGGAAGTCTCCCGTTGATTTCTCTTACTCCTCATGAGTGTGATGAGTACCTGAGCCCACAGGGATGTCCCGAATGTTCAATTTAGTTAGCGCATCCATACCAGCTGCGCTAAATCAAACTCTGGAAGATCAATCTCCATTGCAATAAATCTACATATATCCTCATGGGAGATTCTGAGGCATCTTGAGAATGTGTCGTTCCCCTTGATTACTTATGGACTCAGTTGATTTTGGTAACCTGACTACCTCAGAAGGCAAGAGACTGTAAAGTGACTGGGCAGGAGGGCCAAATTCCAGGAAGAGGCAGGTCACTGCCAAAGCAGAGCAATTAGTGGGAAAGGAGCTTCTTTGCTACTTCCAGCCACAGGAAAGTGCCAGCAACACATCGGCCCTTTAACACATTCACTGACTTCTGCTCAAAGCACTGAAAATTTTCTCTCTCTCCCGCTCCCCCACCCCCTTTCTCCCTCTGGCTAAATTACAAGACTGAAATATGGAGTCTATTTAAGGAAAAGGTGATGATTCACTGAGTGACTGACTTTGCCTCATGCAAGTTTGAAATCTTAATTGACTTAACATTTAAAATGCCTTTAATAAAGAAAAAGAAGATTGAACAATTAATACAGAATAAAAGCCTGCAAAGATATCTATAAGTAGAAAGCAACTTGGAAATGTAAACGTTCTGAAGTCTGGAAGTCCAAATGATGCACCTCTCCCAGGTTGGACAAACATCTCAAGGATGGTCTAGGTCATACCCGAAGTGCAGGCAACTGAACCCAATGGTTTCTCGAGGTCCCTTCCCATCCTACAATTCTATGAGTTTATAATTTTCAGACCAGCAGTGGCGCTGGAACAGATTTGTTCTCAAGTGGATGCTGAAAGTGGAAACCAGACATTTGGGTTATTCCTACTCCAAGCCAGGTGATGCAGTTGTACTCCCTCTACCAGCAATCTTAGTTCCAGCATGTATGAACTTAGGTGCATGTCTGAGAGTACATACACTCTGTGTATGCAGCAAAATGAATGTCAGTGAACTGTGCTGTGGTATATTGCGATGCTGGCCCAGTCCTGCAAAACCTCAAACAGGGAAGTCATTCCACTGGTCACATACATTCACAGTAAGTCGCTCTTATTGCTGCAGTTTTGCAAGATGCAATTCCTAAGCCTCACAGCACCTCCACCACCCTGACAATCCATTCAACATTATCCATATTAACTTGAGGACTGGCAAACTGAATGTTGATGCTTCCTTGAGCAAAAATATTCTATCCCCTTAATAAACAGGTAGGCTATGCAAGCACCTCAGGGCAGTAGCTTTTTCATAGAAGTCACTTGCAAAAATAAACAACCCTCTAGATTTACAGCAATGATATTTGGCACTTACAGAATCATTTATTTAAGCATTTCAGAGCAACCTAAGGAATGAGTGGTACCCCTCCTTTTTTGCAGCTGAATCAAGTGAAGGATTGGGAAAAAACATCCAGCTGGCCAAAGCCTTACTGTTTGTAGCAGAATCACAAATATCACTCAATGCTCCAGACTTCTAGAGCCCTATTATTCTCATTAGACAACCCTACCTCTCCCATGATGTGATGGTTATAAAATCTGGCATATCTGCTCAGGTTTATTTGCCACTGACTTTGCCATTAGCTGTGCCTGGCTGCTTCTCTCTCTTTTTTTTGTGATGCACTCTTTGCCTATGGTTCTCCACAAAGGAGAGAGGCACAAACTTCTCACAGGTTCACAGACGTGAGCCCTCATGAATATGTCCATTTCTGGAAAGGAAAACAAGGATGTTTATGGTGCTTATGTGTATTACAGACAGATTCAGCACCACAGCCGTTATAGACTACTGGTGTATGAATTTCCATTTCTGTGAGTTATCTGTTCTAGGTAGAGGATACTAAATCACTTGGCAGAAACTTCTGGAACTCTTTTAGAATTGAACACTGAGGAGAGCCACTTTTAGAGCAGAAGCAATGTCTCTATTCCCATTACAAAGCAAAAAAAACAAAACAAAACCATGGTGGATGGTTCTAAGTGACCTTCTGATGTATCGGTTCTGAAACTGGTCCAAGAACACCCATAGTAATAAAATACAGTATGAGCTCCCCCTTGCCGGGCAATCTCCATCTAACCCCTAAGAATTAGAGATGAATTTAAATGCTTATGTGTGAGGTTTTCAATCCTTTCTACATGTTTTGTTTTAGTTGCTCTTATAATACTTGGTGATCTTACCCAGATAAACGTCAAGACCCTTTTCTAATCACGCTAACCTTACTGCTTGGCTTCAGTGATATCCAGCGGCAGTAAGTTCCACAGCCTGTTTTTTCTCATTCAGAGCAATCAGGATCTTAATGCTGCACAAATACTAATGACTGGATAAGGAGCAAATGTTTGGACAATGGACTGTAACTTGACTGATTGGCAGTGTCCAAAACTTGAGAGGCCGTTCAAATATAAAATCCCACATGTCAATCATCGCTGCTTACTATAACTCAGTGTCCACCTTCCGCAGTTCCTCAGACCTTGCCATGATTTTCAAGGCTCTTGTGGTAGAGCCTGCGATGTCATTGAAGAAATTTTCAGCTGGCTGAGTCACACTAACATTTCTGATGGTCAGCAAATGTACTGTTTGATTTGACCATCACTGAAGAATGGCCTTCTACAGTCCAATTGTCATTAGGTCAGCCATAAGCAAACAATGACTCATCTACAGATTTTACTGCCATTTTCATCGAAGCACAGCAATGTCCTTCATGCAGGGATTTTCATTTATTTAAGAATAAAGACCAGGTATTCCCCTCAGCTAGTATAGTGGGATGCACACGGGAGTTTCCAGTGAAGGAAAGAAGTGCACAAGGAAAAAGGAAACTTAAAAAAAAAATCCATGAAATTTAGATTGATGACAGACATCCAGGGCAGGCCCACCAATGGGGGGTTGGGATGCAAAGAGGCCAGTAGCCCCAGGCCCTGGCCTTTCAAGAGCTCTGGGCCCCTTTGAAGTGCCAGTAGCACTGCTCTGCCACCTCTGCGTGCATGTGTGTGTGGCGGGGCCAGTACCAAGGTCTCAGTGGCACTAAGGGTAACTGCCCTTGGCTCTCCCCCTTCCAGGGACATGGAGCCTGGCCCCACTACTACTTTGCCCTGGGGCCTGTGGTGGCTGCTGGCTTTGCTGATCCTGGACAATGGTTAAAAGTGAGCCACTTACTCTATCATGTGGCAAGGAGAAAAGTGGGCTTGGATGAGCCGGAAATACCAGTCAAAGCTCGGCAGAGTGACAGTCACTGGGGCCAGAGAGGGGTATTGAAAATATAACCTGGCAAGGAGAAATGGGCCTGATTTATTTATTTAAAGTGATGCTCCTGAGGGGGGTCTTAGATGATATGCATCTCATTTCGCTGGGGGCCCTGTAGTAGGATGCCAGTTTATGTGCAGTCAGAATTATTACCATTCTCTAGAAGGAAAACTTGCTTTTCTGTCAGTTGCTGGCTTTTCTTTTTCATGTTAAAGGTGAATTCAGCCCTGCCAAAAGGCGTCAGGTGGATAGCACAGAACAAGGACGACAGACAGTAAAAGTAAATGTTTCTTGCCAATGAGGCTGAATCCTGCCGGAAAGATCTCAGGGGGTGAAAGGGCAATCTCCATGGAAACAATTCATCTTTTGGCCTCGCTTCTGAAACGGTCAACAAAGCTGCAAATTAGCCCTGGGTGCACTGTGATATGGACAGACAGTCTCAGGCAAGAAGACTGACCCCATGCACAAGTTCACATAGGCGATCACCATCAACAGAGTTTTCAGTCACGACTGACCTCAGATTGGTAGAGGCAGTGCCCCATTAAGCGGCAAGGTTCCAGACATTCAGGCTCCTAGCCTTCGCATTTCTAAAAACTCATTGCCTCCTCTGCAAGTGGGGAAGGAAGGTTAAACTATTCTTCCCAAAGAGCCAGGTCCGGAAATTGACTGTTCAAGTTAGCCAAGCGCAGCAAGAATAAAGTGCAAAGGTCATGGAAACTAGAGCTAGACTAGACTTACTAGACCATTAAGCCCTGTACCATTCAGGATGTAGTCTCCACATGGGGGAAAGTTATTAGATAACAGTCTGAATTTTAACCGAGTTTTGAAAATTATTTGTGGTTTATCAACAGTCTCTGTGTTGCTGTTACGTCTCTGTTCCAGTGATCTGCACAGAGATTAGCAACCATTTTGTGTTTCGTTCAGCCCAAAGGAAAGATACACTACACTTCCTCGTGGATACTGTATTGCTATTTTTTCCTCATGTCCATTTAATCTAAAATCCCTCTCCATCTGATTGGGTTTTGTCTACCTGCTTGTTGTGTACCAGAGAAAAATAATCTACATTAAGATCCAGTGGCAGAAACCTGGAGTTGGACAAATGCAAATTAAAAATAGAGCCAAATATTTAATTAAAGCAAACAATCCTCTGGGATAACTTACCATGAGGGCTGTTACAGACTCACATCCCTGATAAATTGGGCATAGAGAGAGACATGGAGCTGGGTGCATGGGTCAGGTGGATCACACTGGTTATTAGCATACAATGAAAAAGACAGTTCCTGCCCACAAAGGGCTTACAACAGAAATATAAGATAAGACAAAGCTTGTAGATACAGTAAGCAGAAGGAGAACAACATAACAGTGAAGTGATTAATACTGTTTTCCCCCTCAACATGATAATTGCTGACCATTTGAATACTTTTGAGAGATTACATCTAAAGGTCTTCAGGGCATAAGTGCCACTGATACTTTATGTAACGTGGTCCAAAAGCCTTTAGAAGCTGTTTATGCTTTGGTTGGAAGGCTGGTATGTAACTGGAATTTATTTCTTAGCATTCAAAATATGTAATACAGAGAAAGAGAAAACAGGCTGCTCCCTGAGGCATAGAGGCACAACTCACCCCACTTTGCTTTCAGCTGGCTCATCCTTGACTGACTCTGCTTACATGCATTGCTACAGTTTTCTAGACTGCAAGTAGGAGAAAGACCTTCCCCACTCACCCTGATCCAAAAGTGACAAATGGGAACAGTGCCCAATATACCACCTGGCTGGACACCTCTGTCTTTAGCTTCTCAATATTGTCTAGCAGCATTACCAACACTTCCACTGCTTACTGGGCTTGTAGAAGACATTTAAGAGTAAATTACAGCTAAATAACAGCACAGAACACTGACAGCCAGGACTGTTAGCTGTAGACAAACTTTACAGGACCATGGGAAACTTGGCCATACCCATGCTAATTGGTCATCCAGACAAATGCAATCATGCTGGATTATGGATGTTGCTGGATGAGAGAGTTCCGGATTAGAGAGATTCAACCTGTAGAAGTATTTGCTTTTCCATGCTAATAGTAGCAAATGTGTCATGAGTTTCATTCACGGAGCAGTTAATCTCTTGAAATAATGAACCTGTTCTTTTCATTCCCTCTGAAGCACCTGGCATTGGCCACTGTTGGAAGGTAGGATACTGGGCTGGACAGACCATTGGTCTGACCCCATGTGGCTGCTTCTATGTTTTCTTGCCTAACACAGGACCCACTGAAGTCAACAGGGGCATACGCCTATGGCAACTCTGAAGGTGTCTGCCACCATCCATTAATTAACAGGAGGAAGAGAAAGAATGAGCAAACTTCACCTGCATGTTGGTTATCCATCCTCCCAGTGTGAACTGAAGTTTATATCAAAATAAACTATTCTGTGAGAGCTCTTCTGGAATAGCTTGTTTCAAAATAAGGCTGCTGTGTAGACATACCCTTAGGCTACGTCTGGAATGAAATGAGGGAGATTGAAAATGCAAATGAAGTGCTGATTTACAAATATCATGCTTCATTTGCATAATTTCACACAATCACATTTCTGGACATGACTTTTTCAAAAAAAAAGAACAACCACTGTGTAGAGGAGGAAAAAAAAATTCGAAAGAACTCTCTTTCCTGAAACAAAACAGGAAGAAGGGTTCTTTTGAAAATGGATTTTTTTTTTCCAAAGGAACACCATCTACATGGCTGTATTTTTTTTAAATCACTTCCGGAAACACGATAATGTGAGATTATGCAAATGAAGTGCAAAATTTGGAAATCAGCATTTCATTTGCAATTTCAATCTCTCTTATTTGCATTCCACTTCCAAAAGTGGAATGCAGCATAGATATAGCCTTAGTGAGCCCAGAAATTCTCACATCATTGGAGTTTGCTAGTTTTGAGAAGGACCCTGAGTTGTCTGAACCTGGCCCTTGCTTCACTGCTAATGCACATGACAGAAGGGTTGCAGGATCTTTAGCATTGCCTTCAATGATAACAGAGTTAGAACAATGATGAGTGCTTTTGAAAAGCATCTTCCTGCACTGCAGAGTTAACTTCCTTGGTCTACACTTGAGTTACTCCTCTTGACTTAGCCTGGCTTTTGAGAGAAAATGGTGGGGAATTGTGGGAAGGCACTGGAGTGCTAATGCCATGCAAGTGGTGCTAAGATGTGGAGCTTTCTCAAGATTTAACTTGTAGTCCAATTTGGCCCACCCGACGAGTTTAAGGCACCACCACACTGACTTAGGGGTTTTTGTGAAAGGATGAGACTCGGATCTGGCAGCTCAAGAGTTTTATCTCATGTTAACTTAGCAGTGAAGGCAAGTATGGAGGCCCAAGCCTTAAAAACAGTTAAGCATCTAATCCAGGGGTCAGCAACCAAAATAGCAAGAAGAGCCCTAAATCATGCCAGATTATGGATGTTGCTGGATGATAGAGTTCCAGATTACAGAGGTTCATCCTGGACTGAGTGCCTTGCTGGAGGGGCCTGGAAAATGAATTAGTGAAGGAAAGATAGGTTTCTCCTATTGGAGACCAGGGAGTGGGTGGGCACAGCCCACCCATGACTAAAATGCCCCTCTCAAGACAAGGGGGCCCACTAAAAACACGGCCCCAAATAAATACAGGGGACAACAAAAGAGAAAACAGGTACAGGAGTGAAGGTCAAAGGTTTAAAATGAGGGAACCGGTGCGGGGACACTGAGCAGAGAACCACAGACAGCTTCCACCACTCCCCGAAGGCATCGAGGGAGCCAGTGGACGCCGCCCAGAGGAACTGTGCCCGGATTTGTGATCGGAGGGCGGAATGGCTTACCTCTCTGCCAGCCTCCTC
The DNA here is from genome assembly GCF_033958435.1 of Carettochelys insculpta. Taxonomy (NCBI): domain Eukaryota; kingdom Metazoa; phylum Chordata; order Testudines; family Carettochelyidae; genus Carettochelys; species Carettochelys insculpta. Next base: position 68,996,839 of record NC_134144.1, read on the forward strand.
TCACTGGTCTTGTAGATGGCTACTTTAGCCATAGCGAGGAGGAGGCTGACAAGGAGGTCCCGCGACTTGGTGGGGCCACAGATGGGGTGTGCCAGGATGAAGAGGTGTGGGGAAAAGTGCAGCCAGAACCTCAACAGGATGTTCTGGAGGAGCTGGAAGAGGGGCTGCAACCTGGCACACTTGACGTAGATGTGCGCCAGGATAGGTTTCTGCAAGGAATATAGATTTACCCTTTTTTACAGCACCTAGCAGAACTGGCAGCTGGGCTGGATTAATGCATTTAGTATACAGATGTAAGCAGTGATTCTTGTACCTCAGATTTGGTATTAATGGAAAATATTTGGACTCAGAGTCCTTTTAAAGCATTGCTTTTTCAAATGCCTCTTACAATATCATTGCTTCTTCATGCCGTTGCAGTTCTTTGCCTTTTGCCTTCCCAAGGAATAGGAGTTTTCTAACAGTAGATATTTGTTAGACACATGCAGCTCAAGTGTTTGTGTCCATTGATCTGTGCAAAAATGACACCAGATCCAGGCAGCTGAGCCTGAAACCAAACATGTTAACCAAACACATTCTGAGCTATTGACTCTTCCAAAAGCTGCGGTATACTCTAGCCACTTTCAGATAGCATCATGTGTATGGAAAAGCACTGTGAGGCTGTGCATGACAGTCTAAGAATGGTTGGGAAAGTGATTGCCTGAGTGATTCAAGTGATTATTTTCTGCTACGCTGTGACTGATCTGGGTTCTGATGCTTTTCTTACCATTTCAGGCTGGGCTGATGAAAATACAGATGCAGAAACGAACGGGTGAGGTTCTTCAGCTCATGTTATGCAGGTCAGCCTCAATGACTGAAATATTCCTCTGTGCCCTTACAGGTTGCGAACTTGGATAAATGGCAGTTTTATGCCATAAACCAGAAGCAGACAATGTAATCTCAACCAGCTCCACTTTCCTCCCTGCCTTGTTTTCATCTGCTCTCACTGGTTATAACTGAATGCAAATAGCCAAAGGGCCAGTTCTCAGATGAACTTCATATACACACACTCAACGCATTCTCTCCCTTGGAATTCGAAATCCACTGTGGGGTATGACCACGTTACAAAGCTTCCACCTTGAAAGCTGGCAATCAACAGAGGATCTACAACAGATGTTTTCTCAGTGCAAGGGCTGCCTGGGAGCCCAGCCATGCACATAGGGAATGGAGCTAGGCTCAGCTGGCGCTAATGGCTCCATTAATGAAGGGGAGGCAAGGAGCAGAAAAAGAGAGTGCATTAGACAGAGATTGCTGCTAGATTCTACTTTAGCTAAATTTTAGGTGAGATAAGAATATGAGTGGGTAGGAGAATCTCTTTGTTCAGGAGAGTTTAAGTATTAGAAGCTTTTTCTTTAGAAGTGGATTTATTCTCTGGACTCTATGTGCATCCGTTTTGATTATGTTTTCTTTTATCTTGCTGAAATTTCCAGTGGCAAATTTTCAGTAGGCCGAGTAATCAGCTGGAAAACTCAGGGCAAGGACTGTACCTTTCTCTGAGCATATAGCTCTCCACTGACAGTGTGGGGCACCTGTGGGTACTGGCACCTGTGGGTACTGCTGCATTACAAATGATCAACGTAAGCACTAGTACACTGTGAGTCTGTTAATAGGGACCTCCCAGAACAATGTTCCTTTTCTCCTGTTACCTTTTGACTATATCCTCTTGTTTTCCTGAGGAGGAGTTGAAATCTGGGGAGTCTGTTCAATTAAGCAGAAAAGTTTTCTTCTAAATGTATGTGAGAAATCAGTCAGCAGCTGTTGGCATACTCATTAAGCACTACTACATTAAGCCTCACCTGAGGGAAGAGGCTTATAAAATTGGTTGGTGTCTGGTGCAATTTGATCCATTCTAAAGGGAGGAGAAATATGTTCCCCCCCCAGTGTTTTTTTAATAAGTTCTTCCTAGCTGAGATTGTTAGCTTAGCAGTAGTGCCGGAGAACCCCTGTTCATAGGCTGTGATTCTATTATACCAGGCACTGCACAAACATACAAGGAAAAGATGATTCCTACCTGAAAGAACTTACTGTTTGAGCACCTCTATTGTCTTAATACTTAATCAGAGGCAGGGAAGGAGGTGGCAGAACATTACATCTGTGGAACTAAGGTTTGGAGAAGATCGTTGGTTTCCAGGTGAAACCATGAGAGAACAGTATAAATCAATAAGGCCAAGGATTGTAATAGTGTTTTTCTGGAAGACAGCACCTCACAGGGACATTTCAAATTTCAGAGTTTAAACAACAACAAAAATAGGCCATAGTACTCTGCATTTCCAAGGGAATTGTATCAACAGGAGTGGCCTAAAAAGGTGTGAGAAGTGAAGACAGTGAATCTGTTGACTTTCACATCTTGTGAAAAGAGAAATGCAGAGAACAAAACTGTGGCCTACATATCACACCTTCTTGTGCAGAGCTCCTGAGCATGTCACATTAGCTAACACAACTCCTTCCTTTAACACTAGCAGCTCTGATATTAGAAAATACACTGCAGGGAGCAATCCCAGATTTGCAAAGGGATTGACTGGATAATCCCTGCCCTTTCTTCCCAGCCCTCTCTGGTGTCTGTAATCCAAAAAGACAATTAAACAATAGGATCTATTTTTATAATGCCTAAAATAAAAGCTACTGAATTACCCCTTTCCCTTCAGCTTTTGTAGTGTGGTACCAGATTGACAGGGGCAGGTGTTTTGGCCTACTCTGCTCCTTTGGCAGGATAAATGTAGCAGCATCTATCTTGGATAAATCCCTAAAAGGCAGAGGTGGCCTAGCTGGCTTCTGCTCCATTGCCTTGTTTAACACGTAACTTCCCTGGGGCAAAACTGCCTTCAAAATCTGAGAACCGTAACCAGATCACTCATAGCCATTATTGTGCATAGCATTAAAATCCGATTAACTGTCTGGAGGCTGGAAGGGCATGTGATTCAGACCCTGGCCTATCTTTTCCTAATGACTACATCTACTTTTTGGTAAGAGATGATATATACACACACACAAAGATGTCTGTGTCCTATTACTATACAAAGAACCAGTGCTAATGAGGTCAGTTCAGTCAGGCTGGATGTGGCCCATTCCCAGAAGCTGATAAGGAGGTAAGAATAACAAAAGGGTGAGGGGGATTGTGATTTGTAGTGAGCAAATCATGCCCAGTCTGTAGTCAGACTTAGTGGACTCAGTGTCATGGTGCCATGTTTGCATATGAATTCCAGCTCTGCAATTTCACATTGAAGCAGGTCTTTGCCCACAAAAACTTATGCTCCAAAATATCTGTGCTACTTGACTGCTTTTTGTTCCAAAATATCTGTTAGCCTATACGGTGCCACAAGACTTTTTGTTGTTCTCAAAGCTACAGACTAACATGGCTACCTCCCAGATAACACTGTATTCTGTTTTTGAAAGGTTTTGGGGTTTTTTTGGTCAGTTATGGCAGCTTTTAAGTCTCCTGTTTCTCAAATGGTATATTTTTGTTTAATTTCCATTACTTCACGTACACATAGGTAACAAAATAAAACGTGGTTCCCATTTGCTTATACCAACTTAATGCCATGATGGTGTAGTATGATTTTGATCGCTCGGTTTTCTCTAAGAGATTTAATTTGACAGTTTTGTCAGCCTCATGTGTTTATTGGTTTGCTTTTGAACCAGCAGCCCATTTTTTCTTAGGTGCAATTCAGGCAGTGAGACAGTTGATTACAAATCAACCAAAAGTATAAATCAGGAACTGAGGTCATAATAAGTACAAAGCTGACTTAGCTGCAAACTACAGTGACACATATATGACAGCATACTTTTACTGTTACTCTGTACTGAAGACTAAGGATGTAGTCTGTCACACAAGTACTTTATTACATATTTTTCCTACAAATAGTTCCTATGGTTCTGCTTTCCCTGATGCCTAGTATACAGCGCTCTAACATATGACAGGTGTGACTCAAGAGTTCCAGAAAGTATTAGAGGAGATTATATTCAATGGATCTGATTTTTCAAAAATGCTGACACTAATGGGAAGCCTGGGCAGCTCAGCTGTATTCCCTGTAAGGAGAGTACTTGGGCAGCCACCCAGGAGTGATTCAGGCGCCCTCCAGCTGATTAGCAGAGTAACCACAGCCAGCAACATGCGTTTCTGCTGTTGGTGCACAATCCCCCATGCATTGGTGCACATAACAAAATTTATTCTACTCATGGATGGGGAAGAAAAAGATGCAAACCTGCAGCTCAGCCATGCTGGAAATTAGGCTGTATGATTTGAGAAGTAACATATGATCAGGAACTAAAAAAATGTGGTCATCATGACATTGAAATGATTTGCGTGCTGTTTAATAACTTTCATTCAAGAATCTTGAAATCATTGGTAAAGGTGGGCATTGTCATTTACTTTTTACAATTGTTTGTAACAGGAAATGAAGTGAGTTGGGGAATCAAGCCAAGGCAGAGCCAGGGGGAGAACCCAGGTTTCTTGACATAACAGCTCTTGAGCTAATCAACAGGTGAGACTTCCAATCAGAAAAGAAGTGTGGGTCTCAGTGGTGACAAGGCACAATTGCTGAAAGCTTAAAGAAAACACTGAGTACTCCAAATAAGGCTCAAGTGTAGCATGGGTGTTTATTCAGTGATAACTTTTCTTCTTAGGGTATTGTAACTGTGTTTATGATTAGCAAAGGTTTTCATGACTTGTATGCACAATGATTTGGAAGAACAGAATGCTGAGTGTTTTAAATAACACAAAATGAAATTATTCTACTATATCATGTAAGACTTTTGTTGAATACATTTTAAGAGGTGACACTTATTTAAAATATTATATTTCCAATTACATTGGCCAATTTATTCTAAGTCTTTTTGCCGCATAGAATCATCCTTCTCAATAAAGTTGTCACTTGCAAAATTATAAATACCATCTTGCATGCTTACTGCATAGCATCTTGCATGCTTATTGCTTTAGTGTCTTTGATTTTGTGGATAAGAGACAAATTAGCTCATATCAAGCAAATTCTGACTTTGTATTTGGATTAATTTGGTGTTCCATCTTGCCTGAAATATTGATATAAATGTTCAGGAATTACAGCAAGTGGTCAGAAAGACTGGAATGAATACGAATTTTACTATCAGTTGCAAATAAGCAGAAAATTAATCTTGGGGGCTTAATCAAGAAGCATAATACATGGATGATCAGTTAATTTTATTTGATTTGCATTATTCACTGAATAGCTAGTGTGGCAATCTAAAAAAAAAAGCCACTGGAAAAAAGTGAGTAGAAAAGAAATGAAAAATAAAACCTGGGACTACATTTTTTCTAACCATGTAGAGTGACATGAATAAAAACAACCAGGTGTCTGGACAATGAGCCAGATACAACATATATTTAAGTCAATTGGAAGTCTATTCAGTGAACGCTGGATCAAGTCCAATATTATTTAACATGCAAAAGTAAAAATGTCCCACCATTCCTAAAGGATGACTAATCCAAAGTAATCCATCCATCCCTCAGACACACACAATACTGCAACAACAACGACAAACATAAAAGTAACCACAACTATCCAATCCCAAAGAAATAACACAAGACAGTCCAAAACAAGCCTGAAGCTTCAACCAATTTAGGTTCTGGTGGTCATTTTGGAGAAATTCAGAGCAAAGAGCATGCAACTGAGAACCTTCTACTGCTAGAATGGGAAAGCTGAGGATGAGTTCTAGTAGCTGAGACCTCAAATGCCACCACAGGACAGAAAGTGGCATCTGGATAAACAGATGCCAGAAAGTTTAGGGATTTAGGCCTCTGTCCAGCAGACCACTGAATATATCCGTAATGCTAAGCAAATTAACAACCTAGTTGATTTCACTGGAGATATTGACTTGATTACAGTTTGTGTGCTTATGTGCTTTGCTGGATGGGGGGCCCAAAGGTGATGACCAGCACCTAGAATGGCAGCTGGAAGTGAATGGGTAGCCAGTGGAAAGTGACTCCACCCACTCAGAGATTGGACTAGTCCACTAAGCAGTGATCCAATTACAGGGGGACCTGGGTGGGCCAGGCCTTCTTGATACTTTTAGAGGCACCCTCGATTCTATCTTATTGAAGGGGGTGTGTTTTGGTTCCCATACAGTCAAAGTGCTCTATGAACTAAACACCTGATGACGAAGGATCTGAAAACTGCCCACCCAGCTTGGAAGTGGGCATAGCAAGCCAGCCACAGCAATCGTGCATGAGCATATTCAAAGCCCACAACCACCTAGTTGCAACAGGGACCATCTGCATATTTTCATGCCAGTCTAGAAATACACCTAACACATCTGCTAACGGAGGAATTCATCAAATTCCTCACGTAGCTAGTGAACATGAAAAACAGCCCAGCCTTGACGCAGCAAAACATTTCTAAAGTCATTGGACTCATTGCAAACTGTTCGTATTGTTGGGGAGTGTACGCAGCAAGGTTGCGCAAGAGGTAACCATCTGTGAAGGACAACAGCCTCATGACTCAAGCGCTGATCTCAAGCAGAATAAAATACCCTAATTGTCATGACAGGTGGCTAAAAATGTTGGCATTCAGGGCTTTCAACAGGAGCCGGCTTCATTGCCCTGGAAAAGGCAATCCTTCATGTATCTGCAAAAGAGAAACATCAGACAAGAAATAATGCGAGCTTGCCTTGCCCCTATGATGAGGCCATCTCTTGGGGGTGGGAGGCTTCTCAGCTAGAACTGCTGAAATCAGAGTCAATGGGAGGACTATTGTGGTTTTGTGCTGCACATACTGTTCCACAAGAAACAGGCTCAAAGAGATCATAAGTGGATACTAGACAGACTTCCAGATGCTGGTTAGACAGGAACTTTGATTATTCTACCAGGAGGCATCTTAGCTGGAAAGCTCAGGTTCTGAAGACTTCCATTGGGTTGATGGTGGTGAATTCCATAGACACAAAGCCCTCGGATCAGCTATATGATCTGGACATACCCTGCTCACTTGCAAACACAGAGAAAGGAGAAGGTGGCGACTCTAGTCCTCGACAAAAACAAGTGGGTTGGAGACAGTGGAGCTCTTATGTGGCATGTCACACATTACCAACATTCCAGGTAGTAGTGAGGACAACATGGGGGCATACATTTGCATAATCCATTCCCAAAAGGCTTAAGTATTCCCTCTAATCTGACAAAAATGTGACTTTCTTTCTGTACAAAGAAAGAGCACAAGCACCTGACACGTATTTTCCTGTCTCTTCCATTTTACCCAGGTGTCTGCTGGATTTTGCCAGCAATAATTTAGCTCCAGTGTTAAGAAAGGTCTGAGTAAGCATGGACTGAAAAGGTAAGTTTGCTGAGGATCGACAGACATTGTTTGGAATCAAATACCTGTCAGGCCCAATAACTAAAAATAGATACAACCCAATCTTGTATCGTGTGCAGTCCAGATTATTGTATTCACCACAAAATGCTGACAATCCAATTCCACACCAGCTTGTTTTCTGTCATGGGCACACATAATACATAGCTTGCTTTTGTAATAGGACTGTGAGTTTTCTTTCTTTGAAAAGATGTTCGGCTGAACAATGCAGACCGAAGGAGAGTTGAAATACATACACAATATAGCTTAATGCAGGAGGCAGTGGCTCCAATGCAAATTCTGCTCCGGGGGCGGGGGATAACGCTGTAATATAATGCATGATGCGTTTGTGATTCTGAAAATGTTTGTCACTGGGGCAAATGGGAGCCTGCGTGGCTCATTGGATTGTTAATAGGAAAATGTGACCAAGATGTGAAAATAACTGATTCAAAACTGGTCCAAATCTGGAGTGGGTTAAATGAATTCCCATGTGTTGTCTGTTGTAGTCTCTAGGTAGATCTTATGGAACATTAGAGCAGTTCACACCTGTACAATTTAGAGCCCAATCACTGCCCAATCAAAGGCTACCTTGGATTAGGCCTCGAAAAGCTTGTCTGAATGGTTTACAACAGTGTGTGTTTTGTAAGAAGTATCCAGTACACATTTAGGAACACTGGAGTGTAACGGTGTGTGCTGGAAAAAAAAAAGTGATCACATCATAAAACAAGCTTTGAAAATAGGACATATAAAAAGAATGGAATGTTGTAGCCTGAAACTCAAGAATACATGAAGCAAATTTTCTGTTGCATGAAATCATAGGTATCTGCTGCTTTTGAAGGCTTTCAGGCGCTAATAGCTAATCTGACGTCAGTTTGAAATCAAGCGTTGGAAAAAGATGTAGTTATACTTTCTTGTAGCTATGAATTCCTATAGTGTTTGGGCTATTTCTAGCATGTGCACATTGTTATGGGTTGACAAGTGCAGACTGCATGTTTCTTCTTCAAGTGACTGCTCACTTCCATTCCAAGATGAGTGTGCACTGGCACATGCCCAGTTGCTGGACACTTTTTGCCTTAGCCAATAACCATAGGGTCAGTGCAGCAACCCCCAGAGTGGCACCGATATGGCGACCAATATATGCACCACCCTCCCCCCTCACTGCTCAGGTCCTTGTCACTGTGCTGCTGGTCATTGGAGCTCTTGCTTTCTCTGTTCAAATCATTAGCTAGTGGCCTATTGTAGCGTAAATAGTTCTTGAAGAAGTGTAAATAGTTCTAGTATTTGATAGTCACTCTTAGTGTTTTAACTAATTGATGAGGTGGGTCTTTCCGTCCCCCATGGCACTGGGGAATGCCTGGCTCCCCCGGCTTTGAAACTTGTTCCAAATGCGACCAACGTATGCCCAAAAGTGACCCCCATTCAGCCTGTTTGATTTGCTTGGGGGAAGGACACTTACATGATCGCTGTCCAATTTGTAAGGCCTTTAAGCCCAGAACTTTAAAAGATAGGGACCAACACCTTAAATTCCTCTTAATGGAGGTGGACATCAAGCCTCAAGAGTCTCCAGCAAGAGCAGAGAGTGCAAAGTGCACTGGTGCTGTCAACCATGGTGCCGCTTAAGGACTTCCAGCACCGGGAGGAGGTGCAGGCACTGTTGCCTTCTCGGTGCCAGAGGTGTCAATCTCCAGTGCTGAACCAGAGGAGGAGGCATGAAAAGCATCGCTCACCGAAGTCAAAGTGGGGCGGCCTCAAGTCCAAGGCTCTGGTGCGCACTGTTGAAGGGCAGGAGGTGAATGTATTGAAGCCAGTGTGGTTCGGGATCCCGCAGGCACTGGACTTTCCCCCAATGCCAGAGGCATTTCAAGCAGCACAAGGACTTCTTCAGATGATGGTGCTGGGTCCTTCTCTGTCTATGGAGGACAGGTGCTGTAGCACTGAAACATAACAGTTGGGTCTCATGGATGTGACACTGGCACCAACCCCTGTGATAACATCAACGCTGGCACTGACACCAGATCTGGTGCCAACTCAGCAGACTGTGGCCAGTTTCAGGTGCTCAATGCTCAGGCACTGGCACCACCCTTGGTGCACATAACATCAGTGCTGATGCCCATGGCCCCACTGGGGTCATCTGCCTCTGAATTGGCATCTGAGTCGGACTTCTTCTACTTGAGCTCTGGACATAGTGGGAGCTTGAGTAGGTTGCACCATACCCATTGCAGGCACCATAGTCATTGCTTGGATGATACGGATTGGCCACCGGCTTCGCAGGTGACTCGGGAGTGGCCCTTCTGGACCCTATGGGCATTTCATGAGGTGCAGGGCCAGATCTTTGGAGTGCCTTTAATGGTGTCGGGGGCTCCGCTGATCCCACACTCAGCACTGCCGGCATTGTTGGGCGCCACACCACAAGAACAAAGACAGAAAGCAGAGGTCATCATGGAGCCACCTGTGTCCACCTAATCAACGTTGACCTCGGCACCATCATTGGCGTTGTTGGAGTGGGACTGACCACTTCAGTGTTGGCACTTTCCACAATTGTACCTCCAATGCCAATGGGGGAGGCACCAGCCCAAGCACCAGCAGAGACTCAAATGCAGGGATTGGTACCGCTGATGTTTGAGCCACCTTTTGTGGGGTTTTCTGGCCAGCTGGTGCCTATGCCAGCTCCACCTATATTGTACCCCAGTTTGCCCATAATTTCCATGGGGGACCAAGTGCCTGAGCAGGTCACTACTGCCCTTCCCTTCCAAATGGAGGCACTAGAGCTATCATCTTCTTCTGACCTGGAGGAGGCAGTGGTGGGCTCATGGGCCTCACCTGTATTGGACAATGGCAGGGCATTTCAACAGCTCCTTAGGACAGTGGCCCGAAACTTGGGGGTGCAAGCAGAGGCAGTCAGGGATGAAATGGACCCTGTCACAGACGTTTTGTCCACTGCAGGCCCCACCAGGGTGGCTGTGCCCATAATCAAAATAATTGGCACTACGGCTAAAACTGTTTGACAGACCCCTGCTTTTGCCCTTCCTACAGCCCATAGGAATGAGACATGGTACTTTGTCCCATCCCAAGGCAATGTACATTTGTTCACGCACCCTCCACCTGACTCTCTGGTAGTGGATGCTGCTAACTATAGAGAGCGCCATGAGTTCCAGGGTCCATCCCCAAAAAATAGAGAATCTAAGCACTTGGACCCTATTAGGAGGAAGGTCTATTCAATAGAAGGGTTGCAGTTAAGAATTGCTACCAAGCAGCCTCTGGTTAGCAGGTTTGCTTATAACACAGTCAGCACCCTGTCTAGGTTCTCTGAGATGGTCCTTCCTGAAGCCAAGCAGGACTTCACAGCCATGGTGGAGGAGAACAAGCTGATTTTAATGGCAGCCCTGCAGGCAGCACTGGATGCTGTGGATGCTGCCACAAGGGTTATGGCTTCGGAGAGGCAATGTGCAGGGGGGCTTGGTTGCAGATTTCCCACCTGCTTCATGAGGTCCAGCAGATGATCCAGGACCTCCCATTTGATGGCCCTACCCTATTTTCCAATTAGACAGATAAAAGACTGCATAGTCTGAAAGACTCTAGGGCCACCCTCCACTTCTTGGGCCTGCATACATCTGCCAACCAACACAAGCATTTTAACCCCTGTCCCCAGCAAAGACAGTTTCCGCAGTCGCAAAGGGATGGCAGTACAAGGCAGAAAAGGACAGGCAGGTGCCATTCAGGCCAGCAACTTCAAGGTCACCAAAAGGTCCTTCAGGGGCCCAAGTCTCAGTTTTGATGGAACAGTTGATACCATCAGGCTAATCTCACCCACTCCAGCATCACCACTTTTTTCATTCCACCCATCCCCCTTTTACCATACGTGGTGCAGCATCGCTACAGACTGGTGGGCCTGACATATGGTAGAGAGGGGATATGCCATTCAGTCCTCTTTGTATCCCCCTTCCCAACCCCCTTCCCTGCCCCTTTTCAGGGACCCCTCGCATGAGATCCTGTTACAGCAGGAATTGCAATCCCTCCTGGGTTCTGGGGCCAAAGAAGAAGTTCCTCCCAGGTTCAAGGGACAGGGGTTTCATTCCCGGTATTCCCTAATTCTGAAATGAGGCCGTAATGCTCTGGGATGTCTGCATACAGCACAGCAGTGTGCTGCAGGCCCTTTACCTGCCAGGTGTGCACAGTATATGAACGTAAACCCCATCTTCAAAAGAGCCCTTTTTCCTAAAAAAAAAAAAAAAAAAAAATTGGAGGAAAGCTTCTTTAGAAGATGGGAATTACTTTTGAAAGAGCTGCGTCTACACTACTTTTCTTCTTTCGAAAGAAGAATATGCAAATGAGGTGCCAGCTATGTAAATCTGTGCCTCATTTGCATTTTCAATTTCATGCCTCTTTTGAAAGAGGAATGCTAGTGTAGATGTAGTCCATGTCTATATACTTGTTCCTCTTTCCTCATTGCTCACCAATGATTCTGTGGAACTTAGAACTATCACAGTTGATTTCAATTGTATTTTAAAACTAAAGGGAGTTTTTCTCCATGTTCTTCCCAAGAATATTGAAAATATCTGAATATTGAATATTGAAAATACTGAAAATTGAGATTGTTGTTAGCTGATGTACGTCACACAGAATGATTTTTTTCCCCCATGGATTAATCTCCCTTTGTATCTGTGGAAGCCATGTCCAGAACACTCTCGAGATCCAGTGAAAGATAACAGATGCCATATCACAAAGTTTATGCTGTTATTTTTATAGCCGCCTTCTGCTCTCTCCTATTTGGGTCCATTCAGATGGGCTGTAACTCTGCAGAAGAACTTTGTCACCATTGGACACAAGGAGAGGTGCAAAGCTTTATTACACGAGGATCTAATAAGTATACTAAGTGCAGATAATGGTACCCTGTTGCTAGAATTCCAAGACAAATGGATTTCTCTATGGTCACCATCAGTGTAACGTCCATGCTTGACTTCCTTTTTTAGAATACTATTTCGTAGTTTGGTTAAGAAGAACTAATTGATGAACTCTCTCAACTTGAAATTATCATCAACAAACAGGCATCCACGCAAGACACCACAGTACGAGGCTTTACCAGTGCCAGACAAGATATTTATAAAACACACTTCCTCTTTCTACAAAAGAGAAAAGAGAATAAATTTTCTTCATTACTTCATTCCTCAGGATACTTCAACCACAATAACAGTAGCTTGACCTTTCAAACTACCAACTCAGCAGAGCAGAGGAGTCTCTCTTATCCCGGGGTCTTTCCTTCTGCCCTACCTCCTCCACGAACTTAATACAATTCTGTGGTGACCTGGAAGCCTTCTTTCGCCACCTCCGTCTAAAGGAATTTTTCCAGCACACCTATGAACAACAGTCTGACTCTCTCGACCCCACCTACCAACAACAAAAGAAGAAGAAGTCCATGTGGACTCCCCCTGAGGGTCATAGTGAAAGTCTGGACTTCTACGTACAGTGCTTCCGCAACCGTGCTCAGGCTGACATTATACACAAACAATGCCAAATGAGACACAATCTCAACTATGCTGAACGCCATGCTGTCCAGAGTCTCAAAAATAACCCAGACATCATAATCAAACCAGCTGACAAAGGGGATGCTGTTGTCATCCTGAATAAGTCAGACTATGAACAGGAGGCACCCAGACAACTCTCCAACACCACATTTCACAGACCTCTCTCCGCTGATCCCACTTTGGAATTCCAAAGGAAATTACAACAACTACTGAAGGAACTCCCTGCTGCTACTCGGGACCTCATTCACTCAGACATACCATCTGAGCCGCAGCCTAGATTATTCTATTTACTTCCCCAAATCCACAAACCTGGAAACCCTGGACGCCCTATCATTTCAGGTATTGGCACCCTTACCACCGGACTATCCAGTTACGTGGACTCCCTCCTCAAACCCTATGCCACCAACGCTCCCCGCTATATCCGAGATACCACCGACTTCCTGAGGAAATTACAAAACATCAGAAAAGTTCCTGATAGCACCATCCTTGCCACAATGGATGTAGAGGCTCTGTACACTAATATTCTACATAAAGACGGATTACAAGCAACCAGGAATACCATCCCTGATGCCACCACAGCCAATCTGGTGTCTGACCTCTGTAACTTTGTTCTCACACACAATCATTTCCATTTTGGGGACAATTTATACCTCCAGATTAGTGGAACTGCTATGGGCAACCGCATGGCCCCACAATATGCTAATATATTGATGGCTGACCTGGAACAATGATTCCTCAGCTCTTGTCCCCTCTTACCACTCCTCTACTTAAGATACATTGATGACATCTTTATGATTTGGACCCATGGTACAGAGGCTCTAGAAGAATTCCACAGAGACTTTAACAATCTACACCCCACTATCAACTTATGCCTCGATTACAACATGCGAGAGATACATTTCCTGGACACTATAGTACTAATCAAGGATGGCCTGATCAGTACCACACTGTACCGAAAACCTACTGATCGCTATACTTATCTACACCCTTCTAGTTTCCATCCTGCACAGCTGACTAGATCCATTGTTTACAGTCAAGCTCTTAGGTACAATCACATTTACTCTGATCCAACTGACAGAGACCAAAAACTACAAGAACTTTACCAAATATTCATTAACCTGAATTACCCACCAGGAGAAGTGAAAAAACAAATTGACAGGGCCAGACGAATACCCAGAGACCAGCTACTCCAAGATCGGCCCAAAAAAGCCAAGAACAGAACACCACTGGTCATCACCTACAGCCCCCAACTCAGACCACTGCAACGAATTATTAAAGACCTACAACCTATTTTTAATCAGGATGCTACACTCCAGAAGGCCCTGGGTGACATGCCTGTTCTCTCTTACAGACAACCTCCCAACCTCATGAGGTTCCTCACTAACAGCCACAGTCTATACCCCAGGAACACCAGTCCTGGAACCTTTCCCTGCAACAATGCCTGCTGCCAGCTTTGTCCACATATCTTCTCTGGAAATACCATCACTGGACCTAACCAGGTTACTCACAGAATCACGGGCACTTTCTCATGCTCCTCTACTAACATCATATATGCCATCATGTGCCAACAATGCCCAGATGCTTTGTATATTGGACAGACTTCTAACTATCTTAGACAAAGGGTCAATGGGTACAAAACAGACATCAAAACACTCCAGATCCACAAACCAGTTAGTCAACAGTTTAATGGAATGGGGCATTCTGTCAATGACCTAAAGGTATGTGTGTTACCGAAGAAGAATTATTGCATTGTTCTGGAAAGGGAAGCAGCTGAGATGGCTTTTATATTCAAATTCAGCACATTAACACATGGTTTAAATCGTGATGGGAACTTTCTAAGTCACAGTAGGGGCTCATCTGCATACTTGGCTCAATCTAATTCTTGACCTTCCCCTCACCCCTCCACTCTCTGATTTGCTCGCCTTGATTATCTTTTTGTGATTTGTCCTCCTTGCTTACTGTTTTTGGTTCTCTGTGCCTTAAATATTGAGTCTGTTCTGGTCTGGCTATGGTCTGAAGAAGTGGGTCTGTCCCACGAAAGCTCACCTAATAAACTCTTTTGCTAGTCTTTAAAGTGCTACTTGACTGCTTTTTGTTTTGATAGTGTATAGACTAGCATGGCTTCCTCTCTGTTACTAATTGATGAAAAGTTATCTCATACCACACCAAACATTCCCGATGGCTCAGTGGAGGTTCTTCATGGACTGAGCAGATGGAAATGCTGAGGAGAGACAGACCATTATTCAGATTTGAGCCAATTTCTTCTGTGTTCATTGTCTTGTGAGAAAGTTATCAAACTGTTCCCAGCTTGGACCTCTTCTGCAGCAGTGCAAAGCACCAGTGTGATCATCATCAATATGTACCCCTCTCTGTTAACTAATGGGATAGCCAATTACTTGACCACACTTGGGTTTCAAGTGAACGACATTTAAAAGATCAAATAACTGATATCGGTCAGGTTGATTGCTAAAAGCAAAAGAAGCAGCTCTATATGATGCCAGTGTCTAAGAACACTGCACAAGGAACTTCCCAAATTCACCTTATGCACAAGGTGCGCTCCCAAATGCCACATTTCAGATAGAAGCATTCATAGTCATGTTATGCAAGTTACAAAACTCTTTACACATCACTGACATGCAACCTGAGTATACACACACTTATATTGAAATTGTGGATTTAAAATATGCAATGAGGACACAATATCAATACATATTGACAAAGTGATCTGTATGTGTTATCCTAGCTGGACAACACAAAATTAATAAAATTAACATTAGTTGGCAAATATATGTTGTTTGATTTCATTCCTTTCATACCTGCAGGCTTGCTTTACACAAGACAGACATCTAAGTCATCCCGGTGCTTACATTGGAAAGGCTGTTTGTGGTTTGTCCGTTTGACTCTTCTTTCGTCTTGTTGGCTACGTCTACACGTGAAGCCTACATCGAAATAGTTTATTTCGATGTAGCGACATCGAAATAGACTATTTCGATGAATAACGTCTACACGTCCTCCAGGGCTGGCAACGTCGATGTTCAACTTCGACGTTGCGCAGCCCAGCATCGAAATAGGCACAGCGAGGGAACGTCTACACGTCAAATTAGCACACATCGAAATAGGGATGCCAGGCAAAGCTGCAGACAGGGTCATAGGGCAGACTAGTGCTTCCAGGGCAACAGCTAGCCGCTCCCTTAAAGGACCCCTCCCAGACACACTCAGCCTGCACAGCACGCGGTCTGAGGAGCCATAGGCACACAGACCCCGGGCGCCGCAGTCATGGACCCCCAGCAGCAGCAGCAGCAGCAGCAGCAGCAGCAGCAGCAGCAGCAGCCAGAGATCCACCCAGCCCTCCTGGCAGGAGCAGGGCTTGCCCTGCTCCATGCCATGCGGGAGGCAGCTGAGCACCTCCTTGCTACACTGGAGGAGGAGCTGCCCCCAGGGCAGCAGGGCTCAACCCCCAACCCTGCAGCACCCCGCCCCCACCCCTGCCTCACACGCCGGCGGCTGTGGAGCTACCCCACCAGCACTGACTGGTGGGAGCGGCTGGTGCTTGGGGAGTGGGACGATGACCGCTGGCTCAGGAACTTCAGGATGAGCCGGCAGACATTTATGGAGCTGTGCCAGTGGCTCACCCCCGCACTCAGGCACCAGGACACCACCATGCGGCGTGCCCTCACCGTGGAGAAACGGGTCGGCATCGCTGTCTGGAAGCTGGCCACTCCCGACAGCTACCGATCCGTGGGGCAGCAGTTTGGTGTCGGCAAGGCCACCGTCAGGGCTGTCCTCATGGAGGTAAGAGAACCCACGGGGGGAGGGCAGGGCAGGGGAGGGGTGCCCGGGCAGAGGAGGGCAGGGCAGGGCAGAGGAGGGCAGGGCAGGGCAGGGCAGAGGAGGGGAGGGCAGGGCAGGGCCACGCACACCCTGCTCACCCCTCATTGGTGCTGTCCCATGTGCTTTCCCTGCAGGTTGTGCGTGCCATCAACGCCATGCTCCTGCACAGGCTCGTGAGGCTGGGGGACCCAGATGCCACCATCGCCGCCTTTGCCACCCTGGGCTTCCCCAACTGCTTCGGGGCTCTGGATGGGACTCACATCCCCATCCGCGCCCCGCATCACAGTGGAGGACGATACATGAATCGCAAGGGCTACCATTCTGTGGTCCTCCAGGCCTTGGTGGACAGCCGGAGCCGTTTCCAGGACATTTATGTGGGCTGGCCTGGCAGCACCCACGACGCCCGGGTTTTCCGGAACTCGGGCCTGTGCCGCCGGCTGGAGGCGGGGACCTACATCCCCCAGCGGGAGATCCCTCTGGGGGACACCACCATGCCCCTCTCCGTCATCGCAGATGCGGCCTACCCCCTCCGGCCCTGGCTCATGCACCCGTACACGGGCCATCTCTCCGCTAGCCAGGAGCGCTTCAACCAGCGCCTGAACCACGCGTGCCAGGTGGTGGAGCGCTCATTTGGCTTTCTGAAAGGGCGCTGGAGATGTCTCCTGACCCACCTGGATGCAGGCCCCAACAACATCCCCCTGATTGTGGGTGCCTGCTGCGCCCTGCACAATTTGGTGGAGAGCAAGGGGGAGGCCTTTTTCTAGGGCTGGGCTGTGGAGGCCAGCAGGGCCGACGTGCAGCCACCCGCTGCCCCCAGTCGGCAGGTGGACCCTGAAGGGACCCGGGTCCGGGAGGCCCTGCGGGCCCACTTCGATGATGAGGCCGCGGGGTGAACTCTGCCAGGCCCCCCACTGCCCGGCCCCTCCTCCACCACACTCCCTGCCCCAACGCCCACACCATGGAGCACCCAACCGCACCCCCCTCCCACTTTTCCTGGACAAATGACAGCACGCACTTGTGGCTGAACTTAAACTGCTTTTTCTTTTAGAACTTTTTTTTAACTATAAATATATAAAACAAGAACAAACTATATACAACGTGTGGAACCAAAGTAATATGTACAAATAAAACAATAGTAAGAAAAAAGTGTGCTCGGTAATAAAAAGAAAACCAGGGAGGATAAAGGGGAGAACTATTTACATGGGGTGGACGGGGCAAATGGGGGGCACAAAATAATATGTTCCAACTATATACAGGGGGAGCCACGTCCCGGGCCCCTTGCCCCTAAAGTCCGGCACTGGGCGTGGCCAGCCGGGAGCCCCGCTGCGGCCGCAGCCCTGTCCGGGGTTGGCTGGGAGTGGGCCGGACCGGAAGATATGCCCGGCGAGTCTCAGCTGGCTCCAGGGGTCCCTCGGCGCTCCGGCCCTCGGCGGTGGGTGGCTGGGCGATGGCGGACGGGACGGCGACGTGCGGAGCAGCTGGTGGTGCAACGGGTGGAGCAGGCACGTCGGGCGCTGCAGCGGCCGGTGCAGCATGGGGGGCCAGGTAGTCCACCAGGCGGTTCAAAGTCTCCATGTAGGCCCCCCATGCCTCTTGGCGCCAGGCCAGTGCCCGCTCCTGCAGCTGCAGGTGCTGCTCTGCGACCTCCAGCTGCCGACGGTGGATGGCCAGCAGCTGGGGGTCCGTCGCCGTCGGCTGGTGGTGGCGCGGAATCCGCCGTCTAGCCCGCTGTGGGGCCGGTCGGTCCTCGGCCGAGGGGCTTGCCTGGAGCGATGGCCCTGGAGGGCTCTCCGGGACCACTGATGCCTCGCTGGCGCTCTCTTCCGGTCCTTCTGATGGTGCAGGTGTGGGACACAGGAGAGGAGGGGAGGAAGAAGAATGGAGACAGGCGTTAGTGTGGGCCCCGAGCCGTGGCCTTTGTCCCCCCAGCCCTGTGCTGCAGGTTCCCCATCCCTGTCCCCGGGAGATGCTGCTGTGATGGATGGGGTTCAGGGGTCCCCCTGCACTGCACCCCGTCCCCTGGTGGGAGCAACTCTCACTTCACTCCACAGGGTCTGACAGGAGAGGTTTCGTAGGCCACAGATGCCCAGTTTCCCCCAGGAGTGACAGCACCAGCTGTCGGAAGAGACAGTCCTTCCAACCCATCCTGGGGAGAAGACCCCAAGGGGGGCCCCTCTGGGATGCAGCTTTCCCCCTCCTCAGGCTGGCTGCCTTCCAGCTCTCCCTTCCCCTAGCCTCTACCTGTGGCCCCCGCCCTCCCCCCCAATTCCAAGCCAGCTCGGCTCCTCCCTCCTCTTTGTTCAGGGCAGAGGTGTCACCTGCCAGCTGTAGCCCCACGATCATCCTTTGCCCCGGGAGCTATTCGGCTCTTGTTGCTCATATCTAGCCTGAGTGTCCCTTTGGCACTCCCCCCACTCCATCACATGCTGCTGTTGCTGCTGCTGCTGCTGCGGGGTGTCCCACCCCCTCCTCCCGGGGGCCCCTCGAGGTTCCGCTCCCCCCTGCCCTGGGGATGGGGCATGGCACTGTCGTGCGGAGTGGTGGGGGGGCAGGGGCTGATGCACTGCTTTGAGGGCCATGGCCCTGGTGTCCTTGGGGCCATGGCCATGTGAGCATGTGGGGGGCCCTGGACGCATATCTATTACCACCCGCCCCTCAAGCCCAGGGGTGTACACCAGAGGGGGGTACATACCTGTCGGTCCACTCCCACGGTCCGGAGATCCCCGGGGGGCGGAGGCCCGGCTGCTGCTCCGGGATGGCAGGAGGAGGATCTGCAGCCCGGATTCTGTGGAGGAGGAGCCCCCCTCCTCCTCCTCCTCCTCCTCCTGCCGCGATGTCCCGGGGATGGGCTCCGGGGGGGGGCCCCGGGGTGCGGGGCTTACCTCCGTGGCGGACTCCGGCTGCAGGGCCTGCTGGGGCTCGTTGGCCGAAGTATCAAGGGTGGCCGGAGGGGAGGAGGTGTGCCGGGGGCCCAGGATGTCCCTGAGCTCCCTGTAAAAGGGGCAAGTGACAGGGGTGGCCCCAGATCGGCTGGCTGCATCCCGGGCCCAGAAGTAACCCTGCCGCAGCTCCTTCACCTTACTCCTGACGTGATCAGGAGTGTGGGCAGGGTGACCCCGGGCAGCCAGGCCGTCGGCCAGCCGAACGAACGCATCCGTGTTCCGCCTCTTGCTCCCCATTACCTGGAGCACCTCCTTCTCGCTCCAGAGCCCCAGCAGGTCCCGCAGCTCGGCCTCCGTCCAGGAGGGGCCCCGCTGCCGCTTGTCAGCCTGGCTGGCCGCCTGGCTGGGCTGGCTCCCCTTGGGGGGGGTCCCCTGGAGGCGCTGGGGGGGCTGCCGGGCAGCCATCGCAGGTGGGGTGGCTGGTTTGGATGGCTGAGGGACGTGCAGGCTGGCCGCGTGTCTGGGCTGCCGCCTGCACGTTCCCTCAGCTTCCTGCACAGGAAGGGAGGGTGAGGGGACCTTTAAGGGTCCGCTCCACACGGCCACCATTGAGCTGAGGGGCTGGAGAGAGCGTCTCTCAACCCCTCAGCTGATGGCCGCCATGGAGGACCCTGCAATTTCGACGTTGCGGGATGCGCAACGACTACACGGTCCCTACTTCGACGTTGAACGTCGAAGTAGGGCGCTATTCCTATCCCCTCATGGGGTTAGCGACTTCGACGTCTCGCCGCCTAACGTCGAAGTTAACTTCGAATAGCGCCCAACGCGTGTAGCCGTGACGGGAGCTATTTCGAAGTTAGTGCCGCTACTTCGAAGTAGCGTGCACGTGTTGACACGGCTGTTAAGTGCCTATGGAAATTGGAAAAGGAATATACACTTGTTACAAAGATATTTTTTCTGAAAGTTTGGAAAATGTACTCACGTGCTTTTCCTTTGCTTAGTAAGCTTAGAGAAAACAAACACAAAACTTATACACTTCTAAAGGCTTATCAGATAAGCTCCCTTTGTATTCTGAGAAGCAGAAAACAAACAGAAATGTGAGTTCAGGCTTGGGCAGCATTCAGAGTGATTAATAGCCCAGGGGTATTGACTTCCTAGCACTGAGTGTTTCTCTGATCACGGAAAAAAGGCAAAAGAAAAAAAAAAGAAAAGAAAATGAAACAGATGTAAGGAGCAAAGGGAAACCTACAATTAAGACTGTAAAAAGCAAATGAGAGAGTAAAGCAGGAGCGGTTAATTGCTCATGGTAAGCTAAGCCTGGCCCTGCGGCTTTGATGCATTAATTTTAGTTTCGGGCTCCTATCTTGAGCTCACATTCAGAAATCACTGAAGTATTTATCAGAGGGGTAGCCATGTTAGCCTGTATCTGCAAAAACAACAAGAAATCCTGTGGCACCTTATAGACTAACAGATAGTTTTGAAGCATAAGCTCTCATGGACAAAGACCCACTTCGTCAGATGCAAATTATAAAATATTTATAAATATGGAAGCTTTTCTCTTATGGTGTGAGAGGCCATCAAATCAAGGAGAAACCATGGAAAATATCCTGGCTAAGCTCAGGAAGAATGATAGATACCTCTCTCCACCATTGGCACGACCTTGGAGCTTTGATCCTCACAACTGACAAGGGCGTGGCTTTGCCTGGTGAGGGAGTCATCGGAATAGCTACTTTGCTAAGCAGCAGTAGTGTCCTCTCCATTGCTTGGAGGACATACGAATGTTTATATCGGAGGAGTGGCATAAGCCAAAGCAGTGGGGTGAGATGTTGACTGGCAGAATAATGGAACAGTCTGGTCACAGAGAAGGCTAGGGATCCATGAAAAGTTTTGTGGGGTTTTGGGGTTCTTGAAATTTAATGTGGCCATGAATTTAAGACTCAAAGGTTGAAAAATCATGGCGAAGAGAAATCATGTGGAATGCTTGTTCCTAGCCTCTGGGTTTGCCTTTCTTTTTTAGATCACAATTGGTAGCTCAGCTAGAAGAATTACCTGATAGAAAAATTATTCTTTTATACCACACTAAATGTTCCTGATGGATCAGTGGAGGCACTTCATGTGGCCATGCTGGAGGAAGGAGATAGATTGTCAAATGATGCCTCTAGTTATATGAGCTTCTGGGCCAGGGACTAGGTGTGGCAAAAACATGAGAATGATAATGTTCTACTGCTGCCTATTTGAAAACAATGAGGGTAGGTTAGGGAGAGTCTTTTTTTTCTTTTTTTTTTTTTGTTCCATGGATGATTTTGCTACACTTGCAGGCCTGGTTTCCCAGGAAGAATTGTTGGAGAAGCAGAATAAAAACTACATACATATGAACCGATATTCTGAGTAATTATCTGCTGTACGGGAGAATCATAGAATGCTAGGACTGGAAGGGACCTTGAGAGGTTGTCGAGTCTCGCCCCCTGCCCTCATGGCAGGACTAAGTACTGTCTAGACCATCCCTGACAGACACTTATCTAACCTGTTCTTAAATATCTCCAGAAATGGAGATTCCACAACCTCCCTAGGCAATTTATTCCAGTATTTGACCACCCTGACAGGAACTTTTTCCTAATGTCCATCTTAAACCTCCCTTGCTGCAGTTTAAGCCCTCTGCTTCTTGTTCTGTCATCAGAGGCCAAGAAGAACAAATTTTCTCCCTCCTTCTTATGACCACCTTTTAGATATCTGAACACTGCTATGATGTTCCCCCTCAATCTCCTTTTTTCCAAACTAAACAAGCCCAATTCTTTCAGCCTTTCTTTATAGGTCATGTTGTCTAGTCCTTTGATCATTCTTGTTGTTCTTCTCTGGACCCTTTTCAATTTCTCCACATCTTTCTTGAAATGTGGTGCCCAGAACTGGACAAAATACTCCAAATGAGGCCTCACCAGCGCAGAGTAGAGAGGAAGAATGGCTTCTTGGCCGTGTCTACACTAGCATAAATCTTCGAAATGGCCATGCACATGGCCATTTTGAAGATTACTAATGAGATGCTGAAATGCATATTCAGTGCCTCATTAGCATGCCGCCAGCTGTGGTTGTTCAAAATTGCAGCTTTTGGTGCTGCATGGCTTGTCCAGACAGGACTCCTTTTTGACAGGACCCCGGGAACTTTGAAATCCCCTTATTCCTATCGGCTGATAGGAATAAGGGGATTTCGAAGTTGGTGGGGTCCTTTCAAAAAGGAGCCCTGTCTGGATGAGCTGTGCGGCAGCGAAAAGTGGCGATTCTGAAGAGCCACGGCTGGCAGCATGCTAATGAGGCACTAAATATGCATTTCAGCATTTTATTAGTAATCTTCAAAATGGCCATGTGCAGGGTCATTTCGAATATTTATGCTAGTGTAGACGTAGCCCTTGTGTCTTGCTCACAACACACCTGTTAATCCATCCCAGAATCATGTTTCCTTTTTTTGGAACAGCATCACACTGTTGACTTATATTTAGCTTGTGGTCCACTATAACCCTGAGTTCCCTTTCTGCCATACTCCTTCCTAGGCAGTCGCTTCCCATTTTGTATGTGTGAAACTGATATTTCCTTCCTAAGCGGAACACTTTGCATTTGTCTTTATTAAACTACATCCTGTTCACGTCAGACCATTTCTCCAGTCTGTAGAAGGAGGAAGGCTGGATGGACTGGGTTTTAGGCTGAGGCTTAAGAGACCTGATTCAGCTTCTAGCACAGTAACAGACTTCCTGTGTGACAGTGGGCAAATCACTTAATCTCCATTTCCCCTTAGTACCCCTTTCTCTAGTTCCATGTCTGCCCCCTTGGGGAATTAGCTCCCTCCTGCATGAGCATTGCAAAGATATATTCCATATTTCAGTGAGGAGGGCAATACAAGTGCCTAGTAGATAGTCCTAAGGCCTTGGCTTCAAGTTTTAAGAAAAACAAGAGACGTGCTTCTGAAATGATGAAGACCAGTCACTGGCAAGGCAAAATATATGTGTGTGAAGATTTGTAACTATAAAACTTTAAAAGCTCATTGTTAAACTTTACAGTGTAGTTGTTTATTTCTATTTGCTGACAATGATTTGATTTTCAATATATATTTATTCTTTGTCTGCTTAGGCAGCAATGTTGTTGCTTTTTTATTTATTTCACATGCCTTCGCCAAAAGATATTACTGCCCTGAATAAAACTGGAAAATAAGTGTAATTTTCCTTAGGAATTTGACCTAGGCAATCAATACTTTTTCTTTTCTGTGTCTTGAAAAACAGAATGTTTGTCATCATAATATGCACAATGTAGTATGTTGAATCAATAAATACTATTTCTATTTTCGGGGATTTTTTGTCAATATGTTGTCTGAAAGATTGAAAGTGACATACAATAAATGAGCTAGTATGGGGAAAATCTGGATTTCCATCTGTCTTGAAGAAGTAGCCATGGTTTTTGTTAAATAACTTCAATCAGGTCTTAAGCACAGGTACGCACAGCAGTATGTGAGCATTGCACAGAGAGACAGCTTATTTTTACAGGCGGTGGTTTGAAAATAAAATTGAGGACAGTTAGCCACCACAAAGTTTTATGTAGATTTCATAGCAAGTTTTGAAACCATTTTAGAGACCCCATAGGTTTGGATCTGACCAGCCCGCCTAAAAGTTTATTATTTTGTGGTGCAGTTGTATCTAGGAGCCCCCGTCAATGATCAGGGCCTCATTATACTTTTAAATGAATAAGTGAATATCCCTGCGTCAGACCACTTTAACTCTAAAGTGTTGCTCTTGCTTAAAATCCACCCACATGAAGCCCCTTTCTATGCAGGGAAGCTGACCATGTCCACATATCACAATGCAGAATCAGGGAGTTGTGCAACAACTTGAAATAACAATGTCCTGTTCAGCTAATCTTAAAGTACTATTAACGAAAAGAAGAACCTTCTCAGGAACAAGTATCAGAGAGGTATCTGTGTTAGTCTGTAGCTTTGAGAACAAGAAGAAGTCTTGTGGCACCTTAGAGACTAACAGATATTTTGGAACATAAGCTTTCGTGGGCAAAGACCTGCTTCATCAGATGCATGAGTGGGGAGTGGTTTCAGAGGGGTATTGAAAGAGTGGGGTCCCAGTAGGAGGGAGGGCCAGAGCTGACAAGGTCTATTCAGCAAGGTGGAAATGGCCCAGCATCAACAGCACTTATGAAAAGAGGAAAAAAGAAGTCAGATCAGACTGGGGGTGTGAGCCATTGTCAGAGTCTAATGGAGAGGTATTAGCACCCAGAGCAGAGAAACTGCCTTTGTAAGCTGCCAGCCACTCCCAGTCTCTGTTTAATCCATGTTTAATGGAGTCAAATTTGCATATAAATTGCAGCTCAGAGATTTGTCTCTCCATTTGATTTTTGACATTTTTTTGTTTCAGAACTGTCACCCTCAAATCTGCCACTGAGTGTCCAGGGAGATTGAAGTGTTCCCCCACAAGCTTCTGTACATTACTGTTCCTGATGTCTGATTTATGACCATTTATTCTTTTACAGAGAGACTGTCCAGTTTGGCCAATATATGCCGCGTCTACACGTGCACGCTACTTCGAAGTAGCGGCGCCAACTTCAAAATAGCACCCGTCACGGCTTCACGTGTTGGGCGCTATTTCGAAGTTGAAATTGACGTTAGGTGGCGAGATGTCGAAGTCGCTAACCCCATGAGGGGATGGGAATAGCGCCCTACTTCGAAGTTGAACGTCGAAGTAGGGCACATGTAGACGATCTGCGTCCCACAACATCGAAATAGCGGGGTCCGCCATGGCGGCCATCAGCTGAGGGGTTGAGAGACGCTCTCTCTCCAGTCCCTGCAGGGCTCTATGGTCATCGTGTGCAGCAGCACTTAGCCCAGGGCTTCTGGCTGCTGCTGCGGCAGCTGGGGATCCATGCTGCATGCACAGTGTCTGCAACCAGTTGTCGGCTCTGTGGATCTTGTGTTGTTTAGTGCAACTGTGTCTGGGAGGGGCCCTTTAAGGGAGCAGCTTGCTGTTGAGTCTGCCCTGTGACCCTGTCTGCAGTTGTTCCTGGCACCTTTATTTCGATGTGTGCTACTTTGGCACGTAGACGTTCCCTTGCAGCGCCTATTTCGATGTGGTGCTGCCCAACGTCGAAGTTGAACGTCAACGTTGCCAGCCCTGGAGGATGTGTAGACGTTATTCATCAAAATAGACTATTTCAATGCCGCTACATAGAAATAAGCTATTTCGATGTGGCGTGCACGTGTAGACGTAGCCATAAATTGCAGTGGGGCATTGCTGGCACATGATGGCATATATTATATTTGTAGATGTGCAGGTAAAGGAGCCCCTTATGGCAAAGTTAGTGTTAGGTCCTGTGATGATGTCACTGGTGTAGATATGTGAGCAGAGTTGGCAGCGAGGACTGTTGCAGGAGCTGGTTTCAGGCCTAGAGTCACTGGTTTGTGATTTGTAGTGGCTGGTGAGAATTTGTTTAAGGTTGGCAGGCTGTGTGTAGGCAAGAACAGGCCTGCCTCCCAAGGTATCTGACAGTGAAAGATCATTGTTCAGGATGGGTTGCAGATCACTGATGATGCGCTGGAGAGGCCCGAGGTAGGGGCTGTATGTGATGGTCAGTGGTGTTCTCTTATTTTCCTTGTGAGACCTGTCTTGTAGCAGGTGGCTTCTGGGTACCCGTCTGCCTCTATCAATCTGTTTCCTCACTTCCTTAGGTGGGCATTGTAGTTGGAGGAAAGCTTGATAAAGGTCTTATAGATGTTTGTCTCTGTCAATCCTGGTAAGGCAGGCAGGCAGACTTCCACTGTTGGGACAGACAAAGTCAGTCTCTGGATGCTGGTTGCTGCACCTCAGGGTCTTGTGGGGCTCTTGGGGGTGAATCCTTCAGGTGTTCCTTCTTCCCTCCTGTTGGATGTTCTGTTCCTCTTTTTTCCCGTTTGATGTTCTGTGTGGCTGCTCTCTGCAAACAGAGCAGATTGCTATTTTGATCTGCTTTTG
This sequence comes from Carettochelys insculpta, assembly GCF_033958435.1. Lineage (NCBI taxonomy): Eukaryota > Metazoa > Chordata > Testudines > Carettochelyidae > Carettochelys > Carettochelys insculpta. The sequence continues at coordinate 69,023,412 of NC_134144.1, forward strand.
TGTGCAGATGCAATCTGTTAACTGAAGTTTTGCAGGGAAATCTTGTCCAACAGTGACTTCTATTGGCAGAGGCTTCTTATGTAGCCATAGCCTTTGAATGGTATTGTCCTCATTAAAGCCTGGGAATCCAATACCTTTAAAATGAAAGGATTAAAAAATACCAGGAGGAAAGACAGCAAAGGGAATCAGTCTCAATCAGGTGGATGCACTGAAAAGCTGTTGTGGTCCTAGGACTATTCATTTGTAGTATGAGAGGACCGATATCTATTTCAATAACATTCATTATTTTAATCACACCTCTTTGCCCTTTCCCATCGTACAAGACCTGACAGTGGAATTGAAAGGCAACAAACTTAAAACCAATACAAGGAATTTATTTTGCACAGCGCATTTTTAATCTGTGGAGTTTGTTGCCACAAGAAATCTCTGAGGCCCAAAATTCAACAGGACACAATCTTGATTGAGGTATCTGGATGCAACTCTATATTAACAGAAGTGATCAAAAAACCAGGAAGTTTTTTTAATGGCAAATTTGTCTCTGATAGTTTTGGGAAAAATCTGAAATGTTTCAACCAGCTTTAAACACCATTAGTAATAAATGTGAGAACATCACCAGTGGCACCATACAGATTACAATATTGTTTAGAAGGGATACAGATCATCATGCTTCAGAAACAAAGCTGCCTACTGGCATCCTCAGGTTAGAAAGTTATTTTCTTTATGAACAGATAACTAAGCATACTCTCAAACAGAGAGAGGATGGACAATTGGTTTGATACAGAATGTGTACATGAAATATGATATGCAGTATACAAAAAATTCTTATCACTAATGCTAACAATTCTGTAAATTCCACTTAATATTAACAGGTCAGGATTGATTCTTGGTATTACATTGCCATTAACTAGAGTTTTCCTCTTTCAGAACTGGTATTAATATAACTTGGATTTGGCTATTGTGACAGATGCTTATGAGCACTTTTTTAGAGGAAAGGGCCTACCTGTAATCAACTTCTTGGCTGTGAGTATGCACAGCTGAGCATTTCCCTTGTGTACCATTGCTTCTGAAAGCATGAACCTGTCCCTTGCTGATAACAGCACCTATGTGAGCACAGTGAGAGTAGCTGCAAGAGTAGCCAAGAGGGCTGGTGTTTCACAATCTGTTGATCTGTGCATTCTAAGTCTACATCTATACGATCCCCAAAGATCGACCTGCTCAGGGTTGATCTTCCATGTCTAGTCAGAACATGCAAAATTGACTTCCCAGGGGTCACAGTTGACCCCTGTACTCCTTGCGAGATGCAAGGAGTAAGAGAGGTTGTTGGGAGAAAGTCTCCCATCGACCTTGCTTACTATGGCCAGCCAAATAAGCAGAGTACAGATAGGTTGGTTCTAGGTATGCAATTGCCATAGCTAGAATTATGTATCTGTGGTAGACTTACTTAGCCTAGAACCAGAAAGATAGCCATGTTAGTCTGTATTTTCAAAAACAACAAGGAGTCTGGTGGCATTTTAAAGACTATCAAATGTGGCACCTTAGGGACTAGCAGATGTTTTGGATCATAAGCTTTTGTGGGCAAAGACCCACTTTGTCGGTGGATCTTTGCCCATAAAAACTTATGCTCCAACATATCTGTTATTCTATAAAGGTGACACAGGACTTCTTATTACTTTGCCTAGTGTAGACAAAGCCTAAGGAACGGATGTAATATTTTACAGGAGAGCACAAAGAAAAGCTGCAAGCACCACCAGGAAGGAAAGAAGTCAGGGGTTGCAGAAGCCAGTCACTGGTTTCATCATAAAGCTTGGTCATCGTGCTCAGCTCTGCCAGATGAAGCTGAAAAAGGATGCAGTGAAGCTGGCAGCAGAGCAGGGAAAGCAGTTCAGCACTGTGGATGGAAGAGTCAGTTGGTGGACAGCCTGGTGCAATAAGGCTCAGTGTAAAATGTGAGAAAAGACACTGATCTGGTGGAGTAGGAGATGGCTCAGGGCGGACACTGGCAGCTGGTTACTTCTGGCAGCAGGCAGTGCTCCACCCCTGCACCCAACCCTCCCACCATGGTACTAGGAAACCATTACGCTGTACTTGATACAGGAGACAAGGAATCACCCTGTACAGCAGAGGAGAAGCCTCGTACCCCCAAGGCTGGGAGATCAGCTGCCACCACTGTGAGGAGGAAACCTAGAGTGGTGGTGGTCAGCAATTCTCTTCTGAGGGGGACAGAGGCGCCTATCTGTCACCCTGACATTTCATCTCGGGAGGCATGCTGCCTGTCGGGGGCCCGTATCTGAGACTTACGGAGGCATTGTTGAGGATTATCCAGCCCTCTGACTACTACCCCATGCTACTCATCCATGTGGGCATGAACGATACTGCGAGGTGTGACACTGAGTGGATCAAGAGTGACTACAGGACTCTGGGAGTACAGATGAAGGTGTCTGGGGCACAGGGGGTGTTCTCTTCAATCCTTCCTGTCCAAGGTAAGGGCCCAGGCAGAGACAGGTGCATCCTGGAGGTGAATGCCTGGCTGCGTAAATGGTGTCGCCAGGAGGGCTTTGGCTTCCTTGACCACGGGATGCTATTCCAGGAAGGACTGCTAGGCAGTGATGGTGTTCACCTTTTGAGGAGAGGGAAGACCCTGTTTGGACACAGACTGGCTAACCTAGTGAGGAGAGATTTAAACTAGGTTCGACGGGGACAGGGGAGCAAAGCCCAAAGGTAAGTAGAGAAGATGGAGACCTGGAAGATGTGTCAGAAATGGGAGGGTGCATGGGCTATAATGGCAGAGAAAAAGGAGGGTCAGGGCAAAACTGGGAGGCAAGATCAAATCAATATTTTAGATGCCTATATACAAGTGCAAGAAGTATGGGTAATAAGCAGGAAGAACTGGAAGGGCTAATAAATAAATACCACTATGACATTGTTGGCATCACAGAAACTTGGTGGGATAATACACGTGACTGGAATGTTGGCATGGAAGGGTACAGCTTGCTCAGGAAGGATAGACAGGGGAAAAAGGGAGGAGGTGTTGCCTTATATATTAAAAATATACACACTTGGACTGAGGTGGAGATGGACATCAGAATGGGTGTGTTGAGAGCCTCTGGATTAAGCTAAAAGGGGTAAAAAACAAGAGTGATGTCCTGGTAGGAGTCTACTATAGGCCACCTACACTGATGGAAGAGGTGAATGAGGCTTTTTTTAAACAACTAACAAAATCATCCGGGGCCCGGGATTTGGTGGTGATGGGAGACTTCAACTATCCAGATATATGTTGGGAAACTAACACAGCAATGCACAGACTATCCAATAAGTTCTTGGACTGTATTGCAGACAACTTTTTATTTCAGAAGGTTGAAAAACCTACCGGGGGGAAGCTGTCCTAGATTTGATTTTAACAAACAGGGAGGAACTGATTGAGAATCGGAAAGTGGAAGGCAGCTTGGGTGACAGTGATCATGAAATCACAGAGTTTACAGTTTTATGGAAGGGTAGAAGGGAGAACAGCAAAATAGAGACAATGGATTTCAGGAAGGCAGATTTTGGTAAACTCAGAGAGCGGTTAGGTAGGGTCCCATGGGAAGCAAAACTGAGTGGAAAAAAATGGAGGAGAGTTGGCAGTTTTTCAAACGGACGTTATTAAGGGCCCAAAAGCAAGCGATTTCTCTGTGTAGGAAAGATAGAAAGTATGGCAAAAGACTGTCTTGGCTTAACCAGGAGATCTTGTGTGATCTCAAAATAAAAAAAAAGGAATCATATATAAAATAAAAACTAGGACAAATTACGAAGGATGAATATAGGCAAACAACACAGGAATGCAGGGGCAAGATTAGAAAGGCAAAGGTACAAAATGAGCTCAAATTAGCTACTGGCATAAAGGGAAACAAGAAGACTTTTTATAAATACATGAAAAACAAGAGGAAGACCAAGGACAGGGTAGGCCCATTGCTCAGTGAGGAGGGAGAAATGGTCACGGGAAGCTTGGAAATGGCAGAGCTGCTTAATGACTTCTTTGTTTCACTCTTCTCTGAGAAGCGTGAAGAAGGAATGATTAACATAGTGAATGCTAGTGGGAAAGGGGTCAGTTTAGAAGATAAAATAAAAAAAGATCAAGTTAAAAATCACTTAGGAAAGTTAGCTGTCTGCAAGTCACCAGGGCCTGATGGATACTCAAGGAGCTGATGGAGGAGGTATTTGAGCCATTAGGTATCATCTTTGGAAAATCATGGGAGACAGGCGAGATTCCAGAAGACTGGAAAAAGGCACATATAATGCCCATCTATAAAAAAAAGGAATAAGAACACTGCAGGAAACTACAGACCAGTCAGTTTAACTTCTGTGCCAGAAAAAATAATGGAACAAGTAATTAAGGAAATCATCTGCAAACACTTGGAAGGTGGTGAGTTGATAGGAAACAGCCAGCATGGATTTGCAAAAAACAAATCATGTCAAACCAATCTGATAGCTTTCTTTGATAGGAGAATGAGTCTTGTGGATAAGGGAGAAGTGGTGGATGTGGTATACCTAGATTTTAGTAAGGCATTTGATACCATCTCACATGATATTCTTATTAATAAACTAGCCAAATACAACTTAGATGGGGCTACTATAAGGTGCGTGCAAAACTGACTGGATAACCGTACACAGAGAGTAGTTATTGATGGTTCTCAATCCTCCTGAAAAGGTATTAACAAGTGGAGTTCCGCAGGTGTCTGTACTGGGACTGGTTCTGTTCAATATCTTCATCAACGATTTAGATATTGGCATAGAAAGTATACTTATTAAGTTTGCAGATGATACCAAGCTAGGAAGAGTTGCAAATGCTTTGGAGGATAGGATCAAAATTCAAAATGATCTGGACAAATTGGAGAAATGGTCTGAAGTAAACAGGATGAAGTTTAACAAAGACAGATGCAAAATGCTCCACTTAGGAAGGAACAATCAGTTTCACACGTACTGAATGGGAAGCGATTGTCTAGGATGGAGTATGTCTGAAAGGGATCTAGGGTTATAGTGGACCACAAGCTAAATATGAGTCAACAGTGTGATGCTGTTGCAAAAAAAGCAAACATGATTCTGGGATGTATTAACAGGTGTGTAGTAAACAAGACATGAGAAGTCATTCTTCTGCTCTACTCTGTGCTGGTTAGGCCTCAGATGGAGTTTTGTGTCCAGTTCTGGGTGCCACATTTCAAGAAAGATGTGGAGAAATTGGAAAGGGTCCAGAAAAGAGTAACAAGAACGATCAAAGATCCAGAGAACATGACCTATGAAGAAAGGCTGAAAGAATTGGGCTTGTTTAGTTTGGAGAAAATAAGATTAAGTGGGGACATGATAGTGGTTTTCAGGTGTCTAAAAGGGTGTCATAAGGAGGAGGGAGAAAACTTGTTCTTCTTGGCCTTTGATGACAGAACAAGAAGCAAAGGGCTTAAACTGCAGCAAGGGAAGTTTAGGATGGACATTAGGAAAAAGTTCCTAACTGTCAGGGTAGTCAAACACTGGAATAAATTGTTTAGGGAGGTTGTGGAATCTCCATCTCTGGAGATATTTAAGAACAGGTTATATAAATGTCTGTCAGGGATGGTCTAGACAGTACTTAGTCCTGCCATGAGGGCAGGGGACTGGACTCGATGACCCCTCAAGGTCCCTTCCAGTCCTAGTGTTCTAGGATTCTATGATTCTGGTAGCTGCTGAATGGCTGACCTCCCACCTAACATTCAAGAGCAGTAACAGCCACGTGACCTCCTCTGCTGATGGGACTGGTCTTACCTGCTCAAGATTTCTGATCACATCTCAGCATGCTGAAAGAAGGCTGGCAGGAGGGAAAAAAGCTATGGATTGTACAACATAGTAATCAGGGATGGGCAGAGACGCAGCCTCTTATGATGATTGCAAAGAGCAAGTGGTCTTGCTGCTTCTCTCATGGCCACTCAAATCTGCGCAGGATCAGCAGAAATTCAGCCAACACAGCAACTTTGCTGTTTAAAGAATGGCTTAAAAACAGCACCTGGCAGCTGTGTCGACAAGACCATGTGTACTTCTCGATTGCCCAGCTCATGCAGGGAGTTACCATGCATTAAGTTAACCTTCTGTGCTGCATATGCAACCTCAGTCAGGCAGCCTTCCAAGGTGATTATTGGTCCCATCTTTGTGCGTACCCCATCACCTCCTTGGATGCTGACTCACACCGATGTGTGATGGATGTTGCCAAAAGATCAACTCTGATTGAACTTCACCTTGCTTAGGTGTCTCACAGGCCACGCTTCTCCCTCAGACAGCTCCAAACTGCTGCAGAGAGAGAGAGAGGGAGAGAGAGAGAGAGAGAGTTTGCACCAACCACAGAAAATAATGGTCTGGTGGGCACTGAAGTGGCAGCTGATGTGTCTGTGTACAGCACACCACTGAGGAAATTTCAGGCCATTGTTGAGTTTGACAGTCATTTGGTGATGGAAGTTTGAGCTTTCTGACTGTGAACTTCTGGAGACAGTAGCAGCCATGAAGCACTGATGAGGCACAAGAGGATAATCTATTGGCTGAGGAATCCAAAAAGTCTTCTCACAGGGCAGATACTGGTAATGGATGCTTTTTTGAAGGATGTGCCAGAGTTGTGGCTTTGAGAACAATTGCCAACCACCAGACCAGGATGATGATGCTGATGATGGTAACTGCGAAATACTCATGGAGATTAGAGAGGTTATTAAAAAATAATACCCTCAGTAATAATGGAGGACTTTGACTATCCCCATCTTGGCTGTTTCTACACAGGCAAGATCTTCCGGAAGAATGGTGCCTTCTTCCGGAAGATCTGAGGAGCATCTACACGTGCAAGATGCTCTTTTGGATTTCACCTGGAAGAAGGTGCCGCCTCTTCTGGATTCTGTGTTCTGTTTCAGAATCAGGAAGAGGATGTTCTTCTGGAAGATTATTCCAGAAGACAGCATGTGTAGTTGTTCCTGGACTGCTTCTTCTGAAAGAAGCAGTCCTCCATGGTGGCAGCCTGCTGGAGAGCAGGGCTGATCTAGACACCCCCAGCGGGCCTCTATGGTCCCCAGGTCCTTGCAGCCTTTAAAGCTGCAAGGACCCAGAGACTCCATGGCAAGAAGCTGAGAGTGTGAGACAGGCAGCATGTGCAAGGCTGCCTGCCACACTCCCCTGAGGCCCCTCAGTGCCCAGCAAATCCCAACCCACAGGGATGGCAAGCTGGCCAGCATCCTGCACTGCCCAGGGCAGCCCCAGGAACCCGGACAAGGGCAGCCAAACCCCGACTGGGCTCCAAAATGGAGGGCCCCCTCCTGGACTGAGCCAGAGCTGCAGGACCTCCTGGGGCACTGGCGTGATGAGGAGGACCTCCAGGACACCCGTGGGCACCGGAGGAATGCCTCAGCATTTGCCCACCTCACCCAGGGCCTGGCTGCCCATGGCCACCCCTCCTGGACACCAGAGCAGGTCAGGTACAAGGTGAAGGCGCTGTAGCAGGGGTACATGTGGGCCCAGGACAACGCCCAAAGATCTGGCCATGCCCCTGCCAGCTGCCCCTTCTCCCGGGAGCTGTGGGATCTCCTGGCTGCGGATGATGCCTCCGCACCCCGCACCACCACAGAGACAGCCGCACCCGAGCCCCCTGCCTCACCGGAGGAGGAGGACAAGGGACCCACCAGTGTGGACAACCCATCTGATGGGGAGTCCACAGATGGGTCCCTCATCATTGTGGTGTCCTCCACAGCCAGCAGCCAGGCCCCCTCCAGTTGGGCATCACCCATCATATATGAAGCTACCTTGGGTAAGTGCGCACAGTGGAAAAGCACAGTGGGTGGAGGGGGACACCTGGGCCCCAGCCCCAGGCCCCAAAGCCCTAAAGCCCTTCCCCGGTCAGGGCCCAGGGCACACCCATGCCTGCGAGTAGCGCTCGGCTCACTCTCCCATAGAGCGCCCCTGAGTGTGCTGAGCCCCCCCGCTCCCTGGGGCAGCAGAGCTGCATCCGGAACCCTCCACAGCTGAACCCCTGCCAAAGCTACAAGCCTGTTGCCAGGGTGGGCCACCATGGATAGCGCCCTGGCTCTGGCATCAAGGGCCAGTGGCCGCCGCAGTGAGTTCAGGCAAGCCCACATGGCGGCCTCCCTGGCACATGCCCATCCCGTGGGTCTGTGGAGGGGGTAACAAGCTGGGGAGACTGGGGCCATGTCACCCAGATCCCAGATGTGGCACTGACTTCCCCCTCTACCCCCACCCTCTCTCCCTTAAGAGCAGTACCATCCAAGGGCCGGGGCAGCCAGATGAGGAGCCCAGGGCCTGCCAGCCCCATCCAGGCTGGAGGATCCAGCAGCCCACCAGCTGGGCCCACACCAGACCTTGCTGCTCAGCGGCCATGGGTGCGCCAGACCTGCTGCAGCCGCTGCGAGGAGGAGGTTGTGGCCTAAACGGTAGCCCTCTGCCAGCAGAACACCCTCGCCAAAAGATGGCTGCCCCTCGATGAGGCTGAGCTGCAGTGGAAGCGGGACACATGGGGGAAGGTGGTGGGGATGCTCCGCACCATGTGCGAGGCCCCAGAGGGCCAGTTCCCAACCCCCCCCAGCTGCCCCCCAGTTCCCCCTGAGGCCCCCCTGCTGTCTCTCCTGAGGCTCCCCCTTTTAGCCCCCCCAGTGCCCCCTGAGGCCCCTGCTACTGCCCCTGAGCCTCTCCCTGCTGCCCCCACTGCATTCTCCCATGCTGCCCCCCCACTGGCCCCTCAGCTGCTCCCATGCCCCCAGCCCATGAACCTGATGCCCTGGCTGCCGTACTGTCCCTGGGCCTACCCGATGCTGCACTGAGGGACCTCGCAGCATGACTTGTGGCCAAGGTGGACACTGTGGAGGGTCGCCTGAGTCACCACCCAGCTCCCTCCGGCCCCTCCACTGAGGCTGGACCAGATGCTGACCGGCCCTACCTGCTGGTGCTTCTGGCCCCATCAGTGCCCCGCAGAGGACCGCACACCTGGGTTGGTAGGGGCTTGTGGCCTTCCACTCCATACCTTGATTAGGGATCCCCAACATTCCTGCCCCAGTCCCCATCCAGGTTTAGGTGCCCCATCCCCCTTACCCGCATGTATATAGTTCACTCTTTATCAGCTTTTGGTTGTAATTTTTATTATTCACCATCTACTATTTACATTGCTCACAGTTGGTAATAGTTCAAGGTTAAATATATGTTAGCATTCAGCACCCCTGTGTCCCTGATTACTGTGGGGGAGGGTGGGAGATTGGGGGTGTGCATGGGGGTGTGCACGGGTGGTGTGTAGGGGGGGCCTGTGGGGAGGGGCGGGGGGGTTAGTCCCCTCAGCTGAATGCCTCCTGAAGCACCTCCTGGATCCGGAGCCCATCACCGTTCAGCCACCTGTTGGGGGCCGCAGCAGGCTGCTGGTAGCTTGGGGCCAGCTCCGCCATCCAGCCCTGGGGCAGGTTCCCTCTTGTGCCTCAATGAGGTTGTGGAGTACACAGCAGGTGGCCATGACCTGTGGGACGTTCTCCACTCCCACATTGAGGCGTGTGAGGAGACACCTGCCATGGAGGTGCAGGACCCACGGGTCTGGGCCTCTGTTTCCACAGAAGGCTGAGGAGGGTGGCCAGGAGGATGGCTAGCATGCTGGTGAGGGCAAGTCTGTTGTCCCGCGGCTGCTGGAGGTCCATGCCTGCTGGTTGGCGAGCGCTGGACAGGGGCCTGGGTCTGGCTTGCTGTGCACAGATGTGGCTGGTCTCGGCAGCATTTGCAGGGAGGGGCTGTTTGGGTGGGGCCCTTTAAGGTGCCATGTGGCCAGCGGCCCCAGAAGGGCTCCCTGGCTGTGCGGCCCCGTCCATGTTGTTTCCTGCCCTGTCCTTCCAGAAAAGTGCCAGTGCATGTGTAGATGCACTCTTCCGGAAGAAGGGGTGGCTCTTTCGAGGTCCTATTTGATGTATAGATGCACTCTTCCGGAAGAAGGGGTGGCTCTTTCGAGGTCCTATTTGATGTGTAGATGCACTCTTCCGGAAGAAGGGGTGGCTCTTTCGAGGTCCTATTTGATGTGTAGATGCACTCTTCCGAAAGAAGATCTTCTGGAAGAGATCTTCTTGAAGATCTCCTTCCGGAAAAAGTGCCATGTATAAAAATGGCCCTTGACTGGATAAATATCACTTCAGTATGGAACACAGTGATAAAATTTCTTGACACCTTAAATTGCTGCTTTTGGGAGCACCTGGTCCAGGAATCCTCAAGAGGAGAAGCAATTCGTTATTTAGTCTAAACAGTGCTTTTTTTGTGCCGGTACTTGCTGGTACTGAGTACTGGCATCTCGGCAGCCCCAGCCACAGGATTGGCTGGGAAGGGATAGTTGGTGGGGTGGGGAGCTGTCTGAGTACTGGCTCCTTTTTTTTTTCCAAAAAGCACTAAGTCGGAAGGGGTGAGTATAACTGGACTGCTTGGTGTTAGTGACCAACTATAATTAAATTTAATAGCTCTGTGGCAGGAAAATCATCACAACAACCCAATAAAAGGTATGCGCCAAAAGTGAAACCTGCAAGCTGCATGGAAACTTTCTGAATACACCACAATAGAAGTGCAACCCCTAATAAAAAGCCGCAAAAGTGAACCCAAAAGGTACTACCGTGGCTAAACAACAAAGTAAAAACAGGTGAGAGACACAAAGACATTTAGAAAGTGGAAGGTAAATCCTTGTGAGGGAATTAGAAAGATACATAAACTCTGGGAAATGAAGTATAGAAATGTAACTAGGAAGACCAAAAAGAAATTGAAGAACATCCATCGTAGGACTCAAAAAATGAAAAGTAAGTTTTTAAGTACATCAGAAGCAGTGAGCCTGCTCAGCAACCAGCGTGGCCACTGGGCTGTTGAGACGCTAAAGGAGCTCTCACTGATGACAAGGCCATTGTGGAGAAACTAAATGATTTTTTTTTTCATCAGTCTTCACAAGCATGAATTAATATTAATAAATGCCAATGGAGTGTGTGATTTGATTTTTAAGGTTACTGCAGTCAAATGGCAAGCAGTTCTATAGCACCTTAAAGACTAACAGATGTATTGATTAGGTAATGCGCTTTCATGAGTTAGAAATCACATTACCTAATAAATACATTTGTTTATCTTTAATGTGCTCCAGGACTGCTTGTTTTTTGTGAAGCTATAGATTAACATGGCTATTTCTCTGGGACTGCACAAAGATAGATTTTCCTTCTTTCTGTGACAGTAGTAACATACTTTGTCACTCTGATCTCCAGTGAAAGGGACTTCTTGAATCCTGAGCTGGCTGCTGAGAAGGTATTTTCAGACTGTTATTCCTATTGCGGGTGGTCCAGGAGATAGGCAGGCTTGAAAAATTGGTACATCAGTGTCAGTCTCAATTTGGCTTTTCATGTCAATATGGACTCAACGCATCATATACACTCCAGAGCGACTTGCTCCGATTGAACTGTCCTTCACAGAAGATGACAGACCTCCTTTGTGTTGGACCATCTGGAAGTCTCTGGGTCCAACTTGTTTCAGAAACTGAGCCTAGAGGTGGCGAGTGTGTGCATCTCTTTAAACAGAAGAGTAACAAGAATAGTGCCCTAGTCATGAAATGAGTTTATGAAAGGTGTTTGGTCATCTTGAAGCAGTAATGAATTCACAGAGTTGATTTAAGAGCAGGTTGGAGGAATATCAGGGTTTTTTAATTCATCCCCCACTCTAGTGTACTGGTTGAACCTCTCTTGTCTGGCAATACCTTTAATCTGGCTTGATTTCAGTTAGCTGGATGACCACTTTTCCTGGGTGTGGCCAAGTTTCACATGGTCCCAAAGTTTGTCGCCTGTCCTGGCTCTCCATGTTCTGTGTTATTTAGTTGTAATCTACCCTAACTGTCTTCTAAGAGCCCAGCAAGCAGTGGAATTGTTGGTAATGCTGCTAGACAATATTGACCTCCCATATTTGACACCAGTCAGGTCCCACGGGTGCTGGACTAAAGAGAACTGTTCTTCTTGGGAGTCACCTGGGCAGAATAAATGAATCACAGTATTCTAATTGTTAGTTGAAATATTTCAGATTATGATGTTTTGCCTGTAAATCAGATCCCATTTTCAAATCAGTTCTAGTCACTGCTTGTGGTCAGCTTTTTTCCCTCTCTCTCTGAACAATACTTGTTTTCATGTCACAAGCTCTTGAAATTCAATGGTTGCAACTTTAATCATGGCTAAAAATAGCTCAGCGATTCAAACAAGCACCATTTTCAGAACCTTGAAGATTTGCAGGTGCTAATTATGATTTACTTAATACACATGAAGGACTCTAAAAATCTATTTGCACATGCAAACCTTCATCTTCCTATGTTTTCTTCTCTGAAAAGAAAGTACAAGCGAAGCATGATTGTAAAAAGTCTCCTGGGATCAAATATTTGATGGTTTATTGATCTCATTTTCTGCTTTTTAAGAGTCATTAAAAGTAACCTTTCTTCTGTGAGTCAGTCATAAGGAGTACATTGAACGTTATGATCATGTAGGTCACTGAACACTTTACAGTAGTTTATTCAAACAAATGGAGGAACCTCTCCTAGCTGACTGGCAAAATGAAGGTATCAGAGGATTGGAAAGATTGTTAAAGCAAAACAAAGTGTCGGTTTGCTTTGTAACAATCCCCTCTTGAAAAGCACAATATTCAATTACATAAGAAAGTGAAGGGGCCAAAGGTATCATATTTCCTCCTTTGTCAAAGTCCTTGTCTAATATAAAAGCTAACAGTAAAATCATTGTTTATTTCTGTATGGCAGGGGGTGGAAGAAAAGACTCATCTTCTCTAGGCAAATTGCTGAGTTAAAACTGCACACTGCATAAAACATTAAACAAAGATTATTCTGGGGAAATGAGAGAGAGTGAAATCAGAAAAGGCATCTTTCTCCTGGGAGGATCTGGATGATGAACAGCATTGAGTAAAGCTGAAACAGCTGCTGAATTAAGACTCTATAGTAAAAAGCCTGGTGGGATCACAGCTGGATGCAGAATTTTGCTGTTGCTTCCCCCCCGCCCCATCCCAGGAAGGAGAAAAAATACATACTTTGAAGCTTGTTAATAAAACATGTTGTAATTGACAAAGCAGATAACATCATGCCCTCCAGTTGAAAGGATTTCTCTGTTTACTTTGTAGTACTTGGCAGCAAATGTGTTACAATAGCCATGGATTTACACCTAGAAGGCTTTGCTCTCAAACTGCAACATGATGCCAACAACTAGAACTTTTCTTTCCACTTTGGTGCAACATTTTTACCGATTCAGCTCATGCTTTCTGATTGATTTAAAAAGCAGCACACCAAGAGGCTACAGAGTAGCCAGTGTCATAAGCATTACACCAATGCCACTCCGTGTGCTTCTGAACCTACTCTAGGGACAGGATGTGTTCTCTGAGTTATTGGCTGAGCACATAACTATGGTTTTGCAGTCTGGCATGCGCTGTTGTCTCCAGTTGTCCTCCTGTACCCTAGCCCTATCTCAAGGAATGCTGAATAGAGCCTGTGTAACCCATCTGTGTGTAGTACATGTGCCCCTCTCTCATCTACAGAAGACAGTAGCCAGTTACAGCCCTAGTATTTGTCAGCTCCTACTTTGAGCTCTGGAAATCCCCAGGTCAGTCCTTGGCATATTATCTGAACACCTACATGAAAGCATTTCCTGCTCAGATGAATAGAGTAACACAATGGGATTGAAACTGGGTTTTGAATAAAAAGAAAAACATTCATTCCTCTAATATGAATATGGCATTGGGAATATATTACCGACCACCTAACCAGGACAGTGATAGTGATGCTGAAATGTTAAGGGAGATTAGAGAGGCTATCAAAATAAAAAACACAGTAATAATAGGAGATTTCAATTATCCCCATATTGATTGGGTGCATGTTACCTCAGGACGGGATTCAGAGATTAAATTTCTTGATGCCTTAAATGACTGCTTCTTGGAGCAGCTAGTACAGGAACCCACAAGGGGAGAGTCGATTCTCGATCTAGTCTTGACTGGAACGCAGGATCTGGTCCAAGAGGTAACTGTTACTGGACCGCTTGGAAATAGTGACCACAATATAATAACTTTTAATATTCCTGTGTCGGGAAGAACACCGCAGCGGTCAAACACTCTGGCATTTAATTTCAAAAAGGGGAATTACACTAAAATGAGGAAGCTAGTTAAACAGAAACTAAAAGGTAGAGTAATTAAACTAAAATCCCTGGAAGCTGCATGGAAACTGTTTAAAGACACCATACTAGAGGCCCAACTTAAATGTATACCCCAAATAAAAAAACACAGTAAGAGACCTAACAAAGAACCACCATGGCTGAACAGCCATGTTAAAAAGGCAGTGAGAGAGAAAAGGGCAGCTTTTAAAAAGTGGAAGTCAAATCCTAGTGAGGAAAATAGAAAGGAACATAAACACTCCCAAATTAACTGTCATAATGTAGTAAGAAAAGCCAAAAAAGAGTTTGAGGAACAGCTAGCCAAAAATTCAAAAAACAATAGTAAAATGTTTTTTAAATACATTAGAAGCAGGAAGCCTGCTAAAAAAGCAGTGGGGCCCTTGGATGATAAAGATATAAAAGGAGCGATCAAGGAAGACACTGCCATTGCGGAGCGATTAAATGATTTCTTTGCTTCAGTCTTCACGGCTGAAGATGTTACAGAGGTTCCTAAATCTGAGCCAGCCTTTTTAGGCGACAAATCTGAGGAACTCACTCAGATTGAAGTGACATTAGAGGAGGTTTTGGAATTAATTGATAAGCTGAATAGTAACAAGTCTCCAGGACCAGATGGCATTCACCCAAGGGTTCTGAAAGAACTCAAATGTGAAATTGCGGAGTTATTAACAGTGGTTTGTAACCTATCCTTTAAATCCACTTTGGTACCAAATGACTGGAAGACGGCCAATATAACACCAATATTTAAAAAAGGCTCTAGAGGAGATCCTGGCAATTATAGACCGATAAGTTTAACATCAGTACCAGGTAAATTAGTAGAAACACTAGTAAAGAGTAAAATTGCAAGGCACATAGAAGAGCACGAATTGTTGGGCAAAAGTCAGCATGGTTTCTGCAGAGGGAAGTCGTGTCTGTCTAATCTATTAGAATTCTTTGAAGGGGTTAATAAACATGCGGACAAGGGGCACCCAGTGGACATAATATACCTAGATTTCCAGAAAGCCTTTGACACAGTCCCACACCAAAGGCTTTTATGTAAATTAGGTGGTCATGGGATAGGAGGAAAGGTCCTTTCATGGATCGGGAATTGGTTAAAAGACAGAAAACAAAGGGTTGGAATAAATGGTAAATTTTCACAATGGAGGGGGGTAACTAGTGGTGTTCCCCAGGGCTCAGTCCTGGGACCGATCCTGTTCAACTTGTTCATCAATGATCTAGAAAATGAGGTAAGCAGTGAGGTGGCAAAGTTTGCAGACGACACCAAGTTGTTCAGGACAGTCAAAAGCAAAAGGGATTGTGAAGAACTACAAAAAGATCTCAGCAAACTGAGTGATTGGGCAGCAAAATGGCAAATGAAATTTAATGTGGGTAAGTGTAAGGTAATGCATGTTGGAAAAAATAACCCAAATTACACGTACTACATGATGGGGTCAAATTTAGCTACGACAGATCAGGAAAGGGATCTTGGAGTTATAGTGGATAGTTCTCTGAAGACATCCACGCAGTGTGCAGCGGCAGTTAGTAAGGCAAATAGGATGTTGGGAATTATTAAAAAAGGGATCGATAATAAGACCAAAGATATCATACTTCCCCTATATAAAACTATGGTACGCCCACATCTCGAGTACTGCGTGCAGATGTGGTCTCCTCACCTCCAAAAAGATATATTGGCATTAGAAAAGGTTCAGAAAAGGGCGACTAAGATGATTAGGGGCTTGGAAAGGGTCCCATATGGGGAGAGGCTAGAGAGACTGGGACTTTTCAGTTTGGAAAAAAGGCGATTGAGGGGCGATATGATAGAGGTATATAAAATCATGAATGGTGTGGAGAAAGTGAATATAGAAAAATTATTTACCTTTTCCCATAATACAAGAACTAGGGGACACCAAATGAAATTGATGGGTAGTAGGTTCAAAACTAATAAAAGGAAATTTTTCTTCACACAGCGCACAGTCAACCTGTGGAACTCCTTGCCCGAGGAGGCTGTGAAGGCCAGGACTCTATTAGGGTTTAAAAAAGAGCTTGATAAATTTTTGCAGGTCAGGTCCATAAATGGCTATTAGCCAGGGATAAAGTATGGTGCCCTAGCCTTCATAACAAGGGCAGGAGATGGATGGCAGGAGATAAATCACTTGTCTTCTGTTCTCCTTCTCTGGGGCACCTGGCATTGGCCACCGTCGGTAGATGGGATGCTGGGCTTGATGGACCTTTGGTCTGACCCAGTATGGCCATTCTTATGTTCTTATGTTCTTATGTTCTTATTTATTTTGGTAGAAATTTTCCAGTTTTCTAAAAGTAGAAGACGTCAATGTTCAATTTTCATTTTTTCCTAGAAAAATATTTTAAGGGATTAATCTTTAATGACCTCAAAAAATTAAGAATTGGACACTTTTTTGGCTAGTGGCCTAGGTTTGCAAATATATATGGAATTTTAAAATGGGTTTTGATTGGTGGTATTCAGTGCTCATATTACTTTTAAAGAATTCAAAATGTTACCTATGTAAAACCAATATCGAAATAGTTATTGATTTTTAACCAGTTATTCAATAAAGAAAGTCATTACATAAGCATTTTAATAATTTTTTTGTAAAAATGTGGACAAAATAGGCTTATTATTTTAAGGTATCCTTTTTTTAAAAAAGCTGATTTCTTGTGATTTTGTCTTATTGAAAAAGGCTAATTTTTGGACCCTTAAATCTCTCTTCATTCAAAAAATTTCAACTATCTATTGAATAACAATGTTCTGGGTATTTGACTCAATGTGACATATATTTGGGAACAAATGATTCTGCTTCAAAACATGAGCCGATCTCACTCCTCATCTACCCCTCACACTTTCAAACTCTGGAGTTGCTAGGAAATAGACCCAGACTTCTCTGATTATACTTGCCCCTCTAAAGGCCTGATGTATAGCTCTGGATCTGATCTCTCGAAATCTTGGGAGAATTGGTTCCAGATTCATAGTTCAGAATGATAACTCATCAGAAATTGGGAACTGTCATGTGAGTTTCCATAAAATATATGAAACTCTGTTTTATTATATTACAGAACTTACCATATGGCATTTCCTTTCTAATTAACTTCTAAAACCTGACCTGTCACAATGGTGATATTATCATGAATTAGCTGGTTATGTGTTTTCTACACAAATGCTTAGCTGTGGTGTATCATTTATCTGGCACTAACCAGCCACCTACCAAAGATCTGTGTCGACTAAGCTGTGGCACACAAAGTGTTCGGCATTGTGATTTAATCAATTCTCATTTCAAAGTGTGCTACAGAACTTTCTGTGCATGGCAGCAGAGCCCACATGGACAGCTAAAGTCCAGCAGGGTGGCATGGGATAGATTTATGTCCCAGATTTTTATGAGCTAAACGTACATATAAACATGACCTTAATGAAAATTCCCTCCCCTGGTAGCAGGACTTTCTGTGTTTACCCCATGTAGCTACATCTACACAATAGCAGAAAGTTGACTTAAGCTACACAAGTCCAATTATATGGATAGCATAGCTAGATCTGACATATCTTGAGGTGAGTTACCATGGGGTCTATACCACAGGATGTCGACAGGAGAAACTCTCCCATTGACTTCCCTTACTCTTGTCTTCTGGGGTAGACTAACGGGGTCACCAGGACAGCGATCTGTGGTCAATTTAGTGGGTCTTCACTAGACATGTTAAATCAACCACCAGTGGATCAATGTCAAAATGTTGATCCAGGCTGTAGTGCAGATGTAGCCCATGTCAGAGCAGCCGAAACTGGAATCTGTATGTAGTCGATCTCCCAAGAGATTAAAAATGAAATGTGAACAGATTTTTCAAGAGATTCTGCTCCATAAGAAGCAATCTACTAAGTCAATAAAAAATCCCTTAACCACAATTCATGCTCCTATTGCCTCAATAACTTACCTCTAAGAAATAACATTTTTAACACTTCTGCTTCTCTGTCATTCTGACACCTAGTGCCCTGTGGTTTTCAGTGGCGGTGTTGGCTATTGGCATCCCACTTGCTCTAAACTTAATCGTTTTGTAGTACAAGAGGCCTGTCACTTGTTAATGCAGCTAGGAAATTGCTGGTAGCTTGACAGAGATTACACCTCTTATATTTCTCTTTAATGTCCTTTGCTCAGCTAATTCTCTTTCCTCATCTTCCTTCAGGAGGCTCTCTAGGATGAAATGGTGGGTGGGAACGTTTGGTCATGGGGCTACCACTACAGCACTAAGCATCCAGCAGCACATCAGAGAAATTGGATGGTGGCCGATATTTCAGATTTTTCAAAGTGAGCAGGGAGGCTTTGCTTCTGAATTTGAACCTCTGCAACACTACAGACAATTCTGATACTTATAAATTGTTCTAGTTTAGCTAGGACTAGGAAATAACAAGATAAAAGATTTATTCTCGAGGGGACAGTTCCATGAACCACAACAAACTCTTTTTGCCTATTTTAAAAGAATACTACTGCATTCATTTTTGTTGTAAAGAGCAGGCTGAGGATTAAAGGATGGAAAGGTCTCTGTTCATAGATCAATCCAGCTTCTTTGGCTGGTGTGATGGAACAAATTAAAGTTTTAGAATATTGATGTAGAAAAGGTATTCCGTTGCCTATTCAATATACATCCTCTAATGACATGCAGCCTGGAGCAAACTTTGAATGACTACAATGACTTCAATAAATGAATTAATACTACAGAAATGGTCCTTAATAATCCACCAGGTGTGTTACAAATTTTTTAATGGAATTATAGATTCCAAGAGCAGAAGGGAATACCGTGATCATATATTCTGACTGCATGTCTAATAGGCCAGGGATCGTCCTCCAAAAAATTCCTCTTTGAACTATACAGTATTATTTTAGAATAAATCCAACCTTGATTTAAAAATTGTCAGTGGTAGAAAATCTAACACAAACCTTGTTAATAGTTCCAATGGTTAATTACCCTTCCTTTTAAACACTGACTAATTTCCAATCTGAATGTATCTAGGTTCACCTTCCAGTCACCAGATTTTGTTACATTGATTGACCTCTCTCATCCAGCACCCTTGGGACCTGACCAATGCTGGATGAGAGAATTTGCTGGACCACACGAGGTCAATATTGTCTAACACATCGCCAACACTTCCACTGCTTACGAGGCTCTTAGAAGACATTTAGGGGTAAATTAGAGCTAAATAACAGCACAGAACACTGAGAGCCAGGACTGGTGTCTGTAAACAAATTTTATGGGACCCTGGGAAACTTGGCCACACCCATGATAAGTGGTTGTCTGGCTAACTCAAATCATACCTGATTATTGATGTCACTGGATGAGAGGGTTCTGGGTTAGAGAGGTTCAACTGGTAGCTTTGCTGCTAGATTGAAGTTATCAAATATCTGTTCTCAGGTGGGTACTGAGGCCTGGATGCACAAACGGTGTCAGGGTCTGAGTACTGGTTTGAGGCACTTAAGTCTCAATTTTGGCTCCATTGCATTGCACCAAACTCCTGCTGTAACCCTGTAGGTGCCTAACCTCACCCAGTGCCTCCATTTTCAGAGTGAAAGGACCTTAGTTCAGAGCTTATGTTTGTACCCCCAGACACCTGCATTGCTGCCTCCCTCTAAGCACTTCAGTGCCTTTCTCCTGCCAAGCTGGCAAAGGCAGGCATTCAGAAGCCTTAATTGTATACAGCATCTGATCTGGTAGGCAGCCATTGAGAAAGCTACCAGATCAGGCCCCATTCAAAATCCAGCCAGAGAAGGCGAAGTTGGTGGCAGTGGCTTTCTTAAAGTTTTTAGCCGGGTGGCTGTGGGATGCGGGAGACCAGCTTCAATCGCCTCCTGCCCACACCAGAGCAGAACAAAGGATCTGGAGAGAAGTACACTGAGCTGTGGGATAGTCTGTTGTGGTGCTCCCCTAATTTCTCCTGTGGAAGCTCTCCCAACTAATGAAAGATTGGTTAGAGCACAAAGACTAGATCCAATGTCTTCTACCACCCAAACAGGTGCTCTAACCACTAGGCAGCAGAACCAGTCTCTCACTTGCATTCTTCCTTTCTCTGGCCCACTGAAAGGTGCATTGTGGATAAATGCTGAAATCAGAGGTGGGGAACCTGAGGCCCATGGGCTGGATCTGGCCCTTGGATTGCTTTGGTTTGGCCTGTGAGATTTGGGGCCAACTCCCTCCCACCAGCTGTGGGGAGCCAGTGCTGGTGCTGAGCGCTCCCTTCCCCCATGGCTAGCGCAGCAACGCCATTCCCCTGGAGGGGAACAGCCCCAAGCCTCGTGGGCTACATCAAAGCATGCTTTGGTCAGCATCTGACCCATGGGATCTGCACCAGAATGGCAGCACAGGGAAGCTGTGTCCCCTGCACTGCTTGCAGGCTCCACCCTCTCACTCCCATTGGCCAGGGATCTTGGCCAATGGGTGCATCCTGGAGGTGCCTGCCCCCAGGTGGCAGCATGGAGTCACCTATGTCCCAGCCCTCAACCAGAGCTGCACCGGTAGGCACTTCCATCTCTTGCTGCCGCCTGCCCAGATCCGGCATCCCTGCACCACACCTGCACCCTCTCTTCTGCTCAGACCCCCCCCAGACCTTGCCTGCACCCTCCCTCCCTCCCAGATCCTGCAGTCCTACCTCCATCCTGTTGCTCTCCCTCACAGTCCCCTCCCCCACACGGAACCACTCATATTGGGCCCCACCCCAGAGCCTAGAGGGACCCCAAAATCTCCTAGCCCCAAGTGGAAGTAATCTGGCCTTGCTTTTGGGGGTAATTCTGAGCCTTGGCACCCCCTCCCCCCCAGGGCTGGTGTGGGAGGGGTACCTTGGTGCCCCAAAGTGAGAGAGGAAGATAATGATTCTGCAGAGAATCAGGCTCTGATTCTCTTGCAGTAGGGGGTAAATGACTTATTTAGCACTGTAATTCTATTAAACAAGATTATAATAGTCAGTCCTTTTGTGTGTGTGTGTGTGTGTTTGGGCGCCGCTACTTGCCAGTACTGAGTACCGGCACCTCGGCAGCCCCAGCCATAGGACTGGCTGTGGGGCAGGGGGGTAGGAAGCTGACTGAATACTGGCATCTCTTTTTTACAAAAAATGCACAGATAATACTTGTTTAGATGACAGTGAATAGCTATAGTTTAGTAAATCTGTTACATCATAGATGGCTACTTTAGAAATGTAGATGGAATCTTAGAGCAAGTCTGAAATTTACACTACAAACCCATATCCAATAAATTCTGTTTTCCTCAGGGAAAGAATTTAGCTGTAATGATCTAAGATGTAAAAGCCACAATCAATATAAAATATAGTTTCCACCCACCCACCCACTAAGGTCACATTTAGTGCTAGACGACAATGCCTCAAACTACTGCAAAACATTCGGTAATGCTACCAGTGGGTTGGCTTTGTTATAATTTGCTACTCAAAACAAGCCTGCAATCATGAATAGAGGCTCAGGATTGATATTCATTTATTTGTAAAGGCTCCTGTTTCAGGCAAACAATCTATCAAATAGAATAAACCAAAGAAAAGGTAAAACTCGCTCTACAGCAAAGGTTTAATTTATTAGCAGAAAATTACAGCTATATGATTAGTAAATAGAAAACCAACAAAGTGATGAAAGCTAAAAGATAAAGTGCAATCTGTTAATCAGATTGTGTGGCTGTATGCTAGTTTGCAGTCCATGAAACATGCCTTTATTCCATCGTTCTAAATATAGACTGAGCATATCTAAATTGTGCTTCTTTGGCCCGCTAACACAAGGAACCAGATTTATCCCTGGAATGAATGTTATTGACAAATGCCCAGTGGAGTATTTTTGTTTCAAAAGCAAATATATATCCTTGAATGTATAGGGACGTATGTAACTGAGATGGCAAAGTAAGTGTAAGGGATGTTAGCCATCAGGTGACAGCCACAGCCAAGTCAGAAATAATGTGTATTGTGACCTGCTTCACTCAAGCAATGTTTTGTGTACGGAAAGGCTGGCGCCATAAGGCTACGTCTAAGCTACTAAGTTTTGTTGCTAAAAACTACCTTTTGGTGACAAACTGCTGGGAGTGTACACACTTTAATATGACTTTTGTAGGGGAAAATCTCTAGTTTCGCCGATAAAAACTTCCTCCCCAGAAGAGATTTTTTCTTTCTCCCTCCCTGGATTGTTCACGAAGAACCAGTATAAATATTGCTCTTTTTGTCCACAGAACTGGCCTCCATCAGTATCCTGCAACGCCTGTTCTAAGGGCTCTGCTCAGTGTCTTGCTGTCTGCTGCTCTGCAGGCATGTGCCCCTCCCCTTTCAAAGCTCTGGAAGTATCTGCCAGCTGAGTGTGCTGCTCCATTTGGGGAACAGCAAATCATTGGACTGGTCCTATCCTGCTCTGCCCTAGGAACACAGAGGCAGGCAGACGGCTGCTTCAGATGGAGTGGGCAGGCTGCTGAGCTGCTTTGATGTTCCTCAAGAGGGAGAGCTCACAGAGCTACTCATGATGCCGCACACAGCAGCTGAGGAAGCTGTGGGAGAGCCCAGAGGGAGTCCCAATATGTGCAGGGATCAGCTCTGCCTTCTCACAACACTGCACTCTGGGATACAGACACACTGCCTTGCTCATGGCGTCATTGAAGGTGCCCCCAGTGTGTACTTTATCTGCTGCCAGAGGGAGCCAGATGTGAACAGCCTCTGCCAATTTTCACTTTGTTGGCTTTTGGGGTCAACAAAAAGTCGTAGTTTAGATGCAGCTGGAGACACGGTGCTGAGGTCGGACACATATGAGGCCAATCATCTGAAGAAATGGTTCTTATCTACCAAAGCTCACGGCCTAACAAATTTGTTAGTCTCTACAACACTACAGGACTCCTGGTTATTTGTGAAGCTACAGACCAACATGGCTGCCCCTTGGAGACACAGGTCTCTTGTTTAAGACTGTGAGCCAGATCCTGGTGCATGATAAAGTGCCTTTGAGTCACTATGGCAACATAAGGCGATCTTAAAACTGGCCTGACTGGGCAGCTGTGAAGCTGTCCTCACCCAACGCAGATCTGGCATAAGGATGCATGCTGGGGTGCAGTACAGCTGGGAAGGGATGTGATGCTATCTGCACAGAGGCATCATTTTGGGAGTGTCGGGTGGGGGCCAGCAGCTCTGTGTATCAGGCTGCTTCATGCTCCTCTTCCCAGTCCCCTGACTATCAGAGGGAGAGGAGACTGTGGCGTACGTCTATGCCCCTCACTCCTGGCCAGTGAGGGGAGGGGGCAGCAGAGTAATTTGCACTTTGCCTTTACTCCCTGATAGTCAGGGGACCAGGAGGAACAGCCAATAGCATGCCAGTACAAAGGGCTGCTGCCCCCTAAAATGGCACCCTTGTACCTACAAGCCACAAGGCTATTTTAAACATTGCTGGGATAATACCCTAAAGGTCAAGGAACCCAGAGCAGTGCCTTGTCAGCTCCTCCTATCACTAACTCACCACTTCACCATTGAATTCATCCCCTGCTGGCTTTGGCCAAGTGTTACAGAATGAAATGGCTGCAAAGCAGCCTCTGTGACATATAATTATAATGAAAGGTGAATCCTAAGCGTGGTCTGTTTTGTGAGGAATAAGTTGGATGATTAGCGATTTCATGCACAGGCAGGACTCCATGGGAGCCCTAAATTAATATCTGCTGTGAGAAAGATAACATTATGGGATGAATATCACAGTGGAAAGATAACTAAATAGGTTAGTGTTTTATGGCTAATTATTGTAAAACATAAGTGGCACCATTCCCCTAATAGAAGTACAAAACAGCAGCATTTGATGGAACACATTTTGATGCTACACGGTTCCAGTGTGCTCATTTTCATTAGCAGCAGTCCCAAGTGCTTTCTTAGAGCTCATGATTTTCTCATCTGCAGAACTTACCCATTCTCCCTTCCCCAGCTTTGAATTATTAGTCGACACTTCAGATGGGCATCAACATCACCAGCTTTATCAAGCGTGACATCTCCTCAGAGTCTCTAATATTCCTTACAGATGGCGTTTCTCGACATGAACTACTTTGTCAAACGTGACACTTACTCACAAGGTTGTAGAGGTGGATTATCTCCCTCTGTGTGTGATTATCTCGTAGCTGGAGATGACTGAAAATTTCTGAGCCATTTTTACATAGTCACAAACAATTGCCCCCAGACTCCCTGACCTGCCCAGGTTGCTGATAGAAAAGCAACACTCCAGTGACATAGTAACAGAGAGGAAGCCGTGCTAGTCTATACACTATCAAAACAAAAAGCAGTCAAGTAGCACTTTAAAGACTAGCAAAATAGTGTATTAGGTGAGCTTTCGTGGGACAGACCCCCTTCTTCAGACCATACAACACTGCAGCTATGCCACTGTAGCACCATAGTGTAGATACTTCCATCAAGGTGGGAAGTGGCTTTTCTGTCACAGTCATTAATTCACATGGCTGAGGTGGTACCTAGGTTGATGGAAGAATTCTGGGTCTACAAAGGGTTCAGGGTTTAACCTAGCTACAGAGGGCATGGCACGTTTCACAATCCTGAGCAACATAGCAAGGTAAATCTTGCTCCAAAGTATAAACCAGTGTACCGTGGAGACCCTTGGAACACTTCCAAAGTGGTCAGAGCAAATGTCGCATTGATACTTTCAAAATGAAATTTCAGAATTCCTGCTCTGTGGGAAATTTCTGAAAGGGAACCAAAATAAATAAATAAAAATCCAAACTTTTTTTTTTAATTAAGACTTTTCCAGAGAATCCATGTCAACTCTACTATTTGAGTTTCCTTAGTCCTTATGGTCATGCAACAATGGCAAGAATGACAGAGCCGCTGTCTTCCAACACTGAATGATGAATTGGCGTAAGAATAAGGAAAACAGTGTAAAAGGGGTAGCTGTGTTAGTTGGTATCCACAAAACAGCAAGGAGTCCTGTGGTGGTTTAAAGAATAGCAGATTTGTTTGGGCAAAAGCCCCATCTCTGCTGCCAGCACCAGGCCCCCTACTAATCCCCTGGGCATGAAGCCATGTCACCTGCTGATGGGCTTTGGGGAAGAGGTGGAATGGGAGTGGGGTAGAGGCAGAGCTGGGGTGGGAGCTTGAGTCAACATGTGGAGTGTTGATAGAGGCAGATTAGAAGTAGGAAGAGGTGGAGCTGAGGTGGGACCTGGGGGTGTGTGTGGGCGGAGGTCCTGCACCCCACATCTTTCAAAGTATGGCCCTGAATTTCAGCCAAGTTTCATTGCACCCTAAAAGAACCCTTACAAATTTTATATCATTTTACAAATCAATGGAGCCAGGCGTAGAGAGGTTAAGGAGCTGAAGCAATTTCAGACAGACATTTAATCACCAGTGTTCCTTGTAAGCTGTGTGCTTGTGCGGTCGTTCAAGAGACATTCAGATGTCACCCAGCTGAAGATCAGAGTGCTCACAGGTAGATTTGGTGTTTCTCTGAGTTATGCACATTCACACCTACCTCAGTGCCCATAAAAATTTATTCCACACACACAGGGACAAGATCAGGGGGAACATTGATCATCACATTAACTTTAGCGAGGTTTCCTCTGACTTACACAACTGTCACTAAGAAGGGGATAACTTTTTTTAACAAATTCAGCTCCGGTTTTGGGTGCATCCATTTTTAAAGCATCCAAGCTGAAGCAATTACAATTCCAGTGTTTAGATTGGGGTCCCACAGGTAATTCGTGCTAGTCAAGAGCAGAACCCAGGATTCCCAAACTCAGACATCTCACCCAATCTGGATGCCACACTACCATTGTCTGTTCAGCATCTGGTCATATTGTAAGCTGTTTCTGCAGCAAGAGGGGAAGAGATGGGTGTTTTAGCAGAAGTCAGTCACATTTTCGCTGGTGCAATTGCACAGGTTAAACCTCTCTAATCCAGAACACGCTCATCCAGCAACATCCATAATCTAGCATGATTTTAGTTAGCCAGATGACCACTTATCATGCATGAAGCCAAATTTCTTGTGGCCCCATAAAGTTTGTTTACAGCCACCGGTCCTGGCTCTCAGAGTTCTGTGCTGTTATTTAACTGTAATTTTCCCCCAAATGTTTCCTAAGAGTCCATTAATCAGTGGAAGTGTTGATAACATGCTAGACAATATTGACCCCTCATTGTCTAGCACTGGTCAGATCCTGAGAGCACCAGATGAGAAAGGTTCAACCTTATATCCATTTAATAAGGCTGAGCGGTGAGACAGAAGCAAAGAACCCCAGAATATATTTAAAGAAATTTACATGATTCCATATTACTAGCACTAATTATTTAAACTCCATATTCTGTGAAAGGGTTTTTAATAAAGATTTCATAAATTAAATTAGTCATTTAACTGCAATTTTCTACGCTCATAATAACACCGTGGCATGAGGAGTTAAGATTTCCCAATGCTTAATGTTCATTCATCCTTCATCTATAGTGTTATCAAATTCTACGTCCCGACATTGGTGGTGGTTCTCCTGTTGTAACGCCCTTTTCCTCACTTTCTCATGGCAGGTGAACACAGTGACAGTAATAATTTGGTTTATTTGTTTATTTATTCCTGGATGGTTCCACACTATTGGAGGCACTGCATAAGCATAAAAGAGCTAAGGGGTCCTCTTTTCCACAGTCCAGGGTGCGTCTACACTTGCATTCCTCTTTTGAAAGAGGTAGGCAAATGAGGGAAATAAAAATGCGAATGAGGTTCAAATTTGCATATCTGACAACTCATTTGCATATTCTTATTTCAAAATAGCTTCTTTTGAAAGTAGAAAACCAGCATAGACGCTGCTCTTTCGAAAGTAAACACCATCTTCGAAAGACTCCTTCTTGCCTTTATTTAATGGGAAGGATTATTTCGAAGTTGGGGTTTACTTTTGAAAGAGCAGTGTCTACACTGGTTTTCTACTTTCCAAAGAAGCTATTTTGAAATACGAATATGCAAATGAGGTGTCAGATATGCACATTTGTACCTCATTTACATTTTCGATTTCCCTCATTTGTGTAGCTCTTTCGAAAGAGGAATGCAATTGTAGACACACCCCAAAAGTGTTCACAAAGTAAACTAACACATGAGAGACTCAGGTCGAGCTTATCAAACAATTGGGGTGTGGACAAGGTAGCAACAATATGTTTGCTAATGCAGCTTCATTCTCTATTCAGATATCAGGACTAGCCTCACTTGCTGCTTGATCTTGCCAGTACTGGTGGTTTAGTTGTGTGCACTAGTGGTGGCTCTTAAGGAAAGAATAGGATGAGGAGAGAATAGTGGTTTTGTGGACATACTTAGCATGTGGTGTGGAAGAGGCCACTGAGACAGTTGTGGAAGAAAGTGGAGAAATGGAGGTTAAGGTTACTGTCATTGGTAGAAGGGATTAGTCAGAGGGCTTGGGAAGAGAGAACACAATCAGCAGTTGGCTGCTTTGTTATTTTTGGCTGGCTTTTTGAAAGGGCAGGAGTTATTGACTTTCTATGGAAGTTGGCCATCCAGATTTCAGGTTCCTTTGAAAATCCCAGCGTTACACACCATAAACTGCTGCTGTTGCTAAATTCACGTGATTGTAAATAGTTCTGTCTCCTATTCAAACATTAATTTCATTAGGTTTAAAACTAATTAGACATGCATGAGTTGTTTATCTATTTCTTATACATCATTCATGGTTAGTAATAGCTATTTAAAACCAGGGTCATCCTACCACAAGAGGAATACAATGTCAGATCTCTGAGTGTAAAACTCTTGGTGCTAATAAAAAGAGCTAAGAACATGATTGGCATCTGGTTCTGAAAACACAGCTGACTTGCTATACTCTTTACTTGCTAGGAGAGATTTAAAGGCAAGATATATAAAAACCAGGCCAAGTCTTCCCCTTATGCTCTGTAGTTGAATGTTTTTGAAGGGCGGAGATCCTAAAACACTATGCCAGATTTTGGCCACAGTCTTTGTTCAGAATCTTTAAAATGTACCTAGACAAAGCAGGCCTGAATGTCTGGGCCAAATTGGACAAGGTATGGCACAGATAGCAAAACCAACCTCTGTTTGCATAACTAGGCATTAAACAAGAGCTGAGACAGTATAACCTTGGACGTGAAAGCAGTAATTGGGACTTATTTTGAATTACAGGCCCATAACTCACTGAACAGGGTCCTGGATGTCTGCACTCCAGTTGAGGGACAGATAACAATTCCTTGAATAACAGCTTAACTTCAGGAAAAGGTCTAACTTGTCAGCATAAGGCATGGTGTCTAACCTTCACAGATGCCAATCTGAGCCCAGAATACACTGATAATTATATTTTATTGCCAATATATGCACTGCTCATTGTTCTTTTCCCTCAGGCCATATACTTGTGGAAACAAGCTACCGGGGTGCCACCTGTCATTCCCAAAGACCTCGAATTGGAATTTAACCTATCTTCTACAAGAGAAAACTTAAGGGACAACACCTTTGTATGCACATATAAACCTGTAAACCTGAGCTGGGGCGGAGCACTTACATAATCTTTAAGACTATTGGCTTATTGTGCTCATTATGTCTTGGTGCTAGCTCCTCTCTAGGGGCTTGGAACCTCCCACCATTGCTTCTCTCCGCCCATTGACACCTTATATAATTCAATGTAATCGGCTATTTGTCCTTTTCACTGAGCCTAACAAGCAAAGTGACACTCTGCCAGCTGTATGTAATAAGGCCTTGTGCTTGACTCTACATGGTGTGAAACTTCTTTCATGCAATGCATGCAGCAAATATTCTATACAATGTGTATTTTTGCCAAGTGTAATTCCAATATGCACTTGCTCTCTCTCTCTCTCTCTCTCTTAATTGCCTTCATGAGACCAACCAGAGCATGATAACAAGCAGCATTCTCCTGCATTTTGAGCACTGAGGTTTTATTTATCAAATTGCTGCTATGTCAAACCTTGAAAGACACCATGCTCTTGTATCACAGGGCTCCCAGACTGAATGTTTATTCTTCAAAAATTCCCTTACTACTGTCTTCTACTGTGTGTATCAACCCCATTCTGAGACTGCCATCCTTAATGAGTTGCCCCCTGAGCCTTTGTGATATAAACCTGCACTAACCGTCCAATAATGAATGTGTCACACTGTCTGAGGTAGCTCACCACTGTGAGTGACTGTCTGAGGCCAGAAAATGAGGGCATGGCCCCAAAACTGGTGGTGTGTTATATAATTAAATTTCATCAATCCAGTAACAAATGTGAGCCCCTGGATCACTTCTTGTAGAGTCACAGATGGCCCCCTTAAATGTTTCCTCTAATCTAGCCATCCATATGCAAATTTTCCATCCATGTTCAGAATAACTTTGTTTTCTGCATCAAAGCATATGTGACTGTGCACTACCAATGGAATGACTACATCTGGCTGTGGGTGTTCTGCTAATCAGCTGGGTGACATCTGAATTTCTCCTGAACAGCCACACAAGTGCACTACTTACAGGGAACAATGGTTGTCTAATACTTTTTGCCTAAATCCCCTAACTTGCCAATCTAACTAAGCTCTGTGATAATGACCACTTAAACCAAAAATCACACAGTATCAGGTTACTCCCAGTCCTGTGAGGCAAATCACTCCAGATCAACTGGAATTTCAGGTCTACAACAAAGATAACTCGGGCAGTCTTTTCTATACTAAATTGACTGAAGATTTATTTGCTAAAAAGAGAAGAAAAAAAGAATGAGTTGTTGAAAGGTTAAAGCAGGTAAAATACATGTACAGGTGAGTCACAGGATATATACAATTCCTAATGGAAAGAGGTGTAGTACTCTACCATCGTCCTAAAAGTCTTTAAGGGCTATCCAAAATAGCTCTGGGGATCTCCATCTTCTTGTTCAGTTATTTTGGCCTGTTAGTATGCACACCATGCAGCTGGAAGAAACTGTGCTGCCGCACCTGTCTGTCTGTCCGGCTCCCCGCAGTGGGAACTGATGCTAGTCAGTTTCCTGGCTCCCGCCTGGTCCCCAGTACCCATCCACTTGCTGGAGCCAGGAAATTGACCAGGGCTGGTGCCCTGGTTAGTTCCCTCGCTCCTCCACATTAAGTGGGAAATTTGACTCATGTGGGGGTTGTGAGAACACAACCCCCATGTAAGTTGAGGGTCTACAATAATGGGAATCAACATATGAAACTTTTTAGGACCACACTTAAATATCAATGCCATTAATTGGCAACTTATTCATTGTTTTATGGGATTATTTGTTTGAAATCTTTAAAAAAAATCACGAATTTTCAAAATCTTGGCCGAATGCATGGTGTTTTTGAAGGTAATGCATAGCTCCTGGGATCATCTGAGTAATAAAGAAACGATCATTAGGACTGAATGGAAAAGAGAATATTTTTC
This sequence comes from Carettochelys insculpta, assembly GCF_033958435.1. NCBI lineage: Eukaryota > Metazoa > Chordata > Testudines > Carettochelyidae > Carettochelys > Carettochelys insculpta. The sequence continues at coordinate 69,053,915 of NC_134144.1, forward strand.
ACAATTATGGGATCGTATTTGAGCAGTTCTAGGCAAATTAGGTGTTAGTATCAATAATGATGCTTCATGATTTATTATTGATTGTTACCAGTTTTGGCCCTTTTGTGCATCCTGCCTTGGATGTTGCTTGCAGAATGACACATGAGGGTCTCAAATAGCACTGCATTCTCTGACGTAATGATTCCCTGGCTTCAAATACCTTGGGTTGAATCCCAACCGGATCCTGGAAATTTTCGGGCCCTGAGCTGAATCTGCCCATGTCGTACAGTAAACCCTTTCATATCTGGCTTTCTGTCATCTGGAACTGTCTTATAACTGGAATTTTAACCATAAGTAAAATTTAGTTATGTTTCCATAAGTGAATATTGTGAAAGTAAATACAAATAATTACAGCAAATACAGTACAAGTTTGCTGTGTACATTATCACTGTTGATAAATAAAATATTCTGCATACATTTGTGTTTGTTTCTTAATATCTAATCTTGGTTTGTCTTTACTGTTATGAATTGCTAGGTCCACCTCTCTATTATTCAGAAAATTTGAATATCCGGTCCTGGGGCTGCCAGATATGAAAGAGTTTATTGTACATAGTGAGTAAGCTCTAGGTCAGACACTGATTTAGTGAACCAACTTTCAAAAGCCAAACTCAACAGTAATGAAAAGCCTGATGTGATCTCAACCTAAAAGGACTGATGGATATCTGGCCATTTTAATCTTCAGTCATGACCTAGGCAATTAACTCATTGATTGTCTTGGGAGTTCTGCAAAGCTGGGAGGTGACAGAGAGACCTGTTGTGGTGGCTTTTAAAATAAAAGATGAGCTATTCTTTATTGATTTTAGTGAGTTTGCTATGTCTTTTCACTACATTATACCATGGGGCTGCCTTTTAAGAGAGAAGGAGCCACTGCTGGAGAGGATTGTGAACAGAGGAATTATCCTTGTTACTTCTGGAGGAATTTCAGGATGAAGTGGAGGAGCTGCTAACAAAATGAAGCAATCTCTCATTGAATTCCAGCTGCTCTGCCAAAGAATAGGATACCAAATACTGTGCCTGCTGACCCAGCCCCTTGGCAGGGGCTGGAACTAACTACAGCTAGTGCTGCTAGTGAATACCTCACTGTAGCAAAGTGACAAGTATCAGAGCAGTAGCTGTGTTAGCCTGTATCTGCAAAAACAAGAAGTTCTGTGGCACCTTATAGACTAAGAGGTGTTTGGAGCATAAGCTTTCATGGGCTCTAAAATACCTGTTAGTCTATAAGCTGCGACAGGACTTCTTGGCTACGTCTACACGTTCAGCCAACATCGAAATAGCTTATTTCGATGTTGCGACATCGAAATAGTCTATTTCGATGAATAACGTCTACACGTCCTCCAGGGCCGGCAACGTTGATGTTCAACTTTGACGTTGCTCAGCCCAACATCGAAATAGGCGCAGCGAGGGAACGTCTACACGTCAAAGTAGCACACATCGAAATAGGGATGCCAGGCACAGCTGCAGACAGGGTCACAGGGCGGACTCAACAGCCAGCCGCTCCCTTAAAGGGCCCCTCCCAGACACAGTTGCACTAAACAACACAAGATACACAGAGCTGACAACTGGTTGCAGACCCTGTGCCTGCAGCATAGATCCCCAGCTGCCGCAGAAGCAGCCAGAAGCCCTGGGCTAAGGGCTGCTGCCCACGGTGACCATAGAGCCCCGCAGGGGCTGGAGAGAGAGCATCTCTCAACCCCCCAGCTGATGGCCGCCATGGAGGACCCAGCAATTTCGACATTGCGGGATGCGGATCGTCTACACGGTCCCTACCAGTGGGGCGCTATTCCTATCTCCTCATGAGGTTAGCGACTTCGACGTCTCGCCGCCTAACATCGAAGTTAACTTCGAAATAGCGCCCGACGCATGTAGACGCGACGGGCGCTATTTCGAAGTTGCTGCCGCTACTTCAAAGTAGCGTGCACGTGTAGATGCAGCTCTTGTTTTTATAGCGTGGTGGAGTCTCAATTCTAGCAAAAGTGAGGTGGAAGTGACTTTTTGGGCAAGAGCAGTTGTCTTCCCGAAGAACAGTGCAGCTTCCTCTAGAAGCAACCAAACTGAGACCGTTCAAGCTGGAATTTGTTACATTATTAGTCAGCTGAAAAATAAAACCAAGCCAGGCAGAATCTTGACCCTATAGACCATGTGTTGGCAGTTTTATTGTAGGATAGAAAAGCCACCAGCATATAGACAGTTCTTCTATTATTGAGTCTCTTGTGTCTTCTTCTGAAGCAGCTGTTACTGGCCACTGTTCAAGATACGATACTGGGCTTGATAAACCGCTGCTCTGATCTAATGTGGCAATTCCTACATCCCCATGAGACTAGCTTAAGGCAGGGTATTGCAAGTCATTATTAAACGTGACAGAGATGGTGTGTCTTAACCAGGGATGAAGTTTATTTACTTGGCTATTTCGGTGATATATTTAAGGTAGTTTCACGCTTCTTTGTTTATAAAATTCACTCACATAGAAAAGCCGATGTTGGGATTGAGTACACATGGTTAGACTGTGTCTGACATCTTACTGAGGATTGGCTACACTCTCAGCTGCTATTCTGCTGCTGCTGTCTCTGATTTCTGTTTCCAGCAGGCTCCTTTGGATTGCTTTCCATTCAAAGTAGCAACACGTGACTGCTTATTATGATAATAATAATACTACTAAGCACTTGCATGGCATTTTTGATCTCTGTTGGGCCATTCAAACAACACAAGCAGGGCAAATCTTGGTCAATTTACTCACAAGTGGTATATAAGAGGCAATTTTTCCTCAGGGAGTACTCACTTGAGAAAAGCAAGCAAAATGTGGCCCACATCTAGCCCCGACTCAGGGAAGCAATAATTAAATGTTCTCCTGAATAGGGATGAATTTAGGCACATGCTTACATCCACTGCCCACCAGTCAGGCCCTGCTGTGAGCATCTCTGCATTGGGTCCCACTGGGCTGGCTGCATCCTTAATCTCTGTTTTTCAGTGGAAAAATGAGTTGGGATTTACCGTTTTGTGGAAAGCATCTGCTTTCTTCAGACTCTTTTGAGGTTTTAGCCTAAACAGGACATTTCTAGTTTTTAGCTGATTTTTTCTTCTTTTTAATGGAAATTCACAGTTTTCCCAAGGAAAATTTTACCGTTTTCCAACCAGCTGGTATACAGACATCTTCACTTTCAGGGCACTCCAACACTGAGTGCTGTATAAGGAACAAAATAACTGTCTTCATACATATATATGGCCACGTCTACACTAGAAAAATAACTTTGAAGTTGCTTATTTCAAAGTACAGCTTTGAAGTAACAAACTTGAAAGTTAAGCATCTACACACACCCTACTTAGAAGCTGACTCCTAGGAATAGAGTAAGGACTTCGAAGTTGGGCTCCCTACTTCGAAGTAAGGGAAAACGTGTGTAGACTCTCTGCTGGCTACTTCAATGTAGTGACTAACTTCGAAGTTAGTTCCCAGTGTAGACACACATATATAAGGAACCACCCAAAATACTGTAATATGGCTATAGCCAAAGGAAGCACCATACAGTAAGATGCTGTTTCTAAGAAAATGAGTATTTATTTTCCAGGAATAAATGCAGTTGTGACCATTGTTCCTTCTGATTTTTTTCCATCCCTATATGGAATATTTTTCTTATGTGCATGGAGGCATGTGTGAATGTGCTCCATTGGTAGAAACAAATCTGTGGGCCCTCTGCTAATCAGCTGGGTGGCATTTGAATCTCTCCTGAGTGGCTGCATAACTCACAGCTTACAGGAAACGTTAGCACTGGGGCAGAGAGGAGGAAAGTTTGCTACTTTCAAAACAGGGTAAGAACTTCTGGTTTCACTTCTAAGTTTTCATTTTTTTTCTCTGCTCAGAAGAAAAAACAGTTTCAGAAGCACAAACTGCCATTTGTCTTCAGTTCTTCTTGTCCCCAAAAGACCACCTCCCTGTTACAGAGAAATGCAATAAAAAGCACAATAGCTAATCAAATGCCTTGTCAATTAAAATTTTCAATTTAGGTGTAACTTTAAAAATCTCCTTGAAGTGACTGTGAAAATCCAGACTCCCCATCTTCTCTCTCTGTGGTTTCTCAAGCTGGAAAACCAAAAATGGAAGCTCCCAAAATCATAAGTCACTTTTGAAATTTTTGTCCTCTAGATACTATCGTGTGCTTATATCAAAGGGGTAGCTGTGTTAGTCTGTATCCTCAAAAACGATGAGAAATCCTGTGGCTCCTTATAGACTAACAGGCTTTTTGGTATATAAGCTTTCGTGGGCAAAGACCCACTTCGTCAAATGCATCTGACAATGTGGGTCTTTGCCCATGAAATCTTATGCTCCAAAAAATCACGTACTTAGCACTTTTCTGTCCCATAGCACTGCTGCATGTTTGTTATGCCACTTATAATTAAAAGCTGACAAATGCAACTCCAATAAGTGCAATTTTAATCTAGCTTATGTATGTTACATATTTATATAAAGGACAACATATTCGTGGAAATGTCAGTGCATGTTAACAATGGGTTTGCGTATGATTTTAACTCCAGTGGCCCTGGCTAGCTTTTGTGTCGTGACGCAATCAATAATGTATCATGCTGTTTTGCTATAGCTGGAGGCTATACTTGCAGTTTATTAATACATGTGATAGGTGGTTTTTCATACACAATTGCAATTAGCAGTAATGTTGGAGCTAGTTTTTTCATCTTCCATTCACTTCTGCCTGGAGAAGACATCTAAGTATACCCATCAAACACCCTAGCACAGAGGATGAGTAATCCAAGGAGGGCACTTTAGGATACGTACCTGCCCACTACTGGAAGGAGAGAAGAGCTGTGATGGCTTAACGTAAAGATCCCAAAACTATATCTCAAAGCCATCTTCACTTGACTTCTCTGGAAGCTTGAAGAGACATCTCTTCAATTCACACATAAGATCCCTTCCTGCTGCCAAGACAATGCAGAGGTGGCAGAACAATCAAGAAGGAGGGAGAATGGGTGCTCGGGAGCTGGAATCTGTTATTGCAACTCTGCATCTCAGCACCCACGAGGCAGAGTTTGGAAAAGAGAGACTTTTGGTGGGAAGGATGCTGGCTAATACATCTATTAAAACTAGGCTGGGAAGTGAAGAGAGATCTTTTGTACTGTTCTAAATTGAGGATTCGAGCTGGTCAACATAGGTGGAACAACCATCACTTATTTGCCCTTGCATGGAAGAATTTTTTTCACTGATATTTTGAAATTCAAGGAAACCAGAGGATAATTGCTCAACAGATCATAGAAATTAAAAAAAAAAAGTCAGATATGGTTAGTGCAAGATCCCCTTCCTAGGACAGCACCTGATTCACTTAAAGCTTGTGAAGATCCCATGTGCTTAAGAGTTTTGCTTGATTAGGGTTTTAGTGAAGAGTAATGATGTATTGTGGTGTTAGTCTCCTTGACTTAATTACTTCGCTTCTGTCGATTGGTGTCTGAACATTAATGTTCTTAAAGTTGCAAGAGAATGTGGGGGGTGAACCCGTGTAATGGAAGGTTGTTATGGTGCACATGTATCTTATATTCTACCATTTTTAACTTGGTGTGAAAATGGATTTTCCAAGCCTGGCAAGTAATGGGATTTAATTATTCAGCAGAAGCTGCTGTGGTACCCAGAAAGGTTTATGAAAATAACATTATCATGAATAATAACTCAAGGGTCCTGCCCAAAGTCAAAAATACTCTACACGTCTCATTTTGCATTTATTTTAACAGAGTAGTTTTGGTCATAGCTGTCAGGAAAGGTGGACATGAATAGCCACAATTACTGGACTACGCAGAACTAATTAAGAGCTCTGAGGCTGCCGAAGGAGTCCATACCGTAGCCCAGGATTGATCAGTAAGACATGCATACACGATTATGACATAATCTTCTCTAACTCCTTCCAAAGGCAATTTAGGGCACCATGAGCACATCCAAACTTCACTCTGCTGGCTCCCAGTCTTCTCAGACTGCCATTTTAAGATTGACAAAAGGGGAAGACAATGGGATATATTTATATGGGGTGGGATCCATATATGGGGTTCCCATCCACTTAGTGCTACAAGGAAGAGTTCCTCTGTTATTGGAGTAGGGCTTGGTTCTACTGTGTTAGACACTGTACAAACATAGAGAACCCCCAGAAGGCTACATTCTGACCAGGGTTCTCTCTTTTCATGTGCCCTACCACTAGAAAGGTACACTGCTGGGTGTGGGTTCTTTGGAGACTCTGTAATGACTTGGACAGCCACTGAATCTCTGCTGGGCAGCCGTCCAAATGTTCAGCTTATATGGAACACTGATTCTGACCATAGAAAGCTGGGACAAGAAGACTGTTTTCAAAATAAACCTTGAATTAACTGACCGTATTGTAAAAAAAAAACAAAAAAACAAGCAGTCCTGTAGCACCACAAAGAGTAAATTTTTTTATTGGATAAAGTGCTACAGGACTGCTTGTTTTTCGTGAAGCAACAGACGAACACAGCTACTCCTCTGCAAGTGTATTGTGTCAACTTTTGGCACAAATGCATTGCACTCGCGTGAGCATTTGTCTGAGTAGAGATTTGGTTAAGAGCTTCAGGCACTGGCTGTCAATGACAGTTTTGTTAGCTGTGCCTGGCTTGTGCAATATGCTTACAATATTAAACACATGCCAATAAGAAAAAGAGTGTTTGTCACTGAGGCCCATAAATGCAGTTAAGGATCATAGCAAAACCTTGTTTTGATTTTGTTTTATTTCTCAGTAGCTGGATTAAAAAGAATTCGAAACATTAACTGCAGGAAGCTCTTGGCGAGCACTGAAGAAGATCAGATAGAATTACAGGACACAGTGAATTCCAAGAAAAGAAGGGAATTTGTCAAAGATTGAGTTTTCCCTTAAGCTAAAGAGAAAGAGGATTGTTTTGACAATAGCCATGTAGGCAGTGCCTTGTACTTTAAGAAGGGAAGAAGAAAGAGGTATTTCTTCTTTTATTGTCAGAGGGAAAAACAAGTGTTCAGAATAAACAGCACACCTGATCTTTACTGCGTGTAAGTGTTGAAGTCAATGGCACTACGCCAGTTTATACCAGCTGAAGGGCTGGGCCATAATGTTCAACTCACTGTAGTTGGAAACAAGCCTTTGATTTGAACCCACAGATCTTTCTTCTGTGGAGAAGGACTAGACCCACCCCTCTCCATTTGTGGGGTAGAAGAATTCTAGAGGGTACAGCCTGACTGGCTATTAGCCAAGATCGGCAGGAATGGTGTCCCTAGCCTCTGTTTGACAGAAGCTGGGAATGAGCAGCAGAGGACGGGTCACTTGATTGCGTGCTTAGCTCATTCTTCTGGGGCACTGGGTATTGGCCTTTGTTGGAAGGCAGGACACTGGGCTAGATGGACCTTTGGTCTGACCCAGTATGGCCATTCTTATGTTCTTACTGTGCAGTTGCCTGTAGCTCAGGGCTGGATGAAATACGGCCCACAGGTCGGCTCTGTCCAACATTTCTGTACAGCACCCCAGCATACCGGGGCGTTCATTCTGGTTCCATACTGGGACTTCACGCTGGTCCCAGAAGCAGATGGCTTCTGCTGCCATGCCTTTGCATGCTCATAGTGGCGCGGGGGTGGGGAGGCAGTAGGTCTCCATGCCCTGCTCCCCTCCACCAGCAGCACCCTCACAGCTCCCACTGGGTGTAAAATGGCCAATGGGAGCTGCAGAGGAGGTGGTTCCCCCAGGGGGCATGCAGAGACGTGGTAGCAGCAGCTGGCCTCCTCCAAGGGCAGTGTGCAGCCGCATCCTGGAGCCACAGTAGGCAGGACACCTGCCCGAGTGCCTGACTCTGCCATAGGCTGAGAGTTTTGTGTGCTGCGTGTCTCCTAGCAAGAGCCTGCACTTTGCACCCCTACCCCAACCCCACACCCCAGGTCAGAACCCCCTCCCTCCTGCACTCCAACCCTTTCCAGACCTGCACCCCTGCTATGCTCCTGCACCAGGTCAGAATCCACTCCCGCAACCAAAGTTCCTCCCAGAACCTACACACTCTCCATTAATGAGGTGGCAATACGTGGCCTGTGATGACTTACCATAATTTCTGGAGTGCATCCCACAATGAATTTTATTGTCCATTGGTGCTATAGTCTGTGCCCCCAACAAAAGAACCAATGGGGGGCACAGGAGGAGGGCACTGTGCCTTTGGCCTCAAGCTCAAAGGGGGCCTCGCACTTAAGTTTGTCCTCGACAATCAAGTGCATTTGCAGAGAAAGTGGCTAGAAAAGCTTTTGTTAAATTAAAAAAAAATTAAATTGTCTCTCCCTATTTTTGGTGCCTTATTTTATTTTAATATTGCAATGTCAAGGCTGACCCCTGCTCTGAGAGCAGAAGGTTGGGACCTGAAAGAAACCTTAAAAATACTTTGCCTTTCTAGGCTTCTGCTTAAAAGCTTCCCAAGGTCACATATTCCCTGACTTGGGAGGTAGCTGCCACCCCCCAAGTGAGAAAACCCCTCTTTAAAACCCACTCAGACACACTTGGGATGTCTCCCTGTGGGGTAACCCCAAGCTCTTAACCCTCCCTGAGGAGAAAACTTGAAAACAAAGAGGAAGAAATTAAAGCTGCAATGTGATAGCTGATCTTTTAGTCTTAGGCATGAATATATGCAAACCCTTCTCTAGGACCCAGGAATCAAATCACTGCCTTAATAGAGTGATATGTTAACAAAACAAAAGAACTACATGATAAAGCATACTTAGTTACTAGGCATTACAAAGCATCTTAAAAAAAAAAGGGTAGGTTCAAGACAGAGAGTTACTTCCCTGGGATGCAGTTTAAAAGTTACAGTGTGCATAAGCCAGCCTGAGAAGTCTACTACCAACCCCCACCCCCACCCCAACAAAAAACAACAACAACAACAACAACAAAACCCCCTGATTGCATAGGACTAAGCATTTCCTAAATACCTCTGCCTCTGTCTCCTGGGGTCACACAAAGAGACTCCCCACAGGTAATTGCTTCCGTTCAGAAGATCCCTCTTTCTTCCCATTGGTTCAGCTGGCCACTTGTCAAGAGAGAACCTGCTCTCTCTGGGTTTAAGCCCTTATAGGCATTCATTCGTGACAATGCTAATTTTTTTTTATCTTTATTATGGATAAAGACCTAAAAATGTAGAATTCTGGGGAGTAAAGGCACTTTGAAGTAGTGCAGGCACTTCAAAGTACTCGTACTACATGGCATGCCAGCATTTCAAAGTTGGACACTTCAAAGCTGCCGTGGGGGAGAATGAGCCTAATGAAGTGATGCATATTCATGGCAGCATTTCATTAGCAGTCTCCCATCAGCCTGATTACCGTGCCCCCTTCAAAGTAAGGAGCAAATGTAGACATAGCCTGAGAGATTAGGACTGACTCACTACATTTGAACTTCCTAGGAGGAGTAGGTTGTGAGACTGACGGGGGAATGGGAGATTCAGCAGGGTGGGAACAGGTTAACATCCTCATCCAGGCCAGAAGAAGATACGCTAGTAATAGCAACCCTACAAATGCTTAGAATTAATTCCTTTTTGAAGTAAAATTTGTGTTCTGGAAGCTGACTTATTTTACATTCGTGGAAAGAGATTTTTTTTTCTTTAACACTTAAAAGGGACCATTCACAATAAAAGCCTAGTTGAAAGAATTACACTCAACCAGGAAAAAGAAAACCTATGTGTCAAATCAAATCAAACCAATAGATGCTGGATTTTGGACAGCAGCTCTTTAGATGGGAAGGATAGTTCAGTGGTTTGAGCATCCTCCTGCTAAACTCAGGGTTGTGAGTTTAATCTTTGAGGGGAACATTTAGGGATCTGGGGCAAATAGATAAAAAAAATCTGCCAGTGATGGTGACAGGTCCTGCTGTTGAGTGCAGGGGACTGGATTCAATGACCTCTTAAGGTCCCTTCTAGTAATATGAGATAGGTACAATGAGCTGTACATATAGGCCATAAACCAAGAATTATGAGTAAAAGCTTTGGTGCATAATACTGATTAACAAACATAGTCAGTAGTTGATTAAGTGGTTGGCTGCAAATGATTTTCTCTCTCTCTCTCTCTTTCTACTCTCTGAAAAAGTAAGGGCTTTTTTATTTTTGTTTTGTTTTTCAGAATCCGCCTAAGTGATTCTAAATTTGTCTTAGGTGATGTCCTATGCAGGTTCTGGAGAAAATACGTGTAAATTTTGTTTGAGATGGGGAAGGAAAATAGGTTATGAGATTTTTCTTGCTGTTATGTTAAAATGAAGAAACCAGAAAACAATTATTGTACTGCTATTGTCTTTAGAGAACACCATTCTTCATAATTATTCACTTATTATTACACTATCGCATAGAAACTTCCCTGAAGATACGAGCTAAAAGGCACTGGAAAATGATTTTCCTGTACCACAAAATTTCCCATCTCAAAGCAGGATGAAAAGTTGAAATTACAAACTTTTGTGAAGCAAAAAAGCTGGAAATTAAAATTGGTTTGGGTTCATCAAATTACATCATTTCAGTAAGTTCAAAAGTTTTGATTTTCAACACAATAGTTTTACTATAATTAGTTTACTTTTCTAACAGAAAAATCATTTCAAATTAGAAAAAATGAAATCTTTCCTTTAGAAAGTATCACCGGAACTCCGACAATTTTCAAGAACCATTTCCAAAATTCTTTCAAGTCAAAACATTTGCAAGGGACCCGTTTCCACAAAAGTTTCAGTTTTGACACGATTCTCTGATTCTGTTTTTTAATTTTTTCAGAAAAGATTTCGTCAAAAAACTCCTGACCACTTTGCATCAGGGCCCCAAGATGGCTGACCCCAAACATCTAGTATGGGATAGCCTGTGCCCACATGACCTCATAGTTCTTAATTAGGAAAGACAGACAAAGGTCAGGAAACAGAGGCACAGAAAGGTCACCCTACAGCTCCAGAGCTGACCTCAGGTCTTCTTAGGGTTCTGACCTGAGATTCAGGAAAAAAACAAAACAAAACAAAACAAAAAACAAAACAAAGAAAAAAAACCCAACCCTTGTTCTAGCCACAGAAGCACATTTTTAAGAAATGAAATGAGTGAGTGAGGTGAATTGAAGCCACATGGTTTTCTTGTCTCCTGTGAGAGAGTAAACTGAGTCATCTGTCCTGTGCTGCTGAAGCAAATATTTTATTCCCCAGCTAATTTACTTGTGAGCAACGTGTTTGTTATAGAAATTCCCCAGGGTTAATAGACTGAAAATAGGGTTATTTCAGCAGTTAAACCTGTGAATCCCAAGCATGCTACTGCAGCTAGATGAGACAACTCACAGCACCTTACCTTGCAGCCCACAGAATACAAATCTAAGTGGACAGCACATTTAAATCTAGTCTTTAAAACTGAGAAACATGCATTGGATTCTCTGAAATCATCCCAAAACACAAGAATCCAAACGTACCTCAGATGAAGAATCTCTTAACATCTTTCTTTGCATTTTCCAGGGTCTTCCAAGTAACTCCCAGTCCTGTGGTTGAATCTTCCCCCTTAAAGTTCAGCAGACTAGAGTTTCAGGATCAGGCCTGTGGTTTCACTCCTATAGCTGAAGTAGGCTGTCAGCACAGTATGTGACTGAGGATTCCTCTTTGTTGAGCACACAGTGACCTGTCACTCTGAAGTTAGCATTCAACTTCCCATGCATACACAGGTAATCTAGTTTCAATTGTATACATGAGCTAACTGACTTAGGGTATGTCCATACTTACCAGGGGGTTGGCGCTCTGTGATTTAATCTTCTGGGGATCAATTTTGCCACGTGTGCAAAGACAAGGCAAATTTGGTCCCTCTGGGCTTGGCTGTTGACCCTGGTGCTCCACACTGACATATAGAGTAAGGGATGTCGATGAGAGCCTGAAAAGGTCCAGTCTACACCAGGGAAGAACGTAGATCCTGATGCGTCGATTCTAGCTATGCAAGTGGCAAGGCTGCAATTGTGTATCTGGGATTGACTTTGATCCCTAGTGTAGGCCCAGCCTTACTTGACTTCAACCCTTGTACTTCAAGTGATAGTTACTTCTTACTCCTTGCGATACTGAGGACTACAGGGATTGACTGCCAGCCCCACATAGTTTGATTTTGCCCATCCCAGCTAGGCACACAGAATTGAACCCTGGCAGATTGACCCTAACTGGGTCGATCGTTCATGTAGTGTAGACATAACCCTGCATATTTCAGGACTTCTTTCACTTCCCTCCAAAGTGGCTAGTACTGGCCATCGCCAGAAACAGGATCCTGGACTTTTGGCCTATTGGTTTGACCTTGCATGGTAATTCCTGTGTTTATCTCCCTTCTTCCCCTTGTGTTGGCCTCTCTTTGCATGGGACACTAGCACACAATCAGATCAGCTAGCAAGGCTCTATGGCCCCTTTTTGTCTTGAGAGATGGTGGTTAGCAGTGGTGGTGGTGAGGACCTATGGGCAGTGTTTGAGTCTGCAGCTTCTCTCGTGGCTTATCCATCCAATATTGGATTTGCACGGTCAATTGTAATAACTGCACGTCAGTCTATTTCCAAATTCTTGTGTCTTACAGCTTTTCCTTCCAAGACAAAGTTCTTTCACGTGGCTTGCACGTATACTATCGAAAGATGATGTACCCTGTCATTGGAGAGAGGAAGGTTATATCTCTGCAACCCCCCTTTGTACAAGCTTCCAGAAAGACTATTTATTAATTGATCTAATGTCTCTGAGTGCTGGGGGGAGGGTTAGTTCAGCGGTTTGAGCATTGGCCTGCTAAACCCAGGGCTGTGACTTTAATCCTTGAGGAGGCTGTTTAGAGATTGGTGCAAATAGATGTCAGGGATGGTGCTTGGTCCTGCCAAGAGGACAGGGGACTGGACTAGATGTCCCAAGGTCCCTTCCAGTGCTAGGAGATGTAAGCCTCCAATTATTTATTTATATGTAGTTTGAATGCCCCAATGGACAAAACAGGAGCCAGCTGAGCCAGTCTCAGCAGACATAAAAATTCCTCCTCCACCAAGGGCTGAGTATGACATCTCTTTGTCTCTCTTGGAAGTATGGCACAGCCTAATTGCAATTCTCTTTGCTATGCCATTTGCTGTTCCATATATATATCTGTATAGAGCAGTCATCACCAGGTATTTTGATCTGATGATGTAGATTCCCAGGAGTTTGGATTGGTGTTGAATTTTTTCATGGCATTTTTGCATATGTCCCTGAATCTAAGCTTTGTTCTTCCTCTTGTTCTCAACCCACATAACAGTTCACAAAAGAGAATTTCTTTGGGAAGACGTCTGTCACCCATTCTTATCACACGACCAAACCATCATAGTCTTCTGCTGTTGGGGATCGCTATGAGGCTGGGTATGCCAGATCTTGACAGGATACGTAGATTTGAAACTTTACCCTGCCAGTTGATATTCATAATTCTGCAGAGGCAGAGAAGATGGAAGCTGTTCAGTTTTTTCTCCTGGTTCGAGTCGGTGGTCCACACCTCAGAACCATTTGGCAGGATTCTCAATACACATGCCTGACAGATTTTTATCTTTGTTTTCATTGTTATCTTAGGATTGTTCCGTGATTGTTTCGTAAGTCTGCCAAAAATCATAGCTGCCTTCCAGATTCTGATGTTCAGTTCTTTGTCCATGGATAGGTTTGCAGTGACAGTATGTACAGGACCACAGAAATGCACAGAATGTGAGCCTCAGGATCAGTTACTGTTACTGAGGCTCACGCTCTGTGCATATCTACAGTTATTTACATACAAGGCAAAGGAGCAAGTTGTGGATGGTCAGTGGAGGCTAAAGGATTTCTAAGTTGAAAATCCAAGCCTAACAGCACAACAAAGGCTTATCCCTCCAAACAACAGATGGGAAATGGCAAACTGGGATGTTTCATCTTTGCTTCTGGAACATGGCTACTTCATTTCTTTGCATTGATCAAACTCTGGGAAAAGTTTGAATGCCCCAGTGGAGCAAACAGGAGACAGCCGAGCCAGTCTCAGCAGACATAAAAGTTCCTCCTCCACCGAGGGCTGAGTATGACATCTCTTTGTCTCTCTTGGAAGCATGGCACAAGCTAATTGCAATTCTCTTTGCTATGCCATTTGCTGTTGCACTCTTTTATTACTTATGATAGAGGTGTAACTCTATTCAGATGCAGTGTGTGTGAGATTCCTAAATGACATTGTTTCAGGAAAGACAATGACAATCTGAAGGATGTCAGAAATCTGTCAGCTGTCATGGAATCAAACCGTTCCCCTAACAAATACCAGCCAGAACTAGCTCATGAATGATTAAATGCATTTCACTGGTGATACTTACCGGGAAATGGAAATGTTGTCAAATCTCATTGCTATCTATCTCTTGCACTCATGATCATGTGAAAAAAACATGTATTGGCAAGGAGGATGAAGTTGCTTTTGTGCTTTTCTGTTGAAACCTGAAATCCTCCCCTTTGTGTCAAACACAGCACAGTGGGCACCGTGTTACGACATAAGAGGGTCAAGATACACAACATTGTCTTGGTAATGTAGCGCTCTCTACAATGAAGTCTTACTAGATTCCTGCTATAATGAGGGTAAAGAGCTACTCCAATGTGTGTGTGAGTGTGTGATTGATCTAGACGTCAGACCTTCTCTAGGCACCTAACAGTTTTCAAAAAATACTCAGCATGTCAATGGTCAAAAAAAATTCTACCAGATTCTTTTTCATGCATATATTTTCCTCTGAATTTTTTGGATTTTTGTTCAAAATCTAAAATGTTTCTTTTTTAGAAGCCTGTTATGATTGAATGCCTGTAAAGGGTTAAACCCAGAGATAGGAGGTTCTGGGCTGGCCAGCAGTCAAGTGAGCCAACGGGAAGAGAGGGGAATTTTTGACTTGAGGCAGCTACCTCCTGAGAAAATCCTTTTTTAGTGTGGCTGGAGGAGAGAGACATGGAGATGGTTTAAGTTTGAACGAGGCTTGGAGGATTTCAGTAAATATCCAGGCCTCAAAAGAAATCTGGACATTCAGATATGTGAGTAGAAAGGAAATATTTAGTCAGATATCATCAGGTTATTTTTTATTTTGGGTTTGGTGTGGGACTTCTCTATTTTTTTTTATCTCTAATTTATTCAGTCCATGCACAGAATAAATTTTGTTATGTGTGCCAAGGCATGTGCAGATGTGCACCAGCAGTAGGAAAACATTTTTGGCTATGGGCTCTCTGATTATCAGCTTGGCAACATCTGAATTGCTGCTGGGTGGCTGCCCACATGCTCACCTTACAGGAAGCACTGGAGTAAGTAATGCCGTGTACCTCATCCCCATGCTGCAGACAGCTGGATAGGAAGCAGAGGGGCATCCTGAATGCACAGGAGCTGTGGGAAGGCTGACTTATACTCTTTCTTCCTCCAACATTTCTGAACAGCCATTGATTCAGCTAGTTTGGAGGGGACAAAGCTGAGTCACTGTTCAAGGTGTATATGTCCCCTTCTGGGCTTGATCCACTGTGTAGGTGAATCAGTCACAGCTCCAAACTACAGCCAATGTTTCCTCCTATTTTTCCATCCCTCTGTTGAATAAATTTTGTTATGTGCACCAAGCACGAATAGAAACCCACGCAGCTCACTGTGGGTTCTTCGCTAAACAGCTGGACAGCATTTGAATCTCTCCTGGGCATTCATCCAAGTGCACCGTTCACAGGAAATAATGGCTACAACCCTGGGCTTTTTAGCTCAATGCCTAGGGACTCAGATGTGGAAGTTCATGGTTCAGTTGTTAGTGTTGTAAAAGGTAGAGGTTGTCACAATCACCCAGGCGCTTTCAAGAAATAGTTCTTGTTTAGAGTAAGTGGGTCAGGAGAAACACTATCCCTAAGGCTGCATCTACACTTGCATTCCTCTTTCAAAAGAGGAGTGCAAATGAGGGAAACTGAAAATGCAAATGAGGTGCAGATCTACCTATCTGGCACCTCATTTGCATAGTCTTCTTTCAAAAGAAGGAAAGCAGTGTAGATGTGGCTCTTTGGAAAGTAAACCACATCTTTGAAAGAATGGTTCTTCCCAGAAAAAAAGGGAAGAAGGGTTCTTTCGAAGATGGGGTTTACTTTCGAAAGAGATATGTCTACAGTGCTTTTCTTCTTTTGAAAGAACCTCTTTCGAAAGAAGAATATGCAAATGAGGTGCAGGTGTAGACGCAAGGAATAGAAGTGTAGACGCAGCATAAGGGATGGAATGATGAGACTGAAATCAGCTAAATAGCGAGGCTGTGTTTACACTTGCATTCCTCTTTCGAAAGAGGAATGCAAATGAGGGAAATAGAAAATGTAAATGCGGTAATGATTTACATATCTCATGCTTCATTTGCATAATCTCTTTTCGGAAGAGATTCTTTTGTAACAAAAAAAGCAATGTAGATGCGGCTCTTTTGAAAATAAACCCCATCTCCAACACTGCTTTTTTTCTTTTGAAAGAGTCTTTTCTGAAAAGAGATTATGCAAATGAAGCATGAGATATGTAAATCAGTACTTTATTTGCATTTTTGATCTCCTTCATTTGCATTCCTCTTTTGAAAGAGGAATGCAAGTGTAGACACAGCCTGGGTGTTTTTGTAGAGGTGACAATTCCAAAGATCTGTGATGAATCGCTGTTGTTTGTAAACTGCATCTAACCCACTCCCAGAGCACCCACTATGATTACAGCATGCATAACCATCAGCACAAAAATTCCCTTTGACTTCAGTTGAGGCCGGGATTTTACCCTCTATCCGGAGCTGGAAGTTGAAGGCTGGGTTGAAGTCATATGACCTAAAAGTTGACTGACCCACAGGTTTTAATCAGGTGACTGATGATCTATTTAATGGCTGGACAAAAGATTCTTTGATAGGGTGACCATATTCTCCCAGGCTAAATATGGGACACCCTGGGGACAGTGATTGTCCCAGGTAAAACAGACAGATGGTCACCCTGCAGCAGGCAATGGCTGTACCCTTCCTCCCACCCAGACCTCTCCCCTCCAGCCCACTCCTGAACCTCCTACCCGCAGCCGCACTTTGCCTCCCACCCAAATCCCCAAACCCTAGCCCGTTCCTGCACCCTCCCTCCTATCTAGACCCCACCCACTCATCTCCGGCCCACTGGGGCTGGGGAGAGAAACAAGCCTGCAACAAGTTCTTCAGGGCTCATTGCTGTGGACTCCAGAGGGGCTGTGGCCTATCCCCATACTGCACAAGGCTCCAGTGCAGGGAGCTCCGGCCCTGTGGGATGCCTGGGGTGGGGGGACTCGGCCCCACATAGTACAAGGCTCTGGTCCTGGCCTTGTGACATG
This sequence comes from Carettochelys insculpta, assembly GCF_033958435.1. NCBI lineage: Eukaryota > Metazoa > Chordata > Testudines > Carettochelyidae > Carettochelys > Carettochelys insculpta. Next base: position 69,071,225 of record NC_134144.1, read on the forward strand.
GCTACGGATGGGGAGGGGGATGGCCCTGCCCTCATACCATGCAGAACTCTGGTCCCAGGTCTGCAGTACGGGTGCCTCTGTAGGGCTCCAGCCCCACTCCAGCCCTCTGGTGGGACTCTGGGAGGGGGGCTCCAGCCCTGTGGGAAGTCCAGGGGGCCTTTGGACCTGCACCATACAGAGCTCCAGCCCTGGTCCAGTGATGTGGCAGTGGGTGGTCGGGGGCTCTGCCCCTGCGATGTGCAGGGCTCTGGCCTTAGTAGGGCTCTGGCTCCACACCAGCCCAGCTGCAGGGACTGGGGGGTAGAGGGGGCTCTGGCAATGGCCCCAGCCCTGTACTGTGATGGCCCCAGTTCCCCCTTCCAGCCCCCACTTTCCTGCCTCCCAGCTCTGTCCCCAGACCAAACACACACCTGAGCAAGGTGGCGGGGGCTGCCATTGGCATCCCTGTGGTGCAGCAGGCACAGAGCTACATTTTAAAATAGCGGTGGCCAGAAAAAAAAAGCCCTGCAAGTCTCCAGCCAGCACTGGAGCGGGAGGAGCCGAATACTGGACAATGGCTACGTCTACACGTGAAGCCCTATTTCGATGTAGCAACATTGAAATAGGCTATTTTGATGAGTAACGTCTACACGTCCTCCAGGGCTGGCAACATCGATGTTCAACTTCGACGTTGCGCGGCACCACATCGAAATAGGCGCTGCGAGGGAACGTCTACACACCAAAGTAGCACACATCGAAATAAGGGTGCCAGGCACAGCTGCAGACAGGGTCACAGGGCGGAATCAACAGCAAGGCGCTCCCTTAAAGGGCCCCTCCCAGACACAGTTGCACTAAACAACACAAGATCCACAGAGCCGACAACTAGTTGCAGACCCTGTGCATGCAGCATGGATCCCCAGCTGCCGCAGCAGCAGCCAGAAGCCCTGGGCTAAGGGCTGCTGCCCACGGTGACCATAGAGCCCCGCAGGGGCTGGAGAGAGAGTGTCTCTCAACCCCTCAGCTGATGGCCGCCATGGCGGACCCCACTATTTCGAAGTTGCGGGACGCGCAATGACTACACGGTCCCTACTTCGACGTTCAACGTCGAAGTAGGGCGCTATCCCCATCTCCTGATGAGGATAGCGACTTCGACGTCTCGCCGCCTAATGTTGAAGTTAACTTCGAAATAGCGCCCGACGCGTGTAGCCGTGATGGGCGCTATTTCGAAGTTAGTGCTGCTACTTTGAAGTAGTGTGCAATTGTAGACACGGCTAATCAGTCCCATTTAAAAAGCAAGTTAGAATGCCTTTTTGGCTCCCTAAATATGGGACCGTCCCGCATAATACGGAACGGATGGCTACCCTAGTGCTTGAGGTGTTCTTAATTGCAAGCTAATTAGCAGCTGATGTGCACCCTGCACAAAAGGGGCCAGGTGAGCACCCCATTGCTATTGTGAAATAGTATTACGAAGCATTTGCCTCGTTTTTGTCCTGTTGAGAATTGTCAGAGTGAAACATTTGTAGTTATGGTGCAGGTCAGTGGTAGGTCAACAGATAGTGTTGTGATCTTCAGTTTCAAGCTGTTTCTGGAAGGAGGTTTATCTTCTGTAGGCACTCAATTATATTTAGTGGAGCTTGTCCATTCACGGAACTGGTTTTCTAGAGCCTGCAAAGACTATGATCATAGACCCAGACATGTAGCACCTTATTCCACGTCTAGTTCCAGTGAAATCAATGTTTCTATACCGTTATTTGCAAAGGTTGCCTTAAAATTAGGAACCTAGTCATCCTAGGTCAGGAAGATGATATATTTAGTAGCCTGCCTCTGACATAGGTTAGTACTGGACGATTTAGAGGAAGCACTGAATTGCAAGAACATGGATTTAAACTAGTCTTGAGGTTTGAAGGCTTTTTACCTGTACCTGAAGGTCGCAAGTCATTTGCAGCCTCATCATGGAACCATAGTGCTGGCCTACAGGATCCTGCAAGAAATTATAGCCACAATCTATTGGGTGCTTTGAAGGAGAAGAGGGCAGGGGTATCTCTAAGAGATTCAGGGCTTCCATCTGCAGAGCAGACAGCAGGGCAATGAAAGTGAATGAAAGATGCTATGACCACCATGGTCCACTGCCTAATTCAAGTGGATTGCATAGCACAAAGGGGAGCAAGAGGGAGCCAAAGACTTTGTGAGCAGAGAAATACTGCAGGCAGGAACTAAGTTCAAGGCCTTTGATGCAGGGACAATGGAAGTTTGTTGTGGATGGTGAATCTGAGATTTTCGTGTAGGAAACAAATACAGCTTCATGAAAACTTTATGCGCCAGCCTTTCCCATTTTTCTACAAAAGTTGATGTGCTCTGCTTTTCTTAGAAATTTCCTTCCTTTTAACAATTCCCTGATGATGATGTTAGCCCTTGTGACAGGGATGCTGTCCCGTTAAGATAGAGTTCATAGCTCTCACCTGATGGGTTGAAATAAAGTTCACAATACTTACGTGCTTATGAGGTTGAAATTCTCCTGTAGCTTTGATTGTTGCTGCAGAAGATCTCCTGGGCATTCCTATGCTTGGCCTAAAATCTCTAAAGCTCCGCTGGTCTGACAGGCATTAGAGATTCCTATGCGGTACAACATCACTGCTCCTGTAATTCACTTAGATGCAGACCCCACCTGCATTTGGATTATTAGCAGTAGTTCAGTTCCTTCCACACATTGTAGGCCCTGGTAAGTTATGTATCTTGGCTGAGCCTTCAGAGAGATAGCCACGTATCAGAGAGGTAACCATGTTAGTTTGTAGTTTCGAGAACAACAAGAAGTCCTGTGGCACCTTATAGACTAACAGATATTTTGGAGCATAAGCTTTTGTGGGCAAAGACCCACTTCATCAGATGCATGAGTGCCGGGGGGCGGGCGGATGGTTTCAGAGGGGAACTTGAAGAATGGGGTCGCAGTAAAAGGAAGAGCCAGAGCTGACAAGGTCTAGTCAGCAAGGTAGAAATGGCCCATTATCAATAGTACACATAAAAAGAGGAAAAAACAAGTCAGATCACACAGGGGGATATGAACCATTGTCAGAATCTAATGGGGAGATATTAACACCCAGGGCAGAGAAGCTGTTTTCGTAAACTGTGAGCCACTCCCAGTCTCTGTTTAATGCTTGGTTAATGGAGTCAAATTTGCAAATAAATTGCAGCTCAGAGATTTCTCTCTCCATCTGATTTTTGAAATTTTTTTTGTTTCAGGACTGCCACCCTTACAAAGAGAGCCGTGTTAGTCTATATACTATAAAAACAAAAGAGCAGTCTAGTAGCACTTTAAAGACTAACAAAATAATTTATTAGGTGGTGAGCTTTCATGGGACAGACCCGCTTCTTCAGAGCATAGCCATACCATACCATTCTGTTAATGACCTGAAAGTCTGTGTTTTACTGAAAAGGAACTTTGAGAATCACCTGCAAAGAGAGAGTGCCGACATCTCTTTTATATTCAAATTTGACACATTAACATGTGGTTTGAACCAGGACACCAATTACCTGGATCATTAGAAGAATTCTTTTACATACTTTGTTTTATCTGACTCTTGACTTCCTCCCCTCCTACCACCCCTCTTCTCCTCTGATTTGTCCACCTTGATTACAGTTTTTCTGATTTGTCAACCTTGATAACTATTTTTGGTTCTCTGTGCCTTAAATATTGAGTCTGTTCTGGTATGGCTATGGTCTGAAGAAGTGGGTCTAACCCACAAAAGATCACCACCTAATAAATTATTTTGTTAGTCTTTGAAGTGCTACTGGACTGTTTTTTTTTTTTCATGTTAAAGCTACCACTTAAAGATGGAAAAGCAGAAATACTGACAAAGCCAGAGAGACACAAATCCAAAACAAAACAATACAAGTCAAAGGTGAAGAAATCATTGGATGTCTTGCCAGACAAATGGGCAGCTATAAATTGGGCAGCAAAACACTTTGGGTAATTAGTAATTAGTAATGCCTCGAGGCATCTGGTCTTCCAGGAAGTAGTGATATGCTTAGGCTTGAATCCAGTCCTTTCACATGTACCAGGTTTCTATCAGTCATGAATACAGTAACTGATACCAGTTGTAGGTTAAAACAAAAAAGCAGCCAAGTAGCACTTTAAAGACTAACACAATAATTTATTAGGTGAACTTTTGTGGGACAGACCCACTTCTTCAGATCGTAGCCCTACCAGAACAGACTCAATATTTAAGGCATAGAGAACCAAAAACCGTAATCAAAGTTGACAAATCAGAAAAAAATTATCAAGATGAGCAAATCAGAGAGCAGAGGGCCGGGGGGTGGGGGGAGTCAAGAATTAGATTGACACCCCGCCCCGCCCCTCTGCTACTGGAAGCTGTGTATCTCCCTGTGGACCTAAGGTCAGGAGCAGTCGGGGGCTCTGCACTCTCCCCTGACCCAATACTAGCTCTGCAGTTCCTTAGCCAGAAACTGCCATTAAAATTGTAAGTAGAAAGTTGACAGCCCTAATCTAGCCCCAATAAAACTGTTTGGGGTTAAATATTCTTCAAGTGACTCGTATGTAGGTCTAGCTAGATAACAAACGTAAGATAATCCTTCAAATGTTTTAGTTGCTACAGTACCTCTGTTTCCTTCCAAACAATATGGGACACTTTCCCGCCCCATTTGCTTATTGACTTCCAAGACACCAGATGAACAATTTTGTCACATCCCATGTCACTCAACCCTTTGTATCTTTTGTCATGTCAGTCACAGAGCCATCTCCTCTTGGCTTTTCGCTGCCCTTTTGCCAGGGAGCGGGTAGACTGTAGCTCATCATGCTTGGTATATTGGACTCATCCATCATGGAGTTAGACGGGAGCCTGGAACTGCAGAGTGTGCAGAAAAACATAGCTCTTGCCATAATAATTGCTTGCAGTTTCTCTGCTTCTGTGAGACACAGTCTTTAAAAAAAGGAGGGAAAATAGGCAGGTGCGGTCGCTTCATCTCAAACAAAGATACCTTGGCATTGGAAAAGGTCCAGAAAAGAGCAGAAAAAATGATGTGGAGGGTTGGAGCAGGAACTATATGAAGTGAAATTAAAAAAACTGGGACTTTTCAGCTTAGAAAAGAGGCAAGTAGGCAAGAGGGCAAGAGGGGATGACAGAGGTCTATTAAATCATGACTGGTATGGGAAAAGTGAAAAAAGGAAGTTATTTACTTGTTCCCATAACATAAGAACTAGGGGTCACCAAATGAAATTAGTGGGTACCTGGTTTAAAACAAACAAAAGAATGTTGCTTTTTGTTCTTTTTTTCATGGAGGACATGGTTTTCCTTGCAAGAAGGTGTTGAGAAGACCAGGATCTCAGCAGGATTCAAAAAAGAACTAGATAAGCTCATGGATGATATGTCATTCAATGGTTATTATCCAGGATGGGTAGGAATGATGTCCCTAGCCTCTGTTTGTCAGAAGCTGGGAATGGGCAACAGGAAAGGGATCACTCAGGCTATGTCTACACTAGAAGCATCTGTCGACAGAAGTTACCGCCAACAGGGAAATCTGGGTAGTATTCTGACATGCAACTTGCTCTGTCAACAGAGATCTGCCAGGCTGCACTGCCCTCTGGTGCCAGAATAGGTAATGGCAGCTCTGCAAATTGGGCTGCCTGGCAACCGAAAGCCCTCTCCATCGACAGAAGTGTATACACTTCACTTTTGTCGACAGTATTTCAGTCCAGAGATTGTTATGCCTCAATTTTTTGAGGGATAATACTGTCGAGGAAAATGGAGACAAGTATCAGAGAGGTAGCCATGTGGAGACTTCTTTCGAGACTTTGTCAACAGATTGCTTTAAACGAGTGGACTTTCCCTGAGTTATGTCGGCAGAAGGCCCCGTCTGTCGACAAAACGCTGTCGTGTAGACCCAGCCTCAGTGATTACTTGTTCTGTTCACTCCCTCATGGGCATCTGGCATTGGCTGCTGTCAGAAGAGAGGATACTGGGCTGGATGGACCTTTGGTCTGACCACTTATGGTTGTTCTTATGTTCAGGACAAGCAGCAGCATCCCATCAAATTCTAGGCTAATAAAATCTGTTAGGAAATGTATAGTTTTTTATCTGATGGCAATTTATGGTTGACTCTGATCTAGAGATGGAGATGATACACAAATGATCGCTCTCTGTTCAAGGCCAGGCTGGTACGGGCCAGACATCTACAATGATAGAAAACGTGTGCGGTTGGCAATACTTATTGGTGTTTGAGAAGAATTCTACCCAGGCCTGATGATGTGGGGGTGGGGGGGGGTCAAAGAAGACAATTGTCCTGGAGCCCAGTGATTCTAAGGAGCCTGGCACGTCCAGCTGTTATCATTGCTACTGTGGCAGCGGCTGGAATCCAGCCCCCTTTGAATCAACCGCAGAGTGCTGTGCTGGATGCTCCATGGGTCTGGAGGCATCCAGGTTTGGGCACCGCTGAGGGCTGGCTGGCCCAGCCCTGCCCCTTCAGCCTGAGGCCCTGCCTTTGCTAGGGGCATGGAGCTGCCCCTGGCCCTGGCGAAACCTTGCTTCAGGGCCCATGGTAGTGCTTGGCCCTGCTGATACCACCGGTTGTCATAACAAGTCCCTAATACTGAAAATGGAGTACTATCCACAGGGAAACAGAATCATGACATTTATGGCAGTGAGACCTGGACTTCATAAAGCAGGCATGAAAAGAAATTCAATTTTTTATTACTATTGTTAATAACTTGGGGTATATAACAACACCCAGTGGCCTCCTTTTGGTTGGTGCTGTTCATGCATATAGTGAGACCTGCAGAGTCAAAAAACAAACAAACAAACCCCCACAATCAATGGATGGGAAAAGGAAATAGAAATTGTTAAAATTATCTATAAGTAGCTGGTTGGATTTAGCCCATGCCTCATGAAGTTCATATGTTGAGGTTGGGGTGCACAGGTACCTAAACTAATGTATTAAACAAGACAGTGAGGTAGAGATTATTGTCTGATTTCTCTTTATTTGTCATTTTATGTTTCTGACTGTGCCTTTGCATAGGGGCTAAAGGGAATGGAAATGTGCTCTAGTGGTTAGGAAATGTGAGTGGGTGTCAGGACTTCTGGATTCTCTTTTCATGGTTTAAGGCAAGATACCTAGCTCCTGTGTGCCTCTTTCCTCTTTTTAAAATAGGCTCATAACACATATCCCACAGTGGGTGAGAATCAATCCATAATCACGAAGTGGCTTAGAGAGGGATGACTCAGTGGTTTCAGTTGTAGCCTGCTAAATCCAGCTGTGAGTTTAATCCTTGAAGGGGCTATTGAGGGATCTGGGGGGAAAAAAAGAGACAGAGGATGGTGCTTTGTCCTGCCAAGACGGCAGGGGACTGAACTTGATGACCTCCCAAGGTCCCTTCCAGCTTTATGAGATGTGTATCTCCATATATTATTAAGTGCATGGAGATCCTCAGATAAGAGGTGTTAGACTAGCACATAACAATATTATTAGAAAGAGGGAAACGTCTGTAGAACAATGAAGCTTGATAGCTCTGAGACAGGTTTTCCTGAAGTATAAAGCACACTTGGATTCTGTTTTCTTTGAAGAAATGCAGGTCAGGGTTGGAAGCTCATGGCCTTGGTTAATTCAGATTTTAGTTAATTCAGAGTTTAATTACATGTTTGGATTTCAGACTAGAGGATAATGAAGCCTATAAAATTAGACTGATGCATAATTTGTGGGTGCTAAATTTATCACAGAATCTGAAGCCACAAATTAAACCTTTATGGTTTGCTAAAGCTGACATGTACAGTGGCTGAACCACAGAGAGAGAGAACAGAGTAATCTCAGAGATAATTGGAATGGAAGCTGTAGAATAGGTGAAATGAAAATAATTTGCTTCATTTAAACAACTTGTTAATATTTACTTTGCAGCTCCCTGAAGTAAAATGACACGGATCTGAAGCAGCATTTAGGTTCCACTCTACAGGTCTTTACACATCTACCTCTGAATTGCAGTGAGGAGTCCTCCCTGCACTCGCTCCTTATCGCACATTCCATACCTGTTAATTCTGTGTTTTACCAAATTAAGCCACTGTGAAGTGTTCTTTCAAAAACTGGTTATCAGTGTTAATAAAGGAGCAGAACAAGCTGCTCTGCACATCTGATTTCCTTAACGTAATAGTGTAAATATAATTATAAATCTATGAGAAGGGTTAAATATACTCCCCATCAAAATTTTGCCTCTTCCGGGAACTAAGTAGTATTGGCATTTGCTAATATCTCCATGGGTCTATTTGATCTTTGAAAGCTTCTGAGCTGGTTCTCCAAACTTGTTTGTCTCCTTGGAGTTAAGATACAAGCCAAGAGGAAACACCATATCTTTCCTTCATTGAGAAGTGAGACGCAATATGGAGAGCAGCACAGGCAGCTGCCGTGGGCTCTGGGGCAAGGTGGGAATGGAGCCAGCTCTGTGGCCTGAAAGGGGCAGGGCCAAGAACAGAAGGGCGGGGCTTAGGGCAGTCAGCCCTGCCCCCACACTCCCGCAGAACCACATGCAGAGTGGTGGCACAACACTCCATGGCATTTCAAAGTGGCCTGGAGCTATGGCCGCTACTGCAGAGAAAGTAGAAGTGGCAGTGGAGACAGCAGCTCTGGGCCCCTTTGAAACACCAGGTCTGGCGGCAACTACCCTTTCCTCCATCTCATCAGCAGACTTGAATATGGATCTGTGGTTCCCAGGGCACTAGGCTGGCCAACAGAGATGGGGCAAAGGGGAAAGTTGCCCCAGGGCCCAGCAGTTCAAAAGGGCTTAGGCTCCTGGCTACTGCTACCACAGTAGTGGTGATGGCTGGAGCCCTAGGCCCTTTGAATTGCTGCCAGAGTGCTGCAGATGCCTCTGAGGGTTGGGGTAGGGGTGTGGCACAGTGGGCTCTGGGTGGTACTGAGGGCTGGCTGCTCCCAGTCCCACCCCTTCCTCCCAAGGCGCCGCACCTACTGGGAGTATGGCAGTTTTTAACTGGGTTGCCTTCAAGGGCTTCGAGCTACTTCTTTCACCTCCACCCCAACAAGCCCATTGGGTATTGGAAAAAGGGGAAACATGCACTTGGTAAAGTGAGTCTACTTGCCCACTGATCCACCACACTGCTCAAGTTGCACATTCAAGAACCAAGACATTGATTAATGAACATGCAAACACATGGAAGCCGTGTCTACACGTGCACGCTACTTCGAAGTAGCGGCACTAACTTCGAAATAGCGCCCGTCGTGGCTACACGCGTCGGGCGCTATTTCGAAGTTAACTTCGACGTTAGGCAGCAAGACGTCGAAGTCGCTAACCTCATGAGGGGATCGGAATAGCGCCCTACTTCGACATTCAACGTCAAAGTAGGGACCGTGAAGACGATCCGCGTCCCGCAACATCGAAATTGCCGGGTCCTCCATGGCGGCCATCAGCTGGGGGGTTGAGAGATGCTCTCTCTCCAGCCCCTGCGGGGCTCTATGGTCACCGTGGGCAGCAGCCCTTAGCCCAGGGCTTCTGGCTGCTGCTGCCGCAGCTGGGGATCCATGCTGCAGGCACAGGGTCTGCAACCAGTTGTCGGCTCTGTGGATCTTGTGTTGTTTAGTGCAACTGTGTCTGGGAGGGGCCCTTTAAGGGAGCGGCTGGCTGTTGAGTCCGCCCTGTGACCCTGTCTGCAGCTGTGCCTGGCACCCTTATTTCGATGTGTGCTACTTTGGCGTGTAGACGTTCCCTTGCAGCGCCTATATCGATGTGGTGCTGCGCAACGTCGAAGTTGAACGTCGACGTTGCCAGCCCTGGAGGACGTGTAGACGTTATTCATTGAAATAGCCTATTTCGATGTTGGCTTCACGTGTAGACGTAGCCGGAATGAACTGGAACATTGTTCACAACTAGGGGAAAAATAATTTCCTGACTAACTTGATCCATGGCTAAGTCAAACCAAGTCTCATAAGTGCATGCATGCATGCAAAGTTTGTGATACATTGTATTTGGTTTTAATAGCCTTGATTCCTCATGGGCAGTTTCTAAGAAATTTCATCCAAGGACAAAGCTCTGAGCAGTGTTGGGTAAGTTCATACAATAACGAAGTCTACTTAGATAAAAATGAGAGAAAACCTTGAAGGTCCATCAGAAAGTTAAATTAATTACAAGATGGGCCAAATGTTGAACCTCCTATCTTGAATCATTTCCCATGTTGAGGGTATGGATGAGTTCCCATCTCCAGATCTAAACCCTCTATGGTTTTTAGATCTGTCAAACAACACAGTGGAGAATCCTGTAATGCTATGTCCCCATATTATAAATGGAAATATGTTTTGAATATGAACATGCATAATTCGAATATGCTTAATGGAAAACAGGGCAAGTAACCTATTATGTCAGAGCCTGTAATCCCCTGAATGTGCATATTCCATTTGTGTGCATGTATCATTTTCACATGTGAAGTTAGAATTATTAAGGGGAAACATGTTTGTTTTATTTTTGGTTTTCTTCTGAAAGCCATTATTAGTACTTAAGGAGCTTAATGGCTAGGTGCTCAAGATAATAATCTGTTAATGGCTTGTTTTTCCTGTAAGCCCAAACTGTGATTGGTCCTACAAAGACATGTGACCCTGCCACCCGATGCTGAAATCCATCTTGAATTTAGTACTTTGCCATGGGGATGGGGAGGACTGAACAAAGGATTGCTGCTCACGGTGCATTCTGTTTGAGGAAGGAGCAAACAAGGACTGGCTTCAGCTGGCTTTTGAAAGTGCCCCTCCAATCTAAGATACACATGAAGAGACCTGAAAATAAAGAACACGAATGGGGAGAAAGCTCTTAGAGCCACTCGAGAGAAAAGATCAGCTCCAACTTGAAGTATTTTAACTGAAGTAAAGCCTACAGTGAGAAATATGATTTGAACCAATTGTTCTACATGTATTAGGCTTAACTAGTGTGTTTTGTTTATTTTAGATTAGTAAGTTGTGTTGATCTGTCTGTTTTCACTTGCAATCACTTAAAACTTGCAATCACTTAAAACCTACTGCTTATACTTATTAATAATACAATAATACACTTGTTAATAATGAACCCAGTGTAAATAATTGTTACATGGGAGGTCATTTGAGCAACAGTTGTGCTGAGCTCTGTTTTATTGATAGAGAGTACAAATAGATATGCTTGCTCCATAAAACTTTTACAGAAAGTAAGAAGGATTTATCTGGGGTTTTGGTCCTATTTGGGGCTGAGCTCCTGGGTGCTGACAAGTCCCTGTAATTGAGATCCCCTCAGAGCTTTTAGCTGTTATCCGTATCTTTGTTGGGGAGTTGTCATCCCAACTCTGCGCCTTTGCTGGAGGGAGACCAGCACACCTGGCCCAGTAGAATAAGGTAGTGGGGTGATCTAGAGGACAAGTAAATGGGCTCTGTGGTATGATCACCACACTGGGTCACAGGTTCTGGGGGATCACTGTGATTCTACATGTCACAAGCCCATCTTTTGAAAAGTGGAGGGAAATGAGAAAAATCTCACAAGCAAATCTAATTTTGGAGTATGTCCATTCTCTGAGGACCTCTTGCAGGCTAGAGTTTTGGCCAAGGTGATGCAGTGAGCCAAGATTTAGGGATCCAGGGGTCATAGTGCACCACAAGCTAAATATGAGTCAACTGTGATGCTGTCGCAAAAAAAACCAAACATGATTCTGGGATGCGTAAATGGCACCGTGGTGAGCAAGACATGAGAAGTCATTCTTTTGCTCTACTCTGTGCTGTTTAGGCCTCAGTTGAAATAGTGTGTCTGGTTCTGAGCGCCGCATTTTAAGAAAGATACAGAGAAATTGGAGAATGTCCAGAGAAGAGAAGAGAACAAGAACGATTAAAGGTCTAGAGAGCATGAGCTATGAGGGAAGACTAAAAGAATTGGGCTTGTGTAGTTTAGAAAAGAGAAGACTGAGGAGAGACATGACAGTGGTTTTCAAGGACTTCAAAACATTACCAGGAGGAAGGAGAAAAATTGTTCTGCTTGGCCTCTGAGGATAGGATAAGAGGCAATGGACTTCCTGTTTTTCCTGGTTTAGGTTGGACATTACGAAAAACTTCCTGTCAGGGTGGTTAAACACTGGAATAAATTGCCTAGGGAATTTGTGGAATCTCCGTCACTGGAGATATTTAAGAGCAGATTAGATAGACACCTATCAGGGATGTTCCAGAGACTCTAGGAAGTCCTAGGCCCTGCCGCAAGGGCAGGGGATTAAGCCTGATGACCTAAGTCTCTTCCAGTTCCAGTGTTCTATGATGCTAAGATGGAAGTTAACTAAACTATACACATTACCTCAGTCTATGAATCTGTCCTTACCAGAATTGCTTGCAAGATTTGTTGCAATTCTAAACCATAACTTAGATTGCTTATCTGCCCCTCTCTTACTGTATTATGCATGGTACCATAATATCTAATTATCTAAACCTCCTTGGATTATAAAGTCTTGGGCTCAGAGACCACAGATAAAATTGTTTAAGGAATTAGATGTTTAATTCTATTTTCAACGGTGACTTAAGCACTTTATTTTGAAGGTAACATTTTCAAGAAATATCCAAGTTTTTAACCTGCACTGATTGTGAAATTTGTTTGTGTGTTCTAATATTTCATGTCTCAGGAAAGCAAAACAAGATTCGCTATGCTTTATATCGAATCAGTCAACCGGGTAATGCAAGAACAGGAAAGTGCTGATTTTATTTACCTTTCGATTGTAGCTATGACAAACAACGCAAATGTCTATTAACTGCATGGGTTTTCTTTTAACAGCTCGAATTAAAAAGCAAATTGCAATTTCAGAATTAATTGAAATAAGGAATAAAACATGATTTTGGATTTCTGTGTTTTGAATCTTTGCTCTCCTTAGAACTCTCAACAACTTTTTGTTACCTTTCTGGCAATGTTATACAAAACTGAAGATAATATCCTAGATGTGCTTGAATCATTGCTGCATATTTATTTCTTTGAATTTACTCTCAGTCCCATGAAAAGCCAAAGATTAAAGTACCACAAGGGCCGGAGGTCGAAAAACAACTCAGCCAAATACTAAGACTCTCACTTTGCCACATACCTGGATACTAATAAGACACTGTATTTAGTTATTATGAATAGCTCTGGGTGGAAAATGAGTGGAGAATGAAGAAAAGGGATTTAGGGGATCATTGTGGATGACAAGCTGAACATCAGTAAAAACTGTTTACCCCCCCCGCCAAAAAAAAAAAAGGAAAAAAAAAAACCAAGCAAACATCATTCTGGCATAATAAAGCAGTCAAATAGCACTTTAAAGACTAACAAAATAATTTATTAGGGGATGAGCTTTCATGGGACAGAGCCACTTGTTCAGACCATAGCCTTACGAGAACAGACTCAATATATAAAGCACAGAGGTCCAAAAATTATCAAGGTTGACAAATCAGAAAAATTGTTACCAAGGTTAGCACATCAAGGCTACGTCTACACGTGCACCCAACTTCGAAATAGCTTATTTCGATGTAGCGACATCGAAATAGGCTATTTCGATGAATAACGTCTACACGTCCTCCAGGGCTGGCAACGTCGATGTTCAACTTCGACGTTGCTCAGCCCAGCATCGAAATAGGCACAGCGAGGGAACGTCTACACGCCAAAGTAGCACACATCGAAATAAGGGAGCCAGGCACAGCTGCAGACAGGGTCACGGGGCGGACTCAACAGCAAGTCGCTCCCTTAAAGGGCCCCTCCCAGACACACTTTCATTAAACAGTGCAAGATACACAGAGCCAACAACTAGTTGCAGACCCTGTATATGCAGCACGGACCCCCAGCTGCAGCAGCAGCAGCCAGAAGCCCTGGGCTAAGGGCTGCTGCCCACGGTGACCACAGAGCCCCGCAAGGGCTGGAGAGAGAGTATCTCTCAACCCCCCAGCTGATGGCCGCCATGGAGGACCCCGCTATTTCGATGTTGCGGGACGCGGATCGTCTACACGTCCCTACTTCGATGTTGAACGTCGAAGTAGGGCGCTATTCCCATCCGCTCATGGGGTTAGCGACTTCGACGTCTCACCGCCTAACGTCGATTTCAACTTCGAAATAGCGCCCAACATGTGTAGACGTGACGGGCGCTATTTCGAAGTTACTGCCGCTACTTCGAAGTAGCGTGCACGTGTAGACGCAGCCCAAAAGAGCAGAGGGGCACCAGGAGGGAGGTGTGGGGTAGGAAAGTCAAGAGTTAGATAAAACAAAGTATGTAAAAAAGTCCTTATAATGGGCCAGGTAATTGCTGTCCTGGTTCAAACCATGTGTTAATTTGTTGAATTTGAATATGAATGAGAGTTCTGAGCACTCTCTCTGTAAACAATCGTTAAAGTTCCTTTTCAGATTATTAACGGAGGGTGTGAGGACTTTTTTGTTCCATTTTGTGTCCATTCATTCTTTGTCAAAGAGTGTTTGTAGTCTGTCCAATATACATAGCGTGTGGGCATTGTTGGCACATGATGGCATATATGAGGTTATTTGAGGAACATGAGAATGTGCCTGTGATTCTGTGAATAACATGGTTAGGTCCAGTGATGGTATCTCCAGAACAGATATGTGGACAAAGCTGGCAAAGGGGCTTGTTGCAAGGAAAAGTTCCAGGATTCATATTATTGTGGTATAGCCTGTGGTTGCTGGTGAGAATCCTCATAAGGTTGGGAGGTTGTCTATAGAAGAGAACAGGACTGTCACCTAGGGCCTTCTGGAGTGTGGCATCCTGATTTAGGATACGTTTTAGGTTTTCAATGATGCATTGCAGTGGTTTGAGTTGGGGGCTGTAGGTAATGACAAGTGGTGTTCTGTTGCTGGTTTTTTTGGGCCTGTCTTAGAGTAGTTGGATTCTGGGTATTTGTCTGGTCCTGTCAATTTGTTTTTTTACTTCTCCAGGTGGGTAATTTAGGTTTATGAATGTTTGGTGTAGTTTTTGGTCTCTGTCAGTAGGATCAGAGCAGATGCGATTGTACCTAAGGGCTTGACTGGAAATGATGGATCTTGTTGGGTGTGTAGCATGGAAGCTGGAAGCATGTAGGTATTCCAGGAAAGTGTAGTACTGATCAGGCCATCATTGATTTGTACTGTAATGTCCAGGAATTGTATCTCTCATGTGGAGTGGTCAAGGCATAAGCTGATGATGGGGTGCAGATTATTAAAGTCTCTGTGGAATTCTTCTTGAGTCTCTTTACCATGGGTTCAAATGATAAAGATGTCATCAATGTATCATAAGTAAAGGAGGCATAATAGGGGAGGAGAGAGAAGGAATTGTTGTTCCAAGTCAGCCCTAAATATATTAGCATATTGTGGGGCCATGCAGGTGCCCATAGCAGCACCACTAATCTGGAGGTATAAATTCTCCCCAGATTGGAAATAAGTGTGGGTGAGAACACAATTACAGAGGTCAGACACCAGACTGGCTGTGGTGACATCAGGGATGGAATTCCTGATCACTTGTAATCCATCTTCATGTGGGATATTAGTGTACAGAGCCTCTACATCCATGGTGGCAACGATGGTGTTGTCAGGAAGTTTTCGGATGTTTTGTAATTTCCTCAGTAAGTCAGTGGTATCTCAGAGATGGCTGGGAGTGTTGGTGGCATAGGGTTTGAGGAGGGAGCCTACATAACTGGATAGTCTGGTAGTAAGGGTGCCAATACCCACAATGATAGGGCATCCAGGGTTTCCAGGTCTGTGGGTTTTGGGAAGCAAATAGAATAATCCAGTTTGGGGCTTAGATGGTGTATCTGAGTGAATAAGGTCCTGAGTAGCAGCAGAGAGTTCCTTAAGTAGTTGTAATTTCTTTTGGAATTCCAAAGTGGGATCAGAGGAGAGAAGTCTGTAAAATGTGGTGTTGGAGAGTTTTCTGGCTGCCTCCTGTTCATAGTCTGATTTACTGTAGACAAGAAATATACAAAACACACTTCTACTCCCTACAAAAAATAAAGAACAATAAACATCTAAATTACTTCATACCTCAGGATAGTACAACTGCAACAACCACAACTCAGCGAACATCATTGTTAACCTTTCCAGCTACAAACTCAGCCCAGCAGAAGAGTCTTTCTTATGCCGGTGTCTTTCTTTCCGCCCCACTTCCTCCACAAACTTAATACAATTCTGTGGTGACCTTGTAGCCTTCTTTCACCATCTCCATCTAATTCTTCCTACACACCTATGAACATCAGTCTGAATCTCTCTCGACCCCCCCTACCAACACCAAAAGAAGACCTCTATGTGGACTCCCCTGCCAGTCGTAGTGAAAGTCTGGATTTCTACATACAATGCTTCTTCAACCTTTCACAGACTGACATTATACTCAAACAATACCAAATGAGACACAGTCTCAACTGTGCTGAATGCTATGCTGTCCAGAGTCTCAAAATAACCCAGACATTATAATTACACTAGCTGACAAAGGTCATGCTGTTGTCATCATGATAAGTCACACTATGAACAGGAGGCAGCCAGACAACTCTCTACCACCACATTTTACAGACCTCTGAAGATAGGACAGGATGCAATGGGCTTAAATTGCAGCAAGGGCAGCTTAGGTAGGACATCAGGGGAAACTTCTGAAATGTCGGGGTGACTAAACACTGGAATAAATTCCCTGTTGGGGCTGTGGAATCTCTGTCACTGGAGACACTTAACAGAAGCTTAAAGTCCTCTCAGAGACTGTCTAGATCAGGGATTTCCAACCTATGGGTTGGGACCCAAACAGGGATCGTGATTAGATTTGTTAAGGGTCACCAGCAACTCGGAGCTGCATGTGGCTCTTAAAGAAGCCATTTGAAGCTCCATAACGGTGCCACATCCAGGAATAGAGAAACAATTACACATTAAAAAAGGCAGCTTCTCCAACTTTGATATTCATAGCAATCCCAGGCAAGCCACTTAATAGACGCTTTCGGTCACTAATTTTGGCTCCCCCTCTACTCTTCTCCCCTTGTGCAGCCCCTTCTGTTCTATGTAGCTGATCTGCCAGTTTTCACTTTTTTTTGTATCTCCTGCCCCAGACCCTGAGTCTGACTCATGCAGCCTCTGAGTGACTCCCCCAGCCTCTGAGTGTGACCTCCAGCTTCTGCTTGTGACCCTCCCAGCTGGAATGTTACTCCACCCAGCCTCTGAGCGTGACCCCCCATCCCCTCCAGCCTCTGAGTGTGATCTTCCCAGTCCCTCCAGCCTCTGTGTGCGACACTAAGAGTAGACAATTGGGTGGTCTCTTTTGGGCTTAAATTCTATGGTGCAAAATTGTTACTCATCTCCTTCTGGAAGAGCAAGGGATGAGCACTTCAAAATTAAAAATTTCCTGCCAACTGTCCTACCTGGCCATTAAAATGACAGATCAGCTCAGTAAATTTTAATTGAACCCATTTACAAGCACGTAAATGGAGCACAGTGAGAACAAGAGATGTATTTCTATTTCCAGTCTTGTTCTTCTACAAAATACATGCTGCTTTCCTGACTTATATTTAGCAAAACTTGTGTCTGTTAGAGCAGGATTTAATGCAATAATGAGATGTAATTAATTGAACAATGTAAACAGAAAAGAAGACTAATTATTTTGTGTCATCCAGACGGAGCTGATCTGGTAAAGAATTTTGTAGATTAATTTATAAAGAAAAGAGGATGAGCACATTGATTTAAATATGAGTATAAATTATCTCTGTGCATTCGAAGTCTTCATGATCTCTGTTTGCTGTTTGCCTACTGCCATGTCATACCATTGCTCATAAAGAGTGAACATCTAATTCAATTAAGCCACAAGGGTGTCCATTGCCGTGATGAGTTCCTACCGTAAAGATACCAAAAATATTTATACAAAACGGGTCTTTCTGATTTTCCATGAGAAAGAGGTCAGATCCTCAAAGTGTCATTGACATCAGTATAGTTACTTCCATTTACCCCAGCTAAGTATCTGGCCAGGTGTACATTCCAAGGACTTTACAATATAAATAACGGACAGGGCAAGGCCTAGGTGTTACATCATAAATCAACATCTGAGACCCATTGGCTACAACTGCACTACAGCGATCTGCCTACAGAGATTACTGTCAGAAGAGATGTTCTGACAAAACTTCTGTTGACAGATCATGTCATCTCATAAAAGTGGATCGATCTTTTGATCTGCTCTGTTGACAAAAGGGCCCTGAAGCACCTGGGTAGCTTTTTTGTTGACAGTTTCTGTTAACAAAACACGTTTTGTGTGTGCACGCTCCTGGAGTTTTGTCTACACCCCCCCAGTTTTGTCTACAAAACTCGCTAGTGCAACCCATAGCCATAGGAGAGGGAACACTGGAAGCTGCATTTCTAATCACCCATTTTATAGTACCTTACCCCTCATATCCTGACAGTGCTCATTGGTCAGCTATTTTGACATTGTTCTCAAGATGGTAATATTGTTTAGAGATGCTCAATGCCATGTGTTCTTGAATGGGACAGAACAGGTCACTTTTGGAAAGCATTCAAAGCAGACCTACTGATGGATTGAGTTAACAAAGAGCTTTCTGATTGAATAATAGGCTTTGCGCATGGCATTCCCGTGTAGTAGCATGCAAATATTCCATTATGATCAAGAATGCTGAGAAAACCTTCACCAATTGTTTTGGGCCCACACGTTCAGCTACAACATTTCCCCTTTCATTAGAATCAATTCATTGGTATTAATTAACCATTTCCCCCTCATTGTGACTATCATCATATCTAGATACCTGTGGGTTCATGCACTCCATGGCATGGTTGGGTGGCTAATATGGAAAGAGAGCTGGATCTTATCAGGTGCTCAGAAATTTGAGCGATGGGCACAATATAAAAACCCTTAGCTCGCCATAACAATACCATGACTCTTTACTCACCTAATAATGGCTTCATAATCATGTTGAAGAGCAGGGATGTCAAAATGAGAACTTGTATTTTCACACATTATTATTAGCTATGGTTGTGGAGCGAGGCCTAATTGAGATTACTTTCCCATCAGTTTAGGTGCTGTATGAACATATTATGAGAATCCATGCCAGAGTCTGACTGTGAGAGAACAAATGGTTTCGTAATGTCAACTAGAAATTCAGTGGCAAAACTGGGATGAGAAACGAGCTGTCCTGATTCCCTTTCAAATTCCCTGACCAATGGGCTTTACTGCTCCTGAAGATTGACAACTAATTCCCCAGTCCTGCTTTCTGATATATCGCAGAAAGCTAAAAGTGAAGCCACTCAAACTAGTATACTCTCCACCACTAGCTATGTAAACAATACCTCCGAATGACAGGACCAAAGACAGATGATTATATCATAATATATGTTATTTTCAACAGCTGGTTGAAATTCAGAGTTTCTGTCTCATGGGAAATTCTGAGATTCTGAAATGCGTTTGTTCCAAATTCTGAGATTCTGGAATACAGTTTTGTTCCAAATAGGGACAAAACTTAAAAAAAAAGAAAAAGAAAAAACCTCATAATTTTTCATAGAATATTAGGGCTGGAAGAAAGCTCAATAGTTCATCAAGTCCAGGCCCATGGCCAAAGAGGAACCAGCCCTAACTAAATCATCCCAGCCAGGGCTTTGCCACTGAATTTCTAGGTAGGGTCCTGTGGCACCTTATAGACTAACAGAAAAGTTTAGAGCATGAGCTTTCGTTAGTTAACTCACTTCTTCAGATGCTGGTCCTGGAAATCTGCAAGGCCAGGTATAAATAGGCCAGAGCAAGGCTGGGGATAACGAGGTTAGCTCAGTCAGGCAGGCTGAGTTGTATTGTCATCAGTAGATCTGGAGGTGTGAACTCCAAGAGAGGGGAA
The DNA here is from genome assembly GCF_033958435.1 of Carettochelys insculpta. Taxonomy (NCBI): domain Eukaryota; kingdom Metazoa; phylum Chordata; order Testudines; family Carettochelyidae; genus Carettochelys; species Carettochelys insculpta. The sequence continues at coordinate 69,091,001 of NC_134144.1, forward strand.
GCTGCTATTTCACTACTATACAGCAGAAAAAGGACTGCAAACTTTCTAAACTCCTGCCTGCCACACACAGCCACAGCAGTGGTACCACTAACTCAGCCAGCAATATCATCAATCTGTCCAGCTACACACTCAGCTCAGCAGAAGAGTCTGCCCTTTCTCGGGGACTCTCTTTTTGCCCCACCACACGCACAAACATGATACAGTTCTGCGGTGATCTGGAAGCCTACTTTCACCGTCTCAGACTCAAAGAATACTTTCAACACAACACTGACCAACACACCATTACACAGACAACCTCCCAGCAGCGCGAGAAGAGTAACTCCACGTGGACTTCTCCTGAGGGCAGAAATAACAGTCTGGACCTATACATAGAATGCTTACGCCGACGCGCACAGACAGAAATTGGGGAGAAACAACATAGTTTGCCTCACAACCTCAGTCGTGCGGAACGCAATGCCATCCACAGCCTCAGAAGCAACCCTGACATTATAATCAAAAGGGCAGATAAAGGAGGAGCTACTGTCATCATGGACAGGTCTGACTACCAGAAGGAGGCTTCCAGACAACTCTGCAATACCAGATTTTACAGGCTACTTTCCTCAGACCCCACCGAGGAATACACTAAAAAACTACACCGTCTGCTCAGGACACTCCCTACACAAGCACAAGAACAGATCTACACCAACACACCTCTAGAGCCCCGTCCAGGGTTATTCTACTTACTACCCAAGATCCACAAGCCTGGAAATCCTGGACGCCCCATCATCTCCGGTATTGGCACTCTCACTGAAGGACTGTCTGGTTATGTGGACTCTCTCCTCAGACCCTATGTCACCAACACCCCCAGCTACCTCCGCGACACCACTGACTTCCTGAGAAGACTGCAATATGTTGGTGACCTACCAGAAAACACTATCCTAGCAACCATGGATGTAGAGGCTCTGTATACCAACATCCCACACAAAGATGGAATAAATGCTGTCCGGAACAGTATCCCTGATGATGCTACAGCACATCTGGCGGCTGAGCTCTGCAACTTTATACTCACACACAACTATTTCAGATTCGGTGACAATATATACCTTCAAATCAGCGGCACAGCTATGGGTACCCGCATGGCCCCTCAATATGCCAATATTTTCATGGCTGACCTAGAACAATGCTTCCTCAACTCTTGTCCACTAACACCCCGGCTCTATTTACGCTACATTGACGACATCTTCATCATCTGGACCCATGGGAAGGAGACTCTGGAGGAATTCCACCGGGACTTCAACAACTTCCACCCCAACACCAAGCTCAGCCTGGACCAATCTACACAGGAGATCCACTTCCTTGACACTACCGTGCTTATACACAATGGACACATCAGTACCACCCTGTACCGTAAACCCACTGACCGCTACGCCTACCTTCATGCCTCCAGCTTCCATCCCAGACACACCACACGATCCATCGTTTACAGCCAAGCACTTAGATATAACCGCATTTGTTCCAACCCCTCCGACAGAGACAAACACCTACAGGATCTGCACCAAGCATTCTTGAGACTGCAATACCCACCTGAGGAAGTGAGAAAACAAATCAACAGAGCCAGACGTGTGCCACGAAGCCTCCTACTACAGGACAAGCCCAAGAGAGAAACCAACAGAACACCACTAGCCATCACCTACAGTCCTCAGCTAAAACCTCTACAGCGCATCATCAGGGATCTACAACCCATCCTGGACAATGATCCCACACTTTCACAGGCCTTGGGAGGCAGACCTATCATTGCTCACAGACAACCTGCCAACCTAAAACAAATCCTAACAAGCAACTATACACCGCACCACAGACACTCTATCTCAGGGACCCATCCATGCAACAAACCTCGTTGCCAGCTCTGCCCACATATACACACCAGCAACATCATTACAGGACCTAACCAGATCAGCCACACCATCGTGGGCTCATTCAGCTGCACATCTACCAATGTAATTTATGCCATCATGTGCCAGCAATGCCCCTCTGCCATATACATCGGACAAACTGGACAGTCTCTACGTAAAAGAATAAATGCACACAAATCAGACATCAGAAATGGCAATATACAAAAACCCATAGAAGAGCACTTCAATCTCCCAGGACACACAGTAGCAGATTTAAAAGTAGCTATCCTGCAGCAAAGAAATTTCAAGAACAGACTCCAAAGAGAAATTGCTGAGCTACAATTCATTTGCAAATTCAATACCCTCAACTCAGGATTAAACAAAGACTGTGAATGGCTGGCTAAATACAAAAGCAGCTTCCCCTCTCTTGGAGTTCACACCTCCAGATCTACTGATGACAATACAACTCAGCCTGCCTGACTGAGCTAACCTCGTTATCCCCAGCCTTGCTCTGGCCTATTTATACCTGGCCTTGCAGATTTCCAGGACCAGCATCTGAAGAAGTGAGTTAACTCACGAAAGCTCATGCTCTAAACTTTTCTGTTAGTCTATAAGGTGCCACAGGACCCTTCGTTGCTGCTACAGATCCAGACTAACACGGCTACCCCTCTGATACTTGAATTTCTAGGTGACATTAGGAAACCATTTGTTGTGTATCAGAGGGGCAGCTGTGTTAATCTGTAGCTGCAAAAACAACAAGAAGTCCTGTGGCACCTTATAGACCAGTGGTTCCCAAACTTTTCAGTATCACAACCCCTTTTTGATTTTTGAGAAACCCTTACACCCTCTCACCTCTTCTTTACCACCATCCAACCCCGCTTTAACCAAAAATTCAAGTCGTAATTTAAACTAAACACAAAAAATTGATCAAAAAAGTAAAATTAAAAATAAGTACAAATAGTTCTTTTTGGCCCCTTGAGGGTGCCTGGTGCAGCCCCAGCTGGCCAGCTGCCTGAGTCCCATGCCAGCTGCCAGAGCTGCCTACACCAGCTGCCCACCCACCTGAGACCTGCTCCGCAGGGGCCTAACATTCACCCACCCCCTGTGCTGCTGGCACCAGCCACCCGCCCCAGCCTTGGGCCAGTTTCCCGAGCTCCCTGCCCAAACTCCACGCTGCCAGGGCCAACTGCCCATGCTCCATTCCAAGCTATCAGAGCCCCATGCTGCTAGGCACAGCTGCCTGACCCCCGCATTGCTAGGGCAAGTCACACGCCTACCAACCCAAGCTGCCCGAGCCCTGCGCTGCTGGGGCCAGCTGCTCACCCACTAGTCTGAGTCGCCCAAGCCCCGCACTGCTGCAGCTAACCTCCCACCCACCAGCCCAAGCCCCCTGAGCCTCTTGCTGCCAGACCAGCAGCCAGCACTGCCAGGGTCAGCTGCCTACCCACCAGCCTGACCCACCTGAGCTCTGAGATGCTGAAGCCAGCCACACAAGCCCCGTGAGTCCCACAAGCTGGCTGGCTGCTCGAGCACCCCAAGCCCCACGGGCTGCCCACCCACACCCCTCCCCTCCCAAAAGCCAGGCACCACCAGCCCCCTGCTCTTACCCCATCCCCCCTCACCCAAGCCAGGCACCCCCAGACCCTCATCTAACCCCATACTGCTCCCAAACCACATTCACTCACCTTCACACAAGGCAGCTAACACTGGGTCACCCATGTAAAATGGCAGGGGCTGGGAGCTGGAAGCAAAGGCCAGCTCTTTCTTTGAGTGGGGGGAACAATGGGGGGGTCTACACCTCATGCCCCCCTGGAATTTCTTCACACACCCCCGGGGGGCATTCCCTCCAGTTTGGGAAACCATGTTATAAACTAACAGATTGATTGGAGCATAAGCTTTCATGGGCAAAGACCAAACATCATCAGTGGGTCTTTGCCCATGAAAGCTTATGCTCCAATGAATCTGTTTGTCTATAACGTGCCACAGGCCATTTGTTCTGTGCTTTTCATGAAATGAAATATTCTGGCTTTTGTTTGCTTTATCTAAACGACCTTTTGCCTTATCATTTTGCTAAGGTTGAAACAGTTAAATAGGGCATGATTGCTTTGCCCTTATATTAATCATAAAATGTTAAAATGAAACAATGATAAAAATGGTACAAACTTAATACATTGCAGCAAACTTAGATATAATTTAAAGTCCTAAAAACAATAGGTTGGGATGATAATCTTATTATGTGAGTAATATGATAAGAGAGCCTTTAACAGTAACAATTTTCCCATATGTCACATTTGTAGCCTCATATGGTATCCTATTAGCATTTCAAAATGAGTCTGCTTTATTCACGGCTACATGCCTTCTTTTGCCACACGTTCGTAAAGCACACATATAAATATACAGCATGGTATGCAGAAGACACAACAAATACAAAACTCCAGACCATACGGTTATCCTCCTGCAAGAAATACTGATGTTGAAAGTACAAGCAGACTCAAATAAATAGTTATCCTAGGAATACTAATTCCCAAATTCATCAGCCAGTCGGATATGTATTTATGCCCACTCTTCACAACTTCCAAAGAATGTAGTATGTTTACATGGCTTTCCATGGTTCTTAATGCTTGGTCTCCATCAAGACTGGGGATAGTGATGACCTATGGAGTCCCAGGAGAAATTCAAGGCACAGCCAGGTAGGGTTGAGTCGCATTTGGAACCTGGATGGGAGAGTTCTAAGAAAATATCATCATATTGCAAAAAATAATAGTATTGAGTCAGCTGGTGACACTTTGCCCTCTGCAATACCAACACTATGCTTCTGAACAGGTCTAGAGTCACTTCTCACTTGTGCTACCTAAGAGACTGTGACACTTCGCAAAACTGTAATGATGACAATCTTCCCACACTGTGGCTAAGTTCAAGATGAATAACTGACAATTGCTTCGAGTCTACTTCCAAGCTCCCTTCAGATTCACCTGGACAGGGCCCTTTTCTTTCTGTATTGTCCCAGTCTGATATATGGAATCACAGACTAAATAGAATTGGAAGGAGCCTCAAGAGGTCATCAAGTCCAGTCCCCTGCAGTCATGACAGGACTAAGCACCCATCTAGACCATCCCTGTATAACTGGCTCTTAAAAATATCCAGTGAGGGAGATGCTACAATCTCTTTGGGCAATTTTTTCCCCAGTGCTTAACCACCCAGAAGTTTTTCTTAATGTCCAATGTAAATCTCCCTTACTGCAATTTCAGCCCATTACTTCTTGTCCTATCGTCAGAGGTTTATGAGAATACGTTTTCTCCCTCTTCCTTGTAGCAACATTTTAGGTAGTTGAAAGCTGTTATCATGTCCCCTTTTACTTGCCTCTTTTCCAGACTAAACAAACCCAATCTTTTCAGTCTTCCTTCAAAGCTCATGTTTTCTAGATGTTTAATCATTTTTGTTGCTCTTCTCTGGACCTTCTCCAATTTGTCTACATCTTTCCTGAAATGTGGCACACAGAACTGGACACAATACTGCAGTTGAGGTCTCATCTTTGCAGAGTAGAGAGGAAGAATTACTTCTCATGTCTGGCTTACACCACTCATATAAATACATCTTAGAATGATCGATTTTTTTGGTGACGGTGTCATACTAGTGACTCATATTTTTAGCTCATGGTCTACTCTGACCCCTAGATCCCTTTTCTAGACAGACGTTTTTCCTTTTTGCATGTGTACAATAGAGTGTTCCTTCCTAGGTGGAATACTTTGCATTTGTTGAATTTGAATCTTTTTACCTCAGATCATTTTTCCAGTTTTCCAGACCATTTTGAATTATGATCCTGTACTTCAAAGCACTTGCAACCATTCTTAGCTCGGTATCATCTGCAAACTTTATGACTGTGTCTACACTGAGCCCTAGTGCCAACAGTTGAAAATGAAAAATGGCAGCTCATTCACATATTCATGTAACTAATATGCACATTCACAAAGCTAATTTGCAGTTCCATGGCAGAAATCAAGTGATGTAGACATGGTTCTGCCGGCAAAAACCCCTTTGTTGGTAACCCCTAATGCCTGATTTTTTCCAGCTAGTTTGGGTTTATTTTCTGCCTTGGCCTTTCTAATATTGTCCCTACATGTTTGTATTATTTGTTTGTATATATCTTTTGTATTTTGGCCTACTTTCCACTTTTTGTAAGACTGCATTTTAATTTTTAGACAATTCAAGATCTTCTGCTTAAGCAAGAGTGGTCTCTTACCATACTTCCTATCTTCCCTACACAGTGGAATAGTTGTGCTCTTGTGCTTTTAATGGTGTCTCTGAAAAACTGCCAACTGTGTTCAATCGTTTTTTCCTTTGAGTCTTGCTTCACATGGGATCTTATCCACCAGCTCCTTGAATTTGCTAAAGTGTGCCTTCTTGAAATCTTGAAACCTAGCATTGCTGTGAGCTGTTAAATAGTTGACATACCACTCAAGAAGTAGCTGCTTTTTGTGGGTGATGAAGTGAATCTTACATGTGTCATTTCTGAAGCATGGCAGAGTCTTTTGGAATTGAGAAGTTCTGTACTGAAGGTTACTCTCCCTAGTTTTTTCATAACTAACATACCATTGAAAGGCATATAGTGTAACTATGCAACTCTGTTGAATTTATTAATCCATTTTGGGATAATAGTTTTATTATTACTCTTAAATGAATCAGTAAACTCAGATACATTTAATATTTTATACTATATTCAGAAGATGTTGATTTTTACACACACACACACACACACACACACATATATATATATATATATATATATATATATATGTAAAAATCAACATCTTCTGAATTTTCCCTGACTGGTCTTAACTGTGGCTTTCTTTGACTTTTTATTATTTGTTGCCCATATAGTTCTGCTGGAAACTGATTGCTGCTGAGTTATTACTTAGCCAGGTAGAATAATGGATCAATAAACTCAGCTAAAGCACTTTTTTATTTTTATTTTTACAATACATAAACTCCTAAAAATTGGAGGGCACCACCCTACAAGCCAGAACACTTGGAATAAATGAGAACTCAAGCCTAGGTGGAATACGTTGCATTTGTCTTTGTTGTGATCATACTGCCCAGTAGTTTCTTTGGGTTCAGGATAAAGGTGTGTCTCGTTTTCCCTTTGTATTCCACAAATACTTTGTTTCCAGATTCAAGATTATGCTTTTGCACCCGTGACTTTTTCCTTAGTGTGTTGTCTCTGTAGCTATGTTCACACTGCGGTGCTATTTCAGGATGCCTCGGTATCCCAGCATAGTAACTCTGCATCTAGGAAATGTGCTTGGTATTTTGAAATATTTTTTGAAATACCAGGCATGCTATTGTGGCATCCCTGTACCCCTCACTGGGGATGAGTAAAGGATGCCTCAAAATAGCTCAGTATTTTTTATTTTTGGCACTGTGTAGACAGCACCAAATCCCAAAACAGTCTATTTTGAAATGAACTTGGAATAGGATATGCAATTTACATAGCACAAATTATGTATCTTGTTTCAAGGTAAGGGCACTGTGTAAACATAGCCCATGTGAACCTCATATTCTCATGTTGATTTCCTATCCAAACAGCCTCTCCACTGTGTTGTTTTAGAACACCTAACTCATGTGTGAACCAATGCAGACAGGTTACCTTTTGTCTGACAGAAACCTGTTTGTCAGTGCCGCACTGACTTAGACTTTCAGAGTCATTTGTTTTCAATATGTCTCTGCATGTGTAGCCAAAGTTATATGTGTATGTGTGTGTGTATATTACACATATAAAAGTAAACAGAACTCCTTACATGGCATGTCTACATATGTGTCACAATGCTATTAACGACCAATGTGTTTTTGGCTTTTATTGAAGCCCTCACATGACATTTTTCATGGATAAATACTATAAAAGCAATATGTTAGGTGAAGTCAGTGTGTCAGGCCTGATAAGATGTGGTTTTACAAAATCTTTTGCCACTTGCCACTTGAGGGTTCTTAGGATCGCACAAACTAGACAAATACACCTGCACTGTCCTGTCAGGGATAGACCAAGTATATTTAATTCTGCCTCAGCACAAGAGGATGGACTAATGGCCTCACGCAATCCTCTCCAGTCTCACATTTCTGTGATCTGCTAACTAGTAATGTCCCTTCTAACAGAAGAAGCGAGCCAGTACATTACTATTATCTGAACACTATAGCATGACAAATGATAAAGTTTGCCTTCTTACAGTCATCCAGTAACTCATGTAGTGGGATGAGAAAATACTATCAAAATTCAGAAATCCTATATGAAATCACATTAGTTCCACCATGTTCATTTCAGCTTAGATGAATTCTTACCAGTTCCAGGTACATCATTTTGAATAGGATTTAGGCTTCAGTGCAGTTATATTTCCAGCTTTAACTAATTTTTCATTGTTCAGATAGTTAAACCTTCAGAGCTTCAACAGAGCTGCAATGAACAGGTATCTTGGGATGCTGTGAATCCAAATGTTGACATTTTTGTAGCAAAGCTTGTTAGAGCCTTTGCCAGGAATCTAAATTCTATATTTTAACTGGCTGACTGCTCCTCTGAACTTCAGAAGTTAACGTTATTCTTTGCAAACATTTTCAAAGCTGGATGTGAATCTAGCTGCAGTGGCCAGGGATTCTGACCACCAGTCATAAAAGTTTCAGCAGTGACAGAGAGCAATAGTCATCCTCCATTGACTGATAGTTTAACTCAGTGATAGTCAGGCCTTGTCTACACTTACCATAAAATTGGCATTGTAGATATTGATCTCCCAGTGGTTGATTTAGCGGGTCTGGGAAAGACATGCTAAATCGACTGCTGGTCATGCTGTAGTAGACTCTGGTACTCCATCAGAATGAGAAGCATTATGGGTCTCCCGTTGACGTCCCCCACCCCTGCAGTGGATACACCACAGTAACTCGATCTATGAAATGTTGACTCCAGCTATACTAGCTATGCAGCTGGAGTTGCAAACCTTAGTTTGAAATTATCCACTAGTGTAGACCTAGCCTCAAACTGTGTGATTTACTTATTGACCAATCAGGATGTGTTACTATGTTCTTAACCAATTAAATTTGATAAAATAATAATATTTGGTCACTGATTTCGCTGGGAGAACACTATATATATATAAACATATATACACACACACAAAATATTTCCCCTCTCATAGACTACATCTATATCACAGAGATCTTTTGAAAGAAGACCTTCCAGAAGATCTCTTCCTAAAGAACTTCTTTTGACAGAGTGTGTCCACACAGGCTATGTCTATACTTGCATTCCTCTTTTGAAAGAGGAATGCAAATGAGGGAAATAAAAAATACAAATGAGGCACTGATTTACTTATCTTGTGCTTCATTTGCATAATCTCTTTTCAGAAGAGATTCTTTAGAAAGAAAAAAAGCAGTGTAGATGAGGCTCTTTAGAAAATAAACCCCATCATCGAAAGAGCACTTCTTCCTATTTTGAATTACTGTGGTGTCTCCAGTGTAAGCAATCCTATAACGCTGCTCTTTTGAAAGAGGAATGCAAGTGTAGACACAGCCACACAAAAAAGTGGAGCAAAAGGGCGATCTGCTCTTTTGAAAGAGAGTGTCCACACAGCCCTTGCTCTTTCGAAAGAACGGACTAGTGATTGAAAAATCAGGCCCCATCAGGATTGCTCTTTCAAAAAAAAAGGTTTGCAGAGAGCCTACACACATTTTCTTTCGAAAGAAGCTTTCAAAAGGGGTTGCTTTTCCTGAAATGGGAAAGGAAGAGTGATTTCAAAGGCCGTTTCTATACAGGCCACTTTCTCCGAAAGGGGCATGGTAATACACGGCCCAAAATATGCTAATAAGGCATGGATGCAAATTCCCTGCACCTCATTAGCATACGGTCACGTGATCTGGAGTCCGGAAGACCATTCTTCCGGACTCCAAAATGCCATTTAGAAGTGCGGCCCCAGGGGAGCTTCCGGAAGGAAGTCCTTCTTCCTGACGCCCCTTCTTCCTGAAAATTTTTGGGAAGAAGGGGCCTCTGGAATTGAAACATCAATTCATTTGTAGTTCACTAGATACATTCTGTTGTTGGCTGCATATAGCACATTTACATGCTGTTTACTTGCAACTCTCTTCCCTATAGTTTCTAATCAAAATCTGGATTATGTTGCTCACTGGTCTGCAGTCACAAACTCTGGCGTGGATTATTTTGTTCATTGGACCGGAGTCACATAAACTCGAAATGTATCGGAGGGGTAGCCGTGTTAGTCTCGATCTGTAACAGCAATGAAGGGTCCTGTGGCACCTTATAGAGTAACAGAAAAGTTTTGAGCATGAGCTTTCGTGAGCACAGCCTCGCTTCATCAGATGCTGGTCTTGGAAATCTGCAGGGCCAGGTATATTTGGCTTATTTATACCTGGCCCTGCAGATTTCCAAGACCAGCATCTGATGAAGTGAGTCTGTGCTCACGAAGGCTCATGCTCAAAACTTTCCTGTTACTCTATAAGCAGCCACAGGACCCTTCGTTGCTGTTATAAACTTGAAAGTGGATCATGCAGCTCAGCACACTGGAAACACTGCCTTACAGCACAGAACCCTATTACCCCATAAGCTAGAGAAGGGGCCCATAGAACTTTATAGAGGGGGGCTATGAATTTCTGATGTAGTACAGAATTTCCTTTGTCTGTCTTGACAGTTTTACATCACCTCCTTTCTAAGGTTGGGTCTATATATACCAGGTAGGTAAGTTGATTGCAGATGCAGGCTGTGTCTACACTAGCCCCAAACTTCGAAATGGCCACGCAAATGGCCATTTCGAAGTTTACTAATGAAGCGCTGAAATGCACATTCAGCGCTTCATTAGCATGCGGGCGGCCGCGGCACTTCGAAATTGACGCGCCTCGCCGCTGCGCGGCACGTCCCGACGGGGCTCCTTTTTGAAAGGGCCCTGCCTACTTCGAAGTCCCCTTATTCCCATCAGCTCATGGGAATAAGGGGACTTCGAAGTAGGCGGGGTCCTTTCGAAAAGGAGCCCCGTCGGGACGAGCCGCGCGGCGGCGAGGCGCATCAATTTTGAAGTGCCGCGGCCGCCCGCATGCTAATGAAGCGCTGAATGTGCATTTCAGCGCTTCATTAGTAAACTTCGAAATGGCCATTTGCGTGGCCATTTCGAAGTTTGGGGCTAGTGTAGACGTAGCCACACAATCCAAGCTACAGCAATTGCATTGCTAGAATCAACTCACCTATACTTGACTTACCTTGCTGTCCACACAGAGGCAGATTGATGGGAGAAACTCTCCTGTTGACCTCCCTTACTCGTCACAATAGCAAGGAGTACGGGGAGTTGACTGCCAACCCCAGATAGTTTGATTTCGCACATCTCTCCCAGGCATGCTAAATCAAATTCCGTACCTTTGACCTGAAAGTGGTTGATTTTCCCTGTAGCATAGACAAGCCGTAAATAAAGCATATCTTAGACAGTTAGGGAAGGGTATGTGTCCATAAATGTTTGCAACTGACATCAGACACTGCATTACAGCTTGTGTTAGACACCTTAAATGAGGTGAAAATCCTATCAGGAGCTGGGAGAGCTGGATTGCATCAATGAAACCTGCCTGTTTACAACATGGTAAAACTCCCCTTGACTTCAGCAGGTTCCAGGGCTTTCCTGAAATGGTGCATTTCTCAACGCTTCTTTTATTCAACTGTGCACCAACTTCCCAATCATTGATGTAGCTGCATGGGCAGCTTCCAGAAATTCCCATTTGGGTGCCAGCAGTTCCAAAGAATGAAGGGCCACGTTGAGAAAGGTGCGCAGATGTCCCAAGGTGCCTGAATGGAAGTTAACAAAGAGCTTGAAGCAGTCTCTTTCCCTATATTCCCTCCAAGTCTGTCCGTTAGTTTACTGAATGCGCTTTTAGACTGTGACCCTAAACGGAGCTCCGGAGTGATGAGCTCTTTTGAAAATCTGGCCTCAGTTATGGGTTGCTGAGCAACATCTATTCAGATATACATCATTTGTAATTATAATAGCATCAGGATGATAGGCCCCCTGTTGCATACTTGTACCATCCATTTGTGGCAGTGGAAACTCCTTGTAATTCCAGACCAGTAGTGCATGGTCCATTAATCCTGATTTTTTTACTCTTAGCTCTATAATCTAAAAAGAGTCCCTGAGTCACCAGCAGACACATTTAACTCTTGTCACACACTTGGCTGCAAATATACTGTGTGCACATCGTGCAAAAAAACCAGCCAGAACTCACAATCTCAACCTAAGGCCTTAGCTTGACAATTGGCAACAGCAAGTGCAGGTCAGTCAAGCCTAGAGATATGGGTTCAGTTAAAGCAGTAGGCAGCTTTTTACTTCTGGACACAAGGCCTGATACTCCTCTTAGTCATGCTAGTATAAATCAGGAGTGTCACCAAAATAATCCTTTCATGAGTAAGGTGTGGAAAAGGGGACCCAATTCTTTAGTGAAATGTAAAATTATACGTGGGGAATGCATCTAAATGTCATTTGCAGTAATATGGCTGCTTCTCTTTATGTGTAATCTATTTGATGTCACTCTAAACTAATGTAACACACGGCAGCATATCTCTCATCCAAAGTATGCAATTTATACAGGTTTTATTAGCCATACAGTAGACAGGTAGAAATATACCTGCTTGCATGAAAAATTACCCAGGATTAAAACAGCCAACCAATTGCCCAAGTAGATTTAAGATGCAAAAGACAATGGTTTTTGTTTTGGTTTGGTTTTGTTTGCACCTTTGGAAAAAGGTAGATTACCCATTACCTATCAAACAATAAATACTAGTGTTATTAGTATAACTTTCACTGAGAAAGCACTGGCAGCAGAGGTCTGGCTTTACCATTTGCCAGGCACTGAATCACTGCAAGGTATAATCAACCAAAATAAAATGTATTATTTGTTTTCTATAAACAACACAGAAGACAAGAGAGATGAAGACAAACCAGAGCCTTAGGCACACCCAAAATAGGGCTCTTCAGTATTATCCTTTGTTGGGTTGATTGGGGCCTTCCACACAAATGGTCTTCTGAGCTGATGGGTGGTGACCAGGTCGGGATCAATCTTAGAGGAAGAATAACTTACCTGTCATCGAGGAGATCAGTGGACTTGATGTAAAGTGATTCTGCTGACACCACCCCCAACAGAAACATGGCAGCAAAGACCTACATGCAAACACACAGCATAATCTGCTGGGATTATGTCAGATCAGTGGAGATGAATGTGGCATTTCACACCTCTCAGAGCTATTGCTTCAGACAGTCTGCAGATATCACTTCATTTGTGACATTTAGGTCATGTCCTTGACATTTTCTTTGCAAGCAAGAGCACTAGAAATATTTTGTAATGAAAGTCAAGATTCTGAAGCCATCACATGACTCTAGAAGCTGGCACCCAAGTTAAATGCGATAGACCACACACGTTTGCCTACAGAAGCTATCTGACGTGTTATATTTCAGTTCCCATGGGGAATTATAACTCGTTTTGAAATCTCAAACATGGCTGTGAAACTGAATTGTTACCTTGCAGTCAGCTCTAGGAAAACATTTGAAAAGGCTTAGAGAACTCACTCTGTTCAGAAGATCAACAACATCTGTAGGGCCTGATCTGGAAAACTCATGCTCCTGTGACTGGGTTGTTATTGAAGATAACGGGGCCAATAATTCATAGATGTACTTAGATGAATGAGGATATTTAAGATCAGGCCCTTACTTTGCCCATAAGTAGGGTCTGGCTTATTTACTCCCTGGAATGATATATGGTCAGTTGAAATCTCAATGAAGTAGAGAGGTATTGCCAGTAATTTCCTTGGTACAGTGTTAAAGTTGCTTAGCATAATTTGTTCAATGTCTGTATCTCTAGCCCATGCACCAACCTCTGCTTGTGCTTTCCATTAGGAAAACACACTTCTCCTTGCTATTATTGCTAACAGTGACACTCAGAGACATTAGATCAATTAACAAATAGTCTTTCTGGAAGCTTGTACAAAGCGGTGTTACAGGGATATAACCTTCCTCTCTCCTCTTCAAGAAATTTCATATCCCCCTATAAGCAGGGTCTGAATGAGTTCTTCCCTGACACGTAGTGAAGAGCTGTGAGAGGAGACTTCAGGAACTGATCTTATTTGCATGGGAACCTTCTTAGGTGTTGAGCATGATGGGATTGCTTGGCTAAATGATCACTCGTGGCTGGTGCTGGATACTCAGTCTCCTTGTTATTGGAGCAGGAGTAATAAAGTTTTGCTATCCAGGTTGTGTGAATCAAGGACAGCCAAATTGTACTTGGCATATCCCAACTGGGCGACTCACCCTCAACTGAATAGCACCCACTAGGCAGGAAACATGGGTTGCAAAACTCTGCAAGTAGACAAGGGGTTGGCATGGGTACTTGTATCTATTGATGTGGTCCTGCCTCTGGCCCCAGACACCATTTGGCCATTCTTCTCTCCACTGTGCAATACTAGAGCTAATTCGGACCCAATAAAGAGTCTTGTTACACAATGCAGAGCTGCAATCACCGACATCTAGGTCTAAGTCAGAGTGGGCAATAAGTGACCAGTGGAATGGAGGTAATTTGCCAGGGCCACCAGATGGTTTACTCACCTGCGAATCTGCAAGTATAGCTGCTTGCAGCTCCTGTTGGCCATAGTTTGCCATTTCTGGCCGCTATAAGTTACAGGAAGTAGCACAAGCTGGGCTACTGCTTGCTGTGACTCCCATTGGCTGAGAACTGTGAACCACAGATAATCAGAGCTGTGAGTGGCTGTATCTGTGGACATGCAGGTAAATAAAGCATCTGGTGGCGTGCCATTTGGCTAACCCTTGTGAACCACATCCAGCTTGCAGGTTGCTGATTGCCCATCCCTGTTGTGTTAGACTTGCTTTGGGAAAGGGTGCTTCTCGCAAGTGACTGCACTGTGTGCTCCAGCCCTCAGGCTCCTCCTGTTGACTGCTGGAATTGCTGAGAGCTGTGTTACGCAGTGGGATGTGAAGACATCCTGGTGGATTGGCAAGTGGCAGACAGGGCAGCCAGCACAGGGGTGTGGATACTGGCCAGCAGGGTGGCTGGCGAAGAGTAAAGAGCACCAATCAGCAACTGGAAGGCTGGCAAGGAGCAGCAGCGCCCAGACAGTGGTGCAAGTAAAGTGCCTTCTTCCTGCCCCTCCACACAGCGGGGGCAAACTCTACAGGTGCGCCTCTGGGCTCTGTGTGTTCAGGTGCACCTCTGGACAACAGATGTGAATGGGTTCAATGATGGGACAGGCATGTGAAGGAGACTTTTGATTACTGGAGCTAAGAACCTAATGGAAGAGAACATTGCACAGTGTACTTGGGAGGTCAGTCTTGCGCTCATGGTTTATGTTTTTGGACCCTGTTTATGGCTGTTTCCCAAAATAATGGCAGGTTACTTCCCTCCTGTTATTAGAAATGCCTTTGCTACACTCAGACTCTGGGCTGGTGAAAGGGAAGGTATTGCCTCTTAGCTATGCCTATACTTAACGCATGCTCATTGCACTGTGATCAATCCTTCAGAGTTTGATTTTGCCGCATCCGTGAAGACATGGTAAAATCATTCTCCCTGGGCTCAGCCATCAACCTTGGTCCTCCATGCTATTGTGTGGAGTAAGGGACATTGGCATGAAGCTGAAGAGCCCTGGCTTCACACAAGGGCAGAAAGTCGATCCCAGGTATGCAATTCTAGCTATGCCATTCTGATACATCGATTCCAGCTATGCTAATGGCATAACTAGAATTGCATATCTGGGATCGACTTTCTGCCCTCTTGTAGAACAGGCCTTAGATGCACCTGGGAAGCCTGTAACTGTGATTGTCCCAAGTCACTAAGTAGAGGGTTGAGCTGGTTTTGGGTTGTATTGTTGAAGAGGAACCTCTAGATACTGAAGTGATGTCAATTGCAATGGGCAGAAGGGTCACACCTCTCTTCTTGTCTTATTTTTCACAACTGACTGAAGTAGTATATATGCTGACTGAGTGAAATTCATATAAACTAACAGCTCAATTTTCCATAAGTGATTGGACAAACAGCCCCTTCAAAAAGCGTCCATCTGAACTCTTCATTATTCTCCTTAATATCTAATGTTCCATGTCTAATGCATAGAAAGGTTTATTATGTTCTTGCCTGTGGGAATCCTTTGAAATTTGTATTTAAAGTATTATTTTAGAGAGAGGCTTTTATGAAGGATCCAGTCAAATAAACAAACTGAAGTGGGGGGGGTGGAAGGTGGGGGGGCAACTTCCTTTCTCCTTTGCATTTTCCAAGCTACTATCTAGCAACTTGCCGCATAAAACCTAGTAAAAATTATTTAAAGCACATTAATTCAAATTGGCAGAGCCTACCTCGCTGCAAAAGTTGTCGCATAAATGGAAAAGAGTTCCACTAATTAAATCTAAAATCCTCTCCAGCTGTGAAACAATGATTTTTTTATCTATACTAGCGGTAGTTGTAAAGCTGAGTCTAAATTAAAGAGTCACTTTCTTCTTCCACGTCACATAAAGACTTCCTCCAAAATGGGATGCTGATGTTAGTCTTTCCAGTAGTCTGTTGCCCCTGTGTTTTCAGCAAGGGCTTCTCACAAGAAGCCCTTAGGGTTTACTCTTTCCACTAAAGCCTTTGCTGGTATTTTAGCTGTCTTATTCTCTACAAATTCTTTACCTTTTATAGCTTCTTTCCCTCCTGGTATGCCACATGCAGCAAACCATGACATCTGGTGATGATAACTCGGCCTGCAAAATTCAAGGATGTGGTATGAATCCTTTGCAAGATCTATGCAGCAGGCGGTGCTGTTAGGCACATGTTTTAATTTGGAAGGATTAGGCCTGCTAGAAGATTTTTAGCTGTCAAATCATATTACCATTTTTGAATTACAACAGTGACTAGAAAACCCAAAGGAGATCAGAGCTCACTGTCTTCAGACAGAGGATGGAAGAAAGATCTTATTTACCAGTGAGAAATGAGGCACCAAGTGATTGAGCAATTTGAGTAATGGTACACAGCCATTCCATGCCAGTATTGTGGAACTGAACACAGATTTCCTTTATGTCAGTTCAATTACTTGACCACAAGACTTTCCTTCAGCTTAAAGCACTATTGCTTTTTAACATTCATGTTGTCTCTTCACTGCTGAATGGTAGCCCATTGGCAGTGCTTTGAAGGTCTGTTACTCACTGAAGAGAAAATCAGTAGCTTGGAATAGTGTATTTTCTTAGTATGACTTATTTATTTATATTTTGTGCACCAGTCCTTGAACAGAGGTGGTCATTAATTGCATGCAGGTATAACCCACATGCCTTCTGGGTGTGGTTGAGTGATCCATTTGGTGGCAGCTAGACCACTTAGGTTATGTCTACACAGCAGTGTTGTTTCAGAATAAACTATTCTGGAAGAGATTTTCCAGAATAGCTTATTTCAAAAAAGCCCAGCTACACACAAAATGCATATCAAAATGGAGCATCCAGACACAACAGAGCCTATTTCGGGTTAGATCCCTTGGACTTACTATGGCTTATTTTGAAATAGCTCCTCTTCCCTGTCTACACAGCCCCTATTCCCAAATATCTATTTCAGAATAGGTGCTATTCTTCATAGAATGAACTTTACCAAATTTGAAATAAGACATCTGCTATTTTGAAATTATTTCAAAAAAGCAGTTGCATTGTATAGAGGCTCACGAAGTTACGTCAGAATAGCAGCCACTATTCCAAAATAACTTGCTGTGTAGCCACACCTTAGCCGTGTCTACACATGCACGCTACTTCGAAGTAGCGGCACTAACTTCGAAATAGCGCCCATCACGGCTACACGTGTTGGGCGCTATTTCGATGTTAACATCAACGTTAGGCAGCGAGACGTCGAAGCCGCTAACCCCATGAGGGGATGGGAATAGCGCCCTACTTCGAAGTTGAACGTCGAAGTAGGGCACGTGTAGACGATCCGCGTCGTGCAACATCGAAATAGTGGGGTCCGCTATGGTGGCCATCAGCTGATGGGTTGAGAGACGCTCTCTCTCCAGCCCCTGCGGGGCTCTATGGTCACCATGGGCAGCAGCCCTTAGCCCAGGGCTTCTGGCTGCTGCTGCTGCAGCTGGGGATCCATGCTGCATGCACAGGGTCTGCAACCAGTTGTCGGCTCTGTGGATCTTGTGTTGTTTAGTGCAACTGTGTCTGGGAGGGGCCCTTTAAGGGAGCGGCTTGCTGTTGAGTCCGCCCTGTGACCCTGTCTGCAGCTGTTCCTGGCACCCTTATTTCGATGTGTGCTACTTTGGCGTGTAGACGTTCCCTCGCAGCGCCTATTTCGATGTGGTGCCGCGCAACGTCGATGTTGAACGTCGACGTTGCCAGCCCTGGAGGACGTGTAGACGTTATTCATCGAAATAGCCTATTTCAATGTCGCTACATCGAAATAAGCTACTTCGATGTAGGCTTCACGTGTAGACATAGCTCTTTACAGAGAGAAAAGCATGAGTGTCCTCACCAGCGTTAGCTGAGAGGAAACTGGCTTTTAGCTCCAACTGTAGCAGGTCCTGCACTGAGCTCCAGAGAGTGCAGGTTTGAGTCTGCCTGTTGGTGGTTTCACAGACAGATCCCTTTTTCAATAATCTGAGCCCAAATAATGAATGTCAAGATTCCAGGACACACCAAGAATTGATTAGCTAGGAAAACTCAGGCAGAAAGCAAACTATCTTTCTGTTTGCCACCACTACCTGCAAAGATTCTGAACACAAATCTAACAAAGTGCAGCGTTTCCTCAAAGAGCCTAGGCTGTTTTCTTGCTGAATAAAAGAACTTGTACAATAATGCACAACAGCACCATCCAATGACTATCTCCATAACAATGACTGTAGTAGACAACAGAGGCCTCAGTCGGGTTTGAGACTCTAATATACTAGGTGCTGTCCAGATACAGAGTAAAAGGCAGCACCTGCCCTAAGAAGCCCACAGTTTTCCTCTAGGGCCTTATTCTTCAGTCAGCCTGGGGGCAAGAAAGTCTGTATGTGAACCACTCAATGAATGTGCCCCTTCCAAACTAATGATTCTACTCTGACAAGTTCCCAGCATGAGTCCTTTCTTTGTTGGAGCAAACACTAGAAAGTGATGAACATTCATGCCACGTTGCTGCTGTGGCTCACAGGCAGCCCTTGTCAATTTGATAGCTTGTTTTATCCTTTTTAGAAATACCAGGGAGCAGGCACGTCATCAAATGATGGGTTCAACGTCCCAGAATAGCCTCAAAGTGCAGGGCTAAAAATAGCATTGTGGGATTCCATACTTATTGTGTCTTCCTGATGCATATCAAATTTGTTCAACTGGCAAATAAAAAGATAGGTTTTTCTTTCCCCAAGCCAGCAGCCCTGTGAAAACACATCCCACCCGTGCACTGAAAGAATCTTTGCAATTATCAATGAACTGTGAGGGAAGGAAGTCATGCACATTCATTTTGAGAATCCAGGTTAAGGGCTGGGTGGTCCAAAAGCACATTTGTCATTTGAAACAAGCAGTCCTGTAGCGCCTCAAAGACTAAAAAAAATATTTATTGGGTAATGAGCTTTCATGGGTAAGGCCCACTTCGGATTTCTTCAGATCTGAAGAAGTGGGTCTTACTCCTGAAAACTCATTACATAATACATAATGTTGTCAGGCTTTGAGGTGCTCAGGATTGCTCGTTTCTCCTGATGCTACAAACTAACTTCTCTGAGACTATTTTTCATTACGTCCTAATCATTCATGTACACTTTGGTCTGTTCTGGGACATCACTAAGAAAACCCATTCGGGGGTGTTGCTTTCCTCTGAGTCGGACCTCAGAGTTAATCTTTCATCATGGAGCTATAAGCTGCGTCTACACGTGCACGCTACTTCGAAGTAGCGGCACCAACTTCGAAATAGCGCCCGTCACGTCTACACGCGTCGGGCGCTATTTCGAAGTTGAAATCGACGTTAGGCGGCGAGACGTCGAAGTCGCTAACCCCATGAGCGGATGGGAATAGCGCCCTACTTCGACGTTAAACGGCGAAGTAGGGACAGTGTAGACGATCCGCGTCCCGCAACATCGAAATAGCGGGGTCCTCCATGGCGGCCATCAGCTGGGGGGTTGAGAGATACTCTCTCTCCAGCCCTTGCGGGGCTCTGTGGTCACCGTGGGCAGCAGCCCTTAGCCCAGGGCTTCTGGCTGCTGCTGCTGCAGCTGGGGGTCCGTGCTGCATATACAGGGTCTGCAACTAGTTGTTGGCTCTGTGTATCTTGCACTGTTTAATGAAAGTGTGTCTGGGAGGGGCCCTTTAAGGGAGCGACTTGCTGTTGAGTCCGCCCCGTGACCCTGTCTGCAGCTGTGCCTGGCATCCCTATTTCGATGTGTGGTACTTTGACGTGTAGACGTTCCCTCGCTGCGCCTATTTCGATGTTGGGCTGCGCAACGTCGAAGTTGAACATCGACGTTGCCGGCCCTGGAGGACGTGTAGACGTTATTCGTCGAAATAGCCTATTTCGATGTCGCAACATCGAAATAAGCTATTTCGAAGTAGCGTGCACGTGTAGACGTAGCCATAATGTTGCAAGTGCTTCTTTTCAGATGAGCTGCCTAAAAAAAGCTCTTTGTGGTCATCACATGTTTCAGAGCACTTCTTGCCATAGTAGGCATTCTGGCCTGAAGGTTGATAGCTGCATTTCAGTGTTCCCTGAGCACTTGGGTGGCCACCCAGCAGAGACTGAGGTGCTGCCCAGCTGATTACCAGAGCACCCACAGCCGGCAGTTTGTGTTTCTATTGATGGTGCATATCCACACGTGCCTTAGTGCACATAACAAAATTAATTCCCCGTATGGGTGGAAAAAAATTAGAGGAAACCTTGCTGCCCTCCCCCAGCAGTGTCAATCAGACATAGGATTGTACTTTCTCTTCTAAACATTTGTGTGGTTGTGTTATGTGCTACCATGTTCCATTGCAGAAGCAGCTGCACTTCACTGGTGGCTGACGTTCGTACATGTGTTTGGAGCCTTTTGGTGAAACAAATAATTGTCAGGGATGGTCTAGCTAGTGCTTGGTTCTGCCATGATTACACAGGACTTGATTACCTTTCAGGGAGGGCTAGCTCAGTGGGTTGAGCATTAGCCTGCTAAACCCAGGCTTGTGAGCTCCATTCTTGAGGAGGCTATTTAGAGATGGGGGCAGATAGATGTCAGGGAGGGTGCTTGCTCCTGCTAAGAGGGCAGGGGACTGGACTAGATGACTTCCTGAGGTCACTTCCAGTTCTAGGAGATGCACATCTCTAATTCATCTTTGGTGCCCCTTCCAATTCTATTCTGTGATTCTCTGTCTTTCACATTTAAACTAGAGATCTGCTTTTCTTCAACTATGTCTCACTTAGGAGACCTCACTGAGATTTAAAAATCAAGGCAAGCATGTACTTTTGGTAACTTACTGCTTATAAGGCGATATAAGGAATACTCGTTAATACAGTATGGTAGTAATAAACAAATGCTGAGTATAATAAAGTAAGACCAAATTTTTTATGAAAGCACAAGACCACACAAAATTCTGTGTTTCATTCCTTTCCCTGACCTTCTAATAATATCAACATGGCCTCAGTTCTAGATTCATAAATAAACATAATGCAATGTAATGATGTTTACATGCATTAGGTGTTTTTCATTGAATATAATTGTAATACAAGTCACTAAAATGTATTATTTCTAGGTATGGGATATATATGTGTAGACAAAAAGGCAGTCAAGTAGCACTTTAAAGACTAAGATAAAAATTTATTAGGCGAGCTTTCGTAGGATGCCACACTCCAGAAGGTCCTAGGTGATAGGCCTGTTTTCTCCTACAGACAACCTCCCAACCTTATGAGGATTCTCACCAACAGCCACAGTCTATACCACAGGAACACCAATCCTGGGACTTTTCCTTGCAACACAGCCCGCTGCCAGATTTGTTCACATATCTTTTTTGGAGATACCATCACTGGACCTAACCAGGTTATTGGCAGAATGACGGGCACATTCTCCTGTTCCTCAGCTAACATCATATATGCCATCGTGTGCTAACAATGCCCAGATTCTTTGTATAATGGACAGATTTCAAACTCTCTTAGACAAAGAGTTAATGGGCACAAAACAGACATAAAAACTCTCCTGATCCACAAACCTGTTAGCTGGCATTTTAATGGAGTGAACACTCCTGATCCACAAACCTGTTAGACAGCATTTTAATGCAGTGGGCCATTCTGTTAATAACTTAAGAGTTTGTGTGTTACTAAAGAGGAATTTTCACAATACTCTTCAAAGAGGGGCTGCTGAACTTTCTTTTATATTCAAATTTGACACCTTAACATGTGGTTTGAACTGAGATTGGAATTTTCTGGGTCACTATAGGGGCTCGTTTGCATACTTGGCTTGATCTAATTCTTTACTCCCCCGCTCCTGCCCCCTACTCTCTGATTTGCTCACCTTGATAATTTTTTTTCTGATTTGTTCTCCTTGATTACTGTTTTTGGTTCTCTGGGCCTTAAATATTGAGTCTGTTCTGGTCCGGCTATGGTCTGAAGAAGTGGGTCTGTACCACAAAAGCTCACCTAATAAATTATTTTGTTAGTCTTTAAAGTGCTACTTGACTGCTTTTTTTGTTTTGATAGTATATAGACTAGCACGGCTTTCTCTCTGTTACAATTCAATATGTGCAGACAGTTCTCCAGTGAATCCTAAAAAATCTCAGCCTGTATGCTAACTCTGTAGTAATCATCAGCAATTATGTTTATTTTGCCACACAGCACTTCTCTAGGAAATGTGGCCTAGAGATTGGAAGCACTATTTTGTTCTCCTTATGTATATGCCAGTGAGCTACCTTGTAATATTTTAAATGACTTCTTTAATGCAGAGAACAAAGTCTTGCTGCAGAGCTATAATATCTCATTAGAAGCATGCAAACACATGTATCAACAGAAGCAATTTTAAAATGTATTGGCAAATTGAATCAAAAATAGACACAGGCAGAAACTAGTTTGATCTCCTTAACTGTTGTCTGTGTTAGACTGCATCTAAAACAACTATTTTCTCTGAATTACTGGCACTTGGGAGTGAGGTAAAAGAAAGAAAATATATAAAAAACAACACAAACTACTAATGTCTCATTCATTAACCTTAGACTCTACTCCATTAGATAGTGGACTATTTTTGGAACCATCAACAGAAAGAAAATTACATTGCTGGTTTAAGTTAGGTTTACTGTACATGAAACAAACCTGGATAAGTGGCTCAGATACAACAGTAGTGAGTATGTTACAAGCACCTGAAGAGAATCAAATGGAACTGGTTAAAAATTAGGCTGTTGGTTTTCAGAGACCGCTGCTTATCAGGTTGACCAATATTGTCTTATTATTCACTTGCCTTTGATGTTCAATTGGTCTGCACCCATTTTTTTTCTCTTATCTCGGGTTGTGAGTTCCTTGGAGCAGGGAGCATATATATATATGTAGAGAGAGAGAGAGAGAAAGAGAGAGAGAGAAAGGGAGAGAGAGAGAGAGGATAGTATATAACTTTCTGCCTGGACCTAATTGGATTTTTTATTGCTTTTTGGTGAAAAACAAAAATTTCCATGGGAGAGTACTTATTTTACAAAATTTATTTGGATTTTCACCAGAAGTACTGGAACCAATGAGATTTTGTTGTGTAGAAACTAAATATATATGTATAAATGTGTGTAGAGACTATTTCATTCAAATAGTTTTGGATTATTCTCTCTCTCTCTCATTCTCTCTCTCTCTACCACCGCTCTCTGAATAAAATTTTCAATGAGAACAGTAACTTTTTGAATTTTCATCAAGTTTTTCACGGGAACAAAAAAACTTTCCCAACCAGCTGGAGGTATCTGTGCTACTGAATATCACTCCTGCCCGGCTGTCTTTCAGAAAAGATAGAGGGCCTTCTATAACAGGGCCTTCTATAACAGTGAACTAACAGAATTACCTTTTAGCAAGAATGTTCTCGGCTCCCCAGGAGTGTATATGGCAGAGACAGTGTTGTTCTTTCCCCCAAAATTGTCAGAAAATTCATAATCACAAAAAACTAATGCTGTTGTTATAGATGCAGTACAACACAGGGACTTTACAGCATTGCAAGCCAAATTCCATAGCAGAAGAAAAGAGATTAGAAAAAGGCTTTCTCTGTCTGAGGTTGAGGTGGAATTGAATGGAGTTGTGTTTGTAAGGAGATGTTTGATGCCGAGGTCTGTGCACAGCAGGAAGAAAATTATTGCATGGCAGTGTTACATCCAGCTTTTTTTAAAACCTGAGCTCTTTGGGTGAAAAATTTCACTTTAGCTCACGGAATCAGAATTTTATAGTTACCAACTAAGTCAATGGTTTTGATCCACTACCAACTGAAGTCCATTGAGAGCCTCCTAGATTACAATGGGCCTTGGTTCAGGTTCCCTAAGATGAATGTGCTATTTCCTTTCCTGAGATCTGTTTTGCAAACCTAAAGACAGGGAGCAATGAAATAAAGGGTATGTCTGCAGAGGTAGAAAGGAAGGGGACGAAAAGAAAAAGGAGAGAAAGACCAATGACATGAGTATAAGAGCCCACTTCAACTGGGATCACACCGCCAGGCTAAAAATTGCAGTGTAGACAGACAAGGTACATTTATATGGCAATGAAAGACCTGTGACACACCTATGCCTCGCCCATGAAAGCTTATGCTCCAATATATCAGCTAGTCCATAGGGTGCAATGGGATTTCTCGTTGGTTTTTTTGGGTGCAGAATAACACAGAACACTGAGAACCAGGACTGGTGGCTGTAACCAAACTTTATGGGACCCTGGGAAACTTGGCCGTATCCATGATAGATGTCATCCAGCTTACTAAAACCACGTCAGATTATGGATGTTACTGGACGAGAGAGCTCAGATCGGAGAAGTTCAACCTGTAGCTGATCCTGCCTTATAGTTCACTCTCCATTTTAAATCGACCATCCAGTCTGTATCGAGCCAAGCAAATGAAAGTTCTCCCTTACACCCTCCTAGGGAGATATTTTCCATCTCTGTGATAAAAGCAAACTCAATCATTAACAGTAGCATTGTTCCTCTGCTGCTGCTGTGTGTAATACTCTCCTGCAGTAGAGCTGTTGCAAAGATTGATGAAGCACTCCTGTCATAAGCCTCTGTTTTAATAATTGCTTGTAAAATAGTTCCCCATGGACTGAGATTTTTCACGCTTGTCTTGAGCCCCAAGGTGAAGGGTGGTTGGTTGGTTTGTTTGTTTTGGGGCAGGGGGATGCCTCATTAAATGCCATTTGGGCATTTCATGAGCAATTCAAGCATGATAAACAAAAGTGGCTTTCACCAGTCAAGAAACATTCCTTACTTTACTTGTGCTCAGATGAGGCAAGATGAGCTTCTTTTTTAAACCTGGCCCGTATTCTTAACTGTGCCTTTGATACATTGGAAGTGATTTTATTTGCAATTAAAAACAGTTGAAAATTGCGTACAGGTCATGTGTTGATTGCCAGTTTTGCTTCCTGTTTAATGAGATTGAAATGCAGTGTATGGTGGGTCACATTCCAAAGCTCCTCCTGTGTACAGGATGAACACAAGCTCTGAAGTCATGTAATCCCATTCAAGCCCTGCCCTCCACCAAACTCACCTCTGCCATGATGCCTATATAACACTTTACAGTGGTTCTGGAGCTAAACCAAGGACACTTAGGAAGCAAATATAAAGAACCCAGCACTCTCTGTTTTTAAGCTAGTTTCAGGGGCAGGTGAGAAGTACCTCTCCATAGCGACAGCAACTCCAGTGGGATCTGCCTGGGAAGGGGCACCACTCCAGGACCCTGTCATGTCTCAGCATGGTTAGATGAAGGCAACTCCAGGGCAGCTCCATGCTGGGGCTGGTGGAGGGAGGTGTCTCTTCCCTGGTGTGGCAGCTCTGCACTGGGACCAGCAGGCATAGAAACCTCTCCTCTTGCTGTGGCAGTTCAGTGCTGGGCCCAGCAGGCCGAGTCACCACTTTCCTCCACAGTAGGTCCAGGGCTTGGGGAGAGGCATGTCTCCCTTTCACAGCCCTGAGCTTCTGCACAGAGCTTAATATGCTGCTGCATGGCCATGTTGCCAGGCAACTTAGACAGAAGTTAGCTTGGGAGCTGCCTATGGTGAGCACCTCCCAGTCATAGCCTGGCCCTCTCACCTTCTCCAGCCCCAACTCTGCCTCACATTCATGCCCCTTCCTGCACCTAACTCCTGAAAAGGATTGGGACTTATAGTGGGTCATTAATTGAATCTGAGTCAACAATAGCTTATGTAATTGAAAAATAAAGGCTATTATTGTAGGGTGTATTAAGAAGTATTGCATGAGAAAGGAAGAATGACTGCACTGGGTCAGACCAAAGGTCCATCTCGCCCAGTAACCTGTCTTCCAACAATGGCCAGTGTAGGGTGCCCTGGAGGGAGTGAACAGAACAGGTAGTCTTGGCCTTTACAGCCTTCTCTGGGAAATAGTTTTACAAGCTGACTGTCTTGTCTCGGTGGTCACTTGATAACGAGTAGGACGTCTTCATGTCACCCACCTATTTGTGAGTCTGTTGGTGGCTGACCAGCACAATACTGGAGCCACAGATCTTATCACAGAAGGGGCAGGTGTTGATAGCTGTTGGAGGGGTGTGGGGCAGGTTTTGATGCTCTTTTCTTCTACTCCACCTCTCCTCGTCTGCACTGTGGAGGGACCTCTCAAACTGCGTCACCCCCGTTCTCCACTGGGGATGGTCTTGGGCCAGGTTCTCCTAGGTGTTGACACCAATGCTGCACCTTTTCATATGTACCTTCAGCATGTCCTTAGATCGCTTCCTGTTCTCCCCAGTGCTCCTCCGTCCTTCCTCCAATTCAGAAAACAGTGTTTTGGGTAGTTCTGATCAGACATCTGAACCATGCGACCAGTCCAATTAAGTTGTTGATGAATGAGAATGGCTTCATTGCTGGTCACGTTCGACTCTTCCAGGACGCTAGTGTTTGTGCGCCTATCCTCCCAAGAGCTATTTAGGATTCTCCTGAAGCAGCATGGACGATATTGTTCAAGTGCCTTCAGATGACGCTTGTATGTTGTCCAGGTTTCACATGTGTTCAGTAGCATTAGGAAAAGGTTGACCGTATGTTGTGACTTAATCTGCGGCAAGATACATTTAAGTTATATACCAGGGAAATGTTGCTAATTATCTAGGTAAGTAACCACTGGCATAGGCTTCCACAGGGGTTGTGGAATCCCCATTGTTGGAAGTTTTTAAGAATTATTGGAGAAAGGCCTGTGGGGGATGGCTTGAGTGTATTTGACCCTGTTTCAGTTAAGGTCGGGGGGTGAAGTGGGACATGACGACCTCCTGAGGTCCACATCCAGCCCTGTATTTTCTGTAATTCTGTGAGGAGCTACAAGGCAGATTTATGAAGGTGGTGGGGAAAACAGCCTGGCATATACAAAGGCAGCAATGCTTTTTTCCCTTTTGTTGTATTTATCCTTCTTTTGTGTCTCTGGCAACAGCTGGATGCTTCCAGGGCATTTTTATAACTAATAAAGTAAAAAGAGAAAGAAAGGAAGAAATTGAATTTACCCTTCAGGCTGGCTGGACTATTGTCCTTTGGGAAAAAGGTAATAACTTGCTAGATTATTGAAGAGTTCATACCATATCCTTAAAACAAAGCACCAAAATGTAATTGGACCTTCCAGGAATGGAGCCTGAATAGATAAAATTAAAACTGCTTCATCCTTCTTAGTCTGGCAGTTGTTCTCATGCATTGCTAATATCAGATCAGTTCCTCAGCTACAGTGAATCAGAGTTGTTCCATGGAAGTCTACATTTGGGCTTGTGGACTGAGACTGAAGCATAGAAAATGTAAGCCCCTGGGGAATTTAGTAGATGAAGAAAACTCTGAGGATTTGAAATTAGTAGTACACACGGTTATACGGGTTTTCAACAATCAAGGACAAATGACCCAGCCTCTAGTTCGGCTAGACCTTTGAAGTGCAAATCAGTAGTGTTCACAGATAGAGTTAATACTAATTATACTTATACTGAGATCTTACAGATGCTTACCATGCAAACAGATAGTTTCTGTGTACACTATAACTGTTGATTCAGAGATCAAAGGGGAATATTAATTTTAGATGACTCTTGGGTGACATAATGACATTGTCAAGATGTCTCTTTAAAGTTTGTGATAAACTGCTTAATAGATAAATTACCTTATGCTAATCACCACAATGTTTGGGAGATAAAAGGTTACATCAAAATCTGTTTGTGTTTTCATAGGCCTGGAGGCTGCTGCAATTGTATGAAGTCCCTTGGGACAGGATCAATTTTTATCTCCTACCTGCTTCATCACTCGTGGGGAAAGCTGCAAGCCATAGAGCCATGGTGTCCAACATATTGGCCACATGTGGCTGTTTGGCAGTTTAGCTCCGGCTATTTGACTGAACAATAAATATATTTGCAGAATAATGTGGCTAGTTCATTACAGCTGCTTCAGAACTGCTTGGACACCATGGACATAATGGATTAGATCCCCAGAGATCCTGGTTCTATTATAACGGACTTTGACTTAATAATTCTACACTGATCTGAAAAGAGCCGTCTGCAACCACAAGACCACTATCTCTATAATGTATCAGAAGCTAAAGAATTGAATTCATGTCTGTAAGTATATTAATCTTCTAATGTATACTCTCTTTCACTGTTCCTTTACAATAAATTTTAGACTACATAATAACAAATAGCTATAAACGTGCAGGTGGGAAAAGGTCTGACTTATTTATTGATCTCGAAGGCAACGTGTCTGATCCTTTAGGCTTGGTAGAACTTTATCTCACTTGGGTGTCTGGGTGGAAGCCTTAGGGGTACTGAAAGGGATCTGCATGATTTGTACTTCTGATTTACTATTAAGATAATACAGAAGCCGTTTTGTGGTGGCTTAAGTAAATATAAATATTGGAATAATGACCACCTATGGGGATTGGCTGTCCCACTTCTTGCAATGTACTTTGAGTGACTTCACCTGGCTCCCCTGGGACCCCAGTTGTCACAAGTGTTACTGTAATGACCATGAGGAGTCTTGCCTTATCAGCAGTTTGAAATCAGAGCAACATCAGGAGACAGGAAAAGGTTACATTTCCAAAGTGTTGTGTAAGCTTCAAGTCACCTGACACTCCATAAAGTTAATGGCTGTCTGAGGGCTACATTCTCATTGGCTCACTCTGAATACATAAAAGGGCACATATTATACTCAAGGTGGGATGTAAAAGAGAATTTTTTGATGATGCTGGATTCTTGCTGAAAATCATGGCACAATTGTTGAGGGAAACCAGGCAGTGTAGTCATGGCAAATCAAGTGTTACATTGCGTGTATCTGTTACTCAAAGAATAAACTGGTCAAGTTAGCTCTTTGTTCTTGTTCATCAGCACAATGGAAACTCATTCCACTGGTGTTAAATGCAGTGGAAAATTGAGAAAGTTGGAACTAGTAAAATTCTTCAGCGCTCTTGACCTATGGGGCACTGTAGCCTCACAAAATAATGGGAACTCCAAGCATAGGATGACTGATTGACCCAGCTTGTCTCAGTTTAGTGTCTCTGCTTCCTCCTTGTTATTTCACAGTAGCATCAACACAGTGGTTTGATTCCCTACTGAGGCAGATTGGGTTGGTGCCAGTGCGACTGCACTGATTTCAAAAATAGCTAAAGCAACGTGTAGGGGAGTTGGACCCAGAACTGGACATCTGAGCAAACACTGTATCCTCCCCAGGTTAGTTGTTAGTAGCATAATCGTTGCCCCAGGCTAGCTCTGCAGACGTTTCCTGATATGCCTATACTGTTCAGTCCTATTATGCTCAGGATATTTGCATGTTCTATGAAAATAACACTCTTTAAAAATATATATATCTTGTGGAACTGTAAATAAGTTTTAGAATTTCTACATCCGTCCAGCTCTGCCAGCCATTAGGTGAGCTGGCATCTTATGGGTAGCTTATTGCAAGTTGAATGTCTCTAGTCTGGCACCCTCAGGATCTGATCGGTCTCGGCTGAACCAGAGAATTTGCAAACCACAGGAAGTCAATATTATCTAGCAGCATTACTGACACTTTCACTGTTTACTGGGCTCTTAGAAGACATTTTGGGGGTAAATTACAGCTAAAAAACAGCACAGAATACTTAATGACAGGACTGGTGGCCATAAATAGAAACTTTAAAAGGCCATGAGAAACCTGGCCACGCCCATGATATGTGGATATCTGGCTAACTAAGATCATGTCAGACCACAGCTGTAGCTGGACCAGAGAGTGCCAGACTTGAAAGGTTAACCCTGGTTTTTCAAGACAAGGAGTGACTACAGTTCAGCCAGAAGAACATCGTTAGTGGCATTTTTAGATTCTTCTAAACCCTTTGCTCTCTGTGCCTGAATACTTACAGTGAGGGGACTATAGAAAGGCAGCTGTAATACAGAACAGGTGAAGATGGGGCATGTTTGTTATCTGTTGCCAGTAGCACCCTTAGATAATGAGGGTGTCAGTGCTCTGATAGTAACAAAATATGTCAGCTGTCATCCATTTCAGGGGTTTTTTTGGTCCTGAACTTATTTTGTATCCTTGATAAGGAGGGAAAAATACTGAACACAATGTAGGTTAGTGAAATATTTTTTCCTAAAATAATTCCACCCAGACCCTGAGGCTAGGCAGGAGTTTCAGTTTGACAATCCCTGGATGGAAAACACAGATAGAAAATGTTCCTTAGTCCAGTTTTGGTCACTTCTCCTAACTGTCCATTTCCTAAGAGTGAAACTCGGAGAGGGTCATTTTGAAGATGGCTTAGGATCCTCAGGGGGCAGTAGCAGTGACAGTAACTCCATCCAAACATAATGGAGTTACCATAGCACCCAGCTTGCAGAGACCTGCCCCACTCCTTCTACTTGAGGCCATGGCCTTTTCACGCCCAACAGACCCAACAACCCACTGTGGCTGTTGGTTCATGCCAGTGCCCGTATCTTCACCACTCCAATATTGGCCATTGACTCCTGCCCAGGCTGGTGTCCCCTGCCCCCTCCCACAGACGGCATCCTTGAAGAACAGGGTGGCACAGCCCCAACCTTTCCCTGAACTTGGAATGCTGGGCAGCCTGGCCAAGCTTCTCTCCGGCTGTGTAGCACCAGCTGGTGAAGCCCCAGTCTCCTGCCCTGGTTACATAGCACCAGGTGGCAGGGACACAGCCTGTCGCAGAGCCCCCCAGAGGCTGGACAGCATGGACCCAGCTTCATCCTGGCCCTGTAGAGCCCCACGGCTGGGCAGTGCAGTCTTAATTTCCTCTAGCTCCAGAGAGACTGGCAGGATGGTCACAGACTCATTGGACCATGCTGGTAGTCTCCACCGTTGGCCTGCATAGCCCCCTGCCTCTGACAGACCCCTTTTACCAGTCCAAGTCGTGGGCAGATGGCACGGCCTTAGCAGCCTCATTACTAGGAGGATAGAGTGCAGGTGGCACAGACCCCTGCTTGCCTGCCTGGCCTCTGGCAGGGAACACCAGGGAGGAGAGAGTCTGGAGGTGGAACTTGGGCAAGGACTTGTTGGGCTTCCCCTGCCTATGACATCTTATATTCATGCAGAGCACCAGTCTGCATGTGAAAGTTTAACTAATAGAATATTATGGCAAGTGCAGACTATCTGGAATCTGGCTCATTATCTCCCCATTAAGAGAGACCTAGGAGAAGAAAGGAAAAGAGATAATCACACACACAAAGATGCTACTGGTGGAACCATTGGTTCTGTACCCCTTGGGATGTTCCTGATCAAAATTTATAAAGTCCAATTCTCCCACTTTTACTCATGGGTCTTCAGGAGTACATAATGGTATGTAAGCAGCATCTCAGTGGTGCACTGGCCTTTAGGGTATACTCTGAACACGAATGAATTGCTTTTATTGAGTAGCGCTTATTAGAGTCAGCCCATGAGCATATATCAGTACTACTCACCATTGCTGTGGCTGCTAACACTGCACCACCCTTTAGTCCCTGCGAAGGGACCAAGATCCATGAGAACATTGACTTGCTTCTGTATGCAGACCTCTTCCACCAACCACCAGTTTGCCTGTCTTCTAAATGCCCTTCATGTCACAGATGCCACTACAGGACAAGGTGGCAGAATCTGCTGGGTGTAAAGTGTGGTCAGTGACAACAGTCATTAATCACTCTCTCATCACTGACCCAGCCAGCTGTCCATCAGGTTTTGACTTTCCAAGGTATCTGTGGTCATTCCTGGGTAGGTTTCAAACACGACTGGGAAATTGTTCAGCCAATCGCTTCACATGGAGTATCTCTAACAACCCGTAAGGTCACTGCAGTCAACATAAGAACATAAGAATGGCCATACTGGGTCAGACCAAAGGTCCATCCAGCCTAGTATCCCATCTGCTGACAGTGGCCAATGCCAGATGCCCCAGAGAAGGAGAACAGAAGACAATGATCAAGTGATTTATCTCCTGCCATCCATCTCCTGCCCTTGTACTGAAGGCTAGGGCACCATACTTTACCCCTGGCTAATAGCCATTTATGGACCTAACCTGCAAAAATTTATCGAGCTCTTTTTTAAACCCTAATAGAGTCCTGGCCTTCACAGCCTCCTCCGGCAAGGAGTTCCACAGGTTGACTGTGCGCTGTGTGAAGAAAAATTTCCTTTTATTAGTTTTGAACCTACTACCCATCAATTTCATTTGGTGTCCCCTAGTTCTTGTATTATGGGAAAAGGTAAATAATTTTTCTATGTTCACTTTCTCCACACCATTCATGATTTTATACACCTCTATCATATCACCCCTCAATCGCCTCTTTTCCAGACTGAAAAGTCCCAGTCTCTCTAGCCTCTCCCCATATGGGACCCGTTCCAAACTCCTAATCATCTTAGTCGCCCTTTTCTGTACCTTTTCTAATGCCAATATATCTTTTTGGAGGTGAGGAGACCACATCTGCACACAGAACTCAAGATGTGGGCGTACCATAGTTTTATATAGGGGAAGTATGTTATCTTTTGTCTTATTATCTATCCCTTTTTTAATAATTCCTAGCATCCTATTTGCTTTACTAACTGCCGCTGCACACTGCGTGGATGTCTTCAGAGAACCATCCACTATAACTCCAAGATCCCTTTCCTGATCTGTCGTAGCTAAATTTGACCCCATCGTGTTGTACGTGTAATTTGGGTTATTTTTTCCAATGTGCATTACCTTACACTTACCCACATTAAATTTCATTTGCCATTTTGCTGCCCAATCACTCAGTTTGCTGAGATCTTTTTGTAGTTCTTCACAATCCCTTTTGGTTTTGACTGTCCTGAACAACTTGGTGTCATCTGCAAACTTTGCCACCTCACTGCTTACCTCATTTTCTAGATCATTGATGAACAAGTTGAACAGGATCGGTCCCAGGACTGACCCCTGGGGACCACCACTAGTTACCCTGCTCCATTGTGAAAATTTACCATTTATTCCAACCCTTTGTTTTCTGTCTTTTAACCAATTCCCGATCCATGAAAGGATCTTTCCTCCTATCCCATGACCGCCTAATTTACATAAAAGCCTTTGATGTGGGACTGTGTCAAAGGGTTTCTGGAAATCTGGGTATATTATGTCCACTGGGTGCCCCTTGTCCGCATGTTTATTAACCACTTCAAAGAATTCTAATAGATTAGTTAGACACGACTTCCCTCTGCAGAAACCATGCTGACTTTTGCCCAACAATTCGTGCTCTTCTACGTGCCTTGCAATTTTATTCTTTACTATTGTTTCTACTAATTTGCCTGGTACTGATGTTAGACTTATCGGTCTATAATTGCCAGGGTCTCCTCTGGAGCCTTTTTTAAATATTGGCTTTATATTGGCCGTCTTCCAGTCATTGGGTACCGAAGCGGATTTAAAAGATAGGTTACAAACCACTGTTAATAACTCCGCAATTTCACATTTGAGTTCTTTCAGAACCCTTGGGTGAATACTGTCTGGTCCTGGAGACTTGTTACTATTCAGCTTATCAATTAACTCCAAAACCTCCTCTAATGTCACTTCAATCTGGGAGAGTTCCTCAGATTTGTCACCTAAAAAGGCTGGCTCAGATTTAGGAACCTCTGTAACATCCTCAGCCGTGAAGACTGAAGCATATGTTCCATATCCTTGATATGGCCATATCTGACTATGTTCCATATCCTTGATGGTTGCCCACTGACTGACTTTGGCAGGCTCCCACCTTTTCACTTGGCTGATGGCTATGTTGCACACACACAGAGACGCAGACTCACCATGAAAAAATGCAGCAAAATCGTTGTTTCAATACATCCCTCAAAACACTGGTTTTCTGCAAGCCAATGAAACTTTCACTTCAGTAAAGGCCTGATCCAAAGCCCACTGACACTGACAAAAACACCATCCCATTGACTTTGATTCAAACCTCCTGTGTACAACTTAAGACCCTGTGAGGACACAAGCCTAATGGAGGGTTGTAGTAAACTGTACTCAGTCTCTGCTGTTGTTCTCCTTATTGGCCCTCACAGCAGATCAGAAGTTTTAAGGTTTTAAAGAGCAACTATTGTTTGTTTTTGAAGCTCCCTCCTTTCTTTGACTTCAATATTGAAAAATTCCCTTCACTATCCATTTCCATTGATCAAGACTGCTGCAGAAGCTGTGGCTGAGGTCTCACCTTCACCACACAGTGGATTGATGCTGCAGCAATTTAATCCATAGGCCATGGATTTATCATGTGTGCTTAGGCTTGCTCTACACTAGGCAGGTAAGTCAAATGTAGATACTCAGTTTTAGTTTGCAATTCTATAACTAGAATTAACTTATCTGCAATTGACTTTCCTGACAGGCTTCACAGAGAGAGGTTGATGAGAGGAACTCTCCTGTTGACCTCCCATACTCCTCGTGAAATTGAGGAGTACAGGGTTGACTGTCAAACCCTGATAGTTTGACTTTGTGTGTCTCTGCCAACCACCCAAAATCAAACTCTGGAAGATTGACCCTGACCAGGTCGATCTTCTGTGTAGTCTAGATGTACCCTTAGATGAGATAATTAACATCCCAGTGCTCTCCGATCAACTCCCATAATCCACCAGGACAAGAATAGTAGCAAGAGTTGATGGGAGAGCAGCCCCCATCGATCTTATTGCGTGGAATATACAGCAGTATGTATGTTGACTTCAGCTATGCTATTTGTGTAGCTGAACTTGTGAAGCTTTGATGTACAGGGAGGTGTAGTGTAGAATAGGCTTGAGAGAACAGCAGACTCAAATACCCAAGCATTAAAAAGACATTGAATCTACATGCAACTGTCCTAATGCCAGCAGTATTAGAGGGACAGACCAACAAAACTGGAGTGAAAGGAAGAAGTAAGGTGTGTTCCTACAACAGATCTTTATGCTGGATGCATTCTCCACTGCCAGGAGGTGGGATCTACAGAATTATACTGGAACTTTTGGTAATTGAGAACACTCCTGTTGGTTTGCATTTGACATAGGCTTCCCCCGTTGAGTAAGGACAAATTCTACAACCCAGAAAACATTTAAATGTAGTGAGCTTTGCTGATCATGGTGTCTGTTCCTTCTGCTTCTGCATGTGGGAATCTAATAGCTGATACAGTGCCAAGTGACCTGACTGAATCTATAACAATGATCTACCTTCCATGAATATTGATGTTAAGGAGGCTAAAAAGAATTATACTCTCTTGAATATATTATTGGGTCTATCAGGGAAATTTCCATCTTCATAGACAACCATCAGAATCTTTCTTGTAAGATTCTAATTCTGTTTTCTTCTCTTGTGAATGTGGCATTGAAATACTAAATGGTCACCCTTAAAAACTGGCCAATCATCTTGCAAACTTTGGTATTTTCAGTCTCTGGGAGTCATTTTCTATGGCCTTGTCTACTAGCAAGTCCTTTTGGAAAATCAGGCCCTCTTCCAAAAGAACAAATGGAGCATCCACTCACAGAATGAGCTCTTTCAAATTTCTTTTGAAAGAATGTGGTGCTTCTTCTGGAGGGCTTCTTCCTTTCCCAAAAGATTCTTAAGGAAAAAGGCCCTTTGTTCACAAGACTGGTCCTCATGGTGCCAGATTTTTTGACCCTGGGCCCATTCTTTTGAAAGAGCTGGGGGCTATGTGGACTGTCTCTTTCCAAAGATCAGATTGCTCTTTCAATTTGCTTTTTGGTGCATGGATGTACTCTTTTGAAAGAAGATCTTCTGGAAGTTCACCTTTTGAAAGATCACTGTTGTATAGATACGGCCATAAAGTGGGTGAGTGTTTATGTGATGCCATGTGGTTCTGATGAAAGAAGCCAATGATTCAGTGAATGATCCACATTTGCTAAGGAATTCCACTCAAGCAATGTTGACTTTTTGCTAAGAAGAGGAATATAAGCACAGAGAAATAAACATAATATACTAAGGTAACCTTATCCAGTCATCTAAGCAGGTTCTCAAACTTCTCTGCACTCACGACTCAATTACTATATGCCCAAAAGTGGGGTACTGAAGCTTGACACCCACCGCTAAAGATGGGTTGGGGGGAGGAGCGCTAAAGATGAAGTCCAAGTGCTTCAGTCCCGGTTGAGGGGGCCTGTAACCTGAGCCCCTACATCCAGGGCCCAAACCCTGAAGCTTTGGGTTTGGCCCCAGCAAATTTAAGTCATCCCTGGGGACCCCATTAAAAAGGGGTCATGGGTTGTTTTGGGATTCCTTTTAATTTTATGTGCACCAAGGCATATGGGGATGGGCACTACCAGTAGAAACACATGCTGCTGGCTATGGGAACTTGGCTAAACAGCTGAGCAGCACCTGAATCTCTCCTAAGAGGCCACCTGAACACTCAGCTTACAGGGAACACTGGTCCCAACCCACAGTTTGAGAAGCCTTGATGTAAAGAAAAATCTGGTGCCTTTTTAAGGTGGCCACTGAATGATAAAGACATCTTATAGTGCTTAAATAAATACTGATTGTTCATCCCTGGAACACATATTAAAGTGTATTGTATATATTAGAAGCAGATTTTTAAGATGGGAAATATAATATAACAAACAATTCTACATTAATTAATTTGTTCCCTTTCCATAATTTCCTATTCGAATCTGAAGATATAAAATGCTTTTTTTTTTAAAATGGCTAACGCTGATGCAAAATACAGTGGTGGGGAAACGAAGCTAAAGCACACTATCAAGAGGGCCTTTTTTTCCCAAGTCACTGTCAAAACACCGATCTCTGGCTTTGTGTCACTGCGAGTGGCTCACAATCTAGTTATGTTTTTATTCTGAGTGCTTCGTACCCAGTGCAGAGATAGCCTCAGGCAGATTTTCAACATCATTACTACACATGTTTGTATGGAAATTAGAGATGTTTTCAACCCGACATCATGCAGCTTCTACCATAGCACCTTAGAAAACTAGGCAGTAGTTGATTAGCTATGTGCAATAATAGCTTAGCAATTTGCCTTATTAGACAGTGCAGTGCCAGATAACAAAATAGAGAAATCCCTGCTAGTAGATATTGTAGTATTGTAATCAACAACACAAAACATCAGCAACAATATCTTTCTGAGCCTTTTATAGCCTAACAATTTAATGGAATAGTCCCAAAAAGATTGGTTGAAAAAAAAACCCTGAATGTTTTCATTTAAATATTTCAAAACATTTTTGTTGTATTTATGGTGTATTTTGGTGTATTTTGTTGTATTTGTGGTGTTTTATTTTATGTATTTTTTTATTTTAACCCTTACCAAAGTGGTTGCTAAATGTTCCTTTTCTGAAACCCAGCTTTTCAGTAAATTTAATGTCTTCATCTGGATAATGTTTTTTGATATTTGCACCAAAAAATATTCCATAAAAATTCCTTTTTTGGGGTGAAAATGAAAAAAAAAGTTGACAATTTTTCACAAAAATGGGTTTTCCATAAGAAAAATCATTAATAAAAATAATCATTTAAAATTTTTTAGCAGCTTGAATACCAAAAATAATAATGCTACTGATAATTAATACTCAGCTCATTTACAGTATATAGTACATTACATTATAGTACAGTACACTGGTTTGAAGCTCACACTGAAGTGCTGACGCCCCTGATTGAGAAGAAAAGACAGGCACTGGCTGCATACAAGTCCTTTACCAGTCAGGTGAACCTGCAGGCACTCCAGTCTGCTTGGAGTCAAGTGCAGCAGGTTGCTCGGTGGTGTGCCAACGATTACTGGCGCCAACTCTGCTCCAAGATTCAGCAGGCCACGGACACTGGTAACGTGAGGAATGTACGATGGGATCAAGCAGGCCATCGGTCCATCACAAAGAAAGACTGCCCCACTTAAGTCGGCCGCAGGCGTGGTCTTGAAGGACAGAACCAAGCAGATGGAACACTGGGTGGAACGTTACTCACAGTTGTACGCCAGAGAGACTGTAGTTACAGAGAGAGCCCTGAATGCCCTCGAGCCTCTGCCCACCATGACTGAACTCGATGCTGAGCCCACCTTGGAGGAACTCAGAGACGTGCTAAAAGCACTCTCTTCTGGAAAAGCCCCAGGGAAAGATGGTATTCCCTCAGAAATTCTCAAATGCACCAACGGTACCCTAGTTTCAGAGCTGCATGGAATACTTTGCCAATGCTGGAGAGAAGGCAGCGTACCACAAGATATGAGGGATGCTAACATTGTTATTGTCTACAAGAACAAGGGTGACAAAAGCGATTGTAACAACTATCGCGGCATCTCCCTTCTCAGTACTGTGGGGAAGCTATTTGCACATGTTGTTCTGAAGAGGCCCAATGTTCTTGCAGAGAGACTCTACCCTGAGTCTCAGTGTGGGTTCAGAGCTGAACGGTCCACCATAGACATGGTTTTCTCTGTTAGGCAACTACAAGAAAAGTGCAGGGAGCAGAACAAACCTCTGTATATTGTCTTCATTGACCTGACCAAGGCATTTGACCTCATCAGCAGAAAAGCTCTGTTTGCGATTCTGGCTAAGATCGGCTGTCCCCCAACTCTGCTCAGCATTATTAGGGCCTTCCATGAAGGCATGAAGGGGACCGTCATATACAACGGATCCACATCCGAACCCTTTGAGATTCTCAGAGGAGTGAAGCAGGGGTGTGTGCTGGCTCCAACCCTGTTTGGCATCTTCTTTGCAGTTTTGCTCAAATATGCCTTCGGAACTGCTAGAGAGGGCATCTGTCTCCGCACAAGAACGGACTGCAACCTCTTCAAACTGTTGAGGCTTAGAGCGAAGACCAGGGTGCTTACGAAGAGTCTAAGAGAGTTCCTTTTTGCTGATGATGCAGATCTTGCTCCTCACACTCAGCAGGAACTGAAGTCAGTCATAACTCGCTTTGTGGATGCATGTATGGAATTTGGCCTCACAATCAGCTTAAAGAAGACCCAGGTGATGGGCCAAAACATGGGTAATGAGCCATCTATCAACGTGCTAGACTACGAACTGGAAGTCGTCCATGAGTTCGTGTATCTAGGCTCAACGATCTTGGACAACTTGTCACTTGATAGCGAGATCAAAAATGCATTGGAAAAGCAGCCACAACGTTCTCCAGGTTGACAAAGAGAGTATGGGCTAACAATAAGCTCACTGTACACACCAAGGTGCAGGTCTACACAGCCTGTGTTTTGAGCACATTGCTGTACTCCAGCGAAACATGGACTTTGCGTTCAAAACAAGAGCAGCGGCTCAACACATTCCACATGCGCTGCCTTAGGCGAATACTCGGTACCTCATGGCAGGACAAGGTCCCCAACAGCGCGGTGCTTGAGAGGGCAGGCACTGCCTCCATGTTCACCCTTCTCAAAAAGAGGTGTATGTGCTGGCTGGGCCATGTCTCACGCATGACGGATGGCCGAATACCGAAGGACCTCCTCTTCGGCGAACTGGTGTCTGGAAAGAAGCCAAAAGGGCGACCTAAATTGCACTACAAGGACACGTGCAAGCGTGACCTCAGCGCTCTCTCTATCAGTGTGAACACCTGGCATCTGCTCGCCTCAGACAGGCATGCCTGGAAACAGGGAGTGAAGGAAGCTCTTGTTATGTATGAAACTACCTTGGTGAAGGAGGCGGAAGACAGAAGAGCCCTCAGGAAGATCTGTGCCCGTGATACCAGAGTGACATCTGCCTACTGCTGCTCACAGTGTGGAAAGGACTGCCACTCCCACATTGGATTGCACAGCCACAGAAGACGCTGCTCGAATCAGTCCAACTGGGGCGCAAATCCATGATCCCTCGGAATCGAAGGATGTCTACTACATTACATTACATTACATTACATTACATTACAAAAGCTGTGTCTACACATGCACGCTACTTCGAAGTAGTGGCACTAACTTTGAAATAGCGCCCGTCACGGCTACACGTGTTGGGCACTATTTCGATGTTAACATCGACGTTAGGTGGCGAGATGTCGAAGCCGCTAACCCCATGAGGGGATGGGAATAGCGCCCTACTTCGAAGTTGAACATCGAAGTGGGGCACGTGTAGCCGATCCGCGTCCCGCAACATCGAAATAGAGGGGTCCGCCATGGCGGCCATCAGCTGAGGGGTTGAGAGACGCTCTCTCTCCAGCCCTTGTGGGGCTCTACGGTCACCATGTGCAGCAGCCCTTAGCCCAGGGCTTCTGACTGCTGCTGCTGCAGCTGCGGATCCATGCTGCATGCACAGGGTCTGCAACCAGTTGTCGGTTCTGTGGATCTTGTGTTGTTTAGTGCAACTGTGTCTGGGAAGGGCCCTTTAAGGGAGCGGCTTGCTGTTGAGTCCGCCCTGTGACCCTGTCTGCAGCTGTGCCTGGCACCCTTATTTCCATGTGTGCTACTTTGGCGTGTAGACGTTCCCTCGCAGCGCCTATTTCGATGTGGTGCTGCGCAACGTCGATGTTGAACGTTGATGTTGCCAGCCCTGGAGGACGTGTAGACGTTATTCATCGAAATAGCCTATTTCGATGTCGCTACATCGAAATAAGCTACTTTGATGTAGGCTTCACGTGTAGACGTAGCCAAAGTATCATTATCACCATTTTACAGTTGGGCACACAGAGGTAAAGTGTTTTGAGCTCTACTGAGGAAAAGTAACTTGCCCGAGGATACTCAGCAGCCTAGTGGAAGAACTGAGATAGAATTCAGGGTTCAGCTGATCTTAGTATTCTTCCTCGGAGGCTAAACCACCTCAAGTACAATGTACTGTAATGGGGAATATATATTTTCATAACAGTAGGTTGAAATTTTCATGGTTGAACTTCCTTGCTCACAGTTTGTCAGGATAATGAGTTATTCCAGGTCCTTACAAGTCCCTTTTCTGAGAAGCTTATGTAACTAACATAATTCATCATTAAGGGTGGGATCTTGCAATCATCAGTGCTAAAAGCATGAGCCTTTAACTAGAGCTATCCGAGCAACTCCTTTAATGTCTGGATGTAGTTGACTCATATTCTCCGGGAACCAGCTACTAGAAGAGGTCATGTAATGCAGACTGACTAGCATGTCACTTGTACAATTTGAGAGTCTGATCCTGTGCAAGTCAACAGGAGTTTTTTGCACTGAATGTGAAAGGCATGGTATCAGTCCAGAGGTGCCAACAGTGAGAATTCTCAAGAGATGGTGGGGGTGATTGATTACCACCTCCACTCCAGGTTCTGCCTCCCTCTCCCATTTTCCCCCCAGCCTCCTCCTACACCCTCACTCCTTCCTGCCCCTGAACAGCTGATCATTGGTGGGTGGGAGGCCCTGAAGGAGGGGAGGAGAAGGAGCTGCTTGCTAGCAGGTGCTCAGCACCCACTGATTTCTTTTCCCAGTGGAGCTCCAGTCCTGGAGCACCCACAGAGTCAGCAACTATGTGTCAATCCCCAAAAGCTTCCATTCAGCAAAGGGATAGAAACAGATAAACCTTTGTCTCCAGACCCAGTCCTACACCCAGCAGTGGAATTCCAAGTGGGGATGGATGTGCAACCCTTTGCAGACACAGGAACAGTTCATGGAGAGGAGGGAAAAGGGACAAAAGGAGACACGACTTGCTGCTCACAAACAAGGAAGAACTAGTAGGAGAAATAGAAACGGATGACAACCTGGGCTGCAGTGACCATGAGATGGTAGATTTCAGGATCCTTACACAAGGAAGAAAGGTGAGCAGTAAAATACAGACCCTTGATTACAAAAGAGCAGACTTGGACTCCCCGTGGGTACTGGTGAGCAGAATCCCTTAGGAAATGAGGATGAAGGGGAAAGGAGTTCAGGAGAACTGGCAATATTTTAAAGTCTTCCTGAAGGTACAGGAACAAACAATCCCGCTGAATAGTAAGAAACACAGATATGGTAGGCAACCAGCTTGGCTTAACAGGGAAATCCTTGTTCAGCTTAAACTCAAAAAGAATGCATTTAAGAAGTGGAAACTTGGACAGATGACTAACGAGGAATATAAATACAGGGCTGGAAAATGCCGGCAGTAATCAGGACAGCAAAGGCACAATTGGAACTGCAGCTGGCAAGAGATGTGAAGGCAACAAGAAGGGTTTCTACAGGCATGTTAACAATAAGAGGGATATCAGGGAAGGTGTGGGACCATTTCTGGAAGAGAGTAGTAACCTAGTGACAGTTGATGTAAGAAAAACTGAAGCACTCAATGCTTTTTTGCCTCAGTCTTCCTGGGCAAGGACAGCTTCCACACTACAGTGCTAGACAATGCAATATGGGAAGGTGGAGGGTAGCCTTGGTGAGGAAGGAACGAGTTAAGAGCTACTTAGAAAAATTAGACAAACACAGATCTACAGATCTGGATTTAATGCACCCAAGGGCAGTGAGGGAATTGGCAGATGTCATTGCCGAGCCTTTGGCCATTATCTTTGAAGACTCTTGGAGATCGGGAGAGATTCCGGATGATTGGAAAAAGGCAAATGTAGTGCCCATCTTTAATAAGGGAAAGAAGGACGATCCAGGAAACTATAGACCAGTGAGCCTTGCCTCAGTATCTGGGAAAATAAAAGACGGGATCGTCATGGAATCCATTTTGGAGTACTTGGAAGAGGGGAAAGAGATCAAAAGTAGTCAGACTGGATTGACCAAGGGCAAGTCGTGCTTGATCAATCTGATTAGGTTCTACGATAAGGCAACTGGCTCTGTGCATTTTGGGAAGTCAGTGGATGTGGTATACCTTGACTTCAGCAAAGCTTTTGATACAATCTCACAACATTCTTGCCTATAAGTTAAGGAAGTATGGATTGGATACATGGACTATAGGATGGATAGAAAGCTGGCTTGATGGTCAGACCCAACAGGTAGTGGTCAATATCTCAATATCTGACTGGAGCGTGAGACCTATGGGGCTAGGCTGAGGGATTTGGGATAGTTTAGTTTACAGAAGATAAGACTTAGGGGTGGTTTAATAGCAACCTTCAACTTCCTGAAGGGGAGCTCTAAAGAGGAGGGTGAGAAATTGTTCTCAGTGATGACAGATGGGAGAACAAGGGGTAAGAGTCTGAAGTTACAGAAGGAGAGGGGTAGGTTGGATATTAGGAAAATCTACTTCACCAGGAGGGTGGTGCAGCTGGAATGCGCTGCCTAGGGAGGTGGTGGCATCTCCATCCCTTGAAGTTTTTAAGTCCCAGCTTGATGTAGTCATGGGCTGGGATGTCTTAGTTGGGGGTTGATCCTGCTTGGGGATGGGGGCTGGACTCGATGACCTCTTGCAATCCCTTCCAGCTCTGTGATTCTATGATTCTATGATTATGTTGTTTTCTCCTTCCTTTTACTTTGCATTTTGTCTAGTTAATATGCACCTCCCACACAATACAGCATATTGCTATTATTGT
Organism: Carettochelys insculpta; assembly: GCF_033958435.1. NCBI lineage: Eukaryota > Metazoa > Chordata > Testudines > Carettochelyidae > Carettochelys > Carettochelys insculpta. The sequence continues at coordinate 69,134,737 of NC_134144.1, forward strand.
TCCAAAATAATTAAAATCTACAGCTCCCATGTAGAAAGTAATGAAGGAAAATGGTTATTAATAAAATTATAGAAATTATAGGGTGCTACAAACTTGCTGTTACTGAATTTTTAAGAATAAATTCCAAGAGATAAGATTATTTTCACACACATGTATTAATAACTTATGCTAAATAACCTGTTGCACTGTGCATTTAACTAAGACAGAGTACCTCTCCAAGACCCAAAAAAGAAATATGGGATGTTCAAAAGCTTTACTTTTTTGCCAATGGAAGTTGGTCCTATGAAAAAAAATATGACAGCCTCCATCTTGTCTGTCTTCTGTCCATGTAATAGCATCAAGGAAAATAACACCTCCTTAGCCAGAGAATTTTGTTCTTTACCTCCATGTGAGTTTCCACAGACTCTAGAATTCAACTTTCTAATTTTTATACTGTCAAAATACCTATATAATTTTCTTTTATATTGTGTTTTGAAAGGTGTATAGAAGCATTAGTCATTGTGAGTGGAATGCTATGTGGAACTTTTAATTGGAGTTTTTAATTGGAAATGTTTATTGACAAGCTCATGGGTTTTTGCCTCCCCCCAGATGGTTCCTAGGCTGATCACTTCCTAATCTATACAGTGATCGGATATTGAGATTATCTTTATCTCAAGAAGACAGATTTTTTGTAAGATATTCTATAAAAGCTCATAAGGATGCTGTCTATTCTGGATCAAAGAAAAGTAATGCTTTGAGATATGCTATCAGATCTATAAATTTAGACATAAAAGCAGGTCTCTGTTACTCCTCTTGTTTACAAAAAAGAAAGCTGTTAGAAATAAAGATATTTCTGAAATTCTGTTCATGGGTTTAAACTTTTATGAACTCCCTAAAGTCTTCATATTTTTAACTTGAAGGAGAATATTTGTGTTCTTTATACACAGGAAGTTCTTTATACAACATTTTTACTTCTCACTCATGTTTTCATTTTTTCCCTCCCATGCTCAAAATGGTATAAGCATCTTGTCAGATGTTTATTACCAGAGTTGGGTATCTAAATGAAAGCAGTCCTCTGATAACTACCAGGCTATGTCTAGAGGGTGTCCTAACCTTGAAATAATTGAAATTGAGTAGCTTATTTTGAGTAATTTTGAAATAGGCTCTTTCGGCATGTGGCACGTCTAAATGGTGGCACATGCTAAAATAAATCCCTGTTTCAAGACATTGCTGAACTCCTCATGTGATGAGGTTTACAGAGAAGTCAGAATAATGCACCCTTTACCTCAGAAACAGTTTTAAAACAACAGGCATGTTGCATAGACACAAGCAGCTGTTTTGGGATACCTTTTTATCCCAAAATTGCACCCGCCATCTAGACATAGCCCCAGAGACCAGAACAGAGTCAGGTGTAAAGAAAAACAATCTTGTTGATTCATGACTGTTTTGGAATTGTGACTTGACTTCCTGAGTGCTTCTTGTTTCTTCTTCAGCTCATCACATTTTCAACAAATAAGCATTCAAACCAAAGAGAGAAGTCTGCAACCTGTATTTACAAAGTTTTATTACTGTATGTAAGCATGAATATGCTAGCACTTGACAAATTCTAACCACGTTTATTTTAAAATTGTGTCCGTGAAGGCTAAGAAAATGGAACAATATTGGTCTAATATGTTAGGTCTTTTGTGGCTCAAGTCAAATGGTGCACAGAACATTTTTATTCTCAGTGGCTAAGTGTATATTGGTGTGTAATGGGCAGACCACTGTAGCAGGAATACTAATGATAGTAAATAGACAGGGTACTCTGTTCCATTCAAATGGTCTCTGAGATTACTCATTTTCTTTTAGAATAACAAATAGACTTGTCAAGAATAAAGTCATAGAAAACTGGAACACCTGTTTTTGCTTTTTCACAGATGTGTTTGCATATGGGCAGAGATGCTCAAATATAAAATACTTCAATTGTTAACCAGGAAATTAATTCCTCTGCAGTCACATAACATCAAACAGAACAAAAAAGAAAATAAAAAAGAAAAGTTGAATGGTCTACATACTCACTAGCTTTGCTCTTATAAATCCTTTGTCATGGGTAACCTTATCAACCGTTATTTTCCCAAGAATTTCAGTGGAAATTGCCTGTAGGCTTCCAGGCTTATATTCACAAGCTGCTACTTTATTCAGTTCATGTGGAGTGATCATTAGTATCAGATAAGTATCAGAGGGGTAGCCATGTCAGTCTGTATCTGCAAAAACAACAAGACGTCCTGTGGCACCTTATAGACTAACAGATATTTTAGAGTATAAGCTTTCATGGGCAAAGAACCGCTTCGTCAGCTGCATCCGACGAAGTGGGTCTTTGCCCACGAACACTTATGCTCCAAAATATGTTAGTCTATAAGGTGCCACACAACTTGTTGTTTTAGTATCATATGTTCCTTTTCCCCATGGGGAGGAAAATCTCCTTTAGGAGGTTGGGGACTGGATAGCCCACTCAGGCTAGGTCTACACGTGCACGCTACATCGAAATAGGCTATTTCGATGAATAACATCTACATATCCTCCAGGACTGGCAACGTCAACGTTCAACTTCAACGTTGGGCAGCACCACATCGAAATAGGCGCTGTGAGGGAACGTCTACACGCCAAAGTAGCACACATCGAAATAAGGGTGCCAGGAACAGCTGCAGACAGGGTCACAGGGCGGACTCAACAGCAAGCCGCTTCCTTAAAGGGCCCCTCCCAGACACAGTTGCACTAAACAACACAAGATCCACAGAGCCAACAACTGGTTGCAGACCCTGTGCACGCAGCATGGATCCCCAGCTGCCGCAGCAGCAGCCAGAAGCCCTGGGCTAAGGGCTGCTGCACACGGTGACCATAGAGCCCCGCAGGGGCTGGAGAGAGCGCGTCTCTCAACCCCTCAGCTGATGGCTTCCATGGCGGACCCCGCTATTTCGATGTGGCGGGACGCGGATCGTCTACACGTGCCCTACTTCGACGTTCAACTTCGAAGTAGGGCACTATTCCCATCCCCTCATGGGGTTAGCGACGTCTCGCCGCCTAACGTCGATTTCAACTTCGAAGTAGCATCCAACACGTGTAGCCATGACGGGCACTATTTCGAAGTTGGCACCGCTACTTCAAAGTAGCATGCACGTGTAGATGCGGCCTCAGTGTTTGATAGTTGGTTCAATTACTCTCCATGTTTACTGTGAGTAGGACAAGAAATTATGTGCAATAGGTAACCTACAAGGGAGATGTATGTTAGATATCAGGAAATGCTTTCTAACTATGAGGATAGTTAAGTATGGGAAGGCATTACCTAGGGAAGTTATAGTATCCCCACCATTGGAAGGCATTTTTTATGAACAGGTTAGGCAAACAACAGTCAAGGATGGTCCAGTTTTACTTGGCCCTGCCTCAACGCAGGAAGCTGAGATAGATGACTTTTTGAGATAGCTCTCAGCCCTACATGTAGATGGTTCCACCACTGCTGATCATGTTCAGTCAAGTAATATGGAGCAGCTAGGAAGGATGAGAAGCTAAACCATCAGTCCTTCATTCCTCAGCACCCAGATGTCACTGTAGTACAATAAAGTTGTCATAACTATGGTTCTGAAAATCTTGTTGCTATTTGAAGAAAAATAATCATGACCAAAATATTCTGGTGGGTTGGATCAGGAAGGAAACCATAGTTCACAGTGAATGGACAGGTCAGTTTTTCTTCTTAGCAGAATGCATTTTATTGCTGATTTAGAGTAAGTGGAAACTTTAAAAAAGACAAAATGTTATCTATTAATTCATTAAACTTAATCAATTACAGTTCAAGTTGTCTAGGTTAGTACTTTATCATAACATCAAGGCCTTATTTCGCCTTTAATGGATGCACCTACTCCTATACACTTACGCATTGCATGCCAAAGAAGGAGGTTAAGAAGACCCTTGAAACCTCAGAAGAGAAGAACAAAGAGAAAAGATAAAGAGTGTTTGACTAACTTATAAGAAGAGAAAAAAATCTCAGCATAGTTCAAAGACCAATATGTAGGCCAAGAGTCAGAAAGAATCCATCAGCTCTTCAAGAAGATACCACCAAAGCTTCAGTGATCTGGGTAGACCCATTGTAATTTCCGCGCCTGTTTAATTCTGGAGGTCCAAGATGTAGACAAATCAGTTAAGAGTGTTATGAGATTTCTTACTCTAATTCACTTGCCTGATCTAACCCGTAGTAAGGTGGGAATAAAAAACACTTAAGGCTTCATCTAAAGCCCATTGATGTCTGTAAAAGTTATTTTCTTGTCTTCAGTGCATGGTAGAACAGGCAACATGACTAAGAGTCAGAAGCCAGATTGAAAATCCCAATATCACCAGTCTGATGCTATTTTTTTAATTTCAGTGCAGGTGTACTCACCTTTGGGTTTCCTTTCCAAAAATGACACCTTGGTGTTTCTGTAAGGGGTGCGTTTGAAGAAAAAAATCACATTGTATCAGTAACTAAATTAATTACTATGAGTAAAAGCATGTGTTCATCCCAAAACCAATTTATGTTAATGCTTACTAATAGCTAGTAATTTTCTCATTTTAGCAATTTCTCATTATTAACTGTTAATTATTTTGCATGTCTGAACTGAGTGCTAATGAATGGTGCAAAGATGTTAGCCCTTGAGATTAGCATTTTATATGCTTATTAAAGGTGCAGTTTGGATCAGTGGAAGCCAAAGGGTAATAATAGCTGTTATTTTGAAATAACTGTCCTAGCGTCTACACAAAACAAAAAAGCAGTCCAGTAGCATGTTAAAGACTAACAAAATAATTTATTAGGGATGAGCTTTCATGGGACAGACCCACTTCTTCAGATCATAGCCATACCAGAACAGACTCGATATTTAAGGCACAGAGAACCAAAAATAGTAATCAATGTTGACAAATCAGAAAAATTATTATCAAGATTAGCAAATCAGAGAGCCAGGGGTAGAAGGAGGGGGGACTGGGGAAGTCGAGAATTAGATAAAGCAAAGTATGTAAAGGAATCCTTATAATGAGCTAGAAAATTGCCATCCCAGTTCAAACCACGTGTTAATGTGTCAAATTTGAATAAGTCAGACTATGAACAGGAGGCAGCCAGACAACTCTCCAACACCACATTTTACAGACTCTCCTCTGATCCCACTTTGAAATTCCTAAAGAAATTACAACAGCTACTTAAGGAACTCCCTGCTGCTACTTGGAACCTTTTCCACTCAGACACAATATCTGAGCCCCAACCTTGATTATTTTATTTACTCCCCAAAATACACAAACCTGGAAACCCCAGAAGCTCTATCATTTCGGTTATTGGCACTGAAGAAGTGGGTCGGTTCCATGAAAGCTCATCACCTAATAAATTATTTTGTTAGTCTTTAAAATGCTACTGGACTGCTTTTTTGTTTTGATAGCATATAGACTAGCACAACTATCTCTCTGTTATTAGCATCTACATAATGCATCTGTTGTTTCAAAATAATTTTGAAACAGCTGTTGTCTTAATTTGATACTGGTAAACCTCTTTCTACAAGGAATAGCACCTATTTCAAAATAGATATTTTGAAATAGGTGATGTTAAGACAGGAAACAGAGCCTATTTTGAAAAAGCCATAATATGTCTAATGGTTCTATTTCATAATAGGCTCTATGGCTGCATCTAAACTGTCCTTCACTTTTGGAATGGGCATGTAAATGCAGTGGATCAGAAATGCTAATGAGGTGCTGATAAATATTCAGCACCTTATTTGCATAATGATGGCCCCTCGCCACATCGAAAGTGCTGCTTTCAAAATGCAAAATAGCTGTGTAGACAGGCTTTCTTCAAAAATGAGGCTTCCTTTTGATGCAGCGAGTGGCTGCCACTATGAGAATGAGGTACTGAATATTCATATCAGCACCTCATTTGCATTTTTTACCTGGCGCATTTTCATGCCCCTTTGAAATAAGTCTGCTCTATGTATATACCTATAGACATGCCCATTATAGGGACAGCCTTCAATTTAGTCTCAGCTGCCATGAGTTCAAATCCTGCATGTGCCCTTGTGGTTGATAAGACTGGGTAAGTCTTTGAGTGGGCCGGAAGAGGCAATGTTTTTGTGAGATCTGGACATTTGTAAACTGAGGATTGGAATGTGACCACCAAATTAATGATCACCCAATACTTACCTTGGCTGGATTTCATCCAGTGGGCTGAAAGGTTGTCTTAGCCTAAACCACGCAATCTATGTAATGTAATTAATCAGATAAAGTGAATCTATGACTCCATACTGACTATACTTCTGTTTGTTCTCCACGCTTCCATGTATTTCCAATATGACTACGAAATGTTGCAACTTTTCAAACACGTTCCAGAAAGAGTCTGAGTTTTAAAAAGGACTTCATGTATGTCAATTAAATAAGAAAATCAGAAGGCCAGCGCTGCTGTGGTTGAAGTCAATGGCCAAGTGCCCATGGACAGAAGCAGAATAGAGACATAGTGCCCCTATTCAGAATATATTTTAGGCTGATAGATCTGACTCCCTGTTACTTTTTGACTTCCATATTCATTTATATCAGCGCGGAGTGCATGTAAAATCTGCCATCTCAGAGTGACTCACTCATTTTGTATTGGTGTCAATGTCGGAATGAACCAATGGGGAATTACACTTAATGGAACCACAATCATGAGCAAATTTATGCACACGCTTAAGTGCTTTGAAGTAACAAGGACTAATTGTTTCATACTGGATTAATATTCATAGATCCCAAGAACAGAAGATGCCATTGTCATCATCTATTCAGACTTCCTTTATGGAGGTCAGAGAACTTCCCCAAAATAATTCTTAGCATACATCTTTCAGGAAAAAGACAAAAAAAATCCAACCTTGATTTTAAAGAAATTGTCAGTAAAAGGAGAGTCTATCCTGACCCTGGCAGATTGCTCAGTGGTCACTTATTCTCTTGTTATGCCATTCTGAATTCATCTAGCTTCTACATCCAGGCATTGGCTCATGTTATACCTTTCTCTGCTAGATTTTAGAACCCATTATTAAATATCTGTTTCCGTAACTGTTCTCATAACCAAGTCACCCCGTAACCTTCTCTTTGTTATGCTAAATAGATAGTTCAATGAGCTATGTCATCTTTTCCAGTCCTTTAATTGTTTTGTGGCTCATCTCTGAATCAACTCTGGTTTATCCACATCCATCTTGAACTGATGAGACCAGAACTGGACATAGTGTTCCATCAGCTGTTAAACCTGGGCCAAACACAGCAGTGAAATAACCTATCTCTATACAGATTCCCTTCTTGGATCCCTATTATTAGCACTTTTGGTCACAGCATGACATTAGAAGTTCACATTCCACTGATTGTCCACCATGACTCAATCTTTTCTCAAGTCCCTGCTTCCCAAGGTAGAGTTCCCCTCCTGTAAGTATGACCTACATTCTTCCGAGATGTATACACTGATAATTTAGCAGTATCATGATAAAATAAATATTGTTTGCTTGTGCCCAGTTTACCAAATGATCCAGATCACTTAGAACAGTGACATGCCCCACAGAAGTTTTGAGTTTGGGAGAGAAAGGGGTTTTGGTGTTGCTGGCAAGAAATTGGTTTTCTGTCACCCTTTTAGCTCCCAGACCTTAAGAGGCTGGAAATGTACACATGAGTTGTTCCATGTGAACCCGTTGCTGGTGTCTACAGCCTCTCAACATTCTGCAGCAGCTGAAAGCACTGGAACAGTTTCTGGGCACAGTTAAACCAGTGTAAACTCAAATTGCCTGTGGAATAACTGAGACCTGTGATTGGATCACTGGGTCAGCTTATGATCTTAGTAAAAGCTGGTTTGCTACCCATCACTAAGAGCCTGTTCTAAAGCCCTTCAACAGTCTGTGGATCCAGCCCTGAAACACTACTATTTTTCATGCTAAAATAAGTGGTCCTATGACTTTACTGGGCTCACCAACATTCTTTTCACAGCCAGTTAATCTCTCAGACTGGGTTGCGGAATATGGGCAATGTAATTTTGCTCGCCTTTAATGTGATATCTTTCCAGATCCCAGAAATGGTCTCTACTTAGCAGCTAAAACTAAATGCTGTTGGTAACCTCAATAAACAAACGGCTCTCAAGGTCACAGAAACCACTGAATAATGATGAAATTGTGTGTGCTGTGCCTTAGGTGAAACCCTGTTGACGGGTGTAATATCCTTCAGTAAGCCTGGAAGGGGAAGTTAAGCTCTTCATTTTTCAGAAAGAGAGAACAGACAACCATAGCCACTACCCAAGACACAGCCAAAACCCTCAATCCACTACTGATGGGTCTTTCATATACCCTGAATATTGTTTTGACAGAGATGCAGGCACAGGTTTCCTCTATTTTTCCCTATCCATATGTGGAATAATTTTTATTATCTGGCTCAGAGCATGTGCAGCTATGAACCAGCAGTAGAAACACCTGCTGCCGTGTCTGGACACTGGGGAAGCTCTGCTAATCAGCTCGGTGGCATTTGATTTTCTCTTGGGTGGCCGACCAACTGCTCAGCTTACAGGAATGCTGGTGCAGACAGGGGAGCAGAAGCCAAAGAAACAGGCAGAGAAAGCAGCAGAAAGCCAAAGACAGCCAAAGGCACATTTGTTTTGTGACTCTGAGGGAAAGTTAAGCAAGAGCTTTCTGGATTGACTGCTGGCCACAGAAAGAGGTTTGGGATATTGAACAAAGAACAAATCTGTCTGATTCCTATTGTAGAAATGTAGTACTTTAACAAAATTATTTATTCGGTGATGAGCTTTTGTGGGATCTGTCCCATGAAAGCTCATCACTGAATAGATCATTTTGTTAGTCTTTAAAGTGCTACATTTCTGTTACTTCGTTTTGTTGGAGTACAAACTTACACGGCTGCTTCTCTGTTACTGATTCCTATTGCGTATATCATGGCCATCCTAAGTATTTATGGTGCCCTACACAGTACCTTTAAACTGGTGCCCTTGTGCCTGATGGCAGGTGGGGAGGGATGATTTTCTAGAGCTATGATTTTATAATCTTTGGCAACACAATAATGAAATATTTTCAAAGCAAATTTTAAACTCATAGAATCATAGAACACTAGGACTGGAAAGGACCTCGAGAGGCCATCGAGTCCAGCCCCCTGCCCTAATGGCAGGACCAAGTACTGTCTAAACCTTCCTTGATAGACATCTATCTAACCTGTTCTTAAATATCTCCAGCGATGGAGATCCCACAACCTCCCTTGGCAATTTATTCCAGTGTTTGACCACCCTGACAGTTAGGAACATTTCCCTAATGTCCAACCTACACCTCCCTTGCTGCAGTTTAAGTCCATTGCCTCTTGTTCTATCCTCAGAGGCCAAAAAGAACAAGTTTTCTCCCTCCTCCTTATGACACCTTTTTAGACACCTGAAAACCGCTATCATGTCGCCCCTCAATCTTCTCTTTTCCAAACTAAACAAGCCCAATTCTTTCAACCTTTCTTCATAGGTCACATTCTCTAGACCTGTAATCATTCTTGTCACTCTTTTCTGGACCGTCTCTAATTTCTCCACATCTTTCTTGAACTACGGTGCTCAGAACTGGACACAATACTCCAGCTGAGGCCTAACCAGCATGGGGTAAAGCAGAAGAATGACTTCTTGTGTCTTGTTCACAACACACCTGTTAAGGCACTCAGGCCCTGTCAACTCTCATGGTGAAATCAGAAAAGGACACTTCATACCTGGGGTTGGCAAATGCCTATTAACTGGCTTCATCACCATTTGAATGGGTCTTTTACAGGTTCTGCTAATCCGTCTGACAGGCTTTTTCCTTTTAAATTAATTAGATCCTCTCCAGAGGAAGCAGAGCCCCAGAAGAGGGATCGGAAGAGGCAGAGAGGTGGACATTAATACACAGTGGTGCCCCAAATATCTTGGCAACAGGGAGGCCTAGTGGTTAGGTCCCCTTGTTAACAGAGATCATGCAGGGGTGGGATTTCCAGCCGATTACCAAAGTCTGTTCCTTCAGTTTGGAGCATGGCACCAAGAGTCTAATTTCCGTCTCCTCAGTGGGGTTTTCCTTCTGGTTTTCCCTTTGTGCATTGGGGGAAGAGTTCGGAGGCTTGTGTCCTCCTGCAGCAGACCCAGCAGACAGCTCTGGCTATGGTCATGTGGACAGCAGAACCAGCTCCTGTCTCTTCACAGGTCATCCCTGAACTGAGCTAGGCTCCTACGTTTATTCTCCCTCCAGAACAGGCACTGGCTGCAGTGAAACGGGGCAAGGCTAGGTGAGTAAAAAGGCCTTTGTTTAGGGCCTGCACTGCCAGGCCTTCCCCACACACCCTCATAGTGCCCTACGCAACTGGGTATTCTGTGTATGGATAAGCATAACTCTGGTGTACAGTCTTTGCAAATAAACAGACTGTGCCAAAGACATACCTGACTCCATGAGCAATCTTTCCTCCTACTGGATACAACCCATGACATGCCAAATATTAACTAACTCTTGGGTCATGTGAAGGAACAGCAGTATGCCCAGGGCGCTCAAAGAACTCCTACTAGAATGTTAAGAACCAAAGTTGCTATGTAGCTTAATTCTAGAGTCATCACTTTGGAAATCAGAGTGCATCCAATTTGTTTTGATTTACCTTTAAAATGTCACCAGTTTCTCCCTACAGCTGGGGGTGAGAACAGGGAGTACCATTTCCGGGCTTGCTTGTGTAGGACAGCTGCTAACAATAGCTAACAGGGAGAGGTGTGGCTGGACAATGTTATTCACACAGTAATGCAGGGGTCAGAGAATGCCTTTCAGATCTGAAGCGGGCCCTTTAGAGTTCCCAAGGGGCAGTCTGAAACTTCTCTACCAGTTCTGAATGGACTTGCAAAGTTCCTTGCTCTGTAACTTTTACAAATCGTGCCAGGAAGAAAGAGGATGAGCTGGGTAGCTGTGATTGCTTAGTTTGTCGTCTGCTGCCACTCTGCCTTCAGCTCAGCATTAAGACTTTTTTAAAAAAACTACCCACTCTCACAGGATTCTTAGACCACCCAGCCAGTCAACCCTTATGAAAGCTAGGTTTGAAAGCATCCCATTTCTTACAGATTAAAACCAGCTTCACAATATACAGCCTTAGTCACAGAGCTACGAATGCAGTCCATTTGTCTGCTAGACGAGTATAAACAGGTCAGAACAATGATCGTATATCTTGCATTTATACAGGGCTCTATGAAGGATCCGGAGGATTTATAACTCTACCTACCTATGTGTTGTGTAAAAGAGAGAATTTGATTCATATTAAATGTGTGAATTGCTTTATCCATCATTGAAATGCAGGCACATTTTGGATAGCGTACAGCCAGTGTTTTAACAGCTGCACTACCCAACAATTTAGGCCAGGAAGTGAAGTTTAATGTATCTAAATGAAAGCTCCAGGGGACTTTTAAGTTTGCTGAATGTGTAATTAATTACCCATATTAGAATTCAGCTGATACCCAGGTGAATACTTTTAATTCACACAAAAATGTGATGTGTCTGCTCTTAATGGTGCCGTCTTTCAGATGAGACAAACTTGAGGTTCAACATTAGAGTGTTCCTAACTCAGCACTGGACCACTGGATTCAGTTCCCCCCTCAGATTTTTTATGCCATGGTGATTAAAATACTTCTCTCAGGAATTTACTTGAGGTACGTGTACATTTGCAAACCTTGAAGCTATAAACCAGTGCAGCAGTAGTGGAAGTGAAAGATAGAGTGCAGGTGTCTACCCCACAGCATCTGACCCTGGGTTAGATATCAGAAGCACATAGGCTTCATCTGTGTGCTGATGTCCACTCTTCCTATCACATGCAGTAGTGAACAATAGCTTCAAAGTCTGTTGGGTAGATGCAGCCTTGGTGCGATAGAAGAAATTGGAGCAGTCTGACATGGAAGGAACTCATCAACTTTGAACCTTTTATACCATGACAGTCACCAAAGAGTCCCTAGGAACTTTGCAGGCAGTTCAGAAGCTCATCCACTAAAGACATGTAAGCTGTGTCTACGTTACCACCTTCCTTCGAAGGAAGGATGGTAATTAGGGTGTTGGGAGATTACCAATGAAGTGCTGCTGTGCATAGGCAGAACTTCATTAAGCAAATTCCCACCCCCCCCGTGGCAACTGTGAAGTTTAAAACTTGGAAGTACCAGCACGTGTCTAGCTGCAGCACTACCGCTGGTACTTCGAAGTGCTGGGGCAACTTTGAAGTCCCCTTACTCCTCAAAATTTTGGCTAGATGTATGCTGGTACTTCAAAGTTTAAAACTTTGGAGTTGCCATGGGGGGGGGCGGTAATTTGCTTAATGAAGTGCTGCCTATGCACAGCATCACTTCATTAGTAAACTCCCAACACCCTAATTACCATCCCTCTTTCGAAGGAAGGTGGTAGTGTAGGTAAGCCCGTACAGTAGTAAAGTGGAATAAAACAAACAGAGAGGCAGGAAATAAGAACAAAAATATCCCTACGCAGACAGAAGGGTCAAGGGTCAAAGGTGAGATGCCAAGGTAGGAAATATCAAAGGCCACAGTGGATCTGATAGTTGTTCTAGACCAACGTCTCCCAAGTGATGTTCTGTGGAACGCCAGGGTACCACAGAATGAGAGTAACAGTCCCACAAGAAAATGATCAGGGCTTGGAAACCTGTAGCTCCAGAGCCGAATGCATTGCTAAGGGGTCATTTGCTGCTCTGGGCACTGCTGCCGCTAAGTACTCTGCAGCTCCCTGCCCTACCACCCTGTCCTGAAATAGTAGAACTAAATGTAATTGGTATGGCGGTGGGCAGGGCGGTGGGAGGGATCCGGCTGTTAAACCAACTGAATTTAGTTCAATTATTTCAGTGGTGGCAGGGCAGGGAGCTGTAGACAGCCCCTCACTCACAAAGTAGTCAACACGCATGCAGTGGAGGAGTGGCAAGAGGAGCCAGTGGCTATCCAGAAGGGGAGCCAGACAAGTCCTGCGGTTCCTGAGTTGTCTTCACCTTTCATTGGCTGTGACTGGCCTCTTGCATTACCATAAGGTGGCCAATGAAATTGGGCCCTTGAGACTAGAGTCAGAAGAGCAGCAGTGTCTAAGGTAGGTTAGCCCACCATGTTGGCTTAGGTAATGGGAGTTTATTCAGGTGGGGTTAGGCTGAGGTCCTCTTTGGGTGGAAGGATTAGTCCCAGGAGTCAGTTTGGGCCTGAGGTGGGTTGAACCTGGAGATGAAGGGGTTGGGTTTGGGACTGAGAGGGGTTAAGCAACATATAAGACTATTATTAGGGGCTCCACAAAATTCTTCTTAAAAGAGTTCTGTGGCCAAATAAAACTGGGATACACTGCTCTAGACGTAAGGGAGACAGATTCTCATCTGACATAGCTCTGTTCGTTTCAATGGTCTCAACTGATTGAATTGGAACTAGGTCACTAAACATCAGAAGCCTGTCCACAAAACTCTCAAAATCAATATGCATTTCTCCCTGGACTTCAAAAAGCTTTGGATCAAGCCCAGCCAGACAATTGCATAGAGATTTAACACTTAAAGCTTGACCCAAGACTGGAATGACAGCCACAAAACAATTACATAAATAAATCCCTAACTAAATCAGCATTGTCCATGAAGTAAATGTGTATCCGGTTTCAAAAACAGCAGGAATTCCAGTGAGTTGTAAGTAATAGAAAGAGAGGACAAGGTAAAACAGAATCATGGAAAATCCAGAAGACATAGAAAATATGGTGGGAGGAGGGATAAGAGAAAAACATCTGCAGTAGGAACTGAAGTTAGGATTAAACGGATCGATTTAGGCAGTACTTTATTTTTTTTTCTAAATTGGACTCCCACAATTGTGAGGATTGAAGGTTTAAAAAAATCATTTTCCAAATTAAATATGCCTGTAGAGTGGTGGGCAGCGCTGGTGCCCACTCATTGTTATTTTTATATACTGTAAGTACAAGGATCAATACTGCACGCTGTCTGCAACCAGAGGAAAAGAAAGCATGAAAGGAGGACCACAGTAAATAACGTCATTTTCAGGTCTGTTCCTACAGAATCCAAAGAGGTGAGGTGAAGTACAGAGTTCACCAGCAACTTATTCCAATTTTACCAGAATAAAAGACCTCATCAATCAAGAGAGGCCTGGGACCTCATGGCTTTCTGTCAGGCAATCTGAATGAGAGCACAGACTGAATAACTAGTGCTCATTGCCTCTCCCTTGGCTTCTAGAGCAATATTTTAAGTTATCCCCCACTGTGGGAGCTTCTTTTAGTAGCCAGTCAGGAACCTGTATTCCTGTTTTAAATGGCAGGAAAAACATCAATGAGTAGGTGTGAAAGAGTTCATTCTCATCCTAATCCTTCATTCACATAGCCAGGCATAGCACAGCAGCTGTCTCCCCAGGTGACACTCCCCACCAACTATCTCTGCTATGCTGCAGTGGTCCATAACTCTGTCCTCTAAACAGGTCACAATTTAGACTACCCTTTCTTGATACCAATGGAGTCCAACAATTATAGTCCATGTCCTTCTGTCAGATCTTCGGCACTGACTCTGTGCCTCATGGTTCTGCAGCCCTTTTCTAAAGGCTCTGTCATCTTCCTCCCTTTATAGGGGCTTTATTCCACCTTCCCAGGTGGCTGTTGGGTAAGCCCAGGCCTTCCCACTGTACCCAGTCCCAGCCCAGGGAACCTAGGACCAGCAGTTAGAGCTGCATCTTCAGACTATTTGCTGCTTTTCCTCTAGGTTTTCTTGCCACCACAGCCTTTCCCAGTCTTTCTCTGCCCAAAGTCTTACTAGACTCACCCTTTCCTCAGGGCTCACCCCAGAATTCCCAGAACACCCCGAAAGTAAAAATTTAAACTCCCTCTTCACGGTTTTTCTCACTCTCTGATCCTATGAGTGACTGCAAAGTTCCAGTCATTTTTCCTTTCCTTCCTTTTTCATTACCAATTTTTCTCTTTCTACTTTTCTCTTCCTCTGTTTCATGACTGAATTTCTTCCTCAAAGAAAAGAAAAATGTTATAATAAATGTATAATAAATGGACTAAATGTTAACATGAGAGGACAGAGAGCAAATGTTTGGAGTATTCTAGAAGGTGAAGAAATGGGCTAAAACAGCCCTTCTAATGGTCTTTCTTCCCACAATGCTCTTCTCTGACACATCGAGTTTCAGCGAGAGCTCCACTATTAATTTCTCTATAGACTTCCATTCAACATTCTCTGGGCTAATAAGGTTGAAGCAGCAATTTGACCAGGCACTTCTCAGAGACTCAAATGATCTTGAACTGGGACTCACAGAGGAACTCAGTGATTTCTTTGCTTGATTTTCTAAGTCATCTCTTCGAAAATCCCAATATAATTCATATAGCTGGCAGGATCTGTTCTAATTTCCTCTTGCTGTGCTGTGTGAAGATGAAAGGTGTTTTTTTAAAAAAAAAATTTACAGAAGGAATCTGGGGAAATTACTTTAGAGAAGAACATCTCAGGCCATAATTTGGGGAAGAGATTGCTATTCTGAAGGCCCTACAGTTAAACAGAAAAAAATTGAGTTTCTGTAAGAATTTTCAAGACACTTCGCATTTGGACAGTTTAGAATAGTAGATTATTAATGTTCATGGCTCTAAAGCTGACTGTCTCATGCGGGCATACGAAAGAACTGATCCAAAATCTCAGTGTCAGATAAGTCAGAGGCTGACAGGCCTAACTAATACTTGGTTAGTCTCCTGATGAAACCACGGATGTAAATTCAATGTAGGCAAAACACAAACAATCTGATTTGTGGAGTGCAACATACTATATGCCAGGCGAAATTAAAAGGTATTTTTCTTTCTTCGATTGTGGGAGAGAATGTAACTAGGGAGAGAAAATACAAGACTTCAGAGAGCAAGCATTATTCTTCCCTTTACTGGGCTGTGAGAAGTAAAACACAAGCAAACTGTCCCCCTGCCACACATACACACCCTCCCCCAAACCCAGAAGCAATGTCAAATGTTCCCATAGAAAATTGGGCAGAAAATTGAATATCCATTTAAAAAGAAGAAAAACCACAATGTTCATTAAAAAACACCCCAAAGCAACAACATTTGCATTTAATCATCACTGTTGTGCTTTTGTGGTTGGCTTTCACAGTTGTTAACAGGATGGATCTAACATACAGGCTAGAAAAATCAAATTCAAAATGATACAATGCAGTTAAGAACTCTGCTACCAGCCCCAAATTATTTGCATCTAACACAGGGACAAGATGACACAAAGAAACAGGAAGCAGCTTTCATTATCGTAGTTAGAGGGGCCACCTGAAAGCTATCCAAGTTTTTGCCACATGGAAGGACGGCCTCAAATCAGCAGTGGAAACCCAAGCAAAGTGACTGGGCCACTTTAGTAGCCCTCCTTCACTTCAATGGGCTGCAAGGTTGTGGTAACTGAGATAGTCTCCCAGGATGATGTAGTTTTGCTAATTCTTCATGTATACCCAGAAATGTAAGGGTGTGACGAGTAAACCATAACATGTTTTGGTGCATGCTGACTTCACACAACATGGACTGGCTGCAGAGGGACTACATGGCTCTCAGTCAAAGTTCACATGCTCTTGCTTTGCATGTGTGTCATTTTAATAATACATAAGAATCTAAAAATGGCCATATTGGGTCAGATCAAAGGTCCATCTAGCCCAGTTTCCTGTCTTCCAATGGTGGCCAATGACAGGTGTCTCAGAGGAATGAATAGATTAGGTAATCATCAAGTGATCCCTCCTCTGTCACCCATAACCAGGACCTGACAAACTAAGGCTAGGGTCACCATTCATAGAATCATAGAATTCTAGGGCTGGAAGGGACCTCAGGAGATCATTGAGGGACCCAACCTCCATGAATTTATCTAGCTCTTTTTTGAACTCTGTAAAAGTCCTGGTCTTCAGAACATCCTCTGGCAAGGAGTTCCACGGGTGGACTGTGAGTTGCACGAAGAAATTCTTCTGCTTGTTTTAATCCCACTACCTATTAATGCCATTTGGTGACTCCTCATTCTTGTGTTATAGGAACAAATAAATAACTTTTTCTTTTTTATTTTATCCACATCAGTTATGATTGTATAGACCTTTATCATATCCCCCACTTTAGTATCCTCTTTTGTAAACTGAAAAGTCCGGTCTTTTTAATCTGTCCTCCTATGACAGCCATGCCATACCCTTAATCTTTTTTGTTTCTGGTAGGAGAAGAAAAATCTATCTGAACAGAAACTAGTGGAATCTGGCAACCCTGCAAGTGAGCAACAGTAAAAGAAATGTAACAGCAACGAAGGGTCCTGTGGCACCTTATAGACTAACAGAAAAGTTTTGAGCATGAGCTTTCGTCTGTGCTCACGAAAGCTCATGCTCAAAACTTTTCTGTTAGTCTATAAGGTGCCACAGGACCCTTCGTTGCCGTTACAGATCCAGACTAACATGGCTACCCCTCCGATAGTAAAGGAAATGTCCCACAGGCCACATGTAGAACACTGATGTGGCACTGGGGGGCCCATATGCCATAGGTCTCCCACTACTGCCTTAAAGAGAAAATTCACTTAGAGGTGGCCTGTGGTGAAGACCCTTTCTTTGGATTGAGGAGCTTTGGGTTCAGTTGCCCGCTCATCTATAATGTCCCTCTGTGACTTTAGGCAAATCTCTGTGCCTCAGTCAATTGTGCATCTGTATAAATACAGACACTACAACTAACGAGGTCATCATGTGCCACTCTAGTGATAGGAATAGTCAGGGAAAACTTATAGTGTAGCAGTAACGATTACCTTTAGGAAAGATGGGACACAGCACTCAAGCGACTGGGACTCAGCTGACCCAAGTCGTTACATATTTAAAAATGGGGCCAGATTCTCCCACGCTTTATACCAGAGAAGCCTATTGACTTTGGTAGATTTAATCCTGATTTATAGCACTGTAAGAGTAGTATCAGGCCCTGTGGGCCAAGGAATGAAGATTTGCTCAGTGGCAGTCTAGAAAAGCTTACTACATTGACAGACCAAATCCTCGTAGAAGATGCATATCACTTTTATACAGCTGTTTCATAAAACAGTATATGCAATTATGTTTGTGCATTTACTTTCCTAATTTGCCCACACAGTGAATGGATACAAGACAACACTCAGGTCAACTCTAAGTATAAATTAACAGTGCAATTGCCCACTCAATAGCTTTTTGTGTGCTGTTGCTGTCATGACATAGTCAAATCCAGTAGTTATGTGTATTCAGCTGATATGCAAATACCCACACACATTTATGCATGAGCAAAGACATCTCACCCAAAAATGTATTAATTTCTTTTCCTGGCATTTCTTGCTCAGTAAAGAGATTCTGTCTCAATAACCATATAAACAGCAGATCAGTTTTTTTAAAAAGTCTCCTTTCGTGTGGCTTTCAATTTAAAAGCTATTATAACTATTTTCCTGGTAACGTAACACAGTTAGATCCTGGGGATAATTTTCCGGAGAGGAGAGCTGCCATAACACAGCAGAATCAGATAAAGAACTCATTCTTTTATCTTGAAATCTCCAGGAAATTCAGCTATTACCGAATATTATGTGTTGCACAATGCTTCCGACCTTTAACTCTGGGGCTGCTCATGTGATTGCTTGCTAACAATTGGTTAAGATGCCCTTCCCTTTGAACAACAATAATAACCATAGTGATGATAATGATAATGGAAAATACCCACACACCTTAAAGGGTCAGGTCCCTGGGAGATAACTGATCTAATAAAACACACAGAGCTTCCTGGCTGTGACACTCTGAATGAGAGCTGTAAGTTCAGTTCTGAGTATCAGGAGGTATTCAGCCCAGTGTATTTGCTGGCAGTGAAAACTGGTCTGTTGGGCTGTCACAAACCCATTTTTCTACAGAGAAGCAGCTCAAACGGGGTTCTTCACAGGCTGTACATTGCGATTCTTTAATTTTTTTTTAATAACCCAGCAGTGATTCGGAAATTAACTTCAATGCACATTTATAATAACAAGCCTCATGTGTGGGAACATCTTCCCTACTAACAACCCCATTTTCAACACCTCTCTTCAAATGTTAAAGCTACTTCTGGTTGAAAGCTAAAGAAGCTCCTAATGATACTGGCTACTGGATCCAGGATGCTTTTCAGGGTTTCCTTATCTGTCATTAATGTGTTCACATTAGCACTAGTTTCTTGCATCTCTGTAGTGGAAGTAATGTGACATGGCAGTTGAAAAACCTCCTTTTCCATCAGCCTCTTAACTTTTTCATGCTCATGGGCAGCAATCAGGTAATATGAATACAGTAGACAGCACAGGAATTGCCATAATGGAGTGCAGGAGTATAGGATTGCCTTGCTGTAATAGAAGATAATAACTGAGGGAATTGTTTCACAGTTTCTTTGAAAGGGGATGTGAAGCCCAGTCGGAGTTCTTATTTCTGACTCTGATATGGACTCAGCTCGCCACAAGCTGCATGATGCTGATACTTTCTGGGCCTCAATTTAACTGTAATTAATTTGACTTCTCCGGACTTTTGGGAAGTCTTAACCATGGCTGGAAAGGGCTTTAAGATAGAAATTGTAAGCCATCATGTGCCAGCAATGCCTCTTTGCCATAAATATTGGAAAAACCAGACAGTCTCTGCATTAAAGGATAAATATACATAAGTCTGCAATTGTGATACACACAACCTGTAGGGGAACACTGGCACTTCTGGCAACTCCTGGCAACTCTAGTGGTACTTGCTCCTTCAAGAAGACCCCTGTGTGATGTGGTGGGACGTGTGGTGATGAGTTACCCAGTCCCCAAAGGACTGTGAGTAACTGAGGGCATTCAGGGAAAAATCACTGTTTGAGAGCTATTTCCACCAAGAAAGGCTTGAGAAACTGTATACTACATTTTGCCATATAAGGAACTTCTCATCTGAACCCCACCACCCCATCACTGTAATATTTGAACACTTCACAATCTTTAGTGCAGTTAAGCTGTGAGACAGTGCAGATCTATTCTTTCAGTAGTACAGACGGGGACACTAACTGACTCACTCAAAGTCACATAGGAAGGATTTGCTTGAGTAGGGAATTGAATCCCAGTCTCTCATAGCCCAAGCTGGGCCAAACTAACGAACCACACTTCCTTGGTCACAGGTGTCTAATCCCTTTGATGACAAGTTTTTCCACGGCACACATGGGATGAATTTGCCACTCAAGAGCCGTGTCTACACGTGCACGCTACTTCGAAGTAGCGGCACTAACTTCGAAATAGCGCCCGTCGCGGCTACACACGTCGGGCGCTATTTCGAAGTTAACTTCGACGTTAGGCGGCGAGACGTCGAAGTCGCTAACCCCATGAGGGGATAGGAATAGCGCCCTACTTCGACGTTCAATGTCGAAGTAGGGACCGTGTAGTCGTTGTGTGTCCCGCAACGTCGAAATTGCCGGGTCCTCCATGGCGGCCATCAACTGAGGGGTTGAGAGACGCTCTCTCCAGCCCCTCAGCTCACTGGTGGCCGCATGGAGCGGCCCCTTAAAGGTCCCCTCCCCCTCCCTTCCTGTGCAGGAAGCTGAGGGATCGTGCAGGCGGCAGCCCAGACACGCGGCCAGCCTGCACATCCCTCAGCCCCCCACCCAGCTGCGATGGCTGCCCGGCAGCCCCCCCCAGCGCCCCCAGGGGACCCCCCCCAAGGAGAGCCAGGGCAGCCAGGCTGGCAAGCGGCAGCGGGACCCTCCTGGACGGAGGCCGAGCTGCGGGACTTGCTGGGGCTCTGGAGCGAGGAAGAGGTGCTCCAGGTAATGGGGAGCAAGAGGCGGAACGCGGATGCGTTCGCTTGGCTGGCCGACGGCCTGGCTGCCCGGGGTCACCCTGCCCGCACTCCTGATCACGTCAGGAGTAAGGTGAAGGAGCTGCGGCAGGATTACTCCCGGGCCCGGGATGCGGCCGGCCGATCTGGGGCCGCCCCCGTCACTTGCCCCTTTTACAGGGAGATCAGGGACATCCTGGGCCCCTGGCACACCTCCTCCCCTCCGGCCACCCTTGACACCTCGGCCCTGCAGCCGGAGTCCACCCCGGAGGTAAGCCCCACACCCCGGGGGCCCCCCCCGGAGGCCACCCCCGGGACATCGCGGCAGGAGGAGGAGGAGGGGGGCTCCTCCTCTGCAGAATCTGGGCAGCAGATCCTCCTCCTGCCATCCCGGGGATCTCCGGACCGTGGGAGCCAACCGACAGGTAGGTACCCCCCTCTGGTGTACACCCCTGGGCTTGAGGGGCGGGGGGTAATGGATATGTGTCCCGGGCCCCCCACATGCTCACATGGCCATGGCCCAAGGACAGCAGGGCCATGTCCCTCACAGCAGTGCAGCCATCAGCCCCTGCCCCCCCCACCACCCCGCACGACAGTGCCATGCCCCATCCCCGGGGCAGGGGGGAGCAGAACCTCAAGGGGCCCCCGGGAGGAGGGGATGGGACACCCCGCAGCAGCAGCATGTGATGGAGTGGGGGGAGTGCAAAAGGGAGACTCAGGCTACATATGAGCAACAAGAGTCGAATAGCTCCCAGGGGCAAAGGAGGATCCTGGGGCTACAGCTGGCAGGTGACACCTCTGCCCTGAACAAAGAGGAGGGAGGAGCCGAGCTGGCTTGGAATTGGGGAGGGGAGGGCGGGGGCCACAGGCAGAGGCTAGGGGAAGGGAGAGCTGGAAGGCAGCCAGCCTGAGGAGGGGGAAAGCTGCATCCCAGAGGGGCACCCCTTGGGGTCTTCTCCCCACGACGGGTTGGAAGGACTGTCTCTTCCGACAGCTGGTGCTGTCACTCCTGGGAGAAACTGGGCATCTGTGGCCTAAGAAACCTCTCCTGCTGTCAGACCCTGCGGGGAGAAGTGAGAGTCGCTCCCACCAGGGGACGGGGTGCAGGGCAGGGGGACCCCTGAGCCCCATCCATGACAGCAGCATCTCCCGGGGACAGGGATGGGGAACCTGCAGCACAGGGCTGGGGGGACAAAGGCCACGGCTCGGGGCCCACACTAACGCCTGTCTCCATTCTTCTTCCCCCCCTCCTCTCCTGTGTCCTGCACCTGCACCATCAGAAGGACCGGAAGAGAGAGCTGGCGAGGCCTCAGTTGTCCCGGAGAGCCCTCCGGGACCCTCGCTCCAGGCCAGCCCCTCGGCCGAGGACTGACCGGCCCCACGGCGGGCTAGACGGCGGACCCCGCACCACCACCACCCGACGGCGACGGACCCCCCAGCTGCTGGCCATCCACCGTCGGCAGCTGGAGGTTGCGGAGCAGCACCTGCAGCTGCAGGAGCGGGAGCTGGCCTGGCACCAGGAGGCATGGGGGGCCTACATGGAGACTTTTAACCGCTTGGTGGACTACCTGGCCCCCCATGCCGCGCTGGCCGCCGCATCGCCTGCCCTGCCTGCTCCACCAGCCCCACCACCAGCTGCTCCGCCCGTCGCCGTCCCGTCTGCCGTCGCCCCGCCACCCACCGCCGAGGGCCGGAGTGCTGAGGGACCCCTGGAGCCACCAGAGACTCGCCGGGCATCCTAACTTCCGGTCCGGCCCACCCCCAGCCAGCCCCGGACAGGGCTGCGAACGCGGCGGGGCTCCCGGCCGCCCACGCTCCATGCCGGCCTATAGGGGCGAGGGGCCCGGGACGTGGCCCCCCCCTTGTATATAGTTGGACCCTCTTATTTGTTGCACCCCGTTTGCCCCGTCCCCCCCATGTAAATAGCTCTCCCCTTTATCCTCCCTGGTTTTCTTTTTATTATTGAGGACACTTGTTTGTTTGTATTGTTTTATTTTTGTACATATTAGTTTGTTTCCACATGTTTGTAGATAGTTTGTTCTTGGTTCATACATTTACAGTTAAAAAAAAAGGGTTCTGAAAGAAAAAGAAGTTTAAGTTCAGCCACAAGTGCGTGCTGTCATTTGTCCAGGAAAAGTGGGAGCGGGGGTGCGGTGGGGTGCTCCATGGTGTGGGCGTTGGGGCAGGAGTGTGGTGGAGGAAGGGGCGGGCAGTGGGGGGCCTGGGCAGAGTTCACCCCGCGGCCTCATCATTGAAGTGGGCCCGCAGGGCCTCCCGGCCCTGGGTCCCTTCAGGGTCCACCTGCCGACTGGGGGCAGCAGGTGGCTGGACGTCTGCCCTGCCGGCCTCCGCAGCCCAGCCCTGGAAAAAGGTCTCCCCCTTGCTCTCCACCAAATTGTGCAGGGGGTAGCAGGCACCCACAATCTGGGGGATGTTGTTGGGGCCCGCATCCAGGCAGGTCAGGAGACATCTCCAGCGTCCCTTCAGGCGGCCAAATGAGCGCTCCACCACCTGGCGCGCGTGGTTCAGGCGCTGGTTGAAGTGCTCCTGGCTAGCGGAGAGATGGCCCATGTACAGGTGCATGAGCCACGGGCGGAGGGGGTATGCCGCATCTGCGATGACGCAGAAGGGCATGGTGGTGTCCCCCAGAGGGATCTCCCGCTGGGGGATGTAGGTCCCCGCCTCCAGCCGGCGGCACAGGCCCGAGTTCCAGAAAACCCGGGCGCCGTGGGTGCTGCCAGGCCAGCCCACATAAATGTCCTAGAAATGTCCCCGGCTGTCCACCAAGGCCTGGAGGACGGCAGAATGGTAGCCCTTGCGATTCATGTATCGTCCTCCACTGTGATGCGGGGCACGGATGGGGATGTGAGTCCATCCAGAGCCCCGAAGCAGCTGGGGAAGCCCAGGGTGGCAAAGGCCGCGATGGTGGCATCTGGGTCCCCCAGCCTCACGAGCCTGTGCAGGAGCATGGCGTTGATGGCACGCACAACCTGAAGAGAAAGCACAGGGGACAGCACCAATGAGCGGTGAGCAGGGTGTGCGTGGCCCTGCCCTGCCCTCCCCCGCCCTGTCCTCCCCTCCCCTCCCCTGCCCTCCTGTGCCCGGGCCCCCCTCCCCTGCCCTGCCCTCCCCCCGTGGGTTCTCTTACCTCCATGAAGACAGCCCCGACGGTGGCCTTGCCGACACCAAACTGCTGCCCCATGGATCGGTAGCTGTCGGGAGTGGCCAGCTTCCAGACAGCGATGCCAACCCGTTTCTGCACTGTGAGGGCACGCCGCATGGCGGTGTCCTGGTGCCTGAGTGCGGGGGTGAGCCACTGGCACAGCTCCATAAATGTCTGCCGGCTCATCCTGAAGTTCCTGAGCCAGCGGTCGTCGTCCCACTCCTCAAGCACCAGCCGCTCCCACCAGTGGGTGCTGGTGGGGTAGCTCCACAGCCGCCGGCGTGTGAGGCGGGGGGGGCGGGGTGCTGCAGGGTTAGGGGTTGAGCCCTGCTGCCCTGGGGGCAGCTCCTCCTCCGGTGTACCAAGGAAGGGCTCAGCTGCCTCCCGCATGGCATGGAGCAGGGCAAGCCCTGCTCCTGCTGGGAGGGCTGGGTGGACCTCTGGCTGCTGCTGCTGCTGCTGCTGGGTGTCCATGACTGAGGCGCCCGGAGTCTGTGTGCCTATGGCTCCTCAGATCGCGTGCTGTGCAGGCTGAGTGTGTCTGGGAGGGGCCCTTTAAGGGAGCGGCTAGCTGTTGCCCCAGAAGTGCTAGTCTGCCCTGTGACCCTGTCTGCACCTGTGCCTGGCATCCCTATTTCGATGTCTGCTACTTTGGCATGTAAACGTTCCCTCGCTGCGCCTATTTCGATGTTGGGCTGCGCAACGTCGAAGTTGAACATCAACGTTGCCGGCCCTGGAGGACGTGTAGACACTATTCATCGAAATAGCCTATTTCGATGTCTCTACTTCGAAATTAGCTACTTCGATGTAGCGTGCACGTGTAGACGTAGCCAAGGTCTGTTTCTGGTCTCATTCGCTTCCATCAGGTACTTTGAAAATCCCACACTGAAAGTCTAAAGGCCCTAAGTGATGTAAGTTTCCGACTCCCTGGACTTTCAAAGTGTAGGGTGTGGGTGAGCGTTCACATTGCACTCCTGCCTTAGCACCTGGACCTAGCTGGGGAAGCTAATGATCCAACCAGCAGACCAATTTCAGACACATTCCATATATGCTAAGAAGAAAACTGACTTTCAGTGGGAGATGTGTGACTAAGTCCCTTAGCTTAACATTCCTGAACACCCTAGGTGAAAGCCCCAGCCTTCGAAAATAAACATGGAGATGGGCTGTGACCTTAAAAAGAAGTCTCGATAATGGGCAGACACAATAATTTTTGGGTTGGCAGTAAGTCAGAAGGATGAACACTGAAACCCAGCCATGGCTTCCTTGTAGTACCTACTGATGACCTTGCCGGGACCATCATTCCTTTTGAGAAATGATGGAGTCACAGGTGAATGGACTTCTTGGCTTTATTCTTTTTTTCGCAAAGAAGGACAAAAAAATCAAAAGGGGAGAATATTTCAAGCATGAGGCATCTTCCACCATTATAAATCTGTTGAGTGATTTAACTAGTAATTTGCGCTTGTCTTCCCTAGCTATTTCATTGCACATTTAGTGTTTCTAGACATAAACAGGAGCCAAGCACTATGGAACATTGTAATATGAGAAGGGATGCACTCCACTCTCCCAGTTCATTCAACTGAAAAGACCAAATTCTTCAACTGTGGAAGGGGAAAATGATAGATAGGATGGAACGTACACAATTCAAGATGTGCACAGTGAAGCAAAACACCTGCTCAGAAATATATCTCCGGGATGAACTCCTGAAGAAATTGGCCATGTTTCAGAGGTGGGGGAGCTATTCACAAGCATATATTGCATTGGAAGTTGGCAAAGGAACATTTTCCATTCCTTTAATGTGGATTGTGGAAGTGGATTTTTCTAAACCCACAACTAAGCCCTTTAAGTGTGTCCTAGTTCCCAGAAAATTGCTTCCAGGGAAGAGCCACTTCTTTCAAAGCATAATAGTATTCAGTGAACCCTTTGAAACGTTCTTAACAATGAAACCTTTGCATGTGGCCACAGTACTGAGACAGGTGATTTATTGATTACATTTCCTCCAATATGGTCTGGACTGATTAACGCAGTGTCCCAACAGGACCTAAGAAATGCAAAATAGATGGGCAGTGAGGGTGGGGTGAATTGGGAATACAGGAAGGTAAACCCACCTCAGCAAATTAATGTGGGTGTGAATTGAAAGTTGCAAACTGCAAATGGAAATGAGCATTCAAGCTACGTATGCAACTGCTCCTGTTCCTCCCTGCCTCCCAAGTCCTTAAGAAAAACCATGCCTGCAGCTGTGAAAGGGAAATTAGCTTCACCAAGGGAGGACATTTTATAATTCATGTGACTCGGAGAACTGCCTTTTATACTAGGGGCATATACATTTGTTACTCACATGAGCAATACTTGCTCACTCAAGTGATCCTGTTACCTTTAATAATGGGATTACTGGTCGGTGAAATTTATCCCTGTGCAGAGAGCAAATACATGTCATTTGGATTCTGAAAATAGGCTTGAGTGGGACTTAAAGGCTTCATCGGCCTTATGCACAGGAGTAAATTTCACAGTAGGGTGAATTTCATTCATACTCCAGTGGGAACGACCATGCTGATGTTATGATAGTTTTCCATTTCTAGTTAATATGACCCAATTTATTCTGTACCTATGCGGACAAAACTTTCTTTGAGTTCAACAGATGGAGTGTGTAGTTTGGCCTGATAGTTTGGCAGTTCAGACATAAAGAGGGATTTTTCCTACACCAAATTAAGAATCACGATGCTACAATAATAATAATAATTTATAATTCACAATTAGTTGTGATTGCTAGCGCACTACTGCTTAAAAAAGAATTGTTAAAAAAGTGAATTTTCAGCGACCAAGAAATGAGGAGAGTTGGGAAGTTCTTAGAATGAACACTGTACTCACCCAGATGTGCAGAACCCCATAAGGAGTTATAATTAAGTAGATGGGATAATGCCAGTGATTTATTTGCAACAATGTCCCATAAAAATGGACTTCTTCTCCTCTATATTTGAGGGCAGCTGTAGCAGAGGTCTTTTAAAATAATTATTTAGAAAAAATTAGTTTAGGCTAAATGGTACACATGTGCCCATTGAAATTTTACTTAAGAGCTATCCTGAATAGGGATGCTTCCTTGAATTCCTTGGAGTTACACAGAACTCTCACAGCTCATGCATTATGCACAGGTTTAACAACACCAGGATTTTCACTATCCCTAACAAGGCAGAATGCTCTACAAGACTCAGCCTAGAGTCTAGACTGGGAAAACCCCTGTTTCAAAATTAGCTATCACAGGATTAGTCTATACAGCAAAGATAATTTGCAATAACAGCCACTATTCTGAAATAACTTTGCGTGGGTTTACACAGCAAAACAATTTTGAAATAGCTGTTGCCTTATTTCAAATTCTATAAACTTCATTTTATGAGGTATAGTGCCTATTCCAAAATAGATATTTTGGAATAAGGGCTGTATACACAGGGAATCGGGGCTATTTTGGAATAAGCTATAGTGCTTCCAGGGGCTCTAATCTGAAATAGGCTCCATTCTGTGGGACACACTATTTTGAAATAGCTGAGCGCTATTTTAATGCACATTTGGTTTGTAGGTGCGCTATTTCAGAACAAGATATTCCGGAAAATCTCTTCTGGAATAGCTTGTTCTGAAATAACGCTGTTGTATAAACATAGCCACAGTGACTTGATCGGACCTTGACTAACCTCTTTTTACTTTTTACTTTTCTTCACCAGTGAGACTGAATCCATTTTTTTTGGAAGACTAACAGAATAATGTCTGCTTTGTACTTTGCATCTCACGCCTACAATTTCATAATCCTGGACTAGCAGGTTTGAATACATTACCGCTGCATGAGTAATACTACATATTCATATAGAACATTACACAGCGGCCAGTCTCCCTTACTGTTATAAAACAATTGGGCTAAAAAGTAAAAATTCTATATAACTATTATACCCTGAAAAGAAATCCGGTTAAACAGACTTTTTTCCCCCTCTGAATGATTTCAAAATCTGCATTTTCATCCATTTCAATACCTGAAGATTGTTTCTTTGGGCCAATAGCACTGTCATTATGCATGTCATATATTGTCTGATCTATATGCACCTGAACCCATTATATTTGATGTTGTAGTGATAAATGAGAACAAATTGTATTGACACATCCCCCTCTCAAACATAATTACTCAAAGAGAACCATTGTGAATCAATTAATAGTGTAACTCAGCTTTAATTCTGTGGCACTCCACCACTTAGAAAAGCAATCAGTCTTGTGGTGTTTGGCCAAACTTTGCCCAATTTACCCAGGAGAGAGATTATTGGCTTCAATGACTCATTTACAGCACATTAGAATCAGAATCACTGGTTTGAATGAGACAACAGGTTGAACCTCTCTTGTCTGGCACTCTCGGGGTATGACTGGTGTTGGATGAGAAAATTTGCTGGACCACGGGAGGTCAATATTGTCTAGCACATTACCAACATTTTCACTGCTTACTGGGTTCTTAGAAGACATGTAAGGGTAAATTAGAACTAATTAATAGCACAGAACACTGAGAGCCAGGACTAGTGTCTGTAAACAAACTTTATGGGACCCTGGGAAACTTGGCCACATGCATGAAAAGTGGTCATCTAGCTAACTAAAATCATGCCAGATTACCCATGTTGCTGATTGACAGTGTTATAGATTAGAGAGGTTCAACTTGTCCTGACATCAGTAAGGAAAGAATAGGAGTGGTAAATGGAGTAAGACCTCTCCTATACCTGTGGGAAGCTGCTGTGTCCCATCTCAGCATTAATAGTGAATAGATAAGTCTGAATGGTATTTTATGGTCATTATATGGTCTTCTGGCCTGAGTTTTTGCTCTTAGCCATTTGACATTGTCTGGGTGTTGGCAGCACAAAGAGAAGTTGCCATCTTTGGCTGTAAATATTTTGTTGTTATTATTATTATTATTATTATTATTATTATTATTATTATTATTAATTTTGAAATGAAGTTTGAATGGAACAGGGAATCTACCTTCCTATTTCAAGAGGAGGCTCTCCACTCCCACCAGGACTGTGATGAGGTACTATTGTGACTTGTGAGGGAGTTGGCAGTCGCTCTAGCTTGTAGTGATGCTGTACTGTAGCTTGAAGAGCTGTATATCTTTTTTAGATTCATAGATTACAAAGCCGCTATACTGTATCAGTCTAGTCTGATCTTCAGTACAATACAGGCTATAACAGTGTTTCTTAAACTATGTTCTGTGGAACACTAGTGTTCCATGACCAACTCACAGGTGTGCCACGAGTGTCTGACACTCTTTTTGATATCATACATTGATGCCTATATTTTCTGTTATTAAAAAAACAGATATAATGTTACTTCTTCATTGCTATGATACATGATTAAATTACTTCATTTTGCTTTTGCTGCATATGTTGCTATTTTGTTGTTTGTTTTTGTCTGAAAACAATTTTTGAGGAAAATTTTCATAGATGTGCCGCATAAAATTACAGTGTTTGTTTAGTGTTCCTTGGCTTCAGAACGTTTAAAAAACACTAGGCTCTAGGAGTCCTTGAATTAATTCCCATTTGAATTACAGCAGAATTTTAGTAAAGTATGCAGTAATGATTTTAAATAGCCAGAGGTAATGTCTGTCTGCCTCGTTGTCAGTGTGGCAGCATTCATAGCTCCCTCCTCTCCCTCTCATGTTACATACCAAAAGGTTTGGTTTAAAAATTCTGTTTGTCAGATGGGCTATATGTGAGGGGTACCTTAGCATAGCTGGTAGGCCTCTGTGTTAAGTAAGAAGAGAGAGAGATGCCAGGTGAGACCAGCAAGGGAAACATTATTTGAAATAAGTCCCTTCTTACGTCTTATGGCTATAAATGATAAGCATGACCAGAGGGTCAGGGCTTCCACAACTACACTTCATCCTGTATATTTCTGCCTTAATATCCATCTGAAAGGCTCATATGACGAGTTCATTATGCTGTATCTTCAGCTCAAGCATGCAGACTCTTCTCATTCCCACCACTGCAATCTATGGATAAGATAGGATAGAATGTGGCCATTCTTTTCACAGAACACAGCAATGCTATGTCCTTCAGAAGTGAAGCCACATTTTATATGAAGGTCCCATTTATATAAATGATGTATGATCAATTAACAAATTAATTAATAAATGGCTATTTCAAGTTACAGACATGAGTAGTAAGTGTGAGGGATGGCTATCAACACATGAGTAGATAGCTTATCAGGCCAGTGTTACAAACATCCTGACTCCGTAGCAATTGAATAACTACTTAATAAAATGCTTATTAATCATTCATTCACTTTTTATTAACTGTATGTTGATGGACCCATTCTATAATGTGTGACTCAATATTCGATACAGCCAAAGTTTTTCAAATTCAGGTTTTGTGACATCTTATCAAATTCTTATTTTTTTTCTACATCTAATTGATCAAATTATGCATAGTCTACAAAATAAAATATAGCAAAGCCCAGTGTTTCTTGCATTTTATTATAATGTGTTAATATTATTAACAGTAATCAGTACTGGCAAATAACAAAATAAATATATCAACTTTTACAAAGTACTTAAATAAATGCTGGAGAAGCTACAGCTAAATAATGTTGATTTTTGTCTCCTGCTTTTATGAAACTGGACATTTGCCAGGTAAAAATAGAGTGAAGTAATAACATGTTTCATTTTGCATTCTTCATTAACTACATGAGAGGAAGGACTGGCATTTTTCATTAGTTTTTGGTCCATAGTTGTGATGTACCATCCTACCACTTTCTCTTAATCTGTGTCTATGCTAGCACCACCCTTTTCAAAGGGGGATGCTAATGAGACCCAGCAGGATATGCCAATGAGGTGATGCAAGGAATACACAGTGCCTCATTCGCATAACAGTGGCTGCGACACTTCGAAAGTGCTGCTTTCGATCATGTGTGGCTTGTCTACAAGGACCCCTTACACTTTGAAATCCCCTTATTCCTATTCAAAAAGAACTCCATGTAGACAAGCTGCATGTGATCGAAAGTTGCACTTTCAAAGTGCTGCAGCCATCATTATGGTAATGAGGCGCTGTGTGTTCATTGCATCACCTCATTAGCATATCCCAAACAGTTTCATTAGCATCCCTCTTTTGAAATGGGGGTGCTAGTGTAGACATAGCCTTAGTGGGATGAAATCTTGCTTGCAATTGCTGTGAATCAGTTTTGTGATTCCTTTTGCCCCTGACAACACAAACACTGTCTCAGGCCTCTGCAGACCTTTCTTCTCTAGAAGTTAGTCATAGGATCACACCAGCCTCTGGGTGTCCATCTGGAATGCTTCACCCCTTTTCCACTGAATACTCAGAGGTTCACTATTCCCGATGGAATAGGTTAAGATTAACATATGGAGTTGTAACTATCTCATAGAGCTGGAAGAGGTCTTGAGAGGTCATCAAGTCCAGTTCTCTGTCCTCACTACAGGACCTACCCCTGACATATTTTTTTTTAACTTATTTGCCTCAGATCCCTAAATGGCCCCCCTCAGGGTTTGAGCTTACAACCCTGCATTTAGCAGGGCAATGCTGCAACCACTCAGCTATCCCTCCCCTCACCAGCTTCCTAGTTTACCCTGAGAATTATGGCTCCCCTTAACACACAGCATAACTATATTTATAGTGGAAACACTAATAAGCTCACTATGGGATAACAATTCAAATGAGAGAAAGTGAAAGTATTGGGAAGAAATGGTTTCTTAGAGAACAAAATCACAGCATGCTTCTTAGAGGCCCAGTGTAACTCACAAGACATTCCCCTGTCTCCTACAGGAGAATCCATTTTCACAGGGTTGTCAGCCATGTTGGCAGAGATCTCCCTTTCATAAGATCAATCCTGCTGGCAGTATAGGCTCATAGATTGAAGGATACCTGAGAACAGTGTTCCCTGTACGATGAAAGCTTGGGCAGCCAGCCTGGAGAGAGTCAGGTGCCGCCCAGCTGATTAGCGGAATGCCTACAGCCACCCACAGTGGGTAGCGTGTGTTTCTGTTGGTGGCACACATGCAGACATGCGTTGGTGCACATAACAAAATTTATTCTGCCCCTGGATGGACGATATTAGAGTGAACACAGCCCCAGGAGAGCTCATATGCACTCAGGATATACCAGATCAAACTTCTCATTTTCACCTGGAAAAGGACACACTCCCCACCCCTCGCCATTTATTCCTTTCTGTTAATTTTCTTCTCAAATGTCTGCAAGACCTTGATGAGCATTTTTGACTTAGTGTGCTAATAGATTCCTGTTGTAAGCTGCATAACCTGCAGTGGTCCACCAGGGAGGTGTGTCTCCCACCTGCCCTCTAAAGAAGTTTGTCTCCAGAAATACAATCTTTGAGTGATCCACCTTTAACCACAAAGCCTAGAGAGCATCATTTTCAGCAAATACAGGTAATTCCTCACATATGTTCCATACATACATTACACAATGATTATAGTGACGAGTATGAACCATGCTTACAGTAGAGAGCTAACATGACCTTTTCTGGTGAATCCAGGGGATTTCTACTAAGTACTTCTGTGTCCTCTTCCAGCTGATGTCAGACATTCCTTGGGTAACAACTGAGTTTAACAGTTTCATCTCTGTGTGAATTACTGACATGTCATGACCCATCTAGTGTGCCCATCAAAAGGACTTGATTCTGCTCTAATTGATGTCAACATGAGCTGTACAAATGCCTTCAGTGGTGGCAGGATAAGAGAACGTGAACATGTGTGTGTAATACAGTGGGGGACAAAGACGTTTCTTTAAAGACTAGCATGTTCTGGGTTATAATGTAGAAAAACAAAATGTTGAAAGTTTGAATATTCCCAAAGATTGTTTAATTCAAGTGTATTTTCAACCAAACCAACATTTGTCTATTTTAAAAACCAAATGATGAATATGTTTCATTTTTCCATTATTTTAGTTTGAGAAACAAATTGTGTTGTATGACTAAGCTGAAAAATCAGTATGTAACTCCGTCCTGAAAGAGCTCCAATAGCCAATACATTAATGAGGTTTTATAAAGTGAAACATTTTGTGGACATCAAAATTTTGTGAAAATGGGAAAACTGTGGGGGCTAAAAAATGCTTGAATAAAAAGTTTTGAGTAATTCCAGCTCTAGCAGTTTTCCTTTTTTATAGTTTGGCTGAAGAAGTAAATAACAAGCAATCCAACATTCTCGGTTTATTTCCATGTCACCAGTGTGGCAATGCTAGCATGTTTTAGGATTAAAACAAAAAAGCAGTCCAGTGCCACTTTAAAGACTAACAAAATAATTTATTAGATGGTGAGCTCTCGTGTGATAGACCCACTTCCCAAATTTTTTCTGATTTGTCAACCTTGATTACTATTTTAGCTTCTCTGTGCCTTAAATATTGAGTCCGTTCTGGTCTGGCTATGGTCTGAACAAGTGGGGCTGTCCCACGAAAGCTCACCGAATAAATTATTTTATTAGTCTTTAAAGTGCTACTTTTCTGCTTTTTTGTTTTGATAGCTATCTCTCTGTTACTTTTCAACATGTCTTAGCATTGATCTTTTGGGGATTGGGAAGGGTGGCTGGGGTCCTTGTTTCATCAGTAACAAGGCATTTAGGTTAGGGGTGAAGAAAAAATATTGAAAGGCCAGTGCTTTATGCTGAGGCTAAGGTAATTGTATGATCACATATGGCACAAACATATAGCCTTGGTGTTATACCAAAAAACCTCCCTCCTGTAACATGAACTTATTTCTTCAGTTCCTTTACGCTAAAATCTATTTTAGGCCATGATCTTGCTGTTGCAGAAGCCAACTTTCACAGATGCCATTGCGGGGCTGGAGAATGAATTTTAATGATATGCACAGCTCTGTGCACGTGGCAATACAAATAATAAATAATAGTAATAAATGTTGCCCATATCCATTTTCCCAGGGAATTCAACTTAACCAATGAGTAAAGTTGCCCATATTCAGAACTTTTTGCAGGCTTGGAATAAGATAATATTATGATTTGTCTGTGTACAAGAAGAGTGTAACTCAGTTAGCAACCAGAATTTTTTCAGATAAAACATTAGCACAGAGAGAGCTGTTCTGTAGTTAGGGTTTTAAAGGAAGCTCACACAGCCTTATTAATCAGTTCTGCCACCATTTAATGTGCATTTAAATGTCTCTATTAAATAGCATTCCCCATTTTCTCTTCACAGTGACCACAGAGAAGTAAAAAGCATTTGAAAAATATCTGCAATATTGTTAGAAAACTCAGTTACACACGACATACCCCTTCAGGGACATTATACCAGTGAGATGGGCGTTTTTCAAGATGTCAAATTAAGCAGGATAATATAAAAATGATGCAACTGCAGCTTGTAAAAGCAGGGAGGAAATACTCATTAAAAGTCAAGTAATACAAAAGAGTAGTAATGAAGAATTTCCTTGGATTTTTGCTGCCCTTTCTTTATCATTTTGTCTTGAGTCAAATTCTGACAGTTGCCCTTTGTCTGCAATTATTCTGGAAGTAGAAACTGAAAGTCAAACCAATAGAGGGGTCTTGCTGTATGATCGCAAACCTGGATTGAGAGGGTTGATCTCCTGATAGACAATCTACAGAAGTGTTTTTATCTCCTTTGTCCAGCCGGTATAGTGGCTTAAAAGCCAGCTTCTTCTCTGTTCTCTCTCGCTCCACATCAACCTCCTCTTGTCTGTGGTTGTTTTATATTTGAACTATGTATCCTCAGCTTCAAGGTACTGACCTAATCTTGCCCCACCTACACCTGTGCACTCATTTCCCATCCTCCATTGCTCTTCCAAATGCTTTCTTTTTACTGACCTTCTAGTCTCACATTCCTTCAGGCTTTGCTTGATGCTTCGACTCAAGCTACCCTTTCACTTGGCACTAGGATGATCAAGTAGTAAATGTGAAAAACTGAGATGGGTGTGGGAGTAAGAGGTGACTATATTTGACAATACCTGGACTATATCTTTAATATTCCCTCTACTTTTTCCATCCAGGTGTGGAATAATTTTTGTAATGTGCACTAAGGCATGTGTGCATGTGCACCACTAATAGAAACACATGCTGCTGGCTGTGGGCATGGAGATGTTCTGGTGGTCAGCTGGATGGTATTTGAATCTCTGCTGGGTGGCTGCCTAACAGTTAGGGTGCATCTACACTTGCACTCCTCTTTTGAAAGAGGCATGGAAATGAGGGAAATTGAAAATGCAAATCAGGTGCAGATTTACATATCTGACATCTCATTTGCATATTCTTTTTTCGAAAGAAGGCAGTGTAAAAAATACCCGAAATGCTGTTCTTTCGAAAGTAAGCCCCATCTTCGAAAAATACCTTCTTCCCCTTTTTTATGGGAAGGATTCTTTCAAAGATGGGTTTACTTGAGAAAGAGCAGTGTCTGCAATGCTGTTCTTCTTTTGAAATAAGAATATGCAAATGAGATGCCAGCTACGTAAATCTGCACTTCATTTGCATTTTCGATTTTCCCTAATTTGCATGCCTCTTTCGAAAGAAGAGTGCAAATGTAGACACACCCTTACTGTGCAGGGAAAACTGCTGATCACTCTAGTTTGGGAAAACCTCAGTTTTCTCATGTACCAAGCATCCAATCTGCTGCTTTAAATCCCTCATGAAAGCCTACTTCCCCTATAAATCCTCTCCACATGGTTTAATCCCCAGGATCTCCCTCATCTCTACTGCTGTTTTGGGTCCCGTTTTTGTTTCGTTTGACTTTTTCTTTCTGTTTGCTAAAGAGAAAACATCTAACAGGCCTGCTACAGAAAACTCAGTGTTGTAATTAGTCCTTACGCATGCGAGCAAGAAGTCTTCTTTAGTGAATTGAGTTCCAGTCTTTGGTGGCTTAAATTCTTTGTATTAAAGGAATCTTCCAGTGGCTAGAACATTGACCTTGTAACTCTAAGGTTGTGAGTCAGTCCTTGAGAGGGGCCTTTCAGTGGTCAGGGTAGCTTAGAATTAAACATCAAGAATGGTAATAGATCCTGCTCTGAGGACAGGAGACTGGACTCAGTGACATCTTGAGGTCTTTTCCAGTTTTGATTCATGAGCTGAAGTTTCATTGACTGCACAGGTCCTGAGATTGCAGGTGGAATGATTCCATTTAGTCAGGGTTGATCTGTTTCTTTTTTTTTTTAAATGCCGTGATACCCTGCCAGTATTTGAACAAGGTGCTTCTTCAGGTGGCTCCAATTTTATGGTTATGGTCCTGGTGTAAAATAAAACAAATGGAATGGGGATCGCATATTAAGTCTAACATAGAGCTTAATGCAAAGAGCTTTAAATAATCAAATTAATAACAAGATGGAAGAAAGAAATGACAGCAAGTTTCTCCTAATGTACAACCTAAACCTCCCTTGCTACTATTTAAGCCCATTGCTTCTTGTCCTATCAGAGTGGCTAAGCACTCGAATAAATTACCAAGGGAGGCTGTAGAATCTCTGTCATTGTAGCTATTTAAGAACAGGTTAGATACATATCTAACAGCGATGAGATAGATGGTGTTCGGTCCTGCTGTGAGGGCAGGGAACTGGACTCAATCACCTCTTGAGGTTCCTTTCAGTTCTAGAATTCTATGATTCTATGAAATCATTCTGAAAAGAATGGTCGAGGTTTTTATTATGCTTTTAAAGCACCCAACTGCTACTTATAAAATTATAAACAAACGTAAAAGAAACAGTAGTGTATTTCCAGATGTTTGTGTTTCTATAATGCCAAACGACTTTTTATTTAATTTAATGCAGAAAAATCATAATTCATAATTGACCAGATTGTTTCACTCATTTTCTCTTTGCATTTAAATTCTGTTTAAAAACATCCAACCCGTTACTCTCCTGAAGTTGTCATTTGCACGTGTGCAGTTGTTCATTTTTCTGTCCTCTTTGACAAAAACTACCCCATCAACTGGCAGCATACAAGAAACGAAGATTCCAAGTATAGTAGCTTCCAAAAGGAAGTGAATGAAAATCAAGGCAAAGTGACATGAAACATCAAATTGACATCCTTTTATAGAACAAGAAATAGCCTCCCTCTCTGGCTGGGTCTACACAGAGATGTCCTGCTGGCAGCTTCATGCTAATGAGCAGTCTCACAATAACAATGGCTGCTCATTAGCATATTCATGTGGCTCATTAGCATAGCCACACGAGATCTGGCTGCCGGCAGTAAACAGGCTGTTGCCAGCCCCCTGGCTATGCTAAAGAGCTGTGCGAATATGCCAATGAGCAGCCATTTGCAATTGTGAGACTGCTCATTAGCATGCAGCTGCTGGCAGGACATCTCCATGCAGATCCAGCCAGAGAGTATAGTAGAAATCCAATCTTTTGAAATGTGGCGTAATCTCCCCATTGCATCCATTTTGTGTCAAAAGGGAAGGAACCTGCTACCTTAGGGACAAAGGCCATATGCTCTACCACATGAGCTAAAAGTCCACTGCTTCACAGCCAAGGCTGGAAAGCAGAGACTTCCCACGCTCTTCTCAGTGGTCTCTGTGCCTCTGGGGTTACACATACATAGAGTGATTCCACTGGAGGAGGGCAGTCCAGGCTAGTGAAGTCACTCACATAGTTTCTGTAGGAAGCAATGCTATATTGGTAGGGAAAAGGACTCAATACCCAATTAGCAGAGTTGCACTAACAATGAAAAAAATCCTCAGCTAAAGTAAATTGGCTTCACAACCCTTGTGTATCTCTAGCACCATCAATGGAGATGAACAAGTTTACTCCCACTGAGGCTCTTGCCTGAGGATTTTGACAATATACGTTAATAATCAGAGATTCTAGAAGGAAGGAAGAGAAGAGTTTGGAAGAAGCAAATATGGGTGCATTTGCTTATATCAGTAGTCACACTGATCACAAGAAGCCCTTAGCCTAACACAGAGGTTTTTAAGACAGAAAAAAGAGGTCTACATTTTGTTCTGAAATACACCAATTTAATTCTAAAATCTGGTGCAGATCTTACTCATTATAATGCTGTAAATTCCATTGATGACTTCTGGATTTAGACCGGTATAAAGAGCAGCAGGGTTTTGTCAATTTATGCATACACATGCACATACACCATCACCACCACCTGGTTCCACTGCAACCTGGGCTGAGGTGTCGGTGTCGAGTAATGGGCAAAAGCACTGTGCGAACCTATTTCATTACTGAGTTACTGCCAGGAAAGTGTTATTCAATTATTCACCAGGCCTTGAGGGGCTAGGACAGCTTTGGAGGACTATTTTTATCCTATCAGGAAAGAGCAGCTTTTAACTTTGGGAAAGTAAAAATCAAATTTCCTGCAGCAGCATCCTGTAAAAGGGGCTGTGAAATTGGTCTGTAGAAAGAACACACAGTAGCCGCAGGGCTGGTCTGCCTTTTAACGACAAAGCATTCCCTGGTGGATTGCAGAGCCTTGCATGAAGCAGTACTTGGCTTCCAAAGCTGGGAACTGCTATCATTGATTTCATCAGGGCTGAGAAAATGTGGAAAGAACTGTACACAATTCAGAAACTGTGTTGGGTAATGGAGTGCAGGAGCTGGACACCTGCTTACTTCACAACAGAGAGAAAGGAAGGTCAACAAGAAACACTGGACTTTGGAGTCAGAAGATCTGGCTTCCATTCTTGCTTCTACCACACTCTCCCTTCCTGAACTTGAACAAGTCACTTACTTTCCCCATGCCTCAGTTTCCCTTCTGTTTTCAACAGAATTCTTTTTCTCACTCGTTGTCTTTCTTTTTTATATGGACTATTAGTTCATGGGGCAAGGACTGTCTCTAATTACACGTGTGAACAGCACAGCACAACAGGCCCTGATGTCATTTGGGACTCTTAGGTGTTACTTTAATATACATAATAATAACTCATTAATTTAAATTAACTTCTCCCCATGCCTTAAGTTCTTCTTAAACCTCCTCTCATATCTTCTGCTTTTCCCAGTTTTCCCTCCATGCTCTCACCTAGAGTTGTTCTATTTCTTCCAGATTCCTTGTGAAAAGGGGCTGTGGCTTTTGTGTGTGTTTTGAGCAATTCCAAATTACACAGCCTGTAGCTCAAAAGGGTTCAGCTTTGCGCTGATTGTAAACGATCATGAAGGGGGATCTCCCCACTTAGATCACATATCCTAGTGGTCAGAGCACCAGTTAGCCATGTCACCTACTTGTTCAAGTTCTGTAAATTGGCATTCATGCCTTGTGGGTCAGTCCTGGAGTGCTGGCTGTAGGAACACCTAGACCTTTCCCTGTTCAAACTGAGGGCTCAGGGACAAGTAGCTCAGGTGTGTCACCTGGGCTAGGTTATCACTCTACTTACCTCCAGGGTGAGATCCTAATATCCCATCTTCTCCCAAGGCATGGTAATGCCATGCCTGTGACCAACAATATGCACTCTGAGAAAGGGGAGAGGAGATTCCCTTTCTTACTCATGAGCAACTGATCTACTGTTTTTTCCATGGTGGCTTGCAGTTCTGAGCTCGGGTCAGCTTGTGGCAGCTTTTGCAAGCCAGTGCCAACCTATTCTCTTGTACTGACTCCCCTGACTGAGCTGTTTGCCTTGCAGCTACCCTGTGCTGAAAAATCAGGTAGGAAGAACTTCATAGCAACAAACATGCTCCTTCACCTCCTGTTCTCAAGTGTGAGGTTTGTACATCCCATCACAAGGAGGCTGACATCTGCTGTCATTCTCACACTGCTGGGAGACTCACTGCTACATCCATTGTGACCCTACCTCATGGATAGAGAGCCATGGGATGAAATGCATATAGGGAGAAACATAGGGGTGGAAGACATGAGTGTCATCAAGTCCAGCCCTCTTCACTGAGGCAGGACCAAGTAAGTCAGCCCTGGTGTGACATGTGTTTGGCCAACATATTATTTTAAACCTCCAGAGCAGGGACACCAAAGCCTCCTTTGGACGCCTATTGCAGAGTTTAATAACCCTTTATAGTTAGAAAGTTTTCCTTAATGTCTAACATGAATATCTCTTGCTGCAGAGTAAGCCTGCCCATCTTGTCCCCACTTCACTGGACACGGAAAACAATGGATCATGGTCCACTTCATAACAACTCTTCAAATATTTGAAGACCATGATTAGGTCACCCCTCAGTCTTCTTTTCCCAATACTAAGGCCAGGTTTACATTAGACTTGAAAATTGAACCTAGGTAAGCCATTCCAAATATGTCAGTTCTGACATTGACTTATCTAGAATCAACTTACCTGTCCATTCTCATTGAGGGAGGTCAATGGTAGAAACTCTCCCACTGACTTCTCTTACTTCTTGCGATAATGAGGAGTAAAGGGGTTGACTGACGAGCCCCGATAGCTCAGTTTTGCACATCCCCACTAGACGTGCAGAAATTGAACTCCATATCACCCCTGATTGGATTGATCTCCTGGTAAATATAGACATATCCTAAGCATACTCCCTTTTTTAACCTTTCCTCATAAGTCAGGCTGTGTACACACAC
Organism: Carettochelys insculpta; assembly: GCF_033958435.1. Classification (NCBI taxonomy): domain Eukaryota; kingdom Metazoa; phylum Chordata; order Testudines; family Carettochelyidae; genus Carettochelys; species Carettochelys insculpta. The sequence goes on from NC_134144.1 coordinate 69,175,120, forward strand.
ACAAACACACATATTCTCACTGTTATTTTTCAGACTGATTTGTCAGGTAGTGGTATTTACCAAACATCATAGGAGTAGCTGCTATGCATCATTAAAATTAGAGGAGTGTTCACTGGCTTTAAGAACACTTCTTTGCCTATAGGTTGAACCTCGCTCATTTGGCACCTTTGGAACCTGATCAGTGCCAGACACAAGAATTTGCTGGACCGTGGAGGTCAATATTGTCTAGTAGCATTATCAACACTTCGACTACTCATTGGGCTATTAGAAGACATTTAGGCATAAATTACAACTAAGAACAGCACAGAATGCTGAGGGCCAGGACTGGTGGATGTAAACAAACTTTATGGGACTACGGGAAACTTTGCCACACCCATGATAAGTGGTCTTCCAGCTAACTAAAATCATGGCAGATTATGGATGTTGTCAGGTGACAGTTCTGGATTAGAGAGGGTCAACCTGTACTGGTTTTTGTCCACTATACGCAGTGTGGTATAGTGACCAAAAAGACCCATGGAGGTGTAGATAAGAAGATAATAAAAGCATAAGAGCAGGTGAAGGAACAGAGCAACAGAGGCAGGGATACTCTGGTTATATCTATGCACTTAAAAAGTGGAGCATAGAATTAAATTGGTCATCTTCTTAAAAATCTGGGTTACCCTGTGTGCTTCAGGTTTGCTCCCTTTAAATGCATGGTTACAACTCCCAATTTTTTCTGTCTGAATTCACTGGTAAATAGGCCTTTATAAGCCTGATCCTCTTGGCACATTGGTGTAAATGAAGAGTAAAAACCTTGACCTTAATGGAATCAGTGAGAGACATGACTCAGGCTTAATATTTTGAAATTGGTTCTGAAATAGTTTGTAGTTTGCAGGTTTATGGGTGGTTATCTTTCTTCATATCTCAGCACAATCTCAGCCAAGTAAACACAGACCTGTCTCTCTCTTTCTCTCTCTCTCTCTCTCTCTCTCTTTTCAAGCCATGCTTGAAGAACAAGCAATGTTATAAATGGGATTTTTTTCCATTATTTTCACTTCTTTGGCTTCCCTGTAATTACTCTTTATTTACACCAGTGTAGTGAGAATAATCAAGTTCTCAATGTTGGTAGAAAATTAAGCAAAAGGTTCTTGTTGCTGCATATGCTTTTTGCCCTCAGACTTAAGGCTCATGGTGAGGAGTACTGGAGAGGAGCAAAATGCTGTGTGAATAAGCAGGGTAGGTGGCTTTGTTCCCTGTAAGCTGAGCACTTGGGTACACCCAAGTGCCACCCATCTTATTAGCAGAGCGCCCACAGCTGGTAGCATGTGCTTCTATTGATGGTGCACATCTGTACATGCCTTCGTGCACATAACACAATTTATTCTGCCCATGGATGGGAAAAAATAGAGGGAACACTGGTACTAGGGAGTGGGCAGAGCCATGGCTCTTGTAATCTAATGGCTGTTGTACTGGAGACAGTAAATCTGGGTGAGGACTGGTGCAGCTTGCCACCAGGAGCAAGGGAAAGCAGAAGCCAGGTGGTGATTGTCACCTGCCCTTCCCCCAGGAAAGTAGAGCTACTCACCACACCTGGCTTAGGTTGGACTGTGCCGTTACAGGCCTACCTTATTAATGTTGGAACCTGAAATTCTCTAGCCTCACTCAACCCTAAAGAGTCTTAAGGTGTTTTTTACATGTGGATTAGAACAAGATGAAAATTAATTTTTGAGAGGAAAAAAAACTTCAGCAACAACCCCTGTGATTTGTTTTAAATTTTCATTTTAATTAAGTTATTCTTATCTTGAATTCCCACACAATCCAATTACCTGGGCAAATTTTAATGCATTCTCTAAATTTAAGCATTCTCATTCTTTTATTAAAAACAGTTATTAGTTTCATAAACCTTCCAACATAATTAGAATAAAGCCCATGGGACACGGCTGATGACTCAGCAGATTTAGGGTTCACTTTATTATGGCTTTAAAAATACGGTAATTTTTTTCAGCATTTACTCAATATCCACAAACAGCAACTGACAAGAACATCTATTTGTAGGAGAAGTCATAAAGTTGCACTCAAAACCAGTCATACTGAGTCCTTTACTTATTAGCTGGCAGCACTGGTAAAACACAGTGATTTCAGCATTCAGCGACTCAGGCCAGTTATTATTTTGTCTCCTGGGTTTGGTTCATTGGTTTTTGTTCTCTTGTGTTTGGTTCATTTGTGATCACACACAGTGAACTGTGGGTCCAAATTACAAACCAGAGAGCTCCAGCTAACCCTGGAGATATCCTCAGCCCTCAAAACTGGTATTGAGATCCCTGTTTCAAGCACTGCAAAGGCTGCGGATGTGGAGTATCACAAACATAGGGCTAATCATGCTTCCGGCCTTCTACTGACTCTTTGAGGTCAGGTCTGCCCTAAGGTGGCCTGGAGAGCATGGTACTGGAGCAAAAGGCAGGCAGTATCCACATGTGTCATCGTGGGGTAAGGCAGGGGAGAAGCTGTGGGAAAAAACACTGACAGATATAGACAGCAAGAAATGGTTCCAGCCATGCAGCACTACACTGCTAAAAATAGCAGCGTGCACATGGGAGGCACTACTACAGTGTGAACAGCAACGAAGGGTCCTGTGGCACCTTATAGACTATCAGAAAAGTTTTGAGCATGAGCTTTCGTGAGCACAGACTCACTGTCCAGCATCTGATGAAGCGAGTCTGTGCTCACGAAAGCTCATGCTCAAAACTTTTCTGTTAGTCTATAAGGTGCCACAGGACCCTTCGTTGCTGTTACACATCCAGACTAACACGGCTACCCATCTGATACAGTGTGAACAGTGCTCTACTAGGGTACATACCCATAGGGGATAGAGCATAGAGGGCATTTTAGTCATCTAAACTGTCTGCTCTGCTGCAAGCGGAACCTTTCTAGTCTGGCACTCTCGTCTGGCAACATCCGTAATCCAGCATGATTTTAGTTGGCTGGATGATCACTTATCATGAGTGTGGTCAAGTTTCCTGTGATCCCATAGTTTGTTTCTGGCCACCAACCCTGGCTCTCAGTATTCTGTGCTGTTATTTAGCTGTAATTTACCCCCAAATGTCTTCTAAGTACCCAGTAAGCAGTGAAAGTGTTGGTGATGTGCTAGACAATATCAACCTCCCGTGGTCCGGCAAATTTTCTCATTTGGCACCACCGGTCAGGCCCTGAGGGTGCCAGACTAGAGAGGTTCAGTCTGTATTTACATCTGTGAAGAGTGCAGTGTGAATACTCTCCACGCCTTTCTATGGGTAGACAGACCTTGAATTCACCCTCTCCAGTGTCCGGTTTTGTACCTCAAATGAGGCCCTGGGCTACAGGACCCCATGTATGAATTATTCTTATCTGACATTCTTCCCATTAGGAGTCTATGGCCAATAGTACACAGTTTGCAATGGGAACTAAGTGTTAGGGTGAAAAGGATTTTAAAAATCCCCTGACTGTAACATAGGCAGGCCTGGTTTTTTCAATCACCGCCAGTGAGTACTTGTGGCTAAGCCTACACTGCATTTTTTTTTCAGTGTTGCTTAGTTCAACATTCTAATGTCTAAATAAGTACTGTTGGAAAATCGCATTCACACAGCCACAGCATGGGGAATGGGGCGTTCTTGTTTACAGCCACAGTTCACAGCCACAGCATTGCCAAAGGAGCCTTCTTCATAGGAGCTGATAATAACTGTGCTTTGCTCACACACATTCTGCTTCTACCTTGAAAGCAGGGCAAGGGGGTCAGCAAAAGTCACTTGCAGGGCTGGAGTAATCAGTCTGAAGGAAAAGCCATCTTATCTCAAATTACCCTGCTTGGCTCTTGGCTTTGTGAGTGCTTTGGGTTCCTTTTCAAAAAACAAAACAAAACAAAACAAAAAACCAAAAGCAAAAAAAGAAACAAAATGAAAAACCAGCGATGGAGTGCAGACAAGTCCTTAGTCTCAACCTTGTTCTCCTGAATAAATATCCCCTCTGCCCCCTTTAGAGAATGTTCCTTTCTAAACCTGTCAGGGTTCTTTGGACCTGTGTGTTCATGGGCCTCTTATGGACTGTTACGAAATAATAGCTAGACAGGAAATGTGTATCAATAGGCGGCTTATTCCGAGAGGTGCCTAGAGAGATGGTGAGTTCTCCATCCCTTGAGGATTTTTAAGTCCTGGCTTGACAAGGTCCTGGCTGGGGTGACTTAGTGGGGGTTGATCCTGCTTGAAGCAGGGGGCTGGACAAGATGACCTCCTGAGGTCCCTTCCAGCCCTAGGCTTCTGTGATTCTGTGCAAGATTTGTTTCCTTTCTGCTTATTTTTCCTGCCAGCCCTAACTGACTACAGTTTGATTGGTAGTTGCACAAGAACTGGGTTCACTGAAGAGCACTGATGATTCCTGCTGCTGTTTTGCAAATGTACAATTTACTGTGCCTGCCCCTAACAGCAGAGTCACAACAGCACTATCATTTGGGCATACGCTATGTGTGTACCCAGCATTACGTATAGGCAGCACCTTGACGCCTCCAGTCTCATACCTACAACTCATGCTTGGCCCTAACCAACCATGGGAGCCAAGACGTTTGGCTCCAGTTGTCAGTTCACCTGCCAAAAAGCTCAGGAGCAGTTAGATCCTGTCTTTTTGTTCCTATGTCACCATTATGATACCAAACAGATGGAACTTTGCCTTCAGTAGAGCCTTGGCACACCTTAGAGCACATCCAAGGAGAGTTAATTCAGTTTTGTCTCGGAGCACTAATAGCCAATGTTAGACTGAAGTCTCACCAACCCTTTTAAGCCACTGTGTTCTTCACTAATTGCCAGCTTTTGCTCCAAGGTCTTTGCTTCAACACTTTAATGCCAAGCTTCGTGTTTCTTTCACAACAACGTGAGCATTCTTTCGTCTACTTTTGTATCCTTACCACAAAGCTTTATATTGATCCCCTGTCATGTTTTTTTTTCCCCCTGAGCATCTCAGCCTTGTTAGTTCTTAGGCTCCCTCAGAAAGGCTTATGGACCCCAGGTGCTTCATTGATGCACATGTTGGGTTCCCCCCACTCCCAGCCCTCGACTTGTGTCTAAATACTAGACACTAAAACGCCTAGTATCCAAAACAATCAATAAATAAGTGCTGTTATTATATTTCCAGACTTTGTAAGGATCCATTAGCGGCTAGGCACCATGTGCATAAGCAGTGCAAGGTGAACTGGTTGGACAGGGAAAAGAAGAAAGAGACGGTTATCCAAGGTAATGGCTACAGTACATACCCTTTACTTTTCCAGAGTTATATGTTCCAAGGTCATTGTTCAAATAGGAGGTGCAGCTCTAGTAAATGTGCTATGGAGAGGATTTCTAGTATCTCTGTTCTTTATACCGGATGAGAAAATAGTCACATTCACATAGATTAGTAGCATAGTAGCTCAAAAGTACATGACCTATATAATTCATTAACACAACAGCTAGCCATAGCCTATTTTCTTGTACCTCTTGGTTGTCACTCAGTAACGAGTAGGACATCTTCATGTCATCCTCCCATTTCGAGTCCGTTGATGCCTGATCAGCCCAATTCTGGAGCCACCAGTCTATTCACAGATGGGACAGGTGTTGGTAGCTCTTGGAGGAGTGCAGGGCAATTTTTGATGCTCTTTTCTTCTTTTCCACCTCTCCTCATCTGTGTTGCACTGGGACCTCTCAAACTGTGCCACCCTCTCATAGATTACTGCTCTCCACTGGGGACCATCCTGGGCAAGGTTCTTCCAAGTGTTGACACCGATGCTGCATTTTTTCATGTATGTGCCTTCAGCACGTCCTTGAATTGTTTCCTCTGTCCTCCAATGCTCCTCCCTCCAGCCTTCATTTCCAAAAACAAAGTCTGTTTTGGGAGATGTGGATAAGACCTCTGTGTCTGTCTCTTCTTGTACTATACTTGACTTTTTAGATATCTGCAAATCCTTGATTAGCCTGAATAAAATACCATCAAATATTTTCTTTACACATTTATCTTTTCTTAGATGAATTGTAGAAGTGCAATGGTCTATGGCAGTTATCCAGCTGTCTGTTTAACTCACCTCGGCTGGTGGTGCAGCAGAATTTGGTTATGCATTTCATCTGACTTCTTCGTTATATCTGTGCTTGTAGGTTAGGCCTCTGAGCTGAACTCAATTTCAGCAACTTCGGGGTCAGTTTCTAAGAATAACTGAGATTTCAGTGTCCATAGAACACAGAGACTGAGAGCACCTCATCAAACTAGGGGCAAATCCAGCCCTAGTCGAACTGCATTGATTACAGTGCTATAGCACCTGGGAAAAGTTTTACCCCTGGTAAGCATGATTTCACTCCACTGCTGAGCTCCTCCTCCACACATAAAACTGCAGTTTTAGTCCTTTGCTTCTTCTCCAGAGAGTGAATTCACTGTGTAATTACCTTGTCTAGCTTTGATCCAGCGGAACACTTAAGCACATGTTTAATGTGAGGCTTGGAAGCATTGATGTCTGTGGGATGGCTCTTAAGTTTAAAGCCGAGGGTTCAGGAAGCAGTGGAAGTGATGGTAAGGCTGCTAGACAATATTGACCTCCCAGGGTCTGGCAAAAATCTCTGGTTCAGCACCATTCAGGTCCCAAAGGCACTGAACTAGAGAGGTTCAACCTGTACCTTAGGATATGTTTTCACTATGCAACAAACAGAGCCTTACATAGGCTTTAACCCACACCACCCTACCATCCACATAGAGAAAACCTCTAACCTGCTGATAGAATGGCTCACAACGATGATTGCCAACTCAGGATGGACTCTCAAAAAGCAGGACAGACACCCCAAACTGGTGGTATGTTCTTTAGCTACATTTTGCCAACCCATCAATAAATGTGAATTCCTAAAGAACTGCAAAAAATGATACCATGGAGTCAGAGATTCCCTATCTATTCTGTTGTTTAAGCAAGCTGCACTAAGTGACAGATAGTCACTTTTTTTCCAAAGATCATGAAATATTCAGGTTGCTTCTAGTCACTTACCTCAGATCAGTTTTGTATCTCCAATCTCATATCAAAGACAACACTGGCAGTCAGTCCTATGGAAGACTATTTAAGGATTTATGAGCTAGCAGAAGGAAATGAGAGTTATTTACAGGTTAAAGCAAGCAACACAGATGCAAAAATGAATCCATGGATCCAAAAGGTGACAGTTCCAAAGGACATTCCATGGTGACAGAGTACTACAACTCTAACCCATGTCAAGTAGCACAGGGATCTCTAGCTTATCTTTTTTCCTCTTAGAATCCAGGTTGTATGAAAGGTCATTTTTCCTTGTCAGCCATTTTTAAGCTTTTTACCAGAAAGCTCAAAGTTATGGGATGAGGTCTTATGCAGGTCTCTCCTTCCTAGAGGAAGTTAGGCCTTGCATTTTTTTTCTTCTTTGTAAGACACAATGCTTCATTTGCTTTCAATGGGCCATCTTGCACACAGGCTGAGTGCTTTACCTTAAAATTAATTCTGCTTTTTCTGTCTGGTGAGTTACACAAATGCAGTGGGTTACAATGCAAACACTCAGAGTAACTTTATATGGGTTATAGATGTGCAGTGTCCTGCCAGCATTTCATAAAATCTAAAAATATTCGTATCAACTTAGTATCTAATATCTATTTTGATACTGATAGCACACAGCTAAGCACAACTGGTTAGTCTGGCAATGTATTTGTATGCATTCACTGAAACCTTGCCATGAACTGGCACCTGGTCTGCAGGCATCACACCCATAGAATCACAGAATTCTAGGGCTGGAAGGGACCTCAGGAGGTCATTGAGTCCAGCCCCCATCCCCAAGCAGGATCAACCTCAACTAAATCATCCCAGCCATGATGATGTCAAGCTGGGACTTAAAAACCTCTGTGGATGGAGATTCCACCACCTCTCCAGGTAACGCATTCCGTTGCCTCACCACCCTCCTGGTGAAATAGTTTTTCCTAATATGCAACCTACTCCTCTGCTTCTGTAACTTCGGATCATTGCTCCTTGTTCTGCCATCTGTCACCCCTGAGAACAGTGTCTCTCCATCCTCTTTAGAGCCCCTTTCAGGAAGTTGAAGGTTGCTGTCAAATCGCCCCTCACTCTTCTCTCCTGCAAACTAAATAAGCCCAGAACTCTCTGCTTCTCCTCATAGGTCATGTGCTCCAGCCCCTTAATCATTTTTGTTGTCACCCATGTTAGAAGTGCTTTAACTCAGAGCTGGGGGGTATGAGCTTTCCTGGATGGGAGAACAAATTAGAACCTGGGCTCTGCTTTCACTCAGGATTGACCTCAGGTACAGTGAAGACACAGAAAAACTCATGTATCAGAGGGGTAGCCGTATTAGTCTGGATCTGTAGCCGCAACGAAGGGTCCTGTGGCACCTTATAGACTAACAGAAAAGTTTAGAGCATGAGCTTTCGTGAGTTAACTCACTTCTTCAGATGCTGGTCTGAAGCATCTGAAGAAGTGAGTTAACTCACGAAAGCTCATGCTCTAAACTTTTCTGTTAGTCTATAAGGTGCCACAGGACCCTTCGTTGCTGCTACAGAAAAACTCATGTACTTGCTGTTAGTCCTCCAGTGTCTTCCCAGAGTGGCCTCAGAAGAATAGACAAGTACTCACAAACTGCCTGGAGGATCTCCACCCAAAGGAACACGTGTGACTGGGGGCACATCCCATAAGCAAATGCAGAAATTGTGGGGATAGAGGAGTGTCCATATCAGTGTATTATGCTCTGTTTCTTACTCAGAGTTAGCTGGGCAGAAGAGAGAAGAAACACATGGGTCACCCCAGGCACTTTGTCAGTTGTGGAATGGAGAGGAAAGAGAAGCCATATAATGAGAATACTCTTGTGGAAGGATACTTTGGAGTGATTTGGTTTTTATTAAAGACTGGCTGAAGACATTATAAATCTAAAAGGTGGCCAACAGAGGTGTCCTGCCTGTGTCATCCTAAGGAGCTCGTTTTCTGAATATTGCAAACTTTGGCCCAGCAACTTCACTCTGTTACTGCAATCAGTTGTAAGGCAGGTTTAACAAACCAGTGGAAGATATCTGTGTTGTTTGAATTGGACCAGGCGCAATTTAGTCTCAATTAGCTATAGATTGCGTATGGTGTTGGCTTCCTCTGAAGCTCATTCTTGGTCCCAGGGGATGCTCAGCAAACCATAGTTTTAGGCACTTCTCTTCTTTCAGAATTGTTTCCTGAGCTAATATTGTACTTTATACAGCAGTGTGCACTCTGACAGAATTCTTAAGAGTGCAAGGAGGGGAGTTAACCTTGAACCCTTCCTCTAGATGTCTCTCTCCAGTCATTTTTAAGGTGGATAATTTTCTGCTTCTGTTGCCACAGGTTCTTTCACTTACTGTTGCATATTTGATGACTTAACCGTCTTTCCCCTCGGAACATTTTAGAATTCAATATAAATAAATCCTTAGAGTCAAACTCCATTGGCCTTTTGCTCCTTGCAGTAAAAACAAGGGCTGGTTGTTTCTCCCTTCCCTAGCACATGGGAAGTTTTCATTTAACTGTTCTTAAACTAATCTTTGGAGAGCCACTTATCGTTTATGACTTCCAATTGCCTAGCCATGTGGTTTCCCCTACTTTCCTTTCCAAACTTTACTCTTTCCTAGACCTCTGCATTTCTCCTGAGTGACCCTGGAGTCATGTTAGGGACTGACACCATAAGGAATTCTGTCACCTTCTGTGCAGTTGTACCCTAATTATACTTTAAATCTATTTAAGGGCTGACTTTTTGGCCAAAGATGATAAAATGGCAAAGAAATGCACAAATCTGAGCTTGGTTGCATTAACTCGGAATCCCTGACAAATTGTGTTAACATGCAAAATGTGGCTTACGGTACTGATCCAGTATGAAATGAAATAATTCAGGGGTTCTCCAACTTCATTGTGTAACCTTGAGAAGGGAGAGTTAAGTCTGTTCCACAGTCTTAGCTAAGAGAAGATTGGCTTTTAGCTTATGCAGTAGCAGCTCATGGTGTTAGCTCCTGGGATCACAGGTTTAATTCCACCTACTGGTGACTCAGGTCTGTCAGCTTTATAAGTGGGGGTTCATCATAGATTAACTGCTAGCAGGTCTCTGAAGCTTGGGGTGAGCTTCCTCATCTGAGATAAGTATGTAGCCCCAGAGGCACTGATACCATTAACAAGGGAGAGCATAATCTCCGCTCTACTGCCTTAGCTAAAGCAACAAAAAGAAATCTTGTGGCACCTTATAGACTTGCTGGTTTTGAAGATGCAGACTAACTCAGCTACCTCTCTGATATTTGTCGCCTTAGCTAAGAGGCAGTTAGTTTCTAGCCAATGTGGTAGAGACGTGGTTTTAGTTCCTAAGGTTACAGGTAGACTCTGGGACCATCAGCTTTACAACTGTAGTGTGACATCCATAAAAATTTCCACATGAGCCCATGAGTGGGATTAAAGCCTGAGTAGTCCCTTCATTCACTCAGGCCAGCAGCAATGCGGAACCATAGGTAAGGGATAATGAAACGTGGAGAGCCAAGGGACATTGCAAAAGAGCCAAAGGAATCCTACCACGCATAGGAGGTCAGCTGGAAGAAGGCATGGAGTCAGTTGTTCAAAGTAAACCAGTGGGGAAGTATAGGGTAAGGGATAATAATTGTTCATTGTTTTCTTTTAAGTATTTGAGTCAACGTGGTTTTTCTGGAGTCCAATGCCCCATTCCTCTTGTGGTATATCAAAAACTGCTTTAAAATTTGTGATCTATCACCTTAAATTTTTCCAGGATTTCCTGTTCTTGCTTGAATACAGGAGGCATTGCAGGAAATCATGCATCTGAAGCATCAGTTTGCAGAAGACCCATCTAGAGCAGGAGTAAACAACCTTTCTAAGGTGGAGTGCCAAAATTTGACCTTTTGACCTCTATGTATGGTCTGAGTGCTGGTGATACTTTCTAAAGTTACTGATAGTCCTACTTACAGCAGATCCATTAATGCATAAATTGAGATGCAGAGCTTTACCGTTTGGGTGGTGGTTGGTAGCATTAGCTGGTCACTCGTTAGTCCACATGTGGCATGGCTGCATGGGGGAGGAGGATTGTGGGTTGCAGACCCAGGACTAGAGTAATGTAGGGTGAGTTGTGTTTTCCTGCTTTAGGGAGCAGCATGTTATTTCACTGGATGTTTGGGGGTACGTGTCTGTTGATATTCTGAATTCTAAGAACGTAGAGTTATGTTGCAACCTTCCATCAAAACTGTGTCTCACTTCTCTGTGTGTATGTCATGAACATAACATCTCCCATACCTAAAACTCCCAGCCCAGGGCCGTTACACCTTGTACTTGTGGTGGTCATGTGGCTTCACTTCTAGGGTGAAAATATTTCAGCACTGAGCAGGTTTTGTGCTTTGTGATTTGAGTTACCTCTTTCCATCAGCCTCCCACAACTATTCTTTCTCTGTGCAGTACAGTACATTAATAGGTAACTCCTTTGACAAAGGGTCATCTGAAGGTCACAAGCTTCTAAGTATCAGTTGTTAGTAACTCATTGAGTGGAATTCAATTTAACATTCTGTGCTCTTTCTAGCCAGGAATGCTTGTCCTGGACATCGTCAAGGGATTTTGTAAAAGCTCTCTTACAGGCATCATTACACCACAATCAAATTTTCTATAATTGGACTGTTGTTAACCTCTCGGTAATAGGAGGAAACAAGTTCCTTAAAGTTCAGCCCCCAAACAGGGAAAAAAAAATCAAGGATTTTTTTTTGTACATGCCTCATTCAGTCCAATTTAATATAGAAAATCTATATCATCATCATCATCATCAACCATGGGCTCAGTGCCCAGTGGTGTCTGAGAGGTCTCAGACACCAGGGGATGCTGAGTACGTGGTTGTTGTTGTTATTGATGATGATGATGATGATGATGATGATGGTGATAAAGATTTGCTGTATTAAATTGGACTGAATGAGGCATATACAAAAAAAAATCCTTGAAAAAAATCTATATGGGCTCCTTTTAAATGAGATATACTTAAACATATTGAATAATGTGGGCTGGGTCCTTATCTGGTATAAATGGATATGCTTGATTATAAAGGTTACTGCACAGCACCTTTAGTTTTATTTTCCTGTATTTTTCCATTGTTTCAAATCTCTTTTCATTCTCAAGAGTCAGATTTCCTCCTTCCTTGCCAGCCTCCTCCATTTTCCTGAACCATTCTGTATGGTTTACCAATTTTTTATGTATATTCCCCTATCCCAAAAAGCTAGAGTGAACATTGCAGTCTTGCTAATACACTCCAGAGACTATGCTCATGGTGAACTGAAAAGTTTGGGATAAAATATGGTTTTCAACCTGTGATGAAGATCTGATCACAGTGCCCATTGAATCATATAGCCATCCTGCTCGGGTGCAGAAGAAAAATGTATAAAACTCACAGAACCTTAGAATTGTAGAGATATAATGATATGGGAAATGCAAATACAGAGAAAAAAGGTCTCCTAACCCGAGATATGATACTTCTAGGCTAAATGTACTATTTGGTATGCGCTACACATGCATTATAAGGAAATAAAAAGCATTATATACAAGTTGCTGTGTTCTGCCACACTGCACAAGTATTTTTCTTCCAGCTTGTAATGTCCCAAGGCAAATTCAACAGCGAAGAAACCAAAAACAAAAGATAAAATCTCTGACTCTGCATGTGCCTTTTGTAGTTTTTAAAATATTTTCCTGTTTACTTCTATATTTTCTGACAGGGAAATTCAGAGGAAAGTTCATGAATTAAATATTAATTATTGCTTTTAACAGTTACCAAGTTTTTTATGAGAAAAAAAATCCAGTTGCTTTCAGAAAAAGATTCAGATTCTGAATTAAATTTCAAAGATCCAGGAAAGCTGGAAAACAGATTGATATAAGTCCATGAAATGCTTTGCAGAATTCTCTGAAATTTCAGGCAAACAGCAAATGTTTGGAAAACAGTACCTGTAAGAAATTCAAGTTACTTTCACCCCTATAACAACAAGCACAGAAACCCACTTCATGACCTCATAAATGTGTTAGTCTCTAAACTAGCATAGGACTGCTTTTCGTTTCTGAAGTGACAGATTAACACAGCTAGCCCTCTGAGACTTTTTACACCTATGTCTATTCAGAGAGATAGCCGTGTTAGTCTATATTCTATCAAAAAAAAAAAGCAGTTCAGTAGCACTTAAAGGCTACGTCTACACGTGAAGCCTACATCGAAGTAGCCTATTTCGATGTGGCGACGTCGAAATAGGCTATTTCGATGAATAACGTCTACACGTCCTCCAGGGCTGGCAACGTCGATGTTCAACTTCGACGTTGCGCGGCACCATATCGAAATAGGCGCTGCGAGGGTACGTCTACACGCCAAAGTAGCACACATCGAAATAAGGGTGCCAGGCACAGCTGCAGACAGGGTCACAGGGCGGACTCAACAGCAAGCCGCTCCCTTAAAGGGCCCCTCCCAGACACAGTTGCACTAAACAACACAAGATCCACAGAGCCGACAACTGGTTGCAGACCCTGTGCCTGCAGCATGGATCCCCAGCTGCCGCAGCAGCAGCCAGAAGCCCTGGGCTAAGGGCTGCTGCCCACGGTGACCATAGAGCCCCGCAGGGGCTGGAGAGAGAGCATCTCTCAAACCCCCAGCTGATGGCTGCCATGGAGGACCCGGCAATTTCGACGTTGTGGGACGCGGATCGTCTACACGGTCCCTACTTCGACGTTGAACGTCGAAGTAGGGCGCTATTCCGATCCCCTCATGAGGTTAGTGACTTCGACGTCTCGCCGCCTAACTTCGAAGTTAGTGCCGCTACTTCGAAGTAGCGTGCACGTGTAGACACAGCTAAAGTGCTACTGGATGGCTTCTATGTTTGCTCAATGATTCTGAGAAGCTAATTTATACAGAACCTTGCTATCTGAGACAGACTGTTTGAAAGCTAATATATTTTGCAAGTATGCTGTTCTCTGTAGCAACAGACGACAGAATGAGGAGCGATGGTCTCAAGTTGCAGCTGGGGAGATCCAACTGGGATATTAGGAAAATAGATGTCATCGGTATGGTGGTGAAGTTCTGGCATGGGTGATGGTAGGCTTTCCTTCCCTAGTGGTCTTTAAGTCCTGGTTTGACAAAGCCATGGCTGGATGATTTAGTTGGGGTCAGTCCAGCTTTCAGCGGTGGGTTGGACTCGATGACATCCTGAGGTCTCTTCCAACCTTAGTCTTCTATGATTCTAGGATAGTCAAACTCTTCTTTCTTAATTTCTTGGAAACAATTCTTTCACCTTGACCATACGCTCCACTCTGAGGTACCATACCCACTTGGCCTCTTTCATGGAGAGTTTCTGAATCTATCAGAGAGGTAGCTGAGGTAGTCTTTGTCTTCAAAAACAACAAGAAATCCTGTGGCACCTTACAGACCAACAGATATTTTGGAGCATAAGAACTTAGCCAATGAAAGCTTATGCTCCAAAATATCTGGTAGTCTGTAAGGTGCCATAGGACTTCTCATTTTTTGTGAATCTAGTTTAATCTTATAAAAAATTGGATTGGAAGAGAGAGATTCAGTTAGTTTGCTGCCTCTTAGTTTTGCCACTAGATCCTCATTTGGAAATGCTGAGGGATGAAATAACTCACCTTTGTGCCACTAACAAATTAATCAAGTGCCAGAAATGCTTTAACAAAACATTAAGGGAGGATCTATGAGACTAGTGATCGAGGGCACAAGGCAATTTTATTATCTGAAATAAGAGCCAGGTTGTGACCCCTGCAGCACAAGGAGGAAAGGAACCATTGTAATGAGATGTACTTGATCCACAGATTGTGAGAGCTGAGACAAAACACTACTCTCCTTCCACACAGCTGGGCAACAGTGTGTGGAGTCAGGGTGTGAGCGGAGCTGAGGAGCTACCCCCCATTATGCGGGGTAGCAGAGCTGAGCCTGTGTGGAGGAGGAAGAATACAGAAGGACAAGGGGAAAGCAGGGCCTAAAATATGACTGTGGGTTGCCCAGGCTTCACTGCTGATGTTACCTGACAGAGTGTTGATCGGGGTCTGACAGTCTGTGCCCTGAAGCAACACCCTGGCACCCCTGTATTTACCACAATTGTATATCAGAGAGGTAGCTGAGTTAGTCTGTATCTTCAAAAACAACAAGAAGTCCTGTGGCACCTTATAGACTAACAGATATTTTGGAGCATAGGCTTTCGAGGGCAAAGATCCGCTTCATCTGACGAAGCGGGTCTTTGCCCATGAAAGCTTATGCTCCACAATCATATAGTGATGATATGTTTGGTGCAGATTCTGCCTTGTGAGGAGCCATTCTAAAAATCTTGATCTGCTGAACATTAGTACCCTATTGCAATGTAGGTGCTGTCACCATATGCAATGCTAGGAAGTTTCGCTCTGTGCGTGTTACTGAAATACTTTGTGGAGTTGAAAACACCCCACAACTGGCCTTTCAGGTAACATCACTGAAGAAGCCAGACCATGCTGCTGGCCTCATGTGACTAGGTCCTATGAAAGACCTGGAGGTCTTTACAATGGAGGTTTGACCAGGCAATGGAGGGCTTGATCATCCTATTCCAGGGCCTAACTACCGTGACAGGAACTTTCTCCTGAGGGCCAACCCAAACCGCCCTTACTAGTTAAGCCCATTGCTTCATGTTCTGTGCTCTGGGATTAAATAAAACGTTTCTCCCTCCTCTTGTAATAACCTTTTATGTACTTGAACATTAAGTTCCCCCTCAGTCTTCTCTTTTCCAGACTAAACATTTTTTTTTCCAGTTTCTCCTCATAGGTCGTGTTTCCTTGCCCCCATTACGTTGTTCTTCTCTGGACTTCAGGTTGTCCACTTCTTTCCTGAAGTGTGACCAGACACAATACTTCTTTAGGTGAGGCCGAGTTAGCATGGAGGAGGAGGAAGAATTCCTTCCCTTGTCTTGCTTTCAAAGCTCCTGTTAATACATCGCAGAATGATGTTTGCTTTTTTTGCAACACTATTGTTCGGTTGATTTCTATTCAGCTTGTGGTCCACTAGGAATTGCAGATTCCCTTCTTCAGTCCTCCTTCCTAAGCAGCCATTTGCTGATTTGTATCTGTGCAACTGATTGTTCCTATCTAAGTGAAGTACTTTGCATTATTGAGTTTTGTCCTATTTACTTCAGATAATTTCTTCAGTTTGGCCAGATCATTTTGATATTAAATCCTATCATCCAAAGCACTTGCAACCTCTCCCAGCTTGGTCTCATCTGCAAACTTTATAAGTGTACTCTCTATGCTATTATCTAAATAATTGATGAAGATATTGATTAGAACTGGACCCAGAACAGGTCCCTGTGGGACCCCACTTCATATTCCTTTCCAGCTTGACTGTGAACCACTCATAACTACTCTCAGAGAAATGGTTTCCAACCAGTTATGTACCCACCTTAGAGTAGCTTGATTTGGGCTGTATTTCCTTAGTTTGTTTATGAGAAGGTGATGTGAGACAGTATGAAAACCCTTACTAAAATAACACATCTACTCTGCCCCCCCAACTCATAAGGCTTCTCACCTTGTCCAGGAAAGCAATTAGATGGTTTGACATGCTTTATCCCTGACAAATCCATGCTGATTGTTACTTATCACCTTACTGAACAACAAAAAGTCTTGTGGCACCTTATAGAATAACAGATATTTTGGAGCATAAGCTTTTGTGGGCAAAGAACTCATGCATTTAATGAAGCTGGTCTTTGCTCACAAAAACTTATGCTCCACAATATCTGTTAGTCTATAAGGTGCCACAAGACTTTTTGTTGTTCTCGAAGCTACAGATTAACACGGCTACCTCTCTATTATCTTCTAGGCATTTGCAAACTGATTGCTTACTTACTTGTTCCATTTCCTTTCAGAAGTTAAGCTGGTTGGTCTATAATTCCTCAGATTGTCCTTACTTCCTTTTTTATAGAGTGGCACTGGATTTGCCTTTTTCTAGTCCTCTGGAATCTCTCCTGTCTTCCATGATTGCTTTAAGATAATTGGTAATGGCTCAGATAACACGTCAATCAACTCCTTATATATTCTAGGATGTATTTCATAAGGCCTTGGTGACTTGAAAACATCTAACTTGTTTAACAAAACCACAACTATTTATTTATTAGTCTTTGAGTTGCTACGCGACTGCTTGTTTTTTGTGAAGCTACAGACCTAGGGTCATCATCCTTTCCGAGGCAGAGTACAGAAATTTGACCTTTTGACCTCAATGTATGGTCCAGGTGCCAGGCCCGAGTACTACTGATACTTTTTAAAGTAGCTAACAGTCCTACTTACAACAGCTTTCTTAGTAAATTAGGATGCAAAGCTTTACCATTTGGTTGTTGGTAGCATTGGCTGGTTTTTTGTTAGTCCACAGCCAGCATGGCTTTGAGAAAGCTCCTGGCTGCATGGGGAAGGAGGGAGCAAGACTGAGCTACTGCTTTACATAGCAATGAAAATTTACTCATGTATCACTTTTGACACCCATGCTAGGGGTTGCTGACCTCTGTTACAAATTAACACGGGTACCTCTCTGTGGCTACATTATGTCAGCTTTTGGCACAAATGCATTGCACATGCAGAGCATTTGTCTGAGTGGAGATTTGGTTAAGCGTGTCAGGCTTTGGCTGTCTATGACAGGAGTTTTGCTAGCTGTGCCTGGCTTGTGCAATCTGTTTACAATGTTATACACATACCAATAAAATCATAGAATCATAGACTCATAGAACAATAGAGCTGGAAGAGACCTAAAAAGCCATCAAGTCCAGCCCCCTGCCCAATGCAGGACCAAACCCATCAGATCAGCCCAGCCAGGGCTTTGTTGAGACAGACAAGACTTAAACACCACCAGGGACGGAGACTCCACCACCTCCCTGGGCAGACCATTCCAGTGCTACACCACCCTCTTTGTGAAAAAGTTTTTCCTAATGTTCAACCTGGACCTTTCCAACCACAACTTGAGACCATTGTTCCATGTTCTGCCATCTGTGACCACTGTGAACAGCCTCTCTCCGGCCTCTTTGCAACCTCCCTTCAGTAAGTTGAAGGCTGTTATCAAGTCCCCCCTCAGTCTTCTCTTCTGCAAACTAAACAGTCCCAATTCCCTCAACCTTTCTTCATAGGTCATATGCTCCAGCCCCCTAATTATTTTGGTCACCCTCCGCTGGATCTCCTCCAGTGTATCCACATCCTTCCTATAATTGGGGGTCTAGAAATGGATACAGTAATCCAGATGCGGCCTCACCAAAGCTGAATAAAGAGGAATAATCACTTCCCTGGATCTACTGGCACCGCTCCTCTTGATGTAACCTAATATGACATTAGCCTTCTTGGCTACAATGGCACACTGTTGACTCATGTCCAGCTTCTCGTCCACTACATCTCCCAGGTCCTTTTCTGCAGAACTACTACTAAGCCAGTCGGACCCCAGCCTGTAACAATGCTTGGGATTCTTCTGGCCCAAGTGCGCGACTCTGCACTTGTCCATATTGCACCTCATCAGATTTCTTGTGGCCCAGTCTTCCAATTTGTCTAAGTCACTCTGGACCCTATCCTACCCTCCAGCATATCTACCTCTCTCGCTAGCTTAGTGTCATCTGCAAACTTGCTGAGGGTGCAATCCAACCCCTCATCCAGGTCATTGATAAATATGTTGAACAGAACAGGACCCGGAACCAAACCTTGGGGCACTCCACTAGAAACCAACTGCCATTCTGACATCGATCCATTGATCACTACCTTGTGGGCCTGACCTTCTAGCCAGCTTTTTGTCCATCTTACCGTCCATTTATCCACTCCATATTCCTTTAACTTGCTGACAAGAATATTGTGGGAGACCGTATCAAAAGCTTTGCTAAACTCAAGATAAATCACATCCATTGATTTTCCCCTATCCACAGAGCCAGTATGTCATCGTAGAAACTAATCAGATTGGTCAGGCATGACTTGCCCTTCATGAATCCATGCTGACTATTCTTGATCACTTTCCTCTCCTCCAAGTGCCTCAAAATGACTTCCTTGAGGAGCCCCTCCATGATTTTTCCAGGTACTGATGTAAGACTGACCGGCTTATAGTTCCCTGGATCATCTTTCTTCACTTTTTTACAGATATGCACTACATTTGCTTTTTTCAAATCATCCGGGACCTCTCCAGATCTCCACGACTTTTCAACGAGAAAGGCCAAGGGCTCGTCAATGACATATGCCAACTCCCTCAGAACCCTCAGATGAATTCGGCCCAGGCCCATGGATTTATATATGTTTAGCTTTTTTAGATAACTCCTAACCTGTTCTTTCCCTACCAAAGGCTGTCCACCTTCATCCCACAGTGCATCACTTATCACTTTAGTCTGGGAGCTGTCCTTGTCTGTGAAGACAGAGGCAAAGAAAGCATTAAGTACTTCAGCTTTTCCTAGGTCATCAGTCACTGGGTTACTTCCTTCAACCAGTAGGGGCCCCATGCCCTCTCTGATCACCTTCTTCTTGCTAGCATGCCTGTAGAAACTTTTCTTGTTATCCTTTACATTCCTTGTGAGTCGCAACACCAGTTGTGCTTTCGCCTTCCTGATAACTGCCCTGCGTTCTCAAGCTATACCTTTATATCCCTCCCTAGACATCTGTCCAAGTTTGCACTTTTTGTAAGCTCCCTTTTTGTGCCTAAGCTTTCCAAGGATTTCCCCAGTAAGCCAGTCTGGTCCCCTACCATATTTACTTCTCCTGCTGTGCATCGGGACGGTTTCTTTCTGCACCTTCAATAGGGCTTCCTTAAAATACTGCCAGTTTTCCTGGACTCCTTTTCCCTTCATGGTAGCATCCCAGGGGATTCTGCCCATCAGTTTCCTGTAGGAGTCAAAGTCTGCTTTTCTGAAGTCCAAGGTGTGTAATTCACTGCTCTCTTTCCTTCCTTTGGTCAGGATCCTGAAGCCTACCATCTCATGATCACCGCTTCCCGGGTTGTCACCCACCTCTACCTTCCCTATTAGTCCCTCCCTGTTTGTAAGCTGCAGGTTGAGCCACGCACGACCTCTGGTTGGGTCCTTCAGCACTTGTACCAAGAAGTGATCCCTGACATTTTCCAGAAACTTCCTGAACTGCTTGTGTACCGCTGTATTGGTCTCCCAACAGATGTCAGTGTAATTAAACTCCCCCATGATAATGAGAGCCTGCGATCTGGAAACTTCTCTCAGTTGTCCAAAAAAAGCCTCATCTACCTCATCATCCTGATTTGGCGGCCTGTAGCAGACACCAACCACCACACCTCCAGTGCTGCCTACACCACTATGCTTGACCCATAGATTCTCTACAGGCTTTTCTCCCTCTATATACTGGAGTTCCAAGCAATCATAGTTCTCTCTTACATACAGTGCAACTCCTCATCCTTTTCTCCCTTGTCTGTTCTTCCTGACAGCGCTCCAGTCATGAGAGTCATCCCATCAAGTCTCTGTTATCCCAATCAAGTCATAGTTCTTGGACTGGGCCAGGGCTTCTAATTCTTCCTGTTTGTCATCATATCCTGTAAATGCAGTTAAGGGTCACAGCAAAACTGTGTTTTGATTTTGTTTTATTTCTAAGCAGAGGGATTTAACAGAAGAACCTAAAACATTAACTGTAAGAAACTCTTTAGCTGTGTCTACACATGCACGCTACTTCGAAGTAGCGGCACTAACTTCGAAATACCACCCGTCGCGGCTACGCGCGTCGGGCGCTATTTCGAAGTTAACTTCGACGTTAGGCGGTGAGACGTCGAAGTTGCTAACCTCATGAGGGGATCGGAATAGCGCCCTACTTCGACGTTCAACGTCGAAGTAGGGACCGTGTAGACGATACGCGTCCCACAACGTTGAAATTGCCAGGTCCTCCATGGCGGCCATCAGCTGGGGGGTTGAGAGATGCTCTCTCTCCAGCCCCTGCGGGGCTCTATGGTCACCGTGGGCAGCAGCCCTTAGCCCAGGGCTTCTGGCTGCTGCTGCGGCAGCTGGGGATCCATGCTGCAGGCACAGGGTCTGCAACCAGTTGTCGGCTCTGTGGATCTTGTGTTGTTTAGTGCAACTGTGTCTGGGAGGGGCCCTTTAAGGGAGCGGCTTGCTGTTGAGTCCGCCCTGTGACCCTGTCTGCAGCTGTGCCTGGCACCCTTATTTCGATGTGTGCTACTTTGGCGTGTAGACATACCCTCGCAGCGCCTATTTTGATGTGGTGCCGCGCAATGTCGAAGTTGAACATCGACGTTACCAGCCCTGAAGGACGTGTCGACGTTACTCATCGAAATAGCCTATTTCGATGTTGGCTTCACGTGTAGATGTAGCCTTTGTGAGCAGCAAAGGAGATTAAATAGAATTACAGGACACAGTCATCTCCAAGAAAAGAAGTCTTTAAAGTGCTACAGGTCTGCTTGTCTTTTGTGAAGCTACAGATTAACACTAAGTAACTTAAGTAATTTTTAACTTATTTGTGCCCTATTTTAGCCTCTGATTCTATTTCATCTTCACCAGTGTTCACCATGCTAGGTGTTGAATCATTACTCAACTCCATTGAAAACTGAAATAAAAAAGTCATTTTCCACTTCTGCCCTTTCCACATTTTCCTTTACCTCTCTCTCCCCCTCACTGAGCAAATGAACTTCCCTTTTCCTTGGTCTCCTATTGCTTCCAATGTATTTATAGATAATTTCTTGTTACCCTTTAGGACTCTAACTACTTTAATCTTGTTTCGTGCATTGGCCTTTCTAATTCTGTCCCTATATTCTTGTGTTCTTTGTTTCTTTCCAACCTCTATAATTTGACCTAGTTTCCATTTTATGAAGGATTCTCTTCTTGGCCATGGTTAGACTACGGCGGTCTGTCAACAGAAGTCACGGGTGGAAGAGATTTCCTGACAAAACTTCTGTCAACAGAGTGCGGCCACACACAAACGCCAATTGGAAGAACATTCCACTCTTTTGACAGAGGGGCCAGACTGCCTGGCCTCTCTCAACAAAACAGGCACCCAGAAGCACAGCAGACTGGGCACCTATTGTTCGGAATGCCCTGTCTGTCGAGAGAAGGCCCTCCAGAGCATCTACACAGCTTTTTTGAAAACAGAATCTGTCAACAGCAGCGTTATGCCTCATGGCAGAGAGGCAGAACGCTGCCAGTGATGTGCTGCGTTTTGCTTATGTGCTGTTGACAAAACCAGGGTTTTGTCGACAAAACTCACTAGGGTAACCGTAGTCCTTTAATTCAGATTTTTGAACATCTCCAGGGTAATCTCTTGCCATGCTTCCTATCTTTCCTACACAAGGGGGCAGTTCACTCTTGTGCCCTTAATGATTTCTCTTTGAAGAACTGTCAACTCTTTTGCCCTGTTTTTCCCCTTACAAATATGATCTATGTGAATTGTTGATTGTGTTCATATGTACAAAATACAGAGAGAGATGTCTTAAGAAATAATTATGGTAGCATTTTTATTCCAGACCACAAATGTAACACAAGTTTGAGAGTAGCTGCTTTCGAGTAATGAATGGCATCAAATGCACTAATCAGCCTGCATCACAAACAAAATCTGGTTAATGCTTTTAAAAGTTTAACATAGGCCCGTCCTGACACAGCTGGGAATTTTGCTGGAGTCAGGTCTGCAGATTCAATCTCTAAACAGTACTAGTATCAGAGGGGTAGCCTTGTTAGTCTGGGTCTTTAACAGCAATGAAGGGTCCTGCGGCATTGTGCTCACGAAAGCTCATGCTCAAAACTTTTCTGTTAGTCTATAAGGTGCCACAGGACCCTTTGTTGCTGTAAACAGTACTAAGTAGTAGTAGGCATCCTTCAGTCTGCATAGACTATGGATCGCACTGTTTAAAGTTTAAACAGTACTAGGAGCTTAAAATAAAGATCTGGTTAAGATGAGACCACTTCAAGTTTTAGAGGTTTAAGCGGGATTATCAAAGGAGAAAATGAAGGTAATACCTCAAGGGAACGGATTTGTCATCAGTTAATTTGTATTTGTTCTTAATCCTGCAGTTAGTTACCTGAATAACCACATGGATTTATTTACATTTGATGCTCTGAGCATCATGCATACAGAAAGGCAGAAAATTTCAACAAAACCAGTGTAAACAATAGTATTATCCATCTACATAGCAGGAACCTCACTCCACGTTCTGCACAGGAAGTTTTCTGAACTGCATCGCCTGCCAGTTTCGTATGGAGAATATTTTAAATAGTTTTATTAAAATTTCAGAATCTCACATACACCATTGAAAGAGACTGGTGTCATTTCCTGCTTTAATAATTCTTTCGAAATCCCATTCACTGGAATGACAAGGGCCAGATTATGCAGCCTTTATAGCAGCTCTGAGTCATTAATAGCATAGACATCTATGAGACTTGTGTGAGAAGATGATCACCAATGATCATGTTGCATTATCTGACCTGGACAGATTGTAAATAAGTGCACCAGTCATGGACTTAACCCTGCAGCTGTGGAAGTCAATAACAATATTCTATGGCCTGCAAGGGGATAAATATTGAATCCTGGGGCCCCAACCCAAAGCATAATAACTGGGTTCAACGACTGGCACTAGAACAGGAAGCAAGAGATGGTACTAAAATGCCTATCCTTGGAGTCAGGAGATCATCTCTGCCACAAGCCTGGGTCCAGTCAAGCCCATACATGTGGCGTGTTGTCCGTGCTTTATGGACAGCCAGAGTTCGATCTTTCTGTAGCACTTTGGGCATGTTGGTTAGGTCCCTGTCCTGCAAAATGCTGAGCACCATCAATGCCCACTGAAACTCATGGGACAGATTAGCTGGTGTAAATTAATATTTGGGAGAATTAATTCATATTGTAAAGTGCATTGAGATCCACAGATCTGATGCATTACTATTAACTCAAAGGGATTTATGTCACTTTAACACCTGTAGAATCTGACAGACTCATGATCTTTCAAATGTATCCATCCACACTTTACGTCTTTGAGGAAAAGGCTATTATCCCCATTAACAGATGGGGAACTGAGGCATAGAGAGGCTAAGTGACTTTTCCAAGGCCACATGATAAGTATGTGGCACAGCAGGTAGTTGAATTGAGTCCTCCGACATTACGCTTAATGTCCTAGTCACTGGATCATCATCCTTAGCAGGTGGTTATTATTATTAAAATCCTGCTGGTACCATTAAGGCTTTTGTTTTGTTTCCAAATAATCCTTGATATGCTTTCTTTGACTCTCTCTTTCACAGAATATACCAATTGAAATTAGGCCCAAGCCATGCTGCAGATAGGAACCCCCCTGAACTTCAAAGTAGATTGGACCTAATCTGAACACAGGGCCCTTTCTATATAATGTGCCCAAGATCCAAACTACCTGGCTTTGTTCTCAAAGAGAAACGAAGGAAGTGTGCCAGTAGTGAGAAGTTACAGGAATTGTCCCTGACACATCTCCAGCACTTTGCCTGAGTTTTAAGTAAATGTGCACTGCTTCCCTTGGGGGAATATTCCACATCAACTTGTATATCATCATTCAAAAGACTACCGGAACCTTGCCTAAAATGCCGGGAGTGGGTTTCATTGCAGTCAGCAGCTCAAGAAGATTCAGACTCATTCACACAGCGAGGTAATAAATAGGCAGTACTTAACACCATTGAGTGTTGTAATTTACTGTGCTATTAGCCATTGTTCATTTGTGCATAGACTATTGTCAGAAATCAATATCACTGCCATGCTAAAACAGTATATTGATATTCTCACCTTCCGCCCACCACCAGAAGGTGGCTAATTATATATTCCCCTTTTATTTTGCCAGGCTAGACCTCTGCTGGGGTAAGTCAGCACAGCTCCACTGCAAGGAGCAATGCTGACTGAGACTAGATAAGGACATAGCAGTTTCCTAAAACAGTGGTTAATCCAGCAGAATAGTTGAAGCTTTCACATGTAATAGTAATACCCTGGGTCTGATTGGGTTGTAAATTCTTGTGTCTCATGCCTTGTAAATGTGGGGAGAGACTCGCATGGTTGGGGTGGCAGGGGGCAATGAGGGGTTGATATTATATTTTTAAAGGCTGCCTAAAACTTTGAGTGGAGAATTTGGCATGCCACCAGGACATTGATAGCAAGGGTGGACAAAGGATCAGTGTCCTCCAGATAGACTCCCTCACATACATGTCACCCCATGCCTCTTTACCATCTGTCTAGCAGGCACTTGCCTTTATTGTGTTTCTGAGTCCTGGCCTCCCCAGTGGAGTACCCCAGCCAGCCTCACTCAGTCGACAGATGGCTGGTAGGCAGGAACCAGCTGTGCAGGGCATTGTTGCCCAGTGCTATGACTTTGGCTCCCAGTTGGCTCTTTTCCCTTTCCAAGCAGGGGACTCAGATTCCAAAGATCCTGTCTTCATCTTCCCTAATAGTTAAGTGTTTTGCACCAGGGAGACTGGCAAGGAAAGAGAGACTCTAAGAAGCACCCATCCAGCGTGTCCCAAGAGGAAGACACCACCTCCCCTCCAAACAACCCTTTAAATTAGAAATGGACAAGCACCAAATCACTCAACTCAGGGAGAATGAACATTTGACTCCCGTGTAACTCCACTAACTCACATTAGTGTCCTTGTTTACAACACACACAATAAATCTCAACTATAATTTTATTCTTTAGTCGGCCTGAGCTGATGAATTTTGTGATCCCGGATAGGCCTGTTGGTGCATCGTACCGAAGATGTGGCTTATCCTTGTTGCGGTGGCTGCTTTTTCAAGCACTAATTCTTTGAGGGGTGGGGGCGAGGGTGTAGGATAAATCTGATCCCAGTCAATATCGGAAACCTCTTGTGTCTCAAAGCTGACAAGAAATAAGTCTCCTTTCTGTACTATGCACCTCCCTTGTGGCAGCTGAAGGTAAATTAACAGAAACTGGACATAACTGCTAGTCCCTGGGAAGAAACTCATGTAATTCTGAGTGCCTTCTTGAATTAAAATCAAGGGTAAGTCTTTGCCAGTGAACAAGCTAAACAAGCTGAAATGCCTCCTTCGGTTGTTAAGGACCCTTGGCTCAGATCCACACAAGTATTTAGGTTTCTCACTCTGGAAGTCGGCATCCCACATACCTTTGTGGATTTGGACCCTGTGGCCCTAGTAGGAGAAGAGCAGAAAACAAACTATTTGTCTAGGTCATAAACAAAGGATAGGATTGCTTGGTAAATGTGCTGTTATGTGCACAATGAGGCAGAGATTCTTGAATCTGGAAGTGGGTCTGCTGCAGTGTATCTAGAATAATTGTAAGAAACTGATGTAACAAAACAAAATGAAATCCCCTCAGAAGGATGAAAGAAAAGTACCAAGGAATGTCCGTAACAGTCACCCCAAGTGCATGGAACTTGTGATGCCAATCACTGTTGAACGATCATGGTTCGTCTGTTAATTTCTGCATTAATAGTAATTGTTTATCTGCTTTAGTTAAAGTGTATTTTATGAAACAGAAAAACCTCCTGTAGCCACAGCACAAGAAAATTGTTGACTTCATTTCATCCTGTTGACGTCATTGGGGTCCCAGCAGGCACAGCCATCCTGGCCATAGGGCGAGGTGGAGCAACCACCTGACGCCGTGCTTTTGGGCAGTGGTGCAGGCAGGTGAGGGCTGCAGCAGCCTCAGGAGATTGCATTCCTTCAGCCTCCCTTCAGCCTCCCTCCTGCCCCAACACTCACCATGCTGCATCCTGCTACACTCTCCCGCTGAGTCCCATTTCTCTGCAACTAGCTAAGAGGGTTGGGAAAGAGGCTGGCGGGGGAGGCAACCTCCTGTGGATGCCACTGCTGTCCGCCACCTGCCCCCTGTCCCAGGTAATCCCCATCCAGGCTGGTTAGGGTGGATGTCCGGGGTCAGGGTGGGGGAAGAGCAGGGGAAGGGATGGGCCCTGTGGTGCGGAAAAGTTGCGGGGAACCCTCTGCCTGGGGCTCGGGTTGGGGGGTTGCCCTGGGCCCTGCCCCACCCTAAGGACAGCCCTGCCACTAGGTATAAATCAAGGTGGGGTTTGGCTCAAAGCCCAGGCTGTAATTTAAGTGCTGGCTCTCTCGTTTGTGACCAATCTCCCATGCTACCAAGGGATGCAGCTGAAGATTTCTGCATGTTCTCCAAATCTTTTGGTGACTTGGGGTAGAGCTTCAGATGGGTAACAAAAGCTAAACCTAGGCCAGATATTCCTGGCTTCTGGTTTCATAATAGAAAAGAAATGGAGCTATTCACTCAATTAATGGAATCCCCTCCTGCTTTTTCTCTAAACGACTTCTACAGGTCGGAGCTCTTTAACCTAGGACTCTCTTGTCCAGCAGCATGTGTAATGCAGCATCATTTTAGCTAGCTGGATGACCACTTATCATGGGTGTGGCCAAGTTCCCTGTGGTCCCATAAGGTATGTTTCCAGCCCACAGTCCTGGCTCTCAGTATTTTGTGCTGTTATTTAGCTGTGATTTACCGTTAAATGTCTTCTAAGAGCCCAGTCAGCAGTGGAAATGTTGGTAATGCTGCAAGACAATATTAACCTCCTGTGGTCTAGAAAATTCTGTCATTCGGCACCAGTCAGGTCCCAAGGGTACCAGAGAAAAAAGGTGCAACCTGTAGTTATCTGTGTTGCGAAGATTAACCTTTTCTGTTGTCTTGGGCTAAGCCTAGAGAATGATGATCCTTGGTTGGATATCAGGAAAAACTATTTCACTAGGAGAGCAGTGTAGCTCTGGCACAAATTACCTAGAGAGGTGATAGAATCACTGTCTCTGGAGGTTTTTAAGCCCTGGCTGGATTGATTTAATTGGGAGTGGTCTAGCAGCTTTCAGCAGGGGGTTGGACTCAATGACCTCCCAACTCTATGGTCGTTTCTACACAGACCACTTCCTTTGGAAGTGGCATACTAATCACGGAGAGAAAAATGCTAATAAGGCACGGATGCAAATTCCCTGCATCTCATTAGCATAATGCCACGTGATTTGGAGTCCAGTAGACCATTCTTCTGGACTCCAAAATGCCGTGTAGAAGCGTGGCCCCAGTGGGGCTTCTGGAAGGAAGTCCTTCTTCCGGAGGCCCCTTCTTCCGAAAAATGTTCAGGAAGAAGGGGCCTCTGGAAGAAGGACTTCCTTCCAGAATCTCCCCCAGGGCCACGCTTCTACACGGCATTTTGGAGTCTGGAAGAACCATCTTCTGGACTCTAAATCACGTGACATTATGCAAATGAGGCATGGGGAATTTGCATCCATGCCTCATTAGCATCTTTCGCGCCGTGTATGAGCATGCCACTTCCAAAGGAAGTGGTCTGTGAGGCAGCGGCCAATGAGTCTATGATTTGACAGTAACTATCAGGCCAGGATGAGAACAGTTGACAGTGTGGAGGATGAAATGGAGAAGGGAACTTTAATGGAAGTGCAGGAGGGAGCAGGGCATTTTACCAGGGGACTGACTTCAAAAAAATGCTCATCAGCAATTAAACCCTTTTGACAGAGCAGAACGTGATGCCTTCCTTTGAATCTTAATGAACTACACTTGTTCCACAGAAGTGTTTATGGTGAGCATGATTTGTTAATTAAGCAAATTACTGTTAACAGCTTTCTCAAAAACCCATTACCTTTTTTATCAATTGGCTTTTTCCAAATTAACATGATTAATTTAAAAAAGCATGAAAAACTAGTCTCAGAATATAAGGATGGAACTTTATGGCAGTGTTTGTGAGCTGTGGAAATGTTGGTGTATAAAATTACCATTAACATGACATTGCCAAAGAAAAGTACACGAAAAGAAGAGTTATAGGGATGTGTTGAATTTGAAAATCACCTGTCAGAAATCAGAGTAGTGTATAACAAGAACCTGTGGCTAGAACATAAAGCCAAACAAATTTAAATGACAACTAAGACACAGATTTTTAATTCTGAGGGTAACAGATTGCTGGGACAAACTACCAAGAGAAGCCATGGTTTCTCCAAACTTGATATCTTCAGATCGAAATTGGATGCTTTCCTGGAAGACAGATTTTAGTCAAACACAAATTGTTGACCTCAATAGGGCTGCATCTGCACTTGCATTCCCCTTTTGACAATGGCATGCAAATGAGGGAAATGCATATGAATAGTGGTAGTTTTTTAAAGTGCTTTTACACAAATGCTAGAAGTCTGTCTCATAAGATGGGTGAATTAGAGTACCTTATATCAAAGGAGGAGATTGACATAATAGGTGTCACGGAAACCTGGTGGAATAAGGACAATCAGTGGGACACTATCATACCAGGATATAAAATATATTGGAAGGACAGAATGGGTCAATTGGGTGGTGGAGTGGTACTATATGTGAAAGATAATATAGAATCAAATGAAATAAAAATCCTAAATGAATCAAAATGTTCCATAGAATCACTATGGATAGCAATTCCTTCCTCTGATGGGAATATAGCACTAGGGATATATTATCGACCACCTGACCAGGACAGTGATAGTGATGCTGAAATGCTAAGGGAGATTAGATAAGCTATCAAAATAAAAAACTCACTTATAGGCCATGTCTACATGAGCCCCAAACTTCGAAATGGCCACGCAAATGGCCATTTTGAAGTTTACTAATGAAGCGCTGAAATGCATATTCAGCGCTTTATTAGCATGTGGGCGGCCGCAGCACTTCAAAATTGACGCGGCTTGCCACCGCGCGTCTCATCCCGATGGGGCTCATTTTCGAGAGGACCCCACCTACTTCGAAGTCCCCTTATTCCCATGAGCAGATAGGAATAAGGGGACTTCGAAGTAGGCAGGGTCCTTTCGAAAAGGAGCCCCATCTGGACGAGACGCGCGGCGGCAAGCCGCGCCAATTTCAAAGCGCCGCGGCCGACCGCATGCTAATGAAGCGCTGAATATGCATTTCAGCGCTTCATTAGTAAACTTCGAAATGGCCACTTGCGTGGCCATTTTGAAGTTTGGGGCTCGTGTAGACACGGCCCATAACTTCATTTTCTTTAAGCAATTTGCTTGAATAGGACAAAAGAAATGTCTCATGGCATTCTTATTTTAAAATTAATTGAAATGTTATTTTGTTATGTACCCAGAATAATAATAGGCATTAATAGATTTTAAAGCATAAATAAGGATGGCACATTAATATTTTAATATATGGACAGTGGGCTCTTGTGGCTGTGTTGTTCCAGGGCCCCACCTGTTCTTAATCCACCCCTGCTCCAGGTTCCTAATTCTCCCTTATTTCAATGGAATGTAGGCACCTAAATATCTGTAAAAATCTGGACCTAATGTGCATAACTAAGTTTCACTGAAAGTGTTTCCCCATCTTTATATTTTAGATGCCCTATTTACAAGGCCAATTCTTGTAATGACTTATAATGAACCACATCCTAGTTCCATAGTTGCATAAACCAGAGGTCCTCAACCCAGGGACTGGCATCCCTGGGAAGCCACGTGCAGATTTTAGGGGGTTGGGCAAATATTGCTAGCAGTAGATTTCTTGGATCTCAGAGCTGAAAGCCAAAGCCCCACCCAATGGAGCTGAAGCCTGGGGCTCCAAGCCCCACCATCTGGGGCTGACTCTGAATTCGGAACAATTTTAACCTTCATCAAGTTACTAATCACTCTGAATAAGGAGGATAATACTACCCCCATGCTCCCAAACTCTGCCTACCTCTATCTTGTAGAAAACAAAATGGCAGAAATGTAGCACTTTAAAGACTAACAGAATGATTTCTTTGGTGATAAGCTTTTGTGGGACAGACCCACTTCATCAGATCAATAGCATTTCCAGTACAGACTGACATCTATAATACAGAGGTCCAAAAAATTGCAATAAAAACTGACAAATCAAGCACGTAGGACTGAAGGAGGGGGAATGAGGGGTGGAGGATCTTAAGTGTTTTGCCTGAGATAATTATGAGCATCAAAGGAAGGGAAGCAGTCATTGTAATGTGTGAGGTAATTGTAGTCTTTGTTCATATTGTGTCAAATTTGAATATGAAATCCAATTCACAAATGCCCCTATGCAATCTGTTTTTAAGGACTCTGTTGCAAGATGCAGATTCAAAGGTTTTTAACAGAATGGCCCATTCCATCAAAATGTTCTCTGAGAGTCTTATGCATATTAAGATTCCTGATATCTGCAGAGCAAAGAGACAACAAAGAGACTTTAAAAACTGATTGCAGAGGGAGATTTGTGAATTGGAGTTCATATTCAAATTTGACACATTAACACTTGGTATGAACAGAGAGAGTAGAAATGTTGGTAATGCTGATAGAGAATTTGCTGAAGCATGGAATTTCAATATTGTTTGTTTTTGCATTACTCTGGTCCCATAGGTGCCGGACTACAAAGGTTCAACCTGTAGTATAATCTTCAATTAATATTTGTGAAAATTAAAAAGCTGCACTCTATTCCTTTTTGCAGTCAAACTTCCATCTTTGTCAACTGGAGAAAAAAAACAGGGACTGGGGGTCCTTGGTGGGTTAGTATGATTTGAAAATATATTTGTTAAAAGTAATGGCATTACCTTGTTAATAAGGCAAGAAAGTTTTGGTGATATATTGAAACTTCTGTAAAAGTACACCTGCAATAAACTAATTTCATAAACATCAGTGATTTTTTTTTGGTATTTTGAAAATGTTTCCAGAGGCCGTGATGAGAAACATTTATGCTTATTAATATTCTGGTTGGCTCCATTTCATTTTGAATTTTTTCCCCTGATGATTTCTACTAAGTGGTCCAACTAGAATCAGAACACATTTTAGTGGAAAATATGCCCCCATTATCACAATCTCCATTGGAAATAGAGATGAAAAAGGGGAAATTAACAGTAATGATATTTCAGAAATGATAGTGAGATAGGACCTCTAATGGGCTGCACTGCATATCGTCCCTGAGCTCTCTGAAAGAAGTTACTTATATTTGTACTTCCTGATATAAAAAATGTTGGCTTCTAACTTCCCTCCATGCTACACTATTAACTGCACCAATTTCATGAGACATCAAGATGAAAATACAATATTTTACTCTCAAATCTTGGGTAATCTTTGGATCCATTTTAATGAGCTTAACACAATGTGGCATGTTAATTTCTTATTTCTGTATTCTCTCAAGCTTCCTGTTTTATTAAGTGTACATAATACTCAAGAAATAATGACACTAGAATCAAAATCATTCTCCAGCTAGAAAGTGGATGTAACATGGACTGAGCTAATGAACATTTCCCCAACCTTGCTTGCTGCCAATGGGAATCATCTGGGGGAGCCATCTGTTGAAGTGGCAGGTGAATACAATGTCTCTGCCCATTCATTGATTCAGTCCAATCAGACTGCCAAAAGGTTTGTATCCATTAAAATCTGAACTCAGACTAACAAACGACCTGTTTCAAACAGATTCTGATGGAAATCACTCGCCATCCTGGACCAAATTACATTAGAAGTAACAAGTATCAGAGAGGTAGCTGTGTTAATCTGTAGCTTTGAGAACAACAAAAAGTCTTGTGGCAACTTATAGACTAACAGATATTTTGGAGCATAAGCTTTCATGGGCACAGACCCGCTTCATCATGCATCTGGTGAAGCGGGTCTTTGCCCTTGAAAGCTTATGCTTCAAAATATCTGTTAGTCTATAAGGTGCCACAAGACTTTTTGTTGTTAGAAGTAACAGGTTCTGTACCCTTCCATTACTAATACTCTGATGTCCTTGTTCAATTAGGATCAGAACTGCACTCCATACTTGGTTTTGGGCAGGAACTGGATACACGAGGAGTGAAATTCCCCAGGAAAATCTATTCTTGCAGTATTTTCTTGCTGCACAGAAGAATAGGAAGGGGGAAAGTGTCACAAGAAAAAAACTGGCCTTGTACAATGCAGTGTGGCAAGTTAAGTCCCGGTCCTGAAACTCCTTGCACAGACGCAAGGCTGATAAGGGAAGTGGTAAAGAATATATGTGAATGGAAGATGTGGCGCAACAAAAAAAAATTCAGCACTTTGAATTGGTCTGTGCTACTGGGGGCCATCGATCTAAGTTACAGAACTTCAGTTATATGAACAATGTAGCTGAAGTTGGTGTACTTAGCTTTGCTCACCATGATGTCTTCTCTGCAGTAAGTTGAAAACTGTTGTTCTCCCATCGACTTTCTCTGCACCTCTTATTCTGATGGGGATCCAGAGTTGTTGTCAGAGCACTCAACAGTTGATATATTGTGTCCATACTAAACACAAAAAATCAGTTCCCACAGGATCAATCCCTGTCCCTTGACCTGGCTGGTAGTACAAACAAACCCTTAAGTGGGAGTTAGTTCCCATGCCCTTTATGTCACACAGCATAGAGGGGGGCAAGAATATGGGTAGAGAATGGATGTGGGGTACAAAGTGGTAAGTATCTCAGCACATCTGTGCAGAAGTGCTCAGTGTGATTTCTCGTTTTCATTCTTGTCATCTTTGCACATCATAACACTCAATAATGCTCCCTTATGGCAGATTTTGCCTTAGCCATGGTCATTCACATATTTGTGAGCTTCAGGATGGACTTCTGCAATTCTCTGGACCCAGTTCTGAAGTCCCCAAGCCAAGAATGACCATGCTTGATTTGGAATATGATGCTCTGTCTTTTGAACAGCATGGAATAGGGAGAG
Organism: Carettochelys insculpta; assembly: GCF_033958435.1. Taxonomy (NCBI): domain Eukaryota; kingdom Metazoa; phylum Chordata; order Testudines; family Carettochelyidae; genus Carettochelys; species Carettochelys insculpta. The sequence continues at coordinate 69,208,708 of NC_134144.1, forward strand.
CCTCGATGTGTGTGCTGGGCTGGTATCAAAGACGGGAGACAAGACGTTACTCAATTGAGTCCAGACACATGCACCAAGGTTATTCTGGGCCAGAGCAGAAGGCAGGAATCAGGAGCATGATGGGGTTAAAGGAAATGTCTGAAGCCATAGCAAGACAGAGCCTGCCTTGTTGTCCTGACAGCTTCCTGGGGGCAACTTCCTGGTGTAAATAATGGCTGAGGACCAACCGTATTCTTCCAATCAGGCAGCTGTAGGGGTTTGTTGCTCTTGTCTCTTTGGGCAGTACTTCCTGCAGTGCCTAACCCACAAGTAAATGTCAGATCCCCTTTTGCCTGTCTCCTTAGTGGCAATGTGGCAGTGTCTGTGATAGACCCCCCCCATGTTTATGGAAAACGGGTTATGAATATAAATATGAATAACTCAGAGATTATTAGGACAAAATACTCTTGTGACATATAGTTTTCAATGGTATATTCTGCTGGATCTGTAAGTCTTACGCATTATTTTTGCATTTGAAATTGATGAGTATTGTCTACCTATTTATATGCTAAATGTTTGCTTCTGTGGAAACCTCCACAGGAGGTGTGGCTACCCTATTGTGAGAGGATGGTTTGTCAGGGGAGAGCAATGCTTAACTGACAAAGGGCCTTAATGGAGTCCAATACTCGTATAAAGAACTTTGCTGTGGAAGCTCAAACTAGCACATAGGCAATGCCTGCAACCTGAGAGATGGCTGAATCATGCAGGTGATCCCACTGGTGTGGCTTGGCTAGGGGATACCAACAGTTCAGACCCAGCCGGACAGGGTGGTGGAAAACCCCAGAGAGCAAGAGATTGGGTGTCAGGGACATGCTCATCACATGGTGGAACATTCCAAGGGTGACTGTACCCCATCAATGTATCAGTCAGAGAGTAGCATCCAATTCTGGCTTCTGTCCTAACAAAGCACTGTGCTTTCATCTCATCCAGGCTGTCCATTAAGCATCCTGTCCCTGCAAGGAGGTTAACCCATGGAAAGAGCCTGCCTTTGCCATAAGTGAGCATGAACCACATTCCCTTGGTACGATGACACTGTCTGCCTCAGCAATATAGAATATTGGTGGCAAATGATCTGTCCCTGTCGTGTGCACACATAGAAGAGATTCAGAAATGTCTCGAGGGTCTTCAGATGCAATAGCAAAGCCCATTTCTTTTACCCTCGTTTTCCTAAACTAACACCAAGCCCAGAAAAAGAAGCCCCATCCCTGATGACTGCACGAAAGAAAGTGATGGGGTAAAAAGTATTTTATAATCGCCCTTCATAAGTCTGCAAGTCGCTCAGATACCATGATGAGGACCACCACTGGAGAGCTTAGGTAGATTCTAAAGAAGCCAAATGGGCAGAAAATAATTGACTGTTTTCCCTTTTGCAGTTCACTTTTAAGTATTAGTTCAGAAGTTCCTGACATGTAGTCAGCATTCACTCACAGTTATCAGATAGTGGTGGTAACTACTGCTCTTCAGAAATGTTCCGTCCAACTATCTGTTTGACCAAGCAAAGTTTTCTCTTGCTTTCCATGGACCATTTCAATTGCTCATCATGAAAAAAAAAAAAAAGGTTTAGGCTGACACATTTCAATTTCATTTTAAAGTTCCCTGAAAAGTCCAAACGTTTCATGGACATTCCATTGAATACCGTTTTTTTTGTTTTCAATGAATTTGTTCATTGAGGGGAAAAGAAATTCTAGCAGTGGCTGCACTGGCATCTCAGCCACCAAAGTTCACCTGGTTATGGTGAGCAGTGCAGTTGGGGAGGTGGGTATAAATTGGATGAGAACTTTTTAAAAAGTTAGCAAGGCACTTGTGTCTTTCCTCTCTCTTATTTTCAATTATGCTAGTGTCAGGTGGATCAGAATTTAGGTTTTCTAACACCCCCCCATCCCTAGCTCTTGGCACTAGATGTTCATGTCACATGAGCTGTGTCTACATGGCCCGTTCCTTTCAGAAGGTGTGTGCAAATGAGTGGAAATGCAAATGAGGCATCGATTTAAATAGCTCATGCCTCATTTGCATATGTCCATGTGATCTGTCTTCTGGAACAGCCATTTCCGGAAGCCAAAGCAGCCATGTGGTCGGGGTTCCTTCGAAAGAAAACCCCCCTTTCGCAAGCACCTTCCTGAAAAAAAAAATGATAAGAACGGTGCTTTTGACAGGGGAGTTTCCTTTTGAAGGAACCCTGTCCACACCGCTGCTTTGGCTTTCAGAAATGACTCTTCTGGAGTCAGATTACTCAGGGATGTTAAATGAGATGTGAGCTATTTAAATCTGTGTCCCATTTGCATTTCTGATCTCGCTCAGTTGCATGTTCCTTCTGAAAGTGAGGGGCCATATCGACATAGCTATAGAGACAAGGCCAGAGCAGATACGTGTTTTGCTTCTTTGAATGGGACAAAGGAAATAATAGATGGTTCAATTTTTTTTTTAAAGGAGGAGGGAAAAAAACAACAACTTTTTTTCCACTGTGCAATCTGGGTGAAAAGCAAACATCATTGCTCCCCCCACCACACACACATTTATTCTGAGCCTACAATATACTCGGAGAAAATTCATCACTAGAGTTGTACAAAACAGGAAATGTAATAATGTCGAATGGGATTGAGGCTGCAATATAGCTTTAATCTGCTGTATTTTTTGGAACAAAATGAAGATGTTCCCCTGAACTAGCCATCGTTTGCCTTTGTTACCGAAGCCGGGGGGAAGAGGATTATTGGACAGTAAATATAAATATTGAGCAGTTTATATGTACACGACAAATGTGGATGGTTTTTTTACTCTTTCCAAATCAGAACTTACAGGACATTGTGAGAATAGAGAGGGGAAAAAATCAAGATAATAAGAACAAAGTCAATGCTGGATTTGTAGTCCCATTCTTCAAAAATCCTTGCTGAAGTCTTACTCCTTTCTCCACTGAGAAACCGTAAGAAGCTTATCAAGTGTCTGTCATGGCCAACAATAGCTTTTTTTCTTTCTTGCTGATGCATCAGAGGTTGATAATCTAGGTCACCCAGCTCTCTGACTGCTCCATCCAGGGTAGCAAGAAGTTGCAGTCCACCATCCAGCCTTCTAATTGAGCAGTCCCCCGCCGTATGTTTGACCATCTGTGCTGCTGCACCACAGTCATTGCAAAGATTGGGCGAAGCCAAATTTTTTTGTTGTGGCAGCCACTCTGAATGTTCCCATCAACACAGACTGTTAAGCCTAGTTCAGGATCTGTATCTTACACTGGAAACAGGAGGGTGTAAATTCAGACTTCTCCTGTTTGGCAGCATATCTGCTTCTGTGTCCCAGAGTTTCTAGCTCTCTTTAAGGACTTAACTATCACCCCTGCTCTGCTGCAGTTCATTTAAAGTTGGAATTGCTATGGAAGCACTAGTCATGAGTATATGAACAGCTGCAGCAAAAAAATTGTTGTGAAGACAAGTCGTGGCAAGTCATCAGGAACTATAAGTGTAGGTGTTTTCTCCTGGTTGAAGACAGATGCTATGGTTGAAGGTAGATGTTATAGAAAGGTCCCCTTGCTTATTTGCACCTGTTGGAAACATTGTCAGCCTGATGCGCAGCAGGTTGTTTTATCTGTCATTGCTCTCTCAGACACTTAAAGGGTGATGGCATCTCTTCAAGGTTTTAGGAAACTCGATGAACCAACACAGATAAATTAGATCAGGCCTGTATGCAGGAATTTTCACTGCTTGTGTTGTAAATGTAGATCACTTTTTTTTAACTATAAAGGTGTTCAAAATAGTCATGCAATGAGTGTGCATAAGAGAGGATAATGAAAAATTTGAGTGGAAACAGTGGTTGGTAAATGATTTTATTATAACATACTAGACATGTATACAGTAATAAAGGTTTGTATAGAAATTACCTTCTGCAATCTTCTCGTATTATTGTAAGTGAAAAACAATATTCCTAAATATTGTAGTCTCTGTCATCAGAGTTTTCCAGTTAAGACTATATATAGGCTAGTAGGAATGCAATAGATTTTAAATAACAGAAACTTTTCTTCATCATAGTAAGTTCACAGCAGTGTCTTTCCTTTTGGTAGCACCCAAGAGCATGCTGTGAAATGTAGTCCCTTCCCTGTTTCAGGGCCAGCTCTGGAAGCAGGAAGCTGACCAAGGAACTACAGCTCCCAGAATACTTTGGGTTCCCCCATCATGCCCTAAAGGCTCCCCCTGCACAGCGGAGCTGGAAGGAAGGAAGAGAATCTGCACATGGGCAGGGGGGTGCATTCATACCTCTCGCACCCTTACCTGCATGTATACAGGCCTGTAGTTGTTAATATATGACTACGGCAACCACTAGTGACACAGGGGGCTGTACGCAGCTACCAGTGAGATGCCTAAGCTAAGATCTGACCCAAACTGCTCCACAGTGTTCTGCTGTGGTAAATCCCAGTGCCAGTCAGAGGTGCATAGAAGCATTGGCCTCTGCTTCTAAGGAGGTTCTCTCTAGCTTCTGGATAATGGCAGTGTGGTGAAGTGATCATTGTCTCTTAAGAGTTCTGGAGGTGACTGCTTGATTAGATTGTGGTTTGTTTTGACCCCTCAGTGACAATGGAAGATGTGACTACTGCCTTCTCATGGCATCTCCCATGAGTAGCATGAGGCGAAATGAAGGCAGATGATGTGGGGAACACAGATTCGCGTTCTAGGCAATAATCAGCCCAACCCTCCAGATCAGTGATCCCTGAAAGCTGAGCACTTAGCTGGCCACCCAGGAGAGATTTAAATGCCACCCAGATGATTAGCAGAGTGCCCACAGCACCCAAACCTAGAAGCATGTGTTTCTGCTGGTGGTGCATGTCAGCACATGACTCAGTGCACAAAACAATTTTTTTTCTGCCCATACAGGGAAAAATATAGAGAGAACACTGCTCCAGAGGTGCCCTTTTCAGGGCCAGCATCACAAATTCTAGTGTTGGGGATAGGCCTCGAGATTCTTTTGGCCAATAGCTGGTTACACAGTGAATAACAACCTTATGTTGTGGTTATTTAGAGGAGCTATTCTGGTTGCTTGTGTGGTCTGTGAGTGTGCTGCAATCGGTTGAAATCCTGCTTCTTGACTGTGATGTATTGAAAACAGTAAGCTGTCACTTTAAATATCAAGGATTTTACCTCTTGCTGTTAGCCACCTCGATAAGGAATTGTGCAATCTGAACCTGTCTTCAGACACCATTCCTAGAGTGAAGTGAGGCTGGATCTTTTAGTTTTAGGGAGCAGCCTGCTTTGTCTCTGTTTTTGGGTTCTTGTATATTAGGGTTCTGAATTCTAAGAAATAACGTAGTGTCATGTTGCAGTCTTTCAGCAAATGTATTCCATGGTGTTCACCTAACTTCTCTGTTCATATGGATTGAAACGCAATGTTAAATCTTGATGGGTCGGTCAAAAAACTGTGGCAGAAATAGAGAATTAATAAACTTCTTGGGTGCATCTACACTAGCCGGCTACTTCAAAGGAGCTGGCACAATGTCGAAATAGCATGCATCGCGTCTACACACGCCATGTGCTATTTCAACATTGAAATTGACGTTAGGTGGCGAGATGTCAAAACTGCTATTCCTATCCAAAGATGGGAATAGTGCCCTACTTCAACACTCAGCATCGAAGTAGGGCATGTGTAGACGATCTGCGTCCCACCACATCGAAATAGTGGGGTCCTCCATGGCGGCCGTCAGCTGAGGGGTTGAGAGACGCTCTTCCCAGCCCCTGCAGGGCTCTGTGGTCCCTGTGTGCAGCAGCCCTTAGCCCAGGGCTTCTGACTGCTGCTGCTGCACCTGGTGGTCCATACTGTGTGCAAGGGGTCTGCAACTGGTTGTCGGCTCTGTGGACCTTGTGCTGTGCAGGCTGAGTGTGTCTGGGAGGGGCCCTTTAAAGGAGTGGCTTGCTGTTGCCCCAGAAGGGCTAGTCCAGCCTGTGACCCTGTCTGCAGGCTTTGCTGGCCCCTTATTTCGAAGGGGAGCACTTGTGTGTGTGGACGCTCGGCATTTCCTTCCAGGGTGGCTCCTTTTGACGTTCCCCATCACTACTTCGACGCTGAACATTGACAGCACCAGCCCCAGAGGACGTGTAGATGATACTCGTCGAAGTAGCCTATTTTGATGTTCTTACTTCGAAATAGGCTGCTTGGATCTAGTGTGCTAGTGTAGATGTAGCCCTTATGTTTTAGGATGAGTATTTTTTTGCTCACAGGTAGTCTTTAAAAGTGTGTGCTTGTAGCCATATGTAGCAGATAACAGCCAACTTCTTCTGACAGTTAGAAAAGTTACTCTTTTAGCTCAAGTAATTAGGATTGGTGTCTTTGTACGGAAAACGGCAGTGTCAAATCCTGCTGGCAAGCTGTGCTAGTGATCAATAACACATTAGGGGGTTGAACTTGTAAGCAGTAACTTAGTTTACAAGATTGAGCCACCCAAATGGGAAAATCCCACAGATTAAATTAGTCATTTAAATTATGAATAGTACTAGCAGTAAAAAAGCCAGCACATTTTGTAAGACGTATTTAGTAATTGATAGATCTCTGTAATAGGAATTAAATGCTAATTAAGTTATTTCCTCTGGAATGTATTTATTTATGCTGTGACTGGGTATTCTTTTTACTTATAAATATTTCATGAACTGCATTGAGTAATTAAAATTCACTAAGTAATTTGAAATTAAAGTCCTGACCCTAAAAACTGTGCAGGAATGGATTTCCCTGAGCCCACGTGCATTCATATGAAGCAGCTCTCAGCAAACCCAAGGAAATAACTTAGTAAATGTTTGATTTTGCTGTAGCAGTTCGATATTGTTACGTAACTGGAGAAAAGAGAGGGTACTGTGTGTGATTTACTGTGGCACAAAACCCTCAAAAGCTCTTGATAGAGACCTTCATTCTATTGAGTTTCAATTGAAATTAGGTTCCTAATTCACCTGGCACTTTTGAAAATTTTACCCGTAGTCCCTAAAGAATGATAGTGGCCCTTTAAAATGTCCAGCTGGCCACCAGGTAAGGCCTCATTACAGCTTGAGCATCCTGTTCAATAATGGGGACTGTCTTTCAGTGTCTATATCAGATTGCAAAGTCCATTGCCTCCTCAGATGTCTTTCTACCTTCGTGTTGGCTGAAATTCCAAGGATTGGTGATGCTGGGCTGACTAGAGGTTCATTAACCTTAATAGTCGCAATTAATGACGAAGCACCTTGGGAAAATGGGATGGATGAAGCCTAGGGTTAAAAAAACACAGTATGCTCAAGAGCGTGAGGAAGCTGAGTCAGGGAAGTGCATTCAGGTGAATTTCTTATAAGGTTTAACTCTGTAGATTTCTTCAGAACACCTCAAGTAAAGCATAGTCATGTGAAGAACCCTTACAAAGCCTGTGAGTTTGTTGGCTGTCAACTGCCATATATCACTGAAGAGTCAGGTTGTAAACCCGGAGTGCCCCACAAGGGTGGAGTTCTGAAGACACATATACTTGAGGTACTGGTGTGTTTGTGTCAGTCTTTGGGATCGTAGGGCTTCTGAGATGTGGGACCCCACTTCCAGGAGGAGGATGCAGCGAAAGAGCATGATGCTGTGGCACATGGAAGCCAAAGAAACCAGGAAGCTTAAAACACACAGGTCCGTTGTAGGGGGAGCCTGGTGAGAGCCCAGAAGTTGGAGCTCTACTAAGGCTGTACAAGACTTACAGCAAACGATGCCATTGTTTTTTTGTTTGTTTGTTTTCTTTAATCAGAACTCTCCAGTGACTACAGCACAGCCCCGATCCTTAAACATACTCAGTCCTTCCTCTACTGAGCATTGCCCAGGAGGAACATGCCAAGGAGAATGTATAGGCTACATCTAGAGGAGGCTGGGCATATTCCCCTGGAGAGATTTTCTGATGGGATAAAACCTTATGTTCTTTTTCTAAAACCAAAATTTCCCATAAGAAAAATTCCAATTTGACGTGGACAGTTTTTTTTTTTTCCTCTTCAGGAAATCAGAATGATGGTTCACCCCAGATACCTGCCTGGAAAACTCTTGTTAATTTCACTTGCCACCTGGAGGAAAAGAGCCTTTGAGGCAGGACAAAGACCTCTTGCTTCTGCTGTCTCAAAAAGGATTCCCACCCCCCCGGCTTGGAAATCTCTTCCTATGTCAAATTTTAGGTTGTGGATCTTTTTCAGAATGGTGAGATTTTCCAGTGGTGGAATGTATTTCCATTGCTGGACAGCACTATTTACATCTACTCAGAGAAGTCACTCCTGCATTCAGTAGTAAGTAATGTCAGTGAGTCTATTCAAGTGCTCAAGTCTGGTTTACACTGAACAGGACGGTCAAATTAAGGCATCCAATTCCAGCTGGAGTTGATGTACCTTAAGTTGGGCTTCCACTCCATCTCCACTGAGAGAGGCCTATGGGAGTGAATGTGCCATCAACTTTCCTTACTTCTAACAAGGGGCTGAGTACTGATGCCTTCATGGGCACCCTGTAACTTCGCTGTAGTATATCCCTACGAGGCGTGCTAAATTGAACTCTGGAAGATTGACCATGACTGCGTCGATATGCCCAGAAGTGTTGACATTTTTGGCAGTCACTCAGCAAAGAGTAGGACATCTTCATGTCACCATCCTGTTTGTGAGTCCGTTGATGGCTGCTCAGCCCTATTCTGGAGCTGCAGGTCTCATCATAGAAGGGGCAGATGTTGATAGCTTTTGCAGATGCGTGGGGCAGTTTTTGCCACTCTTTTCTTCTTCTCTATCTCTCCTCATCTGCACTGCAGGGGGACCTCTCAAATTGTACCACTTCCTCAAGGATCAGTATAGGCATAGCCTCAGAGTCAAACACACGTGTCATTGGTTTGCTGGGCAGGGGCCTTTGTGTGTAAAACCAGGTTTATCAAAACCAGGATCTTGGTTTTAAATAGGATTTGTCTTTAAAGGACTGTGCATGCCTATTTCATTACATACCTAATGAGAAAAAGAAGAATGCAACCTGCAACTCAAATAAAACATTTAAAAAAAAACCCTTTTATCACTTGATTTAAAAAAGGTAGGAGGGATAGCACATAGCTCTCTTGACTTTGGAAAGGTCCTCGGCTTGAAAGAAGAGCAATTGAAGCAGCAAAAAGCCACCCATATAAGACTCATGTGGACAAAATCAAATATGGGTAAGAATAGTGGGCCAGATTCTGCTCTAAATTATACTACAGGTTGAACCTCTTTAATCTGGAACTCTCTCGTCCAGCAAACTCCATAGTCCAACATGATTTTAGTTACCCAGATGACCACTTATCATGGGTGCGGCCAGGTTTTCCAGGGTCCTATAAACTTTGTTTCCAGCCGTCAGTCCTGGATTCAGTGTTCTACGCTGCTATTCAGCTCCAATTTACCCCTAAATGTCTTCTAAGAGCCCAGTAAGCAGTGGAAGTGTTGGTAACGTGCTAGAAATATTGACCTTCCATCATCTGGCAAATTCTCTCTTCCGGTACCAGTCAGGTCCTAAGGGTGCGACATGAGAGAGGTTCAGCCTGTATTGTTCACCTAGAATTGCTCCAGGGCAGTAGTGGAATTACATTAGGGTAAAACTGTTGTACGCAGTATCAGAATTCAGCCAAACGGGTGGATCTCTTTAAAATAATGATGTCTAAGTGCAGTCATTAACAGAGGGAGGGATCCAACCAATATAGAAAGCAGAGCTTGTGACACTGTGAGAAATGTAAGAGGAAAAACAAAGAAAATAATAATGGGTTGGTTGGAAAAATAAAATTAAAAGCTACTGGTGACATTATTGTGAACCTGCATGGTATATGTTACTTGCATTCATTTTATGAAATAAAGACTCTAATTTCAACCCGCCAATGCTATAATGGGTACCTATGATTTTAACTTGACACATCCCTTAATTTTATATTATTTTTATGAAGCTAGTAATTTAAATGAGTATCATTTAATGGTTAGACAATGAGCGAAATAAAGGAGAATCAGGAGGATATAGTACAATACAGGCAAGTTTATTTCATTCTAATCAAGACAATATTTTTTAAGTGTTTTTATTATTGGACACTCTTCTTCAAAAGTCGCTCCGAGGTCAGTTCTCTGAAAGCCTGTGAAATCCTCAGACTGGCAGGCTGCCAGGAAGCATAGCTTTGCTCACTAATCCTGCCTTAGCCTAGATTTGGCTGGAAATGATTACAACTAGCTGTGCAGGCTGGTCAGCTGTTATAGGCATGAGTGCCTCATTTGTGTAGAGGAAGTTTTGGTGTGCTGTCATAGGGGCTATCTTTTACAGGGAAGGCATAGCTCAGTGGTTTGAGAATTGCCCTGTTGAACCTAGGGCTGTGAGTTAACTCCTTGAAGGGACCATTTAAAAAAAGGTGGGCAGGATGGTGCTTGGTCCTGTCAGGGAACTGGAATCCATCATCTCCTATGGTCCCTTCCAGATCTATGAGATGCGTATCTCCATATATTTATGATGAAGGTGGAGTTCTTCCCCACCTGCCCCTGGAGGTGAAGTCACTGGAAATGGCTAGCCAGTATTTGTACAACAGTGGAACTTACTGATGTTCTGCTAAGCACTATGTTCCCTCTATATCAGAGAGAATCCTTGCCTTGCAGAGCTCACTGTCTTCTTTGGTCTTGCCTGCATTATGCGGAAGATCAGCCCTCTCAGGATTGATCTTCAGGAGTCTGATTTCATGTGCCTGGTAGAGATGTGCAAAAATCAAACTATCTGGGATTGGCAGTCAACCCCTGTACTCCGATATAACAAGGAGGAAGGGAGGTCACCAGGAGAGCTTCTCCCTTCAACCTCCCTCTGTGAAGATGGCCAGGCAAGTCAATTGCAGATAAGTTGATTCTAGCTACGCAACTGCTGTAGCTAGAATTGCATATCTGCAATCAACTTACCTGCCTAGTGTAGCCCAAGCCTTAGACAGGTGGAGGAACAGAAGGAAAGTGACATGGTGAGGCACAGCAGGTTAGTAGTTGACCAGGACCTAGAACCCAAGGGATCTGGAATGCTAGGCCCTGCCATAGTACTAGATCACTTAGCTAAGGCCTCCTTCATTTGGTTCCAATGACAGTACAGGAAACCCAGCTGACTGTCCCCATTTCTTTGTGTCATTTGCACTGGTTTCCTATGCAGCACACAATAGATATCTCTTCATGTTTGTATGCGGCAGAGATGAACCCAGCAGTCCCTGTTAGCTGAGTGCTCGGGTGGCCACCCAGGAGAGATTCAGGTGCCACCCAGATGATTAGCAGAGCACCCACAGCTGCCCACAGTGGGCAGTGTTTCAATTGGTGATTCACCTCCGCATGTGCCTTGGTGCACATAACAAAAAGTATTCTGCACATTGATGGAATATTCTAGCAGGAACACTGACTGGGCCTGACATATTTATTGCCGCTGTTCAATTAAAAGGGTAGCTATGCCTGAAAACTGAAGAGATGGGTGTTGTGGGCTACGTCTACAAGTGAAGCCTACATCGAAGTAGCTTATTTCGATGAATAACGTATACACGTCCTCCAGGGCTGGCAACGTCGATGTTCAACTTCGACGTTGCGCAGCACCACATCGAAATAGGCGCTGCGAGGGAACGTCTACACGCCAAAGTAGCACACATCGAAATAAGGGTGCCAGGCACAGCTGCAGACAGGGTCACAGGGCGGACTCAACAGCAAGCCGCTCCCTTAAAGGGCCCCTCCCAGACACAGTTGCACTAAACAACACAAGATCCACAGAGCCGACAACTGGTTGCAGACCCTGTGCCTGAAGCACGGACCCCCAGCTGCAGCAGCAGCAGCCAGAAGCCCTGGGCTAAGGGCTGCTGCCCACGGTGACCATAGAGCCCCGCAGGGGCTGGAGGGAGAGCATCTCTCAAACCCTCAGCTGATGGCCGCCATGGCGGACCCCGCTATTTCGAAGTTGCGGGACGCACAATGACTACACGGTCCCTACTTCGACTCTGAACGTCGAAGTAGGGCGCTATCCCCATCTCCTGATGAGGATAGCGACTTCGACGTCTCGCCGCCTAACGTCGAAGTTAACTTCGAAATAGCGCCCGACGCGTGTAGCCGTGATGGGCGCTATTTCGAAGTTAGTGCCGCTACTTCAAAGTAGCATGCACGTGTAGACACGGCTGTGATGATCATAAAGGCAAGTAACAAGCAGTCCTGTGGCACCTTGCAGACTAACAAATTTATTAGCTCAGGAGCTTTTCTGTGTAAAACCCACTTCTTCAAGTTAAAAAAGAAAAGGAGATTAAAGAAAAACAGAATCCAGCATTTATGAAGCGGATCAGTCAGAGGTGGGTGGGGTGGATTATCTGTCAGTAGAAGGACCAGTTAATGAAACAATTTAAGTAGGATGTATCTCATTCCTGTGGATAACAAATGTGGGAAAAATGCCCTTGTAATGCAGAAGACAGTTAAGATCTCTATTTATGCCAAGGTTAAAAGTATCAATTTTGCACATGAATTGCAATTCAGAGGTCTCCCTCTTCAACCTTGTGGTGAAATTCTTTTGTAGAAGAATGGTTACATTTAAATCCATAATTTAATGTCCAGGGAGGTTAAAATGTTCCCCTACAGATTTATGTGTGTTCAAATTCCTGATGTCAGATTTATGTCCATTCACCCCTTGGCACAGAGACTGTCCTGTTTGTCCAAGATATGCAGCAGAGGGGCATTGCTGGCACATAAGGGCATGTATTGTTAACACAGTCAAATTAAGCAGTGTAGAATGTTCAGTTAGACACTCACACATGAAAGGGCAAGTCAGGCTGACAAGCCAGCAGGGAAGAAATTATGAAACTGACTACACCAGCCCCTGTAGCCCTCCCTGTATAGGTACAGTCAATTATCTGAGGTCATGTCTGCATTACCCAGAAGATCGATCCACTGAGGGTTGATTTTCTGGGGTTCAATTTTACATACCTGGTAGAGATGTAAGAAATCACCCGGTCAGGGGTTGGAGGTCAAGCCCTATACTCCTCACCAGATGTGAGGAGTAACGGAGGTTGATAGGAAAAACTCTCCCATTGACCTTCCTCAGTGAGGATGGCCAGGTAGGTCGATTGTAGATAAGTTGATTCTATCAGTGCAATTGCCGTAGCTAGGACTGTGTATAGGGAATCGACTAACCTGCCTAGTGCAGACCGAGCCTTATTTGGGTCTGCAAATGCTGTCAATACGTTGGGTCACAGCGTGGAGGGGAAATGGTTCCAACAGGTAAGGACTTAAAATTATTTTTCAAACAGAGAGTTAAAGGGAAAAATAGTGAATGGGTCTGTCAGGAATTGCAGCTGTATGCAAGGAGGTGCCCAGGCAGGAGTTCACACGTAAACTTCTACACTTGCATCTCGTGTATTCCTGGTGAGAACCCAGGCTGCTGGAGCGTAAGGCTGCCCTCTAGGTGCCAGCTTTCCGATTTGTGGTGTTCTGCAGAGGCTGCCGCACAAGCTGGCTCCGGCTACATTACAAACATGCAATACTCATTGAAAGCAGTGTTCTGTTTTAGGGCTTGGATTGTACAACCCCAGGGCATGCTGTAAAATGAGTACATCTCAGCTGTGCTGCTTTGAGCAGCTTCATTGTGAGAAACAATCCGATGGCAGGCACTCAACAGAGAAGCAGAAAAGAAGCAGAAACATGAATAAAAAAAAAAAACCTCAGAGTGGAAACAGTTTATACAGTGAGCTAAATAACCTTCCCTCCCCTCCAAAATGTCATTGGTTTTCAGCCTTTTTTTAATGTTAATTTCCTTCTTCACCTGCTTGATAGATGCATTGGATAACATCTTTTTTTTTTTAAATTTGAGAACTAACAGGAGGTCAGCTGTCACGATGGTTATCCAGTGGTAAGGTATGAGGAGTGTCGGGGGCCAGTGGAAGTGGTAGAAGGATGTGCTGAAGGCACACATGAAAAAGTGCAGCTTTGGTGTCCTTGCTTGGGAGAACCTTGTCCAGGACCGCCCCAGTGGGGAGCAGTAATCTGTGAGAGGGTGGTGAGATTCAAGAGGTCCCACCACAGTGCAGATGAGGAGAAGCAGAGAAGAAGAAAAAAGTGGCAAAAATTGCCCCCTGTCCTTCCAACAGCTACCAGCACCTGCCTCTTCTGTGATATGACCAGCAGCTCCAGAATCGGGCTGATCAGCCATCAACCGACTCACAAATAAGAGGGTGACATGAAGATGCCCTACCTGAGTGATCGCCAAGAAGAGAAATGAAACTCATTGAGCCAAAAATACATCTGTGCTCTTGCACCATTTGAAACAGACTCAAATTTTACACCTCAGTTCAACACCATGAAGGCTTAGCGCAAAGGCAGAACCGTGTCTCAATCTACCCTGTGTCGCTATGGAGTTGCATTCCTTTGATTCACGTTGTCTGCCCCTTCAGATTTTCTGCGTGAAGTTTTAAAGGTCTGTGCACATGTTGATCCTTACTTGGCTGTCATAATCAGGCAAACATCCTCACCCAGTATCTAGCAACTTTGATGCAATGGCCAGGAGGGTTGCTCATCTGCAAATCACACAACAGGAGGAACCACTGTCTCCTCTGGCAACAACTGTAATCTGGCATCATTTTAGTGAGCTGGATGATCATTTATCATGGTTGTTCCAAGTTTCCCGTGGTTCCATAATTTTTGTTTACAGCCACCAGTCCTGGCTTTCTGTGTTCTGTGCTATTATTTAGCTGTAATTTCCCCCTAAATGTCTTCTAAGAGCCCAGTAAGCAGTGGAAGTGTTGGTAATATGCTAGAAAATATTAACCTCCTGTCACCCGTCAAATTCTCTCATCCTGCACCAGTCAGGTCTTAAGGGTGTCAAATGAAAGAAGTTCAACCTGTACACACATCAGAGCCAGGAGGGGGAAGGTTTCTGCTTTCACTCTGAACTCAAGAGGAATGGGATTTCTTTCTTTCTTTGCCATGCATGGACTTCTTGGTTCAGCTGGAGAAGTCATTTCATATTTTTCTGACTCGGTGTCTCCATCAGTAAAGTGGACAAGAGAATATTTCTGGCCTTGCAGGGCTTTTATAAAGAATCTCTTCAGAGCCAGTTATAGATGATGTCAACTAAATCTTAGTAACACCCTTTTGATAGTAGAGAATTATCCCCTTTACGCTCATGGAGAAACAGGCACAGAGCATCATTGTGCTTCACCCAAAGCCTTAATAGACATCAGGGTTGCACCCAAAAAAGTGAGAGCTTTTTCTCCTAGGTCTGTGCTGAACTCATGCCTTCCTTCTCATGGTCATCACTGAATCCAGCAGCCGAGTATTGCTCTATATTGTCATAATTATTAGCGTGCAGGAGTATTGGAAAGATGTATTGAAAGGAGAGTCTGGGAGGAGGAGAGAAAGGGAGATGCCAGGTGATTAAGAGAAATTCTGGCAGATCAGAGGTTAAAAGAACCAAAGGACTCTGATTAATGGCAGACGAGGCATGCTGCAGAGAAAGGAAGAGAAGAAAGAGGACCTGCCAGAAGGAGATCAGTGCTAAGTGGGAGGTTGATTGGTAATCATAAAAATTAAATAAACACTGGTCCTGCAGCTGGTCTGTGAAGGGTTAATCCTTTTCTTCCTTGCTCTCTTTCCCTTTGGGGGCCTGGGTCAGAACCTGCTAATTGGAGAATCAGAAAGCTGCATGGATTTACAAGCAAATATAAGGGGTGATAATTGAGGTCTAATTATCTTTGACCCACCAGGTGTTGTCAGCCACAGAAAGGAGGGAGGATAGGGCAGTCTTTGGAGAGCTGGTTCTGCTGGGGAAAGGAGCTTTGTCCTTAGATGAGAGTCGGCTGCTAGAGTTTGGGCAGATTGGTGGTTAAAAGAAGGTCTTTTAAGCTCTTCTGCTTATTTGTAGAGAGGGCTGGATTCAGTGAGACCAAGGGGCTTTAGTTTGCATGTGAGCTATTAACACATATGCACACTCACGTGAGTGTCTTTTAAGGCAGTGTATTTTTCTTTGGGTGAACAATTCCTTCTGATTAGCCGCATTTCAAACTAGTCTACTTACCTGCCTCTCTGACTCCTTGTTCTGTACAGGGGAGAGGAGGAGTATAAGGTTCTCTGACTTTCACCTGACAGCCTCACGTGTGTCTTTCTCCTCACCACCCCTTACTCTCTATCTCTAGTTTGGATTCTGTACTGTAGCCCCTACACCTGGCTGGAGTATGGAGGGAGTACCTGTGGGAGTCTGTTACTCTGCTTCTGCTCTGTGAGGCTTATGCTAGGCAGTCAACAGGCAGGCAATGAATGTGTTTCCCTTGAAGTTCTACCAGTGTCTTCTGGAATAAGGCAAAGAGCTCAAATGAGTGTGTGTGTGTGTATACACACACACACACACCTTCCTCTGTGGCTATAGCACCATACACCAGTGTTTCTTAAACTTTTTGAGACCACAGAACACCGAACAACTTATTTTTATGTAGAACACCTTTGAAAATCCCTCCCTCCCTAAAAAGAAGTCAGACCAAAGCAAACAAAAGAGAAAAATCAACACCCCCAGCCAAAAACCAAACCTTGGTATATACAGCAAAACCAAAATGAAGTAATTTAATCAGCTACCATAGCACTGAGGAAGTAACATAGTATCTGGCTTTAATAACAGAAAATATTGACCATCAGCGTATTTTTCCAAATACTCATGTCACACCTGTGAGTTGTTCGCAGCACATAGTTTAAGGAACACTACCATAGAATCAGTAGTTAAAGGAAGAGTGAGGGGATGGTGTTTCACGGGTGAGGCATTGGACCCACAAATTAGAAGGCCCTAAATTCAATTTATTTCTATGCCACAGATTTCCTTGGTCTAATCCCTGACAGTATGTCTGGCCCTGGTCAGCTGAGTAAGGTCAGGCTGTTGTGCCAGAAAAATTACTGTGTAACCATTCAGGATGGAGCTTAAATTTAGGGACTGTCCATTCTCACAGGTCTTGTGGGGGGTGAATCCTCCCAGGTTTTTGTTCCTCCTTCCTTCCTTCTTCCCTTCCTGCTTTTTTCTTCTTGGACCTCAGTTTTATTAGTGAAACTTGAGTCCTGCTTAGCTATACCTTGACCAATTATTTTAGTATAATTTTACTCACCCATCATAACATACTGTCACAGATAAGAACAGAAACTACACTACACTAACAGAATTACCTAACCAGTCATAACTCACCACTTTAACTGATTTACACCTAGCAAAATTAATTACACAGCAGACATGAACAATTACAAACCAGACAGTGATTATATAGAAAACAGTAGAAAAGTGAAGACAATCATAATTGAATGGTGATTCCACAACCTCAGCTATTGATAAGTCATTGCTTGCTAGATGAAATTCTGTTAACTAAGTTTTCTTTACCCATCTTGAGATCTGCATTATTTATCTGATAACAGTGTGTGGCATCAAGATGGTCTTCTTCTTAATAGCCTGACCTGACACTATTGTACTGAAATGTAGATGGTATATGACCTGTAGCTTCACAGTTTATGGCTGCTGCCGTTTATTCTGGCTGCAGAAGAGCTCTAGACCTCTCAATATGGCTACTATATGGGAACTATATTGGTTATACTGCTACAAAGCCAGAACATCTACACGGAATTATTTTCAGCCCCCCGAGCCCTGCTAGTCCAACTGAGCTGATTCAGGCCAGCTGTAGATCTCTTTCCATCCTTGTAAAGACATGCCCCGAGTCTCTCTTTGTCTTGGCCTCTGATATATACAATGGTGATAATTAGAAATTTCGTGGGGTGTTTAGAACAAATTATGTAAAGGAGTGTGAGGTACTCAGATAGGACAAGGGCTATAAAAGGACCAAATATAGGATAGTTCCTTGCGTATCCTTATCTGACAGCAGAGGGTTTGTTTTTCTGTTCATTTGAAGCAGGAGATTGATTGTTGCTCCTTCCTGGGTAGCCAAGTAGAGATGTGGCTTGTAGTAGGAACAGCAGGTGAAGCTGTTGTGTACATTTGTTGAATAAAAATGTAGGTAGAATCTACTTTGATTTGACCAAAGATCTGAATTATCTGGGTTGGCTGTGATCAATTTACTCAAACTACTGGGAGCTGAGTAGATTGCAAAACCACCATTTGATTCCTTATGCCTCACTGGTGGCTTGGAACACCCTTGTGGTACTACAGGTTGCAGCTCTCAAATCGGGGACTCTCTGGTCTGGCAACACCCATGGTCTGGAAGGTCTGTGGATGTCCCTGGACCAGAAAGCCATGGGGCTGGGAGGCTCACACCAGGATGTACAGGGGGCTGCGAGCTCTACCTGTCCAGGAGCCTGGTGGGGCCGGAATCCATAGTCCTAGCATCCTGCAGCTCAGCAGGGGGAGGAGCTGGCATTTGCAGGGCCGCAGTTAGCATCTGTGAGCTCAGAGCCAGTGCCTGCAGGTCCTGCACTTGGGCCCGCAGCCAGCAGCCCAGCTGGGGCCAGCAGCCCCTCTAAGCTGGCAGTAGAGGGGCTGGCTGGGGCTGGAGGTAGGGGTGCCTAAGGCAGAGGAGCTGACTAGGGTGGAAGCAGAGTGGATAGCAGGCTATGGGGGCTGGAGGGAGGGAACTTCCTCTGATCTGGCAAAGTCCCATGTGTGGGGTTGATCAGGTCCCATGAGTGCTAGACCAGAGAGGCTTAATCTGTACCTCAAAAGGTTGCCAGAGCAGCCTCCTGGGTGCAACACATAAAGAACACCCTTTTGTAGAGCTATAATGGAACAACATTTTCAGTGGGAGAACGTTGCACAGTGGTGTCTCATGAGCCATGCCAATACCTGATCCATTATTCAGTATAATGTGGCTTTTGCAAACTTGCCACCCTAAATTAGATCTATCTGCATGAGTAATAGGGCATTAGAAATGCCTGGTAATGATCAGAGAAACTAGAATTTTAAGCTTGTTAATCCTGCTGAGGTTAAGTTTATCATACAACATTTTCTGAAAGTCTTTAGGGCTTCCATTCCAGGCAGCTCATCTGTATTTTTTCCCTCTAGGCCATTTTGAACCACAGTGAAATTTTAACAGGCTCTCTTGTGGCTCAGAAGAACATCCCAAGTTCAGTCACTCCCTGGTGTCCAATTCAAAGCTCCCCAGAAGGACATTGTTAGGTAGACAAAGCAGTCATTCTGAGTCCCTAATTGTCCCTGTTTCTCCTTCATATATCTCCAGAGGAGACTAATCCTTGAAGAGTGATAAATTTCCTTTCATGGAACTTTGCTTCAGGGCTTAAGGTCTCTCTTGGAGAGTTGGTTAATTATAACTCATATGCAATTTCTGGCAAAACTTAGAGCACCAGCCTTGTTTCATCTAATGAACAATAACTTTGGCTACTTCTTATCAAACAACAAGCGTCATGAAGTCAGAAAGAATGAACAAGGATTTGTCCCTAAACCAATAGCTAAGTTGTTATTTGTCTGTTCAAAAGAGTAAATATCATTCCTTTTTGGCAAACGATAAGTGCATCAATCTTATCAGTGGGATGTATCCTGTTCTAGTCAGAGGGAATCTGCTTTAGATACATGCAACATCCAGAGAGCAATGGGAAGGACCATCCTCTAAGTGGGGGTGGGTCTCCTTCAGAAAGGAAGCAGCAATGAAAAGACTGCTGCTTTCTCTGGCTATGTGTATACTACAGAGATCTTTTGAAAGAAACCCTTCTGGAAGATCTCTTCTGAAAGAACTTCTTTCAAAAGAGTGTGTCCACACACGAAAAAGCGGATCAAAAGAGTGATCTGCTCTTTCAAAACAGAGTGTTCACACAGCCCCCAGCTCTTCCGGAAGAACAGGTCGGAGATTGAAAAATCAGGGTCCCCAAGGACTGCTATTTTGAAAGTAGGGGCCTGTGGATCATCTACATATTTTCTTTCAAAAGAAGCTTTCAAAGGGGACACTGTTCCTGAAACGGAAAAGGAAGAACGATTTCAAAAGGGGCACCACATTATTTCAATTTACTTTCAAAAGAATGCTTTTTGTGTGTAGATGATCCATGGGCCACAAGCCCCGCTCTTTCAAAACAACTTGTTAATGTAGATGCAGCCTCTGTTATTCTAACATGGCTAATTCATTGTATATTTTAAGCTGATAAGTTTCAACTGATGACAAATGTATTTAGGGGTTTCATAGCCGCAGGGGAGGATTTTGATTGCTGTCCTGTTCCACCCCACCTTATATCCCACAGCTAGCTCAGATAACCACAGCAGCAGTACCTACAGTGCAGGGGGTAATTTTCTAATTGCTCCAGTCTCACCTACAGTTATAAAGATAGTTGTGGATCAACTCAACAAATATTCAAGCCAGGAAAATCCTGACAGTTTGCTATCACACAGGGGGAACACAAATGAACAGAATGTCAAGAAATGTCTATTTCCTGATAGAATGGGAATATATAGAGGACTCTTGTCCTTAGATTGTAAACTTGAGAGGGCCTGAGCGCTCTCTTACTCTCATAGATTTGTAGTGAATCTGGCAATATGTGATGTTTTTCTGAAGTCTAAGGTCCTGGCATCATGGGAATACGCCAGAATCTCAGCTTTCATTTTAAAAATATTAAATTGCTAGCCTGCCTGACTGTGGAGAAAAAGCATAAAGGCATGGTTCAAAAACCAGGAGACAAATAAAACGGACACCTCACAGTTTATGTTTAAGATCACATAATTTCTGAGGGACTAACTTGTGATTTTTTTCAAAGCTTGGAATTGTCAGTGCTGCTAAGTGTGTGAACAGCTCCAAGCACAAAGAGGGCCTGACCTCCACTGGAGTTTTGAGGTGTTACTATGACAACCACCATAATAATAACTGATGTAGGAGTACACATAGAGGGTATGCTATGTAAATAGGTTGCAAAAGATCTTATAACTATTAGAAGGTTCAGTAATCAGTTTATTCTCTTGCTTTTATTGTTGCTTATTATTTTATACTGTCTTTTGGAAAGGAGAAGCGCATTTTCTGCCTCAAACCAGCTAGGCCAACAGCCACCATGGGCCCTACGGCAAAGTGGGAGGGCACCTGGTTCTGTGTCCCAGAAGGGGTGGGGCCAAAGGTGAAAAGGGCAGGGCCAAGGACATCCCCTTTAGCACCTGTGGGACCGTGGTGCTTTCCCCGCCAGACCGTGCCCGCAGCCGCGCAGTCGCAGAACAGCACTACTGGCACTTCATAGAAGCTCAGAGCTCCAGCCGCTGCCAAAGTAGCATCAGTGGTGGTGACCAGAGCTCCAGGCCTCCTTGAAAGGCTGGGCCCAGTGGCAACTGTCCTTATTGCTTCCCCCATCAATGGGTCTGCCTCAGAAAAGTATCAAAATAGTTTCTGGTTAGCCCTACAACGGACTTGGGGTCAAGTTAGGAATCCACACCTGGTACTTGGTGGCTGCTGGGACCAATCACCAAAAACTGACCCAGACCAAAATTTGAAACATTGGGTAAGCATTTGCTATGAAAATTGTGCGCTGGCTCTAGTAGTACCCCCAAAGTTACCTGGAATTTTGTCAGTGTTTTGGTGTATTGCTCCAACTTTGCAAGGGTAAATTTTTACCATGTATGGTATGAATACGTCCCAGTTTGAACTGAAAGCATCACAGTTCTGACCTCCCAACTTGGCTTTTAGTTGCTTCTGTGACCTTCTGATGTATCCTTAGCAAACACTGAAACACATGTTAGGAATATTCCTTCCTAACTACTTCAGGACGGCTGCGGCCTTATAATTTCTGCTCTCTAACTTTAGCACGTGGATCATTTATTCATCCCTTTTCTCCTTGCTGAGTCTTCAGACACATCCCAGTAGGGTCATTTCAGAATGATTAAATTCTGTTTCCCAGGCTACAGTTAGACTTTCATCTTCTTCTGCTCTGCTAAATGGAGTGCATGACTTGCGCATAGGCTTACGTGACCACTCACAAGAGCATTTTACGGGTGCAAGGAATGTTATTGAATTAAATGGAACAGTTTCAATATTTAGCCTCAGTGGAACTCTGCTGATTTACACATGCTAACACCATTTTTAATAACAGGTCTTGCAGTTATGCCAGTACAAAACTGCAAAAATTGTACCAGTACAAAAATAAGATGGTTAAGTCCAAAGCAGACTGTAAGGAGCTTCTCAAGGCTCTCACAAAAGTAGGTGACAGGGCAACAAAAAGGCAGATTAAATTTTATGTTGATATGTGCAAAGTAATGAGTACTGGAAAACATAATACCAACTATACATATAAAATCATATACTCATAGAATACTAGAATTGGAAGGAACCTGGAGAGGTCATCAAGTACAGTCCACTGCTGCAAGGCAGGACCAGGCACTATCGAGTCTCTAGACCATCCTTGATATGTTTCTATCTAACCTGCTCTTAAGTATCTGCAGGGAAGGAAATTCAACAGCCTCCCTAGGCAGTTTATTCCAGTGTTGAACCACCCTGACAATTAGGAAGCATGGGAAATAATGGGAAGTAAATTAGCTGTTACCACTTACGAGAGAGATCTTGGCGTCATGGTGGATAGTTCTCTGAAAACATCCATTCAATGTGCAGTGGCAGTCAAAAAAAAAAACAAACAATGCTAGGAATCATTAAGAAAGGGATAGAGAATAAGACAGGGAATATTTTAGTGCCTCTGTAGAAATCTTTGCTATGTATACATCTTGAATATTGCATGCAGATATGGTGACTTCATCTCAAAAATGTATCTTGGCAGTGGAAAAGGTTCAGAAAACGGTGACAAAAATGATTGGGGTGTGGAACAGCTGTCATATGAGAAGTGATTAAAAAGAGTTGGACTTTTCAGCTTGGAAAAGAGTTGACTGAGGGGGGATATGATAGAGGTCTATAAAATCATGAGTGGTGTGGGAAAAGTGAATAAAAAGAGGTATTTATTCCTTTCCATAACACAAAAACTAATGGCCACAGAATGAAATTAATAGGTATCAGCTTAAAACAAACAAATGAACAATCCCCCCCAAAACAAAAACAAAAAGGAAATAGTTCTGTACACAGCACACTCAACCTGTGGAACTCCTTGCCACAGAGTGTTGTGTCCAAAACTATAACAAAGTTTCAAAAAGAGTTAGATAAATTCATGGATGTCTATTAGCCAGGATGGGCAGGATTTGTGTTCCTAACCTCTGTTTGTCCGAAGCGGGTAATGAGTGACAAGGGAGGTATCACTTGATGATTACCTATTCTGTTAATTCCTTCTGAGGCACCTTGGATTGGCCACTGTTAGAAGACAGAAAACTGGGCAAGAGGGACCTTACCGATGTTCTTATGTTTAGTGGAGTTGCACCATTATGTGAGGATCTGGCCCATTTGATTCAATTCAAAGTCAACATCATCGTGGCCAATACCAAAGGGGCACAGCCTCCTTTCAGGGAGGTTTACCCTTTTGCAAGGATTCATTTGTCATTTTTGCCTTAGAGGCAGAGAAACTCTTGGCCATTTCAGCTAGAAGGACAATGACCAGATTGTCACATGTGGTCTGCTCCGCTGTAAGCAGGCAAGCCACGCACTTAATGTCCTTGAGGAGCATTCAGTTCAGACTGATTAATTCCAAATCAGAGTTGTGTTTAGTATCTACATGGCAGGCACCAGCAACTGGGCTGCAGGCTGTTTTGCCTAATGGTTGGAGCAAAAATCTTCCTTAGAGGTGCATTCAGAAAGGGGTGGCTCTGGGCATGAAGCCAAGGTTCAGAGCCAAGAGTCCAAAGCCAAAGTCAAAGGCTTGACCAGGATCCAGTCAAAGATAGAGCTGAGCTTCTCAGCTGAGAGCAGGATGGGGTTGGGTCAAGGCTAGAGGTAGCAAAGGCAGGGAAAAGGCCAAGCACAGCTGCAGGCTGGAAATGCGCTGAGCATCCACTATGCACCTATTGCTACAGAACTTATGTAGTAGCATGTTGACTCCTGCAGCCAATCAGGTGGCCCAAGTCAATCAGATTGCCTCTACTGAGACCAGCTGTGCTTGTTAGGTTGCCCGGAAGCTGGCTTTGCTGCAGGCTGACACTTGACAATATGTCTGGGTTATCTTAATTTCTCTCCCCCACCAATAAAACACTGACAGTATAACATTGGTGGACACCAGCTTTCTGAAGCCAGAATGCTATTGAAATTTTGTATGTACATCACGTAATAGGCAAATTAAAAATGACAAGCCGTTACCTCCAAACTCAGTTTAAATTACATATAATACATCAATAAATGACAGCAAATAGTGACCAGCCTTGAAAAGGACAAAGTGAAACCAGCTGAAAAGCTGTTTGTTTAAATAGACGACATTAGGAGTGCTACTTGGGAACTGCTTTTTCCCCAACAAAAACTGGGCAATTTTTGGTTTTGTTTAATAAAATCTAGAATTTTTTTTTGTTTTTCATAGGATATATATATATACCCTATATATTAGGAAGTATGGGAAATAATGGGAAGAAAATTAGCTGTTATCACCTATATATGTAAAATAATTATTGTCCCCCAAATATCTATATCTATATCTATATCTATATCTATATCTATATATAAATATAAATATATAAACTGTTGTTTGTCAGGCAATAGTTTCAGTTCACCCAGCCAACTGAAATGTTCATTTGCAGTGGCCAGTTACCTATGTCATGAATCAACCTGCGAATGCTTTCTCAGGAGGCGGCTGTCAGATTTGGAGTGCTTTCAGGTAACAGCTTAGCTGAGAAAGAAGGTAGTTATTCCTCTTAGCAGCATGATATATCTTTGTCTTTTACTGGATGTTCAGTTCCACAGTGGCAGGTGCATTAGATGTGCCTCAAGTATGCGTTGAAATGATCAAGCCAACCCTTCACATGCACAAATGCTAATGTAATTATTTAGGTTATTTGTAGATGGCAAGATGCAGAATTTCCTACCGGTAGTATCAGATGAATTCATTTTCACAGGCCTTTCTTGGTCTTTACTTACTGACCATTAGCTCAATATTTTCTTTGTTTAAAAATAAAAATTGGTCTCTCCCTCACTAGATTTTTTTTTGCCTTAGCAAGCCCTAAGATATTAATTTCCTTTTATTTTAATTTTTTTAAGCAAACAACTGCTCTTCTGTCTCCTTGTCCAGTATCAGATGTATCAGAATGATAGTTCACCTCATTCAAGTTCACTAGCTAAAACAGCATCCTGACTCCTTTACTGGAGGTAAATCACGCAAGAGCAAAAGGAAGATCCATAGCTCTAGTATATAGTGCTACTGTTATCCACTTATTTACGAACAGTACATTTTATCATCAGGAGCCCCAAAGAGTTTTGCAAATTTCACCCTCTTTAACATGAGTATATATGTATGGGCAGATCACATATCCACACACAAGGTAGAATGCACCGTGTGTGACTATAAATGTGTATATTTATATAAATACAGCCATGTAGTGAGAGCTAAACGCTACGCCCAATTTACTTCTCTTGCTACTACTACAGGTTGAACCTCTCTTGTCCAGCACCCTAGGGAGCTGACTGGTACTGGATGAGAGAATTTTCCAGACCATGAGAGGTCAACATTGTCTTGCACATTACTGAATCTTCCACTGCTTACTGGGCTCTGAGAAGACATTTAGGGATAAATTACAGCTAAATAACAGAGAGCCAGGACTGGTAGCTGTAAACAAACTTTTTGGGACTGTGGGAAACTCGTCCACAGCCATGAGAAGTGGTTGTTTGGGTAACGAAAATCATGCCAGATTACGGATGTTGCCAGATGAGGAAGTTCTGGATTAGAGAGGTTCAACCTGTACTGTAAAATGCAGTGTTTTCCTGTATCAGTAACAGAGAGGTAGCCATGTTAGTCTGTATTCTAACAAAACAAACCAGCAGTCATGCAGAACTTTAAAGAGTAACAAAATAATTTATGAGATGATGAGCTTTCATGGGGCAGACCCACTTTGATCTGAAGAAGTGGGTCTGTCCCACAAAAGCTCATCACCTAATAAAATTTTTGTTAGTCTTTAAAGTGCTGCATGACTGCTGGTTTGTAGTGTTTTCCTGGGTGGATCAAAGAAGCTTGTTATCACAGCTCAGCCACATGGTATACAGTTTAGAACAGAGAAGAAAGAACACAGTAATATCTTAATCCAACTGATACTTCAAGGTATGGTTATGTAGATAGAATGTCATTATCCAAAATAAAAGAGAACACCCTGGCTAATATTTGTGACACAATATAAATTATATCCACATTTCACCAAAAATCAATTATTTCCAGTATAGTGTGTTTAAAACATATAGGTGAAGGATTTTAGCATTAATAGGGAGAGGTACCTATCTCATAGAACTGGAAGGGACCCTTAGAGGTCATTGAGTCTGGTCCCCTGAACGCACAGCAGGACCTGTTAATCTTCTAGTACAGGGGTCAGCTACCCCTTGCACAAGTGCAAAAGTGGCGCACGAGCCAATTTTCAGTGGCACGCAAAGTAAGAACTCAGCCCCCTACCCTCCTCCCCAACACAGCCAGGAGCTTGCTCAAACCCATGCCACCTGTGAATTAACAAATGACCAGCTAATCCTACCAACCACCACCTAAAGGATGAAGTTCTGCATCTTAATTTATTAATGAAGCTGTTGTAAGTAGGACTATTAGTGACTTCCAAAAGTATCACTGGCCTTCGGACGACACATAGAGGTCAAAAGGTCAAATTTCAGCACCCCACCTCGGAAAGGTTGCTGACCCCTGCTCTAGAGTCTCATACTGCTCTAGATGAAGTCATTGGTGAGACTATGTCTACACATATGCCAGCAGGTAGAGAGCAGGTACTACAAGTGGCAGCGAAAGGCTCTGATAGCAACTCGTTGCCAAAACCTTTGACCGTGGTGAGGAGAGGCTCTGGCAAGGAGTAGGTGATGGGGAAAGAAAGGGGCAGTGCTTTGCTGTTAGAACCTGCTCCCCATCATAACACATGTCCCCTGTTCTGTTGCCTCACCCCTGCCACACACCAATGAGAAGTCCTGTGGCACCTTGCAGACTAACAGATTTATTGGAGCATAAGCTTGCATGGGAGAAGACCCACTTTGTCAGATGCATGTGATGAAATGGGTCTTTGACGATGAAAGCTCATACTCCAATAAATCTGTTAGTCTGTGAGGTGCTACAGGACTTCTAGAAAACAAAGCAGCAGAAATGTAGCACTTTACAGACCAACCAAATCATTTATTTGGTGATCTGAAGAAGTGGATCTGTCCCACGAAAGCTCATCACAGAATAAATCATTTTGTTAGTCTTTAAGGTGCTACATTTCTGCTGCTTTGTTTTGTTAGAGTATAGACTGACACAGCTACCTCTGTGTTACCATTCAACAAGACTTCTAGTTTTTGCGGATACAGCCTGCACAGCTAGCCCTCTGACCCTTGCCACAGTCTCTCTCAGCTGCTTGAGCCTCTCTGAGAGTACATTTACACTTACCAGGAGGTTGGCCTGGTCAAAGTTGATTTCTGGGGCTTGATTGCACATGTGTAGCAGGATGCATGAAACCAAGCTATCAGGGCTCGACAGTCGACCCCTGTAGTCCTCATTATCACAAGGAGTAGGGGAGGTCGATGAGAGAGTTTCTCCTGCTAATCTCCCTCAGTGAGGCTGGCCACATCAGTCGATCCTAGATAAGTCGATTCCAGCTACTCAATTATCGTAGCTGGAATTGAGTATCAAGGATTGACTTTCAGGTCTAGAGCAGTCAGGGCAAGTCCCAGCAGGAGGAGGCAGCAGGATGCTACGCTACTAAAAATAGGAGTCCCACCTTGGGGAGCACTGCTTGGGAATGTAGAGCGATATGTAGGGTAGATGGCCTAGGGGTTCAGGCATGTAGGGCGTTCCACTTTACTCACCCAAGCTAGGCTCACCGTGTGTGCCAGCTGGCTGTGTGGCATGCTGTGCGCCATAGATATCCATTTACCGACTGGCCAAGGTGCGCACCTCTCACTGTCCTCCACTGAATGAAATCAGAGCAGCTCAGCTGTGTGGGTTATATGCCTGTGTAAAATTACTGGGGGCTTCACTCCAACTGAAGTGGCTGCCGCCTAAGCCTTTGGAGTAGGAGGATCTGAGTTTTATATCTGCTGGTGTCATGCAGTTCCAAGTACCAAGGTGTGGTAACAACTATCCAACAAGTACAAGGTGGTTGTATATCTGTGGTAAAATTGTTCTCTCTCTCTCTCTCTCTCTCTGTCGACTCACAGATCATCTCGATTGGCAGTGGCAGAGTCTTACCCAGTGCTGCCTCTAATCTTTTCCATTCATGTGCAGAACAAATTTTATATGCTTGGAGGCATGTGCAAATGTGCACTGCTAATAGAAACAAAAACCATAGCTGTGGGTGGTCTGCTAATCAGATGAATGGCATTGGAATCTCTCTTGGGAAACCACACACATGCCCAGTTTCCAGGGAACTCTGTGGACTCCTATCTTTAATTCAGCATCACCACAAGAGCAAGCAAATTGTCTGCAACAGGTGACGTTTGTCCAGATGCAATTGCCCAGTGGCCTAACCTGGAATTATCTCAGAGAATCCTCACCCTGAACAATGCAGCCGCCTGTCAGCAGGGCTTCGCCACAGGTTATCCTGTCTTGTTCCACATTATTGTAGGGCATGACAGTGAGACAACAGAAAGTAATGCAGATTACTGTAGTCAAGGTAACACGATGCTTTTAAATGGTCCCTGCTGTGTTTCTCAGAGTGGGAATAAAGAAACAACACTTGCTTGACTGACTGGGACCTCAGCTGGGAAGTAAACCATTCTCACACAGCTTTGATATCATGTTTTAGCACTGAGAATGGTGACGCAAAAGCTTAAATTGCTAATGAAAGCTTCTAAAATGGCTTTTGTTGGGATCTGCAGCGGGGTACCCTATTATTCCACCTTCCAAAAAGCTAGAGCTCTGGCATTGTTATTAATAATAAGACATCTATCAACACTGAGCGAGAGCAAAGTTTTCACTTGCTGGAAGAGTGAGCGAAGCATCATGGTTCATGTGCAAGACAAACCAGGTACTTTTTTGGGTTTTCTGACACTCCCACCTCTCCTTTCAGATGACATGATTCTTTGCTCACTCATGTTTCTGGGGAGTGGGCTAGGAAGGGGGAGGAACTACCCCTGAAGGCAAAACTACTTTCTGAAGGCAAACTATCACTGTGAAAGTTGACTAGTAAAATTCGGCCAGCGGTTGTCTCATTTAATAAAATTGTGGTAGCACTCATTGCAGGAAACGCAGCATTCTGCCATGGAGTTGATTTGTGTGTTTCTCTGGGCATGCGTGGCAAAGTTTCACTTTGCATGGAAAAAAATCATAAGGACATACAGATGTTTTCATGCAGCTTTGATGCCAAGGTCTGTCAGAATGTACCTAGTGGAAGCACTGAGGTGATTTCTGTGGTCTGCCTGAGGCAGGTTCAAGACGCTCGTGACTTTAAATTGGCTTTGTGAATTCTCGATTCTGGGTCCAGTCCCCAAGCCAAGGTTAGAGTAACCTGAATGCTGCTCTAACTTGCAGAAGGTGTCAATTATCCCAGGAAGCTACTTTATTACCTGAGTGACACTAAAACACAGGGTAGGCCTGAGCGTGCACCTGTTTTCCAATCCACCCGCCAGTTTATAGAGACTGTAATGGACCACAGAATATGGCTGCTGTAATGGCTCTTTGCTGAGAAGATAGCTTTATAGCAGCTTTGAATGGCTTGAGTAGCAAAAAGCTGCCCTAACACTTGAGAGAATCGACACCAGGGGTCAGCAATCTTTCAGAGGCTGAGTGCTGAAATTTGACATTTTGTCCTCTATGTATAGTCCAAGTGCTGGTGATACTTTTTACAGTCACTAACAGTCCTACTTTCAACAGCTTCATTAATAAATAAACAAAGATGCAGAGCTTTACCATTTAGGTGATGGCTGGTAGCATTAGTTGGTCTTTTGTTAATCCACAGGTGGCCTGGCTTTGAGCAAGCTCCTGGCTGCTTGCAGGAAGAGGGGCAGGCTGAACTCCCACCTGACATGCCAATGAAAATCAGCTCACGTGCCACTCTTGGGGGTTGCTGACCCCTGATCTAGACTGCTGTAGTAAGGCCTTTTATCTGAGGACCTAAAGACATTTCACATACACTAACCAAGACTCGCCACGCTCCAGGAAGTTAAGTAAGAAAGTCTAAGTCAAATTTCCGATGCCAGACAAGATTTTCTCTTTATTTGCTGTCCCAAAAGGGTGACATACTTTGGTTTCGCAGAATGGACACAAGCCAAACGTCATGAAAAAGAAACAACCTTTTCTTCCATGATTGCCTTAGATATTTTTCATATTTTCTTTTCCTCAATCTCTGTCTCTCCCTCTGTCTTTTTGCCTCTCCCTCCCTCTCACTTTTGCTCGTCTAAAACAGCTTTATCTTCTTTACTTTTTTTTGCTTTCTCTCCTTTAGGATCTGTGCTTCAACCAAATTTTCTTATAGACTATAACTGGCATACATGGTGGAAAAAGAGGAGAGCTTATCTCTAAAAACCTTCTGTGGTATTAATGTATTTGTCTTCTCCTAACACAGCAATGCCAAAAATATGTGTTTATAATAGTCATGCAAAAATGCTACTTAACCTTACACATCATGACACATAACAATTTTCTATTGGGGACTGGTTGAAAGGAATAAAAAACCCCTCTAGTCGAGCAATTTCAAGTCAGAAAGGATGAAACAAAATTGAATTCTGTCTTTAAACGTGATCCATCTTAAGTGTTGGTGCTTTGCTTGATGTCACTTCCAAGTGCAATGTAAGTGGGTCAGTGGACTTTCATTGCAAAGAGACCATGAGAGTTTTCCAGGTCATTGAGACTGCCTGTAGGGAAACTGGTATTACAAGTAATGATATTGTTATTTAACTCAGAATGGGTAGAGTCATTTGTATGACCAGCAATGTTCAGTGTAATGATCCTGAGCCAAACTTACCTTATTTTTATGGTAACCTCTTCCATCTGTCAAATAATTGATGTTTTGTTTTGTTTTCTCTGTGCTTTAAAGTCAGTATCAAAGTATACAGAAATAAAGCATCATTTGGATGCATCTTTGCAAATGCTTATTATTAGACTGAGCAGTGATCGGAGCTCTAGTGAAGGTCATAAATCAGAGAATCATTGGATTGGAAGAGGCCTCAGGAGGTCATTGAGAATATGTCTACACTTACCGGGAGATGGGTTGATCTTTTGGGAGTTCTATTTTGCACATCTGCTATAAATACCTGGTAAAGACATGTGAAATTAATCTCTCTGAGGTATGCAGTTGACCCCTGTACTCCTGCTCTTGCGAGGAGTAAGGCAGGGCTACGGGAGATACACTCCCGTTGACCTCCCTAAGTGAGGACAGACCTTATAGTCAGCTGCAGATACCTCGATTCTAGCTATGCAATTGCTGTAGCTTGAATTGTGTATCTGCAGTCAACTGTAATGTCTAGTGTAGACCAAGCCTGAGTTGAACCCCCTACTAAAAGAAGGACCAATTTCAACTAAATCATCACACCCTGTGCTAGGTGACCTGGTTCAATCACCTTTCCTGCCAATCACTTCCTCCATGACTTTGGTCATGCCACTTAACACATGAGTATCTCCCCATCTGTGCAATAGAGATAAGAGCAGGTCCCACCTTCCCAGAGTGGTCTCAGGATAAATGCATGAAAGACTGTGGAGAGATTTGAGATCTACAATGAAAAGTACTATAAAAGATCTAGATATCATTATGTTTGTAGCCTATATACCACAGCCAGATTCGATTCCATTGTGCTAGGTGCTGTACAAATGTATAATGAATGACAGTAACTGCCCAAAGAGTCTATAATGTCAAGACAAGGGCTAACGAGTGCAGGAGGGTTGGTCCAGGGTAGGATAGACAGGACAGCAAGCATAAGGGAATGTGTGTAACATTTAGGTGTCAACTGTTTGCCACATCCCAAGAGGTATATCAAATGCAAGCCACATCAGGTTATATGCAAACACTGAGGGCATATAAAGACTGACATCTGTTGGCATGTAGATATAGGCTAGGTTATTTTGGTCATAAGTACAGTAAACTCTTTTATATCTGGCAGCCCTGAAACCAGGAGGTTTCCGGATATTCAAATATTCTGGATAATAGGGAGGTACACCCGGCAGTGCATAATGCTAAAGAAAAAAACAAGTTAGATTTTAAGAAACAAACATGAGTGTGTGCAGAGTACTTTATTTACCAACAACAGTAGCATTGCACACTGTAAACTTATATTGTGTTTTCTGTATTTCTTTGTATTTACTTTCACTATACTGTACATCCAGAAACCTGAACTAAAATTTCCTTATGGTTAAAATGCTGGTTATTGGAGAGTTCTGGATAATAGGATGCTGCATATGAAAGAGTATTTCTTTCTGGGGATGGACAATTCCACTTCATAAGAATTGCTAATGTTTTGAAGTCTGTTTTCATTCCATACTGGAACAAAAATAAAACTTGTCTGTATTTGCAAAACTGAAATCGCCGTATTGCCTATTTTTAGAACAAAACCTAAGCTTTTTATCTGAGAAGTTTTTAATTTGTTTTTTGTTTTTTGTTTTTGTTTTTTTTTTTTTTGAGTTCTAGGATCAAACCAGCCCATCAATCTCTCCCCTGCTTCTAGTCAAGCAGACACAAAGCAGAAGAGCAGAAGTGTGAGGTGCAGACAATGTGATGTTTAGTGGGGTTAAGCAAGCAGGAATTCCAATTCTTCACATCAGTAATTTTTCTTCCCTCTTCTTCCTAATTGACCTCTGTTTTTATACGTAAAATTGCAAAATAATTCTTGTAACCAGTTCTAACATTTTGTAACATAATTCTCTGGCCCATCCTACTTCACCACCAGGATAGAATTACACCTAGGGAAATTAATTAGGTAACAAACAAAAACAATCAAACTACCAGAGACCATACAGACCATGCAGCCAAAGCAATAAACAAATGAGGATTTCACAACTATCAATAAGTGATTTCTTGACCAAAGGAAAGTGATCAAATTAGGTTTTCTTTAACCATTCTGGGATCTTTTCTTTATTTGGAGGTGTTGGATTGGATTGCCTTCTTATCAGCCTGGTGATACCTTGTTTTACTATAGCTTGTTTGGCTGGCCTGAATGTCTATCTTTTAACAATGCCTATTGCGCAGTGGTCCCTGTAAGCTGAGCACATGGGTGGCCACCCAGGAGAGATTCAGGTGCTACCCAGACGATTAGTAGAGTGCCTACAGGGTGCAGGATGTGTTTTTACTGGCGGGGCACATCTGACTATACCTTGGGAAACGTGGAAGGCCAATGGACCCAAATCACTGCAGAAGGAAATGAGCCTACAACTGTAGGAGCTTTACTGCATGAACTAAAAGCCTGCTGGGTCTCAGCTAGGGCAGTGATTTCACTCTCTCTTGTCAGTGGTCTCAGTGCCTCTGGGGTTACACGTGTAATAAAATTTATTCCACCCTTGGATGAAAAAAGAAAAAGGAGAGGGAACCCTGCTACCTGGTTCTCCATCTGTATAGCTTAGAAGAACAGAATTTTCCCCGAGGCTGTCTGTCTTAAGGTAAAGTATATTTACTTGTGGGAGGACATGCTACCACCCTACCTTCTGGAGTGGCAAGGACGGACCTGGTAATTAGATGAAAAAGTACTGTCCCAAGGAAGGCAGAGCTAGCAAGTGTCAGTGTGAAATGGAGGGAAAGGGCAGAAAATAGGGAATATGTCTCTTGTAGCAGAGTAATGAGTTGTATGGGGAGGAATCTTAGCAGTTTATTAACGAGGCACTAATTTTGCATTTGAGGGTAAGATAGGAAGCTGTGAATTATGGAAGTGATCTGCAAAATGCATCCTGGTGACTGTGAATGCAGAAATATTTTAAAGTCTGGACATCCCGCCCCCCGCTCCCTTTCATGTAGTTCACGGTTCAGAAGTACTAAGAGGAAGTTCCGATTTTTTGTTTCCTGCTCAAAGTCTTGCACGGTTTAGTGATCTGGGACAGGATGCCTCCAAAATAACACTCCACTGAAAGCTGGAAAAGTTAAGCACAGAATCTGAGGCTTTGACTGTTCACCAAGCAGTTTGTAGCTTGTCACTTCAGCCATGTCATAGTCCCGTTGCACAGCACAGTGGTTTGACAGCAAAACAGAGCTCCTTCTCATCCTCCTGCCATGTTTGTGCTGATGTTACACCATTGGACCGCAGTGGTATTCTACTGGATCTGCTGACGTGCACCTCCGATCTGAATCACACTTGCTGAGTGGGGATCATTAAAACATTCCCCAGGTACAATCCGAACGCTCCTTGCCTGCTGCATGCTCTAAGGCTTTTTTGTGGTTCTGGCACCTACCAAACTAATCTGATACTTTCCCTACTGGCTCCCATGCATACCTTGTTCAGTTCTACTTCACTATGTCAATTATCACCAGCGCCTGACACGGGTTGTCACAGACCCAGCTGGCTGTGAGTGTTTTTTGTGTCTGTACACAAAATGCTGTTCCACACAGAAATACGTCAACAATCTCCTCATCCTGCGTCGCATTCCTGAGTGACTTGATTATGTCTCACAGAAAGTCCTTTGCAGTAGGGGCCCCGCACAGATCCTGGCCACATCCTAGGTTTGAGAAATGTCATGATTGTTGCCTTATAAGTGTTTTGACAAGTAAATTTATTCTTTCAAGATTTGCCTGGTTCTAGAAAGTCCACTGCAGTGATGACAGTGATCTTGATATCTTCAGGGATGGACAGACTCTGTTGGAAGGTAGTGGAAGCAGGTACCGCCTGTGACTGGGAGATGGGTGGTCATGCCTAGTGGTTAGAGCAGGCATCAGTGAACAGGAAATGGAGCCCTAAGTCAGAGCTGAAGTAAGAAATCAGAGCCATACACCAGAACTACAGTTAGAAGCCAGAGCCAAGGATCAGCCCCAGTGTCAGAAGTCAGAGCTGTGGAACTGAGTGCAGCCAGACAGGAAGCTGTCACTGTACTGTACGGAAAATGTAACTAAAATTTACTTGAACAACAAGAAGTCCTGTGGCACCTTAGAGACTAACAGATATTTTGGAGCATAAGCTTTGGTGGGCAAAGACCCGCTTTGTCAGATACATGAAGGGTGCCACAGGACTTCTTGTTTTTCTCGAACATACAGACTAACACAGTTACCTCTCTGATACTTGTCACCATGCAGGGCACGGCATTTAGCTGTAGTGAGTGGAAATCCATGTCTTTGCCCATGAAAGCTTATGCTCCAAAACATCTGTTAGCCTATAAGGTGCCACAGGACTTCTTGTTGTTCTTGAAGATACAGACTAACATGGCTACCTCTCTGATAAAATTTACTTATGCTTAAAATGCTGTTTATTTCAAGGTTTCAGATGATAGGATGTTGGATAGGAAAGAGTTTCCTGTAGATTGGATGAAAAAGACAAGAAGAATGTAGGTCTGGGAGGCCAGCCACTCCCAAAGGGACAGAAGATGAAGTACCTCTGTTGGACATTGCAGGTTAATGGTGAACTGAATGACAAACTTAAAGGCAGAACAGGAAAGGCACAGAGTTCATGGGGAGAGGTGGATGCTAGAGGAGACCGTGCAGTTTGGTATGGCCCCTGGATGCTGGGTCCTGAGGAAAAGATAGCAGCAGATTTGCTAACAGTGGAAATGAAAATATTCTGATGGTTGGTGGGACTAACATGTTTGGAACAGATGGATGAGGAGAAATGTGCAGGTGGCAGCAGTTACAGTAACCTAAGTGAATACAGGCTGAGAAGGGTCAGGGATGTGAAAAGAATTATGTCAAGGTTCCCCGGGGGTTTCTGTCCAGGTCCCACGCCTCTCCCTCTGGCTGAAGGGTTTAAACTGCACTCGCCTCTGTTGTTCTGTGCTGGTTGGTCAGTTTCTTCCCCTGCCCTGGCCATGGCACTTGTCCCTTGCCTGTCTTTTGCAAAGGCTCCCAGATCTCCTTATTGTCTTCTCTCTCCTTATCTCCCCTCAAATGCTTCCCTATCTCATCCACCTTCTCTCCCCACATTACCTGACTGGGGCAGCTTTAAAAAGCCCTGCCAGCATGCTGATGGTGAGATCAGCTGGCTCTCATTACTTAATTGCAGTTGCTTTCACCTGTGTGCTGAAGCAGCTGCAAAGCGTCCAAGGAGCTCTTCAAGACAGACTAGAGTGGATAAAAAATAAGACTCAAAGAAGCAACCGCATACAGGAAGGGAAACGGCCACAAGAAGAAGATTGCTGCACCCATACCGCAATAATAATAATGAAGTGTGCAGCACAGCCATGCAAGAAAGAGAGAGGGCTCAGAGATGTGGTAACTCACCTCCAAGATGCATCCACTCCTGCGATGGAACACCAGGGTGGCTGTAACCCTGCTCAAGAATTTAAGAGAAGGAAAAAATAGTCAAGATATCAGACACTGCACATAAATTTATACAGCCAAATGAAATTTATCCAGCAAGATGTTCTTGCTTATAAAATCGGGAACATTCTGGGATCAGGAAAAAGAGAAATCAAATCAAATCAGAGTGAGCGATTATCCCTCTTTCTCCAATCAATACAATCATGCCAGCAGGGTGGCTTATTTTAAAGCTGTCATCATATCTGCTCTGTGTTAAGAATGACTCTTATCACGGCTTTGTGATTTTATAGCTTTGGGTGTTTTTTCTGATGCCTCTTATATTGTAGGCACTGAGCTGTGGAGTGGGGCCACGGATGTGGTCAGAGGCAAATAAGCAAAATCTACTAAGTATTTATGAAATGGGAAACTTGGAAAGCTACCATGCTACAGCTCATAAATTGAACCCTCTGAATAAATCGCCGGTATGCGTGTCTAAGTTCTGATGCACCAGAGATCTGTTGCATGTCTGTCCCTTTCTTTTTTGCTTTCTGTCACAGACACCGTTTACATCTATTTCACTCCAAGGTCTTTATTTCTCTCTCTCTCTCCTATCAGGTGACTTTCCTTCTCCCTTATCTCTCCTTCAAGGGTTGCACGTCCATCTCTATCCCTGTGTGGCAGGTGAAGGAGTTTAGGAAAGAAAACGGTGGACTAGTATGAAGGGTAAGGGTGGCTACAGGACTTGGTGGCAGCTGAAGCTCTTCAAGTGATCTGGGTGTGTGATCTTGAGCACATTGCACGAGGTCAAATTCAGCC
This sequence comes from Carettochelys insculpta, assembly GCF_033958435.1. Lineage (NCBI taxonomy): Eukaryota > Metazoa > Chordata > Testudines > Carettochelyidae > Carettochelys > Carettochelys insculpta. The sequence goes on from NC_134144.1 coordinate 69,245,812, forward strand.
CCTTCCTCTGCAGCTGTGCAGGTTCCCTAGATAATGTGCTGTGTTGCAGGGCAAACAAGACTGTAGGTGTGGGGAAGAGGGGACATGGGGTCTGCCCCTACCCAGGGTGCATTAGTACAATTAGTAGGAGGAATCTACTTTGCATCAGTAGGACCATTGCCAGAAGGTCTAGGGCGGTGAAGCACTGGAATGCATTACCTAAAGAGGTGGTGGGATCTCCATCCCTGGAGGTTCTAATGTCTCAGCTTGACAAAGCCCTGACTGGAATGATTTAGCTGGGCTTGGTCCTGTTTTGAGCAGGGGGTTGGACTTGATGAGCTCCTGAGGGCTCTTCCAACCCTATGGTTCCATGAAGTGATCTCTGTTAGTGCAGGGGGAGCAGGGCAAGATAGGATATAGATTATGTCTTCCCTGCAGAGTTATTCAAGTGTTTGGCACATAAGCCTGGGCACCTGGGTTGGCATATCTGGGTCTGAGCGGCCACATGACACAGCCATTCTTGGTTACCGGTGCTGCACTGCCTTTTGTGAGTTGCTGGGACTTCTGGGGGCACACCCCAGGGTTCATTGTGCTTCAGTGAGCTGAGCCACTCGATGGTTCTTTCCCCGTCAGTTGTGAAAAAACGTGTTTGGCCTTCTTAGTATGTGGGAGTGGAGGAATTCTGGAAAGGCACTGGAGGACTGCCAGCACTCCAGTGATTTAGCCGGCATCCTCACTGCAAAGAGGGTGGAGCACCAGCTCAAATGGCTGTAGAGCCAGGGTTGTAATGTTCACTCCATGCAAATCCAGCTTGCCTAGGCAAAAAACACCAACCCTAGGTGAGTGGGTGTTGTGTGTTTGGGGACAGGAGTGGGTTCACCCCATTGCAGCTGGAGCTAATAGTGAAGGAAGACGTATCCATAGATGAGATGGGAGCAGTAGAGAAGTGATAAAAATAAGTGTGTAACCTAAACACCATATTCCCCATACATATTCTCGGCAAATCTACTAGATGGACGCATGCAACCAGCTGACCCTCTCCCCTCCCACATGCAGATTGCAGCACCCATTTGGATGCAATATTCTCTGGAGAGCCATTCCACAGCCTACAGGAAAAGACTTCATTTTCTTCCTACTACACCAAATGATGGATCTGCCAAGCCCTGCTGTTGGAGCAAGAACATTGAATGGCTTTGCCTTTAGGTCTCTTTTCCATCTCTCTCTCTCTCTATCTCAGCTTTTGCCCTCCAGAAATGTGAAATTGATGTCTAATTCACCCACGTAGGGTGGGCTTTTGTAAGGAAGCATTGGTAAAAGTCATCCTGAAATCTTGGGATGAACCATACTTATTTTCCACGCAGGCAATGATTGCTAGAGCAGGCTGATAAATGGTGATTGTTGACAAAAAGGGGATACCTTTTTTTAAAGGAAAGGTCAACAAAAGCACCCCCTTTTTCAGCTAGCAGTAATAATGGTTGATTGGCGTTTCTTGTGCAACACAGGCTGTGTCGAGTGTCTACACACACCCTACTTCAAAGTTAAACTTTGAAGTAGAGAACTGCTGCATTCCCAGGAATGGAATAAGGACTTTGAAGTTGGGATCTCTACTTCGAAGTTAACGTTGAAGTAAGGGAAAATGTGTGTAGACTCTCTGCTGGCTACTTTGATGTAGTGCCTAACTTCGGAGTTAAGTTCAACGTTAGTTCCTAGTGTAGATGCACCCCGAGAGGCTCAACACAACATTAAAGCTCCGCCAACGTGATACAAGAAAGTCATTGCTTCATAGAACTCCAAGTGTAAACAGATAAAGGGTAGGCAGTATTGAGAGCAGAAATGACTTGCTCAACTTCACACAACAAGGCAGTGGCACAGCTAAGGGTAGAACCCATGTCAGTTGACCCTGTCAGTTTCCTATCCACTAGACTGCAGTGCCCACTCTCATTCACAGGAAGTGTACAACTCACAGCTTGTTTTTCACCTCTCACTGCTTTGAGGGTCTCTCTGACTCTTGTTGAGATTTTGACAATCATGAGTGACTGAGCAGCATTGGGCTTGGAAGAAATGAGTTCAAGATCGCAAGTCAGGAAATCTTCCATTCTATTCCTAGCTCTGCAGATGCCTCTTTGGCGATTTTGACCCAGTCATTTCATTCCTCCGTGCCTTGGTTTCCCCATCAGCAAAATGTTGCTGATAATACATACGTAAGTCTCAGGTTATTTTAAAGCACTGTGTGAGCCAGATCCTCAGCTGGTGATTTAGTGAAGCTATAGCAATTAACACCAGCTAAGGATTTGGTCCTCTCAGGGCTAACTATGATTATTAAAGCTACTCTCTCTGCTTTAGGAGTTTTGTGTGTTGCACAATATATTGCTGTGAGATTGAATTGCAATGGACAGTTTGAAGAATGACGACTTTTTTGCCAATTTGGGGAATTTTGCTCCCAATACTAAGTATTGGGATATTTAGTAGCCATGCAGTCGATGTGGCAAGAGTCCAGCTGTCATATAAACCCGCTGAAGGATTAAGGTCACAGTTTGCGATATTGTATTGTTTTAATTCTCTATTCCAAACGTATCTCTTCCATGGACATTGTCTTAAACTGATCTCCAGTTTAACTGAGAGGACGACTACTACTAAATGTTATTGCACAGAAACGTGGTAATTTCCAGTAGGGAGCTCTCAGAACCAAAGATTAGCTCAGACCTCAGTTAAAACTAGCAAATGCCACAAGCAGCCTTTTTCAGGATCAGAGAAAGGAGCAATTAAGCTCCTTTATGCACAAAAGCAGCTGAAGACATGAAGGCTACTGCAGGGCCATCAGAAACCTTGGAGAAGCAGCTATGAATGTCAGCCAGAACCAAAGGTGAAGCAAGAAGAACAATGTCTAATAATGTCATAATAACTTGATTTAGCACATTATATATTTAAAGTGGTGTGCTGTCATTAGTTTATTACTATTGTAGTCTTTCCTTCAATGAGCATGTTAATGTTGGTACACTAGGGTAAGAATAATCACCAATGAAAATGCATGAGATTTATTTTCATGTCTAGCAAAATGAGCATTTTAAAATGTGCCTTTCTATCAGTGTGGCTGGATCCCTTGGTAACAGGTGCTTTGCAACTGCGTGTAATAACAATAACAACACATTTTTATTATGGCGTTAGGGTTGTTGAAATGCAGAGCAGAGGGTCCAGAGTTCCAACTCTGTATGCATTGAAATCCATTTTCATCAGCCTCTGCTTTGGGAGGCCCACAAACTATAATGCTCTATTAGAATCTATGTTCTGTATCATTGCGCATTATGGGTAAACTTAGATTTTCACCTAATGTTCGGGGGATCATAAAGTAGGAATAGAAATACAGAAATTCCTATAATCTCTTTAGCTCTTTTATGCACTTCATTTACAAAAAACTCGCAAAGTGGGTAGTAAAATATTTACTAGGGCTTTGCAGGTCTCAAATGGCAGAAATTGAATTGTATAGTTTCTCACTTCTGCGGGAAGATGGCTTGATTCAACAGTAGACAGACACCAAACTGACGTGGGCTTTTTAACACACGGAAGCATATGCCTGGAACACTCATAAAGGCAGCGTGTCCGCACTTCCGCAGCTGACTTCAGTGGAAACAGGTTTCGACCTCTCGAGTCTTTTCCTGGCTCATTGTAGTTAGTGAAAATGTGCCATTGACTTAGCTCTGTCCCTTGTTAGCTAACGCAACACTCTGATTCCGCAATGCACTTATATTTGTGCCTAATTTGAAGTACATCTTTAAGCGGGCCTGAAATATGTGCCTATGCAGTCTGCTGAGTCAGGGCCTATTCCAAAGAATGTTGATGTCAATAAAAAGTATCTTGTTGACCTCAGTGGGTTTTGGATTAAGCCCTAAATCTCAGTGCTGATGCCCTTCATAATCATTATATTGCAAAGCATTGAGAAAAGTGTTGATGTGAAAGATAAGAAGCCTGATCAGGCCCACCGATGGGAGGTGGGCAGGCAAAGGTGGCAATTACTCCAGGGATCGGTGATTCAAATGATCCTGGGGCTCCCACCTGCCACCACTGCTACTATGGTAGCGCCTGAAGCCCCAGGATTTTTAAGTCAACGCCGGCGTGCCGTACAGTGTGTTCTGGGCAGGAATGCAGGTGTTGGTGCGCACACTGCGGTCCAGGTGGTGTTGAGGCCTGGCTCTGCCCCTTCCGCCTGTGGCCCTGCCCCTTCTGGGAGCATAGAATTGGACCCCCCGCATGTTGCCCAGGGGTCTGGCCAAGCTCTCAACTCCCCCCAGGTCTAGTTTTGTCCCTTGCATGGGTGGTGGGTTTAAGAGGCAGGGGAAAGTAATTCCTTTCCAAACTGCCTGGCTGGCCCCTCTCACACACCACTCACAGCTCCCTGGCATTCAGTGCAGCTTCCCCAGTCTCCTGGGACTGCTTGGGCTTCATGCCTCTGAGGCTGAGGCTGTGCTGCCAGACCTCCCAGAACAGGGGAGTCTGGGGACGAGCATTGCTCATGCTATGGGTCCAGGGCTACGTCTACACGTGCACACTACATCGAAATATCTTATTTCGATGTAGCGACATTGAAATAGTCTATTTCGATGAATAATGTCTACATGTCCTCCAGGGCTGGCAACGTCGACGTTCAACTTCGATGTTGGGCAGCTCCACATCGAAATAGGCGCTGCGAGGGAACGTCTACACGCCAAAGTAGCACACATCGAAATAAGGGTGCCAGGAACAGCTGCAGACAGGGTCACAGGGCGGACTCAACAGCAAGCCGCTCCCTTAAAGGGCCCCTCCCAGACACAGTTGCACTAAACAACACAAGATCCACAGAGCCGACAACTGGTTGCAGACCCTGTGCCTGCAGCATGGATCCCCAGCTGCCGCAGCAGCAGCCAGAAGCCCTGGGCTAAGGGCTGCTGCACATGGTAACCATAGAGCCCCGCAGGGGCTGGAGAGAGAGTGTCTCTCAACCCATCAGCTGATGGCCGCCATGGCGGACCCCGCTATTTCGATGTTGCGGGATGCGGATCGTCTACACGTGTCCTACTTCGACGTTCAACTTCGAAGTAGGGCGCTATTCCCATCCCCTCATGGGGTTAGCGACTTCGACGTCTCGCCGCCTAACGTTGATTTCAACTTCGAAATAGCACCCAACACATGTAGCCGTGACGGGCGCTATTTCGAAGTTGGCACCACTACTTCGAAGTAGCGTGTGCGTGTAGACGTGGCCCAGGAGAGCTGCCCCCCATGCACCACCTGCCCTCTGGTACTAGTGGAAGGCTGCTCATCCCTCTGAGAAGGTGGGAGCCATGCACCACACACCCTCCCTTCCCGCACTCAGTGGTGGGAGGTTGGGGCTGTGGATCTCCTACTGAGCCCCTACAGTGAGTGGAGCTTACACCTACAGAGACAGCAGGGACAGGGTCTCAGGCAGAAGGGACAGGCTTGAGGGCTTGCTTCCACCAGTCCAAAATTCACTTACTGCCCATGGACCCTAGTTTATCTGAACTAGTTGGTCCATCTCTAACTGGGGTCCCTGAAGGGGTGGAACTTCAGGCACAAGAGGTGGGGCCAGCAGCTGACAGCCCCTACCACTGCCCAGACTGTGGCAATGGACCCACTTCCCAGCCCTCAGAGCTACAGTAGCAGCAATGGCTACGACCTCTGGTCCCGTTAGAATTGTTGGATCCCAGGGCAATTTCCCCCTCTGCTCTCCAGATTCCTCCCAGCAGTGGGCCTGATCTCTAACCTGCTTTCATCTCAACTGGAGGAATCATTCCTGTTTCCGTGCTTCTAAAGCATTGCATGGTCCAGAAGAGCAGTTTGAGTGTTATCCTTGTTCCTTTGGAAATTGCAGTTAACTAGTGCAGCCTGGGAGGATTCATAGACTGTTTGGGTATGACTTCATTCAGACTGAACCACATCCTACGGCTATCGTATTTTGTATACCACATAGTTTTCTATTTTTCTACAGCAGGAAGTCTTCTTCCTGATGTTTCAGACGGCTGTAGAAGTTTTGTATGCCATGCAGATTATAGTATTAATTATTAGCAGTCATTATTATTTATTTGATTAATAATTAATGAATTTGGTATGGTTGGGGAAGATGCAAATCACACTATTCCTTGCATGGGTTACTTTGCTCCTCTTCTTTGTGAAACACCTTATTGTTCGTAAAGGTGTTCAAAGCCAACAGAACTGATTAAGAAACATAAATAATGGGGAAATGGAAATAGATAGCTTTCTACTGCATGCAGAACACAACTCAAAACAGATTTTAATAATTCAGGCTTTGATAAGCCTGTACCCGACCAATAGTGTTGTCAGCCATCTGGGGCAAGGTCTTTGTTTAACGTCACATGAACCAGAGCTCAATTCTAATGGGGCACTAGAGCCACCTGAAAATTAATGATTGTCCTGTCTGTCTGTGGTTCTGACATCCACCCCCATTACCTATCTATCCAGATGTAGGCAATTAAGTGGGGGTCCACCACGGGTCACATGCACCCCTCCCAAAGTAACCCTCCCCCATCAGTGCTGCACTGCTTCAGATGAGTGGGGGGGTCCCTCTCCTCTTCTGGAGGGGCACAGCCAGAGGGCTTCCTGCCCCACACTCCCTGGGGACGGCATAGTGCTTCTGCAGAAAGAGGAGGGGTAGGGCGGAGCAAGGGCAGGTATCTAACAGCACATGGTTCCCACTGGTTTTTAATAAGTAACCAGTGGCCCTCTAATTGGGCGCAATAAGCAATTTTAGTCAAATCTACAAAACTGAAGAAAATATTTAAAGTGGTTACTTAGAAGAAGCCGTTCGAAGAGACATCATGAGATTGGCCAATTATGAACATTAAGAATCTTAAACACGGGTAGTAAAGAAAGAGTGGGATTTTTTAAATTGGATATAACTCCTGTCTCCTCTCCAATAATACAGAATGTAACCACTGGGTAATTAAAAGGCAAACCAGTATTTTAAGTTATGACAGCATTTTCAGATTCCAGTAAAAGCTCATACAGTAGTGTCTCAGTTACTTCCTCTCTCCAATCCAAGCCGCAGTGTTGGGGAGGTTTTCCTTGGGCAGATTTCTTGAGTCTTCTCTTTTTTTTCTTATCTTTCTGTGGCAGCTGTAGAGATGTACAGGATAAGCTGAGGATTGCTTGCTGTTTTAAGCAATAGAGAAGAGGAATGGATGTGCAAAAAGGATACACTCTTCAGCACCCTTCAGGTTTGTTTAGATTCAAACTCAGTTGCTGTCACTCTTTCATGGGCTCCCTATCTTCGGGGTTGGCTTAGGTGATGCCTTGAGGTCCTGATTTCGCAGCTGCCTAATGAGTATACAACAATTCTTTAATTGCCTTTGTTATTCCTGTGGCAGGAAAGCATGTAACTTTTAAAGTTAGTTTTAACTTTTTCTTTTTTATTCAGTCTATTTTCTGATCTATACCCTCCCATTTTAGGAGAGTTTAACAGGAAATCAAATTCTGTTTTCATGAAGTCCAAACGCTCCTGTTGTTTACCGGAAACTTTTTAGTTCTACCAACTACAGACTTTGTAAGTGTACTGTTTATGCCAGTATCCAAATCAGTTATGAAGCTATTGAATAGAACTAGACCCAGAACAAATGCCTGTGGAACCCTATTCAGCATGTTCATGCCCATGGCAGGCTTGTCAAGGCTATATTCCTTTAGTTTGTTTAAGAGAATATGATGTGAAACAGTATCAAAAGCCTTACTAAAGTCAAGCTGCATCACACCTATGGCTTCCCTATTATCAACAAGCCTTCTTACCCTGCCAAAGAAGGTTATTAACTTGGTTTGACATGATTTGATGTGGACCACTCCACATTTACTATTACATGTGTTACCTTATGGTCCTCTAGGTGCTAAATTGATTGGTTGATTATTTATTTATTATTTTTCTGGGTTCCAAAGACAAGCTGGATGGTCTATAATGACCTGGATTGTATTTATTCTCCTTGTTATAGATGCGTACTTTATTTTCCCTTTTTCCGGCTCTCCTGTCTTTCAGAAGTTCTCACATATAACACCCCATAACATCAGCCGTGCAAAATGCAAAGCTATCCACAGCCTCAAAAACAGCTGTGACATTATAATCAAGGAGGCTGACACAAGTGGTGCCATAATCATGAATAGGTCAGATTACGAACAGGAGGCTGCCAGGCAACTTTCTAATACCACATTCTGCAGGCCACTATCATTTGATCCCAAGCATTCTTAAAACTAAAAATACCCACTTAGGGAAGTGAAGAAAAAGGTTGATGGAGCCAGATGAGTACCCAGAAGTCACCTACTACAGAATGGGTTCAACAAGAAAACTAATAGAAAACCACTGGCTATCACCTACAGCCCCCCCAGCTAAAACCCCTTGATGGACCATCTACAACTTATCCTAGAAAATGATCCCTCACTCCCACAAACATTGGATGACAGGACAGGTCTCACCTACAGACAGCCTCCAAACAACCTGAAGCAAATAATTACCAGTGGCCACACCACACAAACACTGACCCAGGAATCTACCCTGCAACAAACCCCATTGCAACTCTGTCCATGTATCTATTATATAAGCAAAACCATCACAAGACCTAACCACATCAGCCACGCCATCAGGGGTTCATACACCTGCACATCTACTAACATAATATATGCCACCATGTGGCAACAAAGTCTCTCTGCCATATACATCTGCTGAACCAGACAGTCCGTGCACCATGGATAAATGGACACAAATCAGACATCAAAAAAAGGTAGAATACAAAAACAAGTAGGAGAGAACTTTAGCCTCTCTGGACACTCAGTGACAGATTTCAATCCTTTTACAAAAACAAACAAACAAACTCAACCAGATTACAAGAAGAAACAGCAGAACTGAAATGCGTTTGCAGATTTAACATGATCAAATTAGAACTGAATAAGGATTTAGAATGGTTATCTTACTACAAAGGCTATTATCCCTCTCTTGATAGTCACACCTCCAGATCAACTACTGGCAGTGAGTCACATTCATCATGGCCAAACTGGCTTTGTTAACACTGGTCCCATATATGACAAGTAACATCTAGTTTTGACATGATTATACATATGTATATCCCCACCTCTGCCATTTACACTCCATGCATCTGACAAAGCATTTTTTATGTAAGAAAACACATGCCCAAATAAACATGTTAATCTTTAAGGTGCCACAGGACTCCTCGTAATTTTAATATAATTTTTGCATTAATTTTGAAGTCTCTCCCCTACAATTAGCATCAAGTCCATCTCTGCAAATAAAGTACTGGAAAGTCACCACTGCAGAGATCAAAGGGAAACATAGTATCAATAAATCAGGAAAGAAAACCAATGGCACACAAATCACCCTGGGTAAGGAAACTCTGTAACTGATGTCAAGAGAGGCACCAACAGTGGGAAACATGTTCCGAATGAGACAACCAAGAGCCAAGTGCCAGTCTAATCCTCATATTTATAGTTAAAATATCTGAAACGCTTGACACAGACTCCTGTACAGCTTGTTCCACTCAGTTGTTTCTGACTGCTATAGTGTTAGTTCCATACGTTTTCTATGGACATCTAAATATAAATGTAAGAGAGTATCTAGAAGTAACAAAGGTTAATCAACAGACAGATTTCAGTTGAGCCATTGTGTATGCTAGAACTTTTGCTGCTCCATAGCAGCATTCGGCATAGGATGACTCTGTCTCCCACACCTTTGTGATCCCCATCACGCTTAGCAGAAGCTTCTAAGAGGCTCTGATTGCATCAGTTTGGAGCAGTCCTTTGAGGGTCCTTTCACTGTTGGTTACCAATGGAACACACACCCTGTGATTAGTGTCAAAATCCAGATTTATATTAGGCTTTCTTATAATCCCCCCAATCATGTTATTTGAGAACCTTACAATCTTTAATAACTTTATCCTCCCTTCACCCCTATGAGGAAGAAGAGGACAATTATCCCCAATTCACTGATGGGGAACTGAGGCACAGAGAGACAATGAGTTGCCCAAGAACACGCATGAGAGGGAACTGAATTTAAGTCACTTGAGTCCCAAGGAAGTGCTCTAACCAGTGCTTCATCTTTACCCTGGAACCAAGTACCTATTTTGAAAATGGGCCACACCTTTGTGGTAAGCTGAATCAAAATTGCAAAACCAAACATCCACCAACAGGCTCCGACTACATGATGTGGGGCTTCAAGTTCTGGGCAAGGGGCTTCCACATCTGTAATCCTGCATGATTTTAGTTATCGGGGTGTGGTCAACTTTCCTGTGGTCCCATAAGGTTTGTTTACAGACATCAGTCCTGACTCCAGTGTTCTGTGCTCTTATTTAGCTGTAATTTACCCCTAAATGTCTTTTAAGAGTCCAGTCAGCAGTGGAAGTGTTGGTGACACTGCTAGAAGATATTGACTTCCCATAGTCTGGCAAATTCTCTCATTCAGCACTGGTCAAGTCCTGAGGGTGCTGGACGAGAGTGGCTCAACCTGTATGTGTATGTGTGTTAATATCACTTTTCGTAACAGACTTATTAGCTAGCACTACATAAATTATGACTGAGACATATATCTGTGAATATGCATTTGTTTTGCCTAAAGTTAATTAAGTATTTTAGGAAAAATTGTCAGAATAGCCATCAACAAGAGCTGTTGACTGCACTTTGTGGCAGCCCAAAAATTTGTCCTGGGAACCAGTCCTGTGGACTGTGTAATGCTTTGGTCTAATTTCAGATAGTGGGTGGTATTGCTAACCTGTGATATTAAGGAGTTTAGACTAGATGGTCTGGTGCTCCATTCTGGCTACCTCTTTGACAAGGAGCAAGGGAATTAACTGCACCACCTTTCTTGAACGTAGGGAAATATTATCCCTCCTGGTGTATTGTACTATGAAACTAATGAGTGACAGGCCAGAGGTAATGAAGGAAATTTGTGCTGAGCTGGGACATGGAATGTTTGTTTTCTAAATCCAGAACCTGATTTTCAACTTTCAAAGTCCAGCTTTCCAGAATAGACATTGCATATGAAACAAGCAGAAGTGGATTGTTTGATTCAGATGAGTCTGCTTGTAACCAATGCTTAATAAAAACACACTGGAAATCTAATGTCAAAATATATCTTTGATCCCCTCCTTGTTATAAAATAATAGAATTTTCTATTCACCAAGAGGTAGAGCAACACAAAAAATTTTATCAGCACTGAAGTCAGACTTCAGTCCATTTTTCCTGGGCTCCTACGGAGTCCATATTTAGTGTCACCTGAATCTTCTATTGTTTTACAAATTGCTGGTTTATTTCAGTCACTGTAAATAGAGAAGCATCTTTGGAACTAATTTATAACTATATAAAAAAAGAGTGACAATTCCTGTAGGAAGGAAAATGCGACTATTTGGGAGTGTAATTGGCAAAGATTACTTTTTTATTATTATTACTATTCAGGCTCAGTCTATGAATGTGAGCTTGTAGAATCTCTGCTCTAATGTAGTTACAGATAATAAAAACCTCTTTGTAGCCTGAAACTGTGGAGTGATTACAGCAGAGTTATCAGAATAACTCACAAGGGGTTATTGCGCTTTTATGAATTAGAAGACGAATGGCAAGCAAATAGGGATAAAAAGGTTTCGCAGCCATTTTGGTTAATTGGTGAAGATTCTGTCAGCGTTTTCTCCTGACATGCTGCATTGGGCCAGATAAATATAGCCCTTTGCGTTCAGACTTTAACTCTTTGGGTGCACGTCAACACACAAAGATACCCAAGTGCAGTAAAAAAATGGTGGAGATGAACCTTTTGGAACCTCTTTACATTTTAGAATCATAGGACTGGAAGGGACCTCAAGAAGTCATAGAATCCAGCCCCCTGCTTCAAGCAGGATCAACCCTAACTAAGTCATCCCAGCCATGACTATGTCAAGTCAGGGCTTAAAAAACTGTAGGGATGGTGATTCCACTACCTCTCTATGCAACGCATTCCAGTGCTTCACCACCTGCCTGGTGAAGTGATTTTTTCCTAATATCCAACCTATAGAAAAGAGGACATCCCTGAGAGGGAGTGTATCTGTACCAGTATCTACCAACTCACACTGCATTACTGTCTTATATATAGAATATTAATACAATGTGATACACTCCCTCTCAAGAGTGTCCACTTTTGAAGGGTCAAATATGGTAACCCTGTTTGGAGTTACATAATCCAAGGAACACCATTGTTCTCTTCTTCAGTTACTTTCCTGGTATATGGCCATTCAGGATGCACACACACAGCACACGTAATGCTAGAGCAGATTTTTTATTCAAGAAAAGAAATGGATCTCTTACTTTCCATTTATCTGCCTCTCCTAGCTGTCAATCTAATTCTCCTGCCTCCACTGATCATATTTCGCCTGTCTGTTCCTTAACAGATTTTGTTTTGATTGCTTCTGTTCAGATTCTGTCTGTCATCCCAGGGTTTATGACAACCATATGCTAGTCCGACCCACGACCAAAAAACTTCAATATGAGTTTGCTTCTGAAGTTTCTCCCATTATTATCTGAGGACTTTTTAATTTGTCAGTGGTATTTGGTCCTGCGTCACCTGCTCTGAAAGATGGTGCTTTTATTTTTTTGAGGAGGGGGTCATGGTGAGAAGCAATGACTTCGCAGTCGGATATTTTCAGAAATATTAAATTTTCCATCACTTTCCTCTGGATAATATATATAATAAAATGGAACTTCTGCACAACTGCCATGTCTTCCATTCAAGATGCATCAACTGTGGGATGGGGATATGTAACGTCTACAGCACGAGTTGGGAAACTGAGAATCAGAGATATTGTAAGGTTTCCCCAGGAACATGCAGGAAGTTGTGAATGAAACCACAGTCTTCTGACTTCCCACATGATGCCTTTATCATAAGATTATCCTACTGCTTGTCCTTCCATGACTGGTGGACTATCAAATATCATTATCATGAGCTCAGCTTAAAGGTTTTGGCACCAAGAAAATACATCCTTCACGTAAATGTGTCAATGCCCAACATCAGCACTGCTGAAAGCCACTGCAGGCCCCAGGGCAAGGTGGGAGGAGAGCCCGGCTCTGTGGGGCACAGCCAATGGCTGAAGGGGTAGGGCCTAGGGCATCCAGCCCTTAGCACTGACCCATCCCTCCTCGCTCCCTTCCAGCCATGTGCAGTCATGTGCTATGGCAATTCAAAGGGGCCTGGAGCTCCAGCTGCCATCACTACTATTTTGGCAGCAGCAGCAGCAGCAGCAGCTAAAGCTCCAGGCTTCCTGAAAGACTGGTGCTGGGGGTAACCACCTCCTTTGCCTGCCTGGTCAGCAGGCCTGCTCGGCACAACATCCTATTGTTTTCATTGGAAGACCCCCAAGTCTTCCATTTGATAAAGCCAAAGGAGACTATTGTGATCATCTGGCCCAGCCTATACAACAAAGGCAATAAGAGCTCCCAACATGAGGCTCTTTTTGGACAACAGTATCTCTTTTAGATGGACACCGGATCCTGATTTTAAATCCTGCCAGTGAAAGATTCTCCATCACAATCCTGGATAAGTTGTTCCACTGGTTAACTACCCTCACTGTTAAAAATCTTCACCTTTTCCCAGTCTGAACTTGTCTAACCACAGTTCCCAGTCATTGGATGGTGTTAAACCTTTGTCTGCTACACTGAAGAGCCTAGTCTCACATTTTCTCCATGTCAGAGTCTGATGAAGTCATAGAATCTTAGAAGTCATAATGGGTAAGTCTGTTCCTTACCTTTCTCTTTGTTAAGATAAACAGAAGGAGCTCCTTGAATCGATCAACATAAGCATGCTTTCCAGTCCTTTTCATGAGTCATGTGGCTCTTTTCTGAACCCTCTCCACTTTGTCTACATCCTTTTTGAATGGTGGGCGCCAAAACTGGACACAGTATTCCAGCAGCACTAGTGGCATATACGGAGGTACTGTGACCTCCCTATTTCTACTCAGTATTCCCATGTTTGTGCATTCAAGGATGGCATTAGCTCCCTTGACCATAATGTCACATTGGGAAACTCATGCTCATTTGATCACCCATGATGACCTTCAAGTATTATTCAGAGTCACTATTCCCCCAGATGCTCCCCCATTCCAGAAGTATGGCCTACATTCTTGGTTCCTAGATGTACATCCATACATCTGTCTGTTTTCAAGCACAAACCGTTTCCTTGCACCCTGCTTACCCAGTGTCAACTCACAGGGTACAACAAACAGGATCATGCATTTGCTTAACACAGAACTGATTAGGGATGATGTCCTTTATTAAGCTTACTCCATGGTACTACAATTTCACAGGGTGCACTTTAGCAATTGAAAGCACAGCATGACGAAGTTGAAAGAAGTAAAAGGCTCTTTGGAATGTTTACATCCCTTCTGCTAGTCCATGTTGCCCCACACCAGGGCCACGGCAGACGTGGTTCCAGCTGGGGCATTCTATAGCATGCCTGAGGCTGAAGTCCCTGGTGAGATTCACCAGGGATGGGACCTCACAATGATTTTATCCCTTAGCTGTTTACTGGGTGTGCACGCACTGGTTCAATGCCACTCTTAGTGTTCTCATAAGGCTGAGGCCAAGGTTACCTTGTTTACTGCTTCCCTAGGTTCCCAGCTCAAATACAGGTGTCAGGACTGATATGGCTATCAGGTGTTTGTTTGTGGGAACTTGGTTTTACTGTTTCCATCCCGGCCTCAGGCCTCCTTATGTCTTTTTATATAACACCCAGCAATCCAGCCCTCTCCAGTCACTGCCCTCTTCAGTCTTTGTGTGATCTGCAACATTTTTCAGTGGTGGTATTATGTTTTCTCCAGGGCCATTGATAAAAATGTTAAACAGCAGATGGCCAAGAGCCAATCTTTGCTGGACTACAGTTCAAACTCCTCCATTCTATGACAACTCTTAATTTACAATTACATGTTAAGACTTGATCATTATCAAATTTTTAATCTCTTTAGTGTGTGCCATCTTCATTTCTCCACTTGTCTCAACAGAGTAGGACAGAGTAGGAGGGTGAAAATGAGTTCATCTCCACAGTGGTAACCCTCAATGAAATATTCTTATTTCCCATTTCCTTTATTGCCGTAATGATGCTGTTACAAGCTGGGTGAATCTATTATGGACTGCGTTAAAAACCCATGGAAATTGATAGGTGTAAACTCGGCTTTCAGTTAACTTAACTGTAAGCATAAACTTCACTTAAGACAAAAGATATGTTTAAATACTGCTACAGATTGAACCTCTTTAATCCAGAACTCTCTGATCTGACAACATCTGTAATCCAGGATGATGTTAGTTAGCCAGACAACCATTTATCATGGGTGTGGCCAAGTTTCCTGTGATCCCATAGTTGGTGTACAGCCACCAGTCCTGGCTCTCATTTTTCTGTGCTGCTATTAGGTCTAATTCACCTCTAAAAGTCTTCTACGAGGCCAAAAAGTAGGGAAGTGTTCGTAATGCTTCTAGACAACCTTGACCTCCTGTGGTCAGGCAAGAGGTACTTGGATCAGGCCAAAGGAGTTCTCAGAAGGAGGTTGTTGTGAGTTTCTTACTATTTGACTATTTCTGAGTCTAGGGACACAGGAATTTGATGTAATTTGGTTTATTTACCAAGACGACAAAAATAATACCAGATCCCATCAATTTCTTCTTCCAATGGCAACAGTTGGTTAGACCCTGAATTTTGGGCTACCGCTTGGGCCAAAAGGTGTAAAAAAATAAGTGTTTTGAAACCAGAGGGCTGTCCACCCCAATGGACTGTAATAACTAGGAGGCATGAAAGCTATATGAAGCGGTCATGCACAAGGTGAGGTGGTGGCAGTCAGTAGGGATGCTGAGAAGGCAGCAGATATGCATTATCTGAGAAATGTAGAGAGTTCGTTCATAAAGTCATTTTACCTGCAGTTCCTATTGTAGTTGATCTAAAAATAATATAGGTGGTATGTTTGGGCATATCATCAAGATTCAACCTTCACTCCCATTTTCCGACTTGATTTCATAATTTCCCCCACTTCCTTCTAAAAATCCAAACAACAGCACATTTACTAAACACTCACTGTTTGCTTTAGCTTTCCAATCAGTCAGAAATACACCAGGATTATCTGCTGAGAAAACCTGCTTCTCATTGACTTTGCAAAATGCTCATCCTGTCTTGGTAGTTACCATAGCTGCAATTATCATTGTTGTCATCCAGAGATAGAGATTTTCCCATTTACACTTCACGGACAGCCCTTATGAAGTTTAATAAATGGAGTCAGCAGTTACATTATCATTTGATAGACTCATCACTGGCACACCAGATAGTAGGCGCTGAAATGTGCAATAAATAAGGATTATAGAGGGGAAGGAAAAGGGTAGAAAGAATAATGTCATATGAATTTCAATCAATGCAATTTTTTAACTCAGAGGGGACAAAATAAAAGTCTACATTTTCTTTTCTTGTTTTGGTTGCAGTTCTGTGGAAGGAAGGTCTCCTGGCTATTCAGCAATGTGGGTTAAAAGCACTAAAAATCTGTGCTGGCAGAAGAGGTCATGCCTGCAGAAAACCAGCTAGGAAATTCCTTGCCCATCATGCTGCCCAATATAGTCTTATTGTTTCTTTGTCCTCCCTTTTCCATATGTAACCCAGACAACTTCTGGGTGTGGTTCACCATCCCATGTAGAGGCACCTAGACCACTTACAGAGAGAAAGAGTGAGTTGCCTATACAGCATTGGCTGATAGGCAGCTGGCTTTTAGCTCAAGTGGTAGAAGCTCATGCACAAAGCTCTGGAAGTCCACAATTTGGTTCCACTGGTCAACGATACACACATCCATTGGTGGTACTTGGAGTGCACAATACAAAGTTAACAAATAACAAGCAGTCCTGTAGTACCTTAAACGTTAGCAAATTTATCCAAACTACACCCACCCACCCCCCACCCACTGCAACATAACAGCATTGCTTCTCTTTCTGCCATCTGTCACCACTGTGAACAGCCCTTCTCCATCCTCTTTGGAACCTTCCTTCAGGTTCTGAAGGAAGCTGAAGGCTACTATCCAATCCGTGCCCCCTGCCCCCACTCCCTGCACCGACTCTGCTCATCTGCAGACTAAACAAGCCCAAATCCCTCAGCTTCTCCTCAAAGCTCATGTGCTCCAGTTCCCAAATCATTTTCGTTGCCCGCTGCAGGACCCGCTCCAATATGTCCACATCCTTTCTGTGGTGGGGTGTGGGGACAGAGTTGGATTCAGTACTCTGGATGTAGCCTCACCAGTGCTCAGCAGAGGGGAATAATAACTTCACTAGATATGATGAAATGCTCATCCTAATACACCCCAATATGCTATTAGTCTTCCTGGCTACAAGAGCACACTGTTTACTCATATCCAGCCTTTCATCCACTGTAATCCTCAGGTCCTTTCCTGCTGCACTGCTACTTAGCCAATAAGTTCCCAGCCTCTAAATGTGCTTGGGATTCTTCTGTCCCAAGTGCAGAACTCTGCACTTGTTCTTATTGAACTATATCAGATTTCTTTTGGCCCAGTTCTCCAATTTGTCTAACTCACTCTGGACCTACTTCCTACCCTGCATCTTATCCACCTCTCCCACTAGCCTAGTGTCATCTGCAAACTTACTGAGGGAGCAATCCATCCCCTCATCCAGGTCATTAATAAAGATGTTAAACTAAACTGGCCTTAGAACCAATCCTTGGAGCACTCCGCTTGAAACCGACTGCCAACCAGAGGCAGGGTCATTGATCACTCCCTACTGAGCCTGACAATCTAGCCAGATTTCTGTTCACCTTACGTTCCATGCATCCAATGCACACTTCTTTAACCTGCTGGCAAGAATTATGTGGAAACCGGTGTCAAAAGCTTTGCTAAAGTCAAGGTATACCACATCCACTGACTACCCATGTCCACAGAGCCAGTTACATCATCAAAGAAGGCAATCAGCTTGGTCAGGCATGACTTGCCCTTGGTGAATCCATCCTAATTCTTCCTGATCACTTTCCTCTTTTCCAAGTGTATCTAAATCGATTCCTAGAGGATCTCCTCCATGATTTTTTCCAGTGACTGAGGTGAGGTTGACACAGTCTGTAGCTCCCTCAACTGGCCTTCTTCCCTTTTTTTTTTTTTTTGAAGTTGGGCATTACATTTGCCTTTTTCCAACCATGTGGGATCTCCCTCAATCTCACCAAGTTTTCAAAGATAATGACCAATGGTTCTGCAATCACAACAGTTAACTCCCTCAGAAGCATTATATCCTACCCCATGGATTTTCACATCTCACTTTTCTAAACAGTGCTTTGCCTGGTCTTTCTCCACGGAGGGCTGCCACATCCTTCCCATTTTATATTTCCTAGTGCAGCATTCTGGGAGCTGACCTTATGTGTGAGGACAGAGGCAAAAATTTTGAGTATTTCTGCTTTTCCAAGATCACCTGTTACCAGGTTACCTCCCTCATCCAGCAATGTCCTACAGCCTCTCTTATCACCCTCTTACTGCTACCATGCCTGTAGAAACCTTTATCATTACTCTTTATATTATCTGATAGTTGCAATTCCAACTGTTCTGCGGCTTTCCTGATTACTCCCCTGAATTCTCAAGAAACACATTTATATTCTTTCCTAGTCATCTGTCCATGTTTCTGCTTCTAGTAAGCTCCCCTGTGGGTTTCAGGTCATCCAGGTCCTCGCTGCCAGGATAAGTTGGCCACCTACCACATTCGCTTTTCTTACTGCACTTTGGGCTGGTTTGTTCCTATGCCTCCAATAGGTCTTTAAAGCACTCCCAGTTCTCCTGGACTCCTTTCCTCTTCATGTTAGCAATCCAAGATACTTGGAGCTGATCTCTTCTGCCTGATCTGCAGAGCACGTGTTACACTAATCAACAAATGCAAACATCTTCGGTGATTAACTCCCCAAAGCCTCCAAAACACCAAGGGCAAAACATTGTTCACGAACAGAATTGCCAGGTCTGAAGAAGTGGGTCTGTACCATGAAACCTAATAAATCATTTTGTGAATCTTTAAAGGGCTCCAGGACTGCTTTTTTGTTTTGTGAAGATACAAACTAATGTGGCTACCTCTCTATGATTATTTGTTCAGTTTTTACCGGTAATCAGCTTGGACAGCAACTGTATTTTCAGCTATGTACACATACTCCCTTAAACAGAACACAAATACACAGGAAGAGCCATTATTAAAACCATTGACAATAAGGAACAAGAGATACAGAAAGTGAATAAAAGAATCCATACAGCATGCAACTTAGCTTGGCAATATTTTGTTCTGCTTTGGGGTCTGCTTGAAATTTTCCCTTCGTGAACATTTTCTGTCTTGCTTTAAATTCAGCAAGTATCCATTTTTCCCTCTCTCTTTTAAGTTTTGGAGGTGGGACTACTGCAATGATGGCTTTGAAGTCTTAGCTTTTGTTTCTGGTCCTTTTTCTGGAAATTATTTCTCTCTCTCTCTCTCCCTCTGTCTCTGTGAATGGAAAATTGTTGCTGGGGCCCCAGCAAAGCTTTCTTTTGAGGTGCAAAGCATTTTGATGCACATATTTTTTTAAAGGTAATAGTTTCTAGGTTGTATTTGTATTTAATTTTGAACTATTTTCTTTTCAGCAATTGGGTGGATGGTGATTGTATTATTTGTGATCATAAATTTCTTAATTACTTTTTATTTTTAGGTTTTACATGATAGATAGGTATCAAATATAGCTAGATGTAAAATAATACAGTCTGCTATTTATACAGAGTATCCCGAAAGGTCCAAAGATGACAGACACCTTCAGAGACTGAATTGGGAACCTCTGGCACATGAATTATGCCACTTGAACTAAAGATCTGGGATCCCAATCAGGATCATATCCCCAGTGAACTGAGCACAGAGGACACTTAAAGTATACCAGCCGTTAGCTAAATAAACACTGATGCAAGTGCTTAATTTTAAATCTGTTGACTTCAATTGAACTAGTCCCATTCTTAAAGTTAAGCTCATGTGTAAGTTCCTTCAGGCTTGGGGTCTTCAGGGTGAAGGCAGCTGTTACCTTTAGAACAACAGAGGTTCCCTGGGCCATGGTAGAGGAGAGGTTTCCATTTTGCATTACTTATATTCCACATCACTGGGGCTTGTTCCATTTGTGTGGAGGGTGGAGGCATGGCAGAGGTATGTTTAGTGGGCTTTGGTGATGCATTGTGGCAAGGATCCTCCAGCTGTCCTCGCTGCAGCTGAAGAATTAGGTGTTCCATAGGACTATTTCAGCTGAATTACATTCTGTAGAGCAGCTCCACATCTGCTCCTTGCCTGGGCAGGCAGGTAGGTTTTCTTGATTACCTTGGGACCCGATTCTTGTATCCTTTCTCACTGAAAAGTATAGGGAGATCAACTGGACTATTTGTGGGGTAAACTGTTACTACTTTTTGGGAGGGCACCAAACTCTGGCCTGGACTGAGCAAAACTTTTAATTGGTCTGGAAATACAGGAAGAAAGTCTGGCTCAGATGACATCTAAAGCAAAATTCCCATTGACTTCCAAGGCAAAACTCCTGTTCCTTTGATAGGCCAAGACTTTACCTGTGGTCTTGAACCAAATCAGAACCAAATGAACTGACTTCTTTTGATAGGAGGAAATACCTATAATCTGACATGGAGGATAGGGTCATAATTCAGAATGATCTAGATAAATTGGAGAAATGGTCTGAGGTAAACAGGATGAAGTTTAATAAAGATAAATGTAAGGTGCTGCACTTAGGAAGGAATAATCTGTTTCACACATACAGAATGGGAAAAGACTGTCTAGGAAGGAGTACAGCAGAAAGGGACCTGGGGTTCTAGTAGATCACAAGTTAAATATGAGTCAACAGTGTGATGCTGTTGCAAAAAAAGCAAACATGATTCTGGAATGCATTAGCAGGTGTGTTGTGAACAAGCCACGAGAAATCATTCTACCGCTCTACTCTGAGCTGGTTAGGCCTCAGCTGGAATATTGTGTTCAGTTCTGGGCACCTCAATTCAAGAAAGATGTGGAGAAATTAGAGTAGGTCCAGAGAAGAGCAACTAGAATGATAAAAGGTCTGGAGAACATGACTTATGAAGAAAGGCTGAAAGAATTGGGCTTGTTTAGCTCGGAAAAAAGAAGATTGAGGGGGGACATGATAGCGGTTTTCAGATATCTTAAAGGGTATCATAAGGAGGAGGGAGAAAACTTGTTCTTCTTGGCCTCTGAGGAGAGAACAAGAGGCAATGGACTTAAGCTGCAGCAAGGGAAATTTAGGTTGGACATTAGGAAAAAGTTCCTAACTGTCAGGGTGGTCAAGTACTGGAATAAGTTGCCAAGGGAGATTATGGAATCTCCCTCGCTGGAGATATTTAAGAACAGATCAGATAGATGTCTATCAGGGATGGTGTAGATAGTGGTCGGTCCTGCCGTCGGGGCAAGGGACTGGACTCGATGGCCTCTCGAGGCCCCTTCCAGTCCTAGTGTTCTATGATTCTATGATTCTATGTCGTGAGGGTGGATTGTGCACCATCTGAGAAGAGCTGATTTTATGTACAGGTTGAACTTCTCTAATCTGGCACACTCAGGACCTGACCAGTGCTGGATGACAGAATTTGCTGGACCCCAGGATGTCAATATTGTCTAGCAGCATTACCAACACTTCCACTACTTATTGGGCTCCTAGGAGATGTTTAGGGGAAAATTACAGTTAAATAACAGCACAGAACACTGCGAGCCGGGTCTGGAGGCTGTAAACAAACTTTATGGGACCCCAGGAAATTTGGCCATACCCATGACAAGTGGTTGTCCAGCTAACCAAAATCATGCTGGATTACAGATGTTGCCAGACAAGAGAGTTCCAGATTAAAGGAGTTCAACCTGTGTTTTCTTTTAGATTCATGATTGAAAGTCCTTGTTTTGCAGAATGCCTCATGTGGGTAACCATAGTAACTTATATTTTTCTTCTCGTACTCCTCACTCTCCCACATCTTCCTTTGGTTTGTCACACTTGCTAGTTGTTCCTGTCTCAAATTAAGCTGCAATCAGGTCTGGTTGGAAAACGAGGTGGGAGAAACTGGAAGTTTTTTCCCCCTCAAAATATGTTTTACTTTGGGTTTCCCCATTCTCAATGGATATTTAAAATTTCATTGAAAAATTCATAGACATGTTACAAAGTCAGCTCCTGCTATTTGGATGCATTTCATGTCAGTTGAAAGAGCACCTTGCACAATGCAGTGCTGATCCTGTTTGGCACTTTCAGGGGATAACCACAATAGTGTGACAGGGTCAGGCCAGAAGGCGAGCTTAGAAGGAGAGAAAGGCAGCACTAAACAAGAAGAGGCGGCCTGGTTAACTAGCAGAAGGATACTTCAGGGCAATGAGGAACAGCTGACCTGTGGAAGCAGATGAGAAGGGGCTGCTATTAATAATCAATTATGGCCAGCTGAGGCTGCCACAGGACTCTTTAAAAACCTTCCCCAGTGGGAAAAGGGGAGGAGTGTGGAAGAGGAAGTTGGAGTGAGGTGAGAAGATGACAACAGATAAGGTGAGAGTGGGGAGAGCTAGAGACCTGAGGAGAATGCCAGCATGGCCAGAGACTATTTGGACTCCCTTCCCTCCAGATGAAGATAGGGGTCAGCCGGAGGCTGGGGGAGGATGGCTTACCCAACCCAGGCAGACTAGGGGACCCCTACCCCAGCCCCTTTCAGCCAAGGGACATAATTTCAAACCACAGCTAGGGCACGTGGGGCCCAGACCACCACGCCCAGATTACCTGTGAGACCATGCGCAGAACAAGGGGCTTGGACACAGGAGTGAGGCTGACATTTCCACAATGGTAGTCATGACTGGACAGACTCCCTGCCAGCTGTCAAAACCTGATGAGAATGCTGTGTACATAATTAGATCTTGCCAGGTTGCCATTAATCATAGGATTTTGCATGGATATTTTCTCCCTTCCTGGGAGGAGAAGGTCACCTTTGTCTGGTGGTGTACCCTTTGAATGTTATTTGAACTGGCAAATTTCTTCTTCCATGTGCACCTTTATTCCAGACCAAAACAAAACTTTTCACCTCTCCTTTGCTTTTTTCTAATCTCATGTATCCCAGAGGAAAGAACTTCTCTTTCCCAACCTCGATGACTGAGGAACAAGGGATCTTTCACCTTTGAAGTTTAGATCATCTGTGTTTGCTTCCCACGGAATGTCTACAACAATATCATTTGAGGCAGAAACAAACATTTTGGATTCCATCATTGGAATGTAGGGATCTAGGCGTCATAGTGGGCCATAAGCTAAATATGAGTCCACAATGTGATGCTGTTGCAGAGAAAGCAAACATGATTCTGTGATGCATTAACAGGAGTGTTCTGAGCAGTTGTTCTTTCACTCTACTATGAGCTGATTAGGCTTCCATTGGAGTATTTTGTCCAGTGGTGGGCACCACATTTCAAGAAAGATGTGGAGAAATTCGAGAAATTCGAGAGAAGCGCAAAAAACATGATTAAAGGTCTAGAGAACATGAGCTATGAAAGAGCTATACGACTGAAAGAAGTGGACTTGTTTAGTTTACAAAAAAGAAGACAGAGAGATGACATGATAATGGTTTTCAAAAACTGCAAAGAGTGTCAAGTACCTAAAAGACTGTCACAAGGAGGAGGGTGAAAATTATTCTCCTTGGCTTCTGAGGATAGGACAAGAAGCAGTGGGCTTTAATTGCAGCAAGAGAAGTTTAGGCTGGATATTAGGGAAAACTTAAAACGTAAACACTGCAATAAATTTCATAGAGAGGTTGTGTAATCTCCACCACAGGAGATATTTAAAACCAAGTTAGATAGACATTGATCAGGGATGGTCTAGGTGGTGCTTGGTCCTGCTGTGGTGGCAGGGACTGGACTCAAAGACCTCTTGAGGTCCCTTCCAGTTCTAGTGTTCTATGATTCTATAATTCTAGCGGGAGGGAGAGGTTTGAGCATTGGCCTGTTAAATCCAGAGTTGTGAGCTCAGTCCTTTAAGTGGCCATTTAGGAGTCTGGGGCAAATAAATTAAAAAAAATCTGTCAGGGATGGCACTTGGCCCTGCCAAGAAGGCAGGGAACTGGACTCAATGACCTCTCAATGTCCCTTCCAGCTCTATGAGATGTGTTTCTCTGTATATTATAATTCTATGATTGCTGTTAACTGGGGCTCAGTGAGTCTTCCTCTGTCTTCATCCAGCACTGAAAAAACGACTGAACTGGCTCCTTCATTGACAACTTCACAGTGGTATGCTTAGCCACAACCAATCTGCTTAATATTTCAGTGACTGGGGGCTGGCTTAGGCAAGGGGAGAAAGTCAATTTAAGATACGCAACTCCAGCTATGAAAATAGTGTAGCTGGAGCTGATGTACCTGAGGTCAACTTTCCTCCCATCCCCAATGTGGAAGGTTGATGGGAACACTCTCCTGTCTACTTCCTTTACTTCTCAATGGGGATGCCCTCAAAATTCAATTTACTGTATCCCCACTAGATGTGCTAAATTAAACCACGGAAGATCACCTCCAAAGCATAGATTTTCCTGCAAGTATAGATGAGCCATTGGATGTATTTCAGCACACGCAAATGTCTGTGAACACATGGGGACATGGCCACATGCTGTTTTTTCCTGATTGGCCTCAAAGCCATATGGTGTGACACCTTTGTAATGTTTCTCCCATACACAAATATAGATGAAAGCACTTACCTCTGAATACAATTACATGGACCTCTTTTTATAGCGATTCATAATTTCCTTCCACGGACATGAGTGAAGGGCATTCGCAAACCTCCCAAATGAGACAGAAGTTAGAAGATGAGTAGACAGGTTTTTAATCATTCGGACATGCTACTTCAATTGCACCCTGCGCAGTTATTTGCCCTGTGGAAAATGAACAGAAAGTGCGCATAAGTCATTGCCTACTCCATTCACAGTGGCATTCGCATTTACACCCACACGGTACAGCTTTAAATAGCTATACAAGGAGCAAGGCAGAAGAGACTCAAGCCATTAACATTTAGATAGTCAGAGCTTGAAAGAAATTCAAATAAAAATAAGGGGAAAAGTCACATCTGAACTGAGCCACAGCGTTCATATCCAGAACGGAGTGAATCTCTTCTTTTTATTTCACTTCACACAGCTATTTTATAAGCATAGTTTATAATTAGTGTCCCCCCCCAACTTCTACCCCAAGGCAGTCCTCTGCTTCCAATTTGCTGGTTTCAAACAACCAGCTAGCAGAATCAAGATCACAAGTGGAGCCATTGTGCTGCTGGAACTGTCAAGAGCAGGTGGCCTGGAATATGTCATTAATTAGGCAGTTAGATGTCACTTCCACTTGCAGCTCTGCTAGACATCAGCCTGGACCACTCACATTGTCATACCATGGCATGGTATGGAAATTGTCATGATGAATGCAGCCAGTCTGCGAGGAAATATAACTAACTTTGACTTACACCCTTGTACTCAGGGAAGAGCATGGGTCATCTACAAGTCTTCTCCAATTCACTCTGTCTTGGGACAGAACTTCTAGCTGACCCCAGAATTACCCCAGTTTTTGTCCTTCAGTCTCAGTAGATCTTCTCCACTTTGTCCAAGGTCTTCCCAGCTGGAGCCACCATGTATGCCTCCACAAAAACCATTTAAAAATAAAAGAAAGAAAAAGCAAGGGTTGCCCTCTGAAAACTCCTTCCTGATTGGAAATAATTCCTAAACAAGAGTGATGGGGAAAGAAAATGCATCATGAGGTCACATCACATAAGTAACAATAAATAATAATTTGCACTTTCATGCAGGCATCTCAAAGCACTTTATGAACTAAGGCTCACATGTCTCTCTCTCATTTTACCAAGGAGCAAGCTGATCTACAATGAAGTTAAGGGTCTAATCCTGAAATGTGTTGAGTAGATCTCATGCCTAGCCCAGGGCTCATTTGAAGACAGTGTGAATCTTTATTATGCTTTGTATTTATTATTGGTATTATCCAAGCACTTTGGAGCTCCCGTCGTGCACCGCAACGCTATTGGGTGAGGCATTGTACAAAGTCAGAACAAAAAGTCCCTGTCCCAAAGGCCAGTTTCAGCCCATGAGATGATGCTGTCTATCCCCACGCAGGTCAAGACTTATTCCACAGATGCCGTATTAGCTAGTTGTGTGGAGATGGCTGAGCAGATGCCATTTTGCCATTCCACTATCCAGGTGTGCAAGCGTCCAGCTGAGAGATTTGCACCCAGAAAATCCTTCTCTGTAGGCAGCAGCTTTATCAACTGAGCATGTGTGCCTGTGTTAGCCTTCTAGAGGGTGGGAATCTGCAGTGGCTTGTAAGCCCCTTTAGGCGGGACCCATATCTTCTTTTAGGCCAGCCTGTTGACACTCAATAAAGAAACATTGTAAGTCAAAGTCTGTGTTGCCTCAATAGCACTGTGCAGAGCCTTCTTAAATCCTGGCCTCATTTGCTAATCAGTGAATTCCTCATGGTCATGCAGAATATCAGCTTCAACCTCCAGCAGTGAGTCTAGCGATGCAATGATGAACAATGGCCAGTAGTGATGAGGCTTCTGTAGGGGTCACTGGCCACATGTTCCCAGCCTATCCCCTCCCCTCCCATGCTCCATCCTGCCCTGCCAATGCCCCGCACCTTTTGCTCCTTCTCCGCCCATGTCTTGCCTCCTCCTAAGAAGCTCACACTGCTCTAGTGTTGCACGGTTTCTGGGGAGGGCAGGACTGCCCCCTCACTCACCAGTAGTGACGCAGAGCTGACAATGAGTATGAGGATGGGAGGGGAGTGGATGCTGGGGGGTGCATGTGACTTCCCCCCGTGCCTCCCTATGTGTCACCCCGATTATTAGCAAAACCCACGAGTGCAAGACTCATGCTTGCAAATATGAAAACACTTTTTTAAAGTGTGTCTTCCCTATTGTTCCTGGCAACCATGAAGAAAGGCTAAAGTACCGATCATTGCATATGATGTTATCTAGAGAAAGCAGGAAGCCTAACAAACCACAGCTGGAAACACCTCCCAAGGAACACACAAGAAAACCAAGGTCATTTTTCCAGAATTGGAAAGAACTTTCTTGTTGATAAGTGTAGTTCAAAAAGCCATGTAGGTCTCTGACCATGCTCAAAAGGCATCGTTTCCGGTGGTGATCTGCCATGACACCTCATGCAATTATAGAGACTCTGATTTTGCCAGCTACAATCGATACGGTGAAGGCAGCAGAGCAGACAGACACCCTGGATCTTGTGGCTAAGTGGGAGGGGAGTCCTGCTCCATGTCCTTGGAAGAAGCAGGGCCAAGAGTTGGAGGGCGGGGCCTGCGATGCTTAGCTCATAGCGCCAACCAGACTGAAGCTCTTCCCCTTCCCTCACAGCCATGTGAAGTGGCCCTGGCTCTGCAGAGGCAGTTCAAAGGGACCCAGATCTCAGACTGCTGTCACTGCTGAAGCAGCAGGGGTGGCAGCCAGAGCTGTGGACCCCTTTGAAATGTTGGGCCATTCTTGCAACTGCTCCCCTTGTCAGTGGGTAGGGTTGTAAGATTTTTGGAATGCTTATGTGGGGCATTTTAAAAAATTGAAAGAAAAAGTGTTTTAAAACAATTAACTCAGCAAAATGATTCATATTTTTCACTGCTTTTCACTTCCTTCAAAATTGAAGCTCCATCCTCAGACTTCAAATACAACTGAATTTCATTGCAAGTCACAGCAAACTTTCGTTTAACCATAAGTTCAGCTTCCACATTTTCAATGAGCAATCTGTTTCTGTCACGTTTGTGATGGCTGCAAGCTCCGCTGACAACTGACACTATCTCAATGGCTGGCTTCTCGCTCAATGGGTAGCTCTCGACTACTGGGCTACAACCAGGTCTAACAACTACAACCCTGCCAAGCACATGCATCATTCCACCATACCCTAGCAGCCACATCACACACAGGCAAGTAGTTCCAAGTAAATACCAAACATACCACAATTCTATACTTTTATTGTGGGACATTTTAGGGTAAATGTGGGACATGAGATCTGTGACTGAAATGTGGGACTGTCCCACGGATTGCGGGATGTCTAGCAACCTATGACAGGGTCCTCCCACTCTTGAGAGCCCCTCTGTGGCCAAGAGTACTGAGTAAGATCTCATCTGTTGTTTTCAGGGTTCTCGGGATGGGGTCTGAGTAGCCCTGTCCAGGGTGCTGTTTGTCTCAAGGTTTGTGGCCAGTCTCTGGCCACTGGGCCTGGGTCTTGCCTAGGTCGAAGCTCAGCTCACACTCAGAGCTGTCCAAGGGCTGCTGGCCTCCCAGGCAGTACAGAGATCTGCCGGGTTGAGCTCCTGAGGGGAACTGCCAGGCCCTAGCCCAGCAGCTTCTTTTATAAAGGCTGATCGGTCCTGATTGGCTGCCGCAGAGACAGCCACTCCATCTTGCCTGGAGGACCTCTTTTCTGCTTCTCTTGCTCATCAGAATTAGTTCACCTCATATACAACCCTATCAGTGGGCCTGGGTGAACATGATGTGTGGGGCAACAAATAAACACAGAGTCATTTCGTGCTCCAGACACACAGCCAAGTGAAGGACTGAGGTGATGGCAGCAGAGCAGGAAAATAGACATATGCTTTTGCTCGTCAAGTTGTTGTGCGTACTGAGGGCTGTGATGCAAATTTCTTGGCTTGGGTGTAACACACATGGGAGGGTACAGTTCTCAAAGACATGCTGTTCTGTCGCCCTTTTCCCAGGCACAAGACTGCACAGCTGTGCTATACGGTTACATGCAGGACAAAAATATCCTATCAGATTTCACGGAGGGCTTTTGCCCAGATGGAGCTCTGTCTATGGCAGACCACAAAACAGGTCTGTGTGCCTGGGGAAAGAGAGTTGCTCCATCTGCTGTGTGGACAGCATGAATCACAGAGAGCAACTGGCAACTAAAGCTCTGACGGCAGTGCCAAGTCAAACTTTTGTAGCATGTCTTGTCTGTTGTGAACTATACCAAGGCTCAGCTTCTGGGCTCAGGTCAGCTTGCTAAACTGTGTGAAGATAGGGATCTGATTGTTATGTGTTGTTGCTCCACAGAAAAGCCGGTTGGCTCACATAAAGAAGAGCCTAGGGATGGTTTATTGAACCAAGACAAGCTGTGTGCCTAGGCGAAGGCCTGTAAAAGAGGAGATGTCATTGGTTTCCTGTAATGCCAGGAAAATGTGCCGCCTTGCCTCCATTACAGACTTATTTGGAAACTGAAGACAGGTTTGCAAGGAAAGAACACCCACTGCCTTCTGCTCAGTGATCGACTCACAGGATTCACAAGGAAAATTGTTTTCAGGCCACGATCGAGTCTTGCAAGGAGCATATGCTCAAATTTCTCTCCCAGGCTTCTCCTTCCAGAGGTGACTAGCATGGGGATTCCAGGACGGCCACCCATCGTGTGCCCCTCCCCCACCCATGCGCCACCCCTCCCTGCTCAAACTCCACCAATGTCCCTCCCCCACGTTGTGCTGCCCTCCTCCCCTGCTGCATCCCCTGCCTGCCTCTTCCTGCAGAAAGCACTGAGTCACTTCCTGTGGGTGCAGGGACAGTCCCGCATCACCCCTGGAGTGGTGCTATCTGGGAGCATCATGAGCTGGGTAGCTAGTTCTCTACTTGGGCCACCCTACTCCCGAAGAGATCTGGGCTTGCCCCTGCCCTCATCGGATGCTGCATGGCACTGACAGTAGGGAGGAGCACTGGGGGTGCATGTGACCCCCTGTACACTCCCTACATGTTGTCTCTGCCTGTTTCACTATCAAGAATGAAGATTCTGTGCTCTCAATAGTGCACCTTGAAACAGACAATGCCAGGCCAGACCATGTACGTGCGTGAGGCTGGATTCAGCTCACTTGCGTTCATCGAGTCTGGACATCAATCTAATGTTGCTGTCACGCTGGTGATTAGATGTGTACTTTTGACCATGCTGCTGGACTTCATGAAGGCCAGGTGTAACATAAGAGAGTATGATATAATGTATTGAATGGACCACTACCTTGGATTCTTTGGTCATTGTGTTGCTTTGTTGCTGTCAGGAGTAACAGGAAGTAGTAAGACATTCTCAAGGCTGTTCTCCACTCTGAATGCAGGAGCCTGCAAAAGATGTTAAAAAGATCATGCTTCTAGAGTCTTCTAGTTAAAAGCTTCCCAAGGTCACAGATGCCCTGATCCTGGGAGGTAGCTGCCAACATCCTAAGTGAGAAACCCCCATTTAAAACTCATGAAGACACAATTGGGATGTCTCCCTGTGGGGTGACCCCAAGCTCTCACATGGTCTTAGTGGAGAGCTTGAAAACAAAGAGACCACAAACAGTAATCTCTGATAGCTGACCTCAGTCTTAGGCATGCACAGACTTCCTATTACCTGTCAGGACACAAGAATCAAATCATTGCCTTAAAAATGGTGATTTTATTAATGAAACCAAAAGACATACTTGCTAAATATACCCGGTTGTGAGGTGTTACAGAGCAATTAAAAAACCACAGAGAATTACTTCCCTGGAATTCAGTTTGAAAGTCCCAGTGTACCAGAGCTGGGGTACATCAGCCAGCCTGAGAAGTCCCACACCAAACCCAAAATAAAAAAAAAATAACCTGATTGCATCTGACTCAACATTTCCTTTCTACTGACATATCTGTCATTCCAAGGTTGCTCTAAGGCCTAAATATTACTGAAATCTTCCAAGCCCATTTTCAGACTTATTCTATCTCTGTATCTCTCCTCCAGCCACACAAAAGACTCCCCCAGCAAGTAAATACTTCGGTTCAAAATCCCCCTCTCTCTTCCCATTGGCTCCCTGTCTGCTTGCCGGTACAGGACCCACTATCTCTGGGTTTAACCTTTACAGGTAATTTAGTTATCTAAATACTGGGATGTCTGGCAAAGAGGCAGTAACCCTCCCATCCATCACAGACTCAAAATGGAGTCATGTAGACAAAAGATTGGAAATCCCTTGGCTACGTCTACAGTACAGTGACCTGTCAACAGAAGTTACTGTTGAAAGAGCTCTTCCGACAAAACTTTTGTCAACAGATTGCAGCCACACAGGAAAGCAGCCTGATCTGTCAATCCACTCTGTCAACAGAGAGCACCCAGACTGCTCAGCTGCTTTCTTGACAGAACAGCCAACCAGAAGCACAGCAGACAGGGCTGACTGGGTGACCTGGAAGCCCTGTCTGTTGACAGAGGGCTCCTCAGAGTGTCCACACAGCTTTTTTTGTTGACAGATTTTGTCGAGAAAGGCATTTTGCCTCCTGGAGGAGCTGCAGAATGCTGTCGACAAGAGTGCTGAGTTCTGTCAACAGTATGTCAACAGAACGTAGTTTCAGTGAGGCCGTGCCATGAGTTTTATTGACAAAACTGGGGTTTTGTCAACAAAACTCTCTAGTGTAGCTGTAGATGTTATGTGGGCTAGGATTTCTCCCTTAGAACTTTGGAAAGTTTGGAC
Source organism: Carettochelys insculpta (assembly GCF_033958435.1). Lineage (NCBI taxonomy): Eukaryota > Metazoa > Chordata > Testudines > Carettochelyidae > Carettochelys > Carettochelys insculpta. Next base: position 69,277,249 of record NC_134144.1, read on the forward strand.
TGAGCGCCAGATTTGAATGTGAAGATTTAGGCCCATGCCAAAAGCTAGAAAAGAACAAACACATGCCAGCTAAAGTTAACATAACTTTTGATTCTTAACACCCTTTGGGAGCATTTATTTTTGGAAACAACACAAAATGAGGAAATGATGGAGTTTGAGCCTGAACAGGATTTGTCCTGCTGCATTCCAATTTTTACTTAGATCTCAGGATTTGTATTATCTGTGAATATTGTCTCCAAATCTGAAACTCTAAATGCTGTATAGCAAGAAACTGGCTGTAATATTTGTCTGTCTTTGCTTTGCCATCACACACAAATGTTTAGAGTTGTCAGAAAGCAACTCAAACAATACCCCAAACTCTAATCAACAGAAGTCATCATGGTTATTTCTTTATTGCTAACTGCCTCTGCTTATTTTCATAACAAAAACATTGTACTTTCTGTGGGAACAGATGCATTTGTGACTATTTGCACTGAAATACCCAAACATTACAGGAAAGCAGCAATTTACAGTTGGCTGACTGTGTCTCGTCCTCAGTATACAATTAGTGAACAATGAAGAACTCATTATCTTCTTATTTCATTACAGTCAAGGAAACAATTAAAAACGGTGTTTGGAAAAAACGAAAAATAAGAAAAAGGGAAAAAAAACTAACATCTTGGCTTTTCGGAAAACACAAAGCATCTGCTGTTGTGTCAAGAGCACTTTGGTGAAACTCCTCTGAAAGAATTTGCTGTGACATTGCTCGACTTTCATGCTGGGAAGGTGTGGGACAATGTTAAGAGATTTACAGATCAAGGGCCTGACCTGCAAGGAGTTCTGCCCAGCGGCAGGGTTCTGCCTGCAGAAGAGCTCCTTATAAGATCAGAACTTGAGGTCCCAATTCATCAGTTAACTGCTGCAAGGGCTTGGCTTTAAGCACTTGCTGAATTCCTAATGAAGTCAATAAGATTTAGGAACATACTTAGGAATTCTTTTCCTGTTGCGGATTCTGGCTGGCATTTTGGGGGAGTTGCATTCTTTTGCCGTCCTGGAACAGACAGTGGTCTGTCCAGTTGATCATAATGCTAATATGTGCCCGTTGTTTTGGAGGAAGACACAAACGCATTCACAATGAACAACTACGCTTTCTATGCAAGACGTTCTAAACCTCCATATGCACCTAACCACTCACCTACCCATCTGGATACATGCATGTAGAATACATCTGAACACCTCAAATATATTTACGATTACAGTAAACCCTCCATTTAATTCACTGCTGCAGGGGTGGGGTGTCCATTAAATACGAGGGTTTACATCCCACCCTCTCCTGCCAGGCTCCCCCAAGCACTGTGCCCACCACCTCAAAAAATGCCAGGGACTCACCAGAGCAGCCACCATTGGAGAAGCTGCCAAAGCCTGCTGCCACCATTGGAAGAGCTGCTGGAGCCTGCGGTCAAGTGGGGCTACAGCTGCTGGATCCTGCTGTGGCAGGAGCCATCAGAGTGGCCCCACTGCTGTGCGGTTCTGGCGTTGCTAGAGTGGCCCAGTCAGAGGAGCCCCTGCAGCTGGAGTGGCCCCGCTGCTCTGCAGGGCTGGAAGTGCGAGAGACTGCTGTGGCTGAAGCCAGCAGAACCCGCCGCCATGCACACCTCCCACCAGTAGTGGGGTGCATACATGAATGCCATCCGCTGTGTACATGCCCCAGCCCTGGTGGGAGAAGCACATGGTGGCTCTAATGGTGGTGCTCCAGGCCACGGTAGAGAGTTCAGCAGCAGCGGCTTGGGAAAGTCGCCTTACTTTTTTGGAGGGGGTGGGGGTGGGATTTAGGAATTTACAGGCCCTAGTTAAGTAGACCTGGGGAACAATGGCGGGGAGGGGGCTGGCAGGTATTCACTGTTCCTGGAGTCTACTAAATAGAGGTCTGTAAAATCGACAATCTCTCCCTTTCATTCTTACAAGGTATTTAGTGAGTGACTTATGCCCCGAAGAATGAATGTTTGTGTCATATTTTCTCTCCTACCTAATGAAACTATGGATGGTTTCATTGACAACCTAAAGGCCTAATCTTCTTTGGAATCCTGCCAAACACTCGGACTCTGATTTCTCTGTGTGTCAGTTACACAGTTAAATTATGGGATGTAAAGAAAGATTTCATGGTTTCAATTATGCTACTTTTCAGGGGGCTTTTGACTATCCCCCTTTTTTTTTTGCATTATGAAAGAGGGTCAGTAGAAAAATTCTATTTCCCATCTGCGTATGACACTTGACTGAATTGAAGTTGCTCAAGTGTCCTTTTATTTTGTTTCCTCTCCTGAGTGCTCCAGTCCTTTTCTCCTGTGAAAGTCAGGTCTATAGTACTTTTTATCACCACTATCTGTCCCTATTCTCTTCTTGTTCAGTTTTGATAAAGGCCAAGCAGAACTGAAACACCCTATTCAAGATCAAGCGACACAGTTGATTTGTATAATAACACTGCAATATCAGTATTCTAGTCTTTCCCATGTGTCACGCAGCCTAACATCTGGTTACTGTTATTTAATATGGTTGCAGCCAAGTTAGAAATGAGCAACATATACAAATATGATTCTTTCCAGTGTGCATTTGTCAACAGTGAATTTAATCTGCTGTTGGGCTGTGAATTCATCTAGCTTTGTTACATTCTCCGGGATACTCTTTAATTTTTTTTTTGTCTTGTCTAACACTGTGTCTACGTCTACCCAAGCTCAAAACTTCGAAATGGCCATTTGCATGGCCATTTCGAAGATTACTAATGAGGCGCTGAAATACATATTCAGCACCTCATTAGCATGCGAGCAGCTGCGGCACTTCAAAATTGCCGCAGCTCGCTGCTTAACGGCTCGTCCAGACAGGGCTCCTTTTCGAAAGGACCCCACCACCTTTGAAGTCCCCTTATTCCTATCAGCAGATAGGAATAAGGGGATTTCGAAGTTCCTGGGGTCCTTTCGAAAAGGACCCCTGTTTGGACTAGCCATGCGGCAGCAAGACGCAGCAATTTCAATATGTATTTCATTAGTAATCTTCGAAATGGCCATGCTTTTGGTCTCGTGTAGGCACGGCCTGTATGTATAGACAGAAAGAGAGAGTGTTTTAGTTGTAGTTATAAAATTGTATACATGAAAGTTAATAACAATACAGATGGGCTATGGTTACTCTAGAGAGTTTTGATGACAAAACCTGGTTTTGTCAACAAAACTAGTGGAATGTCCCTACACAAAATGCGTTTTGTTGACAGCTTGCCTACAAAACTCAGCACTTTCTCCGGCCGTGTTCTGCATCTCAGCCATGAGTCATGACACATGCTGCTGTCGGCAGAGTCTGTCACGAAAAAAGCTATGTGGACGCTCTGAGGAGGCCTTCTCTTGACAGACAGGGCGTCCAGAACAATGGGCAGCCCTGTCTGCTGTGCTTCCGGGTGCCTGTTTTCTTAAGAGAGCAGCTGAGCAGTCTGGCCACTCTGTCAAGAGAGTGGAGCACTCTTACATTTGGCTTTTGTGCGTGTCTGTCGACAGAAGCTTTGTTGGGAAATGCCTTCTGACAGTGACTTCTGTTGTCAGAGCACTGTAGTGTAACCGTCACCATAGCAGTTTTAGTTTGTCTGACGCCCCCTCCACCTTCACACTCTTGTGTTCTCTGTACAATGCAATAGAAACAAACATGATACTCTAAAATATTTTTAAAATATGCAGTCTTATTACAGAAGCGGTCTCCTCACCTAAAAAAAGATATCCCGGCACTGGAAAAGGTTCAGAAAAGGATGACTAGAATGATTAGAAGAAGTCCCATATGAGGAGAGGCTAAAATGATTGAGACTTTTCAGTTTAGAAAGGAGAAGACTGATGGGAGACATGATAGAGGAATATAAAATTATGCCAGGTGTGGAGAGGGTGAATAAGGAGAAGTTATCTACTTGTGCCCATAATACAAGAACTAGAGGACACCAAATGAAATTAATGGGTAGCAAGTATAAAACTAATAAAAGAAAGTTCTTCACTCAGGGCATCGTTAACCTATGGAACTCCTTGCCAGAGGAGACTGTGAAGGGTAGGACTATAGCAGAATTTAAGAAAGAGCTAAATACATTCATGGAGGTTAGGTCCATAAAAGGCTATTAGCCAAGGATAGGAATGGTGTCCCTGACCTCTGATTGTCAGAGGCTGGAGATGGATGGCAAGAGACAAATCGCTTGATCATTGTCTTTGGTCCACCCCCTCTGGGGCACCTGGCACTGGCCACTGTTGGCAGTCAGGTTGCTGGGCTGGACGGACCTTGGGTCTGACCCAGTATGGCCGTTCTTATGTTCTTATGTACTTATGCTGAACTTCTCTAATCTAGCACCCTTGGAACCTGAATGGTGCAGGATGAGAGAATTCACCAGACCACAGGAGGTCAGTATTATCTAGCAGCATTACCAACACTTCCATTGCTTACTGGGCTCTTAGAAGACATTTAGGGGTAAATAATAGCAAACAACAGCACAGAACACTGAGAGCCAGGACTGGTGGCCGTAAACAAACGTTATGGGACCAGAGGAAACTCAGCCACACCCATGATAAATGGTCATCCAGCTAACTAAAATCATGTCATATTATGCATATTCTGGACAAAAGAGTTCTTGATTAGAGAGTTTCAACCTGTACTGAATTGAATATTCTGGTCTCTTTTTAATTTTAATAATAAAAACGTACTGTGAAGGGATGGCAAGGGAAGCTAATTATGAGCCCAAAAGGGGTTATTCTCTAATCACTTTTGTGGAAATGCTCTTGGGTAAGGGATTTTTCAAAGTAGGAAGCTGCTAGTTCATGCAAACAGGTACCTGTTTGTGGTGCATTGTGATGGTCTCAAGTGTAAGACAAGACTGATACTGATCAAGTTTTTTTTCAAACAAATAAACCCAGCAGTGCCAATTATATGTCAGTTTGTTGAGCTTCAAGGCACAAGATGGACAATTTGACTCAACACTGGCATCTCTAAGCTTTCTTAAATCTCTAAAGTGTGTTGGCCTTGGTGATCTCCTGAGACTTGCACTTTGAGCCTGGCTCTGACAGGTGTATCTGCTCATGCAGGTGGCTATGGTTGCCCAGGTGATACATGAAACTGACCAATTTACATGGCGTATGAAGGTGAGTGAACTTTTTCTGTGGTTGTCTCAGGAGTGTAAAACTCTTGGCCCCAGGAAACCTCAGCTGTGTAGTCCCTCCCTGCTTTAAATACCACACTGGAGCCGTTTTATTTCCCAGAGTGTTTAAAATACCCACTCTTGGTTCTGTCCTATTTTAGCCTATTATGTTCTAAAAGTGAGGGTAATTAACAGGGAAATTTTCTGTTCTGTGCTACACTAGATGGTCACATGCAGCCCATGATATCTATGAATCCAGTCCACACAGACTCGTTAAGCTGTGTTCAGCACAACAGCTGCTACCACAGTAGTCCATTTTGATCACTGAATTGTTTTCCATTTATTTCACGCTACTTTCAGCAATGTTGTGATTGACTTGAGTTTGGATTTTCTTTCTCCAGAATTCTCTTTGCAATGTGATGTTTTTGTCTACTAAAAATGACATTTCTGAGGATGATTTTGATTAGTTTTTAAAATAGCTGAAGTGTTTATGAAAAATAGAGACCCCGGGTGGAGCTGACCTTCATTGACTTCTGAGCTTTCATTTCAGGCTTTAATGGTCACAGTCACTGATCCCTGAAGGCTGAGGGTTTGGGCAGCCGCCCAAGGGAGATTCAGGTGTCCCTGTTCCTTATTCCCTGTTCTAATTCCCCCCTCATAGGTGCAGGGAGGTATTGCATCACTACCAGGTTTCATCTTGGCTTCCTCACACCTGGGAGCTGGCCCCATTGCTGGCTCCTCCACCTCCTGGTCCCAACCTCCAGGCAACCCTCCAGGGTCTCACCAGCCTCCCCATTGTCCCACTGGCCCTTCTGCAGACTTTGCCAGCTCCTTGACCCTCAGTTCCACCAGTGCTGCTGCCATAGGTCCCACAACTTGTTGGGTCCTGCTGTGTGCCCTGCTGGCCCTCTGGGGTCCTTTCACCAGCCACCTGTGTAGAAGCTGCATGGTGAATGCTGGGAAGGCTGCAGGAATGTGATTTTGTGAGGCTGCCACTGCCCCAGCTTGCCTGCCCCAGGTAATCCCCAGCCAGGCTGGTCAGGGAAGGGGCCAGGGATCAAGGTGGGGGCTTGTCAGGGAAGGACAGAGCAGCCCATTGGGGGTTGTTGGATGTATCCCTCTTCTCCTGCCCCCCATGTAAGGACCTGCTGTGGAAAATCACTCACTGATTTCAGCAGGCTTTGAAATCAGACACTCTGTGACTTGCTACATGTAGTTTTATTTGTCCCTTGCCTTCCAGGTTACCTAATATTTTGCATACACAAAATAAGCAATTTCCACTCCAAAGAAAAATGAAAGTACAGCCTCACAAATGCGCTCCATGAAATGACGTGCGCATTTCAGAGTAATGCGATGGAAAGCTGGAGTCACAAGCTCAATGTTAAGTGCTTTCACTTATCCTTGAAATTAAGAGTTAATTATCGTTATTTGTAATCTGAGTGGGATTTCAATGACATAAAGCAACCATTGTCCAAAATAATGCTTTCTTATGAATCTACTCTTAAGCCACTTGCTGTTTTGAAAAAAAAAGTGTTTAGCTTCTGCAAAATGTACGAGCAAAATAATAGGTCTTGGCTAATTATCCCGTTCTTTGATACCTTTGTTGGTGAACTGAGATGGAACAGAGGCAGAAGCTTTTTTATTGCTGTTTGAAATGGCTGCACAGTCACACGAGCCATGCTTTGACTCTAAATAAACTGGCGTCTCAAAACAAGCCAGCAAACCGAGAAAGGAAAAAACCAAACAAAAAAAACCCTATCCCACTACTTATATCAAGGGGCACATTTTCCCTGTGACTTCAGTGGGAGAAATTCAGAACCACTGTTAACAGTTGCACAAAGTTGAAGGAGCAATTTTCAATGGCCTTGGGGATCACCTCCCGTCACCAGCCCACCAAAAATTCAACGTGTAAGAAATGCACGAGAGCTGAGACTAGCATAGTTACCTCATGTAAATCAGCCAGCCATTGATTGATGCAGGAACTGACGTTTACGGTTTGTATATGGTGTGATTCTCTACCCTCTTATGGGAAGCATGGGGATATTGTTCTTTGGAGAGGCCCATTTCCTCCTGGTTGCTAGGTTACACCTCTTTAAGGAGCATAGCAAATTTCCCCCTTGAGGTCAGGCTGCTGAGCTGGTGGCTAAATGGAGCAGCCCACCTTCTATCCCACTCCTACCACCCCATTGGGAACAGATGGCATTTAGCCGCTTCAGTTCTCTCTGGCGTGAGCACAGACCACATGCAGTACAGGCTTCTGGTTTCCTTTGATCTCTCCACTGGCCACCCTGGGCCAAACTCCCTTCAGGGGCTCAACAGATTGTCATTCCAACATGAGCGTGAGTAAAAGAAGGATCAGATTTTCTCTCACTGCAGCTGTTACCAGCAGAGCTAGAGAAGTTATTATCCCCCTTTATTCAGCACTGGTGAGATCACATCTGGAGTACGGCACCTAGTTCTGCCCCCACACGCCGGTATAGAAAGGTTGTGGATACATTGGAGAGGGTCCAGCAAAGGCCAATCAGAAAGGTTGAATTGCTGGAGCACATGACCTACACGAAGAGGCTGAGGGATTTGGGCTAATTTAGTTTGCAGAAGAGAAGACTTCAGGGTGATTTGATGGCAGCCTTCAACTTCTTGAAAGGGGGCTGTTCTGAGTAGAGACGGGCAGAAGGACAAGGAGCAATGGTCTCAAGTTACAATGGGGGAGGTCTAGGTTGGATATTAGGAAAACCTATTTCACTCAGAGGGTGGTGAAGCACTGGAATGGATTACTTAGCAAGGTGGTAGAATCTACATCCTTGGAGGTTTTTAAGTCCCAGTTTGACAAGTCCTGGCTGGGATGATTTAGTTGGAGCTGGTCCTTGCTTCGGACAGCGGGCTGGACTTGATGACCTGCTGAGGCCCCTTCCAGCCATAGGATTCTGTGATTTCATGATTCTATTTATTTTGCATAGTCTTCACTTGCCCAAAATTGCAGCAAGATCCTCTACTGGCAAGAGCTCTGGAGATGCACCAGAGAGCAAAGCGGTGGATAAGGGAACCTCAGTGCAGGCCAGACGTGGCTTCATTTGTTTTGCTGAAGCAATAATTTTCCTTGAGAAAAACAATTGTCATTTATTTTTCTTTTTTAAAATTTAATTGTGTGGATGCCGTGAAGACAGAGGACTGGACTTGATGACCTCTACAGTCCCGTCCAGTTCTATTATTCTATATTTCTATGATGTAATGCTTGCAAACGGTCCCCATTGTACAGCTCTGGAGACAAAACCTACTTTTTAGCTGTAGAATCCATGCAAAACTTTCCATCCCACTGTGCCAGCCTGATGTGGAAGAACCACTTCTTGCCAAGGGGGGACAACTGTATTTCAATTGCTTCATCAAAACATGACCTTTTGGTTGATATTGGTTAGAAGTATGCCAGTTGTTTTGAGTGTTTTTGTGAACTCGAGGGAAGTCAGTAAATGCATTCTGCATATGCCATCCAGCCACCATCTGATGGTGAGATCTTTAGTCTCAGTTGACCTTGTATGGATTTGCTATGGGAACTCAAAGATTAAAGGGCCCAGAACTCATGAGGGTCCAGATTCTCAGCTGCTGAAAATTAATGCGTCTCCATGAATCTCTAGGGCTGAACACGGCTCACCAGAAAGGTTGCACCTGGAACATGCAATTATTTTACTGGACAAGTGTTGAAACCGAACAAAAAGAAGTCAAATGTACACACACAGCTGTGTGCGTATGTTTATGCATCAGCACTGAATTTTAGAATCTGTTTTTGTAAGTTATTTGCACTCTCCTTTTCTTTGACTTGTTAAATACCCTTTTCTAACCAAAATAAAATGATAAAGGAAATAAAGGAGATAATAAACACTGTGGTGGGAGCACTTGCATTTTTCTTCTATTAATAATACAGAGATGGGTTTTGTCTGGAGCATTTTCATTGCAGTGGGTAACTGGATAGTGCTAGCAACCACTATGATGTGAACTGTGGTCTGTGAGTGCAGACAAAGATAGGGAAAGAAAAGAAACCCATAACTGAGCACTAAGGAAAAGAGCACTTGCCGATGTAACTGTGTTATTTATCAAAAGTGCCACTTTGGAAGCAGATATACAGCAAAACATTGACACTGGCTCAGCTATAAATCCCAGGTTTCTGTGTTACATCTCTTATTTGCAACACTAGTCAATTTCCCTTCCTTATATAGTCTGATTCTTCCAGAGTATCAGATCCTGGACAAACAGGTTCTAATTAGATAAGACATGACCTGAGGCTTTACCTACATGAATTCTTATCTCTAGTTCAAAATATTCAGAGAAAATATTCTTCCTTTTTCCTCTCCTCTTTTTTTCTGGCTCCCAGGCAGACATGTAAGTGAAAGCACCAAAGACCAGAAATTCCATGAAAACTCAGATGTTGCAAGATTTTACAGCCATCCAAGAACTTCCAACAAGCCCCAACTTTATGCAAATAGTATAAGATTCACCTACTCCTACTTCAAAGGAAGGAGTGGCTGTGGATCCAATTAACTTGCCAACAGTAATTCCAAAACACTCAAAACTTTAGGATTTGGGGTTTTAACCACTTTACTTTTTGTTGTGAGTGCATAGAGAAGGGGTGGAGGAGAGTGATTGAAGTGACAGTGTAAGTGAAAGAGGGAGAATCCAGCTGTTTAAACTGATGTAGCATCTCATAGAAATGTTTATCATCAGCTGCGATGCAGGATTTTTTGTCTTTTTTTGTTTTTGTTTTTTTAGAGGCAATCAACATCACTAACGTTTGTTTCCATTGCCTAAAACTCTCCGCATAAGTATCTCTCCCTTGCAAGCATAGCAGGCTTTTTATCTTAGATGTAGCACGTGATTACAAATTATGCTCACCCAGAGAAACAAAACATGACATGGTGACATAATGTTACAGTTGCTACTCACCCACAGTAAGAACAGGGCTTACAGGACATGTTGTTTAAGCGTCATAGATTAAGACTTTGCTGTAGTGCATTGATTTGCTCCTAAAAAAAAAAAAAGCCAGAAAACCATCAGGCCACTCAACCTCCTACCCAGCCATTGAGTGATATAGACCCTTAACATTTACCAGTGACTGGAGATGTGCTCCACAAGGTGCCATGATAGATAGATGGTGGAATAATTTTTCACTACAAAGCCTATTGTAAAGGCTGTTGTTTTTTTCTATTGTGTTAATTAATTATGTCATTTTTCCAGCACTTAAAGAAGCGGTGGTGGGTATTGGTTTAGGCCAGTGGCTAGCAAACTTTCTGAGGCAAAGAGATGAAATTAGACCTTTCGACCTCTGTGTAAGGTCCGGGTGCCAGTGATACTTTTAAAAGTCACTAATATTCCTTCTTCCAACCGCATCATTAATAAATAAATTAAAATGAAGAGATTCACTGTTTAGTAGTAGGCATCCTTCAGTCTGCATAGACTATGGATCACACCCTTTATAGTTTCAATTGAGGACTTCATTTACAGCGTCTATTGTGACTCTGAAGATCCACACGAGAGTGACAGTCCTAGCTGCATCTCTTGCAGATGTGGTGGGTGTCTGGCAAGTCCTTAGTGTGCTTTCTGTGCGCTCGCTTCTCCTCTGCTAGCTGTCTGATCCTCATCTTGCCCTTCTGAAGGCCCTTGTGTAACCCCTGCCTCCATCTGCTGCGGTCGTCTGCTAGTTCTTCCCAGTTGTCCAGCTCAATATCTACCTCTCTGAGGTCTCTCTTGCAGACATCTTTGTAGCACAACTGGGGGCATCCGGGAGGTCTTTTGCCAAAGGCTAGCTAACCATACAGGATGTCTTTTGGAATCCTTCCATCATTCATCCTGTGGACATGGCCAAGCCAGCGGAGCCGACGCTGCCTGAGGAGGGTGTGCATGGTTGGGATTCCAGCTTGCTCGAGGACGGCGGTGTTGGTCACTGTTTAGGTGGTAGTTTTTCCATTACCTGGTCTTTTGTTAATCCACAGGCAGGATGGCTTTGAGCAAGCTCCTGACTGCATGGGGGAGGAGGAGCAAGGCTGAGCTCCCACCTTGTGTGCCAATGATAATTGACTCACATGCCACTCTGGGCGCTCATGCCAGGGGTTGCTGACCCCTGGCTTAGGGACAGGGTCTCTGCCCATGTTGCTAGTATAGTATCAGTCTGGTCAGAGCTTGAGGAGGGAGATATACTTAAGATCTGCTTCTGTTTCTCTGACCCCATTGTAGAAAAATATCTGCCCTTCATTCCCTTCCTTGGCTTCTCTTGGGCTGGTCCTCAGAGACTGGTCTTCTCTGGAGGGGCAGACTGTAGCAGGAACCCCAGAGCACTGCAAACTGCAAGAGGATCTTCTCCATTTTTCTCCACCTTCACCAGCTATAGTAACTACTTCCTATCTTCCAACACACAACCCTAAAGAGGTGGTGGAATCTCCATCCTAGGAGGTTGTTAAGTCCTGGCTTGACAAAGCCCTGGCTCGGATGATTTAATTCAGGTTGGTCCTGCTTTGGGCAGGGGGCTGGACTCAATGATCTACTGAGATTTCTTCCAGCCCTAGAGTTCTATGATTCTATGAACCTGGGTATGTGTTATCACAACCCAGGGAGCCCAAAAAGACTGTGGTGCAGAACCAATCTCACAATGCAATACTCAATGGTCCCAAAGCACCTTAGAGACTAACACGTTTATTAGGCCATGAGCTTTCGTGGGTAAGACCCACTTCTTCAGATGATAAATGGAAGAGAAAACTAGAATCCAGGAGTTACATAGCAAGGTGAAGGATGGAGGAGGAAGTTATGTGTCCCTAGTGGGACTTGGATTCCTAACCCCGAAGCAAATTAAGTAGGTTGTGTCCCATTTCTTCGAATATCAAAGGTGAGGACATCGCTTTTGTAATACACAAAATAACTGAGATTTCTGTTCAGGCCTAGTTTAGTTTAAATGTGTCAAATTTGCAAATTAATTCCAGTTCAGATGGCTCCCTCTGTAAGCTTGTGGTAAAATTCTTTTGTAGAAGAATGGCTAATTTAATCCGTTTTTGAATGGCCGGAGAGGCTAACGTGCTCCCCTGGATGTTTATGTGTATAACAGCTCTGCAGACCACACCTGCCAAACGCAAGGTGGCTGCTCTGAGTAACACACTATTTCTGACACCTCTCTTTCAAGAAGCTACACTGCTGAGGAGACCTTGAGTCTGGGTCTGGCTGTGCCACTCATGGGCTTTGCAACCTTGGGCAAGTCATTTCATCTCCCAGCACCTAGTTTTCCTATCCCAGTTGTCTTCAGGGAAGGGATTACATCTTGTGAAATGTATGTCCGTGACTCTGGAAAATGGGTCACTGATGACGCTGAGGGCATCTAGGCAGGATTGTAATGCAAATAAGACGTAGCATGATAACAACAAAATTTTAGTTTGGTTTCATCCAAGTTCCAAGCAACATTCGTAGCTCCCAAAATTGGAGATAAACTCATCTCTAGGTCCCTTTAAGAGAAATTCTCTATCTCCAAAGTCTTCCCTGTTTTTACTGTGCTGTCAGCCACAACTCTGTTTCAGTGCTGAGTCATGCTGGGCTCTGTCTGCTCCAGAATGGTAAGAGACAGGCTCTGCATGGCAATGGGTTGCTTCCACAAGGAAAAAAATGAAAAACCTGACAAAATGATTGCTGTGCCAGAGGCAGATTGAAAAACCTGCCAGACTTCTGAGAAAGACAGAGGATCCAGAGTTGCAGGCCCCAAATCAGATCCTGAAATTGCTAGCTTGTCATTAATCCCTAGGTAATAGGAAATGGAGATTGGGATCAGTAGCTTCTGCCTTTTATTAAAGGGGGTGCTGAAGATTTGTACTGGAGAGGAAGGGTGGTCTTGTGGTTAAGATTCTGGCCTGGGAAACCTAGGTTCTCGTTCTTGTTTTGGATGCAGACGGTGCGATCTGGGGCCTGTTATATAATGAAGAGATTAAGTCTTAAAAACGAGCAGGTTCTGAACTTCTATGGATTCTCACAGTACGTAGGAGCTTGACTCCTTTGAGTGGTCAGCCCTTAATCTCTTTAGGGCTCTATCCCCCATCTGTGAAATGTTTTAAACTGACTGTATAGACCAGAGATGGGCAACGACCAACAGTGAGTGGGCTGCATGGGCAGCCCTCCTTTACCTCACTGGACCACAGCAGCCTGAAGCCCACTGGGATTCCACCTGCAGCCCTGCAGACCCATTGTCTGTGCCCCTTCCCCCCAGGTTTCTCACACAATAGGGCACCAGAGCCCGGCACTTATCTGCTCCTTCACCTCCTCCCCAGTTTGTTTGGAGGAGGTGCAAATTGTCTGATTGGCAGCATTCCAGCTCTGGAAGGGAGGGGGAGGCGTGCGGATGAAACAAGAATCAGGCCATGTGTGGTGCTCCAAAAATGCAGGGCTCCAGTGCTCCAGTGTATGAAGGGGTAAGGCAGCTTGAAAAGAACAATGACCAAAGGAAGTGGAGAGCAGAAGGGGGCAGCAAGGACTCTGCGGTTATTCTCTGAGAAAAGAAGGTCAAGGAGAGAGTGCATAGAGGTGACCAAAGAGTGGAACCTTTTCCTAAACAGAGACGTCTGGCATGAGACTGAGAGAAGCAAAGCAGTCAGTGGAGTGAGTCCCACTGGTAAGGTCTGACGAAAGGGTAAGGTCTGACGAAAGCCAGCCCTCCAGGAAAGAGCCTAGGGAGGTGGTCAATGGAAGACCAGCAAGGGGAATTGAAGAGGCGTGGCAGGCCCAGCCAGTGAAGAGGGGCTGTTGGTGTGAGTTTGTACCCCTGGTTTGCGGGTGCTAGAGAATCACAGTTCTGAGAGAGGGGTGAACACAGGGAGGTTGTGAGGGGAGAAGAGAGAGGCAGAGCAGCAAGATGCCCAGAGGGTGGAAGCAGCAATGAGTTGGCTAAAGAAGTGCTTGGCAGCTGTTTATAGGTTCCCAGGACTGACGCAGTGTGAGGATCTGGGTTCCCCTACCAGCCACCAGAGAACATGGTGTGGAGCTCCTGAAGACATAAGTACAAGGCCTTGGAATTTTGTTTGTTGATCTTTGTTATCCTGAAGGGGAATTGACTTAAATCATGACCTGCAAGGGAAGAGGTGTATGATCAGAGGATCAGAGCAGCTGTCAACAGCGAGTGATTGATGGGCAAGGACCTGGCCCTGAGGATGTGCTCTTGCAGTGAGTCCCCACTTCACACACCCTTAATACACAGCCCAGCCTGTTTTTAGTCCTGACACAGATATTTTAACCTAGTATAGTAAAAGAAATGTAGTTTGTCTACCCTTATTATGTGTCTGGGAGATAAGTATGAAGGCCATCACCAGGACAGATGCTAGAGGGAGGGCCCAGCGGCAGAGGAGAAGGTGCCAGAGATTGCTGCACATCAAAAGAGGGCAAACCCAGGACCCTGAGTGGAGACAGGATCAGAACCAGATTCCCTCGGCAAAATGAAAAGGACAAGGAGCAAGTACGGCAACCTGAAATAACAAACAGTCACCAGGCAAACAGCATGCACTGACCTGATGAAGAGAAACCATTACAAAAGAAGGTCCGCACTGAGAACCCTGCAGGTTCCATCCTGCCACTGAAGATGGGAGCCGCAGTCCACACTGAGAACCTTGCTCCCTTTGTACTTAGCCTGCTTGGCCACCAGGGTAACAGACTGGTCACTATAAACATCATCTGGCAGGATGTGTGTGTGTGTGTGTGTGTGTGAACATATGCTCGCTGCTTTTCTACTATATTCTTAATAAATGCGGCGTGTCTCCTTTTCCCCTATCAAGATTCCATGTGCTTCGTAGAAGCATAACATTGGAACCCTGAAAGTCAACCAAGAAATAATGAGCAAGATTCTCTGTTCCTAAGCCTCCCTCAGCAGAATAAACAGGGATGGAACAGCAGGGTTGGCTAAAAGGAGAGGAAGAAAAGATTTTGGATACGATGACACAAAACACAGGGTAGGAGCAGAAGAGACTGGATGCAGTGGGGCTTTTTTCTGAGGGCGGCTGACGGCCCTTACCTTGAAGGTGGTGAGTTGGGGGCTGGCGGTAGACAGTAGTAGTAGTGACGAAGGAAAAGAGGGCTGGAAAAGGTGAAAACCATTGGTTTGGCTATAGCAAATCCATGGAGGGTTTTGAATGCAAGGAGGATAATGTTGAACTGGATCCAACAGTGAACTGGCAGCAGCTGGAATTGCTTGAGGCCAGAGTGCTGCAGAAATAGTAGTTGAGCGGAAGGATGAATTTGTGGTTAACAGGCACAGGCAGGAAGACGTGGGTCTCTTCTGCCACAGATGTCTCGTGTGACCTTATGTAAGTCATGGAGCTTGTCAGCACCTCATGTTCTGATGCAACAGCTACTCTGTAGCTGTAACTCAGAATAATTTATGAGTTAACTTATTTTGAACTTCGGTGCTGTCCACACGACACCGAAGTTCAAAATAAGTGGCTATTTTGAAGTTTTCGCTACCTTTTGTATGATGAGGGGTATTAAACCGGAAAACCGTGTTTAGCTGCAGAGTTGCTATTTCGGGATACAGTGTAGCCATAGCCCTTGTCTGTAAAACAGAGACCATCCAGTGAAAACTCTTTTGAGGGGCTGAAGAACATTTAGCTTCATCAAAGAAACTGTCTTCTAGTAAAGTCAGGGTGAAGAGTTCTCAGCATGTACTGTGGCACGGTTTTGCCTTGTAGGAGACTGCCTACCCTGGGTGGAATATTATGCAGGTCGTGTTGTAATACCAACAACTCAGGGGTCGTGTGAAGTTTAATTAAAGTCCAGGGAAAGAGGTGGGTGTTAGAGCCCAAGAGACACCATAAGCAGCAACATCAAAGCAATGTCTACACAGCTATTGTTAGAACATTGACATGAGCGCTGCCAACCCTAATCTATCCGCCTGCGCTGGGAGCATTGGTGCTACTCACAGCGATAGAGGTCTACGAAGTCATGAATGATAAAGAGAAAGTGAACATGAAAGTGTGATTTATGGCTTCATATAACACACGAACCAGGGTCAGCTGAAGAAATGAATAGGCAGCTGGTATAGAACAAGCACCAGAAAGTACTTCTTCACACAGTGCATCTGTGAAGTTCGTTGCCCAGGGAAGTTGTGAAGGCTAAAACTATAACTGGTTTCAGAAAAGAATCAATAAGTTCCTGAAGGATAGGGCCAATGGTGGGTATTAGCCAATGTGATCAAAGATGCAGTCCTATGCTCCAGGTGTCCCTCAGCATCTGACTGCAATGATTATAGAATCATAGAACACTAGGACTGGAAGGGACCTCGAGAGGCCATCGAGTCCAGCCCCCTGCCGCAATGGCAGAACCAAGTACTATCTAAACCATCCCTGATAGACATCTATCTAACTTGTTCTTAAATATCTCCAGCGATGGGTCTGGATGATGGGGGATAGATCATCAGATAACTGTCCAGTTCAGTTTGTTCTGATTGAAGCACCTGGCATTGGGCTACATTTGGAAGACAGGTTACTGGGCTAGGTGGGCAACTGGTCTGACCTGCATGGTCATTTTTATGGTCTTCCAGCACACTGTGTAGACACAATCCATAGGTGCTGACTCTGGTGTGGGGGAGGGGGTGGAATGGGAGCAGGGCAGATGTGGCACAAGGGTGGGACGAGGTGCGGGGTGGGAGGAAAGGGTGGAGGGCTGGGTCCAGAAGGCAGGGTCATGAAACCCCTAGCAGGATGGAATGTCAGTGACTATGACATAATCTGAAAGGAATCAGAATGACTCAGGGACCGGAGCCTTTCAAACTCACCTTCTCCCAGTAATGCACTCAGGCTCTTATGCTGAAATAATAGTTCCCTTTCATTTTTTTTAACAGTATGTCTTTGCTTCTCTTTATGCATCTCAGGATTGTTCCTGCTTTTTATGATCACTGTTAGAGCTTTTACAGAGGGGTATTTTATTGTTATTCTTTTCCCAACAGCACAGAAAGATCCCTGAGGCAAAAGAAGTGTGTGTGGGGGGTGGGGGTGGGGGAGTAAACCTTTGCCATGTACTTACAAACTGCATAGTGGAATTCACTTCAGAGCAGCTTCAGATTGTGTGGATTCAGTTCTTTCTCTGAGGGTTCCCAACATCTTCAGGCTTTCATGGAAACCCTCCTCCTACAATAAGCTCTGCCAGCATCCTCTGCAGTTGGACTGTGCATAGATGCAGAGATTGTCTGTGCCAATCTCTTTGTCGTGCCTGGTTCTCTGGTCAGGCTCCCCCCAGAAGGCACTGACTGGCTCTCGGAAGTACTAGGTTTCTTCCATTCCCATTGAAGTTAACAACCTCCATCCCTCCAGAACACTTGGAATGGTGAATGGAAATCCCCATCTCACTGAGGGCAATAGGAGTTTTACCCCTCGTGTGTAAAGTGTGGTCTAGTTCTAAAACGTGACCATTGAAGTAGTGTCTTCTCACGAAAAGGGCAGACTATGTATTAACTATTAAATTGCTGTTCTCAACAAATCTGTGTCTATGGCATGCAAAAACCCAGGTGATATCTGCTCTGTCTGCTGTTCCAGATGGGATCTTGCATTCTTTCAGTCCTGCTAAAAGCCAATGCAACTGTGAGAGATGGTGCTAAATTCTAGCTTGACTAATGTATCATCAGAGGTATTAACTAAGTGTTCATTGTACAATATGTAGCAACAGCAAAGAGTGACCCTTGTTTGACTTTCAGGCATCAAGTTGAGATTGCAGGGACTGCAGTTAAAAAACAAAACAAAACAAACCACACCACCACCGCCAACATGTGTTACTTGTCAGCTGATCAGACTTACTTGCAATCATGGACTCATAACACAAATCCAAGGATGCCGCTGGTTCAGATTAAGGACTCTTGATGGTGTATATCATTGTGGATCCATTGAAAACAATTGTGTTGCGATGATTTATGCCAGCTACTGAACTGGCCCTCTAAATGTGACTCATCACAGGCTAGGTAGAGGCTTCATTTACTTAAAGCTTCTATTTCTTGGACTTATGCTGCCCTATAACAGCTCCCCTTTTCTCCCTCCTCTACCAGCATCACCATGTTTTCCCCCAAGCTGTCTCTGTCTCACTGAATACCTTTGCAGAGCCTAAGGCTTATTCTACACTAGGCAGGTAAGTCAATTGCAGAAACACAGTTCTAGCTATGTTAATTGCATAGC
This sequence comes from Carettochelys insculpta, assembly GCF_033958435.1. Lineage (NCBI taxonomy): Eukaryota > Metazoa > Chordata > Testudines > Carettochelyidae > Carettochelys > Carettochelys insculpta. Next base: position 69,295,531 of record NC_134144.1, read on the forward strand.
TAGAATAGACTTATCTACAATCAACTTACCTGGCCGTCCACACAGAGGGAGGCTCTCCTGTCGACACCCCTCACTCCTTGCAATATCAAGGAGTACAGGGGTTGACCACCAACCCCAGAGAGCTCAATTTCATGCATTTCTGCCAGGTGTGCAAAACTGAACCCTGGAAATCAACCCTGACTGGGTTGATCTTCCCCATAGTGCAGACATACCCTAAGTGCCTGGCCTCAACCTCTCCCTTCTTTGTAATCCCCCTTTAGTCCATAACACCTGTGACATCAGACACCTCTGGTGTCTACCTGAACTTCCCTTAGTCAAGTCTGTTCTTTCCCTGCATCGTCTCCCTTCTTTACTGCTAAGTATTTGCACAATCTTTATGGGAAGGCATTAAGAGGTTGTGTAATCTTCCCCTCCCTCCTCTGAAGCTATTTCATTCCTCGCATATGCTTTTTTCTTACCCTTGATTACTCTTGCCACTCCTTTAATCATTCATTTGCTTCTTTCTCCTTCCTCAACATGTGTTTATTGCTAGAGAGCCCACACAGTCCTTTGGGCTTACCTCAATTTACCTAGCAACGCTTTCCATTTCTCCTCTTTCTATTCTCCCAGTAACTTCATTCCACTGATTTCATCTAACACTTCTTGTATTTCTTCACAAGTGGTCTCTGCTGAAATTCAGTTTCTCTCTCTCTTCTTTTTTAATCTCTTTTCACAGCCACTGTCATTTACACCAGTGTTTCCCAACCTGGGGTCCATCGGTATTGCAGGAGGTCTGTGAAAAAAAGAAAATATAAATAAAAATTATCATAGAAAATAAGTTTTAAAGGAATTGCAAAGTTACCATCAATTATTATTAAATATCTCCCAATAATGTTATTAATTGCTGTCCAAAATCTATGTTGTGGCTTCTTTTTTCATTTGATGAAATATATATAGCAGCTAGAACTGGCTTTGATGGGGGTCTTCAAATGGTTGGGTGGGGAATTCGGGTGTCTGTGAATGGCTTTAGGGCATAGCTGGGGATCCAAACTAGTGAAAAAGTTGCAAACCACTGACATACAGTATACACTGATTCCATTCTCTACATTTTTTCTCTTCTACCTAAATCACGGATTGCGTCCTTCCTAGTCCTTTTCCCCTTCTTACATGCTATGCCATTAAGGAAAATATCCAATATGACAAGTATGAACTTTTTACTCCACTTACTTTTTACTGGAATTGGTCGACAATGTTTCCAAACCTTTTATATATTTCTTTCCACAGAAAATTGGGTCTTGGACCAAATAACTGCAAAAAAAATGTCTGTTTTTCTAGAAAATTGTTGGTGGATTTTTTTTCAGAAAACTCTTCGACAAAATGGAACATTTTCTGTTGAAAATTTCAGCAAACATCTTTTGGTTTGTTTTTATAGGATTGGCATAATCTTAAGAAATGGGTCTTACCAACAAAAGCTCATGAGTACATGAATTTGTTAGTGTCTAAGGAGCTACAGGACTGCTTATTATCTGTGAAGCTGTGGGCTAACGTGGCTACCCCACTGATAAAGGTTGTACAGACTTTGTTTGGCTTCACATTCATGTCTGAACCTGAAACTGGATAAGCTGCATGGGATATGTTGGTCTAACACAGTTCTAAGCACTCCACAAACATCACTCTGCCCTTCTCTTGACTCCACTATAGTTACTCTGTTATCTTATAAGATCTTGTGCCATGTTATGATTGACAAGGTAATCCAGAGCTTACACCACACGGGTTTACGAGATTTTTTCCTTCTATTACGCGAGCACCTGTTATGGGGCACAATGCCATTGGTTCACCATTGTAACAGACTGTATAGCAGCCCATTATAAGAACCAGTTCTTGCCAGACAAGCTTGTCATTTAAATAAGCCAAAGACTGGAGAGGAAACAAAAGCACAGATAAACAAGGTCCGTGATACCAATCGAGCGATCATGGTTGGATCAATAAGTTGGCTACCGAAAGAAAATTACACCTAATACGTATGCTATCCATTGGCACATGGAACATCCGAACACTGTGGGCACCTGGAAAATTAGAGCTGCTTCGGAAAGAAATGGAGTCAGCATAATGGATGGTTCGAATAGGAGAGGCAGAGCCCACAGAGAATGGATAGATGATGTAGTAGATTGGTGTGGAGCTAGTCTACAGAAACTGAGCCACTCTGCACTGGATAGGGAAAGATGGAAGGAAATAATGAGAGAGGCATCAGACACCAATGGGCGCTGAGCCCATGGTTATTGATGATGATGATGATGATGAGTTATAGTCAGAGGAGTAGCTGTGTTAGTTTTTAAGGTGCTACAGGACTGAGTGTTTTTGTGAAGCTACAAACTAACAGTTGTATTAATTAGGTAATAAGCTTTCATGGGTAAGACCCACTTCCTCAGGTAAGTTTTCTGCTCAAATCTGATGAACTGGGTGTTACACACAAAAGCTCATTGCCTAATAAAAAAAATTATTAGCCTTTCAACTTCTACAGGACTGCCTGTTGAGTATGCAGTTCTGCAAGTTTACCTCTTGTCCAAACTGCAAGACCTGCCAATACGAAATCAGAATACATTATATACACAAGCAGACAACAAAGGGAAGAGATGGGCATACGGAGGGCCAACACACAGGAGTCTGATGGAATGGAAATATGACATTACTGCACTAGCTCAGCATTTTTTATTCAGCTATACAAAGAAACAGGGTCCAGATACAGATTGAACCTCTCATCTGGTACCCTCAGGATGTGACCCATGGTGAACGAGAGAATTTGCCAACCCATGGGAGGTCAATATTGTCTAGCAGCATTGCCAACACTTTCATTGCTTCCTGGGCTCTTAGAAGGCATCTAGGGGTAAATTACAGCTAAATAACAGAACAGAACACTGAGAGCCAGGACTGGTGTCTGTGAAATTGATTGGATCATGGAAAACTTGGCCACACCTACGATAGGTGGTCATCCAGCGACCCAAAATCATTTTGGATTATGGATGTTGCTGCATTAAAGAGGTTCAACCTGTATCTTTGAATTCACAAAATTGTTCTCTACCACAGGAAACCATTTTTCCTCCCTTTCGCTTGTAATTCAGAGGTTCCTCTGCTCTATTTTGGGCACAAACCCACTCCTCCATTTTTGTTTAATAGGGGTGTTAACTTTTGAAGCCCTTGCAAGCCAAAACTTTTGTGGTGCAGACAAATGCAGCAGCGGTGCTGACATACGCTGCCGGCCCAGGGGAAAGGTTGGCGGGGGACAGGTTCCAGGCCCTGGAAGGGTGGAGCCAAGAGCGGAAAGTGCCAAAGGCAGTCAGCTCTCAGTGCTACCCAGACCAGTGGTGTCCAATGGAAATTGAAAGATTGTGACAATTGTGGTTGGCGTCTTTCTATATTTGCCATGGCCCCCCCCAGAGCCAGGCTCCCCCAGTGCCCTCCTAAATAAATGCCAGGGACTTGCCAGAGCTGGAGCTGCCACCACCAGTGGAACCTGTGGGTCTGGAAGAGTCACTGAAGTGGTCGTGGCCACCACTGTGGCTGGGGCCAGAGGAGCCATGGGAGTGGCTGGGCCCACGACAGTGGCTGGAGCTGGAGGAGCGGCTGGGGCTGCCGAGGCTGCCACTACTGGAGCTGCCACACTCTTCTCCCATCGGGGTGGGGTACGTGCCTGGGTGGGCAGCACTCCCATGCAGCTCTAGGAGAAGCCGCATTGTAAGGCTCCTGCAGTCAAATCACCACAATGCGGGTGGTGAAGCATTGGAATGCGTTGCCTAGAGAGGTGGTGGATTCTCTATCCCTTGAGGTTTTTAAGTCCTGGCTGGACAGGGCCCAGGCTGGGATGGCTTAGTAGGGGTTGATCCTGCTTGAAACAGGGGGCTGGACTAGATGACCTCCTGAGGTCCCTTCCAGCCCTGCGATTCTGTGATTCTGTCCTGTTCACCACATCAGGCAAGCAGCGGCCATATGGGACACCACAGGCCCAGACTATGGTGCTGCTCCTTCTGCTCCCTGACAGCTGTGCACAGCCCGAGCAGCACTGCCGTGGCACTTTTGAGGGTCCCAGAGCTCCAGGCCCAGAGGCAACTGCCCCTTTGGCCCCACTGACAACAGGCCTGAATCCCAGTGTAATAAGTACACAACCTAGTCTGCAGTTTTCAGCAGAGATTTCTTTGCTGGAGACAAGCCTCATTTTCACTCTCATATCCACCTCTTTCCACAGCTGCTGCCTGACTGTTACACACCCCACAGCATAGGCATCAAGGGTTCTTTTTCCTTTATTACAGCAAACAAACATCAAAGGAAAAGGTCCATATTTTGCACGACCTCTGGGCTCTCCAACACATTCTGAACAGACTCTTTTGCTGTATCAAGCCTAGCCTGAAATCCATGGGTGCATTTTTAACATTCTGTAGTCTGTAAGTCTGTAAGAACCATCCTTCTCACGCTTTCGCAAAGCACTCCAGACCAATGAGTTCCTCTTGTTAGTAAAGCGCACATAGTACATATGGGCCTATGGAGATTTTGAAGCACTTCCGAGGTTCCCACTTGCAATTTTAGAAAATATCAAAAACTCAAAATTGAATTGTACTCTGCAGAAATGAGGGGCTGATTTGTCTAAATCTATGGAGATTCTTTGTCGAGGAGATGCTGTAGGAAATATATGCAGCCCTGACATCTTAGAAAGGTACCCCTGAACTGAATAGCAGGTGGAACTAGCCATGTGAATAAGATTTTCAGGATGAGGTGCCAACCTTCTGGTGAAGTCAGAGATGGGCCCAGATCAAATAATCCAGATCCAGTCCCAAACTTTCCCAGGTTGGCACATCACAGAAATAGTGATCAGCTGTAAAGTTCAGGTGCAAGTATCTCTCTTCCTCCTTCTCTCTCCCCTCTATCCTTATCATGGTTATATCTGAACTGGTGGTTGTGACCTGTCCCCAAATTCAAGATCTATACCATGTGAATTGATGGCTTCAGTAAGAGGACCTTTAACCCCTTACTAGGTCAGCAACCTGAGCACAATAGAAAATACACCAAGCCAGCATATTGCAAAGCTTCTCATTCCTTCCACTTCAGACCAAAAAATCATCTGTGGCTCTCCCGAATTCAGATTCAGTGGCTGGGCACCAGGTTACTACATATGTGCAAGATCACTCTCTGACATATGCCCACAGAAATAAACAGGGATCCTCATTTTCCAGCTTCAGTACCTAGTCTTCCTGCATTTAAGCAAGTGGGAAGGCCGACAACTCCACCCAGCTCTGAACTTGAAGTTTTATAGGACCTTCTTTTATGCCTCCATCAAAAGAGTGTGTAGACACATGTACCTATTTTTCTTTCTCTTGATGGTCATTGAATACTGAGTAGGATATCCTCATGTCACCACCCTATTTGTGACTCCATTGATGGCTGATCATCCCCATTCTGGAGCCGCAGGTCTTATCACAGAAGGGGCAGGCGTTGGTAGCTGTTGGAGGGGCATGGGACAATTTTTGGCACTCTTTTCTTCTTCTCTGTCTCTCTTCATCTGCACGGCAGCAGGACCTCTGAAATCGTGCCATCCGGTCATAGATTACTGCTCTCCCTTGGGGATGGTCCTGGGCAAGGTTCTCCCGAGTGTTGACCCTGACGCTGCACTACACTACACATACACCTACACTTTACCAGTACACATCGATAAAGAACATGAGGTTGTGTAGAAAAGTATCACTGAAAATTAAAGTGTTGACTGTGGCAGGCTGACATATATACTGGTAAAATTGAATGAGGAATACAGCTGTTCATATTCAAAGTGTGAAGATTAGCCCCTATTTTTTGTCTGTGATCTTTTTAGCACATACAGAGCAAATGGCTTAAAATAAGAATACTTGGACAAACTTGGAACTGGATTGGTCGCTCACTTTCATTGACGTAAACAGGGAATAGTTCCGCAGAATCGGTGGAGGTGAAATGAGCATATTAACACCAGATCAGATCCTTTATGTTTAGACAATAGAATTCAGAAGTTATCTGTGCAACAAGCTACATCTATAACAAATTACAGCCTTAATAGGTTGGCTGGCTGAGAAGTTCCCCTCCCCACACCCACCCACATGCCAACTACTTTCAGCAGGATGAAATGTTGTTTACTTAGGAATGTTGCATTTGTGAAAATAGAATGAGGGCATCAGCATTCCTACCACAGTGACACAACTGGAATCATTTATTCATAAGTCTCAGGCACCCCAGCATGAAAAGGATGTGGATGTGCTGGAATGGGTTCAGCAGAGGGCAACAAAAATGATTAAGGGGCTGGAGCACGTGACCTCTGAGGTGAGGCTGAGGGATTTGGGCTTGTTTAATTTACAGAAAAGAAGAGTGAGGGGTGATTTAATAGGAGACTTCAACTTCCTGAAGGGGAGCTATAAAGAGGATGGAGAGAAACTGTTCTCAGTAGGGTCAGATAATGGAACAAGGAGCAATGGTCTGAAGTTAGAGGGAGAGGTTTAGGTTAGATATTAGGAAAAATTACTTCACCAGGAGGGTGGTGTAGCGCTGAAATGCGTTGTCCAGAGAGGTGGTGGATTCTCTATCCCTAGAGGTTTTTATGTCCTGGCTTGACAAGGTCCTGGCTGGGAGGACTTACTTAGGGTTGATCCTGCTTGAAGCAGGGGCTAGACTAGATGACCTCCTGAGGTCCCTTCCAGCACTATGATTCTATGATGATAAGACATTTTGTGAAACAATCAGCACATATTTTTCAATCTAGTTCCTCACAAACATGCTAACGATTCTGGTATTTTACACAGTTCATGTATTGTCATTTTTGATGCAAAGTAACTTGAAAAGGATTAATAAGGAAAGTGGGAGAATCCCGGCATGTGGAGGCTGTCCAGTATTTCTGAATACGTGTCAATTACACCCAAAGCAAACAAGAGTGAACACATTCTTCAATGAGGAGCTGTGGACAGTCAAAGATGAATAAGTGACTCTGGACCTATCTGTCTCATGGGGTTTTAATTCAGTTTCTTGCAAAGAATATCCCCATTAGTCCTCCAATCCATGGTCTTTCTCTTTGCCTGTCAAAAAGCTCTCTTGATGGTCTACTAACCTTTTTCCAGGCGTCCATCGATAAAAAGAACAAATAATGATAAAAAAACACCGTCGGATATCTAAGATACCTTCTCTGGGACGAAACATAACCGGCCCTGAAAATCTTGTCTGGCAAACATTGCTCTTATCACCTTGTGCATCAACTGACATTCAAAGCTGATGAGCCGTTTCACTCAGCCTACGACTGTGATATGTTGTATTTATTTAGTTCAGCTGAATTTTGAGTGAGCATCCTAAGCTCCTGGCATATCACAGAGTTAAAAATGCATCGCTGGGCCTGCCTTTGAACCTCAAATTCCTGCCAATTGCCAATCCACTCCTAAGGATTCGGTTCTGGGTCAGATCCGAAAGAGAGCAGGGGGAAAGAGGGCTGAGGGATTGGGTCTGATGGGCTGGGAAATGGAGCAGGGGTAGGGGTGGGAAGATTGAGGTTGCTGGAGGCAGTGCTGCCCGTGGCAAACGGTAGCTCCAGGCATTTGCATCACAGGAGAATATTAAATTAAGTAATGCCCTATGCAGCTGCATACCCTGTATATGCCTAAGGACAGTACTGGTAATGCCTCCACACCACCACTCCCCAACTTGGCCCTGGTCAGGATCACAGAATGATAGAATCCTAGGGCTGGAAGGGACCTCAGGAGGACATCTAGTCCAACCCCTGTCTGAAGCAGGATCAGCCACAACTAAATCATCCCAGGCAGGACTTTATCAAGCCAGGACTTAAAAAGCTCTAGGGATGGAGATTCCACCACCTCTGTAGGTAACACATTCCAGTGCTTCACAACTCTCCTAGTGAAATACTTTTTCCTAATATCCAATCTACACCTCCCGCTCTGTAACTTCAGACCATTGCTTCTTGTTCTGTCGTCTGTCACCACTGAGAACAGTCTCTCTCTATCCTCTTTAGAGCCCCCCTTCAGGAAGTAGAAAGCTGCTATCAAATCACCCCTCACTCTTCTCTTCAGCAAACAAAATAAACCCAAATCCCTCAGCCTATCCTGCTAGGTCATGTGCTCCAGCCCCCTAATCATTTTCATTGCCCTTCACTTGTCCTGCTCCAATGCATCCACATCCTTTCTGTACTGGGGGGCTCAGAACTGGATGCAAGGATGGCGAGAACAGGAGTTGTTCTGGCCCAATTCTCCCTACTGCATGGAGGCAGGTGGGGAATGGGAGGAGCCCTGGCTTGGCCCCACCCACCTTTACACAGGATTAGCTAATCCAGTGCAGGTGGGAAAGTAAACTGCTCCATAGAAAGCAACAAGGTGATTTATGACTTTTCTGGAGTTAATTCTGACTCTGAGGGGGAATCATGTCTTGCAGTGTGTCTCGATTGCTCCTAGGACCCATCCCTCACTCTGGTGCATGTCTCGAGTTGAAGTCTAGCCAGCCAGGCTCAAAATACCCGATGTGGGGATGACTTCTGCCGGGATAATTTCCTAGCTCCAGTGCTGCAGCTCCCAGAGAGCCAAGCAGTGCACAGGGCTGGCAAGCCTTAATGTGCCTTTGCTTCTTTGGGAAAGAGGAGAGAAAAGAGCCCATTTCAGACATAGGGTGTGTGCTCAAACACTAGCCAGCTCCCATGGGGACTCCTAAAAACAATTGTCCGCCGTCTGAAATGCTCTGGAATGTGATGAGGCCTCAGTGATGACATTTGTGTTCTGCTGGTGGGAAAATATATTGTCCCCAGCAGCATCAACTCACACTTTCAGTAAGTGAGAGACAAGGGAGCGGGAATAATATCATTTTATAAATATATTTTTAAGAAGAAGCAGACTTTTGAAAGGTCAGTGTTCTATGACGACACAACGTGCAGATGGCTCACGCAATGAGCCCAGAAAGTGAGGAAGAATGAGGAAAATGAGAAATGGATACAGCAAAACACGGTGAACAGGACAGCACAACCTCAAAAAGGACAGATTGATCTTCCATTCACAGGGGAGTACCTGGAATAACTGCTGAGTTACCCCAGTTCTTCACTGCATGTAAACTGAGATCCGAATATGGTCCCAAAAATTGCTTCCCCAGCACGGCCTCTATCGGTTTAGGGAGCAGTTCCCAACCTGGGATCCACGGACCCCTGGGGGTGCACTAGGGTACTGCAGGGGATCCTAGAAAAAAAATAAAAGATACATACAAATGATCATAGAAAATGAGCTTTAAATTGCAAAGTTACAACCAATTATTGTTTTTAAATTAAATATCTTCCAATATTATTAACTGTTGTCTGAAAATCTATGCCATGGTTTCCATTTGTATGTAACGAAGTCTACGCAACAGCTAGAATTGGCTTTGATGGGGGCGGGGAGGAATCCAAAAATGGTTTAGGGGGGCAATAGGGGGTCTGCACGTGTGAAAAGGTTGGGAATTGCTGGTTTCAAAAACAGGTCATTATGGAGGGTCCCTCTTTGTTGAGCTGAGCTGCCCCAGTTGGCCCAATGAGGGAGTGGGGTATCCCATGACCCTGTTGTCAGGATTCCCTGCTAGATCAGGTAATTGCAGTACAACGGGCTGATCAAACAGTCAGTAGCTACTGAGTCTCTTGGCTGGGGCAGACAAGAAGAGTTGAACATCTGTCCCTCTGAGTAGGTTACAACAATAGTCATCCTGCAGCCCTTCCAGTGGCTAGTCTATGGCTTTCACATCTGCTGGTGGGGGCAGGCAGTAGCAATTGGGAAGTCTGGCCATCTGTGTGGGATAGAACAACAATCAGTTGATAGAACAAATGAACAGTCCATAGTCTCTAAGCCTTCTTGCTGGGCCAGGCAATGACAGCTGGGGAATCTGCCTCTTAGGCAGAGCAGAAGGGCAATAGAGTCAAACATCTATAGTCTCTGATCCACCAGGCTGGGGCCAAGAACAAACCCCCACCATGTGTCATTGTCCGTTGGACATGGTAGAGGAATTCAGATGGTCCTGCTCCTCTGGGATCCAACCAAGGACCCTCTGAAGTGAGGGACTTCACCACTAAGGGCTTAGGCTTCGACTTTTACAGTTTAAACCTCTCTAGTCTGGCACCCTTGGAACCTGGCCATTGTTGAATGAGGGAATTTGCCAGACTGTGGGAGGTCAATATTGTCTAGCAGCATTACCAGCACCTCCACTGCTAACTGGATTCTTCAGCTGCTGCTACACTCCCATTATCCCATCAGAGGTGCCACGGTAATGAGGCAATTCGAAGCAGGCTAATGAGGCGCTGATATGCATATTCAGTGCTTCATTATCATAATGGTGGCTGTGTGAACAGACTTTGAACAGACGCCGATCTAGTTCTGTGGGAATAAGGGAATATCAAAATGGGGCACTCATTTCGAAGCTGCCCCCCTCTTCATTGTCAATCTGCAATTCAAAGTCTGTTCGCCTGACTGCCATTATGCTAATGAAGTGCTGAATTTACATGTCAGCACCTCATTAGCCTGCTTTGAATTGCCTCATTACCATGGCACCTCTGATGGGACGATGGGAGCAGAAGACATTTAGGGGTAAATTACAGCTAAATAACAGCATAGAACACTGAGAGCCAGGACTGGTGGTTGTAAAACTTTATGGGACCCTGGGACACTTGGCCACACCCATGATAAGTGGTCATCCAGCTAAGTGAAATCATGCTGGATTGCAGATGTTGCTGGCTGAGAGAGTTCCGGATTAGAGAGGTTCAACCTGTACTACATCTCCTGGGTCACTTCCTACCACAAATTGTGTCCCTGGCAACTTCTTGGCTGGCCATCACCTTGCATCCCCATCAGTCTCTGCAACTGGTGAATTGTTCATAAAATAGTGCTGGTCCTTGGGCTCTACCCTATTGGAACATCACTGGTACCTCTGGAGGAGCTTGCAGTAGATGACCTTCCTCATCCGCAGCCGGACCTGACTGATGTGGGCTGCCTCCTTTTAAATGGCTCCATCACCTGGAGCACGGGAAAGGAGCGTGGCTCCCTGAATCCACAGTGATTCGTCAGTCTCTGTTGGCCCAGTGCAGGGTTGGTACATCCCATTGTGCAGGGCAAGAAAATATCAATGACTCTCCAACAGCTGCAAGCAACTGTGATCAACACCGTCCTCAGCAACTTCAGCAGTTCCAGCTTTCATTATAAAATCCTTTCCCTGCTTTAAACACAAGTCCTCTGAGAGACTAAGTGAGGGGTGGGGGGAGGGGAGGAGTCGACGCTTTTGAGTTAAAATAACCCTTTGGACCAATTCTGAACAAGGATTCAATGCTCAGCTGTGGTTTGGTTTCTCCTTGGGCTAGTGCAGCTGAATGCTCCATCTGAACGATGATAATGATTGTGTGTATTAATGAAGTCATTATTCATGGAGAGATCAGAATGATTCTATCTCTTCTCACTGTGCTATGTTGAGTCACTAAAATACAGTATAGGTTATAAGATGAGTGTGTTCACAGAGCAAAATCAAACAGGAGGAAGGCAGCTTCTGTGAGGAAGGACTAGCTGTATTGGCAGACTCTTATGGAACAGACGTTACTTGCGTGTTGCAACGTATGCTGAGACACGGACAAGGCCGGCAGTCTTTTTACTTTGGGAAATGGAATATAAAAACCCTTCTGTTGTTTCTCATTGCAGATAAGCAAGCTTGCCAAGTACAGGCTCAGATTCTGTAAAGCGCTGAGTGCTCTCAGCTCCTACTGATGTCAGTCAAACTTGAGGAATCTGGGGCATTGGCAGGATCACAGAAACATAGAACACTAGAAATGGAAGGGACCTGGAGAGGTCATTGAGTCCAGTCCCTGGCCCTCATGAAAGAACCAAGCACTGTCTAGACCATTCCTGATAGGTGTTTAGCTTACCTGCTCTTAAATATTTGCAGTGATGGAGATTCCACGACCTCCCTAGGCAATTTATTCCAGTGACTAACCACCCTGACAGTAAGGAAGTTTTTCCTAATGTCCAACCTATACCTCACTTGCTGCAGTTTAAGCCCATTGCTTCTTGTCTTATTCTCAGAAGCCAAGGAGAACAATTTTTCTCCCTCCGCCTTGTAACTCTATTTTACGCACTTGAAAACTGCTATAAAATTTTCTCTTTTCTAAACTAAATGAGCCCAGTTCTTTCAGTTTTCCCTCATAGGTCATGTTCTCTAGACCTTTAATCATTTTTGTGGCTCTTCTCTGGACCTTCTCTTATTTCTCCATATGTTTCTTGAAATGTGGTGCCCAGAACTGGACACAATACTCCAACTGAAGCCTAATCAGTGCTGAGCAGAGTGAAAGAATGACTTCTTCTACCTTTTTCTTAACAGTCCTGTTACTGGCTCCCAGAATCATGTTTGCTTTTTTTGCAACAGCATCACACCCTTGACTCATATTTAGCTCTTGGTCCACTATGACCCCTAGATCCCTTTCTGCAGTGCTTCTTCCTAGAGAGTCGCTTCCCATTTTGTACATCTGAAGCTGACTGTTCCTTCCTAAGTGGAGTACTTTGCATTTTTCCTCATTAAACTTAAACTTCATCCTCTTTACCTCAGACTATTTCTCCAGTTTGTCCAGTTAATCTATGGATTCAATGACATTGAATTTTCACAGATATCAGCCAATAGAAATGGCAAAGCTAAGTATTCCCACTGTAGTGACTACAGAATACCCGACTGGGCAGTTCACATCCATCTTCTGTCAAGGATACCCCATGTACAGGGGATAGATACTTAGGAGGTGTTAGATGTGTGGTCCAGTGTTTAGCTATAAGGAGAGACGGTTATTCCACTGCTGCCTGGAACACCTGTCAGACAAGGAAGAATTGCTGAGGTTTGGCAGAGTCAAAGCAGCACATCCTCTTTAGCTAACTGCTCTGTTCTGGCTCTCAAGACAAATGGAGCAATTGGGCATGTCAACAAAGAGTCACCTCTTTCTCCCACCCAGAAAAGACTATGGAGGAACAGGACAGAATACAAAGCTCTTTGCCCCTGCTCCACCTTCCAGCCCTGTCAGACCCAACCCCCCAGCCTCCTGCCCTGGCTCCAGCTCCGGCTCTGCCTCTACCTCCCAGGCACACTGGATTCAATCCCTCCAACCTCCATCCCCCATACTCTGCCTCCAGCCTTGTCAGCCCCAGTCGCTCATACCCTGGTGTCTCCACCCCAGTCCTCCACCTGCCAGCCCACTGCTCCATCCGGCTGGTACCACACAGCCTGTCTTCTCCTCACAATAGCATCCATGCTCTCCTTCTAGCCACTCTCGTACAGCTCCTGCCCTCAGAGCTCAGAGCACAGCTCTGCTCCATAGAGTGGCCTCTCTCCCTCCGCCACTTCAGGGGCTGGAGATTGAAAGTGCTCAGCTGTGTAGGGCACCACAAATCTTAAGGCTGACCCTGGGCATCACTGCCTTTTATTCTGTGTGAAGGCCCTGACCACGAAGGAGAGGACACTAAACTAAGAGTCAGAAGGATTATGGAGGATACAGCCCCATAATCACTTCTGCGGGTTCTTTGACGTTCCCTTAACATCATGTGGGTGCCTGGTGACTTCATAGTCATAAAGATAGCGCAAAGCTGCACAGTTTGACAGGGATCTGGTCTGGAGTTTGTTTCAGAGCCCTTGTAGCTCACAGCAGAAGCCCAGCTCTTGAGAGACACTAGGGTTGTCCTCGCCATACCCACACCCACACAAATTGTGCAGACCTGGTTGAATTAGCTCTGATGTAACACTTCTGCCTCGGTATCCTCATTACCTGGTTCTTTTTCTTTGCTGTCAGGCATATGATGAAGTGAGCTGTAACTCACAGAAATGTATGCCATAATAAAATTATTAGTCTTGAAGGCTGTTGTTTTTGATGAAACTGCCTAACATGGCTCTCTCTGAAGCCTGCCATTGTGCAGACCCAATTAGCTCTGCCTCCTTCCCTCCCCACACACGTCGTTGGCGTGACAGATCTGCCAGGCTCACCAGTCTAGACAGATGCATGCTCAAACCAGGAGCAACCCAGCCTCAGTCCACTTTGCACGACTGCATGAGCTCAAAGGCATATAAAGCTGTATCTGCCAGGTAGCTAAGAAGCCTACAGGTCTGGCATAGCCCATCTGAGGTCCCTCCTTTGGACATGGGGGTGGGGGTGGCATCAGACTCCCCAGGCAATCCTGGGGGAGCAGCATAGTTTCTGTGAGACCACTGGAGCTGCAGAAATTCTGCTTCACTCCACAGACCCAGGAAGTCATCTTGGCCACCAGAGTGATCTCCGCTCCACAGTCATCTGCTCAGAACAGCTGAGGATCTTTCCTGTAGTTTTTACCCACCTGCCACCATTTCAGTTGGCTAAAACTGTATCCACTCAGCCACTGCCAGTCCTGGGGGAGTCACTGCAGCCACAGACTCCAGTCATTCTACCACTGCACCACATTACAGCCTGGCCAACACAATGTCCCTCACGCCCCCTCTGTGAGCTCCCCTGCAGCCACTAAACATGCCCCCAAGGACTGAGCTGGTGCAGGAGCCCGTGAACATGCATCTGTCCTTGGCTTTTCCCCCTGCCAGTACTCACACCATACGTAAAGCACATATTGCTGCCCTTGAATCCAGGTTCCCCCTCACCCAGGACAGGAGAATTTGGGGTCAAAGAGGGCCAAGCCTGCGAAAGATAAGGACGCTCTCCTGAGGTCGAGCTGGGTGGTGTCCGACTGCAAAATGGCCTCCTTATTCAATGAACCAAAATGAAAAAAAGTTGGATTTTTAAAAATTATATGGAAACTGAATAGGTTTAGCAGATGCCAGTTTATAATTTTGACAGATTACATATTTCATATTTAACCATTTTTAAATTTTATTTATTTATTTATTTTTACATTTTCATCATTGCAGAAAATTGAGGGTGGTGTCAAACAACTGGAGTCACATGATAATTTAATAATAGCAAACACTGGTTTTGGGGGGAAAAGTTAAAGCTGTATAACTGATAAATCACAGTTTGTGAACATCCTATGTCAAATTATCCTTAAATCAAACTGTTGTCAAGCAGCATTTTTATTTCTTTGCATTGCTGTAACTTTTGATTATCAAAGGAATATTTTTGTCAGTTTGTAAATACTGTGAAATTGACATTTAGCAACAATTACTGATAAAAATCTAATTTTGCCTAGCCTGAAATTGCACACCATTTTGATTGATTCACCCCCTGAATCAATCTACATTGAACGACACCATGTTATAATTAGCTGATATTTGTATTTTGGTTTTTTTTTTTAAATACAGATGCAAAATATCAGAGAGGTAGCCTAGTTAGTCTGTATCTTCAGAAACAACAAGAAGTCCTGTGGCACCTTATAGACTAACAGAAATTTTGGAGCATAAGCTTTCATGGGCAAAGACCCGCTTCATCTGACGAAGCGGGTCTTTGCCCATGAAAGCTTATGCTCCAAAATATCTGTTTGTCTGTAAGATGTAAAATATTAACTTTATAGCCCCTGACTCAATAGCTTATTTGTCAAATTATATGCCTTGATCCCAGCAGAGTTACACTGATGTAAAACTGGAGTAATACAACACTCAGTCAGGCCCTGTAACTGTT
The DNA here is from genome assembly GCF_033958435.1 of Carettochelys insculpta. Classification (NCBI taxonomy): domain Eukaryota; kingdom Metazoa; phylum Chordata; order Testudines; family Carettochelyidae; genus Carettochelys; species Carettochelys insculpta. Next base: position 69,311,132 of record NC_134144.1, read on the forward strand.
AGGAAAAATTAGGCATTTTCCCCTCCCCCTAAAATCTATTGGAATATTTATTAAGAATTAATATTGTCAAACTATTTCTGATTGCTCATAAGCTAAGACAAAGATTGGTTTTGATAGGCATTAGCTAATGGTTTGTGAAACTGCCTGACCTCAATATGGCACAAAAACGTAGAACAAAAAAGACAGCTCTGAAATTGCCATTTGTTGCTGCAAAGCGCTAATGCCAGCTTTTGAAGTGTGTGTTTATTCTAGGCTCCTGTGATGCTCTGCAATTTGAGTTGGGATCTTCCGTATTTGTGTCATTTGCTTTTGCCTTTTCAAGTTTACCACCTCAAGGCATGTTGTTAGTAAAACTTGCAAAAGATTTAATTTCAGCTGTTTGTATCACTCAGAAAATGTAAAGATGAGAGAAATGGTAGATGTGCGAGGTTTTGTTTGTCTAAGTAGAGTGTTGCTGCATAAAAAGAACTAGGTTCTGACTGCACAGCAGCTCATTAGGTGGTTGGTCCTTTTTATTTTCAAATGTGCGTGTCTGTGGCTTTGAGTTTATTTCAATCTGCCTTGATTTTTTGTGGCTGGGTCTGGTGTATGGCACACTTTCCCCCACGTACAAGTGAGTCTGAGAAGGAGCATAAAGGCATGCAGAGGAGCAGTGAATTCTCTCCCCTCTTTCCTCAGCTCAGGTGCTCCAAGCTCACACAGGACACATGGACTTTGGCCTTGTCTGCTTTCCCTGGAGCCTGGCCCTAGCAACAGACACAGGGCCTACTGGAGCGTTTCCCACAACTGCTACCCGCAATTAGCTCTGACTCCACCATGAGGGCTCCATGTCCAGGAGGACTGCTTGATCTCAGCCCTCTCCCAAGCCCCTGCTCATCTGAGGAAGGGACTGCTGCCCCAGAGTTAACCTGTAAGTACCCTACCGGGGCTGGGAGGGGGCTGGGCGATGGTTGCCGCTCCAGAGAGAAGGGTTCAAAGCTGTGACCTGCCCACAACAGAGCCAGGTGCCTCAGGGAGCTGTGCCCTGGAGAACATAATTCAGGCCCTGCAAACCAGTGCCTCTGTGGGGCAGCCTGAGGCCAGGGAGCTCTGGCATGGTCCTATCCCAATGACCTGTTCCCACTGCTCCTAGTCCTCCTGCCACAGCATCAGGACATCAAAGTCCACTTTGCTGATCCAAGAGTGCAGTACTGGGGTCAGTACTATCAGGCAGCTGTTTGAGGCCTCCTGCCCCAGCTGCCAGGCTCAGCACCTACATGTAAGTCAAGGGACTGTGAGCCCCTTCTGAGCATGAGGTGCAGGGTGTGGCACCATGGTGAACCCAGTATTGCCCTAAAGCGAAACAGTTACGTGGTGCCACATATCAGAGCTAAGTCTAAAGGCTCTATCTAACCCCAGTTCACTTTTCATTCATCACCATTCTCTTTGAGACTTAAGTAGCTGGGCAAATTTTTGCACTGCTTTCAACGGCTGGGAACAACGTACAACACAAGAAAATGTCTTGAGCATTGGTGAAAAAATAAGTAGTGGAATTGTGGCTGGGTTGGTCCCAGACTATTTAGAGGGGCTAGATGTGGGAGGTAATATCTCTGAATGGACCAGCTTCTGCTGGTGAGAGACACACATTTCTGAGCCACACTGAGCTCTTCTTCTGGTCTGGGAAAGGTCCTCCCAGAGTACCCCCAGCATACAAGGTGTCAGACAGTCTGTTTTGCCTTTTCTCTCTCACCTACAGAAATTAGTCCAATAAAAGATAGTTGCTCATTCCTCTGGTCTTTCTGTGGAAGAATAAGTCATACTGACATTTACTTCTACCCAACATGCCTGCTGCTTGTATCTGTATAGTAGCAATACATTCTGAAATTGTCAGTTTATTTTATCAAAACAAAAAAGCAGTCAAGTAGCACTTTAAACACTAGCAAAATAGTTTATTAGTTGAGCTTTCGTGGGACAGACCCACTTCTTCAGACCATAGCCAGACCAGAACAGACTCAATATTTGAGGCACAGAGAACCAAAAACAGTAGGCAAGGAGGACAAATCAGAAAAGATTTTGGTTCTCTGTGCCTTAAATGTTGAGTCTGTTCTGGTCTGGCTATGGTCTGAAGAAGTGGGTCTGTCCCACAAAAGCTCACCTAATAAACTATTTTGCTAGTCTTTAAAGTGCTACTTGACTGCTTTTTGTTTTGATAGTGTATAGACTAGCACGGCTTCCTCTCTGTTACTATTCAGTTTATTTTAATTACTCCAGCTTATTATTCTGACCAGGGAAACACGGAAGGTAATTATCTGTGGCCACAAATGGATTAATGTGGTGGATTTGTGATTTGTGATTTCTATTATTTGGATTATGATAATCATATTAACAGATATTACAATTTATATTTCCTCGGATTAGAGAAAAGGGGTGTCAATAGAGATTCATTGTAAAAATATAACATTTACTTAGGTTGTAGCTAGAAAACTTTTTTTTTCATGTTAAACTGAAATATTAGAGTTTCATAACAGCAACTTCAATAAACCCCTGGGCCAAATCCCTAGCTAATATAAATATAAATCTGAAGTAAGCACTGGATTTGGTCCTTTGAAGTAATAGTGTAGGAACCTACCTTCTTCACTGGATATGATACCTAATTCTTCTCTCATACCAGTGTGAATCAAGAATATGTAAAACTAATGTGAGAGGAGACAAAGGCTCATTTTTTGAGTGTGCATTGCCTATCACAGTAATGGTTATTTGGAGCATATTTTTCAGGCTTTAGAGGTTTCCATGAGAGTTGCCGGTAAACAAAGGAGGCAAACTTCAAACCTGAGCTGTGAGGAAGCTTGTTTTTTGCCCACAGTTGCAGCTGTGTTTCTGTACAAGTGATTTCATATATCTTGAAATATGCCACTTCTTCATTACAAATTACTGCATGAATAGTTTCTTCTTAATATCTTTTCCTGTGGTGTTGAACATTAAAATTGTTTCAAAGAATGCCATCACTTGTTTATCCCGGTATGCCAGGGAAGTCTGTCAGGACACTGAGGGGATTTACTTTACTCCTAATTAACTGATTCATACAATCAGCAGATTGCATAAACAAATTCACTTTTCCTCTCCTAGCCAATGCACAAATTTCCCCCTAAAATATATTCGTGTTCTTTGTCCAGTCCATTTGAAGGGATGTGCATGAAGAGTATTCCACCCTGTGATGTACATCCCCATTTGAAAATATGTCAACTTGTCTCTCCAATGATATGCAGTATTTTCACAATACCAATGTAGTCTGAATACACAGCAGACTCATCTTTGTGGTTTGTAGCACTCATCTGTTTATATCTCAGCTTGAACATTACTTTGCTGTGTGCTCAATACCCGCACTGAAGTCAGCGTGTGTATTTATGGAGGATGGATGGTAGAACTGGGCCCTTGGGAGCTGAGAGAATTATGTGAGCTCCAACATCCCATCTTACTTAAACTGTCAGCTGTGGGGCAGCGAACATATTTGTGATCAGTGTTTGGACGGCAGCTACAACAATAGGATCATGATCCAGGACTGCAGATCCTAGATTCTATTGCAGTACAAATAGGAGATAAAATACATGCTGAACCCGTCTAATCCAGCACCCTTTGGTCCAGCAACATCCATGGTCCAGAATGATATTACTTACTCATATGTCTACTTATCATGGTATGGCCAAGTTTTCTGTGTCCCATAAAGCTTGTTTACTGTCACCAGTCCTGGATCTCAGTGTTCTGTGCTATTGTTTAGCTCTAATTTATTCCAGAAGGTCTTCGAAGAGCCCAGTAATCAGTGGAAGTCTTGGTAATGTGCTAAACAATATTGGTCTCTTGTGGTTTTGCAAATTCTCTTGTTCAGGACCAGTCAGGTCTTGAGGGTGCCAGACTAGAGCAGTTCAATACCTGTACCAATAATATTCATGGATTCTGTACAAAGATCACTTCAATGCAATGCGTTGTATAGATTGCAAGGCTAGAAAAGAGATTGCTTGACCTCTTCCCCTCCAATATGCAGAACTATATCCTTTTTCCCTCTGGATGATCACCATGGCATTGCCTGTCTTCACGTCATTTTGCTTTACACTGGTGCAACTCCCGGACTTCAATGGATGTGTCTTCAATGAAAGATGGGACAAGCAAGATGAGAAGCTGCCTGTTGGGAGAATATTATAGTTAAATAACATGTCTGATAGGAATGATGGTGAAAAGAGAACTTGTAATGTAATAAGGATGTCCTGCTTGTTCTTGAGATCATTTTGTTACGGAATGCTTAGGTGACCCATTAACATCCATGGCACTGTCTACTGCGTCTTCTCTCTGTTTTTGCTGCATGGTGTTTTTTCCTACCTTGGTGATATCAGAGGGGTATCATATCCTTTTGTTAACACATCTCAGTGATCCAGGGAATAAATTAGATCACTGAGAACTTCTGTGGTCTTTCCTGATACTGAAGACCCTTACCCAAATAGCAATTCTTATCTGTGGGTGAAAAAATGTCTAACAGAACCCAATGGACAGGATGGAGGAAGTGATTTAAGTGACTACCTGACCCTTATTATGGGACAGTGCTCAGCTCAGAATCACTTAGCCTTACATTTTTGTGCTGTTAAAATCACTTATACCAGATTGAAACTGGAATTATACACTCTGGGTAGTATGCTTGGTGGAGACCCACATTCCTCCTGTTTTAAAGTCACTTGTCTGCATTATAAATCCAAAACATGTAATTATGTTGTGACAGCTACACCACTTGTCCTATTTCAGGTTCTGCTTAAACTTGTTTCTATACTTCTGTGTCCCTGTTTATTTTAGGAAATCGTGGGAAGCTTCGGGCTTAATTCAGAGCAGATTTGCAAACACTATTATGGCACATAAAGGCACACTCAGGCTACGTCTACACTAGAAACATCTGTTGACAGTAACATCTGTTGACAGAAGCGCTGTCGACAGTGTGTCTACACACAAAAGCAGATCAACAGAGAAATCAAATTTTTGAGGGATAACACCGTTGAGGCAAACGCAGAGTTCTCTCAAGACTCTGTTGACAGAACGCTTATGTGTGTAGATGCTCCTTGAGTTCTGTTGACAGAAGGCCCCTTCTGTTGACAAAACTCTAGTGTAGACACAGCCTTAGTGCCTTATGCAAATGTAGAATTTGGTCCAATGCCAATTTCAAAATAAGAGGATTATTTTACCTTTGGTGGGCTTTGAATCGGATGATAGTTTCCTGTATTTCTATAAAAGGACCATGTCTCTCCCCCACTCAGTCCTTTTGCAGGTGTCAGCAGTTGCAGTAAGGCTGTAAAATGTTCTTTAAATATTTTTATTCCATTTTTAACCTAATCTCGGAAATTGGGTCCATCCCCGGCTGTGTTCAATTTCTGGGTGAAATGTACCCTCTGTGGAGAACCATCAGATCTCTATGGGCAACTTCTGTAGAAATAATGCCAATAAAGTTAGGCATCTGGGGGAGGGATAAGCATTGGCCTGCTAAACCCAGGCTTGTGAGCTCAATCCTTGAGGGGGGGCCATTTAGAGGTCTGGGGCAAATAGATTAACAAAAAAAAAAAAGGCTGAAGGTGGTACATGGTGCTGGCAGGGGGCTGGACTTGATGACCTCCAAAGGTCCCTTCTAGTTCTATGAGATGTGTATCTCCTTTTTTTATTTATTTTTATTTATATATATGTATAATCCGCTTGAATACTTTAATGCTGCAAGTAAACATAAATACTGAATTTGAGTTTAAATCAATCCAATGCAATCACATCATATAACACTGAGCTGCGAGGAAATGTCTTTTATTGGACCAGTTTCTGTTGGTGAGAGACAAGCTTTCAAGTCACACAGTGCAATTGTTCAGCACTCTACTATCCTGGGACCAATGGGCCCACAGCCAAGCTGCGTAAAAGCCATAGCAATGTTACCTTTTTTCTGTCCTTTGACTGCTATGTGTTGATCCCGCTCTGACACCAGTGTTCCATGACCTTGCAAAATACTTATCACTGTTGGGGGTTTCCATTTAACCCAGAATGTCCATATGGATCATTATAGAGATGTGAGCTTGACTAGCAAAGGAAATGCAGCAGCTTCTTGGTGGAAGAGAGTATATCATCAGCTTCTCTTCTGCTGCTGCTTTTGTTGATTCCTTGTTCCCCTCTCTTCCTCAGGGGCAGACATTTCTTCAATGGCCCCTTCGGATTATTTCTAGATCCAAAAGTTAGTTCCCTGTGGAGGAGTTGTAAGAGAGAGCACAAATGCAGCAAACTAGCACTGTAACCCTTTCTCAGCCCTATAGCTCTGAGTGGAGAAGTCTTTGTTTTCCTTCTATGGGTACATGTACACTTATGGGAGGATGGATGCACTGGTGGTCAGTCTTCTGGGGTTCGGTTTAGGGACACAGAAAATCAGTCATGGCACTGCCTTCGACCCCAGTACTCCTGGCAGTCATGAGAAGTAAGGAAGATGGACAGGAGTGTTTCTCCTATCGACTTCCCATTGTGTGGACAGAGGCAAAATATGATTTACACAAGTTAGCTCCAGCCGCACAATCCTCATACCTGGGTTTGTGTATCTAAAATAGATTTTACCTCCTAGCGTAGACCTGTCCTATGAATAGTAAAATGAGACAGCTGTATTTTTCCTCTTACTTTTGTTTTCCTGTTGTAAGGCCGATGGACCCTGGTCATCAGCAGGAGGGAATGAACCTGCCACCTTAGGGGCTAAAGCCATTTGCTCTACCACATGAGCTAAAACCCAGCCGGCTCTCAGCGAAGGCCAAAGAGCAGAGGCTTCACTGTCCCTTGTCAGTGGTCACAGGCCTCTGTGGTTACACTGTCATGCATTCACCTGGAGGCTAATTTTCATGTTCTGTAAGCTTGCATATAAGCTAAGGTAAGTTACTCCTGTCCTTGGAACATAAATTGAATGATTTCATCAGTCTGCACCAAGCTTTTTCAGACTGGCGCCAGGCCTACTTGAGTAAATCTCAAATACAACACTGTACGTGTGGAGTAGCATCTTTGAATGCTATGGAGTTATTCCAGATTTACACCTATACAAATGAGAGTGGAATCTGGCTCCATCTCCGAGAATGATGTCCATGCCACTTTGAGTTACAACCTTTTAAACAGAACCACCTAATACATATTTACTTTCCGTAAATTCATGTACGCTATTACAGAAACATTGATTGTCAGTCACAATAGCTTTAGGCGCTTTCAGCAGTCAAGAGTTTTGATTTACAAAAGTAGAGGTATTAACTTAACATGTTACACACTAAAAGCTGTCAATTTTTACATTGTGTTTTAACATCCTTCAGCAAGTCACCTAAACTTCTTTTTCTTCCCTACTGTGTACATTGATTTTTGTGTTGTCTGCTATTGAGTGTTGCCATGAGGCAGGATTTTAAAGACGAGCCACTAAGCACACCTCCAAAAATGTCAGACTAGAAATAGAAGAAACTTCTTGATGAGATGATGGACTCCATGACCTATCTCTAACTAAGGCAGGATTGATTATTTGCTAGTATTTCACTGGGTCTAGTTTTAAATGACTCAGATAATGGAGCTTCCAACCATTCCCTAGGGAGACTATTCAGTAGTTTAATAGGTCGCATACCTAGGACATTTCTCTTGTTGTTCATCTCAAAGGTCCATTTTCTCTATTTCCTTTCATTATTCCTGGTTTGTTTTATGCACTCCATAGTATTGGAGGACAATACAACTAAAATAATGCTATAGGAACTGTGGGTTCAACTTTATTAAATCATATTATGGTCTCGATCTGTATTTCTCCAACAGGGGTCCAGAGCTCCATGGGGGTTTCAGGGGATCCACCAAACAGCATGGCATTCGACTTTCTGCCCAGGGCAGAATGATGTATGAGATGATAGTATGGGGCACCGAATCCTGTCATGCAAGGCTGAAGTTGAACCCTGAGCAAGTTCAGAGGGCCATCTCTGGCGTGAAGATCCAGGCAGTTGTGCTGCTTGCTACACAGTAATTCTGGTCCTGGCTTTTATATGAAGAAAAATAGTTGTGTTACAGGCGAGCCATGGAGTTTTCATAACACGTTGGAAGGAGAGAGGCTCAGAAAGAAAAAGAACTCCTGGTCTAGGTTACAGCAGCAGACATCCCATCCAGAGAAACTCCACTAAAACTAATGGATTTACTCTGCCTATCCATTGCTGTAACTAGTGTTGAGCTGCTGGGTGCACAAGAAAGCAGCACCTTCTCTAAGTTCACGAATTCACCACTCTTTTCGAGCTCCTCTCCTGGTGCAAATCTAGTGTAGCTTTAACTGGTGTAGACGAGATTTCACTATATTGTTGAGCACGCGCTGGGAGTTGAGCTCAGAAGAAGAGGCAAGTTCAGCCTGGAGCAAGCTTGGAGAAAATGAGTGCTGCTTTCAAAGACACTTCTGGCCCAGTTTCAGGGGGTGACCAAAATAAGGGTGAATCCATTGAACTCTGAATGGAAAACAATATGCCTTTTGCATGCTACATACATGAAAGCAACAGGAGACCACCAGCCAGCTAATGCCCAGCGTATAAATGGCACCCCCATTTCTGTCAGTACTGAATTGAGTCCAGTGTATCAACTTTCAGGTCAGGGCTGCTTCAGCCCATAAGGTTCCAATGAGGTCTAAATAAAAATACTTAGACACGGGAGGATTAATACTTGTCTAGCTCTCTTCTGTGAATGTCTCACAGTGGTCTGCCAGTGTAAATAAATTAATCTGGACAACACAACTGTGAAGTAGGTGGAGAGTCAATGTGACCTGCTGGTTAGGACACTGGATTGGGAGCTGAGATACAAAGCATTTACTCCTTGTTCTGCTGGTGATCTGAAGGATTACGTTGTGCCAGTGACTTCACTTAGCTGTGCCTCTGTTTTCCATCCTGCTGGCAGTCAGTCTTGTGTATTTATGGTCTGATCCTTCACCATTGAAATCAATGAACCCTTTGCCATCAGCTTCAATGGGTGCTGAATCAAATATAAATATGGCTGATAGTCCATCTTGCCTTGCAGCCTTTGGGTACGACAAGAATTGAATGGCTTAAATAGAAGCAAGGGAGTTTTAGGTTAAACATTAAACATTAGGAAAAAACTTAACAAGCAGAGTGGTTAAGCACTGGAACAAATTGTGTAGGGAGATTTTGGAATCTCTGTCATATCAGATATTTAAGGACAAGTTAGATAAACACCTGTTATGGATGGTCTAGACAGTGCTTACAGTTCTAGTGTTCTATGATTCTGTGAATCATCAGTGCCAAGTGCTTCAGAGGAAAATTATTGAGTCACCCATCCCTGTCCTTTACTCCCAGCAGCTGGCAGTCAGGGACTTGGAACACCCAGAGCATGGGTTTGCAGCCCTCACCATCTTGGGTGATTGCCATAGATGAACTTCTCCTCCAGGAACTAATCAAGCGTTAAGAGTATACCCTTTTTTGGCAGAGTCTGTCTCTTCCTCCTCTTGGGAGTCCTGTTTTTGGCTGAGGGCTGCTTTGCATTTCCATGTTAGATTACAGCTTCTCCTTAACCAGACAAACAACTCACACCTTGTAGACTGTATTTGGGTCTATTGGTTCCTACAGCCCATTCTCCCCTTGGGACACCCCAATCAATCCTCTTCTATGTAGTGATCTGCATCCATGGAATCATAGAATCATAGAATCCTAGGGCTGGAAGGGACCTCAGGAGGTCATCAAGTCCACCCCCCTGCTTCAAGCAGGAGCACCCCCACTCCTTCAAGTAGGATCAACCCCAACTAAATCATCCCAGCCAGGACATTGTCAAGCCAGGACTTAAAAACCTCTAGGGATCGATTGCATTTCAATCATTAACTGAGGTGCACTTATTGGACCAGAGCGTTATCTCGCATGAGGTGTTTTTCCTCATTTACGATGGTGTGAGTGAGATCAGAAACAGGCGTGTTCAATTCTCTTTAAGTCATAGTCTCCAACTATCACTTTTTTTTTTCTTCCCTCCGAATTCACTTTGATGTTCTTCTAGTGCTGCAGTGGCAGAAAATAGCATTGTAGATTGTCTTTCCTGGTCAGTGACATGAACCCCCGGTGCAGGGATCCCAAGTAACACACTGGATCCAAACCCAAAATCTTCCTAAGTGAATACTCCCAGCTAACTTCACTAGGAAGTTTAACTGAGTAAGGAGTTCATGTTTGGACACGGCTTTTTACAATTATAATAATGGAATTATAATTCAATTAACTTGTCACTATCACTTGTGTATGTTTGGTTTTTTTTAAATATTAATGCTTACCAAGAATATCCCTCCATGATAAGTACATGTTTAAGATTTTTTTTCTTCATTGCAATATCTTCCATTTTTCCCAAGGTATTGATATTGCCTGCTCATTCACTTCTAACCTATTTCCCATTGTATAATTTCTATCTCCACATTCCTGCACGTAAAAATGTTGCAGTTTAGTGCAATCTGCAGATTTAATTAATGTGTTGTTTACAGCTTCCTCCAGATCATTAATAATGCTGTTAAATAAACCTAAGTTTAACACCAGTCCCTTTGGCACCCCACTGGATGCCTCCATTCAATGTGATGCATTACTGTTTATCTTTAGCCTCTGTTTATAGTCCTTCAGCCAGTTCTCTGTCAATGTGACAGTGTTCCTTGCTGAGCCAATTTGTGATGGATTTTAATTCAAACCAAGAGAGAATTTCCTGAAGAAGAGAAAACCAAATGACAATAAAAATAATCCCAAAATTATTATTGTTGGTTTTTCTTGGATGTGTCTATAAGGCTTCTGGAATAATAAGGTCATTGAGTACAACCCCCTGCTAAAAGCAGGACCAATCGCAATTAAATCATCCCAGCCAGGCTTTTGTCAAGATGAGACTTCAAAAACCTCTAGAGTGGAGAGTCTATCACTTCCTTAGTAATGCATTCCAGTGCTTCCCCATCCTCCTAGTAAAATACTTTTGTTCTAATATCCAAACTAGGCCTCCCCTATTGCAACTTGAGATCATTGCTCCTCAAAATATCATCTGTCACAACTGAGAAGAGCCTCTCCATCCTCAAGTGGTTGAAGGCTGCTATCAAATATTTCACTCATCCCTTCTGTGGACCAAATACACTCAAATCCCTCAGCCTCTCCTCATATCTCATGTGCTCCAGCACACTTGTTTTCCTCCACTGGACTATCTTCAGTATATCCACATCCTTTCTCTAGTGGGGGACTGTGATGAGGTGTGCCCACCCTACACTAGCCAGGAGGGTGGGGGCCAGGTTTCTTGGGTGGAGAAGGCCCACCCCACAGCTCTGCTGGGCATGCTCCGGCTGCAGCCCAAGTATAAAGGCCAGAGAAGCCAGTCAGGTGGGGCTGGCCACCAGCGGGGAAGGAGCTCCACCCCTAATTTTGAAGCAGCGGCCTGAGGAGCAGTAGCCAGAGCCCAGGAAGCACTCTACGCCTCCGGACAGGAGTAGGGAGCCAGGAGGCAGTTGGGTGAGCTGAGTGTGTTTTGGCAGACCACTTGGACTCTTCTCTTCAAGAAAATCTGCTACCAGAAGGAAGAATTGGCATTTAGCTATCTCATACAGTGTACATAAGGGTCCAAGTGGGCTCTGGGTTAATTCTTAATGTTTTCTTAAAGGAGAGAAGGATAAGATACATTTTATTCTGTCCTTCCCCTACATGCTTTATGACAAAGGCAGTGTTGCTTTAACTGAAAGGTTCCATAGGAGGCTATCCAAGAGAATGCTATGAACTCAGTTACTAGCCATCACCCACGATTTGGAGGCACCTAACTTCGACAGCAACGGTTGCCAAAGGGAGTTCTATTCCCCAGGCTTCTTCCAGTACTTCAAACCCACTTCTCAGCAGATCTAATGTGCACTCAGAGACAGGCATGACTGTGAGCATTGATGCCTGCAGCACAGCTGGTGAGCCTTGACTTTTTAATGTGGTGGAATTGTTTACCATTGAATTGCAAACCCAAGCCTTTGCTCAGGGAAAGAGAGGGTTGCATCTGAACCCTCAATTTCTCTTTGTAAACAGGCAGCTCTCCAGCTGCTGAATGACACAAGAGGGTGATATTTTTTAGTGCAGTCTGCCACAGAATGTGGTAACTGAGGCTGCCTTTAAATCACTGTGAAATTGGCCAACGGTTATCTGAATAGCATAATCACATATTTTTCCCCAATGCCTGTTGCAAAGTAAAACTGTGATGTTGGGCCTTGATTCAGCAAAGCATGAAAACATGCGCCTAAATCTGTCCCTGTTCATCAAATCACTGACGTCTATTCCTGGCTCAATTGGACTTTAAGTTAAGCAAGTGCTTTGGTGACTGGAGTCCTTGGACAGCAGTGTGTGGAGGAAGGTTACTGTCTTGAAGTCACTGTCTTGTGACTGACGCTCTTAATAGTAAGCAGTGATCAATAACAGCATTATTAATCATGTCAACATGCGACATCTCAAAAGCAACAGTATCTTTTAGATGGCAGCTTGTAAATTATGAAACGAATGGGAAATTTTGGATAAAACCCAAAATGCACAACTTCAGATGATTTTCTTGCCTGCACGCTGGAGGCCCCCTCCCTGTCATGAGCTTCCTTCTGGCATGAATGATGTGTCTAATTGTTCTCCTTTGGACCGTGCGATTGAATAGCTGAAGTCAGATAAGCAGGACTCAGGACCCGCTGGGGGAGCTGCGGTGGGAAAGGTCACATTTTGAATATGTAGCCTCGGCAGCATTTATTGTTGTTCTTAGGCCTTTTTTCCTTAATCGCAATGACTTGTTGTGGCTTTTTTTTCTACTTCCTGTTTTGAAGAAATGTCCAGGAGGGGCGCATTGCTGACAGGCGAGCTGCAGAAGATTCCCTGTGCAGCCAAGGGGCCCAGGATATTGAGGTGCAAGGTGCAGGGGAGTATGGGCAGTGGGTATAATAGGTCAGGGGATACCAACCTGCCACCAGACATCGGGGCTGTGTTGGCCCACGGAGCCATCCCGAGGCAGAGGCGGGGTCTGGGGCAGCCCCTGAGTAGTGCTGCAGCTATGGGGTCCAGGCCCGTTCCACCTCCTCTGGCTTAAACCCTGCCCTTCTTCTGCTCTGCCCCCTCACTCCATCCACTAGCAATGGGGCTGGGGGATTACCTGGGGCTGGGGGTTGTGCTTGGCGGCAGTAGCAGAAACAGGGGAGGTCACCTCCCCACCCCACTCAACTTGCAGGTGGCAGAAGCAGCAGCCTGGTCCGCTCTGCCACCCTCCCAGGCTGCTGTGGGCAAGCGAGATGCAGCGGGACGGGAGCACAGTGGAGTGGAGCAGGGTGTCTCTCCAGCCACCCGCGTGGTGAGTAGGCAGGGGGGAAGGCGACCCCCCCCACTGCAGCAGCCACCACTGTGCACAACCCGCTGGCCTCAGGTAATACTCCCACCTCCCCTTCATAGGACAGTCGGGACAGTCACCATGGGGCCTCCAAAAGCATGGGGCCTCGGGCAGCTGCCCCACCTCAACCTATGGACAGGATGGCTCGAGGGAGGGGGAGCAGTCTCCTGTCCTCCCTGCTCTGTACCGCCCCTGACGTACCCACTGCCTGCTGAGGTTTCCCCCTTACCTCTCTCCACTGCACCCACCCCACCACCTCCAGAGGTCCCCACCACTCATTGCTGTGTCCCTCCCCATCTTCCCTTCCTGTGGGGATGGGTAAGGAGGAACACAGGAAGTGGCAGGAGGGGGAATGAGGAAGGAAGCAGCAGGTGGGATGGCAAGGCAGGATGTGGCAGGCAGGGATGAGGAGGGATGTGGTGAGGGGAGGAGGGGGAACAGCTGGGGTGGAGTGGATGAAGCAGGGATGGCATATAGCTGGGACCATTGTGGAAGAGGTGGCATAGGAACTGTCCTCCTCTCAGGATAACTGCACCTGCTACCCACGCAGGAGACTTATCCTGGCCCAGTGGAGCAGAGACGCTTTAGCCGAGCATGCTGGAAGGAGGAGAAGCCCTCAGACACAGAGGCCTCTCTGCTGTTGAATGGCTCCAGGCAGGGAACAGCTGCTGGCTAGGGAATGAGCAAACAGAGTCACAGCAGCTCCCTCAGGCTCTTTGCTTTGCCACTGGAGCCGTTCAGTGGTGGAGTGGCTAGTCATCCTCCTCCTCCTTGCAATCCTGGGCAAGGGTCTCTCCTGCATCCTGTTAGGCCCACTGCCTGCCCCACACCTTGCACCTGCATGAAGTGGGTGTGGCCAGCTCTGAGGCAGCTCTGGTGTCACAGACCGATTCGCTCCCCCACAGGACAGCAAGGCTGTAGAGCATGCCAGGTGTGGCCACAGGCCCACTGAAACCCATTCCTGCAAGCACCCGGCGCATTACCCATTTTCCCATTTACCTCAGTGTGTCAGCTAAAATTTACGTTTACTAACAATTATTGATTTTAAAATCAAACCCTGCCAAACCTGCAGCCGCCAGCTTCTTGTCCATTCAGTCCATAAATCAGCCTATAAATATGTAATGCATGAAGGCATCAACTTGCAAACTCCAAGGTCAGTGGGAACAGGGATGTGAATTCTATTGGTCATTCAGTATCACTGCACAAACAGACCCTCATGCATACTCGGATCATACTGTAAGGTTACACTCATGAATAGTTTGTGAAGGTTTAACAAATTATGAATGTTTTAATAAATGGTGAATTGTTGTAATCTAACCAACTAATATACCTAATAATCATATCTTATAAGTCCCTAATAATCATATCTGATAATCATATCTCATTGCAGATTCCACTGATGTGCTAATAATTTTGTAGAACACACACTGCTCAAGCCTGCAGAATGTTTATATAACATTTATTCACAATTTACCACTTGCAAACGTAATCCTAATACAACATGGCCTACAATTCTATGGGTTAGATTGAGTCAAAGATGAATAGGTGAGAAACAGCCTTATTCCCAGGATAGCAATTGATTCAAAATTCCTTCTTCCTCTTCAGGCAACGACCTTTCTCCTGTGAGTAAGGTGAGACAGGTTTATTCTGTTATCTAAAGATCACCCTGCAGACAAGCACATTACAAAAAGAAACTTTGCTAACTCCTCCAGTGAAATCTTGGAGTTATGAACACCACAGTTACAAAGTGACCGATCAGCCACACATACACCTCATCTGGAACTGTAAGGATGCAATCAGACAGAAGTTGAGAGAGAGAGGGAGACACACACACACACAAAAAGTGGCAAGTATAGTAAACTACTAAAAAATAAGGGGAAAGCAACATTTTTCTTCCGCATGGTAAAGTTGCTTTGTTGATCATTCAGTTGCAGCCTTTCAAAAGGACATCCATAATACTTTGTTCAGAGCTAGTGTACATTTCACCATTCTGAACAAACAGAGGTTCGACTATATGTAGCAGTATCCCTACTGATCCAACCAGGCAGCTGTAGCGTCATTCTAAAGTGTTTGGTTTTTCATAGAAATCCTCCTAAATTCCTATCGAACTGTCTTGATTTCAGCTTCATGATCTACTACGTATTTGACCAGTGCTTTTTTTTTTTTTTTCGGGTAGAAAAAGAGGAGCCACTATTCAGTCAGCTGCGGGGGATTCCCTGCCCCACAACCAGGGTTCCAGCAGCTGGAGCTGCTAATTAGGGCTTGGAGCCCCATCTGGCTCCCAGCCCCAGGGCTGGCAGTTCCCCCTGCTACCCAGCAGGAGATCCTGTGGCTGGAGCTGCCAAGGGCTTCTTACCGGCACAACAAAAAGCACTGTATTTGAGAGAGTTTGTGCATTGGTCTATCTGTCCATCCCCACACTTGTTTGTTCAATGACACCTCCTAAACTGTGAGAGCCAGTCTAACCACCCACTGGCAAACTCGAGCCTGGGGCCTCTGCAGCTTAGTGCAGGAACTTCTACAGTTTGAGCTAAAAGCCAGCTGGCTATCACCTCATTCTGTGAGTGGTCTAGATGCCACTACATGGGACAGGGAACCATGCCTATTTGGTGTGTGGGTTACGCTAGAACCACCAAACTGGGTATGCAGCTTCCTCTTATCATGACTTAAAGCAAGACCAGGGTTTGGTTGTGCCAGGACAATGGGATGTGCCTGGAATGTGATTGTTTCTCGTCAAACAGAAGAGGAGGGGTCTTGTCATAGGGACAGTTGTACTCCACCATGAAAGTAGCAGCAAGCACAAGGGACAGTATAACTTCAGACTAACTAACTGCCCCCAACAGCTCCTGGGAGTCATGGAGCAGCCACTAGCCTGGCAGCATAGCCTCTACAGCTCTGGGGTAGCCCTGGGTAGCAATGCAGCTGGCCAGACAGCATGGCCCTCATTTTCCTGGGCAGGCCCCAGGGAACAGCTGCAGGCCACCTGCACACTCGATCCTGAGCATCCCACACCTGCAACCCTAGCCCCTGACCTGAGCCTCCCAAACCTCCCATGCCCTATCCTGATTCTCACACCCACCACAGCGCCATCCCTGAGGTCCCCCGCCCCGCCCCTCACGTCTCGAAGCCCCTGGCCTGATTCCAGCAACATCCACAGTCCAGCTCCTTGCCCTCAAGGACCCAAGCAATGACAGGAAAACCTTCTAATATTCTAGAGGCTTTCCCCCACAAGAGAAAAAAGGACAGGCCAAATATGAAGTTAGTCTCTAATCAGGAGCAATTTGATGGTGCCCAAAATGCCCAGAGGCCACATTCCTCCCCAAATTAAAGTCCGCAGAGATGCATGCACACCCACAGAAGGTCACAGAAATATGTCAGTAGCCACAGTGAGGTGGCAGAGAGACCCAGCCCCAAACCTTGCTACAGCCAGGCCCCAGACCAGGAATATGCATGGTGCCCAGGCACCATGGGTGCATGTAACTTGCCACCCATATCTCTAATTAATGGGAAAGCATGACTGAAGAACATCAGACTATTTATTTCAAAGAGATACATGTCTCCTAGGGCTGAAAGGGACCTTGAGAGGTCATCAAGTCCTGTCCCCTGGCAGCACCAAGCACCATCCCCGACAGATTTTTTTTTAAATCTATTTCACCCAGACTCCTAAACAGCCTCCTCAAGGATGGAGCTCACAATTCTGGATTTAGCAGGCCAATGCTCAAACCATTGAGCTATCCTTCTCCCTGCTTTAAACACAATGCTCTCTCCCTGCTTTAAAATCTATTCAAAATTCACAGAGGCACTTACTCAGGTATTGCTCCTAATCCCTCACCCCTCTTGTCTCAATCCGTACCCAAGCCCTCTCCTTGGTGGTGTTGCTCTCAACCCCTGATAGGTGAGCTGGCTAGAAGCTAGGCTAAGAGCTGTTTTTCACTTGAGCTTTGACACCATACAGTGAGGATGCAGGCTAAATCTCTACACATCTGACAATCTTCCAGTCCCTTCCCATAATTCCCCCTGAGTGCCCAGCAGGACAGACAAGTTCATCTGCAAGTCACAGGGAAAAAACAGGGAGCAACTGAGCCTCCTGTGGCACCAAGGGCCATGGGACATGCCATCTGATGTCCTAGTGACCTACACAGAGCCAGGAGGACAAGGAAACTCAGGGCTTTGCAGTGGAGATGCTCACACTTGAGCTGGGTCAACCAAAGTGTCCTGGCCCTCCAGGTTTACCATCTGGACCAACTACAGCAAAGATACAACCTTAATCTAGGAAC
Source organism: Carettochelys insculpta (assembly GCF_033958435.1). Taxonomy (NCBI): domain Eukaryota; kingdom Metazoa; phylum Chordata; order Testudines; family Carettochelyidae; genus Carettochelys; species Carettochelys insculpta. Next base: position 69,328,771 of record NC_134144.1, read on the forward strand.
TGGTTGTGGGAATGAGGCGACCCTTAAACACCAGTGTAGTGTCACTCACCTGTCTTGACTAGGGTGGAATATTGCATCCTCACAAGGATTAACATTTCCCCAGGTACAAAAGAAGAAACAATGTCTCTTACCCTGAGGGCTTGTGAAACAGCTGCCAGGAATTCAGGCAAATTGCACCAGGTGAATGAGCAGGTTAGCTGAGTGAGGAAGCTCACCAAGGAAGCAGTCTGCCCAGGCCAATAAGATAACCTGGTTATAAAAGGCAAGTGGCAGGCCTTTCCTGACTTTTCTTGCTGGTGTTTCCCCATGCTTGGCTTTGATATTGAAGAGCTGTGTCTCAGGGGAAGTGGGAGTTAGGTAGTTGTGCTCTCAGCTAAGGAGAAAGAGAACTCATGCAATTCACAGGTATGCTACAGAGCTGCCTTTTCAAAGGCTGATCCCTGCATAGTGAAGCAGTGACAGGCTATTTAGGAAAAAAATCCTTCTCCTAACAGCAGGCTGACCAAATGATCCTCAAAGGAAGATTGTGGTTCCACTGTATTTCCCCCTTCCCTTTGGCTGTATGGTGCTCAATTAGCTTTTAAGTTGCATTATAGATCCACCAACATTTGTGCAGTTAAATCATTAATTACCATTTCAGTCAGATGGGAACTCAGTTTCACTTTGGTTTGCAGTTTGTGCTCTGTGGTAGATTACGGAGTCGATCCATAAACATCTTCAGACACATAATTTAAGGAAGTTAATGATGAGGAAGTTTAGATGATTTTTATCACAAAATAACTCTTAGGGATGTGATATAAATAGCTTTTAGGAAGGAAAGGTCTCTGGTGAGACAAATCTCAGACTGTATGTATGTTTTAATTGCCATTTAATTACTAAAAGAAGCTGGGGGAAAAAATCCAAACCCCTGCATTTTCCAAGGGAGGAGATGAAATACACATATGAAAAAATCAGATCTAGATGAACAATTAAGGAGAAACGGAAAAGTCTGGTGAGGTTGGATTGGGCAGTAGGACAACTGGATTTTATAACATGTTTTAGCCCTGATCCTTTGTTTTATCCTGGGTAAATCCCTTTCCCTACCTGTGCCTCTAGCTTGACCTCTACTATTTGTCTGTCTGACAGATTTAAAGGGTAAGCTCTTTGGCACAGGCAGTACTCGTGTGTGTACAATTCCTACCAGAACAGAGCTGTGATCTCAGATAGCCTTTAGGTGCAACAGTAATACAAATTATAAGATTAGCTCGTATTTAAAAAGACACAGACAGTTCAGAACCTCAGCATTTGTAACATATTCATTCACCCACCAGCCTTATCCCTGTCTTTCCAAAGGCTGCTGATTGAGATTAGAACGTAAGAACGGCCACAGTGGGTCAGACCAAAGGTCCACCTAACCCAGTGACCTGTCTTCCAATAGTAGCCAATGCCAGAGGCTGCAGATATATAGATAAACTTACTGGTAAACCCACTGTCCCTTTGCAATAGCACCCAGACATCATTTATTTCAGAGTGCTAAGGCCTGGCCTTATTCCTCCCGGTGTAAAGGTGATGCCAGCTAACAGGACTATTATTACTCTATAGAGAAGTTGAATTGTAATAACCCAAAGGAGGGGAGGGATTCTTTATGGGAGCTAATGGTGCTGTAACAAGGAGGAGGGGCCAAAGATTCTAAGAGGTGAAATTTACGTTAGACATGAAGAGATGTTTTCTAACCCAAATCTTAAAAAGACAGCTCAATTAGTGGAATGAAGAATGAGCCCACCGGGGCATTGGAGCCAGAGACATGGGCTTGATAAAATGCTGAGGGGCCCACTGTAATGCTTCAGGCTGTCCTGCGACAGTGCCTAGCTGCTGCAGCTCAGAGGCTGAATGCTGAAGCATTTCTCTCCTCTGCTCCCCTCTTTCTGTAGCAGAGGTGTCAATTACTTCACCCCTTGTTAAGGGAGCATCTCTCTCCCTCCTGCATGGCTGGCCCATTAGCTAATGATAAGTTTAAATAAAGGAGGAGAGGTCAGAGAGACAAGCTGAGAGGTAAGATTGGATGGAGGGAGTCAGATTGGGAGCGGAGTGGTTGATCAGTGCCCATAGCATTTAAAGTCACGCAAGGGGGGTCTGTTCAGCGAGAGACAGAATGCAGGGAGAAGAGGAAGAGGATGCTGGCACCGCTGTAGTGAGTGGGAGATGGGCAGAAGAGGACCCCCCAGAAAAGCCTTTCACTAGTGATCAGAGAAGGAGGAGAAGAATTCACAGAGGAGAGAGTCATGCAGAATTAATGCAGATAGGATCAAGAAGAATAAGTTTAGAAAACAGGATAAAACCTAGATTTAGTCAGAGCAATTAACAGCACAGTATTTCAAAGGAACAATCAGAGATCAACAATAAAGAATAAATAAATAAAAATCACTCGAATAACAACAATACACTGTACACTACCTGCATCTCATTGAACAAAACATAGACAAACGCTAAACTGAAGAGCGTTCTGTTGCAGTAAGAGTTTTGTATGCATAACTCTTGAGTCACTTCAACAACTAGATGTTTGCTGCTTCTCCACTTAAATAGGGAGAATGAATTCTGTCCTTTATCGAAACAGATTTCACTGGTTTTTGAAAGAGAAAATGTTTTGTAAGAAATAAAGAATGTCCTCCAGTTATCTACTGTGCAAGTTAGGCAGGGTTCAGAAGCCTACTGATTAAGTGGTCAGTTATTGGATATGACTGAAGAATAAATAACATATTTCACAGTAATTTCTGGAAAATGTGTTATAGTTTTTTTAAAAAAAATTCAATATCCAAAGTTTGAGATTTCAAAGAAACCATCAATATAACTGGTTCAAAAATGCAAAAACATCATAAAATTCATTGAAATTATTTGTGTTTCCTTGTGGTGAGAACTAAATCTTCTTCACTTTTTTTCTTAAACTCAAAATGCACAAAATTTTGATCAGCTCCAGAAAATCTTTTCTGGGCTAATACAACCTTTATTTTCTGTTTGCAAATCTTTTCTGCACTAATCCTTATTTGTGGGAAGGAGTGATTTGTGAACACTGCCAAATTGTTTCTACAACCCCATATCAGCTGTGTGCTATTTTGCGCACTGTTCATTTCAACTTGTTGCCATTAGCAGGTGTGATTGGTCAGCAGTGTCACCCCGTTTTGTTTCTGATCACAGATTGGTTGAATGGATTCTTAAACAGCAGTATGATGACTGGTGTCTGAACACAGAACCCAAAACTGTTGTTTCCCAAGCACAGATCAGGCAACAGCATCTGGCAAGCGGGAGCTTGTGATTTTCAGTATTTCCCCCAGGAGCTCCAGAAAACAGACACCGAATAACTGCACCCACTCTTCTAAAGTGATTTGGGCCAGTTTTATCTACATTCTGGAGCCTGTGCTGGCATAGTCCCTTAGTTTTGAAAGAGTTCTACCCCCATAGTAACACCACCTCCCAGTGGGTTATCTATGCTGCCCGAGGCACATCTATTATTATAGATTATCTACATATTATCTACATTGTGGTTTATTTGGTCATCACTAGAATGGCTAGACAAGAGGGCATGTTTTTTTTCACACTCCTAGAAGACATAGGAATGCTGCTGTAAGTTTTAAATGAAGACTAGACCTTATAAAGGGGCAATCTGCTTCAAGAGTCTGCTGCTCAGTACAAAGAAGAACTCTGCGCCCCCAGACACGGTGCTCAAAATAAATAGAAAAAAATTCTTTGTTTAGCTACCTTTCCTTCTGAGGGCCTTGCTTTGAGTGAGAAACACAAAGATCTGAGGACCTTCTGAAGAGTCTTCACTTTGCACCCTCACAAGCAAAATAAACAACAAGGTTGCTTTTCTACAAAAGGGTTTTTTCTTCTAAAGTGTTCCTGCTTGTTGATAAGGAGTGCTGCGGAGCTGGGCTTTGCCACAAGTAGAATTGTGAATAATTCATGATGACTAGCAAAAAAGAATGCAATAAATAACAACAGGAAGCGAACACATTTTGCTGTACCAATTTCTAGGTGCATAATAAGTCCTTCTACAACCTGTGAAACTTGTGGAATTTGCCGACATTTTCATGCTGATCTGACAGCTGTCTGAACCCTCCTGGCAAGCAATAATTAACCTGATGCCAAGTGAGGTTGCTACGTTTGCTTTGAGGGAAATATTCAGCAGTAGCTGTGTAAATTACTCATCTAGCCCCGTGCTGAGATCTGCCGCTTAGCCCCCTGAGCCCCCAGGATCCGGGGTTAATATTGGTCCAGATATGAATATCTGTGATGGTGTGGACTAAGCCTTGATGCCCTCTACAGGAGACCAGAGGCCTCATCACACCCTATCCCATTGAGAGGAGCAGAAAAGAGGTCCTCCAGGGAGGATAGCACGGCTGCCTTTGCTTCAGCCAACCAGGGCCCAGCAGGCCAATACAAAATAAGCTATGGCGCTTGGGCCAGGCAGTTCTTTTCAGAAGCTCAACGCAGAAGGCCAGCAGCACTTTGGACATCTCCAAGGGCAGGCTGAACTTAGACCTGGGCAAGACTCAGGCCCTGTGGGTGGAGACTAGCCACAAGCCTAATAGATGAACTGAGAACACACTGGACAGGGTGAGTCAGACCCCACCCTCAGAACCCTGAAAACAGCAGACACAAGGTCTTATTTGGTACCCTTGGCTGCAGAGGGCTGCTCAAGAGTGGGTGGACCATGTCACCATATGCTTTTGCACACTGAATGGCACTTTCAAGGGACCATTCTTAGAAGATGCCTGAGGATTAAGGTGGAGTTCTACATGCATCAAAGCATGGGACTGGATTTGGAGGAGTGGTGGTGTGGAAAGACCTCTTGCCTTCCCAAAGAGGCTGGAGTGGTAGCATGAAGTCTCCCACTGTCTCCAGAGACGAGCTATTCCTCTGGAACATCATCAAAGTGGGAGAATTTAGTACATAATCCAGTAGCCCCAGTACATGTAATCAACCTAATGCATTTTTCTTTCCTTTGAATCCTCTCATTGGCCATTTCTACATAGGCCACTTCCTTCGGAAGTGGTATGCTAATACACGGAGCGAAAGATGCTAATGAGGCACAGATGCAAATTCCCCGTGCCTCATTAGCATAACATCATGTGATTTGGAGTCCAGAAGACTGTTCTTCTGGACTCCAAAACGCCGTGTAGAAGCGTGGCCCCAGGGGGGGCTTCCAGAAGGACGTGCTTCTTCTGGAGGCCCCTTCTTCCCAAAAATTTTCAGGAAGAAGGGGCCTCCAGAAGAAGGACATCCTTCCGGAAGCCCTGGGGGCCATGCTTCTACACGGCATTTTGGAGTCTGGAAGAACGGTGTTCTGGACTCCAAATCACGTGATGTTATGCTAATGAGGCATGGGGAATTTGCATCTGCACCTCATTAGCATCTTTCACTCCATGTATTTGCGTGCCACTGCCAAAGGAAGTGGCCTGTGTAGAAACGGCCATAGAGTAGTGTTGCTGATGTCCCCTGGAGCAGAAGGGCTGGAGGTTAGTGTCCCATTAAGATGAATTCACCAGTTCTTGCCTCTCAGAGCTTGTGTTTCAGACTGCTTGCAGACTCCAGCAGACAGCATTCCACTGATAACATCTGGGGCATGTCTACACTTGAAATGCTACAGCAGCACAGCTTGGCGACTGCAGTTGTGCCGCTGTATTGCTTCAGTGTAGATACTGGTTATGTTGGGAAGAAGGGTTCTCCCATCACCATAATTAAGCCACATCTGGGAAAGTGGGTAGCTAGATCAATGGAAGAATTCTCCAGTCAATCTAGCAAGGGTGTGAACGTTTCACACGCCTGAGTAATGTAACCAGGCAAACTTCATCTTTGAGCATAGGCATGTTCTTGGTTCCTGGTATCAACAGCTTCTTCACAACTGTGAAGGCAAAAATGTTCTCTATTTTTAAAAAAAGCAAAAGCATAGATTCTGACACAATCCCCCAAAATTGTGGCCTGCACATCCTCCCATAGTTCTTTCTGCCTTAACCTCAACCTGTCTTACCCTTTTAGCACAAACCTACGCCTGGGTTAAAACTGCCTATATTCCCATAGGTATGCCAATGGCTTGATTTGTCAGCATCAGGTATATTTCACACAACTTGAAGTGTCTCTGTTTGTTAACTTGCTTTTGCACCAAACCTGTCTTTCCATGGGCAAATCTTAGGTGGTCTTTGTAACAGGTCACCTCACCTTCTTTGCAGAAAACATTTTAAAATAGAGCTCAAACACATTGTTAACTCAGTGAATGGTATCATAACCCACCACTGGAAAAGTTATAATGATCAGAGGACAGATGATGAGCTGGTGAAGATTAATTTAGCTCTGCACATTTTGAAGCTAAACAGAATCATTTAAATAAAGGGTCTATTTGTTAATGGTTTACTCTATTTCCGAATATTTAATATTGTCACCAGACTGAGAAACGGCATCCCAATGCGATTTAAGAACTGAACAAGACAGCTAAATAACAGCATTGGGAGAAGCGCTGCAAGAAGCATGATTAAGGGCAAAAAGATGAGGTTTCCTCTAAGACCTGTTAACAGTGCCTAGAGGTCACCTCCAGTGCAGATCCTTATTGTGCTAAAATGTACAGGCTGTATATTAGCACAACCTATGAAGAAGTGGGTCTGTCCCACGAAAGCTCATCACCTAGTAAATTATTTTGTTAGTCTTGAAAGTGCTACTGGACTGCTTTTTTGTTTTTATACTCAGTCATGCAGCAGTATGCAAAGTAGTGAAAGCTCAACTCCTTAGCTGCTCCCCATAGTCATCACTCTGGGAGCTGAGGGGTAGGGAATGGGCAAACTTTTGACTCTTTCACCTTCCCTCCATAGGTCCGGCAGACTAGCTGGTTGGGTGGGGAAATAAGCCACTCCAGACTTAAGTGAGCAGCAACTTGCTCTGTCTTCAGTGCAGGGCAGGAACAGACAAGGAAGCAGGACTTTTTCAGTCACCGTCTGTGCTCTGATTCTCCTCTTCTGGTGGCAGAACTACCTGTTGCTCCTCACTCAAGGATGCTTGTGAGATGGCAAGCTAGCCTTAGCTAGTGACTGCTCCTGCCCCCCAGTGAGTTTGCAGTGAAGAAGACAGGTCATAACGGGCAGTTAATATAAACAGAGGACAGGGTGGTGGGGGAACGAAGTTACAAAAAATATCAGGATATCTTTGCATAGATTGTTTCGGTGCTTAGTTCACGGTATTGATCAAAGTGATTACAGCAAGCTGCCTGAGGAGGTGGTTTGCAAAGACCTGGGCAATGCATAAGGCATAGTGGAAGGTTCTTCCAAATGTCAGGAACTGCAGTGGGGAAAATACAAATCTCTCTCCAGAAGAATGATAAAAATATAAAAGCCGACATACTGAGTCAGACCAAACGTCCATCTAGCCCAGTAGCCTGACTTCCGACAGAGGCCAATGCCAGGTGCTCCAGAGGGAGTGAACAGAACAGGTGGTCATCAAGTGATCCATCCTCAGTCACTCGTTTCCAATCTCTGACAAACAGAGGCTAGGGAAACCATTCCTACCCATTCTGGTTAATAAGTATTGATGGACGTATCCTCCATCAATCTGTCTTCCTTTGTTTTGAAGCTTGTTAAAGGACAACATCTTCTAACAAGGAGTTCCACAGGTTGACTGTTTGTGATGAGATAGTAAAAGCAATTGAAAAGAACCACTGCAAGATAAATCATGTCAATGGATATGAAGGAAGACAGATAAAGACGCACATTGGCTACACTGAGGATGTAGCTCTTTTGCATTCAGTTCAGGTACAACTACTTGTCAGAAATGAATGTCCATCTTGGTTAGTAACCTAGACTGGAGGTTTTAACACCAGAAGTGATAGTTTTCAGCAGGAGCCTGAAATGGAGGGATATGTAGAGGAAGTATAGTCAGACTGTGCTGGTCCATAAGTATGAGAAGGCAGGTGGGGTTGTTGAGCTCATGCTGGGATCTGGAAGTCTGGGACTTTGAGTGGCCAGGCAGTCTGTAGCTTCAGTGACCAAGGCAAAAAAAGCATGGATTAGTCTTTCCTCAGATGGTGTTTGGAAGGAGAGGGGTGCACTCTTCTCTAAAGAGCACCTTAGGGCTTGATCCCAAGCTCATTGGTTTCTGTAGAAAGGCTCCCCTGGATTTCAATGGGAGGTGGATTGGGCCCTTAAGGTGGTGTGCTCTGCAAACCTGGGGATAGAAAGGAAGCTTAAGGTCAAAGCATGATGGTTCTGAAGACTTAAAGAAGGCAAGTGGAGGACTAGTATAGAAGTGAAATGATGTTGATTTTAAATGGAATGATATGTGTGTTCTTAATGGAGTTCCTAAAATCTAGTTTCCTCCCATTCCAAGGGCCTCTTCAGCTCTACTAGCCAGTTTTACTTTGGAAGGGTGTCAACCCAGATGGGACAGTAACTGACTAACATTTATCCTGTATTGGAGAGGTAGCTGTGTTAGTCTGGATCCGTAACAGCAACGAAGGGTCCTGTGGCACCTTACAGGCTAACAGAAAAGTTTTGAGCGTGAGATTTCGTGAGCACAGACTCACTTCATCAGATCTGATGAAGTGAGTCTGTGCTCACGAAAGCTCACGCTCAAAACTTTTCTGTTAGTCTGTAAGGTGCCACAGGACCCTTCGTTGCTGTAACATTTCTCCTGTCTTTCAAATTGCCCATATTGCTATACAGGAAAAGCCTCAGGCTAACTGTGGAGCAGTGAAACAAACAGAAGGGGGGAAAGAAGGCAGAATTGTAAACATGAATGCCCTGTAATTCATGGATGATTTCTCTCAGAGTATATAGTTTTAAAATGAGCCTCCTTTAAATGCAGCGATTGTGATTTTTCTAAGCATTTTCCTTTTGAGAATGCAATAAAATGTAAGTGATAACATCAAAGAGTCCCTACTTTATTTGCAGTGCACAGTGTATCTGAGTTTAAGTTAATGGTTTACATATTAATTTTCTCAGCTCTCTGATGGGCAGAAAATTGCTTTAATATAAATGCAGTTAAATTTGTCATTTTATGTCTACACAGCTTAGGCTTCAAAATTTATTGCTGGCATCATCAGATCATTCTGTAGCAATTTACCAGCTTTTGTAGAAGAAAAATGTGTCAAGTTGGAGGGTGAGGTAAAATGTCTTCACAATATAATTAATGTACTATTTCATGTTTATTGTCTAATCATTTATTTTAAAGGTGACTGAGAAAATGTAATAAGTGTTTGATTGACATTCACAACTGATAGGCAGGCTTGTGAACTGGGTAGAGTCTTTGTTTTCCACAAGAACAAATATATAAACTAGTCCTTAAAAATGCTAAGGAGTTAGAGCATAGAATCTTTCCAAATGGACCAACAGTTGTAAGAATCCCAGGTAAAATAATGTAGTTAGCCAAGTTAAATCAACTGAATCTTAGAATCAGTTTTGTGGTCACTGTCAGCCCTGAGCTATATAGAGCCCTGCAAATCAGTGAATATCGGCTTTACAACTCTGAATATCTGTGGGCCCTGTCTGCAGATGAAAGACTGGATTCAGATACAGATTTTGTATCCACACAGGGCTCTATTTAGCATGACTTTCCTATTCAGCAAGGTTAGTGTGCATTGACTTCAGGGGGCCGGAGTTAAGACCCAATTCAGTAAAGTATTTAAGCTCATTTTGATCTTTAAGCAGGTGCTTAAATCTATCCTTCTTTAGGATGTAAGAATAAGGCTAGCTTTAAGACCAAGAGCATTATTTATTATTTGCATTATCATAGTATGTAGGAATCCTGCTCTGGGATCAGCCCCATATTATTCTAGGAACTATACAAATAAAACAAAAAGATGGTCCCAAAGAAGCTGTGGATCTAAGTAGTAGTCCCCTTGACGAAGAATCAAAGAAGATTAAGATTGGAAGCAACCTCTGGAAGTCATCTAGTCCAAACCTCTGGTCACTACAGGACCAGCTCCAACTAAATCATTCCAGCCAGGGCTTTGTCAGGTCTTACCTAAAACACTTCTACGAATGCAACTTCCATCACTTCCCTAAGCAACCCATTCCAGTTCTTCACCACTCTCCTAGTGAAATAGATTTTTCCCTAGTATCTAACCTACACCTCTTCCACTGCAACTTGAGACCACTGCTCCTTGTTCTGTCATCTGTCACCACTGAGAATAGCCTGGCTCCCTCCTCTTTTGAACCACCCTTCAGGGCTATCAAATCCCACCTCATTCTTCCCTTCTGAAAACTAAATGAACCCAAATCCCTCAGACTCTGCTCACTTACCCTAGCCCCTAATCAATTCTTTTCCCCTCTGCTGGACTCTCTCTATTTTTTGCACATCCTTCCTGTAGTGGGGGACCCAAAGCTGGACTCAATACTCCAGATGTTGCCTCTCCACTGCCAAACAGAGGGGAATAGTTAGTTCCCTCCATCTGCTGGAACTGCTCCTACTAATGCAGCCCAATATGCCATTAACCTTCTTGGCAACAAAGGCAAACTGTTGACTCATATTCAGCTTCTTGTCTATTGAAATTCCATGATACTTTTCTGCACAGCTGTTATCTAGCCAGTCAGTCTCCAGCCTGTAGCAATGTGTGGGATTCTTCCATCCTAAGTTTAGGATTCTGCACTTGTCCATGTTGAAACTCATCGGATTTCTTTTGGATGAATGCTCCAATTTGCCTCGGTCACTTTGGACTCTATTCTTACCCTCCAACATATCTACTTCTCACCCAAGCTTATGTCATCCACAAGCCAAGCTGGTCACCTGGCACATTTATTTGCTCTTTTTTCTTTCTATCTCTCCTGGACTCCTTCCCCCTCATAGTTGCCTCTCGGGGGATCCTGCGCATCAGTTCTCTTAGGGCGTCAAAGACTGCTATAACTCATGTGTTTCAAACTGTGCACATGCCTAAGTGCTTTGCTGAATCACAATGTGAATTTTAATTTTACACCTAGAAATGGCCCTGTCATGTTATGGTTTGAGCGACCGGATGGTGCTACCACTGCCTATATTGTACCTGCTCTGTGAAGAAACAGGCCCAGATTCATCCGTAGTCACCCAGGTCTAAATTTGGAGTCTCCGCCCTCTCAGTGTCTGTGGAGACACATTTGATTTACGCTGCTGACAATTACAAGTGGCCCTGTAACACCAGAAAGACTAACACGTTCATTAGGTCATGAGCTTTTGTGGGTAAGGCCACAGAAGCTCATGGCTTAATAAATATGTTACTCTTTAAGGTGCTACAAAGCTGCTTGTTTTTGGCGAAGCTACAGACCAACACGGCTACCCTCGCCCCCCACCCCCACCCCCAGAGTCTGGTGACAATGAAATCGAAATCGAAATTCAGCCTTCATCCTCCAAGCTTGTCAGCTGAGCATGTTTTATGCACCAGTGACTCTTATTGTTAATACCAGGCCTGCCAATAGGGGAGGGAACGCAAAGGCAGCATTTGGCCCCTGGGTGGGGCCTTACAGAGCGGCCCAGAGCTCTGGCTATCATCTCTGCCACTTCAGCAGCATCAGCAACTGGAGCTTCCAGCCTCGTTGAATTGTCCCAGCAGCACAGCACTCTGGAGGGAGTTGCGGGGTGGGAAGGGCAGCACTGTGGTCCCAGCGACACTGAGGGCTGAATGCCCTAGGCCCCGCCCCTTCTGCCATTGGCTTCAGCCCTTCTGTGGAATTGAGCTGAGCCCCTCCCACCTTATCCCAGGGCCTGCGGCAACTCTTAGTGGTGCTGGGTAACGCATTCCCTTCATGGAAAGAGTGTTAGGTTTTTAAGACGTGCTGTGAGATAAGGGTGAGGGTTCACTTTCATTGCTGAGTAAGAGGCAATGCATCAGTGGCAGTAGGCGCTCAGGAAAGGAGATGAGGCTTAGACTCATGCAGGTTAGAAGACTATGTTGCTTTGACCCATTACCAGAGGCAATGTCCTCCCATGTCCCTCTGTCACACAGTCAGTTCTTTCCAGTTACTCTTCTCCTCTCACCCGTTATTTGCCAAAGGCCATGTTACCTGCCTCAATCTCCTTCTCTGTGCCAGGGCTTAATAGAGAGAAATAATAGAAGTGAAAATGGCAAAAGAGAATATGTTACAATTTACAAAGGCCATGCAAGAATGAGACAGACTGCAACATTCAAGCCAGAGCAGGACAGATTAGGAATTCAAGCTTTATTTGTTTCATCCATATTGATGCAAGAAATAAATGGTGACTTAGCTTTCATCTCTTTTCTTTTCCCCCGGTTTGAAACACTCTATGGATTTTCACTGGCTCTAACCTTTACAGCAGCCAGTGCAATTAAGTGAACTGGTTATATTGATTTGAGCTCTGACTGCATGATTCATGGTGTGTCAGTGTGGACATTATAATTGAGATACACAATGAAAATGCACAAGTAAAAGGTGTATGGAGAACAACCAACAAGGGAGACATCAGAACTAAGACAAGGCATTGATTCACAACAGCTGCATATTCTATATATGTGGTTACAGGTTGGATTAAATCTCATTCAAACTACTGGGTATGATCAAATCCCCTCCTTTAAGGTAGCAGTAGGAGAAAATTAAGTAGCCCCACTAAAACAAAGATGTATGCAAGGACATTCATTAATTTGAAACAAGTGAGCAGAGAGCTTCTTTGATTATTGCTTCAGGGGGTGTGGTGTGTGAGAAAGAGACATTCAAAAAAGAGGCAGAGAGACACAGAAAGACCAAGCAGTTCAAGACACAGAAAGAAAGCACATTAGGTGTGCCTGAGAGGACAGAGAGCTGGTTTAGGTGTCGAGTTGTAGCTGGAAAGGCAGGTTTGGAACAGATAGCAAAGAAGCTGTTGCTTGGTGTTTGAGTTCTACTGATTTCAAGGAAACAGGACTTGATAATTTTTTGCAAATAAGCAAGATTGTTTGAGTTTGGTTTTTTTGAGGCAAACACCTGGGTCTATTATCAGTTTTTTCTCCCAACTGGAACAAGCTGAAAGAGTCCTAATTCTGATGAGCTGCTTATGTCAAAAGTGGGGAACGTTGCATATAAAAATGTGTGTATATATATCAACATATGTATTTCAGAGAGTGCGTCTGTCTGTCTGTCTCGGGATTGTGGCGGGTCAGAGAGGAGGCTGCTGAACTGTAGTACCGCACTTTATTCTTCATAGGTAGGACCAAAAGGGCTCAGAGATCACCCTGATAGAAGTTCGAGTGACACAAAGGGAGAACAGGGGCTTGTTTGTTTTGGGGTTTAGTTATTGTGGGAGTTAGAGCATGTTTGTAAAGTGGAGGGCTGTGTTGTACGATGCAGGCTCTGCTCTCTCATCAGGGGTTTGAGCACGGACTGAGCTGGGAGCAGGCAGGCTGCAAGCAGAGAGAAGGCTGCTGAATCGTGTTCCTTGTCTATATTCTTTACAGACTAAAGCCTGTTCCTAGGGATTTGTATGACTGGGTGTGGTCTGAAGTGCACGCACATGGACACACATCACAGAGCATACAAAGGAGCCTCAGGCCTAGTTTCCCAAAGTTGTGTTAAAAGTCACAAAGCTTCCCCTATGTTGAATGACCTCCTATATGGTCCCTTTTCATCTTGAGATATGGTGGTTAGCGGCGGTGGTGAGGATCTATGGGCAGTGTTTGAGTCTGCAGCTTCTCTTGTGGCTTATCCACCCAATATTGGATTTGCACGGTCAATTGCAAAAACCACATATCGGTCTATTTCCAAATTCTTGAGTCTGAGAGTTTTTCCTTCTAAGATGAAGTTGTTTTGCGTGGCTTGCACATATACTATCGAAGAAGGATGTGCCTTGTCGTAGCAATAGTCGCCAGGTAGTTTGATCTGATGATGTAGATTCCCAGAATTTTGGATAGATGTTGAATTTTTTCATGGCATTTTGGCATATATCCATGAATCTTAGCTTTGGTCTTCCTCTTGCTCTCAACCCACATGACTGTTCACCAAAGAGGATTTCTTTGGGAAGATGTTCATCACCCATTCTTCTCACATGATCAAGCCATCGTAGTCTTCTGCTGTTGAGGATCGCTATGAGGCTGGGTATGCCAGATCTTGACAGGACATGCGCATTTGAAACTTTATCTTGCCAGTTGATATTTATAATTCTTTGGAGGCAGCAAAGATGGAAGCTGTTCAAATTTTTCTCCTCGTTCTGGTAGGCAGTCCTGGCCTCAGAACCATATAGCTGGCTATTCAATATACATGCCTGGTAGATTAGTATCTTTGTTTTCATTGTCAGGTAAGGATTGTTCCATGCTCATTTTATAAGTCTGCCAAAAATCGTAGCTGCGTTCCTGATTCTGGTGCTCAGTTCTTCCTCCATCAATAGGTTTGTGCTGACAGTAGACCCAAGGTAACAGAATTGTTGAACCACATCTAATGGGCCTTTATCCAGAAAGACATTGGGTCGCTGAAGTATACCTTGAGTGAATACAACAGTTTTCTTCATGCTTATGTGAAGGGAAAACAACTTGAAGGCTCTGATCATCTGCGAAGAGGAGTTCCCTGATGAGGACTTTCTTGATCTTAGTTTTGGCCTTGAGTCTTGCCAGGTTGTAGAGGGAGCCATCTAATCTTGTGTGGAGAAATACATCACTGCGTGAGTTTTGAAATATACAATTTAGTAGAACTGAGAAGAATATGCCGAAGAGGGTGGGGGCCAGAACACACCCTTGTTTGACTCTGCTGTTCACTGCAAATGGTTCTGATGTAGATCGATCATATTGCATTGTTGCTTTCATGTTTTCATGAAAGGATGTTATAAGCTTGAGTAGGGTTGGTGGGCAGCCAACCTTAGTTAATACTCGTATATTCCTGATCTACTAACTGTGTCAAATGCCTTTGTTAAGTCCACAAATGCTATGAATAATGGCTTTGCTTGTTCTTTGCATCTTTCCTGTAGTTGTCGAAGTAAGAAAATAATATCTATTATTGACCTGCCAGCCTTGAAGCCACATTGTGTTTCTGAATAGACTCGATTTGCGAGTTTTTTCAGGGGTTTGAGAATGACATGGGCAAAGGCTTTGCCTGTGATGCTCAGTTACAAGATGCCTCTGTAGTTGTCACAGTCACCCTTGCCACCATTGTTTTTTATAAAGAGTGATGATGTTTGCATCCTTCATGTCATGTCAGACATCACCGGTTCTCCAACACTTTAGGAGTACATCATAGAGGAAGGGGAAGAGCACAGCCTTGTTTTCCTTCAGGACTTCAGCTGGAATTCTGTCATCTGCTGGTGCTTTTCCACTGGAGAGAGCATCAAGATCTTGAGAAAGTTCCTTACCACTTGGATTCTCTCTGAAGAACAGATCTTGCATGTCAAAGTTGATCTCTTGTGCTTTGAGATGGGTTATGTTATTCAGATGTGCCTTGTGCTTTCCTTCAAGGAAAGGCCTAAGAATGTCAGCATTTTCATCATTCCAGTCTTTGTTGCAGAAGTTACATGTTCCAAAGGCAGATCTGGAACTTTTGTATATTGCATCTCTCAGCATGGACCAGGTTTCGTCAATGGTTTATTGGTCAGGTTTGTGTTACATTTTGCGAGTGAGATCATCTGCAAAGACAGAGCACTTCAGCACATCTCTGGTTTTGAGGATGTCGATTTTTGGCTTTTTGCATTTCTTTGTCATATTGAGTTTCTTTGGGACAATTTTCACTCTGCTGATGATCAAGGAGTGATCAGGGTCACAATCTGCATTGTGATATGTGCGTGTAATTTTGATGGCATGAAGATATTTCCTGCATACCAGTACAAGGGCAAGTTGATGCCAGTGCCCGGATCTGGGGTGGTGCCATGAAACCTTGTGACACTCTTTCAAGTTAAAGAAAGTATTAGTGATGCAGAGCTGATTCTGAGAGCTGAATTTGAGAAGCCTTTGACCATATTCATTCATTTTCCCAGTACTGTGATGACTGAGGCAGATGGGCTAAGACTGGTGGTTATGTCCAATTCTAGCATGGAAGTCACCAAGGATGTACAGTTGTTCATCATTTGGAAAGGAGTCAATAACTTTCTGAAGATTATAATGAAAGCAGTCCTTGTCTTCAGCACACAATGCCAATGTGGGTGCATAAGCACTGATGATGTTGACATATCCTGACTTGGTGCAGAGCTTCAGGGATACAATACATTCCAATTCAGCTGTGGGTGTATTGATAGATTTCAGCAGATTGTTCTGAACAGCAAATCCAGCTCCATAGAGAAGAAAGGTTAGCTGGTTTCTTTCACTGACCCAGCATCTGCCAGTCTGGTTTCCTGGAGAGTGGTGATGTCAAAGTTCCATTTGTGTAGTTGTTGATCTATGACTGCTGCTTTGCGTATTGAGTCAGTGTTCATAAGGTCATGGGCAGATGCAAGTCCTGGACTCATGGTCTGCACATTCCAGCTACTGAGCCAGAGGCAAGTTGATTTATTATTTTGTTTTTTGTTGGGTACATCATTTACATCTACTTTTTGATTTTTGGTCTATCCCCATGCACCCAATGAGAAAGGCAAATGTGGTGGGCCAGCACCTTATTGACTGGGGCTGCCTGGCTTGAGGCAGGTTGTAGCTGACAAGTGGAGTGCAGTGACCACTCCGACCAATGAAAGAGACCTGTGTCGTCGTCCTCTTCGTCGGTTGAGAAGGGCTTATAACTTATAACCTGTAACTGCCACTTCCTGTGTTGTTTCCATGCTATCAGTAAGGATGGAGTGTCCTCTCCATTTGGCACCCTCTTACATGCTGCATTGCCTGGGCTATTGTTTGGAGCAAGTGCGTTGCCCAAGTGGCACTGTCCCCTTTTTGGTCACCCCAGTTGAATCCAAAGGAAAGACAGAAGTCAGTATGTTTGGAACTGAGGTGACTGCAAGAAGATGCTGGAAAGCAGGTTTGACAAGTCTTCCCTGCTAAGCACCTTAGGGTCTCCACTCCAGATTTTCTATCTGAGTTTACTCCCATAGCCTTTGGATCCCCTGAACCTGCCCACAAGGCATTGGGGAATTTTCTGACAGGGTTGTCTTCCCTAGGGTGACGTAAGGAATCACGCTCCCTTGGATGCTGGTGACCAAGTCATGGTTCACATGCCATTTGGATTAACCAAAGTAATCCAGGGGCCAAAGTATCCCAGACCCTCATCTCATGCACAATGAGGGGAAAGAAGCCACTCAGTCCACCCATCCGCTGTCACACTCAGGCGTCCGTGCTGCTCGCCAACATCTGTGGGCTGCTGGTGCTGCTGCTGCTGACCCTGCTCAGGGCTCGCAGAGGACAATGTGAACAAGAAGAAATAATACTTGGCAAATGGCATGGAGGATCGGACCGGCTCAATCCTCCTCACCACCGCTGGCTCCCCTGTGGCTCAGCTCCCCCCACTGCCTGCAGCGCCCCCCTTGGCCCTGGCCCAGCCTGCTTCCAACACCCCCCTGCCTGCAGACCCCCTGTACCCCCCAGCCTGGTCTGCCCTGGCCCACTCCCACTATGCCCCCGGTCACAGCCCCCCTGCACCTCCCAGCTCATCCTGCTCTCAACACCCCTGCCAGCAGCTCTCCCCTGCACCCCCTGGCCCAGCCCACTTCCAACACCCTCCTGCCCACAGCTCGCCCGCACCCTTGGGCCAGGTCCCTGAACACCCCCAGCCCGCTGCTTCCCGCACCTCCCCTAGGTAAGTTAAGGACTTACCACTGGTGCAGCCCAGAGAAGCCACCAGCACCTCCATCTGTGCACAGAAAAGCGGCTCCAGCCACGTGGCAGGGCAGCTGTGGCTGTGTGCTGTGAAGTGGCTCTGGCCATGCAGCGGTGCACCCACAGCCATGCGGCCAGGCGCCTCCAACCATGCTCCGCAGCAATATCTGCACCCCCAGCCTGGCCCACTCCCTCCCTCCATCAGACCCTCTGGCCCTGCCCAGCCCACTCCCAGCACCCACCCTGGCCTGGAACCCAACACCACCAGCCTGCTGCACACCCCCTTCCAGGTACCGCTGGTGCATTATGAAGGAATGAGCCACCATCTCCTCCACCAGAGTCACTATCTTGAAGTCAAACATAATTCCTACATTATACATTCAATGCTTCCTCCCTCCTTCTCCCTACAGTTTTGCCTGTGGTCCAGGCTCAGACAGAGAGCTGGTTGTAGTGAATGCAAAGTTCTCTGTTGAATGACCTCCTGCTGGGCTAGTAAACAGGGGGGGACTAGAGAGAGATAGATATTGGCCCTGTTTTTTTTAATCAGTGTACACATCTTTCTCTACCATGAAGCTATGACTTTTCAGGATCTACCAAAAGCACATATGTAGCTGGCAAAGGTTTTTTTTGAAATAGGAGACTAACATGGAGCTGCTGGGGCCTTACTTACAGTCAAAGCCATCTTGAAAATCTAGCAGCTCCTTTTACTCTATAGCTGCGTCTACACGTGCACGCTACTTCGAAGTAGCGGCACTAACTTCGAAATAGCGCCCGTCATGGCTACACGCGTCGGGCGCTATTTCGAAGTTAACTTCGACGTTAGGCGGTGAGACGTCGAAGTCGCTAACCCCATGAGCGGATAGGAATAGCGCCCCACTTCGACGTTCAACGTCGAAGTAGGGACAGTGTAGACGATCCGCGTCCCACAACGTCGAAATTGACGGGTCCTCCATGGCGGCCATCAGCTGGGGGTTGAGAGACGCTCTCTCTCCAGCCCCTGCAGGGCTCTATGGTCACCGTGGGCAGCAGCCCTTAGCCCAGGGCTTCTGGATGCTGCTGCTGCAGCGGGGGATTCATGCTGCATGCACAGGGTCTGCAATTCGTTGTCGGCTCTGTGCATCTTGTGCTGTTTAGTGCAAGTGTGTCTGGGAGGGGCCCTTTAAGGGAGCGGCTGGCTGTTGAGTCCGCCCTGTGACCCTGTCTGCAGCTGTGCCTGGCACCCTTATTTCGATGTGTGCTACTTTGACGTGTAGACATTCCCTCGCTGCGCCTATTTCGATGTCGGGCTGTGCAACGTCGAAGTTGAACATCGACGTTGCCGGCCCTGGAGGACATGTAGACGTTATTCGTCGAAATAGCCTATTTCGATGTTGCAACATCGAAATAAGCTACTTCGATATAGGGTGCACGTGTAGACGTAGCCTATGTGTGTATAATAGAAATGAGAGAGAGAAGTACATAACTGTCCCTGAGCACCACTCTTGCTAATTTTAGATGTGGAGAAACCTAACCAGCAAGCTAAATGACAAGCAAATCAAGCACAGCAGTTAGTGGAAAGCCCTGAATGAATTGCTGCATTTTACACTACATTCCAAGTGTGTCCAGCTTTGAACTCAGACAGGACAAGGTTTTAGAGGAAAGGGTCTGCTACCCAAATTATTCTATGTATTATTATGTGTCACTCTAAGAACAAACAAGCGAAACAGTCACGTTGAATGCAAGCGTCAGGAAGGGAAAGTCAATGTATCTACACCTTTGAAAACCTGAAAGCCCCTCCCTGACTGTAGAAGAGAATTAAATTCTTTTTGGGCCCATGGGACACTGACTTCTCACAAGTGATTCACAGAGAGCTCTTTAGAGCAGGTGTTTGCATAACTTTGATAAAGTCAGACAATTCACAAGGTTCAATGGCCCTTGAACCATGCATGGAAAGATATTAACTGGCACCAGACCATAATAAACTGTGCATGAGTACAGGCTGCCTTACAGCTTGTTAAATGTTTAGCTATTTACACCATCTGTGTGTTACTATCTTTTGTCTAGCTGTTTTTTTTTTTTGTTTTTGCTGTTTGTGCATTTACATCTAGCACACCAGAGAAGTTTTGGAAAATACCCCACTTCTATACTTTTGGTTTGACGTGAGTTTAGAGCCCTATCCCAACTTAGTGAAGTAGATGGACAATTTCTTATTGAATTAGGATCCCATTGCTGGATAATGGTATGGAACTGACAGCTCTTGGTACTGCTTCTCATAGAAAAAGCAGAGTAAGAACAATGGCACTGTAAACTCCCCTCATTCTAACCCTCTTTCTATTGTTATTTTATTATCTGTACTGGGGTAGCACTTCCAGGTGCCATCCCCATTGTCCTAGACATGGTACAAACATGTAACAAAAAAGATGACCCGTGTGTACTTTGACAGAGGCTGCAGCTGGAGCTCCAGGTTCCTTTGAAATACCAGAGCCAGGAAATCATAGAATCATAGGGTTGGAAGAGACCTTCAGGGGGATATCAGGTCTAACCCTCTGCTCAAAGAAGGGCCAATCCCAACGAAATCATCCCAGTCAGGGCTTTGTCAAAGCTGGGACTTACAAACCTGTAGAGATGGAGGTTCCTCCACCTCCCTACATAACCCAGTCCAGTGCTTCACCGTCCCTCTGGCGAAATACATTTTTTCCTAATATCCAACTTAGACCTCCCCCACTGCAACTTGAGACCATGAGGGAAATTGACCTCTTTGCCCCTGGCTCCCTCTGTTGGTGGGCCGGAGGTCAGGCAACTACTGGAAGCATGGAGTATTCAAATGAAATTGAATGCAAGAAGTGACAATGGTCATGTTTTCAGAGAGAAAGGAGCCAGAAGAGATATTGTTATGCAAAAGGTACACTCACAGTTGATAGCAAAGCATAAGATCTCCTGCTTTTCCAACCACCACCTAAACATCATAATACATGCTCTGTACTTGCACCAACTCTGCATAGGAAAGATGATGGTGCGATTAAAATTTAAGGGTCGTAGGACTCAGGAAATCTAGTTTCAACTTCTGGCTCTTCTACAAGCTTCCTCTTTGACTGCGGACAAATTACTTAGACTACGGCCACATGGGCAGCCTCTGTCAACAGAAACCTCACCAGTACCTCCGTCGACAGATTGCCTCTACACACAAAATCAGTTCAAAAGAACAATCTGCTCTGTCGACAGAGAGCAGCCAGACTGCCTTGCCCTCTCTCGACAGAACGGCTGACCGGAAGCTCTCCTATCAGGGATGCCCGGAGAATTGGAAGCCCTCTCTGTTGACAGAAGGGCCTACATGGGCACTCTGTCAACAAAACACTATGGACAGAGGTGCTATACCTGATCAGGAATTGTGATAACAGGGCCACTGAACAGCTGAGTTTTGTTGATAAACTCTTAAGAGTGTTTTAACTGTGTAGTGGCTTAGCGAGTTTTGTCAACAAAAGCCCAGTTTTGTCAACAGAAGCTACCCATGTAAATGAGGCCTTACTCTCTCTCTCTTTCTTTCTCCCAGATAAACCATCTTATTTTCAGAGTGGCCCCACACACTTCTACACATGGATTAACTAAGGTGCAAATAGCCATTGCGTTAAGATAAGTTTTTCCTGGTTTGTAGCTAATCTAACCAATAGACACTGTAAATTCCTTACTGAGTGTTTGAAATATACAAGCAGAAAATATAAATCATAGAATCCTTCTAACCCTATTGGCTGTAATCCCATTGTACAGGATAACGGAAGACATTTTTCAAGAAGTTATTGTAATTCTCCTGTGGGAATTTCAAGGGACTTGGAATACAGGACTAAATCATTCTTGCCTCATTCATGTTTTCAGGATTAGGCTTGTGAGATCCTTACCAGGGAGTCATTTATTCATCTGTAACATTGGATGCACAGGCCATGTGTGTAAGGTGCTGTAGAATGAATAATTAATGCAATAAGAATGATAATAGCAATGGAAAATGTATCAACTATGCACTTCTATTTTCTATAATATACCTTTAGTGGTTTATGGTGTTGTTTAGTTGATTTGTGAAATCTACTTTTACCATCACACTTTAAAAAGAGTTTTCCTATGAAAAATGTCTCCTTACAACAGATTTATAATGGGGCTATGGGAAACTATAGGCAATGTAACTACTTAAATAGATGAAGTGATTCAGTCATTAAGTGATTCAGTGAAGTGTCTGATCAAACTACTATTCACAGGGTAAGGAACTGTTTCTCCGCTGCTGCCTTCCCTGGGATAAATTACATGTTAACCTAACAAGAAAACTCATCATATTCTGCAGATTGAGGCTGGCAGCCAGTCTCCAGCCTTCAAAGGTAAGAAGGTGCTTGCACAAATACTCAGTCCTCGAAACTGTCATGTCAGGCTGGGAAAAAAAGCACTCAAACTGCCTACCTTAGGGATACAGAACTCTCATGTAATCCTTTTCATAAAGCATAAATAGAGGCAGCAAGCTGGCCAGGGAAGATGTGGGTTCACTGGAAAACCTAGAAGAAAAGGGAGGAATTAAGGAGGATAAGGACACTGCAGAAAAACTCAATGACATCTTTTTCACATGCGCATGCAATTCATGATAATAAAATACTGACTCTTAACAGAAGAACAGCCACACTGGGTCAAACCGAAGGTCCACGTAACCCAGAATCCTGTCTTCTGACAGTGGCCAATGCCAGGTATCCCAGAGGGAATGAAGAGAACATGTAATCATCAAGTGATCCATCCCCTATCTCCCATTCTCAGCTTTTAGCAAACAGGAGCTAGAGACACCGTGTTGCCCAGCCTCACTTATAAGATGAAGATGATTCACCATCAAGGATGGAAGAATCAAAAGATGAAATATGGGAAGAAACAATAAAAACTTCAACAAGTTGATTTGGACAATGGCAACGACAAACTAACACTTATTTATAGAACCCCTACTTCCTGCAATTAAAATGACACATGGGTGAAGTCTCATTGAACACCTAGGTCTTGTGCTATAATTTAGCATCCAACCAACTGACCTTTGGTAAGCAACAAGAGGAAGGAACTTGCAGGCATGTGGTTCTATCCAATAAGGACATCCTGAGGTCTTTATTTCCTGGACAGTGTCGAAGAGTGGCACTTAAGATCACAATGGTCGAGAAAGAGGAAGAGTGATGATGGATGAGCGCTAGCTTACTTGAAAGTTCATAGTCCCCTGTTGAACTGAACACCAAGTTGGACAAATGACTACTGCAGAATAATGGGCAATTGTATTATATGTTTTTGGCTCTCTTCATTGGATAAGCCATTGCATTGTGCACTAGTTGATGTTTGGAAGAGATTTTCAGGCATAGCTCCAGGAAGAACACATTATAATAATATAACTTCGAGGTTCTGATCAGCTTATTAATATTGGGCACTGTAGGACGCTTTGGCCAAAAGAGGTTGAACAATGGAGAAATATTCAATTCTTCTATTTCTTCTTTAAACTTCAGTTTTAAGGTCTGATATTTTATGAGCTCAGAAAGCTAGAGACATGTCCATGACTGGAAAAGAGGAATCATTTATTTCCTCATGGTCTGAATCTCTGATCTCTAGAAAATCTGGCCCTCTGGGTTGATCTCATGCTGCGTTTTCTGTTCCTGAAAAGCATGTAACATCCCTGCTCAAGAGAGCATGTAACTTGTTTGTATTTATGAATAAAGACGTACCTGACATTAGTCGTCTTCATCCAACCAAGGGGGCAGTGAAGAATCCTGTCACTAACTGAGTCGAGTCCATTGTCATGGGAACACATTTGTAGAATCGTCATCGAGTCTACCAGGTGCTATTACTGTGCTCTGTTTATAATAAACTGGGCCTGGTGTCTACCATAGTTAACAGACTTTGTGATCTTTGAGGGCTCTCTTGGAGTCTACTACATTAGCCTTCTGTGCAGGGCTAATGTTATGTACATTTGGCATATACACATGCATCTGATTGTCATCATAAGGAACATCGCACAGTCTGTAGTCCTTCACTGATGAAGCAGGAGACCTGTATGGATACCATACCACCGACTTCTGGCAACCACGTGAGGCAATTACTTCTCATGTCTTGCATTCAAACCTCCTTTTAATACATCCCAGCATGACCTTTTTTTTTATATATATATACTGAATCATATGGTTGATTTATATTCTCTTTATGATCCACTATGACCCCTCGATGCTTTTCACCAGTGCTACCCTCCCACCAATTATTCTCCATCTTTTAGCTGTGCATTTGACTTTTTGCTTCCTAAATGAAGGACTTTGCATTTATCTTTAGTGCATTAGGCTTGTTGAATTCAGACTTATTTGTTAACACCACTTTGATTTTTAAAACTGACTTTATGAGTGCTTGCAATCTCTCCCAGCTTGGTGTCACCTGCAAATTTTATAAACTCAGTTTTTTTCCAAGTCATTAATAAAATATTTTCCAGTACTTGACCTAAGATTGATTCCTCCAGGACAACATGTGTCACATCCTCCAAGTTTGGCAGCAAACCACTGAAACTACTTCTCAGTATGTCTTTTCAAACTCTTGTGCACCGACTTGATATCACCTTAACATAGACCCTATTTTTCTAGCCTGTTTATCAGACTATCAGACAGAACTGAGTCAAAAGCTTGACTTAAGTCAAGCTATGTCATGTTAATTGCTTTCCTCCATCCACTAGGCCAGTCGCCTTATCAGAGAAAGAAATTAAGTTAGGCATGATTTTGTTCTTGGCAAATCCATGCTGTCTGTTTTTTATAAACCTTTTGTCCCCCCCCATGCTTACAAATTGGCTGTTTTATAATTTGTGCCAGTATCTTTCCAATAATGGGTGTTAGACAGTATGAATGGTTCTGGTCTTGTTTGTTCCGTTTTTAAAAGATAGGTAGGTTTGCCTTTCTCCAGTCCTCTGGGACCTCACTTAAATGTAGAGTGCTATTTAAGGAAGACAATTTTCAGACTTTGACTGGGAAGTGTGGCCAGGAATATTTTTAGGTTAGCAAATCTTTTACACCAAGAGAGGCGAACTAACCTTTGCAAATGGAAAAAAAAGGACTTTAAAATTCTGGGTTTTTTGAGCAGTTCCTTCATAATGACAGATGAGCCAGCCTTTTGAAGTAGAATCAATGAAGTGACTTGTTCGCTGGATTAGCCACATATGACAGAAAGACTTCAAAACGACTTCCTGATCAATCATTCATAACTCGTAAATGTATTTGCATCTCTTTGGGCTGATACATAAATGCATAAACACTTAATTTAATCTGATGTCACTCCCCAGCCCATGGGATGGATCCGTCTGGCTTCAGCGACCACGGTTAGGCAGGTCAAATGCCATTGACAAGGGAGAAAGGAATAATTACCATTGTATCCTCCAATTAATATTATACTTTTAAAAGAAAAAACAACATTCTCCAAAGGAACCTATTTATTATTTAAAAGGCCCCCAAGGGCACTTTCTGACATAGATTGCTGCCGTAGCAGAGCAAAGGCACAGAGGAACGGAAAGCAGACAAACTGCTAAGCAGCAATTCATCCTTTATGCATGTTTTATACCCAAACAAATTGGAATGTGTAGATCAGTGTCCTCCAGCTGTTTTTCAAACCACATTCTGCTGCCATTAAAGATTTAGGAAGGAAATTTCCAAACAGAGTGATAATGTCTGGGGAGACAGAAGGCACATCTTGGTAAGAGCTGCTTTTTAGGCCCACATCAATTGTAATTGGAGTCCCTTTAAATCATAGAGCATTTTTTGCCACTTCAGACAGTGCTTTAAATCTTTTTGTACAGTCATATCTTTTATGGCAAAATCCTGTTAATTAGCCAAAGAACATAGTCCCATGGATAGTGTCCTGAGAGAATACAAATTTACCCACATTGGCCATACGAGGGAGTCGTAAAATACTGGGATCAAATCAATTCTATCTAAGGTAGGGCTTGGCCTGCACTACGCAGGTAAGTCAATTGGAGATACAGAATTCTAGCTACAACAATTGTGCAGCGAGAATTGACTTATATGCAACTGACTTACCTGGCCATCTTCACAGAGGGAGGTCAGCAGAAGAAATTCTCTCAGAGACCTCCCTTATGCCTTGTGATATCGAGGAGTAAAAGGATCTACTGCCGATTCCAGATAGTTTGATTTTGCGTGTCTCTGACAGGCCCACAAAATCAAACTCTGGAAGGTCGACCTTGACTGGGTCAATCTTCCACGTAGTCTAGATGTGCCCTTAGGCTGTGTCTACATTAGAAGCACGTGTCAACATGTCGACAGGGAAATCTTGACAGTACTCTGTTGACAGATAGTCTTTCCAGTCCCTGGCTCCTTGAACATTTATTCTGATAGCCACTGTTAATCGATTTGATCAGGACAAGGAGATTTCTTTTTATTCCTGCTCTTAATGAGAGGTCTCTGCTAAAGGGGAACAATTTGCTCTTTAGACTGTGAGGGGACTTTTGATTCAGAGAGGACTATGGCATCATGCTTACTTTCCAGGGGAGCCAGCACATAGGAAGAGTTGAAGATAAATTCTCAGGAGGCCTGAGGCTCTGAGTTAGAACAGAGAATTCATTCCCAGATGGCTGGCCGATGGGTCTTGCCGACATGTGCTGGGTCTAACCGATGGCCCTACTTCAGGTTGGAATGGAATTTTCCCGTGGATCACACTGGCAGAGACTTTGCTGTTTCTTCACTTTACTCTGTAGCATGGGGAGCAGGTCACTTGCAGGTTTAAACTATAATTAAATGGTGGGTTATTTTTAACCTGAGCTCTGTAAATCATGATGTGGGGACTTCAGTAATTTGTCCAGAGTATGTGGGTCTGTGACAGGAGGGGTGGGGGAAGTAAGGTTCTGGGGTCTGCAATGTGGAGGACCTCAGAGTACATGAACACAATAGCCTTAATGTTTATGAGAGCTTTACTTCAATGGTGAATAAGCAAAGCTCTTTCTTGCCTAGCAGTACACGCTGAGCTTCAGACTCAGCGCTACTATTTCTGAGTCTTCTCATTAGAGGCACCGGTAGTTTCTAGCCATAGGTGGGCCTTTTTATGTTGCTGGTGTTGTCAATAAGTCATTGATTCTGACTCCCATAGACCTGAAAATCTCACCCATGCACTTGAATAATCATATAAGGCAAGGGTGGGCAAATGTTTTGTTCTTAGAGCTACATCTTGGTGTGAAAATTGTACGGTGGACCTTGAATGCTGAGAGAACTGGTGGCTGTGATTTGTTGGAAGGAGTGAGAGCCCCAGCTGGGGCTACGAGCTCTGGGTTGGGGGCAGAAATGAGTTCAATGTGTGGAAGGGGACTTCATGCTGGGGCAGGAGGATGGAGTGTGTGAGGGGGTCAGGGATGAAGGGTCAGTGTAGTCCTAACCTTAAGCAGCCTCCGGAAGCTGCAGCATGTCTTCCATCCAGCTCCTATAGTGTAGGCACAGTTTAGTGGCTCTGCACACTGCCTGGTCCACAGGCACCATCCCAGAAGCTCCCACTGATGAAGGTTCCCAGCCAATGGGAGCTGCAGAGCTATTGCTTGGGGCAGGGACAGCATGCAGAACCTCCTGGATGCTTCTGCTTCCAGGAACCATGCAGAACAGTGTAACCCCCTGAGGCTGCTTCCTGGTAGGAGCTTAAAGATCTGAGTAAAGGGTGTGATGGGCTGTATGCAGCCCATGGGCCATAGCTTGCCCACCGCTGAGATAAGGTAAGTGATAGCAATGCTGGAGCCTGTGTAGTGTAGGGATAGCCGTGAAGAGATTCCACTCCCCTTGCATGCCATGAAGCTGTGCCCCATGGCTGGTCCTTCAAATGTTCTGTCCTCTTGATTCCATTCCCAGCCCACCACATTTCCCGCTCGCTCTGCCTTGTGACTGAAAATCACTGAGCAGGGTGTGCTCATGCAAATCAAAAGTGCTGGCCGGTGACAAGAGGTTACAAGCACAGTGCAATGTCTTCCTTTCCCTGAGAGTGAAAGTCCATCTGGTCCACAGCACAAGAACCCTGGAACTAAACGGAGAATCAAATTCTTCATTTGGCCACAAACTCATCATCACCATCGAGGCAAATCCCAGCAGGATGCAGCCTCCTTCCTGATCAGGTGACAGCCAAACAAATCTTTAGCTAGTCCCTTAAAACAGCCTCGCTGAATGCTTAGTGATGTTAGTCAAAACAGCTGCCACCTCCTGAGATGGTTTCATTTCTTTCCTTGTGTACAGGAAGAAACAATTTGGCCACTTCAGCCACATTCTACAACAAATAGCCTCTCCACAGCAAAAAAAGAAGCTTTTGTTTCCCTGTTGTGCATCTTGAAAGCAACCACTTAGGAATTTAATTTTAGAGTGGTTGAATGTTCTTTTCTGAAGTTTGTGGGAGCTGCAGGTACTCAGAGTCTGACATAATCTTGCCTCTGGAGCATATGTGCAAGCAATCCCAGACCTGCCACCTAAACTGGGTTTGCAGCTCGCTTAGATGCAATAGGATCATCCTTCTATTAGTACAGGACAACAGCAGTGCTGTAGAGTTGTTTAAAGCCTACTTTACTCCAAATATTCACAGGAGAACAGCAGCCACACCACAAGATGTGACTGCACCAGAGTAGCATCCTGTGTTTACTTTTTGACTTCCTGAAAAGGAGTGCTAGGTTCTCATGCACCAGGACACATTGGCTACGTCTACACATGAAGCCAACATCGAAATAGCTTATTTCGATGTAGCAACATCGAAATACACTATTTCGATGAATAACGTCTACACGTCCTCCAGGGCTGGCAACGTCGATGTTCAACTTCGACGTTGCGCGGCACCACATCAAAATAGGTGCTGTGAGGGTACATCTACACGCCAAAGTAGCACACATCGAAATAAGGGTGCCAGGCACAGCTGCAGACAGGGTCACAGGGCGGACTCAACAGCAAGCCGCTCCCTTAAAGGGCCCCTCCCAGACACACTTGCACTAAACAACACAAGATACACAGAGCCGACAACTGGTTGCAGACCCTGTGCCTGCAGCATGGATCCCCAGCTGCCGCAGCAGCAGCCAGAAACCCTGGGCTAAGGGCTGCTGCCCACGGTGACCATAGAGCCCCGCAGGGGCTGGAGAGAGAGCATCTCTCAACCCCCCAGCTGATGGCCGCCATGGAGGACCCGGCAATTTCGACGTTGCGGGACGCGGATCGTCTACACGGTCCCTACTTCGACGTTGAACGTCGAAGTAGGGCGCTATTCCGATCCCCTCATGAGGTTAGTGACTTCGACATCTCGCCGCCTAACGTCGAAGTTAACTTCGAAATAGCGCCCGACGCGTGTAGCCGCGACGGGCGCTATTTCGAAGTTAGTGCCGCTACTTCGAAGTAGCGTGCACGTGTAGACACAGCTATTGTGTGTGGCACAAGAGGTAACAGTACCTGATATGTATGCCAGGCTGCTTTTCAGACTTTGTATAGGAGTCACACCCACCAGACATATGTGGGTACCTGAGCCATGGAGTAAAGTAGGCTTAGCTTCTTTAAGGAGGCTTCTTTTCTGACAAATGAATATCTTATCTGAAATGTCAGGATCTAAAAATGGCCTCCTTAAAACACACCTCCCAATAAGAGAACCCAAGTTGTCAGTGGAGAAGTGCAGGAATATTTATAGGCTTGCTGACTCTCAAATCAAGCCAAAGCCCCCTCTAATAGGCTACGTCTCCACTAGCCCCTTCCTTTTAGAAGGGGCATGGTAATGAGTGAGTTGGAAAGCTGCTAATGAGCTGCTGCCATGAATATGAAGTGCCTCATTAGCATAATGGTGGCAACATGTGATTCAAAAGCAGCGCTTTTGAATTGTGCACCACTTTTGCAGACAGAAACCTTTCGAAAGGAACCCCTGGACTTCAAAAGCCCCTTCTTCCTGTTTGGTTTCAGAAAGAAGAGGCTTTCAAGGTCCGGGGGGGGGGTCCTTTCGAAAGGCCCCCATCTACACAGGTGGCTCACAATTCGAAAGTGCTACTTTCAGACCACGCATGGCTGGCATTACGCTCATGAGGCACTGCATATTCATAGAAGCACCTCATTAGCATCTTCCCAACTCGCTCATTAATAATTTGTGTCAGTTATGATTGCTCTTCCTACATGGACAAGTAATACCTAAAAAGATGGTATAAGTTAATGGTGTGAGTACACTAGAGAATGGGACATTACACCAGGCTGTTGTTGTTTCAGATTCTCCTTGTGTTGCTACATTCCAAAGAGTCTGGGCCCATCAAGTCATCAATGAGAGAGTGAAATAAATGGCATGTTAGGGGGCAGTATGTGCTCTGGGAGACCACAGCTTTTCCTGGTGGCATAACACCATATCAGGGGAACCTGGATGGATTTTGTCTATCACCTCTCCGGTTCACACTGGGACCGCTGTCCTGTGGACAGATTAAGGAGCCCACTGCCAGAGCTCATTGAATGAGAGTCAGTGGTGAGTAATCTCTTTATACCCATACTTTCCTTGTTCAATAACACCAGTAAAGTAATATAGAGAAAAATAGATCTATTAGTGTCCATTTCCCAACCAATAGCCAGACAGTGGGGAATTAGGGAACATACTTTATCAGCAGTGGAAGTACCTTGGCCAGCTACACTAAAGGAGGTGACTTTGCAAACCTTGGCTCATAGTTAAGCCACATATTAACAGTAGTTGAAACACTTGCAGCGACTGCAGTTGTGGTAATGTTTTGCTGCATAGTAAGTCTTAATGGGGTGAGTCAATTGAAAGGGCCCCAAATTTCAGAAGCCAGGTGGCTCAGCTGGGTGTCTCATTCTGGGTACTCTAAAATCAAGGCACCCTAAGTCACAAATCTCTTTGGAAATCTTGACCTCTCTGATTTCAGCACATCATAGGTACCCCTAGCATTTTCCTGCATGTAGATCCTAATGAGCTGCCAGACTTAAGTCACTAGTAGTGGATACTTCACAGGGAAAACAAAATAAAATTCCAGCCCAAAGTGCATGTACCTAATTCTACATCAGGAAATAGTTTTTTTTCCCAGCCACATGGATTATACAATCATTCCCCAAAGTACAAGTCATAGATTTCAAGACTAAAAGAGACCACTGTGATCACTTTATCTGACCTCTTGTATAATCCAGGCCACAGAGCTTCCCCCAAATGTTTCCTAGAATATATCTTTCAGGGGGAAAAAAAGCCAATCTTGATTAAACTATTTTGAAAGAAGGAAAATCCATCAGAAACCTGGGTAAATTGTTCCAATGGTTAATTATTCTTGCTATTACAAAACAGTATGACATACTTCCAATCTGAAACTGTCTAGCTTACAATCACGTGGTTGTGTTATATGTTTCTCTCTTAGGTTGAAGAGCCCATTATCAAATCTCAAATTCCCATGTAGGGTAATTAAAGACTGTGATCAAGTCACCTCTAAACCTTTTCTTTGTTAAACTCCATAGATTGAGCTCGAGTTTAACAACCATTATCATATAATGTCTATCTGCAAATATTATCATTTATCCTTTAAAGCACATTTTTGATATAAATAGCAATTTCAAATTATACAGAAGCATGTGTCTTGAATTTTGAATTTAATTTTAACATTACTCTGTGTAATGGAAGAACATGCATCTCTTTACATGGACAAATTGTGCAATTTGAATCCCCTTTTAATTCAAAGCTTCCACTGGGTTTTAATGCTGTTTGGTATTGACCTGAGATGACTCTCTTTGAGGCAATGATAATTTGTCACTCCTTTGTCTTGCAATTATTTTCCACTGACGCTAAATAATCTGATCATAACCAAGAAAATGGCCTGTCTTCTGATTATTGACAAGGCTAGAGTTCCTTCCTTCTTTTGTTTTATCTTTTAACTAAACCTGTTCTTGCTTCCAGCCTGTGAAGTCACCCTTCTAACCTGGGCAAGTTTTAGACACCTTCAGCATCCGTGCACTCCTGTCTCAGGCCTCCTCTAATAATCTTAGCAACTAAAAGAAAATATCTCTCATCTCTCAGATTGTCTAAAAGTTGCTTAACAAAAACTGCCTATAAGTCACCTACCCTGAGAGAAAATGTTACTTTCATTAACTAGTGATAGTGACAGATATGGCAATTTCCTGTAATATATTTTAAAGGCATTATGATATTAAGGTTATGTATTGTTAGGGGTCAGGCTTGCACATAAGCTCTCTTGGGGGCAAGATGTGACAGATAGTTCAATGCCATGCAGTATCTTTTGGGTTTATTGTTTTAAATTAATGGTTTATGTATAATTATGTTCAACAGCATGGCGAAGGCTACTGTAGCTTATCCAGCCACTGGTGCATGGTGATTAAGGCAAATCAGTCTGTAACCTCCAAAGAAGGACCACCTACTGGAGATGCTTACATAGTCTAGCTCAGACGAGATTTTCTGGAGATCAACACAGAAAGAGGGCAACGTTGCTACACATAGGCTGAGTTTAAAATGACTCAGGACCTTTTTCTAATCCAGTAAATGGATAAGGACTTACGTCCAAGGCCATGAGTGCAGACATGTTAGAAGACTTGACTTACCAGGGCCCAGTAAGACTGGTGGGTTATTTTGGTGAGCCTTTGACATGCCTATAGGAACTTTTTATTGTTTTATGTTTCCTCTGTAATGCTTTTACCTTAAGAAGAAATGTGCTTGCTTGGAAAGAGCTGTGTTAACTTACAAATGCTGGCAGTACTCTGGTCATAGCCTTTGGAGACAGGCTCTGGTCCACTTAGTCTTGTTGGAGATATTGCAGTACAGTCCTGGGGCAGCTAGGACCTGGGTGTAATGATAGAGGAAGAATTCAGTTGCCATGAAACTCAGCAAGTGATATATGTAGGTACCGCTCCTTGCGATCAGGGCTAATACTAGTAGCTGGATTAACTAAGAGTGATATGTAAGCACGAGAGCAGAAAGAATCCAGAGTTCATTCTGTGCCATTTCCTGAAGCAATGATACCATCTTTATGCTACTGTTGTGCTCTTACACTTGTTTGCTATCTGCATGGTGATTCACTCCCCCTTCATCAGCTGGAGAAGCTTGAACCTTACGCTAAATCAAGCATATGCAAATGCCCTGAACAGATCCAGGTGGCAACTAGAACCCCAAGGTCATGAAGCCCTGGTCATGCCTCTAACTCCCAGCCAGCCATAAGCTTTCCGTTCGGTCTCTGCCACCAGAGTATCCCCATACCTGGAGATGATCCTGAAGTTTCCTTTGCTGGGAAACAGAGCTAAGCAGCCCGACTGCAGAAAACAAAACTGCAACTGGAGTGCATCTATGTCCATCCTCTGAAGGCTGTGGCCTATAGGATTTCTAGTAGAAATCACTTATAAGAGTGATGTTAGAGAGAGAGCTGTAGTTACGTAGTTCTATATATTAAAGAACAGAGAAAAGCAGCAGCCCAGGGCTGAAATGCCCTTTCTCATAGCTGTAGCTAATCTCCCTTTTCAAGCTAAACTCTGAGATCTCCTCTGGCAGTGGGTTCTGCATCATACAATAAGCGAACATTAGTTCAGTTTATTCCTTCTCAATTTACTGGGCATCCCTTTGACCATAGTCCCATTATTTTCATGGCACGCGATGCTGGAGAAAGTAAGGTGGATTCTTTCCCATACCGGGTAGATGTTACAGCGAAAGGTCACAGTTACTGTGTGTTTCAGGCAGTTCCACTCCCAGAGGGCTTGACTGCAGAGGCTGTAAATCAGATGAGAATTTGATTTCAGCGGCCTCTAGAGAACACAGAAATGAATACAAAATTCACCTCAACATGGCTGGTAGCTGAGTCTCATATATAGAAAATAGCAAATGTTACTTGCACGTCCCTCACACATCAAACGCCATCAGTCTTCAAACTGTTCACCCGGAGTCTTTAAAAACAAGCAAACAAAAAATCAAAAGGAACTAAAAAGAAAAAGAAAGTGATGGTCTCCTTGGCACCACTGTCTTACCCCCTTCTCTGTCCCCTTTCTCTTGATGGGTAGGAAAATACCGCCCAGGGTCAGGGAATTTGTGACCTTGGGACGCTGTTGAGCAGAAGCCTATAGAGGCGAGGTATTTTAAGATCTCTTGCAGGGCCCTACCTTCTGCAGTTTGAGTATCAGGAGGTGAATCAGCCTTGACAAGCCTGCTTTGATCAGACACTAGGAACATATTTTTACTATTCATACGTACCTTTTTATACAGTGTCGGTTCCTGTACATACATTTCACAGTGATATTCAGTGCGATCTCAGCTTTCACTTAAAATCTTACATGACACAATTTGGTAAACCAGAATGTACGTGCCCCACTCAGGATATTTTTGTAAATCCCTCACTCTCCCATGCCCCACCCCACCAACTGGCATTGGAGGGGATTCTTGGGGCACAAGTCCCAATAGCAGATTTAAGTATAAACTTTTTTTTTTCTTTTAAGTATATTGCCTTGCCAAACAATCCCTAGAACGCTCTATTTATCGGCCTGTTGTGAAGCCACTACAAGTCTGCAAGCTCAGGATGTTTTAAATGTAAAACAGGCTTTAAGTGTCAGCTGCTGTCACTGATACATATAAATATTTATTTGGTAAATGCAAAACAAAGATAATCTGCCTTTTGAGTAAGTATTGTCAGATGCAGAAATGAAGCAATTTAAATGTAAGTGAATGACCCTCAGATTATGATACGGAATAGACAAAACCACAAAGCAGGGATAAGTCCTGATAAAACAATTATCTCCTCTAGTTCTGATAGTGGGTACATATTAACGTCTCAGATTTCTGATACATGGTTTTTGTCACTGTTATCTTTATTTTCAAAGAGTATGCAGACACTAAGGGCTTGTCCTTCGTCCATAGTGGATTGACATTGCAGCTATTGATTCCCGGGTGGTCAATTTATTGCATCTGCTTAGACATCTGTCAGGAGTGATCTAGATGGTGTGTGGTCCTGCCATGACTGCAGGGAACTGGTCTTGTTGACATCGTGAGGTCCCTTGCAGTTCTAGTATTCTATGACTTAGGATATGACTCATTATAATTTGTAAAGAAGGACCTGAAAGAATATCCCATACTTCCCTATTCTTTGAATGAGTTTGTGTTGCAATATAGATTTGAAATCTATGAACTCAGGCAGATTCCTGGATATAAAGAGAGCTCGGAATGTGACCCTTCCCATGTCCCCAGTCATCAGATCTAACTTTTACAATTCAACTCCATATCAAAGGCATTCCCCACAGTACTGAGAGCCTACAGCTGGCCTCTGCAGCTCTTAAGCATCCAGGCTCAGTGTTAAGCAGGATTTAAATGGTGTGTGGTCCATATATATATAGTGGCTTGCTGCATGTGGGAGGGGCAGGTGATTTCACCCAAAACCATGGATTCTGGAACAGTGCTGATACCAGTACAAGCATTTGAGAAAATATGAGTCAGACTTTTTATATTTCTCAAAAAGCTAAATTACTGCTTTTTTCCTGCCTCTTTAGTGTCATTATTGAACAGGCGCAAAGATTGTGCTATGAAATCATCCTATATGCCAGATAGTCTCATCAGCTTAAGCTTCTTCCATAAACAATTTTGTAAAGCTGGAGATTACTCGTTTTTATTATTATTTTCCCATCTCCTCCACTGGCCTAATGGATGAAGAAGTTTTGAAGCGATGAACACCTTTCTGAGCGTGGCTGTAAATTTGCACTTTTTTCCGTCTCTTTTTCCCCTTCATTCTGAATGAATGGAATGCTTGTGTGAGGGAAATGTGCTTCTTTGCCAAGAATACAAAGGCAGTCCAGTAGCACTTTAAAGACTAAAAATAATTTATTAGGTAGTGAGCTTTTGTGAGACAGACCCACTTTGGTGCTACTGGACTGCCTTTTCGTTTTGATAGAATATAGACTAACATGACTATCTCTCTGTTCCTATTTTCCAAGAATGATAAGTAAACACTCTTCTGTCATGCTACCAGTGTTTCTGAAGCAGGACCTGCTTGCTTTACATCACCTGTGTTGTGTTAATCACCTGCACCTGACACCTTGACCTTTGTATGTTACGGAAATGGGGAAAAAACTGGGGAAAAACAGGATTTTGCCCTCCTACTTCTCTACACTAGTACTAGATTAGAAGAAGAGTGGGAAAAGGCATACAGTGTACAGTGGTGGTCCTAAATTAAATACAAATGCAGGTTGGGGAAAGGGGTGAATGCGTTGTATAGTTTACTGCTCCTCCATGAAATAAACCCCTTCTCTGAAGTAGTCCCACAGAGGTAGCCATGTTAGTCTGTAGCTTCACAAACAAAATCAAAACCAAACCAGAACAAGTAGTCCTAGAGCGCCTTAAAGACTAACAATTTTATTGGTTAGGTAATGAGCTTTCATGGGTAAGACCCACTCAATCAGATTTTGGAGCAAAAATGAGAATACAGACCCTGAGATACATAGATAGAGACCCTGTATTCTCATTTTTGAAGTGGATCTTGCCCCTGAAAGCTCATTACCTAATAAATAAAATTGTTAGTCTTTAAGGTGCTACAGGACTGCTTGTGTTCTTTGAAGTAGAAAACGTTTGCAAAGCCTAGCAGTCATGGTAAAACTGTAAACTGTGTCAGTGGTCAGCCTATAACGGTGTGTGTAATTTTAGTGGTTGACAGACGGAGGCCTGTCTGGCCCATAAGTCTGAGCCCTGGCACCGTTTGGGCCATAGCTACCAGTTCCTGCATCTGTCCATAGAGGGGATGGGGGCTGGGTCAGGCCACATCTCCCAGTCTCCCTTGCCTGTCCCAGGTGGGAGGGACTGGTCAGGCCATGGGTCCTGGCCCCCTGTCTGTCCTGGGCAGGGGCGGGTTGCAGCGGTTGGACTTTGGGTCCCAGCCCCTCATGGCCTGAGCTCTTGAGGAGACAGTGGGGCATCAGGGAGGCTGGGGCCGGGCTATATTCCCCACCCTGGCCTGTGCCGTAGAATGGATGGTGGGGTGGCTAGGGCCAGGGCCCAACCTGGGGAAGAGGGAAATAGTCCTAGGGGGCCAGGGTGGAGGAGGTCAGGCTGTGGTTCCTGGCTCTAGTGTCTGGAGGGAGCGATCGGTGGTGATCGGTGGGGGAGACTGAGCCTCTGGTGTGGGAGGTACTTACCTTTCCGGTGGCTGGCGGGGCAGGGGTTCCCGTCTCCACTTGGCCACTGTGTTCCTGCTGCAGCTGATACAGTTGTCACTCAGCAGAATCGCTGCTCTCTGCAGTTGCAGACTCCAGGGGTGAGTCTGAAGTATGTTGCCTCCCCTCTCGGTGCCCCTCCCTTTCCATGTTCCAGAAAACCTTGTGATATCTATCCCGTCCCCACTTCCAGGCACAACCAGACCCTGACCTTGGTGTAAGTGAGGGTAAGAGGAAGCTGCATAGCAGATTTTCTGTTTGTAGTTCCTATGCTTTAAGAGGAGTTCTTGAACAAACATAGCACAGACAGTCTGATAAACGCACTCTATAATATATAGATATTCAAATGTAGGAAAAGCCTGGCATTGCGTTTGGAGTCACTGAGTCATTTCCTTTCTCCTTCTGCAGTAAAATAATGCAATAGATCGACGTTATGACTCTGTGAAGCCACAGGCCTCTCTTAATTCTTTTATCTCAGCCCAGAAAGCCTGGCCTGTGTCCTGTAAGAATTAATTATTTAGGAACTCTATAAAGTTTGTTCATATCTGCAGGTATCTAAATAGGAATTTTTTTTCCTTATTAATGAAGCTAATACTAAAATGTGCAGCTGTTGTTTGCAGGCACTTTCAGAAGACAACAAGTTCACCCTTGGAAAGCATCATTTACAACTGACTAGGATGAAGCCAGACAGAAAAAGTAAAAAATGCCATAAGAGTAAAATATTTAGCAGATAATCTGAGTCATACTGTAAGAAATTGAGATACGGCCCTGTCTCATCTGGCTAACTATGCTGGGTGTTTGGTATGTGTGGGTATAACGTATTTTTATGCTTTTATTTTTTTTTCAAGTCCAATGTATTGCTGTGCTGCTATTTAGGTCAAAATGTTGTTTTGGATTCCTTTAATCATGACAGGGGAAGGGTGCACCAGGCAGGCAGAAGCTATTTCACTTTGCTTTTGTTCTGTCTTCAAAACAAAACAAAAAAATAACCCATAACCAGCCTATAATCTCATCTTTAAAAGGCTTTTCCAGTTTAGTGTAAATGCGAATCAGATGTATGTTCTGTCTAGTGTCTGAAATATCAATCATGGGCTTCTGGAAAACATATTACCTTTTGAAGCTCTCCCTAATGTTGCTTCTGGGAGAAGTGGCCTGGGCCAGTGGGTTGCCTGGGAATTAGGAACTTTGGATTCTCTGACACTGAGTGTACATCTCTGCAGCAATTAAACACCAGCTGCCAGCACAGGTCAGCTGACTCAGGCACTCTGGCTCAGTATGCAGGATTGTAAAATTGCTGTGTACATGTCAGCTGACCTGAGCCACCTGTGGCCCTGCTGTAGGTCTTTTATTTCAGTGTACTTATATCCTGAGAGTCACCATGTGGACTTGGGCTACTCACTTAAGTCCTCATTTCACTGCTTGTTATGTGTGAGGCACAAGCAAGATAAATAATTGGCCAGATGCTCAGATGGTATAAATCTGATGTGCTCTCAGTGTTGGTTAGTCAAACCTTCAATGTAGTTTGACTTCATCAAAGCTTTGCCAGGTTATACAGGTTGAACCTCTCTAATTCGGCACCCTCAGGACCTGACCAAAGCCAGATAAGAGAATTTGCTGGACCACGAGAGGTCAATATTGTCTAGTACAGGACTAATAACTCCACTGCTTACTGGACTCTTAGAAGACGTTTAGTGGTATATAACGACAGAACACTGACAGCCAGGACTGGTGGCTGGAAACAAACTTTAGGGGACCATGGGAAATTTGGCACACCCATGATAAGTGGTCATCCAGCTAACTAAATCATGCCAGATTATGGATGGACAGGAGAGGTCTAGATTACAGCAGTTCGACCTATACTAGCTTGAATGTCCAGTCCAGTGTCTGTTAATTTTCTCCACGTGTTAGGTACATAACTATTTTTGCATCCCACCTTCTCTTTCTTTTGTTTTTTGTTTTCATTTTGTTGGCTGGTGATTAGTAGAACAATTACTTCCCCCAATATATCCATACAAAAAAAATCAACTTTGGTAAAAGTTAGTAAATCCATTAAAAGAGCAAGGATTGGTGCTTTGCCCTGTTATCTGGACCCTAAAAGCTAGCACTGCTGCAATGTGTTTCACATAATGAGGACAGCTGGGAGAGCTATTAGTAGCAAACAGTTTATTTGATTAATGTAACCACTTTTTCTGTTTGCAGATTATGAGACATATTTTTCCAAATTTGTTACCCAGCATAGAGATGGCTGGAGAACAAATACTTGCAGTGAAAAAAGAAAATGTACTATTTTCTAAGAAAGCTATAATAGGATTTCTGCCTCTGGTTATCCAGAAATATTTATCATTGAATAAGTGGAATATTTAGAAGGAAAAGGAAAATTTCATTTAGAAAAAAGGCCACTGGATGATTTCTAGTATAAAATTTAAGCCAGCCCTGCTCACAAATATTTCACCAATGTTCTACACTAAAAGATTTCAGTTTAGTGGGGATTGATGTAGTGTGACATTTACACTGAATATTCACTAGCCACACTTGGCCATATCCTGACATCCAATTTACAAAAAATGCTCTTGTTAGCGTTACCTACACTGCCAAACCCAAACCCCAACCTGTGCCTCATCAAATCTTATAGCCCAGCTGCCACCATTGCTGAGAAGCCCTGACACAGAACAGCAGCCCCCCATCCCTGGAGGCCATTGTCCCATATTCACCATAGGGCAATGTGGTTGCTCTTCCAGTAGGAATGTAACCCACACACCTGTGGGGTGTGGTTCACTGTCCCATGTAGCAGCAATTAGACGACTTACACAGAGAAAAAATGAGTCTCCTCTACAGCCTTAGCTGAGAACCAGCCGGCTCTTAGCTTGAACTGGGAGAAGCTCATGCACTAAGCTCCAGAGGTCCCAGGTTTGGTTCTACCTCTTGGCAGTCACAGGAACACACTAGGTTGAACTTACAGAGGGCCTGGGTTGGCGCCAGTGTGCCAACCCTGCATTCAGAGTCAGGGAAGTCAATGGGAGTGATTGGCTGGTCTAGTGGCTGGGTGCTTGACTTCTGTGCCTATTGCGAGGCTGTGTGCCTCAGTTTCCCATGTGCAAAACAATGAAAATGGCCCTTCCCTATATCACATTGCTATTGTGAAGCTAAACACATTAAAAGATTGTGAGCTGTGCAGTCACTAGAGCAACAGGGACCACATTGGTACCACTGATAGCGTTATTAATGTGAATGAGAACAGCACTGATAGATGGCACCCAGGAACAAGCTAAAGGAGCTGGACTCCCTGGAGCAATTCTGACATACTTAGTCTGCCTATCAGATCTTGGAATAACAGTCAAAAAAACACCCTGCAGCCCTTGTGATTAACTATATGAAGTGCAGCAGAGTCTAATGCCATCACTGTAGAGTTTCCT
The DNA here is from genome assembly GCF_033958435.1 of Carettochelys insculpta. Lineage (NCBI taxonomy): Eukaryota > Metazoa > Chordata > Testudines > Carettochelyidae > Carettochelys > Carettochelys insculpta. Next base: position 69,368,925 of record NC_134144.1, read on the forward strand.
GTATAAAGGGACAAGAGAGCCAGAGAATGGGAAAGAAGGCAACAGTAGAATGACCTGCACAAGGCTGTTAGTTGATTAGGGACAAAGTCGGGTAGAACTAGGCTTTCTTGAATCATAAGACCTCAACTGGCCAGACCACCCTGTGTCATTCTGTGAGCAGTCCCACTGTGTAAATACAGGCTGCACATTGGGAAATCCATGTCAAGGCATTATTGGCCTTTTTAGAATGAGTGCCAAAAAGGCAGGAGCAATAATGTCGGCTACTTAGAAGAAGCCTCATCAGTTTCCAGCTCAGGCCAATGATAGGTGTATCACTGCTTGGAGGAGAGAGAGAGAAAGATAACGTGATCCGTGTCAGGCAGCTGTTGTTTCACCCAGAGAAAAGGCAATTCTCCTAGAGTAACACCTCCTTTATTAGGCTGCCAAAAAGGAGTTTAGCAAATGTGATCCTAAAACTCCTTTGGGTAATGTTCAACAAATTATAATGAAGGAAAGAGCAGTGCCAAAAATAGATACTTGGGCAGTCTCTGGGATGGAGAAAGGACTTCATGAAAATGGGGCACTGATTCTGCAGCATAACAGGACGCGGGGTGAGGACAGCCAAATGATTAATCTGCCACCAATCTGCGATGTACTTGGTTCATTCTTGTTTTTGTCTCCTTATCTGTGCAGAAAAAAAATCTCTTGGAGAAATTCTTTCCCGTCTCTTTCAATATTTTAAAAACTATTATTGATGTTAGTAATGAAAAAAAAAGAAAGATCTGTTCAACCAAACCAGCTCCCTCTCCATGCCTGTGCAAGGACCTGTCAAAGTATTCGAGAAGTTCCAGAACTAATGGTTTCCAGTGGAGAGACTATGGCACAGTGCAGCTTCCCATCCAGATCATTTTTCCAGATATTCAGTCCAAATTTCCCTCTTAAGTTCAGTTCCTTGTTAATCTAGAAGCGGATGAATCTTACAACTTGGAAACCTCTCCAATTTTGAAGAGGGGCGAGATTCATGATGAGTGTTTGAGCTTAACACTTTTTTCCTACGAAACTTCCCTCACCTCAAGATAGACCAATTAAATATAAAACAACTACAGCAGAAGCCCAGCAAAGGTACATATCTAAAGGGAATGTCTTAGCTAAAGAGAAGTTTGTGTTGTGTAGCTTTAAAACTGGGCTTTTTTTATGGCTGGTTTTATCTTGGAAAACTTTTGTCTTAGGCTATGTCTACATGGCAGGCACTATTTTGGGATACAAAAATTGCCCAAAAGAGCTGCCTGCATCTATGCAATGCACCTGTCTTGAAACAGTTTTTGAGACAATGGGCATGCTATTCTAGCACCTCTGTGAACCTCATTGCATGAGGCATACAGGGATGCCTTGAAATAGGGCTTTATTTCAGCATATGGTGCCCTTTAGACAATGCCATGTGTCAAAATAGCCTCTTTTGAAATCAGCTACATAGAGCAAATTGTGTAGCTTATTTTGAAGTTAGAGCACTACCTAGACATAGAATTCATGCTGCAAAGCTGAGACCATTATGGCTAAGTCAGGCCTTCCAACAGCATGTCAAGTTTCAAGCCAGCCTGGTTTGTGCAAATGGGTGTCAGAGAACTATAGAAATCAGCTTTAAATGGAAATGAACTATTGTTTCAGCTTCAATCTTGGTATGAACAAGTGCTGCCTGCTAATGAGTGACAGAAGAGGCCCCCTTCACAGCATAACCACATTATTATAAGTACATTTTGTTAACCTGGTATTAGGATGGTTCTCTTTTTCTTCTGTGCTCTTGTATGGAGTCCCTCTATGTTAGTTTGCATCATTTCTCTGCATTGATCGTTGTATCCCCCCAGTAAATCCCAAAACCAAAAACATTCATGTTTATGATGAATTTCCCAGTACGTGAAGTTTGGGTGGGTGTTGTGGTAGGTTCCATTAGTTCCATCAATCCTAAATGTAGCCCTTTTCTGGCAACTAGAACTGATAAAAGAACAAAGAAACTCATAGATAAGTTTCAAAAATTAATCTCAGTCCCCACCTCAAAATTAAAAACAATCTTTGACTAGTTTGAATTCTAACATCCAGCTATCTCAGTTAAGCCAGGGTGAATTAAGATCCAAATGCCACAAGTACCTTCAGGTCTGAATAACAAATTATGAAATCTAACAAGACTCATCACTCATCTCATAATCTGTTCTCTAGTTGGATATGAAAATCCCTTATTTCAATGCACTATGTCACAAAATAAGAATAAATTGAGTGTGGTAACACAGCTCCCTTCAGCTGTGGTTAGGAAGAAGCCACGTCACTAAATAACCCATCAGTGTTCCTGTCTCAAACACACCAACTTTTTTTTTAAATACCAAAAATCGAGGACAATTGTCACATATAAGCCGTGTCTACACGTGCATGCTACTTCGAAGTAGCGGCACTAACTTCGAAATAGCGCCCGTCACGGCTACACACGCCGGGCGCTATTTCGAAGTTAACTTCCACGTTAGGCGGCGAGACGTCGAAGTCGCTAACCCCATGAGGGGATAGGAATAGCACCCTACTTCGACGTTCAACGTCAAAGTAGGGACCGTGTAGTCGTTGTGCATCCCGCAACTGCGAAATAGCGGGGTCCGCCATGGTGGCCATCAGCTGAGGGGTTGAGAGACACTCTCTCTCCAACCCCTGCGGGGCTCTATGGTCACCGTGAGCAGCAGCCCTTAGCCCAGGGCTTCTGGCTGCTGCTGCGGCAGCTGGGGATCCATGCTGCAGGCACAGGGTCTGCAACCAGTTGTCGGCTCTGTGTATCTTGTGTTGTTTAGTGCAAGTGTGTCTGGGAGGGGCCCTTTAAGGGAGCGGCTTGCTGTTGAGTCCGCCCTGTGACCCTGTCTGCAGCTGTGCCTGGCACCCTTATTTCGATGTGTGCTACTTTGGCATGTAGACGTTCCCTCGCAGCTCCTATTTCGACGTGGTGCCGCGCAACGTCGAAGTTGAACATCGACGTTGCCAGCCCTGGAGGACGTGTAGATGTTACTCATCGAAATAGGCTATTTCGATGTTGCTACATCGAAATAAGCTATTTCGATGTAGGCTTCAAGTGTAGACGTAGCCATAGTGTGTGAAGTAGAGGTCACCAAGTGAAATTAATAGGCATCGGGTTTAAAACAAACAAAACTAAGTGTGTCTTCAGGCACCACACAATCCAGAGGATGCAGTGAAGGCCAAGACTAAAACAGGGTTCAAAAAAGAACTGGGTAAGTTCATGTAGGACAGATCCATCAATGGCTATTAGCCAGGATGGGCAGGGAAGGTGTCCCTAGACTCTGTCAGAAGCTGGGAATGGTTACAGGGGAGGGATCACTTGATGATTCCCTGTTCTGTTCATTTCCTCTGGGTCATCTGGCATTAGCCACTGACAGGATACAGGGCTAGATGGACCTTAGGTCTGACTTGTTCTTATGTCCAAAAAGGACTGACACAAAGGTTAATTAAGGGAGAAATGGCATTTGCTGGGGACAAGTTTATTGAATGATGTGTGAGGGGGTGAAATTCTCCATCACTAGCTTCTTTTATAAAATAATAAAGTCATCTGCCGTGATTTTGACAGCTACCCAACTTTCTGGCTATGCCCACACACCTAGCAAAATACTATGCAACAACAGGGCACTTGAGAGAATTATGGTGCCAGCTCGGGCATTAAAAGTTGTTTTTTGACACTGTTCCTTGGTTGTCTTCCAATGAAGAATATTTTGGGACAGCGGAAAGCATTCCAGAGCACCAGAGAACTGGAGGATGGCTCTGGGCTATGTGAGTTTGCCATTAGGCTCTGGAGAGTGAGTGACCTGGAAAAGTAAACAAAAATGACTTACTGCAGGGTGCTTGGAAGAGTATAGAGAAGCAGCAAGTTTGCAGGAGAAGCCATTTGCTATGAGAGACAGTTTTGAATCCATGACAAAAAGCAAGGCTCCCTCACACTTTTTACTTCAGCAAGTCGTGTTGGTTTCTTTCCCACTGCCGACCCCAGCCCTCATCTGATAAAAAGCAGGCAAGCAAGCTGTGTGATGTTCCCCAAGGCAACCCGAAGTTTGCATCATGATGCTAATGGGGTTGTGGAGGGCTGGAGCAGAATGACCTGAAAAGTTCAGAAAAAATGCAAATACAAAATCTCATGGCAAACATGCTTTGTTGTTATGGTGATGCACAATCTAACTTTCTAGGACAGCTGTGATAAATGAGAGGGGCACCTGGTTTTATAACAGGGAGTATTAAGAAGCACTGAAGTTAATGGATATGAGCCTGTGTGATACACATATCTAAGTACTTTGCTGAATAGAGTAGGTGCTATGTGCTTAACTTTTATACTGACTTGGGCCATAGTGAATAGTAAATGACTTTACTCAGAGGGTAGTTGTTAGTGGTTCACAGTCATGGTCAGAGGGAATTACAAGTGGGGTTTCACGGGGATCATCAGTTCTGTTCAAGATCTTGCTAAATACTTTAGGTAATGACATGGAGAATATGCTTATAAAATTTGAGGGTGATATCAAGCTGGAAGGGGTTGCTAGTGCTTTGGAGGATAGCTTTTAAGTCAAAATGATCTGGACAAACTGAAGAAATGGTGTGAGGTAAATAGGATGAAGTTCATTAAAAGAAATGCAAAGTACTACACTTAGGAAAGAACAATGAGTTTCACATACACAAAATGGAAAGAGGCGCTGTAGCAAGGAGTACTGCAGAAAGGGATCTGAAGTCATTGTAGACCACAAGCCAAATATAAATCAACATTGTGACACGGGTGAAGAAAAAGCAAACATCATTCTGGGATGCATTAATAGGAGTACTGTAAGCAAGACAAGAGAAGTAATTTTTCCTCTACTTTGCACTGATTAGTCCTCAACTGGAGTTTTCTCTCCAGTTCTGGGTACCACATTTCAAGAAAGATGTGGAGAAACTGGAGAAGGTCAAGAGAGGAGCAACAAAAATTATTCAGTAGAGACTGAGAGGGGACATGATAACAGCTTTTAAGTACCTAAAAGGCTGTTACAAGGCAGAGGGAGTAAATTATCCTCCTTAACCTCTGCAGTAGAGCAAGGATATAAACTGCAGCAAGAGAGGTTTTGGTTGGACATTAGGAAAAACTTCCTAACTCACAGAGTGGTCAAGCAGTGGAATAAATTACCTAGGGAAGTTGTGGGATCTATATCCTTGGAGATATTTAGGATCAGGTTAGATAAACATCCATTAGGGATGGTCTAAATGGCACTCCCTCCTGGTGTGAATGCAGGAAACCGAACTTCATGACCTCCCGAAGTCCTTTGTGGTAGTAGTATTCTATGATTCTATGAAAATGCTGCTGGAGGATGTATATATTTGACATGCACATGTTTGTGGATGTGTGTACCCCACAAACACACACAAACATGTCTACTTGCTGTTTTCAAACAGGCTTCCAATTCAGCTCAGGGTCACTTCCCTGCCCTTTCCTTACCCCCTTAAGTTTGAGTCATATTAATCAGGTTTCTGGCAACAGGAAAAAAAGCAAATTACTTGACTGAAATAAGATGGACACACATTGTGCGCATATGGCAAGGTCTCCTGATCCGCTCTTTGAGAGCTCTAGGACTCAGCCTTTGAACAACATGTTTTGTAAGGCTACGTCTAAGCTAGCCCCTACTTTCAAAAGCGGGGTGCTAGTGAGACACTTTGGGATATGCTAATGAAGTGCTACCATGAATATGCAGCACATCATTAGTATAATAGCAGCTGTGGCAATTCAAAAGTGCTGCTTTTGAATCATGCACTGCCCGTTTAGATGGGGGCCTTTCAAAAGGTCTGCCCAGTCTTCGAAAGCCCCTTATTCCTAAAACCAAATAGGTTTTTGAAAGACACCCATCTACACATGTGGCATGTGATTAAAAAAGGGCACTTTCAGATCTCTGCGGCCACCATTATACTAACAAGGTACTGCATATTCATGCAAGTGCCTCATTAGCATATCCTGAAGTGGGTCATTAGCATCCCCCTTTCGAAAGGCAGGAGATAGTGTAGACATAGCCTAAAACAAAAGAAAGAATTAGGGAAGAAGGCAACGGGGCCTTGAACTAGTGGTTGTAGTTTTTCTCCATAAAACAACCTTCCTGGATACAGTGTTCGGATCTGGGAAGAGAACAGTAACTTGTTGCCAGATGGCTGGCTGTCAACAATTAAAATAAATTGCAGAAAACTGGTGACGATACCTATGTAAGCCTTGGATCAAGCCAATGTGAGTGAGTTAAAATTTTAGAAATGAACAAATCCTGTATTTTTTCTTTAAATTAACAAAATCTGAGCAAAGTGATTAAAAAAAATTGCAGACTAAATATGTTACCTGTCTGAAGCTCAAGCATATCACTGAGGGATAAGATTAACTCCCCGAGTTATTGTAACTCTAAATTTCCCAGAGACATATGGCTTGAACATTCAGTCTCAATAACATACATCAAATTCCATACACCTCGTGGAAAACCAGACTGCCTCCTTTCCACTTGGTCTATTACATTATTACCCCAATGCTAATTTAATATGACTTTCCTGTAGGGCGAGGGCGTTGTACTGCACCTACCAGGACAGAAAGATGAGAAATGGCAGCCAAGAACTCCCACTTTTTTTATTCTGTTTCCTATAGGTTTCCACTAAAGTAATAATAAAGTTGGTTGCCTCTGAAATAGCATGCCTATGAGTGAACTCCATCCCGCAAAAGCAATTTAAAAGGCCATTTCTGCTATTCCACCTGCATGAATAATATCAAACACTACACAGAAGCCTCATTAAATGTTTCTGCAAGAGAAAACCATAAGCAGGAGAATGTTATATAAAGATTTGACTTAATAGGACACTATGCCTTTGCACATCAGATTTTATTATTTCTTAAGTATGTAAAAAACAGGCCTACAGAAAGTGCAAAGTAGTTATGGAAGATAAATCTGATACTGAGGTATAAGGGTCTGGGTTTTTTAAAGGCATTTAATGGAGCTGTTTTGTCTCCTTTTCTGACATCATCCTTTGATCTGAGTATTATTTTAAATCATTATTTTTAATAACACCTGCCATTTTTCTGACACATTACGAGCGCTAAGTAATTAACTACATTTTTATTGTAGTAAATCAAGGCATGAGGTGAACACCAAGCTTCAGTCACGTGCAGAAAAATTATACCTGGATAAATTTAGGTTAGAGAGGCTGCAGAACAATGAGGGGGCAGACAAATATGCATTTTAATTCAACAGACAATTATAGTCAGACAAGACTAAAGTCTCACTAACGCTGAAAAATTGCCCTCATTACTGCACCCTTAGAGTAGACAATAAACTTCAGAGCAAAAGGCACACATATCTGCACTTGTAAATGTGACGTCCTGTGGTTAAAGTACTGGAGTGGGGTTCGGGAGATGAGGTGATTAGCAGCTATCAGTTCTACGGACTTCTTGTCTGACCATGGATAAGGCACTTAAGTGATCAGAGTGACGTACTGTGGAGCACATCTAAGGTGATTATTATTTACTAATGTTACGTTTATATCTACCACCCCAGGAACACATTGTGCAAATACAGAACAAACAGATGGGCTCTCCCCAAAGAACTTACAAGAGGCACCAAACTCACAACCCAGGCAAAAGGCAGGCTATTTTGACTATTGTGCTCTTCATTGTAAAGGCCTGTGCCATGATTCAGGCAGCCCTATCCATAGATGCCCTATAAGATGGAGACCTACAAGCTGCAGCTCCTCTCTTGACATCCACCTTCCACAGTTTACCATCCACCATGGGAGGACAGCCATTTTCTGCTGTGTCTGAGCCAAGTGACTCTTCCCTTAGCTGTATATGAAGCCCTTTTAGGGCACACCTCTTGTTGTGAGTGGGGGAAGGAGGCATGAGGATCTTACTTGCTGTGCCTCAGTTAGTCATTCGTGAAATCGGGAATAGTAATATTTCCTTTCTCTCGCCCTTTGTCTGCCTTTGCCTGCTTGAGGTCATATCCTGGCTCCACTTCAGTCAATGGCAAAACTCCCATTGAGTTCAGTGGAACCAGTACTTCACCCTTGAATTGTAAGCCTCTAAGGGCAGGGACCTTCTCTTACTCTGGATACATTCATGGCCTAGCACCACAGGGATCCAGCTTTAGTTGTTGCTACTGGCACACAGCAGTTCTGACTATCAACACTGGAGACCACTTCCTACAGACAACTGCATATTGGTCATTGTTTGGTCAAGGGAGGCCATGTTTCTAAAACAGGCCAGTGCCAGGTCTCCATGACTTCCAAGAGGGCCAGAACTGGAGTAAGAATAAAAGAACGGCCACACTTGGTCAGAGTAAAGGTTCATCTAGCTCAGTATTGCGTCTTCTGACAGTGGCCAAAGCCAGATGCCCCAGAGAAAATGAACGGAACAGGGAATCATCAAGTGATCCTTCTCCTGTCACCCATTTCCAGCCTTTGACAAACAAAGGATAGGGACATCATTCCTACTCTTCTTGGCTAATAAGTGTTGATAGACGTATCCTTTATGAATTTTTTTAACCTAGTTGGACCATGTCTACACTAGCCAAAAACTTCGAAATGGCCATGCAAATGGCCATATCGAAGTTTACTAATGAAGCGCTGAAATACGTATTCAGTACCTCATTAGCATGCGGGCGGCTGCGGCACTTCGAAATTGACGTGGCTCACTGCCACGCGGCTCGTCCAGACGAGGCTCCTTTTTGAAAGCACCCTGGGTACTTCGAAGTCCCCTTATTCCTATGAGCAGATAGGAATAAGGGGACTTCGAAGTAGCTGGGGTCCTTTCGAAAAGGAGCCCCCTCTGGAAGAGCCGCGCGGCGGCAATCTGCATCAATTTCGAAGTGCCGCAGCCGTCCACATGCTAATGAGGTGCTGAATATGTATTTCAGCACTTCATTAGTAAACTTCGAAATGGCCATTTGCATGGCCATTTCGAAGTTTTTGGCTAGTGTAGACATATCCTTGAAGTCCTGATCTTCACAACATCCTCTGGCAGGGAGTTCCAGAGGTTGACTGTGCTTACTGTGAATAAATACTTCCTTTTGTTATTTTAAACCCAAGTCCAATTAATTTCATTTGGCAACCCCTAGCTCTTATGTTATGGGAACAAGAAATAAGTTTTCCTTATTGACTTTCTCCATATCTGTCATAATTTTATAGACCTCTATCATAGCCGCATCATTAACGCATATCCACTGCATGTCTTACTGAGCAGGTCTTCTGGTAGGGGAATACATAAGGATGCCAATTCTTAAATTGCAATGAGCGGAGTCAGTGCTTATGCACTTCTGAGTCAGCTGTAGACAAGTGTATAAGGAGGGTAGTTCCTCAAATAAACAGGAATGTCAATGATCAATCACTGCTAAGAAGCGACGGGCTGTATGGGCTGTTACATCCCCTTATGCAAGTGGCTGGATATTTTCACATTTGTGTCAAATCCAATCATTTTCAGCAAGATATTTCCCTTCATTTTTATAAGAAATCAGCCACAGCATCCTGAAAAATTCAAAACAAATACTGTGACAAGCAGAAAATCCTTTTAGCATATGTGTGTCTCTTTTACTATTTCCAAACCCCCAGCAATCCTCAGCTGCCAGTAAGCAGCCAATTCCCTCCCTTAAGCCATTCTGACAATCAGAAGGTTGAAACAAGCTCTAAAACATTTATTTAGGGCCAGATTCAGGGGCATTAAGCAGGTGAAATCCTACTTGATTTCAGTGTAGGTGCAGCACCCTTTAGCTTTTGGGAATTTTCCAAGGATGGAGCCTTAAACCTTTAACTCAGAAAAAAAAATTGTTCTCCTGGGTCTTTGAGCATAGGACAAGAAGCAATTGGCTTAAACTGAAGCAAGGGAGGTTTAGGTTGGACATTAGGAAAAGCTTCCTGTCAGGGTGGTTAAATGCTGGAATAAATTGCCTAGTGAGGTTATGGAATCTCCACCATGGGAGATATTTAAGAGCAGGTCTATCAGGGATGGTCTAGGTGGAGTTTGGTCCTGATGTAAGGGCAGGGGACTGGATTCAATGACCTCTTGAGATTCCTTCAAGTTCTAATGTTCTATGAGCAGTCATTCTTCCACTCTACTCAGTGCTCATTAGGCCTCAATTGGAGTATTATGTCCAGTTCTGGGCACCACGTTTCAAGAAAGATGTGGTGAAACTGGAAAAAGGTCCAGAAAAGAGCAACAAGAATGATTAAAAGTCCAGAGAACATGAGCTGTGAGGGAAGACTGAAAGAACTGGGCTTGATTAGTTTAGAAAAGAGAAGGTTTAGAGGGGACATAATAGTGGTTTTCAAGTACCTCAAAAAGGGTTACAAGGAAGAGGGAGAAAAATTGTTCTCCTTGGCCTCTGAGGCTAGAACAAGAAGCAATGGGTTTAAACTGAAGCAAGGGAGGCTTAGATTAGACATTAGGAAAAACTTCCTAACTGTCATGGTGGTTAAACACTGGAATCAGTTACCTATGGAGGTTTTGGAATCTCCATCATTGGAGATATTTAAGGGCAGGATAGACAGACACCTATCGGGGATGATCTAGATGGTATTTGGTCCTGCTAAGAGGTCAGGGTACTGGACTCAATGACCTCTTGAGGTCTATTCCAGTTCTAATGTTCTATGATTCTCTGATTCCATGAAATACTTTCTTCAACCTGACTCATCTTTTGAACACTTTTCAGGCTTTCAACTCTTGTCACTTGCGTTCAGACCTGCAAAGTGGCACAATCACTCCACCTATTTGTACTGCAAATCAACCTTTATCGGCCCAGCTCTTCTGATTCCCAGACAGCCATTTGTACTCTTCATCACACAGTAATTGCTGCAACTGAGCCAATCCTTGTCTAGTCACTGGCTAGTCTAGCAACATGTTGTCCTTGTGCCATCTATTCCTTCATGGTGATTTTTTAAAGCCATTGAGGTTAACAAATCCAGAGGTAATGGCAATGACCATGACACATGTGTTTACAGCAGTGTAATAGAGCGTAAGACAGGGGAACCAAGAGCCTCTGTGGGCCCCTGGGCAAGGTGTGTGTGGGCAGCTCTGCACTCTCAGAAGGGGCAGAGCCAAGGATGGAAAGGGCAAGGCCAATGGTGGAAGGGGTGGGGCCAAGATCGGCCAGTCATCAATGCTGCCTGGATTGCACACACTGCTCCCCTCCAAGCCCTTAGTGGTGCCTGGAGCACAGTGTGCTCCAACAGTGGTTTAAAGGACCAAGGCCTCTGGCCATTATTGCAGTGTCGGCAGCCAGCATCCCAGGCCCTTTTGAATCTTGGGGCCCTAGGGCAACTGTCCACTTTCCTGCCCCCAACTCCCTCCAGTCCACAAGCTTTGGGGAAGAAGGTGCATTTAGATTTTGTAGAAGTTGCGGGGGTTGCTGGTATAGCAGCAGAAGCACCCAACTGCGGAGTTTGAGAAGGTGGAAGTAAAAGCAGAGGCCACTGTATTGCTGCATGCCTCCTCAAACCCTTCCGTGGTTCGCTCCACCAGCCGTAATGCTGCCTTTTGGCTGGTCCCCTAAGGGTAGGGCTGCACTGCCATTAACAGCCTGAGTCTCTCCAATTCCAGCTCAGGGGGGCTGTTTAACTGCAGGGTAGATGTTTGGGCTCAGGCTGGACCTTGCACTTTGGGACCCCACAAGGTGGGAAGATCCCAGAGCTGGGGTGGCAATCCCAGAGCTGGGGTGGCAACCCCAGCTCCAATGTTTACACCTCAGCTGAATGGCTTTTTAGCAGGAGCCCTTTAGCAGGAGTCAGTTGGCATGGGACAGCCCAGGGAGTCTAACTGCACCATAGACATATCCTCAAAGTCTAAGTTTCCCCAGTTTTCACTTGCTTGGACTCCCATTCATTTACTCCCCACAGCTCACACCTCAAGACCCTTTCTGAGTTTAACCATTCTGCCTTCATTTCCTGGTCAGATTGCAGTAGTCCAAAACCATGAGTAGAGTGGAATCACTAAAACTACTTCTCACAGGACTGTCTTTCTCATGTACCTTGTGCGTGTATAGCTCAGAAAAACATCCAAAGTGAGACGCTGGGGGTCTTCATTTGAGTGTGGAGGCCATGTTTAGTACAGTTTATTCAGAAATCACCCATGAACAGTAATACAGGTTGACCTTTTCTAGTCTGGCACCCTTGGGACCTGACCAGTGCCAAGTGAGAGAATTTGCTGGACCACAGGAGGTCAATATGGCTCAGCAGAATTACCAACCCTTCCACTGCTTACTGGGCTCTTAGAAGACATTGAAGGATAAATTCGAGCTAAATAACAGCACAGAACACAGAGAGCCAGGACTGATGGCTGGAAACAAACTCTATGGGACCATGGGAAACTCGGCCACACCCATGATAAATTGTTGTCCAGCTAACTAAAATAATGCTGGATTATGGAGGTTGCTGGATGAGAGAGTGTTGAACTTGAGAGGTTCAACCTGTAGAGGCATACCTTACAAATGAACCCTCACTTATCAGGGAATTTAATGTAAGTGACAGAGGACATTTGGTTTATTTGTTTTCTTTTGGGGCATTGTTACAATTTGGCACTTTCTGCACTCTAAAGAAACAACAAAATGTTCATAATCACAGATGAGATCTGGGCTTTAATCAGCATAAATGGAAGGAAAATACAGTCAGCAGAATGAGAGCATTTGGAACTTTTGTAAATCGACAAGCGGTGAAAATCCAAAATGTTGACATTTACAGATCGCTCTGGGGGCTGAGGGGGCTGCTTGTTCTGCATGATCAAAATGAGATCATTAGAACTTGCAAGATTAGGACTTAGCATATCACATGGAGCGGCCAAGTACTTACTGCTGGAGCTCAGCAGATTTGAGCCAGAAGGGCTCAGGAGGTGAAGTTCTTTGAGCTGCTGGAGCCAGCACATTCTCAGACAGGAATTCTGCTGGCTTACTTGTCACTAAGATAACCAACTGCTGCTCTACCTGCCAACTATATCCAGTTAGTCTTGCTTCTGACCTAACAGTGACTTTTACCTGATTTTCCCTGCCATTCTCTGGGGCTTTGAAACCAATATATTTCATGAAATCCTGATCTTTAACATACAACCGCTGGATAGTCATAACCACAAAATCTTGGAGTATATATCTGGTCCCTTGCAGACAAGCCTGTTATTGGCTTCACTGGAAGTTCTGCTTGAGTGAGGACTGGAGGTCTTCTCCTTTCTTCATGAGTTAACCACTGGAGGGGAGGGCAAATTCTGAGGGCCAGATCCTTAGCTCATGTAAATCAAGATTACTCCATTCAAGTTCCACTGATTCATGCTATCTGAGAGCCTGTAAATTTATACCATTGGAGTTTTCAGAGGCTGAGGTCCAGTGTGCCCTCCACAGTGGTGCAAGGGAGATGGTTCCCCAGATCAGTGGGATATGGACATGCCTTTCAGGGCTGGTCCCTCCCAACCAAGCATAGCATATCTCCAGTAACAACTATTTTTTTCCCAGGGGCCAGGCCCCCATAATTCCACACCTGAGCCAGAAAAAATGGCACTGAATACCATAGCTATAGATTTGAGTGCAGGGATTGGTAACCACCAATAGTGGGTGGGCCCCTTGAATGGCACTTCTTCACCTCAGGGGGCTGCAGCAAGGATTCTACCCATGGCACCCCAATGAGGCCCTCCTCCTCCGTGTGCTTCTTGCACACTGGGGAACCAGAGCCACACTCTTACCTGGTCCTCTCCACTCTGTCCCTGAACTTTCAGAGCATGTCAGGTGCTGTCACATGATGCCCCTGCCCCTCCCCTCCATCCTTTAGCTGGAATGGGGATGGAGCACAAATCAGACCACTTGCATCTCCTTCAAAAGTGCTGGGAGGGAGCAGGGAGGCGTAGGAAGTGAGGGGCTCTGATGTCCTCAAGTGCAAGAGGCGCATGGGGGAAGGGGATAACTAGGGGGTCCACTGACCATGCAGGGCCTGTGGGCCACAGGTTGGCCACCCCTGTTTTAGTGAGATTTGTAGGTGCTCTACCGCTCTGAAAATCAGGCCATTTTTGTTTAGCTGCCTGAATGCAGATCTGGAACTAACCTGAGATGCTAAAACATGGAAATATCAGTCTGTGTACAAAACTAAATCTGAAATGGCACCGCCTGCTCCTTTTCCTCTCCCGCCTCCCCCGCCCCTTTCCTGGCAGAATTGAATTTTGAGATCACAGAGAGAAATCTCCTCGTTTGTTTGTTTCCCCAGTGCATACAGAAGAGACCAGAAAACCCTACTGGGAGAGGCTGTTGCTACACAGTTCCTGAATTCTTGATATGTGCCAGCCTCATCTTCACAGAAGATTTCATTAAAGAGCTCGTTGGATGCACTCCTGTTTTACAACTGGTGCTTTTGATTTAACTTGCATCTGGGTAAACCACGGCAAGTCAGATGTGAACTGATGAGAGGAGTGACTAAATAATTAAAAACCTTTAGTGAAACAGTTACAACTTTACATAGCGATACATTCTTAGTGACTTTATTGTGAGTTTTGGATTATGCTAAAATGGCAGAATGAGATGTGTAGTATATTGATTCAATGAATCTTTATAGACTACTGCGAAGCCTATGGTACACTGAACAAATGTCTTCACACCATGTGACCCACCTCATACATGATTGAACAGTTGTATGCAGGCATGACTAGATAATCCCATAAGTGATGTCTTTTTCGTGAGTTGGAAAACGTCTGCAACTTTCTCATATTTTTTTTTAATTAAAATGATTCTAGACCCATTGGAAAAGCACCTTTGGACATCTGTTTTTACAAATTTCTCTGCAAAGAGCTACTGAATAGAAAAACACTCCATGTGCCCAGCAATGTTTTGTGTAACTGGGAATTTATTTATGGATTTGGACTTTATAATAGGTTTCAATGTATCCCTCCTTTATAATTTGGCAATGCACAGAGAAGGAAAGTTCATTCTAATCAAATTTAATATCACAAAAATAAGCACAGAAACAAATGAACAAGCCCTATGCATTGTAAGCAGTGCAAAAAGACAGATCATTATGTTGCTAAGTTGTTTTTGCTGTGGAACTTAATTCTCAATCGCTCAGTCGTTGCTTTCCTAACCGTATTGTGCAGCTCTTACATGCTGCACTGGTATCCTCTGAGGCACACTGATACACATACCAAGTGTGTGAGTAGTATAGATGAACACGCTAGACAGCCCTGTTCTGATTATTCATGGAGGGTGGAGGTAAGTTGGAAGAACTTCTTATATCATCAGCAGGTTGGACCTACCAGGTCAGGCACCCTTGACTGTTCCACTGTCACCAGAAGTGGGCTCTGGCCCCAACCACGGCTCTGCTGCTGCCACCAAGGACTCCAGCCTCAGCTGTGGCTCTGCTGCTGCTACTGAGGGCTGCTGCCCTGGCCATGTCCCCACTGCTGCAGGCTCCAGACACAGTTCTCTGGTCCAGGAACATCTGTGGTCCTTTTGGAACACACATGTTGCCAAATCAGAGAATCTTGGTTTTTAGAGGTATAACCTGTAATAATTTAAAAATTGATGGGAGGAAGTAGTGAAAAATATGCGACCTATTTATTGCTGCTTTGCTACAGGAAGAATCCTACCCATATGTGGGGATGGGTGAGATAATCATATTCATATATCTAATTCTTATATTATGATTGATCAACTTTCTATTTCATTCAGGCAAGCCGCATACCTTCTTCACATGAGAAAATTGCAAATTGCCTCTATGACTATATCCTCACTACTTGGAAGATTGACATGATCAGGGTTGATCTTCCAGGATTTTAGCCTGTGTGTCTCGTAGGGACGTGTGAAATCTAACTATCAGTGGTTGACAGTCAACCCCACTGCCCCTCGATACTGTGAGGCGTAAGGGAGGTCGACAGGAGAGTTTTTCCCTTCAACCTCCCTCTGTCAGGATGGCCAGGTAAGTCAATAGTAGATAAGTTGATTCTAGCTATACAATCACAATAGCTGGAATTGCACATCTACAATCAACTTTAAGGTCTAGTGTAGACCAGGCTGAAGTGGTTCATCTTCACTGAGGTTGAGCAAAGCAGCTTAGGTAACACTACTACTTTATTTCTCTCCAAGTTCATCCATCTCAAGGAACTTTAACAACGGTAATTATCAGGCAGTAAGCCATCCTGCTGGAGGTAGGGAAATAATATTATTCCCATTTTAGAGAAGAAAAATCAGAAACACCAAGAGATCAGCCTGACACATTCAAATTCAGATGCTTCAATTTAGGCACAAAACTTCGTACGTGAATGACCTTCTATGAAGCAATGAACCACTAACAACTCCCCTTCATTGCAGCATTTTGCCTGTTAATTTTCTCAGGACTGGGCGATTTGCTTGTAGCATCCCATGGCTAGGGAATATGGCTTTCTGTGGTTTGCACAGCATTAAGCACAACCAAGCATTTTGTGAACATTTAATAAATAATTACAAATAGAACATTGGCAAGGCTGGAAAATGTACGTGGGGGGTGGCTTGAAGTCAGAGCTGAGAGACCTGGTTGAAAATGAATTTTATTCTATGGAAAATTAAATTGTTATAAAAAATCTGTTATTTTCCCCAATTTTCCAGCAAAACAATGCAAACAGGGATGAAAGTGGACTACAACAGTCTGAGTATAATGCAAAATTCAGTTTTCCCAGGGAGCAGGTAGTTTTCACAGACCATTTCAAGTAGTTCTGCTACTGAGAATAAAATGTTCTTAGCTGCCCATATGACTTGTGACATGCCCTCTGCATACTGTGTCCTCTCACTTGTATGACAAATTCCTCCAATACCGTGGCATTGATCACAGAGTCCTAACTAAGCAGCCAAACCTAACGACTACAGCTTGCTCTACAGTAGGAACTTAAGCCAATTTCAGATACTCAATTCTAGCTAGGGCAAATGTGCAGCTAGAATTGACTTATCTGAAATTGACTAACCTGGCCATCCTCACTGAGGAAGGTCAATGGGATAGTTTCTCCCATCAACCTACCTTACTCCTCTCAACAGTGAGGAGCACAGGGGTTGATTGCTGACCCCTGATAAGTTGATTTTTGTGCATCCATACCAGATGGGACAATCTTCTGGGTAATGTAGACATGGCCTATGCCTTCTTTCAGAATGGAAAGTCTCAGCCTGTCCTGACAAACTTTCCAAATATTTTGTTAAGATACAAAAAACCCTCACATGCAAGAATGAGACAAGAAATCCACCACAGCACAGAACTGCCCAGGTTTGCAAAGTTTTTCTTCTTGTTCAGAAAGCTCAGAACTCCATATTTTAGGTTGAATTCTCAGCTGGTGTAAATCAGTCTTACTCCACTGGCTTCCAGGGAGTTGTTCCAATTAGTGATAGCTTAGAACCTGGAATGTATTTTGGAATCTTGTGTGGCTTGACCTTTGGTCCTATGCTGTGCTGTATAGACAAGATGTCTGCTTATAATTTGTAACAATTTCATACACTTCTGCTATGAGTTATTCATTCCTTGAAACAGCATATTGGAGCATAAACGTCCAAGCAGTTCTTAGTTTCCTAACACTCAACAGCATTTTGCCAGTGTTATGTTGCCTCAGAAGGAAGTTGTGAGACGGGATTTATTTATTTATTTGTGTATTTATTTTGGGTGAACCATCTTCATTCTAAAAAGATGAACAAATATGCACAAATGCATGTTCAGGAGCAGATCCTCACCGTCTCTGGAGTAAACTTGGAGGCTGTCAATGGAACTAGGTGGATTAACATAAGCTAAGAACATAGGTGACACATGGGAATGCACAGGGAGTCACATGTCTTCCCTACCATTTTCCTGCCCCCATAGTGCTTCCATGGGAAGAGGCAGGTGGGGGTGGAGCAGGAGCATGGAGGGGTGGGGTATGGCCAGAGTAGAGGTGGAGGTGGGGGTGATGGAGAAGGACTGGGATATGAGTGACGCAGAGGTGTGAAGGGCAGGGGCAGAAGAAGACAGGGAGTGGACAGGGGTATGTGGCTGGGCCCCCTGGAATCTCCACACCAGTTGCCTCTGGCTGAGCCTCTGTTCCACACATTACAAAGCTTGATATGGGAGATGAACAGGTGTGCACTGAGTAAAAACAATACTCTAAATGCGGAGGGAAGAAGGCTGCTTACCTTGTGGATCTGAAGCAGTTTAAGAAAAGGTTGAAGGATTGTCTTTGGCAAAAAGGAAAATCCTCACATCTAATGGCACATCTATGCTGCAAAAAAAGACCAGGCTTGGGCTCTTCTCTGGGCTCTGAAACCAACTGAGGGGATGTTCATTAAATGATAGAATCATAGAAGGAACCTCAAGAGGTCATTAAATCCACATGGCAGTACCAGGAACCATCTCTACCTTTCCTGGCAGATGTTTTCTACCCTACTCTTAAAAATTTCCAATTATGGAGCTTCCATAACCTACCTAGATAATTTCTTCTAGGGCTTAACCACATAGACAGTTAGGAAGTTTTTCCTAATGCCCAACCGAGACCTTCCTTGCTATGATTTCAGCTGATTGGTTCTTGTCCGATCTTCAGGGATTAAAGAAAACAATTTTTCTCCCTCCTCCTGGTCCCCTTTCAGTGTTCTATTTTCCCAGATAGATCCCAGGTCTTTCAATCTTCCCTCATAGGTCATCTTTTCTAGACGTTTAATCATTTTTGTTTCTCTTCTCTGGGCCTCCTCCAGTTTGTCCACATCTTTGCTGAAATGTGGCACCCAGAACTGGACGCAGACTTCCCATTGAGGCCAACTCAGTGCAGAATAAAACAGAAGAATTACTTCTTGCGGTTTGCTTACAAAGCTCCTGTTAATGCATCCCTGAATGATTTCTTTTTTTTAAATCAGTGTGATACAACTGACTCATATTTAACTTGTGTTCCAGTCCAAGCTTGAATACCTACATTGCTATTTTCTGCCGTGCTATGCAAGCCCATATCAGCTGACCTAGACCTGAAACTCCCTGCTTAAGTGTGATCTATATTTTTTTTAATCTGCATGGAGTACTCAAAGGGAGAAGAGCAAACTGTGCTGTAGTTCCTTTGTTGTCTTTTAATATTTAGTCAAAAGACAGACCAGCAACAACTCTCCAGGGGTACATTCATTGGATTTACTGTTTCATTCTTGTTGCCAAAAAGTATCACCATTGTGAAGAATGGCACTAAAAGTATAAGATATAAACAGAGCTGGTCTGACCCTGTCATCTTCATGAATGCTTTGTGTGGCCTGAAAAGTTGCAGCCGGCTCTATTTCACTCTGCACTCAATATTGACAAAACAATAAAATGGGGATATTAACATCAGAAGAAACAACATTTGAATCATTGGGCGGGTGCATGAGAGACAACTGCACTGCAGTCGAAAATGCATAAATTTGAAACTTCAGGTCACAGTGGCTGGGATCTGTTGGGAATCATTTTAATGGTCAGATAAAAAAAAACACAGCAGACCTATACACAATTCAACTCCTTTGTTGCTTCATTAGATGGATGGTACTAAACAAGTGCTTGTGTTGTACAAACATGTCTGAAGATGCACATGAGAAATCAAAATGCAGATAGACCTTGTCTTATTTAAGGATCTGCTTGCTCAGACAGTGGCATCTATGGAGAGTCCCAATAGGAATATATTTATCTGGCTCTTATTATTAGAGTTTGTTGAGAATTTTTCAAATAAACATTTAGTCAGAAAATGCTAATTAAATGAAACCAGAATTGTTTCTAGGGTAAGGGTCACTTTGGATACATTTTCAGTTTGGGAGAAAAATAAAAATAAAAATCCAGACTGGGGAAGTGTCCCATTTCAAAATTTTGAAAACAGCAACAACAAGAAAAATCTGTTTTGTGCAGGTCAAAATGATGTTTTATTGCAACGTTTAAGTTAATTTCAAGTAAAAAACTGGGCATAAATCTTGATGGCTTTTCAACAACACATCATGAAGATGTGCCAAAATCCAGACAAGACCTAAATTCCTGCTTCAGGCTTGTCAGCATCTCATGCTAGCACTGCAGTTTTACAGACAGCTGCCAATGCCTCCCAGCTGTGAATATTGCACAGAAGCTCTGTGCTCCTATTGTCCTTGTGGCAAGTTGAAGTCAGTGATCAAGCCTGCCCTTCTTATGATGACGAGTGTGACCCAGGCAACTCCAGTTTCTATCCTTCCATTCCTGTCCGGCATTGTTCCCCTGGCATCGGGGCATGAAGGTAAGTTCCAGGCTGCAGCAGTGCATGCAACCAACTGTCAGGACAGCTTATTTCACAATTTTATCTCAAAGCCACCCCCCTGGTTTAAGTTGAGATGCCCCTTCTCTGAAATAATCAAGCCTCTCAGATGGTCCATTAGACACAATCTTCCTAAGGAACAGAGGCAGCATATGCCACAGGTCTATAATTTGGACAGATGGCACATTTCCTGGGAGATAGACAACTCCCATCTGCATTCTCTGGTCTCTCCAGATCAGCTCACGGAGATGCTCAGAAGAATCGGATGAACTGAAATATCTTTCCTCATTATAAAAGGATACAGGCCATTTAGTTTACATTTTTACTACTGCAGCTTCTTGAGTTCCCCATCCCGACCCTGTGGAGCTGAGGAAAGAACACACTGTGTGCCATCTGCCCTCTTCATCATCTTGTGAGGAGATGGATGCACTTGATTTCTCTGGCTCATGTTGCCAGGATAGACTGACTATCTCTGTTACCCATTATCTAGTTTTTTATTTGTACTGTCAGAAGCCAGAAGCCACAAGACATTCAAAATAATGACAGAAAAAAATTAACGTGTTCAAAATTGGAAATTTTTAAAGGAAATGCATGAAACACGTTTGGAGTTTTTTCTGTTTTCTTTAAACTATTAGATTAGTATGATTTACTTTTTGGTTCATGACAAATTTCAAGCTTTTTGGCCTCCTTCAGAACAGGACACTTTTTTTTTTTCAAACTGACTCAAAATTCTTTTGGGATGAGAAACCTGTTTTCTGCCAGCTGCATTTGCTATACTGTATATAGTCCCTATATGGCACACTGAATCGATACAGCATTCTATGCTATCACATCTAAACACTATGTGCTATATTTCCACTATGTTTGCGTGTATTATTAGTGTTGCTGTACCACCATGTAACAATGTGTGACTCACTAGCATGGCGCCTCCTACTTGTCACTCTGGGAATTAGCTCAGCCAGCACTGGAGCACCCTTTTCCAGCCATTGTTTCTCCCATTGTTACTCGTTGTCTGTTTTCCACCACTTTGTATCAGGACCCACATCCCTCCCAGACTGCAGAGCCTTTCCCTCAGGGTAATGCCCTGATGCAGTGCTCCCACTCTCTGCGGTCCTCAGCTTCAGGGAACGTCCCATGATGTATGCTCACCTTGCCTCAGTGACCCAGTGCCAGTTGTAATCTAGCCCTTGCTTCAAGGCAAACTGCAGTCCAAAATGGCCACGCCGCATAGGCAAGGATGCAAGGTTTTCTGACTCAAGTTCCCTGGCTGGAGTGGAGAGAGTGTCTTGGGGAACCTCTTACTGTTGCTATATAGAGGAGAAGATGACAGCACCTTTTTTAGAAGAATTTATATTGAGGGATGCACAAGCATTTTGATCAGACCATGTTGTGTCAGCTGGTACTGAAGCTGATCCTCCTGGAAAACTTCACCTGCTAATGTCCCACATTAGCAACACTCTACCTATAGCTCAGTGGTTTGAGCATTGGCCTGCTAAACCCAGGGTTGTAAGCGCAATCCTTGAGAGAGGCTGTTTAGGGATTGGGGCAAATAGATGTCAGGGATGGTGCTTGGCTCTGCCAAGAGGGCAGGGAACTGGACTAGATGACTTCCCACGGTCCCTTCCAGTTCTAGGAGATGTGTATCTCCAATGTCATCAGTAGACCCCTACATGGATACAACATTTGTATCTGCATCCTCCAAAATGATCCATGGATACCTGTGGATGTAATGTTGATATTTGCAGGGCTCTAGGTACAAAATTTGTATCCACTTCTGCAGCTGCAAAAACAAGCCCCAGACAACCATATTCACCTCAGTGGATGTGGATACCTGCAGATTTAAAGCAGATATCCATGGATTTGCAAGGATCTAGTTATCAGGCACATACAGCAGTGCTTCATTACTATGATATTTGAGAATTTCAGTATATTTTAATGTGTTAATTCTGTAGCACTCCTGGGAGGTGGATCAGTGCCATTATACCTACACAGGTGATGGAGATGAGGAAGATGATGGATAACACTTCAGGTTGCTTGAGAAGGTATGGAGAGAGTATATGGAAATGCAGATGTACGTTCCCTACCCACCCCGTGAGGCTGGGGTGTTTGTGACTGTACTAAATGTATTATTTGTAAATATACAGGAGTTCCTACAGCATGTGTGTGTTGCAACTGTGCTCATCAGGGTTCCCAGCCACAGAATGATTTAAATACTGGGCTTGATCCTAGGACAAGGACCTGTCAACCCTAAAGGTGTTAACTGGAAAATGATTGGTAAGCCAAAAATCAGGCAACACTGTTTGTCAGGTACATATCCACTTCACACTTGGACTTACACATGCGATGCCATCCACCTAACCACGAATCACTTCTGAAATCTGATAGTCTGTAGATAAATATTAACTTTGCAGGGGCATCCCATAATTCAGACAAAGACGAGGCTGCTATGGCTGATGCAGGGAGTGGAGACAGGCAATGTTTCAGCTTATAAGGAATTAGATCTTGGCTAGTCATGCTTAATCTCTTATCATTATTATTATTTTAAAACAACCAACAATTCTAGGCTGAGGACAAGCCATGTTAATCTCTTGGGCCCAATTCTTCAACACGGAGTAATTTCCAAAGGTTATATCATGTTTTGTGGGAGTCACTGGAATTGATTGCTGATTGATAAAAAAGTGTTTGGTTTTTTTTTTATACACAGAGCCTTAAAGCTTCAGAAAAATGGGACTATTTATTTAAATTGGGGAGCAGTAGTGATTATATATGGAGATACATTTATTTCACAGAGCTGGAAGGGACCTAGACAGGCCATCAAGTTCAGTCCCCAACCTCCATGGCAGGACCAAGCACCATGCCTGACAGATTTTTTTTTTAATCTATTTGCCCCAGACCCCTAAATGGCCTCCTTAAGGAGTGTGCTCACACGCCTGGGTTTACAAGGCCAATGCTCAAACCACTGTACTCTTCCAGTTCACAGTAAGGGCCCATCGAACTGCTCTGAGATGGTCCTTTCAGGATTGCAAAACATAAATCAGGGGTTCCCGCACATTGTTTCTTTCAGAGGCCCACCCAACCTGCTAAGAAATCTCCATACCCCACCTGTTCCAGCACACCTGTGTTTTCTGCATATAAAAGTCAGAGCTGGAGTTACAGGGTGGCAAGCAAAGCAACTGGCCAGGGCCCTATGACACCAGAGGCCCCACAAAGATAAGCTGATGATGTTTTGGCTTCAGCCCCAGATGGGGATTCTCAGGACCCCAGGTTAGAGCCCCTGGCTTTCCGCCCTGGGGTCCAGTGAGTTTAGCTCCATCCCTGCTTGGTGGATACCTTCAAACCTGCTTGCAGCCCCTCTAGGGGGTCCCAGGCTCCTGGCTGAGAACTGCTGAGAAAAATAAACCTGCCTGTCAATTTTTAAGAAGTGATTTTTTTTCCCAAAGCCTCATTGTCTTCAAAATCAGGTCAAGGACACACTAATGGTTCCTAACAAGGGACACATCTGCAGAGCACTTTAACAGCCACTGCTTCTTTGGCTGCTCTTGTTCCCACTTGCCACCCTCTCCCCTCTGAGTGCCACTACCAGCTCACTGGATTGTTTTTCTCATATATGTGAGTAAGTACTAGCTGCTAAGGCAGAGAGAAAACCCAGGTATTTCAGGGATGGTTGCTGTATAAATACCAAGGGGACATATAGAGAGACATGGTGAGTAGCTCTTTGCAAATATCAAGGCAGATAGGCAAACAGTATCGTTAAAATTATAGAAGCCTTTATAATCTTCTCTCTTATACTGGTTAAAGCTCTTTACTCCGGCACTCTCTGGTCTGCAACATCCATAGTCTGGGCATGATTTTAGTTATCCTGATGTCCACTTATCATGGGTGTGGCCAAGTTTCCCATGATCCCATAAGGTTTGTTTCCAGCTACCAGACCTGGCGCTCAGTGTTCTGTGCTGTTATGTAGCTGTAATTTACTCCGAAATGTGTTCTCCAAGCCCAGTAAGCAGCAGAAGCATCAGTCATGTTGCTATGACCTCCTGTGGTTTGGCAAATGGTCTAGTCAGGACCCAAAGGTGCTGGACTACAGAGGTTCAACCTGTACTGGTCTACAGTGAGACAGATTTATGGAGCTATAGCTAGGCATTTCAGTGCCTGGGGAGAGCACACATATTTGTGCCCTTATCAATGTTTGGCTGCACTTGTTGCCGCTTGCCACCACTGTCTGTGGTGGTGTATTTGACATTTTCAATGTGATTTTTCTGTTCAGTTCTACGTGACTTTCCAGGTTCAATATTTTCATAAATCACTACTAGAAATCAAAATGTTCTGAAATTATCAAAAGGGAAAGGTTTGGGATGTGGATTATTTTAGTTTAACTTGGGGATGAGAAAACAAATTTTAATTTTAGAATAGTTATATGTCGGGGGGTGGGGGGGAGAGCTTTTCACAACTCATCTTTTGTAGTGTAAGATTGTAATCCCCAGTTTACTGTTGGAGAACTAAGGCACTGCGAGACCAGGCCCACCAATGGGGGGAGGAAGGGCAGTTTCACAGGGGCTGTCTGCCCTAGGCCCTGCCTCTTCTGCTGTTGGTGCCACCCATTCCAGGAGAGCCGAGCTGGACCTTCTTCTCACCTTGCCTCAGGGCCCAGGGTGACTGTCGTCTCCACTGTGACAGAATAACTCCAGATCACAAAGGAAGTCTATGGCACAGCAGAGAACTGAGCTAAGATCTCTCATGTGCTGGGCTGGAATGCTAAGCACTAAGCTTCTGCCTCTCTTGTGTCATGAAACCTGAGGAGTGTGAACTCCTTCCTCCTTATGCTCAAGATTTCTGCAGAGTCTCTGCTCTGATTGCTTGTTGCCAGCAGTATTACAAAAACCTCTGCCATTAGCTTTGAGCTTTGGTACCGTCTCATAATAAATGGTCCATATGGAAATGCAATGTAGTGAAGTCTAAAAATGCAGTCCAGGAGAATCCCACAAGAAACACAGCTGAAGACAGAAATGCTCAGAGAACGTGATTTGATTTGATTTAACCAAATAAGAAAGCTGGGCATCATAAGTAGAGCAAAGAACTAAAGTCACAATAGGAAGAAATAAAGATGGATTTTTTTTCCCTACTTGTGAAATCTCTCTTTCCAAGAACCCATGAATTATCTCCAAACTGTACATTGATAATAATTGCTTGAAGGAATTCCCATCTGCTCTGTTGCTTGGCTTCTTTAGAATTTCTCTGTCATATTGGCAAAAAAAGATTCATAGATTCCAGGCTACTGTGGTCATCTAGTCACACCTTCTCTGTAGCAGAGGCCGAGAAATTAACAAAAAAAAAAAAATCTAGAAGAAAACTTGATTTAAAATTGTCAGTGATCGAGAATCCACCATGACCGTTTGCAAGCTGTTCTAATAATTACTTACTTGAACTGTTTAAAAAAGTGTACATTATTTCCCGTCCAAATTTGTCTAGCTTTGCCTTCCAGCCTTTTGATTGTGCTACAGAAGCTGATCAGTTGCATAATTTTATACCAAAAGGCCAAATTCCTTCCTGATCCACTTTGCATTAACTGCTCTGCTGGATCAGAACCTAGGCTCATAAAAAAATACTTAAGCCCCTCACCTTAGGGCTGAAAATCTTGACCTTAGTCTTTTTATTTCTTCTGTAAGCCACCCAGCATGCTTCTGGCAGCTCCATTAACAGGAGTAAACATCTAATACCATAATAACAGAAACGCAGCATTCATAGTGACAAATGTGTACTTGTTAGTGATATTAATTAAGTGGCAAGTGTCTTGCAGTTTCTTTAATAGTCACAAAATTAATCAAGCATTCATAACATTGTCATTCCCTTGGAGAAAAAGATTGCTTGTAGATACTGTGTTTGTTTTGCTCACAAGAGTGGGTTTCATTTGAATGTGCAGTGACGCCTGAACAAGGACCTGAACTTCTTTGCATTCATTTTCTAATTTTTTATACAATTCTACTGCTCTTTTGAGCATTGGGATTTTTCTGTTCTATATTTCAAAAGGGTACGTTCACTTTCACAGCCTTCCCCGATTTCATGGGACGGCTCAGCCCTGCAGAGGAGTAAGAGGCTGTCCAGTTGCCGATGTCTCACAGCTAAGACTGTGACCTTATCAATGGATCCCAGGGTGTGGGTTGCGGGGGCTGCAGGGACTGCTCTCCTAAGCAAGTGGGTGAAGCAGGGTAGGAAGTGGATCACTGAGTCCACCTCTCAACTGGGTTTCCAAGGTTGGGGTGCTGGGTGTACAACTGGAACGGAGCTGCATTGTGAGTCGGGATGAGGTACATTGTCCTCCCCTGGAGCAGAGGAATAATTGCAAGAGAGTTTGGTTCTGGACCAGGGCAGCTGTGTGTTAGCTCAGGAGTCAGTGGCAGGGTGACAGTGTAGCCCACAGTCAGACTGAGCCAGCTCCCCATTCAGGTCAGAGCAGGGCACAGAAAGAATGTGCCTAATATTTAAAAGCAGTTTAAAAGTTAATACACCCAGCTGTGGGCTGGCATGCTGCTGGCTAGGGTTGGTGGCCTCCTCGTGTGTGGGACCACAGCTGGGTGGGCGTTCAAGTCAGCCCTCCTAGGGACACTTTCCCAGTCTCAGATGTCCTACTACCTCTGCCCATAATAGGGAAGGACAGAAGACACTCATGAACCATTTGCCATGGGGAGATGTATTGTTCCCACTTTGCAGCTCTCCTGGGGCAGGTGGGCTGCCAGGAAGTGCTGTGCATGGCAGAAGGTCTTGTACCTTCACAGTGAGCCTGGGTTTATATTTCTTTTTGTTTTCATTGTCAAAGGAAAACACAAAAGTCAGCAGCAGGCAGGAGGCTGCTGAAGATGCTATGTCTATAGGTGCATAAGATGTAAATCCAATCCTAAATCAGTGCCGGTGTCTTTTTAGTTTTTGTGGCAGCCCTGCAATTACAGCAAGTTCCCCATAAAACCACTGGCCCTTGAATAAAAGACCTGATAGAACCTTAGAGTTTGTGTAGTAGCCGACTTGGTTTTAAAATGTATCATGTCATTCATTTCAAACATCTGCGTTGGATGCATATTTTCTGGGCCATGTGAAGGCTATTTCAGCAAAGTGTGTGTGTAGCTATGGCATATCTCCCTGAAGGATCAAAGCACCGTGTTCCACTATGCGCTCAATAAATTATGGAGACTTTTGGGGGGAAGTACCAGGGTCACTAGCTTTCTGTATGAAAGTTTGCCTTTGAGTTAATAGTTCCCACTAGCTCAAAACAGCAGATGCAATCACCTAGATTTAATGTAGATTTTATGCCTACCTCAGGCGCCAGGAGAGTTAGAGATAGAGAAAAATCTGCCAGAAACTTTTACGTTGTCAGTTGAAATCAGGAAAGCAAAATTGTGATGGCTATTTAATAGCTGAGCTACAGCTATGACGTGAAATGATCTCTGCACACGTAAGTAAGGGATGAAAACAAGCCCACCTCATAAATAGATTGGCTGGTGGGTGACACATTTTGCGGTATAAGCTCAAAGTGAGATTTGCCAAATCAAGCAGCATTCAGCCAGCAGAAGCTGATCTATTACATGTTAGGGATTTGAGAAACCGAAGGACAGGAGACACTGTCACGTCACAAAAGTGTTCTATGGTAGAAGCGTTCCACATGTTTACCCTGAAAATGGCTCTCTCTTGAACATGAGCTTTCCCATGAAAAATGATCAGTGCTGCCAAAACCTTTTGTTTTCTCCTAAAGGAGGCATGCCTTTGATTTTTCCTCCCAAAACATTTATGAAAATCTTTTCTGAAGTGTTGACCTATAGTTTTCCTTTATCAAAGGCCAGCTATCTTGCAATAACTTTGATAACACTATTAAAAAAAAAAGAATGACTCTCCACCTGTCTGACCCTCCCCTATATAAAAGATATCAGTTTTGAACACTTTGAAATGAAGAGTTTCACAAATAAAAGTTTTCCTTCAAATAGATTTTCAACCCACTATACTCCACCAGTGGCTGGCAGTTTTAAATTGCAAGCAGGGCTCCAGAGCAGCCTATACAATAGCTATAACCTTGGGAAACAACCTCATCTGTGCACTACCTCTTTCTCCTGGCCACATCTCTGTTTTGCAAGCCCCACCAGCTTCTTTATTCTACCAACCATGAATAAACCTTGTGGGCTGTCTGGACCAATTACACCTCAGTAATCCTCCTCTCCATGAGATTTTCATAGGCGGTGCCCTCTCTGCTCAACCTATGGCTTCATGTAGGCCTTAAAGTTGATGTTTTGGTGGTTGGTAGGGGTGAGATATGTTGGAATGAAAGGAGACGCAGGTCAGCGCTTCTAGGAGTGGAGGAGTATACAGAACCTTTTATTGCTCTCACGCATTTACCTGTGGCCTCCAACGCACGTTCCAGGTGAGCGATGATTTGGTACAGTCTTGGTACACAGTTACATTCTTTTATCTAGCTCAGTATGTAAATTCACACCTCTCTCACTACTTCTGTGACAGGCTGGTTTAGTGATGTTAACTTCCATACAATGGATAATAATAAGCAGGTGATTAATATTATTTTACCTCTTCTGTTTATGGTTTACAGGATTTTCAGTTAGATCAGCACTTGTCTACATTACTTACTTCCCCAAATCAGCAGGTTACAGGGAGTATAGAGGATGTGACTCTGAAACTATTCTTAAGAACATAAGAATGGCCATACTGGGTCAGACCAAAGGTCCATCCAGCCCAGTATCCCGTCTGCCAACAGTGGCCAATGCCAGGTGCCCCAAAGAAAGAGAACAGAAGACAATGATCAAGTGATTTATCTCCTGCCATCCATCTCCTGCCCTTGTACTGAAGGCTCGGGCACCATACTTTACCCTTGGCTAATAGCCATTTATGGACCTAACTTGCGAACTGAACAAGAATATCCAAAGCAATATGGTTAACCAGGAGTCAGCAACCTTTCCAAGGCAGAGCGCTGAAATTTGACCTTTTGACCTCAATGTACAGTCTGAGTGTTGGTGATACTTTTTTAAAGTTACTAAGAGTCCTACTTACAACAGCTTCATTAATGCAGAAATTAAGATACAGAGCTTTACTGTTTAGGTGGCGGTTGTTAGCATTAGTTGGTCTTTTTTTGTTAGTCCACTAGCGGCATGGCTTTGAGTAAGGTCCTGCTACATGGGGGAGGAGGGGTGGGGCTAAGCTCCCTCCTCATGTGCCAATGAAAATCAGCCCACATGCCACTCTTAGCACCTGTGCCAGGGGTTGCTGACCTCTGCAGTTAACAAATGATCATTTGTTATGTTATAGTCTCCCAGTTACAGTTTAGATGCAGCTACGTGCTTATCTGTCCGTTCAGGCCTTAAGCAAGAAGGAAATTATGTCTATAAATCAGGAAGGAAGAAGCCTGCTTTGGCCAGGACCCCCAAATCCCATTGTATTGCTTTCCCAGACCCTCATATAGCCCAGCGAGATAAAATTAGCTATTAGCTTTTGCAGATTAGCATTTCCCCCTCAGATTCCTTTCTTTTTTGAAATCTACAAAACTGTCCCCCGCAGTACATGGGAGAACTCCGGTGATGGTTCTAGCCCCACTCAAATCAGTGGCAATAAAAACAGCCACACCATCAATCTGCCTGGGCAAGAGAAGGTGCTTTTAGAGAAGGTACAGTAGTTCAGTCAGTTGATTGCTATAGCTGGAAGAAGTTGTTTTCTTCCAGGGGCAATTGTAGACCAATAGCAAGTGGAAACAGATGAGAACATCGTTCAAATAAAAAATTGTACGTTGGTACTGAGGAGACAACTTTGCCTGCCTTAACGTGAACATATTTGATACTGGACTAGCCGTACATTTGACTCCAGATGGGACTGATCCTCCCCTCACTGGTATAACTCAGTGGGACTCAAGATACTCTCCAAGTTCTCCCATGGTTATCAATCATAGCTCGGAAGATTGATGGCTTTCAGAATATTGTCATGTCAAAGCATCTGGGTCCCTGGATGAGGCAGAGACTTTGACGTCTGCACCATTTTCTTTTTAATGGACTTTTGATAGCATTCGTAATACATATTAGCTTTACAACTCCCTAGTCAACTGCTGGAAAGGATGTTATCTGGCAATTTATTTTTCTGCTGCCCTTATACTGTACTTTCCTCCTGTTATGAAAGCTACACTAAACTCTCTTTTCTAGAGGTGTGTGTTGCATTGATAGACCTTCACAAAGAATGCCACATATTTTCAACTATTTAACTTGCAATCACCCTTAGTGAATTGATATTTTATTCAGTGTCCTTGTGTGCTGTTCTCTCATGCTTTTATCCTTGTAGCAAGCAAATAGATATTTGCTATTTGCTTCTCTTCAGTTTGTGTATGTATGTGGGGATTGTGGGCGTTAGGATAGAAGTGAAAAATGGACCTTCAATCAGCTGCTTCCACAAGTGAAGATGTCACAGCTGTTCCCCCTCTGGCACGCTGAGTGTGGAAGGTGGAGGACCACAAGAGACATTAAAATACAGTGTCTCCACAAGAATTTGCATAAAAGATCAGATTCCCTGGTGTCGGGAGGTGGCTGTCACCACCCAAGTGAGAAAACCACTTTTTAGAGCCCAGGAAAACATATATGGGATGTCTCCCTGTTGGGTAACCCAAAGCTCTTAACCCTCCCTGAGGAGAGAGTTTATAGCTATGTCTACACGTGTATGCTACATTGAAATACCTTATTTTGATGTAGCAAAATCAAAATAAGCTATTTCGATGAATAGCGTCTACGCGTCCTCCAGGGCTGGTGCCGTCGACATTCATCTTCGACGTTGGGCAGCACCACATCTAAGTAGGCGCTGCAGGGGAGCATCTACACACCAAAGCGGCCCACATCGAAATAAGGGTGCCAGGAACAGCTGCAGACAGAGTCACAGGGCGGACTAGCACTTCCCTGGCAACTGCAAGCCGCTCCCTTAAAGGGCCCCTCCCAGACACAGTTGCACTAAACAGCACAAGATCCACAGAGTCGACAACTGGTTGCAGACCCTGTGCATGCAGCATGGAGCCCCAGCTGCAGCAGCAGCAACCAGAAGCCCTGGGCTAAGGGCTGCTGCACGCAGTGACCATAGAGCCCCGCAGGGGCTGGAGAGAGCATCTCTCAACCCCTCAGCTGATGGCCGCCATGGCAGACCCCACTATTTTGATGTTGCGGGACGCGGATTGGCTACACGTGCCCTACTTCGACATTGAACGTCGAAGTAGGGCGCTATTCCCATCTCCTGATGGGGATAACGACTTCGACGTCTCGCTGCCTTACGTTAATTTCAACTTCAAAATAGCACTCGCCACATGCAGACGTGGCAGGCACTATTTCGAAGTTGGCGCGGCTACTTTGAAGTAGCCGGCACGTGTAGACGCGGCTTATGAGAATAAAAATACTGCAATCTCTGTATGGCTGACCTTTCGGTCTTAGGTATGCCTATTCTACAAGGTAAATTCAAATTTACATCAGTAAGTTCAATATTACAACATCACTGTCTTCACTATACAGAGCACCAGCTCACTTCAGAGAGAACTAATATTGAGATCATAACGTGATCGAAACTGGCTGGCTGTAGCACCAACTTCGAACTTAAAAGACCGAATGAAGGTCAGTGTGGAAGCGCCACGAATTAAAATCAAATTCCTTAGCCTTTAGAGGTGTCCCATATGTATTCCACAATGTCCCACAGTGCTCTGCTCTGGCCGCTGTTCTCCAGGTGCACAGGAATTAAGCAACAGGAAGTCCGTGGCTGTGGGGTTATACTTATATGAGAGGCTGAGAAACATCTTACTTTCTTTGCTATCAGCCCGGTGAGTGCATCTACCCATTCAAAATAGCCCTAACAGGGAGTTTGTGGATCTCTCTCTCTACCTTTGCAAGCTGAGCACTTGTTTGTTTGTTTTTTTTCTGTGCTGGCACCAGCCACTGCCTCCCCGCACCTCTTGGCAGCTAGGCTGTTGATGGGGTCGTGCCTGAAAGAGAGGCTGAGAAACTTCTTTTCTGCAGTTATATTTGAGCATACCCCCCCACCCCCGCCCACAGGTGCCATGCAGGTGGGGTCTTTCCTGTGGCCAGCCACATCACGTGGCTAGCCCCTGACCCAATAAAAGGACATGCCTGCTATTCAGTGTGGACCATATTACCAGGCACCACCATGTCCTGGCTTGTGCATGGTGAGGGCTCCAAGGATGGCTAAGATTTCTGGGGGTTGGTTTTCTCCTGGGAGAAGTCTCCCCTGGTAGCTAAGATTTCTGGGGGCTTGCTGCTGCCCAGGGGGACTGCTTCAACTGGCCTCCTACCCCCACAAATATTGTCAGTGGCTTTTTGCCACCAAGGGGAAGTCTCCCCCCAGTGGCTAATATTTTTGGGGTCTTGCTGCCGCTCAGGGGACCCTTTCAACTGGCGCTGCAGCCACAGACCCCACAACCTCCCCACCAAAAATATTTTAATGGGCTTGTAGCCACTGTGGGGGCCATGTCAACTGGCTCTTATGTCATGGTCCCCACATCCCCCCAAAAAAAAGATTTTCGGGGACCATGTCAACTGGCCCACCATCCTCCAATCCACCCCAAATCCCCACATGGGATGAGGGAGTCCGGCACCCTGATAGTCCCTGACTCCGCCACCTGAGCACCACTCCTTGTTGAAATGAGGTGAGCCCTGCCCCCCATGTTGGACAACTCTGTGTAGTTAGTGGGAAGTCAAATATTTTTTTCCTAACCTTTTCTATCCTCTTTCTTCACTCTTCGACCCCTTAACACAGGGACGAGTGGATGCAGGGACCAGTTGAGAAGACACAGACTGCTGGGTGATCCCAGGGCACAGAAACTGTGTAATGGACTGGGAAGCCAAAAACCTGGCCTCACAAAGTCTTTTTTCAAAACCTTTACTAGCCTACTCTTTCTTCAAGGCTTGCATTGTTCCTGTATTATTTTCAGGGATCATATGTAATCAAGGGAGCAGGGACAGTGTCTGGAGAGCCAGATGAAAAGCCTCAGATACCTGCTGCTTTTTGTAAAATCTCTGATAATTCAGCTACAGCTACAGTTATGAAAAGCAATTCAGTTGCAGAAGCAAGAGATGTCAGTTAATTTGGTGATCTTTGTTGATGCCCTACTTTTCCTTCCTTCCTCCTGGGAAAGCGGCTATGTGCTTTCCACAGGAGGGGAATGAGGGCAGTGCAATGTGGGAAGATGACATCACATACCCACAACCACTTGCGGGTCATTTTTTTTTCCATGCTGCACCAGCAAAAATATCCAGAATGCTATGGGGATGAAGAAACTATAGGATAGGTTCCCACAATGCACTGCTACAAAAGTCAGTGTTTGGCAATTGAGTGTGGCAGCAATAAGTCAATTTTGTGGAAAGACTGTGAGGAGGTGAGGGTACTCAAATTTGAATTTATAAAACCCAGTGTTACAAAATCAATTTTAATAAATTTGAATTTATCTTGTAGTGTAGATGTAGCCTCAGATGTGCATATACACAAAACCTCCTCTAGGATACAGGGATCAAATCATTGCCTTTACATGTGATTTTATGAACAAAACAAAGACATATTTGTCAAGAATACATGGTTGCTAGGTGTTAAAGAGCAACTATAAAGGGCAGATTAAAACACAGATAATTACTTCCATGGGAGTCAGTTTAAAAGTTGCAGTCACATCTGACTAAACCTGATTGCGTCTGACTAAACATTTCCTTTCGATTTAGGGATCTGTTATTCCAAGGTTCCTCTCAAGGCCTGGGTATTATTGAAGATTCCAAGCCTGGTTCCAGACTAAATCTATCTCCTTTGGCCACACAAAGAACACAACCTGCAGGTAACTCCTTCAATTCAAAAAAATCCCCATCTCTTCCCATTGGCTCACCTGGCTGCGTGTTAACACAGGATCCACTATCTCTGAGTTTAACTCTTTACAGGCAGTTTAATTGACTGAATAGTAGGATATCTAGAAAAAGGCTTATGAGCTCCTCCCTTCTTAGCCTTCCCATCCACCCGAGATGGCAAAAGTGTTACAGAAATTGCCTGTAAAGACACAAAGGCTAGCAATGTCATCATTAAACCTGTGCTGATATATGCAGTTAGAACAGGGCTAAATTCCCTCTGTTTAACACTTCCGTTATTTGAACTTTGACCCCTGACACAAAAAATAACTATTGAAAAAATGCAGTTAAATATGCCAGCATCCCATTGAACTTAGTGGCATCTAGATTAAAGGATCAGCAAAGGCAAGTGATAAACAGCTGTTTGTGGGTAATTCTTCAGGAAAAAACTAAAAAAGACCCTACAACGTAAATGTACCTTCAAAGAACCAAGAGAGCTAGGCATGTCTGAGAACATAAGAGTGGCTATACCAGGTCAGACCAAAGGGCCATCTAGGTTTTCCACCAATGGCCAGTGGCAGATATGCCAGAGGAATGAACAGAACCAGTGATCTCTACCCAGTCAGTTTAACTTCTGTGCCCAGAAAGATAATGGAGCAAATAATTAAGGAATTCATCTGCAAACATCTGAAAGAAAATAAGGTGACAGGCAACAGCTAGCATGGGTTCTAAAGAACAAATCATGCCAGACCAATCCGATAGCTTTTTCTGACAGGATAAGAAGCCTTGTGGATAAGGGAGAAGCAGTGGCTGTGGTATACCTAGACTTTAGTAAGGCATTTGACATAGTCTCGCATGATTTTCTTATCAATAAACTAAGCAAATACAACTCAGATGGGGCCACTATAAAGTGGGTGCATAACTGGCTGGATAAGCATTCTCAGAGAGTAGTTATTAATGATTCACAGTCACGCTGGAAGGACATAACAGGTGGGGTTTTGCAGGGATCTGTTTCAGGACTGGTTCTATTCAATATTTTCATCAATGATTTACATAGTGGCATAGAGAGTACACTTCTTACACCCATTCCCAGCTTCTGACAAAACAGATGCTTGGGACACCATTCTTGCCCATCCTAGCTAGCAGCCATTGAGGGACATAGTCTGTGTGAATTTATCTAGCTCTTTTTTGAACCCAGTTAAAGTTCTGGTGCTCGCAACATCTTCTGGCAGGGAGTTCCACAGGTTGCCAGTGCATTGTGTGGAGAAATTACTTCCTCCTGTTTGTTTTAAACCTGCTGCCTGAGAAACAAGAGCAGTCTTCCAGTGAAGTGGAAGAAATGACATTCTTTGCCCATGTATACTCTTGCCATTGCTAAAGTCTAAC
Organism: Carettochelys insculpta; assembly: GCF_033958435.1. Classification (NCBI taxonomy): domain Eukaryota; kingdom Metazoa; phylum Chordata; order Testudines; family Carettochelyidae; genus Carettochelys; species Carettochelys insculpta. The sequence continues at coordinate 69,404,355 of NC_134144.1, forward strand.
CCCACCAGCCTAAGTACAGCCTGTATTTTGAGGGGTTATTTGTTCACTGCTGCATAAGCCATTAATTAAACTGTAATTTTTGTTCTTGAATGAGATTGTTCATTATTGCAAGTATTTAACAGGGCTTGAAATTAACTCTGTCACTAAGCGAAGGGCAGCCATTTGCTGCCTCACACATCTGGCTGCCAGTTCCATTTGTCTGTTAAGGAATTGCCATGTCAGAATGACTGACACCATGCAAACTGAGGGAAGGCTACAAGTGAGACATTCCTGGCAGTGTGAGGAAGACATTAAAATCAAGGCCTGCAGACAAGGACGGCACACTGATGGGTTTACAATACCTACCCATGGAAGCCACGGAAAGGGATAATTATAACTTCCTGAGCCACTGCCCTGATAAAGGTTTCTGAGCATCTGTCAGGGATTGACAGGGAACTGGCTTCTGAAAGGAGAGTGGCTGAGCTCAATTACCGTACTTGGCAGTCTTGAGGGACTAGTAGGGTGGCCATATTTCCCTTTGCCAAATATGGGATACCCTGGGGGGCAGAAGGTGACTCCCCAGCTTTGGGAGCTCCTTAGCTGCAAAGACGGCTGCTTTGGGAAGGGGGTTGGGGGTGAGGATACATGGGAGGCTGGCCTGCAGCAGGGATTGGGCTACCTTCCCGCAGTGTCTCCCCAGCTGCAGGGGGCAGCTGCCCTATGGAGGGGCTGCCCAGGCTCCAGGGTCCCTTTAAAATCTGAGAGGGGGGACAAAACACACTGCCCTAGCCCCCAACAATCCCTGCCTTTCCTCTACAGCAGGGCCTTGGTTCCCTCTCCTGATGCTGCCTATAGTGGTATGGTGTTTGGTCATCTCCTGATTGATTTTACCTGCAGTTCAGCTGTGCTGACTTTAGGAAAGAGCAGCTCAGCAGGGGGAGTATATGGGACAATTACCTTTTTTGTAAAATATGGACCTGTCCCAGTGAAAATGGGATGGAGGGTCACCCTAGCGACAAAAGGTGTGAAAACTTTTTTTCTGAATTTCCAGGTGAGTTTTGAGCCCGGTCCTACTTAGGAAGAGGTCAGACCCTGACGGAGTGAAGCCCTTTTGATTTCCAAGAGTTGCACTACAGAGTCAAGAAGTTTTGTTGTTTCACCATTCCTGAGCAGCCTTTTCTTATCATATATCTTGAATCCCAAACCTGGTCACTGTTTTCCTGATCTGACAAAATCACCTTTTCTATCTGTTCCCCGGTGTTTCTTGGAGTCAGGCTGATTCATTGACTGGCACAAACACCTTTTTTTTTTCTCTAATCCCAGTTATCCCTGCAAAGCCAGCACATATTTAAGAGTCAGCTGAGTTTTGCTCAGTCTTTTACATCATTAGTAAAAGTTGTGTCTAAATTCCCTTGCCTTTCTGTATTGAAATATATGTACCATCTCATTAACATTTCCCATTGTCTGGTATCTCTCTTGTGATTGTCTTTAGTGTTTAGCATTTGTATGGGATGACATGGGAATTTCATCCTGACACAGAAACGATATAACCTATATAGATGAGCTAATAGTCTACTGGCTGCTTCTTTACTGTGTCTTAAATATGTGGCCTAGCAAAGACTAGGACACGGCACTTTCATGTGGAGACTTCCAGACGCTGAAACAGTCACTGATATTGTTTGGGATGAGTTACAGAGAAATATAAATGGCCAACCTGACAAAAAAGCCAGTTTATTGAGCACATGTAAGAAGAACTCATGAAGAAACAGCAAATCTGTAGCACAGAGATAGCTGAGTTAGTCTGTATCTTCAAAAACCACAAGAAGTCCTGTGGCACTTAATAGACAACTATATTTTGGAGCATAAGCTTGCATGGGCAAAGACCTGCTTCGTCAGATGCATGAGTGGGGAGGGCTTTCACAGGGGGATTTCAAGAGGGCTTCTCAGTCAAGGGGAGGGCCAGAGTTCATAAGGTCTATTCAGTCAGGGTGGATATGGCCCATTATCAGCAGTTAATGTGGAATTGTGAACATAAAGAGAGGAGACATCAAGTCAGTGCAGCCAGGAGGGCTGTGGCCCATTATCAGTAGCTAATGTGAGGTGTGAACATCAAGAGCCGAGAAACTGCTGTTGTAATGTGCCAGCCTGACTGAACTGATTCGGTCCTGTAGAAAACACAGAGTCAAACATCGGTTCCTCCCTAATCAATGTCTCATGCCCTTTTTTCTGCCTGATCCTGTTAATTCATAGTCAACCTAACTATACCGCCATTGACTGTGGTTGCTCATCACTAGTTGCTCAAGAAGTGCTAGCTTTCATGGGAATTGTTTTATCACATTTTTTCAACCTCCATGATTGTTTTCATTTTCAGTCAGGGAAAAAAAACACCCACAGAATTAAAAGAAATCAGTGTAAAAATCATTTTGGGAAATGCCTGTTAGTACATTTTAGTTTTCTTAAAATTGGGAGCCGGGGGAAGGGATAATGAATCTCTACAAGTCTCCTTCCCAAAGATTTAAAAAAAAATGTTTAGTGATTTTTCTGTGAAAAATTGTAATTTTTCTATCAAAAAGATCTTTCTCTAGCCTTTTAATTGACTTAATCTCCCTATTATGAATCATTTCTAGTGTGAGGATGCTTAAAGAATGCTTAAGTTTAAAGGGATTCCATTCAATTAGTGCTGCAGAAACAATTTTTCATAAAATAAAACAAAAATGGTTAAAAATAACAGCCAAGTCTATCACTTTCAGCAGGGCAGAATTGGAGCAGGCAAAGGATGCCTGTTTCAGATGGAAAAAATGGGCTGAAGCATGACCCTGAGAGACAAAGAAAGAAATGCTGGGCCCATGTGCCTTCTCTCTTATCCTACAAATCTCTTCTGCAAATGCATTCATCTCTTCCACCTTCTCATTGTTAACCTCCACTGGCACTTATCTTGATTGTCTTATTTACTGCTCAGGTAGCAGAGTGGGATAGATATGCATAAAACAAAACAATTTGCTCCATCAGCTTTCTGAGGGGAAAAAAGCCACAACAAAACAGCCCTCCTGTCTCATTGTTTACTGTCATCTCTTCCTTCTTCCCTGTCCTCTCAGCCAGGACCCTCCATTATGAAGTAATGGTGGGAGAGATTGAAAGAGATTAGACCTGTTTAGTTTAGAGAGAAGGATAATTAAAGGAGACATGGTAGATGTATATGAAGGAAGGGGCAGGTAAATCATATACTTCTCTCAGCACTCTTTCATAATCCAAGAACCAGGAGATTATTCAAGGCAATAGATTTTAAATTGGTAAATGGAAATACATATCCACAATGCATAATTCATCTGTGGAACTCATTGTCACAAGATATTAAGGCCAAGACTTTAGTAGAATTCAAAAATAGTGTTTACATGGATAATCAGACTATCCACTGTTAGATAATTTTAAAACGTTAGAAAAGAGATAATAACCTCATGTTTTAGGCCATATGGCAGCACTTAAGTGAAGAGATTCAGAAGAAACTTGACAAATTATTCCATTACTGTCTATTTTGGGGTTTCTTGTACCTTCCTCTGTAGTCTTCGGTACTGGGCTCTGTCCTTGGCAGGATACTGATGTAGATGGATCACTGCCCTGGCTTGCCATGTACTAACTCTAAATCTTTTTGATTAGCTTTCTGGTTCCTGAGCTTCTAGTACTCTCTCTCTTCACATTTTCAAGCTTTTATGTGCAGTCAGGAGAGTTAGGAACTTACTGATGAGTTTCCAGGAGCTGAGACTTTTCAAAATACACAAAAATCACAAGATTTATGAACGGTGAGAGTTGGCCCCATCGGTATTTGGTAGCCTAAACAGGTGTTCCTGTTGTAAGCAGATAACAAGCTGCTTTTCTTCTACATTAGTAGGATAGTCTAAGGTCTCTTTGTTCTCTAAAATAGCTCCTGCACAGTTAGAATCAGGTTAAGGGATTCATTTTAATCTCATGATCCTTAAAGCAATCTCCTGATGTTGTGGTACTTTGAGTCATAAGGCTGCACGCATTGCTACTGTGAGGTGTTTCCTGAAATCCTACCTTCTACCCTTGTTCTTTGTTATTACTGCAGTAACACCAATTGAATCCCATCAGCTTTCGGGATCCCATTGAGTTAGGCCTTGCACAGAGCAAAGAGACAATCCAGCCTAAAGAGCTAACAAGTGTCCTCAGGCCCATTTTATACCACTGCTTCAGCTGCTCAAAAACTACTGCTGTGGAGTGTTCCCTGTAAGCTGAGCACTTGGGCGGCCATCTAGGAAAGATGCAGGTGCTGCCCAGCTGATCAGCAGAGCACTCACAGCCACCCATGATGGGCATCACATGCTTCTATTGGGGTATACATGCTTTGGTACACAGAACAAAATTTATTCTGCCCTTGGATGGAAAAAAAAATAGAGGAACACTGGTCCTCTATTGGTTACCAAACAGGTGTTTGAAAACAGAGAATAGCATGGAGTATGCAAAGCATGGCTAGCTGTTTCTGTTTTAATCTAGTTCACAGAGAAGCCTGTGTTATGTTTTAGCAGTAGAAAACCCCCTTCAGGCTGATTCAGAAAATGCCCATTGTGTGATGTACACGGTAACTATTCTATTACAACAATTTTTTCCCCTTACAATAATCCAGATTCTGTTCTGTAATCACACTGGTGTAAATCTAAAGTAACTGTACAGTCAGCAAACTGACTGCAGATCCCCCCCAGGTAACTTGAGAGACTAAACAACCCATGACGGTATGAATAATGACAAGTTTCAGAGGAGGGGCTGTGCTAGTTTGTTTCACCATAAACACCATAAAGAATAACCAGTTTATTTGGGCCTATGCTTTCATGGGCTGGAGCTCATTTCCTGCATCAGACAACATGGATTCTAGCCCACAAAAGCTTATACTCAGGCTATGTCTGTATTAGACTAAAAAAGTCAATCAGATGAAGTAGATCTGTCCCACGAAAGCTCATCACCGAATAAATCATTCTATTAGTCTTTAAACTGCTACATTTTTGCTGTTTTGTTTTGTCTGTCTATACGGAGGAAGGTCAATGGGAGACTTTCTCCCGTTGACCTCCCTTATTCCTCACACATTGTGAGGAATGCAGGGGTCAGCTGTGACTCCTGGGAGCTGGACTTGACAATTCCACACTAGATGTGTGAAATCAAACCCTATAAGATTCACCCTGAGCAGGTGGATCTTCCATGGTACTATAGGTGTAGCCTAATAAGTGTGTCAGTCTTTAAGGCACCACTGGCCTTCTCATTGTTTTCGCATGAATAATAATAGTACAGAGCACTTACATAGAATTGCTTTATGTCTTTACATGACACAAGTGCATAAATATATTTTGAAATGCCATAGGTATGAAACATGTTCTTAAATTTCAAGGTTGGCACCTCAGCATTTCAGATCTCTTCTGGAAAACGACATGCTTTCTGAAATTTCCTGCTGTTTGCTCCCTCTCTGAGGTGTGCATGACACAGTAAATTCAGCCAGAAGGTTCAAAAGGCAAAACAGTTGATTAAATGGACCAAAATGCTGTTTCTTGTTTTAACAATTTGACAACTTGGAGCTCAAACAGCTAAGATCCAGGTTTGTTTTTTCTTTTTTTTTTTCCTTTTTGTCTCTGGCCTCTAATTGTACAGATACACTGTATATTCCCCAGCAATTATAAAGGCCCCATGTGCACAATTTGCAGCAATACACCGAATGAGAGAATGTCAAGGCAGACTAGTGTTCTTTCCTTCATCAGTTTCACAAGAACAAAGGAGAGGGCAGGGGATTATGTGCAAAGGAGATTTTAACTGCAAAGTACAATCTCCAAAACCAATCTTAAAATAATGCCTCAAATGTACCAGGGAGACCATTCAAATCCTGCTTGAATAATCAAAATCTTATTTTAAAATAAGGAAAGAATTATCTAATAATCCTCACCCCCACATGCCCCAATTATCTGACCTTCCTAAGCAACGATCCTTGGGTCTCTTTGCCTAGCTCAAGATGCAGATCAGAAAGGTGCCTTAATTTACTAATTTTCTTCCAGCATTAAATGCTGTTCAGCAGTAGGATGCTTGTTGGATTAGATACATGCCTGATCATGCCAGGCTTATTGAGCTGAATGCAGATCTTTGTTGTTTTCACGTTGAATAAAAGCCCATTTTCTCCTCCCACATTTCATACGAAGCAGAACCTTGTGGACAAAACACATACCAGCTTGTGCCGTTTTGTGTTGCTTGCTGCAAAAGGATCAGGAAAGAGGTTTGTGTCTTGTTAATATCTGAACGATTAAAATTGCTGTTTGCGGGCCTGGGCAGTCACACTCAAAAACATGCCAAGGAATGCCACATCCACAGAAGCAGCAGGCAGAAATAGCCTATGACAATGGCAAATAATCATCGAATCTTAGAATCATAGAATCCTAAGGGTGGAAGGGATCTCAGGAGGTCACTGAGTCCAGCTCCCTTCCCAAAAAAGGATCAACCCCAACTAAATCATCCAGGCCAGGACTTTGTCAAACTGGGACTTAAAAACCTCCAGGGCTGAAGATTCTACCACCTCTCTAGTTAACACATTCCAGTGCTTCACCAGCCTCCTGGTGAAATAGTTTTACCTTATATCTAACTTACACCTCCCACCAGAGCCAGTCCTAGGGGCAGGTGAGCTGGGAGGTCACCCAGGGCTGCCACTTTCAAGGAGCCACCAAAAAGCCCTGTGCTGCCCATGCTCCCGGGCAGCACCCTACTCCCAGGATGCTCCCCGCTCCTGGTCCAGCCTCTGCTACACTACCTGTGCTCATGGGCAGCCCCCCCCCCACTGCTTCCGGATGGCCCCCGATGCGCTGCCCACGCTTCTGGGTGGGCACTTCATTCCTAGGCAGCCCTTGCCTGGGACTGCAAATTGGCTAGGACCGGCCCTGTCTCCCACTCTATAACTTGAGACCATTGCCATTTGTTCTGCCATCCTTCACTACTGAGAACAGCCTCTCTGCATCCTTTTTAGAGCCCCCTTCAGAAAGTCAAAGGCTGCTATCAAATTGCTCCTCACTCTTCTCTTCTGCAAACTAAATAAGACCAAGTCCCTCAGCCTCTCCTCATAGGCCATGTGCTCCAGCCCCCTAATTATTTTCATTGCCCTCCTCTGGACACTTTCCAGAGGCAGTGTTTCCTCTAAGCTGAGCCCCTGGGTGGCTGGCTAGGAGTGATTCAGGTGCTGCCCGACTGATTGGCAGAGTGCCCACAACTGTTCACAACCAGAGCAAGTTTGTGAGGAGCTTGAGGGGGTGACTTGATTAACGTTTTAGGTACCTACATGAGGAGCAAATGTTTAATAAGAGGCTCTTCAATCCAGCAGAGAAAGGTCGAACACAATCTAATGAATGTTGAAGCTAAACAAATTCAGAAGAGAAGTAAGGCCAATATTTTTAACAATGACAATTATGTATTATTGGAACAAGATACCAAAGTCCGTGGTAGATTTTTCAATTACTAACAAATTTCAGTCAAGATTGGATGTTTTTCTAAAAGATCTGCTCTGGGAAATATTTTGGGGAACTTCTATGGACAGGCTGTTACAAAAGGTAGGTCAAACAAGGTGATCACATTGACTTTGACTTCATTGTCTATGATTCAGAATACCATGATAATGCAGTTTTGGATTAAGTTGGATTATTCCTTTTCTTAATAAATGTGAGAATGAAAAATGGAATGCCTCTAAGCTTCTTGCACAAAATAAAAAATGCTAGACTAGATTAATGGGCAAACTTTAATTATAATGATTTGAGACTCCAGAGTGATTTGTGGTTTCTCATTGCAAGATGGAGAGGAATTTTTGTACCAGAGGAGCACCAGAAATCTAGACAGCTACAGGTATTCTTGCAAAATACTGCTGGGGCTTGGCTGTTCAGGAGATATTGGAGAGTTGTGGTTTATCAATCAGAAGTACACATTGTGCTCTTCAGCATTCCTCTTGGGCTGTGTCTACACGGGCACAAATCTTCGAAATAGCCATATTTCAAAGATTACTAATGAGGCGCTGAATTGAATATTCAGTGCCTCATTAGCATTAGGACACGTCCGGCCACGGCGCTTTGAAAGCGCCACTTTCGAAAGCATGCGTCTCAGTGGGGCTACATGGGGGGTCCTTTTCAAAAGGACCCACCCCTTTCGAAATCCCCTTTATCACGCTCACTGATCAGAATAAGGCCATTTTGAAAGGGGCAGGTCCCTTCGAAAAGGATCCCCGTGTAGCCTCGCTGAGCCACGCGCTTTCAAAAGCGGGGCTTTTGAAGCGCCGCTGCCGGAAGTGTCCTAATGCTAATGAGGCGCTGAATATTCAGTTCAGTGCCTCATTAGTAATCTTCGAAATGGGCATTAGCATGGCTATTTTGAAGATTTGTGCCCATGTAGACACACCCTTGAAGAACCTGTTGAACTGGCTAATAGACTTGCTGATCTTATAACCTTGTGTTTAATACCTAATGGACACCAGCCTCTGCTTCCGCTCTTCCCCCTGTTACCAAATACCCAGTAAAAGCCTGATCCAAACTTCACTGTAATCAATAAAACGATGACCATTTACTTCAGAGTGCTTTGAATCATGCCTAGCTTCACTTTGGCCCACCTTCAGAGAGAGTTTTTAGCATATGCTTAACTTTCAGCATGGGATTAAGTGGTAGTGATTTCAGTGCTAAACTACACTATACGCCCTGATTATGCATGTGCTTAAGTGCTTTGCTGAAAGTTTACTGTGCAGCCAAGTATGTTTTTAATGGTTTTGCTGAATTATTTCTTTACTATACCAGATTATATTCCAATGTTCCATTTGCTAACACTGAACATATACAGACCAGATATAGCTCAGAGAGACGATTCGCTAGACTACTGATCATTATTGAGCTAATCCCACAGAAAGACTTTCCATTGGGCTGGAACTAGGATGCTTTCAAGGCAATAATGTGGCCCTAATCGCATTTCAGAAAATAGGTCTGATCCTGGAGTGTCACAGTGTGTGTTCTTTTGACTGGAGAAATTAATTAAACATTTAGAACTGAGACCTGTATAATCAGGCAGCAGTATCTTTCCTCATTTCAGCCTCAGTCATTCCATCTTCAGCACAATTCAGTTTTAAGTGCAGAAGCAAATGTCTGTGTTTGGATATACAGATATTAAATATTATTCCAGTCGGTGATGTTAGATACTAGATGCTGGCCGGTTACCTTAAGACCCCAAACCATATCAAAGTCACATTGCTTGTTAATTACAAGTTGAATCTCTCTAGGCTGGCATTCTCTCATCCAGCAACATCCATAATCAGGCATGATTTTAGTCAGCTGGACAACCACTTGTCATGGGTGTGGCCAAGTTTCCCATAGTCCCATAAAGTTTGTTTCCAGCTACCAGTCCTGGTCTTCAGTGTTCCATGCTGTTATTTAGCTCTGTTTTACCCCAAAATGTCTCCTAAGAGCCCAGTAAGAAGTGGAAGTGTTAGTAATGCTGCTAGACAATATTCACCTCCCATGGTCTGTCAAATTCTCTCATTTGGCGCTGGCCAGGTCCCAGGGGTGCTGGGCTAGAGAGGTTCAACCTCTATAAGGCAATGCCAGTCAGGCACAAACATATCTACAGGTCATTTCTCCATAATGGTGTAGTGGCTGGCAGGAATAATAGTTTTCTGCCCCTGAAGAGCAAAGGGATGGTAAGGTGGAACAGTCAGTAGGACATGTAAATTGGACTTCAGCTCCAACATGATGCTGTTAAAATTTTTCCTTTCCCTTGTGCAATAGTCAGTACTGTGGGTAGCTTGGCAATAATTAATTAATTAGAATTTTCTTTGCTACCTGGGCAAATTGGTTTCCCTTGAAGAGTGCTGCTTTTTTAGTACATTTTCAGTGGAAGACCTGCAACCTGGTGGACTAGACCATGGCAGAAGTGATCTGCATGTTTCTTTTTTTCCTCCAGGAAGAGGATGAGAAAATAAACAACATCTGACAGATGTACAGTCACCTTGTTTAACATATTGCTGGAAGGTGCACAGATGCAACAGGGATGCTCTGCTAGACTATCTACGAACCTATTCAGAGTAGAATCTTTGTTGCTAGGAGGAGTTGCTCTCACTGCTCTGTTCTGTTCTATTAGCATTAGAAACAGCAGAACCCCTTGTGACAAAGGTGCTCTTTTATAATTATTAATATTGCACCTGGCCAATCACTAGTGTAGTGTTTATGTGCTGCCTATGGCAGGAGTGAGGAATAAATCAGCAGTGGTTCTCCAGGGTTAGTCCCTGCTGGGCCACTGCTGCCGTATTTACTTGTGCCTCCACAGGTATGGATGATCGCAACTCCTGTTGGCCACGGATCACTGTTCCTGGCCAATGAGAGCTGTGAGAAGTGGTGTCCCAGTCCATGCCACTTCCGACCACTTCCATTGTCCAGGAACAGTGATCTGTGACCAATAGGAGCTGCAATTGCCCATATCTGCAGAAGTGCAGGTAAATATAGAGGCAGCAGTCCACTAGGGTTTAACCCGGGGGAACTGGATACAGCCCACAGGCGGGTATTTGCCCACCCTGATCTATAGGAATGGACATGCCACTCTAGAAGTCTATCCAGGTTAGCGGAGTCCTGTGGGAAGAAGAAGGAGGCCCTTTCTAACCGTCACCTTACAACTGACACAATGGCCATTGAGAGACAATGTTAGAGTAGCTTTAGTGGCTCTAGTCTTCTCTTTCAGGGAGCCCCAAACAAGCTTGAACAGGGTAGGTCAAACCGGTGACACCCAAAAGATGCACAAGTGGATCTGAGCTTTGCTTGGACAACGTAATTGGTTCTGTTTTATTCCTGTAATTCAATGCAATGGGAAACTGCATGATCTTCTGTCATCCTTTTCAACATCTATATACAGTCCCTAGAGGAACTGGTCAGATGACTTTGTCTCAAGTGCCAGCCATATGCAGATGACACACAGCTCTACCTATCCTTTGCCACATACAACCATACCACAACCACCGAGATGGCCCAGTACTGGTGAGATCATCTCTGGGATGAAGAACAGCCAGCAGAAGTTGAACCCAAGCAAGGCAGAAGAGATGCTGATGTGAGAGGAAAGTACTTTGAAGACCTTGTAGCCTATAGGGCAGTTGTGTCTGTCTCTGTATCTGGCTCTGCCCCTTCTCTACAAATCTTCTGGAAGAGCACTGTTCAGGAAGGGGGAAATTAATACTGGGGTCTCTGCCATTCAATGGGGTAACGCCGTACTGAGTCTAAGGTCCCCTGACATCTGAAGGAACCAGGCACCAGAACAGCACTAGTCTACGATCAGGTAGAGCAGCAGTGCCCATAAACCCCAGCCCAGCAATAGGGCAACTCACCAGCAGCCCCTGCCCATCAAGAGTTTGATGGCCTTGGCCAATATTCAGGGCAGAGCAAATAGTCTTGTACCTCAGGCCCTCAGAGGAGGCAGTAAAGCCAGGGGGCTCTGTCTGTTTTCAGGAGAGGGAAATAACACATCTTAAGCCTAGCCCCTCAGACAGGGTGGGGCAGCAAACCATCAAAGGTCCTGGCTCTGGCAGAGAAACACAGGTCTCTTGACCTGTGAGAGGGAGGGGAGGGTGCCACCCCATGGTGGAGTGGCAGGGGTAGAGGAATGCAGGCCCACCCACTTGCAGTGCAGCCCAGTCCAGGCCCTCCCCAGGACAGAGCGGTGTCTGTCACCGGGTCGGTGGGAAAATCCATCTGCAACATGCCTCCAGCTGTCAGTCAGCAACACAGCCAAGATGTGTCCAGTTCCCTGGGCTACTTCCTACACTGCCGGTCAGGAGGGTAACCTGGGTCCTGCAGCCATCACCCACCTCAGGGGGGTAAGCAGCTAACAGCAGCCCCCACAACTCCTCCATGTCTGTGTTGGCTGAGGTTCCCTAGTTAATCCAGAAGGAGGCACAGGAGGTTGAATCCCCCTCTGGCTGGCTGCTTCACTGGCCCCTGTCTGCTTCCTGAGTGTAGCCTCATTCTTCTTGCACTCATCCCTGTCAGATTCCTGCCCTCCTATCGTGTTCCAAATCCCCACTTCTCTGCCCACACCTGGCTTCAGTTACTGGCTCTGGTTTGGGTCTTTTGCCTACTATGGCTCGAACATTTGGCTTGAGCCAAGACTCTGACTCCAACCCTGACCTCTGGTTCCTGACTCCTTCTCTGACTGTTAAACCTGAACACCACAACTCTAACCACTTGGTCTGACTGCCCACATCTTTGTCTACATCACTGTGTGCAGGATGCAGAACTTCCCTTTGGAGGCTCATCCAAGACTGTGGAAAGACACTCCCCACCAAGAACTAAAGACAATTAAATACTTTATCACCTTCAGCTCCAAGTGAAAGGTACCTTTCTTTGACCTTGCTTTCTCTCACAGAAACTTATAGCAAGGACTCTGTTGATATGATTGTAAAAATTCACCATCCAAACAAGACACTGCATTGCATGTGTTTCTCCTTCTGGGAAGAAGACGGGCGAACAAACAGCATGTGACAAATGTGCAGTTTCATTGCTTAATGCACTGCCGGAAGGTGCTCAGATGCTTCAGTGACAAGCCTGGTATGAAAACCTACATAGAATAGAAGGGGAAAGCCTGTTTAACTCAGCTTGTATTGAGTGTGTGATTAGATGAGAATACATATCTAATTACGCTGCTTGTTTTTAAATTAGGTGTTCTCTAATATATTTTTCATCAAACACTAAATAAATTGCATCAGAGGGGCAGCTGTGTATCTGCAAAAACAACGAGAAGACCTGTGACAACTTACAAACTTAACAGATTTTTTTGGACCATAAGCTTTCACGGGCAAAGACCCACTTTGTCAGATGACAGTTTGTGCTCCAGAAAAATCTATTAGCCTGTAAAATGCCACAGGACTTCTCGTTTTTAAATAAAAATGTGGTTTTAAGAAGGCTCTTGGTCACTATCATTAGTCACAGGTCTCCACAGGGAAAAATGGAGATACTCAAAACCCAGCCAGACCTGCAGGCAGTGATCCCTGTAAGCTGAGCACTTGGACAACTGCCTAAGGGTGATTCAGGTGGATGATTAACAGAGGGTCCACATCTACCCAGAGCTGGGAGCCTATCTTTGTACTGGTGGTGCACATCCACACGTCTTGGAGTGTATAAAAAATTTATTCTGCCGGGGGATAGAATAAAAACAGAGGGAACACTGTCTGCAGGGTAATAAGTGCGGAGTTAACCTGCACCCAGTTGTGGGGTGGAAGCTTAGTGTGAGTCCACACCAAAGAGGTAAGGGCATGCAGCTATCCACCAAAGGTGGCTGTCCTCAGGGACAAAAATGGATATAAAGGTACAGCCAGCCCTATAACTGGACCATTGTTATAACCAGTTAATTAACTTCTCCCTCATCATTTAGAAGGAACAAACACACTTCCTGGGCTAATCTAGTCACAGCATACTTGATTCAGAAGCGTGGCCATCTAGTGGCCACACAGGCACAGATTTTGTTTCTTTAAAGACTGTACCAGATAAGATCCCTTTCTATCGAGAATGCTTGTGAAAATATTGTTCTAAGCGATTTAGTCGCTGAGAGCCTGTTTTTAAACAGTTTATTGACAGGTATAGCTGGGACACTGTGGTAGATATATTGACTTCAGATGCAGTTGTTGCATTGCTGAAACAGATCAATGGTGAAGGTAGGTGTAGACAAGGCCTAAGGGTTTGCCTATACGGGGACACTTAGGGTTTGTCTAAACTTAAAATACTATTTAACTTACCCACCTCTCCTAGAAGAATTCTACCATCAACCTATCTCTGTCTAGAAAGGGGGCTTAACTATGCTGCTCACAGGCATGGATTTTTCATGCCCTGACAGACTTATTTAAACCAACCTAATTTTCTAATGTAGATGATACCTCAGAAAACTTCTCCAAATGAAAGTTCAAACAGGATCATTTGAACTGCATCAAGTCCCTGCATGGATGTTCTTATTCAAAGTTAAAGTGACCAGAACTTGGTTTAGTTTACTTTGGAAATGAATTAACGTGAACAAAATTAAGGTAAAATTCAATTTTGAAGATCATCCACACAGAGGTTTTAACCCAGTTTAACTAATCCCCATTAAAAGTTTACACCTTTCATTAATTTTCATTGACTTTCCTAAATGTCCCCACGTAGAAAACCCTGTGTGTCAGTTAAAAAGAAAACAGGTGGATATAGACAGAAGAAGAGGATCTGACCCGATCATGATGTCCTTAGATGGGTCATGTGTGGAATGGATCCAGTACTTCTATATCTTCATGAACTTCTAGGGCTGGTGGACAGGTGCTGACTCATTAACTTTGGTCAAAAGTTTTTTCCAGGAAATTCTTAAACACACTGCCAGCACTTGAGGTGGTGCTAAACAAGGTGGTGCTAAGGCGTCAACAGCTGGCGAACAGGAGTAAAGAAATACACAAGAAATCAGAAATACACATAAAGGAGCTCAGATTAAAAACAAAAGTGAGTGATACAAAGATAGCACATTAATGTTTAATGACATAGGAACACCGCTAACAAGTGCTAATACGTCGGGAAGGCAGGAAATATAATTGATTTCCACATAAATATTTTAGAAGAATGGTTATCTTTAGTTGGCTTTATTATTATTGCTGTTATTTTAAACATTTACTCTTGGTTCTCTTGGGTGGTTTTGATTGACTGTCTTTATCATCTTACATTGCAAAGGAAGCATTATATGGTCCACCATGATGTCTGGAGGAAACCAGCCAGTTAATGGCTTGAAGGGCAAATGGGGTTAATTGTCACTTAATACATCCATTTATAGGTTTTAAAAATCCCATTTTTTGCAGTGCTTACATGCGGCGGTGCTCTGAGGAATATTGTTCACAATTCCTTTGTGGGACACATGTTCCTTTTGTAACACAGTGCTTGTCATCATATTATTGACACTTAAGATTTGAAAGTACTTAGCATTAAAGCACTGTTCTGTCTGTCTGATAACCCCCCATTTCCATCACCATAAGGTATGATTGTTTCCCAATTTTTAATATGGATATCCTCACAGTACCTCTGTGAGGTAGTGCTATTACACCATTTTACAGGAGGGGAATTGCAGCATAAGTCAGTAGAAATATTTCACTAACACTCACTAAAATCCATGAGGCTTTGTTTGTTCCCCTGAACAAATCACACAGGTGGTGCGTCCATATACAAATTCAGCTCTTTTGATCTGAAATCAAAAGAATGAGTATCTTCTTCTGGAAGCCCTCTTCTGCTCCAGGATCAGGAAGAGTGTCTCCTTTCGAAAGCTTCTTTTGGAAAAAAAGAGACATGTCGACACTCTCCAGGCCCTTTTTTTGGAAAAGGAGTCCTCATGGAACTGGATTTTTCAATCCCTGGCCTGTTTTTTGAAAGAGCAGGGTCTGTGTGGACACACTGTATCAAAAGAGTGGATCGATCTTCTCATCTACGTTTTTGTGCATGGATGTGCTCTTTCTGAAGAAGATCTTCCGGAAGATCACCTTTTGAAAGATTGCTGTAGTGTAGACATGGCCAGGGTGAAATTTTCCAAATTGCCAAGGTGATTTAGGCTTTCACTGAAAGGTAATGGGACTACAGCTGCTAAGTCACTTTGGTGGTTTTGCAAATTGCCCTCTTTCCCATAGGAAGTCCATGGCAGAGCAGTGATTACACCCTAGACTTTTCTTCTTTGTTGTTAATACTGTTCTTGTCTGGATTATCCAGAATTCACATTGCAAAGTACAAGTAATGGATATTGGGAATCTAAAACCATCCCCCCCGACAGCCAAAACTCTTTGACATAAGATTACATTTTAAGGCTGAACCTTTTAGTGCTTTCTCTTTCACTAGAACATGTTCCACTCCCCACTTCAGTCCAGGTGTAAACACAAATCAAAGTGTACTTAGTTGCACGTTGGTCAAGTGAAGCAAGGTCTGACACCCGACTGACAGGAATTTCTCTGATTGTAAATGCAATACCTTTAGATGGTCCCATCCAGTTGATTCCAAATGTTCCAGGCATTAAGGGACCCAAGCTCCTTGATTCTGGTGCAAAATAGAACATCCGAAAAGATCACTGTGCAGCAAATCAGGGCATCTAAGATGATTGGTACTGTAAACTGCGGAATTTCTCTACCAATTTCTACTGCTACACATTTCAGAGTCAGGAGCTCAGTATGTGGCATGGGGACACTGTCTGTAGTCTGGAATGTAGAAGAAATATAAGGAGAGGACCTTGGCTGGGAGAATGGAGTATGTCTTGAGGTAGAAAGCAACAGGAACCAAAGGGATGGGGAGGTAGCTTGGGGGAGTGGAGATAGAGAGGGGAGGAAGCAGTGGCTGAGAGTTGATTGGAAGGGTCAGTGAAGGGGAGTCAGCACTCAATGGAGGGTAGAGTTATCAATGGGTGTGAAAGCAGAGACCAGGGTTGGGTGTAAGTGAGTGAGAGATGAGGCAGGGCCTCACAATGGAATGGGTGGTAGTGGAAGTGATGAGGCCAGGACCTGGAGTGGGGAAGGGGAAGATGGCAGCGAGCAGAGACCTGATGGAAAGGGATAAATGGGGGACAAACAGAGAACCTACTAGGAAGGTAACAGCAACAAAGGGTCCTGTGGCACCTTATAGACTAACAGAAGGTAGAGAATGGAGGACAATGATATAGTAGGAGGCGGGGTCATCAGAGACACACAGAGCTCATAGCATGTGGTGCAGGGGGCCATGGGATACACATGAGGCATTGGAAGACATGTTGGAGGGAGTTCCTGAAATAGCGGGAGATGCGAGGATGGCACACAGTGAGCTAGTGGGAGTAATGGAAGGAGCCTCTGGTGGGTTAAATGCCAACAGAAGCTACCAGGCATCAAGCTCTGTATTACTTTTCCGTTTGCCCCCTGGTGGATTTGGGCTGTAAGTGAACCCATTACCTTGCAGTTTCCAGAGGCTTAAAACACGGTTACGTCCTCCTTCAGTAACCTCTGGGAGGAGGCAAAGCCCACTGAGATTCACCTGGCAAAAATTTCTCATGTGCTCCAGGAAGGGAGGATTCTGTAATCTATGGAACAAGCAAGGCATGTGTGTGGGGTCTGCTGCCACAATTTGGAGGGTCTGATGGTCCAGGGGAAGCCATGACCATGTGTGTTGAGGGAGAATGACTACAGAATCCCTCAGCTCCTGGCTGGCTCTTCACGTGAGGGGTTGGCAACCATTTTGCATTTTCAGACCTCTGAAGCATTTCAAATAGAGGTGTGAACCCCGTCAGAATCTCAAACGTAGCCTGGGAACCTCTAGTGGTACGCAGACCACAGGTTGAAAAAGAAAACCACTGCCCTGGTTCACTGACATTTCCTGTTGGTAGCTGTCCTCGAAACCCCACCCACTCTCTTTCTAGCCAGAATAGGTGCCTGTGTCTTCCTTTTGGGTAAGGCTGATTCCTATGCCTCACTAATTCCTGAAATCAGCATAAGCTTCATCCTATTTACATAGGCTATGTCTACACTAGCCTGGAAGTTTGACCCTCTCGGGGTTGATCTTCTGGGATTTGATTTCATGTATCTAGTAGGGATGCATGAAATCAACCTCTCAGGGGTCTCAGTCAACCCCTGTATTCCTTGTGAGATGTGTGGAGTAAGGGAGGTTGATAGGAGAAAATCTCCCATCAACCTTCTTCAGTAAGAACAGTCAAGTAAGTCGAGTGCAGATATGTCAACAGAATTGCGTATCTGGAGTCAACTTACTTTGCCTAGTGTAGATGTAGACTCAGAAGTTAATATTAGGGATGCACTTTCCTGTATCAAGGCTGAAGGCTTGCCAATAAAGAGGTACCTATGAGCCATAACCCACAGTTTATCTGCATTCTCCCCCAGGGCTGCTTGGGATTCCAGTGAGACATCCAAGGTCACGCCTGACTCTGAGCCCAGGTGGCCACAAAATTTTGCTGCCAGCAACAGATCCAGCCATTGATTTAATCATAAAATGAGTAAAGAAGCAGGTCCTGAAGATGGATTTAGAGGATACTGAGTGTGCAGAAAAATATAATAATGGAAAAGCCTTTTTCCCCCCTCACCGCTATGTTGTGTCGCTAGATTTAACTGTAGCGCACTGCCCAAAATGCAAACTCAAGCAAAGCCTAATTTTGCTGACTGCAGGCATATGGACTTCAGTAAATGATAGCCAGCACGAATCTTAGCTGCTGCTACAGCCTCCCTAAAAAGGTGTTCATTCTTTAAATATTTCAGTCTCTGGCTATTTTTCCTTCTTGCCTGAAGAGCAGGCAAACCAAACATGAAAGAAGAAATATTCCAGAAGCAAGCCCCAGGAGCTAGCAAAAGGGAAGAGGTAAATAAAAGCCAAGCATGGGAGCTGAAATACAGCCAGCTGCTTGCAATCCTTGTTAAGAATCTTCATTTTTATTAGGAAATCTGTTCATGTCGCTTGTTGTGACAGGAACCGGGAGCTGAGATACTTTCTGGACAAAATATTGAGCGTGTGATGTTCTTTTGGTTATATTATTGCAGAAGTTGAATGCAATGCAGCAAGGAACAGTTGCCTGGCACCAGCATTGTCCGGTTGTGAAGAAAGGATTAGCTTCAGTGCCACAGACTGCTTGCGGAGAGCAGTCTCTGCTCCCAGGAAAGCAAAGCACATGGAGTAAAAGATCCACAGCTCTTCTGCTTCTGTGCTTCTCACTTAACCTCCAGGTAGTCAGAATGAGTACAGCTGAGCCAATTGATTAGCTAGACCTCCTGATTCGCTGAGGGGATTGCCAGACCTGCTTTTAAAGACGAGCGGCAGAGGACTGCTGAAATCACTGGTCTTTAGTTGTGAGACAAGCTTCTGCCTTGTCCTGCATTTGCTTCTACCTCAGACCCAGCCCTGTCGTGGCCCTACCTGACTCTAGGGCTATGTTTACACTTGCATGCTTTTTCAAAAGAGGAATGCAAATGAGACACTGATTTACATATCTTGCACTTCATTTGTATAATCTCTTTTCAGAAGAGATTCTTTTGAAAGAAAAAAAGGAGTGTAGATGGGGCTCTTTCGAAAATAAACCCCATCTTTTGAAAGAACCCTTCTTCCTGAAACAAAATAGGATGAAGGGTTCTTTCAAAGATGGGGTTTATTTTCGAAAGGGCCCCATCTACTTGGCTTTCTTTCTTTCGAAAGAATCTCGTCCGAAAAGAGACAATGCAAATGAAGTGTGCAATATGTAAATCAGTGCCTCATTTGCATTTTCAATGTCCCTTATTTGCATTCCTCTTTCGAAAGAGGAATGCAAGTATAGACATAGCCCAGCTAATCCCCTTCTGACCCTTCATTCTGATTCCTGTTCTGACTCTAGCTTGACCTCTGGCCCTGGCATTTGGGCTACTGACATCAACTCAAAATCTCAGTTCTATTTCCTGGGGTTCGGTTTCTGCTCCAACCACTAGGCATGACCATTCCTTAGACACAGGGACATCCCTGGAGAGGGGCAGGGCCTGGAGCAACCCACCCCCGTGTCCCAGGCTTGGGGCAGACCCTAGGTGCCTCAGCCCCCCCTCCACCCCACCCTGTCCCTATTTCCCCTTGACCAACGAGCCGGGGATTACCTGATACAGGGGGTGGCAGTGGCAGTGGGCTGTAGCACCGGCGGGGGTTGCCTCCCTTCAGCTCCCCACACCCAGCATTCACTATGTGAATGACACAAGTAGCAGCCTGCTCTGCTCCACCACACCATGCTCCCAGCCTGCTGAGCTCTGCTTATCTGTGGGGAGCAGAAGCCACATCCTGCTGCCATGGAGAAGTGGGGCTCAGTGGGTCAGGAGGGTGCAGCGTGCTGGAGTGGAGCAGGATGCCACTTGCACCAATTGTGTGGTGAGTGAAGGGAGGTGGGGGTAAGCCACCTCTACTGCTGCTGCCACACCCACAGCTGTGCCCTGCCCCAGGAAATCCTCTTTCTCCTGCCCATAGGACAGCTGCAGGGTGTCCAAAATCCTGGGGCCTGTAGCAGCTGCCCCAGTTTATCCTATAGAGGGGATGGTGCTGCTTACATATTTATGTCTGGTCTTTGTACTGTGTGGTGTAACCAGGAAGGACCCCTGTAAATTTTCCCTCACTGAAGCAGCCATTTAAGGACAGGCACAGACTTGCATTAACCAGCCAGGACTACGCAGGTCAGCGGCACCATCTCGGGCCGAAGGTTACTGTGAAACCAGAAGGGTCGCATCTAAAGGGAAATCACAACAATGAGAGGAAGGAGATGAAATGAGTTCTTTAATGAGGGAGGAAGATTATTACCACCTTGGCAATAAAGGGAAGAATTCACATCAAATTATGGAGGATGACAAAGGAGATACAGGCAATTAGCTCAACAACTCTCTGATAAGTGTTCTTTAATAATATATAACTTAGGTGGCTCTGATATGCAGCAAATTGTACACTGATAAAGCATGAGGGGCTTGTTCATAATATTAAAGAGTGCAAGGTACTTATTGTACACTTTTTTTTGTTTAAACAAAGAGTCCCACCAACAGTGGAGTATTTGACTGTGAGAAGGAAAGAAATGGCTGTAGCTTAGGGTAGGTTAATGCTTTTTTTTCCACTGGGGAGCTGGTGGCTTTAAAATACCTCATTGGTCTCCTGATTTTAAATCCATTC
This sequence comes from Carettochelys insculpta, assembly GCF_033958435.1. NCBI lineage: Eukaryota > Metazoa > Chordata > Testudines > Carettochelyidae > Carettochelys > Carettochelys insculpta. Next base: position 69,424,985 of record NC_134144.1, read on the forward strand.
TTACATTTGTTAGAATGGACCCTTGAGAGGTCAAATTAGAGCTGCCATTTATAGAATACTGAGATTTTTTACAGGTCATTTGAGCGTGTTAATGGTGGTCTGGTCTCACTCACATGGTTCAGTGGAGAGAACAGTCCTTGTCCAGTGCCCCACCAGTTAACACAAAGAAGTTGTAAAACACAGAATCAGCCTGACTAAGTGATCGTTCCGTATTTGACGTTTCCGCCCTAGCCAAAGGAAATGTCACACAGAAGGGGCGCGTGGGGTTCCCATTGCCCCACCCCCGGCCCTCCCCCAGAGCAGTGCGGCCCGAGAGCAGTAAGAGAGAGGAAGTTTGCACTGCTCTTGAGTCACATTGCTCTGGGGGAGGCAGGGAGAACTGCCCCCACACTCACCAGAAGTGACACATCACTTCTTCAGGAAGATGCAGGGGGAAGTTGGGGAGGGGGATCAGTAGGGGCAGGGCAGAGCAGGATGGAAGGGAGGGGCATGGGTAGGGAGGGCTGGAGCATGTGCAGAGCAAGGAGAGAGTGGGGCAGATGCAGGTGACTCATGGCCCCCCCTGAATCCTTGCACCAATGGACTCTGCCTGCACAGCCCCTTCAAAAGATGAGCTTGGGAATGTAGCCTCTGTCTACACTTTGCATTGAAGGACAAAACTTCTGTCATTCGCAGGTACTTAAAATAACCCCTTTCCCCCAAAAGACAAAGTTCTGCCACATGAAGTGACAGTGTAAAGAGCTCATTGCTGGCAAGAGCACGCCTGGTGACATCGGGAACCCCGCTCGTAAGGGGTATAGATATTTTGTCCACAAAAGTGTCAACAGATAGAATTTACCCTGCCTGACTTTTAGCGACACGGTCCTGATCACACAACCGTGTCACTAAATGCTGTGTAGTGTAGACAAAACCTGAAATTCAGCTCTCTGCTACTGAATATTAAACATGTATCAGAGGGGTAGCCGTGTTAGTCTGTATCTTCATAACAACAAAAAGTCCTGTGGTACCTTATGGACTACAGATATTGTGGAGCATAAGCTTTCATGGGCAAAGACCCACTTTGTCTTTGCCCATGAAAGCTTATGTTCCAAAATATCTGTTAGTCTATAAGATGCCACAGGATGTCTTATCGGTTTAACAGAGACTCTGGTTTAGTACCCATTACAGTAATTGGTGATATGCCCTGCTGCCTACGAGCCCTACTTTGTCCTATGTCTAAAGAGGGGTTAATTTCCCACTTAATTTTAAGTGGGTTCCTACTATACACGTAAAACTTCTATGCTTCCTAATCTTAGAGACAGGCTATGTGATGTACTATCTTTTATTGGGCCAACTTCCATCAGTGAGACACAAATAATGTCAAAAGCTTGTCTCTTTCACCAGAAGAAGTTGGTCCAATAAAAGATAGGAATCCCCAACCTTGTCCCTCAAATATCCTGGGACCGACATGGCTAAAACAACATTGCAAACAACGATTGTTTTGAAATGTCAGTTAAAAAGGAAAAAAATCATTCTGACACATTGACATTTTCTCTTTCGACCTAACATGTCAGCATTTTCTGGTTTGACATTTCCAGTTTGAACCTTTTTCAGTGATTTTTTTCTTCTTCTTCTCCATTGGGTTGAAACTTTCAATATGTTGACTTTTTGTTACAATTTGGAACAGAGAATAACATCCAAAATGGTGAATTTTCCTACAAAAAAAATTCTCATTTTTTGAAACTGTTTGTATTTGTAGTTTAAACATTTAAAAAGGGAAAGTTCCTTTAAACCCCCTAGATGCAAAGGAGGGGCAATTAAAAATTATTTTAGAAACTCCATATTCTACAGCTGTGTCTGCACTTGCATTCCTCTTTAGAAAGAGGCATGCAAATGAGGGAAATTGAAAATGCAAATGAGACACTGATTTACATATCTGGTGCCTCATTTGCATATTCTCCTTTTGAAAGAGCTACTTTTAAAAGAAAAAAGCGGTGTAGATGGGGCTTTTTCTAAAGTAAACCCCATCTTTGAAAGAAACCTTCTTACTATTTTGTTTCAGGAAGGAGGGTTCTTTTAAAGATTGGGTTTATTTTCGAAAGAGTCCCATCTACATTGTTTTTTTTCCTTTCTTTCTAAAGAAGGTATTTCAAGAGGAGAACATATAAAGGAGGCACCAGATATGTAAATCAGTGCCTCATTTGCATTTTTGAGCTCCTTCATTTGCATGCCACTTTTGAAAGAGGAATGCAAGTGTAGACACAACTTATGTCACCTTTCTCTGATCTTTCTTTCTGTGAAATTGAAATCATGACCTGAATATTCCCTTACTATATCAGCATATTTTCTTTTTTGCTAGCAATACGTATTGCATTTCTTTGTGACAATGAGGCCTCTTCACTTTGCCAGGAATAGGCTAGCATCATGCAAATTTCTCCAGATATTTTTACAAATGATAGGAATCAAAAAAGAGGCAGAGATGAAAAGTTAACTGAAACCTGCTGAAACTAGGGCTGAACCAGCTGATGTGTTCCACCCTAGCAAAAGAGCGTGCTTTTGGGGGAGGGGAAAGCCCCTAAGAAATCAAGGAGATGATCTTCAGACTAGCAAGGAATGTGCCTCTTAATTGAAGTTGACGGAGGAAGCAAAGTATTTCTAAAGTAGCTCAACCTCTTTGTCAGATTCAGAGTACCACATGCACTTACAATGCTCTCTTGAAGACTCAGTCCCTGCTCCTCCTCTTCCATTCTCTCCTGTGCTACTTTCCCAGAAGCAGGAAGTGCTGCTTCAATTGTATTAGATCTTATATAACCATTTTCATCTCTCACTTTTGCTGGGCGGAACTTCTTCCCCAGAATCAGTTCATATGGCTCCGGCCCCGTTACAATAATATTAGAAGAACCCAAAGGAGCAGCAGAGGGATAAAAGTGTAGACAAGTTGAAGGACTAGTTTATGAAGAAGGGGCTCTCACACTACAGTGATGGGCAGGAATACGAATCCCTAAAATAGATTCTGTCCAGTTCTAGTCCCATTTTCTTCAGTGGAGTTCCAGGGAGCAGAACAGGAATTACACCTCTTGTATTAAGCTATTTAGATCTTGGCAGATGTGCAACAATCAGAAATTCAACCTTGGTAAAAAACAGAACTTAGACTAGTTTTGAAACCAAAAGAGAAACCCAACCAGAATTTCTGGAGTATTTTATTTTCTTCTTTGGTAACATTTCGATAATGTGTTACCTTCTCACTCACCTGCACAGTGAGCTGTATAAATGGCCTTGACTATATCGGTAAAGAATGCCATAGCATCTCCCTACCTCTTCAGTCAAGAAGCAATCATTCTAGTCCTCTCACCATGACAACCAGGAATCAAGGCATCACCTCTTCCAGTTGTTCATTTCTCCTAAAGGGATTAGGGAGAATGAGAGAGAAACATACACATCTCAAAGGGTGAAACAACTTGTCTAAAGAATCAAACTGAGATTCAGATTAAGAATTAGATAGTTCAGGGACCACATTCATAAGAGTGGCTTAAGACAAGTGCGTGTTAACTCCTCGGAGTATAATAAACACATAGGCTGCATCTAGACTTTGGGCTGTTTCCTGGAGGTTGATGCAACTGAGGGCTCACAAAATTGGAAATGGCTGTTCATTTCCCTATTCACACTGATAATTTGCATATTTGTGCAAGATAGCTCTGCCAGCAGAGGCTGCTGTTGTCAGGAAACAAGCAGTGTAGATGTGGGTCTGCTGCAAAACTCCCCTTTGTCAGCAGCACCTTATCCCTGATTTTCTTCTGCTGGCAGAGCTATCTTGTGCAAATATGCAAATTATATATGTGAATATGCAAATAGTAGTAGTTTTCAATTTCGTGAGCCCTCAGTTGCATCAACCTGCAGGCAACAGCCTGAAGTCTAGATGCAGCCAAACTGATATATTAAAGAACAAAGAAGCAGATGTCATATGACGGCTAGGTGGTTTTATTTTCTATGGTCTAACTCAGTGCTGGGTCATGTGAATCACATGAAGGCTAGCATGTTGTATTTAGAACAAGCCTAGGGTATCTAATATCCAAACATAATGTCCAAAAGTGTTGATTATATACCTAAGTTATTGATGAATTAATAAATGTGTTGATCGGCTGAGAAAACTTAAGGCTCCTATTGTTCAAGGTAGTCATCAAAGTGAAATGAACATAGTATTAATATTAACAAACTAGTACTCCCTGGACACAATATAAAGGAGTTATCTTAATTACATTTTATTTCAATATTGATGAGAACATTTATCAAAGTGAGATTGTGAAAGTTCAGCTTCACAAACCTATCTGGCACTTCAGCAAATTCATAACATTTTCTCTCTCTTCTCTCTCTCTCTCTCTCACACACACACACACACACACACACACATCACTAATCCATTTGCTTTGTAACTGCCTTACTTATGTATTGTTTAAGAGCAGGAGAAATGTCAGCCCGCAGAGGTGATGAAGCACAGAAATAATTAAATCTCCTGACATGAAGTTTGGTTCACGCACAGCTAAACCCCTTCCCCCCATTGATCCCCCAATTCTAACTGAATCCCATCCGAGGCCCATACCTTTCAAATTGCTGACAAGTAGTTTATGGACTTATGCAGATCCTTGTGATCCTTTACAGGGAATGAGAATCAGAAGGAAAGTCAGGTCATGGACTTTGAAACCCATTAATCAGCTCCTGCTCAGACATGAGGAAGACATGAAATCAGAGTTACATTATACAGCCAGTGGCACCAACAGCCACTGTGGGCCTTAGAGGAAAGTTGGAGGGGGCCCCAGCTCTGCAATCTGGTAGGGGCATGACCAAGGGCAGAAGGCCCAGGGCATTCAGTCCTCAATGCTGTCCAGACTGTGGCACTTTCCCCCTGCCCCCACTTCTCTCACAGCCAAGTGGAGCAGCGCTGCTGTGGCACATCAAAGGGGCCCAGCCCTCCAGCCACCACCACTGCAGCCAAGTAGCAGTGGCCAGAGATCCAAGCCCTTTTGAAACCTGGGCCTGGGGGCAACTGCCCCCTTGACTTCTTCCCCTCAGCAAGACTGTATGTAGCTATTTTGAACTCCTGTGCTTTGGCCAGCTAAGCGAGCAGGATGTGTGAGTCCTGTAGTTCCTTGGAGACTTGTCATTTCTGAAGTGACAGACTAACATGGCCACTCCTCTGAGGGTATATGCATGTTATATGTACCCAAATCCTCAGCTGTGATCACCTCAGGCCAGCACCACTATGCACATTTGCTAACAAGAAGTTCTATGCAGGTCCCAACTCTGCTCCATGCCCAAGGGGTCTTCAGGCACACTTCCAGCCTTGGAGGTTGTGGACAGATGGGCTACGTCTACACGTGCCCCAAACTTCGAAATGGCCATGCAAATGGCCATTTCGAAGTTTACTAATGAAGCGCTGAAATGCATATTCAGCGCTTCATTAGCATGCGGGCGGCAGCGGCGCTTCGAAATTGACGAGCCTTGCCGCCGCGTGGCGCGTCCAGACGGGGCTCCTTTTCGAAAGGACGCCACCTTCTTCGAAGTCCCATGAGCTCATGGGAATAAGGGGACTTCGAAGTAGGCGGGGCCCTTTCGAAAAGGAGCCCCGTCTGGACGCGCCGCGCGGCGGCAAGGCTCGTCAATTTCGAAGCGCCGCTGCCGCCCGCATGCTAATGAAGCGCTGAATATGCATTTCAGCGCTTCATTAGTAAACTTCGAAATGGCCATTTGCATGGCCATTTCGAAGTTTGGGGCACGTGTAGACACAGCCCAAGGGTTAAGACTCTCTTCATTTGCTCTGTGCCACATGAGAATCCCCAGACACAACTACAATATGGTATTAGCTGACTAGCCCGGCTGTACACTGTCTGAATCGTCCAAACGTGTGCGAGTGCAGCAGGGAATACAGCCCTATATCCTCCAAGACTATTGCAGGCATTATATAATTCATACAATAACCACCAAACTCTTGTGTGGTAGAATGACTGTGACTAGAAAGAGCCCTCACAGGAGAAGGGATAGCTCAGTGGTTTGAGCATTGCCCTGTTAAGCCTAGGATTATGACCTCAAGCCTTGAGGAGGCCATTTAAGGGTTGGGGAGGGGGGCAGAAAATCTGTCAGGGATGGTGATTGGTCCTGCTAAGAGGGCAGGGGACTGAACTTGATAACCTCCTGAGGTTTCTTCCAACTCTATGAGACGTTCTACATAACCAACTAATGAAGGGCCAGAGGATTGACAGGACTAATGGCTGTGTGTATTAGATTGCTCAGGTGGAGCTGTTATTACTGAACTCTTTGTGTTACAGCAGTGCCAAAAAACTCCAGCCAAGACCAGGACCTTATCATGCTCAGTACTGGACTGTAAGTTTATGTCTACACGTAAGGGCCACATCTACACTAGCCCCTTCCTTTCAGAAGGGGCATGGTAATGAGTGAGTTGGGAAGATGCTAATGAGGCACTTCCATGAATATGCAGTGCCTTATTAGCATAATGGCAGCCATGTGTGAGTCAAAAGTGCAGCTTTCAAATTGTGCACTGCCAGTGTAGACAGGGGCCTTTCAAAAGGACCCCCTTAGACTTCAAAAGCCCCTTCTTCCTAAAACTGAACAGGAAGAAGGGGCTTTCGAAGTCCAGGGGGCCCTTTCGAATTACCCTCTCTACACAGGTGGCACACAATTCAAAAGCAACGCTTTTGAAGTACACACGGCCACCATTATGCTAATGAGGTGCTGCATATTCATGGAAGCACCTCATTAGCATCTTCCCAGCTCACTCATTATCATGCCCCTTCCAAAGGGAAGGGGCTAGTGTAGACATAGCCAAGGTGTTGTGTAGAGTATAGGCACTGCACCTGTCATTAAAATATAAGAATATTATTCCACTGCTGATTCCCAGCCCCAGACTCCTATTCCACACCACCAGCCAGAGTATTAATATTTTCCGATCAGCACTGATGTCCTAAACGTGTGAGGGACATAATACATCAATCTTTGAGAAATAATGGGCAAAAATAAATTCCTAGTAAATTAATTCTTTCACTTTTAATATTTTTTATATTTAAACAATAGAAGAAAACAGGAAAAGACAATGGGAACAAAAAGCTTTTCTTATTACAGAGAGCTTCACATTGTTGAATGAAAAAAGTCCTGTATCTTTCAGTGGCAATATAACTTGTTACAATCTGTCACAGTGCCCTTGAGGAGCCGTTTAGTGCTGATTTTTACTCATGAACCATTCAGAATTATTGGTTTTGCATTTAGGGGTCATCCTCTGTGGGGAAACAGCCCATATCATGCCAGCAGTTTCAAGCCTTATTAAAATCACCATGTTTTTCTTTTACAAGCAATGGAGAACTGCCACTTAGCACTTGAAATATATTATTAACACATCCAAAGTAAATCACCCTCTGGAAGGCAAGACGCTTGTCAACGTTTAAATAAATCTCTAATGTGTGATGCTTTCTCATTATATTTTAGGTTTTTGTTTTTTTTTTATGGAATACCAGAGAATTCTGGTTCATGTTTGTCCAGGAGGAGGGGAAGTATGAAGCTGAGAAAGGAAGGGCCAAATATAAATGTGAAATAAGTTCAAATTCTAGCGAGGCACAGAAAAATATCTCTGAGGTAGGGCAGAGACATGGGCCAGATGTTCAGCTGCTGTTAATTTGTGTAACTCCACTGGAGTTACGATCTGACTCGTAGTTTTCAAAAGAGCAGCCAGCACTCTGCCAAAGCCCTCCCACCTCACAGTGACAGGAAAATGGGTGTAGGACATAAAGCCATGCACGCTGGGAAGTGCCAATGGGACAATCTAAAGTCTGTCACAGGGTGTCTGGATGAAAAGGTGTGCACTTCAGGCAGCTGGCCAGCTGGGAGACAGACAGTGTAATTCACTCCTGTATGCAGCAGTAATAAATGTTTCCACTGATAATTAATAAATACATGTGGAATATTGTGTGCAGTTTTGGGCTCCCCAGTATAGAAAAGCTGTGCATGTGCTGGAGCAGGCTCAGTGGAGGGCAATGAAAATCATTAAGGGACTGGAGCACATGACCTATGAGGAGAGGCTGAGGGATTTGGGCTATTTAGTTTACAGAGGAGAAGACTGAGGGGTGATTTAAGAGTGGCCTTCAGCTTCCTGAAGGGAAGCTCTAAAAAGGAGGGTGAGAAACTGGGAGAGATGGCAGAACAAGGAGCAATGGTCTGAAGTTAAAGAAGGAGAGGAGTTGGTTGGATATTAAGAAAAACTACTTCACCAGTTGGGTGGCGAAGCATTGGAATGTGTTGCCTAGAGAGGTGGTGGAATCTCCATCCCTAGAGGTTTTTAAGTCACATCTTGACAAAGTCCTGGCTGAGATGACTTAGTTGGGGTTGATCCTGCTTGAAGCAGGGGGCTGGACTCAATGACCCCCTGAGGTCCCTTCCAGCTGTATGATTCTATGATTCAATGAATAAACATGAAAGAACCTGAAAAGGTAGAGGGAGTCCCCTGGTAGTATCACCCACAGTGAATGGAATATCCCACTTGCAAGGGCAGCCATTTTGTGCAAGTGGCTGTCAGGGTGTTGTGAAACTGGCACAATCTTTAATGGGAGGGGTAAAAACACATGAAGGCAAGCCACTGACAGGGCTGGGGAGAGCAAGGGAGACAGTTGCATGGGGCCTGGCATTTCAAAGGGGCCCAGAGCTCCTGGCTGACACCACTGCCACAGAGGCCATGGCAGCATCCGGGAGCTCTGGGCCCCTTTGAAATGCAGAGTGAGAGTCACTCTGCCACTCTGTATGGCTCTGAGGGTTGGTGGAATGGGTCCCGATGCCATGCTTCAGGCAGCGCTATGGGATGGCTGCCCAAGGCTCTGCCCCTTCTGTCCACCCTATTTCCTCCAGAATAGCTTATTCCAAAATAATGCGGATGTGTAGAAATAGCAACAGCGAACATCATGTTTTTCTATAAGTGGTGCACATCCTCACATGCCTTAGTGCACATAAAAATGTATTCCGCCCATGGATGGAAAAAAATTAGAGGGCACACTGGTTAGCACTGAAAGGAGCTTTGGAAGTAGCCAGGTGGAGGTAGCAGGTGATTTTTAGTGCCAGCAGGTCCACAGAAGAGGAACAAAGGCAAATTGCAAGGAATTATAAAAAAGGTTGCACCAGCATAGTATGCCCGGCTATGTCTACACTGATCCACTCAGGATCAATCTTCTGGGATTTGATTTCATGTGTCTGGTAGGGACACATGAGATTGACCTCTCAGGGGTCACAGTTGACCCTTGTACTCCTGAGATGTGTGGAGTAAGGGAGATAGACAGGAGAAACTCCCTCAACCTGGTTCAGTAAGGACAGCCAAGTAAGCTGAAGGTACCTATGTCAATTCTAGATACACAACTGATGTAGCTAGAATTGCATATCTGCAGTCTACTTACTTTGTCTAGTGTAGACATAGCCTAAGGGGATGTGAACAGATCTGTTGCTCAGGTAGTTGAGGCCTGGTCTACACCAGAGAACAAAGTCCATCCCAGATATGCAGTTCTAGCTATGCCATGAGCATAGCTAGAATAGATGTATCAGGATCAACATTTTTGCTGGTGTAGCTTGGGGCTCTTTAGCTCAAGCTGATGTCTCTTACTCCACATGCTAGCATGGAATCCCAGGGTTGACAGCCAAGCCCAGAGACATCAATTTTTGCCACATTTTCACACTCATGGAAAAATCACTCTCTGGAAGATCAATCGCGACGTGTCCATCTCCCTTGTAAATATAAACATACACTTGGGGTAAAAACAGAGAGTTAAAAGAAGAAGTGTGAAAGAAGGTTTTCAAAGTGAAGAGGCAGATAAGAAGGTGAAGATGGACAAAGTGAGAGAGAGAAGAAAGGAGTAGAATGGGTAACCTCCTGCCTTGTATGTGATTTCTCTAGAGACAATGGGGCTGCAGCCATTTACTGCAAAACAAAAGCATCTCCGGGCCATCATTCCTGTGGCCAGATAGCTTTACAATTGTACTTTCAGTGGGGAAATAGCCTGCAAGAGGGGCGCTGTCGCAATCCAGGTGTTCTGAATGCCTCGGAAACAGCCACACACTGGCTTCAGCAAAGTAACATTCAAAGGACATAATAAGCAAAATTATAACCTACCACTGGGATGCCTGCCTACCACACCTCCCACACTGACAGCATTATGTGCCACTCCAACTGAAATTCACCCTCGTAATTGCTACACCTCTTCAAACAGGCAAAGAATATATCTGTTTTCTGATTAAAAGCATTTTATTTTTTACTACCCACAAAGGCTGTGTTTACTTTAAATATTTTCACAGTGGAGTTTCCAAGGACCCCCCCGCAAAAAAGGCAGTGTGGCATATTGACAAGAATAATAGAACAGCAAGGGAACAAACCAGTGAGGTCAAAGATAACAAAAGAAAACCATACAGGCACCAATCAGTCTATTCAGCTCTATTCTTTCTTCAGGATTTGTAATAATGCCCCAATATGTTATGTTTTCCTGACTGGCTGCTTAGACATAACTTTTTCTTTACTCTCCTGAAAACAGCCCCTGTTGACAACAGGCCAAGAGTTATTCAACCTTTCTAAAAATGTCAATAAAAAACTTGTTATATATATTTTCACAATATGTCTCTCATCCGGATGCCATACAGAAATCTACAGCCAGCCAAGAGCTCAAAAACTCCAATGATTATGCAATCCCCTCTTCTGCGTGAATAACTGGTTATCTGCTGAAAAGTAGATGCTTGGTGGAAACATGTAATTTAGTAATTTGACAGAGAAAAAGTCAATTAGTGTTAAGGCCTGGGCCTGATGCTGTTTCACCCTCACACTGGTGGAAATTTGAAAGCTGTAGAGTCCCATGGGTGTAAAACTGGTGTCAACACAAAGTGCCTCAGCTAGGACCCAATCCAAAGGTCATGGAGTCAATGCCATGATTCCAGTTGACTTCAGCTGCTATGAAATAATGCTCTTTAAGAACAATCAAACCTTTTTAGCTGCATCCTTTGTGGTGCATAGAGTTAGTATGATGTAAGATGGCAGTTTCAGTTCCAGACAATTACACCTGAATTCCCTCTTCATGGTACATTGAGAGCACCCACTCTTAGGCTTCTAGAGACCCCGTCATTACAGTTCTTTGGAGGCGACTCACATCTCTCTCTCTCTCTCCCGCCCTCTGTCTCCCTGACTGGGGTATTTCCAGGCTGAGCAGTGCTAGGCCTTCACTCTGACATTGCCAGCAAAAGAGACTCTGGCTAATAAGAATGGCCATACTGGGTCAGACCAAAGGTCCATCTGGACCAGTATCCAGTCTTTCAATAATGAACCATGCTAGGTGTCCCCGAGGGAGTGAACGGAACAGGTAATCATCAAGTGATCCCTCCCCCTGTCACCCATTTCCATCTGGTTTTACAAAAGTACTACCAAGAAAACATTAAAAACAATGAACGAACGCTACACAAAACCTAATATGGCTTACCCATGTTTCCCTCTTTCCCTATTCCAACCTGGGCCGTGGCAAGTAAACAGGGATATTCCTATGATTTCAAGTTCATACCACCATTTTGCTCAGAATAAAGGCCTTCATGAAAAGTTCACTCCATCTCTTATGCAGTTCAGAGATCTTTGGACTGGAGGTTTAAGGAGCAGGTAATGATTAGCCAATCAATCATTTCTGAACATAGCTTTGGAAGGCTGGCTTTGAGATGAGAATTTACATTTCCATTCTCCTAGGTGCATTCTAAGACAAAGGTCTGCAACCCTGGGCATGGGTCCAAGAGCAGCACATGAGCCGATTTTCATCAGCATGCGAGACAGGAGCTCAGCCCCACTCCTCCTCCCCCCTGCAGTCGGGAGCTTGCTTAAAGCCTGTGGATTAACAAAAGACCAGCTAATGCTACCAATCACCACCTAAACATTAAAGCTTTGACTCTTAATTCTTTTACTAATGAAGTTGATGTAAGTAGGACTATTAGTGACTTTAGAAAGTATCACCAGCACTTGGGCCATACATAGAGGTCAAAAAGCCAAGCCCTATTCTTTTTAGTCTAACATGTGATTCATACTCCCAGAGCTGACTTGCAATTTCCTTCTTTCCATCCTATCTGCTCTGTTGCCCATCGGGGGCATTGGCTGCTGGTGTAAGGTGGAGCAGAATTCAGAGAAGTGGCCCAAGGCATAGCTGGCTTAAGTTTTGGGAGCACAAAATTGGATTAAAGCCTTACCTATTTTTGTAGCCCACCTCCTACTGAGTTACCTTCATATGAATGAGTTACTCCCTTGAATTTAAGTTTGCCCCACGAGCATTTCTAATCACATTAAAAATCAAGTTATAGTTACAGTATCTCTTCAGGGCTCAATCTGGAAGACTGGCTGTAGCCAAAAGGAGTTCTGCTTCAGCAAGTACTGAAGGGTTGGTCCCATTGTCCTCCATGTGCTCTGCCATACTTACCTGCATTCACATCACTCACCTGAACCCACACAAAGCACCACTCTGATGATAGATGCTGTTCTCCTGTTACCCAAAGCCAGTCCTTTATTATAGAAAATAAAGGCTTAGGCCTGGTGAGCAAGGAGCTTCTGCCTCCTTTCTCCAGTGGGGCTAGATAGAGCCCGCTAGGAAGAGCCTCTCGTGAGCAGGGTCACTGCAAGAATGAGACCCTTACTTCCACAGAGTAAGCAGTGAGAGAAGAAGGCTATAACCTGACCTCATTCACGAAGGTTGGGGTGGCTGCACCATGGAATCATTGCATTGGAAGAGACCTCAGGAGTTCTTTGAGTCCAAACCTCTGCTAAAAGCAGGACCAATCCCAACTAAACCATCTGAGCCAGGGTTTTGCCAATGCAAGACTTAAAAACCTCTATGGAAGGAGATTCCACAATCCATTACAGGCTTGACCACATGAAAAAGTTTTCCCAATATCCAACCTAAATCCCCTCGACTGCAACTTGAGACAATTGCTCTTCATTCTGTCCAACTCATCTGCTGCCCCTTCATAGAATGTAGTGGCCAGAAAGACTTCTCCTGTATTTGTCTGAGTTATGCACAGTACCTTCTGGAACTTCTCAATATCCGCCAAATGACGGTTGTCTTAATGGTAAATACAGTAGTCCAGAACTGCACAGTAGGGGTGTGTGTTCAGAATCCAGAGCGTGTTGAAGCCAATGGTAGCTTTGACACTGTTTTCAATGTTGGGATCAGAATTCCACCCACTTTGTATAGCAACCACTCACCATTGAAATCCATTTTGTCTATGTCTTCCAGGAGAAGAAATGTTGTCCCTATTTGTAAGAGACAGAACACAATTCAGCTGTGTTTCCAAGCAGATGGTAAAGCTCTCATGATCTATGCTCCCCTCTCTTGTAGAGCAGCTTGGAAAATGAAGGGATGAAATGCCTATGGAAGTTGTGGAATCTCCGTCACTGGAGATATTTATGAGCAGGTTTACACAGACATCTATCAGAGTCAGAGATGGTCTAGATGGTGCTTGGTCCTGCCATGAGGGCAGGGGACTGGACTCAATGACCTCTCAAGGTCCCTTCCCATTCTAATGTTCTAAGACTCTATTATTTTGCCTACTCAGGATATTCAAAATTTGAAAACGGACAACTAGCTCAGTATTCAATTGAAAACCAGGGAACTGCATCTGCAAAGTGTTGGTCTACAATGGGAGGATTGTGTGTGGGAGCGCTGTGTGTGGGGGGGGGAATGAGAATGCATTTTTGATAGAAACATTTATCAAATTGTTTTTAAATTGCTATTTTTCAAATGGCAGTGCTTTCAAGCTCTTGAGGAACGCAGGCTGTTGGAGATAACCCTGGAATTATTTGGTAGAAAGAAAGCAAGTCATATGGACGTAGTTTTCGTTTGGGGTAACAAGTATGTGAATTAGCATCCCTCCAACAGCTACCAACACCTGCCCCTTCTGTGAGAAGAACTGCGACTCCAGAATGAGGCTGAACAGCCATCAATGGACTCACAAATAGGAGGGTGATGTGAAGACACCCTACTTGTTATTGAGTGACCACCAAGAGAAGACACGTGTGCACACACAGAAACGTGTGTGTTATGGAATATGGTCCACATAAAAAATGTAGATAAAGATTCATATGCTATCCAACACTTGTGATGGTGGATGCAACTCTCTGACAGAGCTCTCAATTTATGAAGATCTAAACACAGTATAATATATTAGCATCCTCTTAATTGGAAAACCCCCATGGACAGCCTGTCTCCTATATTCAAAGATGAGACATTAAAGGAAAATTACTGGCAAAGGCTTACAGTAGTGCAAAACATATTACTGACTAGAACAGAAGAAGAAAAATGTCACACATTGTCCTTTATATTCATTGAAATCTTTTTCCGTTTAATATTTATTTGAGATGAGCCAAAATTAAACACCTGGGATTTTTGTGCTAAGTTGGAGTTGAGATCAAAAGTTCACAGCTTGGGCTCATGTGTGTTATTTTTCAGCACCTTTTGGTCCTCAGCTAGTATGAGTTAGCAGTGAAGTCAATGGAGCTCTGTCAATTTATGCCAGCTGTAGTTCTGACCCAGAATACTTGAAAACCAGCATTCAGCCTCTCCTATGAACCTGTGCATGCCTTAGTTAAGCACCATTTGACCTCCTGATACTGGCCAAATGCTTCATTTTTAGAAATCTTGGCTAATTCAAAAGACCAGATTAGTGGATTACAATAATCCCATCTGTCTTTAAAAATCAATGACTCTGAACCAATTAAGCAGAAGTTATGACCAATTGCTATGGCTAGCTGCATCAGTTCCTCAGGAGGCGTGGCTTTCATGTAGATACTTCAAATAAGCACATCAGAGTTATGGGGAGGGAGGGAACTGGGCACACCTGGCCGTTAATAATACTATTAAATCATGAAATGGAAATCAGATAACATGCAGCTTGTGCTAAAGAAATTAATCACATGTTGTATGTTAAGCTTTTGGGGATTGTTCTTCTTGTCCATCACGGCAGGCCTTGCTGCCAGTGGGCCCTCCTTCAGAATGAGCATTAATTTAGCCATTATTAGTATTTATTATCATAAGACCAGCATCCCCAGGCTCCAGTCAGGGATCAAGGCCTTGTGGGTGCACACATGTGTAATTGAAATAAAAAAAAAGATAGTCCTTGCTTCAGAGAGCGTATAGTCTAAACAGATGATGTGAGTGATCAGATAGAGAAAACCAAATTGTAAAAAAACAACTTAAGATCCTTTAGCTTTTCCAAGAGAAGGAGACTTATACCAGAGAGTAACTTAGCTCATAACACTTAGACATGCAGCTGTCCTTCCCCGTAGGCTTTCAAAGTTTTATTAATCAGCCTTTCATGCCATCAGTTAAAAACAGCAAAACTAGAATGATGTGATCGTAGTCATAAAGTGAACCATATAGTGCATCTTGTTTAACCATCTGCTCTAATAGTGTATGGGGACTGAATTGCTTATAATAAATTAATGTACAAGTAGCACTAACATGTATAAAAATCAATACATTCTGTTGGTTTCTACATGTGCTTCTGTATACTGGCAGATCTTTGTTCTGTCTTCCATTGACCTGTCACTGTACGCTCTCCACCACCCAGATCTTCCTTCTCCCCCTCCTCTGGCACTATGAGCACCATCAGCGATAATGAATCTTGGCCCTTGCTCTGATAACTGCACCTATGAATATATCCTAAAAGTACGCGCAACTGTAAAAAGTGAATGAAAGTTCATAACTTCTCACACTACCCGGTTATGTAAAATTCTTCAAGAAAATGTGTAAGAAGAAGATAAAGCTGAAATAATTTAAATGGAAAGGGTTTATGGATACCACTCAAAGGCTGTGTTAAAATTATACTTGGTAAACAAGAGAGTATAAGACCGTAAATCAATTAACCAAAATTCCTAGATTGGAAAGAAGGCATGTTAGTTAATAAGATCAGGACAATCTGTAGTGCTGTACCCAATTCTTTTTTCTGATGCCCTGAAAAAGAGACTTTGGTGGCAGGAAGCAGGGTACAAAGAATCTGGGGGACTTAAAGACAAGAGAAGGGAAAAGTGCAAGCTCCATCATCATGGTTATAACCATGACCGTTTCTTGGGACCTGAGACCTTCTTCATCATAACCCTGAGGGTTGTCCAGACCAGCGGAGAGAGAGAGAGAAATGACATCTAGGGCTGGTTCTACACATGCCATCTCCCATCAGAGGCAGCATGATAATGATGCAATTCAAAGCAGGCTAATAAATCGCTAACATGCATATTCAGTGCCTCATTAGCATAATGGTGGCTAGGTGAATTTCAAAGTGCAGACTTTGAATTGCAGATTGACAGTGTAGGTGGGGGCAGCTTTGAAATAAGTGTCCCACTTCGACATTCCCTTACTCTGATCTAGTTCTGTGGGAGTAAGGGAATGTCGAAGTGGCATGCTTATTTCGAAGCTGCCCCCATCTATACTGTCAATCTGCAATTCAAAGTCTGCACTTTGAAATTCACACAGCTGACATTATGTTAGGGAGGTGCTGCATATGCGTGCTAGAGCCTCATTAGCCTGTTTTGAATTGCCTCATTACCATGCCACCTCCGACAGCAGGTACCTCAAGTGTTCATTTCCTTCCCTACCTTATTTCCCCTCTTTCATACGCTCTCCTTTCTCCATCTATTTACAAGAGTCTGACTTGGCTGGATAAGGGTGCATATTTTGCAACAGTGTTGTAAGCCTGTAACCAAAAAAGTAGGTAAAAACAACATCCTAAAACAGCCCAGAGCTTGTATACCTTTGCCAGGTCTCATGGTGGCTGATAATCTATGTGCTGTATTTTTGCAGCAGGGCAGTTGCAAGCAAATATCAAAACTAGAGACAGAAGCTGCATTTTCTGTCTTTGGTGTTCTTTCCTTTCTCCTTTCGAGAGTGTGTTTCTTCTCTTTCTTTTAGGAAAGGGGATCAGACTCTAACAACAATAGCAAGAATCATGCTGGTCAATCTCAACTAGCTTCTCTTTTTCTGAACCAGGTGGTTATTGCCATGTTTAATATCATTGCAGATGCAGCTAAGCAGGGTTTTTAAAGACCCTCTCCAACTAAAGGGAAAGAGAATAAGGATTGTTAGAATGAAAGCCTTACTTAATATTTCACATTCCAAATGCTTTCACAGTTTTCCTCCGTTTTCTGTACCTTTTAATAAAAGGGTTAAATTATTTCAAAGGTGTTTGCCATGATATTAAACTAGGTGAGATTGTTGTATAGCAATCTCCAAACCTTGTTTTAAATCATTTAATGTTCAACAGCGACTGGGTGATGTTAAAACCTTTGAGTCTTCAGGGCCATGGATTCCATCTGAAATGAGAGAACATTGCTAACACCTAGATACAAACAATAACGTGCCATAGGGAGTTTGTCTAACTAGTAGTTAACTGAGTATCTTGGGCGTGCTGGGGACTGGCTCGTGTGTCTGATGAATTCACAATGTGTGGTGAGCTGTTTCCTTTATTAAATGGCTTATTGACTCACAGAGTGAAGGAAGAGATGAGAAACACTGACTGAGGAAAGAATGGGCGTCCTTAGGAAATGGGGATCCTTCTGACCTACTGCAGGATGGGGCATAAACCAATAGGCTGTGTGCACTCTTTTTTCAAGTGCTGTGGATTGCCACAAAGCTGATTCATTATTGTGGAAATGGATTGTGTTCCAAGAAGATGCCTAACATAGTGAATGCTCCTAGACAAGGGGTAGCTTTAGAAGTTAAAATTGGGAAACAACAAATTAAAAATTTAGAGACGTTATATGTCTGCATGTCACTAGGGGCTGATGAAATGCAGCCTGGAGTACTCAAAGAGCTGACAGAGGAGGTACCTGAGCCTTTAACTATCTTTGAAAAGCCATGACTGTCCGGAGAGATTTCAGGAGACTTAAAAAGGAAAAAATACGGTGTCCACCTATAAAAAGGGAAATAAGAACAACCGAGGAAACTACGGACCAGTCATCTTAACTTCTGTTCCAGGAAAAATAATGGAGCAAATAAGAAAGATGTTAATCTACAAACACCTGGAAGGCAAAGAATAAATCATGTCAAACCAATATGATAGTTTCCTTTGATACAATATCAAGTCTTGTGGATAAGGGGGAAGTGGTAGACTTTGTATACCTAGATTTTAGTAAAGCATTTAAAACTGTTTCACATGGCTTCCTTATCAATAAAGTATGGAAATGAAACCTGGATGGGGCTAATATAAGGTGGGTTCAAAAAATGCCAGATAACCATTCCCAGAGAGTGGTTATTAATTATTCACAGTCATGCTGGAAGGTCATAACAAGTGGCGTTCCACAAGGGTCAGTTTGGGGACTAGTTCTGTTCAATGTCTACATCAACAATTTAGATAATGGCATAGACAGTAACCTTACAAAGTTTGTGGGTGACACCAAGCTGCAAGGGTTTGTAAGTGCTTTGGAGGATAAGGTCGTAATTCCAAAAGACAAACTGGAGAAATGGTCTGAGGTAAACAGGATGAAGTTGAATAAGGACAAATGCAAAGTACTCTACATAGGGAGGAACAATGAGTTTCACATATACAAAATGGGACATGGCTGTCTAGGAAAAAGTACTTTAGAAACGAATGTAGGGGTCATAGTGGACCACAAGGTAAATAAGCATCAGCAGTGTGACACTGTTGCAAAAAAAAAAAACAAAAACCAAACCCCACAAACATCACTCTTGGACATATTAACAGGAGTGTTGTAAATAAGACCTGAGAAGTAAGTCTTCCACTCTATTCAGTGCTGATTAGGCCTCAAATGGAGTATTATGTCCAGTTCTGGGCACCACATTTCAAGAAAGGTGTGGAAAAATTGGACAGGGTCCAGAGAAGAGCAACAGAAAATGATTAAAGAGCTAGAAAACATGACTTATTAGAGAAGTAGCAGTGCAGCAGAAAAGGACCTGGGGATTACAGTGGATGAGAGGCTGGATAAGAATCAACAGTCTGCCCTGGTAGCCAAGAAGGCTAATGGCATATTGGGGGGCATTAGAAGGAGCATTTCCAGCAGATCTAGAAAAGTTATTATTCCCCTCTACTTGACACTGGTGAGGCCACATCTGGACTATTGCATCCAGTTCAGGGCTCCCCCAGTATAGAAAGAATGTGGATGCATTGGAACTGGTTCAGTGGAGGGCAATGAAAATGATTAAGGGGCTGGAGCACATGACCTATGAGGAGAGGCTGGGAGAACTGGGCTTATTTAGTTTGCTGAAGGGAAGACTGAGGGATGATTTGACAGGAGGCTCTAAAGAGGATGGAAATAGACTGTTCTCAGTGGTGATAGATGGCAGAACAAGGAACAATGGTCTGAAGTTACAGAGTGGGAGGTGTAGGTTGGATATGAGGAAAAACTATTCCACCAGGAGGGTGGTGAAGCACTGGAATGCATTACAGAGTGAGGTGGTGGAATCTCCACCTCTAGAGGTTTTTAAGTCCTGGCTTGACATAGTCATGGCTGGGATGATTTAGGTGAGGGTGATCTTGCTTTAGGCAGGGGGCTGGACTAGAGGACCTCCTGAGGTCCCTTCCAGCCCTATGAGCCTATGAAACCTGAAAGAATTGGGTTAGTTTAATTTAGAAAAGAGAAGACTGAGGGGGGACATAACAGTGGTTTTCAAGTAACTAAAAGGGTATTACAAGGAAGAGGGAGAAAACTTGTTCTCCTTGATCTCTGATGATAGGACAAGAAGCAAATGAGCTTAAATTGCCGCAAAGGAGGTTTAGGTTGGACTTTACGAAAAACTTCCTAACTGTCAGAGTGGTTAAACAGTAAAATAAATTGCCTAGGGAGATTGTGGAATCTCCATCACTAGAAGGTATTTAAGAGCAGGTTAGACAAATATTTATCAGGGATGATCTAGACAATGATTGATCCTGTTGTGACGGTAGTGGATTGGACTTGATGACATCTCAAGGTCCCTTGCAGTCCTAGTAATCCATGATTCTAAGAGGAAACCCTCATTTTACGGTCAGTGAGTGTAAAGTAAGCACGTCTCTTAGCAAGGGTCTGTCTACCTCGTCTAACGTAAATACTGTTTTTGTCCAACCTAGTCTGTGCTTTCAGGCCCGGCCCTAAACGAGGGGGTTGTGCATAAACTGCACAACTCCACGAGCAGCTCCCTGAGGTGCTATGACTCTAGGCTACATCTACAGTACCAAGTCAACAAAACAAAAATCACCTGAGGCTACTGGCACTTGGATCAACAGAGCATGTCCAAGTTGGGGGCAGCATCACTGGCACTGTGAGCAAGGCACTGTGGGTACGTATCGCAGACTGCAGTGTTGATGGGAAGGCAGAGCTGATCCCAAGTCATCTTCGGATTCCCTCCAAGTTCTCCCACAGTCTCCTCAACTGCTATCAGCGACATCATGAGTAACTCTGTGAGCCATCAGTGCTGAGGATTGTCAAAGCGTCACCACTCTCATCCTTCTCCTCCCCCCACCCGAGTCCTAGTCTGGTGCAGGGCAAAACAGGAGCAGTCCAATGATTTGCTCTTGGTTTGTCCAGCAAAGGGAGCAGCGCACTGATTTGTTGCATAGTTCCAACAGCCTTGAAAGGGAAGCGGGCATATCTGTAGGGCAGGAAAGATCAAAACACTGAGAAGAGGGATCAGGGCAGGAGCTGTGGGATACTGGCAGAAACCAGATCTCCGGACAAAACGAGCAGCAGGGTTTACACTAGCTGTTTGTTGACAATCAAGGGAATGGAAAAGAAAATGTCTCTCATAGGCATGTTAGTTTGCTCTCCAAAACTGGGTGTTTTTCCCAACAAAAGTTGGGTTCACTCTTGTGGTTTGGTCACCAAAAGGCAGTTTTAGGTGACAAAACTTGGCAGTGCTGACATAATCGCCCACAGGCAGACTCAAACCTGGGACCTCTGGAGCTCTACAGTTTGAGCTAAAAGCCAGCTGGCTCTCAGCTAATGTTGTAGAGGAGACTGTTTATTTCTCTGTAAGTGGTATAGGTGCCACTACATGGGACAGTGAACCACACCTAGGTGTATGGATTACACAGACAGGGCTTGAGACACCCCTCTGAGTTACAACTCTTCCTGTGTTTGCTCCCAGGAGGTAGCAATTCACACCAACAGCAAAATAGGACACTCGTTGCCTCGGAACAGCTGAGCAGCATAGCAAGGTGGAGTGAAGATGCCAACTGTTCTGCTCCGACATGCTCTAAGGAAGGCAGTGAGTGAAGGGTCAGAACAGGCTTTTTCCTGCATGGCTAGGCCTAATGTGCTGGCAGCCTTCATGAAGACAGAGTGTGTGTGTGTGTGTGTGCGTGTGTGTGTGTACACACTTTAGTCTCTCTCTCCCGTGTGGGCAGAAAGGCTAAATCACAGTCTAGAACTCCACGGTAATCAATTGCCTCCCGCTACATGGTAATTACAGCTGGGTTAAAAATGGCCTAATGAGTCCATTAATTTCCACAGAAACTTACCTCCATCCATAACAGAGATGAGGCAAAGAATAACATCTGCAAATGTAGGAATATGGCCTGTCATACCAAGCCCAGCTGTTGTTATAATAAGACTCAGTACTTCAGCTGGGTGAACCATTTACCACAAATGATTTATTTATTGCGGTGAGCCCTTCCTCAGGCTGTTTGCAGAGTTTCTGCAAAGGGATACAACTTTGCAGAAAGCATCAAACTGTTTTGCTCAAATGAGAGCATAGGTTGAACCTCTCCAATTCAGAACTTTCTCATCCAGCAACATCCGTAATCTGGTGTGATTTCAGTTTGCAGGACAACCACTTATCATGAGTGTGGCCAAGTTTCCCGGGGACCCATAAAGCTTGTTTCCAGCCACCAGTGCTGGCTCTCAGTGTTCTGTGCTGCTATTTAGCTGTAATTTACTCGTAAATGGCTATGTATACACTGGCCCCCACCTTTTGAAAGGGGGATGCTAATGAGACACTTCAGGATATGCTAATGAGGAGCTGCAATGAATATGCAGCACCTCATTAGCATAATGGCAGCCACGGCACTGTGAAAGTGCCACTTTCAATCGCTTGCGGCTCGTCTTCATGGGATCCTTTTCAAAAGGACCCCACAAATGTCAAAATCCCCTTATTCCTGTTTGGTTAGAGGACTAAGAGGATTTTGAAGCGTGCAGGGTCCTTTTGAAAAGGACCCCATGTAGACAACCTGCATGCAATCAAAAGCGTCACTTTCGAAGTGCTGCAGCTTCCATTATGCTAATGAGACACTGCATATTCATTGCAGCGCCTCATTAGCATATCCCAAAGTGTCTCATTAACATTTCCCTTTCGAAGGGCAGGTAGTGTAGACATAGCCAATGTCTTCTAAGAGCCCTGTAAACAGTGGAAGTGTTGGTAACGTTCCTAGACAATACTGACCTCCTGTGATCCAGCAAATTCTCTTGTCCAGCACTGGTCAGATCCCAAGGGCTAGAGAGGTTCAACCTGTATGAATGAAGGATGAACTGAGAGTTGAGGTGTAAATTTTCAGCAGCATCTAGTAGTTAAGATGCCCAGTTTTCCATAGAGAATGAAAATTAGATACCTAGTGAGTACTACAGTGAGGCACTCTGAGTCACTTTTCCCTTTTGGAAATGTAGATAAGTGATTACTTATTTTGTAGGCCATTAATGGGTTAATTCTAAGGCTGTTTTATTGCCTGATTGGATGACTGCACTTCTGGGGAAAGGAGAAGGGAGATTGTATGACAAATCACAAAGTCCTCTTATTTGTATATGAAAATAGGTATTCATATAAATAACAGAACTTCCCTTTTTAAACAGGGGTGGGACCAGAAGTGCTTGCAGAAACACACTCAGTAGGGTTACCATATTTGAACTTTGAAAAAAGAGGACACCCCTGACAGGGAGCGTATCTTTATCGGTATCCACCAACTCACGTTGCATTAATGTGTTATAGTACATGTAGTACACTAATACAACATGACCTGGTAGATACTGATACAGATACACTTCCTCTCAGGGGTGTCCTTTTTCTGAAAGTTCAAAAATGGTCACCTTAGCCGTTACTTCTAGAATTCTGCTTATTTTGTCTGATTTAGACTACAAGCCACTCTGCACAGAGACAGTCCATGTGTAAGCACGGCAGGGCCTCCATGTTGGATGTGGCCTCTGGATATTACTGTAATATAAAGAATCTAGGTTCTCATTACACAACCAGATTTATTTACTTCCAAGGCCAAATTCATCCTGTAATACATGCCTGCGACTGAGATTACCAGAGTAGGTGCATACCCTCTGATGGCAAGAACAAACACATTCGTTCTCTCTCGTCCACCTATACAAAGAGCAGATAAGTAGAAGAAATACTACGTCTTATGGGGGGGCGGGTGAAACCCCCCTGAAGAGCTTCCAGCGAGATGGGTGACATAGTTAGCTGTGCAGGCAGCCAGAACAACTGTCATCTTGACTTTCAGCCAGCGATTTCTATCTTTTCACTCAGGCACCTGTGACAGCTTTGTCTCTGGTGGCCATGACCCTCTCCTCCTTCTCCGTCTTTTGTCTCCTCCTCCTTTTTGTTCCCAGTTTAACGTAAGCCCCGTTCCTGCTCTCTGGGGGCTCACAATTTTTACATATTTTGGGCTGCATATGTGGCCCACAGTGTGTTACCTGGGTGGCAGGGTTAGGCAGCAAGGCAGTGGTGTTCCAGATCCTCGCCCTGAACCTCAGAATCTTACTGCAGGGTTGGTGGGCTGCCTGCCCCAGACGCCTACCATGCGGCTGCCCCAGAACAGGGCCAGGTGTCTCTCCCAGACCCCAAATGATTGTCCTGGACCCCATGGGGCTGACTAGCATACACAGACCCTGCAATTCGTGCCACTAGGAGGAAGCCTTGGACCCCAGAACCATCTGCATGGCTGCTCTGCACTGTGGCTAGGCAGCTGCTCAATGCTCCAGAACTCATGGGGGCAGGCAGATGCCCCAGACTCCATTGTTGGATGGCTGACCTCAGACTCCTGCTGTGCAGGGCCAACTGGCAACCCTGAGCCCCTTGTGCTGGAAGGCAAGGTAGCGTTAGACACCCACCAGAATGGGCAATGTGGAAGCCCAGTCCCTTTTGTGCCCCGCAGGCAGAAACCGATGGGCACTGGTATGCAGGCCAAGCTTTAGCACACAACAGAACTGGGACACATCTATGTGCTAATGGCCACATGCAGCCTGTGGACTGAGAACTAGGTCTGTAGGTTGAGGCTGGGATGAAGTTGGGCATGAGGGTTTTATTCCCCTGGTTAGGTTGCACATGTTTCCTGAGGCCCTAGAGTAACACCAGGTGGGTGCTTCTGTCTCCATAAGCACAACATCAGTGCATTGTGGTAATGGGAGTTTCAGTGTGCTAACTTCTCACCTATAGGCAACGGACGTTCCTGCTCTTTGTAACCTAGGCCGCCAGATGACATCTTTCTTCTCCAGGAAACAGGACAAAGGAGGGAGAAGGGGCTTGGCTGGTTTGAATTGGACTTAGGCAGTTGGGAGATGGTCAGTCTCATCTGGCTGGAGTGGGACAGAGGAGGAGTGGGGACCCCCTCTCCAAAATGGATTGTACTGATGGCTTCTGGGTTCTGTGTTCACAAATCTGTTCTATGCTGTGTCCCTGTCACCTAATAACCTTTCTGTTTTGCCTGCAGAATGAGAGTGTCGTCTGACTGCAGATGAGGTGCAGGGCCCAGGGACCCCCACACTCTGTGACAGATGCACTGGCAGGGAGAGGGTTACCATATTAGAACTTTGAACAAAGAGGACAACCCTGATAGGGAGCGTATCAGTGTCAGTATCTACTAACTCATGCTGTTTTAAAGTACTGTATGAAATGTAACACATAAAAACAAGGTGAGTTGGTAGATACTGACAAGATACCCTCCCTCTCGGCGTGGCCTCCTTTTTGAAAGTTCCAATATAGTAACCCTAGGCTGGAACCATCTACCTGCACACGTTCTTTCTAAGTCAACCACCAGGCATCAACCAGGATGGGGTGGATGCAGAGAGGATTAGTTCTTCGGGGGTTCTTTTATATCATCTAGAGCCAGGAAAATTTACAACTGGTTGTAGGTATTACTGAAATGCTGTGGTGATGTGGATGGTGTGCAAATTCAGCTACACAGACAGGTGGTGGTATCTCAGCCAGCGGAGGCTGTCTCAGCCTGAGTGGTCTCACCTCACTTCAGCATGATTGACGTCCAACTGTCCCATCAAGGCTGGAGTGCAAATAGCCCCAGCATCTATACACCCAACATATATTAAAGAATGTATTCTCATGACATCCCTGTATGATGGGCAAGTGTTGCGGTCCTCAGCGAGACCCACAACCAACTTGGATCCTGGGCGCAGATGGGAGGGGGCCTGGCTTTGCTGTCCCGGAAGGAGTAGGCCTAGGGTAGAAGGGGTGGGGCCAGGGGAAGTCAACCCTCAGTACCACTGAGCCTGTGGCACTATCCCCCACTGTTCCTTAGAGCCATGCAGAGTGGTGCAGCTGTGGCATTTCAAAGAGGACCAGAGCTCTGGCTATCACAGCAGCAGCAGTGGCAGAGCTCTGGGACACTTTAAAATGCATGCCCCAGGGCAACTGAGCCCTTTGCCCTTCTCATCTCCACTGTCAGCGTGCCTCGCTGTTCTGTTTCACAGATGGAGACCTGAAGCCTGGAGAGATTAATTGTCTGATGCTAGGTCACCCGGAGAGACAAGTGAACTCAGTTCTCTGCCCTGACTCCCAGTCCAGTGTCTTAACCACAAGACAAACTTTTCACTCATTCCGTGGAGGAGAACCTAAGGACCAGAACACAGGAGACCATTTAAGGACGAGTGTGTATTTGACTCTTCCTAAAGCATGAGTTCATTTTCTTAAGGCTGTCACGCCCAACCATTCTGCTGACCACCTATGAAAGAGTCTCAGGATTGGTATGAGATCCATGACTCCACATGTGAATTTCCACAAAGTTCAGGGATGTCTGTCTGGGCCATGTCAAACTGAATTCCTCTCTCATCTGAATAACTTGACTAATGATAAATAACTCTGCTTCTAATAAAAAAAACTGTCTGGCAAAAAGCCCTGAGAACACGGCATTATTTACATAATTGTCTGCAAAGAACAGCTGTTTAGCCCTCCGCTCCAGTCAAAGCTGTAGTATTCCTGCACCCAAACATTCACAAATTTTAAGACCAGGTTTGTTGTTTAAAATCCAAAGTTGCTGGGTGAACAGATGTGTCAGATAGGGAAACAACCAGCTGTGAATATGACTGAAAACTGATGCAAAAACATTCCAGAAAGGCCTCATTCTAAAATCAGGCCCATTCCTGTGGTCCCTGCCACCACTGTGGGCCTCATTGCAGAACTGGGGCCATATTTACCAATAACTCTTAATTAAACCCCACAGTTTAGTTCCGCAGCTGCTTTTCTGCAAACACCGTGCTAATTAATTCACTGAGGCAGTTAAAAATTGTACGGTTGTGCCAGGCAATTTAAAGGGATACAGTAAAATTTGAAATCCCACCAAAGAACAAGTAAATAAATAAATAAATGGAAGCAATCAGATCCTGCCCCTGGAGCCTGTTGCAGACATGTTTTGTGTAATTTCCCTTCTTGTGTTCATGCAACAACAGCGGAAAATAACCTTTCTTTTATACATGCTTAATTATAGGCTTGATTTTACTGAGGTGAGTACTTCCACCAGGGAGGTTCCTGGAAATTTCCCTGCTGTTAGTACTACAATGGGGTTCACTCACCCTAGTAAAGTTAAATCCTTTGCTAACTTTTTGTAGTATCTAGGGTTGCAAGATTTTACAGGGAATCCAGTGAAAGTGGCTCTGCTCAAATATCATATAGACCAGAGCTAGTCAATTATTTTTGATCACCATCAGTGCTCTCTGTAAGCTGAGTGCGTGGGTGGCCAGCCAGGAGAGATTCAGGTGCCGTCCAGATGATTAGTAGAGCACCCAGAGCCACCCGCCACCCACAACCAGCAGTACATGGGTCTATTAGAGGTGCACATACGCACATGCCTTGATTTATTCTGCCCATGAATGGGGGAAAAAAAAGAGGTATGGCTGGTCACGGTCCAAACTTTCTGCTCTAGGTCCAGACTCCAGAGAAACATTTTTTTTAGACCTCAATAAGAATGATAATAAGTAAAGAAAACAACTTTGTGGTCCTTGTAAAGCACCTGGAAGGCTGGAGTTGGCCAGACCTCCACTAATTGACAAACCCGGTGTAGAAAATCAACATAACTAAGACTTAAGCCCTTTTGGGTGGTGCTTACAAGACTAGGTACAAACAGGCAGGAAGATAGGTGAGCTGGCAGTACCCTGTTCCTTTCCATTTTCTCTGCGAGCTGGGGCCTTCCAGCTCCCTAGCTCAAAAGTGCCTGTGCAGCCTGCTACTAATGTAGAACTCAGCAGTGTTGTGGCAAAGGACTTAAATCTTCTCATTGCTCGTGGCCATGATAAGGCACGTTTACAATGACTAGGGAATTATTCACCCCTGAGACTCCCGGCTCCATATACCATTTCCTTGAGGATTAAAGTGGGCTGGCCAATGCCATTTTTGCTCCAGGTTGGGAACAGCAGCCAAGCAAGGAGGGAAAATCTGAAGCCCCTTTAAGGTCAGGGCTCTTAGAAGGGCCCTGGGGTGAGGCTCACGAGGCTGTGGGCAGCAAACGCTGCTACCAGGCCCATGCAACCCATTTTTAATGGGGGAAGTTGATTTCCATCCTCCCCATGCAGGCTCCCTGCAGCCCTTTGCGCTGCTACGAGCGGGGAAGCTGCCGGGACCTCCAGGCTGGCAGGTGACAGCGCTTCTAGCCCCCGAGTGAGGCGCACGGGGGGGGAGGGGGTCGCAGCCGCTCCCGATCTCGCGAAGGGGCGCCCAGAGCCGTGAGCCACCAGCCCGCCCCTGGCCACGGGGCTCCGCTGACCCGGCCTAACCCCACCCCTTGGGGGGCCCGGCTCCCTTTCCAAGCGGGGCGGGAGGCGCCGCAGCCGGCCGATGCGGGGGACGGGGCTGAGGCTCAGGCTGGCGAGAGACCCAGAGGCGGCAGCAGCAGCGGGCCCCCGCCCCCGAAATCGCCCTGGGGCCGCCGGCGCTGGAGGAGTCACTCGCTGTCTTCCAGCCGCTCGCGGCGGCTCATTTACACGGCGCCGCTGATTCGGAGCGGCTGCGCCCGCAGCCCGCCAGGCACCTCCCCGGCTGGGAGGTGGAGCGCGCGGCTCCCGGCGCCTATAAGGAGCCGTTCAGCGCGGGGCTGGCGGAGTCTGTGTGCTGCGCTGCGCTCGGCAGGTGCCTGGCCCCGGCCGCCGAGCTGTCCCCGCGCCGGGCGGTGGAGTACCCGAGCGACGGGACGGGACCGGACCCCCGCGGGCAGCGCCGGCCGCAGGGCGAGGCAGAGCCACTCGCCCCGGGCGCACCATGGATTCTGCGCTCCGCCTGGGCGCGCTCCGGCTCCTGCTGCTCTGCGCTTCGTGGCGGCTGGGCTCGGCGGCGGGCGGCTGTGAGTAGCCGCGGGCTCGCCGGGAAAGTTAGCGGCGCGCTCGCTGGGCGGGCGGGCGGGCTCCGGCCATGGCCAGCGCGGGCCGGCGCGGCGCTCCCGGGGCAGCCGGCGCTTACCTCCGTGTGCCGCTGCTCCCGGGGCCGCTCGCTCTCGGGCTGGAGCGCGGCTTTGGCGGCGTCTTCAAAGGGCCCTTGTCCCACCCTTCTCCCGCCCCAGCCGGACTTCGGTTTCCTCGGAGCTCGTGCCCGTTTGGGCTGGGCCCCGGCATAGCCCAGCGACCCGAAGAGCAGCTTCTGCTCGGGGAGGGCCCCAGGGGAAGCCCTGCAGCCCGTCTAAAGGGAGGCTAATTACGCACCGTCGTCTGAAATCAAAGCTCCCCGGGGCAGGGAACTAGCGCGCGGGCCGGCGGGATGCAGCAGGCTCTGCAGCTGCGAAGGAGCCGTGTGTGTAAAGACCGCAGGAGAGCAAACTTGAGCAATTGCTGGTGCCTTCGGTTCCTACCCTGGGGCGGGTTTCCTATTCCCCACCGGACTTCTCCTGCCTTGGCATCAGCCAGGAGAGATCCCCTAACTAATTCCCCTCCACGCCCCCCAAATCCCCTACCTAATCCACACCCCTCGAGTTTCTCTTCTCCCTGGGGTTGGTTATGCCAGCTGCGTGTGTCACTGCAGGCAGTGGTCCTACGTGCTGTGTCACAGTGGAAAGGGAACAGAGCTGGCTAAGGGATGTCTTCCTTTATTTCTGTAACCCTCGGAGCAGTAATGATCAGGCAGATGGTGAATGTGACCCTTTGTGCTGCTTTAATAATTGTCAAATAAATAGCGCTAGGAGGCTGCCTTGATTTGGCAGTAGAATTCTGAACTAAGAAATGGAGGGGAATGTTAAGACGCTCCAGAAGATACTTGAGTCCATGCAGAAGGTAGCCCATGAATTGCATTTTCTGTAAGTTTTTGCTAGGGGAGCGGTAAGGTCAGTGTTAGGAATTTAATAAGCCCAGGATCCAAAGATCGCTTAATAACTTGCAGAAATCAGGTGATGAAATAAGCGGAAGCAGATGAATGCCCGCGCCTCTTGAGGTGCTTTTAAATGTAACTTTCTCCTGCAATAATGGTGTGTATGGTTGGGGAGGGAAAAAAAATCTTTCCGAAATGACATTTTTTGCTGCCTGAGTTCTGATAGCTTTTTGAACACTAGAGGGCGCTATTGCCATATAGATCCCATAGGCTGGCACTGAGGCAAGCTGAAAAGAGGTGTATATTTACAAGTTGAAATAGCTAAAGAAAGACAATAGTTTGATAAACAAGGGGCAAGTAAATTCAATAAACACCATAAATATATTAATAGGAATATCTCCTTATGCTTCTGTTCAATTGCTTTTAAATGAACAACAAATGGGCTGGGGCGGGGATAAATGTGTTTGTTTTTTTTTCTGTGCCAATTAAAATACGGTTAATATGTCTTCATAATATCCACAAATACTGACTGCCAGGCAGTTTAAGGCTGAGGGTTGCCATTACCAATACAGTAATAAAGTTAATTTCTAACATTTAGAAGGAAACTCTGCATTAATGAGTTTTACTATTTCATGGGTGACAGTTTAATATCCCAATGCCAATAAATGTTTCCCCTGAATACACACTGCATCCTAAATATTTAGAAGACTATCTTTGTAAAGCCTAATGATCAATGGCTTTATTATACTGTACAGATTTTATTTATTCATTGTTAAATGAATTAGCCTAGAGTACGCTTTTAAGTGCTTCCTTGGGAGCTAAACTAAAGCATTTCCATGACTCTGGAATAGCTAAAAGGTTCTAGGAAATTTGTAGCAAGATTCTGCTTTTCAGAATTAGCAGTTGTACAACTCATGGCAATTCTAACCATTAGGAAAATGCTTCCCCTTCTCCAAAAATTCCAGCTCATCTGAGTAGCTTTTCAGCTGGAGTATACAATTATAGCTCGATTGACTTTGGTAAAACTATGTTAGTTTACATCATGTCCAGACTAACTTTAAAACAGGGTGTATGACCCAACAGGGTTATCTCTGTGTGCCTAGATTTTGGGTCCCCAAAGCCCAATTTGGATACCTAATTGACCTTCTTTTCCCAAGTGCTGAAACTTGTTATGAGGGAATTGTGACTAGTCAGTATCCCAGAAATTTGGCCAGCTTCTGTTGGACGAGCTGGCATATGGATTTAGAAACCTTGATTTTAGGTTACCAGGCTTAAATTCTGACCAAGCAAGCAGATCCTAATCCTATCAACCCTGTTATAATTCCAATGGCTTCGGTGGACTCACTGTTCATTTACAGTCGTGTAAAGAACAGGGTTTTGATCCTAATGTGCTTAATGAAAAAGAACTGTGTTTGAAGTAGGAAGAATAAACTGAATCCTGTTGATGTCAAATCCAGCAATAACATAGTTCTCGAAAGCCTCTTACATTTTTATATTATGTATTTTTGGATATGCTTTTACCTCCAACTTGCTTTTTATGAGAAATCTTGCCATTGAGTGAGTTAATTACCTCACATCTCTTGGATTTTTTGGTCTCAGGAGTCCCTTTCTTCTAGTTTGCTGTAACAAAACAACTGCTAAAGAATATGCTTTGAAATCCAGTTATAGGTTATGGGGTCAGTAGACCTCATTAGAGAGATTAAAATTACCTAATGCTAATAAAACACCTTAAATTCTTCAAGCTTCCTTCATTAGTGTTTTGTTACATTAAATAACTATTATAGCAACAAGATTTCTCCCTGAAATACTAATTACCAAAAAATACATAAATAGCTGTAAATCCTATTGAAAGCCATGTTGCATAAACCGTCACAAAACTGTTTAATTTCTATATTCATCATTTTGCAGGGGAAACGTCATAAAACAGATATTCATTAACAAAGTTTCATGTTTTGAGTTGCTGGTGAGTGGCTAAATTATTCCTAACTCCTCCATTATTAGGAAAAGGGCATGTGTTAGTTCGTCTTATCCATATTTTACAACATACCGCAGAGAGCGCATGACAACGTGTGTGTGTATGTATATATAAAATGCTAATTTTCCCCCCTCAAGATAAGTAGCACTAATGTGTAGCAGGGGTATTAGACTGCTCCTTCATCAGTATTGAAAATTAAAGCTATGAAGAGACTAGTTAGCAAGGGTAGTTCCATGCAGATGGATGACCATGACAATGTACATGATGGATTTGCCTCTTCAGGGTTAAAATAGTGTGTGTGTGTGTGTGTGTGATTTTGTAATCTCACTCCCTCTGAAGTGGCACTTTTCATATCTGCCCGGTGTCACTGTGGGGGGGAGGAATGTTATTACTGCCCTCTTTCCAGTACAATCTGACCTGGTACACACAGACTCATCAAACCAATCCCCTGGCATTTTGAGACTGATTCTGAGGCGTTTCACTGAGGTCCCCTTCCCAACTCCCAATCAAAGCTGCAGATGTTCACTACCTTTCACAAATGGGCCCTTAAATTACCTCTGTGCGACAGATCCAGCTTTGGATGAAGTCGATAGTAAAACTCTCATTGATTGCAATGTAAAAGGATCAAGTTGTATATGAGAAGATTATAGATCTCTATCCGTCTTTTTGTTCAGTGAAAGACTTATTGTGGATCTTGGGCAGGCGGTGTTGAATGAAGCATGAAAGATGGGAATTGGTCGTAGAAACAGAAGCCATATGCTTTATTGAACAAAGGGCACTTGGAGGGGATGCATATGACAGGTGTGACTCCAATCTCAATTTACACTGTCCCAAATCAAGACTAATTTTGTTGAAGTCAATGGGGATGGACCAGTGTAAATGTGATGTAAGTCAATAGCAACTCCAGAGCTGGATGTTTGGAAGTTTTTGGGTTTAGTTAGAGTTTACACAGGTTTAAGTGAACAAATAGTGCCTGTTGATCACCTGCAGGCAAAGGAGGTGGTTTGCCACAGGCTAAATGGTTTTCGGGGGGTCAGAAATGAGAAACCTTGAAAAGACCAGTTAAGTTCAATAGATCAGTGATGATCAAAATGTGGTCTTCAGAGGACTTGCTGGTTGGCTGGTCAAAAGGGGTAATCCCATGACATTGACTCTTCCTCTTTTTTCCAGGTCCTCAACTGCCATTCAAAGAAACTAAAATTCATGGATCCTTTACTGTTGTCTGTAACTATTGCTGTAGTTATTGTAGAGATGGCTGCTTATGAATGGGAACGGGTCCCCAGTGAAGGGGCTGCTGGGTATCTCACAAATTGTGTCCCACCTCGTACCAAAGCCTGAGACTCCCTGATCAGCACCTCATATCGTGTCCATGGCATTATTGTCCTCAGTTTTGCACAGCCAGAGTCAATGAGCTCAATTGGAGATGTTCTATACCCTTCAATGGGCTTTGGATCCTGCTCCCAACAAGCAAATGCCATCATCAACCTACTGGGGTCTATGCAGGGCAATTTGTATCTCTGTATCAAATCAGGTAACTGTGGGCACTTCTCTTGCTTCATGAAGAAGTGCAAAGTCTTTCATGCAATTAAGAGCCGGAAAAAATGTTTTCAAATGCTGTTAGCATAACCTGAAATGTGTTAATTTCATACTCTGGGAAATGCTGTGATTCTGGGTATAATGAGAATTTTAACAGTCACCTTTCCAGTATGTTACTGGTTTCAGCTAATTTTAGCTCACAGATGAGTGGCATTTTATTACCATTTTATCAGTGGGGAGACAAGATTAAATCTGTGTGATATAGCAAGTTAAAATGATCAAGCAGCCCAGGAGCAATCTCACTTATGCCCTTGTACATCCAGAAGAGCTCCACTCGGGTCAAGTGACTTACTGCAGGATGGAGAGTGCTATTGGAGAAATCTGTGTTTGAAGAGGAGATACCCCTCCTTGGGATGAGCCGTCCCTGCTGTAATTGATAGTTTGAGCGCAAGAGGAAAACCTGTATAGAAGTTATTTAAGCGATATGAAGGCATCCAGGGACTGGGACATGTAGCAATAGCAAGGCTGTAGGATGGCATCCCGGACGGACGGACGGACACACACACACACACACACACACACACACACACACACACACGAACGTATTCTTTTTTTGTTGATAGAAAATCATTTTTAGCTGACAGACAAGACATTTCAAGTCTCTTTAGCCAACCCGAATCACCGTTTTTTATAGATGACAAAGTGGAAAATGTACTACCACAGCCATAATTTCCAGTAAAAGTAGGCAAAATACAAGCCTCTGAATGCTATAGCATTGTCACTATTAATACATATTACTAAAGTATGATAGAGCCCCTGAAAGTTGGTGGGGGATGGCGGGGCGATTATAAAACTCAGCTGGGTGGTAAGATGCTGAGCTCATTTGAAGCAGTCCTCTTGTTTATATTATCCCCTCCTGTCACAAAAAAACAGTGGGGACCTATAGCCGTTGCTGATGGAACAGTGTACTGTCCTGTAAAATGAACTACTTCTGACTATTGTATTCTCCTAGGTGTGATGGTCACATTTCCATGTCATTATACAGTGCAAAATACTTGACAGAGTCTTATTGTTGCTTAAGGTACACGCACAGATGAAAGCGTACAACAATGGCTGAGTACTGTTACACAAGTGTAGTGACTACTTCATTTCTCCCCTCCCCCAAAACAGGGGCTACTTCCTTTCTTCCCCCTTTCTCCTATAAAGTGTCTTTACAGATCAGTTTCTTCAGCCTTTTCTTGGGCAAAACTCCCTGTTTCAAGCAAAGGATAGAGTGGATCCCAGCAGGTGGATCCCTGTGTAATTGTTTCAAATTAACAGGTAATTCCTGGAGACTTTAACTGGATCAGTAAGTGAAGCAAGAGACATCGTGACAGAAGCATGCCTGCCTAGTGTCAGAGAATTGGTGTATGCAGTGTCAGTTTGATGCCGCTGATGGTTAATTTCATTTCTGCATTGTCTAATTGCCCTGTGCAGATTTGTGCTGCTTGATAATGGCATGTGGTCCCTGAATCAGTGGCAGTGAAGGAATCTGGAGTGATGACAACATTCCAATATAGAATTCCGAGAAATCAGATGCTGAAATACTGGTGTAGCTTATTTTTAACTGTCCACCTTGTTAGCAGCATGGGGTTTAAAACAAAATAAAAATATCCAAGATTCTAGAAATCAGTAGTGGGGATAAGAAAACTGCTCTGGCAGATGTTCAGTAGGTGTCTCAATATTTGCTGCAAAAATATAGGAAAATAATTAATTAAAAGAGAAGGCATGCAGTCGTTTGAATTTTGTATGCATCATGACTGACCTTGCTTGGCCTTTTCACCAGGAAAGTCGGGGGGGGAGGGGAAATCCTCTTGGCTCTAAATGTTGCCTCTGTAAAATGCTACCTGCTTTCCTATAGCACTGCAAATCTTCTCTAGAGCATCATAGCATTTGGAAAATTTCTGGCAGCAGCTCAAAGTCAGACTGTCAGCGCAGCATTTTGTGTGAGACCATACAAAATCCTTCACAAATGTTTATCTCCAAAACTTCTCTTCAGATATGACAGGGTGGCAGGTGCCATTCATTAATAGAAATGACTTAATATTGTCAAAAGTAGCTCATTCACAGTGGATGGCCAGACTAGTGTGCCCTGGAAGCTGAGCACTTGGGTGGCCACCCAGGAGAGTTTCAGGTGCCCCCCAGCTGATTAACAAAGCACCCACAGCCGGCAGTGTGTGTTTCTATTGGTGGTGTACATTTGCACATGCCTTGGAGCACATAACAAAACTTATTCTGCACATGGATGGAAAAAATATAGTGGGAACATGGGGTCTAACCATTTTATATGGCAAGTAACATGTGGACCTGAGTGTGATGGAATTGTTCTACTTCTAGCATCTCCTGTTGTGTCTGGTGTTCTTCTGTGGTGTAACCGCTGAGTGTCGAATCTTTAGTGGATGGCTGCCCAAAAGATGGCAAAAAAAGGAAACGTGGCCTGGTTATTACAGCAGAGAACTGGAAACCAGTCTGCTGCTGAGCCAGTGTGTGACCTTGACGAGTCATTTAGCTACTCTGTGTCACTTTCTATGTTTGGATATTGAGATCTCACTCTTAACCCTCTTGGCTTCCTGGGGTCAGTGAATAGTGTTGGGTAACTGAACGCTGATCTGTGAAAAGTACTTGGGGACCCTCTGTTGAAAGATATGGAATTCTCCAGAATGCAGTGTTTAGACTAAAGCCAAATCCAAAGTGGGTTTCAAGTATGAATTCAGGTGCCATGGAGCATGTTCATGAAATTTCTGCCACTTTGGCTACGTCTACACGTGCAGCCAACATCGAAATAGCTTATTTCGATGAATAACGTCTACACGTCCTCCAGGGCCAGCAACGTCGATGTTCAGCTTCGACGTTGCTCAGCCCAACATCGAAATAGGCGCAGCGAGGGAACGTCTACACGTCAAAGTAGCACACATCGAAATAGGGATGCCAGGCACAGCTGCAGACAGGGTCACAGGGCAGACTCAACAGCAAGCCGCTCCCTTAAAGGGCCCCTCCCAGACACAGTTGCACTAAACAACACAAGATCCACAGAGCTGACAACTGGTTGCAGACCCTGTGCCTGCAGCATAGATCCACAGCTGCCGCAGAAGCAGCCAGAAGCCCTGGGCTAAGGGTTGCTGCCCACGGTGACCATAGAGCCCCGCAGGGGCTGGAGAGAGAGCATCTCTCAACCCCCCAGCTGATGGCCGCCATGGAGGACCCAGCAATTTCGACATTGCGGGACGCGGATCGTCTACACGGTCCCTACTTCGACGTTGAACGTCGAAGTAGGGCGCTATTCCTATCTCCTCATGAGGTTAGCAACTTCGACGTCTCGCCGCCTAACGTCGAAGTTGGTGCCGCTACTTCGAAGTAGCGTGCACGTGTAGACGCAGCTATAGTGTTGGAAACTCAGTTGGGTTTGGAAAACCAATGTGGTCTGACTTTTGGCACCAGGACAAAGTGTAGGGTGGATGATAAAGGGCATGCAAATCACTGATTTGTGGGTTTTTCCCTGTAGAGATTTTTGTGCTCATTGGAGTGCATGGAAGGGAACACCGGATTTCAAGATGTTTATATGGAACTCCTTTAGAGAGAGACAGCTGAGTTTGCAGTAGCTCTGCTAGGAATCTCTTAAAATAAGTGGCTTTGTAGTGGGTTTTTTGTCCTTCCCT
Source organism: Carettochelys insculpta (assembly GCF_033958435.1). NCBI lineage: Eukaryota > Metazoa > Chordata > Testudines > Carettochelyidae > Carettochelys > Carettochelys insculpta. Next base: position 69,461,650 of record NC_134144.1, read on the forward strand.
CCAGTCTTCCTCTAGTTCTAGACTGACAGCTTCCCTTGTCCTCAAAGCAAATCCCTGCTAACGACTCGTATGCTAAAAAATTCCCATCACCAGGGCCAAAGCAGACTTGCAATGGCATGAGCAGCTGTGCAGACTCACCTCTGCTGCTGACTGTTTTATAATTCCTTTGTCCTTTCAGAGTGCAGTGAGCACACTCATGTAAAATGCTTCCATGGACACCTCGAAGCCAGCCATCCCATGCCGTCTCCCTGATGGGCAACGTCTTCTGCATTTGAGGACAAAGATGGGGTTTATTTGTTAATATGTATCATTGCTGGAAGGTTCTTATTCACAACAGCAGTCATGTTTGGTAGCTGACAGGTCATGGGTCATAAGCATGATCTGAGTCTAGGGTCAGAATATTTTTTCTGTAGGCAGGCCAACTCTTTGTGGCCTGGCTGCAGTGGGGAACATGGAAAAAACACAACAGCTATATTGGGTCAGACCAAAAGTCCATCTAGTTTAGTATACGGTCTTCTGGCAGTGGCCAATGCCAGGTATCCTGGAGGAATGAATGGAATGGGGAATCAAGTGAGTCCCATCTTCTGACAGGCTAGAGACACCATCCCTGTCAATCCTGGCTGATAGTCATTGATGGACCTGTTCTCCATGAACTTATTAAGATCTTCTTTGAACCCTGTTAAAGGACTGACTTTCTCAACATCCTCAGGCAAGGAGTTCCACATAAGCTGTGTCTACACGTGCACGCTACTTCGAAGTAGCGGCACTAACTTCGAAATAGCGCCCGTCACGGCTACACACATTGGGCGCTATTTCGATGTTAACATCGACGTTAGGCGGCGAGACGTCGAAGCCGCTAACCCCATGAGGGGATGGGAATAGCACCCTACTTCGAAGTTGAACATCGAAATAGGGCACGTGTAGCCGATCCGCGTCCCGCAACATCGAAATAGCAGGGTCCGCCATGGCGGCCATCAGCTGAGGGGTTGAGAGACGCTCTCTCTCTAGCCCCTGCGGGGCGCTCTGGTCACCGTGGGCAGCAGCCCTTAGCCCAGGGCTTCTGGCTGCTGCTGCTGCAGCTGGGGATCCATACTGCATGCACAGGGTCTGCAACCAGTTGTCGGCTCTGTGGATCTTGTGGTGTTTAGTGCAACTGTGTCTGGGAGGGGCCCTTTAAGGGAGCGGCTTGCTGTTGAGTCCTCCCTGTAACCCTGTCTGCAGCTGTGCCTGGCACCCTTATTTCGATGTGTGCTACTTTGGCGTGTAGACGTTCCCTCGCAGCGCCTATTTCGATGTGGTGCTGCGCAACGTCATTGTTGAACGTCGTCGTTGCCAGCCCTGGAGGATGTGTAGACGTTATTCATCGAAATAGCGTATTTCGATGTCGCTACATCGAAATAAGCTACTTCGATGTAGCTTCACGTGTAGACATAGCCATACAGTGCATGAAGAAATACGTTCTTCGGTTTGTTTTAAACCCACTACCTATTAACTAATTCTGCTACTTATAAAAGCTTTAAGACTAAGTAGGCAGGCATGGTCAATGGGTCAGACCAGCAAGCTATCTGCTTCCAGGCAGTAACCAGTTCTACTTGCTTCTGAGGAAATTCTGCAGTAGGTAACTGTGGGCTGACATGACTTTGGAGAAAGCTTTCTCCTAGGTCTCAGTAACTGAAGTTTGTCTGATGTCCAAAAGCGTGATACAGACTCCTAACACTATTGTCATGGATAGTGCTATATCTGTCAGGACTGGACAAGCAATTAAAAAAAAAAAAAAGGCTTTCATCAATCAAAGCAAAATGTTTTACTGCTGGTATTTCTGGGACCCGTTTAATGAAAGACTACTTAGCATAGGTACAACACGCTTCAGGTGGGACATGACCGGGATTCATCACCAAATTGTCTGGTGGTTGGATCATTAGCTTCACCAAGCAACGAAGGGTCCTGTGGCTCCTTATAGACTAACAGAAAAGTTTTGAGCATGAGCTTTCATGAGCACAGACTCACTTCATCATCTGATGAAGTGAGTCTGTGCTCACGAAAGCTCATGCTCAAAACTTTTCTGTTAGCCTATAAGGTGCCACAGGACCCTTCGTTGCTGTTCCAGATCCAGACTAACACGGCTACACCTCCGATACTAGCTTCCCCAAGATGGGTGCTGTCTGAGAGCATGACAGGAATGATGAGCTGCTGAGCATTGGGGAAAAATGTTTGGGAATCCTGGAAATCTTACAAATTTTAGCACAAATTATTCTGAAAACTCCTGTACCAGGTGCATTACTTGCTATTGGCTGTTGACTGTTCTCATTCAGAGAGTAGAAGCAGTGGGATATGACTTAGGCCACCAAAAACCAATAGCTCACATGAACAACCTGGAGGCCGAATAAGGTTTTTGGCTGGGTGGCACACCATATGGGGATCCATTGCCTTCCGTGTGTCTCTCTACAGCAGCCATGTACAATTGCATTCCCTTCTTTTCTTCTTGCTTCCAAAACAATCAAAGGAATGACACTGGTGAGGCCAGGATCATGGTCCCATCTTCCCCATGCACTAGCAGCAGAGTCTCCTGATGTATGTAGGTTCTCCTGGTGTGCAGGGAAACTCACACTAGGAGATGCAGGAGGGATTCTTGCCAGGACAGAAGAAAGCTTCATGCTGTCCTCAGTGTGGATGTGAATTACTGTCATGAGTGAGCAGCCAGTGAATCCTTAGGAGTAAAATAACCAGGACTAGGTCAGGTGCATGATTTGTGAACTGGACTCAAAAAGGCTACAGGTGCATATTTTAAATGAATAATTCATCCCAGTCTCGTACGTATGAAAACAAACCACTGATCACACAGGAACTCATTAGAAACATTAATTCCACAAGTGGCTGAGCCTGGAGAAAGTCAGCTTTTGTTTTAGAAGGCAGATATACTCAGTCTTTAATTTGATTTGCTTCTGGGGTATAATTTAAGTCAAACAAGCTAGCAGCATGACTCTGTGTGACTGTCTAAATATTTAACAGAGGGTGAGGGCTGCCGGCCCCAGAAGGTGACAAGCAAGGGAGAAAGCCTTCTTTAGACTGCTGAGGGTAGCTGGTAAAGTAGAATTCAGAATAACTGGCAAATCCCAAATGCACAGCCACTGATCCATTGCCCCTGTTCCAAAGTGGTCATACGGGTTGTATGTTCAAGGTGCTGTCATCAATAACCATGGGCTCAGCTCCAGTTGGTGTCTGATGCTTCTCTCGCTATTCCTTTCCATCTTTCCCTGTCCAGTGTGGAGTGGCTTAATTTCCGTAGACAAGCTCCACAGGAATCTACTATATCATCTACCCATTCTCTGTGGGGTCTGCCTCTCCTATTTGAAAAATCTATTACGCCACATACCAGGGTCTTGATTTTTCATTTGTTGTTCATTTTGCAAATATGCCCAAATAGTTGTAGCTTCTGTTTTATGACCACCTGCAGCAGGTTCTTTCAGCTGTATCTTTCTATGTAATTCCTCACTGGTGACCTTCTGCATCCATCCTATCCTCAGAATCTTTCTATAACTCCTTTTGGATGCCAATATTCTTCTTTTCGACTCTTTGGTTATCACCCATGTCTCACATCCATACAACATGCTGCTGAATACACACATTTTCAAAACTCTTAGCTTCATTCCTAAATTAATCACTTTGGTTTTCCAGATCTTATCCATCCCCTTCAAACTTGCTCTTGCTTTTGCTATTCTAGTCGCTATTTCCTTCTTACAGTATAGATCATATGTTATGTTGCTCCCCAGATATGTGAACTTCTCTACATTTTCTAGTTCAATACCAAGGAAATAGGGAGGAAGATCAGTGTCCATATCTCCCAATACCATTGTTTTTGTTTTATCCATGTTCCTAACCAGTTTGGTACCGCTTCCCTTCATTTAGCATCTGCACCATTTTTGCTAGCTAAAGGTGCCCTGGTCAATATCTAGTCCTTCCTCCATTGTATCTGACTGCATTACAGTCTTAACACATTGAGAACATCCTGGCTACGTCTACACTAGCCAAAAACTTTGAAATGGCCATGCAAATGGCCATTTTGAAGTTTACTAATGAAGTGCTGAAATACATATTCAGTGCCTCATTAGCATGCAGGCAGCCTCGGCACTTCGAAATTTCTCGTCTCCTTTCAAAAGCCTCGTCTCCTTTCAGAAAGGAGACGAGGCTCCTTTTTGAAAGGACCCCAGCTACTTTGAAGTCCCCTTATTCCCATCTGCTCATAGGAATAAGGGGACTTCGAAGTAGGTGGGGTGTCTTCAAAAAGGAGCCCCATCGGGACAAGCCACGCGGTGGCGAGCTGCATCAATTTCGAAGTGCCGTGGCCGCCCGCGTGCTAATGAGGCACTGAATATGTATTTCAGCGCTTCATTAGTAAACTTTGAAATGGCCATTTGCATGGCCATTTCAAAGTTTTTGGCTAGTGTAGACACGGCCCCTACAATGTACACCAGTCCTAGTATACTCACTTAATAGCTGGGGAGCTGAGGAGCAAAGAGGAAATGATTTTGCAATTTTATTGAATGAGTGAATGCATTCCCAGATCATCTTTGGAATTCAGGTGCCACAATGATAGTTGGAAATTTGTCATTACATTGGAATAGTCCAAAGAAGAAACAGCAGCACAAGAAGGCCTGGTTTGTTCTGCCCCTGCACCAACAGGTAGATATAAATTGTCTTGTAAGCACCTCCTAAGTTTGCATGACTAGAAACTAAATATGGGAACTGCATACTTGGTCAACCAGTCCTTTTTCCTGCTCGAACTATCCCCTCAGCACCTATGCTAGTGCTTTTGTTCAAGGTAGTGTCCTATCCCACGGTATCAGTCACTTCTCTGAGGGTAGGTCTAGGTTACTGTGGAACATCTAAGCACTCAGATTTGATCTTCTGGGGTTCAGTTTCAAGTGTCTGGTAATGATGTGTGGAATTGACCTCTTGAGTCACAGTTGACCCCTGTGTTCCTTGCAAAATGTGTGTGGTAAAAGAGGTTGTCAGGAGAACCCAGTATAGACAGCCAAGTTAGAGTGCAGATAAATCATCCTTTTTTTTAGCCACACAATTGCCATAGCTACAATTGCACATCTACAGTCAACTTCCTTAACCTAGTGTAGACATAGCCTTGAGGAAACTACTCCACTATCTAATGAATATCTCTGTTGGTCCTACTTTTTTCATTTCATTTCATTCCATTCCATTCCTGTTGCAGTACCAACAGTCCCATTTACTACCTCTGCACCCGTGGTGTTTGCCCTAGAGCAGAAATGTATTTTCTTCTCTCTTACCACCACCCCACAACAAATATGCTGAATCTAATTTGGAGGAGTTCCCTTTTAGCATCATGAAAGACTTCACTCAGAAATAGACACTTTGCATGAAAACTTGTTTGGACAATAAAAGCTATTCCCCAGTTGGGAAAGTGACACTTGGCAAAGTTTGACTAGCTAATATACCCACCAAATATTTATCAAATTCTATTATCTCTGCCCGTCACCAAACTGTATGGTCTAGAACTGCTAAAATGTATATTATAGGATATTAATTTAAAAATTATGCAACAAATATTATTCATCCAAGTGTAATTTACATGTAGGTGTAGGGCCTAAATAAATTCCCTTGAAATCAGTTCAGATAATCTCTTCGGTTCCCTAATAATTGGTATTGCCCTTCTGTCAATACTTTCTGGTTACATAGGGTAGACCATGCAATCTTCCAGGTGTGCTTGCTTCACGGGGGGGCTATGTTTACACTTACTAAGAACTTCAAAATGGCCATGCTAATGGATATATTGAAGAATACTAATGAGGCACTGAACGGAATATTCAGCACCTTATTAGCATGCTGCCGGCTGGGAAACTTCAAAAGTGCCGCTGTTCTCTCGCCTGTGGCTTGCCTACATGGGGGTCCTTTTTGAAAGGACCCTCCCAACATCGAAATCCCCTTATTGCTATCGACCAATTTCAATGTTGGCAGGGTCCTTTTGAAAAGGACGCCCATGTAGGAGAGCCACAGATGAGCGAATGGTGGCACTTGTGAAGTGCCCTGGCTGGTGGCATGCTAGTGAAGTGCTGAATATTCATTTCAGTGCCTCATTAGAATTCTTCTGTGTCGCCGTTTCAAAGTTTTTTAGTAAGTGTAGACACAGCCTATATGAAGAGAGGCTATTGTAGAGAAGCAGCAATGATCAGCTAGGTGTGTGTTACCCATCATTGCTCTGGCAAGGACCAGTTTATATCCAGATTTTCCACTATATAGTACGTGGTGTGTATTGGTGTTTTTTGAAACAATTTTATATTACTTCTGGTTTTCTCCCTTATGCTATTGACATTAGGACCCCACTTTGCTAATGTAACCTAAACACCTACAATGTGGTGTTCACTGTCCCATATAATGGCACTTAGACCACTTCCACAGACCGAGCAGGTGTGTCTGCTACAGCCTTAGCTGAGAGGCAGCAGCTTTTAGCTCAAGCTAGAGAATCTCATGTACTAAGCTCCAGAGTTCCCAGGTTCAGTTCCGCCTGTTGGTGTTCCACTAGCTGCAGTATAAACAGAAGAAAATGACTCTCTGGTACCCAAAAAGCAATGTTAAAGGGTTTGTTTTTGTTTTAAAAAACATGAAGTTTCTCCTCCTGTTCCCAAGATATGTGCAATATTGATTTGCAGTTTCCGTACTGAGACCTAATAACGGAGGTAGCAGTGTTAGTCTGTACTCCAACAAAAGAGCAGCCATGTGGCACTTTAAAAGCTCACAATGACTTATTCAGTGGTGAGCTTTCATGGGGCAGACCTACTTCCATTTGACTACAAATCAGTATGTCAACACTGTGCGTAAGGTTTTCATAATAGGACTCTGATTATCCTTTTCTTTCTGCCCCTTTCCAGCCTGAGTCCCTGGCTATTTAGTTCTGTGTCCTAAGAAAACCGCACAATCATTTCACAGTTGGGGATAATTACAGGTGTGCTCACAGGAGCATTATAGGTGCGCTGGGGTTCAGATTTTCAGCAGCAGTGGGGGTAGGACAGAGGGACAGTCACTGATCAGCACCAGACTTTAGCTAGCACCACATTCCCCTGAAAGGTCTATAACATTAGACATCTAAACAATGTAATTCCCAAACAAATCTAAATTTTAACTGTTCTGAGTGTACTGCTTGTAGCTTGTCTGTTTCCCCAGGGCCGCCTCAGAGATGCTGTACATCAGCTGAAGTAACCTACATTCCTTATATTCAAACCTAATGGATGTTTGTATGGAAATTCCCCTTTAAAAACATCTAATATTTGTCAGTTTACAAATAAGCCCCCTATTTTAGTCATACTCCTTTTTTTTTTTTTTTCCCCCCCAACCAAACTAGAGAGCAGCTCCATTTGTTTTATAAGATAAGTAATTAGCTAGAGACATGCACAGAAAACTCCTCACTGGAATACTGCATGAATTTTTCTGGGAGACATCAGCCTATTAAAAGTAAAAGCATGTATTTCTTTTCATGTAGCTTTCTCTCTTCACTTGCTTTCCTCCCCAGTCCTATTACAATTGAAGGCATCTCTGCATCTTTGTAAGTGGCAGGATGGTTAACCAACATATGTGCAGTAAGTGGCCGGGCTGGTTTATGAAATCTCCATTACTAGAGATTAAGATCACGTTAGACACCTGTCAGAATTGGGCCAGATGGTGATTGGTCCTGCCATGGGTGTAGGGGACTGGACTGAAAGATCTCTCGAGGTTGCTTCCAGTCTTATGATTCTGTGCAATGTTATGCTGGGATCAGGCCAGCCAATGGGGTGGGGCAAAGGAGGTAATGGCTCTGAGGCCCAGAGACACAGAAGGCCACAGAGCTGCTGGCTGCCACCATCTCTACAGCAGCTATAGTGGCCACTGGATTCCCAGGTCCTTTCAGCAGCCCTGACAGGGGGGGCCTAGCTCCCACCCCTGAAAGGGTGTGGCCAAGGGTTGAAGGGGCGGGGCTTAAGGCTATTAGCCCTGCATCCCCCTCATGGTCTCTCAGAGCCACACACAGAATGGTGGCACTGTGGTCTGCAGCATTTTAACGGGGCCTGAAGCTCTGGCTGGCCCTGCTGCTGGTATGCTGACAGCAATGGCAGCTGTAGCTCCAGGTCCTTTTAAAATGCAGTATCTGGGGACAACTGTCCCCTTTGCCCCTGTATTAGCAGGCCTGGGTCCTTTTTAAATCCCTGTTTAAGCACTGGGGGCTGCCTGTGGGAGATGCGGTGCTCTCCCAGCAGTGCTCAGGGCTGCCTAGCCCCATGCCCACCACCAGATGTCCTGCCCCTTCCTGGGGCACAGAGCAGGACCCTCCCTGCCTGGCCCAGGGGTCTGACCAAGCTGTCGGCTCTACTGCCTGCGATATACCTTAGCTAGGAATGGGCTAATACCAAAGTACCAATTTTAGACAGTCCTAGACATTCACATATAAACCTGGCAGCTTTGCCCTAAAACTATAAGGGGCCAAAGGCAGTTCTGAATAATCCCAGCCAATGTACAAGTTCAATTCCAAAGCCTGTTGCAATTCTACAGCTTAGTTCCATCTCTGGTCATATTCACCCTGCACAAACAGACCTTTTTGTTTTATGGTAGCCGTATGCCATCCCATCCTCAAGAGCCATCCCAGCATAAATTATTCTCCTTGCAGAAACCTGGAAATCACACTTAAGAGAAACCGTGTAACAGAGTACCAGGTCTCAGGCTGGCTTCTGTAATTCTGAGAGGAAACGGCTGGCCTACTTGGACTTTCCTCTTTGGCCAGCTGACTTATTAGGAACCAAATATGGTAAAATCTCTGCTAGAGTGTTGCTTTTTTTGCTAGATATTGTGGGGAGGAGGATGGGGAAAGAGAAGAGTGCATCTCAGTGGCGTTGCTGACCTACTATACAGGAACATACAGCAGCAGAGGTAATATCAGAAAAATGAGTGATGTGAAAATGGCAAACTTACAAATGACAGTGGAGAGAGGGGTAGAGCAAGTTGCTGCAGCTTCCCTTAACTGTCAAGGAAGAGCAACTCTGAAGGCTAATGTTCTGGCTTGTTAGGTTCTAAAAATAAACAAGGCCTTCCCTTCCTAAATACTAGTTAACACACCTGACTGGTCTTTTTCTCATTTAAAGAGAGGAAAAAAAATACATTCCAAACCAGAGTTGTTCAAGTGAATTTACTTCCCTGCCTGATAGGCATCTTATGTTATTCCCTGTAGCAAATGTACAGTAATGATGTTAGGGAATTTAAGATACCAGATAAGCCCAGCAAAGCAATACGAGACACACCTGAGGGTAGTGGTGGATCATGTCACTTAAACCACGTGTTTGCCAACAAGAGTTAAAGAAAGCCTTGGGGATATTTACACCTATGACGTGGATATAGATACAGGAACCGCTTCTGGCACAGTTCCTCACAGTACTGTTTTAGGGCTCCAGTTTGTTCTTGGCTATGAAGTGCATCATATACTATGTGCTCTGGTGCAAGAACTGATTTTTTTCATGGTGTCGATATCAGAGAGCCATTGGGGAAGGTTGGAAGTGGAGAAGGGAAGGCCTCGCATATTTTTAGAACCTAACAAGCCAGAACATTAGCCTTCAGAGTTGCTCTTCCTTGACAGTTAAGCTAAATGGTCGTCTGGACATTATTTGTATATGTGTGTGGAGAATGAAGTTTTGTGGGGATAGCATTCATGGTATGGTTACTATAGTATGGCTCATGGTCCAAGTTAAAAATGCAGCTCATAGCGCGGACAAATATGGCCTTCATAATGAACCACGGCATCACTGTTTCACCTCTACAAATAGCAAGCTTCATGGAAAGCCCAGAGTTAAATTACTGCTTATCATTTGTCCTATCTAGAAATCCTGCTACTTCACTGAGGGCAGAGCAAGATTAAGTGACAGGCCAAGGTCGTCATAAATCCATCCTTCCTCTTCAGCAGTGTTACTACGACCACTACACATCATCTCTGTATGCAAAAACAGCCCGATTGGCCTTGGGAGGAGAGGACGTTTGTTAAAAGCACATTTTGACGTCTCATATATAGAAAAAAAAAAATTAATTCCATGATTTTTGAAGCTCTGATCTTCCAAGACTATAAAGCAAGTGCTGATGCCCCAGTACAAGGCATGGGATCTCTCTCCTGAAAATTTACTCTTACTTATGAGAGGATTATGGGTAGCAGTTTCTCATAGGTTTTATTTGGGAGCCAGATGAACAACTCTGGATTCGGGAGAAACATCAGAGTGAGATGCAGAAAGAGATGATCTTGCTGTCCTGAACAGGCAAAGCTGCTCCTTTAAGCTTAAGAACAAAAGAAATAGCTGGAAATCGGACCTGCAGCTCCAGACAGAGCAACACAATTTCCTGACACATTGCTCCTCCTTGGTCTGGCATGGTTGGGACCTGATTGGTCCTGAACAAGAAAATTTGCAGGACCAGGGGAGGCCCCCTTCCATGGGTCCCAAACCTACAGCAGGCACCCTGCTGCCTTGGCCCCCCAGTGGACTGCTCACCCATCTGCTGAGGGGAGCAGGCAATGGCTGTAGGGTGCCTGAGCCCTAACCCCAGCATTGCTCAGCCACAGGCCCTGCCAGAAGACACTGGCTCTAGCTTCACCTCTGCGCTGCCCCCCGCTGGGCTACTGAGGCTGTTATCCCTGGCCCCTGCACTGCACCCCTGCCTGGGCTTTCTGGTACAGGAGCATTGATGATGATGCAGGACCAGAGGATGCTGGTTTTAGGAGGTGCATCCTATCCTAATGGAGCTCTTATTCCTCATCCTCCCTGTTTAGCAGCTGGTCCTCTCTAGACTGCTCTTACAGTACAAAGCTATGTCCATTTATCAAATCCCTTGACATTTATTCATTACAAGGAACCCAGATTCTGTGGTGATGGCTGCCTTAAAATGCTAAATAAATACTACTCCAATCTGAATCTCTGAAATCTCTCACTGTAAAGGAAGTCACAGAAGGTACGTCTGGAGACCCAGAGTAGTGAAAACAAAGTCAACCAAACAAACAAGGTTACTCTACACACACACCTGATTTCTCCTCATGGAAGACCGATGTGGACAGAGCATTAAAGTTGGATGAAACTACTTGAATCACAGGCGGACAGTGCTTTTGGAGATCGTAGCTTGTGTCAAGGAAGCAGGCATGAAGACAGTAGTGTCAGAGATAAACAAAAATTTTCTTTTAGGGGTAAAGTCTGAAACAGAAATCTAGTTAGTTTGCTGAGTCACAGCCACTGCTAAGCCTGTTGCTATTCTCTGTTATCCTGCAATGTCTTGCAATTTGTGTTATTGATATAAATTACCTCAATGATAGCATTGAAAGCCAAATTTCAAAAGCTGAAGCAGCTACTAAATTATGGGGAACAGCAAAGAATGAGGCACAGAGAAGTCTGAGAAGCATTGGCTCATCGGAGCACCTAAACTAATGGGTGGCAAATACAGTTCACTGCAGCTAGTAGTTGAATAATGTGCCTTGGAACAATGGCACGATAGAGGGGATGGCACCATGGCGAGTGGGGAGGTTATTAGAGGAATGCCTCTTAGCGCTCTAAGTGCAAAGTGTTACTGCACAATAGGTAGTGGCAGTCAAAACCAACACCCAGCTGGAGGAAAGCACTCTGCAATAGAGAGGATATCTGTTTAGACTCCTGTAATGGAGAGCTACCATTTGAACAGAAGACCATTTTCTCCTGTAAGCAGGAAGGGGATGACTGACTTAAGTATCAGGCTAAAATAATTTCATAGTTGACCTCATGAAAGTCCTTTCAACCAAAAGAAGAAAAGTTGGGGTCAGTCATTTTTAAAAAGGGCAACACAAATTATTAGGGGTTGGAAATGGGAGCCATATGAGGGAGATTAAAAAGACTGGGACTTCTTAGCTTAGATAAGAGGAGACTCAGGGTGGGATGTTGATAAAGGATTATATAGTCATGACTGGTGCTGAGAAAATAAATAAGAAAAAGTTTATTTACTTGTTTCCATAATGCAAGAACCAAGGTTACCAAATGACTTCAATAGGTAGCAGGTTTAAAACAAAAGGAAGTATTTCTTCACACAGTGAGCAATCAACTTGTGGAACACCTTGCCAGAGGAGGATGTGAAGGTCAGGACGTTAACAGGGTTCAAAAAAGAACTAGATAAATTCGTAGGGGATAGATCCATCAACGGCTGTTATCCAGGATGGGCAGGAATTGTGTACCTAGGCTCTGTCAGAAGCCTGGAATGGGCAACAAGGGATGGATTACTTGATGATTACCCATTTCATTCTTCCCTCTGGGGCTCTTGACCTTGGCCACTATCGGAACACAGGATGCTGGGCTAGATGGACCACTGGTCTGAGCCAGCACAGCCATTCTTATGGTCTTGTGTTAATTGATGGAGGAGCTAGTTGGGGGAAAAAAAGGGAAGAATTTTTCACAAGTGTGGTGTGTGGCTATTCTTATCTCTTAAATGTGCCACTGAGCGGATCTGCCTTTTTCAAGATGAGCTCCTGAGTTACCTTTGACTTCTTTTTATACTTGGACTTTCAGAAAAATTGGAACAAATTGTTTCAAAATGAGAAGAAAATCCTAAACATTCAGTTCAGATATGAAATGTTTTAGACCATATTTTTTCAGACAAAATTTTGTCAAATCAACATGTTCCCTTATAAAGTTTCTATTTACATGTGATAACATTTTACAATAGAAAAATGCTCAAGTGAGAAGCTTTGAATCGCATCTTAATGTTGATACTATAGCCTGTAAATGTAACATTTAATCACTAGAGGCAAACATGAATATTTGGGGTAAATGTCATGGCCAGGAGCAGACCAAAATTATATTTGTGTAATTCTATGCTCCTCTGAAGTAGTTAGAGCTGAAACTGATACCAGGTTAGAATGGTAGCACTTTGCATCCACATTGTGGTGGTGTAAATATTGTGCAAAGTTCAGAGAGAGAGAGACTCAGATTAAACATGTGCCTTCAAGCCATAAATAGTATACCAAGGTAGAGAGAGAAAAGGAAGCAGGAAGTGATAGGTGTTGGGAGTTCCAACGATATTGGGGCAAAAAAGGAAGGACAATCTTTATCAAATATCCTGTGGGGACAAATATTGCAGTAGGTCACTTCCATCTTGAGCAGTTCTGTGGTGTTTGTTCTTATGAAAAGTAATTCTTTTGAACCCCCTATTTGGTCCACAGTTTTCCCATACTCCAAACAGCACAACTAAGGGTTCTTCTGAATTCTATGCCACTTATAGATCACTTCTTTCCTTACTATGCAGTTCAATCCTGATAAACAACAGGTTGAATCTCTCTAATTTGGCACACTGTCTTATCCAGCAACATCTGTAATCCAGCATGATTTTAGTTAGCCGGATGACCACTTGTTGTGGGTGTGGCTGAGTTTTCCATGGTCCCATAAAACTTGTTTAAAGCCCCCAGTCCTGGTTCTCGGTGTTCTGTGCGGTTATTTATCTCTAATTTACCTCTAAATGTCTTTCTAAGAGCTGAGTAAGGAGTGGAAGCATTGATGATGCTGCTAGACCATATTGACCTTCTGTAGACTAGCAAATTCTCTGGTTTAGCACCAGACGGGTCTTGAGGATGCTGGACTAGAGATGTTCAACCCTGTGCAACAATCTTTCTACTAAAAGTAGGATGCTTTGTGTACTCTATGTTCTGGATTACAGACATTTCTAAAGTTGTGGAAACCATATTGGCAGGAGAGCCCTTTGCATAGGATGCAATCAATTAGTCTTATTATTTAAAACCAGTTTTATCTCCACTCTATTTAAAGCTGGTTTCTGTGTGTGAAATTAGAGCAAGCTAATTCACTGCATTTTAAAGTCTGTTGTGAGGAGAGATTTCTGTCATTAGTTGGCTCATATTTTGCCGTGCAGGAACAATAGTTGAGTCAGTTACACCAGGTATTTTAAAATGCACAGCACATAAAAGTACTGATCTTTCCAAGAGATCATATTTTTACCCTAATCTCAATCTATTAGCAGCAATATGGAAAAGGAGTTGGGGGAAGTGGGGGTGGAGTTTAAAATAAGATTGGAAATGCAACTGAGAATTACTGATGAATTGTAGAGGAAATGGTCCAAAACTGAAATTATACATTTTCTATATGTATGATTAGGGTACCAAATACCCCAGAGGGAGTAATCATCAAGTGATCCCTCTCCTGTCATCCATTTCCAGCCTCTGACAGAGGCTAGGGACACCATTCCGACCCATCTTTGCTATTTGCCATAGATAATCCTCACCTCCATAAACTTAGTTCTTTTTTGACCCCTGTTTAAAGTACTGGTCTTCACAACATCCTCTGACAAGGAGTTCCAGAGGCCTACTGTCTGAAGAAAAGTTTCCTTTTGTTTGTTTCAGTCCTGCTACCCATTCATTTTATTTGGCGATCCTAGTCCTTATGTTGTGGGAACAAGGAAATAACTTTTTCTTTATTCACTTTTCCCACGCCAGTCATGATTTTATAGACCAATATCATATCCCCCCAGGATATAAGAACTACCTGCATACCTCTGGTTGAAAACCACTCAATTACATCAATGGGAGACACCCTGCAGCTGCTGTAAGTGTAAATCTGCCTTGAAACTTTAAATCCCATTCTTTTTTTTTTTTTTGAAGAATCTAATATTGGGGTGGGAGGGCAGTAGGTTAGTGAAATCCACTCTGATATGGCATCCCCCACACACCTCTAAAGATATACCTTGGATGTGATTTGCATTTGACACAGGAGGGTCTGTGGTTTTTAGATTACTGAGAATTGTGAATATAAGGCTGCAATAGCTGAAATGTCAAAGTATAAGGCTGGCCCAGTGCATCTCCTCCAGTAGAAACTCCATCCATGCAAGTGGGAAGGGAATTTTTCCTACATGTGTTTGTGCATTGGGGTGGGATTACCAACACTATTCAGAACGGCTTGTTGAACATATTTGGATGTTTCTCTGCCACATACCCTTGAGTTCCGACTATTATTAGAGAGGACCATTGTCAATGTATTTGACCTATCCTATTACACCCAGTAATTCCTGGAACAGAGGGAATTATTTTTCCCTTCCTGTGGTAAATATTTGGAGTATTTGCAATAAAATCTAGAGGCAGAAGACTTACAAAATAAGAAGATTTTTCATTTACCCTGGTGGTCTGGAAAGCATTTTCTTATCTAGGACAAAATGAATGGTGCTTTTAAAAAAAATTGTTCCCATGTTGACAGACTGGATGAGAACCCCATTAAAGAGAAAGCAATTCAAAAAGCAGCTCTGTGATCAGAAGAATGACTCTGTCAAAGCTATAGCCTTGCTACCACTCCAATCCACTTCCTGGACTTGTTCCAAGTCCTATCTACTTAGGTTTGTTGCCAAAAGAAACTATTTTGTTTTTACAGTCGTCAGCACTCTGGCGATAACATAGATACAGAAGCACAGTGAAACCAATATAGATACAGAAAGGCAAGAGGTATTCTACGTGGCCTTCTGCACAATCCACAACACCCTGAAATTCAGTCCCAGGCTGAATTTCCTATGCTTGATATCAGTTAGAAAAAATCTTCTCCTAACATGGGTGCTGACAAGGGATTCCTGGAGGGAGAATAAACATGGCAAGCCAAGTTGTCCTCTTGTCACTTTCCTGAACACATTCCAAGGGGAACATGATGATCTTTCCTTCCAAGCTCACTCTTGCTTGGAGATATTCCGTTCTGTCATTATCCACTCTCACTTTGTGGGTGAATCATACACGGACTTCTCCAGCATCCCACTTGAGGCGTCTGTAAAGTGCTTTAACCTCACCGTGATTGATTGCCCTCAGCCGGGGGGACTATTACTAATTGAGCTGAGACATTTCCCGGGCAGTTACAGCTGAGTTTTACTTCATGCTGTGAAGCCTCCAACTCCAAAAGCTAAGCAGCGGTTGCTTGTCTTCTGCGAGAGTTCAGCATTCTCAGTTGTTCTTTCCTACTGGTGTTTTTCCATGGCCTAGTCAAGTAGATTTTTGCAAGGATGGGCAACCTAGGCTAGTGAATGTGCTGCACAAGTGGCCCTCCTTCAGCTCAGTGGGCCACAAGATAGTCCTAACCAAGATGGTTTCCTGGGATAGGGTAGTTTTGCTACCTACATTTGCGTACCTAGAATCTGTGGGGTGTGCCGACTGAACCTAGCAGTGCTTTGAATGCTGTGGGAGCACCTGGCTCTCACGATGTTGTGTGCAGGCAACACACACCTCGCTTCATGTGCCCTAGTTTTACGTGCATGTCACCTTAGACATGGGGAAAAAACCCACACAGTTGGAAACCAGAATCTGGCAATTCTGCAGCATAGACAATGGTAAAAAAGAAAAAAAAGTCATGCAGGCCACACCTAGAATCCTGGTGGGCTACATGCAACCCACAGGCCACAGATTGCCTATCACTGGGTAAGAGGACATGGCTCCATGCTGGGCGATGGAAACGCAGACTCTATAAACTATGACAGCAGACTGAAAATTGCAGAAGCACCTGAATGGTGACTGGACATTTAATTGATTGATTTGTTTAGTCATTGTGCAGGTATTGTTCAACAGCTGTTCTGCCCCACAGGGAACTAAACTTAATTGGTGGTGACTGTTTCTCTCTGTATATACATGGAAAAAATCAGCAGTGAATAATGGATATGTGTTTGTCGAGACAAGAATAAATACCTGGGTATGAATTTCATTTCTGGTATTCCAGTGGGCATGCAAATAGTAGGCAGCAGAGTTGTCGCTGCAGTATTTCAAGATGGCATTAAATTATCTGCTGGGTTCAAGAATTCTTAGCTATGGAGTTACACCTCTTGGTCTCAAGTGCATCAGCTCCCTGCCACACCAGCTTCTCTGCCCTGGCAGGGAATTACCCCAGGGTTCTGTTCCCTGCTAGGTAAGGTTTGGACTGGTACTCAGTGCACCCAACTTGGCATTTTCTCAGAGATGTCTCTGCAGGATCCTACCTGCTCACTTGAACACTCAGGCTATGTCTAAACTTCAGGCTTCTGTTGAAGGAAGTTTTGTTGACAGTGCACGCACCCAGACTGCATATCTCTCTGAAGAGGTCTGCCACGTTGGGAACATTCTGTTGACATCCCTGTTAACCTCACACCATGGGGTATAAGGGAAGCCTGAACAGAGGGGATTTTTCCAATATTTGGCCCCATATGAATGGCCAAATGTCTGAAAAGCCTCTCCAGACAGAAAGATGTGTCAGCAAAAGATGTGAAAATTGCAATAATCAATTTTGCATATATTTTGCTGATGGTTCCCTGCAGTTTAGAGACAGCCTCACAGACGGTAAGCTTCTTGCTCCTTTATAGTGACAATATGCAGCAGCTTAGCAGCTTCACTGAGGCTGACAAACCTTCTACTTGAAACAAAGCACTGAACTGGTTTGTGATAAAGGTAGAACAACATAAGAATTGCCATTTACTGGGTCAGACCAAAGGTCCATCTAGCCCAGCATCCTGTCGGCCGACGGGCCAGTGTCAGGTGCCTCAGAGGGGGTGGACCGAAGACAATGACCAAGCTACTTGTCTGCTGCCGGCCATCTCCAGCCTCTGACAAACAGAGGCCAGGGACACTGATCCTACCCCCTGGCTAACAGCTTTTATGGACCTAACCTCCATGAATTTATCTAATTCTTCTTTGAACTTTCTTTATAGTCCTAGCCTTTTCAGCCTCCTCTGGCATTCATTAACAAAATGGCATAGTTTTAAGTGATACCAAGTAAAAATAATAAAGATGAAGAGCAATAAAAAATTAACCAGCTATAGATTTTGTTCCGTTTCTCCACTTACAGCAACATCTCTGGCTATACTGGCTTCACCCTTAAAGAATGGCAGTGCTGGTTTCTTTGTTCCTTAGAACAAAGGATACTTAGGGGTTTGCTCCCCCATCTTTAGGTCCAGTGAACCTTTGAAATATATTCTTAGTTTTTCTCCTGCTATCTAGTGTAGACTGTTGGTTCTTTCACTTTTCATTATTTTTAATGTGCACAAATATCCCACTGGTTAATGGATAGGTTTTTTCCCCTTTGTCTTTGGTGAGGGGGCAGGGGGAATCAACTTCCCTGGATATGATTGATTTAAGCATATTTTAGTCATGAATTTGCTATATCTGTGTAAAGTTCTTTGTGTTAACCTTGCATACATCATGCAAGAATATTAATTATCAGTGTGTTATTTGCCCTTCTATGGTATATTTTATATGCCACTTTGGAGTAGCTGAACATCTAGGTGTTGCAAGCCTCTCCTAGGATTAATGATACCCAGGATAATCTGGCTGCAAAATAAGTTATTTGTACATGCAGCCTGATAAAATGTGATTGGAACCATTTTAGAAAACTGACACTATATTAACACAAACATTTTTATTATTGTAACTATTCTCTAAGGGCCTAATTAAAGTCAAGGTCCCATTCATGTGACTTCACTGGGTATTAGATAAAGCTCTTCATCCTGCTGCATTGTGAAATTCCTCTTTAAATACTGCATTCACCAGCAGTATTTTTGTTTCCTCTCATTCTTCAGTTCTGGGTATGCAATAAGTGTTGTTGTTCTAAAATACACTGTCTCCTTTTCAGAGGGCAACAGGAAACCAATCTCCTATTCAGAAAGCTCAATAAAGCATCTTCTTTAGGCATTAAATTCAACAGTAGGACATAATCTCAAACTCGGGGAAAAATGAGGTCTCTTTGCCAGGTTTTATCTTATCAGCCAGGAAGCCTTTATCAGGGCAAATGGATATTGTTGTAATTACTTTTCTGAAACCTTACCCGATAGAAAATTAGTTTACCTGATTAAAACCAGGTTTGGCTGATAGAGGCTTGGGGTTTAAAACTAATTTTGAAAGGACTGCAAGTAGTTGTATGATTTCATCTTTCATTTTCTAGCCATTTTGAATTGTGTTCCATTAAGATTTTTCGTTTTCATTTTGTGTTCCCTAAAAACAATGAACTTAGAAGGCTTGTGTGGTTGGCATGGAGATATTTCTCATTTATCTTTTTCTATAATGATTTGAGTGAACACACACAGACACTCAGGCAGAGGGGTAAGAAAATATGGACTAGGGTCAGATTTTTCACAGCCAAATCTTAACTGAAGTGACACTCCAGTTTTAGGTTTATTTTATAATTGGAGTTTATTCCCAACAGGTACATCAAGGGCTTGTCAACGCATACAGCACTGCAATGCCTTAGTACTGGGGGGCTAATGCAAGACAGCGCCTTTGGTAGCATGCAGTGGGGAACCTTTTTGGTCAGGGACCAACAGCCCACAGAAAAATAAGTCGGGCCACACACAAGCAAAGAAAAACAAGACCCCCATTACTCACCTGCTCTCCTGCCAGCAAAACCTGTGCACTTTGGTGCTTATGTAACTTATGCTACTAAGTGTGGTGGTATAGTCACACCAGGAGTGTCATAAATTATGCCAAAGTATGCTGTGGTGTGGGCATAGCATTTGTCTCTGCACGTTTTAAAATTAACTGGGGTATGTGTGTGTGTGCGTGTGCGTGCGCCCCTCCAAACCAGTGGGGGGAAATACACCAATTTGACTGGTAGCTGGAATGGAAAACGGTCAAACTCTGGGAAGTTTTGTCTAAGATTCCTACTGAGATTTTTAGGCTCACTCAAACTGAAAATTCAAAAGTCTCATATGCACAGTTTGTTAAGTGTGTTTGTATTACCTCATCCTCCATTCACCTCCAGTCTGTTTCATTTCCTTGTTGCATGTTTCGTCAGCAACAACTCTTAAGTTTTGTGGGTTTTTTTGTTGTCTTAGAATTGGGATCTTGTATGTTTGAGTACAGAAGCTAGTCCAGTGATTCTCTGACTTTGATTCAAGGTCTCTAGGTGCTCCTGGTGTATCAATAATCTCAGTCCTGTCCTGCTGTAAGTGCTGGGGACTGGACTTGATGTTCTCTTTAGGTTCCTTGCAGTTGTACGACTATGAAGACTAACCACTAGAGAAGCAAAATGCTAAAGATGCAAAACTATCCAGAGGAACTGGAAAAAAAATTGGTGTAAAATTCTTCATTTTTTTTCTTACTACTCTAACACAGCATTTTAACTCTTCTAAATCCAGTTTGGTCCATGTCTCTCTAGCCATCAAGAAACTCTGTTTTCTAATGTCCTATCCATGCTAGAAAGAGATCTGCAGTCTAGAACCGATCATCATTAGCTATCCCTTTTATTGGAGCTGTATTCCAGGCCTCCTCTTGTAGCAGGCAGGGCAAAAATTGCTACCGATTCTATTTCATAATACATAGTCCTGCTAAGTGACTGCATTGATGATAGTCACTTGGGTCTACAGGAACTCAGGACCGCTGGTTCCAGGAAAAAGTTTTCATTCTGCCATTTTGTGTTGTAGCTTTTATTTCCAGATGCTTCGCTTTTCTCATTTGTTTTACAAACACACCTGATATATGTGTGAGTAATTCTGTCACTTACATAGCAGCCAACATACATTTTCTTTAGCACAGTACAGACATTAACTGAAACAGCTTACAAAGATACTGTTATAGATCAACTTACAGGCTTTTGATAGTCTGAGAGCAAGGTAATTTTGAGCTCAAATCCTGATTCTACCATTTACTTACATGCTGTGTGACCTTTAGCAAGTAACCCTCTACCCACTCCCAACTTCCACCTCCATAAAACGGAGGTAATTCTCTATGTTCAGCACCTTGCAGCAATGGATAAAATGCTGTTTTCCTTTCTTGGACAAATATATTGGAGGCTGTCTAGTTATTATTTCTGTAGCATTCTGAATAAGTACAATGCTGCTATGAAGACCGGTTGCTGCTGGAATTTTTAGTTTACCTTTGCAAATAATTAACACTACTGACTATTCAGAATACTAAGCACTATAGTAATGTGCTCTGTGAAATTATTCAGCACACATGACAAGGGAGAAGCCTGGGAAGTCATGTGCCTACAGACACTCATCAGGGTTATGAAGTCATTGAATGAATGAGGGGTACTGGAAAAATTTAGATCTGAAAAGAATAACTCCTGGGCTTCCTGTGAAGTGTTTAATTTAACAACTGCACTTCTAGTTCAAGATATCATACCTGAAAGTGTGAAAGGCTCAGAAGGGAGCAGGCAAGCAGCAAAACTGTTGTAAAGCAAGGCTGTAAAGAGGTGCTGTGTTTGGGTTAGAAGGAAGGTTTAGGCCAGGGTCTAGGCTCTACATATGTGATCAAATCACCACTTGGTTGGAAAGAGGAGCAGGGGGACCCAGGGATGGATGAGGTATACAGAATTCTTTAGTGCAGGCACTCATTCCATCTCAGACCCCAATCCTGTCTGAGTGAGCCCCAAAGTAACCATAGGTACGGTCTTTTATCCAAGTTAGTATGTAAATCTACTTATATATTACAATGCTCTCTAAATCCTTATTTAGCAACATAAACACCCATAGGGTGAATATTGCTAACCACTAACATCCAAGATATTGACCGCTGGCTCAGCTTTTGCTTGAAACATTAGTTTTACTATCATACACTTAAATGATTCTGGCTGATGTTGTTTGCCAACTGTTTGAGACTCATGGTTTCTATTACACAGGTTCATTTTAATGGGATTAGAAACTGCTGGTATAGTAGCCTTAGGTGATTACTGTGTGATAAGAGAAGTTTTTTTTGTTTTCAGACACAGGGATGTTCTCGCCCCAAAATTAAAATCCCTGTGTTACAAATGAGGAAGAAGTTTTCTTTTGAATCTTGCTAATTTATAAAGGCAAAAGCACAGCCATGTGTACTTGTACATCTTTCCTTGCTGCGCCTCATCAAGTTCACAGGGCTGTTTGCTGGAAAGGCTCATTAGGGACCTATTCCACTTTGCATGCTGCTGTTGAAATAAAAGCAAGAATTACAAGGATGAAAATTTTCTTCATTTAGGGAAAAGGAGGTGCAGGGTTATTAAAGCACTCACCAGCCCAATTAACTGAAGAAGAAAATATGGGCAGACCCTTGATGCCGTTTACATTAATTGGACTTAGACTGTGGCTAGCAAGAAGTTTTTTTTCCTTAATGGAAGAGCAGATCTAGAGCAATATTTAGGAAGTTTCTAATATCAGGAAGCTGCTACCTTTGCTTTTGTTAGCTGGAGAGCAATAGAAATATGGAGTATGGGTCTGTTTATCATTTTAAATGGGCTAAAGAGGGCCACCATTGATGCCCTGGAAACCTAATGGCTTGGTGGTCAGCTCACTGACTGGTGCATAGCCTTGTTTGTTCCATAAGTGCAAAAACATATGGTTGCTTCTAGGAAGAAGTTGAGGGTAGGGTGGGGCTGGGGCTTGTTTCCCAGCCCCGGCCCCGTAAAAGAGCCGTGGCATGGTGGCCGCAGTGGTGAGAGCGGCACCCACCACTCTGGCAGGGTGGAGAGCCCTGTCTCCTCTTAGCCTCTGTTCTGCTGTTGCGGCTGCCCCCAGTGGTCACTGTGCAGTATGACTTTCCCTGCACTTAGTGGTCCAAGGGATGAGTCTGGAGTGCATCATCCCTCCTCGATGGATGTGTCTACACTTGTATTCCTCTTTCGGAAAAGGTATGCACATGAGGGAATTTGAAAATGCAAATGAGGTGCATATGTGGCAGCTCGTTTGCATATTCTTATTTCGAAAGAGCTTATTAAATAATGGGAAGGAGGATTCTTTCGATGATGGGGGTTTACTTTCAAAAGAGTGGCCCAGCGTTTCTCACTCTGCAGGCTCAACCGAACCCTGATCTTGGCTTAAGTTAAGGTTGGAGGAAGCTGCATACCAAACTTCCTGATCACAGCTCTTAGTCTGGGAGTTCTTGAACAAACATAGCACTGAGAGGCAGGCAGAACAACACACACTAAACATACACTAGATGGGTCTACAAAGATCTCTCTAGGATGTCCTGGCTCTTGGAAATGAGACATTCAGAGAAGTGGAGTATAAAGAAAGGTTTAATTTATTAAGTACACATCCAGTTCAACCATGGGAGTATGGACATCCTCTGGTTTTATGATGTGGCCCCAATTCAGATGTAAATTAATACTTTCAGTATATCTGAGACAGACCAGCAAGTATTTTTATCCCATTTTACAGATGAGGAAATTGAAGCAGAAAGGCTAAGTGCCTTCCCAAAGCTACATTGTGAGTCAATGGCAAAGGCTGAATTAGAAATTGGGGTCTTAAGAGGTACAACTCCATGCTTGTTTCTCTAGCTTGCTTTATCAGAGAAATTTCCCCCTGGAGAAGTTGTATGTTTGCAATCCCACTAGCACCAGGTTGTGCACTCAGTGAAACCGCTGAAATTCTGACACTGAATTCAGCAATGAGGACTGTCTTCATTTATTTTCCTTTGGTATACAATTTGGCTCACATGAGCTGTCTACACGTACACGCTACTTCGAAGTAGCGGCACTAACTTCGAAATAGCGCCCGTCGCGGCTACACGCGTCGGGCGCTATTTCGAAGTTAACTTCGACGTTAGGCGGCGAGACGTCGAAGTCGCTAACCTCATGAGGGGATCGGAATAGCGCCCTACTTCGACGTTCAATGTCGAAGTAGGGACCGTGTAGACGATCCGCGTCCCGCAACGTCGAAATTGCCGGGTCCTCCATGGCAGCCATCAGCTGGGGGGTTGAGAGATGCGCTCTCTCTCCAGCCCCTGCGGGGCTCTATGGTCACCGTGGGCAGCAGCCCTTAGCCCAGGGCTTCTGGCTGCTGCTGCGGCAGCTGGGGATCCATGCTGCATGCACAGGGTCTGCAACCAGTTGTCGGCTCTGTGGCTCTTGTGGTGTTTAGTGCAACTGTGTCTGGGAGGGGCCCTTTAAGGGAGCGGCTTGCTGTTGAGTCCGCCCTGTGACCCTGTCTGCAGCTGTGCCTGGCACCCTTATTTCGATGTGTGCTACTTTGGCGTGTAGACGTTCCCTCGCAGCGCCTATTTCGATGTGGTGCCGTGCAACGTCGAAGTTGAACATCGACGTTGCCAGCCCTGGAGGATGTGTAGACGTTATTCATCGAAATAGCCTATTTCGATGTTGGCTTCACGTGTAGACGTAGCCATGGTGGGTCAAAATTCAACTCTATGTGAGTCTTGGACAACTTGACATCCGACGACTGAACCAAAAAGTCTTTTGCTTGGATGTAGGTTTAGAGCACTGTTGTCAAAACTGAAATGTTCCAAGGGAATGTGCCCTGACAATGGGGGAGGAGGAGGGAGTTCACTCGGGAAAGCCTCTCGCCCAAGAAACTATCTGCTCTTCGGAGGCTTGGTAGTCAGTGCAGTCTCATGGGATGTGAACAACCCAGGTTCAGGGCCCTGTTCTGCCTGATTCGCTCTCGCAACCCAGCTGAGTGGCCTAACTACCTGGCTATTCTGACACGGGGGGGAGTGGGGGGGTGGTCATAGAATCCTAGGCCTGGAAGAGACATCAGGAGGTCAAGTCCAGCCCAATGCCCAAAGCAGGATCAACCCTAACTAAATCATCCTAGCCAGGACTTTTTGTCAAACAGGGACTTGGAATCTCCATCCCTAGAGGATTTTACCACTTCTCTAGGTAAGTCAGTCCAGTGTTTCACCACCCTTCTGGTGAAATAATTTTTCCTAATATCCAACCTACACCTCCCCCTCTGTTAGACCATTATTCCTTGTTCTGCCATCTCTCACTACTGAGAACAGCCTCTCTCCATCCTCTTTCGAGTCCCCCTTCAGAAAGCTGAAGGCTGCTATCAAATTGCCTCTTGCTCTTTTCTTCTGCAAATTAAATAAGCCCAAATCCTTCAGCCTCTTCTCCAAAGGCCATGTGCTCCAGCCCCCTTTCTGGTTTCTCTTTTTTCAGACACGCACCAGTGCAAAAGTCCTTGTTCATGTCTGGAAATAGGTTTTTATTTTTGTTTTTTGCAAAGCTGAATGGTTTTCTGGCCATCTCCGGTTTTCTGGCCATCTCCAGTTTTCTGCTACTGCCAAGTGCCTTGAGTTGGTTTGTATTGGTTTTAAGAGACCCTAGGAAAAAATATAGGTGAAGCAAATATATTGCTTCCTGCCTGCAAGTTGCAGCCTAACCATTTGAACTTTAGAGTAATATTCCTGCTGAATTCAATGGGATTTGGATCTGGCCTTAACAAAACACATACAGTAGGTGAAGGAAGGGAACTAATATTCAGACTTATCAATATTACTCTTTGGCTGGTTACTTTTCTGCCACTCTTGCATAAGAACAGCCATATTAGTTCAGACTAAAGGTTGCTCTAGCCCAGTGTCCTGTCTGCCAACCATGGCCAATGCCAGATGCCCCAGAGGGGGTGAACAGAACAGGTCATCACCAAGTGATCCATCCCCTGTTACCAATTTATAGCCTCTGACAACCAGAGGCTAGGGATACCCTTCCTACCCATCCTGCCTAATAAACATTGATGTTTTTACAAGTTCTTGTAGGTCTAAGTATGGAGAGACCTATGCATTTTCCCACACAACTATCATTTGCCTTGAGATTTCTTGTCGGTGTCACAGCAAAAGCAGCTCTTGAGGTTGGATTTAGAGGAGAGTAAGGCAGCAGTTTTTCAATGCCTCAATTCCAAGCAGGGATCTAATTTTATCTAAGGCTTTGGATCAGACCCATAATCCTTTTGCATGGATGTCTCTGTTGGGATTTTAAGAAAGCAATATGTTTAGGATCAGTTCTGAAATATGCACCTGTGCACAGGATTCTTAGCCAATGAACAGATGGCTTATTTGTGTTCTGCTCAAGCCAAGCAATAAATACAGTCCTGCTTCAGAAAATGTTTGACTTAAAAACTTATTTTTGTAGCACCTGCACAATCACATCTTTGAGTGATAAGTGTAATTCTCTGTTAACGAGTTCTTAAACTTCACATCAGATGTAATTAACAAACACATTAAAACATACAGTTGTTGCTATTCTCAGCCTGTTGAGTGCAGGAAGTCATACACACTGAGCTTCTGCTTCAGTTTCTCTTTGTAATTTGGTTCGGGAGTGACACAAACTCCCTTTTGCTTCTGTGGGAACTTGTTGGGTTCTAATGATGGCGGTGGAAGCTACTGTCCCTAGGAGGCACAAGTGGTGTTTCTTTAAGCAACAGACATGGCACAGTTAATTATAATTAAGTGGAGGCAAATTTCAGGTGGGCTTTTGAATTTATTCTGCCCTTTTCACATGGAACTTGGATTTAAATTTGGAAGCCAGAGACCTACTATGATGAGTATGTAATGTGAAGTCAAAATAGTCTTGCATTTTACTAAGGTGGTATTATATAACCATACTGACCAGCTGTGTAAAAGTTTTGGAAAAAAATGTTCTGAATATTATCTAGTCCTGGCACTCACTGCTGTTTGGCCTTGAAGGCAGGTTGTCTGCATAGTGCTTTTCTATCTCCACTGCTGTGTAAACATGAATGAATTAAACATTTGAAATACTCATGAGTTAATACAGTAAACTCTTTTATATCTGGCAACCCTGGGATCCGTAGGTTCCAGAGTGACCTGGATAAGTTGGAGGATTGGGTCAAAAGAAATCTGATGTGGCTCATCCCAGAGTCCTGCACTTGGGATGGAAGAACCCAAACATTTTTATAGGCTGGGGACTGACTGGCTAAGCAGCAGTACAGCGGAAAGGGACTTATGGGTTATAGTGGATGAAAGTCTGGATATGAGTAAACATTGTGCCCTTGTAGCAAAGAAGGCAAATGGTATACAGGGGTGCATTAGGAGGAGGATGTTGAGCAGATGTGGAGATGTTGTTGTTTCCCTCTACTCCAGATGTGGCCTCACCAGTGCCGAATATTGTGTCCAGTTTTGGGGCCCCCAGTATAGAAAGGATGTGCATGTACTGGAGCGGGTTCAGTGGAGGGCAACAAAAACGATTAAGGGACTGGAGCACATGACCTATGAGGTGAGGCTGAGGGATTTGGGCTTTAGATTTCAGAAAAGAAGACTGAGGGGTGATTGAATAGCAGCCTTCAACTGCCTGAAGGGGAGCGCTAAAAGGGTTGGAAAGAAACTGTTCTCAGTGGTGACAGACAGCAGAACAAAGTGTAATGGTCTGAAATTACAGCAGGAGAGGAGTAGGTTGGATATTAGGAAAAACTACTTCACCAGAAGGGTGGTGAAGAATGCGAATGCGTTGCCTAGAGAGGTGGTGGAATCTCCATCTCTAGAGGTTTTTAAGTCCTGGCTTGACATAGTCATGGCTGGGATGACTTAGTTGGGGTTGATCCTGCTTTGAGCAGTGGGCTGGACTCACTGACCTCTTGAGGTCCCTTCTAGTTCTTTGATTTGATGAGATGCCCAAATACTGTGGGTAGTAGAGAGGTAGCCAGATGCAGGGAGTGGCTGGATCTAGATGTGGAGAGTGCCATGCTACCTGGATCTGGGGCTGTCTTAGAAGAAGGCAGGCAGGTGAGAGAGAAGCAGGGACTGCCCCTGGGGACTTGGATGTAGCCGGTCACCCCCATGGGCTGCTGCAGGGGGCACTGCACACTCCTCTTCCTCTGCGTCCACCCAGCCACTGGTGACAATTACGGTTCAACTTGCCCCATGCACAAATAAATTCACCAGCTTTCATGATTCAGTCCAGCACTGGGGAAGTGGTATTTGTAGCAAATGGCTGGAGACTCGTTTCCATGGCTTTCACCATGGCCATGAATGCCCGCACAAAGTGAGACCCCTTCTTTGACTTATGTCTTTTGTCTTATGGTTAAAATGCTGATTGTTTTGAGAATTGTGGATGATAGAATGCTGGTTGAAACAGAGTTTACTGTAACTGGCCTTGCAAACTCCTTATGGCATGGAAATCCTTCTCACCTGTGGAACCAAGGCCTTTAGTATCAATAAATGGGCTGTAGGGCAGAAGCAAATTTCACCTTTTCTAAAACTCCAGCTTGCATCCTGAACCAAACCCCCCGGACTTCCTGGAAGTTGGATTGGGCACCAGGGCAGCAGATCTCAAATCCAGTGAAACTAATGGAAGAGTTCCTTCATTTCTTCCAGGGACTTGGATCAAACCCTAAGTCTCCAGATGCCAGAATTTACCCACCTGGATAATGAAAATAACAATTGCTAGCTTACCTCACAGGCTAATGAGAGTTCAGAGGAAGATGCATTTTACATGCATAAGCCGTGTCTACACGTGCACGCTACTTCGAAGTAGCGGCACTAACTTCGAAATAGTGCCCGTCACGGCTACACGTGTTGGGCGCTATTTCGATGTTAACATCGACGTTAGGCGGCAAGACGTCAAAGCCGCTAACCCCATGAGGGGATGGGAATAGCGCCCTACTTCGAAGTTGAACGTTGAAGTAGGGCACGTGTAGACAATCCGCGTCCCGCAACATCAAAATAGCAGGGTCCGCCATGGTGGCCATCAGCTGAGGGGTTGAGAGACGCTCTCTCCAGCCCCTGCGGGGCTCTATGGTCACCGTGTGCAGCAGCCCTTAGCCCAGGGCTTCTGGCTGTTGCTGCCGCAGCTGGGGATCCATGCTGCATGCACAGGGTCTGCAACTAGTTGTCGGCTCTGTGGCTCTTGTGGTGTTTAGTGCAACTGTGTCTGGGAGGGGCCCTTTAAGGGAGTGGCTTGCTGTTGAGTCCGCCCTGTGACCCTGTCTGCAGCTGTTCCTGGCACCCTTATTTCGATGTGTGCTACTTTGGCGTGTAGACGTTCCTGCGCAGCGCCTATTTCGATGTGGTGCTGCGCAACGTCTATGTTGAACGTTGACGTTGACGTTGCCAGCCCTGGAGGACGTGTAGACGTTATTCATCGAAATAGCGTATTTCGATGTCGCTACATCGAAATAAGCTACTTCGATGTAGGTTTCACGTGTAGACGTAGCTATAATGTGCTGTTAGTGAAACTTTCAAACACCACTTGGAGAAAGGGCTAAAATTGCCTTTCTTTAAAAATATCAGTGGTAAAAACGTTATCAGTAGGGGTCCTGATGGTGTGAAACAGTAACTGAGGGAAGAGTTAAGGAGATATGTATATTTTTGCATGACTCTGTTGGAACAGCTATCACGCCTTTAAGACCCAAAGGACCTCACTTCTAACGTCAGTCAGAAAGGATCTGGACTTTATTTATTTCTTACATAGCCTTAGGAAGGTGATGAAGGAGATTGATGGCTATCATTAGGCTCTTCCTTCAGGCTCTCTTTCAGCTTGTGTTAGCTATATGGAGTTGGGAATTGCTCTGCCAAGTACATAGTTTGCAATATTTATGTAAAAACAAAGCCCAGAATCACATTATTTTCTTTTATTGCACTACTCAGACTGAACATCGAGCCTCCCATGGGCAGACTGCAATAAAAGCCAAGGTGCAAAGAGGTTGGTCAAAGGAAATTATTAATTTCCAGGGTCAGGGACCATTGTGATCAGCTGGATGACTTCCCGTGTAGCACAGGATGCAAAACTTCCCCAAATAATCTCTAGAGCATACTTTTAGGAAAAATTCTATCTTGTTATAAAATTGTCAGTCATGTAGGATCCAAGAGATTACACAAGTAAGATGTTATCAGTGCATTCTTAAGGGATAATCTCTTTCTTTCGTACCTCACTCTTCTCGTGAAAACCATCTTGTGTGGACATAAATGGCCCTGCATTTGCTGGAACCAGATGAGAGTTTTTGGGGAACTTGCACAACTAGTCTAAACAGTTCTCCAGGGATAGCCTGTATCTTTCTGCACCTGGTTATGGTGTAGGTCATAGAAGTCCTTGTGTCCTAGGATTCTGCAGCTCACAGGAGAGTAGGTCTGCATTACAGGGTTACTTCTGTATAGCAACATTACCCAGTGGTGCAATAATACCCCTGAGTTTCAAAAGTATATTGACTGAAGATCCAGTGAAAACAATATGTTGGGGAGAGCGGTTCTGCCATCAATATAGCTACCACCTGTCATGGAGTGGGTTAACTATGCCAACAGGAGAGCTCTCTACAATTGGCTTTGACGGTGTTTATTAAAGCAATACAGCATTGAAAGGATCTACTTACCCTGAGCAATTCTCCTGACTTCCTCTCATTGGAGGCAGAAATGTATTGGCCTCGATGGTTAATACCATGGGAATAGGGGAGCAAATAAGACCTTGAGGTAGGCCTGATACCATTCCTCAATGAATCATGGTTGAGAATACCAAACTTAGGACATTGCTGAGAAATCAGGAAATCGCCTCAAGCCAACGCTTATTCCATCATTAGAGATTTCTAAATTTGTAACATAAATCATTTTCTGTGTTTCTAGGCAAATTGGAGGAATGGCCAAAAGAAATATGCACTTATCCTTGGTGAACCTCACCAGAGTCCTGCACTTGGAAAGGAAGCCTCCCAAAATCTGCTATGGGCTGGGGTCTGACCAGCTAAGCAGCAGTTCTGCAGAAAAGTTCCTGGGGATGACAGTAGATGAGATGTTGTGTATGAATCAGTGTGCCCTTGCTGCCAAGAAGGCTAACTGCATATTGGGCTCTATTAGTCGAAACACTGCAGGCAGCTCATGGGAAGTGATTGGCCTGGGGGAGGCCACATCTGGAGTATTGTGTCCAGTTTTGAGTCCCCCCACTACAGAAAGGATATGGACAAATTGAAGCGAGTGTGGTAGAGGGCAACAAAATTATCTGAGGTCTGGGGCACATGACTTGTGAGGAGATGCTGAGAGAAGTGTGCTTAGTTAGCTTGCAGAAGAGGAGAGGAGTAAGCAGAGATACTGATAGTATGTTTCAACTACTTGAAAGGAGAGAGGATTCCCCCTCCCCTCCAAAAAACCCCAAAACCTAAGCTAGGCTGTTCTCAATGCAGAAGGCAGAACAAGAAGGAATAGTCTCCAGCTGCAGTGGGGAGCACTGGAACAGGTTGCCTAGGGAGGTGGTGGACTCTCCATCTTTAGAGGTTTTGAAAGCCAGATTAGACAAAGCCCTGACAGGAATGAGTTAGTTGGTTTTGGTCCTACTTTAAGCCAGGGGTTAGAGTAGATTACCTCCTGAGGTTTCTTCCTAATCTTCTATGATTCTATTACTATCACTCCTCAACAAGAATCCAGAAACACAGTTCCCTAAGGCAGCGTATCCTTGGTTCACCACACAGACGTTTGACTTTATGGTACAATTGCTTTTCAGTAACCATGCATTGGATATATAGGGTCCTTCTAATCCAAGGAAACAGCTGTATATAACTCAGGTTTTGCCAAGCGAATCACATTGATGCCAATCTGTTAGCAACTGAAAAGCCAACGGCTTACTATAAAAAAGAAAAGTGCTGAGTGTAAATGAAGCATAGACATACAGGTGATTGGCAGTGTTTCTAGATCACGATCACTGCTATGGTGAAGTAAATGACAAGCTTACAAAAGTCTCTCTGAAATCACTCAGCCAATTGGGAGACGACAGTCCTTGTTCAAATCTTCCTTGCTAGAAATCTAGTCTAGAGAAATGAAGACAAAATGCAGATATATCAGGGGTTTTATATCCTCTTCTCACAATGCTGTGCGTGGAAATTTACTGGCCTAAGATGAAGTCCAGGGTCACAATATCACATTGTCTTACATGTTTTGCTGAGACACAGGAGGAACCAACTGGCTCTTTTTTTTTTCCCCGAGGCATGCTCAGGAGGAGCAGTCTGGGTGTGATGAATTCCTTCTGTGACTTATTGTGAGATTAGTGAGTTCTTAATGCGAAGCAATACATAACTGTCTAGCCTTGATGTAAATTCTATGTGGGATGCATCCAGGAATGCAACGTGTTGTAAGATACAAGTACAAAGCTAATGTTCATAACTTCAGATACAAAGATATGTGCATATGAATGGGATAATCATCCTTGACACATCATAACTTTTCCATTGACATCTTATATGACCTACTTTTGTACAAGGTTTGTTGAAATTGTATAGCAGTGCAGCAACAATGATATGAATGATCATTCTTCTGCGTAGCATCAAAAGGTCATAAATGGCACACATGGTTTGAACAGGGACAGCCATTGCCTGACCCATCATAAGAACTCTTTTACATACTTTATTTTTTTATCTAACTCTTAACTTCCCCACCCCACACCCTTGCACCATCCATCTGCTTTTCTGATTTTGCCAACCTTGACAACAATTTTTGGACCTCTGTGTTTTATATATTGAGTCTGTTCTGGTAAGGCTATGGTCTGAAGGAGTGGGTCTGTCTCATGAAACTCATCACCTAATAAATTATTTTGTTAGGCTTTAAAGTACTACATGACTGCTTTTTTGCTCTAATATTAGAGACAAGGGCTGTGGAGCAACCTCTGCCAGGAAGAGACCCAAAATTGTCCAGATTTGTCAGGCCGTGGAAACTACCTGTGGGTTTGTCTTCACACACACAACAGCACAGGTGCAGCTGCCCCTTTGTAGCACTGCAGTAAACATACTACTGTGCCAATAGGAGAGCTTCTCTCATTAGTGTAGTTAATCAACTTTCCCAAGAGATGATAGGTCAAGAAGAGAAGCTGTCCTGTCAACGTAGCACAGTCCACATCATTCGTATGGTATGGTTAGGTCAGTATGGCTACTTCACTTGGGGTGTGGATTTTTCACACCTATGAGCAATGTTTTCACACCCATTACAGGTCTATAATGTGGACCTGGCCTTATTCTGTGTACGTGACTGCTTATGTCAGCAAAACTTGTGTTGCTTAGGGCATGAATATACTATCCTGGGAGCAACATAAGTTATGCTGTCATAAGTGCTAATGTCCACAGCACTACATTGTGTTGGTGGGAGACATTCTCCTGCCAGATGATGCCAACAGGAGAGCTGTCTGGTTGACACACAGACTCTTCATCGGATGTGGTACAGTGCCAATCAACAAAGCTGTAGGTGTAGCTATGGCCTACACCTGAGTTTGTGTCTCACCAACAGAAACTGATATTAGCAGAGGTCCAAAGAAGATTCAGTAAATATTACATGAGGACCTCTGCTAGCCTCTCTCTATTGAACATAACAGAATGTCTCCAAAAGCCAAACATTCTAGTTGTTTGAGTACTGGCACCCCAATCAAACTCAGACCATCATTTCTGGATATATAGGCAGCCTTCCTTTTCCCATCACAGCAAGGTCCATCCATTTCTCAGAATGAGACAGCACAAATTGTAGTGCTGCCCTTTAAGTGAGTGAATAGATCTGTTTTCTAAGTTGTTTGCTTTTTTTAATCCTCTGAATAAATGCCAGAAATGAGCATTAATTCATCCTGGTTAAGCTTGTCCTGAATTTCACTAAAAGATTTCTTCAAGTGAAGTAACTTCATAGGTTATTAAAAATGGGGCTTGGTGGGACTCAGTGGCACTGCTCTGGGTAGTAAGTAGTGAAGTGCTAACTGGGAAGCTGCTTTATGAATCAATAAGAGAACTCTGAACTCTTCCCTTCCCGTCCCATAGTCTACATCATTGACCAATGGACCTTAGCAATGCATCCAAGGTGGCATGATTATTTATGGACCCTGTAGAGATTTGCCTTATTAAACAGGGATGGCTATGAAATTGTTTAGAAGTGAAGGTTACTGCTTCCAAGATCACTTCTTAATGGGAAGTTGATCATTGCTTTGTAACTGTAATTAGAACTTGTAGGATAAATTCTGCTCTCTGCTTCACAAGCACATCATCCATAGACTGGCCCTACTAAGGTGAATGAGTTAATTTTTCCCCTTAATGGATAGATATCTGGGGATGGGCTATAGATAGAAGGCGCCTGGGGAGTGAAGAAGGTTGGAGGTGCCCAAAGGAAATTGTTATAGACCACTCAAGTTGGAGGGAAAAATTACCCTAAAGTTTTGTTGTGACATGAAGAAAATGATTAACTGACCTTTAAAAGGTGCAAGAAGGGCTGCAGGTATCCATACATGCCAATGGACACATTCACTGGGAAAACCCATCAGAATCCTCAAAGGAAGATAACGTTCTTATAACTAGAGGTTTCCTGGGCTGGTGGAAAATGTACAGCTACCAATGCACTGTTTCCAGTAGAGCTAATAGAGCAAAACCTTGTGCATGGAGTATGATTATTGTCTTAGAGCCTCATGCACACTAGGAAAAAAAGGGCAATCAGATATCAGCAGTACCTTGATAGCCATAGAATAATAGGAGCTGCACCCTTCAAAAGAACCTAGCCAAGAAAGAAAGAGGCCCCATCAATAGAAGATCTAAGTCCCATCTGCTTTTAGCTGATGACTCACAGCCATACAGAGTTCTGGGGCATTGGGAAAGGACAAGGTGTGTAAAAGGAAGAGTCCAAAGCTGTAGTGCAGCAAGATGCCCTCTGTTGAAGATCCAAAGGCATGCTTCAGGAGGAGTGCGAAGAAGATCCCGAACAAAGTCGGAGCAAGGACTCATCCTTGTTTGACACCGCTCCTGATTCTGAAGGCATCCGATAGTGTGCCGTCATATTGGATGGTTCCTCTCATGTCTTCGTGGAATGTCTGGATCATCTTGAGTAACTGTGGAGGACAGCCTATCTTGTGGAGCAGTTTGAACAGACCATCCCTGCTGACCAAGTCAAAGGCCTTGGTCAGGTCGATGAAGGCTATGAAGAGTGGCTTTCTCTGCTCCCTGCACTTCTCCTGCAGCTGCCTTAGAGAGAAGACCATGTCAATGGTCGACCTCTCTGCGCAGAATCCGCACTGCGATTCGGGGTACACCCTCTCAGCAATCTTCTGGAGTCTGCCAAGGATGACGCGAGTGAACAGTTGACCAGGAAACTGTTTAACCTTGCAAGGCTGAAAGCTAAGTCTAAGGTGCGGGAAGTCCTCATCAGAGACATGCTGTTCGCAGACAATGCTGCTGTAGTGTCTCACACAGAAGACCAGCTTCAAAAACTGCTGGATCAGTTCTCCAAAGCGTGCAAGGACTTTGGGCTTACCATCAGCCTAAAGAAGACAAACGTACTCGGTCAGGATGTTGCTGAATCCCCATCCATCAGCATTGACAATTAGACATTAGAGGTCGTCCACGAGTTCATTTACCTCGGGTCCACCATCACTGACCCCCCTGTCGTTGGACACTGAGCTAAATAGGAGGATCGGAAAAGCGGCCACAACTCTGTCCAGACTCGGCAAGAGAGTGTGGAATAACAACAAGCTGTACACTCACACCAAAATGCAAGCCTACAGAGCCTGCATCCTCAGCACCCTCCTATATGGCAGCGATACTTGGACCCTGTATGCCCGCCAGGAAAAGAGGCTGAACGTCTTCCACTTGCGCTGCCTCAGGTGCATCCTTGGAATATCATGGAAGGACAGAGTGACCAACACCGCCGTCCTTGAGCAAGCTGGAATCCCAACCATGCACACCCTCCTCAGACAGCGTTGGCTCCTCTGGCTTGGCCACATCCACAGGATGAATGATGGAAGGATTCCAAAAGACATCCTGTATGGTGAGCTAGCCTCTGGCAAAAGACCTCCCGGACACCCCCAGTTGCGCTACAAAGATGTCTGCAAGAGAGACCTCAGAGAGGTAGACATTGAGCTGGACAACTGGGAAGAACTAGCAGACGACCGCAGCAGATGGAGGCAGGGGTTACACAAGGGCCTTCAGAAGGGCGAGATGAAGATCAGACAGCTAGCAGAGGAGAAGCGAGCACACAGAAAGCACACTAAGGACTTGCCAGACACCCACCACATCTGCAAGAGATGCAGCAAGGACTGTCACTCTCGTGTGGTCCTTTATAGTCACAGTAGACGCTGTAAATGAAGTCCTCAATTGAAACTATAAAGGGCTAGATACATAGTCTGTGCAGACTGAAGGATGCCTACTAAAACTGTAGTAGTTTTTCTTGCTGTCACCACTTTGTAGGAATTAGTCCCAGCTGACTGGGGAGGCAGGATGGATGGTACTGACTGCTCCTGAACAGTAACCTGACAAGAGAGCAAACTGACAAGGAGGTCATACAATCAGCTTGCTGCCCTGGACTCAGGACTGCAGGCAGACACACTGGACTCACCATGCTGTGGTTTCCTCCGCTGTCCCAGTGCAATTCCACCTGCATGAGTGCCTGTGTAAGTGTAAGAGTGCAGGAGGGTATGTGGGTGTGTGCTTGAAAGCTAGTTCCTCCCTTCCTTTAATCCAATAGTGGCATTTAATAAAATACATATGAATGGATCTCTGGCGTGGTAATTAGAGTAAAATAAGGTAACATGGT
The DNA here is from genome assembly GCF_033958435.1 of Carettochelys insculpta. NCBI lineage: Eukaryota > Metazoa > Chordata > Testudines > Carettochelyidae > Carettochelys > Carettochelys insculpta. The sequence continues at coordinate 69,497,807 of NC_134144.1, forward strand.
GGACCAGCAAATTGTATACTTTGGCACCCGTCAGGTCCTGAAGGTACCAGGTTAGAGAGGTTCAACCTGTAGTAGCAATCTATGCTAAAAGAAGGGGCTTTCCCATCAGGTGGGGACAGCACCCTTCCTGAAGGACATTAGCTGCACCATCACCCCATCAATGTAGCTGCGTTCACAGTGGGGATTAAGTTGGCATAGAGATGTCTGTCAGGGGATTAGTTTTTGTTTTGTTTCACAGTCCTGAATAATCTGCAGAAGGATCTCTGTTAGGAACACCACCCGTGTTACAAACTGACTAGTCACCCACACACCTCACGTGGAACTGGAAGAACAGTGAGGCAGGAGCAGAGACCACCTTCCCCCCCACCAAACAAAAATACAGTACAGTCCTGTGATAAATGTAATCTCTTAAAAAAGGTGGAGCAGCATTTTTCTTCTTCAGAGTAAAGTTTCAAAACTGTTTTAAATCAATGTTCAGTTGCAAGCATATGAAACAGAAACTGTAATATTGCACCCAGAGTTTCAAACTTTTCAGTAATGAACAGCCTCCGTTCCTGAGGTGTTACTAACTCTGAGGTTCTATTGTAGCTGTCTGGACTTAGCTTTTAAGCATGAATTAAGCCTAAAATGTTACTACTACATATTCCAGTAGCCTTCAAGATGTTTCACAGCTGATTGCCCCCTTTAGCACTCGAAGTGCAGGTAAGGGGGGGCCAGCTAGCCTAATAAAATGGTCAAACCCTGCCTCTGAACCTCTCTGAGACAGAATTCTGTGATTCTAGATGCCATCACCCAAGTGCAAAAACCTCCTTTCCAGAACAGAAATCACTTGGGACAGCCTCAGAAAGTGATTTCCAAAGCCTTTCCTAAGGGAGTGGGTAAGCAGCAATGATCTTTCATAGCGCCTTGGCTCAGCTAAGCATGCTGACTTTAGCCCTCTCCCCCCACCGCGCACACACTTGGATAACAGCAGAACATTTAACAGAGAAGCAAAACAAACGACATATTGGCAAGCAATGTAATGGATTGGTATAGCACAGAGATTGTAATCCCTGGGTGAAGAGGTTTAGTTAGTGTTTGCAAAGCATAATAGATTCAAAGCCAGGTCTCAACTCTTAAAAATGAATAATAAATCCCTAATGCATCCACCTGAATGCATTTTCCTACTTGCATAGTGTTGGTTAGCCTGGCAGGGGGAGAGTCTTTTTCAGGGGACTCACGTCCCCTGCATCCCTTTTGTGACTCTCACAAAAAGGAGCCTGACCGCTGTGTTGTGTTTTCAGGTCTGAATCTGCATTCCATTGGAAATTGCCTCATTCCAGGATCCCCAAGCCCCTCTCTCCTTAGCTTGGTGAAAACTGCTTAACCTGTTCCTGGCTCTCACTCACGACAAGGGTTAACCTGTTACAGCAATGGATGACGAGATCTGGTTCCCAGAATGTATACACATACGGAAATCATCCACCTGAGGCTGTGTCTACACTACATGATAAAGTTGAATTTTTATTTTTTTTTTTTACATTGTCACTGTCTTCACTGTGCTTGGTTTTAGGGAGCACAAAAACCCTAAAACCCTATGTCACGTTGTTGAAAGCGGGTGTGTGTAGCATCAAGTTTGAATTTAAAAGTTCGAATGAAGGCCAGTGTGGAAGTGCCATGTCTTTGAATCGAATTGCTTAGCTTTCAGAGGTATACCATATGTATCTCGCAATGCTGCACAGTCCTCCAATTTGTCTGCTTCCATCTCCACTGCCATCGAGATGCACAGGAGTTCGATAACAGGAAGGTCACAAATTTGAATTTGACACTGGAAAGCCCATGACTGTGGGGCCATGATTGTTTGAGAGGATGAGAAACTTCTTTCTTTCTTTGCTATTAGTACTGTGAGCGCATCTACCCATTAAAAGTAGTCCCAGTATGGAGTTCATGGGTCTGTCTCTTTCTCTGTTTGCTGAGCACGTTGGATTTTTTTTTTCTGAGCTGGTGCCAGCCCCACTGCACCATGTGGCAGCTGGGCTGTGGGAGGTCGTGCTTGCATGAGAGGGCAAGAAACCTTTTCTGCAGGTTACATTTGTACAGTGGCAGCCCCTCCCTCTCCCACAGGCACCATGCAGTCAGGGTCTTTGCCGTGCCCAACGACATCATGTGACTAGCCCCCAATCCAATAAAAAGGATGTTGTCATTCAGTGTGGACCATGCTGCTAGGTTGTCTGCCCTGAGGGCTCCAAGGGCATCTATGATTTTCAGGGGCTTGCTGCCACCTTGGGGGTCCACATCAACTGGCCCTCAAGCCACAGACCCCATGCCCCCTCCTAAAAGGATTTTTGGGGGCCATGTCAACTGGTTCTTCATCCTTTCATCCACCCAGCCCCCTAACAGTCAATCGGGCATGCCCTGCCCCACCTGAGAACCTCTGCTTGTTGAAATTTGGCAAGCCCCGTCCCCCATGTTGGACAACTTCATGTAGGGTAGTGAGAAGCCAGTTTTTTTTCCTATACTTTTCTATTGTCTTTCTTCACGCTTTGGCACCCTTAATACAGGGAAGAGCCAGTGAGGACCAGGTGAGAACACAGACTGCTGGGAGATCTCAGAGCACAGAAGGTGTGTAATGGACAGGGAAGCCAAAATCCCTGCCTCAGAAAATCTTGTTTTCAAAACCTTTACTAGCCCATTCCTTCTCCAAGCTTTGCGTTGTTCCTGTATTATTTTCAGGGATCATACATGATCAAGGGACGGGGGACAGTGGCTGGAGGGCTGGAGGGCCAGATGAGAAGACTCAGATACCTGCTGCTTTTTGTAAAATCTTTGATAATTCAGTTACAGCTACAGTTATAAAAAGCAATTCACTTGTAGAAGCAAGAGATTTTTGTAAATTTGGTGTTCTTTGTTGATGCCCTACTTTTCTTTCCTTCCTTCTGGAAAAATGGCTGTTTGCTTCCCACAGGAGGGGAATGACGGCAATGCAATATGGGAAGATGACATCACATACCCACAGCCACTTGTGGGGCATTTTTTCCCATGCTGCACCAACAAAAATACCCAGAATGCTACTGGGCTGAGGGAACTGTGGGAGAGGTTGCACTGCTCTAACAGTCGATGTTTGGCAATTGAATGTGGCAGCAATAAGTTGACTTTCTGGGGAGCCCGTGTGGAGGTGAGGATACCCACATTTGCATTCATAAAAACCAGTGTTACAAAATCTATTTTAATAAGTTCGATTTCATCTTAGTGTGGGCATAGTCTTATACAGTAAGCCCTGGCGGGGGGCAGTGAAAGACCAAAGAAAACCAGCAAAATTCAATCAACCTTTTATGGCATTCAGCCAATGGGAGTGTCAGAGAGACTTTTCCTAACACATTCCTTTGAGGACACATGAGCTACATACTCCCATCAAGAGACTGGAGAACCATTTTGGATATTGCACATATTCAGCTATGCTTCATGATGGTCTATGTGCCACTCGGAATACAAGGGTTCAAGTCAAGTGAGTCAAATATTCAGTCATACTCCCTGGCTTTCTACCGGCTTTGCTGTCATTCAGCCAGGCGCTCATGGTGTGGTATGTGAGGATCGATGGCTTGTGTTATGTCAGAGGCCAGACTCGGTATATGTGAAAGCCCCCCACTGGCTTTAAAAGTCCGTGGAACACAAAACTCCAAGAATATAAAATAATAATCCTCAAATGTTTGCTGGTGCTGGGTCTGAGCATTAGACAAACAAAACTGCTCCAGATGTCAAGGGCTGTTTGGATTTCCTAAGCACTAGAGAGCCCTAGAGCTTAAGTGTTTTCATAGCGTTGGTGAGTTACTGTACAGTTGGTGGTTTTGAGCATCTGTAATATGTTACAAAGCTGCTAGAGGTTTATTCATAAAAGCTGCATAGCGGGACTGACCTGCAAGTACAGGCTGAACCTCTCTCATTTTGCAACATCTGTAATCCAGCATGATTTTAGTTAGACGAATGAACACTCATCATGGGTGCCTATGGCCAAGTTTCCTGTGGCCCTGTAAGATTTTTTTGCAGCCCAGGTTTCAGTGTTCTTTACTGTTGTTTAGCTGTGATTTACCCCTAAATGTCTTCTAAGCCCAGTAAGCAATGTAAGTGTTGGTAGTGTGCTAGATAGCATTGACCTCCTATGGTCCAGCAAATTCTCTCGTTTGGCACAAGTTGGGTCCTGAGGGTGCCAGACTAGAGATGTTCAACTTGTAATGGTTAAAGCAATTGGGCCAAACACCTTCATTTTGATTGTTAAAACCAGCATTCCAACTCCCCCAAAGCTGCAGAATTTGTAAATTTGTATTACCTCCAGGGGTGCAACTGCCTGTGCCTCTCTGATAACATGGTGCAACTACCCACAGGCAGACTTGAACCTAGGACCGCTAGAGCTTAGTGCAGCTATGTCTACAGCTTGAGCTAAGGACGAGCTAGCTCTTAGCTTAGGCTGTAGAGGACACTTACTCTTTCTCTGTGAAGTGGTCCAGCTCCCACTACATGGGGCAGTAAACCACCCATTGGTGTATGGATTACAGTGGCACCTGAATCCATTTCAACTTTGTCTGCTTCAGATGTTCCCCATTCACCTCCTGAAACATTTCAATAATAAGCTGCGTTTTTAAGAGTTAAAATGTATGAACAGTATCAGAGAGGAATCCGTGTTAGTCTGTAGCTTCGAGAACAGCAAGAAGTCTTGTGGCACCTTATAGACCAACAGATATTTTGGAGCATAAGCTTCCGAGGGCAAAGACCCACTTCATCAGATGCATGAGTGGGGGGGGGGGTGGTTTCAGAGTGGTCTTTAAAGAGTGGGGTTCCAGGAAGAGGGAGGGCGAGAGCTGACAAGGTCTATTCAGCAAGGTAGAGATGGCCCAGTATCAACAGTACTTATTAAAAGAGCTAAAAACAAGTCAGATCAGACAGGGGGATGTGAGCCTTTGTCAGAGTCTAATGTGGAGATATTAACACCCAGAGCACAGAAGCTGCCTTTGTAAGCTGCGAGCCACTCCAGTCTCTGTTCAATCCATGGTTAATGGAGTCAAATTTGCAAATAAATTGCAGCTCAGAGATTTCTCTCTCTATTTGATTTTTGACATTTTTTTTGTTTCAGAACTGTCACCCTTAAATCTGCCACTGAGTGTCCAGGGAGATTGAAGTGTTCCCCCACAGGCTCACAAAGGGTGCTGCTATCTCCCCATCAGACTCTGACAAAGGCTCACATCCCCCTGTCTGATCTGACTTGTTTTTACCTCTTTTTTGATAAGTGCTGTTGATACTGGGCCATTTCCACCTTGCTGAATAGACCTTGTCAGCTCTGTCCCTCCCTCTTAATGGGACCCCACTCTTTAAATACCCTTCTGAACCCCTCAACCACTCATGCATCTGATGAAGCGTGTCTTTGCCCACGAAAGCTTATGCTCCAAAATATCTGTTAGTCCATAAGGTGCCACAAGACTTCTTGTTGTGCATGCACAGTGTTATCTTAATTACAGGGAGGCTGAATTCTGTCTGCTTTTTGCAGGCTGTAATGTCAGGGATTTCTTTGCCCACGCACACCTCCCGGCTCCTTTTGATTGATGAGTTTTCCAAGATTGCGGTGCGAGTACTACAATGTAGAGAGGTTTGGGCTGTGCAGTGCAGCAAATCACGCACCCAGGACATTGACTGACAAGTGTTTTATTCTGCTGAACAGAAACTGGTGTAAAAATAATGAGGAAAGGGTTTAACCAGCACTCCCGCCCTCTGCCCAAACCCCTCTAAATGAGCTACTGTCTATGATCAGCAGGAGGATCTGAAGGTAGAAATGGGCTGAATTATGAAAGCACCAGTTCCAAGGCTGAGGGAAGTTAGTAAATCAAAAAAATCAGGGTGTGCTTCTGTGCGGGATGTACAGAGAGACGTAACAAGATTTTTGTGGGTGTTTTTGTGAATACGTTGGTGGTTTCTGTACTACTCCATGTAATTACATAGACAAAATTGCAGCTTATAGGCTTGAGCCTCTCCCGACTTAGTGATTTTTATGTAGCTGTAAATCCATTTCCTTACTCCTGGCATGAGCTGGGGGGAATCGGCACCTACATATGCACGATTCTAACTGAGCATTACTCTTCACATCAGTTGGAAAGAGACAGCTTTACAAGTGCCATGAATACTACTTGAACATCCCACAGAAAGTTCTACACAAAAGCGGATTGCCCAGCTGATCAACAGAAGTATCAGCAATTCCCTTGTGACTGCTTTTTTTTTTTTTTTTCTTGCAAAGCCTTTGCAATAGCTACAGCCATAGCAGAATGCGAGGCTTAACGCAAAACATGCAGAGAAGCCAAACAATGGAAAACTGAAATATTAGCTGATCCCTTGAGCTGAGTTTATTTGTTCTGCTTGGTAGTTGGAATTTGCAATTGGGGGCAAAGTGCTGACATCTTGAAAGTAATTTTATTCTGAAGTGGATTGTAAAGTCTAAATTTCCCATGGTATGAAAATTTAAAAATATAATTCTGATTCAGCTGTCCAATAAGATACAAAATATTGACTTTTGGTCTTTAACTATTGTAATCATAGCCTTTGGGCAAAAATCAGGTGTTACATACAAAATATTACAAATAGCAAAAATAGAAATTAACCAAAGGGATGAGGCTGTGGGGGGAAAAAAGGATTTTTTTTATTGAAATATTCTTACTCATCATGAAAGAGTTCAACTACAGGTTTAACTGTTCTAATCTGGCACCCTCGGGACCTGACTGGTGCTGAACGAGAAAATTTGCTGGACCTTGGGAGGTCAGTCTTGTCTAGCACATTACCTATTTTAATTTTTGCCTATTTTACTTCACATTTAATTTGTTTTCTTTCTTAAAATGCATGTTGCCCTTCCCAGCTGGAATGTTTCCTGTTTCCTTTTAAAAACCAAGACTTTGTTAGCAACATGATCAAAACACATACAGCATAGAATCACAGAATCATCATAGAACACTAGGACCAGAAGGGGCCTCGAGAGGCCATCGAGTCCAGTCCCCTGCCCCAACGGCAGGACCGACCACTATCTACACCATCCCTGATAGACATCTATCTAATCTGTTCTTAAATATCTCCAGCGAGGGAGATTCCACAACCTCCCTTGGCAACTTATTCCGGTACTTGACCACCCTGACAGTTAGGAACTTTTTCCTAATGTCCAACCTAAACTTCCCTTGCTGCAGCTTAAGTCCATTGCCTCTTGTTCTTTCCTCAGAGGTCAAGAAGAACAAGTTTTCCCCCTCCTCCTTATGACACCCTTTAGGATATCTGAAAACCGCTATCATGTCCCCCCTCAATCTTCTTTTTTCCAAGCTAAACAAGCCCAATTCTTTCAGCCTTTCTTCATGTCATGTTCTCCAGACCTTTTATCATTCTAGTTGCTCTTCTCTGGACCTTCTCTAATTTCTCCACATATTTCTTGAATTGGGGTGCCCAGAACTGGACACAATATTCCAGCTGAGGCCTAACCAGCACAGAGTAGAGCGTTAGAATGATTTCTCATGTCTTGTTCACAACACACCTGCTAATGCATCCCAGAATCATGTTTTTTTTTTTGGAACAGCATCACACTGTTGACGCATATTTAACTTGTGATCTACTAGAACCCCTAGATCCCTTTCTGCTGTACTCCTTCCTAGACAGTCTTTTCCCATTCTGTATGCGTGAAACAGATTATTCCTTCTTAAGTGCAGCACCTTACATTTATCTTTATTAAACTTCATCCTGTTTACTTCAGACCATTTCTCCAATTTATCTAGATCATTATGAATTTTGACCCTATCGTCCAAGGTAGTTGCAACCCCTCCCAGCTTGGTATCATCTGGAAACTTAATAAGCGTACTTCCTATGCCAATATCCAAATCATTAATGAAGATATTGAACAGAACTGGTCCCAAAACAGACCCCTGCGGAACCCCACTTGTTATGCTTTTCCAGCAGGATTGAGCACCATTAACAACTCCTCTCTGGATGTGATTAGCCAGTCAGTTATGCACCCACCTTATTGCAGCCCCATTTAAGTTGGACTTGCCTAGTTTGTCGATAAGAATATTATGTGAGACCGTATCAAATGCTTTACTAAAGTCTAGGTATACCACATCCACGGCTTCTCCCTTATCTACGAGTCTCGTTATCGTGTCAAGAAAGCTATCAGGTTGGTTTGACATGATTTGTTTTTTACAAAACCATGCTGGCTGTTCCCTATCACTTTACTACCTTCCAAGTGCTTGCAGGTGACTTCCTTAACTACCTGCTCCATTATCTTTCCTGGCACAGAAGTTAAGCTGACTGGCCTGTAATTTCCTGGGTTGTTCTTATTCCCCTTTTTGTAGATGGGCACTATATTTGCCCTCTTCCAGTCTTCTGGAATCTCTCCTGTCTCCCATGACTTTCCAAAAATGAGAGCTAACGGCTCAGCTACCTCTTCTATCAGCTCCTTGAGTATTCTAGGATGCATTTCATCAGGCCCTGGTGACTTGCAGACATCTAATTTTTCCAAATGGTTTTTGACTTGTTCTTTTTTTATTTCAAAAACTAACTCTACCCCTTTTCCACCAGCATTAACTATGTCAGGCATTCCTTCAGACTTCTCTGTGAAGACCGAAACAAAGAAGTCATTAAGCATCTCTGCCATTTCCAAGTTCCCCGTTACTGTTTCTCCCTCCTCACTGAGCAATGGCCCTACCCTGTCCTTGGTCTTCCTCTTGTTTCTAACATATTTGTAAAAGGCCTTCTTGTTACCCTTTATGCCTGTAGGTAGTTGGAGCTCATTTTGTGCCTTAGCCTTTCTAATTTTACTCCTTCATTCCTGTGTTATTTGCCTATGTTAATTCTTTGTAATTTGTCCTAGTTTCCATTTTTTTATAGGATTCCTTTTTTAGTTTGAGATCATGCAGGATCTCCTTGTTAAGCCAAGGCGGTCTTTGCCAATATTTACTATCTTTCCTACATGGGGGAATAGCTTGTTTTTGGGCCCTTAATAATGTCTCTTTGAAAAACTGCCAACTCTCCTCAGTTGTTTTTCCTCTCAGTTTTTCCTCCCATGGGATCTTACCTACCAGCTGTCTGAGTTTACCAAACTCTGCCTTCCTGAAATCCATCATCTCTATTTTGCTATTTTCCCTCCTACCAGTCCTTAGAATTGTGAATTCTACAATTTCATGATCACTTTCACCCAAGCAGCCTCCCACATTCAAATTCTCCACCAAGTCCTCCTTATTTGTTAAAATCAAATCCAGAACAGTATGCCATGATGCACTGCATGTATTAAAGGGGGAGTTGGCCAACCTTTTGAGATCACATCATTTGCTATTTAGATCTGAGTTGTTCATTGTTGGACTTTTAGATGTTCACCATTTATGGAAAATAACTAGGGGGCTTTTTTTAACTTTGCTATAACATTGGGAGCCACAAAGAGGCACCAGTTGTAGACCCCTGGCCTAGCAGTATCACCAACACTTCAATGCTTACTGGGCTCTTAGGAGACCTTTAGGGGTAAATTACAGCTAAATAACAGCCCAGAACACTGGAAGCCAGGATTGATGGCCGTAAACAAACTTTGTGGGATTACAGGAAATTTGGTCATACCCATGGTAAGTGGTCATCTGGTTAACTAAAATCATGACAGATAACATGTTGCCAGATGAGACAGTTCTACATTAGATGCGTTCAACCTGGAGAGAGAGAGAGTGTGTGTGTGTGTGTGTGTGTTTGGGGGAGGGGGATGGTTCCTCCTCAAAGTTTCCATAAAATTTGCCATGATTCCAAAATGTTTCAATGTCCTATGGAAAACTCTCCAGTCAAACATTTTCACAACTTGCTTTTTATTTTAATTCTTTGTTTTCTTGCTTGTTGACTGAAGCCACATTCCCAGGAAAATATTACCTTAATATAGTATTTACTCAGCATTGCTTGGGTCCTTGCGGGCTCATAGCCAGAGTCAAGGCGGCGGGGGGTGGGGTTGGGAGGTGTAGAAGGGTTCAGGGTAGTGGGTGGGAGAGGATGAATTAGTACAGAGGGGGTTGAAGAATGGAGGGGGGAGCTCTGGGCAGCCCCAGGACTGGTTATGGCTGCTTAGCCCAGTCAGTGACTGGTGTCCGGAGTGGCCATGGGGTGGAGCCTGTCCACGGCTGTGCTACTCAATCGGTGGATGTTGTCTGGAGTGGGGCTGGGGCAGCAGGGGCTGTACTGCCTGGCCTGTGGCTGCTCCCTGGGGAGGGTCGGGTGGCAGAGCTGTGCTCTCAGCTGGTCTCTTCACAGCCAGTGTCTGGCATTGTAGCTGAGGGGTACGGTCTCACTGACCCTTGGATGATAGCTGGCAACATGCAGAGCCCCATCTGCCTGATGGCCACTGTCTTACCGGTGTGCCCACCTCCCTTTGGTCACTCTTAAAAATAATTGTCCCCTGCACTTGCTGCCTCACCTGCCCCTGCTATCAGATTCCTCCATTGCCATGGTACGTAAACAATCAGGAATTAGTCACCTCCCTGTGTCCTGGCACAACCAAATCCTCACCTCGTTGCATGTTATGGTAAGAGGAAGCTGCATACCAAATTTGGTGGCCCTAGTTACCATTTTGGAAGAGATCTCAGACAAATGTTCTCTCAGATGAACAGACACAGACAAATGGACAAAGTAGAGGACTGTGAATTCTTTGTTCACATTGGTGCAGTACGGAGTCTTGTTCGCCAAATTGCAGCCTTGGCAGTTTGCCAGTTTACCAGAAATGTTTGTTTCCCAACATAGGCAATTAGCGAAATCCAAGATATTGTGCTAGTAGCTTATTCATCCTGTTCATTACAGTAGTGCCTAGAACTCAACCAAAACTGGAGCTGTATTGTACTAGACGCTGTAGAAAGAGTAGCACACAGTCCCTGCCATGAAGATCTGACAATGTAAGAGAGTGTCTACACTGTAGGTTGACAGTGTAAATTCCAGCTTGAGGGAATACACCCCTGCTAGCTATAATTGAGCCACTATCCTTAACAAATAGACCCATAAGCATAGTAGAGTAAGCAGCATCTCATCCCTTTCCATAGATACATACTTGGAGCAGTTAACCTCTCTTGTGGCAATTCTCTGGAGGATGAACCTCTCTAGTTCAGCACCCTTGTGATCTGACTGGTGCTGGATGAAAGAATTTGTGGAACCACGGTAGGTGACGATTGTCTAGCATAGGGGTTGTCAACTAAAATAGCAAGAAGAGCCTTTTTGTCTTCCGAATTCAGTAAAAAGCTCAATAATTCAAGAGCCACAGTGCATGTGAATATGAGATAGTACTTAATAAATAACGTTAAATCATCCTTTTTGTAACCCCTATTTTAAGAACAGCGTGCACACTGCACACAATGATTTGTAATGTGATACATGTTTACTGTAGGGCGTACACAAACTTTTTACATATTCTATTTCCTGACTCTCTACATGTGTTTGTACCACTATCTACCTGATTTTTCACTTCTGAACCTATTTTAATTTTTGCTGATTTTACTTCACATGTAATTTGTTTTTCTTTCTTAAAATGCATGTTGCCCTTCACAGCTAGAATGCCTCTTGTTTGCTTTTCCATTTCAAAATCAAGACTTTATTAGTAACATGATCAAGACACAGATACAGTATCATATGCCGCAATACACTGCACATATTAAAGGGGGAGTTAGCCAACTTTTTGAGATCACATAATTTGGTATTTAGATCTGAGTTGTTCATTGTTGGACTTTTAGACGTTCACCGTTGATGGAAAATAATCCGTTTTTTTTTTTTTTTTTTAATTTGCCATTATAGCACTGGGAGCCACAAAGAAATGCAGGTTGTAGACCCCTGGCCTAGCAGCATCACCAACACTTTCAATGCTTACTGGGCTCTTAAAAGACATTTAGGGGTAAATTGCAGCTAGATAAAAGCACAGAACACTGAGAGCCAAGACTAGTAGCTCTAAGCAAACTTTATGGGACCATTGGAAACTTGGACCCACCCATGATAAGTGGTTGTTTAGCTAAATAAAATTATGCTGGGCCTTGGATGTTGCCAGATGAGAGTTCTGGAGTAGAGATGTTCAACCTGTACTTCTATTTTTAGTGCTGTATCATGGGCATGGCTCCTTAAGCAGTACTTATACCTGCCAATTTGTGTAGACTTGGCAAAACAGACAGAGTGAAGTAAAGTGACAGAACATAGAAAAAAGATGACCTGTGGTGGTGGGAGATGCCCCAGTTCTAAAATGGGAGGTGGGTTAAGAGAAGATAAAATTAAGGAAGTGCATGGAGAGAGCTGGGGGTAAAAAGCAGTTGAGACTGGATGGAGAAGAAGTTAAGATGGACTGGTGAGTAATGAAGCTGAGATGAAGGAAATGTGATTTGGGGTGGATAAAGAGCCAGTCAGCACAGGGCACAGTCAGTCTTGTGTCTGACTCCTCTTTTCAGTGCATTTCCAGGTCACATAGCTGGGAGACAAGGAAACACTGCATGGATCCCCAAAGTGGAGTCTCCCTGTTAGTTGACTAGGAAATTCTGGATAAAACCTCTTTTTTTTTTTCTAAATTTAAAGATGCAATTTTTTCTAAAGCAAAACTTTTTGCAGGTCTGCATGCATTTGGTCTAAACTTGTATTTGAGAGGTCTTTGGGTTCAGGATGGAATTTCTGGTTGGAGAGGGGTAGACACCCAGCTATAATGGTGCACAGCTGCACTACAGGGAAGGTCGACCCTGCTGCAGTCAGTCTTCCCAGAGTTTGATTTAGTGCACCTAGTGGGGACACGCTAAATTGCATTTACAAGGAGCCTCCATTGACCACGGTGCTCCTGCCTCCTGTCAGGGAAGGGAAGGGAAGCACAGACTCCTGTCTACCATCCGTAAGGTGCGTCTACACTAGCCAGCTACTTTGAAGTAGCTGGCACAACGTCTAAATATCACGCATCACGTCTACACACGCCATGTGCTATTTCGGCATTGAAATCGACGTTAGGCGGTAAGACGTCGAAATCATTATTCCTATCCGAAGATGGGAATAGCACGCTACTTCGACATTCAACGTCGAAGTAGGGCATGTGTAGACGATCCGCGTCCCGCTACGTTGAAATAACGGGGTCCTCCATGGCAGCCATCAGCTGAGGGGTTGAGAGGCGCTCTGCCCAGCCCCTGCAGGGCTCTATGGTCACCACGTGCAGCAGCCTTTACCCCAGCGCTTCTGGCTGCTGCTGCTCCAGGTCCATGCTGTGTGCATGGGGTCTGCAACTGGTTGGTGGCTCTGTGGACCTCATGCTATGCAACCCGAGTGTGTAAAGAATAAAATTGTCAGACACGTAGAAGAGCATGATTTGTTGGGCAAAAGTCAGCATGGTTTCTGTAGAGGGAAGTTGTGTCTTACTAATCTATTAGAGTTCTTTGAAGGGGTTAACAAACATGCAGACGGGGGGATCCAGTGGACATAATATACTTAGATTTCCAGAAAGCCTTTGACAAGGTCCCTCACCAAAAGCTCTTATGTAAATTAGATGGTCATGGGATAGGAGGAAAGATCCTTTCATGGATTGGAAACTGGTTAAAAGACAGAAAACAAAGGGTTGGAATAAATGGTAAATTTTCACAATGGAGGTGGGTAACTAGTGGTGTTCCCCAAGGGTCAGTCCTGGGACCGATCCTGTTCAACTTGTTCATCAATGATCTAGAGAAAGGGGTAAGCAGTGAGGTGGCAAAGTTTGCAGATGATACCAAGCTGTTCAGGATAGTCAAAACCAAAGCAGATTGTGAAGAACTTCAAAAAGATCTTGGCAAATGAGTGACTGGGCAGCAAAATGGCAAATGAAATTTAATGTGGGTAAGTGTAAGGTAATGTACATTGGGAAAAATAACCCCAATTCTACATACAATGTGATGGGGGCAAATTTAGCTACAACAGATCAGGAAAGGGATCTTGGAATTATAGTGGATAGTCCTCTGAAAACATCCACGCAGTGTGCAGCAGCAGTCAGTAAAGCAAATAGGATGTTAGGAATTATTAAAAAAAGGGATAGAAAATAAGATGAAGAATATCATACTTCCCCTATATAAAACTGTGGTATGCCCACATCTTGAGCACTGTGTGCAGATCTGGTCTCCTCACCTCAAAAAAGATATACTGGCATGAGGAAAAAGTTCAGAAAAGATCAACTAAAATGATGAAGGGTTTGGAAAGGGTCCCATATGAGGAGAGGCTAGAGAGACTGGGATTTTTCAGTCTAGAAAAGAGGAGACTGAGGGGCGATATGATAGAAGTATATAAAATCATAAACGGTGTGGAGAAAGTGAATATTGAAAAGTTATTTACTTGTTCCCACAATATAAGAACTAGAGGACACCAAATGAAGTTAATGGGTAGTAGGTTCAAAACTAATAAAAGAAAATTTTTCTTCACACAGCGCACAGTCAACCTGTGGAACTCCTTGCCGGAGGAGGCTGTGAAGGCCAGGACTCTAACAGAGTTTAAAAAAGAGCTTGACAAATTTTTGGAGGTTAGGCCCATAAATGGCTATTAGCCAAGGGTAAAGCTTGGTGCCCCTAGCCTTTAGTCAAAGGCTGGAGACAGATGGCAGGAGACAAATCACTTGATCATTGTCTTCAGTTCCCCTCCTCTGGGGCATCTGGCACTGGCCACTGTCGGCAGACAGGATACTGGGCTGGATGGACCTTTGGTCTGACCCAGTATGGCCGTTCTTATGTCTAGGAGGGGCCCTTTAAGGGAGCAGCTTGCTCTTGCCCCAGAAGGGCTAGTCCAGCCTGTGACCCCATCCGCAGGCTTTGCTGGCCCCTTATTTCGATGGAGAGTGCTTGTGTGTGTGGACGCTCCGCATTTCCTTACGGGGCAGCTCCTTTCAATGTTCCCCGTCACTACTTTGATGTTGAACGTCAACAGCACCAGCCCTGGAGGATGTGTAGACGATATGCGTCGAAGTAGCCTATTTCGATGTTGTTACTTCGAAATAGGCTACTTTGACGTAGTGCGCTAGTATAGATGTAACCTTAGTGGAGAAGAGATGGAAACTGAAATTAAGGTATATTTACTTTATCTGTGTAATTAACATAGCTGAAATTGCACATGCTAATTCGAACTTCCCCTTTACTGCTCCTATGTTAGTCAGTAGCCCAGTAGTTGGGCACCTATCTGGGATGCAGAAAATCCTGATTAAGTCCCTATTCTGAATCTTTGTTTGCAAAAACAGTTGTGGTCTCATCATGATGCGGAACAGAACACTGTTTGAAATCTCAAAGTTCTGCAGCATAGACCAATGGTTTCCCTTTCATCTGTATTTGCTTAATAGTTCTAGGTCTGAGGATGCAGAGCAAGAGGTGTAGCCCCCGATGGGCTCCATTTTACCCTTCTCTGACCTACCACTTAGTCCCCCCCTTAAATGTTTTCTGCAGTAGCATTGTGGACATGGCCACATAACAATCACCCCAGCTGTAGTGCTGCAGCTATATTGATGTAATCTAGACCCTTGTTACCAACACTTCTATTTTTTTTCCATTCATGTGTGGGATAAACTTTGTCATATGCACCTAGCTGTGTATGGATGTGCACCAGTAGTGGAAACACTCATTGCTGTCAGTAGGTGCTTTGTTAATCAACTGGGCAGCCTATGAATCTCTCATCGGTGGTCACCCAGTGCTCATCTTATAGGGAGTGTCAGAAAGCGCTTTTCCATTTCTGTAGTAAACCGAGCCTCTTGAAGGGTGGTAGCTCGATCACTGAAACAATTTACAGTGCCTTAGGTCTGAATTTTCACACTCCAGAATGCTGTAGCTATTTTGAGTTAAAATTTAGGTCTAAACCTGCCTTAAAGATTCACTTCAGCTCTCAGGCATAATCTCTTAACATAGTATTAATCTATGTAGCTGATTAACACACACTTCAATACAGATATAAATAATGAAACAGTTTAAAAAAAAATAAAGCCAGGCCACAGCAGTCTTTGAATGCTGATCTTTTATGAAAAATGCACAGGGATGATACCAAGCATGTTTTCTCTGGGGTACACTATAAAAGACAGTCTGTAGTAGCAGTTTTTTCTTTCCTTAGCAAGATTGACCTCCCTGAGTAATGGAGGTGCTTCTGTGATGCAGTTACTCAAGAGCTGAGATGGAGTGTCTTTGTAAATTTCATACAAGGAATCAAGTAACTTTCCAAAGAGTTGAGCACTTTCCCCAGGAGGGTAACCGGCGGCTGCTGTGAACAATGAACAGTCAGTTAGCGTTGCCTCCTTTCTGACAGCTGCAGGTATGCTTATCCTATGTTGTCCATTTTTAGTGTGATTAGTTACATTGTGGGCTGGTCATTTAATCCTAATTTGCTGAAAACAGCCATGGACGTCATTTGCAGTTCTGCCTGAGTGAGGAATTCAGCATCCAGACTGCAGTGTTTTGCAAGGGACGTGTCTTGATGGTTAAAATCTGATGGAGCTAACTTGTCAATGTCTCATGGTGTGTTTTCTGTGCAGTGATACACATCTTTGGAGGGGTCTGCGAGGGGGGAGGAATTTTGTAAGACAGTCAAGAAAACTGGCTAGGCCAAATCTATTTTAGCAATGATCTCGTATTTTCCTGTTTGATGTAACTTTTTTTTTTAACACTTGCATTAATCACTCCGAGGATCCCATGGCTCTTTAAAGACTAACAAATGTATTAGGGCATAAGCTTATTTGACATTGAGGCCTCATCTGGAATACTCTGTCCAATTCCAGGGCCCCTATTACAAAAGGGATGTGGCACATTGGGAAAGTCCGTCTATGTGACCTGCCTTCTGATAATACCCAATGGCAAGTGCCCCAGAGGGAAGGAACAGAACAGGGAATCATCAAGTAATCCATCCCCTGTTGCTCATTTCCCGTTTCTGATAAGTGACTAAAGCAGCAATGAATAAATAGATACAAAAGCTCAAAAAAGGCCCCAAATCCTTCTCCAGAGCAGACGGTGCCTGGTGGCATCCCTACAGCAAAGCTGCCAAAAGATTTCTGTGACATTTTTAAAGGACTAAGGGGTCTTTCAAGCCTCTTCTACCCAGGCGTTGATAAAACAGTTCAGCCTCTGTAGGCTACCCAATGCATTAGTAGTAGGCATCCTTCAGTCTACGTAGACTATGGATCAAAAAAACAAACAAACGCTGTTAAGCGATGCTGGAGTACCTCTCCAGGTGTAAGCCTGGGCAATTTTTTTGGGACCCTGGGCTGCCCAGATGCCAGTGTCCCCCTCTCAGCTTTACTGATATAGTCCAAAGGAGAGGATAACCTCTGTCTGGTACCAGCTCAGCTGCAGGAGTTGCCGGGTCAATGCCGGAAGCTGGCACAGAACCACCTTCGGACTCCCCTCCGGATTTTCTGTCAGGGTTTACTCCCTTTAGCCTTGCTCCTTCCCAGGATAACCCACAAGGCAGTGGGGCAACTGAACTGAAATCAAGGGGAAAAAGACATCGTTGTCCCAAGGTGGGTACACTGCTTATTAACCACTACAGGCAAGGCAAGCTGCCTATTTGCATAGATCCCAGCAGTTCAAAACAAAAGTCCCACAGAGCTCCCAAAAGCCTGCAGCTAAAGAAATATTACATGATTGGGCACAAGCAAGAATACTCTCAGTACTTGGTGCCAAAGATGGATATTTGCAAGTGTTACTGTATACAGAGAGCAGATACTTGGTCCACCTTTTGGACACCAGTGGGTAGAAACAGATGGTTGAGAGTGCTGTTGGGGATGAAACCTGCAGAAGGAGACTATCAAACCCATCAGTAACATGGCCTAAGGGGCCTCCCACCGGTCATTATCGTAACCAATAACATGTTGGAACAAGGCTACAGAGGTGGCATGGCTGAAGCTGTGACAGATTATGACCACAAGCTACTCCATCTGCCAAAAAGCCAGGGAAGCTAATCTGAAATTGAGTTCAGTGCCATAAGTGGGACACTCACTGACTCCCCCAGGGCTACAGCTTGACCTGGACGAGGTCAAAGCAATACAGCCCATGTGTGGAGATGTTAAACCAGTTCCAAGCCTATTCAAGTTTGTATGCTGAGCGCGACTGAGAGGCTTGAAAGAACCTGTGTCAGTTCTCTGAGGGGGTTAGTGGACAGACATGCTGCATGACCATGAGGTCACCAAACAGGATGCATCTATATCCAGGATCAGGAGACCAACCATGTTCTCCTGAACGACTATGATGCAAATGAAGAGACGAATACACTGTAATGTGTAATTAAGGATATGGGGCATCACTCTTACAAAAATACAGCCTTTAGTTTCCCTATCATGGGCACAATCACCCATGGACCAAAATTATGTCCAAATAGAAAAGGAATGTTTTGTGCGGTAGGGTGTTCCCAGGGAACAAATTTGGACCTGTGGGCTGACGACATGGGAGTAGAATGTTACAATAAAACACTAGAAAGGCATTTCTAGCACTCCCAGCCACTTTCAGTGCATAACATTGAAATGGCAGTACTATAGCCAGCTCTGTCCCACTCACTTGGGGTTGGGCGGGGGGTAAGAGGGGTCATTTGACCTGACCCAGTCTTTCAAGTGAGCCCAGAGCCCCAGATACTGCTGCTACCAAAGTAGTAGTGGTGGAGGCTGGAGCTATGGACCTTCTGAAATGCCATGGCTGGGAGGGAGCGAGTGAGGTGCCAGTATGGCAGAATATCTTAGGCCCTTCCTGGACCATCATTGGTCCTTCCTGGGCTTCCCTCTCACGTTGCCTCAGGGCCCAGAGTAGCTCTTGGCAGCACTGGCCCAGATGTATGCTACAAGAAAGGCAATGATCTGTGCATAGCTGACATCTTATCTGGCACATCCTTGCAACATTAAGGAAGGGCCAGTAAATATAGTGCAAGATCTTCACCCTGACAGAAACACAGAAAAACACAAAAAGCATCAACCAAAGTGCCTGTTTCTAGGGGAGAACTAGACAGACTCTGAGAGCCAACTTGTGTAAGACAAATATTTACAATGGGTCATCTGTCAGGTTGGCCAGAAACCCTTCCTCTCTCTCAAGAATAGTGGAATACTCGATATGAGCCTGCAGGGTAACATCATATGTTAAGATTATCAAATCCTGATACTCAGATCATTGAGAACTAAAGTTCTCTCTCAAGCATTGGAGAGCTGTTCTGCAATTCTAGAAAACAATAGATATTGTCATATACTCGGCAACAGTGACCAAAGATAGCAGAGACCTGATTAGCTGTAGGCACATGTAGAAAAACTGATATCAAGCAGCCAGAGAGAGACAGGATGAAAATACACAGCATTCCCCACAGATCATAGTTCAGGAAACCCCCCACAGAACTTTTTATTGCAAACGGCATAGTTAAACTCATTATTGTAGCCAATTTTCAGACTTGTGGGAACCAGATAATTGCCAGTGACTACCATGGGCAGAAGAAACTGTCCCAAACTGGGTAGCTTTAGACAACTGACCTCTGTTTACTTGCAGTGAATTTGTGCATTCTCATGCCCAGATAAGTTGCAGTCATCATCACTGGAGCTCAGCCAGTTGAATTTTCTAAGACTCTCTTAGAGAAACTTGCAAAAACACATGCATAACATATGGAGAGGTGCTCCCATAGAAGTCTTTTCTAGTGCCTGCTTCATTGCTGGACCTATGCGCTGGTTCTGTTAGTTCCAGCATTACTATGACTGGCAGTTATGTACGGAATAGGTCTAAAATCAAGGAATACATTCAAAAGTCAAAGGGCAAGTCTACACTAGGCCTGAAAATGGACCCTAGATACACAATTCTAGCTACATCAATTGCCTAGGTCAATCCTTCGTAAGTTGATTCCAGCTATCAAGCTATCCTCACTGAGGGAGGTTGATGGGGGAAATTCTCCTATCAACCTCCATTACTCCTCATGATTAGTGAGGATTACAGGAGTTAACTGTGCCCTGATCATTAGATTTTGCTCAGCCAATAGGTGTATAAATTTGAATCCTAGAAGATCAGTCCTGACTGGGTCCAACTTCTGGTAAGCGTGGATGTACCCAAAAACCCACTGCTAAATACCTCCTGATGGTACAACCACGCAACGTTGTCATGATCAAAATAACATCTTCTGAAGAAATCCATGCAGTTGGAAGCAAGCCACAGGCACTAGTTATACAGCTTTGTTCATATTAAATGTAGCAATGGATGGGCATCCCATTTCACCATCATGTATCACAAATATAGTCACCCACTGGGAATACAAAACTAACACATGCGGGGATAGGATGGTAAAATACATAGCTTGCTGTGATCTTAATCAGCAGCACATGGAAGGAAAATGGGCTGAAAGAAAACTGATAGACATCAGAACAGGCTTTCAAAACATCACAGCTGGGGGAACCAATGGCAAAGCAGTTTCCTGTCACCACAAGGGAGAGGTTTAAATGGCAGAGAGACTGTTAGGTGAACTGAAGTCTCGCTACAGGATGACCCTCTCTAGTTTGATGCCCTCAGGACATGACTGGTGCCAAACAAGAGGATTTGCTGGATGATGGGAGGTGAATGTTGTCTAGCACATTGCCATCACTTCCAAGCTTAGCGGGCTCTTAGAAAATGTTTAAAGGTAAATTAGCACTAAATAAAAGCAAAGAACCCTGACAGGACTGGTGGCTGTAAACAAAATATATGAGACATGGGAAATGTGGCCACACCCATGATAAGTAGTCATCCAAATGACTAAAATCATGCTGGACCACAGATATTGCCAGGTGACACAGTGCTGAATTAGAGATTATACCTGTGCAGTGCTTGGGTTGCATCTAGGCTTGATGTAATTTCCCAGCTCACTGAGATATACTCATGCCAGCATGACGAATGCTAGTACATTAAAAATAACGAGAAGTCCTGTGGCACCCTATAGAGGAACAGATTTTTTGGGACATAAGCTTTTGTGGGCAAAGACCCACTTCATCAGATGCATCTGACAAAGTGGGTCTTTTCCCACGAAAGCTTGTGCGCCAAAACATCTGTTAATCTATAAGGTACCACAAGACTTATAATTGTTTCTGAGGATACAGACTACCACAGCTACCCCTCTGATACTTGTCACATTAAAAAGTGTATAGCTGCATCAGCTCCCCTGAGCACCTTCTCTGTTGGACCCTGCGGTGTGTAAAGTAGGTGGTTGGTCCATGCAACTGTTTGCCGCTGTCCAAGGTACTAAGGATATGCTGCCCTTAGCATGCTCTCACAAGATGATATAGCATGAATACATCTATGCAGAGCTGCTGACAGGCAGACTAGAACACAGGACCTCTGGAGCTTAGTGCAGGAGCATCTGAAATTTTGAGCTAAAAGCCAGCTGCCTCCTAGCTAAGACTGTAAAGGAGGCTCGTTCTTTTTCTGTGTAAGTGGTCTAGGTACCACCATATGGGACAGTGAACCACAACTAGGTGTGTGGGTTACATGAGCAAGTTGGAAATCGCATTCTTAGTTCAAATTGTAAATGTAGCCGCAGATTCAGGAGGTGTGGGGGAGCAAAACTAACCAGAAATACCTTTAGTTGTCAGGAGAGAAAAATAAAGACCACTTAAAAAAAAAAAAGACCAAACAAAGCACAATGCAAAATTATATATAGAATGAGAAAGATTTAAACAACTATTATAGAGCTGGGCAAATGTTTGCAATTGTTTTACAAAAATGCAGATTCAGCTCCACCAGAATGCTATAGTTTTCACCAAATTGTTCCTTGAAAGTGACTTTGCATAAAAACTTCCTGAAACATTATTGTAAAAATAAACAACTTCCTACTGAATTATTGAAATCAAAACAAAACCTTTTAAATTGCTTTTCAGATTGCTTGCAAAGGAATAAATGGCTGGTTACAAAGTTATTTTAAGAATAGAAGCAGGTTGTAGTATTTATGGTTAATTTTGCTATCAACTGTGCCAACGGGGATGTTATCATAGCTTCCCATGAGGGGGCAATATACTGAGTGGAACTCCCCTGTCCAGCACTCTTGGGACCTGACTGGTCCAGAATGAGAGTTTGCTGGACAAGGAGGAGTTTGTGTGTGTGTCAGTTCTGCCATTCCCCCACCACCTGATTTCACTGCCAGCTCCATTCCTGCCCTCAGCAGCTGCTATCCTCCATACTGGCCCTGGTTGCTGGCCCCTGCTTCCTGGCTCCAGGGCCCAGCATGTAGCTTCTCACCCTTGGTTGCCCTCCCTCAACTGGCTCCACTTCCTGTCCCGGTCAGGTTCAGAGCCAGTGCCCCACTTGGGCTACCTAGGTTGCTGGGCCTACTGTTGATGGCTTGCCTCCCAGATGAGTTACCAGGCCTGCCAACAGGCAGTCTCCTGGCCTGCCAAACCTGCTGCTGATGGTCCCACCTGTGCTCCTGGCCCCGTTCAGGCTCCTGGCCACCTCTCCCTGCTGCTCCTTGTCCTGCCTGAGCTCCCGGACAGCCAGCTCTGTTGCTGCCTGCCTATCAAGGCTGTCAACCCCAGACCCACCTGTCCCCCTACCTTCCAACCACTGGGGCTCTCTGACCCAGGAACATCTATGGCAGCTGTGTCAAGTCCCCATGGCTAAACCTTTCCACAGCTGATCTGATCTCAATGTCTCTGTTGCTGGGCAGTGGGCTGTGACCCAGCTCTGTACCTTTTCTAGGGGATACCAGAGCTTCTGGCTCAGTAGGACAGGGTGATATGGGTTGCCCGAGAGGGCAGGTAGATGGGCTCAGTGGTACGATCAGTCAATTAAGTAACAGTCTTAAGGAGAGCTCTTTGACCACACCCATCATACCCTTCTTTGTCAATGGCACCTAGGAACTGAATATTTGTATTTATTTTGGCTGGAATGTTGTAGTGGATTTGTTTCCAAGTCACAATTAATTTAGGTTGACCAAAAATTGTGCGTATATGACTTCATACATACGTAGCTCAAAGCCAGTAAGCTTCAAATGTGCCAGCCACGATTTATCTCTGTAGAATTCTAATACCACTGGTCCTGTAGCAGCTGTTGGACTGCAACCAGGGGATGGATTACACTACCTGCCCCATTGTTTAATTTATAATTAACATGGTAATCCTCATTAAGACATGTGATATTCTAATAGTTACACAGGTCTTGTTAAGGTGAGCAACATTACAGTCATAAGTAATTTTCCAAAGCACAGTAGCTGTTACACATATATTAGGAATAAGACAGCTGGAAAGACAAATTTGGCATTTCAGTGACTTCATAAAAAGTCCAATGAAAATTTTATTGGGTTAGTTCTGCTATTTTAATGAGTGTTAGGTTTGTTGTTAATCATATGCAATGAGACCTTTTCTTTGGTGTTGATCTCTCCAGGTCAAAATTCAGTCACCACGGTACTATAAAATATGTGAGGGGAACTGATGCTTATACCTTTTTTTAAAGAATAGATGGAGTTCAGTCTTCACTGCTGTCAATCTGTCATCTTTCTACCAGCACTAAGCTCACTTCAGAGCTTTTAAAATTGCAATACATTGGGACAGATCCTCAGCTGCTGTAGACCAGTATATCTGCATTCATGGGTGGTGGGTAATATAGGCAAGAGAAAGCATCGCTTTCCCAAAATTGCTTACACTGCCTGGATGGCTGGGGAAGTCTGGGGTCGTGACACAGATACTCAGCTTTCTAGAGGGCCTGGGAAGCCTGAAAGTCAGGCATGTCTTGGAGAGGGGCAGAAGGGAAGGTTGTGGAATGGGTGGGGTTTCAGGGGAAGAAGAGACAGGGCTTGCCTTCCCTGGCTGCACCTTCACCCCCGCCCAGATCTCCAGAGACTTCACTGGAGTTTTCTGCTTCAACAGCTGGCAAAGAACTGGCCCAATCAGTCTGGAAATGCCTCAGTTGCAATTAGAGAGACGAGATGAGGTAATATCTTGTATTGGGCCAACTGTTGTTTGAGGGAGACAAGACTACCCAGAGCTCTTCTTCAGATCTGGGAGACTTACTGAGCATCACTGCTAAGTACAAGATGTATTGGTTCCAATCAGGCACTTGAGGAACAAGTTTTGCCTAAATGTGAATCTACTGAAATGCATCATCATCATCATCATCATCAATAACCGTGGGATCAGCGCCCATTGGTGCCTGATGCCTCTCTCACTATTTCCTTCCATCTTTCCCTGTCCAGTGCAGAGTGGCTTAGTTTCTGCAGACTAGCTCCGCACCAATCTACTACAGCATCTATCCATTCTCTGTGGCATCTGTCTCTCCTATTCGAATCGTCCATTATGCCAAATACCAGGGTCTTGATTTTTCATTCGTCGTTCATTCTGCAAATATGCCCAAATAGTTGTAGCTTCCGTTCCATAACCTTCTGCAGCGGGTTCTCTTTTGGCTGTATCTTTCTATATAGTTTCTCATTGGTGACCTTCTGCATCCATCCTATTTTCAGAATCTTTCTATAACAACTTCTTTTGAACACCAATATTGTTCTTTTCAAATCTTTCGTTATCACCCATGTCTCACATCTGTATAACATGCTACTGAATACACATACACCCCAGGAAGTAGTTTTTTTTTAAAAGGGCCAGGGGTTCCTGGTTGCTAACCATGGGGGAGGCTAGCTTGAGTCCACATCTTTTCTGGGGGCACAGAGCTAGACCTCCTCCTGCCTTTCCCAGGAGCCCACCAAGCCTCTCTGCAGCCCTGATAATAGTTAGTTTTTACTGAAAATCAG
Organism: Carettochelys insculpta; assembly: GCF_033958435.1. Lineage (NCBI taxonomy): Eukaryota > Metazoa > Chordata > Testudines > Carettochelyidae > Carettochelys > Carettochelys insculpta. The sequence continues at coordinate 69,522,467 of NC_134144.1, forward strand.
GGTGCTTTTTCTCCATTTCCCTATCTAGGCCAAACTCAGTTCTGTTACTGCATTTCTTTTTAATTAACTCAGGATATTATTCTGCTGTGATATGTTTTGTAACCTCTCATGGGTACAAAAGGTCAGTGCATGACATTCACACATGATCACAGAGGAACAAGCAGTACTGATGAGTCAGTGTCACCTGACAGCACAGGGTCAAATTTGATAAATATCAGCTGAAAACTGAGATGCAGTTATACAAAAGAATCCTTTCTGGTGGCTCTTCAGCTGTCTTTCTCTTTCCCTGCCTTCCACTCCCCCACCCTTCTGCTTTCGTAGTTTAGGTTAAGGTACAAAGCTTCATAAATAGACAGGTTCTTGGTCCTCATCTTCCGAACTGGTTGGTCACTATAAATTCGAAGCTGAACCCTGAGGGTCCTTAGTTACTTTGCCTGAATAAAAACCTGAGTGGAGACTCAGGAAGGATTTGGCCATGGAAACTCAAGATTATACCCAGAGGAATAAGAGAACCTGGATGGACAATGACTAAGCCATGGAGTGGGCTCTGGGTATTATGGTGTTAGTAAATGGAGGCAGCCTTTCTCCTGTAGGCACTCCTTCAACACCTGTTCAGGTTGACAAGGCCCAAAATCCCTTGGCACCTCTTATGCCACAGAGGTAGCAAGAGAACAGGAAATTATGATCTTTCTCTGTACAGTCAGGCTACATCTACACAGCAGTACTATTTCAAAGTGAGCTATTCTGAAATAGCTATTTTGAAATAGGGCTGCTCCACACAATATTTTGAAGTAACCCTTTGCTATTTCAAAATACACAGTCTGCAAACACAGCACTTATTTTGAAATAGATATTTCAAAGTAGGCTCTATTCCTTCTACAATGAGGTTTACTGATTTTTGCAGCAATGTGCCCACTATTTTGAATTGGCTTCAAAATAGCCATTGCATAGTGTAGATGCTAGCATAGTTATTTCAAAATAATTTTGCTGGATAAACGTAGCCTCACAGAATGACAAGTAGGGCATGGCTGACGTTCCATTACATCGACAAACAAACATCATTGACAAATTTTGTAGAAGTTCAGTTAACACCCAATCTGCCTTTGCAAATCAAAGGGTCATCTTTGGACCTTTGGCATTTGGTGAGTTTTGCCCAGCAAAGCTTATGCCCAAATAAATCTGTTCATCTTTAAGGTGCCACAGGACTCCTCATATTACTTGAATAAACACACTTGCATTCAACGGTGGCAATATTAGCCTGGCCACGACAGATTCAAGTTCCTCCTGGAAGCTGGATTTGCGTCTCTTCTCAACCCCCTGCAGAATAAATTGCTAGTACACCAGTGTGAGAATTCACCATATGTTTTCACCTCCATTATCTGTACAAGACTAGGACAATAATTTCTGAAGTGGGGGCACTCCAAGAATTGGAAGGAGGTCGAGGGCTGAACTCTTCCAAGATAGTAATGGAGGAGGTGAAGAGTCTGGGATGGAAGTTGGGTACACGAGGGAACTTGGGATAAGGAACTGGGATGTGGCAGCAGGGAGTCTGGGGGATGGAGTTTGGGTGCAAGAGGAGTTTGTGACCTGAAGCAGGGGAGTGGTGTGAGGAAGAGGTGCAGGGATTTGGGCTGTCATGCAGGGAAGGAGGGGATTGTGACCTGGGGCAGGGAATTGGGGTGCAGAGCCTGGAAAGGGGTATGGGTGCAGGAGGAGGGGCAGAGGGTTTGGGTTATGTGAGGTGTGGGGCAGACATGGGGAGCAGAGGGTTAGGGGAGGGAGAGGGTGGGGAGACAGAATCAGGCTGTGGCCTGGAGACTTATGTGGGTGACTCCCAGCCAGCAGCCCAGCACATTTCTTAGGCAGGGCCCATGTGCTCTTTGAAAAGCCTCGTGCCTGAGGAGAAGGGGAGGAAGGCTTCACGCACTGCATCTGCTTGGAACAGGAAACTCCCATTGGCTGGTTTCTGGCCAGAAGCCAGCCAGTGGAATTGAGCTGATGCTGGGTCAGCATGTGAACCTTCTCCTCGCTTTTCTCAGGCTTGCAAGTACTACAAAACCAGCAGACCCCACCCCTCAGCTGCTTTTCTAATGGAGCTTGCCTGAGGTTCTTGCTGTGTCCATGGGACAGATCCAGCCTATGGGCCCCATTTTGCCAGTTCCCTGGTCCCTGATCTAGTCTATGTGTGTTATCTGGAAAAATGGAGTCTGAACTGGAACTGGATAATATAGCTAACATCATATATACCAAAAATTACCTTTGCATACCTCTTTCCCTGGAGTGGCCATTCTTTTACTTGAACATGGCAGAGTTACAGCAACTGGAGGGATAATCATTGTGTTTGTGTCTCATTGAAATGCTGTAATCATCTTTATATTCCTTCTCATGAAAGTTCACGCTGCAGAGGCCTGATATAGGTTTTATAAGGGAAACAAGCTTCAGAAAAGGTTTAGAAAAAACAAGAAAATGTAAATATGGTTTATATTTAAATTGAAAAAAGGCTTAGTGAGGTTTTTTTTGGAGGGGAGAGGGGAAGGTGTGTTTGTTTTCCCAATGAAAATACAGAGAATTCATTATTTTTCCTTTCAGTGAAGTCCCTTTTATCAGAAAAAACACTTTTTTTTTTTACAAAATGTTCAGAGGAAAGCTTTTCAACTAACTTTAGGATTTCCTTCTCTATTTCTGGTTTAGTACATGAGTTAAATGTTCTGATATCTTGCCAATGTTAGCTTTGCATGCAGAGCTTCTCAAATTAGCAGTACCTTTTAACGATCATAATAAACAGTTGCTCTTAGAAGCACAAGGATGTTGGGTGGGTTAGTTGGTTTGTTTACTGTGGGACTATGTGCAGCAAAGCAACATTTGGCATGTCTTTGAGCAGGAAATTCTGTCATTTTAAGATCATTTTTGGTGAAAAATTTTGATATTTCAATTTCTTGCCCTGATTTGAGATGAAAACAATCCATTTGGAAATGTTTTCCAAATCAAAATGCTGTTTTGGTGTCCTGAATTATCCCACAACACTTAAATTTGAATCAGTTCATCCATAAATTGCATTTCCCAATTGTGGTATTTCGTGGCATGGGACATGTTGTCTGGCCCACTGACAAAAATAGCTCCTTAGGCATCTAACCTACAGGTAACTACTCTGTAATCTGGAACTCTCTCATTCAGCCATCTCCGTAATCTGGCATGATTTTAGTTAGCTGAACAACTACTAATCATGGCTGTGACCGAGTTTCTCGTGGTTCCATAAAGTTAGTTTGCAGCCACCAGTCCTGACTCTGAGTATTCTGTGCTGCTATTTAGCCTTAATTTACCCCTACATGTCTTCTAAGATCCCAGTAAGCAGTGGAAGTGTTGGTAATGCTGCTAAATAATACTGCCCTCCCTTGGTCTGGCAAATTCTCTTGTGTGAAACAGGTCAGGTCCTGAGGGTGCCGTACGAGAGAGGTTCAACCTGTACCTCTCCCCCAGTCATGTAATTTCCAAAATGCACTATACAGCCTGGGTAGAAGGGATCCCCCATTGCATCATGGAAGCCATAGTCATCCAGGGTGCTCAACCAATAAGATATAGTGAGACCTGAAGTATAACTCACATGAGGCAATGTATCGAATAGGGGAATGGATTTCCATATTTAATTAATCCGAATTTTGGGGTGGTTCAAAACAAACAAAATACTCAGATTTGGATCAAACCAACCTGTAACAAAATATCTATTTTTTATTTGTATGAGATTGTATAGTTTACAAAAAAAAACTTTGGGGTAAATGAAAATTTCCCCATGAACAATATCAATTCTTGAACAGCGTTCTCATTTTCCGTTGGAAATTTCCCAGCTGTCTCAATAAAATACGTGTTTTAGTAAATGTGGCCATACGATATGTAGTCCCTGCATTGTACTTTCAATTACATAACTCAAGAGAATGTAGAGGACAGACACCTGTTTCATCGACTTAAAATGATGTAATAGGGCTATGTTGACTTGCACCAGTTAAAGAGCTGCGCCATCATTTGAGAAAGGGAGAAGATGTTTTCTCTAATGCATGACTTTACCAGTCATTTGGTACATATTTCATCCAGTAAACAGGGAAAGAGTACCCTGGATTTAAAGAAACGATTTCAGAAGAAATAAGGACCCTACCTTTGCCCCTGTTAACTTTTGTCCATTTCTAGACTCAAACGAGAAACAAGACATTTTTGAGGGTTCTGAAATGTTCATGATATATTTTCTCTCTTTAGAGATATGGTCAGAATCAGTTCTTGTGGTATTTTCCAGCTGAGACCAGAAGTCAGAGGTGTGGCAAATTTCTTCCTGTTTGCACACGTTCTGTATAGTAAAAGTGCCATGTAAAAATAAAGTCAACATTGAGCTTAAATGATTCTTAAGTGGCGTGCATACATGCATGGGTGACGTGGGTGTTTCTCTGCACAGAGATGAATTTCATTTCAAAGGAAACAGGTGGGGCATGGATTAGACAGTCTCCTATTTTAAGAGATCGTTCCAAAGCACTCACCAATTTATTACTACTGTTATCTCCCGCCTTTATGCAAAGAGTAACTTCCCGAAGCAGACAAATTCCATTCGTCTTTTGAATTCCTGGTTATGGTGCATGGTAAAATTTGCCTTGAAGAGCCATTCTTGTCAGACCTTAGGCTTGAATGACATTGGGAATTTCTAGCTACTCTTTTAAGCATAGGTAATATAAAATGGCAGCTTGCACGTCAGACTGATTGTAAGGGAGCATTTTATCCCACTTTATCTAACGGCAGATGCACTGCCAATTTCCCTCTATTAAAATTCTCCAAACCCCAATGGCTTTTGGAGGATTAATAGAACTTCAATGCATCCCTGATATATTTGACTTTTAGACTTCAACAGCTGGTGCGATACCTCAGACTGACTGCGTTCCTATCAGCTCCCTGGTGTCATGTATATTACAGAATATCCATTTTGGATTTTTTCATCAAAGTCAGGTAGATGTTGGCACAGAAATAAACTGAAATCCAGTTATTTGCTCTTCTGTGATTTAGGCGATTACATATTTTATTGAGGTACTTGGCTGACTTCGTACTTTCTCTTTTCTTAAAGTAATGTACAGTGAGAGAGAAAAAGGAAGGTAATATTGTCCTTTGTGCAAAACTAATATTTTTTTATTAACTTTGTCAATTACTTCAGTAATTACTTTAAGGCAATATGTAACCCATTGTAGCTTTCAGGCATTTCAAAGATTTGCCAGGGTCATGCATTCCTAACAGAGGCATGCAAAAAGTAAAGCTATAGCAGATGTCCAAGATCAGAAGCCCAGATCCTCAGAAGTGTTGGGCACCTATCTGGTGCAGCTGGGTTGGGAATACAAAATGTGAGTATGTTGTATGTCTGGACTGGATAGAAGTCAGTTTGGCGGCCCTGACATTGTACAGCAGCATTGAGGTGGCTCTAAATTTCACCACTAAATCTCCCCTATGAAAGAAAGCAGAAGGTGGGAGAGAACCCTCACACAAGCTACTAACCTCATTACTCTAGGCTACTTCGTGCGTTACCAGTTACGTCAGTTTTCTGGCTGTTTTGCACTACTGGAATGGGAGGAGGTAGCTGAAGAAGGAGCCCCCCAATGATGTAGTGAAGATATTTGGAAGAGGTTGATGCAAGAGCACTTGAAATCAGGCCTCTGCCTCCCAAATAGTAGTAGTAATTTTATTGTATTTATTTACCTGTGGAGTTACCCAACATTGTTTGGATCCGTGTAGGGACATGGGGCAGAGAGAGGCAAGAATCAGGGCTGGGGGCTGGGAGGTCTGGTGGGGCTGCTCAGCCCTGGCCTACGTCTCCTCTGAGCGTGGGAAGATGAGGTTGCAGTGACCAGCCCAGACAATGGTGCTTGTGGGGGTCCAGTCTTCATTGCTTGGCCCTGGTGCTGCTGCCGGCAGGGCACTGGCCAGCAGGGCTCCTCCCGTTGGTCTAGTGCCGTAGCCCAGAGCAGGGATGGGAAGTTTGGCCTGGGTGGCCACTTACCCTTAGCAAGTGGCTAGGAATATGGAGAACCTTGGCTCCAGCTGGCTGCTGTCTTCCTGATGTGACCCCTCCTCCTCTTTGGTCACAGCAGGATAACAATCCCCTGTGCTTGCTGTCCCCATTGGTCATTATGGAGCACAACTGTCCCTATTCTCAGATACCCTCACCTTCCATGTTTATGGAAAAACAATCCCATTCCAGGCACTTTCTATTTTCCTGGCACAACCAAACCCTCACCTTGCTTTAAAGCCAGGTAAGAGTAAGCTGCATACCAAATTGGTTGCTCCTCGGTCCTCCTGTTTAGGAAGCATTCTTGAACAAATGTACTCATGGACGAATGGACACAAACTCTCTCCTACCACTATGGAAGCACAAATGTTCTGAATCAGGCGTGAGACACTTCTGCAGGGTTTTTAAGAGGTTCCACTCTAAAGCATGGGTGGGCAACAAGCCACCTGCAGGCTGCCAGCACTTTACTTACCTGCACGTCCACAGGTACAGCTGTTTTCAGCTCCCATTGGCTGTGGATCACTATTCCTGGACAACTGGGGCTGCACAAAGTGGTGTCCCAGGCCACAGCACTTCCTGCAGCTCCCAGTAGTTGGATGCAGTGATCTTCAGCCACTGGGAATTGCTGGTGGCTGTACCTGCAGGCATGCAGGTAAATAAAGTGCTGGAAGCCCACCAGGGCTGAACCCTGGTGAAATGTCTCCCTCTTATTGCTGGACCCTGCTCTGAAAGACGTTTCTCTAAATTTTCATCTCAGGTTGCTTGTGTGGGCTTTGGTTTAATCTTACCAAGTTTGGTTTTGGAGAACCAAAGGGAAGACAGAACCTATGTCAGGAATGTTTTACGTGAACAGGGATACATCAGGGATGCATCTCTTCCATATCAGGAAGCCTCTGATGAAATTAACATTCACCTTCACCCTGGGACAACTTCAGCCATGATATGCATGAATGGTGTTCTACTTGGTTACGCTTGGAATTATGAGGGCCACTTTTGTCATTAGCAAGATGATGGTAACTGGATCGGTTGTGGACTATCAGTGTGAATGTTAAACCTTCTGGAACCAGCAAGAAAAGTGTAGTGTGCAGAACCAATAAACCCAGTGAAGCTGGGGAAGCATACGTTACAGCCAGCAGGGTTGGCAATGGTGGATGTAAGTCTCACTGTTACAGAACTAGCTCTGCCCGCAACCTTTTTGCTGGCTCCTCAGGGTGCGTTCCACAACTCTCCGTGGGCATTGTGCCTTCATCTGTCTCGAGTGGACTCCCACAGTCCCCCATTCTTGCACTTGAGTTCTAGTCTAAAGCATCCTGGAGATTGTCCGGCTATCTCTAGCAGGCCCAGCTGGGACTGGTACACGGAGAGAAGTAGTTGCAAGTGAACTGTAACATTTCTTGGACATGTGAATGAGCCCAAATGCTCTCTCTTTGAGTTCAGGACCAGCTGATCTAATTGCATTGCTGCGAATACTGGGCCATGCCATGCTGAATAAATAGGGCTGACAAAAAGTATCTGTTAATAAAAGTTAAGATTTAGAACTATATATATATTTTTTTTTATTCTGCAGGTTTGGAAAAAGAATGGCTTTTGTTTTGAAATAGTCAGAAAATGTGTTAGCAAAATGATTGATTCATTTTCAAAAATGGGTTTCACTCCCCCTCATATTTTCTTTCTTTTCCCTTTCCCCAACTTTTCCCCTGAGTTTTTACTTCCCTCTCCCCTGCAGAAAATGGGTCGGGGAAGATTGAGACGAGGAGGAAACTGAAAAGGAAACACTAAAAATCCGGAGGGGGGAGGGGGATTTTGGGCTAGTTTTACTTGGATGGGGAAAACCACGATTGTTTTAAGCATTTTTGCACTTTTTGGGGGGATCTATTTTTCTCTTGGAAAAAAAAATATTTTAAAATGATGCTCTCTTCAGGGAAGCAGTCTACCCGCAGTGTCAATTACAGGAGTCCTTGTGACACCGAGATAATCCTGGATCATAGGAACTCACCCTCAGAGTGCCACCATAAGTGGCATTTTAGGAATAATTGAAGGTACATATCTCCTAGAACTGGAAGGGACCTCAGGAGGTCATTGAGTCCAGTCCCTTTAGTAGGGCTAAGCACCATCCCTGACATCTGTTTGCTCCAGGCCCTAAAAGGCCTCCTTAAGGAGTGAAGCCACAACAGTGGGTTTAGCAGGCCAATGCTCAAACCACTGATCTATCCCATCCCCACATCTTAGGGTATGGCTACACAGCAGAGTGTAATTATTTTGAAATAGCAGACTGCTTATTTCAAAGTAGGTGAACCTCGTAAAAGGGCTAGTGGATACTTCAAAAAAAAATTCAAAATAGAGGCTGTGTGGACAGGGAATAGAGCCTATTTCGAAATAAGCATAGGGTGACAAATGCCTCTATTTCAAAATAGAGCATCTACACACAATAGAGCCCATTTTGAAAAAGCTGAGAGCTATTTCAAAATGCATTTTGTGTGTAGCAGTATTATTTCAAAATAAGCTCTTCCAGAAAATCTCTTCCCCTGTGTCTACACGTGCCCCTTCCTTTCAAAAGGGGCATGTTAATGAGTGGGTTCAAAAGATGCTAATGAGGAGCTGCAATGAATATGTAGCACCTCATTAACACAAAGGTGGTCACAGCAATTCGAAAGTGGGGCTTTTTGAATCACGCGCCGCCCGTGGAGATGGGACTTTCTGAAAGGACACCCCCAGTTTTTGAAAGCCCTTCTTCCTATCTGGTGATCGAAAGACCGGCTTTTGAAAATGCGAGGTGTCCTTTCAGAAGGTCCCGTCTCCACGGGCAGCGTGCGATTTGAAAAGCCACACTTTCGAATTGCCACGGCCGCCATTATGCTAATGAAGTGCTGCATATTCATTGCAGTGCCTCATTAGCATCTTTCAAACCTGCTCATTAACATGCCCCTTTTGAAAGGAAGGGGCACATGTAGACCCAGCCTTCCAGAGTAGCTTATTTTGAAATAATGCTGCTGTGTAGACATTGCCTTAGGAAGCAGTCTACTCTACCTCATCTAGTTCTTGGTAGCTGATCCTCACCTCAACATGCACTTTTTGAGGGATGTGTATGAGGAACAAATTGCTTCGCTTCTCCATGCTACCAACATTCTCCTACCATCCATGCTCAGGAAGAACAGACACTTGAGGGCTACTCTCGTGATAGGGTAACACTTTTTGTTGCAATCTTATGGTGATGCAGGAGTGGTTCAGCTTGGATGCAGAATCACTGAACTTTGTGCTAGGACTCAAAACAGAAATGATATCTTTTGGTTCAAGTTACTTCTGGCTGGAATCCAATTCATGGAGGACCTGCTCAGTCTTTCCTTTGGCAACTGTGGGCTTTGGATCAGACCTCATCCTGATGCTTTAGTGATCAGACCTCATTCTGATGCTGTAGTGATCATATGAAGCTTTCATTTTTGTTAAGAATCACACAATATTGTGGGGGGAAAAAGTGGCTGGAGCTGGTGGAAAATAGTCATAGAAAGCATTGACTGAGCTTCACTTGGCATGGACACTGAGGTTTTATTTTCCCCTCTGGAACAGGATCCAAATACAATATCAGTACTATTAATGTTAAAACTCTTTTGTTGTCTTGGCACCAGCAGAGCATGTCTAATCACAGACCTCTAATGCCAGACATACACATAAGTGCTAGGAGGCCGTGCCTGTTGTGGGTCATGTCTAGAGGGTGTAATGAAATGCATACAGATTTGCATTTTCTCTTCCCTTGAAAGCTGTAAAGGTTTGACTCACACATGAGCTGGTTCTTCTTGTCATCCTCTTATCCAGGACAGTTACACAGCTTAATTTCCATAGCAATGCTCTTCAGAGGCTAGGCAGCAGCTTTGAATAACACCTTTGTTTGGAGTCTTGTGCAGGAAAAGCACAGGAGGTACATTTTCAGAATCGCCTTTGGGGATGTGTGTATAGTTAGTGCTGACCCTGCAAAAGTTCAGAGCCTAAAATAATGTCAGAATGTCAGCAATTCACGGGTCAGGAAGAAGCATAAAACTGCACATTTTTTTCCCCTGCCTCAGTAAAATCTCTCCTTAAGAAGTGGATTTAGAAGGTGCCAGTCATCAGATCTAGAGGAGAATTCTTCTATTTGTAAAATATTTTTTTAGTCAGTCACAAGATGTTTCTCCTCCATTGAGTCTAATTAGGTGAGCCTACCCAACAGGTCAGGCTAGATGACGTAAAGTCCCTGATGGCAGTACACTCTGACTCTAGGGAGCAGGTAGAGAGTGGGCCATGCCATTAGATACTTCTCCCCACACAGCTCCAACAATCAAGGGCACTTGGCTTGAAGGTCAAAAGGCAGACTAGCTTGCTAGCCCGTTCATTCCAAACCACTTTGCTAATAATGCCAATTCATTAATCATAGAATCACAGAATCATAGAAAAGTAGGACTGGAAGGGACCTCAAGAGGCCATCAAGCCCAGCCCCGTGCCCTCATGGCAGGACCAAGCACTTTCTAGACCATCCCTGAAAGCCATCTATCTAACCTCTTCTTAAATATCTCCAGTGATGGAGATTCTACCACCTCTCTTGGCAATTCATTCCAGTGTTTGATCACCCTGACAGTTAGGAACTTGCTCCTAATGTCCAACCTGAACCTCCCCTGCTGAAATTTAAGTCCATTGCCTCTTGTTCTAGCCTCAGAGGCAAGGAAGAACAAGTTCCCTCCCTCTGCCTTATGACGCCCTTTTAGATACCTGAAAACTGCTATCATGTCCCCCCTCAATCTTCTCTTTTCCAAACTAAACAAGCCTATTTCTTTCAGCCTTTCTTCATAGGTCATGTTCTCTAGACCTTTGATCATTCTCGTTGCTCTCCTCTGGACCCTCTCCAATTTCTCCACATCCTTCCTGAACTGCGGTGCCCAGAACTGGACACAATACTCCAGCTGAGGGCTAACCAGCACAGAGTAGAGCGGGAGAATGACTTCTCGTGTCTTGTTCACAACACACCTGTTAATGCATCCTAGAATCATGTTTGCTTTTTTTGCAACAGCATCACACTGTTGACTCATATTTAGCTTGTGGTCCACTATAACCCCTAGATCCCTTTCTGCTGTACTCATTCCTAGGCAGTCCTTTCCCATTCTGTATGTATGACACTGATTGTTCCTTCCTAAGTGGAGCACTTTGCATTTGTCCTTATTAAACTTCACCCTGTTTACCTCAGCCCATTTCTCCAGTTTATCCAGATCCTTTTGAATTATGACCCTATCCCCCAAAGAAGTTGCAACCCCTCCCAGCTTGGTGGTATCTGCAAACTTAATAAGTGTACTTTCTATGTCAATATGTAAATCGTTAATGAAGATATTGAACAGAACCAGTCCTAAAACAGACCCCTGTGGAACCCCGCTAGTTATACTTTTCCAGCAGGATTGAAAACCATTAATAACTACTCTCTGGGTACAGTTATCCAGCCAGTTTTTCACCCACCTTATAGGAGCCCCATCTAAGTTGTATTTGCGTAGTTTATTGATAAGTGTATTATGTGAGACCGTGTCAAATGCTTTACTGAACTCTAGGTATACCACATCCACTGCTTCTCCCTTATCCACAAGGCTTGTTATTCTATCAAAGAAAGCTATTAGATTGGTTTGACATGATCTGTTTTTAACAAAACCATGCTGGCTGTTCCCTCTCACCTTACCACCTTCCAAATGCTTGCAGATGATTTCTTTAACTCCCTGCTCCATTACCTTTCCTGGCACAGAAGTTAAGCTGACTGGCCTGTAATTTCCTGGGTTGTTCTTATTCCCCTTTTTATAAATGGGTACTATATTTGCCCTTTTCCAGTCTTCTGGAATCTCTCCCGTCTCCCATGATTTTCCAAACATGATTGCTAAAGGCTCAGCTACCTCTTCTATCAGCTCCTTGAGGATTCTAGGATGCATTTCATCAGGCCCTGGTGATTTGCAGACATCTAATTTTTCTAAGTAAATTTTAATTTGTTCTTTTCTTATTTCAACTTCTAAACCTACCCCTTTTTCACTAGCATTCTCTATGTCAGGCATTCCTTCAGATTTCTCAGTGAAGACCAAAACAAAGAAATCATTAAACATCTCTGCCATTTCCAAATTCCCTGTCACTGTTTCTCCCTCTTCACTGACCAATGGCCCTACCCTCTCCTTGGTCTTCCTCTTGTTACCAATGTATTTGTAAAAAGCCTTCTTGTTTCCCTTTATGCTTATAGCTAGTTTGAGCTCATTTTGTGCCTTAGCCTTTCTAATCTTGCTCCTGAATGCTTGTGTTGTTTGCCTATATTCGTCCTTTGTAATTTGTCCTAGTTTTCATTTATTATACGATTCCTCTTTTATTTTGAGATCATGCAAGATCTCCTGGTTAAGCCAAAGCAGTCTTTTGCCATGTTTTCTATCTTTCCTACACAGTGGGATAGCTTGCTTTTGGGCCCTTAATAATATCCCTTTGAAAAACTGCCAACTCTCCTCAGCCGTTTTTCACCCTCAGTTTAGCTTCCCATGGCACCTTACCTACCAGCTGTCTGAGTTTTTACCAAAATCTGCCTTCCTGAAATCCATTATCTCTATTGTACTATTTTCCCTTCTACCCTTCCTTAGAATTGTGAACTCTATGATTTCATGATCACTTTCACCCAAGCATCCTTCCACTTTCAAATTCTCAATAATTTCCTCCCTATTTGTTAAAATTAAATCTAGAACAGCTTCCCCGAGGTACCTTTTTCAACCTTTTGGAATAAAAAGTTGTTTGCAATGCAATCCAAGAATTTATTGGACAGTCTGTCCCCTGCTGTATTAGTTTCCCAGCATATACCTGGATAGTTGAAGTCCCCCATCACCACCAAATTCTGGGCCCTGGATGATTTTGTTAGCTGATTAAAGAAAGCCTCATCCACCTCTTCCACCTGGCTAGGGGGCCTGCAGTAGACTCTTAGTAGGACCTCATGCTTGTTTTTTACACCTGTGAGTCTAACCCAGAGACTTTCAACTCGTCCATCTCCAGCTCTGTCCAGGTGTGTACATTTCTAATATACAAGGCAACACCTCCTCCCTTCTTTCCCTGCCTGTCCTTCCTAAGCAGGCTGTACCCTTCAATACCAACATTCCAATCATGAGTATTATCCCACCAAGTTTCTGTGATGCCAATGATATCATAGTTGTATTCATTTATTAGTACTTCCAATTCTTCTTGTTTATTTCCCATACTTTTTCCATTTGTATATAGGCATCTCAGACATTGATTTGGTCTTGCCTCCCAGTTTTGCCCTGGCCCTCTTTTTACTCTCCCAGTGTAGCCCATACTCCCTCCCATTTCAAGTTCATCTCCCACGTATCCATGCTCTCCACTTATCTGCAGGCTTTGCTCCCCTGCCCCCGTCGAACCTAGTTTAAAGTCCTCCTTACTAGGTGAGCCAGCCTCTGTCTGAATATGGTCTTCCCCTGCCTGAAAAGGTGAACGCCATCTCTGCCTAGCAGTCCTTCCCGGAAAAGGATCCCGTGGTCAAAGAAACCAAAGCCTTCCTGGTGACACCATCTAAACAACCAAGCATTCACCTCTAGGATACACCTGTCTCTGCCTGGGCCCCTACCTCTGACAGGCAGGATTGAAGAGAATACCACCTGCACCCCAAGCTCCCTGACTCGTGCCCCCAGAGACCTGAAGTCACTCTTGACCTGCTCAGCGTCACACCTCGCAGTATCATTAGTGCCCACATGGATGAGAAGCATGGGATAGTAGTCCGAGGGATAATCCTCGACAATGCCCGCGTAACGTCTCGCATACGGGCCCCTGGCAGGCAGCAGACCTCCCGAGATGAAATGTCAGGGCAACAGATGGGTGCCTCCGTCCCCCTCAGAAGAGAGTCTCCAACCATCACTACTCTACATTTCCTTCTTGCAGCGGTGGCAGCAGACTTCCCAGACTTGGGGGTACGAGGCTTCTCTTCTGTACGGGGTAATTCTTGGTCTCCTGTATCGAGTACAGCATAACGGTTTTCCAGTACCACGGTGGGAGGGTTCTGAGCAGGGGTGGGACGCTGCCCGCTACGAGAAGTAACCAGCTGCCAGTGTCCACCCTGGTCCACCTCCTCCAGTGGTTTGTCAGCCGTCCTGTGCACTGGGACAGTTACCTCCGCAGTCTCCACCTGAATGCTATCCAGGAACTGCTCATGGACTCGGATACTCCTCAACCTGGCCACCTCCTCCTGTAGCTCCCTCACCTGCCACCTGAGAGATTCCACCAGCAGGCACCTTTCACACTGAATATTCCCCTCAGCCTGGGTATCAGTAAGTGGGAACGGCAAGCCACAGTCCTTGCAGAGCCACACCAGGATCTGGGTAGAAACATCCATGGTCAGGCAGTCTGTCTGGCTACAGGCACAAGTGGAGGAGACAGCAGTAGTGCCGTCCCAGGTGTTGCGGGTCTTCCTAACCATTATAGTCCTCTCTGTCACACTCCCTCCCAAACTCCCTCTTAAACTCCCCTGCCTGCAGCTCCCTGTCTGCTTCGCTGATAGAGATGGTTGTGTCTCACACAGTTCTCTCTGCTTAGAGCTAGACTGAGGTGCCAACCATTCCTGAGGAGCCATCAAGGTTTAATTACTGTGATGGGACATTTCACATGCTTTATGAAAAGGTCCTTGCGCTATGGACAGGTCATAACTCAGATCTGCTTGATAAAAGATGTCTCATCAGTGAAAAGGTTTCAGTTTACTGACCATGATTATCCCATTTGTATGCATGCATGATTTTTGTAGCTAAAGTTAGGAATATTGACCAATGAATCTGTTATTTCATATTTGCGATCTTTGGTCACAACCACTGCTGACATTTCAATACAACCAGGAAAGATGCCACAGTGCTGCTGGCCCATCAGGAAGAGTCAATGAACTGAGAAAGAGCTGAGCATTCCAAGGAGCACGTGGGCCAGCCCAGGAAAAATCAGGGTAGAGACAGATGACCACATTCCCTGGTACTGGAACCCATATTGATTTCTGTAATTTTCCATGAGACTCTGGGAGGGGTGCAGGGTCAAATCCTATTTAAGGGTGGGAAGTGAGGTAACACAAGTCCTCAATTGTCCTCAGCTACCCCACCTACGATGGTCAGCCAGGGCTCCAGTCCTTTCTCCAGTTCACTCTTAGTTGTTTCCAGCAGTCATTTTGGGCCTATGAAGAAGATTATTAGAATCCCATTTAGAGTGAACACTAAATTAGTTTTGTTAGTGCATTATTAAGCTTATTGTGTGTGTTTATTTTGCTCACTTACTTACTTTTGTTCTGACTGCTACCGCTTATGACCACTTAAATTCTATCCTTTTATACTTAATACAATCACATTTTGTCAAGTATATACACCCAGTGTAAATAATTACTACCTGGGGGAGCAAGGAACCTGTGAATCTCTCCATTTCACCTTGAGAAAGAGGGCAAATTTCATACGCTTATACTACGTAGCTCCTTATGGAACGTGAGATGGATCTGTGTAGGGCTCAGTTCGGAGAGGGACTGTGTACTTGAGTGCTGTGAAAAGGTGTCACGCTGTTTTACCAGTGCAAGGTCTCATTTGTCTATACGGGCAGAAGCTGAGTGAGTCCCTCTTTGTGTGACAGCTGCTGTTTCTGATGACACCTTAAGCTCGATGGCCAGCTTCTGCAGCTGGGAGTTGGACTTGACTCCAGTTCTAGGGTTTGGCATTTAAAGGCATGCATATAACAGGTGCTGACTACTGGGATACAAATGCACCTGTACATTTATTGCAAGTACCAACCACTGTGTGCTGAACTGGGGCAAATGCCACACATAAACCAGGCCTCAGTGATGGAGAGAGGTATGGGACCGAGAATGAAAAACCTGCAACAAAATTGATCTTATATGCATTTCAATTCCAGTTCAGTGAAGTCCTTAAGCCGACATTTAACTTTAAATACCTGTTTGAGAAATCACATGTAAAGCCATAGAATAAAATTATAGGCTCATAGTTGGAAGAGGCCTCAGGAGGTGACCAAGTGCACCTCCTGCAGAAATCAGGACCAATTTCAACTAAATCATCCCAGTTGAGGCTTAGTCAAGCCAGGACTTACAGACCTCTAGGGCAGGAGATTCTATCACCTCCCTAGTTTACCCATTCCAGGGCTTCATTACCCTCCAAGTGAATTAGTTTTTTCTAACATCTGACCTAGACCGTCCCATCAACCACTCCCCCCCGCCCGCGGCAGAACCTCCTCTGGTATATTGTGTGCAGTTCTGCATCCGAGAAGGATTGGAAAATAACATAGATGGGTTCAGTCAGCTAAATGCACCAGAAGACAGAGTGGTACATGTGATTGGGTCTATAAATGCCTTCTGGATAACAATCTAAATAAAATAAAAGGGCAATTAGTCACAGCCTCAGAAGATGGTAGGAGCAATGGTTTGAAGCAAGGAAAGGTTGAAGAACATTAATAAATATTCTGAGCCCAAGTGCACTGCAACAAGTAGCTTCACTCCATATATAGAAGAACAGGCGAGATAAGACATTAATTAGAACGATGCAAGATCCAATGTCCAGTCTTTACCATTTCTGTTTGTGACTTGTGCTGGGAAAATGGTCTTAATATTTATCAAGGCCCGTGTAGTTGAAGATTAATTGTCAGTTAAGACCGTGAATGGGTTTGAGTTTGCAGCTTGTTCACTGTGTTGATTTTTAGTTCAGAATTTGTTATTTTGCTTACACAGGTGAGCGACAGGGAAGCCATCTGTTTTGTGGCTGGATGAGCAAAACTGTTAGCTTTCATGCTTCCAGTGGGAATTTTTATAATTAGAGATAAAAGTTTTCCTTCCCCCCGCCCAAATATTTGCTTAAAATTTGCTCTCTGGCTATAAACTCCTGTTTAAAATCTACATGGAAAGTGCAAACACAAGAAGTGTGAACAACGTGACATAAGTGTAGGTAAAAATTTGGCAGAAATCTTTCTCTTTCATATTTAGTGTTTCTTTGCAGTGCTCACCCACTTCGCTAGTTAATGGGAGTTTTGCACAGGGGTAGAAGGCTGAATGTTAGAAATGACCTGGGTGACTCTCAACCACAGGCAAAAGCTATTTCCATTTCTTTCAGGTATTGTTGTATTGCACCTTTCCCCAGTGGGGGGCAGCACAGATCAGGGTGTTTGGGGGGGCTGTGGTACGATAGAAATTTAAGTGTGGGGGCATTCGAGGCAGGGGGTTGTGGTGGGTGTGGGTGGGAATGTGTAGGAGTACAGAAGTCATGGCTGGAGTAGTGAGGAGGGGCTTAGGGCTGGCTGTGTAAGGGTCATGGAATCAGAGGGCTGGAAGGGACCTCAGGAGGCCATCTAGTCCAGCCCCCTGCTTCAAGGAGGATCAAGTCACTAAGTCATCCCAGCCAGGACCTTGTCCAGCCGCGACTTAAAAGCTTCTAGGAATGGAGATTCCCCCGCTTCTCTAGGCAATGCATTCCATTGCTTCACCACCCTCCTGGTGAAGTATTTTATCCTAATATCCAACCTACACCTCCCCCTCTTTAACTTCAGACCATTACTCCTTGTTCTGCTATTTGACACCACTGAGAACAGTTTCTTACCCTCCTCGTTAGAGCTCCCTTTCAGGAAGTTGAAGGCTGCTATTAAATCACCCCTCAGTCGTCGTCTTCTGTAAACTAAACAAGCCCAAATCTCTCAGTCTCCCCTCATAGGTCTTGTGCTCCAGCCCCTTTACAGTTTTTTTTGCCCTAATGCCAGAGTGTGCCAGAGTTGGGGCTGTGGTGTATGAAGAGGGGCTCAGGGCAGGGGTATGTGTGGATATAGAGAGTGCAAGGGGGCAGGGGCACTATTTAGGGTGGGTCGGGGGAGGCTCAAGTCTCTCCCCTGACTTATGCTAGGTGGCTGCTCGTTGTTCCTTTCCTTACCCTCAGGGAGGAGAAGGAAGCTCACAGCGTGGGTCACTCACTCCTCTGCCCTCCCCCTTCCCCAGCCCCCTGAGAGAGGGAAGTGCATATGCTGTGTGCTTTACTCTCACTTCCTGATGGGAGGGGGAACAACAAGCACCATTGCCATATCAGGGACAGCGGAGCTTCAGTCCCCACTCTTATTCTCCTTAACTGGCACCTAGCAGGGCGGGGCAGGGCTCAGGGCTTGGAAGGTCCTGGACCAGTGGGTGAGGGGTGTACCCACAGCTGGCCTCTTTACCCTGCTTGCCTGGTGCTTTACAGAAACCCCCATTAGCCCAACTGGCAGCTCCTCACACCTCCTCCCTTTTCCCAGGGCCCCAGCCGGCCGGCTCTCTCACCAGAGTAATGCACTGAGGTGCTCCTGCTTTCTGTCCCCTCTGCTTGCAACTTGGAAATCTTTTCCATTACTTCAAAACCGTTTTTTCATTCAGTCAAATGGTTAGAGCAAGGTAAGGAGCTGCCTTTTACCATGTGTTCATGTAATCCATGAAAAGCCCCTAAAGGAAGGAAAAAATGTCACATGGTAGCAGTCGTGGAGGGGTTAATGGATCCCAGCTTGGGCTGCCGAGGTGCCGGTACGGCGTTCCATCCCTTACCGGCACAAAAGAGCCCTGCTGCCCACTCAATTTTATATCCCCACTGCTGAAACCCTGCAAGCCAAGGCAGCTGACATTGTCCAGCTTCCGTGGGACAGACCCACTCCTTCAGATCTGGAGATTCTGATGAAAGACTTTCTGGATCTATCTGCCCCAGGAAAGTTCATCACCTAATGCATTGTTTTGTTAGCCTTTAAAGTGCACCATGACCACTTTTTTGTTCTGTGAAGTTACAGACAGATATGGCTACCTTTCTGTGGTGATCGTCCTGCTGTGGGTGTGTATTTGCAGCGCAGATGTACCACTAGTGGAGAGGCGAACGGTATCACAAAAGGATGCGCTTCCCCATTGTATTTTGCTGAGTCTCCAATCTGTTAATGAAATTCAAGAGTATATTCGCAAACAAATCTCTATTAAATCTTCCAAATGTTGGCGATGACCCTTTCAGTCTCCAGCAGATGGTTGCGAATGAAGTGCACGTTCGGTGGGAAAGGAGGCTGCTGGACTAGACCCTGGTGCTGCGCAGATGTAGTCAAGCAAACAGAAGTGAGGCACAGCAGGAACGGTTTGGAGTTGGCTTCATTCTTGTCTAAAAGCTTCAGGCTACAAATGGCCTAATCGACCTCAGCATCTTACATATACTTAATCTAGCTGATGCTGCTTTGCACTGAAGGCATCTGAGCTACCTCATTCAAAAGTGATGTTAGAAAACTTGAATCCCCTTACAAGTTGCAGGACACGGCTCTTGCTGAGTCCTTTTCGTTTCACTTCCTTGGTTTTCCTCTCTTATTCTTTAACAGCAACAAAGGGTCCTGTGGCACCTTATACACTAACAGAAAAGTTTTGAGCATGAGCTTTCGTGAGCACAGACTCACTTCATCAGATGCTGGTCTTGGAAATCTGCAGGGCCAGGTATAAATAAGCCAGAGCAAGGGTGGGGATAACAAGGTTAGTTCAGTCAGCAAGGGTGAGGCTTACTACCAGCAGTTGATCTGGAGGTGTGAACACCAAGGGAGGGGAAGCTGCTTTTGTATTTAGCCAGCCATTCACTGGTAGTAAGCCTTACCCTTGCTGACTGAGCTAACCTTGTTATCCCCACCCTTGCTCTGGCTTATTTATACCTGGCCCTGCAGATTTCCAAGACCAGCATCTGATGAAGTGAGTCTGTGCTCACGAAAGCTCATGCTCAGAACTTTTCTGTTAGACTATAAGGTGCCACAGGACCCCTCGTTGCTGTTACAGATCCAGACTAACACGGCCACCCCTCCAATACTCTCTTATTCTTGTGGCTTTATGCTTTCCTTCAGGTTATCAGGCTTTCTAACGGTCCGCAATGTAGCAGCCTTGCTATGTCTGACTCCTTATTAACCTGCCTTCATGCTACATGCTCTTATTACACCCTGAATGAGCTGCATAACTGGAACAAGTACTGGCTGCTAGATCTGAGTAAGCTGATCTTGTAATTGGAGTGAAGTTCTAGAAGGTGGGAGATTTGGGTTCAGTTCCCACCTCTACTACAAATCTTTCATGGGAGCTTGTTCTAGCATCCTCTTTTCATCAATCCTCCATTTATAAAGTGGCAGTATAATAATACTCCCTTACTCGCACTGTGGTACCTTTCAAATCTTGTCTCTCTAAGGCAGCCTGTCTCTTTATATGTACTTTTACCTTATCTAGAATCATGCTCTTCATCTCATTTGGGGCTCCTATGTTACTGCAACACAGACAATAATATTGAGGTAAAAGGTAGTTTAACTTGTTTCATGTGGCTAGGCTGGGCCTTTGTGTTTGGACTGTGTGTGTGGACAGCTGTCTAGTCAGTATGTGTGTGTTCTCCATGAATGTTACGCTAATCTAGGCTATGTTTACACTAACCTGGAAGACTGAACAACTCTGGTAAGGAGGCACAAAATAGACTTCTGAGAAGTCACAGTTGATCCCTGTACTCCTTGAGAGACACGAGTAAGGGAGGTTGATGGTAGAAACTCTCCTGTTGACCTTTTTCACTAAGGACAGCCAGGTAAGCCAAGTGCAGAAGTGTCAATTCTAGCTATGCAATTGTAGCTAGAATTACATATCTGCAGTCAACTTAATTTGACTAGTGCAGACATAGCCTTAGTCTTCCTAGGCTCATGGTGAGCAATTGTCAAAGCCACACTCGTGAGAACGTTTGTTTTGAAGGGCCTGTGTGACTGGGGAATAATATATCCTGTGATTTTTCTGAGCAATGCCAAGGGATATTTAAAGTTCACACGACCAGATACTCTCAATGTCATAAGCAAGGATGGCAGGTGACCTCCCCGCACTGGGGACAGTAGGTTGCTGGCTCCTCCCCTTGTACCTGAGGCCCCAGTACATCCCCATAACCAGAGGCACCCAGAGACAGACAAACTTACCCATGCTACCCTGCACTTATGCCCCAGAAATGCCCTAGGGCTTTGACCCAGCCCTCCTCCAGTCCAGGCCATGTGCTGCCCCTGCATGCTGCTGGGCCTGAACCGCAGAAATACGGGAGCTGAGCACCCCCCATTGGCTTAAGGGTAGAGACAGAAGGAGGCTGAGGCCTTGGGGAGAAGAGTGGGTGAGGCCACGGCTTGGGTCAGGGGAGATGCAGCCTTCCTTGGGCCTCCTATACTTGCTGTTTATGATTATATCCCAATCAGCTACACATGAAGAAACTGGGATGTGTCATTCTCCACCCCCTGTTAACTGAGCCAATGGCTAAATGTTATCATTGTCTCCACATTTAAATATCTGACTCTTGTTAACTAGCATTCGAAAAAAAAGCCTACAGGTTGAACCTTTCTAATCCAAAACTCTCTCATCTGGCAAATTCCATAATCCAAGGTGATTTTATTTACCCAGGTGACCACTTATCAGGGGTCTGGCCACGACTTCTGTGATCCCATAGAGTTTGTTTAGAGCCATCAGTCCTGGTTCTCAGTCTTCTGTGCAGTTATTTAGAAGACATTTAGGGGTTAATTACTGCTAAGGGCCTAGCAAGCAGTGGAAGTGTTAGTAATGCTGCTGGACAATATAGACCTTCTGTGATCTAGCAGATTCTGTCATGTGGCACTGGTCAGGTACCAGACGTGCTGGCCTAGAGAGGTTCAACTTGCGTAGCCTTGAGAGTTTGTGGGAGGAACTATTTATCAGCAGTTGTGTGGCTACACAATGCTATACAGTTGAAGCTCTCTGGACTGGCAATGTCTGGCCTCTGTGTCTGGAAGCAGCGGCCAGCTGGGCGTGTCAGGGCGGAAGGTCTGGTGTCTTGTAGCCCAGCTGTATCAAGGAACGGAGCTGGGCCACCAACTGGTTGGGGGAAGTGCAGCTGGGCTAGGAACAAAGCCAGGCTGGTGGAAGTTGGCTGAGAGGGGAACCTGACGAGTTGGCTGGCAACCCCCAGAAGAGCTGGGAGAGGCTGCCATTGACCTCCTCCATCTGGCAAACTCCAACATTTGGGCCTGGTCAGATCCCAAGAGGGCTAGAGCAGGGAGGTCCAACTGTATTAATTCAAATTCTGATCTCATCTGGACTTCATCAGAGTTACTTAAGATTTACATTAGTGTAAACAAGAGGAGAATCAAGCCTGCACTTTTTTCAGGGCTGACTCATGTGAAAAGAGATGGTGATAAAAATATCAGGACATCTTCTGCATGTTTTTGATATGACATGGAGGACATCAGTGGTGGTAAGGCAGGAATTGCTGACAGTCTCAGCCATGCACTGTCTGCTGATGAAATTACATAGGCATGTAATTCCACTGACTGCAATGGATAGTAACAGAGAGAAAGTCATGCTAGTCTATATGCTATCAAAACAAAAAAGCAGTAAAGTAGCACTTTAAAGACTAGCAAAATAATTTATTAGGTGAGCTTTTGTGAGACAGACCCACTTCTTCAGACCATAGCCAGACCAGAACAGACTCAATATTTAAGGCACAGAGAACCAAAAACAGTAATCAAGGTTAACAAATCAGAAAAAAAAAATTATCAAGGTGAGCAAATCAGAGAGTGGAGGGGTGGGGGGAGGGAGTCAAGAATTAGATTAAGCCAAGTATGCAAAAGAGCCCCTATAATGACCCAGAAAATTCGCATCCCAGTTCAAACTATGTGTTGATGTGTCAAATTTGAATATAAAAGAGAGTTCAGCAGCCTGTGTTTCAAGACTGTTGTGACAATTCCTCTTCATTAAGAGACAGACTTTTAAGTCATTAACAGAATGGCCCACGCCATTAAAATGTTGGCTGACCAGTTTGTGGATCAGGAGTGTCTGTTTTGTGCCCATTAACTCTTTGTCTAAGAGATTTTGAAGTCTGTCCATTATACAAAGCATCTGGGCATTGTTGGCACATGATGGCATATATGATGTTAGTTGAGGAACATGAGAATGTGTCTGTGATTCTGTGAATAACCTGGTTAGGTCCAGTGATGGTACCTCCAGAATAGATATGTGGACAAAGCTGGTAGTGAGCTTTGTTGCAAGGAAAAGTTCCAGGACTGGTATTCCTGCGGTATAGACTGTGGCTGTTGGTGAGGATCCTCGTAAGTTTGGGAGGTTGTCTGTAGGAGACAACAGGCATGTCACCTAGGGCCTTCTGGAGTGTGGCATCCTGATTAAGGATAGGTTGTAGGTCTTTAGTAATGCATTGCAGTGGTTTGAGTTGGGGCTGTAGGTAATGACCAGTGGTGTTCTGTTCTTGGCTTTCTTGGGCCTATCTTGGAGTAGCTGGTCTCTGGGAATTTGTTGGGGGCTGTAGGTAATGACTGCAATAGAGTGAGCCGAAATTTGCCCAGGGGTCTTATTCAAAGTTCGCTGATAACATTCACATTGCCTTTAGTGGTCTTTGGCCTTGATTCCCAACTGGCAGGGACTAGTGGGATTCATCCACAGTCTTTCAAGCTCCTGGGGAAACATAGTGTGACACCTCCCTGAGTGAAACATGCTCCCTGTAGCTTCAGGGACTGTGTGGAGTGGTTATGATAGTTTCTTGTTATCAGTCTGTTCCCTATCACTGTGGGTGAAAAGAGCAATTTGAAAAATGGCAAAAGCCAGTGTCACATTTACTATCTGCTTTGGATAACCTGCAGTTCAGTTCAACACCTTTTGGATGACACGGAATTGAATGGATGGTTGAGAAATGAGGCTAACAGTGAACTTTGCCTTGGAATCAGACTTTCTGCCTGCTGTACGGTGGGTCTCTGAAGCAGAAAATCGGTGACTCATATAAACAAAGAATTAGGCTTGGCAGACTTTAGTGCTTCTGTTTCAATGGATAATATTGATGTCCATTTTAAAATATTTTTATTTTTATCTATTTAAGGGTATGTCTCCACAGCAAAGTTTTATACTGGAAAAGCTTATTCCGGAGCTGCTATTCCTGAATAACACATCTACACTACCAGAAAGCCCTGGAATAAGCAAATCTTATTCCAAAGTAATGTGTCAATACACAATAGAGCCTATTTTGAAATAGAGCCCTTGGATGCACTATGGTTTATTTTAAAGTAGGCTCTGTTCCCTGTCAACACAGCTCCTATTTTGAAATAAAAACTAAAAAAAAAAAAAAAAAAAAGTCAGGTTGCACTTTGAAGGCTAACATTGTTTTGATAGAATACAGACTAACAGGTATCTCTCTGTCATGATTTTGAAATAGGCACTATTCCTTGCACAATGTTTGCCTATTTCAAAATAAGGTGTCTGCTATTTTGAAATTATTCAAAATAGTAGTTGCATTGTGTAGATGCTAGCAAAGTCCATTTTGAAATAGCGGTTGTTATTTCGAAAAAACTTTGCTGTGGAGACATACCCTAAATGTTCAATTATGGGAAGTACCCAGAAGTTTAGAGACCTCATAGTAGGGTGACTGAAGTGTCTGCTCTACAGCCTAGGCTGAGGGCCAGTGGGCCTTTAGTTCCTGTGGTAGAGTGTGGGGCTTTAGCCCGCCTGCTTGCAGGTTCTATCCTTGGGGCCAGCAACCCAGGTCTGTCAGTATTATGATTCATGCATTGGCTGGGAAGAACTGCTGGGAGGTCTCAGGAGGTGCTTCCTCAACTCTGGGAAGCATGTAGTATCCCAGAGGCACAGAGACCTCCTATTAGGTCAAGCATAGTCTCTGTTCTACAGCATTGGCCAAGAGCCTGCTGGCCTATTAGCTCATGCAGTAGAGTGCAGGGCTTTAGACACCATGGCTACGTCTACACGTGCACCCAACTTCGAAATAGCTTATTTCGATGTTGCGACATCGAAATAGGCTATTTCGATGAATAACGTCTACACGTCCTCCAGGGCTGGCAACGTCGATGTTCAACCTCGACGTTGCTCAGCCCAACATCGAAATAGGCACAGCGAGGGAACGTCTACACGCCAAAGTAGCACACATCGAAATAAGGGAGCCAGGCACAGCTGCAGACAGGGTCACGGGGCGGACTCAACAGCAAGTCGCTCCCTTAAAGGGCCCCTCCCAGACACACTTTCATTAAACAGTGCAAGATACACAGAGCCAACAACTAGTTGCAGACCCTGTATATGCAGCACGGACCCCCAGCTGCAGCAGCAGCAGCCAGAAGCCCTGGGCTAAGGGCTGCTGCCCACGGTGACCACAGAGCCCCGCAAGGGCTGGAGAGAGAGTATCTCTCAACCCCCCAGCTGATGGCCGCCATGGAGGACCCCGCTATTTCGATGTTGCGGGACGCGGATCGTCTACACGTCCCTACTTCGATGTTGAACGTCGAAGTAGGGCGCTATTCCCATCCCCTCATGGGGTTAGCGACTTCGACGTCTCGCCGCCTAACGTCGATTTCAACTTCGAAATAGCGCCCAACACGTGTAGACGTGACGGGCGCTATTTCGAAGTTACTGCCGCTACTTCGAAGTAGCGTGCACGTGTAGACGCAGCTCATGCTTGCAGGTTCTGTCCCTG
This sequence comes from Carettochelys insculpta, assembly GCF_033958435.1. NCBI lineage: Eukaryota > Metazoa > Chordata > Testudines > Carettochelyidae > Carettochelys > Carettochelys insculpta. The sequence goes on from NC_134144.1 coordinate 69,547,970, forward strand.
GTGTTGGCAACCCAGGTCTGTCAGCATTACATATGGAAAGGATCAGACAATGGGTGTGCCAGATATAAGAACTATTTATCCCCAGTAGACATTGAGATTCAAAATATTAAAGCTTTATAATAGTCATTACATAGATTGCCAGCATCACATATGAGAATATACAAAGTAAGTACCCTTATATCAAACTCTAATTTCCCAAGCAAGACTTTTTGCATTTTCTGTGTCTGTAAATGTTAATGAGTAAAGATGGAATTTTGTTTTTTGTTGGGCTTTGTCTATGCTACACAGTTTAAAATGTGGCCACAGCAGGAGCACTGAAGGAGATCTCACAGCAGCATATGTAAGCCATCTCTGCAAGGGGGATAGCTAACAGCACTGGGAATCTGGGACTCCCAGCACTTGTTGCCTGGTTCACACTGGAGATTTACACCACTGTAACTTGCTGATCTGGGGGGGGAAAGGGGTGGTTCTTCACACCTCTGTACCAGAGAGTTACAGCATTGTAAAGAGCCCGTGTAGACTTGGCCTCAGCAGAATTGACCTTCATTGACATTTACCATTTAAAAAGCTAATCCTTCCAAATGTACAAATAAACTGACATTTTTATCCTTTTCTTTCTCTGTTCATTAATTGTATTATGCTAGTAGGGGAAGATGAACTTCTGTGAGGAGTGTTTCTGTGTAATATAAAGTCATGCTGTAGGATTTTGATTTTTCTCTTTCTCGCTTTGGCCCAAGCTGGTAAGAACACTTTTTCTTCTGAGCTAACATGCAACATTATTATCATTAAGGGCTTGTCATCACTGCATGGCGGATCATTGCTGCAGCAATCAATCCACCAGCGGTCAATTTATCGTGTCTGCTTAGACTCGATAAATCAATGTTTGAGCTCTCTCCCATCAATTCCAGTATTCCATCAGGATAAGAAGAATAGACGGAGTTGATGGGAAAACAGCTCCCACCAACTTTACCATTAAACAACATCATGTTAAGTATGTTGACTTCAGCTACGCAGTAGCGTAGCTGAGGATGTGCAGATGAAATTGATGGGAGTGGAGATAGGGGACATAGGATGGAGTAGACCTAAAAAAGCCATACATCCCTGATACTAATACACACCATTGGTCAACTTTTATAAACAAGTGTATTTGGATGTGCTATTTGGAGAAATGTAGACTTTCTATTAATGACCCACTTTTTTAAAATTTGTCCCACTGGAGAGGTTTGCTGAACTGGTAAATGCCTGAGCCTGTACTGCTGCAGTTTAAAGGAATGAATCCCCTGGACTGCATTTCAAGCAGAGTTATCGATGCTTCGTGTGAACCAGGCACTAGAGGGAGACAGACTCACTTCTGCTAGTTGAATTCGTCATGCTCATTGACTACAGTCAGGCCATTATAGTGAGAGGTGCAGTCAGTGTAATTAATCAATGGCAGATGAAGGGCTTATCTAAACCACAGTGGCTGCATAAACTACACCTTCATAGCTATTCAGATGCATTCTATAGTGTAGATACACCCTACCGTAGCGGATGGATTTTTCCATTTCTGTAGGAAAATCATCTTCCTGAGTGATGGTAGCTAGGTTGTTGGAAGCAGTCTTCAGTTGACATAGCTGAATTTTTCATAACCCCACTAAATTCTAAGTGTTGAGCAGCTCTGTGACAGAAAATCAGTAAGGTCATTCTTGCCTTTTGTTGGATTGAGAGAGAGAAGAGAACGCTGCATGGTGTTCCTTGGGAGACAATGGGACATCACGTTTCAGGAGGGGGTTTGGACAGTTATCCTTATTATAATAAATTCTTGGGTTGTTTGATCAGGGCTGGTGATGATGATGAATGGCTCCATGTATTTTCATAGTGATATGTAGGGCTTCAGACTATGTGACTCAGTTTAATGTTAATGTGCATTTTCAAGTATCACACTTCAAGGCTCAAATAACTCTTTTTGATCATTAAAAGCCATGCTGAGTAGGGGAAATATGTTTGAATCATATAGTTATGTGTGCAAACATTTGCAGGTAATTAGATTTTTAGTCTCTGGGCTGCAGGAGCTTGCAGAAATAATAACCTTTTCAAAGGTTTCTAAATAAAAACTGGTTATCTCAAGAGCTTTAGAAGAGCATGAACCAAGGTATTAATGACTTAAATCAAGCTTTATTAATGTTTAGCCAAAGGGCTAAGTCCTGTGGGTGTCCAAGTTTAGGAGAAGGATCCAGACCAAAGATAAATTAGGAAGTTAACGTGTGTTTTATAGAGGTGGAGAGTGATCCAACAGCGATTTTGTCTGTGTTTTAAAGAATATTTTCCTAACATAAGATTGTAATCTTTTATTTTAAATTACTGTGCATGGGTAAATCAATAGAATTACAAATGTTATGTATATTGCATTTCAGGTTGTAATTTAGGATTGAGGGAATAGGATCTGTCTATTTAATGTGACAAACAATTAGGGAACCTGTGGGAGCTGTCTGCTTGTCATATTTGAAAATGAAAGTATCAAATTCTTACCAAAATTGTTTTACATCTGAGAGCTCTAGTTGTGAGAAATATCTTGAACCACTTTGCAAAGCTACTTTGGATCAATAATGAACTGTATTTTCTAAGGCAGTGCATAAAACAATGCAGCTTTTTAATATAGAAAACATCAACTACAAAGGATGTTAAAGATGGAAATTAACATTTTTTCAGAGTTTCCTTTTGTTGAAAAGTTGCCTATTTGAAAGTAAATATCTTTGGAAAAAATGGTGGACTTCAAACAATAATGAAAAATGTTAATGAACTGACAAACTAAGACTTTTAATGATTATTACTATATAAGCTTCTAGTTGTTGAAAACTGTTTTCTCTTTGAAACACATCTCATAGAGCTGGAAGGGACCTTGGGAGGCCATTGAGTCTGGTCCCCTGCCCTCTTGGCAGGACCAAGCATCATCCCTGACAGCTCTTTTTTTTTTTTTTTTAAATGTATTTGCCCCGGCCCCCTAAACAGCCTCCTCAAGGACTGAGGTAGCCACCCTGGGTTTAGCAGGCTAGCACTCAAACCACTGAGCTTTGCCTTCCCCACTCCCTTCATTGCTTCAGGTCAAAATTGAATTGTAAACTATATTTTTTAAATGTGTGTAAGAATTCAATATCACATATCCAGGACTATTTTGCAAAAAAGGAAAAACAGACCATATTGAAATCTATGACATGGAAAAGAAACGCAAAAACCTTGAAACGTTTTGCCAAGTTATTTTGCCATTTTCAGCTACTCAACAAATGAACAATCTGTTACCGAGACAGTACCAGAATAACATTCCGGTATGTATTTAAATTTGAATGTCGGATCTTTCGTCACATTTGCCAATACGTGAGTTCAGGATTCAGTGTCATCCTTTCCAGAGTTGAAGCATTACCAGCTTGTAAAGGTAACTGTTGGTAAGAGCTGGACTACGATAGCCTTAACTCCATGGAGTTGTAATTTATTCCTCATAGTGGTCTCCCATCTTTTTAAGACCAAGATCACTATTTGAATGTCAGGACAATCCAGGGTCTACCCTTACCCATTCCTTGAGGTTCCGCCCATTCTTCTCCATCACTTACGGTCCCCCACCCTCATTCTTTTTCACTGGGATGGGGCAGGGGTTGTAGGCTCTGAGCTGGGGCCAAAGGATTTGGTTGCAGGAAGGGGCAGATGTGCCAACGGGGGCTGGGGAGGGATGGCAAAGGGGACAGGAGGCCTGGTGTTTCAAAGGGGCCTAGGGTTCTGGCTGCCACCATTGCCAAAGTAGCAGTGATGGTAGGCAGAGCGCCAGCCTCTCTTAATGTCCCATGGCAGTACTGCTCCATCACTCTGCATGGCTATGAGGGAGGCAGAGAAGGGCCAGAATGGTAGGCTTGACTGCCCTAGCTCCCACCCCTTCTGCCCTTGGCCGGGGTGTGGAGGAGGATGCTCCTCCCATCTTGCCCCAGAGCCCAAGGTGGCTGTGGGTCCCACTGGGAAGGGTGAAGGGTACAGACTCTGAGAGGGAGCCTGAGTGGAGGAGGACACCTCAGGCTGGGGTAAAGTGTCAAGGTCAGGAGAGGGTGTGGTGTGCTGGCTCTGACAGGATGGTCAGGGCTAGAGCAAGAGGTTATATGGGGGTTCTGGAAGGGAGGTCCAAGTTATTGGGGTGCGGGAGGGGTGTGGGGTACTAGTGCTGGCAGGGGCTTCAGGCTGGGGGTGCAGGTGAGTGTGTGGAGTGTGTTCTGAGTGGGCTTAAGGCTGGGACAAGGGTACAGGAGGAGATTTGAGGTGTAGGCTCTGGCTAGGAGGCATTTACTACAGATGGTTCCTCCCTGGCAGCACACCAAGGCTCAGACTGGCTGCCTATCTGCCATGGCCCCAGGCGGCTGGCTGCAGGTTCCATTTCTCTGCTGCTGTTGCATGGAGGGGGACATCATGTCTCTGTGCATTGCCCCTGCCCCCAGTATTGTCCTCACACCTGCCATTGGCCAGGAGCCAGCCAATGAGAGCTGTGGGTGTGGGCAACTTGCAGAGACATGCTGTTCTCCTCCCTGAAAAGGGAGCTCGGAGACAAACACGTCTGAGTCCTGCTGAGTTGCTGTACTTTAGAAGCTGAGATACTGTGGTAATCTGGATGAGGCTCCAGAATCCACCCGTTGATCATGATCAGTCAGTCAGTGATTTGTCCTCGTCATCATAAGTGTGGAAAATGGGCAATATATGTGGTGGTCTTGAAAGTTTTGTAGTTTCATTCATTATGCTTGTTCCAAGCGTAACACCAACAGACCCAAAGTTGCCAGCACTAGGGGCTTGAACCTGCAATCATGGGGGTTAAAGCCCTGCATTCTACTGCGTGAGCTAAAGGCTAGCTGGCTACTGTAGAGCAAAGACTTCACTCACCCTAATATGAGGTCTCGGTGCCTCTGGGTACGACATGCTTCCCTGGCCTGAGGAAATGTGTCCCAAGCTTCTGTGACCTTCCAGGAGTTCAACCTGGGATGAGAGTGCATGTGGTAGCACAGCTGGTGACCTGGGTCTGTTGGCATTACACAAGGTTTTCACTAAGAAAAAGATATTGCTGAAGAGAAAATGAAATGTGTTCATACAACTGTTTGTGGAAATCACATAAAAGGGGCCCAGGAATGTGGATGAAAGGAATGAATGCATTTGTTTACAAATGCTCTTTGCCATATGTCCAGGCCCTCTTCACAATGAAAGATGGGCATGGGGGAGTAGGAAGCTACATTGCTGTTCCTTTTCTTACGGGTGGTGCCTGGGAGTCCAAACACCCAGCAGGCTAATTGTTGTTGTTAATGGTACTGTAGCACAGTGGTGCTTTCTGCCTTCAACTGAGAAACAAGAAGGTGGAGAGTTGAGGAGGGAACATGTCAGTGGGTGGGGGCTGAAGTGCGATTCCCATCACCTGTGGGAGGGAAGACCTTGAATAACCAACAACTCCAGTCCTAGCCTTTTGAGGAGCAGGACCTGGGTGAGTGGCTAGGGCCAGCCCCACAGATCAAGTGCAGCTTGGATGAGTGTTCCTTTTACATCTCCAGTTGAAGATTGGTGCCTCGGCAGCATAAATGAAAAAGGCTGTTGACGGCTAAGTGTGGATCTTTGCCTTCAATGTGCAAAGGTCTGTAAAGGATTGTCTGTGTTTAGTCAGCAAAGGGCAAGCCATGGCAAGCCATTTTATTTGCTTAACCTCTCAGAAACTCTCATTTCTTTTTCTTAGCAAATAAGTCTTTACACAGAATCACAGAATCATAGGGCTGCAAGGGACCTCAGGAGGTCATCTAGTCCAGCCCCCTGCTTCAAGCAGGATCAACCACTACTAAGTCATCCCAGCCAGGACCTTGTCCAGCTGGGACTTAAAAACCTCAAGGGATGGAGAATCCACCACCTCTTTAGGCAACTCATTCCAATGTTTCAGCATGCGCCTGGTGAAGAAGTTTTTCCTAATATCTAACCTACACCTTTCCCTCTTCAACTTCAGACCATTACTCCTTGTTCTGCCATCTGACACCACTGAGAACAGTTTCTCATCCTCCTCTTTAGAGCTCCCCTTCAGGAAGTTGAAGGCTGCTATTAAATCACCTCTAAGTCTTCTCTTCTGAAAACTAAGCAAGCACAAATCCCTCAGCCTGTCCTCATAGGTCTTGTGCTCCAGACCCTTAATCATTTTTGTTGCCCTTCACTGAACCTGCTCTAGCAAATCCCCATCCTTTTTATACTGGGGGGCCCAAAACTGGACACACTATTCCAGATGTGGCCTCACCAGTGCCGAATAAAGAGGAATAACTACTTCTGTAGATCTGCTTGAAATGCTCCTCCTAATGCACCCCAGTATGCCGTTAGCTTTCTTGGCTACAAGGGCACACTGTTTACTCATATCCAACCTTTCATCCACCATAACCCCTAGGTCCCCTTCCATCGTCCTGCTGCTGAGCCAGTCGGTCCCCAGCCTGTAACAATGTTTGGGATTCTTCCGCCCCAGGTGCAGGACTCTGCACTTCTCCTTATTGAACCGCATCAGATTTCTTTTGGCCCAGTCCTCCAATTTATCCAGGTCCCTCTGGATTCTCTCTCTACTCTCCAGTGTATCTACCTCTCCCCCTAATTTTGTGTCATCCGCAAACTTGCTGAGGGTGCAACCCGGTCCCTCATCCAGGTCATTAATAAAGATGTTGAATAACACCAGCCCCAGAACCAAGCCTTGCGGCACTCCTCTTGAAACAGACCGCCATCCAGATAATGAGCCGTTGATCACTACCCGTTGGGCCCGACCATCAAGCCAGCTTTCTATCCATCTTATAGTCCAAGGATCCAATCCATATTTCCTTAACTGATGGACAAGAATGTTGTGGGAGACTGTATCAAATATCACATCCACTGACTTCCTCATGTCCACAGAGCTTGTTACCTCGTCATAGAAGCTGATCAGATTGGTGAGGCAGGACTTGCCCCTGGTGAATCCATGTTGGCTACTTTTGATCACTTTCCCCTCTTCCAAGTGCTTCAAAATGGATTCCTTGAGGATTCCCTCCATTATTTTCCCAGGGACTGAGGTACGGCTGATGGTTCTATAGTTCCCTGGATTGTCCTTCTTTCCTTTTTTAAAGATGGGCACTACGTTTGCCTTCTTCCAGTCATCCGCTATCTCCCCCGCTCTCCAAAAGTCTTCAAGGATAATGGCCAAAGGTTCAGCAATGACCTCTGCCAATTCCCTCAGTACCCTGGGGTGCATTAAATCCAGACCCATGGACTTGTGTACATCTAGTTTTTCTAGATAGCTCAGAGCTTGTTCCTTCCCCACAGATGGCTGCCCTCCACCTTCCCATACTGCATCATCTAGGACCGTCATTGGGAAGTTGACTTTGTCTGTGAAGACTGAGGCAAAAAAAGCATTGAGTACTTCAGCTTTTCCTGCATCATCTGTCACTAGGTTACCTCCCTCATCCAGTAATGGCTCCACACCTTCTCTGATAACCCGTTTATTGTTCACATGCCTGTAGAAACCCTTCTTGTTACTCTTCACATTCCTTGCCAGCTGCAGTTCCAATTGTGCTTTCACTTTCCTGATTACTGCCCAGCATTCTCCAGCCGTATGTTTATACTCCTCCTTAGTCAACTGTCCTCATTTCCATTTCTTGTATGCATCCTTTTTGAATTTAAGCTGACTAAGGGTTTCTCTGTTAAGCCAAGCTGGTTGCCTACCATGTTTTCATTTCTTACTACGCAGCAGGATTGTTTGTTCCTGTGCCTTCAGTAAGACTTCTTTAAAATACTTCCAGTTCTCTTCAACCCTTTTCCCTTTCATCTTCGTTTCCCAAGGGATCCTGCTCATCTGGCCTCTTAGGGAGTCAAAGTCTGCTCTTCTGAAATCAAGGGTCTGAATGTTACTGCTCACCCTTCTTCCTTTTGTCCGGATCCTGAAATCTACGATCTCATGGTCGCTGGAGCCCAGGTTCCCTCCAACTTCTTTAGTTAGTTTACTAAAAGATTGGCTATAGATCTTGGTTTTGGGGTGTGATCCAGAGTAAACATGCACCTGGGATTAGTGACTACCCCTTTTGGAGCTGGGAATACCCCAATGTGTGGTGGTGGTTGATTTTAATAACCTTTCATCATAGAAACCTAGCTTATCTGAGTGGTAAGACAGGCTCAAGAGCCTATTGGGACTGTGAACAGATGCATGGTCAGACCAGTGTAGTAGTCAAGGAGTGTACATTTCTTACTGGCATGGTGGGAAATAATTATAGACTATACCACTAACACAGGTTGTTTGCCCTGTTTCCTGAAGTCTGACCAGAGATTGGTACTCAGCTTGCAACCAGTTTCTTCCCTTTACCAATGCTAGATCTTGTCTCAGGAACTTCTGGATTCATGTACTTCTGCTTTGTTGATTCCTTTGCTTACCTGGTGTTCATCTTCACTTCCATAGATTTCAGTTTTTGTTATTTAACACCTACAAAGATAGTGCTGTTTCTGACAAAGGGTGAACACTTTGTCCTGAGGAGAAGCCTAGCAGACCATTTTCATTTTTAAACTGACATGCAAACTGCGTTAACCTCGCTTAAGAACAAAACCCTTTACATTTTTGTCGTTCCCCTGCCTTATCTGAACAGTTCACTTGTCCTGAAAAAATGAATTTTTCTGAGGTAAGTAATGCATTTTTGTTTGAGGTTATTGAGACATGAAATGATTACTTATCATCCCTTGAAATGACATTACATTTAAATACAATGGCACACGAGCACTTACCACTCCCATCATCACTCGTAATCCTTGCTTGCCGTCGGCCTATTCAACATTCTCTTAGCCTTATGGGACATGCTAAAATTCTGTCTGAGTTTTAATTGCTTTTCAATACATCTTGCTGCATGTTGTTTGATTTGAAAAGATTCCCATCCAAACCAAAAATGTTTAGTGAGTGCCACACAGTGTATTTCTCTTCTATTTTTAATCAGCCTCATCCATAATTTGAAGGGTTGCAGAAAGCAGCAAAGAAAAATGAGATGTGAGCTCATCTGATTGCTGTAAATTGGAAAATTCAGAACACAGCTCAAATTTATTGAAGATTTTTAAATTATTGAACATCGTACCTGGTCGTGTCTGTGGACTGCTTATAGCATGTTATGTCTTTATGGCTTTTTCTAATGTATTAGTTTAAAGATTATGGTTGTAAATTGAGATGTGCAAGAGGGATTCTGAACAGAGATTATTATGTTCAGATATTTGTTGCAGAAGCTGCCAGACTAAAGGAATGAAGGTGGTATTCCATGAGGGAGCTATCAGAGACCGGGACTCTAGAGTCTAAAGGGAGCAGTGTTCTTTCTAAGCTGGACACTTGGACAGCTGCCCAAAAGAGATTCAGGTGGTGCCCAGCTGATTAGCATAGCACCCACAGCCAGCCAGAGTGGCCAGCCTTTGTTTTTTATTGTTGGTGCACATCTACATGTGGCTTGGTGCACATAACAAAATTTATTCTGCCCATGGATGAAAAAAAGTAGAGGGAACCCTGAAAGACAGAACCTGATGGGTTGATCAGAGTACCATCCAGGTCTATAATTCCACTCTCCATGCTACCATAATGAACAGTATATGTACAGAATAGCAAAGGCATAGCCTGGCAAGAGTAAGCATGTTATCAAGTCTGGCCTTTAGGCAAGGTGAATCAGGTGGTTACCTGGGGGCACACACCTGCAAGCCTCCAATTGACTATAGCATCCAGCAGCCACCCCTCTCCAGGCACACCACTTTGTAGTAGTTCAGAGCCTTGTGTGTTTGTCACCCTGAGATCAATGCTTCCTGGAGTCATGTACTCCCTTAGATCACTCATAGCAGAAGGGCCAGGGATTAAGTTCCAGAAGAAGTGTGATCCAAGAAGTCCTCAGTGATAAAGATGGAGCATAATTGTACAATGGAAGTGAAACAGTTGTGTAATGTCACAATCGCTGTAAAGGCGGATGATGGCTGCATCAGATAGAGGACTTCCAGTCATCATGGTGTCTATGCTCATTGATTTCAAGTCCTGTGTCTGTCAAGGACATTGTGGTGACTGTTGTGCACCAGTCTCCCAACTCTAAAAGGTGTTCAACATAGACATCTTCCAGTTTTTTTAGGAAACAATCACTTGCACAAGTCAAAAGTCTGGATGACTCTCATCCAGGATCGGTAGAGATGGGGGGTTGAATTCTGATCTCCTGACCTATTCCACTGCCTTAATTACAAGTCATTCTTTTGTTGGCTTTTGCAAGCCCGTAATTACTCCTTGCTTTTTCCACCGTATTTGATCATCTCTCCCATGATCTTATCATTTCCAGGGCTCTTGTTCTTCAGTCGTTTCACTGCTTTTTCTACTTCTTCAAAATATCAGTCTCGATCTTGATGCTCAGTGGAAATACCTCTTTCAGTTCTTCAGTCAGTCTGAGACACTCAGGTCCAACTATGCATGGTATAGGTGGGTGCAATATCTCATTCGTCACTGCACAATCTTCTCTCTGTTCATCAGCACTTCTTCATTCTCATCTTTGATTGTCATCTGCTTCAGTTGCCATTTCCTATTAGTATTCCTAATTGTCTTATACACCTCCCTGGTCTTACATTCGCCATGATACCTCTCTATATCTTCACATTGCTCCTCTAACCATTTCTGCTTATCCCTTCTGGCTGCTTTTCTTACCTCGTTGCATTTCACCCTATATTGCTGTTCTGCCATCTCAGAAACATCTCTTCTGATCTTCAATGCTCTCTTCTCTTGAACCAACTTCAGTGTCTCCTGGGTAATCCACTTCTTCTTGATCTTTTCTTCTTCTGGAACAGTCTGCTAAATTGCCTCTTCTATAGCGATGGCTATCCCTATGACTCTCTTATCTAGGTCTTTCTCTGTCGTGATATTCTTAATCTTCTCTTTGAGGGCTGCTCTATATACATTCCCTGTTTCTTCCTCACGTAAACTCGCCACATCTCTTCTTAAACTGTGTCTTACATTTTCTTTTGAGTTTTATCTTGATGTTTGTGATCACTAGACTGTGGTTTGAGTCTATATCTGCTCCTTGGAAAGTTCAGCACTGCTGTACTGATGTTAGAAGAAGGTAAGGTGCCTAAGGAATGGACAAGATTTGTGCTCGTGACAATACCCAAGAAAGGAAGTACATTGGAGTGGAAGAACTACAGAATGATTGCCCAAACGAGTCATCTAGGCAAGCTGCTGCTGCTGATACTGACTGAGAGATTAAGATCGGAGGTAGAAGAACATACAGCAGACGAGCAAGCGGGTTTCAGAAAAGATAGAAGTACCATACAGCACATAGTGGCAATAAGACTGATAGTGGAAAAAGCTCGATGAAAGAACAAGAACGTATAAACTTGCTTCGTCGATTTTTCAGAAGGCATTTGACGGTATAGATCAGAAAGTAACTTGTGCAGTGTTGGAGTCATATGGAGTGGATAGCACACTGATAAAGTTATCAAGGACAATGTGGAGGCAGTGGTGAGAACATGCAGAGAGTTGGGAAGCTAGTTTAAAACAAGTAGAGGTACGAGACAAGGAGATCCAATATCGCCAAGTGTCTTCATTGCACATCTAGAGATAGCTATGGATAAGATCAAGGAAGAGGTAGAAGGGGTATCTGTGCACAGGAAAAAAATTAACAACTTGAGGTTCGCAGATGATGTAGTTATCATTGAGGAAGATGAGGAGAAGCTCGTGAAAATGGTGCAGGTGTTAAATGAAGAAGGGAAGCAGTACGGACTGATTCTGAACATTGATAAAACAAATCATGGTGTTTGGAGATTAGGAAATTGGAAGGAAGATCAGTGTAAATGGTATTGAACTAGAAAATGCAGAGAAGTTCGCATATCTGGGGAGCAACATAACATATGATCTAGACTGTACGAAGGAAATAGCGATTAGAATAGCGAGAGCGAGTTTGAAGGTGACGGATAAGATCTGGAAAATCAAAGCAATTAGCTTAAGAATGAAGCTGAGCGTCTTGAAAATGTGTGTATTCAGCAGCATGTTGTACAGATTTGAGACACGGGTGATAACAAAAGATTCAAAAAGAAGAATATTGGCATTCTAAAGGAGTTGTGATAGAAAGATTTTGGGAATAAGATGGATGCAGCAGGTCACCAATGAGGAATTACATAGAAAGATACAGCTGAAAGAGAACCTGCTGCAGAAGGTTATAAAATGGAAGCTACAACTATTCGGGCATATTTCCAGAATGAACGACGAACAAAAAATCAAGACCCTGGTATTCGGCATAATGGATGGTTTGAATAGTAGAGGCAGATCCCACAGGGAATGGATAGATGATATGGTAGATTGGTGTGGAGCTAGTCTAAAGAAACTAAGCCACTCCACACTGCACAGGGAAAGATGGAAGGAAATAGTGAGAGAGGCATAAGACAACAACGGGCGCTGAGCCCATGGTTATTGATGATGATGATGAATTACCCCTTGGGAGCCTCTTTTGCCCTATGTACTTATATAACTTCCTGCTTCTGTATGTTAGCTTAGCGAGGCAAGGCTCGTGTAAATTCTTAATTAACATCTCCGGTCTGTAAAGAGATATCACATAATTCTTCTGTTCTCACCGATACTCAGTTATGTGAATATGATGCTAACAGTCATAGTGCTTTATCAGCAGAAAGAAACCTCCTTTTTAATTATGGGGTTTTAGCTCCACTAGTCCCATTCAGACATATGGATTTTGCAATTTTGTTCATGTCAAGGATGCTGGCACACAATGCACTGTAAAGAAGATGCTATGTAAATATGCTGATTGATTGAATTATACTTGCACGTCAAAGTTTCCAGGATACCGAAGAACATTTAGGTAATTTAAAGCCATGTGGGATAAGTTCATGATTAGTGAGCTATTGATGTTTACCCACACTGTAGCAAGAGAAAAAAAGATGTAGTTCTGTTAAGTACTTTTTCTAGTGCTTTATATGTTGACAAATGTTCCGTGCCTATCCACCAACAGATGCAGCAAACATCTGTGCATGTGGGCAAAACCAGTGTCTGGAAAACAAGCAAATGGGATTTTACTGAAATAAGTAGGATGCTTTCCCCCCCACCATCCCCGACGTATTAATGAGAAAATTTATAGTGGAAAAATGATATATGCACCCATTGTTATGCATTATGGTGGGAAGTTCTAAGCAGGTATTCATCCCCTACCTTTTTCTTAAGCTGTGCCAATAATACTTGTTTCATAACATCTTTGTGCTTAGATTTGCACATCATGAAAGTGGTTCATTTTTATTTCCAGCTTAGATTGTCCTGCAGAGTTGCATGGTCAATTTTTTGAGTAATATTCAAGTATTTATTGCCATTGTTTGTAAAGTTGAATTATAGGTAGTGGGGGAGCAAAATAAATGAAGCTAAAAGCATAAAGTACCACTTTCAAGAACATTTGTAGACATACATGTTTTATGTCTTTAAAACAAAGTAATCCATTAAGCATGCAATGCTAAGAGGAATTTTATGTCCCCTATAAATATAAGTGAATCTTCCCAACTTCAAATCCCAGTATAGACACATTTTATTGTTGCAGTCCAAGTGATGCACACAATTTAACTTCATCACCATCTGTAACTTTACGGATAGTTTAATAATGAATAAAATATACGCTGGCAACAAAAATCCAACTTATGCAGAAATACCTTGAGGAACCAAACCAGAATTTCCAAGAAGAAAGTGGGAGAAAATTTTTGCTCTGGATTACAGCAGACCAGCCCTAATTTTTGGCAGAATTTTGTTGTTGGAATTGAAAAATGCCAATTTGTGGCACCAAATTCTGCAGGAAAGTCAGTTTTCATTAATTTCTTGACTGAAAATTGTTGACAGAAGTTTAAAAGTGGTCTAAAATGCCATGCCAGGGTCTATCAGGTGTTCTTTGTGCCTGAATGAGGGCATCAGTGGTCTGACACTCCCCACTCAATGAAAATTCACTCAGGCTGGACAACGAACAATTCAGTCCTCTAGAGGCATAGATAGGCCAAGAGAAAATACTGGCCAATCATGCACCAGAAGGACAGTGAAGAAGGCTTCCCTGATTTTTGCTCAAAAAACAGAGCTGGTTAAGACCAGGACAGAGGAAGAACTCCTCAGCGTTAATCCAGGTCTAAACTAGGATCTCATGCTAAGTTCTACAATTGTGTGCTTGCATTTTGAAGGATGGTTTCCTCTTTGTTAGAGTGCAAACAGCAAAATTGCTAATTTGCTACTTGGTTTTTTTAGAGAATGTCATGCTTACAGCACAGGAAAGGCCACCCAACTCCAAGAAGCTGGCCAAAGTTTATAGCTTATGGTGGGGAATGCCTTCAGTAGCATGTGTGACCCTAAAAACAGTGTTTCAGAGCACCCTGTCCTCCCACTGTTCAAATTTACCATTTTCTAAATGGAAAAATTCCTACGTTCTCTTTTGTTTCCAGGAACCTAATGACACAGTTGTTCTAGAAAAAAGGTTAACATTGAAAAGTTCGGTATGTGTATTGCAAATATTGTAGATATTTTTTTTTTTTGTTCATGAAAATTTCAGGTTTTGATTTTGTCTTTTTCCTGATTATTGGTGGGAAAATTTTCCAAAGTCTCAAACAATTGCTGCAGGTTATATATAAAAAAAAAACCAAATATTTCCTATCCAATTTTCTTCTTGCATGTTGTTACTTCCCGGAAATGAAGCAGAGCTGGCCACTGCAGCCAACTGGATTTTTAATGGCCCAGTCCACAGTGCTGATTAGAGCCACCAGGTTCCCTTTCCATGCGGACTTTCTGGTCAAAAACTGGACGTCTAGCAATCCTAGCTCAGCTTGCCATTTCATAGTCCTGCTACTGTGGGCTTCCTGTGTCACTTGTGAAACTAAATCATTACTTGAGCCCTGGCATTTAATTGTGTGAGCCCCCACACTTCCAGTACAATTATGCACCTGTTGGTGGTACCACTGTCCTTCAATGAGGGGTACCGAGTAAACCTTTCCCAGAGAGCTCACAGCTACAATTAGGATGGTATGTATGAATAAACTGACCAATATGGAGTATGGGGGGGTTGGTGTGCGTATGTGCATGGGGGGGGCAGTGTTAACCAAGGTATCAGTCTAATCACAATTTTTAAAGGTGTAAGCAAGTACATGAGCAATATGTTGTTATTTTTCAGCTCTGATCAGCTAAATTGAATTCTGTTGAGCCTATGTAACCTGCACATCTTCCGGGTATAGTTTATTGTCCAACTAGTGGCACTGAGACCACTTTCAGAGAGAAGAATGAGTGCTCTACAGACAGCTTTTAGTTCATGTGGTAAAGGCTCATGTACTAAACTCCAGAGATCCTAGCTTTTATTCTGCCCTACAGATGATTGGGGTCTGTTGGCTTCACGCTTGTGTTGTCAAGTTCTGTTGGATGGTTCTGAGGCCTATAATTGAATGTCTACAGTTAAAGAAAACTGGAACATATATCAACAATACAATTATGAAAGTCATGAGGTACCAGTTTTCTGATAACGCAGATGCTTGGTGACACTACCTGTTGTTCCCTTTGGATAATTTATGGAGTTGTTCAAAATGATGGTCTCATCCTTCTAGCTTGAAGTATTTTCTCATGAGATATTTTGAAGTGATGAATTAAGAGAAATATATCAATAAATGGTCACTTATTCAGCCTGAAGTGCTGATCAAATATAGACAATGTTTATATTCTAAAAAGGAGACACAGAAAAAGTCTTTGCACTAAAGAAAAAAATGGGCTCCATTTGCTGTCCCTCACAATATTTTCAGTTGAGTAATCTCCATGTCAGATAAAAGTTGTTTGCCAGGCATGAAATCATGCTAACTTAGCTTGTGGCTCTGAGACTCAAGATGGTTTCCTTCCATCTCTTACAATCTCATCAGTAACAGAAGTTCTGTGGGTCAAATTAGTTCTCTGTCATTTCTGTTTTCATCATTTTCCAATTATCCTTGACACTTGGTGCAACTCCTTTTGGCACCAGTGGTTTTGGACCTGTTGAAAATTAGTACAAATTCTCATGATAAGAGTAAATGAAACACACTATTATATTAACTGTGTCATCTCTGCAGAATTAACATGAGTGAAAAGGAATAACCAATTATTTTTGTTACTAAATCACATGAAGATAGCTCTCTTGTCCCATACGTGGTATTTTAGAGTAGACCCACACTGAAGTCTGGTGGTGTTGTCATAAATATCCCCATTCACCTGATAGGTGTTGATTCCACTAGTGAAAGAGTAATAGATATCGTCTGTGGTAAATAACAATTACCCCACCAGAATGGTGGTAGAAGTGACTCTTACATGAAATTTTCTTTTTAAAGCAAGCGTGTCCAGGCAGTCTAGGAAAGTGTCTTCAGAGAGAAACCAAGTCTAGAGAGAAAGCTGAACTCTGTTACCTTATTGTTCTCAGGAACTGGGTGAAATGTTGGATTTTTGCATAGTTTGCAGATTGTAGAGTGGGTTGCACATGAACACTTTTTCTCTCTCATGTAACCATGACCTTAAAAGAACTCTACTGGTACAATCTGAGAGTCCCATAAGTTAGGTATTGGATCCCTTATGGGAAACAGAACCTGTGTGAAAGCATGCTGCAGTGGAAATGGTGGCCCAATAACACCCTGAAGTGGACCACTCATCTTTGTGAAACATTGGATAGATACTCCAGTGGCCTAATGTATATGTTTTGTTGGTCACTGTTCAATCACCACTAACTCATTCCAATCAATAACACTTGAAGGCCAGAGGGAACTATTATCATCAGTTTATCAGCCTGTCTGACCACCTCATACAGGCTGTAGAACCTTACCCTACAATTTTGGCATTGAGACCATAACTTTTATTTGAGGTGCAATGTATGCT
Source organism: Carettochelys insculpta (assembly GCF_033958435.1). Classification (NCBI taxonomy): domain Eukaryota; kingdom Metazoa; phylum Chordata; order Testudines; family Carettochelyidae; genus Carettochelys; species Carettochelys insculpta. The sequence continues at coordinate 69,564,837 of NC_134144.1, forward strand.
TTCAAAAAAACACCCTGTCTTGATTTAAAGACTTTGAGTGATGGAGAAGTCACCATTTCCCTAGTTAATGGGTGTGAATGGTTACATACCCTATTGTTAAACATCTATAGCTTATTTCAAGTTGAATTTATCTAGCTTCAGCTTCAAATATTTAACCTAATTTTTTGTTTTCTTGCAAGGCTGTTTTCTTCTTTGGTAGAATATTATAACAGGGCTATGTAACGTGCCTTTCTGAAGCTTAAATATATTTTGTCAACACAATTGTCTTTATCAAACAAACTTGTAAGCCATTTAAAATACCCTAACAACATCAGGTTTAACAAAGATCTGTTGTCTATAAAATCATGTTGATTGGCATTAATTACACTACCATGCTTTTAATTTCTTACTGATGAGTCTCATGTAAACCTTTCCATGATTTTACCTGAATCTGTCAGTTTGATTAGCCTCAGAACAAATGAAATGAGATCATGATCACTGGCTGTTTTATTGTCACTTGCTACTCTTTAATGTGTATGCACTCTGCAAAATCATGATATGGAATAGGGCAACTTACCCCACGCATCAATCATATCAAGACAGAAGGCCATGTATGGAACAGAAGGGAATGAGAACAGGAGGGAATGATCACAGGGAATGAGATAAAATTTTAACAAAGCTGTCTATGAAATTTGCGTAATGTTTCATTGAGGCCAGTCACCCTCCTGAGTATGGAAATTAAAGCATCAACATTTCAGCAATCTACCATATATTTTTAGAGAGTTTGTCTGCTTGATCAAGATCTCGTCCTAAACAGTAGGACCACCACATTCTGTATAAAGCTTTCTCTAACAATAATTTAAAGCAGTGTAAGGGTTTGTGTCAGGAAAACAGGATGTGCCTGGCATGGGATTGCTTCTCGTAAAAACCAAACAGAAAAACAGCGAACCACCAAATCAAGTGCAATCCTCAAAATTCACATAACTGAGGGACTGTTGAAAGAGACTGAACTAAGATGAGCCAGAAAAATAGGATGAACCTGGACTAGGATTGCTTCTCAATAAACCTGACAGAAAAGAGACAGAAAGGAGAAATTAGGAGTAGTGCTCTGTTTTGGCACAGCTGAATCAATGGTTAAGTTTTGAAAAATAGAAGAAAATGTTATTGGACACCAAATTGACTATAGCCCTTTTTTGTCACAATATAATGAATGGTAGGAGTTTATAGGCACAAATAAAAAATATACTTGCAGAAGGTCCGATTTAAGAAAATACTAAAAAAAAAATAACAATCCATCTAAGAAATCCAAATTAAAAATTAACTTTGTAAAATAACACATAATATTGAAAGATATATTCATTTAAATAAAGCATGGGCTTTTTCCTTTTCCTTTTAACAAAACAACCTGTAATTGAGTTAAAGACCCGAGCAACACTGTGTAAATCTGCTAGTCCTGAATAAATCTTGAGACGGATGGCTTGATTTTGTGGTCTTTACATAAATTCTGAGATCATGTCCCAGAGCAAGACCACAAAATGGAATGTGTAATTCTCCTCTTGATTCTGTAATGAAGCCAACAGGTGACATTAACATGATCCTGTTTAATCCCATCACAAAAGTGACAAGCTTTTTCATCTTTTAGATTCTTTGCAGAAAATTAACTGATGTGATCAAGTGCTTTGCTGCTGTTGAAATTACTTGCTTTCTTCTCAGATTAGGGATTAAAAGAATGCATTTTTCATGCTACATATAACGAGTATTTAACCAACATATCAACTGTCTTTCCAGCAAAGGGCCAAGTTCTGATCCCAGCTACGCTCATATAAATTTGGAGTAATTTTTTGCCTGTGTGATTATTCCTGATTTACACCACTGTAAATCAGAGCAAGATTTAATAGTATGCTTCTGAGTATTAGCTGTAATTCTTTTTCTCATCCTTTGTGATGAGAGGATATTTCATACAACCACTGAGATACTGTAAATTCAACAAATTAGGTACAGAGTTTGGGGAGGGGGATGTACTTGCATGTCTATGCCATTTAAATGAATTTTTGTGCTTATAACTCTAACGTAAAGTTCTCCATCTGCAAGGTGGTTAACTTTAGGTTTACAGGCAAGTCTGCCTGGTAATCAATATATTAAGGATCTGACTGTGTCTGACACATGCGTGCACATGGATATGGGGAAATCTATTCTGTGGCCAATTGGTTGGTTGGTTGATCTGTCCAAGTGGATATATAAAAGAGCTGGTCGGGCCTTTGGAAGATCCAGGAATGGCTCTTCCCTTGTGCTCCAATGTATAAATTAGGTAGTAATGGAGGGATGGGGATGAACCCTACAACTCAGTCCATAAAGCTGTGCTGCCAGGGGCTGGTAGCTTCACCCTGCAAAAGGACAAGTAACTCACTCCCTCTGTGTTCTAGGGAACTCACTGAGGTATTCTGAGCACAGTGGTTCCTGCTCTGCCCCAAAGACTGATCAGTAGCTTAATGGCACAACCTGACTTAGTTCAGTTTTGTTACAGGCCTTAACGTGCCAATGTGGCTGAGTTAATTTTACTGGCAAACCATTGGGATTTTATTGTGTCTTGAGTCTTGTAACCTTAATGTGTCATTCATACATTTTTCCCCTATAACTATATTTGTATTAGAGATGGGACTTATAGAGTATGAGTCCTTGCTAACCTTCAGGACCATCTGTATTTTCTCCCCGGGTAATTCCACTAAAAATGAATACATTTGCACCCCTACTGAAAGCCTGTGCTATAATCTTGAATGTGTATGCAACAGACAGTAATGAGGACATTTTCTTTAACTTCACCCTCATTCAAACACTGTGGGTGTACAAGTTAATCTGTGATGCACCAGCTAATCAGGTTCAGGTGCTGCTCAGAAGAGATGGTGGGGAAAAAAGGAGCAGAGGGAGGAAAAGGAAACAGGCAAGCCTAATGGGTGGGCTACATGTTACCTACTGCATCTAACTCCTTGGGGTGAGGAAGTGTTCTAGCCCTACTACACAGTAAGGGGTTCTCTTAAGTACAGTGTATTCCCTTCCCACTGCTGTCATGAATCCCTTTATTTGTAATTTTCCTTTGCTTACCATGGAGTTGAGATGATGTCACTTCCACATTCTATGGGTGTATTTATGAAGGATCTTTTGTTATTGGAGAAACTGAGCACTATCCTATCTCTGTTGGCTCAGGGATTGGTGTGGGCATTGCTTCAGTAGTCTATGGCAGCTGTGGAATTCTAGAACACAGGAAGTGAGGCTCAGGCCACTATGTCTTGGAGTAAATGATAGACTAAAATAGTCTTAAAATTCCGACAAGTATTCCCATGTACTCTCCAATAGATCAAGCGAAGCTGGAGAGGTTTCCTTAGGAGTTCATCTTCCACCCAATAAATCACTATTGGGCTATAGCCGTATTATCAACAACAAAAATGACAGGGCCCATTCAAAATCTTCTTCTTCCCTAGGCAAAACAATATGCCTTCCTTCTTTACTAGCCTGTAGTCATCCAAAGCCAAGTAGATACAGAAGCTCAAACTTTCAAGATTTGTGTGTAACTTTTGGTGGTCCTAACTGGATACACATAAGCTATAATTTTAAGAGGTGCTTAGCAATTGCTGCTTCCTGTGACTCCAATTAGAGTTGTGGCACAGTCAACATCTCCAAAAATCAGTCCTTTGGTGCCTCAAGTTGGGACACCCATAACTAGAGGTTAGTCATGACAATTAAAGACTGTGTTTGTGTTTGGTTACCTCTACTATTTTGCTAACTTGGGGAACCGCCTGTTCTTGTAGAACCCTCTCTGGTGACCAGTTTATTGCATAAATTCAATCACAATGTCAGCTTAGTAAATCACTAGCAGGTTGTTAAAGCCTGCATGGGTTCATGCATTTTTTGAAAAAAAAGTCCCACTGAGCCAAATTCTTCCTGCTTTTTATTTGACATCCTCTTTATTTCTCTCTTGTTTCATAGATAATTGTGATGATGCGCTAGTATCTACATTGCCTCCGACAGCCTTTGACAGCTCCTCTGAGCTCTTCAGCATTCACAGTCCAAGCTTCGCCAAGCTCAACAGAAGGGATGGTAAGGTCACTACATGAAATGCCCGTAACAGTTTTTATTATGGTTTGAGTGAATTATTCATTTGGGATGATGCTGGTGGAGTGCTCAGAACCTGTCTGAGAGATTTGAGTTCTCTTTAATGCAAACTCAGATGGTGTTATTTGAAAATAGCTCTTCACTCTGTGGGAGAAGCCCCAAATTCAATGGAACATTACTGCTGATAGTTATGGCCAGCGAAGTGGAAGTGGAAGTAGACTCCTTTAGTGTCTTTTGATGTCCATTGTAAGTCCTATCATCTCAGGAAGAAATAGCCTATTACATATGCTCCAAAATCTTGTCCAGTAGCATCTGCCTCCCTCCCTCCCTCATGGGCTAGGACCCCATGCTTCTAGGCTTAAAAGTTCTACTAGAAATGCCAGTGTAGAAGAATAGTTTCACAGCTCTTTGTCCAGTAGGGGAGATCTTCACTTCCTTGAAGCACACATTAGAGAGGATAGATTGTCTGAGGTATGATTAGTAGTTTTACAGTAGAACTTCACAAGGACCAAACTCCATGTTAGTGGAGAATAGAAGAATAGCCATACTGTGTCACACAGTAGCCCATCTAGCTCAGTTTTCTGTCTTCTGCCAGGTGCTTCAGAAGGAATGAAAAGAATTGTTAATCAAGGTATCCATCCTCTGTCACCCATGCCTGGATTCTGGAAAACAGAGACTAGGGATTCCATCCTAACTAATAGCCATTGATGGACCTATCCTTCAAGAACTTATCTAGATCTTTGAACACTGTTGTAATCTTAGAATTCACAGCGTCCTCAGGGAATGAGTTTCACAGATGGACTGTGTGAAGAAATACTTCCTTTTGTTTGTCTTATACCTGATGGCCATTAGTTTCATTTGGGGCACCCTACTTGTGTTTATGAGGAGTAAATAACAATTCCTTATTTACTTTCTCCACACGTTATGATTTTATAGACCTCAATCATATCCCCTTAGTCATCTCTTATCCAAGATGTAAAGGCCCACTCTTATTAACCCTCCCTACATGGCAGCTGTTCTAGATCCCTAATCATTTTTGTTGCCTTCTTCCAATTCTGATATACTGATAATTTTCATGATGGTGCAACAAGAGCAGCACACAATATCCAAGACGTAGGCATCCCATAGATTAATATAGAGAAAACATAATACTTTGTTTCATTATCTTTCCTTTTCATAATGAGTCCAAACACTGTTTGTTTGCTTTTTTGACTGCTGCCACACATTGAGTGAATGCTTTCAGAGAACTATCCATCACAAATCAAAGTTCCCTTTTCTGACAACCGCCTAATATGGATTTTATCAGCAGGCTACCTCTGCAATTAACCTTAAATGCTAATCTTCCACAGTTCATTATGTTTGTATTTCCTTCATGGTTTAATGTTGCCCTGAATCACAGTGGGATTATCACTTCCCCTCTGCTGGATACTGTCCTTGGATCTGAAGAAGTGAGTTAACTCACGAAAGCTCATGCTCTAAACTTTTCTGTTAGTCTATAAGTTGCCACAGGACCCTTCGTTGCTCTACAGATCCAGACTAACACGGCTACCCCTCTGATACTTGTCCTTGGATTGAAGCCCTTTGACCTGATTTCAGTTTCAGATAGTTTTATAAGCCAGGAACAGTATTCCCTATAACTTGTGTGCTTGGGCAGTCTCCCAGGAGAGCTCCATGTGCTTCCCAGCTGACTGGCAGAACACCCACTAATGGCAACATGTACTTCAGTTGGTGATACACATCTGCACTTGCCTCAATACATGTAACATGGATGGGAACATTGATCAGGAGATGTTTATGGAAAAGAACAAAAGGTTTATTTTTTTCTGTGTTGAAAATATCAAGCTTGAGATTTCTACACTGTCAAAGAATCAAAGAACTGGAGGGGAGCTCAAGACATCTTTGATTCCTGTACCCTAAGCTCATGGCAAGATTAGGTTATGTAAAGTGTCCCTGACAGGTGCTCATCTGACTTCCTCTTTAAAATCTCAATAAATGAGATTTCTCAACCTCCCTAAGCAATTTATTCCAGTGCTTAACCACCTGACAGGAATTTTTTCTAATGTTCAACCTCAACCTCCCTTACTGCAATTTAAGACCATTGCTGCTTGTTCTGTGTCTCTTCAGAGTGCAGGTTGAACCTCTCTAATCTGACACTCTCAGGACCTGACTGGTGCTGAATGAGAGGATTTGCTGGACGATGGGAGATCAATATTGAATAGAAGCATTACCAGCACTTCCACTGCTTACGAGGTTCTTACAAGACATTTAGCGGTAAATTTACTGTTAAATAACAGCACAGAACACTGAGAGCCAGGGCTGGTGGCTATAAGTACATTTTATAGGACTGTGGAAAGCTTGGCCACACTCACAAGTGGTCATCCAGCTAACTAAAATCATGCTGGATTACTGATATTGCCAGATGAGGGTGTTCCGGATTAGAGAGGTTCTACCTATTGTTTACAGACTCCTGTTTGGATGAATTCTACTCACTGCAGAAAAGGTGTTGCTGTAAACACTGATGTTCAGAGATTGAGGTGTTAGATGGGGTTGACATATCCCAACTTTGACTCGCTGAGTAAGAGAGTGTCTTAATAAGTAGGTGGAAAGGTGTTACATGGCAGTCATCCAATACAAAAAAGGTTGAAGAATGAGCTCAGAGAAATGGCAGACCTATCTGGTGACTCCCAAGTGATGGAACCTTGAGTGGTTGAACGTGTTTCCCTGCTGCCTTTCCCTTCTAGGCAAAACACCGAACTTTCAAGCTCCCCAGTACTTAACCACACCACTCCTCTGAATTCCAGCCAAAAGGTGTGATGATTCTGGCTTAAGGTTTTCCAGGCCCACACACAGGGGACACAAAGGGGACAATTGCTTTGGGGCCTGGCATTTCAAAGGGCCCTGGTCCTCTGTCCGCTGCCCTGGCTACTTTGATCGCACCACTGGTGGGAGCTCTGGGCCCCTTCGAAGTGTGGGCTATACAGCTCCACCACTCTGGTGTGTGGAGAGGGAGCAGGGCCACTGTCTGTTCTAGGCCCTGCCCCTCTGCTCTTTGGCCCCACTTCTTCTAGGGTGTGGAGACAGCCTCCCTCCCACCTTGCCCTGGAGCCCACAATGGCTGTTCAGCCTGCTGGCATGCAGTAACTGTGAAGCACTATGGAGACACACTCACTTTGTTTGGTCTATCATTTTTATGATATTTTCATTAATGGGACATGCATAGGAAAGTATAGAAAATACAAAACAATAAAATATCCTAAATACAGTGTCCCTGGCCTGGTTCCTCTTCCCTTGGGGGTAATTTTTGTTGTAGAAGCTAATGTCCTCCACTTGGCTCACCTCCCTCTTCCTCTCAGCAGACAGAGTACCTTGCCAGAGACACAGCTGACTGGTCTGTCATTCTCTGTCCTGTCCTTACTTCCCTTGTCATAGATGCACACTGTATTTGCCCTTTTCCAGTCTTCTGGAATCTCCCATCTCCCATGACTTTAAAAGATCATACCCAATGCCTGAAATATCTCCTCAGTCAGCTCCTGGAGTATTCTAGGATGCATTTCATCAGGCCTTGGTGACTTGAAGACATCTAACTTGTCTAGGTGATTTTCAGCTTGTTCTACTACTCTTCCAGCTTCTGAAGTGATCTGTGGAGAAAACCGTAGGATTTCAGTTTCTAGCGCATTCAAAACTCATACATTTATTTTAAAATGCTCCTTCTCCCACTTTGGATAAATATATGCAACGTAAAGGAATACATAGAATTCTATCCCTTTATAATTCATATAAAAATTAACATAGAGCAGATATTTCAGAATTACTACCCAAACCCAAAATAGCAAGGCACAGTGTCTCAATATTCACGTCTATAGGGTAGCAGCCTGAGTAATATATTTTAATACACAAACGCATGAAACATATGAAGACAGTGTGTGACCCAACTCTGCATTAGCAGAGAGCTTGTAAAATTGTTAGCTTGGTGCTGTAATGGGCAATAGTAAATTGAAGGCTGTTGAATAGATAATGAAAGCTTGTTAGAAAGACACACAGGACTGAAATGTTTATGGTAAAAATCTCTGGATAAAATGGCTTTTTTGTAAGAGGCTCAATCTAAGCCTTCGATTGAGTGAAGGGTCCCAATGTGAATATTGCCAACACTAGGTTGGATCTATGAGTCAATATCTTTCTGAGCTGCCACATTCTGGTCAGCAGCACTGACAGCCACCCCAGGGCAAGGGGGGAGAGGTTCCCAGTGCTGTAGCCCTGAGGGGGCGGAGCCAAGATGAGGGATGGGGCCAATAGCAGGCAGCTCTCAGTGCCACCTGGACTGTGGCGCAGGTCGCCACACCGCTCCCTTATAGCCGCCTGCAGTTGGAGCAGAACTGGCACAGCACTTCAAAGGGACCTGGAGCTCCAGCCACTGCTACTGTTAAAGTGGCAGCAGCCACAGCTCCAGGCTCCTTTAAACACTGGGTGCAGGGGCTGGTCTGATTCTGGTAAATCTGATCTCTGGAAGGGATTTAACAAATTGAATTTGTGTAGCTTAAACAAATAAATAGATGACAACGTACTAATTGCTGTAATCAGATGAGATTCCCTGAGATCCCCATAATCTCTCAGCCTGAACACTCAATGTGGATAACTGTAGCCTAGAAGAAATCCATCTTTCTTTGTCAAATGTGATGTTTGTTTTATGGCAAGACCACGCTTTGATCTGGGCATTAAAGCACGAGTGTGCAGCAGGGAAGGACTTACTTTCAGCAGGCAGTCCAAGAGTTGGTTGCACAGTACAAACCCTACTGAGCTGCTTGCAGGATATTCAAAGTGTCGGTTTGCATGCGGGTTACTCTGTATCAGTAAAACACCATAAGTAGTGCAGACGACATAAACAGCTCCAAGAATAAGAACAGGAAAATAATAAAAGGAGAAGCAGATTGCAGAAACGGGGGGTCATTAAGAGCCATTTTTTGCTCTATTTGTTCTTTTCAGTTTATTTTTGGGAGTCCGGCCTTGAAACCATATGATCTCGCAGCCTGTCTAGTGTAATAATTTGTTGCTATGGGGAACATGAGTTTATGTATCAGGCTGCTTGTGCAATGAGAGACCCTTTTACTGCCCACCTATGTAACCTCCGACTTGCGATAAAGAAGTAATACCGGCGCTATGCAGAAATCCTAAACAGATTAGGTTATCGTGTTTCCTCCCACGCACGTGACCAGGAATTCCCATCAAAGCCAATGGGAGATGAGCAGGAAGACTGGGTGGAGAATATCCCTCCAACTTGTGATGCTGTCAACAGCAGTGTTTATGCCTCAGAGCTCTGAGGCAGAACGCTGCCAGCAAAAGTGCTGTGTTTTGTCGAGATACTGTTGACAAATCCCATTTTGCGTGTGCGTGCTGCGCAAGTTTTGTTGGCAAAACTGGGGTTTTGCTGGCAAACCTTGCCACTGTAACTGTAGCCCTGGTGTATAGCTGGTCTGCATGGACCTTGAGTAAAGCCACTGAGGAGAATGCGGGTGCTTTGAGCCTCACTGTTCTCTTGCTAGAGCAAATGAGAGGGGGAAAGGCAGAGAAATGTCATTGGGTCTGCCCCTAGGGCCGAGGTGTTGAATTTTGCTATTGCTGCAGATGTGCAGCAAGTTAGTGGAGGAAGCAGGAAGCAGCGAGAGAATTCCTTGTCTGAGGCGCTGTGCTTCTTGAGGCAGTTCTGAGGGCAGTGTGTGGAACAGCTGCTGCTGTGTCAAGATATGATGGTGTAGCTGTGGGAACCACGTTGGTAAGCAGTGTTTTGGATCACATGGATCGAGTGGGCCAGAGTTGTGGGTCAGCTCTCGTGGCTGCCTTCTCACAAACACCATCCCGTCAGTGAGGCTGAAGTCTTGCGTAAGTTACCACCTGCAGAAGTAGTGTAGGGCTGGGAGGTTGCTGCTTTCTGGTGCTGTGTGGTGGCTTTTTTGTTCTTAGTTCTCTTGTTGCTGCTTGTGAGGAAGACAGTGGTAGGCTGAGCTAAGCTGAATGATGAGGGTATACAGGTATGTCTACACAGCAAAGTTATTTTGGACTAAGAGCCAGTATTCTGAAATAACTTTGTGAACATCTACCCAGTGCAACTACTATTTTGAAATATTTTCAAAATAGCAGCTGGTTTATTTTGAAATTGGTAAACCTTCTTGTATGATGAATAGAACCTATTTCAAAATAGCGTCTCTGTGAGCAGGGTATAGGGGCTATTTCAAAGTAAGCCATAATGCATCCAAAGGCTCTATTTCTAAATAGGCTCTATTGTGTGTACACACGCTATTTTAGAATATCAGAGAGGTAGCTGAGTTAGTCTGTATCTTTGAAAACCACAAGACATCCTGTGGCACCTTATAGACTAACAGATATTACAAATTTTGTGATACTCAGAGTGCTTCTTTTTTTAGTAAACCAGTGACTGCACTAAATACCCCTGCTATATTTGTACCTAAAACATACCAGTGTTCATACAACATCCTGATACTCCTTTTATATTAAGTGCTCGCATTCAGATACCAAATGTTTATGAAAGAGCATGTTAGCGGAAACTTGTATCATCTTGAAGATTTGAGGGACAACAAAGGTTTTTACTTCTAAGGAATTTGAAATGACCAATATCTTCTGTAAAACATTTTCAACAATAAATGTGCTCATTAAAGTTTAAGGAGTGAAGACTCTACTATTTTTTATAAAGAAATACATTCCAGTATGGGCATTTCTACATTTTTCCTGGGGGTTTAAAACTAAACATTTTTCTTTTCTTTAAGAGGTGGGGTGAAGGGTCCAATTTTTATGATTTTGTTTGTAGCTTTGCAAAAACATCCATAAGCATCAACCCTCTTTGGAATATTTCCAATAAATCCTTGCATTTTTGCATAACTGGGTCTCTTCATAAACCATTAATTCCTTATGCAATTTGTATGTGCTCGGACGAGGAGGGTTCTGAAAATAATCATGTTGATAACAAACTGGCGGATTATACATAGCGGCAGTGTCCTGTTCTTTGAGAAGACACTCGTACTGGTTGAGCCTACATTAAATTACTGTATCTCTACTTTTATAACCTACCATTTGTAGTATATTTACAGCATGCAATTAAAGGATGTAATCAAGTATTCTATCCTGGTACAAATCACTGTAGCTTACTCTTATGTACATTTTTCAAATCTTGCTATAAAAGAAAATAGAAGAGAATGCTAAAATGAAAGAAGAGCTATAATTCTGCATCCCAGAATCTGTACAAATACGTGCTGAGAATGCATTTTTATGACTAAGAAGATGTAATCCTCTTTTTGATGCATAATGGAAGTTACAGTTGACAGACGACAGAGTTTTCCCAGGAATTTCCTTAATGTGGAGCTTTCATTTGGTTAAATAAGCAACTAAAGCTCTAAAACTATGAGATATTATATTGGCTAAGCATCCCATGTTTCAAAAGAATGTTAAGAATACCTTAAATTGCAGTAAAGTTGGAACAAGCTCGAAATAAACTAATATTGTAAGTTTAATAAAAACCAAACCCTCATTTTAATACTATTTTGGCACCAATGTTGAACTGCTATGCCTCTTTTCTCTGATCTCTTCTAGGAGCTGGTGGTTGGTCTCCACTGGAATCTAACCTGCAGCAATGGCTTCAGATTGATCTGGGAGACAGAGTTGAGATCACAGCCGTTGCCACCCAAGGGAGGTACGGAAGCTCTGACTGGATAACAAGCTACAGCCTTATGTTCAGTGATACAGGACACAACTGGAAGCAGTACAGACAAGAAAACAGCATTTGGGTAAGTGGGAGCTTTTCTCCATATCAGTTGTTACAGTGAAATTGGCAGATTCCAGGCTGACTTGGCACTCTGATACTTAGTTTGGGGAATAGGCAATTTTTTTTTGTTGACTTCATGAGTTCCTGCATTGGAAGCAGAATGGTTAAGAAGTGGGAACAGGGACTCCAAGGCTACATCTACACGTGAAGCCTACATCAAAGTAGCCTATTTCGATGTGGCGACATCGAAATAGGCTATTTCGATGAATAACGTCTACACGTCCTCCAGGGCTGGCAACGTCGATGTTCAACATCGACGTTGCGCAGCACCACATCGAAATAGGCGCAGCGAGGGAACGTCTACACGCCACAGTAGCACACATCGAAATAAGGGTGCCAGGCACAGCTGCAGACAGGGTCACACGGCGGACTCAACAGCCAGCTGCTCCCTTAAAGGGCCCCTCCCAGACACACTTGCACTAAACACCACAAGATCCACAGAGCCGACAACGAGTTGCAGACCCTGTGCATGCAGCATGAATCCCCCGCTGCAGCAGCAGCAGCCAGAAGCCCTGGGCTAAGGGCTGCTGCACACGGTGACCATAGAGCCCCGCACGGGCTGGAGAGACAGTGTCTCTCAACCCCCCAGCTGATGGCTGCCATGGAGGACCCCACAATTTCGACGTTGCGGGACGCGGATCGTCTACACGGTCCCTACTTCGACGTTCAACGTCGAAGTAGGGCGCTATTCCGATCCCCTCATGAGGTTAGCGACTTCGACGTCTCGCCGCCTAACGTCGAAGTTAACTTCGAAATAGCGCCCGACGCGTGTAGCCACGACGGGCGCTATTTCGAAGTTAGTGCCGCTACTTCGAAGTAGCATGCACGTGTAGACACAGCTCAACACAGAATGATTATTTTAGTCACTATTAAAGCACTGATTCTCTGTGTTGCGTTGTATTAAACTCTGAGGGCTAGCTTGTGCTTCAAGTGAAATGGACGCTCATGGAAGTGAGTCTCCCTTATGCTTTTGAACATGGTAGGTTTTGAAGTAGATTTATGTTGGGACAAGAGGAGCGACCAGCCTATGTACTCCTGTCACAGAGCCTTGCCTTTCTGCCTCTCTTGCATTTGCTGGCCAAGGGTGGACTCAGGGGAAGGGCGTGGGAGTGACTTGCGATGGGGTGGTGGCCGGGTCTAGGTGGCCCACCACAGCCCAGGTCAGGGCGTTCATGTTCGCCGTGACCTGGTCCCAGGCTTGCCGCTCCATGGCAAACCACTCCTGCAGCATGCCAATAAGGTCCTGCAGAGCTGCGGTATGGGCAGCATCCCCTGCCTCCTTGGCACCACCCTGGTGGCACCAGTGGATGGCCTGGTGACAGCCCTGCACAGTCCCTGCTCGGGATCCAAGCTGCTCCCCCTTGCTCTCTGTGGTGGGGCTGGTCTGGCTGCTGGCTGCAGGAGCTGTGGAGACAGAAGGGGAGGGGGGAATGGACCATTAGTCCCAGGTGCAGGTCCCCATGTCCTGCCTAACCCCCCTCCCAGGTTTCATGTCCCTGGGTGCCCCACAGGGGTACCAAGGATGCCCCCACCCACTGTTCCCCAGTCCTTCCAAGTCTGGCCAGCCCATGATGCTGTCCCATCTATGTGGTGCCAAGTGCTGCGCATCACCCCCTTGTGCCCGGGGAGCATAGCTGTCCACATGCACCTGGGCTGGTGGTTGTATGGGATGCCTGTGGTCACCCCGGGTGGGATCTGACACTCCTGCCCCGGGCACTAGGGAGGCTGGTATGCACGCCACCTACGTATGGGTCCCTCCGGGAAGGCAGGCAAGGCACGGTCGGATGGGGCCTGGCTGGATGGCCCTGATGGGAGGTCAATGATGAGGACCCCCTCACTTGAGCTCTCCTCATCGCTGGTGGGGTCGAGTCGCCGTGCTGTCTGAGGCCACCTGATGCTTGCTGGCTGACGGTCCCAGGTGCTCCTCGCTCTCTGTCACCATCTCCGGCTCGGTGTCAGCCACGGACTTGTTGAGGAGGATGGTGGGGGGTCTGGCTTCCTTTGGGCCCATGAGGCGGTGGAGCTCCTTGTAGTAGGGGCAGCTTGTGGGGGCTGCTCCCGACCACCTGGCTGCGCCCCAGGCCCTGCAATATCTCTGCCACAGTTCTTTGACCTTTGACTGGACCTGGTCCGGTGTGTGGGTGGGGTAGCTGCAGTCAAGCAGCCCCTTTGCCAACTGCTCAAAGGCTACCGCACAGTGGCGACGGACCCCCGTTTGTTGGAGGACCATCTCATGCTCCCAGAGGGAGAGGAGGTCCTGGATCTCGACCTCTGTCCAGGAGGGGGCTCAATGCTTCGGGGCCTGGCCTGCCTCCTGGGACAACTCCCCGCTGTCTTTGGAGGGCTCCTGGGGTGGTTGGGGGTCTGGGTGGCTGGCCATGGGTCTGAGTGGTGTGGGGAACTGGCTGGCCATTGCGGTGGCTGGTGAGCTGTAGAGCAGCGTGGCCTCACTGCTGCCTGCATGCTCTCAGCTTCCTGCCTGAGGGTTTCTGGGAGCCTGTGTCCTTAAGTGTGGCTGTACCCTGGAGCCATAGAGCTCCGTCTGTGCTGTGAGCAGTGCCACCTCCTGCCAGCTGATCGCTGCTGTGGAGCATCTACACTTGCTCTCTTTTGAAATTATCTTTCAAAGGGGGGTGCTCTTCCCATCCCGGGAACAGAAGCTGACATTGAAAGAACGCGGGAGTTCTTTCGAAGTTACTTTCGAAAGAGTGGGTTGTGTGTGCGTGTGGACGCTCTGCGGGTTCTTTTGAAAGAGCTCAGTCTTCCCATCCTAATTTCGAATGTACTTGCTAGTGTAGATGCAGCTTTAGGGAAAACTACTTACATTCTCTGTGCTTTCAGTTCGGAAAAAAAAATCAAAAGTTGGGCTTAAACTGCAAATTTAGGCCTGATTCTTCTCCCACAACTGCATAAACTGGGAAGATTCCATTTAGGTCAGTTAAACTATTCCCGTTAAAATAGAGTGAATTAAGTGCAAGGACCACTTGCAAAAGTCAGCTTTTGGTCTAGGTTTGGACTTTGTACGCTGAAAGGTTTGGACTCAGTGTTTGGTCTTTCTTAAGTCTATACAAGCATCAGAAAGTATTCAGTGTTTCTGGACTACTATTGCTATTGTTTATTTTATGAAAGCCTGCTCTTCATTAGGGTAAATTAATCTGCATTTCAAGAAACGATATTTTTCAAAACATGGCTTGTTATACATGAACTTGCTTCCTCTAAAAAGCTTAGAACCACTTTTTCATTGCAATAAAGTTTACTTCTAAACGAGAAACTTAAAAGACAGCTGGTAAAATTTACAGTAGCGAATCTTCATGCCCTAAGGATCCAATTTAGAGAATTTCTGATCTGGCACTGAGTCTTGAGTACCAAAATAAGAACATGCCCAGCCGTCATTAAGCAGTAGATCAGGATTTATGAAGGAGCTGAACTCTCCCACATTACTAAATAATCAGGCGTGAAGGAGCTTCTAGGGAAAAAAAAAAATCTTGACATGACTTCCAAAGCCTCAGTAGGTCTACAGACTACTTGTATGAAGGGCAATGATATAAAGTTCGGTGGTGCACATAATTTTAGCACATATCTTTCCCCAAACGAGGTGCCTAGACCTGGACACAATGTTCCAGCTGAGGCCTAATCAGCATGGAGTAGGGCGGAAGAATTGCCTGTGTAAATTTTATAACACTCCTGCTAATACATCCCAGAATGAAGCTCCCCCCCAAAGGTGTTGTTGACTAATATTTAGCTTGGGATCCATTGTGAGAGGTAGATCCCTTTACTCAGTACTTCTTCCTAGATGGTCATTTCCCATGTTGTATATGTGTAAATAAGTGTATCTTTCTCAGTGGGGTGCTCTGCATTTGCCCTTACTACATTTCATCCTGCTTATTTCAGACCATTTCTCTAGTTTGTCCAGATCATTTTGAATTTTAATCCTCTCCTCCAAAGCACTTATAACTCCTACCAGTTTGATATCATCCACGAACTTCATAAGTGTACACTCCATGACATTATCTAAATCACTGATGAAGACACAAAACAGAACTCAACCCAGAAATGATCCTGCCTGGAAAAAACCTTGACATGGTCATCCTGGATTGTGAACTACTGATCTGTATTCTCCGGCTTTGTCTACATGTTGGGAGCTATTTCAGGATACTGCGGTATCCTCTAATATCTCCCTGTGTCAATGTAATGCACCTGTTGTCTCAGAACAGTTTTCAAGATAATGGGTGCACTATTCTGGCACCCCTGTAAACCTCCTCACATGAGGAATACAGAGATGCTTCAAAATAGGGCTTTATTTCAGCACATGGTGTCTCTTAGACTGCACCACATGCCAAAGTAGCCTGTTTCAAGGTTAGGCTGTCAAGTAGACACAGCCTCATGGAACAGTTACCCAACTGTGATATACCCACTTTTTATTAGCTCCATCTAAATTGCATTTCTATAGGTTGTCTATAAGAAGATCATGCAAAACTGTATCAAAACCATTACTAAAGTCAAGATATGCCACATACACTTCTTCCCAGATATGTAAAGCTTTTTGTTCTGTCAAGGAAAAGTATTGTGTGGATTTGTCAGAATTTGTTCTTGACAACTCCATGGTGACTGTTACCACCTTAGTGTCTTCTAGGTGTCTGCAAATTAAATGTTTAGTTGTCTGTGCCATTATATTTCTGAGTACTGAAGTTAAGCTGACTGCTCTGTAATTCTCTGGGTTAACTTTATTCCCATTTTAATACATTGGAAAAGCATTTGCCCTTTTTCCAGTCCTCTGGAATTTCACTCCTCTTCCATGACTTTTCAAAGATAATCACTAATGGCTCAGATATCTCCTCAGTCAGCTCCTCAAGTATGTCAGGATATATTTCACCAGTCCCTAGAGATCTGATAACATCTAACTTGTCTAAGCAATTTTTAACTTTTTCTTTTCCTATTTTAGCCTCTGATCCTTCCTCATTTTCACTGATATTCATTAAATTTGATATCCAATTTCTATTACACTGTTTGGTGAAAACTGAAACAAAAAAGACATTTACCGCTTCTGCTGTTTCTACATTTTCTGTTATTGTCCTACCACACACAACTGAGTAATGGTCCTACCTTTTCCCTGGTCTCCCTCTTGCTTCTAATGTTATTTGTAGGATGTTTTCTTGTTATCCTTTGTCTCTAGATAGTTTAATCTTTTGTTGTGCCTTGGTCTTTTTAATGATGTCCCTACTTACCTGTGTTATTTGTTTATATGTACACTGTGTAATTTGACATAATTTTCACTTTTTGTAGGATTCTTTTTTGCATATCTGGTTATTGAAGATCTTCTGGTGAAGCCTGGGTGGTGTCTTGCCATATTTCAAGTATTTCCTGCACCGTGTGCTAGTTTGCTCTTGTGCCCTTAACAATGTTTCTTTGGATAACTGCCAAATCTCTCTAGAATAGCTGTACTGCAGTACACTCAGGCAGGGAGTCACGGTAATGTAGAAAGCATACAACAGCCCTGAACAATCCCATGAGTCCCCTTCACTTCAGGAGTCTGTTCCAACTACTTCAAAGTCCCCTTTTTGGTGCCTGCAGAGTTCTGTAGAGAATCTAGGAATTGGGCTCAAAAATCTTTATCCGCTGTAGGTCCTTATATGCCATTATATGCGACCACATCACGAGTAAAATCCCTGTCTCTAGCCCCACTGACAGGGGAGGGCAGAGGGGCAGGTGTTCAGGTGCACAGCATTTCAAAGGGGCCCAGAGCACTGGTTCCTGCCATTGATACTTTGGCAGTGGCAGCAGCTGGAGCTCTCGACCCCTTTTGAGTGCTGCGTCAGCACTGTTGTGCCTCTTTGTGTGGCTGTGAATGGAATGGCAGTTCTGAGATCCGGGTGGTGCTAAGAGCTGACTGCTCTAGTCCCCGCCCCCTCCACCCTTGGCCCCACCCCTTCAGGGGTATGGAGCTGCCCGCTCCACCTTGCCTCAGGGCCTGAGATGACAGTCAACCTGTTGCCCATCTCTACTTTATAGAGATTACAAGGCTGCTTATTCTCCTCTGAAGGCATGTAAACAACTCCCAAACAGTTTGTCCTTAACAAGAGATCTGCACAGACAGCGCACGAGGAGAATCATAATACCACTTATGTTTTCACTCTGTCTGTGTTTACAAGAGAGAATGCTACAGCTCGAATTGGAGACAAGACAGATTAGCCATTGAAAACCTGTTTTCTGAACGCATTTATATTTAAATAATCCTGTTATGAAGAAAATTTGTGGTTTGCTTCAAACTAGGCTTACAATTATATTTTCAGCCTGGATAAATCATCCACATGTGCACACATTGGCTAGTGATTGGGAGACATAAAACATAAATCTTATTACATATAACACACACACATCCTTTCCCTCCCAGTGTTTTTAAGTACTGAATAAGTCAGAATTTACTTTACATACAAATGCAACACAGCTGGTGCCACTTCAAGTTGTGCATTCCATTGCAATTCTTGTACGAAAGTACAGGCAGCAATGCAATCTGGCATTAGTTAACATCTTTTTTTGCCATCTGTAAGGCAGAATATTTTAGATTGTTAAAGTACAAGCACACAGAAAATATAATAACAAAAGGGGAATAGACTTAAGATATCTAGTCAAGGGAAAAAAGAATCTTACTCAGCTAAAATGTGAAAGAAAAAAGAGTCGAGGCAGCACAGAAGTAGAGAGAGGTTGTACCAGATAATAAAACTGCAGAGAAGTTTCTCATGTCAGTTGGACTGTGACTTTGTGGAGAGAGATAAAGGGAGACAGCAGTAGAGATAACAAGGAGACTATTTTAGATCCAGGTCTTGAGAATTCTTACGCATCTGTATAAAGTTTACCCTGTGGTTTGTCTCTTTAGCTTCAGTGAAATTCCTCATGTGTACAACATTAAGTAAGTGCATAAGTGCTTTCATCATCATCAAGGCCTTTGTTAGGCTAGTGCAGTCTTGGGGAGTGTCATTTTGAATTGGTTTAAAAATCTGGTGACATGCTATAAAACTCCCGTTGCTGCTGGAACTTCTTCAACATGTGGGGAAGTGTCTTGAGCCGTGTCTACACGTGCATGCTACTTCAAAGTAGCGGCACTAACTTCGAAATAGTGCCCGTCACGGCTACACGCGTCGGGCGCTATTTCGAAGTTAACTTCGACATTAGGCGGCGAGACGTCGAAGTCGCTAACCCCATGAGGGGATAGGAATAGCGCCCTACTTCGACGTTCAACGTCGAAGTAGGGACTGTGTAGTCGTTGCGCGTCCCGCAACGTCGAAATTGCCGGGTCCTCCATGGCGGCCATCAGCTGAGGGGTTGAGAGACACTCTCTCCAGCCCCTCAGCTCAATGGTGGCCACATGGAGCGGCCCCTTAAAGGTCCCCTCCCCCTCCCTTCCTGTGCAGGAAGCTGAGGGACCATGCAGGCGGCAGCCCAGACATGCGGCCAGCCTGCACGTCCCTCAGCCACCCACCCAGCTGTGATGGCTGCCCGGCAGCCCCCCCAGCTCCCCCAGGGGACCCCCCCCAAGAGGAGCCAGGGCAGCCAGCCCAGCCAGAAGGGCAGCCAGGCTGGCAAGCGGCAGCGGGGCCCCTCCTGGACGGAGGCCGAGCTGCGGGACCTGCTGGGGCTCTGGAGCTAGGAGGAGGTGCTCCAGGTAATGGGGAGCAAGAGGCGGAACGCGGATGCGTTCGCTCAGCTGGCCGATGGCCTGGCTGCCCGGGGTCACCCTGCCCGCACTCCTGATCACGTCAGGAGTAAGGTGAAGGAGCTGCAGCAGGGTTACTCCCAGGCCCAGGATGTGGCCAGCCGATCTGGGGCCACCCCCGTCACTTGCCCCTTTTTCAGGGAGCTCAGGGACATCCAGGGCTCAGGCCCTGCAGCCGGAGTCCGCCCCGGAGGTAAGGCCCGCACCCCGGGGGCCCCCCCCTGAGGCCCACCCCCAGGACATCGCAGCAGGAGGAGGAGGAGGAGGAGGGGGGCTCCTCCTACGCAGAATCTGGGCTGCAGATCCTCTTCCTGCCATCCCGGAGCAGCAGCCGGGCCTCCGCCCCCCGGGGATCTCCAGACCGTGGGAGTGGACCGACAGGTATGTACCCCCCTCTGGTGTACATCCCTGGGCTTGAGGGGCGGGGGGTAATAGATATGTGTTCAGGGCCCCCCACATGCTCACATGGCCATGGCCCCAAGGACAGCAGAGCCAGGCCTTCACGGAAGTGCATCAGCCCCTGCCCCCCGCACCCCGCACGACAGTGCCATGCCCCATCCCCGGGGCAGGGGGGAGCGGAACATCGAGGGGCCCCCGGGAGGAGCGGGTGGGACACCCCGCAGCAGCAGCAGCAGCAGCAGCAGCATGTGATGGAGTGGGGGGAGTGCAAAAGGGAGACTCAGGCTACATATGAGCAACAAGAGCTGAATAGCTCGCAGGGGCACAGGATGATCCTGGGGCTACAGCTGGCAGGTGACATCTCTGCCCTGAACAAAGAGGAGGGAGGAGCCGAGCTGGCTTGGAATTGGGGGGCGGGAGGGCGGGGGCCACAGGTAGAGGCTAGGGAAAGGGAGAGCTGGAAGGCAGCCAGCCTGAGGAGGGGGAAAGCTGCATCCCAGAGGGGCACCCCTTGGGGTCTTCTCCCCACGACGGGTTGGAAGGACTGTCTCTTCCGACAGCTGGTGCTGTCACTCCTGGAAGAAACTGGGCATCTGTGGCCTAAGAAACCTCTCCTGATGTCAGACCCTGTGGAGTGAAGTGAGAGTCGCTCCCACCAGGGGACGGGGTGCAGGGCAGGGGGACCCCTGAACCCCATCCATCACAGCAGCATCTCCCGGGGACGGGGATGGGGAACCTGCAGCACAGGGCTGGGGGGACAAAGGCCACGGCTCGGGGCCCACACTAACGCCTGTCTCCATTCTTCTTCCCCCCCTCCTCTCCTGTGTCCCGCACCTGCACCATCAGAAGGACCGGAAGAGAGCGCCGGAGAGGCATCAGTGGTCCCGGAGAGCCCTCCGGGACCATCGCTCCAGGCCAGCCCCTCGGCCGAGGACCGACCAGCCCCACGGTGGGCTAGACGGCCGACTCTGCGCCACCAACAGCCGATGGCGACGGACCCCCAGCTGCTGGCCATCCACCGTCGGCAGCTGGAGGTCGCGGAGCAGCACCTGCAGCTGCAGGAGCGGGCGCTGGCCTGGCGCCAAGAGGCATGGGGGGCCTACATGGAGACTTTCAACCGCCTGGTGGACTACCTGGCCCCCCATGCCGCGCTGGCCGCTGCAGCGCCCGCTGTGCCTGCTCCACCAGCCGCACCACCAGCTGCTCCGCCCGTCGCCATCCCATCCGCCGTCGCCCCGCCACCCACCGCCGAGGGCCGGAGCGCCGAGGGACCCCTGGAGCCAGCTGAGACTCGCCGGGCATATCTTCCGGTCCGGCCTGCCCCCAGCCAGCCCAGGACAGGGCTGCGGCCGCAGCGGGGCTCCCGGCCGCCCACGCCCAGTGCCGGACTGTAGGGGCGAGGGGCCCGGGACGTGGCCCCCCTCCTTGTATATAGTTTAAACTTATTAGTTTGTGCCCCCCGTTTGCCCCGTCCCCCCCATGTAAATAGTTCTCCCCTTTATCCTCCCTGGTTTTCTTTTCATTAATGAGGACACTTGTTTGTGACAATTGTTTATTTGTACATATGACTTTGTTTCCACATATTTATATAGTTTGTTCTTGTTTTATATATTTACAGTTAAAAAAAAAAGTTCTCATAGAAAAAGAAGTTTAAGTTCAGCCACAAGTGCGTGCTGTCATTTGTCCAGGAAAAGTGGGAGGGGGGTGCGGTTGGGTGCTCCATGGTGTGGGCGTTGGGCCAGGAGTGTGGTGTAGGAAGGGGCGGGCAGTGGGGGGCCTGAGCAGAGTTCACCCCGCGGCCTCATCATCAAAGTGGGCCCGCAGGGCCTCCCGGACCCGGGTCCCTTCGGGGTCCACCTGCCGACTGGGGGCAGCAGGTGGCTGGACGTCGGCCCTGATGGCCTCCACAGCCCAGCCCTGAAAAAAGGTCTCCCCCTTGCTCTCCACCAAATTGTGCAGGGTGCAGCAGGCACCCACAATCAGGGGGATGTTGTTGGGGCCCGCATCCAGGCGGGTCAGGAGAGATTTCCAGCGTCCCTTCAGGCGGCCAAATGAGCGCTCCACCACCTGGCGCGCATGGTTCAGGCACTCGTTGAAGCACTCCTGGCTAGCGGAGAGATGGCCCGTGTACGGGTGCATGAGCCACGGCCGGAGGGGGTATGCTGCATCTGCGATGACGCAGAAGGGCATGGTGGTGTCCCCCAGAGGGATCTCCCACTGGGGGATGTAGGTCCCCGCCTCCAGCCGGTGGCACAAGCCCGAGTTCCGGAAAACCCGGGCGTCGTGGGTGCTGCCAGGCCAGCCCACATAAATGTCCTGGAAATGTCCCCAGCTGTCCACCAAGGCCTGGAGGACGACAGAATGGTAGCCCTTGCGATTCAGGTATCGTCCTCCACTGTGATGCGGGGCGCGGATGGGGATGTGAGTCCCATCCAGAGCCCCGAAGCAGTTGGGAAAGCCCAGGGTGGCAAAGGCCACGATGGTGGCATCTGGGTCCCCCAGCCTCACGAGCCTGTGCAGGAGCATGGCATCGATGGCACGCACAACCTGAAGAGAAAGCACATGGGACAGCACCAATGAGGGGTTAGCAGGGTGTGCGTGGCCCTGCCCTGGCCTCCCCTGCCCTCCTCTGCCCAGGCCCCCCTCCCCTGCCCTGCCCTCCCCCCGTGGGTTCTCTTACCTCCATGAGGACAGCCCCGACGGTGGCCTTGCCCACACCAAACTGCTGCCCCACGGATCGGTAGCTGTCGGGAGTGGCCAGCTTCCAGACAGCGATGCCAACCCGTTTCTCCACTGTGAGGGCACGCCGCATGGCGGTGTCCTGGTTCCTGAGTGCGGGGGTGAGCCACTGGCACAGCTCCATAAATGTCTGCCGGCTCATCCTGAAGTTCCTGAGCCAGCGGTCGTCGTCCCACTCCCCAAGCACCAGCTGCTCCCACCAGTCGGTGCTGGTGGGGTAGCTCCACAGCCGCCGGCGTGTGAGGCGGGGGGGGGGCGGGGTGCTGCAGGGTTGGGGGTTGAGCCCTGCTGCCCTGGGGGCAGCTCCTCCTCCGGGGTAGCAAGGAGGGGCTCAGCTGCCTCCCGCATGGCATGGAGCAGGGCAAGCCCTGCTCCTGCCGGGAGGGCTGGGTGGACCTCTGGCGGCGGCTGCTGCTGCTGCTGCTGCGGGTCCATGACTGCGGCGCCCGGGTCTGTGTGCCTATGGCTCCTCAGACCGCATGCTGTGCAGGCTGAGTGTGTCTGGGAGGGGCCCTTTAAGGAAGCGGCTAGCTGTTGCCCCGGAAGCGCTAGTCCGCCCTGTGACCCTGTCTGCAGCTGTGCCTGGCATCCCTATTTCGACGTCTGCTACTTTGGCGTGTAGACGTTCCCTCGCTGTGCCTATTTCGATGTTGGGCTGCGCAACGTCGAAGCTGAACATCGACGTTGCCGGCCCTGGAGGATGTGTAGACGTTATTCATCGAAATAGACTATTTTGATGTCGCTACATCGAAATAAGCTATTTCGATGTAGGCTTCACCTGTAGACGTAGCCTTGGTGAGGTAATTATGGTGAACGTGTGAGACATACTGTAATACCTTTGGGTACGTACTGTATTAAGTCTCTGAATGTATCATTGTGGACTAAGGGAATGTGCATAATCTAATTCATGGAGTTCACCCACTTCCTCCAGGAGCTCAAAACGGAGTGGTGCAATTTTAAGACTGGTGGCTGAAACTACTAACTCCAGAGATGTGCCTCTCCTGAGGGTGATCTGCATATACTTGTAAATATTGGGTTTTCCAGAGACAATCGGACAAAGAATATTAGTGTAAAAAGGCTGCATTCAAACTGAGATGGAGCCATGCTTTTGATTTGGTAGATAGGTCCTTCTATGTTCAGCCATATAACTGATGGGATACCACTGGGAATCTGTCAACATGCATATAGGAAATGTATGTTTTCTCTCTTTTTGCCCTAAAAATGAAATGTTTTGCTTTACAAAGTCTGATGGGCAACTGTTGCATATTGTCATAACTCCTGGATAAATGTTAATGGCAGTGTTGGACCTCAGTCAGAACTTCTGGGGACATCCCATTATGGTGCAGATGGACTCCATGTCTAATCCACTTCCATTTTGAAGGGAGAGAGACATAGGTGTGCAACTGAGATAGGTAAAGGCAGAAAGCCTACAATGTAGTCGAGGAAGACATGTCTCAGAGAACGAGAGAGAGAGATTCAGCTACCCCTGAAACTGTGGTAATATTTTAACAGTGTTTAATCTTGTTGTTGGATTTATAATAATTTTCCATCACTTCTGGAATGGTGCCACAATTGGCAACAGTGTAAAGTGCTAGTCTATGATAAGGCATTTCATTACTGTGTCCTAAAACCTTCTTCCAAGGTCAGAGTGAAACCCTAGAAACATTAATCTCAAGTTGTTTGAGTACATTCTACTTGGCTTATAATTAGGCTTGGCAGAATTTTATGCACATATATAAAATTCTGCCAAGCCTAATTATTAGCCGAGTAGAACGTACTCAAACAACTGAATGAGTGTTTCTTGGGTTTTACTTATATATATATATATATATAAATGGACATCTGTTATTATTTTAAGCATTTTTTCTAATATATCAGTTTTAAATTTTCATAGATGTGGGAAATAATGCAGTAGGTGAGACAACAGAGGGACAGAGTAGTTAATTAAGAGACACTGAGATTCAAAGAGTTAATGCTTTATAACCGGCCGTGTCTACACTAGCCAAAAACTTCGAAATTGCCATGCAAATGGCCACTTCAAAGTTTACTAATGAAGCACTGAAATACATATTCAGCACCTCATTAGCATGCGGGCGGCCACGGCACTTCGAAATTGACGCATCTCGCCACCGCATGGCTCATCCAGACGGGGCTCCTTTTCGAAAGGACCCTGGCAACTTTGAAATCCCCCTATTCCTATGAGCAGATGGGAATAAGGGGACTTCAAAGTAGCTGGGGTCCTTTTGAAAAGGAGCCCCATCTGGATGAGCCACGAGGCAGCGAGATGCATCAATTTTCAAGTGCCGCGGCCGCCAGCATGCTAATGAGGTGCTGAATATGTATTTCAGCGCTTCATTAGTAAACTTCGAAATGGCCATTTGCATGACCATTTCAAAGGTTTTGGCTAGTATAGACGTAGCCAACCTGTAAGACACACATTTATAACATCCTATGTTGGAATATACAAAGTAAAATATACTTAAGCCATAATAAGTTTTCAAATGGTATTTTTCTTACCTTGTCTGTGTGTAAATTTCTATTAGCATGTATGGAATTATTTTTTATTGGTTTGTGTGTGTCTGAAATTCACAGTTATGAACCTAAGAGGCCTTTGCTACCAGCTGAGAAAGCGCATACCCAATATTCTCATAATATTTAGTCAAACAATGTCTTGTAAGGTGTTTTGTAAAAACTGCTAACACACCGATGATTGATAATAGTGTGCGAAGAATGTAGAAAAGGGAATGTTGTTTTGTCTGTTTTTCTGTGGTTCTAATATCATTTGAACAAGTAGAGACCAAAGACTATGGAAGCACATTTACTTTTGCTTTCATGTAATTCATAAGGAAAACCTGTTGTAGGGTAGCTGGGGGGAAGCTGCTCCACCATTGTAAGGCAGGAGTTCCAGCCTTCTCCTTTCATTCATTCACCGCACTTTTCAGAGCTCTTTTCCTCTCACAACTACCTCCAAGAAATCCATTGTCTATTCCCCTCTCTTCTTTTCTCTGTCCCCATCCTCTTGTCCATGTGTCAATGCCTCTCCCTGCCTCACCTGAAAATGCTCTAATATTATTTATGGGCAATATTGACTTCCCTCTTTTCTGGTATGCTCCCCATCATGCTCCAGCAGGGGTAACGATATCCTCATAATCACAGGCAGTCTGGAAAAACTGTAGTATGTTCTTTCAATGCTCATCTGGTAGTCTTATTAAAAACAATTTAATATGCCCTTGGCAGATTCTTCCTATTTGACTATTTGTTCTACAACCCAAATTCAAAGAACAGTGAGACTTCTCCCCAGTCCATGGAATTTTCCCCAAGTGAAAGACACATCCAACTCCTGTTCCTTGTATGTGGTTGGCTACCAAACAAAATTTCATTTTACCTCCTTTGCAGCTGGAAATGTTCATACATCCAGAAATTCAGAGATATGAACCTAGCAATGCACTCTTCAACATAGGGTTCCAATTTGTATCATGGAAACTGCTGTCCTTTCAGCCATGTAGAACCACTGTCAAAACTTATTCCAGTTATCCTCAGGAAGGGACCCAAATCTTTCTGTAGCGCCTGCCATTCCCCTGCTAACAATGCTTCATCTTCCAGGGTCCTGTGGGTTGACTACCATGCATATCAGGTTTTAGATATCATGTGGAGGGAAGAGAGCTGAAGGTTGCACAGGGCATTGGGTGGGGCTGAGACCAATCGTGAAAACTAGAGGAAGTCCATGCTGGCATAGACCTGAGGTCTGCTACATCATCAACTTGTCCCACTCCTGTCTTGTGCTCTCACAATCCTATGAGGTTTGGAATAAGGCATGGTTAGCGATCACTAGGTATATTTGAAAAGCCTCTCCTTTATGTTTCTGCCAACCTCAAGGAACAGTGGCCAAAGTTCAGGCTTTCTTCTTCCACAATACGATCCAGCATGATTATCTTCGGAGACTTCTGAATCCCTGCCAGATCCCTGTTTTCTGGTGATCAGTGACATAGAGACCTTCTCTGCCATTGACCCAGACTTCTTAAGCTAACCATGTTCGGACTGCAAAAGCCAGGGTGAATACTTACTCTCAGGACAAATTGGGTTATGACCTTACTTTATCCCAACCGGATCCCAATATAGACCTCCACAGGTCCCTACAGGATTTCACTCACCATCTGCCTGAAGCGCCGCTCTGAGTCACAGCACAAAACTGCTCACCAGTACTTGTCTCTGCTGCCTGGGTCACACAGAGAGTCTCTGGAGATAAGTAAGTATATACTTATGAAGCAGAGCACAGCACAGGATTAAATGCAAGTGCATGCCCAATTTCTGGGCCTCACTTTACACCCATTGTTACAAAATAGTTCCTTATGGGCTGTGTTAGCATTTCCCTGCCCAATGCTAAAGGTTGTGCACTAACTTGGGTGTTTACCTGATTGAACCGCTGACCCTATTGTTCACCTGATTGGGTTGCTGACCAGTTGTTTTATTTGGCTGTTCTCTTCCCTCACCTGACATGCAGACATCTTTTTACATGTCCTAACCCTAAAATATATCTGGACATATCACATCTTCCAAGTACATAGCGAGCAAACGACCATTTGTAGATGGAGGAAGATGAGAGAGATGTGTGGAATGACACACATGCTATAAAGCCTAGATGCTAAGGGGAAAAGGACCATTAATTTCATTGTAGCAAATGATTTCCAAAGGTTAACCAAATAAAATGCCTAAGGGAGAAAGCACCGAAGCTGATCCAACCACAGCTGAAAGCCTTTTGGATTCCTTCTTTCTGCACTGCTGCTTTGCAGATGGGTTACAGAAAGATCAGCTGGGAAGTGTTTGCAGAATATAAAATACAAATATTTTTTGATGATTTTCTCTGTGACACCCATGTTAATTTCTGTGGCCCTTCTGGGTCATATTAATTTAGATTGACTGGCTTATGGGAGTGGTTAATGAGAGACTGGTGTTGGCAGTTTACGAAAAGCCTATTAAAATCTAGCTGAACCCTTGTGGAAGGGTGCTAATAATATGAAGAGCAGAGGAAGAAGAAATTATGTTGTCACTCAGACTACCTGTTTATCTTAAAAAGGACAGCCATGAAAAATTAGCCCAGCATTGAAAGGTCTCATAATTACCTGGCAATTTGGGCCTTTGGGTGAGGGCCTGATATTTCCCAGAACATACACATTTGTATGTTTGCTGAATTGAGACCAGCATACAGAGAGTTCTTCTGCATGGGTATTGTTTATTCTGGGTGCATTTTCCTTGTGCTAGTGAGTCATTATGCTCTAGGGTTGTTTGTACTGTAAGCGTATATAATATGATTTTGTGATGGGATCCACTTGCTTGTGAGTGCCCTTCTGTGGCCAGTGGGTGCTGTGTAAGGTCTTACCTTGTTTCCTGGCAAGTCTGTGGAGCAAGGATCTGACTAGCTTTGTCCGCAGTGGTGCTGGTTTGTATTGGGCTTGTGGTTAGTCTCTGCCCGTTGGACCTGGTCCTTACGCAGGTCTAAGTTCAGCTTGCACTCAGAGCTGTCCAAAGTGCTGCTGGTTCCCCAGGCAGTATATCGACCTGCCTGGGTTGAGCTTCTATGAAGAGCTGCCAGACTATAGCTCAGTAGCTTCTTTTATATCGGCCTGTTGGGCCCTGAGTGCCTGAGGCAGAGACAGTCGCTGCCTCCTACCTGGAGGACCTCTTGTCAGCTCCCATTTCTGCGATGGTGTATGGCAAGGCCTCTGGTATCTGTAGGGAGCATCAGGGCTTAGTCTGTCCCATCACAGATTGCTTGCAGAATAAGTCACTTGATTTAACTGATCAAGACAAAACAGGATATTAAATTAGGGCCTAATTCTCCCACCTCCCCATGAAAATGGATGCCAGGGGAACTTGGCTCTTAAACTATTCAGAAACCAGCTGCAATCAAGCATCGGACCAAATCCTGAGTCATTATAGAATCGTGTCAATCCATAGAAGTCACAGTTGAGGATCCCAGCACCTCCCTGTTACATTTGCTCATCCAGGACATGTCTCTGCTTTTAAGAGGGCTGTGTTGATTTACACTAGATGAAGGTCTAGTTCATCATGTTGAATTTAGTGGGGGTGTGCAGTAATAGCTACTGTAAATCCTTCAAGAATTGTTCAGGGAGGAAATTCTCAAGCCAGCTACCTCTGCTCAGAGAGCTACTCTAAATGCAACTGTTCAGTGCTCATGTTGTTCCATTCCTGGTTCTGCAGTGGCTTTCAGCTGTGCCAAATTGTCTGACTGATGTGGTGTCTTTGTGAAGTGGTTACCTTTCTCTCTAAGCAGTGGATACATTCTCACTAGTGATCTTGATTAGAGTTAAGATGTATGTGTAGTGATTAATAGATAATACAGCTGTGTTCACCCACAATATAGGGTGTTCACAAAACCAAAAAATAAGCAGAAATTCAAAAAAAGAGGTGTCTGTAGTGGGTCTGGGGGACCTTCCTATCCTGGGCCTGAGAACATTAGCAACAAGCCATTCTTCCACAATAAATAGTAGAAATTATTGGTATTGAGAAGGTTGCCCAGAAATGATTTTCCTATTTCTTTTTGTAAATGTGGGTGGCCATTCCTCTTTCTAGGAAAATTTTTCCTTGCTCTTTCCTGTGAGAATTAGCTTTGTTGCCTGAGGAACAGGTAGCAAACTGGAAGAGAAACAAATAAAAAAAAACATGCAGGTATCTGGATGATTTGTGGGGAGACCTTCCGATGGGTTGAAACCCCATTTTCCTTAGTGCATTTGTCTGTAGTACCCAATATGTATCTCCCTTAGCACTACATGGACACCTTACTCTCATAGCTCATTGAAGTAACTGGGAATCTTCCTGTTGTCTTCAATTAATTATGGATCAAGACTACAAGGACAGAAAGAAAATTCTTCTTCTAAAAGCTCTCCAGATAATTCCACCTGGGTAAAGTGAAGAATACCAATTATTTTTTTTTCCTCTTCCTATAACTACTGTACGCTGAACTTTCAATTTACTACCCTGAGCATAACACCTAGATCATCTTGTGCAGATGAAAAGATGTGTCTTGCGGTGGATGGGGAGAACAGCTTTCCAGCCAGTCATCCAATTAGAATTCATTTGACAAGTGATACTTTGTCTTCTTTGTACCAACCCAGGGATGCTGAAGAGGTAGCATTTTATTTGCCATTCTAAAAATATATCCTTGCAGAATAAAAATTTATATATTTTTTTCTTGCTAGCTTCAGCGTAACATAGATTTATTATTCATAGGCTAGAGAAAAGGAGCTTTTTTAACATGTGGAAAGTGCTTTAAAATTATTTACTGATCTCATTATTATTAGCAAGCAAATCTTATCAGACCCTTTTTGTAAGTGTCAAAACTTCTATTTTAATATTCCAGTTTTAGAAATACTGTTCCCAATTGCCCAGAATAGACAAAGCATATAGATAAGAGTGATATTTAATATTATATGCCCTGTTGCATAAGCCAAAAAGAAATAACGTGTGAGAGTGCTGAAATCTTTTCATAATACATGCAAATATTATGCTTAGTAGAAAGGATGGGGTGCGGGTGATTTTTTTCCCCAGATCTCTACCAAAAAAAAATGCATTCAATGAGTTTTGAATTTATGTAACATGAAAGTTTAAAATAAAACTTCAACCATTCACCTTGAGGGTCATTTTCTGATTAATTCAAAATGTTACTTTCTTATAGGCAAAAAGGCTCATAAAAATGCCTCATGGAAGAAGAAAAAGAGCCCATCTTAGAAGGATCAGCAGAATTAATAATCCAATCAGTGCCCTTTTTTTTGAATGTGCCACATTTATTAGGTAGTCACTTAATTGTGAACTTTAAATATGCATCTGATGCTTGAAGAGATAAATAGCTCAGGCTTGCAGGATTCAGCTGAAATTTCTGGTCAACTTTAATCAACATTAAGCAAATAAGGAGAGGAAAGTTCCTGAGCAAACCAATATATAGGGAAGCACTTATGTTGTATGAGTTGGAAAGAAGTTGCATCACTTAGAGTAGATGCTGCTGGTGTTGATGGGAATATAGGACTGGAAAGATTCTGAAGTTTCCACCTCTAGGTTAACTTTTATAGATGTGAGAGTCTGCGGGGAGACTGTCTTGCTAAACTATCATGATTCACGAATAAAAACTAGTTGAGCTTGTGAGCCCAGGCACTCCATTTTGAAAGGACCCACCAACATCAAAATCCCCTTATTCTTAGTAACAAAGAGGAAGCCGTGCTAGTCTATACACTATCAAAACAAAAAGCAGTCAAGTAACACTTTAAAGACTAGCAAAATGGTTTATTAGGTGAGCTCACCTAATAAACCATTTTGCTAGTCTTTAAAGTGCTACTTGACTTCCCCTTATTCTTGTGAGCAAAAAAAGGACCCCAGTGTAAACAAGCCACATGGGAGTGAACCGCAGCACTTTTGAAGTGCTGCGGCCATCGGCATGCTAATGAGGTGCTGAATATGCATTTCAGCGCTTCATTAGTATTCTTCTATTTGGCCATTAGCATGGCCATTTTGAAGTTTTTACTAAGTGTAGACACGGCCTACAGGAAGCTGCCAGACACCAGGAACACTCCTGCCCCTCCTCACCTACGTTGCTTGCTGGAAACATCCAAGACTGAAACTAGGAGGCTGATTGGAATAACTGTTTAGGGAAAGAATATAAATTTAACAAGTTTCTCAATCTATTAGGATTAGCTGATGTGTTTTATTTATTTTGGCATAGCAACTTTTCTTTGATCTGTTTTCACTGGCAGTCGCTTAATTGTTACTGTTTATACTAAATAATACACTTTTGTTTGTTATCAAACCCACTGTAAATAACTACTGGGGGTAGGGCAACCAACATGCACAGTGGAGCCAACAGTCACTGTGGTCCTATGGGAAGGTGGGTTGGTTCCAGGCTCCTCTAAGGGGCAGGGCTGAGGGTGGAAGGGGTGGGGCTGGGGCAGTCCCTCTGTTAGCATTGTCAGGACCATGGTCCTGGGTCCCTCACCCTCAGAGCCACAAGCAGGGGCAGAGCAGCTCTACCAAGGTGTTTCAAAGAGGCCTGGAGCTCCAGGCGCCACTGCTACCAAAGTAGCAGTGATGGTAGCTGGAGTTCCAAGCCCCTTTGAAACACTGGGCCCCGGGGCAACAGTCCTCTTTGTGTGCATGCATGCGCCTGTACGCACACCCACACCATGCATGGGCGAGCATGAGCATGCTTATCTCTTCCATTAATAAAAAGAGCTCACCTTTCGAGCTTTCTCAGTATACAACTTTTATACAGAGTAAGCAGATTTATTTGGGGTCGTGTTCTTTGGTGCTGTCAATGCCCCGATAGCTAAACCTTCCCAGAGCTGCACTGGTTGAGGGTCTGTGTTGCTCTGCTGGGGGTGGTAACCCCAACTTTGTGTCTCAGCTGAGAGAAAGGAGAGCTTCTGGTTCAGCAAAACAAGGGGGTGGGAAGCCCCGTAATGCAGGCAACGAGCTTCATCAGTGCACCAGGGGACACCGCCCAGAGGACTTCAGTGGTCCAACACCTCATGGTGTGCAGACATTACTAGTGATGAAAATGCTTTGGTAAAGCAGGTTAATGTAATGCTATTAGAAACTGGGCACTAAAGGAAGAGCACTCCTTCTGCCATGGAACAAAACATGGCAATGAAACTACCAAAGATAGATATCTCAATCATTTGGGGATATTCCTAAACTGGGTAGTATCATAGAACATCAGAACTGGAAGAGACCTCAAGAGGTCATCAAGTGTAGTCCCCTGCCCTCCCAGCAGGACCAAGCACCATCTGTATCATTCCTGTTAGATATTTATCTAATCTGCTCTTAAATATCTCCAATGATGGAGATTCTACAACCACCCTAGGCAATTTATTCCAGATCTCAACCATCCCGATAGGAATTTTTTCCTCATGTCCAACCTAAACCTCTGTTGCTGCAATTTAAGCCCATTGCTATGTCTATCATGGGAGGCTAAGTAGAGTAATTTTTCTCCCTCTTCTTTGAAACACCCTTTTATGTACTTGAAAGCTGGGCAGTGGATGAATTAAATTATGCTAGTATCAGTACTAGGCTAAAGTTCAAATTTAAGTCTTCATTCCAGATGTAATTCTGGAGTGGAAACTGTAACTGTAGGTATTTTTACTTGAGCACCACAAATATTTTTGGTACCTAAAATAATCCCAGGTTCTTGTACCTTTAGTGACATAATCTAATACCATCCCCAGTGATTTTTTTTTCCTCACTGACATCTGTAGGATTACTCAACAGGTAAGCACGTTAGTCTGATGAAAACCCTTACAAGTACAATTTAACATCCTGGCGACTATGTACATTCTTCAGGATGAGTATGCGTATACATTTTGCACACACTGGCATATGGCAGTCAGAAGTCACTGGTGTGGTGTCCTGTTGGTCTACTGCTCTGTAAATGGTCATAACCATCCAAATGCATGTTTAGCCCCTCTGGGTATTGTGTTGGCTTCTGTGAGTAGCTGAGACAGCAGACTCTGAGAGAGGCCCCTAAAAGACCACTAAATCAGATAAGGATCAAAGGCACGAGGCCGTGTTTATGGTAAATGAAGCCTAGTAATGGCACCTGGTAGACACTACAAAGATAACAAGAATGTGTGCCTGTGACAATGGACACAGCTCAGTCAGTGCCAGGGAATGTGACACTGCCATAGGATGGACAAAGACAACTCTGGGAGAGACATTTCCCTTGGGTTTCATGTTTACACACAGGTACAGACAAGTTTCACATCACTCCTCACATCAGGTTGCCACCTGCTGAGTATGTGGAGCCACTCATTGCCCTGCACATGGTGGCTTGACCAAAACATCACTTTCTCTCATGCTGTCATCCTGACCCTGTCCTCCACATTGTTCTTGTCATCTATAGTGAGTATTCTAGTACTGGAGTGTGCTGGTACTAACCTGAATGTGTTTATCATACTGTCAATTTTAGACCCTATCCTGAACCTGGATCAGTATGTTTGGCAGGTGGGGAGTATGTTGGTACCAAGATGTTTCTTCACAAAGTGTTCTGTTATGACCCCTTTGAAATGTGTTTCTAATCTGTGCCTAACACTTTGTGGTGTTTTATAGCACTAACCCTGAATGTGCCGGATTCTGTTAGCAATGCCTGCTTCTTGCTCAGAACTTAGCATCAGCAAAGCCTTGCCCATTGTGGCTTAGGCCTTATGTCTCATAGCAAGACTGTGATACATGGAATTATGTTTCAGGCCCTCATCTTATTACATGGATTGTAAGTTTTTGGGGAGTAGAGACCAGGGGTTGAAATCCTGCCCTATTGAAGCCCCTGGCAAAGCTTCCATTGACTTCATCTGAGGCAGAATTCCACACCTTATTTCTTTGTGTATGTCTGCAAAGTAAGCGGTGCTCTAGTTAGGGCTACCATATAAAAAAGAGGACATCCCTGAAAGGGAATGTATCTGTATCGGTATCTACCAACTTATGTTGTGTTAATGTGTTTTAGCACATATAGTACATTAATGTGATGCGAGTTGGTAGATACCAACACAGATACACTCTCTCTCAGCAGTGTCCTCTTTTCTGAAAGTTCAGATATGGTAACCCTGCTTTAGGTGGCACTGTCCAAAATACTGAAAACCAAATTGAGTTGCTCTTCTCCTTTTTTTTTTTTTCTATCCACGTTCTTTTTTTCTATCCACCTGTTTTGTTGTTCTTTCTTTCCATAATACATTGTGAGCTTCCCTCTTTAGTTAGCTTTGGATACCTCTTCTTCAGTAGTATTTGTGTCTTCTCTATATCTCACAGCTAGTCAGACAAATTAAAAACAGCATGATTTGCATACACCTCAGTTCTTGAAAGAGAATTGCACGGCTCAACCCATGTGCCTCTCAGATCATGACAAGGTCTAGGTCTTCTGACCACCATCTAATTTTGTTTCTTCTCTAAAAACATCTTACTCTGGAATCCTACTATTGCCTCAGTAGATGGTTTAAAGTGAGTGTTTTTCCATCCATTAATCTCTTTAGTTTATGGTCTTGCAAAATGTGACCATGCTGTTTTAGTGTGAGGGTTACATGGTTATAGTAAGAACAGACTGTTGTGAAGGTCAAGAGAAATAAATAGTGACTTGCAGGGCATATTTTTGTAGCACTGTAGGTAAACACTTTTTTTGAGAGAGGCTGAAAACGTTAGCAGTAAATGCAAAGGTACAATAATCTATGGGAGGTAGTAATGAAATAGAGAAGGAAGAGAGAACAAAATTTTAGGAGGCTGTAGCTGGTAAAATGGTGATAACAATGATTTATAATTACCAGATACAAGCAATGATGATTCTTCCGCATTTTGCAATGGCCTCAGGAGTAATTTAAAGTAATTATGCTGAGATCAGTTGATCCTAGGTATTTACAAATCTGACTGTTTATCAAAATTGGGAAATCCCTTGGATTGAGTCAAAGATATTGTTTCTTACAGTTGACTGTGCAATGAAAAGTGCAAATAAGCCTGCCTGCCTCCAAATGCATGTCCCACCGACACATCTCATAGAACTGGAAGGGACCTTGGGAGGTCATTGAGTCCTGTGGCAGCCCTCTTTGCAGGGCTAAGCACCATCCCTCTTTTTTTTTACTCTTATTTGCCCTCGATCCCTAAATGGCCCTGTAGTGGGTCAGTATGGCCTCCTGCAGACCCGGAGGCCGGGGAAGCTATGCAGAGGCCCTGGTGGGCGGGGCCAGAGTCAGAAGACCAGAGGCCCGCCCCTCAGAGGGCGGGGCCAAGGGCTAGAAGAGCCAAAGTCGGGACTTGGGAGCCATTCAGGGCTGGGCCTCCGGGCAGGGAGGACGTGCCTGCACGAGCTCCCCGGGGCCAAAGGGAGAGGGCCTGCAGCCGCCCGGCCAGGCCGGAGGAGCAGGCCCCCAGAGGCTCCACGCAACCCCGGGTCCGTATGCCCCAAGGAGACTACCCGGACTTCCCGGACTTACCAGGACCTTCCCGCCGGTGGAGACCCCCTGCCGTGGAAAAGGCCCCGGGAGCAGGCTGCCCCAGAGCCCCGGCGGATCCCTACAACACTCAGACCCAGGACCGCCCTGCATCTCCTGTATTGCCGCCACCTGACTACCCCAACGACGTGGTCATGGACGATTGGCCGGAGCCCCCACAGGTGGATGACCCGGAGGAGACCGACCTAGGAGGACCCCTCGACCAGATGGACTGGGACCTGCCGCCAACAGAGGGTGAGGTAGGAAGTGGCCCGGGGAACGTCGCTCAGGAACCAATGGCAGTGTGTTGCGGTCTGGATCCCCACTGCCGGGGTTGCACGTGAGCGACCCCCAGGGCCCCGGGCCGGGTCGCAGTGGAGTGGGAGGGCCTGCGACCCCCTACCCTCCTCTCTGACAGGGCCAGCCCCCGCTGAGCCTGTCTGTAGACCCTTGTGTTGCTGCCCCGCCCCAAACTGAGGGCTGGGCTGGTGTTTACCCTTGTGTTGCTGCCCCGCCCCAAACTGAGGGCTGGGCTGGTGTTTACCCTTGTGTTGCTGCCCCGCCCCAAACTGAGGGCTGGGCCGGTGGTTACCCTTGTGAACTGCTGCCCCGCCCCGGACTGAGGGCTGGGCCCAGAACTGTATAACTCTTGTGAACTGCTGCCCCGCCTTGGACTGAGGGCTGGGCCCAGAACTATATAACTCTTGTGAACTGTTGCCCCGCCCTGGACTGAGGGCTGGGGCCTGTACGGGGGTAGCGGTGGGCCGCTGACTGCCCGAACTGAGTGCGGGCTGGTGCCCTAACCCCCCCCCCCCTTTTTTTGTTGCCGCCCGCCCTAGACCAAGGCGCTGGGCGTCACGGGACGTGTTACAGGCCCCCTATAGGATTGAATTCACAATCCTAGGTTTAGCAGGTCAACACTCAAACCACTGAGTTACCCCTCCCCCTATAACAATGTGCACATCTTACTTTGCTGAAATCGTAGTGATTTCTTCTGTAATGTGTGTTTTTTCCATACATGGTTTACATTTATTTATTAAAAATAATCCTACAGAAACTGCTAAATTAGTTTCAGGCATCTTCATTGCAATTAAGGCCAAGTTTTCTACTTGATCCCTAAAGTAAGACTCCTAAACAAAGGTCTGGTTTTTTGTTTGTTTTTGTTTCTTTCTTTTTTGGGGGGGGCGGGGGCTCACTTCTATTGACTTAAACAGAAGTTTCTCAGTGCTTTGGTGCATTTTAAAATCATCTCCCTATCTTAATTAAGCACAAATGTTTGATTCAGTAGTTAGTGGCCTAATGTGGATCTCAGGAGAGACCAGTTCAGTGTTCATTTCCCTGCTGCACCATGGATTTATATGACCTTGATCTGGTCACTTAGCCTTTCTGGGCTTCACTTCTTAGTCTGTGAAGTGAAAATAACAGCCCTGCCTACCTTACAAGGCAGGCACTGTGCTGATAAAAACATTGCATATTGTGAGATATTTAGATACTGTGGAGGTGAGGTCTCAGTCAGCTAGAGATCTTATGTACTTGTATGGAGTGTTTTGAACTCTTTGAGGCAGAAATGATCAGCCAATAAATGCAGCAACATGTCTCATTCCACTCCACCAAAAACCCCATGCCCATACCCTCTCCCAAACCATCCTATAAGGCTTTTTTCCCAACATGTCCCCCTGGTTAAGCAATGTTGGGTATTTTGGACCAAGACTGAGGAGTCCTCAGGGAAGTCACTGCAGAGATGTGTGGAGTTTGACCTCACAGTACTTTCCAGATAGAAGCCAGCATTCCTCCAAGATCTCTTTAAGCGCTTTGCTGACTTTTAGTAGAACTGGTTGAAAAAATTGAATTTGAAAAAGATTTGATGGGAGTGAAGGGACAGATTTTTCACCAGACATGGTCATACAAAGGCTTTCATTTTTGAACAGCTGCTCCTGTATGGTAATTAACCAAAGGCCTAATTTTATATTTCACTGATCCTTGGATGGGCTCTTATACCCCTTCCAGGGAGTGTGAAAGGTTTCTAATGAAGGATCACATTTTCCACTCTGTTATGTTAGTTTTCTTCCATTGCAGTGCCACTAAAATCAGTGATTACATCAGCCTAAGCTTGGGGTCAGAGCGTGGTGAGTCATTCCCTTTCATCTGGGTGGTGGTATTCCCATTGTATTAGTGTTAACCTGAGGTATAGGTGCTTAAAGTCCAGGAGAATGAACAGAGGTAGAAATGGAAATCAGATTTCTGACTGTTCGATCCCTGATTCAACCAGCAGAGCTCTCCCCAGTGGTCCCTGTAATAAGATGAGAGCCTCAGACATAAGCCCATATATTAGAGGCCTGGTATGAGGCAGGAGCTGCTTACAGAAATTGACAAGAACAGAGTCAGTTCACATTTTTAAAAAGTGCTACTTACAGTACTTTGGCAAACGTATAGGCTGTGTCTACACTAGCCCAAAACTTCAAAATGGCCATGCAAATAGGAATAATCAGCAGATAGGAATAAGGGGATTTCGAAGTTGGTGGGGTGTTTTCGAAAAGGAGCCCCATCTGGATGAGCCGCGTGGCTGCAAGCCGTGTCAATTTTGAAGTGCTGCAGCTGCTGGCATTCTAATGAGACGCTGAATATGTATTTCAGCGCTTCTTTAGTAAACTTCGAAATGGCCATTTGCATGGCCATTTCGAAGTTTTGGGCTCGTGTAGACATAGCCGTAGGTTAGTCTACACTACAGTCCGCTTTCAGAAGTGGAATGCAAATGAACGAGACTGAAAATGCAAATGAAGTGTAGATTTAAATATCTTGCACCTCCTCTGTATATTCTTGCAAGATTGCACTTCCAGAAGAGTCTTCTCTTGAAACAAAAAGAGCCATGTAGATGGGTTTCCTTTGAAAACAAACCCCATTTTCGAACAAACCCTTCTTCTCAAAACAAAATTGGAAGATGGCTTCTTTCGAAAATGGGGTTTGTTTTCGAAGAAACCCCGTCTACACCACTGCTCAGTCATGGATGCAGCAGCTGGATTGTTCTTCCACCTTAATCCTTGAAATGGAAGTTCTGATATATACACCCACAGGCTATGTTCTGGTCCATGACTAAAAGCTTTCAGATTTCACAATCATGCTCCCATCAGCAGTTGCTGTAGGGTTTGAGTTTAGGAGAGAGTACATAGGAAGATGTCTGTGCATGACTTGTTTTAATATGGGGGGACTGTTGCAATGCAGCCACCACATGTTCCTTGATGGATAGAAGTCCCAGGTCTAATGACTTGAGATCCACAATGATAGGGAATCTCCTGTCCACTGCAGCCTTCATCCTCCTTCACAGCCACTGTAGCGTTACCCTTGTTGTCTTCTACCTGGTTTGCTGTTGAGGACTTTTAGGGTAGTTCTTCATCTTGACCTTGCCACCATGGGTGACCCCATTGGGAGTACACGACTCCTTATTTCATCGCTCTTGGGTTCATTGGAACACGCAAGCCCATTCACCATGACAAGGCAGTGATCCAGAGAATTTGGATTCTATGAACATGTGGAATGTAAGATCAGAGAGCAGTACACACAGAGTCAAACATCTGTCAACATCTCACCACAGTCCCAATTGTGATAGTTACTCAACAAAATTTTCTTTGACATCCAGTACTTACAAGACCACAGGTGTGTGTACTTTTTCATTTATAAGCGTATCTCCATCTGTTCTTTTCATACCAGGTAGCTTGCGGCATGTTGCTGCTTCTTGGTAAAACATGAAGTAGTTGGCACTGGTATATGTAGAGGAGACAAAACCATTCAGGGAGTACTAATTGTTGCCCATACCTGGTAGTTAAATTCTTGAGGAATGTCAAATAATTGCATGTTAAGCTGGGAATTGAGTTTTGCTGCTTTTGTGTGGCGTTACTGTATAAAGTAGCCAGTGTATTGAGCAAGTGAAAAGCGTGTTCTGAATCAGTCATGCCAGTTTTACCATAGGCCAGTGGCATTTTACCTTTCTTTCATTTGATGACCCCTAAAAAGTTTCAAATGGAGGCATGGACACATCCATTAGACTTGGTCTGCAGACTCTATATTAAATGGCCTGACAGCAACTGCATGGGCTGCGTTTGCTCATCGTGTAACTGGGTGAGATATGATTTCCACTGGGACAGGAAAATATTGCAATCCTTTGGAGACAGGAAAAGTAAAACAAGCAGC
The DNA here is from genome assembly GCF_033958435.1 of Carettochelys insculpta. Lineage (NCBI taxonomy): Eukaryota > Metazoa > Chordata > Testudines > Carettochelyidae > Carettochelys > Carettochelys insculpta. The sequence goes on from NC_134144.1 coordinate 69,604,756, forward strand.
GGTTTAACACATTGTTAAGCCTGTCCTACATTAATGAAGAAAGTAGCAAAAACAGCCCCCGATCCTCGCAAAGTAGTGCTATGAACTTACCCCAAAAATAAGCAGGTACTTAATATAACCTCAGTCCATTTACTTGGCTTCTGTTTAACAGCACTAAGGTTTCTACATGCCTAAAGTATGAGTAGCTAAGATTTCTGCATTTGTTTTCTCTTCTGGTGCCAAAAGAAGCTGCTTACTGAAGATCTCAGAACATTGGACAATTAAATCCTTTGAGCTGAATTCTCCCCGCACTTACGTCTGTGCAATCCCATTAAAGTCAATGAGGTTGGGTGAGTCCCATCTAATGAAGGTCAGAATGTGTTTGTGTGGGCATAGGGTAAGATTTTAATCCCTGAGTTCTAATTAAAAGGGCTGCAGAAGCATGAAGGGGCTCTGTAAGACTCCGATCTGGTGGGGAAAGAATTCCCTGAATGCGGGAACTAAGAGTGAAAGCCACTAGCCATCTGATGAGGACCCTCTCTCCAATCTTCCTGTAGGGGTAAGATGGGGGTGGAATGGGTTTGTCAGAGTGCCGCAGCACGTAGTGTGGTATTAAGTGCTACTTTCATTTAGGCAGCCAGGACTCCTCTGCCATAGTTTAGACCGTCCCCAAGGACTGTACTGAAATTACTGCCAGGCTCCACTGCAGCCAATGGCAAAGACCAGAACCAGGAAGGCACAAAGATGACTTTACGCTGTCTTTGCCCCAGCCTTCTGTACCTTAATCAAGTGCTGTTTTGAGTTTCACCCACTCTTGTTTCCACATCTGAAGAAGACATTGCAAAGATGTCTGTCTGGAGTCCCAGTGTTCTTGATGAGATACAGCAGGGGTCAGCAACCCCCACCCTGGGTGCCAGGAGTGGCACGTGAGCTGATTTTTTATCAGCACGTGAAGCGAGAGCTCAGCCCTGCTGCAGCTGGGAGTTTTCTCAGAGCCGTGCCACCTGTGGATTAACAAAGAGCAAACTAACGACGACCTAAAAGGATCTGCATCTTTATTAATTAATCTGTTGTAAGTAGGACTATGAGTAACTTTTAAAAGGTATCAACAGCACTTGGACCGTACATGGAGGCCCAAAGGTAAAATTCCGGCACACCGCCTTGGAGGGGTTGCTGACCCCTTGGCTATGGATTATTTCAATAATGCAGTGCTAATAGAGTGCCCTTCATAAGCTACACTAGTCACAGAGGATTTTCCCTGGTCTGGCTACAAAAGCTGGGCCCGGAGGACTTTTATTTTTTTAAAAGAATTCACAAATAAAAACATATGATAGAAGACTGAGTATGTGGTTCCTTGAAGCCCTTTCCTCCTCCCCATCCTCGCGCCACTCCTCCCCAAACTCAGGGAACAAAGGAAATACAATTGATTAAAACAATTGACTTGAAGCATAAAAGAGAGGCTGTTCTGTTTTATTTTTTCACAAAGAGACTACTTTTTTAACAGAAGGCGGAAGGGGACCAATGCTGTCAATGGGCCAGAGAAGGTCACAATGTATAAATAAAGAGAAGCTCTGATGACAACAATGGGCACAATACAGCACTGTCCTCCGTCATTCATGCCATTGCGGAGTGGGTGCAAGACACAACTGTTCTTCTTTGGGCAATTTCTAACTTTCTTTTTTTCTGGTGTATGTGACCATGCAGGTCCTGTCTTTGATGAATGGGTCTCAGGGGCTTTCTATGTCACTGAGAATGAAATATAATGAAATGGCACTTGGACGTTAGCAAAACAATATTAGTGTTCTGTATGATTTTAAAATCAGTAGAAAAGCCAACGATTGGTACTCACTTTAATTCATTTAGCAATGGAGTGCATTGATTGAACGTGTCATAAATAACTAAGTGCTTCATCTATGATCCTCTTTGTCCTATCATAGGATGCAACTAGGATGGATACAAAGTCAGACCCTTTTAAGCCTCAGGCTAATGAGCCTTATTGATTACACTTGTCAGAAGTAATCTAAAGCTAATGGATAGTCAGGAATGGGGCCTGGAAAGCCTGACTTAGCTGTAGCATCACACATGGTACAAAGTAGAGGCCAGCAGTCAATTCTCAGGAATCAGCCTGGGTTGGAAGGCCAGGAGATCAGAATCATGAATCAAACTGAAAGGTGTAGCTCAAGAGTCAGTTACCCAGGGTCAGGGCACTAGGCGGTCTGGATCAGAAGGCAGGAAAACATACACACTGGATCAGCAGTCAGTGATGGAGTGAAGCCCAGTTGTAGTAACACCCTTCGCTTTCCTCCTTTGGTTTAAATAGGGGCTGTGGCCTGATCAGGAGCCTTGGCCCTGTTCTAACGAGGGCGTGGGGTGGGCTTTGTGCCCTAGCTGAGTTCCCAGGAGCCAATCTCAGCTGCTATCCACACTGTGCAGAGGACTAGAGTGTAATGCTTCCCAGGACCCCAGTGGGGACCAATGAAGCTAGAAACCCATAGGAGGTAAAGACAACCTTTGTGGGTCAGACATGTTGTCAATATGGATAGTGCTTGCAGAAGCTCTACTGATTATTAAACAGCTGACATGATTGCTCTGGGTTTCTGATAAAACAAAGAGAACCTTATATTGCGAGGAAGTGATCGACAAAATCAATCTTAATTAGCCTGCCCACATTCAAGCCTTTTCTCATTTAATTACATGTTGAGATCAAAGTGACATCCTGAGCTATTATCCTCTAACCAACATTGTGTTAAACATACTTGGCCCATTGTTGTATGAGCAAATATATCACAATCTACCAAGTTGCACAAATAAATCCTGGGATGAAAAGTCTCAAGTGTTACGATTCGCATAACTGGAGCACGGTCATGGAAGGTTATAAACTGTTTAAGAAGGACAGACGGGAGAAAAGGAGGAGGAGCTGCGCTATATGTGAGAGAGCAGTATGATTGCTCAGAGCTCCAGTATAAGGAGAGACAAAATCCAGCTGAGTGCTTTGGGTTAAGCTTAGAGGCAGAAGTAACAGACGTGGGGTGCGTGTACACTTGCATTCCTCTTTCAAAAGAGATATGCAAATGAGGTAAATTCGAAATGCAAATGAAGTATATTATTTGAATATTTAGTGCCTCATTTGCATATTGTGATTTTGAAAGAGCTTCTTTCGACAGAAGAAAGCCAGTGTAGATGCTGCTCTTTCCAAAGTAAACCCATCTTCGAAAGAATTGTTCTTCCCTTTATTTAATGGGAAGAAGGATTCCTTCAAAGATGGGGTTTACTTTTGAAAGTGGATTTAGAGGATAATTTGGAAATTCATATTGTATAGTGCCATTCTTGTATTAAAGGGTGGGTATTGGTCTAAGTGCTAGCTAGGTTTGTCCTGAAATAGCTTTCTCAAAGCTACAATTGCCTGCTCAACTGGGCAACACCACTGTGGTCCCCTGGGATTTCCTCATTTGTTGATACTATATGTTTTTGACTGTCATTGCTCTGGTTTTAAGCTGCCTTGAGCAGTAGCTAAATGGAGAGGAATAACAAAACCACCAGAACATCATTTAGGGGCAAACATGGTCATGGCTAAGACATGAGAACCACACACAAGGAGACACTGATTCTGCCATTGTCTCGCTGTTTGGATTTTGACCTGTCACTTAACTTTTCTTTACTTGGTTTGACCATCCAAAAAGGATCTTATATAACAATGGTACTTCTCAGCTGCTTTTGAATCCAAGAGTGAAAGGCATTTTACAGACCAAAATATTCTGAGCGGATTACTCCTGCTTAACAGAGCTGAATTTTTCCATGCCTAGTTAGACAGTCGTTCTTAATTATGTGATCTCTTAAATGCTTACTTCCTTTTCAGTGCATGTTCCTCAAAATATTTGGGTGTGCACGTTTGTGTATGTAGGCCAAAGGTGTGTAAACCCTTATCTGTGTAAGAATGCCTCCAATTAATAAAATATTTAAAGGGTAATCTTTACTTTTCATTGTTTATACTTGTAACAGCCTCGGCCTGCATAGGACAGCCTTTCTGGGGGGCATGGGCTTCCTCACCTTGCCCCATTCTGCATACTGCCGACTTTGGGGCTGACAGCCGTCCCCCTAGGGTCTTGTCCCCTCTAACTCAGCTGCTGCCCAGCAGCATGCGGACCCAGGCCCTAGTTCAGGGTGGGGTGGCAGGCAACCAGTCAATGAGACTGGCCCTGGTTCAGGGCAGGCAGCAGGCAAGCAGTCAGTGGGCTCAGCCCTGGTTCAGGGGAGGGCGACAGACAAGCAAATAGCCACCAAAGCAGTGTGGCTCAGGATAGGTGAGGGGTGGCCTCTCCAAGGGTGGGCTGGGGGAACATGGGTCCTCCCACTCCACTGCATCCCAACTCAGGGCCCTAGTGACAGCTTGCACTGTGAGCTAGGTAGTGGGGATCCAGGCCACAACACATTAACATGGTCTCACAGGGAGCATTCCCCAGGCCACTTCCTACCTTTACCTCCATTGGTATTTGGTCCCACTTGGAGTGCTCGGCCAGCTCAGGAAGGAGAGTTTCCTCTGGGTGGGTAACAGCTGACCGATGTGGCGAGTCGAGCATCTTCGCATTGTTTAGGTAGTATACTGGGGGCAGGACCATGGGCTTCAGCAGGTCTGAGGCCTTGATGTTGCAGGCAGGACTCTGGGCCCTTGCTTGTCTGGACCCCTGTGGTAGCTGGCCACAGGCAGGCTCTCTGTTTCCAGTGGGGCCTCAGGGCATGGAATTCGCTGCAAGCCCAAGGGCCCTGGTAGATCAGGAATGTCTGGGTACTTTGGTTAATGACAGGCTTGGCTATGGCTCTCTGATTTGATCAGGGCATCTGGCAGGTGGCTGTTGCCGGCCTGGTGGTCTGGTCTGGGTCCCCCAGCTCTGGGTCCCAGGAGCCTGGCCAAAGGCCTTTTAGTGATCCTTCTGGCACTTCTGGCCCCAGGCGCTGCTCTCTTGGAGGTGGGGCACAGGTGTTCTGGGCCCGCCCACCAGGGCCTCTGAGAGGCCTCCACCGCCTCTGAGTTGGGGGCGGACACTTCACCTCACTACAATACCTTTTTGCTTATTTTATATTGACTCCTCTTGAGTCCAGAGAGAAGCTGGTTGGTTGGATTTTTTTAGGGAGAGGTAAGGGAGGTTATCAAGCTGCTCAGTGTTGTTTAGGTTTGGTCTGGAAATCCCGAAAGCAAAATCCAAACTCTTTCTAATTTATTAAAAAAAAAATCTTGAATCTATTTTTTTTCCTCCTACAAACCCAATCTTTGGTGATTCTGCATTGCTTGCCAGTGTCTCCTAAATTCCTTGCTGGAGTGCTGAAGGTGCGTTGAAATCAGCCTGTGACTTTAACCCCCCACCCCTCAAATAGATTAATCATTTATGAATCAAGCAAGTTAGATGATCCTTTACTACCTCTCTCTGGAAAAAAAAATATATCTGGGGCTCAATTGGAATAGTCGTACCCCCTTTTCCCACCCCATCCCCCACCACATGCTTTTTCTGATATGTCATTTATCTTTTGGCTAAGTTTTCCCTTCTCCTGGAGCACACTAAAATTAAAGAAATTTCGTGCTTTCTGGGCAAAATCATGATCTTGAACATTCTCTCATCCCTGCCAGCAAATCAATGACTTTCAATTTAACATTCTTCAGCACAGTAATTACCTTGGTATGACTTCACAACGGTTGCTTGAATTTTATCCTGGATCCATGGGGATCTAGATTTATAACACTTTCAAGTTGTCCAAGAGGGAAGGGTCTTCTGCCTGAGGCTAGGAGGGATCCCCAGAAGTAGCATGTGCATTAACCCTTGTATTGTTGTTAGTTTTCATGATCTGGCTGGCTTGATGGCGTTCAGGATCATATGATGACGTCTGGGATCAAGGAGTGGCATTGTCTTTTTGGTATCTAGGACAGCAAACATTACAGTAACTATCCAGGAGAGAATTTGATATGTACAACTGCCAAGGACGCAACTGATAGGGCCTAGTCAATCCTTGTTTGTCAAAGCTGAAAATTTGACTGAGTTTTCTTAAAAATCTCGCTCGATTAGTCTTTCCCTCTGCTCAGTTCTTTCCTTCTCCCCATCTCCACACAGATTTCATTAATTCAGGTATTAGCCGTACCTGGCAAATGACTGTTATCAAAGGTTGAGAAGAGGACCTCCACTGCATCAAAAGCTCCATGATATCTCTTGAGTTTGGGCCAAGTTCTGTTCATATACACGTCCAACCATTTGGTTGCCAGATGTCCTGACATTCTATGTACATTAATGGCATTTGAATCTTTGCAGGAAACCATATATTTATGTTAGAATACAGGTTGAACCTTTCTTGTCTGACATTCTCTGGTTCAGCAACATCAGAGGTCCAGCATGACTTTAGTTAGCTGGGTGCCCAATTATCATGGGTGTGGCCAAGTTTCCCGTGATCCCATAAAATTTAATTATGGCCACCATTCCTGGCTCTCAGTGTTACATGCTGTTATTTGCTGTAATATACCCTTAAATGTCTTCTAAGATCACAGTAAGCCCTGGACGTGTTGATAATGCTGCTAGACAATATTGATTGCCCATAACATGGCAAATTCTCTGGCTTGGCACTGGTCAGATCCTAAGGGTGCTGGACCAGACAGGTTCAACCTATATATCCTTAAAATGAGTTAGGCTCAGTTTTGCATGTAGGCACTGCCAAACTTAAGGTGGTCCAGAATCACAGCTCCTTCTGGAAGGTTTAGGTGTGAAGAAGAAACTTGCTGTAGTTTAAAGCTGGGTTAAACTGAGGCTGAATCAAAGTCAATGACTTATCTGACGTCTCCCAGTAAACAAGTGGCAAAATTCAGAACAGAACTCCAGGAAGGGACTGAGGAAGGTACTGTAATTCCCAGTAGACTGCTCTGCTTACTAAATGATATTCCATCCTTATATGCATATTAGTCAGGCATATCAATGGCTATTTCAGAGTTTCTTTTGGTTTTGTTGAAAGATGTAACAGAGACCTAGATGTACACAAATATTTGCACAGTTAAGCTCCATTAGGAATTCCAGCAGTGAAAAGCTCCATTAGCAGTCATAACCAGGGACTCTAAACATGTTCTCGGTTTGTTGCGAGACTCATATACAGCCACATGTAAGCAAGTGCTAAAATCTTGTAATTATTTTATGACAATGAGATGAGGCATTAGCATAATACAAAACAGTTTTATTTGAGAAATCAAGTCTGATTCTTTGGTGCTTTAAGTATGTAGGTTGAGTTGCTTTCTCTCTCATGGGCAGTAGAAATGAGACTGCAGTTAATGTTCTGGATCAAATAATGACACATGGAAAAATGCTACACAAATTATTTTCCCCTCAAGAGTTCTGTTTAAGTGTAGCACATATGCGAAGAACTAGCACTGTTGCCCTTTTTTACTTTGGCTACATTATTGTGTACCACACAGGTAATGCTGCTTATAGCAATTCTGCTACTTTTTATCTACTTATGTAGCTGTCCCTGAGATTTTGATGGCAACTTTGAAAATGACCCCCTAAAAAGTTGGTTTTCCTGAATTTTCAAAGAACTGACAGCGTACAGACTTCAGCTATTCAGACTGTTTGACTGGAGTTTTGAATCAACTCCTCCGCAGGTTATTTTCGCAAGGGGAATTCTAGAATCCCACACCACCTGTTCACATAGACTGAACCTCTCTAATCCATCACTTTCTGGTCCAGCAACATCCATGGTCCAGCATCATTTTAGTTAGCTGGATGCCCACTTCTCATGGGTGTGGCCAAGTTTCCCACAGAAAAGTCAGTTTTCAACCATCAGTTCTGGCTCTCAGTGTTCTGTGCCATTATGTTGCTGTAATTTACCCCTAACTGTCTTCTAAGAGCCCAGTAAGCAGTGGAAGTGTTGGCAATGCTGCTAGACATTACTAGTTTGGCACCAGTCACATCCTGAGGGTGCTGGACTAAAGAGGTTCAACCTGTACCCGAATGAGCAATATACTGAAAAGATGTACCATTCTTCAGCAAACAGTCCTGCAAAAGGATGACTTGGCAAGCCTTGTCTGCCTTTAAAGTCTGAGGTCCATGCCTCAGCAGGTTCTCATGGCTACACAGATTTTTACCCAGTTGTCAGCCCCAACTCAAGAGAGAGCCTTGAGAAGAGTCATGATATGTGACACCCCTTTTTAGTCCATTGTAGAAGGCTACAACATGTGAGGGAAAACTAGTCTAGAGCCAGCCTGAACCATGGACTTTGGTTTTCGGCTGCTTCAAAGATCAATCAAAAGATTGATTTCAATGGGCTATGCAGATTCCAATGAAGTGTGCATCATGCCCCACGTTGAGAGATTTCAACTATTGGTATTCACGAGGATGGAATTCACCAAGTAAAAAAGAAAGTTAGTATAATATTTAGGTGGTGTAGTATTATACTTGGGCATGTAATAGACATTGCAAACTTGAAGAACTGTACACACAAAAACAGAAGGAATAACTAAGATTAAAAGTCAAGTGCTTAAATGATAGAAAATACCACAATTAATCTTGCCTTTGAAATCTTAATAAGAATATGAAAATAGCCACACTGGGTCAGACCGATGAGCCATCTAGGCCATTATCGTATTGCTTGACAAGTGGCCTGCGCCAAGTGCTTCAGGGGGACTGAACAGAACAAGGCAGTTTTGAGTGATGTATCCCATCATCCAATCCCTATTTCTCAGAGTTGGAGGTTTAGAGACACCAGGACATGTGATTGAGTGGCCGCCTTTGCCAATAACCAGTGATGGACCTATTGTCTGTGAACTTACCGAATTATTTTTAGAACCCAAATATACCATTGGCTTTCACACTAATTCCATGGCAGTGAGTTCCACAGATGACTGTGTATTGTGTAAAGAAGCACTTACTTTTATTTGTTTGAAATCATTGGCCTACTAATTTAATCAGGTTAACAATTAGCACTTGATTTATTCAAAGGGGCAAATAACACTTCCATATTCATTTTCTCAGTATTATAAAGGTTTTGATTCAGCCACCTTGTGTGTATGCATTATGCTACAGTCTTGAATTATATGATCACATGGCAGATATAATGCATGAAAGAAATTATCCTACACATTTGAAGTTTGACAAAGCAATAAACAACTGAATACAGTTTCTTTCAAGCAGTCTTAAAAAACTGAGCTACCCGGCTTGCTTATATTTTATCTTTACTTCCTGGAACAAAGACAAGGGTCCATTAGAATAACATATTTATATTATAATCGTAGTTGTCTTTCTAGGTAATATGAACAATGCTTTATTGTTGGATAGTCAGAGGTTTTATATATAGAATTTTTATGGAGACTTTCCTAAAGAAAAATTAGGTACCGTCTCAAAAACAGGGCCTACTTTTAGTGTCATTAAAATTAAATGAGAAATCTTTAATATTTGCACAGGGCTATGAAGGAAAAGTAGATGGAAAATTACCAGGTGATAATGAAGCTGTAATGATTGAATCTGTCTGCTGTTGAGATGAGGCAATTTATAGGCAGTGTCATTATTTTCTGTTTTGATAGGTAAGCGTAACCTATAGTTGTGCTGCAGATTTTGTTTTTTCAAGAAAGAGAGGGGAAAAAAGACAGGAATTTCAGTTGATACTCTCTGTGCCTTGTATGTGTGCAAAGAGCAGCCTGCGGCGGAAGGGCCCAGAAACACCCATGTTTAGTGAGTGACCGTTTCTAGACACAAGCTGTAGCTCCTTCTGAAGCCTTGTAGGGAAACTTTGTCATGGCCAAGGAGTCTTGCAGACTTCATACATATCATCTTATTTGCAGATATTTCCTGGAATGCTGCAAATAACTACTCCAGCACCAGAGAAAAGATTTAATTTTTACTATGTGCAGGCCTAGCCTTAGGGCAAGGGGAGCAAGGTGGTTGCCTTCAGCCCCATGCCTTCAGCACTCTGTGCTCCCACCAGCTGGGCCCCACTGTCAGTGTGTGGCCTACCAGCTTTTCCACTGTTTAGGCCCTGCTGTGGGTGTCTTGGGCCCCCCAGACTCTTTGACTGGGCCTACAATGTCCCCATTATAGGCTACAGCCCCATAACATATTAAAAGCAAAACCTTCACATTAAAATAAACGTACAGATCCATCTCTTGGTGGAAATGCAGTCTTCACTGATCTTTGCAATGGTTCCTGTTGAAAGCTGAGCCAATTAGAGTTCAAGAGGAGAAAGATTATAAATGAGGGCACTGAAGACAGCCTTATGGGCTTTTGGGGTTGATTGATACAGAACCAGGAGATGTGTATCTTCTGAGGGCTGGGTCCCAGTCCCTGCACCATTTTGGATACAGGTGAGTGCTATCCCAATTTGACTTACTAGGGAAGCCTCCATTAGAAGAGTGTTTGGTCCACCAGTGACCTATAAGACCTTAAAATTTCACTAGCAGCTAACTGCTTTCAGCTGGGATTCCACCTCAGCTACCAGAGAACAGGGGCAGAGTTGAGTGAAATCAGGGCTTATACATGATCTGACTTAGCGGGACTTGGAAGGGGAGGACAGAGTCAAGGAATGGATATTTGCTATGCTGATCCCACCATCTGTACCACTTCAGACACAGAATGCAGTTTTCTGTCTTGCCATCAAATGAGGAGTGGTCTGCTCTTAACCCAAGAGCTGGGAAGATCAGAAAGATCCCCAGACTTTTTTGTTTGCCAGCAGAGTTCTGGAGCGTTGAAGAAGGCCTGAGATGCTGCCATTCTTCTCAAGCTGCTATTCTTCACACTCCATACTACATTTACATTCTCAAGACTGAGAAATCATCCCTGAAAGGAGATTGTGGGGGAATATATTTATATGCAGGTATAGAAGGATAAAGGTTATACTCTGTGCCTTTTTTTATATTAAAAAAAAAAAAGCCATAACTCAGCTGGCTTCTCGTCTCCTTCCCAAGGCATGTAGCTCAGTCTGCTGAGGTGTGGGTACTCAGTACCAGCAAGAACAGGCACGAAAAAGCACTGGTTATACTATATTTAAATATTACGTGCACACAACTATGCTAACAATATTATTAAAATTACAAAGTCAATAATTCAGTCATTAATTTCACCCCTTTGTGTTCATGTAATAATACCATCCTTAGTTACACAATCACATGCTATTTACTTTTCACAAGATATTGTGTGTACGCTGAAAGTTTAAAATGCACGGCCACGCTCTGAGAGCCATTAACACCCACTGATTAGGGTTTTCTGTACCTTAACCCTGAGGTTTTACTCAATGTGTAATGACTTGCAAAATGTCTTGAAAAGGCGGAACATTGGCTTATGCTTTAGGAAGGAGTTAAACTGAAATGCAGGAAGAAGAGGAGTGTAATCAGTTATAAATAAGGTTGCTTCAGCACCTCCCTCCCTTGCTCCATATGTGCACATTGTTTAATTTCCGTAATGGATTAATACTGAGACATAGTCACTGGGAAGCTTAAACCCAATAGGGACCTAGAAGGAAAGTACAGGAGAACCTCTGTTATCCAAACTTCACTCAACTGACTCTCCATATTATCTGTCATACAAGTCACGTGGGATGTCATGTGCACAGATGATATTTTTGCGCAGGCCCACTTGTGGAATTGGAGCCGTGGGGTGTTAGCGTGGCAGCAGGTTTCCTGTATCGTCATAAAGTGTACTGTAAATTTATTTATCAGAATATCATGTGAAAAGAGAGAGAAAGTTGTTCACATGGAACAAAAACTTGAAGCCTTATAAATGGTAGATAAAGGCAAAACTGCAAAAAGTGGCAGCAGAATGTGTAACTGTAGGTGACTGGAAGAGGAATAGAAGTGAAGTTGAAAAGTAGTGCTCAGTTAGGGCTGCAAATGAGGGTCACAAAAAAAAGAGACACAATGAAAAAATGCAAGTATGAAAAGGTGAGCAAAGCTGTATTTTTGTGGTTCAGACAAGGAGAGAAAGACATGCCAATAACTGGGCCTCTTCTACAGCAAAAAGTGCTGACTTTTCACAAGCAATTTATTGAAGGAGAATCTGGTTTTACTGCTAGTTCAAGCTGTCTGGATCACTGGACAAGATATTTGGGAGTTAGGCAGCTCTACATTTGAGAAAAATTACTGGCAGATTCTGAATCATTAATAAAATTCAAAGAACAATTTCAGATTCTTGTAAAATATGAAGGGTTATCAGATGAATGAATTGTGATGAAACTGGCCTAAATTTTATAATTCTTCCATCAAAAATTCTGGCCTTCTGTGCAGAAGCTTCAGCTCCTGGCTTTGAAATAAATGAAGAAAGAGTGTCAGTTCTTACCTCCAGTAATCCCTCAGGCAACCATAAATTTGAATTTCTTTTAAGTAGAAAAGCCAAAAAAACATGGGCCTTCAAAAATCTAGCTCCTACAGCACTGCCAGTTTGGTATAACAGCCATTAAAAAAAAAAAGAGGCCTGAATGAACTCTGAAATTCTTAGAAGTTGGGTTTATTTAATAGGTTTGTTCCTTCAGCAGAAAGCTTTTTAAAATTAAAAAAAAAAAACTGCACAAGAAATCAGTTCTTCTTATTGATAATACACCATCACATCTGAATGAAGATGAACTCAAGAGTGGAGAAACAAGGGTGATTTTTCTACCACCAAATGTCACTTCAGTGTGTCAACCTTTTTGCTTAGGTGTCACCGCAGCATTAAAGAAAATATATTGGAATAGGCTTCTTAAATTACTTACAGAAATTACTAATGATGGAGATAGCATAGTAGAGAAATTGGAAAAAATAAAGCTAAAAGATGATGTTTATTGGTTTGCACAAACTTTGGGAAGAAATTAAAAAAAAAGTCCACTTGTAAAATCATGGCGAAAGCTACTTCTAGAGGATGAAAACAGAATAAATGAAGATTGGCCTACTGAAGAAACAGTACAAGAAAATTGAGAAAATCCTTTGCCTTTATTAAAAATGATATCAGGCTGTGAAAATTTGAGTAATGCCAACGTATAAGAATGGATGAATAAAGATGAGCAACTAGAACTGACTGATCATGGCATAATAGAACTTGTCCATCATGGTGGTGATGACAATATGGAAGATGATAATGCCCGCTAGAGAAAACAAAGCAGAGAATGAGTCCTCTTCAGGGATTGAAGGCTCTGGAGGCTGCACTTATTTACAGTGAAGTACAAAGGGAAGCGACTACTCTAGACATACTGCTCTTCAGATGCTGGTGTGACCTTCCCACAAAGAAAAGAAGGGACGCTCGAAGCCAAATCCCAGTCGCTCACTGTTTTAAATAATGAACTGTTTTATTCATAAAATTACGTGGAAGGAACGTAGTTTTTCACATGTAATGTGTACTCTGTTTAGTTTTTTGCTTGTTAGCTGGCTTGGATGAAATGTTCTTACTTCATTTCAGACATCCATGATTTACATAATGAATCCTTTAATATTACAATAATGTTAAATATCAGGTGTTTCAGCTATAAATGCTATGTTTATTTGTAAACTTTGTTTGCGATGTTGTTTTCTGTCTGATGGTCATGCTGTGTTTTCACTGGAATTGGTAATATAGTACATTCAGTTTATAGATACAGTGCGTGTCTGTTCTTTCATTAGTACTCCCTATTAACAGAGAATCCCTGTATCCGACAAACCTGTGGACCTTCTTAGATCGGATAATCAGGGTTCTCCTGTATGTTCTTCAGAAAAGGGACTTTGTTTTGTACACTGTCTAGCATAGCATGACCCTGATATGGTAGAGGAAATAATGGAGCACAAATAATACACAATAAGACTCTCATACATTACCAAAGCCACAGTGAAATCCTTCAGAATTGAAATAATCTATGGACCTTTGTGAGAATCCTCTGATGGGGGAGTTTTACTCTTTCACTGAAGCCGTCCAGGAAAAAAGAAGCTTAAATAAAGTTTAAAAGAAGTTTAAATAAAGTAAGGATGGGGAAGGTGGGAACTGCAAAATGTTGTCAACCCGCCTTCCCCCTGCAACAACTTCTCCCTTATTGTATACAATTTTCAAAGATTTTTCTGGTGGGTATTTAGTATGAACTCTGGCCCCACTCCTGGATGAGCTCCATTAGGCATATTTCTGCTCCTTTGTGGATCCCCACAGATTTCATACAGAAAGGATTGGTTCTTGCAGAATTTTGATGTACGATCCAGGCCAATGTGTCCTATTGTCCTGTTTTTTTCTGGCCACAAGAAAACTATGGATTTTGCAGCCCCAGTTTACAGCTTCAAAAACTTGGTTCAGAGCTAGGTAAGTATGGAACATGCTGCTCTGCCTGACTCAGAGAGACCTGGGATATATGAATCTCTTTGGTTGCTCTGAGTCAAGCACAGCAGGGCTTTGATCTGGCTCTTGAATGTTAGTCTCGGTCTCTCTGAAGTAAGCAGAAAGCCTTGGACCCCACAATCTTTCTGACCTGGGAAATTCAGATTTCAGTCCAAAAAATGGCCTGACAGTATTGTGCTTTGGAGAGTTTTGTTTTCCTTCCTCTGCAATGAAGAATCTCAGCTGTTGTCACCAAAATTGCTGGCCTTTAGTCAACTTTGCATTTGCTCCCTCACCATCCAGTTGGGTAATCCTCTGCACCACCCATCTCATCTCTGTGTCGATGTCTTTAACCTCTTTGGAGACTAGCCATCTACAAAGAAGGGGCCCTGCAGAGCCAACCCTTTTAATCCTTTCTGGAGGGGATGCATGGAGGGAAGAGGAATTAGAGCCTTTTATCACTTGGGGGAGTAATTGAGTATGCATATTTCTGGCAATTCTCCCTTCTACTGAACGCATGGAGTGGCTATGAAGGAGAACAGTGATGTTCTGGATGACAGTGGAGTCCTCTGCAGCGTAATGCTCTAACCTGCATCAGCATTTCTATTTTAAAGACCTGTAATCAGTGGGTTTATATTGCTACTGAGGCTATGACTATACTGTGCCTTAAACTCAAAATAAGATACACAATTTGCACTACGCAAATTGAATGTCCTATTTCGAGTTTATTTTGAAATAGGCTATTTCAGTAGTTGGCACTCTCTCCACCGTGTCAAATGTTGAAATACTGCACTACTTCAAGGCATCCCTTACCCCTCCTGCAATGAGGTGTATAGGGGTGCGAAAATAGTATGCCCATTATTTCAAAGACTATTTTGAAATAATGGGAAAGTTCCCTAGATGGAGTAGCTATTTGGGGATATCTCATTATCCCAAAATAGCTCTGCAGTGTAGACATTTTATATATATATATATATATCTCCCAACTAGAGTCTGCTGTGGAATATCAGATGCCCAATTTAGTCACAGTATAGGGATTGCATAAATGAGTGGTGCGGGCTCAGATCCTGTCCTTATGATAGTTGTGTGCACAGATCCTAAAGGTCATGTATCTGCACAGTATGAGCATTCATCCAAGCCTACCTGAGCTCCTGGCTTCCTGTTTAAGCATACACCTGGCATAGCATGAAACTTGGGCTGGACACTTTGGGGCAATCCTTCCTTTGGGGAATCACAATTTTGGGTGACCCTCTTTGTCTGATTGCAGCAAGTGACGGGGGAACTTTCCTCATACGTCTCACCTATTTGCCTCCTGTAAGTCTGTTCCTATTCCAAATCGCTACTTGGCACAAATAACAGACTGACACAAAGCTGCCCAAGAAGAATCTCAGGGGCCCCGGTGAACTGGTTTGAAAGAGTAAAGCCTTTAAGCAGGTAACCATCCCTTATGTCAGTAGTTCTCAAATGGGCACATGGAGGTGTTCCAGGGGGTACATCAACTCATTTAGATATTTGCCTAGTTTCACAACAGGCCATATAAAAAGCACTGCCGAACTCAATACAAACTTAAGACAATCGTGTTTATTCTACTCTATACATGAGAATAAAAGTACATTATTTCTATCCTGATTGGTTTATTTGATAATTATGTGGTAACAATGAGAAGCCATTTTTCAGTACTTGTGTGCAGTGACACATTTGTCTTCTTATGTCCTGTGATTCTGTGATTGTCTGATTTTGTAAGCAAGTTAAATGAGGTGCTGTTTGGGGGTATGCAAGACAAATCAGACTCCCAAAAGAGGTACAGTAGTCAGGAAAAATTGAGATCCAGTGCCCTATATTGTGTGAGCAGGAGGAGTGCTGGATTCCTTAGGGCCCTGTGTCCAGGCTTGAGAGGAATAAGACAGAGCTTTGAGGACAGCTGGACGTGAGCTAGAAGGACTGGTCTACTTCCAGGGGATTTGAGAGGGAGCTGAGAGGCTGAACTCCTGCAATGTGCTTAGGTGTTTGGCTTCACCTAGTTGATGGGCCTGACTCAGCTCTCACTGGAGCTGACGGGAGTCTCTTCATTGTAAGGGAAAATCCAGTGCCTGGCAATCTGCCTTTAAGCCCCAGGGGAAAGAGGGAATGCATCGCTTCGCTTCCAGTCAGTTGTGGCTCGAGGCATCCTCTGCTCTTGGCTCTGACTTCAAGAAGTAAAAGTAGCCCAGGGCATGGAAGTAGCACTGTTGTCAGCTTCAGATGTGGTAGCGTTAGACGGCATTGCTGAGCCATGCAGCTACATCATGATTTCATACCAAAAACCCCACAGGAACTTGAAATATTTATTTTCTTCTCTGCTTCATCTCCCGGCCCCCACCACCACCAACCAATGTGATGGTAACAGGTACCCTCCCTGCAATGGCTGGTTGAGCTTGTCTATTTACTAGCTTAAGCGATCAGTGAAAGGCCCTGACACCCTCACATCCCAGGCCTCAAATCTCCCTCACGGCTTGGGACCAGGTGGCAAGCCTCTCTCCATGGCTCCAGGGGGCAGAGTTGGAGAAGGTGTGCATGTCTCCCCGCTGCTTGGGGCAGATCCAGGTTTGTTTGCCCCCTGCACCCTCCAGCCAGAGTGAGGAATCATAGAATCATAGAACACTAGCACTGGAAGGGATCTCGAGAGGCCATCCAGTCCAGCCACCTGCCCCAATGGCAGGACCAAGTACTATCAAAACCATCCCTGATAGACATCTATCTAACCTGTTCTTAAATATCTCCAGCGATGGAGATTCCACAACCTCCCTTGGCAATTTATTCCACTGTTTGACCACCCTGACAGTTAGGAACTTTTTCCTAATGTCCAACCTAAGGCTCCCTTGCTGCAGTTTAAGCCCGATGCCTCTTTTTCTATCCTCAGAGGCCAAGAAGAACAAGTTTTCTCCTTCCTCCTTATGACTCTCTTTTAGATACCTGAAAACCGCTATCATGTCTCCCCTTAATCTTCTCTTTTCCAAGCTAAACAAGCCCAATTCTTTCAACCTTTTGTCATAGGTCACATTCTCTAGACCTTTAATCATTCTTGTCACTCTTTTCTGGACCCTCTCTAGTTTCTCCACATCTTTTTTGAACTGCGGTGCCCACAACTGGACACAATACTTCAGCTGAGGCCTAACCAGCACAGAGTAGAGCGGAAGAATGACTTCTCGTGTCTTGTTCACAACACACCTGTTAATGCATCGCAGAATCATGTTTCCTTTTTTTGCAACAGCATCACACTGTTGACTCATATTTAGCTTGTGGTCCACTATAATCCCTAGATCCCTTTCTGCTGTAGTTGTTCCTAGACAGTCTCTCCCCATTCTGTATGTGTGAAACTGATTGTTCCTTCCCAAGTGGAGCACTTTGCATTTGTCCTTATTAAACTTCATCCTGTTTACCTCAAACCATTTCTCCAATTTATCCAGATCATTTTGAATTATGACCCTATCCTCCAAAGCAGTTGCAACCCCTCCCAACTTGGTATCATCTGCAAACTTAATAAGCGTACTTTCTATGCCAATATCTAAATCATTGATGAAGACATTGAACAGAAGCGATCCTAACACAGACCCCTGCAGAACCCCACTTGCTATACTTTTCCAGCAGGATTGAGAACCATTAAGAACTACTCTCTGGGTACGGTTATCCAGCCAGTTAGGCACCCACCTTATAGTAGCCTCATCTAAATTGTATTTGCCTAGTTTTTTGATAAGAATACCATGAGAGACCGTATCAAATGCTTTACTAAAGCCTAGGTATACCACATCTACTGCTTCTCCCATATCCACAAGGCTCGTTATCCTATCAAAGAAAGCTATCAGATTAGTTTGACAAGATTTACTCTTTACAAACCCATGCTGGCTGTTTCCTATTACCTTACTACCTTCCAAGTGTTTGCAGATGATTTCTTTAATTACTTGCTCCATTATCTTTCCTGGCACTGAAGTTAACCTGACTGGCCTGTAGTTTCCTGGCTTATTCTGCTTCCCCTTTTTATAGGTGGGCACTATATTTGCCCTTTTCCAGTCTTCTGGAATCTCTCCTGTCTCCCGTGATTTTTCCAAAGATGATAGATAAAGTCTCAGATACCTCCTCTTTCAGCTCCTTGAGTATTCTAGGGTGCATTTCATCAGGCCCTGGTGACTTGCAGACATCTAATTTTCCTAAGTGATTTTTAACTTGTTCTTTTTTTATTTCAACTTCTAACCCTACCCCTTTCCCACTAGCATTCACTATGTTGGGCATTCCTTCATCAGACTTCTCAGTGAAGACCGAAACAAAGAAGTCATTAAGCATCTCTGCCATTTCCACGTTCCCTGTTAGTGTTACGCAAGCAAGCTATTTTTGTTGTCACCATCTCTGGCCCCTGGCTGCCTCCTGTGGTCATTATGGCTACGTCTACACGTGCAGCCAACATCGAAATAGCTTATTTCGATATTGCGACATCGAAATAGGCTATTTCGATGAATAACGTCTACACGTCCTCCAGGGCCGGCAACGTCGATGTTCAACTTCGACGTTGCTCAGCCCAACATCGAAATAGGCGCAGCGAGGGAACGTCTACACGTCAAAGTCGCACACATCGAAATAGGGATGCCAGGCACAGCTGCAGACATGGTCACAGGGCGGACTCAACAGCAAGCCGCTCCCTTAAAGGGCCCCTCCCAGACACAGTTGCACTAAACAACACAAGATACACAGAGCTGACAACTGGTTGCAGACCCTGTGCCTGCAGCATAGATCCCCAGCTGCCGCAGAAGCAGCCAGAAGCCCTGGGCTAAGGGCTGCTGCCCACGGTGACCATAGAGCCCCGCAGGGGCTGGAGAGAGAGCATCTCTCAACCCCCCAGCTGATGGCCGCCATGGAGGACCCGGCAATTTCGACGTTGCGGGACGCGGATCGTCTACACGGTCCCTACTTCGACGTTGAACGTCGAAGTAGGGCGCTATTCCGATCCCCTCATGAGGTTAGCGACTTCGACGTCTCGCCGCCTAACGTCGAAGTTGGTGCCGCTACTTCGAAGTAGCGTGCACGTGTAGACGCAGCCTATATGATATAACGATCCCGGCTTTCCATCCCATGCCCCCTGCTGCCCCCATGTGGTCATAATACAGCAGAGCTTCCCCCCTCCCCCCCAGTCTTTCTGTTTTGTGAGAAACAATCCTATTCCAGGCACATCCCTTTTTCCTGGCACAAGCAAATCCTGACCTTGCTTAGAGTTATGGTGAAAGGAAGCTGCATACCAAATTTGGTGGTCCTCACTCTTACTATTTAGGAGGAGTTCCTGAACAGATGGACAGACAGACAAAGTCTCTCAAATATATAGTAGATGTAAGAGAGTGAGTGTCAGCTGAGAACAGACACCACTGGTCTAAACGTTACAAGGGAAGTCCTGTTGTCCTCTCCCGGGTCTTACAAAATAGCACAGCTGCCATCTCCAGAGAGAAGTGACCACCTTTGATTCATTAGCAGGGTTAGGTATCTCCATGCAACCCGGATGTAGGGGAGAGGCTTGGGGCTTAGCATACTCTTCTTCTTGTTGGCATTTTCCAATGGCAAGTTTATATGGCTTTGTGTCTAGCACACTGGTTTTTATGACTCACCATCCAAGGCACCTATTTTGCCCCATTCAAGGTCACATTGCCTAACTTATTGTAAGTCCTCAGCAGAAAGGAAATGTGTTGCTGTCCTGGGATACGGTTCCAGATCTCTTGAAGCCAAGCTTAGGGCTTGTGCCATTTCACCATTCACCTTGCCCATGTGCTGTGCCTGCATTAGAAAATGTGACCAATGACCCAAATAAGGAACATGTGTCTCTTGTGGCATGCTGTGCTCTAAATGACGGCAATATAGAAAACCTGTTGTGGAAGAGGTTTTTTCGCTGGGTGAAATTAACAAATTTAGTTTTTAAAGAAGCAGCAGCACATCCCATCTCACTAAACCCTTAAGGATTTCCCATGAGTTGGACTTTCAGATGTACAGTACAGATGTCCATTGCTTGGCCTAAACTCTTCTCTAAAGGCTGCAGAGATTAGAGAGACCTGCAAACAAAAACAAACAAACAAGCAACAATAACTTCATGTGAATCAGCCTTACTGGTGGGCACAATGCTCTTTGCCAGAAGTTAGGTGTTGATCGGGATTCCTGAATACTGTTCATAGAATCCTAGGGCTGGGAGAGGCCTCAGGAGGTCATCAAGTTCAGCCCCCCCAGCCAAAAGCAGGACCCATTCCAACTAAATAATCTCAGCTAGGGCTTTGTCACACCAGGGCTACGTCTACACGTGAAGCCAACATCGAAATAGCTTCTTTCGATGTAGCAACATCGAAATAGGCTATTTCGATGAATAACGTCTACACGTCCTCCAGGGCTGGCAATGTCGATGTTCAACTTCGACGTTGCACGGCACCACATCGAAATAGGCGCTGCGAGGGTACGTCTACACGCCAAAGTAGCACACATCGAAATAAGGGTGCCAGGCACAGCTGCAGACAGGGTCACAGGGCAGACTCAACAGCAAGCCGCTCCCTTAAAGGGCCCCTCCCAGACACACTTGCACTAAACAACACAAGATACACAGAGCTGACAACTGGTTGCAGACCCTGTGCCTGCAGCATGGATCCCCAGCTGCCGCAGCAGCAGCCAGAAGCCCTGGGCTAAGGGCTGCTGCCCACGGTGACCATAGAGCCCCGCAGGGGCTGGAGAGAGAGCATCTCTCAACCCCCCAGCTGATGGCCGCCATGGAGGACCCGGCAATTTCGACGTTGCGGGACGCGGATCGTCTACACGGTCCCTACTTCGACATTGAACGTCGAAGTAGGGTGCTATTCCGATCCCCTCATGAGGTTAGCGACTTCGACGTCTCGCCGCCTAATGTCGAAGTTAACTTCGAAATAGCGCCCGACGCGTGTAGCCGCGACGGGCGCTATTTCGAAGTTAGTGCCGCTACTTCGAAGTAGCGTGCACGTGTAGACACAGCTCAGGAGTTAACCTCAAGGGATGGAGATTCCACCACCTGTTCTTGAGTTTGGAAAGAGTGTGTGATCTAAGGACTGGAGCAGAGGTGAACGGCAGGGCAACCAGGCACATAAAATTGCTACACGCTATCTGAAAGGCATTGTGGATACGTCTCAGCTTGGCATACCTGCTCCTAGATGTGGGTGAGCTGAAGCTGAGTGAGTGTTGGCATGAGATATAGGTCCCATATAGGCACCAGCCAGACAAAGGTGGCATTTCCTGAGATACCTCCAAGGCTGGATACTATGCTAGTTGGAGCAGAAGTTCAGAATCAATAAATGACATGATACCATTTGCGGGAGGCACTGTGATCTAACATCCCTCTGGGAGTGCGAAGACCTGACTTCTATTCCTGCATCCATCAATTACTTACCTAGTGTAACAAGGGCAACTCACTCGTGACCTGATTTTTCAGAGTTGCTGAGCACCTGGAGCCCCCAGGCAGTGTTCCCCTTCCCTCTAATCTGAGCACCAGGCCATCACTCAGGAGAGATTTAAATGCTGCCCAGCTCATTAGCAGAGCCCCCACAATCAGCAGCATGTGTTTGTAATGGTGTCACGCATCCGTGTGCCTCAGTGCCAGTACCTTAACAAAATTTGTTCTGCACATGGATAGAAATGTTTAAAAGGAACGTTGTCCCTGAGGTATCTCAAGTTGGGCTGAAATCTGAAGCAGGTATTGTCAAGAGACAAGTATTGAAAATATGGCTGTGAGTGCTTTGGCTATAGTCATATACATGAAATGTGTGGTGTTGATAGCACCAAAATTTCAACCTGCTTTCCACACTTTAGCTCTGAGCACATGCTTCCAGACCTATTGGCGGTCCGTATGGATGTCTAGTGATACCATATGAACACAATGTGTGAGTCTGATTTTTTCATATACATCATTTGCAAAGAAATGGAGGGTCATGCATTACTGCAAGTGTTTATTAGCTGTCTGCCTTACTGAGCATCCTTTCACTGAATTCAGTCTAGCCAGAGTGTCAGTTTTCTGTTGTGTGCTATCTAACTAATAGGTCTTTCTGTATGTTTCTAATGTGCCTATCCATGAATAATTTTAACCAATATTGTCACTACTTTTAATAAAATAGAAACCAAGAGCGTCATTATGATCTGAGTTATTCAAGGAATTTTCTCTGGTTCGGAGGCACTTAGTGGTAATACCATTTCGTAGATGACATGCTACTGTAACCACAAATGTCACAGAGAAAGTTAATGATTGAAACTCAAGCAAGGTTCTACCTGCACTGAATTAGTAAGGAGAACTACAAATACATAGATGTATGCTGAACAATTCTTTATTCTTTTGTTCACAAAATGAAATTATATTGTGCAAGGGCCTCAGTTTTAGGCCATGCAGACCCTGTGTTTCAAGGGTGAAATGAAATACTTTCCAGTGAAGTAAGTGGGATTTTAGTGGACTTCAAAATACAGTCACTTTACAGTATTGCCAAGGGCTGCAGCTGACAGCACAGACTTTTGGATTTAATAGTTTGTACTCCTTCTGCTGTAAAAATATTAGAGTTGGACTTGGCTAAAATTCATTAAAAGGGACAAAATTGTCTATTGACAACGTACAGCCACATTGCAGAATTTGAGAAGGGGAGATTCTGACTGTTTTGTGTAGGATAAGTGGATTGTTTCTCACCAGAAGAGTATAGAGTGTGGTTAGCATCAAAATATGGTGGAACTGTTTGTAATGTCCACTTTTGGGTCTTCCTGGGAGCATGGGTGAAAGGAAGTTGGTACTTTAGACCTCAGTCAGGTTCCAGGCCACATTGAATTCTGTTCTGCACAAAAGTAAGCCCTAGGCCAGCAAGCACTTAATATACAGCTTAATGCTTGTTGAGAAGTCCCCTTGATTTCAGTGGAGCTACTCACATAAGTAAACTTACACACAGTCTTAAATGGTGTCTGTCTCGGCTGCATAGAACTGGACAAGATATTGTCCCTTTTTGGAAGATCTTACACGCTAAGTAAATCAAGCCATATTAGGGTACTTAAAGAAACTATAGAAGGGAATTTGAATAGGAAGATTCTTATTTTGTAGAATGTGTTGTATTTATTAAACAGTCACAGGTGAGGGAAGTACACCATATAGCTTAAAAAATTATTTGTCTCTTTCACCAAGAGAAGTTAGTTCAATAGGTTATGTTACCTCACCCATTGATTCTTTGCTGAGAATATGCAAATCCAGGGCAATATTTGTTTCTGGTGCTGCATCTGGGTGTGAATTTTATGGATATTCTATGGGAACATTGAAGCCACAGGTCATGAAGGAAAAAGAATTCTTATCTCTTGTAGGCTACGTCTGCACGAGCCCCAAACTTCGAAATGGCCACACAAATGGCCATTTCGAAGTTTACTGATGAAGTGCTGCAATGCATATTCAGCACTTCATTAGCATGTGGGCGGCTGCGGCACTTCGAAATTGACGCGCCTCGCCACTGCGCGTCTCGTCCCAACGGGGCTCCTTTTTGAAAGGACCCCGCCTACTTCGAAGCCCCCTTATTACCATCAGCTGTGTGGCCATTTCGAAGTTTGGGGCTCGTGTAGACACGGCCATAGTATTCTTTCCTTATATTGTATGATTGTTGCCTCGGGTACTTATTTCTACAGGTTGAACCTCTCTAATCCAGAACTCTCTGATCCAGAAACATCCGTAATCTAGCATGATTTTAGTTAGGTGGTCGACCATTTATCATGGATGTGGCAAAGTTTTCTGTGGTCCCTGAAAGTTTGTTTCCAGCCATCAGTCCTGGCTGTAAGTCTTCTGTGCTGTTATGTAGCTCTAATTTACCACACACTTCTTCTGTGAGCAGTGGAAATGTTGGTAATTCTGCTAGACAATATTGACCCCCCATCGTCTGCTGCTGGCCTACCCCTGACGTGCCAGATTAGAGAGGTTCAACCTGCAGTGATTTGTCCAGTCTTGTTTTAAATGTCTCTACCACTGGATCTTCTACACCTAAAGAGAAAGTTGAACTCACTGTGGATAGCTGTGAACGCCTCTGCCAGTTTTGCTTTTAAGAATAGGCTATTTTGATTTAATTGGCTTGGGTGAGAGTTACAGCAGTATCAAATCACTGTAATGGCAAATTGTTGTGATTTAAGGTATTCTGGATGTCCAAGTAATGCACCCTGGGCTTGTTTATACCTCACTTCATTTTGCTTCACCAGACCATTTGTACTGTAAAAGGGGTGCTTGAGAAGAAATGCACTTTGGTTGATACGTAAAAGATAGGTCATGCTATGTTCCTGTTTTGCTGCCTTTTGCAGGAATGGTGAGCCATTTCCTTATAGATACTATTCCAGAGTGTTGAATAGTAACAGAGAGATAGCCGTGTTAGTCTATATACTATCAAAACAAAAAGGCCGTCCAGTAGCACTTTAAAGACTAACAAAATTATTTATTAGGCGGTGAGCTTTCATGGTACAGACCCACTTCTTCAGGCCATAGCCATACCGGAACAGACTCAATATTTAAGGCACAGAGAACCAAAAATATTTATCAAGGTTGATAAATCAGAAAAACTGTAATCAAGGTGGGCAAATCAGAAGAGAAGAGGGGCGGTAGGAGGGGGGAAGTCAAGAGTCAGATATTTTCTCTTCTGATTTGCCTACCTTGATTATAGTTTTTATGATTTATCAACATTGGTAACTATTTTTGGTTCTCTGTGCCTTAAATATTGAGTCTGTTCTGGTCTGGCTATGGTCTGAAGAAGTGGGTCCATCCCGCAAAAGCTCACCACCTAATAAATTATTTTGTTAGTTTTTAAAGAGCTGCTGGACTGCTTTTTGGTTTTTATTCCAAAGCGTGATTTTGTTTTTTCCCTGTGATGACTGGAATGAAGCAATGATGATGCAAATTGATCTATTGCTTTCAAGTATAATGGTTTCAGTAGAAGACTGAGAGCGTGGAACTCATGGCATCCAATCTGACTCTGCTTCTAATTTGCCATGTTTCTTTGGGCAAGTTCCTTCATATCTGAATCTCTTTCTTCAGTGCTTGCATGGGGATAAATGATGCTTATTTCATTTGAGTGGAGTGGAGATGAATTAACAAATTGACTCACCAATCCTGAATTTCCCCAGTTGATGGGGATGTTGACAAGAGTTTGCTACATGAAGAATACAGAATCAAGTGAGACATTTGCAAATTGCCCGGAAGCAAGTCATTGGAAACACTGGTTAATGTAAATATTTATTTTATGAAAAACCAGGAAGCATGAATGAGTCTGGAAAAGCCACCTTTAGCTATGTGAGCTGCTTGTTTGCATGCAATGTAGAGATTTGAAATGTACCCTTAATGGTAGATATATTTTCAGTTGCAGGTGCATCTTAACGTTTGCTTGTAGATAAGCAGAACACAGTGCTAATACAAAAGAGCATCCTTCTGAAAACACACTTTCCCTGCTGAGCAGCAGAAATGTAGTACTTTAAAGTCATGAGCTATCTTGGAAGTTCTAAGAATGTGATATAAAAAGAGCACAAAATATTGATTTAACAGCTAAGAACTGCCCACTGGGGGAGAGAGTTTGAGTCACTGTGAAACTGCGACATCCAACTGGTGCTCAGAGCTGTTGTACGTGGTTAATGATAGTCCTTGCTAGAAGTATTATACATCCTGCTTGTTTATTCAAGGGGATCTACCTAATGTAGGCTCCTTTTCTTTACCTTCAAATTCTCTCCTCTTTGTCTTTGTGTCCAGTTTAACATTCCAGATGCTTCTAGCTGCAAGTCTGAAAAGAAGGCCTGTCTCTCTCTGACTCAATTTTATAGCTGGCTGCCTAAAAATTGGCTTGAGGTTTGTCCTATGCAATTTCTCAACATGTTTGAAGAAAATGTGATTTCTGTGAAATTAGCCTTATTGTTTTCATGTGTACTATGGGTTGAACCTCTCTAATCCAGAACTCTCTCATCCAGCAATATCCGTCATCTGACATGATTTTAGTTAGCCGGATGACCATGTATCAGGGGTGTGGGCAAGTTTCATGTGGTCCTATAAAGCCTGTTTACGGCCACCAGTCCTGGCTCTTAGTGTTCTGTGCTGTTATTTATCTGTAATTTACCCTTACACATATTCTAAGAGCCCATTAAATAGTGGAAGATTTGGAAATGTGCTAGACAATATTAACTACCCGTGATCTGCCAAATTCTCTGGTTTGGCACTGGGCAGGTGCTGAGGGTGCTGGATGAGAGCAGTTCAACCTGTTCCTGAATGTGTATGGTTTTAGAAATGTCATTTTTCTTAAGTATCTCAAAGTGATAAAGGAGAAATGAAATAAGCATATTTTTTTTCATATGTGCACAGTCTAGCTTCTTCTCAATGGATATAAATAGCTCACATTGAATATCAAAATTAACCCATGGCTGCACACCAAGCAGAGACTGAATTTGGGTTACTATTGGGAGTCAGAAGAAGAAAACGATGAAAGGAAAACAGGAGCTGAATAGCAGGAGACTATCTTGAGGCATGAGGAATGGAAGTAGATGAGGCTTAAATCTTTATTGTCATTATTGCTGTTGTTTGAGGCCTTTGAATGAAATCCCCAAAGCAATCAGGAATGAGAGACAGTTGTATCTGAAAGTACCTTTGGCAAAATAACTAAAGAGGAGGGGGGAGGTGCGGAAGAGATAGGAATCTTATTCCTAAATCCCTGTCCATTGTCTAGATGTCAAGGTTATAGGCACACTATGGGCAGCTTACTAGATAAATGGGCATGTCCGTTCCCTGGCAGACTTTTAGAGTGGCCCTCCTTCCTGAGAGTGTGGGATTCTATAGGGTGTGAAGGAACCATAAGGTGTCTGAGTCAGTGTGTGGGGTGGTGGTGCGGGGAGCAAGCAGTGACATATTGGGAGATACTTGTATGTTAGATTGCTTGGTGAATCCATCCATTTTGGATGTAGCCATCAATGCAACTTTGAACATTTTTTGTAGCTTTGTAGAGACATGACACCTCCTGGGAAATATACATCAGGAAAGTCTGATTTAGCAATCAAAGGCTATCAACGTCAAATTTCTCTACCCTAACTGGACCACAAGGGGGTTAGTACCAACAAGGCGTCTGACTTTGAACAACTCTTCGCCCCAAAACTGAGTGGGGGGCACTTGTAGTCAG
The DNA here is from genome assembly GCF_033958435.1 of Carettochelys insculpta. Classification (NCBI taxonomy): domain Eukaryota; kingdom Metazoa; phylum Chordata; order Testudines; family Carettochelyidae; genus Carettochelys; species Carettochelys insculpta. The sequence goes on from NC_134144.1 coordinate 69,632,150, forward strand.
GGCTTGGAAATGCCTCTCTGCTGGGGGATGGTTCCACGGCTGGAAACAGGGGAGTTAGGACAAGTCTGGAGAGGCTCCCTGAGCTAAGGACTTGGTCTAACTCCAGGATTCACAAGAGGTGTTGAGTTCAGACTGAAATGAACAAAGCTAAGACATGTTGTATTCCTAAAATCTATAATTCTAGTGCTTTTTAAAAGACAAACTGTGGTTAAGAAATTGCTTTGTGAAACCTGGAATCTTGCTTTACTCTTGTGTTGCACTAAAGGAGGGTGTTGGGAAATTCTGGGTCCCACTTTCTCAGAGGTGCAGACTCTATCTGCACCTGAGTGTACACTTGAGTGGCCCAGAAGTAGGAATCGTTATTAGTTACTACATAAATCCAGAGGGCATAGAAGAATGTGAGGTTCAGCAATTGTACCGAAGCCCAACAAAGTGGTTTCCCTGCAGTGAGCGAGAGACTGGACCAGGCTATGAGAGATGGGATGGTTCACATGTGCCTGAGGAGGGAAGAAATCAACACCATGGCCAACATTCTCTGGAGATCATAGCCATACCAGAACAGATTCAATATTTAAGGCATAGAGAACCAAAAACAGTCCACTTTGATGCCTTAAACATTGAGTCTATTCTGGTATGGCTATGGTCTGAAGAAGTGTGTCTGTCTCACGAAAGCTCACCACCTAATAAATTATTTTGTTAGTCTTTAAAGTGCTACTTGACTGCTTTTTTGTTTTGATAGTATATAGACTAGCGTGGCTTTCTCTCTGTTACTATTCTTTGGAGGTTTGCCATGGGGAAGATGTAATATACAATCAGAGTACAACTGAAGATGGCTGGAGATTTGAAAGACATCCATGGGCACTGGTCCTCCTGCTTTAGACCAGCCTTCGGGCTTTTTAGAGAAGCAGGAGTTGCCAAGTGGCTGTTCTGGCTGGTTGTCTGCTTTCCAAGTGGATTTCATGGTTTCCACTGCCTCCTTCCAGGGTTCCAAATCCGGGCCAATAGCTGACAAGTAGCATTTCCTGGCTATTTCTTCCCATCTGTTTGGGACTGTAAATAACGCTAGGAATATGCACCATGGACAAGGAGCATGACGTTGCCTGAACAGTAAATCTGGGAGGGCCACTCCAAGTGAGTCCTCGTCCCATTTCATGATTGTTGTGAAGCATGCAGGTTTTGGAGAATAAATAAATGATCGTCACGGTTGAGACCCAGTTAAACAAATTTCACTCTGCCTAAGCTGTGGCAGCAAGATAAATAAATTCAAGACACATGCAACAAGGGAATTGGTTTCATGGTTGACAAAAAGTTGTGGAAGCATAAAAAAAAGCCGTAAGAACAAATGAAACCATGAGATTTTTGTAGCAGTTCTTTTTTGGGGGGGCGAGGGGGCAGGGAGAGCCAAAACCAAAATAAATAGAGCCTCTTCTGAGTTATGTGTTCCTTGGGCTGTTTAACCATTTCCTGCACATCTATGGATATAGGAGAAATTCCAGCAGAATCTTCACATTTTAAGGGAAATTTGCCTGATGTCACTAAGTGGACCTTCTAGAGGTGGAAGTATGTGCTGTACATTCCAGTATGATACAAATAATGAATAGGGATGATGCAATGTGAAAAGATACATGGGACTGGGTGGGAGCTCTTGGGTCCATGAGTTAAGTTTACTGCTGACACAGGAAACCATGACATCTTCATGGGCTTTCAGCTGAGCCGGGGGCTGTCCAGTGAATGAGCCCAGCTGGGCTGTAACAGAGTTTCCTGACCAGCCAAATCACCCTGTCAGCTGCAAAGAGCAAACAGGTCTGCTTACACCTGAAGCTACAAACTCTCCTCTGTCTGCTTTGTTCCCAGCCATGTCTCAGTTGGCTCCTTCCTTGCTCCCTTCTCTGGCTTCTAACTCTGGCTCTGAATTCTGGTTCTTCTTCCTGGCTCTAACCATTAAGTGACAGTGTCCATCTACCTGTTCCTCACAGTAATTCTAGGAAAGCTGCTGCTCCTTAAAGTCAGTTAGGATTTTTGTCTCTACACTTCCTACCGAGATTGCTGCTCAAATATTCACTCCTCTGATGATTAGAAAACTTCTTCTGATTTCCAGCCTAAATTTTTCCTGGCGTATGCATTCTTGAAAGTAATCTGCAGAGAATTGGAGGTCTCAGGCTGCAAAAAATGCATTTGGATTGCAAACACCTCACATGCAAGATGTACTGTCTTCCTGCTAGATAAGGAGTTAATATTTATAAAATGATTTTTTTTCTGCCAAAAATGGGCTTTGTTATTTAAAAAAAATAAATGGAGAAAAATGTGTTTATTATATTTTCCATGGAAAACTTTGAAATTAAAGAGAAATTTTCCATTTTGAATTGCATATTCTGCTTTGAAAAAGCAAATGTAGAAGAAATTTTCTGTTGAAATTGAAGTGTAATATCAGAAATTTCCCACAAAAATATCTTTTTTTCGTTCTTTTTATGGGGATCAAAGCTTTTTCAAGCAGCTCTCTTGGCAATGAACTCCTAGGGTGTGAAACAATCAGAACATACACATGCATTATCTTTGCATAAATAGTTTGTGGTGGCATGTCCATGACAAACTTTATATATTTCAAGGCCAGAAAAGACCATTTGATCATTTAATTGAATTGTCACGCATAGCCAGTGTTCCCTATAAGCTATGCATTTGTGTGGCTGCTCAGGAGAGATTCAGATGTCATCTTGCTGATTAGCAGAGCTTTCACAGCTAGATTTTTTTTTTGTTTCTGTTGGTGGTACACATGCTCACACATCTCGGTGCATATAAAATTATTCTGCACATGAGTGGAAAAGATCGGAGGAAACATTGTTTGTGGCATGTTTAGACTTTCTAATGTCCTGAGTGCAATCCAGCTCTTCACTTCTAATCAGACAGAGTGGGAGCTCTAAGCAGTTGAGATACTGAACAAGGATTTAGGTCTAGGCTTAATTCCTTGCTAAGACAGCCTTCGTGTGTGACCCTGGGCAAGAGGGGGAGGGATAGCTCCGTGGCTTCAGCCCTGGCTTGCTAAACCTAGGGTTGTGAGCTCAGCCCTGGAGGGGGCCATTTAGGGATCTGGGGCAAATGGATTAACAAAAAAATCTGTGCGGGCTGGAGGTAGGTCCTGCTGTGAGGGCAGAGGACTGGACTCAATGACCTCTGAATGTCCCTTCCTGTTCTATGAGATAGACATATCTCCACATTTGAGTCACTCAGTCTATTCTGTATCTCCACCTCTGAGCTGTAAAATGGGCATGCTTATAGGGTGCAATGAGAATAAAAATGTTCTTGATTTAGAGCTGCCCAGGTGCTTCAGTACTGCAGACTCCATGAGTACCTTGATAGCCAGAAGCAAAGCTTTCTGGGAATGTTCTCAAGAACTTTCTGCCATGAAGTTCTGATAATGTGCATTCATGCTGCACATTGTTTTCAGGAGATTATGTCATCTGTTTGTTTAGGTACATGGAAAAGTAACACCTCCTTAATGACATGTTTCTCTGTTCCTGCCAGTTGCTTTCAAGTGTATGTAAATACTTTTGTCCTGATACAGGTTGAACCTCTCTAATCCAGAAACATTCATAATCCAGCATAATTTTTGTTAGCCGGATGACCACGTATCTTGGGTGTGGCCGTTTCCCACAGCCCTATAAAGTCTGTTTACAGCCACCAGTCCTGGCTCTCAGTGTTCTGTGCTGTTATTTAGCTGTGATTTACCCCTAAACGTCTTCAAAGACCCAATAAGCAGTGGAAACATTGGTAATGCTGCTAGATAATATTGACCTCCCACCATCTGGCAAATTCTCTCATCTGGGATTGGTCAGGTCCTGAGGGTGATAGACAAGAAAGGTTCAAGTTGTACGTGTAATTTTGAGTCACTGTATTGATAATGGACGTTCTTACATGTACATTAATACTCTGTATTGTTTGCAAATGAATTCAAGTGTATTTTAATATTCCAGTATTGATCGATACTAGATTGACTGAACTTCTTCAGAGACCTAACAGTGAACATAGAAAATAGCTTTTTTATCTATCATAAAGGCCCAGTGGAATTGTGGAATCTTTGAAAGGATATTTCCTGATAAGTTGCCCTTCCTCTTTGTGGATCAGATTATTTGACAAACTTATTTTTTCTCCGCTTGTCACTCTTTGAAGCATACCTACTCAGATCATTTCCAGACACCTACTTTAAAGCAATTATTTCATCCTGTCATGTTCTCGAAATGTTGTGTGCCTGAGATTTTTTGCTCTAAATCAGATATCACTTGTTGACCCAATTCACGGGTCCCTTCACTCGCCTCCTCTTAAGAGAGTAATGAATGAAAGAGTTCTCTGAGCTGGATGTCACATCTTGGAAGAAGGGCTGGTTAGGTAGCTATTGATTCTTCCCTTCTCCCCAGCTCCTTTGCTGTCTTTCAGTGAAAAGTATTGATAACCAGCATATCCGCTTCTTGGGAGGATTCTGATATTTAAGTCCTAACTTTGTTGTGACTTTAGGTAAAATTTTACTTTATGAAATTGAAGGACAGAATGGGAGCTGTAAAGTAAATCTTCAAGGTATGAAAATACTCTGGGAAAGAAACAAGATCCACTTGCTAAAGTTTGAAGCTAGGCAAATTTTGGCTGATAATAAGGCACATTTTTAACAGTGAGTGTGATTAACTATCAGAACTGCTTACAAAAGATTTTGGTACATTCCCTGTCACTTTCAACAGTAATTAGTTAGGGAAGTCTTGTGTCTTATGTTGCACAGGTCAGTCTACAATCTAGATCAGTGAGAACAACAAGAAGTCCTGTGGCACCTTATAGACTAATAGATATTTTGGAGCATAAGCTTTCGATGGCAAAGACCCACTTCATCAGATGCATGAGTTGAGTGGGGTGTGGTTTCAGAGGGGTGTTTAAAGAGTGGGGTCCCAGTAAAAGGGAGGGCCAGAGCTGACAAGGTCTATTCAGCAAGGTGGAAATGGCCCATTATCAATAGTAGGTATCAAAAGAGGAAGAACCAAGTCAGATCAGACAGGGGGATATGACCCATTGTCAGAGTCTAATGGGGAGATATTAACACCCATTAGATACTATCTCCCTGTTAGACTCTGACAATGGGTCATATCCCCCTGTCTGATCTGACTTGTTTTTTCCTCTTTTGATATGTACTATTAATAATGGGCCATTTCCATCTGGCTGAATAGACCTTGTCAGCTCTGGCCCTCCCTTTTACTGCTACCCCACTCTTTAAATACCCCTCTGAAACCACTCCCCCACTCATGCAGCTGATGAAGTGGGTCGTTGCCCACGAAAGCTTATGCTCCAAAATATCTGTTAGTCTATAAGGTGCCACAGGACTTCTTGTTGTTCTCAAAGCTACAGACTAACACAGCTACCTCTCTGAATCTAGATCGGTGTTTCTTAAACTCTTTGAGACCATGGAATGCTAAACAATAATATTTTTAAGTGGGGACCTATGAAAATTTTCTTGGAAAAAATTGTCACACCAGAAAAAACAAATAGCCAGACATACAACAAAAAGAACATTAAGTAATTTAATCAGCTATCAGAGCCATGAAGAAGTAACATTGTATCTGGTTTTAATAACAGAAAATATAGATCATCAGTGCATTTTTCATAATGCTCAGAACACACCAGTGTTCTGTGGAACAAAGTTGAAGAAACACTGGTCTAGATTATCACCTATGATCTCTTCTGGACTTATCTGTGTTGGATTGTGTTGCCATAACAGTGCCCCCACTCCTTGCTAGACAACATGAGAAACTGGAGCTGGAAATCAAAGCTTTGTCTCTGATGACAAGGCAGGTGTCTGTAGACAGGGTCTGCAAGTTTTATTGGTCCTACAGACCCCAGGAACAATGATGGATGCTATTGAGTACCATCTATAAAGTCTTCTCAGTTAACTAGTGAATTACATCTATATAGACGAATCTGTTTCTTAGAGAGCTCCTGTTGTGGAGAGTAAACATCGGCCGATTTCCCAGCTCCAATTTCTAGCTATAGAAGGTCGGACTGGAATAAAACAATCAATGTAGTATTTACTGTTTCACTATCATATGCTTGCCTCAGTTTACAATGACTGCCTCGCGATGGGAGCAGAGGAAAGCATTAATTAATGACAGCAAGATGACTTGATGTTTGCACCTGGCTTTAAGCATTCACATTTAATGTAAAGCACTGGCATACAGACAGCTGAATGCCTTTCTGATGGGTGAGTAGAAGAAGCCCCTCCTTATCCTATGCAGATATCCATGTGCCACAAACCAGCGAGGAGTCATGTGGCACCTTAAAAACTAACCGATTTATTTGACATAAGCTTCCTGGGCAAAGACCCAGTTCATCAGTCTCATGCAGTAGAAGTTACAGAGGCAGGGATAAATATGAAAAGAAGGGAGTTACCTTATTAAGCGGAGGACCAGTGCTAAGGACACCTCATCAGCTGTTGGGAGTTGGCCACACCCACACTGACTGAGTGGCCTCATTAGCATTGGCCGTCAACTTGAAAATGTAACTCCCTTACCCCTTGTAATATTTAAAAACTGGATACTGCAGCAGGAGTTCTAGAACCTCCCCTGCAATGCCTGTTCCCATTCAATGGCCCTGCCTCTTCCTTCTGTCTTCCTGGAGATCCCACCCTAGTTCATTCCTCTTCCCTAGTCCTCCATTACTTTCTGCTCATCTGCTCTCTCCCCTCCTTACTCGCCTGGGTTGGAAGGGACTAGTCTGCTGAGCCAGAGCTGGGAGCTGTACATAAGAACATAAGAACATAAGATACTGACTGAATGATGGGATATTAGCAGCTTTTTAGTAGTATTTCTGTAGGACAGGATTGGGTGTCGTGACATAAAGTTGATATATTTATTATGTTCTTAAGACAAAAGCCTAGAAAACAGTAAGCTAAATCTTCCATTTGATATAATTGGACTTCAAGGGAGTTACATCAGCATACAAGACACTGAGATTCTGGCCAGTAACATTCAGTGAACTAGCAGCAGAAGTCTTTCCATTTTGATTCATGTTTTAAGAAGAGTTGCTCAAAACACTTGCACAGACATCTTATTAAAAATAAATTTCAAAAATCTTGATAGAACTTGAAAATTGATATAATTTTGATCAGCCTTGTGTGGAAATACCCCAAGTTTCATTCTTCTTCCACTGCTACCAACATCTATATGGAAAAAGATTATCTTTGTTGTGCTAATAAAGTTTCAGTGAAAAGTTTGGGAAAAAAAAGATACAGTGCCATTAGATAAACCTATGTTGGTCTCGCGAGATACACAGGTGCTGTGTCTGAGGTTGTGAAGTTTTTCTTGCTCCCAGCAAAATTTGCAAAATGACATTGACTGAAAAATTGATGTTCTTCACCATTTTACAAAACACTGGGGAAAATTGAATCTACTTATCCATCCCCTTTCATAGGATGTTATTTTGCAGCTCCAGATAAAAGTGATGTTGAACTACAAAACAAGGAAATAATATGAGATAATAAAGTCAAATATTCATTTGAGGTGACGATTGCATGGAGTAACTAACACTTCTCTGGTGCTTTGATGCTGGATCCAGCTGATAAATTATCCTCCATAAGCTGGACCAAGAGAAACAATTTACACTCACTTTGATTAAACTAAATGGGAGGAGGGTTCGAAGCATTGCCCAATGGCACTAGACATAAACACTTTCACTGCATTGTTAATCCCACTAATACAATACACATCATGCAAGCCTCTGTGAGCTTTATGCAAAAGAACAGCCTGAAGTGTATGATTAATGTGGGCACTCACAATGAAAAGAGCTGTTGCAGTCTATTGGTGAAGGTTAATCTAGTCAAGGTTCTAGGGAAATATTTCTTTTCTGATGTGACAAGGTTTAATCTATATCAATTATTGTAGATCTTTTTTGGAGGTAAAGAGTTAGATGCCAAAAAGAAACAGGACTTATCTGCTTATGTTTGACAGTTCTTCGATTTTACAACTTTATTTTTTTCAGTAAGTTCCTCCCAGTTCTATTGTTACTAACAACAGTTCCAATATTTTCTAGCATCCGTCACTCCAAAGTACACTCTAGTATTAAGTGAGATTTAAAATTATCCATGGAAATTATTCCACCCACACATAAAAGGCAGCTAAATGTGGGATGACCATCGCTTTTGTTTGAGATTGTCGAGACAATACAGAAAAGCTTAGGATAGGAACAAAAATATTGCTGTTGCATCAATTTGAGGCTAAAGGCTGAAAAGGCAAACTATGGAGAAAAGAGAAAAGTGTAGAAGTTTACTTACAAGTTTTTGTGTTACCCTTTTTCCATGCTTAGAAGAGTGCCTTCTTCCTGGCTGCAATTCTTGAGAGTGAGGTGTTTGTTGCAGCTAGGGTGACCAGCTTTCTAATATCTAAAAACTACACTCTGCTGTCCTGCCTCTTTTCCCTTCAAGGCTCTGCCCCTGCTCTGCCTCTTCTTAGGCTCCTCCCATGTCCCATATCTTCCTCCAAAGCCCCGCCCTTGCCTTGCTTCTTTCCTCAAGGTCTGCTCTCATAACAACGCCTTTCCTCTTCACCCTGTCACTCTGTGCTTTACCTCTTCAACCCCAGTCTGAGCAGCTCCAAGGGACTTTCAGACCTTGGAGGGCAGGTCAGAAGAGGACTGTGGCCACATAGGCGCAGCCAGGTGGCCCTGCTGGTGTTCTAGGATGTAGGATTTTCTACGTGGCAGCCCTTCGCTGCCAACTGGAGTCCTCCCTGCACCAGAGCTGCTTGTGAGCATGACCAGGGAAGCACTGGCTGGCAGGGCAGCTCATGTTTCTTCCCTCCATGGGTATGTTCCATGCTCACTAGCAGCCCTTTACCTGCTTGCTATGGGCCCCTGCATGCTATCCCTCACTGTAGCCCTTCAAATCATGCTCCTCAAAAGGGCCACCCATGGCTTGAGGTGGTGTATGAGTGCAGCTCCAATGTGGGCTCTAGAGCAAGCTGGGAGGGGGCCCCAGCTACATACCCTGGAATGGGCGGGACCAATGGCAGAATGAGCAGGGCATAAGGAATTCATCCCTCATTGCCACCAGAACCACAAATCTGGGACTCCCCGACCATTCCCTCCCAGCCATGTGCAATCAGAGCAATTCAAAGAGATCCAGAGCAACTGTCCCCTTTGCTATCCTCCCAGTGGTGGTCCTGCATGCATGCAAGGTGCCCTATGTGGGGCAGGTGACAGGCAGACAATTCACAGAGCCAGAAACAAGCCTTCAATGAATTCATAAATTGAAAGGGGCTAAAAACAGTCACAAATGTTGTTGCATTTCCTTCCCCTTATTGTCCGACTCTCATACATGGAAAATTCCCTTCTCCTGAATGTGTCTTCAGTGTCCTTGTTGGAAAAGAGAGAGGTTTAGATGGCGCCAATACCAAGGAAACTCCTAAAACTGTTGAGTGCTGCTTCCTTTCCATTGAGACAAAAGGCTTTGTATTCTTCGTCATGCTAGACCAGCGTAACTACCAGCAAAGTGTGCAGACCCAGCATGCTTTGACAAAGCATGGATGCATTTGACGGTCGCATGGAACTGCTGTTGCATCACAGTCAATGGAAGAGTTACTTTGATTCTGTACTGCCTTGTGAGTGTTGTGCAATGTTTGTTACATCACGGAGCCTTTCTGTTTATTACAGGCGTTTTCACGGGTGTGAGTAGAAAGGATAGATTCCAAGTACTGGACCAGGTTTTTAGAGGTCCGTGGCTCAGATCAAACAACCTAATTCAACCCCATAAACTTAACAGCCCCATTTACTTAATGTCTAATGCACTGAAACTTGAGCACATCTGAAGTTCATTTAGATCCATAGAGCTAGTAGAAGTATTCCATTATCCCAGCCTCTTTCAAGCTGCAAAGTATGGCAAGTTGACTGGTGTTCTCCCCACTGTGCTCCAGCTTTGTCACATCTGAACAGGCAGTTCTCACCTTGCGTGAAATCCACGTTCTCCAGAACGTTTCAGAAGTCCTCCTTGAGATACTTGGATACAGGTCTGTTGTGTTGGGCAGTTGTCATTTCTTATAGTTCATTCATAAGCTTTCCCCCCAAAGAGGTCTGATTAAAAGGAAGAACAGCATTGCTTATTATGGAAGGAGCATTGTGGCACTCATGGCTTTTATTTGATATCTTATTTATTCATTTACAGCTCCTTGTACAGTAGGGTTCCCACATTTGCAAACTTAAGGTTCACAAATTCAATTATTCATGAGTGGCCACTTCTCCGGGGCAGGGAGCTCCAGGAGCCACCAATTCCTGGAAGTTCAGGCAGGAGCCTTGGCGGCCAGGCTCCAGGCAGGGAGTGCTGGCGGCTGCCATTTTCTCACAGAGGTGACATTGGCAAAACCCACAAGGTAGGCAGCGGCTTCTGCACCTGCGTGTCCTTAAATCAAGACTGTAATAATGTAAATGGTAAACATCTGTGCGGTGGGGACCTGCACATTCATAATTTATTTCCAGCTTGATTCATTGCTTGGCCTTTGGCAGGGAACGTAGAAGAAGCTACATCCTAAAATAACTCCTCTGAAAGAAACTTAACCTCATATCTGCACGGACTGTACCAGCACTTCTCCTGCTGTTCAAAATCTGAACCCACCCCATTACCTGCTTAATAAAGTGAGAGGGCAGATAATCATTGGCCTCATTATATGAGTCTGCTTCGGTAGATCTGTAAATAATATAGTGTTTGCTGCCCTGAGTGTGTATCAAGTGAGATGGAGACAAAATCCCAAGCCCAATAACTTTTTAATGCATCAGCTTTGATGAGCTGACACTTCTTCCAACAGAACCTTCTTACGTCTTTCCACACCCAGACCTAGCTGAAACATTCTCTTTGAGTGTTACAGCAATTTTGCCACAGTCTAATTTAAGAGGCAGTGTACCAGAACTTCAGCTGATGGAATTCTGTTGACTTAATTTGGAATACCTCCATCAATCTCAGCAGAACATCTGGCCCAGTGTTGTATTAGTGGTGTCTTTAGTCCATGTGACATCTTTGCACTCAGAAAGCCAATGAATTCATCAAAATAAGTGGATTCAGCTCTATTCACCTAGTGTAGCTGGCTTATTTGCACCAGGCCTCCATAGGGTATAGATTCTCTTTATCCATCCAGACAGCCCACTGAGGTCTTTTAAGTGCATTTACCAAGAGTCTGTTGATTCTCAAAACACAGTTCTCTCACATAGTTCATATTCAGAATAGTGAAATAACTACTAGGGCTTGCAAGAGAACTTGAGTTTTGTGAAAATATTTGGAAGTTTTGAAGTGTGTTGACACTCCACTGCACAATAGCTGAAAGCCTGGGTCTAGGGCATTCTGAATCTGCATGCTCCAAAGAAGGGATTTGATCCCGTGTTCCCACAGCCCTCATAAATGTCCTGATCACTTGGGTATTTGTGAGTTCCAAGGAATGTTATTTATGTTACTGTTGTGAGAAGGAGACAGGACATTAGTTGCTGTACGAACATAGAACTAAATGAGTCACTCTTCCTATGAATGATGAAATTACATTTTTAACAGATTTTTTGTCAGAATTGTAGCATATTAATTTTTTTTTTGGTTAACATGCTGCGTTGTCTTACTCCATAAGGGTAGCTGCGTTTCAGCAGCATGTCTTAGGAGATGGTGGAGCTAGGTTCCCAAAGTTTTGATGCTTCATCGAGCTTGGCCTTTGAAATCCTGAAGCCTCCCTCAGTCCATAGATAGTTTTCTCCTTTTGTTGAGAGATGTTTACGAACTCCTTGCTCACAACTGACTGACCAGGAAAAGCCTCACCGAATGTTCTCTCCTTGCAGGTCTTCACTGGGAACGCCAACGCGGACAGTGTCGTACACCACAAACTTCTGCACTCCATGAAAGCCCACTTCCTGCGCTTTGTCCCTCTGAAATGGAATCCCGGTGGAAGAATAGGACTGCGAGTCGAGGTCTATGGCTGCTCCTACAGTAAGTGCCTTTAACCCAAATGTTCTCAAACAACATTGTCAATTCTCCAGGAAGCCTCAGGGAGTGTGCCTAGTTGAATACAACTTTTAATCCATTGACAGCGGATTGGATGGGTAGCTTTTATGGTGCAGACTGACCTGAAAAAAGACCTTTTTGGGGGTTTGTTTTCTGTTTGGAGATAAAAGGTGAAGAGATGCTCTGATTACAGTTTGGTGAGGTTTTACAAAATCCCAGCTCACCATACTGACCTATTTTTTCTCACAAGCTCCCTCCGAGTTCCTAAGTACTGGGTCTGTCACATGAGAGGGGATGTCCAGGCCTGTGCTCATATTTGCTGAGAGATGTAGGTACAGACTGAACCTCTCTAGTCCAGCACTCTTAGGGCCTGAAAGGTGCCACACCAGAGAATTTGCCAGACCATGGGAGGTCTCTATTGTCTAGCAGAATTCCCAACACTTCCACCGCTTACTGGGCTCTTAGAAGACATTTAGGCTATGTCTATGCAGTAACATTATTTCAGAGTGAGTTATTCCAGAAGAAATTTTCTGGACAAGCTTATTTTGAAATAGTGCATCTGCACACAAAATGCATATCAAAATAGTATTCTGCTATTTCAAAGTACAGCATCTGCATATGACATTTTTTTCAGATTAGAGCCCCTGGAAGAACTACAGTTTATTGTGAAATAGCCCCTATTCTCTGGCTGTATCTACACTAGCATTCCTTTTTCAAAAGAGGCATACAAATGAGAGAAATCAAAAATGAGAATGAGGTGCAGATTTACATGTCTGGCATCTCATTTGCATATTGTTCTTTCAAAAGAGCTTCTTTCGAAAGAAGAAAAGCAGTGTAGATGTGACTGTTTCAAAAGTAATCTCCATCTTCGAAAAAACCCTTCTTCCTAAAAATGAAAAAAAATAGCAAGAGGGGTCAGTGCAGAGTGGTTTAGTGTCTGTAGACAAGCTCTGCACCAATCTACAATATTGTCTATCCGTTCTCTTTGGGGTCTGCTTCTCTTATTTGAGCCGTCCATTATGCCGAATACCAGGGTGTTGATTTTTCATTTGTCGTTCATTCTGCAAATGTGCCCAAATAGTTGTAGCTTCCATTTTATAATCGTCTGCAGCAGGTTCTCTTTTGGCTGTATCTTTCAATATAATTCCTCATTGGTGACCTTCTGCATCCATCCTATTCTCAGAATCTTTCTATAACAATGCCAATATTCTTCTTTTCAAATCTTTCATTATCACCCATGTCTCACATCTGTACAACATGCTGCTGAATACAGACGTTTTCAAGGTGCTCAGCTTCGTGCCTAAGCTAACTGATTTGCTTTTCCAGATCTTATCCATTGCCTTTAAACTTGTAGGTGCTATTCCTCATAGAATGAGGTTTACAGAATTTGAAATGAGCCATCTGTTCTTTCAAAATTATTTCAAAATTGTGGTTTTGCTGTGTAGACACTCACAAAGTTATTTTGGAATATCTCAGAACACTGAGAGCCAGGACTGGTGGCTGTACGCAAATTTTATGGGACTATGGGAAATTTGACCACATCCATGATAAATGGTCATCCAGCTAACTAAAATCATGATGGATTAGGGATGTTGCCAGATTAGCATTCCAGATTAGAAAGGCTCAGTCTGTGCCCTGTTTTAAACAGGAGGGCTATGTCGAGATTACAGGGATTTGCTGATGGCAGTTTTTGTCAGAAGATACGTTCTCACCAAACATCTCTCCAGTAGATAGTGGTCAAACTGCCAAGCAGATCACAAGAACAATCTGCTGTTATTGACAGAGAGCAGCCGAATTGCGTGGGCTCTCTCTTCATAAAAGGGCCAATCGGAAGCATGGCAGGCTGGCTGTCCAGTGTACTGGAAGCCCTCTCTGTTGACAGAGGGCCCCCTGGAACATCCAGACCATCTTTATGTCAACTGATCTGTGCCCACAGAGGTGTTATGCCTCATGGGGAGTGGGATGAAACTATCAAAAAAATGCTGTGTTCTGTTGATTCACTGTCAACAGAACGCCTTGGGAATCTGGATGCTCCATGGGTTTGGACGACAAAATCCTCTAGTGTTGACATAGCTAAGGAGAAATCAACAGGAATCAGCTCCTACTCTGTGCTAGGTGGTGCCAGACCATTAGAAGTAATTGTCTCCCTAGAGAGGTGAGGTGTTTGCAGCAGGTTTGGCAGCAACATCTGTAGTGAGATGGGTATAACCTCCCCAGTGAAGAAGCAGAAATCTTACCATTAAAATCAATGGTCCAGTGCACTACATGTAAGATATAATTGGAGATACACATCTCCTAAAACTGAAAAGGACCTTAAGAGGTCATCTAGTTCAGTCTGTGTGTGCCCATCCTTAAATGGCCTCCTCGAGGTTTGAGCTCAGAACCCTGGGATCAGCCAGGCAATGCTCAAACCACTGGGCTATCCCTCCCCCTGCTAAACTCTACTGTAGCTGATAAGTATATATATATTGGATGCATAGTTTGCAGGCCTATATGCAGCCTATCTATTCTCCTTAGACTTTTTACTGTTTTGTTCTATTTTAGCAGTAATGCAGTGGGTCCACAGGGATCACACTGTGTAAGATGTTAGCTTTAGCACTTTATTTTGCATATACTTACCCTTACCTATATATATAATGGTAAGCATATGCAAAATTAATTTTTATACCTATTTATACCTATATATATATATATAGGTAAGGGTAAGTATATGCAAAGCTCCAGACATATGTTTAAGTGTGGACATATCTGACATTCCTGCTTGGCGACTTTAACCACAAAGGGGCGAGTATGCTGATGTAAAAGGAAGCTTTTACATAGTGTGGTATAAAATGGCCCTGTCAAACCAATCATCCTGTTTCCCGCAAAGAGGAGGCAAGGGTCACCAAGCATCATCATGTGGTATTTCTTGGCATTTTAACCACAGATGCCCATTTTAGGAGTTTGTCTATGAGGTTGGGAAGTGACGTCTCATGCCTACTCAAAAGTGTCATAGCTTAATCCCCAGTCAGGTGTGTGTATGCTCAATGTTTTAGGATATGGAAGTTTTGGTTTTGGGAGTCTGGGCTGGAGTGATGCAAAGAGGCCTATAACCCCCCTTGGCCAACAGGGTTTCTAAGGGTTTCTCTAAGGGATTCTAAAGATCTTCTAAGGATTCTCTATAGACCTCTCCTTTCTACTAGTGCCAGTCTTTCATTAAGTCATTAAAGTCTCCTATAATACTGGCTCACTTCTCCCCACCAGTAGAGTGAGGCTGGTCCTTCCACTCCTCTGGTTCTCAGGAGGGAGTGTGAGTATGTTGTTATATCAGGCATATGTGTAATTGGATACTCAAACTTCATTTATACAACTGACCAGGTTGATTTAGGTTGTATGTGATCAGTTTCCCAGACATCTGATTGTATGAATCCCACTACTGAGTGTAATAAAATCGTGCTGCTATGATATTGTTTACTGTGGATGTATACTTGCTGTGAGTCCCAAGTCCTACCTCCAGACACAGAGCTCTTTCAGGTTTTCATATCTGTAGTCTAGGGTGGAGGGTGAACCATGAGATTTTAAAACCAGATTGGTAAGCTGTTATCCAAATTAATATTCTGTTACCCAAATTCTGAACATCACTTAACAGTACTGGACAATCTGACCTGTGCTCAGGATGGGGAGATATGAGTGATGGATAATATCCAACTTCTAGAGTGAAATGCTGTCCTGTTGAAGCCACTAGGAATTTTTCTATTGACTTAAACAGGGCCAACACTGCACCTTATAAAAGTTATAATTTGAAATGGAATTGATTCTTTCTTCCTGCACCTGAATTGTGGAGCTCTGGGACTAGTTTTCCAGTAGAAAAAAAAATTCCCCTTTTGTTTCAAGGCAATGCGGACCTGCCCCTGGTATGAAAGCAGGACTGCTCTATAGTCAGAATTAGTGGCCACTTACCTGCCCTTCTTAGCAACATAGTTCCTCTGCTTTTATTACAGAGTGCATGTCTCTAGTCAGGCACACACTCATCTGGCAACATCCATAATCCAGCATAATTTTAGTGGGGCAACTGCTTATTGTAGGTGTGGCCAAGTTTCCCATGGTCCCATAAAGTTTATTTCCAGCCACCAGGCATGGCTCTCAGTATTCTGGGCTGTTATTTAGCTGTAATTTACCGCTAAATGTCTTCTAAGAGATCAGTAAACAGTGGAAATGTTAGGAATGCTGGTAGGCAATATTCACCACCTGTGTGGTTGAGCAAATTCTCTGGTTTGGCACCAGTCAGGTCCTAAGGGTGCCAGGCTAGAAAGGTTCAACCTGTACCTCTATCTTCTCTCACTTCAGGCATCACTGAGGGGGGATTCTTGGTGGTATGCACTATATTCTCCAGTCCAGGAGGGAAAGTTAGAACCAGAGAGTTAAAGCAGGAAGGAAAACAAGAAAGCAAGTGACCTGCTATCAAACTTGTAGCCTAAGCAAAGGCAAAGATCCTCTTACAAATTATATTTTGAACTTGCAATCACCCATGATAACTACTCCATGAATTGATTGAGGAAATACAAACTTCCCCAGTGCAGGACAGTCAATGACTCCCTGGTGTGCCCAGTCTGACATGCAACTTAACTGACGTTTAATCAATAAGAGTTTACAGAGTTAATCAAACCAATGGTGGAGGGGTGTGGGAGGGTAGGTAAATAGGGGGTCTAGTCTACTGAGCACAAACTAGATCCATGTATTTCAAAGAACTGCTTCTGTTTGCCAGTCCTCCTGTTATGTTGGGAAAGTAATTTGATGTCTTTGCCTCAGTCTACCTGGCTGGTATGAGGTTGCTGGTACCTTTAAGGGAAATCTGGGCCAGGCTACCCATGAGGAGTTAATTGTGAGGGAATAAGCACAGCTAGTTGGATCATTATATAATATGCACCTGGGCATGGTAAGAGGCCATTAGAGCGCAGCTACAGACAGGACGTTTAGAGTGTATCTATACAACAAAGTTGTTATGAAATAACACTTGCTATTCCATAATAAATCGTGAGTGTCTAAACAATGCAACTGATATTTTGAAATAATTTTGAAATAGCGGACAGCTTATTTTGAATGTGGTAAACCTCACTCTATGAGGAATAGCACTTATTCTGAAGTGGATATTTTGGAATAGGGGCTGTGTAGATATTGACACACACAAAAGCAGATCAAAAGCTCTATCCAGTCTTTCCATAGAGAGCATCCACACAGCCCCCACTCTTTTGAAAGAACAGGCCAGGGATCGAAAAATCCAGCACCATGAGGACTGCTCTTTTGAAAAAAGGGCCCACGGAACATCTATGCGTGGTTTTGGTTTTTTTTTCCCCCTCTTTGAAAGAAGCTTTTGAAAGGAGGTGCTCTTCCTGCTCTGGGAGCAGAAGGGGGCTTCCAGAAGAAGAGATGCATTCTTTCGATTTCAGATTGAAAGAACACATTTTGTGTCTGGCCACTCTGTGTGTCCTTCTGAAAAAGGGCCGGATTTTCCAAAAGAACTTGCTAGCGGACAGGCTGCCAGGGAATAGGGGTTATTTTGAAATAAGCTATTCCAGAATAGCTCATTCTGAAATAAAGCTGCTGTGTAAACCTACTATTTCAGAGTAGAGCCCCTGGCAGCAGTACTTCTAGAGGCTGTAATCCAAAATGGGGTTAGGGTTAGGGTAAGGGCTCTATTGTGTGTGGACCCACTATTTCAGATCTCTGTAGCATGGACATACCCTTAGAGAGATGCTCTGTCTGATCTTAACAGGTGAGGAACTGGCTTCTGTGAATCTCTCCAAGCTGATAGGGGAAAGGAAAAGGGCCAGCAGGGACAGACACCCCACCCCAGACACCTCAGCTGAGGGATAGCCCAGCCAGTTAAACTGGCCATGTTAGGACCAACTGGAGGCAGCGTGCAGGTTTGGAGGATTCTTGGGTGCGGGGGGACTGGGAGGTGGGCCGGGGGGCTGCAAGTTTCATAGGCTGGGTACTGGTTGCCTGTGTGAGGTGAGAGGGAGCAGTGGGCGTGGGTGGTGAGGAGGCTCAGATGCCCCCACTTCACTCCTAGCTGTTCCCCAGACACATCTCTGACAGAAGCAGGTACCAGGTGCTCACTGGGCCTTGCCTCATCCCTGCCCTGCCCAGCAAGATGGTTTTTGTGACTGCTGGGTGGTTCTGCTTCCTCCCCGCTGCTGCTTTCCAATGAGCGAGGCTGCAGTGGTCCCATCTCTCCTGCCACATCCAGCACCCCTGCCAGATGCTGCGTCCCTTAGCCAAACTTAATCAAAACCACTTCCTTCTGCCAGGACAACATGTCCGCTCAGGTGATGGCAGAAGCATCCCAGCACTGTCATCAGCAGGGCCCACAGGATGTGGCTGACTTGTGAGTACCTTTGCTCTCCTCCACCCTCTTGGCAACCTTCTTGCTTCCACTAGAGTGCTACCCCTCTTCCATGGGAAACTCCGGTATAAGGTGTTGCTCTGTGGTGTCTGATTTTTTTTTTTCCTCACCAAAGCCCCTTTACATGTCTGCGACACATGGAAGTGATTATAAGGACCTGATTCTCAGCTACACAAAGGCCTCTGGATGCTGCCAGAGCAGCAAAAAAGATGCCTGGTATAAACAAGACTGAAGCCTGGCGTACCCGAGCAAAAGTTGGGTTAGGTCAGCAGAAAGATTCCCATTGACTTCAATAGGCTTTGGATCCAGAAGAGAGAGAATGCTCATCTGGCCCTGGAATACAGGGGAACCTGGTCCTGCATTAATAGACTCACTATTGTGTGACTGCCAAGTAGTCTACGGGTGCAGACAAAGATTGGAGTGTACCACTAAGCCCCTCATTGGCATGCAGGCAAGCGAGCAAGAGCCTTGCGGTTCCTCAGACATCCTCTGCTCTCACCTGCTCCTTTTTAACCCTGCATTTTTGAGAGCATGAGAGCAGGGGAATAAGTGGCTTTAGACTTGCACCTAGTTAGATAATTTTGCAATGCCAGCGCTGTTCCTAGAGTTTAACCTCTCTTGTGCCAGCATGTAACTATTCATTCTGTTTGCAAGGGAGCGTGGCAACCTCGAATCTCCTGCTTGGCTCTGCTCAGTGACTTTCAGGATCAAGTCCTGCTAGGGTCAAAGTCTCCCGCAGCATTGCCCATCCCAAGCCAGCAGGTCTCTAGGCTCAGCTGTTGGGAAAGGATGGCTTTTGATAGTGACCACCACAGGAGGAGCTAGGCCTTCTCAGGCATCAAGAGCACTGTTGGTGCCGACAACAAAAGACATACTGCTGAAGTGCGGTAGGGCTGAAGCACAATGTGTGGTGGTGGTTGGTGACCAGGCAAAATGCCCACAGTTAACTAAGGCCCTTCAAAATTCATGGTCCACTTTGGTCAAGTTCGTGATCAGAGGATTTTTAAATGGTAAATTTAATGATTTGACATTGTAATTCTAGGGGTACTGAGCCAAAAAAGGGATAGTGTGGGGGGTCGCAAGGTTGTTGGGTAGGGGAGTTGCAGTGTTGTTACCCTTCCTTCTGCACAGCTACTGGCAGCAGCATTGCCTCTAGAGCTGGGCAGCTGGAGAGCAGTGGCTGCTGGCCAGGAATCCAGTTCTGAAGGAAGAGCTACCACCAGCAGCTGTGCAGAGGTGAGGGTGGCTTGGTATGTTAATGACATCCTTCCTTCTGCACTGTTGCCTGCAGGTCTGGGCCCTTTGTCAGCAGCTGCCACTCCATGGCCACCCAGCTCTGAAAACAGCAGAACAGGAGTAAAGATGGCATGGGTATGGTATTGCCACCCTTACTTCTGCACTGCTCCTCGCCGGGTGCTACCTTCAGAGCTGGGCTTCTGTCCAGCATTACAACCACCCCTCTCCACTGCCCAGCTCTGAAGACAGAACAGGAGTAAGGGTGGCAACACCGTGACCCATCTTACATAACCTTGTAGCCCCCATGCAACTCCCTTTTGGTTCAGAGCCCCCAGTTTTAGAAAGGCTTGCGTCCCCCATGAAATCTGTATAGTATAGGGTACAAACACACAAAGGTCAGT
Organism: Carettochelys insculpta; assembly: GCF_033958435.1. NCBI lineage: Eukaryota > Metazoa > Chordata > Testudines > Carettochelyidae > Carettochelys > Carettochelys insculpta. The sequence goes on from NC_134144.1 coordinate 69,652,161, forward strand.
TTTCATGGAATGAGCCCAGATTTCGTGGTCCTTGGTGTGCGTTGCATGCCTGTGAATTTGGTCGGGCCCTACCAATAACACACTGTCCCAAGACCCATTCCATTAAGGCGTTGAGATGCTATGCATGGGAATCCTGGCTTTTCAGTGATGAATGCTACACCCATGTTACTTATTATAACTGGATAATATTTTTATGGTGGAACTTCACCAGCAACCCTATCTTTAAGAAAAATGTCTTGCTTTTTATAGTTATTTTAAGGGTAGGTCTATGCAAATGGTGGAAAGTACAGACATTGCATGCCCACTTAGCCTGGGTATAAACAGCAGCGTAGAAGTGAGCCACTACAAGTTGAACTTCTCTAATCCAGAACTGTCTCATCTGGCAACATCCATAATCTGGCATGATTTTAGTTAGCTGAATGACCACTTACCATGGGTGTGGACAAGTTTCCCACAGTCCCAAAAAGTTTCTTTACAACTACCAGTCCTGGTTCTCAGCATTCTGTGCTGTCGTTTAGCTGTAATTTACCCCAAAATGTCTTACAGCCCAGTAAGCAGTGGAAGTGTTGGCAATGTGCTAGACAATACTGACCTCCCATAGTCAGGCAAACTGTCTCATCTGGTACCAGTCAAGTCCTGACGGTGCTGGACTAGAGAGGTTCAAACTCTGCTTGAGGAAAGCACTGTGCAGACCTGACTCCTAGGTTATATGCCCTATATGCCTCTCTACATTCTTCAGCATTGCCTTCCACATCTCTGTGGCTGAATTTATTAGTGTAGGGTGAGGATACTGGAACTTTTGGTCACTGTGCTGAAAGATTCCAGCAGCAAAGAAAAACTCTGGCTGGAGATGGTGAAAGGCTCTGGTGGCGGGGGTAGGAGCAAGGATGGGAAATTTTCCCCACCACCTGCCCTCCATTTGCTGTAACTATGCACTGCAGCAAACCTGGAAAGAGAGCCTGCCCTTCATTGCATCCTGTAGCTATAAGCACCGTAGGTAGTGCCAAAAGGGAGCACAAGGTCTAAAATTCATTCAAGAATCCTATCGTGATTGGTTTTCATCCTTTAAAAAAAAATTACTAACAGGCAACAGATTTGTGCTGGTCACCTCGGTCAGCCCTTAATAGGAATTGCCCATTTCTGAAATCAGAGCTTTAAAGCCATGAAGCTGTATCAAGATACACAAAGGAATGCTTGCCCATCTGCTACTCCTTGACAATTATCAGGCAGCTCACAGGCTGTAAACTCAGGCATAACCTGGCAATACACCAGGCAGGTTGGCAGGGTTTTTTTTTCTCTCTCAAATGATTTGTTTACTTCATCAGACTCCTCCCATCATTCCCTTACGTGTAAAAATGAAATGGTGCAGGTAAGAGAACTTTTACCCAGAACTTCAGGCCATTAAAAATTTGTTCTGAGTTAAACAAAAATTTTATATGAAAAGGGATCACAGTGCAAACTCTCAAAGACCTACACTGCAGAATCCCAAATGGAGACATGATTATTACAAAACACTAAAGTTATAACAGAGGGCAGGTGTACACAAGCGGCAAGTTGATTGTTTAGAATGTTGCAAGGGATGTCTTAATACTTGGGAAAGTTCTTGTTCACTAGAAGCTGGAAAAATCCTGCTGGTCCAATCTTTTCTACATGATAAGATTTATAGCTATATTGAAAATGTTCTTTGTACTCTACAACTCTGTACAACTGAGTGATGGCCCAGAAGGAAACAGCAGGATCAGGTATAAATTCAGCTTCTAAGTTGGAAAATAGTGAGAGATGGTGCCATGGAATGCGTAACTCCATTTCTTTTGGGAATTTACGACGCTTTACCTTTGCAGATCAGGGCCTATGTATATGCTAGCACCCCCCTTTTCAAAAGGGGGTTCTAATGTAGACACAGCCAGTTCTGTTGACTCTGAAATTGGTACAGTGTAGAGATCTGCCTGGATTAAAGCTGAGTGAAACTTTTCAGCAGTTTCTTGGCAGAAAAAAATGCAGTTTCAGCACCACCAGAATGTATTGTGAGTTCAGCTCAATTCTGCCAACTTATTTCAGAAGAAAAAATGTCCTATTTTTTTAAAAAAGAGTTGCAACACATTTGAAATGAAATATTTACTTTTTCAACGTTGAAACAGCTTTTGACCTTAAAGAAGGTTTTTCTTTTAAAAAAAAAAAAACCTTAAAAATGCTCAACATCAATACAGAATATTTTGGTTTAAGAGGAACGATATATCCTGAACAAACAATTTTTTAACTTTTCAGTTTGCCAAAAAATTGGAAAAATGTCATGTTATGTTCAACCTAAAACAATTTTTATTTATTTTTCTGAATTTTCAGAATTGCTGGCATTTTCTGTTGTTCATTCATTTCTAGTACAGACTTTTGAAAAGAACACAAACTCTGTGACCTCTGTGTTTGATACGTTGCTATGCTCTTGTATATTTAAATGGATTGATAATCTGCTGTGTTGTACGTGAATTTTGAAATTAGCATGGTCCTAAAGGGAAAAATAATTGGTTTTATTTTGATCAATCTATGCCCTAGCGCCAATGGTTTGATGCAAATAAGCAATCTTGAAAATGCAAAATGGCAGATCATTTGCATATTCATGTAGCTGTTGTACATATACATATGGCTAATTTGCATTTTTGTGGCAGAATTCAAGCACTGTAGATGTAGAATTCTGCTAACAAAGGGGGGTTTTGCCAAAAGAAACACAGCTACACTGCTTGAGTTCTGCCATGAAAATTCAAATTAGTCTTATGAATATGCACATTAGCTGTGTGAATATGTAAGTGAGGCCCAGTTTTGCATTTTTGTGACTGCTTATTTGCCTCAAACTGTTGGCGCTAGGGTTCAGTATAGACACAATCACACTGTGCTAGTTTTAATGAGTATTTTGTAGGGGCAATGGAAGGAATCTGAAAATGTAGAGGAACAAGAAAAAAAAAAGAGGTTTCTAGCCCATTCTGAAAAGGGAAGTGTGGAATTATTCCCTGTATATTATTTTGGCTAGATAGATTGCCTGTAATTCTTCTGGGACTTCTGAAATTGTGATCTTTTTTATTGTACTTGAAATTAATTCTATACAGACCTAGTGTCTACGAGGCAAACTGAGGACATCACCTATATGGAGTATTTTACAGGTGCTAGAAGTGTCTGGATTTGACCTGAGATAAATCTTGATATGTTTAAACAGAAGTCAATGATTTGTTGTCATGTTAACTGCTAGTAATGACTTTTGGATGTCATAGTCTTCTTTCATTCCGGGATCTTTATTCCCCTAAAGTCATCTTGTCTTATTATATGGCAGAGTTCTTTAGGAACAGCTTTCTCATGAGACTTTTTATGGATGTCAGTGGGTAGCATGCGTTTGTGTTCATTTGTTGTACTCCTCATCGGCCCAAGCTGGGAAATCTAATTATTCACACAGTGGCCCAGATTTGGTGATGAATCCTGATCATGTGCCATCTCCAGCCTATGCTCAGAAGAGTTGATCTCAGTGCTAGGGGTGTAGAAGAAAGCATGTATAATGCTGTTGCCTAGTGGAAAATTGAAAATGGCTACCAGTGGGAGCATCCATGGAGTCCATGGGGACCAACATCACAGCAGTGGAGTTACCAGTTGGAGGTCTGCCTGCTAAGCTCTCCTAGTGGGAGCATGAAAAGATTAATTGGAGAAGGGTGAGTTGGAGGAGTAGCTGAGTTTGGCCCTGCTGCTAAGCTCGTCTACATCCAAGCTCCCAGGAGCAAGCAGGGGGATCCCTGTCTTCAGGAAAGCAGTAATAGCTTTCTGAACGATGGAGTTATGGAAAGAGGATAGAAGCTGATCATGGAACAAAACTTTAGTAGGACTCGGTGAGAACTTCTAAGACTAAATGGTGATTTGAACATTCTAAAGAAAGTTAATATACCTGACCTCATGATTAACAAGAAGTCCTGTGGCACCTTGTAGACTAACAGATATTTTGGAGTATAAGCTTTCAAGGGCAAAGACCCAGTTCATTATGTATCTGATGAAGCGGGTCTTTGCCCTTGAAAGCTTATGCTCCAAAATATCTGTTAGTCTATAAGGTGCCACAGGACTTCTTGTTGTTCTCGAAGATACAGACTAACACAGCTACATCTCTTATACTTGACTTCATGATGTAATCCAGTCTGGGTAATTGACTGGAGGAACTCAAGTGTCAGAGCTCCGTGCATTGCAGTTCCATGAGAAGACAAAGAGATGTGCTGTGGAGGAGACTACACCATTACTGTTTCATACCAGGCTACCATTGGTTCCTTTTGATCCTTAAGTCACTGTAAAGCCTTGTGTGAAGTTATGGTGCTCTATGTGTACTTAATACCATGTGTCTGAGGTATCGGCTCACCTGTTTCAACCCCATGTTGTGCTTTGATCATTACAGGAATTAGAAATGTTTAGCTGTATTTTGGTGTTCTACCAAATCTGTATGAATGCCATCATACTGATAGTTAAAATTCGCTGGTGTCAGCGTAACTCACACACTTACTGGGTGTGATTCACTGTCCCATGTAGTGGCCATACGTCATTTACAGGGAGAAAGAATACTTTCCTTGACCACTTGCTGCTTTTTAGGTCATGTGGGAGAGGCTCCTGCACTAAACTCCAGAGATTGCAAGGCAAGTCTGCCTCTGGGAGGCTACATCAGGATGTGTGTCAAGAAATCACTAGCGCCTCTTCTAGGCTCATCATAATTTTTAAAGACAGGCTGCTTAAAAACTTTGTCTGAAATTGCCAGACGCACCTATCTAATGAGGAACAAGCTGTGCTGTCCTTACTGACTGACTTTTGCTGACAAATAGTGTGTTTTTGGTGGCACATTTAATCTGCCAGTGTGGTCTGTGAACAGAGTGTAGAGTAAATGATAAAACAAGCTGTGAGAATTATAGCTTCCTTACACCTTTAATAGTGTTTTGGCCTAGCATTGGGACGATACATCCAGTGAAGACAATTCCCACTCAGAAGCATGCTGGATATGATCATTATAAAAATGCAGATACCCCTAGGAGTGAGGGATATTTATTTGAGGAAAGATTATGATCATTTAGATGCAAAAGTGGAGGGAGATGTAGCTATGGTCCAGATCCTGCTTCACGTGATCTTTTGTAACTTAGGAAGAACTGGAGCAAGAACTGGGACTGTGCATATGAAGCAGTGGCAAGCTGCTCTGAATACCCTTGGGATGTCAGTTATGGACATGGCAGGACATGATTTGGAGTGTGGCGGAGTGTTTGGTGTTATGAAAAAGCTGGAAGGTGAAAGAATCTCAATGTAACAAAAGGGCTGTAAATGATGAAGACAGCAGGGGAAATTACACCGTGGTGATGGCCAATTTTCCCTCTAATAGTCTTCATCCATGTGTGGAATAAAGTTTTATGTGTACTGAGGCATGTGAGAATATGCACCACCATTAGAAACAAAAACCTATCGGTGGGTTCCTGCTGGAGAGGGACAGTAGACTTGGTGGACCACTGGTGTGCCATGAGCTGGTGGGTTCTGTATTCTGCATGTGCTGAATGCACCAGTGAATTCAAGAGCGACTCTAATGATAATACAGCTTCTCCTCTTTGTGATGTTGTCTTCCTCCTTTTCCTCCTTAGAATCGGACATAGCAGATTTCGATGGCAGAAGTTCTCTCCTGTATCGATTCAATCAGAAACTGATGAGCACCTTCAAAGACGTCATTTCCTTGAAGTTCAAGAGCATGCAGGGAGATGGAGTCTTATTCCATGGAGAGGGACAGCGTGGTGATTATGTTACGCTGGAGCTGCAGAAGGGGAAACTCGCCTTGCACATTAACCTGGGTAGGAATTAATCCTTTTTATACTTTCACATGTAATTGTACCGAGAGTTGTTTTCCATTTACTTTCACAATTGGTATTATGGGAACATCTGGAAGCCCTAGCTGAGGTCAGGCCCCATTTTACTAGGTGTTGCATATACGCATAGAAAAAATACCAGATCTGAGGAGTTTACGGTCTGAAGAGACAAGGCAAAGAATGGGATGAGAAACAGAGAAGTGAAATGGCTTGCCTGAATTTACACAGTAAACAAGGTGTGGAGCCCAAGATAGAATCTGGGGTCTCCTGAGTAGGAGGTCAGTGCCCTATGTACTGGATTATACCACGTTTATTTTTCTAGCTGCAAATATTGTTCTTTCCTGTTTAATCTACATGAGACCTCAGGGGATTCAGTCGCAATCTGAACTACAATTTTCCCATGGCTTTGAGAGAGATCCCTTTTTAAATTAATCATTTCAGAGCAGGAGTCTGTTCCAGCTCTGCAGGAGGACACATGTAGCATTCCTCTCACAGTTCCTGTGGCTGCTGTCGGCTATGTCTACACTAGCCCCAAACTTCGAAATGGCCATGTAAATGATACACCAACGCTGAGATTCCTCTAATTTGAACCAGGGGCTTTGATTGGTAAGCGCAGCGGCGCTTCGAAATTGATGCGGCTCACCGCCACGCGGCTCGTCCCGACGGGGCTCCTTTTCGAAAGGACCCCACCTACTTCAAAGTCCCCTTATTCCCATCTGCTCACAGGAATAAGGGGACTTCGAAGTAGGCGGGGTCCTTTCGAAAAGGAGCCCCGAAGTCCCCTTATTCCTGTGAGCAGATGGGAATAAGGGGACTTTGAAGTAGGTGGTGTCCTTTCGAAAAGGAGCCCCTTTGGGACAAGCCGCATCAATTTCGAAGCGCCACGGCCACCTGCGTGCTAATGAGGCGCTGAATATGTATTTCAGTGCTTCATTAGTAAACTTCGAAATGGCCATTTACATGGCCATTTCGAAGTTTGGGGCTAGTGTAGACACGGCCTCAATGAAATAAGTGTAGGCTGGGTAGTTTCTATCTAGGCTGAAAACAGGCTTGCCTTGCTCGTCACAGAAGCCCTGCTTTGGACGAGGCGTGCTAACCTCCTTGTTTTTTCACTGATACAAGTTCAGACAAAGGAAAAGAAACATAAGGGCAAATGTCTGCTTGAGCTGGGAAGAACATCTTCTTTGAAACAACAGCTTCAGATCTGTAGCACAAAAAAAACCTGAAAAGTAACAAACTGTTGCAGTGAGAAACTCCATGTCACCTTTTTAGCTTTCATTAAATACACATGGTCCTGGATTCTTCTCTATACGTAAGGTGTTCTTAAGACACTTTAGAGGTCTCTGGTGCCTAATACCAATCAAAGCCCCTGGTTCAAATTAGAGGAATCTCAGCATTGGTGTATCATAGAACGTTTGGTCTGGAAGAGGCATCAGGAGGTCATTGAGTTCAGCCCCTTGCCCAAAGCAGGATCAACACTAACTAAATCATCCCAGCAAGGACTTTGTCAAGCTAGGACTTAAAAACCTGTTGGGGATGGTGAGTCCACCACCTCTTTAGGTAACACCTTCCAGCGCTTCACCACCCTCCTAGTGAAATAGTTTTCTTTTTTTTTCTAATATCCAACCAACACCTCCCCCACTGTAACTTGAGACCATTGCTCCTTGTTCTGCCATCTGTGACTTCTGAGAACAGCCTCTCTCCACCCTCTTTAGAAATCCCCTTTGGAAGTTGAAGGCTGCTATCAAATTGCCCTTCACTATTCTCTTCTCTTCTGCAAAATAAATAAGCCCAGATCACTCAGCCTCTCCTTGTAGGTCATGTGCTCCAGCCCCTAATAGTTTTGGTTGCCCTCCACTGGACCTTCTCCAATGCATCCACATCCGTTCTATACTGGGGGTGGGGGCAGAACTGGATGCAATATTCCAGATATGGCCTCACCAGTGGTGACTGTAACTTAGGTTTTCTGACCAGGACCCCAATGAGATGTTCTGATAACCAGGGATCCCTTTAAATCACCAGAGTCTTGCCCATTCTTCAAGATACTCTCCCCCAACATGAGAATAATCATGTTTGGATTAGGGGCTACTAAAGTGCCTCTGCACTTCTTAAGCATGTCCTCGTAGAGGTTAAAGTGGTTTTGGAGGTACTTTGCTGTACTGGCACAGTTGAAGGTCTGAACCTCATCTCTGATTTTGTTCTGATTCATCTAGCAACAATGTTACTTCTTGAAAGACCTTTCAATGTACATGGCTTGTTTAGCTTTGTCCCTTTCAGTGGGGGTGAGGATAGCTCAGTGCTAAACCTAGGGTTGGGAGCCCAGTCCTTAAATGGGGCCATCCAGGGATCTGCAGCAAGTAGATGTAAAACAGTGGGTAGGGATGGTGCTTGTCCTTACCAAGAGGGCAGGGGGTCAAACTCAATGACCTCCCAAAGTTCCTTCCAGCTCTATGAGATATGTATCTCCATATATTACATTATATTTTCACGGGCCATGTCTATATGAGCAAGTTCTGTCAGAAAGTCAGGCTCTTTTTTGAAAGAACACATACAGTGTCCACACACAAATTGTTCTCTTTCAATCCAAAATCAATATAACGCACCATCTTCCATTTCCAGATCAGGAAAAGCACCTCCTTTCAAAAGCTTCTTTCGAAAAAAAAGCAGGTGTAGAATCTCCACATGCCCTTTTTTGCAAGAGCACTTCTCATGGCACCGTATTTTTCGATCCCTGGCCTGTTCTTTCAAAAGAGCAAGGGCTGTGTGGATGCTCTCTATTGAAAGAGTGGATCAATCTTTTGATCTGCTTTTTTGTGTGTGGACACACTCTTTCAAAAGAAGTTTTTTTTTTAGAAGAGATCTTCCAGAAGAACTTCTTTTGAAAGATAGCTTTAGTGTAGACACGGCCAATATGAAAAGAGCCCAGTAGTAGCAGCTGGTAGACCCGAAAGGTTCAGGAGTTTGGATCAGCTCTTCAATACATAGGTGCCTCTCCGCTGCTCTTAAGAGGTGCTTGGCCTGCAATGCTGAAATGGATAAGCTTTCGAGGGAGAGGTCTTGTATTTCTTTGTGGAGTTGAAAGTTCCATGAGAATAGACTTTCTGGAAGCATTTTGGTGCTTTTTGCTTCTGGACATGGCTATAGAAAGGCGTGGAAAGCCATCAGGATTTGGTCAATTTGCATCTGAGGGATGAATGAAGATTTCTTTCAGTTCTTTGTACAAAGCTGTTTGTTTCCCAAGGGGATATCTCACATATGCTGTGTATGTCAGGAGATCCTGGAGCAGAGCACACAGGGCTATTCGAAACTTCAGGACAGAACAATGGAGTGAACACGCTCCTTCCAAAGGAGCAAAAGTCCAAGCCCCCTTGGTTTTTCCTTTAGCAGAAGTCATAACTCCTGAATAATTTGGCATTGGGAAATCCATAATTCAGTCAGAAAGACACTTGGCAAAAGTGTTCTTTCTGTCAGCTGACTGCTCTCCTTCAGGGCTTCACTTCAGTGGCTCAAAATGGAAGCTGTTTACTTGCCTTAATCCAGGGAATAATAGGGAATAGCCCAGTAGCCACTAAGCCATAGTTGTGGCCTAGTTCAATTTCCTATTTATGACGAAAACAATGATGTTCTGTGTCACAGAAGAACCTCCGCCCACTGTCTCCTGAACCAGGCAAAAAGGGGATTTCCACAATATAGGTTGAACCTCTCTAATCCAGCAGTCTGTTGTCTAGCAACATCTGTAATCCAACATGGGTAAAGTTAGCCAGATATCCACTTATTATGGGTGTGGCCAAGATTTCCACATTCCCATAAAGTTTGCTTTACAGCCACCAGTCCTGGTTCTCAGTGTTCTGTGCTGTTATTTAGCTATGATTTACCCCATATGTCTTCTAAGAGCCCAATGTGAAATGAAAGTGTTAGTAATACTTCTAGACAACATTGACTTCCCATGGTTCAGCAAATTCTCTTGTTTATCCCCACCCCCCTCAAGTCCCATGGGTGCAGTACGAGAGAGGTTCAACCAGTGTTTGATAGACTTCCACTGGAAGTGTTGTCCGAGAGAACACAGAGCCCCTTGATGATCAAAACTGATTTAAGTTGTAGAAAACATGACCTATGAGGGAAGACTTATGGAATTACGTTTGTTTAGTTTGGCAAAGAAGAGTAAGAGGGGGCAGTTTTCACGTATCTAAAATGGTGTTACAAGAAGAAGAGAGGAGGAGGTTCTCATTGACCTCTGATGATAGGATGAGAAGAAATGGGCTTAAATTGTAGCAAGGAAGTTTTAGGATGACAATTAGGAAAAGTTTCTGAACTGTCAGGATGGTTAAACACTGGAATAATTTGCCTACAGAGGTTGTGGAATTCCATTGGAGATTTGTTAAAAGCAGGTTAGATAAACATCTGTTTGGGATGACCTAGATCAGTGTTTCTCAACTGTTTTTTTTATTAAAGAACCCGCTTTAAAAAAAGTACTCCCATACTTATCTCATGTATCCCTTAGGGGCGCACGTACCACTGGTTGAGCAACATGGTCCTAAGGTAATCTGAGGACTTGAAACAAGTGCCATTCAACCTTTCCAGATCACCATACCCTTTTCAGGAATCAGATTTGTTTTGCATCCCACCAAAGTGCACCTCACTTAAAAATGCCTGTCTTACCAAAAATATGCAAAAATATCACAGACTTCGACTGAAAACTTGCCGACTTTCTACCATCTTATTATCAAAAAAATAAATTGGAATAGAAATATTTTACTTACATTTCACCATAAGGCCTATGAAGGAGTAGAAACAAGTCACTGTTTGAATGAGCATTTAGATTGTACTGACTTTATTAGTGCGTTTATGTAGCCTGCTGTAAAACTAGGCTAATATCTAGCTGAGTTGATTTACCCCCTGCAAGAGTACACCTATCTCTGGCTGAGAAACACTGATCTAGATGGTGCCTGGTCCTGCTGGGAGGGCAGAGGACTGGACTCGATTACTCTCTCAAGGTCCCTTCTATGTCTAGTATTCTATGATCTAAAAGCATGAATCCCTAAATGCTTGTGCCTTAAAGTCCCCAAACGACTATAGAGGACAAAGATATTGTGTTAATATGAGTTACTAGAGGTTTTGTTGCCCCAGATTTCACACCGTTGTAATCACCAGGGGCAGCAGCAGCACAACTCTATCCATAGGACATGTACATGAGATTGGTGCTTAACTAGCGGGAGGCTGGTGGTGCCTCTTCTGTGTGATAGCTCCTGTTTTTGTTATCCCCATGGAGCTGAACTCCACCTAGCAAAGGTGGGAGGTTTTAATAAAATTCCCAGGTATAGACAAGGCCAGGACAAAATGAATCAGCATCAGTTTGTCACCACAGCTTATGTCTGAAGGAGTTTGCAGAAGTCATCCAACACTTAGAACGAGCTGAAATCATTCAAACACACCTGGTTAATAATTCCTTCATCATTTCTCCCTTTATGGTTAATTTTGTTTGGTTTAAATGCCAAGGAAAATTTTCCAAGCTGTTTGTTTTTACATAAACTCATTAATTGGTTTTGCATCCAACTAATCTTTGCTTTGCTTTTTTTTCTTGGTCTTATAATGCTATATTCTTATTCATTATCTGCAAGCATACTGTGCCTTACACATGCAAAAGATCCTTTTTAGAATGTAGCTCCATGTGCTGGTGTGTCTGATGCCACTGGTCTCATCTTCCTTCTCAAGAAGTTCTACTTTGAATTCAGGAATAAGAAGCTTTAAATAACTAGCTGCCGTAATTATACTCATTTCATTGCATTTCTGTGAGATATCACATCTGTTTATCCTGGGACCTGAAGTAGAGCTTTTATGAGCCTCAGAATTTGAATTTGGATTTTCATGATTGCAAAGTGTGTGTGTGTGTGTGTGTGTTTTGTGGGGAGACAGGTTTGGGTTCCAAGGTTTTTATCAGATACACAGCTTGATCAATCATTCTGGGATGTGTATCTTTCCATTTCCACTGATTAATGGAAGAGAAAAGAATGCACAGTAGAGGCAAAAAGTGCAGAAATCTTAAGGTAAAAAGCTGTCTAGAAAACAGAAAAGCACTTACTTCTTTGAGATTTGGGCCTGATTATTCTCTGGTTGGAGTAGGATGCTGATCTCAGCTGCACTCCTATACAACTGTACTTACACCACTGACGTCAAAACAATTATTTCAGCTATTTTTCTAGTGCAATGGATGCCAAAATCTGACCCTTTGTAAATATCTGTTCGTGTTTAGATTTCCAGTATCACATTGTCTAAAATATCTGTGTTTCTGTTTGTGTTTTCTCTGGTAAGGGTTAGGTGCAATTTGTTAGTTAAAATGAAACAAAAAAAAACAACAAAAAACTTATGATGGAAATGTCAAGAGTAATTAGACTGTCTGTTTGTGGAAACCCCGAGTTGTGGTACATCTGTTCCTTAATGGGTTGCAGATTTTCACGTAATCCAGATGGTGTTCTTAAAATGTTACATTCTCCACTATGCTTCAGAGCTGAGTAACAAGCAACACAACAATTTTGCCAGTCATGTGTGCTGCTTTAAGCCACAGCCTGGGAAAATCCCCCTCTATATTTCTGCCTCAAATATTGGAATAAGCAAAGACATGATGGTCCCCAAAGAATCCAAGTCAGGTTGACCCTGAGCCCTGCTTCTATTGTGGCAGGACACTAGTCATCCGGCTAGTAGCACACGGACCTAGAAGCCAATCTGTAGTGAGTCTAAATGCTTCACTTCAAGGGTCCAGAGTTCACTGCAGTCTCTCCTCTGTCTGCCTATGCCCCCACAGGGGATGCCAAACTGCGTTTCAGCACCAGCCACACATCGGTCACCCTGGGCAGCCTCCTGGATGATCAGCACTGGCACTCAGTACTCATCGAACGATTCAACAAGCAAGTCAACTTCACGGTGGACAAGCATACTCAGCATTTCCGAACCAAGGGGGATTCAGATCACCTGGACATTGATTATGAGGTGTGTTGGGTTGTAGCTTAGGAGAGAGGTTTGAGCTCACAGAGCAGTCAGTTTTCCTGCTGGTTTTCTGAGCAGGAGAGATTTCTTGTCAACGTGGTTTCTCTCTCCGCTAAAATTCCTTTTGTGGTTAATGCACTTACGCTGTGTGTCTGATGCACTAGGAAAATTGCCAGTCTCTGGGCAAGCAAGGGTGAAAGTACATCAGCCCATGTGCTAATTTGGGACTTAAAGACACAGACCTGGTGGAAGTGATTCCCATGGATCCAAAGGGAGCTGTGGGGTAGCAACACTATCACTGTTTTAATGCACTCTGCAGATGCAGGAGTAATTCAGGTTGCCATAGTAGATAGAACATGGTCCTGTCCTTAACCTGTCCCTTCGCAGCCTAGCCAGACTGCAGATGCCTACAAGCCAGAGGGAAGGTGACTAGGAGAACTCTCCTCTGCCACTGCTGCATGGAGCAGAAGCAGGGAGAAACCTGGTTTGTTCTTTGTTGTTGAGAATTACTCTTCCAGGCCCAGAGACCAGGCTGTCATGGGCAGATGTATTTCACCCTTTTCACTACTTGGGTCAGTGGGTCAGTCCTGTGCTCTGTGAAAAGTGCAGGAAAAGCCTTTTAGAATGATTGTCACCTCAAGCATATGCTTAGATGTTACCTGTTGACGACCACAGTTCTCCTATTTCCCACCCTACTTGAATGCCTCCTGTGTTACTTTTCATTATGCTGTTCCTGATGAGCGAGCTCCAGGAGCGAGCAGAGCACAATGTGGTGTTCGCACAGCCAGGCCCGTCATTCGCGTTTGAACGTACGACACCAGCAGAACTCACTGTTGTGCAGTCATAGGCTGTTTGTCTGCACGTTGGATTCTTTTATCTATAAAGGATCCACTCCCAGCACATGTGGAGTGCAGAAACAGATGGCTTAACAGTAGCACTCATACACGTGTGGCTACTGAATATGCCCCTAGTATGCAGCTACCTCAGGTTCCAGCCAAAATGTTATCAGTATCTTCCATTTCTGTCAGTGCCTGGTGCAGAAAAGAAGAGACACATTGGTGCCCACAGGCACTAATTAATAATTCCCTGGGCAGATGCCAGCATTGCTGTCTTCATGAAATCCTGACTCAGATTTTTTATTAATTCCCAGTTAATTAACTGAGGGTAGTTTTGCTATTGACTTCATTGGGACCAGGATTTCATTTGTGGTGTAGGTGTAACAGTTTGGGAAGCTGACCTAAGAGCATCATAACAGTTCTTTCAGTCCCTTTAGAGCTATGTCTAGATTGAAGGGATTTGTCAGCAGAACCTTGTGTTGGAAGAGATCCTGCGATAAACCTGTTGACAAATCTCAGCCAAAACACAAAGCAGATTGAAAGACTGCTGGGCTGCCCAGCCATTCTATCGGCAAAATGGCCACCCATAACCACAGCCGACCAGGTTGCACGTTGCCCCAGAGGCCGTTTCTGTTGACAGAGGGTCCCCCACAACATCCAGACGGACATTTTGTTGACAGATCTGATGATAGTGTCATTCTTCGTTGTGGCAAGTGGGTACGACTGTTGACAAAAGTGCTGCATTCTGTTGACTTACTTAGATGGAATGGACTTGGCCATCTGGACGCTCCATGGGTTTTATTGACAAAATTCTTTAATCTAGATACAGCCTCAGAAATGCGCTGGGAGACATCCTTTTTAATTTTTTTCCTGCTCAGTTAAGTGGATGTTTTCAAAGAACTATCTGGGATGGCAACAAGATCTTTCTTGAGTGTAACAGCTAATCAAGATGCCATCGTTTTTAATGTACGGATGGGATTGTTTTCCAATGTACATTATTTGTACATATTCATATTGACAAGTCATCTGCCATTTTGTTTCTCTGTCACTCAGTTTTGTGAGATCCTTTGTAACTCTTAGCTAAGTTCAAACCTGCCTGCAATCTTGAGTAATTACATTTTTTTCTCATCCACAATTTTTTTTTCACTTCACTCTTCACTCCCTTTTCTAAATCATTTATGAATACATGGAGCAGCATAAATTCCAGTACAAACTTTTCGGGACCCCACTATTTTCCTCTCTTCATTCTGCCAAGGAACCATTTTATTCCTCCTACCCATTGTTTCTTGTGTTTTAACCAGCTACTGATCCATGTGAGGGCTTCCTTTTTATCCCATGGCAGCTTATTTTGTTTTCTTGAAGAAGACTTTCTGAAAGTCCAAGTATATAATATCAGCTATATTACCTTTCACTTGTTGACACCCTCAAGAATGCTAAGAGATAGTTGAGGTATGATTTCTCTTTGCCAAAGTTGTGTTGACTCTTCCCCAACATATTGTACTCATCTAAGTTTCTGAAAATTCTGTTCTTTGTGTTTTAAGCATTTGGCCTGGCACTGAAGTTAGGCTTACTGGCCTATACTTTCTAATATTGCTTTTGAAGCCTTTTTTTAAATAAGGATTGTATTAGCTATAGTGCAGTCATTTGGTATGTTGGCTGACTTAAACAGTGGTATGCCGCAATTGTAGTTCTTCAATTTCATATTTGAGTTCCTTCAGAATGCTTGAGTGATTAATATCTGGCCCTGGTGACTTATTACTATTTATTTTATCATGTCTTCCAACACTGCTTCTGCTGATAACTCAGCAGGGACAGTTGCTCAGATTTCACACCTAAAAGAGTGGTTCAGGCACAGGAATCTCTGACGTCATCTGTGGTGAATATGACAGACAGAATTCATTTAGCTTCAGAAGATGAGGGAGGAATTTATGTGTTCTCTATACTTTTGGAAATCTAGTTGTATGTCTTCACTGTCCTAATCCTCAAATCTACATATTTTTGATTTTTTTATAAGCTTCATGATAGTGTGAATGAGGAGGAAGCAGAGAATCAAAGCTAGAATTGGTTGACAACTTCTGAACAAAAGGACAGTTTTTTGGTGGAAAAATGTTCTCAATAAAAAAAAAATACCCTAATTATCTTTGTGAAAACAATTGTCACCCTTTTATTTTATTATTTTTTTCTGTATTTTCTGGGTAATATTTTTTTTCAAAAACTTATCAGAAAATCATAGGAGATGGTTTGTTTTGTGTTTACAATGTAAGTCCTTTAATTCTGTCTGTTTCTTTCAGTCTTTAAGCTAAAAACTCTGGGAGTAATTATCATTCTTCTTCGTGTATGTGTGTGGGAGGGTATTTAGAGAAGAGCAAGAAAAATGAGTAGCAGAGTGTGCAGGAATGATTTATGAGGAAAGACAAAAAGAACCAAATAGTGATTGTTTAGATAAACTAGGGGGTCCCTCGTGGGTGGGAAGATCATGACTAATATCCTGGGGGGGAGGGATAGCTCAGTGATAAACCCAGTGTTGTGAGTTCAGTCCCTGAGGAGGCCATTTAGGGAATGGGACAAATGGATGTTAGGGATGGTTCTTGGTCCTGCCAAGAGGGCAGGGGACTGAACTAGATGACCTCTCAAGGTCCCTTCCAGTTCTAGGAGACGTGTATCTCCAATTACATCTAATATCTTGAAGCACTTTAACCATGTGAGACCTCCATAGTAGAGGATCAAAACAGATATGGTAGGTGACTTTCATTTGGAGTTAAAGAATGAAATTCAAGAAAAAGAAAATGTAGGTGAAACTGCCTAACAGTGAGCTTGAACATACTCTGATGGAGATTGTCTTCTGTAGGGCATTCTCAAGGGCTTTTTCCTGTACAGTTGTGCTTCAAAAACTCTCTCCAGTTGGTTGGAAGAATGGACTTCCTGACTTTTTGGCTCCTCCTATTTCTCTATTTCAATATAATACGGATCTCTAATCCTTGGGGCGCAGTTGCTGCTGAGAGGTATTTTGTATTAAGTAAAGCTGATGCCCCAGTGGAGTATAAAGAAGTTTAATTAGCTCAAACTTTCCAAAGACTCTGGTCCCATGGGTATTACAGACCATTTTCTCAAGTAATGTAAATCAGCGTACTGTCATTCACCTCAATGGGGATGAAAACATTTACATTAGCTCAGAATCTGGCCCATCAGGGTTAAAAGTAACCAAGATGTTTTTCCTTCCGTCCACATTTGTATTACTCTAACAGTTCAGCTTAACACTAAAGACGATACAGTGTAATGGAAGTTTTTTTCTCAGCACTCTGAGGAGATTCAAGGTTTAGCTAAATGTAATGCAACTATTGGTTTGGTAATTAAAATTATTACTAATTACTAAGGAAATTCTTTTCTCAGTCATTGAGTACCATAATTGTTATTGATTTCTGCTTTTATGAAACCTAGTGGAGAATTTCTAAGCAGGAGACTTAACAGAACAGAAGATGAAAGAAAAACGAGGGAGCCATGATTTCAGCAAGAAATAATGATTCTCAGCTACAAAAAACACATTGCTATTGCATAACTCCATATGCCAATAACAAACTTGCAAGTGATGTGGAGCTGAAAACTATTTCACTCCTTATTACCTGATATAATTATCAATCAATACAGTGGAGTTGATGAATAATGCATTTATAAAGCAGACGTTAAGATTTTATCCATTCATCTTCTGTTTACTTTTGTTTCTTGTGTTACCTTGCTCCACCACCCACCTCAAAAACAAACAAACAAAAAAAACAAAAATAAAAAAGACCCAACCTTACTACCACTGGTTCATCCCAGCCATCGGAGCAAAACTGGAATCACGAGTATAGACAAGGTTCCAGGGACCGCTGACGTGTAGTCTACGCAGTGTTTTTGTTTTTGTTTTTTGTTTAAAAACAAGCAAGTAAAAGAGGAGGCAGTACATAGCCAACTTTTTGTTCCCTCCTGCCCCCCTGGCTGGGTTCCTAGGGGTCGAACTGACAGTGGCTCTCTGCATCCCAGCCAGCTCCCAGCTGCAGGGCTGGTGGGGTCTTCCTGCCACCTAGCTGGGGATCCTGGCTGGGGCTGCTGAGGTACTGGTATGACATTTTGGTACCAGCACAAAATAATGAGTCTGAGTCTGTCTGTACAGTAATCAGCAGTGTGACTGAAGCCCATCTACTTGGGTTGCTTGGTCATTTAAATATAACAGCCAAGCCATGTCAGCATAGACTGCAACTGCTTGAATGTCTTTACTGCTGTTGTTCAGGTTAGCTGGAGCCCAGATAGCTTATGTACATCTATACCTATTGCAATGTAGATGTGTCTCTAGAGCTTGAGGGTATATGTGACACAGTGACCAAGCTCTCTCCAGCTAGTGGGGCTCTATAGGTCTACAAGACACACAGGTATAAACACTGGTGGTTGCAGGAACCTTATCTACACTATAGTTTTTCCAGTGCTACTGATGAGGGTGACAAAGAGCAGCTATTAGTAACAGAGCGGATTTCACTGCAAAATGAGTCAGTGTAGGGTAGACAAGGCTTTAGTGGAAACGCCCACTTGAAAATTAGCCAGAGGGTTGGGTTGGGATTTTCCTGGCAGCAGAAGGGCATTATGTATCCAAAGATTTTGGGCACCTTATTCTCTTAGATTCCCTTGAAAAACTCAGATGAACACCATGTCAAGACTACACGTGCTAGAGGGGCAGAGCTGTAGCACCGCGGAGTAGATGTGAAGCACAGCATCAGTACAGTTAATTCACCTCTATGAATGGTGTTATGCAGGTTGACAGAGATTCTCCTTCCACTAGCCAGCTCTGCACCAGTGGTTTTATTTTAGCTTTGGCACTTGAGGGTGTGAATTGTTCACGTCTCCTGAACATTGTAGATATGCCAATCTAATTTTTAAGCATAGGCAAGGCCTTAAATTTTTACCCTTTATTCAAGTGGGTGTATCCATGATTAGCAGATTGATGCCTGCTAGCGTGTAACTTTCATGCATTACTCCACTGAGAACAGCTTCTCCTCTGAAGCTTAGGCTTTGGTTCCACTTAAAAGTTAAGTCAACATACCTGGGGTCTCTGGCAATCAGAGATATAAAAAATTAACACCCCTGAGCACAGTCGCTGTGCTCACCTAACACCCACTCCATCCCCACATGTGTGGGTGTGTCTAGATCAACAGAGCAATGCTCCCATCAACTCAGCTCCCGTCACTTGAGAAAGTGATGTTTCTGTGGTGATGAAAACCCCTTCCATAGGCTGCGTCCATGCCATGGAGTTATGCGGGCATAGCTGCAGAGCCACAGTGATGCTGCTTTAGCTCTTTCTAACAGCTGGAGAAGACTAAGGGCCTGGTCTGCCTTCCATGCCCTTGCCTAAAAATCCCCGCAAAATGTTCTTGGCCTTCTAACCTGGCCCCAATCCTCTTCCTCAGAGACTGCTGCCAGAGAACCTCTTCATTCTGCAGCATCCCTTCCTAGGTCTGCCCTCATGGAAACTCTCTCTGACTGTTTTGGAGCCTATGTTAAGCACATGAACCAGCCACCCTGTCACATGGCTGTCGAATCAATATGGGCTTAGACAAGTTATAAATGAATCCATGGCTTCTGGTAACTGCTGCTAAGCTCTCTGTCAAAGTCTTCTGCCATATATAATCTTCAGCTTTCTAATACTAGTACTCCTCTGCTGTACTAATTAAGAACATAAGAATGGCCATACTGGGTCAGACCAAAGGTCTATCCAGCCCAGCATCCTGTCTGCCGACAGTGGCCAGTGCCAGGTGCCCCTGAGGAGGTGAACCGAAGACAATGATCAAGCGATTTGTCTCCTGCCATCTGTCTCCAGCCTTTGACTAAAGGCTAGGGGCACCATACTTTACCCTTGGCTAATAGCCATTTATGGACCTAACCTCCAAAAATTTATCAAGCTCTTTCTTAAACTCTGTTAGAGTCCTGGCCTTCACAGCCTCCTCTGGCAAGGAGTTTCACAGGTTGACTGTGCTCTGTGTGAAGAAAAATTTTCTTTTATTAGTTTTGAACCTACTACGCATTAATTTCATTTGGTGTCCTCTAGTTCTTATATTATGGGAACAAGTAAATAACTTTCCAATATTCACTTTCTCCACACCGTTTATGATTTTATATACCTCTATCATATCGCCCTTCAATCGCCTCTTTTCCAGACTGAAAAGTCCCAGTCTCTCTCGCCTCTCCTCATATGGGACCCTTTCCAAACCCTTCATCATTTTAGTTGCCCTTTTCTGAAGTTTTTCCAATGCCAGTATATAATTTTTGAGGTGAGGAGACCCCATCTGCACGCAGTACTCAAGATGTGGGCATACCATAGTTTTATATAGGGGAAGTATGATATTCTTCATCTTATTCTCTATCCCTTTTTTAATAATTCCTAACATCCTATTTGCTTTACTGACTGCTGCTGCACACTGCGTGGATGTTTTCAGAGGACTATCCACTATAATTCCAAGATCCCTTTCCTGATCTGTTGTAGCTAAATTTGCCCCCATCACATTGTATGTATAATTGGGGTTATTTTTCCCAATGTGCATTACCTTACACTTACCCACCTTAAATTTCATTTGCCATTTTGCTGCCCAATCACTCAGTTTGCTGAGATCTTTTTGAAGTTCTTCACAATCTACTTTGGTTTTGACTATCCTGAACAGCTTGGTATCATCTGCAAACTTTGCCACCTCACTGCTTACCCCTTTCTCTAGATCATTGATGAACAAGTTAAACAGGATTGGTCCCAGGACTGACCCTTGGGGAACACCACTAGTTACCCTCCTCCATTGTGAAAATTTACCATTTATTCCAACCCTTTGTTTCCTGTCTTTTAACCAGTTTCCAATCCATGAAAGGATGTTTCCTCCTATCCCATGACCACCTGATTTACATAAGAGCCTTTGGTGAGGGACCTTGTCAAAGGCTTTCTGGAAATCTAAGTATATGATGTCCACTGGATCCCCCGTCTGCATGTTTGTTAACCCCTTCAAAGAACTCTAATAGATTAGTAAGACACTACTTCCCTCTACAGAAACCATGCTGACTTTTGCCCAACAAATCATGTTCTTCTATGTGTCTAACAATTTTATTCTTTACTATTGTTTCTACTAATTTGCCCAGTACTGACGTTAGACTTACCGGTCTGTAATTACCAGGGTCTCCTCTGGAGCCTTTTTTAAATATTGGCATTATATTAGCTGTCTTCCAGTCATTGGGTACCTAAGCCAATTTAAAGTATAGGTTACAAACCACCATTAATAGCTCTGCAATTTTACATTTGAGTTCTTTCAGAACCCTTGGGTGAATGCCATCTAGTCCTGGAGACTTGTTACTGTTTAGCTTATCAATTAGTTCCAAAACCTCTTCTACTGACACTTCAATCTGGGAGAGTTCCTCAAATTTGTCACCTGTAAAAGACGGCTCAGATTTGGGAACCTCTGTAATATCCTCAGCCGTGAAGACTGAAGCAAAGAAATCATTTAGTTTCTCTGCAATGGCATCATCTTCCTTGATTGCTCCTTTTATATCTCTATCGTCCAGGGGTCCCACTGCTTTTTTAGTGGGCTTCCTGCTTCTCATGTACTTAAAAACGTTTTACTATTGTTTTTTGAATTTATGGCTAACCGTTCCTCAAAATCTTTTTTGGCTTTTCTGATTACATTTTTACACTTAATTTGGCAGTGTTTATGTTCCTGTCTGTTTTCCTCATTAGGATTTGACTTCCACTTTTTAAAACATGCCTTTTTATCTCTCACTGCCTCTTTTACATGGTTGTTAAGCCATGGTGGCTCTTTCTTACTGTGTTTTTTAATTTGGGGTATACATTTAAGTTGGGCCTCTAATATGGTGTCCTTGAAAAGTTTCCATGCAGCCTGCAGGGATTTTACTTTAGTTACTCTACCTTTTAATTTCTGTTTAACCAACCTCCTCATTTTTGTATAACTCCCCTTTTTGAAATTAAATGCCAGAGTGTTGGACTGCTGCGGTGTTCTTCCCAACACAGGAATATTAAACGTTATTATATTATGGTCACTATTTCCAAGCGGTCCTGTAATAGTTACTTCTTGGACCAGATCCTGCATTCCTGTCAGTACTAGATCAAGAATTGCCTCTCCCCTTGTGGGTTCCTGTACTAGCTGCTCCAAGAAGCAGTCATTTAAGGCATCGAGAAATTTAATCTCTGAATCCCGTCCTGAGTTGACATGTACCCAGTCAATATGGGGATAATTGAAATCCCCTATTATTACTGAATTTTTTATTTTGATAGCCTCTCTAATCTCCCTTAACATCTCAGCATCACTATCACCGTCCTGGTGAGGTGGTCGATAATATATTCCTAGTGCCATAGTCGTATTAGAGGAAGGAATTGTGATCCATAATGATTCTATGGAGCAATTTGATTCATTTAGGAGTTTTACTTCAGTTGAGTCTATATTATCTTTCACATATAGTACCACTCCACCACCCGTACGACCCATTCTGTCCTTCCAATATATTTTATATCCCGGTATGATTGTGTCCCACTGATTGTCCTCATTCCACCAGGTTTCTGTGATTCCTATTATGTGAATCTCCTCCTTTGATATGAGGTACTTGAGTTCACCCATCTTATTAGACAGACTTCTAGCATTTGTGTAAAAGCACTTTAAAAAACCAACACTATCTATGTGTCTGCCCTTCATTGATGTGTTGGATTCTTCTTTGATATGTGACTGTTTCTCATCTGATCTGGCCCATACTTTACCATCTTCTCTTTCTGACTGAGTTCTAGGGAATCTCTATCAGTGGAGTCCCGTCTAAGAGAAGTCTCCGTCCGATCCAGGTGCTCCCCTGCACCAATCAGCTTTCCCCCATCTCTTAGTTTAAAAACTGCTCTACAACCTTTTTAATGTTTAATGCCAGCAGTCTGGATCCACCTTGTTTTAGGTGGAGCCCATTGTTCCTGTATAGGCTCCCCCTACCCCAAAAGTGTCCCCAGTTCCTAATAAATCTAAACCCTTCCTCCCTACACCATCGTCTCATCCACGCATTGAAACTCTGAAGCTCTGCCTGTCTACCTGGCTCTGCGCGTGGAACTGGAAGCATTTCTGAGAATGCCACCATAGAGGTCCTGGATTTCAGTCTCCTTCCTAGCAACCTAAATTTGGCTTCCAGGACATCTCTCCTACCCTTCCCTATGTCATTGGTACCTACATGTACCCCGACCACCGGCTCCTCCCCAGCACTGCATATAAGTCTATCTAGATGCCTTGAAAGATCCGCAACCTTCGCACCAGGCAGGCAAGTCACCATACGGTTCTCCCGGTCATCACAAACCCAGCTATCTATATTTCTAATGATCGAATCCCCCACTACTAACACCTGCCTCTTCCTAACAACTGGCGTTTCCTGCCCTGGAGAGGTATCCTCGGTGTGAGAGGATAATATAGCACCCTCTGGAAGCAGGGTCCCAACTATGGGATGGTTTCCCTCTGCTCCCATTGACTTCTCTCCTTCCCCGAGCCTTTCATCCTCCTTAACAGCATCAGGGCTGTCAGGCTGGAGGTGGGACAGCCCTACTATGTCCCAAAAAGCCTCATCAACATAGCTCTTTGCCTCCCTTAGCTTGTCCAGTTCAGCCACCCTGGCCTCCAAAGCCCGCACTCGGTCTCTGAGGGTCAGGAGCTCCTTGCATCGAGTGCACACATACGCCACCCGCCCACAGGGCAGGTAGTCATACATATTACACTTGACACAATAAACAGGATATCTCCCTCTGTGCTGCTGGGCTTCTGCCTCCATTGCCTGCTCTGATTTAATTAAATTAAATTATATATGAGGATTTTAAGTTAATGCTTCAGATGGGGATTATTATAAAGATTAAATCCTCTGCTAGGGTATCTCTAAAGCAACATATGGGGGTATTTTATCTCAAAGAATTTTCCTTTGTTTTGTTGTAATGTATAATCTGTAAAGTTTTACAGTTCCAACCAGCCGTTCAGCCCCAATAAGGTCAATTTAGAGCAAAAATGGCACCGTAAACAGACGGTGTCATCACTGTTTCACCACCATCTACTGAATGGGATCAGAACTACTGAATTATATCCTGCAGACTGAATTGCTGAGGTAAAACCAGGAATCTCCTTTTGTGGAAGTGACAGGCCCTGTGGTTTTGGAACAGAAAGATCTTGGTTCAAATCCAGCTCCAAGCAGGCAACAAGGGACTGGACACAGTTTTATCAAAATTAGGTTGATGGATTCCCCTTGATGTTGCCTGGCAACACAGGGTGTTCTATGTCCATCCTCCATTGTCAATATAAAGGCCCTTTTTAGCTTACTCACCCATTTGCGTCTTGATGTTCTTTGCTCTATTGGACTGTGGGAAGTGGATACTATTGACATCACAATGCAGATGTGTCAGTGTCCTTGTCCATGTTCTGAAATGATTTAGTCACTGGTTGTGCTGATTGCACCTAGAAACCCTCTGGTATCTGTACTTGACAATGAAGGCAGTGTCATTTAATGCTGGATGATTTGATCCCAGGGGACCTGTCCTTGCACTCCATGTAGTGCAGAATGCTGATGTATTGGCGGCTTTCTTTGCACGTGCACCATGGGACAAACACAAACAATGCCTTTGTGAACAGAGCTATACAACACCCCTGCAAAGTATTACTGTCTACATTCAACAGATGGGGAGGGCTGCTCTAAATCAGAGCTCTAAACCTGCCACCCACAAGCCGTTACTTATTGTTTGCATTTACTATCTCCACTGATTACCCATGAGGATTGTTAGAGGTCCCAACTGAAAGAAAAGTCCCAATGTGCTAGGGGTTGCATATACACATAGTGAGAGAATTCAGAGTCTAAGGACAAAGAGGAGACAAAGGATGAGAATGGAAACAGAGGTGAAGTGACTTGACCAAGGTCAAATAGTATGTCTGTGTCAGAACCAAGAAGACAGCTCAGGGCTCCATAGTTCCACTTTTGTACCTTATCCATTAAGACATGTGCTAGCTTTACTTCATGAGGTCTTGTGTAGGTAACTGTAGCTCTACACATTCCTTTCCTCTGCATTTTGGAGTTGCACCTGAGTGTTGTCTTTGTTCTTTCCCAAAGCTCAGTTTTGGAGGGATCCCAGTCCCAGGAAAGCCAGGAACATTTCTGAAGAAAAATTTCCTTGGATGCATCGAGAACCTTTATTACAACGGAGTCAATATAATTGACCTGGCAAAAAGGCGTAAACCTCAGATCTACACAGTGGTGAGAATCAGATATGTCTATTTCTTTTCTTTGCTTCATCATTTCCTTCCATTCCCATGAATTGACAAATGCTGTCTCTTCCACAAGATGATTTCAACTTATATTAGACAGTTATGTGTACAATTAGTTCAAAATATATTCACCTCAGCTGCTTCTGAGAGCTATTTAAAGTAACATGCCAAAATTTGCTGGTTTTACTAAATTCTAGCTATACTTGAATCTCAGGAAGCTGAATAGAAAGAAATATTTTACCCCTTTACCTAGTGAATTAAATGTGGATCAAAGTACCTGAGTCTCTTGAAACAATCCTCTTAGCCCATCCAGAATAATAAAAGCAATAGAGTCAGATTCTGATGCTCTAAGTGACTTTCAATAAAACCTTATTCCCTGAATAGACTTCAAGCTAATCATCAAGAGTGAGGGTTCAAAACTCTGTCACAACACTTGGTCTTAAATTGAAGCTGGGGCAAAAGAAGAATTACAACACTTTCAAAAAATGTTTCAGTTCTTCACACATACCTTTACCTATCAAAACAAAAAGCAGTCAAGTAGCACTTTAAAGACTAGCAAAATAGTTTATTAGGTGAGGTTTCGTGGGACAGACCCACTTCTTCAGACAGTAGGTCTGTCCCACGAAAGCTCACCTAATAAACTATTTTGCTAGTCTTTAAAGTGCTACTTGACTGCTTTTTGTTTTGATAGTGTATAGACTAGCACGGCTTCCTCTCTGATACCTTTACCTACTTCAGATGTGCGCAGTGTGGAGGTTTGGGAATTGTTTGCCAGCTCTAGAGTTGGAACAATGAGGAAAAGAGATTGGAAGAGAAGAAACATCACTAAAAAAGGCTTTTCCCGCTATGATTTCTGTAGTTAGTTATGTCTTGAAAGTCAAATTTCACTGAAATGTCTGTCCAAAAATAGGAGCATTGTATGTACACACACACACACACACACACACACACACACACACACACACACACACACACACTGTTGTCAGATGTTTCTTGTGAATTTACCCTTTCCAGGAATAAATAGAAGGATCTTTAAGTTCATGTGGAAAGAGAATGGTACACTCAGCTCTAGGCTTCAGGATTTAAAAAAACAAACAAACAAACAAAAAACCACTGTGATTTTTCATATCCTGAGAGATCTAATCATGCTGCCTGTTTTGGGTTGTTGGACAGTTGTATTTCTTCGGGGAACTTCAAGTATTTGGAAGAAAATGCAAGTAATGCAGACCTGAGCACTGAAAAACACACATTAGTGTGACAACTGAGTCATACTAGAATACATGCCTAGAATACATGGCCAGGGTGCTACCCCCAAAGCATTCCAGCTTTCATGGTGTGGACAGCCTAGGGCAAAAGTCCTAAACTACATAAGTAGAAGTTGCCATTGCTGAGAATAATCTCTCCAACAGCCTCCCCACACACCACCACATGGCATTTTGATTTTCTCACGCATGACAGATCCCTTCCATGCCTCAGGTGTAGTCAGACATCCCACCGTTCACTTCCCACACAAGCACTTCACTGATGCAGAGTTTGGTGATGGAAGACTGTGAAAAGGGCCCCTGCCTCATGAAAGATCTTGTGGGCAAAAAGACCCATAGTCCAAGGCAATCATGGTCTTCAAGGGATGATTCTACACCCACAGTGCATCAGAAAGTCACTTTGACACTCTGACAAGTATCAGAGAGGTAGCCGTGTTAGTCTGTATCTTCGAGAACAAGAAGTCCTGTGGCACCTTATAGACTAACAGATATTTTGGAGCATAAGCTTTCGTGGGCAAAGACCTGCTTCAGAATCTGTCGACAGAGGCTCTATGCCTCAAACTTTTCCTGGCAGAGTTCTGTCTTGAAACTGCTGCATTTTGTCAACAGAGTCTGGACAGAAGGCATCTTTAGTGTGGACGCTCCCTAGTTTTGTCAACAGAAGGCTTCTTTTGTTGACAGAACTCTACAGTGTAGACCCAACTTTGATGAAAAAAGAAAATCCTGATCAATAAGAGGAATGTCACCCAAAATGGAAGGGGAAGAAAATGCAGATTGGCAATATAAGCCTTCTGTTTACACTATAAACTTAAATGCTGCTTTTTTTTATCATTGCACTTATCTTTTACCACAACTTGTTTGTAGTCACTGAACTTGCAATAAATGCCCTTCAGGAAAGGCCTTGGGAGAACAGGGCAGGCTGTCTCTTCTGAACTAGAATTTGCCTCTAGATTTCACTGTCTTGCTCAACTTTTAACTGTTCTGCTTGTGAATCCCAAACAATCTTAGTGATGATCTGCCTTCTTTCTAGGGAGCTTTTTCTTTCCATTCTAGTAGACCTTTCCCTCCAGTCCTTGAGGCTGGTGGTTGTGGTATAGAGTTCTGGCATTTAATCTCTTATATTATTGTTGTTTGAAGTTGCAAAATGTTGTCAAACTTCCATAATCATCATCTGCCCCACCACTTTGGAATGAAATCTCATTTTCACCAGGAGTTCTTGGGAGACCTTTGCAAACACTTAACAAAAGAATATCCCATCTCTTAAAGAGCCTAATTGTAGCTCCTGGGGCAGATTTTCTGTGCTGGTCCACTCCTTTTATGTAGTCCAGACAATGGAAAGGGAGTGGAGACTGACCAGTCTTGGAGAGGCTGCAAACAGTGTTGAGCTACTTCCTATGCAACTCTCCTGATAGTTCTTGACCTACTTGGTGGAGAGGGGCTATGGAGAGAGCATGGTGATAAGAATATAAGGTGGTCATACTCCATCAGACCAATTGTCTATCCAGTCCAGTATCCCGTCTTCCAATAATGGCCAAAGCCAAGTGCTTCATATGGAATGATGAAAATAGGCAATCATTGAGTGATACATCCCTGTCTTCCATTCCCAATGTCCGGCAAAGAGAATCTACATACATCAACCTGTCCATCCTGGCTAATCACTGTTCATGAACCTGTTCTCCTTGAACTTATCTTGTTTTTTGGCTCCAGTTATAGTCTCGACATTCGCAACATCTTCTGGCAGGGAGTTCCACAGATTGATGCACTATGGCAATCCCCAGCTTGTGAATAGTCACTCAAGGCACCATGCATAGCCAGGACAGATTAGAAGGCTGGCCCTGGGGTCAGGAAGCAATAACATCCCTCATTTCTGCTGTATCCACCAGAAGCTGGATACAACAGAACATCTGCCTTCTCGCCTCCACCCAAGCATCTTGACCATATCTACACCATTTGGCTTTCAGTTCAGTCTTTAGCAAGATAACATAAACTTTCAGGCCTGTGTGAAAGAGACATTGACTAGAACACATAGGGGAAATAGATTGTCAGTAAGAAAGAAATGGTCAAAAAATGCAGTTCTTGAGTTTTTTTGACTCCATGCCATTTTTCCTATTCACTTAAAACGGGAAAAGTTCCATCCACCCTACCCCAGGTTCATAAATACATTATAGGATTTTGTTTAAATAACTGGGAGAAGCCCCTCCCCCCGCCCAGTTTATTTGAGATCTGGAAGGAAGGTGTCAGACTTTTCAGATTTCTACTGTAAACAAGAGTCATCAGCCCTCATGTGCTTGAAATTGCAATGTCCACTTGCCCTGCAGAATCTGAGAATGATTGAGTCAGATGGTGAGGGACGTGGTGATACTCAGATGCATCAGTGTACTCCTTGGGGAAATAACCAATTGCCATCATCAAAGAGTGAAGAGAAATATCTAGTGACAAGAGAATGTAAACTAATAAGTCATTCCTTTCCAAACATGCTATTCAGCTCAGTTGATTTGAGGCACTACCATCTTGAGAAGGGTGTGCTGGTCTATACTCATATTTCATTCTGTCTAAGTGCTTTTATAAATGTTGATGGTTACTTCTTGAAATCAGGCCAGTCAATTCTGAAGATCCCAAATTATGCTTACGGGTCAGAGAGTTGGAAAATAAAGCAGTTTTTCTTTAGATGAAGATGGAAAATATCAGAACCACTGAGAGAAAATTGACCTGGATCAGCTCAGTATTTTCCAAGATTTGTCTTTTCAAAGTCCACCATAATTCCCACAGAAGTGGGTGGGCTACTGTGAGAAAAAGATAGAGCTGCATCCTGGCCTACCTAAGGACTTCCAATGGTGGATGGCTGAGTCAGGGTCACAGAGGTTTTCCTTTAGATTTTTTCTCTGTGGGATTTTTCCCCACTTTTCACAAACTGCTAAAGCAGAATGCGAGTTAAGTAATGTCTGAATCCTACAAAATCCCTTACGGCCATAGTTCCCAAGCTGTGTGCTGTGAATCTGAAACAGGAAGCCTTTTCCTTACTTCTTACTAAGCATCTTACACTTATTTGCTAACCTTGATCTTTTTCTTTCTGATTTGTCCTCCTTGATTACTGTTTTTGGTTCTCTCTGCCTTAAATATTGAGTCTGTTCTGGTATGGCTATGGTCTGAAGAAGTGGGTCTATCCCACAAAAGCTCACCTAATAAATTGTTTTCCTACTCTTTAAAGTGCTATTTGACTGCTTTTTTGTTTTGAGTGCATCAGTAGGGGAGAGCATGGCCTTTGGTTAGCAGATGGGGTAGCGATCTTGCCATCTGCAACACTGTGACACTTCTCTAGGCACCCAGGGCTGTGATTCATCCTTGCCAAAGCTCAGCTGGGTGTGAGCTCCTTAACACCACCAGCCTGTCAGCCAATCAAGTACTCGCTGTACCAGTCCTGCTGGTTGACAAGAGATGCACCCAGCAGCTGACTCCCACAGGAGACGCTTTGAAGGTATCTGGCCCTGATCACTGGATAGCCACAGAAATCCCAGCTCCTCAGTTCCCAGAGGAGCAGAGCACTCCAGTTTGTCAGTGTCACCTTAATTATCACACCTAGTTCTTGAATCCAATTATTAGAAAATAAAAGGAAAAAAAAATAAAGAACAGAGATTCAAATAGAAATCAGGGTAAGTGATGGATACAGGTGATTATATACAAAGCAAAAAGATCGTATGCAAACTGGAGCCTATGATTATTAATAGTCATTTTTCCTAGCACATGAAGTAGATTCTTGCTCCCAAATTCAGTCATTTGCTGGGCCAAGAAACCAGGATTCAGTCTGTCATGAAGCAACCGGCCTATCAAGGTACTTCTTCAGTGAATGGCCATCGTCTTTCTCCACCATGTACAATACTGAATCTCTTTCTTGCTCTTTTGGCCTTCCCTTTCACTTCCAATTCATTTCAGTATTTATCATTCTCCTTTAGTGGCTTTCCATTAACTTTTCAAGGTTGTTGCCATGGTGGACAATTACACAATGCACTACATTATTAGCCAGGTGGAGAGAGTGGCAATTCCTGGCCACTTGAAAGGGCTCTCATTGAGACATACAGTTCCCTGGTTACACAGTTTCATTATTCCTAAACATTACCGTATTCACATCTCACAGTGATTAGGAGTACCAATAAGTGCCAAGCTTTCGGTAAAGCCATCATCTGTTACCTTTATGACTAGATACAACAAAAACAGTGTATTTGGTGTTAGCAAATCCCCTAATTAATTGACTATGTGTAGGATGCTGTCAATTTCATGCTAACAGGATTATAAAAATGGGAAATTTCATTATTTCAGATAGTTAAATCTGAAATTTCATGATGTTGTGACTGTGGGGGTATTTACCCAAAAATGAGATATGTGGGGTTTACCAGGGCTGAGGCCACACAGCCAAGTTATTTTGAAATAACACCTATTACTTCAAAATGACTTTGCTGTCATATACACTATGCACATGATCTTTTGAGATAAATTCAAAATTGTTTGTTTTGAAATTGGTAAACCTCATTGCAGGAGCAATAGTGCCTATTTCTATATAACTATTTCAAAATAGGTGCTGTTCAGACACGGGATAATGCTTATAGTAAGTGCTAGTCCCTGGGGCTGTGGCTACACTACTCCTCCCTTTTGGAAGGGGTGTGCAAACAAGGCCCATATTTAAATATCTCATGCCTCATTTGCATGGAAGAGCTGATTTTTGAAAGCCAAAACAGTTGTGTAGACAGGGCTCACTCGAAAGGAAACCTGGCCTTCAAAAGCACCCTTTTTTCAGAAAAAAAAAATTAGAAGGGTCCTGTTGAAAGCTGATAGGAATAAGGGGATTTTGAAATGTGCGTGGTCCTTTTGAAAACGACCCCCATGTTGCTGAGCTGTGCATGATCAAAACACGGCACTTTCAAAGTGCCACGGCTGGCAGCATGCTAATGAGGCATTGAATATTCATTTCAATGCCTCATTAGTATTCTCCAATTTGGCCATTGGCATGGCCAGTTCAAATTTTTGTCCAAATGTGGCCACAGCCAATGTGTTTTGTGTGGGATTGAATTTGGTAAGGCCCTAAATATGTGCTTTAAGGTGTCATCTAAATTACACATGATAGGTAATCTTCATAGTACCTATGTGTGTACCTAGTATATGAGGGAAAATTAAATTTACCCAACTAGCTTAGGAGATGGAGTCTGAGATATTCATACTGATGGTTTAAGTTATTTTTTCAATCCCCTTCAGCCTCATTATATTTTGACTCACAGAGTTTAAAGAGGAAAACAACTTCAATAAAGAAACTAATAAAAAGTTGATCAAAATTGCTTTGCAGGCACCTCTCTATTTTAAAGTGGATACTGCTGAGTTTTAATAATAATAATAATAATAATAATAATAATAATAATCTCCTTGCTCTTATGCTTTGTTCCAAAGAATAAAATCTAATAAACTGCAGACAAGTTTACCCAGGACTGGCATAAAGCATGAGCCAGTGTTTTGGTAATTCACAGATTTCATCAAACTCATGTGTTATGTTCATTCCTCAGTAAGGTGAATTTGAAAGTCTGGCCTTAGTGTTGTTGTCCCTGGTCCCAGGGAGGGGACTGAGTGATCTGTACATTTGTTTAATTTATTTCTTGCTAGGACTCCCTCCCCAGAAGGAATGATTTATACATATTTTTTTCAAATTAGCTTTATAGCTGTCACTGTCATTTGCAGCCAAGTCTCTGTGTATTACAAAGTGATGATGTTCAGTTACTGCAAGTGCAAAGGCTATAAAATCTTTTGTTAAAATATTGGCCTCTGACCTAAAAGCTCAGGAGGCTGAGATTTAAAAAAAATATAATAATAATAACAAACCCTGTGAGCTGCTTAGGTAAATATATAATCCCCAGGAATCCCACAGGGAAAATAATTTAGACTATGGAATGCTTTAGTGAGGTGAAATAATACTTTTCCTTGTAGGGCACAGTCTCTGAATAAATAAAAAAAATAAAGCCAGCAGGGCCCTCCTCTCCTCTTTGTTTAACATATGAGACCTTTTCTTATGCTCAGGTAATCTGAGTTTTAGCCATTTACCAGCCACTTTACTTCTCTACCCATAATTCTTTCCAGACAAAACATGTCTGCTTTATTGGATGCTATCCCCCAAAGTAGTTAATGAGTGGAATGAAGATCCCCTGTTCCTTCAGGAGAAGAAGGAGCTCAGAAATATTCCTTGCTTGCTCTCCCAAGTCACACTGTTACCATGGTCTCTAACCCTTTTGCAGGCTAAGTATAGAGAATTCTTGCTCTGGTGATTGTTCTCTATCGTGTTCTGATTTATCAGCATCAGTTCATGTGGCTCTGTGCTTTTCCTCAGAAACAGAGGACTACATAAAAGTCAAGGAAAAAGTAAATGTTTCATAAACATCTATGTGTCTAAGGTTTGCGTAGAGGCCCTCAGAAGTCATTGGAAAGTGGCCAGTTTACTTTGTATTTAGTGTCATTACCCTCAGAATCATCAGAAGCCCTGTGTGGTTGTAATACTTGTACTCAATCAACTACATAGCAACACTGTCATTCGGTTGGGTCTTTTACAAAAAAGGTTCCATCTCTTCCCTGAACACTAATGTTCTGTATTCTTCTATGACTTTGTGTTCCATCAACATCTTGTCCAAATTAAGATACATCACACCCACTCTGTCTTTCCTGAAATTATCATAAGTGATAGAACTCTTTCATAAGAGCAGTGTTCTGGTAATTCACAAATTTCATCAAACCCACCTCTTGTGGTCAGAGTGTGAGTCAGAACAAGAAGTTGTTGAGGAAATACTGAAACATCTCCATTTAATTCTGTAAATTCAGACAGTTCTGCTTGTAATAGCAATAAGAGGCCATTTGAATGGATTTCACTATTTATTTAAAGAACAGTTAATCAGTTTGAAGACATCAGATTCAGTAGCCTTCTCAAATGCCTGATGGTAACAGAGAGATAGCTGTGCTAGTCTACACACTATCAAAACAAAAAAGGAGTTCAGTAGCACTTTAAAGACTAACAAAATAATTTATTAGGTGATGAGCTTTCATGGGACAGACCCACTTCTTCAGATCACAGCCATACCAGTGGGTCTGTCCCGCGAAAGCACATCACCTAATAAATTATTTTGTTAGTCTTTAAAGTGCTACTCAAATAACTGATGATAGTGAGCTGGGCTTTCTGGCAGCTGTACATAACTGATCCCCCTTTTGTCTCTAGAGACCAGGTGCTTATCCTGTTTCTCTGCCAATGAACATTTATTTTTCGATTAAATTGGGTCAATTTGTAAAATCAGCTGTTTGCTGAAAGTCTTGTATGTACTCTCAAGGGTTCCAAAATTGGTGCCAAATGGATCTGATGAAATATGGTTTTATAGGGAACTATTTATTTGACTAACTCTAATGAACTAACTTTTGTGGATAATACTCATTGCAAATTTAACCCCTTTTATTTTGCAAAGCATTTCTCATTTTAGTAGATGAAATATTCCACACAGGGTGCTTTGCATAGTATTCTTTGGAGCTACCTGAAGTTATGTCCTTTTAAATTTGAATCTTGTTAGCTCTGTGAATTTGGGGAGGATTAGTCTAGATTAACACATGGCTGGGAGACCAATCAGAACCCATCATTACTCGTAATTCTTTAAGTAACTTTTCTATCTGGGTAAATCCTGCCCTCTCAGCTTAGCATGCTGCTAAGAGGTATTGTGCTGATTTTCAGTTGAGATGGAAAAGTCTGCTTGAAGCACTAAAGATCCTAAGATATGTTTTTAAGTGTGGAGATATTTACTTCAGTATCCTGACCAAATTCAAACTCAGGTATTCTGCTTTCCTAAAATCCTGCACCAACTTTAACTAGACAAGTGATGTGTCACTTTTTAAAGTTACCAGGGTAGATCGATTAGTGGAGGTAACTAACTTTGCATTCACGGAGCTGAACTGGCTTATACCAGAAGTGCAAATTGCCCCATTCTGAAATTTTGCTGTGCATTAGATCAGCCACACCATCGTGGGTTCACTCAGCTGCCCATCTACCAATATAATGTATGCCATCATGTGCCAGCAATGCCTCTCTGCTATATATATCGGACAAACTGGACAGTGTCTACGTAAAAGAATAAACGCACACAAATCAGATATCAGAAATGGCAATGTACAAAAACCTGTAGGAGAGCACTTCAATCTCCCAGGCCACACAGTAGCAGACTTAAAAGTAGCTATCCTACAGCAAAACAACTTCAGGACCAGACTCCAAACAGAAATTTCTGAGCTACAATTCATCTGCAAATTCGACGCCTTCAGCTCAGGCTTAAACAAAGACTGGGAATGGCTGGCTAAATACAAAAGCAGCTTCCCTTCCCTTGGTGTTCACACCTCCAGATCAACTGCTGGTAGTAAGCCTCACCCTTGCTGACTGAGCTAACCTTGTTATCGCCAGCCTTGCTCTGGCTTATTTATACCTGGCCCTGCAGATTTCCGAGACCAGCATCTGATGAAGTGAGTCTGTGCTCACGAAAGCTCATGCTCAAAACTTTTCTGTTAGTCTATAAGGTGCCACAGGACCCTTCATTGCTGTTACAGATCCAGACTAACACGGCTACCCCTCCAATACTTGGTTTATTCTGGGGTGTATTTCAGCCCATCAGGAGAAAAGTTGCAGAGACTTCTGAGACTAAATCATATCTAAACTCTAGCTCCATGTGACCATATTATGCCATGCACAGATTTTGTTTGCTGCTTGTGAAGCAGATAGATCCCACATCCTAATGCAATGGGAGTAGAGACTCAGAACAATACGAAAAATGCTGATCATTCTCTCTGAGCTAAAGCCTACGCATTTTTTTTAGAAGTCCATGAAAGTCTGACTTTTTTGTAGAACTATCTGAAATATTTTCTGTCAAAATTTCAATAACAATTTTCTTCTTCATTTTTTAATTTCGTCTATACAAATATGGACATGTAGGGCACAAGTTCACAATTTCTCTTTGCTGTCGTCCAGCCTATTTATTTATTTATTTATTTATGTAATGTTCATGTGTTTCTGTGCCTTATGGTTTTGGTTGAGGACAGAAGAGTCCCTGAAAAGTTATCCTTCTCTTATCTCTTACTTAGATATACTCAAAACCTTTAAAAGGTTATGAGCTAATTTCCATCCCATCTCTCACGTGATTGAGGCTCAGATAAGATTGGATATAATTCAAATTTAAAAAAATCTAAATACTCATTCTGACAGTACTTACCCTCTGTTTCCTTTTACCATTGCTTGTTTTTGTACAAACAGTTTTGTACTAAGAAAAATAATCCACAAAGGCCATGTCTACACTAGCCCATATCTTTGAAATGGCCATCCAAATGGCCATTTTGAAGATGACTAATGAGGTACTGAAATACATATTTAGCGCCTCCTTACCATGCCAGCAGCCGCGGCTCTTCAAAATTGCCGCTTCTCGCTGCCACGCGACTCATCCACACGAAGGTCCTTGTTGAAAGGACTCCACCAACTTTGAAATCCCCTTATGCCGATCAGCGGATAGGAGTAAGGGGATTTCAAAGTTTCTGGTGTCCTTTCGAAAAGGAGCCCCATTTGGACGAGCTGCAGCAATTTCGAAGTGCCATGGCCACTGACATGCTAATGAGGCGCTAAATATGTATTTCAGTGCCTCATTAGTCATCAGCGAAATGGCCATTTGCATGGCCATTTCGAAGATTTGGGCTCGTGTAGTCATAGCCAAAGAGTTTGTTTCATACAGGGACACATTAATTGTCTTTCTGGATGTAGGGTGCGAGAAGAGTTTGTAACGGTCTCATGAGAGCAGATCGACCCCTCTGTGAATCCTCAGGAGAATCTAAACAGACCAGTCTGTGCAAGGTGAAAGCTGCAAACTGCCATGGGAACAGCTGCAGAATAAGCCGCGCTTGCCAAGATTTCAAGGCTACACTGGCAGTAGGCCACAAGAGATAGTGATAAGAAATGCATAGGCAATTTTAGGCAATCTTATGTTAATGAGCTCAGCTTTATCAGCTAGTGTTAGGAGGCCTGTTACAGAGCCTCTCCCCGAGCGAAGCTCCGGCGCGTCGGGTTTCCCCCCATGGGTGACTGCGGCGTCTCCGGGGCTCCCGTCGCGGGTGTCACGCGCTTTCAATAAACCAAATATAGCACTCTCCTTCTGGGTGCAGCCTCGTCTCTGGGGAACCCGAGCCTGGTTGGCTACAAT
Source organism: Carettochelys insculpta (assembly GCF_033958435.1). Taxonomy (NCBI): domain Eukaryota; kingdom Metazoa; phylum Chordata; order Testudines; family Carettochelyidae; genus Carettochelys; species Carettochelys insculpta. Next base: position 69,688,594 of record NC_134144.1, read on the forward strand.
TGGCGCAGCGGGCAGGGTTCTCCAGGTACGATGCCTTTTTGGTTGAAAGCGGGGGAGGCAGGGAAGCCAGCGCTGTCCCTGTAGCGCATAACAGGATAGCCCTCGACGGAGCGATGGGGGCTGGTAGCGCGGATGGTGGCCTGTTGGGCAGCCCCAGCGGACTGTCCGGAGTTGCAGGAGGTGGCAGGCATGACGCCGGTACAGCTACCTTCAACCCAGATGACAGCATGGCACCTCAACTCCTTGTCATCTTCCTGACTACCTCGCTGACCTCTGCCACACCTAAGCATCTCCTCAGGAATGCCATCCAGTCTATCGTCTCCACTGCTGGTGCCACGGATTGCTGGATGTGTATCCTGCTGAACTCCTCTGCCAGATTGGGAATTGAGTTTGTCCCTCTGAACCTGAATGATTGGTGGGACAAGAGCAACATCTTCCAGTGGGGACCAGTCTGGTTTGATGACAGCAACGTCCACTCCTACCTTCGCTGCGGCCCCTGGGGTTCATGCTGCGATAGGGTAAGCCCCTACCTGGATAAGGAATCTGGAAGTTCTGGTTCTGGTTTTGGTTTTGTCATCATACCCTGTAACAGGATGAGGTTTGCTGGAATTTGAGTCCTTGACAACCTTGTCGTCCCGGGTGCTGGGAGGGTGGAACTGAGTGTCTTGCTTGTAATTCCTCGGAGTGGAAGCCATCGCGTGCGAGGAAGCTCCAAGGTTAGGCTGGGCCCTTCTGTCCCGTCCTCCTAGCCAAGCTGGTGTGGGTAGAGGTAACCGGTTTGAACTGTCATGGAACTGGGTGTCTTGCTTGTAATTCCTCGGAGTGGAAGCCATCACGTGCGAGGAAGCTCCAAGGTTAGGCTGGGCCCTTCTGTCCCGTCCTCCTAGCCAAGCTGGTGGGGGTAGAAGTAACTGGTTTGAACTTTCTGGATTAGACCATAATTCCCATCTGCCTTCCTGTCTAATTGTTCTCTGTCTGAGTGTCAGCAAGGGATGGGGTGGGTCACGGATACCTCTGAGCGTGCACATATGGGCATGGCCCAAGCAGCTACCCCGTTCAAGTGGAAACACTACTTACAGCAGTGCATGCGCTTGGGAGCCCCCACACTTACTGTTCCACACACCCTTCTCCTGGGAACCATTATTTTTAACTTTGCTTTCACTGCTCTCATATGCTGTTGTCAAGTCTGTTCCACAGGTGCACACTGTGTTGTCAGAAGAGCATCAACCACCTCACTTGATTCCTGCTAGCCTCGGCGTTCACAAAGGGGTCGCGGGGAGGAGTGTAGGGTGCGAGAAGAGTTTGTAACGGTCTCATGAGAGCAGATCGACCCCTCTGTGAATCCTCAGGAGAATCTAAACAGACCAGTCTGTGCAAGGTGAAAGCTGCAAACTGCCATGGGAACAGCTGCAGAATAAGCCGCGCTTGCCAAGATTTCAAGGCTACACTGGCAGTAGGCCACAAGAGATAGTGATAAGAAATGCATAGGCAATTTTAGGCAATCTTATGTTAATGAGCTCAGCTTTATCAGCTAGTGTTAGGAGGCCTGTTACAGAGCCTCTCCCCGAGCGAAGCTCCGGCGCGTCGGGTTTCCCCCCATGGGTGACTGCGGCGTCTCCGGGGCTCCCGTCGCGGGTGTCACGCGCTTTCAATAAACCAAATATAGCACTCTCCTTCTGGGTGCAGCCTCGTCTCTGGGGAACCCGAGCCTGGTTGGCTACACTGGAACTACATTTAATTTCCAGTGAAAAAATAAAGACGAGATGTGGACTTGAAAATGATAGGGTATAGTTCTATTACCTGTCTTGTTGTTTCAATAAGACATTTGTCAGCCACTATATACAATCCTACACATCAATCAGATATTGTTCATTATTATTATCCCATTTAAATGAGAGATCAGTACTAATGAGAGGCTGTACCGTGGAGAGCATTTCACTTCAATGGTTTTATCAGGTATCTGTCCGTATATTAGAAAGCTTCTTGCTTCCAAGCAAGCTGGCTTCAGCAATTTTCTAGACCTGAAGAAATGTGATTCTGTAAATGTGTTTTGGCCTCATTAATTGTTAAGCTTTTGTTATCGACCAGAACAGCCTGGCTAGATAATCAACATAGAATATACTTGAAAATAAACAATAGAGTATCTTTTTTCTTTCCCGGATGCAATAAGATCTGAGGTAATGTTCAACATAGAACTACTCCTACATACCTAACTTTTGAAGGAACCCCACTGATTTCCATGAAACTGCTGGCAGAATACAGTGCAAAATATGCATGATTTTACCTTGGCTTTCCATAATTTTGTTGTGTATACCACATTGTAACATCATCCCAGAATTTGTTTTTGTAGAGGCAACAGTGGGAAGGGTGTAGGTTTGAGTGCCCTGTACCATCCTTCCTAATCATTATTAATCAGAAAGGGATCATTGAACTCTTGATTTCTACATTGTTTTGTGCAGTAACAAAACTATGTTCTAGAGACTGGACTAAGAGCATTGGCCATGTTCCACATTGGGTGCTTGCTTTGCTAAATGTCTCCTGTAATTTTAATGTAAGAATTTAATCTTCCCCTCCTAGCATATTTTTTGTAATTTTTCTAGTTGATAAAACTGACACAAGTCATCCCAGTGGTGGTAAAATCTCGTAATTAGAGTAACACTTAGAGGCTTTTCATTCACAGTGACCATAAAGCCTATTAGAGGAGCAATTTCTCCCACTACTGCTGAAGTGCAGGTGTCCAGTGGAAAGGTATGACAGCTGTTTAACAGTGCACAACAAAATGACACAACAGTTTTCTACATCCTTTGAAGTCTTTCTTACTTGGGAGGTGCTAAATAAATCCAATGGGTCATTGTTTTTTTACAGCTTGGTAGAAATAAATATAAATTAAAAAGCATGTTTTTCCCACCTACTGCCCTACTATCTAAATGTGAAGAAACTACTATATATATAAAATCTATCTTGGGAACAACATATATTGGGAACAACTGATCTGGTGTGCACACACACACACACAATCCTATTTCCATGTTGATCTAGGGCAAAACATCCATTCTTGAGCTAAGCTGAAAGAGGATCAGGTCCATAACCGCATCTCATCCAGAAACTTGCTGGGATCAAACGATGAATATGACAAGCATATACATTTTAGACCTCTTATGGGAGAGCAAAAATAATCCCCAACTCAAGGCTGATTTTGTGGGGTTGGAGTGTTTAAAGTATGTCTCCAAATAGGGGAAGGGAAAAAAAAACAACCTGACATGTTTCCTTCCTACTCATTTTCAGGGCAATGTGACTTTTGCCTGCTCAGAGCCACCAGTTGTTCCCATCACCTTTGTCAGCTCCAGCAGCAGCTATTTGCTCTTACCTGGTACCCCCCAGATTGACGGGCTGTCAGTCAGCTTCCAGTTTCGAACATGGAACAAAGATGGGCTGCTTCTGTCTACAGAGTTGTCTGAGGATTCTGGAGTTCTCCTGCTGTATCTTCACGCTGGCAGCTTGACACTTGTCATTCAGAAAGTGGCAGAAAAGTCCATGGAGATCATTGCAGGTATTTTCCTTCACTTCTTTCTCCTGGGCCTGTTTCTAATCTCTGGAGCCAGCTGTGTTGGGAGGGAGAGCAAACCCCAAAGAGAAGGTTGGATCTTGCTTTTTCTTATCAAACTTAACTTTATCTTTGGAGCAATAATAGTGGGACTGTCTATGTTAATGCTGGACCTGAACCAAGGAAGTTTGAATGTGTGTAGCTCTGGCCTCTGTCTGTTGGACAACAATTTTTTTCACTGTTAGCCCAAGTTTCCTTTAGAAGAGTAGGCTGACTAACTTCCTTCCTCCAAAAAGAAAGGGATGCCTCTAAATAGCACAGTATTTCGACATTTCGTATTGTGTAGACAGTACCAAATGCCTAAATAGCCTATTTTGAAATTAACTCAAAATAGGCCATGCAATTTGCAGAGCACAAATTGTATCTCTTATTTCAAGTCAAGGGTTCAGCGTAAACCTAGCCAAAGAGGCCTTCTTTCTGTGATAGAACCAGGAATAGTTTGGCCAGGTCTCCTGAAAACTTTCTATTATATCCCCCTTGGTGAATCTCAGGCATAACCTACATCAGTCATGTCATTTGTGGGATGTGTTGTTCAGATAGAACCTGGTGCTCACCTTGAGAAGCTCTCAAAAGTAAAAAGGAGGATGCAGCTGTGCACAGACATTCTTCAAGAAGCTGGCTAAAGTTCTGGCTTGCCCATAAATAAGGTTGAATACTATTCTTTCATCTTGTCTTGCAGTGTAGCTGGATATGAAGGTGGGAGAAGGTCAAACTGTATTTCTTGTTTAATGTGGTTATGAAATAGTTAACTGACACTAGCATGCGATAGCCCTCTTACTGATATTTTGTGCTACACTCACATGAAAAATACAAGAAAATTGCAAATGTCCACATCTCCTGTAAAAGTATCTTTGCTCACAAAAAGACCCATTTCCATCCAAATTTGACCCATTCTCTTGAAAAATTTTCAGTCCTTAGCAACTGTTTTTCACTTAAAATAGACCTATTATTTATTCAGAATTGGTCCATTTTTCCTGGAAAATGAGCCTGTTTTTCCTTGAAAAATATGTGCATACGTTAGCAAAAGCTTTTATGGAAAATAGTTTAATTTCCTAGTGTGTAATTAAATTATGCCCCCCCCAGCTTTTCCATTTAATTTTCAATTGTTAACATGCCTTCCCTTATTACAAACCTTTTCTCTTCTTCTAAAAATCAATGCTATTGTGAGAATCCCATTAGAAAGAGTAAATATGAGCAGTCCAATTCTGACTTTGCTTGCACCAATTTTTACACTGGCCTACCTCCACTAATTGCAGTTAAGTTAATCCTGATATAGACTTGTATAAGTGCAGTCAGAATCATGACCTGTGTCTTGTAAGGCTATTGGAATAGATGAACTAAGATTCTTAGTGCTTACAGCTTTTGAAAAGTCACATCAATTCAGAGAGCAAAGCTTGTTGCCAGCCTTGCACAGGTACTCAAAAGAGAGAAGAGATAACCACAATGGCCCCCAGGAATGTTCTCTGTAAAGGTGGCTGTGCAGAATGGGAATCTTGGCTTTCACAGAGCGCTGCCATCAAACACGGTGCATGCTGGTCTCCATATAGCTAGAGGTTATATTAACCTTGGTGGGACGGGGACTTTCCAAATCACTGAAGATGGTTAAGAGCACAAGTCCCTTCGAGAGCCAGTGGGTCTTGTGTTCCTAAATCCTTTAAAGCTCTTGAGAGCCTCTCCACTTTCTGTTCTGCTCCAAAGTCCCTAAGGAGATAATGGACTGCACAGAGACGCATCAAATTATCAGCTCAGCTATCTGTTCTTTGCATTCCCAGCCTAGCTGTTTCATTATTCCCCCTGCAGTCAGAGACGGAGCAGGGAGAAGGTTGGGTGAACACCACTTCCACCTCCTTCCCGCTCTTCTCCTTTACCCTTTCCATTTCTCTTCCAGACAGCAATCTGCATGATGGTCTCTGGCATTCCATTAGCATAAATGCCAGAAGGCATCGCATCACCCTGACTTTGGATAACGATGTTGCCTCTGCTGCTCACGCAACCACCCCTTTGCAGATCTATTCTGGGAACAGCTACTATTTCGGAGGTAGGTCATTTGAGATGGATGCGAGATTTCCCCTTCCGGGGACTGAGCTTTGAAAATCCGTTTTCTCCACTGCATTGTGTGGTAGGGAGTCAGGCTCCAATCACAGACTCTTGTCCCAATGAGGAGGAGCAACACAAGCAGTGCTGATGCAGAGTCTGTTGTATGAGAGGACTGTTGAGGGGAGCTAGTGAACACAAGAGAGAACAAAGCAACAATAATATGAATGAAAGAGATTTAGCTCCCCTCAAGCAAAAGGGTGCACAGCAAATGCTGCTTCCACTGCTACTTAACCAGGGTCTCCTCACCATCACATATGCCAGCCCCATCCTTGCTGCTTAAATAACTACAGCCCTGCCATAACTTAGGACCCCATTACAGGCTTCATTGAGGAACATGGCCAGTGAAATCCTGTATTCACAAGCGGTCCCACTGAAGTTAGTGGGGCTGTTTGTATTTGGAAGAGTTCCATCATTTGACCAACTTCTGAATTGACTGGTCTCTGGATGCAATGGAGAGGTGATGGTGCCATTATGTTTTAGCAGAGAGAGTAAAGATGATAAAAATAATACAGAACAAAACAAAACTGTGAATGGAAGAGAAGTGGCCAACCTAGAACAGAATATGAAATTTACCTTCCCTTTTTTGAATTTAAAAAGAAAAAAAGAATAAAAGTGATTAAGCAAATAGGACCGTGACCTGGAGTTCTCCAGTACAGATTGCCCTTACAACAGCTGTATTCCAGAATACATGCAGAATAAATGGTCAACTTAAAAACAAACAAACAAACAAAAGCTTGTGTCAATTGTGTAGCATTAGGTAGGGGACAAGGAGGCATGAGTTCTGGCTTCTGTTTTTTGGCTTTACCGCTTTGGGTGTGGGAGGCATGTGATCTCTCTCCACATCTAGAGTGTAATGGTGCAGTTACAAAGTTAATTCTTATTAAAGTCTTTGACATGAAAGACGCCACTTATGTTCGTCAGAAAAATCTGCCTTTTTCAGCTCATGTAAAGATTTCTGTCCTTTACAGAAAGTGCTTTTTATGGTATGTCAATCATAAGTTATACAAGGGGCATGAAGTAATATCCTTTACTGCACCAGCTTCTCTTGGTGAGACCAGCTTTGGAGCTTAGAGCTCTGTGTCAACTCCAAAGCTTGTTGTTCTCACCAATAGAAGTCAGTCAAATAAAAGATGTTACCTTACCCAGCCTGTATTTTTAGTATTCTGGGACCGATATGACTATAACACTGCATATTCGTAAGTGATGTTCAGGAAGGCCATGTGGTTTAAAGACAGAGTTCAGTTTCATATACTATGTAGGGTGAAATTCTGACATTTGATGGGCCTGCATTTGGCCCATCTCCTAAATAAGTACAGAAAACCAGTGTTAATGTGCTTCTTCTGGATGTATGCAGTCCCATGCACAGCCCTTCTACACTCAGATTGTCTGTCTAGGAGCATCGGCCATCATCATGAAGGTGACTGTGTTTTAGGGGTCAGCAGGTATGAGTGTTTTGAAGGACTGTCCTAAGCCTGAGGCTATTTCTTACAGGAATTCTGGTGGTCCATATTCACAGAGGTATTCAGCTGCCTAAACAGTAGATACCTTTGTCTAAGGTTTAGGCATCCAAGTCCCAGTCTGGGCTCGAATGAGATCCACAAAATTCCCTCCAAACTCTATGGGTCCCTAAACTTACTTTGCACCTATGTTGTTGTTAAAGTTTGTCTCTTCACATGTTCACTGCTGCCTCCCTCTAAGCATGTGGGTGTCCTCTCCCCTAGGTCCCAGAGCTCCACAAATGGAATGGTAAAGGGATTGGAGCATGGGACTCTCAGGACTTAGTTTGCTACCCCTATGTGGGTCCTTTAACCACTGGATTAATGTCATTCTCTCTTTCCCATCCTTATCCATTGACTGTTCCACTTGTGGTCATACTTAGTGTGCCAGACACAGTGAGACTGAAAATGACTCACTCGTACAGTGGCTGGACGGCCACCTCAGATGTAGGAAGCTCCGGGACCAGTTCCCCTACTCCAATTGCTCTTTATGGATCCATAGTGATACGGACACATTGAAACACCCTTCTCAATAATAATGATTAGAGTACTCTTCTGAGAGGTAGGGTCTGAACAGGCGTCCCCTTTCTTCCCCACCTGGCAGAGTGGGGGGTTCATGTCTGGCTCTTCCACAATGTAGTGGAGGGCTGTAACCAGTGGGCTAAAAGTGATAGGTGGGTGAAGGCACGATCACAGCCTTTGGCTGTTTCATGTGCAGCAAAACAGCTGCTTAACTCCTTCCTGGAAAAAAAAGCTTCAGGGGCCTAAGCTGCTTGAGGCCAGGAGAGAGATTCCCAGTAGGGTTACCAAGTGGTTACTTTTCAACCAGAACCTCCAGACTAAAAGGGGCCTGGAGGCACTGGTCAGCACTGCTGACCAGGCAATTGATTGGTTGATGGTGCAGTGGGACTAGCAAGCTCTCCTCCCAGTCCTGTGCAGTTCCTGGGGACCTGGCGATGTGTCCCTCCTGCTCGTAAGTGGAGGGGTGGCCAGGGAGATTCTGTGTACTTCCCTCACCTATAGGTGATGCCCAAAGCACTGACTCTGCAGTTCCCATTAGTGGGGAGCCATGCAGGAAACCTCTCGTCACCAGTCCAGAACCCTTCGGGCACACTAACCCAGACAGAATCCAATCCATTAGAATTTTGAAACTGTGCACAGTTTTGCTCTGACAGAAATTAACTATTAACTGTACCCTTTTAAGGAATTAAAGGACATTTCACTCTGCTTAGTTGGCATCTGGCTTCCTTGGCTGGCTGCCCTCTTTCTGTATTACCGTAGGGTTTAAGAACACAAAAGCCTGTTCAGGGCAAGGAAGGAAAACAATAGGAATAATTAGATCTCAAGTTCTTCCATCAGGATGTCCCAACAGAAATAAATGATCATTTTAACGATCTCCATTATTTTTCTTTCTCTTCCTTCCTTGTGTCCCCCACAGGGTGCCCTGACAATTTCACCAGTTCCCAATGTTTAAATCCTATTACTGCTTTTCAAGGCTGCATGAGGCTCATCTCCATTGATAACCAGCCCAAGGACCTCATTTTAGTTCAGCAAGGTGCTCTGGGGAATTTCAGTGATTTACACATTGATCTCTGTGACATCAAAGACAGGTAATTATTGACCCTTCTCTTCTTGTATTTTTTTTCCACAGCCCAGCAGTTTATAAGGGTTGCTTCAAGTGAAAATTGTATTCCTCCCACGTTACAGATATTAGGCATAATAGAACCACTAATAGAAAGTATCCCCACAAAAATTGAGGGGCTGTAGGGAAATAGTCTAAATTACAGGAGGCTCTCTTAACAGGAAGTAGCGTATACCAATTCAATCAAGGTACACATTTGTGAAAGGATTAAATTTTATGCATAACCAACATTTGATTGCTTTGAAGTTTACCAGGAATAGGAGAGAGAAGGAGAAATTTATTTAATTCATCAAAACATGTCATCTCCTTAATGTACTCGCTGTTTTATTTAAATAGTTTATTTACAATTTTCTTGTTAGGCTGTCCAACATACCCAATTTATAAGAGGGGCCTGGTATGTCACAGTAGCATATTACATAGTCAATAGGACTGTAAGTAATCATTTGTCTGTGTCTATCAAGGACAGACCTGGGCCTGAATCCTGATCTGTTCAGGATCTGTATCAGGTCTGAGTTGAGGGTGAGGAGGAACTGCTTTAGTATCAGGAAAAAATGCAATACAGTGGGTTTTTTTTGGGGAGGGGGTTACAATTTTTCTCCTCCACAAAAATGCTTTGAATGAGTGTTTCACTCTGAAGTAATTATATGAACATAGTTGATATTAAAGTTATTCATACTTAAGTATCTAATTTTATTTTGTGAATCTGAACCTTCTTCGGGAAACTTAAATTGGAAGTGGCTAGAACATCAAGATTCTTGTTATGCCCTTCAGGAAATGGAAAGAAAGCTTTAAAAGGATCTTGAAGCCCAGAGGTGAAAGAGGACTTATGATGTCATTGGTCATTTGAGGTAGGGCATGTTGTTGAATATCAAAGGGATTGGATGAGGTGGAGTGGTAAAGAGATTTGAGGATTGTTTTTCTAGAATCTAGAAACTTCTGGAAGCTGAGCAGTTTGTGTAATTATTTAATTTATTGTAAAGCCCACTAGGCCATCTTTCTTCCATTCCCTAAATGGGAGTTTCTTATTTTAAATATCATAAATAGTAAAACTGCAGGTCAAAAGGGTTACCATTTTTCAAGTGTTTAAGGACTACCAAATGCCACCGTGGGAGTTTATCAGACTCAGTATACTAGATGAGACTGACAACACTGGTAACAAATAAGCACTCCAATGAAATAACAAAAACAGATAATGAAGTAAGGTGGGTTGTTCAATAGTAAGAATAGAAATTATTAGTGGCTGCCTTAGAAAATCAGAATAATCCAATTCAAGACCAAGTGTACCACTTCGTTTTTGTCTATTGGGGTGCGGGGGGGGAGTACCCAAAAAGTTACTTGAGTACAAGTGCAATTACCTTGATGGGGGAAGTACTTAAGTACAAGTCACTGGTGTCCCTCTGGAAAACTGCTTGAGTAAAAGAACACACATGCGCACGCACATGCACAAACACACGCATCACATCTTCATTGTACTCAAGTACCCAGAAGTGAAATCAGCTGCGCTTGTACTCAAGTAACTTTTGGGGTAGTTTCCCCACCTTTCTCGGCGTGGAAAAGGAGAACAGTGATGTACCTGATGGACATACTGAAAAGAGACCAAAGATCCATATGTGATCATGCCATAACGACAGCTGCCTTCAATGTGCCATCCACTCAGCAACTTAAAAGAAAAAAAGAAAAGAAGTACTTTCTCAGGTTATATTTCTCCAGGTTGGTTTTCAACTTGTGGGTCCACAACTAGGGGTTAAATCTTTGTTTGAGGTCATGTCAATTAGTAACTCTTCTTTAGTGAGTGAATGGGAGGTTATGTTTCAGTTAGGCACTTGACAAACTATGATGTAGTCAGGATATCAGCTTGATGCTTGGGACTATGGACAAAATAAACCTGAGGTGCAAAGACCAAGTTCCACATGAACAGGACATGGGCAGAATGCGCTGTGCAGAGATAAGTTCCTACAGAGTATGGGAGCCAATCAAAAATGTGTGATTTAATGTATAGCAGGATAATGGGTCAATGTCTGTAAAGGAAGTGCTTATGTGTTTCAAGCTGGATGTGAAGTGGTAGCAGTAGTGGTAAGCCTCTTCCACTCCTGCATCTTGGAGCTTAGGCCATTGATGACCATTCAGCAGTGTCTCCTGTCCTGAGTGATCTTTTCCAGTTCTGACCAGGTGTATCCTGTCTTTTTAGTGTCTGCCTTCAGGTTTCTATGCCAGTTGTTTATTGGGAGCCCTCTTTTCCTTTTTCCTCATGGGCTCTGACCTAAGGTTTGCCTTGTGATTTTGGTGTTTTTTTTCTTGTAATGTATGCCTAATCCATTGCCATCTTCTCTTCCTGATTTCTACTTCGGCAAGAAATTGGTGAGTCAGTTGCCACAGGTCTTGGTTGTTCTTTGTGTATGTCCAGTGGATATGGAGGATTTTATGGAGGCAGTTATTGATACATGTATAGATTTTTTTTGTCTTTTTTGTTGCTCTCCAAGATTCTGCTCCCCACAGTAGTACTGATTTGACATTGGAGTTGAATATCTTGATCTTAGTCTGAGTGCTGATCTGCTTAGAATTCCAGATGTTTTTGCACGAGAAGAAAATCTGTTCTTGCTTTCCCAATCCTTGCTCTCACATCAGTGTTGGTGCCCTGCTCTTTATCAATAATGACGCCCAAGTATGTCCCGACCTCAACTTCTACCAGCACTCTTCTGCCAAGTACTGATGTTGATTGTCAAGATCTTAGTCTTTCCCTTGAGGATATTCAAGCCAATTGTAGCTGAGATGTTGGCAAGGTATGCCCTATTTCCACCTGCCTACACTTGAGTCTAGTCAACTCAATGTAGCTTTGCTTTTTACCAAATAAAGGAACTAGACTGATAAAATCCACAGTCAAACTGAGTGTTTTGGATCCTGGAGAACTGGCAGAAGTATTCTCCCAGAACTGACAAAGTGTTGCAGATAAATGGATTGGAAAGTCCCAACATTGGTGCTGCAAGTGAAGAGATCAAAGGAGTAACTAAAAGAATCACAGCTGACATTAATCTGTGATTGTTGAGAATGGCTCCCTAATAATGACCAGCATCAACAGAGAGTAAATGCTGAGGTCTGAAAAGCAAAACCATGGAGTATTGTTTCCAAGTCACTGGAAGACGCCATCCAAGACAAGTGTGAGAAGGAGTACATTGGCATTGGCTTAAACAATAAAAATAACGTACCAGTGACTGTGCCAGCTGAGCCTGTATGAATGACACTGTCTCAGACCATCTGTAACCTTCTTTGCTTCTCTGAGAGAGCAGAGACCCCTGCTTCAGGAACTAACCCTGAGATGAAGTTCGGAATCAGGAGGGGGCATGTTTCCCACCCAGCAAAAGTGTATTTGGAGTCAGCAGCACTACCTGCAGGAGGGGAACTGTCTCTGTCCCCTCACGTTTTTTAAAAATGCACATTCTTTAGTTTACTGAGCATGTGCCTCTAACATCATTCCAGGGACTCTGCCTGCTTGAGTACACCCTCCAGGAAGATGATGATGATGAGCTCATGCATCAATAGAGGAAAAAGAACGAGAAATTCTCAGGTGCAGCCATTTTGCATTTCTGATCCATGGGTGTTCAGCACAGTATTGAAACCTTGTGGAGGAACAAAGACAACCTTGAAAAATATTGGTCCTCAAGTACACTGTGGTAGTTCAGAAATTCTTCTCGAGTGACCATCAGCCCCACAGGTGGCTGGCTGATAAAAGTGTGTGGATGATTCAGCGTCCCAATTTAAAAGAATTCTCAGGCTGATTGTGTCTTTCTCCATTTGCATCCAGCTATTCCATCACTGTGTTAACATTTGTGCTGAGCCCAGAGGGGATTTTGATCAGAACAGAGCACCTGCTTTACACGCAGGGGGTACTCCAGAGAGACACTCCATTTACAAAAGCAACAGCAGAAAGTTGTGAAAGGATTTGACAGATTACAGGCGGATGGCAGCACTGTTGCAGTCTCATTTGAAATCTGGGTTGATCTAATTAAGAGCACAGAATTGAAAACACACAAGGACAAGGCTGAAAAAAATGATTTGGAGAAGCTGTTACTTTGCCAGCATGTTTAATTGATCTCAAATGCAAAGACTTCTACCCAGAGCAGGTAGAAGAAGTTGAAATCCAGACAGTGAAACATAATGCTGCATCCCGTGAACATCCTCTAGCACAGAAGAGTCAGATCATCAAAATCTGTGTTGTCACAGTTGATTGTGCAAAATTTTGGATGGAAGGACATGCACAACAGTGGGACAGAACTGCAAAGCTTGTTGGTCTTGAAAAGACCTGCACTGCTGTCCTGCCAGCATAGCATCAGCTCAGTATATTGTTTAAGCACTTTCAGACTAGTTTTGATTGAAACTTTGGTTTATTTTTCAGCTTTTAGTGTAACAGCCACCAGACAGAATTGAATATGGTATCTCTGGAGCTTAGGGTATGAGCCTCTAGTGCTTGAGCTAACAGCCAACTGCCTCTCAGCTAATGCTGTAGAATATACTCTTTTTTTTTTTCCTCTCTAACCCTGTGTCTACACTTGCCCCTTCCTTTTGAAAGGGGCATGTTAATGAGCGGGTTTGAAAAATGTTAATGAGGTGCTGGAATGAATATGCAGCACCTCCCTAGCATAACGGCGGCTGTGGCGATTCAAAAGTGCGGCTTTTTGAATCGTGCGCAGCCCATGGTAATGGGACCTTCCGAAAGGACCCCCCAGTTTTCGAAAGCCCTTCTTCCCATCCTTCCTAAGGGCTTTCAAAAAGTGGGGGGAGTCCTTTTGGAAGGTCCCGTCTCCACGGGCGGTGTGTGATTCGAAAAGCCGCACTTTCGAATCACCACGGCCGCTGTTATGCTAATGAAGCACTGCATATTCATTGCAGTGTCTCATTAGCATCTTTAGAATCCACTCATTAACATGCCCCTTTCGAAAGGAAGGGGCACGTGTAGACCCAGCCCAAGTGGTCTAGTGCCACTGGAAGGGACAGTGAACCACACCAAATAGGTGTGTGGGTTACATTAGCAAAGTACAAATTAAACTGGTAAAAGTAGGTGAAAGGGAGAACCAGGGACTAAATTTTAAGTGAAACGCAAAGACAGATATGTGATAGCTCATAGGCTACGTCTACACATGCCCCAAACTTCAAAATGGCCACGCAAATAGCCATTTCGAAGTTTACTAATGAAGCGCTGAAATGCATATTTAGCGCTTCATTAGCATGCGGGCGGCCGCTGCACTTCGAAATTGACGCGCCTCGCCGCCACGCGGCTCGTCCAGGCGGGGCTCCTTTTCGAAAGGACCCCGTATACTTTGAGGTCCCCTTATTCCCATGAGCTCATGGGAATAAGGGGACTTCGAAGTAGGCGGGGTCCTTTCGAAAAGGAGCCCCATCTGGACGAATTTTGAAGTGCCGCGGCCGCCCGCATGCTAATGAAGCGTGGAATATGCATTTCAGCACTTCATTAGTCAACTTTGAAATGGCCATTTGCATGGCCATTTTGAAGTTTGGGGCACGTGTAGACACGGCCATAGAGTCCAGTCCCCTGCACTCATACCAGGACGTATCGCCCTCCCTGATGGATTTTTTTAAACCTGCCCAGACCCTTGAAAAGCCCCCTCAGGGAATAAACTCACAAACCTGGGTTAACAAAGCCAATGCTGTAACCACTGAGCTATCCTTCCCCCAGTGTTGAAGGCCCAACTAATTAATAGTCTGGGGACTTGTTTACTGTGCCCTTGTGTTTTTCTTTTTTTTAAATTGCAACTTTTAGTGACTTGAATAGTATGGATTTTGTGTTTCCTTTCAAATCTTCATTGTGGTTTGGTGCAAGGGCGTGGACAGGATCTGGGATGTTTTCAAAGCAGGGAAAAACACAGTCTGGTTTGTGTCAGATTTTCTTGTCCCATCTTGGCAGTGAACTACACCAAAAAACTGAACACCCTGGACTTCAGAGAAGTTTGTACCTGAAACTAGTGCTGAATTATCCAGCTTGAATCTGCCAATCTAGTATCTAGCAATAAGGCATGTATTAAAATTCTGTATCAGCATTTTCCCTCCAAAATATGGTCTCCCTTTTCTTAATGACGAGATTTATTGCTGCACACACAGCAGCGCACGTATTTGTGTAATTTTAACATGTGGGAATTATGTAACTTAATTAACATGTAAATGGTTCATTTGTCTTAGTTATCTCGGCAAAAACCTCTTCTGGGAAAGACGCCTCTATTTAGAAAGCAATTTATTTTTCACAGGCTTGTAGGCTGGCCTCATTCGTTCCCGGATTATGAAACCAGGAGTCATGGAACAGAGTAAAGGCTCCTAGAAAAAGCTTACTGGGTAAAGGCTAGTAAGTGGCTAGCCTGGAATTATACCTTCTGATCTGTACTGCTTGCTCTGTTTCCCAAGGAGCATTAGTTCATACTAGCTCTGGGCTTTGGTGCATTCTGAATTCATTAGGCCAGATCTGCACCTAGTATGAATTGATGTGGCTCCATTTATTTCAAAAGGGCTTTGCTGACTTATACAATTGGAACATCTAGGCTATGTCTACACTAGCCCTCACCTTCCAAAAGAGGGGGTGCTAATGAAACACTTCGGCAGATGTTAATGAAGCACTTCCATGAATATGCAGAGCCTCATTAGCATAAAACCAGCTACACGCGGTTCGAAAGTACCGCTTTCAAATTGTGCACTGCCCATGTAGACGGGAGCCTTTTCAAAGGACCCCTCTGACTTCGAAAGCCCCTTATTCCTCAAACCAAATAGGAATAAGAGGCTTTCGAAGACTGCAGTTGTCCTTTCGGAAGGCCCCTGTCTACACAGGTGGTGCGCGATTTGAAAGCAGCAGTTTTGAATCGCCTTGGCTGGCATTATGCTAATGAGGTGCTGCATCTTCACGGGAGCACCTCATTAGCATCTGTCTAAGTGTCTCATTAGCATCCTCCTTTCACAAGGCAGGGGCTAGTGTAGACATAGCCCTAGCCTGTAGAACCATATTGCTTCCTAGATGAGTGGTATTACATGCCCAAAGGCTGTGTCTAGATTCAGTCCATCTGCTGGCAGCCTGGTGCAAATAAGGGTTCAAAAAATTGCAAATGACCACTTATTTGCATATTCACACAGCTCATTTGCATATCTGTGGCAGAAAACAAGCATTTGCATCATGCTGCTGACAGCCAGACTGAATCTAGATGCAGCCAGAGTATTCATAAAACCTACAGGCCCTGGCTGTCAGCAGGAGTGATAGAGCCTGCGACCTTAGGGGCTATGACATGTACCTCTACTTCATGAGCTAAAAGCCAGCTGCCTTGCAGCTGAGGCTGTTGAGCCTACTTCTCTTTTCCTTGTCAGTGGTCTCAGTGACTCTCGGGTTACAAGTTCATACTTGCAAAAACTCAGGTGTGCTCTCTTTTTGCTTAAGTTTATTGCAGAGCCCTACTGACAAGCGTGTGGAAGGTCACCCCCTCCCCAGGAACAGGGGCATGTAATGATTTAGGGCTGTACTGTGAATGACCTTATGCTGGTGCCCTGAGGGGTGGAAGGAAGCAAAGACCCTTTTTCTCCTTGGCTCCTGCACCACAAACAGTTGGCTTCCTTCAGGTTCCCCCGGGGTGCCCACCATCTCCAAAAATGCAGGTCAGGAGGACAATGGAGCCAGAGAAAACCCTCACTCCCTGTTTGTCTTTGTGTGCTCCAAAAAGCTATCTTGGGGAAGAAAAGTAAACTCTCCTCTGGTTCAGCCAATAGAGGCACATGTTTCTGAGAGAGAATTTTCTGTCTTCTCAGCCCACCACTGCATAGAGCTGTTACTTGTTCATATTGTGGGCAACACCGGGATTTGCTGCAACTATCAAGCTTCACTGAGTTCAGTTTAACATATATGCCTCTGTCAAGGGCATTCATCTGGTTTCTGTTACCATAGTACCTGGCATCTTACAAACTTTAGTATCATTGTCCTTACAACTCCCCTGAAGAGAAATAGCAGGACACATTCTGCAAGGCTGCAGCATTCTGTGGTATGATTTCAAGGTGTGTAGGTTTGTACAATTATAGCTTTCTTTGTTGTCTCCCTTTTGAAATTTTTGCTTGGTTTGGAAAATGCGTGACCAGCAGGGGATGTTTGTCTCCTTTTACAGGGACAAAACAAGGGAGAAAGCAGATTTTTTTTTTTTCCTCATAGCATGTATTTAGGATCCACTCTTCCTCTCTGGCTCATGGTGTGTGTGGAGGGATGAGATGTTGAGGAGGAAACATAGAAACAATGAATGGGAAAAACAGGGACTAAATTTTATTCCTGCCCCTGGGTCTCTGAAGCCCCAAGGTGCTACCGCTGCACAACTGGAGCTCTTCTAGGCGACACCATGAGGAAAGTGGGAGGTGTCTCTGGGACCGTGGTACTGGGGCAGGATTTCTTGAAATCAAAGATGTTGGGTAAAAACAGGCACAATAGGCTATGCAGCTTGAAATATTTTGACTTTTCACTTCCTCACTGAGGATGGCAGCACTCTGGCATGGAGTAGTGGGGACAGGTGGAACAGAGAGACGGGACTTTTGCTGCTTAATTTCTGCTGCAACTGACTCAGATCCTGTATGAACCCTCAGGCTTCACAAAGGCTCTAAGTTATACTCCATGGCCTAGTACTCCCATTTCACCTAAAGGGAAGGAGTAACAGGGGCTCTATGAAATGAATCCTGGAGACTTTCCTGTGTAGTCCTCCACCCGCCGCGGTGAGAAAGGGGTATTTAGATCTCAGACCGGAAAGTCTCAGTCTTAAAAATCTCATCGCTCGCACATTCAGTTCAATAACAGAAACTTCTTACTCAGCAGGAGTTAAAATTACAGCAGTGTGCAGTGTGGTAGGAAGTGCTGGCCCGCCACGTAGCAGTCAGCCTGGTAGGCTGGCTTCCCCTTTCGTTGGTTTTCACACTGAAGAAAAGCTGAAGGATGACAGCCCCAGAGTCTGCAGGTGCAACACCAGCAGAGGCAGCAGAAACCTCCCCTTGCACACACAGTTTAATATACCAGTAAGCCTCAACCACAGTCTAGAGCTAGCTGTGAGAGGGCAATTTCTATCCTTCTGTCCCATTCACCAGGGACTTCGAGACTGAGAGTGTCCGTGAAACTTCTATTTAGTACCTGGTATGCTCCACCTTAGAAGGTTCATTTCAGTCCCTACTGACCTTGGACGCTTCATTTGGTGACACAGAGATTCCTCAGTCCATTGTCGATCCTTTGATGTATGACAGTCTTCCTTAATTCTGACATCTGTTTAGTACTACGGTCAGAATCTACTACAGTAAATTCTTTGATATCCAGCATCCATGGGACTGGCAGTTTGGCAGATAATGAAACATTCTGGATAATCGAGAGGACTCACGCTAGGTGAGAGAGCAGAGGATCCTGCTGGCTGCACTCACACACAGCATGGAGGGACGCAGGGGCACAGAGGGACTTTGTCTCTGTCAGTCTCGGGGGGCAGCTGAGGTGGAAGGGCGGGTCTTAGGTTAGAGGCAGCCAGGAGAGCAAATGTGAGCGGTGCCCCCGAAGAACTGTGCCCCCCCTCCCCCTGAGCAGTGGGGCCTTCAATTAGGGCTGCTCAGACACACTCGGCTGCGGTGGACTTCTCCTGGAAGGCTAAAAGACCACCAACTATATCAGCCACCGTAGACTTTCCCTGGGTGGCTGCCCGCACTCAAAAATCATGGCCACTGAGGGAGACTTCCCCTGGTTGTCTGCAAGGCCCCCGAATAGTTGCCAGTTCCCCGGTAGCCCAGCTGCTGAGGGAGAGTTCCCTTGGCCGGCTGCAGAACCCTCACTACGCGCAAGCTGCCTGGCATCTTGAGCAACACATCCTTCTATTGGTTCGGGGTGAAGCCATGTGATGCAGCTGGGTGCGGGAGAGTTCCAGACTGCATGGCACCTCTGCGGGAGAGAAGGGAGCTGATGTGGGGGTCAGGATAAAATGTAAATGTCTGAAAGGAAGTTTTTCATCCTATCATACAAGCATGACCTCCACCCACAGCCTCGCTGCCATGTGATGAGGGTGAGAGAAAGTTCCAGAATGCATGGTGCCTCTTGGGAAGGGAAGGAAAGGGAAGGGAGGGCATGTGGGGGCAGGACAACATGTAAATGGCTGAAAAGAAGTGTCTTGTCCTATCATAGAAGCATGACCCCCACCCACAACCTAGCTGTCACATGGTGCATGGTGGGTGTGGGGGGCAGGAAGCCGCAGAAGGCACTAGGCAGAGCAGAAAAAAAAAAGCAGCTAGCAGAGGTAGACACAGAACCACAGACCTCACAGCCACACTAATAACAAAGAAAGAAAGAAAAGATTTTTCAGCCTCTCATACAAATATGACCCTACAGCCGTGGGTTTCTAGATGCTGAATTGAAACGGTTTTCCTGTTGCCTAATTCCTGAAAACAGTACAGATGGCAGACGGCAGACTGGAGAATTGTGGAGGACATATAGGACATCTCCAGAGGCCAGTGAATTCGATTTAAAAACATGGCACTTCCTCACTATCTTTCATTTGGAATTTTAAATTTGACCTGAATGCAACACCCATCAGGTTCCGATGATATTATGATAATGATATTATGTTGATTTTAGTGCTCCATAAATTGAGCTAGTGGAATTTATAGTAGAGAGTCACTTGGTAAAATTGGGCTAAATACCTTAAAATTGATATTCTCTTGTAGTGTAGACATAGCCAGAATCACTAAATCAGGTACAGTCCTCAAAACTGATATAACTGAGCAAATATTGGAAGAGACTGAACCCAGATGAGCCACAAAAATAGGATGAACCTGGAATACAATGGTTTCTCAGTATACCTTACAGAGAAAGCTCAAATGGAGAAATGTGGAGTACAGCTGTGTTTTGGCACCACTAAATCAGTGCTTAAGGTTTGAAAACTAGAAGAATGCTGTTGGAAACAAAGCTGATTTTTGTCCATTTTTTATTAAGACATAGTGATTGATAAGTTTGTAGGGATTAAGAAATAATACATTTGATGGAATTTCCATTCAAAAATACTAAAAATGAAAAAAAAAAACTATACAGAGATATTTTAACAATCCCTTTTTTAAAGAAATCTGAAGTATATAGCAACTTCTTAAAAATAAGACTGTTTTCAAAAAAGACAATTATTTACCTAAAAGTTTGTGCATTTTCCTTTTATTTTCCAAAAAATCCTTAATTGAGTTAAGGACATGAGCAATGGCAGGTACATCTATTAGTAGCTAATAGTGATATTGACTCCTATGTAGGAGGAGGTCAGGAGGACCCAGCTGAGGATCAGAGCCCCATAGTTTCACCAAAAGAGTTTATAAATCTTAGTTTAGGACAAGATGTACTTGGTGGATAGAATGGAAGGGGAACAGGGAAAGGACATGACAATAGGTCCGTACACAGGCTTGGGGTGGTAAAGAGTAGGGAAAGCTCACCACCTGCTTAGCTGTCGTTAGCTGGCAGGGTTTAGTAAGCCCTCTGCCTCCTGTGTCCCCAAAAAGGAGGTCAAAAAAGAGGCTCTTTTGAGTCCTTAGTTGCCTCTATGTGCAAAAGGACACATGGGAAATAGATGGCTATGGTTTAGGTTTTTGTGGCTGTGGGATCTGAAGACTCTGTGAGAGCAATGTTACTCCACAGGAGAGGAGGGGGAAAGGATGGAGCATGTGTTAAACATTTTTCAGGAAGCCCACTGAGAATTCTCCTGTGTCTGGCCCTGGGGGAAAGAGCTCTTTTGAAAGGTCCAGCTCTCAAACACTGCTGGGAGATGTCCTGGCCACCAGGCAATGGGCCAGCCCGAGAGTCTTCTCATGATTTCATCGTGTTAACTTGAGTCCTGTCTAATGGTTTTTTCTTGGGAGGGTGTTGGGGTGAAAGACAGACCTACCTATCTACTCAGAGGCAGTGCTGTGTGGAACAGTCACAGCACGTGGGCCTTGTCAGCTCCATTGTGGTCACTAGCACATTGTAATCTTGGGTACATCATGAGCCTGGTCTGCAAAATGCCTGGGACACCAAGGACAGGAGTATTGGGAGACTACACTCATGGCTGTTTTTAAAGAGCCTTGAATCCCTTATTGAGAAAGTGCTAAGGAAACTATGGAGGGTCATGCCTCAATACATGGGTTTGGAATGAATGACCTTTCCAGGTCCCTTCTGGACCTACATTTCTGGGATTCTATGAGTCCAAACCATTGGTTCAGATTCTCCTCTCACTCAGTGTAAATCGGGAATAACCCCATTCATGTCCAATAGGGATGCAACTTGTTTTGTAACATTAGGTAACGCTCGGCGCCTCCATTTGCACAATGAGGAAGGCAAGATTTCTGCGTTTCATCAAAGGCATCATGATGATCACTGCATGGAAGGCACAATGTAAATGCTAGCTCTTGTTTTACGCACATTGTCTTTTCCTTCGTACAGAGCCGTGGAGAGGACGAGATCAGGTGTGCATTTATGCAAATACTCTCTTCTGTCTGTCTGCTGGGAACCTCAGGATGAGGCCAATTCAGTCAACTGCTTATTAAAAATTATAAAATGTCCAGGAAAAATAAATATGCAGAAGCTGAGAACTTGGCTGGGTAGCTGATGGGAGTTAGGATGTCCAGCTTGGAGACTGGCTGACAAAGTCAGCTAATAGGACTGGAAAAACTAGCTGTAAACCTAAGGCAGAATGGGTTGGCTGCCGAGGCTGGTGCTGGATGCAGAGACTAGTAGATGCAGGATTGTGGACATGTACAAGATGTTGCTGCTGAAATGCTGGCATGGATGCTTGAAAAATGTGCTATAAAATCCACTAGCCTTGGCTGGTGGAAGCAGGTGTGGAAATGCTGCAGAATTCCAGCTTTTCACCATATGGCACAGATGCTCTCTTGGTCTTAGGAAACCCCTGCCAGCAAAGACAGGCCATCCCCCATCTCATGTTCCAGCACCCAGAGGGCTAATTCATAGTTAAGGGGTTTATGCAGGGAGGCAAATCCTGCCACCTCCAAGGGTGTGGAGGGAGGGCATGGAGGGAGGTAAGAGCCAGAGATTGTTGTATGGCTCCTCTTATCCTGTTCTCTCACTCTGGCAGAAAAGCCTCTCAAGGGGCCTGGAGGGGCCTTCCATTGGTGTAGCCTCTAGTGAATAGTTCCATGGCTGCTACATAAAGAGGGTGGGAGGTGGTCTGCGATTCCTCTGCCTTGCCATCTCACATGGGTACCCAGAAGACTGGCTGCTCCATGCACACACTGCACAGAGGTGGTGCCTCATAACAAATAATAGTAACATAATTCTTGATCAGTTGGGTCAAGGCATCTGCAAACACTTTCCCCCACCCCCACCTGTTCTGCATTGTTTGAGGTGGTAGGAGACCTTTGAGTTGGATGCCGGCAGAATGTTCTCCACTCAGCTTCCTCCTTTGGAATTATTCCCTTCCTGCCATGACCCTCGCAGGAAGCAGCTTGTACCTAGGGTTCTTCCAGAGACTTTCTACATGAGCAAACTTTGGCAGAGGACTAGGTGTAGTGGATGGGGTACAGTGGATGAGGATTTTGAACTGCTTCTGCTCGGTGAGTGGGTCTGATGTGGCTGACTGGGGCAGGGCTCACTGGGGTGCAGTTTTCACAGAATCACAGAATCATAGGGCTGGAAGTGAACTCAGGAGGTCATTTAGTCCAGCCCCCTGCTTCAAGCAGGATCAACCCCATCTAAATCAGCCCAGCCAGGACCTTGTCCAGCCAGGACTTAAAAACCTTGAGGGATGGAAAATCCACCACCTCTCTAGGCAACACATTCCAGTGCTTCACCACCCTCCTGGTGAAGTAGTTTTTCCTAATAGTTAGCCTACACCTCTCCCTCTTCAACTTCAGACCATTACTCCTTGTTCTGCCATCTGACACCACTGAAAATAGTTTCTCACCCATCTCTTTAGAGCTCTCCTTCGGTAAGTTGAAGGCTGTTACTAAATCACCCCTAAGTCTTCTATTCTGTAAACTAAACAAGCCCAATACCCTCAGCCTCTCCACATAGGTCATGTGCTCCAGCCCCTTAATCATTTTTGTTGCCCTCCGTGAACCTGCTCCAGCAAATAAATGGCCTCCTCAAGGATTGAGCTTACAAACCTGGCTTTAGCAGGCCAATGCTCAAACCACTGAGCTATCCCTGCCCCTGTTTTGTGTAGATCGACGCTGAAATGAATTAATAGATAGACCCGGGCATCCTTCTATTCCTCCACAGCCCCTAGACCAATTTAATCCAATGACTGCTCTTCCTAATGTTGTGTCCTTTGTGATGGTGCTTGGTGGAGCTTCTCAGATGACATCCCCAGAGTTCCAGTTCTCTGAGCCTTGTGAACAACAGCATAAACTCAGCTCTGTACATGCCTTGCTACTTGCCCTGTTAATCCTGACATTTCCGAGATGCCCACGAGCATGGCATCCATGCTTTGAGATCCTACCCTGCCTGACAGTCAGCCGAAGCTCACGCTCAACATTGTCATTCTTGTTAAATGAAGATTCAGCTTCATATTCTGTGTCTCCTAATAAACCCAGTTGGAGAAAACAGTATGTGGTAGGAATAACACTCAGTAGGAAGGGAGTGGAGTTAACATTATCTCATTAGAGATGGCCAGATAGAGCTGATTCATGGGTCTGCTTCCCTCAGAAGTTATGCAGTATTAATAAGTGCAAATAAATTGTGTACTTATGTTCCCTACCCCTTTCACATGGTGTTTATTCCCTCTTGCTATGAAAAGCCTCTAAAGCATCTTCTAAAAGAGTCAGCTTTAATTTGATATTTTTCTTGCTGAATGGAGCTGACCTTTCAAACGCAGCTTTTTTCTCATCATCTCCCTAGATCTGCCAAGCGCATTTTACTGTCTTAAAAAAAAAAAGTACTTTGACTGTTGTTCCCCCTTTCTGCCCCCACTTTCAGGTATTGAACCAGTATTGCTTGCATGTGGCAAGCGGCAGAAAAAGGACCTTGGGGAAATTAGATGCTATTGCAGGCAAAAGTGGGGGCATGGGGGATAAATCCACTGAAAACTCAACCCTCTCTCTGTACTTGCCAGCTCTTCTCTTGAAAATTTAATTTATGGCCTCCGGCAGATTCCAAACTTTGTATGATTTATTTTTTAAGCCGGCCACAAAAAACAACAGAATATTCTAGCTAATTACATGCAATATGTTTCAGCTTTATTTGCTTTATAGTGAATTAAAATTCCTGGCAGGGACCGAAGAAGCAAATATTTGATATTGCCTTTGCCCCCAAATAAATAACCTGCAGTGTGTTGCTGATGGTCTCTGGGAATGAAAGCTATTTCATATCCATTCTAATTCTTGGTAGGGTTCCCATTTTCAATGTTTAATAACGTTTCCTCCAAGGCCTTAGCTGCTCACTTCCATTTCCTGCACAGGGTAATTTCTTTCTGAAAGAAATAAGCTTTTTTATGTTTTTTTTTCTCATTTTTCATTGCTTGTTTAGCAGTTAATGGGGCTCTCATTAGAAATGCTCTCCTACAATTGGCCGCTGTAAATGCAAAAGCATAGTCAAGATCCTTTCTTCTACTTCTACCCACTCCCGATAAGTACAAAATCTGTATGAGATCATTGTAGCCTGTTCTTATCTCTTTTATGAGTAGAACCAGGACCCTAAAATTGTTAGGAACACCTTCAAACATCAGAATGTGTGAATCTGACCCTAGAATCTGCCTCATACTTTCAGGCAGTAGAGTCCAACACAGGCGTGGGCAACCAGGAATAGTGGGAAGGATGCATGAGTGGTCCTCCTTCATCTCAATGAGCTTCAGCAGCCCATAGCCTATTAGGTTTCTACCTGAAGCTCCATGTACCCCTCCCCCATGCCATTCATTTACCAGAACCCCACACTTAACCTGCTTCTCCCACCTCCTTGGCGTTTTCGGAGTGCCTGAATTGACTGATTTGTACTCTGTCCCTGCTGCTTCCCTCTTCTTCCCAGAGCTGGAACATCACGAACAGCTGATTTGCAGCATTCCAACTCCGGTAGGAAGAGGGAGGAGCTGGGGGCAGAACGCAAATCAGCTGGTTCATGGTGCTCTGTAAGTGCTGGGAGGGAGTGGAGAGGTGTAAGAAGTATGGGGCTCCGGTCTCCTGGCATGGAGGAGGTTTTGGGGCATGGGGCAGATGGGTGTCCATGAGCTGCAGATGGTGCCCCTGTGGGCTGCATCCAGCGTGCATTCTACGGGTTGCCCACTGCTAATCTAGCAGCTACGGAGGTGGACTCAGAATCAGGAACTTGGGTACTGTTCTCCCCTCTGCTTTGTGACCACTCTTTCCCTCCCACAACTTTCTTGGCTGGATAGATGGTAAGCTTCTCTAGGCTGGGACTCTCAGTATAGCATGTAGCACAATGGGGCTGATGTTTTGCTTATGGCCACATACTAGTATAATACAGTTTACAACAAGTGGCGAAAATATCAAAACAAAATTATGTACATTTGTTTTATTTTGTTCTGAAAGGTATTTTTAAAACACTTTTTATTTAGAATTTTTCTGAAATATTTTCTGAAATGTTTTTTAAGCATTGGATACTTTTTTTAACCTACTTTTTTTTTTTCCCCCATTACATGGCCTCCCTTTCTCCATGAAAATTTCTGTTTCCTTCCTGGAAAGGCGTGCGAAGGAATCACAAACCTGAAATATTTTTACTGCTAGGGAGTTTGGAGGGAAAGAGAGGATTCCAGGTTCCCTGCGTGCTTGTACAGCTGCTCAGGAAAGCTGCAAATGCCGCCAGCTGATTAGCAGAGCATCCATCTCTTGGTTGTCCCTTTCCACTGATAGGGCACATTTGCCCTTGCCTCACTGCACATGCACAACAATTTATTCCATGCATAGATGGAAACGATTATAGGGAACATTGACAGGCTGTAGGTGAAAGACGCAGAAAACTTTCAAAGAGAGTTTTTGTCTTCCCATTCAATTATCTTTTTTCTCTAAGGTTAGTATTCAAAACAACAACAAAACAGAATCCCTTCCAATAAATATGAACAGTTTAGACTGGACTGTAAATTGTAGCAGCTTTTTGAGACTCCTCACTTTTGGGTGTAGCTCTCCTACAGCTACCGCATTGCCCCTATATAACTACAGGACTGGAGAGGAAGAAAATTAGCAACCCATTTAAAGACACTGACTCTGGAAATGTAGAGCCCACCTTTTGTTCAGGACCCTGGCATTCAGAGAAGCAGCTCTAACTCTGTTCCCTCTCTACTGTAATGTTTAAAACCATCTTGCTTTATGCAAGTCTTGCTGGAAGGTCACATTTTGATAACTCTCAGACTGACAAGGAAGCATTACAAACCAGTAGTGATATCACCAGCTGTTTTGACATTAAATGCTCTTTCTGTGACAATTAGATGATGAGACTATGTTTGTTTCTGAAGATCTGGGACATTGTGAAAATAGGCTAGAACAGGGGAACAAGCACAAAATGAAGTTGCCTACCTTTGGCCCCAGTGTATTGATCATCAATGGGAAATGTTCTGATGTCTTATGGCTTTTGCCAGAATCTTGCACCTACCCCTTGGACACAGTCTAGAAGAGGAGATAAATTATATTTTAAAACATCTGTTTAAATTTAGGCCAACGTCAGTTCCAGCCTAAATTTTCTCTAAGCCATTAAAATGATCAAAATGAATAAAACATATATTTGAAAAGTGCATGTTCACTGCCAAGTGTTAAAGAAAGTGAGGCCACTGAATCAATGGAATTCACTGGCTGAGTACCTAGGAACAAGGTTCAAAACTAACTTTTGACAGAAATATCATCTTCCATGAGTGCAGAGAGAAAATTTGCTTCACTTTGATTTGTTCACATAGTTCAGTTCAATGACAAGGTCATTCAAAGTGAAGACATTGATTGGGAGTTTAAAAAGCAGAATAGCTTGATTTCTCCTTATTCCAAATAATAATTAAAAAGTGTGTGTGGTAGGATTAAATCTACTAGTTCTAGAATCCTGAAAGACATGGTGACCAGAAATGACTAGTTCAATTCACTATCTACGTATAGTACTTCATTTATTGAATAAATCAGTTAGTTTTAAATACAAAACATGTTTTGATAGACTTAAGCTGTGTCTACACGTGCACGCTACTTCGAAGTAGCGGCACTAACTTCAAAATAGCGCCCGTCGCGGCTACACGTGTCGGGCGCTATTTCGAAGTTAACTTCGACGTTAGGCAGCGAGACGTCGAAGTCGCTAACCTCATGAGGGGATCGGAATAGCACCCTACTTCGACGTTGAATGTCGAAGTAGGGACCGTGTAGACGATCTGCGTCCCGCAACATCGAAATTGCTGGGTCCTCCATGGTGGCCATCAGCTGGGGGGTTGAGAGATGCTCTCTCTCCAGCCCCTGCGGGGCTCTATGGTCACCGTGGGCAGCAGCCCTTAGCCCAGGGCTTCTGGCTGCTGCTGCGGCAGCCGGGGATCCATGCTGCAGGCACAGGGTCTGCAACCAGTTGTCGGCTCTGTGTATCTTGTGTTGTTTAGTGCAACTGTGTCTGGGAGGGGCCCTTTAAGGGAGCGGCTTGCTGTTGAGTCCGCCCTGTGACCCTGTCTGCAGCTGTGCCTGGCACCCTTATTTCGATGTGTGCTACTTTGGCGTGTAGACGTACCCTCGCAGCGCCTATTTCGATGTGGTGCTGCGCAACGTCGAAGTTGAACGTCGACGTTGCCAGCCCTGGAGGACGTGTAGACGTTATTCATCGAAATAAGCTATTTCGATGTTGGCTTCACGTGTAGACGTAGCTTTACTCTGTTTGTTTCCAGAACACTTTAGATAGTTTTATTTAGCAAATAGAAACAATTTGAACATGTTGAAGTTCATTTTAATTGAACTCCAATTTCCATCAAAATGCTGCATAACACAAATCTCAACTAAAAAGTAAATCACCATTTTCTAAGTTAGAGATGCATCATTCCCCATTCCCTAACATTAAAAAGTAAAGAGAATCAGAATAGATTTTTGTTAAGCTATATAATTGCTTCAATAAAGGTCTATAAATATAGATTATCCTCCTGATTAGCAAAAAGAAGTATTAAATTATACGAACTAGGAAGAATAAATCTTTCTATAGGAAAATAATTAAAACGTACAAGTGCAAAACAAGATTAAAATCAATTATTTAAATCGAGATTTCTGCTTGCTGATTAAAATCTATTTGATTAAAATCCATTTGTCCTGCTGTCTGGTGCTGATACCTGGAACTGGAAGAACACATGCTAAATATTGTGCCTGTCTTTGCTTTACGCGGGCATTATGGAGTCTAAGAACAATGAATAAGGAAAATGTACAGTGCAATACCCAATAGAAATAGCTTAATTTTGAGCAGAATTAAGTCAGGTAACATGGAAGCCCTGTCTTATTCTGTTCAGGGTTTATGCCACATTCAACACTGTGAGAGGTGAATTCTATTTGGTGTTCTGCATTAGCCTTTTTCTTTATCAGAAAAAAACTGTCAGTTTTTTTTAGTCTAAAGAAAGACTGTTTTAAGAATAAAAAATAGCCAATAGTCAAAGGTCCATCTAGCCCACTACCCAGTCTTGGGCCAGTGGCCAGTGTCAGGCATTTCATAAGGAATGAACATAACTAGATAATCTTCAAGTAATCCATTCCCATGGACCACCAAATAACCAAATATAGGGTCTCTGTCTATATAGGTATGCAATATCACTGAAGTAGCAGAGCTTGGACTGATGAGGATAGAAAGTACAGCTGGCTGAAAAATGAATATATTAATGTAATGAGAGAATTCAGCAGTTCAATCCTGTTAAAATTTCATGGGAATCTTAACAGATTTTTTTTCTAAAATTTTAATATTATAGTTTTGGAAAAGTTTTCAACTTTCATATTTTTAGTTTTCCTTTTTCTCCTCCTCTTCTCTTTCCTTTTATTATTATTATTTATTATTTATTATTATTCCACTGGGTGTAAAAGAACGATTAACTCTCTGTGCACCTTAAATGGTAAAATGTAACCTGTTTTGGAAAAAGAAAGTACTGTCAAAAGGGAAATAATCTCTGGTGCTCCAGTTTTCCAAAGTTGGGGACCTTCTGAAAAGTTCAGAGAAGGAGTTCAGTGAAATCAGCAGCTTTGTTTCATGCCAAACACAACATCAAACACATAGGTCTTATTCAGTCTTTCCATTCAGGTCATTTTATGTTCCTTATTTTTAATCATTCCCATAAAGGGCCCAATTTCTCTGCTCCTTTGAAGTCAGAGGAAGCCACACTCATAGACTATAAGCTTTTCAAAAAAGCTGTGGAAAATCCCATTGAGAGCGTATGCACAAAATTCATTCTTTTGATATTAAATCAGAAGAATGTGACACTTTCCCCAGCGGCCCTCTTCTGCTCCTGGATGAGGAAGAGAGCTTTTTCCAAAATGTGTGTAGATGATCCGGGGTTCCTTTTTCGAGAGAGCAGTCCTCCAGGGCACTGGATTTTTCAATCTGCGGTGTTTCCTGGCCAGTTCTTTCAAAGTTCTGAAAGAGCAGATTGGTTTTTCAATCCACTTTTTTACATGTGGTTGTGATCTTTTGAAAGATGCTTTTTTGGAAGAGATCTTCCAAAATAACTTCTTTTGAAGGACTCCTGTAGTATAGACATAGCCGTGCACTTTATGGCAGGCTGTTTTGTAAACAATGATTGCTGTTGCTCTTGTTCAGGCTATGCATCCAATGACTGCATAATCCAGCTTCATTTTCCTTTACATTTGGAGGCATCTGCACAAGGAGGAAGTTGTACCTGATCAGCACATTGTTTTCAAAATCAATTGACAAGTGACACTATGGTCCTGTGGTTATGGTGTGATTCTGGGAACTGGGTAAGCACAGTTAAAATCCTACCTTTGCCACATACTGCCTATGAAATCGTAGGTAAGTTAGTTTCTTTGTGGCTCAAACTGTTTGTAAAATGGGGATAATTTGTCCTTTGTCCATTTGAGTTGCCAAGCCTTTAGGATAAAGAAGTTCTGTTACTGTGCTTATGTACAATGCCTACCCTAGTGGGGCTGTCATCTCCGTTGGAACTTCTTGACACTACCACAATGCAAGTAATGTTAAGTAAACACTCTCCTAATACACAAAGGTCCTGTAATTGGACACAGGAATCTTGGAAAACTGGAGAATTAGACATCCAGTAATGTACTCTTTCCTTGATTAATTTTCATCACGGCTATTTCCTAATGTTGGCTTTGATGGCAATTAGGGTAAATTAAACTTCTAATGAATGCACAACTGTTGGACTAGAATGGAATTATTGTAATTGCTAGAGTGGAGTTGTATAGAAATTGGTTTCAGGGGCTTTTAGAAGACTTAGTTATCTGACCAAAACCAAGACTGATGAAGTTGGTGCTAATTAAAGCAAATAGACAAAAGAATGCAAACAGTCTAATTATAAATTTATTAACAGCATTAAATCCTTTACAGACAATTGGACTTGCATTTTGAGCATTATTGGGGGAAGAAAAAATGTGTGTTTAGAAAGTTGAAGGTCAGTTTTCATTTCCATTTGTCATCGAAAGCATTTAAGGGAAGCTGTTCTGTTAGACTATATGTGGCTAAGCATCAGACAGGGACCTTTGGGAAACCTCAAATTACTAGTAATTAACTCTATTGCATGGGGTTAATTAATAAGAGGTAACTTAAATAGGCAGAAAATGTGTTCATCAGTTAATGATACAATTCTGTAAGTGATGATAATAATAACACTATACTGTGCTTAGCAGTTCACATCTGTTAAGTGCTGAACAAGCAGTAAGTATTTATTCTTTCAAAGTCCCTGTATTGCTATCCCTGTCTTACTGGTGGCATAACTAAGATGTACAAACCTCCACAGATGCAAGGAGTGTTCTGGATCAAAAACTAAGAGAGAGAGGTATGTGCTCATGGAGGGAGGGAGCTATGGATAAGATGGACATGTATCCCAGCGAATCATCATCCTTGTAAGCCCAGTGTAAGCCACTGAAATGGGAGTGAAAGTTAAGGTTAGCCTAATGGTTGCTCTAGCTTGCACTAGGGAGCTGTCCCTTATGCCAGTGGATATGGAAAAACACAAAAACACAACAAAAACCCTGAAACAAATCCTGTCTCTTTTTCAGCACATGAATCTAACCCCAGTGATTTGATGTGTCTTATGCATACGTTATAACACCTTTTTTCTAGGGTGACCATGGTTCAAACATATTTTTGATTGGATTGCTGTGGATGTGGGGGGTGCGGCTGCAGAAATTCTGAATGCTTTAGTAGTTAAAGAAGTGGAATAAACACTGACGAATCTTGTGTTCTATTTCTAGTGACTCGGTGCGTCCTGGAGAAAGTCATTTCACCTCTCAGTGACCAAGATTGTCTGTCTATAAACAGGGATGGGAATAACTGCCTTGCATGGGTGCTGTGAGGGTTAAATAGTGTCGTTAAAGTGCCTGGGGATCTTTCTGCTAAATGGACCTATGCAAATGTCAAGTAACTTTGGTGGTATCTCTCAGCTGCTGCACAGGCTACATCCGTGAAGGGGGCAGGACATCAAGAGCCTGGATTCATGGCATTTGGGGAACAGTTTTCAATAGCATTTGAGTCAATGGAGGAAGTCAGTAGGACTACCTTTGGTGCTTTTGAAAATGTTACCCTTCTTCATTCTTCCTTTGAAGCGCCTATGGTTCCTCTCTTCTAGAAAAGGCAAGAATCTGACCACTGAAACTAAAGGAACTTTAAGATTTGCATGTCCTTTCTGATGGGATTCATGTGCCTCTTTCCTGACTCCTAGCATTCCCCTGCTCCCTCTAGCCCAAGGTTAGCAATCCCTGGCATGGATGCCAAGAATGGTTCATGAGCCAATTTTTCATGGGCATACAAGGCAGGAGTTCAGACCAGCCCCACATCCCCTGTTCAGCAAGAGCTTGCTCAAAGGCATGTTGCGCGTGTATTATCAAAAGACAAGTGAGTGCTACCAACCGCCTCCTAAAGGGAAGAAGTGATAACATGTCTTTGCAGTTGTCAATGTGTTGGGTTCTGACGGTACACTTGTGCTTAGTGAAAAGTTGTGCCTTATTGATGCAGAGATGGAGTTGCTATTGTTTTGAAAATTCTATTTCACATTATCATGTATAGAATCAAATAGATAAATTCTATTTTCTCCAGAGCCCTCTTCAAGGGTTGAGTTTATAACCCTGGGTTTCGTAGGCCACTGCTCAAGCCTGCTGTAAGTAGGACCGTTAGTGACTTTGGAAAGTATCACTGGCACTTGGACCCTACACAGAGGTCAAAACGATAAAATTTGGCATTCTGCCTTGGAAAGGTTGCTGACCCCTGCTCTAGCCTGTTGGAACCACGCTATCAACAAGCACTGGTTGCTACCCTTGAATATGCTTTCAGGTGTGAGGCATTCTGGCCCTTGCATATGCTTTCAGGTGTAGGGTATTCTGGCTTACGGAGACGGGCAACAGATATATTAATGTCAAAAGCGTCCATCCTAGAGGTGAGGGGAATTGCATCATAGACCTCAGTTCATCTCACTCTTCCATCCTTTCCTTGCATTCTGCACTGTGCTCTTTGTAGCGATCTTGCCCTTCTGCATCCTATCATATGCAACCTCTTAGATTTTCATCCATGTCATGAGCACGTGCAGCAAAGATGTTCCTTCTTCTTTCTCGGGTTTCACTCCAGTATGATTCAAATGGTGCATTGCACTTTTTGTTGTAAAGGTATGTATGCTCTTGTGCTCCAGCTGAGTGGTGGTTTTGCAGAAACCCCGTGTTGGCTGTAGGATGTAGGTTTTACCTGTTCCCTAAAAGATGCTGTTCATGCTCTCTGTGTTTGGATCAGCATGAGAATCGGGAGTCAGATGAGCCTTGAGCTCAAGTAGGGTTGATGAGAAATTGGAAGTGGAGTGATTACAGAGACCACTGCTGCATGTGTACTGTTTGCAGCCAGTAGTCTTATGCTTAATGATACCCATGTCTGGGTATGAAAGGAAAGAGCAGTATTAAATCAAAATGGTGTATTTGTTTGTCAGAGCCCTAGAGGAAGCAAGCTGTGAAAATATCTTACAATTGCAGCCTTCAGTTAAATAAGATGGTTAGATATTTAATAAATGATGTTGCGAACCACAGAAGAACATGGGTGTGTGTGTGTGTGTGTGTGTGTGTGTGTGCACGCGCACACGTGCGTCTTTCATCCCCACAGAGGAGCTAAATGTGCTCCCTCCTGCTCAGGGCTATGGCTGATGTAAATCATTATAGCTGCATTGAGTTCATTGCTGAGGACTAGCAGCTGAGGATATGTCCCATGGAAAGGAGCAAAGGCTGAGGAGATATGGCATAGTGTGTGTGGAGTGGCTGGACTGTCTTCCTTCCTCATCTACATCTAAGTGAATCACTGTACATGAATAGGCTGCTGACTAAAAAAGCAAACATACAACATGAAGGTGATTCTCCAGTAAACAGCAGGAAATAGAAAAAAAAACCAAAACACTGGGGCAAGCTCGCCATGAGCTACTATGGTGAAACACCATTTGAGACAATGGAGTGGCTCTGGATTTACACCGGTGGAACCGAGATCAGAATTTACCTTACTGTACTTTAGATTAGATTAGATTTGCCTCCCACAGCTTTGGCTTCTTTTCAGCTCCCTTGCTGCGTTCTGTTATACCTCTTTCTTCTTCTAACAGTTGCTTGGCAGTAATACTTAGGAGGAACACCAACTAAAATGAAGAGCTGAGCAAAAAACACACAATTCACAAACTCATTTGTTTCCCTTTATTTAGAGGCTCGTGTATTGTTTGGGCTTTCCCCACTGAAGTGCAGCTTCATTTAAACTACATTAGACGGAAGAGGAAAGACAGGGAGCAGAAGGGGGATGGGAGAAGAAAAAGCTTTCTCTTTTGAAACAAGATGTCCCATTACTTTTTCTCCTGGTATTTGTTTCCTTTATCTGATATCCAAATGAAAGTGGCATTTTGGTTTCTTGGGACAGAAAACAAGCTGGGTATTTTGTTATCAGTAAAAGCTTCTCTTTGAATGTGTGCTTCCTGGCATAGGGTAATTGCTTTGGATGTTATTTCAAATGTATCACAGATCAAAGAAAGAAATATTTTTTGCACAGTTGTGCAAAGAGATACCAGGAAGGAAAACACATCCTTGCAGGTATTTTCTCTGCTGTGAAATGCTTGACATTAATTGTTTTTTTTTTTTCTTTTTAACATTTCACATTAGATGTTTGCCGAACTACTGTGAACATGGAGGAAAATGCTCTCAGTCCTGGACCACCTTTTACTGTGACTGTAGTGAACTGGGTTACATGGGAGCAACCTGTCATAAGTGTGAGTAAACCATTCAAACGTACTTGGATAAGTCTGGCCTGACAGAGATT
This sequence comes from Carettochelys insculpta, assembly GCF_033958435.1. NCBI lineage: Eukaryota > Metazoa > Chordata > Testudines > Carettochelyidae > Carettochelys > Carettochelys insculpta. Next base: position 69,722,829 of record NC_134144.1, read on the forward strand.
GAGCTAAAGCACAAAAGAAATGGGTGGAAAAGTCATCTTTTATTAAGAGAAGCAATAGACTCTGCTCAGACAGGACTGCGAAGGGTCAGCAGCTAGACTAGAAACAGGAAAGGAAGCCAGTACACAAACACACAAGTCTTAAAGAAGCATTTCTGGAGATAAATCAAAAAGTCAAAGGACTCTATTTCATTCTCCCGTGTTGTATTTTTTCATCTCCTTCTTTTCAGCAGCCATCAAAGTGCGTGTGTGTGTTTGTGTAGTTGAGGGATGCCACAATAATGATGGAAACTTGTGTGAACTTCAACATAAGAATATCCCTGCAGGGTCAGACCAAAGGTCCATCAAACCCAATATCCTGTCTTCTGACAGTGGACAGGGCCTGGTGCTCCAGCATGAACGAAGAGAGTAATTCATCCCCTTTTCCCTATTCCCAGCTTCTGGCAAACAGAGGCTTGGGACATCATCCCTACCCATGCTGGTTAATAGCCATTGATTGACCTAGCCTCCATTAATGTATCTATTTTTTTAACCCTGTTGAAGTCTTGACTTTCACAACATCCTCTGGAAAGGAGTTCCACAGGTGACTGTGTGTTGCGTGCAAAAATACTTCCTTCTGTTTGTTTTAAACTTGTTCCCTATTGTTTTCATTTGGTGACCCATAGTACTTGTGTTACGAAACAGTAAATAACACATTATTTACATTCTTCATACCTGTCCTGATTTGATAGACCTCCATTATATTCTCCTTTACTCTTCACTTTTCCAAGCTGAAAAATCTCATTCTTATTAATTTCTCTTCATAAGGAAGCTGTTCCGTACCCCGAATAAGATTTTGTCCTTTTCTGAACCTTTTCCTGTTTGTCCAATTGTTGCACTACCCTTTCACCTCATGGAGGTGTTGATTTGCAAATACACACATAATAATGCAGTGCAACAATCTTGTTAATTACCAAAAACGTGATGTGCCATGTGTAGTCCATTACTGCTTAGAGGCCCAGACAGAAAGGCCAGGGCCCCATTATGGTAGGTGTTGTGAATACAGACAGAGTAAGATGCCGCCCATGCACCAAGGAGCTTAGTAAATGCTAACTTGAAAATGTAAAGCTAACGGTTATCTGTATATTGGCTCTAGAGGATATGTTCTGTTAAACAATTATTTTATATTATATAGTTTTGTGGTATCGTGTCTGTACCGAGACAACTTTAGCTGTTTCACAACAAAGTTTTGCATATTAGTACATGTTGAACCACTCTAATCTAGCAAACTCTGTAATCTGGCCTCATTTTAGTTAGCTGGACGACCACTTATCATGAGTGTAGCCATGTTTCCTGTGGTACCATAAAGTTAGCTTACAGCCACCAGACCTGTCTCTCAGTGTTCTGTGCTGTAATTTACCTCTCCTTTACCCCTAAATGTCTTCTAAGAGCCCAGTAAGCAGTGGAAGTGTTAGTAATGTTGACCTCCAGTCATCCAGCCAATTCTCTTGTTTGGTACCGCTCAGGTCCTCAGGGTGCCAGATGAGAGCGGTTCAACCTGCATAGCTATTTATGAATGATATGTGAATTATTATGAATTATATCTCATCAAAATTTATCAGTCACAATGTTCAGATGACATTTCAGAATTTAAAGTAGCAATATAGCTTTTGAGCTGGTGTTTGTACTGTATTCCATTTCCAATTTGAGAGGGAAAAAAGGGAAATATTTTGAGATAATATTCCTAATTTATTTATCCTTTTATTATGTTTTGAAAGGACTAAATCCATTGATCAATAAATGTACAAATAAGCACACAGGCATGTCCACCAAGGAGTTTAGATTTTATCCCCCTTTGTTGATGTCCGGGAGAGAAGACAGACTGGGCCATGCTCCAGTTGCGTAATCGTTCCACCCTGAAAATTTTGATAGTTTTGGTTAATTTCTATTTAAGTTTTGAGTATAGGACCAATTAATTATATTTCACCTTATTATGGAATGAGAGAATCATAGAATCATAGAACACTAGGACTTGAAGGGACCTCAAGAGGCCATCAAGTCCAGCCCCCTGCCCCAATGGCAGGACCAAGAAGACAAGACGAGAGTAGAAAAGAACCGTAGTAAATATTCCTTCAGTGAGCTGTTACTGTAATCCAAACCTTGTGTGCCAGGATGGGGTATTGGCACATGTTAGCAGAGTACAAACCTTTCTTCCTCTGTGATGAGAGGTCTGATTCCCAGACCCAATGACTCATGTTTAAGATTGCAGTATTGCTCTTGGCTCCCAGTTGAGGCTGTTCACAGCTTGGAAAAGGTGATGCTCGCTAGCAGGGCTGAGCTGAGCTGGATTTCTGAGAAGCCTGAGCCAGGTTTCTGCAGTAGTTTCTTTGGACAATGGGTGCTAGACAGTGTTCGGCATAATGCTGTGGACTCTGTATCACCAGGTCTGTGGCTATGAAATCCTATTTGAAGGCCAAGCCATCTCGCACAGGTGAGCTCACTCTAAATGCGCTAGCATTGCTGCTTCCTCTCATGTACTGTTCCAGGGTTCAGCACTGGACCTGGAGTTAGAGATGTTGCTGAGTGATCCCAAGCCAGTCACTTATGTCTTGATTTTTCCATTCAGTTTCACTGTCTGATTCCGTGTGCTCTGCATCTCTGTATGCCAAGTTTTTCCTTCGGCTTCAATCGCCCCAGCTCTCTAATGGGATAAGATCATCTTCCACACAGGGATATTGTGAGGTGCATTAAATTCCTCATTGAGAAAGCACTGTGTAGTTGCTCTTACCCTACCCTGATCTGGAGCTAAATCAGTGTCTTAAAGGTTCAGTTATGCTATATAGCTATATGCATCCACCTAAGAACAGAGTGTGGGCTTCTGTTGTAATCTGCCCTAGCTGCTAGAATCATAGAACTATGTCTGAAAACCACAGGCTAGTTCCCTCTCCCAGTTCCACCAGTGTTTTCTCAGCATGTTAATTTTATTACAGTTTAACAAAGCTAGATGCATAGATGTTGGAACTCAGGGTGATGTGGGGAGCTGCCACCTTCTGGCGTGAAGTGGTTTCTATCGTATACTGGGTGTACAGTTTGGTTCCAAGACTTTCAGCATGCAAACTGTTCCAACGCGCTTGGCTAGATTGCTTGCCTTCTTATACTTTTGTCTTTCATTTTTAAAACATGCTCCGTACAGTTTCTTAGCCCATGAGGACCATCACTTTGCTGTGCCCTTTCTAAACTATGTTCAGACACAGTTCTCAAGCTTCATTCCCTTAGTGCAGTGTGTAGCCTGTAACTTGAGCCTTTGCTGTAATGAGTCACTGGGACAATGTCTTTTAACAAATCCTGACTCTGGGAAGGGGTTGGGCTTGGTTTCTTCTAACCCAATGATTGTATGATATGGTCCTGCAAGATAGGAGTGACCATTGCTTGTTAGACTATTATTTGGGGGCTAGAAGGAGACAAAGTTAATAAAGTAACATCTGTGCCACTTGGATTGCTTTACCACAAATCACACACTATAAAATCCTCCAGCAGCTCAGAGGAGGGAAACAAAGGGAAAGTACTACCTTCTTCATGCCTCTATGTAGACTAAATTTGCGTTAGGAGTTTTCAGTACAGATTGAACCTCTCCCATCCAGCACCCTCCGGACCTGATCAGTGCCATCCGAGAGAATTTGCCAGACAACAGGAGGTCAATATTTTCTGTCACATTACCAACAGTTCCACTGCTTACTGGGCTCTTAGAAGACATTTAGGGTTAAATTACAGCTGAATAACAATATAGAACACTAATAGAGAGGTAGCCATGTTAGTCTGTACTCCAACAAAACAAAACAGCAGAAATGCAGGACTCGAAAGACTAACAAAATGATTTATTCAGTGATGGGCTTTTGTAGGACAGACCCACTTCATCAGATCAATTTCATTTTCAATCCAGACTGGCATTTATAAGTACAGGGGATCAAAAAAAAAAGAAATTGCAATAAAACTGACAAATCAAATAGGATTGAAGGAAGGGGGTGAAGGGTGGTGGCTGGGGTGTTAATTGTCCTTTCTGAGATAATTATGAGCATCAAAGGAAGGGAAGCAGTCCTTGTAATGCGTGAGATAATTGATGTCTCTGTTCATACCATGTGTTGAATTTGAATATGTATTCTAACTCACAAATTCCTTACTCTAATCTGTTAAATTCTTTTTTATCCAAGCCACAAATTCTCAGGTCTTTAGCAGAATGTCCCACTCCATTGAAGTGTTCATTGATTAGCTTATGTGTATGGGTTTTCTTGATTCTGCTCTGTGTCCATTTATTCTTTGGCAAAGGTTTTGCCCAGTCTATCCAAAGTACATCGTGTCAGGGCATTGTTTGCACATAATGGCATTTATAATATTGTTGGAAGTGCACGAGAATGTGCCTTTGATCTTGTAACTAACATGGTTGCGTCCAGTGATGGTATCCCCAGAATAAATATGTGGAAAAAGTTGGCAGTGGGGTTTGTTGCAAGGAAAAGTTCCAGGACTAGTATTACTGTGGTGTAGCCTGTGATTGCTGGTGAGAATCTTTCTCAGGATAGCAGGTTGTCTATAGGAAAGGACAGGTCTGTCACCTAGAGCCTTCTGGAGTATAGCATCCTGATCCAGAATAGGTTGTAGGTTTTAAATGATGCATTGCAGGGGTTTGAGTTGGGGGCTATAGATGGTAAGTGGTGTTCTGTTGTTGATCATCTGGGGCCTATCTTGAAGTAGCTGGTATCTGGGTATTTATCTGGCCCTGTCAATTTGTTTTGTTTTCTTCTCCCAGTGGGTAGCTCAGTTTTATAAATGCTTAGTGGAGTTCTTGTAGTTTTTGGTCTCTGTCAGTAAGATCAGAGCAGATGTGATTGTGTCTAAGGGCTTGACTGTAAATGATGGATTGTGTGGTGTGAGCTGGATGGAAGCTAGAGGCATGTAGGTAAGTGTAGCAATCAGTGAGTTTCTGGTAGAGGATGGTGTCAATGTGGCCATCATTGATTTGTACTGTGGTATCCAGGAAATGTATATCTTCTGTGGAGTAGTTAAGGCTGAGATTGATGGTGGGGTGCAGGTTGTTAAAATCTCTGTGGAATTCTTCCAGTCTCTTTACCCTGAGTCCAAATGATGAAGAGGTCATAAATGTAGCATAAGTAAAGGAGAGGTAGCAGTGAATGAGAGCTAAGGAATTGTTGTTCTAAGCTGGCCATAAAAATGTAAGCATACTTTGGAGCCATGCAAGTGCCCATAGCAGTGCTGCTAATCTGGAGATATAAATTTTCCCCACATTGGAAATAACTGTGGGTGAGAACAAAGTTACATAGGTCAGCCACCAGATTTGCTATAGTAACATCAGGGATGGTATTCCTGATAGCTTGTAATCCATCTTCATGTGGAATACTGGTGTAGAGAGCCTCTACATCCATGGTGGCAAGGATGGAATTATCAGGAAGGTTTCCAATGTTTTGTAATGTCCTCAGGAAGTCACTTGTATCTCAGAGGTAGCTAAGAGCACTGGTGGTGTAGGGTTTGAGGAGGGAGTCTACATAGCTGGACAGTCCGGCAGTAAGGGCGCTGATACCTGAAATGATAGGGCATCCTTGGTTTTCAGCTTTGTGGATTTTAGGAATAATAATAATAGTAATAATAATAATAATAATAATAGAATAATCCAGGTCAGGGCTTAGATGGTGTATCTGAGTAAATTTGGTCTCAAATAGAGGCAGGGAATTCTTTAAATAGATGGTGTAGTTTCTTTTGGAATTTCAAAGTGGAATCTGAGGAAAGAGTTCTGTAAAATATGGTGTTGGCAAGTTGTCTAGCTGCCTCCTGTTCACAGTCTGACTTATTCATGATGACTATAGTACCCTCTTTGTCAGCTGGCTTGATTATAATGTCTGAGTTATGTTGGAGACTCTGGACAGCATAGCATTCAGCACAGCTGAGATGGTATTTCATCTGGTGTTGTTTGTGTGTAATTTCAGTCTGTTCATGGTTGCAGAAGCATTGTATAGAAATCTAGACTGCCACTATGCTGGTCAGGGGGAGTCCACATAGAATTCTTCTTCTTTTGGTGTTGGTATGGGGGATCTAGCAAATCAGACTGATGTTCATTGGTGTGTTGGAAGTATTCTCTTAATCAGAGACAATGAAAGAAGGCTTTGAGATCACCACAAAATTGTATTAGGTTTGTGGAAGTGGTGGGGCAAAAGGAAAGACTCCAGGATAAGAGAGACTCTTCTGCTGAGTTAAGTTGGTAGCTTGAAAGGTTAACAATATTATCCGATGTGTTGTAGTTATTGTAATGGTAGTATCCTGCGGTATGAAGTAATTTAGATAGCTTATTGTCCTTTCTTTTTTGTAGGGAGTGGAAGTGTCTAGTGTAGGAAAAGTCCCGCTTTGTGGGGTCTTGTGTGGAAGTTTGATTATCGATGAAAGTTTCAATTCAGAGAGGTAATTCTTGATCCTTTCCTGCTTGCTGTATAGGATACCGGTCAAGTGGCTCCTCAGTTTCTTAGAGAATGCGTGGCATACCTTCTCACTATAATCAATGTAGTACGTTGATTGTAATGGGTTTTTCACTGTAAAGTTCTTGGGTATGATGTCTGTCCTTTTGCATTTGGAGACAAAGATGATGTATGTCTGGATCTGAGTGAGTTTTTTCATATAGCTGATGGATTTCCATTCCAAAAGGCTAAATGTAGTTCCCTGCATGTTGAATAGTAACAGAGAGGTAGCCGCGTTAGTTTGTACTTCTGTAATTATATATGTCAGTCTGTATCGGAGATGAAATTGATCCAATGAAGTGAGTATGTCCCACAAATGTTCATCACCGAATAAAACATAGAACACTGAGAACCAGGCCTGGTGACTGCAAACTAACTTTATGGGACCACGGGAAACTTAGCCACAACCATGATAAGTGGTTGTCTGGCTAACTAAAATCATACCGGGTTAGGAATTTGACAGATGAGAACATTCCAGATTAAAGAGGTTCAATCTGTATAAATGCAAAACTAATTCCCGTTCAACATGATTTACTTCCTGTGAAACAAGGATGTGCCACACACAAAGGGAGGTAAGGGACCCGTCTTTATTATTTGGTGTCAGTCATGTAACATGGCGTCAGGTCACAAAAAAAGTCAGTTCCTTTTTTAGGAAGCTGTTCCAGGAAAGCTGTGCATCATCCTAGGAAGTTAGGGCTACAGCCACAAAGCAAAGTTATTTCGAGATAACAGCTATTACTTTGAAATAACTTTGTGAGAATCTACACTACTCACACACTATTTTGAAATAAATTTGAAATAGTGGGCACTTTATTTTGAAGTTCATAAACCTCATTTCAGGAGGAGTTATTTTGAAATAACGTTGTTAAGACATGGAATAGTGTTACTTCTAAATAAGCCATAATTGTGTCCAGTGACACTATTTTGAAATAGGCACTGTGCGTCCAGACATGTTATTTGAAATAGCTGGATGCTATTTCAAAATACTTTCTCGTGTGTAACTGTGTTCTTTTGAAATAAGAGATTTTGAAATAGCTTTTCTGGAATGGCTTATTTCAAACTAACACTGACCCATAGATGTAGCCTAAAAATCCTTGGTTTTATAAGCCACGCCCCTAATAGCATGGTTCAGTCATGTGACATGGTCTAGGGTTACTTCTGTTAAATGGTCAATGACCGTTATTCCAAAAGGTTCTGTTATTCTCATAGACTTTCTCATCTTCCACTTCCCTGTGCCTGTGATTTTAAGGGCAGGAGCTGTACAGTAGCATTTAGAAAGCCGATCCTTTCTTGGCAGCATTAGCCTTTCAGTAGAGTTCTGAATGTTCATAGAAAAAACAAACAGAAACATCAGAAATGGCTAAATTCTCTAAGTTCTGGAGCTGTCAGCTTGTCTCAATGCTTTGAGAGAAGATAATTAACAGACTATAATTTAACTCTCAATATTTGCTTTGGTACATGAAGAATCTTGCACATTCCTCGGATGCTTTTCCAGGTGCCACAGGGATGAGTCTGAGAACAGTGGAAATGTTATACTACTCTGTACAGTCCAATCGTAGCAAAAGTGAGCCCAGGGGCATTGAAAATGATGTAGGTTTTTTTGTTTGGTTGGATGGTTGGTTGGCTTTGTTTAAGAATAATGCCACTTAATGCCACCAATTCTGACATACAAAGAATGGGTCATCTTGCTGCCTCCCACACACCACCATGTACAACTCATAGACCACCTGTTCAGCCCATACTCAGGCCACTGTCTTCCCATTGCGCTACCAGAGCATGGCAGCACCCAGTGGGCTTTCACTCCTGAAGCTGTCCCTCACATTGGCTTGCAAAGCAGGACACTGTGTTGGCCAGCTCCATCCTACTCCTGCCTGGCGGCGAGTGGTGACCCCTGCAGATGGTAACTGCCCAGTCATGACTGGGCACACCATTCCCAAGCTCAAACTGTCCTGTTTGCTGCACCTGAGATATCCTGTCTCAGTGACTCTCAGACATTTCAGAGACAAATTATGCAGTTGCCCCGGGACAGCTGTGAGGGGCTGGAGAAGCTTGAAGTGACATGACTTATAAAACCAAGGACGTTTAATGTCCCAGGAACATGTACAGATTTTCTAGGACAGCTTCCTAAAAGAGGGATGATTCTGGGCAACTTGGACAGGTGGCAACTCTAACTCTGTTACTGAATACAACACTTTTGATCTGAGATTCCTAGAGCAATTACTATAAATTCAGTCAGATTTTCAGCTTCAGTAGAGCTACACCACTTAACACCAGCTCAGGGCCTGACCCATTGTCTTATTAAAATTTGTAGAGCATAGTGAAACACTAAACCCATTTTACAGCTTGGGGAAGTGAGTTAGAAAGAAGTTAAAGAATTTGCTTCATTTTTAAGTCTTCATCCAGGCATACTGAATGGATAGTTTCCTGCACTAAGCCCTATATAATAATGTCACTATCAGCAGTCTCAAAGAATAGATACTTCCCAAAGAATTTGGACATCTGTACTGGAGGTTTATGACTTTGCTGTGCATGCATTCAGTATTCGGATCAAGCCTACTCTTTCTTGTATAAGCTTCCCTCAGAGCATCCTTCCCTTTGTGAATGCAATTGTCTTCCTGTTTGCTGAGCCTGTTGTAAACATCTTATCTGCGCTCCTCTTGAGCACAGATATTAGCTGAGGGCCTTTTGTGTTCTTAAAAGCCAGGCAAACAAACAATAATTCAGTTCCTTGTTTTCCTTATCTTTCACTCTTCAATAGCACAGTGGATTTTCTGCTGTGGAATCTTCTCCTGGTGTTCCAAGCTGGAGCATGTTGGGGAGAGACTTCCCATTTATAAGGTGTGCCACTGTCAGACCTGGATATCTTTGAAACAGTTGTGTTCCCCCCAGTGCACCTCCACATCCCTCTCTCTTTCTAGGTCTCTGAGCATTACGTCTCTGTGCTCACATGCCTTATCGTGGTAATCCTAGATTGTGCTTGAGTGGTTCGCACATCACCTTTCTGTTTTCCTTTCTCCTCTTCCAGCTCCTTTTTTCCCCTCACCCACCAGCACCACCCTGTCAGGAGCCAGTTAGGCCTTCCTCTTCCATCTTGTCTGTCAAAGAGACCCACAGGTGTGACCCAAGATCCAGTGCATGATGCGGTAGCTCAGCAGTCATGAAAAGCACACATGGCCCTGACCCAAACTTCGGGGGGCAGGGACCAAAGAGAATTAATGGATGTGATCCCCTTTACCAGAGGCTTGGTTTCAATTCTATGGAAAATGTGTGACTCCTGAGTAGGATGAGCAGAGAGCAGCAATAAAAATTAGGGACTGTGTATAGGATCTTATGTGACTATAGAAGAAAAAGACCCAAATAGTGGGACTGTCTCTCTAAAATCAGGACGTCTGATTACCCTATCACTCAGGGTTATAAAACGATCCCTTGTGATCAGCCTTTAAGATGATATTGTGGTTAGATTAATTTTCAGCTGTCTGTGGAAATAACACGTTGTTTATCAGATCAATAACTATGTATTTTAAAAAGGGACAATACAGCATCTGTCACCCAGGCACATCACAGTGGAGATTATATTAGCTTGTCAACAGCAGAGCTGTCAAAGCCAGTTTTCAGGAGTGGAGGTTTTAGTTTTTGTTGTTTAACATGACAACTATACTATGGGGGTGAGGGTGCCAATCATTCGTATAATTTACTGCCTGCAATAATCCTTCTGCTGTTAAAGCAAGGAGTGAAGGAAACTCCCCTTGTATATTGCTTTAAATGTTGTTGCAAGGGTGTTTGATCAAACACCCATTATCCTGAGAGTTGAGATGAAAAGTCTTGTGATGAAATTCCGTGATATCCCACATCTACCATTTGCTAAGACTTCTTTTATCCACCATTTGTCCTCATGACATTTGTTGTGGATACGTTTACCACATGAAGGATTTATGATAGAGGACACACAGTGATTTTCATGGTCATCAGGACAAATGACAAATAAATATATTGTCTCAGATCCCACTCAGCATCAGCTTGGATTTGACTTACCATGATGGAACCTTCTCAATTGATTTTATACCCAGCATGGAACTTGTGCTGTATTGGAATTTCGGTGGTATTTCACAGGCAGCCCATTATGTCAGTACAGACAACCACAAACCATGGCACACATGGTTGAGGACTACAAAAGGACTCAACTTCCTGGAGGTCCTTTTGTCTTGAATATTGTTGATATGAATGTTGTGGCTTGGTTTGACCAGATTGCAAACACCAAATAAATATAGAGCAGATCTGTTGGGCCTGATGAATGAAACTATTGGGTAAAATAATATTAAATCTTCATACGGGGGTCTCAAAGCATTTTAGTGAGAGTACTTAACTGTGGAGAATTGACTTTTTCAGGCTACTGCTGGAATTCATGGCAGAAATGGAAATAGATCCTAAAGTTTTGATGCTGGGTTGACAGCTCCAATCGGCAGAGCTAACTTCCATCTTGAAATATATTTATTCTTTTCTACAGAGTACTGTATTGAAAGTATCAGAAAGCACAGAGATAATTAAGTCAGATAGGACCAGACACACCAAACTCAACTAGCATTTTGGATGCATGCACATGTATCAATTTTGCATGTATCAATGACCGTCTAATCCAGACACTGCCTGGCAGTACCTGTGTGATCCATTAACAGCAAGGCTTAGTGTTCTCTAGATTCCTAATCCTTTTATCTGCTATACAGCCAGAAATGATTGTCAATTATTTCCTCCTGATTTTAGTAAAATCTCTCATGCCATTGGAGAACAAAACAATATGATATTGGCCAGTGGTCAGCAACCAAAATAGCAAGAAGAACCATTTTTTGTAAGTCAGTAAAAACTCAGTATTTCAAGAGCCACAGTGCACATGAATAAGACTTTATTAACAACATGAACAAAATCCTGATACAATATCATATGCCATAATGCACTGCACGTGTTAAAGGGCAAGTTGTCCAATGTTCTGAGATTACATATAGAGTGCTAGTTAAATATGAGTTGTTCGTTGTTGGACTTTTAGTAATTATAGCATCAGGAGCCACAAAGAAGTCCTTAAAAACAACGAGAAGTCCTGTGGCACTTTACAGACTAACAAATGTTTTGGCATGTGAGCTTTCACGGCAAAGGCCCATTTCTTCAGATGCATGTCTGAAGAAGTCCTTAAAGAGCTACAGGTTGCAGACCCCTGATATTGGCCAATCAGAAGTAATCTGCGCAGCCTGTATTTTGAATATAAACGACTGAATATTTACAGTAAATGCTTTATAATCAATATCAAATGTAATTTTAAACACATTGGCTATGTCTACACTAGCCAAAACCTTAGAAATGGCCATGCAAATGGCCATTTCGAAGTTTACTAATGAAGCGCTGAAATACATATTCAGCACTTCATTAGCATGCAGGCAGCCGCGGCGCTTCGAAATTGACGCGGCTCACCCTGACGGGGCTCCTTTTCGAAAGGACCCCGCCTACTTCGAAGTCCCCTTATTCCCATCTGCTCATAGGAATAAGGGGACTTCGAAGTAGCCGGGGTCCTTTCGAAAAGGAGCCCCATCGGCATGAGCTGCACGGCGGCGAGCTGCATCAAATTTCGAAGCGTCGCGGCTGCCCGCATGCTAATGAAGCGCTGAATATGCATTTCAGCGCTTCTTTAGTAAACTTTGAAATGGCCATTTGCATGGCCATTTCTAAGGTTTTGGCTAGTGTAGACACAGCCATTGGGAAATAAATCTTGGAAAATGTTTGTTTGTAAGTGAGTGACTTTGCTGAATGATTTATTTGTTGTCAGCTCTGAAAAGGTGGTGGATCTTTGAAGGAAAAATTTTAATGAGTACTGGTGAGCAGACAATGCTTGAGATTCCTAATGGTAGTTATTTACAGAGGTGTAGGACAGAAATCTTGGAAGCTTAGCTTAGTTTACTAGGAAAATGGCCAAAGTCCAGAATGTCTACAGTGCCTTTTGTGGCAATCAGTTTAGTTCAACAATCAGGGTTAGTGAAGCTGTAGAAACATCAAAGTCTCCATGTATGAATGACAAGAGAGTGCAAGGAGGAGGGCTTTGTGCATTCTACTCATGGGGGGAGTACTTGAGAAAGGTAGAGCCTATGGTGGATTCCACTTTAATCAAAGTGGAATTAGACTGCTGGCACAGGAAATGAAAAATGGTTTGGGACATTATTTAAAGGAGGAATCTGGAGGAAAGAAGATGCTAAGGAGCACTTAGACCAGGCATAGCCAGTTGCAAGGAATGCCAGTAATAAAAGCGTCTCTGTGCTCACTGAAAGGTATTACTGAAATTGCAATTGAACAAGGTAGGATGGGGAGAGGGGGGCAGGATGAGGCTGGAAGGAAAGGTTAGGACACCTGAAGGCTTGCAGATTGAGGCTGTCCCCTTGCTGCTGTCAGAGTTGTGATTGTGCTCATGTAAGCCTCCATCCTCCTGCTAGCTTTAATTAGGGTGGCCAGATACCCTGTTTATAAAGGGACAGTCCTGTGTTTAAGCCCTCCTACGGGTGTCCTGCATTTTCTGTCTCCCCTCATGTCTTCTTGCCAGCTGCTGACACAGAAGCCCTCAGTGGAGGTGGGGTGTGCAGCCAATGAGGAGGGTGAGTGTTCAAGGCTAGTGGCAGGGTGAAGATAAAGCATGTGGGGCCAGATGCTACCCCTGCTGGTCCATCAGCACAACCCCCCTGCTGCTTACCAGCTCTCGGGCTCCGGGCCCCGTGCTCCCAACCCATTTCTAGCTAGCACTGGGTGTGAGCTCTGAAGGCTGGTCAGTGCAGGCGATTGTGTATCACCTCTGCCGCTCATCCATGGGTCCTTGCAGTCTTCTCTCTCCTCCCCAAGACCCCCTGTTCCTCCATAGTCTCTTGGTGCAGCTCATTCTGCTCCCAGAGCTGTGTAGAGAGCCAGGCCCTGCTCAGGGTACTGAGCTCACCAAAAGCCAGTAAGAGAGATTCCTGACCATGTTTACACCTGACTTGCATTGTCATTGTGAGATTCTACCCTCAGTTACTCACAATCCTGTTGACTTCAAAGAAGAAGCACAGATTTGACTTATGGCAGAATTTGGTCCTCTAAATGGAACTCAGATAACAAGTGTGGTCTGTGAGGGAGAATAAGATCTATCTCCCCCTCTTACAAAGCTAATGGGAGAAAAATAGTAAGAGGTTATTGGTTACAAATGTGATATGTTCAGATCCTCAATGGCTGTAAATCAGCGCCATGCCACTGAAGCCAATGTAGAAATATTGATTTACACCACAGAAGATCTAGCTTTATGTAATGCTGACAGACCTGGCTTTCCAGCAGTGGGGACTGAACCTATGGTCATAAGGGCTAAAGCTCTGTGCTCTACTGCACAAGCTAAAGGCCAACTGGCTCTCAGCCAAGGCTGTAAGGTAGAGATTTCACTCGCCCTAGTATGAGGTCTTACTGCCTCTATGTACTACATGCTTCCCTGAGCTGAGGAGGCACATCCCAGGCTTCTGAGACCTTTCAGCAGTTCAGCCCTGACAAGCCACCAGTTGTAACACCAACAGACCCAGGTTGCCAGCACTAGGGATTGAACCTGGAATCGTAGGGGCAAAAGCCCTACACACTACCACATGAGCTAAAAACCAGCTCATGTGGTAATGCACAGGACTTTAGCCCCTATGATTCCAGGTTCAATCCCTGGTGCTGGTGACCTGGGCCTCTTGGTGTTACACTTAGATCAGTGACTGCCAAAAAGATTGGAATGGTCAAAAATGACCAACAGGGTCCATTGGTCCTCCAAAAAAACTGACTATTTCACAGCAGTGTTGTATAGTTTTAAACAAGATTCATTTAATGAAACTGTCTTAAATATTTTTTGTTAAAAGCTAAATTAAATGTCACTTTGATAAAACTGTTGATCACACATTGAGTTATTCAAAATATAAAATGAAATATTTTTCACATCAAATGAAAATTTGGGTAATGTCAAAAAACCTTTAACTAAAATAATATTTTCACAAAATAGCCATTTTTATTAGAAAAAATGGTGGCTTTAAATATTTTGACCAGTTCTGCTCTCAGTAAATGTTCAATAGCCCTACTCTGTTGATTAAAAGTGTCATTTGTACAAGGTGTGGTTAACATTGATTGATCAATATCTGCTAAATAGTTATCATAGCTATTTCCTGTTCTTTCTGCAGACTCATTGTAGAACTAACTCTTGGGAAGTGGAGACTTTGAATACTACTACAGTAATCACTTTACACTGACCCAAAATGATTGAGTCTCAAATCAGTGAATTTTGGGTGATCAGCAGAAACCATAACATGAGACACAATTTTTTTTCTTTTTTTTAGTTTGTACTAGAATGTCAGGAGGGGGCCATATTCTATTCAATTGACTTTTAGTTGTTCACTTTCACAATACTTTTCTGACTGTGAACGCAATAAGAACACAGAGCTTTTTTTCTTTCTCTTGGCTACACAGACAGCTTCAGGTTACTGGAACCTGGAACATAAAGGCTCTGGAAAGCAAAATGCAATAATTTAGTCTGAAACAAGCAATAGATGCCCCCTGTGAAGAAGACACCAGAAAGGAGAGGGCACCAGAAAATGTGTACCGTTGACCTGTGTAAGATGATAAAAACAGAGTGTTGTGTCCTTTTTGTTGTTTGTTTTGGAATGTGGATTTTTTCCCTCCACTTTTTATATATAATGCATCAAACACGGTTCTCAAGCTAATGGGAAGAGCTCACCTCCTTTTGCACACCTCTTCTTGCCTACATCACAAATAAATGTCCCTGTTCATTATCGATGCAGAAACCATTCTTTGTCCCATCAATTTTCCATCTGTCTCAGGGCTGTCATTGCCTGCGTTTGCCAAATGAGAGAGTTCTGGATTAGAGAGGTTGAATCAGTATTTGATCCCTGGTTCACTTTAGCATTAGACACTGCTCCATGCAAGTTTCTCCTCCTCTTTCCCCCAAAGTAATTTTCATGTTACATTAGACCCACAGTTCATCTCTTGTCCATCACACCAGCTGTTTACTGAAAAGTGGGAAAACCCAGAAGTAGCTTGCTATAGAGTAAACCATCCACAGGAGTAGCTTCTTTCCAATTCCAGCAGTTAGAGGCTGCCTTATTCCCTGAAGCCTGATCATTACTCTCTCTTCCCAAACCCTTGCTAATTATTCACTATTGTAACTCAGTGAACGCCAAAGGGAAGACATGTCGGGGCAGATTCTCATCTGATATATATCAGTGTTGCTCTACTGAAACCTACCTAGCTGTGTTGATTCAAGCCAATTGAAACTGTTGGTCTCTTTAGAGTGTTGTTAACTAATGCGGCTGCAGAAGTGTACTGTGGGGATGAACAGGTCCACATTAGCAAGGGGCTAGGTCTTTGCACATTTCTTGGTTAATTTGGAGGTAAGGTATATACGGTCAGGCAATGTAGCATCTGGGGGTGGAGGGAAGGACCAGCAATGAATAATGTCTTATAGCACCACCACTTCCCTGTCAACATGCAGTTTATTTCTTCTGCTCTCTAGTGTACTAAATAAGTAAAAAAAGCAAGGGATGTAACCAACAAGCTCCCTAATGAGCTAAGATGAATTGTTCTGTATCTATGATGACAGCAAATTCACTAAATGAATTGCAATTTATGAATTCATCAAAGCATGACTGCTTGGTTGGCTACTTAATGGTCTGTTATGATTTTCCCTGCACCCCGTATGCTGGATGCCTTTGTCAGCACTCTCTGTAATTGAAAAGCTTCCTGCAGCCTTTAAGCCTGTGAATACATGAAGAACAAGTTGTAGTGGTTGGGGAGACTGGAGACTGGGTTTGTGGCTCTTCTAGGCACTCACAATTTATGGTGCATCTGATGGCCTCCGCCCCCAAACCTGAGAGAGAGACTAGCTTAGCTGTGTTTAATGCAGAATCAATAATAATTAATTGCTGCCAGCTGGCCTTGCTCAACAGCCTTCATGATCCCAATAGTCACTCACTAGATTGAGTATGTTCAACATATCTAGCAAGAGCTTAAGGACCACCTTGAAAGCATGAAAACAGACAAGAAGCAATATGCAGGTCATCTGTGCCAAGAATGCTTGGCTATCACAAAAAGTCAAATTGTCTTGCTTGAAGCCAAATACCTCCATACAAACAGGCTGTCCTGCAAATTAGACCACCAGGTCCTTGGAGTCTTTTGGATTTGTCAGCAAATCAACCCCATCACATTCAAATTGAAGCTCCTTTAATTCTTGAGCGTACACCTGGAATTCCATATATCCCCTTTAAATCCTTACACTGGGGACCCTTTTCCTGGTGGGTCCTGTTGGCCACGTTCAACCAGGCTGGATCTAAGGGAATGAGGAATACATTGTACTTACTATCCTGGACCGTAAACTGCAGAGGTAGAGACTGTATTATGTCACTGAAGGAGACGGCTGTGGTCTTAAGGATCATGCCTTGGATTCCGTTGCCCATGTCCATACTTCTGACCTAGTAAAATAAGCCCACTTGGATAAATGAGGCTGAGGGGAAGAGCACCGTTGAAGATGGTGGGACGAGAACCAAGGCCTACAGTGCCATTAGGAAGCCCTGCAGAACTGCAGCTAGCAAGCACTGTGGAGCATAGTCACTGCAGGAAGTCCCTCCCAACAGATCCCAGAGAGACCAGACCCCTCCTAATGGCTCTGTGATTGGCCGGCCATGCTCTTTAACTTCGGAAGGTACCCCAATAAGTTGTCTGTGTTACAACAGAGTTCAGCCCTCCTGGAGATCAGGAGAGATCCTGGATGACTGGAAAAAGGCAAAAGTAGTGCCCGTTTTTAAAAAGGGAAGAAGGATGATCCAAGGAACTATAGACCGGTCAGTCTTACATCAGTCCCTGGAAAAATCGTGGAGGGGCTCCTCAAGGAAGTCATTTTGAGGCACTTGGAGGAGGGGGAAGTGATCAGGAATAGTCAGCATGGATTCATGAAGGGCAAGTCATGCCTGACCAGTCTGATTAGTTTCTGCGATGAGATAACTGGCTCTGTGGACAGGGGAAAATCAATGGCTGTGATTTATTTTGACTTTAGCAAAGCTTTTGATACGGTCTCCCACAATATTCTTGTCAGCAAGTTAAAGGAATGTGGATTGGATAAATGGACGGTAAGATGGATAGAAAGCTGGCTAGAAGGTCGGGCCCAGTGGGTAGGGATCAATGGCTTGATGTTGGAATGGCGGTTGTTTTCTAGTGGAGTGCCCCAAGGATCGGTTCTGGGTCCTGTTCTGGTCAACATATTTATCAATGACCTGGATGAGGGGTTGGATTGCACTCTCAGCAATTATGCAGATGACACTAAGCTAGCGGGAGAGGTAGATACGCTGGAGGGTAGGGATAGGGTCCAGAGTCACTTAGACAAATTGGAAGACTGGGCTGCAAGAAATCTGATGAGGTTCAATAAGGACAAGTGCAGAGTCCTGCACTTGGGGCAGAAGAATCCCAAGCATTGTTACAGGCTGGGGTCTGACTAGCTTAGTAGTAGTTCTCCAGAAAAGGACCTGGGAGCTGTAGTGGATGAGAAGCTGGACATGAGTCAACAGTGTGCCATTGTAGCCAAGAAGGCTAATGGCATATTAGATCACATCAAGAGGAGCGTTGCCAGTAGATCCAGAGAAGTGATTATTCCTCTTTTTTTGGCTTTGATTAGGCCGCATCTGGAGTACTGTGTCCAGTTCTGGGCCCCCAATTATAGGAAGGATGTGAATACACTGGAGAGGGTCCAGTGAAGGGTGACCAAAATAATTAGGGGGTTGCAGTATATGACCTATGAAGAAAGACTGAAGGAACTGGGACTGTTTAGTCTGCAGAAGAGAAGACTGAGGGGGGACTTGATAACAGCCTTCAACTTACTGAAGGGAGGTTGCAAAGAGGCTGGAGAGAGGCTGTTCACAGTGGTCACGGATGGCAGGACATGGAACAATGGTCTCAAGTTATGGTTGGGAAGGTCCAGGTTGAACATTAGGAAATCTTTTTCACTAGGAGGGTGGTGGAGCATTGGAATGGTCTATGCAGGGAAGTGGTGGAGTCTCCATCCCTGGAGGTGTTTAAGTCTTGCCTTGACAAAGCCCTGGCTGGGCTGATCTGATGGGTTTGTTCCTGCCTAGGGCAGGGGGCTGGACTTGATGGCTTTTTTAGGTCTCTTACAGCTCTGTTGTTCTATAATTCTCTGATTCTGTGACTCCAGATCTCATTTTGTGTCCTGATCCCTAGTTTCCAATCCCATCCTGACCCTGAGTCTTGACCCCTGAATCTAGGTTGATGCTAACTCTGGTCTCAGATCTCTGACTCTGGCCTGATGCCAACCCTGATTCTAGCTGGTGGCAGTACAGGTTGAACCTCTCTAGTCCAGCACCTTTGTGACCCGACCAGTGCCAAATGATAGAATTTGTCAGACCATGAAATATTGTCCAATGGTATGAAGCAAGGGTGTGTGCTGGCCCCGTGTTATTTAACCTCTTTTTCATGTGTGTCCTCAGCCATGCAGTTAGGGACCTGGACAATGGAGTCTACATAAAATATAGACTTGATGGGTCACTTTTTGACCTTCGTCATCTGAATGCTAATACCAAGATGCTTGAAAGGCTCATCCTTGAAGCCCTTTTTGCTGATGACTGTGCATTTATGGCACACAAGGAATCTGATCTCCAGCTCATCATCAACAAGTCTGCTGATGCCACTCACCTCTTTGGTTTGACCATCAGCCTAGGAAAGACCGAGGTACTGTTTCAACCTGTTCTAGGATCTGCTGTTCTTCCAGCTTCAATCTTTATTGAAGGAACAGAGTTGAAAACAGTACAGTAGTTCAAGTACCTTGGCAGTGTGATAGCCAATGATGGCTCCCTTGACAAAGAAATCAATGCCAGAATCTGCCAGGCCAGCTGGGCACTAAGACATCTGAAAGTGAGAGGGTTGAATCAGCACAATATCCAATAGTCCACTAAACTGAAAGTGTACAAGGCTGTAATCCTGACCCATGTCCTGTATGGCTGTGAAACACAGACCATATACAGAAAACATATAAAACTGTTGAAGTGCTTTCACACGCGCAGCCTGAAGTCAATGCTGCACATTCGATGGCAGAACAGAGTTACGAACCTGGAAGTCCTGGACAGAGCAGTAACCACAAGCATCAAAGCCATGATTCCAAAGCCCAGCTTCACTGGACAGGGCACATCATACAAATGGAGGAGTCAAGAATCCCTAAGCAACTCCTCTACAGTGAACTCTCCCAGAGCAAAAGGAATCAAGGTGGGCCTCGCAAGAGTTATAAAGACTGCATGAAGGCCAACATTGCTCATGCTGGTTTAAAACCAGATCAGCTAGAGCAGCATGCAAAAGACTGAACAGGCTGGCATGCTTTTGTATGACACACATATGACAACTCTGAAGATCAGTGACGCATACGCCTCATTGATGCTTGTGACAGGAAGAAAGCAACAGCAACAGCTGCACCAACAGAGCCAGGACAATTCCCTTGCCCCCACTGCGAACGTCCATGCCCTTCGAAGCTTGGATTCCTCAGCCACATGCAAGTCCACAACCGATGAGCCTGTGCAAGCTCCAGACGTCATCATCATACACAACGGACTACCTACAAAAAAATCAAAATCATATCTGTCATGTTCTTAGACTTCCCGTCATTCGATCGCCACGTCCACTTCCTACAGTCCTTTTGTTGGAATCTCATGTTGCAGATCACCATCTCATGCTCTGTAGCAAACTCTAGCAGTTTCTCACCTCGTTCATTTCTTTTTCCATATCCAAACCTCTCCATGACTCTTTCCCAACCTTTGTTATCTGTTCCAACCTTTGCATTCCAAACTCCTCCAATGATCAACACATCTTTCCTCGGTATCTCCTCCAGAAGACATTTGGGGTAAATTATATCTAAATACCAGCACAGAATACTGAGAGCCAAGACTGGTGGCTACAAACAAATATTATGGGACCATGAGATAATTGTTCACACCGATGATGAGTGGTTGTCTGGCTAACTAAAATCATTCCTGATTATGGATGTTGCCAGGCAAGAGAGGTCCAACCTGCACCACTGATCTCTGGTCCCCAGTCCCATTCTGACTTCTACCTTGATTCTTGCTTGTTGATCCCAGCTCCAGCAACTTCTCCAATTTTCCCCACCCGCTGCTGCCCCTGAGGTGTGGATCCCAGCCCAGCCGTTACCCCTAGGATAGAAGCCCTACACCGCCAGTCCCCTCCTTTTTCCCTCTTTTCTTTGAATCACCCTGGAACCATGCTACCAGCACTAGACTGCTGGAGCTGCTGCTTTCTTAGCAGATATAAAGAGACGGACTTGATCATTTATGGCTCTTGTGTCTCACAACATTTAGTAGCATCAGCCCTCTTGCCCTGTCTGGAGTTCGATTCTGGTTATGTAATTTTTTTCCCTTTAAAACATCTTTCATTTGAAAACAATTCTTTTCTTTTGAATTAAAACAATTTGCTATCCGTGTGATCTTTCTAGTACAGAATTGCTCCTGTGTTCCACACCAGAGAGGGCAGCCTTTTAGAAGCAGTGGGAGGGAGTGATTTCTTGGAGTCCATCAGTAACACTTCTTGAGATCCTTCTGCATGAAAAACGAGCTGAACAGCAAAGCTTTATTTACAACAGCAACACTACAAACAATAGAGTATATCTAATTTAACTGCACAGCACTGATGGCTGATAAGTACATGAAACTCAGGAAGAAATTGGAAGAATCTAACAAATGGGATACTTGCAAATTCCCTTGTGTGCCTCGCAGTTTGTATGCATCCTGTGTCACTGCTGAGTGGTGTGTGTTTGTGTGTGAAAAGCCATTAAATGTGCGCATAAAATCAAAGGGCTTGAAAAACAGAGATTTGACCTTGCAGCAGCCAAAGATAATACTGAAGTATATTACTGTGTGCTCTGCTATCATTATCACTAATGAGCTTACTCCTTGCAGGCTGTATATTGCTGTTTGCTTACGTATTCAGATCTTGAGTCTCGTAAGAAGAAAAAGTGTTGATCCATCTGCCAAGTCTGTGCTGAATTTTTGTAATTCGATAAACAGTAAACAAATTGTTATGTTAAATAAACTTGGATCAGTGTAATCATGGTACCTGTTAACCTGGATATAGGATCAGTTCCCCTTGCAATGGGAATGAGAGCACAGACAATCAAAATTCAGGTCAGAAGATCTTCATGGATTCTTCACATAGGCTACGTCTAGACTTCAGGGTTGCAGAGCTATTGATAGCTGTACCCGGCTTTACCACGAAGAGGGACGCCGCTGTTGGTACAGATCTGTCAAACTGGGGGTTTGGACATTCTGGGAGCCATTCTGTTGACAGAAAAGGCCTTTGAGATGCCGGACAGGTGCCCTGGTGGACACCCTGTCCACAACAGTCAGAGCTCCATGGTTTCTGGACCCAGTCGGCAGCCAGGCCACCTGACAGACATCCTCAAAGTTCAGCAAGGGTGCCTCCAGTGAGTGCCTCATGTGTCACGCAGCCCAGGGAGTGGAAGGTGGGTACAGATGGGATGTGCTGTGAATGTCACTCTGTTGGCTTCAGTGGGACCTCACACTGTGGTCCCAGCACATGGAGACGCATGCAGAGGTAGTGTGCCCCAGGGTATGAGTGGCATTCTGCTGCCAGGCTCACGGGACGCTGGATGAGTGTCAGGCCCAGGGGAGTCCCTGCCTTGCCCTGCCCTGGCCTCCCAGCACCTGCCATGGCTGGAAGCAGATCATCCACAAAGGCACCAGCCTGCCCCCAAACACACCAAGGCATGTGACATCCAGCACAAGTGCATACCGGCAGGCATGAGGCAGTGCAGGTAGCACTGTGAGCTGTAGCAGTCAGCTAGGTTCCAGAGGCACCACGGAGCCCCCATGTGGCAGGGCCCACTGTGCAGGCCCACATAGCTTTGCTCCCAGGATATCCGCATCCCTTTGCCCAGGCGTTCTTGGTTGCTGCTCATGGTGTAGGGCATGGTCTTACGGGCTGTGATGCATGAACAACTCACTGTCTCTCCCTCCTTGTGCTCTGTACAGCTGGGCCTGCACTGACCAAAGTCTGTGCCACCCCCAACAGTGCCCCACAGTGGGAGGAATCAATGGTGGGTTCACAAAGACCTAATGTGCCAGCACATCTTGGTGCTCTGTGACATCCACAGGACAATGGAACATCTCAACATGGTAGATGTGGTGTGGCGATCAGGAGGTGAGACCAGTTAATGTCCTACTGTGATGCTGTCACTAGCATCCAGTGGGACACGCTGGCCCAGCTGCCCATCACCACTCTAGACACCCTATACCTGCCTGCCATCCCAAATGGTGCCCTGGTCCCCTGGCTGATCCCATGGGTGATGGCCATGGCCCCGGCCTCTGGCCCCCAGCCCCTCCGCTCCCTCTTCTCACTCAGACCCCATTGCAGTCCTTCCTTGTCCATACCCCTTGCTCTGGTCCTAGCCCCAGCCCAGCCCCATCCAAATGGGGCCCATGAAACAATGGCAGGAGGGGATCCCAATGCTGCTCGAGGTCCCCTTTCTCTACAGGTTCAGAGGCACCCATCCCCTATGTTCTGATGTCTCCCACCCCGTATCCCAAGCCCTCCCATGTCCAAGTTCTGAGGCTGCCCATCCCCTGTTCCAAGCTCCTCCCCCACTATAAATAGTTCACAGATGGGTTAATATTGCACATCTCTTGTTTGTAAATAGTTTTGAACTACACAGGTCTTCCTGGTTTTTTGGTGCACATTTGTTTTTTGTTCAGTAAAACCCACTTAATTTTCACCATACATGCACCCATCTTTATTGTGCAGGGGTCGGGAAGGGATGAGGGGGGTCGTGGTGGGGATAAGAGAGGGCTGTGGGCCTCAGGACCTCGCTGGGGGCCCTTGGGGAGAGCTACTAGGGTCCCTGGAAGAAGCTTTCCCTCAGAGCCTCTGAGATCTGCAGCCCCTCCTGATCAGCCTGGCAGATGGAAAGTATGCTTGGCTGCTCGTAGGCTGGCCTCTGGCCCCTGGCATCTGCCCCCCACCCGGGGAGGAAGGCCTCCCCCTTTTCTTTCACAATCTTGTGCAGGACACAGCAAGCCCCGACAACTTAGTGTATGTTGGATCCCCCTTCTCAAGGCAGGTCAGCAGGCACCTGGACTGTGCCTTGAAGCAGCTTAAGGTGCTCTGGACCCGCATCTTGGTGCGGTTCAGACACTTGTTGAATAGTTTCCTGCTGGGGTCCAGCTGTCCAGTATACAGGTTCATCAGCCATGGCATGAGGAGTAGGCCACATCCCCCATGATGTAGACTGGCATCTGCACATCCCCCACTGTCAGCTCTTGGTGGGGGATGAATGTGTGCACCTCCGGCTTCTGGAAAAGGCAGGAACTGCGTAACATGTGGGCCTCGTGCACCCTGCCTGCCCATCCAACATAAATGTCTGTAACTGTCCATGGTGGCAACCAGAGCCTGCAGCACCTGGGAGAAATAGCCCTTCTAGATGATGTATTTGGCCGCGTAATGCTCCAGGACACAGATTGGGATGTGGGTCCCATTGATAGCTCGGATGCACTTGGGGAACCCCAGGGCACTGAATCTGGCCACAACCTGGTTGGGGTCTTCCAGGCGGATGACTCTCAACAACAGAATCAAGTTGATGGCCCTCACAGCCTGCAGAGGGAGGTGAACAAACACAATGACAGGGACTGAGGGAGGGACTACCCAGGTCCTTGGGGGTTCCCTAGCCCCCCTCCTCTCTGCTTCCCCTGAGGTCTCTGGGAGCCTCCCCTGTGAGGCTGCCTCCCCTCCATCCCTATCCCTGGTAGCAGGGCTGCGTGAGGGCAAGATGGCACAATCCTTCGGGGATTGGGCTTTCCTCCACCCTTCACCCCGCCCCCCCAACCTTGCTGCCTGAGGGTTCACCTTTAGCAGGATGCCCTCCCCGCTCACCACGTGGGGACTGCTGACCGAGAGCGTATTACCTCCATGAAGCAGGCCCCAGTGGTGCACTTCCCTATGCCCAACTGATTGCCCAGTGACTGGTAGCTGTTGGGGATGGTGAGCTTCCAGAGGGTGTTTGCAACCCGCTTCTCCAGGGGATGGCAGGCCACAGCTGGGTATCATGTCTCCACAGGGCAAGGGTGAGCCAAGTACAAAGCTCTGAGAAGGTGGTCTTCCATATGTGGAAGGCACATCTGGCTGTTCCATGACCAGCCAGTCCCACCAGTCTGCACTGATATGGTGCCTCCAGAGCCTCCTGTGCACGGAGGCGGGTGCAGATGTAGGTATGCAAGTCCTGCAGCCAAGGCTCTCAGGGTTGGCCTAGTGAGGAACAGGAGGGAAGCTGCCAGAAATTTCATGACCAGCTACAGGATGTCCGTGTGGGACCATCACAAGCCATGGGGCAGCTCTGGTGGCATGGCACCCCGCAGCCAGCTGTGTCGCTGTCAAACACAGGGCGCACACAGCGGGCACTTGAAAAGTTCTGCTGTCCCTTGCAGGGGTAGGTATGCCCACAACAGAGTCAGGAACATCTATCTGGAGGGATCCCTTTAAGCACCCATCTCCACGGGGCTCCAGCACCCATTCCCACCAGGAGCAGGTGACCAGCCACTCTGTCTAACGGGGTACTGGGTGATGGTTTTGTTGAGAGAGCACCTGAGTTGTCTGGCCGCTGTCTGTTGACGGAGCAGATTGCTATTTTGATGCACCTTGCTGTCTGGGCGCACTCTGTTGACAGAAGTTTTGTCGCAAGGTATCCTCCCATGGAAACTTCTGCCGACAAAATCCTGCACTCTAGATATAGCCGTACTTGCGTCTGATGGATTTCCTGTTTCCCTCTATGGCATGTGGATTGTGGGGTGCATCTCTTATGAAGGATACCAGGAATTGTTAATTAACAGCTTGAATCTACACCTCCATCATGTATGATGTATGACTAAATCCATATCCATTCCCTTCCAGTGCCTCTTTTGGTTGTATTCCATTTAGATTCTCTTATCATTCTGGGTCTTGCCACTCTTGATCTGTAATAGGAACTGTATTGACTGGTGCATTCTCCTAGATGCCAAGGGAACCACCTGCTGCTGATAAAATCTGCTTGCTGTATGAATTGTGGCAGGTATTAAAGTCAGCTCTGTAGGAGGCTGTTTACCAAATACCTCTGCAAGAAGTGAAAGCATTAACTAGCTGAATGTATGTGTACAGACAAAAACATATAGGCATATATGATTCTGAATAGACCTAGGAGTCAATAGTAGCAGACATATGGTGCCCGAGGGCGAAATTAGCCATTGAGATTGTCATACCTTGCCTGCGTTGTGAAGGCGTACACACTCGAAAGAACCATTCTTACCCTGGGGTAGGTTTTACCACATTCTTATTGCTCTGTGGTAGCAGTCACTGCTTGTATTGTTTGCCCCCTGAATGTATGTGTATTGACACTGTCTCTGGGCACGTATCCTTCATCACATGTGGAAAACAGGAGTTTGTTGAAGAGGAATAGGGGGATAAGCTGCCTTTGATGCCCATCCTGATGGGACTCACTGGGTAGTTATGAACACCTGTCTTGCTATTAGAGACCAATTTTTGGTCACTTACTGTAGGGCAGTAGACACAGAGAATGCTGGATTTCTCTTTCAGTGGGGAACTAGCCAAATATTCCGGGGTAGACATGGAACTGCTGTGACCTTTACGGTCCAGGCTTTCAGAGGTGGCCATGTTAAAGATTATATGTAGATTATTGCTCTCGATTTGTCTACTACATCCCTTCAGTTGGATAAAGGCCCACATCTAATTGTATGGGAGTCTTTTTAAACATTTAATACCTGCATCCCATTGTTTGAAGCCTGAGTTCAGGAGAGTAAATGTTTAGCTCAATCTCTATGGTGGGAAGTACTCAAGCATGTTTAATTCCTGTTCTCTGAACTGGGGTAGAAATACATGCCAGCTGTCAATCCAGGGGATAAATAATGCTTACAATTGTTAGGATAGTGGATATGTGCATGCCTAACAGTTCCCCCTGCTATTTCTCCAAAGTAATGTATATCTCCCTGTATTGCAGCCATCTATGAGCAATCGTGTGAGGCCTATCGTCACAAAGGGAAGACATCTGGTTTCTTCCATATTGATGTTGATGGAAGTGGACCACTTGGACCATTCCAGGTTTACTGCAATATCACTGGTAAGGAAACCACGTTGTTATCAATGTTCAACACTGGGACTAAATGTCTTGTTATGAAACATTTTCTATTTGTGTCATTAAGAGAACCACAGAGCTGTGGCTATTTTGATGATGGAAAAAGGCTGTGTATGGATAATTTTTATGATGAAGATTAAATTTGGAACAGTTTCCACTGGTTAATATCAGCTATCAGTACAATCTAAACCTGCATGATTTCTGCAGTTCATTTGTGGAACAGACATGCAGGCCTTTGCTATGACTAAAAGTACAAACTGTGCTTTGTTAAAGTATGTCATTGCATTTTTCATTAACATCCTAATTTCTAAATCACCCTTAGTATTATTTTTACAAGATCTCATAAACTTGAAACACTTATTTGTTTTCTAACCAAACAGTTTCTTTGTTATGCTTGTACAATAGCTTCTTAGTATAAGGCCAGCTCTTCACTAAAGAGAAGGAATAAATTAAGATATGCAACTCAATTTATATTATGGAGCTGGAGTAACTTAATTCAAGCTTCCATACCATCTCCACTGCAGATGGGGGCACCTTGTGAATTCAATTTAGTGTATTCCTACCAAATGTGCTAAATAGAACTCCAGCAGATCAACCACTGCAGTGTAAATAATCTCTGAAGTGAAGACATGCCCTAGGATTCAACTTAATTACAAGAAAATGGGATATGTTTGGTAGAAACTACCATGTATATTTCAGTACTATGTGCAGTCTCTGCTCAAAGCATAGGGTACTACATGCACATATAGTGCTGCTGACAGGCCAAGAGACAAAACCCATATGGATTTGCAAAATGAGGACCTTAATTAGTGCAGAAAATAATACAGCATCCTTTCTCACTAGAGAGAGAAGATATTTTTTCAAGCTTGGATGAGCTTGGAAGGCACTGGGAGAGGGAATCTCACTGTGTAACCAAACATGGCCTCTCATAAGAGCCTCATTATCTGGAGCAATGACATTGTCTACCAATATGGAAAGACTCATGAAGTTAGGAGGTGGAATCTTCTCCAGAGTGGGGTCAATGCTGTAGAACTCACAGCCTAATGAAACAAGAATTGACCTCATTGCAAGGCTGTCATCTTTGCCCAAACTTTCGGATCACAATACTTCACTTACAACAGTGCTTTTTTATATTCAGCCTTCTTCCTACCACAACAGAGTGAAATGGGAAATATCATTGTAACTTCTCAATCTTCAGAGCAGCTCAGATGACAGTCATTATCAACGGAAGCCAAAGTAGGCACCTAGAAAGACAGTCACATTCAAGTTTGTGCATCTATTGTTTAAAATAAAATCCATATCTCAGCTAAATCTTCCTTCAGAGATGTGAGTGCACTTCACTTGAAAAGATTCATGTGCTTGTTTAAGAACAAATTTTGGCACTAAAACTTGGAGACCATTTCTCTTCCTTCTTTAGCCCAGTTCAGGGAGAAGCCAAAATATAGCTGAGAAGGGGAAGGAATTGGGTCAGTACTCTCTTCTTTCCCACTCTACACCAGTTACTTCTACAGAGGAGGACCACACCATACCCTCAGCTAGGCTGGTATTTATGGCTTTGTTAAACAGCCACACATCCCCTTCAGATTCCTTTCAGAGCACCATGGGTGCAAAAATGAGCCAAAAAAATTTGGTGTGGGGAGTAAGGGCACTTGAAGTTTCATGGATACTATGAAGTTCCCATGGCTACACGGCCTGATGGTGCTTCCAAGTTTGCAACTTCAATGTTGCTGTGGGGAGAATTAGCATAATGAGGTGCTGCATATTCATTTTGGCACTTCATTATTATTCCCCACTCAGGCTGATTATCATAGCCCTTTGAAAAAGGGGGCTAGTGTAGACACAGCCCATGTGTTCCTGGATACTCCACCTTTGAGAAAAGCACCAGAGGTGATTTTCATTCTTTTGACCTTGAAATTTTAGCAACAGTAGCTGAATCCATGATGGTTTAATATAATAATATTAAATAAAATTTAAATAAAAAGCCTATGAATAGTTTCTGAGCATTCATCAACATACTAGACACTGCACATACACAGAGGGAGAAACAGTTCCAACTCCAAACAATTTACAGTGTGAGTAATGAAGGAAAACAGTGGCTAGGACAGAAAGAATCATTACACAGAGCTAGTCAAAAATTTAGGTCAATCGCTTTTGATGAAAAATTGCAATTTTGACTAAATGTGTTCATGTGTGTGTCTGTGTGTAGCCTCAGTTTTCTTTGAAAATCTTAAAGCCAATTTTCTTTTAGGCTGGATCTACACAAGCCCCTTCCTTTCGGAAGGGCAGGTTATGAGTGGGTTCGAAAGATGCTAATGAGGCACTGCCATGAATATGCAGCACCTCATTAGCGTAATGGCGGCCACAGCGATTCTAAAGTGCAGCTTTTGAATTGCGTGCCACCATGGACACGAGGACCTTTCAAAAGGATCCCCCAGTTTTCAAAAGCCCCTTCTTCCTATCTGGTGTTAGGAAGAAGGGGCTGTTGAAAACTGGGGGGGTCCTTTCAAAAGGTCCCCATCTCCACGGGCGGCGCATGATTTGAAAGCTGCACTTTTGAATCTCTGCAGCCGCCATTATGCTTATGAGGAGCTGCATTCATGGCAGCGCCTCATCAGCATCTTAAGAACCTGCTCATTAGCATGCCCTTCCTGAAAGGAAGGGGCACGTGTAGACACAGAGTTAGTGTTTGAAATATTAAATTGAGTTTAGTTTAGGAAAACTGTAAAACTTTTGGTTTTCATTTTAGGCAGGTTTAAAGGACAATTTTTTCAACATGGAAGTAAAACCATTTTCTAGCCAGATATTTAAATCCCCTCATTTTACAGCTGGGACACTGAAACACATAGAGGGACTTGTTTATAGCCACCAAAGGCAAGCAAGGCAGATCTGGGTATTGACCCCAGATTAGCTGAGCAAATTATCTGATCACAAATCCATGTTCCCTTTCAGTACATCTAGCTGTTTGTTGCTGTTGTTAGCTAGTGAGGACAATAGATACATAATTCAACTCCCAAAGTCAGAGAGAGTTAGGGGTGGCACGAAGCAATGGAAAACGAAGAAAAGGGAATAAGAGGCAGCCAATATTTATAGTAGCGTTAGGGATTATTTATTTAGCA
Source organism: Carettochelys insculpta (assembly GCF_033958435.1). Lineage (NCBI taxonomy): Eukaryota > Metazoa > Chordata > Testudines > Carettochelyidae > Carettochelys > Carettochelys insculpta. Next base: position 69,752,666 of record NC_134144.1, read on the forward strand.
TTTCAGTGGATTTGACTTTTGAAATAGGGATTTCAGTGAGGAGAGGCAGGTTGTCTGAGATGAACTCTGCCGTGTGTCTTATAGAGCAGAGTTGTTCCTGGGTATGTAGCTCACAATCTATAATAACTACAACTAAATTCATTTATTTGGATTAGCTCAGATAAGGACAATAGCCTCAGCCTGCTATTAACTGTGACTGACTGAATTACAATTGCTTTTCCAAATGTTGTTGTCTAATTTGTTTAAACAGCCAGTTGATGGGGAATGTAGACATGGAAAGGTACCAAATATTTTGCCAGTTAATATACATTACCTTCTTTCTAATCATAGTTATTTCTCTCTGGCCTATCACCTTGCTCGTCAGGCTCTGAACAAAAATTCTGAAGAAAGCATAGCATGTCCGCCTGTGTATTGAGAAAGACAATATATGGTTGTGTTTTCAAGTTGGCAAGTACTTAACGGCTGGGTGTCTCATGATGCCTTCTGCAACCAGCGTTGTTCATTATATTAATTAATGATCTGGAAAAATAGCTGAACAGTGAGGGGACAAATGACAGATGACAAACTATTGTTTAGGTTAGTCAAGGACAGAAAAGTCTCTGAGGTATTTCATAAGGGCTTCCTCCTGAATGGTGTATTTATTTCTACTTATTGTAAAAAAAAAAAAAAAAAAAAAATGGAGCAGGAACTTTTGTAAGAGGAAGTGCTCAAGACCTGACCTGACAAGTGAAAGAAGGACTTTGAAGCAAAGACAGGCTAAAGCAGTTGAGTTTGGAGCGGAGATAAATAAGAGGGAATATATGGAAATCCTTGACATAGGAAAGGTAAATTAGTGCTTCCATCTTCACTTTTGCATAATTCAAAAATGACAGACTTTTAGGCTATAACTAGATTGCCGAGAATTGTCGGCAAAAGATATGCAAATTGCGCAATGTGTTTCTGGATCTCCTGTCGACAGTTCTGTCGGGAGAGGCTTTACTGACATTTGCCCCATCCACATGGGGCCAAATGCTGGGAAAACCCCCTCTGCCAACACCTCCCTTTTCCCTCATGAAACAAGAATGACCGGGATGTTGGCAGAAGGCTCCCAGAGTAGCCGATTTCTTTTGGGAATCCTCCAGGCTGCCAACAGAAGCCTGCAATATGCACATAGCCCAGAATGACAATGAAAGACAATAAACTTAATTCTAACAGAAGAGGAAATACTTCAGTCCAGTACATAATTAACCAACAGAACTCAGAGCTTAATGTCATTAAGCTCAAAACAGAGCAGGATTCATAGAGAATTTCAGCTTCTGTGCGGGAAAATGAGAACACCTACAGTTACATTAAATAGTGCACGTATATGTGTGTGAAACAGATGTCATCCATGGGCAGATCATTCAATAATTGTCTATTATTAAATACATTTGCACAGCCATCTAAAGCAGTTGTTCGAACTCTCGGTCATGAACTAGCTTTTGGGCTAGATGGACCAAAGTTGAAAATTTGTGAGGCATTGCTTCTGGGCTTGTGAAGCTTGCACACTTTCTCTTCTGCTTGAAGTTTATTGATCTGTCTTGTGTATTTCATCATACCCGCCAGCAGGTCTATAGACATTCAACCCAGAGCTATGTGTACTTGCATTTCTGCTCAATAATGCAGAGTGTTTAAAGTGACCTCTTCACACCTCTTATGGAATACATGTTAACCTCAGTAGCTGAAAGATTTGGTTACAATGCACAGCATCATACCACTGTTCCATTTCTTTTGTTCTACAGTTTTCTTGTAGATAGACCCTGGGCCATCTAATCAATAACACTTAGAAGTTGGTGTGACAAGATCAATGCTTAATTTTATCTCAGCCAGTTATTCTTCCATTATTAAAAGCCTTTTTGTGGTGGTCCAAAGCAAGGGAAGATGACTGTTTTCATCCATGGTGCTTGAGAATAGATTGAAATTTATTTGGGAAACTCCTATAAAGGAGCCTTGTGTCAGAGAATAAGAAATGGTTCTATCTGTGGCTGAACATTCCTCTTTCTGTACGTTAACATTGTTTCTTGAAATGTAAATACCTACTATTATGTAGAGCCAAAAATCATTTCCATCTTTCAGAATACTGCATAGAAATCATATTTAAGCTATGGTCATAAGCAGGGATTGTCAAAGTTGCTGCTGGAAATGGATAAACAGACATCCAAACTGTCAAAATGACCCTTGTGATTTACGAACTCATTCCTAATCTTTTTTCCTCCATATTTCCTACAATGCTTGACATTTTTCTTCCATTTTGAATCAATTCATTTACTTGCCACCCCATGGAATGTATCCATTCACATACAGAAAATAAGGCCTCAGTCTATCCAAACACTTAAGTTTGCATAACTTTAAAAGTCTCATACTAGTCCTACTGATTTTATCACCTGAGGCTATCTCATTATAGGAATGGACTGTAGAAATCTGGGTGGGGGGATTCCCATAAGTTTCAAGAATCTTTACCTAGCTTTGGAATTTCTCAGCATATGTTCACTCAGGACCTGCACATACTTGGGCACTATTTTGTCATTACTGATATTGTTAGCACTGCAGATTGGAGCTAGCTGGGAATACTTCCATGTGCGGCAGTCATGCCTGCTGATTGCAGTGTAGGCATGGCCTACAAGTTTGATCCAGTACACATGGATGTCAACAGGCAAGACTATGAGTCTGAAATGCTTGTTTATTTAGCATCTTTAAGAGTCAAGGCATTATAAACAATTTGTAACATCTCAGACACTTAATGTTTTCCTGCATATTCCGGATTCTGGCCATTCTTAAACTTCTATTTTGTATTCTCATGAAATACACTAGAATATTATTGGAAAGAAAAAGCTTGACATATTTACTTGTGTTTTATATTGAATCTTTTCAGCTATCAACAGCCACCTTGTAATTTCTACCTGGTGCCCCAAGATAGACAACACTGCACTTGCAGTTTTTCCACGCAAGGTTAATGTATGACATTAGCCTTGTATTTTCAAGATGCTAAAGTTTCCTCAGAGTTCCAATCCTTACCTGATTTAGGAGCCTCATTTTCCAAAGGGGCTGAGTTACGTGGGAGCTAAAATCCAATTGATAGGCAACTGTATTCACATGGAATTAATACAGCAAATATGCTGGTAGACGTTCAACAAGAAAAGGCCTTGAAGGAAGATAATTTACTGCATGTGTGTCTCAGAACAGAATTTCTAATGGGAAGATTATGTATTGTAGTGCAAGAAACTTCCCCGTCTCCTTAGTACTTCCCCCATCATTGGCCCAAGGAACAAAGTCAGCACATTGGGAACTACCAGCCTAGGCTGTACATTCCAGGGATTGCTGTCAAACTCTGGGAGAGATTAAGCCTCTTGAATGCGGCATAGCTCATTGCATCCCCCAAGTAGGGTCCCAGCATTATCAGTATCAACAAGGAGCAAGGTCAGCCCAAAGCCTGATGAGACCCCCCTCAGAACTGACTCCATGGTGATGCATTATGGAGCTGAAACACTGGCTTCAAGTGCCACCAAATGGATGAGAAGGTAGGAGGAGGCTGGAATGGGAGAGCTGCATTGGTATACACATCTTGGGAGCCAGCAACGAAAGGTAGAAAAATAATCTGCCCATGAAATAGGCATGTTTATATTTTGAAGTTTACTGAATTGGAGTTGTTGCCTTTAAGAAACTGTCCTTTTATATCCATTGTGCAATATATATATATATATATATATATATATATATTGCACAATGGATATAAAAGGACAGTTTCTTAAAGGCAACAACTCCAATTCAGCAATTGAGTACCAGTGCAGCTCCCCCCATTCCAGCTTCCTCCTACCTTCTCATCCATTTGGTGGCACTTCAAGCCAGTGTTTCAGCTCCATATATATATGGTGCCTCACCCTAAAAGCTGTCCTCTGTTTCTGCAAGAGCAACATGAGACAACCCAAAGACAACCTCAGAGCCTCCCATATTGCATTGCACTTAGCTGTGGCAGAAGTTAAGCAAGTGTGTGTGTGTGTGTATATATATATATATATATATATATATATATATATATATACTTGCTTAACTTCTGCCACGGCTAAGTGCAATGCAATATGGGAGGCTCTGAGGTTGTCTGTGGGTTGTCTCATTGCTCTTGCAGAATTACAGGACGGCTTTTAGGGCGAGACTTAGATTTCAATATAGGGTGCCACAAAACAAATACATCCTATGAACTCTCAGGTCTTTTTTTTTCCTCTTGCTCTTGTAGCATTTATCACATGTTTGGCTTGTTGACAATTTAATCCATCTGAATAATCTTGTTTTGTGACAAACCTCCTAAATCAAAACAGGAGTGATTTGATTCCTTGGGTAAAATGTCCACTTCCAGATGAAGAATAAAAATGGGAATTAAACAATACAGAACTCATTGAAAAACACTTGTCCAGCTGCTCCAGTTCCCTGCTTCCTCCATGTTTAATTTTTGCTTTGTCAAAAGCAACATGGAGGATTCTAGCAGAATGATGGAGGCATGAGTGATGGTAGACTGAAATGCACTGCTAGCGCTGAAGTCCTTTGCTGTAAAACTGTCTCCCAGGACTGAATACAGACAGCATAATACTCTAGTAAATTGGACCATTAAATAAAACTGCTAAGTCATAAAGCTGTAGCATTACCCAGAAATTAAAGCATTGTCACTTTTGCTTTTGGGAAGGAATTAACAAGCCTTTACGAAGTCCCTTTTCAAAGATTGAATTTCAGTCTTCAGGGTTATTTGGTGGGAGATGTGGCTGCCGTCTGGAAATGATTTTGATGCCTTTTAGCTAATATAAATGAGCCTGATATGAAATTAGACCAAGAAAGTAATAAAGTAAATATATAAATAAACAAATCTAGCAACCATTATCTAAAAAATCAGCTGTCTCATTCTCCTTGTAAATGTGCAACAGCCCAGAGAGAGCTTATTAATTAAAGTCAATGTAGAAAAAATGCAATGAGGACATTACAGTGATAATGATCTGTGTTTGCTAAAAGAGAGAAAATCTTTACTTGCCTCAAGGCTCACGTATGTGATGGGTGGTGGAAATAGTGGTATTCTGCTTAATCTGCACTCAAAATTACAGAATAATTGAATGTTTCTCATAAACAAGAACAAATATCTATAAATTTACAAACTCCAGTCTTGGTATTTATGGACACATTTTCAAAAGGCTGAGGCCTGGGTCTCTGCAGAGGTGTGCAAAAAGGAAGCTTATGTGCTCAGAAACCTACTTTCACCGCTAATTGTTCATACCCAGAGTAGCTTCAAATGAGGGCACAAATAGTAGTATGTGCAAATACATATTCATATTTTGCAGGTCTATGGAGAAACTCTCTTTCTAATGGTGACTCTTGAAAAGTTTTAATTAGGCTACAGAGTGAACACCAATTTGAAACTGGTCAAGGTAATTCACATCACTCCCATAGTGTTTTTTTTCAGGCAGCCAGCGCTTTCGCAGGGCATGTTTGAAAATGTAAACCCATGCAGCTCATATGCAGTTCACTAATAATATCTGTGAAGACCAAACTGTGGATCTTCAACACAAATGTGAAGAGTGTGCTCTTGTATGGATGTGAGACCTGGCATACTAAAAAGTCTTCAAATCACAAGCTACAGACATTCATAAACAGATGCCTGAGGTACATCGTTCACATCAAATGACAAGGTTTTGTCATAAATGAGGAGTTTTGGAACAGAGCTGGATAAGAACCAATTGACATTCAAATCAAGAGAAGAAAGTGGGATGGCTGGGCCACACTCTCAGGCAACTGTCATCCTGCATAGTCCATCAAGCTCTCACGTGGAACCCGCAAGGAAAATGCAACAGAGGAAGACCTCGGACAACATGGAAAAGATCTACTGAGACTGAAGGGCAGCAACTGAGGTACTCCTGGAGTCAGCTAGAAGTTTTGTCCTGAGACAGAGTGAAGTGGAAGAGTCTTGTAGATGACCTATGCTCCACTCAGCATACAAGGATTTAAGTTAGAAGTTAGTTAAAGCATAGTGTGCACAAAAGAACAGAGATGCTGGAGAAGTGTTAGAACAGAAAGTGGTAGAGTGCATAATCCACTCTGCTTTTTAGTGCAGGATGTGCAGAATGTGATGTCAGAAGGAGGAAAATATGAGAGCATGAAACTTCCTGGATGGGTCATTCATTTAGTTGTCTGAACATTTTCAAATGGTAACCGAGATAAACAGTGAACTTCCAACTGAAAAATACAGAAAATATGTTTACCAGCTGTAACTGTTTAACATTCATCCACCTCCATCAATGTCTCCTGTTGTTTTCTGCAACTTGAGTCACAGACATCATATGTTATCAGAGAAGTAGCCGTGTTAGTCTGTATCTTTGAGAATAACAAGAAGTCCTGTGGCACCTTATAGACTAACAGATATTTTGGAGCATAAGCTTTCGTGGGCAAAGACCTGCTTTTTCAGATGCAAGCTTATGCTCCATGATGCCATATGCCATCTCAAGCTCAGGATGATAAACCTTTCCCTACTGCTCCATGCTCAAGACAAGCTTGTGGTTTCAGAATTCTTCCTGAATCACTCCATTTTCTTCCAGTCCTCTTCCTGAAATCATACTTGTCTCTCCCCAGGAGAGAAGGATTTTTATATTCTGGACATATCCAGAGCCCTCCTTTATGGATTCAACAGACAAAATGTTTCTGGCTCTTTGCACCTCTTTGCTGCCATATCTGGTTTATCAAAAGGCAATAGACTCTTACATTGGATCACATGATGTATTTACACTTGTTGATAGTTGTACATCCAGGCACGTTCCACTCAAACACAGCCAGCATTTTCACCCTGCTTCAGAAATGCACCCATCATTTAGGCTGACAGGATAACCACAGAGAGCAATGCAGCAATTTCTAGTAAATATTACCCACTCAACATGGTAGCCACAGTCAGTGTCAAGTTCAGAAGAGCTATGCTATGCTTGCTGTGATAGAGCCACAGGTTCTCACACTCTATATCCACCCTGACACGCACTTGAAGAAGAAAACATGGTCTCTTACCTTAGAGCATAATTGCTGTTCTGCAAGATATTGCCATCAGAGTAGAGGCCCCACCACTGGCCTCATTCACCTTCCTTGTCTTCAGAATTGGAGCTGCTCTTCATTGGTAGCACAAAGAGGCACAGGGTACATTTGTAGCCCTGAGGGACAGGAAGCCAAAAATATTTGATCTTTTTCCCCACCTTATGGAGGGCAAAATTCAATATCTTCTATTGTTGTGTGCAGTGTGTTATAGCTGTGATGAGCTCAGGATATCCGCAAGACAAGGTGGGTGAAGTAATTTCTTTTATTGGGCCAACTTCTCTTGGTGAAAGGGACAAATATTCAATCTATCTCAAGATTTTTTTGTTTGTTGTTTGTTTGTTTTTTAAGGTCTGCTAATTTAGCTGTGACCTACGTATCTGCTAGCTTTCATGAGGAGGGGAGGAAAAAAAACACACACTTTCTGCAACATCCTCAATAGAAAGTTGGAGGATCATCACACTGTCACTGTCCTCACAGAGGCTAATGTCTGTAGTGTTGAGGCCCTGATTTTCCATCTGAGGTGGGATGGTTGTTTTGTGCACGACTGATATATGCTTACCAGAACAACAGCTTTATACCCAACTCACCCAAGGCAAAAAAAGAAGTGGGGAGGCCAAAATAAATGCTTTGAAGACACCCTCAAGATTAGCATCAAGAGAAATGACATTGACCCAACATGCTGGGAGACAATAGCCCAGGGTAAGAATAACTAGCAAAGACTAGACAGGGAGGGAAGATCCATTTTTTGAGGAAAATCGCCCTGACCTGGTTGCAGAAAAAGGCCAGAAAAGAAAGGAAAACCATAATCCAGCCTGGAATTCTAGAACCATCTGCGGTGTCTGGCAATGAGCCTGTGGCACAAGGAATGGACTTCTCAGTCACCGAAGGATCCATACAAATAAAACCCATTAATGAAAGCATTCTCATATTCAAGGGTTTGCTGACATGACAACCTTTCCTAAACCAGAAGACCAGCACTGCGTAGCTCAAACTACTTGATCTTGTCTCTTTTCAACAACAAAAGTTGTTCCATTAAAATCTGTTACCTCACTTACTTTGCTTCTCCAATATTGTGTGACCATCACAGCTATAGTAACACTGCAAACTAGGTCTTCGGGCAAACAGCTGAAATATGTTGGAAAGCCATTTCTCTCTGTAATCTTCCATGTAGGATCTGACCTCTTAAAGCCTTTTTATTGATTCATTTCACTACGTTTTGTAAAAGCAAGAGCAAAAAGAGAGAAAATTGAGTCTGTTTAACACCTAGACCAGGGTCTATCTCAAGTGGTTGGTCAACAATACATAAATATACAGCGTGCGGGCAAGGAAATGCAGCTGTTTGAGGTCAGAGTGAAGAAAGTGATTTGTGCCCATTTATATATAAGATTGCCCTATGGTCAGCTTGTTCTGGCATAAGGTATTTTTTCAGTAGCTTTAGTGATATATTGAATAATAAATGCCTATATTTCAAGTAGACAAGGTGGATGAAGGAATATCTTTTATTTGCCTGAGGTCTGTTGAAGTTCATCCAATAAAAGATATTTCCTCATCTACCATTTATCTTTAATATACTGGGACCAATCCTGGTACAGCATTGCAAACATGAGTGGAATACAGCTCAAAAGAGCAGAAATCAGCAAGGATCTTTGAAGTGGCATAGCAAGGGCTGACTCACTGTTGGTTAAATTCTGAGGATAGGAAAAGGTGCAATAATGGATTAGAAAATTCTTGCACAGTAGCTTACATCTTTCTCTGTCCCCATCTCCTTTCATTCTTCCATCTTGTAGCTACTTCCCTTCAACCTCTTGTAGCCAAATGGCCAATATTGGTAGGATAGGTCCTGTGCTGTTCTTGGTGAGAATGAGGTCACCACCTTGACTCTTGAGCACAGATGACCTTACCAGTAGCCTGGTAGGTGGTAGGGAGATGGGGAAGAGGTGTGAGCCCTAGCCCCTATCAAACTTCGCAGGTTTCTTATTCTTTTCCCTGTTGGATAGGTTACCCTCATACTTTGATGCTGGAAGAGAGAGACCCCCTTCTTCCATTTCTCTAATCTCTCAAATCTCAACAACACCTCTCCAAACTCCAGTACTCTTTCTTTTCTGACCCTGTCTTCCTGAAGCAGGGGATTTTACAGTAAACCCTCAATTTAATGGACTAATAGGAGGAGGAGGTGTCCATTAATACTGACAGTCCATTACATCCGAATCATTATACTGCATAATGATGCACTGACCTTCCCAGGCCATCACTTACTCCTGTCCTCTGTCTCCCACCACTCCTGCCCCATTTTTCCCCTCACACCTCCATCTTCTTCTCCCAGTTACTGGAGAGGAGCTGAATGCCGGCCTGGCTCCTTCCACCTCCTGTGGCTCTCAGCGCTGTGGCTCCTCCAGCCCCTGGTAGAGCATGGCCACCTTCAGCCTGCTAGCCTCTGTCACCATGGCTGCTGCTCAGCACCATTGCAGGCAGCAGCGGCCAGGTTCCGGTATGCTCCACGCACATGGGCCTGGGAAAGGGAAGCTCCTCCATCCTGTCACAGCCCCCCACACCCCAGTGGACCCCGCTAGCTGAAGTGTCCCTGGCAGACCCAGCCATTCTGGCAGCTCTGGTGAGTCTCCAGCTTTTATTTGCGGGGGCAGGGGGAGTTGGCAGACTGGCTGTTATTTCCAAAGTCTGTTATATCAGGATCCGTTAAATCAAGGGTTTACTGTATTAGGTTCCTTACAAGGCCTTAATTGGTTACTGGTGCTTCAATTAACCTATAGTTGCCTTTCCTAGTCAACAGGGAACCATGCTTTGATTAGCCTTGGCCTTATATATCTCCTCTTTAACACTCTTCCACTGCTTCCTGGCCCTGCTGTATCTCCTTCTGTAAAACACAGTTACATCCAACACCAACAGCCAGTACACATTCTTTTGCCACTCAAAGGATGTGTCAGAGAAACCTGAAGTAAAATTACAATCTTCACAGGCTCCCACAGGGAGAAGAGAAAGATACATTACATTAAAGCTCAGATCCTTGGGGAATAGATCAGAGCAGTTGTAACAACAATCCTGATGTGAATTAATGAGCAGTCACAGAGGACGATGAGAGAGACCTGTCAGATGATCAATACCAGCCACCTCTCAGTGCAGGTTTGTTTCTTTTACTACCTTTGTCAGTACTTTGCCCAAACTGATTTTAAATGTTGCAGTTGAAAGGGGTTCCAACATATCCCAGGGGAGTTGGTTTCACAGCTGTAATACCTTGCATGTTTAAGGAAGTTTTTCCTAAACTTTTCTTCATTTTAACTCTGTTACTCCTCGATGTTCTCCATGGTTACACTAGTTATCCATACAGTTACTTCCACATGTAATATCACAAAGCTTTGACGGCCAAGTACAGCTAGACAATTGGAAAATATAGCTCCTTACACTTTACTGCACTTCTTGAAGGGCAGTATTGCCACTACATTACACATTGGTTTTATTACTATTATCTAGCAATTAACTAATGTTTCCAGTCCATCAGAGGCTTCATCAGACAGTTAGTTCTTTCCTGTCCTGTTGGCTCTACAATAACTTTAACAGCAGTGGTGTGAGGAGGGTTATTGCATTTAGATGGGGATTTTCAAATTAAAAGTGGGTGAGAAATGGTGTTTTCACATCCCATGAAAGTTTCTGAGAGTCTGGAATTTTTCCCATTCCATTTTAAGATGAAGTAGAGACCTTTTAGAGTTTTCAGTGAGAAACTGCAGTGATCCCAACTGTCCTGATACTGAGAGTAGCCTAGTAGTTAGGACATCCACCTGGGCTGTAAGGTGATTTGGGTTCAAATCCTTGCTTTGTCTCAATGCCCTACCCAAAAGTGTATGCTGGGGTGTCTCTCTTGCTCATTTCCTGAAATTACTAGACCTTGGAAACCTTTTTCAAAGAAAGTTTTGTCTAATCCAGAACATTCCCGGAAATAATTTCAGATCTATTGATTTACCATTTTTCCGGAAAAAAATCATTCTGTGGAAAAATTCCCAAATGGCTCTACTTTATATGTGCTTGAGGTTTGGAGGTTTGCACATCAGTGGTGGTAGTTTTTGGGAATGTGGGAAAAAAAAAAAAAAAAAAAAGAGGGCCTCCGGCAGATTTGAATTACTGCTTTGAGATGTCCAACAGGCATATAGTGAGGTCTTAAGACAATGTGTTGCATGATTTACTTGCAAACATTAGGAGTGAATTCAGTAAAGCCCTTGAAATTGTAGTGATTCATCCAGCTCTTAGCTCTTTTTTGTGTATAAAACATTACGCTAATATTTTGATTATTAATATTCTAATTCAGTCCCAAGGCTCTGGAGATAATATCCCTGATTCTCTCTGAATCTCTGAATTGAATTATAGATGTATAAAGAAACTCTCTTTCTTTGTCTTCATAGAACTGATCACATCATTTTGAGTAGATTCACAAATGATTGATCTTAGCCTTTCAGGATATGAAGATCTTGTCTGAAGCTGCTGGAAAGGCATGTCTTGACTGAGATGGTGTTAGCCTTTTCATAGCTTCATCCTATTGCTGGCTTGTAGTCAGCTTGTGATCAGCTGCAAGCCCCCCAGATCACAGAACTGGAAGGGACCTAGAGAGGACATGGAATCCAGCCCCCTGCCCCAATGGCAGGACCAAGTACTGTCTAAAGCATCCCTGCTAGACATCTACCTAATCTGTTCTTAACTATCTCCCATGAGGGAGATTCCACAACCTCCCTTGGAATAGTGGTGCAGGTGAGGCTTGAACTCACAACCTCAGCCTACCTATTACTGTACTATGCACTAACCCCTTGCAAGCACTGGAGCCCTCTGAAACTAGTGAGTAGGAGACAAGCCAGCTCCAGCAAGCTACCCCCTCAGCTTCCCCAAGCAGGAGAGAAGGCCTTGTCTGACCAGGGGCTTGAACCCTGGATCCTCAGATTAAAAGTCCAATGTGCAACTGCCTGAGCTAGCCAGACTCATCATATTTTGCAGTATTCCCATGTACCCACTTATTCTCCTTTTTGTAGCTGAGTCCGATGTTGTTTAAGACGATCTCATAAAACACCCAATTCACAACCCTCCTAAGGTTTACTGCTCAAGTGATTTTTTTTTCAAGTCTCCATTCTCTCCCTCATTTGCTTTACAACCACCTCCTCAGTTGCCAGGTGTAACCTTCTGCAAAGGCATGGATTCCATGCCAGAGTGAAAACTTGCAATATTTACAAAGGACTAAAATCAGTAAAGTAAAATCACCCTTTTTTACAGTTTGAGTTATTAGAAGGTCTAGGTGAGGAGGGTCATTCTCCCAATAGAATACAAAAGAATTACCTGCATATGTGCATTAGTGTAATGTTAGTGCAAGTGTAGGGCTCAGCCCTGCAAACATGTATTGCACAGCTTAGTGTTTACTATTGTCAGCATTGCCAAGTGCTCTTCCCACTAGTAATGGCTGAGGGGTTAGTCCCTCAGTTGCCTTTATTTAAGGCCAGACTCTGCTGACCCTGAGAAATATCTTGCTGTGCAGGTAACGCCATTGAGACCCTTATTGAGAATTACATACTCACATTTAGGCATGTGCTGAAGGGCTGCCCTTAGTTCAGGTCACACTATATAGGGATAAATCTGAGTTTTGAAGAGTAAAATGAGAGGTCAGATGTCCTTCAGCCTCCCACAGTCACAAGACGGCAACACAAATTTCATCTTGAGTTTAATTTTCAGGTGATATTTCTCTGTGTGTCAGGTGGCTGCTATGATTCACCCTTGGTAATTAATATATAATTGTGTTTTATAGTCTTAATATGTTTGCAAACAAGCTAAAGACAGCAGAAATGCAGCTGATTTATTCCACATACTTTGCAGGACAGCATCCTCAGGATCCAGGGAAAGTGATGTTTTCTCTCTGGTTCTGCAGGCTTGGCAACATCAGCCCCAGTATAGTGTGTAACTCAGCCTCGGTAGACATGGCTCTGCAATCCACACTTGTTCGCAGCATCTCTTTATCAAAAGGAGTCAGTTTTGAGGCCAGAGAAATGCTGCACCTGTGTCTAATGGAGAAAAGCATCAGGCTTTTGCTGCTCTTTGTTCCCATTTTGCTGTTAACACCCCTTTCATTTTCTTTCATTCAACAGAAGATAAGATCTGGACTGCCCTACAGCACAACAACACAGAGCTCACCAGAGTCCAAGGGGCTGGTCCAGAGAAACCATACACCACGTTCTTTAACTACAGCAGCAGCATGGAGCAGATTGAGGCCCTGATAAACAGTGTGGAGTACTGTGAACAGGAGGTGGCTTACCACTGCAAAAAGTCACGTCTGCTGAACACCCCGAGTAAGTGCCACAAACAGAAATCTTTCCCTGTTAGCTGCTATTGATTACATAGCAGACACAGCCTCCAGTGCAACTGAAGTAAAATAATAGAGTGCAGAGGAACAGGCTTCTATCTTCACTCACAGGGCTAGCATTGCACAGAGGCTGATAGGAGACAGAGAGCTGAGCTGGGAAATTCTACATGCATGGGGACCCACGCTAAAATAAAGAAGGGCCTGGGGGTTTCTTCTCGATGAGGCTGTGCTTCTCTTCAACCATAGTGGCTGTATTTACCTGATTTTAAATGCAAACGGTGGGATACCTTTTTACCATTTGCAACCAAACCACTCCAAATTCCTGGCACAGTCACAGAGGAGAAACTGCAGCTGCTTATGAGTACCAAGACAGCTTCTAGAATGGGAATGGATGGTAGAGGTTGGATCACCTGAGGCTTACCCGTTCTGTCTATTCCCTTGGGGAATCAGTCATCGGACCACAAGATACCAGGCTGAATGGACCTGTGGTCTGACCCAGTATGGCAGCTGTTATGTTCAAACATGAGAAGCATAATGACTCCCCAGGGCTTTTTGGTAGCTCAGCGCAATTTCACAGACAAAATTCATTTCCTCTACTGGTACAAGGATCAGATCTTATGACCTGATATACAGTGGCAGGAAGACCAGTGTGAGGAAATACCACTTTATTTGCTCTTGTAAAGCAAGTCTCTGATAAATACACTGGGTAATTTCCTTCCCATCGACACCCATTTAAATGCAGATAGTTAGTTATCCAAAGGAGATGTACAGTGATACAGGCAGCTATCTGAATAATGGAAAATCCTCTCTTTGTTACTTGTTATACATGTGCTAGCTGGGTGCTTTGATTATCAGAGAAGCAGCTCTATAGACTTGTCAGTCAGCAAAATGCTAATCCTACTGAAATGTCAACAAAGACTTAAAGGACCACTTCCTTGGGATTCTTTTCTGTCATGTTGCGTGTATACTGCATAATGGGAAGTGTCATGTATTGAAATGCCTGATTGGCCACCCCAGGTCACCTGAAAGAGAGAAAATCCACTGGGCAAATAATCTGATTATTTGGTACCTTTGAAATTGTGAATGGTATATGAAGAATTTTCCAACTCTGCCCCCAACCCCACCCAAAAGACTACAGGCTGAAACCTCTAATGCAGAATTTTCTCGTCCAGCAACATCTGTAATCTGGCATGATTTTAGTTTTCAGATAACCGCTTATCATGGGTGTGGACAAGTCTCCCGTGGTCCCATAAGGTTTGTTTACACCCACCAGCCCTGGCTTTCAGTGTTCTGGTTCTGTGCTGTTATTTAGCTGTAATCTACCCCAAATGTTTTCTAAGATCCCAATAAATAATGGGAGTGTTGGTAATGCTGCTAGACAATATTGACCTCCTGAGGTCCAGCAAATTCTCTCAGCATAAGTCAGGTCCCGAAAGAGCCAGATGAGAGAGGTTCAACCGATACACTGTGTCAAGAAAAGTTAGTATTCAGAACCATGGACAGCACATGAAGGAGGAAACCACATGGGAAGGGGATGGAAGAGAAAAGGAGAAAGGAAAACATGTAGCTTTAGTGTGGAGAGTAAGGTGAAAATATGACTTTCCAGTCCTATGTTCATTATTACATCCTTCTAGTGGTCTCTGGCTGCTTTATGTGAGGCAGTTCCTAATGAATTACCAGTAGCATACTGGCTACATTTTTACATAGATGAAAGCTGTGATGTCTGGGAGTATACATAGATGGGAGATAACATATGCACATATGTAATTGGTGCACAGGTATGACAGAGATACAGCTACTACTGTTCTGGAGCTCGTACAAATCACATCAGTTTTTGTTTCTGTTTTTGTTTTAAATAAGCCTGAATATTAAAGATCATACTGCGGTGCTACCTTATGGCCACTATCAGGGGGAGCAACAAAGGGTCCTGTGGCACCTTATAGACTTACAGAAAAGTTTTGAGCATGAGCTTTCGTGAGCACAGACTCACTTCATCAGATGCTGGTCTTGGAAATCTGCAGGGCCAGCTATAAATAAGCCAGAGCAAGGCTGGGGATAACAAGGTTAGCTCAGTCAGCAAGGGTGAGGCTTACTACTGGCAGTTGATCTGGAGGTGTGAACACCAAGGGAGGGGAAGCTGCTTTTGTATTTAGCCAGCCATTCACAGTCTTTGTTTAAGCCTGAGCTGAGGGCGTCGAATTTGCAGATGAATTGTAGCTCAGAAATTTCTCTTTGGAGTCTGGTCCTGAAATTTCTTTGCTGTAGGATAGCTACTTTTAAGTCTGCTACTGTGTGGCCTGGGAGATTGAAGTGCTCTCCTACGGGTTTTTGTATATTGCCATTTCTGATATCTGATTTGTGTGTGTTTATTCTTTTACGTAGAGACTGTCCAGTTTGTCTGATGTATATAGCAGAGGGGTATTGCGGGCACATGATGGCATAAATTATATTGGTAGATGTGCAGCTGAATGAACCCACAATGGTGTGGCTGATCTGGTTAGGTTCTGTAATGGTGTTGCTGGTGTAGATATGTGGGCAGAGCTGGCAACGAGGTTTGTTGCATGGATGGGTCCCTGAGTTAGAGTGACCGTGGTGCAGTGTATAGTTGCTGGTGAGGATTTGCTTCAGGTTGGCAGGTTGTCTGTGGGCAAGGATTGGTCTGCCTCCCAAGGCCTGTGAAAGTGGGGGATAATTGTCCAGGATGCTGAAATGTTAAGGGAGATTAGAGAGGCTATCAAAATAAAAAACACAGTAATAATAGGAGATTTCAATTATCCCCATATTGATTGGGTACATGTCACCTCAGGACGGGATTCAGAGATTAAATTTCTTGATGCCTTAAATGACTGCTTCTTGGAGCAGCTAGTACAGGAACCCACAAGGGGAGAGTCAATTCTCGATCTAGTCCTGACTGGAACGCAGGATCTGGTCCAAGAGGTAACTGTTGCTGGACAGCTTGGAAATAGTGACCACAATATAATAACTTTTAATATTCCTGTGTTGGGAAGAACACCGCAGCGGTCAAACACTCCGGCATTTAATTTCAAAAAGGGGAATTACACTAAAATGAGGAAGCTAGTTAAACAGAAACTAAAAGGTAGAGTAACTAAACTAAAATCCCTGGAAGCTGCATGGAAACTGTTTAAAGACACCATACTAGAGGCCCAAGTTAAATGTATACCCCAAATAAAAAAACACAGTAAGAGACCTAACAAAGAACCACCATGGCTTAACAGCCATGTTAAAAAGGCAGTGAGAGAGAAAAGGGCAGCTTTTAAAAAGTGGAAGTCAAATCCTAGTGAGTAAAATAGAAAGGAACACAAACACTCCCAAATTAAGTGTCATAATGTAGTAAGAAAAGCCAGAAAAGATTTTGAGGAACAGCTAGCCACAAATTCAAAAAATGATAGTAAAATGTTTTTTAAATATATTAGAAGTAGGAAGCCCGCTAAAAAAGCAGTGGGGCCCTTGGACGATAAAGATATAAAAGGAGCGATCAAGGATCAAGTGCCATTGCGGAGCGATTAAATGATTTCTTTGCTTCAGTCTTCATGGCTGAGGATGTTACAGAGGTTCCTAAATCTGAGCCAGCCTTTTTAGGTGACAAATCTGAGGAACTCTCCCAGATTGAAGTGACATTAGAGGAGGTTTTGGAGTTAATTGATAAGCTGAATAGTAAGAAGTCTCCAGGGCCAGATGGTATTCACCCAAGGGTTCTGAAAGAACTCAAATGTGAAATTGTGGAGTTATTAACAGTGGTTTGTAACCTATCCTTTAAATCCGCTTCGGTACCCAATGACTGGCAGACGGCCAATATAACGCCAATATTTAAAAAAGGCTCTAGAGGAGACCCTGGCAATTATGGACCGATAAGTCTAACATCAGTACCAGGCAAATTAGTAGAAACAATAGTAAAGAATAAAATTGCAAGGCATGTAGAAGAGCACGAATTGTTGGGCAAAAGTCAGCATGGTTTCTGCAGAGGGAAGTCGTGTCTAACTAATCTATTAGAATTCTTTGAAGGGGTTAATAAACATGCAGACAAGGGGCACCCAGTGGACATAATATACCTAGATTTCCAGAAAGCCTTTGACACGGTCCCACACCAAAGGCTTTTATGTAAATTAGGCAGTCATGGGATAGGAGGAAAGATCCTTTCATGGATCGGGAATTGGTTAAACGACAGAAAACAAAGGGTTGGAATAAATGGTAAATTTTCACAATGGAGGGGGGTAACTAGTGGTGTTCCCCAGGGTCAGTCCTGGGACCAATCCTGTTCACCTTGTTCATCAATGATCTAGAAAATGAGGTAAGCAGTGAGGTGGCAAAGTTTGCAGATGACACCAAGTTGTTCAGGACAGTCAAAACCAAAAGGGATTGTGAAGAACAACAAAAAGATCTCAGCAAACTGAGTGACTGGGCAGCAAAATGGCAAATGAAATTTAATGTGGGTAAGTGTAAGGTAATGCACATTTGGAAAAAACAACCCAAGTTACATGTACAACATGATGGGGTCAAATCTAGATACGACAGATCAGGAAAGGGATCTTGGAGTTATAGTGGATAGTTCTCTGAAGACATCCACGCAGTGTGCAGCGGCAGTTAGTAAAGCAAATAGGATGTTAGGAATTATTAAAAAAGGGATAGATAATAAGACAAAAGATATCATACTTCCCCTATATAAAACTATGGTACGCCCACATCTTGAGTACTGCGTGCAGATGTGGTCTCCTCACCTCAAAAAAGATATATTGGCATTCGAAAAGGTTCAGAAAAGGGCAACTAAGATGATTAGGGGTTTGGAATGGGTCCCATATGGGGAGAGGCTAGAGAGACTGGGACTTTTCAGTCTGGAAAAGAGGCGATTGAGGGGCGATATGATAGAGGTATATAAAATCATGAATGGTGTGGAGAAAGTGAATATAGAAAAATTATTTATCTTTTCCCATAACACAAGAACTAGGGGACAGCAAATGAAATTGATGGGTAGTAGGTTCAAAACTAATAAGAGGAAATTTTTCTTCACACAGCACACAGTCAACCTGTGGAACTCCTTGCTGGAGGAGGCTGTGAAGGCCAGGGTTTAAAAAAGAGCTTGATACATTTTTGCAGGTTAGGTCCATAAATGGCTATTAGCCAGGGGTAAAGTATGGTGCCCAGCCTTCAGTACAAGGGCAGGAGATGGATGGCAGGAGATAAATCACTTGATCATTGTCTTCTGTTCTCCTTCTCTGGGGCACCTGGCATTGGCCACTGCTGGCAGACAGGATACTGGGCTGGATGGACCTTTGGTCTGACCCAGTATGGCCATTCTTATGTTCTTATGTTATAACTCCCTGATGATGTGCTGTAGAGGTTTTAGCTGAGGACTGTAGGTGATGGCTACTGGTGTTCTGTTGGTTTCTCTCTTGGGCTTGTCCTGTAGTAAGAGGCTTCATGGCACACGTCTGGCTCTGTTGATCTGTTTGTCACTTCCTCAGGTGGGTATTGCAGTGTCAAGAATGCTTGGTAGAGATCCTGTAGGTGTTTGTCTCTGTCGGAGGGGTTGGAGCAAATGAGGTTATATCTTAGTGCTTGGCTGTAGACAATGGATCATGTGGTATGTCTGGGATGGAAGCTGGAGGCGTGAAGGTAGGCGTAGTGGTCAGTGGGTTTACGGTACAGGGTGGTATTGTTGTGGCCATCGTGTATTAGCACCGTGGTGTCCAGGAAGTGCAGAGGACACTAGCAGCAGTGGTCAGGAGAAAGGCTGATTGTCTCCGTTTGGTGGGAAGTTTCAGCACTGTGCTATTTTGCTGGCCATCACAGCCTCCCCCAGACAATGGACCAAGGAACAGTTTCACAGCTCATAACCCACTTGTGTAATTCAGGTTTGTTCAGTGAACTGGAAAAATTGCAGCACCTTGGAGGACAGAACTCAGAAGGCTGGCTGTGACCACTTTGTTTTTCTTTTCTCTCCCCACCCACCTCCCTGTTCATTAATTAGGTTTGATGCCAGGGTGTTGTTACCAGCCTACGGCAATGGACTTTAGCAAGACATGAAACATATATGCAGATAGTATGTGGAAGCTCTTGAAATGACAAGGCTGCGGAGAAAATGGGTTCTTAGTTCAGTATTAAATGGATTTAAATGATACCTCTGTTTTCTTCCAAAACCTCATATGTCCAAATCTCCCTGTTAGCTGAGATATGCACTGAAATAAAAATGTTCCCAATGCTCTTTATTAACTGATATGCAAGTACAAATAATGCTAGCGCATGCTGAAATCAAGACTCTGGGGGGGATTTTCTCTCCCTCTGTCTCAGTGGTGTGACATTGGGGAGAGACCTGACATCTCTCTGGCATAAGAGTTGTTGTGGGGCTTAATTAAAGTGTATGAAGCACCGTGAGCTCTTCACCTCCAAAGCAGTAAAGAAACATAATGTTGTTATTTTTGACATTCCTAGATTCATGGATTTGGTGGCCAGAAGGAACCACCAGACTATTATACCTAGCCTCCTGCATGTTGCAGGCCATTACATTTAACCTGGATCCTCGACACTGCATCCAAGACCTTGTTAGGATGAAGCCATGCCTTCCAAAAAGGCATTCAGGATTGATGGTGGTAGGGTTTCATTATTAATCCCAAATTGCAAAAGATCTGAGCCAGTGATGACTCTGGATTTTCCTTTTTCTATTTTTGATTGTTAAGACAGAACTAGGGGTCACCAAATGAAACAAAGAAAAGGAAGTTTTTCCTTTGTGCAATGCACTGTCAGCCTGTGGAACTCCTTGCCAGAGGATGTTGTGAAGGCCAGAACTTTAAGAGGGTTCAAAAAAGAATGAGAAGAATCCATGAAGGACAGATTCATCAATGGCTATTAGCCAGGCTGGTCAGAGGTAGTGTCCCTATCCTCTGTTTGCCAGACACTGGGAAAGGACAACCACTTGATGATTACCTGTTCTGTTCACTCCCTCTCGGGCACATGGCATTGACCACTGTTGGTAGACAGCATGCTGAGTTAGTTGGATCTTTGAACTGACCCAGTATGGCCATTGTTTATTGTTTATATTCTTATGTTGAGGTCATTTTGGCTGTGTCTACACTATCCCAAAACTTCAAAATGACCATGCAAATGGCCAGTTCGAAGTTTACTAATGAAGTGCTGAAATACATCTTCAGCGCCTCATTAGAATGCCGGCAGCCACGGCACTTTGAAATTGCTGCAGCTCGCTGCTGTGCAGCTCATCCAGACGGGGCACCTTTTTGAAAGGACCCCGGCAACTTCGAAATCCCCTTATTCCCATCTGCTGATGGGAATAAGGGGATTTCGAAGTTGCCGGGGTCCTTTCAAAAAGGAGCCCCATCTGAATGAGCCGTGCGGTGGCAACTTTGAAGTGTATTTCAGTGTTTCATTAGTAACCTTTGAGATGGCCATTTGCACGGCCATTTTGAAGTTTTGGGCTGGTGTAGACATGGCCTTTACTTTGCTCATAGATTATGTTTCTCTGTCATTATCTGCACTATGCTATCTGCCATGTTTCAAAGAGAAGCAGTACGGAGACTGCTATTTTTTTCTTCCCTTCATGACTTTACTCAGCGGAGATGATATATGCTGCTACCTGTCAGCTCTGTGCAGCTCTTGCTTGGCAAAACATTCACCTAGCATTCAGGCATCGAGCATGCTAGAAAAGCAAAGTTCAATCCATTGCATTGAAACTGCAAGAGGTGTTTGTACTCTCTGGAGTTGCTGCCGCGTATATCACAGCATCTTTTTTCTGATGTCTCTCCTCTGCACCCCTGCATGTATGGCCAGATCTTTAACTGGTCTAAATTGGTGGCTGTGATTTATATCAATTGAAGTTCAGACCCATAATTCATGCTCTTCAGGTATAAGCGTATTCTCTTCAGCAGCTCCTACTGCTTGGGGCACGCTTATCAGTTTCTGCTCACACGAAATGTCAGCTGCAACTGTATCTTCTTGTGTGCCACCAGCCTATATTTCAAGTAACCTGTGGACATCAGCATGTGTGTGTGTTTATGAAGGACAAATTGATTTCCATGGGATTGGATGGAATTATAATTCATACTTACTACCCAACAGTTGTTACAAGATACTTCAGGGATGGGCAACCAGGAATAGTGTGTGGGCCACATGAGTGGCCGTCCTACACCTCAGTGGGTTGCAGCAGCTCAAGGCCCACTGGGGTTCCACCTGCGGCCCCATGGACCCTCCATCAGTGCCTCCTGCCCCCACAAGATTCTCATACGCTGGAACACCAGAATCCCACCCTTACCCGCTCCTCCCTCTCCCTCCCAGCACTTTTGGAGCCTGCAAATCATCTCATTCGTACTTGGTCCCCATTCCACACCCTCCCAGAACTGGAACACTGTGAACAGCTGATTTACAGCTGCTTCACTCCATTCCAGCACTGGGAGGGAGGGGAACTTAGTGCAAATCACGCAATTCAGGGCTCCTCAGTAACTGCTGGGAGGGTGGAGAAAGGAGTAGGAGGTGCAGGGTTCCAGTGCCCTAGTGCATGACGGGAAGGAGTGTCTCTGGCCTGCTAGTTGGTATGTCTAATACCATTTGTTATTGGTGAGGTGTCCAGATCACAAAAGCAAGCACCACATTTGTTGGGTATGAGCAACTTCATTGGTAGTCTAAGGAAAATAGAGACTGTAGTGACTTGCTACTGTGTCTCCCTAGAAGCTGCCAGTCACATCAAGGATTGAGATTTGTTGGTGGTGAATTGTGGGAGAAGGTCACAGTGTTACTGGCTATGCTGACCCTGTTCTGGGGATTAAGAGAGGCTGCTGGTTCCTCAGGCAGTCAGGCCAGCATCGTTTAGAGCACATGAGGTGTCGATGGAATAGAAGACACTCCCTACCTGCCTCTCCTTTTCTCATATGTGGTGGGTGTTTATGTCCCCTGTACGGGTGGATTCATGTAATGCTTAGCAAAGGGTCAAGAGACAAGGTGTTTAGAAAGATGAATGATTCCCTGCTGGGTCTGAGTCTGCCCCAGCTTCCAGAAGCAGCTTTGCCATTCTGCAAGACTTAACTCCTACATTAGCTTAGTCATTCCCATATATCAGTTATATCACTACATTAAGACATTTACTGCACGTTAGTAACTGGATAGCTACATTTACAACACCCAGAGGCCAATCTTTCCAGTGTGCAGCTTGCCATCCTAGGCAGGGATTAAAGGAGGAGATCCAAAGAATTAAGAATTGTATTTGTTCACCCCTTTCTTTCTATCTCCTGTCCTCCTTTGGGCTTACTTTTCATTGCTATGTGTTAGGGCTAGGACTCAGCTTCAGGGAAAGAAAAATATGTGAAGAGTCCATATCACCCCTAACAAATGGATTGTATACCTCCAGTTAATTAGCAATCAGTTAAGGTAAAAAAAAGTAAGCGTAGGCATACCATGTCTCATTTGCAGGTTCCATAATAATATCTCCAAGCCCTCAAAAGGCGATATTTCGCTTTGTTTAATAGTTTAGTCTATCTGGAAGGTGAGTCCCCACCCTGAACTCTGAGGAGAGTTTACTGATCAGAGGTGCTCAGTTCATGTCTTGACTTTCTTCCTGGGTCTCCCTAGGAGCATGGAGGGGTTTAATGTAATTCTGCAGTTATGAGGTTGAGCACTGATTCAGCACTGAGACATTCTGGCATGTCTCTGGCTTATCTTAAATCTTTTCCATAATAAGTGGGAGCATCCATGTTCATCCCTGCAGCTGCTTTGCATCCCGTGCAGTGTGCCTTCTCTGAACCTCCAAGCTGTTCTTTGTTGTCCATCCTAGAACACAAATTATACAGGTTGAACATCTCTAATCTGGCACTCTTGGGACCTGACTGGTGCCTAGCCAGAGGATTTGCTGAGCCACGGGAGATCAATATTGTGTAGCCTCCTTACCAACACTTCCACTGCTTACTGGGCTCTTAGAAGACATTTAGCAGTAAATTAGAGCTAGACAACAGCATAAAACACTGAAAGCCAGGAATTGCGGCTGTAAACAAACTTTATAGGACCACGGGAAGCTTCCACGTATCCCTGAAAAGAGGACATTCCACTTATATTCATGCCGGATCATGGATTTTGCCAGACCACAGAGTTCCAGATGAGAAAGGGTCTGTATCCTGCCCCTTTTAACTGTGTCAGTGAAGCATATCCCCAGCCCATTTTTCTCTTATTCCTTTTCGCCATGGATGGGCATTTTTTTTGATAAACTCCAGCATTGCTTTAGCTGCTTGCCCAGGCTCTAATTCTGAAGTCAGGCAGTCAGATTGGTTCCAACTGACTTTTAACACAAGTGTAACATGAGGTGATATGGAAAGACAGCTGACAAGCAAATAATAATTTCTCTTCATGCCTTTGCCCATTGTTATTTCTTCACCTTTCAAAGATAATTTCCATGTTATCATAACAGGTACTTTACTGTTGCTCTTATATTACCAAGAGACAGTTTGTCATTTAATAAAACAAAGGGGATCAGGGCAGCCTGCCCTCAAAGAATGACTCATCTTACAGTGGCTGCTGTGTGTCAGGTGTAGATTGTGAAGTGTAATTATGATTGGGATAATTAGAATCTTCTTCCTGGGAATGATTGACTAGAAATCCGTGTTATCCACCATCCCAGCTTGTCTCTCCACTCCAGGGTGGTGGTGTTGACCGCAGTTCGCAAGCCTCACTCTAAGAAAACCTAACTATTTGGATCACCTGCAAGACAGTTTACAGCAGAAATGTAGTAGAAAGGATATTGGTCCACTTCCTGGCAGAAAGAGATTTGGGGAGCCATTTTAAGGAATTAAATTGTAGGCAGGGTGCAGGTAATAAAATATATGACATGACTAACCATGACTAACTGGCTTTGCAGGAGAGGTAACTGAGCACTCCAGGTAATGACATAGGGAAGGGTAGAAGAGATGTTCTGGAGGCCAAATTTAGGTTACTAGGAAAGAGACTGAAATCCAGAACATCTATGGTGGCATTCTCTGAAATGCTTCCAGTTCCACGCGCAGGGCCAGATAGACAGGCAGAACTTCAGAGTCTCAATGCGTGGATGAGACGATGGTGTAGGGAAGAGGGGTTTAGATTTATTAGAAACTGGGGACACTTTTGGGGTAGGGAGAGCCTATACAGGAATGATGGGCTCCACCTAAATCAAGGTGGATCCAGACTGCTGACATTAAACATTAAAATGGTCGTAGAGCAGTTTTTAAACTAAGAGGTGGGGGAAAGCTGATTGGTGCGGGGGAGCACATGGATCGGACAGAGACTTCTCTTACACGAGGCTCCAGAGATAGGGATTCCCTAGAAGTTAGTCAGATAGGGAACGTGGGAAATAATATATGGGCAAGATCAGATGTGAAACAATCGCATATAAAAAAATCCAACGCGTCTGTGAAAGGCGGACGTATAAATAGTGGTAGTTTTTTAAAGTGCTTTTACACAAATGCTAGGAGTCTGTCTAATAAGATGAGTGAACTGGAGTACCTCATATCAAACAAGGAAGTTGACATAATAGGCATCACAGAAACATGTTGGAATGAGGACAACCAGTGGGACATTATCATACCGGGATATAAATTATATCGGAAAGACAGAACAGGTCGTGCGGGTGGCGGAGTGGTGCTATATGTGAAGGATAATATAGACTCAAATGAAGCAAAAATCCTAAAGGAATCAAAATGTTTCATAGAATCATTATGGATAACAATTCATTCCTCTAATATGAATATGGCATTAGGATTATATTACCGACCACCTAACCAGGACAGTGATGGTGATGCTGAAATGTTAAGGGAGATTAGAGAGGCTATCAAAATAAAAAAACACAGTAATAATAGGAGATTTCAGTTATCCCCATATTGATTGGGTACATGTCACCTCAGGATGGGATTCAGAGATTAAATTTCTTGATGCCTTAAATGACTGCTTCTTGGAGCAGCTAGTACAGGAACCCACAAGGGGAGAGTCAATTCTCGATCTAGTCCTGACTGGAACGCAGGATCTGGTCCAAGAGGTAACTGTTACTGGACCGCTTGGAAATAGTGACCACAATATAATAACTTTTAATATTCCTGTGTTGGGAAGAACACCGCAGCGGTCAAACACTCTGGCATTTAATTTCAAAAAGGGGAATTACACTAAAATGAGGAAGCTAGTTAAACAGAAACTAAAAGGTAGAGTAACTAAACTAAAGTCCCTGGAAGCTGCATGGAAACTGTTTAAAGACACCATACTAGAGGCCCAAGTTAAATGTATACCCCAAATAAAAAAACACAGTAAGAGACCTAACAAAGAACCACCATGGCTTAACAGCCATGTTAAAAAGGCAGTGAGAGAGAAAAGGGCAGCTTTTGAAAAGTGGAAGTCAAATCCTAGTGAGGAAAATAGAAAGGAACATAAACACTCCCAAATTAAGTGTCATAGGCTACGTCTACACGTGCACACTACATCAAAGTGCGACATCGAAATAGTCTATTTCGATGAATAACGTCTACACGTCCTCCAGGGCTGGCAATGTCGACATTCAATTTCGACGTTGGGCAGCACCACATCGAAATAGGCGCTGCAAGGGAATGTCTACATGCCAAAGTAGCACACATTGAAATAAGGGTGCCAGGAACAGCTGCAGACAGGGTCACAGGGCGGACTCAACAGCAAGCCGCTTCCTTAAAGGGCCCCTCCCAGACACAGTTGCACTAAACAACACAAGATCCACAGAGCCGACAACTGGTTGCAGACCCTGTGCATGCAGCATGGATCCACAGCTGCCGCAGCAGCAGCCAGAAGCCCTGGGCTAAGGGCTGCTGCACACGGTAACCATAGAGCCCCACAGGGGCTGGAGCAAGAGCGTCTCTCAACCCCTCAGCTGATGGCTGCCATGGTGGACCCCGCTATTTCAATGTTGTGGGATGCGGATTGTCTACACGTGCCCAACTTCGACGTTCAACTTCGAAGTAGGGCGCTATTCCCATCCCCTCATGGGGTTAGCGGCTTTGACGTCTCGCCGCCTAACGTCGATGTTAACATCGAAATAGCGCCCAGCACGTGTAGCCATGACGGGCGCTATTTTGAAGTTGGCGCCGCTACTTCGAAGTAGCGTGCACGTGTAGACGCGGCCATAATGTAGTAAGAAAAGCCAAAAAAGATTTTGAGGAACAGCTAGCCAAAAATTCTAAAAATGATAGTAAAATGTTTTTTAAATACATCAGAATCAGGAAGCCCACTAAAAAAGCAGTGGGACCCTTGGACAGTAAAGATATAAAAGGAGCGATCAAGGATCAAGTGCCATTGCGGAGCGATTAAATGATTTCTTTGCTTCAGTCTTCATGGCTGAGGATGTTACAGAGGTTCTTAAATCTGAGCCAGCCTTTTTAGGTGACAAATTTGAGGAACTCTCCCAGATTGAAGTGACATTAGAGGAGGTTTTGGAGTTAATTGGTAAGCTGAATAGTAACAAGTCTCCAGGACCAGACGGTATTCACCCAAGGGTTCTGAAAGAACTCAAATGTGAAATTGTGGAGTTATTAACAGTGGTTTGTAACCTATCCTTTAAATCCGCTTCGGTACCCAATGACTGGCAGACGGCCAATATAACGCCAATATTTAAAAAAGGCTCTAGAGGAGACCCTGGCAATTATAGACCGATAAGTTTAACATCAGTACCAGGCAAATTAGTAGAAACAATAGTAAAGAATAAAATTGCAAGGCACGTAGAAGAGCACGAATTGTTGGGCAAAAGTCAGCATGGTTTCTGCAGAGGGAAGTCGTGTCTAACTAATCTATTAGAATTCTTTGAAGGGGTTAATAAACATGCGGACAAGGGGCACCCAGTGGACATAATATACCTAGATTTCCAGAAAGCCTTTGACACGGTCCCACACCAAAGGCTTTTATGTAAATTAGGCGGTCATGGGATAGGAGGAAAGATCCTTTCATGGATCAGGAATTGGTTAAAAGACAGAAAACAAAGGGTTGGAATAAATGGTAAATTTTCACAATGGAGGGGGGTAACTAGTGGTGTTCCCCAGGGGTCAGTCCTGGGACCGATCCTGTTCACCTTGTTCATCAATGATCTAGAAAATGAGGTAAGCAGTGAGGTGGCAAAGTTTGCAGATGACACCAAGTTGTTCAGGACAGTCAAAACCAAAAGGGATTGTGAAGAACAACAAAAAGATCTCAGCAAACTGAGTGACTGGGCAGCAAAATGGCAAATGAAATTTAATGTGGGTAAGTGTAAGGTAGTGCACATTGGAAAAAATAACCTCAATTACACGTACAACATGATGGAATCAAATTTAGCTACGACAGATCAGGAAAGGGATCTTGGAGTTATAGTGGATAGTTCTCTGAAGACATCCACTCAGTGTGCAGCGGCAGTTAGTAAAGCAAATAGGATGTTAGGAATTATTAAAAAAGGGATAGATAATAAGACAAAAGATATCATACTTCCCCTATATAAAACTATGGTACGCCCACATCTCGAGTATTGCGTGCAGATGTGGTCTCCTCACCTCAAAAAAGATATATTGGCATTCAAAAAGGTTCAGAAAAGGGCGACTAAGATGATTAGGGGTTTGGAACAGGTCCCATATGGGGAGAGGCTAGAGAGACTGGGACTTTTCAGTCTGGAAAAGGGGCAATTGAGGGGCGATATGATAGAGGTATATAAAATCATGAATGGTGTGAAGAAAGTGAATATAGAAAAATTATTTACCTTGTCCCATAATACAAGAACTAGGGGACACCAAATGAAATTGATGGGTAGTAGGTTCAAAACTAATAAAAGGAAATTTTTCTTCACACAGCACACAGTCAACCTGTGGAACTCCTTGCCGGAGGAAGCTGTGAAGGCCAGGACTCTATTAGGGTTTAAGAAAGAGCTCGATAAATTTTTGCAGGTTAGGTCCATAAATGGCTATTAGCCAGGGGTAAAGTATGGTGCCCTAGCCTTCAGTACAAGGGCAGGAGATGGATGGCAGGAGATAAATCACTTGATCATTGTCTTCTGTTCTCCTTCTCTGGGGCACCTGGCATTGGCCACTGTCGGCAGACAGGATACTGGGCTGGATGGACCTGTGGTCTGTCCCAGTATGGCCATTCTTATGTTCTTATGTTCTTAATAGTGGGCATTCAGGGTGGTTACTGGCTGGGAATATCTGTTCAGAAACTCTTTTTTTCTTAAGTACAAAGGGAGAAGGTTGATTTCAGAGAGCAGGGAAGAGGAGACGAAGATTCTGTCCCCACCACTCGCTCTGTATTGGTACCAAGTTCTCTGATAGAGTTTATGCATCTGAGCAGGAACATGATATTTTATGGGAGAAGGGAAGCAGGTAACTGCTTCTCAGATCTTGGTTTGCGCCCATTAGACTTTTCATATGTCTATCTGCTCCCAGTTTGCACCCCCATTGACTTTGCAGGATTAAATATGATCACATATAATGTTGAATGTGTGGACATTGTCCTCCTCACCTGATTTTTTTTTCTAAATTAATGCCCTTGGACTTAAAAGAAGTGAGCAAGACTTTTCTTTTCTTCTGTTTTTTCTGATCCCATTCCAATAACAACAGATTCATGACAATACTCAGAACCTTCCATCTGATTCACAGACTGGCTAAGGTGCTTGTCCAAGGTCCTACTGTAAGTCTTGAGATGGAATCAATATCTCCTTCTTCCAAGTCTCCTGTTTTATCCCCCTAAATGCACTTCTCTGCAGAAAGTAACAGCTGATGCATGCATGGTGAGTTTATATTAGCACATGATCAATGTCAGAGCTCAATTCCTTAGTGCAGCTAGGAGGGGAAGACTGAACTTAGAGTATGGAAAACCGAGTCCAGGTTTAAATCATGGTAGATATGCTTTGGACAGAATTTGTCCCTGATGTAACTCTTCAAAGTTGATGAATTTTTGCTCAGGCTCATAAGGCTGAGGGAGATGGCATTTTCTTTCTCAGAAGCAGTAAAGAGAGAGTGCGGAGGGGGCAGGGAAGGCTGTGTTTGCAGTTGAAAGACTGTTTATCAACACCATTCAGACCATCCTGCAATAAGATCCTTCCCTGAACGGTAGGTGGTTGGTGTTTTCTCCTGATACAGTCTGTAAGAATAAGGAAAACTGCAAAATAGCACTCTCACAGCTAAAGTGTTTGCATGATTTTTGTTTTAAGTATTTTAGAGAGAATGAGCACAGAGAAAGTGCTGCCTGATGCTTTGGGAATGGAGACTGCTGGGCATTTTCCTTTCAGAAAACATCCAAAAAGGAAAAAAAAAAAGCAATAGACAAATTGCCTTTTCCCCCCACTGATTGTGGGACTGAGCTGATTGAGGCCTGCTAAAGTGCGAGAAAATCTTGGGTGAGCTGGCATAAAATAACCTTTAACCTTTCCTCAGTAAGGTGGGTTTAATGTCCATCAGGCCAGGCAGAGGGAGGAGGAGGAGGCAGAAAAAACATTTGAGCTTGAGTGCATTCCACAGCTTGCTTACCCAAGGAAGACATCATTTTGCTCAGACTGAATCCATTCCATACCACCATCATTTCAGGTGCTCTTCCCTCTCTCTGTTGTCAAAAATGGAAACTGGAAGACTGTAGAAGTAGCTTTTTCCACATGTTCCTTGAAATGCATTAATCAGTTTTCACATGAGGAGCTTGTAAACATTAACTACGTCACCCATACAGTGTCCTGGTGAGGTGCATTTATTATCCCCATTTTATGGGATGGAAACTGAGGCACCCACTGATTCCATTGAAAGCAGAGTTAGATCAAGTCTGAGCACTTTTCAAAATACTCCCTTCAATGTCATGCCAAGTTCCCACAGTAAGCCAGCAGCAGAGCCAGGAAATGAAATCCTGTTCTCTCAGATCTGTGTCTTTAATCATGTGCCTGAATTGCTTTACCCCTTGCTACAGCAGCTGATTCAAAGATAAACTGCTTGTACATAACATACTGAAGTATAAGAACTCCAGGAACCACTGTTCAGAGGAGAGGTAGACAAATAGGAGAAGATCCAGAGAAGAGCATCAAAACTTATGAAAGATGTAGAAAACATGACCTAGGAGGGAAGTTTAAAAAATGTGTTTGTTTAGCCTGGAAAAGAGAAGACTGGCAGGGCACATGGTAGCAGATTTCAAACATTTAAAAGGTTATTACAAAGTGGAGGGAGGAAGTCTTATCCCCCTTAACTTCTAATGATAGGACATGAAACAGTGAGCTTGAAGTTCAGCAAGGGAGGTTTAGATTGGATATTAACAAAATTTCCGAAATATCAGGGTGGTTAAGCAACAGAATACATTGCCTAGGGAGGTTGTGGAATCTCATTTATTGGAGATTCATAACAGCAGGTTAGACACACACTTCTCAGGGTGGTATAGATGGTGCTTGATCCTACCATGAGGGCAGGGGACTGGACTTGAGACTTCTCCAGCTCCTTTGCATTTCCAGTTTTCTATGATTCTGTTAATGCTGAAGCCCATTTTCGTTGTTCCACGCCCAGCTGCCACCTCGAAACAATCAACTCATATGTTTATCTATGTGTTCAGGCAGAATAAAAAGGAGTAGGAGAAGATGAGGTCATCTGAAAAAACAGTGGTGAAGTAAGTGTAATTATTAAATGGTTGTCTCTTAGTACACCGAAGCTGTTAGCTTGCAGCATGATCTTACACCTTAGAATCCAATGGGAATTACACTGCTGACTTCAATGGGAGTCAGAGCAGGCCCAGAGGGTGGAGAGAGGTAGAAGATGGCTCTGGTAACTATAGCAAAGAATAAAAATTCTCCCCATTAAGAGTTCTCTCCCTCTACATGAACAGCCCAACTACTCTGAACTGTGAGTCAGAGGTGACAGAAGACGCTCAACTACTCCAGGTTAATGACATCACAAAGAACAAGAACACCAGCAGCATTATTCTAGGAAGGGTGGTTTCTATGGCAATATAAGAATATATTTATAAGCTTAGCATTTACATTAAAAATATCTTGCACTTCAACATACTCCAAGAACACTGCGTAGCACCATTGGATTTTGCCACTTCTATTTTTATGGCTCAGGAGACATCCTGGGGCGTTTCTGTCCAAGATGGCATTAGTGGTGGCAAAGGTGACAGGTTAAGTGCCCTGTAGATTGAAATCTTCTCAATAGAACTGATAGAGCAGAGAAGATTGGTTCCAGCTTCCTCACACTGCCTCACCAGCATCCCTTGATGCTGACCTGCAGAAGATCACCTCCGGAGGGAGAGTGGTATGAGGTTTATTCAAACCTTCGTTTCCCTATGAGAAGAATGACGAGGTTGCTCATTCAATGGTAGCTTTACTCATAGTGGGCTGAAATGTATCCACCTGTGCAGATAATTTGTCAAACCTTTTCATTTTTAATATTCTGATTTTTTTATAAAATGGGATTCAGAGCATTTTTAAAGCTCTCTTAATGACAATACTGATCTTAAGCAAACTGAAATCAAGGGGAGTCTCATTTCATTGATATTTATAGGCAATGGATTGGGTCCATAGATCATCAGATATATTCAGGCACCTAACTTCTGTTGAACTGGGACACATGTTCAAATTCCTTCACCCTATCAGGCAGAGGTAGGGAATGAACCCTGGAGGCTCCCACATCCTGTGCGAATAGTCTCAGAGGGGTAGCCATGTTAGCCTGTAGCTTCACAAATAACAAGCAGTCCTGTAGCACCTTAAAGACTAACAAATTTATTGGCTCATGAGCTTTCGAGGGAAAAACGCACTTCCTCATCCCATGTCAGTACACTAAACACTGTGCTGTGAGGACGGCGTTCTCTTCTTCCTTCTCTCCCCCCAACCTTGGATATTTTGTGCAGAGTAATGCATCTGTCACCCACTTCTGGCAAGAACAGTTAAGGTGATTTACTCCAGGAGACATCTCTCTGTCATGGTCCCAAGTGGACATAAGCTCTCTGCCTAGAATTCAAACTTTTGTGATTCCATTCTTAGCTACCAGTCTCTGACCACATATTGAATGGGGAGCCTCAGCAGCTAAACTGGGATTTCTGAGTTCTGCTGGCTGGGTAGGCATCTAAATTGCAGCACCCAAGTCTCCCTTGTGAGTTTGGAGCCAAATAATCTCTTTAAAGTGCTACTTGGCTGCTCTTTTGTTTTGATAGTATATAGACTAGCACAGCTTTCTCTCAGTAACTAATCTTTCTTAGGTTTGAAAATCTTGCTGCTAGTTTTGCAGGTTTTGCTTTCTACGACAGGCTTGCCTGTCTGCCTTGCACCACCTGTTTTGCTCTCCCCTGATGCGCCTAATATCTCACTCTGATTTCCCCTAAACCTATGGTTTACCTAGAGGTTAAAAATTATGCATCCAATTTACAGGATCTAGCAATTGTTCTACATTAACGTTAATAGTGCATGAAAAGCATTCCCAGCAGCTTTGTTTGCAGTCAGTAGCCTTTCTCCATTCTTCGCATTCAGGCTGTGTTACTTAATGAGACCATAATGTGGTCTCTTGGCACTTGTGTTGATGGAATGAGGGAGGTGACAATGGTTTCTGGTCAATTTTCCATTGCTAAACCTAATGCAGCTATGGCAAGTTTGTTTTATAATAAATCCATACCTATGGCAGGATATGTACTGAAGTGGAGAGAGATCTGAAAAGTTATGCTGAAGAAGGAACAGCATCTGTTATATTTAAAGGGGTATTTTAAATGGGACCTTTTCTTTTAGGCTCTGGTTCCCATTTTCATTACAACAGGGAAGGAGACAATGAAGGCCAAAAACAGATGACTGATGGGGATTGTTTGGTTTTTCTTAGTTTATTTGCTAAAAAACGGCTTATTTCAGCTATTGCCTGCTTTGTGAAGCTGTAGGATTAGCAGAGTTTATAGAATCATAGAATCATAGAACAACAGAGCTGGAAGAGACCTAAAAAAGCCATCAAGTCCAGCCCCCTGCCCTAGGCAGGAACAAACCCATCAGATCAGCCCAGCCAGGGCTTAAATTTAAAGCCAAGGTGAGATTTAAACACCTCCAGGGATGGAGACTCCACAACTTCCCTGCATAGACCATTCCAATGCTTCACCACACTCCTAGTGAAAAAGTTTTTCCTAATGTTTTTTTGATGTGGTCTCCTCACCTCAAAAAAGATATATTGGCATTAGAAAAAGTTCAGAAAAGGGTGACTAAGATGATTAGGTGTTTGGAACGGGTCCCATATGGGGAGAGGCTAGAGGGACTGGCACTTTTCAGTCTGGAAAAGAAGCGATTGAGGGGCGATAGGATAGAGGTATATAAAATCATGAATGGTGTGGAGAAAGTGAATATAGAAAAATTATTTACCTTGTCCCATAATACAAGAACTAGGGGACACCAAATGAAATTGATGGGTAGTAGGTTCAAAACTAATAAAAGGAAATTTTTCTTCACACAGCGCACAGTCAACCTGTGGAACTCCTTGCCAGAGGAGGCTGTGAAGGCCAGGACTCTATTAGGGTTTAAAAAAGAGCTCGATAAATTTTTGCAGGTTAGGTCCATAAATGGCTATTAGCCAGGGGTAAAGTATGGTGCTCTAGCCTTCAGTACAAGGGCAGGAGATGGATGGCAGGAGATAAATCACTTGATCATTGTCTTCTGTTCTCCTTCTCTGGGGCACCTGGCATTGGCCACTGTCGTCAGACAGGGTACTGGGCTGGATGGACCTGTGGTCTGTCCCAGTATGGCCGTTCTTATGTTCTTAATGTTCAACCTGGACCTTCCCAACCGCAACTTGAGACCTTTGTTCCATGTTCTGCCATCTGTGACCACTGCGAACAGCCTCTCTCCAGCCTCTTTGCAACCTCCCTTCAGTAAATTGAAGGCTGTTATCAAGTCCCACCTCAGTCTTCTCTTCTGCAGACTAAACAGTCCCAATTTCCTCAACCTTTCTTCATAGGTCATATGCTCCAGCCCCCTAATTATTTTGGTCACCCTCCGCTGGACCCTCTCCACTGTATCCACATCCTTCCTATAATTGGGGGCCCAGGACTGGACACAGTACTCCAGATGCGGCCTCACCAAAGCTGAATAAAGAGGAATAATCACTTCTCTGAATCTACTGTCAACACTCCGCTTGATGCAACCTAATATGCCATTAGCCTTCTTGGCTACAGTGGCACACTGTTGGTTCATGTCCAGCTTCTTGTCCACTACAACTCCCAGGTCCTTTTCTGCAGAACTGCTACTGAGCCAGTCATACCCAGCCTATAACAATGCTTGGGATTCTTCCAGCCCAAGTGCAGTACTCTGCACTTGTCCATATTGAACCTCATCAGATTTCTTGCAGCCCAGTCTTCCAATTTGTCTAAGTCACTCTGGACCCTATCCCTACCCTCCAGTGTATCTACCTCTCTCCATAGCTTAGTGTCATCCGCAAACTTACTGAGGGTGCAGTTCTCCATTTGCTTTCCTCACTTTAGCAAATATGTAATGCACTTAAGAAAAGACATCCAAATTTTGCCCAGATGAGGACCAAAATCATGGTTTGCCAAGAGCCTGAGGACAGTTCCAACTTGGAAATACCCTAATCGTAAATTAGGTGGTGGTGTCTTCTAGTAAGACCACGATGGACCACGGGATGCTAGGACTTGTGGATGTCTCACATTGTCAGGTGTATTTGGCCTTCCCTCTGCCCTCCTTTCCTTTCAGAAACCTCTGTCTCCCTGTATGTTTTAACTCTCTGTCGTTGGAACCTGAATTTGCCAGCAGTTCTTGCCAATGAGCATAATGCAGAGACTATTTGCAAACCTTAACTTCTCTAAGCAGTCCAACCCAAAGCAATACTTTGACTTCTTATGCTAAATGCTTAAATTCTGTATTCACACAATGCGAGTTAGTGTTGCATTCTGATTACTTCCTCTACAAGACAGGTTAGGGACTGCAGGCAATCTGAAAATCATTAGAAGATTGCTAAATAGACCAGAATTAAATCGAGTGAGCAATCATCTCCTCTTATTGGTGGACCCATCACCTTAGTTATGGCTGATATAGGCAGGTATAGTGTTCCCAAAATGTCAGCGCAATTCTTTTCACTTCTCTATAAGGTTCAGGGAACATTCTAACTATAATGTGTTGAAAATTGTAATGTTTTTCAAAGGGTGAAATTTATGTTCCATGAAACACACCATTGCCACAACTAATAGATACATTAACAAAGTGAAACAGACCGTTAGAGCCATTGCCATACGGTCATAACTGGGTGGCAGAGTAAAAGCAGAAAGTAATGGGTAAACATAGCCTCATAACAGTGACATAAACATACAATGTGTAGAACACAGCTGTGTTTACTCAAATGAAGCCAGTGAACTGCTCTAAGATACAATTTAGGAGGCAATACCATTGCAGATAATCCCGCTTGGAAGGATAGTGGCCATGGCTATTTTGTATTAGTAGAGAGAAGTTATTCCAGCTCAGCCCCATAGGAAAGCTTGAGTTTGTTACAATAGTTTTAATTGAATCGAAAATGAGTGAGAAATACATTTGAATGGATGTTTCCAAAAGATTATTCAAGGACAAACTTCACTTTTATTTTGATCTTTTCCCAGCCCTTTCAATTGATTGTCCATGCACATGTGTAGGTTGGCATTCGCCCTCCACCCCCGAATGTTCCTGGAAAGTGAAAGTCTACTGAATATTCATGCAGATGTCTGCCTGTGATGGAAATGTTCACTCCTCTGCCTTGAAATCTTTGTGCACCACTTATTACATATAATCATCTGCTCAGACGGCAGGAACAATACCTTGTGACTTAGGTGACCATTCACATAGTATGTAATCAAAGCAAATAGTTTCAAAATGCTTCGTAAACTGTTTTATGCATGTATTGAATAATTTCAGCAACTCTGAGTAACTGACATATTTATAACAATTGGAGTCTGTTCATGGGCAACAACAACAAACGGACTAACTCCATAAAATAGTTCACTACTAAAAGGCATTTAGATACAGATTGAACCTCTCTAATCCAGAACTGTCTCACCTGTGTGTAGTCTGTAGTGTGTAGTCTCGCAACAAGTGTAGTCTGTGATGATTTTAATTAGCTGGATGGCCGTGGTTGTGGCCGCTTTTCCAATGGTCCCAGACACCAGTGCTGTCTCTCAGTCTTCTGTGCTGTTATTTAGTTGTAGTTTACCCCTAAATATCTTCTATGAGCCCAATAAGCAGTGCAAGTGTTCGTAATGTTGCTAAACAATATTGACCTCCCATGGTCAGGCAAATTCTCTCATCCGGTACT
The DNA here is from genome assembly GCF_033958435.1 of Carettochelys insculpta. Taxonomy (NCBI): domain Eukaryota; kingdom Metazoa; phylum Chordata; order Testudines; family Carettochelyidae; genus Carettochelys; species Carettochelys insculpta. The sequence continues at coordinate 69,789,308 of NC_134144.1, forward strand.
GCTCAGGTTCTGAGGGCATCAGCTTGGAAAGACTCAACCTGTACTATACCGATGATCACAGTATAAGATACTGTATAGTAGAGTTTTGTAGTAGCATATGAGAAATTCACCTAATAATAAGTATAGTAAACCCTTGATTTTATGAAGCCTGATTTAGCGGACTTTGGGAACAATGGACAACACTGTTGTTCCTGAAATCCAGTGGTGTCCATAAAATCCTAACCCCCCTCCAAAAAAAGAGTTAAGGAACTTACCAGTGCTACGGTCTAAAGGAGTCACCTCCTCTTTCACCACATACTCCTGTCAACAGGGTGGGGCACATACATGGGCAGATGACACTCACATAGGCGCCTCACCCTTTGTGGGAGGAGCATTTGGCAGCTTTGGCGGCAATGGTGGCAGCTCCTCCAGCCACTCACAGCAAGGTCCCTCCAGCTATGCAGTGAGCTCCAGCAGTTCCATCTCCAGCAACATCAACTCTAGTGAGTGGCCTGGTTTTTTTGTGGGTGGGGAGGGGGAACTGGGGCTAGGGGAATCTGGCAGGGGTGGGTGGGCTGTAAGCCCCCATTGAATGGACTTTTGGGAATAACAGACACCCCTCCTCCTATTATTCTCTTAAATCAAGTGTTTACTGTTTTGAGGAGCAAATTGACCTGACTTTGGCCAATAGTGAATTTGAGCCTATGTCTGCAGGCCCATATGCAACGGGGTGTGAAGGATATGAACAGCCTCCCACATATCCAGTTTTTCTCTCTTCCTCCCTGCTGGAGGAGCCTGGGGGGAACCCCAGGCATCCTGGGAGGTGTAGTTCTTTGGCCAGCTCCCAGTCTCAAGAGCTGGTCCAGGGGCAGGGAAGAGATTACATTTCCCAACATGCCCTTGGCCTCTGCAATAGGAAAGGGAGACGGATGAGGGGAAATCTGTTAGACTCCTTAACAGCACTTGCTGTGAATGGAGAAGGCTATTGTAAGGGAGTGAAGAACATGGGTACACAGGAAGTAGGCCCAGATCTCACCCTCAGAAGAATAATGTTTTTTCACTTATATTACAAGATCCCAGAATATAATTCTATAAAACCTTTAATAATGCACACCTTTTTAGTCTGTTATAACAAAATCATTTTACGGATCCCTGTTTCCACGCCAATTTTTCAGTACCTTCTCCTATGCACACTCCATGCACAGCTATTTTGGACTCCACATGTACAAAAAAGCACACATCTCCAATACACACACACAAATTCCTGTGTAGAGGCCTGATATGGACTGCAGGATTTGGTGGCTTATAGAATGTTTTCTAAAATTCCATTCTACTGAAGAATGAATGCTAAACCGTGGATAATATTCTAATGCTTATGCAGTGAAAAGCAGAGATAGTAGCCAGAAAACTGAAGGGCTGTTGGAGTCACAGGGGCAATTGCCAGTTCTTTAGAATGACAGAGGAATGTTCTGCACAAATCAAAGGGCAGAGGACATTAAAGGTGCCTGTAAGCCTAGCCCCGTTTATCAGCTGAAGGGGTGGTAGTCAGGCCATACAACTACTTGGAAAGGGATTGGTGCAGGAGCATCTACGAAAGGTTTGTGCTATCGAAGGATTTCCCTGTGGACAGGATATCCACCTGGGGTTGTCTATGCTGGGTTTATGACATTTTATGTTACCATAGTGGAGCAAAGTGCCTGTCACAGAGAGCAGAATCAGGCTTTATGATTGTTTAAATTTGATTCATGACAGGTCTAGTCCAGGCTCCCCTCTGCACTCATGCCAGGACTACGTATTATCAAGACCATTCCTGACAGGTGTTTTTTCAAACCTGGTCTTAAAAAGCTCCAATGATGGAGATCCCACAACTTCCCTAGTCATTTTGCTCAGATGTTCAACCACCCTGACAGTCACAAAGCTTTCCTAATGCCCAACCTAACACACATCCCTTGCTGCCATTTAGGCATGTTGCCTCGTGTTCTACCCTCAGAGGTTAAAAAAAGAGTTTTTTTTCTCCCTCCTCTTCATCACAACCTTTTATGTACTTAAACATTTTCATCATATCCCCCCTTCAATCATCTGTTCACCAGACTAAACAAATGAGTTTTATTCATTAATATTCACATAGGCAAGTTGTCTCCTTCAGGCACGTGAGAAACAGTAACAGAATACTACCCCATGTCACTGCATCATTCCTGAAAATACGGAGTGGTGCACTGGATCTCAGTGAATGCTTAAGGGTGCAAACTACAGATTTGACACATGGAGGTATTGAGAATCCAGAGCCAATCAGCAGATGTATTTGCATACCAAATAATTAGCCAACTAAATTTCTTGCAATCACAAAATCACAGCACAATTGAGGTTGCAAACTTATAAGTGGGTCTTGAAAACTTGGCCCAATCAACGCTAGGAGTGCTTTCATGTAATTACATTTGGGTCTGATGAATTTGTACCTGCATTTTTCGAAAGAGCAGCTTCTTAAGTTTGTTGCATGCCTCGTAGCATTGAAATGTTACTCTCATGTACGTAACCCATTGCAAAGCAGTGAAAACTTGGATGCCCTAAAAGTAGAATTAGGTGACTAGTTGAGCAATAATATATTGCCTAACCTAATGAAAAGTCATTACCTTTAAAGAATGGACCACATCACAGATTTAATTATCCCAAGGCAAGGTAGAGGGTGCTTCATGCAGACAAGGTCAATTACCTTATCCAGAAGCCTGTTGGAAATATATTATGAATAATTCACAGGCATAGAAATTAGATATGTAAAAGTGTCCCGGCTATGATGTGGCGAGAGCATTCCGATTCATTCTCATGTGTTTAAGATAATAGCCAATGGGCAATTATGGCAGCATAATAGCAACACTGGTTAGGAGAGGAGAAATGCCAGGTGGATAGTCAAATCTGCATTAATACGAGTTACATATAAAAGCATTGTCCTCTGTGACAGTCTCATATGAGAGTGCAAGAACCTGATTTTGCTTTTATTTCAACAGTTCTCTCTGATACCAAATCTCCCTTACAAAACCTGCGAGGCCCTTGTTTGTTCTTTGTCTAGCTGATATCAAACTTTGACCTTCAGGTGAAGGAGAGGACTCCAAGTTTGGGTAGGGACTCAGGGCTAGGGCTTGGGGTACAGGCTCTGGCCTGTGGGTGTGGTATTTTGGGTGGGCTTGGGTAAGAGGGCTTTCTGGTGCAGGAGGGAGTTCAAGGCTGTGGGGAACTCAAGGTGGGGCAGAGGGTTGGGCCTCAGGCTAACATCGGCAAAGAGATGCTTGTCCTGGGCAGCCCCAACAGCTGCAGGACTTGAGGTGAGATCACTGTCCCTGCTGCATTCCTGAGCCCCTACATGAGGTTTAATGGAAAGCTCTGTGGCCGCACACCTCAGGGGGACTTGGATCACAATTGTGAGATTCACAGTCCGCAGGATCAATGGGGAGAGGCTAATGGACCAGCTCAGCCTGATTGATAGGGTAAGCAAGTTAATGAGGGTGCAAGGAAGCCAGGGGCCCATGCTGTGTGCATGCTACCGTGGTCAGACAGAGTGGGGCTGAGCTAAGGAGAGAGCTGGGGCCCAAGCTAAGCTGGGGACAAGAGCCATGAAAAACAAAAGTCCAAGAAGCATCCCAGACAACAGGTGATTGCTGGGAGCAGAGACACAGAAGCAGCCCAGACAGTAGTTATGTTCTGGGAGCAGAACTGCAGCAGCCAGAGCAGTAGCCCAGGGAACTGAAGCAGAATGAGCTTGTCCTGGGAATGGAGCCATATGGATCCAGGGGTGGTGGGCAACTGGGCAAAGGGAGGGAGATTCTAGGCAGTGGGCTTCGCACAAGATGACACCCCCAGCCAAAGGTTCTTGCTGGCCAGACATGGAGGGGTATTGAACCCTGATGGGGAGGCAGACACTGGGAAGCAGGACCTGTCACCAGAGCAGGTGTCCAACCTGCAGCACTCCCGTGGCACAGCCAGGTCCTGAGAAGGAGATCTGGGATATGGCAGTTCATAGTCTTCTCCTTGCCTTGCATTCTAGAGACTGTTGGTGGTGACCCTGTACTACAGAGCAGGGCTATCTGTTTTCCTTGATACTTTCTCATTCATTCCCTTATTTTTTAAAATGATTGCTAGTTGATATATTTTATTTGCATTAAACTATTCAGGGACAGGCATAAAGGGAAACAGGAAGGCTTTTTATAACTATATTAGAAACAAGAGGAAGACCAGGGACAACGTAGGGCCATTGCTCAGTGAGGAGGGAGAAACAGTAACAGGAAACTTGGAAATGGCAGAGATGCTTAATGACTTCTTTGTTTCGGTCTTCACTGAGAAGTCTGATGAAGGAATGCCCAACATAGTGAATGCTAGTGGGAAAGGGGTAGGGTTAGAAGCTGAAATAAAAAAAGAACAAGTTAAAAATCACTTAGGAAAATTAGATGTCTGCAAGTCACCAGGGCCTGATGAAATGCATCCTAGAATACTCAAGGAGCTGATAGAGGAGGTATCTGAGCCTTTATCTATCATCTTTGGAAAATCACAGGAGACAGGAGAGATTCCAGAAGACTGGAAAAGGGCAAATATAGTGCCCATCTATAAAAAGGGGAATAAGAATAACCCAGGAAACTACAGGCCAGTCAGCTTAACTTCAGTGCCAGGAAAGATAATGGAGCAGGTAATTAAAGAAATCATCTGCAAGCACTTGGAAGGTGGTAAGTTAATAGGAAACAGCCAGCATGGGTTTGTAAAGAGTAAATCTTGTCAAACTAATCTGATAGCTTTCTTTGATAGGATAACGAGCCTTGTGGATACGGGAGAAGTGGTAGATGTGGTATACCTAGACTTTAGTGAAGCATTTGATACGGTCTCTCATGATATTCTTATCAAAAAACTAGGCAAATACAATTTAGATGAGGCTACTATAAGGTGGGTGCCTAACTGGCTGGATAACCGTACCCAGAGAGTAGTTCTTAACAGTTCTCAATCCTGCTGGAAAAGTATAACAAGTGGGATTCCTTAGGGGTCTATGTTAGGACCAGTTCGGTTCAATGTCTTCATCAATGATTTAGATATTGGCATAGAAAGTACGCTTATTAAGTTTGCAGATGATACCAAGTTGGGAGGGGTTGCAACTGCTTTGGAGGATAGGGTCATAATTCAAAATGATCTGGATAAATTGGAGAAATGGTCTGAGGTAAACAGGATGAAGTTTAACAAGGACAAATGCAAAGTGCTCCACGTGGGAAGGAACAATCAGTTTCACACATACAGAATGGGGAGAGACTGTCTAGGAGAGTCATAAGGAGGAAGGAGAAAACTTGTTCTTCTTGGCCTCTGAGGATAGAACAAGAGGCAATGGGCTTAAACTGAAGCAAGGGAGGTTTAGGTTGGACATTAGAAAAAAGTTCCTAACTGTCAGGGTGGTCAAACAGTGGAATTAATTGTTAAGGGAGGTTGTGGAATCTCCATCGCTGGAAATATTTAAGAACAGGTTAGATAGACACCTATCAGGGATGGTTTAGATAGTATTTGGTCCTGCCATTGGGTCAGGGGGCTGGACGCGATGGCCTCTCGAGGTCCCTTCCAGTCCTGGTGTTCTATGATTCCATGATTCTATGACAGTGAGTGAACACAGGACTGGGGGAGGCAAAGCCACAGCCCCACCTTGTCCACCTGCAGGCCCCTGCAGCAGCCAACGCACCTCCCACAATTGCAGGACATGCCACAGGCACACCACTGCTGCTTTTAGCTTCCTCTGCCCTGGAGCCTGGGGAGTCAGTTGGTGCCCAGCCCCAGCCTTCCCAGCCCCAGAGCACAGGGAGAACTCAGAGCCCTAGTCTCAGTACACCTGAAGGCTGGCAGGGCTGGGTGGAAGGAGCAGTGGTGAAGTGAAGGCAGGGGCATTCCTGGCAGTTTGGGAAGACATTACCTTCCCCTCTCTCTGATACCCGCCATCCACGACCTTATGTAACAATCAATAGTTCATGGACGCATCTACTGGGGAGAGAGAACCCAGAGTGAGGACATCCTACTCCCTACCCGAAGTGACCACAACAAGCCCCTCAGAAATCCTGAACCCAGCCTTGTGGGGGGTTATGAGGGCTTTGCCCTGCAGGAGACTGGAAGGGGAGCCTTGAGGGCAGGGAGGCCTCTGGGTAAATGAAGCAGGAGCAAGGACTCAGGTCCTTTCTCTAGCCCATTGCGCTGGGCAAGTGTATAACCCAGAAAAGTTCCCCACAGCAGTGGGACCATTCCACTGCTTATCTTTGCATGCTCAGAAGCAGCAGCATCAGGTCCTCTGAATGGCTCTGCATCTAGTTTTTTGCAAAACTGGTACAGTTAGTTTGAGTCTTCACTGGCAATACTTGGCTTAGGCTCTCCCTTCTGCATTTTTGAACTTAGTTTTGAAACAAACCTCTGTAAGCTTCTTAGTCAGCTTCGCTTCATGAGAAAAGCAGCCGTGATACTGTGGGTTATATTCTTGCTGTTAAGAGAGGTTGTTAAATGTGCTCAACACACCTTTGGAATTATTGGACATATCTAGCTATCTATCTATCTAGCTAACTAAAATAAAATCTATTTGTGAGCCACAAGCTGTTTGTGATTTCAAAGTCATGACAAGAAGGAATATTTCTTTTGAGCTCATTGGGAACTTCCTCTTTTAAAATCAGCTCCTAAAGCATCTCATGTCTGTAACATTTTTTGGCAAAAGGTCTAGAGTAAATGCAATTGGAGTAAATGTATTTACAAATGGCACATATTTTTCAAAGACGTGTGGGGAGGGTTTCACTACAAGTATGTTAGCCGGCGGCCAGGTAATGTGCGGTGAGGTACTCCCCTGGGTCCTAAACAACCCAGTTTTTTACTGTTAGAGCAGGCAGATCCTAGCACACTCACCCACGGCCAGGCTGTAGTAACCAAACGGTTAAAGTTCTTTTTGTTGTGCCGGCTGTGTTGCAGTGACAAAAGGGTTAACAAAATGGTTAGGCTTGGATCTTAACTAGTTACAAGTTTATTTAAGCTACAGTTATAAGCGTGCGGTTACAAAAGGCTATTGTTTACTTCTTATATGCTAGCAAAGTACAGGTGTTAACAAGTTACGTTACAATCCAATACAAAGATATCTGTGATCATCTAACACAATGATATCTTGGCACAATGACATCTAGTTACAGAGCTCTAATTCTTTAGCTGTGCACAAAAAAAAAGTCAGAGACCTAGCATGGGTGTATCTTACCCTCTCTGCGTCTCTCGATACCAGCGTAGCCAAGCCGGATCGGTCACTCAATTCCGCGGAAAGACGAATACGAGGTTGGGCGACCCAGCTGTGGACCTCGGGAGGGAATCACCTGACCCGACCAGCAGGAAGTTGGTTGAATGCACTCAAAGTTAGAGTTCTGCTGGACCCACCTTTTATACCCCTTTTGGGTTACGTATTCTCTTTCTTATCTATGGTGCCAGATCATACTGGTCTGTCTTTGTGACTCCAGTTTGTTACAAGGGCATTTCTACTTAGTTTGCACTTGTAAGACAAGAGATAAACAATTTAGGAGTACAGGACATTCTTTTGTGTGGGCGGGGCACGTCCCCTTCTGGGTGATTGTGTGTGTGCATCATATTGATCAATGCCAGCTGGGGTGATTTCTGAGGGTCCACCCCCCCCTCATGTTGACAGTCTGGCCTGTTAGCCTTCTAGCTGTACTTTCTGCTTCTCAGGGTCACGATAAGCCAGCATATCTGGGCCTCAATGAGGGCATCAAAGACTGTGCTGTCAGCAGCCATTTCCGTGCCCTGTGTGCTCCTCAGTGGAGGGGGGCAACGAGCAAGCTGGCTTGTAAGGGGGAGACTCTGTCTGGCTACAAAGTATCACTTTGTAAAGATATCTTATTGGTCCTGCCTCCACAACTCAGGACACTGACTGTCTCTCCAAACTCTTCTCCCTGAGGAAGTTTTTAATTATCTCATTGGAGGCTTGCTGTGCAGCCAGAGATTAAACTCAGCACATCGTTTAATGGTGGAAAGAGGAGAAGCTCTCACAACAGCCCAGGACATCTCACTAATGAGGCAAGAATAGCCTTTCCTGACAGAGCCATGAGACCTGTTGTTTCCCTGACTTAATTTAGGATATTGAGTATTTTGGACTGGTGGTTTTGAGGATTACTGCCCTGGGTAGGGAGGAAAACTATTTGCATCTATTTCTTGAGAAATGCAGAAACAAGACAGGGGACTTTTCATGGGAGATCTTTCATAGGCCACAATTCCATTTCCTTGAAGGGGAATTTAATATGTAAAGTGAGCTGTTTTTAATTTTTAAACATGTTTTACTCTTTCATTCCATCTTTCTAGTTCTGTTCCAAACTCAGCTGGTCAGAGAATCTGTTTTGAGTTGAACTTTCTCTCTGCAATAGATCAGGGTTCTTGTTACACCAGGTTGGCTTATTTTTGTTTGTTTTTATTTTTTCCCCCCTTGATAATGCTGACAAAGCCTGGAGAGATGAAGGGACTTAAGATATCCTACAGAGAATCCCTGATAGAGACAGGAATACACCCCATGTAGTTTTATTTTCTGTCTTGTACCTTTGTACCTCCACCAGAAGACCACCATCCTGCTTTGAGTAATAAATCATATTGGTTGAAACACCATCTCACTCCAACCTAGAGTTATTGAACAGTCAGATTAAAATGATGACACAAGCTGTGCTATAGAACAACATAGTCTCTTGGCATATGGTGACCTTAAGTGTGAATTATAAACACGCTAAACCTGCACGTCTAGGGAGTAACATGCTCTTTCAGCATATTGTGACTTTATACAGACAACAGTAACCTTAGCTTGCTTTCTTTGACTTTGCAATGAGTGGTAATGGCCAGGGGAAACCCCTCAGGGTTGCAGTTTTTTAAGATGTCTTGGGAGAAGGTGGCTAATTTGTCAGGTACCTTAGTTTAAGTGTCTACATTTAATAGTGACATTTCATGGCCTTTGAGTTTACCTGCTTTATTTGCTCGAAAGGAATCGTTCAGCAGAATTTTGGAAGGTGTCGAAATGTCTATTTAATGAGGCATTCAGGATGCCTGCTTGTGCACCTATTGAAGTCAATGTCAAAACTCTCGCTGACTTTGAGCAGGACTAGGGAGCAACCTAACTGTGTTTTTTAAAAATGTATTTGAGTGAAGAGAAATAAAATCGACACCATTTTCTTCATATAATGAGCTGTTAAAATACATGCCTGTGTATGGAGTCAGGAAGGAAACTGGAAGATAAATTTAATGAACTTATTTGATATTCTTTTTCATCCAGAGATTGTCCAGAGCTGTTTGTCAACACAATTGTAAAGCATGCCTCTTTTTTCCTGGAGCATTGTTGGGCTGTGCTCTGGAGGTTGCAAGGAAGGCTTGATAAAGACAAAGCAGAGCCTAAAAGACTTACTAGTTTACATTTGTATTTCCATGCATGCCTTCAAACAAGTGATTACATGGTGGTGTTAGGTGGCCCGGCTGTTTGAGTCCTCTACATTTTTTATTTGAAAGTAAAGCTGCATACTTAAAGCCACTTAGACTCTTAGTCACAATTACAAAACAAAAAAAGCAGTGAAGTTTCACTTTAAAGACTAACAATTGTTACCAGTCACAATTACATGCTTTCAGCCCCCAGCCTGCTGAGTTCAAAAGTTCATTTGGTCCAGTTAGGGCTTCTGATTAAATTATCCTTAGTCAAGTTAATTGCAAAGTTTGATCACAGTCCTCAAGATTCTGTGATTCATCCTGCCATTAGTATGTCTCAGTTAACCACTAAAAGGCAGCAGAAGGAAGCTGTTATGGTGGGGAGGTGATAGCTTGTGAACCCCTTGGTCAAATGACCCCAAATGTGGACTTCTGTCACTACCTCACATCTCCTTGAGGCAGACCAAAATTCATAATAATCTGATTAACCATTCCCATTGTAGGACAAGAATCAAGCCTTAAATCATACAACATGATGGGAATAACTTTTCTTGTCTTGATGCATGCACAGTGTGAAAATATGCATGTTCTTAAACAGTGGTGTAAGTAAAATAAATGTCTTACCAGTAGAGAGGAGGGGAGAGACACCAGCTAACGGGTGGGCAAGTGATGACCCTACATGACTCTGCCCACCCCCCAGCCAGGAACATCTATACTCTTCCCCTCCAGTGTTACTGGGGTTTGATGGGGTCTGAGGATGGTACAGCAGCTAAAAAATACTCCTGAAAATTCTGCTGTTTTCTCCACTTGGTCCCTGCCAGCAGGGAGAGGAGCAGATGGCCCTCCTGCTCCCATGCATTTCCATGGAGCTGCATGTCCTCCAGCTCTATAAAGTAGCAGCCCTGCCAGAGGACAGGGCTAGGAAGCTCTGTTCCCTCTCTGTTTTCTATCCGTGTGCAGAACAATTTTTATTGTGTGCACCAAGTATGTGTGGGAGTGCACCCCCTCGTGGAAATCATGTGCTGGTGGCTGGCGGTACTCTGTTAGTCAGCCTTTCAGCACCTGAATCTCTTCTGGGTGGCTGTCCAAACATTTGGCTTACAGGGAACCCTTCTGGGGAGGCAGGGATGGGAATTATTTTCCTTTTCCCTCTGGGAGTGGCAGTGGGGAATGGAGTCTGCCATACCAGCCAGAAATCTCTTGCAGATACAGCTTACTGCACTGTACTGGCCTACTTGCAATGCTGTACTTAAATGCTCAAAAAAATGCACATTCTCAGTTTGGGTCCCCCAGTGAATTGGAGCATCCAGCACTTCACATTGCTCCCAGAGTGGTCAGACCCTGAAGTGGTGGTGACATAACTGTTTCTATGTGTAAGGCCCAGTGACCCAGGTCACCAGCACTAGAGACTGCACCTATGATCAGAAGGACTAATGCCCCGTGCTCTACCACATGAGCTAAAGGCCAGCTGGCTCTCAGCCAAGGCTGTAGAGCTGAGACTTCACTCACCCTTGTATGATTTCTCAGTGCCTCTGGGTACTACATATGGAAGCAGACTCAGTGGGGACACAGCAGCTCCTTCTCATAAATGATTGATTAAAAACTCCAGTGCTTTTTAATAAAGCTGCTTCTTGTTAGGTCTAAAGCAAACACACATCTGTTCAGAGCACCCCTCTTGATTACCTAAAGCCTGAGATGATTTCAGGTGATCGCCAGTTCAGTGCCCAGGGACCCGTCCAGCTGATGGGAAATGGAGGCATCAATTCCTTGCCCCCAGAAAAGCTCCTTTGGACTGCTCTGAGGTGTTCACATTTACTTCATCCATTATACCTGGCACAAAAATCCTAACTCATTATAACCCCAGTGGGTTACCATAGTAACCCCCTACTGGGTCAACAAGTCTCCCAAGTTGAACAAATTGCTCATTATCTCTTATCAGCAAATCTTTTCTAGTATTTCTAGTCACAACAACAAAATCTATATGTCAGAGGCACTCAAAGTGAAGATTGCTCTCCACTCATTGTTTTCCATTCTCATGGTGTGTGAACTTCTTCCCTCTCCTCCCATTCTGATTAGCAAAACTGCAGCTGCAGGAATTGGCCCTACCTATGAAAACTCTGGCAATATTTTTTTTTTCCCTAGCTATGTGCGATTTTAAGCAGTGGTAGCTACATGCAACAAAAATGGCAGTAGTTTAACTTGGTCAAATTCTGGGGTTACCACATCAATAGTCTGATCTCTAGCTCTGTGGAAAGAAAAGTGGTTTGTTTTTCAGTGGCTATTCCAGGGGACTTGCATCTCCAGAATTCTACACTCCAATCACTCCAGAATTGGATGGCTGTCCTCCAGTCTCCTGAGACAACGCACATTTCTAAGAAATTTAACTGCACATGTTGATGATAGCTGGCTGAGAAAGGATGACATTTAAACAGATGTCATGGCACAACCCTAATTATACAGGTGCTCCCGCAGCACTGTGATTAGGACATTTTTTTGTTGATTTTATGTCCCCTAATTAAATACTGTCCAAGATCTGTTTGCATTTGGTGAAATCTTCAAATAACAAAGAAAAGCAAAATCTACAGAAATGCGTGTATATATATGTGTAACCCCAGAGGCACTGAGACCACTGATTAGGGAGAGTTACAAGTGTAGTCTCATCCAGGACTGACAGCTGGAAAGTTTCAAAAGCTCGGGGCATGCTTCCACAGCTGAGGGAAGTATGTAACTCCAAAGGACTGAGACCACATACTAAGGAGAGTGAAGTTTCTGTTCTACAGCCTTAGCTGAGAGCCAGCTGGCTTTTAGCTCATGTGGTAGACCATAGGATTTTAGCCCCTATGGTTGCAGGTTCATTGCCTCCTACTGATGACCTGGCTTTGTGTATGCAAGATATTCTATTCAGATTTTATGTCATCTTTTCATTCTTTTGTCCTCTCCCCAGTGAAGAATTGCATGCAAACTGTAGGGCTATGTTTTGGTAGACTTTGTTTCTTGATTGGCTGGTTTTCAACATCCATGCAGCTCTGGGTGTGTGCTAATGAACCTAGGTTGAAGAAGTACAAGGTGGTGAGGATTGTGATGGTCTGTGATTCTTGCATGAATTTATCCCTTAGTCTTCAGCTGGCTCTGTCTCCTACTCAGAAAAAAAAAAATTCTTATGGAGTTGTTGATCATGACCTGCATCTCCAAACTTTACGCTATGTTTTAGATGTGCTGGGCCTAGGCCTTGATGACAAAGTCCAGATCCTTGTTGACTCCACTTTATATGAAAAGTCCATGTAGCAGTGAAGGACAAATCTGCTGTGCTTGTGGTAGCCCATGTCGATGCAGTCAGTACTACGTGGAGTTTTCCATGGGCTAAAGGCTTGAGGGCCAGGTGTAACCCATTGCTGTAGTGCAGCCAAGAGATGACAAAAATGTGAATAGCTGAAGCCTGCCCATCATCTGCTGTGATGGCATGGACTTTCCTAGCCAAATGAGGATAGTAGAAAAATTGCTCCTTGACACTACCAAGATTTGCAGAGGATGCTATGAGACAAGTAGCACTTTACTACATTACATATGCCAGCTCATCGGCCCTGCCTGGAATATTGAAGGGAGCCAAGGCTCCACCAACATCCTGCTCTGGGCATCAGTAATAGACATAGTGTTGTGAGGGGGTAAGTGCTACTGATTTCCCATGGTGCAAATGCAGAGACCAAATCATTATCTAATACATTCTTTTTTGTGAGACCACACATGGCATTGTGTATTCAGCAGCATGTTGTATGGATGTGAGACATGGGTGATAATGAAAGACTCAAAGAGAAGAATATTGGTATTCCAGAGGAGTTGTTTTAGAAAGATCCTGAGAATAGGATGGATGTAGAAGGTCACCAATGAGGAATAATATAGGAAGGTACAGCTGAAAGAGAACTTACTGCAGAAGGTTATACAATGCAAGTTACAGCTGTTTGAGCATATTTGCAGAATGAATGAGGAATGAAAAATCAAGACCCTGGTATTCGGTATAATGGACGGTTCCAATAGGAGAAGCAGACCCCACAGGGAATGGATGGATGATATAGTAGATTGGTGCAGAGCTAGTCTACAGAAACTAAGCCACTCTGCACTGGACAGGGAAAGATGGAAGTAAATAATAAGAGAGGCATCAGACACCGACAGGCACTGAGCCCATGGTTGTTGATGATGATGATAATGACACATACCATGGAGTAGTCTTCAGCATAAAACGGGCAGAATCTGGTTTCAGTACACACATGTATAATATGTACACTGAGTATACAAAGGCAGGTATTGTTCCACATCTTTATTAATGATCTGGATGAAGGGATGGATTGCATACTCAGCAAATGTGAGGATGAGACTAAACTAGGTGGAGAGGTAGATATCTTGGAGGGTAGAAATGGAACCCAGAGTGGCCTAGACAAAGTGGAGGGTTAGGTCAAAAAAAAGCTGATGAGGTTTAATAAAGAGAAGTTCAGAGTCCTGCAGTTGGGACAGAAGAATCCCAAGCATTTTTCCAGGCTGGAGACTGACAGGCTAAGTAGCAGTGCAGCAGAAAAGGACCTGGGGATTACAGTGTATGAGAGGCTGGATATGAGTCAACAATGTGCCCTTGTAGGCAAAAAGGCTAATGGCATATTGGGGTACATTAGGGGAAGCATTTCCAGCAAATCTAGAGACAGTATCATTCCCCTTTGTTGGGCAGTGGTGAGGCCACATTTGGAGTATTGTGTCCAGTTCTTGCCCCACCCAGTACAGCAAGGATGTGGATGCATTGGAGAGGGTCCACCAGAAAGCAACCAAAATGAATAGGGGGCTGGAGCACATGACCTACAAGGAGAGGCTAAGGGGTTTGGGCTTATTTAGTTTGCAGAGGAAAAGAGTGAGAGGTGATTTGATAGCAGCTTTCAACTTCCTGAAGGGGTTTCTTAAGAGGATGGAAAGAGGCTGTTCTCAGTAGTGATCAATGACAGATCAAGGAACAATGGTGTCAAAATACAGTGTGGAAACCTAGGTCGGATATTAGGAAAAAAATATTTCACCAGGGCTATGTCTACTCATAGGAATAAGGGGACTTTGAAGTAGCCGGGGTCCTTTCAAAAAGGAGCCCCGTCTGGACGAGCTGTGCGGCCGTGAGCCGTGTCAATTTCGAAGTGCCGTGGCCACCCGCATGCTAATGAGGCGCTTTCAAAGTTTTTGGCTAGTGTAGACACAGCCCAGGAGGGCAGTGAAGCACTGCAATAGGTTACCTAGAGAGGTTGTGGAATCTCCATCCCCAGAGGTTTTTATGTCCCAGCTTCACAAAGCCCTGTCTGGGATGATTTATTTAGGGTTGCCCCTGCTTTGGGCAGGGATCTGGACTTGATGGCCTCCTGAAGTCTCTTCCAAGATTCTTTGATTCTGTAATGTAAAAGCTCCATGGTCACTTAGGGCTCTGTGAGTGTCACTGCCTTCCACAACATGCTCGTTCCAAACTTCACTGTAACAGTGCAGTAGAAATCAGATTCTCTTCCAGTTCCTGAAACACAGACCCTTACCTACCTTAGTGAAATGACTATCTTGGTTAACAGGGTAGGACTGAGGACACACAGCTGAGCAGCTCCCATCTTATCCATTACAGCGCACCCAGAACATATTTGCAAACAGTCTTCTTTTCATTGTCCTAGACAAAGGAGCTCAAGACCTATTATGTGTTAAAAAATAACTAAGACCATATTAGAAAGCTGGAAGAGTCATTCATTGGGTTATAATAACTTCAGAGTTGATTAAGATGCTCCCTAATGAAGACAGAATTTGTCATCCTGACCTTTCAAATGGTCAGGGTATATCAATGGGAGTCTTTTGGGCAGACTATTCTATGAATTTTCTCATTTACAATCCCTTGGGAATTTTTTTTCACTTACATCCTGGCTTGCAGCCAGTTCATTTCATGCCGTTGCTTATACATATATTCTGCTACAGCTGCATTTTTTCTAAACTGCCCAGTCTCACAGCGCTCCTGCATTCTGTTGGATGACAAATGATGCCCTGGTGCTTAGTTCAAAGCAGATCTAATTACACTCTGAGCATAGGACAACCGAGGCAACACCATGCTCTAGTTTGTGTGTGTCCTTAGCTTGAAATTGACTGCACTGCTTTATTGTAGCATACATCTCTCTCTCACTACTTAGAACGTTAACTACTGATATTAATTGCAACATTCATGGAGGCAGAACAGCTCAGCAGTTGACAGCGGTGTTGAATCAGTAACAATTTATTGAGAGTTACCCTTTAATGTATTTTAAACACTTTAAACTATAAAGAAATTCAATTAACAGTGTTAATGTGTCTGGGGATGAGTAAAATGTAATTTTATTGGACATGTGAGAAGTTGGTACCCAACCAGGTGTGTAAGGGCTTATCTACGCTTTTGGGAAGATTAACCCGGTCAGGGTCAATCTTCCAGAGTTTGATTTTGGGCATCTGTAGTAAAGGCATGTGAAATCGTTCTGTCTGGGTTTCATAGTCAACCCTTGTATGGCTCGCTATCACCAGGCGTAAGGGCATTTGGACAGGAGAAATGCCCGTTTACCTTCTGTAGTGAAGACAGTCATATAAGTCAACTGTATATCTGATCGACTTTCAGGTCCAGTGTAGACCTGGCCTCATTCCCCATCCACTCTGCTGAAAGTTTACCCACAGATGGGTGTTGTGCCTATGGCACCCAAAGAATGTGGTGTGTTCCAGCAGATTAGCATGGTCTAGCAGCACAGAGCAACCATAAATCCCATTTAAATGACCCTTGGACATTGTGCCTATGTAGGCAGTGTGGCAGAGAACTGTGGGAGTAGCCCCTGTGCATTGCTGATCCCCTACTGCCATAATGGCCTCAAATGTCTACTGCCAGTTAAGGAAGAATAAAGCAACCTTTAGGCTGCCCAGTTGGACTAGTGATTAGCCAGCAACTGGGGGTCTCCAGGGGAATGTACAGGTAGCTTAAAGCTATCTTGGCACCGAGCACAGTGTGTCTTCAGTGGTGAGCCAAAGTCCATATCATATTGAGGAAATCTTAGACAGGGTTGGCATTGTCTTCAGTTATGTTCCTTGCGCTTCCAAATCTAATATTGTTGGAGAAATCCTATCAATCTCCCAGGAACGTATCTACTGTAGCTTTCTACTATGGTCACTTTATTGGCTAGCTGGTGAGCATCACTGTACAGGAACCAAACAAGTAAGAATGGTGACCAGAGCCATCTTTGTCTGTTTCCAATTCTCTCCACATTTTGCTCTTCATTGACCACTGGAAATTCTACTGACATAGGCAATGTGGCAGGCAATTTGGGGAGTAGAAACCCCAGACTTTAGTTTCTGGCTCACCTAGACTGCTCCAAGATAGCAAGCACTCTTGCACTAGTGCTTCTGAATGGCTCAGATAAGGCAGGAAGAGGACAGAATCACAGAAATGCTGGGCTGGGGTAGTATGGGAGGGTACTCAATTCACCTTCTTCTTTCAGAGTTATAGCAGCAGTTAACCTAGCCTATGCTCCTCTTTCTGGCAATCCCAGAAGCAATGTGCCTTCTAAAGCTGTTGCTGGGTGTAGGTGCCACCATCCTTTACTATCTTAGGCAGTATCCTACTTTACTAGTTTATCCCACCCTAAACCTAATCTGGCCTTATGGAAAATTCCTAATTTGTTATTAACTAAGCAGCCTACAGGAAGTCAAAACCAGACCAAGTGGGAAGAGTGTTCTCCAGAGACCCCTGAAATGTGAAATTCACTTTCCCACCATCATCTAAAATTCAACTCTGTAGATGTCTAGGGCATACTGCAACACTCATTTAGTTTCCATGGTTTTTGGGGTAGGGGGGTAAAAGTTTACAACCAACATGGGTGCATGGAGGATTGGGATAGGTACCTTTTATCTCTTCGGCTTCAGAGATGCCATTGATTTTTGTCCATTAGACTAGACTTGTGGTCACAGCAAAGGCCTTTGCAGTCCCAGATGGGCACTTTTAAGAGCTTAGAACAAATCCAAATAAATAACTGAAATGGCTCTTTAGATCTGATGATCATTGGTGAAGTTTTATTACGGAAAATAACATATTTCTCTCAAACCGACAGCCTGATCACTTGCACCAGTTAATGTGTTTAGTGACATCTCATTGTCACATTCTTTCCCACAAGTCTAGGCATCATGCCAATAATAAGTATGTGTCATCCCATCATTTTTGGCAGAAATTGTTTATTTCACTTGAAGGAGTTCTGCTTGAAATATATTAGCCCATTGAGAGCCTAGGGAGTTCTACCATCTGCGTTCCTTTCACGTCAGTTTCAAATGTAATTTGTAAATACAGTATAGCTTGCAATGTTATTGTAGCTGTGTCGGTCATCTATCTTGTCTCTTTATCTATGTAATTTTATGTACTGTCACTGATGTGTATGTATTTATTCTTATTACACCGGTTCAGCAATGCAGTATATTTATCTGGCATATCTTTAGACTTTTAATGGACAGATCTTTGCTCTGAGAGTCAGTGGTTATCATCAGCCATTTATAGAAATTAAACTGTGGTTTTACTCTAGAAGGAGGCTCTGTAGTAATGGCATTGTCTCAATGATTTCCTGATCAGATGTGCTCAGGAAATATATGTTATTTTCTAACTGCTGACCCAGCAAAATCAACCTGGGAAGTGAAAGTCAAGGTGTGTTCTTCCTGGCTCATAAACCCACAACAATAATGAAAGACTCTGCATGTCACATTTCATCCTCAGCCACCAAAGACATTGTCTTTGGGAATGGAGCTAGAATAGTTAGTAGTTCTTCCAACAATGCCCACTCCAGGAGAAGCTCCATCTCTCTCTTCCATTGCTGTGTTGGCTCTGTAGTCCTAGCAGGAATTAAGAACATGTTTTTTCATCACTATTAGATGATATAAACATAGACAAGGAGCAGACCTGTTGAGTAAATAATTCCATTTTTACAGTTGGTTGCCAAAGTGGAATCAGAAAGAAGAGCTATTATTAGACCATGTAATCTCTCCCAAAGGGTTATTTTAGGATTGGTTCTCACTGTATATTCTCCAGTGCCTTGCCCAGTCAAGCATTAAATGTCACAAACAATGAGGCAGCCACCTCAACCTGTAATCTCAAAAGCTGAAAGAGATCAGTGGAGACCATCAAGCGGTCACCTCAGAGTGTATCCCTGCTAGAGGAGAGTTAAACATTATGATACCTTTCTTTCATTTCATAATTAAAATCTAGTAAGTCTGCCATGTGCTCTCACAGGCCAAATATTAGAAGGTTTAAGGTGGATCGTTAGATGGACAGAAGAACTTCAGAGAAAGCCAAAATATGGCTGGAAGAGCTGGCTTTTAAGAAAATGCTGCACTTCTCTCCAAAACCACGCCCTTGGATTGTATGAGAGTGCACTGCTCTGCTAGAGTTGCTGACTTTACTATGAGATATAAACCCAAGCTTCTAATCACTTATGGTCAGCCTTAAGTGACTATTCACATCCTACTTCAGTAGCTATTGTTTGTATACTAGTTAAGTAGAATAGAACATATATTAGTTGGACAGCTAAAGAATGGTAACTTAATGGAGATCATTGTGGGTTTACGGAAGATAGTCTGTCAAACTAACGTGTTGTATTTTTTGCAAAATATGACTAATTGGGTTGATAAAGGCAAGAAGGTTGGCATCATATATTTAGATTCTGTTGGGGCATTTCGCTTGGTACCATGCAATATTTTTAATTAAAAAAACTAAAATACAAAATGAACATGGTGCCTATTGGATAAATTAAAAACTAGTTAACTGATACATCTCCCAATCCAACTGCAAACAGGGGATCCTCCTCAATGAAGTCTATTTCTATTGGGGCTCTGTAGGAACGCATCCTAAGCCTTACTCTATTTCAGGACGCATGAAATCATTACTGATGAACTTTGCAGATAATATAAAAATTTGTGGAATGTGTGGAATGATAAATAATAAAGAGGACAGGTCACTGATATAGGGCCTTCTCAGTCACTTGGCAAACAACGTGCGTTAACGGCTGAATATAAGTGTTTACATGCGGGAACAAAGAATGCTGGCCACACGGTGGGATTCTATCCTAGAATGTAGTGAATCAGAAAACGGATTCATGGAGTGTTGTGGATAATCAGGTGAACATGGGCCCTAGAGTGAGGCAGTGTCCAAAGGAGCTCAGGAGAGACTGGAACACAGAACCAGGAATCTCTAGTAGGACTAGAGAGGTTATTTTACGTCTGTATTTGGCACAGACACAAAATTTAGTTCTGGATATAGATTTCACCTTCCCCATCATTCAAGTTGGTTCTGATCTGGGATTTTTGTAACTGTATCTCTAGCATTATTGTGAAAATGTCTTTCATGACAGCATAGGAGGTAACAGAGCACTGGCTCATTGCCCCTGGATAATTATCAGTTGTGCTTATTTGGCTGCCATCAAACTTAAAATAAGCAAAGGTCCTATGGTTATTTACCATCATTCTGGCCACTCTTTTTCTGGGAAAGTATCATTTACTACTGTAAGAACAAAACATTTTTTAATACTTGCTAGTACAGGAGGAGATGCAGCTTCTCTGCTGAAGAGAAAAATACAGCGACAAACATTAATGCTGGTGGTTTTTGTTTTTTTTTCCTTTAGCAAACAAAATTATTCCAATATGGGACGATATATGGCATCGTTCCCTCTTGGTAGCATACCACAATAATTATAAAGAATCTGTAAGCAAAATAATGCCTTCCATTTTTCAAACTACTCCTGTAGTAACCAAGGAATTATAAAATTAGGACTAGAGTCTGTCACCATTACACAAAATAGTATTTTACTCCATGAGCAATTCCAGTTAAATGAATAAATGTATTTGTGAGTAAAGGTGCCAGAACTGGCCCTTAGCTGAAACTGAATTTTTTGGGCACCACAAACACTTCACTAGTAAGATCTTTGCATGATACACTATGTAGACTGATCTACTCAGCTGCCAAGCTCTTACAGCTCCCAGTGAGGTCAATGATTATCATCTCTAATAAAGAGGGCAGTGATGTATGTGTGTCCTTTTTGGGAGAAGGACGAAGAGAGAATGGACTATAATTGTGCTGTTTCACAGCAATTGTACAATGAAGGATTTTGAAACAAGCGAGTGAGCAAAAGACAGTCACAAGGAGCACGTTGGGAAGAAAAATGAGACAAGTGCTCAACCGTGTTTCATGTGACACCAGTATAGTATAAAGGAAACCAGGTGAATTGGTTAGCTGCTTGTTTATTATGATCAGCACTTTCGGTTAAATGGTGACATGTTACTGATTAGTTTTGTTTGTTTCTTTACTTGTTTCTCATTGGTAAGCTTTTCCAATACAAGAATACCCCAGGCGTTACCAAAACAACCAATCAATCTTTGAGGAAATGGGACCGGATAGGTTTTCAGATGGTAGAATTACATTGACTCACACTTATGGGTATGTCTACACTCACCACAGTGTCAATGCTGCAGAGATCGATCTTCTGGGGTTTGATTTCATGCAGGGGTCAGCAACCCCCAGCACAGGTGCCAAGAGTGGCATGCAAGCTGATTTTCACCAGCTCACGAGGTAGCAACTTGGCCCCTCCTCCCTCATGCAGATGGGCACTTGCTCAAAGCCATGCTATCTGTGGATGAACAAAAGACAAGCTAATGCTGCTAACTACCACCCAAGTGGTAAAGCTCTACATCTTAATATATCTGTTAATGAAGCTGTTGTAAGTAGGACTATTAAGCCGTGTCTACACGTGCACGCTACTTTGAAGTAGCGGCACTAACTTCGAAATAGCGCCTGTCACGGCTACACGCGCCGGGCGCTATTTCGAAGTTAACTTTGACGTTAGGCGGCGAGACGTCGAAGTCGCTAACCCCATGAGGGGATAGGAATAGCACCCTACTTCGACGTTCAACGTCGAAGTAGGGACCGTGTAGTCGTTGCGCGTCCCGCAACTTCGAAATAGCGGGGTCCGCCATGGCGGCCATCAGCTGAGGGGTTGAGAGATGCTCTCTCTCCAGCCCCTGCGGGGCTCTATGGTCACCGTGGGCAGCAGCCCTTAGCCCAGGGCTTCTGGCTGCTGCTGCGGCAGCTGGGGATCCATGCTGCAGGCACAGGGTCTGCAACCAGTTGTCGGCTCTGTGGATCTTGTGTTGTTTAGTGCAAGTGTGTCTGGGAGGGGCCCTTTAAGGGAGCGGCTTGCTGTTGAGTCTGCCCTGTGACCCTGTCTGCAGCTGTGCCTGGCACCCTTATTTTGATGTGTGCTACTTTGGTGTGTAGACGTTCCCTCGCAGCGTCTATTTCGATGTGGTGCCGCGCAACATCGACGTTGCCAGCCCTGGAGGACGTGTAGACGTTATTCATCGAAATAGCCTATTTCGATGTTGGCCTCACGTGTAGACGTAGCCTTAGTGACTTTAAAGGTATCACTGGCCCTCAGATCGTACACAGAGGTCAAAATGTCTACTTTCAGCATTCCACCTCAGAAAGGTTGCTGATCCCAGACTTAGCGTATCTAGTAGCAAAGCACTAAATAGAATGCTGAGTGCATTCTCCCATCAACTTCCTGCTGTGGGGATTTTGGAGAGTGTTGACCTAAGGTATCTCAATGGCAGTTATGCTGTTCTCATAGCTCGACTTGCATACCCTAGTGTGTCTTTCTCCTGGAGTGCAAATCTGCCCTACCATTGGTAGAGCTCAGCCAGTTTTCTCCAGTTCAGGAACCAAGTATGGTGGTAGAATTCAAGAGGCACACACAAGGTTTAACTACTGTGGTTTCTCAAGTACAGCTAGGCTAGTACCACACACTTACCAAGTGCCGACAGCTAGATGCAAATGAGCTGTCTCGAAAACAGAAAATGCCTTCTCATTTGCATATTTGAGCAGCTCATTTGCATATTCACGGCAGAAAACATGCCATGAAGATGTAATTCTGCTGGCAAAAACCCCCCTCGGTCACCCGACCCTTATTCCTGGTAAAAATCAGCGATAAGGGGCTGCCAACAAAGGGGGTTTTTGCCAGCAGAACCACATCTTCACTGCTTGTTTCCACCATGAATATGCAAATGAGCAGCCATTTTGCATTTTTGAGACTGCTCATTTGCATCAGGCTGCTGACACAAGGGGTGAGTGTAGCACTAGCCCAAGGCACATAATGGTTAATATAGGAGAGATTAAAGTCATTTTCCTTTTCATCATTAGCTGTTCCCCAAAATATCTACGCACCATTTAAATGAACATAGACTATTTTTAGTTAACTCCATGGAGGCGCTCATGGTAAAAAGTCTGAGAGGAGTAACCGTGTTAGTCTTTAGCAGGACTGCTCACTTTAGAGCTGGTTGGATTTATTTTCATTTAAAAACCCACCCTTTTAAAAAACATGACATTTTCACCACAAATTGTGAATGCTAAAGAAAAATCATTTTCCATGACATTTTCAAAAATTTTACATTAATGTTTACTAAACTAATTTTCATTTATAATCTTACAAAAAGTGGAGTTTTTGCTAAATGAGACATTCCAAAAATTATTGTATTTAAATATTATTTGGTAGAAGAATAATATGGAAAATTTAGCAAAAAAATGTGAGAAAATTGGTCCATCACAAATTTTGTGGAACCAAAGAACTTTCAAATTTCAAAACTAGTTGCAAATTTGGTTCATGGCTTTTGATCAGCTCTATTAACACTGAGCAAAGAATTTGGCTTATGGACTATAGGGAAATGCCACAATGTATGCTTAAAAATGTTATCAAGGCAAATCCTAAATATATGAGGCCTACTCACAGATCAAGCAGTACTTAGCTGATCTCTAGCTATGTCCTTCAGGCAGTTTTCTTGGATATGTGTCCATTATTGATATTCTTGTCAGGCCACTGCAACTATTGGCAATCATGTGATACCAGCCATATAGCAGCATTCCTTGGCAAACACACTTTGTACAGGTTGAATCTCTGTAATCCACAACACTCTCATCTGGCAATGTCCATAATCTGGCATGATTTTACTTAGCTGGATGACCACTTATTGTGTGAGTGGCTAAGTTTCCTGTGGTCCCATAAAGTTTGCTCCAAGCTACCAGTCCTGGCTCTCAGTGTTCTGTGCTGTTATTGTAATTTAGCTCTAAATGTCTTATAAGAGCCCAGTAAGCAGAGGAAGCATTGGTAATGCTGCTAGACAACATTGACCTTCTGTGGTCCTGCAAATTCTTTTGTCCAGCGCTGGCCAGGTCCTGAGAGTGCCAGATTAGAGAGGTTCAACCTGTAATTTCTTTGCCTTCCATTCTAATAATATGTAAATATCCAAGAAACACTCAGGGGAAGACCAGTGCTGATGGAGACAGTTACTAGGTTAGGCTGCAAACTTTATCCTCATTGTTGATTTGTCCTCACAGTTAATGTAGATCCGCTGATGAAAAAGACAATAAAAATACCATCTACGTGTCTGTCAGAAGTTGTCTTTTTCACCCAGATTTCATTACAGTACAAAAGAACCAGAATAACTGTGGTACTGTATTTTAAATATCAACTGCTCTAGGTGTCAATATTTATCTGTTTCAGCTCTTCTCATTCTGTGTAACATTTGGCATGTTGAGTGAGCCATTTGTAGTTATGAACACTGTGTGTTAAGATGGATGGAACAAACATGTTTTAGATGTTTCTCTCTGTACACTAGCTCAGAATTGCCTTTTGTTGCTTTCTGCAATTCTGAGATCAGTTTTTCCAATTGTCTGGGCCTCTTTTAATACATAGCTCTTTCTGTTTAAGTAAGGGAAAATAGGTGAAAGATATTTGGCCTTTGAGGTCATTATGCTGTACAAAAAAATAAAATAGCTATAGTAAATTCAGTTAATTACCTCTTTACCATGGTTCAATTCTTTATAAGAAAATGATGAACATAAAAAGTTGCCTGAACAAAATTATTTCAGTGTAACATGGTCCCAATATTTCAGTGGCCAGCTAACAACACATTAACTTGTGGGGTCTATAGAAATGGTCTTTAATTGACTTGTTCCTATTGACTCAGAAACCCTAGAAGCCTGTTTGTATTAGTGGTGTACAATTACTGATGTCAGAAAATAGATTTAAACAGAACAGAAACTTAATGTGAGATCCAATTTATCTTGTTATAGTTCCATCATTTTATTCTGCTTATAACTGCAAATATTTTTTTCCTGGGAAGTGATGCAAACAAATATTCTGAAATCCTCGAATATATAATATAATATAATATAATATAATATAATACTGTTATAATTATTGCTCCATTTTAATGCTGGAAATTATATAAAATACTCTAAAACCACACTCCTCTCAGTTCCAGTCCTCCACTGAACCACTCTGGAATTATTTCTGTGGCAAAATTTTGTTGTAAAACCTTATGAAACACAGAAAAAGATTTCTGAATGATTACATGTGACTGGTGTACTTACAAGAGAAATGTGGCATCATTTTATAGCAGAAAATATCTTCATCACTCAATGAGCCAGAATAAAAATCCACTAGCACAATTCACAAGATGAAATTGAATGAGCAAACATCAACTTGTGCACCTGTTTTAACACGTGCACATTTGGTTTCTGTACACTCACAAATTACTTGATTTCTGTGCACTTACAAGGTGAGCTCTTGGAACTCTGTCATAGAAAATGTTTGAACAGTCATCTCAAACCCATTAAAATTGGTTTTGAAAATCTCTCACATGCATATCTGTTTAATACTGGTCCTTATGTGGACTTTGAGTAACTGAGGAGAACACGAGGACTACATGGGTTCCAAGCAGACAAAAAAACTTTCCATTAGGACATAGAACACTTGTATGATGAACCTTCCATAAGTGCCCTTGAATGTGGAGACTGGAAAACAGTTAATTGATGATCTTCCTTGTGGCCCTCCAATCTCCTGCCATTTATGTTTAGAGAAAACTACCATGAAGAGTGCCCCTTCTGTCTTCTTGGGTTATGTCTTTACTCTAATTAAAAATCCATGACTGTTCATTGGCAGCTAACACACTCTCACAGGTCTTGCAGTCAGGTTCCAGCCTGCATCTGAACATCTACACCACATAAAACAGCCCCTTAACTGAAGTCACCTGGCATGAACGCACCACGGGTACCTAATGTAAACATACCTTTGGAGGCCTGCACGCAACAGCCTGTTAGACGATGGGATCCAGCTGGCTGTAAAATAGATTTGAAAGGGTGAACACAGTAGACAGCACTTGAGTAATCTACTCAAGCAGTACAGGACTAGTACTATAAGATGTGGCATACCTTCTACAGGGTGGGTGTGCAGTGTGAGTGAACGAGGCCCATGCCTTGCAAGAAGAAGCAAGTCTGAGCCTTACGGCGCTGTATCCCACTGTACACATTTCCATCTCTTATGTTTGTGCATAAGTTGGGCGTATCTGAACCCATAATGATCAACCATTTGCTTTACTATAAAACCCAGCCTCTAAAACCAGTTCCTTTAATCAGTGCCGCCTGTTGATTTAGATTGATTTGTTGGCATTCGAGTATGCAATGCCGTGCTTTGGAGGAGTGTTTGTCAGTTAGGAACAGCATAACTCAGACAACTCTTTGTTGAAGCTTCTGAACTATAAGAACACACAATATTACTGTTCCTGCCAACGTTTCACTGGTAATGTAATTTCTTTGTCCTTTAGAGGATTTGTGTAACTACACAAAAACAGGGCTTAGGCAGCTTGTGTGGAAATATCTTGGGGGAAATTAAATCTCCAACTCTTCTAACTGTGTTCTGGGTTGTTGTTTTTAATATTTATTGATTCTTTCCTGTTGCTTTGTTTCTCTCCAGAGCACTAGCATTGTCTATAACAAGAACTCTGAAGTTCCATTATAAGTTAATTGTTTAGTTACAATTCAAGGAAAATGTATTGAATCAAGTATATTTATTTGAACAATAGGCTTTTGTCCTCTATTTTGAACAAATAAATCACTAAGACATTGAATGGCAGTACTTTAAAATGAGTGGGCTTTTATTCCGGGAAATTTAAAATGGCATTCCTACTCTATCATTGGCCCATGAGACCAGAAATGTTCCCTAAGTTCATGCCATTGACCTCAGAGAGTGCAGAGAGGAGCTTCGTTTATTTGGGGGAGAAGGTTTTGATGTTATGCAATGAATAGCAAAGAAGCAAAGATTGTATCACAAATAACAGCCTGACTGCTATTGATCTGCAAGAACAGCCAACATATGCTGGCCAGATTGTGATCTCAGTTGCAAATCTTACTACAGATCAACACCATTGTTACCACAAAAACTGTGATTCAGGGTACTGTTGAATGACGTTAAACTGATGTAATTAAAATCAGATACATCTCATTACTATTACTTAATTATTTATATTCCTGGAGTGTCCAGAACCCTGATTTAGGAAAGCACTCACATGGGACTTAAGCACATGTTGAAGTACGTTGCTGAAATGATTAATCACATGCTTAAAGTTAAGCACATGCCGAAGTGTTTTGCTGAATCAGGGACTCAAACTGAATGGCTCTAATTTTCCTCAGTATTGCAGATGATTTCTGTAGGACTCCTTGGCTACGTCTACACTACAGCACTCTGTTGACAGTATTATC
Organism: Carettochelys insculpta; assembly: GCF_033958435.1. NCBI lineage: Eukaryota > Metazoa > Chordata > Testudines > Carettochelyidae > Carettochelys > Carettochelys insculpta. The sequence goes on from NC_134144.1 coordinate 69,816,351, forward strand.
TGTCGACAGTTGTGTTGACAGGAACTCTGTCGACAGAGTGCATCTACACACAAAAGCAGGTCGACAGAGCAATTCACTCTGTCAACAGAGAGCATCCAGACTGTCCTGTCTTCTGTTGAGAGAACGGCTGACAAAGCTCTGCAAACCGGGCTGCCCGGTGAACCAGAAGCCCACTCTGTCGGCAGAGTGTTCTGCCTCAAATTTTTGAGGGATAATTCTGTCGAGGCAAAGGCAGAGATCTGTCGAGATTCTGTCGACAGAAGGCTTACTCATGAGTAGAAGGCCCCCTGTGTCGACAGAACTCTCCAGTGTAGACACAGCCCTCATGAAATAAGGTGCTACTCTTCTTTAGAAATGGTGTCATAAGTGGATTTTATAAAGATAAACAAACACAAACAAAAGATATATTAGATCATATTGTTCATTCCCCTGCCTATTCAAGACACTTCTTTACAGCATGTGTTTCCCTTAGTTTAGTTTTAAATTACTCAACCTATAGTGCCGCCACATTTTGAGGGTCTAAATCATAATTTTGTTGGTTTGGTTTAATAGTAAAGGACATAGGACATGAAGAAAACATAAAAATATTCATTCTGACTATCCATGGATGACTCTTAATGCTTCGGTTTAATGGCACTAGCAAGCAAGCAATAAAACCTTGATTGGTTTTGATTAATGAGCACTAATATTTGCTGTTAGCTCAGATGTTTTATTTTATTTATTTTCCCCCCCTAAAATCAACAGTTTTTCATTAGATGAAGTATTCCATACCATATCATTTTTGGTTGCCAGTCAAATTATCCTTCTACTGGGTAAACATCCTAATTCTGAGGTTTATCAAGTAATTGCTCAGTACAGTGGTTGCGGACCTGTTTTGCCTATCATAATGAATGACTTTTGTAATATAATTTAGTTTTTAATCTAGATTCTTACTGAAAACAACAAAAAAAATCCAAGATATAAAATAAGCAAGTTATTGTAAGACCTAAATTGAGTGTACACATTTTTGTAGGAAACATCCATTAATAATGTAGTGCTTTCTTTTTTATAATGAGCACCAGTGGGCATTGGTCAAAGTCCACAGGTCCTAAATGATGGTGTCATGAGAACAGTGTTGCTTTGTTAGTTTTATATTTTCTCCATGTATTTACATTACACTATTCAAAGGTTAGAGAAAACAAGTTTGAGGGTTTTTTTTTGTTTTGTTTTGGTGGTGAGTTCATCTTAAATGCAGCTCAATTATGCCCTTCTAACTATGATCATATTTCACACTCTAAAGTTTCTGCCTTTCATAATTAGGAATGATCCATGCTAATATTTTCAATGAAAGAGATGAATAGAACAATATTGTTCCATATTATTATTGTAGTTTGTTTATTTTTCCAGAGTTTCTAAGATCTAAAAGACCCGATACATCAGTTTTGCTAATTTTTGTATCTACTTGTATTTGTAACTGATACAATGTCTTGCTGTAGGGATTAAGAAGCGATAAAAAGTTGACTGTGTGGGAAGACAAAGTTAATCTTCGGAAATCATTAATCGATTGATTTCAGGATGTCTGTCATCTGGTTCCTGCCTCCAATGATGAATGCCTAATATCTGATCTACTGTATAACATATTATGCATTTAAAATGTAAATAATCTTGGTTCTATTTTGAGCACACAGAATTTAGAATGCCTATGGGTAAAAGATAATCGTATAGGGTGAAATTCACTTCAGTCTAGAAGATCTTTTGCAGTTTTTCATGAGACTTTCTTTAATGAATTTCTTCCTTAGCATGTATGTAATAAAGCAACACTGGTCCTACCCTCATGAATATAATAATTAAAAAAACCAAAAGCTCCTACTCTCATTTTAAAGTCAATAGAAATTTTGTTCTTGAATGGGAACTGGATCAAGTCCACAGCAAAGATCAGTTTCAGTTCACTTCTTGGTGACATGCAAAACAGGGGCCACCTTGAATAACAATAATGATATTATTTATAACTCAGACACAAAAATGGCAGCCTAGAAAGAGGCTAGAAAGAGGATTTGTCAAATACTACATCAGATTTTTGGTATTGGTGACAGTGACTACTCAGTGTTTCACTACAGTTGTACAATGCTGTATACAGTGGGGAAATTATTTTCTTCCTGCTCAGCTGAATAGCTCAAACTCTGATGCCATTCAGTATCTTATCCTATCATAGTGCTGCATCTGAAAACTAGGGATCCACTTGTAGGGATAATTTGCAACTGAAATACCACCCAGCTTCTCAGGTACACTTGGAAGAAGAAAATAAACTAGTCCCTGTGTCTTTCTCTCCAAGCTATAAGCATGACCTTCAGATGTCCATTTCCTCTATCTTTGTTCAATACCCACTAGAACAGGTGGAAAAGGACTGTGGGAAAATAAAATGCCCAGGAGTAGCCCATATGATGATTGGTGTCTTTACCAAATGCTCCACAAGGTGAAACCGAATCACAGCTACCTGTCTAGCAGTTGCCTCTTGAGATGTGTGCACTTAAGGAATCTCCGTTGCTGGATATATTTGACAGCCGGTTAGATAGACATCTATCAGGGATGGTCCAGATGGTGCTTAGTCCTGCTGGGAGACTAAGGGACTGGAGTCAATGACCTCTTGAGGTCCCTTACAGTTCTAGGATTCTATGATTCTACAGTTCTGTGGAGTGTGTGTTGTACTTGGCTTAACCTACCCAAGCTAGCTTCAACTGCCGCAGGTGGGTAACAGTAGCAGATAAGATAGCATAGCTTAGGCAAGTTTGGCAAAACACCTGAGTACATACTTGGGTTGCTCGCTTCTGCTGTGCATTCTTTATTACTGCTGTTTCCTACATTAGCCCAACAGAAGGCTGGCCTGTGCACAGTTTTTGCGAGGCAGACTTCTTAGCCTAATGTATATGGCACCTAGCTTCTCTTGAACCCAAATACTTCCAGGACAATGTGCTTACCACATTTCTGTCATCTTTTCCCCTCGCTTCTCCAGATGGAGCACCGTATGTGTGGTGGGTTGGCCGTGCCAATGAAAAGCATCCATACTGGGGTGGATCTCTTCCTGGAGTTCAGCAATGTGCATGTGGACTGGAAGAAAGTTGTCTGGATATGAGATACTTCTGCAACTGCGATGCTGATAAAGAAGAATGGTAATTATGCCTAGACATTGGATACATTATATGTATGGAGGAATGGGGTAGGAAAGGATAATAGGGGCGGGGAAGACTGTGATAATTTATACCTGATATAACCTGATTTGCTTCAGTGTTTGCTCTCTCTGTACAGGTTGTGCAGATGGGCTGTAAGTCCTAATAAACAGAGTGCTTTGCTAAAGACTCTAGTCCTTAGGACTTTGATCAATCCAGATGTTTGATGTCTCTGAGTTGTTAGTCACCCCCCTAGTGGTGAGGGGCAGAAGGGAGCTGAACTGCACAGGGGAGACGTGATAGAAAATGCCATTTGCTAGAACTAGACAAACTCAAGAGCTGCAAAGAGCGGCATTGAGAGAAGGTGTGTGAGAGGCTTTTTCTTACAGGTTCTGCACTACTTGTGATTTCAGCATGGGCAGTGAAGGAACAGTGGCCTTAACCTGAAGCACATGTATGTACAGTGTTCTCTTGGCCTGATGGCAGATGGGATTTCATATGTGTGATGAGCAAAGGACTGGGAAGATCTCTTCCTGGAGCTCAGCAATGTGCATGTGGACTGGAAGAAAGTTGTCTGGTTATGAGATATTTCGGTTTCCACGTAACATTTAATTCCATGCAACAGAATAAGTGGCTGCTATAGGACTTAGGCAATGAAGAACAAAAGGAGGGTAATGTAATTAATGCAAGACAACATGGGCTTATGAAAAATGGACCATGTCAATTTAACTTTCATAAGTATGATGTGCAAAAGGCTGTGCTTAAGGAAACAATTCTTTGACTGGAGGAGGAAGTTAGAGATGCTCCTGAAAAATCAGAGAAGCTGAGGAATTCCTAGAGAGCCAGAATCAGGAAACACCAGAGTGCACCCGTGACAGAGGTTGCCAGAAGTTTGGAGCAGAGCCAGTCCATTGCAGCATGAGGGGCTGGGCAGGCAGGAACAAAGCCCCACAGATAACCCTGCAGCAATGAGTCTGGCCCATCAATTGGGAAGAGAGCCTGGCTGGAGGCCTGGGAGAAGAGCCTGGTTGGCGGGCTGGGGGCAAGGATCCCCATGGGAGAGAGCCCTTCCAGTAGTCTGAGAGCAGAGCTCCATCTGCAGCCTGGCAGCAGGGAGTGTAACCAGGAGGGGAGCCTGACTGGCAAGCTGGCAGCCCCCCAGGACAGCCCGTAAGCCTGACTTCCCTTATACCAGCAAACCCTCTTGTTTGGGACTGCTCAGTTCCCAAGGGTGCTGTACCAGGCCTTCAACATGGAATCTTTGGAAGATACCTCGCTAGGTCCAGCAGGTCCAAGGAAAGAGAGATGTGTACAGAGCACTTGTAAATAGAAGCTGAGGCCAAACTTTAAGGAAATACATTTTTGCCTTCTATGAGCTCTTTGACCATATAAGAGAGACAGACAATCTTTACTGGTGATGTAATCCTCAGAAGAACTGAAAGAACATTCTGCAAAGAACAGGTGGACATCAAGACAAAGTGCTGCCCTCCTGGAGTGGACACACGATCTCATTCTGAGATTGGATAGACTTCTGAAGTCAATGGGCAAGGCTCCATTGGTTCATATTGGCACTAATGATACAGTACTGTAGGTTGTCTCACAGATGCTAAATGATTGTCAAGGTAGTCGGAAGCATGCTGAAGAAAAAGAATATCCAAGCAATGTTCTCTGAGATCTTTCTGAACTGCTCATTTATGAGCATAAATTCAATCTAGTTTGTATCATGGAAACCTGGTGGGATGATTCACGCTACTGGCGTATTAAAATCAATAGTTATAACCAACTCAGGATGTACCAAGCAGGCAAAAGGGGAGAAGCAGTGGTACTCAATATCAATAGGCATTACCTGTTTCCTTGTCACTGACAGCTCACAAGAAAATGAGCTTAAAGAATCAATATCCTAACACAAAGAATCAGATGGGGTATTGGTTGGTGTCTTTTATAGACTACCAAATTACATGATGGAATAGTGTCTCAGGAGTTAGCTGGACCAATACTGTTGGGTTTCAGTAGGTGTTCAAGCACTAGAAAAGTTCTGGGAGACTGGAAGCAAGTTAATGCACTAATTCTTAAAAGCAACGAGAAGTTCTGTGGCCCCTTATAAATCTGTTAATTTCTTGGACCATAGGTGTGGGCAAAGACCCACTCACCAGATGTATGATGAACCTGGTTACCTCACTGATACTTGGCACAAATTCTTCAAATGTGTAAATGGGACGATCTGAATCACTATAAGCATATCTATATAACATTTAATTCCAGGCAACATAGTGGGCTGGCTGCTATAGGACTTAGTTAAGAAAGAACAAAAGGAGGGTCATTTAATTAATGCAAATCAATATGAGTTTACAGAAAAAGGACCATATAACTTCATATATATTTTATTGATCATTGATAACACTATAGGCTGATGAAATTTACTTTGATTTCTGTCAGGCTTGTGACTTGGGAATGCATGATATTTTGATTTAAATCTAGAATGATCTAAAATTAACATGGTACACAGCAAATGGATTTTAAAAGAGATAACTGATAGGTCTCAAAATGTAATTGGCAATGGGGAATTCTGTGCAAGTGGACACTTCCAATGGGATCCCACAGAGAGCAGTTGTCGGCCTTACGCTGTTCAACATTTTTAGAAATAATCTGGTGGAAGCCATACACTCTCCACTGATAGGGGCACGGTAAATAAGGAAAGGGATAGGGCAGTGATTCAGAGCACCGTGAATCACTTGGGCTACATCTGTACTTACATTCCTCTTTCAAAAGAGGAATACAAATGAGGGAACTCAAAAATGCAAATGAGGCACTGATTTACATGTATTGCACTTCATTTGCATAATATATTTTCAGAAAACATTCTTTCAAAAGAAAAAAAGCTGCATAGACAGGGCTCTTTCGAAAGTAAATCCCATCTGCGAAAGACCCCTCCTTCCTGAAACACTCCCCACTGCTTGGTGGCAGAAGCACATGGCAGGGGTGGCTCTGGGGTAGCAGCAGCAGTGGCGGCGGCATTGAGTTAGTGTGGGCGGGGACTGGGGGTACCTGGCTCTGGGGGAGGGGTTGGAGATTGCGTTATAGTGTGTATCTGGGGTGCTTAGTTCTGGAGGAGGATAGGGGATGCCCTGAAATTATAACAAGTGCTGACATGTGCCAAGAGATAATAAGGGCTTCTGAGCACTACCTTAAACTCCTCAAGCAGCACTTAGATTGACCATCCATAACTGAGATACTGAGCACAAATATTTTATCAAAAACCTATTCTGGTGAAGTTTTGAGATTGCACGCTAGGTAGGTCTTCCCATGCAGTATGCTAGCAGGTCATGGTAGTGCACAGAAAGAATGTGATGCGAATTCAGAATGTTTTTGCATCACATTCCATAAACAGGGGTTTTCTTCTACTTCCTTTGAGGCAAACAGAGTAAATGTAAAGGTTGGTTTAGATCCTGTGTTTTGCACACTAGAAAATTGGAACACAGCTCTTATTTTGTGCAACTCTAAATTGCATATTGCCTGCCTACAGGCTAACAGGGGACTCAGTACTCCTGAACTTTGCAAAGAGTTTCCAAACATGGGAAATTTCATGCTTACTGAATATTATTTTGTACTCCTCTGCTAGAATACTGACCCCCTGGTACATAATGAGCATTTGAATCTGAAATCTGCGGGGGTCTGAACTGTGAAGTTAGTCTACCATACATTATGCTGGAAGGGGAAGACAGCGCTCAATGCTTTTAATTTCCCTTAGTGTGAAATAAGAGTTGTGATGTAGAGAGGAAAAATCAGGCAACCATTCTTGTTCACTTTAGTTATATCAAGCTCCTTACTGCAGCTTGGGAGTGGAGACCAGCATGTGCTACTGTAATTTCCTTTCGGGAAGCAGGGAGAGGTGTGTGTTTTGTTTTGTTTTTTCTTTCCTCCTAACCTCTGGTCTTCAGTGCAGATTAAAGAAATGGTTTGTCAGAGCAGAGAGAAAGAAACAAAGTGAGAGAAAAGTCATGAAAAGAGAGTGATCCTAGTAACTGGCAGAAAAAAGAATATGCACTCGCAGGCCTCTTGACGTTAAGTGATACCCAGCCAGACAGCTAAGCCAACAGCTATTTCTTGACTCTTAGGCCGTGTCTACACTACACAGCCAAAGCAATTGACTTTATATTGACATACAGCCACTGCAGTAATACGTCTGTACTTTGCTTGTTGTGTCAGGAGTGTGTATGCTTACCAGGGGCCAGCCGAAACAACAGCTACTGTGGGCCCCAGGCCAAGCGGCTGGCTCCATGCCTGAGAAGGGGCATGGCCAGCAATGAAAGGGGTGGAGCCAAGAGAAGCCAGCACTTAGCACCAGTGGGACTGCAGCGCTGCCCCCTCCTCCTCCTCAGAACCACCACTGGTAGAAGCTGGATCTCTGGGCCCCTTTGAAACACTGGGCCACAAGGCAACTGTCCCCTTTGCCCCTACCCTCGGTTGCCAGGCCTGTCAGTAGCACTTGTACTGATTGTATTGTCAGTGTGTGGCATTGTGGGATGGTTTGTGAAAGCCAGCCAAAGTCAGCATAAGCAATGCAGAGTGTACACTTGCATTGCATTCATCTAACCATATCGACCTTGACTCTGCACTGCTTGTGGAGGTGGGTTAGTAAGTTGGTGTAACCAGGCCAGTTATATTGGCTGGAGCAAAATTTAAGTGGAGAAACTTGCATAGCTAGGTTGATATGAGCTGCTTTGCAGCAGCTTAGCCCTTTAGTGTAGAGGAAACCTTACCTGAAGAATGATAGTGCAGGTGCAGTAATGAGGTGGGCTCGAGTATTGTTCTGTGTGCGCGATACGAGAAGAACCGGCAGGGCTGACAGACATCACAGATGCTAGGGCAATGAGGAACGGAGGCCTGCTCTGCACCTTGCAGTGGGCAGGGCAAAGGGCAGAAGGAGGGGCCTAGGGTACTCAGCTGTTTCTGCCACTCAGCCTTCAGCACTGCCCTCTCCCCTGCCCCCCAAACCTATGCAGAATGGCAGACCCATGCTCCTGAGGTGTTTCAAAGAGTCCTGGCACACCAGCTGCTGCTGATCCCAAAGTATCAGCAAGAGCTCCTCCCCCATTTTCTCCTCCCGTGTCAGCGGGCCTGAGATGGGCTCTTGTATTTTAACTTTGGCAAGTCACACCAGAGAGAACCTTTCATGTTCCAGGCTTATGAACCTCCCCACATTGAACTTGTAGTCTCTTCTAAAAAGACTGTCAGTGTACAGATACCCACAGGAGACAGAGATTCTTGGTATTCAATGACTCCTCAGTCTAGCAGGGAGAAGAAAATTATAATGAGATTGAATAGTTTGGACCTGAAACTAGACTAATTCAGCTTGGAAAAGAATGATTTTTAAGATTTCTGATAATTAACTGCTGAAATAATTGACTTCAAGGTCCACCCCTTGAAGTCCTTAAATCCAGGCTAGATATCTTTGTACAAGATATCCTCTAGATCCAGGCCTGCCAATCGTGGGACAAAGCAGAAATTGTGTGCCAACCCACAGAAATTTAATTTGTGGACAAAATGGGAAACATGTATAGACAGACATTTTCTTTTATGTTAGTTAGTCATGGTCCTGGATGTTTTAAATTACATAAATTGCGAATGTGCTAATGCTGACTTGGTGAGGTAATGTAGATGATGACATCACATGGATCACGAGATTCACATTATGTCACCTCAACAACTGAGCTAAACAAACAATTAAAATGTCCAATTTCCAGTGCTCTGGAGTAAAATGATGGGAGCAGCACGGAAGAAATTTAATTGCTGTGGAATAATTGCTGGGTTTTGAAATTTTATGGAACTTGTAAAAAATTTACAGACACTTAAATTTTTTATGGATATTATGGACACATCCAATTTTGGCTAATTTTTACGGACTGTCCGTAAATTAGTGATGGTTGGCAACCTGCAAAGTGGGTAGTTGCCCTGGTCCTGGCATTTCAAAGGGGCCCAGAGCTCCCACTGCTGCTGCAGTATCAGAAGCTGTGGCCAGAGATTTGGACCCCTTTGAAACTCTGTGGAGTGGTGTGTCAGCTCTCTGCTTGCCAGGAGGGGTGGGACTGACTGTCCTTGGCCCCACCCCTTCCACCCTTGATGAAGATGGGAATCATTCTCCACTCCTACCTTGCCCCCAGACTCATGGTAGCTGTCAGCACCACTGTGTAGGCCAAATAGAAGCTAGGGGGTTGTCACAGAAATTACTAATGAAATTCTATCACCTGTGAAGCAGGTCAGTTTAGATGATCACAATGGCCCCATTTAGCCTTAAAATCAATGACCTATGAAAAAGACGAAGGAAGAGTGGTAAAGGAAATGTTAACATGAACCTGGAAATGTACCTAATATCTGCTGCTTACTGCCTCGGAAGGTTTGGGTCTTACAATCTGTGAGTTGATGCCAAAAGAGAGAGCCTTTTTGAGGCACAGGGTTGGGTAAATGCAGGACTGTTTCACTGCTCTTTATTGCTACAGTGAATTCCTGTTGTCTCTATCCTTGTAGATTCCCCTTGTGCTTCAGGACCCTGTCAAAAATCACTTCCCATGCCTTTAAATGCCATCTGGGACTTTTTCCCTCTCCCTTCTACACACCTTGGGATGGTTTCTTACATCTGCTTCAGTGGCAAGGGGAATTGTGATATCTTCCGTTCTCACTCCTTCTTCCACTCAAACATCCTTGGGCTCTGCATAGGACTGAAAGATTTTTGGTGCAATCATCATAGTCCCTCTCATTTTGCACCTGCCAACTATTTTTGTGGGGTGGGATGGGTGCCAGGTTCTGGTATTGCAAATGGCCTTCTAGTTCTGGATGTTGGAATGTGTTCCACTTAGCTCTGCAGAGAGGGGCTTATTGTCACTTTAGACCCAAGTCTCATAGGAAGCTCTGCATATTATTACTACTACCAATCTCTCTCTCTCTCTCTCTCTGTTTAAGCCGTAATGTGCCTCCTTAGAGACTAAAAAATGTATTAGGTCATGAGCTTTCATTGGTAAAATCCACTTCACATAGACACAGTGGAAAAAACAGAATCCAGGGTTTATACAACAGGGAGTGGGAAGGGGAAGGAAGATACGTCTCACTAGTAGGACCAATTAATGAAGCAAATTAGGTAGGACATGTATCATGCCTGTGAATACCCAAGGTGAAGAAAGTGCATTTGTAATTCATAAGCCAGTTAAAGTTTCTATTTAGGGCAAGGTTAAAGGTGTTACACATGAAAATGAATTCTAATTCAAATGTCTCTGTAATCTTGCGGTAAAATTCTTTTGTAGAAGAATCAGAGAGGTAATCGAGTTCGTCTGTATCTTCAAAAACAACAAGAATTCCTGTGGCACATTATAGACTAACAGATATTTTGGAGCATGAGCTTTCATGGGCAAAGACCCTTTTTGTCAGATGCGTGAGTGGGGGAATTTCAGAGGAGGATTTAAAGAGGGATCTCAGTCAAGGGGAGGGCCAGATTTCACGAGGTCTATTCAGTCACGGAGGATGTGGCCCATTGTCAGCAGTTAATGTGGAGTTATGAACATCCAGAGAGGAAAAATCAAGTCAGTTCAATCAGGGGGGATGTGGCCCATTATCAGTTGCTGAGATAGAGGTGTGACCATCAAGAGCAGAGAAACTGATAATGGGCCACATCCCCCCTGACTGAACTGACGTGATTTCTCCTCTCTTGATGTTCACAACTCCACATTAACTGCTGATAATGGGCCACAGCCTCCGTGACTGAATAGACCTCATCGACTCTGGTTCTCCCCTTGACTGAGACTCCCTCTTTAAATCCTCCTCTGAAACCCCACTACTCGTGCATCTGACGAAGCGGTTCTTTCCCACAAAAGCTTCTGCTCCAAAATATCTGTTAGTCTATAATGTGCCACAGGACTTCTTGTTGTTTTTGCAGAAGAATGTCTAGTTTTAAGTCCATTATTGAAAGTCTGGGAAGGTGAAAGTAATCACATGCAGGTTTGTGTGTGTGACCATTCCTGATGCCAGATTTGCATCCATTTATCCTTGTTATTTGTGAAGCTACAAACTAATGCAGATACGCTCCATCCCCCAGCACCCCTGCCACCCAAGACTTGTTTCTCTCTTATTAAGATCCATTCTTAACAAGGTAAAGCTACAGCTGCCAGGTTAAAGCCACACAAGTAAGCAAAACATAAGAGCATCTATTGCTGACTTTATTCTCCCAGCAGCCCTGTGTGTTAGAGAAGCATTATTGACTGCATTTGGCATGGGTAGGAATCAAGCCAAGGTTGCACAGGAAGGGTAGTGCTGGTAACAGAACCCAGTTCTGTGGTTTTGGCCAGTGTCTTAAATATAAAGCTAGCCTCTCTTGCTTTTCTTTTCTTTTCCACGCTCTCGCCACAGTTGCCGGAAGAACTTGTGTGCAGCTCCTGCCACCTCAGAGAGAACCAGCACTTTCAACTCTCATAGACAATGCTGAGAACTTGAGAATCCAGAATCCCATACATTGTAGAATCAGCCCCTTTGTTTTCTTGCAGCTGTGAACACTTCTTTTCAGTCTTCTCTGCACCTATCATCTCTCCCCATCTACCCTTTAATCTTTACTGTAACTCGCTATTATTGTCCTCCGCAAATCATTTTTTGCATGCCATTGGTAAGGAATAGGCTAATTAAACTGTATTTCACTGGATTATTAATGATCTGCACAGCACATGGATTCAAAATTTTCTCTAATGAAAACCTGTTATACTGGTCTGTTTCCCATGCTGTTCCTTGACATCTGCTGATGGCAGTATTTTTCCCTACTGTACCGTATTTATGAAAAATTGCATTGAGCATCTGAGCTGCTCAGCCTCAGACCCGCCAGAGTTTTCATTAACATACAAGTAAAAAACATTGCAGTAGGGGGGACCATATGAGAAGAAATTATATTTAATGACACCACTGCTCTCCCATCTGTCAGAACAAAATGGGAATACTGCTACCTAGAGATTGCCCAGTTTATGACGGTACAGGCTTCTGGGATTCCACTGAGTGAGATTTCTGTGAGTATCCTTTTATTAGTACACAGAAAGATGAAAAATGGTCCCATAATATTCCCATCAAACTAGTTATTTGTCATTTACAGGTAAGGCTACCTGTACTCCATTTTAAACAGCCCAACAGCTGCATTATCCCTCCAATGTTGTTACTCCAGCACTTGTCCAAAGAACTAAATTCTCATAATGAGCTATAGAAAAGCATTTGTTTTCAATTACCAAAGATAAATTTGGAGCCTAATGTACTCTCTGTTGTGTTAATGGAGTCCCATGGTGAGATAGGCAGTGCGCTGGGATGAGACATGCATGCAGAGATGACATAAAAATCTGTTTAATAGTGCAATTGTACATGCCATGCTCAGAGAACTTTCAGTGCAAGGAGCTCAAACTGCTTTATGGGAATTAACTGATGAAGCTCCTTAAGGTATGATGAGTCAATCTTCAGGTTGATGCAGATGTGTGTTTTATTCAGGTGCATGTATGCTACTCATTAGCAAGCAATACCCACCTGGACAATGCACGCTGGGCCCTGCACCTTCTCATGGACCTCCTGCGATGTAGGAGGGGTGCTTCCTTGCCATCCTGACCAGGGGTGAAAGTAACTTGATGTCTTACAGGTACTATCCTGTTGCAACCTGGGCCCCTGCCAGCTCTTTAAATACCTCCCTGCTGGCTTTCACCACAGCTCAGACAGAGCTAACCACCAGAGTTCACCTGCTTACTTTCACCTCTGTTCCTGCCCCTAGGTCCTCCTTACTGCTCACAGTTTCTGCACTCCCTCTCTCCTTATGCTCTTTTTCTGATGTATTTTGCTCTTAGCTTCCTTAATTCCATAAATTGCACTTTGTCTACCCTTCAGTTAAGGGTTTTTTTTGTTTGATTTTTTACTATTTTCCATTTGTATTTGTCATTTGCTTGTTACTTGTTGTGCTGAGCTGCCAAGGCCATATAGGGACTCCCCGGGCTTCAAGCACTGCCCTTTGTTTGTGTTGCTTTCTAATAGTGACCTTGCACACTTTGCTGGCTGTGTCTCAGGGCACAGCTACACTAACCGGGAGCTCAAGCCAGTCAAGGTTAATCTTCCAGTAGGCTTGATTTTGCACTCCTAGTAGAGATGCATAAAATTGAACTATGCGGAGTTGGCAGTTGATGCCTGTACTCCTCAATCTCAATCTCATAAGGGAGGTGGATGGGAGAGTTTCTTCCATCGACCTCCCTTAGTGGGGATGGCCAGATAAGCCAATCATAGATACGTTGATTCTGGAATTGTGTATGTATGATCGACTATAAGGTCTAGTGTGGGTCTTCCCTCAGGAGAGGACACCTCAAGGAGTGGCACTCAAATGTCCAGGGATCAGCACCTCGAGCAGCACCTATTGTAGCACACCACAAGGCTTACCTCAGTACAGTCCAAGAGCCAGCTTGCTCTGTCCACAGGCAGCCAACTGCTGTTTTGGCAGAGTCTTCAGACAGGCCCTCAGATTCCTCTTCAAGAAGAAGGAAAGGTCCATCTTCCTTTCAGTATCCTGCAAAAAGACACACAAGACTCCTAGAAGCCACTTGAACTCTAAGAGAAGAGCCAGCTTGCTCTGTCCACAGGCAGCCAACTGCTGTTTTGGCAGAGTCTTCAGACAGGCCCTCAGATTCCTCTTCAAGAAGAAGGAAAGGTCCATCTTCCTTCCAGTATCCTGCAAAAAGACACACAAGACTCCTAGAAGCCACTTGAACTCTAAGAGAAGCTTATCAGAGAGTGGGCTGGTGCAATGCCAAGATTTCCCAGATGCTCAGAATAGAGCTTGTCCCTTGGCATGTCCCTACCTGGTACTGAGGCAAAGACTTTGGGCACAATGTCTCTCAACTCTGGGATGCTGTTTCAGCACTGCCCCCCTCAGTGCCTGGAATCTGCAGGCATATGAGGTGGCAAAGGACATTTTCTGCCTATCTGTCTGTGGTTTGCCATTGAGACAGGAGACCATGAGGTTGCCATTGCTTCTGGCTCTTCCTGGGTCTTTGGTCTCTTCAACACCAAGGCAGAGAATGTTGGCAACACCGTAGTCAATGCTGTCTATATGAGATAACCCCAGGATGCCTTCTATGCACCATCTGTTACCTAAGGACAATTTTAACTGGCACCAATACCTAATTTAAGATTGGTGCCTGAGTGTGCCTTAACTTTAGCTCTCCCTTTGGGGGTTCCAGAGCTTGGGTTCAAGCCCAAGCCCAAACATCTCCACAGCAACTTTCCAGCCCCACAGCATGGGCCCCATGGGTTGGAGTCAGCTGGGCCAGCTCTGGCTGTTAAATTGCTACTATAGATCTTCCCTTCATGGCCCATCCCCACCAACCCCACAGTATTTTAAGTCCTCCTAGGATTTTGCTTAGACAAATGGCCTCTGGGAAAGTATACGAACTAGTTCAGTTTCTACATGCTGTTGGACTCTCTTTGCGGGGCCACCTGGGGAACAGTAGATGTCCTGTGTGCCAGGACCCTCTTTGCCTGCCCTCTTCCAATGAAGGTGGTTATAGTTGATACTTCTGCACCTGGGGGCACTCACCTGGTTAGTTCACAGACCCCAGAGACATGGATAGACCAGGAAGTGAGGCTTTCTATCAATGACGGGTGCAACAGGCAATTTAGAAAGCTTGCCAGGCCTTCTTCCCTCCTTTTTAGAACTGATCGGTTTGGGTCCTAACAAAACAGCCCCTATATATTATCTACATAGGTAGGTATATCATCTGGTTAATGTGGAAGTCCAGCGCTAAAGGTATATGGACCACAAACCTGTGTTCTTTCCAAAAGCACCTGCTGGTTGAAGGAAAAAGACATTTTCATACCTGGGATTTAAGAAAGACATTGATCGGCCTTTTCCACAGACATAGGTAAGTCATTTAAACAGCGTTCTCCAGTTTTCATTTCTTATGGGAACTGGATGAAGAGCCACATGGTCATGGCCTAGGCAGCCTCCAGACGTATCACACTTTGCATTACCTCTGCTTTTGACATGGCCAACACAATTCCCCTGCAACAGCTCTCTGTCCAGTGTACAAGAGCTCCAGTGATGTCTTTAGCTTTTCTAAATAATCCTGGACATTTGCAGGACTGCTCCCTGGTCTTCTGTGAATCCGTTCACTCATCATTATGGAATCATGACAACTCCAAGAAACGATGCAAACTTTGGCAAGGTCATACTCAAGTCACAGTTTGAATAGGCTCTGAACCCTCCAATCTCTAATACCGCTTGTGAGTCACCTGAGTAGAATATGTCTGCATCCAAATGAAGGGGAAAGTGTGGCTACTTATCTGTATTGTAATTGTTGTTCTTTTAGATGTGGAACTGAGGTGATTCAGGGTGTCATTGCTTTTATATAGTATGGGGAGGGGCCAAAAGATGACACAAGGCATAGGACCCCACCTTCCCCTGGGTACAGCTGCAAAAAGCTTTTCTGGGTTTGCCATGCCGCAGCTACACCTCAAAGAACATTTACAACACAGTTATGTAACTGTTCTGTCAAATCGTTTGTCCAAAGTTTCAGAAAAGTTAATGGCAGAATGTGGCAGAGAAATGAGCAGTCCTGTGACCTACCCCCTGTTTTCATTTATTTATTTTTGTATTTATTCTGTTACCACAATGTACAGGTCTTGATGGAAGAAGGTCACAATCATGATTCACTTTTGTTATATTTAGATGATTCACAAATACCTTAATTCCAAAGGCATAAGCTTCCACAAGCTTTTCTTTAGAGTTACAGGTTGCACCTTCCTAGTCTGGCATGGTCAGGTCCCAAAGGACAGAATTTGCCACACCAAAGCTGCGTCTACACGTGCACGCTACTTCGAAGTAGCGGCACCAACTTCGACGTTAGGCGGCGAGACGTCGAAGTCGCTAACCTCATGAGGAGATAGGAATAGCGCCCTACTTCGACGTTCAACGTCGAAGTAGGGACCGTGTAGACGATCCGCGTCCCGCAACGTCGAAATTGCTGGGTCCTCCATGGCGGCCATCAGCTGGGGGGTTGAGAGATGCTCTCTCTCCAGCCCCTGCGGGGCTCTATGGTCACCGTGGGCAGCAGCCCTTAGCCCAGGACTTCTGGCTGCTTCTGCGGCAGCTGGGGATCTATGCTGCAGGCACAGGGTCTGCAACCAGTTGTCAGCTCTGTGTATCTTGTGTTGTTTAGTGCAACTGTGTCTGGGAGGGGCCCTTTAAGGGAGCGGCTGGCTGTTGAGTCCGCCCTGTGACCCTGTCTGCAGCTGTGCCTGGCATCCCTATTTCGATGTGTGCTACTTTGACGTGTAGACATTCCCTCGCTGCGCCTATTTCGATGTTGGGCTGAGCAACGTCGAAGTTGAACATCGACGTTGCCGGCCCTGGAGGACGTGTAGACGTTATTCATCGAAATAGCCTATTTCGATGTTGGCTGCACATGTAGACGTAGCCCAAGGGAGGTCCAGGGCTTCTGCAGCTGGCAACTTCAGCATCCCAGTTCCACAGGACTTCAGGCTCATTGGGCTACCACAGAGCTCTGGCCCCCAGCTACATGACCCTGGGACCACCACAGGGCTCCAGCAAGCAGAGGCTCCAGTCCCAGCCTTGAGCTTCAGCAGGTTCTCTGCCACCCCACCCCCACCCCTTTGTGTTGCAGTGGACCTGGCAGAGGCCCCAGCCTTGGCCTCAGGTAGGCTCTGACCCTCCAACTCCTGTCCCATGGAAGTAGGTCCAGCCCTAGCCCCACGACTCTTTGGTCCTGGGCCACAGATGTTGCCAGACAAGAGAGTACCAAATTTAAGAGGTTCATCTCTACTTTTAAAAAAGCAACACCAAAGTTTGTGCAAATAGACAAGAACATATCTGGACACTGTTCTGTTCAACTCCTGTCCAATATAACCGTAAATGATCTGGAATAAAAAGTGAGGTGGCAAAATTTGCAGATGATGCACTGTTCAAGATATTTAAGCCCAAAACTGACTGTGAAGAATTACCAAGGGATCTGACAAAACTGGGTAACTGGGTGACAAAATGACAGATGAAATTCAATGTTGATAAGCATAAAATAATGCACATTGGAAAACATAATCCCAACTATGCATATAAAGTGATGATCTAAATTAGCTGCTGTCACTCAATAAAGAGATCTCTGTGTCACTCTGGCTAGTTCTCTGAAAACATCTGCTCAGTGTGCAGCAGCAGTCAAAAAAGCTGAGTACGCAAGGAAATATTATGAAAGCAATTAGTAATAAGACAGAAAATATAATCCTGGCACCATATAAATATATGTATGCCCTCATCTTGAATATTGCATACAGTTCAGATCGCTGCATCTCAAAAAAGATATATTAGAACTAAAAAAGGGACAGAGAAAGGTGACAAAAATGATTTGGAATATGAACCTGCTTCTGTCTTAGTAGATTTGAAAAAGACTAGGGCTGTTCAGTTTAGGAAAGAGATGACTAAGGGCAAATATAATAAAAGTCAATAAAATAATGAACGGTGTGGAGAAAGTGAATGCGTAAGTGTTATTTACCCCTTTACGTAATGCTAAAACCAGAGGTCACTGAGTGTGAATAATAGGCAGCAGGTTTAAAACAGGCATAAGGAAGTACAGATTGAACCTCTCTAATCTGGCACTTTCTTGCTGGACACATCTGTAATCCAGCATGATTTTAGTCAACCAGATGACCACTTATCATGGGCGTGGCCAAGTATCCTGTAGTCCCATAACTGTAGTTCCAAACGACAGTCCTGTACCTGTCTTTGGTGGTGGTGTTTAGCTGTAATTTTCCCCAGCATGTCTTCTAAGAGCCCAGTAATTAGTGGAAGTGTTGGTAATGCTGCTAGACAATATAACCTCTCGAGGTCTCGCAACTTCTCTCATCTGACACTGGTCAAGACCTAAGTGTGCCATATTTCAACCTGTACTTCTTTGCACAATGCACCTTTGTGGGTATTGTTGCCAGGGGATGATGTGAAAGCCAAAATTATACTCATAATTTATAAATTATACATCAAAAAGACTTAGACACATTCATCGACAATAAGTCCATCAATAACTATTAATCAAGATAGTGATGCAACCCCATGTTCTGTGTGTCCCTAACCCTCTGACTGTCCTGCCTTTGATGTGGCTCACTCAGTAAGTACCTTATACTAATTCCTTCTGAAACGTCTGGCACTGGGCACTGTCAAAAGGCAGGAACCTGGGCTAGATCAAGCATTAGTCTAACTCAATGTGACCAGTTTTATGAGTTTATGACCCCACATTCCTTCCAAAAATAGCTCTACAAAAGGTCCAGCGACTGTGCTGGAAAGAAAAGTTAGAGCATGTGGCCAGATTAACCCCAATTGGATTTACAGCAGTATTACTGGAATCAGAACATGGCCAATACCATGGGCCTTATTTCTGCGCTGTTTACACCTAATCCAATTTCTCCAGGTATTTTATGCCATTGTTGACACATATCCTGAGTGTAAAGTGCCCCAGTGACTGTTGTCTCTACAGAGACCCTTACAGGAAAACAAAATAATGACCCACTCCATGTCCCTGTTCAGTTTGCTCAGCAGTTTGTAGGGGTTGATGGCAAGCAGGAGAGAATGTGCCAAGTTAGGAGTAGCAGAGACACAAAGCTCTCTAACAGATCAAAATCCAGTGCAGCAGGAATTAGTTCAGGGATGTTCTAACCAATGGTCTCTCTAATCTTTTCCATCCACATGCAGATTTTTCCCATCCATGTGCAAAATAATTTTGTGTGCACCAAGGCATGTGTGATGTGCACCAACAGTAAAAAAAATAGCTCTGGGTATTCTCCTAGTCCACTGGGAAGCGTTGGAATTTCTCCTGAGCAACTGCCCACGTACACAGCATATAGGGAACACTGATTCTGAGATATCACAGTGATTCCTTCTTTCCTTAAAATTTGCAAATCTATGAATAGTACAGCCTCAAGGCTGGTCCCAATTATTCTGCAGGCCTTCGTATATAGGCAAAAGGAAAGCTTTTTATGTAACTTTTCAGAAACCATCGTGCTTTATTTGAAAGTAGTCAACACATATTGAATATCATTTTGCACAAATAATGGAAACAATGTATCCCAGATTTGTTTGCCTTTTCTTTTTTATGATAACCAGGACAAATGACACTGGCCTTCTTTCCTTCAAAGACCATTTGCCTGTCACGCAACTTGTGATCACTGACACAAACCGATCAAATTCGGAGGCTGCTTGGAGAATTGGACCCTTGCGTTGCCATGGAGACAGTGAGTACCGTCTCTTCTCAATCATCAGATGTCCAGAATGTCCTGTCCCTTTCTTTAATATTTGACACACGGCATCTTTCCACATGTGCCTTTCACTCACAATCCCCGGCCAGTTAACTATGGAGAAGGGCATTGTCTTTTGCAGGACAGTTCTGGAACGCAGCTTCCTTCAACACGCAGGCCTCCTATCTTCACTTCCCCACCTTCCATGCAGAGTTCAGTGCAGACATTTCCTTTTTCTTCAAAACCACGGCGGTGTCTGGGGTTTTCTTGGAGAACCTCGGGATTAAGGACTTCATCCGCATCGAAATAAGCTGTAAGCATCAATGTTGATAACTCACTCTAGTCTTACTGTATAAACAGCTCAGTGAGGCAGTGGGAAATAAATGCTTCATAATGTCTTTGTAATATCCAGCATGTCTGTGGCTAGGACAAAATGATCTCTGGGGCATAAGGATTCCCTTGTTTCTAAAGCACTGGACTAGGGCTCAGGAGATCTAGGTTCAGGTCCCTGCACCGACACACACACCAGTGAACTTTAGCCAACCTCCTTGAACTCTGTCCTCCAGTTTGTCATGTTCAAAATGGAGATAATATTTATTCTGTAAAACCCTTTGTTTATTTAAACTGTGAACTCTTTAGAGCAGGGATTATCTCTTATTACATGACTGTGCAGCACCTGGCTTGACAGAGCTCATGTCTTGTTTGAAGCACATGGACTTGTGTACAGTAAGCAGAAGATCAATGCTAACATCATCAGTCTTCCAGGGTTCAATTTAACATGCCTAGTAGGAATACGTTAAATTGAACACTGGGCACCCCCATCGACTGGAGTAATCCTCGGTATTGTGAAGCGTAAAGGAAGTCAACAGGAGCATTTCTCCCATCAACCTCCCACGGTGAGGCCATGCTGGAAATTCAGCATAAAAATCATTGACTCCAGCTACACAATTCTCATAGCTGGAGTTACATATCTTAGGTCAAATTTCTTGCCTAGTGTAGACCTGCCTTGTTTGCATTTCAGGAATGCTAATACTGTGTTATAATAATTTGTAGTAGTAGTATTGCTACATTTCAAACTCTTTCTGCTTAAATCAGTGCCATTAACACAACCATTTCTCAAGTGCCATGCTCTGAAACATCTGGCTGGTGCCAAAAGACATAAAACTGGGCTAAATCAAGCATAAAACACTTTTGGACAATGGGAAATAGTGTTAAAGCAATGATGTCCAGAGAACTGAGGGCCTGGAAAGACTATGAAGAGGGCTCTAACTAACACCATTAATGGTCCTGTGAGGTCCTGTGAACACCACAAAGCCAACTTACCAGTTGAATTGTAGTTACAGCTCAACTTATTAATGGGGGAAAAAAGCAATAGCTGATTGGTAGGTTTAACCTCTCTTATTCTGCTGATTTAGAGTATGAATAGTGGGAAAATGTTGTGGCTTTGAAATGAAATAAGACACCTCTGTTCCCAATTCTGTCAGGATGAGAAAATGCAGAATTGAGTGCCATCCATTTTATAATATGGTTATAATAACCTCAGCATAAAATTTAATAAAATAAGGCCCCAAGGCCCTTCGATTCATTAAACCAGTGGTAAATGTCATGGTGCATTATCACAAGGTAATGAGGTATGATTTAGTGTTAATTGCACATCAAAGTCCAATTTGGTTGTACTTCAGTGTGCTGTATATCATTCTCAGGGACGTGGAAAAAACGAGAGTTTGACATTAACTGTGACAAAATACTGCAAACCACTTAGATGCTTATTTAGCAAACTGCAGCATGTGCCAAAACATACTCTCAGCAAGTAGCTAGTTATTGAAAAGTTGGAAAACTTTGAGTTGTTCTGTCCTCATTAGCAGCACCTTGTTGTGCGTCTTGCAGCCAGATGGAATTTGCAGCCTACAGGGCTTGTATCTCTAAGACAGCTCCAAAGACCAGCTGCTTGCAAAAAAATGGGATTTTTAGCAGATGCAGTGGCTCAGAAAAGATCTTTGCTTATCCCCGTGGAACATTCTCTAACTCAACTTCCTGAGCAACAGCTTCCAAAACCTGATCTATCCGGTTTATTGGGCTTCAAACAACAGGTTTCCATAAGTTGTCAATCTGCTGCCTTTCTGTTCAGACATTCACAAAGCTGGTGCTTTAGTTATTGCAGTTTGCAGTAGCTTGAGGAGAGGAATGTATTCAGGAAGAATAGTATGAAAGACTTCCGGTCCAAGCTTGTCCTCATTAATGTCATTAGAATTTCTGTCAACTTCCTTTAGAAAGCATTGAACCTCTTTATGTCACTGTGTCTTCTTGGTTATGCTTCTGTCCCTAAGAGTGTGTGTGCACTTGAAAAATCAAACAAAAAATCCCCACCCAGCAAGTTTCAGAGCTCAGGTCAACCGATTCCAGACTGCAAAGCTTTCGCTACAAGGCTGGGCACAACAGGGCGAGTGTTCCTTCTTTGAGGCACACTCCCCTCATTAGATTTCAGAGCCTAGCTCTAGCCCAAGCAGGAATGTCTGTACTGCGGTTTTTAGCCTCATAGTGTGAACCCAGTGACCCCAAGTTAGTTTACCCATGCTTTGAGACTCACTGTTGCTTGAGGGTCTTTTTTTTTGTTGTTTTTGACAATGTAGTCGTACCTTGGATCCCTTCATATCCCAGCATGTGCAACCTAAATGCTTCAGCACTAAGATAATCGCTTGAAATTCTGTCTCTAATTGCATTTACCCTGCTAGAAGGGTCAGATCAAACACTTTGCTCCCATCTACATGGGCGGTGCGTGATTCGAAAGTGGTTCTTTGGAATCATGCATGGCTTCCCTTATGCTAATGAGGCACTGAATATGCATGGCAGCGTCTCATTAGCATCTTCCCAACTCACCTATTACCATGCCTCTTCCGAAAGGAAGGGGCTAGTGTAGACGTAGCCTTTGAGTGGACAAGTTACATCACACACGTCCAGTCCTGTTTCCTGCCATGTCCTTTTATTAACCATGCGTGGTTAGAAAGAATATGCTTGGAGGGAGGGGCATGTTGGCCCTTTTCCAGCTGTTGGTATTGTTGATGCAATGTGGAAGCTTAATCTGCCAGCATCATGCATTTGCAGAATGATTGGCCTCTGTGTGGTTAACTTTTGAAGGGAGGATGGACTAGTTTTCTCTAGGGCAGTGTCACTGAGATGAATAAAGCCAGATATGGTCAATGAGACTTCAGGCATTTGTAATCACAATGGAGACCAAAGAGCAAGATGTGGTGTGAGGTTTATATCTAGGCTGCCTTGTTATTTGACAAGTATCAGAGAGGTAGCTGTGTTAATCTGTAGCTTCAAAAACAACAAGAAGTCTTGTGACACCTTATAGACGAACAGATATTTTGGAGCATAAGCTTTCATAGGCAAAGACCCGCTTCATCAGATGCATCTGATGAAGCAGGTCTTTGCCCATGAAAGCTTATGCTCCAAAATATCTGCTAGTCTATAAGGTGCCACAAGACTTCGTTGTTGTTTGACAGTTAATTGTACCTCCATTTGTAGGATATTCTGTCATGACAAAAAGGAGATATTTAACTCTGTTCTTCAACTCTTCCTCCTCTTTGGCCATTCTAGCTCCCAGGGCGATTGCCTTCTCCATAGATGTTGGAAATGGGCCTATGAATGCTACAGTTCAATCTCCCATGCCTCTGAATGACAACCAATGGCACTACGTCCGAGCTGAGAGAAATCTCAAGCAAACTTCTCTTCAAGTGGATAACCTTCCTAAGAAAATTCTGGAGGCACCTGCTGAGGGGCATTTCCGTTTGCAGCTCAACAGCCAATTCTTTGTAGGTAGGGTTCATTTAAGCCATTTTTTCAGATGTTTGCAAAGTTTGTCTGTAGTAAACCAGTCTCACATGTTTTCTAGCCACTGAGGTTGGGCATCTTTGGGCTAGAAAGTATCATGCTTTTATACCACTGTGCAGCTGGGAGAAAGGAATAAGATCCTTTAACCTGCTTGGATACCATGACCATATGTACTGTTTTGGCTGGGACAGTCTCTCTATTAGGCTCTGTTCCAGCCATCCTGACATTTTGGACATAAGGGGAACTTCTGTTATTCACTCCTATGAGTTCGCAAGAGCATATGGGGCAAATGCCCACTTTGGTCAAAAAAGTGTTGTGTGATGGAAGGTGGATGTGGAGGGATGAGTGGCAATGCCAACCGCATGGAAGGGAGGGGCAGGGGAGGCTGGGCGGGATTTGAGGCCCATAGGCCTCCTGTGAGCAGTAATGCCAGTGTCAGCCTTGAGCTGCGTCTACATGTGCACGCTACTTCGAAGTAGCGGCACCAACTTCGAAATAGCGCCCATCGCGTCTACACGCGTCGGGTGCTATTTCGAAGTTAACTTCGACGTTAGGCGGCGAGACGTCGAAGTCGCTAACCTCATGAGGAGATAGGAATAGTGCCCTACTTCGACGTTCAACGTCGAAGTAGGGACCGTGTAGACGATCCGCGTCCCGCAACGTCGAAATTGCTGGGTCCTCCATGGCGGCCATCAGCTGGGGGGTTGAGAGATGCTCTCTCTCCAGCCCCTGCGGGGCTCTATGGTCACCGTGGGCAGCAGCCCTTAGCCCAGGGCTTCTGGCTGCTTCTGCAGCAGCTGGGGATCTATGCTGCAGGCACAGGGTCTGCAACCAGTTGTCAGCTCTGTGTATCTTGTGTTGTTTAGTGCAACTGTGTCTGGGAGGGGCCCTTTAAGGGAGCGGCTGGCTGTTGAGTCCGCCCTGTGACCCTGTCTGCAGCTGTGCCTGGCATCCCTATTTTGATGTGTGCTACTTTGACGTGTAGACGTTCCCTCGCTGCGCCTATTTCGATGTTGGGCTGAGCAACGTCGAAGTTGAACATCGACGTTGCCGGCCCTGGAGGACATGTAGACGTTATTCATCGAAATAGACTATTTCGATGTCGCAACATCGAAATAAGCTATTTCGATGTTGGCTGCACGTGTAGACGTAGCCTTGGAGAGCAGGAGAGGTTTGGGTCATCCCAGTGCAGTGTACCTATTTTCTCTTGGAGAAACCTGGTCACCCTGTGCCTGGACCATGCCAGTGCCTCCAGGTTCAGGCTTAAACTAAGATTTTCTAATATATCTTTGCTATTGAAATTATCTATTGAACAAGATCTGAGCCCCCCAGGATAAAATGGATGTGGATGTGCTGGAGCAGGTTCAGTGGAGGGCAACAAAAATAATTTAGGGGCTGGAGCACAAGACCTATGAAGAGAGGCTGAGGGATTTGGGCTTGTTTAGTTCACAGTAGAGAAGAGTGAGGAGTGATTTAATAGCAGGCTTCAACTTCCTGAAGGGTAGCTTTAAAGAGGATGGTGAGAAACTGTTCTCAGTGGTGTCAGATGGCAGAGCAAGGAGTAAAGAATGGTCTGAAGTTAGAGAGGGAGAGGTGAAGGTTGGATATTGGGAAAAACTACTTCACCAGGAGGGTGATGTAGCACTGAAGTGCATTGCCTAGAGAGGTGGTGGATTCTCCATCCCTCGAGGTTTTTAAGTCCCGGCTTGACAAGGTGCTGGCTGGGATGACTTAGTGGGGGTTGATCCTGCTTGAAGCAGGGGGCTGGAATAGATAACCTCCTGAGGTCCCTTCCAGCCCTATGATTCTATGAATGTTTCCAGTTCTGTAGCTCTATGCTGTCAGCTCGGTGTGAGGGTTAGCTGATGTGTTCTTTTGCTTGGACATATTGGTACTGGAGCATGTTTTTTGCATCCTAATGGGAGGGAGATGATTCTTAGATGCAGGTTTCTGGCGTGCATACTCAGAAGTCCAAGTAATCTGCAGTATTTCCTTCAAATCTGCTCACTCTGGCAAACATTCCCACCAGTAAACCCATTTGTGAGAACACCCATGTGAAATGAGCACTAAAGACCTATGAACACAGACTTATACAAAGGCAAGCAAGCATTTTATTTGCAGATTGTTGTTTCCAGTATTTGCCAAGCTCTCATACAAGCAAACTCCAATTCTGGGCTCCATTGTCTCTTAGCTTTTTTTAATTTTTGAGTGGCAGGGGGAAGGAACCAAAGCACAAGGGAAAAGGAGAATTTCTTCTTTGCATCACCTATACAACAGACAGACACAATCACAATACCACCCTTTCAGATAAGGTTGGATGTTTGCACACACCTTACTTAGGGCTGTGTATAAATGATGCATTCTGATCCTGTAACAAAACAAAACAGCAGAAATGTAGTACTAACGACTGACAAAATGATTTCTTCAGGGATGAGCTGTCGTGGGACAGACCCACTTCACCAGATCAATCTCATTTCCAATGCAGTCTGACATTTATAAGTACAGAGGACCAAAAAAATTGCTATAAAAACTAAAAATAAAATAAATAGGAATTCTATTTAAATGAAATGCCTTCCCCCCGCCAGCCCAGTAGTAGAGTATTTTATGTTCCCCTATGTGTACACACCCTATGTTTTATGCAGATTTTGTGTTGTCCACAGGATGTTTATAAAATGCTTGTCCAGTGGAACTGGGATCCTTCTATATGGGATGTCCTATTAAAAAAGATCAATCACTAACCCAGCTACCATTATTTTAGTGGGATTTTGCTGCTAAAGGCATATCAAAGTCAAACCCTAACAGCATTCAACATGGAAGAAATGTAGGGACAATCAGAGGGCCCGTGTGAGACTGGCATAATGTAGGACAGGCCTACATAACCCCCAACTGTGACTAATTTGTTGTATCCCAATTTTTGAGATAAAGATCAAGAGAAAATTCTATTGGAGCAGAAAGACTACAGTTAATATGTGATTTACAAGCCCATGGCCTGAGGAGTGTAACCCTGGAGGGAGTAACTAGGCACCTGCTGAGGATTCTGGGACTTAACCCTGACGAAAATGGAGTGAAAACCTCATGCCACGTGATTTTTGGCTGGCTTAGAAAGACCTGTCTACAAAGTATTGTGTCTGTGATCCATTCAGTCCAATGTCTAGATATCTCAAAGGAAGTTGGAAGAAACCCTGCAATAGGCAGATGTGAGATGATCTCCCTCGCAGAAGGACTCTCTCTAACTTCTGATACAAGACCTGACTCATGTGGAATGAATGTCCTCCATTCTGAAGGAAACCCCCAAGTTAATAAACCCACCTTAATTGTAAAAAAAACCCAAAGAAGCCAAATATATTAGTTTAGACAGACAAGGTGGGTGGGAGCAAATCTTTTATTGGACTCACTTCTGTGGTAAGAAAGGCAGGCCTTTCACTCCTGCCAACAGAAGTGGCTCCAGTGATAGACCTTTCTTCTCTCTAATGTCCTGAGACTGACAAGGACTATGTACCAGTAAAGGTAAAGGGCTTTGTTTGTTTCTATTCCTGCAGTGCTTTGCCTACCAGTTAAGATTAAGGAGATGCCATGATTGGTATGCACATGCTTAATTAATAATCCACATAGCTGACATGATTTGTGGTTTAAAAATGTTTCAGATATTTTTAAATTAATCTTCCCATTTAATTTAACTTAAACACAGCATTTCATTTCCATGAAGGAGATGGCTAGTCATCAAGATTTAATATCTTTTCTTTTTTTATCCTCCCTTCTGAATCAATTCAAGTATTTTGCAATTCTCATAAACAAGACTCAATGTCAAAGTTTAATTTACTTTATTTATCTTCTGGACATATTTATGGATCCTTCTGGATGGAAAGTATACATTAATCTAAGATACTACTATTATGAATGACAAATGTGGTTCCGATGTAGCTTTCCAATTATAATTTCTTCTGTAGCTGTGGAGATGTTAGTAAAGAGAGATGTGACAAAGCCTTTCATTTCTATGAGCTTAAGCTTAAATATGGCCTTGATCACATGAGCAGAATAAATTTTGGAGTCTCATATTCATTTCTAGTGGTCTTGAGAAACTGCACTGGCAAAATTGTGAACATGCGGAAATGTTTGCACAAAACAAGCTTGACATCAGTGGAGCTATGTCAGTTTATATCAGCTAAGGTGCTAACCATCTATGCCTGCCCTGCATTAGTCTATTATTTACCATACATAATTTTAGGGACAGATCCCGGCCTTGTGCCCCATGAATCTATATGCTTTTAGGATTATAAGTAATTACCTGGTTCAGCCCTTAAGGTTTTTGTGGTGTTTGGCTTAAAGTCTATCTGTAAAACAGTTATTGCTATTGATACTTATGAAATTGTCTCTGTGTGGGAATGTTGAACCAAAGCCTTTGTCAGAAATGTCAATAGAGCTATTAGTGGTATTTAGCTGGGAACTGGCAGTATGCCCTATGTGTCACTGATCTGGCAGTGTCGTTGTCTTCCACTGAAATTGTGTCCACCTTGCAGAGAAGCTTCGCATAATGACCCACTCCCAGGATGTCTTTCTGAAACTGAGTTGTGGACTCGTCTTGTTAGTCTCAGCAGAATGTGGACTCTGGAATATAATGATCATGCCTGTAATGTCAATGTTGTTAAGATGTTTCACTGTTGAGCTTTTCAGCACAAAGATCTGCCCACTCTGACACCAAGAGTAGATTTTAACGATGTCCTCTCCAGTTTATATATTTTTTTCCACTCTGACCCCTGAGCTTTGAATGTTCTTGCACTTCAGGTCTTTTCTAAGATTTTAGACTAGAGTTCACTTTTCAGTTTGCTGTTTTTGTCTGGCTAGTGCAGCTAACACAGTTCCATGATCCAGAGACAACATGTACAAGAAATGACCATGAATCTCAGTCACAACATTCCTGAGCTTAGAAAAACTGTTGAAGGTGGTGTTAAGTCACCTTTGTGTTCCCTGCATTCTGAGTCCATGCAAGTGTGTGCCCAACCCCTGGATTTAAACCTTATGACTGCTTCACATGGCTATCTATCGGATGTACTCAGGGGGGCATTAATAGCCACTTTAAATCCCTGTGATGTGAGTGGGGTAGATCATGTACTGAGCCAGGTATGTGCACCTGTCTCTCTTAAGGAGCATGCCTACAATTCTCACCCCAACCTGGACCTACATAGCCACCCTCTATTGCGTAGCTGTCTGGCCTACTGTCGACAGTCAGTCTAATTGCCCTGTCATGCAGGGCAGCACAGCCCACTGGCCAGTGTCAGTGTGACTGTTGCTAGACATATGGGGTGGGGCAGCTGCCCCAGTAGCAGGGTCTGGGCCCACCCGCACCATCGGGCCCTGAACCAGGGCCCCGTCAAAGGTGGGGTGGTCCAACACCAGCTCAGTGGGGATTCCACCGAAACACACTGAGCTTAGTGGAGAGGGAGGTACCACCCACACTCTCTTCCTGGGTCACATCCAACCATCTCTGGTGTTGCATCGATCCACCAGGTTTCACAGTCCTCAGGTTCTGCAGCTTCCATCTTTCCCCAGGGCTTTGCGAGTTTTCAAATGCTCATTCATTCTTTGGGGTCTCTGGCTCTGCAGCTGGTCCACTCCAGAGCACCTGCAACAGGTCCTTCATCTCCAGCACCCATCCCAGACTGAGCTAAGTTTGCCCCTTTTATACTAACCCCACACATGGCGCATGCCCAGTAGCATGGAGGACCCTAGTATAGGGTTAACCCTCTCATGGCCAGAGCCCTGTGAGGACACCTCATCATAGGCCCCTTTTATGCTGTTGAAGTGTTGTAAAGTGGAATTATTGTATGAGAACCAGATCCTGTATGTTTGTGCTCACATCAGCTATAGTGAAGCTCACTGAAAGTAGAATCCATGCAGCATTTTTTCCCTTCCTCTACATTTTCCACCTGTTGTCAGTTCTACTCAGAGCTCCCATCTTTCATTTGTGTCTGATTCACAGAGTGACTTCTGATGAAGCCTGCTGAGCTCGCATCTGCAAGGCATTTCCTGGCCCTGGTGTTGTTTCTCTCCTCAGATACTATTTTGCAGGAAAGGGAAGAAGAAGCATAGAAGCATTTATTTTACTTGGAATTTCACTCTATCACTTGGTCTATGTATGGAAGTGTTGTTGAGCTCTGGTGTGCTCCCCAGTCAGTCAGTCACTGTATCATGGAGGTGAAGTGGGGTAAAGGCCTCAGGATCCTACCATCTCCTGTGCCAGAAAGGAGCAGTGGAGGAAAGACCTCCAACTGTGCTAGAGAGACTGCATAGGAGGAAGCCAGTCAGGGAAAAGCTGCCAGGAACAGCTAATCTAAGAGATGCAGACCTATATGAAAGAGCTGCAGTTCATGACGTAGTCAGTTCCTTGCTGGAGCGAGAGGAGTAGCTGGTGTCCCTAGCTGGCTGAAGGGAGCCTTTTGCGCCATGGACAGCTCAGTTGCTGTCAGGGAGTGGAAGAGCAGGGGAGAACTCCTGGTTCCATATGCGCTGAAGTGAGAATGGACGGTTGATAAAGGTCCTAAGGTCCAGCACACTGTAGCAACATAATGAAGAATTAAAGGGAAACAACAGCACATGGCTCTGGGGGCTGTGGCTCTCTGGAACACCTGGCATTGGCCACCATAGGAAGACAGGATACTGGGCTCGATGGACCATTGGTTTGGCCCACTATGGTCGCTGTTTTGTTCTTATGTAGCTGTTATTCATAGGGTTTCTGGGCTGGGACTCAAAGCAGTGGCTGGTCCTGACTCCCTCCACTCCTGCTGGCCAAAGGGGAGTGGCCTGAGAGGATATGGAAGACGACTAAACCAGGTCAGAGATAGCGCACTGTTTGGAGTCTCTTGGATTTTGATACACCCATGGAAGGCCACCTGAATTAATTTGTAGCCCAGCTGGGGCCAAAAAGGCCCTAAGAGAATAAAGATATTGAATCAAGGGAGAAAACCCTGAGCATTGATCTCTATCACTGAGACCTGCTGAGTCCATTGTGGTATTGTGGTGCTGTTCCACAGAGTGTGACTCAGCACAAGGCCTGAGTCACCAAAGTCTATTAACAATTTAAGAGAGCATGCAGGCACACACACTTGGTCAGGGGTACAGCAAGAGGTGAGTGTCATTTAGTAGTGACAGCAAAGTATTCATGGGTGCTGTGTGGAGTTGGAATGGTTCCTTCCATGTTTTAGATAATGCTGAAGATACTCTTTAAATATCTTTTGAGTAAAGAATGAGCATTACTAGCAGAAGCATGGTCTTTTATATTACTGCCTCTGTGTTAAATTCTGTGCCTTAGCTATGTCCCCAGGGCAAAACAAAGTCCTTTCCCACAGTCAAAGTGACAGTCATCAGTCATGCGTGCTTAGAAGGCTTTCAGTATGGTGTGCTCTTGAGGCAGTGTTCGTAGAGAGATGGAGCAAGCATAAAGTTCAGACTCAGAATAAGCTTAGGTTTTGGGTGGTGAATTACTGGAATGCCTAACCTGGAGAGGAGGTGGAATCTCCACCCCTAGAGGTTTTTATGTCCTGGGTTGACAAAGTCCTGGCTGGAATGATTTAGTTGGGGCTGATCCTAATTTAGGCAGAGGGGCTGGACTAGATGACCTCTTAAGGTCCCTTCCAGCCCTAGGATTCTATGATTTGGTTTGGAAACTGTAGCAGATCTAGGGTTTCAGGTGGACAGTACCAAAACCTCATACTCTACCTCCCCGTGTATTTGATCCAGTCAAACTGGAAACTGGAAATTAATCCCTTCTGATTGTTCTTTCTTCTTGTGGGGGGAGGACATAGGGGAGAGGGTCAAGAGATGAGTGTTCAAATCATACCCTGCAATTGCATACCACAAACAAAAAGTAAAGGGATTTAGAATAAAGTTTCTGGCTTAGTCCCATTATGACAGTAGGATCTGATCAGGCACCAGGGTCTGACTATACTCAGTTAGGGTATGCCAACACTACAGTTATTATTATTCCAAAATAAGCTGTTCCAGAATAACACATATAAACTACAGGGAAGACCCCCAATAAGCAAATCCAGTACCTTGTGTGTGTGTGTGTGTGTGTGTGTGTGTTGGTACTTGCCAGTACTGAGTACTGGCACCTCAGCAGCCCTAGCCACAGATTTGGCTGAGGGTATGGGGTGGGAAGCCAGCTAAGTATTGGCTCTCCCACTTTTTTTTAAAGAAGTCATTCAGCAAATCTTATTCCCAACTAGTATTCCAATACTTTGCTTTATCTAATTCTTGACTCCCCCCACCCCTGGCCCTTCTGCCCCTTTGCTCTCTGATTTGCCAACCTTGATCATAATTTTTCTGATTTGCCAACCTTGATAATTGTTTTTGGTCCTCTATGCCTTAAATATTGAGTCTGTTCTGGTATGGCTGTGATCTGAAGAAGTGGGTCTGTCCCATGAAAGCTCATCATCTAATAAATTATTTTGTTAGTCTTTAAAGTGCTACTGGACTGCTTTTTCCTTCTGCTATGCCTATGGGGGTGCAGCTTATTGATTTTGAGCTATGTCATGATGTGTGCTAAGGGCAAACATGGAACAAGTTTCCAGGCCAGGTTATATTACTTGCATTAAGCATTGCACTGAAGGCCATGGAGGGTTGTGCCAGCACGTTACATGCTCTGGGGGAAAAGGTGGGGAGAGGGACATTATATCTGCTGATTCACACTCCCCAGAATTCAAGAGTAAAATTGCTATCCTGTTTGGCTAGTTCAACCCACATATTCAGCTGGCTGGGATGTGAGGCTGTCCCCTTGTCCCCTCCCCACCATCTGGGGGTGCTTACTGCCTCACGGGTAGATATGTCCGCATTTTGCACTCACTATAAATGTAGAGTTATAGAACACTAGAACTGGAAAGGACATTGTGAGGTCATCAAGTCCAGTCCGCTGCCCTCCCAGCAGGGCCAACACTGCCTAGACCATCCCTCATAGATGTCTATCTAATCTGCTCTGAAATATCGTCAGTGATGGAGATTCCACAACCTCCCTAGGGAATTTATTCCAGTGTTTAACCACCCTGACAGTTAGGAAACTTTTCCTAATGTTCAGCCTAAAACTCCCTTGCTGCAATTTAAGCCAATTGCTTCTTGTGCTACCATCAGAGACAAAGGAGAATAATTGTTATCCCCCATCCTTGCAAAACCCTTTTAGCTACTCGAAAGCTGCTATCATGACAGGACCATAGAATTGCAGGGCTAGAGTACCTTCAGGAGTCATTAATTCTGGCCTCCTGAGCAGAGGCAAGACACCATCAATCTAAATTATCTCTGATAGGTTTTTGTCCAGAATGACAGGGATTCCTCCAAAGAGAAGAATCTCCCCTCTTCCTCCCTTTTATGAAGCAGGAGAGTCTGTAGGAAAACAACACAAGGCAGCAGTGATCTAGATCTCAGGAAATCTTCCTGGTTCAGCCCCTTGGGCTTAGTCTAAAAGGCAGTTCATTGATGATGATGATGTGAGCGTGTGAGAGGACCTTTTTCTTCTCCTCTCTCTCAGAGTGAAGACCTTTTCTTCTGCGGCCCAGAGGCAATTCATGCCACATGCTCAAATTTACCTTGGAAGGCATCAGGATCATCATCCTGTGCCACCTTGGTTGATGGGGGGACTCCTTTGATGGATGCATGCTGTGCTGTATCTGTTCCTTTTGAAACAGTTGCTGCTGTGACATCTGTTCCCTCAGCAGCTGCTGGTGCTGCATGGTTTGAACTTGCTGCTGGTGTGGCCCACTGCTACAGCAATTATTGTTGGAAGTGCTGGTGCTGGCCAGGTTGCTGGTGCTGCTTCTCTGCTAACCACTTCTACCACCCACTGCTTCCAACGTGCATGGAGCAGATGAGCTCCATCCCCCCAAGTTATTTTTTTAATGTATCGGGTGTGGCTGTGCCCACTTTCTCCACCAATTGGGGGATGCAGGAGCTCCCTCAAGCCCCCACCAGACCCAACTTATGGTCCTTTATAATGTATTTCTCCCCTGCCAGTGGAGGAGACCCAAGGGACTTCTTCTAGAAAACAAATGCAGGGCACATCTACGCTTACTGGAAGATCAATGCAGTTGTGGTCAATGTCCCAGGATTCAATTTAATGTGCTTAGTGGAGCCACACAAAATTAAACCATCAGGGCTCTACCATCAAGCCTGGTATTCCTTGCTGTTGCATGGAGTAAGGAAAGTTGATGGGAGAGTTCATCCCGCTGGCCTTCCACTGTGGGGACAGCAGGAAAAATCAATATAGGATACATTGGCTCTAGCTACATGATTCATAGAGCTGGAGTTGCTTTTCTTATTTCAGTTTTTCCTCTAAGGAAAAGTTCTCCACCCTCCTGCTTTCCTTAGTTGAGAGGGGACTCCATAGGAAAATAGAGAGAAGCAAGGATGACCTCAGTTTCAGATCATCTTCCTAGGCCAGTCCTTTGGGTTTAGCCTTAGAAATTCTGATGTGTTCCTTAGGCAACGAATAGAATTTTCCCAGTGAACAGATGTTTGGGCATAGTCATTCATGGTTACAGTAAACACAAATAACCATATTCTCACCCTTTGATGCATGCCCCTTTAAAAGCAGCAGAAGACAATGCTTGTGCATTGGAAGAGAGAACTCAGTCCAAAACAGAGTCTGTAAATGTTTCTTCTCTTCAAGAAAATGCCATTGTTATCTGGAGCATAATGAAAGATAAAAAGCACATCAAGTCAATCTGTCTCATAAGCACAGTCAGTCTGTATAGAGCTAAATTATACCTATCAAGATTCACAGCCTATGGATTCCTGGTGTTAATAAGCAGGAGAGCAAAGCATCAGCCTGTACTGTAGGGTGGAAAGATAGGGCTTTGCTGAGGCATGGTCTGCACTAGGCAGGTAAATTGGTAAGTCGATTGCGGATACACAGTTCTAGCTCTGGCAATTGTGTAGCTAGAACTGACTTACCTGCAATCAACTTACCTGTCCATCTTCACAAAGAGAGGTCATTGGAAGAAATGTTCCCATAGACCTCCCTTATTCCTCATGATATTGAAGGGTACAGGTGTCAACAGTCAGCCCCAGATTGTTTGATTTCACCCAGCTCTACCAGGTGCATGAAATCAAACTCTGGAAGATCAGTCATGACCAGGTCGATCTTCCACATAATGTAGGCATATCCTGAGATGTTTTCTCACCCCCATATCTCTTTCTTGATTTGTGGAAGTGCAGCTTTAGATGAACAGCATACAATAAAGCAAACACTGATTTCCAAGGAGTCAATTGCTAAAGCGTGTTGTGATATATCGTTCTCTGATCATGTGGTATTGGGCCGACATCTACCTGTGAGCAGGTTTGGAGAGGTGACTTCCTTCATGATTCTTACTTCAGTATTGTGCTGCTAAATGTCCAAAATTCCAGAGCAGAAATAATAGCTACTTTTAAATCCATTATTGAATATTCAGGGAGGTTTAAAACAAAAAAGCAGTCCAGTAGCACTTTAAAGACTAACAAAATAATTGTATTAGGTGGTGAGCTTTTGTGGGATGAATGATTTTGTTAGTCTTTAAAGTGCTACTGGACAGCTTTTTTGTTTTGATAGTATATAGACTAACACGGCTATTCCTCTGTTGCTATTCAGGGAGTTTTAAGTGTTCCCCAACAGGTTTATGTATGTTTATCATTTGCTTATCCACAATAGGGGGGAAAAAAAAACATAAATCCGAATGAAATTTCCCAGGAAAGATTAGACCAGGAGGGTATAGCGTGAAGCAAAGTTTACAAAGAGTAGCAAGAACTGCCATTTCCTATTGAATTCTGAACAGAGGAATTCAGGCTGTAGGGCTGTCACCCTGGTGTTGTGTTCTCTGGAACCATATACTAGAGAGTTTATTGTAGGATAATCACTGTGTATTAGGACTCTCCTGTGGTGCTTGCATTTCTTTGTAGATTAGCATTGCTTTGCAGATGTGTCACTGGAAGGAAAACCCTTATGTTTTTCTCTCTGTCTTGTTCAGGGGGAACAGCTTCCAGACAGAAAGGTTTCTTGGGATGCATCCGCTCTTTACATTTAAACGGGCAAAAGCTGGACCTTGAAGAGAGAGCTAAAATGACTGCTGGTGTCAAACCTGGGTGTCCGGGACACTGCAGCAGTTATGGGAATCTCTGTCACAATGGAGGCAAATGCGTGGAAAAGTACAACGGTTATTTCTGCGACTGCACCAGCTCGCCTTATGAAGGACCCTTCTGCAAGGAAGGTAGGAAGAACGGCTGACTCCATGCATTCTCCTCGCAGTTTTCGGCAACCACTGTGCTTCTAAATTACAGCTGTACTCGGCTCACTAGAGATTCCTCCCTTGTCAGTTTACATTTGAGTACCCTCTGGCGTGGTGGCAATTCCATGTGATATTGACCTCCACAGTAGGCTCCGATATTATAGGTTGGGTTGGTACCATGTCTACTGTTAAGGTTGCCTGACTGTTTCCATTTTAAGACCCTGGTTTCAGCTGCTTATAAATTCGCCAACTTTAATGGGTTAGGCTGAAATTTTCCATGATAAGTGTCTTCCTCAAGCTGAATATATTTGGAAAAGTTGAGCCAAAATGATATAGTTTCTTCCAATAAGGAAGCTAGGGAAAATGCATTGCTTTGTCCTTGTTAAATAATGCTTGACACCTTCCTTTGAATACCCCAAAAGCCTTCATGTTTTGGAGCAGAAACTTGAAATTTGATAGGCAGGTGGCCCTTGTACCTTTTGCTGTCCCTATGCAAATCCAT
The DNA here is from genome assembly GCF_033958435.1 of Carettochelys insculpta. Lineage (NCBI taxonomy): Eukaryota > Metazoa > Chordata > Testudines > Carettochelyidae > Carettochelys > Carettochelys insculpta. The sequence continues at coordinate 69,852,353 of NC_134144.1, forward strand.
CCAAGTGGGGCCAAGTTATAAGCAGTTTGCACATGCTAAGTAGAGACTTTTTTTAAAAAAAATTAGCTGTTAAATATCTGAAGATTCTTTCCACAGAGCTCTATGTGCCTCGTTTTGACCTGATTCTGAATGTACCATATCCACAGAGTCACTGAGCATATTCCCATGTAAAAAACTAGTATGTGGTCTTTTACGTAAAGACTGTATCATAATAAACACACACAAAGGGGCTAAATTAAGGTTACACAGGCAACCTTAATTTTAATTATCAGAGGGGTAGCCGTGTTAGTCTGGATCTGATGAAGTGAGTCTTTGCTCATGGAAGCTCATGCTCAGAACTTTTCTGTTAGTCTATAAGGTGCCACAGGACCCTTCGTTGCTCTTAATTTTAACGTTTTCTAAGTTTGGTGCTGTGTTAGGTTCCTGTAATCAATATTATGGAAATAGCACCATTTTGTCTATATTTAGTAAAAATATCAAATGCTCATTTATTGTTGTGATTTTCATTAATAGTGATACAGGTTAGACATAATGAGAAATGGAAGCTGCCCATTTAAGAGTAGAAAGTTGGCATGGTGAGGGGACTGGAGTACACAGTATTTCTTCAAAGTGCTTTCAGCTCCTTCAAGAGGAGTGTGTTCTGGGATTATTTTACAGAATGAAGTCTCCTTCTGAATTCACAGAACAAAAAAAAAAGTGTTCCTGTCAAAGCTGAGTCTTGTGATCAATGGTGCAACATCTGCAATCTTAATAATGTTCTTTTAATATAGTTTTGTATATACAGTATGTAATGTAACTTCACTGTGCAGGCAGCTCTCAAGAAAAAAAAAACATGGAGGTGGGAGTATAATTTTCAGGGAAGTGTAGGTGTCTTAACAAGCTATTAGCAAATGTTGCCCATACAGCAAAAAGAATCCATTAAATGTTCTTTGAGGGAAACACAGATCTGAAACATGTAATCTTCCCCTAACCCTGTCTGTATGTGAGCACATTCTCTTTTGCCGGCCTCTCCAATACCATATGTTCAATTAGTGGAGCAGATTTTTATTTGGTGTAAATCCATGAATGTCTGTGGAATTCAGTAGGATTATGCCCACTTACATGAATTGTGGGTCTGGCATGGAGGTTGCAATAGCACCCTGAATACATACCAGTGTCATGTTCAGAGTTGAGTACATCTGCTGTGGACTATGGGAAATTATCGTTAGAATCTGCCTACAGCTACCCAGGAAATAGCAGAAGATATCACCCTCCAACTGTTGCTGTCATCTAAATATATTTTGTAGCTAGGGCATTTTATTTGTGATGCCAACATGAAGTCTGTCTCCAGGACCTAACCGCATACAATTACACTTCTCAGTTCCTTTGCACCACAGCAAGTCTCCTAGGCACAATACTATTGTAAATGTGGACTGTTAATTGTTGTTTACTTTAAAGGAAAGACCAGATAGGTCTAATTTCAGCCAGTCTTTCAAAGGTACGTTAGCATAGAATGAGGACAATCATAGAGTCATAGAAGCTTAGGGCTGGAAGGGACCTCAGGAGGTCATTGAGTCCAGGCCTTGCCTAAAGCAGGATCAATCCTATCTAAATCATCCCAGCCAAAGACTTTGTCAAGCAAGGATGTAAAAAGCTCTAGGGGTGGAGATTTCACTACCTCTTTAAGCAATGAAACCTGGAAATAGACACATCATATCTCATAGAACTGGAAGGGACCTGGACAGGTCTTTGAGTCTAGTCCCCTTCACTCACAGCAGGACATATCACCATGCCTGAGAGTGCCCCCAAATCTAGTCTGCCCCAGACCCTTGAAAGCCTTCCTCAAGCTCACAACCCTGGGTCTACAAGGCCAGTGCTCTAACCACTGAGCTATCCCTCCTGCCCCCCACAGAGATATTTACTGGAGTAGAGACTGGACCCAGGGGGTCTCACACCTTGATGAACACCCAAACCACCAGGCTGTCCTAGAGCATACCTCAAACCCAGACCAAGCAAGGAGAATTCTCCGGCTACCACCCCAAGAGGTTAAGGTGCTGTCTGGTTCCTGCTAGCTTCCACAGTGGTTTTCTATGGGAGACTGGGTAGAAAGTACACAGGGGATCTCTCCAGGTGTCTGAGAGCAAGCACAGATGGAGGTCCTTATTGTAATACATGCTAGGAACATTCTGCAGGAGTGTGCTCCTCACTGAGAGATGCTCTTCTGTGGTGGTCTGTTTGAATCTCCCATGTCCGTGGAGAATGCCTCAAGCACCTGTAGTTGGCTTCTATGGCTCCATGCACATCTTGCCACTCTCCTACTCTAGAGCAGCTCAGAGGAACAGAGGCATATGTGGTTAACTCAGTTAACCTGTCCTTTGATGTTCGAACCAGAGATTTCAGGTCAGCACCTTTCCAAAGATTTGGTGTGAGTGGGGAATTGTCGATCTGATGGTCCGGTTCAGGCCTGTGTCCAAACACAAGATATGAAAAATGCACCATCTGAAATAGATGCCTTGGTTTATGTATTATTTTCAGATGTTTCTGCAATGTTTGAAGCTGGTACCTCGGTTACCTACATTTTCCAAGAGCCTTATCCAGTGACAAAAAATGCAAGCACTTCATCCTCTGGCATTTATGCGGATGCCATTGTATCCAAGGAAAACATCGCCTTTAGCTTCCTGACAGCAAGGGCTCCAAGCCTCCTGCTCTACCTTGACACCTATTTTCATGACTACCTGGCTGTGATTCTCTCCAGAAATGGTAAGGATTCATGATATGGAGCTGGACTAATGGCAGAATGACTACTGTGGGGATAATACTGAGTTCAGGGCTGTTCTCAAGTGGATTCTGTGGCTGCAACTTTGTCCATTTCAAATCGCGTAAATGGTCTTCACTCTTGCTTGTTTGTATCCAGTGCTTCACTCGCTTATTCTGTCCTTGAATAATCATGTTGCTGAAGCTTAAAAGTACATTAACTTTCATTCAGTGGGGGTATGCAGCTGCTGAAATCCATTAGGCTGGCAAGATAATAAGATGAGAAAGTCTGTGAATTTACTTGAGCTGCATGTATACTGTTGTCTTATCTTTCACCTCCTCTGTTGCTATGTCTATTGCTCTTGCACATGCCCTTTGAGCTACTTCTGAGCATGGCCAGTAGAACAGCAGTGAGGAATACAAAACTGAGCAAAATTTGAGGTGGTTCTGGCTTCACTAGCCTATCCCATCCAGTGCAAATCTTTTTGATGCAGGTTGAACCTCTCTAGTCCGGCAACATCTGTAATCCAGCATGACTTTAGTTAGCCAGATGAGTACTTATTAAAGCTGTGCCCAAGATTCCTGTGGTCCCATAAAGGTTGCTTACAGCCACCAGTCCTGACTGTCAGTGTTCTGCACTGTTGTTTAACTCTAATTTACCCATAAATGTCTTACTAAGAGCCCAGTAAGCAGTGGAAGTGCTGCTAATGTGCCAGACAATATTGACCTCCCATGTTTTAGCAAATCCTCTTATTCAGAACCAGTCAGGTCCTAAGGGTGCTGGACTAGAGAGGTCCAAGCAGCATTAGAACATATTTGGGTGAGATTTCAAAAACATCTAATAAATTCAGGAGCAAAGTCACCTCAAATTTTTGTGGGACTGCTGTTCCTACATAGTTTAAATGCTTTTGAAATTCCCACAGTTGGTAAATAGCACAAGCAGCCGCATGATAGTTTTATGGATTATCTCTGAATATCAAATACAGAAACTTAGGCACTGTATACTAAGTCTGTTTGGTATTCATTAATTTCCCTACTTACACTCTGTTACATGACAAATGTAATGTGGAGAGACAGAGCATTTTCATTAATAGACTTGAATACACGTCTGAATATTATGGAGCATACTGAAGCTTTGCGAATCCACAAATCTTTAAAGAGTCCAGTACTATCAGATCAATCTAAAGTTTTAGGGCATTTGAGGAATAAATGACTTTCAGAAAGTGGTTTCCTTCCAGAAGGCCCCCGTGAACCGACATGGTTCTGTAGCTTCCAGAAGGGGCTCTTCCAGAAGTGAACTCTCATGGGAGTATGCAAATGAGTCATGAGATATTTAAATCCACACCTTTCTGAATATTCCCCTTTGCTCATTAACATTCCCCTTCTGGAAGGGAGGGGGCTGTGTAGACACTGCCTCTATGATTGGCACACCTTTTGTGGTTATTAGAGTTTCACACTCTCCATGTGTGTAATAATTTTCTACCTGTACCTCCTGTGGCTTTTGCCCTGTGTTTCACCATTTTTTCTCCCATAGCCTTTTATTTTTTTTTCCACTGTCATTAAAATGGAACTTATTTCAATGAAAGAACATACAGATGTATTATGTTTCCATCTTATAGCTGATTAATGCTTTCTCTTAAGCTACTGGAAGATGCATAACACAGTGGCTATGTCTACAGTAGACAAAAACTTCAAAATGGCCATGTAAATGGCCATTTCGAAATTTACTAATGAAGTGCTGAAATACATGTTCAGCACTTCATGAGCATGCGAGCAGCCGTGGCACTTTGAAATTGACGCGGCTCACCACCGCACAGCTCATCCAGGTGGGGCTCCTTTTCAAAAGGACCCCGCCTACTTCAAAGTCCCCTTATTCCTATGAGCAGATGGGAATAACGGGACTTCGAAGTAGGCGGGGTCCTTTTGAAAAGGAGCCCCGTCTGGATGAGCCGTGCGGCAGCAAGCCGTGTCAATTTCAAAGTGCCGCGGCCACCCGCATGCTAATGAAGTTCTGAATATGTATTTCAGCGCTCCATTAGTAAACTTCGAAATGGCCATGCAAGTTTTTGGCTAGTGTAGACATGGCCTATCCATCACAATGATAAAAGGGATTATGACTCCTTGTCCACTATTGAGTCTTTCTTGAGGATATTTTCCAAGCAGTATATTAGGTGGTGGAGCCAGGATTTGGCCCTGTTGGATAATATACTGTATAAAGGGCATAATCCTTGGTTAGTTGACACCAGGCATTCTCACCCAAGTGGTAACCCTGTTTTACCCTAGCTAATGTGCCTGAAAGTCTAATGAATGTTTGTGCGCTATTAAAATTTTGCACAGCACATGTGGCAAAGTTAATAGGAATTGATAAAAAGAAAATGAGTAATCTTATCTAACTCAAGCAGCACTTTCCATGCACATAGCTGCAGAATTGGTCAGTATCTTTACCAGTTGGAGAGGGGGGTATAGGGGCATTGAAGCATCTTGTCCAAGGTCATCCAGCAGGCCACAGACAAAGCCAGCAATAGAATCCAGGTCTTCTGAGCCCTTCTTTATCCACTTCACAGCATGTTTCCCCTCCTGATATGATCACGCTAGTGATCAGAACCTTAAACCATGAATTTCTTGGAGAGTAAGGCACAGATAGATTGCCTCCTGGGCACCATCATCTTTCAGGAAGTAAGGAATTGCCATGCTGGGTCAGATCCATGGCCCATCTGCTCCAGTATCCTATCTCCAATAGTGGACAGCCCCCAGGTTTCTGGAGCCGCATAATGGATGATAATAGATTAAGCTGCCGATAGGAGAAGATTATTCTTAGCTCCTCTCAATTAGTGGCTGGCTGAAACCCGAGTGTTTATAGGTAGAAATTTCTAAAACACCTAAGTGCTGACATTGCATTTCCAAAGATGACTTAAACACTTGGGATCCTAAATCCCATTGACATTCTGACCAGGACAGTGATGGTGAAAACTCCAAGGAGATTAGAGAGATTGCAAAAAGCAGGAAACGCATTAATAATGGGGGATTTTAGCACTCCTCATGATTTCTGGAACTATGTCATCTCAGGATGAGGATGCAGAGCTAAAATTTCTAGATGCCATTAGTGACTGCTTCTTGGAGCCTCTAATTCAGAAACTGTCACAGGGAAAAGCAATTGGATCCATGAAATGAACGTGGCTGAGTCACTTAGCAATAGCACATAATATAATTAAGCTTAACATTCTAGTTGTGGGGAAAATACCAAAGACAATCACAAACAGTAGCATTTAACTTGAGGGGAAAAAAAAGGAACTATACACCGATGAACAGGAGAAATGAAAATGAAAATTGAAAATAAAAGAAACATGAACTAGAATGAAAGGGCAGCAAGCTTCATGGAAACTTTTTTAAAAATACCACCATGGAGGCTCAGATATCCATATACCCAAAATTATAGATATATAAAACAGACAACCAAAACAAAAAAGTTACTGAGTACACCAGGCGGTTATAGATAAAAAGACATCTTTAAAAATTGGAAGTCAAGTCTTAGTGAGGAGCATAGACAGAGACGTACACTCTGGCAAGTCAAGTGTAAAAACTTCATTAGGCAAGTCAAAAAGTATTTGAAGAGCAAGAACAAAAGCCCCAAAAGATAACAGTAGAAGTAGTACATCAGAATCAGGAAGCCTACAGAACAATAATTGGATCTACTGATTGATCAAGATGCTAAGGTTCCCTCAAGGAAGAGTAGGCCATTGCAGAGAAGATAAATGAATTCCTTGCATCAGTCTTCACTCAGAAGATGTGGGGGGGATTCCCACACCTCAGGTATTCTTTTTAGGTAACAAATCTCAGCAACTTTTCCAGGCGCAGGTGGCAGTAGAAGAGGTTTTGCAACCAGTTGATATATTAAGCAGTAATGTTACCAGGACCAGATGGTATTACCCAAGAGTTCTGAAATATAAAATCAGAGCTACTAATTGTGGTAAGTAAGCTATTGCTTAAATCAGCCTCTCTACCAGATGACTAGCAGGTAGCTAATGTGATGCCATTTAAACAAAATAGTCTTTGGAGATTATCCTGGAAATTACTGGCTGGTAAGGCTGATTTCAGTACCAAGCAAACCAGTTGAAACTCTTGTAAAGCTTAGAATTATCAGATACAGAGATGAACATGATATATTGGGAAAGAGTCAACAATGTTTTGTTAAGGGAAATCATGATTCACATATTATTAACAATCTTTGATGTAGTACACAAACATGGCCAAAGTTGATTGGGTGGCGTTAAAGTACTTGGACATTCAGAAAGCCTGGGCCAATGTCCGTCATCTAAGCCTCTTCAACAAAGTCATAGTAGTCATGAGATAAGTGGATCAGTAATTGGTTTCACAGTGTAGGGAAATAAATAGTTTGGTCTTCCATGGATCTGTATTGGCACTCTTGTTGGCCAACATATTCATAAATATGAATTGTGGAGAGCAATGAGATGGCAAAGTTTGCAGAAAATACATAGTTACTCACGATAGTTAGGTCCAAAGCTGAGAGTCAAGACTCATAAAAGTATCTCACAAAACCCCGATGCAGATGCAAAATGGCAGATGAAATTCAGTGCTGATAAACATAAAGTATTGTCCACTGTAGAGCATAATCCCAAATATATTTATATAAAAGAGATCTTTGAATCCTTGTGAATAGTTTTCTGAAAACGTCTGCTCTGTGTGCAGCAGCTGTCAAAAAAGAGTGAACAGAATGCTACAAATCATTTGGAAAGGGATAGATAAGAAGACAGAAAATATTGTAGTGCCAAGTCTCATACCTAAAGAACTAGGGGGTCACCAAATGAAATTAGTGGGTAGCAGGTTTAAAACTAGCAACAGGAATTTTTAATTCACGCAGTGCATGATAGGCCTGTGCAACTCTTTGCCATAAGAGTCTGTGAAGACCAAGACTTTAACAGGATTCAAAAAAGAACTAAACAAATTCATAGAGGTCAGGTTCATCCATGGCTGTTAGCCTGGAGAGGTAGGAACGGTGCCCCTAGTCTCTGTTTGTCAGAGGTTGGAAGTGGATGTCAGGAGAAGGATCACTTTTGTGGTTCCCTGTTCTGTACACTCACCCTCGGGCATTAGGCATTGGCCTCTGTCAGAAGACAGGATACTGGGCTAGATGGACCTTTAGTCTGACCCACTATGGCCGTTCTTACATTCAAGGTGAAAGTCCATGGCATGCCCATATCTGGAATGCTGATAAATAAAACGTGGACCTCTGGTCACCCTGTTTCAAATAAGAAAAATTAAAATTGAAAAAAACCCCTTCAGATAAAGTCAAAAACCATTATTAAAAGTATGGGACACTTGAAAAAGAGGGGCTGGTCACCTTAGAAAAAGTGACAATTAACATGGGATGTGAGAGAAGGCTGTTCAATCATAAACAATGTGGAAAATGTGAATAAGGATGTGTTATTTACCCTTCACTGAGCACCAGAGCCAGGAATCAGGTTTAAAACAAACAGTACGAAGGACTCTTCCCATGATGCACAGTTAACCTCTCATAGTCATTACCCATTAATGTTGTGGAGGCCAACTGAGTTCAGTAAAGAATAAAAGACATTAATGTAGGATCGGTCCCTGAATGGCAATTAGACAACAAGTTAGGGGATGAGACCTCATGCTCTTGGCGTCCCTGGACATCTGACTGCCTGGAGCTAAGACGAGCTGAGAGGGGATGGCTCACTAAATATTTGTCCTGGTCTGTTTGTTCCCTGGGAAGCATCTGACATTAGCCACTGTCAGAAGACAGGATACTGGGTTGGATGGACCATTGGTCTGCTCCAGTAAAACCACTTGTGTCTTATGTAAGGCTTTCATTCTTGGCTCACTCAGGTGCTTTTGAAACTTTTCATCTATGTCTTTTAAAGTTCTATGTAATGTAATTGTGCACATTTTTATTATTCAGATAAATGTTTCATCTTCTTACACCCTTGGCATCCACATCTCAGCTTCATCTCTCTAGTTACAGTCATTTCAAAATTCACCTTTCCCTGGTCACTTTTCAAAGAGCATAAGACCTCAGAGCACCTGCGCCTTGAGAAACACAAACATTAATCAAACTGCAGAGAACTTCTTGGTGCTATTAATTACCACACTGGATAAAAATCTGGCATGAAAATCCTTATTGTGCATTATTAAAAGTATCAAAATGGTGCCCATAGATTATTCATGTGATCTTTTGACATTCCGGGGTGACTGGGTAATTAGGCTATATTGTATCCCAAAAGAGTATATTCTGAATGAGCGTGGTAAGACAGTAAATGAAAAAAAATCTCTCAATAAGGGATATTGCTGTGGTTTAAGGATATACAACACTCATCAGTCATTCTAATTTCCTCTGTCATGTGAAAAGTCACACAACTGACAACAAGCACCTGCCAAAAAGAGATAATTTCTTTCTTCACTCCAGTGCCAAATATTTAATGTAACTTTCTTTTGCAGATACTACCCAACCCCTGCCAAAAAACCCAAACCTCAGCATTGTCATCCATCTAGTTCTCACTATTAAATTTGCTCACTTCACTATGATGAAAAAGACTTGATAATTCCACAAATCTATCCTGTCTCTTACTCTCCCTTCCTTAGGAAAGCAGAGCACATGAGGAGTATAAGCATGATGGAAAAATGTGTCTCCAATCCTTTGATTTGCACTTTGCTTTTCCTGTGGGTGCCAAGTGATTCCTAATCCAGAAAGACAGCAGATAGCCGGAATCAAAGTAAATAGATAGAATCTTGAGCTCTATCCCAAAATGATTGAAAATTTATCTGGATTTAGAATCTCATCTCATGATAAACTCAAGAACTCAAGAGATTTTTTTAATAACAGTGCCTATTACTATTGCAGTGAAGTCCATCTTTGATTTCTCTTATAGCAAGAGAGAGACTGAAATTGCAAAGGAAAGATGAAAGATAGAGAAAAATACATCAGTTAAAACCAAAAGTACAACTGGAAACAGCTTGAGTCACTCTCCTGCCAGCTCTTTTTTTCTTTCCAGCTTTCCAGTAGCTGTCACGAGTTGAACCCCGTCATCTAGGGCCTTGAAATCTGTCAGTTTTTTTTAACAAATGGGAAATGAAAAATGTGCGATAAATTAGCACACAGCCAAAAGAAAAATCCAAGAGACATAAAGCACATATTTTGCAGATGAGTTGCTTTATTGTGCACTAAGAATCCACCATAACCTCCTTCATCTCAAAGTCAGAAGCAGGCTTGTGTGAGCATTTTCAATCTACCTTGTTACCTTGCAAGCATATTTAGTTGAACCTAATAAGAGTGAAGTCTTTATCATTCTTGTTCCAGTCAAAAACAGTAAATAGAGGGCAAAGATAAAATAACATCATGTGTGCCCATGCACACAGGAGGAAAACTTTCTTTGCAGATTGCTAAGCCTCCCATTTTTCCGTAGGAGCATGGTGCTAACTCAGGCCAGGTCCACACTAGACCTTAAAGTTGATCATAAATATGCAGTTCCAGCTATGGCAATTGTGTCGTTGGAAGTGACGTATCTATGATCGACTTAACTGGCCATTCTCACTGAGGGAGGTCGATGGGAGAAACTCGCTCATGGACTTCCCTTGCTCCGAATGAGATTGAGGAGTAAAGGGGTCGACAGTCGACCCCTGATAGTTCAATTTCGTGCATCCCCACTAGGCCTGTGAAATTGAATCCTGGAAGATTGACCCCAACCAAGTCAATCTACTGGGTAGTACAGATATATCCTCAGTCTCTCAAATTAAGGGCCACCATCACTCACACTGAGCCATAGCCAGAGGGGGTTGACAGAATTGCTGGGTCCCTGAGCAATGTGGAGGGGGTTGGTTCTGGACTCAGGCAAATGATAGGAGGCTGGGGCTTGACTTACCTTGCCAGCTATTGAGCCCCACCTGGAGTGTCCTGCCTGGGGCTCCAGTGGCAATTTAAAGGGCCAGGGCCTTTTGAATCACTGGGCCTTGGGCAATTGCCTCTTCTGCCGGTGCCAGTGGGTGGCCCTGGTCATAGCTAACTCTGTGAATCATTCTTGGAAGGAGGTGCCATGAAACATAACTCTCAATGGTTGCTGAGGTGACCGAAGGGAGAGGGAAAATTGGACTATTACATCTAGAGATAAAGTAACCAATTACTCCCTGTAAAAGTGGTCCATACTATGAGAATGTAAGAACATAAGAATGGCCACCCTGGTCAGAACAAAGGGCCATCTAGCCCAGTGTTCTGCCTTTCGAGAGTGGCCGATGCCTGATTGTCCAAAGAGAATGAACAAACAGGTAATCATCAAGTGACCCATCCCCCATCACCCATTCCCAGCTTCTGGCAAACAGAGGCTAGGGACGCCCTCCCTGCCCATCAGTCATTGATGGGCCTATTATCCATATGCATATCTAATTCTTTTTTAACCCTTTTATAGTACTGGCCTTCACTACATCAAAAGAAAATGAAACCTTAAATTAATATAACCTCCTGTGGTCCCACTCTTGGGTCACTGCAATAATACAGGTACTCGCCAAATGCACAGGTTCACAGTGTACATCCTTTTAAAGAAATCATCTGAAATTGACCATCACTTACACTTCTATTTGTGGGACTGTCCACAGCTGGTGCTGCTGATACCCACAGTACACAGAAAGCAGAAAAATAACTGCCCTGTTGCTACAGTTAACTGAAAAAAGAACATCTGGGCCATGTCACAATAGATAACGTGAAGGCTGGGAGGTTTGCTTCTGTGGTACAGTTTGTGTCATTTTGCTAATCTGATTCTTCATGGAGTATGCTGAGAGATTTCTAAACAACGGATTATATTTCCTACAGAGGCTCAGACTCTGGTTGGGTTTTGCTGTGCTTAGTGTAGTACCAGAGAACAGGGTTTTGATAGGTAGTTTTAACCTTCCTTTTCTGTTCCTGCAACCACCAATACAAAGCACAGCAGATAGAAAACACACACCTATAGCTTGTTGAGGACTTGAATTTGGGACAGCGTTCAGCCTGAGTGAGTCTCCTACCTCTAGACCAACAAGCCAACCATAAAGTGAGTTTTATATCCCTTGGTATAGGTAATAACCGCATTACCTAGGATGTCTCACTACCATAACCACACAGGGAACATATGATAGTGCAGACAATGCACTTGTAGAAAATCGAGACATTGACAAATAATTTCTATTCAAATCCAGCATGACTAAGTCTCGGTGGCAGTAGGTGAATCTGCCTAGAAGACATCCAAATTGGATTTCCTTAAGCTTACGGTCTGCTAAACCTCTGAGCATGTGAGACTTATTTGAAAGGGGGAACAGCCAAAAGTGTTCAGCCAAGGACTCTTTTTGGCCAATTTCTGTTTTTCTGTCCAAGAGGAAGGAGATGCAATGGGAGGCTTCATTAGCTCAATTCGTGGAGATATTTCACACATTCAGAACACTTCAGGTTGCTGAAGGGTCAACTGATGCACACGAAACCCAAAGAGAAAAGCTAGAGAGCAGTAGTTAGAGTATAAAAAAGGGTGAAAGAAGAGCAGCTGTTTGGAACTAATCTGCCTGCTGCACACATACAGATTGACATTGAACATATTGGCCTCTGGGATAAATCCCAGGGCCATTGGCTGCAAACAAAGGGTTTTTACGCCTTGATTTTGAGCTGAAAAGAGAATTGTCATTAACTGTGGCAAGCTGTTAGCTTTTATCATCGAGAGCTCAGCCTGCAGAGGAGTTTTCAACACTCGCTCTCTGGCCAGTATGTTGCGAATTTCAGGTTATTTGTCAAAATCAGTGGGGTGAGGAACTTTTATTGGACCAACTTCTGTGGGAGGGAAAAGACGAGCTTTTGAGCCAACCCAGAGCTCTTCTTTGAATCTGGAAAAGGTGCTCCTAGCAGCAGAGCAGAATGCATGGCAGAACAGATTGTTTCGTGTAAGCAGTAGAGCCCACCAACGGGCGTGGGGAGGGGAGCAGCTGACCATCCTAAGCCCCGCCCCTTCTGCCTCCGGGGGTGGGAATCTGCGCCCCCCTTCCACCTTGCCTCTGGGCTCATAGTGACTGTCGGCCCCACTGTAAGTAATGAACATATGTTGTAAAGGGCCAGTTGAGGTAGAGTGGTCTGTCAACACTTCCTCAACCATAAGACCCAAAAAATGGACTATGGATTGTTGTCATTGGTGCCATGCCTCTGTTGAGTACATAATTGTTAGTGTCTGGTAGAGTAATGGATTAAGATCCCAGACTCATCTTTTGGAAGTGTTCTGCTGGTTTCTGTTAAGGATGAGGACTGGTAAGTGATTGCTCTCGGAAAAGTGCTCACCCACAGCTGACAGGATGTTTTTGTTTTTTGTTTTTTTGTTTTTATGCCATGTGAGTTCAGTGGAGACTGCAGCGATTGTCTGCTTTCATGCACATTGTTGTTGTTCCAACAGTTAGTGCTCTGGAGGAGGAATGCCATATGTTGTGATAGGCATGCGTAGGGCCCGTGGATCTTGAGCGGTCTGTGGTGGGGGAGGTGGGGTTAATCATGGTAGCAACAGATACAGGTCTGCAGGTTTTGCATCTGTTGTTCTGGCAGGGTCTTGGGCCACTTTGCACCTGTGTGTCCTGGTGTGGGGGAGCTTGCTTCTCTAATATCCTGGGAGTGACACAGCTGAAAATACACCATCTAGATCATTTCTCATCTTGTTCCTAGAATTTCTGAGCAGCTGACCTCAGCCAGCGCTGCAAAAAATTGCTATGCTTAAGCTTTTACATTTGAAGTGAAATTGAACACTTTCGTGCTTCTTCATGGCTATATCTGGAGACAGGCACAGAAACAAAAATGATAAAGAAAAGAAACTCTAACAACAAAACCCTGGCAGAAGTCTTTTACACCAATTTTTTTGGCAACCAGCAATGTTACTTTTACTGTTGTAAAACTGGAAACTCCATAAGAATGTTTAGAGGCAAGTAAGTGATGGATGCAAAACTGGTGGGGTGCAGAGGGTAATTCGGATATCCACAAGGTCCTATCATGGAAAAGAAATTAACAAATTAAAGAAAGATGCAAATGTTTCCTCTGAAATTTACATTGGACAATATTTTTGCTACACAAATGGGTCGTGTCTACTCTAGCACAAATCTTCCAAATGGCCATGCAAATAGCCATTTCGAAGATTACTAATGAGGCACTGAAATACACATTCAGCACCTCGTTAGCATGCTGCTGGGTGCAGCTCCTTGAAATTGCCGCGTGGCTCGTCCACACTGGAGTCCTTTTCGAAAGGACTCCAGGAACTTCGAAATCCCCTTGTTCCTATCAGCAGACTCAGATTCAGCAGACAGGAATAAGGCAATTTCGACGTTCCTGGGGTCCGTTCGAAAAGAACCCCTGTCTGGACAAGCGATGCGGCAGCGAAACGTAGCAATTTTGAAGAACTGCGGCCAGCGGCATGCTAATGAGGCGCTGAATATGTATTTCTGCACCTTGTAGTAATCTTCAAAATGGCCATTTGCATGGCCATTTCAAGATTTGTGCTAGAGTAGACGCAGCCATGCTGTCATGATGAAACCATTATATGGCTGTCATTGGTGTAATTATTATTTATTTGTAGTATGATAGCACCTAAATGACCAGGTGAAATTAGGCCCTGATTTTATGGGTGGGAACTGTTGGAGAGAAGAAGATTAAATGACTTGTTTGACATTGTCCACAAAGTCTATGCTAGATCTAGGAACTGAACTAGACCTTTCAAGTTTTGTTCTTAACTATGTCATTCTTTCACTCATCCTCACCATTAGTCTGGCAACACAACATTCTCACAAGTCCATGAGCAAGCTAGTCATGTATGTGCTAGACTTGATCATGGCTTTGAAACTTAAACTCTGCCTTCAGGCTTGCAATAAATCAAGGCAGCATTGCTTGTGTCAGAGTCAGACCTGTCTAAGCACAGGAGTCAGCAAAGTCAATGGAACATTAGGCAATATTCAGAAGGACCTAATGATAAGAGGCACAGGGCATTACCAGGGATCAGTGACCATCTGGGTGCTGTTGAAGGGCCATGACATAAGCAAGTACCATTAACTTCAGACAAGTTATTCAAGGCACTGCACTGCACTGAGTCTTTTTTTATGAAATAAGCATAATGGTTGGAGAAAATAGACATATGACTTTTAGTTTTAAGTTTGGTGCTTTATCTGATGCTCAAGAGAAATAATGAAATCTTGAAAGTCCCTATCATTTCTCCAACTCATTCAGTTCATATTCCATCACGAGCTCATTTCGGAACTTTACTACTTGTTAATTACTGTGAGCCAAATCCCTGGTTGGGCTGGGGACTGTGTTGCAAAGACTGAAACTAACATGGATGGAAGATAATAGATTGCGTTTTAAAATAATGGGCCGGATGCAAAGCTTGGGTAGATTAACATTATGTCCTTGAAGTAAATGAAGCTCTGCCAGTCTCCTCCAGCTGAAGACTTAAGCCTATTCTCCCCATGAGTCATTCATGAGAGGTTAGTGATTAGGCATGATTTGTGAAATATAATGTGATTGGGTGAAATTTTACACTGTATTCATGTGGTCAAGACTAAACTGACTGATTTTGCAAACATGTCATCTACTTGACACTTCAAGTGAAATCTCCCAGGTAAGATGAAAGACAAAGACAGGTCAAAATAAAAGATGAGTAAACCACATTAGAAAAAGCCACACAGGGTCAGACCAAAGGCCCTTCTAGCCCAATATCCTGTCTTCCCACAGTAGCCAATGCCAGGTGCCCCAAAGGAAACGAACAGAACAGGTCATCATCAAGTGAACCATCCCTGGTTGCCCATTCCCAGCTTCTGACAAACAGAGGTTAGGGTCATCATCCAGTCTAATCTAACTCCTGTTAAAGTCATTGGAAAGACTCATTACATGTAATGGATATTGTAACACAGTAAGAAATTCAGCATCAGACCCACTATTTATTGTATGCATTTTTTTAAATTAAGTGTCTCAAGTGCAATTTAAAGGAAGAACAAAGACTGTGTAAGTACAAAGCAGTTTGCTGTTGCAGGGTAAAACATGAAGGAATAAACTTTGTTATTTCAAAACATGTTTCTGTGGCTGCAGGGAGTTTGATCTGGTGAAGATGAGCACTTCCAACCTCCTGTGTCTCAGCAGACTGACTCATTTGCTGGGAAATATCTTTAAAACTGTCTCTCTGCTAGAGAGCATCATCAGGCTCTGTTAATTCACTGAGTAAGAATAGATGTAGTAATAATAATGACAATGTCATGTTTTATCCATACTTCTAAAAGTACTATACAAAAGAAATTGAGATTATTATTCCCATTTTAGTGATGGGGAAACTGAAGCACAAGGCCAGGGCATATATTGTCCAAGGTCACCCAGAAAATCTGAGTGAGACCAAGACAAGCACCTCCTGAGATATGCTCTAGCCTTTAGACAACCATGTTGGCCTTGTACACATGTATGTGTGTTAGAGGTGATGCTTACCTGATAAATGGTATGTCTGTCCCTCATTTTCTGCCCTCTAGCCTAATCTCCCAAGCAGCTATTTGTTCTAACATTCCAAAGTTTCAAACACATGCATGGCTTAATTTTCATACACATTATGGCCTCAAACCTGCAAACTCACTTCGGAGTAACTTTAACTCACGTGAATATTCCTGTTTAAGTTGACTGCCCATGTGAGTACAATTAGATACATAAGTATTTGCAGGATAAGGTCTCTGGGTCCATGGGGGGCATTAGATGGGCTTCAGTTTCACCTTTGGTCATTATTTTCTGGCTTTCTACTGATTCATATCTGCTCCTTGTCCCCCCCCCACCCCCACCACCACTTTGCATGTGCCTGTTCTTTTCACTTCTGGCTAATGGGCTTTAGATGGGACTCAGGTTCCGACCCTTTGACTTTAGATGAGAATCGGATAACTAATATCCCCATTGACTGAAGATGGGAATCAAGTTCCTAACCTTCTTAGGCACTGCTGCAAATCCAACTGGACACCTACCTACATTTTGGATGCCTAAAATCTTGGTGCATGGGAAAGAACAAAGTTCAAATGGGACCCCAGAGACTAAAGTCGGCACTTTTTCACAACACCCTATAAAGCAAAATATATACAAAAATCCAGTAATTCCCAACCTTTTCACGATAGTGTACACTTAACAACCCCACCAAACCGTTCTCAGGCCTCCATCAAAGCCAATTCTATTTTCTGTTATGATTTTTATCTTTTATTATTATGAACCCTCTGCAATACACTTGCAGACCCTAGGGGTCCAGGGACCCTAGGTTGGGAACCGCTGCAATAGTCAATACGTAATTATGCATCATTGCTATTTTTTGGCAGGCACAAATCTGACCCTTAGATTTAAACACTCCAATAGTGGGGGGTGACAATCACATTTCAAATAAGCATTCACAATTCATAGTTCAAGGAGTGTCTACCCATGTAGCTATTTTAAGATTTAATAACTCGAGTTTTCCTTGAAGACAGCACAACAAAAGATATCTGAGCTGTAGCAGCAGGATACCACAGAGAACCAAAATCAGCAATCTCTTGTCTCCATTTTTCATGTGTGAGAAACAAACAGCAACAGCGATTTTTATATTTCCCCTCCTTCCAAAAAATGTGCAAAGACTTTCTTAGCTAAAAGCCACTGGCCGATTTACGAAGCAGGGTCCGGTCATGTCGTAACACCAGCTGCGCATCCTAAGAAGAGTAAATTTATGGAGTGAATGTCTCTTGGGGAAGGCTGCTCATTAAGGAGCAGGTTTCCTACCCAGCTGTTACAAACACAGAGCGAGGTCGTTCATTTTTAAATAGTCATGCTGTAAAGGGGAAGTACTGCAGTTCCAGGATCCTGCAAGCTGCCAGGGAGTTATACTGTGGTGCATGTCACTGAAAACAGCCCTCTAGTGCCATGTGATGTGGCATTAACACAACAACATGTCTCCTATATCATTGCAAAGGGCTTTCTGAACACACATTTTTATAGCTGATTTTGAATGCATAGCATTATTAATAGCATCACTAATTTCCCCCGCCCCACCCCCAATTTAATTAACAGCTTCCCTAATTGCTATCTCTCCTAACTATTGCTGATGTGCATGCTGTGGAAGTATCAAGGCTGTGTGGTCACTTGTTTATTAGTCCATCAAAGTCATTCTGTGCTCTGTCAGGTGTTTCCCTTGAAGTGCCTTGGGTGCATGGTGAGAGCTCAAAGGCCTAAGCCAGTGACTCCCATATTATTCTTATGGGTGATTTTGTGAGTGATTTTCTTGTTTGTTTTGTTTTGAAGCCCTTCTTCTGTGCTCTCCAAGGGTAGGTCTACACAACAACGGTATTTCAAAATAAGGCTGCTGTGTAGACATACCCCAAGAGAGACCCTGGAAGGCTCTGAAATGAGCAAAGGAAGTAGCTCATCACAGAACACACAGTTCACTTGTGGAACTCATTTCCAGGGGATTTGGTGAACGTCAAAACCATTATGGGGATCATAAAAGAATTAGATATGTGAGTGGAGAATAAGTCCATCAGTGGCTATTAGCCAACATGGTAAGGATGCAAACCCAGGCTTTGAGTGTCACTAGCCTCTGACCGCCAGAGCTGGGACTGAATGACAGAGGATAGCTACTCAATGGCCGCCCTGGTCTGTTAACTCCCTTGAAAGCATCTGACATTGGGTACCATCAGAAGACAGGATATTGTGGGATGAGGAGACCATTGATCTGACACAGTATCGCTGTTTTTTTGTCCTGCATGCCATTGGTGGTGCATAGAGGAATCACCCTGGTTAAGAAGTCTCAATGGAAATACAGGATTAAGGCTCTCCCCAGACTCCCTAGTAGAAGAGGTTTGATTCCAATTGAGCAGCATGCAGTTCACTGAGCGAGGAGCCCTTAAAAGGCCAGATCAGTGTTTTCCCACTTACACACCTGCCCAAAGACCCCAAGGATAAAATTTTCAGATGTGCCACAGTCATTTAGGATCCAGAGTATGTTTCCCTCCCCCGCAAAAAAAAACACTTACATGCCCAAGTCTCCTTGCCAAGGGGCTTAGGTACCTAAGTCACCTTGGCACTTTTGAAAATGTCAGTCTATATTTAGGTACCTAAACAAGGGCCTTACTTCCAGACTGGCTGAGCAGCTGCAGCTTGCACTGACTTGGATGTAGTTACTCTTGATTTACACCCATGTATTTGAGATTGAAATGAGGCCCATCTGGTGTGATCTTTTTCCCGTTGACATTAATGGGGGCTTTGCCTTTGACTTCATTTGGAACAGAATGGAGCCGATATTGGCTGTTTATTTTCTGTTCTCCCCATCCATAGCAGGCTGTGGCAGCCTTTATAGAAGAAAGAATCGGGATTGTCAAAGGTTTTTTTGTTTTTTTCCCTCCTTGTTCACATTAACAATATAGGCCATTTGCAAGCACATCCCTTGCACTGCAACCTTGAAATATTATAACCTCCTTTGGTCTCATTTTTGTGTCACTGCAATAATAAAAAAAAAGCAGCATCTGAAGAAGTGAGTTAACTCACGAAAGCTCATGCTCTAAACTTTTCTGTTAGTCTATAAGGTGCCACAGGACCCTTCGTTGCTCTACAGATCCAGACTAACACGGCTACCCCTCTGATGCAATAATACAAGCACTCGCCAAATGCACGTGTGCGGAGTGTACATCTTTTTAAAGAAATCATCTGTAACTGACCATCACTTACACGTCTGTTTGCGGGACTGCCCACAGCTGGTGCTGCTGATACCCACAGTACACAGACAGCAGGAAAATAACTACCCTGTTGCTACAGTTAACTGAAAAAAGAACATCTGGGCCATGTCATAATAGATAACGTGAAGGCTGGGAGGTTTTTTGGTGTCATTTGCTAATCTGACCCTTTGGGGAGTATGCTGAGAGATCTCTAAACAACAGATTATTTTTGCTACACAAACACAGAATCTGGGCTCTGGTTTGGTTTTGCTGTGCTTCTTGTAGTACCAGACCACAGGGTTTTTTAGGTAGTTTTAAGCATCCTTGATGTGCCTCTAAGCCGGGGCTGGTACATAATTAAAGTACCTGCTGGGAGTGTTTTAACAGCCAGTGACTGCCAATCCGTAAAATTCCCTGACCACCTCCTCTTCCCAGCCACAAGGTGCAGTAGGAGCTGTGTAAATGCTACTAAATGAGCTAACCATCCCTTAAAGATTTCGCAGATCATTTAACCCCATGTTATGCCTGCATTGCATTGCTGCAGACTATCCAGAGTTTTTAAGGCCAGAAGAGATCATTGTGTTCATCCAGCCTGATCTCCTTTCTCCTGAAAGCCAGAGAATTTCAACAATAGACTTCACCATAGCAGCGCCAAGCAGCGGGGATGACAGTGGTAGGGGGGCCTTGTATCTCACCTCTGAAGGGGTGGGGTCAAGAGTGGCAAAGGCACGACCAAGAGCAGAAGGGCATACCACCCTGACCATCGTGCTGCCCTCCCCGCCAGCCGCGTAGAGCTAGAGTCACACTGCCGCGACATTTCAAGACACTCTGGGTCTTCTAGAAATGCTGGGCACAGGGGCAACTGCCCCCTTTGCTCTCCCTTGTCAAGAATCTGATCAGTAAGGCAAAACTATCCTTCCACTGAGCTTGGTGAATAGCAAGTCCCCTGGAATTCTATGGGTAATAATCAGGCAATGAGGCAGAACATTGTAGGAGCATGGTTGCCTGCCTTAAGTACATGCTTACTCATGGTAAGCTGAGGTCATGGCTTCAAGCCAAGCCAGGGCTGCACTGAAGTTCCCAAAGTGTACTGCTGTGAGTCTCTTAATTCCTATTCAAGAGACCACACTAAAGATATGTCTACAAGTGCAGAGGATCTTTGCTGACAATTTTGTCCGTGATAGGGTTGGAAGGGACCTCAGGAGGTCATCTCGTTCAGCCCCTTGCCTAAAGCAGGATCAACCCCAACTAAATGATCCCAACCAGAACTTTGTCAATCCTGGACTTGAAAACCTCGAGGGATAAAAATTCCACTACCTCCCTCAAAAACGCATTCCAGTGCTTCACCACCCTCCTGGTGGAAGAGTTTTTCCTAATATCCAAATCATTCTAATAAACAAGTGCTGCTTTGTGTGCACATTATTTTCCACAGGTGTTTAGCTACACAGCATATGCATCGCTGATGACAGACGTTTACGGTGGGATGCAAAGCAAATCATTACTTTAGCCAGGTGGATAGGGGTGTGTGGTAACCACAGGAAGCAGCGGTCCTGAGGCAGTGGGAGAGGGAGTCCTCAGCTTGAGTCCCCACCTCCCTCTCTAACTCAGCACAGCACATTCCGTCTTCCTGCCTCTGCTCACACTGTAGGAGGCAGCAAGAGTGTTTTACAATAATGATTTATTTTGTGTCCCAGAGCAGTGATGGCGCCAGCCGTCAGCAGAGAGCAAATAGGGATGAGCACATACCTGCAGGCAGGACTGCTGAGTTTCAGAGACCCGTCACTCCAGCTCTGTGTCGTGGAACAGATCTAGAGGGCAATTACACCCATAAAAGCAATCAAGAGTCTTCACTGGCAGATCAGTGCAAAAAACTAAAACTGCTGCCATTGATTTTATCTTTGTGCTGAAACTCATCGGTTTCACTGCAAAATATGACTTCACTAGTATGGCTTTTGGGGCCCAAAATCTGACTTTTTGTATCAAAATCATCAAGTGTAGACATAGTTTTGATTTCTGTTGTGACACAGAAAGGGTGCAAGTATCATAATATCCTGAATAATGTATATGCCCTTTTGTGCGCCTAGTTACACTGGCAGCCTGTGACACAGAACTCAGACCAACCAGATAATCAAAATTCAAGTAATAGATTTCTTAATAATAATCAATAATCCATTTCCCAATTGCATGTTGTACTGTCATGAAAAGCATATGTAAATCTGCCATCATGAAAAGATTTGTTTTTGAGTAAGGGCCAAGTTACACTGATATAAATTCCATAGTCACTCCATGGCAATCAGTAAAATTGCTTGTTTATATTGATGTGGCTTTTGCACCAGACAAAAGCCCTTAGTTCAAGTCATTGATTTTGGAGAGCTAAAGTCCAAAGAATTATTATCGGGGGTTGAAAGAAAATGAAAAACTGAGAATGCTAAGGACTGATCGCTTCCAATCTTTACAAAAGGAAATTTTACAGGCATTGTGTCTATATTTTGCTGATGTATTCTTAGAAAAACAAAACAAATGGGCCAGAATATCAGCTTGTGTAAATCCATGTAACTCTGAGGAAGTCCATGGAGTGGTGCAGGTTTATAAACAGAGGATCTGGCCCTAAGTTTCATAGGTAACATTGCTCCAGAAAAATAGTTGTTAGAACAACAGTGCACTGTTCGCTACTTAATAATGCCTTTCAGGTGACATCGCAAAACGCATAACAAACATTTATTAACCATGTTGCATGGCATTCCTGAAAGCTAGACAGGCACTTTCATATACAAAGAAATTCTGGGTAAGTCTAGGGAGCCTGCAGCAGCCAGCAGCCAGCTCCCAGCTCCCAGCCCAAGATAAAAGTGCTCGTGTTAGGGCTCTAAATGCAGCTATGTAGACAGCACTTGCACATGGCAGCTTGTCCTGGGGGCTTCTGTAGAATTGCAGCATGGTAGCACTCAGTGAAAATGCTCTGTGCACCAACGTGGATGCTTCTTAACCCACCTCCCGGAGAGGAGGTAGCTATGGTGATGGGACAAGCCCTACCGTTGTCACATCATTGTCGACAGTGGGGGTCAGATGGGCGTAACTGAAGTGTAGAGCAAACCTGAGCCATGACGTCCACGCTGCTATTTTTAGCATGGTAGCTTGACCCCTGGGCTGGGAGAGGTCCACTGTCAGCTGCAGTGAAGGTATACCCTCTGTCATGGCTGTCACTGGGAGAGGGGGCAGTTGCCAGAGTCCCTGGTGACTTAAAAAGTCCTGGAGCTCCAGACTGTCACTGCTGCTACCACGGCAGCAGCTGGAGCCCTGAGCTCTTGAAATCACTGTTGGAGTCCTGTGCAGTGCTGAGGCCTGGCTGGGGGAGGGGTAGTCCGAGCCCTGCCCCTTCCACCCGAGTCCCCACCCTTCCAGGGCACTTATTGCTGTCCCGTCCCTACACGTTTCCCAGGCCCAGCAAAGCCCGTCATCAGTCCCACCCTTTATGTTACCTAATTATGAAGGGGTCACGAAAGACCCTTAGCCACAAGCCATAGCTTCCTGCATCACCAGTCTTCCTCTCAACCGTAGCTCCAGCCTAAAGCAAGTTTTAGCAGGAAGTGGAAATGTGCTGCAATGGAGAGACTCCTTGCAGGAGAAAGTTCTGTGCAGCATGAATAAGGGTGACAGAATCTGGCCATGTGCTATTGTATTTAAATAATCTTGGAACATAAGACTGGCCACACTGGCTCAGACCAAAGGTCCATCTAACCCAGTGTCCTGTCTTCTGACAGTGGCTAATGCCAGGTGCCCCAGAGGGAATAAACAGAACAGAATAGGTAATCCTCAAGTGAACCCTTCCCTATCACCCATTTCCAGTCTCCGACAAACATCTTTTGTCCAGGTGCTGATCAGTGGTCCCTGTAAGCTGAGCACTGGGGTGGGCACCAGGAGATATTCACACCAGCCAGTGCAGAGCATCCACAGCTGGCAGTGTGTGTTTCTATGGTGGTGCACATCCAGACATGCCTGGGTGAACATTACAAAATGTACTCCACCTATGGATCGGGGAAAAAAAACTTGGAGGGAACATTGGTGCGGACCTAGATCTATGTGTATTGTGTTTGCTGTATTTATTTGTATTTACCTTCAGTGTCCTCTACTTGTGGAAAATATAACTAAAATTTACGTATGGTTAAAATGCCGGTTATTTGAGAATTCCAGATAATAGAATGCCAGATATGAGTTTACTGTAAAATTTAAAAGTCAGTAGGACCAAAAATGTTCAGTTTGTTTCAGACTGACGTGCCAGAAAGCCTCAAAGATTTTCAGAATTTTATTTTGTTTTATTTTTAACCAGTTACGTGCTAAACTGGAAAGACTTGTTCTTCACTCGTCCAAGAAGCAAACAAAAGAAACCAGTCAGTGCATTTTTTTCACTGCAATTTTAAAATAATTTTCGGCTTCTTTTTCTTTTTACGGAATGACTGAAAGTGATACATATCCTTCCTTACATTGCACATCTGTTGGTTTCTTAGTTTTGCAACTGGTGGGCAGCCACAGCTGATGTTTTATTAGAAAAGATCACAGAAAGATTTGCTGGGCTTTGTGTTTAAAAAGAAATGCCATAACGTGAATTAGAACCACTCCCATTTTCAAACAAAAAAGTACTACATGGTGTCTGCTACATTGTCCATTACATTTTGCTTTACTGTCTTCTTGTAGAGTACTAATAAAACTGCAGATATTAACTGTAATGGAACAGCTCTAGACCTGTATGCCCCCTGGTGGAAGAGATCATTCATACAAAAGAATCTAACGTAGATCCCATATTGTTCAAAAGTTAAAAAGTGTGACCTATAGAGAGAAACGCATATTCCTTTAATATAAGTTATTTGCTTGATTGTTTCCATTATGTTTCTGCACAATAGAATTTGTAAGTTGGTATGTAGAAAGCCTCTAACAAATTGTCTGTCGTACTTTTTATAAAATTTTGAGGGCGGGTTTATTATTTTTAAGGTCTTTATTATCACTTTAACTTGTGACACTCATTTTATTAAAATAAATTAATGTTGCGTACTGTACAAAGCTATTGAACCATATGTAGTTAGGGACACACATTTGATAGGTGGAATTGTGCTTTCCTTTTAAGGAAGCTTACAGCTCCGATACAAGTTGAGTACGGATGGCTTCCACATTTTCTCCATTGACTCTGGAAACCTTGCCAACCGGCAGTTACACCATGTGAAGATCAACAGAGAAGGAAAAGAACTCATCATTCAGGTATCAAAGTTTTCTTTCAGGGTCTGATTCTGTCCCTGCACACAACCTCAAGTAGTATCTTATGCCACAAATAGTCTTGTTAATTTCAACAGGCGTAACATAGTAGGTTTGATGGAAATATCTACTTAGTGGTTGTGAGCAAAGGATTCACTGGCTACGTCTACAAGTGCACGCTACATCGAAATAGGCTATTTCAATTAATAACATCTACACGTCCTCCAGGGCTGGCAACGTCGACGTTCAGCTTCAACGTTGGGCAGCACCACATCAAAATAGGCGCTGTGAGGGAACGTCTACACACCAAAGTAGCACACATCGAAATAAGGGTGCCAGGAACAGCTGCAGACAGGGTCACAGGGCGGACTCAACAGCAAGCTGCTCCCTTAAAGGGCCCCTCCCAGACACACTTGCACCAAACAACACGAGATCCACAGAGCCGACAACTGGTTGCAGACCCTGTGCCTGCAGCATGGATCCCCAGCTGCCGCAGCAGCAGCCAGAAGCCCTGGGCTAAGGGCTGCTGCACACGGTGACCATAGAGCCCCGCAGGGGCTGGAGAGAGAGCGTCTCTCAACCCCTCAGCTGATGGCCGCCATGGCGGACCCCGCTATTTCGATGTTGCGGGACCCAGATCGGCTACATGTGCCCTACTTTGACGTTCAACTTCGAAGTAGGGCGCTATTCCCCTCCCCTCATGGGGTTAGCGACTTCGACGTCTCGCTGCCTAACGTCGATTTCAACTTCGAAATAACACCCAACACGTGTAGCCATGACGGGCGCTATTTCGAAGTTGGCGCCGCTACTTCAAAGTAGCATGCATGTGTAGACGTGGCCACTGTGAGCAATGCTTGCAGAACATAGCTCTTACCAGACTGAATTGTCACATGATATGTTGATTATAATCTGAAAAAATGCATATGATGCAGATTATTAGATTTTTATGGCCAGAAGGGACCATCATGATCACAGAACCTGACCCACCCAGTCCTGCAACAGTGCCATAACCTCTGTCACAGTTATGGAAGTCCTCAAATCTCCAAGACTGTGGCTACGTCTACACGTGAAGCCAACATCGAAATAGGCTATTTCGATAAATAACGTCTACACGTCCTCCAGGGCTGGCAACGTCGACGTTCAACATCGACATTGCACAGCACCACATCGAAATAGGCGTTGCAAGGGAACGTCTACACGCCAAAGTAGCACACATCGAAAGAAGGGTGCCAGGCACAGCTGCAGACAGGGTCACAGGGCGGACTCAACAGCAAGCCGCTCCCTTAAAGGGCCCCTCCCAGACACACTTGCACCAAACAACACGAGATCCACAGAGCCGACAACTGGTTGCAGACCCTGTGCCTGCAGCATGGATCCCCAGCTGCCGCAGCAGCAGCCAGAAGCCCTGGGCTAAGGGCTGCTGCCCACGGTGACCATAGAGCCCCACAGGGGCTGGAGAGAGAGCATCTCTCAACCCCTCAGCTGATGGCCGCCATGGCGGACCCCGCTATTTCGAAGTTGAGGGATGCGCAACGACTACACGGTCCCTACTTCAACGTTGAACGTTGAAGTAGGACGCTATTCCTATCCCCTCATGGGGTTAGCGACTTCGACGTCTCGCCGCCTAACGTCGAAGTTAACTTCGAAATAGCACCCGGCGCGTGTAGCCATGACGGGCGCTATTTCGAAGTCAGTGCCGCTACTTCGAAGTAGCGTGCACGTGTAGACACGGCTTGTAAGTTACGTAATTTCCACCATTTACTCCAGTTGAAAAAAGCAAGTGACCCATGCCCCATGCCATGGAGAAACTCAAACCTGCCCCTCTGCATGGTCTCGGCCATTCTGCCCATGGGAAAAAATTCCTTCCCAACCCCTGCACAAGATCTTAGACACCTGGGAGATAATTCTCTGTAGCAGCTCAGAGTCTTCCCATCTAGCATTACACCTCAGGTCACTGGAGATACTATCTAATAGCCATGACAGATACCACTGTCAGCAGCCTCGTCACAAGCACTCCCTCCATAACCTCCTCAGGCTCAGTATATTTACCAATTTGAACAGGGCAAATATGCCTTCATGGGGATGTGTCTTCAAGCTGAATGTGACCCACAGTGTGACTACATGAGAGGGAGGAAGTACTGATAGGGTTAAAGTATATGACTATTACACACATAGGGTTATGTCTGCATATCAGCCATATTCCAAAATAAGCTTTTCCAGAAGAGCTATTCCATAATAACTTATTTTGAAATAGCGCAGCTACACATAAAATGCATTTCCAAATAGCCCTCAGCTATTTCAAAATACTGCATCTACACACAATGGAGCCTGTTTTGAAATAGAGCCATCGGACACACTCTGGCTTATTTCAAAACAGAATCTATTCCCTGTCTACATAGCCCCTATTTCAAAATAGCTATTTTGAAGTAAGTTGTATTCCTCAGCGGCTGCTTCTACACATGCCACCTCCCATTGGAGGTGGCATGGTAATGAGGCAATTCGAAGCAGACTAAGAGGCGCTAATGTGCATATTCAGCATCTCATTAGCATAATGGCAGCTGCACGAATTTCCAAGTGCAGACTTCAAATTGCGGATTGACAGTGTAGATGGGGCAGCTTTGAAATAAGTGCCCCACTTTGATATTCCCTTACCTGATCTAGTTCTGTCGGAGTAAGGGAATGTCAAAGTGGTGACGCTTATTTCGAACCTGCCCACATCTACACGTTCAATCTGCAATTCGAAGTCTGCGCTTTGAAATTCATGTGACTGTCATTATGCTAATGAGGCACTGTGTAGAAGCAGCCATAGAATGGGGTTTCCCTATTTCAAAATAAGCTAACCGCTATTTTGAAATTATTTCAAAATAGCAGTTGCATTGTGCAGATGCTAGGGAAGTTGAAGTAACCTTGCTGTGTAGACATAGCCATACTGATAAGTCTGTTGACTTCATCAGGACTCGCTGTGTAAATGCTCAGCTTAGTAACAAGGGCAAAATCCAGCCTGTGAAATGCATCTACCCCATGAACTGTGACGATCTCCCATCAGTTGACGAGAACCCCAAAGGCGACACCCACTCCAAGCCAGTAATTCTTGTGGTCCCTTCATGAAGCTACGCTGAATCCAGGCCCTTGTAGGGCAAACAAGTAACTTTGTTCTATCTTGTTTTTCAAGGGGAGCGAGTGCACAGCAATGTCTTGTTCTCTCATTCCCGGGGGAATTCTGGCAGCTTTTTGGCAAGCTTCTGCTTATTTGCTAGGGCTGAACAGTATTTTGTGGCTGTCATTAATTAGAGGAGAAGGAAGGGCAGAGACAGGAAAGGAAAACAGAGGTAAAGAAGGGGCAGAGTGAGAGAACATACACCTTCTTCAGTTTCAGTGCCTTGGCATAAAAACTATACTCGGGGTTGCCAAAGTTAATCTAACACTTAGTAGGTGGACCTGATTCTGATCTGCGTCTAATGCAAGCTTCTTAGTGATGGCTGGGATTTATCCCACACACCGATCTTCTAATGTGACAGCTTTTCCCATGCTGTGCTAATCCTTGGCAGCCAATTTCCAGCTAGGCTTCATTTGTTTGCCTGCTTGCTGCAGTCAGAGATTAGTAGGTAAGAATTCTCAGTGGGGGCACAAGCACTTGTCAAATGTTTTTAGTTTTCCTGCAGGAGAGGTTTCTTTAAAGCCCTGCTGTACAAATACTCTGACACACCTTTTAGCTTTTCCCTGCAGAATTAAAACATGTTAATTCTGCCCTCGATGGCAGGCAGGTATTACTTGTTTCCACTGTACACATTTCCTAAAAGGCTGGTCTAAAGCAACTTTAGGGCTCTGAATGCAGCAATAACTAACTGTGTTTATGGGCCTGTTCCAGGTTGATCAAGTTCTCAAACTCAAGCAGAACCTCTCAGAGATTGACTTCAAGGCCATCAAATCGCTCACCGTGGGCAAGGTTGAAGGTAGGCAGGACAAATGGCATGCTGGTGTGGCAATGGTGCTGTTACTTGTTGGTGATTATCTGTGCAGTGTAGTGGGGTGGTTGCCATTTTTTTAACCCTGTAAGGGCTGACCATTACAGAGCTGTTATTTATATAGCCGCAGAAGCCCAGTGAAAAGCTTCTTGGTAGAAATGTTGGTGATGTTACTTGTTTGCCCTCATAACAATGTTAACCTCTCTCCTCTGGTTGAGTCATGTAGAACAGGTGGGTGGGAAGGTCCAGTGACCCATCAGGGCATAAAGGCTACTCCTGAAGTTCGGTATGTCCTGATATAGAGCCCTGTGTGATGTGCAGCTAACTACCCTCAAGTGGAAGGACAACTTCATGATCCCATGCTAGAGCAGGTTTTACCTCCTATCTACCCTCCTTGAGGTCTTTCCTCTCTCCCTTCCCACTGAGTGTTGCATTAGAGAAGCTCACCCAGGCCTGCTGACTGTGGGGAGTAGGGTGAAGAGAGTAATTGCCTTGGGACCTGGCATTTCAAAGGGGCCCAGAACCGTGACCAAAGTAGCAGCAGCCTCTGGAGCTCTGACCTCCTTTGCAACACCATTGTAGTACTGTGCCACC
The DNA here is from genome assembly GCF_033958435.1 of Carettochelys insculpta. Lineage (NCBI taxonomy): Eukaryota > Metazoa > Chordata > Testudines > Carettochelyidae > Carettochelys > Carettochelys insculpta. The sequence continues at coordinate 69,881,587 of NC_134144.1, forward strand.
ACTCCATGTGTGGCTCTAAAGGAGTGGGGGGGGCGCATGGCTGACTGCCCTAAGCTCCACCCTTTCCGCACTTGGCCCCGCCCCTTCCCAGGGCAGGGGGCCATGTCCTGCTCCGACCTTGCCTCCAAGGCCACAGTGGCTGTCGGCCCTGCTCCACACAGTGCAGGAGCTGCTATTCTGTCTATTATTTACACAGGCCAGGTGAGCTGGGGGTACCTTTCGATTCTCTCTCCTGTTACACTGCACACTCATCTCCGGCCCAGGGGGAATCTGCCAGAAGCTTTAAGCAAAGAATCCTTATTTCTCTATTGTCCAAAGGGCCACTTATTGTCATTTAACTACTCACATTCCTTCCTGACCCGAACCTACTTATGTCTTTAGTGTGACAAAAGAACACTGTCAGCAAACTGGACATCCACATCAAGTTTGCCATCTGGAAAGCTTAGCACTTAAATCTCTGTTGCCCCTGCAGTTTAGAGGTTCACTAACTGCCCCCAGAGCCTGTGGAATTGAAAGCCTTTTTTGGCAGACAAGAAAACAGACATCCACTTGTGTCCATGTGGCAGCTATTAACTGTACACAGTAACATCAGCACACTCATTGTCATTCCTTGCCTAGCATAAGTAAAGGTACTAATATTACGGCTAGCCGAGAGCTGATGCTTGGCCTGCATATAAGCATACAACAAGAATCCAAGCTGTACAGGGCTCTTTTAAGTACCTCAGTAGCTGGCATTCTTAGTGCCACACTAGGCAAATTGGAGGATTGGGCCAAAAGAAATCTGATGAAGTTGAACAAGAAGTGCAGAGTCCTGCACTTAGGCTGGAGGAATCCCAAGAACTGCTACAGGCTGGGAACCAACTGGCAAAGCAGCAGTTCTTCAGAAAAGGACCTGGGGATTACAGTAGATGAAAAGACGAATATGAGCCAACAGTGAGTCCTTGTAGCCAAGAAGGCTAATGGTGTACTGGGCTGCATTAGTTAGAACATTGCTATCATATCTAGAGAAGAGATTATTCTTCTTTATTCACCATTGGTGAGGCTGGATCTGGAGTATTATATCCAATTCTGATCCCCCACCCCCATTGCAGGAAGAGTGTAGGGGGCAGGGATAGCTCAGCGTTTTGAACATTGGCCTTGTAAACCCTGGGTTATGTGCTCTACCCTTGAGGGGGCTGTTTAGGGAGCTGGGGCAAATAGATTGGGAAAAAAAGGTAAATATGTGAGGGATGGTGATAGGTCCTGCTATGAGGTTACAGGGGGCTGGACTCAATTACCTCTCAAGGTCCCTTCCAGTTCTATGAGATAGATAATGCTCTGGAGAGAGAATCCAGCAGAAGGTGAGTAAAATGATTAGGGGTCTGGAGCACATAACTCATGAGGAGATGCTGAGGGACAACTGTGTCCAGACTCAGCAAGAGAGTGTGGAATAACAACAAGCTGTACACTCACACCAAAATGCAAGTCTACAGAGCCTGCATCCTCAGCACCCTCCTTTATGGCAGCGAGACTTGGACCCTGTATGCCCTCCAGGAAAAGAGGCGGAACGTCTTCCACTTGCGCTGCCTCAGGCGCATCCTTGGAATATCATGGAAGGACAGAGTGACCAACACCGCCATCCTCGAGCAAGCTGGAATCCCAACCACGCACACCCTCCTCGGGCAGTGTCGACTCCGCTGGCTTGGCCACATCCACAGGATGAATGATGGAAGGATTCCAAAAGACATCCTGTATGGTGAGCTAGCCTCTGGCAAAAGACCTCCCGGACGCCCCCATTTGCGCTACAAAGATGTCTGCAAGAGAGACCTCAGAGAGGTAGACATCGAGCTGGACAACTGGGAAGAACTAGCAGATGACCGCAGCAGATGGAGGCAGGTGTTACACAGGGGCCTTCAGAAGGGCGAGTTGAAGATCAGACAGCTAGCAGAGGAGAAGCGAGCGCACAGAAAGCACAATAAGGACTTGCCAGACACCCACCACATCTGCAAGAGATGCAGCAAGGACTGTCACTCTCGTGTGGGTCTTCATAGTCACAATAGACGCTGTAAATGAAGTCCTCAATTGAAACTATAAAGGGCGCGATCCATAGTCTGTGCAGACTGAAGGATGCCTACAAGAGGCTTGTTTAATCTACAGAAGAGAAGTATGTTGTTCCTCACATCCGGTACTAAAGTTCTGTAGTTTGCTAGGGTTGGAAACCCTCTTACCCAAATGGTGTCGGTAGTGACTGCTATAGGTAGGATTTAGCCTACAGAATGCCCCCAATTACTTGAACAAAAGTCTCAGCCTGAGGCTTTTTCCCAAATCCAGTTTTAAACTACATTTCCCTTAATCCAAATATCTCCCCTCTATTTGAATTGCATATGACGGTGCCCTGCGCTCTCTGTCCAAAAGGGGTGTCTGGTATATGTTCAGTGCTGTTAAACAGCTGCTGTGTTTCATCGCAGAGGTGGCTGCCTTTTAGACAGAAAGGCCAAAGCAGAGTTCTGCAGTCTTCACATCTCACATGCACACCCGTGACATTAAATAGCAGACGTGGCTGAGTACAAAAGATAGGGTTGGTCCTAAGCACTTTGGCTTGTCAGGTCCTGCGTAATCGATGTGACCATTATCATTATTAGGAATCTAGCCTACAGAATGCTTACAACGATTCCCTCGATGTGTTCATTTATAGGTCATCTACTAGCGGATATATACTAGTGCTCCAGAATAATGGACTCAAATATGATTTTTTTCTTTTACTTCCACTCAGCTGTCTCTGTTATCCAAGGGCCAGATTTTCACCATTGCACAGTGCTTATAACTGAGTCCAGCTTCTTCAGAAGCATTCCTGAAACAGCCAGATGTTCTGAGTTGGCCAGAGCTTGGCCCCTCCCATTAATTAAGAGCTGTTAGTAGCCGAAGTGAAAGCAGAGGCCTTGAGAAAATTTTACCACTGTATTTTGCTAGAGGGAGAAGTGATGGGAATGATGCTTCTTTGCATCTCTCTTCCCGACTTTCTCCTTCTGTCCAATCACAACCTTCTATTTCCTCACTGCTTCATTTCACCACTGTGTGTCAACCCATCTGATCCTTTGCTGCCCCACCAGATGTTCGTTACCACTTCTGATTGCTTAGGATTTCTTAGTGTAACCCACACATCCATCTAGATGTGTGGTTAACTGTCCTATATTAGTGGTACCTAGACCACTTCACAGAGAAAGGTTAAGTGTCCTTTACAGCAAACGATTAGCAGTGGCTGGCCTTTAGCTCAAGCTGTAGAGCGGCCTGTTGTAAGCTCCAGAAGTCCCAGTTTTGAGTCTCCCTGGAGGTGGTTACATTAGGACTTACTTTTTCCCTGTTTCCTGTTAGCTTAGAAGGCATAGGAGAGGTCAGAGGAGAATGTCATAAAAGAATAAAATGTTTTTTGTGACACTTTCCTTCGATAGCACATAAACACAGCTTTATTTCTTGCAAATCACATGCTTAGAACATAAGACATTCTGAAATCACAGGGCAGCTTCTCCAGTTCCACTCTGTCTGTCCAAAACCCACCTATGTTTATTTCTGCATCACTGGAACCCCTCTTCAGGAGTTGCCCTTGGTTCTGGTGTTGCATTCCAAAGGTGAAATCCCAACCCTGTTTATATCAAAGAATGCTAGCCTGGTATCAGAAGATGGAGGCTGAATTTTCTCCTTCAACACAGACTTCCTATAAAGCCCTTGGCAAGTCACTTAGTCTCTCTCTACCCTGTCTGTAAAATGAGGAAAATTGCATTTTTATACAATAAAGATTATGGCCAGTACACCACTGTCTTTTCTTGCCTTGAAAGTAAAGTTTAAATTTAAATCTATCTTGTCTATCCATGATACTTACATGCCCCCAATGCCATAATATACAAGCACCTCATGAGCATTCATTGACTTTATCTTCACTGCATCCCACTGACATAGGGAAATATGATCATTCCCATATTTTGTTCTTGCTGTTCCATAGACACAGAGCTGCAATGCAGAAGGATTTATCCAAAGCTCATTGACTCATTGAGAATCCGTGCATTAATATCGACAGGCACTGGATTCAGGTCCCAAGTGGCTTGTCCTGAGTCATGAAATAAGTCAAGGCTGATTATGGAACACACAGCTGAGCTCCAGACCAGCCACTCAACTATAAAACCATCCTTCTTCGTGGCCATGCCTCAGTGGTAGTCCCTAGATCACACACCCTTCCGTGTGCCCTCTATACATTAGTTGAACCTAAGTATGGTTATGTGTTTGCAAATGTAGGCAAATGGCAACACATAACTCAACATACTAGATTTGTTTAAATCAGGATGTGTTGTAAATGTGTTTAAAAAATCATTGTGCTGCTGGCGTGAAATGGTTATTATTTCCATAGCACTCTAATAAGACAGATTATTGTTTTCTAAAAACCAGTATTTCTTAAATTATGTTCCACAGAACACTGGTGATCCATGAACAACTCGCATGTGCGCCATGGTGGCACAGCAACTAGCAACGACATACTTCTCATGTATATATTTTCAGTTCTTGAAACCAGATACAATGCTACTTCTCTATTGCTCTGTTACATGATTAAATTACTTCATTTTGTTTTTTTACTAGATACGGTTCTGGGTGTTTTGTCTGACAACAATTTTTTTCAGAATATTTTCAAACTGTTGCACATAAAAATGTTATCGGTTGGTGTGCCGTGGTCTCAAAAAGTTTAGGAAACACTGCTATAAACCATAGTTCTTGCCCTGAGAAGATCACAAACCAATTCAGATGAGTCTGTTATTAGATAGGGGCACATGTCCGCTGCAGGTTTTTTCAGAAGGTATACAGAAATCACCAACGGCGATATGGGTGTAGAAAGACTTCATTAACATAAGAACATAAGAATGGCGATACTGGGTCAGACCAAAGGTCCATCCAGCCCAGTATCCCGTCTGCCGACAGTGGCCAATGCCAGGTGCCCCAGAGAAGGACAACAGAAGACAATGATCAAGTGATTTATCTCCTGCCATCCATCTCCTGCCCTTGTACTGAAGGCTAGGGCACCATACTTTACCCCTGGCTAATAGCCATTTATGGACCTAACCTGCAAAAATTTATCGAGCTCTTTCTTAAACCCTAATAGAGTCCTGGCCTTCACAGCCTCCTCCGGCAAGGAGTTCCACAGGTTGACTGTGCGCTGTGTGAAGAAAAATTTCCTTTTATTAGTTTTGAACCTACTACCCATCAATTTCATTTGGTGTCCCCTAGTTCTTGTATTATGGGAAAAGGTAAATAATTTTTCTATATTCACTTTGTCCACACCATTCATGATTTTATATAACTCTATCATATCGCCCCTCAATCGCCTCTTTTCCAGACTGAAAAGTCCCAGTCTCTCTAGCCTCTCCCCATATGGGACCCGTTCCAAACCCCTAATCATATTAGTCGCCCTTTTTTGAACCTTTTCCAATGCCAATATATCTTTTTTGAGGTGAGGAGACCACATCTGCACGCAGTACTCAAGATGTGGGCGTACCATAGTTTTATATAGGGGAAGTATGATATCTTTTGTCTTATTATCTATCCCTTTTTTAATAATTCCTAACATCCTATTTGCTTTACTAACTGCCGCTGCACACTGCGTGGATGTCTTCAGAGAACTATCCACTATAACTCCAAGATCCCTTTCCTGATCTGTCGTAGCTAAATTTGACTCCATCATGTTGTACGTGTAATTTGGGTTATTTTTTCCAATGTGCTTTACCTTACACTTACCCACCTTAAATTTCATTTGCCATTTTGCTGCCCAATCACTCAGTTTGCTGAGATCTTTTTGTTGTTCGTCACAATCCCTTTTGGTTTTGACTGTTCTGAACAACTTGGTATCATCTGCAAACTTTGCCACCTCACTGCTTACCTCATTTTCTAGATCATTGATGAACAAGCTGAACAGGATCGGTCCCAGGACTGACCTCTGGGGAACACCACTAGTTGCCCCCCTCCATTGTGAAAATTTACCATTTATTCCAACCCTTTGTTTTCTGTCTTTTAACCAATTCCCGATCCATGAAAGGATCTTTCCTCCTATCCCATGACCGCCTAATTTACATAAAAGCCTTTGGTGTGGGACCGTGTCAAAGGCTTTCTGGAAATCTAGGTATATTATGTCCACTGCGTGCCCCTTATCCGCATGTTTATTAACCCCTTCAAAGAATTCTAATAGATTAGTTAGACACAACTTCCCTCTGCAGAAAACCATGCTGACTTTTGCCCAACAATCTGTGCTCTTCTACGTGCCTTGCAATTTTATTCTTTACTATTGTTTCTACTAATTTGCCTGGTACTGATGTTAGACTTATCGGTCTATAATTGCCAGGGTCTCCTCTAGAGCCTTTTTTAAATATTGGCATTATATTGGCCATCTTCCAGTCATTGGGTACCGAAGTGGATTTAAAGGATAGGTTACAAACCACTGTTAATAACTCTGCAATTTCACATTTGAGTTCTTTCAGAACCCTTGGGTGAATACCATCTGGTCCTGGAGACTTGTTACTATTCAGCTTATCAATTAACTCCAAAACCTCCTCTAATGTCACTTCAATCTGGGAGAATTCCTCAGATTTGTCACCTAAAAAGGCTGGCTCAGATTTAGGAACCTCTGTAACATCCTCAGCCGTGAAGACTGAAGCAAAGAAATCATTCAATCGCTCCACAATGGCACTGTCTTCCTTGATCGCTCCTTTTATATCTTTATCGTCCAAGGGCCCCACTGCTTTTTTAGCGGGCTTCCTGCTTCTAAACATTTTACTATCATTTTTTGAATTTTTGGCTAGCTGTTCCTCAAAATTTTTCTTGGCTTTTCTTACTACATTATGACACTTAATTTGGGAGTGTTTGTGTTCCTTTCTATTTTCCTCACTAGGATCTGACTTCCACTTTTTAAAAGCTGCCCTTTTCTCTCTCACTAGCTACGTCTACACGTGAAGCCTACATCGAAGTAGCCTATTTCAATGTGGAGACATCAAAATAGGCTATTTCGATGAATAACGTCTACACGTCCTCCAGGGCTGGCAACGTCGATGTTCAACATTGACGTTGCGCAGCACCACATCGAAATAGGCGCAGCAAGGGAACGTCTACACGCCAAAGTAGCACACATTGAAATAAGGATGCCAGGCACAGCTGCAGACAGGGTCACAGGGCGGACTCAACAGCAAGCCGCTCCCTTAAAGGGCCCCTCCCAGACGCACTTGCACTAAACAGCACAAGATCCACAGAGCCGACAACTGGTTGCAGACCCTGTGCATGCAGCACGGACCCCCAGCTGCAGCAGCAGCAGCCAGAAGCCCTGGGCTAAGGGCTGCTGCCCACGGTGACCATAGATCCCCGCAGGGGCTGGAGAGAGAGCGTCTCTCAACCCCTCAGCTGATGGCTGCCATGGAGGACCCCGCAATTTCGATGTTGCGGGACGCGCAACGACTACACGTTCCCTACTTCGACGTTGAACGTCCAAGTAGGGCGCTATTCCCATCCCCTCATGGGGTTAGCGACTTTGACGTCTCGCCACCTAACGTCGATGTTAACATCGAAATAGTGCCCAAGACATGTAGCCGTGACGGGCGCTATTTCGAAGTTAGTGCCGCTACTTCGAAATAGCGTGCACGTGTAGACATGGCTACTGCCTTTTTAACATGGCTGTTAAGCCATGGTGGTTCTTTGTTAGGTCTCATGAGCTGTGTCTACACGTGCACGCTACTTCGAAGTAGTGGCACTAACTTCGAAATAGTGCCCGTCGCGGCTACACGCGTCGGGCGCTATTTCGAAGTTAACTTCGACGTTAGGCGGCGAGACATCGAAGTCGCTAACCTCATGAGGGGATCGGAATAGCGCCCTACTTCGACATTCAAAGTAGGGACCGTGTAGACGATCCGCATCCCTCAACGTCGAAATTGCCGGGTCCTCCATGGCGGCCATCAGCTGGGGGGTTGAGAGATGCTCTCTCTCCAGCCCCTGCGGGGCTCTATGGTCACCGTGGGCAGCAGCCCTTAGCCCAGGGCTTCTGGCTGCTGCTGCGGCAGCTGGGGATCCATGCTGCATGCACAGGGTCTGCAACCAGTTGTTGGTTCTGTGTATCTTGTGTTGTTTAGTGCAACTGTGTCTGGGAGGGGCCCTTTAAGGGAGCGGCTTGCTGTTGAGTCTGCCCTGTGACCATGTCTGCAGCTGTGCCTGGCACCCTTATTTCGATGTGTGCTACTTTGGCGTGTAGACGTACCCTCGCAGTGCCTATTTCGATGTGGTGCCACGCAACGTCGAAGTTGAACATCGACGTTGCCAGCCCTGGAGGACGTGTAGACGTTATTCATCGAAATAGCCTATTTCGATGTTGGCTTCACGTGTAGATGTAGCCTTACTGTGTTTTTTTATTTGGGGTATACATTTAACTTGGCCTCTAGTATGGTGTCTTTAAACAGTTTCCATGCAGCTTCCAGGGATTTTAGTTTAGTTACTCTACCTTTTAGTTTCTGTTTAACTAGCTTCCTCATTTTAGTGTAATTCCCCTTTTTGAAATTAAATGCCAGAGTGTTTGACCGCTGCGGTGTTCTTCCCAACACAGGAATATTAAAAGTTATTATATTGTGGTCACTATTTCCAAGCGGTGCAGTAACAGTTACTTCTTGGACCAGATCCTGCGTTCCAGTCAGGACTAGATCGAGAATTGACTCTCCCCTTGTGGGTTCCTGTACTAGCTGCTCCAAGAAGCAGTCATTTAAGGCATCAAGAAATTTAATCTCTGAATCCCGTCCTGAGGTGACATGTACCCAATCAATATGGGGATAATTGAAATCTCCTATTATTACTGTGGTTTTTTATTTTGATAGCCTCTCTAATCTCCCTTAACATTTCAGCATCACTATCACTGTCCTGGTTAGGTGGTCAGTAATATATTCCTAATGCCATATTCATATTAGAGGAATGAATTGTTATCCATAATGATTCTGTGGAACATTTTGATTCCTTTAGGATTTTTGCTTCATTTGATTCTATATTATCCTTCACATATAGTACCACTCCGCCACCCACATGACCTGTTCTGTCTTTCCGATATAATTTATATCCCAGTATGATAGCGTCCCACTGATTGTCCTCATTCCACCATGTTTCTGTGATGCCTATTATGTCAACATCCTCCTTTGATATGAGGTACTCCAGTTCACCCATCTTATTAGACAGACTCCTAGCATTTGTGTAAAAGCACTTTAAAAAACTACCACTATTTATACGTCCGCCTTTCACAGACGCGTTGGATTTTTTTATATGCAATTGTTTCACATCTGATCTTGCCCATATATTATTTCCCACGTTCCCTATCTGACTAACTTCTAGGGAATCCCTATCTCTGGAGCCTCATGTAAGAGAAGTCTCTGTCCGATCCACGTGCTCCCCCGCACCAATCGGCTTTCCCCCACCTCTTATTTTAAAAACTGCTCTACGACCATTTTAATGTTTAATGTCAGCAGTCTGGATCCACCTTGATTTAGGTGGAGCCCGTCATTCCTGTATAGGCTCCCCCTACCCCAAAAGTGTCCCTAGTTCCTAATAAATCTAAACCCCTCTTCCCTACACGATCGTCTCATCCACGCATTGAGACTCTGAAGTTCTGCCTGTCTATCTGGCCCTGCGCGTGGAACTGGAAGCATTTCAGTGAATGCCACCATAGATGTTCTGGATTTCAGTCTCTTTCCTAGTAACCTAAATTTGGCCTCCAGAACATCTCTTCTACCCTTCCCTATGTCATTGGTACCGACATGTACCACGACCACCGGCTCCTCCCCAGCACTGCCCATAAGTCTGTCTAGATGCCTCGAGAGATCTGCAACCTTCGCACGAGGCAGGCAAGTCACCATACGGTGACTTAAAGAAGTCCCTCCTTAAGAAGGCTGAAATATTATTGGATCTGGGAGGTCACCAAAGAAGCAACAGGTTCTCCATGAATTATATTCTCTAATCACTGAACATTATAGCGCAGCTTTCAAAAAGTGATCACAGAAATCTGCGATGCTCTCAGTTTCCTACTTCAGCAAACCCACGCTTGCTTTTCTTCTGTTCCTTGTTCACTGTCATCTTATTGGCCCTTCAAAACTGGTTTCTCCTGTTTCCTACCTGTCCTGTCTTTTGATGCTTCCCCATTAGCACCTCAGCAATCAGGAGGGAAGAAAATACGTTTCCTGAGGTGCTTTTTAAAGTTGAATCTGCTTTCTTGCTGCAAGGAGCTGAATGAGGCTAGAATTGGACAGCCAGGATAAAATAACTAGGTTGAGGGCAACCTGGCAGCTACCAGGGCTTTTTTTCTGTCGGAACACACCAAAACAGGAATTCTGTCACCTTATTTCTGTTAGAACACCAGAGAAATTTTCACCGCCAGTCCCGTAGCAGCCTGGGTACCAGGCTATTAAAATTGAACACCTTAACCCCTATGAGGAATCATCAGACTAGAGCTCCGGCACCATTTTTTCCTAGAAAAAAAGGCAGGAACTATAGATGAAACAGGAGGATAAGACAAGTTGTCAGAAGTTCTGCCTTTGGTCCCAGATCAGATAGCAGGTGTCATCATCCTGTCTGCTCCAGCATGACACGAAGGTTGCTCCACCCATCTTCTCCACCAGTAGGATTTAGCTGGTGTTTTATCTTAATCCACAGAGGAAATTTTCCTCCATTTCCTTAAGGATTGCACTCTTCAAAAGAAAGCTCTGTCCTCTCTACCAGACACTTCCTGTTTCCCCCTCGGCTTCCCTTTGGAAGCTTTATTTTTAGGCTGAATGGTTGTTATTAGAATTGATTGCAGCTGTCTGCTCTTGAAAGAAGCATGCATTCCAGTGTAAGCCTTCTGTGCTGCTCCATTTTGTTGCCTCAGCCACCCCTTGCTTCCTTGAAATCTTGAAGTCAAACAGGGTGACTTTGGTGGGGCACATTAAAACAATGATGTTGCAAATGGATTTTGACATCTCACAAATGTCCACATTGCCACCTAACACAACACCTCCTTAAAGCGTAGAAATGGGTGTGTGATATTGTCTTAAGTGAGTCTGAGTCATGCTGAACTGAAACCTCTCAGGCACACCCCATTGTGTGAAATGTTCCATAATTTGGGACCGAAGGGCCGGGTCATTGTTTCTGTCCTTTGTGGCCCTTGGAAAGCCGGGTGGCAGTGATGCCGTTGTATATGTCTACACTGCAGTAAAACATCCACAGTTGTTCCAAGGCAGCTGACTCACTCTCAAGCCAACTGACACAAGCCAGGTGGGGATTTTATTGCAATGTGGACATGCCCTTAAGTCACAATAGTTACCCCCACCCCACTCTGGAGCCAGAGACTGCTCGAAGCTGCATTGAGTGCCAACGTTCCTGTCTGAAAGTTATTGCAGGGCAAATCCACTACACCTTTTACTCCAGTCTTGCTCCTGACAATGGAAAAGTTCAGACTGCAGTGAATTAAGAGCTGCTGTTATATGGCTTGTTTTTGTCCAAAGATAGTCACAAGTAGGAGAAATCCGTCCCTGGTTTTAAGTGCTGCCATTGGAACAGGTTTGTATCATGAGTACCGTTGTGCACCAAGCCACTTCTGTGCGGGCTTGCATCTGGCCCCCATGTACATTATGTTTCTCCCAGGTCCAAGCCAGCATCAACAATGCTTCTCAGTTTCCTGGCAGGACGTGGCAGCCTAGTTATATTCATCACCGCAGAACGCCCAGTGCCTTGCTGCACGTTTTCAGAGCAGATGCAGGACTGAGACCACTTCTCTGTCATTCAAATCCAGACCATTTGTTGGTGACCAAAATAACCAGGCCAAGGCTGTTCAGTTGCCCCAGTGAAATGAGGTGGTGTTCTTGATTTATGCCTCACAAAAACATCTTTCTGTTAGTTACATTCAAAGAAGAGACCAAGCGTTGCTTCGGCATGAAGATGAAATTGTCCTTTCTGTCTCTCACCGTGGTCCATCCAGTATATGGTTAAGTCCTACTGAGGGAGAACTTAAATTGATTGTATCTCAAGAAATGGGTCTATCCCATAAAAGCTCATTACCTAATAAATCATTTTGTTAGTCTTTAAAGTGCTACATGACTGCTTTTTTGTTTCGATGGTATACCTGCTTCTGTTGAACTCTGTGACAAAACGCTGTTAAAGTGTACGGCAGGACTCCTGTGGACTTCAGTGGGAGAAAAAGTAGCCCAAAGAGAGAGGACTTTAATCTTCAGCACTGCCAAGTTGACTCTCCTCAGAAGCGTGAAATTGGCTTTTAAAAATAGCTTAGGGGGAATAAAAAGGATACTGCAGAATATTCATGAATTCTCTTTGTCTCACCTTCAGAAGGCCCCTTTGATCCAATGTCTCCAACATGTTAATAGCATTCATTATTTGATTGGCCAATAATGCATATTTTCAAAGGGACAGAGAACAAATGAGGGAAATTGCTCAAGTCCTTCTTAATTGTCTTGGCCCTTTGAACATCGGGTTTTTTTTTCTTTTTTCTTTTCCCCCACTGCCTGGTATAGAAAAAAAAATCAGCTCCTTTACTTCTGCTGAGCATTCTCTAACTGCAGGCTTACTTCCAGCACAGTTTTGAAGATCCCCTCCTGCATTTTGGAGTACCTCTTTTGGGAAACAAGCACAGAAATATTATGGTTTCCCTGGCTGGTGAGCTCCGTTATAGAATGTCATTTCCAGTTACTCTGCTTCTCACTTGTAACTAGCTTGTGACAGTTCCAGGCAATGATATGTAATTCTAAGTGCAAGAGGGCATTATGCATGATGACTGACTTGTTGTTGTGAACCATGTGTATTATTATAGCTTCCAGAGCTGCAGTTATGATAGGGAGTCATTTTATTAGGTGCTGTGTGGCTTAAACACAGTAACACAGTGCCTACCTCAAACATCTTGCAGTTTGGCTTCTTAAAATAATTTGCCTTTGTTTCAATCCAGGAAAAGGAACCACCATAAAATTATCATTATCAGTCACAGATACGTTCAAAGCTGTTGACCTAGATGGAAATTTCTGGTGTTTTTTTCATTTGTCATACCCGCAGCCCTTATGATACATCTGTCTGTGTGGCACCATTTATGTGAAAAAAATACTGTAAGGAAATCATCAGAAAAAAGTTAGAAATGCTTGATCATACGGTAAACTGAGGACAATCATAGAATACCAGAATCATAGAATGCTAAAATTGGAAGGGACCTCAAAAGGTCATCAAGTCCAGTCCCCTATCCTCAAGCAGGACCAAGCACCATCTAGACAATCCCTGATAGATGTTTATCTCTCAATAATGCCTCCCTCTCTAACAACAACAATAACAATCCTGCCAGAGTAAAATGAATGCAGGCAAAAGCTGAATGGGACCTATCCAGTTTATTGCACTGAATGCAGCCAGTACTTTTAGATATCTATTGGGCAGGTGGCATATGTGTTTAAAGGGTGAAAGCAGCTTATGGACCTCAGAAATGCAATATAGCTCCTTGAGGTGAGTTTCTGAACTGGAGGAGCTAAGGGAGACAGAGAGGTACTTATAGGAGATTTTCAAGGGCACAGTAGAATGATCTCACCTGCCTCTAGTCTATTAAGGAGAATGAATACTTTAGGAAAGGAGAATACCAAGATGGAACCAGAGGGACATAATCCCACAATTAGAACTCTCCTTCCAGATGATGTCATGGTGTCTTTTCTCACTAACAGTACCTCTCCATGGTGGGAATCCCATTTATTTGGAAGAGAGGTGATAGTCATGGAAGAGTAAATCATTAGAAATACAAATAGCTGGGTTTGTGATCACTAGGAGAACCACATAATAAATTGGTTACTGGATATAATGGTTGTGAATTTCTCCAGACATCTAATCAGACTTCTGTGCAGTGCTGGAGAGGACGAATGGTCATTGTACATGTAGCCAGCAATGTCATAGGGAAAGGTAGGAGAGCAGTCCAGAAAGCCAAAAGGAGGTCAGTTCTACACTGGGAAACTAAGTTGATTTCAGATATTCAATTGTGTAGCTAGAATCAACTTATATGTAATTGATGTGCATGGCCATTTTCACACTGAGACCTCGTCTGAGGTGAGTGAAGTCTCTGCTCTACACTTACATCTCGCGAGGAGTACATGGGTTGATGCCAACCTCTGATAGGTCAGTTTTGTGCATCCTTACCAGACACACAAAATGGAACTCCTCAGCAGGTTGATCTTCTGGAGTAGTGTAGGTGTAGCCTTAGACTGCTAGATAAGAGCTTAAAGTCCAGGATTTCCAGCTGAATTCTCTGAAATGCTTCCAGTTCCATGTGCAGGTCCAGGAAGACAAGGATAATTTCAGGGTTTATATGTGTGGTTGAAACAATGTCGGGAAGAGATTAGGTACTGGGAAAACTTCTGGGAAATGAGCTGTCTATGCAGGAAGGGTGGACTCCAACAAAGTCAACGGGGAACCAGAATCAGTGAGTTGATATGTCAAATTTAAAAGTCTGTAGAGGAGGTTTACACTACAAGATGGGGGAAGCCAACAAGGGAGGAATTCATTAAAGGGGAATACTATCTCCTAGTTAAGATGTTAGTACAGAAGTTAGCAAATTACAAGTTAAAGTTAACAAGGAACAATGACTCATAAAAGAGTCCCATTTAAATATAACACATGAAAGCAAGTATCTGAATGTTGACAAACTGTGCAATGGCTCATATAAAAAATACTAAAATGTGTGAGCTAAGCCAAAGGCACCCCAAAGGCTGATCAGAAAGGGATGGCAATCTTCTTTTTGGTACAGGCAGTTCAATCCCAATCCATCAAAAAACCAAATCATTGGCATTCTGTTTCAGCAGTTCTGAAGCTAAGAGGATGCTGAATACAAATGTCTGCAATGCTGTGATCACCTAGGATCCTAACACCCCCTATTTCAGAGTCACTTTTGATCACCGCCTTAACAACTAGCATCTGGAGCAAGTGACCCATAAACAGAAGAGTTGAATGCAGTTTTGGTCACCTCACCTGTAAAAAAGATGTATTAAAGCTTAAAGGCACAGAGGAGGGCCATGACTCCAGAACCAGGGTCCACCCTGATACATTAATAGGCAAGAGGTTTAAAATTAACAAAAGTATGGACTTTTTCACACAAGGCACTTCCTGGAATTCATTTGCATGGGATGTTGTGAAGGTCAAGCATATCACTGGGTTAAAAAAAAACTAGATAAGTTCATGGAGAGTAGTCCCATCAATGTCTATTAGCTCAGATGGTTGGGGACACAAATCCATGCTTCATACGACCCTAAGTCTCCAACTGCCTGAAGGTGGGACAGGACAAAAGAGAATGGACCCATTCAAAACTGTTGTGCTCATTCCCTCTGAGGAAGCTGGCATGAACATCTCTGAGGCAAGCTACTAGGCTAGATGGACCATTGTCCATGATCCGTAGCCCATGGACCCTGACCGTTCTTATGACCCAACCCAAATGTTGGCCAACAACCAAGGGAGAGACAAAATTTCCATTTAGATTTGTAAATAACAGTTACATTGGCTGCTGAGATGTCTTGGAGGAAAGAAGAGAATTCTGTTAAGAATGGAAATGATTCAGGTACAGCCCATAGCTGTGTTTTGAAAGTATGCTCAGATGATATAAGGTTAACAAAGTTGGGCACGGTGAATTGTTGGCTAGAAGTCCACCAAAGAAAACTCGGAAAGCTGTGATGAATGATGGCTGTGCCATAAGAGATATTAGCTGTTGCTCTGGATCACTGTGGAAATAAAGCCAGTGTATCATGATAGAACACTATGCTCCCAGAAATGTTAATTTTATTTGGTGTGTAAAGTGGAGGTCAAAGAAGGCTTGTGGTCGTGAAACATCCCATGGCACCTTCTTGAAACATAAACGTCACTTACTGCAGTGTACTAGTGACACAATAATTTGGACAATTGTAATGGCAGTCTGCCAAAAGTCATGCATGTAAGATATACACTTTGTCCTCTTACTCTTTTGTTGGTGCGTGCAGTGCTTAACAGCTCAAGTGTTCCGCCCTAGAAGTAGCTGCCTTTCTCAATTCTGAGTAAAGTTACCTCACTGGTGAATCATTTAGGTTGCAAGTTGCTTTACATTTTAAATTTTTTAGTTCAAGGAGCAGAGATGAAGGAAACAACAGTACTAAATAATATGCACAGTGGAGAGTGCTTCTGAATCAGCAGCTAAGGAATGTAGATGTCATCATAAGAATCATAAAAAATCAATAAATAAATCTAAATCTAATCTTCAATTTCAAGGGCAGTAAATGTAAAAGCATGGAAACCAGAGTAACAAGAGAACAAGAACAATGCAAGATTAATTAACTGAACTGTGAAATCCTGCATAGCTTGCAAGGAAAAGGTGCAAAAGTCCAGCAAGAAGGCAATCACTTGCATTCGTTATTGGACTGACTAATGCATGGACCAGTATAGAAGGCTGAATAAATGTTACTTTAAAAATATGGCATAAGTAAAGTTTGTGACAGGGAAAAGACAGATTACTTTAAGGCATGAGAAAAATTACTAAAAAACAAACTTTTCACCACAGACCCATGAGTCCTGCAGGTAGTCCATTTTAGCCTTACAGTCTATGATTTCTAATAGTTTGAAGTGGCATCAATTATGTGTTCATTGCTCTCCAGACAAACAACAAGACATTGGTAGGGGAAAGCAGAACAAACAGCTATTTATTTACAAGCCAACTCTGTTCATTATAAGTAGCACAGTAGATGTGTGTCTTTAAGGGGGACTTATATGGGGATATTATGCCATACACATGGGTCCAGCTGGAGGAGGAAGGTGACTGGGTGAGAAATTGGTGAATGGGTGGGTATGACGAGGCAAGTTGGCAAATGGTTTTTCAAATAACACTTATTTAAAGCTCCTTTCTGATTGCATTGTGTGTTGCAGACAGTCTGGGGCTAGATCCTGAAGTCTCAAAGGCAAATTCACTTGGCTTTATCGGATGCCTGTCCTCTGTTCAGTATAACCATATCGTTCCACTGAAGGCTGCCTTAAGACATCCCAGCACAGCCCCTGTGACTGTCAAGGGGTCCCTGACTGAATCGAATTGTGGATACATAGCAGAGGCTGATGTGAACACCATCACCACAGTCTATTCGTCGTCAGGTAGGTTTTGTCAGTGTTACCGAGATCAGCTCCCTCCCTTTCTGCTGCCATGGTAACTGTAAAACTGGAAGCAAGAGGGCTCAGAAGCCATCACCACCTGAGTGATAGGGTATACAGATAAAATCTGTTTAGATCCATACCTACCAAAAAAGGCTATATCCTAATAAGAATTTGGGACCAATCCTAAACAACTGATTAAGATCTTGTACTGCCTATAAAATGCCCACAGCACTGTGACATTATGGAAGACTAACATTTGTTTGCAAAGCTGGAGGAGTCCAGACTCTTATCTCAGGAACACACAGTCAGTCTGTGAAGTTTGGTATCATGACTCCACTGCCGGAGATTACAAAGGAAAACAAAAACCTTCTCTGCTGTGGCTTATAATACCACTATTCCCGACCCCAGGAATATGCTGTGAAGTCTAAGGAATTGCACCATAGTAAATATAATTTTACTCTAGCTAGTGGAAATGCATGAATGTTATTCTGTGTGTCTTTCACGGACTACCCATATTGTTTGCTCTGGTTTAAGCATAGGCACATAATTTGAATCTTGCTAGCTGAAAGTCTTAACAGTGCATTTTCCTCTGCAATCAAGAAATTGCCCTTTGGGAATCCTAAGTGGTTTGCATATGTATATTTGTATTCCCAGCAGGTGGGAGGGCTAGAGAACAAATAGAATACTATCAACACTGGCAGGGGCACAAAAGTTGCTGTTTTACTTGCTAGTGCATATGGTAGAGATCTTAATAACCAGAAAGGAGTAACTAATGCAACAGTTGATTTTTTTATTAAAACCCTTGAACTATGAATTCACTTTCATGTCTCTGTTGGATAACTAATAAAGCTGCATGTGCTTTGTATCCCAATGCCAGTTCCTTGACATTTGGACTTTCAGCAGATCTCCCTTTCCTTCAGCGTCTACCCCTGGAACTCAGCAGAAAACAAATGAACCTATCAGTCTTTTTGCATATGGAGAGAAAGAATTATGCTTGCTCTCTGTGTGGGGAATGGGTTACGGTTTCTGGCTGCTTTGTTTCTAAATGCAGAATCCTGGCTCATTTGTGGTGAATGATTTAAAATTGCTATGTGTGTGCATCCACATACGTGTTCACACACAAACTCTGTCCATCGCTGCAGGGGTCAAATTTTGCTCCAACTTATGCCAGAGTAGTCTCTAAAGTTAAGACAAGGATATTTTAAAATCTAACTAAGTCTTACCTAATAAACACGTTTGTTAGTCTTTAAGGTGCTGTAGGAGTGATTGTTTTTTGTAAAGCTAAGTCTCAAAGAGTGGTTCAAAACTCTAATTTCAGATATAACAGGGCAGGATTGAGCCTTTTATATTGCAATCAGGCCATTAACTAGATGTAATGCAATCTTAAGGTGAGATAAACACTCAGATATCAGCTAATGTAGAGTCATGGTGAAAGTTCATTCTTATTCCACCCTTATAATATTGTCACCCTTTTATCATGATACTGATGTCTAATAAAATCTCACATTCAGACATTTGTCTACACTAGCCCAAAACTTCGAAATGGCCATGCAGGTAGCCATTTTGAAGTTACTAATGAAGCGCTCAAATACATATTCAGCGCCTCATTAGAATGTTGGCAGCCGCAGCACTTTGAAATTGACGCGGTTCGCCAGGGCTCCTTTTTGAAAGGACCCCGGAAACTTCGAAATCTCCTTATTCCTAACACCAGATAGGAATAAGGGGATTTTGAAGTTGCCAGGGTCCTTTTGAAAAGGAGCCCCGTCTGGATGAGCCACGCGGCGGCGAGCCGCATCAATTTCGAAGTGCTGCGGCTGCTGGAATTCTAATAAGGCGCTGAATATGTATTTCAGCGCTTCATTAGTAAACTTTGAAGTGGCCATTTGCATGGCCATTTCAAAGTTTTGGGCTAGTGTAGACACGGCCTCAAAGTGGACTTGTTTTGTGGATGTCATTGAGCCCAAAATACAGACACGTCTGAAAACTAATTGTGAGTAATGTTTGTATAAGAACTTCCCTTTTGTATTCCATTATAGTATAAATTAATATATCTCATGAAACCTAGACCATTTTTTAAGAAAGGCAGAGTTAAGTCTTAATCTTTGAATTTACTGTGCATTTTTCATTTCTCATTTTGCATCTCTGCATGTTTGAGAACTAAACAAACAAACTTCAAAGACTGCTGAATATGCGTCTCAATTTTCTAACCTACTGATCGAGCAAAAATACCTCCCTGAAAATCTTGCTGTATGAAAAAGCTTTCAGTTCTCATAGCTTGAGAACTATCAAAGCATTTTCTTTCAAACTTGGAATGTTTATTAGATCTTCATAAAAGTTTCTGAGCAAAGTAGTTTGGAACAAAATCCACTCAGCCATGGTTGATTTATCCAGGCACAATATTTCTGATTGGTACGTCTGAGGGAAACAGAGATGAAAACAGGAAGTTCAAGAGAGGATGAAGTAAATGGGCCACTTTATTGCCAATACTCATTCCTTACCTCAGACCCACAAGAAATCAGTCTGAGTGAGCAATGATTTGGCACTAGTTGCACTGTTTTATCTATTTTAGTATATAAATACACACATTTATCACTACTTCCATAACACCTTTGTTTGTAAGGTTAATTTACATACAAAGACTATTAATAGGCAGGTGATGAATACTCTTTTACCCACTTCTGTTTACAGGATTTTTCGTTAGATCAGCACTTTTCTGCATTACATACTTCCCAAATCAGTAGGTTGCAGACAGTACAGAGAATGTGACCCTGAAAGTATTCTTACAGAGTGAGAGCTGAACAAGAGTATACAAAGCAATATAGATAACACAGGATGCATTTGTTAAGTTAGGGGCTTCAAGTTACTGTTTTGGTACAGCAGCATGCTCATCTGCTTGCCCAGGCCTTAAGCAAGAAAAAAAACACGTGTATAGATAAGCACAGATAAAGCCTGTCCTGGCCAGGAAGCCTGGCCCCATTGTATTGCTTTCCCAGAACCCTATTAATTCTTACATATCCCAACAATAATAGTCTGTAATACTCCGTAAATCAGTGTTTCTTATGTTGTAACACATGTACCAGTTGCCCCCCAATGCCATATTCATGGCACCCTGATATTTTACTCAACCCATATATTTGCAGTATACTAAAATGCTGAAATTATCACAGTAGAATCTCTGTTATTCAGTATGTTGAGAGAAGGGTCAGCACTGGTAATTCTAATATTCTGGTTAACAGAGAGTTATGCTTTTACCAATGGAATACTAATTTTTGAAGAATTAGAATATAATAAAATGCATAAAGTATAAAATAGTATAGGTGCGCTCACCAATCCAATAATCATACTGTATTCAGACTGGTTGGTCTTTTGGCTTACACATAGATATATATAGCACTTAGCTAAATACAGGTAAAGTTTTCTGTGCTGTAGGTTATATTATGACACTGCATATCCCTGTGGGCAAGCGCATGGCATACACCCAGACCACTAAAAATACACTTACCACTAAAATTATACTGAACATAATTTAAATCTTTCTTTGATGATTCGGAAGGCACCTGAGGAGGTTACAAGGTCACCATTACCAACATCAGTTATCATTAAGATGTAGAAGGTATAGGAGGTTGGGTTGAATCTGCAGTGACCCTATGGCACACTCTGGAGGCTGCTTTTTTGAATAAATCCCTGATTATTGTCTTGGTTACTGATCTTCTGTA
Organism: Carettochelys insculpta; assembly: GCF_033958435.1. NCBI lineage: Eukaryota > Metazoa > Chordata > Testudines > Carettochelyidae > Carettochelys > Carettochelys insculpta. Next base: position 69,902,439 of record NC_134144.1, read on the forward strand.
TCTTTTGCATAAAAGCAGAGTACTGAATGTGTAATTGAATAACTCTGTTTCGGGCAATGTACTAGTCCTAAACTGTTTGTTACCCACTCTACTGGCAACTAGATTAAAGATTTGTATTGGGAGAAATCAGAAATCCCAGTTACTTGAGTTTTCCAGTTAATTAGGTGCTGGATAACAGTTTACACTGTTTATGAAAAATGTTCTCCGAAGATATTTTTATTGGTCCTTGTTCTAGTTTGAGGGTTTGATCCACAGCTGCCATATTATACCAGAGAAGGATCTGGACCTTGTGTAAAAACGATACATCCCAAATACTTTTCATACATCAGATACTGCATCAAAACATTTTGCTTGTGGAAGTCATGTGAGACTTTGCATGTCGCCATTTCACTGAGGCTCAACTTTGGTATCAGTTGTCTTCATGCCATAATCTCAAAGGATGTCGCTAAAAGGGAAAGGATGTCCTACTAAAATCTTATATGAGAAATGGTGTTTTTTTCCCTCCTTGCCATGGGAAGGTTCTGCTGTGACTTGATATCTGCTTCTCTGCAACAAACGCTTCACTGCCCTGTATCCTGACTTTATTTCTTGGGCAAAACAAAATTTTCATAACCTTTAAGATCTGTTGACCTACCTTCTGATTAAATCCCAGAAAGAAACTCTAAAGTTAGCTTTTACAAAACCCAAAACAAGGGTTGGGGATTTAAAGTCTTTGATCAAAAATTACTTGAAGCTAAAGACTCATAAATAGTATTCATGGCCAACATTTTACACAATGGACACATGGACACATGGACAAAAATCTCAGCTACTCTTTAGCTACTCAGCTATTTCATGGAGTCCCAGCAAGAGGCATGAGATACCCATCAGAAGTCTGTGTCCAAGCCACTAAGGCAGATCTTCCGAGGATGTAACTCGTCATAGCTTTGTTGACTCTATGTCTTCAATGGAGCAATGATAAATTACACCATCTAAGGATCTGTTTCATGGGCTATGTCTACACAGTGGGCACTATTTCGGGATACAGTGGTATCCTAAAATAGCCACCCGTGTCTATGCAATACACTTGTCTTGTACTGGTTTTCAAGGTAACAGACATGCTATTCTCGCATCCCTGTAAACCTCATTGCATGAGGAGTACAGAGATACCCCAAAGCAGGGCTTTATTTCAGCATGTGGCACCGTTAAGACAGCGACATTCTGAACTAGCCCCTTTTGATATCTACTCAAAATAAGCTACACAATTTGCATAGCTTATTTTGAGGTCGGGGACTGTCTAGACACAGCCATGGTGTGCAAAATTTGCTATCGCTTACTCATGTATAAACTAAGCTTTTCTGGTGTAGAATGAGCTGGCATTTTTCAAGAGCTGCTCCTGCATGAGCAATGATTTCCTAAGTTACCCAATTGCCATGCCCTGGAAAAAAAGCACTTGCAAAAGTACTGCAGTGGTCCCAGTTGAGGAGCCCACATTCTGCAGAGGTGACACCTTACACAATCCTCGCTGGTGAACATTGATGTATGTCCAGCAGCCCCACTGACTTCAATCTCACTTCTGTGATTTCATCTGCTCTGAAAATCACGGATCTGCAAATATGCAGTAGCTACATCCACCCAGCTCCCACACAGGTTGTTTCTAGGCATCTGTTTACAATAAGGAAAATGCTTTGATTTGTAAAGTACTTCTCAGACCTCAGCATCTATTGGGCCAGATTCTCTGTGACCTGTACTTTGCGAGCGAAATTGAGTGTAAATGACGTTCATCAGCACTCAGTTTGCTCTAGTGTAAATTAGTACCCCAGAGATGGTGGGCTAAGGAGAATTAGGGTGTTTGTAAATACATTGAGCTCATAACCAAACTGCATATAGAGGAAAAGTCAGTCCCTTCCAAGGAATAAATAGGCTTGTTTGTCTAAAGGAAAACATCCCACTTAACAAGGAGGTGCTGAAAGACTACTGAGTCAGCAGAAAAGCAAGAATGTGCAATAACATGAGGCAGTGCAGCATTTTGCATTTCTTTCAAAGGCCTCCATTGCTTGCTTTTGAAATGACCAGCCTGGCAATGCCATAAAATCTGTTCCTGAGACTGTCAGAGCTAGCTCCTAATACAGGGTTATAATGAAATGGCAGGTAAAGAGGAAAGAACAGCAGCTTTGTATTACTACAGACAAACATCAAAAAAAGTCATTCTGTTAATGACTTAAGAGTTTGCATCTTTTTGAAGAAGAATTTTCACTCTGCTTTGGAAAGAGAGACTGATGGACTCTCTTTCATATTCAAATTCGACACAATAACATGTAGTTTGAACCGGGATGCAAATTTTCTGGGACACTATGGCCGTGTCTACACGTGCCCCAAACTTCGAAATGGCCATGCAAATGGCCATTTCGAAGTTTACTAATGAAGCGCTGAAATGCATATTCAGCGCTTCATTAGCATGCGGGCGGCAGCAGCGCTTCGAAATTGACGCGCCTCCTTTTCGAAAGGGCCCCGCCTATTTCGAAGTCCCCTTATTCCCATGAGCTAATGGGAATAAGGGGACTTCGAAGTAGGTAGCTTCCTTTCGAAAAGGAGCCCCGTCTGGACGCGCCGCGCAGCGGCAAGGCGCGTCAATTTCGAAGCGCTGCTGCCGCCCGCATGCTAATGAAGCGCTGAAATTAGTAAACTTCGAAATGGCCATTTGCGTGACCATTTCGAAGTTTGGGGCATGTGTAGACACGGCCTATAGGGGCTCTTTTGCATACTTGGCTTCATCTAATTCTTGACTCCCCCCCACCCCCACCCCCTGCTCTCTGATTTCCTCACCTTGATAATTTTTTTCTGATTTGTCAACCTTGATTACTGTTTTTGGTTCTCTGTGCCTTAAATATTGAGTCTGTTCTGGCAGGGCTATGGTCTGAAGAAGTGGGTCTGTCCCACAAAAGCTCACCTAATAAGTTATTTTGTTAGTCTTTAAAGTGCTACTTGACTGCTTTTTTGTTTCAAAAAAAGGAAAGGGTGAGCTGACATGAAAGCCCTCCTCTGAGGATACAGACAGGCTGCAGGGTTCAGACACAGCTAGAGAAAGATCTGGGGCATGCAGGGTGTAATTTGTCATGGTTTCATTGGCTTTCACTGAGGTTTTGGCCCATAATCTGGATTAGAATTCCCAAAGTACAAGGTGTTTAGTTTGGCAGAGATATGGCAGAGGATCTGTGAGTTCCCACCCTTTACGGGTGTTAGTATACATGAGTTTGGTCCTCATACGTATCCCATTAGAAGCCTCCAAACACTTTAGTGTCCATGGTGAAGAGCGACGCTTGCTGTGCAGCAAAAATCACTGGGCAGACCCTTCTCACAGTAGTTAGGAAGTCTGGTTCCCAAGGTGCAGAGCAGCCACCAAGGGGAGAAGTGTGCAAATCCAGGATGGGAATGCATGTGGGAACACAAACCAGAAAGGACCTGTAGGTTTTGAAAGCAGAAGATCGCACAGGTTCAATTTGCAGGGCATCCCACTAACATTTGCCCTTGGAACGGCACCTCTGGACTCCCGTCACTGTTCTGCCCTAAAAAGGGAGACCTCTTCCAACTCACCATGCCCCTGCCTCTCCAACACTGTTTCTCTCAACCAGATTGAACCTGATTGTTCATCCTTTATTAGTCCCATCTTTTTCCAGATGCTTCCTTCTTGTCTCTTTGGCATTGTACCATTGCTCAGTCTGACAGAAGCTCCCATTGGGTTATCTGGATCACATGCCCCCTTATCATTCTCAGCAGATGCACTGTGGTAGAATTTTAGGGTTTTGGTTTTCTCCGTTTTTTTCTTGCATGCCTGTCTTGCATGGTTTGGGGTATAGTCCTTTGATTATCATTTAGTTTTTTTAAGAGGGCTCTTCACTGATCAAAATCTCTAATCCCAAAACTACATATTTTGAGGATAATAAGGATAGGTGACATCATTCCAAGTGCTGAAGCAAGCTCATCATGTTGCTGGTGATACACAACAAGCTGTTTTGTATTTAATTAACTGCAGATCCATATGGGAAGAAAGATGAGCGGGAGCCCCTCACCAATGCAATCAGAAGTGACTCAGCTGTCATTGGAGGTAACACTTTTTTGCTTTTCCTTGTGAATGATGCAATCAGAAAGTATGTCCCACCCAAAACCAAGTTCACGGGCTAGTTCCAGCGAAAAGCTCAGCAGCACCCATCCCTCATTTTCTGCTCTTCTCTAAGGGTATGTCTGCGTTATACCAGGGACCGATGCTTCAGAGATTGATCCACTATTGATTTATCTTATCTGCTGCTTTTGATTGATAGCTACCGTCTGTGGGTCATAGTCACACAAGGTTTACCCAACATAATTTAAGAGAGCCCCCAATTATGAAAGTTTGTCAGAAGGGGAAGATGTGGCACCATGAAGGAAGAGAATTTTCCAAAGTACTTAATACTAGCCTGCCCTTGCTTGCACTGAACTCAACAATTGACTTCAGACAAGCAGAGTAAGGCCAAGGTTGAGCACTTTTGAGAATCCCACCAACATGGATGTGTCCTCCCTCATGCAGGATAGAAAGCTCTAGTGCTACCATCTGGGGGTATGTCTACATAGTTGCTAGGGACCCGTGGCTGGCCTGTGCCAGTCGACTCAGGTACATGGGGGTCATTCATTGCAGTGCAGTCCTCCAAGCTGAGCCTGGAGCCAAGGCTCTAGGACCCTGCAAGATGGGATGTTCCAGAGCTCTGATCACAGAAATCTACTCAGCAATCAAACAACCCCATCATCCTGAGTTGACTAGCATTGACCAGCCCTGGATTTTTCTTTGCTGTGTAGCCATCACAGGCCTGGGAAGAAGAGATGTTTGGGGAGCTGCAGCACCCCAAGGTTTTCTGCCAGGTGTCCCAGACCCTACCCCTGGCAACCAAGAGTCCCAGCAACTGGTTTCATGTCCCTGTTGTTCAGATTCCAAGACCTGGGGCCCCAGCTGCAGCCTGAATACTCTGTTGCTTGTCTGGGGTCCTGATTGTCTACCAGCTATGAGCGCTCTGCTTGTAGCCTCAAGGTCACAGTGGCCTGACCTGCACGCAGAGTCCCAGCAGCTAACCTCATTGCTACCAGGGGTTCCACTGCCAGTCATAGGACCCATCTTGGCTGCCAGCCCATGGTCCCAGCTGCCCTCCCTGCATGTCGAGTCCTGGCCATTGGCCCCATATGCAGGGTTCTTGCTGCCGGACCCAGCTCTAGGGGTTTGTGAGGGGCATAGACAGAAGAAGAAGGGGGATGCAACTCAGCACCCTTGCTCCAACAACTGTTTCAGCACCACACGCTGAGAGGCTTGGGTAGAGCTCAGAGCTCAGTCTGTGTTGCATTGTCCTGCCACGTCTACTAAGCAGTCTTCCCTGGCAAAAAAAAAAAAATATTTAATTGCCTCTCTTTCCCATGCCTGTTCTCACCTTCCCCTCATTTTCCCCAGGTGTAATAGCAGTTGTAATATTCATCATCCTTTGTGTCGTGGCCATCATGAGCAGATTCCTCTACCAGCACAAACAGACTCATCGAAGCAGCCAGACAAAGGAGAAAGACTACCCAGAAAACCTCGGCAGTTCCTTTAAAACTGACATTGACTTACAGAACACAGTGAGTGAGTGCAAACGGGAATATTTCATCTAATGGACTGTGAGGTTCCTTCTTACTCTCCTCCCCACCTCTCAGCTTTTTCTTTTTTTTTTCCTTTTCTTACTCATTCATTTGCAAGCTTTTAATCTTTTGGAAGGAGACCGCCCTTCACAGCTGAGACTGGCGGCCACTACAATGCCTCATTCCCTTTATAAAAGGCTGCCACAGTTACATCGGCATTTCAAGAGATCTGCTCTTCTACTCCGGACAAATAAGTTTGAGCACTTGCATGGTTGCCTGTTAAGTTCCATGATTTCTCATGTTTTATGTTGTTTTCCGGAGCCATTTATCTCAGCACTCGTAATCTGATCTATATAAACTAGAGGTAAAGTATTGTTGCTAAAAAAGTAGCATCACAGCTTTTGGAGCAGGTTAGCAGGAAAGAATGAGTCAAAAATATCTGGATTATTATAAGCTGCATTTACACTCAGCATAAAGAAGCAGCCAGATCCTCAGTTGATGTAGTTTGCCATCAAACTGTTGACTTCAATGAACTTACAACAGTTTTCACCAGCTGAGAATCTGGTAAAAAGTTACAATTATTTTCTCTCTCCTTAGGTTCCTTCCCCCATCCTGCTGTCCTTTTACTGTAACTTTTAGGCTTACCAATATTTTTTTATAAAAATACAGGAATACTGATAACAGCATTGGACAAAATCCGTACCAGTGCACCTTGTATACCTCCGTCTCGTAAGTCTGGCTATTTAGAACCAACATACTGTAGCATAATTCTAGATGAAGCATGGAATATAGTACCTTGAGTCTTAAAGGGTTTTAGGAGGCTTCTAGGACTTAGATACTCTGTACCTTTCTCTGATGATTTGTCCGAAACATTAGACTTGCAGCATATACATGCTAACATCGAATAGAGAATGATTCATGTGCTGAGGTCAAACACTTAAAGCACTTGTGGCCAGTTAAAAGCAAACTAAAGAAGACGAACCAACCCCACCATAATCATGAGATCAAACATCTGATGATTCACATAAAAAAGCCAAAAATGTTACTTAATTGCTTTAAAAAACTGCTTGAACAAAGTGGCAGTGCTTCCTGTTATTAGAACCCTAAGGAAAAGGTGGCTTTTAAACCATTTAAAAAGATGGAGTGGGTAAGTTTAATATTAGCTTTTATTGGATGAACTGCTGTTAGTGAAAGAGACACACCTTTGAAATCACACAGAGCTCTTTTTCAGTCTAAGCTCTGAAACTTGTCTCTCTCACCAGAAGAAGTTGGTCCAATAAAAGATATTACCTCCCCCTGGTCTTTCTAATAACCTGGGACTAACATGATCACGATAAAAGTCAAATTCATTTGCAAAGAGAAAATCTTCAGGGAGCATGCACTAAGTTCTGGATTCTTAATTTTATTTTTCCCCTTTCTCCAATGGTTTTTTGGTCTCTCCTGTTTGGGGACATGGTCTAGCAAAAACAGTAGGGACTCTGATTCCATTTACACAGTTCAGAAAGAAAGAACAGAGGTGGCTGATTTTATTTTCACTCCAAAATACGGCAAAGGAAAAAAATGCTACATCCCACAATGAGGATTTTCAGCCGAGTGTAAACTTGCGTGCTAGTCTTATCCCCAATGCTACATGAGCCCTGATAGTGTGTTTTCATGCAACTTGGGGCCTGCCCTAAGAATCTTTATACTCCAAGGATCTGAGCCAATATTCCATTGATTTCAGTGGGCTTTGATTCAGGACCCTGGACCCATATGGAGTTCCAGAGGCATACCTACATGCTCACAAAGCTTTGCACTACCAGATCGTGCTGCAGGAAAGGGAACAATAGACAGCAGTACAGCTACAGAAAATCCCAGGTGGCCAGGGCATGGATGACCATTCAGAAAGGTCTCAGTGCGTGAACCTAGAATGCGCAAACCTGCTCTTTTGCAGCTGACCCCAATTCCTACAGTAAACCCTGGAAATGTGCGCTTTCCAGTTGTGCTTAACTCACTCCCCCTCACCCTGGCTCAACCCCACCGGCTCTGCTTGACCCTGGCTCAGCCCCCCACCCCAGCTCCACTCACCACCCGCACATAGCCCTGTCTCACCCCCACCCCCTCTGGCTCTAGCTCACCACCCTTCAGGTGTGATTCCGGCAGAACCTCCCCAACCTCGGCTCAAGCCCCCTGCCGGCTCACTCCCCACCCCGGGTTCTGGCTTCAGCTCACCACCCCCTCATTTGGCTCTAGTACACCCCCACCTCCACCCCCTGCACTGGTTTAAGCCCCGCATGCACAGCTCCAGTTCCAGCCACTGACCCTGGTTGAAACCCCTTGCATGTGGCCCTGGTTCCATCCTCCCACCCCGGTTTAATCCCCCCCCACACACAGCTCCAGTTCAACCCCCCTGCAGGCTCACCACCTGTGCCTGGCTCTGGTTCCAGCTCACCACCTCTCATGCACAGCTCTGGCTCAACTCCAACCCTCGCTCCTCCCGCGGCCCTAACCTACTGCCAGGCTTAACCCCCCCCAACTTCCCCACCCCACCCCAGGACACACCTTTCTGCTGCTTCCCTGGCTGCAGAACATGTGTTCCCCTGGGGAAAAAGCCAGCCCCACTTACGCGAAATCCGGGTTACGCGAGGGCGCATGGAATGGAACCCTCGCGTACTCTGAGACCTGACTGTATAGCCAGAACAATTCCATCCATAGGACAGCTGGGGGTGGTTGCCCCATCCCCTGATTGTTTGGGGACCCTGCAGCAGCTGCCTCAACCATCCTATGGATGGGTTCCTGGGCGGTCCTGGGATCCTGGTGCAAGGAGGCAGCAAGGGTTCTCCCACCCATACACTGTGGCAGCAGAAGCCGGACCGAACTGGAAGCCTACTTTGCTCCACCCTGCTCCTGCCGCCCTCTCCCAGCCTTCTGCACTCAGCTTCACCACAGCAGCTGGAAGCAGTGTGCCTCAACTCCAGGCCACTCCACTTCTCTGCTGTGGAGAAGCAGAGTGCAGAGGGCTGGGAGAGGCCAGCAGGGCAGAGTGAGCTACCAGGACGCTTTAGCTCCAGCCGCCATCATAAGTCCAGGAAGCTGAGGTTTGCCCAGCCCCTGCTGCTGCCCCATGCCAGGTTCTCGGGTAATCCCCCTGCTCTTGTTACTCGAGGGAGAGGCAAGAAGGGGTGGGGCTAGGTCAGAGCAGGGGCAGGACTTGGGCAAAGGTGGAGTGGGGGCTTAATGAGGATGGAGCAGAGGTGGGGCGGGGCCTGGGGTGGAAGCGGGGCTTGGGCACTGTGGGGGAGCTGGACCTGCAGAGCAGAAGTGAGGAGGGGTTTACATAAATGTAGGAAGCAGTTGCATTAACGGTTGCAAGTAACAGTTGATGGGGCTGCAGAAAATAGATTTGGAGAAGGAATATGAGACAACCCAGGCTTGGTACTCAGCCCCCTCCTTACATTACACTACGACTATCTTTGGCCAACACAACCATTATTAGACTGGCCAGTCTTCTTTATGGGACATGTTTCAACTTAAACGCACGGCTGGTGCTGCTTCTCCCAGCTCTTGTCTGCGAGCAGCCACTGTGGCTCACGTGTGGTGTTTGGTTACGTGAGGGCCTTTGCAGGCCAGGACTCATCATGATGGACTCATTAACAGGGAGAGGGTGAAAGATGCAGAGCAGAATGCACCTAATGAGCTCCTCAGGAAGCAGTTTCTGCCGTACAGAAAGCTGCTCTGCTTTGCATACTACAATGGAGGGGGGCGCGGAAACATACATGCATAGGAACAAGTGTTCATTTCCCTCTTCCTCTGGACTACAGGTCCAAATTATCTCATTTCAATCCCTTTCACAAAGAAGGTGCTATTAATTCTCCAAAGCATGTGTTTCCTTTAAGAAAAAAATGGGGATGGGGGGACGGATCAAAATCCATGTTTTATTCAGATTCCCCCTCACCCACACACCATTACTGTGCCATGTATTTTTCCCCTGGTCAGCATAGCAGATTATAAATCATCCTTGTGCACAGCTAAATATTCTTTTCTTGATATAAAAGTCACTGGAAGGTAGAGCAAGTCTAGCCCCAAGCAAATGCAGAAATTAAATCAGTAGGAAGGGAAGGGGTGAGCAATAAAATAGCAACCTCTCATTATTTGTGTCCCTCAGAGGACAAGAATGTTTCATGCAGTCTTTGAATCCGAGCCTTCAGGTTCTTCACTGGGAGGATGGCCTTGGTGGTGATTGAAGGCACGAGTGAATCAAAATAGATGTTTTCCTCTTTCTCTCTCTCTCTCTCTCTCTCTCTCTCTCTCTCTCTCTCTCTCTCACACACACACACACACACACACACACACACACACACACACACACACACACACACAGAGAGCCCCTATCTCTTGGTTCCTCCTTCTGAGCATGTGAGAATAGGTTTGGCCCACCTCCAAAAGCATGACAGGTTGACCAAAGAGGAGCTGCAACCATGGTGTCCAAGAAATGTGCTTATCCCTGCTGCACCTCCATCACCGTAAACCACAGAGCCACCTGTGTATAGCAAAACTACCCCTGCCTCAGCACACCATCAAAACAGCCACACTGGATCACAACCAAACCTTCATCAAGCCCCATAGCCTGTCTCCTGACAGTGGCTAATGCAGGATACTTGACAAGGAATAAAAAGAACAGGCTGAGTAGCAGTGCATCGCCACCATAGCAGCCAGTAAGAGGTTTGTGTTTGGAGCACTGTTGATAGAGCACTACAAAGGTCTGGTGGTGCATGTGTAAATGGTGTGGGTGTGAGTATTCGCACACAAATGTATAATCCTCAAACCAGCCAACCACTTCAGCACATATTGCAGTTTAAGTATGCAGATGGTTTTGTTAATTCCAAGATTACTCAAATGCGTCGAGTATCGCATGCCGGCCGTAGCTACACTTGGCCAAAATTTTGAAAGGGCCATGCTAGTGGCCAAATTGGAGAATACCAATGAGGTGTTGGAATGAATATTAGCATGCTGCTGGCTGCTGCACTTTGAAAGTGCCGCGTTTCGATAGTGCATGGCTTGTCCACACAGGGATCCTTTTCGAAAGGACCCCACGAACATTGAGATCCCCTTATCAGCTGATAGGAATCAGGGATTTCAACGTTTGTGGGGGCCTTTCAAAAAGGGCCCTGTGTAGATGAGTTACAGGCAATCGAAACACGGCACTTTTGAAGTGCCGTGGCCAGCAGAATGCAAATGAGGTGCTGTTCATTTCAATGCCTCATTAATATTCTCCAATTTGGCTATTAGCATGGCCCTTTCGAAATTTTGGCCAAGTGTAGACGCAGCCTCCATGTTGCAAAAATGTATGCACATGGATTACTTCTTTCAATAAACAAATTATTTTTTTTAAATCTCCTTTATTAAAAGTCACACTACAGGGCAGATAGGTAAGTTTTTAGAAAAGTTTCAGGAAAATTCAGTTAAACTTGGGTTTGTGGTGTTTTGGGGGGACACATACAAGGAGAGATCCATCTGTCTGTACATACAGATGTATTGGACATAAACACAGTCTTTGAAGTCAATAAGAACCTGCTTAGACAAGTTAAATTTTGTATGCATGTTATATGCAAAAATATAAACTAGGCCATTATATTATTGCAAAAGAAATGAAGACCAACACATTACTATCCTAGAAACTGAAAACATGCTGCATCAACTGTAGAAAGCAAAATAGTCCAGTTAATTTTGCTGGGGTTGTATTGCCTTTTTTATATGATCATCATCTGTTTATTAATACGCTATCTAGAACTGGTCAAAAATAGAGAAACATTAATGTGAAAAAATCAATATTTCAGTGTAGTTGTCATTTTGTAGGATTCAGAACAGAGCCACATAATCACATTTTTTTCACTTCACCAAAATTGTTTTCTAAATCTTTTCATTTTAATATGTCACTTACCAAAAACCTAGTTTTCAGTTGGAAAACAAAACAAAAAAAAATGAAAACTAACTCCAACTATAGTGCAGGAGAGTTTATAAATAATTGTGATGCTGCTGAAATATTTCAAGAGTATCATTTCTTGAAACAATTCCTATCTGCTACTGTCCTCATCTTGCTTGTAGGGACTCAGTGATGAAACTGTGCACTGACTTCAGAAGGAACAGGATAGGAGTACCAGATCTGCCCTTAAGTGTACCAACTTTAAACAAGTTTCCCAACTTGGTTCTCCCCCTGGATTACTTTGCTGGACAAGGAGGTGGTCCGCTTGGCCTGCACTGTTACTTATATTTCTGCTAGTATAGCCACCCAGAGGGGGACTCAAACCTGGGTCTTCTAAAGCTTAATGCAGCAGCTTCTGCAGTTTGACCTGAAAGCCAGCTGGCTCTCTTAAGGCTTATTCTTTCCCTGTGTGAGTGGTCTAGGTGCCAGTACATGGACAGTGAATACTATCCATAGATGTGTGGATTATACTAGCTCTCTAAGAGCTATCAGGAATATTTGTTTGTGAGCAGGGAAATCACACTCCCAGCTGGTCCTGTAGACATAGCCTAAGAAACTAAGACCATGTCTACATCAGCAGCTTTTCCTGAGAAAACTGGGCTTTTGTTGGAAAAACCCTTGGAGTGTCAACAATTTGTCGACAAAACCCAGCACTTTCGCCAGCAGCATTATATCTCTCCCTATTCAGGTATAACATCTCTCTCGACAACGTTCTGTCAATGAAACAGCCTTGTAGATGCTCTGGGGTCCTTCTGTTGAGAGACAGGGCTTCTGGTTCATGGGGCAGCCCTGTTTGCTGAGCTTCTGATTCGACATTCTGTCGAGAGGGGACCAGGCAGTCTGGCTGTTTTCTGTTGACAGAGCAGATTGCTCTTTCCATCTGCTTTTGTGTGGAGACTTGATCTATCCCCAGAGGTCCTCTTGGGAGATCCTGTCTGACACTGACATGTTGACAAAGGCTTCCCGTGGAGAGCTCATCCGCCTATTTTCAAGTATTTTGGTCATGTCTTGAAAGCCTTACTCAACAGCCAGTTACCATCAATTTCAATGTCATGTGTATGCCACAGAGATACAAAAGGCAGGTTGCCACGTGACTTAGTTATAAAATCTCAGAGGTTCCTAAGTCCCTTTTCAGAAGTGACTTTGGTAGCCTTCAGATGCTTAAAGGTGCAAATAGGGCCCTAGGGGAATTAAATCAAATGAAATATGGCTCTTTAGAAGTCACCATACCCTTGATTTTCAGCTGGACTTTGGCTCCTATAATGCCACAGGGTCAAATCTTCAAAGGTATTTTATTTAGGCACCTAAGAAGTAGTATTAATAGACTTTTCAGAAGTACCTAAGCAGGTTTGGATGTCTAACTCCCATTTGAATTCAGTACAGATTAGGTACCAAAATTGCGTAGGTGCCTATAAAAAGCCCGTGAGCTCCTAAATACCATTGTAAATCTAATCCTTGTTCCCTTTGTAAAAATAGGACAACAGGCTACCAAGTCACCTAGGATCTTTTGAATTCATGGACTTCGAGGTCAGCAGGGTCCATTTTGACCTTCTGAGGTGACTTCCTCATTCATCCACTCCAGTAATATCTAGACCCCTAACCTACTTTACTTATTACAGTGAAGAAGCATCATTTTTTAAAAAAAGTGGAAATTTAAATTCCCCCTGCCCAATTTTAAACATTTTAGATGTTTTTGATCATTAATGTATAATCTGTTTCACACACATGCACCTGTGTTGGGTGAATACACCACTTGATACAATATGACTTGGCTGTCTAAGAGAGGCTGTGATTCTTTTCCTATTAAAGTCAATGTGAGTTTGGCCACTAATTATATTGGGCACTGGACTGGACCCTTACTTTATGGAAGCACTTAAAATTTGCCTTCATCGTGCTCCTTTTGCCTTCCCTTGTGGCATTTAAATACCTGTCGTATGGCCCAAAAGCTGCTCTCTCACCAAAGTGTATCTGCAGTTAAGTCCACTGAAATCAGCTGAATTACCCTAGATTTATGGTAGTATAAACAAGAACAGACTCTGACTCCCTTTTAATGCCACTAGCTTATTGCTGTCAAAAGGACACCAGTCGTTTCCTAGAATTGTCCACTGTGGATGGCATTACGCCTATTGATTTTAAGAGCTGTTATGTAGTAAAAGGCTTTCATAGGTTGAAAACGGTTATTCTTTTTGCAGAAGACAAATGATGCCCAAGGAAGCACACAAGCAAAAACTGAGCCTATGCTAGGCTGTAAAATGCTCGTGTTATTTGACAGCTTTCATGAAGTTTTGGAAGCCTGCCCATCACAGAAGGCAAACATGGGAGTTAAACTCCATTCAAACCTGTCCTAACATCCACCAGATTCAATGAGTGGACTTTTCATTGACTTTTTTAGGTGTTCTATCACATCCTCTATTCTTATTCCTTCTCCTAAAGCCAGATATTTCACAGCTACAAGGCTTAAACCAATTATGTTTTTAATTGAGTTCTAGGCGTTACTGCATTTTATTCAGCTAATGATAAGCACTTGATATCTCATGTGAACCCACAAGGCCCTGCTGTGTGTGTTTCCTTTGTGAAATTTTAAACAGTTTTCTCTGGGGAGCAGGGCATGTTCACAACCTCAACTATATTCTGTTGTCTGTTTTGAGCCACGCCTCTAGGACTTTGAAATACGCCAATGTATTGCTATTTATTTTTGTGATCTTTCGCACCAAGTTATTCTAAGGGGGCAGGGAAGCGAATGCGCTGGTGAACTATTGTAATTTGTAAGCTAGTCACTTGTCTTTTGTCCCGTTTCTGAGTCTACAAAGAGGCCACAAGCAGAGTAAAGGAAGGATTAAGGCATCACATTGTTTTGACACTAACCCACTCCATTCAGGATCTCTATCTTTATCTGGCACGTGGAGTAAATGGTTTGGTGGACAGGGAAAGACTCACAATTAGAGTCCAATATTCTAATGATGTGGATTTGTCATGGGCCATTGATGGGCTGTCTGCAGCAGAAGACGCTAAGAAAAAATAGTGGGGGCAGGTCTCAGCTGTTGGAAATCAGCATCATTCCAAGGACCTCAATGAAGCTCTGATGATTACACCAGCTGAGGAGCTGCTTCCATACCCCTCCCTCACCAACCAAATGAGCAGGCAGTCTAAACAGACACTGAATTACAATGGGAGATCCTAAGAATAGTCCCTGCAGCCAGTCTCACCTTTCCCCCAGACTGGGATGGTGATGGAAATTTACCATGGATGCGTCTACACTAGCCAGCTACTTCGAAGTAGCCAGCACAATGTCAAAATAGCACACGTCAGGTCTACACACGCCATGTGCTATTTCGATGTTGAAATCGACGTTAGGCGGCGAGACGTCAAAATCGCTATCCCTATCCGAAGATGGGAATAGCACCCTACTTCGATGTTCAACATCACAGTAGGGCATGTGTAGACAATCCGCGTCCCGCTACATCAAAATAGCGAGGTCCTCCATGGCTGCCATCAGCTGAGGAGTTGAGAGACGCTCTGTCCAGCCCCTGCAAGGCTCTGTGGTTGCCGTGTGCAGCAGCTCTTCGCCCAGGGCTTCTGGCTGCTGCTGCTGCTGCTGCTGCTGCTGGGGGTCCATGCTGTGTGCACGGGGTCTGCAACCAGTTGTTGGCTCTGTGGACCTCGTGCTGTGCAGGCCGAGTGTTTCTGGGAGGGGCTTTTTAAGGGAGCGGCTTGCTCTTGCCCCAGAAGGGCTAGTCCAGCCTGTGACCCCATCCACAGTCTTTGCTGGCCCCTTATTTAGATGGGGATGCTCTGCATTTCCTTCCTTTTGACATTCTCTGTCGCTACTTTGATGTTGAACGTTGACGGCACCAGCCCTGGAGGATGTGTAGACGATATGCGTCGAAGTAGCCTATTTCGATGTTTTTACTTCGAAATATGCTACTTTGATGTAGTGTACTAGCGTAGATGTAGCCCATATGTATCTGATGAAGTGGGTCTCTGCCCACGAAAGCTTATGCTCCAAAACATCTGTTAGTCTATAAGGTGCCTCGGGACTTCTTGTTGTTACCATATGATTGCAGCTGTTAATATGCCAATGGTAGCTGTTCCCGCAATGCTAGTCTTTGCCGTATGGGTGGCACTTAACCCAAAAGGACATCCATCTGAAAACTCTGACCACCATTACTCTGCATGGGAAAATCTGTACTCACCTTTGCATGCCAAATCTAAGCCCCTGTCTTCCTCTTGCATTGTTTAAGCAAAATATTTTCTCCCATGCTTTGTCATTGCTGCTGATATGGACTTCACCTGTCATGTAGGGAACTGGCTCTGTGTCTTTGGAGCTGACATGTAGAGGCAGCCAGTCCACAGCCCCTCGCAGAGCTTGTGAGACAGCAGGTCAATCATCAATCCACCATGACTCCATGAATATTTGGCCAGGAGAACAAGCAGGCTTGTTTCCAGGTGTCCCACCACAAACAATGGCCCGAGAGAATCTTGGAGTAAAATAGCCATATTGTCTGTCATGTCTAAATAAAACAGAAGGACCATACTTCATACTCACTTCCTGTCTTGAAACCTTTGGTGTGAAACACACTGGGAGAGATTCATTCCTTGTTGCAATCCCTCCCAGGGCCATTGAGTTCCATCAAGGATGAGTTTATCTCATAACATAGAAAGCCTCCCATCACCTGTAGCAAGACAGCCCTGATGTCTGTCAATTCAAGGTCCTCAAACC
Organism: Carettochelys insculpta; assembly: GCF_033958435.1. Taxonomy (NCBI): domain Eukaryota; kingdom Metazoa; phylum Chordata; order Testudines; family Carettochelyidae; genus Carettochelys; species Carettochelys insculpta. Next base: position 69,918,734 of record NC_134144.1, read on the forward strand.
CAGTCAATGCTAGCTGTGGTCGGGGCACCCCTCGCCTTAGGGAACATTTACGAAAGTCACATGCCACTGGAGCCCTTGATGTGACTTGAAGCTGCCATTAGAACTCTGTGGGGGCTCATGGCCTGATCCAAACCACCTTGATAACTGTGCAGGCCCACCAGTGGGGTGGGGAGAAAGGGGTAATTGGCCTGGGGACTACTGATTCAAAAGCACCTGGGCTCCCGGCCAACATTACTGCATCAGGGGGCAGGGCAGTGCTAAGGTCTGAAAGGTCGGACACGGATTGGTCCAGGTGACACTGAGGGCCAGGTTCCCTGAGCCCTGCTTTTTACACCTGAGGCCACACCCCTTGCAGGAGTGGAACACCCCATCGCCCCAACATGCACACACACCTTGCCTATGGGACCAGCCATTCAGTCTACACCCCTGTAACTATGGGAGTCTTTGTGTTGACTTACCGAGTTTTGGATTAGGCCCTCACTGCACTGAGATGAATTACACTCTTATCAGTGATTCCCCACCTGCTCTTCGCAGACTCCAGAAGGGTATTGCAGGGAGGTCCATGAAAAAGAAAAGTTAAATACGAATAATAGAACATGAGTTTTAAATAAATTGCAAAATTATAATCAATTATTATTTTTAAATTCATGAAATATTTTCCAATAACTCTATTAATTGCTGTCCAAAAATCTATGCTGTGATTTTCTTTTTCATTTAATGACACATACGTAGCAATTAGAATTGTCTTTGCTGGGGGTCCACAAACATTTTGGGGTGATAGAGGGTCCCTGAATGGGTTGGGAAGAAATAGGGGGGTCCACACTACAGAAGATGTTGGGAACCACTGCTCTGTGTGAAAAACAAATCCACATAGTCAGCTAAACTCCTTCCTCAGGCAAGAAAAGCACCAGTCACCCCAGTGAAAGTCAATTGTATACAATGTAGAAGTAACCCAAATGGCCTTTTACAAATAAGGACATGTCCTCCTTTGTTTCACATTGCGCTACTCTAAAATCCTTTGAAATGCGGGTGGATTAAAAAGCAAGTCAAACGGGTAGCACAAGAGTCTCTCAGTTACAGTAAAAAAGCAAAATGGAGGGCTAGCTTTTCCTTCCACTGTCTGGTTTTCTGAAGGAAACCCCATGGGATGTTGCCTCAGTCCAAGTCAGTTTTGTAGACCATGTAACATGTCTTACTCCACTGTATGGGATTAAAAATCAAACAAAACAAAACAAAACAAAAAAAAAACAATTTAGCCTTAGCTGCTTTTGTTTTCTATGGTTACCGTTGTACAGAAGAAAATCAAGCTGTAAATAATGTATATTTAATAAAAAGAGCCTTTTGTATGATTTTGTGTGGAATACAAATGCCTCCTGCTGTGTTTTTCTTCACTAAATGGTCAGTTAAAATGTTAATCATGCGTAAGCTTATTTCCATTCGTTTACATCATTCTCTTTGAGACATGAAGCCGTGCCTGGATGCTAATAAAACATGAAACTCCTCCAACCTGGCTTTATCGATTTCAAAGATTGCTAAAAGTGCTGTCACAGGATATCTGATCACTGCTGCGCAGCCCTGACTGAGCCAATTAATGCTGCTCTGCAGCACCTGCCTCTGAAATGCAGGAGGGCAAATATGCCTGTTGGGTGAAAGCCATGGCTGGACACGTATGTTAGCTCTGATTACAAAGCACCCCTGGTGCTTCATGGTGATAGCTTCCCAGACACACTTTTCTTTCTGACTCATTGTATTCATGCTTTCTCTGTCTCACAATGGTATTTTAGGAACTGGACTGAGATTCAGTCACTCACCTAGAGCTGTAGCATTGGTACTTGTCCCTGTCTTGTTACTCCTCTTTTGGCATTCTAAGGGCATGTCTACACTACACACCAGATTGACGGGCAGCAGTTGATCTATCAGGGGTTGATTTATTGTGCCTGGTATAGCCATGATAAATCGACCACTGCATCCTCTCTTCTTGACTCTGGCACTCCAACAGAATGAGAAGTTTTAGTGTTGATGGCAGAGTGTCAGCTGTTGACCTACTGCAGTAAAGACACAACGGTAAAAAGATCTAAGTATGTGGACTGCAGTGACCTTATTCAGGTAGCTGAATTTATGTAATCTAGATCGAGGGCCCATGGTAGTGTAGACTGGGCCTTAGACTGTTAAATAAGGAATAGCATTGTGTGGTTTTTTTTCATGGATTTAACACATATTAAGCTGTTGGGGTCTTCTGAAATTTCCAACCTTTGATTCAGTAAATAGGCACTAGTAAATGCTAATGATAGTCACGGGTGATCTTCTAAAGCTTCATCCTCTGTTTTTGTGTTGGATAAGCATCCAAACTCTCCAGTTCCTACATGGCCGCTCCAGCATTTCATGAACTTTCCTTGTCTGGGCAACCAATAAATAAATAAATAAATAAATAAATAAAAGAAATGCCTGACTTCTTATAGCTATTTAATTCTACTTATTTATTTAATTGCCTCAGTTTCTACTTCTGGGAGGAGTCCCAGGACATGGATGCATTTGTACATGAATGGGATCTGAAAATTAAAAGGATTCAACCACCCAGAAGTTTCTGAAACTGTGGTGGCTTGAGGAAGACGTGAGGTACCTGAATAGAAAGAACATTCTCCAGTTTGGAGACCTTATCTCCAGTGGCAACCACTTATCCACGAGTATTATGTAGCTGTACAATCCCACCGGTAGAGATTTGCACCCAAGTCTTCTGACCAGGTGATACTTAGCCATAGCCACGTGTTCACATGTGGAGAAAGATGTAGCCAAAGCTAGCAGTGGGGAGTAGAGGAAGCCATGTTAAGCAAGCAGGGACTGTTATAATTATTTTCTTCGTTAAGGAAATATACCATATTGTTTCTTCTATGATATTCTTTATTTTGGAGATCAAAACCTCACTCTCCCCAAGCCAACCTTTCCATTGGTACATGTCTAAAAATCTGGCCCTTATTTCTTGCTTTCCCTTTTAGCCCTAAATAGGTTATTTAGACCTCTTTTGTTTGGAAATGCTTTTTGTCTTACTCCCTGAGCCATCACATCAGGAGCTGAAAGCATTTAAAGAGGGCTATATTAAGGGATTACAGTTGGGTAATGGAAATACATATTTCCAGTTGCTGGTCTGAAATAGCAGCCATTATCTTTAGGTTACAGAGACAGCCGTGCTGCAAAGAGACTCCAAGATGTCCTGACAGGTGGCAAATGTACTTAGAGTCAAATCTACCTCTGTCGGCTCTGTCAATGTCCCTCTGTGGGCCTCTTCTGCTAGACGAGATAAAAACTCTCACTCACAAGTGGGCTGTGTATTTATGTCGCAGGTTTGCTTTAGCTGAAGCCCCATTGGTACAAAACATAAAATCAGAACATTAAGATAGGTAGACACATTAGGTAAATAGATAAAACATTCCACAGCAAGTGAAAAGTTCTTTTGTGTCTGTACCTTTCTATGAGTGAATTTGCTGCAACCCCCTCCTACCATCACCTAATCATAGAATCACAGAATGCTAGAACCAGGAGAGACCTCAAGAGGTCATTGAGTCCAGTCACCTCTTCTCACAGCAGGATCAAGCGTTGTCGAGACCACCCCTGACAGATGTCCACCTAGCCTGGTCTTAAATATCTCCAGTGATGGAGATTTCATCTCCATAGATAGTTTATTCCAGTGTTTAACCACCCTGAGAGTTAGGAAGTTTTTCCTAATGTCCAACCTAAACCTCCCTTGCTGCAGTTTAGCCCATTGCTTCTTGTCCTGTCCTCAGAAGCCAGGGACAACAATTTTTTTTCCCTCTTCCTTGTAATGTTCATTTAGGTACTGATCAGTGGTCAGTAGAGTCTTTCAACCTTACAGAATATTTCAAACAGAAGCATACACACAAACTGTGGAGTATAATGCCAAAACAGTGTGGGGACCTGACCCTTATTTTGTCTTTTAATGGCAAAGAGTCTACGTGCTGAAGCTTAATGATGCACAGCATGTGTAAAATTACTGTTGTTAATGAAAACAAAAAGCAGTTAAGTAGCACTTTAAAGACTAACAAAATAATTTATTAGATGAGCTTTCGTGGCACAGACCCGCTTCTTCAGACCATAGCCAGACCAGAACAGACTCAATATTTGAGGCACAGAGAACCAAAAACAGTAATCAAAGTTGACAAATCAGAAAAAAATTATCAAGGTGAGGAAATCAGAGAGCAGAGGGGTGGGAAGTCAAGAATTAGATTTAAGTCAAGTATGCCAAAGAGCCCCTATCATGTCCCAGAAAATTTGCATCCTGGTTCAAATCACATGTTAATGTGTCAAATTTGAATATGAAAGAGATTTCAGCAGCTGCTCTTTCTAAAGCAGTGTGAAAATTCTTCTTCAATAAGACGCAAACTCTTAAGTCATTAACAGAATGGCCCACTCCATTAAAATGTAGACTAACAGGTTTATGGATCAGGAATGTTTTGTTGTCTTTTTTGTGCCCATTAACTCTTTGTCTGAGAGAGTTTGAAGTCTGTCCAATATACAAAGCATCTGGGCATTGTTGGCACATGATGGCATGTATGATGTTAGTTGAGGAGCATGAGCTTCTGCCCGTGATTCTGTGAATAACCTGGTTAGGTCCAGTGATGGTATCGCCAGAATAGATATGTGGACAAAGCTGGCAGCAGGCTTTGTTGCAAGGAAAAGTTACTGTTAATGAAAGTGTGAAAACCTTCTCCTGTATTTGTGTCCAGTACTTTTCTTTTAAAAAAAAAAAAAGTTTAGCCTCACCAATATTCCACTCAGCAGTGTTGAAGAATTCTAACTAGAAAAGCAGCACACATGGAATTTGTCTTGTTCCTTCCTTTGCTATGTGTAATTCTAAGGCTATGTCTACGCAAGCCCAGAAAATCCACCAGCTCATGGGTGATCTTCCAAGGTTCGATTTTGCACGTCTGGTAGGGAAGCACAAAATCGACCTATCGGGGTCAGCAGTCAACCCCTGCACAATTCACGTCTCGACTCTCTCCTGTCAACCTTCTTCAGTGAGGATGGCCAGGTAAGTCAATTGCAGATATGTCAATTCTAGCTATTCAATTGCCATAGCTAGAATTGCATATGTGCAATCGTCTCGCTTCCCCTAGTGTAGAGATAGCCTAAGATGCAGGCTATTAGGCCACATCAGCAAGCTGATGGGTATTCATCAGCTGCTGTAAGTTGATTGGTGAGGCTATTGCTAGGAAATGAACATCAAGAAAAGCCAAACTAACATTCATAGGAACAGAGAGGGAGCCGTGCTAGTCTATATACTATCAAAACAAAACAAAAAGAAACAGTCAAGTAGCACTTTAAAGACTAACAAAATAATTTATTAGGTGGTGGGCTTTCATGGGACAGGCCTACTTTTTCAGACCACAGCCATACCAGAACAGACTCAATATTTAGAAACAGTGTCTGCCCATGTCTATTAATTATTGAGACAGCCATGTGTTTTGCTCTAGCCATGTTAATGGGCTTGCCTTTGATGCATGAAGTGAGCTGCCTCCTACAGGACAGAGCCCCTCCACAGTTGACAGTACCTGCATTTTCCTATCCTCCTCCTCTTAGAGGAATCAGAGCTTGCAAATAAAAGGAGTGAGGCTATACCAGAAATTAGTGGAGCAAGTGTATCCAGCAGGCTTCCCGGGTAGCTCTAGTGTGTTGATGCTGTTAGACACCTGCGGAGATTTGTCTTACAGCTGGGGTTCACTGAAGCACAGAAGTGACTCAGCCATGCCTGGTTAACCAGGTGTCTCCACCCTTGCTCCTACCTTGGAGGCTTAGAACAGCACAGTTTGAAGCTGAGTATGCCCAGTCTATGCCAAATGGGGCTTTCCACACCATGGGATTCTTCAACTCAGTGAGATGAGAAGCTCCTTGCACCACCACTGTGCATCACAACGTCTCCACTCACTCCCACTCACGAAGATGGCGTGACATCCATTCTGGCACAGCTGGACAAGGCTAACAGATGGTGTCAGGCAAGGGGGAATCAGTCCCTCTCACTGTGCAGGCTGTGAAGCATTTGTATAACTTACATCTGTTCCGTATTGCCAGATTTAGCACTTACAGTCAGTCAGGGGAACCTAGCTAGATGCTTGTTTCCTGCCAAGCATCTGCAATAGCTGAGCTACAGACAGAAGAGAGGGAGAAGGGAAGGAGGATGCAGTGTCAGGCAAAGGCAGAGCTCTGCCTGTGGTGCTAAGAACTGGCTTTGTTCTAGGCCTTACTGGAAAAAACAAAACAGGGCTAGAAAGGGGCATAGAAACGCTCTGACAGAGCGAATGTAACTTTGAAAGAAAAGATGAGGAGACTAAGGTCAAATGGAGCCTACACAATGGAGAAGCTTTTCAGCAGAGAACATTGCCAGCTTTGCAAACGTGTCTTGTATTACTGAGGCTGAAAACTTGTTTCAGTGGCTGGTGAAAGGGCAGCTTTCCAAGGAGTCAGTGCAAAAGAGTACCGAGAATGTGTGGGTGGGAGGATACAAATTCCACACACGGGATGGGTTCAAGATTGCATTCACAGAGCCAGATGCTTTGGCATAAATTAGCTGTGGAGTCAGTGCTATGCCAGCCTGTCCTGGCTGGGAATTGGGATCATGGTATTTCTCCTGCTCTGTGAAGCAGAATGTTCTCTGGGATGGGATGGTTCTACACAGGGTATTTGCACTTCGAAGTCAAGCTTGGAAGGTAGTGGGTTGCAAACTTTTAAAGGCACATCCCCTCCACCCAGAACAGTGGGGCTGTGGCTCGCACAGAAGAGGCACAGCTGTGGGGGTGGGGGTGAGGGTAGGAGTAGAACCACAGGCTGCCAGGAAGGGAGACTTGGCTGGGAGTGGGCCTGGAGCAGCTGTAATGGCAGGGAGGAGGTGAGTGGTGCTTTCTCTAGATCCCATGAGGGCTGGTCCAGGGCCTGCCACCCCTCCAACTTAGGTACCTCCACACACCCCACTTTGGGGGCCTCTTTTGCAACAGGTGTTTGGCTTACAGCACAGGTTTGGAGGAGGAGCAGGTAGTACTGGGAGGCTTTAGTACTCTCCCTTCTTCCACACCCCACCCACTCCCTGCCATTCCCCACCCCCCGGCCAGAAATGCTTCATTGTGGGTCTTAGAACTGGCAAAAAACACCAAACTCTCAGCACCAGAGCTTGAAATCTTCATTCTGCACAGAACATGGCCGAGTTCCACCCACGTGCCTCTGCCCCTGCCCTGACCAGGGAGAGTGTGCCTCATCGACTGAATGGGCAACATGTCACTGGTGGCTCCAGTCTGTGAGATACTGAACACACTCAGCTGCCATCGGCAGCAGGTTGGCTGAGGGCGCACAGCTGCCTGCAGGCTTGAGGCAGTTCTTAACTGCAAGCCACTGGCTGCGCTGAACTGCAGGGATGACAGCAGCTCAGGTTCCACGGTGGACTCCAGGCATTGGGCTTCAATTCCCAGCTCTGCCATGAACTCCATGAGGGATCCTGGGGTAAATGAGCTAGCCTTAGTGTTTCATCGCCATTCCTGTGAAATGGGGATAATATTTCCATGGCTTTGAGGCTGGGGCTGTGTGGCTAAACATATTACTAGCTCGGAAGAGCAGAAAGGTCGCGCTGACCATTAGTCCACTGACAGAGCCCACAGGCAGTCTCTGATTCTCTACTCAAACTACAGCATAGTTTCTAGGTATAAGCCATGGGCGAGGTGCTATACCCAGTAATAAGGGGCCAAACCTGCATCTACATGGAGAAACCACAAATAAACCACTACGTATTATTACAGCTTTGTCAGGCTGCAGCGTCTTGATTTAAAAAGCTAATCTTGACCCACACAGCTGGTTTCCCTCTCACCACAGAAGCAGGAATTTCGTTAACAATTTCAACTCACTTGTCTCAGTTCACCAAAAAAGCTGGTCTGACCATCTCCTGAGCCCATGTGTGCAGTCAGGGGAAAAGATTTTTGCGTTAAATCCAATAGAATACCCTGTGACAGCTTCTTCCACCATGTTATTTACCGCACTCGCTTGGAGTGACCTGAATCCAAACAAACCCAGCAATCAACAGCAGCTTTGTAATCCCAGCACAGCGCTGTTGCAGAAATACCTGCAGCAGGGAGCTGTCAGAGGGCTGTCTTGAGAACATGATAAATCGTGTGATTCTCAGCCGCTCCACAAGCCTGGGGAGAGGGTGCTGTGAAACAAAACTGAGGCGCATGACCACCACCTGTACTGGAGGGCAAGCTACGCTAAGCTCAGCATGGAGCAATGTACTAGTATAATTATACCACCCTAGAGAGAGGCTAGTTAAAACCTGCCTTTCATGCTGAATGCATCACTCAACCGTTTGTATTCTCGTGGGAGCTGAAGGGAACCTGTGCTCACAGGAGAGGTGAAAGAAGGGGGAATCTGCTTGTTTGCCTTTCGGGTGCGGAGTGGGGGGGAAGGGGTCCTTAGAGGCACAGTCTAGGGCAGGTATCAGAGAGGTAGCCGTGATAGTTTGTATCTTCAAGACCAGCAACTCCTGTGGCACCTTATAGACTAACAGATCTTTTGGAGCTTAAGCTTTCGTGGGCAAAGACCCACTTCCTCAGATGCATGAGTGGGAGGGGGGCTCCAGAGGTGTGTTTCAAGAGTGGGGTCCCAGTAAAGGGGAGAGCCACAGCTGACAAGGTCCATTCAGCAAGGTGGAAATGGCTCATGATCAGTAGTGCATATCAAAAGAGGAACAAACAAGTCAGATCAGGCAGGGGGACATGACCCATTGTCAGAGTCTAATGGGAACGATATTAACACCCAGGCCAGAGAAACTGCTTTTGTAAGGGGTCAGCCACTCCTGGTCTCTGTTCAATCTTTGGTTGATGGAGTCAAATTTGCAAATAAAATAGTTTTTCTCAACCTGTTTTTTTAACAAAGTACCCCTTTAAAAATTATAAGGACCTCCCTGCAGACTTCTCTCACGTATCCCTAAGGGTACATGTACCATTGTTTGAGAAGCATGGTCCTAAAATAATCTGAGGTCTTCAAACAAGTGCCATTCAACCTGTCCAGATTACTGTACCCTTTGCAGGCATCCAATTTGTTTGGCATACCACCCAGTTACAGCACACTTAGGCTACGTCTACACGTGCACCCAACTTCGAAATAGCTTATTTCGATGTTGCGACATCGAAATAGGCTATTTCGATGAATAACGTCTACACGTCCTCCAGGGCTGGCAACGTCGATGTTCAACTTCGACGTTGCTCAGCCCAACATCGAAATAGGCACAGCGAGGGAACGTCTACACGCCAAAGTAGCACACATCGAAATAAGGGAGCCAGGCACAGCTGCAGACAGGGTCACGGGGCAGACTCAACAGCAAGTCGCTCCCTTAAAGGGCCCCTCCCAGACACACTTTCATTAAACAGTGCAAGATACACAGAGCCAACAACTAGTTGCAGACCCTGTATATGCAGCACGGACCCCCAGCTGCAGCAGCAGCAGCCAGAAGCCCTGGGCTAAGGGCTGCTGCCCACGGTGACCACAGAGCCCCGCAAGGGCTGGAGAGAGAGTATCTCTCAACCCCCCAGCTGATGGCCGCCATGGAGGACCCCGCTATTTCGATGTTGCGGGACGCGGATCGTCTACACGTCCCTACTTCGATGTTGAACGTCGAAGTAGGGCGCTATTCCCATCCCCTCATGGGGTTAGCGACTTCGACGTCTCGCCGCCTAACGTCGATTTCAACTTCGAAATAGCGCCCGATGCGTGTAGACGTGACGGGCGCTATTTCGAAGTTAGTGCCGCTACTTCGAAGTAGCGTGCACGTGTAGACGCAGCTTTAAAAACGTCTTGCAAAATTATCACAGACTACGACTGAAACCTTGTTGACTTGCTACCATCTTATTGTCAAATAACTGAATTGGAATAGAAATATGGTACTTACATTTCAGCATGAGGCATATGAAGCAGTAGCAACAAGGCATTTTTTTTAAATGTAGCCTATTGTAAAACTAAGCATATATGTAGCTGAGTTGATGGCCCTACTGGAAAACCTTGGTGTACCCCCCCAAGGGCACATGTACCCCTGATTGAGAAACAGTGGTCCAGGGGTTACAAGTCATGTACAGTGTCCACCCCAGGATATGGTGTAATGTGTAGCGTAGGCTACCTAGAGAGGCCTAATAGTCCTTTTTAAACCACACCCCTCATTCTCCAGCAATGATTTTTGCTCTTTCCCCAAGCAATGATGCCTTGACCACCTGTTTAGCAGGCACCATTCACATCTGCACCAGGGGCCATGACACCCACTGCATTGGGCTGGATATTGCCTTGGCACAGGTGAGGTTTTTTTTGGCACATTGCCTTGGCACATCATTGTTGTGGTGCATCCACAAGGAGGGTGGGTGGTGTTTCTCAGGCTGAAATGGCTTGTGTGGCTATGTCTACACTAGTAAGGTTTTTTTTTTTCCTTCAAAAAAAGCTGGGGCTCTTTCAAAAAATCCCATGGAGTATCTACAACCAAAATGTGTTCTTTCAATCTATTAAATCAGAAGAAAGTGGCATGTCTTCCAGCAGCCCTCTTCTGCTTCTGGATGAAGACAGGTGCTTTTTTTCTGGAAGTTTCTCTCAGAAAAATAAAACGTGTGTAGATGCCCAGAGGGGGCGGGGGGATTTTGGGGAAAGAGCAGGCACCCATGGGGCCAGATTTTTCAATCCGCAGCATTTCCTGGGCCATTCTTTCGAAAAAAGTGGCCAAGGTGTGGCCACTCACTGTCGAAAGAACAGCATGCTTGTCAGATCCACTTTCTTTGTGTGTGGTCCTGAGCTTTTGAAAACATTTTTTTTCGGAAGAGAACTTCCCAAGGAACTTCTTCCGAGGGACTGCTGTAGTGTAAACGTTGCCTGTGTGATGAAGGGAAACTATGGGAAAGAACAAAAAGTGAAGCCTCCAGGAGACAGGTGAGTGGGTGCATGACAAATTCCAGCAGAGTGTGAGGCTTAGTTTAATTTCCCTTGTGGGTCAGGGATCACATCCACTTTGGCAGGCTATACAGCACCTGGAAACAGCTAAAGGCTGAGCAACCCCGAGCATATAAACAAGGCTGCTGACAGATTTTTGAGGAGCCCTGGGTGTTGTGGGGGTGGGGAATCAGCTCCTGACTCCAGTCCCACCTCCTGAAAAGGGGCAGGACCTCAGGAAGAAGAGGAGGGATTAAGAGTAGCCAATCCTCAGTGTTGTCTAAACCATGCCATGCCTCCCCCACCTAGTCCTCACTACCACCGACTGGGCCATGTGTGTCTCCACTGGTGAAGTAAATGGCTGACCAGCATTGCTGCCCTGCAGGATAGAGACAGCTTGGTGGCCTGAGCACCAGACTGCTAAACCCAAGGTTGTAAGCTCAGCCCTTGAGGAGGAGCAAAAAATTCTGTCAGGGATGGTAACAGGTCCTGCTGTAAGGGCAGGGGAGTGGACTACATGACCTCTGAAGGTCTCTTCCAGGTCTAGCAGATAGGAATATCTATGCGTGTGTGTGTGTATATATATATTGCTGGGCTGTGGAGTAACTGCCCCCTTTGCTCCCCTCTCCCCCTGTACATGATCGCAGCATAACACAACGACAACTCCCTCCTTTTCCTTTGTTACCTGCCCAGCACCTCTAGTGCACCAGCTACAAATGGCGCAACTTAAATATCACCATTGGGCCGCCGTATCCTAACGCCCAATTGCAAAGCCCAAGGACAGTTTGCACACCTCAGAACTCTTGTTGCAGGACTTGTCCACATGGGGAAATGTAACTGCCCATCTAACTGCTCCGGTAGAATTGTACTGCTAGAGTTATAACCTCATAACTCCCCCATGAGGGCCCTCTTCTTCCAGCATGCATGCCTTTCACCCACATTGCCAATGCTTTTCTAGGAAAGCAACAGCCTAAAACCAGAACAAGGCTCTATTACTCTGGAAAAGAGGGGCCCTTAGGGGGCATAACACTATCCTTTTAGTGGTACAGTAATCCCCCAAGATACGCAAGGGTTGTGTTCCATGCAAACCTCGCGCCCTGAAATTCACGTACGTCAGGGGCTTGAGCAATGGGTTGGAGGCGTGGGAGGGGGAAGGGGGTGTGTGTTAACCCTGCGGTGGGTTAGGGCTGCAGGAGGGGATTGGGGAGGTGTAGTTGAGCTGAGTTTGTGTGGGGGCTGGAGCTTGGTCTGTGGGGAGCTGGGGGCTGGGCTGCGGGCGTTGAGGCCACGCACATGGCAGTGGCTGGAGCCAGGGTCTGCAGCAGAGGCTGGAGCTGGGGCTCGTGCTGGTAGTTGGATCCAGGGACTGCGGGGATGGCTGGAGCCGGGGTGCATGGTGGTAGCTGGAGTGGAGGCTGGAGCTGGGGTGCACAACAGTGGCTGCAGTTCCCCCCACCCCACGCCCTCACACCCCAGAAGTGGCACTCAGGGGGAAGGGCTGTTTCTCCTCCCCACCCCACACATGGACTTATCTGGAGGGTTTAGTGTCTAAAGTATGAATCAGGGGGATCAGCCGCGTAAGAGCGGGGTCGTGCACTCTGGGTTCACATACTCTGAGACCTTACTGTATATAGTCGTGATTATAACTACAGCGGTATAATTATGTTATACCACGATAGTTATCCAGTAGAGGTCTCGGTGTAGCGGCACCCTCATGTCTCTGTATCACTGTGGACTGTGACAATTTCCTTGCCCACCACACATGCCCAAGATTCAGGTCAGGGCTACACTGGGAGGTAAAAATTGATTTTAGCTACGCAAATCTGACCCTGAGAATCGGGGAGCTGGAGTTGAAGTAACTAAAAATCATTTTTTGCCAAAGTCCACACGGTGGAAGTTTGATGGGTGAAACTCTCCCACTGGCATCCCTTATGCCCTGTAACTGGCACAAGTACCAGGCTTGACAGTGCTGGGACAGTTAACTTTAGTGCACCCCCACCCCCACTAGGCACGCTAAGTTGAACCCCGGAAGCTCAATCACCAGTGACTCGCTCTTTTCCTAAATGTAGATGTAGCCTTAGTTTGGCTAGTTTTACAACCATGCAGCAGTGTAAAACTTCTCTAGCCTCAAAGCCCCCAGGACTGGCTCTTAAATGGCAATAACTCAATGCCATGCTAGTCAGTGGCATAGCACCAATTTAGCATTGGTTTAGTTGGGTTGAAGCTGCTGGCGCACGAGCTGAGGAGAGGTGACATATTGTACCTTTAGCTTTTCTAAACCACCCTCAAGACTGGAGTGGGCAATAAGCAGCAATGCAGGTCACTGGACCTTGCCTCCAGATGCTTTATCTACCTCCACATCTGCAGGTATGGCCACTTGCAGTCCCTGATGGCTGCAGATCACCGCTTCTGGCCCATGGCAGCTGCGAGAAGTGGTATGGCCCAGAATATGGCTTTCTGATGCTCCGATTGTCTGGGAATGTTGATCAACAACCATGAGGAGCTATAACCAGTCATACCTGCTGATGTGTGAATAAATAAAGCACCTGCTTGTGTGCCAGGGGCCAGCCCTGGTAAACAGTGTCTGGCCTGCTGGCTGCTACTTCTCCACCACTGCTCAGACCCTCACATAATGAGCATTCTAAACATATGACTAACTACAACAAAACCCTGTGTTTGGGGAGAGTACAGGCCAAATCCCACGGCTACTGGTTCCTCCCCTCCACTCCGTTATCAACACGAGTGTTGTGGACACAAAGTGTTTGCTTCAATCTCAGACAGTGCAACTGCTGTGGAATTCTGCTGCCCTGCGTGGGATGGCTCAGAGCGCAATCAAGGAAATAGCTACGTTAAATTACAGTCATTTAAAGCGTTTTAGACAGCCTGAAACTTACAAATGTCCTTCCTTCCCGCAGCTGCAGTATTAATATTATTACTGTACACAACAGGCTGTGGGAGGAAATGAAATTATTTTTACCTTCGAAGAAGAAAGATATTAATGGTACTGCGGCTCCAGCTCTCTTAAGCTTTTCATCTTCCCTGCTCTCTGCTCATTCTATTTCTTCCGGCTTCTCTAGGGACGGACGTGTCTGGTAGAACCCCTTTTATTTATATAGTCCCTGCCATGCTACCAGGGCATAACTCATTGTCCCCCTCTAGTGGCCATATCAGGTATAGCGCTGATATGGGACCTGCTCTTTATTTCAATTGCTCTGAGCCACGTAGACCTTCTCCTTGACCCACTGGGCTTTGGCTGGTCCATTCTGAAGAGCCCCCAGGGGTTCCACAGTAACAATGGCCCAGTTATGCAGTTTCAGCTCTCATCCTAAGCTCCTGGATATTCTGAACCCTGCATTCCCCTGACAGTGCTGACTGCAGCATCTCTCTGTGGACCACGGGGCAGGCGTGGTCCAAACAGACAGCCCTCCTGGGTAGCTCTGATGCCCTGTGCTCCTCTGCCAGGTGGCTCCTGAGGTGGAAGGTTCTGTGCTCTGCAAAGTCACGAACTCTCATAAGACAAAAGGCAAAGCAGGTCCCAAATTCAAGCCAACCCAGTTTCAGAACAAGCCCCAAATAAACCCAGTGTATTTTCACTCAGTGATGCCAGCACTGCGGCGGCAGTGCGGGGGACACACCACATTTGGCTGAGGCAGCCAAAGCCAGCAAGCAAAGACGGTAGTCCCCGACACACACTGACCTGCACCCACCAATCCCTACCCACACACCATGCCAGGCAGGCAAGCAGAGGGCACTAGCACACCACTTGGCTAAGCAAGCAGCCGGAGCCAGCAAGCAAACACACATCCTGCTCCCCAAAGCCCATTCCCCCCTGTACCCATTAAACCAACAAGCAACCCCTCCACCCACCACACACCCCTCCCTTGCCCTACCTAACAGCAGAACCTCAGGATTTAGGGTAGGAATGAACAAACAAAGTTTGTTTGGTGTCCCATGGTGAGGATATTTGTAGTTGAGGTGTCTGACTCTGTGGAGGATGAAGTCAGAGGTGGGGATGTCACAGCCAGGACCAATGAGAGGAGCACTGGGGACAAAGCTGAGGAGCAGCTCCATTCTTGATCAGCGCTGGAGCCAGAGCCATTCCTGCAGCTGAGATCCCAGCTGGGTGCAGGAGGCCAGCACAGAATGGCCTTTGGGTAGGGGGAACTCCCCTGCTCTTTTGGGCCTCTCTCAGCTCCCCAACTGCCAGACATGGCCTCTCAGCCTCCTCCGTTCAAGCAGTGCTAAGGATGCTCCTGTCTCCAGCAAGCTCTCGTCACACTTGGGATGGACAATCCTAATTACCCAGAGAAGGCAAATGGGGTGGGGGGGTGATAAACTGACAAGCAGCCCCACACAGGGACTTGGGCTGATTTAGTTTGCAGAAGAGAAGAGTGAGGGGGGGGATTTGATATCAGTCTTTAGGTACCTGATGGGAACATCCAAAGAGGTAGGAGAGAGACTGTTCTCAGTGGTGACAGAGGACAGAACGAAGAGCAATGGTGTCAAGTTGTGGTGGGGGAGGTATAGGTTGGATATCAGGAAAAACTATTTCAGTAGGAGGGTGGTGAAGCATTGGAATGAGTTACTGAGAGAGGTGATGGAATCTCCATCCCTAGAGGTTTTAAGTCCTGCCTGGACAAAGCCCTGACTGGGCTGATTTAGTTGAGATTGGTCGCAATTTCAGCAGGGTGTTGGACTTGATGACCTCCTGAGGTCTCTTCCCACTCTCTGAATCTAGGCTATGATTCTAAGCCTCACTTGGACAGGTGCGGCCTGTTCCATTCAAAAAACAGCTAAGGCAGCGTCTTTGGCATGCGTGCCATTGGTTCTCATTCGCTGCTGGCTAGGCCAAACATGGCCCTGCGTTGACCCTGAAGAGACTTTCAGCTAGGATTTGGACATTGCCCTATCCACTTCCCTTCCACCCCTCTGCGCCACCCCCTACCCCCACAAATGTAACTGAATACCCCTGCAGTGCTTTAGGATAAATATCTCATGGTCCCCATTCCTGAAGCCAACCCAGTTTCGTTCAGATGATGAACCAGGCCCAAATTCCACCTCCTCACTGAAAACATCGCATTCGTTCAGCTGTCTCTGGCTCTACCAGAGTTCCTCTGACAACAGAGCTGGCTCAAAACCCCAGCTCCAGCTCAGATAGCAAATGAGGATGATTCTGATGGACGATAATAGCATGCACCCACCCGCCTGCTGCTGCGCTATTGATTTCATGTCAGGAAACACGCTACAACTGAGGGCTTAGTTTTGCTCAGGCAAGCTGGCGGGCATTTTAAATGCAGCTTACTTGATTGCAATATGGTGACTTACCTCAGTGAAAGACACTGATTCAGAACAGGGACTCTGGGTACCACTGCAATAATAATAATAATAATAACAATAATTTAAAAATGTAACACCATGATGAGCTGCTGGCCTAGAGGGCTATATCTTCATTGCAGCCTTATTTTGAAATAAGATATTTCAAACAGTTATTTCAAAATATTTTATTTTGAAATAACACAGCTACACACAAAATATATTTTGAAGTGGCACCCAGCCATTGCAAAAAAGCATTTCCAGGTAACTAGCACTATTTCCAAATACTAGCACTATTTCTATTGGTCACCATTATGGCTTATTTTGAAATAGCGCTATTCTAGGTCTTAATAGCGCCTATTTTGAAATAGGCGTTATTCCTCCTGCAATTAGGGTTATTGAACAAATTCGAAATAGCATGTCTATAGTGTAGATAATAGCAAACTTATTTCAAAATAATGCATGTTATTTTGAAATAACGTTGTAATGTAGATGTAGCTGAGGAACGCTTGTCTGCAGCTAAACAATGCCATTAAGCGGTCAACAGTCATCATGCATATCACGAGTAGTTGCATGACATCAGAGTGTCTTTTGGTTATGTCTGTACAGCATCCAGCATGTTGGGGACGTGGTTAATAAGTGGGAACCCTACACACTACAACACCACCAATAAATCATAGCCCATTAATTTCTGCAGGCTTTGGGTCAAGCTTTTTGTGATCGTTGAAAGTCCATGGAACATCATCTTTGAACTGGAGGGCCCAGTTGTTGGTCACTCAAAAACTTCCCTGTTCTGTTCTATTCTTTGATCCTGGAGCATCTGGCATTGACTGCTGGGAGAAGGTACCTGGACCATTGCTCTGACCCATATAGTATTTTGTTCTGTGGCTCTCCTTCTCACTCTGGATAAAGAGTCACCCATCTTATCTCTGTCTGGAGCTTCTTCAACCTTTGCATGGCTTGCCTCTGAGTGATGCATTTCACAGAAGTCATCACTGATTAGGTGTTTTACCCTTCAATAACCATCCAATGACATGTTTTTCACAAGTTTCTCAGAACATAGGCACTGACTTCTGTTTCTGTCAGTGGGTACCTTCTGCTTTCACTGTGTGCCTTATATGAGCGTCTGCCACCTAATTGGGGGTATGGACTAATTTGGGATAGTGCTTGAGCCCCCAAACACTCATGAAGTCATCACGTGTGGCTCTGAATAATACCCTATTCAGAATCAATGTGCTGAACCAAATCCTCAACAAGCTTCAATGGAACTATACAGAGCTTATGCATACCCTTGCTCAGGAATTTAATAGTGCAGTTTATGAGCACAACTCAGCTCTTACTTGTGCTGGTGTAAATCAGGAGTTGCCACCACTTAAACAACTGGCGTTACACCAACATAAACACATTTAGTTCAGTCAGGGAATGAGGCCCACAGTTTTCATCTGTTAAAAGCACATTGTGCTTTTCTTTACCAGGAAAAAAATCAATTGAAATAAAAATAAATAAAATAACAAATCATTTTCTACCTGCTTGTATTTCTCTAGAGACAGACAAAATAGGACAGATAATATCTTTTAGTGGTCCACTTTCTTTTGCTGGAAGGTATAAGGTTTTAAAATTCACAGAGCGTTCCTTCAGCTCTGCAGAAGTGAACCAGAAGTTCTAAGCTAAATACATTTCTCTAAATACATGTATTTCTCTAAACATCCTCGGGGAGATGGAATGATTCTGGCCTTCTCTCTAAGTCCCTAAAGCATTAATTATCTGCTGATATTTTTCTCAACCAAATAATAGACACCGACGAAGGTTGCCAATCCAATTAGGGCATCTAACCCAGAACTAGCATCCCGTGTTATTAATACACATCTCTCTTGGGATCCCAACAGCAGTGTCTGCTCCTAAAGAGTCATTTTCTCATTCATTATCAGGGAGTCGGAAAGTCGCACACCAGCAATTCCCAAGGGAATGATTTCACTTGCCCGTAAGATTGGCTTTTAAAGGGCTAGCATCATTACCCTTTGCAAATCGTCAAGTCCAACCATCTATATCATACAGCCAGTCATTTATTATGGGGGCAGGCCAGGGAAATGGCTCTTCTGACCATCTCCCCCTACCCATCCAAACAAAATACTTGTTTCCTAACTCTAAATATTCAATAACTTATCAGGCATGAAATATCTTTCCCAGTCCTACTTAGGAGCTAAATTATGAAGTCCCTGTTCATTCCTTATATATTTATATGATGTTAATTCCTGCAGTTTCTGATACTTTGCATAAGGGCTTGAAGGTATGACCCTACCTAGTCCAAATTTTAGAAGGTATTCTATGGTCTGTGTTACGTAGGACCTAGGCCTACAAGATTTAATGGTTGATTCTGGCAATGAAGAGGGCATTTATTGAGATGCCTGAGATCTATTTCTATCTCTGCCACTGACTCACTTGAGTAAATCACTGAGGGTTGGATCCAATGCACAAAGTCAAAAGGAATCTTTCCACTAGTTTTAATGGACATTGGAGGAAATTCTTAACTTCTGTCAGTTTGGACCTGACATAAAAAGATGTTCACTGAGTGCAGCAGATTTTGGATCATTCTCCTCGTGCATTTGCAAACTGGAGATGAGACTCATACTCTTATCTATTGGTTCTTTCATTTACATTTGCAACAGTGGTGGGTAACCGGTGACCTGCATGAGGCTCAAGGAGGTTCTCACTGTGGCCCATGAGACATGTTGGTCACCATTACCCATGCATAGGGTTGCCGGACTACATTGGTTTCCTGCTGGTATTACTAAAGTGACACACACGTAAAGCAAGGGCACGTTAAGTGAGCTGCTTGCTGATTGCACGCAATATTGACAGTGACAAATGGGCATCCAATCAAAGGGCTGCTTGGGGCCAACTGAAACATCCCACAAAATCTAGGCATACAAATGCAGTTAGCAAAATTGCCCTATCTCAGGAGGCCCTCTTTATTCTGATAGTCTTGTTGCTCACTGGGATGAAGGAAGGCCACTCATATGGCCCATGGATTCGCCTCGGTTGCCAAAGGACCGATTTACAAACTGTCTTGAGGATTTTCCAAGAACAAACCCATGTATGGAAAGTACAGTTGGTCAAAAGTTCCAACAGAACAATCTGCCAACAGAAATGTATTTCACAAAGCTTCACAGGTACCATTGATTTTTGACAAAAATGCCAACGGGAAACTATAAAAAAAGTTTATTTCAATAAGGCCAAAACTCTTGTTTCAATGTTCCTATTTTGACTGTACTTATATGTTTCATACTGTAATATACAAAGCCAAAATGATAAAAAATCTACAAAACTTTGCAACCTGATTGAAGCATTTGATGCCAACCTTTTTTTTTAAATATATCCATAACTAAATATGACAGAATTCTTCTTTCAATGAAAATTTTAAAATGATTTTTTTTGTCCCAGTTTAGAGCAGAAACAAGTTTCAGAATTCCCTGAGGAACAGAAATTTTGAATTTCAAGCAGCTCTAGTGGAAAATATTATCAAAATGTCCTGGCTATATAGTTTGGAACATTTGCTGAATCTATGACTCAGATGTCTCTTGTGGCAGAGCTGGCAGGAAAACAAAACAAAACACTCCCAAATTGTATGTGCAAGTTATGTGTCTCCCCACTCCCCCCCCCCCCCCCCGCCGCACACGCCCCGGCTGCTCTCTTCACTTTTACAGATTGTTTCAATGAACATTTTCTGCCTTGACCTTCTTGTGTGAAGTCACAACTAACACACTGTACCGAACAGTCTTCTAACTCGCAGATTATTTGCCCATTTTCTTTTCTTTAATTACCTAACCTTTGAAAAACATTTTCTTCTGACCCAGGAGGATCACACAGTGATTGATTCCCTGGTACCCTCTGAGATCAACATCTTGAACTTTCTTTCTTTTAATTTCACCCAAGAGAATATTTGAAACTGAGGCAAAGAGATTATGTTATGCAGAATATCTGGCAGGACTGAGCATTGAAGCCAGTTCTTAATTCCAAACCACTGCTTTACCAAGACCATCAGCTGTCTCATTCAGCCCCGATATTTTCAACAAAATAGCCTTATCCTTAGGGATGGAGTTAAATTGCATTTTGAGTCAAGAACGGAGAAAATGCTTTACCCTGTTCTATAGCCCATTTTTATGGGCTGTATGAATTGTACCTCTCTGAAGGCCTAAGACCGCTGTCCCTGAAATTATGCTAAAATAGACGGACAAAGAATACTGGAATCCCAATGATTTTATGACCTTCAGAGCTGTAGCAAATGTGCTGTATAGCGAGCCTTCCCCACCAGTGCAAAGGAAGGAAGAGGAGTTGTGTTTCTCATGATTTTTGCACACGCAGAGAGCAACCACACACTTTGAGTCTAAGTGGCTTTTATTTCGGGGTATGGGGAAATGAAACAAACCAAAGCAAAAATCTAATCTCCCTCTTGTGGGGGGGACAGCGAGAGCAGTGTGTGTTTGTCCCCTGTGTTGCAGGCAGTGCTGGACATAAAATGGAGGGGTGCCTCCAGATAACAGCACACTTAAACTGTGTGTGCAGGATGCCCCTCGCAGTTCTTAACACGGACAAGATTTCTTGGTTTTCATGCCCATGAAAAAATGCCACACAATCTTGAGCACCATCTACTGGCACTCAAGAGTCACAGATTCCAAGGCATGTTTAACTAACTGAGGACGTAGAGAGAGAAAGAGTGAGTGAGGCAATATATTTTATTGGCAGGGATGGGGGCAAAGGGGACAGTTGTACCAGGGCACAGCATTTCAAAGGGGCTTAGAGGTCCAACCACCATTACTACTGCAGCAACAGCAGCAGTCAGGGTTCCAGGCCCCTTTCAAACACCAGGCCAGCACAGCTCGGAGGGATTTGGACTTATTTAGTTTGCAGAAGAGAAGACTGAGGAGTGATTAAATAGCAGCCTTCAACTTCCTGAAAGGGAGCTCTAAAGAGGATGGAGAGAAACTGTTCTCAGTGGTGACGGATGGCAGAACAAGGATCAATGGTCTGGAGTTACAGGAGTAGATTGGATATTATAAAAAAAAAAAAAATCTACTTCACCGGGAGGGTGGTGAAGCTCTGGAATGTGTTGCCTGGAGACGTGGTGGAATCTCCATCCCTAGAGGTTTTTCAGTCCAAGCTTGACAAAGTCCTGGCTGGGATGACTTAGCTGGGGTGGATCCTGCTTGAAGCAGGGGCCTGGACTCAATGACCTCCTGAGGTCCCTTCCAGCCCTATGATTCTGTGATCTCTGAGGGGTGGGAATCCTTAGCGCTGCTCAGAGTGCGCTGCTGCTGAATCTCCTAGGCCTTGGCCTTTCTTCCCTTGATTCCACCACTGCCGGGACCACAGAGCTAAGCCCCCAACACACTCCTTGCCCGGGGACCTGCAGTGGCTGTCAGCCCCACTGTTTATTGGACCACTGTCTGTTGGTGAGACACACGTTCAAATTTGCACAGAGCTCCTCTTCAGGGCAGCTCTGTGTAACGTCAAAACCTTCTCTTTCTCATTAATAAAAGTTGGTCCTGCCCTGTGTCTCTGAAGTCCTGGCATCAACATGGCTGTAATGCCACTGCATAAAACTACAGAGAACTTCTGGCACCTTAAGGAGACAATACATAGGGAAAAAATAAGGAATGTAGTGGCAAACAATACACAGAGTACAATACCAAGAGTCAGTAAGTGTTTCATTTGTGCCACTGATTCACTGTCTGGGCAAGTAGACACCAGTGAAAGAATGATGCAGTGTTGGGGTTTGTTTCGATTCCTCGACATAAGCAAAAAGTATTGACGCCTCATGAAAACATTCAGTGACTCAAGATGTTTCTAGGTTGTCTAGTCAATGTGCTAGGTTACCTCTTCGCAACACTGGTTTCCTACTCAAGGAAAGCTCAAATTAGTTGAAACAAAAAAGCATTCCAGTAGCACTTTAAAGACTAACCAAATAATTTATTAGGGGATGAGCTTTCGTGGGACAGACTAGCACAGCTATCTCTTTGTTACTATTCAAAATAGTGGATGAGTACGGGAGGCTCCATCTGATAATCAGGGAAGATGACGTAATGTGGTTCTGTATCATGGGCCCATTGAAATCAAGGGTACAGCTAAGGGTGACTGGTGCTTCCAGGGCAGAGGGGTGCAGGTGGGGCATTACATGTACTAGTTAAAATTTTGTCTGGGGAACAGAGAATGGTATACCTACCGTGTGCTACCACACGTCATCTACAGGCACAGCTCCCAGTAACGTCAACAAGGGATGGCCAAGCTCTCCTTGGTTGTAGAAAAAAAAGCTCACAGTTGGAGAAGGATGCCACTGTAGTTACAGCCCTGGGGTGAGATTCAAGAAATCTAGGTCCTGTCCCAGTTCTACCAGCCACAGGCCTCTTGTGTTATGGGCAAGTTAGAACTCCTGGATCTCAGTTCTCCCATAGGAAATGGGTATAATGTCCTTCGTCTACTCTATCTGTGCAGATGGCAAGTTCTCTGGAGCACAAACTCGGTTTTGGTAGGTGTCTGTGTACGAAGGAGCCCTGAGCTTGCTTGCTATCTCCAGGTGCTACGGTGATGTAACTAATAAGCATCCAGCACTGCTGACAGCTGACACGCAGCCTGGGGCAAGGTGGGTAGCGGAGCTGGCTCCACATGCCAGAAGGGATGTGGCCAAGAGCAGAAGGGGAGGGACCAAGAGCAGAAGAGGTGGAGCCAGGAGCGGTGGCACTGGGCTCTATCAATTCCCTGACAGCTGTGCACAGCCAGCGCTGTACTGCCACAGCAAGTCAAAGAGGCCCAGAGCTCCAGCTGCCACCACTTGCCAAAGTAGTGGCCCTGGTGGCCAGAACTCCGGGCCCCTTTGAAAAGCCAGGCCTGGGGGCAACTCCCTCCTTTACCTGCTCCCATCAGCGGGCCTGTAAGCATCTACTCTAAAAAAGTGGCATCACTGAAAGTGCTCTCTCTCTGTTTCCCCCGTGACACCCGCTACTGGTCCTCCCATGAATACCCCAGTTCCTTCTGGGTGGATTAGCAAGAATGGATGTGAGTTTTTAAATATTGAAAATCTACCTCCTTGCTCAATTGTATTCCCTTCATACCTGTGGTCAGTAAGAGGCACAGAAGAGATGCAGGCAGATTCATTTACTTTCCCAGCTCGCTGGTTAATTCCCAGATCCTGAGAGTAAATGGAAGGAACAATTTCTGTGCCATAATGCAACTGAGAGCTCAGTGGTTGCTCTTTCCACTACAGAAGCGAAGCACAAAAGATATTATCAGGGCTCATGTAAAAGAACAGAAGCCCACTTGTACAAAGGAGATCAGATGCTGTTTAAAAGCAGTTACTTAGCTTTCCTGGGATTCTGGTGAAGACGAAGTTAACTCCCTTTATCAGAGAATACAATACAGTGTTTTTCACCAAATTTAACTTTCTTATCCCCAGATGTCCTTCTAGTCAGGTGGGCCCAAGGGGAGCCTTTCTAGAGTTGGTGACAGTCTTTGCTCACCAATGGGGGCTGGGGCCCCATGCAGAAGAGGGGACAGCCCTCTGTACCACACAGACTGAACACTGCTTCCCCGATAAAAAACACACTGTGCGGGGCTCTAATGATGATTGAAAAGGGTCTGGGCCTCCAGTCCCTGCTGCTACCACTGTAACTGTATCAGCAGGCGGTAGCCCAGGGAGCATTTAAGTTGCTGGGCCCTGAAGCAGCGACCTCCTTTGCCTGACCCCTGATGGTGGCCCTCAGCCTTTCACGCTGGGTTAGGAAAGCACCAGCCTCCTTCCCTGCAGAACCAGTCCCAGAGCGACCACCATTCAAGCAGACCCAAGCATCAAGTACATGAATCATGTTCAGTTACAGCTACAAATCCTCTCACAGCCTCACCCTTGGGCAACACCAGGCACCCCGGTTGCTGGGTTCACAGATAATGGTGCTGCTTCACAGTCGTGTTATGCAAGATCTAGGCAATGCAGGTCTATTGTTTATAAGTACTCAACACACCAAGGGCCTCGGAGTAAGGCAACAAGACACTGCAGGTGGTAACAAAGAAAAAGAAAACAGTAAAAATTCCTCCCCCCACCAGGAAAAGTTTCTATTTTGGGCAAAAATTCAAAACCCAACACATTTTGAGGTAGAGTATATGGGAGTTGGAGCTAAGATGCCTATAGCTCTTGTTCTCTGCATGAAGAGATGACAGCTCCCTTGTACTATCTGATTCAGAGCACAACTTGGAACCAATATCTAGAGCCCTGCAAATCCACGGATACCTGCAGGCAGGTGCATTTGCGGCTCGTTTCTGCATATATGGATGCGGACATAGCTATAAATTTTGCATCTAAAACCAAGCAAATCTGCAGATGTCCACTTTATATCTGCAGGAATCCGCACCCGTGGCCATCATTGCAGGTATCCACGGCTCATTTTTGGGTATATAGGTGTGGATGCAGAAACAAATTTTGTATCCGCACAGGGAGGCACCAGGGTCTGTCACATTGCAGGTGAGGAACCTACCCTGAAGGCTACTAAATACTGCTGCAAGGAGGGGCTCTCTTCTTTGCCAGCCAGCCCTACCTGGCAGTACATTTAGGGTATAAACAACAAGGAAGGAGTGATAAAGCCAGGGGAAATGGGATGAACCAAAGCAAATAACACACACCAACAAACCACAAGATGTATTTGACTGTGCAATAATGTCCTATAGACAGAAGGGGAAGCCTCATCACTCAAATCTTTTAAAAGAGGGCTAGACAGGACATTATAGAGAATACTGCAAGGAGGAATTCTGCTCTGGCAGGATGGCAGATTCCATGATGTGTCAGGTTTCCATCTCTAATGCACTGTCTTGCTAGGGAGAGACCAGTATTTGCAGTGTAATATTTAAAATCAGTTTTCTTTTCTGGAGCCACTCAAAGTGAAATGCCATCCAGCTGATAAACACAACACCCAAACTAGGTTTTATGTTTTTCTTAGTGGTGCACATGCCATGGTGCACATATTAAAATTATTCTAGACGCGGATGGAAAAAATTAGAAAGAACATTGGTGGTAATTAGTATTATGGACTAACCAGCTCTAAAGAGCTGCATGGTAATCAGCCACTGTATCCTCACAAGTTTGAGTTTCCTTTCTTCTTTTTTCCTTTTAGATTAATTTAAAATTGTGGCAAACCAGAACTTTCCCATTGGGAAGTGTTAAAATGGGACACTACAACAACTTGGAAGTTGTCTAAAAATACAAATCAGAAGATTCTTCAAGAACAATCCAGTTCTGCCAACAGTTTCAGTTGGGCTAGGTATGCAATTTTCCAGTGAAAAATGATTTGTCAAAAAAAAAATTCCTGACCAGCTCTATTCATACTAGTAACAGAAAGATAGCCATGCTAGTCTATATACTATCAAAACAAAAAGCAGTGCAGTAGCACTTTAAAGATTAACAAAGTAATTTATTAGGTGATGAGCTTTCGTGGGACAGACCCACTTCTTCAGATTGTTGCCCTAGAACAGACTCAATATTTAAGACACAGAGAACCAAAAATAGTAATCAAGGTTGACAAATCAGAAAAATGTTATCAAGGTGAGCAAATCAGAGAGCAGAGGGACAGAAGGGGTGTGGGAGGAAGCTATTTGGACCCATGGTATAGAAACTCCAGAAGAATTCCACAGGGACTTTAACAATCTGCACCCCACCATCAACTTATGCCTCAATTACTCCATGTAAGAAATACATTTCTGGGACACTACAGTACAAATCAAGGATGGCCTAATCGGTACCACACTCTACCGGAAACCCACTGATAGCTATACTTAGCTACACGCTTCTAGCTTCCATCCTGCACACATAACTAGATCCATTGTTTACAGTCAAGCCCTTAGGTACAATCGTATTTGCTCTGATCCTACTGACAGAGACCAAAAACTATAAGATCTTTATGAAATATTCACAAACCTGAATTACCCACCAGGAGAAATAATAAAATAAATCAATAGGGCCAGACGAATACCCAGAGATCAGCTACTCCAAGATATGCCCAAAAAAGACAAGAACAGAACACCACTGGTCATTACCTACAGCCCCCAACTCAAACCACTGCAACACACTATTAAAGACCTACAACCTATCCTTAATCAGGATGCTACACTTCAGAAAAGGCCCTAGGTGACAGACCTGTTCTCTCCTACAGACAACCTCATGAGGATTCTCACCAACAGCCACAGTCTATACCACAGGAACACCAGTCCTGGGACTTGTCCTTGCAACAAAGCCTGCTGCCAGCTTTGTCCACATATTTATTCTGGAGATACCATCACTGGACCTAACCAGTTAATCACAGAATCACAGGCACATTCTCATGTTCCTCAATTAACATCATATATGCCATCATGTGCCAACAATGCCCAGATGCTTTGTATATTGGACAGACTTGAAACTCTCAGACAAAGAGTTAATGGGCACAAAACAGGCATCAAAACACTCCTGATCCACAAACAAGTTAGTCATTTTAATGGAGTGGGCCATTCTGTTAATGACTTAAGAGTTTGCGTCTTATTGAAGAAGAATTTTCACACTGCTTTGGAAAGAGAGGCTGCTGAACTCTCTTTCATATTCAAATTTGACACATTAACACATGGTTTGAACCGGGATGGGAATTTTCTAGGTCATTATAGGGGCTCTTATGCGTACTTGGCTTTATTCAATTCTTGACTTTCCCCCTGCTTCTGCCCCTCTGCTCTCTGATTTGCTCACCTGGATAATATTTTTCTGATTTGTCAACCTTGAAAACTATTTTTGGTTCTCTGTGCCTTAAATATTGAGTCTGTTCTGGTATGGCTATGATCTGAAGAAGTGGGTCTGACCCACAAAAACTCATCACCTAATAAATTATTTTGTTAGTCTTTAAAGTGCTACTGACTGCTTTTTTGTTTGTTTTATTCGTCCTGTTTAGGGTCTGTCTCCCCTGCACCCTTTGCAAATGAAGAGCATTGCCGCACATTTCTACAACAGTAGCCTGATAACATCCCTTAAATTTTAATGACCTTACCTTTTATTTGTCCTTACCTATTTTATCCTGGATCATCATCACTTTTGCAGCACTCTGGGAATAAGTTAGCTTTTTAATTAGCTGTTCTTAATTAAAAAGTCAAGACTTGTATCAGAAAACACAAGCACACATGGAAATGCTCAGGTCTGCCATATTGCAGCAAGCCATAGTAAAAAGGAAGCAGTCATTTCAATGACCAGCAGGGCTGACAGCCACTGTGGGCTGCAAGACAAGCTGGGAGGTGGGTTCAGCTCCACAGCCTGGAAGGGGTGGAGCCAAGAGCAGAAAGGGCAGGACCTAGGGCAGAAGGGGCGGGGCCTAGGGCAGAAGGGGCGGGGCCTAGGGCAGTCAGACCTCAGTGCTGCCTGGACCACAGCACCCGGGGTGTAGCAGCGTTGCTGTGACACTTCAAAGAGGTCTGGGGTAACTACCTGCTTTGCCTCCCACCCAATCAAAAGGCCTGTCTGTGACCAATGGCCCTGAATTGAAATTCTTAAGAAGGAAAAAGGCCATTTAATGCTTCTGAAACTTACGCCTTCACCAGGTGACTTCGATGTCTTTATAAACAAGGCCAAATGAAATCTGTCCAACATATGGATCCCCTTTCAGTGCAACAACCACAAATGTTTCCTAAATGTGAAAACTATATTGGAATGGCTTCAGCAACCCCTGAAATTAAATGCAGCCATGTCTAGGGTGGAAAGTGGCAATTACTCAACAGCCTACAGCAATGCTCCTAAACAGTTAAGGAATACATAAACCTTTGGAATCCATGGGGGCACTAGCAGATTGCTCTGGCTGGGACACTGGCCCTCAAAATCCTGACAAACAGGTGATGGATGTGAGAGTCAAGACAGCTCCTGCCGACATCACTATAAATTCAGAATCCTCTCGGATAAGTCTTCTCCTGCTTACAATGCTGAGCACTCTCTCTGCCTTCTGCCCAGCATAACGTGCAGCAGCACTGATCACTTATGGCACTGAACTCATCTCATTCTAAAACATTTACGTTCCAGGAAAGAACGGCTTGACATCAAGATCTCTTATGCTCGGGGCTCCCAAGGTTTCTCACCTGGAGCTGGCTGCATTATTTACTGCAGTGAAATGACTCTTTCTCCATCCTAAGTCCATTCCACATACAGTGAACACTTTCTTATCCAGCCTGGATGGGGACTGGAGGTTACTGGTCAATCAAATGTGCCAGTTACTCAAAGCTCTTTCATCAAACTCAAAAAATGTTTAAGAAATAAAATAACGTAACTTAACATGACACCTTTTAACACTATTACTAAATACAGTACTGCAATTTACTGCTCCTGGACTGCCTCAGGCCCATTAAATGAATACGGTTTCTGCAAACACTGGAAAATGAGGCCAGATACCAATTAGATTTTTTTTTCCATTTGACTGAGGGAATTGTTTTGTCATCTGTGGAAGATGCCAGGTAACCAAGTTTTCCAGTGTATCCAGTGCTGGATAAAAAAGCTTTTACTGAATTATTTTGCAGACTGCATTTCAGAGGTTTCCATTTATTCTGGGCTCTCCTAAGCCAGTGTTTCTCAACCTTTTTTTTTATATATATAAAGTACACCTAATTTAAAAATATATATAAGTACCCCCAGAGTTCTCCCACGTACCCCAAGATGACACATACCGCTGGTTGAGAAACATGGTCCTAAGGTAATCTGAGGTTTTGAAATAAGTGCCATTCAACCTGTCTAGATTACTGTACCTTTTTCATGAGTCAGGTTTGTTTTTCATACCACCAAATCACACCTCACTTAAAAACTATTTATTTACAAAAACATGCAAAAATATCACAGAAGACTATGACTGAAAACTTTCTGACTTTCTACCATTTTATCAAATAAATGAATTTAAATAGAAATATTGTACTTACATTTCACCATAAGGCATACGAAGCACAAGAAACAAGTTACTGTCCGACTGTGTCGACATTAGCCCAAATCTTCGAAATGACCATGGCTCGCTGCCGCATGGCTCAGCCAGATGGGGGTCCTTTTCAAAAGGACCCTGCCAACTTCAAAATCCCCTTATTCCTATCTGCTGTTAGGAGCAAGGGGATTTCGAAGTTCCCAGGGTCCTTTCAAAAAGGAGCCCCGTCTGGATGAGCTGCGCAGCAGCGAGCCGCAGCAATTTTGAAGTGCTGCGGCTGCTGGCATGCTAATGAGGCGCTGAATATGTATTTCAGTGCCACATTAGTAATCTTCAAAATTTGCATGGCCATTTCGAAGATTTGGGCTAGTGTAGACATAGCCTCTGAGTTTACTAGTGTTTTTATGTAGCCTGTTGTAAAACTAGGCAAATATCTAGATAACTCGATGTACCCCCCGAGAAGACCCCAGTGTACCCCCAAGGGTACTTGTACATTTAGTTGAGAAACACTGTCCTGAGTGAATAGGATGGGGATGGTGAAATTGAAGATTTTTATATATTTAAATAGGCTTTTAACACGACCTCTAATAGCCCTGATTGTTTTCAGTTACAGCTAACAATTTTAAAACCTTGTGGGAAAGATTTTCTTTCTCCTAGATGTACTGATGATTTAAACCTCTCCTCCAGAAGAGCTTGCAGTCAGACAGGCATGTTCCTTGTCTTTGTCTGCAGTTCACCTTGATTTGCCCTCTTAAATTACATTTATTTCATCCTGCCCATTGAGTTAACGGATGGGCTCCTTGGCTAGATACAGCACGTGTATGTTGTGAGGTGAAGATACAAATAGAAATAGAGGTCGGTATTCTTGTTCCCTCTAATCTTTTCTATCTATGTGCAGAATTAATTTTTTGTGCCAGAGGCATGTGTGAAAGTGCACCACTGATAGAAACAAAACACCCAGCCATGGGGGCTCTGCTAATCATCTTGGAAGGATGTGAAACTCTCCTGAGTAGCCGCACTGTGCTCAGGTTACAGGGAACACCGATCTGCTTATGTGCATGGAGGATTAGAATAAACTGTGCAGAGACGAGCTGCTACCCCACAGCTTGAACAATTACCTCCTCATGTATCTGAGCAGAGTGGATTCCAACTGCTAGCATTCCAAAGGTTAGCCAGGATAGCCTGGGGTACAGGACAACTCACAATGGTGGAGAATCAGATTCTCTTTTCGGAGACCAAGTGAATTGTACCTAGAGGTCACAACAAGCTAAATACTGTGCAAGTAATTAGTAAGAGAAAGCCCCTTCACCAAACAGCTTACAATGTAGAAATACGAGGTGTACAGAGCAAGAAAAGGAAAGTAAGTTGATCCAAGAGGGCACAGGAATGGAAGTGCCCAGCAGACCTGAGGTTCTGTCTAAACTCCTGTCCACTGCATTGAGTCATCATTGAACTGAACCTGTCATTAACATCAATACATGTCCTCTGGAATGGTGGTTGAATCATGATGGGATCCATGAACCTACCAGGTACAAAAATACCTTGTGATACCATCTACGACACTGTTCTCTAAATGCCTGTTTTCACATTTAGATGACATTGTAAAGAAGAAAGGGACAGGGGAGTGGACTCAATGACCTCTTGAGGTCCCTTCCAGTTCTATAAGATATGTATATTTCTGTAATATTATCTCCTGCAAATTGTAACTAAACTTGTTTTTCTGACCATTTGGACAAATAACAAGTAGGACTGAGTGGATGTGCAGGCTCTAAAATTTCATATTTTTCTTATTTTTGGTACATAGTTCCACATTGCAGGTGCAACTTTCATGCTAAAGAAAATGCACTATAGTATTTGTACTGGGTGAATGAAAGAGGGTTTTTTATGTTATTAATATTACAGTTGAAGTACTTGTAATAAAAATATAAAGCAAACACTGTATACTTTCTATTCTGTGCTGTATTGAAAACAGAACACAACCAAAACATTTGAATAAATGGTTTTCTATTATTGTTTTACAGTGTGAGTAGTCACTTGATTATTTTCCTTAAATTGTTTGACTGCCATAGTTTATAATAAAGATGTTACTATTGTGATCTGATCACATGCCTCTAGGAGTCAGGAGCCCATGTTCTTTGCTTGTGCTGGCATTAAGTGGGCACTCTGGCCATTGCTACTGTGTGGCTTCAGCAATAAAATGACTAGATAGGGGTTCTGGACATGTGAAATCTACTCCTGGCTCTGCTCTTAGCTTGCTGGGTGCTTGAATAAAGCATGTCAGAGCTCTATGCCTCGGTTTCCCCATTTATAAAATACAAAATGACACTGACCAGCTCTATAAATCCACCTGTGATCTCCTGACAAAAAAGCTGTATGTAATATGGGAGCACAAGCCTCTTGTACTAATTTAGTCCAACCTTCTGCACACGACAGGCCACATGGCCTCAGCCACCCATTCCCCTCCCAAACTACTATAGGCTTTTTGGAAAACTTGGGCATCGCTGCAGCTGATTCTCCACCCCTCCCAAAGAGATGCAAACACAATCACACTGAGTCAAGAGTATAATTGTCTTACTTTTTTTCTCTTCTTGGCTCTGGGGCTACTATTTATAAACAAATTATTGTGACTTTCTTCTCTCTCAACACCCTTCTCTCTCGACTACTCATTATTTCTCTCTTTTTTCCCATTTCTTCCACCTCTCTTTTTTTTTTTTTTTAATGCTGATTTTCTCTGTGGAAGGGCTAGTGTGAAGGGATAACTTTCACATCTCACTCTGGAAGCTGACACACCATGTCTACTCCAGTCTGGTCTGGCCTTGAGACTCAACCCTGCTGATGATGAAGATGTCTTCTCTTCTCACGAGCTTCAGATTTGAAGTTAACAGCTCCACAGTACCAGAGGCACATCACTAGCGAGGGAGATGTCATTCTGGAGGTGGTACAGTATTGTGAATTGGCATGAAAGCCTGTGGAGGTACCGGGGCCTGGATTTTGACCTGATATTCAATGGAGAAGCAGCACAGTGAGCTGGGGGTATTCGGTGAAAAGCCATCAGAGACATCATTCCAGCAGGACAATGCTATCTGTATGGCTAGTGCAGCTGAGGAGATAGTTGCTGAATTCGGGACTACTCAAGTAAATTTTAAGTCTGATCATGCCACACACAGGCTGTGACCTTTAACAATCCACCCTAGTGGCATCAAGGAGTTAGATGCCTGCATCCTGGCCTCACCACACAACCTCTCCCTGTGCTGGGCCTAGCCTGGGCTGCCTGTTGAGAACATGGGACATAGTCTTCTGGCTGGCCAAAGATAGAAGAATGCATTTTATTGTGGCTACGTATCACTATGAGCAGCAAGAGGTTATCTGAGCAGCAGATCAATCAGACATAATTGCCCTACCATGGCCAAGAAATGGCCCGTACAGTATATTGCACGGCTCCTAAGTAAACTAAGTTTCCTATACCTGATGGGCTGCTGCTGACACTGATGTCTTAATCATCCAGAGAAGCCAGACTTGTCGTCTGTTACAAGTCATTCACTACAGAACAGAACAATCCAAAAGCGATTAGCGAGGAGAGTCTAGAACCATAACCATTTCAGGACTCAGTGATAATCAAAGTGAAACATAACAGCTCGGCCTCATTACGAGGATTAATGAATTGGTCACACAATTGCCACGGCCAGACACAGAGCTGTGCTGCAGTCACCAATCTGCTTTCAAAACACAGACAGCAAGACACCAGCCTCCCCTACAGGCCTACAGCGGAAATGCTATTAGCCTTGGGAAAAGGCACTGCTCACAAAAGGGAGTTAACTAAACTTACAACCTCAGGAAATATTTAACGTCATAGGAAGAACAAGGGGAGTGACGGAGTCAAAAAAAAAAAAAAACTTGATTCAAGACTGAGCTGGATTAGTTTATTGTGGGTGGGGGGAGGAATAGTATGATGAGGTTACCTACAAGAACGTATGACCCATATGCAGCTGCAACTAACAAATACCTCTCATGGCCAGAGATGGGATGTAAATTTGCAAAGGAACTGAGTTACCATAAAGAATTCTTTCCCGGGGTCCAGCTCATTGGGCTTGCTTACACGCTAAGGGTCTAACTGATTACCGTGCTGAAGGTCAGGAAGGAATTTGCCCCCAGGTGAGATTTCCAGAAAGCCATTTTGATTTTCACCCTTCCTTGAGGTCCCTCTGATCTCAAGTAAATAGCAAAATTTCTGTAACTTGAAATCGTTATGTAAAAATTTTGAGGATCCCAGAGGGGATGGGGCTGTTATAGGAGCAGGAAGGTAATGACTCTTTGGCCTGCAATGTGAAGATCAGACAAGATGATCACAATGGTTCCTTCTGGCCTTAAATTCTATGGTCCTAAGAAAGAGTGAACTTCTGCTCTGAGCTCAGGATTGCAAATAACAAGTCCCTGAGCTCTCAGGCCATCTCTATGTTACCAGAAGACCGACTTGCTCAGCATTGATCTTCCAGGGTTTGATTTCACACATCCCTACCAGGCAACATATCAGAGGCCGGCATTCAACCCCTGCATTCCCTGCTATTGTGAGGAGTAAGGGAGGTCAATGGGCGAAACTCTCCTGTCAACTTTCCTCCGTAAAGATGGCCAGGTAAATCCACTGCAGATACATTGATGCTAGCTATGCAATTGCCATAGCTAGAATTGCATAATTGCTATCGGCTTACCTGCCTAGTGTAGACCAAGCCTCAGTTTAGCTTTAACACCCTGGGCCAGATCCTTAGCTCCTGTAAGTTGCTGTAGTCTATTAACATGAATGGATCTATGCCTACTGATCTGGTGACTGCAGTCTGAGTTTTCTAGGGGCATGGATTCTGCGGGATCATGTCCTTGGTAACTATGTTCCACTGCCCACTCCTGCTGCTACTACCAGCCTCCCAGCATCTGATGCTAAAGTTAGATGGAGGAAGCATAACGACATTTTTCATACCAGAGGAAGCAAGAGATAAATGAGCTGCTTCACATCAGCACTGTGTTGCATTTCAATGAGGCATGAGCTTAATCCTTACAGAAACGTTCTACAGAATTTAGGCCCTGATTGATACCAGGGGAACTGTCCACCAGCACACACTTTGCTTTAAGCTTAATTTATTTGTTGAAATTGGGTTTTAGTTGGGATAAAACTAATAGAGTTCTAGAACAATGGGGTGCAACAGAAATTATTCTAGAGGCCTATAGAACTGAATAGAGAATGACTTTCCTAAGAATGGTCACGCAGGGCCAATGACCTATGTAGCTCAGTACCCTGTCTTCCAACAGTGGCCATTAACAACCGCTTCAGCGTGAATGAGAGAACATGTACATGCATCCCCTGTTGTCCATTCCAAGAGTCTGGAAACCAGAGGCCAGAGACACCCTAGAGCATGAGGTTACATCCAGTGGTTTCTATAAGCCAACCGCTTGAGTGGCCACTCAAGACAAATTCAGGAGCTGCCCAGCTCATTAGCAGAGTGCCCGCTGCTACGCACAGCCGGTGGTTTGTGTTTCTGTGGGTGGTGCACATATGCACATACTTTGGCGCATGTGACAAAATTTATTCCACCGATTCACAGGAAAATAAAGAGGGAAGATTGATTATACTCCTGACCACCTTGGCCGCTAGTTATGGATGGACCTGTCTTCTGTGAACACATATAACTCAGTTTTTAAAATCCAGTTATAGTTTTGGCCTCTTTCTATATTTTTCAATTGTTCTGTAGAATGCCAAAGCAGTGAGATCAGTTTTTTTGAATGATTACATATTTTTTTTTGTTTTTAATCATAGGGAACTATTCCCCCAAATGCTGACCTCGTTCCATCTCATCAGCTACCAGGGCAGAGTTCTGATCATCAGTTGAAAAATAGCTCATGCAGCTTCTTGCAGGCTAGATGCCAAAAACACCTTCAGAAAGTCCCCACTGGGAAACAAACATCCCTTGCTGCTGTACAGGTAGCACAGTCTTCCCACAGCAACTGTCCTAAAATGATGGTTGGGTTATGACTGTGCTTTCTCCGGGCAAACAGTCTTTAATCGTTCACCAAGTGGAAAAAGGGGAGTGGCGGGAGAGAAATCATGATGTCTGAAGACAGAAGAACTGGAAAGTGAACTAGATACAGCTTGTGTAGTTATTCCCTGTAGGGACATTTTCTGAACTGACTTATATTATTGTTATTACAGTGAGGCTGAAAGCCACTGTAGGCCCAGGGGCAAGGTAGTAGGGGAGCCCTGCTCCCTGACACCAGAAAGAGTGGGGCCAAGGGTGGAATGGATGGGACCTTGGACAGTCAGCCCTGTTTCCCCTCTCATGTTCCGTCAGAATCAGATGTAGATTAGTGGCATAGCACTAGCATGATGTTTCAAAGGAGCCTGGGGCTGTGGTGGCCACCACTGTTACTTCAGCAGCATCCAGAAGTCTAGGTCCTTAGAAAGCCTGAGCCCAGGAACAAGTGCCTCCTTTGCCTCCCCACATC
Source organism: Carettochelys insculpta (assembly GCF_033958435.1). NCBI lineage: Eukaryota > Metazoa > Chordata > Testudines > Carettochelyidae > Carettochelys > Carettochelys insculpta. The sequence goes on from NC_134144.1 coordinate 69,954,427, forward strand.
CGTCAGTGGGCCTGGATATTTGTATTGTGGTAATAATAACCTTGGGCAAGTCACGTAATATCTCTAGGTGTCAGTTCTCCCTCTGCAAAAGGTGAACAATAATCCTTCTGGCATGCCTATGGACACTGCCTTCTCTCTGGGGAAGGAGCTGTCTCTTATCTGATGTGTGTTTCCTGGCAACCTTAATGAGGCCTTGATCATTGTACTTTGGAGCCTCCTGGTGCTACTTGAATACAAATAATACTAACAAAATTTAGCAGCATTTGATGCTGAAAAAACAGCACATTTAATAGCTAAACTTAGTAAGAGCGTTGTGATTTTGCTTGCTTAAAGAACGATACGGCCTGTAGCAATCTGCATTAAGGTTGGAGGAAGGAGCGCAGTTTGCAGGAGGGAAGCATTTGGCGGATGCATGTGAGTGAGTGGTCTGGTGGCTGGAATGCTGGCAGCGGTTGCTACACCTCTGTAAACAGATCTCTGAAAAAAGAAATCGTTTAGTTTCAAGAGTTCAAGGAGTCCCCCACGTGTTATTACCCAGCACACAGCTTGCGTGTTTTTCCCAGACACCTGGGATAATTAGTCCAACAATGCTGCCCGATTAATTAGTAATAGACCAAAACAGTGCAGCCACATTTTTATAAATTGCCATGTTTGAGACCACTATCATCTATTACTACAGTATCTTCTGTCCTGGCTTTGTAATTAGAGACGGCTTATCTAGGAACTTGGAGAGGACACTGAATTTAATACAACCACCACAGACAAGGGAGATCAATTCCTAAAAGCTTTCAGAGCCACAACGTTTGTCCTTCTCAGCTTTCTGAAGGTCTTGAGTGTCTCTGCTCTGCTCACCAAAGCCTTGTAACAAATGTTGACGCGGTCCTGGGCTCACCCCCACTGCAGTCACATTTTGAAGCTGTGTCGAGAGAGTGAATTCCTTTACAGAAACATCCACTCAGCTTTTATCGCCATGAGTCCGTACTTTGCAGCAGACTTTTCCAGAGACGCTGCCAATTCTTAACCACAGTCCCCTGACAAAATGACTACTGGGGACAGAGCTGTGAAGCGGGTCACAGGGGGTGGGGGTGATAGGGAAGGGGCCAAGCTGGGTACAAGACCCCTGGGTGAAAAGCTGGGCAGCGGATGGCTGAGGGGCAGAGCGGGGAAGGAGCCATGCTGGACACAGGAGGATTGGAGGGCAGAGCTGTGATGGGGGCAGATGGGATGGGCACCTCCAGGCGGGTGGGGGATGGGGTTGCCACTGAGTCCTCTGCCTGAAGGGTGGAACCTGGGGTTTCCCGAGGCAGGGTGTGGCTCCTGGCTCTGTCTGAGGTAGTGGGACATGGGCCCATTGATTGTGCTGTCCTGGGGGCTGGAATTCCTGTCAGCAGCCCTAGCTTCAACCTGTGGTCCCTTCACCCCTGGGGATCCACTGACTTTGTTGAAGATTTCCAAAGGGGTTCATGCCACCAACCATATTCTGGGGAATCCACAGATGAAACCATGGTTCAGAGCCACCGATCTGAAGTAAAGGATTTCCAAGGGATTTAAGCATCCAGGTCAGAGAGGCCCCTTTGAAAATGCTGCTTGAAGATGCTCAACAAAAAACAAACTGAAGCTCTGCGTTCAAAAAAACCTCATCCAAAGTCTGCCGCGAGTCACCGTAATGCTCTCGTTCAGCCTCAGTTGGTTGTGATTCAGGCCCTAAGCAGGCAACTTTAAAAAACAATCTATTTTTAATCCTACCAGACCTGTGGACAAATAAAAATAATAAAAAAACTGTTTACTCAATCATCAATACTTACATGGGCTTGACTTTTCAAAATAAACTGAAAAAACAGACTTCATCACCTGCCACTTTTATGTTGGTAGCTAAGTCCAGCTTTCGACTGGGAAGTGCATCATATACATCTAAGTAAAGCTTGACAATTAACCTTTTGAGGGAGCACTGCAAGAACACCCCCATGGACTAGTTACATACACTTTTTATTATGTATTTGGGTAGCTTGCAACAGAGAAATCCAGGCTTGCTCAACAACGATGAATTATTGGTTCAGAGTCAAAGCTAGTATATCTTCTTCTCAATTGGTCATCAGCAGGAGGAAATGAACCTGCACCCTTAGCAGCTAAAGCGATCTGCTCTACTGCATGAGCTAAAAGTTAGCCGCTGCTTGGCAAAGGGTACAAAGCTGAGACAGCTCTCCCCTGTGTCTTGTGCATTGGCTTGTTAAACCCAAGGTTGTGAGCTCAATCTTTGAGGGGCCGTTTAGGGATCTGGGGCAAACAGATTTTAAAAAAGGTAAGGTGCTTGGTCCTGCCAAGAGGGCAGGGGATTGGACTTGACGACCTCTTGAGGTCCGTTCCAGCTCTATGAGATGTGTATCTCTATACAGTGGTCTTGGTGCCTCTGAGGTTTCAAAACAGTGCCATTTGTAACAAAATGGCTGAGCTAAGATGATTATACAGGTATATATTTAGATCACATTACAAACAAGAAATTTATCCACAAAACACTCTAGGGTAGCAAGGAAAGGGTAATTATTCCCATTTTATGCAGTGGGATAAGGGAAGATGAGTAGTTATGGAATTTGTCCAAAGAAATTAATGTTAATACTTTCTTCTGGTGAACTGTCTTTAATCGTTTGCAAAATGGAAAAAAAAAAGGGGGTCAAACTGCTTGTGCCCAAATATCAGATAGAAGTGACCAGCTTTACTGAAGTTTTCTCTCTCTTTTTTTTTTTTTTTTTCCAAACATTCTGATTTAGAAGGTGACTTTTTGGCTCAAAGGCTTAGTCCTGTTTCTATAAAAGACTTTCAACAGCTGCTAAGCAGGTCAATTAATGCACTACTGACATGGGCTCAGGTATTACAGTGAATGATACAGAAGATTCAGAACAGTATGTAGTGAGAGATCTGGGCCCTAGCTGTATTCAAAACACTGTGGGAATATTACTAATTTGGAGTGCCCAGTTCTTTTCTTTGTTATTTCAATTTTGGTTGGGATCCCAGTATATTTATGCACTGTACACATATAGTCTTTAGGTTTTAAATTTACTATATCCACACTCGACAGCCAGGGAATAAAAGCTCATCTAGCACCTGAAGCCAAATGTGAAACATGCCCTCACACACCATGAGCTCAGGAGGACAGAGAAAAAAAACAATGTCACCCTTTGACAAATGGGAAGTCACAAATCGGCAGAGACAAGAAAGCCTGATCGTGCTGGAATTTCCTGGTATAATTTGACAAGGAGCAGGTTAACTTGTTTTATGTCCACTACTCCAGCTATAGGAATGTCCCTGGGACCACACATTCTTTGCATATGTGAAATGTTATTGCAGCTAACTTTATTTTGTTTTTAAGTCACATTATTATCGCTATTACAAGTTGTGTGGAGGAGAGAATTTGCTGGTGGAAGGCAGATCCCTGTTCTGGCCACCCAGTTTTCTGCCGGCTACTCTTTTGCACTGCTCCCCACCTCCAGCTTCAGGCCCCCTTCCTTCCTGTGTGGACCTCAGCCCCCGCTGGGCCAATACCGGCCTGGGAACTTTGGGCTGCCAGCAACAGAGGCTGGCTCCAGTCCTGGTCATACTATTGGCCATGGCCTTGGCCCTGCAGGTTCCAGTTCTGGACATGACCATGTCCACAGCCCCATGGTCACCTGCTCTGCCCCAACAGAACTACCAGTGTTGTCCCATCCCAATGGGCACATCCCTGCAGAGGCCAGCTCCAGCCCCGGCATGGGTGCTGGACATTGCTCCAGCCCTATGGGCACTGGTTCCAGCTGCTGGGCTACCAGCATGGCTCTGGCAATGTGTCAGGCTCTGGCCCTGGCCAGGCTGCTGGCACAGCCACAGCCCCACAGGCATTGGTTGCATCCTTGACCCTGCTCAGGATGGCTCCAGACAGCTGTTGTCTCTGGCCAGGGATACAAGCCTGCTGGGAACCCCTGCCTCAGGCAGCCAGGCTCCTCCTACTAACCTTGGCAACCCGGGGTCTTTGGCTCAGTAAAATCCATGGTTCTGCCAAGCCATGGGTGGTGTAGGACCAGAGAATGCCAGTTTTGGTAGGTTCAGCCTGTCTAGGGCCAGCCAGGTCACACCTGATCACAGACTATTTTGCAGAGGAATGGCATAAAAATGCAAAAGGGTTTCTCCTTTGCAGTCATGCCCCTACACCAGGCTCAACCACTAGCCTGTTGCCACTGCAGATGCTAGGCTCTTGCAAAGAGTCAGTTGCAGCTAAGGTAGCTGGATAGTTAATTGTGCTCATCCTGATGGAACATGCTTCTGAGTCCCTTATTCATGAGCCATGGACTTCAGTAGGACTGTGTGCAGAGTAAGCACTCACCAGGCTGGCTGCAGAAATGACATGGTCAAACCCTGGAACCCCAGATAGGCACCACAGCTTCTTCTGGCTTTAAAATTTACATCTGAAATCCTGGCTTCATTGAAGCCCATGAAAGCTTGGCCAGGGATGTCCCAGAGCGCCAGATTTCTTACTTCTTCACATGAGTAAAGGTGCTTGATGGGACCTTGGAGGTGTAATTCTACCCCCCTAAAAAGAAATTGTGTAGCATTCACTTCTGTGAGTAATTTCATTAACTTCTGTGTCAGTGAGAACAACAGGAAGTCCTGTGGCACCTTATAGCCTAACAGATATTTTGGAGCATAAGCTTTCATGGGCATCAGATGAAGTGGGTCTTTGCACACAAAAGCTAATGCTCTAAAATATCCTGTAGTCTATAAAGTGCTACAGGAGTTTTTGTTGTTCTAGAAGATACAGGCTAACACAGCTACCTCTGTGATTTCTGTCTCAATGACTCCTGTGGAAACACTATTGAATGCAAGCCAAGTGAATTGCAGAACTGGATCCTAAAATATTAAAAACACAGACCTTGCAGAGAAGAAATTTACTACATTGAAAGTCAAAGAACTTGAGTCTGTTCTCAGTTCCTAACTGTCAGGGTAGTTAATTACTGAAATAAATTGCCTAGGGTGGTTGTAAAATCTTCATCATTGGTTAGAACAGGTTAGATAAATATCTAACAGGGATGATCTAGAATGGTGCTTGGTCTGTCATGAGGGCAGAGGAACAGATTGATGGAGAGGAGGGATAGTGCTGTGGTTTGACCATTGGCCTGCTAGACCCAGGGTTGTAAGCACAGTCTTTGAGGGAGCCCTTTAGGGATCTTCGACAAAATAGATTTCCACAAAAAAAAAAGGTGGGGGATGGTGCTTGGTCCTGCCCAGAGGGCAAATATTGTACTTGATTTGATGACCTCCTGAGGTCCCTTCCAGCTCTATGAGATGTGTATCTCTATATGTATACATAATGACCTTTTGAAGTCCCTTCCAGTTCTAGTATTCTGTAGGTGTAGTTTCCATTAAAATTCAGAAGAATGGGGGTTATAAGTCAATGAAGTGTGGTCCATAATGTCAACCTTTATTGGTTTGGTCATTAGACAGTGCATACAAGAAGCTTCAATTATATACTGACATTAGAGGAAAAAACTTCCAGACAATATCATTTGAGAAACAGTTGCTATGAGATGATGCATTGCAACATGCAGGGGAAGGGTTAAGCTTACACAGCAACTTAAATGTTCTGTGGCTGTCACTTTTGAGTGCTTAAGAATAAATGTACCTATCTCATGGTGCTACAAGGAACCTTCAGATGTCATTGAGTCCAGTTCCCTGGCTTCACAGCAGGACCTATCACCACCTGTAATATATTTTATTAGTGTATTGCCCCAGAGCCTTAAACAGCCTCTTCAAGGGTTGAGCTCACAACCCTGAGTTCAGCAGGCCAATACTCAAGCCACTGAGCTACCCCTCCCCCTCATTAAACCTTACTGTCCTCAGATAGTATTCTGGCACCTAACTCCCTTTGGCTCTTTCAAAAATCCCAGCCTTCATGTTTCTTTGATCAAGGGGGGGTGGGGGAAACAGTGGCAATTTCTTATTTGAACTACATTCACGGAAAAACTCAATGCACAAAAATCACATTCTAATGCAGTGATTTACAGAATACGACCAGTATTATGAATTCACCATAAGCTAAATGTCTCGAGCCATATGATTGCACCAGGCTATGACACTGCAGCAAATATCGTACACAGCTCCTAGAAAATATTTGAACATAAGCCGTAAAACTCTGCTGTGAGCCGTGAAATATACTTGAAAGAGAGGATGCTCACTTTTGGCTTTATATATCTGGCATATACTTAGGTGTCACACAGAGACGTAAATAGCCTGGGTGCTTTGATAGGGAGGGAGGGAGGGAGGGAGGTGAACAAGACAGTCATTTAGAGAAAAAAAAAAGTAAGGTTTTATTTCTCTTTACTGATATGGTAGGGTTCGTGGGTAGAGAACAGCAATTTAAACTTAGAGGAGAATTGCACACAGATGATCAATAAACAAAGAGTTGCCAAATGGGTATCAGCTGCAGCCTGATAGGTGTCCATTACTGCACAGCAAAACTGCCAAAATGCTAGGAGCTGTGAAAAAAGCAAAATGATGAGTTCCTTCCAAAGTGACTCTCCCTGTGGCAGTTTAATCTACAAGCATTTCCTCTAGTGAGATAAAAAGCCAGAGTGGGCAGAACCACACTGGAGCTTTCGGATCACTCTGCAATCACCTCTGAAGTAAACGGTTGTAGTGGCAAGAGGTTGTCACTTGGGCAGTCAAGCACTGTCTTAAAGACAAACAAATGAGTGAGCCAATCAAAGGTCAAATCAGAAAACTGATATTGTGCAAGGGAGCATCACAGAAGATTGTACTGGTTCCGCTGGAGTTTTCCAGAGTGACAGGGACAAAGATTTACCATTTAAAGCCCTAACACTTCAGTTGACATTTTGTGGACGAGACTCTCTAATGGGGTCAGAGTCTTTGAGATGATATTTGCTTTAATGTTCCCTTTCTTGGGAATTTAAGAAAAAAAATGTGACACTACCCTTAGAAGCTGTCACAAGAGAAGAAAAGATAACAATAAATGAATGTGCCTTGGCATTTGCCATGTTCCCTGTGCTTAGATTAGGAAAGCGAGCTCATGCTGCAGCAAAGGTAGATACTGTAGTATGGAGGAAACAGAGATGCCGGCCTCTTCAATATACCTGTGCCAACTGACACCAGTAGAGAGATATCGCTTCAGTTTTCTGTTGCTGGTGGCCAGCTGCTAACCATTGTTTTCTCCTTCACCTGCCCTTACTGTGGGGAAAACAGTGAAGGAAGGAACTCCACACACTGAGAGCACATGGAGCAGTGTGGACATGCAAAAGCAATTTAATTACTGTATATTGACAGAGCTTAGATCAACTTAATTTTGCAATGTAGACTTGCCCACAGTTAAAGCGTTATAATGCCCTAGTAGGGGTACAGTTACACCAGCAAAAAGACTTGTATGGGAGTAAACTACACTGACATAAAGCACCTTCATGTCAGTATAATTCCACCCACACCAGGATGTTGTACTGATTTAAAACTTGCTGGTTTCTGAGCCAAAACAGTCATAACACTATAAGATCTTTGTGTTGATTGTGCCTAAGAAATGATTGAAAATTCCCCAGAAGCACCCACGTACCTGAGGTATTTATCCATTCTAATATAAATTTATATTGTTCTTTCTTACGATTATTCATGTTGCATGAATATTTGAAGGGATTTTGACGGTATGAACATGGCCCCAAAACCCTGCTACTGGAAAAGAAAAGTCCTGCAAGATCCATGGAACAGGGGTGTGAGAAGCAGCCAATCAGAGTCCAGGGTGCCAATATAAAGAAAGCTGCTGGGCCAGAAATAAGTAGTTCCTGTTTGGACCTGGAGGAGTGGAGAGTGGTGCTTAGCTGGCTGAGTGAGCAACAATACCAGGGACAGCTCACTGTAGAGCTCTTAACTGTAGACAGGACTGAGGTCAAGGGATGGCTGCTGAAGCCTATGTGTTGGAAGAGCTGCAGAACCCTGGATAGGGTGGCTCTGGGGCTTTATTGAGAAAAGGCCAGAGGTAAGATCAAAGATGGTACAGGGGTGTGAGGAAGTGGCTCAGGTTGTCAGAAGAGCAGCAGGGCTGTAAAAAACAGGACTAAGTGCACAAGTTTTATTTACAGGGACCCAGAATTTATTCATCTCCTAGAACCGTGGCTCTCCCAGGTTGTGTCTACACACCACAGTTATTTCAGAATTACCGTCACTATTCTCAAATAAATATACAAGAATCTAGACAGCGCAACTGCTATTTATAAATAATTTTGAAACAACAGACAGCTTATTTCAAATTTGGTAAACCTCATTCTAAAAGAAATAGTGCCTGTTCTGAAAGAGATATTTCAGAATAGGACCTGCGTAGACAGGGAATGCTCTATTTCAAAATAGCTGTGCATTGTTTCAATATACATTTTGGCTGCATCTACACTAGCAAGTTCTTTTCGGGAAGAAGGGGCCTCCGGAAGAAGCACGTCCTTCTGGAAGTCCCCCCAGGGGCCACGCTTCTACAAGGCATTTTGGAGGGCAGAAGAACGGTCTTCCGGACTCCATATCACGTGACATTATGCTAATGAGGTGCGGGGAATTTACATCTGTGCCTCATTAGCATCTTTTGCTCCGTGTATTAGCATGCCACTTCCGAAGGAAGTGGCCTGTGTAGAAATGGCCTTTGTGTGTAGCAGTGTTATTTCAAAATAAGCTATTCCAGAATAGCTCTTCCGGAATAGCTTATTCCAAAATAATATTGCTGGTAGATATAACCCAACTTTCCAGGCTACTGTACCTCTTTCAAGAGTCTGATTTGTCTTGGGTGCCCCTCAAGTTTTATCTCACTTAAAAACTGAACAAAATAAGAAAAAAAGACAAATGTGACAGCACACCATTACTGAGAATACTTTCCATTTTCTTTACTACACAGTTACATTTCAGTGGCCAGTATACAGAGTGGAACAGATAAATCATTGTCTATGAAATGTTTGTACTTGTTATATAGTCAGTTGTAAAATTAGGCAAATATCTAGATAAGTTGATGTACCCCCTAGAAGTCCTCCCAGGGGATCTGCACTCCTGGTTCAGAACCACAGGCATAGAACTAACTGAATAAAAAAAAAAGCTTGTGTGACAACAGCTAGAAAAATCAAGAAGTAACATTATTTACTTCAGAGATGGGAGAAAAAAAGCAAGATGAGAGCCATTTATTCAGCTATGCTGAACCTTGCACGAAAGGAAAGCTGCAAAAGGCATTAATTCCATTTGTGTTATTATCCCCCAAATACATTGCTGCAATTTGGACAAATAAAATGTCCTCCAACAAGCTTTGAGCGTAACATGTTGACAAAGAAACCTGTTATTAGTTTGAGCTGCTAGGTGACCCGTGGGAAAGCAATCCAAACAACCCGGCTAATTTAGCTAAAAAATAGGCAAGTGGCTCAGGCTGTAGGCAGAGGACTAGAAAAATAAATATCTCTGCTGTAACGAAGAGTGACAAAGAATGAATGCCGAGGTGAAAAGAAACATAGGCACAAAAAGGGTGTTTCAGGAGAGAACTGAATAGTGCCTCTGAAAGACCATATGAAATGTTCTGTCCTCCAGCACTATTCTTCTTGTTGCTGTTGTAGTAGCTTATGGCGAGTTGTCATACGGCAAACAGCACAAACTAATGATTGCTATCTCACTGATCATTTAAGACGTCAACCTTCTCCTGCCAGGCAGCCCCCTGGAAGGGAAATTTAATCACCTGGTTCTGTTCCTGAAACCTTGGCTAGATAACCTGGATGTCTCTTTCAGGTGTGTTTGTCCTCTTCTAGTGAATAGCTTGCTCAGAAAACTAGCCTATGTTTGTGAATGTCTAGAGGCCCAGATTACATTTCTGAGATATTCCTTGTTTATATTGGGTATGTTTCACCAGTGTAATGGGAAGCACTTAAGGACTTTTCCACATCCAGCTTTGGCACTGTGTGATTGTCTCATGGATCTCTGCCCTGGTATCTTAGCAGGTTAAACGTTTAATTTGAAGCATAAAATACTCAAGAAGTATAAGGTAGCCTAGCTGCTTTGACTTCAGTGCTCATGGACACCAGCTGAGGATCTGGCGAATGCATCCCTGCCAAACCATAAACCCATAATCCTCACTTCAAGCCCCTGCTCCTGAACCCTCACACAGATCACCCTCTACTGAGTCCCTCCTATGCATCTAGACCCTCTTATTCCACTGAGGTCCATTTTCCAACACCCAGATCACCCTGGCTGGCTCCCAAGGCCCTTTGCATCTGCATTAGAACTACCTATGAAGAGTCCCTGTGCATCCAGGTCCCCACAATACAGAACCCTCTCACCCCATGCCAGGATGCTCCCCACACACTGAGCTGCTCCACATTTGGATCTAGCCAGATTGAGCCTGCTTGCCCCATAGCTGGTGAACTTGACATGGGGCTGCTGACCTGGGTGAATTGCTTCACCAGCTTCTCAAGAAATTCTGCACCAATCATAAAAAATTCCGTGTCAAAAAATAAAGTTGTGCACAATATTTTAAAATCCAAAATGTGGAGGCTCCTGCATGGCAGTGGTGAGCACAGGCCACTGGCTGCATGGAAGTAGGAGACCACCCTGCAGCCATCCCACACCCTAGGATACCAACATCCGGGACAGGCCGTGACTTTGCATTGTGACAGGACTAGGTGCAGCCTCACCAACGAGTCCATGTCCCAGCTGGTACTGGTCAAAGAGACTGAAGAGTGATCTTCCACATCTGTGAAGTCAGTTGCCTGTTCTCACTACTGCCGTGCTAGAGCTGGCCTGTATATTTATTAACAATCATCATTTGCAGGAGTGTCAGGTATCGTGCTCAGAATTTATGTTTTGGCACAGAATTCCCTCAGGACTGTCACACCCAGATTAAGAGAAAGGTGGTGTTTTTCTGTCATTTCTCTTGGCCTCATGCCAGCATTTGAGTACTTGCCAGGAGATTTGCTCTTTGTGTGTGTGTGTTTGTGTGCAGTCTTTTTTCCCTCATCCGTCCCTGCTACCTTACTTCCTCAGAACACCACCACCAAAGATCTGAGTGGATTTACGCTCTCTGTATTACATGTCTGTTGGGAAGCAGTAACCTTACACAACAAGTTACCATTTACAGCTCTGACAAAAGAAAATAAAGGGGAAAAAACCTGCACAGCTAAAAAGAAAAATCTCATTATTAAGAGACAGTGGTTGTCAGCTCAGCTGTTAACATTCACTAGCATCATGTATTGAATGACACTGGCTCAGTTACAATACAGGTCCCTCCTGTAGAATCATAGAATACTAGGACTGGAAGGGACCTTGAGAGGCCATCGAGCCCAAGCCATCGAGTCTAAACCATCCCTGATAGACATCTATCTAACCTGTTCTTAAATATCTCCAGCGATGGAGATTCCACAAGCTCCCTGGGCAATTTATTCCACTGTTTGACCACCCTGACAGTTAGGAACTTTTTCCTAATGTCCAACCTAAACCTCCCTTGCTGCAGTTTAAGTCCATTGGCTCTTGTTGTATCCTCAGAGGCCAAAAACAACAAGTTTTCCCCCTCCTCCTTATGACACCCTTTTAGATACCTGAAAACTGCTATCATGTTGTCCCTCAATCTCTTTTCCAAACTAAACAAGCCCACTTCTTTCAGCCTTTCTTCATAGGTCTCATTCTCTAGACATTTAATCTTTCTTGTCGCTCTTTTTTGGACCCTCTCTAATTTCTCCACGTCTTTCTTGAACTGCGGTGTACAAACCCTTCAACCAAAGCTTGACTGGAACAGGAATCATCCACCCATTTTTCAGATGGTCAGACATTTTTTTTCCTCCTTGGTTTCTTTTAAAACTCTTCTGCTGCCTGTACACATCAAAACAGGCATGAACACACAACCAAATGGAACCGTGCTAAATGGTGAGGAGATTCCAGCTGGATCGGACAAATCGTTCTTTTAGTGTGATATCTTTTGACTAGCAGTGAATAGTAGCCCCTACTTCGGAGGGAGGTGCAAGGTACTCTTTAGTAGAAAGCTACATAACAGACCACACCCAGGGAAAATGTGTTCCTAATCCCCCATCAGTGAGAAGGTGGATTCAGAGTACAGGTGAGAATACACAGCCTTTCCCAAGGTCTTTCTTTTATTTTTGAACCTCACAGTCACAAGGCGGCATTTAGCTTTTGTGAGCTCTCCCACCTGGCCAAATGCATGTGCCTGCACTGCCTCAGTTTGTCAGCCTTTGCAGCTAGTGAGCCATCCAGCCAAGTTACATCATTGTGTGAAGCAACCCCTCCTTATGGGGTGGACATTTCACAGGGGATCAGTCTTGGTGCTCTATGGAATGCCCTTTCGTCTGTTCCAATTTGAAATAGAATGGCGCCTCCATGGCTTCCCTTCCTGGAGACTGTGGCCTCACCCTTACCTCAGGGCTCTGTCACAGTTCATCAGGGACCATCAGCAGCCCAGTCTCTCACGAGCTGTCCCATTGGAACTCTCCACAGCACTGCTGCTCCCTCAGCCAGCCAGTTACCATCCTCCACCCTACTCGTCTCTCCTTGAGATCCCTTGCAGCATTGAGTTGACTCTGGTCCTGAAGCTCTTTTTATAGGGCCTTCCTGGCCCTTGATTGGTTGCTTCCTCCTGCAGCCACTTTAGACTCCTTGGATGACTTCTCTACGACCTCTTTCTGGCCTCAGGGCTTGGTGTGCCCTGCCATACTTACTCTAAATATTTTCCTGGCACCTGTAGGGATACTAATGGATGATCTGAGGAAGCAGCTCTTACTCAATAAATTTGTTAGTCTTTAAGGTGCTACACAACCACTTGTTCCTTGCACCTGTAATAGTCTAATCCTTTGGGAATGCTGCTAAAATCTTCATTTCAATGACACCTTGTGGCAATGAGTTCTACAGACTGATTAGGCATTTAAAATGTCATGAACATTGTTCTCTGGTTATCTCTAGCTTGAATAGAAGCAGGAGGCACCACAAATCTTGTGAGTTGCCCATCTGCTCTTGTGATGCAAACATGTTCACATCATCTTCAGACCAGAAGTGCAGACTCTTAACTGAACACTGTGGGTCTGTCCCACCCCTGCCCATGGAAAAAGAAGGGAGCTTTCCCTTCATTCCAACCCTGTGTCCCAGTCATCATTTCTTAAACATTACAATTATTGCTATAACTTTGCTCTGCCATCAGCATCAGTACCAAAAGAAACATCTGCACATGGAAAATGTCGTGCATATTCCTAGCAACAATGGCCCAGGCACAACTCACTCCTCCTCATCACACACACACCCTCTCTGCCATGTCTCTCTTAAAGAGCAATCTCCCTAATAGGCACAAGGGTGACAACAGCCATATGTGGTTACTTAGTCTCAGAAGTGGAAAGAGTTTGGAAAAAGTTACTTGAGTAAAAGTGCATCTGCTTTGTGTGGTGAGGTTGACGATGCACTTAAGTACAAGTCACTGGTGGCCCTCTGGAAAGTTACTTGAGAAAAAGTACACACACTCGTATGCACACACATCATGTCTAGATTATACTCAAGTATCCAGAAATGAAAGCAGATGCATTTTTACTCAAGAAACTTTGTGGATACTTTTTCCACCTCTGCCTAGCCTAGGCATAGGCATGAATTCATGGCTCCAAGAGATGGACTCAGTGAGCCAGAAGCTGCAATGACACAACTTTCCAGAAGTGCTACTGCATTTGGAGTCCTCTGAGTTGACCAGTTGTCAACAGTACCCAAGGGTGATTTAATTAATGAGCACAGAGATGAAGCCATGTGATGGACTCCCCATGAACTAAGGCAAACCTCAGTCTCCTGAGGCTGCCTAATCAATGGTGGAGCATGTAGTGGTGATATAAGCTCTTTCATTTTATCTTGCTTTCAGTGGGGTGTGTCATCTCTCTGCTCCCTTTCAGGTGACTTGAAAGGATTGATTTGATGCTCTGGATTCATCCTCTTTAGAGTAAGGCAGGGACTCAGAGGCTGGAAACCAGACTAGGAAACCAGGCTGAGGGACAATTGTAGGGCTTGTTCTCTGTACTGCAAGATGCCATCAGCAAAGAGTGACTTAATTCTGGGCCTAATATGATTTTCAAGATGTTAGGGGCCTGGCAACAGAGTAGCAGATTCTGTCAGTTCTGAGGGATGTTTTAATCCTGGAGACTTAAAGGCTTCTCTACACTACACAGCTCTTAGTGACACAGTCATGTTGCTAAAATTCAGGCAGTATAAATACTTTTTGTTGGCATTTTTGCTGACAAAATACTTCTACCCTCTGTGGGCAGGGTTCACATTGTTGACAGGAAAGCATGCTCTTATGCTAATGTAGTAACCAGAGGCACTGAGACCTCATACTAGGGTGAGTGAAGTCTCTGGGTACTACTTTAACAATACATGTCTGCCCTGCTACTTGACTTTTGTCTTTCAGGGGGCAGGGGATCTCTTAAGCCCCCAGGTACAGCAAAACTTCAGTCGCTCAATTGACAAGGTCGACAAAGGTTAAATTAATTCCGTCTTTTCTTCTGGCCCATCACAAAAACATTCAAAAAATGACAGCTTTGAATGCACAAAGAAAGAAAACAGCAATTAGAATCATCACCGATTACATCTTCCATGGGGGATGAGAGTTAGCAAGGTTGAACCTCACTGTGAGATGTAACCTGGCAGGTACTGAACGGAAAGCAGGCTACATTGTTACAATGAATTCCTGGTTTTATCATGTTCCTAAAGAATTTAGCTGGAATCACAACCACTGAGTTACCCTACAAAGCATTTCATCAATAGAGAGGGTGAATGAAGAAAAGTAATTTACTTGTTCCCATAATAAAAGAACTAGAAGACACCAAATGAATTTAATGGGCAGCAGGTTTAAAACTAATTAAAGTTCTTTTTCACATTGTGCACAGTCAACCTGTGGAACTCCTTGCCAGAGGAGACTGTGAAGGCTAGGACTACAAGAGAGTTCAAAGAAGAGCTGGATAAATTCATGGAGGTTAGGCCCATAAAAGGCTATTAGCCAGGGAGTTGGAAAGGTGCCCTTGGCCTCTGTTTGTCAGAGGCTGGAGATGGATGGCAGGAGACAAGTTGCTTGATCGTTGTCTTCAGTCCACCCCCTCTGGGGCACCTGGTACTGGCCACTGTCGACAGATGGGATGCTGGGCTAGATGGATCTTTGGTCTGACCAAGTAATAGCCATTATTATGTTATGTTCTTATGGAAAGGAAAGAAAGAAAGAAAAGAAAAGAAAAGAAAAGAAAAACAGGTCTGCTGTGCTGCTCCTGCTGAGAAGCAAAATGCCAAAATCCAAAGTGCTCTGGTTAGCTATCACTCAACAACACAGAGAGGTGAAGAACTCAAAGGCATCACTCAAAAAGACATACTGAACCCTCTGGTATCTGTGTAAGCCAAAGATTTTTCACAAGTAATGTCAGCTGTACAGTCCGATATGTCAATATCTGCTTCTCCTGTGTTCTCTCTGAACATCTCATTTGGTGTCCTCTGCAACAGAGCTGCCACACAGCAAATCCATAAATAATGAACAAAATAATATGCTCAGTGGGGTCATTACAAAGCCAACACTTGCCAAACAGATACCATGGCTCTGTCCTGTTGCAGAGAAATGAGAGTATTTCAGAGGAGTATAGTAAATGGTACAGAAGCACGTCTGGATTCAGTGGATATCATGTACTTAGATTTAAAGAAAGCCTTTGACAAGGTCCCTCACCAAAGGCTTCTAAGTAAGCAGTCCAGGGATAAGAGGAAAGGTCTTCTCATGGACTGATATCTGGTTAGAAGAAAGGAAACAAAGGGTAGGAAGAAATGGTCAGTTTGCAGAATGGAGAGGAATAACTAATGGTGTCCCACAGGGGTCTGTACTGGGACCTATCCTATTAAACATATTCATAAACATTCTGGAGAAATGGGTAAAGACTGAGGTGGTAACATTGGCAAATGATACTAAACTGCTCAAGATAGTTCTGGAATCTGGCTTCAGGCAATTGCTGTCATGTCTGCACCTACCCCTTTGGGCTGCTCCAACTACTGGGTCCATGCTGAGAAGGACTATCCATAAGTAGCAGGATCCACAATTCATAGAATCACAGAATACTAGAAGTGGAAGGGACCTCAAGAGGTCATTGAGTCTAGTCCCCTGCCCTCACGGCAGGGTCAAGCACTGTCTAGACCATCCCTGAAAGATGTCTATCTTATCTGCTCTTAAATATCTTTAAAGATGTCGATTCCATAACTTTCCTAGGCAGTGGGACCAGTGACTAGTGTTTGACCACCGTGACAGTTAGGAATTTTTTCCTAATGTCCAGCCTAAATCTCTCTTGCTGCAGTTTAAGCCCATTGCTTTTCGTCTTAGTCTCAGAGGCCAAGGAGAACAATTTTTCTCCCTCTTCCTTGTAACACTCTTGTAGGTCCTTGACAACCACTTACATGTCCCCTGAAAAGAGAGTGAGGGAATCCAATACGCAAACTCATGATAGCTGAGTTGTGGGAGCACTAAGAACTGGGAGACTTATATTCAAATCCTGCCTCCCTCTCTAGCTAAGAGGGCGAATTTGAACTGGGTTTCCCACATCTTACGGTAGTTCTCTAAGAACTGTACCCAGGGCATGATGTTTACCCTGCCTTGAGACAGGCTAAGTCCACAGTCCTCAGGCTGCGGTCCAGACATTCCACCCTCCACAGACAGCACATGAGGGCTACGTCTACACGTGCAGCCAACATCGAAATAGCTTATTTCGATGTTGCGACATCGAAATAGTCTATTTCGATGAATAACGTCTACACGTCCTCCAGGGCCGGCAACGTCGATGTTCAACTTCGACGTTGCTCAGCCCAACATCGAAATAGGCGCAGCGAGGGAACGTCTATACGTCAAAGTAGCACACATCGAAATAGGGATGCCAGGCACAGCTGCAGACAGGGTCACAGGGCGGACTCAACAGCCAGCCGCTCCCTTAAAGGGCCCCTCCCAGACACAGTTGCACTAAACAACACAAGACACACAGAGCTGACAACTGGTTGCAGACCCTGTGCCTGCAGCATAGATCCCCAGCTGCCGCAGAAGCAGCCAGAAGCCCTGGGCTAAGGGCTGCTGCCCACGGTGACCATAGAGCCCCGCAGGGGCTGGAGAGAGAGCATCTCTCAACCCCCCAGCTGATGGCCGGCATGGAGGACCCAGCAATTTCGACGTTGCGGGACGCGGATCGTCTACACGGTTCCTACTTCGACGTTGAACGTCGAAGTAGGGCGCTATTCCTGGCTGCGTCTACACGTGCACGCTACTTCGAAGTAGCGGCACCAACTTCGAAATAGCGCCCGTCACGTCTACACGCGTCGGGCGCTATTTCGAAGTTAACTTCGACGTTAGGCGGCGAGACGTCGAAGTCACTAACCTCATGAGGGCTACGTCTACACGTGCAGCCAACATCGAAATAGCTTATTTCGATGTTGCGGCATCGAAATAGTCTATTTCGATGAATAACGTCTACACGTCCTCCAGGGCTGGCAACGTCGATGTTCAACTTCGACGTTGCTCAGCCCAACATCGAAATAGGCACAGCGAGGGAACGTCTACACGGCAAAGTAGCACACATCGAAATAAGGGAGCCAGGCACAGCTGCAGACAGGGTCACGGGGCGGACTCAACAGCAAGCCGCTCCCTTAAAGGGCCCCTCCCAGACACACTTTCATTAAACAGTGCAAGATACACAGAGCCAACAACTAGTTGCAGACCCTGTATATGCAGCACGGACCCCCAGCTGCAGCAGCAGCAGCCAGAAGCCCTGGGCTAAGGGCTGCTGCCCACGGTGACCACAGAGCCCCGCAAGGGCTGGAGAGAGAGTATCTCTCAACCCCCCAGCTGATGGCCGCCATGGAGGACCCCGCTATTTCGATGTTGCGGGACGCGGATCGTCTACACGTCCCTACTTCGATGTTGAACGTCGAAGTAGGGCGCTATTCCCATCCGCTCATGGGGTTAGCGACTTCGACGTCTCGCCGCCTAACGTCGATTTCAACTTCGAAATAGCGCCCAACACGTGTAGACGTGACGGGCGCTATTTCGAAGTTACTGCCGCTACTTCGAAGTAGCGTGCACGTGTAGACGCAGCCGAGGAGATAGGAATAGCGCCCTACTTCGACGTTGAACGTCGAAGTAGGGACCGTGTAGACGATCCGCGTCCCGCAACGTCGAAATTGCCGGGTCCTCCATGGCGGCCATCAGCTGGGGGGTTGAGAGACGCTGTCTCTCCAGCCCGTGCGGGGCTCTATGGTCACCGTGTGCAGCAGCCTTTAGCTCAGGGCTTCTGGCTGCTGCTGCTGCAGCGGGGGATTCATGCTGCAGGCACAGGGTCTGCAACTCATTGTCGGCTCTGTGGATCTTGTGCTGTTTAGTGCAAGTGTGTCTGGGAGGGGCCCTTTAAGGGAGCGGCTTGCTGTTGAGTCCGCCCTGTGACCCTGTCTGCAGCTGTGCCTGGCACCCTTATTTCGATGTGTGCTACTGTGGCGTGTAGACGTTCCCTCGCAGTGCCTATTTCGATGTGGTGCTGCGCAACGTCGATGTTGAACATCGACGTTGCCAGCCCTGGAGGACATGTAGACGTTATTCATCGAAATAGCCTATTTCGCTGTCGCCACATCGAAATAGGTTACTTTGATGTAGGCTTCACGTGTAGACGTAGCCCCTATCTCCTCATGAGGTTAGCGACTTCGACGTCTCGCCGCCTAACGTCGAAGTTAACTTCGAAATAGCGCCCGACGCGTGTAGACGCGACGGGCACTATTTCGAAGTTGGTGCCGCTACTTCGAAGTAGCGTGCACGTGTAGACGCAGCTGAGGAGTCTCTCTACAACTTGCCAATATGGATGGGGAGCAATGCAGAGGCAGTCCTCAGGAGACTCTGATAAATTACACCCCGGCACAGATGAGAAATGCAATCCATCTTTCTGAGGCCAGTCCTTTACTCCCCAAAAGACCCATATGCCTCTTTAATTCTGGCCTTGTGAGACATTGAAAGATGACTCCAGGTATCCTAAAACATTTGGAAGGGCTGCAGGATCAAGATGATCTGAAAAAAAAATAAGTAAAGGGAAAAATAAACCAAAGAAGAAAAGTTCAACCCAGAGACTCAATAGACACCAAGAAAAAGCACCACAAAGCATTGATTGCAGAATGATAGGCAGGTGTTTTCATTTCACATATAGTCATTCTAATCTCAATGCACCAGCTCCACAGAGTCAATACAAAGCCTTCACACAAAGGGGGGGAAAAAAAAAGAAGAAAGTGAACTACCGCCCAGAGTAGGGAGGTTTGGTTTTGTTTGTTTTAAGTGTTCAGCACTTTGGGGCAACAGACAATTTCTGTTGCAGGACTAATATCACACATTCCTGTTGCTAGCAATCTACATAACCTGAAGACAAAAGGCAAAATGAAAAAAGGATGCTTTTGTTGTAGTTTGATGAAAGTTCCCTCTGAAGGTACAAGAGACAGCTTTAATTTCACAAGTGCAACAGCCGAAAAACTCATGGGCTCACCTGTAGTACAGAAAACAGAGCAGGAGAAATCTTCTGTAAACCACAGCATATCTCCTGAGAGCTGGTGGGTGTCAATTAAAGAGGACCTGGGCAGAGGCCAAGGACCTATTGCTTTAAATCTTCCTGGGCACACCGATTACTTCATGTCATTAAAATGAGATTTCATTGGCTGGTTTCAGCTGTTATAATGCCTAGCTTAATTCCTTGTACTTCACATTCTGTTGAACTAGTTTCTGTTCCCCCCTGTGGCAGGAGGGAGGGGAGAAGAGCAGGAGGGACTGGCAGATTCTAGCCCATCCATCCAATCCTGGCCCCGATGAAGTCAATGGAAGTTTTGCCACTGATGGGAATGGAGCCAAGATTTCACACAAAGGGCAGACAGCGTCTCGACCCCAGATACCTCAGAACCCCAGCAACAGCAGCAAGCCAGGCTGAGAGCAGAACATGCTCAGAGGCTGCTGTCCTAAGATTCTTTGGAGCAGATTTGTCCCAGGCGTTCACAGCTTGAGGCCCCCAATTTCAGCAGCAGCCTCCAGGCAGGAAGCTGAGACCTGGGGAGCTCACAGCTGGCCAGCTTGTACTGCAAGCTGGTGGGGGGCTGTACCTCTGGGATGTGCGGGGGGGGGCAACTTCCCCATGGTGAGATGGAGAAGGAGAGTTTGAGATGCAGAAGCAGGAGGGCTGATTATTTTTCCCTCTACCTCTTCGTACCTGGCCAGGAAAACAGCTGAACCACTGGCCTCCCTCAGGTGAGGGGCAGGGGAAGGGAAGGTGCTTTGTTAGGTCAGAGAGCATCAGGATGGAAATTACAATACAGGAGGGTGGTCAGCAAGAATCCTAAACCAACTAATTTTGTTTGAGACACCTGCATAGCCAGGACCAATACAGTTGCCAGCACCAGGCAGTGTGGTCAACCCCTGGAGTGCTGGAATTCCAAGCTAGACTTCCCAAAAGTCATACCATTACCATCAGAAAAGCTCTGTGTGGTCCCTCTTAATTTTGGAGCACCTCCTGGGTATTCCCAGGCCATGTGTTAGTGTTGCCAGCCCCTCCAAACACACACAGGGAGGCAATTCTTGGGGGAAAATGGGAAGCTTCATGCCCTCATGATTATATATATAATCATGAGGGCATGAAGCTTCCCGTTTTCCCCCAAATTCTTATTCATTTTGCGCCTCACTAAGCCATACATCTATCCATTCCCCCGCCCAACAATCAGTTCTATCCTCAGCCCTCACCACATCATCCCCACCCTCACATCCATCTGCCCCAGCAGGTCTGTTATACTTTCCCCAGCCCCACATCTGCCCCTTAAGTCCCTTCTGAAGGCACAGGATGGCAAGTAAACTAGGGGGGAGGGGATCTTCATCAACCCTCTGAATGGCTGAGCCAAAGCCAGGGTCAACCTCTATAGTTCTGCCTCCCGTTTATCAGTAGAGAAGGTAGAGCTTTCAAAATCACAAGAGACAAAGGAAGATGGAACAGATGAAATAACAGCATACCAGAAGGGGTATGATGTCACTATTTACTTATTTATTTATTGCTGCTGCTGCTTTTCACCCCAAGCAATAAAACTCAGTCTCTGTCTCTCTCCCCTCAGAATAATCTCATAACCTCTGGCACAATGATCAAACCCCACCTTTGAAGAATTCACACAATAGTCTCCCTGCAGTCTTCATGGCATTCCAGGAGATGAATTGCCCAGGAAAAAAAATAAACCCTCATTTTCTTAACAAATCTTTGCTCTCAGAAAAGGTTTTATCTGGTGGTACAATAACGGCTTTACCCAAAGAAGTTACCTGTAATACACTAAAAGGAAGGGGGGACCATACATCACAGCATCATGTTTTCATGCCCCTCTCAGAGAGATTTTAACAATGCTGACTTACCTACACGTAACCCTTTGTAGCACTTCTGTTACTCCTGAATAAACCACACAGCATATGTAAAGGACCCATAGATGTTCCCAGTGTAAATCATTAATTTAAGACTGGCCATATAGGATCAGAATAACAGTCCCTCTAATCCAGTAGCCTGTTTTCTGGCAGCGGCTGGACTCAGACGCTTTGGAGGGAAAGAACAGAATAGGGCAATTATTAAGGGATCCAGTCCTTGTCATCCAGTCCTAACTTCTGTCAGCCAGAGGTCTGGGAACACCCAGACTGCAGGGTTTGTCCCTGGCCATCTTGGCTAAAAGCCACCGATGAATTTACGTACTATGAACTCATCTAATCCCCTTTAGAATCCAGTGATAGGTGAAGATGTATTTTAGGGAGCCTAACTCCCTCCCCTCTCTGCCAGAGCCCTGATCGCCTCACTCACTACCTGTAACATGCTTAGAGGAGACCTAAGCTGGCCACAGCTGCCACAGCCATGCTGCCTTTACACACACCCAAAGCCACCTCACAAGAAAATTCAAAAGCCCTTCTTCTCTCTTCCAGAAGACAAGCCTGAGCTTTTGATATGCCCCCTACAGGTTCCAGGGCAGCTGAGGGGGCCGTATATGTTACTGCGTTTCCTGGATTCATCAGTAGAAAGCAAAAAGAGTTCCCTCCCTAAACCTGCAACCAGTGTCCAGGGGCAGAACCTCCCTTGGCCTGTTATATGTGCTACCTATGCCAGTTATACTTTGGGTGAATAATCCCAGACCTTTTACTCTCTCCTGTGGAAACTCAAACACAACCCTTTTTGTTGCCTTTCTCCACACCTTGTCCAGTTCTAACATACCTTTGAGGGTTTATTTTTCCCAGAAATGCATGAAGTGTTCATGGTATGGGGCAGTCGCTTCAGACGGCTATTAGCAGGAGCCGACAGCTGCACTACTGGCCTTATGCCACTCCACCAGGCCTTGATAACTCCTGCTGTTGCTCAAGGTACAAAAGGAATCATGGGCTTTGGTTAAAGGGCAGAAGAGGGCAAGGCAGGAGGGTGTCTCAAGCCCCCTATCCCTCTAGGTATAGCCCTGTGTGGGAGTACCGTGGATTTATATAATGGCATGGTGCAAATAGCATCTACTTTAAATTATCTGCGCTTCCTTTATGATGGCATTCGAGTGCCTATTCCAGATTGAAAGAGCACTCGAGCAACAGCCATGGTATTTTCCAAGGCAGAGGGATGACCTTTGTAATATGATTTTAGGGACAAGAAGGATTTGTGTACTTCTGAGTCCGTATAAAGTTGTTGCCGCTTTTTTCCATATGTTCTACTTTCTCTTTACAGTAACATTTGACAGCAGATATAAAAATGTCAGTAGATCCAGTATCTTCATCTACGTCCTACGATAAGGGCATCCCAAGCCCCTCCGCTCCGCCCCCATGCAGTCTCTGTTGTCCATTAACTTGGTCCTCTGTCGGTTCATTGATTAAATATGTTAGATCTTCATTTTCCTACCTCAGGGTGAACACTGTAGGATTAACGTAAAACCCTTGCAATAGTTTGAAGTATTAAGAAGAAGTGTGTTCTGAGTACATTTCTTTTTCAAACTCAAATGTCAGTAGTGTGGATAAATCTTATTTTCCTGTTTCAAAGACCTGATGACTTTCAACCTACATGAAACAAACCTTGATAGAGCTCCTCGCAGGCGTAGAATTAGGAAGATGTTCTATTGCTGTGTTTCTCAACCTTTCTGGCTATGTCTACAATAGCAAGGTCTTTTGGAAAAGCAGGCCCTTTTTCAAAAGAACACGCAAAGTGTCCACACACAAAATGAGCTCTTTCGATCCAAAATTGAAAGAATGGAGCTCTTCTTCCAGAAGCCTTCTTACACTCCTGGATCAGGAAGAATGCCTCCTTTTGAAAGCTTCTTTAAAAAAAAAAAAGAAAAAAGCATGTGTGGATGCTCCCTGCAACTTGGTGGAGCCAGGAAACTGACCATGGCTAGCACCCTTGTCAGCTTCCTGGCTCTCCTGCCTTACACAGGAAATTTGACTACTGTATTTCAAAATAGTGCCATTGGAGCCTATTAGGGTTATTCCGCATCTTAATAGTGCTTGTTTTGAAATAGCAGTTTCGAAATAGCTGTTATTCCTCTCACTTTAGCCGCGTGTACGCGTGCACGCTACTTCGAAGTAGCAGCACCAACTTCGAAATAGCGCCCGTCACGGCTACACGTGTTGGGCGCTATTTCGAAGTTAACATCGACGTTAGGCGGCGAGACGTCGAAGCCGCTAACCCCATGAGGGGATGGGAATAGCGCCCTACCTCGACGCTGAACGTCAAAGTAGGGAACGTGTAGTTGTTGCGTGTCCCGCAACATCGAAATTGCAGGGTCCTCCATGGCGGCCATCAGCTGAGGGGTTGAGAGATGCTCTCTCCAGCCCCTGAGCTCAATGGTGGCTGCGTGGAGCAGCCCCTTAAAGGTCCCCGCCCCCTCCCTTCCTGTGCAGGAAGCTAAGAGAGCATGCAGGCAGCAGCAGTAACATGCCACAAGCCTGCACGCTCCCCCGCAGCCACCCACACCTCCAGCCAACTTGATGGCCACCCGGCAGCCCCCCCAGCGACCCCAGGGGACCCCCCCCCAAGGGGAGCCAAGACTCACAGCCCAGCAGCCAACCTGGGAAGCGGCAGTGGGGCCCCTCCTGGACGGAGGCCGAGCTTCGGGACCTGCTGGGGCTCTGGAGCGAGGAGGAGGTGCTCCAGGTAATGGGGAGCAAGAGGTGGAATGCAGATGCGTTCGCTCAGCTGGCCGAGGGCCTGGCCGCCCGGGGTCACCCTGCCCACACTCTGGATCATGTCTGGAGTAAAGTGAAGGAGCTGTGGCAGGGTCACAACTGGGCCCGGGATGTGGCCGGCCGATCTGGGGCTTCCCCCGTCACTTGCCCCTTTTCCAGGGAGCTCAGGGACATCCTGGGCCCTGGCACACCTCCTCCCCTCCGGCCACTCTTGACACCTTGGCTGAGGAGCCCCAGCAGGCCCCAGAGGCGGAGTCCACCCTGGAGGCAAGACCCGCACCCCGCAGACCCCCCCAGGACCCCACCCCCGGGGCACTGGAGCAGGAGGAGGAGGAGGGGGACTCCTCCAGTGACATGGGGCTCCAAATAATGATGCCGTCCCGGAGCTCCAGCTGGGCGTCCACCCACCGGGTGTCCCCCGACCGTGGGAGTGGACCGTCAGGTATATACCCCCCTGGTGCACACCCCTGGGGTTGAGGGGCAGGGGTAGTAGATATGGCCAGGGCCCTCCACATGCCCAGATGACCACGGCCCCAAGGACAGCAGTGGCATGTCCCTCACAGGAGTGCATCAGCCTCTGCCCCATCCCCAGCGCTGGCGGGAGCGGAACCTCTAGGGTCCCCCGAGGGGAGGGGGAGGGACACCCAGCAGCAGCAGCAGCAGCAGCATGTGATGGAGTGGAGGGAGTGCAAATGCGAGACTCAGGCTAGATATGAGAAACAAGCTGAATAGCTCCCAGTGGCTAAGGATGATCCTGGGGCTACAACTGGCAGGTTACACCTCTGCCCTGAGCAAAGAGAAGGGAGGAACCGAGCTGGGTTTGAATCAGGGGTGGCAGTTAGAGGCTAGGGGAAGGGAGAGCTAGAAGGCAGCCAGCCTGAGGAGGGGGAAAGCTACACCCCAGAGGGGCACCCCTCGGGGTCTTCTCCCCAGGACGGGTTGGAAGGACCGTCTCTGACCGCTGTACTGTCGCTTCTGGGAGAAACTGGGCATCTGTTGCCTAATAAACCTCTCCTGTCATACCTGCTGAGTGACAGTCACTCCTGCCAGTGGACAGGGTGCAGTGCAGGGGGACCCCTGAACCCCATCACAGCAGCATCTCCCGGGGACGGGGATGGGGAACCTGCAGCAGAGGGGTGGAGGGACAAGGGCCATGGCTCGGGGCCCACACTAACGGCTGTGTCCACTGTTCTTCCCCCGCTCCTGTGTTCCGCAGCTGCACCATCGGAAGGACTGGAGAGCGCCAGTGAGGCGTCAGTGGTCCTGGAAAGCCCTCCAGGGCCATCACTCCAGGCCAGCCCCTCGGCGGAGGACCGAACAGCCCCACGGTGGGCAAGGCGGTGGACCCAGAACCAGCAGCCGCCGGCAACAGACCCCCAGCTGCTGGCCCTCCACTGCCGGCAGGTGGAGGTCGCCGAGTAGCAGCTGCAGGTGGAGCAACGCCGCCTCCACCTGCAGGAGCGGGCGCTGACCTAGCGCCAGGAGGCATGGGGGGCCTACATGCAGATTTTCAACCGCATTGTGGACTACCTGGCCCCCCATGCCACGCCGGCCACCACTGCGCCTGCCCTGCCTGCTCCACCCGCTGCTCCACCCGCTGCGCCACCCGCTGCACCGTCTGCCGCACCGTCCGCCGTCGCACTGCCACCCGCCACCGAGGGCCATTCCGCCGAGGGGGACCTGGGGCCAGCTGACACTCGCCGGCCGTATCTCCCGGTCCGCCCGGCCCCCAGCCAGCCACGGCCAGGGCTGCGGCCGAGGCGGGGATCCCGGCCACCCACCCCCAGCGCTGGACTGTAGGGGCATGGGGCCCAGGACATGGCCCCGCCTTGTAAATATTCCCCCCACTTTTAAGTTATTTTTTTGCTGTAAATAGTTTGTATTTGTGACCCCCGTTTTCCAATGCTGATCCTTACCCCCCCATGTAAATAGTTCTCCCCTTCCTTGTCTTCCCCTTTCATATTATCCCTGTTTTTATAATATATACATATATAAGTTAGAATTTCCCTAATAATAAGAGTTCAAAAGATGTTTGATTTGACAAACAACTGTCTGATTTTATTTTTACAAGAAAAGTGGGGGGGGTGCTCTTGGGTGCTCTGTGGTGTGGGCGTAGGGGCAGGGAGTGTTGTGGAGGATGGGGGGGTGCAGTGGGAGGCCTGCCAGTGTTCACGCTGTGGCCTCATCGAACTGGGCCCGCAGGGCCTCCCGGACCCGGGTCCCTTCGGGGTCCACCTGGCGACTGGGAGCAGCGGGTGGCTGCACATCAGCCCTGCCAGCCTCCACAGCCCAGCCCTGAAAGAAGGCGTCCCCCTTGCTCTCCACCAGGTTGTGTAGGGCACTGCACATACCCACAATTGGGGGGGATGTTGGTGGGGCCCACATCCAGGCAGGTGAGGAGACACCTCCAGCGCCCTTTGAGGCAGCCAAATGAGCGCTCCACCACCTGGCACGCGTGGTTCAGGCGCTGGTTGAAGAACTCCTGGCTGGCAGACAGATGGCCCATGTAAGTTTGCGTGAGCCAGGGCCGGAGGGGGTATGCCGCATCTGCGATGACGCAGAGGGGCATGGTGGTGTCCCCCACAGGGATCTCCCACTGGGGGATGTAGGTCCCCGCCTCCATCCGGCGGCACAGGCCCGAGTTCCGGAATACCCGGGCGTCATGGGTGCTGCCAGGCCAGCCCACATAAATGTCCAGGAAACGGCCCTGGCTGTGCACCAAGGCCTGGAGGACCACTGAGTGGTAGCCCTTCCTGTTTATGTAGCATCCTCCACTGTGCTCCGGGGCGTGGATGGGGATGTGAGTCCCATCCAGAGCCCCGAAGCAATTGGGGAAGCCCAGGGTGGCAAAGCCTGCGATGGCGGCATCCGGGTCCCCAAGCCTCGTGAGCCTGTGGAGGAGCAGGGCGTTGATGGCGCGGACGACTTGCAGGGGAAGCACATGGGAGAGCACCAATGAGGGGTGAGCAGGGTGTGTGTGGCCCTCCCCTGCTAGGGCCCCCCTCCCCTCCCCTTCCCTGCCAGGGCTGCCTCCCCCTCCCCCCATGGGTCCTCTTACCTCCATGAGGACAGCCCCGATGGTGGCCTTGCCGACGCCAAACTGCTGGCCCATGGATCGGTAGCTGTCTGGAGTGGCCAGCTTCCAGACAGCGATGCCAACCCGTTTCTCCACACTGAGGGCATGCCGCATGGCGGTATCCTGGTGCCTGAGTGCGAGGTTGAGCCATTGGCATAGCTCCAGAAATGTCTGCCGGCTCATGCAAAAGTTCTGGAGCCAGCAGTCGTCGTCCCACTCTCCGAGCACCAGCCGCTCCCACCAGTCGGTGCTCGTGGGATAGCTCCACAGCCGGTGGCATATGAGGCGGGGGGGGCGGGGTGCTGCAGGGTTGGGGGTTGCGTCCTCCTCCCCTGCAGGCAGCTCCTCCTCTGGGGCAAGGAGGTGCTCAGCTGCCTCCTGCATGGCATGGAGCAGGGCGAGCACTGCTCCTGCAGGGGCTGCTGTGTGGACCTCTGGCTGCTGCTGCTGCCGCTGCTGATGGGGTTCCATCATGACTGCATCGCTTGAGGTGTGCGTGCCTATGGCTCTGCAGACCACGTGCTGTGCAGGCTGCGTGCGTCTGGGAGGGGCCCTTTAAAGGAGCAGCTAGCTGTTGCCCCGGAAGCGCTAGTCTGCCCTGTGACCCTGTCTGCAGCTGTGCCTGGCACCCTTATTTCGATGTGTGCTACTTTGGCGTGTAGACGTTCCCTCGCAGCGCCTATTTCGATGTGGTGCTGCGCAACGTCAACGTTGAACGTCGACGTTGCCAGCCCTGGAGGACGTGTAGATGCTATTCATCGAAATAAGCTATTTTGATGTAGCGTGCATGTGTAGACATAGCTTTTGAGGAGTACTAATTTTGGAATAACACACCCACTATTTTGAAATTATTTTTCAATTGCGTGTGCGTAGTCTAGACAACAGCCCAGTTATATCAGAATAACTGCTGTTATTTCAGAATAACTGTGTTCCATAGCCCTAGCCTGAGAGAACTATGTTAAATACCCACTTCCAGCACAAGCTCTTTATGTAAACCTAGAGCCGGGTCTTATCCCTATTTTTGAAGTGGGGGCCACTTTGACAAAACGCCCAGGAGAACTAACAGCCTCCTTGCACTCCTGGGAGGGGCGGAGCCTTAAGTAGAAGGGGTGGAGCAGCCAGATCTGAGCACCACCCAAGGAACGATGCTTCCCTTCTTCCCCTCCCTTGAAACCCTTAGAACCACACAAAGCGTGCCGTGCTCCAGTAGCAATTTAAAGGGCCCCTCCCACAATTCTTCTCTCTCTATATGATCAATCCGATACTGCATCTGGAGGCTCAGTTGTTTGAATTTGGTATTTTTAGGGCAAATTCTGACAGACGGTGAGTTGGTTTTATTGGCTGTCACTATTACCCACCATTCCACACACACACACACACACACGACCAAATGAACACACTTCTTTTCCCCACCAATAGGTTCTGAAAGTTAACCAGGTTCTGTTTTCAACAAAAAAACAAAACATTTTAACTTTAAAAAAAGTTTGCTCTGGTAAAAAAAAAATTGACCTACACGGCTTCCCTTCCCTGGTTTCATTTTTCGTCAAAAATAAACTGATTGTATAATGGAAAAGGAAATTCTTCCCAAAAATTTTGTTGTAGACAAAAAAATAGATTCAATTTCCTTCCAGTGGAAAGAGTTGAGTCAAATCTAAGTCCACTAGGTATCAAAAGGGTTTGTTTGTTTTTTTTTACCTTCGTGGTGGTGGTGGGAAGATTCCCTCTGGAAGCGGATTGGGTACTTATATCTTGGACACACAGAAGGCATGCGAAGAGGTAGCTGATAATTGCAATATGCTTCCCTCTTGTACCTGTAGCATTGTGTATGTTGTTAGAGGCCATGTTTGGGGGTGCTGAACTGGAAGCACCGGGATAAACTGCCTAAGGAGGTTGGAGAATCTCCATCATTGAAGCTATTGAAGATCGGGTTAGGTGAACATCTGTCAGGAATTATCCAGATGGTGCTTGGTCCTGTCGTGAGGGCAGGGGACTAGACTCAATGACTTCTTGTGGTCTCTTCCAGTTTTAGTATTTTATGATTCTCCACACATGAGAGAGCTGGAGGCTGCAGGTACCTCTTACTCCTCAGCAGAAAATGCTTCTTAGCTGGCATTGTTCCCTATGGAGGTGGCACCATGCTGTGTCCTGCCTCAGCATTTATATGCCTGACCAAATGCATCTGCTCTGTTTCTACTGTTCATCAAAATTCCATTGCAGGAGTTTCTCAGATGCTGAAAATCTGAAGACATGACACTTTCCCACCACTTACCCAATTCAATGATCACAGGATTAACAATAAAACCAATTATTGCACAAATTAATATGCACAATGCAGAGTCTAGCCAGGCTGAGCGATGGCACTGTAGCCGTGATGTACTCTTGAGTAGATTACTACCAACCAGGATATATGGCTACTTTGCAATACAGGTTGAATCTCCGTAGTCCAGCACCATCAGGATCTGACTCATGTTGAACAAGAATTTGCTGGATCACAGGCAGTCCATCTGGTCTAGTAGGATTACCAATACTTCCACTGATTATTGGGCTACCCAAAGACATTTAGATGTAAATTAGAGCTAAGTAACAGCACAGAACACTGAGATACAGCACTGGAAGATGTACAGAAACATTATGGGACTGCAGGAAATGTGGCCACATACATGATAAGTGGTCATCCACTTTACTAAATTCATGCTGGATTACAGATGGTGCTGGACTACAGAGGTTCAACCTGTATTTCAAGGCTAAACCCTGCCATTTTCTGTGGGTCAGTTTATATATGGTTTCTCTTTGCTCACTATTGATTCCTTGCTACAGTTTGTTCATTGATTCCAAGGCCAGAAGGTCTCACAAGTCATCTACTCTGAGCTCCTCTTTAATTCGTACCAGAGAACAGGACCTATTACATTTCTTCTTAAATCTTACTTATTTTTAACTCCAACGGCCCTATCCTACCCCCCATGTTTGGGCTTCTGCTTTCCAACAGGGACTGGAACCAAAAGAATTAAATCACAGGGGAGGAAATAAGACAAATATATCCTTTCCTATAGTATCTGTAGCTTGATTGGAAGCAAGACACACTAGAGGCACTAATGCAAGGGTTTATTCTGATGAAATTTCCAATCCTATTTCTCAGGCACAAAATAACCCTCTAAACCATATGGAAGTTGATCTGAACTGAACCTACATTCAAGCCCTATTGAGGGACTATTTCCCATCTCACTTAACACTATGGCGGTCTCAGTTGATGGCAGTAGTTTCTGGATCAAACCATTACTAAACTAACCCAACAGATGCCTCTTCTGTTAAGACTACAAGAGCATTAAGTTTATACACACACAAGCAAGTTAATGAGTTTTCCTACTAACTCAATCAAGAATAAAGTCAACTGTATTGTACAAACAAACATCTTGTGACCTTTATTCATTTCCCTAGAAAAGAAATAAAATCAAGGCAATTGTACCTGCAGCTTCCACAGTGCTGTCCGTGTATTTGATAGGAATCTGACTGGGAAATAATACTGACGGTAAGATAACAAGAAAACCCATTTATCATTGTGACAGATGCTTGCTTTCATGAAACTGTAAATTTCCAGTGACTGAGTGGGGTTGTCTTGCTATCAATTCAACCTTATAACCAATGCTTAGACTCAGCTGAAGTTCCCGTTCAGAGGAACCATGTTACATAGAGCCAAATTGTTATTCATGAATTCAGGGAAGCCTTGATTTTCATTAACGTGTTGTCAGTAAACATAAAGTAGTTCCATGACTGGAACAGTTTGGTAATTGGTAAATTTCAGCACTGGGTGGTTAATGGCTCTTTATTAGCTACTAATACATTCTGTATTATTTAGTTTACACAAGATGTGCCACTTGATACTTTTAAGTCAATACCCCATCTCCTCACCTTACATGGAAACGAATGAACTTGTGCCACAGTTTCACAGTCTTTCTTAGCAAATAATAAAAATCACAGTCTGGTTTTCATGTGCAGTGGTGTATTCACGACTCTATGTTGCAGGGACATCGGTAGCATTTGAAAACAAGAACTGGCTGGGCCATTCACAGCACGTCTTCTCTGGCCATTTTTTCTCTTTCTTGTTCACAAGCCATTCACCCTATCTGCTGCTTATTCTTTGTTCACTATCCGTGAAACTCACTACAGATAAGCCTGTCAGTGAACACTTCAGTGGAATCGGCCATTCTGTTAAAGACCTGTCCTGCATCACAGAGAATTTAAAACAGATTAGTGCATGAGGCTTCTGAGTTAGAGCACATATTCAAATTCAACACAAGAACACATGGTACGAACAGAGATATCAACTACCCCACGCATTACAAAGACTGCTTCCCTTTCTTTGATGCCCCTAATTATCTCAGACAGGGCAATTAACGCCCCCCCCCACCTCTCACTCCCTTCCTTCTATCCTATGTGATTTGACAGTACTTATATAAGTCAGTCTGTATTGGAAATGAAATTGATTTGAAGAAGTGGGTCTGTCCCACAAAAGCTCATCACCAAATAAATCATTTTGTTAGTCTTTAAAGTGCTACATTTCTGCTGGTTTGGTTTGTTGGAGTACAGACTAACTGACTGCCTCTCTGTTACTAATTGCAATTAGGTGATGCATATGAAGAGCTCTCCCAGATTGTGGTATCAGTAGGAGGCATTGAAACAAATTGATAAATTAAACATTAATAAGGCACCAGGACCAGATGGATTCACCCAAGAGTTTTGAAGGAACTCACATATAAAACTGCAGAACTATTATCTGTGCAATTATTTAAATCAGATGCTGTAACAGATGTCTGGGAGATAGCATGTGAGATGCCTGCTTTTAAGAACATAAGAATAGCCACACTGAGTCAGACCAAAGGTCCATAAGAACAGCCATACTGGGTAAGACCATAGGTCCATCTAGCCCAGTATCCTGTCTTCTGTCAGTGACCAATGCCAGGTGTCCCCGAGAGAATGAACAGAACAGGTAATCATTAAGTGATGTCAAGCGATGATGTCACCCGCTTCCAGCTTCTGACAAACAGAGGCTAGTGACACTATTTTACTCCAAAAAAGGCTTCAGGGTTGATCCTGGCAGTGACGCCTAATTTTAAAACCAGGCAAAGTAGTTGAAGAGACATCAGAGGCATAGATGGACATGATTTGCTGAGTCAGTACGGCTGTTGCAAAGCAAAATCTTGCCTCAATAATCTATTACAATAGTTAACAGGGTCTGCTAAATCCAGTATTGTGAGTTCACTCCTTGAAGGTCCTACTTAGGGATCTGAGGCAAATAGGTTTTAAAAAAAATCTGTCAAGGATGGTGATAGATCCTGCTTTGAAGGCAGGAGACTGGATTCAATGACCTTTCAAGGTTCCTTCTAGTTCGATGAGATAGATATTGAGCAAGAAGGACCATTGGTCTGACTCAGAAGGACCATTCTTAAGTTCAAAACTCCATCGCTAATTGGTTGAACCAGCCTTGCTACTTCCTGGTAGTCATCTGCCTAGTCTTATTAGGGGCAAAGGCCTTGCTAAGTAAATGGAATGCTCTTACATCAAACTCTGAGGTCTTCCCCCAGTTTATGCTTTTCATTTCTTGGACAAACTATTAGAGCCTATGGTAGTTTGCTTGAGTCAGGACCAAGAATAAATTTATCACAACCTCAGTTTTGTCCTCAGGGAGTAAAGTCTTGATTCCCTTCCTCAAGAACAAAAGCAAAATGTTTTACAGCTTCACAGACTATTAGCTCATTTAATACGATCTTCTGTATAATCACAGGCCATTAACTTTCACCCAGATATTCCTTCAGTAAGCACAGAGCCATTAGTGAAATCAAAGAAGTCCTCAGAGAGTAAAAACTGTTGTATGTCTTAGGAAGAGAACAGGTACCAGTGGCATCTGTGTCTCTTTCAGACCCCCTGCAGTGGCAGGCACCAGAGCAGGTAAGATACTCAGACAGTCCAACAGGTGAATCACATCCCATAGGAGTTGGAACTCCTAAAGCTGTCACTCTCTGGTCCGGCAACATACCTTATCTGACAGGACAATGGATGTCACTGGAATCACAGAATCACAGGGCTGGAAGGGACCTCAGGAGGTCACCTAGTCCAGCCCCCTGCTTCAAGCAGGATCAACCCCCGCTAAAGACCAGAGAGCTGGGCAGGAGGGTGTAGCCCATGTCCTCTGGCAGCCCAAAGAGGGGAGAGGGGGGTTGCAGCAGAGCCCATATTTTCTCCCCCACCATCAGCAACTTCATGCGGGGGGGCGCAGCCCTGCCGGACTGGTACTGGCATCCCCCAGCAGCCTTGCTGGGCTGGGGGCTACTTTCTCCAGCAGCCCTGCAGGGCTGGGGGCAGCCACACAAGGCTGGACGTGCATCCCCAGTGCAAGTCAGAATCAACTTCCCCTGGCAGCCCTGGGGGTGATACTCTGGCAGCAGCTGCAGGCTGGGGCCCTGGCTCAGCATTCGATAGGGTAGCAGCACAGTGGTGGTGGGGTGGGGGGCTTGAGAACCAGTGGCAGGGAACCTTTCTTGGTCTGGCAAATTCTCTTGTTTGGGACCAGTTAGGTCTTGACCATGCCAGACCAGGGAGGTGCAACCTGTACTATAGAAGGCAAAAAACAAGCCCCAACATTTCCAACAAACCTGATCCAGAGGCAAATTATTCTAACCTCAAATCTGGAGCTCAGTATGACCCTGAGAAAAAAAATATTAGCCAGGAATCTTGACCCTCAAAGCACCAGTCCATCCCAACCAGTGTCCAGTCTCTGGGTTTGGACAGTCTCTAAAGCTTCTAAGGAAGGCGAAAAACAACGTCAGCTAGCAGGAAAACATCAAGTCAGTTGTGCATCAGAAGAAAGAGTGTTAGCTGAGCCCTCCGCAGGTAAGCAGCCAAAGCCCTGAAGCATGAAATTTGATTAAAATCCCTGTCTTGGTGCAGCACTGCAAGTGTTCGGAGCAGGCTGAGCACAGTGCTAAAGGACAGAGATGTATGCATCGGGGTGGGGGAGGAGGAGAAGAAATCAGAGAGATTCCCAGATTCTTGGACAAGAATAGAACCATCACAACCACCCAGCCGACACCCTCCCCAGCATTCCCTCTGAGCATACGTGCATGAGTGCCACCAGCAAAAACACATGATGTCCACTGTGGCTGGTGGCAGGTGTTGTGCTAATCAGCTGGTCAGCACCTGAATCTCCCTCGTGTGGCTGCCCAAGGACTCAGCTGACAGGGAACACTCACTCTCCCTCCTTCATAGCATCATCCAAACACAAACACTCTCCCCTTTCCTTCAGAAACTGCACTAAAGGTTGTTCTTTTGAAGAACTGAAATTTATCCTGAAAGACTCCAAAAGAGAAAAATCCCTCTTCCCCCAATAAATTATTCCAGTATTTAATTCCCCTCACAGCTTCCCGTCCCCACTTTTGGGATGAAGACATTTCTCTTGGCCACCAGGCATTAGGAAGATTGCCAGGTGACACCCAGGCGATGAAGAAAGACTCTTTGGCTGAGCTCTCAGGCCCTGGGTGGTTGCTAACCTGAGGCTAAGCCAGAATGAACAGTATTTACAGTATGACAGTTTAGCAAAGAAGGCAAGGGTTGAAAGCCTGCAGTATAAGGGAGTGGTGTGATGCTAGAGCCCCAGTGCTGAAATTAAGAGCACAACTACAAGCTGCTTAGGTAGCAAAACTTGGAAAAATTGTGAAGAAAAAAGAAATACTTTGTCAGGTTACATATTTTGTTGACCACTTTGAACTGTATCCAGATTCAGTCCTAAGGATTAGGGTAACTATCTATCCCATTTTTCCTGGGACAGTCCATCATTTAAGCTATGTCACAGGCTTTTTAAGAAAGTGGGCAAATTGTCCCATATTTTGGGGAGCTCCTGTTCCCTGACACCTGATGTCTTGAGGTGGCAGGACCTGCTGCCAGGGAAGTCCTCCTCTGGGCATCTGCCCCATTCCCTGGCACCCCATGGAGGCAGACCCTACTGTTGGTGCACTCTGCCATGGGGAAGCCTCTTCATTCCTTGGTGCTCCTTGCTGGGAGGTTGCCAAGCCCCCATCCTCCACTCCCCCGCATCAGGAGGCTGTGAAGCCCCTATCCCTGGTACCTCACTGTGGGGCAGCTGCTCCCATTGCTGAGGAGCCCTGACATGGAATAGCAGCCCTCCATCCCTGGAGGCCAGTGTCCCATATTTGCTATAGGGCAGTGTGGTCACCCTACTAAGTCTGTAAATCTGCATAAAGAGCCAACTTTGCATGCAAAATGCAGAGCTTGGCATAGTTTTAACAAGAGGTGAAAACAGGCAGTTCCAGCTGAGTTTCTCTTTCACTGCATGAGTGGATTGGTGAAACACAAACTTAGCCCTATATCTGGGGGTTTAGACCCTGAATGTTAATTGAAGGTCTTCAGGAAACCCACTCAAGTGAAACTCCAGAGAATCACATTGCTCTAGATTTGCAGGCAATATAGTGAGATGCTCTACGTGGAGTGTACTAGACAAAAGTTATTGTTCATATAAATGAACATTTCAAAGGCATGGTCAGGTCTTGGAAATATGAACCAAGTAAAGGCATTGAGGTACGTAGAGGGGATTTTCCACCCCCATTCTCCAATTTGCACAGCATCAAAAGGAAAACAAAAACAAGCCCTGCCCCCAATCCAGACTTGATAGGATTTGCATTCTAATGCTGTGTCTGCATATTAATCTCCATAATGAAACTTATCCTAAATAATTCACACACAGCATAAACAGCTTTCTAAAGCAATGCATTTAATTTTTTGGCAAGAACACTCTGTTCTGATCTGAGGCAATTAGAGCAAAAATTGTGCCTTTGTAACATTTTCTTTGAACCGATTAATTTTCTCTTAAACCTGTTATTTGGTTAATAAAATCGGAAGATAAATGCCAAGGAAATAACATACATTCTATTTTCCTGGTAAGCAATATGTGAATACTCTGAAAATGCTAGATTCTTACAAAACCTCCCACCTTTCCAAAAGAATACAGCTTCTATTCGCACATGGTGGTGCCGAAAACGGAGGTAACACAATTGCTCTGACTTAATACCATCATTGTAGGATGTGAAACATTATTAGCAGCCATATGCAAGTGCAAAAGGCAAGCTGTTAAGTGTAATCAGTGGAAGACAGGTGCACTGGAGCTCTCTGAATAATCTGCAATTTACATAAAAGTGGCCCCTTGTTAAAGTCACAGCCATCACAAGCATCTTTAATGGGTTTTCAAGAAGAAATCATGAGAGACTGTAAAAAGGGAAGATGGAAGTTTTTCCCAGGCACTCACTGTACTGCTTGGCTAGTGCTACACTCACCCCTAGTGCCAGCAGCTTGATGCAAATGACCAGTCTCGAAAATGCAAAATGGCTGCGGCTTATTTGCATATTTGAGGAGCTCATTTGCCTATTCACAGAAGAAAACAAGCAATGAAGACATGGTTCTGCTGGCAAATCCACATCCCTCCCCCTTCATCAGCCCCTTCTCTCTGGAAAAATCAGGCATAAAAGGCTGTCGACAAAGGGGTGTTTTGCCGGCAGAACCACATCTTCACTGCTTGTCTTCTGCTGTGAATATTCAAATAAGCTGCTCAAATATGCGGATGAGTAGGCATTTTGCATTTTTGAGACTGCTCATTTGCATCAATCTGCTGGCACTGGGGTGAGTGTAGCACTAGCCCATGAGTCTAATGAAATTATTATTATTTGCTTTACGATAGCTCATGAAATGCACCAAGTAAGGACGAGGCCACTCTGAGCTAGACTATCCACTAATACAAAGAAGGCCAAACCTTGAACTCAATAGGTTTGAAGCCTACGTACTTTGCTGAATAGGGATTCTGTTCAGTATGTGCTTAAAGTTAAGCATGCACGTAAGTGTTTTGCTGAATCTGGATACTAGCTCGTAAGTGCTTCGGGGGACGAGCTGTTGTAACCTACATACTTATTGGGTGTGGTTCATCATCCCATGCAGTGGCACTTAGATCTTCTACAGAAAGAAAGAACAAGTCTCCTCTGCAGCCTTAGCTGAGAAAGACATGTCTTTTAGTTCAAACTGTAGAGACTCTGTCACTAAGCTCCAGAAGTCACCGGTTCGGTTCCACTGATCAGCAGTTATGCTGTTCTTATGTGTATGTACAGCACCTAGCATGACTGTGAGAAGGGACAATGTCTGTTGATCCACCTGAAGCAAATGAATCTAGATTTTTTTTCCACTGTTCACCCTAGGAAGTCTATAAATTTTGGCTCACCAACCTGGACCACCTATCTCCAGTTAATAATGTCAAAGGACCAAAATATTCTGGACTCTTGCATGTGCTTTCATCACACATCCCCTCTTGACCTGGTCCTCCAGCATTTAAATTCAGCAGAGTCCAGATCAAAGAAAACATGTCTGTTAAAGCATTCCAGTTCTCCTTGGTTGCCAGGATTTATCAGACCACATTCAGACACTATGCAAGAGATGAAATCAAGCCCAGAGCCTCGAGCATAAGCTTCTACTGCATGAGCCAATCAAAAACTGTGCGGCTTGAGAGGACATGCATCCAGTTACAACAGGTTCAAATTTAGCCTCACTTTCATCTCCTTCCATTCCTAGACCAACCTACCATGACATCACAAATGCAGATCTGAGCAGTTCTCCATTCATATTCACCTCACTTTGCAGTTCAGTTGCCAGAATGTTTCCAAAGTGGAGTATTGTATCTTCTAAGCAGACTCATCTATCACTTATTAGCATACCATTGTGATTTAAGCAGAATATCAGAACTCCCAATCAAGACTTCTCTGGCAGTTGGACAGGAGAGCCTGTAACCAGCTAAATGACATACAGACACTAGAGTAAATCCACTGGATTTATTGCAGGTTTAGATTAGCTGCAGAGCACGGTCAGTTGAAGGGGTGGGAGGGGAAAAAAAACCACAATCTGGCCTTTTGTCACAAATAATACCACCTCAGCCACATGCCAATGCCAGGTGAAAATAGCAACATAATTACAAGTGCAAACAAAGATCATCTTGTTATGAAACAATAACTAAAGCCAGGAGATCAATAGTTTTCTGGCAGCATGATGGAAGAGCCAACTAAATAAACTGGGACAGGATAATATAAGGCCCATTAAAATAGCCCTATTGATTCAAGCCCCGGTGTCAATAACATCATCAAGTACATATGTAATTTTAGGGATTTTGACCATGATCAATACTGTAAGAGATTAAAGCCTAGTGATCTATGGGTACTCTTTATCCCTGCCCGCTGGCACTGACAACGTAACTACATTTTCCTCAGTTTTCAGCTCACCATTTTCTGAGAGTTGATAGAGTTCTCAGTTTAACAATGAGTCAGCAATGGAAGGACCAATTCCATACGTACTCTGCAGAATTAGCAGCTGCTAGCACTCTGTTTTGGAGGTAATGTCTCCAGGCTCAGTTCAGACATGTCACAGGTAGTCATGCTGCCCTCTATGCAGGGCTGTACGTTAAAACCACAAGCAAGCCATCTCTGTGGGCCTGCCATTGTGTAAGAATGCAGGGAGACCAGAGTTCAAGGGGCCTGCCCCCTAAGAAAGAGGACAAATTCCAAGAACCAGGCAATTGTAGACTGCAATTGACATCAGGCTATGGCTGCCACTGGGTGTCTTAGAACCTCTCTAGTCCATCACTCTCTCATCCAGCAACATCCATAATCTGGCATGATTTTAGTCAGCTGGATGACAATTTACCATGGGTTTGACAAAGTTTCCCACGACCCCATAAATTTTGTTTACAACCACCAGTCCGCAGTGTTCTGTTCTGTTATTTAGCTGTAATTTACACCAGAAATGTTGTCTAAGAGCCCAGTAAGCAGTCAAAGTGTTCATAATCTGTTAGAAAATATTGATCTCCTGTGGTAAGGCAAATTCTCTTGTTCAGCACCAGTCCAGTCACGAGGGTGCTCGATTATTGAGATTCAACCTGTACCATATTTAACTAAGATAACTCAGTAGTTAACCGCAATGGCTCCATGCCTGAAGAAGAGCAGTGCATTGCCTGAGATTGTGTTGTAATTATTAACTTGTGCATTTCTTTACTGCACATCAAATTGCCTCTGTCTCCAATCAGTAAGTGCAGCTCAAACAAACATAAGTTGTTTTGAAAACAAAAAAGCAGTCAGGTAGCAATTTAAAGACTAACAAAAGAATTTATTAGGTGATGAGCTGTCATGGGGCAGACCCACTTCTTCAGATCACAGCCTTACCAGAACACAGAAGTGGGTCTGTCCCACGACAGCTCATCACCTAATAAGTTATTTGTTAGTCTTTAAAGTTCTACTTGATTGTTTTTTTGTTTTGATAGAATATAGACTAACATGGCTACCTCTGTCACTATTCAGCATGAGTCTTTTTGATGATCACATAGGTAACCAAATATCCAGTTGTCACACTGGCTTGGTAGTAGCTACCATGTCCCACAGGAAACTCCTCATCTTGGAAATGCCTGATTGAGGTAGTGGGCCTTGCAAGGAAACAGGTAAGCTGTGCTGTTTGATGTTATCAAGCCCCTTTGGGGTATTTGTCATGAGGCAAGGGTACGTCTGATCCTTGACATATGGGCTACGTTTATGGCCATCTGTCAATACAGGTTATTGTCGGAACTTCTTGCCACAGATCGTATCCACACATGAAAGCAGATTGCTCTGTAAATCTTTTCTGTTGACAAAGAGGAGCTGGACCACCCATTCGCTTTCTTGACAGAACAGCCAACTGGAAACACAGTAGATAGGGCTTCCTGGTGGCCCAGAAGACCTGCTGTTGACAGAGGGACCCCTGAGGCATTAACACGGCATTTTTATCGACAGATTGTGCCGAGAAAGGTGTTTTGCCTCTCATGGGGGAAAGGCAGAAGGCTGTCGACAAAAGCGCCAAGTTCTGTTGTCAGTACGTTGAAGGAACACATTTCAGCATGGACGCTCCACAAGTTTGTCGACAAAATGGAGGTTTTGTCAACAAATCTCTCCAGTGTAGACATAGCTATGGAATTTACCATCTCAGCAGATTGTGAGGAGGATGTAACAGCAGCTAGTAGCTGTCTTGCTCATATTTCCTTAATGTTTTCTAGGACAGGGTGTTGCTTACTTGATTGAAAGACCCAATGTCCCCATTACTTGAAGTCTTGGATAAACTAAGAAACTTGTTTTCAGCATTATCTTTGCTGACTTTTCTTAAGTGACAAAACCCCAAACAAGGAATTATCTGAGGATGGTTTTAGGTAATCTCGAGGTGCACCTCACTCCTATGCCACCAGCCAAAATTTTAATTGCTAAATGGGGTACATCCAAATGCCTGCCAGGTGGCCCTCCATGTACCCCCACTACCCTACAGGAATCTGTGGCCCCTGGCTTTAGGTAATATGCCTCCTAGGCCTTAATCTGATGCCCGTTCACAAACTAACCATAGCAGCAGTAGAGTTCTTGTCGAAAAGTCTGAATCACCCTTCCTCTAAAATAAAATTAATAGGCCTTAAATAATAACAAAATAAATGGTCCAATCCTGCAAACACTTAATCATGAATGTCAGACTTGCTACAGAGAGCTGTCCTAGTGAAGTTAGTTGGAGCATTCATAGTAAGGCTGAAATTTTTCAAATCACCCCTAACTAACAAAACATATGTTTAAAGTCTCCTTGACTTCAATTGGATTTAGGGACATGCTTACAGTTATGCACTTTCTTATCTGTTTCGCACAAGAAGGATGGATTTAAGGACACACTTCGGTGCTTTCTTAACCTGTGCTTAAGTGTTTGCACGATCAGGTCCAGAATCTAAAACTTCCTAATATTGTGTTATTTATGAATGTTAAATCCCAGCAAAGAAGTCTTAAAATAGCCAGTGACACAGCACTACAGATAAAGCCAGATTGTGCACATTACAAATAATCTACTGTTAGAACAGAGCTTGTACCACGATAGCCTAGGAGCCTGTAAGAGCTAAACAATGGGAAAAAATATGCATGAGCTGAGAATGGCTCCAAGAGTGGGTTTATTTCATCCTTTTTTTTAAAAGTACAAATCATATTAATCTTATTTGGTGCAATGCTTTGCAACCTGAGATGATGGCACACACGGAACAGATTAGAATTCCTTTGAGATTTTGAAAGTAATGTCATGAGATTGAGTAGATCAGACACACGCAACAGCAACCAACCCAGATTTGAATACAAAAGCTGAACTGAAATTCATTTATACAGACATGTTACATTCCTGCTGTCATGATATAGTTACTGCTATGAGTGAGTAGGAGGAACATTTTAATAAAGAGAAGGAGCAAGATGTATTTTTTAAAGTCTAAAACTAAGTAAAGCAGGATCACTTTGAATCAGAGAGGATGCAAGTTAACTATCATATTGGAGATTTGATGTATGTGATTGCAACAGATGAAAGCTGTTTAAAATTCCAAGTGCTTCAAAAGAGCTACAGACTGAATCCTCCTAATGTCAGGGATGCAGAGAAGTTTAACTCACCTCATTTTCAGGATGGGAAAGTGATATTCATTATTAACAGCTGTATATAGTATTACCTTGGAGGACCACTTGAGTTCAGGCTCTACGCATACAGGGTATGTTAATAATGGAACTGGAGGTAAAATTTCAAGTACGTGCTAATTTTGATCAAGTTACTGTGCCAATATTACAAGTGTAGCTGCAGCAATAGGCTGGCTAAGCCACCTTGAATACAGTCCCACGTGGGATGTTTTGAAGGCCAAGTTTAACAGGGTTTTTAAAAGAACTAGATAAGTTCAGGAAGGTTGGGTCCATCGACGGTTCTTAGCCAGGATGGGCAGGAATGGTATCCCCAGCCTCTGTTTGCCAGAAGCTGGGAATGGGGACAGGATAATCACTTGATGATCCCCTATTCTGTTCATTCCTGCTAGGGAATCTGGCTTTGGCCACTGTTGGAAGACAGAATACAGGGCTTGATGGAGCTTTGGTCTGACCCAGTATGGCAGGTCTTATGATACTACCCCATTCCCTCACCCACACTGTTTTACTGACCCAAAGCTGGGAATTAAGCCTCCCAGCTGCAGTGCAAACATACTAGCTATGGTAAGGAAGTGTCTGCCAGGAAGACCTTACAATATAAGTAGAGGAGGTAGCATAAGGGTGAGAGGAAGTCTCATCCCCATTGCACAGCAGAGGTCTGGATTCTCTGTTGTGCCTCCAACATGTAGCATAGGGGGAAATCAAGAGCTATGCTTCTTTGCACCACCTTTGTTCCCTCCTTTTCCTGATCCAACACAGCCCACTGGTGCTTAGATAGGCATCTAAAACTCACTCTACCTTTATAACAATTGCCTGTTCCCAGCAATCTATGGTCCCTAGCACTGCCAGGAATCTCCATAGCTCTGAGCACTGTGGCCCAATCCATTTCTGCAAGCCCATAGGACAGGAGCCTGTGAGGAGGTCCCCAGAAGGCAGCTTTACCACACCTTCTGCTTCCACCTAGATAAAGACTCCCCTACAGCAGGGCCTTTTCCCCACATGTGGCGTAATGGGGCCATGACAGCCTAATTGTGAGTGAGGCCTAGCATAGACTTGAATTGCTGGGCATCCAATGACAGGGGAATTATGAACTTCTACTTTGATAAGTCACCACACCTACCTCTCTAATTTCCTCACTCAACTCTTGGCCTATGAGAGAATGGCTGAGTGAGTCAATGTTGCCAACAAGGCTGTAGTTATTTTTAAAGAAATGGCTCATGCCAGCAGCACTGCTGCTAAGAAGGGGCCCATGATTCTCTCATGGCTGGTCACAGCTTCCCCTGAAAGGAGAAAGTGTGTGTATTTGAGACAATGGATGCCATGTGACCACAGCCATGGAATTTCCAGATAAATGTCATCCCTGAGTGGGACTTCCCAGTACTGACCTCAGGTCTGGAGCTTGTCTATTGCAAGAGTATTGGGCCATATGGACTGTAACCAGAGCATACAGGCCAGCTAACCAGTCCCCAAGCTACGATGGTGGTGGATGGGTTTTTCTGCCCCTCTAGAGGTCAGGCTATGCAGAAGAGAAGAGTGCTTTACCAGTTCAACATCTAAGGCAATGTGCCCCTTCTATTTTTCATTGTCAGGACACCTAAGGTAAAAGGAAGCGAAGACTCCAGATCATCAGTTATGTCAGCCTGGTCCCTCTCCACGTCACCCACGAGCCTACTAGTTCCAAAACACTGACTGACCTATTCCATCACCTGGTCCCACCAACTGCATCACAAATGCCAAGCCCATGAGACAGATGAAGTTCTATTCAACTCTGAGTTTTTGGATGTATTCCATTTGTTGTCTTAATGGTGGGAAAATGCCTTCTTGTAATTGAGCAAGTGTGAGAGCGTGTACTTTTATGAGAAAGTACTTTTAAAACGCCGTCATCCATGAACCCAAAGTTTGCCATGCCATGACTAACGTATCAGAAGTTAAAGTGGTTGCTGCAGGCTGCAATAATTATTCAGTTAACCACTTCTCTTTGAAGGCACTTGGTGAACTCCCATGTGGCATGTGAAGGGGAATAAGAAAAGTAGGACAGCTATCACAATGTGCCTTAAATATTGAGTCTGTTCTGGTATAGCTATGATCTGAAGAAGTGGTCTGTCCCATGAAAGCTCACCACCTAATAAATTATTTTGTGAGTCTTTAAAGTGCTACTGGACAGCTTTTTTGTTTCGGCAGCTATCACAGTGGTAAAATTTTAGGAGGTTGTGTAGCACTAGAGAGGTTGCTGTTAGAAACTGATTTGGTTTTTCACTTTTTACCCCCCAGTGTGTTCTCCCTTAATCAGGCTCTAAGACTTAAAAAACCTCAAACAAACCAAATGACCAAAAGAACACTCATATCCGACACCAGTGGTCGGCCACCAGGATCATTAAGTGGGCACATGAGCGGCCCTCCATCCAAGTGGGATGCATGAGGCCCGTGTATAACCTGTTTGCCCCTCTCCCACACACACCTCTCATGCACGGGGACCCACACTTACCTGCTCCTCCCCCACCCTCCCAGCTCTTTTGGAGAACAACAAATCTTCTGATTCACATTCTGGTCCTGGTCTTCCCCAGAATTGAGCAGCCATGAACAGATCATTTGCAGCATTGCAGGTTGGAGGAAGTGGGAGAGGAAGATGTGGGGCACTGTGAATCAGTGGATATTGGGTGTTCTGAAAGTGCTGGGAGGGAGAGTGGGGGAATAGGATTCCCGTACTCGAGAGGTGTGGAGGGGATGGAAGCAAAAATGGGGTCCACAGGCTACAGGTGGAACCTCAGTGGGTCACACATGGCCCACCACTGTTCAGCACCAACTGAATCGATTTCACTGTTCAGGCAGGTTCCCTTAATGAATGGGTTTTGGATTAAATAAAAAACATTTACCTGTTTCAGTCAATCCCCAGATAGGATGACTAAAAACAATCCTTTGTCAGCCTGCCATATAATCTCCGTGATCCAAAACAACTTCACTGTTACTCCATCAAGCCATTGA
The DNA here is from genome assembly GCF_033958435.1 of Carettochelys insculpta. Lineage (NCBI taxonomy): Eukaryota > Metazoa > Chordata > Testudines > Carettochelyidae > Carettochelys > Carettochelys insculpta. The sequence goes on from NC_134144.1 coordinate 69,999,218, forward strand.
TTCAATCTCTACAATGGAGGGCAAAGCTCATCTCCATGGGAGATGATTTTCTCTGGGGCTGGGCTGAAATTTAGGAATAAGTCCCACCAAAAACCTCACCACTTTCTGCTCCAAGTGCCAGGTATGTTTCCTCAGTCTGCCCTCTAATAAATAGAGCAACAGATATAGTTCAAAACAGATAGTTCTTCAAAACAATGAACTCCACTGCATATGCTTATCCCCCAGAAAGGAGATAAGGACAAAAAAATCACAGGATAAATGTTTTGTTACATTGCTTAATGCACTACTGGAAGGCACACAGATACTATGGTGATGAGCACAGCATGAGAAATGACACAGAATAGAAGAATAAACTTGTGATCTAGAGCTGATCACGACATTGTTTTACTGTTGGTTTGATGGTGTAATTGCTAATGGCAGAATTATTATAAATTAAATCATAGCATTTACTGAAATAAGCATTTATTAATTCCTGCCCACCAAAAAATTAGACAACTGGTTTAATGTTCTAAATTGAACCGGGGTCCAGAACTAGAGACTATGATAAGTTAGTTGAGTTGCATGAGATTCCAAATCTGTTTCCTTAAATTAAAGCCTTTCACACAGCCTCTCTAGCAATTTTAACTGGCACAGTGATCGAGTAGGGATAAGGGTTTTATCCTGGCTCTGCTCCATGTTATAGGAGTCTACTGAAGAACTGAAAATTGAATCCATATTTTTTGAAGTCCTGGACCAATGCCTTATGCACAAAGTTTGTGTTTCCACATTTGCCACTTGCAACAGAAAGCCTAATGCTGATCATCCACTACTTCAAGTATAGCAATAGAATTACTCTAGTAAAACTGACAGATAGCTTCAGAGCTGAAGCTGCACTTATCCCAAATGAGATCTGGATTCCACTCCCCTGCTCAGAGACTTGGACAAATGCTGTCAGACTTTCCTAAACAAGACACTCTATATCAGAGCGACAGCAGTCCCTTTGGTGCATGGGTCCATTTTCAAGGTCTGATCCAAAAATCAGCGGAAATCTTTTCACTTATTGCCATGGGCTTTAGCTCAAACTCAGTCAGTAGGGGGTGGAGGACTGAAGAGAGCATTGTCCATAAGTGGGTTCCATTATGTTTGTAACAGGACATGTGATGGAATAGATCCCAATGGATGACATTACCTCATTCATCATGTGATTCTCGTCTCTTGGACCAACTTTTAGTGGTGAGACACCTAACCTGACTCGATATGATTCCAAGATTGTCTCTCTCACAAGCAGAAGTTGGTTCAAGAAAAGATGCTTCCTCGCCCACTTTGTGTCTCTAATATTCTGAAACTGCTACAGCAACACTGTGTACCACCAAGGAAGTTGGGCAAACCAATATGATGGACTCCTTCAAAACTAGTTTGGCAAAATACAGTTGGAAACAAACCACAAGGATCGACCTTTCCCTGATTAAGTTGGAGAAAATATAGCCCAATAGGTCAATGAATCTTCTTTGAACAAATGCATTGTTCCAAAACAAAAAGAAAATCCTTTTTCCTCATAATGTCCCAAATCTCAAAGCTTCTTCTCTCTCACCACATAGCTACACTGTCCTTTTATTTGTTACTCTTCTTGTGAAAGTCAAAGAAAAAAAGAGTTTGAACTTAAATATTTGTACAAGAGAGAGACACACGCACACGCAATGTGTTCTCCCAAGTGTCCCAAACTTGCTGTATGTAGTAGTAGTAGTAGGCATCCTTCAGTCTGCATAGACTATGGATCGCGCCCTTTATAGTTTCAATTGAGGACTTCATTTACAGCGTCTACTGTGACTATGAAGACCCACATAAGAGTGACAGTCCTTGCTGCATCTTTTGCAGATATGGTGGGTGTCTGGCAAGTCCTTAGCGTGCTTTCTGTGCACTTGCTTCTCCTCTGCTAGCTGTCTGATCCTCATCTCACCCTTCTGAAGGCCCTTGTGTAAACCCTGCCTCCATCTGCTGCGGTCGTCTGCTAGTTCTTCCCAGTTGTCCAGCTCGATGTCTACCTCTCTGAGGTCTCTCTTGCAGACATCTTTGTAGCGCAACTGGGGGCGTCCGGGAGGTCTTTTGCCAGAGGCTAGCTCACCATACAGGATGTTTTTGGAATCCTTCCATCATTCATCCTGTGGACATGGCCAAGCCAGCGGAGCCGACGCTGCCTGAGGAGGGTGTGCATGGTTGGGATTCCAGCTTGCTCGAGGATGGCGGTGTTGGTCACTCTGTCCTTCCATGATATTCCAAGGATGCGCCTGAGGCAGAGCAAGTGGAAGACGTTCAGACTCTTTTCCTGGCGGGCATACAGGATCCAAGTCTCGCTGCCATAAAGTAGGGTGCTGAGGATGCAGGCTCTGTAGACTTGCATTTTGGAGTGAGTGTACAGCTTGTTGTTATTCCACACTCTCTTGCTGAGTCTGGACAGAGTTGTGGCTGCTTTTCCGATCCTCCTATTTAGCTCAGTGTGCAATGACAGGATGTCAGTGATGGTGGACCCGAGGTAAACAAACTCGTGGACGACCTCTAATGTATAGTTGTCAATGCTGATTGAGGGGGATTCAGCAACATCCTGACTGAGTACGTTTGTCTTCTTTAGGCTGATGGTAAGCCCAAAGTCCTTGCACGCTTTGGAGAACTGATCCAGCAGTTTTTGAAGCTGGTCTTCTGTGTGAGACACTACAGCAGCATCGTCTGCGAACAGCATGTCTCTGATGAGGACTTCCCGCACCTTAGACTTAGCTTTCAGCCTTGCAAGATTAAACTGTTTCCCATCAGATCTTGAGTGCAGCAAGATGCCCTCTGTTGAAGATCCAAAGGCATACTTCAGGAGGAGTGTGAAGAAGATCCCAAACAATGTCGGAGCAAGCACGCATCCTTGTTTGATGCTGCTCCTGATTCTGAAAGCATCCAATAATGCGCCATCATATTGGATGGTTCCTCTCATGTCTTCGTGGAATGACTGGATCATCTTGAGTAACCGTGGAGGACAGCCTACCTTGTGAAGCAGTTTGAACAGACCATCCCTGCTCAGCCCTTGAGGACTGGAGGCAAGGCTTTGAGCCAGGCCTAACCAGCTAGCAGCTCTCTCTATAAGAAGGGAGCTTTCAGCGAACACTGTGAGCAGCGAACAGGGGCAGCAGCTAACAGGGGAGGGAGTTTGCCTCTGGGAAGAGCCCCATGTTTGTTGTCCTTTTCAGGTATGGTGTTCCACCTGTGCCCTGCAAGGCAGCACTATCAGGAGAAGGAGTCTCTTGCTGTATGTATCGCTCTATTATCCAGGCTATGTCTACACTTGTCCTGTACTTCGAAGGGGGCATGGTAATCAGGGTGGTGGGATATTACTAAAATTTTGAGGAGTAAAGGCAGTTCAAAGGCGAGCAGGCACTTTGAAGTGCCCATGGCTACATAGCATGCTGGCACTCTGGAGTTTGACACTTCGAAGTTGCTGCTGGGGAGAATTAGCCTAATGAAGTGCTGCATATTCAGCACAGCACTTCATTAGTAATCTCCCATTACCCTGATGCCCACATGCCCCCTTCAAAGTACAGGGCAAGTGTAGACATATCCCCAGAGTCATATCACTGGAGCATTCTGAGGAAAATACCAGTTAGGGATTGGATGCCAGATCAGTAGGATACAGATGTTTTATTGCTATTTTTTCAGGAATATTTTCAAAAGTGACTAAGAGTATTTGGAGCACAAGGGGTTTAGAAGTGCAAATGCACTTGCCATTTCAGAATGTTTTCCCTTTTTCCACCCAAGGATGTCTATAGGCATATGCAAAATATGCAGCTGCATAGGACACTTGAATATTTGGGGCATCAAGATTTCAGGTGCCACTATGTCGCTATGCTTTCTTATATGCCTGTGGATATGCCTCTGCTGGTTCCTCTCTGGCCACTCCCTGGGGCTGCTCTCTCCTGTCCAAGGGCTTCCCCTTCTTTCCTGCTGCACTGTGCAAGGGGAAACTGCAGGGTGTGAGAGGGAAGCCAAGGCACCTTGGGAACTGTAGTTCCTTGGCCAGGGAAGGGAATATATCCCCCAGCATGCCCTTGGCTGCTAGCAACAGGAAAGGGAGTAAGATGAGCGAGAGAATATTGTTTTTTACTTATGATATTATTACAGCAGCATCCCAGAAGGTAATTTTTATAAAAATTATCATATAAATGTTTAGCATGTCATAACAAAATCATTTTACCACTGTATCCACTCAAATTCTCATGCACATTCATGTCATGACTATTGTGAACTCCTTTATATTTAAAAAAACCCTTTAGTCCACATTTACAACAAAAGCACACCTTCAACAGAAATTCCTGTGTACGACCCTGCATGCACATCATGATAGGATAAAAACAAGGCTCCCTTATCTCTCCCAGCCTTAGTCACTGAAATTTCCTTTAAATCTTTGCTGATCATTCCTATTGACACTGCCTGCAAAGTGAATAATTGATTTTAGTCTTCTTTAAAGTCTGTTGTTGTTCCTTCATGCTAATAAAGAAGTAGAGATATGGGACGCAAGCAAACAAAACATCAACATAAAGGCTCATTTATTGCCCCATCTTCCTCTCCTTGCAAACCCTTTATAGACTGTGGAGCTGCAAGATAATCTAAATGGAAAATGCATTTCTACATTAGTTACTCTAGTTACCAGTGAAACACATGGGAGAAGTGTGTGCATGCATTACACACCAGTCAGACATACACCATACAATTATCTTTTTATCTGTAATAAATAATTCATTTAAAAATAAAGTTCCTTCTAACGTTGATGATTTGTAGCCAGAGTCATTGATTATTCAGCTTTGGAAATGTTGGAGAATTCAGTGTGGGCCATTAATAAATAAAAAAGTACATGATGCTTTTCAACCATAGATTTCAAAGATCTCAAAAAAAGAAGATAAGTGTCATGACCCTCAATTTATAGCTAGGGAAATAGAGGCATAAGGTGGTGACATGATTTGCTCAAGGTCATCGAGATCCCTTTTTTGCATACCCACCCACCAACCTCACTCAGACCTTCTCTTGATTGAATCATTATGCCCATCATGACTACTGCTTTTTAAATGCTCCTTTTGGCTGAGCTGCATCTCTTCTGAAGATACATATTTTCCCCGATCCCTTCAAAAAACAAAACCTCAAATCTGGAGGCTCCCTTTTAGAAATCTAGTGAAACCAAATCTTTTTTTTTAAGATAATCCTTTGTGTGAAAATAGGATTTTCCACCCCTAAAATGTTATTTTTTATAGTTCAGACAAATGAGGCAGAAGATTATTTTTCAGTCTTACCTAGCTCTTATCACTTTTACCCATAAATTCTCAGAACAATTAAACATAAAATGGGGAAGCCAAGCGGTAGATTGATGAAAATAGAACCAAAGAAAATTGTATTTGAGTATTTTGCCTTCTATTAGTCTGCATTTAAAATAATAGAGTCCATAGAGATGAGTAGGAGTTTCACCTGAGAATTTCAAAAGCTGATGTATTTCATAGTTTAGAAGTTTCTACATTCATTAAAGCCCTTCCTCAGACATATTTGTGACCTCAGACACCTTTGTTTTAATTCAGAGAGAAATACGACTTTTGGTTCACGCGTATACATGGTTTCAATGGCAGCCAGGCACTTAAGAGTGGGATTCGACTTGAATGTTTTATACCCAGACATCAGAGATGATGGCTGTGGCATTCAGTGTCCCTTGCTCTCCTTCAGCACCGCTCTGTCAGCAGGCTGAACTTGGAAGGGTAGGTCTGTTCTTGTAAGCCACACTAGGCCTAGCAAATGCCCTTAACGTAAATTTTGCTGATAAGATCTTCCAAATTTTAATCCTAGTTCTGACAGTTACTCCATAGCCTTGGTAAAATGCTTAACCAATCTGTACCTTAGTTTTCCCGTCTGCAAAGCTGACATGATAATACTGAGAGTCATGTTACTTCTTGAGTAATGAATGATTTTACGTTTAAAAGGAGCATATAGATAAACCTGGGGTGGGATGGGGAGGGGGTCAGCACTATAGAAGAGGTATAGAGACCACTTGTTTCTCCCCCCAAGTGACTTCCTCATTTTAGGACCTAGTTTGTTGGATCCAATGGATGATAGTTTCCAGTACTGCTGTTCTTCCATAAGAATGGCCGTACTGGGTCAGACCAAAAGTCCATCTAGCTCAGCATCCTGTCCCCCAATAGGGAGGAACAACAGCACCCCAGAAGGAATGAACAGAACAGGCATTCACCAAGTGATCCATCCTGTTTCCTACTCCCAGCTTTTGACAAACAGAAACTAGGGGCAAGGGCACCATTCCTGCCCATCCTGTCTAACAGACATTGATGAGGGACTTTGTCAAAGGCTTTCTGGAAATATAAGTACACTCTGTGCACTTAATTCCCCTTGGGGGCATGCTTGTTTACTCCCCTACACCAAAGATTTCCAGTAGATTGGCGAGGCATGATTTCCCTTTATAGAAACCATGTTGACTTCTCCCCAACAAATTATTTTGATCTGTGTGTCTGACAATTCTGTTCTTTATTGTAGTTTCAAACTATTTGCCTGATACTTAACTTAGACTTACTGGTCTGTAATTGCCAGGATCACTTCTAGAACCCTTTTTGAAAACTGACCTCACATTAGCTGTCTTACAGTAATTTGATACAGAAGATGATTTGCAGGATAGGTTACAAACCACCGTTAATAATTTCACAGTTTCACATTTGAGTTCTTTCAGAGCTCTTGGGTGAATGCCATCTGCTCCTGGTGACTTGTTACTGTTTAGTTTATCAATTTGTTCCAAAACTTCCTGTAATGATACCTTGGTTTGAGATAGTTACTCAGATTTGTTAACTAAGAAGAATGGCTCAGGTCGGGGAATCTCCCTAACGTTCTCAGTTGTCAGGAATGAAGCAAAGAATTCATTTCATTTCTCCACAATGACATTGTCCTTGAGTTCTCCTTTTGCAGCTCAGTTGTCCTGTGGCCTTACTGTCAAGCTCTCACATGGAACCTGCAAAAGAGGAAGACCTCAGACAATGTGGAGAAGGTCAACTGAGATTGAAGTACAACAAACAGAGTCAGCTAGAAGTTTTGTCTCAAGAGAGTGAAGTGAAAAAGACTTGTAGATGACCTATGCACAACTTGGAGTACAAGGGTTTGAGTCAAGTAAGTCAAGTCTGGGATGCATCTGTATGATCCATGAGCTACTCTGCATCGGTCTGTTTCCCTCAGGCCTTATTTTAAAATCTTAATTTTAAGTGCCAGCAATTTGGTTCCATTGTGGTTTAAGTGAAGTTCTTCCTTTCTCTTCAGGCCCCCACTCTTTCCCCAAAGTTTACCCAGTCCCTAATAAACCCATCCTCTCTGCACCATCCTCTCACCCACACATTGAGACTGTGAAGTTCTGTGTGTCTATCTGGCCCTGTGTGTGCAACAAGAAGCATTTCAAAGACCACCACCACTGAGGTCCTGAATGTCAATCTCTTACTTAGCAGCCTAAATTTGGCCTCCAGGAACCTCTCTTACTCTTCTCTATAAGAGCAATGAGGGGTCCTGTGGCACCTTATAGACTCACAGAAATGTATGAGAATAAGCTTTTGTGGGCAAAGACCCACTTCGTCACCTGCATCTGACAAAGTAGGTCTTTGCCCACGAAAGCTTATGCTCATACATTTCTGTGAGTCTATAAGGTGCCAAGGACTCCTCATTGCTTTTGCAGATCCAGACTACATGGCTACCCCTCTGATACTCTTCTTGATGTCATTGGCACTGACATGTGCCATGACCACCACTTCCCTTCAGTGCTACAAGTAAGTCTATCTGGATGGCCCAAGAGATCTGCAGCTGTAGCACCAGGTAGGCAAGTCACCATATGGATCTCCCAGTCATTGCAAAACCAGCTGTATATGGGCGCAGAGGCTGTGTTCACACTAGCACAAAACTTCGAAATGGCCATGTAAATGGCCAAATCAATGATTACTAATGAGGATCTGAAATGCATATTCAGCACCATATTAGCATGCCATCAGCTGTGGCTCTTCGAAATTGCCGTCTTTCACTCCCACGTGGCTCGTCCAGATGGGGTTCTTTTTGAAAAGACCCCGCCAACTTTGAAATCCCCTTATTTCTATCAGCTCGTAGGAATAAGGGGATTTTGAAGTTGGTGGGGTGCTTTCGAAAAGGACCCCCCATCTGGACGAGCTGCGTGAGAATGAAACATGACAATTTCAAAGAGCCGCTGCCGGTGGCATGCTAATGATGCACTGAACGTGCATTTGAGTGCCTCATTAGTAATCTTCTATTTGACCAGCTGCATGGTCATTTTGAAGTTTTGTGCCAGTGTAGACATCGCCTGAGGGTTGGCGGTATCAGTCTGTAGCTTCATAAACAACAAGCACTCCTGTAGCACATCAGAGGCTAATGATGTAGGTCATGAGCAAGATCCAAGAGGTGACTTTTACCTATGAAAGCTCATGACCTAATAAGTTTGTCAGTCTCTGAGGTGCTATAAGCCTGACGGGTGTCTAGGTTTCGAATTATCAAATCCCCCATTATTAGTCCTTGGTGTGAGAACATACCATAACATCATCTGGAAGGAGGGTCCCAACTATGAGAGCATTTTCCTCTGCTCCAGTTGGATGGTCTCTTCCTTGAGCCTTTCAACCTGTCTGACTGGGGTTAGGACCATTCTACATCATCCCAGAAAGTGTCATCTATGTACTTCTCTGCCTCCCTTAGCTCCTTCAATTCAACCTCCTGGTCTTCAAGTCTTCAGCCATCCTGGTCTTCAAGTCTATACACAGTCTCTGAGGGCCAGGAGTGCCTTGTATCAAATGCACAACACAGGCCACCTGTCCAGGGGGATTCTTGATTATGCAAGAGTTTTACAGTGTTGTCCACTTAACAATTGAAGAAATAATTGGCTTTCTCTGCTTCTATGACCAGAAGGGAAATGCCTATCAGAGTTTTACAGGAGGAAGGCAGTATTCTTGTATTTGACTTCAAGTGTCAGATTTAAATCTACAATACAGTCATAGACATGCAGGACTGTAAGGGACCAGGAGAGGTCATTTGACACCTTTTGATGCAATATAAATGATGGATTAGATAAGAGATTCAATGCTCAACATGTGGTAAATCTCAATTTAAAGAAAGAGGGTACAATCTTCAAAGCTCATACATTTTTATTAACAAAGATGTATGTTCTCTCAAAGCAAATTGTATGAATTTGAATAAGTATTTCTCTACCGGCAACAATTTTTTTTTTTACAGACCTGTATAAAACCTTACATTTGTATTTGTTCGAGCTGATGGAAAAATTATTTTTCTCTCTCAACAAAAAAACCACTGAAGATGATTTGTTGTTGTTTTATTTGGAAAAAGACAGAAGACTGTTTGGTTTTACAATGAAAACCAAGAAGTGTTGGGACAAAAATGACAGTCAAAATTTGTTTTGTCAGAAAGCATTGCCTTAAGATTTGATCATCTATACTATTATTTTAGCTTTATCGTGCATGCTCTATCACCTAGCCTTGAATCTCTGACACCTTCCATATCTCTGCGTCTATGAGGCACAAAATTTGTTGGCACATCTAATATTGTAAACAAAACTAGTGTGAGCAGCAGAAATATGAATGGATGTCATTAGAAACAATGGACTTGACGAGTCACTGTGCCAGGTAGACATTTTCATAATTGCTATGAATACAAAATCCAGCTTAAATGAGAAGAAAAAAAAAGGTTACTTTCTGCTGCATTATTTGAGCCTTTTTTTTGTTGGTAGCACTCTTTGTTAGCACGGCTATCAGAATCAACAGAAAAATACTAATAGGGCCCAAAATTAACCAGTCTCAGCTGCACATTTTTGACTGCAAGTGTGGTTGAAACTTCCAATGGCTTGAACCCTGGCCCTCATGGCTGCTTGGTCACATACAAAGCTGGTCTATACTATGGGGAAGATAGACCTGTTCCAGAGTTCAATTCTGCATGCCTGGCAGATACATGCAAAAATCGAGCTACCTGGAGACAGCAGTTGACCCTGTACTCCTTGATATCATGAGGAGTAAGGCAGGTAGAAGGGAGAGTTTCTTCCATCAGCCTACCTCTGTGAAGATGACCAAGTAAGTTGATTGCAGATAAGTCAATTCTAGCTACACAATTTTAGGTAGGGCAATCATGTGTCTGCAATTGACTTACCTGCCTAGTATAGACCAAGCCTAAGAGGAACTTGTACTGCTAAGAACAATGGTAATGTGCGATAGAAACCGAGATGAAATCTGCAGTCACAACACACGAGTTTGCTCACTGCTTTCAACCCCTCCTCCTTCAGCACATGGAACTCCATTGTGCGATAAAACAGTTCCTGAGGAAAATGCTGAGTTGACAGGATGAAAAAGAACCACAGAAACACATTGATTCAATGAAATGTTTTTATGGCAGACAGGCCACCTGCCCACCCAGGAAATTATTTACATTCTCCTGAAATGGACCTTTTTCCCCCCTTGAAAAATCCCATGTCAACAAATGTAGAGTTTTGCTGTCTCTTAGAGAATGTGGCTAGCTCCCTGCTGTCTGGGTAGGCTAATGGCTAAATCACTGAGCAGGAAGGCAGAAACCAGCAGAGGGGGGAGTAGCCCCCTTCCCACTGTGCTCCTGGCCCATGAACACAGAAACATTCCCTAGCTAGTCCTTAAGTTTGGGGTTTGGCCCCAGTATTCCAGATTCTGCTTAGTTGGGGTCTCTCAGTGGATTCCCCCTTTTCCCAGAGAAGTGAGGTCAGGGCTTACTTGCTCCCATGTCTGCTGAGCAGACAGGCTGTGGTTCTTGTCCCAAGACCACTGAATCTCCTCTTGCCTTCCTCCTGAACCTCCTCCTGCCTTCCTAATCAGCCTCAGATTGAGCCAGGCTCCCTCCTTGTCACTTCGCCCCAGGCCTGAAATCGTTGTAGGTAAAGTGGGGCAGGGTCAGTTGGGCTCAGGGTTTTTGTTAAGGCCCAGGATACCAGGCCCTCCTCCCTTGACTCCCTCACAGACAAAACTGTCCACAAAAAGGGATTTTATTGTTGCTGTAGAAACCACTATTGAGACTGATGCAAAGAAAGTAGCATAGGGGATGTGTACTGGCACCTCTCTCATTTTTGCTGGCCCATCCCACCCCATTTGGCTTCCCTGTTATTACTCAGAGTACTATACTACTCAACACAAACAATGGGGGTAGAATTTGGCCCTTTGTTAGGAAGTGTAAGCAATGAAAATGTAGTTGCCCACAGGCAAACTCAAATCTGGGACCTTTCTGCAGGAGCCTCTATAGTTTGAGCTAAAAGACATCTGGTTCTCGGCTAAGGCTGTAGAGGAGGCTTGTTCTTTGTCTGGTGTAGCCAGGCATGAACCCCCCATTTGGCCTTTTCTTCTTCTCCCCGCCCCGCCCCTGGGAGAGACAGAGAGAGAAACAAGCAAGGGAAACAGGCAGCCTTTGATGTCCTGGAAACGCAGGTGTGCTGTCTCGCCCGGCCTCTCTACTATACACAAAAGCCAGACAGTGAATGGGCTGGCTAATGGCCGTCCTTCTGGCTGATCTCGGTAATTGACATGCCTGATCACTACCCCAGGAAGAATGGGGAATCTCCGCCCATCACCTCCAAAGGTGCCCAATTGTCCACAATTCACAGGTGCAAATTGAGCCTTGCACCTTCCCTGGGAAACCTGGGGTTCAAACACATTCTTCCCGATTGGCCACTTGAGACCAGGAAGAAGCGTACGTGACAAAAGGAGTATAAAGGGGCTTGGCAGACCACCCCCCGCTTTGAGTTTCAATCACCTACATCTGCTGGACAGGTCTGGAATTAACTCCTGAGACTGGGGACGCCTGGTTCGTATCTACTTCTTCCCGAGGGATTGAGAGAAAGATTCTGTGTCACACCGGATCTAGGAGGCAGGGGTAAGAATTACACCTGTATTACACTTCTTTCCTATAGGAATTGAGAGAAAGACTCTGGTTCCACCAGGTCTAAGAGGCAGGGGTGAAAATCACACCTGCAACATGCCTTTCTTGCGTACACATTAATTGTATTAGTTTAAGCTAGCCAGTTTGTCTAAACTTTTCTTAAGTTAAATTGTGTTGTTTCCCCTTTAAAAACCACGACTACTAACTTGTACTTTAATCATTTGTCTTAGTTAAATTGTTTCTATCTTTGTATAAATAAAAAGTAACTGTTAAAGCCTCTCTAAGTGTAATTTTCCTCTTGTTGCTGTACCCGAACTAAACACAAACCAAAGAACCCAGCCTGCCCTGGCTGCTTAGGGTAGCTGCTGGTGTGGCATCACCCCCTTTGCCCCACCAGACCCTTAGCTGGCACCTGGGCATCGGCTCACATCTGGATAAGTGGTGTAAGTGCTACTACCTGGGACAGCAAACCATCCTGCAGGTGTGCGGTTTACAAAAACACAACCAACCTATTTAGGAGACTTGCCAATAAGCTTTAAATCCACTCATCTATCTAATACAGCTGAAGGCTTACACAGAACATCAGAGCCCTTTTCCTAACTTGGAATATTCCTACTTTTGTTGGTTTGTTTCTTAGCCCTGAAAAAACATTTTAAAATAGCATCTTGAGTTCAGTGTTATATTTCTGTTTGCCTGTGGTTGCACTAATCATAAGGGGTCTATCAGGGATCAATAAATAAAAGTTTCCAGTTTAATACAGAAATTTCCATACATATTAAATGTTCTTTCCCTCCTTTCACTAGCTAAGTACAGGAGTCATGATCAGATTTTATTATCGTATTCAGACTAAATTTGCTATGTATATTTATATCCTGCAGTCCTGGAGAAACCAGATATAGCAACATGAACCTTACAAGTTCATATTATATGTATCCAGTTGTATAAGCCATAAATCATAGAGCTTCCACCAAGGATTGACTGTCTGTCAAGAACAGAGACTCTTAGAAATCAAGTTTGGAACAGTCATCTCTAGGCTTTAAAGTCTAAAATAGTCTACCTCTTTGTCCTAGTTAAAAAAACAAAGGGGACAGAAGTGGGGTTAAGATCAGAAGAGAAAAGCAAAAAAAGAGATTCTTCTGAGAAATCAAATGTCACTAATTTTTTTTTGCCATAGGCTAATTTTTTCCCAACTCCCCCACTCCCCTAAGTCACAAATTATTCTATTTTGCAGGTTGCTCTAGATAAAATGCAAAGCATTTTTGTAAATTTTCATGTTTAATTAATACAAAAAGTATCTCTTATCTCTTCCAGGAAGGCCCCAGCTTACAGAGGGGGAGCAGTGTTGCCTAGCAGTTAGCACAGTGGCTTGGGAGCCAGGAGGTACTGGTATCAAGCCCCACTCAACTAATAGCTTATTGGGAGGAGGGATAGCTCAGTAGTTTGAGCATCAGCCTCCTAATAAATCCAGGGTTGCAAATTCAAACCTTCAGGGCCAATTTAGGGATCTACAGCAAATGGATTTAAAAAACAAATCTGTTAGGGTGAGAGGTTCTGCTGTGAGTGCAGGTATTGGACTCAATGACCTCATATAGTCCCTTCTGGCTCTATGAGACAGGCATAAAATACAGATATATGCCTTTCTCCCAAGCCAAATGTACCTGGGACTAACATAAGTTACATTCCTTAAATTGCAAATGATTGCTCCATACTTTAGCAAGATCCTTACTTCAAACTGTGGTGTATTCAACTTTCATATTTGGAGTACAAGTTTTGCGTTATTTACTTGAAACTCCAGCTCATGGAAACAAGTACACAAGACCCTCAGCTGGAGAAAATGCACATTTTTGGCCCTTAAGGTTGCAGAAAAAGCCCCCAAAATGTGGAAGCAGTACACTACAAGGCTCATATTTTTAAATCATATTATTTTAAGCCAGTCTTACCATGATCTCCTGAACACCTGGAGCTGGTGATGCTGCAGCTGTTAAATACAAATGCTTTCTACACAGACAGCATTTTAAATAATGCATGTGTGTGTGTGTGAAATATGACCCTGTGCCTTTAAAAATTATTGGCTTCCCAAAAATACAAATCAATAGCGTAAAGGTAGGAAGTGAAAGCTGTGAGCAGGCCTTCATTCACTCAACGCAACAGGCCTGAAGCTTCGAGGCAGCAGTGAGTACTCAATAAAGGCTTCTTTTGTTGTGTGGTAGGATGTTTTGTGAGCTTGCTATTGTGAAGGCATTGAAGGATGAGCTTATAGATGCCCAAATATTAAAGTGGGAAGTGACCGGATCAGGTTTAGCCTCCCTTATCAAAGGAGAAGATGGGAGAGCTTGATGGGGTCTCTGGTGAACAACTTGAAGGGGGCAGTTCAATTTCCTGCTTAAGTGCCTTCACTTGATTGCCCTCTTTTAATGCATTTTTAACCATCACAAAAGTCTTCTTTTCTTGATTTTAGGACATCGCTTCCTGAGGTAGAAGAATAAACGTCTGTACAGAAAAGCCAACACAAGGCTTCTCGGGCAGCTATGCCCTTCTTGAGCTCTCCAAGCAGGGCTGGGTGAGACTAAAAGAATGGATGGAACTCAATTTCAATGATTATGGAGAAACCCCTGGACCATTCTGCTACCAGGTCTGTAGGGACCTGGACTTGTCACCTCAGTCAGGCATGTTGAGAGATTTAGCACTCTGGTTCCATGCACTCATGTTTGGTGCCTGTGTTCATTCGGGCCCCACATCCTCCCATTTCAATTGTTACAGATAAATGTGTCAAGTCAGGCTCATGGACTGAAAGTAGATGGTACTACCTGTGGCTCATCAAACCCACTGCCTTGTGGCTAGTCTGGGAGGTGTAAGGCAAAAGGATCATCCACTGAAAGAACAACAAGAAGTCCTGTGGCACCTTATAGACTAACAGATATTTTGGAGCATAAGCTTTCGTGAGCAAAGACCCGCTTCATCATATGCATGAGTGGCAGGGGGGTTCAGAGGGGTATTTAAAGAGTCGGGTCCCAGTAAAAGGGAGGGCCAGAGCTGACAAGGTCTATTCAGCAAGGTGGAAATGGCCCATTATCAATAGTACACATCAAAAGAGGAAAAACCACCCTCTGAAACCACCCCCTGACTCATGCATCTGATGAAGTGGGTCTTTTCCCACAAAAGCTTATGCTCCAAAATACCTGCTAGTCTATGAGGTGCCACAAGACCTCTTGTTGTTCTTGAAACTACAGACTAACATGGCTACCTCTCTGATAGTGATATCCACTGAAAGAGAAGCCCCACTGCCTTGTGGATGAATTCACGAAAATAAGGCTATGAGTGTAAACTCGGACAGAAAACCTAGACCAGAGTCCCAAAGGTACCAATATCTGGGTACTAATATTTCAATGTCTCCAGCGACTCCTGCAGAAGAGCAGGTGTTGTCAGAAGTCACCTGTATCGAATCCCAACAGGTATCTTGCTTTGTCCAATGATGAGAACAGTTCAGTTGTATGCTTGCCCTTCTGGCTGTTGTGCTGGCCCTGTGCAGATAGCCCGTACAGCAGACTCAGACAGCCCCCCACCCCTCCCCCAAACTACAAGATCAGATGAGGATCAAAGGCACCCAGCCATATTTCTTGTCAAATGAAGTACAGTATGAGTTGTAAGTAGACTACCAAAACACTACGCCTGTGTGCCCCCTGACAATGGGCTCAGCTCAGTAAATGAGAGGTCTTACTGCCCCCTAGGCCAGCTAAAGACAATCCTTTTGGGGTACATTTTTACGCATAGGTACAAACAAGTTACACATTACTCCTCATGCGTCAGGCGGCCACCCTCTGACGTTACCTAGATACCACCCATTATGTTGTACATGGGGATTTGATCCCTATCACACTGTTGGTTTAGACCCAGTCATAAACTTGGGTCACCTTGTAACACAAGATATTCACAAGGTGTTGTTGTGTTACGATCCCTCTGGAATGTGGTCCCAGCCGGTGCCTAACACTGTGAAATATTTCACACCATTAACGCTGTTTGTGCCAGATTCCGGCAGTCTTTTGTTCTTAGTTGCCAGATTCTTTTTGCCATTGCTAATATAAAGCAAAGTGAAGCTAAGACTTGATTATTGTCAGCCAAGCCTCAGCCCTCACACAGGCATGTGATACATAGACTGATGTTGCAGGCCTTCAGGTACTAGACGTATGGGTTCTTCCTCTCCTCTGAATTTTACCAGTGACACCAAGTGGGGGGAGGTTCTGAGGCATGGAAGATATGAAGGCTGTTGGTTAACGGTCCATGTTTGTGCCCTGGGGACGTATTCCATCTCTCTTTACCCCTCATGTGCACCTACGGCATCTTAAGAGTGAAGGATTCCTACTACAGTAAAACCTTGGTTATCAGGCAACCGGACAACCAGCACATGGAATTAACTGGAATGCCAGGGCCAGCTGTCTGGCCTGCACTATCTCCACTATCTGGCACATTTCAGTATTTGCACCCTCAATTTTCCAGGGGTGCCAGATAACACAGATTTTACTGTACCACTGATGTTTCATGGGCTTGCTGTGTTCAGAGACCTCATTCAATTGCTCCTTTCCCCACTCCATCTCTCTTTTTTTTTCAGATCAAGGAGATTCAACTGTCTTCATGAGTTCCGTTTCTTCATGGGCCAGGTCTACACAAACAGTACCCTAGGATTTGTCAAGAAGCAAGAAAGCAAGAAATTATGCCATATTACCATGTAAAATACTGAATGGCAAAATATGCTTTTAGCAAGAGTAATTGGATCACAGGTTTATTCAGATTCACTTAAAAAACACTTGAAGTGTGGGATGTCAGAGGCTGAAATGTCATTTGTCATGAGTTAATGTAGTGCTATTTTTAGAGAAAGCTAATGTAGTAACCAGATTGATTAAAAAGGATGTCAGTATGTAAATAAATGGAGCTGAAGGAATAAATTGTCTCTTAAATACGTACCACAAGATTTCCCTGGGGCAGGAAGAGAATTTAAGATAATAGACAATATTGAGAACAAAGTTGCCACAGCTGAGTTTTCTGTCATTGCTGGAAAGCTTCCAAAAGTTTGAAATTCACAGGCCTAATCCTGAGGTCTTAATTCATGTCCCAGTCAGTCCTTATCCAAAGGGAGTTGATAAATTGGAGACAGGTCTGATAATAACCACGAGGTTGTCTATAGGATTAGAAAACATGCCTTACAGTGACTGGTAAAGCAGACAGAAGGACTCAATCAAAGAGATGGCTAAGGAGAGACTTGGTTACAGGCTACAAGCTCATATTGGGAACAAATACTTGATAACTTCAGTGTGGCAGCGAAAGGTCAAAATGATGATACTCTGCCTGAGGCTCTGGAATTGCAAGAGGCTCTTTAATGTGATTCCCACTGCTTTTTGATTAATCTCTAAATCTATGTTTTGATATCATGTGCTGCAATCAGGATACACTTGTTATTAAAAATTCCAATAGATAAAATACTTGCTCACTTTGCTGTGAGAATTATTTTTATGCATAGTTTCCCATTATACTCTCCAGTTTCTGCATTCATTCAAACTTCCTTTCTTGGGTACTTTAATTATATGTCCATGTTTCCAGTCTCGTGGTATTTCCTCGGTGTCCCATATTCTGCCAAAGAGTTCATACAGCATGTCTGTGGAGGTATCAAGGTCCACCTTCCCTGCTTCTGAGGGAATGCAGTCTGGCCCTGGAGCTTTTCCACTTTTCAGCAGAGAAATGGCTTTCCTTATCTCCTCCTTGGTCTGTCTGTATTTATTGGTAGTGGTGTTGGAGCTGAGGGTAAGTCTGGTGGATCTATTGGTGCTGGGCGGTTTAAGAGATCCTTGAAATGTTCTTTCCATCGAGTAAGTTGTTCGGATAGATTTGACAAGACTCTCCCATCCTTGTCTTTCACGAGATGATCTACTGTCCATCTTGCACCTGCTAACTTCCTTGCGATATTATACAGTTCTTTTAGATTCTTCTGGCCTACGGCTTGCTTGGATTGTTGTGCTAGTGCTTCCATGAAGTTCTTTTTATCCCTCTTTATATTTTAGTTCACTTCCTTGTTAGCTTCTGCATACAGTTGCAGCGTTTCTGCCTTGATAGCTCTGGTCTTGCTGCTATTGACAACTGCTTTCTTGTCTATTCTATCCTTTATCTTCCTTAGTCTTTGGTAATATCCATTCTTTGTGGTGTCTTGTTCTTTTGCCCAGTATTTTCTCACAAGCTTCTTTCCATGCTGATTTAGAGCTTTCCCATACTTGCTCTACTGCTACATCTTCTGATCTTAGATCTCTAGGACTGTATATCTGTTTAACAGTTCTAACTGGAATTGTGATTTTGGTATCTGATCTCTCAGGAGTTCTGTGTTATATCTCGGCCCTGGCCTGTTTACTTGCATGTGGTGCTTTTTCAGTTTCAGCCTGAACTTTGCTAAGACAAGGTGGTGGTCGGATCCCACATCCGCCCCTCTTCTTGCACGTACATCTTGCATAGAATGCCTGAAGGTGCTGCTGATACAGATATGGTCAATTTGATTTTCCATCCGGTGGTCTGGTGAAGCCCATGTTGCTTTATGGATTCTTTTGTGTGGAAAGATACTCCCACCAATCACCAATCCATTAAATACACAGAAGTCACTGAAGAGGTTGTCATTCTCATTGGCTTTTCCTAACCCTTCTGTACCCATGTACTGCTCCTTTCCTGAGTTGTCACTTCAGATTTTGGCATTGAAGTCACCCATCAAAATCAGTATATCTTTCTTACCTTTCTTGTTAATAATACTTTGGAGAGTCTCATAGAACCCTGTTTTAATATTTTCATCAGCATCATTTGTGGGGGCATAGCACTGTATAATCAGAATCTTGTTTATCTTGGTGTAAAACCTGGCTGTCCACTCAATTAGGGATCCAATTGCATCCTTGGACAACAGCATACCTACTCCTTCCATGTGTGGTGCATCCTCCTCCTCATGCCCTGAATAAATAAGAGTTTCACCTGTTGCTAGATGCAGTTGTCCTGATTGTATCCATCTTGTTTCGCACAGCTCCAAAACTGCCAGCTTGTATTGTCGCATTTCTGTTGCTATTTGTGCTGTCTTGCCAGCCTCATACATTGTTCTGACATTCCATGTTCCAGTCTGAATTGTAGTTCTGGGTGAGAGAAGGGTCATCTGCAATGTAGCCTCCTCTCAGCTTTCGCTGCCCTGCTTCATAATCATTCTGGCTGGATTTCCTGCTCTTCCCCAGACATGTCAAGTTAAGGTTTTCCTTGTGGATGTTTCTGTAATGGTTTTCTTTTTATGGGCAGGGAGAGGAGAGGTATCACTCTGCTGTCTATTCCTGGGAAAGTTTTTAACAGGATCCTATTGGAGAGAATGAAAGCAGAGATTGACAGGCTGTTGAGGGATGAACACGCTGGTTTTCGGAGCGAGAGATCATGTGTAGACCAGATAACGACCTTGAGGATCATCATAGAACAGTCACTGGAATGGAACTCCCCACTGTATGTAACTTTCATAGACCTTGAACAGGCCTTTGATAGTGTAGACAGAAATACACTGGGGAGACTGTCGCAGTATCATGGCATTCCCCAGAAGATCATTAATCTCATTCGAGCCAATTACGAACCCTCCACTTGCCAGGTTGCACATAATGGCACTCTGAAGGAATCTTTCACTGTCCGAACAGGTGTGAGACAGGGATGTCTATGCTCACCATTCCTTTTCCTTATACTTATGGATTGGATTATGCTAAAAACAACAAGCGGACACCAGAGAAGTATTCAGTGGACCTTCTCTCATCAATTAGAGGATATCGATTTTGCTGATGACATTGCTCTCCTAGCACATCGGCATGAGCATACGGACAGCAAAGTTGCAGCACTGGATGGCGCTGCCTGAAAAGCAGTAGATGTAAAACTAGAACTATGAGGGTCAACCACACTAAACAAGACAACATCACTTTAGGGGGAGAGACCCTGGAAGACGTCGAACAATTTACTCATCTAGGTAGTGCTGTGAATAAAGATGGTGGTACCGACCTAGACATCAAATCCAGGATTGGCAAAGCCACAGCAGCATTTCAAACTCTGTGGCCAGTGTGGAGATCACACAACATCTCTGTTGAAACAAAGCTGAGAATCTTCAATTCAAATGTAAAGTCCGTCCTGCTGTATGCCTGTGAGTCACGGCGCACCACAAAGTCCTCAACACACAAACTGCAGATGTTTTTGAATAGATGCCTGAGGTACATATTACAAATAAGATGGCAAGACAAAGTCATGAATGAACATCTGTGGACACGAACAGGTCAAGAGCCAGTGGGGATCCAAATGAAAAGGAGAAAATGGGGATGGCTGGGACATACCTTGAGGAAATCCCCATCCAGCATTGTTCAACATGCTCTAAAATGGAATCCTCAGGGGAAACGCAGCCGAGAAAGACCCCGAATAACATGGAGGAGATCTACAGTCACAGAAGCACAAGAACTGGGATATTCATGGGGCCAGATTGAAGCCATTGCCCAAGATAGAACCAGATGGAGGAGCCTTGTGGATGACCTATGCCCCACTTGGGGTTCACAGGTTTAACTTCCCATTATATTGTGGAAATCTGAATATATAGTACAGCTTGAACCTCACAAATTTGAATCTCTCTCTCATCCAGCAACATCTGTAATTGGGCATGGATTTTATTTATCTGGATGACCACTTATCATGGGCATGGCCAAGTTTCCCATAGTCCCTTAAAGTTCTCAGTGTCCTGTGTAGTTTAGCTGTAATTTACCCCTAAATGTCCAAGAGGCCAGTAAGCAGTGAAAGTGTTGGTAATGCACTACAAAATATTTACTTCCTGTGGTCTGGAATATCCTCTCGTCCAGCATCGGTCAAGTCTCGAGGGTGCCAGATGAGAGAGGTTCAACCTGTGTTACAGAAATGAAACAATGTATTCAGGGTCCTGGGGCTCTTTGAGGCAATGCTGATCTCTAATTTGGCTTCTGAAGCATTTAGGAGGACTGATCTAATGCCATCCACTAGCTGGACGTCGAAGATGAATGTCCATCCAGAAATAAGGTGCAAGTTTTCAGGCAGTGAGCCCAATTAACTACTGTAGCAATTTACCAAACTCCACTCCACGTTCACCACTGTGGTGCCAACTGGCAAGCCCCCGAGACGACCTATCCCCCTGCCTTCACATCCCAAAATCTCTGCCCTCAGCCACTGCCCACTGCTTTCGCTCTACGACCTTCTACCCCCTCCCTGTACTTCCCAACAAAAACCCCTCCTGTGATGTCTGCACCCCACCCTCTGCCCTGACCCTCCTACTCACACTGACCACTCTGCCCTCACCTCCACCACACCAACGCCAACCCTTCCAATCATCCTTACACCCTTCCAGCCCCTGTCCTCCTCCACCTCCACCTCCACCTCTTGGCCACAGCCTTCTTCTGCCCCCCACCCAAACCTTCAGCCCTCAGTCTCCTGCCCTCGTTCTACTACACTTCTCCCCTGTGCTAAGCTGCCCTCACACCTCATGACACCTGCACCCCCATTCCCTGCCCAGACCTCTCTCACTCACACCACGCGCTGTATTCTGTATCCTCACCACCCTGCCCTCACTCCAGCACACCCCTCTCCCTCTCCTGAGCCACCTACCCAAACTGCCGCTTCGCTTCTGCATCCCCAGCCCCTAATCTCACCCTCTCCACAAAAGCCCCTGCCCTCACGCTCTAGCCCTGCCCTGACAACCTCCAACTCTCCCAGCCCCCTGCTCACACTTGTATACCACCCACCCCCACCACTCGCCTATCCCCTCTGTTTATTCTGGCAAAAAAGAGAACTGCAAATGTGGTCTACCAACAAGCTCTACATTATCTTCAAATCACTCAGACTCAACACAAGCTTCCTTTTTCCTTCATTTTCCAAAAATACAATCATTTGCATGAACCAGATACACTTGTCAACCAAAAAAAGAAAAACCCACGTCCTTCACTTAAATGCCTAAGCAATGATGGGTAAATTTGCTCGTAAAGTAAGAGACAAGAAACTCTAACTGTAGTACAGAAGCATCCTATTTATTTTGAACAGTCAGCAAGTCACCCCAGACTTGATTCAGACTCCTGGAAATTATTCAGATAAGTCTGAAATCCAGTCAGGTGGGTTTGTCCATCCTCATTATTGCTTTATTATTGATCCCGAATATCGCTGTCTTGGAGAAATAGTGTATTTCTTTTTTAAGTGCCTAAGAATTTCAAAACAAGATTAATTATAATGCTCCCTCTGGCCACAAGCATATATTCTGTTGCCAGCCAGATGAGTTTATCTTCATCTGGGGAAGAAAGCTTGCATTTGCTTAGGTTTCTTTAATGAAGCAACTGACAGTAATATATTTGTTCTCCAATCTTTCCTTTTGCAAAAATGGAATAAATAAGGAAATTTAATGGAAACGTATCCTCTGAGTTTGTATCATGTAAATAGATACCTGACTTCTTCTGTATAACGGATTATTGAATGGAGCCCTGCTTATCATTTGGACAAGACAAAGACGCTGCTTTATGCCAGCAACAGCTCAAGAATATAGACAAGTTTGTTGCAGAAGAAATTTAGGAAAATACTTGAAATATGTATTCTATAAATAGCCACCTCAGCATTACAAGCTTGCACAGAATGTGTTATGTGCACTTCACATGATTTGTATGATTCTGACCAACTGAAGAATGGGTGTGCATGTTTACCAAAAACCATTTTGAGCGAATATTACAGACTGCTCCTAGGAAATTAGTGAGCTTTACATGCAGGTAAGGGTTACAAGCAGCCAATTGTCACGGTCCCTTACCACATACTTTTCATCAAACTAAACAGCCATGGGATAAAAGGGAAGGTCCTTTTCAGAAACTGGTTGAAAGCAACATACAACAAGGTGCAAATAAGATGTTCAGTTTTCAGAATGGTGAGAGACAAATAGAAGGATCTTTCGCTTGTCTGGACTGGGGCCCATACTGTCTTCGACTAAACAGTAAGGTCACAAGATTTGGAGACAATACTCAAGACAGTATTGACTGAGACTAAAACATGATCTCACTAAACATGGTGACGGGCAATAAAAGGGCAGATAAAATGAAATAAAAAAAAAAGAATAGAAAATAATGTGTATAGGAAAATTATCCCAATCGTACATAAATTATAAGGTCTAAATTAACATTTACCACTTAAGAAAGATCTTGGAGTTATAGTTCTCTTAACACGTCTGCTTAATGTGTAGGAGTGGTCAATAAAAGCTAAAAAATAAACAGTATTATAACTCCACTATATACCCACAACTTGAATGCTATGTGCAGTTCCAGTTACTGCATATCAAAAAAAGATTAGGATGGGAAAATGTACTGAGAAAAGTAACAAAAATTATCAGGGGCAAGGAACAGATTCTCTAAAAGAGCTTGGGAATGTTCTGTTTAAAATAGAGATGTGCGGGGAAGGGAGAGGGGGGACGTAATGGTATAAGAGTTCTATAAAAATGATGATTGGCATGGTTATTTACCCATTCCATGACACAAAAACCAGAAGTCACATAATGAAATTAATAGCAAGTTTAAAAAGCAAAAATATAAGGAAGAACTTCTTCTGATAAGACCTGAACAACCTGCTGAATGCATAGCCATGGAATGTTATAGAAGTCAAAACTATGACTGGGTGAAAAAGGGAGTGAGACGTTCATGGAAGAATGGCTCATCAACATCCACTAGTGAAAACAGCGCGGGGCATGGCCTCTGACTCCATACTCAAGTGCCCTGAAACCACCCACTGCCAGAAGTTGGGACTGGATCAGTTATCTTGCACTGTTTATTCTCTCTGAAGCTTCTGGCATTGCTAGAAGGCAGCACACTGTGCTAGACAGGCCTTTGCTCTGATCCAGGAGGACTGGTATGTTCCATTCAGGAAACAGAAGCAAACCCTATGACTTGTGTCCAAAGCAAAAACACTTCAATTTTTAAAATTAAATACTCAGAACAAGCAAATCCCCCCAAAAAACCTTTAAGAAAAGTGTAATCTCCAAAAGCAATGCAAGTCAGCTACTAAATTATATTAAGGACATCTGCACAGCAACATTATTTTGAAAGAACTTTGAGAGCAACTACATTATGCGCATGCTATTTCAAAATAAATTCAAAATAGCAGACGTGTTATTTTAAATTTCGTAAACCTTGCTGCAAGAGGAATAATGCCTATTCCAAATGAACTCAATTTTGAAATAGGAGCGGTTAAGACACAATCTACGTCCACACTACATAATAAAACCTATTTTAAGTGAATTAGCCTGATTTTTTCAAGTGCCTGCCCTCACTGTAAATTCCATTAGGTCAACTTATGGAGCACTGAAATCGACATAATATCGATATCATAATATTGTAGTAACCTGACGGGTGTAGCATTCATTTAGAATTTAAAATTCCAAATGAAGGGTAGGGAGGATGTGCCATGTTTTTAAATGGAATTCATTAGCCTCCAGAGATGTCCTGGGTGTGCCCCACAGTTCTCCGCTCTGGCCTGTCCCATCTCCGCTGCTCTCAGTTGTGGAGGAATTAGGCAACAGGACGATCATTGCAATTTGGCACCTGGAAGCCCGTGGATGAAGGGTCACGAAAGACTGAAAAATCTTCTCTCTTTTTCTCTGTTAGTAGCATAGCTGTGGGGCCCTTTTTTCTGCACTACCTGGTGCCAGACACCCCCCACACACACACACCACGCGGCAGCTAAGATGTGGGTAGGGGTTGTGCTTGTCTGATAGGATGAGAAACTTCTTTTCAGGCGTTTGTATGTTGTCTCACCTCCTACATCCCGTCCTTTCCCTCCCTGAGAGGCACCACTCACTCTGGAATTTTTCCTCGCACGTATCACGTGACAGCTACTCTGTGGGTGGGGGTTGTGCTCGGATGAGAAACTTATTCTCTGCCACTTGTCCTGACCTCCACATCCCCTCCCTTTCCTCCCCCCCTGAGGTGCCACATAGTCTTTAACTTACTCCTGCCCAGCCGCATCACGTGGCTTGACCCCGAACCAATAAAAAGTCATGCTGCACAAGGCACCAGGGAGCTTGCGCGCAGTGAGGGTCCTGTAGCTGGCTAGGGGAAGTCTCCCTAGTCAGTCACGATTTTTGGGCAAGAGAAGAAGACACTTTGTCACTAGACTGGCTGGCCTCTGAGAGGAAATTTTTGGATGGGCTTTACCCAAAGGACAATGGGTCTTACAGCCGCCCAAGGGAAGTCTTCCTCGGTGGTCACGATTTTTAGCTGCTGGCTGTAGCCTGGGGTCTTTTAGCCGCCTCGAGCCATAACTGTTTCAATGATTCATTGCAGTTTTCAGTGTAGCACCCGTGTCTACTTAAACATATTCTTCTTCTGAGGGTCTTCTTTGCCAGGAGATCTAAATCCAGATCCAAGCCCACAAAGATCCAGTGCTTTTGCATCCCGTTTTCAAAAACCTGGTTGGGACAGGTTTACTACCCCTGCCCTCCCCTCAATTATAAGAAGCACATCTCTTATAAAGGGAAGCCAGACCCCTCTCTGGGAAAAGGAATGTTTGCTTAACATGGCAGGAGAAAGAGGGGAATTAAATGAGGGAAAATATCAGATACCCACATCTACTTGCGGGGCATTTTTTTTTCCCATGCTACACCAGTGAAAATAGCCTGAATTCTACTGGGTTCAGGGAACTGTGGGATAGGTTCCCACAATACACTGCTGCAGCACTTGATTTAAGTTACTTGTGTGTAGCAGCAATAAGTCAATTTTGTGGGGAGCATGTGGGAAGCTGAGGATGCTCAAAATCAAATGGATAAAACCCAGTGTTAATAAATTGATTCTAACAAATTTAATTTTAGCTCATAGTGCAGACAGAGCCACAGGTTAGTGCTAGATCAAAATAAGCCCGAATGACATCCAATTTTGATACAGGCTTTGTGTGTCCAGATATGCTATTTCAAAATATTTGGGTGCTTTTTGAAATGCATTCTTGTGTTCAGGGCAGTGGCTACACTATCCCTCCCTTTCAGAAGGGGCATTTAAATTATGGCTGTTCAAAAATGCAAATTTGTAGCAGTGCCTCATTTGCATTTTTGAATGACCATAATTTACATGCCTCTTCCAAAAGGGAAAGATAGCATAGCCATGGCCCCGCGGTTTTATTCCAAAATAAGCTATTTCAGAATAGCTATTCCGAACAGCCTATTTTCATATAACACCACTGTGTAGCTGTAGCTGCACAGGGAGCTACTACTTAGCGTACAGTGACTAGGATTCCAGCTTCTGCAGAATAAAGAAATGCAGAGAACTCTGTTTAACATGGGGCAGGGAGGGGAATCAGTTAAGATCAAAAAAGTAGATATAGGTCTCAAAGCCAGCTGTTTTCCTGTCCCCAAAGGGATAAGTAATAGGTAGGGAACACAGAATAAGTATGCCGTGCTTTAGAGCCACAGAGAAGAGGTAAGCATCTGATCTCATTTATGCAATTGAGAAACTGGGTTTCAATGTTACTGAAATTAGCGATCTAAGATCTGTGTCAGAGAAAGCTTTAATGGAGTCTCTGCTTCTTTATTCATTTATTAAACAGGTGCCTTATATTTCATCTGTCCCTGCACGTATTTAGCAGAGATGCAACAGTTTCATTCCCTGAATGTGGAAGAGTAAAGCCTGGAAGATTAAATGCATTGCTCTGTTAAACATGAAGAAATGGACTTAGTTTATGCTTGTTTTATGACTCATTATAATGATTTGTAACCTGGCCCCACTACCTGATAACCATAAATCGCTTACTTCATTTTATATGGTTCTTGTAACCCACACACCTAGGGGTGACAAGTGTCAGAGTAGTACCCATGTTAGTCTGTATCCACAAAACAAGGAGAAGTCCTGTGGCACCTTACAGACTAACAGATTTATTGGAGCATAAGCTTTTGTGGGCAAAGAGCCACATCACCAGATGCATGGAGGTGGGGTGGTTCACTGTCTGATGTTGTGGCACCTGGATTGCTTATACAGAGAAGAAATGAATCACTGAACAGTGCAAGCCTGCTGGCTCTTTAGCTCAAACTGTAGAGGTACATGCAGTAAACTCCAGGGATCCCAGGTTCAAGTCCCTCTAGGGGTGGTTATAGTCCCACTCTATAAATCCTCGGTGGCCTACTTTTTCTCACCTCCTGGGACCACCATGACCACAAACACCACAGATGATTTCACAAGAGGTAAAAGTTCATTCACAGGCAGGTTCTGTTCCCATCTGTGGGTTTTTTCAGTGACTCCAAGGAACATGCGATCAAGACAGAAAGCATAAGATATCTTTAACTGCTATTTGGGTGTATCATGAGCCATGCCAGAGAGGCACAGTCTTGCTCCAGACAAGCTGGCATTACAGGCCTGAGGTGGTACAGCTGACACACTAAACTAATCTAGGGAGGAAAGTGACACGATAGAGCACAGAAACCCAGTATTAGGACTGGAGCACTGGCTGTCCCCAGCACACTGGAGATTTCTCCTGTGCAGAAAGGTACAGCCACTTCATGCTGGTTGCAGGGCTAAGATCCTGATACTATTTTATGCTGGATTCTGGCCACAGTCTTTGCTCATAAATCGTGAGCCTAAAGTTACACAAAACAAGCCCCAAACCTTTCACTCTAAGGCTACATCTACAAGTGCACGCTACATCGAAATAGCTTATTTCGATGTAGCGACATCGAAATAGTCTATTTCGATGAATAACGTCTACACGTCCTCCAGGGCTGGCAATGTCGACGTTCAACTTCGACGTTGGGCAGCACCACATCGAAATAGGCGCTGCGAGGGAACGTCTACACGCCAAAGCAGCACACATCGAAATAAGGGTGCCAGGAACAGCTGCAGACAGGGTCACAGGGTGGACTCAACAGCAAGCTGCTCCCTTAAAGGGCCCCTCCCAGACACAGTTGCACTAAACAACACAAGATCCACAGAGCCGACAACTGGTTGCAGACCCTGTGCCTGCAGCATGGATCCCCAGCTGCGGCAGCAGCAGCCAGAAGCCCTGGGCTAAGGGCTGCTGCCCACGATGACCATAGAGCCCCGCAGGGGCTGGAGAGAGAGCGTCTCTCAACCCCTCAGCTGATGGCTGCCATGGCGGACCCCGCTATTTCGATGGTGCGGGACGCAGATCGTCTACACGTGCCCTACTTCGACATTCAACTTCGAAGTAGGGTGCTATTCCCATCCCCTCATGGGGTTAGCGACTTCGACATCTCGCCACCTAACGTCGATTTCAACTTCGAAATAGCGCCCAACACGTGTAGCCATGACGGGTGCTATTTCGAAGTTGGCGCCGCTACTTCGAAGTAGCGTGCACGTGTAGACACGGCCTAAGTGAGCCAGACATGGCCCATTTTCACAAAGGCCTGTTGTAGTTACTCAGCATTAAACAAAAACTAATTCAGTGCAAATCTTTGGAGTAAAAGCAGTAACTGGGGCTTATCTTGGATGATACCATCATAATTCATTAGAAGGGGCCTGAAAGTCTAGTCTTGGATGGAAAGAGTGATAACAAATCTTCCTTATCCCAGTTCCAGAAAAGGTCTAACATGTCAACATGAGTGATGGTGAAGACCCTTTAGATGCCAGTCGGAGCCCAGAAAGAGGGGTAGCATTTATAATTGTACAAATATATGTATTGCTTATTTGTTCCTTTATGCCTCAAGACCATATAGGAATGTACCTATGGTACCACCATCCAGAGGCAGTGTCCACACTAGCCCCAAACTTCGAAATGGCCACACAAATGGCCATTTCAAAGTTTACTAATGAAGCACTGAAATGCATATTCAGCTCTTCATTAGCATGCGGGTGGCCACGGCACTTCGAAATTGATGCGTCTCGCCACCGCGCAGCTCGTCCCGACGGGGCTCGTTTTGAAAAGGACCCCACCTACTTTGAAGTCCCCTTATTCCCATCAGCTCATGGGAATAAGGGGACTTCAAAGTAGACGGGATCCTTTCGAAAAGGAGCCCTGTCGGGACGAGCCGCGCGGCGGCGAGGCGTGTCAATTTCGAAGTGCCACGGCTGCCCTCATGCTAATGAAGCGCTGAATATGCATTTCAGCACTTCATTAGTAAACTTTGAAATGGCCATTTGCGTGGCCATTTCAAAGTTTGGGGCTAGTGTAGACATAGCCAGAAGGTGTTACATGACATTCCTAGAAACTAGAAATTGGAATTTAACCTATCTCCTACAAGAGAAAACTTAAGGGATAATACTTTTTTATTCACATGTAAACCTGAGCCATGGGCAGAGCCCTCATGCAATTTTTTAGATGACTGGCTTATTTGCGTTCATTATGTCTTGCTACCAGTATCAGTCCAGGGACCTTGGGAAAGCCCAGCTCCTTTGCCTCCCTCCACCCCTTGGTGCCCTACAGACTTCATTGCAATCAGCTGATTGTCAGTTTCACTGAGCCTAACAAACAAAAACACTCCACCAGCTGTGTGTAATAAAGGCCTTGTGCTTGAAACTACGCAATGTCAAACTTTTGTTTCTTCACTGGTGGACTGATACAAAACAGCAGCAAGAACTCAGCTAAGTATCTTGTTGCTTAGCCCAGAAAGGAGCATTTGGATGCTTAGCAGAAGCAACCTGCAACTATTTCCATGCAAGAGTAATAAGAGTCACAAATCCAGTACAGCTAGCTACCGCAGGAGCAGCTGTTCTCCATGAATATGCAGTTTGCTTGCTGCTTGCCCAGGTGCAGCAAGAGTGGTTGTATCTTTAAGAGATCCTTTTATAATTCACACCAACTGCTGCCAAAGGGCATTACTGCTGCAGAAAAACCCATGTCTAATAGCAGCATGTAGTCCTAAAACTGTTCAGCTTTTTACTGCTGCCTTTTCTAGAAAGCTTACAGTAATATAAATCTGCTTCATAAAATGTTGCAAACTCACCAGCACTGTGCTGTGGTGTGACAGCCACAGCTGCAATAATTCTGCTGCCACGTAAATAGCATCCCGTTGCAATGTGTATGGGTGGGGGAAAAGTTGTCCTCTTAGGTTGAGATTTGCTTGGTGCACTAGTGGTGGCTAGATGGGGTAGTCCTTAAGACATGCTAGCCAAGGGAGGGGTTTCTTAGCTCAGGTGGTACAAGCTCATGCATTAAGCTCCAAAAGATCCCAGGGTTGAGCCTACCTGTTGCCCTCAAGGGCGTGCCAGTGTTACACTAGAATAAAAATCCTACTTGCAAAGACAGTTTTGCAGAGCAGATCCTCTCTCCCCTTTCCAACTGAAAACAGAAAATGACTAAGGTTAGTGCTTTATTCTGTTGTGAAAAGATAGCCTGAATGATTCTCTTAAAGCTCTCCTCAGCTACATTAAAAACTCACAGGTAGCCCACTTTATTTGTTTCTGGCAGTTTCTATGGATGACTGGGGAATGTTACAGACGATGCTGTTAAGAATCCTGAGCCAAAACATGTCTTTCGTGTGCACGCTGAAGTTGCACATGGCCAAAAGGAGGACAAAATTTGTTTCTGCTTAAATTTGGAAATGGTAGCTGTCATACTGACCACAGTAACAGAGGTTGAAACTCTCTAGTCCAGCACCCTTAGAACCTGACTGGTGCCAAATGAGAAAATTTGCCAAACCAAAGGAGGTCAATATTGTCTTACAGCATTACCAACACTTCTACTGTTTACTGGGCTCTTAGAAGAGACATTTAGGGATAAATTACACCTAAAAGAGCAATACAGAACACTGAGAGCCAGGGGTGGTCATTAGAAACAAACTTAATGCACCTGCAGAAAACTTGGCTTGGCCACTTGCTAAGTGGCCATCTGAATAACTAAAATCATGCTGGATTATGGATGTTGCTGGACCACAGGGCCAGACTAGAGAGGGTCAACCTGTAGTGACAATGGTAAATACCAGGAGCAAAACGTAAAGATTCTGGTTGTGCCTCCTACATTTGAATAAGCGCCTCCTGAAAAAAACAAACAAACAAACAAAAAAACCTGTGGTCATCAGATTAGAAAGCACTGAGACAGCACACATCAAAAAAATTGCAGTCTACTTCTTGCCCGGTCCTGAGATGACCTCCTTCTATGGTTTCCCCATTTGAGTTGCATTGGTTCCTAGCACAGTCAGTGGCTACTGGTATGAGATGGGTCTATTACTGTTCATGACATGTGACAGGGCTAGGACATGAAGGCTGATATCTCTGAGTGACTGATCTCTATTGAAAAGCTCAGTTTCCTCAGCTTGACATATGGCTTTGTTTGTATGTCAGAAAAATGAAGCTCTCATTAATTCACCTAACTGGAGCCAAAATCCCTGCAGCTCCTCGGTGACGCCCCTTTTGTCTATATTCAATGCACCACTTTGAGTTTAAGTGAGCACTCACTGGGAACAGAGGGTCTCCATAACTTAAGGCAGTTTCTGTGTGTTTTACCCAGTTCTTGCATTGCTTTCACTAACTTGTCTGGCATCTGAAGGCTGCACACCATTTCAAATTTGTTGTTTCTCCAGGGAGCCTGAACACTAATCTACAGCAACACAGACTTCAGGAATCTAATAATTGCACCATGACCCCAAACGATCTTGTTAAGTATTTTGCTTCTGCCCAGTCTCGCTCAGAAATTGACAAAAGTTTCTGCTGCGTGGAGATAAGGAATACGGTCAGATCCATTTATTCTTACTTGCCTCGCCTGGAGACAGCTATGTATTCCAGTCATTCAAACGTGAGGCTTGCCGATGCGTGTGCCCGAACAATTGGGAACCTGAGAATTGCAGGACGAACTGTGGCACAGTGACATGGAGACAGTACCTCAATGGAGAGGTCGGGCTGAAAGGGTAAAGAGCAGCCAGCTTCACAAAGCAGAAGGGAGTTGTTTGCTCCATCTCCAGGAACCAGTCAGACAGTGAGCTGTCACCTTCCTACTTGGACAAAAAAGGCAGTCCTGTGGCACTTTAAAGACTAACAAATGTATTTATTAGGTCCTGAGCTTACATGGGTAAGACCCACACATGAAAGCTCAGGACCTAATAAATAAACTCATTAGTATTTAAGGTGCCACAGGGCTGCTTGGCCACATCTACACTAGAGTTTTGTAGACGAAATGGGAGTTTTATTGACAAAACTCGTGGTGCATCTACACAAAATATGTGTTTTGTTGACAGAAACTGTCAAAACAAATGCCATGTAGCTGCTCCGGGAGGCCCTTTTGTTGACAGAGCAGGTCCAGAGATCGATCTGTTTTCATGTGTGGACACAATCTGGCGGCAGAAGTTGTGTCGGAACATCTCTTCCGACAGTAACTTCTGCAGAGAGATGGTTGTAGTGTAGATGTGCCCTTGTGTTTTGTGAAGCTGCAGACTAACATGACTATCCCTCTGAGGCCCCTCTGTCTGTGAGAGACATCATTCCCATTTTGCTCCCTTTCCTGAGGGTCTGGATCCATAGCTTAGAATGAAGTATGCCGGATAGAGGAAGGTAGGCTGTGCACTTCAGCCTTGTTCTTCTCGTCATTAATAGGGTGTCTCCAGTGGGTAAAGAACCACTGCTGCAGCAGCTGATTCCTCTCTCCTTGCTGTGGAACCCCCAAACTAAGGACAGGACTTCTACAGGGACCATTCTACTAACAACTCCCCACAAGCTACATTGTCTGGGAGCCAGGAACTAGCATTGGGATTTCAGGAGGCCTGTGCCTCTATGGCTATCTTGAGATACACATGGGTACCTGGTTCCCCTCGTCTCTTTTCCTTGATGGGTGGACAGGCTGGCAGCTATCTGTGCAGGGAACTGAGACACAAATGCATATTTAGACTCAGCATTGGAGCCAGGCAAATGACTGGGGCAGCTCCAGGCCTGGCCTCAGGGTAAGAAAGTTTCCTTGCCATGTGCTCCAGTTGACTCCCATTGTCTGGGCCCCACTGTCAGAGTGCTGCCTTGGGCCCTACAAACTCATTGGGTACTCCTGGGCAGCTCAGTAGTCAAGGCATTTTAGAATAGTAAGGCATTAACCAGTGCTCTGGCAAAGAGTATCTCATAGACCACTGAAGTCCACTCCAGATTGCAATTAAAGTTCTCGAGTGAAAGTCTTGCCCAGCGAACTTCATAGGGCTCAGTTTAGCAGGCTCTTCTCAGAAAGCTGGCTCTTCTGTTTTCCAATCTCTCCCAAGCAGTCCTAGGACACTACATTCAGGTGGGGAACAAACAGCCTTCCTGGGGTATTGCAGCTAGCCTAATGTAAGAGTATCAGCAAAAAAACAGTTTTCATACCAAACACATTGAGTTGTTCTAATTTCAGCTTGTGCATTGCCAATGAAATCATCATCGTGTAAAGGTTAATTAAGAATTTGCTTTTGCACGTTGTGAGGAAGGTGCATAGCCTGGCAGATCCCAAGCCTAGTTCCTGGTATGGGCAAGATAACGTTCAAAGGACTAGAATGTATTTCTGCAGGCCAGATTCTGATCTCAGTTATGTTGGTACAAATGCACTATAACCATGAAATTGACTGGAGTTCTTTCACATTTATACCAGGGTAACAGACCAGAATCCAGTCCTAGAAGATCAGGGAAGGCAAGAGATGGTTGCAGAAGTCATCAGTAGTATCATGCCTCATTTACCATTTTGGGGCTTGCTCCCAACGCATGACAGGCATTGAATTATAACAAACATTTAAAGAGCTGCTTGTCAGTGGTGTTCACCTCCCACATCCCCAGTGGGGATTTATTTTCCCTGTTGATGAAGCTCAACTCAGTAGTGCTAGCAACAACTCTGGAGTCCACCCGCATTTGGAATAAAGGCTCTAGATGTTAATGACCCCTGATGACAGGAAGTAGGAAGGTATCTTATGAAGGCATTCTTACATCCTACTAGAACCTCAACTGTTCTAGATCTACTTTCACTCCTCCTTTGGCATCTCACTTTGGGCGCGACAGGGCAGCTCACCATCATCATCATCATCATCATCAACCACGGGCTCAGTGCCCGTTGGTGTCCGATGCCTCTCTCACCATTTCCTTCCAGCTTTCCCTGTCCAGTGCAAAGTGACTTAGTTTCTGTAGACTAGCTCCGCACCAATCTACTATATCATCTACCCATTCTCTGTGGGGTCTGCCTCTCCTCTTCAAACCGACCATTATGCCGAATATCAGGGTCTTGATTTTTCATTCATACTACAGTGCTTTTGTTGGAATGACAAGGCAGCTGTTTAAGTTTCATTTAACTGAAGGATTTTGTGTGTAACCAGATCTAAGTAACTGAAGTGCGGCATGACTAAGAGAGTTATTGGCTCCACTGAGGAGCAGATGATGCTTGCACCTTCATTCAGCTTTTCTTTTGTATCAATATTTAAAAGTCATTTCAGGATATGCATTGTGTTTCACAGCTGATACACAGCATGCAGCGGTAGCCCACTTCTGTGTATGAGTAAGCCAACATGGTTGGGAAGAGAGTCAGACAGCTTAATGGATGGAAGTAGCAGTTACTTAGTTGTTCAGCAGTGTTCCCTCTGTAACAAGCAAAATTTAACCCATATACATGAGTTCTACATTCTAGATATTAAAAAGGAGGGATACAATCTCAACACTTTGTGTCAGATCCACTGGAAGAGCTCCCATTGTTTTCAGAGGGTGTTGAATCAGAACCTTGTATAGCATCTTCCATTGAAGGCTTAAAGCTCTTTGTAAATATTATTTATTTAAGACTGAGGTAGGGGAGGAGAGAAGAGTAGTTTTTGCCCCACTTGGGGAAGAAGTCAGATTTAAAGTGGCGTGTTCAAACAAAAAGAAAACAAAGGGGTAAAAGTGATGGTAAATACTAATGTAAAATCAGATTGCTGGTATAAATTGGTGTTACTCTTTAAATTCAGTGGATGATCTGGCTGGTAGTGTTTAAGGACAGGCATTGCAAAAGTACTCAGGCTACAGTAAATCCTTGATTTAATGGACGAATAGTAAGGAAAAGGTACCCATTCATGCCAAATGTCCATTAAATCTGAATATGCAGGACTGGAGGCACCTTGCAAGGTGCACTAGGAAGCACTCTATCCGAGACCTGGGAGGAACATGGAGGGCTTGGGAGAGAGAGTTCAGCAGTGGGCTCTTTGCACTGTTCACAGAGCAGAGCCTCTCGACTCACCCGCCACGAGCCACTCATCACCCACTCAAGGGTGGAGTGTGAGTCCCTCTGCCCAGGGCTATGGCTGGCAGGACTGGTCTGGGCACCCATCCTATTGGCAGGAGGTTGAGCACTCTCCTTTGCCCTTGGCCAGCAGGCGACCCATGAGGAGTGACAGCAAAACTCGCCACTCACTTGGCATCGGTGCAGTCGTTTTCCCTGGCGACATGGAGGGGCTGGGAAACAAAGGGTGCCTGCCCGGAACAAGCCCCCAGATCCCCAACACTGCTGCCAGCAGCTGAGATGATGGGTGGCATAGATGAAATAGCCATGGTCACTCAACACAACTCAGCTGTGGTAGCCCCAGTGGCTCCTCCAGTCCCAATGTCCTGGTGGCCTCTCTGGCCCCAAGAACCTCAGCCACTGCAGCGGCCCTGGTGGCAGCAACAGCTCCAGCACTGGAAACTCTGGTGAGTCTGGTGAGTAGCTGGCATTTATTTCAATGGAGGGGGAGCTGGCAGACAGCATCCATTATTTCCTAAGTTCATTAAATCAGGGTCCGTTAAATCAAAGGTTTACTGTACATCTAAACTGCAGGCTTCTGCGGGGAGACCTCTGAGCAACCGACAGAAGTCTGCAGTGTCAGGAGCCTTCTGCCGACATCCCAGCAAACCTTGATCCAGAAGGAAGAAGGGATGTCTTGACAGAGGGGGGTTTCCCAACATTTGACCCCATGTGGCCTGGCCAAATGTCAGGAAAACCTCTCCCGACAGAACTGTGTTGTACAATTTGCATATCTTTTGCCAACAGTTCTTGGCTAGCTAAACAAAGCCTCGATGTTAGCTTACCTCGGCTTCCATTAACACAGAACAGGGCAAGGTTGATACTAGACACTTGAAAATACAGACCATTCTTTTGTTGTGGGCAGTCAAAAATCACGTAACACCCACCTTTGCAAAAGTTGCATGTAGTTAACTATCAAAAACAGCAATCCTGCCCAACAGAAAAGGCGTGATGGGATGCCCTTAAACTGAGTGAACCATCAATCCATAAAATGTTTAAACATGTAAGATAAAGCCTCAGGTAAAATGCTTTGTAGGTGAAAATAGTTGGGGAGTAATTTGAACTCCATGTCAACAGTATAAACATTTTGCTTCCTCTGCTTCCCATGGATCCTGCTGGGTTGGCGAGTCTGCAAACAATCCCAAAGAGGAGGCTGTGGTGTTTGTGGGGGGAAGGAGATGCTTTAGCAGTTTAATACAGGATTTCTAGCTATTCTGGGGCTCAGACCCTTGCAGTGAGCAGTAGATCTTTACTTGGAAGAGCCACGCAGAGCAATGCTCTGGCACTAGGGATTTATAGCAGTAATGGTGGAGGTGTCAGGAGCCCTGAGCCCCTCTGAATCACCAGCCTTGGGACATTTGCTCCCTTTGTGTGTACACTGGCGGCCTAGGCAGGGAGTAGGGGTACTGAAGTCGTTAGAGTAAAATAAAAAGTTTATCAGCTATCATTCAGCACATGCTACTCTTATGCAAATATGCCCCACTCAGGCTGTGCGTCATTCCAATGGATAGCCTAATCCCCTGCAAGAGATACCCACTCTCAAGCACCTGAAAGGTGGTTAGACATGGATGCGGAGAAGAAACTCAATCTTGAGGTTTCACATTGCGCTACAGATGAGCAGCAGCAGCTGAAAGCATTAGAACTGTATCCTGACACTGGGGTGCAGATGACCACAGGGGGCCACAGCCTCTCATGTCATCCCCCACTTTTGTTCTCATTCTTTTATTCTTCACCTTCCCGCTCCCCTTTAAAAGTGGAAAGCAAAAAGGGGGAAATGAATGTTCCTGATCTTTCCTCATCTAAGCACTCAGATTCCCAGAATCCTGGGAGAGAGCTCACGAGGTCATCGAGTCCAGCCCCCTGCTCAAAGCAGGAACAACCCTAACTAAACCATCCCAGCCAAGGCTTTGTCAAGGTGGGACTTAAAAATCTTTAGGGATGGAGAGTCCACCACCAGATTAACATCTCCTAGGCAGGAAAGGGCACAGGAAGATGCTTAGAGAAAGGCCTTCTGAGGGGACAAGACACAGGGGAGTGGGAGAGAGAGAGAGAGAGAGGAAGACAGACCAGAGGAGGTCCATGGCTGTGTGGGTAGGAGTCCCCCCCTCTGTGAGGGTGTTTTCCTGAAGGTTCAGTTTAGGGGTGATATAACATGAGACAACAGTGAACCTACAGCTCAAAAGAAGGGAGGCTGGGGAGACAGTGGAGCATATGGCTATTTGTAGTCAGCATCCGCTAACTCCTGACTCAGACAAGCAAACCAGACTTGTGACCAGTTCTTTACAACCCAGACAGCTTGCATCAGGCCTCTGGGAGGGTTTGGCACAGCAGTGTGGGGGAAGGGAGGAGGTAAACCAGGATGATCCCAAGCCTGCCCAGGGCACTTTTAACACTGTTATCTCAGGGCAGACTGAAAGGGCTAAGGAGGCAGTGGGTACTGTCTGTGTACACACACCCCACAAATACCAGACCGCTTACACAGACATTGTTCCCCTTTGTTCCTCTCCCCAGTTATCAGAAGGGTGGCTGTAATACTGAGGCCTTTTAAAAATCCAGCCTTCTGGCTCTCTGCCAGCTACTCCTTGACCCTACAGAACAGCCTCTCCAAAGCCTGGCTACACAGGCTGCTTGGCTTTCTGTTCCCTCTCTTGGAGGACAGAAGGAAAAGAAATGTGCTTTTTTCTATCCACTAAGAGTCTCACCTCAGTTCTCCTTGGCAGGCCTCTGGGTCCATTCTTCAAGAAGCTCCTTAACAAACTCCTGTGAGAACACAACCATG
The DNA here is from genome assembly GCF_033958435.1 of Carettochelys insculpta. Lineage (NCBI taxonomy): Eukaryota > Metazoa > Chordata > Testudines > Carettochelyidae > Carettochelys > Carettochelys insculpta. The sequence goes on from NC_134144.1 coordinate 70,037,112, forward strand.
AGATCATCCTCAGCTCCTCTAACAACCAACCCCTCCCTGGGCTGTAGCCTCCTAGCTCAGCTGTTACTCTTCAGTCACCAAGTCACAGCTGGGGAAGAATCCCTTCTATCCATTAATTCCTTCAGGGCCACTACAGTATGAGGTTTATCTACTCCCTGTCAGCACACCCCAGCTTCCAGTCAGTTTGGTTTTGCCTTGCATCGTCCATGGTAGGAAGGTTAATATGACTGACTGTGTTTTACAGGTGGATGCAACGAGAACAGCAGCGACTTACTGAAAGTCTGTCAGTGACTCCGTGTCAGTGTCAGCAAGAGAACCCAAGAGTCTAAATATTCATTCTCAGTGGGACTGGTTGAAAATGTTTTCACAAAAACTTGCTCAGGTGTTGAATTTCTCATCAAAAGCCAAGCCGCAGAATGCCACCAGAAAAGCTAGTGTTAGGGTAGTCAGCTGAGAGGTGGAAAGGCTCCCCAGAGAACGAAGTCACATCGTCATGGGACTGCATCTACCTGTGCTAGTCCCAAGATGAGTGAAACAATGTGGGTGAGAGAAAAGCCTTTATTGGACCAGCTTCTGGTGATGAAAGGGACAAGTTTTAAGTACCAAAGAGCTCTTCATCATGTCTGGAGATTATTACCTCCCTCAGACTGAAGACTGAAGAAGTTGGTCCAATAAAAGATACTCCCTCATGCGTTTAGTCTTTCTCAACCCATCTGCTGATTTTTTTCATCAATACAGAAACATAGCAATTATCACATGCATTGGAGCAAAGATCCATCTAATTGAGTGTCTTGTCTCTGTCAGTGACCAGTTCTGGACAATTTGGAGGTTATCAAAATTCTGCAAACAGAAATTGCTCAAACTAGAAATGAGAGCTTGCAAACATTTGCCAGCCTGTTTCAGCTGACTCTGGGTTCAAGATTCAAGCCTCCTTTCTTCTTGATCTTATCTAACTGCCTGGGAGCTGATTTCTCCTCTACCCTTCTTTCTGTGGTCCATCTGTAAAAGAAAAAGAAATCTAGCCCCCGGGCTATGTATTACTAGGGGATTTGGAAAGCTTTGGTTCTATTATTTGCTCCACCTTAGGCTTCTTGAATGACCTTGAGCAAGTCACTCATGCGCCTCATGTCTCAGTTTCTCATCTGTAAAAGGAGGCAAGTAGCACTGCTTTACCTCCTTGGTGGGCTAGGAGCATAAATACCTCAAAATTATGAGGTACTATAGTGAGAGTTTCATATACCTTAGATAGCTTGAATTCTCCTTAGCTGTATAAGATGCAGCTCTGCAGTCTACAAATTCAGTCCTCAATTTCATTTCCAGAAATGGGACTTGGATCCACTTGTAAAAAAAAATAATAATATGATAAATTCCTTTTGTTTTTAGATAATCTCTTGTTTCTTGCTTGCAGCTTGGGGAATTCTGCACCGACCAAACTGTCTTAGGGCTGCAAGCAGCCAGATACTCAAAGGAAATTCAGGATGAGTGTTACAACACTACCTTTAGAAGGCCTGTATTCAGTCCGGCCCTCAGGATCCCCAAATAGTGCATGAGGAAAGATAGGCCACTAGGAATGAGATCCGCAGAAGCCAGGAAGCTGAGTGGAGAGGCATCCAAGCTAGTCCCTAGGAAATGCCAAAGATTAGAGCAAGACATATGTCTGCACGTGAAGGGATTTAGGGCAAATATTTCTGGGTTGGAGGGAGGCAACACTTCACTCACAACAGGAGGAGGGACTTGAGCCAGATTTGGAGCGAGGACTTGAGCCCAACTTTCCCACCTTACAGCTACATGTCCTAGTCGCTGGCTGTAGGGTATTCTAAGATGGATCTTCCAGTCTCTCCTTTTGACACTGTTCCATTATGTATAAGCATGAAAGCAAGGAGTGGAAGTTGGACTAGACAGCCCCAACCACTAGGCTATGGAACATTCTCCCACGCATTGGTCCAATGAATATTTATGTATTTTGTCCCATAACAAGTTCATGAATATTCAACTTTTGAAAAGAAAAGGAAAAGAAAAACAATATTTGGTGATTTTGCCCTCGTACCTCCCTGCCGTCTGCCCAGCATGACTGTGTCTGTTCTTCATTTTCTGTGATATAACTACTTAGGCTGGCACTGATACCTAACGTAGTCTACAACAGTTGCTTTGGGATGTACCAACATTGAGAAACAGATGAACAGCTCAGACCCACATTCCCCATTTTGTAAATACTTAGCCATGCTTAAGATCAGGGTTTGAATTCAGCCCCACCTTCTGTGTAGTCGTCAGTTTTGGGGGTTTTGTTTTTTATTTTTATTTTCTTTTTGGTCTGAACTCTTCATTCCAGTCTCAACGGGGAAAAAGCTAATTACTTCTCATTAAAAATGGATGCGTAGGGTTTGATCTTGCATGTTGGTTTTCTTAATGAGTGGGAATCTCAGATAGTTATTTCTAAAAACATTTCCATTCTGCTTTAGCATGGAAAAATATCAGTAGTCCAGCTCCTCTGGATTTTTCTTGTTAGCTTGTAGGGTTGTGTACTTTGTTTACTCAGGGGAGGACTTCACACAGTACTAATGCCTCTGCTTGTTGCATTGAATCACTCAGCTCCCACGTAGTCATTAATGTTTTAATACCTTTTACTGATCAATGAGAATATTCTCCTAACCAGCATGTGTCCCTGACAACTGAGTCATACCCTTTAGCCCTGAAATGTGCAGCAAGCCACATGTTGTATTGTTGAAATATCATCCATCTCTCTCTTTAGGCTCTTATGATATCAAACAAACCAGCAAAGTATCACTTTAAAGACTAACAAAATAAGCTTTAATGAGACAGAGCCACTTCTTCAGATATGAAGAAGTGGGTTTGTCCCACAAATGCTCATCACCTAATAAATTATTCTGTTACTGGTGACATGCTTCAACATTTCCACGGAGGGAAATGACTCATGGGACAGAGCTGGGTATCATCTATTCAGCTGCATAGCTTCTAGATTAAAATGGTTAATCCCATAATGAATGAAGTGATAACTGATCCAGACCTAGCAATCCCATGATTTTTCTCAGGCTGTGTGTACACAGACAAATTATTTCCAAATAACTTGGGCAGCATTTAAATGATGAACACAATATTTTGAAATACATCTGAAATAGCAGATGTGTTATTTCAATTCCAGTAAAAATCATTACCTGAGGCATAAGGCCTGTTTTGAAATAGGCCACAATGGGCTCCACCGGTGTTATCTCGAAATAGCACTACGGGCCAGAAATGCTATTTCAAAATAGCTGAGTACTATTTCAAACTGCATTTTGCATGTGATTGTGTTATTCTGAAATAAGATAGATTGAAACAGCTGTTTCAAGATATCTGATTTCAAAATAGGGATGCATGTAGACGAAGCCTCAATGAATAAGTTACCTAGGGAGGTTGTGAAATCTCCGTCGCTGGAGATATGTAAGAGCAGGTTAGGTAGCCACCTATTGGGGATGATCTAGATGGTGTTTGGTCCTGCCAAGAGGGCAGGAACCTGGAATCAATGACCTCTTGAGGTCCCTTCCAGTTCCAGTATTCTATGATTTTGTGATTCTATGACTAAGGCTGTATCTACACTAGCAAGTTCTTTTGAAAAAAAATGGGCCTTTTCCGAAAGAACCCATGGAGGGTCTCCACACAAAATGCTCTCTTTCAATCTGACATCGAAAGAATGCAGCATTTTTTCCAGCAGCTCTCTTCCTCTGCCAGATTAGGAGCAGCGCCTTTTTCTGCAAGATTCTTTCAAGAAAAAGCACGTTTAGATGCTACTCAGGCCCTTCTTTCAAAAGAGAAGTCCTCGTGGTGTCAGATTTTTTGATTCCTGGCTCATTCTTTTGAAAAAGCAAGGGCTTTGTGGAAGGTCTCTCTATCAAAAGAGCAGATTGATTTTTCAACTTGCTCTTTTGTGTGTGGACACATTCTTCTAGAAGAAGCTTTCTTCAGAAAAGATCTTCTGGAAGAACAACTTTCAAAAGATGACTGTAGTTTAGATGTAGTCTTTGTGCCTAATATTGGTGTGCTCTTCATGGACCAATGACACAGAACTCTTGGGTCAATAACGCTCCCATGTTTAAAAATGAAAAGAGGCAAGTTTAAAAATAAAACCAGGAATCAAGCCACATTGGTTTTGTATGTGTGTTATCACCTTGTTCCTTACAGATGACGCGTTGAAGGTTCCCCTGAAGAAAAGAGTTTTCCAGATTGGACTTGTAGTAATGGATCACTTTGTTGTGAGAAAGCCATTACTCATATATTCCTTGTTATACTCAGACCAACAGGCATATACAAAGGTAGCTCTCGTATTTGTTTCACTGAAGCCGCGTCTACACGTGCACGCTACTTCGAAGTAGCAGCACCAACTTCGAAATAGCACCTGTCACAGCTACACATGTTGGGCGCTATTGCGAAGTTAACATCGACGTTAGGCGGCGAGACGTCGAAGCCGCTAACCCCATGAGGGGATGGGAATAGCGCCCTACTTCGATGTTCAACGTCGAAGTAGGGAACGTGTAGTTGTTGCACATCCCGCAACATCGAAATTGCAGGGTCCTCCATGGCGGCCATCAGCTGAGGGGTTGAGAGACGCTCTCTCCAGCCCCTGAGCTCAATGGTGGCCGCGTTGAGTGGTCCCTTAAAGCTCCCCGCCCCCTCCCTTCCTGTGCAGGAAGCTGAGAGAGCGTGCAGGCAGCAGCAGTAACACGCGGCTAGCCTGCACGCTCCTCCGCAGCCACCCACACCCCCACCCGATGCGATGGCTGCCCGGAAGCCCCCCCAGCGCCCCCAGGGGACCCCCCCCAAGGGGAGCCAGGGCTCACAGCCCAGCAGTCAGCCTGGGAAGCGGCAGCGGGGCCCCTCCTGGACGGAGGCCGAGCTTCGGGACCTGCTGGGGCTCTGGAGCGAGGAGGAGGTGCTCCAGGTAATGGGGAGCAAGAGGCGGAATGCAGATGCATTCGCTCGGCTGGCCGAGGGCCTGGCCGCCCAGGGTCACCCTGCCCACACTCCGGATCATGTCCGGAGTAAAGTGAAGGAGCTGTGGCAAGGTTATGCCCAGGCCTGGGATGCGGCCGGCCGATCTGGGGCCGCCCCCGTCACTTGCCCCTTTTACAGGGAGCTCAGGGACATCCTGGGCCCCCGGCACACCTCCTCCCCTCTGGCCACTCTTGATACCTTGGCCGAGGAGCCCCAGCGGGCTCCGGAGGCGGAGTCCACCCCGGAGGCAAGCCCCGCACCCCAGGGGCCCCACCAGGAGCCCACCCCCGGGACACTGGAGCAGGAGGAGGAGAGGGACTCCTCCTCCAGTGACGCCGGCCTGCACAGCATACTTCCATCCAGGAGCTCCAGCCGGGCGTCCGCCCACCGGGTGTCCCCCGACCGTGGGAGTGGACCATCAGGTATGTACCCCCCTGGTGCACACCCCTGGGGTTGAGGGGCGGGGGTAGTAGATATGGCCAGGGCCCTCCACATGCCCAGATGACCATGGCCCCAAGGACAGCAGTGGCATGTCCCTCACAGGAGTGCATCAGCCCCTGCCCCCGCCCCCCAGCACGACAGTGCCATGCCCCATCCCCAGGGCTGGGGGGAGCGGAACCTCTAGGGTCCCCCGAGGGGAGGGGGAGGGACACCCAGCAGCAGCAGCAGCAGCAGCAGCATGTGATGGAGTGGGGGGAGTGCAAATGAGAGACTCAGGCTAGATATGAGAAACAAGCTGAATAGCTCCCAGTGGCTAAGGATGATCCTGGGGCTACAACTGGCAGGTTATACCTCTGCCCTGAACAAAGAGGAGGGAGGAGCCGAGCTGGGTTTGAATCGGGGGTGGCAGTTAGAGGCTAGGGGAAGGGAAAGCTGGAAGGCAGCCAGCCTGAGCAGAGGGAAAGCTACACCCCAGAGGGGCACCCCTCGGGGTCTTCTCCCCAGGACGGGTTGGAAGGACCATCTCTCACTGCTGTACTGTCGCTTCTGGGAGAAACTGGGCATCTGTTGCCTAATAAACCTCCTGTCGTACCTGCTGAGTGAGTGAGAGTCACTCCTGCCAGCGGACGGGGTGCAGTGCAGGGGAACCGCTGAACCCCATCACAGCAGCATCTCCCGGGGACGGGGATGGGGAACCTGCAGCAGAGGGGTGGGGGGACAAGGGCCACGGCTCGGGGCCCACACTAACGGCTGTCTCCACTTTTCTTCCCCAGCTCCTGTGTTCCGCACCTGCACCATCGGAAGGACCGGAGAGCGCTGGCGAGGCATCAGTGGTCCCGGAAAGCCCTCCGGGGCCATCACTCCAGGCCAGCCCCTCGTTGGAGCAACGACCAGCCCCATGCGGGGAAGACGGCAGACACAGCACCACCAGCCACCGGCGACGGACCCCCAGCTGCTGGCCCTGCACGGTCGGCAGCTGGAGGTCGCTGAGCAGTGGCTGTGGGTGGAGGAACGCCTCCTCCACCTGCAGGAGCGGGCGCTGGCCTGGCGCCAGGAGGCATGGGGGGCCTACATGTGGACCCTCAACCGCATCGCGGACTCCCTGGCCCCCAGGCCGCACCGCCCGCCGCAGCACCCACCCTACCTGCTCCACCCGCTGCTCCACTCGCTGCTCCAGCCACTGCGCCGTCCGCCGTCACACCACCACCCACCACGAAGGGCCATTCCGCCGAGGAGGACCTCGGGCCAGCTGACACTCGCCGGCCATATCTCCTGGTCTGCCTGCCCCCCAGCCAGCCCCGGCCAGGGCTGCGGCCGAGGCGGGGATCCTGGCCGCCCACCCCCAGCGCTGGACTGTAGGTGCGTAGGGCCCAGGATGTGCCCCCTCCCTTTGTATATATTCCCCCCAGTTTATTGTTCTTTTCTTGTAAATAGTTTGTATTTATGACCCATTACTTTGCTGATCCTTACCCCGCCATGTAAATAGTTCTCCCCTTCCTTGTCTTCCCCTTTCATGTTATCCTGATTTTTATAATGCATATATATTTATCAGTTTGATTTCCCCTGTACATAGTTTGTCTTGTTCAGAATATTTATAATAATAATAATAATAATAGCATAAGAGTTGTAGTAAAGAAAATGTTTGAGTTGATAAACAACTGTCTGCTTTTATATTTACAAGAAAAGTGGGGGGGTGTGCTCTTGGGTGCTCTGTGGTGTGGGCGTAGGGGCAGGGAGTGTTGTGGAGGATGGGGGGGTGCAGTGGGAGGCCTGCCAGCATTCACGCTGTGGCCTCATCGAACTGGGCCCGCAGGGCCTCCCGGACCCGGGTCCCTTCGGGGTCCACCTGGCGACTGGGGGCAGCGGGTGGCTGCACATCGGCCCTGCCAGCCTCCACAGTCCAGCCCTGAAAGAAGGCATCCCCCTTGCTCTCCACCAGGTTGTGTAGGGTGCTGCACACACCCACAATCTGGGGGATGTTGGTGGGGCCCACATCAAGGCAGGTGAGGAGACACCTCCAGCACCCCTTGAGGCGGCCAAATGTGCGCTCCACCACCTGGCGTGCGTGGTTCAGGCACTGGTTGAAGCGCTCCTGGCTGGCAGACAGATGGCCCGTGTACGGGTGCATGAGCCAGGGCTGGAGGGGGTATGCCGCATCTGCGATGACGCACAAGGGCATGGTGGTATCCCCCACAGGGATCTCCCGCTGGGGGATGTAGGTCCCCGCCTCCAGCCGGAGGCACAGGCCTGAGTTCCGGAATACCCGGGAGTCATGGGTGCTGCCAGGCCAGCCCACATAAATGTCCAGGAAACGGCCCTGGCTGTCCACCAAGGCCTGGAGGACCACTGAGTGGTAGCCCTTCCTGTTCATGTAGCGTCCTCCACTGTGTTCCGGGGCGTGGATGGGGATGTGAGTCCCATCCAGAGCCCCGAAGCAACTGGGGAAGCCCAGGGTGGCAAAGCCCGCGATGGCGGCATCCGGGTCCCCAAGCCTCACGAGCCTCTGGAGGAGCATGGCATTGATGGCGCAGATGACCTGCAGGGGAAGCACATGGGAGAGCACCAATGAGGGGTGTGCAGGGTGTGTGTGGCCCTCCCCTGCCAGGGCCCCCCTCCCCTCCCCTCCCCTCTCCTGCCAGGTCTGCCTCCCCCTCCCCCCGTGGGTCTTCTTACCTCCATGAGGACAGCCCCGACGGTGGCCTTGCCGACACCAAACTGCTGGCCCACGGATCGGTAGCTGTCTGGAGTGGCCAGCTTCCAGACAGCGATGCCGACCCATTTCTCCACTGGGAGGGCATGCCGCATGGCGGTGTCCTGGTGCCTCAGTGCGGGGGTGAACCACTGGCATAGCTCCAGAAATGTCTGCCGGCTCATGCGAAGGTTCTGGAGCCAGTGGTTGTCGTCCCACTCTCCGATCACCAGCCGCTCCCACCAGTCGGTGCTGGTGGGGTAGCTCCACAGCCGGCGGCGTGTGTGGCACGGGGGGCGGCGGGGTGCTACAGGGTTGGGGTTGCGTCCTCCTCCCCTGCGGGGAGCTCCTCCTCCGTGGCAAGGAGGTGCTCAGCTGCCTGCTGCATGGCATCGAGCAGGGTGAGCACTGCTCCTGCAGGGGCGGCTGGGTGGACCTCTGGCTGCTGCTGCTGCTGCTGCTGCTGCTGCTGCTGCTGGGGGTCCCTGACTGCATTGCTCAAGGTGTGCGTGCCTATGGCTCTGCAGACTGCGTGCTGTGCAGGCTGCGTGTGTCTGGGAGGGGCCCTTTAAGGGAGCGGCTAGCTGTTGCCCCGGAAGCGCTAGTCTGCCCTGTGACCCTGTCTGCAGCTGTTCCTGGCACCCTTATTTCGATGTGTGCTACTTTGGTGTGTAGACGTTCCCTCGCAGCGCCTATTTCGATGTGGTGCTGCGCAACGTCGATATTGAATGTCGACGTTGCCAGCCCTGGAGGACGTGTGGACGTTATTCATCGAAATAGCCTATTTCAATGTCTCTACATCGAAATAAGCTACTTCGATGTTGCGTTCAAGTGTAGACGTAGCTTTAGTGAGCTCATGGACTGTAGTAGCATTCCAGAATTCCAGGATGGTGGAAGAGACTCCCAAACTCAACAGAAGAAACTTTAAGCACAATAACCTTAGTTTGTGTATGCAAAACAGGTCAGAATTGAATCGTGAGCAATCAGGAGCTGTCAGAGAAATGTACTAGAGATCAGTTCAGATCCTTATGCTCATTATGTCATAGGTAAGAAAATGCCCAGCCTTAGTGAAATCTCAGTAGGCTTTAACCTGTGATATAAAAAAGAGAGCCACAGTTTCCAACCGATTACACTGTAGGGAGTATATAATCAGTGAAAACATTTTTTGTTACTGAACTGAGGAAACTGATACAAAATGGTGTCTGAAAGGTCGTTAATCTATATAATTTCTGCATAGGAACATCCCAAGCAATGCTGCCAGTCTCTTAATTTTAGAAAGTCTTGCTAGCATATGACTTAGGAAGAATAATACTTGTTCACTTACCTCAATGGAAGGTTGTAAAGGTTACAGTTAGTTTAATATTCACCTCTGGATTTGAAAATAGTGTTTTGGTGGAAAGAAGGGGAAATCTGCTTGACACTCATTGATGTAACAACTGCCCTGCATTCCATATAAATGCAATCAGTTGCAAAGAAATGCCTGACTCTATAATCAAATTATTGTCCTAATAGAAAGCAAAGTGAATGATCCCAAATATGATACTATGAAGCACCATATAAATGCTACATGACATACCCAGTGCAATGTTATGTTTGACGTACATCTTTACCTCTTTTCCAGTAAAAAATAGAAATTTGCCGTGTGTGTTCCGCAAAGGACAAGTTAGCTAAGGAAACTTCTCAGTAATACGCTTCAGAGGCACAGTCACCCGAGTCCCATGTGGTGACAGCATTCTAATCCATATGTGGACTCCAGAAAGGACCATTTTGGTCCTGTGGTCTGATCATCTACACAGAATATCTCTCAGTAATTCCAGCAGCATATGCAATGACTTGTCATTGAAGAACAATACATCTTTGGACAAAATACATGAATACTCCAAGTGATGGAGAATCCAGCACATCCCATTTATGAGTTGTGACAGTAGTTAATAATAACCCCTAAAATGTCACCAATTTGCACCTTATTTCCAGATGGAACTGGTCAAAAGTCAAACTTTCATCCACTTGATTGTGCCACGTTTTTGTCCGCTAACTAAAAGAGCCCTCTGTTATCTGGAGTGGGCCCACCATGTTGCCTTGAGTGATTTCTAGGAAAAAGCCAACCAGACACTCTGGCAAGTACAAGCAGCTGTACAGGCAGCCAGAGCAGGGACCTTGGACATTCAGAGAACATGCCACAGTTCTGAATGGATTGTATTTGCCCTGTGCTGATTGGTTGTTTACATCAACATTCTCCCCCCCGCCACTCTTACAGGCTCTTCTCCTCAGTTTCATTCCACAATGGCTTCTCTTATCCTAATCTTCCCTGCCCTGTCCCCATTTCCCATTCAGCTGAAAAAATAATCATGGAACTCATGAGCTGGGATTCTGACATGGTTATTTTTAATATATGGCATGGGCTAGTCAAAGGCAATGGACAAAAATTAATGTAAGGTGTGGCCAGTCCATGATTTTTACTAAAAAAGAACTATGACAAAAAGGGGAACAGGGGACTTCAGCACCCAAAGCTGCTGCAGCTCCATGTTTTACCCCACACTGGATGGTAGCTGCAGGGTGACCTTATTTCCCAAAGAGAAAACAGGGCACCCAAAAACTCTTGCTCAAGGATCCCCTCTGCACCTCCTACTCTGCTATGAAGCTGTTGCTGGAAATCTGTGGAGTGCTCCTCAAGAGGCCTGTCGCAGGAACCCTGCCACAGACCCCACTGGCTACCAGCTCCAGACCCTCGGCCCCTGCAGCTAAAGCAGAAAAAGCCACATAGGTCTCTGGAAGCCAGGGATTCCATGGCCTCTGTGATTTACTACAGAGACTTTGCTGGCAACACAGATTACTCAGCTTGTGTGTTATGGTCCCTCCCACACCTGTGTCTGTCTTACTTAAATTGTAAACTTTTTAGGATGAGGTCTGTCTGCTATTCTGTACTACACATGACACAAAGGGATGCTACTCTTGACTGGCCTTGAGGTACTCCCAATATGGCCCTTTTTTGTCTCAAGAAATGGTGGTTAGCAGCAGTGGTGAGGAGCTATGGGCAGTGTTTGAGTCTACAGCTTCACTCGTGGCCAATTAACATAATTACAGAATCATAAAACACTAGAACTGGAATGAATCTTGAGAGGCCATCAAATCCAGTCCCCAGTCCTCTCAGCAGGACCAAGCAACACCTGTATCATTCCTGTTAGATATTTATCCAACCTCTTCTTAAATATCCCCAATGATGGAGATTCTACAACAACCCTAAGTAATTTATTCCTGTACTTACCACCCTGACAGTTTGGACATTTTTCCTAATGTCCAACCTAATCCTACTGAAGAACAGGCACCTGTAAATCATGTTCAATGGTAAGGTATGGAATTATACTACAGATGAGCTTTGTATCATATGCACACCTTCCATCTCTTCCAAACTTTAAACTGATTAGATCCAGATTGAGGAAGGCTGGATTCCCAATGCATGTAATCCAGACACTGTCAGACTCTGGAGAAGTCTGAATTCACTGAGGTTCTGGATCCAAATGTCACAGCTTTTGATCATGATAAGACACTAGGTTTGCTAATGAGGCACAACATTTTCATTATCCTGTTGAATTTCTTCTTCTTGATCACCATGTCCACATGGTCATTCAAGAGGATTGAAAAAAGACCCAGGCAAATATCAGCATGAAATGATGTCCGGAGAAAAGAACGGTAGGATGAAGATCAGCATTCAGGAAGCTCCCCAAACTTTGGGTAAAAATAAAATCAAAATGAATAAAAAGCCTTTGGTTCTTCATGGAGGTGCAGGAAATATAAAATCCTGTAAATGTGGTTGTGTTCTGCTGCAAAGAGGTTTAAAAATATAATAAGCAGAGAGAGTATTAGTTGTTCAGTCAGAGCCACAGCAGCTTCCCCTTGGGCTCTTTAAGGAAATCTGCACTCCCATGCAATTATTAAATGTCCATTTTCTAGGTCATCTGAAGTTAATTTTAATTATATTATTATTCTATGTTATGTTTAATGCTGTTCTGCTCCTTGTTATTTCTAGTTGCATTAAGGTAGCACCTAAATGTCAAGACCTCATTGTGTTAGGTGCTGTAAAGATTCCCAACCTGGATGAGCTTACAGTTTAAATAGATCAAATATAGGGGCTTGTTGAGGGAAAGGGGAAGCCCTGGTTTAGTCTCATATTTCCATCTCTCTGCTCTCTGGCAATGCAGGCCTGGAGAGTACATCAAGTGTACCATGTGATTTAGTCTTCTCAGGGCCTGGATAACCTGCTGTACCCTTGGTAGTAAAGCAGAACCTTTCAAATGAAGTAAGAGAGACCCATGATTGAGAACCAGGGTCAATCTCTACTGCTGTCAATCCATACAGGAACATCACGTAGCAAGAGATACCCAGCGTGGTCATCATCAGTTACAAGACATTCAGAACACCATGGACAGCAACAGCACAAGGTTCTTCATACCACCCGAAGTGTTTGAGACTGGAGTAGGAGGTGTTAGCACATTCTGCTCTCCTCACTGTTCCCAACTGCCCACGATTGACTCCCAGAGTATCCTGGGGGCATCACAGACTGAAGGCTGTGATCCAGGGAGGGGAAACTGGAGGCATACAATGTGATAGGCAAAAGAACTCTGAAGCAGCCGTTACTGTTAGAAGGAACTATAGGATGAATAAAGGAAAATGTATCTCTTGCATTAGCTTGCATGCAAGCTTAGGGAATTAGTCAACAATTGGTGATTCAAATAATCCAGGATGGTATGCAAGGAAATTTGCCTTAGGAAATAAGGGAACCATCGTGGGAGAATGCTACAGACATTAACAAGGGGAAAGATAATTAATGGCATGGTGGAAAATGGTAAATTTTACCATAAAGAACAAATGGTGCTACAAGCATATTGTAGTAACTGTACAACCCAGCCTAATGATTGATATCTATTCAGTGGTACTTATGGGAATCCAGCTAGCAAAAAATTGATTAGGTATTCCACTGATAATCCATCATTCCTGGGCATGTAAAGAAAACCAACAGTGGAAAACCATTAACATATTATGTAGTGAAACTGGAGCCCTGCTTAGCTGGAAAAAGGGATAAACAGTGAGGTGGCAAAATTTGCAGATGACAAAAAACTACTCAGAATAGTTAAGTCCCAAGCAGACTGTAAAGAGCTACAAAAGGATCTTAATAAATTGGGTGATTGGGCAGCAAAATGACAGATGAAATTCAATGTTGGTAAATGCAAAGTACTTTACTTTGGAAAATATAATCCCAACTATATATATAAAATGATGGGGTCTGACTTATCTGTTGCCGTTCAAGAAAGAGATCTTGGAGTCATTGTGGATAGTTTTGAAAACATCCACTCAATGTGCAGCAGCAGTCAAAAAAGCTAACAAAATGTTGTGAATCATTAAGAAAGGAACAGATAAGACAGAAAATGTCATATTAACTCTATATAAATCCATGGTATGTCCACATCTGGAATACTGTGTGCAAATGTGGTCCCCCCATCTCAAAAAAAGATATATTGGAATTGATAAAGATTCAGAAAAGGGCAACAAACATGATTAAGGGTATGAAATGTCTGCCATATGAGGAGAGATTGATAAGAGTGGGACTTTTTAGCTTGAAAAAAAGATGATTAAGCGAGGATATGGTAGAGGTATATAACATCATTACTGGTGTGAAGAAAGTAGATAAGGAAATGCTATTTACAACTTCTCACAACACAAGAACTAGGGGTCACCAATGAAATTAATAGGCAGCAGGTTTAAAACAAACAGGAAGAAATATTTTTTTACACAACACAATTAACCTGTGCAACTTCTTGCCAGAGGATGTTGTGAAGGCCAAGACTATAGTAGAGTTTAAAAAGAGTTAGATAAATTCATGGATGGTAGGTCCATCCATGGCTATTAGCCAGGATGGGCATGGAGGGTGTTCCTAGCCTCTGTGTGCCAGAGGCTGGGAATGTGTGACAGGGACTTGATCACTTGATGATTACCTTTTCTGTTCATTCTCTCTGGGGCACCTGGCATTGGCCACTTGCAGAAGACAGGATACTGGGATTGATGGACCTATGGTCTAGCCCAGTATGGGTGTTCTTATGTTCTATATCTTGACCAATTATTTTTATTGAAAGAAGAACTCAGCTCCAAGACACAGCCTAAGACCAGAGCTGTCAGAACTCCTTTGCATGATCATGAGGAGTAGCAGCCATCAGCCAGAGAGACTGACTTTGTCTGGCCAACCCAGGAAGTCCGCCTAGTCTTCTAACAAGGGTGTTAACCAGGCTAAAAGGTTGTGTCGATTGGCCAAGAATGATAGTGATGTAGAACTGTCACTCGGTGCTTTGTCAGGGGTGAATCTACATTTATTCACTTTTATGGCTTTTTTCAGTACTTCAGCCACTTCAAAAATTTGTGGCATCTCTCATAAATCCAGAAGAAAACTCAAAGTTCTGCACCAGTGGGAAGCCTCTTTTTTCATTCATTTCAGCCATGTGACATTCTAACCACACTGTATAATACAGAGGAACCATCTGTTGTTTCAAAGGACCCCTCTACCTTTCCTCCATCCTTTGGATTAATGGGATGTATCAGAAAGGCCTGTTACAGTCTAATATGTCAAATACCTACTTTAAGGATGTTCTGAGACTACAGCCTGAAATGATGTGCCTTGTCAAAGATGTGGTTAATGAGTCCTCACTTCATTGGGTGAGATAACTGATCTATTACAATGTACTCTGTCAAATTGCCATGTTATGGAGTGTTAGAAGTAGTTTCAGGCTCAGCCAGGCCACACTGAGAAATGACAGATATTGCAAAAGCCTGTGGCCTCAACATTGGGGAATAATATGGAGCACCAGGGACGCATTTTGAGAGGCAGTTGAACACAGATTGTCTCAAGGCAAGATTTTTCTGAAGCAATAAATATTGGTCTATCTCTGCTCCCACTGAGCTTAATGGTAATTCTCCAATTGGCTTCCAAGGGACAAGTCCCGCCAACATGGAACTCTTTTGAAAATCCCATCCTGGGCATCAAATTCAAGGTTTTCAGTAGCAACTCCAGTATGTGCTGGATACATCATGAAAAAGTTCAAAAGTATTAAATGAACTGGACTGTTCCCCAGAGCTAACTATTAAAATTTTATAACAAAACCCACTTTTTCTTCCTCTTAGAAAATTTAGTGAACATTAGAGACTGAAATCTATCTGATTTTTTTTTCCTTGATGGTGGTGGTGGCCCAGTTCTCTCTTTTTATTTCAGCTCCATTCATTCACTCTTATTTTTTCACTTAAGGGTCTGTACAAGGTGCCCTGTAGGGCAGTACGTACCCAGTGATGTCTGAAAATGGAGTGCCCTCCATGGAAGCAGCTTGAACACATAGTTCGTCAAAGACAGCTTTCTGTTGAAGGTGAGCTCTTAGCAATGGACAGGTCCTAGTCCTCTGGCATTGCATTTTAAGCAAGGAGGAAGTAAATTGTTCTCTATGGCTACATCTACACGTGAAGCCTACATCGAAATAGCTTTTTTCGATGTAGCGACATCGAAATAGGCTATTTTGATGAATAACGTCTACACGTCCTCCAGGGCTGGCAACGTCGATGTTCAACTTCAACGTTGCGCAGCACCACATCAAAATAGGCGCTGCGAGGGTACGTCTACACACCAAAGTAGCACACATCGAAATAAGGGTGCCAGGCACAGCTGCAGACAGGGTCACAGGGCGGACTCAACAGCAAGCCGCGCCCTTAAAGGGCCCCTCCCAGACACAGTTGCACTAAACAACACAAGATCCACAGAGCTGACAACTGGTTGCAGACCCTGTGCCTGCAGCATGGATCCCCAGCTGCCGCAGCAGCAGCCAGAAGCCCTGGACTAAGGGCTGCTGCCCACGGTGACCATAGAACCCCGCAGGGGCTTGAGAGAGAGCGTCTCTCAACCCCTCAGCTGATGGCCGCCATGGCGGACCCCACTATTTCGAAGTTGCGGGACGCGCAATGACTACACGGTCCCTACTTCGACGTTGAACGTCAAAGTAGAGAGCTATCCCCATCTCCTGATGAGGATAGCGACTTTGACATCTCGCCGCCTCACGTCGAAGTTAACTTCGAAATAGCGCCCAACGCGTGTAGCCGTGACGGGCGCTATTTCGAAGTTAGTGCCGCTACTTCAAAGTAGCATGCACGTGTAGACACGGCTTATGTTACATCTGCTTTATGCTATGCCAACAGCACAAAGCAGGCCTACACCCAGTCAAACAGAGTACAGGAGGGTACCTGCAAGGTATGGGGCACCTCTGGAATTAGGGTACTTTATCACCCTCCTTTCCTCTGGTGGGGTTATATGGCTCAGGCCATGGAAAGGGTTCATGGTCTGGAATACTCTGCAGCTTGGTCATTGTCAACAGCCAAAGCAGCCTCTAGAAATCATTGGCAGGTTTAAGTTACATCCAGAGACCAGCTCAGTGCCCTGACAGCCTTATGATGACCTCCAGCCCTATGATTCCATGACCAGTGACCCTTGAGGAAGAGTTAAAAAATGGGCATGTGTAAACTGGAGAAAAGATGCTTAAGGGGGGTCCAGATAATAGTCTTTGAACATGTTATAAACCAGACAGTGATCAGGACAAGCAGTAATGGGCTTAATAGGTAGCAAGGGAGATTTATGTTAGCTATTAGGAAAAGCTCTCCAATTCTAAGAGTAATTAAACTTTGACAGAGGCTTCCAGGACAGACTGTGGAATTCCCATCACTGGAAGCTTTCCAAACAGGCTGGATAAACACCTGTCAGGGATGATCAGACTCCAGGTTTACTTGGGCATGCCTTACTGCAGAGGGCTGGATTGATAACTTCTCAAGGTCCCTTCCAACCTCACATTTCTCTGAGCTTATGAAAGGCAGAGGTGGCTCAAAGCCACATTCGCACCTCCCTACTCCTCTGCTACAGTATTTACACCTTGGGTACCAATACGAGAAAGTGGAGATTTTCATAAACCTGCTCCTCACCTTTGCTGGGAGCAGAGCTAACCCCATGGTAAGCACTGCTGAAAAATCACATGCATGGGGCCCTTTTATATAGCTCCTAGTGCAGCCTGGAAACCACAGGTACCTTCTTGGCCAGGTGACCCCCTTCTGTGGCACCAAAACAGGGTATACCCCTGGTTTAACCAGTGGTTATCTCCATTAAGAACAGACTTCTGACCACTTCGGAGACAGATTCATCTTACTGAGGTCCAGATCATATGATGTGAATGGAAAACAGAGTCCAGCATGAGCTGGATCTTGGCCTTGGACTTCAAAGCAAGCCTGCAACAGACAGCTTCTCTTATCCTCCATCAGCTTTGAATTCGTATGATTATGAATGAAAATAACTGAATGCAAACCTCGGGTTTTCCTTTTTAAAGTCGCCTGAAACATAATGATGACTCAATAAAGGAAAGTGAAATGATTCCCTTAATTGTTTGCTGAACCAAATGTACTCATTTATGGCTGTTACCAGAAAGCTGGGGTGATCAGTGTAATGTGATTCAAGGTGGCAACTACGGATGGGGGGGAGGGGAAGAGGGTGAACTTTTAAAAGAACCCTCTGATGCTTGTGGTTGGTGCTGCTGCTGCTGCTGCTGTTGTCTTAGCTACTTCAGGTCTGGGATTCAATTGGCTGTTAAGGTTTTTAATAGTGATTGGGGTTGCAGTGCCAGTACAGATAACAATATGGTGCCTTGCCTATTTATCAGTTTAATCATTATGCACGCAAGACAAATTGCTACCTTCCTTCAGAGGCTGATGAGCTCTTCAGAGCATTATTGCCGGAATAAATGTGAAAAGTAAAGTCAGAATTTTCAAAGGAGGGAGTGATTAAGCAACCTCACCACTGAATTTTAATTAGCACGACAAGGGCTATTTGATTGCTCAGTTCTAAACGCGCTCCTAACGAGAGAGCAATATCTAAGTACTTCTTCCATAATGGTCCTTTTCAAGACAGTAAATGGGTTTGCTTGTGATGTTCTGGGCACCCCTCAGCTGCTGGGATTTCAGGGGAAGTGGGGTGAGGTGAATCAATACTTGCAGGAGGAGATCCTAGCATGAGAAGATGTAGACCCACATTTGGGATGATGGGATCAGGTTCTGAGTCTACAAAACTCAGTGTAAATGATCTGAGAGAACATCACAAATCCTCACCTTGGGAGGAGATTTCTACTGTGTGGCTCCTTTCTCTAGCAGTCAAAGGCATAACACAATCCGCTGGTCAGATTCTGAATGTAGTCAAATTCAGAAGAGAAATAAGGTGGCATGTTTTTTATCAGTGAGGGTCACTAACCATTACCCATGGCTTCATGCCTTTTAGACAGGCTATCTTTGTAAAGCATGCCATAGCTTAGATATACGTGAAAGACTTAATGCAGTAAAATGGGTGAGGGTGTCCAACCCACATAAGGCAGGTTGTAAGACTAGGTTATCATAATGATCCCTTAATGATCTGGCCTTAAAAC
Organism: Carettochelys insculpta; assembly: GCF_033958435.1. Lineage (NCBI taxonomy): Eukaryota > Metazoa > Chordata > Testudines > Carettochelyidae > Carettochelys > Carettochelys insculpta. The sequence continues at coordinate 70,055,709 of NC_134144.1, forward strand.
TCTTTGGAAAATCAGAGCTCTTAAGGCATCAGTTACCAAAGGCTTGAGATAACATGGACAGAGTGATTTATGCGAATGTGAGGATTCATCTGAAGACAGAACAGTCAAGGCATTTTCCTATCCATCATGCTGTAGGCCCTATAGGGGAAGAGGTAGCGCAATGGTCTGAGTGTTGTACTACTAAACCTGGGATTGTGAGCTCAGTCCTTAAGGGGGTCATTTAGGGATCTACACAAAGTCGGGGGTGGGGGGAGCTGTTGCTTGGTCCTGCCAAGAGGGCAAGGTACTGGACTCAGTGAGGTCCCTTCCATCTCTATGAGATGTGTATTTCCATAAAAAAGTGGAATGTTGTCCTCTGCCTGACCTCCTTTGTACCTTCACACTCCTTTCCTGGATCTCTCAATAGAGATTTGTTTACAGCCTGTTTCGTTAGGGAAAAAGCTACCAAAAGCCAAGTAAAATGCAGGGATACTGTTTGGAATAACTAATTACAAATGATCCAAAAGACATTTTAACACCTATGAGTGATCTTTGTAGCAAAAGGTATATATCTATGTACAGCTTTGGTGGGGTTTATAGGAGGCTGAGCTGCAATGCTATCAAACTTCTGTATGCTTTGCTGTGCAGAAGGCTTAGGATATAGAATGCTGAATTAATAACATTCATTGCAATTATAGCGAGACATCAAGACTAATTGGAAAAGGTGTTTGATCATAAAACATAGCCATCAAAGGCTGGTTTTCTAATTTTTTCCCATAATGAATTGAAATGTGCAATGAATGGAGAAGGTAAGCAGAGGAGAAGAAAATTATGCCTAACACTGTGCATGTTGCAAACACAGGTATAATTAATTACATATTTATTTAAATAATCTTTCATAGTCTGTTAGATTGTTTTTTAAACTCCACTCTGGATTCATCTTGGTGTAATAATACCATTGCCAGGTTTACATGATTGAGCAATAATACTCAGGCACTTGGTAACTTTGGCAGAAGTTTACTTACTCGCACAAGCATCTTTACTTTATGTGAGTGATGGTCAGGGGACATTGGGGGGGAAATTTACACAAGCACATTTATCTCAGGAAGGTATGAATTCTGGGTTGTTGGCTATAGAATCTATCAATCTATAGTTTTATCTATCAGAGCTCTTGTCCTGGATAATACTCGCAGATATGAATTCCACATATTAGTTGTGTATTGTTTAAAACTTATTTCTATATATTGGTTCTAATATTCTGCCTTACATCTTCCATCAATATCACCTGATTCTTGTACCTTGGGAAACTGTAAATAGAAAATCCTCCCCAGCTATTATTTTGTCATTCCCCTTTTATTTTTCTTCTCCAGTGGTTAAGTCTCCTTTTATACGGAACTTTTTTCAGGGCTCCGATCACTTCCATCATTCTCAGAACTCCCTTTTTCTGAAAACTGAACACTAGCCCAGGTAAAATAGACTTTAATAACATTACAGCTTTCTTGGTGTTATTTTCTGTCCCATTCATTTTCTGAGCTACTGTGGCCTAGGATATAAAGCTTTCAACCTATCCATGTGTAACTACTAGACTGTGAGGGGGAAAATTGAGATCTTTTTTATCTCAGTATCCTGGTTTATACCAGAGGTTCTCAAACTGCGTAGGGACCCAAAGTGAGGCAATAGGGACTGGGTGGGCACAGACTGTGCTCCCCCTTTTAGGGTTATGTGGTCATTTTTGTTGTTGTTAGAAGGATGTTGTGGTACACAGTGGTGCCAATAAGCCCTGTGCGCCCCGGGGAAAGGTGGGGGCAAATCTCCACACTGAAGGGGTGAGACCAAGAGTGGAGGGGGGTGGGCTTAGGGTAGTCAGCCCACAGTGCCACCCAGACAACAGCACTCCCCCATATTCCTCCCACACACACCTTGAGAGCTTCAGGCAGCCAGAGCAGCACGGCTGTGGCATTTCAATACAGCCCACAGCTCGAGCCACCACCACTGCCAAACACCAGGCCTGAGGGCAACTGCCCCTTTGCGCCATCCCCATGAGGTAATGGGTTTTGAATACCCCAGCACAGGACTGTATTTTCTATTGCATTTATAGCAGGCCAGAATTAAATACCTTGTAGGGACATTAGCTCAGTAATACAGCATGGGGGAAGGAGTACTAAGTAATGACTCATGAACAGAATTTTCTGTAGGACCTCCAGGCCTATTTAGAATAACTTCTTGTCTACACTGTAGTTAGACACCTGCAGATGGCCTAGGACAGTTGGCTCGGGCCATCAAGGCTCAGGCTCAGGATAGAGGGCTGCTTAATTATGGTGTGGACCCTGACATCTTGAAAGATCATGGAACCATCTTAAATCAAACATCTATGCCATAACTATACATCCTCTTAGCTCAAGACCTGCAAGCCTGGGTCAGCTGGCATGGGAAAACCACATGTTCTTACTAGCAGTCTAAACATATCATTACTCACAAGACAGCCCAAACGTTCTTTAAAAAATATATATTTTGCCACAATGTATTGAAGACATTTGAATCTGTGGAGATTTGAAGAGCTCTAGTTAGTGCCTGCAGTAAACAAAACCTTTATTTATAAGCACTAGATAACTGAAACACAAAATGAAAAAGATTGCCTAGAAAAGATCACGTACAAGTGTTTAGAGCTGTCAGGAAATTTCCCAATGGAACAGTTTTACATTGCAAAATGCTCATTCAATTAAACTGGAGCATTTTGCAAGGCTGTATCAATTCAACTGAAATTAGAAGAAAAAGATTAAAAAAACCCATTTCTTAATTTTTAATTTTCTCTTAATGTAATCTAAAAATGGAAGCCAAGAATGCAAACTATATCAAAGCAAAGCATTTCAATCAATTTGATTTGATACTTACACAACCTTTTTCTTTTAGATTCTTTCATTCCATGGGAAATTAATACATTTTGACTTTGCATAATGATTCAGGACAAAAGGAAATTTTGACATGTTGGAACTTTCATGTGTCAGGCTCTACAGAGATTATTAGTCTTTATGATTTTTTTATATCATCCTTCAATGGCTCCCCTCTTCCTTGGCTACTCCATGCAAGAAATAACAAAGATAAAATTGGCTGGACTTCAGAAGATATATGCGCAACCTTGTTTATTTCCTAGTAATACAAAAACGACATGTATTAAAGTCACACACTGCAAGCCAGTCATCACTCAGCAAATAGACAATATTAAAAAAAAGCCTAGAAGATGTTAAGTTGGCTGGGACTTTGGCGTCAACAGCACTTTAGAATAAAATGTCTGGTGCCAAGTTCAAAGAAAGAGAGTATTTAATTGTTCTCACCTATATATTGGGAATGTACAAATATCTGAGATTCTGATACAAGGGGAAGTGTTAATTGCTCACAGGTACTGTGCAAAATTGAAGAAATATGCATTGTCAGGGTCCTAGTACAAAAAGGAAATGATGACTGTTCTCAAAATTTATTTTCTATGATATTTCAGAGGCATTAGAGTAATTGAGATGGACAGAGAGCAATTTTCAGTGTGGCACACAAATTTCAGGCTATGATAATGTATCATCAGCATGGAGGTCATAGAGAGGATACCAAGAGCTCAGCCCTAGAGTGTATCTGAGATGACAGCCTGGAAGTTCATAAGTGTCAAACTAAAGTGGGATTCTTACTAGCAATGCCTCTTGGTGGTACCCTACAGCCAACCTGGAATTCCTCAGCTGCTCATTACAGGCTATAGCATGGGTTAATATAGAAACCAGCCGGCACAGGATGCAGCTCACAAAGAGCACAGCCCGGGCAAACCAGAGCATCTGATGGAGAAAGACAGTTTTTCAGGGGTAATCCTTAGATACTGCTGCAAAGGAATGCAGTATCTCACACTCAGGCAAAATCAGCCATCTGAGGAAAGATATTCCTTGTCATGTGCAATGAGTGCAAATCCAAGATAAATGTATATTATGCTTTGATAAGAAGAATTTTTCCCGAAAACTACATGGTGCTAGAGGGCTGGGTTGGATTAATGCTGTCAGTGGAGAAAATGATAAATTATGTTCAAAATCAATCTGCAAATCCAATGTTTGACATATTTAGTTGACTACAAAAGTGCACAAAACACACCAGCCATTAGGGTTGGTTTATTTTGCAAACTTCTGAAGTAACAGGGCCTAGGATAAATGTAGACATGGATGCTGCATATCAGACTCAGAATACACTGGCCAACCCTGGCCAACCTGAAATGAGAGCCTAGAACTAAAATAGACAGGAATATTAAAATCAGCATTATTGCATTTGAGCTGTAGTAAATCAGGTTACTCCTTAAGAACTGTTCTAATTAAGGCTTGTTTAATTAGTGCCATTCAGTCAATTTTATTTGTGCTTTATTTTATTTTGCTCAGTTTATTTCTGTTATCCACTAATAATAGTCATCAAGATTCACTAACAGTGAAATTTTCTGTAAAGCCTTAAAAAATACACCGTATAATGGCATATTTGTGTTGTAATGCATCTTTCCACACACTGTCCGAATGCCATTTAGGGTAGGTATTAAGAACCTAAGAACAGTCATACTGGGTCAGACCAAAGGTCCATCTAGCCCAGTGTCTTTTCTTCTGGCAGTGGCTGGTGCCTGATGCCTCAGAGAGAGAGTACAGAATAGATAATCATCAGGTGATCCCTCTCATTTTCATTCTCTGACAAACAGATGCTAGGGACACCATTCGTACCCATCGTAGCTAACAGCCACTGATGGACCCAACTCCCATGAATTTACATAGTTTGTTTTTGAACTCTGTTAAAATTCTGGTCTTCACAACATTCTCTGGCAAGGCGCTCCATAGGCCAACCATGTGTTGCATGAAGAAAAATTTCCTTTTGCTAACTTTGAGCCTATTGTCCATTAATTTTATTTGATGACCACTAGTTCTTATGTTATAAGCACAAATAAATAACTTTTCCTCATTCATTTTTTTTCACACTAATCATGATTTTATAAATTTCTATCATAGTCTCCCATTTTCTAAGCTGAAAAGTCTGAGTGTTTTTAATCTATCTTCATATGACACCAGTTCCAAACCCTTCATCATTTTTGCCCATTTCTGTAGATTTCTAATCTACCATGGCCAAGGTCTGGCCATTCCCTGTGTATCCTGTGCTTCTTTGAAGTTATTGTATGACTCAGAGGCTTGCTGGGATCCTCCATATTGCCCCTTTCAATTTTCAAGAGGCCAGAGTCACATCTTACTGAGCCATCCACATCACTGGCACAACCAAAGGATTGGGGTGAAACCCTTCCTTAATACTGCCACCCCTTCCTGGAAAAGACTTTCCGTGGTGTATGGAGTGTTGAAGGAAAACTCAGGCCTGCCTACCACTCTGAATTTCTGGTGCAGGAACCCTAGGTAGCAGCAGTTGACAGGGGTGTGGGCTGGGGAGGTCCCTAGTTCCAATGTAGCAGTCTTCTCCCAGGGCCATTTCCCCAGATGCCTCCTTAGTACCTTCTGTCTGGTACTTGAGTGCCTCTTTCCTTCTTCAGCTCAAGTGCTCTTACTCAGCCTTTCAGCAATGCACTTCCTCCTCTCAGTCCTTCCCTCTTCTCCTTACTTCCTCACCCCATTATCTGAGGGGAAACATTCTGAAGCAGCTCAGAAGGCCTTAATTGGTTGCAGGTGCCTGAGTAGCCTCTTACTTGGCTTCCAGTGCCTGCCTGCCATGATTACGTGGCAGTACTATTTGGTGGTTTATTCAGGAAACACAACCATTCACCCAGCTTGCGGTATGTCTGCTTTTCACAAAAACTATTGTCGCCAGCTGCCCTGAGTCTGTCACACTACATTAATCTAATCCCTTGGGCAAAAAAACACTCCAAAACAATTATATCCTAAAAGGATTAAAATCAAGAGGGCAAATAAAAATAATTTAAAATGTATTTTAATATGATTTTAATCCAATATCACCTCTCAACCTTGATTATTTGAGACCATCTCATGATGAAATATTTGAGGTTGGCAATATAATTGCATTCATGTTCTTTACCGTATCTGGTACAGTCTACTCTAATATAAGGTATAATAATTTGCTTTAGCACAGCAATCTTAGACTGTCTTGTAAAATAAGGGCCTGGTTGCTGTCCAGTAAAATTAAGAGAATCTTTCCTAGTGAAATTTATATCAGGACCTGTATTTGAACATGTGCTTCCATACTGACTTCAACTGGAGTATTGGTCCAGTTTTGGGAACCACATTTCAAGGAAGAGGTGGAGAAACTGGAGAAGGTTCAGAGAAGAGTAACAAGAATGCTTAAAGGTCTAGAGAACATGTGCTATGAGGAAAGACTGAACAAACGGGGCTTGTTTAGTTCAGAAAAGAGAAGACTGAGAGGGAACATGATAACGGTTTACAAATACCTAAAAGAGTGTTACAAGGATGAGCGAAAATGTTCTCCTTGGCCTCTGAGGATAGGGCAAGGAGCAATGGGCTAAAACTGCAGCAAAGGAGGCTTAGGTTGGACATTAGGAAAAACTTCCTAACTGTCAGGGTAGTTAAATTCTGGAATAAATTACCTAGGGAGGCTGTGGAATCTACATCACTGGAGATATTTAAGAGCAGATTAGATAGACATCTATCAGGATTGGTCTTGATGGTACTTAGTCCTGCCATGTGGGCAGGGGGACTGGACCCAATCACTTCTCATGGTCTCTTCCAGTTCTAGTCTTCTATCATACTATGTTCTTGTATAAAACAATGAGCCAAGTGCCAAACACTTTCTTTAGACCCTAGTCCTCCGTGGGCTCTGGGCTATTTTTTCATGTCTTTTCAATTCAGCGCTACAGCTGTTGGAGTTAGGAAAGGCAAATCAATGTACATTTTCAAACTGGCTCCTCTGACTTACTGCAGAAGCATTTTTTAAATGATGGGTTGTAAAAATATGCTTTTCATCTTAGTAACCAAAGTAAACATATTGGAGCAGGCTTATGAGGCACTGGAGGTTATTGAAAAATGTAATCAATGTTCTGTTGCCTCTGGAATCTGGATGGAGTCATAAATGGCAGTGAAGCTGAACTCAGAGGCAAACTGGTTCCTTTGGACATGCTTGGGGAAGTGTTTTCATTCTGGTGATGCTTTTACAGCAACATTTAATTTGGCTGCCTCACTCTGCCCCTGTTTCACGTCCTTACTGCCCCAGATTGCATTACTGAATTGATTCCCCTAAGGATACCATCTGGTGATATTTAATATGTAGTGCCATTTTATAAATCAAGCTGCACTTTATAATTAATTAGCCAATTTGTGTTTTTAATAAACAAAATCTGCTTTATTTTCTAAAAAATGCCTAGCTTTTAAATAGGCTAGCAGTGTTTGTACACGTTATTTATTATGTGGTCTCTTTTAAATTAAAAGAGCAGAAAGGATCTTTAAAAAGAGTTTCAAGTATATCTGATTGGAAATAAATGTTCTTTTTTAGCAATTTACAAAAACAACAATGCCAAATGACAGCAAATGTCATGCCTGAATTTGCAAGTTTAAGAGAGCTTGAGCATTTATAAGAGGAATTGCAATGGAAATAATTTGGCATTTTTTTTTAAAATTGCATCAGGCATTCATTGCAATCAAATGGTATTCTAGTCTATTGAATTACGATCACACACCATCCTTTATTATAGTATCTTAAATAAAAATATTTGGTTTTGGTGTCCGAACTGACCACAACCTACATGAGGGCCCAAATGCAGTGTCTACTAAACATATAGCAAGAAACAGCCCTTGCCCCAAAGAGGTGAACTAAATTTTTGTTTACAAGAGAAAAGGATGGGGTATATTACCCTTGGCTTGATGTTTTAGTTGGAGGCCCATGACAGCAACCAACATTGAAATCTTCTGATTCTATGAGAACTATTTGTTGGTCTGACATGCTTCATCTTTTGGAAGTGTACACCATGAATAATAGACTAGAAATCAGTAGAGCTGTACCAGAGCAAAAGTGATGTGACAAAGGGGAAATACAGCCTTTGTACCATTGGATAATAACTCAATGTAAAAAGCCCAGTCTGCTAGTGTTTGCGCTGCCTTCTCTTCCTGTCTCTTTCCACTGGACAAGGCTACTCATTCCATACATCATGCAGCTTTCACAGTGACTAGTGCTCCCATCTGCTGCAGCACTGATCCCTCATATAGTAAAGACAAGCCTTCTTTCTTGCTAGGGTAATAACCAGAGTTGCAGCCAAACAGGATGGAAACAACCAAGTCCACAAGCACTTCAGATTGAGCACCTGCTTCAATGCTTCGTTGAAAGTCAGGACTATTAAAACAGCAGCATTAATTATCCCACAAGGTCCCAACTTGGTTAGCCTTTCTGCATTCCAGCTAGGTTCTCACCCTCTCCGTTACCACATCAGACTGGAAGATAGAGGAGATAAAGTTTTTTTTTTCCAAGGCCTCACCACCAAGGGCCTTTTGCATTACACAAACACATTCAAGCTCAGGAGCATCACCTTTGGCAAGGTCTTCCATAGCCAAGGTCTTGCTGCTGAGTTCTATCCCTTATGTCTCAAAGCCTGGAAAATAGCTGTCTTGTTCACTCATGGGCTCATAGGCTAAACAGTCTGTTCAAATATTTTATAACAGCCCTTGGAATCTGAATTTAATGGAGGTTAATGCAGATTGTGGAGCATGAGTGTGATGTGTTCATGCCAACTTCTCTCACTGATTGTGTGCCCTGTGCATATTACTCAAGGTGTAGCTCTCATTTCAGTCTGAGATAGAACAAGCTAACAACAAGTTAATGAATTCATGGATCACCAGTGGAAGGTTGTCATGGAGAATAAAGATCTTTTGGCCAGCCAAAGTTGTTAAAACTAATTTTTCATCTCAGTTGTAAGTTCAAGAACAGCAAGGAATCCAACACAACCCTGAGACTTTGTACCACCTTTGAGTGTCAGTGGTTGGATGCCCTCAGCTGAGAGAGAGTCAGACAGATTAACATTCCAATATATTTCTCAAAGGGTTTCCACTTTCAATCACCACTGCTTCTGCCTTTAAATCTGAGCCAGAGGCTTTGAATCTTCTGATTATCTCATCCCATCACCTGAAGATGGTGGTGGTGGTAAAGGCTGGAACCATGATGAAGTGGAGAGGGAGCTGAGTGTCAATAGGGAACTGTTGGCCACACAGTCAGGATCATATAAGTGGTCTGATACATGTGGAAAGGGTGGGTAGTATTTAACATTGTCAGATCATACACCTTTGGTTAGCTAAAGACAAGGCAGTTCTACGACTGCTGTGTTTAATAAATGACTCCAGTGCAAGCTTCCAGTCCTGAAAAAAAATGGAGACTAAATTGCTATTTACTTGCAGAACCTTCACCAGGCTAGCTTTTCCAAACTGACTCCCTCAGGTGGCTCAGGCCTGGTCTACATTATCCGCCTTCCCCACGTTGATCTAACCTATGCAACTCCAGCTACTGAAATAGCATAGCTGGAAGTTGGCATACTTACTGTGGTGTCTTCTGTGTGATGAGGTTGACGGGGCTAATCTCCCATTGACTCTGACTACTCTTTGCATCCTGGTGGAGTACTGGAGTCAATGGAAGAGCACTCAGAGGTTGATTTATTGGGTCTAAGCAGATGCGATAAATTGACTACTGGTGGATCGATGCGGCAGTGTCAACCCACCATATAGTAAAGACAAAACTTTGGTCTTTTCCTAGTGTAATCATTTCTAGGCATAACATGGTAGTTCACTGTTCATGTCTATTCAGTGCTCAGTCCCTACGCCCATATGGCCAACAAGGACAGTAGTTGTGTTGGAGCTGGATGGAGCAAATGGGAATTTGGAAAATTGGACATGGGAGGAGACAGCGGTTGACAGCACTGAAATGTGAGCATCTGTTTGCTAAGTTGTGCGATGAGACCACTATTTCCTTACACATAAATCACTGGACAGCCACTGGGAAGTGATGGCTTTCAATCATGGATAATGTAGGCAAAGCTTCAACCAGTGATCTAGAAAGACAAGGCAGAAGGGGGCTAATTCAAACAGTTAAGTAACCCATTCCCCTGCTCCACAATGTGTTTTGCACACTGAGTAGCACAGAACTAAATGGATAAGTATTCCACTGATATGGGTAAGAAAATAGCTTAGGGGACTCCCAGGCCGAAAACCAGTCTTGTAAAACTGCCTCTCTCAGAGCCATTAAGTTCAGCACCAGCAGCCGACTGCTTCCATCTCCAGCAACCTGCTGTCAGCATTAAAAGACAAAGCTTTTTTTTTTTTTTTTTTTTGTGACATGAACAAGGACTGATGATGGAGGAATTGGCACCACCAGCCTCTTACTGCAAATCCTATACAGCTGTCACGTTCAGAAAATACCTGCGGTGGGGAGGCCCAGAAGTGGTATGAATAGAGAGATTCTACAGTGATGTGGGAGAGCACAAGGCAGAGAAGTGCCTGGTGTGGGGGTGGTGGACTTCTCCCCAGGGTTGCCAACAGTCAGGACATTCACAGACACTGGATAACAAAGAGCTAAAATCAGACCTGTCTGTAAAATCCGTAAAAAATATTTTGATAGTTTAAAAAAAAATCACTGAGCTCTGGAGTCCCTCCCCTTAGCCCTGGGGTGAGCTCCACACCATGGGGCAGGTTAAAGGATTCTACACTTCCCAGGGCAGGGCCGGAGAAGGGAATTGTGGCCCAGTCCCTTGTGGCTGGGTAGCCGCGTGGCTAGATTACTGAGTAGGTGGGTAGAAACAGGGGGGTTGCTTGCCTCCTGCCCCCCCCAATCACTCCCTAGTTAGTCCTTAAGCTTGGGGCATGGCGCCCAAAAGCCAGATTCCCATCAGCTGGAGTCTCTCGGGATGTTCCCCACTTTTTCCAGGAAGGTACATGGGGGATTAGTAGATCCCGTGACTGCTGAGCAGACAGGTTGTGGTTCCTGTCCCGAGACCACTGAACCTATTCCTGTCTTCCTGCCAGTCAGCCCCAACTGAGCCAGGTCCCTTCATTTTTTCCTGCCTACAGGCCTGGCATTGGTTGCAGGTAAAGCTAGCTAGGTCCAGAGGCTTTCTTTAAGACCTAGCTCATCAGGCCCTCCTTCCTTCACTCCCTCTCAGGACTTCTCCTGGTGGGGGCTGCTGTCTGGGCTGCTCACCTCTGCCTCCAGCTTTGAACTCTTCTTTGGCATCAGTAGTGTCAGTATAGCAGACAGTTTTGGTGGGTGAGCATGCAGCACACAATCCTGTTAGGCTCCCTGCATCTGGGACTGGGCATGGCGGGCTGGGTGTGGAAGCCTCCCACTGGCTCCTCACTGGTAAGTCACAGCAGGGCAGTCACTGGTGGCATCCCATCCCAGGATGGAAGGAGGGATGGTTTGGGGCAGGAGAGAATGTAATAGGAATAGGATGGTGTCCTCGTGCCTGCCAAATGTGCTATGGATCCAGCAATCTGTGTTTTGGTCTCCTCCCTACCCCAAGCCACCGGCCTGCTCCCTGGCTCAATTGCCATCCTGGATGAAGTTTCACGTGTGCCATCACTGTCAGCTCAGCTGTGGGGCATGAGTCTTCTTTTACTTCATACCTCACATTCACAATTGTTTATGTTTATCCTTCACTTTACATGAGAATGTGTCTGTAAACCAATTGGGTGCTGGGCGAGAGAATTTGCCAGACCATGGGAGGTCAGTATTGTCTAGCAGCCTTACCAATACTTCCACTGGTCACTGGACTCTTAAAATACTTTTAGGGGTAAATTACAGCTAAATAACAGCACAGAACACTGACAGCCAGGACTGGTGGCTGGAAACAAACTTTATGGGACCATGGGAAACTTAGCCACACCCATGATCAACGGTCATCCAGCTAACTAAAATCATGCTGGATCATGGATGTTGCTGGACTACAGAGTTCTGGGTTAGAGAGGTTCACCCTGTATAGAAACCTACACAGATTAGGAAGCAGTAGAAAGTGGGGGCAGTCAATCCTTCTAAGGAAGTGACGCCAACAGCAATTGGCTGCATTGGGGCCCAGATATTTCTAGTCATGTGACGTTAAGTTATTGTCAAAGAGATAGAAGCCGACTGTGAGAGGGCAAGTTAACAAGGGTTAGTTCTGTCTCAACCACTGGAAAAATCATAGCAGCTAAATTAATAATAATAATAAATTCTTAGCTAAGGAACATACCCACAGAGGTGTATTATGAAGTCCATTCTGCAAACCCTGGAGTAGGGGTTATGCTGATGTTCAGACAAGCATGCTGGGGAGAGCTGTAATACTGCCAAGATTCCAGGCAGTGCTGGAGCCCATAGAGAAGCTCAGGTTGGGTCAACTGTATCTTAAACTGGTGCCCTGATCTGTATCAAATGTACTGTAAGCGCCGGAAGATACCCAGGATCAGCAGGGCACAAAGATGGCTAAAATCCACCATGGCCCTCCTTTTCCGTGAGTTCTCCACTGGGTGACTTATGGCTTGTCTTCATGACGTGGTGGATTGAAGTGGCAGTAATCAAACCTCCAGCAATTGATTTGTCACATCTTCTTAGCTGCAATAAATCAAACTCCAAGAGCTCTCCCGTTGACCCCGGTACTCCCCCAGGACGAGAATCAGTGGCTGGAGTCAGTGGGCAAGCGGCCCCCACTGGCCTTATCACACAGAAGACACCACAGTAAGTATGTCGACTTGCATAGGTTAGATCGATGGGGGAGTGGACTAGACTTAAGGCTGTGTCTGGCTGCAGTCAGAGCTGCAGCAGCATAGGCTGTGCCAGCCCACCCGGGATCCTGGGAATGTGCCCATGCTGCTGCCAGCAGCCCTGTGACTTCCCAATTCTTGTTACACAAGTCAGCTACACTGAGTATGTCTACATGTGCCACAGTCACACCTCTGACTGCAGTGCAGATGTGCTTCAGTGAGGGTATAGATCTTTATTCATAAGGCCCTGATGACATTTGGACACATGCAATAAAAATCACAATGTTTGCTGTAAATAGGTGTCACCTCTAAACACTGCTTAAATAATCAGCTAGCGGCATGTGTGTAGATTTATCCCATTGGCTTGTGGAATCTGGGATTTCTACCACACCATCAGCCATTTCCTGCACCAGTCGGTGGGGTTCTATGATTTATGGCATTTGAGGATGTCTCTTGGCATGATGTTTAGGAACAATTCTGATGCATCTTCTTACCTATTTTGTCTTCTATGCTTTGTGCTGATCAAGGGCTGAAGGACAGGGACCTTGCTGTTGTCTATTTTACATGCACCAAGAATTTTGCTTCCAAAGAGTTCACCTCTGTGTCCCTATTTAAATGTGTAATCCTCTGTCTCTGACAAATTAATCTTTTCCAAGCACAAGCACCCACTGTGATATTACAAGCAGAGGATTATGTTCCCGTGCAGACACAAAGCAGAAGAGGAACACACATTATCAAAAGTTCATTAAAATCCTGTTTGTTGCACACATTCTTTGCAATAAATAATAATGGATGGGGAGGGGAGTATGGAAATGCAGGATTACAGCTACAGAGCACAGAATGCTTTTAGAAAGACCTTGTAAAGTTTGCTGATCAGGTGGCTGAATGTAATTTACTTGTAGAAAGCTGGTTAGGAATTTTCTACTGATTTTTTTTCATTAATGGAAAAAGACATTTCTGCAACACCAGAAATTCCTCTGGGCTTGGAAATAAAGGATATATTGACAAATGAGCCAAGAGGTCAGACCTGGAGCAAGGAATCAGAAATATTTGTTTCAAAGAAGTGGGGGAGAAAACATATCCTAGTGAATTAAAAGAACAGCAGAGTGGTATTCCAGAGGCCTGGGCTCTGTTTTCAGAGCTCGCTCTGGCTGATCCTGGACAAATCCCCTGCCCCTGTTCCTCAGGTTCCCCAGCTGTAAATTGATGTCTGTTCTGAACTTTTTCAAGTGCTTTGAGATTGGTGAAAAGCATTGGCTTTGGCAATGGCATACTGCCTGTGCTGGGGAACTCCCTGTCATGGTTGGAAGAGGGGTAATTAGGTAATTTACTCCACTCCATCCCTACTGCCCTGCATAAAGAGAACAGAACATCTCACAGCTTCCAACACAGATAAATCCAACATCTGCACATACACAGGGTAAGCGACAACTCAGTTGTGAGGCCTGAGAACAGCATCTGGTCAATTGCCTATACGGATCCAGCCAGGCCAGTCTAAGCAGTTTGAGAACAAGAAAAAGAAAATCAGTTTACGTTTCCAAATGCTAGACATTGCCAAAGCCAGAGTAGTGGACAGAGGCAGGGAAATGCGCGGTGCCAGGTAGCATGTGAGGTGGTCGGCTGCACTCAGACAGAGAAATTATAGGGTTCGGTTCTCTCTTATGACCATGTTTTTCAGGGGTCACAGGAAGAGGGGTGTACCAGGGAGCCAGCGAGAGTATGCTGGTTCTGTGCTGAGCCATCCTAAATTATAGCAACCCAATAAAGGGACTGGCATAAGCTATGAGTATCCCCATCCACCAATGGCCATGTGAACACAGATCCCACCTCCACTCCCTTCGCTTCACTGGAGATTTTCCTTTCATACATCTTATTGTCTCCAAACGAGGTTTGAGTTATTCCCATGCAACCTTTGCAAGTCCAGAAGGGGGCCGTGGATGGGTGTATTTTTGCTGAAGTAACAACTGTGCCCACATTTGAAAATACAGTTAACTTTATGTGGGGAGAAAAGCAATCAGGAGGTTTAAGATACTTAGAGGCAATGTTGCACAGTCAAACCTAACTATAACTGACTCAGTTGAAGTGTTTCATTTTCTTTTACGTAAGACAACCAAACAATACTTAAAACAGCACAATGGAAAATGGAAACATATATACCAAATCTCTATAACTGCAGAACTGATGCATGGGGTACTTTAACCTCTCCAGGCATTCAATAATGAATTTAGAAGTAGACATTCTTCTACCAAAAAATTAGCACTAGATTATAGAGGAATTGGAATTAATTTACAAATGTGACACCTTTAACTGTAGCATGAATAGAGATCTTAACTACCTGATGGCTTACAAGGGCAATTTCCCCACACTGGATATACACAAGAATGAGACATAGCCAACTTAATTTCCTTTATTAAGTGGTCCTACTAGTAACAGATAACTTCACCCCCACCCCCACTCCCTCCACACACAATAAGTAAGCCCTGAATTCTGCTTTTCCTCTTCATTTTAATCTGAAGAAGTCAGTTTTACCCACAAAAGCTCATGACCTAATTCATTTGTTAGTCTGTAAGGTGCTAGGTCTGCTTGTTATTTGTCCAGAAGTGATGGTTACTTTATTTCAGTCACCTTGGCTTTGTCTACACTTACGAAAAACTTCGATATGGCTATGCTAATGGCCAGATCGAAGAAGACTAACGAGGCACTGAAATGCGTATTCAGCACCTCATTAGCATGCCACAGGCTGTGGCACTTCGAAAATGCCGTGTTTCACTCCCACGCAGCTTGGCTACACTGGGGTCCTTTTTGAAAGGACCCCACCAACATCTAAATCCCCTTATTCCTATCAGCTCATTGGAATAAGGGGATTTCGATGTTGCTGGAGGCCTTTCAAAAAGGACCCCTGTGTAGCCAAGGTGTGCAGGAGCGAAATACGGCATTTGCGAAGTGCCACAGTCAGTGGCATGCTGATGAGGCCCTGAATATGCATTTCAGCACCTCATTAGTATTCTTTGAGCTGGACATTAGCATGGCCCTTTCAAAGATTTTGGTAAGTGTAGACACAGCCCTTGTGACTAACTCTCTAAAATTCACCTCTGATATATGGTTTGGAACACAGAAAAATCTTTGGCATGTCTGATCTTATTTTAGCTCAATAAACCAATGATATTGGCAGCTAATTTCCCAGTTCTGGAACCAAGCTAAGACCACTCTCATCTCTTAATGCTTGGACATTAATCCACACATTAATGTTTTGCTGTGACATAGATTACAGCACACCTGTTAGATCACATGTTCTTGTCCATTTTGTCAATGACTAATTTTATCAATTAGAGCTTTTATGAGAATCCCCGATCAATTACACCATTTTGTCCATTATAATACTAGGCATCTATTTATGCATTATGTACATTTATAGACATGAGACAAAGACAATGAGCTATTGACTGCAGACTTCTTTTCAGGGAATCTGGTTTACATAATTGATAAGCTAAAGACATCTGTTCAGCCATCCATTACTGTAATCAGTTATAAAATGTATCTATAACCAAATCATGACAGAAATTACCAGCTACTGTAATCCTGATAACCTATTAAAATATACCTTTAGTTTAATTTATTAGTCATAGAAAACACCTGTCCCATGTCAGTTACGTGCAGTTCCTTTCTGGAAAGCTTGACACATTTCCCTAAGGTCAAGATTTTAGAATAAAAAGGATACACTGTAACACACTCTTGGCCTGGTAAAATTCAGCTTATTAATATAATAGGATCATCTAAAGCTGAGAATAAAATCAAAGTGGATAAGAATGTGGAAGCCTACACGGCAAAGACATCCATTTGCCCAAAACACCCCATCCCCCCAACTTTTAATATTATCTTTTAGCCATCGCTTTTGGTTAACACAGAAGAACTTCTGGAACACTTGTACAAGAAATCATGGAGTTTAATATAAATTAGCCATAAAGATTAATATTAATGAACAAAAAATAGAACCAGGGATCTATTTTGGTCCCCATTGACTTGCTGCCTGATTTTGAACAAGTCACAGTAATATAATTTCCTGAGCTATGAAATAATAACCATTATCCATCACTGCAAATTGTAACATCTAAGTTTGTAGGGTTATAAAAATATTATGCCTCTGTAGTCATCACAGGTAGATACCATCTTCCATTTTTGAGCAACATCCCCTGGTTTAGCAGTATCCCCCGTTTTAAATGTAGGTGAAAACTATCAAATTAGTAGACCATTTAAGACGAGAATAATTTTTCAGCCTGTCCCCTGTACTTCAAGAGGTGAGTATATAGCTGTACAGACCAAAGTTATCTCAAAGGTATGCTGCTGTATATATTCTGATTTGTGTAGCTTCAAAATAGATTAAAACAACTAAAGATAAGTCTGGCTTCTGCTACACTGTTTTGCATGGCAGGACGGCGTGTATGCAAGTTCTGGTCTGTGCCTTTGCGTTCATGTGTATTTTTATTCATATTTTCCAGGAGCTTTTTTCTTGTACAGTCATTTAAAGAGCAAAATTAAAAGGGGCTTGTTCCTTTCACCACCTTTATGCTAGTGGGCTGGCAAAGCAGTGAATCTCTCCTCCCAGGATCTTAGAACATGTTAGATCTGTGCATACGAAGGCCCGTGACGAACAGTGTGAAAGCAACCAGTGAAAACATGCCCAGCACATTCCTTTGCTCCTGTTTTTCTAGTTCCTTAGAATCCTAGGGTTGGGGCACACCTCCAGAGGTCATTGAGTCCAACCACCATCTGAAAGCAGGGCCAATAACTATATCTTCCCTGCTATGTCAAGCCAATACCTTGAGTAGGAGATTCTACAACTTCCCTACGTAACCTATTCCAGAGCTTCACCACTCTTCTAAGCTGTGTCTACACTAGCATTCCTCTTTTGAAAGAGGCATACAAATGAAAGAAAATAAAAATGCAATGAGGCACTGATCTACATATCTGGTGCCTCATTTGCATATTCTCCTTTCAAAAGAGCTTCTTTTGAAAAAAAAACATGTAGACCGGGCTCTTTTGAAAGTAAACGCCATCTTTGAAAGACCCCTTCTTCCTGAAACAAAATAGGAAGAAGGGTCCTTTCGAAGATCGGGTTTACTTTTCAAAGAGCCCCATATACATGGCTTTTTTTCTTTCCAAAGAAGCTCTTTCAAAAGGAGAATATGCAAATGGTGTTCCAGATATATAAATCAGTGCCTCATTTGCATTTTTGATTTCCTTCTTTTGCATGCCTCTTTCGAAAGAGGAATGCAAGTGTAGCTGTAGCTCTAGTGAAAGAATTTTTCCTAATATGCAACCTAGATTTCCTCAGTCACAACTTGAGACCATTGCTCCTCCTCTGTCACTACTGATAACATCTTATCTCCATCCTCTTAAGAGCCCCCCATCACGTACTTGAATGATGCTGTCAAAGGATGCTCACTCTTGTCTTCTGTAGACTAAATAAACACATATCCCTCCTCCTGACCTCATAAGTCATGGGTTCCAGACCCCTCATCATTCTGGTCACCTTCTACTGAACTCTCTTCAATGCATCCACATCCCCTCTGTAATGGGTGGCCCAGAACTGGATGCAATACTCCAGATGAAGCCGCACCAGTGCCGAATAGAGGGGAATAATAACTTCTCTAGATCGGCTGGCAATGATCCCACTAATGCACCCCACTATGGCATTAGCCTTCTTGGTTATAAGGGCACATTGGTGGCTCATATCCAGTGCTTTATCCATAGTAATCCTTTGGTCCTTTTCTGCAGAATTTCTGCTTAGCCATTTGGTTCCCAGCTTGTAGCAATGGTTGAGATTCCTCCATCCTAGGCACTGGACTCTGAATTTGTCCTTATTGAATCTCATCAGGTTTCTTTTGGCCTAATCCTCCAATTTGTCTAGGTCTCCCTGGACCTTAGCCCTACCTTCCAGTGCATCAACATTTCCTCCTACTTTAGTGTCATCCACACATTTTCTGAGGGTGCAATTCATTCCCTCATCCAGGTTATTAATAAAGATGTTGAACAAAACTGGCCCAGAACTGACTCTTGGAGTACCCCACTTGGAACTGATTTGAACTCTGAATCCAAAACTCAGCAAGAGCTCTAGGTTACACAGCAGGGAAGATGATTCCTAAGTAAATCAAGCTAAACAATGGCCTCTCAACCCCTAACTAATTTTGCAATGGTCCTTTTTAAACTAGAGCTCTTATAAAGAGTATGTCTTTGTGAGACCACTTTGGCCTCAACATAATAACACATTTAAGTGTATGCTTGTCTGTAACTATGTTCTCAATTCCTGTCAGAGTCAATGGAACTCAAGCATATGCTTATATTTCCGACTGCACTGGGAACTTTAAGCGCATATGTTATAACTAGCAACAATGATACACTGTGTCTCCTCTTTTCACCCTGTAAAACACAAATCTGCAAGTTAACCTGCTCCTAATTTACAACTGCTGGCATCATTTTCTGCCTTAGATATTATACAAATTTACTCTTCAAACACCATGAGCAAATATATGTCTAGTGGGGAATATTTTATCAGATGGACTTTTCAATGAAATATTTTATTTCTAAGGTGGAACAAATGGAAAGCAGCCAAAGAAATATGGTGGTAATAAAATATGCAGTCAGTGAGAGCACTTTGATAGCATCAGCAGCTGCATGGATGACTCCTAGAAAAGAATAAATCATGTTTATAAATAAGTATCGTGAGGACAGCATTAATAGATTTATTTAATTGAAAACTGTAAAGCATGTGCAATTTTTATCTCCTGCAGTTTAGCACGTTTTGTTCTTGTAAAGAGGCAGGGGAGGAAGGGTGCAGACTGCAGAGGAAGCCGTGCAAACCTATGGTTGAAGTAAATTTTTAAAAGAGTGACAAAATCCAATCTGCTTGTTGTCTGTCTGTTTCTGGTCTCAATGGAACATGTCAAAATCCAGCATGACTCCACTGAAGTAAATAGAATTACATGTGATTTACACTAGTGGATACAACAGCTCAACCTTGCCTGCTATCGTCTCCAGTAATGCTATAACTCTTGGCTATGGACAATTGGAAGGCACTGTGGTCTGGAGATTAGCAGACTGGTTTGGGACTCAGGTGAACTAGGTTTTGTTCCCATCACTGCTGGCTGATGTTGGACTAATTCTTTCTTCTTTAACTTGTTATCTATTTAGACCGGGGTGGCCAATCAATTAGGAACTAAGAGCCACAGATAGAGTGTAAAGAGTCATCTCTCTCTCTCTCTCTCTCTCTCTCTCTCTCTCTCTATGTAGATAGATAGATAGATAAAAGTAACTATATAATATGTGGCTCAATGCCCTCCTTCTCCCCCAGAGCCAGGCACCCCCAACCCGCTCCCTCCTGCCCGCTCTGACGGAATACCCTTTCCCTCCCCCAGAGCCAGGCACCCCCATGTCCCTCCTGCTCTAACTCAATGTTGGTGACTCACCAGAGCTACCACTGCCACAGCACTCTTCTTTCACCAAGCACTGGGGGGGTATGCACAGGGTGGCAGACAGCCCTCCTAGTGCGCAGATTTGAGGAGGAGCCACATGTAATGACTCAAAAAACTTCATGCAGATCAAGAGCCAGGAGCTGGCCACCCCTGATTTAGACTATAAACACTCTGAGATCAAGAACAACCTCACACTGTCTATAAAGTACATGACACAGTAGAGTCCTTACGTGGGACAGGTGCAGTAGGTGCTACTCCAACACATGGACTAATAAAAATAATCTAAAACCATTTCAGCTGAGGGCAGTTACCAGAAGTCATTGCCCATTTAAAGCTCCTCAGTGATCAATGTTAAACGAATGAGAGGCCTCAGTCACATTCTGTGCGGGCCAGGGTCTCCATTGTAAAACTCACCCTCATAGATGGCACAAACCAGTGACCCTGTGAGTAGACCCTGCAGCTGTTGCTTAAGTGAGAAATTAGTTAATCATGCATGGAGCTGAGCCAAGTGCAACGCACTCTCCCATAGCTGTCGGGACTCTATGGTGATTGCAAAAGTACACGTTTGATGGAGCTACCCGACAGGAGCAGGCTTCAGTCCATCTGGGATTATCAGCAGTAGCTTCTGCAGTGCTTTGGCCAGCCCATGACAACTGATGGCATTTTCACCACTTCCTTTGGAAGCCTATTATTCAGTCTAACTCGTCTAGTGTCAGCAACGCTTTCTGATGTACTTCTTCTGCCTCTTGGTTGCACAAGGAATGGGATGGTGGGAACAGTAGAGATTATAAATGTATTTATAAAATACGTATCATCTTCAAGAGATGCCGGAGGATGCTCAACCCTCAATCCATTCCAGGGCCCATCCGTTCCCACTCCACCCCCTCCCACAAGCCCCTACCTCTATCTTGCCTCTTCCCGCCCATTCATGCTCCACTCTTGCCCTGCCCAAATCGATTCTTCCCTGGAGCACACCACATCTTTACTCCTCTCTTCCTACCCAGTGCTGACTAGGGTGAGGGGGAATACTGGTAGCTGCTGAGCACTTTTGTAGACTTGGCGCTGAAGGTTTGTATAACCAATGGTTTGGCCTTATCTGGAATACCATGTGCAACACTGATCACCCTATATTAGGAATCATGTTGGGGATCCCGGGAAGGTTGAAAGAATGACCAAGGACCGGAAAAAGACTCCTCTGATGAGACTGAAAGACAATGCATGGGGAACATGAAGAAAGTACACCAAAGAAAGAATGGTCTAGGAAAGGTAGACAGAGAACTCCTGTATTTCCAGTCTTACAAATTTAGAAAAAGGGCACTTACAATTAAATTAAAAGGTGGGAAGTGAAAAACTGATGAAGCAATACTTGTTCTATGCTAGGCACAGGTAACCACAAGTAGTGGTTAGGCCACAGGAGTGGCCCGTCTTTACCACAGTGGGTTGCAGGAGCCTGCAGCCCTGTGGTTCCACCCTCCCCCACATGCCTCTCACACATTGGGAAACCAGAGCCCTGCTCTTACTTGTTCCTCCTACTCACTCCCAGCACATTCAGAGCTTTCCAGCTTCAGGACGAAGTGGGAGGAGCAGAGATGGAGCATGTATCAGGCAACACACAGCTCCTCTGAGTATGCTGGAAAGGCTGGAGAAAGCATAGGAAGTAAGGGGCACCCGTGCCCTCATGACAGAAAAGTCAAGGAGGTGTGCAACCAGGGGTCCATGGGCCACAGGTGGAGCCCCAGTGGTCTGCATGTGGCCAGCAGGTCACCATGGTTCTACACAATACTAAACTGTGGAACTCCTTGCTGCAGGAAGCTGTTGAGCAAGATTCAGAAAAGACTAAACATTTAAATGGATCCAGAGTTATAATTAATGACATCAAATTTTCTGGAAGAGATATTAAAACTCATGCTTCATGACTAAGCCCATCTCTAACAGGGATCAGGATTAGATGTCATGCAGGGGCAGGAGTAGATTATGCTGAATCTCAACTCTGGGGTTCTTGCATGTCCCTGAAGTCCCTAGTGTTGTTCACTGTTGGAGGTAGGATACTGGTGTTAAAGGAATGGCAATAGATGATCTTGCTTAATGGTCAGGGCAGAAGACTGGCTTAATGTTTGGTGTAGAGGTGAAAAAGCCTAGTGACCAGAGCCCAAACCAGGAGCTGATCTACAAGATACAGGGATTGAACCAGAGTATCAGCTGCAGCAGGAGCCAGGCAAAAGGGGCAGGTCAAGGAAGGAGCTCAGAGTGGAACCAGAAACACAGTTGCAGGCACAGCACATGGCAGGGTAGAAGAAAAGGCCTGGTGCCCTTGTCAGCCAATCAGGGCCAGATTAATTTGCTGACTGAGCTGAGGACAATAAGCACGTGGGTTGTGCTGTGGCACCCTGATGACTGGACTAGATGGACCTCAGGTCTGATCCAGTCAATGATTCCGCTGATCATTTTAGTTTTCTTCTCTGAATTTCCCACCATTTTTCCCAGGAAAAGACCTCTGTAGAGTTCCATGTAAAAGATGGCACCTTCATTCCTTAAGCAGCCCCACTCAGTTCAGTGGGGCACCTCCATGAGCTACACTGTATGTGACCATCTGCTGTGCCGGGTAAAGTACACAGCCATTAAACACCCACAAGTGGCTGGAGAGCTGGTGACTCCAGCTCATGGGACTCAGGCCACTAGGATCCGAAATCACTATGTAGACTTTCAGTCTCAGCCTGGAGTCTGAGCTCTGGGCCCGTGTAAGTGGCATTCCTTTCCCCTTATAGAGCTGCACAAGGGACACGGTACTCTGGGTGATGCATGACCTGCTTGGCTGCCTGTGAGCAGGACTCTGAGACCAGGTCTACCCTGGAGGAGAAAACCGATGAAAGGTACGCAACTCCAGCTGTGTGAATTACATCCCTGGAGTTGATGTACCTTACATTGATTTTCTGTGCCATCCCCACAGTGGGAAGCCAACAGGAGAAACTCTCCCATTGACTTCTTTTACTCCTCACAACGGCAACTCAGTATCAGATTTAGTGGGTCTTTACTAGACCTAATGAATCAAATCCCGGAAGATCAACCTTAGAAGTGTAACTCCTCTGATAATTATAGAGAAGCCCTGATAAGGACAAGGAGTGCAGGGCTGGGCCATCAGCCTCCTTTTTTGCCCCAAAAGGTCCACTGCGTGGGGCAACTGCACTGCACAGAGCAAACACTAGGGAGCAGTGTTAAGGCGCTGTGAAAGCCTTACCTGTACATTTCTATATCTCACCATGCTTAGATTTCTTTTACATGTGACTAATTCTGGAATTCTGGCATTTATCATTCTCACTTGGGGGGTAACTGCATCCTCCCTGTAATGCTTCTACCCTTTAAATTGTAGTTCTCCTAAATCTCAGTTAACATATTTATGCTTCTAGATAAAAACTGATACGTGATCATCAGCTGCCTGAAATCTATAGTAATGATGTTTTTAATAGACATGCTCTGTGCAAGTGTCCAGTTGGAGCTATAAATAAAATCTGCTTAATCACTATCAGGCAGTGGAGTATGTGCCTCGCCTCTCTCTCCGCACCTTCATAAACCTACATCACCCCTTAGGGGTGACATGTTGACTAGAAATGTTATATGCATTCACTACTCCAGAGCTACTTGAGGAAATTTATACTGAACCTAGCAGAAAATGTTTCATCAGATGGTCAGCTCGGTAAAATATTTTATTTCTAAGAAGGGTGAAAAGCAGGCAGCAAAAGAAATACAGCTGTAATAAAAGGAGCAGGCAGTGAAAAGGCTGTGGTATAATCAGCATAAATGTCACCCTTAACAGAATAAATTTTGTTTATAAATAAATACTGGGAGAATAACATTAATATATTTAACAGCAAAGGGGGAAGGGTGGGGAAGGTGAAAACTGTACTCCTCTGCGTTAGCACACTATGCTCCCGCAAAAGAGAGGATGTGGGATAAGGCTGGAGAGAAAAGAATGACAAGGAATTTAATGCTGCTGGTTGAACCTCTCTCATCCGCCACCCTTGGACTGGTGCTCAAAAAGAGAACTTGCAGGACCATGGGAGGTCAAAATTGCCTGGCACATTACCAACGCTCCCACTGCTTACTGGGCTCTTAGAAGACATTTAGGGGTTGTGATGGAACGGTCTGTCTTCGAAGGGGTCCTGCCCCACAGAGGCTCTCCCGCATTAGTAACCCTACATGGTTTAGTTACCCCGTCAGTCAGGTCTCAGCGGCCTAGTCCTTTCAGGTTGGGCTCAGCAGCCCAGTCACTCAGGCCCCAGTGACCTAGTCTCTTACAGTCAGGCTTCAACAGCCTAGTAACCCCCAGTCAGGCTCTGCAGCCTAGTCACTCCCCTTCATTGCCTTAATTCCTGGCCCACTTCCCATATGACCCCATGCACCTTCTGGGCCTCTACCTCTGGCTCCCATTCCACTCATCCTGCTACCAAATTCATATCAAAGTTTGCTCTTCAACCTCAGAAACAACCATTCCGTTGGCCTCAAACACTGTGTTCAGTCACCCTCTGCTATACTCCAGCTCTGTAATTTATTTTTCCCCTACATTGTTTGTTAAATTGGTTTCCTGTGAACTAACAATAGTCTAAAGAGCTTCCTTTGATTTTCAAAGTGTTTACAGAACATTTGCTCCTACTTGTCTGGTTGAAATGCTAGAGTATTTTCTTCTTATATTTGGGTCATCTGCCTAGGGATGGCTAGTGGCTCCCACATGCATATTTGCAAATCACTGGGTGATCAGACTTTGATTTCTTTTATTTTTTATGCAACCGATCTTTGAAATTCACTGCCAACACTTATTACAAATCATATAATCCCAGATGGGGGAGTTCTAAGGTTAGGACATTACATTTATCTGCATTACACACATTTATTTTCTTTGCTTTGCCTTCCCTTTGATAACTTCTTCTCTCCAGGGTTTTGATTTCTGCAGCATTATGTCATTTGTTACTGCGCACAATTTCTGATGGCTCCTAACTAAGTTGTTTTACTGTACACAGTGACCTGTTATTATGCTAAGGAGTTTGCCGGTTTGCATTTAAGTACAGGCGATAAAGATGAAACAGTATATTGGATCCATCAATCTAACTTCCCCAAGGAAGGCAAGGAGGGGCTTCTTCCTTAGGAAAACAATGTATATTAGGCTGTGTCTACACTACCTCCCTACTTCAAAGGGAGCATGGTAAGTAGGGTGTTCGGAGTTTATTAATGAAGTGCTGCGGTGCATATGCAGTACTTTATTAAGCTAATCCTCCCCTTCCTCCCTCCCCCCACCCTGCCACGGCAACGCCGAAGTGTTACACTTTAAGGAATAAAAGGACTTCGAAGTTGCCCAGGCACTTCCAAGTACCAGCAGGTGAGCCATAGCCAGCACTTCAGAATTGCTGCCGGGGGTGGGAGGGGATGGGGAGGAATTAGCTTAATGAAGGGCTGCCTATGCACCACAGCACTTCATTAATAATCTCCCAACACCTTACTCACCTTGCTCCCTTCGAAGTAGGGAGCGAGTTTAGACACAGCCTTAGAGAGTTTGTGAGATTGCTGGGGATTGACATGGGACATTTAGTCCACTCACTAGAAATACGTTTTGGCCCTGAACCTGCACCACTAAAATAAACAGGACTTTTGTCACAGAGTCCATTGGGTGGCTCTTGATCAGATGCAAAATGTCACAGAAGGGCTGAAAGACACCCTGAAAGAATTTTTGAATGGCCAGATTACTACATCAGCTACACGTGGGAACCAAATACTGTAATTTGTTTGTGTGTACTTGCTTTTTTTCTAAATTCAATCTTTAAATAGCTCTTATTACTTTCTCTGAGTTATTAGCCCCTTAGATCGTTTATTATGTGACTAGCCACAGGCATTAGTTTCAGTGTAAGGATGAGAGTACCTGTTGATTTGAGCTAAGTGGCTGGTCTGTCGCAGCTGGGATGAACTTGATTAATTTGTGGTTCTGGGTGTAAGTGATCCTCCTCCAAACATGGATTACTCCTGTTATGCAATGTACAAATCAAGACAAGTCTGAACAAAGCAACCTTGGCTAGAGCTGGCATTTGGTTTACCAGTAACACAACTGGTATCCAGTCTTAAGAGGTTGTCCTTTTGATTTCATCTCTGCCATCTCTTTCTTTTCTCCCAGGGTCAGGCACAGTTTTCCTTCATCAGGTTTTGAGATGATGTCTTACACTTGTGGATAAAGGAAAGAGATATTTTTCTTGTGCTTCCTTGCATTTGGCATAGCAACATAAAATCTCATATTTACAGCCCATATACATCTAGGTATGTGCAATTAACACACGTGAGTTTGTGTTTTGTGTGTGTGTGTGTGTGTGTGTGTGTGAGAAAGAGAGAGAGAAATTCAACATAGTTTATGCCAAGAATCTGAATGGCTTTATTTTTTTCAGTGCAAAGAAATCAAACTCTGTATAATACAAAACAGCTAGTTCAGTAAAGAAAAAAAAAAGCAGATGAATCACAAAAACAGAACCCACAATTCAGCTCCGAACTCCTCATTAATAAAGTAAGTGTCAGATGAACTGATTTATCTGGAAATCTTTCTTCACCCAAATGACATTATGGTAGTGTCTGCAGTTTTAGTTCCCATCGATTAAGCAATGAACTTGTTGTTCCAGTTCATTCCAACCAGAAAACAAAACAAAACAAAACAAAAACAAAAACAAAATACACCCTACAATAGGAGTGTAACATCTTCTGACACAGATGGAGGTTGTTTGGTGGATACAGAAGAAACAGCACTTGGAAATCTACTTGTCACCACTGTCTACACACCAAAAGCCTCAAGATAATTCCCTGCTTTCTGTCACATCTACAGATATTCCAAAGACCTTGCCAGGGGATTGATTTAACTAAATAAAAAGCAAATCCTTCAGAAGATACAGTGACCTAACCACCTGAAATATTGAGGTGAATGATCCACTCTGCTTGTAGATGTACTAGTACCATATGTGGACTGGAAAGGATTTGAAGATTCTAGAGTGAAAAGATTTGATTTCCCTCTGAGTCATGCCCGTTTCTGATTATTAGCATGTACTAACTTATCCTCTTTCCCTCAAACTCATTGTAGGATGGGAATTCCTGAGGCAGGTTGTGGAATTCTACTAAAGACACCCTATGTGAAAGCTAAAGTCTGGAGTAAGCCTATAATCTTCTAGTTCAGAAACCCAGTTAGCATGAGTGGAAGGTTTCTATCGGCTGCAAAGACAGAATTTGGAATACATTTTGTAAAATTATAGAACACTAGAACTGGAAGGAACCTCGAGAGATCATTGAGTCCAGTCCTTGCCCTCATAGCAGGACCAAGTACCATCAAGACCATCCCTGATAGATGTCGATCTAACTGCCTCTTAAATATCTGCAGTGATGGAGATACCACAACCTCCCTAGGCAATTTATTTCCGTGTTTAACCACCAAACCACAGGCCTCGCTGGGAGCGTGATTCAATCCTGCACAGAGACACCTTTTGGGATAATCCAATAGTTTAACCGCTCAGCCATCACAGCTGTAATATACACATTTTGGCAGTGTGTACACTTACCAAAATCTTCAAAATGGCCATGCTAATGGCCAAATCGAAGAATACTAATGAGGCACTGAAATGCATATTCAGCGCCTCATTAGCATCCCACCAGCCACGGCACTTCGATATTGCCACGCTTTGCTCCTGCGTGGCTCAGCTACACTGGCATCCTCTTTGAAAGGACCCCACCAACTTCAAATCCCCTATGAGCTGATAGGAATAAGGGGATTCCAATGCTGGTGGGGTCCTTTCAAAAAGGTCTCCCGTGTAGCTGAGCTGCGCGTGAACAAAAAGCAGCAATTTCAAAGTGCCGTGGTTGGTAGCTTGCTAATGAGGCACTGAATGTGCATTTCAGTGCCTCATTAGTATTCTTCGATCTGGCCATTAGCACGGCCATTTTGAAGTTTTTGGTAAGTGTAGAAGCAGAGTTTATTTCCTAAACCGCAGGCTTTCAGCGGGGAGTGATGCCCTGAAAGCACGGTCATGAATAGGAACCAGAGACATCATGGAAATCCTCCTTTTCTTTTAGATGGAAGAGGATGGTCCTGAAGTTTTCTTCTGTTGTAATAATGGTCACATTACAGAGAGCATTAACAACAACTGCTCCTAAGCCAGGGACAGCTCTTGGAGCATGATTTAGGCATTCATTCCAGGGAGAAATCAGGAGTAACTGAGTTAAATCAATGGAGCAGGTTTTCAGCTGGTGAAAGTAAGCAGCATGATCTATCGCTACTCAGACTAGGCCTGAGCTTATGGTTTCCATTTCTGGTTCTGTAGCAGCTTGAGCAAGTCAGGTGTCTCTCCATCCCTAGTAGCGCACCCCTTCAGGAAGCTGAACGCTGCTATTAAACCACCCCTCAATCTTCTCTTCTGCTAACTAAATAAGCCCAAATCCCTTGGCCTCTGCTCATAGGTCACGTGCTCCAGCCTTCTCAGACTGTAATCTTTCTGGAGGAAGGACTGTCTTCTGCAGAGTGTTTGCACGACACCAAGCAGAAGAGAACCCTGATCTCCCTCACGTTATAAACACAAATTCTCTGCTTTAGCTTCCGACTAACAGACATACCAGGCCTTGCTGGGCTCTTTAACTTGAGCGATTTTTTCAGCGTAAATGCAAAATGCAGAAGCTGTTTTCAATTACAGTATTTGTCAAAAATGAAGAACAGGCGGCTCCTCCTGAGGAGGTTGTGGCTCTGCTCTCCATGCAGTGACTCTTCCTGGGAGGGAGGGATCTAGGGCCGTGTGCTTGGTGGGTGGGGGCTGAGGCTCTGCAGACTGGCCCCATCCTCCAGCTACCCCCATGGCCTGCAGCCTGTGGGGTGGGGGAAGCACCCTGAGAGCAGTTTCTCCAGGGGGGTCTTCGCAAGAGCTAGTGGCTTCCATGTCCTGCAGCCTCTTGGGGATGGGGAAGCATTCTGCGGACTGACCCCCATCTCCAGCTGCACCCCCCAACCCTCCACTGGTTTGGGGAATCAGTGCTTTTGGGGCTACCCCCAGAACCCCCCTCCACCCTGCAGCATGTTTGATGGATGGCTTCAGGTGCTAATCATGCTCCAGAGGCTGCCCCCCATCTCCAGTGCTCCACTGCGCCTGCAGCCTACAGACTGTCAGGGGGAGACCAGGCTCGGGGGGGGAGGGTTGCCCCCCACCTGCAGATCCCCCTGCAGCCTCTTGGCTGTGGAAGTTAGAGCAAGGCTCTGGAGGCTGCCGCAGCTTGCCCTGGGATCTGCCCCTCCTCCAACTGCCCCCCTTTGGGCTGCAGGTGGCCTGGGTGGGGACCCAGGATCCAGGGGTGGCCTTGCCCTCCAGCAGCCTCTCTGCAGCCTGCAAGCTGCCTGGGTGGAAAACCAGGTTCCTGTGGCTGCCTGGGTGTGGATCCAGAAGTGGCCTTGCCCTCCATCAGCCTTTCTGTGGCCTGTAGGCTCTCCCCTGGGGGTGAGCCACAGGGGAACAGACTCAGGGTTTGGGACAGGAGAGTTACTTACCTGGTCTTCTTGACAGACCAAGAACGGAGCCCCAGGCCTGCTGGCCAATCTCTTGGTGCTGCAGCTGCCTCCAGTGGCTACATTCGGTATCATCTACTTCCTGTCTGTGCCCCTCCCTTTCACCTCCCTCCTCCTTCTGCCTCCTCCCTTTCCATGCTCTGGAAAATCTTGGGATTTCAGGCCTTTCCCACTTTCCAGGCACAACCAATCCTGGACCTTGGCTTATGTTAGGGTAAGAGGAAGCTGCGTACCAAATTTTGTGGTTGTAGCTCTTATGATTTAAGAGGAGTTCTTGAACATGGCACAGGCTGAGAGACAGACACTAAAATACATATGTAGATTTCATTAATTCTTCATCTGATTCTTTTGCCTGTAAGCAAAACAATAGTATCATTTCTCTCCCTCCAACTTAGCCAGACTTTTTAATATAATTTATTTCAACAAAAATGCTTCAACTGCAGGTTGCTCTTGTGTGTGCAGTTGATGGAAATTAGTCATTAATCAGCTGAGTCCCCACAGAACCACTTTAACTTAATGCACTAAACCAAATGATGGAAGGAAAAACAAATGCATCTGAATTAGACAAAGCAGAA
The DNA here is from genome assembly GCF_033958435.1 of Carettochelys insculpta. Taxonomy (NCBI): domain Eukaryota; kingdom Metazoa; phylum Chordata; order Testudines; family Carettochelyidae; genus Carettochelys; species Carettochelys insculpta. Next base: position 70,085,968 of record NC_134144.1, read on the forward strand.
AGACTGCCAACCCAATAAGCACTCGGAGGAGGTGACATACTTTACGGGGCTTTTTTTCTTGGTGGGGTCCTTTTTATGGTTTATTATTCAGACTATTAATACTAATGACTTCGAGGGAAAGATAGTTAGGAATCAGTCTTCCATATTGCTATGCAGATGCTGCATATTGTAGGATCCAGAAATAAATGGACTGTTTCACATATTTTGTTTCCAAGAAAGTTCTTCTGAGGAGCAATTCCTTATGCAACCCCTTCCTTTTTTTTGCAGCAGACCGACTTAAAATTGCTAATGATGCATCACAATGACCCATAGCTCAGGAGTATAGTGTGCCCTCAGCTTCCACTTATGATGATGAAAACTAAAAACAAGAATTATGGAAGGTGGGTAAAGCGTCAAGATTCAGGGCATAAGTCATTTTAGGTTACGAAGAAACTTTTCCTGTGGGTAGGGTATTCCATACCATTCTGCCTTAGAAGGTCTTCACCCTCTTCTGGAGAAGAATGGTACTGGTCAATGTTGGAGCCAGACTACTGGCCTGGATGGAGTATGACAATGAGCTCAGGGCATTCCCTCACTGTTGGGAAGCTGGGAAATACTGTGCATTCACGAGGAGAGATTTGTAACTATTCTGCAGCATGAAGGATCATTTATTCCAGCTCTGGGAGACCGAAACATTGACACAAGTATAAATCTCAGGTCCTGTCATGCTTAGCACCTACTGTCCTCAACTCATTATGAAGATGGAGGATGAGGAACGTCAAGATTTCATGCTCCCTACAGCTTCACAGAAGCTCAGCATCTCTGGCTTTCTCAGGGCCTAATCCTATCACATGCTGAGCATCCTCAGTGCCCATTGGCTTCAACAGAAGATGAGGACCGTATTCTCAGGTGTCACTCAGGCTATAATTAAGTGGGCAGCTTTAGGTACCCCTAAAGTATGAATTTGAATCTCACTGCAGACAAGTCTTCCCATACGTGGTTCTCTCTCAGCACAGAGATTTGGATTTGGTACCTCTTGAGGGTCCTTTCAGCCCTATATTTCTATGGGTTGTGGATCTGGAGCCATAAGAGCAAGCTGTTTAAACCAGTGGTTCTCAACCAGCCCCTATGGGACTATGAGCATGTTTCAGGGCCCCCACAAGCTGGGCTGCATTAGACCTGCTGAGGCTGAAGGCAGAAAGCAGTGAAAGTCTAGGGCTCCAAGCCCTGCCACCTGGGGCTGAAGTCAAAGCCTGGGCAGCTCAGCTTTGTAGGGCCCCTTGCAGGGTGGAGCCCTGGGCCATTATGCTGCTGCTACGGCCTGACATTGGGCCTGGGTTTTATATGGAAAAAGACATATTATTGTGGAATATCTGAGCTATGGAGTTTTTATAGCATGGGGGTGAGAGCAGTGGCAACCAGTGGGGGATTCCAGGGAGGGTACTGGCCATGTGCCCCTGTCCTGCCCCCATCCTGTGTATGCTCCACCTCCCTGCTCATGCCCCGCCTCCACCTGCCCCCCCCGCTCCCACCCACCCCTTCCGCCAGAAGTGACACAGTGCTGATGTTGAGTGCAGGGGGGGCATGGACTCTGGGGGTGCATGTGACCACCCCCCACTGGGCACCTCCACGTTTCACCCCTCAGTGCATGGGGAGATGAGAAAAAAGAGGTTGGTTAGGCTGAGTTGTTTGCCTTCTATGAGCCCAAGAAAATCATCCACTGAATTAAAGTGGGCTGCACGGACCTGCATTAGGCATAACTTTTCTATTTTTCATTAAGCGCTGTGCACATATGAACAGCTCTCATAGTAAGGTTCCAGCACACTAAGAACAGGAGAGAAAAGACAGGGAACTGTTCCTGGGGGAATTTGAGCGAGAGATGCAGCCGGAGTCTGCAGCTGATGAGCTGAGAAGCTGGCTGTCACCCACCACCACATATGAGAGAGCAGTTTCCCAGTTTCTAAAGGTCTTTGACAGCTCCAGTTGGAATCACTTGCCATTTCTGGCTGGAGTTTTACACAGCCTTTCAGAACTAACTGTGATGGGATGGAAGGAACATTTTAGGTGTCTTTACATTCTCCTGTGTCTCCAGAATCATTTTCAAACCCTCTTGTCCAACCTTTATTAATTTTATCTTCTGCCTGAGATGTCTCTCTCCAGGTGCCAGTTATGAAGCAAACCACTGCCTAATAGAGACAAGAAGACAGACCCTGGAATAGGCCACTGGATTAAGGTGACAGGCAGAAAGCAGAAGTTGGTGCAAAAGGACCTGATTCAATTCAAATCTAGGTGCTTTTCCTACGTTAAACAAATGGATAATTTGGCTCTAAGCTTAGAGCTGGGAACATGTTTTATTCCAATGCGCCATCCTTCTCTTCTCAGCTATAGAGCATCCCTGTGAGCAAGAGAAATCTGTTTGCCCTATATTAACAAGGTAACCTCTCCATTGATTTACTGATCTAAATGTTACTATAAACCTGAAATTAACACTGGCTTCCAATACCACCCTGGAGGAAAAAACCAGCAATTTACAAGCTGTGTCAATAACAGGGGCCCTGAGACCATCACCCCAGAGTCCTACCCGTGAGGTGATGCATTTCCCTGCTAGGCTGTACACCCATGCCAGCGGGTTCTACTAAAAGACAATTCTTAGCCCCAAAATCAGCTCAGCAATGTCCAGCATTTCCGCTATTTTGCCATCTGTGAGTGAAATAAATTTTGCCATATGAACTAAGGCATGTGCACCACCAGTAGAAACCCATGCTTGACCACTGTGGGTGGTTGTGGACACTCTGCTAATCAGCTGGGCAACACCTGAATTTCTCCTGGGTGGTTTTTCAAGCACTCAGCTTACAGGGAAATGAGAGAGATTTGCCAGACCAGAGGGGGTCAATATTGTCTAGCACTTTACCAGCACTTCCACTGCTTACCTGGATCTGAGAAGACAATTAGAGGTAAATTAGGGTTGAATAACAGCAGAGAACACCGAGAGCCAGGACTGGTGGCTGTAAGCAAACTATATAGGACCACAGGAAACTTGGCCACACCTGTGATAAGCAGTCATCTGGCTAACTAAAATCTTGCTGAATTACAGCTGTTGCCAGACTGGAGAGGTTCAACCTGTAGTTTAAAATAAAAGCAGCAGGATGGTGCAGGGAAAAGGAAGAAATCTGGGTCTGGATATGCAGAGAGTGAGCAAAGTGCTCCTGACAAGAAAACCATGGAGAGACCCTGTCCCAGCAGGGTGGGTTATGCAAAAGAGTTATGGAGACTTAATGGATTTTGTTCATTCAGGGTGGTGGTGGGGGGGTATTTACAGCTAACTGTATATTAATAATCCCAGTCCTTAAAGGGGGAAAGGACGTAAAATTACATAGTCAATAAAAAGCCTAAAGTGAAGCATATTTGTATGGTTCAATGGGCAAACGGAGGCACATTGCCTATATGTTGACCCTTGGCCACAAGAAGATACATAAGAGGCAGCTGGCCTGGATATAAGCATAAGATGTAGGGAAGAAAATGTCTTGGTCCCTAGTGGTGGTAGCTACTTTTTACCAAAGCATGGAACTGCCTGCTATTCCATTAATTTAACCAGTTCCGTGTAATCACCCAATCTTTGCTTCAATACATTACAATGACTTGATTCTACCAACTCGAAAAAAATTAACTCAGCCTATTCACAACTCTGTCAACTGGTGTGACATGTCATTTCCTTCTTCTAATCTGTGTACTTCTGCTCTTGTGTCCAATGCCTTCAACCATGTCACTAAAGTTAAGTTTATACAATAACTTTGAATAAGATAATATATTTCAGTCAGTTCACCTCTTGCCAGTTATTCGTTCCAGGCTGAGTAATCCTATTTTGTCAATTTGTCTTTAGAGTTTCACCATATTTGGTGACATTTTATGTATTTCTTCAAACTCCAGCTTCTGGAGTCAGATGATCATAGTCCAATCTTAGCTTTGATAAAGTAGCACATTTTAAAATTTTATTTTTCATAGAGAAAACCTTGGAGGGTGCAGCCTTGGGACTGAGAAACCATAAGAACCCCTAATTTTATATGTCAGCCTCCAGATTTTTGGAGACTTCAGGGTGGATGGCATTGAAAACTCTCTATTCACTGGGTTTACATTATTCAGGCCCTAAATACACAGGGACCCACTCAAGTTTCCCCCCTTGCAGCATTGGAGCCTTACACCCCTACACAACCAAGAACAACAAGAAGTCCTGTGGCACCTTATAGACTGACAGATATTTTGGAGCAGAAGCTTTCATGGGCAAAGACCCACTTCGTCAGATGCATGAGTGCGGGGGTTTCAGAGGAGGATTTAAAGAGGGAATCTCAGTAAAGAGGAGGGCCAGAGCTGACAAGGTCTATTCAGTCGGGGTGGATGTGGCCCATTATTGTCAGTTAATGTGGGGTTGTGAACATCAAGAGAGGAGAAATCAAGTCAGTTCAGCTGGGGGGGGGGATGTGGCCCATTGTCAGTTGCTAATGCTAATAACAAAACTACCAAGTTTTGTTGCCCCCAAACTGCCTTTTGGCAACAAAACAGAGAGAGGGTTCACTTGCAAAACAACTTTTGCTGGGGGAAAAAAAAAGTCTAGTTTGGTGACCATAAACTTCCACCCCTTTGGGAGACTATTTTTCTTTTCCCTTTCCTTGATTGTGGACAAAGAGCCAGTGTAGACGCTGCTGTTGGTTTTGTCAACAGCACTGGCCTCCTCCAGTATCCCACAATGCCTGTCCTGATTCCTCTGCTCAGTGTTTTGATCCCTGCTGCCCTCCAGGCATGCAGCCCTCCTCTTTCAAAGCTCCGGGAAATATCTGTCAGCTGAGTGGGCTGCTCCTTTTGGGGAAGGAAGAACAGTAAATCATTGGACTTCTCCTGTTCTGCCCTGCCCTAAGGACACAGTGGCGGGCAGATGGCTGCTGCAGACAGAGGCAACAGGCCGCTGTGCTGCTTTGACGCCCACAGAGCTACTCACGGTGCCACTCCCAGGAGCTGAGGAGGCTGTGGGAAAGCTCATGCAGAATCCCAAGATGCACAGGGATCAGCTGTGCCTTCCCACAGCAGAGAGGTAGCCGTGTTGGTCTGTATCTTCGAGAACAACCAGAAGTCCTGTGGCACCTTATGGACTAACAGATATTTTGGAGCATAAGCTTTTGTGGGTAAAGACCCACTTCATCAGCTGCATGAGTGGGGGCAGGGGGTGTTCAGAGGAGTATTTAAAGAGTGGGGTCCCAGTAAAAGGGAGGGCCAGAACTGACAAGGTCTATTCAGTCAGGGTGGAAATGGCCCATTATCAGTAGTAGACATCAAGAGAGAAGAAAAAATAAGTCAGATCAGTCGGGGGGATGTGGCCCATTGTCAGATTCTAATGTGGAGGTGTGAACTTCCAGAGAAGAGAAACTGCTTTTGTAAGGGGCCAGCCACTCCCAGTCTTTGTTTAATCCTTGGTTGATGGAGTCAAATTTGCAAATGAATTGCAGCTCAGAGATTTCTCTCTCCATTTTATTTCTGAATTTTTTTTTGTTGTAGGACTGCTACTTTTAAATCTGTTACTGCGTGTCCAAAGTAGCAGTCCTACAACAAATTTGCTGGGGCTGTATGCACAGAACGCAGCTATAGCTTCTAATAATACACCCTCTTTGCCCAAATACACAACTCATCACATCAGAAGTCCTCTGAACTAGTGTTACTTATCCCATGTCTATTTAGCAAACAAGTATTCTGTGATATATGTTTGCCCAGATTTATTTTTTAACAAGTAGGGTGGGGACTTTGTTTTACAGTGAAAACTCCTTCTGCTGCACAGCCCCCAATTAGCTGTAATGAAAGCTGAAAATGAGAATTCAGGAGCAAATGCAAGTGCCTTTAGAAAAATGATCAAATAACTAACCAGATCAGAGGCCTGGGGAGTCATCTCTGATATTGCTACCAGCTGCTACTACAAAGTCCAAAATTCCTACTTTGGAGTATAAGCTTTGTGGGCAAAGACCTGCAGCAAAGACTAAAGCTTATGCTCCAAAATATTTGTTAGTTTATAAGAAGCCACAGGACTTCTTGTTGTTGTCGCAGATACAGCCTCACTTGGGTACCCTTCTGATACTTGTCTCCAAAATTCCTGGAATTAACTGGAAAGCTGCCAGGGAAGAGGGGTTATAATAGAAGGTATTTGCCTCTATTAGGTTGGAGATTATGACTGAAGCACCTTAAGAGTTAGTCTAGGGAAGCAGCAGCTCTATGGACATCTCCAAAGCATTGATGGTCATAAATGGTCTTGATAATTAGAGCTAACTTAAACAGCAACCTCAACACACCCTGGCGTTTTGCAGGAATGTGCAGTTCCCCCTACCTGCCACAAGGTGGCCTCTTTCAGTAACTTTCTCAGTGGAACAGAAACAATATACAACAATCCGCAAATCTTCTTGGAAAAGAATTTTTTGGAGGAAGTATAGAGGGCAGGTAAAAATATGAAGAGGTTAAGGGGGGATATTAAAGTTTACAGCCTCCACTTTGCAGCTTGGCACTTCCCTGCTCTCTTCTAAAATGATTATTTACAAGCAGGATGTGATAAAGATCCCCTGGTTGCATGTATCGGTGTCGATCCAATAACTTCTGTTTACATCACTTGAATATTGGGTCCTTTGAACATCTCTTCCCTGTGAAGTTCTCTTCAGTTGCCTAGAGACAGATCATCTCCACCATCGACTCCAGAAGTGCCACAGACTTCCCTTTTCATGCGACTGCTCCCTTTAGAAAGGCGGGCGTGTCCCATGTCCCTGCTCCAGGATCAGGGAAGATCTGTATCAAGGCAGGTTGATTTGTCCCTTTTCAAGCCCCACCATCCATCCTGACATGCAGAATCTGCATTACAGGAGAGTCCTCTAATAGTGTGTGCTCTTGAAATCCCCAGCAAACGAGACTCCACAAGGAAGAGGGGAAATGTGCTTACGATCCTATATGTTCCACATACACAGCAGTCAGGGGACTGGATTTGAGATGCTGAGCCAGCCCAGCACATATCAGATGGGGACCGCAAAGTCATTGCTACCGCAGCCAGGATTAACCTGTTCCTTAAACTCTGGATTCTGGTTTTCCACGCTGCTTCCACCTGAAGAAGTGGGTTTTGTCCACAAAAGTTCATGCCCTAGCAAATGTGCTAGCCTCTAAAGTACCACAGGACTGCTTGTTACTTGTGATGCTACAGACCAGCACGGTCACCCCCTGAGAGTTTTCCGGCCAGTGTTTTTCTCCAGTGTTCATACAGCATCATTGCTTTGGTGGCATCAGTGGTCTCAAATTCTGGTCTAAGGAACATGTAGGGGACCAGATGTTGATCCCATCACCAAGAAACTTGCTAAGAGTCACCAGAACTCAAAGCTCAACTTCCTCAGAGGATGCCAGTCCTTGAATTTGACTGGCAAAACTTTGAGGACCCCATCCAGCTCGTTGCTTCTTTTTTCAAGCAAAGGAACAGGAAGTTAAGCATGAAACTGGATTTCTTCCCAGCTGAGGACTGGATTTCTTCCCAGCTGCTTCTGCTGCCTGACTCTGAGCTCCCCATATCCAAATTTGGCCTGACTCTGGGCTCTGACTCTCACTTTGGCCTGTCTCATATGGTGGTATCCAGACCTGGCCTGCTTCTGGGTGCCCAGCTTTTGCTGCAACCAGTAGGGCAGATCATTTGTATCCAGCCTTCCCTGTAAGCTGAGCACTGGGGCAGCTGCCCAGGAGAGATTCATGTGCTCCCCAGCTGACTAGCAGAGCAACCACAACCAGCAGCATGTTTCTACTGGTGGTTCACTTCCCCATTTGCACTGGTGCAAATTTATTCCAGCCATAGATGGAAAAAGTCAGAGGGCTCCCTGTTCATATCCCTGTCATGATGGGGCATATAAACTAGTCCTAACCTGAGACTATTTTAAGTATGCCATCAAAGGAAGTTCCAACTGTGAACATTTCAGAAACACACGAGAATGGGACAACAAACGAAATATTTTATTGAACATGTACATAGTGCCTGACTTTTGCATAATAAGAGATAGCCATGCAGCTGGCTTGAAAAGATCTGGGATACCATTTTCAAAGAGCATCTATGTTATTTAGGAGCTTAAGGCCAATGTCTACAATGGCAAAGGCCTTTGGAGCCTAAACCCAGCATTTTAAAATGAGTTAAGCACCCAAAGATACCAACAGGTCATCTGGTTGGATCTGTAAGTGTGCTAGATGGCCTATTTGTCATTCAGGTTGCTGCAGAAGAGTTATGCATTTTATTTATTATTATCACCCACATCATCCACAATGCATATCACTCATGGGCACGTTTCCAGGGTGAAACCCTAAGCTAGGCCCACTGCATGAAGACAGACGCAAAGAAGGGGAAGGGAATGGAGGGGTAGGTGTTAAAAAATGACCTATTCAACACCTTTAAAACACTATTTAGAGATCCCTGAAGGCCAGAATAATAGAAACTTGTATGGTCCAGAGGAAGAAAGGACTTTAGGTGCACCTTCCGTATGCTTGTCACATTAAAAGAAGCAGAGAGAAGTATGGGAAGGTGGTTTCATGCCCCTGATTCCTCTCCATCCCAAATTGTGGATCAGATCTCTCGCAGATATTAGCAGGTTACACCCCACTGACCTCTGAATAAACATCGGTTCTGACACTTCTCCTTGAGGGCCTCCAAGGCAGCCCAGACATAGAGCAATGAAACCTAGCTCCACAATAAGCGCTGTGTGTGCAGACAGTGAATTTCAAAAATATCTAAGTGCTATTTCGAAATGCATTTTTTGCGTGTAGCATCACTATTTTGGAATAGCTATTGGGAATCAGGAATAAGGGAATTTTGAAGGTGGGCACGTATTTCAAAGTGCCTGTGGCTAGACTGCCGGTCAGCACTTCAACATTAGGAGCTTCCAAATTTGTGCAGCTGCCATTACGCTAATAAGGGGCTGCATATGCATTGTAGTGCCTCATTTGCATTTTCAAATGGCTGTAATTGACATGCAAAAGTGAGGGGCGGTGTGGCTGCCGTCTTACTGTACATTTGTACAGAACCTAGCATAATGGGGCCTCACAGAATCACAGAAATATGGGGATGGAAGGCAGCTCAATAAATGAGCTAGTCTGGTCCCTTGGTGTGAAACAAGACCAAATATAATCTTGACCATCCCTAACATGGTTTTCCTAAATCGTTTTTATAAACCTCCAGTGGTAGAGAATCTATAGCCTCTCCAGACAGTTTCTTCCGGTACTTATCAATGTTTTCTCTAATACTTTCCATAGACACACATAGTAAATTTTATGGGAACCAATGCATGTGTGAATTTGTGCCACCAGTACAGGTTGAACCTTTCTTTTCCATCACCTTCGCGACCTGACCAGTGTTGGACAAGAAAATTTGCTGAACAGGAAGTCAAGATTGCCTAGCACATTACCACCACTTTCACTGCTTACTGGGCTCTTAGAAGACATTGAGGGGTAAATTACAGCTAAATAACAGCACAGAACACTGAGAGCTAGGACTGGTGGCTGTGAACACATTTTATGGGACCATGGGAAAGTTGGCTACACCCATAGTAAGTGGTCATCCAGCTAACTAAATTCATGTTGGATTATGGAGCTTGGCAGATGAGAGAGTTCCACATTGGAGAGGTTCAACCTGTAGAAACAAAATACCAAGCTTTGGATGCTCCGCTAATCAGTACGGCGGCATCTAAATTTCTCCCAAGTTGTCCCACAGGTGGACAGCTTACAGCAAACATTGACTACTTAACTGTCTTGACAGGTTCAGAGTTTTTCCTAACATCTAACCCAAATCTCTCTTGTTACCATTGAAGCCTATTATTTCTTGTCTGATCCGTAGTAGTTATGGAGAACCCTTTTCTTTATAAGAACCTTTTATATACTTAAACATTGTTCTGTCCTCCTCTCAGTCTTCCCCAGACCAAACAAACTCAGTTTTGTCAACTTTTACTCATAAAGCAGGTTTTCGAGACCTTTTGCTGCTCTCCTTTGGACTTTCCCTAGGTTGTCCATATCTTTCCCAAAGTATGGAGCCCAGAATTGACCCCTGTACCCCATCTCTGTGGATGCCTGAGAAAGCTACTCTCAGACAAATAAAGAAGAAAAATGAGGAACCATAAACATAGGAATGTAAGAAATCTTGTATAAGCCCAAGCTTACCACCTAACAAAGAAAAAAATTGAATGGTTTATTCAACAAGGTCATTGATATCTTAGGTTTAGAACTGAAAATCTCTCCTGCTGTTGTCCCCATTGGAAAGACATATCTAATTCACCAGTTCTGTAGAATTTAAAGCCAGAAGGAATGATTAGATTATTTCGTCTGACCCTGGAATGACAGAAGCCATTACATTTCACTCTTTCATCCCTTCAAGAACGACATGCATCCTTTCAAGCAAATGATACGACTTCAGCTCCCAGATGATGGAAAATCTTCCCTGAAAGCCTGGAATCTTTTTGATTCTCATTTGGATTATTTCAGTTATGCTTCCATAATTGCTTGAGCTAAGAGTTCCTTGCAATGAACACGCTATTTTATGCAACACACAAAATATCCCCGAGACAGAAACAACATATCATTGTGAAATAAACAAACACCACAGAGAAAAGGCAAACTTCAAGGAATCTGTGGGAATTTGGACAGATTGCAAGTTTCAAGTGACCATATGGGCTTTCCCATTTGGGTTTTCCCTGACCCTTAATTGCCATTTAATTTTTAATCATTCTTTTATGGTCACGTCATAGTCACTCCAAATCTACTAGATTATCCATATGTAAGGTTACTTACTAATGGGAACCTTGTAGATAGTACTAAGGGGGACCATTTGGGAAGTGAAAGAAATCAGGACACTTTTTTAAGGGGTGTAGCCAGACAGCCAGCCCCCTCTCAGACCAGCATTGCTGGGAACACAAGGGAGCCAAAACAACAGGGCACTTAACATAAATTCCAGCACAGCCTTTGAAACTGTGAGAAGCACAGGTGTGCTGCTACAATGTGCCTCTGGGAACATATACAACGATTAGGCTCACAGCAGACAGAGAAGCTGTGACAGACATGGCTCTTAGCCCCTACTAAATAACGTGATGCACACACACCAACATCCTAGGTGGGAAAATATTTACCCTAATAAAAGGAATGTCCAGTAGTCGAAACTTATTGTTTCTCTCCCTTGCAAGTGTAAACTACTCTTGCGAGAGCTGGCGTCGCCCAGACAGACCAGCCCCAATTTGGCATAAGAAAGGAGAAAGAGAATAAAGGAGTACAGAGGTATAAGTATGGGACCTACAGCACCATGATTTTTGAGTGCTTTTCACTATCTATCTTCTGGTCAGGTAAGTGACAGCCTCCCAAGGCTTCTGCAGCTAAAAGGGTCCCTAAGCCTTGTCCCTTATTCGTCTTTCCGCGGAATTGAGTGACCGATCCTGGCTTGGCACCGCTGGAATCGAGAGATGCAAGGAGGTTAAGAAGCACCCACACCTGATCTCCTATCTTTAGTGTACACATATTTTGAAATAGAGCTCTATACTTTGTTTTCTTTCTTTGGGATTGTGGCTTCAGTTTTGTAACTTGTTTGTGTGTGTAACAGCTATACATTTAAATAAGTAGGCACTAGCAATTTTGTAACCACATGATTAGAATCTAGTTTAATAAATTTTGGTAACCGTTTGTGCATAAGCCTGACTTGTTTCTCTGGTTTACTGTAAAGCAGCCAACACAATTAAAGAACCTCAGCCCTTTTGGCTATAAAGCCTGGCCATTAGGTGAGAGTACTAAGAGCCTAGCGTTGAGTTGTGCCGCCTCCACGGGGCAAACTCTTGGGGCGCCTGTCAGTCAATCCTGACTGCCCACTGCGAAGGGGCTCTGAGCTCTAGCAGTTAAAGTCACGGGTGTGGAAAGGCTCTTAGTGCTGCCATTGGGGCACCTGTCAGTCAGTGTTGACCGCCCACTGCGAAGGGGCTCTGAGCTCTAGCAGTTAAAATCACGGGTGTTTAGGACCTTGGGGCATCCTTCAGCCTAGCCCGGGCTGCCTGCCGCGAAGGGACAGTGCGTCCTAGCGGTTAAAGTCACGGATGGTATAAAACGGGCATAGCTGGCACCTCACCAAACATCCTTGGCCATCGGCTAACAAGGGGGCAATATAGTTGCCCATATAAGACAAAGCCTCTAACATCTGGTTAGCCTTGTGGACAGACATCAGTGGTGTTACCAGGGATGAGTATGGCCCTCCGTTTTCCTGGGACAGCACAAATACTATGAGGTTTAAGAGATCCTTAAGGGTTGGGTCACAAGTTGTGATATCTAAATAGGGCTATCTAGGCGGTTATTCTGAGGTGACAATGTGTAGACTGGATGGTGGTGACTTCCATGTTTGTATTTTGTTGTATTATTTTAAAATTGATTTATTTCAGGTGACTAGACATGGTGAATGCCTTAATTTCACATGCCCACCTTGAGACGACTTAAAGGAGTGTGACAGTGTGGGTAACACTCTTGCCCCATGAAAGTAAAGCTTATTTAAGAGTATTCAAGTTAGACACACATTCATATCCCAAATCACTGGTCACTTTCCACTCCTTGCTGCAGAGGAAAGTCCTGACCCAAAAAAGGTTCCCCTGCCCTGCCATAAATAAAGAACATATTGAAAAAATTTGTTTTGAATATAAATTAATATTTTACTTTATTTAAAACTAAGTTTGGTAAACTAACAGGATGTATTTAATAAGATGTAAATATACACATCCTTATGTTATAGCTGTGTGTTTATGTTTTTATGCTTCAGTGACCTCATATGAATAATATTTACTGTTCATGGTTTTTAAAGATAAGCAAATACATTTTGTCATCATGGGTGGTTCGCGGAAAGGTTTGCATTTGGCTGGTTGGGCCACAGGCCAAAAATTTGAGACCCACCGTTATAGATAGGTACTCTCTGTTAAGTGAAACATACAAATAACATTTAAATATGTGGTATCTGTGTAGCAATCTGACAGTGCACTCCATATATCCTTTTAAAAGCTATTTTCTTTATATCAGTTTTGGTTGTTTCTTTTCCAAAGTGACTTCTCTCACCCAGCATATTTAGCACACATTTGTCTCACTCTATCAGCAAAGATTAAAGACTCGTACTACCTAGTAATCCAATTACCCAGCATGATAAAAGCAAATGTATCTTTGGTCAATGCCCACAGAACTCAAGGAATCCATCACGGTAGAAAATAAAATCCAATTAATAGTACGCTTTGATTTACCCTTTGTGCACATCGTTACTTCATTATTTTTTGATGCTTATGTTTACCACTACTTTTAGGGGAGATTTTGTAGATTTAAGAAGATTTAGGCTGTATATAACACAGCCACATTTTTTTCAAATGCAAGACATGGAGGCAATTAAATTGGGATTGACTCAGAAGAAAAAGGTTAGAAGAACTAATTGCACAAAGCTTGAATATGTGGCCCAAAGGGAAAAGATCAAGATAATTATATTGCAAAAGAGATATACACCAAAAAGGGAGAGTTAGTTGGGTGGCTACAAGCGGTTATCATGATACAAGGATTTCCATTCATAGAGCTCAAGGTTCTTCACAAAAATAATTAGTCCCTATTTTACACACAGGGAATATCCTCAGAAGGGAAAGGCCAATCTTTGCAATGCTAAACATGTAAATCTGTCTTCAGATGCAAAAACTGGGTGATGTTCAGAGATGCTGAGCTCCTGCCCACAGGCCACTTTAAAAAAAAAGGGAGATCTGGACATACAAATGAGGTGCTCCACTAGAGGCCTAATATTAATTGAAGTGTCAAAATGTAGGGCCCCATTTTTAGCATTTTGATCAATGATTAGGTCCGCATTCTGATGGAAAAGCCACAGAACTGAGTCTCAGGGTGTGGATCAGATGACGCAGGCTTGTGGGGTTTAAGCTGCAGGGATAAAAATTGAAGTATCAACATATAGGTTTGGGTGGGAAGTCAAGCTTGGAAAGGCTCCCTGCTTGCTGGAACACAAAACTTGGCTCTCGTTTGAACCAAAACGTCTATACTGCCATTTTTGAGTCCCAGGCCAAGCCCTGTGAGCCCAAATCAACTGACATGGTCAAAAAAGTGGTCAATTGCAACATGTGGGACTGGAGCCTGGAGTGTGGTGAGGCTGAAAAAGTACTTAATGTTCAGGGCATATAACTAAAGGAACACAAGCTCCCAGTGTGAGACTGTGATCCTGGATATAAAACAAGGACATGTCAAGTAGGAGTAAAGAGGTGATATTATCCCTGTCTACTGAATTAGTGAAGCTATTACTAAAATGCTGTATCTATCTACTCTGGTGTCCACATCTCAAAGACAAGTTTGAAACACTCTAAAGGCCTCAGGAAAGAGCTACAAGAATAATTTAAGGTCTGTAAACCATGTTTTGTAGTATAAGCAGTCCTGTAGCCCATTAAAGACTAATAAAATTTATTTATTAAATAATGAGCTTTCCTGGGTAAGACCCACTTCCTCAGATTTGGAGTAGACAATTAGAATTGTTATAGCCTTGAAGAGACAGAGGTGGAGTATGCCTTGGAAAGTCTCCCAGAGGCTTGGAATCTGTCCCTTCATGTTTACTAGCATGCAGAGGCCTGAACCCTAAAGGCGTAAAAACCTAGGAGGCAAATGCAAAAACGAAACTGAAAAGAAACTTTTGGTAAAAAAAAAATACAAACACACAATTTTTAAGCCAATTTCATTATTTTCGGGGAGGCTGGGAAACCATTTTGGTACACTTGGGCAGGTGAACCTATTTATACCTGGGTCAAGAATGTATGACTCTACCACTGATGAACATGACAAACCTCTGGTAGCTTTTTACAGTCACCTTTCAGAGCCACAAACGATTCCACAAAGTGGAAAGTGATGGCGAGCTGGGCACAGAAAGTTTATAAGGCACACACACACCCTGGTTAAACCCATTTCAGTTTTCGATGATATTCAGTTGAGATCCTCTTGCAGTTCTCATTCAAGGAATGGGGCAAAGCGGGGGAGTTTGAAGGACACAAGTACTGATGTGAATTTGTTACAGAAAACCCAATGGATTTTTCTCTGTTCAAATATCAAGGGTGAATCAACGTAAAAGGTTAAAGAAAAAAAATATAGTGGTAACCTTGGCTTTGTAATAGTTCTTAGACATTCATTGAATTTCCATCCTCCTCTTTTTAAAATGTTGACTATTGTTTGAGCACAAACTAAGCACAAGAAAAATTACAAAAATAAACTGACAGCTACTATAGTTACAGTGGTTGAATTGAGTCCTTGGGGCAAGATTTAATATTTAAATTCTAAAGTATATTTAAATAATGTTAAGGTTGGCTTCTGCCACAAGCCAACAACTGCCTGACAATTCAAAGTTCAGGATGATACTGAATCACTGATGCTCGTAGCTCAAAAGGATGAGAAACTATGTAAATTAAAGGCAGAATTTCTGCTTTCCCTTTGCATTCTTTGTGTTTTGTTGCAATGAGAACAGCATTTTGTGTATTATATGCAAAACCAGACACCAGCATTCAGGAAATAGTAACTTTGCAAAATAAATCAGAAGATTTAAAGCTAAGTTCCCCACAGAACTGCAAAATAAGTCACATTCCAAATCCTCCTTTTGGTGTTTGCATACAGACATCTCAACTTGCCAAGTGCCAGTGTGGAACATGATGTGTGACAGAGACCCAAAATCCATGACATGAAAATATTATCCTTACACGGAGCATAAAATTCGGTAAGAGTGATTTCTGCAGAGTAATAATTTTGTGTGTGTAAATCCAGTTTTCACTGGTCTTCATTTCTGATGTAAGGCAGGAAGCACCCTATTTGTGGAGAGGTTCAATTTTGCTCTTTGAAGTGACAAGTCATGATTGTGAATTTATTTAAAAAAAATCAGCTGCTCTTCTGGAAATTCTTTCTCAAGCTGCTGAGGACTCACTGATTGCAGCTACACTACAGAGTTTTATCAATAAAGCTGGGATTTTGACAACAAAACTCATGGGGTATCCACGCTATAAATACGTTCTGTCGAGAAACTTGAGAGAACTCAGCTATTTTCTCGGGAGAGTTAAGTTGCTCCCGTATGAGGAATAACACTTCTGTCAACAGATTCTGTCGACAAAACAATAGTATAGACATTCCGGGGGACCCTCTGTTGACAGACAGAGCTTCCAATTCACCGAGCAGCCCTGTTTGCAGAGCTTCCAGTTGGCCGTTCTGTCAACAGAGGGCTTGACAGTCTGGCCACTCTCTGTCAACAGAGGGAGTTGATGGGGGGAGCCTCTCCTAGGTGTGGATGTGTTCTGTAGACAGAGGTTCTGTTGGGAAATATGTCCCGACAGTAGCTTCTGTCAACAAAACTTTGTAGTGTAGACCCAGCCATTGTGTATAATAAGGGTGTTGAGGTAGGTTCATAAACTGTACTATTTCAAGCTATATATTAAGCAAGAAATCGATAATTGAAACTTCTAAAACATGGGTGAGTTTACACAGACATGGAGACTTTGATGTTTGCATTTCCTGAGTTTTGAAAACTAATTTTATCTGTGCAATTTCACAATGAATTTGATGTGGGTATACAGGAATTGATACATAAAAGTTATTTTACAGGACTTTCTTCTACATAAAGGCATGTATATCCCCAAAGTCCCTGAGACCCTCTAACTAACCATCACACAATCCCGAAATACATTTACTTCCCCAGCATATAGTTACCTCTGTTACATGTATGTGAGGTAATTTTTGTGATGTCCATTAAATGCTATGAATTAAGAACTCCCACTTGGCTTTACATTTTCAAGTCTTGTTACATTTTTAGAGAACAGAGTTCTCTCTGCCAAAATAAATGTGAGTCTCTGAACATGTTTCTCATTCAAGTTCACATGAATTCAAACTATTATCCATTCACTGAACTACATCGCAAACACAAACCAACATGTGTGTGTTGAGAGGGAGGGGAGATGTAGGGGAAACACAAGAGAAGGTGAGACTTTTCACTGGCTGGAGAAGGAAGCAACAGTTCCCTGCTGTAGCTTTTGTTCTCTGCTAAATGTAAAGGAACAGCTGCAGCAAGGCATGCTGGGAGAAAATTCTACAGGAATGCAATCCTTATTAAAGGTCTTTTTGTGAGAGGGGATATTTTAACATACGGGTGCTAGATCACAAGGTGTTAGCAGGTAGCCAGCCAAGTGTGAGATTTAGGAATGATTAGTATATGTGGCGGGGCGTACCAACCCCGCACTGAGGAAGGGGGTGAGGCCCAGGCCTTTTGGGTAGAAAAGGCTCCACCCCTGAGGCCCTGCTGGGCAAGCTCCAGCTGTAGACCAGGTATAAAGGCTGCAGAAGCCTGGCAGCTGGGGCTGGCCAGCAGTGGGGAAGGAGCTCCCGCTGGAGCCTGGGAGCCACATCCGCCTGAGGAGCAGCAGTCACAGTGGTGGCAGCTCCCACCAGAGGAGCGTCTGGAGGAGGCATGGCCAGAGCAGAGATGATGGACCACACTGGGAACGGTGTAGGAAGTAGCTCAGGATGGGGGAACCAGGAAGGTTCTCAGTGAGCTCAGTGTGTTGCAGTGGGGATCCCCGCTGAGCTGGTGGCTGGGGTCCCTCACCCATCACCAACAGGGCCCTGGGCTGGAGCTTGGTGGAGCGGGCAGGCCCAAGCTCCTGTACCCCTACTTCCCTGTGAGCCTAATGCAGGGAGGACCTAGGTAGCTGAGGCCTGACTGGGCTGGGAGGCCCATGAACTGGGACCAGGCCATTGAGGCCTGACTGGGCTGTGGAACCCCGAGGGCAAAGCAGGAGCCCTTGGGGCAAGGCGGGGCTGGAGACCCCGCCACAATAGATATGTAGACAGTGGTGCCTAATTTTGGATTTAGGTGCCTAACGTGTGAGCGAGGCACCTAAGAAGATCTTTTGTGAGTCTAGCCAGAAGTGCCCATCCACACTATTACTAAAAACAGCTTTTAAATGGAAGAATCAAATGTCTTTGAAAATCAGCCTTAAAAGAGACTGTTGAGCTTAGCTTTTACATGTCAAATGTTATGACTCAACTGCAAACACTTGTGGGGAAAAAACCTGCAATTTACCTTACGGACAGTGGCCTCTCCTTGTTTTCAACAGCACATACCATAAGCCAGTATTGCATAGGAAGCTTCTGGGTTGCAAAACAATGAATATTATGCCTAGCCCCATGCTAGCAGCAAGCTGGAAAGCTAATTAACCTGTGTGGGATGAATCTGTCATACCCACCAATTGATTCTGCAAATGTTCATGCTACTGCTATGACAAAAGCAATTACAGTAAACCCTCAATTTAATGGTCTAATGGGGGAAAAAGGTGTCCATTAATGCTGAAAGTCCGTCATGTCTGAATGGTTATGATGCTGCACTGACCTTCCCAGCCCATCAACTCACTCCTGTTCTCTGCTCCCCTCTTCCCTTCCCCCCTCCTACCCCTTTATTCTCCTAACTCCTAAAAAGGGCACAACGCACTGACATTGGCCCAGGAGTTGCTTCCGTGTCCAAACCCCGATAAAAAGTTAAACTCCACCCCTCCCAAAGCAGAGATGCGTGTACCTTGACAAGCGCATCGGCCGGCCCTAGTCGCTTGTCCCTCCCGCCGAAAATCCAGACCCTTTCGGCTAGATGTTGGTGTGGGCGCTGCTTGTCATCTGCAGTTTAGTAACCACCCTGTAAGTACAGGCTTTCCCCTGTCTGCCACCTGACATCACGTTGGGATAGATGGCTAGAGTGCGCTAGGTATTTCCCCATAATTTCTCTACCACCATAACACTGATTACGCCATTGTTAAAAAAGCCTTTTTACGCTCACTGCTTGTCTCGTCTCCATCTACCACTCATCCCGTGAACCCCTTTTGCTCTCGGGACACTCAGTCCCTCCAAGAAGCAGTGCTCAAGATGCAAGCGATAGCACATTTTCCTCCAAGTCGGCTTAACCAGTACTCCAAGACAAGGGGTACTGTCTTCTGCCAAATAACATGAGCAGGACAGAGAGCAAGGAAATTAGTTGCTCCCCTAGGGTTTGAACAGACTTTCCCTCTTTTGAAAGAGGAATGCAAATGAGGGAAACCAAAAATGCAAATAAGGCCCTGATTTTCATATCTTGTGCTTCATTTGCATAATCTATTTTGGAAGTGATTCTTTCAAAATAAAAAAGCAATGTAAATGGGGTTCTTTTGAAAATAAACCCCATCTTTGAAAGAACCCTTCTTGAAACAAAATAGGAAAAAGGGTTCTTTCGAAGATGGGATTTATCTTCAAAAGAGCCCCTGTCTACACTGTTTTTTTTTCTTTCAAAAGAATCTCTTCTGAAAAGAGATTATGCAAACGAAGCACGAGGTATGTAAATCAGTGCAACATTTACATTTTCAGTTTCCCTTATTTGCATTCCTCTTTTGAGAGTGGAATGCAAGTGTATACATAGCCTTTGAGTCTAGAGTCAGAAGAGAACAAGCTCAGTTGAAAAGAATTGAGTTGGAAAAGATTTTCAGGTAAAATCCATGGAGAAAACCCTGTAAATTGGAGGAGCATTTGTACAAAACAACAAAGTTTGTGATCCTTAAGCCTAGATCTGATCCCTTCTGAAGTCAGTGGAAGGGATCCCATTCACAACAGTGGGTTTTCAGTCCTGCCTCATTGACCCATTGAGAAAACCCTCCGCCTGGATTTTGTGAATTTTGCAGGGTATGGGGGTTTCCTTTTTAATAGCATTACTTGCTTTTTTGGTAGTTACAAACCCCATGGAGGCTGGCACAAGGACCAGGGATATTGGTCCAATAGCTCGGGCTATAGTCCATGTGGGTCTTAACATTCTGCCTACATACAATTTCAAGTGTCATCTCAACTGTGTTCATCCTTCACTGGCAGCTCTGAAGAGCTGCATGATGGTTCTTTAAGATGCTTAAAGGCTCCTGCCTTGCAGCCCAAAATGGAGGCAGGAGGATGGGGGTAATCCTGGCCCAGATTCTCAGGATCTACATTGTTCTTCTTGCTGCAGGGGCAAACATAGCTTTACACTATCCTTGAATCCCCCTAGTTTGGTCCTTTCCATGGACTGCCCAGTTCCCAGTGGCACCAACAGACACTGCATGCCTGAGGGCAAGGCAGGAGGGAGCCCGGCTCCCTGACCCCTGAAGAAGTGGGGCCAAGGGCAGAAGGGGCAGGGCTTAGAGCAGTCAGCCCTGCCCCACCTTTGATCACTAAGAGCCATACACTGAGCAGTGGAAGAGTGCTCCATGGTGTTTCAAAGGAGCCTGGAGCACCAGGGCCCTTTGAAATGCCAAGCCAGGGCGCAACTACACCCTTTGCCCCCTCTGTCGGCAGGCCTGCTGGTCCCTAGTGTACATTAGGGCCCAATATGATTGACGGAAAGCAGAAAATAATGGTGGTACCACATGCTCCAACTACTGTCCCTCCCTCTCACTCCAGTTTTGCAGCCAACCCTCAACTCATCCCTAGGCCAGGGGTTGGGAGCAGGTATCATAGATAGCCCTTATGCTAGTTCTGTGCCAGCCAGGGAAGCTCCCACCATGGAACTTATTCAAAGGGAGCTATTTCTACCTCCTGAATGCTGACAATCAGCCCTTTATGTCACTGATAACCAGGGTCCTAAGCAAGTGGGGCCCAATCCTCCACTGGTACAAACAATCAGAGCTCCGTCCTGAGGGAGAACATTGATTTCCACCAGCTGAGGATCTATGCAATTTTTCCGTCAAGTGCTCTGGGATTTAATGCCCACAGGTGCTGTACGACTGTCAGTCATTCTTAGCATTATTATCAGACCTGTACATTATCCATCACTTATTCCAAAGATGTATTCAGTATCCAAGATGCATCTAAGCCTCTTGAAGCAAATCTGGTTCTTATGGCTGTATTAGCTGGAGAAATTCTGAAACAGAAAAACTTTGCCAGAGAGGAAGAGGGGGTGGGGGAAATGCTTACTAAGCTGATAGATCCCACAGCTGTCAGGTTGTATTATTACCAGTAATGAGACACTTTTGGGAACACAGATGTTGATCTAATATATTCATCCGTTAATGTAATTTATGCCAGCCTCCATCTCCCACTTGTTACATTTTCAAACAAGCATCTTTGTGTTTCCTCCCATGCTTTGGAGGTGCTCCCATTGATCACATCTACGCTGCCTACCATTAGCGACTGGTGTCTATCCTATGTCAGTAGCCTTGGGCTTGTGGGACTTGGACAAAGGAGTTTTTCACTGCAGTGTAGATGTTCAGGCTCAGGCTGCAGCAGGAGCTCCATGGCCCTCGCTCCTCACAAGATAATAGAGTCTGGCTGGTAGTCCAAGCCCAACATTTATGCCATCATTAAGGACCCCATTAGCCTGAGTCTTGTGAGTGTGAATCAGCTGGCTTGGGCCAGCCATAGGCACCTAAAGACTGTGTAGACAGACCCACGAGCATTCACAAAAAGGAACTCCTTATCTAACTTCCAATCTCTACTCAATCTTTCCCTTTCCAGCATGCAGACAGAACACTTCAACCTGGTTAGGCTTTGTCTACATGGCAGAGCTGTATCCTGAAGTAGCTGTTCCATGTCTTTGATGCACGCTTATCATTTAAAAATAATGGATATGCTATTTAGGCATCCCTGTAGTCATCACTGCAGGGACGAGTAAGGGATGCTTCCAAATAGCTGATTTCGAACTACCCTAGAAATTGCAGAGCTTATTTCATGTTTAGGCTGCTTATTTCATGTTTAGGTGAATCAGGCTGTAGATGTAGTTTTAGGCTGCAGGATATGCTCAGGCAGGGGAATTCTGAGCAGGAGTCAAGAGGTTATTTTATAGGTAGTACGGCCATGGCTGGAACAATGTAATTCTGGTGCCCACAGTTTAGAATGGAGTTGAAGAAATTGAGGAAGATTCAGAGATGAATCCCTCACAATTTATAAGCTAAATAAGATAATGTTGGGAGGGTTCTGAGATACCCGTGCATCTGGCAAGGTGGATTGTGAGGGTGTTGCTCATGCTAGCAGGGGAGATATACCTTCAGGTTTTGCATATGTTGTTCTGGAAGGTTCTGGTACGTTGGTGGGTCCTGGTCTGTGGGAAACTTGCTTCTGATGATGATCTTGAGAGGTTAGGCCAGTGGTGAGATTCAAAAAAGATTTTTTTTTCCAGGATGGAGTCCCCAGCAAGCGTGTGTTGTACTTGTTTGATGATAACCCATTATTAGGGTTGTGTAGTTGGAGGGAGTGTTATTTCTGTATTGAAGCAGCTTGTCTTGGGCTGTTTTGGGTGCTATTGCATCTTTCATGGACCAGCTAGAAGACAGTGTCAAAATAAAAGTTTCACCCAATGTGTATAGTTTCAATATAAAGGAAGAGATTAAATGGGTTTGGTGCCCCTCCCTCGAAGTTTTTATAATCTGGAGTACTCATAGTTATTTTCTGTCTTCAGGCAGGAACAGTACCTGATTTATCTGAAGTGGCTCAATGGAAATTCTAACCCATAATTTCTAAGGAGGTCTTCTCTCCACAGTACCACCCCTAGGGAGTATGAAGCCAGGGCAACACTCCCTGCTCCCCCCAGACCCCTCTCTGCTTCTTCCTGGCCCTTTTATTTCCCTTTCCACCCCTTTCCCCCAAGCCAACACCCCTGTTCTGTCCTCTTCCTGTTCCCATGCCATCACGGGCCTCCATGCCACAGAGGCCCCCTGGACTACCACTAGGGCTCTGCATCCCCCTGAAGTGCAGGGCTTTCCAAAGTTCAGGGCCCAGGGTAACCACCTAAAACTGTCCTACGGTGGGGATAGCTCTGTCTCTCCCTCTTGACTGATGTTTCAATAGCTCAACTTACTTGCTCCTCCTGCCTGTTTCACATGGTACCCTTCAGCTTAAGCTATGGAACAGTCCACATAATTTTGATGTGCCAGGATAACTATTCAAATGTCTTGTTAACGGTTAAGCCCACTTGACAAAGCTGAGAAGGGAAATGTTCACACACACACACAAGGATGCACCCCTGGAGCACCCAACAAGCGTTGCTTTTTGAGGGAAGTTCTACTGCTCATCAGGAAGCACAACTGTGCAGAGCAAACTGCTTTCACAGTATGAACAAGATGCAGGAGGGTCTAGAAGAAAAAAGTCATGAACACGGGGCTCAGACTGTGTGCTGGGGAAGAAGATGAATGTGAAGGAGATGAAGAGCTGAATCAAAAAGACATACAAAGGAAGCCACTTTCAGTGCACAATAAATGACAGACTATATCGGTCCCTCGAAACCCATAAATGACGGGGCTTTTTTATTAGTATTCTGAAGCAGCACCTGGATGCATTTTCTTCTAATTATTCACAGATATATTGGTGGGCAACAATCTCATAACAGTGTGCTGGCATCGGTCTCAGGCAAGGAAACAAAGACTTTTAAGTCAGTGTGACAGCTGTGAAGCCCTATGACCTCTGTTATATAGAAGTGCAGATTAGATAGTAATAGTAGTCCCAGATAACAGGGTAAGATCTGGCCTCAGGCTCAATTAATATAATTTCCTGATCTATAGCTTGATGATAGTCACTCATAGAGAACGCATGAAGTTTCTTAAATTATGGGGTGAGATTCCTTTGGAGAATTAAGACACTGAGACTCTGGGATAGGAGGAGCCATAGGTGTGGAAGGAATTGCTATTCTATGAGTAAACACGCCTGTCAGCTGTGACAAATATCAGAAATGGCCCTTGGAGGAACTGATGTATTTATGTTTTTTTTGATGTGAGATGCAGCCGAGAACCCTTGTACCACATGATATATCATGGAGTCGTTCCCTGGAAATTTGTCTTGCCTGGCCATTTTCCCTGTCACTTGGCTTTGAAGCCTGGGGAGCTGTTGCGTTCAAACCTCCACAACAATCTGTCCTTCAAAGGCTCAACGCTGTGCATTACACATACTTCACCCATGTGACTCTATGACCCTGATTTCTCCTGGAATTTAGCTTTCAGCTGTCAGCTGTAGGTTAAACTTCTCAGAGAAATGTCATTGCATACTCTGGTCACTTCCCCTCAGAATACCAGCCTAAAGCCTTCCAACTCCTCATCTGTATGACAAAAGGGAAACCGTCGCTAACTTGCGTGCATAATTTTTCAACTACAGCAACACCTTCTGCTAGTAATTGCTGGATCCTACTTGATGCCAAATTAAGGTTCCTAATTCTCCTGTGATGTTCACGGCTTCTACACTAGTGCAATTCCATCGCCTTCAGCAGATTTAGTGCTTGGTGCTCTTAATGTGTTTAGCTGTAGTTGAAGCATGGGAGGCAAAAGTCCCTACTTAACTTGAGACACGTTTTTTAAGGGCCAGGGAGGTTTCTGAGCCCAGCATCTTGCACAGACTGAGAGATGTTGACTGAAAAAATTGTGCTTCTAATATGAACCATATTTGATTCATAATACGCCCTGAGGAGCAATTTATACAGACACTGGTTTCCCTCAGCCTGAGGACAGGCACTTGATGGGGCGATATCTCTGAACCCTTTGGGGCAATATGAGAAAGACCTCCATGAGGATAATCTGAGGACATGGTAATATCCTACTGAGATGGGTGTGAAACTGGATTTTATTGAGATCTGAGGTATTTTGAAGTGCCAGTCATTGAAATTGGAAATGAAGACCTCACAAACATTAGTTTATTTTAACATTGCCCCCTCCCCATGAAGTAGGCTGGTGTTATACCCTTTGTGTGCCAGTGCACCAATGGAATCTAATGGCCTGCTCCAAAGGCTGTTGCTCACAATGGAAGAACTCTTGAGACATTGTGCCATTTTGTGGATGTGGTTGAACTTACAGGAAGTGCAGATGAAAGAGGCTGTAGCCTAGACTGCTGTGTGGAGGTAGTGTTGGGTGAGTAGGAAGGAAGTTAAATCCTCTTTCCTCTTCCATCTAACAGCAATTTGATGAAAACTGAGACTTCCCTGCTGCCTCTTGAATTGTACCACTCTTTCTTTTATGGTAATACTCTTTTAATAGGGGAGATAATTAACTACCAGGACAACTTACCATGGGATTCTCCATCACTGAACCTTTTAAAATCAGGACCGGATTTATTTTGTTTTGCTTTGTTTTGTGACACAGAAATCACAGAGGGTCTAGAAGGGACTGCAGAAAATCATCTAGTGCATCTCCTTGCAATCAGCAGGAACAAATAATCCTAGGCCATCTGTGACTGGGTAAATTAACTCTGCACTAGTCTGGAAGGGGTTAAGGAGCTGCTTTGTGCTGGAGTGAGGGTTCTCCTCCAAAACTGCAAATCATGCCAGGATTGGAGGAGGCGTTCAGAGGTAGAAGTCTATAGCAAAACTGTAATCTGAACACAGGTTTTCCAAGTCTCATCCTCACATCTTAAGGAGAAGATCATTCTTATTTCCTATGAAGTTAGTGTTTTAGCATGGGCCCATCTCAAGGACTGGTCTTGTATTTCTGGGTAGCCTCTGTCTGTATATATGTAAACAGTTAATAGATAAGATGCCAGAAGGTGATTCTGAAGAATATGAAATTTGTGAGACCAGTAGAACTTGTTGTGCACTCAGCAAATGGCCTCTTCTAGCAGCTTTTTATGTCCGCTGTGAACATCTAGATGGTTTTTGAAATAAAACAGTTTCAAAATGTGGGTGTTCTTTTGCATTCTAAAAGGCAGTACACATAAAAAAATCTTCTTGACTACTGAATAGGTTTTAAAAAATCTCTTTCAAATCAAAACTTTACCAGTGTTATTGTTTTTCTTTTCAATTATTTTTGACTATGTCCCAGAAAATCTAGGAATTTCCACTCCCCAGCTTGATGTGTGCACAAAGCTGCTGAATGTTCCATGAGGCGGTGATGTTGGTTAAAGGATCAGGTCACTGGGGTCAAAAATATTTTGACTTATTGCTGCTCCTGCATTAAAAAAACAAAATGAATTTTAAATGAGCCCTCTTCTCCTACCCCATTCCCAGCACCTTGGAGAGCTGCTTTATTTCCTAATGTTTTTGGTCTGAGAGCAAAGTAAGTAAAAGATCAACAACAGCAGCATCACTATAAAATATGAAGTGAGAGAAGATTTAGTTTGAACCTCTAACCTGTGTTTATCATGTATTCGCAGAAACTGCCTATGATTGGGGGACCAACAGTAATTTGCAAACACAGATAAGGTTCTAAGAGGAATGCTTATCCCAAGATGAATATTCAAAATAAGTCAAGCAACGTCATTTGCCTGAATATCATTCTAGTTAGACTGCCATCTTTCGAAGAACTCTAGTCTTTACTTCCTCCAGCCTTTTGATGTCTATTTCATTTCATAACAGCTTTCAGACACGGACTAATATTGGTAGAACTCTAATTTATAAACTTTCTCTTAGGTTCCAATATGATGATGTTATTATGCCATATGCACAACAATTTCTGTGCATCACTTGTAGCTAAGGCATGTCTTCTTTTAACTTCATCCTTGAAGGAACCATTGGCACCGATCAAGCTGGAGATAAGATTTTATTGTTCTACTTCACCACTGCTACATTTCTGCACTTTATCTCCCTGTCCAAGATACAACTACTTTGTCGTCTTGGCATTTGTTGTATGTCAAAGTCAACAACACCAATTTTCCAAGATAGCAAAGAATATTTTCATAAATTCAAATGTGTCTGCCAGTTGTATCATATCATCTGCTTACCTCTAGATCATCCAATGCCATGCCCTCCAATTTGTCTCATATTCTGAATGTCCAGTGTGAAAACAACAACAACAAACAACTTGACAAAGTCCAGTTTAAAAGTAAAACAACTGAACAAGTTAGGAGAGCTGCACATGAAATCAGAGCATAGGATTGTCTGTAACTAAAATGATTACAGTGACGAAAGCACCACAGGAGACAAACAGATGAAAGTTCCAAGAAAATAATGTAAACACAATCAAAGGTGTAACCCTTAAGGTTAAGCTGCTTGACTGGTGTACCCGATAACATGATTTTCTTGGGTGATTCCTACAAATTCATTATATCATCCAGTATGTAATCACAGAATGCATTCACAATAAAGTATTCATGATTATCCATTGTATTAAGCCATAACACAAGAAACGTGTGGCCCTGTATCCAATAAGAACAGCTAAACCCATTAGCAGGGTAAGTTAGCATTAGTGACATTTGTCCTAAATAAAATGCTTTACCATTCTTCAATTTTGGGGAACCAGATAGGGGAACTGAACCATGAGCTGTGCCAGTTCATCCACTGCCAGAACCATCTGATAACTGCAAGACAGATATCAGGGCAGAGAAGCTTCAAGAAGGATCAAAGGCAATGTTTTTGGGATGAGATCGTCTTCACTAATGCGTAGTGTTACGCGTCATAATCTACTAGCCTATAGAGTAAGTTTACTCAAGAATTTCTCAGGGTGAGGAAATAAAATATGGGCATGGTAGTCTGAGTTAGACACAAGCAGTGCCAAGATCCTATAAAATATCCAGGCTTTTCAGGTAGTGAGGTCTTTGTTATTGTCAGATTAATTATTAGTTATTATTTTTAGATGCACTGTGAATGCATGCTGCAAGCTTCTCTATCTTCTATCAACTACTACCTTAGGCTTATAGTATAGTTTAGCCAGTCAATACTCTATTTGCTGAGACCTTCAACTTCATCAGGCATGGCAGGGGCGAGGCTAGTCTTATATCTCTTTACATCAGGGTTTCAGGAAGGAAGGTGAGTATGTTAGGCTAAGTAATTCTTTATCTTAGTAAAGTTACTAGAAGGATTTCTAGAATTGTATTATGTCCTGATAACCTTATGCTTTGAATGTTTGCTACTCTTTCATGCATTTTAATAAGAGTGTTAACGAAGTGGTATTGTCCTTAATTTAAGTGCCCTGGCTGCATGCCCCAAAACTCCCCTTCTGAGATACAGCTTTGTGGGTTCTCTTTCCCCTTATAACCAGCATTGGGCCAAGAACCTAAATATCTTTTGGTTTGATGCAGTCAGTGGAGAGCCATAACCATCGGCCCATTACTTCAGGTGTACAGCTGGTGAGCCAGGCAGGAAGTTTCTCAGGTTTTGTTAGTTATAGACCACAGGTTTCTTGGAATGCTGCTTAATACTATGGATAATCATGAATACGTACAATGAATACCTTATTATAAGTACATGTGTTATATCTTGGATATCATACTGAATCAATAGGAATCACTCACAAAAGGTATGTTATCTGTTTTGGCAGGCAAGCATCTTAAACTTCTGGTTTAAAAAGGCATTCAAATGTAGGGGTAGACCACCAGCTAGATGGCAAGATATTGTCTGCAGGGACACAACCATGCCGGGTGGATTGGACAAACGAACGATAACCAGGAAGATTTTGCAACACCGAACCACTTACATTGTCTTCCAGAATACTTTGGGATGAAAAGAAGAAGAGGAATTTCAACATAGTTATTTCTCTTTCTGTGCAAAACAAAGTAGTGAAAAATTCTGCAACTGAAGAGGTTCTGATAAGCCTGTTGTTAAGGCCAGGTTCTCAGCTGGTGTAAAGGGATATATTTCTGTTGATATACCAGATCAAGATCTATGTCCGAAAATATCCAACTGCTATGGGCTTCAATGGAAATTAGGAGTTCTAAATATGTTTGAGGACCTGAGCCCTTACTGTTTTAAAAATTGAGAGGTTTGATTTAAACTGTGCTTGCAATGCAGAAAGCTGAGCTGAAGGTTCAGTTTTGGTCCTGAGATACAGGGAAGTGTCTGTCCTTCAAGTCCATCTTTAAAGTTCTCCTCTGCTGTGAGGCCTTCAAAAACAAAACAAACAAACAAACAAAACACACACACACACACACACACACACACACCCAACAATTACCCAGCTGATGTGCTGAGACTACTGCTTATCATGTTGACCAGAGTGGCTTGTTATTTCTCACATGTTGCCCCCATATGTTGCTACCTGTTAACGTATACTTAGATGCAGAGTTCTTTAGGGATAGGGCTGTCTCTTTGTCACGTCTTCTCCCTATGTCTGGGATGTAGAGCCTCTAGGCCCTACCATAATCGTAATGCTTTAAGTGCAGAAAGAGAAATTTTCTAGTGGCCATTGTTTCCAAGTGTATTGAGCAGAAAGTAATGGCTCAGCTGATATAAATAGACTTCAAGGGGGCCAGCAGGATTTACAGCATCTGAGATCAGAGATTATCGCGTCCGTGGAGTGCAGTTGTCCACATAATGCTTCCATGGGCTATCTATAGGTGAGTGCACTGGAACCAACAGTGACATGACAAAGCCTCTAATACCAACATGTTGATCCTTGTAGCATGGTAGTATCCAGCTCAGGAGCGAACATACTATACCCTGGGCCAACATAGAGACCCCGATCCCTCAATACTGTGCTTTCAGTAGGGACATGGCAATGTCCCTTCCTTATTTCTTATTAAAATCTAATTTATCTCAAGCACTCAGACAACTTTTAACTGAAGGATAAACAGGACTTCAGAAGAGCCCTAAAGCCCATAGTAAAACTATTAATGAGCAGTTTTATGGAAGAAGGAGAATAGGAGCAAGAGGGAGGAATGGACCATCAGACCAACTCTATTAAGGAATAGTTTGCAATTTTGCTTCTGGAGGTAGACAGATTCTGGCAAAAAAACACTTGTAAGGGGGCAAATGATTAACTTTCCAAGCAGCTGCTGCTGAATGGGAGAATGACAAATAATCTCACCTGGCATCTCTGA
This sequence comes from Carettochelys insculpta, assembly GCF_033958435.1. Lineage (NCBI taxonomy): Eukaryota > Metazoa > Chordata > Testudines > Carettochelyidae > Carettochelys > Carettochelys insculpta. The sequence goes on from NC_134144.1 coordinate 70,115,695, forward strand.
TATCACCTCTTTTTTGCTTGGTTGTCTAGAGGGACTGGAAGAAAGTGGTGATATAACTTCCTAGTGTCTGCAGGTAAAAAGGATTTCAACACCTTAAAGGGCAAGTCAATGAAAGCCTTCAGACATATTTCTGATACACTACTCCTTTTCATTTCTTTTAAAAAGCACCAGCCACTGGTACTAGCCACTGAATGTGTACATATTTGAAAAGGGGGTTGGCTTGGACTTAATTGGTCACACTGGACCTAGAGAAGATAAGGGGATGAACTGGAACTCAGAGGCCTAAATTTCCTGTCTGCCCTCTTGCTCTTGAGAAGCAATCTGCTATTGATCTATATTGGTAAGAAATAACTTCTTATGCAAAAGCCCAACTGCACTGGTCAGCACAATGGTCGGGGTGTGTGTGTCAATCTACGCTTGGCCCACCTATCAGAAGCAGGATTTAATGCTGAGCAAGTTTACACTTCCTCCTGTAATGGGAGCTGTGGGAAGTACAACCAGCAGTGTGGAATAAGGGGGAACCTAATTCCCCTCAACGGAGCTGTCTCTCAGGTCATGAAGGAACATCACTTAGCATGGTGGAGTCCTGGTCTCGGTTGGACTCTGGGCAGAAGTGGTCACAGGATCAGGGAATCTACAATACTTACCATGATTCTAGCTGAGCAGTTATGAACTACTTTACAGACTGCAGTATCTATAAGATCCATTCTCCCAACCTTGAGATGTGCACTAGCCTCTCTGCAGTGACATGGCAACTGCTTAACAATATGTGTATACACAGCACCAAAGAGCTTAGGGCAGCAAGTGAGAGAAAATATAAAACCACTAGTTGGGTCAGGGGATTGAAATCTGTGGGAAGAACACAATCATCCAAATTAAAAATTGTCTAGGAATGTAACCTAAACTATGTCCCCAGTCTCATAGAAGTGGTTTGGCAGGTTAATTGACCCCAGTGATGGGTAAGTGGGTGGAAGACATAGCGGCTATGTCTACACTACAATAATCTGTCGACAGAAGTTACTTTTGGAAGAGATCTTCTGGCAAAACTTCTGTTGACAGATCACATCCACACACACACAAGCAGATTGAAAGAACAATCCTCTCTGTTGACAGAGAGCAGCCAAACTGCCCAGCAGCTCTCTTGAGAGAACAGCCAACCAGAAGCTCAGCAAACAGGGCTGCCCGGTGAACTGGAAGCCCTCTCTGTTGACAGAGAGGCCACTGCTTCTTTAAATAAGCTTGATAACAACAGGTAAAAAACCCTCACACAGACATTTCTATTGGTCATTTCAAGTGGCCCGTTTCAGTCCCACCTTTTGGCTCCGTGAATGTGCACATCCCATTTACTCAGGTGTCCACAGGGACTTCAAAGCTTATTGCAAGAGGCTTTTTTTAAAGATGCTGAGGCACAATTTCAGATGTGTGAAAACTGTAGAATATTATATACGTGTTTGCGCTTGATTTGACCCCTTGGCCTTCCAGCTTGTAAAGTGCTACATGCTGGTTTGTTGACCCTTTGAGCAGTGCAAGATGATGGCATGAGTTTGGAGGTTACCAAAACGATTTTTCTTTGTGGGCTTGTTCATGCGGTATGGTGTATATGGATTTTATTATTATTAGGTGCCTATCCCTACAGCTTTGGAATGGAAACATTTTAAATAAGCCCAAGAAATAAATAAGTAAATTCCTTTTACCGAAGGGTAATGATCTCATTTACTCGAATCAATGTCTATTGACTTACGGCTGATGCTTTTGTCTATATGTATTACATCGGCTTAGACTGATCTCTTGGCTTTACTGCCTAAATTTACAAGTGTGCTCCTGGAAAGTATATGCTCCATTCAAATGTGCTGAAGGCAACAGAAATGCTAATTTCATATGCAGTGTTGGCTGTTCTTCCCACTCAATATTTAACAGAGTGTCTCTGTTTTAGACACATGTATAATTTTCTTCAGGCAAAACCACACAATTCCCAGGACCAGACGTACGGAGGAAAAGACAGAATGCATGTTCATAATCTAGACAATTTTTGGCCTAGGCCATAAGAGAAACAGAAATCTCTAGAAACTCCCATTTCTATAGCACAAGCCATCTTAGGATATTACTGTTTTAGACAAATATTAACACATTAGTGCTTTGCACTAGGGTGGTATCACAACCTTCTTTTTATATAGGTGGAAACTGAGGCAGGGAGATTTGCTCAAGGTCACACACACAGCTTGTTCTGTCCTCAGCTCCAGGTCTCCTGTCTCTCTCAGATATAAGCCCATCTCCTTCATTCAGACCATACTGAGCATCTTGGCTCCTACGTGGTTTAATAAGAACTTCTTGTTCTTGCTTCAACACACATCCAGTGATGTTTGAGATCGTGTCTATCTCAGCACTAAGTTTGCTCTCATCAGAGCTAAGATGAACCCTAAGGAGGACTTGTTGATGCCTTTCCACATTTTATTACAAAGGTCTCTGATTAATGGTTACTTGAAGACGACTGTTTGACTAGACTTCTGCTCCTCATTTCTTCCCAGGGTCCTCCTTTTTGCTTCTGTTTTGGTGCTGGAAGTGCATCTAATTCTGCATGGTTTCCTGGGGAATGGTTTTGTTTCTTGTATAAGTTATTATGGCAGGGATAGGTGCTATTCATATAGCTATAACTAATTAGAATATTGTTGCCTTCTAGGGTGCAATCCTGACCTGTCACCATCTGAACTGGAACCCTTCATCCATCAATGCTTTCCTGTGGTAGAAAATGGGTGGCATTACTGTGGTGGGTCTCATGCTGTTCTTGGGTGAGGTGGGTCAGGGTGCCACCTCATGCTTCTATTCTTGGGCGTCCTGCACTCGGCTTATGCACTCTGCTCATGCCCTGATGAGAGACAGAAGACAGGAAATGGAAGGGATGTGGGTAGGAGCCCCATCACTTTCAAAACTTGTGCATTTTTTTATTCTCTTTCTCCCTCCCCACGTAGGGTTACCCTTGGTCCTTGACGCAGGAAGAGGGTGTCTCCTTGCTCTGCAGGGTCTGCCTTCCTCCAGTTCTCTGGTCTTCCATCAACTTACCTCCAAACTTCAGTGCTCCCTCCTCCTTCATTCCACCCTGTCAGCCTGAAGCAGGGGTTTAATTAAGTTCCTGACAGGGCCTTAATTGACTGCAAGTGCATCAGTTATCCTAATCCCTGGTCTCCAGGGAACCACACCTTAATTAGCCTAGGTCCTTTGCTTCTCTCCTCTTCCACTCTCCCCCTGCTCTCTGGCCTTGCTATAGCACTTTCCAAAGTGGTGCTTCTCAGAAATACTCTGCCAGCATTCGGGCTCACCCTGTGCGTCCATGTGTAGTTACAGCCCTGGTCCAGCAAATCTGAAACTGGCAGCTTGCCAGAAAGACATCAGCCACACTGGGATGTCCAGCAATGTAAGTTATTACCTACAGGGAGAGACCAAAAAACTCCCAGTCCCGAGTTCCCCCCACCGTTCATGTTCTGCATTGACCAGCCTTTTTCCGCATGATACCGATATCAGGGATTCAGTCAATATTCAACTGTTTGGTACTTCAGCAAACAGTTCAGTTTAAACACAAACTCTGGATTTGTTTCACTTAAAAACATTGATTTAATTACAAAGAGAGATTTAGAACACAAGTGAAATGTATTAGCCTTAAATGGTTACAAGTGAAATAACGGTAAACTGCCTTCTAGTAGCCCAGCCTACCAGCCATATACATGACCAAATTCTCAGGTCAGGAATTCCCATATAGTTGAAGGGCATATTCCTTTGTCTCACTAGGAGAGAGAGAGAGAACCCGGGGTATTGTAGCTCCTCACTTTGATAGTTCAGTCACCCTTTGAAATGCATTTTCCCGAAGGTCACCTGCAGTGTTACCTCTAATTTTTTCCAGCCATGGGTGGAATAAAATTTGTTATATTCACCAAGGAATGTGTGGATGTGCACCACCAGTAGAAACACTTGTTGCCCACTTTGGGTGGATGTGGGTGCTCTGCTAATCTGCTGAGTGGCATCTGAATCTCTCCTGGGTTTACTCAGTTTACAGGGAATGCTGGTCACCTGTAGATAAAGTTAGTTCCAACTGGGACAATGGAGACAAGGTGTCTCATGGTGAAAGAGATGCCATGTTGTTTGCTAAAACCCCAATCGATCTGTTCCTGCCCCTCTTTTTTGCCAAGGAAAGACCATTTGATCGGTGGTTGCTCGTCAAAGTTACTGACATTTGGCTAAAGACATTGGCCTGTCCTTTGACTTTGAGGAACATTGTCTGCACGCTGCTGGGGCTTGTCTGGTAACCACCGTGAAATGATTACTACAACATGTTCACAAAATTCTTAATACACGTCACACATACGTTACACAGGACTATTAATGAGCAGTGCTTTACCAGGCAAACCCTATACTCATTTATTGTTAGGTTTGAAATGGGCAACCTGGCAGAGGGAGAGATACCTGCTGGCCTGGTAGGGGCATTTGAGAACTGGCACTGGCCATACGGTGAAGTGAATTTGAGACCCCTGGGCATAATGGAGCATTTTAGCTATACGGGCAGAGTAGAGAGTTTGCATGTTTTAACTTGGATCCTGAGCTTGTGTAACTCAATTAATGACAAAGTGCCTAGGATGATTGCGCCCTCTGAGGATCTGCCCCACTCATTTAGAAAGTACCAGCAGGGTTTGGGGTTAGCCTGGATGTGGGTGCCTTTGCATCTGCCTCATTATGCCGAAGTGGACCAGTTGCTCTTCGTGAGAAAACAAAACCCACCAATAACTTGCACTAACTCGACTGTAATTGAGCTGTCCTGTGTGAAACCATTCTCAGGAATGGCGATTTTGGCAATCAGCTGAGAGGGAAAAAAAAGGGGCAGGGGGGAAAGAAAATAAGCCATAGACACAGATAAGGAGATTTTATTCAGTTTTATTTGACAAGTTTTATTACACAGAGAAAACATAACATGCCCAATCTCTTTGCTGCTGTTACAGGCCTTCAGCCTTTATTACTTAAATCCCATTCGATATAAAATTATTTCTATTTGTCAATGGCATGATATCTTTTTATTATTATCATCAAAGTCTTGTGAGTGCGGCCGAGAACATAATTTCTGGTCTATCTCCTTACCAAGGAATGAAGTTACCCAATCAGTTCTGTCTGCTTAAATGTCCTACATTTTAAAAAGACTGGAGAGCTGTTAGTGCTTTTCAATAGATATGAAACAACACTAAATGGTGCTCAGGAAATGATGGGGCATTCTATTTCCTTCCAGCTTATCTGTATTAGAGGTTACATGCTCTGCAAATTTCTGCAAGCCCTCACCTAGTATGAATGATACTTATAGCGCTAGCGCCTAGAATCCCTGACTGCACTTGCAGCCAGCCTGTGCAAGGCTCAGTACAACTACAAAGCAAAATAGTTCTTACGCCAAGTATTTTCCAATTGTCAAAAATGTTTTGTATGCAAAAACGCAAACAGCTACAGCTTCCAGAGAAAAATCTGTGGGGGTTTTTTCCCAGCAGAAATTCAACCTCCAAAATCTTTCAGCTTGAAATTCCTCTGTAGTACATTACACCAGAGCATGAGAATGGCCTGACTGGGTCAGAACAAAGGTCCATCTAGCCCAGTGTCCCGTTTTCTGACAGCAGCCAATGCCAGGTGCCCAAGGGGGAATGAAAAGAACAAGTAATCATCATCATGATCAACTGATCCATGCCCTGTACCCCAACTTCTGGCAAACAGAAGCTAGGGACACCATTCCTGCACATCCTGGCTAATAGCCGTTGATGGACAGAAGCTTCCATGAACTCATAAGAACATAAAAATGGCCACAGTGGTTCCGACTAAAGGTCCATCTAGGCCAGGTGACCATCCATCCTTATTTTGGTGGGACAGTCCCAAAAAGGCGTCTCTACTTATTTTAGAAAAGGGACTAATTGTCCCACATTTTTCGCCAGCAGCTGCACAGGTGAAGAATAGGGAGCCCACAGGTTAGCCTACTTTCCCCTCTCCCAGGGCTCATGGAAGTGGGGGGAGCATGGGCGTCTGCCCCATCCCTGACACTTCCCTGGAGCTTGGAGAATGGGGGAGGTAGTGCCACAGCTGCCCCTTCTCTGCCTCTGAGACTTAGGGAAGTGGGGGAAGCACCGTGATTGCCCCATTCTTGCCGCTTCCTTGGGGCTCCCAGGAGTGCTCAGGGCTGCCACGGCCCAGGGAACACAGGCAGCTGCCACCTCCTTCCTGGCTCTCCGGGGCTTAGTGGAGCTGGGAGGAGCCTCTCCTCCCCCCATATCTCCCTGTCCTGTATTTGGGACAGGGAAATATGATCACCCTACCTCTAGCCCAGTATCCTGTCATCCAGCAGAGGTCCATTCCAGATGCCCCAGAGTGGGTGAAAAAAAACAGGTAATCATCAAAGAGATCCTTCTCCTGTCATCCATTCCCAGCCTCTGACACAGGCCAGGGAAGCCATTCCTTCCTATCCTGGCTAATAGCCGTTGATGGACCTGACCTCCATGAACTTTTCTAGCTCTTTTTTGAGCCCCGCTAAAGTCCTGTTCTTCACAACTTCCTCTGGCAAGAGTTTCACAGGCTTACCATGTTGTTAGTTTTAAACCCACTACCCAGTCATTTAATTTGGTGACCCCTAGTTCTTATATTACGGGATAAATTACCTGGCTTGTTTTTGAACATTGTTGCTGCCTTGGCCTTTACAACATCATTGTTGTTCAGGTACTTCATTCTAGGCTGTAACTTGGTTCTGTGCTTTGATAAAAATCTCCCATGATCAGAGTAACTAGTGCTGGGATTCCGGGGTCGGGGGGGCACGGACTATGTGCCCTTGCCCTGCTCATGCTCTATGCATCTTCCACCCTCTCCCCACCTCTGCTGCGCTCCTTCCCCTGCTCTGTCCCCACTTGCCTATTCCTGAGAAAGTGCCCCACTGCTTCTACTGAGTGTGGGGTCAGGTCCTCTCTCCCTCAGAGCAGCATGGCATGGCATTGATGGTGAGCGAAGTGGGGGACGCTGGGGGCTGCATGTGAAGGCCCTATGTGTCACCTCTGCCCATGATACACAACAGTCTCCTGCATCAGGAGGACCCCTGGGCCAAGACATGTGCCAGGAGGCATAATGCCACCCACAGCAGACACTGAGGATAGTAGACAATCTAATTATAATTCCCATGAAGTAGCGTTGCAGCATTTCCAAATCAAAACTTTTTGGTTCTCAGCTAAAATATTTACCCTGTGGTACATTTGGATTTCCAACCACTCCCAACATTTTCTCCCACATGTCCTGTTGAAAAAACTGTTTTGATGGCAGGTTTTCAAGAGGTGCTCCTTACAAGCTAAACTACCACAAGACAGACAAGCAGAGGGAGGAATATTTGGCTGGAAATAATTTGCTCTAGATTACACAGCAGAGCTGAGGATTAAAATGGGCATCTTCTGAGACCCAGTTCCAGGCTTCTGCACCCCTTCTCAGAACCCCTTAAGAATATGCATCCCACTACGGAGGGAACATGTACATTCGTTATCATTGTCCAAAGGAATGAAAATGAGAGACTTCTGTAAAGACTAGGCTATAAAAGTTTAAACAAATGACTAAGCCACTGACCCTGGAGGCATACGATTCAGGACAGGGCTGTTTTTTCCCTCTTCTCTTTTCCATATTGCTTTTATTGATTGTGTAATGTCTCTCGTGCTTTTTATTGGTTTAATTTGCTTTGTGTAGTATTGCTTTTATGGAAAAGATTCATCCCTGCTGCTTCGCAAGTGGGGATTTGCTAGATTTCTGTCTTCAGGAAATAAATAAAATATTAGAACCATTGTATAAACCTTCATATAGGTACTTTCTGGGCAGTCACTTTAAAACATCACTCCAATGGGTATGGCCTTTATTTGGAAAAGCACCTATGCTGGGGCTCTGCACTAGTGAAAATGTGGGGAGCTGCTGCCCTAGCATGTAAAATAACAGTGATGGGTTGGGGTTTTGTGTTATTGTGTTACATTTTGTCATTTATAATGGAAAATGTGGAGGACAAGCAAGGTATTAGAAACAAAAAAGATGAAATGTTACATTTACTGGATTATAAATCACAAGAGTTTCAGTGCATCACACCTATTTCTTGAATTTTGATTGATTATGCACATGATAAATATATTGACTAGAACCTCAGCTGGCATAAAATGACATAACTGCAAATAGCTGGCCCATGGTGAAGCGACAGCTGAGCACGCCATTTAATTTAGACACTACGATCAGTGGACCATATAATAGCTAACAAAGACAGACTAAATAGATGTAAAGAACAGTATCGAAGCCCCTTCCATATGATAGCTCACATAGACTAAATAGGAAGAACAGTATCAGAATCCCTGGAAGTGTTGCCAATTACCAGGACAAATCTGTGTCCGTCCCATATTGCAGGGCTGTCCCTACAGCTACTGTACCAGATATCCGACTTCATTAACACAATCAATAATTTATTCCCAGGCCTGGCAGTAAAGCCCCTGCTGACATGCTGATGAAAGAGTACTTAGCCAGAGAGCCTAAGGGCACATCTACACCTACCAGAAGATCAACATGCTGGCAGTCAATTTTCTGTGGTTCGATTTAGTGCACCCAGTGGGGCTATGCTAAATTGAACCATCAGGACGTCACTGTCAACTGTGGTACTCCTCCCATTTATTAGCAATAACAGATGTGGACGTGAAAGTTTTTGCCATCAACCTCCTGCTGGGGGGACGGCAGCAAACATTGATTCAAGATGTCTATCCCAGCTACACAATTCTTGTAGCTGGAGCTGTGTATCTTAAATGGACTTTTCCCCTAATGTGGACTGGTCTAGGTAGCAGCACAAAGTTCAGTACGAACATTAACTATCTAATTAGGTTTTTAAGAGGTTTTTAAGTCCTGTCTTGACATAGTCATGGCCGGGATGATTTAGTTGGGGTTGATTCTGCTTTAGGCAGGGGGCTGGACTTGACTTCCTGAGGTCCCTTCCAGCCCTGAATTCTATGATTCTAGTCCTCACAACTCTCCTTTGAGGCAGAAATATTTTCCCCTTTTCATAGCAGAGAAATGGAGGCTGGGAAGAGTAGGACTTGATTTAAAAGCCTGGAGCAAAAACTTTAAACTCCTCTCAAATTATTCTGATCTGAATTTTTTGGTTTGGGCACATCAGCAAACAGGGAATCTTCACAGCAAATGCCATGTGGTTTTGTTAGAGGAACGGATGAAGACTGAAAGCTCAGATGAATTATATATGCATCCTTCACTGATTATATATAATTTTACTTTTTAACACATATGGCAGAATAAAGTGGTTTCTAGTCTTGCTTGCTAAAATCCATCAGCAATATCCAGTATTTTCTCATTGCTCTATTTTTATTCCCAGTGATGAAACACGAAGCAGAACGACCACAATTATCAGATTTCAGGTCGACTTGTTCCAAGCAATTAGAAAAATGGCCTCCTTTCGTTTAGCATTATTACCAAATGGAGGGAATTTGGTATGAAACTCGCAGAAAGAAACCAGACTGCTTTGCCTTGCATAGAAAAATCAGTCAAAAGCTCCTTTTCTGTGACATCCATGGATTTACAAATGGCCAAAAACCAATGCAAATAACACCAGAATCAGAGCCTATGTTTAGGATTTTTTTTGTTTGTTTTTTTCTGTCACTTTCCTGACCCACTTTGAGTAGTAGCTCTCCTAACTGTGGTTTAAATGAAGAAGCTCAACAAAAATCAATCCAACATATTTTCATTTTTATGCCTCCCCATTAAAGTCAAAGGGCACAAGATGCTCTGATGTGACTGCTTTACGGGTTAATGTTCTGAATACAGAACATACATGAATTCATGAGCAAGTGTCCTGCATATTCCTTTGCTTTTCAGAAGCCTGGTCAGCCTCTGTGGTTCCATTATTTCATTGTAAATGTCCACTCTCAGAGACCATGGAGGGAATGAATAAAAAATTTCATAGAGCAGCAATTGTAATTGATTTAACACTGTAAAGCATGTGCTGGGATGCCCTCCTATGTCTTAACTTTGGCGCTGACATTTTGTAATTATCCAGGACAGATTCTGTGCAGCAACATGTGATGGAGAGTCTGGTCAGTAATTTATGGCAACAAGGTTCCACAAGATATAATACATGAATTATGAATAGGTGCACTTTAAACAAAGTTCTTCACTGAAGTTCCTCCTCATTTTCTTTTGTTGGCTATTGATTCAGGCGAGCAGAATTTGCATACAAGGAACAGATGTTAGCAAAAGACTAATTGGATACTAAAATGATAACATGTTGCAGAAACCTCAATACATTTTTTGGAATTAACCAAATTTAGCACATGAAAATAAACATTCATTTAGCATGATTTAGTGACAAATGATCTGGTTCATCTCCGAGGGTTTGCAAAAAATGGATTTTGTCCAGGGCCAAGCATTTGGAAGGGACCAGCAGTTTTAGATCTCAAATGTTGGATGGCCAATGTGAGACATTTTAAAGAAACTCCGATTTCAAACATTGCTGATGATGTGGTTCAACACGGGTTTGGTTTAGATAAGTGATCTGAAGATATAGAACTATTCATAGCACTATAAATTCTTCAAGACAGTGATTTTTGTTAATGCCCTTCATATTATCAGGATAGTGAAGCCAGATCTACACTAGACCTTAAAGTCGATTGTAGATACACATTTCCAGCTACAGCAACTGCATAGCTGGAATGGAATTATCTACAATCAACTTACCTGGATGTTCTCATTGAGGAAGGTCGAAGGGAGGAACTGTTTCACCAACCTCGCTTACTCCGCACAATATTGAGGAGTACAGAGATCAGCTGTCAAGCCCTGATAGTTTGACTTCATGTGTCCCCACTATGTGCGTCAAATCAATCCAAGGAAGATGGATCCTGACCGGGTTAATCTTCCAAGTGGTGAAGACATAACCTGGAACCTTCCACCCCACTGTGCTACGTCCTCTACCGAAAAAGGGACTGCGTTCTAAAGAGTTTATAATCTAAACAGCTAAAAAACAGAGGCACAGGGACATGCCATGGTCCCACAGTAGGTCAGTGGCACAGCTGGGAACCAGGTTCCAGCCAAAGTAACCTCTCCTGCAACATTGTCTCCTAAAACAACACGAAGTCCTGTGGCACCTTATAGACTAACAGATATTTTGGAGCATAAGCTTCCATGGTCAAAGACCTGCTTCATCAGATGCATCTATGAAGTGGGTCTTTGCCCACGAAAGCTTATGCTCCAAAACATCTGTTAGTCTATAAGGTGCCACAGGACTTCTTGTTGTTTTTGAAGATACAGACTAACTCTGCTACCTCTCCAATAATTGTCTCCTAAAATATTTATATATAATCTTTAATCTGGAGTCAATTATTTTGCAGCAGCTCAATATTAAACTTTATATATGCACACATACATAAAAAGCAACAAATGCATTCACACAACTTCATTTCAATTAATTGAGCCCCCACGTAGCCAAAGGACAAGTTTGCCCACTGATTTAGAGATGGATGTAACCTCAGCCCTGCAGAAGGCAATGGGAGCTATTCTATGGTGCTGTTCTTGGATGTTTCAGGCTAAGGTTTTTGAAAATAATTATGTTTTGCAATCTTTAAGCAAATGCCCTGGGGCCTACTGGACACAGATCACTCAACATTTCAGTTTATCCTACTAAAATATGTGTCTTTTGACTAGATTTCCCCACTCCTTATGAGCCACTCACTTGGAGCAAACCTGGCTTTCAAAACTGGTCACAAATTCCCCCATCTCTCAGTGGATTCTCTGAATTTAGCCAGCTTTATAAACTGCTGCATGCATAATTAGGTTCCTCGACCAAGTACTGTTTCATCAACACTCCAACAAGACCCTTCAGTGCCAGGCATGGTGGAATAAACCACTGATGTGTTAATAAACTTGGCTATCTCCTTCAGCAGCTGTACAAACAACCATGCAATATACAACAGATGTAGATTTCATGGACTCATAGAAGATTGGGGTTGGAAAAGGACTCAGCAGGTCACATAGCCCAACCCCCAGCTCTATGTCAGGTTGGTAGGGATCTTTTTTCCTTCCTTTGGGTCACTTGCTGATTAAGTAAATGGTCACTGAAGTCTTTAAAAATTATGAAGACTTCAGTAATTCAGCCAGAGGTTGTGGACCAGGAAGGAGTGAGTGAGCTTCTGTGGCTGGCATATTCAGAAAGTTGGACTAAATGTTCATGCTGTCTCTTTTGGCCTTAAAATCTCACTTCTCTCTTTATTTGCTCATCTGTGACTATCAAAGGCTTTGGCACAGATACACAGCTGATGTAAAGTGTTGTAGCTCCACTGACATCAGTGCTGACCTCATGGGCACACACAGAACATCTGACCTCACACTACAGTAGTTAAGAGGGAACAACTAAAAAATGAACCTCTTCTTTTAATATGGCTAACTACCACCAGTGCAACATGGCTGCCCCCATAGCACTACCGTTACCTCACCTTTGCTTTCATCCCCTCTTGGGCTGAGTGTGATTGTGACTTCCTTTACCTCCTGCTGACCTAGTGCCTCAGATTCCAACACAACACTGCTTTTCTCTTCTTGCACACAGCTACCTCACTCCCCTCTCCCCATGCACCTATTCATTTCATGGCTCCACTGAGACATCCCCTGAGCCTGCTTGTTGGACTTCCTTTGTCCATCTTTCTCCCCTCTCGTCATTGGCTACATCTACACTACAGATTTTTGTCAACAAAACTGGGTTTTTGTCAATAAAACTCACAGACTATCTACACATAAAATGCGTTCCGTAAACAGAAACTGTCAACAAAAAGGCCATGCAGAGGCTCCAGGGGCCCTTTTGTAGACAGAAGGGGTCAAAGATTGACCCACTTTTATGTGTAAATGCCATCTGTCAATAGAAGTTTTGTTGGAACAGTAACATGCTGTCAGTGTAGACGTAGCCATTGAGTAGTGTCTTCCTTTCTATTAAATTGACAACATTTCACCTTTCTGGGTGGAAAACCTTCTCTTTGGAAGCTCAGTGTGTGTGGAGTGGCTTCTTGTCTCTTCATCTCCTCTATTTTCAGCTCATACGTTAGTATCACTCCTCACCCTTGCTCCATTATCGCTTAGTTTTTCTTACCCTAGGCTGAGCATTGAATGTATGTACCATAAAGTGTCTTTGCTCGACTGCTTTTCAGCCATTACAACATTTCTATTCTGTGGGTCAGGTCAAAAGTCATAGTTTGTGTGTAACCTTACAATCAGCCCTGATTGTAAGGCAAAGGCAGCACAATTTGGTCACTGCTCGGCCTTTTCTTCCCTCTTGTTCCATGATGGAAATAAACCAGAACATTATTTTCCTGGCGCAGTGGCATGAGCTGTCATCTGGGGAAGTGGAGTCTACCCTCAACCTGCTTGAGCAGAGGAAAAAGTGGTAACCTAACAGTGGCTTGTCTTCCTCCTATTCTCCACTCTGAGACCCGTGAACAAGATGTCATGCATAGGAGATCCTGTCATGGACCAGTTTCCCCTCTCGACCCGTGAACTCCGTCACAACTTGTTACAAATATATATTTTTCTGTGTAAGGCTTCAGGAAATGGTTTCCAATATATTTTATTCTATAAGCCACCAGGAAGAACTTTCTAAATGGTCCACAGACCTCAAGTTGACAACCATTCTTATATGTTATCCACCCTTCTCTATTATTTAGTTCCTTAAAGTGCTGTGGGATCAAGTTTATGTGAAAGACACTGTGCAAAATTAACTTGTTTTGTATTGTAAGTTTTGGAGATAATTTATTCAACAGTGGCATGCTGCTGTGGCTTGCATTTGTCATATTATATTACCTCCTAGGAGCAAAATACAAGTGACTAGAGCTATCTAAAAATGGGGAAATCTGGCAAAAGCTTGCAAAAAATGGTGTTGCTGCTGCTGTTTTGTCATGAAGAACTAGCAGTGATGTAAAGTGGCCTCGACAGCCAAGAAACATTTAGCCATAAACTGGATTTGCTCCCGAAAAGCAGCAACATTTTCTGAGAAACTGCTAATAAAAGTAGTGTAGTTATACAAGAACCAAACCATAGGAGTGGGGTATTTGTTAATTAGTTGGTGGTCAGGCCTTTGTTTAAAAGCCATGGGGCAGATGCTCAGGCCGTCCAGGCTCGCTGACAGGGGGAAAGTAAGGGGGATAATTGCTCCAGGGACTGGAGATTCAACGAGGCCTGGAGATCCCAGCCACTGCTGCTGATATTGTGGCAGCTGGAACCCCACGTACATTTCAATCACCACTAGAACACGGGAATGCTGCTCTGTGAAGCTCTGAGAGCTGTAGGGAGCACCAGCACTACCCAAATGGTGGAACTAAGGGCTGACTACCTGAGGCCCCTGCCCCATCTGCCTGAATCCCTGCCCTCTTCCAGAGATGTGCAGCCAGCTCCCCCCCAACACACACTTTGTCCTAGATCCCGCAGTGGCTTGCAGCCCTGCTGAGTTTTAGATTGGAATTCAGCATCTGCCTGGGACTAAGCATCCCAGTACAAATGTGAAAGGGGTGAGAAATAAGGTATCCATATAACCCATCCATTAATATTTCGTTATTCGTATTTACATGTGCACCTGAACATTTATTAACCAAGTCTTCAAGGCTATTACAAAGGATAAGGAGATTTCAAGGAATGCTGCATTTCAGTCGTCCTTCTCATGTTGCAGAATTTGTTGCTAGGTACAGTTCACTGTGGCTTCAGTAACGAACATGATCGCACTCACACAGCCAAATCCTGCCTTGATCTAAGGCCATCATCTCTCCTAACCAGCTCCACCATGAATGGGAGTTCCATCCATTTACTCCACAGGGGAAAGTTTGTCTCTAATGGTTAATGATCTCACCTCTTTCACAGAAGAGCGATAAATCATCCTGATGTCTCACCTGCTGAGATGTAAAAAGCATGCTTTTTAAAAAACAGGCTCACAGCAGGGCTGAATTTTATTGCTTGATTTAAAAAACTTTACATTTCTATAACATTCTTGTGGAATATTTTCATTTCTTTTCAAACTATCCAGGTATTTTTTAAAAGTCAAGTTTTGACTTACCACAGCTGGAAAGTTTTCACTTTTTCCCTTGAAAACTCAGCATGCTTCCATGTGATTGGCGAACAAAATGAAATTGGTTTTATGTTGTATTTTTTTGTGCCAGAAAACACTTCCCATTTTCCAGCTGACATGAGATTTTACATTCTCAGTGTTCATAATGGGGGATACCATGGCAGTGGCAAATATTCAGATTGGAAATTGTGGCCTGTACTTATAAAACTTCCTGTGACCTTTCCCAACCTTAAATAGTCAGGGATCTCCTCCCATACCAGGAAAAGACAAAAACTGGTGTGTGAAATGGCTGGTGTTTAACAGCAACACTGTCAGTTTAGGACAAATGCTGAAAAGTGGCATCGTATCCATGTCAACTGGGGTAATTAGGATAATCAGAAAATGATTGCGCAATCTCATCCTTGTGGAGTTTCCATGGTATCCACTTCAGACCCAAATACATAGCCAATGGAGTCCATGATCCTCCAAAGGATGCCCTTTGACTCAAAATGGAGACTGCAACCTTGCTAGGTCCTTCCATTGGAAGGAGTCTTTTGGCACTCTCCTCTCCTCCTTCCCCCTGGAAGGAGCCAATCCTTGCCCTGCTCCTAGACTGCTCATTTCAAGTCTGGGTATGTTTGAGGATAATTTCACTTCAGACTTGCAAGCAGTAACAAGTGATTAGAATGTAAAGGTTCCATTTAGTCCCTTTGCATCCTCTTGTACGTCACATTAACATTTGAATAATCTAACCCCAAACCAGGTGTTATAGTAACTTTCCAGCTATGGGTGCATGTCTGAGAAGTCTCTCATTAGTTACGAGGATCTCCAGTTACAAATATATCATAGAACAGCCATAGATACAGATGTGTGCATTACAAGATGGAGTCTTGGTTTCATACCTCCCCCAAGGACGGCATCACAATGGTACCTAGAATCCTCCTGACACATTGAAATGCTAATGCCACTTCCTGAAGCTTGCTGGATGTTTCCAGAGGTCTCAGACAAATCCACCCTAAACCTGACCCCGCTTGATTTGCGAGGTCTGAATTTATGTGAACGTGATGCAGGCTTAATTATTGCTGTAAGATCTCTAGCAGGCAAAGTGTGGCTAGAGAAAGTCACATAAACATAATTTTTGGTCATCTCTGGGGCCAGGTCTACCTGACCAGAGAAAGTCGACCTAAGATACACAACCCCAGCCATGAGAACAGCATAGTTGGAGTTGTTGTACCATAAGTCAAATTTGTGTGTCTTTTCCACTGGAGGAGCTTGATGGAAGAAACTCTCCCATCTATTTCCTTACCCCTCACAACCTGGTGGAGTACCAGGTCAACAGGGGCACCATCAGCATTTGATTTAGCAGATCCTTACTTGACCTATTAAATCAAACCCAGGGAGATTGATCTGCAGAATTTTGATCTCCAGGTAAGTGAAGACAAGCCTGGAGTTTGCATGTAAAATCTCTGAATGCCAATGCTAATTCACAGTGAAATTAACTAGCATCAACATGGTTAAGCAGTATAAAAAAAAAAAGAAAAAAAGAAAACACAAAACCAAAGCCATCTGGCTGCTTCCTCTCTTTCAGTATACTTTCCCTGTTCCTATGAATTACAAACAGCTCCAGGATCCAGTAAATCTAAAATGGCAAAAGTAGAGCCCCGCCCTAACCCAGTATTAGTTTAGCAAATGAGTACATAGGAGTAGGTAGTCATTTCATTTCAGAAGAGAAATTTCAGACTTTTTGCCTTCATGATTTTACCCTGCACTTCACTTATTCCAAAGCACTTTGCAAGAGAAACTCGGAGAGACAATAAATACTTGTTTTCATAAACAAATAGGGAAGACACAAAATCCCAATACAGACAAGAGCGTTTGAAAAGAAAGAAGCCCAGGCCCCAGATCATGAAGTTAGCTATGCACAAATCATATCTTGAACCAAAATACAGATCCTATGACTTCCACGTGGGTGAAGGAGTCCACAGATTCTGAGCTCAGTGCAGGATCTAAGACTTAAGTGACTTTCCTTAGAGCCTGTCTATATGCACAATCTCCATAACTTCTTCTGGACAAGAGTGATCCTTACATGTTATTTTCATCTCTGGACTGGCTCACTAGAATTCTCCAAGTCTGACCCTGAGTGGGAGAACAAGCAAAAGCTGCAGCTCAAGCAGAACCTACTGCCTGCCTCCTTCATAATTTAGGCTCTGGGCGCACAAGCCCATGTTGTTACCTCCACTGGCTCCTTGTCTGCTTTCACTGCCAGTTTAAGACCCAGTCTCAGCCCTCAAAGCAAATAATGGAGCAGGTCTCATGCATACCGGAGACAGCAATTGCACTCCCCTGGGACAAAGTAAGTCACAATACTCAGAACAAAGTTTATGTAAGTTATGGACAATGCATTCTCGGCTGAGGGGATCGGATTGGCGCAAGCTGCAGAGGAAATTAAACGGATACAAAATCTGGTAACTTTCAGGGAACGCTGAACAATATTACTGTGTCATAAAGCTGTTCTAACCAGAAGAGTCACAGCATCCACCTAACCTATCCCTAAACCCCACCCCAGCCCCCGAAAAATAAACTATCCCATAAAAAAACATTTTAGCTGGAAAGAAAAAAGACCCAAAGACTGTATCTAGACTTCACTATTGGTAATGTAATTTACATGGAAGGGGGTTCAAAGACAAGGTGACGGGCCTCCATGCAAAACCACAATATTGTTTGACTGAAGTAGCAAAAATTGAAATCCAGCCAACTGGAGACATAAGGGAACTGGTGAATTGATTGTGCAATGAGAAGAAATGTCTTTAAAAATCTCTCTGCCCAACAGTGTGACCTGGCAGTGGTGTATGAGCACCACTGCCCTCTAGTGAGTGGAATTGCAGCTGCAGGCCTGCCCATCAGAAGCAAAGCTTGGCAAAGTTTGGCAAAATAAAGTTTCCCCATTTTACTCAATTTTGAAAAATGAATCTTCTCAGTTATCTTTAAGCTCCTCTCCTGGTGTAACGGATTCTTCAGGACATATACAAGGATGTCATTACAAAAAGTTTGCATAGGAGGTGCCCTAGGAAACCAAGCTTGACTTTAGCATTTGCCCCAAACATATTTCTACACTCCCTCCAGTCAGCAAACAGAAACAATACCATGCAACAATTACCTAATCAGTGTAACCAATGCAAATTGAATTACAAATAAGTTAGAAGAGGGCTTTTAGGATATATCCAGAGATTTAAAAACAAAAGCAAAACAAAACAGATAATGGTTGAGTGCTTTCAAACAGAGATGATCTGCTTTTAGATATATTCATTCCTGACACATCCATTATTAAACCTCTGGAATGTCACCATGTTGCTCTCTATTCCTCAAACATCTGAGCACAGAAACAGGTGGATTACGAAAAGCCGCCAAGAAACAGTAAAAGCTATCTGAAAAGCAGCTAAGCAGCTGTCCAGTCAATGTACACTGTATACAAATGTTTGGGTATTTTTTAAACCTACTTTTCATTTTGTTTTTACTTCTAAGTGGCAACAGCAAGCAGCAGCAGTCACAACACCTCTACCCCCAGCTGTGATAATTAATACCCTGTCAAGGAGGATCTGACTGTTTTTGGAAACAATGTCTGGATATAGGACATGAAAAGTGCTGAGAAGGCTCAGAGGCCAGAAGAAAATGCATGTAGAAGTTTTGTAAATTATGGAGTCAAAGCATATTCTAAGAGTCCATTTGTTAAAGCACAATTTGATCCTCACAGGAAGAGTGTCATGGATATGCCAGGTTTTGTATGTATCAGAGGGGTAGCCGTGTTAGCCTACAAGGTGCCACAAGACTTCTTGTTGTTATTGCAGACAGAAACCTCAGATTTTTTGAAGCATGAACTGTTGTGGGCAAAGACCCATGTCATCAGGTGCACCTGATGAAGTGGGTCTTTGCCCATGAAAGCTGATGCTCCAAAAAAAATCTGTTAGTCTGTAAGGTGCCACAGGACTTCTCATTGTTTTTAAGGTTTTCTATTATATTTATAAAGTCTGTTTACGAGCACTGTTCCCTCCAATCTTTTCCATCCATGTAAGATTTTTCCCATCCACCTGCGGAATAAATTTTATGTGCATGGAGACAGCTAAACATGTGCACCACCAGCAGAAATTCAAAACCTAGGTGGGGGCACTCTGCTAATCAGCTCTGTAGCATTTCACTCTCCCCTCAGCTAGACACACAAGCGCACAGCTCTCAGGGAACATTAAGTGCACTTACTCCTGATGATAAATTAGAATTTATTTATTGCCTGATTAAAAGCCCATTGAAAGATAATAGAAAGACTCCCATGGGCTTTGGGTCAGGCTGTTTGGGGAAACCTAACTTCATTCACCTAAAGCTTGCCTAAGCAGGTCATAAGCAAGTGGCCTGGGGAGATTCAATCTACTGTTTAAATAATGGCTATAGCTCCTTTGCATGTCTCATCAGACTCTTTGGAATATAAATATGGAGCCCTTACCTCCAGCTCCATGAAGCTCCTTCCCTGTTGTGTAAGCCACACACACTCATTGTGGTGCTCTATCTCCCACTAGTGGTGAATGGACCTCATAGGCAGGTGGATGAATGTGCAACAGCTCACAGAAATGGGTCTTTTAGCTCTGACACTAAAGACTCACACTTTAAGATCCCAGAGATTCAATTCCTGCTACAAAGAAACTAAGAGTGGGCATGATGTTATAATTCAAGGTTATATAGGGACACAAGAGGCCTGGGACCTCCACTGAGCTCTGCGTGCGACTGGTCCAATCAAAGCAGCTTAGCATTCGCTTTGAAATTTCCGGTGGTGTCAAAAATTGAGTGTAACATTTTCCCATGGAAAAAAAGTTTTATGGAAGAAAAAGTTTGATCAGCTCCACTACTCTGGGATCATGTTATTCTTGACTCCCATGCAGCCAACAGTGAAACAGAAAGCTGTAGCCTTTCCATTGTATGGAGACAGGACAGGACGTGACGAGCACTACATTTAAGTGAAGCCACAGGGCAGCTTTGCAGAAGCAGAGCATGACGACCAGCTTTTCAGTCATCTTTCACATGGCCGTTCCAAACATCCACTGATGACTGATCATTCCCTGCAGGGCTAATATTCCACCCAGCTTGTACTCCAGCACAAAGTAATTACACGTGAAGAAAATCTGCAAACCAAGTCAGCTCATGTAAAGGAAAAAAAATCCCATTTAACTCTGCAACATTTTCTTAAAATGCTTGATGAGATGCCATCGCTCATTGCTCTGTTCCATTGAGGAGGTCAAGACTTTGTTGCAATATTGATATTTTGACACAAAGTGAAATAGGTTGGGTCTGCCTTTCTTTCAACACTGGGATAAATCATGTGGAACTATCTGCAGCCATTGAAGTGTCTGTGGTAAGTATCCCTGTAATGAGAGGGGAAAAAGTCAGGCCTATATTCTCTTGCAGTTTGGTAAGGCACACAATGAGATCTTGAGTGCAAATCACACCCACCAATGGAGGGGTGGGAGAAAGAGGGTGCAGTGAAGGCCACTGCCCTAGATGCTGGTGATTTAAAAGGGTGTGGACTCCGAGCTGCTACTGCTATATCTGCAACAGCAGCAATCAGAGCCCTGGGCCCTTTTAATTGCCACTGGACCCCTTTCCTGATAGCGCTGAAGGGCTGTCACTTCCAAGGGCCCAGAGCCATCCCTCTCATGCTTAGGACTCAGTGAAGGCTGTTGGTGGCTGTGGTGCAAATACAAATACACCCAGTGGGGATTAACAAAGGAAACAAAGCCAAATACCAACACTTAGTACTAGTTGTAATAATTACTACAAGACTCAGAACCTGTATTAAGCATAAATATTAAGCGTTTGCAACAATCAGCCCTATAAACTTCATGATTATGATTTCCATACTTATACTACAAATACCTTTCAAACCCCCTCGCTTCATGGTACCAGAGAAGCCAAAGGTAAAGTTCAGCGGTACTTCATTTAGGGGCACGTCCTACTCTTGTCACCCAACCAGTTGTAACTGTATTTCAAGTCAATTATGCTGTTCATATAAGGCAGGGCTGTAGGCCTGGACTCTTGAACCCTGATCCTGCAATTTGTTGGATGCATAAGTATAGCCGTATTATATCAGGCCAAGGGTCCCTCCAACTCAGTATCTAGTGTTCTGACAGAAGCTAATGCCAGGTGCCCAAGAACGAACAGACCATATAATCATCAAGTGATCCATCCCCTGTTGCCTGTTTCCAGATTCTGGTAACTAGAGTCTAGTGACCACATCCACATCCATCCTAGCCAGCACCTACTGACGGACTCCATGAACCTGTGTAATCCCACTTTGGGCCCTCTAATAGTCCTGGTCCTCAGAACATCCACTGTCAAGGAGTTCCACAGGTTGGCAGTGCAGCATGTGGGAAAAAAAAAATACTTCCCTTTGTTTATTTTAAACCTGTGACCCCTTAACATCATGTACAAACCCCTAGTTCTTGTGCTAAGAGGAGTAAATAACATCTCCCCATATACTTTCTCCATGCCAATCATGACACCACAGACTTTTCAGATTCCCCCCTCTTCACAAACCACACGCCCATTGTCTCCTCTCCTGACTGAAAAGTCTCAGCCCAATCAGTGTATCCTCAGAACCTTGGGACTATGCAAAGTCTACCCCAGTTTCAGGGAGGGCTTCTGCAGGGGCACAAGCTACAGCAGCTTGCGTACTAAGGTCCCAGGTTCACATCCCCCTGGGGGTAGTTATACATGCCAGACAAGTTGCAATAAGGGTATAGTTACAATCCTCCTAGCTGCGTTTGGTTTGTCTGTACGATACTATGCCTCTGCTGTAGAAATAATAGCAACAAAAAAGGCTCCATTTTCTTCAGTGCAGTTGACAAACACAGCTAGATTGACATGCAAGTGCAAAAAAACTGAGCTTTGAAGCCTCAGAAGCTTGATGCCCTGTTGTCTTTTGTTACACAGGACAGCCAGGGCTGAACTAAACTGCCAATCATAACAGAGGCAGAAAATCCTCTGCAGAGTTAAGCCAGCTGGAGTGAGCAGTTTTGACCTAGTCTCAAAGGAAAGAGAGGCACTGTGTGTATTCCCCAGAGAAAGGCAAAATATGTTGGCTTTTGGCTTTGTTTCAGACATCTCCAGACACTAAAAGAGACATTTCAGAACAAAAGGCTTTCAAAGAGCTCAGCAAAGGACTAAATAATCAGAGAGTGTAACATTACTAGTAAATTCCAGGAAAAGAATGAGAAGTTATGGGATCCCACTGTTTGCTTATTAGCATTACTTGAAACAAGAATTTGGATGAAATATCATTGCTGGGGCAGGCCAGGTAACAAGAACTGTGTTTTTTTTTTTTTTAAAAATAGACATAGTTCCACTCCAAATCCCATGTGATGAAGTGGGTTTTATCCATGAAAGCTTACGACCTGATAAATTTGTTGCACCATAAATATTGTCAAAAGAGAGACAGTTACCCAAAAAGTTTCAGTTTCAAGCAGTTGGCATTTCCCCAGTGAAAACCTATTGTGGCAGGGTCAGTATCACTCCAGGACCCCAGACCTCTGTTCAGTCCACAGTCCCACTGTACAGGGCCCACTTGCCCTTGTCAGGTTTCTGGCTTCAGTCTCTTGTCCCAAAGGGCAGCAGGTAGGAACTCCCTGGTCTGACCAGGCTGAGGGACCCATCCTTCCCAACATCTGGCTGAGCCTTGGGGTTACCAGGGGCAGGGAGCCCAAACACACCCTGCAAGAGAACCTCAGTCCCCCTACTAGCTCTGTTACTGTTGGTATTTTCCTTAGTCACTGTCTCTTCCATTCTCTCCCCCACTCCCTACTTACTGGCTGAGGGTTTAAAAGGCCCTGGGCAGCCTCCAGTGGGATCAGCTGGCCCTAACTGATTTACAGCAGCCTCTTCTCCCCCTGCCTGTGATGATAGCTGTCACAATAGTGAATGAAATCATTTCCAACCAGCTGTATCCATTGTGGTAACTGAGCAGACCAAATAGCCCCAGTGTTTAATTGTTCTCATATTGTCAGCAAATACCTTTCTTTCCTGGAACATTATTTAACTCTAGGTGAAAATGACTAGGTAAATTCAGCAGGACTGGATGAACAAATTCATTGGTGCCAACAAGTGTGTTTGGTTGATCTCAGTCAGGGATCTAATCCCTACAGGTATTGATTACAGTATCACCTAGCCAGAGTGTTTAAAAAATAATGAGTTCACCCACTCCCAAAAGTTATAAGATTGGTTTAAAGACCAAGCTCCTAATTTTTGGGAGTGGGGAAAACTCATTGGAAGATCTTTGTATTTCCTTTCTCTGTTTTGCTCCCTTAGAGTATCTTTTCCAGCATTTTGCTGCAACAGTAAGGATTAGACATTTTATTTTATGAATGAAAATGGAGATTCTGATGGGCAAAACGCCCCTGATTAACATGGGGCCAGAATTTCATGTACAGGTTTTAGGAAAGATCATGATTTGAAAAAATGACAGAAATGGGTGATACCGATCACATGCAGTGTGTGAGATGTAAGGATCATCTGTGAAACAGGCAAAAATGGTCCTGTTGAGGTAAAAGCAATTTTGTTCCATGAATTGTCCTCATCTGTTGAGAAAATTACAATGGCTTTTCTCCCTGGGTGGATCCAGAGCTTTATCCAGGTACTTGCCAAAGATGGCCTCTTCTAAATACCAGCCATCCCGCCTATGGCTAATTAAAAGGCACACGTGCTATACTAGAACAAAGATGGTAATGGAAATTTTAACGCATACACCTCCCAAACTACATCCTGATTTTCACTGCATGCACCAAGGAAGGAAGGATACAGGGAATAAATGTTTCAGCATCACCTGAGGAGACAGATTTTGTTCATATTCAAGAGCTGAGGAAGTCTTAATTCCCTTCCTGCTTTTCCGTTGCTAATCAGTGTTTTCTTCCGGGCACCTTAAATCAATTTAGAGTATAATTTCTTCAGGAAAAATACTCCCCCATTAATAGTGCTTCCATTCTGTTCTGGAGAAATCACAGAGGAATATAAGAATAGTTCAGACTTCATGCTCATTAGCTCCTTTGCCTCTTTACTCAAACTGTTATCAATGGTGCCTGTAAATTTATTCTCACTTCATTTAACACATTTGGTGGCTTGACCCATTTACCTTTTGGCGTTTTTTCCCCTGTCCCATCACAGACAGATCGTGTGTGCTCAGGGTTTCACATCTGCACTTCTCTGATTGTTCTTGGCAGGCTGCAGCTTCCCATTTATATAATTAGCCCACCTGTAAGGACTAATGATCCTCTCCTCTGCAGCAAGAGTGGATGAGTTAACTTTGCACACTTAAAAGCCGCCTCTGCCAGTTTGATTGCTCTGCTACCCTTGCACTTTCCTCGATGAAATGGAAGTGAATCTCACATCACTCTGAGATAACAGCTCAAGAGAAGAAGAGTTGTGAGTTTTATGAACAAGTTCAGAAAACACAATCTGAGTCATTTCTAACCTTGACACAGACAGCATAATGGGAGCACTTTTTAAAAAAAAATTACCTGGGTTATTGTCCTAGAAAATATTACCTTTAATGGTGCTCAGCGCATAGTTTTCGTTTGCCTCAACTTCACCCTGGGGTATTACGAGAGTTCAGATATCATCTCTGGCTCTGGGCCTCCAGGCACACATGGTAGCTGCAACCCAGGCTACTTCTACGCGGCCAAGTTATCTTGAAATGACAGCAGTTACTTCGAAGTAACTTTGGTAGCATCTAAATGATGCATGCACTATTTTGAAATAAACTGGGGGCTTACTGAGAATTTTTTAAAGGAGTTTCCCTTCAGCTGGAAGCAGCACTTTACAGAGGCATCAAAACTTCTAGAAATCTCACTAGAACTGCTGAAATAACTTTCAAGTATTAGGCGTATCATAGAACACTAGGACTGGAAGGGACCTCGAGAGGCCATCGAGTCCAGCCCCCTGCCCCTATGGCAGGACCAAGTACTATCTAAACCATCACTGATAGACATCTATCTAACCTGTTCTTAAATATCTCCAGCGATGGAGATTCCACAACCTCCCTCGGCAATTTATTCCACTGTTTGACCACCCTGACAGTTAGGAACTTTTTCCTAATGTCCAACCTAAACCTCCCTTGCTGCAGTTTAAGCCCGTTGCTTCTTATTCTATCCTCAGAGGCCAAGAAGAACAAGTTTTCTCTCTCCTCCTTGTGACTCCCTTTTAGATACCTGAAAACCGCTATCGTATCTCCCCTCAATCTTCTCTTTTCCAAAGTAAACAAGCCCAATTCTTTCAACCTTTTCTCATAGGTCACATTCTCTAGACCTTTAATCATTCTTGTCGCTCTTTTCTGGCAAACAACAGCAAGTATTATTAAAAAGTAGGTTTTTATTTCTGAGGCTTTGTATTTGAAGATAGACAACCTACAAAGCGTTAGAATCTGGTTCTCTATTACAATAATGATTTGTTTTCCTCTAATGTCCTAGTATCACAAATCATTTAGGAATCTCAAATAAATCCAGCCTCAAGGCCCCTGAGTGGTAGACAGAAGCATTATCTAAAACAAACAGGTGATATGGTTTATTGTGCCATAGATTTCACGGAGTTTGAGGCCAGAAAGGACAGCCACATCACCTTGGCTAACCTTCTTTATATCAGAGGCCGCCACCCTCCACCTGCTGATCTCACAATAAAACCTGCAACACGGTGCACAGTGAACTAAACTACTGTGTGCCCATGAGTGGTGTGTGAATGCAAAGATGGGGAAAGCAAAACCCAGCCCTGTCCCTACCTCCCCTTCTGGCACCACCACCCCATTGTGGAGCCAAGCTCAGCCCCCTCATCAGATTGTTGCTCCGAGATACCTTAATCTCACCCATCCTAGTGAGTGGTGCAGCCCCACACTTCCTGGCTGGCTGGAGCCCCTGGCTATTAGACACGTTCCTTGCTGTGCAGCTAGGGTGACCCTGTCTCCCTATCCCAAAAGTAAGACAGGGAGATATGTGGGGGACGACTCCCTGGCTGAAGCTGCCAAGGGCTGCCGCTCCAGCTTGCCTCCCTAGATGCCCCATGCCTCGGGGTTCTGGGAAGGAGGCAGAAGCCACACTGGTGCCCCTCCCAGCTCCCCACATGTGCGGGGAGCTGGGAACTGGGCTGTGGCCATACAGGTGGGCTCTCGGCTCCCTGCACCTTGAGGAGCCAGGAAGGAGGAGGCAGCTACCTCCACCATGCCCCAACATACCTCTTCCTCTGCAGGTGTCCCTGCTGGCTCCCTCTGGTGAGGCTGAAAAGCACGTGAGTTTGTGTTCTCCAAGTGCTCTCCAGCCACCAGCCAGGGACCGAATATAGGGCCATTAGCCCCTTTGTTAAACCAAGTCAGGACGCCTTTCTGGCACCCAAAATACAAAGTTGTCCTGTCAAAAACAGGATGGATGGTTGCCCTATGAGCAGCCCCAGCCCTTGTTCCGGGCTGGAAAGCCAGACAGCCACTCTGCATCTGTCCTTGCAGGCAATGGGAGCATGGGCAATCTTGGAAAGGCAATGCCTTCCTCTGCCTGCACTACCTGCTGCCCAGGTTTGTGCCACAAGCAGACAACAAGACTCAAGGTTGCTGCAGTCGGCTAAGTTAGACATACACAGATGATCCAGCAACCAATGTTAAAGAGAAAGGCAAAAACCCAACCAAGAAACCCCTCAATATTACTGCCCGTCTGACCTGGAAGAAAATTCCTTCCCAACTCTGAATTACCTGTGCACTTCTTAACCACATGCCTATATGACAGTAGTTATGACTTTGGGATGGCCTCGTTTCCGTTTCTAGGTTGATTCTAGATGCAGCTAGTGCAGGCTTTCCTAGTCAAGAGCCAAAGGTTTGGAAAACGGGTTGCCTAAAAGAAGCTCCCTGCACTCCATTGCTGGCACTTCTGCCTTATGTTTCTCAGGACTACTTGCAATGGGGCAGGAAGGGATTGTCCTTACTCCAATGCATTCTGGGAGATTTAAAAAATATATTTCATCTGGAGCCTCATAGACAGCTTTGGCTAGGGATGGGATATTAAACCAGGAGGGACAGAGCTAAGATGGCAGTGAATATTCCCTCTTTCAGGTGCACGACTGGCAAATTCTTGCTTGTTTCCTTCAGGTCTAACAGCTATATGTGGAGTCAGAAAGGAATTTCCACCCCCAGGTCTGACTGGCAGTGACCTTGGAGGGGTTTCACACTCCTTTGCAGCCTGAAGGTGCAGGTCACTTGCATAAGTATCTGGGTATTGATCACTTAATTTCCCTGCCATTGTATGGGCCTCAGACAATGACACACCATGGTCCCTCCTGTTGTCTGCTTGTGGCACATAATAGCTTTGTTGCCTGTAATATTTCAGTCTCATTTCAGTGCAGCCAGTAGATGCTGGGTGGCATTGGAGGTCCTTGATACACAGGATCAGGTGTAATAATCTAGTTGCTTGTTTGTTCTGGCCTTCAAATTCATGACGGGCTTATTTTATGTGTAATGCTGACACACCTAGGTCGCTGGCCCCAGGGACAGAACCTGTCAGCATAGGGTCTAAAGCCCTGCATTCTACCATGTGAGCTAAAGGTCAGCTGGCTGTCAGCCAAGGCAGTAGAGCAGAGACTTAACTCATCCCAGATGAGCTCTCGGTGCCTCTGGGTACTATGGCTAAATTCCAGCTTACTTTGGCTGTTGGTCTTATCTTGACCAGTTGAGGGGTGGGGAGGAGGTCCATTCCCATTTTTGTTGGGTTGTCTTGCTTTTGCATTGCCTATCTCCCTGCACAGGAGTTTCAATAACAAGAATTCATAATTACATTAGATAGGATTAGATCTGAATGATTTTTTTTTCCTCCTGGAACTTTTTTGTGAGGAAAAAGCAGTTTTAGAGAGTCTGAAACACTGTGTGAATTCACCGAGTTGTTAGTTTTATCAAAAATTTTGAAAAAGTCTAAACATGTCCACTTTTCACATCCAGCTTACTCTTTGCTTCAAAGGTTTTTTGAATTTCCTTTTAAAAATTCAAAAGCTTTGTAAAATGCTCAAAATTAAAAAAAACAAAAACTCGTGGTTAAGTGAAATAGTTCTTTTGACTCAGAACATGATTTTTAACTTTTCAAGCCTCTGAATATTTTGAAATATTTTGATTTTCCAGAATTTCCAGTAAACCAAAGAACTCATCATTTGCTCAGCTCTAGAGAGGATAAAACATAAAGGGATGTAAACTGCCGAGCTTCAGAAACTTCAGCTTTCAACTTGTGCCTGAAGCACCTGCTATGAGAAAGTCTCAGACTGACTACTAGATGTTCTTTTATCTAGTATGTCATAAAATCATAGAACTGGAAAGAACCTTGAGAGGTCATCAAGTCCAGTCTTCTGCACTCATGGCAGGACCAAGCACCTTCCAGACCATTCCTGATGGGGCTTTGTCTAACTTGCTCTTAAAAATCTTCCATGATGGAGACTCCATAACCTCCCTAGGCAATTTATTCCAGTACTTAACCACCCTGATAAGAAGTGTTTTTTTTTTCCACTTGTCCAACCTAAACCTTGCTTGCTGCAATTTAAGCTTCTTGTCTTATCATCAGAAATTGTGGAGAATAAAGTTTCTCCCTCTTTCTTGAAATAACCTTTAGGTATGTCCAATGTCAATCATTAACACAATGCATTGGTTCTCAGATGCATTGGTTGATGGCCATTGGGCTTTTCTTTTATGCCAGGTGCTTTGTAGACTGTCTTCCTGTGTAATCTGGGAATATTTTCTATTTTACATTGTGCTCCAGATTCAAATGCCTTCAAATAAGGTTCAATAAAATATATACAAATAGAGGTTTCTAGAAGTCTGCTTTATGAACTCAATAGTAACAGAGAGATAGCTGTGCTAGTTTATATACTATCAAAACACAAAAGCAGTCCAGTAGCACTTTAAAGACTAACAAAATAATTTATTAGGTGATGAGCTTTCGTAGGACAGCCCCACTTCTTCAGATCATAACCATACCAGAACAGACTCAATATTTAAGACACAGAGAACCAAAAATAGTAATCAAGGTTGACAAATCAGAAAAATTATCATCAAGGTGAGCAAATCAGGAGCACAGGGACAGATTTGCTCACCTTGATAATAATTTTTCTGATCTGTCAACCTTGATTACTATTTTTGGTTCTCTGTGCCTTAAATATTGAGTCTGTTCTTGTATGGCTCTGATCTGAAGAAGTGGGTCTGCCCCACGGAAGCTCATCACCTCATAAATTATTTTGTTAATATTTAAGGTGCTACTGGACTGCTTTTTTGTTTTTATGAACTCAGTATGTCTTTGGTTCAAGGTACCATGCAATTGTCATTTAGGTAGCATGATAAAGTTGCCAGCAGCAAAGAAGTTGGAGTTGCATGATCCCATGATAATGGCTGATGCAGAGAACATTTTAGAACAGCTGTTGTTTTCTTGCTTGGCCTATCGTCTCATGGCTGGAGGTTATAATTAGCATTGCCACTGCAGGGGAACTGGCAGATTCTCCTGAAGCAGCCTGCATTGCAGTAAGCAATACCTCTGGGAACTAATAGAATACATATTTTACTATCATAGCCTAGACTCTAGGTTTGCAGATCACCTTTGATATACCAATGCTTACTATAAAGACGCAGGTCCATGGAGTGGATGTAACATGTAATCATATTAGTAAGTGTGTCACAAGAACCCACGTGAAGCAGACTTGCATGCTAATAGCTGGGGGGTTTGTTTATCCTGATACTTAGATGTAGAGCAGATCAGGAATTTTTGATGAAATTTTGTCAGAAAATGCCAGTTGGGCAAAAACAAAACCTCTTGTGGAAATATAATTGCAACTGGCTTGTGCATTACATGGGCAATTTCGCCACCTTTGATATTTTCAGGAATGAGACACATCCAACTTAATTTGCTTCATTAACTGGTCCTACTAGGGACAGGTAACTTCCTCCCCATCCAACCCCTTCAGCTCCCTACTATGTAAATCCTGGATTCTGTTTTTCTACTCTAAATCCATCTGATGAAGTCAGTTTTGCCCCTGAAAGCTCACAACCTAATAAATGTGTTAGCCTCTAAGGTGCCACAGGACCACTCGTTATTGGTGAAGCTACAGGTTAAGATGGCTCTCCCTCTCAGACATTTCACTGGGAAAATTTCTCAGGTTCAAGAGGGAATTTCTGATCAGCAACAGGGGACAGACCAGCCTACCTCCCTTCTCATAACACCCAATACCTTGTGTTTAGGACACTTCACTGGGATGTGGGAAACCCACACTCAAGACCCTTACCGTCATGATTTGGAAAAGGGATTGGAACCTGGTTCACCTCCATCTCAGATGATTACACTAACCAGCTGGCTAATTTAGGGTAGCGTCTCACCATGAATATACTGAAAAGGCTCAGTTTTGTTGTACATTGGAATGAAAACAAGTAACAAAACCTTGAAATATTTTGCAAAATTGAAAGGGTTATTTTGAAAACCCCAGATGGAAGCACTACATATCTGGTCTTTGTCAATCTAACCCCATGAATCTGTCTGTCCTGCAATTAGGCATCTGTGTCTGGTCCATGCCAGATGTCTTGGCCTGATGGACTCGGACAAAGGGTGTGTTTAATTGTAGTGTAAATGTTCAGGTTCAGGCTAGAGCTGAAGTTCTGGGACCTTATGAGGTAGGACAGTGCCAGTGTGGAGGCTGGAACCCGAACCTGGATATATGCATCGTGATTAAGTAGCCCCTTGGCCTTAGGCTTGTGAGTCCTAGTCAGCTGGCAGTTGCAGTCAGCTGTGGGTGTCTAATTGCAGTGTAGCCATATCGTGAGTGCCCTGGAATTATTAAATTGACTATTTGTCTCATATCCCTGTTTAACAGATGCTGCATAGTGGCAACTACAGCACAAGAATGACAGAGTGACTTGCCACACAAGCTAGTTAAGGTTGGTCTGGGGGTTGAAACTGGATCAGCTGAATGCCAACCTAGTGTCTACAAGATTATCTTGCTTACCCTACCTTTGATATTTTTCTAGAGAAATACAACGCTCTTCTATAGGAAAGACTGCTTCCTACTGAACTGGAATGAGACCTACCAGAAAGTTCATTTGCATGAATAGTTACAGAGACACCATTTTATATTAAATTCCTGCATCCCTTAAAATAAATCCTTGTCACGGGGAATATGTTCTCTCCCCGGGGAGTAGTTTCATCCCAGGCTGGTATATGAAATGTGAAAACAACATAATGGGTGAAGGCCACATTGAATCAAAGACATTCTCACTTCTTTCTGTTCCCTGTTTATGATGAAATTGTGAATTATGTTCTCTCTTGGTTTCTTTTTTTTTCCTATTTGTAATTAGAGTGCAAAACAGATGGTTATGGCTTAGTTTAAAGTGACGTCTTCATTAGAATATGCTTCAGTATGCTGCCAAATGACTGTGAGCTCCAACAGATTTTTTTTTAGTTTTTATTTTATTTGTTTTGTAGCAGTGGGCAAACTTCAGAAGATTTAAAGATTTATTCTGGAGAAGCAGCCAAAATTTCATATGCTATTCCAAACACGTCAAAGCCACTGAAGCCTGGAAGTTCGGTTGACAAGGTTCTCAAGAACATGGTGTCTGACTAAGACAGGAGATATTAACTCAGTTCTGATAGAGACACTCTGTGACACTTGGCACATCAGGTTGGCCAAGTTTATTACTAGGGTCAATTGTTAAGTAACGCCAAATCTCCATGTTCAAAAATGATTCATGAATCCTCCCCCACATTCCTCCACCAAAAAAAAAAAAACCATGAAATTGGTTTAAGATTTTTCTAAAATGATAATTTTGTGGAAATTTTTGTTCGCTTTCTAGTTTTGAAAGCTTGAATGAGGAAGCTGCCTGACCCCAAAGTGTGTTGTGAACTGTTAAGGTTCCAACCTTAATATGTAGGTAAAATCTTATCCTTCCTACTGGTGGCTTGGACAGGATGTCTTCTTCTTCTCCACAATCTTTGATGTGGAGGAGCTATTCCTGCTTCATCACTATATGCTGTGTCCCTGCTAAACATCCTCCAGACCCAACGCTCTTCTCTCTCTTTCTGCCGCATGCCCTTTATCTATCCACTAGTCTCCTGAAATTCCTAAATCTGCCTCTGGCTTCCTCATGGTCTCTTTACATATATTTTACAGAGTCCCTCCTACCACCCAGTCTCTGCATCCTAATGATGTATAGTCAGGCCCCAAAACAATAACATGGCAGCCATTTTACCAGCAGGTATTTTTTAAGTTTTGCTGAAAAATTGGGAGGTGGCAGCCATCTTTAATAGCAGCCACCTCACTTCCAGTTGCAGCTCCATGGAGGGGAAAAGGCAAACCACCAGGCTGGCTTCAGCCCCATTTAGAGTAATGGGAGAAGGTGACCCTTTTGAATATGGGAAAACTGTGTGTTGGCTGCCTTTCCTCAGGCTTTCATGAAATAGAAATAACCACACTGCCAATCACCAGACTCACCATGAAGTTGTCAGAGTTTATAGTATACTGTGTTCACACTAAGCGACTGTCTAAAGGTCTCACTATGTTTGGATCCCCAAGTGTCAGGTACAGTACAAACATACCGGTTGAACCTCTCTAGTCCAGCAACCTTGGGACCTGACCAGTGCCAGATGAGAGCATTTGCCAGACCACTGGAGGTCAATATTGTCCAGCAGCATTACCAACACATCCACTTCTTACTGGGCTCTTAGAAGACATTTAGGGGTAAATTACAGCTAATAATGGCACAGAATGCTGAGGGGACTGGTGGCTATAAACAAACATTATGGGACCACGGGAAACTTGGCCAGACCCATGATAAGTATCCGCCTAACTAAAATCATGCTGGACTATGGATGTTGCCAGATGAGAGAATGCCAGATTAGAGTGGTTCAACCTGTATAATTAATCCCAGCCCTTGAGAGCTTACTGTCTAAAAGATGAGACATAACAGATGGTCACAGGAGAATGTGTGTATGTGTGAGTATAGGATCTGGGTTACAAGGATTATTCAGATTTTGTGTTCATGTGGACCTACGTAACTTCACCGGCTTCAGAAAAGTTAATCCTGATTTATGATGTTGTGTGCAGCTTGACCTGCTGCTTACAAACAGGGAGGAACTAACAGGGAAGGCAGAGGTGGGGGACAACCTGGGAAGCAGTGATCATGAGATGGTAGACTTCAGGATCCTGACCAAAGGAAGGAAAGAGAGCCGCAAATTACACACCTTAGACTTCAGAAAAGCAGACTTTGACTCCTTCAGGGGCCTGATGGGCAGAATCCCCTGGGATGCTACCATGAAGGGAAAAGAAGTCCAGGAAAACCGGCAGTATTTTAAGGAAGCCCTGTTGAAGATGCAGAAAGAAACTGTCCTGATGCACAGCAAGAGAAGTAAATATGGTAGGAGATCAGACTGGCTTAATGGGGAAATCCTTGGAAAACTTAGGCACAAAAAGGGAGCTTACACAAAGTGGAAACTTGAACAGATGTCTAGGGAGGGGTAAAACGTATAGCTCGAGAATGTAGGGCAGTTATCAGGAAGGCGAAAGCACAACTGGAATTGCGACTCGTGAGGAACGTGAAGGATAACAAGGAAAGTTTCTACAGGCATGTTACCAAGAAGAAGGTGATCAGAGAGGGCGTGGGGCCCCTACTGGATGACAGAGGTAATCCAGTGACAGATGATGTAGGGAAAGCTGAAGTATTTCATGCTTTCTTTCCCTCTGTCTTCATGGACAAAGACAGCTCCTGGACTAATGCGTTAAGTGATGCATTGTGGGATGAAGGTGGACAGCCTTTGGTGGGGAAAGAACAGGTTAGGAGCTATCTAAAAAAGCTAAATGTACATAAATCAATGGGCCCAGACCTAATTCATCCTAGGGTTCTGAGGGAGTTAGCGTATGTTGGTGACGAGCCCTTGGCTGTTATCTTTGAAGAGTCGTGGAGATCAGGAGAGATCCCGGATGATTAGAAAAAGGCAAATGTAGTGCCCATCTTTAAAAAGGGGAAGAAGGATGATCCAGGGAACTATAGGCTGGTCAGTCTTACATCAGTCCCTGGAAAAATAATGGAGGGGCTTCTCAAGGAAGTCATTTTGAGGCACTTGGAGGAGGGGAGAGTGATCAGGAATAGTCAACATGGATTCATGGAGGGCAAGTCATGCCTGACCAATCTGATTAGTTTCTACAATGAGATAACTGGCTCTGTGGATAGGGGAAAATCAATGAATGGCTACGTCTACACGTGAAGCCAACATCGAAATAGCTTATTTCGATGTAGTGACATCGAAATAGGCTATTTCGATGAATAACGTCTACACGTCCTCCAGGGCTGGCAACGTCAATGTTCAACTTCGACGTTGCACGTCACCACATCGAAATAGGCGCTGCAAGGGTACGTCTACACGCCAAAGTAGCACACATCGAAATAAGGGTGCCAGGCACAGCTGCAGACAGGGTCACAGGGCGGACTCAACAGCAAGCCGCTCCCTTAAAGGGCCCCTCCCAGACACAGTTGCACTAAACAACACAAGATACACAGAGCCGACAACTGGTTGCAGACCCTGTGCCTGCAGCATGGATCCCCAGCTGCCGCAGCAGCAGCCAGAAGCCCTGGGCTAAGGGCTGCTGCCCACGGTGACCATAGAGCCCCGCAGGGACTGGAGAGAGAGCATCTCTCAACCCCCCAGCTGATGGCCGCCATGGAGGACCCGGCAATTTCGACGTTGCGGGACGCGGATCGTCTACACGGTCCCTACTTCGACGTTGAACGTCGAAGTAGGGCGCTATTCCGATCCCCTCATGAGGTTAGCGACTTCGACGTCTCGCCGCCTAACGTCGAAGTTAACTTCGAAATAGCGCCCGACGCATGTAGCTGCGACGGGCGCTATTTCGAAGTTACTGCCGCTACTTCGAAGTAGCGTGCACGTGTAGACACAGCTAATGTGATTTATCTTGACTTTAGCAAAGCTTTTGATACGGTCTCCCACAATATTCTTGTCAGCAAGTTAAAGGAATGTGGATTGGATAAATGGACCGTAAGATGGATAGAAAGCGGGCTAGAAGGTTGGGCCCAGTAGGTAGTGATCAACGGCTCGATGTCAGGATGGTGGTCAGTTTCTAGTGGAGTACCCCAAGGTTCGGTTCTGGGTCTTGCTCTGTTCAACATATTTATCAATGAACTGGATGAGGGGTTGGATTGCACCGTCAGCAAGTTTACGGATGACACTAAGCTAAAGGGAGAGGTAGATATGCTGGAGGGTAGGGACAGGGTCCAGACTCACTTAGACAAATTGAAAGACTGGGCTGCAAGAAATCTGATGCGGTTCAATAAGGACAAGTGCTTGGGCCGGAAGAATCCCAAGCATTGTTACAGGCCGGGGTCCGACTGGCTCAGTAGTAGTTTTGCAGAAAAGGACCTGGGAGATGTAGTGGACGAGAAGCTGGACACAAGTCAACAGTGAACCGTTGTAGCCAAGAAAGCTAATGGCATATTAGGTTACATCAAGAGGAGCGTTGCCAGTAGATCCAGAGAAGTGATTATTCCTCTTTATTCGGCTTTGGTGAGGCTGCATCTGGAGTACTGTGTCCAATTCTGGGGCCCCAATTATAGGAAGGATGTGGATACACTGGAGAGGGTCCAGGGGAGGGTGACCAACATAATTAGGGGGCTGGAGCATATGACCTGTGAAGGAAGGTTGAGGGAACTGGGACTGTTTAGTCTGCAGAAGAGAAGACTGAGGGGGAACTTGATAACAGCCTTCAACTTACTGACGGGAGGTTGCAAAGAGGCTGGAGAGAGGCTGTTCACAGTGATCATGGATGGCAGAACACGGAACAATGGTCTCAAATTGCAGTTGGAAAGGTCCAGGTTGAACATTAAGAAAAACTTTTTCACTAGGAGGGTGGTGAAGCATTGGAATGGTCTACCCAAGGAAGTAGTGGAGTCTTCATCCCTGGATGTGTTTAAGTCTCGCCTCGACAAAGCCCTGACGGGGTTGATCTGATGGGTTTGGTCCTGCTTAGAGCAGGGGGCTGGACTCGACAGCTTTTTTGGTCTCTTCCAGCTCTATTGTTCTATGTTTCTATGATTCTATGATTCTAAGAAAGAGCAGACCAGACCCAAGAGATTTTTTCCCACTTTTTTTTTGTTAAACTAGCAAACTGACTCAGCATTGCTCAGGTATTTCAATGATGTAAGGCTTTTTTTTTTTTTAATTTGGAAAATGAAAAAAAAATACACATGGCTTCTGCAAATAATTGTATTTTTGGAAAATGAAGGAAAAAAGTTTGTATAAATAAAAGCCTGAGAGTGATTCAAAGATTAGATAGAGCTTTTTGATAGACAACATCTGCAGTCTTTCTTTCTTTTGCTAGAATAAATCAAGGGTGTTGGTGAGTGTTTGGCTGTGGGAGGGCTAACAATAGGAGGTGGGTGATGGAGGAGGGAGAACAGGGGGTGGGAGAGTCAGTGGGGGTCAGGGCAGTGTCTTCTGGCAAGATTTGACTGAGTGCAAGTTCCTGATCACTTGTGCATTTCCTCTTCTCAGACATGCCCCGATCTTGGGCTGGGTACTGTTTTCATTTATGATTTGATGAGTCTAACTTAATTAGACTTGCATCGGATGAAGCAGGTCTTTGCCCACAAAAGCTCATGATCCAAAATATCTGTTAGTCTACAAGGTGCCACAAGACTTCTTGTTGTAAATTAATTAACTCCCTGTGCTAATGGCATTACCAATTTTACATCCAATGCATGTCCGTTCTGCTCGGGTGCACCTTGCCTAATGATAAATATGTTAAAAGAAACCTTTTAAGGGTACCCATTTTCTCATGTCCCTAACCTCACCTCCATAAAATTTGAAGAGAAAAGGATACTCTACTGCTGTGATATAAGCTTAAGGTTAAAGTGTGATATTAGGACAACACCGCCTCTGGTTCTGAATAAGATCAGGTCCAACTCTGGTTTTACACCCATGGGGGCTTTGGCCTTCAGCTTTTTAGTCCCATAGCCTGATGGTGATCTTTTACAATCTCCTAAGTAAGTCTATTTATTTGACTTTTTAAAATAAACATAGAAGGTTAAAATCACAAGAGTTTACCGCACACTGTGCATGTATTCTATGAGCATCTAAAGGTCTTCATCAGGTTGGGTCTGCAGCTATTTTTATGGGGAAAACTCTCTTTAAAATATTAAAATCACAAAGCATGATTTTCCCTGTATTTTTTCTCCCTAGTTGCTCAACATTCCTTCTCTTCCTAAATTCACACTCTCGGTTTTTTTCCTTCCTCTCTCAGGAGGAATAAATGTGCGTCAGGAACTCACAATAGCAAATAACTCACTAATGAACCAAAGCTAATGTAGAAAGAGGGGAAGAAAGAGAAGCAGCTGGCATTTTTTCCAGACTAATATACTCCAATGTCCGGGAGCAGCTCTGAAATCTGCATTTGCTATGAGCAATATGCCATCTATACATCTATGGGCTATATAGGGCTTTGACCCTTGGAAGGAGTGAAGCCCTTTTGCCCCACTCTAGCATTGCCTGTTCTTCTCTTTAAGCATGGGAGTAGCAATGAGATGCTATTATACAAGAGGGTTACTAACAGGATGAAACATATGCATAAGTGCCTAAACAACTTGTGGAATCTCCATCACTGGAGATATTCAAGAACAGGTTGGATGGGCATCTGTTGGGAATGACCTAGATAGTGTGCGGTCCTGCTGTGAGGGCAAAGTACTGGACTTGATGACTTCTCGAAGTCCATTCCAGTTCTAATATTCTATGATTCTATGATTCTAAGCATGTTGGCGGCTCAGCAGCAGAGTGCTTAGCACTTTGTAAAGATTAAGCCCAATGAGAAGACAGTGAATAGGTAACCATAGGGGGCATGGTGGTAGGCAAGATCCTTTCGTACATCTTGTGGTTCAGTTTTGGACTGAGGGAATAGTCAGAGGCAGGGTTTGGGTCAGTTACTTAGTCCCAAAAGAAGTAGCAGAGGTGGACTGGATCAAGTAATTCAGTTTGCCCCCTGCTTGTTAACCCCTAAAGCTGTCTGTGGACTGTCATTGCTAACAGCCCATACTGTTGCTGTGTAATATCAGTAAATCAATACCCACACCTCCATTTGTCATTGTAGATATAATGCATCCTGGTATTTGGTTGGTCTGCACTGCAATGAGGATGAATGGGGAGAGATAAATAACTCACCTCCCTGCTCATAAATAAGCTCTTTAAACATGAAGCAAGATCAGCTTCTCTTATATTGATCCAGATATCCCTCTTCAGCTTTTTTAACACCGTGCCTTCCCCTTTAGCATTACCATGAACACGCTGAGTTGTGTGAATGAACTCAAGGTTACAACAATGACAATGCAGCACTGTGAAAATGGGTCCATTCCAGCCAGCCAGCTGGATTTAATGAGAACCTATCTACCCACAGAGTTTGGCAAAGAGAGATAATTCTGTCGAGCTCTCAAGTGATATGGTCCATATCTGAGATATCAATTTATTGAGGAGTTAGATTATAAGGCTACCTTATAGAGTAGTTTGCTCATATTTTCCAATCCAGGAGTATCAACTAGTAAGGCCCAAGGTTAGTTAACTCTTACTGCCGAGATTCCATAAGTAAGTTTCAGTGCCACAAAGACCAACCTATTCCCAAGGGAGTGTCAATTGGCAGAACACCGCCAACAACTACCGTAATTCTGAGAGCCACCAGCCTATAGCCAGGTCCCATTTTTCTAAGCAACTAATGAGTAGCAGTCGAACCAAAGAGTTCCTAGGTTAAATTGTCAAGAGTAGAAGGGAGGATATATATTTCCATTTTATTGATGGGAAACTGAGACAGTGGGGGTTAGGTGAACACGCTGTTGCAAAACCTGTTGTGGGAAAGACTCAGGGAAGTCTCTGAATGCCTCCTTTCAGGCCTGTTATGCTGAATTAATAGCCCAGGGTAAGGAGACATCAGCACGCATGAAGCACATGAAGCAGAGGAAACATTACCACAAATAATTGATCAATCCAGGAGGACTGTTATGGTGTTTTAATAGTTAAACAATTAACAATTGTTTAATTAGGCTTCAGGTTGAGAGCTGCTATACTTACAGTTCCCAAGTCTATGAATCAGGTTAGATTTGTTTCCTGCCACCTTAGGGAGCTACTGTTATCCACTGCAGCCAGCCAGTCAGCCGGCTGGCATTATAATACAGGAGCCATCAGCAAGATCAAGCAATGAAGAATCCGTGGAAGCCGCTGAAGGTTAAGAACAATTGGGCTGCTTCTAAATCATTTACAGTAGAACAAAGGAGACTGCAATTGCATTCTACAAAGGAAATTGGTGGGGAAAATTGCAAAAAGTACCACTCAAAAGCTGAGACAAGATGTTATTTGAATCAGGCCTCTAAGATCTAAACAAAAATAAGATTTAAAAATGAAGACATTTTCTTTCTATCATGCACATGTACTGACAAGGTGGTCTGTATTGCAAGCATGTGCTCCTGTTTTGAATGCATGAATACAAAATGCATTTTTGTTGATTTTTATTTTTAAAGGGAAGAAAATGAAGGTTCAAATAAAAATAGCGGGTTATTTCCTAAAGGTCCCCAGGGAAAGTAGCTGAAAAGTTACTGTGTTAGGGTCAGACATTGTAAGGTACAAAACACTTTCTGCTCCCATTGAAGTTTGAGAGAGCAGAAGCCTCTCAGCACCTCGCAGAAGAAGCTTAGCACCTCAAAGAACAGGGCCCTGTGAGACCAGGATCATACAATAACTTAGTGATAAGCCTGAACTAGGAGACAGGATCCTCCATTTTATTATGATCTCCATTTCATGCTGTCTGTACTTACCACAAATCCCTAGAACTTCAGCGCCTCAGAGGGAATTTGCAGTGACATTCTGGGCTGATTAGAGGCCTTAGGATATGGAAGTGGTAGAATGAAGTAAATGTCAGAGTTTGTACGTGTGATCAGACAAATCAAATGCCTTTGTATTAGGCTTCTGAGCAGAAAGGTTTTAGGCCTTACAAGTGAGGCAAATGAGTGAGGTGTTGTAGTCATGTCAGAAGCTGCCAACGAACTCCTGAGAGAATTCATCTGGCAAACAAAGTGAAAGGAACTTGCCGAATTGAGCAAAGGAACTTTTAAGCCCATGTTTCCTTTTCTGTCCTATTCAGTATTTTATATAGACATCCCCTTGCTACCTGTGTGTCTCAACTTTGACTCAAGAGATTTTAAGCCTACAGTAAACTCTGAAAGCCTGATTCTCCAAAGCAGAGAAACACATGTTTTATCTGGAAGCATTTTAGGCCCAACTTTGCATGAGTATAAATAACTCCACACAGTGACAGGTGGGAAAGAACCAAGCCTCATGTCTTACAAATGAAAATATAAAATAATTGGCCAGCTACTCAGCAGGTGTAATTTGATATCGCTCCATTGATGTGCCTGCTTATGCTGGCTGAGGATCTGATCTCAGGAATGATTTTGAGAATCAGAACAAAACCCTTTCCAACTTTCACCTTAAAAAAGATTGGACTGACATTTTTGTTTTGTTTCTGCATAAGTCTTTGGGAAGCTTAGAGACTCATTTTTCAGTTATTTGCTTTTATTAAACTATTAGATCAAGAATACCAGGGATGAAACTGATTTAGGTTCCTACTGCACATTTTTTCCATATTTATTGAGCTTACTTCCTCTTGCCTCTGTACTTTCTGCTAGATCAATAAAGATGAATCATTTCCCCTGACTCTGTACTTTCTGGATTTGGCTGAGACCAGCAATGGTGGCCTGGAGGGGCATTTCTGACCAGTGGATCTTTTAAACAGAGAGGATTTTGTAAACACAATAGCCCATTGGAACTTGGTACTTCACGAGCAACATACACAACAGTTTCATTTAACACTCTGTGCCATTGGGGTCTCTGAATCTTTGGTAGCCAGAATCTGGGAATGACCAATGGGATGGATTGCTAACGAACTGCGCTGTTCTCTTGAGTCTCTCTGATGCATCAGGCACTGGCCACTCTTGGAAGACAGGATGCTGGGCTAGACAGACCTTCGGTGTGACCCAGGATGACTGTTCTGATGTTCTATTTGTTCCATCAATCCCTCGCCATATTTGTAAGGTTTTCCTCATTTTATTTACACAAGAAATTTTCCAGTCTCATGGTAGACACCCCCCATCCCCTGCCCCCCCCACACAAGCAGATCTGCACTTCTGTACCTTGATTTTGATGGTCTTAAAGCTTCTTGGTTACCAGGTGTCTCATAGCTTTTACTAACTATGCAGTTACTTCAGTTTCACCTTGACTGCAGTTGGACCTCCATGTCTAAGTTCAGGTACCATGTCTATATTAAACTGACAGAGCTGATTCCAGTTTCAGTCCTACCAGAAAAACTTGGTAGTAGCTTCAAAAGGCCAAACTGGCATAAATGCAGCTGTCTAAAGCTGCTAGGGATATTACCCAAGGAATTAAAGCAATGTAAGAGAAAAGAGACTCAAGCCCATGTGTGTATTGCCAGTCTTACTGTAAAACTAAGTTTGAATCCTTTAACTTTGGTCTGTGTTTACATTATTTTTCAGAATCTACTATTGTAAAAGCAGGTTCACTTTAAACCTTTAAATGAAACCTTGCAGTTTCATCAGACTGTGTATTTATTTGGGATCTGATTTTAGAACAGGAAGCTTTTCAGCTCTTGTTTACATGCCACAAGAAGTCCTGTGGCACCTTATAGACTCACAGATATTTTGGAGCATCAGGTTTCATGGGCAAAGACCTCCTTTGCCAGATGCATCTGATGCATCTGACAAAGCAGGTTGTTGTGCACAAAAGCTGATGCTCCAAAGCATCTGATAGTCTATAAGGTGCCACAGGCCTCCTTGTTGGTTTTGGAGATACAAATTAACATGGCTACCCTTCTGATACTTGTTTAAATGCCATTGGTTTCAGTTTCAGAAACTCTGCTGCCAAGATATTTAAATAGACCACTGTACTGCAATACAAATTACAAAGGTTAGGTACCTAAATAATAGACAAATTTACCTGGAAAGCAAGATATGATCTATAGATGTCAAGCCTAAACTGCTTTGCTACAAAAAAACAATGCAGGAAGTTTGTGTATGTTGTCTATCAAAGGATCTACAGTCTTGATTCTCTAATGGCTAAAACTCAAATAACAAAATGTAGCAATAGCTGTTCCAATCTCTGTTTGATTGATTTGGAAAAAAAATCATTTTGGAGATACTGAGATTAGGTATTATTCATGACCAATTTTTGCAACACATTATATTAGTAATCCAAAGCAGACCTTCCAATGAGCAACGTATGTGTGATTTGAAATCTACCAAAAGAAATGTAATATGTATTTTAAATAATCTAGGCAGTCCTAATATTTATGGTGTTTGACTTTAACTTGAACAGCACTTACAATGCTTTTAGAATCATAGAATCCTAGGGCTGGAGGGTACCTTAGGAGATCATCCAGTCCAGCCCCCTGCTTCAAGCAGGATCAACCATAACTAAAGCATCCTAGCCAGGGCTTTGTCAAGCTGGGACTAAAAAACTTTGAGGGGTGGGAATTCCGCCTCTCTAGGTAGCCCATTCCAGTGCTTCACCACCCTCCTGGTGAAATAGTTTTCCTAATATCTACCCTACATCTCCCCATCTGTAACTCCAGACAGTTGCTCCTTGTCCTGCCATCCATCACTACTGAGAACAGCCTCTCTTCAACCTTGTCAGAGTCCCCCCTCAGGAACATGAAGGCTGCTGTCAAATCTCCCCTCACTCTTCTCTTGTGCAAACTAAATAAGCCCAAATCCCTCAACCTCTCTTCCGAGGTCATGGGCTCCAGACCCCTAATCATTTTGGTTGCCCTGTGCTGAATCCTCTCCAATGCATCCACCTCCTTTCTATACTGGGCGTCAGATCTGGATGCAATAGTTGAGATGTGGCCTCACCAGTGCTGAACAGAGGGGAATAATAATTTCTCTAGATCTGCGGGAAATGCTTCTCCTAATTCACCCCAATATGCTGTTATTGGCTACAAGGGCACACTGATGACTCACATCCAGCTTATCATCACTGCAATCCCCAGGTCCTTTTCTGCGGCACTGTTACACAATCAGTCAGTCCCTAGTGTGTAGATTGACATGCTGATTCAGCTTACAACTACAGGTTTCAGATCTGAGTTACAACCTTCCAATTTATGTAGCAATTATAAGGAGCCAATAGTGTCATGAGTCCAAAGACTGTTTGTATTTAGGTAGCTTTGTAACCTGATAACTTAGTCCATAGAAAAAGAGAAAAA
The DNA here is from genome assembly GCF_033958435.1 of Carettochelys insculpta. Taxonomy (NCBI): domain Eukaryota; kingdom Metazoa; phylum Chordata; order Testudines; family Carettochelyidae; genus Carettochelys; species Carettochelys insculpta. The sequence goes on from NC_134144.1 coordinate 70,159,112, forward strand.
GTCTGCTCACTTAATTGCAGGCTGAGAACTTTCTGCTTTATTTAAGTGCATCACAGCAGACGGGGCTACCGGAGACTTTCACTAACCGAATAAGAAGCAAGGGCGGGGTGGAATGTGGCTTCAGTCCATAACAATGTGAGTAACCCAATTAACCCTATCATGACCTCTTTACTATAGATAATACAAGGAAACCGTTTACATCATTAAAAACAAAAACGAAAAAAATGAGGAAGAAAATTACTCAATCAGCCACCTACCACATCTGCTCCATTTTCTCCATTATAATTTCCAGTGTAGAATTCTTTGGTTTCACTTATAGATATATTTTGTATAGTGCCATCTTGCAGGTCCTGTATGGTGCAAATTAGAAAGGAGATTAGAGAGAGACAAAGACCAGGTCTACACTAGACCTTAAAGTGGATGGTAGATACACAGTTCCAGCTACCACATTTGTGAGGCTGGAATCGACTTATATACCATTGATTTACCTGACCATATCACTGAGGAAGGTCAATGGGAGAAACTCCCATTAATGTCTCTTCCTTCTCACGAGATTGAGAAGTACAGGGGTCAACTGTCAAGCCCTGATAGTTCAATTGTGGGCATCTGCACTAGGCACACAAAATCGAACCCCAGAAGATCAACCCTGACCAAACAAGAAGTCTTGTGGCACCTTATAGACTAACAGATATTTTGGAGCATAAGCTTTCTTGGGCAAAGACCCACTTCATCAGATGATGAAGCGGGTCTTCGCCCACGAAAGCTTATGCTCCAAAATATCTGTTAGTCTATAAGGTGCCACAAGACTTCTTGTTTTTCTTGAAGCTACAGACTAACACAGCTACCTCTCTGAACCCAGACCAAGTTAATCTTCCAGGTAGTGAAGACGTATGCTGAGTCTCTCTCACTTTTACACAATTCTTCCCCTGCCCTCTCCCAGCAGGATTTTGTTGAGAAGTGGGCATGAGGGCAAAACTGAGGGAAAAAATATTTAGTGTTCAGCAGTTCTTTATCTGAAGCTTATGCACAGTTGATTGTATTACATTGCGTTTCAGGTCCTGATGAAAATTTCTCCAGAGATCCCTGGTTTTGATTCAGGCCTATCACTGCGTACAACAATGCCTAAGTTTCCTCTCTTGTAACCTCACATTATTAAAACATATGTCAAAATTAAAGACAGGTATATAAGGGAGAAAGAAAGGATTTTGAGAAGACCAGTAAGCAGGTAATGAAAGGCCATATGGAAAACCAAATATCCTTATTCAAATATCACAGGGCACAAACAGATATTAGCCTTGCAAAAATGCAGCAAGAGATAAGAAAAGCTGATACCAAGGTCACGGTAAATCAGAGTCTCTAGTCACAGCAAAGCAATAACGATCTTGCAAAGCAAATAGTGATGTAACAGGAGGGAGCAGAAAAAAAACAAACGAAAAACAAAACGCATAAAAACAAGACACACAAGTTTGTAACTGAGAGAATTTTCAGCTATCTTATTCCTTGTTTCCACATGTACCTGAATGTGTTGCTTGGGGCTCCAAAAATCCATAGTAAAAATATAAACATCTGATAGCCATAACATCCCCTGACACCTACCTTTAGATGTGGGAACCTAAAGAGACCTGTAATCAGGGCAACCTTGGATTCAGCCTTGTGACAACATTAAAAGTGACATTGAGCCAGTACATGCACACCCAATAAAAACCTAAGGTCCTACCCCAGCTGAGTTTCACTGGGAACTCTGAGCCTCAGAGGGTGTCTCAGGCCTTTTCGCCCAGGTGGAGCCATGTCCACTACAGCCCTGATGTGAGACGCTGCAAGCCTGGGATGCCCCCAAGCAGAAAGGATGTAAGCATGCCAGAACATTTCTTATCCAGTCATATACACTCCTGTTCTGCTTTGCTTGCCAATCTGTACCTTGTGAATAATCTGTAGTAGCTTGAAGTAGGTAATCTTAATAAAACACAGTTATCCCTGATCAGCTCTGTGGTGAAGTGAATCCCATAATCCTGTTCATACGTGGCCTGCGAGCTGACACAGGGTTAACGTCTTCCTTTGGAAGGACAAGGTGCCTCCACTTTCCCACAAGATTTTATCAGTTAGAAGTGTCATGGGTCAGGGACAGAAGCTACCTGGCGCTTCCAGAACCTCCTGAAGAAACCCTGACAGAAATGTGAACAGTACATACGTCATACGATTTGTCCACTCTGGACATATATTACCAACCACTACCCTGGAAGCCTGGACCCTGGAAGTTGTCTAAAGCCATGCAATCTTATCTTCAAAATAGATTGGTGATGCCTCAGGGGTGTGAAATCCTTCAAATTGCACCCCCTTCAACCTCAGCAGGGTGGTTACAAATGACACGGGCATGTCAACATGCAAATTGAAGTCCGTACTCCAGGGAGAAAAATGACAGCTCTTGCAATCCCATGCAGGGTTGAGGTGCCCATGATAAGCAGTGACACAGGGGGAAGTTTGCAAAGTGACTATAATGATTTTGTGGTTCATTAAATAACAAATGAGTGAATAAGAAATGAACAAAACTTTAATAAGACAAACAAGAGAGCATCTCTGCAGAGAGCAGTGCAGTGTGCCCAACCCATGACATCAGAGCACATCCCCAAATTCCTATTTTTCCTAATAATGTCCCTTATGAAGGAGTGTCTCTAAATTACAATCATTTACAAACATATCTCCACAGAGACTACCTTGGAAGTGCCTGTTCTGTGGAGAAAGAGAAATTGATTTACTTGGATTTTATCTTTCAACAGCTCTGAATTCTCTAATGGGGGAAAAGTAGACTGGGAAGAGGGTGTGGTAGACATCATCAGTTTGGAAGTCACCAATGTGGTGTCCTCACCGGTGTCCTGTTTCATCAGAGATGATAGTAATGTTACTAGCTGTTTGGCTACTATGCATGGTGTGCTGGCTTGCACAAGTAGCTGTAACATAACCTCCCAAAGACCACCAGATTAGATAAGGATCAAAGGCACCAGACTAGTTTTATTGCGAAGGACACACACTGGTAGCTTCTACAGCTCATATGGCTACAGATAGATTGAGAATGTGTGCCCATGACAATGGACACACTATGGGATCCATCACTGCTACTTGATTTGGCCAGAAACAGCTCTGTGGTCAATACAGAAAAACAGCATGGCTTCTTAAAATACTTTACAGCCCTTCGATATAATTGTCCATTTTTTTTTTCGAGACAGTGAAAACCTACAGTTTCACAAACAGAAAAGGACCTAAGGAAAATAATTTACCAGAAGTTTGGGAGCCATATTCATGAATTATAGTCATTTATCAGTGGAAATGATTAGTTTCTAAACAGTCAGGGAAGAGCAGGACACAAAAGAAGCGGAAATTGCAATGTTTGGGCCTGGATCAAAAGGTCATTAGCATACAGGATTGATTGACTTAGGGATGATGGTTCATAAATGAATCAAACCACATCAATTTTGTTGAATTATTGCATTTGCATTTTATTATTTTTCACGTCTTCATGCCTTTGCGCAGCAGCTTCTCCTACTCAATGCACAGGGATTAAATAATCACCGCTAATGCTAAAAATCATCATCTACAATAGTTTTAATTAAAGAGCCATTCTTTGTTCCCTGCTGCCATAATAGCTCATACCTTCTGGGGATTGGCAGAGAAGAGTCCTGTAACACCAATAGATTCTATCTGCATTTCGGGATGGGAAAAGCTGCTCAAGGAGCAACAGTACAGTGTGTGTGGGCCAGCAGTGAGGATGCTGAGAAAGTTTGTTGTTGGGTGGCTTCCAACGCTAAGAGGCATGACTAATTTAGATAAGGGTAACCTCTAACCTGTTTCAGCCTTACTTGGCTGAAAGGAGCTATTCTTACAGAGGATGATGACCCCCCCTAGTTGGTGGGTATAACTGGTACATAGGCCTTCTCCCTTAAAATTGATCCTTGAATGAGACTTAAGTAATACAGACAATATACAGCACCTCTTTATCCTGAAGAGAAAGTCTTCCAAAGTAATCAATAACTAAAACAGTCTATTAGACCCTCACATAAATATTCATTATGGTGACCTGCCTACTACTAGTACTACTACTACTTAACCTCTGTAGCCCGGGTGAAGCATAGGTCATCTACAAGTCTACCCCACTTCACTCTGTCTTGGTACAAACCTTCTAGCTGGCTCCAGGAGCACCCCAGTTGTTTTGTCCTGCAATCTCAGTAGACCTTCTCAGCATTGTCTGAGGTCTTCCTCTTTTGCGTTTTCCTTGTGGGTTCCATGTGAGAGCTTGACGGACTATGCCTAAGTGACCTGTCTAAGAATTGCTAATGGTCATTTGACCTCATTCAAGTCTATGGATCTACAACAGCTTCCATCTCCTGTGGATTGGGATCCCCACAATCAAATCGAATTGGTGCAACAGGATTCAGCTCCCACTGACTTTACAGACATTTCCCCTTGTGCTAATTGTTAAGGGCTTAAGTGACTGTTATTGGTGTGTCCAAATTTAAAAATATTTAGGGCATTAGCTCTATAGGAAAGCTTAGGATACTTTATTAAGTGATGAGATAATTTGCATGTCTACTTATTTTGAATAATTGCATGTAAGTATCACTAATTACTGATATATATTAGTTGGAGATTGTCAACACAACCTTTATTTTAACTATTAATATTTGGTCTTGTAATTTATAGGCTCAGTTATGACATAATAAGGAAAAGTGAAGTGCTCATGGTAGTAGGGGAATGGCAGCATTGTGTCTGTTCGAAAGACCTTCAGAGACGCAGGAGTTGCACTGTTTTGCTACATCTACACAAGAAGGCTTAGTCTGCATGTAACATTTATACCAGCATACAGTTCCCCTGCTTATATGAAAGACCTCTACCAATATGTCTAGCAGTGCTGTTCTCATAAGAAGACACTTTATGCAGACAGACAGAAACCTTCCTTTTCAATGCAAAAAAGAAGGACTGATGATTCAGGAAAGAGTGCTTTGTGTTTGGAAGCTAGCCTTCCTTTGAATCACAGTCGTTCTCTTATTCTCCTGGTACTATGTTCCAGGTTTCTGATGTACTTGCAAGAAAGTACTCCTAACTAAAGATCAACAGCTACTCTAAAACCATTGGTTTCCCATTGTCCTTAAACCAGCCCTGCAGCAAACTCTCTTTTTGCTTTGTGGATTTCAAGACATTTAACTACGTAACAGTCAAAAAAAAAAGGTGTTATTGGCCTTGGCTTTTCCCATTTACTGGCTTGAGATAGCTTCCTGCCCTCTGTTCTGCTTTGATTATTGTGCTTACATATTTTTCTTCTCTCTTTTTTGTTTACTAGATGTTCCTGAGGAGAATAAATTGCAGTTCAAGGTCACTGAATGCACTTCCAGAAATGCAGCCACCATTCACAGGCCAGCAGTTGGGAGGCTGAGAACATTTAGGAGCAAACAAGCCAGCTGCAAAACAACTGATTTGCAGCTTTGCCCAAATTCACATGGAAATCTTTGAGGCCCTGTAAAAATAGCCAGTTAATTTTGTATTATTAATCACTAACAGGCATTATTTCATCCACATGCCATGTGCAAATTACACCCTCACAGTTTTGATTTTACTATGATGCGTGGAACAGTAGAAAGGGGTTTGTGTTTCATGGGAGACACAGATTAGTGTGGGAATACAGGTTCAAGGTTTGTGAATGCATTACTAGCCTTATAGTATGTTTAATAAAGCAGTTTCTTTCAACACTGCCTCCTTGCTGTGCTACTAGTTCTAATGAAACTGTGATACCATTGCTTCTAGCTAAAGGGAAATGAGAAAGAATGAATATAAAGTATCCATGGCTATGGCTACACTGATCTGAACTGCTGGCAGCAGTATGCAAATAAGCGGTCTCAAAAATACAAATGAATGCTTATTTGCATATCTGCTCACCAGCAGACGCTGCTACCAACACAAAAAAAGCTGTATAAATGTAATTCTGCTGGCAAACCACCCCCCTCTTTGTCGGCAGCCTCTTATGCCTGGAATAAATTACCTAGGAAGGCTGTGGAATCTCCATCACTGCAGATATTTAAGACCAGGTTAGATAAACATCTATCAGGGATGATCTAGGTAGTGCTTGGTCCTGCCATGAGGGCAGGGGACTGGACATGATGAATTCTCTAGGTCCCTTCCAGTCTAGTTTTCTGTGATTCTATTCCAGCCTCAGCTGAGCCCTGAGTTAGCCAGCGGCAGAGAGCCCCAACCACTCGTGGCTGGAGCACCTCACCTCCCCTGGTGTCTCTGTTGTCGTTGTTGTCCTTCACCACTCTAACTCTCTCCTCTTCTGCTCTAATCTCCTCACTCCTCTCCAACATCCTCTTCCACTCCTCCTCCTCACTCAAGTGGGACCAGCTGGCCCTGATTGATTTATAGCAGACTCTTCCCTTGCTGCCTGTCTCACCTTGGAAGCTAATCCACTGTCTTCACCCTTTCACAGTCTGGGAACTGAGTCTGTTTCTCTCACTCTGTACGATTGCTAGTGAATCCCTTCCCTCTCGCAGCCTGTCTTTGGAGGCCCAATTCAGATATCCCTTACACAAGTATATGTCATGTTTATCTTCAATGATGGGGTTACATTTGTGAAGCACTAGTATGAAAAGAGTTTTCTGTTCAGTGCATAGTAAGAAGATGATAGTGATGTAGAATACAGCTATAAGGATTATCATTATAATTAAAATTTTAGTTATTATTATTTATTAATTAATTTTTGCACGGAGTGTGTGTTCTAGTGCAGCTGGATTTGGCTGAGAAAGTGCTACAAGTTGTATTTAAACCAGCCTACTCTTGGAGTAAATAAATATAGCACATGTCCTCTATACAAATGTTGGGAGTGTTGCTTCTGCAATTGGACGGCATAAGGAAGCGAACATTTCCCCAGATAGTTACTGCTTAAGAAGCAGCCGGGTGGTTTTAAGTTGAAAATTAGTTGAAATTTAGTGAGCTGAACGGGGGGCTGGTTTAGAGTTCCCTAGTTCATTAGTTAAATTGAGACAGTGAGTTTACAGCAATGTCCACTTTTACCATTTCACACCACAAGTCTTCACATACCTGCTTGGTTTTTATAAGGCCCCAGCTTTGGAGACTTTCAGCTTTCATCTAACGATCAAGGTATGTCTCTAGCCCTTGCAGCTGCACAAGTAGTTGTCCATGTGATACAAGACTGGTGGCCAAGCAGAACTTCACCATGTGCAACCATTACATGAGCATGGTCAGCTCCTGTACCACTCATTGCAATCAGGATTTTCACATGCTCAGCAGTGGCTGCTCCGTCAAAGCAGTAAGGAGAATAATATCCCCAAGGCAGTGATCAAAAAGCCAGTTGTTGGAGATATTTCACGCTGCACTGGAGAAGTATGTGCACTGTCAAAGAGACAGGTTACCTGGCCCGTGTATCTTCTCCATCTAAGATCTCTTCGTTATTAGGTAGTTTATGATGGGCTCAGATTGAGGTGTTACCTTGTGAATATCTATGTCATGGGTTTTACTGTAACTGAAGGCTTCTGCCCCAGTATTTTATTATGGATCTCATGTACCTGATGGAAGTTCATCTCTTGAGTTTCTCCCTTCAGTGACACATTTGTGACTTGTAAAATGACAATCAATGAAGACCAAAACAGCCAGATTTTCAACTGATATCAAATGGCCTGCCTCAAAACAGCATTGATTCCACCGGTGCTGTCAATTTACTCCAGCTGAGAAGGATCTGTCCCTATGAACTCATTGACTAGATGATTTCTTCCTATCTCCCTGCAAGTTCAGGTTGTTATTGAGGAAGGAGAAAGATACCATGTGCTATCTTAGCGGGAAGTCCATTGAATTAATGATGAACTAGCTAATTAACAGTGACTGTTGTAACAGGTGGCATTTCCTCTCCAGCTGCTCTAACTACCTGCTAATCACTTGGTGTTGCCCTGGCTGCCCAGCTCCGAACACTTTGACACAACTGCCTCAAATTGCAATTACACAGAGATGGTCCTTCAGCAGGGTACACATCAAGCACAGGAGGAAGGTATTCATCTGTTCTCCCAGTTCCAAAGACCAGCTGACTTCCCTGTTGCGGATATGCATGACAGATTCTGCAGCTCTCAGCATGGCTAGGAGAAAAAAAAAATCAGTAGATTGCCATTTCATTGGCAAATTAGTATTTTTATCACTTGGCAGTGTCCTTTTAATTCATATTTATTGCAATGGGGATATGCTACATATCACATGCAAAGATGACAGAGTGGATCCAAAGTGAAATGCATGGAGGTCTAGTCTGTTCAGTGTACCAAGTTGATAAGATAACCAGGCAGCTATTAAGGAATATATATATATATATATATATATATATATATATATATATATATATATATATATATATATATTAAGGAAAAAATATATATATAGAATCATAGAATCACAGAATCATAGAACACTAGGACTGGAAGGGGCCTCGAGAGGCCATCGAGTCCAGTCCCCTGCCCCGACGGCAGGACCGACCACTATCTACACCATCCCTGATAGACATCTATCTAATCTGTTCTTAAATATCTCCAGCGAGGGAGATTCCACAACCTCCCTTGGCAACTTATTCCAGTACTTGACCACCCTGACAGTTAGGAACTTTTTCCTAATGTCCAACCTAAACTTCCCTTGCTGGAGTTTAAGTCCATTGCCTCTTGCTCTCTCCTCAGAGGCCAAGAAGAACAAGTTTTCTCCCTCCTCCTTATGACACCCTTATATAATATATATATAATGACACCACCTTATGACACCCTTATGACACCATTATATAATATATATATAATGACTGTGAGTTTAACCATCATCTGGGATTGAACCCAAAATTTCCGGTGTTAAGAGCATAAGCTATACAGCTGTCTAAAGGACTAAACACCATGAATTGCAGAAGACATTAGGGATATGTCTACTCGACAGCTCTGTTTGGAAATAGGACATTTCCAAATGGATATTTGAAAATATCTTATCTTGAAATAACACAACCACATGCAAAATGCATTTCAAAATAGTATTTCCAGGTCCATAGTGCTATTTCAAAATAGTGCCACTGGAGCCCATTATGGCCTGTTATGAAATGGGCATTATTCCTCAAGAAATGATGTTTACTGCAATCCAACTAATACACCCGTTATTTCCAAATGTATTTCAAAATAGTGTGTGCGTCATTTAGACAACGCCAGTTATTTTGAAAAAACTGCTGCTATTTCAAGATAATTTGCCTGTGTAAACATAACCTAGAGTGCATAAATATATTTACAAATCTGTCTCTAATTCCTCTCTACCTGGCACCTGTAATCAAGCCCTGCCCTGGGTATATCAGACACAGAAGGGGATCAAATAGTTGCACTTCCCTTGGGATGCCCAGCCAGATCCAGCTGGGCAGAACTAATGCATTGTCCTCTCCGCACACAGAACAACTGTTTGTTGTGACCTTGGTTTTTATCAGGGTAGCCTTATTAGCCAGAAACCAGGGAAATAGTCAATATGGCGCCTCAAACACCACCAACAAACACTGCTTGTAAGACAACATTTGGAGATGGAGGATGATAAATGTTTCTTTCACTGCTCGTTTGAATGGTTTGCAGATGCAAAGCAGAGCTTTTGCTTCCCTTGCCTTTCTTCCAAGCAGCCACAGACACAGCAGTATATTTGTCACACTTCCCAGAAATCCCCAAATGTGATACTTTAATGGAGCCCGCAACCAGTAGGCTGGCAAATTGGGCCAGTGTGTGACATTACAAGTTTATCAGAAATGATTAGGTGTTTGGAATAGCTGCAATATGAGGAGAGATTAAAAAGACTGGGACTTTTCAGCTTAGAAAAGGGAAAATTAAGAGGCGATAGGATAGAGGTCTATAAAATCATGACAGGCATTGAGAATGTAAAGAAAAAAAAGTTAATTATTGGTTCCCATAACATAAGAACTAGGGGTCGCCAGCCGAAATTAATGGCTGGCAAGTTTAAAACCAGCAAAAAACAACAAAAGGAAGTATTTCTTCATTCAGTGCATAGTGGGCTTGTGGAACTCCTTGCTGGAGGATGTTATGAAGATGAAGATATTAACAAGATTCAAAAAAAAGAGAGAGAAATTCATAGAGGTTAGGTCCATCAATAGCTGTTAGCCAAGATGGGTAGGAATAGTGTCCCTAATCTCTGGTTGTCAGAGGCTGGAAATGGCTGATAGGAGAGGGATAACTCCATGACTACCTGTTCTGTTCACTCTCTTTGGGGCATCTGCCATTGTCCGTTGTCAGAAGACAGGATACTGGGCTAGATGGACCTTTGGTCTTATCCAGTCTTATCTTCTATCAAAACAAAAACACAGTTATATAGCACTTTAAATACTAACAAAATAATTTATTAGATGATGAGCTTTCATGGGACAGACACACTTTTTCAGCTCTACAGCCCTATCAGAACAGTCTCAATATATAAAGCACAAAGGTCCAAAAATTGTCATCAAGTTTGACAAATCAGAAAACATTGTTATCATTGTTGGTAAATCAGATAGAAGAGCACGAGAGGAGGATGAGGAGTGGGGAAGTAAGTGTTAGATTAAACATCAGAGTATGTAAAAGAGTCCTTATAACAGGTCAGGTAATAGCTGTCCCTGTTCATACCATGTGTTAATGTGTCGAATTTCAATATGAATGTTAGTTCTGAACATCCCCTCTGTAGACAGTTGTTGAAGTCTCTTTGCTGTAGAATACAAACTCTCAGGTCTTTAACAAAATGGCCCACTCCATTAAAGTGCTGGCTGACAAGTTTGTGTATTTGGAGACTTTTGATGTGTGCTCTATGTCCATTCATTCTTTGGTGAAAAAAGTATTTGCAGTCTGTCCTATATACAAAGTATGTGGACATTGTTGGCACATGATGGTATAAATGACGTTAGTTGATGAACAGAGAATGTGCCTGTGATTCTGTAATTAATATGGTTAGGTTCACGATAGTATCTCCAGAATAGATATGTGGACAAAGGTGGCAACAGTGCTCGTTGCAAGGAAAAGTTCCGGGATTAGTACTATTGTGGTATAGCCTGTGGTAGCTGGTAAGAATCCTCTTATGGTTAGGAGATTGTCTACAGGAGAGAACAGGCCTGTTACCTAGGGCCTTCTGGAGTGTGGCATCATAATTTAGGATAGGTTTTAGGTCTTTAATGATGTGTTGAAGTGGTTTGAGTTGGGGAATGTAGGTAATAACGAGTCGTGTTCTGTTATTGGGTTTTTTTTCGGGCCTATCTGTTATGTTCTTATGAATTGCTTTCTTAAGCACCCAACTCTCTCTCCAGGTATTCTATAGGACACTGGGTACCTAACTCAGTGCTGTCCATTCCACTGGGGGGCAGGGTGATAAAACATGACCGATCGCAAGTCTTCCTTGAGCCAGCGTCCTTATGCCATAGACTGATAGGAACATGTGTGCTGCCTTGCTGGTACCAGCCAGCCCTGGATGTTTCAGAGGCATGTGTTGCATGCTCAAGAATAAACCTAACCAAGTATCATTATTGTCTGAGCCTATTTGGAAGATCATTTTATATCACAGAGCACAAGGTTTGAAAGCCCTTAAGTCCCTCCTAAAGATTCAGTTCTTCCATAATGTCCACAACTGAACCAACATGATAACTAAATGATTTCTTCTAATAGGCCTCTGAGTGAGCTCAGTCTTCTCTCCACCATTTTAAACAGCCTGAATGTTGTCCCCTGATGTCAACGTGGTTTTATTGTTGCTAAATAAACAATACATAATAAATAGAACAATTTTTCCATTGTTGCAAGGTCTGATTTCCTGGAGAGAAGCAAGTTCTTCGCGTCCCCACCTGCCTTCCCATCAGAAAAGATATGTAGGAAAAAGACTAGTTTTTGAATTCTTCCTCAGAGTATCACACAGATCTGATTGTTACAGCCACCGCAAAATGCTAACATAAGAAAACTGACAGTGCCTTTAACAGGAAATAAAACAATGGATTGCACTAATAAGGTTACATTGGGAAGATTTTTGTTGCAAGGGTAAAAAATATCTAGTACAAGAGCAATAGTTATTGAGCATGGCAGCTGTGTAACTATGTTGGTTTTCATTTGAAATCACTCAGGCTATGTCTAGATTGCAGGGATTTCTCAAGAGAAGTTTTTGTCAGAAGATGTCTTCTGACAAAACTTCTGTCCACAGATTGTGGCCAAAGTGCCAAGCAGATCACAAGAGTGATCCTCTCTGTGTACAGAGCGTGGCCGGACTGCCTGGCCTCTCTTGGCAAAATGGCCAATCGGAAGCACAGGAGGCAGGGACACGTGGTGTCACAGAAGCCCTCTCTGTCGACAAAGGGCCCCCCACAACATTCAGATTGACTTTCTATTGAGAGAAGCATTATTCCTTGTGGGAGGTGGCAAAATACCATGGTAATCTGGAAGCTCCAGGGGTTTTGTCAGCAAAACGGCCATTTTGCTGACAAAACCCTCTAGTGTAGACATAGCCTCAGTGATTCTGAAGGATCGAGTTAGCTATTAAGAAAGTTCTCCAGACTAAGCTGTACAGATGATAAATATGGCTGCCTGTCAATGTTCACTCTTAAAATCAAAGCTAGCTAGTAATGGTTCATGAGAAATTTTAATAGAAAATTCCTTTGTTAAGTCCACAACTCAGCACCTCTCTTAAAGACTAAAAGGCCTTAGAGAATCACATAATCTGTAGCTAATGTTGCCAAAAGATAAGGGGGAATGTTCTTTTTTATGTTTGAATGCAACTAAAATAGACTTTTTCATTAATTGGAAATTTCCCATCATTAAAAAAGGTATGCTGTTAACTCTAGGGGCTAAAACATGAAGGGAAGAGACACATAAGGAAACTGATGCTAGATGGGTAAACCAAGAGAAATTCCAGGTCTGTTGGTCATCACAAAGTTCAGTGAGCGCACAACCAATGAGGAAAGCTGCTTCCCTCCACATCTGGCCTTCCCTTACTCCCTGTGCTCTTAGAATGGCCAGTGTCTGCTCTCCCATGCAGTCGGCTCACTCTTGTGCCTGCAGTCTGAAGGATAGGCATCCAAAATGTGGACTTTTCTGGACTGCTTTTTGCAGACTTGCTTTAGAAAGCCAGTATGAAGCAGCAGCAGCAGCAGCAGCAGACTCCTGTCTCAATGCAGAGTGAGAGTCCCCTAAGTACTCTTGCACGCTTCCCAGAATTAGCAATCACGGAACGTCTAAGGGAAATGGATCTTCTGGTTGCTGTAGAAGAGATGATTAGCTGGCCATTCATGGAGACAGTCCCAAAGTACCTCAGGGGGAGCAGAGGACTTTTCTCTCAGAGGATGCCATGAACTAAATAGGGGAGAAAAGCCTGGGCCAATTGGGTAGAAAAGACACAAAGACTTGCAGATTGGGCATGAGGGATTAAGAGCCAGTAGGTTCACCTATCACCTCAATAAGCAACCAAGCTTTCGTAATACAGAAGGCTACTGCGGCGTACTGTGACTTGAGGAAAACAGGTCAGCGTGCAGCATATGTTTTCCCCATTGCATGTGGGAGAAAACACAGTCTTTTGTGGATGTTCTCATGTTTGAAGAGCAATTTTGCCACTTGCTGTGCATGGAAAATGTGTGCTTTGTGCTCATTAATTCCAGAACACTCTTTATTTTGATGCTCACAGGGTATTGCAACATTTAGGTCTCCTTTACTTTGGAGGGAAAATTAACCTAACAATAAGATAAATGAACACTGTGGGAAAACTCAGCTACTGCTGGAACCCCCAGAAAACTGGAAACACTTTGATATCTTTAAATGGGTTTTGTTATGCCAATGAAAGGCTCCTGAATGGTGAACTACCATTTTCATTCATAGGGGTGGAATAGTCTTAGAGGGGTAGCCATGTTAGTCTGCAGCTTCACAAACAACAAGCAGTCCTGTGGCACCTTAAAGACTAACAAATGTATTAGATCATAAAGCTTGTGTGGGTAGAATCCACCTCCACTGATGAATGGAATGGAGGTGGGATAGTCAATGCATTGCTAAATTCTATCTAAAATTTCTCCTCACGGCTTTATTTGGATAGAATATTCTTCACACGTTCCTTTCCAAAACTCTTCTGTGACTGTTATATTGTTACTGCTCTCCACCTTTATTATTCGCTGTAATTCAGTCACAGATGAAGATAACTATATACTATAGCAGTTGCCTAGTTATTTTGCAAGTTTGGCTATGTCTACACTACAGAGATCTTTCAAAAGAAACTTTTGCGGAAGATCTCTTCCGAAACAGCTTCTTTCGAAAGAGTGCGTCCACACTCAAAAAAGCAGATCAACAGACTGATCTGCTCTTTCGAAAGAGAGCATCCGCGTAGCCCCTGCTCTTTCAAAAGAACAGGCCAGCGATCAAAAATGAAGACCGTTCTTTCGAAAGAAGGGCTCTGCTGAGTGTCTACATGTTTTCTTTGAAAAGAAGCACTCTTCCTGAAGCAAAGCACCACCTTTCGAAAGGAGCACCACGTTCTTTCTATTTATTTTGAAAGAATGCTTCTTGTTTGTAGACGCACCATGGGCTCTTTTGAAAAAGCACCCTTCTTTCGAAAAATCGTCTGAAGGAACTTGCTAGTGTAGATACAGCCCCTGAGTTTTAAGGTCAGTGTCCCCTCTTTCCAAAAACTCATGCTCAGCTTTCCAAAGATGTATCTATTATTCTTTTTAGATAGATAGATAGATCGATAGATAGATAGATAATGTAAACACTAAAGTCCATAAAAGATATAGAAACAGATTTGAAACAAGAGGAAGTACTTCACTCAAAAGCATAGTCTACCTGTTGAACTCCTTCCCAGGGATTTTTTTTTTCCTGTAAAGACCAAAACAATCAACAGGGCAAAAAAAAAATCACATAGGTTTATGGAGGATAGGTCCGTCAATAACAATTAGTCAAGATGATTGAGGATGTAGTCCCATGCTTGGGGTACCTGACTGCATGAAACTGGGTATTGATGTTAAATGATAGATCCGTAGACAGCAGCTTGTTCTACTCATTTCTGAATGGACCACTATGAAAAGACAGGATACTGGACTAGATAATAGAAACATAGAATCATATGGTTGGAAGAGATCTCAGGAGGTCACTGAGTCCCAACTAAATCATCCCAGCCAGTTCTTTGTCAAGCCAGGACTCAAAAAAATTTAGGCAAGGAGATTCTACCACCTCCCTAGGTAACCCTTTCTAGATGGACACATCTGAACCAGTATGGCTGTTCTTACGTTCAGCAGCTATATAAAAATAAAAATCTTAAAACAAGAACAGTTTCTATGGCTCTTCTGAACCTGACATATGCCTCATTATGACCTACAGAAGTCTAACTTTGAGAATTTGCAGAATTGATAGCTCTGAGCAGATAATTTCTGAAAGGGAGAGAGTGTGACCGAGTGGAGGGCATTCAAGCTTGCTTATCAGTTATACCTTGGTTCTGGCTCTGGCTCTGGCTCTACCACGGCTTTGCTGTTTTAACATAGACAAAGTGATTTTGTCTCAATATCCCACAGGCAGAAAGGAATGAATGAGAGACATATGGCTGAGAATTGTCTTATAAAAACAGAAAATCAGAAGAAGTTGGTCTTACCCATGAAAGCTCATTACCTAATAAATAAATGTGGTAGTCTTTAAGGTGCTATCAGGGCTTCTTGTTTTTTGTGTAGCTGTCTTAAAATAGTTTTCAGGTTTTATTTTTTCTTAAAGGATTACTTAAATAGAAAATTATTGCTTAATTTGGACACTGAAATCAGAGAAGTAGAAGCCAGGAAGTGCATTTGTACTATTTTACATTTCTAGATACATGATTTAGTGTAATGCAATTGGCTGTCAGTGTTCCTAATAAGCTCTGCACTTGGGCAACCAATCAGGAGCAATTCAAATACCTTTCAGCTGATTAGCAGAGCACACACAGCCAGTTTTTCTTTCTTTCTTTCTTTCTTTCTTTCTTTCTTTCTTTTGATGGGTGCACTATTGAAGTGCTTTGGTGCATAGAATAAAATTTATTCTGCACTTGGATGGAAAAAAATCCACACATAGAAAGGAGAGATTAGAGGGAGCATTCCCATTTATAAAAATGTGCCAAGCACCTGTTGACATGACTTACGTCATTTTTAAAAATATTTTTTCACTTGAGTACTTAAAAAATATCCTTAATGGTACACGTCTCTCTCTCTCTCTCTCTCTCTCTCTCTCTCAGTCTGTTGGGGATCACAGAGATGAAAAATTCCATCCATTATTTAGTACTATAATTATAAATTATGCCAACTGAGAATGTGCTAATTCTTATCTAATAGCTTCCCATTCCATTACTGAATGCACATAGGAGACATACTTTTAATAGCAGTGTTGGGTTACGCTTATTCTTCACTGTTGGATGAGCTTTGTTTTATCTCCCTTCTCAAAGTTAGTAGTCACATCAGTAGACTGTTAGATGATGATGAAAATAGCCCTTTCTCCAATCCACCAAATCATTGTCCTTATCTTAGAGGAAGACTATAGTGAGTGTATTATTATCTAAACCAGGTGTAGGGAACAATGTTGTCACTCAGAAAAGACTTTCCTAAAGGTTATATGTCTACTATATATTATCTCAGCAAAAGAAAACTATTCGTCTTTTGATCAAAACACGACAAAAGAGAGCACATCCAAATCGATATATGGAAAATTTAATCCTACAAGCTGTCAGAATCACAAATAGAGCAGGTGAATTTTAATGACAGGAAAGCAAACATATTCATTGCGGGAAAGGTTACTGCTGAAAAGACTTATCTGACTTCTTAGAACAGCCTGGAAGAGATATTACACATTGACCTTAAAGTGTGCTACCTAACACTTCTTGTGATTTTCAGCAACAAAAAGCACATCTTGGAATATCTAGCCTGTCATGTCTGCTACTTTGCCCTTTACATATTGAGTTTCTAGGTGAAAATGTGTATCACAGGAGATTTTTCTGGCTCTTTTGCAAGAGCTGCAAACAATGGAGTGAAGTTCACATAACAATCCTACGGCTTCCTTTCAAAAAAGTTTTAGAGTCCAAACTTTTCAGCTGGGCTCCTTTTTTTAAAAAAAAGCAGAATTTGCACTTCAAAATTTGTGAAATGATGTGATTAACTGCCTGATTTGCATACATAACTACAGTAGTTACACATTCGATTGCTAACACTACACCCCCAAATCAGTTGATAACTGTAATTGTAGTCCTTAACAAAGATTTCTTGGGCAACACGTAAAACTACAGACTAAAGAAGAGGATTCTACACAGCTTGTGTTCCAGGTTTGTCTCTTTTGCTTTCCAAGGATTAAATCCAGTCTTACAATGCATACAGCACCCACAGATATCAAGATGCTCAATACAATACTGCAAGTGAACATATCATTACAACAGGTCCCTAAAACATAAATAGCATTTTATAGGTACACATTGCATCCCTCAAAAAGGCTTCTGCCCTGAAAACTGAGCCCTGAGATTCTGGACGCTAGTAGTTTGGTATCTCATGCCTTGAAATTTATTTGCAGTTTACCTAAGTGTTGCACCTAATGGTAATCGAAGAGAGAAGATATTATTAGACTTAATTCTGAGTAAAGAACACTACAGTTTGGCTGTCAGGATTCAAGCCAAAAGGAAGAGATGATATAATTAATTTTTCATGAGTTGGTTTCAGTAAAGAATCTGGTTTCATCCTGCTGACACCCTGTATACCTTTATAAGGGTTAATCCAGAATTTCTATGAATTACTTAAGCTTTTGGAGTCTACTCAAAAAGGGGAAAGGGCTTGCTAGGTTGTGGCATTTAAATATTAAAATTGGTCTCTTCTTTTTGAAAGAACCTCATTTTTATTTAAATGTTTAATTTCAGTGGGGGAGGGGGAAGGTGATTCTTGGGAGCAGAACTGCAAGTTTTCAAACAACTCTCGTCAGCTCTTCTCCTTCTGACCTTGGAACCCTCAAATGCAAAGGGAAATGATTTATCAAAGCATTTTGTAGTCACCAACTCTGTTGAGTAGGAGTTCAGTTCCAGACTTGGAAAATGGAACCCAGCACCCACCTGACACCATTTCCATTCACAACGTTGCTCCCGCATTCTTTCCAGAGACCTCTAGAAGTTTCTCCATATATTAAGATGGCATCTGACTGCTGCTCAATGATCCCAATATGGCTTCTAATATTTGGTCCCTGTGGTGTACTTTGTATAACAACAATAATTAGGATTTGTTAAAATGTTCTGAATTTTGACAATGTACAGATTTCGAAGGATAGGGAATGGAAAGTTAGGGGCAAAGACCCATAATTGTTTCCCCCTTTTTCTACCAGGGATAATAACATAGACAAAGCTGTCATGCTACTGAGCACTTACGAAATATGTCTCAGCTGTGGCACTCAGAGTAGGGTGGCATCAGTCTCATTACTTTACCAGGGAATAAAGGACAAGGAAGACCAATGCCAAGGTCAGACCCTAATCTTGGTTCTGGAGGCCTAAGTGCATATTCTATTGTGACACAGACTTTCTGATGTTCAGCCTGTCATTTCCCCCATAGCTCTTTCCTACCACAGAGGAATATTGTGAGGACAAATGTGTTAAAGATAGTGAGGTGCTCAGATATAACGGTGATGGGGCCTATTGAAGGCACACAACCACCGACAGGGCTATTGAGTGGTCGGACAGTCCCATCCTTCCGCCCCCTTGTCCCATGGTTTCCAGTCATCCCCTTTATCTTGGAGACTGGGTCTTAGAAGAGTCAGAGTGTTTTCCAGCTGGTCTCTCTGCATGTGAAGGCTCTTGTGGTATTGTCCTCTCAGAGTGGATAGGAGACTCCAGTCCTACACTCTCCACTGAGCTCCAGTCCAGGCCTTAGTGATGAACAGCTATACCGAAAGGCATGGGGTCGGCCGCTGTTCTTTCAGGTCAGCCCAAGGACTATCTCCTGGGCCTTCCCAGAGTAAACCACTACAATGCAGTCTCTGATGCACACACTTCACCCCTGCTTTTCCCTTGTGGGATTGCCTGGTCTGTCTTGTCTTGTCGCAGGGAATGAGCTCCTGGATAGTACTTTCGCCTTAGTGCAGCCATCTGCTCCCTTCCACTGCCCTGCCTCACAACAGCTCTGCTCCTCGCTGAGTACTCTGTCTCCAGCTTTTGCACCCTTTGTGGGTGTATCTGGGTCCAGAGTTGATCCCTAACCCCTTGCACTCCAGTGTGGGGGTTGTATGTGTAACTGCCCACAGGAGGCCTGGAACATGGGACCTCTGAAGCTGAATGCGGGAAACTCTACAGTTTGAACTAAAAGTCAGCTGCCTCTCAGCTCAGGCTGTAGAGAAGACTTGTTCTTTTTTCTTGATTAACTAGTCTAGGTACCACAACACAGGACAGTGAGCCACACCCAGGTGTGTGAGTTACACTTTTCCCCTAGCTGAGAACATGCATCCAGAGCTTCTGAGACCCTGTTGAAATCCTGCACAAGCCCCCACTTATAACTGTCCATGGGCAGACAAGAACCCAGGACCTCTAGGGCAGGGGTCAGCAATCCCCAGCAGGGATGCCAAGAGTGGAGCACAAGCTAATTTTCATCAGCACATGAGGTGGGAGCTCAGCTTTACCCCTCCTCTCACCTACAGCTGGGAGCTTGCTCAAAGCCACGCCACCTGTGGATTAACGAAAGACCAGCTAATGCCACCTATCAGCACCTAAAGGGTAAAGCTCTGCATCTTCATTTATTCATTAGTGATTTTAAAAAATATCACTGGCACTTGGATGTTACATAGAGGTCAAAAGGTCCAATTTCAGCACTCAGCCTCCAAGAGGTTAATGATGCCTACTCCAGAGCTTGGTACAAGAGCCCCTGCAGTCAGCTAAGTCTGGAGAGGAGACTCATTCTTTTCCTGTGTAAATGACCTAAGTGCCACTTCATGGAACAATGGCCCGCATATAGGTGTGTGTTACATAGACCTTTTCCTAGGGTCACATAGAACCTTGGATAATAAACAGAGAGCATGAGGTCTATATATTTGCAGTGATTCCTGAGTGCCTCAATTTTTCATTGCCCAACAAAACTCTTGGGCTATGCTTACTCTGCAGGTGACATTTTGGTATACGAATGTATCCCGAAATATCAATGCTGTGGCTTTTTCTGGTGTCCGAAAGAGCACGCTATGCTGGTTCTGCTACCCCCGCATCATCCAAAGGGTATTGGAATGTTCGAAATAGCTCCATTGTGCCCTACACCTGGTTTAGATAATAATATTCCAAGCTTCAGTGACATTTGAATGGCACCAAGTTCAGAATAAGATATATTCTTATCTTTTGCATAAATAATTTTGTAAAAAATTGCAGTGTAGACATAGCCTTAGGGTCTATATGTCACAGGTTTTGATCCACCACATATCCAGTCCACTTCTATTGCAGATGCAGAACATCTCTGAAAATCAGGCCTGCTGTGTCTCAGGCTGGCAGCCATCCACTTAAAATACCTTAGAGCTAACTGCACTTACCCACGTAGTTCAACAAGTCAGTGGCAGATCTAAGAACAGCACTCCAGTTTTATTGTCTCCCCAGTCAATTGTTGCACCAGGCTCTCTGTCTGGACTTTCAGATGAGGGCTCTGACTAGCAGGAGAGAACAGGGGAAAAAAATCTGTGCCGTGTTGATGGAATAAATGAGAGGAACAGCTTTCATTTAATAGCTCGCCTGCTGCACCAGCAGTGATTTTCCACAGTAATTAATTGGCTGCTGTCGCTGATTAAAGACCCCTGGATACTGATTATCCCAAATGCTGTAAGTCTTTCATGAAAGGAAAACTTTCATCCATGCCAGAATCCCCCAAAGAGTGAAGTGCACTTCGTTAATGCAATCCCTCCGAAGGGTGTCAGCAGAGACATCGCCTTGGGACTTGGGAATGGTGAAATGTGTCAAAGAACAAAGTCAGTCAGACTGCACATGCGGGGAATGTGACACCCTGCCAATGATTCAGAGCGCCAGGATCCCAAGAGGAGACCTGTGAAACAGTAGGTTAATGCAGCTGGAAGCAGGGCTCCTCTTTTGGTGCCTTTTCATGTTCAGAAATGTTTACATTCTTGCGAGAAAGCTCTTTAATTTCCCACCATCCAATCAGAAAACAGCATTTTCAGACAAACCCCTTTTTGGCAGGTGAATTTTGCCTCTGCCTATGTTATGCTACCGCTTGGAATCGCAGTTTCCTTTTGTTTAGTCTTTGCTGTACCTAACGAGAATGCAGTAGAAGTCTAGGTGTGATATCTGCTACAGAATGCTGGAAGGCAGGCCCAGAGCAGAGGGCCCTCCACGTGCTCCAGCTACATCCATGCGACATGATCTGCCTGACATTTGGGTGATGCTGCAACTGAGCTGGCTGCTGCCCATTGAACAGCTTGTTGTGGTACTGGTGCCCACTGAGCTCTTCCAGCACAGCTAGGGCTTCTACATGCTGGTCCGGTGGCCATGGCCGCTGCCGCTGGTGCAATCATGTGCTCACAGTGGAGCCAACAGTCACCATGGGCCCAAGGGCAAAGTGGGAGAGGGGTCCATCTCTCTGCCCTTGAAAAGGCCAGCGATTTTGGCAGTCAGCCTGAGCCCACCCCCTCACGGTCTCTCAAAGTGAGGCGGCACAGTTCTGGCTGCTGCGGCATTTCAAAGGGGCCTGGAGCTGGCCACCACCACAGCTACATCAGCAGTAGCAGTGGTTGGAGCTCCAGGCCCCTTTGAAATGTTGGGCTCCCAGACAACTCTCCCTTTTGCCAGTCCCCTCCCTGCATTCCCACTGTATGAGCCCTGAAACCCACCTGGATGCTTTAAAAGGGCCTAGTTCTCCTGGCCACCCTTCTCTCACACACACACACACACACACACACACACACACACACACTTTGGCAGGCCTCCTGAAGGTGTTTCTTTGGAGGATTCATGGCAAAGGGACAACATGCTTCCTGGTTCTTTCAAATTTGTATCAAAGGAAAACATGGCTTGACGCTAGCAGAGCAAAATTTCTGTGTAGGGACCATGACACATAAACATACAGCCATGTTCTAGTTGTAGGGAGAGGTGATCCATGATGGATGGCGTGTGCATGCAGTTGAAGAGAAAGCGTGGTATTTTGTTTCCTGCACAGACAGCAGCTTATTCAAGGTCCCACAGGGAGCCTGGGGAGAAGCAGGGAACTGACGTAGCTTTCAGAATCCCCAGGCTAGTACTGAATCACTGCACCACTCTTCCATCATCCGGTTCTGAATGTAATGACACGCACAACTAGTTTCTACTCATCTAGACCAGAGAAGCCTCAGCAAGACGGGGAAACCTAAATGCGCCACCTCACTTGTAAATATTCACTTTTGTCAAGATCTTCCTCCCCACAAAAGAAGCCTAGACAGACAGGCAACATCACAGGGACGAGAGATTCAGGGTATTTTGAACAAAAATATGTGAAAGTCAAAGTCAAAACATCCTCATTCTGTCAGCAACTCCCCTTTCCTTGAACTGCAGGAGCTCTAGGTTGAGCATTGCTCAGCCCTAAATCAAAGGGAGAGCAGAAGTCTCCCAAACACGCTGCTAATGGCATATTAGGGTGCATTAGGATGATCATTGAGAGCAGATCTAGGGAATTGATTATTCCCCTCTATTTGGCACTGGTGAGGCCACATATGGAATATTGTGTCGAGTTTTGGGCCCCCCAGTATAAAAAGGATGTGGATGTGCTGGAGCAGGTTCAGAAGAGGGCAACAAAAATGATTAAGGAGCTGGAGCACATGACCTATGAGGAGAGGCTGAGGGATTTGGGCTTGTTTAGCCTACAGAATAGAAGACTGAGGGGTGATTTAATAGCAGCCTTCAACTTCTGGAATGGGTGCACTAAAAAGGATGGGGAGAAATTGTTCTCAGTGGTGACAGTTGGCAGAACAAGGAGCAATGGTCTGAAGTTACAGGAGAGGAGTAGGTTGAATATTCGGAAAAACTAAATGCAAGTCTACAGAGCCTGCATCCTCAGCACCCTCCTTTATGGCAGCGAGACTTGGACCCTGTATGCCCGCCAGGAAAAGAGGCTGAACGTCTTCCACTTGCACTGCCTCAGGCACGTCCTTGGAATATCATGGAAGGACAGAGTTACCAACACTGCCATCCTCGAGCAAGCTGGAATCCCAACCATGCACACCCTCCTCAGGCAGCGTCGACTCCGCTGGCTTGGCCACATCCACAGGATGAACGATGGAAGGATTCCAAAAGACATCCTGTGTGGTGAGCTAGCCTCTGGCAAAAGACCTCCCGGACGCCCCCAGTTGCATTACAAAGATGTCTGCAAGAGAGACCTCAGAGAGGTAGACGTCGAGCTGGACAACTGGGAAGAACTAGCAGACGACCGCAGCAGATGGAGGCAGGGGTTACACAAGGGCCTTCAGAAGGGCGAGTTGAAGATCAGACAGCTAGCAGAGGAGAAGCGAGCGCACAGAAAGCACAATAAGGACTTGCCAGACACCCACTACATCTGCAAGAGATGCAGCAAGGACTGTAACTCTCGTGTGGGTCTTTATAGTCACAATAGACGCTGTAAATGAAGTCTTCAGTTGAAACTTTAAAGGGCGCGATCCATAGTCTATGCAGACTGAAGGATGCCTACTACTACTACTAGTGAAGCACTGGAATGGGTTACCGAGAGAGGTGGTGGATTCTCCATCTCTAAAGGTTTTTAAGTACCAGCTTGACAAAGTCCTGGTTGGGATGACTTAGATGGGATTGATCCTACTTGAAGCAGGGGGCTGGACTAGATGACCTCCTGAGGTCCCTTCCAGCCCTATGATTCTATGAGCCACCCTATGTGGTGGCTCTGAGCTGTTTAGGACATCATAGGTCAAAACCAATGTAGTGAAATTGATCCAGAAGGCACCAGGGAGACAGGGCAGAACTCAATGCACTGGTGTTAGATGTATCTGGTGAGACAGAACTAAATGAGTTGCCACATTCTGCATGGCTCCAGCTTGATTTACAGTGGAGCTGGAGAAAAACACATTACACTAGTCTAATTGGGAAGTGATGAAGGCATGGCTAACAGAAGTGTTCTCCACAGAGTAGAGAAGCAGTAACAATCTTCTAGTTAGAAAATGACAGTTCAAAGCCAGACCAGCCACCAAAGCTCTAGTATTGCTAAAATTACAGCCAGATTGGAAGCTCTATTAATGAATTGTTAGTGCCCCTCCCCCACCCCATCAATCATGGGAGGTCAGAAATATCTCTTGCAGTTGGGTTGAAATAGAAAAGGTTCATAGGATGTGTCAATTCAGATGAAAATTCATTTGTAAAATCCTCAAACAAAGCCCTTCAATAATTCCAAAACACCCTTTTCAACAGTTTTTGAATGGAATGTTTTTCTTTTTTCTTTTATTTTGGAATAATATAGCTTGGTGTTCCCATATACTTTGTATTAAAAGTTAATACAATCAAAATTAGAATGAAACATTTGAGTGATCCATTACGATTTTTTTTTTCAGAATTTCATTGAGTCAGAAATTTTAATTTTAATTTTTTCATTTCCATTCTGGAATAGAAAGAATTTCTAAATTATAGAATTTCCTGTGAAATATAAAGTCCAGTTCCTATCCAGTTCTACCATTAGTGGTCTGTGTTCTCCCTCAGAGTCTAAGAGAATCACAGAAGTTCCATCAGCCTCAGAAACAACAAGGCCTTCTTGTTGTTCTCTGAAGATGCAGACTAACACAGCTACCCCTCTGATACTCGTTATCCTCAAAGGAAGCATGATGAAAGACAGATATCTCACTTAAGCTCACATGCCCCCCCCACCCCGCTTCAGGCAAACCTGTGTAACTCTTTCAGTACAGCAAGGTCACGACATTCGCAAGCTTAACATTTGCAAATTCAATCATCCATGGAGGTCAGCTTCCCTTGTGTGGTACCAGGAGAGGAAGGTGTCTCACCCAGCCCCTCTGTCATGGGTCTGCCAAAGCCCCCTGCCGGTCATCACTCCCTCCCAAAGCAGCGTGCCTGATGTGGCTTCCTACAGAAAGGCCACCACTATGCAAGGCTCCTCCCAAGGATGCACCCTTGATGTAGTGGCTGAAGTTCAGGGTCCACGTCAATTTCATTTCCCTCTCCCCCAACACAAATACTTCTGGATCCAGGGACTCAGCTTGGCGGACATGTGCCATCACGCTGTACGTGCCGGCGTTCCAAGGAAATACTGTATGGCTGTTGGGAAGGTTGCCCTGGCGAGCAAGGGTGGTGCGAGGCACGTTCATGTCCTGGTCCTGCAGCTCCATCATGAGTCGTGTGGGTGGAGGCGTGCACAGAGCTGAAGCATTCAGCTCTTCAAGCACTAACAGCTCGGCACGCAGGTGGGACGGCTAGCAGCAGGGTTGCCTTTGGCTTCCATCTCTGGGCCATGAGCAGGGAGTAAAACCATATTAGTGAAAGTCAACATTTGGGAGAGGTCTCAACACTGAACCCTCACGAATGTCACAACCCTACCACGTCGTGTGTGGGCGGTGTACTTTTGAACCGAAGGGGTTTGTCAAGTCTCCCAAACTGAATCCAAACAAGTGTCCATTCGCTGGCCATACACTGAACTGTAAAAAGACATCTCAACTCATTAACAGTTGCTTTCATGAGAAATTTCCAGTGAAAAGGTCACTGAAGCTTCTGACCTTTCCTGTCCTCCCAATTATCCTGTGGTTGTACAGTGCCAATTGTGAACCACAGGAAGCTTTAATGGGGATGGAAACTCTGCCAGTGTCACAGCAGCAAAGTCATCATCATCAGTAACACATTTACAGTCTGCAACCAAAGGTCAAATGGAAGGGTAAACACAATGATTAATCATTATTATTCAGATCAGAGCTGTACCCAGACAACTGTCTCGCTCTCTTTGAAGGAAACCCTGAATAGCTACTTAACAGCTGAAATATATGGTGGGCACAGTCCTATTGATTTACATGGAGTCATACCAGTGTAAAACTGGAGTAACAGTACTGAGTTGAGCTTATACAGACAGAGCTGTAACTGGGGTAGGTCAAAATACTCCCATTAATGTTAAGTGGAGCTACACCAATTTACACTAGCTCAGGGTCTGGGCTCTTTGAGTCCGACTATCACACTCAGGCCATATTTAGTTTAGATTTCTGTTTAGTTTAGTTATGGTTGAATGGCTGGATACACAATGATGATTCTGCTGCAGAATGGGAACTCGAAGAACTTGCACAGTGCATGGGATCTGTTTCAGGGGTGGTGAAACTATTGAGTGGTATTTTATGGAAGTGCCATATGGACCAGTCATGGCCTTGACTAGTATTAGAGTTTGGTGACATTCTAGTAGGACTTTATGTTCCTCTGTTCGAGCCTCCTTCCGTCACAACTCCTAATTTTGATGGTTTGATGCTGGAAACATTAGTACCAGATCCAGGTGTTTCCATGGCAGATCAGACTAATTTCTTCCCACCATCACTTCCTGTTGGTCAGGATACTGCCATACTGCAATCACTGTGGGACCACAAAAGAGTGTGAAAAGCTGCTATGTTGCTGACCTTCTGTTGCTTAGCTAGTAAATTACTATTTTAGGGCAGAATTGACTTTCTTCAGTCTGGACAGCTAAATAAGCCTAGTGCGGATATGTCCCATAGCTAGAATTGCGTATCTATAGTCAATTTAGGCTATGTCTGCTCTGGGCAGAGTAAGAGTTTATGGTAGTTCACCAAAAAGTCTTAGTTATATTGAACACAAGAATGACCATACTAGGTGCAAACAAATGTCCATTTAGCCCCCTATCCTGTCTTCTGACCATAGCCAGTGCCAGTGCCCTCGAGGGAATGATCATCACGTGATCCCTCCCCTGTTACCTATTCCCAGCTTCTGACAAACAGAAGCTAGGGACACCATCTCTACCCACCCTGGCTAGTAGCTACTGTCAACTAACCTGTCCTCAATGAACCTAACGATTTCTTTTTTGAACCCTGTTATAGTCTTGGCCTCCAAAACATCCTCTGGCAAAAAAAAGAAAAAAGAAATCAAACAGCACACAGTGAAGCTGTAGAATTGTTTTAAACTTGCTGCCTATTAATTGGTGACCCCTAATTCTTCAGTTATAAGAAGGAGTAAATACACTTCCTTATCTAGTTTCTCTACCCCGGTCCTGATTTTAAAAGCCTCTTTCTTCTCCCTTCTTATTCATCTCTTGTCCAAGCTGAAAAGTCATGGTCTTATTAAAGTCTCTTTGTGCAGAAGCCATTCCAAGGGGAGCAAGCAGCCACTGGACTTCCTATTGACACCTCTAGGCTGTGTCTACACTAGCCAAAAACTTCGAAATGGCCATGCAAATGGCCATTTCAAAGTTTACTAATGAAGCGCTGAAATACATATTCAGACCGACCTCCCCCTCCCCCTTTTTAACTTCAGCTCCTTGTTCTCTCCTTCCTCTTTAGAGCCCCCTTCAGGAAACTGAAGGATGAGTTAAATCTCCCCTCACTCTTCTCTTCTGCAAACTAAATAAGCCCAGATCCCTAAGCCTCTCCTCATAGATCATGTGCTCCAGCCCCCTAATAATTTTTGTTACCCTCCACTGGACCTGCTCCAATGTGTCCAAATCCTTTCTTTACTGGGCGGGTCAGAACTGGATATGATTGCTCCAGACGTGGCCTCTCCAGTGCCGAACAAAGGGGAATAATAACTTCTCTAATTTCTCTAGTTTGATCTAATACCCTAATACATTATGCACCAGGATCAAACGATGAATAGAAAACTAGACCAACATAGAAAATATACAAAGGAGAGAAGGAGCAATCAGTGGGAAGATGGATATTTTTCAACATGGATATCTTCAGTTAAAAACTAATTATGCAAAAGAGCCGGCTTCTGAAGAAGGTTGAGTTAATCTCCGCATAGGATGAAAGATAAAGCATTGTGAAAGGTGCCAAATGTGCGATGTCTGTTCCTATTGGTACCCGTAACATTTATAACAGTGCATTGACATCATTGCCTGATTAATAAAACACAAAAACAAATAAAAAGCCCAACAACAAACCAACAACAACAACAAAAATGAAGCAGAGGTAAAAGCCTCTAAATTAAGGCACTAAGAATTGCTCATGATAGCAGTGCTGTATTAAATTATCTCCTTCTACCAGCCTCTAAAACGCTGGCTGTTCAAATAAATAAGGTTGGAAAACAAAAATAGAAGGATTGGCAATGAAACAATTATGTAAGTGTCTTCCCGAGATGTATATCTGTCCCATTACATGTTGACTATACTAGATCCCTGTAAGTACATGAACAGCGCATGCAGAGGGGGTGACAAAATATTATATTGCCTGTATGTAAATCCATGGTACAACCACATCTTGCATTCTGTGTGCAGATCTCGTTGTCCCATCTCCAGAATAAGATACATTGGAAAAGGTTCAGAAAAGAACAATAAAATGCAGTGGCGACTGGTGTACCAGGGTCATTGGCCACATGATGCTGCCACCCCCCTCCCGGTCTCTGCCCCACCCTTCCCAGCCGTGTTCTGCCCATGCCTCACCGCTTGCTGCACTTGCTCTGTCTCTGCCACACACCTGCCTGTCTCTTCCTGTCGAAGCACTGTGCCACTTCCAGTAATGCGGGGGCAGTACCGCCCTTCCTCTGCTGAGGATGAGTGTGGGGGAATGACAATGGGGAGTTCGTGTGACCCCCTGAGCATCCCCCACGTGTTGCTTCTGATTAAATGAGTAAGGGTATGGAACAGCTTCTTTGTGAGAAGAGATGAATAAGCCTGGAGATTTTTTGCTTGAAAAGAGACAACTAAGGGGGAATATTATAGTGGTCTATGATATTATGACTGGTCTGGAGAAAATAAGAAAGGGTTATTTACTCCTTCCACTGTACAGGAATTGGGGGGTCACCCAATGAAATTAATAGGCAGCAGCTTTAAAAAAAAAGAACAGGAAGTATTTCTTCATTTAGTTCATGATCAACCTGTGGAACTCCTCGCCAGAGGATGTTCATAAGACTAAGACTATAATTGGATTAGAAAAGAACTGGATAAATTCCTAAAGGGCAGGTCCATCAGTGGCTGTCATCCAGTATGGGCTGAGATGGTGACACTACTTTCTATCTGCCAGAATCTGAGAATGGATGATAGGTCACTTGATGATTACCTGATCTGTTTATTCCCTCTGGGGCACCTGGCATTGGCCACTGTCAAAAGTCAGGATACTGGGCTAGATGGATCTTTTTTCTGACTCACTATGGCCAATCTTGTATTATACTATCCAGCATGTTTGGGTTTGGGCTCCATGGCTATGTCTACAAGGCAGAGCTATTTCAGGATACTTAAAATATCTATTCCACATCTGTGAAACGTGCCTGTCATATTGAAATACTTTGCGAAGTAATGGGCATGCCATTTAGGTATCCCTGTACTCCTCGTTGAAGGAGGAGTAAGTGATGCTTCGAAATAACACATTATGCCGACGTGGCACTGCTTAAACAGTGCCAAATGCTGAAATAGATTATTTCTAAATGAACTCAAAATAAGTTATGCCATTTGTGAAGCACAAATTGAGTATCTTATTCAGAGTTTAGGGTGCCATATAGACGTAGCCCACGTGTCCATTTGCCTTACCTAGTCATTCCTGATGATGTGGCAGACTTCTCCATTGTTCTCTGGCAGGTGTCCACTTTCCCCATAGTTAAACATCTCTTTTTAACAAGAAATCTTTTACAAATCACAATGATTTGAGGAAACCTCTCTCTCATGCTTCCTTTATTTGGAACCGGTCTCAGACAGTCATTCATAGCGTAAATCAGCAGCAACTTTACTGAATTCACCAACTTGGGGACTATGCTACATGCTTTCAGGTACCATTGGGGGTTTCTCCTAATTATTGACACATGGATCTGTGTCCCTGTTCTATAGCACTCCTGCTGACACCTCAGCAACTGAGCAACCTCCTCACCCTTACACTCCAGAGTTCTGCAAAGTGTTTTTTGGGTGGATTTGTAAAGCAATTTCAGATGCAACTTGAGGGAAAAAAACACTAAGTATGGAAGAATCTGCAGTTTTTCCTTCTTCAATATTCTGGGCTGTCAAGATATGCTGTCCTTTACGTGGGTATGAATGACAGTAATCTCAGTTAATGAGAGATATTAAACCTGGCACAGATGGGCTCAAGAGATTAAAGATCAGGATTATGTTAGGGAGTGCTTTACATTTTAGGCATGACCAACGCTTCCACAGGAACACACCGTTTTGGATCAGGTTTACTGTAGCAGAAGCTTAATTACTGTCTGCAGAAGCATAGCTGTACCACTCACTCACCTTCCCACATCCCGAGGAGTGAGATTCTTTGGCATTCCACATTTACAGTAATCACCAGCCCTCCCTTGTCCTAAGTGGGAATTTGTGGTCTCCGTCTCAGCCCAAGAATTGCCTTCTAATTTCACTGCTAAATCCCCAACCCCCGTTTATGTTTACCCCCATCATAAACTTTGTCTCCATATGAGAGGTTGTTTTTGAGCACTTGGCTGGCTTTGCCAGGAAACACCTGCAGGGTTGTGGGTTTGGAGTTTTCCATGGGTGGCTTCCACCGGCAGCTTTCCAGATGGACTCAGCGTCAGACAGAGCCTGCCCCCTCAGCTAAGTCCGTATAGGGAGCACGCTAGACTCCATCTATTTGCTGTAGGGTTCTTATGCCTTTCTCTGAAACTGGTCACTGTTGCGGAGACGATACTGAGCTAGATGGACCTCAGGTCTGACTCAGTTTGGTGATTCCTACATTAATTCCCCAAAAAACAAACAAACAAACAAAAAAAGACAAACCCTCCCAACAAACCCCACCCTGGAAACAATGAAGCGTCTCTTTTAGGAAAGAGTCTCTTGGTGAGAAAAAACAAATAAAGGGTCGATTTAATCTCACTGAATAATATTTGGAATGTATCACTTGCTCTTACCTTCCCTGCTTCTTCCTCATGCAAATCACCACTGGAGATGTGCGTCTTTGATCCATTCACATGTCATTTCCCATCCCTCCCTTCTGTGAATGGGTAGTGCTGAGTAGTAGTAGGCATCCTTCAGTCTGCATAGACTATGGATCGCGCCCTTTAAAGTTTCAATTGAGGACTTCATTTACAGCGTCTATTGTGACTATAAAGACCCACACGAGAGTGACAGTCCTTGCTGCATCTCTTGCAGATGTAGTGGGTGTCTGGCAAGTCCTCATTGTGCTTTCTGTGTGCTCGCTTCTCCTCTGCTAGCTGTCTGATCTTCAACTAGCCCTTCTGAAGGCCCTTGTGTAACCCCTGCCTCCATCTGCTGCGGTCGTCTGCTAGTTCTTCCCAGTTGTCCAGCTCGATGTCTACCTCTCTGAGATCTCTCTTGCAGACATCTTTGTAATGCAACTGGGGGCGTCCGGGAGGTCTTTTGCCAGAGGCTAGCTCACCACACAGGATGTCTTTTGGAATCCTTCCATCGTTCATCCTGTGGATGTGGCCAAGCCAGCGGAGTCGACGCTGCCTGAGGAGGGTGTGCATGGTTGGGATTCCAGCTTGCTCGAGGACAGCAGTGTTGGTAACTCTGTCCTTCCATGATATTCCAAGGATGTGCCTGAGGCAGTGCAAGTGGAAGACGTTCAGCCTCTTTTCCTGGCAGGCATACAGGGTCCAAGTCTCACTGCCATAAAGGAGGGTGCTGAGGATGCAGGCTCTGTAAACTTGCATTTTGGTGTGAGTGTACAGCTTGTTGTTATTCCACACTCTCTTGCTGAGTCTGGACAGAGTTGTGGCTGCTTTTCCGATCCTCCTATTTAGCTCAGTGTCCAACGACAGGGTGTCAGTGATGGTGGAGCCGAGGTAAACGAACTCGTGGACAACCTCTAACGTATAGTTGTCAATGCTGATTGATGGGGATTCAGCAACATCCTGACCGAGTACGTTCATCTTCTTTAGGCTGATGGTAAGCCCAAAGTCCTTGCATGCTTTGGAGAACCGATCCAGCAGTTTTTGAAGCTGGTCTTCTGTGTGAGACACTACAGCAGCATCATCTGCGAACAGCATGTCTCTGATGAGGACTTCTCGCACCTTAGTCTTATCTTTCAGCCTTGCGAGGTTAAACAGTTTCCCATCAGATCTTGTGTGCAGCAAGATGCCCTCTGTTGAAGATCCAAAGGCATGCTTCAGGAGGAGTGCGAAGAAGATCCCAAACAATGTTGGAGCAAGCATGCATCCTTGTTTGACGCCGCTCCTGATTCTGGAAGTGTCCGATAATGCGCCGTCATATTGGATGGTTCCTCTCATGTCTTCGTGGAACGACTGGATCATCTTGAGTAACCGTGGAGGACAGCCTATCTTGTGGAGCAGTTTGAACAGACCATCCCTGCTGACCAAGTCAAAAGCCTTGGTCAAGTCGATGAAGGCTATGTAGAGTGGCTTTCTCTGCTCCCTGCACTTCTCCTGCAGCTGCGTTAGAGAGAAGACCATGTCAACGGTAGACCTCTCTGCATGGAATCCGCACTGCAATTCGGGGTACACCCTCTCAGCAATCTTCTGGAGTCTTCCAAGGATGATGCGAGCGAACAGTTTACCAGTGACGCTTAGGAGGGAGATTCCACGGTAGTTGTTGCAGTCGCTTCTGTCTCCTTTGTTCTTATACAAAGTTACAATGTTAGCGTCACGCATATCCTGTGGAACCTCACCCTCTTTCCAGCACAGTCACAGTAGCTCATGCAGGGGTTCCAGGAGTGTGTCCGTAGCACATTTGATTACCTCTGGTGGAATACCATCCTGACCAGGGGCCTTTCCTGATGTAATGCTGTCGACGGCTGTCTTCAGTTCATCCACAGTCGGTTCTTGATCCAGTTCGTCCATTACTGGTAGGAGCTCGACGGCATCGAGGGCTGCGTCAACCACAACATTCTCACGTGAGTACAGCTCGGAGTAGTGCTTGACCCAGCGCTCCATCTGTTTGGCTTTGTCAGCGATGACTTCACCAGATTTGGATATCAGAGGTACCATCTTGTTCTGGGTGGGTCCTAATGCCTTCTTCATACCCTCGTACATTCCTCTGAGATTACCAAAGTTGGCACAGGTCTGGATGCTGCTGCATAGCTGGAGCCAGTGGTTGCTTGCTTGCTGGAATGTGCGGACCATGCTGACTGGCTTGACTGAAGATCTTCAGGCCATCAGTGACACCCGAAAGGCCGCTGTCATCAACAAGGAACTGAAGAGGCTCCGAGTTGATATCGCTGCACTGCAAGAGATGCGACTCGCAGATTCGGGATCTCTAAAGGAAAAGGACTACACCTCTTTCTGGCAGGGTAAAGCCCAAGAAGAACCCAGAGAGCATGGTGTTGGCTTTGCTGTCAGAAACACCCTTCTACAAATGGTTGATTTAGTCATGGGCAGATCAGAAAGACTTCTTCGGATCACGCTTCAAACTTGCGCCGGTCCTGTCCACCTGATCAGCGCTTATGCCCCAATCCTGTACGCCACACCAGAAGTAAAAGACAAGTTCTGTGATGTGCTTAGTGCTGCTGTAGTGCAAATATCTGCTCATGAACAACTGTACATCTTGGGTGACTTCAATGCAAGAGTTGGAGCTGATTGGGCCTCATGGCCTTCCTGCTTAGGACACTTCGGTGTGGGAAAAATGAATGACAATGGACAGCGTCTCCTTGAACTGTGCACGTACCACAATCTGTGCATCACAACACATTCTTCCAAACGAAGCCACAGCACAGAGTGTCGTGGAGACACCCACGCTCGAAGCACTGGCATCAACTAGATGTGGTCATCACTAGGCGTAATAACCTCAGAAACGTCCTTCTGACACGCAGCTATCATAGTACTGACTGTGATACAGATCACTCGCTAGTCTGCTCCAAGCTCAAGCTGAGACCCAAGAAGCTGTACTGCTCTAAACCTGCTGGAAGGCCCCGCATTGACGTCAGAAAGATGGCAAACTCAGAGAAAGCTGAAAAGTTCAGAGAGACCCTCCAGGAAAATCTGTGCAGCGGCCCACCACCGCTCCTTGCCCCTGCTCCCACCCCTTGTCTTTCTTGCCTATGCAGCCTGTCCTTCTTGGTGGTAGTCGTGAGGGGCAGAGATGGTTTACAGTTCATGTGTGTTTGCACATTGCCTAGCCCCCTGGGGCACTATCACTCTGCAGGATTTTTTCACCAGTCCAGTGGGCTTCGAGGAAGGATTTTTCTCTTCTTTATGTTGGTAGAAAGTCTAATGACTTATTTAAAATGCAAACAAACCCTGAATGCAAACACAGTCATCTCAGTCTGAACCTGCTTGGGCTCCCATAATCATCTCCTTCACAATGGACACACTCAAAGGCTTATCATGACTGTTGACATGGCTTGGGAATGATTAATTAACATCACACTATGCTGCTAACTTAAACAACCCCATACTATCAAAACAAAAAGCAGTCAAGTAGCACTTTAAAGACTAGCAAAATAGTTTATTAGGTGAGCTTTCGTGGGACAGACCCCATACTAGTAACCTGACACCGTCAATGGGGCATGGTTGCCCCCACAGTGCCCCCTGCTGGCTGAGTATAGCACTGTTGGTACTCCCCATTTTAGTTGCCTTCCTCTGAGTTGGGTCTCTTCAGCTTGCCTTGCACCTCCCTATGCTGGAGGAGTATATGTTTTTCTCGTGTGGTTTAAATTACCAGAAACCCATGCTAAAAATGAAATGTGACCTCTTGGCATCAAAGGAACATAGAATCTGTGGTGACAGATCAGGATCAAATTTCCATTCTGCCTTTCTGCTGCTTCTGCCATGGCCATCATATCTGTTGCCTCACAAGATGACCAGGGGGGAAAATCAATTGTACATTGCTGTCTATGGTGCAAAAGAGAAGTCCTCTTTGTCCCTGTGGTGATCAGCTATAGCCCTGAGCATGAGAATGGACAAACACAGCACTAGCAAACAAAGCTAGAAGTGTTCTCAATGGTCCTAGCATCACCGAGTGCCTTTTAAAATGCAGCTACCGTGTTTGACTCTGACCTCCGCCGTAATGTGAGCCATGAGCTGAGTAAGTGTTCTGTGAAGATGTATTTCATGTCATTTGTTTTACATTTCTATGCCATTAGCTTCCAGTGACCTCTTGTTCTTTAATTATGACACAGTGTAAAAAAGCAGGCACTGATTGGTTTTTACTAGACACTTTATATCTTCAGTGCTTCAGTAAAGCCCACACTAGCTTTATATTTTCAAGGCTAAATAATCTTATTCTTTGCTAAATGTCAGATATACTTGATTAGCTATAAATTAGCATACAGATGTCCTTCCAAAATACTGCTTCCTACATGCCTGGGATAATTAATGAGTTGGCTAGCATGTAATACACTTTAGTGTCTGTCATTATTTCTTCTATGGCAGCAAGTGTGCAAGTAGATTTCTACAGGTAGAGATTTTGGGGAAACTTTTTCCAGGCATAAAGGTCTGGGAGAAGCTTACGTTCCAATGAAAACCAATTTTACTTTGGAACCTAACTGTTATTTCTGCAGTTAAAGTTGATACATTTTCTTGTTAATTCTTCAAAGAACATTTAAATGACTGGACAGCTGGGAACGAAAGGCCTAAGGCAATGTGCAGCTTGGTGTCAGAGGAAATACATTGATTTAAATGGCTTTGGGTTACACTGCTAGACCAACATGGAGAAGCTTCTTTCCAGGTTCAGCATTAGGTTCCCTTGTGTCACTTACATCTCAGGGGCTTTACTGTAAACTCATTTTCTATCATTGAGAGTCAGGTCAGGGAAGTTATGCTAGTGTGAGATCAGAAACAGGAGCCATTGCTTTATTCCAGATGGGCTGCTGCTGCATTCAATGATCTGATCCTGAAGCGGATGGACAGCCCCTACTAGGAACACAGGGGAGAGGACTTTCTGGGAGGACCCAGGGCATGCAGCTGAAGGCAAAAAGCTGCCTTGCCTGACCAGGGTCTTGAACTCTGGACCCTCAGATTAAAAGTCTGATGCTCTGCCTTATCAGTGAGATAAAACTCACCTCATGCAGCCATCAATAATGCATACTATTTCCCTGCACTGTGTTCTGAGGCGATTGGTCATTAATGGATTTCATCTTTGAATTTCAACTCTGAATTGCCCATACCCCAAGCAGAAGGAAGACTAAGAATTAGATACAGAACCATAGAAATGTAGGGCTAGGAAGCACCTTGAGAGGTCAGGTCCAGCCCGGCTGCTGAGGTGGGGCCTAGTAAATCTAGATCATCCTTCATAGATGTTTATCCACCCCAGCATTCCACAGCCTCCCTTGGAAGTCCATTCCAGTGCTTACTTAGCCTCATAGTTAGAAAGTTTTTCCTAACGCCTAGCCTAAACCTCCCTTGCTGCAGATTAAGTCAATTACTTCTTGGCCTACCTTCAGTGGACACAGAGAACAATTGATCACTATCTTCTTTATAACACTCCTTAACGTATTTAAAGACTGTTAAGAGATCCTCCTTCAGTCTTCTTTGCTGAAGACTAACAAAGGTGAAGGGGATTTCATATGGCTTAAGGCAATGTGGTGCAAGGGGCAGGAACCTGGCACCAATTTCTGTCTTGGATGGGTCATCTTGGTGTGCCTCCATGCTATGTCTTTTCTGTTCAGATCGGAAGGACTTCAGGGAAAACAAAATAGCTAATGCAGTTTTGTATGTGCCTGTTGATCCAAAAAATGCTTTGTAAAGGTGCTGGTTGGGTTGTAGAATCGGAGATAAGTAATGTAATGCTCACAATGCCAAAGCTACTCCACAATACCACCAGTTACAGAAGTCGTATTATAATTACCTTATTCACTTTTGCTGTTTGGAAGCATCCTCCTACTCCAGGAGTTTCAGTTCAGTGGGGGGTGGGGAGTGACAGAGACATTGGAGGAGGGTAGAATGGGCTGGTGAAATAAACACATCATCAGTAGTTTCCTGAAGTATCTGAAATGATCACTTTCAATGACTGAACACAGAGTGACACAGGGAGACAAAAATGAAGGGAGATAGATAAAGAATAATGCTGAAGCAAGGAAAAGCCATCCATCAAATTACCTAAGGGGAACAGCGTGTAATGATACATGTGTAGCTAAATTTACCTGGTTTAATACTGTTATCTCAGACAAGACCGTATCACTGCAGAGACGATGCTTCGCTCCTTTGCTGATTTTACCACAAGTCAAATTTCTAATGGCTTCTCAGGAGGCATATACTGATGCCTTCATATCTGCCTTCCAATTAAAGAGCTGTTGTGTGGGTAAAGATGGAAAAGGCATCTCAAGATTATTTGATATGTGGAAGGCTCAAAACACCTAGGTGACACAGGACATTAATTAGCTGTCTTGCTGTAAAGCACAGAATAACACAATTATTTTATTATTTCAATTATATGTTATTTACATAGTTCCACACACTTTTATTTATATGCATAGGCAAATAAAAATTACCAGATCTTCAATTATGTTACAGCGCAAGAGTTAATTGTGGCCCCGGAATAAGATGTAAAAGGGCTTTTTCCACGCTTTAGATCCTAGAATAGATGTTTTAATGGATGCCCATTCTAAATTAGAGCAGCCCAAAGGTTGCTTCACGTTACACCAGCTGCCAACTTTCCCAAAAAGGTGCTACATCAGAAAAAGCCCACTCAGGCACCCTCTGATCCCAGTCACATAACATTCACTCAAAGTAGTAATGGGAGGTAATATAGATTGAACCTCTCTAATCCAGCACCCTTGAGACCTGACCAGAGACAAACAAGAGAATTTGCCAGACCACAGGAAGTCAGTATTATCTAGCATATTACCAACACTTTCACTGCTTATGGGGTTTAGAAGACATTTAGAGGTAAATGACAGGTAAATAACACCACAGAATGCTGAAAAGCCAGGACTGGGTGCTGTAAACAAACTTTATGGGACCACAGGAAACATGGCCCCACCCATGATAAGTGGTTGTCCAGCTACCTATAATCATGCCAGATTATATATGTTGCTGGATGGGAGGGTTCTGGATTAAAGAGGTTTAACCTGTGTAGGAATCTCTAGGCCACCCACATTTCAAGTATAGGCTACATGAGCAGTAAGGCCCAAACATCTGCTGCACAAGCTAGAGTAATCAGTCTTTGGTACTTGCTCTTAAAAATCTTGCCCTCTCAGGCCCTGCTTCCCACTGCCTTTTGTCTTGTGTTGGCCTCATTCACTAATGTGCAAAGCTTAACCCACTGCACCTCTGAGAGGAAATAGGCAAGTCCAACTTGGTAGCATATTTACACTTACTTTGCACGGGTGAATGGGACCTTACACTGTCAAGGCAGTGAAGATTTGACCTTTTCTCTC
Organism: Carettochelys insculpta; assembly: GCF_033958435.1. Lineage (NCBI taxonomy): Eukaryota > Metazoa > Chordata > Testudines > Carettochelyidae > Carettochelys > Carettochelys insculpta. The sequence goes on from NC_134144.1 coordinate 70,197,466, forward strand.
TAGGGTACTAAAAGGAGCGAAATTGGTGATAGCAGCCAGAAAGGGCAGAGTGCAGACTGTTGCTTGCCCTGCAAGCGTAGCTGGTAATGTTCATTATCACCATGTTGTTAAACCTTCTTCTTATCACAGGCTCTAATTTTCATGGCTAGGTGTTGTTTCTACAGGCACATGAACTGAAGGAGATCTTTTAGGAAAATTTTCATACTAGCAGTGCTTAGCCTAAACCATACTAATCTACATTCACTTGGACGAATGTCAAGCTACTGCAAATCATTCTTATTGTTTTACAGAGATAGAAGAATTGGAAAGATACTGTGGATTCTACAGCACGGACAGTAGAAAGGAAAGTGGTTCCATTCACAGGTATTTTACCACTGAGTGTTTTACACGTATTATGCATGAGACTGATTAAGCATTGCTCATCCTAGAGCAAGTTGAGGCCAGCTGCCGAAGCTAACGCCTTGCCTGTTATGTATACTAATTGCCACCAAACTTCAAACATGCTTGTGCACTGTTTATGAATTTACAGTGCCACATGCAGTGTTAAAAATCAATGCCTTTTCTATTAGAACAGAATGGTGAAGACCAGTTTCCTGCTTCTATTCATCTCTAATAAATATTCTGAAGTGTGAAGAAGCTGGCATTGATTTTAACATAAGGACAGAAACGAGCTGCAAATTAAATTTTAAGAGATCGTCATGGGAGATGATGGGGCTGGGAAAGTTGGGATGCAACGACCCCAGGCATGGTGAGAGAAGTCAGGGGCATTTCTGAGGCCCAACTCTTCAAGGAATTTCCTGTCAATGTACAAAGAGGAGGTGAAATTCAGTCAACACTAGAGACGAAGGTGGCCCCTGAGTTATAAAAATAAACCTTCTCTCTACGCTTGCAAACAGCAGACCAACAAGATACGGTAGGAGCTGATTCTTTGGCCACCTGCTGTTCTGCTGCATGGGCTTCTGTCCTCCACACCACCCACCGACACATCCCATCCTTCAAAATCTCTCTTGGACACACCCACAAGCATTCTGGACACCATGATCAGCTTCAGCAATGGAACCCTACAGGGAAGTACAGACAAAGAAACCCCTGGATGATTTATCTTCACAGATCCAGCAACTGCCTCTAACCATGGGTGATGCACGGGGAGCATGAGGGGTCACATGGCCCCCAATGCCAGGGAATGGAGGGGCCAGCCAGTGGCCAGTAGGGACTAGTGGGACCAGTGCCTTCATGACAGGTCCGTCCCCCCATACAAAGCCCCAGCTGCTTTGGTGTCCCAGCAACACTGCTCCAGACCAGCCCCCTCACTACTCAGCCTAGTGACACCATGGCTGTAGGAGCAACAGTGATGGCATTGCTTTGCTCTGCTTGCCCCACCACTGCTGGTCCCCAGGACCACCTTGGTTGGGGGCGGAGCTGGTGGGGAGCAAGGGTCAGGCAGGTGAAGAGCAGGGGCAGCAAGACACAGGACTGTGGTGTTGGGTGTTTGCTCCTGTCCCTCCCCATGGGGGGGGGGTCACATGGCCATTGGCCCCAGGGTCTCCCTGACCAGCTGCTTCTGTCTCAAACACACCAAGAAGTCTGTTATTTATAGCCTGACACTCTGACATCACAGAATATACTCTGAGGAGAAAGTCCAGAACACGCCCCTTAACACGTGTAAAGTCACCTTCACCAAATAAGGACAATCCACCAGAGACATATATCACAGCATACAACATGACTCCCAGAGAGATCCTGCTTCAATACAGAGCGGTAGGGTGGAGGTGGTCTGTCTCTTGTTCGCCTACCACCCCACACTGGAAACCATACAGCGTATCATTAGACAATCGTGACCCACAGTCCATGGTGATCACATCCTGATAGAAATCTTTCCAGAAGTCCCGCAAGCTCACTAAGCTCATTATCCAAAGCAACAAGAAGTCCTGTAGCACCTTATAGACTAACAGATATTTTGGAGCATAAGCTTTCATGGGCAAAGACCCCCTGTGTCACACGAAAGCTTACGCTCCAAAATATCTGTTAGTCTATAAGGTGCCACAGGACTTCTTGTTGTTCTCAAAGGTACAGACTAACATGGCTATCTCTCCAATACTTATCCAAAGCAAGCTTCCTCAAAGACCAGCACACAGCAACGCAAAGAGGCAATGACAGATGTAAAAACTCCAGATCTGTCTCCTTTGCTATTATAATCAATACCTCCCACAACGCATCTTCCAAGATCCATGAGTCCTATACATGCCTCTCCTACCACGTGGTGTACTTCATCCAATGCACTAAATATACCATGTGTGTGAAATGAGACAATCGTCATACTATCCAGGGAACTCACACAGAAAACTGATAAAAGATAGAAACACTCAATCACCTGTGGGTCAACACTTTTCACAAAACAATCACTCCTTCTCTAACCTCTCAGACCTCCTTGTCAGAGGAAAGCAGCACAACATCAAAAGACAAGACTGGGACCTTATATTCAGAACTCTGCTACCTATCAAAAATCATGGACTTAATAAAGATAGTGGAAGTCTGACTCGGTTCAGCAGACTGTAACCCACTAACCCTCCTTTGACGTATGATTGTAGAGGTTCTAACCATTGAAGCCCATAGCACAAATTTCTCTTTATTATATTCACTGCTTATTATACTCAATCATAAAGCCAGTAACCTACAGGCTTCTATGCTGTAAGACATTAGATTCAGAAAGTTAGCCTAAGACTTAAGTCATATTATTGCACATTATAAAAGTTACATCCCAGCCTATGGAGAGAAGATGAAGAAGATGCAATCCTTGAAAGGAGTAAGAAGAACACCTAAAGTTTCAGGTTGTTCTACAAGGGATGTTGTGAGTATATATATGCAGATGTACATTCTGCAGAATCTCGATGACCATGGCTACACAGAAGCATTATTCCTAAATAAGTTATTCTGGAAGAAATAGCTTATTCCAAAATTGCACAGATACATACAAAACATATTTCAAAATAGTGCTCAGCTATTCTGAAAGCGTGTCTACACATAATAAAGCCTATTTCAAAATAAAACCAATGGACGCACTATGGCTTGTTTCGACATAGGTGACGTTCCCTGGCTTAACAGCACCTATTTTGAACTAGCTGTTTCAAAATAGGTGCTATTCCTTGTAGAATGAGGTTTACCATCTTCAAAATAAGCCAACAGCTATTTCAAAATAATGGTTTTGTTGTGTGGGCGCTCAGATAGTTATTTCAAAATAACTTCACTGTGCAGACCTACCCTGAAGGAGGTGCTAGTGAGCCGGACAAGAACCTGGGACCTCTGAAGCTCCATGCATGAGCCACTACAGTTTGAGCATATTAAATAAGGTTGTTTCCCAACTGTCAGTCACATACTGTGCTCTTTGCATTCAATCTGGGAGAACGAATCCCTGTGCACTTTCATCTGCAAAACGCTCGTTTAAAAAGTTACACATGAAATAAAAATCAACAGACTACAAAAATTAGAGTTTCCCTCACGCCTCCCATTCTCCTGCTGCTTGAGCCAAAGGTGGGCATTTTAGAGGAACAGCCAATGGATTTTTGACAACTGCCTAAGGGACTCCCTAAAGCTCTCTGCAAAGGTTGAAGCGATAATGTCAGAAAGAAGATCAAGGAATGTTGCCAGTCCCCTGGCCGTGCCCATGAGCACACAGAACGGCGCCTAGCAAGGAACGAGAGACGCTCCAAATTGCCTGTAAAGAGCATTTACAGGAGTCAAAGCCCTCACGTATGTCACGCCACTGGCTTCAGCAGTGTGGTGCGACGTTTGAGAGGGATCGTGCTGCACATCTGGGGCGATCAGAGCAGTTTGTTCACAATAATGTCACCTGCTTTCCTCTGGGAAGATCTCAACCTTCCAAGCCAAGCAATGTACAGGCTATTTGTCTGCCATCCCTGAAAAGACAGCTGGGCGCCTTGATTGGCAGCACATCACCATGCAGAAGCACTGAGTCCACAGGCTTAGACCAAAGTATTGTATTGATGGGGTGCAGAATGCATCGGGGAAAGGCAGGTAATAAATCAGCTGTGTCTGACTGGTAAGACGCCAAGCCCAATAGCTTTAATCAGAGAACATTAGTGCGGGGATTCCAAGGGTGGCACTGGTGACACGCCCCTGCCCTGATCCACACAAGCCCTGCCCATGCCCCTCCCACTTCCATCCTGCTCTACCCATGAACCACCTCTTCCCACCCATGCCCCCCTTCTCCTGCTCCTGGTGCAATCATGCCCCGCCCTCTCCCTGCCCCTGCTCCCCCCATCTGCCTCTTCCTGCAAAAATGCTGCACTGCTTCTGGGGAGTGGGGAGGAAGTCCCGCCCTCCCTTGGAGTGGCATGGCCTGAGAGCAGTGTGGGAGAGGTGGGACTGCCCCTACACTCACTGGAAGTGAATGTGGTGGTGGGGGAGTCTGTGACCCCCAGTGCCCCTCTCACGTTTCCTCTGGTCTTAATCTCAGTCCCCTCACAGTTGGGACTGTCTGATAAGACAATGAGTTGGAACCATAATCACTTGACTCCTCGCTTGTGTCTCATCTCCTGTTTGCTGTCCAGGACCAACAGTCCAAAAGTCAGGCTGGTTAGTCTCCAGACCTGCCCTTCAGAGAAGTGCTGCTTGGTTTGTTCTGGGAGCTCCACATTCTTTCCTAAATGAAACGGGGACGACACTGAGCTACAGAGACCCTCAGTAAGAGGGCTGCTTGCTACAGCCTCTGCCCAAGTCCATCAGTTCCATCCACCTGGCTAGTCTTCACAGGGGGAATCACAGATGTTTATGGACGTTCCCTGATTCCACATGACTAAGGAGCACCCACAGCAGAAGGCAGGGAACTCTTTTCCACAGTTCTTTAGCCATATCCAGACTCCCATACCCAACTGTGCCAGACTGCAGTTACTGTTGAGTTCCCTAATCCCAAGGGGGTCTGAGTTCTAGACCCAATTCTGCCACTGCCTTGAAGCAACACCTTGAGCAAACCACTTCCACTCTCAGTAATACTCCTTACAGGGTTGCTAAATCATGAAGCATATGATGAGGTTCTCCTGAACAGAAGGTAAAGAAGGTCTTGAAGCTTCATGCCAAAATGGTCAGTTAATGTTAGGAGGTAAGAGTCCTCTAGGATTGCAAATCAGTGCTCTGGATATGTGCCTGTGTGAAGAGTTTGCATGAACAAAGGAAAGTTAAGGTTTTCATTACCACAATGTTGCTTTTCCTTCACCATCACTGCCCCTTTCAGGGAGAGCAGCAGGTGAGAATAGCCTAAGACAAGGAACACAGCTTTGGAGAAAACCTAATAAAGTGTCTGAAAGCCTTATTTGATTTCGATTGCATTTCAACAGCTTACAGACCCAAGGATAATTTCCAGGACAGATGCTAACAGTCCTGGCTCTGGACCAAAGATTCAAAGAGCAGCTGCTGAGCTGGCATGCATGATGTCCTGCCCTCTTATGCTGGCCTGATGCAAGGACTGGCACCCATGCAAACGGGATATCGGAAGAGCTGACTGCCAGGGGCGGGCCACAAGTGAAACAGTCAAACTTGTCAGCTCTGTAGTGCTGTGGCCACACTTGGCCAAAACTTCGAAATGGCCAGGCAAATGGCCATTTCAAAGATTACTTAATGAGGCACTGAATTGAATATTCAGTGCCTCACTAGCATTAGGATGCTTCCGGACGCAGCACTTCGAAAGCACGTGGCTCGATGCAGCTACAGGGGGGGTCCTTTACAAAAGGACCCCACCCCTTTTGAAGTCCCCTTATTCCCCTCCACAGAGAGGACCCCCGTGTAACCACACCAAGCCACCTGCTTTCAAAGTGCCACTGCCAGAAGCATCCTAATGCTAATGAAGCCCTGAATATTCAATTCAGCACCTCATTAGTAATCTTCTAAATGGCCACTTGCATGGCCATGTTGAAGTTTTGGCCAAGTGTGGCCACAGCCTAGGAGAAAGAATGAGCTTGAAGCATGGGCCTGGTGAAAGGCCTGAGGCCTGAACCAAAGTAAGCAAGAGTTATGCCATGAGGAACAGGCAGGCCCTCTCAAAAGCAGAAGTATGCTCGCAAGTCAGTCTCCTGGACATGAACTCGACATCAGTACTGCTAGCATTGCTAAAACCTATGGAACATGTACCCACATTCCACCAGGACACTAGACTTAACTCTTTGTCTGGCTCACAAGGCAGTGACTGATCCCATGCTTCTGGCTGAGCCACGTCCATTGTCTCCTTGTAGAGTCTACCAAGTGCTATCATAGTGCTTTATTTACAATAAACGTGACTCAGGTACCTTCTTATCTGATTCTGTGGTCCGTGGAGCCTTTCTTGAAGTCTATTGCATTATCCATCTGTTCAGGGCTAATGTGATACCCAGAGGGAGTGTACACATGCAGCCAAACAATTATCATTACTGACAGAGCAGTTAGCCTTCCAGCAGACCACAACCATGACTACTGAACAACTGCAAGCTCCTTTTCAGGAATACCTTAACTAATCTGTCTCCTAAATGACTCCTCATGTGATAGCCAGCTACTTGGATTGTAAGTGGCAATTTGTTTGTTATTTATATTCCAGAAGCACCTTAAGGCCCCAGTCAAGAGTAACCTACTTTAATGCTTGGTGCTATACAAATGAAATGAGGCAGTCTTACTTGCCCCGTGATCAAAGCCAGCAACAGCAACCATTTGTCCTGTGTCTCAGGACATTACTCTATGCGTTATGATTTTTGGATCTTCAGAGCACCATGTAGGTAACAACAACTGAATCCTCGTAGGCTCCTCCCCCCACCAGGTAGGGGCTGTCATTCCCACTGAACACATTACATATTAGACCTAGCAGCCTATTAGGTTGAAATTTGGAGCAGTTCTTTGTGCCCCATTAGTTTGAAACAGAGACAGTGAAGAGATCAAGGGCCAGAATCTCCTATCCGGGAATCACTCCAGAGGAACTCCATTGCTTTCAGAGGTGTTATTGCAGATTTTCAACAGCATGCAAGGGAGCAGAATTTTGGCCTAAGCTTGTTATTTCTTTTGGAACGTCATTGTTGCTTTGGTTATTGCTTCGGCCTCTGCATCAGCCTCGTAGCTCAATGGTAGCAGAATTCTCAACCTTACGTGCTGGAATTAGCAAATTGGCATTGGGATGGTGAACTTGCTATGTGTCAAGGCAAGAACTTACTCCACATTTTCATATCAGAGCAGCACAGGAGGGTCTGTTTGGTTTGCAAACCTGCACTTGGCGTCCAGAAGCTCAAACATCCAGCTCAGTCCTAGGATTCAGTCATACGAGTCCAGTCCAGTGCGTGTGTTTGTGTGTGGATGTAGGAGTTCCATAGGCTGAATAACTGAGTCCAAGCCCATCCAGCATAATAAGTACAAAAAGAGGAAGCAGGAAATGAAATGGTTGTTAAAAAGAGATGTTATTTTTTTGCCTGCTCCTTGGAAATCTGTACTAACTTATCCTACGCTGCCTTGATTTAAACAGTGTGGTCTGCAGAGTAAGAGAGAATGCGCTTGGAGGCCTATATTTTGTGATACTTTCCTAAGAGATACAGGTTTCAACTCATTATCACAGCATGTGCGGATGTGCACCATCAGGAGAAACACATGCTGCAGGCTGCTGGTGCTCTGCTAATCACCTGAGCAGCACCTGAATTCCTCCTGGGAAGGTGCCCAAGTGTTTATCTTACAGGGAACTCTGATGCCTGGTGAAGTGTAAGAGCATAGCTCCATCTGGTTGGGCACTATTCTAGCTACACCATTACTGAGTTGGATTTCTTAGAGGACTTGATCCAACTCCCTCTGAAGTCAATGAGAAGAGTTCCATTACCTCCAATAGACATTGGATTGGACTCTTCTCCCAGGTGTTATACAAGGTCTAGTGACACAGCCCTCCTCCAGATGAGCATTAGGAAATGTTGAAGTTTGGCACCGGGATCAGATTCTCAGCTGGTGTAAACTATATGGAAGCCAGTGGAGATTAATATTCAAAGTCCAATCCATCAGTTCCCACAATGGAGACAGTCATACTGGTTTGTAGCTAGCATTCTAATGCACCATATTATATATTATTGCTAGTATTTATGAAGATATTCTCATCAAAACTGTCTGTGCCAATAAGTGTCTTTGGAAGGCATGAAGATTGAGAGCTACTGTACATTTATTTTCAATATTTACTGCCAAGCTTGTTCCAGACAGAGCAAAAAACAAACAAGCAAATCTTGTCTGCAGCCACTCGTGCCTGCTGAATTAAGCAAAGAGAACCATCAAACTGAGTAGAAAATTGGCTGGGAATGGGAAATCAAAATGTTATGGGTGATGGCTTATGAAGGTAGCAAATAGTTTCCTCTCTTGTTCTCTATCAGTCACTTAGGTGAAGGAATAACAAGCCACCCTTCAAAATGTTGCCTATAATGTTAACATGATAAGAAAAAAAATTAGGCTCCAGATAGGTGGACTTTGCATAATAGAAATTAAATATTAATTGTATCCAAAAAGTAAAGAGCAAATAACACAGAGAACAGATATTAGAGGGATTAATGAACTGTACTAGATTACTCTTTCAAACCTGCATTGTAAGAGCAAGCAAATGGGAGAACAAGGTGTCTATTGGAATGCAAATCCTGTATAAGTTATTCCATGCAGTAATGAAATTCTATACCTAATGCGCTACATTCAGTTTGGAGTCATTATTTATAGGATAGTAATAATGTAAAGAAAATATCAGCAGTGTGTTAGCAAGTCACTGGCAGATAAGAATTCCCACAAACTTTTGTCTCTTTCACCCAGTGCTACAAAAGACATGCCATTAAATATATAATAGCAGTTAGCACAAAATGTATTGTTATCAACAGAATTACTATTTTCCCCACTAATGTTTATTCATGAAGGTTTTCTTTGGTGGGAATGCAATAGTTCCCTTCCAATACTTGTTCTCAGTAAGACATATAGGTTTGTGATTATTATTGATGGGGGAACATGTGCACAATAGCAACATAGAGTAGCACTGATAAAAAAACCATAAGACACAGATGTGTATATCCACATAAAAATTTAAGAAATGGCAGCGCAAACTGCTAATAAGCATATGAATTTAATGCACCCCTTGTGTTTTGGGACATTAGGGTCATGCATGTAAAAATGTAAACTTGTGTAGCTCATTTGGAATCCTAGTGCACTTCTTCTACTACAACATCAGCAAAACTCCAGTGGAGCTCAAGAATGCAATAAGACTGTTGTGATGCACTCCATTCATAAGGGTCTGCCTTTATTTTTAATAGGGGCAGGTATGCTAAAACTTTTTTCTTGTTATACTATTCATTCTACTATTTATTTTAATGCCACTACTATTTATTCTCCCTCCCTACCTTCCTAAGAAGTAGTTTACTGTATCTTAAATTGCTATGCTTTTCTCTAAGCCCTCCTAAGTTCTCAAGACCTTATTGTACGTTAGCACATATATGTTACTTGTCAGAGGCTGGAAATAGATGACAGGAAGAGGGATCACTTGGTGATTACTTGTTCTGTTCTCTCCCTCTAGGGCACCTGGCATTGTCCACTGTTGGAAGACAGGCTACGAGGCTAGATGGACCTTTGGTCTGACCCAGTATGGGCATTTTTCTGTTTTTATATTTCAGTAACTCTTCTCTGTGCAGGATCCAGTCATAGGTGAGTTCTCTGCCCAAACTGTACTAGTTTTGCGTGACTACGTAACAGGTGTTGATGCAAAGAACCTTCTTTTCACTCTTCCTACACAGAATGTAGTTACAATCATTGTCTCTGCATTTGCTGGAGACAATGCCTCCTTCTGGCAGAGAGCAACTCCACATCAAGGCATGTTCTAGCTCCCTCCATCTTGCTCTACTGAAGCTGACCACAGATTGCAAAGAACCTTCTCATGGCTGGAAAACTACAGGCTCCCAGATACAATGATGCTGTGTATTCTAAAAAGATCTCCCTAGACCAAGCTGTCACCAAATTATTTGCAAGCTCAAATTTCACCCACAAAATCTAAGGAGCCGCGTCTACACATGCCGGCTACTTCCAAGTAGCGGCACCAACTTCGAACTAGCGCCCATCACGGCTACACGTGGTGGGCGCTATTTCAAAGTTGACATCGACATAAGGCGGCGAGATGTCGAAGTCGCTATCCCCATCAGGAGATGGGAATAACGCCCTACTTCGACGTTCAACGTCGAAGTAGGGAATGTGTAGTCGTTGCGCGTCCCACAACATCGAAATAGCGGGGTCCGCTATGGCGGCCATCAGCTGAGCGGTTGAGAGACACTTTCTCCAGCCCCTGAGCTTGATGGTCGCCGCTTGCAGTGGCCCCTTAAAGCTCCCCACGCCCGCCTTCCTGTGCAGGAAGCTGAGAGAGCGTGCAGGCGGCAGCACAGCCATGCGGACAGCCTGCACGCTCCTCTGCAGCCACCAGAACCCCCCAGCGCTGCGATGGCCGCCCCCCAGACCCCTAAGCTCCCCCAGGGCACTCCCCCCAAGGGGAGCCAGGGCTCCCAGACCAGCAGCCAGGTGGGGAAGCGGCAGCGGGGCCCCTCCTGGACGGAAGCCGAGCTTCGGGACCTGCTGGGGCTCTGGAGTGAGGAGGAGGTGCTCCAGGTAATGGGGAGCAAGAGGCAGAACACGGATGCATTCGCTCGGCTGGCCAAGGGCCTGGCCGCCCGGGGTCACCCTGCCCGCACTCCGGATCACGTCCGCAGTAAAGTGAAGGAGCTGCGTCAGGGTTACACCCGGGCCCGGGATGCGGCCGGCCAATCTGGGGCCACCCCCATCACTTGCCCCTTTTACAGGGAGCTCAGGGCCATCCTGGGCCCCCGGCACACCTCCACCCTCCGGCCACTCTTGATACCTTGGCCGATGAGCCCCAGCAGGCGGAGTCTGCCCCAGAGGTAAGCCCTGCACCCCAGAAGCCCCCCCAGGAGCCCACCCCTGGGGCACCAGAGGAGGAGGAGGAGGGGGAGTCCTCCTCCAGAGATGGGGGGCTCCAAATAATCCTGCCATCACGGAGCTCCAGCAGGGCGTCCGCCCACTGGCTGTCCCCTGACCGTGGGAGCGGACCATCAGGTATGTACCCCCCCGCTGCACACCCCTGGGGTTGAGGGGAGGGGGTAATAGATATGACCAGGGCCCTCCACGTGCCCAGATGACCATGGCCCCAAGGACAGCAGTGGCATGTCTCTCACAGGAGTACATCAGCCCCTGCCCCCCTTGCAGGACAGTGCCATGCCCCATCCCTGGGGATGGGGGGAGCGGAACCTAGGGTCCCCCGGGGGGAGGGGGTCGGACACCCATCATCATCAGCAGCAGCATCTCCCAGGGACAGGGATGGGGAACCTGCAGTAGAGGTGTGGGGGGACAAGGGCCATGGCTCGGGGCCCACGCTAACGGCTGTCTCCACTCTTCTTCCCCCCCGTGTTCCGCAGCTGCACCATCGGAAGGACCAGAGAGCGCCGGCGAGGTGTCAGTGGTCCCGGAGAACCCACCGGGGCCATCACTCCAGGCCAGCCCCTCGGCGGAGCACCGACTGGCCCCAGTGCGGGGACGACAGCGGAGCCAGCACCACCACCGGACGGCGACAGATCCCCAGCTGCTGGAGATCCACCGTCGGCAGGTGAAGGTCGCCGAGCAGCGTCTGCGGGTGGAGAAGCGGTGCCTCCAGCGCCAAGAGCGGGCGCTGGCCTGGTGCCAGGAGGCATGGGGGGCCTTTATGCGCACTTTTGAGTGCATAGCGGACTACCTGGCCCCCCAGGCCGTGCCGGCCACCGCTCTGCCCGCTCCACCTGCAGCTCCACCTGCCGCTCCACCCTCTGCTCCAACCGCCGTCGCACCGCCGTCTGCCACCGAGGGCCCATCCGCCGAGGGGGACCTGGGGCCAGCTGATACCTGCCGGCCTTATCTCCCGGTCCACCTGGCCCCCAGCCAGCCCCGGCGTGGGCTGCAGCCGAGGCGCGGATCGCAGCCGCCCTCCCCCAGCGCTGGATATTAGGGGATGTGGGGCCCAGGACGTGCCCCCCACTTTGTATATATCCCCCTCACCTATGTTTTGTAAATAATTTGTATTAGACCCCTGTTCTGTTCTGTTATGATGATACCTGCCCGCCCCATGTAAATAGTTCTCCCCTTCCTTGTCTTCCCCTTTTTTTCCTTTCATCTTATAATACATATTTATATAATATTTATTTTGGCTGTACATAGTTATAATATAAGAAAAGTTCAAGATATATATTCTGGTTTCATGACAAACATGTCTGTTTTTATTTTCAAGAAAAGCGTGGGGGTGAGCTCTTGGGTGCTCTGTGGTGTGGGTGTAGGGGCAGGGAGTGTTGTGGAGGATGGGGGGGTGCAGCGGGGGGCCTGCCAGCATTCACCCTGCGGCCTTGTCGAACTGTGCCCGCAGGGCCTCCCGAACCTGGGTCCTTTCGGGGTCCACCTGGCGACTGGGGGCAGCGGGTGGCTGCACATCGGCCCTGCCGGCCTCCACAGCCCAGCCCTGAAAGAAGGCCTCCCCCTTGCTCTTGACCAGGTTGTGGAGTGCGCTGCACGTGCCCACAATCTGGGGGATGTTGGTGGGGCCCGCATCAAGGCCGGTGAGGAGACACCTCCAGTGCCCTTTGAGGTGGCCAAATGTGCACTCCACCACCTGGCGCGCGTGGTTCAGGTGCATGTTGAAGCGCTCCCGGCTGGCTGACAGATGGCCCGTGTACGGGTGCATGAGCCAGGGCCGGAGGGGGCATGCCGCATCTGCGATGACGCAGAGGGGCATGGTGGTGTACCCCACGGGGATCTCCCGCTGGGGGATGTAGGTCCCCACCTCCAGCCGGCAGCACAGGCCCGAGTTCCGGAATACCCGGGTGTCATGGGTGCTGCCAGGCCAGCCCACATAAATGTCCAGGAAATGGCCCCGGCTGTCCACCAAGGCCTGGAGGACCACTGAGTGGTAGCCCTTCCTGTTTAGGTAGCATCCTCCACTGTGCTCCGGGGCACAGATGGGGATGTGGGTCCCATCCAGAGCCCCGAAGCAATTGGGGAAGCCCAGGGTGGCAAAGCCCGCGATGGCGGCATCCGGGTCCCCAAGCCTCGTGAGCCTGTGGAGGAGCAGGGCGTTGATGGCGCGGACAACCTGCAGGGGAAGCACATGGGAGAGCACCAGTGAGGGGTGTGCAGGGTGTGTGTGGCCCTCCCCTGCCAGGGACCCCCTTCCCTCCCCTCCCCTCCCCTGCCAGGGCTGCGTCCCCCTCCCCCTGTGGGTCCTCTTACCTCCATGAGGACAGCCCCAACAGTGGCCTTGCTGATGCCAAACTGCTGCCCCACGGATCAGTAGCTGTCTGGAGTGGCCAGCTTCCAGACAGCGATGCCGACCCGTTTCTCCACATGAGGGCTGCATGAAGGTGTCTTGATGCCTCATTCCGGGGATGGCACAGCTCCAGAAATGTCTACCGGCTCATGCGAAAGTTCCTGAGCCAGCGGTCGTCGTCCCACTCTCCGAGCACCAGACGCTCCCACCATTCGGTGCTCTTGGGGTAGCTCCACAGCCGGTGGCGTATGAGGCGGTGGGGGGTGCTGCAGGGTTGGGGGTTGTGTCCTCCTCCCCTGCGGGCAGCTCCTCCTCTGGGGCAAGGATGTGCTCAGCTGCCTCCTGCATGGCATGGAGCAGGGCGAGCACTGCTCCTACAGGGGCGGCTGGGTGGACCTCTGGCTGCTGCGGCTGCTGTTGCTGCTGCTGGGGGTCCATAACTGCGTCGCTCGAGGTGTGTGTGCCTATGGCTCTGCAGACTGCGTGCTGTGCAGGCTGCGTGTGTCTGGGAGGGGCCCTTTAAGGGAGCGGCTAGTTGTTGCCCCGGAAGCGCTAGTCTGCCCTGTGACCCTGTCTGCAGCTGTTCCTGGCACCCTTATTTTGATGTGTGCTACTTTGGCATGTAGACGTTCTCTCGCAGCGCCTATTTCGATGTGGTGCTGCCCAACGTTGACGTTGAACGTCAATGGCACCAGCCCTGGAGGACGTGTAGACGTTATCCATCAAAATAGCTTATTTCGATGTCGCTACATGGAAATAAGCTATTTCGATGTAGCATACATATGTAGACGTAGCCAGGCTGAGCTGAGGTTCTTTTTTAAGCTGTATTATTTAATTAATCTCTTGGGACATTGGTTTCAATAAAATTGAAGTCCTTCCATTGACTTCAACTGGCTTTGAGTCAGGCCAATAGTTTGAATGAAAGACAGTATACAAAAGCTGAATTATGTTGCATTTCTGCAAATACCTTATCTCCTTGCTAATTAAAAGCTAACCTGTATCACTAACATATCCTTGTAGCGTAGGTCAGGGAATTTTTTTCCACCTCAAATGAGGAAATATACAAAAAGCCAAGAAAAGGGAGTGGGGTGATTTGTTGATTAAAAAAAATGATAGTGTTTCTTTGCAGGAAAGTGGTAATTTATAGGCCTATGAAGAACTCAGAATGAGCACCTTGTATTTTAGTTAATAAATGAGTGAGCGAGTAATGGAAATTTTGATAAACAATATAGCAATAAAGAGTGCCTTTCTACTGCAGATTGCATTTATATCCAACACAATGCTGTTTGTGCGATGTATTACAGCCCTTGTGGATAGTTTATCATCGTTGCAACACCAGTGAGATTGCAACTTACAGAGTCGAAGAATGTCTCCGGGGTAATCCTTTAAATTGTGATGTTCATTTTAACCAGCAATTTCTTCAATCAATTGAAATTCTAGTATTTACTGGTGGTTGGTGAAGATCTGGGCCATATCCTCAACTGATGGAGATCAGCATAGTCAATGGTTTATGGTTGACTGGTTGACACCAGTTTACAAGAGTAGAGAATGCGGCCTATTTATTCAGTGGTCTAGGACCAGTGTAGGAGGAAGCTGTAAAATAACATTCACTTACAGTGTGCATTTTTCCCCCTCCAAAGTTAAAACTGAACCAATTGCTGTCAGGCTTGTAACACACTTGGTAACCTCCAGTCTTTCCAGTCCAATCTTCTACCTTATTTAGAATGGGCTCAGTCAGAACCCACTGCAACAGACATTCAAAACAATGCATAATGCTACTGTATATTTTCCACATGTAGGTCTCTAGGTCAGGACAGAGGATTCATATTTTGGACAGAATTTTGGGAACGTACAGCTTTTTTTCCCACCCAGAATTGACCACATAGGGAATAAGAAGGAAGATCTTAAATATGGGTAGTACTAGCCAGAAAATTTTCAGTGAAACATTTTTTTGGGGTAAGAAAATGTAGATTTGGTGAAATCAAAATCTTTCATGGAAGTGGATCAGTTTCAACAACACTTCACCAGGAATTTCTCCTCAGAGACCCGCTGGAGCACTGCCAATGCTCTGGTAGTTGGGGTGTTAATAATCAGGGTGTAGAGTCAGTCTCTCTACATGCCTCTATATAAAAACAATATTTATTGGACAAGAGACAGTAACTAACTATAGCACAGTGGATCTGGCCCTGGCTTGGATGTGAAGAACCCAGAAGTAAGTCCCTATTCCCCCCAATTCAAAGCAGAGGTGCGTGCTTTGTTACCCCACATCCTAAATGGTGTAACCACTTGCCTAATGAATAGTAACAGAGAGATAGCTGTGCTAGTCTATATCATGGGCACATTCTCATGCTCTCAACTAACATAATATATGCCATCATGTGCCAACAATGCTCAGATGCTTTGTATATTGGACAGACTTCAAACTCTCTTAGACAAAGAATTAATGGGCATAAAACAGACATAAAGGCACTCCTGATTCACTAACCTGTCAGTCAGCACTTTAATGGAGTGGGCCATTCTGTTAATGACCTGAAAGTTTGCGTCTTACTGAAGAAGAATTTTCACAACAGTTTGGAAAGAGGCCTCTGAACTCTCTTTTATATTCAAATTCGACACATTAACATGTGGTTTGAATTGGAATGGGAATTTTCTAGGTCATTATAGGGGCTTTTATGCATACTTGGCTTTATCTAATTCTTGACTCCCCCCACCGCTGCCCCGCTACTCTCTGATTTGCTCACCTTGATATTATTTTTTCTGATTTGTCAACCTTGATTACTATTCTTGGTTCTCTGTGCCTTAAATATTGAGTCTGGTCTGGTATGGCTATGATCTGAAGAAGTGGATCTGTCCCAGAGAAGCTCATCACCCAATAAATTATTTTGTTAGTCTCTACACCCGCCTAATGGTTATTCTGGTGTCTATTTGTCTGCACACCCCACCTACCCATGAGAAGTCTAGTTTTCATTCTGATGCAGAATTAAATCTAATGTTAAAACTGCATTTTTTTTCCTGAAATGGTACCCTTGCTTTTCCAGACAGCCCTACATACAGGGGTAATAGGCCGTGTCTACATCACCTTTCGGAAGGGGTATGTAAATGCAGCAGATTGAAAATGCCAATGAGGCACTGATATGAATATTCAGCACCTCAGTGGCATAATGGCAGCCTCTCCCGGTGTCAAAAGTGCTTCTTTCAAAATGCAAATTAGCCGTGTGGACAGAGCTCCTTTGACAGGAAGCCCCGTGTTTGAAAGCTTCCTTTTCCCCAAAACAAAGCGCAATAACTGATATTTTAGGTCACAGATTTAAAGTGATTGCAACACTTAGGCAAATCACAGGGAACAATTCTCTGTGATTGGACAGACCAACCATCAGCTGCTGCCCCTGCAGTTGTTCTCCCCTCCCGGGTGGAGTGGCTAGAGTGGAAGTATTGCTTGTTTTTTGTTTTGTTTTAAACACGTGCTCACACGGATAGGCTCTGTGTTGGGAAGGTCTCCGATGTGAGATAATTAATTCCGTCTCACTCCAGATAACTTCACAACCAGCACTGCAGGACACCTGCTGTAAAACAGCAGACAATGCTGAGCTGTGGCAATTTCAGCTCTACTCATGCTGATGGGATGAGAGATGAAAAGCTTCTTAAATGTATAACTAGTTTGCTGATTATATTCAGCCTGGTTAAATAAGGACGCCCTACCCAGACCTTAAAGGGAAATGTAATAAATACAATCCTGCTATGGGGCACACTCCTTGCCAGGGGGCTCCCTTATGCCAAGAGGGGGTCTTTCTTTCCCCCACAGGGGAAGGGAGTACTGCTGTGGGGCCAGAAGATGCCATGGTTGTCAGTCTGTGCAGTCTGGAAGGGCTGGCAGCCCCAGAGCAGGGTAGGGAGGGAGGTTGACCTGCAGCCTCAAGGAAGCAGGCAGGAGGTGCCAGTGGCGGTGGGCAGTGTGAGTGGGGGGCTGGAGCTGCAGAGCCCAACTATGCTATTGACTGGAGAGAAATGGTCCCCTACCCTCCTGAATCTTCTGGCCCACACTTGTGCCACTTGCTGCAGAAAGGTGAGTGGAGGGCTGGGCACAGCCCACATGGGAGGGGGCACCTGTATTATGAGACCAAGGGCTGCTAGAGCTGGAACTGAGCCTGCCAGTGAGTCAGGGGATGGGGCTACCAGAGCCCACTTCCTGTGGCTCAGAGCTGTGGTCCCCTTCCTAGGTATAGACAAGAAAAGGCCTCTCCCTGGGGCCCCAGATTTAGTGGTGCTCTGTGCAGCCGAGGCCCTGCTTTGAAGTGCCTAGTCCCCACTATTCTGAGGGTAACAAAAGGGTTAAATAAAATCCATAGTCCCAACCAGTCGCCCTATCTTCCGGGTTCCCTTTCTGTATCCTTCTGCAGTTTTCTCCCCAGCCCTGGTTTTAAGGCTTGTCTCACTTCCAAGTGTGACTGTTCCCCAGCCACTATCAGCTCTGAGCCCTTCACAAGAATCTCTCTGTTCTTTGTGGTTTCTGACCCACACCAGATGCTCTCTAGCCTTTCATGAGCCCCAGCTTTTCATTCTCACCTGAGCCCTCTTACCCCAGCCCCTTCTGGCTGAGAATCAAATATTTACTTATGCAACAGGTGTGGTAAATGTGACTTAGGGGCCTTTAACTCTGCCCAGCCTGTGAAGGGATTTCTTATCTCATCACTGATCCTAACACAAAATCACAGAGGGAAAATTCACTCCTGGGTGGACTACCAGCAAAAGGCCTAGGGACTCCTTGAATTGTTTGTTGAAGATTTAATACAGGAGCTAAACACATCTAGTCCTAGCCTTCTGTAAATGGTTGAATATCACTTTGTCACCATTGTCCCCAGTGTAACAAATCAGAGCGGCCCTTAGCACATCTCATTTGGAAAGAATGGTTTTGCATGCTTATTTTTGCCTTCCAGCTGGCAGGGGACAATTGGGCCTCACCATCTCCTAGGTGTTAACTAGCATGTCTTCCAGTTGAAGACTAAACCCTCAGTGGAGTCTCTCCTCTCCAGGAATGGGCTGAATTTGCTCTGTGCTTTCTGCCCATTTCTACTTGCATCACCCCAAAAGATAACCACACTGGCAGCTAGGCCAAGCTGGCCCCAAATGGACGTCATTCTTTGCCTGTCTTACAGGTACCAAAATCATCTACTCCTTAGGTTGAGAAAGGACATTTGTAGCCTTTTTACCCCTTTGAACAGTCTCCAGAGATGCAAAGATGGACTATAATTTAATATCTACTTGTTAAGTGCACTGCAGAGAAGTGCCAGGAGACCAGCGAAATTAATACAGTTTGAACCTCTCTAATTCAAAACTCTCTTATCTGGCATGGTTTTAGTTAGCTAGATGACCACTTACCACAGGTATGGGCAAGTTTCCCGTGGTCCCATAAGGTTTGTTTACAGCCACCAGTCACGGCTGTTAGTGTTCTGTGATGTTATTTCGCTGGTATTTACCCACTAAATGTCTTTCAAGAGCTCAGTAAGCAATGAAATGTCAGTAATGTGCTAGAAAATGTTGACCCACAAATTTTCTCATCCGGCTTCGGTCAGGTCCCGAGGGTGCCAGATGAGAGAGATTCAACATGTAGATTCATAGAATTCAAGGCAGTAGGAACTACTTTTCTTATCTTGTCTCTTCTCCCATATAACACCACCCATTAACTCCTGCACTGATGCATTCAGCTGGTAGTGTAATTTGAGCAATCATTTCTGAAAGCCATTCAAGTCCAATTCAAAGATTGCAAGCAGAAAAATCTAAAAAAGTATTTTGAGTTCCTGCCTATTCCTACTTCATACAAGGCATGTCACATAATCATCAATCTAAATCACAGCAATTGATCCTAAGATGGAAAAACTGAGAGAAGGATCCAAACTCCACAGCTGGTGTCAAGCTCTATAATGGTCTGAATCATACCATAGACCTCAACCTCTCTCTACTCCTCAGACTCTTGGAAGTTTGGTGCCCCTCAATTTTCAGTCAAACCTCCCAAGAATGGTTCCTTAATGAGCTGATTGTTTTAAAAACCCAGCGCCTGGTCATTAAGCCTATCCTCGTGTGTGAAATCTTGACTTACATAAGCTGACCTACTGTAGCTAACGGACTGGAGTCTGACCTTTCTTTACACCAGGAAAACTCCTTTGACTTTAATGGAGATGCTCCATATTAATACTAGTGACTACCTAACTGAACTACTCCAGTGGGTAAGTACCACAGTATGTCCAGGGTCATCAGGATCATAAGTGGAGCAACTTTTTCACTTCCCTCCTCCCCTGGGCGAATGAACATTTTTCTTGGATTAATTTAGAAGTTTCTGCTACTCTGTTCATAGCATTTCAGGGAAAGCTAATCATTTTGAATGAAGTCATTAACCTAACAAATTCACTTTGAAAATAATGTTTATTTATAAAGAGAATAATGAGTAATGTTTATTTATAAGTAAGAGGTGACATTATGGAATATGTTATGCAAATTGTCATTTAAAAATAAAGTTTAATTCCTGGGAACTAAGAGTCTGATAGCTAGAAACAGAGTAGAAATTGAGAACTTTCCTCTACAAATGACTCTGCTTTCAGCTAACATCCACTGAAAGAGGAAAGAATTGGGTGTGCTTTTTGTTACGATCCACTCTTAATTGCATTGGGTAATCATACTTTGGAACTGGACCATTGTCATGTAATGATTGTGTGTGTGTGTGTGTGTGTGTTAAAAATACAAGCTTCATTTATCCATGATAATGGCCTTAAATGACTCTGAAAACTTCAGAGCTCAGGGTTCTTACATATATGGCAGCTGGTATCCACCACTGCAGTTGCATATCCAGCTTGGGACAGCTGAGAAGCTGGCACATAATATAGTGGGAGTGAAGAACAGTAAATGAGACACCAGGAATCTAGGAGAGAGGGAAAAGTCTTCAGTTCAGAAGTCCCACGTCCTTCACGAAATCTCTGACACAAGATTCTCCAATCAACACTTGCACCCAGCATACCAAAAACTTGAGAGTTTTAAGTCAACTTCACCCCCAAGAACGTTGCACTTTACATCTTAAAATTGGCTCTGGAACACCTTCAGTATACCAGGCCAGATTTCCCAATCCAGCTGAAATATCCTATTCCACCATTAGTTCCATCAAAATCAATGAGTCTTGTGGTGAAACAGCTCCCTGATACTGGGGGGTATGTCTACACCACATGGAAGATTGACCCAGTCAGGGCTGAGCTTCCCAAGTTCAGTTTCACGTACCTGATAGAGATGCATAACATAAAGCTATCTGGGGTCAGCAGTCCACCCCTTTAGTCCTTAATATCATAGATTTTCTCTCATCTCCCTCCCTTTGCGAAGACGGACAGGTAAGTCGCTTGTAGATAAGTCGGTTCTAGCTACACAATTGCCATAGCTAGAAATGAGTATCTACAATTGACTTACCTGAGTAGCGTAGACCTTCCCCTAAGGTTACCCTCTGGGTAGTAGCAAAGGTAAGTCTTGTCACCAGTAGATGGCCTAGCATGTTGACATATAATACCATGTGCTGCATCAATTTTGTCAATTTCGATTCCCTCCTTTCTCCCTCCATGTCCCTTGGGAACAACAGTCAAAGTCATCCTTTCATAGTGGTGTGGCCATACAAAACCATGCTGGTGTTTTCAGGTCTGTGTCACAAACAGACATCTAAAAATATTATAGTTGTAGGTAGCCCTTGCCAGAGTCACGCTTTGATTTAAAAACTAAAATGTTTGCTTCATTCTGCTTTTGATGGGCACAGGAGAGTGGCGATAAATGCAATCTAACAAATTAAATGGGTGCCAGCTAGACAGATGTGGGTGTTTGTTTGTTTAACATAGAAAGGAGCATCTTGCTGTTCAGCAGCTCGGTAACAAGGTGTACCAACCCCACACTGAGCAGGGGGGTGAGGGCCAACCCTATTGGACAGAAAAGGCCACTCCCCCAAGGCCCTGCTGGGCATGCTCCAGCTGTAGACCAGGTATAAAGACTGGGGAAGCCTGGTAGTTGGTGCTGGACACCATAGGGGAAGGAGGCTCTCGCGGAAGCCTTGGAGCCACTGCCACCCAAGGAGCAGCCACGGCAACCACTCAAGCAGCAGCAGCAGCCACAGAAGCCCCACAGCGGCCCGAGGAGCAGCAGCAACAGTGGCTGCAGCTCCCACCACAGGAGCAGTCCACAGCAGGAGCGGCTGGAGGAAGCACGGCCGGTGCAGAGACAATGGACCACACCGGGAATGGGGTAGGAAGTAGCCCAGGGTGGGGGAACCGGGAACGTTACCAGTAAGCTCAGCATGTTGCAGTGAGGATCCCTGCTGAGCTGGGGGCTGAGGTCCCACACCCACCGCCAACAGGGCCCTGGGCTGGAGCTTGGTGGAGTGTATGGGCCCAAGCTCCCATACACCAACCTCCCTGCTGAGACCAGACTGGGCTGTAAGGCCAGCAAATTGGGACTAGACTGCAGAGGCGTGATTGGGCTGTGGGGCCCTGTGTACTGGGGCTAGGCCGTTGAGGCCAGATCAGGCTGTGGAGCCCTGAGGATGACTCAGGAGCCCTCGGGAGTGAGTCGGGGCAGGAGATCCTGCCACAAGCTTTATGAATACAAGTGTTTTGGGGAGTTCACATATTTGCAACATTTGTTTGAATAAGCCTGCAGCAGCTGACCCAAGACAATCGAATTAATTCATTCCTTGCACTGAACATGATTTGAAATTCTTGGGTTTCATGCATTCAATAAATAAATTGCAAATGGTAACTTCAAAGAATCACATCTTCCTGGGGCCAAAGAGAGATGCAGGTGATTACAAGCCCCTCAGGACACAGTGGTCTTTCCAGTTCCATCAATCTCTAAGAGTGATAATTCGGACCTGTGCCTGGATTTGTGCTGCGAGGGGCGCAAAATTAAAAGGAAGCTCTGTTGCTTAAGGCACCCTGACAGAAAGAAGACAATTATACAGCTCTGGGCTTGCAGGTAGTTTTCAACACATTATCTTTCTGAGAACTGCAATTATGGTTATACATTCCTCATCTATTAGCAGCTGCTTCCAGCCCTCTTGATCCACATGAATAGCTTGAATTTAATACAGGTTTTTTTTAAAAAAACATCCCATCTCTCATTCACTGAGTGTCCTCAACATTGTGACTATGCAGCACCATACCAGGAAAGGATCTGGCCCACTGCAGCAATGGGTTGTTTTTTCTCGATTTGGTTGAACAAAGCAAGAATGGAAGTTGAAGGTCCACAGCACACCTCTGACTAAGTTAAGACCATTCACAGATCCTCACCCACCTACTTCTGCTATGGCTTCCCTTTGCTTTGACTCTTAGGGCTTGTTGACAGGCAGCAATCGATCCAGCAGAGGTAAATTTACCAGGTCTGGTATAGAAGTGATAAATTGCCCACAAAACACTCTTCCATCGACTCTGGAACTCCACCAGAACGAGAACCATAGGCAGAGTCAACAGGAGAAGATCTGCCATTGACTGGACACTGCGGAAGGCAGAGCTAAGTATGTCAACTTCAGTTATGCTATTCATGTAGCTGAAGTTGTGTAACTTAGATCCATGGCCCACAGTAGTGTAGACAAGATCATAATCTCTGGCTGATTTACTGAAGTCCTTAGATCTCAATTTAAAGATTCCAAGTTTACAGATTCAAAGGTTAATAAAGTTACAGTACATTGAATCTCTATTGGTAGAAAAGCACAATAAACAGAGCTTGTTTATTCCAGTGGAATGATCTAAGGGACTTTTAAGGAAATAAATCACTTTGGATACACATAAAACATTTAGGAAACTTTGGCATGATGCATTGAAATAGAAGTATGATAAAATTAAGCAACGGCATGACAGCTAGTAAGTGTGTTTCTGGGCAATTATCGCATGCCTCACATGGCATTACGAGACACCAAAGAAAAAAGCTCAAGCAATGTTAACAATGAGAGATACGCAATAATTCTCCTCAGCTGTACAACCTGCCAGGTTCTATTGCTATTTGGAAATGGAATTTGTAAATAAAAAATAAGGAAAGCAATCAAACCTGCATATTGCAGACATAGGAATGACATTAATGGCAGACAATCAGGGGTATTATGCCCAGAATTCCACAGCCACCCAGTAGTAAAAATATACGGCAAACATTGAGGAGGGACACTGGTGTGGTTAAGGCTGTGAACTAGGACCTAGGAGTTCTGGGCTCCATTTTTTCCATGATACTGGCTAACCTCTTTGGGGCAGAGGAAGTCTTTTATTATATGTTCCTAATAATACTTAGCATGACAGTGTCTCTAGGTTAGAGCTGAGGGAAAAAATAGAGTGAATAGTGAATTTTCCAAAAAAAAAATATCATTTGTCAGAGCACCAAAGTGACTTGTGAATTTGGATTGGATTTGGCAAACAGTTTCAGTGGACACAAAATGGTGAAAAATGGTGAAAAATTTGATGTGGTTTGGGCACTATGGCCAAAGCAAATGTCTTCAGTGAAATTTATTATTCTGTTAGTCTTTAAGGTACTACACAGCTGCTTGTTTGTTTTCTCCTTCCAGGGTAAACCAAAGGCCAAACACAGCATATAGCTTTCAGGCCCCTTTGGGCTCAACAGCCATTCCTTGGACCTCCCTTGTTCAAAGCTTTCAGTCTTGGTAACGCTAGATGGTTCAATGCAGGTGCTGGTTTGCCCTCCCTGGGGGTAGTTCAGCAGTCATTTGCACCTATGAGCTTCACCCTATTGATGAAATACAACTTTCACCCTCTCTGTATACTCAAACCAAGAAAGGACACCAACACCAAGCCTCTAACTCCTATCATTCTGCCCCAGATCTTTCCCTGTAGTCACTCTACACCTTCCCAAGGTCCCTCTGGATCCTGCCTTTTCAAGCTAGGCACAATTTTACCCCTTCTCAGGATTCATAGTTTATTTTCTTCTCCCCACAAGATGGTGCTCTTGCCTCCACTCTGTCTCACTACTGAGAACAGGCTGTCTCTCGCATGTCCCAGCAGGCCTGGCTCTTGGTCACGTGATCTGGACAGAAAAGTTGTCACATCTAGGACCTTAAACCCGTAAATCCGACGTCCAACTCCTAGTCATAGGTAAGTATGAAATGTGAGATATTTGGGATTCCAGAAAGATCCTCTCTGAAAATCCAGTCTCAGGAGTGTTTGCCCCGGGACTGGATTCTGGTTCCTGTTACATCCACTCAAGCCCCACATAGTTCTTTTAGTAGTCACAATCTCTCTATATCCAAGTGTTCAAAAGCCATGAGTTAGGTCCCTAAAATTATGAGATTGGCTGCAAAATCATTATCTTTTTAAAACTAATATATTTTGGAATCTTTTTCACAATTTGCCTTCTGGCGGTCCTTCTGCTACATGGAGGGTTAGAAGGATATTTTTAAAAAAGGAAGAGAGAGAAAAGGTGGGAAAAAAAAAAAGAATTTGAGATTCCATCCAAATCACCTGACTCCAGTAACTGGTGCTTTATTGAAAATATCAAATGTTATTCATATATCCGAGAGTTAGCCATGTTAGTCTGTATCTTCAAAAACAGCAAGAAGTCCTGTGGAATCTTATAAACTAACATACTTTGCAGCATAAGCTTTTGTGGGCAAAGACCCACGTCATCAGGTGCATGAGTGGGGGAGGAGGGTGGTGTCAGAGAGGTATTTAAAGAGTGGAGTCCCAGAGCTGACACGGTCTATTCAGTCAGGTGGAAAAAGCCCATAATTGGTAGTATGTATCAAAAGAGGAAAAAACAAGTCAGATAAGACAGGGGTGATACGGCTCATTGTCAGAGTTTAATGTGGAGATGTTAGCACCCATGGCAGAGAAGCTGCTTTTGTAAGGGGCCAGCCACTCCCAGTCGCTGTTTAGTCCTTGGCTGATGGAGTCAAATTTGCAAATAAATTGCAGCTCAGAGATTTCTCTCTCCATTTAATTTTTGAAAGTTCTTTATTTTAGGACTGCTGCTTTTAAATCTGTTATTGAGTGTCCAGGGAGATTGAATTGTTCTTCTACAGAGTTTTGTATGTTACCATTCTTGATGTCTGATTTATGTCCATTTATTTTTTTATGTGGAGACTATCCAGTTTGGCCAATGTAAATTGCAGTGAGGCATTGCTGGCACATAATGGTATATATTATATTAGAAGATGGGCAGGTGAAAGAGCCCCTGATGGTGTGGTTGATGATAGGTCCTGAGATGTTATCATTGGTGTAGATTTGTGAGCAGAGTTGACAGCGAGGGATTTGTTGCAGGGATTGGTTCCAGGTTTAGAATTACTGCCTTGTGGTCTACAGTTGCAGGGGAGAATTTGTTTAAGGTTGGCAGGCTGTCTATGTGACATTTGAAAAAATCATGCAAATATTTAGCATCGCAGTCATTAGAAATTTTGAATGACTTTTTGCATTGCTAATCAGTGTATGAAGTTCAGTTGGAAATAAGCATTTCTACCCATTTTGGGAGAAATACAAGGAGATACTGTCTGAGAGAGGTAGCTGGGATTGTCTTTAGCTTCACAAAAAAGCAAGCAGTCCTGTAAAACCTTAACGACTTCCAAATTTTTGTATTAGGTCGTGAGCTTGTGTGGGAAAAATCTGAAGAAGTGAGTCTGACCCACAAAAGCACATGACCTAATGGATAAATTTGTTAGGCTTTAAGGTGCTACAGGACTGCTTGTTTTTTGAAGAGATACTGTGGCACTGAAGAGTACCTTGCCTTAAAAACATGCCCCTGCACTAGCAGCCTCTTAACATCATCAGTCTTTGCTTGGACATGTGCACCTACACATGCTTCATCTTTCTGCTGTGTAGCTGTACTGGGAAGACCTGAAGGCTGGATCCCAGCAATTAGCAGCGATTAGCAATGATTAGCCTGTTTGACTGAATATTCATATAGTGCTAGTCTGTGCCTAAACTCAATCTGTCTAGCCGGGATATAGATCTGAGGTGCTGGGCAGAATGTGTCTGTGAAAAGCAGGCAGTAGGCCAAACAGGAAGATGCAGGGAGGGGCCTTTGTCATTTCTAGGGCTGCTGCAGATATGACCACCATGCTTATTAATACACCAGTGAGTTCTACTGTGGGCAGGACCCATGAGGGATCTCTTGGAGCATGTTCTGCACCACGTGAGTGGAAGGAAGGTGGTCCACTCTTATGTGCACCCGTTCATGATATGTCCACGTGTGCATGTCTTCCAATTAACGGCACATTTCGAATGCCTGACGGGGCACTGGGAAGCATTGCACCCCACTACTTGTGCCTGCTAGGGAGATGCCTCTTTAAGAGACCCATGGGCGCAGGTAGGAGTGAGTTGTCATGTCTGGATCATTGTTGCGAGGTGGATTTATAAATCCTCACCTAGAAGCCTCTAGAATCAATTTTTGGGGTTGCTCCAATAGGTTCTCTCTCTGTTGCTGGGGTCAGACTCCAGCGGGGCAGGGCCACCAACAAAGGGGGAAAAAAGGGGCATAAGGGCCCAGTTTCTAAGGGGGCTGGAGAAGCAGCAGGAGTTTGGGTGGTTGGCCAATTGCTGTGCTCCAAGTGGCACTAAGGGCTGGCTGCCCTTGACCCCAACCCTCCTGCCTGAGGCTCTGCTGCTTCCACGGACAGTGAGCCAGGCCTACCCCCACCTTGTCTGCAGGCCCACAGTGGCTGTCAGCCCAAGAAGTCAGGGCAGCTGCATTACTAAGGGCCATGTGTTCTGCATGGGTCAGGAGAGGCTGAGCCAGGAGCAGGAATCCGGCTGTTGTTCCTCACTATGAAGCATTTTGCAGCAGGGTTTTCTTTAAATCAGCACTCTAGTGACTTAACAGAACGATGGGTTAATCTCTTAGCTGGTGGGCAGGCAGTGATTTCAGCAGAGGAAAAGTTTGCCTGGATTCTGATTGAAGATTCTTACAAGCCAGCGGAGGGGAAATGCTATTTTACTGAGCAAATTGTACGGATTTGGGGATCAAACCTCTCCTGAGACTTAGGTGAACTCAACCTCAGCTTTTGGGAACTCTGCTTGTTCTCACGGTGTTTCTGTGGTGGCTGAACTGTTCAGATTTTTCTTTATTTCCTATATTTATAAAAACTGAGGGCAATGTCTTTACATCATAAAAAAGACATGTTTTGCTAGGAAAATTAGATAATTATTTGTTTTCCAAAATAAGATTTTATGAAGTTATTTAATTAAATTCACTTCTTTAATTCCTTTGGGGATTTGCATATGGGGAGGCTGACCTGGTGTAATCGTTGCTGAAAATCCTTAGACAGAATGCTGGGTCTCCAGCCACTATTCTGTGGCAGTGGGGGTTCCTTTTAGGTTCTAAGGAAGGGCAACAAAGTGAACCCTGGCCCCGCCAAGGTCACCCTTGGGTGTCACAGCTGATTCCCCACTCTGATACTCTTGAGTGCAGTAATGGGGACTGGCTAGCCTCATAAAATGGTTAAAATCTGCCTCTGAACCTCCCACAGAAACAAAAAGTTCTCCCTGATTCCAGTTTCCCAGGAATCTGTTAGTAACTGCCACCACCCAAGTACAGCAGAGCATTTAACACAGGAAAGGTAATTTATTAAACTAAACAAATGACATATTTGCAAACATACTTAAAGGATGGCATAACACAAAGATTATAATCCCTGGGTGAAGAGATTTACAGTGTTTGCAAAAAACACAATAGATTGAAAGCAAGGTCTCAACCTATAAAAATGACTAAGAAGCTCCCTGACACATCTATCTAAACACTTTTCCCTACTTGCATAGTTTTGGTGATCCTGGGGGAGTATTTCCCAGGGGACTCATGTCCCCCCGTCCCTTCTGTGACTCTCAAAAAAGGACCCTCACAGCTGTGTTGTGTTTCAGGTTTTTCAGGGGCCGAGAAAGGATGCTGCATTGCTGGCGAGTGGGAAGGCAAAGTGGGCTTAGGGTAGGTTAAATGCTAGCCCTGATCCTCTCCACTGAAAACTACAAAGCCACAAGTCCCTTGTGTGGATGCTACCTCTGAATTGAGTGTGGCTGAGTGCAAAGGGGGGCAGAAACGTGGAGAACAACTTGTCACCCACTGGTGAGTGCGTTATAGGTCTTCCACTGTGCTGATCTGCAGATATGGGAGTTGTGATAGCCACCAGTAACAGAGCTTTAACTCAAGCAGCTGAAGCTTCTTAGCTCTTGAGCTCTCTGGGTCCATCCACAGAGTAGAGTATCAGCCAAAGTGACCTCCTGAGGTCCCTTCCAACCCTAGGATTCTCAGATACCTATCCTCCAATCACTAGCAACAACTGACATGTTCTGCATCCTTGTGAGAAGCTTCCCTCTAAGGTCTTCAAACCCTCCCTCCTACTACTGAGGAGGAATTAGTTGAGTGCTGTCATTAATGCAAGCTCAGGTTCCTCTCCACTATTTGTGCTACTCAGTACTTCGCTCATATGTGTACAATACTCTGCATATGCTCCGCACAGGTTTGAGCAATCACTCACTGACCTTGGATAAATTACTGAACTTCCATCTTAATCCAACTACAGAATTTCTACTTGTCTGCCTGCCTCAGAGGGGTGTTCTGGGGCTTTTAGGATCTAGTCCAGGGGTCAGCAACCCCCCAGCACAAGTGCCAAGGGTGGCACGTGAGCCAATTTTCATCAGCACATGAGACAGGAGCTCAGCCCCGCTCTTCCTCCCCCATGCACCCAGGAGCTTACTCAAAGCTGTGCCTCCTGCAGAGTAACAAAAGACCAGCTGATGCTACCAACCACCACCTAAACAGTAAAGCTCTGCATCTTAAATTATATATTAATGAACCTGTTGTAAGTAGGACTATTAGTGACTTTAAAAAGTATATCACTGGCACTCAGACCATACAGAGAGGTCAAATTTTGGCACTCTGCCTGCAAAAGTTTTCTGACCCCCATTTTAGTCCAAAGCCTGTTTGTTAGTCAATGGGGATGCTCGCAATCAGGCTTTGGAGCAGGCCACTAGTGAGCAAATTAATGCTTGTTAATTCCTTTGAGATCGTCAGGAAAAAAGTGCAATGTATTTATTAACAATTAATTAATTAATTAATAATAGTCCATTACTAAGAGCCTACTATATCCATGGACCATTTTCATCAAGTTCGTGGTCATAGGCATTTAAAAATAATACATTTAATTATTTGAGCTGTTTAAATTTAAAATTTCATGGTATTGTAAGTGATCCAAAAAGGAGTTGGGGGGGCGGGAATTGCAAAGTTATTGTTGGGGGCTGTGGTACTGCTGCCCTAACTTCTCTGCTACTGCTTCTGCTGCTGGTGGCAGCTCTGCCTTCAAAGCTGGGCATCTGGAGACCAGCAGCTGCTGGCCAGGAGCCCAGCCCTCTAGCCACACGTAAGCATGGTAAAGTATTGCCACTCTTGTTTTTGCACTGCTGCCTGCATAATTGGGCCTTCAGTAAGCAGTCTCCACTCCCTGGCCCCCCAGCTCTAAAGGCAGCAGCCCAAAAATAGTGAGGACATGCTTTGGTATTACCACCTTTACCTCTGCACGGCTGCTGGTGGGCCATTTTCTGGCCAACCAAGTCTGAAGGCAGCAAAGAGGTAAGGCTATGTCTACATTACCAGGAAGATCGACTTGCCCAGGGATGATCTTCCAGAGTACCATTTAAAGTCTGGTAAAGATACACAAAATCAATCTGTCTGGGGTCGGCAGTTGACCCCTGTGCTCTTTGCTACCATGAGGAGTAAGGGAGGTTGACTGGAGAAATGCTCCCATCAACCTTCCTTAGTGAAAAGAGTCAGGTAAGTTGATTTCTGATATGTTGATTCTTGTTACGCAATTGCCATATCTAGAATTGCTTATATAAATTAACTTTCAGGTCTACTGTAGACCTGGCCTAAGGCTAGCAATACTGTGATACCCTCCCCCACAAAGAAAAAAGAAATTGAAAAACCCCTCCAGGTCAGGGCCCCAAAGTTAAGAAATGCTAGTCTCCACAGCAAAATCTGTATAGTACAGAGCAAAAGCACACAAAAGGCCTGATTTCACACGAGACACACAGGATTTCACAGTCTATGAATTTGCTAGGGCCTTCCCCATTATACAGGTGTCATCACAGAGAGTTATGGGGACGTGTGACCTACAGATTTGTGAGGCCTCAAAATTTACGTGAGAAAGCACTTTCTGAAAAAGAACAGAGGAGGTCTGTCCAATGCTGAAAGCCTTTATTGCTGCTGCCTGAATGATTCCAAAGTGCCAAATCCCAAATGAAAGGCTGTCAATACAGACTTGAGCTTCACAATAGCAGCAGCAGCCCATGCGACCGATAGGGCAACGTGATGTCATAGTTCTATACATGTGATGTATGCACATCTCAGATGGAAGAATGCAGCACAATAGTTCTATAAAACCAAAATGTGTTTAGTTTCACTAAGCAGATGTGTGTATTTTAGGTCTGGTCTATACATAAGCTTCCTTGCATTGACCTAGCAGCAGAAGAATCTTCACTTACAGCCTGGTCTACACTAGGCAGATAAGTTGAATGTAGATACGCAAGTCTAGCTATGGCAATTTTGTAGCCAGAATTGACTTACCTGAAATTGACTTACCTGGTCATCTTCACAGAGGGAGAGTGACAGGAGAAACTTCTCATCAACCTCCCTTACTCCTTGTGAGGTCAAGGAGTACAGAGGTTGACTACTGACCCCAGGTAGTTTGATTTACCAAGTGTGCACAACTGAACTCTGGAAGATTGACTCTGACTGGGTTGATCTTCCACGTACTCTAGCTATACCCTCTATTTGGGTCCCACTGATGTGTCTGCCTCTCTCTGCTGTCCTCTTCAAGCAGCGTAGAGTCATGGTCAATGCATTTAGGCCAATGCAATGTGTAGACGCAACACTGTTTACATCAGCTGTTACTCTTATTGGCTGTCAGGGCCCATCCTGTGATGCCCCACACATATACTACAATCAATATAAGTGCTCCTGGTGAAGACATGCCCCCCTCCCTGACACAAGGAGTCAAGTATGAACACATAACAAGCAATTTAATATTGCACAGGCTGTATGTTGACATAAATTATGTTGACAAAATTTTGTGGTGTAGACAAGGCCTTAGTTTTTCCGCTAGTTAGTTCAGAGCTCACTGTACCCAGTGAACTGATAGAAGTTCAACACAGCTAAGAAAAAAAAACTCCAGACATCTAAGTGAAGGCTAATGCTGATTTTCTGCTTCATTGTTCTATAATATTCCCCCAGCTTTAGCATGGCAAAGTGTAATCTCAATTCTAAAACTCCCTGGCAGTCTATCACAATCAGCGGATGTTTTCTTCTATGTAGGCCAGCAACAGAAAATGGTGCAAGATGCTTTTTTGACTTCCTGTAATTAGAAGTGTGATTCTTTCCATGCAATATACCCAGCCTATAAGCATCAATTAATGATTAGCAGGAGCAGTGATGAGATTGGGCACCCAACTGAGACGGGGCTGTCCCGCCTAGTACCAAAGCACATTCTTCACCATGAAAGCACAAGGAAACATGTTGTATTACTGCAATGTGGCTCCCAGATTACATGAATAATTCGGCAGAATTCTTCTTAAACAAGCCTCTCCGGGCGGTGTTACTTACAACCCTTATTATCTCTTGTAGCAAACCTGGCTCAGCCTTTAATAACTGCCTGCACGTTTCAAGAACAAATCCATAGCCTGAGAACCTGATGCATATGTACAGCTAACTCTCATGCATCAATGCACAACTCACCAGCATATTACAGCTTTAGATCTTCCATGCCATTAGAGATGGCAATATGCCTTTGATCTCATAAGGCCTGGCGATGCTCTGGGGTAGGGTTGTCACCTAACTCGTTTTTGTACTTCCTCATGAATTAAAAGATTTAATGTGCCATTCTGGCCCCACGTGGGACATGTTAGAAGACTTGATAGTTCACACCCACCCCCAGTTGTCCAGACTGAGTTGCCATATTAGAATAAGGTGAGAAAAATGATGAGGGAACATCTTACCCATGACAGTACATTTCCTAGCACATTTGTTAGTCTTTAAGGTTCTACAAGACTGCTAATTATTTGTGAAGCTACAGACTAATACGGCTACCCCTCTGAGACTATAAAGATATGTTTTGTGGTAAAAATAAATATTCTGGTATGTGGTATGTATAAAATGGTTCCATAAAACATTCTATTAATACAGGTTGAACCTCTCTAGTTCAGCGCTCTCTTCCGGCAACATCCATAATGCAGCATGATTTTATTTAGCTGGACAACCACATATGATGGATGTGGCCAAGTTTCCTGTGGTCCCGTAAAGTTTGTTTACAGTCACCAGTCCTGGCTCTCTATGTTCTGTGCTGTTACTTAGCTCTATTTTACCCCTAAACGTCTTCTAAGAGCCAGTAAGAAGTAAAAGTGTTGGTAATGCTACTAGACAATATTAATCACCTGTGGTCTGGAAAATTCTCCCATTTGGCAATGGTCAGGTCATGAGGGTGCTGGACTAGAGAGTTTAAAGCTGTATTTTGCTTCAATCAGGCCAGGCTCCCTCTGTGGCTGGAAAAGTGGCCAGTATCTCTACATCCTAGGTTTGATTTTAATAAATAGGGAGGAATTGGTCAAGAACTTGAAAGTGGAAGGCACCTTGGGTGAAAGTGATCATGAAATCATAGAGTTCACAATTCTAAGGAAGGGTAGAAGGGAAAACAGCAAAATAGAGATAATGGATTTCAGAAAGGCAGATTCTGGTAAACTCAGAGAGCTGGTAGGTAAGGTCCCATAGGAAGCAAAACTGAGGGGAAAAACAGCTGAGGAGAGTTGGCAGTTTTTCAAAGGGACATTATTAAGGGCCCAAAAGCAAGCTATCCTGCTGCGCAGGAAAGATAGAAAATATGGCAAAAGGCTGCCTTGGCTTAACCAGGACATCTTGCATGATCTCAAAATTAAAAAGGAATCAGATAAAAAATGGAACCAAGGACAAATTACAAAGGATGAATATAGGCAAACACCACAAGAATGCAGGAGCAAGATTAGAAGGGCTAAGGCACAAAATGAGCTCAAACTAGCTACAGGCATAAAGGGAAACAAGAAGGCTTTTTATAAATATATTAGAAACAAGAGGAAGACCAGGGACAGGGTAGGGCCATTGCTAAGTGAGGAAGGAGAAACAGTAACAGGAAATATGGAAATGGCAGAGATGCTTAATGACTTCTTTGTTTCGGTCTTCACTGAGAAGTCTGATGAAGGAATGCTCAACATAGTGAATGGTAGTGGGAAAGGGGTAGGGTTAGAAGTTGAAATAGAAAAAGAACAAGTTAAAAATCACTTTGGAAAACTAGATGTCTGCAAGTCACCAGGGCCTGATGAAATGCATCCTAGAATATTCAAGGAACTGATAGAGGGGGTATCTGAGCCTTTATCTATCATCTTTGGAAAATCATGGGAGACAGGAGAGATTCCAGAAGACTGGAAAAGGGCAAATATAGTGCCCATCTATAAAAAGGGGAATAAGAATAACCCAGGAAACTACAGGCCAGTCAGGTTAACTTCAGTGCCGGGAAAGATAATGGAGCAGGTAATTAAAGAAATCATCTGCAAGCACTTGGAAGGTGGTAAGGTGATAGGGAACAACCAGCATGGATTTGTAAAGAACAAATCATGTCAAACTAACCTGATGGGTTTTTTTGATAGGATAACGAGCCTTGTGGATAAGGGAAAAGTGGTAGATGTGGTTTATCTAGACTCTAGTAAAGCATTTGATACCGTTTCACGATATTCTTATCAAAAAACTAAGCAAATACAATTTAGATGGGGCTACTATGAGGTGGGTGCATAACTGTACCCAGAGAGTATTTTTTAATGGTTCTCAATCCTTCCAGAAAAGTATTACAAGTGGGGTTCCGCAGGGGTCTGTGTTAGGACCAGTTCTGTTCAATATCTTCATCAATGATTTAGATATTGGCGTAGAAAGTACGCTTATTAAGTTGGCAGATGACACCAAGCTGGGAGGGGTTGCAACTGCTTTGGATGATAGGGTCATAATTCGAAATGATCTGGATAAATTGGAGAAATGGTCTGAGGCAAACAGGATGAAGTTTAATAAGGACAAATGCAAAGTGCTCTACTTGGGAAGGAACAATCAGTTTCACACATGCAGAATGGGGAGAGACTGTCTAGGAATGACTACAGCAGAAAGGGACCTAGGGGTTATAGTGGACCACAAGCTAAATATGAGTCAACAGTGTGATGCTGTTGCAAAAAAAAACAAACATGAATCTGGGATGCATTAACAGGTGTGTTGTGAACAAGACACGAGAAGTCCTTCTTCCGCTCTACTCTGTGCTGGTTAGGTCTCAGCTGGAGTATTGTGTCCAGTTCTAGGCAGCACAGTTCAAGAAAGACGTGGAGAAATTAGAGCAGGTCCGGAAAAGAGCGACAAGAATGATTAAAGGTCTAGAGAATGTGACCTATGAAGAAAGGCTGCAAGAACTGGGCTTGTTTAGTTTGGAAAAGAGAAGATTGAGGGGGTACATGATAGTGGTTGTCAGGTATCTAAAAGGGTGTCATATGGAGGAGGGAGAAAACTTGTTCTTCTTGGCCTCTGAGGATAGAGCAAGAGGCAATGGACTTAAACTGAAGCAAGGGAGGTTTAGGTTGGACATCCGGAAAAAGCTCCTAACTGTCAGGGTGGTCAAACAGTGGAACAAATTGCCAAGGGAGGTTGTGGAATTTCCATTACTGGAGATATTTAAGAACAGGTTAGAGAGATGTCTATCAGGGATGGTATAGACAGTACTTGGTCCTGCCATTGGGGCAGGGTCTGGACTCGATGGCCTCTCAAGGTCCCTTCCAGTCCTAAGCTACGTCTACACGTGAATGCTACATCGAAATAGCTTATTTCTATGTAGCGACATCGAAATAAGCTATTTTGATGAATAATGTTTACACGTCCTCCAGGGCTGGTGCCGTCGACGTTCAACGTTGACGTTGGGCAGCACTACATCAAAGTAGGCACTGCAGGGGAGCATCTACACACCAAAGAGGCCCACATTGAAATAAGGGTGCCAGGAACAGCTGCAGACAGGGTCACAGGGCGGACTCAACAGCAAGCCGCTCCCTTAAATGGCCCCTCCCAGACACAGTTGCACTAAACAACACAAGATCCACAGAGCCGACCACTGGCTGCAGACCCTGTGCATGCAGCATGGATCCCCAGCTGCAGCAGCAGCAGCCAGAAGCCCTGGGCTAAGGGCTGCTGCACACGGTGACCACAGAGCCCCGCAGGGGCTGGAGAGAGAGCATCTCTCAACCCCTCAGCTGATGGCCTCCATGGCGGACCCCACTATTTCGATGTTGCGGGACGCGGATCGGCTACACGTGCCCTACTTTGACGTTCAACGTCGAAGTAGGGCGCTATTCCCATCTCCTCATGAGGATAGCGACTTCGACGTCTCGCCGCCTTATGTCGATTTCAACTTCGAAATAGCGCCCAACATGTGTAGACGTGGCGGGCGCTATTTCAAAGTTGGCATGGCTACTTCGAAGTAGCCGGCACGTGTAGACGCGGCTCTAGTGTTCTATGATTCTACGATCTTGGAAATAGGTAGCTGGATGCAGCCTTCTCATATTTTTACCAAAGCTATGCCTATACAGTGGCATTATTTCAAAATAAGCTATTCTGGAATAGTTTATTTTGAAATAATGTTTCTACACTCAAAATGCCTGTCAAACTAATGCTGAGCTATTTCCAAATAGGGCATCCACACACAATAGACACTATTTCGAAATAGAGCCTTTGGGCACCCCATAGCTTGTTTCAAAAAACAGGCTCTATTCCCTCTCAAGAGCACCTGTTTCAAAATATTTGCTATTCCTCTTGGAATGAGGTTTACCAATTTTGAAATAAGCCATCCGCTATTTTGAAATTATTTCAAAATAGTGGTCACTGGGAGATGAATGCCACTTCCGGTAAACTCCCAAGCATTCTGGTAGGGTTAGCGACCCAAACTTTTGTACAATACTGCAGGTGCACCCATGTTTCCTTCATCTTAAGCCAAATTTCTCATTTCAGCAACACCACACATTGTATGGGCAGAAACTTTCACATTAAAATTCAACCACTGGAATTTCTGCATATGAAAATATTGTTTTTGAAGTAATAAAGATTTCAGGATCCATCTGTCTGATTTAATGTATTCTGCTTCTCTAGTTATCACCCACCAACCTAATTAGGCATTTGGTGACCCGAGATTTCCCTTTTTCTACTAAATTCTGCTTCAACATTACTTCCTCCCATCTCACACCATTTGTGTGTTTTGACCACTTCCATCCTATCCAACATGTAGAGCATGAGCTTTTGGGAGAAGTCTGTGCCTGGATTCTCAAAAGTATCTAGAGCTATCTTCTTTATCTATATAGCACTTAATACAAAGGGACCCTGATTCTTCTTTTTCGGATCCAGGCAAAGTGCAATACAAATCTCACCTAATTATCCACTATTGTGATAGTTGGCCACGGGTGTCTCATAGGCTTTTTAGTATACTTATGGTGAATCATGCTTCTGCTTGGACCAGAATAGCCATCTAAGCAGCTGCTCCTATGTAATTTCATCATTTTTGTTTCCTGTTTCCTCTGAGGAGGAGGAGGGATAAGGGAAACAAATATATATATATTTTCAGACATCAAAAGAAGAATTCATTTTTCATTTGGGGATGAAGTTTCAACTGACTCGTAACCATGCATACCTGAAACTGGCAGTTCTCCATCACCATGCATCTGTGAACAGATGAGATGCGAGAGACATGCTGAGGATCTTTCTGACTCCTGCTCCAGTCCTTATCCCCTACTTCCGAGTCTCTGAGAGTTGAGAGGAGAATTCCCAAAGTTCAATCTGTTTAATTTATCAAAGTGAAGATAACCTGCCCCTTGATCATAGTCTGTAAGTACCTACATGGGGAAAGAATATTGGATAATGAGCTCTTCAATCAAGCACAGAAAGTTCTAACAAGACCCAAAGGCTAGAAGCTGAAACTAGACAAATACAGACTGGAAATACCATGTGAATTTTTAACAGTGAGGGGAATTAGACACAGGAACAACTTCTCAGGAGTCATGGAGGATTCTCCATCATGAGCAGTGTTCAAATCAAGATTGGCTGTGGGGTTTGTAGCAGACATGCTCCAGTTCAAAAGGCATCATTTAGGGGGAAGTTCTGTGGCCTGTGTTAAAGAATAATAGAAACATAGAGCTGGAAGAGGCCTCCAGAAGTCATCAAGTCCACCCAAGTCAGATTACACAATAAGGTATCCTCCTCTCCTTGGAATCTATAGGTAGTGCTTGTAATAGGAGCAGGTTGTCAATGAGTTGCCGAACTTGCTGTGAACTTTTGCCATGCTAGTGGAAGAACAGGGTAGGCAAGTAAGTGACTCTATAGCCGTGTCTACACGTGCACGCTACTTCGAAGTAGCGGCACTAACTTCGAAATAGCGCCCGTCACGGCTACATGCGCCGGGCGCTATTTCGAAGTTAACTTCGACGTTAGGCGGCGAGACGTCGAAGTCGCTA
Source organism: Carettochelys insculpta (assembly GCF_033958435.1). Lineage (NCBI taxonomy): Eukaryota > Metazoa > Chordata > Testudines > Carettochelyidae > Carettochelys > Carettochelys insculpta. Next base: position 70,235,314 of record NC_134144.1, read on the forward strand.
ACCCCATGAGGGTATAGGAATAGCGCCCTACTTCGACGTTCAACGTCGAAGTAGGGACCGTGTAGTCGTTGTGCGTCCCGCAATTTTGAAATAGCGGGGTCCGCCATGGCGGCCATCAGCTGAGGGGTTGAGAGATGCTCTCTCTCTCCAGCCCCTGAGGGGCTCTATGGTCACTGTGGGCAGCAGCCCTTAGCCCAGGGCTTCTGGCTGCTGCTGCGGCAGCTGGGGATCCATGCTGCAGGCACAGGGTCTGCAACCAGTTGTAGGCTCTGTGTATCTTGTGTTGTTTAGTGCAACTGTGTCTGGGAGGGGTCCTTTAAGGGAGCGGCTTGCTGTTGAGTCCGCCCTGTGACCCTGTCTGCAGCTGTGCCTGGCACCCTTATTTCGATGTGTGCTACTTTGGCGTGTAGACGTTCCCTCGCTGCGCCTATTTCGATGTGGTGCCGCGCAACGTCGAAGTTGAACATCAACGTTGCCAGCCCTGGAGGACATGTAGACGTTACTCATCGAAATAGCCTATTTCGATGTTGCTACATCGAAATAAGCTATTTCGATGTTGGCTTCACGTGTAGACGTAGCCTATGGGGCTCCGTGTGCAAGCCTGGGCAATAAGCTCATACCCCTAGCAGGGCTCTGTGTCCATGGCAGGGTGGTAGCACAAGGAAGTCGGCCCTAAATTAGAGCTGTGACACAGGCAGAATGAAAGCAACACAAAACCCCCATTAACAACTTCTCCCTGTGGGCTGAGCCTCCCAGCAGACTACACACAGCATCTACCCTCTGGCTCTGGGGCCTACATCCCACTCACTGGAATGGGCTTTGGACCAAGCCCCTACCTGGTATGCACCTGCTTTAATCTAAACAGTGAGGAGCTAAGACTTCTGAAAGCAGAAGGCAGGATTTTGCTGCTATAAAGACAGGCTGGTTCTCTGTAGCGTGGAAGCCCCAGGGGGATTAAAACTCACAAGGCCTGCCCCAGTATTTTGTTGTGGTTCAAACAAATAAAGCAACTTGCCAGGTTGCATTAATGAAAACAATAAGCCACTTGCAAACTCATAAGCTGTATCAGCAGGGCTGGAAGACATGACAAGCCAGCCAGCAATCACGCAGCTGGTAGGAGGCATAAAGTGGTTTTAAAAGTATTTCTTCATGTTTCTTCCTCTGTCCCACAATACAGGGCAGAAGGAGACTAATGAAGGGAAATAGCCTCTTCCACAAATCTCAGGCAGTGCCTCCCTCTGATTTTGGTGGGATTTAGGATAAAGTATTACAGGGGATTTGTTGTATTGCAAAGGGGTGATATTCACTGCACATCAGACTGTCTACTTAGAGTCTGAGGTTGCTCCTCATCTTTCCCAGACCCTAACCAATCATTTTCAGAAGGTAAGGGTGGCCCTTGCATAGCCACGCTGTCACATTGTGGTGTATGGGATCCACCCTGGCCAAGGGTGTTGCGTGCCAATGTGCTAAGATCATTAGACACAGTCATACTCACCCAGGAAATATTTAACACCACACAAACATTTCACATTTTAAGTCTAAATCGTTAAACTGTAATTTAAAACAAAATGTAGAAATTTATAATATAATAGCGAGGCAGTAGGTTTAGACATTACAGCCTGAGCTTGGGTGTCAGGGGGTTTTGCTTCTTCTGCCATCTGATCTGAACTACTGTTTAAAGTTGGATGGCGCCTCAGCCTACCTAGCTGGACAACAGGTCTAATAATGCTTACCTCACATGTAAATTGGCTCCCCAGAGTTTCACCCAAGGGCATTAGGAATGCCCCCTTTGGGCTTACACATCCACTTTCACCACAAAGCACCTTATGGAAAGTGGGTTATTTTCATTTTACAAATGGGAAAGCAGATGCACAGTTATTTAAGAGCCTTTTGCCCCCACACTGTAGCCACTTAATATCAAAAAAGGAAGAGAAACCAGGTCTCCCAATTCATCGTCTCTATTTTTAACGTTAGGAAACATTAGATCCATGAATGAGAACGGCAACGTAAACCAATAATGTCACTATCAGTAATTTGTTCTAAAATACATTCCCCATTTTGACTAGTGATTGATCTGCCTGATTAAAAAGCAGATGTAGAAATGCCATTTTGCAAACCTCATAGGAGTCAAACAAAATCCTGGTACATTTCACCTAAGATCTCTACTGATTTGATCTGCTCTACTTCGCTCTACCAAACAGTTAATGTCACCGGCCTTAGCATGACACAGTCCATAGGTTTATTTGGGAATTTTCAAAGGTTCAGATAAAAATAGCTGCCTGACCAAATAAAGCTGCTATCTCAACTATTTGCTCATAATTTTGCTGAATGCTGAATGCAAAAAGGACAGGTAATATGCTCAACATTGCAGACTTTTGGCTGAACGCATCTGAAAGAATCTAAATCAATGACTTGTGTCATAATGTTGATGATAATATCTTGAAGTAGTTTGGATCCTGGTGCACCAGCCTGTATATTTTGTTCTCTCTACAAGCTGAGGAGTAGTGCATCTTCATAAATGTCAAGCCGTCACCGTTATTTATTAGTCATTTGAAAATCCTCCCTATTCACCCATGTTTTGCCATATTAATATGCCTCTTCACAAGCTAACAACTAGAGCACCAGGACAGGCAGGCAGCAGTAACTGAACGAGCAACCTTTTGCACTGCAAAGACCTTCTGCGTTCTCTGATCAAATCACTGCTAAAACGAACCCATATTTGACTGTAGTTTCAGTCTCTTGCACTTCTCAACTCCCTTTTGTTACCTAATCGATTTCGGGCCCTATTCATAATCTCGCCAGGGCTCTCAACAAATCCGAACTTCTTAGCTGACTACAAACGGTGTTTTCAGTGCCCTGACTGAATCCAGATTCAAAGAATACGCTCATGTTTTGCAGCTTAATGAAACAGGACAAAGGAGTGGAAAAATCATAGTGAGATGACTGCAGGAAACATAAATAGAATGTATGTTCTGAAGACTTGAATCAAAGCCCTACAGAGCTGAGGAAAATATTCTTTGGTTCCAGTGGGCCTCACATTGGGTCCTTTATATGACAAGTGATGACTCTTGCCCCTTTGTTTGCACATTTCTAACTTTTTATTGCAGGGTCTTCCAGGCATTAAAATGACCTGTGTCCTGCATTGCTATTTGTGCTTTTTTGATTAAAGAGCAGAGGGCGATTGAGAGAAAGAGTGCTTTTTTTGTGCTGGTGCTGAGTACCAGCACCTTCACAGCCCCAGCCATGGGACTGGCTGTAGTGGAAGTGCTGGTAATGCTGCTAGACAATGATGGCTTCTGGCAGTCCAGCAAGTTCTTTCATTCATTCCAGTCATGTCCTCAGGGTGCCAGACTAAAGAAGTTCAAACTGTAGCAGGGAAGCTACAGCAGCACGGGCTAGTACAAGGCCACCTGAGAGCCTAAGTAGGTACTCTGATGGCTAGACTGTTTTCCTTCTTCCTGCTGCAGCTTCACTGCTATTTTTAACAAAATAACCTATATATGCTGCAATCACACCTACCTGGCTGCAGCCTGGCCCCTCCGATGCTGTAGATCAGCATAATTCTCTTGACTTCATTGTCTGTGGGTTTTGGTATCCAAATATTCAGTGGCCCTAATTCACTACGCCACAGTGCAGGACGCTGGCAAACCAAGACAAATCTTGCCTTCCAAATTTACTGCCAGGGCTTTCCGAAAAAAGCTGCCACACTTAAGGGTAAATATTCAGAAGTTGTTAGACAACTGGTCATCCCTTTTTGAGAATACCAACCTACCTGTCTCCAACTATGTAACTTGCCTCGCTAATCATGAACATAGGAGGAGGCAAAAATGCAGACAGAGTTTTCCCGGTCCAAGTGATGCTCACCAAAAGGGATGGAACACTTTCAGAATGTTGCTCTTTCATGAACTCTTCTCCCACTTGTTCTCCAAGTGGTCAGGTAAAGTTATGCTACAGTTCAGTAGCCTGTCACTTTGCCAGGTCTTTTGCAAAATTAAAACACCTCAGGCCCAATGTGGGGCCCTGGAACAATTCCACAATGCTACTCATTCAGCCCTGCTAGTTCACGGGTTTCAGTCTCTTGCTATAAATGAGAGCGAGTGCAGGCTTCATAAAGAGCTACTCAGTGGCCTGGTGTATAAAAAAAATGGCCCATTGGATTAACATTGGCAAGAGGCCTAAAATAATTCTTATCCATGCACAGAATCTATTAAGCATGAAAGAATTATAGACAAGAGCAGACCAAGGCTCTGTGATGTGCAGAGGCCTGCATTTATATTAATATATATGGAGATTACATGAGAGGGCTGAAAAGATTTGCCCTGCACAAACTACGGAGAGAATAGCATGGAAGAAAACACTTTATGGAGAATGTTTACTAAAGGGCCTGAGGGGGTTTCTGAAGTAATCAAAAAGAACCATTAAAACCAGATGCTCCGCTCTTCAATGGGAGTTATTTGTATCCCGTGGGATACCTCCTTCTTCACACATCCAAACAACTGGGGATGAAAATCGTAATGTTGAGGAGTTGAGACTCACAGAAGGGGGCAGCAAACTTTCGACTGATTGTGTTTGGAGTTGCAAGCACATTGGAGCATTAGGTCTGCACAATGGACCTAGGTCGAACTTCAGACAGTTGAGGCCAGCACTCAGAGCCCCTTCCTATATTCCTTGTGCATCAGTGCAGGAGACAGGGCCAGATCTTCTGTAGACACTAATTGGAATAGCTCCAGTGATTACCATAGTACACGAGCTGTTTTTGCCAGCTGAGGATCCGCCCTCTGCATTTACGACAAGTTATTTTCCCAGAAAGCTAATAAACATATCAACAATGTATTAAATGCAAAACAGATAGAGGTCATCTGACTAGGAGATCACAAAACCAAGGCTGGGAGGATCTTCTAAGCATTCTGGGTATGCAGAGTAAGATCTTATCAACTTGTGTGGTCCTCGTTCGGGCTGCAGTGTAGAAACTTGGGTCCAATCTTAATAAAAGTCAATGGGCTGCATTCGACATTTATTTGTATTCAGATTCTCCTCTTTGGCGGTCAAATAGATAGACTTAATTGAGAGCAGAGTGTGGCTCGCTAGGGGATAGACAACTTGTATCTCTTAGCATGAAGGGAGCACAATTCAAAGAGGAGGACAAATGACTGCCCCGCAGGTGTCCTCTGCCCAGGGCCATCCCATCCTGCACCCAGCCCAGGGTCGTCACTCTCCCCAGCCCATCAGTTACAGGTGGGGGAGCTCCGTCATTCTACTGCTATACTTCCTCCCAAGTGCCTTTATCCACTCTTCCTTGCAGCTGGACCCAGGTAGGAAATGGAAGTGGAGATATGGAGCCATTTCTCACACTGGCTGAAGGTTTCTCTTCAAGGTCTCTGCTCTATGGAGCACAGCAGTCACCTTGCCTGAGACACAGCCCAGGGACTATGACTATTTCTCAGCTGGGTTCTTGCAGGCAGCCTTCATGCTGCACAGAGCAGCAACCCAGAGCAGCCACCATGAGTAGTCACAGGTTCTACCCTCTCTGCCTCCTGTCCAGACTCAGCTGGCAAGGACAGAGGCCAGGTACACTGGGCAATGGGCACAGTGAGGGAAGGACAGATCCATTCTCCTGCTGACACAACACTGTGCACGCAAGTGCATATGTCAGTGTAAGCTTTGGCACACCAGCAGCGGAATATTCACATCCTGAGCAACATGAGTTTTGCCGACATAGGCTGTAGCATACACACAGCCTAATTCTTGCGTCTTGCCATGAAGGAACAAGTGGAAGCTGACTTGAAGGGTTGTAGAAGCTCCACTCTTCCTGGGCATAAGGCATTGGGTATCCTTCCTGGATTTCTCAAGTCTTCGTTGAAGACTGCCAGGATTATGAAGTAGACAAAGTGGGGAGGCAGTATCTTCTCTTAGTCCAACTTCTATTAGCCGTTTCTATTGGTGAGAGAGCTAAGCTTTTGAGCCACAGAGATCTTCTGACTATTAAACACTTTTTGCAAGACGGCTCTCCAGTACTTATGGCTGTTTAAGGGCAGACATTAACAAAGCTCGGCAAATTTTTACATTTATTTTGATGTCTTTCTATAATGTTTCATGTAATGGGGAATGACCACAGGCTCAGTGGTACCGCAAAGGGCATACAGATGTTCTGAATGCACTTAGTGTCTTTTGTCTCAAGATCTCAAAATGCATTATGCACATTAGTAAATGATGCCTTTTGACATCCCTGTGATGGAGCACACCCTCATCCCAATCAAGGGAAGGCTAATGAGCTCCCCTGGGCTCAACCATTACTAAATAAGCACAGCTGCAGAGCTTGAGGAAGCTCACTCTGGGGCTGGGTTATCAGTTCCATCATTGACTCAATGTGTGCCATGGGGAAAGTCGCACGAGTCTGTTTTCCCCGAAAGGGTAGGGATATAGCCAGTGGCGCTGACAGCCACTGTGGGCCTGGTCCAAGGTGGGAGGGGGGCCGAGCTCCCTGCCCCTGAAGGGGCAGAAGCAAGAGGGAAGGGGCTGGGCTTAGGTCAGTGACCCGTGGTCCACCCCGCCTCCCTCAAAGCTGCACACAGAACGGCAGCAGAGCACTCCATGGCTTTTCAAAGGGGCCCTGAGCTCCAGAAGTGGCAGTGATGGTGGCTGGAGCTCTGGGCCCCTTTGAAATGCTGGACCTGGTGGCAAAAGCCACCTTTAAGCCCCCCGTTGGCAGGCCTGGAAATAGCTCTACTCACGGGGTTATCTGAACCTTCACTGGGTCGCACCTGGGTGTTTTCAGAGTCTCTTCTCCTTCCACATTTCTAACCTTACCCCAGTCTTTCCAGATTGACAGATACAGGATCTCCCAGTTAAGGAAACGCTCAGGGTTTTGCTTGAGGAGACTCCGTACAGGTGTGGCTTGGCACTCAGGTGCAGCTAAACCCTTGGTCAGAGGTTCTCTCTGGTCCAGTCTTGTAGCAATCATTTGTACCTAGACAGGTGAGTCTTTATGAGTGGCAGAGGTTTACGTGCTTCTTTCCAGCAACTCTGCTTTGACAGTCAGCTATGCCTGTTGTGCTGCACTTTTCCTTCCGGTTGCCAGCCCTTCCGGTGACTAATTTAAGTGAGCTTCCTCAGGTACCACAAGCTCTGCAGCTGTGCCTATTTAATACTGGTTGAGCCCAGGGGAGCTCATTAGCCTTCTCTTGATTGGGATGAAGGTGTGCTCCATCACAGGGATGTCCAAAGGCATTGTTTACTAATGTGCATAAAGCATTTTGAGATCTTGAGACAAAAGACACTAAGTGCATTCAGAACATCTGTATGCCCTTTGCGGTACCACTGAGCCTGTGGTCATTCCCCATTACATGAAACATTATAGAAAGACATCAAAATAAAATGTATCTGCCGCTATTCTACTATACTGGCGTGAAGCAACATGGTCATATTAACAATCAAAGTGTATCTTTGTGTAGATCATAATGTTGTGATAACATCTATCACAAGACATGGACTTCAAGAGGAAGTCTAATAGTGTAGTCATTAGCTCTTGCTCCTATAAAACAAGCACAGCGGCATAATCCTCACTGTATCAACCTTTGCTTTGGTTTCTTGCTTTAATTGTTTCTTAACCTAAACATTATTCATATAGCTGTAACATATTCCCAAGCAAAAACCAAGCAAATGAGTGTTAACTTAGCACTCGTATCAGCAAAACACCTTACGGGAACATAGTCATATTCTCATTATAAAACCAAATATTAAAACAACCCTGTGTTTCAGAAACACTGGAAATTCAAGAGTTCCATTTCTGATTTATTGATAGGCACAAATATCTGAAAAATCAGCAAGTGGGGAGGTCTTATCTTCAAGGGACACCAAACAACTGTGTGTTAGAAAGTACTTAGTGTTGGCTTAACTCTGCTTCCAATCAAGTCAACAGTAAAAACTGCTCCCATGAAACTTTACTGGATATTTTCATACACATTCTATCAGCGAAGTCTCAATTGCTTCATTTATAGTTTATAGAAAACAGTTCCTACCCAGACTTCCTGAAACTTATTTCATCCCCACACAATCTATCCAAACTTCTACTGAGAAAATGGTTTACCTTGGCATCTCTATAGCCATGTTCAAGCCTTTATAACCTCCCAACATTTGCTCTTTACTTTCCTGTGGGGGTGGGGAAATCAAAACATCAGATTCCTTCACCAACAGAAAAGCTTGCTGTTCATAAATACTTTGATTATCCAATCAGCAAGTAGAAGGAATTCCATGCAATTGAAGTGTTCAATCACACACCACTGAATATGAGTAATAAATAACCACATCAGACCATGGAGTCTCATTAACATAGGTCAATAATCAAACAAATTATACAGTGAATACTTATGAATAATTAATAAAATACCTTCAGGATCAGTTCTTTAACCAAATAAGAGGCTAAATGCATCATGAGCATTAATTATAACTAGTGGTTTGCTAATAATGACTGGATTATAAAGTAGGGATGGGGAACCTATGGCCTACTGGCCAAATCTGAACCCTGGCTCAATTTCACCTGGTTCACTCTTATATTAACACTCAAATAAAAGATGTTGATCTTTTGGACAAAAGTTTTCTTTCTAAATCCGTGTTTTGCAAACAAATTTTGAAATGTCCTTTTTTCGTACAGGGTTGAAAAATTAAACAAAAAGTTTTGTTTTTGTTTGGTTTTTTACTTCCTCATTTCTCTCTTCCACTCTCCTCCCATTTTTTTCAGTGGCAAAATGTAACAGAGGGATAAAAGTTGGGGGATGGGAAAAGGGGACAGGAGAGTAAGGGGAGAGCCCCCAGAACACAGCTAAACAACCAACAACAAACTTAGAAGCCAAAATGTTTTTAAACTGGACCTTCTCTATAAAGATCTATAGCAAACAGTTTCTGCTTTGAAACTTGTGGGATGAAAATGTAATTAAAGTGCTTTCTAATCTTTGGCTAGCTTGAACTGCAGCTCCTACCCCAGCATGAATGACACACGAAACAGCTACAGATGGCAAATGAAAGGAGAATTCAGACCTCTCCTAGCCTTTGTCTTTCCTTTTTCTCATTCATTCCCCATTCCCTATGGATGCTGCTACATAAGGAAAATCCATGGTCTTTCGGGAGAAACAGAGTCAGCCCTAAGTAGCACAAGTCCAATTGGCGCTAGTGTAACACAAAAATCTGTGTGTTTTGTGGGTCTGCAATGACTAGACAAAGGATGTAGGACCTAAATTTTTGGCTCAGCTGTAGTGACCCTATAATTCCCTGGTTCAACCCCTGAAGGAGTAGTCAATGATAAATTCTCAAGGGCAACGGGGTTGATAGACACGACAGGCCCTAAGACAAAGTGGGTGGGGGCAACTCTGCACTTCCAAAAGGGGTGGGGATATGGCTAGAGAAGGCTGGGCCTCCGGCAGCTAGCCCTCAGTTCCACCCAGACCGTGGTACTGCCTGCCACACCCAGCGCTGAGAGCCACACGGAGCAAACTCAGGTGCTGTGGTGTCATTTCAAAGAGGCCTAGGGCTCCGGTCACCACTGCTACTGCAATAGTGGTGGCAGTGGCCTCAATCTCTGGGCACCTTTGAAACTCTGGGGCCCTGTGCATTTACTCTCTCAACCCCACTCATCCATGGACCTCCTCAAAGGGTGTGAAAAATCCCTGTGTTACTACCCCTCTGCTGTAAAGCCATCACAGTTCAGTTGACTTGTGGGTCCTGTGCTGTGATGAGCATAAGATCTCTTGAAATGTTAGGAACCCATTGTGCCTGAAGGGCCCATTGCTGTAAGTGGCAAAGATTGCATTGGCACCAGGATCAGGCCCAGCATTTAAATGTAGTCGTCCAGGTGATGAAAAGACACACTCTCTTTTCAAGGTTTTCTACCTAATTCCATCACTTTCATCCCAGGCAGTCATAACAGAAGTGTTCTCTTTCTGCCTGTCACGGAAATGTGTTTTCATCCTTCTTTGAGCGGATGATTATTTCACTCAAAGAACATCAACGATAAAAAAAACAGAAAAATCTTTCAAAGCAGAGTAAAACACCAGGCACCTCTCATGGTCTCTCTTTACGGAAACCCTTGATGGTCACAACAGGATTAATACGGATGGGTTACAAAAAGGTAATGGCACGGGATGAAGGAAAAAAAGCAGTCTTTAATTATTTTTTGCAGTGCCAAGAGAAACCTTGGTCCTGACATTTAGCAATGTCATTTTCAGAAAGCGGAGACAATGGTTCAGCTGCAGGATTTTTCAAACTATTTATACTCAAGGGCTCTCTCTCTGAGTGGTGGTAGTGGTGAGGGGAGTTCTTTGTTGATCTCTTTCCAGGTCATTCATCATCCTCAGAACCTCTTTCCTCATTTCTTGACCTACAAGGTCAGATTTATATGTAAAGCAGCAACATCATTGCACATGATTGATTAAGCTAATCTGTACCCCCTCAATGGAGCTACTGAAAGCAAAGGCAAGTGCAGAAAGCCAGTTGAGAAAGCATGCTCCATACAGAAACAGATTCTTATCCATTTTAATACAAATTGGATATAGGGCCATATCCTCAGCTAGCATATACCAACAACATAGTGCCTTCGAAGTGGGTAAAGGCAAACACACTTTCACCAGCTGAGGTTCTGGCCCAATGGCCCTTGAGCTTCCAAAAAGTGATAAAGTTCATTTTCCCTGAGGCTGTGTCTAGACTAGCCCCGAACTTCAAAGGGGGCATGATAATTAGGGTGTTGGGAGATTACTAATGAAGTGTTGTGGTGCATTTGCAGCACTTCATTAGTCAAAATCTCCTCCGTGGCAACTTCAAAGTGTGAAACTTCAAAGTGCCAGCTTGCGGGTAGCCGTGGGTCAGTCATGGGTACTTCCAAGTGCCCGGTCTACATCAAAGTCCCTTTACTCTTCCTCTGCAGAACTTCATTAGTAATCTCCTGACACTATAATTACCATGCCCCCTTTGAAGTTAGGGGCCAGTCTAGACACAGCCTGAGTGTGATTGACTCTTGTGTGACTTGTCTCTTGTTTTAGAATCTCTTACATCACCCCTTTTGTTAGGCCACCTTTTGTTTAAAAAAAGATTAATATAAAGTCATTTGCCTTCTGCTAGATAATTATAGAATCACAGAATACTAGAACAGGAAGGGACCTCAAGAGGTCATGAGTCTAGTCCCCTTCCTTTACGGCAGGACCAAGTACCAGCTAGACCATCCCTGATAAGTGTCTGTCTAACCTTCTCTTACATATCTCCAGTGGTGGAGATTCCACAACCTCCCAGAGCAATTTATTCCAGTGTTTATCTACCCTGAAAGTTTGGAGGTTTTTCCTAATGGCTAATCTGAACCTCCCTTGCTGCAGTCTAAGTCCATTGCTTCTTGTCCTGTCCTCAGAGGCTCAGAAGAACAATTTTTCTACCTCCTCCTTGTAATACTGTTTTAGGTACTTGTAAACCACTATCATATCCCCTCTCAGTCTTCTCTTTTCTAAACCAAACAAGGCCAGTTCCTTCAGTTTTTCCTCATAGCTCATGTTCTCTAGACCTTTAATCATTCTTGTTGCTCTTCTCTGGACCTTCTCCAACTTCTACAAATCCCTCTGGAAATGCAGTGCCCAAAACTAGACACAATACTCCAACTGAGGCCTAACAAGCAGAGAATAGAGCAGAAGAATGGTTTTTTTGTTTTGTTTTTTTTTTCCCCCTGATGTTGGGACACTGATCTTTACTTGCATGGCTTCTCGGATAGTGGCTCACATTCTCTTTCTGCTCCTGTGGATTAAAGTATGGAAGTGAGCTACAGCTAGTTTTCTAGGCTGAGTCTCATTTCAATGATCACCATTAGCTGTGTTGTATCCAATTCTATTAAACACCCCATTTGTTTTAGATCATCATATTAGCATTGGAAAGGGTGCACATTCTAGCTTCCTGTTCCTTAGTAGACTTGTAAGAGTGTGGGTTTTGTTTTCGTCTCCTTCTTTCAACCTATGGCATCTCTCTGAAGCTTATCTGCCTTCCGAATTTCTTTTCACAGCTGCTAGGGGAATGGAGTTCTGGTTGCTTGTCTACATCAGGATGTCTATGCTAATTTAAAAAAAAAGTAGAAAAACCTACTAATTCATTAAAGTCCTAATCAAATCACTGAAGGATGCTTAACTTTACGCACAAGTTACTCCAATGGCATGGAGATAAACACAAGTTTATGTGCTTTGCTGGGTTTGACACAACTACTTTTGGAGACAAAGGAATACTCATGTCACCTCAACTGCTGATGGATGGCCCCTCATATGGGGAAACACACACACACAAACATTTAGTGGGCAAAGCACAGATACACTATTTCAACCATCTCATCCCCACAAAAATCGACTCTTCTTCACAGGCTGACGCTCTCCTATTCAGTGCTTTTTTTTTTTCTAAAAAAATTGGAGCTGGTATACAGCTGGCTCCATGCCCCCTCCTACATAGGGCTCTCATAGCTGCATTTGCCAATGGGACACCACACTCCAGCTGGCTCCCAGCCACAGGGCTGTTGGGGTTTTCCCAGCCCCGCCAGAGACTCCAGGGATGCAGCTTCTGGAAGAACTCTGCACCCCGGCTGGCCCCCCAGGGCTGGAGACACCACTGAACTTTCCAGCCCCAGGGCTGCCAAGGTTCCCCTGGCCAAGGTCGGGTCCCTGGGTCTGGAGACTGGAGGGGCTCTGTGCTCCAGCATACAGAAGTAATTTTGTCAACATTGATAATAATTAAAATTTGGGAAAATATACCAAGTCTTATGGAGGATTCTCCATCTCTGGCAATTTGTAAATCAAGACTGGGTGCTTTTCTACAAAGATCTGTTTCAGGAATTACTTAGGGTATGTTCAAGGACAATTGGGGCAGGGGGTTGGGAAGGGAGGTGGACCACTTGGCCTCAAGCTCAAAGGGGGCTTCAAGGCTAGATTTTTCCTGAATGAAGTAGTGCATTTTCACAGAAAAAAGGCTAGAGACTTACTAGTTAAATTAGTATCAGAGGGGTAGCCGTGTTAGTCTGGATCTGTAACAGCAACGAAGGGTCCTGTGGCACCTTATAGACTAACAGAAAAGTTATTTATACCTGGCCCTGCAGAATTCCATGACCAGCATTTGATGAAGTGAGTCTTTGCTCATGACAGCTCATGCTCAAAACTTTTCTGTTAGTCTATAAGGTGCCACAGGATGCTTCGTTGTTGTTAAATTAGAAAATCATTCAGGTTATGTCCCACTATTTGTGGCATCATTTAGAAAAAAATTATTATGGCTAGGGGCCTCAAAAGCTGGAAATAGCCGAGGCCTCTCTGAGGGGGCCTGAGGATGTTCTAGGACCAGCATTATATAGCCAGTCCACCTAGATAATCAGAGAGGTTCCTTCTTGCCTGGGAATCTATGAATCCCTGAGTCCTTGCTGTTCCCTGCTGTCTGATGATCTGCAGCCACTTATATATACCCCACCATTTTGCACTTGTAGAGTTGGGATAATGAAACTTCCTCACGAAACAGGGATGTTGTGAAGATAACTATTAGCTCTTATATTATAATAATGCCTTGAGTCTCTGTATTAGAACAGGGACACAACTTTTGAAAGCACCTGAGCTCTTTAAAAATGCAAATTCAGTATGCTTTAAGTTCCTAGTTCCCTTCCGTGGTTTGGAAAATGTTTACTCAGGCAGATGTGGTCTCCTCACCTCAAAAAAGATATACTGGCATTAGAAAAAGTTCAGAAAAGGGCAACTAAAATGATGAAGGGTTTGGAATGGGTCCCATATGAGGAGAGGCTAGAGAGACTGGGACTTTTCAGTCTAGAAAAGAGGAGATTGAGGGGTGATATGATGGAGGTATATAAAATCATGAATGGTGTGGAGAAAGTGAATACAGAAAAGTTATTTACTTGTTCCCATAATATAAGAACTAGAGGACACCAAATGAAATTAATGGGTAGCAGGTTCAAAACTAATAAAAGAAAATTTTTCTTCACACAGTGTACAGTCAACCTGTGGAACTCCTTGCTGGAGGAGGCTGTGAAGGCCAGGACTCTAACAGAGTTTAAAATACAGCTTGATAAATTTTTGGAGGTTAGGTCCATAAATGGCTATTAGCCAAGGGTAAAGTATGGTGCCCCTAGCCTTAGTCAAAGGCTGGAGACAGATGGCAGGAGACAAATCGCTTGATCATTGCCTTTGGTTCACCTCCTCTGGGGCACCTGGCACTGGCCACTGTCAGCAGACAGGATACTGGGCTGGATGCGCCTTTGGTCTGATCCAGTATGGCCTTTCTTATGTTCTTTAGTCAGTCTTGTTTCTTTGCAGCATAAGCTCTGAGCAGGGCAATAGATACCCATGTATGACTAAGAATGAAATCAGAGGCAGAAACAGATGTAATGTGACTTACTCAGATGACTTCAGGGAGACAGTAAAAGAGTCTTTGCTACCCCCTCATCTTCTGAATCTTTGTCCCAATGACTATGTGCTATTAAACCACATGGCCTGTCCAACTAAGTCAATACAACTGAGGGCATAAATATGAATTCACTCTGCATGTGTCCAGGTTTTAAACTAGGACATTGATTCGGAGAGCAGATCATTTGTGACTTGTTTTATTTATGTTCTTCTCTGTTCCTTTTGACCATTGCTGTGTTGAAGTTATTGGCAAGATGTCAAAGATAAAATGAATTGATTCCAAGAAAAGCATAGGTTTGGAAATGGGTATAAAAAGAAAACTATTAATCAAGAGGAAGAAACAGTTTGAACATAATACAGCTAAGAAGAACCACTTAGGAAAAAAGATTGGCTCTCTTAAGGCAGAGAGTGCAGAACTAGAGATGTGATAAAGAAATAATAGCAAAGGTGTGAAGGAGACAGTTTTCTTCCTCTTACAAATAGAAAATATAGACATTTGTTAAAGCTGATGTCAGATTTGCACATAAGGGAGACGAAGAATTCAGGGGATAAATAAGAATATGTGAAAATAGGTATTCTGGAGTGGATAAAGCAGAAAGTGCTTCACGGAGAAAAAAATGCAGACTTTGAAAAGCAGTTTTGTAAGTGCTCTCAGCTTGGAGTCAGGAGGGATCCCGGGAGAATGGAGAGTGGGTAGCATTATAACATTACAACTTTGAAAAGGACACAAAGGCCGCGTCTACAGTAGCAAGGCCTTTCAGAAAATCAGGCCCTTTTCCCAAAGAACACGCACAGCATCCACACACAAAATATGCTCTTTCGATCAGAAATTGAAACGACGGATGACCTGGGGGACAGGGTGGGAGTATCACGCTCTGAGGACTACCTCCAGGATGGTGGCTACAAGGGTGGCCACCTGGAGCTGGTGGTGCGCTGCGGCCAGGACCACAACAAGTGTGCTGGCCATGGTTTCAATGCGGGGGGGAGCTGCTCGCTGTCCATGGGGGCCCAGGGTGCCTCCTCTGCTTGCTCGCAGTCTTTGTGGCTAGGGACAACTAGCTGGCTTTCAGTGTCTGCAGGCCAAAACTCACTGGGCCAGGGGAAGGCTTTAAAGGGGAGGCAGGTGGCAGCCCGATCCACCATGCAGGGGAATGTTGATTTGAAAAATCATTATGTTGTTCTTCTTGCCATAGTGCCTACAGGCCTCGAGCAGGTCAGGATCACATCATCCAGAACCATGACAAATGACATTTGTTACCCCAGTTTTAAAGTATAGAAAAAAGAAACAAAACACAGCTTAACAGATGGACAAGCTAAACAAACCTGTAGGGAAACAAAGATAATTGGCTGATTTTGTGCAGAGAAGATATGTACACAATTAATAGCCAATCCCATGTCTCCACTGCTGTAGTTGATTATCTGATGGTGGGGTGATGCCTGCCCCAGCAGAGGTGAGTTTTCAGGAGGGTAGAAAAATGGAGGGTAGATACCCAGATTTTGGGGTGAGGAGTTCCACAGCTGTAAGAGGTGATATTGGAAAATAGCCGTGCACATTTCAGGATGACAAGAAGGTTATCAATGCCAGAGTTTGTGGCAGGCATAAGGAGTGACTTGATGTCAAGCTGAGGGACAAAAACATCACTGAGAACAGACACCAGATCATCCAAGTCACAGACTTCTGTTCAATGTCTCGGATGACGCATGCACAAAATGTTTTATGGGAACTATTCTTTAGAGTTTCCAAGAGCATTGCAGAATGAAAGCTGACTTTCCAATTAAATGGATTTCTGAAAAAAAAGGTTTCTTTTCATTTAAATTATGGATTTTTTAATTCAAAAAGCTAAATCTTCCAAAACAAATTTTCCTTCAGTCATCAAAAAGTGCAGCCTTCAGTTTCTGATTTCCTTTCCTTTTGTGATCCCCTGCCCCTTAAAAAAAATCATTCAGTAAAAAAGTAAAGTAGTTTTGATTTTTTTTTAAACAGGAAAAAAATAATTTTTCCACTCAGCTCCTCTAATCATTTTAAGTTTCATCAGTATTTAACCAGCAATTGAATTGCTATAGTTTCTCAAAAAGATGATCTTGAAAAATCCAGTAAGAAAAATATTTCCACAAATCCACTTCTTTCCAAGGAAAAACAATTGTATTATTATACTTTTGTTTAGCTTTTCGTTAAGTATTGGCAATGTGACTGACAGTGGGCAAGAAAACCCAAATTGACTGCCCTTGCTTTGAAGAGGTTTTTTTTTTCTCTTTTGTAGAAGGTTACAATAGCCTTCATTGTAAAGTAGGAGTGTCTGACATGGCAGAATCATCAACAGACCCTCTGAAGCTTGGATAACTCTGAGATGCAATTTCACAGATCTTGAGGCTACCTGGTTTGGGTGTTTATCCCCACATTTCTGTTGAATGTGTCTCATGACCTGCAGCTTAATTCTAAAGCAATTTTAAGATTATTCTTTCATAAGGTTTGGACACTAAGGAGAGGTTCTAAAGAAGCAAAGCTAGAAAGACTGAGCTATTCTTTTCTACATCAGTCTCTCTCTTGACAGGCTGTCAACAAAGATTGCACAATGTACTGTTAAAAGAGCTAGTTCCAGAATCTAAGACACTGAGAAAAGTAACATAGAGCTTAAAAAAAGATCACAGCTAACTAAGAGTTAGAGATGGACCCACTAAAAACCAGAGTTGGGAATGCCCAGTTGTGGAGAAATTTTGTTTTGGCAAGTGTATTGTACTTTGGTAATTGCACAAACCGAACAATGGATCTTGTCATTCACTAACCTTGAGCTCTAAACTCTGAAGGAAAACCCTAGAGCTGAACAGATCTTTGCTGACATTTGGCTCTAGATGTCTTCACATCCTGGGCACCATTTCTGGAGTTATCGTGTGACTCTGTGCAAAATGTGCTCTTCTTTGAACTCACAAGCAGTGGATGACATAGTCCTGCTGGTCACTGACAGGGATGAAGAACCAGTTGAAATAAAAGAGATGCCAACCCAATCACTCACTCTTCATCTTTTGAAACAAAAAGCAGTCAAGTAGCACTTTAAAGACTCGCAAAATGGTTTATTAGGTGAGCTTTCGTGGGACAGACCCACTTCTTCAGACCATAGCCAGACCAGAACAGACTCAATATTTAAGGCACAGAGAACCAAAAACAGTAAGCAAAGAGGACAAATCAGAAAAAGATAATCAAGGTGAGCAAATCAGAGAGTGGAGGGCTCAATCTAATTCTTGACCTTCCCCCTCACCCCTCCACCCTCTGATTTGCTCACCTTGATTATCTTTTTCTGATTTGTCCTCCTTGCTTACTGTTTTTGGTTCTCTGTGCCTTAAATATTGAGTCTGTTTTGGTCTGGCTATGGTCTGAAGAAGTGGGTCTGTCCCATGAAAGCTCGCCTAATAAACCATTTTGCTAGTCTTTAAAGTGCTACTTGACTGCTTTTTGTTTTGATAGTGTATAGACGAGCACAGCTTCCTCTCTGTTATTATTCATCTTTTGAGTGAAAGGTCTTGGCTGCTCCAGAAAATTTCATTAATTTTCTGTTATTTTTTGCAGTGCTGAACCCTATTAGGAAGTAGCAAGAGGTGACAGGAAGGGCAAGACACAGTCCCATGCCAAAGGCTTCTCACAGGACAACCTCCTCTGGTTTTCAGCCTCATGAAATGGATATTGTCATCAGCAACCAGCCTCCTGAGCTCTCTCTCAACTCTGTGATTCTTTTGGTCTTTATCTGAATCTACCAATGTCTGAACATTTTGTAAGTCACACACCTCTAGCGAGAGGGATCTAGTCTCCTAAAAACCATCGAGTTTGAATCAGAATAAGTTGGAATGAATGTGATGATGGCTCTCAATCAGCGTGCCCTGTAAGCTGAGTGCTTGGTTGGCCACCTAGGAGAGAGTCAGATGCCATCCCAGCTGATTAGCAGAGTTCCCACAGTCAGCATTGTGTGTTTCTATTGGTGGTGCACATCCACTCATTCTTTGATGCAGGTCTCAAAATTTATTCCACCCATGGATGGAAAGAACTGAGAGGGAATGATGCTTACAACTTCTGGACTGATTATTTATTGATCATTAGAATCTGATGTAAACATCTTCAGGTGGTGCCTACCGAAGCATCTCAAAAGCCCTTTATCAACATGGATACATTGAGCATTCTACCCTACCTGGGGGATAGATAAAGGATATTAACTCCAGGTTACAGATGGGTATTTAAGGTTCTTGACTTGCCCCATAAATCAAAGTCCAAGTACATTGGAGGATTTCGATAACATTAAGCAGGCCCACTGATGGGGTGGGGAGTGATAGGGGGTAACTGCATAGGGGCCCCTTTGAAATACCTTGGGAAACTCTCTCTGCTGTTACACATGCTTCTGAGGCTTAAGGGGTGGAGGGGTGGGGGCAGTGCTATGCTCTGGGTGGTACTAAGGGCCCCCGCCTTCTGCTCAAGACTCTGCCCCTTCTGAGATGTGGAGATGCCTCCCCCCACCTTATCACTGGGCCTATGGTGGCTATCAACCCTGCTGACTTTAAGTATCTGATTAACTTTAGACACTAAAGTACAGCCACTGAAATCATCAGATTTGCTTAGGAGCCTCTCGATCGTACACAACCATTACCAGTAAGTACGAAAGAGCAGTTGTTAACTACCACCACATGTAGCTTCGGCTTCTAATCCATTAGGTCTATAAATGTAAACTCATTATCCTCAAAAAGTTTATGATCTTGCTTCTATAATTATGAGATTTCAGAATGCTGATGAGGAAAGACGCCTAACCCACACTGTGGTCGAAGAGACAATTTAACTAATAAAAACAACTCCATACCCAGCATTGCATTCAACAAAACACTCACGCTCTTGGCTACACCGAACCCTGAAAGCAGTAAGAGATTTATTAGGGGCAGCTCTTTCATCATGTAATTACAACACCCAATAACTGTACATCTTCAAAAGTCAGAGACAATTGAATATATATATATATATATTTTTAATATCTCCCAGCACTTGCAAGGCCTGTGACATACATTCAGAGGCTTATTTATTTATGCATACAGCTTGCATATCTCAAGACTGGATGACTTTTTTTTTTTAAAGGAACTGACGTTCTCTTCTTGGAGGGTAGAAACAGTTCCCCTCTGAATTATTCCATTTACTCTACATCTCTCTGGTGCTATCCCTTGTTTATCTACCCATTACTGTGACCAAAAAATGGGTTTGTCAAGAAAAATACAAGGCAAGAAATAGAAACCCAAGTACACAGGGTATCTTGATAACTCAGCAAATACCAGCATTTTTTTTCTTCACAGAGATAAGCCTTTTTCTCCTGAAAAAGAGACAGTTTTTAAAACTCTTGCAAGAGACTCATAATAATGAGCACCCTGGAGGAGGCTATAACCTTTAGTCCATCAAATGTCTCTTATTTGTGTACCATCAGAAATGATAAACTTTTGTACCATCATCAATGTTTCATTTATTGTGTGATATGATTAACATGTTATGTCTTCTATAATCATTGTCTGTCCTGTCGAGTTAAACTGTAGGATAAGCATAAGACTTGTTAGAAGGTAGCAGGGATACGTATGTATTAGGTATCTAAGTAAGCAGGACTGAAATGCAAGACTTGTAAGATATTATTTCTTAATCCTGTGGCCTAATATGACTAAGATGCTTTATGTAAGGGGAAGACTAAAGAAAGATCTTATACCACATGATTATGGGGAAAAAATGTGCCAATGGGTCCTAATGCAAAAACAAAACAAAAAATGCCACAGTATGAATCATTGTTTTGCTCAAAAGATGCCCATTACAGGTTGACCGTCTCTTGCCCAACACCCTCACAACCTGACTAGTGCAGGTCAAGAGAATTTGCCTGACCAAGGGAGGTCAATATTGTCTAGCACACTACCAACACTTCCACTCCTCCTTGGGCTCTTAGAAGACATTTAGGGGTAAATTACAGCTAAACAACATCACAGAACCCAGGCTAGGGGCTGTAAACAAACTTTATGGCCCCACAGGAAGCTTGGTCACACCCATGATAACTGGTTGTCCAGCTAACTAAAATCATGCCAGATTACAGATGTTGCCTGATGACAGAGTGCTGGATTACAGCAGTTCAGTTGGTTGTTATATTTTTCTAACACATGCCCTAATCAGAGGGTGCACTATGTGCATAAATGCTAACGAGAATCCCATCATATAAAAGCTATGTCTACACTGGGATTCTACATCGAAATAGCTTATTTAGATATAGCGAAATCGAAATAAGCTATTTCGATGAATAGCATCTACCCATCCTCCAGGGCTGGTGCCGTCGACGTTCAACGTCGACGTTGGGCAGCACTACATTGAAGTAGGCGCTGCGGGGGAGCGTCTACACAGCAAAGCCGCCCAAATTGAAAAAAGGGTGCCAGGAACAGCTGCAGACAGGGTCACAGGGCGGACTAGCACTTCCGGGGCAACAGCTAGCCGCTCCCTTAAAGGGCCCATCCTAGATACACTCAGCCTGCACAGCATGAGGTCTGAAGAGCCACAAGCCCGCACACCCCATGTAAGCAGCATGGACCCCCAGCAGCAGCAGCAGCAGCAGCCGCCAGAGGCCCCCACACCTGCCCCTGCAGGACGAGTGGCTGCCCTGCTCAGTGCTATGCAGGAGGCAGTTGACCATCTTTTATTTGTGGAAGAGGAGCTGCCCCCAGGGGATGAGGAAGCAGCCCCAGACCTTGCTGCCCTCCTGGCCCCCCCCACCCCCCCGCCGCACACGCCACCAGCTGTGGAGATATCCCATGAGCACGGACTGGTGAGAGCAGCTGGTGCTCGGCGAGTGGGACAACGATCGCTGGCTCTGGAACTTCCGGATGAGCCGACAGACGTTCCTGGAGCTCTGCCAGTGGCTCACCCCTGCTTTACAGCACCAGGACCAGGACACCCCCTTGAGACGTGCCCTGACAGTAGAGAAACGGGTCGGCATTGCTGTTTGGAAGCTGGCCACTCCAGACAGCTACCGATCCACAGAGCAGCAGTTCAGCATGGGCAAGGCCACCGTCGGAGCTGTCCTCATGGAGGTAAGAGGACCCAGGGGGGTGAGCTCTGTGGGGACGGGGGGAGCCCTGTGGGGAGGGCTGGACACACCTTGCACACCCCTCACTGGTGCTCTCTCACGTCCTTCCCCTGCAGGTCGTCCGTGCAATCAATGCCCTGCTCCTCCACAGGCTCGTGCAGCTTGGGGGCCCAGATGCCGCCATCGCGGGGTTTGCCAGCCTGGGCTTCCCAAATTGCTTTGGGGCTCTGGATGGGACCCATATCCCCATCCATGCCCCGGAGCACAGCGGAGGACGCTTCCTCAATAGGAAGGGCTACCATTCCATGGTCTTGCAGGCCTTGGTGGACAGCCAGGGCCGCCTCCTGGACATTTATGTCGGCTGGCCTGGCAGCACCCACGACACCCGGGTGTTCAGAAATTCGGGCCTGTGCCGCCGGCTGGAGGCGGGGACCTACATCCCCCAGTGGGAGATCCCTGTGGGGCACACCACCCTGCCCTTCTGCGTCGTCGCAGATGCGGCGTACCCCCTCCGGCCCTGGCTCATGCAACCCTACACAGGCCATGTCACAGCCAGCCAGGAGCGGTTCAACACGCGCTTGAACCTTGCGCGCCAGGTGGTCGAGCGGACTTTCGGCTGCCTCAGAGGGCGCTGGAGGTGTCTCCTCACCTGCCTGGATACAGGCCTCGCCAACATCCCCCAGGTTGTGGAGTGCACTGCACGCGCCCACAACCTGGTGGAGAGCAAGGGAGAGGCCTTCTTCCAGGGCTGGGCTGTGGAGGGTGGCAGGGCCGACGTCCAGCCACCCGCTGCCCCCAGTCGCCAGGTCGACCCTGAGGGGATCCGGGTCCGGGAGGCCTGCGGGCCCATTTTGACCAGGCTGCAGGGTGAACGCTGGCAGGGCCAGCTGCTGGTGAGCCACCCACTGCATCTTCCCATCCTCCACAACACTCCCTGCCCCCACGCCCACACCACAGAGCACCCGAGAGCACACACTCCCCCACACTTTTCTTTGAAATAAATGGAAATGTTGTTTGAAACAAAACAGTGCAACGTTATTATTAACAGAAGAAAGGGGGGAACTATGTACATGGGGGGGCAGAACAAAAACTATTTACAAACATGGGGGGAATATGTACAAAGGGGGGGCAACGTCCTCAGCCCCGCACCCTATTGTCCAGCTCCTGATGTTGCGGGGGGGGCGCAACCCACGTCTTGGCTGGAGCCCTGGTCGAGGCTGGGTTGGGGCCGGGAGAACTGGCAAATAGGGCCAGCCGGTGTCCGCAGGCCAATGGTCTTTCTCTGCAGCAGGCCCCAGGGTGGCAGATGGTGGAGGGACAGCAGATGGAGTGGCAGGCAGAGCGGCGGGCGGAGTGGCAGGTGGGGTCAGGTGCTGCACAATCTGGTGGAATGTGCGCATGAAGGCCCCCCAAGCCTCCTGGCACCAGGCCAGCGCTCATTCCTGGAGCTCCAGCCACCTCTCCTCCACCCGCAGGCGCCGCTCCGACACCTCCAGCTGACAGTGGAGGGTCGCGAGCAGCTGGGGGTCCGTGGCCATCCGCGGGTGGCTCCTCCTCTGTCGGCCTCATCCTGGGGCTGGTCTGTGCTCTGCTGAGGGGCTGGCCTGCTGGGATGGCTCCGATGGGCTCTCCAGGACCGCAGACACCTCGCCAGTGCTCTCCGGGCCCTCCGATGGTGCAGCTGCGGAACACAGGAAGGAACAAGAGTGGAGACAGCCGTTAGTGTGGGCCCTGACCCCTGGCCCTTGTCCCCCCACCCCTCTGCTGCTGGTTCCCCATCCCCGTCCCCCGGAGATGCTGCTGCTGCTGATGGGTGTCCGCGCCCCACGGGGGGACCCTAGGTTCCGCTCCCCCCATCCCCAGGGATGGGGCATGGTGCTGTCCTGCTGGGGGGCAGGGGTTGATGGACTCTTCTGAGGGACATGCCACTGCTGTCCTTGGGGCCATGGTCATCTGGGCGTGTGGAGGGCCCTGGTCATGTCTCTTGTCCCCACCCCTTAACCCCGGGGGTGTGCACCAGGGGTGGTATATACCTGACGGTCTGCTCCCACGTTTGGGGGACACCCATTGGGCGGACGCCCTGCTGGAGCTGTGGGAGGGGAGGGCGATGTGGAGCCCCCCGTTGCTGGAGGACTCCCCCTCCTCCTCCTCCGGTGTCCCAGGGGTGGGCTGCTGGGGGGCGGCCCTGAGGTGCAGGGCTTGCCTCCGGGGCAGACTCCGTCTCCAGGGCCTACTGTGGCTCGTTGGCCGATGTGTCAAGAGTGGCCGGCGGAAGGAGGTGTTCCAGGGGCCCAGGATGGACCTGAGCTCCCTGTAAAAGGGGCAAGTGGCGGGGGCGGCCCCAGATCGGCTGGCCGCGTCCCGGGCCCGGGCATAACCCTGCCGCAGCTCCTTCACCTTACTCCTGACGAGGTTAGGAGTGCAGGCAGGGTGACCCCGGGCAGCCAGGCCCTCGGCCAGCCGAGTGAACGCATCTGCGTTCCGCCTCTTGCTCCCCATTACCTGGAGCACCTCCTCCTCGCCCCAGAGCCCCAGCAGGTCCCGGATCTCAGCCTCTGTCCAGGAGGGGCCCCATTGCCTCTTCCCCCTCTGGCTGGCAGGCTGGGAGCCCTGGGTCCCCTTGGGCGGTGTGCCCTGTGGGCCCTTGGGGGGCTGGCTGGATGCCATGAGGTGCAGGGTGCTGGATTGGGTCTGCTGAGGTCCATGCAGGCTGTGCACGTGGCAGTGCTGATGCCTGCACAAGCTCTCAGCTTCCTGCACAGGAAATAAGGGGGCGGGGAGCTCTAAGGGGCTGCTGCATGCGACAGCCATAGAGCTCAGAGGCTGGAGAAAGCATCTCTCAACCCCTCAGCTGATGGCCGCCATGGAGGACCCCGCTATTTCGATGTTGCAGGACGCGGATTGTCTACACGTGCCCTACTTCGACGTTCAACTTCGAAGTAGGGCGCTATTCCCATCTCCTCATGAGGATAACGACTTAGACGTCTCGCCGCCTTACGTCAATTTCAACTTCGAAATAGCACTCGGCACGTGTAGACACGGTGGGCGCTATTTTGAAATTGGCACGGCTACTTCGAAATAGCCAGCTAGTGTAGATGCAGCTAAAGAGTGCTCAGATTGGAAAAACCAAGCTCCTGCGAAACTCCACTGGGAGCAGTCATTCTGTTGATGATCAGTTGGCAAGGTGCACATCAGACCTTCAGAAGATCATTCAGGCTGTGAGTGTAACTGTATTTGTAACTTGTGCACAGGTCTTTATAGATGTCTACAGGCATAGGGAATCATAACTTTAACTGTAAGTGTAATAAAACTTATAAAACTTACTAAGGCTTGTATTTGGGGAAGTCTCAGTGTTGGCTACCTTTGGTCTTTACATGTTCAGAGAGACTTCAGCTCTGAAGCAAGTAGCAGCAGTAACTTTTACTCTGTGTGGTTTAAATTGTAGCTATGATAGAGCCAACTCCACAGATATAGTACATGTACATACACAAAATGTCTCCTCCTAAGAGATTTGATACTTTACATTTTAAGCTACTTGTAGCAGGAATTATGGGCCAAATAATGGTTTATTTGTATGTGAGTGCAAGTGTCATGGAGGAAGCTTTAAGAGATTTCTGTCTGTTGGTGGCCAGGAGAGAGGAAAGGGGACCACATGCCATTTGCATTTTGTTACCCATCGTTCTACCATGAAAATGTCACTCAGTTGTTATTGAGTTTTTGCTGTAGGAGGTACAGAAGGGTAATTATCTTTATTGTGTCATGCGAAAGAAAAATCATACTGAACAGAACTTGAGTGTGGGGTCACTCTAGCCTTGGTCTTGACCATCTGGATTAGATAGATCAGGGCTCCGACAAGTCTTATAGAAAAGGGACATTCTATATAGAATCATAGAACACTAGGACTGGAAGGGACCTCGAGAGGCCATCGAGTCCAGCCCACTGCCCGAATGGCAGGACCAAGTACTATCTAAACCATCCCTGATAGACATCTATCTAACCTGTTCTTCGAAATCTCCAGCGATGGAGATTCCACAACCTCCCTTAGCAATTTATTCCACTGTTTGACCACCCTGACAGTTAGGAACTTTTTCCTAGTGTCCAACCTAAACCTCCCTTGCTGCAGTTTAAGCCTGTTGCCTCTTGTTCTATCCTCAGTGGCCAAGAACAAAGTTTTCTCCTTTGTACAGCCCCTATCACTGTACTATGTGAGTTCCAGAGTGTCTCCTCATGCAGCTCCAGCAAAGGGTCACAGCTTTGATGGCTGTAAGAGCTCAAACTTTAACTCTCCTGTCTGGACAGCAGATGTGTGTTCCCAAACAATACTGCAGACGTAGCCAGTAAATCTACACTGAACACAAAGCCCAGGTTCAGAGTCAGTTCTGAGCCCTAATATCCCTCTTCCTTCAACATACAAGTCTCTCTAAGTCAGGTCAGCAAGAACTCAGGACCCTAGCTCTGGGACTATAGTCAGCAGGGCCGTCAGTTATTAGGTTGGTTTGATGTGATGTGATCTTGAGAAATCCATATTGATCCTTACATGTTACCTTATTTTCCTCTAGATGCTAAACTGATTAGTTAATTTTTTTGTTTGTCATCTTTCAGGGCATAGAACAGGTTTGTATTGCCCTTGTATTGTCCGTGTCCGTTCCTGCCACCACCCATATATACAGAGACCTCTCTCATCTGGCGCCCATGACTACGCACTCAAGTGTCCCTAGAAAAACATTGGGGTCATCTGCCCAAAACATTTTGCAAGTGCCACCCCCTCCCATGGAGTACACCCACTTGTTGCAGGATTTGCTGCTGCACCCTGATAAAGTCACTCAGGCTTTGCTAATGTGCCCTTTGCCAGGTCAGTAAGGTCTGTCTCTGGGCCCAGTGGGATGGCTAGCAACTTTGCAGGGCCTGCTGCATCTGCTCTTGTGGCTTGATGAGCCCTTGAAGGGTCTCCTCCATCTCCAGACCCCCAAACGCCTTGTTGGCTCTGCGATCCTGAAGAAACCTCCGTGTGTAACAGGTTCACACAGCCTTCCATCCCCTGACTCCTCCCCTTCCTCTCCGCCTGTTACCTTCCTGCCAGGATTAAATAGCTGTTTGGGTTTGCACTTACTAAGGCAGCTCCAAGTACCCTTTCTGCAGGAGCTGGCACTGCTAACCTTTGGCTTGCTCTGCTGAGCCAGCTGCCTGTCACAGGATACCAAGTTAAGCTGACAGGTCAGCAAGTGTCCAGGATCCTGGTTCTAGAACCATCAAAGGCAGGGCCATCAGTCAGCCTTGAGCCCTGTTGGGATTCAGGTCTGAGCCCCATCATTTTTGCAGTGTGGATACAGGTCAAGCTGCAGACCTGAGTCAGAGTTCTATGTTGTGCAGTATGGATGTATTAACTTGGCTGGCAGAACCAATTCCAGCAATTGCAAACCCCGGTTTCCAATGCAGTATAGATGCCAAAGCCCAGGCTTTGAAATTTCAGATCCAGTTCATAAACCTGGGCTGAGCATGCAGTTTAGACATACCCAGTGTAATGTGTCTAATGCCTTGTCCATAAGATCCTCGGATTAGAAAACAGTGTCTTTTATTCATGAGGCACCGTGCAGACCGATAGTGCTACATAAATACAATGAAATGATGATAATAGTAATGCTAACTAATTAATCCCCCCATGGTACACTAGAATGAGAGAGGTTCATGGCTTCCCAATTTGAGCTGCAAAGAACAAATGCAACCATAAATGATGCATCAAATCTAGGCAAAGAGCCATGATCAGGAAAAAGAAAAACAAAAAACAAAACAAAAATAAAAAAAGCAAAGAATATGAGGAATCCCCAGAGAACTCAAGCCTTTGAAGTCCCTAGCATGCACACACAACAAGGAGCCTGTGACAGATGTTGCCATGCATTTGATACTCCACCAGCTCCAGTGCTGTCATTTAACAAGTGATCCTGTCATGAGCCACGACAGAAATAGAGTGTGCTTTGGCCCGAATCCCATCCTTCACTCCCCTTGAAGTCAAAGGATCATTACAGATGAGAGCAGTTCTGTATATAAGCATAAAGAGACAGAGCCTAGGCAGTGTAACTCTAAGGCTTCATTCCTTCCTCCACAGGGCTGTCCTCTTTCCTCAAGCTCTTCTGGAAAGTAGAAAGTCTAAATTCTTAGATATTATATTTCAGAGCAAACAGAGAAGTTAGATTAAAAACAAAGTACTCTTGCTAGAAGGTTGTAATGTAATATGATTTGATTTCTTAGAATTCAAAGCCCTAATATGCAAGCACCCCAAAACAGAGTTTGACAAAGCAGTCTGCTCCTGAAACAGAAATGCACTTCCCACCCCACCTCACTCTAGGCTGACTATCTATAAATTGACTGTGTGAGGCTCAGATTGCCCACTTCTCTACAGCGCCCCCTGACAGCAAGCAGAACCTGGACAAATGCTGACAGGTTATTTTACAAAAAATTGCAGTGGGCCACACTGAACACAGACATACAGTAGAGCACCCTATTTGTTCTCAATGATTGGACCACACCACTACTTCCTTCTGGGGGAGGATGACTCTAAACACCCTTTCCCATCACCTGACCTCATTGTTTTTATACAATGGTGGCTTCAAATCTTATTGGAGGTCAGTGGAAACTCTCCCATTGGTTTCAATGGGCTTCATATCAGGCCCTTAGTAAATTAGTTAAGGTTGTGGGCTCTGAGTTTATGAAGCCACCTCAGACCTGCTGCAAGTGATGAAGATATTCCTGCCAGAAAACTGCATCATATATCCACACATTATCTATACGCGCGCGCGCGCACACACACACACACTAACGTCAGCAAAGCTCTAGAATATTTGTAATTCCTAGAGCTATGCTCAGGTGCACCCGAAGGGGAAGAGATGCTGTAATCAAGGGAGAATATAAGACAGCCCAGAAGCACAAGCCACAGGTCTGTCCCACGAAAGCTCACCTAATAAATTATTTTGTTAGTCTTTAAAGTGCCACTTGACTGCTTTTTTTTATCATGGATGCTGTTCATGGATTGGGAGTATTACATCTGATACTGGCTGGGAGTAACATCAAATGGAAGGAGATACCACATTACATATGAATGCGTAAAAGGCAACTACGGTAACACAGCTAGTCAGAAAACATGCTTTCCTTCACCTCACCTTACGGAAATTTTCAGTTAATTGGGGGAAACAAATATGTGTTTTTGTCAACATTTCCCATGTCAACATTTGACTTTCTCAAGACAATGGAAATATTTCAATTTGGAATTGCTGTTCTGGGGCTTCAATGAAGCTGTAGTTTGGATGCCTCAAAAGTACATTCTACCCTTTGGAGTCCAACTACATCTCTGAAGTTGAATCTCCAAAGTCCCTGGCTGTGGAGCACCATGGGAGATGGAGCTTAATTAGGACACCTGGCCCATGGAGAATAATGGACGTGTGCAAAAGATTACAGGGAACCTTGGATCTGGGTCATGAAAAGCTGGAGAGGGTAGAGAGAGAAGAGAGGCAAAGAGTACTGCCTATTTCACTTTGTTACTTTCCTTATGGTTTCCTGAGTATCTAGGTTGCAAAGGAGCATCAAAATGTTATGCATCGCTTTGTGTTTTTTAAACTTTCCATGGTAATTATCTAACTTTCCTACAACATCTTTTTTCTGCTGACAGATTCTGAAGCAGATGGTCAAGTGAGCAGACAATGTGCAAACACTCTAATTGTTTTCAGCCAAAGCAGAGGCCAGTCAATGGATGAACTTTTGGAAATCTATCCAGAGAATCCTTTCACAATTCACTAAAATGCTTTCTTCCACCCCAGAGGTGTTTGCATTTGCTTAACAGTGCTCAGTGTAAAACCATAGAGCAGAAAAGGTAGCCAACAACCATATCCACCTGAAATGACAGAGGGAAAAGTAACTAAAGAAAATAAAGATGCAAATTAGCATGCTTTATTATTAAGAACGAAGCACCTATTTACACCGATTAACAAATCTAAAGAATGGTTAGACTTTGAGACTGGTCATATACTATTCCCCATAAATATACATGAAGGCAATGTTTTGCCTTGGGGAAAGACCCCAAGTATAGACCAGGGCCTGATTCTCCAGTCTTTTGCTCCTCAGATCCAGCTCAATTCTGGCCTATTGCACCTGTCGTCTGCCTGACTGATGTCAGGGTCTGTCTGTGAGGTCACCACCACCCCAGCTCCTTTCCACAGTAGGCTAAGGTCCTGCCATAGGCCTTTGTGATGTCACTGTCCCACCCACCTGCAAGGCTGATGTCCTGACCCTAGCCAACCCCTTGACACTCATGGACTGATCAGAATAAAATGCTCTCAAATGAGCTACAGACCAACAAGTACTCATATGGCAGGACCTCAGCCTACTGGGAAAAGGTGCTGGGGTGGTGGTGACCTCACAGACAGATCCAGACATCAGTCAGGCAGAAGACAGATACAAGGCAGGAGCAACCTCAGAGATACCCTGAGTTAGGGGGTAACTCAGCTGATTCCTCCATAGCTGCTCATGGTTTTAATCAGTTACAACTGAATGAAGGATCAGGTACTGTGTTTATACAACTCATCTCGCCTGCTGTGTGCACACAGTTTAACACCGTAAGTTACCGAGAACGGATTTCCCTGGGAATCACAGCCCATAAAATGTTGTGATGAACGCACACTTAGCAATAAGCGCAAGACTGAACGTTTGTTTGGGTAAAGTGAGGAAATCGTAAAAAAGAACCGATCGCTTTGCTTAAACTCGGAGCGGGTGAAAAGTGTGTGTGTGTCAACCTGAATTATTTAGATTTAATGGCATTTTCAAAAAAATAGCAGCAGGAGAGGAAAATGAAACAGTTTCTTTTCCCCTTTATTAGTTGCTTCTGCTTGTTTTCTGTCTTCCTGGTGTCAGAGTAGCAGCAGGGGAGGGCAGCATGGTCTCGTGCTTACAGAACAGCATGGTGAGTCAAGGAAGCTGGATTGTAGCGCTCTGCAGGCCTGCCAACAATGGACGGGGACCCAAGGGGGTGTTGCCCCAGAGCCTGGCCTTTGAAACGGGCCCAGGACGCCAGCCGCAGCAACAGCTGGAGCTCCCAGCCCCTTTGAAAGTCTGTGGCAGTGTTGCGTCACCACTTTGCGCATGGCTCTAACAGAGCATGGGGGAGGGGCTCCAGGGCTGCCTCCCTAAGCCCTACGCCTTCCAACATTGACCCAGTCCCTTTCCAAGATGGGAAGCTGGGCCCCTTTCCTCCTTGTCCCCAAGCCCACAGTGGCTGCCAGCCCCATTGATCCTCTGTCCCTGACTCCGTGTACAGGCCTTCTGGGCTGAAGTCGATTTCCATAGTTACAACATGAGACTGGAAGGGTAGGCAGCAGGCTGGTAGTTGAGAAGCATCTCAGGCTATCTGGAAACTGGGTGCTATAGAAATGAACGGGATTTTCACATGCTCTAAATCAGTTCTACCTCAGGTGGCCATGGCTGGAATGAGACAATATTCTTAGTCGTGCCCTTGGCTGCTGTTATCTGGACAAGAAGCTTTGCGTCTCCATTCATCCCCTGGGACAAACTGCTCATACACACAGCCACAATCCCTTCACGCTGCACCGCATAACCATAGTTGTGCTCATTAGCTGTCAGCACAGCAGAGATCACAGGGTGAAGCTATGAGGAGGTCACAGCTGATTGATTAGGAGAGTGTTGCCCTATAGGGTTCACTGGTGCAGAACATCTCAGGGCCATAATGCCCGTCTGTCATATCCACCCTGTTCCTCATCCAAATCCCTTGCAAAGGTTCTGTATCAAGACTGGCCTGAACATGAGCCCATACATTCCCCTGTCACCAGCCTGGGGCTGAGACTCCAAACTCTGGCCTGCTCATAGAACCTTCAATGAAAACAGCAGTACCATGCCTACTGACACACTATGGCATGCCACAAGCCAGAACAGGCTGCGTAAGTCAGAGTAGGAGACAGAGACTTGCGTCCAGGACCCTTGATTACAAACATCTAGAGCTCAGCAGGAATCTTCTCTCTTGTGTCATGAAAGTTGATATTTTCAAACTTAGTCCCGTTCTGTACCAGGAGAAAAGCAAAGCTACTCCAAGTTCTGAGCAAGCAAGAGTCACATGTGCAGAATAAGCCTGCTGGTATCGCCATTTACCTTTCATGTGGGAGACCCAAGTTCAGTGCCAGTTGGAGCAGGGATTTAAACTCCAAGGCCAGCTAAGTACCTCAATTGCCAGGCTAGCAACTGTTTTAGAATGGTTGTTTTTCAGTCTTCTGGGTTCACCCGATATTCCACTGAAACCCTTGTAATGCTGATGAACCTGCAACCACTGGGGCTAAACTCCTGTGTCTCTAGAGCAGTGGTTCCCAACCTTCTAAGTAACATGGCACAGTCACTTTTTTCAGCTGAGTCGATTGCTCATGAATGTCATGTTTCCTATGGTTACAGTCTTTCCAGAGAGGTTTGCAATGTAGTAGTGCATACAACAAGCTAAACAAGGATCAAATGCATTCACGTTCCAAATCCACCCCAGAACACACCATCTTAAACAAAAAGCACAGACACCTTCTCAAATTCTGCTCAATGCCCGGGTAGGAAAAAGGTGAGTAAATGAGTAACCACTGAAAGCCGGCTCCTCTCTCCACCAGCCAGCTTGAGCCAGGACTCAGCATTTAAACTGTGTCCCAGCTCTAAGTGGCTTTCACCCTCCCTCCTGCTTTGCCACAGCCAGGACAGGGGGTGGGCTCCCCACCAGCTTGTTCCGGCTGGCAAGCAGCATTTCAGTTGTCTGCCAGTAGCTACATCTACACGTGTATGCTACATCAAAATAGCTTATTTCAATGTAGCAACATCAAAATAAGCTATTTCGATGAATAACGTCTACACGTCCTCCAGGGCTGGTGCCGTCGACGTTCAACGTCGACGTTGGGCAGCACTACATCGAAGTAGGCGCTGCAGGGGAGCGTCTACACACCAAAGCGGCCCACATCGAAATAAGGGTGCCAGGAACAGCTGCAGACAGGGTCACAGGGCGGACTCAACAGCAAGCCGCTCCCTTAAAGGGCCCCTCCCAGATACACTTGCACTAAACAGCAGAAGATCCACAGAGCCGACAACTGGTTGCAGACCCTGTGCATGCAGCATGGATCCCCAGCTGCAGCAGCAGCAGCCAGGAGCCCTTGGCTAAGGGCTGCTGCCCACGGTGACCATAGAGCCCTGCAGGGGCTGGAGAGAGAGCGTCTCTCAACCCCTCAGCTGATGGCCGCCATGGCGGACCCCGCTATTTCAATGTTGCGGGACGCGGATCGGCTACACGTGCCCTACTTCGATGTTGAACATCGAAGTAGGGCGCTATTCCCATCTCCTCATGAGGATAGCGACTTCGATGTCTCGCCACCTTATGTCGATTTCAACTTCAAAATAGCGCTCGCCACATGTAGACGTGGCGGGCGCTATTTCGAAGTTGGCGCAGCTACTTCGAAATAGCCGGCATGTGTAGACGTGGCTAGTGTGAGCAGTGCCCTGTGAGCAGAGCTCCAGCAAGGGGAAATTGATGAAATCTCTCAGCACACTTGGACAGTTCTCATGGCACACCAGTATGGCGCACTGGTTGAAAACCACTGTTCTGCAGAATGAGCTAAAAGCCTCCTGCCTCTCACCTAAGGCTGTAGAACAGACCTCTCTCTCCCCTGTTAGTGGTCTCAGTGCCTCTTGGTTACACCTTAAAAAGTAGTAGGGTGAATCCAAATACCCAAAGCCTTCTGCTCATTTGAAATTACCCTGAAAATCTCACTCATTTCAGGGCACTCAGTCAAACATTGCCAGGGAGGTTGCAGGGAGCCTGATGCCTTCCCAACACTTATGCTCCCCAGGTCTCAAGTAAAGATATCTGCTGGCTGAAGGACCAGCTACGTCACCTTCACTGTAACTCAGTCCCCACGTTGCTGCTGTTCTGTCACCCCCCTTCAACCTCCCTCACTGCTAAGTTTCCACTCCCTTTTGAACAGCAAATAGATCAAAGAGATCACTTTTGCTGTCCTTCAATGGGCCAGATAGATTATATCAGTTCAAGTCCGGAAAAAGTTCAGTTGAACCACTCTGCATAAAGCTAAATGTTAGGTGATGTCAGGTATATGTTGTGGACCCTTTTCAGCTAGCTTTCTGCTATCAGAGACATGCCACCTATAAACTCATCATTTTCTCTGGAAGTGAGTATCAAGCATACAGAGAACAACTCTTCTAATGAGCTCATTTCCCCAGCAACAGAAATAAACAGGAAAGGCTCCTTCAAGTCACTCCTTAAAACTCACCACAAATCACTCGGCAGTGGCTAGGAAGTTGATATCCCTTGATTGCTGTTTATTTGGCCATCCCAGTATTTCCCCTGCCTGTTTGTTGTGACCATTAGTTCTTTATTATATTATATTTATTATATTTATCTTTTTTATATATACCAGTCCATGACCATGCAAATATATATTGACATATGTACGACAGCTGCTCAGGGGCAGCCTATTAAACTATTACCTCTATGCCCGATGGCAGGTGCAGAATAGAGGGTATGATTTTTAGAGATGTGATTTTATAATCTTCAGCAACACACTAATGAAATATTGTAGAACAAATTTTAAAGTAAGGTCCTGTCAATTAACACAGTAAATTCAGAAACTGGCAGTATATGGCTGGTGTTGGCAAATGCCTGTTAAATAACTTCATTATCACTGGAATGTTTCTTTTAAAAGTTCAGTGTTCCGCTAATTGGTCTTACAGGCTTTTTCACTTTTCATTTAAGTGGATCCTCTCTGTAGGAAGCAGAGGCACAAAACAGGGATAGGAAGACATGAGAGAGTGGACATTAAGACCCAGTTCTGCCCCAAATTTTGGATGTTTTATGTAGCTGCATATTCTTCATATGTGTAATGACAGCTCTGGCCTCCATTGAAGTCCATGAATCTACCAGCTGTGAGCCTGGACCATTGCATTTTAATTGTGCATTGGTAATCCCATAGCTTGTTTGACAGCCTCAGGTGAAAATGGAACTACTATCTCGTTGAGCCAAGGGTAACATTTTCAGAAAAGGTCAAAAAGGTCTTGCATGATTTTAGGCACCTCCATTCCATGTTTAGAAGTGGTTTAGACATTTAGGGCTAGTTTTTTAAAAGTATTTTGCCTTCTATGGTAAATACCCACCTACATACCTTTGAACCATTTGGCCCTTAGGCACCTAACTCCCATTTGACCTTCAATGAGACTTAGGCTGAGAAATAACCTGGGTGCTTTTGCAAATTCTGAACTAAACTGTGATCTAAATCAAACACTTATTATTATTTGTTTAAACTAGAGATAGGCTCAGGCTGCAAAGGTACACACACCAACTTTCTGCTGGTATCAATGAGAACAATGGCACTGAAGCCAGTGGTTCTGCACCTATTCACTTCAGTAGATAAATGGCCCCAGACTTGGTTCTCTGGTTCCAGATTTCAACTATCTCCAAAGTTAGGGAGTTATCAAGATTGTTCTGTAGGTGTCGTTGTGTTCTTGATTCATCTTTAGTCTGAATTATTTAAAACTGACACATCTGGAGGTTGTCCTATGTCCATGTTGCAGTGCTGACTCACGGAGGCTACATCTACACTTAGAGAAATCTTAAAAATAGCCATGCTAATGGCCATTTCAAAGAATACTAATGAGGTGCTGAAATGCATATTCAGTGCCTCATTAGCATGCTGCTGACTGCGGCACTTCAAAATCATTGCTTTTCTCTCCTGTGCGGCTCACCGAGATGCAGCAACTTCAAAATCCCCTTATTCCTATCAGCAGATAGGAATAAGGGAATTTTGAAGTTGCTGGGGTCCTTTTGAAAAGGACCCCCACATAGATGAGCTGTGTGGGAGCAAAGAGTGGCAATTTCAAAGTGCTGTGGCTGGTGGCATGCTAATGAGGTGCTGAACATGTATTTCAGTCCATCATTAGTATTCACAGAAATGGCTATTAGCATGGCTATTTTGAAGATTTCTCTAAGTGTGGACATGGCCTGAGTGAGCACAAAATTTACAATAGTCTACTGAAATAGGTAAAATACCACATCTCAGAGCTGGAAGGAACCTTGGGAGGTCATTAAGTCCTGTCCCCTGCCCTCTTGGCAGGAGGAAGTACTATCCTCTTCCCCCACATCCATCCATGTCCTTTTCAAGGATTAGAACACCTAACCCTGGGTTTAATCAGGCAAATACTCAAACCACTGAGCTATTCCTCCCCATTATTAGAAAGCCAAACCACAGATGATGCCTTTTTAAGCCCCCCTCAGATTATTCCAAATGGTAAACAAGGAGAGGCTTCAATTCCATGTCTCCTTCCCACTCTCACAGAACTGGAAAGGACCTTCTGAAGTCCAGTCCAGTCCAGTCCTCTGCTCACTTAGCAGGACCAAGCACCCTCTCTGAGGGATTTTATTTTAATCTATTTGCCCCAGACCGCTAAACCACCTCCTCAAGGATTGAGTTTACAACCCTGGGTTTAGGGGGGCAATGCTCAAACCACTGAATTGTCCCTACCCTCAAAAGAAGTTTCCATCAGCAGTGAAGATGTTTTGATTGTCATGCTGGGCAATTCCTTCCTTCACGCAGTCCCATTGAAGTCAAGATGATTGCTTGAAAAGCAGGGTGCTACTCAGCTTAATTAAAACTATCTGGATTAACGGGTCAAACCTCATCTACAGTAAAGACTGATCCAGGGCAAGATAGAGGGGCGGCTCTCTGCTCCCAGAAGGGGTGGGGCCAAGCATTTATAGGGCGGGGCTTGGGGCAGTCCGCCACAGGCCTGACCATGCTCCATCTGAGCTGCCTGCAGAGTGGTGCAGCACTCCACAGCATTTCAAAGGGGCCTGGAGCTTTGGCTGTCAACAAGCCTGGATAGGCTCTCTATGAACCACCATGCCAGATGCACTCCACTGGGGCACTAAGCTCAGGATGACTAACAAGAGTTGAATAATGCATCTTAGAGGAGAGCAAGCAAATGTGGAGTGAGAGGGGTTTTAGGAAACAGTGCAAAACATTTGTGTTTAAAACAGTCTTTCCCCTGTAAGAATGACGTAACATTGATACTCTTTCCTACTTACCCCTCCTAATAAGAAAAGAAATAAAATTGACAAAGCAAAGACAAATCGTACATCTCAAGCAGATATTTATGACACCAAGTCCACAAGGGATTTTCTTATTCCTACTGGAAATGGGATGATGTGCACAGGATGAAATTCAATATGGACGAATGCAAAGTACTCCACTTAGGGCAGTACAATCAGTTGCACACATACAAAGTGGAAAATGACTGCCTAGGAAGGACTACTGCAGAAAGGAATCTAGGGGTCATAGTGGACCCCAGGCTAAATAGGAGTCAGTGGGATACTGTTGCAAGAAAAAATTGGAGAAGGTCCAGGGAAGAGCAACAAAAAGTGTGGAAGATATGACCTATGATGGAAGATTGAATAAAATTTGGTTTGTTTAGTCTAGAAGAGAGAAGATGGAGAAGCAATGTGGTAACAGCTTTCAAGTACTCAAAAAGTTATTACAAGATGGAAGTAGAAAAATTATTCTCCTTAACCTCTCTGAAGATAGGACAAGAAGCAATTGTCTCAAATTGCAGTGAGGGTAGTTTAGGTTGCACATGAAGAAGAACTTCCTGTCAGGGTGGTTAAGCACCGGAATAAACTGTCTATGGAGGTTGTGAAACCTCCATAATTGGAGATTTTTTTTAAGACCAGGTTAGAAAAGCACCTGTCAGGGATGGTTTAGCTGGTGGCTGGTCCTGCCATGAGTGCAGGGAACTGTATTGGAGGATGTCTTGAAGTCCCCTCCGGTTCTAGTATTCTGACTCTATGATTAATTTTTGGATGGAAGGATCTCATTCACAGATCCCCAGAACCCAGGAGCCTACCTTTCATTGAAATGGGAATTAGGCTTTTAAGATTAAAATCCAGACCTCAGTAACTCTAGTGATGGCCAGCAGTCTAAACACTTGAGATCAGAAGATACAATCTGACCCATGGATGGATGGATGGAGACAATAGTTAAACAGGTCAGGAGGTAGATGGACAGATTGGTCGAACATCATTTTTTCCTTTGAATCCATTCTGCCAGCTCAGAAGCAACAATGGAGATGAAGTCTTCCCACCTCTTCTGTCCTGACCCAGCTTCAAAGCTTCGTTCATCTTTAAATCTTTCTGTTCTGTCTTTTTTCATCATATCTAACACATCCTCCACTTTCATTTATTTTTAGTTCCTGCACATTGGTAAGTATCATCATGTCCTGTGTCCTTTCCAGGTCCCTTCTTCACGTGTCCAAACCCTCAGTGTTTTTTTTCTGGACTCGGTGTCATTTCTTATCGCTTCATTGTTTATTTTCCGAAGTCTTGAAAGGCTCAGAGTTCACCTCACCATCAGCTCATTTCTGCAGTTGATATATTACATTAATAAGCTTTCCTCACATTTCAGCATTCCAACCCAGCACAGTAATTGGCTCGCGTGCATTGATTTTTGGTTTTATTGAAATGTCTGTAACTTTCCAGCTTTCGAAGAGTTTTATGAGTACAGCATCAGCTAGTCTGATTCTTCTTTCGGTGTTGTCTTCAGAAATTTCCCATTCTTCTTTCATTCATGTATGGGAATTGCTGTTTGCTTTGTAAAAACCTGAAGAAACTAAAATGTGAATTTCAGGATTTGTGCTGCTTCAGACAGCTTATGCATATATTCGGCTCCCAAAATTATTGATTTTAGACTAATTGGCAACTCTGGATCATGCTATCTAAGCCGCTGGCTAACTAGTATTCATGGTTTTGCATTGGTACCCTTGTTTCACAATGCACGGCAATTACCTTTTTATTTGTATTTATTTTTTGCTCCCTTATTTTGTTTTATAAGCACTCTGTGCATACACTATCATTTTTCAAACCATTAAATGTTAACTTCATTTTCTGGTATGAATTATGCTTTGCTCTTTTAGTTTTGTAATGAAAAATAAGTACAGGTTATGCAAGCAATAACCTCTATGTAAGCAGCCGCTCTCTTTTTAAATGGTTTATTATGCCACAGTCTGGTACTCCATTAAATATAGATTACAGACTGTTGAATAAATGAATATCAAGTAAGCAGCCCCATCCTTCTGTACATATCAATGCAAATAATGAATCGTGGCACCTCATGAAAATGTATAACCCAGAAGAGCAGGTCAAGAAGTAATTACACATTTGTCTTATCTCATGCCTCTTGTGCTCAAAATAGCAAAATGCATCCACGGTGTTTAGGGGACGCTGGGAAAGCTTTTATGACCTGCCTTCCAGGAGAGGAAAGCTATTCTACTCTGAATGTCCTTGCTCAGTTTTAATGAGAAGGGCTTGGATTTATGGGTCTTTTTTTTTTTCTAGTAGCTATCACTGCGGAAGGATGATCTGGTGAAGAAGGCACTAAACTGCCTCATAAGAGCTGCTGGGTTGGCTCTACCACAGACTCACTGTGTAATCTTCAACATGTGGCCAAGGCAAAATTGAGACTTGACTCCGAAGGAATGTCAGGTGTTTCCCCCTTTACTCCTCTCTGTCAGAAACTGTAACTGGGAATGGGGGAGTGAGATACACAGGCTATGAAACCGTTCCCTGACTCCTAAATGTCAGCAGTGAAAACAGGTTTGGACAGATTTGGTTTGACTCCACTTCCCATATGCCAGCCAACACAGAAGAGTTAGTTAAGCTCAGTAGCAGGCTTCCTCTTAGAATCATAGGTTTGGAAGAAACCTCAGGAGGTCATCAAGCCCAGCTCCCTGCTAAAAGCAGGGCCAATCCCAACTACATCATCCCAGTCAGAGATTTGTCAAGCTAGGACATAAAAACCTCTAAGGATGGAGATTCCCCACAGTGACGCACATGGAGATTAGGTAAGAAATCACGCTGTTTACCCCATTAAGATAAAAGTTTATTAATAAACTCTCTTAATCTCCTTGTGTCCATATTTCCCAGGGCAGGAGCCCTGTGGCTATTAGGCTTCATGGCTCCAGTAACCTCAGGGGAGGTACCGAAAGTCACACCAGCTGGAGAGCTTTCTGGGACTAATAATGGGAATTGGTAAATCCATGTGTTTTGTTTCCTGCAACCGCATCAAAGCAAACCAAAGTATTTTGCCAAAAATAAAAATGCCCCAGGGAATTTAAGCTTTTATTGAACAACATAACACTGAAAAACGTGTTGGCTTTGCAGCTGTTGAAAATGGAAAATATTTAATTTTCAGTTCGCAACCCATATGCGCCAAAATCAATGATGATGGCATCAAATATTCTATCTTAAGAAGAGGAGATTCTTATGGAAAAACTTGAGCTTTTTTCCCTTCCAAAACGGCTCTAATAGTAATTCTCTTTCCCATTTATCAATATCTGGAAAGCTGTCAGATACCATGGTGACAAGGTTGCCATGGGTACTGTGACAAATTTCCCTGTCCGCCCCCCTAGGGGTTTCCTGTGCTTCCTGGAAGTTTCGTGGTGTGCCACAGAGACTCACCGTGGCCCCTTAACTGCCCAGATATTTCCAGAGGCAAGGGTCTCCACTAAGCGAGCCATTCTCATCACAGGCAAGTTCTTAGTGGGGGTAAAACAGGGCCCCTTGCAGGCTTTTGCTGCTCAAGTGAGGTGACCCTATGGGGAAGGGTGGAGGGAGTCCAGACCTGCCCACTACCCTGGACTCCAGCCCAGGGTCCCTAAGGGAGAGATGCAGCTAGTGGGGGGGACTCTTGCCCCTTCCCCAGTGTAGCAGCCTCACCCTGGGCGACTACACCCATAGCTTCTCCTTTGTACCTTAATGTACTGCTCCACTGTAGCCTTCTCTCCCCTGTGCACCTTCCAACTCCTTCCCCCTGCTGCCGGGGGGGGGAGTTTTTATAGGGAGTCCAGACACCGTGCTTGGCCACAGGTGCTGATTAGCCCCTGTTGCGGCTGATTCCTAATGATGCCCCAGCTGCCAGCCCTAATTGGGCTTATTTGGGCAACAGGAGAGCATTAACCCACCTACCAATAGACTGGCCTTCGACCAGGTCCTTGCAGCCTACAGGCTGTGGTCTGCCACAGTACCTACTGAAAGAAATACTGTCGTCCCTGGACCACATGATGCCGCTGCACTCAATCAGCATACAGTACCTTGCAACATACAGCCTCTCCTGGGTTACTGAAGGGGACAATGTAATGGCCACTTTGAAATAAGGGAAATGTTCGTGTACCTACCTGCAGTGCTCCCTGTAAGCTGAGTATTTGGGTGGCCACCCACGAAAGAGTCGGATGCCACCCAGCTGATTAACAGAGCACCCACAGCATCCACAGCTGGCAGCATGTGTTTCTACTGGTGGTGTGCATCCCCATGTGCCTTGGTGCATGTAAGAAAATTTATTCTACCCATGGATGGACAAAAATAGAGATAATGCTGGTTACCTGCACTGAAAAAATTGGAGGTTCCATAAATTGCTCAAAACAGACAAGTGAAGTAGAGAATGACAGAATAAAGTGAAGGGACTTAAAAAAATACAGTTCCCTCTTCTGCCTCTTGACTTCACAGGGGTTTAGCGTTGCATTATCCTGCACCAACTTGCTGTTAGTCACTAACATTATAAGTGTGGAATACTGAGAGGAAACTGACAGTAGGATCTGATAACATATGGCTATAAAACTGAGCTGGTGCTATCAAGAGACAAACTGGCATGTGGCAAATTGTCCATCTTGACCTTAAGGGAAGGATATGTCTTGTTTCCCTCTCCAGAGTAATTTGGTATTAATTATTTTAATTCGGAGCAGACTGATCACAGCTTTCATCCCAGAATCTCAAGAGTTAGTTCCAAAAAGAGAAAATGAGCAAGTACCATTACCTCCATTTTAAAGCAGAGGAATGTGAGACAGTCAGGTGAAATCCCCAAGATCATACAGTGTAACAGAGCTCCTCATTCACTCCATCACCTGCTTTAACTATTTCATATTCCTGCTCCACAGAGATAAACTGACCATATATTTCTATGTCACTCCCACAGACCAGTCAAGAAACTAGCCTCAGCTTGTGTAGATGATATAGGTCTGCGGCCTACAGTGCATCTACACATAGAATACTCAAGTCTCCTACGTGATGCATATAATTATACCTATTTTATGCACAAGAAAATGTTAAAATGCTATGTTCACCGCAGACACACAGTGTGATTTTTTATGTTATA
Source organism: Carettochelys insculpta (assembly GCF_033958435.1). Taxonomy (NCBI): domain Eukaryota; kingdom Metazoa; phylum Chordata; order Testudines; family Carettochelyidae; genus Carettochelys; species Carettochelys insculpta. Next base: position 70,277,011 of record NC_134144.1, read on the forward strand.
TTTTTGGAAGGCTGTAGTGTAATCTTAAAACATAGGAACCAAATACAGTGAGAGTCAAAGCAGGCTGCTCCCTCACGCAGAAAGGCACAATTCACCCACCTTACTCTAGCCTGGCTCTTTGCAGACTGTTCAAGATCCAGATTACATGCTTCCCTACAGAATCCTCTACCAGGAAAACCATACTTGAAGCGACATCTTGTAACGTCATAGTTTTCAATACACCATAGACAACTAAGGCACAGAGAGTTTTAGGAGTCCTAGGAGTTCCCATCTAAATACTAAAGGTGATGCCTTCCAACATTTTTACTTGGCGTGAGAAGGTCTGACAACCACCATTGTGTTCCTCCAAAGGTTCTACTTAACACTTATTTGGGACACTGTAGATGTCTTAAGTGTATGCAGTTATTCTTCTCAACTACGAGATGTCTCTGCAAGGTATATGGTAGTGCTTTTCAATATTTTTTTTGTTTGTGAACCCCTAAAAAAATTTGAATGGAAATGCACACCTTAGACATAGTATGTGACCACTGTGGAAGTTGAAAATGCCCGGTGTCTGGCATTCCAAACAGGGTGCACTACTTGTTACACGAAAAAAGTCAATCTGAAATTCAGACTGGGTGGACTCCTGTTGTGTCTGTAGTTGCAGCTGTTTTCGCTGCTAACTCCCTGTTGTATGAGTAAACCACAGCAGATGCTAGTCTGATTCTAGCCTAACTTTTAAGGTACCAGTAGAAAATAACCCACTGCATAATAAAACGTCAGCTCGTCCTTCCCCCTTGCTCTGCTGCAAGATGAAAATGTGGTGGATAAACAAGTATTTTTATTTTATTTTTATTCATTTCATGCATCTGACGAAGTGGGTCTTTTCCTGCAAAAGCTTATGCTCCAAAAATATTGGTTAGTCTATAAGGTGTTACAGGGCTTCTTATTTGTTTATGTGGATACAGACTAACATGGCTACCTCTCTGATATTTATATTCCATACTTTGATGGCTGCAGATACATAGGTACTCATAAATAACATAAACCTGGGATAAAAATACCCCATGTGCTATCCAGGCTTATTTCATGGGGTGGGATGCAGGGATGCCATGGTCTCTGTTTAAAATTCAACAGCACAATTATCACAAAATGCAGTGAGCAGCAAACCTTCAAGTAATGAATAAGAAATGCTGAAAGTAATGACTAAATCAATAACCTCTATATCCTGAAGTATGTTCCATGAGTCTTACGTGAAATATCAATAGTTATTTATCACGTGAAAAGACTTATTTAACTTTCAACAGATGGCTAAAAGAAAAAGGTCATCAGACTAAATGATATACTCACCCTAATGCACACACTCAACTTCCCTGAAATTAAATCACTTGGCCATCACGTCTGATCTTGCTCGTTTAACACTTGAAGAACTAAATCTCTACATTCGGACCCAGATTGTTTCCAGCTTTCATCCAATGTATACTCTGCAGTTCCAGGGCCAGATTCGTTGGTATGCTCTGGTAATTTTACATTACATCAACTATGCTATTCATCCAATGATGTCACTTCCTGGCTCATTAGCTTAATAAGTAAATTTGTTAGTTTTTATGGTGCTACAGGGCTGCTTGTGTTTTGTGAAGCTATAGACTAACATGACTAACCCTTTGAGACTAGCGATTATAGTGACAGCATGTGTTACTATAGAGCGCAACCTGAGGCCTACAAGACATCTCATGTACCCTTGCCCAGGTGCGGGGTTGCTAGATTCCTACTTTTTCCTACTGGTATTGTTAAAGTGACACACCCAGGCAAACCAAGGGCATGTGATGTGAGGTGCATGCTCATTGCACGCAACATTGACTGAGAGCTGTGCAATCCTTCTCAAGGCAAAGTCAGTCAATGCACACCTGCTATTCTACTATGCAAGTGCCATTAGCAAAACTATCCAATCCCAGGAGACCGTCTTGGTTATGACAAATTTGCAGCCCACTGAGGTGAAAGAGAACCACTCCATGGCCCACTCCCTAGCCTAGGTTGTCCATGGCTGTTTATAGCTCCTTCCCCCAGTTATGGAATCAGCTCTCTTGTCTTATGCCGGCATTGTGGGCCCGAGCAAGTCTCCCTCTAGTGGTTGGCACCACACAGCAGAAGGGACAGATCCTTGGCGGCATGATTTAGGCCTGGCCTACACTACGCAGGTAAGTCAATTGTAGATATGCAATTCTAGCTATTGCAGTTGCATAGTTAGGACTGAGTTATCTGCTTGACTTACCCCACCATCTTCACAAAAGGAGGATGACAGGAGAAACTCTCCCATTGACCTTTCTTCCTCCTCACGATATCAAGGTGTACAGGGGTCGACTGATGACCCCAGATAGTTTGATTTTGATGTCTCTACCAGGCATGCAAAATTTAACTCCGGAAGATCAACCCTGACCAGGCTGAACTTCCAAATAGTCTAGACGTCCCATAAGTCCCCTTTCTCAAATGATAAGGCATGTACTGTTGCTTCTCAGGGTCTGTCTGCCCTGTCAACCTAGGTCTGTGGAACCTCAGCTTGTGGAGTTGCTCTGTGCTTGGGCACCAACAACGCGTTATAAACCTGGTTTTACACTTGCTGAAACCAGGTCTCACAGCTCTGCTAAGGCATCCATACAACTCTATGAAGACCTTTTGACTTGGCTCCACAGCCTGAGCTGTATCCATATGGCAGAATGACAGGGTTTAGACTACACTCTTAGCAGGACTGGGATCTGACACATCTGATCATCAGAGTGCTAGGTCTAGGGTCCTGAGTGCTCACTGACCCACAGCAGACTGACTTGTTGTTGTCTTTGTTTTGGTATTCCATAGTTCTGGGTTAAACTTCAGTGTGCCTAGTAAATGAATCTGTCTCCAGTGGTGCTACAGATATAGAGTCAGCAGGGTGAGTTGTCCTGAGAGATTTTCTTAGGCCTGGAGCCTACAGGAGCTCATGAAGAATGACTATAGTGACCACAAACACAGCTTCAGGGAAACTTGTTTATCTGCTTATTGAAACATGTAATAAAGACTACGGTACAATTGCCAACATATTCACAAAGCCTGGGAGGACCTATATAACACCTAACACTGGATTCATACTCGTCTTCGCAAAGATATCATGGAATGGGGTGGATAGCTCCACAGGCAGCCATCAGTACAGAATCATCTACTGATGTAGTCTTCCTCCTTATCCCTACCAGAGAATTATTTTTAATCCTACGTTCTGATGATTCCTACTTCCCTTTACATATATATGATGTTTTCAGCCCCTTTTTTCTTAGCTGTACTTCAACACCCCATAAACGTTGTAGTGCCCCACTTTTTATAGCTTGTCTTCATAGTGCCACTTATTCTCCTTAGCATTATTGTAAATGTGTCCTACGCTAACCTACATAGATAGCAGAAATTCCTATGATGTCACAAATTGGGTGTCTTGTTATGGGTACATGGTAGCATATTTTTTCTGAAAATCACACACTGCACATTCTTGAAAATTTCTTGGTACAGGGTAAGCCCTGGGTCACACATTTATGTCAACCTTTATTAAGTCTAAGGCCTAGTATGACCAATCTGAAATATTACAGGCCTTGGCTTGTAGGCCTTGCATCACAGCCTTACTTTGGTTGTATATCTCATGTATGCTTAACTGAAATACTTACCTGTCTTATGCTCCTATGATACCATCCTACTTAAACCTCTTCATCCCATATTAATTGATTATACTTAACCACAACAATAAATCCCCTATTAAATGAAATACTACTAAGTTTGTGTGCGGACAGAATGGGTGGTTGGGCCCAATATTGGTTCAGATCCCAGCATTCCCACATGGCCTAGACACAGCTAGGAGACTGGAGTTCCATCTTCATTGATGATTGCAATTTATCACGACATCATATGCAGTTGTGGCTCACACAAACATGATGCTATTCAAAAGCGGTATCTCATTTACTAGTCGGTCTGGTCTTTAGGATATAGCTTGGTGAGCACAGCTGAGGATTAACAGGAATTTTAAAGGGTACCCCAATGAGTGCATGGAGAGTTGCTTTTGGGGCTGGTCAGTCTGGAAGCTATTTGCAGAGTATTACAGAAATTGTATTAAACCTAACTTATGAACGATGCTATAGATTTTTAGATGCCCACAGTTGGCACTCTGTTTATTAACTAACTATCTATAGACATGGCTTTTACACAGCACTCCCAATAGCTTCTACAATGCCCCATTTAAACCATTTACATAAAACCACAAGACTTGATATGGCTCCACTGAGCATGACCCTCAGAAATGCTGTCCCGATCAGAGGACTATCTGTTATCCTACCAGACCGATGGAACATAAAGAAGTTAAGGACTTCAGAGAAACTTCTAAAAACAGAGGCCAGAGCTGCTAAAATAATTATTTGAAAAAAAAAAAACACATTGAAAATCCAATTATAAGTTGAATGGTCATTGAACCAGCAAACCTAGAAAAGATTGTGTTGTGCATGAAAGGGAAAGCCAAGATCTTTGAAGAAATTTGGGCTTTGTTCTTAAAGTTACATGATTAATTAGAGATAAGACGTGGTTCAAAATCCTTCATTTATTTGTAATTCCCAAGAGTTACTTGCTTTAACTCAGCTTTATGTGCAACATTTTGGCTGCATCTGTCTCTTCCTCCCCCACAACTTCAAGCACTTTCTTTCCTCTGTTACTTTTAGAAAATTAGAAGACTTAGAAGCGGGGATCCATTTTTTCCTTTTATCTCTTATCCATATATAGCATACCAAGACATTTGGATATAAAATGGTAAGCACGCTGATATTTATCTACTTTATGTAGATCTCGATTGATTTTTGTGTTACATTGGAAGGTGTCTGGGATATTTCCAACTTTCTAAATAAGAAAATCCTAATTAGCTACAATGGGACTGCTACCTGGGGATGTGATTCTGCACCATTGGAGTCAACTGAGTCCCCCTTTTTTAAATCTAAGATATCGACGGGTTAATAAATGAGTTCGTTAGCAAAGAAAGACTTCAATTTCCAAAACCAGACTAACAAAAGCTCAAACAATTTTAAAAGAGGCAAACTAATGTTCATTACAATCTGTGTTTTGATGTCTGGCTAGCCAGCCATGGTATTTTTCCCAGTGTGTGCTGGTTAAATGATTTAGTGCCCCATACAAAATTAATCTATTAAAAAGAGTAATCTCATTACACATGTATTGCTTACATAATTTTAAACTAATTACACCACAGCTACTCTTAAATGATTCCTATATAATTGTAAAACTTGAAAAAATAGCTTTACTGTTCAATTGATATTTCATTATCATAAAATGCCTCTCTCAGTAGATCTAAATTAAACCCTTGTAGAAAATACTGCAGGGTTGAATAAGTGTGACTTGTAATTAAAAGGGAAACTCAAATAATTTAAGGATGATATTTAATGCTAGACTTGTAGTGATCAGAAAGGCAAAATGGGATTTCAGTGGGAGCTGTGACTGCCAGAGCAGGTCTGACAAACACTAGGATTTGGTTGACTTGTTTGATAATTTTTGAATTTCTTTCTATATTGAGCCTTTTCTGGTAAGGCTATGATCTTCTGTTGAGAGTTATGCATGTCTACAGCATGAAAAGAAGTGTGAACATAGCCAGTTTTCCTATGGTAGCACAAGCCCGGGTTTATGGACCTGGACAGGGAAGTTCGGTGCTGCCAGTATCATTATACCTATTTTACAGATGAGGAAACCAAGACACATGATGGTGCAGTGATTCACTCTAGCTCTCACAGGGAACTGCAGTAAACAGACTTGATCCTGGATCTAGGGCTATGCCCACACTAGCCCAAAAGATTGACCCTTCCGGGTTCGATTTCATGTGCCCCTGCCAGATGCATGAGATCCACCTCACAGGGTTTGCAGTCAACTCCTCTGTTCCTCATGAGACACAAGGAGTAAGGGAAGTTGATGGGAGAGACTCTTCTGTCAATCTTCTTCAGTCTGGATATCGAAGTAAGCCGAGTGCCGATATATCGATTTTAGCTATACAATTGCTGTCGTTAGAATTCCGTATCTGCAGTCAACTTACTTTGCCTATTGTGGACATAGACCACGCTTCCATTCTACCCACTTCTTTGTCCTCTGAGTTCTCCCCACCTGCCGTAACCAGGCCTTTGTCTGAAAGTTTTCTGCCCACCAAAGCTGTGATACAGAAAGAAGCTGAAAAATGAGGGCAACAAGCAAAAAAAATTAATAGGCACTCTTAGAACTCAATTTTCACAGCCTAAGATTCATAATGCAGCGTCACTGGTATAACTACAGTGGTTTGTAAAAGGGAGACTATGGCAGGTTTTGATGGGCCAAAATAAACAAGACCCTTTCCCTATTTTTCAACTGTTGTGTTGTGTTACCGAGTCTGGGATCATGTCAGCTTGTGTCAGCCACATCACATTACGGCATGTAAAGCTACAAGATTGATTTCCAGCCAGATGTCTTTAATTTGCAATCAGCTGAACAATGACATTCTGAAACAATGTTATGGGAAGCTTCAAAGGACAACTGCAGTAATTAGCAGTAAAAACTGAGGTAGTTAAATAGCTATTTACTAACTAAGGGCTAGAGTCTGAAAAGGTCTCATTTGGCTGCCCAGAGGAGTCGAGGAAAACAGAGATTCACATGTCTGCATTAGACTACCCAAGCTCTCAATTCCAAGGTATTAGGAAAGTGTAGGGTAGAGAGGATAGAAAGTGCACTGGCAAGTAAATGGCAGCGTGCACTACTGGAGAAAGCATGTCCTGGACTCCAAATATCTGTGCTGGATTCCTGACTCAGACACTGCTTGATGACCATGGGCAAGTCACTAGCCCTTCCCATGCCTCAGTCTTTCCATCCCTAAAACAGGGATAATGATGCTGAGTATCTTTTATAAAGTGCTTTCAGATCTTCTGGAGAGATAGGCATATTTATGAGCTGTGGAGAGAAGCTAAAACTTCATACGCAGTTGATTTTTTGTAATGGTTGAATGCAGGACATTGGGATGAGGAAGTGACTCCCTACATTTTAAACATAGATAAATGATTTCATCCGATGTCTCAGTTCAGAGGAAGTGATACACGAGGAGGAAAAAAAGCTCTAGAAAACAGTAGTTTACAGTGCGGTTGTAGTTGTGCCAGTCCCAGAGCATTATGCAGACATGGTGGGTGAGGCAATATTTTCAATCACCCCAAATACCATTGGTGACAGACGCAAGGTTTCCAGCCATCCAGAGCTCTTATTCAGGCCTGGGAAAGGTAATCCCAATATCACTTTTAGCATCTAGAAATATTTTGAATTCAAGTTCCCATGGTTGTCTTTTAAAAGTGTTGTACAGGCTTCCTTTTGAGGATGAGGACTGATAGGTCAGGTAGAATGATCACTCTGTGAAAAGCACTTAACCACAGCTGACAGAGTGTTTTGCTCTTACCATTTTCCCATGTGAGTTCATTCGAAAGTGTGGAGCTTGTCTCTCTTCACCCGTTTAGTTGTTACTGGGCTGCAGAGTGCTCTGAGATACACCATCCATTGTGATAGGCATGTGTAGGATGCATGGCTCTAGAAAGGTGTTTTGTGAGCGTGTGGATCATCACGGTGGAAACGTGTCTGCAGATTTTGTATTTTGTTCGGTGAGTTGATATATATATATATATATATATATATATATATATATATATATATATATATATATATATGGATATATCTGAATATTGTGTCCAGTTCTGGGAACCACATTTCCAGAAAGATTTGGAGATAGTCCAGAGAAGAACAACAAGAATGATTAAAGGTCTAGAGAACATGAGCTATGAGGGAAGACTGAAAGAATTTGGTTTGTTTAGAAAAGAGAAGGCTGAGAGGGGATATAATGGCATCTGTCAAGTACCTAAAAGAGTGTTACAAGGAGTAGGGAGAAAAATTGTTCTTCTTGGCTTCTAAGGATGGGACAAGAAGCCTTAAACTCCAGCAAGAGAGGTTTGGTTGGACATTAGGAAAAACATTTTATCTGTTAGGGTGGTTAAACATCAGAATAAATCACCTAGGGAGGTTGTGGAATCTCCATCACTGGAGATATTTAAGAGCAGGTTGGAAAGACATCTGTCAGGGATGGTCTGGACAGCACTTGGTCCAGTTCTAGTGTTCTCTGATTCTATGATTCAATAAGTGATATTTTCAGCTTCTGGATAGACAGTTTAAACTCCAGCCTAAATGCCCACTCCAACTTTAACACCTCCCATCTATCCATTAGACTCCCTTATAATGCTCTAACATCAGCTTCAACTTCCTGGATATTCAAGAAACCGTGCATCACCACATCTGCCTTCACAGATCCAGTAACAACCCCAAAACACACCAAGCAATCTGCTATCTATAGCTAGGCACTCAGACACCACAGAATGGCTACGTCTACACGTGAAGCCTTATTTCGATGAATAACGTCTACACGTCCTCCAGGGCTGGCAACGTCGATGTTCAACTTCGACAATGCGCGGCACCACATCGAAATAGGCGCTGCGAGGGAACGTCTACATGCCAAAGTAGCACACATCGAAATAAGGGTGCCAGGAACAGCTGCAGACAGGGTCACAGGGCGGACTCAACAGCAAGCCGCTCCCTTAAAGGGCCCCTCCCAGACACACTTGCACTAAACAACACAAGATACACAGAGCCGACAACTGGTTGCAGACCCTGTGCATGCAGCATGGATCCCCAGCTGCCGCAGCAGCAGCCAGAAGCCCTGGGCTAAGGGCTGCTGCCCACGGTGACCACAGAGCCCCGCAGGGGCTGGAGAGAGAGCATCTCTCAACCCCCCAGCTGATGGCCGCCATGGAGGACCCGGCAATTTCGACATTGCGGGACGCGGATCATCTACACGGTCCCTACTTCGACGTTGAACGTCGAAGTAGGGCGTTATTCCGATCCCCTCATGAGGTTAGCGACTTCGACGTCTCACCGCCTAACGTCGAAGTTAACTTCTAAATAGTGCCCGATGCGTGTAGCCGCGACGGGCGCTATTTCGAAGTTAGTGCCGCTACTTTGAAGTAGCGTGCACGTGTAGACACAGCTAATATGCTCTGAGGAGAGAGACCCGGATATATTCCTTAGCAGGTTCAAAACAACCTTCTGCAAATAAGGACACTCCAGTAGCGAAAGAGATCGCACCATGGAATGGGCCACCCAAATAATCTGCTTCAAAACAGAAATAAAACCACCTCTAGCCATTCACCCATCGATATCAAGCACCCCGTTGGACCTCCTATGGGGTGTGCTGAAACAACTAAAATCCATACTTAGTGGAGACCCCATCCTGAATAAAATTATCTCTGAGGGCCATGAGTCCCCTTTTCCCAGCCATTGGAAGTTTCAGTGTCCCAGTCTGTGCCACTTCCTGCACCTCCCATTGGTCATGAATGGCAATCCACAGCCAACAGTAGCTGTAAGCAGCTGTAACTTTGGAGGCACAGGAAAATAAAGTGCTTTGTGACCCACAGGTGACTTATTGCCCACCCTAATCAAGACCATAGCTGGTAGAAAGACCTCCAATTGTATCATTTCCACAGCTAAACTGCTCTGCTGGTTACTTACTCTCACTGTTAAAAAGTTGCATTTTTATTTCAATTTTTTTCTCTCTCACTCTCATCTCTCAGCCTTTGCACTTTTCTCTACTGTGTAATGAAAAGGACCCTCTAGTGTCAGCTCTCTGCTCCGTGAGCTTCTCAGGGAGGAATAAAGTGGATGAAACCAGCACAGAGCGGGTGACACTCAGATCTCTCAGCAGCCACCAGCTCTGTTTCTCCACGGCTGTGTGTTCTCTGGAGACTTGTTTGAACGTCACACAGGTCTCATCCCCTCCCTTCTAAAACAACCCTGACTCATCCTTACAGACTATCTTAGCTTTTTGCCAAGCTCCAGTCTCAACAGCTAATGAAATTACTGTCCCTGACCATCTGCTCAGATCTCTTATTTATGCTGGGTTAGTTATTTACTCTTCTCTCAGGAGTATGCCTCAGACAGCGTTCCAACTCAGCCTTCTCTGAACCTAAGCGGACTCTGACTAGAACAGGTTCCCTGCCTGAATTCATTAGTAAGGGCCCACCATTCCAAATGAAATTTAGAACAAAAAGTTTTCCCTTTTTCCTTCTTTGACTAAACTGACTTTAACTATTAACCAAGAAGTTGCCATGCTTTCAAATCACATGCATCTACAGCAATCCCCTCTGTAAAGGATGTTGTAGAGGGTTTTACTCAGTTCCCATTTAACTCTACAGAAGGACAACCCCTGACATCCTCCAGAGTAGGGACTGGGAGTTACAGAAAAGCATGCTGCATAAAGCTCCCTCGTTCTGTGAGGGCTGGGGACAGGTCTCTCTCCATTACGTCTAGCTATATTAGGGGAGAGAAGTCATTGAAGTGCCATTAGCTCTCACTCTCAATTCCACTCTATCCCTTTTACTGTCTGTACTAAGGCGGGAGTGACACAAAGAGGATCTAGAAGCCCCATGTCTCATTGGAGGATGGTTGCCCTGGCACAGGCACAATGTAGGCAGGTCCAAATCTCTTCTCTGAGGACCCCCTCAAAAGCCCTGGTGTAGGGACTGGGCCGCTGCTGGGCCTGGCAGAAAGAGTGGTAAGTCAAGGCCAGGGCTACAGCACACTAATCTGTAGAGTAGTAACAGAGAAGGAGCCGTGCTTGTCTATATATTATCAAAACAAAAAGCAGTCAAGTAGCACTTTAAAGACTAGCAAAATAGTTTATTCGGTGAGCTTTCATGGGACAGACCCACTTCTTCAGACCGTAGCCAGACCAGAACAGACTCAATATTTAAGGCACAGAGAACCAAAAACAGTAATCAAGGAGGACAAATCAGAAAAAAATGATCAAGGTGAGCAAATCAGATCATTTTTTTCTGATTTGTCCTCCTTGATTACTGTTTTTGGTTCTCTGTGCCTTAAATATTGAGTCTGTTCTGGTCTGGCTATGGCCTGAAGAAGTGGGTCTATCCCACGAAAGCTCACCAAATAAATTATTTTGCTAGTCTTTAAAGTGCTACTTGACTGCTTTTTGTTTTGGCAATCTGTAGAGGTTCTGGATGGTACATCAGCCCATAGGGCAGATCAGGGGAGGCTGCCATAACTTATGAACTGCCCTGAAGGCATATGTGTAACACTGCATGCCTCTGGATCCAATGCAACAGACCGGGACTGGGCAGGAACAAAGATGGTTTAAAGCCATCCTACCACTCCTGCCCTTGGATTATGAATACTGTTCTGAGATTCTGTGATGAGAATCTACACAACAAATTTATCTCCAAGGGTAGAAAGTGCTAGGTTTACAAGAGGGCTTCTCCCATCACCATAGCAACCATCTCTTGGGAATAGGTAGTACCTACATCGATGTCAGAAGCTTTATCATCAACATTAGTAGATCTTTCACTAAGCAGCATAGCAGTGCTGAGGGGTAGATAAACTCTAAAAGGAATGGTGCATAATCTCCCCCAAGGTTTTGTTGAGCAAGTTAGCCACTTCTTGTTGATTTTTGAGAAGTTAAATTATCATTTTTCTGAAAAAGGTGAGTACTGAAAGCCAGACTTTTGCTGACTCGGTCTTGCTGCCTGCTTGATCCAAGGATTGAATTAGACACAAATTCTCAAATGGATGGATTCATTGGGTTTCAAACTTGCATTGCAGCAAGGGGAAAAAATTGCAGTGCAACCTTAACGCACCAGAGAATTTGAACTCTAAACTCAGCATGTGACAAATATTTTTTAAAAAAAAATCAGTGCATTTTGAGATAAGGCAACTCAGATTCCAACTCAGTCTCTGGAGTTCTGAAAGGAGTGGGTCCAGGAAATCCATAAACAACATGAAACATGGAACATTATGTATCCATTGGAGGCCAGAAGGGATGTGAAAGTTATTAAAATCTTTGTTATTACTATATACTAATTGAACTTTCATATTACAACAGTATTGTACACCGTTTTATTATGGCTATAAAACAGTGGCTGCTTCATTGAAATTGCAGCTTTGAGTTAGCTCTACTGTTGACGTTTTCTGACATTACGAGTCCTCCTGAACTTGTTGAAATGAGTTGACAGTATCAATTCAACACATTCCTTACTTTTAGAAGTAATATAATTTTGGCTTAACTTTTTTTTTTGTACTGGATTCTGCTGTCATTGCTGGAAGTTCCATTATATGAAGCAAACACTGGAGATGAATACCTGATTTTAAACTGAATGCCATTCTGACAATTTAAAACTGATTTGAAATGCCATTGAGGTAATGCAATAAAAGAGAAAATTACTTCTCTTGAAGTAGCCACAAATATTTCATAATACATCAATGCATATATTGGAAGCGCAATTTCATAAATCAGCAGATGCAGGCAGAAAACATAATATGCTTCCCACCAACTCTCTGATTTATAGAATTTTTTTTTTGGCCTCGGACAGTGAGAACACAGAACGGAAAAAGGTGACAAACTTGGTCATTTAAAGCAAGAATTAATCTAAGCCATCCTCTGCCAATAATAATATCTTGCACTTTGAACACCTATCACATTTCAACAGAGCTCAAGACATTTTAAAGAATATCAGTCATTAGGACAGGAAAAGGATCATGTGACCATTTGTCCCAGCTGGAACAGAGGACATATCCAATAGAAATAAATGGACAATCTCCCACTGATTTAAACTTGCTCAGAATTCTGTCCTGTCCAAGAACTTAGGAATGAAAGGGATCTGTTCTATTCTCCACCCAGAACCAAAGAACCCAAGTAACAGCAGTTTAGAATGGATGGAGTTATACCTGTAAGGAGAGAAAACTCAGAATGGAAGTCATCATATGCATGGAAAGAGCATATCAGACTTGAGATGTTCATGTAGTAAATGTTTAATATATCAGACCTGATTAGGCTTCTGTGACGGCCACAAGGGAAGAGAAGTTCCATAGAAATCCATGGAGTTACACTGAGGTGCAAGAAGAGAATTAAATACATCTTGCATTCATATCAAAGAACTTTATAAGGAACTGCAGACTTGTCTTTTGGAACAGCATTCTAGAGTAAGACAAGACACTTATTTCATAATAGTGTGAATAATTCTGTAGAGCTATTTTGCAGATTTTAAGCACAGACTTTCTTTCTATTATTTGCTTTTTTAATTAGTTAAGCTTTACTTTGGTAGTAAGTAGTTTGATAGGTTTAGATCCTCTTCAGTATAAGATACATTATGACTTTATAGTAAAAGCTTTATGAGTAATGCTGGGGAAAAGCTGAATCCATCCTCATCTTCCTGCGGGCAGCTGTAAATCCATCAATGTTTCTTTTGGCATTGGGTGGGGAAGGTTGTTTGAAAGAAATACATGAAGAAGACTACAAAAGGGTAGCTGCCTTCTAAACACTGCCTCAGGGCCAAATGGGCTGCTGAATTTGCTTGCCCCTTTCTCCCTCCTGCAGGGTCCCTTAATAACTCCACGCCACTTTTTTTCATGGCTAATACCATCCTGGACTAGCCTTGGTTTAAGAGACACAGTTCAAAAGAACTCTCAGGCTTCTCAAATAAAATTAACCACTGGAACAAAAATGCTTACAAGCAGCTTTGGCATCTTCTAGCCGGACTTCTGTCTCTTGGTTCCAGGCCCAACACAGTCAGAAGTATTCTGGAGAGCTTCCTGTTCATTGCAGGTTTTCTCCAATCTCTGCTACGGCACTCTATTGTGTAAGGCCCAGGCGCCTTCCCTTAAGCCCAGCTGAGCAACTGGTAATAAGTCACAGCCGCACTGACTCCTTTGCCCTCTTAAGAGGGCCCTGCACCATGAGAGAAAGATCAGTACCTTCTCCTATGGCACGTTATTGGACACTAAAACATCATCTGACTCTTATGTTACAACCATAGCATCATAGCATCCGAGGGCTGGAAGAGATCTCAGGAGGTCATTGAGTTCAGCCCCCTGCCCAAAGCAGGATGAACCCTAGCTAAATCATTCCAGCCAGGACTTTGCCATGGCAGGACTTAAAAACCTCTAGGGGTAGATTAAGCATAGTTAATCTCAAATCATTACAGTTGTTTTACTGGGGTACAAGCAGATATACATAGGAGAAATGGGGTGAGCATCAGTAAAAGAAAAATAAGATGGTTGTCAGAGATGGTAAGTTCTTGATGGCGAATGTACTGACCTATCAAAGAGTCCCCTTAAGGAAGTAGTAAAAGTCTTAGTAAGACCAAGCAAAGAAGGATAATCTTGTGATTAAAGCACAGGACTGGAACTCAGCAGATGTGGCTTTTATTTCCAGTTCTACAAGTGACTTTGTGTGACCGAGCTTAAGTCACTTGTAGCTGTGCAGCAATTATAGTTGAAATCATAACATAAAGGTGTATGAAACTGATAGAAGAAACACAAGAGATCTATAGGCCTACATCTCTAGGTAGGGCTCTACCAAATTCAAAGTCCATTTTAAACATAGCATTTAAAAAATCTTCAATTTCACAGCTTCCGATGTCTAAATGTTAAATGTTGTGGGTTGTCACAAAGCAGTAACGTGCTTTTTAAACCAGCAAAATCTAAACTGTAAAGCCATTGAGTCCCAGCAGTTCTGCAAATGGGGGTCCAGAGCAGGGGGGCTGACAGTCATTGAAGGCCCTGGAGCAAGATGTGAGGGGGACCCAGCTCTGTGCCCCGGAAGGTGCGGAGCCAAGCATAGAAGGAGCAGGGCCTAAGGCAGTGGCGCCGAGGTGATTCAAAGGAGCCAGGAGCTCCGGCCAGTATCACTACGGAAGTAGAAGCAGCAGCTGCCAGAGCTCTGGCACCTTTGAAATTCTGGGCTCTGTGCAACAGCCCCCGTTGCCCATTCAATCAGTGGGCCTGGTTCTGACCCAAAAGAGAGTCACAAGCTCTGTTCCTGGTAAACTGGGCTCATGGGCAACCATCCAGGAGAGGTTCAATTGCCACCCAGCCGATAAGCACAACACCCACAGTGCCCACAGCTGGCAGTAAGCAATTCCATTGGTGGTTCACATCCACGCATGCCTGGATGAACATAATAAAATTTATTCTGCATGTGGATGGAAAAAAATAGAGGGAATATTGATCACGAAGCTTCTGGAGTCATGCTACTTCCATTCGTATTTCTGTGCAGCCTAAAGAGCTAGGAGGATGGAGGCTGCTGTCTGAGCGCCGAACTCTGAAGGCAATGCAGAAGTAAGGGTCACCATACCATACCAAGCTCCTTCTTTCTCTCCTTGTTTGCCTGTACACAGCCTATCCGGTGTCTGGTCAAAGAATATTTCAGACAGGTAAGATTAGAGGAAATAGAGGCCACCATTTTCATAAGTACCATGTGATTTTGAGGTAGCCAAAGGTATGACTGTTGTTGAGGTGGATCCTTAAAGGGATCGGACTGTTCATGAGGTGGAATCTTGAAGGGATCGGACTGTTCTTGGGGTGGATCTTTAACACTTCCTGAAAGCTAGACTCCTTGAAGACTGTCTCAGATTGCTCACCTGACAAAATAAGAGCTAAGAATCACTAGTCACTGGTTGGCCACAATTTTGTTCTTGGGCTGGGATCTTTCATGATTGCTGAACTGGCAAGATCATTATAAACTCAACAAAACTTTCACTCTCCACCACTGTTTCTTTTGTCTGCTCCAAATCTGAAGAAGTGGGTTTTACCTACAAAAGCTCATTACGTAATTTATTAGTCTTTAAGGTGTTACAGGACTGCTTTTTTATGTTCCTTATCTAACTGATTCAAAGGCCATCAAACTTCTGATTCCTCATGACCCTCTTGGCCACACTTGCTGTTGGAGTCCAGCCAAGCTCCCTCATCTGACACACTCCAAGCTATAGAATTTTAATCACAAAACTGCAATGCAATCTCATTAAAAAGAAAGAAAAAGGCTTTCCAACTATGCTAATTGACTTTAATCAAAGGTGATGTGTGATACACACAGCATGCAACTGTGGCAAGGAAGGACCAGAAGAGTAAAAACACCTCTTAAATCTAAATTATATTAGAAACAGCAGCTTAGATTATTCCCAATATCCTCAAACACATCTCTACACCCTGAAATTTATCTTAAGATTTCCAAATGCATTAGCGGCTTGTGACATGACAAGTGACATGTTTTATAAGATAATAGTCCTCTGAAAAGATATTCAGTAACACTTGCATTTTCATTACTGAGTTGCTACCTTCTTTGTACCTGCAGGGGAAGGATAGGTTTTGGCATATCAGCAATTATGTTATTTGGAGTTTTTCACCAATTTGCTAAGTGTCTGCTTCACTTTCAGCCCCAATCTGCCTCATGGAATGTACAATAGAGCCTTCATAAAGCAGTCATTTCAAACCACTCTTCTGTATTTTATCCATTGGTGTTTTCATTTCCCATGCTTGGAGAGATGATTTTTCATCTGTACTTAGCACAGATATATTATGTCCTGAGTTCCAGACCTGATGCCTCCTTCCGTGTGCTACCTGATGAGACCTGGACCATGGTGCTGAATGTAGTTGGCATCACTACAATCTGTGCCACAACACCGCCCTTAATAAGCACCCCTCACCAACAGCCTTACTGCTACCCCACAGCAATCATGCCCAGATCCCCATTGTCTTGACGACAGCATTCTCATTGGGCCCCTGCCCCACAGAAAGACCCCAATAGGAAGCAGAAGCTATCTGAACAATAAGCTGTTTCTGACTTGGCACCCTACAGAGGGAATCATAGAGTGATAGACTCATAGTGCTGGAAGGGACTTCAGGAAGTCATCTAGTCCAACCCACTGCTTCAAGCAGGATCCACCCCCATTAAGTCATTCCAGCCAGGACCTTGTCAAGCTGGGACTTAAAAACCTCAGGGGATGGAGGATCGGCCACATCTCTAGACAACACATTCCAGTGCTTCATCACCCTCCTGGTGAAGCTGTTTTTCCTAACATCCAACCTACCCCTCTCCTTCGTAACTTCAGACCATTGTTCCTTGCTCTGTTATTTGTCACCACTGAGAACAAATTTCTCTCCATCCTCTTTAGAGCTCCCCTTCAAGAAGTTGAAGGCTGCTATTCTCTTCTGTAAACTAAATAAGCCCAAATCCCTATTTTTTAATGACCTTACCAGTTGTGCCAATCCACCCTGTCGGAGTGTATCTCCTGCCTACTGGCCTTTCTGTGAATGCTGACCACTGCTCTGGTCTGCCCCGGCCCACTTCAGTGTGGGTGTTAAAATGCAGTAGAGAGGGCTCCGGCGAGAAAGTCAGCAGATCTCAGTTTACTTGCCTTTGCCTCTGTTTCATCTCCCATCTTGGTCTTGTCTATGTAGAATGTAAATTCCTCATGATAGGAACTCTGTACAGGGGTGTGTTTATACATTACCTAACTTAGTTGATCTTTGACTGTGGTCAAAGACTCCTGTGTTAGTATAACACAAATGATAAGTAGCAATAACACTTACCACAGGGCTTCTGAGGTTAGGAATGAGTGCATCTTATTTTATTGTGTTGCAGTGGTCCTTGAGTCATTTATCTAGATTGGGATCCCACTGCATGAGACACTGCATAGATATAATAAAAAGATGCATTGTCAGCACTTTAGAAAAAGACTACAGCATAAGACAAGAGATCTATATCACAGCAGGAAGCTAAAGGTGGTGAATATTGACTACCCCATTGTGAACATCATGAAAGAAATGAGTTTTATATCAGAAGAGAAATCATATATTGAATTTATGGTTTTGATCATAGATCCCTTTTCCCTCTGAAACAGGTAGTACGTATGCATCTGAATCAATACTGCATCCAAAACATTGTCAGTGGAACTAACGGGTGCATAATCCATTTTCTCCTTAAACAAATTGATTTTCTGCAAGCTTCAGTAGCTTTCATCTAAAAAATTACTTCTTGCCTGCATGCTCCAACAGCTTTGCATTTACATGCTGACATCTTCTCTTGTTTTTCATGACTGGACATGTCTAACCGACCCAAGCAGCTCTACATTTGCATTAATGCATTTAACACTTAGTTCAAGCACATTCCCTTTTTGTTTACCTTTGAGCAGCTGAAATCAGCTAAGCAGATCTCCAAACCTTATGTTGCTACAATGATCAGTGACCTTTTATCACTCCTACATTGTTATTCCTAGTAATATACTTAACTTTCATTTATATAGGTATAAAAAAGGAAGAAAAGCCACAGGTATGATTTCCAGAGCCATGGAGCATTTACTGTCGCCGTGGAAGTCAACATAAGCTGCAGCTGCTTTGAAAATTTGGCAAGTATAAAAAATTCAAAGAGCCAATATTAAGATCCAGTGCCAGAGTTCTACGTATCCCTTGCTGCAAAGGAGCATCTCTTCTGTAAGAGCTCAGTGTTGTTCAATGGTGCACACACTGCAGTACTAGCACTTGTCTTCATATTGCTGGAATTTTAAACGCTCCAGCGATAGTATCCTGCCCCACTTAAATGAAAGACATAACTCCTATTGACTGCACTGGGAGCAGGAGTTGACTTCAAGACATGTAAGCTATACATCGTTCTGGGGAGGGGATAAACCTGTTCTTCAGAGACAAAGGATAAGCTAACTCCTCTAGCCAGTTGCCCTCAAAGCTGGTATATAATCACCTGTGAGGTGACAATTCTTTGACAATGAAGAGTCAGGAGTGGGTTCACCTGCTCTTTAGCAAGCAGCTCCATGGAACTTCCTCTACCATGGGTCTCTTTGTCTCCATCCTCACACTGGGAAGGAGCTTAGCCTAGGGATAACCCTGTATAATATGACAGGCCTCTAAAGAGTGAGGGGCAAAAACACCCTCAGTTTTCTCTCTCTCTCTCTCTTTCCCTTAAATTTGAAAGATGGGTGGAACCCTGGACAGACAATTTGTTCAGGCCTGGTTCAGGGCACATGTGGTAAGGGCTTTACCTTGACTAGTTTATTAAGATTTAACTGTGATGACGTGTTTTAACTTTATGTCTCTTGCAAACCATTTAGACTTTAATCAATCTATATATATGTATATTAGAGCATGACTGTCAGCTCAGTTTACAGGGAACACAGCACACCACCCCGGATACCCTTCCCCATTCACAAGCGCCGAGTCCAAGGGTAACGCTAAAGGGAGCGGGGTGGCAAGAAAGTTGTGACAATGAATTTGGGAAACCCAGATGCTAAATTCTATGATGTAAAACTTGTCCCACCCTCTCCCCAACATTTCTTTTCCAACATAGTCCCTACCTCAGTCCCCTTTTGCCCAAGTTGAAGGGTTGATCCCCACCTCCCCACTGAAAGCTAGCTGTCCTGGGTGGGGAAGTCCATGGATGCTAGCAGGTCAGTGCTTCCAGGACTACTCTTAAGGCTTTTATAACCTCGTCACTTGAAGTGACCTCACTTTGACTTGCTGGACAAGAAGGACTGCACTAGAGTGCATTGGGTAGGCTACAGCTTTTCCAGGGGTCTCTGCCCAGATGCTCTTGTTCCTTCTCTCTCACATTGCCCATTGACCTATGACTGCTTCGGAATGTTCTCCACGTTGCTGAATTCCTGGTCATCGTGGAGGCTATTTTCTCCCTCAGCGCTCTGCGTTTACAGCCTCTCTGAAGGTGGAGCTATACTTGGGCCTTCTGTTGGCACAGCAAGAGCAGGCAGGTGTGTGAAAATCCACACATCTGCCCGCTGGGGTCAAGCTAACATGATTCCCAGTGCAGACAGCACTAGCTGGAGGGAAGTGAGGCATAGCTCAGCGGGTAGAGTATTGGCCTGCTCAACTCAGGATTGTGATCCTTTTCCTTGAGAGGGCCAATTAGGGGTCTGGGGTAAACAGATTTTTTTAAAGAAGTTGTATTTGCCCCAGATGCCCTGTTCAAGGGCTGAGCTCACAACCCTGGGTTTATTATGCCAATGCTCAAACCACTGACCTGTTCCTCCCCGCAATCTATCATGGATAGTGCTTGATCCTGCCAAGTGGGCAGGGGACTGGACTCAATGACCTCTGGAGGTCCCTTCCAGTTCTAGGAGATAGGTATATATTTATCTACTTAGCGCTTGCCTCTCAGAGAGACAGGTTACCTACATGGATAGCAGAACCCTTCCTGTTGGCATGGGTTATATCTGCACTGTGTCTCTGTAGTCAGACAAGCCCTTCCCTACAAGTAGATGGCTTTCTTCTCAGATGATTTTGCATGTATCTCCTGGCCCAATCCCCCAGCTGATGCAAGTTATCAAGTTCCACTGACTTCAGTGAGTACAGAAGTGAGTTCATAAGATTGCCATTATATTGCCTGTCCTGCAAAATTATGGAATCCCCCTTCTCCTTCTCCTGCCTTGCTATAAAACTACATTTTTTCATGCTTCTTGCCTGAATGACAATTCCTACCCCCAAACCAATTCTCTTTCAATTAACAAGTAAAATTAATTTTCGCACTTCATATCCTCAGTCAAGAACAGCAGAAATGCTTAATGTTTGTCACATCTGTCAGTGTAAAAAACTCCCCACCCCCACTCACGCAAAAAAGGAGGCTCCGTTTCCAGAACTCACATCCCAGGAGCTCGTGAGAAGGTGTTTGTGTGGAATGGCTGGTGCTTGGTAGCTGCTTGTCCTCCGGAACATTAGCTTGGTGTTGCCCATTTCTGTAATTCTATTCCATTTCATTGAGACATCTAAATGCACTTCCTTTTCCATAAAAAACTCTAAAAATATCCCAGTGACAGCTCACGCAGTCGGTGAGTGAGATATGATAATGGAAATGAAATATTTTCAGAGGCCCCACCTCCAGCCCAGCAGACACTGCACACACACAAACTCCTGCTTTGCCTCTGCAATAGTCCTCCAAGACACAGAACACAGACGGAACAGTGTGAGGAAACATATCTTGACACACTCTGAGCTGCTTCTATTCCGTGGATGATTTTAGGGGTTGAGCCTCAAGGAGGTCAGTTATATTAATTGAAAATCAAAGATAAACTTTGCCTGGCATGATGTGGCTTATAATGACATTGCTGCACACAATAAATCATGCATACTGCTGGCCTAGCCTAACTGATATAATAGGAAAATGAGAATTGCCAGATAGAATCAAATCCATGGTCCTTTTAGTCCAACATCCTGTTGCTGATGAAGGCCATCACTAGTTGCTTCAGAGGAAGATGCAAGTATTCCCGCTGTGGGACAATGTGGGATAATCTGTCCCTCATAAAGGAATAAAGAGTGGTTTAAGCCTCAACCATAAGATTTTATCTCCTTTCTGATACTTTTTATGTTATCATGAACTACCTTAAGGCTTGGTCTGCACTAGGCAGATAAGTTGTTGCAGATAAGTTGATTCTAGCTACACAATTGTCATAGCTAGAATCGACTTATCTGCAATCAACTTACTTGGGTGCCCTCTCTAAGGAAGGGTGATAGGATAGTTTCTCCCATCAGCATCCCTTACTTCTCGCAATAACAAGGAGTACAGGGGTCAACTGCTGACTGCTGAAAGGTTAATTTCATGCATCTCCACAAAGCATGTGAAATCGAACCCCAGAATATAGACTCATGGCCTAACTTTAACTACTCTTGCTATTGTTATAAATATCATCTCTCTCACTCTCCCCGACCCCACCCCCGCACCCGTCTCTGGATCTTACTAAGCTCCTGGCCCCAGTGACATCGTGTGGCAGTGAGTTCCACAGTTTAATTATTCACCACTGTGAGAAATATTTCCTATTGTGAACTTTGAATTGGCCATCTTTCTGTTACATCATTCCCATCCTTGTTATTGTGCCAAGTGTGAGTGAGGTAAGACTTTAATCAAGCTGCAGCAGTTCTCAATAACTGTGAATCTGGTTTTGTTACCATGTAAATTGCACTTTAGTGGAGAACCATGTTCTGTTAAAGCTGTGCAGTAGGTAGAAATGAGGAGAGTCAGCATACACTCTACAGCCAGCCAGTTTTCTATGGATTACATTGGGGAACTATTGCTGGATGCAAAGTTTGAAAGTATCAAGCACTGATTTAACTCGACTCCTGCTGAAGGCGGTCATAAACTGCTATTGACAATGGGAATAGAGTTAAGTCAATACTGACTGCTTCGCAGGGAGCCCAGTGAGAAATGTTAGCCCCTCATTCTTCACAGTCATCATCATAGTAGGCATCCTTCAGTCTGCACAGACTATGGATCGTGCCCTTTAAAGTTTCAATTTAAGACTTCATTTACAGCGTCTATTGTGACTATAAAGACCCACACGAGAGTGACAGTCCTTGCTGCATCTCTTGCAGATGTAGTGGGTGTCTGGCAAGTCCTTATTGTGCTTTCTGTGCGCTCGCTTCTCCTCTGCTAGCTGTCTGATCTTCAACTCGCCCTTCTGAAGGCCCTTGTGTAAGCCCTGCCTCCATCCGCTGCGGTCGTCTGCTAGTTCTTCCCAGTTGTCCAGCTCAATGTCTACCTCTCTGAGGTCTCTCTTGCAGACATCTTTGTAACGCAACTGGGGGCGTCCGGGGGGTCTTTTGCCAGAGGCTAGCTCACCATACATGATGTCTTTTGGAATCCTTCCATCATTCATCCTGTGGACGTGGCCAAGCCAGCGGAGTCGACGCTGCCTGAGGAGGGTGTGCATGGTTGGGATTCCAGCTTGCTCAAGGATGGCTGTGTTGGTAACTCTGTCCTTCCATGATATTCCAAGGATGCGCCTGAGGCAGCGCAAGTGGAAGACGTTCAGCCTCTTTTCCTGGCAGGCATACAGGGTCCAAGTCTCGCTGCCATAAAGGAGGGTGCTGAGGATGCAGGCTCTGTAGACTTGCATTTTGGTGTGAGTGTACAGCTTGTTGTTATTCCACACTCTCTTGCTGAGTCTGGACAGAGTTGTGGCCGCTTTTCCGATCCTCCTGTTTAGCTCAGTGTCCAACGACAGGGTGTCAGTGATGGTGGACCCGAGGTAAACGTACTCGTGGACAACCTCTAACGTATAGTTGTCAATGCTGATTGATGGGGATTCAGCAACATCTTGACCAAGTACGTTTGTCTTCTTTAGGCTGATGGTAAGCCCAAAGTCCTTGCACGCTTTGGAGAATTGATCCAGCAGTTTTTGAAGCTGGTCTTCTGTGTGAGACACTACAGCAGCATCGTCTGTGAACAGCATGTCTCTGATGAGGACTTCTCGCACCTTAGCCTTAGCTCTCAGCCTTGCAAGGTTAAACAGTTTCCCATCAGATCTTGTGTGCAGCAAGATGCCCTCTGTTGAAGATCCAAAGGCATGCTTCAGGAGGAGCGCGAAGAAGATCCCGAACAATGTCGGAGCAAGCACGCATCCTTGTTTGATGCCGCTCCTGATTCTGAAAGCATCCGATAATGCGCCGTCTTATTGGATGGTTCCTGTCATGTTTTCGTGGAAAGACTGGATCATCTTGAGTAACCATGGAGGACAGCCTATCTTGTGGAGCAGTTTGAACAGACCATCCCTGCTGACCAAGTCAAAAGCCTTGGTGAAGTCGATGAAGGCTATGTAGAGTGGCTTTCTCTGCTCCCTGCACTTCTCCTGCAGCTGCCTTAGAGAGAAGACCATGTCAACGGTAGACCTCTCTGCACGGAATCCGCACTGCGATTTGGGGTACACCCTCTCGGCAATCTTCTGGAGTCTGCCAAGGATGACGCGAGCGAACAGTTTACCAGTGACTCTTAGGAGGGAGATTCCACGGTAGTTGTTGCAGTCGCTTCTGTCTCCTTTGTTCTTATACAACGTTACAATGTTAGCGTCACGCATATCCTGTGGAACCTCACCCTCTTTCCAGCACAGGCACAGCAGCTCATGCAGGGGTTCCAGGAGTGTGTCCGCGGCACATTTGATTACCTCTGGTGGTATACCATCCTGACCAGGGGCCTTTCCTGCTGCAATACTGTCGATGGCTGCCTTCAGTTCATCCACAGTCGGTTCTTGATCCAGTTCGTCCATTACTGGTAGGAGCTCGACGGCATCGAGGGCTGCGTCAACCACAACATTCTCGCGTGAGTACAGCTCGGAGTAGTGCTCGACCCAGCACTCCATCTGTTTGGCTTTGTCAGTGATGACTTCACCAGATTTGGATTTCAGAGGTGCCATCTTGTTCTGGGTGGGTCCTAATGCCTTCTTCATACCCTGGTACATTCCTCTGAGATTACTAAAGTTGGCACAGGTCTGGATGCTGCTGCATAACTGGAGCCAGTGGTTGTTGGCACAGCGCCTGGCTGTCTGCTGTACTGTTCTTCTGGCCTCTCTAAGTGCTTGCTGGGTACTCTGGCTCCGTGAGCGTTTGTACTCCAGGAGTGCAGCGCGCTTCTTTTCAATGACTGGAATCATCTCATCAGAGTTAGTTTCAAACCAGTCGTTCGTGTTTCTAGCTCTTCTTCCAAACACCGACAAGGCCGTGTTGTAAACTGTATCCCTCAGATGTTGCCATTTGGATGTCACATCGACGCCCCCATGGCTGCTGCGCAGATTTTCCTGGAGGGTCTCTCTGAACTTTTCAGCTTTCTCTGAGTTTGCCATCTTTCTGGCGTCAATGCGGGGCCTTCCAGCAGGTTTAGAGCGGTACAGCTTCTTGGGTCTCAGCTTGAGCTTGGAGCAAACTAGCGAGTGATCTGTATCGCAGTCAGCACTATGATAGCTGCGTGTCAGAAGGACGTTTTTGAGGTTGTTACGCCTAGTGATGACCACATCTAGTTGATGCCAGTGCTTCGAGCGTGGGTGTCTCCATGACACTCTGTGCTGTGGCTTCGTTCGGAAGAATGTGTTTGTGATGCACAGATTGTGGTATGTGCACAGTTCAAGGAGACACTGTCCATTTTCATTCGTTTTTCCCACACCGAAGTGTCCTAAGCAGGAAGGCCATGAGGCCCAATCACAGTAATACATTTCTTATTATATTTTAAGGTGCATAAGCTCTCAAGTCAGACCCACATCCTGAAAGCTTTTCCTTGACTTTCCCTAACAGAAGAAGTAAGATACAAGAGCAATCATCCCATTGGTTTGAACTCTTGAGGCAGAGCATATAAAGGTGCTCGCGAAAAGAAAGGGTTACCTCTTTCCTGTTCAGACACACAAAAGGGCTGGAACTAAGAGACAAAAAGAGAGATCAGTGTTCCCTGTAAGCTGAGCACTTGGACAGCCACCCAGAAGAGATTCATGTGCTGCCCATCTGATTAACAGAGCATCCACAGGCATCAGTATGTGCTCCTATTGGTGGTGCACATCTTCGCATGCATTGGTGCACATAATAAAATTTATTCCATCCATGGATGGAAAAAATTAAAGGGAACCCTGGTTGAGATCCCCGGGGTAAAACTGAGTTAGCCCTAAAAGACAGTCAGTGCTGACAGATTATACCACATCTCTGTCACCTTTTGGCACCATAGATCGTAACTCACCCATGCGTAGATGTTTCCTGCTTTCACCTATAAACAACTCTCTCATTTCTTTTTTCTAGTTAACAAACCCTTGGTTAATAACTCTCAGACTGGTGACCAGCATTGTCTTTGGTCTGAGATCTGAAGTACAGATTGACCTAGGGTAAGCATCTGGTCTCTTGGGACAAGAAGCAACCTGAATATTTTGTGATTTTTGGTGCAATTGAACTTTTATTACTAAGTTCAGCTTGCTGGGGTGGCAAGGGATACTGGAGAGCCCAAGGAGACTGTCTGTGCCTCCCATGGTAAGACTGGTCAAGTGCTTCAGGAGTTCACATTGGTTACTGGGTTGATGAAACCTAATAACAGACGATCCCACCAGTTTAGGGTCTCTGCGCTGCTTTGATAGTCTGCCCTGCAATTGGAATTCATGGTCATGACCAGCTCCAGACAGGGTGATGCACTGATGTTGTCTAGTAAAGAAGGAATATGTGCTATTGTCTCCTGTAGTGCTAAATGCTCACCCCTTCCTACATTGTTGCTGCATGTCCTTTAAATATCACAGGGGCATAATGGTGAAGAAGAAGAAGAAAGGTGATGTTTTAATTTATTTGTGAATTATTTACCAGGGGGACTCATGATTGCCCCCATTGCTCCTGCAGGGAATCACAACACAATCTAGATTTGCTTTATGCTATTTTGTCCTTTTCAGTCTAATCTGCTCCTGCTTTAATTTGCTCCTGGTCATAGAAAGGGTGGATAGAAATGGAGTTGTTGCCATTTCCATTAAGATTCATTCCTGCAGAATGAAGGTCACCCTGCTGCAGAAAGCCACTGCAAGGTCTACTAAGCAACTTCAGCTGCCTAGGGGGAATCAGGACATCGCAGCCAATCAGAGCATCTGTACCTCTCTATGAACCTCAGAATCGTTTTTGGTCCAGGCCTTCACAGTCAGTCCAGAAAACCATGCAAGGGACAGGGCAGGAAAAATAACTGGGGAGCGAGGAATCCACATGTGCAGAGATGCAGCAGTCTCAACACCAATTGCTTATTGCTGAAAAAAGCTGGAATTATTTCTCCAATAGCAACCAGAGGAGCTGGAAGAATTTTTGTGGTGGTGATATTAAAAAGTGTGGGTGGTAATATTGCAAACCAGGAGACTAAGTATTTCATGTTTGCTATTACTGCTTCAAGCCAGGAGCTGCAGTGCACCTCAACACCACTGATAACTAGTGGATAATCCTGGGTCCTTGGCCTGTGTTATGGGATTGGATTTTACTATCACCCTCCATCTCTGCACTAGCAAATTAGATCAGATTTTGTGATAGTCCAGTTATATAGTTTGGTGCTGGCTTCTGGCTAACTCAGCAAGTGCTCTTAGCTTAGGCAGAAGAGGCTGATTGTGTTTTGATCCAGGCCCCCCAAATTCAATCACCCCCAAAACTCCTGACCAAGGATTCACCCACAGGCAGCGTGTTGCCTGAGGATGGAATGGATTTCGCCCTCTATGATTACAGCTAGAAATTCACATTCTTCTTCATTCTATAGTTTATTACCAAAGTCCTGGCTGCCCCATCCCTGCCCCTTCTGCATGAGGCCCCACCCCTTCTGGGAACACAAATCAGCCCATCCACAACTTGCCCAAGGGCCCAGCAAATCTGACTTCCTGCTTGGCCCTAAAAGACATTCAGTGCTGACTGTATTCCATTGCTTCTCTCTCACCTTTTGGCACCATAGAGTGTTACTGCAACATGGGTCTGGTAACTAAGGGCACGTCTTACACTTATCCCCTGGCTCCTTTGCAGGATATGGTGATATTTCACAGCACATTCTCTGTGCTATGTTCACCAAAGGCCGAGAAGCACAGAGCAAGGCCAGAAAACTCCCAGTTGGGACGCAAACATGCCTCCAACTAGTTGTATGATTCTGGATCAGATGTTTAACCTCTCCACGTGATCATTAACCAGCAGCAAACACGGGCCCAGGTACAGGTTCTGCCAAATGACCTAAGCATGCCAAGTGCTGTTTATAAGGCAACCCGTCACAAAGCCCTGACCCTGGTGACCCTACAGTGTACAGGCAGGTACTACAAAATCTTTAGCTACGAGAGGTTAAAGACGTAGTGGTTGGTGTGTTCAGACTCATCACATCAGACAGATGCTGCCTTGCTGCTGCTACAGCTGCACTTGGATGGGACTTGCTGCACACACAGACGTACCTGTTCTAGCACACTATAAATATCACAGTAGCGTGGGCAGCATGTCAAGCCAGGCCAGGCAAATACCCAGGACCTCCAGTTAGGTACCTGGTTGTGGCAGCTCGCCCAGACGGACACCGGTAAGGTGTCTATTTGTTGCATTCTAGCTTGAGCAGATGTGTCTATATCAGTGGCATAGCCAAGATGGGACACGTGGAGGGCCCTGACTTCAAAGGGGTGGGCAGTGATGGGGTATGAGCCAGCCTCGGTGAAGAAATGATTGATGCTCTGACCAGAGGCTTCTGCAAAACTAGAAGGCCCCATAAAATGTTCATCCCCCACCCACACAACCCCCAACCCTCTACCCCAGCCTAGTGCTCAGGTTTGCCCCACTTGCCCTGGTACACCAGCTGGGGAGCAGAATTGAGGATTTGCAAGTTTCCATGCCCGTATCCCACTCCATGGAAGGACCACCAGGCAGGCAGAGTGGAACAAGACCCCAACCCAACTCCTCATCTGGGCAGGTGGAACGGGGCAGAAACAGAGCCAGGGCTGGCAGGGTGGGCCTGAATGCTAGGTGGGTGGGCCAAAGCCCACACAGACCTAGTTGGGGCTATGCCCCAGGCTACCCGAGAAAGAATCACCCCCCCTCACACACCAGTGTCAGCAGAGGTATAGCCTTAGGCTTTGCCTACACCAGCCTGGAAGATCGACCTGCTCACAGTCGGTCTTCCAGGGTTCAATTTTGCGCTTGGTAGGGGCATGCAAAATCAGCCTCTCCGGAGCCACAGTCAAACCCTGTACTCTTACAAGACGTGAAGAGTAAGGCAGGTTGACAGGAGAAACTCTCACATGCACCTTGTTCAGTGGGGACAGTCAACTGATCTGAGCACAGATACATCGATTCTAGCTACGTATTTGCTGTAGCTAGAATTGCATATCTGCAGTCGATTTATTTTGCCTTGAGTAGACGTAGCCTGAGTGAGGCAGTGGGATCTAATGCTCTTCCAAGTTGAGTAGCATGCTGAGAAACCAGGGGTTCTGGTCCCAGCTGTCACTGATTTCCCGTGTCATCCCAGGAAAGCTGTTTTCCTCCCATCTTTTATCTGTCTTGTGCAGGGAGGGGTCAATGGCTCCCATCTGTGGGCCTGGACAAGGAGTGCAGGTTTCTGGCTCTGTGCCCCAGAAGAGGCGGGGATCTGTGCAGAAGGTGTGGGGCCCAAATCACATGGAGCAGCCTTAAAGGGAGCCGACAGTCTGGCCACCATCACTGCTGCAGGGAGCAGCAGTGGTGTTCAGAGCCCAGGCCCCCTTTGAATCGTAGAATCCTAGGACTGGAAGAGACCTCAGGAGCTCATCAAGTTCTGCTCCCTGCCCAACGCAGGACCAACCCTAACTAAATCATCCTAGCCAGGACTTTGTCAAGCCTGTCCCCTTTGCCCCTCCTGTCAGTGGGCTTAGTCCTGGGTATTAGACTGTAAACTCTTTTGGTCAGGTCCAACTTTTAATATTTGTACAGGGCCCATGATTCTAAAGCCCTGATTTCAGCTGGAGTTGCTAGAAACTGCTCTAAGATACAAATGCAGGCTCATACCCTAACTCATCTCACTTACCCAGCGCAATTCCCTTAGCCATTTGCCCCTGCCTGTTCCTAGTTCCACAGCAGTTTGGCTTCAGAGTGGGGCTAATTACATTATTTTAAATAACCATGTACTTTATCAACAGTTCTCATTTCTTTAGTTGTCTATAATCCAATTTGAGCATTTGGTGGAAGTAGCGCCTCTGTTCCTTCAAGACAATTATTAAATTAATCTGTATCTAATAATATAAACCCAACAGACTATCTGAGAATCTTGAAGCCTCATCAATAAACCTGGAATGCAAGGAATGAAAATTGGATTTGGAAGGTTAACAAATCTTGCTGTTGAAAAATTGAGTTTTGCATAAGCGTTTGCCTTAATAGGATGACCCAAGGGGCCCATGCAATTGCTAATTAGCAGCATGGGTTGGAAGAAATATTAAGCAGATAGATAAGAACTAGTTTGTGTTACTGCGGTTGAGAGGAGGGATTCAACACTTTGCATACATTTCATATAAATAAGAGGGCCTTTGGTTGCATACTGGCTCCAGGGCATTGTTTTCTCTGCCTCACTAGAAAGGGCAAGCTGGACACAGACTTGCTCAGAAGACAATCATGACAATTGATTGAGCCTTATTGCTGCAGACTAGGGGTAGCTCAGACAGAAGTCTGTCCAGGGGACAGCCTGTGGGAACAGCCCAATTTCCCATCATGCCTTATTGCTCTGAAGCTGTTGAAAGCTGCATTTTATTCCCCTTTGACATGCAGTGGTGGCACTAGGCAGAAACAGACTAAGCCAGTGGTTCCCCAGTGGGGTCCGTGGATCCCTGGGGGTCCGTGAAAGAAATGCAGGGGGTCCATGAAAACAATAAAAAAGGGATCTTGTAAAGCAAGTTTTAAATAAATTGCGAAGTTACAATCTATTATTTTTATAATAAATATTTTCCAGTAATGTTAATACCTATGTGAATACAGAAAATCCCTGAAATGTGAGGTTCCAAGTTGCACTTAACTTGCATTATCAAAACAAAAAGCAGTCAAGTAGCACTTTAAAGACTAGCAAAATAATTTATTAGGTGAGCTTTCGTGGGACAGACCCACTTCTTCAGACCATAGCCAGACTCTCTGTTACTATTTAACTTGCATTAATGTGAGTGAAGTGCAACTCAAAATCCTGCTCCCCACAGGCCTGGTTTAACCTTCCCCACCCACCCTGCACGGTCCTGGTTCAAACCCCGTGCAGCTGAGTTCGCCACCTGCACATGGCTCCAGCTCACCACCCCGACAGCCCAGTTCAAACCCCCAACATGTGGCTTTGGCTCATCTCCACACATACACACCCCCACCAGCCCCAGGCTTAAGCCCTCTGCCTCTTCCCATGGGTCCAACCCACCACCATGGTTAATCCTCCCCAGCAGCACCCCTCAACCCCAGGTCTTATGTTCCTAAAGGAGCTCCAAGTGCTTCTGCTAATTGTCTGGCTAGAGAACGTGCGTTCCACCAGGGAAAAAGCCGCCCACGACTTATGCAAAATTTGAGTTACAGGAGGGTGCATGGGAACACAACCCTCACATAACTCAAGGGACTACTCTGGTCTTTGCCCACCAAAGCTGATGCTCCACAATATCTGTTAGTCTATAAGGTGCCACAGGACTTCTTGTTGTTTTTGAAGATACAGACTAACATGGCTACCTCTGTGATACTTGTATCTATGTTGTGGTTTCCTTTTTCATTTAATGAAGCGCACACAGTGGCTAGAATTAGCTTTGATTGGGATGCATGAGCGGTTTGGATGGGTGATTGGGGATCTGCGAATAGCTTTCTGGGGGCATATGGGGATCTGCACTAATGAGAGAGTAGGGAGCCACTGGACTAAGCAATTTCTGAGGCTCCCAAGCATCTCCAGAGAGTTCAAATTTAGTGCTACTCAGAAAATACCATTCTTCTTGTTCAGTGTGGACTTGTATTTGTTGGCTAACTTTTTTAATTAGTGAAAATAATACAATTAGTAGTGTTTAAAAAAAAAAACCCATGAGCTACAAAGGGACACCAAAATATTCTTGCTCAGGGCCCCTCATAGGTGAAAACTGCCTCCACTGATAACATCTCTCTCCACTCAGTAAACTGTCTAAGGAGTTCTTCGAGCTCTTTTCACAGAATTTCCAAATACTTCTTCCCCTCTGATAGGGTTTTCCATTGCAAGAGAGTGTGTGTTCCTACGACCTTACGTGGTAATCCTGTCTGCTCCTGGGCTAGGCCTGTCCTGAGCCACCTACGTTATCAGTACAACAGCATCAGGAAATCCAGCTCCAGGTTGCTGCCCCATACATATTGTATAGATCCCAGTGCTAATTTATTGTGTAGACAGACCCTTAATCATCTGATCAAGTCTTTAAACTCTTGGCTCCTTGAAGCTTGGTTGAGGAATGCCTGTAAGATTTGGTCTATGTTACAAAATCGACCCCTTCTGTTCAATCACATCAGACAACAGCTACAATGTGACAGTTTGGCACAGTTTGGGTCATTTTCTGAATGGGGCCTTCTTTCAAGACATTGTTTTAACTAACAAGCCTAATAAAGGCATATTAACTGTCAACAGGCTTTTGGTACCATGCTTCACTGTATGAACAGATCTACCATGGGTGTAAATCAGTGTGGCTCAGTTAAGGATGACACAATGACTAACTGGATCTTATATATTTCCTCCCACACCCACAAATGGAAACTAAAATTTAGCCGTTTAAGGAAAAAAGAACCTACTGTTAGGAAAAATACCCATGTAACCATGCTTCCTTTTGTTTCTGAATAGAATGAATTGTTCTCTAGCATTGCCAACAGCTAAGACTTTGGGAAAATGTGAAACAGAGTCTATGTGATTTAAGTTCAACAGTCAAGCAAGGCAGCTTGGGAAATGGACTCTTCCTTGTTTGCCTAAAGCAAACAGCAGTACACTTTATCCACCTCCACTATCACTGAGTGCCTTCACTATTCCATCGGGAGCAATACAATTTCCTTTATTTCGCTGCCATCAGTGTCAACAGAAGCTGAATTATGCATGGAGGTAATGATACTGTGCTATTCACTGTGAGTGAGTTTATTAAAAAATGGAGAGAAATCAATACAAGCGAAGGACTGACACAGCCCCGGACAGTCTGGTGACCTGAGACAGCAGCCAAAGTCATTTTAATAAGACCTCGACATCAGATTTGATTTTGAAGATTAAGTGAGCTCATGCTTCAGAAGCTTGGTTCTTCAAAAACTGTTGATCTGTGGTAAAAAGTTAGGGAAGAGACTTCGAAAACCCTAATTTTTCTCCCTGTTTTATCTGTGGCCCCATTACCTCATGCTGTGAATTTGTCAGATTCTACCAGCTCAGCCCTGATTGGTCCCATGGATGGGACATCTGAAGGAAGACACAGCGTGCTGCCAGAAATGCTACCGGTGTTGCAGCATGCAGCAGGGTGTCAAGACCAAAGCAATGGTTGACCAGTCAAGCCCCAGGAAGCTGTGAATGCCAAGAGTCTTGGAAAAGATCAGGCCCTAGACCAGGGTGCCCAAAGTGGGGGATGGGCCCCTCAGAAGGGTGTGAAATTTTATAAGGGAGGGTGCAGTCCAATTGGCTGCTGGGTCTCAGGCTCATCCGTCTCATTAAAAATGTTGAAATCTGTAAAAATGTTGAAATCTGTTACTGTTTTTATTTCTGTGTATTCACATTTATATATCCATTAATAGGGTTTCTTTTACATTCCACTTACTTATTTTCTTATACTTGCTGAAAGTTTTTTTTCACATGAATATAACCAAAATGTACGACATTTTGGATTACATTAAACCACTTGGGGGGGGCGGGGAGGCCTTGCTAATTGCAGGTTCGAAAAGTGGGACCCGACATACAAAAATTGCTCACCCCGGCCACAAGCTTCTGAAGCCAAACAAAATTGAAGCCGCTGGATGATAAATCTTGTCTCTAGATGAAGATTCTGAGATTACTGGAGACGAGGAGGAAAATTTTCAAAAGCACCTAAAGGATTTCCACTCCCCAATTCCTGTAGGCTATGTCTACATTAGCCCCTGCCTGCCAAAAGAGGGATGCTAATGAGACACTTCAGGATATGTTAAGGAGGCGCTGCCATGAATATGCAGTACCTCATTAACATAATGGAGGCCACGGTGATTCACAAATGCTACTTTTGAATCACATGCCGCCAGTGTCTTTGAAAGCGCCTTATTCCTATTCAGTTTTAGGAATAAGGGGCTTTCAAAGACTGGGAGCGAAGGGTCCTTTTGAAAGACCCCTGTCTACACTGGCGACGTGCAATTTGAAAGCGGCGCTTTCGAATCAATGCCGATGTCATTAAGCTAATGAGGTGCTACATATTCATGGAACTACCTCATTAGCATACCCTGAAGTGTCTCATTAGCACCCCCCCCTTTTGAAAGGCAGGCACTAGTGTGGACATAGCCATAATGAATGATTGAGAATTTTGTGCCCAGATCCATTAGGCAGTTTTTAAAAATCCCTTCTGAGAAGCAAAGGTCAGAATGAAATATGCCGCAGGATTCACACTGAGGGGAGATGCCAGAGACGTGGCTCGCCAGGGGAG
Source organism: Carettochelys insculpta (assembly GCF_033958435.1). NCBI lineage: Eukaryota > Metazoa > Chordata > Testudines > Carettochelyidae > Carettochelys > Carettochelys insculpta. Next base: position 70,310,751 of record NC_134144.1, read on the forward strand.
GTCTGTGTCTGTTGGCGGAGGGGAGAAGGACCTTGGGCCTTGATGGTTACAGGAAGCAAGAAAAGGGGCTTGGGTCAGGAGAGATGGGAGACAAGAACAGGTGGTGTGAGGGGCCAGGCACACTGATCGGGGGGCAAAGGGGGCAACTGCCACAGGACACAGTAATTCAAATGGGCCAAGGCTCCTGGCCACAGTAGTAGGGATGGCAGCCAGAGAGCCACGCCCTCTGAATCACCCCTGGACCCTCAGACAGTATGTTCAGGGCATCTCTGAGGGTTGTGGGAGGAGGTTGTGTCCCTGTCCCGGCGGTGCTGAGGACTGGCTTCAGCTCCTCCTTTTCCACCTGAGGCTCCATCCTTTCTGGGAACACAGATATACCCCCTCCCCCCCAAAAAAAAAATCTTGCTCGGGGCCTGGCAAGGCTGTCAGCTCCCTGTGAGGGTTGGTCGCCCCACCTGATAGAATTAAGAATGCTAGGTGAGCCAATTCACCCTAGCCGTGTCTACACGTGCACGCTACTTCGAAGTAGCGGCACTAACTTCGAAATAGCGCCCGTCGCGGCTACACGCGTCGGGCGCTATTTCGAAGTTAACTTCGACGTTAGGCGGCGAGACGTCGAAGTCGCTAACCTCATGAGGGGATCGGAATAGCGCCCTACTTCGACGTTCAACGTCGAAGTAGGGACCGTGTAGACGATCCGCGTCCCGCAACGTCGAAATTGTGGGGTCCTCCATGGCAGCCATCAGCTGGAGGGTTGAGAGACGCTGCCTCTCCAGCCCGTGCGGGGCTCTATGGTCACCGTGTGCAGCAGCCCTTAGCCCAGGGCTTCTGGCTGCTGCTGCTGCAGCGGGGGATTCATGCTGCATGCACAAGGTCTGCAACTCGTTGTCGGCTCTGTGGATCTTGTGGTGTTTAGTGCAAGTGTGTCTGGGAGGGGCCCTTTAAGGGAGCAGCTGGCTGTTGAGTCCGCCGTGTGACCCTGTCTGCAGCTGTGCCTGGCACCCTTATTTCGATGTGTGCTACTGTGGCATGTAGACGTTCCCTCGCTGCGCCTATTTCGATGTGGTGCTGCGCAACGTCGATGTTGAACATCGACGTTGCCAGCCCTGGAGGACGTGTAGACGTTATTCATCGAAATAGCCTATTTCGATGTCGCCACATCGAAATAGGCTACTTCGATGTAGGCTTCACGTGTAGACGTAGCCCCTGTAGGCTTCAGGGGACAATGAGGACTCATTAAAGGATGATACTTCTGTGGACAGGAATATGTGGGGCTGTGTAGTGGGACAACGACCCCACTCCTGTAGGGAAGAGGTTACACGCAGCCCTGGGATAGGGGGTCTCGAGCCAGCAGGTGAGGCAACTAGCAACCAATTAGGGCCTAGCTGAGGGCTGTGTAGATGAGGGCTCTTGGAGGGGAGAGGAAGAGACTCTTGGTTCAGTGGTGGAGCAGGAGGGACCTGGCTGCCAGGGAAGCTATAGGGGCTTCCTGACACAGAGCAGGGCTGGGGGAAAGGCAGAGGTGGGGGAACTCTGTCTGGACAAGCTCCCAGACTGCAGGGCCTGAGATGAGGCCCGAGGTACTAGGGCTGCAGGATCCAGCCAAGGCAGCACAAGACAGTGGGTCCAACCCCCTAGCCAATGATGAATCATCATTTCCATCTGTAGTTTGCCCCAGAGGGGCTAGATGATGACTGGCAGTTAGTCACTGAGGCAAGGTGGGTGTAGGGGTTTGGAGTTCCCAGCCAGGGGAAGACACCAGAGTGTGGGGCACTCTGGCAGGGCAGTACCCTGAGAGAAGGGCTTCGTAGTCAGGAAGGGACATGGGTCCAGATTTAAGGTGGAGAACAAACTGATAGGCACCAGTGGGTGAAACACTGGCCAGAAGAGGGCACTCTGGAAGCTGGAAGAGCTAATCCCCTAGTGACCAGCAAGAGGTGCCTCAGTGGAGAGGGGAATCCCATTACAGGGTTGTATGAAGCTAGGTAGCTGAGGGCAGAAAGTGGCTGCAGGGGGGATGGATGCTGGCCCTCTTTCTGAGGACAGGGAGAACGGGGAGCTTAGTCCAGTGGGAAGGGCATACCTAGGGAAGGCCGGAGAAAAAGCTTGTTAGCTGCAATATAGAAAGCAGTCCACAGCAACAGCTGAAAGGCTGGGGACAACGTAGACCTTCAGCATTGTTTGTAGGGTCCTTGGGCTGGAATTTGGAAAAGAGAGTCTGGGATGGTTGATTCTGATGGAGTTTGGCACAGAAAACTCTCAGACAGGGAAAATTAGTGTGACCTGGCTGGAGACCCAGGCCACATGGAAGGAGCAGTTGAGTTCTGCAAAAGACAGATTGGAACACCTACAGAAAGGGGCATAGACCGTCAGAGCCGGCGCCAGCTATTGCCATAGAAGGGTGCCCTAGCACTAAGTGAACCCCGGGATGGGTGTGTTGAAGAGAAGACTGTGAAAGCATCAGCTCTGATTCTTTTCCAAGCAGTAGGAACAGACAGTGGAGGTTGGGGTACTCAGTTGATTGGAAGGGAAAGAGATGGATTTGGTTAAGGGGATGAGAATAAGGAAAAGAGGAGGTGATGCAAGTACAAGGAAGAAGCACTGAAGCAGAAGACCAAAAAGGAGATTTGGGGGTAGTGTGGAGGGTATTCAAACCAACTGAGTCTTCTGAGTTCTAGTCATCACTTAGAAACTCAATTCAAACCATTGTCCTTTTGACTTTTTTTTTTTTAGTAATACTTCATTGGACTGGCTAGATGGTTTGGATGCCTGAGTAGCACCTCCCAAAACAGATTCTGTTTTCCAAGTTGGAGGAAGGACAGAGGAGCATTGTGGGCCAGCAGAAATGATATAAGGACATGCTGAAGGCACACATGAAAAAGTGTAGCATCGGTGTCAATGCTTGGGAGAAGCTTGCCCGAGATTGTTCCCAGTGGAGAACAGTAATCTGTGAGGGGGTGGCACAATTTGAGAGATCCCACATCAGTGCAGGCAAGGAGAGGTGGAGAAGAAAAAAAAAGTGTCAAAAAGTGCATCATGCCCCTCCAACAGCTACCAACACTTACCCCTTCTGTGGTAAAATCTGCAGCTCCAGAATAGGACTGATCAGCTATCAAAGGACTCACAAACAGGGCAGTGACATGAAAACACCCTACTTGTTATCCAGTGACCACAAAGAAGAAGGTTTAGTTGTACTCCTTCCCGGACATTTAGATGATTGAATGTGCAAGCTTGATCCTTTCTATCCTTCTACTGCATAGATCGGAAACCAAAATATTGGAGTATGCAATGCACTGCTGTACAGTAACACAGGGAGTGAAATATCAATTGCTTTGGTTTCACGCTGTGTTCTTTTGCACGGTAATGATTCCTTCAGCGTTACCAGACTTGATAGTATTGGCCTTGTGTGCTTTGGTTCCTGCCTAAATCAGTACAACCCTTTTCTTTTTTTCTTAACTTTTCTTGGAGCTTCTTTCACTTTATAAGATCATCATGCCTATTCCCATGTACGAGACAATGAATGCATGGACTTCAGTGATCTCCTCTGATTAAGTCACAGTTATTGGTTTAAGATCCAGGCTTTGTAAGGAATGATGGGTAAAGTGCTCCATAGCTAACAAGTTCTTCAGAAGAAAAACATTTCGTAAAAATCACATTGCAAGTCTCTTCCTTGACTTCAGGGGGGTTGAGATGCTAATCTTAGAGCAGATAGTGAAGAGTAGCTACCTTTATTGATCTGATTGAACTTTTAGTATCAGTTTTGCCCTGATTTTCAGTAAGTAGGTTCAGGAAATCAGGATCTCAAAAACCATGTAATGAGCCACAATGACAGTCCTTTTCATTCTCTACTTAGGAACAGACCAGACTGTGACTCGCAAGGGAGAGGTAATGTAGCCAGAGGGGTGCTATTATTGACCTGGATTTTCCACTCCATTACAACGTTTTTCTACCAGGGGAACTCCATTGCCTTCAATGGAGAAATTCTGTTCTTTTATAATTCCTGTGAAAGATCAGAGCTCACTTCTAATGAGGCTTTGCTTCTGTAAATAACCTCCTCTTTATGGTTTTTGAACACCCACCCAAAGTCAGAACACATAAACATCACAACACCAGTCAGAATGGTTTCAGTGCCCTCTTGGGTTATGTCTACACAGCCAAGTTGTTTCAAGATAAAAGCTGTTATTTTGAAATAACTTTGCTGTCGTCTGTTTTGAAATAGCTATTTCAGCACAGCTATTCTAGAGTAGCTTATTTCAAAATAGGGCTACTGGGTAGACATAGACTTGGAGACATGTGGAAGGGAAGATTCTCATGTTTACGGCACAGGACTGGGACTTGTCAGAAGTCAATTCTATTCTCACCAGGCTGCAAACCATAGCTCTGGTCTAGGCCAATTTATTTATTCCACATCTGGATCCCGTATTACCTTCCCAGTGTTTTCAGGATTAACTCAAATATTCTTAAGTCATTTTACTACTCTTGACAGGAAGATGGCACTGCCAATGTATTATTATTAAAAATCAAACCAAAATGTCTATGCGAGCTCAAGGCACGAGGATGGGAGGCAAGTGGGACTCGGGCAAGTAGCTGAGGATGGGAGGTTGCAGGAACTTGGCAGGGGAATGTAGGGGAAGAAGTGCTAGGCAGGGGGATGGGAAGCAAGGGGGTCTCAGGGCAGTGTTTGAGGATGGAGGGGTGCAAGAATCAGGGCAAGGGGTTGTGAGGTGGGGGCTTTGGTAGCAGTAGTGGCAGCTGGGAGCTCTGGCCTCCTTTGAAATGCCACAGAAGCATCACACTGCCACTCAGCATGGCTTCCGAAGGCTGGGAGGGGCCTCAGCACCAGGCTCCAGTGGTGTTAAGGCCTCCCTGTCCTTGGTGCTGCCCCTTCCGCCTGAGGTCCTGCCCCTTCCAGAAGCATGGAGCTGCCTCCCCAACCCCACCAGACCCGTGGTGGCTGTCAGCCCTGCTGAGCATACATATAGGTTCTTTTCTTGTAATATGCTTTCTCAGTTATGTTTGTGCCTTAGTAATAAATTTGCTTGCTTAGCACATGCTGTGTGTGACTTTAAAACCACGGGTAGTTACAGCCTCTAAGGAGAATGCAAAGCAAGCCTGCCTAGGCCATGTGCCTTGCAAGGGGAATTCACAGTGTATGCACAGAGTCATGCCCACCGGTCAGGAAGGAGGGAGAGGTGTAGCTCCACCTGAGAGAAGTGAAGGCTGGGGAGCCAGAAGCCTAAGAGTGAGGAGAGAGTGGGAAAACATGCAGTTGTCCTGAACTGGGACCCACTGTAACTCCCATTGAGCTCAGTGGGAATCAGAGCAATTCAGCACAGCTGAAAACCCAGCCACTGATTTAAGTACTTGGCTGTTTTATGCACCAAGCTAACTTGGAGCGCTAAATGTTGAACAGTTTTGCCCACGTCATGTCAACTGTCACACAGTTGCATCACTTTCCAAAGCAGGCATTTATTTTGGAAACTTTTTTGTCCAGTCAACAAACCTGATTTTCCCTTCTCCAATCTCAATCTTGTATTGATGGATGTCAGACCAAATTGATGGATGATTTTACAACTGAGCAGAAAACTTAATGTTAACCAGCATCACTTATACAGTAAGAGCAGGGATACTTAGCATGCCCAATTAACCGGCAGCTGCTCCAGTGGAACAGAGCAATTTGACACGGGGCCCTATATGGCTGTGACCTGTGGCTGCAGGGCCAACTGCCCAGCCATGGATCCAGCCATCCAGCTGCCCCTCTCCAAAATCCAGTACACCCAGTTCCCCAAAGGTGCTGGATAATACAGCTTCTACTGTATGCCTAGCATCTCCAGTGGCGCACCAAGACCCTGTTGAGCTAAAAGTAACCATGAACAGGCAGGACTTGAACCTGGTATGTCTGAAGCTTGTTGCAGAAGCCTCTGCAGTTTGATTTAAAAACCCACTGCCTCTCGGCTAAGGCTGTAGAGGAGACTCATTCTTTCTCTTTGTAAGAGGTCTGAGTGCCACTACATGGGACAATCAATCACACCCCTAGATGTGTGGGTTTCATAAGCACTCTACAGACAAGTGACAAGACAGACCCTGCCTTAGAGAGCTTACAGACATTAGGCAGACTACAGCAAGTGAACAACGTAGATGGAGAATGGATGGTAGGACTGAAGTTCTTTATTCCAAAGTTATATTGCTGTGTATGGGCCTTACCTCTCAAGCACAATATCCAGGAGCCCAGTTGCTCTGATTAGTATTTGCTGTATGTGGGTAAAAGAGTCATTCTATGATCTCGAGGTCTCAACGGAGATGCACTTAAGTAATTATGTCAGTCAGAAATAGAAAATAACAGAGAAGCTTGTTTTCTCCAAGCATATCATGGAATCATTGATCCATAGAAGGCTTTAATGAACAAGAATAGCACTTACCTTGAAATTCTTGAGTAGATCAGTTATTGCATGAATAAACAAAGGAGATAAGCATAACTTTCAGCACTACAGCTGAACTGAGGCATGACGTTTTAATTTCCCAGATCGTCTCGTAATTTGCAAGACTACCACAACAGAGTCTTCAGGGTTCTGTTCTTTGCTTTGAATGTTTCTGTTGTTTATTTCTGGGAAGTAGGTTCTGCAGTATTTTTAAAAATATTTAAGTCATGCAAAATTGATTCTATCTGTGATTCCACCGCCCCCCACCTTGCTACACAATAGCCCTTTATAATCACCACATTGCAAAGCACTGACTCTTGCAGCAGTCAGTCTAAGGATACCTAATGATGATATATGAAGGATTCAGCATCAGGTGTGCTGAAGATCCATATCTATAGCTGATTTCACAGTTCTGTTCTCACACTGGAGTGAATTAGTGCAGTTTACTTAGCAGGGTCATGCTGGGTTAATAACTGCAACGGGCTCATGCGTTTGCAATGTTCAAATACCTTGAGTCGGCTAATTCAATACTGGTTATTTTAGTAAAATAACAAAGAAGCAATGATAAGAGGAAGCTGATTCATTTAAATATGCTGAGAAAAAGGGCCAGGTCTTTTGCTGGTGTAAATCAGCATAGCTGCGCTGAAGTGAAGGGAACTACAGTAGAACCGGAGAGTTACGGACACCTTGGGAACAGAGGTTGTTCGTAACCCTGAAGCATTCATAACTGAACAAAATGTTAGGGTTGTTCTTTTAGAAGTTTGCAACATTGAATTAATGCAACTTTGAAATTTTATCATGCAGAAGAAAAACACTCCTTTCCCATTTCTTTTCTAGTAGTTTAAATATAACACAGAACTGCATTGTAGTTGGGTTTTGTTTGGCTGGTTTGTGTGTGTTTCTCTCTCTTGCTTTCTGATTGTGTACTTCTGGTTCCTTATGAGGTGTGCAGTTAACTGATAATTTTATAACTCTGGTGTTCGTAATTCAGAGGTTCTACTGTATGTAAATGTAAGGAATCACACTATGATACGTTATCCAACATTTAGACGATATTCTAGTCTTGATAAGATTTTGTCTCCATTAAACCAAACTACCATTGGTTTCACTGAGGGCAGAATTCATTTTTTTTTCAAGTTAATACGACAGACTCTCTGTTGCCCTACACCTTGTAAGATGTCATTTACACCACAGGAAAGTGAGACTGAAATCTTGCTGAACCAGACTGCTTGTACCTTAACCTCCGTGTACAGTGGTGCAAGCAACAGCATGAACAATAGCAACTAACAAGCAACTTATATTGCCTGTGCATTCCTGCATGAAAAGGAATGCTATTTTATGGCAGGTAACCTAGGAAGACACATAATACGAATACCTGCCTTTTATTGCAAATCTAGGGGGCATCTCGTTTTGGCTACCACATGCCATAGCTTTCCAATGCTTATAAAACACTTTGGGGGATCTTAACAAAAGAGCAGTCCAGTAGCACTTTAAAGACTAACAAAATTATTTATTAGGTGATGAGCTTTCATGGGACAGACCCACTTCTTCAGACCATAGCCAGACCAGAACAGACTCAATATTTAAGGCACAGAGAACCAAAAACAGTAATCAAGGTTGAGAAATCAGAAAAATATTATCAAGGGCTGTGTCTACACGTGCACGCTACTTCGAAGTAGCGGCACTAACTTCGAAATAGCACCCGTCGCGGCTACACGCGTTGGGCGCTATTTCGAAGTTAACTTCGACGTTAGGCGGCGAGACGTCGAAGTCGCTAACCTCATGAGGGGATCGGAATAGCGCCCTACTTCGACGTTCAACGTCGAAGTAGGGACCGTGTAGACAATCCGTGTCCCGCAACGTCGAAATTGCCGGGTCCTCCATGGCAGCCATCAGCTGGGGGGTTGAGAGATGCTCTCTCTCCAGCCCCTGCGGGGCTCTATGGTCACCGTGGGCAGCAGCCCTTAGCCCAGGGCTTCTGGCTGCTGCTGCGGCAGCTGGGGATCCATGCTGCAGGCACGGGGTCTGCAACTCGTTGTCGGCTCTGTGGATCTTGTGCTGTTTAGTGCAAGTGTGTCTGGGAGGGGCCCTTTAAGGGAGCGGCTGGCTGTTGAGTCCGCCCTGTGACCCTGTCTGCAGCTGTGCCTGGCACCCTTATTTCGATGTGTGCTACTGTGGCGTGTAGATGTTCCCTCGCAGCGCCTATTTCGATGTGGTGCTGCGCAACGTCAATGTTGAACATCGACGTTGCCAGCCCTGGAGGACGTGTAGACGTTATTCATCGAAATAGCCTATTTCGATGTCGCCACATCGAAATAGGCTACTTCGATGTAGGCTTCACGTGTAGACGTAGCCAAGGTGAGCAAATCAGAGAGCAGAGGGGCAGAAAGGGTGGGGGGGTCAAGAAGGAGTCTTCCCTTCTGCCCCTCTGCTCTTTGATTTGCTCACCTTGGTAATATTTTTCTGATTTCTCAACCTTGATTACTATTTTTGGTTCTCTGTGACTTAAATATTGAGTTCATTCTGGTGTGGCTATGGTCTGAAGGAGTGGGTCTGTCCCACAAAAGCTCATCACCTAGTAAATTATTTTGTTAGTCTTTAAAGTGCTACTGGACTGTTTTTTGTTTTTTTTTGATAGTCTATAGACTAGCACGGCTTTCTCTCTATTACCGTTCAACATTTAGGAGATCTTGTTTGTGTAGTTACTCACGGAGATGATCCAATTAATTGTTGTGCATGGTATTTATGGAGAATCTTTTGCTCATTAGGGCCCTGATATTTATAAATGAGTTTGTTATTTGGTATTTATTTGCCAAATACAGGTTGGACCTCCCTGGTCCAGCACCCCTGGAACCTGAGCAGTACTGAACAAGGGAAACTGCCAGACCTGAGAAGGGCCCCCAGCCTGCACTGGCTCCACTTTCTGATCCAGATCCAGCTTCCCTGTCATGGCTGCCATGGCCCAGGCTCCCAGAACTGCCATGGCCCTGGCTTCCAGGCCTTCCGGAGTTGCCATGGGCCCAGCTCTGACTCCCATGGGTCTAGGTCCCAGCATTGCTGGGGTTCCAACTCCCAGCTCTGCTGTGGCTTCGGCTTTTCACCCTACCATGGCAGCTGCAACTGCTGCAACCCCAGGTGCCATGATCCCAGCTCCCAGCCCTGCCATGGCTGCCATGGCCTGGCTCTGTCTCTATGCTTTGCTGCATGGCTGCAGGCCCAGCTCCAGCTCCCAACCCTGACAGGGCTCTGGCTCCCAGCCCTGGCGTGGCTGCTGCAGCCCCAGGTCCCAGTCCTGCTGGGCTGAGAGCGGGTGGCACTTCTGCTGCCTGACTCCCAGCCTGCAAGACCCCAGATGTTGCCGGATCTGAGTCCCACTTTAGGAAGGTGCAGCTTATAGTTTATGTAAAAAATCAGCTTAAGAGTTGTCCACCAACCCCCTCCCTAGGGGCTGATGCATTCAGATCAGCAGAAAGATTGCATTTGCATTGGATGATACCTTATTTATTACAGGAGACTGGATATATAGGTATGTGGTACTATCTTCCACTCTCCAACTAGCAACTTTTTGGATGTATCATTTTGCAAAAGACCAGGAGCCGGTTGGACTGTTGCCCCCGACTTCCTTGAAATGGTTCAGAAGGGTGCCTAATTGAGCCAGTAGTAATGCTTAATAAATTTCTGTTATCTACCTTGCAGTAGCACCTAAAGAACTCCAGTTACAGAGCAAGGCTCTGTTATACCAGGAGCTGTACAAACAGGACAAAACGATGGCTGTGTAAGTCGTGTCCTTTCTGTAGCAATGTTAATGTTTTCTAGAACATTTTCACAAATACAGAGGTCTGAGCTGTCATCCTTGGCCAATAATTCTTTATCCCAAATGCTGCACATCATTCATCTGCCTCCAACAGATGGCTGCATTTCCAGGTCATTCTGTGTCTGACATTTGTAAAGTGCTTTGTAACCCTTCAAGGTAAATGTTGTTATACAATGAAAATGGTGATGATGACTGTTAACAGACTGAGGCCTTCACGATTTGGTGCTCCTGAGCATATTAGTGTCATAGATTTTGCGCTTATACCCTCTCCATGGTGAGGAGAAAGCTGCACATATAATGTGTATCTGCTCAAATATTGTGCTCCTAGTCACTCTGGTGATCATCTTTCAACTGTATTTTTATTAATATTCCTCAAACGCCTTCAGAAAAAAAGCAAGGAGGTGCCTGGTCTTGTGTATTTGCTATTCAGTGCTGTCAATCAAACAGAAGTCTATTTGCAAATAAACAAAGGTGCCAAATTCTCTTTATGCTTGGGCTAGCTGTAGCTTCCTCCATGATATTTAATCTTTTCCCTTTCATATTTCACTCTGAATGCCAAGTGTCTCAAATGAACCTCTCCAATAAACTTTACTGTGCCTGCAGCAAAGGCTTTTTTCTTTCCGTTGCCTGCATAAATAACATCTCACAAGCACAGGGTCTTTAGTTCTTTGATTGCATTAAGGCTTTGAGGCCTTTGTTGAAGGATGCAAGTCAGTATAAAGACCCAGGTGGATCCTTCCCTGAAAACATGTGCAGAGGTGGTCTTGAGACAGGATTTCCACACCAGGAAACCACTTTCCAGGGCACATTATCATATCCCTCCTCCTGAACTGCAGTGCTAATTCCAGAGCTAAACTGAAAACAGGCTGATGTGTTCAGGAGTCCATTTTAAGAGATGTTTGAAGTCCACACCCAGTACTCCAGGCTTCCAGTGGAACAGAAGGTGCTTGATGCAGCTCAGCTCAGCATCCCTTGAGAGCTCAAGCTGGAGGGAATTTATCCTGACTTCACACAAGAAGCAGGGCTCACTCTGTGAAATGAATAGGCAACAGGTTTAATAAAAATAAAAAGAAGTGCTTCTTCACATAATGCTTATTCAACCCATGGCATCTGTTGTCAATCAATGCTGTGCAACTGGGTTCTAAAATTAGTTAGCTAAGAATGAAAGGAATTGTAGCATGATGGAATCATAGAACTGGAAGGATCCCCAAGAGGCCATCAAGTCCAGTCCTGTGCTCTGACGGCAGGACCAAGCACCATCTAGACCATCGCTGACAGATGTTTGTGTGACCCACTCCTAAAAATCCCCCATGAGGAGATTCCACAACCTCCCTGAGTAGTTATTCCAGTGTTTAACCACCCAGACAGCTGGGAACTTTTCCCTAATGTCCAGCCTAAACCTCCCTGGCTGCAATTTGAGCCCATTGCTTCTTGTCATGGAGGATAGCCATTGGTGGCAATGGCTCTTAGTCCAGCTGGTCAGGGATGCAAACCCAGACTCTGGGTATCCCTAGAGCTCTGACTGCCAGAAGGTGGAATTGGACAAAGGGGAAGGATCATGCAATAACTGCGCTGGCCTCTTCGTTCCCTCTGAAGCATTTCATGCTGGCCACTGTTTGAAGACAGGATACTGGGCTGATGGACCAATGGCCTGACCCAATGTGGTCCCTATTGTGCATACCTAAAAGCCAGCTGGATTTCAGCATTTCTTTCCTACTTACACATGTGTATCTGAGGCCTGGATAGTTACTGAATCCTCCAAGCCTGCTTCGGACTTAAACCTTCTCTGCGTCTCTCTTCTCCAGCCACACAAAATAAAAACTCTCTCAGCAGGTAACTGCTTTAATTCAGAAATCCCCATCTCTCTTCCCATTGCCTCACCTACTATCTCTGGGTTTAACCCTTTACCACGTTCATTCATAACAACGGGACTTAAAGTTTTGACCAACTCTAGAGCAAGATCAGTTGCAAAACATGGATCTAGGTCTGGGTTTAGATTCCAAGGGCCTTCAGTAGTCCAGAGAATTCCTGAACATTCTATTCAAAGGCAGAAGCAATATTAGAAAGCAATTGAGCTTTGATCATTGACACTGGCAGGGGTTCTGGCCTATGGGGTTAATGCTGTGCAGAAAGGAGGACATTCGTTTTCTGATAAGCGGTGATGTTATTTGAAATGCCATATTGGGGATGAAATGGGGAAAAGGTTAAGCCTTATAACGGCCTATTGTTACCACCAATTCAGAAACCCTTTTGTGATGAATCGGCCAGTGACTCAGAGCCATGTTCCCCTGCAACAAGGAAAGTTTTATTGGTCTGTGCGTATGGCAGCTCTAGCCTCAGCAGCTCATCAGCAGGTAGAAAATATACAGCCCCCAAGGGCAGGAATGGGAGAGGGGATGGGAAGGGGAAACAGACCATTTATAATCCAGTGTACTGGATTACAAACCGAGGTTACTGCAACGGCAAGAACAGTGCTTTATCGGATGCAGGTAAAATCCCCTTGGTGGAATAGCCTGCTCTGTGACCCAAATGGTTCATTTGACATTTACAGAGGAGTATTTACTGCTTCAATTTATCTGCCAATAGTTCCTAGACCCCCCGGGGAGCTGGCTGAATGACGTGCTCATGGCAGACACCTGTGAGTGCCCTTTATGTGGGAGGACAACCAGAAGCAGTTTCACAAATGCCTTACTGCCCAAGACACAGTGACAGTGCCAAAGCTTGGACTTCTTGGGCACCTTTATGTAAACCTTGGCCCCATCCCCTCCGGCTTCTGCACAGGTCCAGAGAGGGAGATGGGAACCTACTGCACCATTGTCAAGGACAATTCAGCATGCAAAGCCCCTTTGGGCATTGCTGAGCAGGGTTCAGAGGGCAGGTGGCATCTCCAAAGTGAGCCAGTGGATGTGTTTAACACTGGGGATGGGGCCAGAGAACCACAACACTCCATCCATCTCCAAGTCTTTCTTTTGACTCCTACATTCTAGGAAACCTGAGAGGTCGGATGATGGCACCAGGCTCTCAGGCTGGTCCTCCATGTCTTCTCAGGGGATGCTTTTCAATACTCCCACTTTTCCATTAGGCATGTGGTCTTTGAGCCTTCAGCAATGGAGCAGGACCAAAGGGATTTCTCTACTCCCAGCACCGATGCTCCCTTCCAGCCCATACTTATATATGTTTCACCTTCTGGTATTTCTACTCAAGAAACTACACCACACAGAGATACACACGCTACCAGCTGTGGGTGCCTGTGGGTGCCCTGCTCATCAACTGGATGGCACCTGAATCCCTCCTGGGCAGCTGCCCAAGTGCTCATCTTACAGGGTGGACTGGTTGTCTTGAATTCTAATCTTGTCCTCCTGATTGCAGGGAGCTGGGGAGGAGCATGCAAATTATGATCCCTGCAGGTTGGAAACTGTGCTCTTACAGACCTACCAAGTGCTGTTTTCAATCTGGAGACATGGGTAGCAATTAGGAACTGCCTCCTCCCTCCTAATATTTGCCCTTGCTTAACATTCCATATGCTGCAGTTGGAGATGGGTTCCATACGATATCATTACAGCTACAGACAGAGCATTCCTACGGCTGTGAGGTCATGGAACAACTAAAATGTATCCCAGCTGCCCCTCCATTCTGAGGTCAAATTCCAGTGAGCAGCATGGGGACCTGACATGTGGGGTTGCCACCTCCATTTTGAAGGAAGGGGCCTGCTGAGCTCCTGACTCCTGACAGCACCAGCTTCTGCAGTGAGTGGATAAGAAAGAGGGAAGATCCCACAGTTGAGGAAACCTGTGATCCCTGCAGGAGGCGAGAAGGAGACAGGCATGGACTTTAATGGAGTGCATCCCATAGGAGGGAGTCAAGGAGGGCAGTAACACAAATTTGTCCCTGTCCCGCCCCCTCCACCCCAAGAAGAAATATATGAATTGGTGCCACTGCTAGAATGTGCCCACAAATCTGAGAGCCCACAAAGCAGTGATGCAAGAAAATGAAGGAAGTCCATTGAATTTTAAATGTCCTCTGTGCATCACTGGCCCAAAGTTGCAGCACAATTTTTCAGCGGTAAGGCGAAGATGAAAGGCAATCTCTGCAAGCAGCTGATAAGAGCCCAGGTGCATTCTGTGGATGAGAATTATGTGATTTCTGTCAGAAACCAGGCCTGGAACTTGACCGCAGCAGTGTGTTTTAACTTACCTATGTTCTGGTCACAGACTCGGGTCTTTGTGTTTGAAGAGGGATGCAGGCCAAGAGCCCACTGAAGTACATGGTAAAATTCCACTGGGTTAGGGATTGGAGTCTGACTTAGAGGCTGAACCAGGCTGGGGGTACTTGATGAATTAATTTTTGAGACATTTCAGGCCCAGAACATCACAAACTCACAACATTGGCTGTCTTGCAAGTCGCCTGCCAGTCGACCATTGGAAATCTTGCAAGATCAACCTTCCATGAGCATACTCCACTGTCCTGTTTTGCTCCCAGACAGATGCACTCAAGCTTTGCAAGCCATTCTCTGTGCAAAACGAGATGGGGAGATGTGGGGTGGTACACTCAAATTCAGAGTTTGAAATTCAATTTCTGTCCCCCTGGATTTCACAGTTCCCTAAGAGCTGGCATGCCTCAAATGGTTCACAGATCAAGAGCAGTGGAAATAAGGAGCCAAACACACGGATGCTGACCTCAAGTTTGTCCATCTTATTGTCACTTCTCCCACTCACTAGCCCAGTGTGAGGTTCTTCTACACAAGCGAAGCATTGTGATTTTTTACACAGCTTTGAGAGACGAAGTCTGAGGCTCCTTTGTGTGATCTGCATTGGGCGTCTGTGTGTGTGCAGCTCAGACCACACTCACTCAGACAAACCACCAGGAACAGGCTTTATTCTGTAAAGAACATAGAACAGAAATACAGTTTAGCAGCCTCCTCTCTGCTTGCAGCCTGCCTGCTTCCAGCTCAGTCAGTGCTCAGACCCTGCAACAGGGCCCACAGGATATCCTGGCAGGAACCGAAAGTTCTCTCAACATGCCAGAGTTTGTCATTCACAACTTGTATCTCCCAAGGCAGCTCCTGGAGAACACTGGATTGGGCTACAGCATCTTTCCCGACCCCTGCAACTCCTCTGGCTTAAGCTCCTGCATGGCCCAAAGCATGTCACCAGGCCTGTCTGCCCGAGGCTGAAGCCAGCTGACTTCCCGGCAGGGTGGGCACCACAACAAGAGGTTCACCCCCTGCACCTCACATCAAGAGGGCAGCACTGATTTATCGGGGCAGAGTTTGCCCGTGGCCCTGAAGAAGGCCTCAGTTACGAAGGTGGAGGTGGCTCTTGTCTGCAGAACATGGCGTAAGCTGGACCCTGGGCTTTTCCAGCCTATGTGTCTCAAGACTGTTTTCCTGGTGTTCAGGCAAAATGGGTATAACTACTACTTTTCAGGGCACCCTTAATTGGGCTCCTCCAATGAACAGTGAAAGATCAATGCCTTGATAGGCGATGATGGAAAACAGAAGTGAAGCAATCCACAAATCCAATGATGTGTACTGCAGACTGATACAAGCCCATCACCCCAATAAGGTGTGCTCTGAAGGGAGGGGGAAGAAAGGCTGGGGAATGATTCTGCTTGGTCTTCTTGCTGCAGGAGGAGTGTCATAATTTGCTACTTACTTGTACAGGTCACTTGCAAACTACTACGCTCCATCTTCTTCCCCAGGAACCAGGCAGAACTGAGGGAGGTACTGTAGCTTGGAAGGTTTCTATGAAGCCTGATGTCTCTCTAAGCTAGTCCCATGATGTTACAAGTCACATTCTATCTCCCACACAGGGCTTGACCTGAAGTCATAACCCATCTCTAAATGTATCCTAATGGATCAAGAGGTAAATGAGTATTAAACCCTAGGATATGTATACAACAAACCTTCAGACATAGACTTAAAATATATCTAAAATTCCAACTGCAGACTCTATCATTCCCTCCTCTGTGCTGTCTGAAAGCACAAATCCCAGCTCAGTCCCCTTCAGATTGTCAGAAAACACCTGAAGAAAGTCCTACATGTCCTGGATCCCCTTTGGCAAGTAGTAGAAGATGTCAGTCAGGTTCTAATTGAAGGAGAGAACAGTGATGCAAGGTCTAACTGAGCAGAACTGAAGCTCTCTATGTTGCTTTACTTTATATACATACCAGTCCTGGAAGAGTGTTCCTTAAAACAGTGGGCCTTCTACTCTTCCAAAAGTCAGCCCAAATGCTAGTGCCTCCTGCTCAGTGGGCCACTCTGGAGAATGGCATCTAATTAGAGACATTAAGGATGAAAACAGATTCCATGTGGGGAGCTGTGGCTGGCAACAAAGAAGTCTGAATCACAAAGCAAAGAATGCAACTAGTTCTTTAAAGCCTGAACAGCGCTCAGACTCCAGTTTTATAGAAGTGCATGTAACAGCACCAGCTGGTGGTGCTTTTCAAAGACCTAGAAACACCAGCCACTTCGGGCTCCATGGTGCAAGGCTGTCATTGTGGTCTTCCTATTTTAAGGGTCATGACTGTGATGCTGCAGTGAGGCCTTGTCTCACAGATGCTACTTGATAGTTCTGCTCCAAGTTGTAAGCCTCAAGCTCAGAGTTAGTACTTAACATGATTGGGCCTCTAGATTGCAAGTCAGTGCTTAAGACACTTCATTCCAAATTGGGAAACATTGCAAATATTCCATCCCTGGGGCCTATATAAATTGCTGCTCATATGCGTGGAGAAGAATGGAAATAAATTTCTGTCTTATGGTTAAGTGCTTATTACGCTGGCTTACTCTGTGTAGTTCGAATGCCGAAAGAATTGCTCATTCCCTAACAACTGGCTCCTCGTTTTTCACAGGTGACGGATAATAGGGCAGCTGACATTTAAAGAAGCTTTAAAGTCAAGAGTCCAAGAGTTGCACAATCTCGTCTATAAGGGGAAATTGATTTTTGACACAGAGATCAAAGACTCAAAGGACTGAATGGGACCATATTGTTAACTCTGTAGGACAATAATAGTGTCCTCTTTATAAAGGGACAAAAGGAATTTATTTGCTCTCCAAACTAAAACTAGAGGCATTGAACAGTGCTACCTCCCACAACTCCCCTGGGTTTATTAAAAAAGCTTCAAAGTACCATACTGACCTCACTTGGACATGGAGTTTAGAGGACAGGTTCTATTCCATCCTTTCTGTTCCACATATCTCTCTCAATCTCGTTCTCTTGAGCTGGACAAAACTCATAATTTCCTTTTCATGGAAAATGCCAATATTTTGTGTTCAGTCCAGTTCAAAACCGAAACAACAAAATTTGATAGATTTCCTGTGAAATTCTGAAAACTTACCAGGTGGGTAGAATTTTGCTTCAGACAAATTTCTAAGTTTGCTTTTCATGTACATTTTGGTTTTGGATTTTAGTGTATTTCTTTCTTTCTTATTCTATTATGCCCTGCTGCTACTGACATATTGGCTACGTCTACACGTGAAGCCTACATCGAAGTAGCCTATTTCGATCAATAACGTCTACACGTCCTCCAGGGCTGGCAACGTCGATGTTCAACATCGACGTTGCGCAGCACCACATCGAAATAGGCGCAGCGAGGGAACGTCTACACACCACAGTAGCACACATCAAAATAAGGGTGCCAGGCACAGCTGCAGACAGGGTCACAGGGCGGACTCAACAGCCAGCCGCTCCCTTAAAGGGCCCCTCCCAGACACACTTGCACTAAACAGCACAAGATACACAGAGCCGACAACGAGTTGCAGACCCTGTGCATGCAGCATGAATCCCCCGCTGCAGCAGCAGCAGCCAGAAGCCCTGGGCTAAGGGCTGCTGCACACGGTGACCATAGAGCCCCGCACGGGCTGGAGAGACAGCGTCTCTCAACCCCCCAGCTGATGGCTGCCATGGAGGACCCCACAATTTCGACGTTGCGGGACGCGGATCGTCTACACGGTCCCTATTTCGACGTTGAACGTCGAAGTAGGGCACTATTCCGATCCCCTTATGAGGTTAGCGACTTCAACGTCTCACCGCCTAACGTCGAGGTTAACTTCGAAATAGTGCACGACGCGTGTAGTCGCGACGGGTGCTATTTCGAAGTTAGTGCCGCTACTTCGAAGTAGCGTGCACGTGTAGACACAGCTATTATGATGCAATAGAAATGTAATAAAAGTGACTAACATGGGTGGGAATGTTCAAAAAAATTATTTTCTAAAACAAATTTGGGAATTAAAAAAAATACAATTCAATTTCAAAATGATATAGTTTCCATGGGAATGTAATCAAAACAATGCATTTTTGTGGAAAAAATTACTTGAATAGTAACAGGCAAAAATTTTAACAACAAAAAAAAAATCCAACCAGCTCTATCCATTGTGTTTCAGTGACTATTAGTGCATAACAAAGAGTTCAAATGAACTTAGAAGACAATTTTGCTTTTGGTATATGAGAATCCAACATTCCTAATAGGGTGGGATTCCATCTTCTTCTTCTGCCCTAGTTTTGTGAGGTGAGAGTTGGTTACTGTCATGCAGAGGGCCACACTAAGGACAAAAGTTCTACTACAGGTTGAATGTCTCTCATCTGGGACTGTCTCATCTGGCAAAATCCATAATCTGGCATGATTTTAGGTAGGCTGATAACTATCATGGGTGTAGCCAAGATTCCTGTGGTCTCATAAAGATCGTTCTCTGCTACCAGTCCTGGCTCTTGGTATTCAGTGTTGTTCATTATCTGTAATTTGCCCCTAAATGTCTTCTAAGAGCCCGGTAAGCAGTGGAAGGGTTGGTAATTCTGCTAGACAATATTGACCTCCCATGATACAGCCAATTCTCTCGTCTGGCAGCAGTGAGGTCACAAGGATGCCAAAGTAGAGAAGTTCAAGACAACAAAACTCATTGTTTAGGAAGCTCTCCTTTAGCACAAGTAGCAGCATCCTGTGTTTATGGAGTTAAAGAACCAGGATCCTAGAGGTTTGTGACTTAGGTGACTGAGAGTCACAGAGGCAGAATCTGTTGTCCAAAATACTGCTATAATGCCATTGAGCCAGTAGGGCCACTGGTGATTGGCAATGACTTACAAATAATCCAGCTAAAATCTGTGAGATAACTCATGGTGTTGGCAGAATCAGGTCCATGTGCCTGCTGGCTGGAGGACATTAGGTTTATCATTCTTGTACCTGTCTATAAAGCAGTGTGACAGGCCACTTATGGAAGCTTTAGCAGTAATAAATAATTCTAATAGATAGATCCTTAAACTAAGCCCCTGAATAGACCCTCTTTCTCCCACCCCTCATCCATGCAATCATTTCTCTCAGACATACATTGTCTCTCCACACCTGTCCACAGTCCGTACAACATTGGTTTGTGATGGGTGAGCGTTAAAGCCAGCTCGTGGTTTGAAAGAAAGAGCCAACTGCTGCAAACAGATCTTATTAAAAGAACTGTAAAAGCTGCTGTGGCCTGATGCTTGTTTACGGTAGAGCTGCTAAGCTGTGCTGGAGGCACCCTGGCACCTGCCAAATGTTATGTGAATTTGTGTCAAACCTACCTATGTTTATACTGAAAGGCTAATGGAGTGTGTGAAGCAGGTTATTGGGAGAAGCAGGGTGGAAATCTGTATATGAGGGGAGAACACGAGATGCCAGAATGCACCTCCCGTATGCTGTCATGGTTCACCTATTCTCCCACAGGGGGCTTCTGGACTGAAAATTCTGTCTCTCTCCTGTTCTCTCGTCGTGGGACCATAAGAACATATGAACGGCCATACTGGGTCAAACCAACTCGCCCAGTGTCTCCTGACAGTGGCCAGATGCCCCAGAGAGAGGGAACAGGAGAGATAATCATCTCTCTTCTGTCAACGGTTCCCAGCTTCTGACAAACAGAAACTAGGGACACCATTCCAACCCCCTCAGCTAATACATGTTGATGAACTAAACTCCATTCCAGCCCCACCTCTTTGGGAGGGCCTCCCACAAAGCCAGGTGGTGGGGGAGGGCAAAAGGACCTCTGCCTTGCACCTCTGTCCTGCCTGTCTGATGTCATGGTCTCTCTGTGAGGTCACCACCCTGCCACTACCTTTCCTCAGTAGGCTGGGGTCCTGCAACAGGCCTTTATGATGTCATTGCCACACCACCTCTCCCCTGCAAAGCTGATGTCCTGCCCCTAGCCAGCTCCTTGGGACCCACTGAGCCATCAGAATAAAATACTCTCAGATGAGTTATACACCATAATCATTATTCAGCATGTATTTGAGAAGAACTGGCACATTAGAGAGAACTGGAGACTGCAGCTGCAACCATTGCAGGAAATACACAAGGGCTTGTGACTTATTTGGTTGGCCTTAAAGAGAACAAAAGGGCCCGAGTCTTTCTTATCAATAGCCACCAGCTTGGCCCTCTGTCTGAGGACTTCACAGTGACAGCACCCTGCTCTGGCACACTTCCCTCCCCTTCTCTTCTGAGTGGAGGCATGGAGGAATGGGAAAGTGGGACATGAGGCAAGAGAAGAAGAGATTGGGGTGGGAAGGGAGAAACCTGAAAGAACAACTCTCCAATATCCCTGCTGGATCTATGGGGCAAAGTCCTTGGTGGGAAACCAATCACCTTAACCTAGTGATTTCTGTGCCTTGAATTCAGCTGTTTCCAGGTGGATCAGACGGAACAGGGTCCAAACCTCTCTGAGGCTCTTACCTTCTAAACAGGGAGTAAAACGTCAGTAGCACGGAGGGAGAAAACTCTGACGAGGCTCCTCCCCAGGCTCATGTATATTCACTGTAATTCTCTCAGTCCCGAGGTGAGGATTTAACAAGGCATCTTGCTGCTGCAAAGCCACAGGACTCTTAGAGGTTGCCTCAGCCTGCCCCCTCTGTCCTGCCTGGCTGATGCCAGGGTCTCTCTATGATGTCACAACCTCCCCACCACTGTCCCCCAATAGGCTGAAGTCCTAAAACAGGTCTTTGTGATGTCACTGCCACACCCACGCCTACCTTGTAAGACCATGGTCCTGATCCTGGTGTTCTGACCCTGGCCAGCCAATGGGGATGTTTGTATGGCTTCCCCTGGCTCATTCTACTTAATGAGATCTGAGTCTGGGGATCAAGCTGGCTGGACAGACTACATTTGACATATGCAAATTTGACTCCTTTAACCATGGATTAAACAGAGACTGGGAGTGGCTCACAGCTTACAAAGGCAGTTTCTCTGCTCTGGCCACTAATTTCTCCCCATCAGACTCTGACAAAGGCTCACATCCCCCTGTCTGATCTGACGTGTTTTTTCCTCTTTTGATAAGTGCTGTTGATACTGGGCCATTTCCACCTTGCTGAATAGACCTTGTCAGCTCTGGCCCTCCCTCCTACTGGGACCCCACTCTTTAAATACCCCTCTGAAACCACCCACCCCCCATGCATCTGATGAAGCAGGTCTCTGCACACAAAAGCTTATGCTCCAAAATATGTTAGTCTATAAGGTGCCACAAGACTTCTTCTTGTTCCTGAAGTTACAGACTAACACAGCTACCTCTCTGATACTTAAATTGGAATAATTTTACCAGATGTTGCCTTTTCAGCATAGGGCAATATGATCACTCTTGTCCTGGATAGCAACAGAGGGATAGCCGTGTTAGTCTATATACTATCAAAACTAAAAAGCAGTCCAATAGCACTTTAAAGACTAACAAAATAATGTATTAGCTGGTGAGCTTCTGTGGGATAGACCCACTTCTGTTCTGGTATGGCTATGGTCTGAAGAAGTGGGTCTATCCCACAAAAGCTCACCAGCTAATACGTTATTTTGTTAGTCTTTAAAGTGCTATTGGACTGCTTTCTTGTCTTGGATGATTTAGACATGCCAAATCTTGCATCTTGGCAGAGGGTTAGACGAGATCTGTTTTTCTTAACCTTCTTTACAAAGTAATCCTCAAAAAAAAGTATCCCCAGCAGCCACAATTTTCAGACATATAGAAATAGGTATATAATGCATAGATTTATTTTAATCTATCAATATAATCTACATATAGAGATAAAAATAAATATATGATATATGGCTCAATGTTCCCCCCTTCTCACAGAGCCAGGCACCCCTAGCCCCCTGCTGTAACCCAATTCCCCAGAGCCAGGCACCCCCAGCTCCCAATCCCCCACCCCACCACTCTAACCACATGCCTGGGACTCACCAGAGCCACCGTCCCCACCACCACACATTTCTTCCTCCAAGCACTGAGGCTCGTGCTCAGAGTGGTGATAAGCACTCCCAGTGCGCAGCTCCAAACAGGAGCCACATTTCATTGTTCAAAGAGCCACGTGTGGCTCAAGAGCCACATACCCCCCAGACTTCTCTCAGGTACCCCTAAAGGTGTGCTTACCATGGGTTGAGAAACACTGGACTCAATGATCCTTGAGGTTCCTTGAGGCCTGCCAACAGGCAGGAGACCAAGGAGGAGAGTAGCCCAGGACTCCAGCTGATAGCACCATTACTTTGGCAATGGTGGCAGCCAGAGCTCCAGGCTCCTTTGAAGTACTGTGGCATCGCTGCCCCATCACTCTGTGTGTGGCTGTGAGGGAGTGGCAGGGCCAATAATGTGGTCTGGGTGGCTCTAAGGGCTGACAGCCCTACACCCTACCCCTTCCACCCTTGGCCCCACCCCTTCTGTGCCACGGAGCCGGGAACCCTCTCACTTTGCCCCATGGCCCAAGGTAGATGTTAGCCCGGCAGGATTCCTGCTAACTGGATAGGTTCTAGGATTAAGACTCAGTGGCCATCATTAATAAGACCCAGCATGGTCACTCAGGACTTCCTGATGAGAACAAGGATTGAACTGACAATACATCTCCTTGACTTTCCCCAGGCTGAGCATCATTTGCCAGAAATATGGAGAATCCAGGAAACGTGGGTGCTGAATGTGAAAAATGAAAGGAGATGTTTTTGTTAAAGGTCTCTATTGTAAAGGTACCCTATTGGCTGGGGGCTGCCTAGCTTGAGGCGGGCGGTGACTGTCCAGTGAGATGCAACGATCTCTCCCACTGTCGGAGGCAACCCCGGCGCTCGTTCTCTATGCCAATCGAGCAAGAGCTTATAATCGGTATCTGTTACCTCCTGTGTTGGTTCAATGCTGTTAGTGATGCTGGAGTACCTCTCCAGGTGTGAGCTTGGGCGATTATTGGGACCCTGGGCTGCCCAGACACCAGTGTTCCCCTCTCAGCTTTACTGATATAGTCCAAAGGAGAGGATAACCTCTACGTCTGGTACCAGCTCAGCTGCAGGAGTTGCCGGGTCAATGCCAGAAGTTGGCACAGAACCACCTTAGGACTCCCCTCCGGATTTTCTGTCAGGGTTTACTCCCTTAGCCTTGCTCCTTTCCAGGATAACCCACAAGGCAGTGGGGTTGCTGCTGTGTAGACATAGCCTTAGGATGAGATGGAGAAAGGGGTTGCAACCACCAACTCAACGTCCTCTTCTTCTACTGACCATTTTGCCCATGGCCAAAATGAATGTACTTTCCAGGCTGAATTTTTGGATTCATTCAGTTTTTCGTTTTCACCAGAAAATTAGCAGTTCTCCAAATACTGAACACAAATAATACAACTCTGTGACAACAGAAAACGTCACCTTCATTCACAACAACATCTGCTTGATTTTTGTTTTTACTATTTAGATAGTTGCTCTTGCTTGTGTTAAAATGAACTGTTAGAAAATTCTATAACAGCAGTCCCAAACGTAGTCGTAACACTGTTATGTGCTGTAGTTTTTGGAGTCATTACAGTAAAAATATCATATCTATATATAAATGAGATACAAGAACATTCTTTTTATTTTTTGCAATGGGTCCAGAATGAATTCATAAAAAGATGGAAATTGCCTGCAACATTATATCAAGCATGAAAATCTGACATTTCCTGTAGTTATCAATGAATTATTCTTGGTATTTGCCCATTTTAAAAAGGCTGATATGTGAGCCAAGCCTATAATATTCTCAAGTTACATCAGATATAATGGCCCACACAAAGAACTGAATGATGGAGTATGTATGCTGAAGACCTTGATATAGCTAAGTGGTAGGAGTGAAATGTCAAATTGTTGGAGATGGAGAAATCTCACATTATCAGGAAGTTGTGTTAGGATTAATGATTGGTTTTATACTTGCTCTTGTGCTGTCCTTTCTTGGGACATGTCTCCACCATAGGGAAGATCGACCCTGTGACACCTAGTAGAGACATGCTAAATCAAACTCACAGGGTGCCTGCATAGGCACCAGTATTCCTTCCCCTCATTAGGAATCAAGGAAGTCAATGGGAGAGTTTTTCCTGTTAACTTTCCGCTCTGTGAGCAATGGGAAAAATCAATTTTATATACATCAGCTCCAGATATGCAAGGCTGGACTTGAGCACCTGAAATCATTTTTACCTCCTAGTGTAGACCTGGCCTCGATCTCCCATTTCACAACAGCTCAATGCAAGAATAAGACTCAAACTAGGGATGGGTGACTAGCAGACCCAAACCAGTGCCATTGCTCATCGACCTTAGAGTCAATACACAACGTGATATTGTTAGTAATTGCTCCCTGACAATTCTGCAAGGTTCTGTGTGGAGGTCTGATTTCTGGTTTGTGGCTCCAGAGATGGTTTTTCCATAGTAATTACTTTCCAAGCAGACTTGTGGTTTTTGTTTTTGTTTGTTTTTCTGTTCATTGCAAATGCAACTTTCAGTTCAGTCTTACTGCTTTTTCTTTGGAGAAGGAATTGCCATTATTACTTTATCATAGTAGCACATTGATACATTCCCTATTTTGTGCCTTGCGCAGATGTTAGGAAGGAAGAGGATGGTAGGAAGAGGACCAGAGAAGCAGCCTTAAAGCACTCCAAAGTGCCAATTATTGTTTCCTGTTACAGGGCCACTTTTGTTAGGGGAAGGAGAAAACCCTCACTTCCACATTCCTGAAGTAAGGGGTGAGTAGAGACTGAAAGATTCCCAGCTGGGATGGGCCACCACTGGGTGTAGCCTTTCTGTGTGTGTATAGTGAATTTAGTAATGTATTGTACCATGGATTAAGCTCTGGTGGCTACAATTTTAGGTCCAGAGTGCAAGTCACCTCTCATATCTGCTTCTGAGTTAGAACTTCTAGGAACAAAAAGACCAAGCGTAGTATCCACACAGACATTCACAAGTACAAGCTCTAGTCTGGTTTACAAGTTCTATTAAAGTTCCATTTAAGGTTAATGAGAAGTCCTGTGGCACCTTATGGACTAACAGATTTTTGGAGCATAAGCTTTTGTAGCTCATGCATCTGATGAGGTGAGTCTTTGCCCATGAAACTAAGCCAGTTCTTTTAGACTTCCCTCATAGCTCACGTTTTCTGGACTTTTAATCATTTATGTTGCTCTTTTCTGGATCATCTCCAATTTCTCCACATTTTTCATGAAATGTGCTGCTCAAAACTGGACACAATACTCCACTTGCTGCCTGATCAGCATGGAGTAGGGCAGAAGAATTGCTTCTTCTGTCTTGCTTACAACATGCATCCCAGAATGGTTGCCTTTTTGTTTTTGCCTTTTTGCAACACCGTTGACTCACTTTTAGCTTGTGATCCACTATTGATCCTTAGATTCGTTTGTGTAATATTCCTTCCTAGATAATCACTGATATCCAATACTGATCAAACAAACAATTAGTAAGCCTCAACCCCAGCTTGCATGATATTAACCCAACAAGGGCTGTGTCTACACGTGCCCCAAACTTCGAAATGGCCATGCAAATGGCCATTTCGAAGTTTACTAATGAAGCGCTGAAATGCATATTCAGTGCTTCATTAGCATGCGGGCGGCAGCGGCGCTTCGAAATTGACGCGCCTTGCCACCGCACGGCGCGTCCAGATGGGGCTCCTTTTCGAAAGGGCCCCGCCTACTTCAAAGTCCCCTTATTCCCATGAGCTCATGGGGCACGTGTAGACGTAGCCAAAGAGATTTCGCTGGAAATCAGACATTCAGCTATGCAACATTGACTCACACTTGAGCTAAGAGACAAAGGGTCAAATCCAAACTTAAGAATGGCCACACAGGGTCAGACCAAAGGTCCATCTAGCTCAGTATCCTGTCTTTTGCCAGTGGCCAATGGCAGATGCCCCAGAAGGAGTGGACAGAACAGGTAACCACCAAAGCGATCCGTCTCCTGACATACATTTCCAACATCTGACAAACAGAGGCTAGGGACGTGATTCCTACCCATCCCGGCTAATCGCCATTGATGGACCCATCCTCTATGAATTTATCTAATTCTGTAATAGTATTTAAGACCTATAAAGGCAAATAGACTTCTGAGGGGGAATTTCTAAAGCACCTATGCACCTATCTCCCCCTAAAATAAAAGGGAGATAGATACCTTTAAAAATTGCCTGTAAGTCCATTTTCTGGGAGAACACATGAACAATTGATTTGTGGCTGAGTCACAGAAGGAACATAAGCAACTCACTGAACATCAGGTTTTAAATTACAGGATTAAAAAAGAAAAAGCAGTCAAGTAGCACTTTAAAGACTAGCAAAATGGTTTATTAGGTGAGCTTTCGTGGGACAGACCCACTTCTTCAGACCATAGCCAGACCAGAACAGACTCAATATTTAAGGCACAGAGAACCAAAAACAGTAAGCAAGGAGGACAAATCAGAAAAAGATAATCAAGGTGAGCAAATCAGAGAGTGGAGGGGTGCGGGGGAAGGTCAAGAATTAGACTGAGCCAAGAATTGGATTGAGCCAAGTATGCAGACAAGCCCCTATAGTGACTCAGAAAGTTCCCATCACGATTTAAACCATGTGTTCATGTGCCGAATTTGAATATAAAAGCCAGCTCAGATATTTCTCTTTCCAAAACGGTGCGATAATTCCTTTTCTGTAACACACATACCTTTAGGTCAAGGAAGGGAAAAGGAATTATTGCACCGTTTTGGAAAGAGAAACATCTGAGCTGGCTTTTATATTCAAATTCGGCACATGAACACATGGTTTAAATCATGATGGGAATTTTCTGAGTCACTATAGGGGCTTGTCTGCATACTTGGCTCAATCTAATTCTTGACCTTCCCCCTCACCCCTCCACTCTCTGATTTGCTCACCTTGATTATCTTTTTCTGATTGTCCTCCTTGCTTACTGTTTTTGGTTCTCTGTGCCTTAAATATTGAGTCTGTTCTGGTCTGGCTATGGTCTGAAGAAGTGGGTCTGTCCCACGAAAGCTCACCTAATAAACCATTTTGCTAGTCTTTAAAGTGCTACTTGACTGCTTTTTGTTTTGATAGTGTATAGACTAGCACGGCTTCCTCTTTGTTACTATTCAACATGCTAGGATTAAAAAAGGAGTTTGTGAACTCAAAGTAGATTTGCAAGGCTGAGAGAGAGTTCACAAACTGTTAAACTCTCTGAAGCTTGTCTCGCTAAAAAATCCCAAATACTCATGGCTGCTGTATTAATGTAAAATACTGAGGATACTGATTGTGTTAAAAGACTGAAAATGAAATGGATTGAAAATAAGAAGCCACATTGTGGATGTTTACGAGGGGGAACAAAGCCAGCCAACCCTCAAACAAAAACAAAAAAAAAATATTGAGAACAAAATATATACTCCAATCTGAGCAATGAAACTGGAATGGGAAAAAAGCGGCAGTGAAATGAGAGCATTTCAGAAAGGGCAGTAAACATAAAAGATAAGTCATCCGGACAAGTACTCAAGTAAAGAGCAGCAGTGAATTTAAGAAACAGATGAATTTTTAAGATAAATCACAGAGAGCCCTGGATGAATGAGAAGGGGGAAGAAAGGCAAAGCAGAAGGAGACATGAGATGACCCAGTGACCTATTTTTGTTCTTTATGAGCTCTTATGTATTTATAATGCTGAAGATTTTGTCTACTCCTTATTTATGCATATCTTGACAAGTGGAGAAGTATTCATGATAGAGCTTCTTAGTGCCTGGCCTTGGTTTAAAATTACATTTGTTCTGTTTAATATGTCGCTATCTGTGCTGGTTCCCTGATAATGCTGCCAAACATCACCACTGTGAGCTTCTGAAGCAGACAATAGCAGATAGGTTCTCCAGAGGGTAGGTAGCAGCGTGTTCTTGTCAACAACACTGCACAATTGTTTTAGACATTATGTGGTAGTAGTCAGATTAATGTAACACCAATCTTATTGGTTATAAACACACACACACACACACAGAGAAATAGATATGACATACCTATTCCATGGTGGACCCATAGTTGAGGCTGAACTGAGTTTTGCCCTCTATGTGATGGTGCAGAATTCAACATTTTCCTGCAAAAATGTTCAGTGCTCGTCACCCGAGATCAAAATTAAATTTCTTATAAGTTACAAGTCAATCTGTTTGTTTGTGAGTTACAATTATTGGAAAATCTAGTCCATTATGAAATTCACCACCTTGTGTCTGACATTTTTTTGTTAGTTTGCCCCAAATAATCTTGATAATATAACAGGGAGGTAGCTGTGTTAGTCTGTACTCCAACCAAACAAAACAGCAAAAATGTAGCACTTTAAAGCATAACAGACTGATATATTCAGTGATGAGCTTTCATGGGACAGACCCACTTCATCAGATCAATCTCATTTCCAGTACAGACTGACATTTATAAGTACAGATGACCAAAAAAAAATTGCAATACAAACCAAAAAATCAATTATGACTGAAGGAGGGGGGTGAGGGGTAAAGGATATTACATCTCCTGCCTGAGATAATTACATGCATCAAAGGAAAGGAAGCAGACCTTGTAATGCGTGAGGTAATTGATGTCTCTGTTCATACCATGAGTTATTGTGCAAACTTTCAATATGAACTCCAGTTCATAACTTTCTAGCTGTAATCTGTTTTTAAATTCTCTGTACTCTAGGACACAAATTCTCAAGTCTTTGATAGAATGGCCTGCTCCATCAAAGTGTTCACTGACCAGCTAATGTGTATTGAGTTTCTTGATGTCTGCTCTGTGTCCATTTATTCTTCGGCAAAGGTTTTGCCCAGTCTGTGCAATGTACATAGTGGCAGGGCATTGTTGGGACATAATGGCAGATACATAAGCTGATCAGTGAACACTTCAATGGAGTGGGCCATTCTGTTAAAGACCTGAGAATTTATGTCCTAGATCACAGAGAATTGATTTGTCAGTTTTTATTGCAAAAACTCACCCTCTGGGTTACACATAAGTAATGCATTTAAGTTCATGGTCCCAGGACTTTTTTAAAATTCTAGGATTCTGTGATTCACCAGGAGAGGAGAGGACCATTTCCATGGTGTGAAGAATATGAATCAAATATCTAAAAGTGGGGGAAGGGTCTCAAACCCATTCCTAATCTTCTGAGCCATCTTGTTCTGCTTCCTTTAGTCACTTATCACTTTTGATCCTATAATTTCCATCATCCTCAGGAATCAAAAACATATTTAACAGGATGAGGTTGCTTGGAAAATGTTCTCATGATAGAACTGCTGATCGCTAGAAGAATACAATGCACAGGTGGATGCAAATCCAGCACTTTTGCAGAGAACTGCATCTCCTGCTCCCTTAGAACTATTTTGTCTGCTTCACTTGCTGAAATACAGTCTGGTTTGCCTCTCCCTCAGGTAACTTCAGTCCTATTTCCTCTGATAGCTTGTGCCTTATCTTCGTATCACTCGAGTACTTAATTTGTCACTCCTGCCAGTCACTCACTTCAATGAATGCTGAAATCCTGCCATTTCAATGTGACGGACATGGGACACAAACGTGCCTATTTCACAGAATGTCCAGTGCTGGTGATTTAGTGCTTGGAAACAAACCCGAGAGTCTCTCAGCTCACTTTCTTGGTGAGTCGGAAAAAAAAAATATTCTGCGAGAGGAGACTTGCAAGAATAAATCAAAGTGCCAGAGACTCTGGTAAACTAGAGCAATTTTTATAGCATTTATATGATACCGCAGTACTGTTAACCAGAGTGTAAATGATTGAACAGGTGATGAATTCCTTAGAGGGAAAAGCCATTAGACAGTTTTAAATCCATAAAAAAAATCAGTATTATGTGCTATAAAGAGCAAGTGGATGTCCTTTTCTTCCCCTTGTAATAGAATCTTCATCCTATCCCCTCTATATTGTCTTGCTGGGGCATTTAATTAGCATGCACTGAACAGACATCAAATTGAATTTCAATGTGATTTATAAATTTGGATTTGCAGTGTAATATTGCTGTTCAACTCCAGTTCTATTCTATTAGAATCTTTTCTTGTTTTATAAATAAAATGTACAATTTCATTGTTTTCTTTTGCATATAACTGTTGTAAGGAAGCCAACGTGCACAATTTTCAAATATGCTCAGTTATTCAGTATCCTAAATCCCATTTTCAAAAGCAATTTATCAATCTCACTTGGACACCACGGTGCTAATACATGATGGCCACATCAATACCACCCTCTACTGTAAACCCACTGACCACTACGCCTACCTTCATGCCTCCAGCTTCCATCCCAGACACACCACCCGATCCATTGTCTACAGCCAAGCACTAAGATATAACCGCATTTGCTCCAACCCCTCTGACAGAGACAAACACCTACAGGATCTCTACCAAGCATTCTTGAAACTGCAATACCCACCTGAGTAAGTGAAAAAACAGATCAACAGAGCCAGACATGTGCCACAAAGCCTCTTACTACAGGACAAGCCCAAGAGAGAAACCAACAGAACATCAGTAGCCATCACCTACAGTCCTCAGCTAAAACCTCTATAGAGCATCATCAGGGATTTACAACCCATCCTGGACAATGATCCCCCACTTTCACAGGCCTTGGGAGGCAGACCAGTCCTTGCCCACAGACAACCTGCCAACCTGAAGCAAATCCTAACCAGCAACTACACACCACACCACACCACAGTCACTCTAACTCAGGGACCCATCCATGCAACAAACCTCATTGCCAGCTCTGCCCACATATCTACACCAGCAACACTATTACAGGACCTAACCAGATCAGCCACACCATCGTGGGTTCATTCAGCTGCACATATACCAATATAAGTTATGCCATCATGTGCCAGCAATGCCCCTCTGCTATATACATCGGACAAACTGGACAGTCTCTACGTAAAAGAATAAACGCACACAAATCAGATATCAGAAATGGCAATATACAAAAACCCGTAGGAGAGCACTTCAATCTCCCAGGCCACACAGTAGCAGATGTAAAAGTAGTTATCCTACAGCAAAGAAATTTCAGGACCAGACTCCAAAGAGAAATTGCCGAGCTACAATTCATCTGCGAATTCGACGCCCTCAGCTCAGGCTTAAACAAAGACTGTGAATGGCTGGCTAAATACAAAAGCAGCTTCCCCTCCCTTGGTGTTCACACCTCCAGATCAACTGCTGGTAGTAAGCCTCACCCTTGCTGACTGAGCTAACCTTGTTATCCCCACCCTTGCTCTGGCTTATTTATACCTGGCCCTGCAGATTTCCAAGACCAGCATCTGATGAAGTGAGTCTGTGCTCACGAAAGCTCATGCTCAAAACTTTTCTGTTAGTCTATAAAGTGCCACAGGACCTTTCGTTGCTGTATCAGTCTCATTGTGACAGCGGCGGCTTACTGATTGTCACTTTGGAAGATGAGATTTAGGCACCTAAGGCTCGGACTGTAAAATGAATTTACATATTGCTGCATAAAAACATCTCAGAGGGGTGGCCAGGTTAGTCTACAGCTTCACAAATAGCAAGCAGTCCTGTGGCACCTCAGAGACTGGCACATTTCTTAGGACCTGAGCTGCCATGGGTAAAACCCACATCTGAGGAAGCAGATTTGACCCATGAAAGCTCATGACCTAATTAAATTGGTTAGTCTCAAGGGTAAGTCTACACAGCAAAGTTATTTCAAACTAATGTTGTGAGAGTCTACACAAAGCAACTGCAACTCCAAATAATTTCAAAAGACTAGTTGCTGTATTTTGAAATTGGTAAAGCTGACTGGCTGTGTCTACACATAACCCTCTCTTTCAGAAGGGGCATGTCAATGGAGCAGGTCGAAAATGCTAATGAGGCACTAACATGAATAATCAGCAGCTCCTTTGTGTAATAGTGGCAAAATTGAGAAGAAAGGTGCTTTTGACATCAGGATTTCCTTTAGAAGGATGCGGTCTACATGGCTGGTTTGCAATTTGAAAGCAGCACTTTCAGTGTTCCGGGTGGCCTCCCTTATGCAAATGAGGTGCTGAGTATTCATATCAGTGCCTCGTTAGCATTTTTGACCCACTTCATTTACATGCCGCTTCCGAAAGGGAGGGCCATGTGTAGACGTAGCCATTCTACGAAGACAAGCACCAATTTCAAAACAGCTATTTTGAAATGGGGGCTGCGTAGCCTGGGAATAGAGCCTGTTTCTAAATAAGCCAAAGTGTGTCCAATGGCTCTATTGTGAAATAGGCTCTGTGTGTACAGACAAACTATTTCAAAATAGCTGAGAGCTATTTCAAAAAGCATTTTTGTATGTATCGGAATGATTTCAAAATAAACCATTTAGCCACATCTACACTAGCCCCCTTCTTTTGGAAGGGACATGATAATAAGGGATTTCAGCAGATGCTAATGAGACACTCCCGTGAATATGCAATGTTCTCATTTGCATAACAAAAGCAGTGCACCATTCAAAAGTGCCCCTTTGGTTTTGGGAAGAAGCGGGTTTTGAAATCTGGAGGGTCCTTTCAAAAGGACCCCTTCTACACAGGCAGCATGCATTTAAAAAGCACCACTTTCGAAACACATGCGGACATCATTATGCTAATGAGGCACTGCATATTCATTGCAGAGCCTCAGTAGCATATGCAGAAATTCCTTATTACCCATGTTCCTTCTGAAAGGAGGGGTCTAGTGTAGACATACCCTTCTGGAATAGTTTATTTTGGAATAAGGCTGCTATGTAACCATGTAGTCGGGGTTCCTTGGGAAAAAAAATCCATTTTCAAAAGACTCCTTCTTCCTATTTTGTTTCAGAAAGAAGGGTTCTTTGGAGAACTTATTTTTTCCCCATGGAACCCCATCTACACAGTTGTTTTTGCTTTTGAAAAAGCTTGTTCTAGAAGCACGATCTCAGGAGAATGATCCCAGTCAGGCATCCCTTCCATTACCTGATGGTGGCAGAAAGGTGTGCCAGGACTGGAGATTCATGCAGGGATCCCTGTCAGGGTATTCCCACTGCGGCAGGGATCGCTGTTGGCCCCAAGGCAGCAGGGAGTGGCCTGTGCCGGGGAGGTCTGTGGGTAGGAGCTTGGCCAGGACGGGGGATCCTTGCTGGCATCTCCCCAACAGGGACGCCCACAAGGAAAGGAATCCTGGAGCCCTCACTTCCTCTGGGCCAGCAAACTCCCTTGTTTGGGACCTCTCAGGTCCCCCGAGTGCCAGACCAGGGATGTATGACCCGTATAACCATTGGGACCAGGCACTAGAATGAGCCTAATCCCATGAACCTCGAATCAGTGCACTGAACCTACAGTTCTGCAGAAAAAGAGGTCAAATGTTATGGCCAACCCCCAACTTTGCAATGGATGAAACAAGAATTCCCATGAAGCTTGGGAATGTTTGTATCTAAATCAGAACTTTGAAGCTAGCAGTTCCCCTGTAATGAACCTAGATAAGGGCTTTAAGCATGCCCTTAGCCCCACTGATTGGAGCAAGCCATGTTGTACATTGTAGGGTGCCAGTGCAGGAATTTTCTCCGAGTCCAGCAACCTGAAAGTTGAATCTTAGTCTACATAAATGCAAATGCAAGTAATGGTAGTCCATCAATCCAAAGATGACAAATCTGTGCAGATCATCTGTTATTGGTTTTATAAGCTGTGTCTACATGTGCACGCTACTTCGAAGTAGCGGCACTAACTTCGAAATAGCACCCATCGCGGCTACACGCGTCAGGCGCTATTTCAAAGTTAACTTCGACGTTAGGCGGCGAGACGTCGAAGCCGCTATCCTCATGAGGGGATCGGAATAGCGCCCTACTTCGACGTTCAACGTCGAAGTAGGGACCATGTAGACGATCCGCGTCCAGCAACGTCGAAATTGCCGGGTCCTCCATGGTGGCCATCAGCTGGGGGGTTGAGAGATGCTCTCTCTCCAGCCCCTGCGGGGCTCTGTGGTCACCGTGGGCAGCAGCCCTTAGCCCAGGGCTTCTGGCTGCTTCTGCGGCAGCTGGGGATCCATGCTGCAGGCACGGGGTCTGCAACCAGTTGTCGGCTCTGTGGATCTTGTGTTGTTTAGTGCAACTGTGTCTGGGAGGGGCCCTTTAAGGGAGCGGCTTGCTGTTGAGTCCGCCCTGTGACTCTGTCTGCAGCTGTTCCTGGCACCCTTATTTCGATGTGTGCTACTTTGGCATGTAGATGTACCCTCGCTGCGCCTATTTCGATGTGGTGCCGCGCAACGTCGAAGTTGAACATCGACGTTGCCAGCCCTGGAGGACGTGTAGACGTTATTCATAGAAATAGCCTATTTCGATGTTGTTACATCGAAATAAGCTATTTCGATGTTGGCTTCACGTGTAGACGTAGCCATAGTGTGCCCTCTGGTGACTGTTTTAGCCCATTCTAGAGGTGCACATTTTGCCGCAGATGGTGCATGGGAAGATTGCATTCTGTGGGTTGTGCATTGCTGATGTTCTGTGATGTCATTCGCGTGCCTCTTGTAGACGCTGGCAGCAGTCTTCCTCAAAGGCAATGCAGGTATTTCTGACTGTTGCACGCCACTGTGTTCTGTCACTGGCGGCATCCTCAAGGTCCCTAGGTTTGATACTGCTGTACTGCAGATTGGCTTTGATGGTATCCTTGTAGCGTTTCCGTGGACGACCTATAGTCCGGATGCCCTGGCAGAGTTCACCATACAGAAGCTAGCGAGGGATTCTGTTGGCATCCATGCGGCTGACATGACCGGTCCAACGTAGTTGTGATTTCATAATCATCATTTCCATGCTTGTCATCTGGGCTCTCTCGAGGACCTCAAGATTGGGCATTTTGTCTTGCCAGCGGATCTTCATGATGTTACGGAGGCAGCGCATGTGGAATGCTTTGAGCTGCTTGATGTGCCGTCTATATAGTGTCCATGTTTTGCACCCATACAAAAGAGATGAGAGAACAACAGCTCTGTACACAAGCAGTTTTGTTGACATCCGGATGTTATGGTGGTTTAGAACTTTGACACGCAGACGGCCAAATGCCTGGCTCGCTTTGGATATTCGCGCGCTGATCTCATTATCCGGTGATCCATCACTGGATATGACACTACCCAGGTATTTAAAGTTCTCCACTACTTTAAGCTGAGTGCCGTCAATGGAGATACTCGGGACAGGAGCATTTGATCCAGGTGCAGGTTGATGGAGAATTTCTGTCTTTCCGAGGCTGATAGTTAGTCCGAAAAGTTGCGAGGCCTCAGCAAACTTGACAATGTGCTGAAGATCGTTTTCAGTGTGAGCCATAAGGGCACAGTCGTCGGCAAAGAGTGCCTCAGAAAGGAGTTTCTGCACTGTCTTAGTCTTTACATTCAGGCGACGGAGGTCAAAAAGTGAACCATCATGCTGGTATTTCAAGTATATACCTCGGTCCAGATCTTTCATTGCATGGTTAAGGACGCATGCAAAGAACAGGTTAATTAAGACAGGAGCGAGAACACATCCTTGTTTCATGCCCTTGGTGATGTTGAAGGGGGCTGATGTGGCTCTCTCAAACAGTACTTCACCTGTCATATCGTCATGGAAAAGGCATATAATCTGGACAAATTTTCTTGGGCAGCCAAGTCATATTAGCCAAGTTGTATTAGTAATGCTCATGCAAATGCAGTTCAACTTCTAGCCATATATTTTCCATTATGCTGCCTTAACACTAGTGCTAAAAACCTCTGCAAAAGAAAATGAATCACAAGTGGAGTTTTTCCACAGCCGGCTGCCCATCAGAAAGATGACCTGAGTCAGCGCTGATAGAGCATATTGCCTGTTTCAAGCTTCAAGTTCTGCTTTTCTACCTTCCTTGGAGCAATTGGCTCCCCACTTATCAAAGGAAATGACCAGCTGTCTGAAATTTAATTGGGACTTTGAGAACTCCTTGGAGATTTGAATAACTCAGCAAGCAAACCCTTCCTTCTTGATGAACTGTGGTTGCAGCTTTCCTCTCCCTTCTGCTGCTATTCAGAGATATCTGTCCAGTGTGGGTTTTTTTTTAGTTTTATGTCCTTCACACCGTGGACAAGTGAGTCAGTCTTTTTTGTTGTGCATTTCAAGACATACACTGTAAGAAAATGGAAACGCTCATATTCAGAAGCTGA
This sequence comes from Carettochelys insculpta, assembly GCF_033958435.1. Taxonomy (NCBI): domain Eukaryota; kingdom Metazoa; phylum Chordata; order Testudines; family Carettochelyidae; genus Carettochelys; species Carettochelys insculpta. The sequence goes on from NC_134144.1 coordinate 70,347,281, forward strand.
TGTAAGAAGTGGGGCTGCTTTGAATCGGCCTGCTTCTCACGAACGGAACTTGTCACTGATCACTCTAGATGGAAAACTCTATCTCTGAAGGATAGTCTCTGTTGCCAACTACTAAAAAAGGACCCACTCGGGAGATTTGCTTAATCTTTTCCTTTGAGTCAACAGCAATGTTTCCTATTCACAAAGAAACTGATTATTGACACGAATGACTGATGAGTTTAGAAACAATTTTTTCTATTTAACCAATGCTGCATGTGCAAGATAGACTCATAGGCTGTGTCTACACTAGCCCCAAACTTCGAAATGGCCATTTCAAAGTTTACTAATGAAGCGCTGAAATGCATATTCAGCACTTCATTAGCATGCGGGTGGCTGCGGCACTTCGAAATTGACACGGCTCGCCGCCACACGTCTCGTCCAGACGGGGCTCCTTTTCGAAAGGACCCTGCCTACTTCGAAGTCCCCTTATTCCCAAAGGCAGGGTCCTTTCGAAAAGCAGCCCTGTCGGGACGAGCCGCACAGCGGCGAGCCGCATCAATTTAGAAGTGCCGCAGCCACCTGCATGCTAATGAAGCGCTGAATATGCATTTCAGCGCTTCATTAGTAAACTTCGAAATGGCCATTTGCGTGGCCATTTCGAAGTTTGGGGCTAGTGTAGACGTAGCCATAGAGTCATAGAATACTAGGACTGGAAGGGACCTTGAGAGGCCATCAAGTCCAGCCCCCTACCCCAATGGCAGGACCAAGTACTGTCTAAACCATCCCTGATAGACATCTATCTAACCTGTTCTTAAATATCTCCAGCGATGGAGATTCCACAATCTTCCTTGGAAATTTATTCCACTGTTTGACCAACCTGACAGTTAGGAACTTTTTCCTAATGTCCAACCTAAACCTCCCTTGCTGCAGTTTAAGTCCATTGCCTTTTGTTCTAGCCTCAGAGGCCAAAAAGAACAAGTTTTCTCCTTCCTCCTTATGACACCCTTTTAGATACCTGAAAACTGCTATCATGTCACCCCTCCATCTTCTCTTTTCCAAACTAAACAAGCCCAATTCTTTCAGCCTTTCTTCATAGGGCACATTCTCCAGACCTTTAATCATTCTTGTCACTCTTTTCTGGACCCTCTCTAATTTCTCCACATCTTTCTTGAACTGCGGTGCCCAGAACTGGACACAATACTCCAGCTCAGGCCTGACCAGTGCAGAGTAGAGAGGAAGAATGACTTCTCGTGTCTTGTTCACAACACACCTGGTTGATGCATCCCAGATTCATGTTGCTTTTTTTGCAACAGCATCACACTGTTGACTCATATTTAGCTTGTGGTCCACTATAACACCTACATCCCTTACTGCTGTAGTCATCCTAAACAGTCTCTTCCCATTCTGTATGTGTGAAACTGATTGTTCCTTCCCAAGGCTACATTTACACTAGCCCAAAACTTCAAAATGGCCATGCAAATGGCCATTTCAAAGTTTACTAATGAAGCGCTGAACTATATATTCAGCGACCCATTAGAATGCCAGCAGCTGCGGCACTTCAAAATTGAAGTGGCTTGCCGCCGGTGGCTTATCCAGATGGGGCTCCTTTTCAAAAGGACTCCAGCAACTTCAAAATCCCCTTATTCCTATCTGCTGTTAGGAATAAGGGGATTTCAAGGTTGCCGGGGCCCTTTAGAAAAGGAGCCCCGTCTGGACGAGCCACGCAGCGGCGAGCCACCTCAGTTTTGAAGTGCCGTGGCTGCCAGCATTCTAATGAGGCGCTGAATATGTATTTCAGTGCTTCATTAGTAAACTTTGAAATGGCCATTTGCATGGCCATTTCGAAGTTTTCGGCTAGTGTAGACACAGCCCAAGTGGAGCACTTTGCTGTCCTTATTAAACTTCATCCTGTTTGCCTCAGACCATTTCTCCAATTTATCCAGGTCATTTTGAATTATGCCCCTATCCTCCAAAGCAGTTGCAGCCCCTCCCAGCTTGGTATGATCTGCAAGCTTAATGAGCGTACTTCCTATGCCAATATCTAAATCGTTGATGAAGATATTGAACAGAACCGGTCCTAAAACAGACCCCTGAGGAACCCCACTTGTTATACTTTTCCAGTAAGATTGAGAACCATTAAGAACTAGTCTCTGAGTACAATTATCCAGCCAGTTATTCACCCACCTTATAGCAGCCTCATCTAAAGTGTATTTGCCAAGTTTTTTTTATAAGAATATCATGCGAGACCATATCAAATGCTTTACTAAAGTCTAGGTATACCACATCTACCACTTCTCCCCTATCCGCAAGGCTTGTTATCCTATCAAAGAAAGCTATCAGATTGGTTTGACATGATTTGTTCTGTACAAATCCACGCTGGCTGTTCCCTATCATCTTACCACCTTCCAAGTGCTTGCAGATGATTTCTTTAATTACCTGCTCCATTATCTTTCCTGGCACAGAAGTTAAGTGGACTGGCCTGTGGTTTCCTGGATTATTCTTATTCTTCTTTTTATAGATGAGCACTGTATTTGTCCTTTTCCAGTCTTCTGGAATCTCTCCTGTCTCCCAAAATTTTCCAAATATGATAGATAAAGGTTCAGATACCTCCTCTATCAGCTCCTTGAGTATTCTAGGGTGCATTTCATCAGGCCCTGGTGAATTGCAGACATCTAATTTTTCTAAGTGATTTTTAACTTGTTCTTTTTTTTATTTCAACTTCTAACGCTACCCCTTTCCCACTAACATTCACTATGTTGAGCATTCCTTCATCAGACTTCTCAGTGAAGACCAAAACAAAGAAGTCATTAAGCATTTCTGCCGTTTCCATATTCCCTGTTACTACTGTTTCTCCCTCCTCATTGAGCAATGGCCGTACCCTGTCCCTAGTCTTCCTCTTGTTTCTAATGTAGTTATAAAAAGCCTTCTTGTTTCCCTTTATGCCTGTGGCTAGTTTGAGCTCATTTTGTGCCTGAGCCTTTCTAATATTGCTCCTGTATTCTTGTGTTGTTTGCCTACATTCATCCTTTTTAATTGGTCCTTGGTTCCATTTTTTATATGATTCCTCTTTTATTTTGAGATCATGCAAGATCTCCTGGTTAAGCCAAAGCAGTCTTTTGCCATGTTTTCTATCTTTCCTATGCAGCGGGATAGCTTGCTTTTGGGCCCTTAATAATGTCCCTTTGAAAAACTGCCAACTCTCCTCAGCCGTTTTTCCCCTCAGTTTAGCTTCCCATGGGACCTTACCTACCAGCTGTCTGAGTTTACCAAAATCTAACTTCCTGAAATCCATTATCTCTATTGTACTGTTTTCTCTTCTACCCTTCCTTAGAATTGTGAACTCTATGATTTCATGATCACTTTCACCCAAGCATCCTTCCACTTTCAAATTCTCAATAATTTCCTCCCTATTTGTTAAAATCAAATCTAGAACAGCTTCCCCCTGGTAGCTTTTTCAACCTTTTGGAATAAAAAATTGTCTCCAATACAATCCAAGAACTTACTGGATAGTCTGTGCCCCGCTGTATTAGTTTCCCAACATATATCTGGATAGTTGAAGTTCCCCATCACCACCAAATCCGGGACCCTGCATGGCTTTGTTAGTTGTTTAAAAAAAGCCTCATCCACCTCTTCCACCTGGGTAGGCAGCCTGTAGTAGACCTAGAAGGACATCACCCTTGTTTTTCACCCTTCTTAGTCTAACCCAGAGGCTCTCAACACTTCTATCTCCTATGTCCATCTCCACCTCAGTCCAAGTGTGTACATTTTTAATATATAAGGCAACACCTCCTCCCTTTCTTCCCTGTCTATCCTTCCTAAGCAGGCTGTACACCTCAGTACCAACATACCAATCACGCCTAACCTATGACCTGCTCTGATACTTCTAGTCCTGTAAGGCACATAAAAGTTATCACCATAGCTCAGAAGCTCCTCTGATGTCAACGAGGATGTTCACATGCTTAAAATTATACACACGCATAAGTGTTTTGCTAGATCAGGCCTTAGCAGAGACTCTTTCTAGAGCCAATGATATTTTATGGTTGTTGATTTTTAAATACAGATGGTGGCCCCTGCAGCCCATCACTACATGTTTTAGAATTATGAAACCAGTTAAGAAAAAGAGGTGGGCATTCATTAACGCATGTGGACATTTAGGACCAGATGCATATGTGGTGTAATTTAGTGTGACCCCATTGAAGCCAATCTGGACCTATTGTCTGTGGAAGACTACCATTTTGTATGAATGCACTATCCGCATTTATACCCATACTGGGGAGGTCTGGTAGAATGGAAACACATAAATTATCTCAAGGGAAGAGGAGGTGAAAGCAGCATATTTTGGAAAAAGTGAACCGACTGCTCCACAGATCCCACTGTTCACAGACTTGTAAAGAGTGCACATAAGCCAAAATAAGCAATAAGGCCAGGCTTATTCTTCTAGTAGGGCTGTTCTGGATGAAGAATCTCGCTGGGGCAGTAAGTCAAGTCAGAGCTCGCAATCCTGAGGATTCAATCTCAGAATTTGGAGTCGGGGTCATTCAGAAAGTGGAACAGCTCTGATTGGCTTCTGTTGACCAGCAGGCATAGGAATGAGCGAAGGCACCAATCAGAAGGCATATCCCACAAACGAGGATTTTCCCCTGTATATTCTATTAGGCTCTGAAAACCTGTAATCTGGAGAGAACTGGATCATCTGGGATTGGAGAGGTCTTTCTTTCCCCAAACACTGTGCACAGGATCCTTGGCTATACATCCCCAAATAACCATTTTATGCTGTACACAGCTTTGACCTGGTCTTGCCCTCCATGTTGGTAGGCTTCCAGCCCTCTGTGTGGCACATTGTTTTTGAAAAAAAATGTTATTAGACATTTTGGATTTCATAAAGCTTAGCTTTATTGAGTAAGCCCAAAGGCTCACAGAGTCACAGGTTCTACAGGCCAACCCCATCCTGGCTTCTAGATACTCATGATGTCCATTCCACTTCCCTCGGTTGTCACTTATCCAAGTTCTCCTTGAGTTGGCTGGGAAAAAAATTACAGGTAGACTTTTATTTTAGTTTGTGGACATGATCAGCTGCCTACTGTGTTCCATGAAGCTGGCCCAGAGCAGCAATGCCCAGAGGCAGTTAGAAAAGCCATTCCCTCCCAAGAATTTCGCCCCAACAAAAAGCAGAAGAAATCTTGTGAAGGAACATTTTCATATGAGGTGACGTTCTATGGGCTGTGTTCTGCAGAAGGTCAGACAATGGGATTATTGCAGTCCATTATGGCCTTAGCATTTATGAGAGATCAGCCTTTGCCGTTTAAAACTTTTGATAATAAAATTAAGTGAAAGGTTAGAGGAGCTTGGCTGGTGGGATCATGTGGGATTGTTATAAAAAGGAAGGGGGTAGTCCCTTATCTGCTTATGTAACACCCTGCATCTCTCATGTGAAATCCCTCTGCACTCATGTAGCAATTGGTCAGCTGCTGTCACTAAAATTGTATTTCCATACAGGTTCCCCAACTGCAGACTGAGCAATCTCACCGTGTCGTTTCCACAAGACCACAGAGCTCGATAACTCATACCAGCATCTTATTCCATCAGTGTCTGTTTGAGCAGCAGTGTTTCCAGAAGGCTGGTGCTATTGTAGCCATTTGTTTTTAATTCTGAATCCCATTTCTGCTTTTGCTTAGAGCATATGATTCTAAAAAAAAATCAGTTCTGAAGTAAATTTCCTTGCAACTTCAAATGTGCCTTTTGAATTCAACAAGCCTATCACTGATGTGTAACTCACTCTCTTACTGGGTTTTCCTGCCTCTTAAAGGATTAAAATACAAACTCAAATGAAAGTGTTTGATAACTTAACGGCATCTTAATAACCAATCAGAATATATCTTCATCTTTTTTTTAATCCTTTAAAGCTAAGATGAGAAATGATGTAAAAAGAGAAAATTAAAATCAAAGGAGATGAGGAAGTTTGGGTGTGGTTTGTTTTATTTTCAGGTTTTTGGTTTCTTTCAAGGCAAATTGTTCTCTGGAAGTATTAGAAATAGCTTTTTCACAGCAGGATGGGATTGGAGTGAAATTTCCATTCTAGTCAAAGCTGGCTTTACAAACCATGCAATTTTCCTTATCCCCCAAGTTTAAATTCAAGGCTCCTATAGTGATATCACACTCAATCAAATCCGACAGGTTATTTCTATTAAAGTTTTGGGTTGAATAGAGACTAACTAGAATGGCGATGCTGTTGCTAATATTTCATTCTAGTGGCAGCATGCAATAGCACGGATGAATTTAAGCAGATAAAATTTATACCACAGCTGGATTTGAAAAACTGCTTGTTTATATAATTTCAATGAATTCAAACAAAATCACATTTTCCTGCCTTTAAATGACATTGCCTTGTAATTGTCTTTTATTGTTTTGGTCACACAGCCCTTATTAGTGGGCACTATAATTTGTTCTAAATATCTTTTGTTGTCCTTTATACTGTTCACTACAATACCACAGTGATCGCCCTAGCCAATTGCTGTTTGCCTATTATTTTAGTAAAGCAAAACCTATTTTATTGGTTTAGCTCATGGGGATTTAAATATTAACTTAGCAAAATGAAAACTAATTTTCTTCAGTTTTCTTAGCATACTTTCAGCTGAAGACCTCTGATGGAATCAGTTTGTTAATGAATTGTGCTAGTGACCTGTTCCAAGAACATTCCAGAAACTGCTATATCTGCCACAATGGGAAAGGAAAAAGTAGATGAGTACGAGAAACATTAAGCAACACAATACAGAAATAAACCACTTCCATCTGCAGGACACTCAGAAGCCAGAACAGACCAGCACAAGACTGGCAGATACGCTGGAGGGTAAGGACAGGGTCCAGAGTGACTTAGACAAATTGGAAGACTGGGTTGCAAGAAATCTGATGAGGTTCAATAAGGACAAGTGCAGAGTCCTGCACTTGGGCCGGAAGAATCCCAAGCATTGTTACAGGCTGGGGTCTGACTAGCTCGGTAGTAGTTTTGCAGAAAAGGATCTGGGAGTTGTAGTGGACGAGAAGATGGACATGAGTGAACAGTGTGCTGTTGTAGCCAAGAAAGTGAATGGCATATTAGGTTGCATCAACAGGAGTGTTGCCAGTAGATCCAGAGAAGTGATTATTCCTCTTTATTTGGCTTTGGTGAGGCCTCATCTGGAGTAGTGTGTCCAGTTCTGGGCCCCCAATTATAGGAAGGATGTGGATACACTGGAGAAGGTCCAGCAGAGGGATACCAAAATAATTAGGGGGCTGGAGCATATGATTTATGAAGAAAGGTTGAGGGAATTGGGACTGTTTAGTCTACAGAAGATGAAGGGGAACTTGATAACAGCCTTCAACTTACTGAAGGGAGGCTGCAAAGAGGCTGGAGAGAGGCTGTTCACAGTGGTCATGGATGGCAGAACACAGAACAATGGTCTCAAGTTGCTGTTGGAAAGGTCCAGGTTGAACATTAGGAAAAACTTTTTCACTAGGAGGGTGGTGAAGCATTGGAATGTTCTACCCAGGGAAGCAGTGGAGTCTCCATCCCTGGAGGTGTTTACGTCTTGCCTTGACAAAGCCCTGGCGGGGCCGATCTGGTGGGTTTGGTCCTGCTTAAAGCAGGGGGCTGGACTTGATGGCTTTTTTAGGTCTCCTCCAGCTCTATTGTTCTATGATTCTATGAAGACTGAAATAAATGGCAGAAAATGGGGGACTCTATACTTGAGCCATGGTGGACAACCTGTGGCCCATGGTGGTTCTAAGTGTGTCCCATGAGACATTTTGTTTATGTTGCCCATGCCCAGGTTTGCCAGATTCTGATGGTTTCCATTCACATTGTTTTTTTTTCTATTGACTTTACTATAGTGACACATGCATGACACAAATGCATTCCCTGCTAGGCTGGTACCTCTTCTTGATGGCACTCAGGATTAGCTTCATAAAGCAAAACACATTCCAGTGATTACACACCATCCGCTTCTCCTCTGTTTGAGAGCAGCAGCTGTCCTTTTGAAGACTCAGCCCCAAACTGGCTAATGAGAAGGGAGACAATGGGGTTAACTGCCCTGGGACAACAGCAGCTGGGAACTCCATGCCCTTTAAATCACTGCAGGAGCCCCACATGCTCCAGGCAGTGCTGCGGGTTAAAGAAGCGCACCATGATTTGGGTGAGACTGAGGGGCTGGCTGCCCCTGGCCCCACCCATTCTGCCTGAGGCCCCACCCCTTCCAGGAGCACAGAGTTGAGCTCAAATCCACACACGCAACCATCTTGCCTAAGGGCCCAGCGAGTTTTTTGGCTCCCCTGCTTCTATGTCTCAGCTTTGTGTGTGTGTGTGTGTCTGTGTGTGTGTGTGTGTGTAAATGCCACTCTGACGAAAACAGGTGGTAACTTCTCGGTTCATCGTTATGGAACGATGAATCCAGGCATCACAACTGTCAGTCCCATCAGATGAATTGCAGGAGTGGCCTGTTTCAGACAAGCAACCCCATACGTTTGCCCTCATCCTGGAATTTGTTCCTTTTTTTTTTTTTGATAGCCCAGGAATCAGAGTCACGTTAGGTTCATTGACGAGATGGGCCTTCCAGTGATTATTTGAAAGACAAAGGTCACCTCCACAGTGGTCCACTAGAGTCTCGTTCATTGGGAACATCCTCCTGACTTTCAGCATCATCGGTCTCCTGTGGAGCAAGGCAGGCGTAAATTAAATGTGGCAGAACACAAGAGGAAAGCCAAGTGTGAAGATGTAACTTAGTGATAGACGAGGAAGGGTTCAACCTTATTAACCTCTAAAAACCACATAGACCTGAAAAGTTAGCAATTAGCATAGCTTTTAGGCAGGAGGTTTCATAGCCTACTGCATTTATATCAGTTTTAATCAAAGGGAGGGGCACAAAAAGGAAATTAATTCACTGAGATGTATACAGTAATATTAAGATGTAAAGCACATCGCAAGTGCTAGACAGGCTTACTATAATTAAACTTTCACATTGCATAAGCCCCAAGCTGAATCAGTCACACTGTGCTAAGCAAAACATACACATATATTAATGTTATTATCTGAGTGGAAGAATCAGCTACTGGAAACTAGAGTTTTTCCCTAAGTTTCCTGAATTCTCCCAGTCTGCATTGTTTATCAGGTGCACAGATGCTGCCTACAGAAAACATACGTTCCTAATAAAATGACTTCATGATGTCATAATCATTGTAATATCTGTCTGAGCTGTAGAAATCATCAGTTCCGGATGTTAACATTGCTATATTAGAGCTAGGGTTTCTCTATAGAGAGGGTTAGAATTATGTTTTTTCCCCCTGTGAAGAATTTCTATTTAAAGATTATTTTAGATTAGATTAGATTAGATTAGATTAGATTCAAAATGATGAAAAAATAAAGTTTTCATCAACTAATCAAGAGACACACCAAAACAAAACAAAAAAGCCAAAATATTTTTGGTTGAAAAGGGAAGAATTTGATCTGGATATTCCACTACAATGCCTCCTCAGAGTTGTATTTCAGGCATTTCATATCCACTTCTCTCTGCTATGGGTAATGCTTCTTCATCAGCCTGCATCTTCCACAATCTACCCTCTTGCTGACCCATCACATTCATTATGGGACTCCTTGGTCATACAGCTTCATGGAAAGGGTAGGGAACCCAGCCTACAAAGAGGAATGGGAGCATGAGGCATTTTGATTACATTTCCAACTTATAATGTCTTTACTTTGTTGATGCTTATTTTTTGTCAGTATGTCACAACTGTCACACTATGGCCCCTTTTCATCTCAAGAGATAGTGGTTAGAAGTGGTGGCGAGGCTCTGTAGGCAGTGTTTGCGTCTGCAGCTTCTCCTGTGGCTTATATGTCCAAAATTGGATTTGCATTGTCAATTGCAATAACTACGTCAGTCTATTTCCGATTATTGAGCCTGAGAGTTTTTCCTTCTAAGACGAAGTTCTTTCACATGATTTGCACATATGCTATCGAAGGATGATGTGCCCTGTCTTAGCAATTGTCACCAGGTATTTCCATCTGATGACGTAGATTACCAGGATTTTGGATCAATGTTGAATTTTTTCATGGCATTTTTGCATGTATCTTTAAATCTTAGCTTTGGTCTTCCACTTGTTCTCAACCCACATGACAGTTCACCAAAGAGGATTTCTTTCAGAAGACATTCATCTCACATGACCAAGCCATCATAGTCTTCTGCTGTTGAGGATCGCTATGAGGCTGGGTATGCCAGATCTTGACAGTATATCTGCATTTGAAACTTCATCTTGCCAGTTGATATTCATAATTCTGTGGAGGCAGGGAAGACGGAAGCTGTTCCGTTTTTGATCCTGGTTCAAGTAGGTGGTCCATGCCTCAGAACCATACAGCAGGATACTCAATACACATGCCTGCTAGATTAGTATATTTGTTTTCACTGTCAGTTTAGGATTGTTCCATGCTTGTTTTGTAAGTCTGCCAAAAATAGTAGCTGCCTTCCCAGTTCTGATGTTCAGTTCTTCATCTATGGATAGGTGTATATGTATAAAAAGTATGTGTTGGAATTGTTTGTGTATACGCAAACGAACTTAATTCCAATATATATATACACAAACAAACTTAAGTCCAGCACATACTTTTTTCAGCCAACAGAATTTTTTTCCTTCAAACCTCCTCCTCCCCACCACACATACGCAACACATTTGTGTGTTCAGGACACATGTCCTGAAGCAATGCTCTACCATGGAAAACATTTACATGGCACTTTCCCAGAAAGCCAGGTTAGGGTGGAATTGATTGGCTATTTCTGTCTTCTTCTATTTGTGAATGATCTATTCTAAGCATGGTTTCCTTCACAGAGCTGGGTTAAATTCATGCTTCAGAAAGTAGCATTCAACTGCCCAAAAGAGCTGGGAATGTTTACCTTTCCCAATGTAATCACGTTTCACTGTGTCATTGGGGGCATATGTATACTACAGTCATCAGGTATGACTGCAGCTATCCTAGACATCGTCAAAATAAAGATAATCTAGCGAGCATACGTACCAGAATTGGGAAGCTGTGAAAATGAAAACTTCAGCGCTGGATACACCACCCTGCTCAGTAATTATTCACAGGGTTAGGCCATCATGAACCTTCAATTGCAGAAGCTTCATTGCTCCATACCTGAACTACCTAGACTAAAGCTACTGTGGGTAAGCCTACACAGGCTGCAATCTGTCACATGCCCTGACTGCAACAGACATGCCCTGCGACACAGCCTCACCTGGGAGACAGTGCTTTCATCTCTGGGGCTGAAATTTCTGGCATAATGGGAACTCGGGTTTTTTTCTCCTTCTCATTGACAACGACACCATTTTGGGAGGATAAACTACATAGCGGACACGCATATCAGGCCACTGCTTGCTCTTCTTCCCCTCACTGTCAGGAAGTGAGGGGAAAGTACATTCTTGCGTGTGTTCCTCTCATTGCCATCTGGCAAGGTGAAGCGGACAGAGGAGTGCTCGTTGACGCAAGCTGTGTGCTTTCTTCTCACTCCCTGACAGTGCGGGGAAGGATGAGAGCAAGCAGCTTGCTGGTGGGCACCACTGTAGCCCTCCCATTTGCCCTCCCAAAATGGCACCTGCGTAAACTTACATCATCCTGTTAGGGACTTGGGCTTCTCCCAAATGCTTACAGGACGGTTCTAAAGGGCACTTCTCTCTTCGAAATGCTCTGGTTAAAATGAGAACTTAAGGCCCTCTGCTCTCCCCTTTAGTGGCTGCATTTTTGTAGCTTCGCAGCTTTGTTGGCAGTAGGATATACCCTTGACCTCCAGCCTATCAATCACATAGTGCCCCTCGGGGGTGACAAAAGAAAGATAAAAGTAGTTATATTAACTTGTTTTACCTTCCCTTAGTCAAAGCCTGGAGAACCCACGGGCTTTTCATGGTGTATCACAGTTGATACTGAAACCCTGGAGCCAACTGTATAATTGACAGGGCGTTAGAATCCCACAATCAATTCTCTGACACTATAACAGGATCTAATCTCAAGGGCTGTGTCTGAGCTAATAATGTGTGAATACCACTTTTAGCTGTGACATTTGCCTATGCAGCACTTCCGCTCTACCAAATTAATTACTTTGTAAAACGCCCGATTATGGTATGAACAAATGGCCTTCCTGCCCACTTTTATTACTTGCTCTATATTAGTCTCCTCTAGTGAGACAGAGGAGTAGCTGGGAGTTCATTTAGTGGAACGACAGACTCCCATTCCTGTATGTTTTTTTTTTTTCAGCTTCTGTTATCTTTAGCATTCTGAGATAGGATGCTCAATAGCTGGTTCTTTCTCCTCTTCTACCGATCCCTGTTTGAGTTATTATACAGAAGTCAAACTAGAAAACCAGCATTGTTTTTTCAAATATATTTAATCACATTCCCCTTTTGTGCAGACAATATATGATGGAATGGAGAAATACTGAATATGTCTTCCCAGGATGTTTTCTACACAATTAATAAGTACCTCCTTAAGGAACAAAAGTTACATCAGGAAGCAGGAACAGTATCACAGGGAAAGAATGGAAATCAGGCAAATAGATATTTCAGTACTTAATATTCTATTGGTTGTTGGCTTCTTTACTTTCTTCTGTGTTTCTGGTTGTCTTCCAACAAGACTACTCTCTGGTAAATACTTAATGTCATTGGCCAGCACTAACAAAGTGTTTATATTCCGTATGAGATTTAATTTTAAAGACACATTTTGGCGATGACTCAATCACTACCCAGTAAATTTCAGCATTCTTTTATATATATGAATGTATATGAAAACAGCTTTAGGAGCGCCAATCATCAGTTAAATAAGCATTCTTGTTATGCTGCTTCCAGATTCAGAAGCCAAGAGTGCAGAGGCCTGTGCGGAGAAGAAAGATGAAACCTGTAGATCTGAAGTGGTGTGGTTGCCCCACATCAGGAAGAAGAGGGGATAAAGCAGGCCAGAGAGAGATGGCAGAGAACCCTCCATTTAGAAGAGGGCTTATTGAGCAAGCCAGTTAGGAGATGGCTTGTTGCAGCAGCCAATCAGGACCAACAGGAGCCATATCATTTAGGTCTGCCTCATAAAGGCATTCCAGGCCCTAAGCTACATCAGCTGTGACACTACATCACTAAACCCATGAGGATCTGGTAGACTGGGAATTGCCCGGCAATGAAATATGGTGTTGTGGTAGACAGGAACCCCCAAAGAAGTATAGTACCATTCAAACTGAAGGATAGACTCCACAGGTCTGGAAAATGGCTATAGAAGATACTCTGGGCAAAGGGAATAGAAAGGTTTGCTCTGATTGTTTCTATTACTAAGGTTAAAGTGTGTGTGCAATTCCAGAGTTACACTGAAACCCAGAATGGTAACATTGTCCGGTTCATTCTCCCCAGCATTGGCATTCTCTCCTGCAGAAGCTGGGAGGGAGTGTTCACAAGGGGAGGCCACCTTGCGAAGCCACAGAAATCTCCCACCTCTATCAGGGTGCTAAAATCTATCTTCCATGAACAAATGGCTCTGGTTGAGCAAACATCAGGATTTGAACCCAAAACCATCTGTGCTAAAACCACAAGCTTCTAGAGTGCTGGTGTCCAACCAGATCTAAACCAGTAGCTAGTATAGTAGCTACTGCTATAGAGAACGAGCCACGTTATTCTGGAAATATATTTATTTCTGAGCTCAACTAGCCACGCTCATCTGGCCAAATAGCCACATTTGGCTATTGGCTAGCATGTTGGGGACCACAGTACAATGCTTATAGTAGAGGACTAAACCCTGTATTGTGTACCTCATCTGTGTTCTAGACACTATGGGAAGACTCATAATCTCCTGGCAGGGGTTATGCAGGGATAAAATAAAATCAAGAATCCACAGACTTTTTGGTTGATGTGTTCGAAACACCACTGAGTGATGGGGTTGAGTGTGAAAGGATAATTAAGTGCAACAGTAGATTAGATTGATTAAGGCGGGGATCATTCCTGACATTTGTAATTCAAACTGAAGGACTATCCAGTACATGGAAATGCACCGTTATGACATTTCTTAAAGTGCGCTCGGGGATTAAAAGCACAAGATAAGAATGAGTCATTACACAGTTATTTTACTTTTCTCCCTTTTCAGACCTCCTCCTCCTGAGGAAGAGAGGGCTAAGGCAAAGAAATAGTACTCTCTACCCTGCAGAGAAAAGTCTTCACCTCTCTTCTCGCTCCCTGAGCCACCTAAGCCGCAAGATTCTGGAGGCAAATACTCTGAAGGCATTTGAGTTCCCTGGAAGAGTTCATAAGTGCATAAAGGTAGACTGCATGCTGCTGAGGTTCAGTACAGTAGGTATAGCTTATTACTGTTTGCATATCAAGGCTTTGATCCCATAAATCCTTGCATGGTAAGCAGCAGGGAGCACTAAAACAGGTGTCAGCTAAGGCTATGGCCATAGCCCTGAAGTGGCATAAAGGCACGTAGGTCCATTTACACCAGATTAGGAACCAGATTTGAATGCAGCTGCAAGTATTGTTGACCAATAGGCAAGGATCTCTGCAACGAATGATGGCAAGTGCCAGGTTGCTTGCTTGTCTTAAAAATGGGGAAAAAAAAGGGCAGTTTGTGGTCAGTGAGGAGATTGAGACCCTTACAAGGGGCACTTAGCCACATGCACCTGTATTTGACACTGTCCTTTTCCAGGATGGGTAACTGGGATCATTGGCACTGTCTGTCATGCTGGCTGTTAAGACAACACACTAGGCAGTGTCCAACATAGAAAGGATGAATCTTGTCTGCTCCTGGAGGCCCAGAAGAGTAGCTGTAACTAGGAGAAGTGGATAGAAGTTGTTTTCTGGTTTTTTGCCATTGTCAGAGGTTGTGTTGAGGATGATGTTTAAGGAGATCGAGGCCATGTCTACATTAACCAGAAGATGAATGTTCTCAGGGTCAAATTTCCAAGGTTCAATTTCTCGTGTCTGGTAGGGATGCATGAAAGCAACCTTTCTGGGTCAGCAGTCAACACCTGTACTCATCACTATTGGGAGGAGTAACATAGGTTAACAGAAGAAACTTTCCCATGAACCTTCCTCAGTGAGGGCTGCCAGGTAAATTGAATTCAAATAAGTTGATTATAGCTATGCAATTACCATAGCTAAAATTGAATATCCGAAATCGAGTTATTTCCCTACTGCAGAGTGGGCCTGAAAGTAATAAAAGGGTCTGATCCCAAACCCACTGAAGTCAAAATCTTTCCACAGCCTTCAGTGAAGTTTGGATCATCCCCTCAAAATGGGTCCATAAGAACTTCTGAGAAAACTTTCCCTGGAGAGGGAGAGAGAATTACATTCACCATCCCCAGCACCTTCCTTCTGCTCTTCCATCCCTGCTACTATGTACATGGAAAGTGAGCAAAGAGAAGGAAAGACCATGATGAAGAAACAACACCTCTCGAGATAGGTGATGTTCATGCATGAAAGGCCTCCTCTTTGCATGACTCCAGTTGGTCCGATCCTAAAAGCCCTGCAAATTTGTGGATATCTGATTTATATCCATGGGATATATGCATCCACTGATATGAACGTGGATATCTGTGACTCATTTTTGTGGTTACAGATGCATATGCAATTTTTTTGAACCCCATGAAGGGCTCTAATGATCCTCCCATAACACCACATATCAAGATACATGGTACTGACTTATGAACACTCAACTCCCTATCTACACTATACCGCACTGTGTCTGTCAGACTGTTGGCTTTGTTACTGCCAACAACTAAATCTCTTATGGATCAATGTGCAAATTATCTTGAAGAAGCAGTGAAGTGCTGGACCATTTTCAAAGCTTGAAGCATATTAATGTAATGTTCAGCAGATCGAAGGAATAAAGTGGTGGATATTTTGCCTCATATTTCTGCTGATTTCCTTGGAGTCTGGACATTGGTGTCTCTTAAATAAACAACAATCTCAGAGGTTCCATTTTCCCTTTTGTTTAGGAAGGGTGGAGGGACTTGGTATACCTAATGCTAAACATTACATTTAGTAATTACACTTTCAAATTTACAAGGTCCATGTTGTAAAGGTTCTAAATTAAATAATTCTCATTTACATAAATTTTAATCCAAAGGGCATCATTAGAGGACAGCTTCTCCTCATCAGTAATGAGCTGCTTTCATTAACAGCGCCCCAGCTGATTACAACTGGCTTGTACTTCAAGAGTTGTGAGCAGGTTAGCCAGGCAAGACAGGCATTTTCTGTGTAAGTCACTCAGTCATAAGCTATTCTCTGCTCTCTGGCTGTTGTACTCGATAGCTCAAGAGAGCGTATTTAAAAAAAAAAAAAAGTCATTATAACTTACCAGCCTTTTGAATATAAACTTAGGAGCTATATTCTGATTTCTCTTTAGGATTTTCAACCCTCCCAGTTTCCCTGAAAGTCTCCCAGAATCAGACTCTGTCTCCTGGAGTCTACTAAAGCCGCTTTGGGAGATCTTTGGACACCAAAATCCAGCAGTGCGGTGGGAATAAGGCACACTCCCTACCCACCTTGATTCTGCAACGCTCCCAGAAGTGACCAGCACATCTGTACTGTAACTACTGCCTGTGTGGAGCCTGAACCACTCACCTGCACCCCTCACTCCCACCCCAGCCCTGAGCCCCCTCCTACACTCAAACTCCCGCCAAGACCCCACTGCCCTCCCTGCACCCAAACCCTCTGTCCCAGCATGGTGAAAGTGATTTATAAGCCGCGTCTACAAGAGCCGGCTACTTCGAAGTAGCCGTGCCAACTTCGAAATAGCGCCCACCACGTCTACACGTGACGAGCACTATTTCGAAGTTGAAATCGACATAAGGTGGCGAGACGTCGAAGTCGCTATCCCCAACAGGAGATGGGAATAGCGCCCTACTTCGACATTGAACGTCGAAGTAGGGCACGTGTAGACGATCCGCGTCCCACAACATCGAAATAGCGGGGTCCGCCATGGCGGCCATCAGCTGAGGGGTTGAGAGACGCTCTCTCCAGCCCCTGGGGGGCTCTATGGTCACCATGTGCAGCAGCCCTTAGCCCAGGGCTTCTGGTTGCTGCTGCTACAGCTGGGGATCCATGCTGCACGCACAGGGTCTGCAGCCAGTTGTCGGCTCTGTGGATCTTGTGCTGTTTAGTGCAAGTGTGTCTGGGAGGGGCCCTGTAAGGGAGCGGCTTGCTGTTGCCCCGGAAGTGCTAGTCCACCCTGTGACCCTGTCTGCAGCTGTTCCTGGCACCCTTATTTCAATGTGGGCCGCTTTGGTGTGTAGACACTCCCCTGCAGCGCCTACTTTGATGTAGTGCTGCCCAACGTTGACGTTGAATGTCGACGGCACCAGCCCTGGAGGAAGTGTAGACGCTATTCATCGAAATAGCTTTTTTCAATTTCGCTACATCGAAATAAGCTATTTCGATGTAGCATACCCATGTAGACGTAGCTATACTGTGGTATCCAGGAAATGTATTTCAAATGTATTTCAAAGCTCTTTCTCAGGGGAGGTTCGTATTGACCAGCCACCAAGCAGTGGCAGGGCTAGCATGGGATAGGCTGGTGGGTCTGACATAGGGTGAGCAGGGGGATAGGAGGCGTTGAAGAGGTTGTGGGACCCACTCCTGCCCATTTCTTGCAACCAGACGTGTTGGGGGATAGGAGTGTACCGGACCCTCTGGCCACCCCATGTGCACACCAAGTGCTGGGAGGAGATGCCAGTCTCCAACAAACCGGGCTCCTGGCACCTGACCCATCCTGCCACCTCAGGCCACACACAGCTTCCCAAGGTAGCTGGCCGATCTTTTTCATGGATCTTCTCTGCTGCCACCCAGTCACCTGCTCGCTTGCTGGGGGCCCGTGTGCCCACTTGGAGCTCCACAGCTGTGTCACTGGGCTGGGGGGTGGGCCTGGATGCTAAGTGGGAGGGGTGTAGTCCTCCTAAGCTCGTCTATGCATACGTCCCTGACATCAAGATGTGCCATGTTGTAACTTGATCTATGGCAGCTCCTAAAAACACCTGCCTCAGAAAGCCAGATGAATCAGCAACTCTGCCATAGTCAGTATGGCTGGGTCTACACTACAGAGCTTTGTCGGCAGAAGAGCCCTTCTGTCGACATAACTCAGGGCCATCTTCATGCTTGAGACATTCTGTCGACAAAGTCTCGACAGAACTCTGCAACTTCCTCGACAGTATTATCCCTCAAAAATTTGAGGCATAACAAGTTCTGGACAAAGTACCGTCGAGAACAGTGCAGTAGACACTTCTGTCAACACAGAGGGCTTCCCGTTGCCTGGCAGCCCTCTTTGCAATGCTGCCATTCCACTTTCTGGCACCAGAGGGCAGTGCAGTCTGGCAGTTCTCTGTGAACAGATCTGTTGTATGTAGATGCAATCTGTTGACATAGGTTCTGTCGAGATTACCCTATTGACAGTAATGTCTGTCGATAGATGCTTCTAGTGTGACACATAGCATATGTTTTGTCCTAACAACCTGGTGCACAGACCAGGGATTACACAAACTGCTCCCCTCACCAAAGTACATACTCACCAACAGGCACCAGGGAGCTTTCCCTTTCTCTTCAGTGGAATTATTTGTGTGTCTCAAGTTTGAGCTGGGTTTAATAAGTACCTGGCTGAATTAGGACCTGGAAGAAGGAGTGATAATGCCTACAGAGACCATATTAGGCAAGGTGCTTCAAAGGGGGAAAATAAATGGTCCTTTTGGAAACTCTGGAAATAAAATAAATCAGCTAGATTGTTTTGTGATAAACTGCAATACCCCATGGCCAGGGGTCTTTCTGGAGTTATTACCAACTAACAACAGTGTGTTAAAGTGCTTGTGCCCAGAGAAATCCAATCCTATGAGTCCTCGGAGAATCAAGTCACATAAAAGTCAGAATCTATTCCAAGCATGAGCCATTAGTTCTGCTCTGAATATCACAGTTATTATCTACAGGGCTTGAGTGAAAACTCCAACCTGCCAAAACCTCAATCCTCATCAACTGCCAGGAAAAACTACAGTGACAGGTGTTAATTGGTGATTAGAGAAAAGACGAGCCAAGGATCAGAAAAATCACTCTCTGGACTAAAGATGAATAATGTCCACTCCCCAAAGAGGGTGAGCCTCTAGACTTTTCCTCTTTGATTGCCAAGTCTTTAAGTACATCAGACCCCAGTCCATATTCACTCTGCAGACAGATTCCTTTTAGAGATATGGAAATCTTTGGTAGCAAATCCTCAAAGCTGGTGAAATTTACTAGGTTTCAGATTCAGTTGCTAATAGTCATTGTGATCCTGACTGTGGGGGTCACTGTGTTCCTCCACTAGGGACTGAGCCAGACCTGAGCCTCTGCTATTCCATGTCAAAGGGCTTCATATGTCAGTCCAATTATACAAGGCTCAGACACCTGGACAGTCCACTCCTCCTGCACTGGCCACACATGCAAAAAGAAATGAACACAAACCATCCTGCGAGCGTGGCCTGGCTCTCTTTTGTCAGTTTCAAGTAAGCTGTAACCCCAACTGGGCTCACAGGCTAACACAGAATAATAGTCTTACCGAAAGTGGATGAACACTGTGTCCTCATTTCCTTCATGGAGGCAGCTGTCAGGCAGCAGTGGTCAAAGAAGCTTTTGCCTTTAATTAGCCCTCTCTCGGAGCTGAAGGCTGGAGGTCTGCTCTTCTCTCTGGATTGACGCCAGCGGTGCGGTGTGTTCCCCTTTCAAACTCTTCCTTCTAGATCCAAAATCTCCCATGGGTGTGAGGGGGTGGGGGCGGTGCCTGAGCCCTCAATTGCTTATTAACTCTGTCTTAACCAATATGGAACATGCATAATCAGACACACACCTCTATTCTATTGTAGTCGAGTCTATTCCTGTAGCATGCTCCCATCACCTTGGTATCCAAGGCCCAAGCACAGTAGAATTTTGGCTCCTCTCTGCCAGTATAGGGGCCTAAATCTAACATTTGGTGCCACTGAGATTCTCTTAACCTGTTTTGCTACCCTCTAAATGTCAAGGCACCCAAAGTCTCGGGTTGCCACAATTTTTATCATTAAAATCACCATGGCTCCTGAAAATCTGCCAGTGAGCAGGTGCACAGCTTTTTCAGGGTATAGGGCCTAGTTGCCTACCTCACATTTAATCCTCACCTGCATCCTCAAACCCAATGTTCCCACCACACCTATCTCACCAGTGGGCCCTGATTTGGGAGGTGTTGACAGAGCCTGCCAAAGTCTACACAAAACTGCCAGAGGAGGAGCCAACAGCTAGGTCTTCTCCATGGTATTTCTATTAGCTAGCTTAGGTGTCTGTCCACTCCAAATGAATTCTATTCTTAGATCCCTACTTCTCCCCTTACCTTGTAGCAGGAGCCTGGGAATTTAACCTAGGTCTTTGGATTCTATTGTGACATTAGAGAAGGATTTTTTTTTATGCATTCTAGTATAAAATAAATACATTTTGAAACAAAATCCCAGGCTGGAATGTAATTTTGAAGCATTCTATTCCAAAATGGGTTAGTTGGATCTTAGTGAAAGACTCTTTTTTAACTTCATTTTTTCCCCCATGAAAGGACATTTCATCTCACTGATATATTCCCATGGATAGTTGTGAGACAACATTCTCCCTTGGAAGGCAGGCCATCAGAAATATTTCGCTAGCCCTCCACAAAGCATGTTTTTCAAAACAACAACATTTCAGTAATGATTTTACTCAAACATTAATAAAATGCCCATTCAAATGTCAATCAAAAATAACCCAAAACTTTGTGATGGACCAAATATGAAAGCCTGCAAAATAAAACAAGGCTGAAAATTGAAAATTAAATTTTAAATCCTTTTGTTGTTTAGTCTAGCCCTAACGCTCTGCAAACTGAGCTGATATATCTGTAACAGATGACTGTGGAAACTAATGCATGCTTAACATAAATATGCATAATGTGTTTCGAATTGAATAGCATGGCCCTTCAACAGATCTTTATTCTTTGCTCTTCCTCATCTACTTCACAGAGGAAAGTTATAAAAGGCAGAGTCAATGGAGGGCTTTTAAAAATAAAATAATGCTTTTTGCTTTTGAACTCCTTGTTCGTTGCCTAATTTCATTTTTAATACAAGGAAACAGTCTTTCATTTCAAGTGCATCTAATTCTCTACCATTCCCCTTGCTGATTGTTTAAAAAATATTTTTCTTTATTCACAATATCTTTTTGTCTTTTGTTGCCTGTCTTAGAACAAGTCAATTTTAAATTTAAAATAAAGAGAATATTCGAAGCAACAATGGACTCAGACAAGCATGGAATCTCAAGTGTTTCTAACGTGATCAAATACAAACATATTTCCATCTTTTTGTGAGTAGGAGGTAGAAGTAGCATGTAGTTGGGATTAGTGTGCAGATTCTTCTAGATAAGAGATAAGATACCTCATTTGCTGATCAATAGGCTGAATTTGTGGCCAGAATGTAACACTGAAAAGGGAGAATCACCAGTGGGAGGCTGTCCATCTGTCTGTCTGTCTAGCTAGCTCATGTTAAGCTTCATAGAATTGTAACACTCTAGAACTGGAAGACTGCTGAACTCTCTTTCATATTCAAATTCGACACATTAACACGTGGTTTGAACCAGGATGCAAATTTTCCGGGACACTATAGGGGCTCTTTTGCATACTTGGCTTAATCTAATTCTTGACTCCCCTCCGCCGCCCCCACCCCTGCCCCTCTGCTCTCTGATTTGCTCACCTTGATGATTTTTTTTCTGATTTGTCAACCTTGATTACTGTTTTTGGTTCTCTATGCCTTAAATATTTTCTCTGTTTTGGTCTGGCTATGGTCTGAAGAAGTGGGTCTGTCCCACGAAAGCTCACCTAATAAATTATTTTGTTAGTCTTTAAAGTGCTACTTTTCAGCTTTTTTGTTCTGATAGCATATAGACTAGCATGGCTTTCTCTCTGTTACTAGAACCGGAAGGGCGGTCAAGATGTCAGCAAGTCCAGTCCACTTCCATCCCAGCAGGACCAAGCACTCTCCAGAGTCGCTAGACCATCTCTGAGACGTGTTTATCTAACCTCCATTAATGGAGATTCCACAACCTGCCTACACAATTTGTTCCAGTGGTTAACCACCTTGACAGCTAGAAATTGTTTCCTAATGTCCAACCTAAACCTCCCTTGCTGGGCTATAAACCCATTGCTTCTTGTCCTGCTTCTTCCTGAGTATCCCTGAAATAGGGTCACCCTTCTTTTGATAGAAGCTTCTTCTGAAGTGTTGTAGGAGTCAGGGGAATGATGTACGTAAGTCTTAGGCTACGCCTCAGTAGATGTAAACTTCCATAACACTATTGAAGCCAAGGGAGCAATGCTTATCAATATTGTATGCTAAATTGTCACAACTACAACTGCTACAACATCATCAATTTAGCAGGTCTGAGAAAAATGCAATGAGTCAATGGCCTTTGTTGACTTCAGTAATCCACCCCCCTGAGAGATGGAAGGTAAGATGGTTGCAGAGCATTTCACACCAAAATAATGTGATGCAGATGTAACTCACACACCTAGGCTATGGTTACACTAGCAAGTTTTGCCGCCCAAACCCCAGTTTTATCAACAAAACTCGTGGAGCCTGCACGCACAAAATGTGTTTTGCCAACAGCTTGTCGACAAAACTCAGCACTTTTGCCAGCAGCGTTCTGCCTCTCAGCCATGAGGCATAACACTGGTGTCAACAGAGTCTGTCAACAAAAAAGCCATGTGGATGCTGTGGGGGGGCCTTCTCTGGACAGACAGACCATCCAGAACAATGGGCAGCCCTGTCTCCTGTGCTTCCAGGTGCCCGTTTTGGCAAGAGAGAGCAGCTGGGCAGTCTGGCAGCTCTGTCAATAGGGTGGAATTCTCTTTCGACTGGCTTTTGTGTGTGGCTGCACTCTGTCAACACAAGCTTTGTCGGGAAAGCTCTTCTGGTAGTGACGTCGGTTGACAGAGCGCTGTAGTGTAACCATAGCCCTAGGGGTGTGGTTCACTGTCCCACGTAGCGGCATCTACATCACTCACACAGAGAAAGAATGATTCTCCTCTACAGCCTTAGCTGAGAGCCACCCGGCTTTTAGCTCAAACTGTGGAGGTCCCACACTTAGCTCCAGGAGTCCCAGGTCTGGGTCTGCCTGTGGGAGGTTACAAAGACACCACGTTAGGTTGAAGTAAGCCACTTTGGTTTGGCGGGGGCGGGGGCATTTTTTCACATCCCCAAATGATGTAACTTACATCCATTTAGGTGGTAGGGTTGACAAGGCCTCATTTACACTTGCTTTGGATCTGGACCTGTCAGTGGTGTATTTAACAAATAAATAAATAAATAAATAAATAAAGTTTCTTATCCTCAGAGGAGGAAAAAGACGTTGTTTTTAATAGGATATATGTACAAATTGAGAGTGAATATAAATCAACAGTTAAAAACTGCACGCTCCTTTTCAGTGCTCCAATGCAAACCAATCCTTCACAACTCAGAGAATCATTAGTTTCCATCCAAACTTCATCATGTCTAAGAAACCTGTGATTGCTGCTGTTAACAGCACGGCCATGCAGAGCACAAATTGATACAGCCAATATCTCATTAAGGCCTAGTAAAATACATCATCATTTACTGGTTACTCGAGTTTCATACACTGTAAAGGAACCAACTAGAAAGAGCCATCCATTATGAGGATGAACTTTGTATCTTATAAGTTTAAAATAATAGAGTATTGGGGATGTACATTATGAAACCCAAATAAATCACGTTGTACGTACTCAAGTCAACAACAAGATAACTCTGTGGAATCTGCTGGCAAACACACCTGTATCTTTAAAATTGCAGATCTTTGGTTGAGTGCTTTTATTTATAAGAATGCATTGATATACAATGCATTTTACCTTGTGAAGCAGAACATGCCCTGATAGGTCAGGGGGTATTTGGTAGGCTATATCCACAAAGGGTTGACACAAATGAATGCACACAGGGTTTGTGGGTTTAGGAGAAACATCACAACTGACAGCAAGCAGAAGATAACACGTTTGTTCTTCAACAGGAGAAGGAGCATTGCTGGGGCAATCAGCGATGCAGAGGTGGATTTCCAAACAAGCAGAGGTAGATTTCCAAAATCGAGAATGATCAGAGATCCCAGAGAAGTGCGGATATTTTCATTATTTAAATGAAACATCCCTCCACCCCTCAGATTCTTGTCATTGAGATGGCAATCCTCTGGAAACAGTAGCCTCACAGCACCAGACACAGTTACTTGAATGACTCCAGGCTGATGTCACACATAGCAATATCACCTTTCCAAATGGGAGGCCTCATGAGCTGAGGTCAATACGCTGTTGGAGCTACTCTTCCACAGAACCAATGTCTGAAGAGATGGCCTGCAGTCCTGAAGCCTTTATCTGCATGAACAGCCCTGTGCTATTTGATGGGGACTATTTGTGTGTGAATGGTCTTCTCACAAGGGTTGCAGGCTCAGGGCTCAGGCAACTTAGGAGTCTGCCTCCGGGATCTTTGTTGTAGTGATTTGTGTTCTAGGTGTGCCACTGCGCATTCTTAGAGGAGATCATCTAATGTCGAGAACATTTTCTTTAACTACATGAAATAGTGGTTGAGCTTCTTTTGCTGCTGAGTAGAGGCCTCCGGTCAGGCCTGCCAATGGAGGGGAGGGAAAGGGGCAATTGCTCAGGGGCCAAGAAATATAACAGGCCTTGGGATCCTGGTTGCTGTTGTGGTAGCTTTGCTGAATTGGGTCTCTTGATTGACAGATACTTTTGCTATTGCCCATTGGGGTTCTGGGGCTGAGTTACTTGTCCTGGAACCTTCTTGGAGCATATCAAATGCATCTTTCAACCCAAAGACACTGCTGTGTCCTTCCCTCAGGTAGGCAGGTTTGGGTTCCAGGAAGGGAGTGCAGGAAGCATGGGGCTGGGATAGACCAGGAGTGTTACTCATGACTAGAGCTCATTTGCTCATTTTGACTAAATTAAATTTCATCAGAATATGTTGTTGTGTCTAAATTTGAAATGTTTTGGCTACAGTTACACTAGCACGTTTTGCCAGCAATATACTGGTTTTGTAGACAAAACTGTTGGAGTGCCCACACACAAAATGGGATTTGTCAACAGTATCTCAGCAAAACCTGGCACATTCACCAATAGCCTTCTGCCTCTCCCAAATGAGGAAGAGTGCCTTTTGTCAATAAAAAAGTTGTGTGGATGCTCTGGGGGGCCTTCTCTTGGTAGCCGTTGCATCCACAACTATGGGCAGCCCTATCTGCTGTGCTTCTGGGGGCCTGTTTTGTGGGAGAGTGGCCAGGCAGTCCAGCCACTTGCCACCAGAGCAGAGTGCTCTTCCGATTGGCTTTCGTGTGTGTCCCCACTCTGTCAACAGAAGCTTTGTCAGGAAATCTCTTCTGACAGTGACTTCTGTCAACAGATCACTGTAGTGCAACCAGAGCCTCTCAGGAGATGTAACTCGTTCAACAAGATTTCCAGAGAAGTTTACAGCAAAAGCTTTCTGAGGCAGAAGGTGGACTTTGTGAACTTCTTGACAAGAGCAAGAGAATGGAATTGGGGGAGGAAAAAAACCAAACCTCTTCAAACTGAAAATGGCATTAAATAGGCACAATTCTGCTTCATGGCAAAAAATACAAAGGTTTTCTTTTATTCCAATGCAGAACAAAAACACATGTCCAAACCCTGAGAATTGTCACAAAACAAGATAATTCTCTATCCAGCTCTCCCCATGACAACCTCCTGCTATATTTCTAATCCCACTATTACTGAGGGCATCTTGCTGGTTGTGTCAAAACTCACTTAGATAAAATCCCTGCTACTTCACAAGATAGATACAAAGCAAGTGCCAAGATCAGTTTTCTGCCTCTTTTTTATTTTTGACAGTAAGTATTTTCCTGGCCTCAGAATGAAACTGCCAAACTGCAGCCTAATTTTAGAATATTATGCTTAAGGTGATTTTTGTAAACTAGACAGTGCATCTCCCAAGATTTTCTTGCAAATATGAAATCTTTCAAGTAGAGGGCAGAGGCCAGAAGATAGATTCCTTTGGAGAGAAGTGAATAAAAGAAACACCTAATTGTCCACACAACAAGGAAAAACACCAAAGGACTTTTTAAAACTGCAAGAAGAAAAACAAGTAGAATACCTAACCATAAGTGCCTTTGTCATACCCTGCGGCATGACTTAAACTGAATAAAACGCAGCTCATTTTCACTCCCTTTCAAAGCCCTCGTTGCTGTCTGCAGCATAATCTCACATTGTGGAAAACAAAACCTAAAGAGACAGTCACATTATTTTTGTCCTGTGAGCAAAGACGAAGGGAAGCTGGTGCACCCCCAGGCAGAACATCAATAAGAAACAGGCTGGCTAAGGGCATGGCTCAGCATATTGCCAGCACCCTGGACTGCGCAGACTGAGTGCACCTAGGGTCCAGACCCAGTACCTGGGTAGAGTAGTCCCCACATACATGGCCAATCCAGATGCGTGGGTGGCTGGATGGCACAGCACCTGCTTTCAAGCCAGCTCTTGGGATCCAAAAGCTGGGCAGAGTGCTGGCTGCACTCCTGGTCCTGAACTTCCCACACACACCTTCAACCTTCTGCCCTGAGCCCCCTCGCCTCTCCCACACCCTGCCTGACTCCTAGGAGTTTATCTAATAAACTAGGCAAATTGTGTAACTGCAATTAATTGAAGCAGAAACATTCTATATACCAGGTTAGACAACGAGCCTTTAACGGAGACAGTTTAATTAGAAATTCATTTGTAAAAATGCCCTACATATCACATGCAAAATATCTGGCTATATTGCTCATCTGGTTTTTTTCCCCATAACTTTTTAATGTGGTGCATTTCTTCTCACTTACTTAAGTGACTAACTTTACATGTGGGAGCATTGACTGTGTGTCATGAATTACTCCTGCCCATGAGTAATTCATGAAAGTAAATAGGAGGCTGAAATTAGTCGTGTGTGTGAAGTAACAGAGCCACCAAGAAACAAAGTCAGAACCAGTACCCTTACTGCACCTACTGCTCTTCCCTACCCAGCCTCCACGCCCACCACCCGCGGTTTGTACAGGGTAAGTGAGCCTGAGTAAGGTCATATACAATCATAACCCACAAGCAGTAGAATTTATATCACTCCAATTATGCTACAGGTTGAGTCTTTTAGTCCTGATCTCTCTCATCCAGCAACATCCATGATCTGGCATGATTTTAGTTAGCCAGATGACCACTTAAAATAGGTGTAGCCAAGTTTCCCGTGGTCTCATAAAGTTTGTATACAGCCCCCAGTGCTGGCTGTCAGTGTTCCATGCTTTTATTTAGCTCTAATTTACCCCAAATGTCTTCTAAGATCCCAGTAAGCAGTGAAAGTGTTGGTAGTATGTAAGACAATAATAACCTCCCGTAGTCTGGCAAAAATCTCTCATTCAGCACCAGTCAGCTCCCAAGGGCGCTGGACTGGACAGGTTCAACCTGCAGTTTAAATATTTTAACATAAATATTCTGGTATAGTTTTTCTGGTAAAATTTCTCCAAGTAAACAGTCTCTCAGACTTAAATACCTAGAGAGACTCATACAGGAGGGCTTGGGTGTTCTAGGAGAACATAAACTAGTCTTTCAATTTAAGAGGAAAGTCTGTCTAATGTACGTTGTATGGAAGTGGAAGACTAGACAGGACTACATCCTTGACCATTTGGGCTAATTACCACCAATGCATCTATCCTTCAGGAACTTAGCCAGTTTTTTCTTTGCACCCAGTCACAATATTGGCCATCACTAAGTCCCACCACAATGTGTTCCACAGGTTGACTCTGTGTTCTGTAAAAAATGTTTCCTTTTGTTTGTATAAACCCACAATCTATTAATTAATTTTATTGGGTGCCTCCAGTTTTTGTATTTTGAGACAGCATGCGGAGAGTTGCTCGACTCATTTTCTCCGCACATTTTATGGATTTATAGACTTTATTCATACCATTCCATAATGGTCTCTCTTCTTAGCTATACAGCCCTAATCTTTAGTCTTTTCTCATCAAGAAGCCTTGTGGTTATCATTGTTCTCTAATTTTTTTCCTCTTCTATCCTTTTTGAGATAAGTTGACCAAAACTGGACACAGTCAATGGTCCCTCTAATCTTTTCCATCCAGGTGTGGATTAATTTTTGTTACATGCTGTAAGGCAGGGTGCCTCTACTCTAAACATCCCTAAAAAGCCTAAATAATAAGCCATTTACTGAATCTAAATACAAACAAAAGATTTACAAGCATTGGATCAAAATACTGAGAAACAGGCTCAACTCCGGGATGTTTAGACACATAATGCTCAGCTCCAGCATAGTCAGGCAGGTATTGGCAATGAACTCTTTAAGGCTTTATCTTTTACACCCTTTAACAAGCTAATGATATCATTGCCAACTGCCAAGTTCAGCTAAAATCACGTAGTCACTATTTACCTTTATTTCCAGTTATCAGCCAGATATGATTTACAGCCTCCTTTCTTCCAGATGGCTTTTCTTCTTAGCTGGGTCTACACGTCAGCGCCCTTTCGAAAGGGCAAAAATCAAAGTTCGGCGGTTGAAATAGCAGCCGTCAAAAGGGAGCACCCACCACCATTTTTTGGATGGGCATTTCGACCTGCTCTTTCGAAGTGCCATTGAGGTCTTTCGAAAGAGAGCATCCACACGGCTCCAAGCCCTCTTTAGAAAGAAGGGAGGCAGGAAACGCTGCGGACGGGGTCCCATGGCCGACAAGCCCTTCCGGGGCCACAGCCAGACACCCCCTTTAAAGGACCCCTCCCTCCGCCCTCCCCTCCTCATGAGCCGAGTGCTGCCCAGCCTTTCCCAGCCCGACAGAGCCCACTTGTGCCCACCATGGAGGCCCAGCGACAGCTCCTGCAGGAGGACACCCTCATCATGGACGCCCTGCTGGCAGTGCTGTGCACCATCGCCGCAGCTGCACCTGATCTCATCAGGTGGCTTGGAGGTCCCCCTGGAGTTGCAGGGCTTCCCCACCTAGGGCACTGCCAGTCACCCCCCTGGGTACCCCAATGCCTCTGGACCCACCCCAGCAGCACTGACTGGTGGGAGCACCCGGTGCTACGGGAGTGGGGTGAGGAAAGGTGGCTGCAGAACTTCCGCATGTCGAGGCAGACCTTTGATGCGATCTGCCACTGGTTTGCCCCCACACTCCAGCACCAGGACACCTGCATGTGGCCAGCCCTCACCCTGGAGACATGGTTCGCGATCACCCTCTGGAAGCTGGCAACCCCGGACCCCTACCGCTCCATGCGACAGCAGTTTGGGGTGGGCAAGGCCACCGTCGGGGCTGTACTTATGGACGTAAAGTGGGGCTGGGTGGGGGGAGGGGCTGGGGCAAGGGGAACCCTCCTGCAAGGGGCCGGATGAGGCAGGAGCTGGATGGGAGGGGGCAGGGGGCTGGACAAGGTGGGGGCTGTATGGGAGGGGGGCAGAATGGGCCCAAGGCAGGGGGAGATGGCCGCCACACCCACACTAGAGCACGTGTCTCCCTTCCCCCGTACAGGTTGTCAGAGCCATCAATGCGATGCTGCTCCATGGGGTAGTCTGCCTGGGGGATCTGGGCAACACCGTCACCAGCTTCCAGGACCTGGGCTTTCCGAACTGCTTAGACGTTTTGGATGGCATGCGCACATCCCCATCTGCTCCCCACCACACAGCGCCGGCCAGTACATCAACAGGAAGGGCCACCGTTCGGTGGTGCTCCAGGCCCTGGTGGATGCAAGAGGTCGGTTCACCGACATCTATGTGAACTGGGCTGGTCGCACCCATGACGCCCAGGTCTTCTGGAACTCCAGCCTCTGCTGGTGCATGGGGGCCAGCACCTTTGTCCCCCCAGTGGGAGATCCCAGTGGCAGAGGACGTCACCATGCGACTCTGCATGGTGGCAGATGTGGCATACCCCCTGCAGCCATGGCTCATGAGGCCATACCTGGGACACCTCGACCCAACCTGGGAGGCATTCAATCAGCGCTGGCTGCTGGCCTTGCTGCGGCGCTGGAGCGTGGGGCTGGAGCACGTGCAGAGGCTGCTCCTAGCACGCTCTCAGCTTCCTGACGTGGGTTTCCTGTGTGCGTGGGCCTTTAAGGCAGCCGAACGCAGGGACCATAGAGCCCCGCAGCTGCCGGCTGGAGCAGGCCTGTGCTCCAGCTGACGGGTGCCATGGCGGACCCGTATCTCGAAAAAGCGGACTGTGGAGCACCTACACGTGTACTCTTTCGATTTAGTATTTTGAAAGGGGCCGATATTCCTGATGCAGGATCGGGGTTCGGATTTCGAAGTCTCGCCCTGTTCTTTCGATTTTCTTTCGAAAGACGGGTTTACACGTGTGGGCGCTCCTCCCACTCTTTCGAAAAAGGGCCACGTATTTTGATTTTTCGTGCACATGTAGACACAGCTCTTATCTCTTTCCCCCCTTGCAACTGACTCACAGCTTTTTAGCTGCACCTGGGATCCCACAGGAGATAGCACCGAAGTGTGGGATAGGAATGTCCATGTTGGCTCCATTTAGAGGCCCTTTCTGTAGGCAGGGTGGGAGACGCTTTTTTAAATATAAAGAAGTTCAAAATAGTCATGCAATGAGTGTGCATAAGAGAGGTTAATGAAAAATTTGAGCAGGAACAGTGAGTGGTAAAATGATTTCATTATAACATACTAAAAATTAATACAGTCATAAAAGTTTAATAGAAATTACTTTCTGGGATCTTGCCTTAATATCGTAAGTGAAAAACAATATTCCAATATATTCCAGACTTCATCTTCAGAGTTTTTCAGCAAAGAGCATATATAGGCTTGTAGTAATGAAATAAATTTGATGTAACAGCAAGCTTTTCTTCGTGACAGTAAGTTCACAGCATCGTCTGTGACACATTCACAGTCTCCTGTTGCTAATGGCCAAGGGCATGCTGGGAAATGTGGTCCTTTCCCTGTTCCAGGGCCAGCTCTCCAGGCAGGGAGTTGGCCAAGAAACTACAGCTCCCAGGGTGCCTTGGCTTCCCCCATCATGCCCAGCAGCCTCCACCCTGCACAGCACAGCAGGGAAGAGGAGAGAGAAACTGGACATGGGGTCAGAAGTTGACATCCTGGTATATGGGCCTGTTTTAAGAGAGATTCTTTTTGTTTTATTGAAAGCTGTCTGCAGACACCCCTGTCAGTCAGAAGCCTACATCTGAGAAATTTCCCCTTATTTCATTAGCTATTCTTTGAACCATACTTCCTTGCTACTTCATTCTTCTTGATGTGGTACCTAATTATTTTCAAGGTCTTCCTTCTGCTTGTTAGTCAGGTCCTTTCTTTATAACACAGACGTATTTTCTTCAGCAAACTTAATTGCTTTACTTTTATACTTACCGTTCAACCTGGTCATGACAAGGCAGGTAAAGAAGCACAGGGAGGAGACATGCTTTGTTAAAAATCACAACCTTGTCAGCCCTTTTGAGCAGGGAGTGATTTTTTGTTTTGTGTGTGTACCGCTCCCAACCCGAAAGGGTGCTGGCCTGACATTGGGCTTCTACAGAAGCACTATCTCTGCAAGCAGTTTTGAGACTAGCACTGCTGAATTGCACTCCTAGTTTCATGGCATCAACTTTTCTAATGTAAACAGCGACTGAGCTAGGGAAAAGACATTAATTTATTTGTTTCCCTGTAGCCTGCTGTTGTCAACTGAGATAACACTTGTCTATAACAAGAAATGAAAGATGCCTGGTGGTAAGTTGGTTATTGGATTGTCCCCCAATTGTCAGGGATCCATCACAAAATTTTACCACATAAATGGAATTTCTGCTTAAAGATTTAAGAACCCTCCAAGCATATTTACAGTAGTTGGTTATCGAGCGTTGACATTAATTCTACTGGCATATATTGCAGAAAAGCCTCAGGTGTTCATTAGCTGAACTGCAAGACCCTTTCATGAATTACAGTCTAACCTAATATACTTTAGAGATACAGACGTTTTTATATGCAGCAGCGTACACTTACAGCAGAGAAAGTCTGGACAATTTTATGCAGATTGCTCATGTCTTCAGTCTATATGTCCAATCATAATGATTAAGGAGGCACTTGAATTTGTTGCATTTCTACATACAAGCTCAGTTTATTTTCTTTGTAGCCATCTTCTTTTAAAGACCACTTGAAAACCCTATAGGGGTAAGTTAATCCTACTTTAGGACCCTTGAATGGTTCTCAACTCTGTCCATATGATGGATGAAGGATTCCTTGGTGACATCTCCCTTCTCAGCCACCTAGTCTTGATCACAGCCCTTCCCCGATAGTGTACTTGGTTACAAAAAAAAGCCTTATGAGGATGGTGACCAAGGCAAAAGCTGATGATAGATTTGGTGCAATAGGTGTAAGAGTTTGGATGAGTGGAGAAGGGCCTTAGAGAAGGGGTGGGACAGTGTGTGTCCCCATTTAGTGTACAAAGGATCACAAGAAAAATTAGACCTCTCAGCTGTAAACTGTAAATATGAGAGATCAAGTTTTCATGTATTGTTAAATTCTGTATTGCTGTAATGCTCATTGAGGAGGCAGTAAGGCATTAGCTTGAGTTGGCTTTGCATTTTGGTTTAGATGTGAAACAATAATTTTGTTGCACTATAGAAGCTTCCAATGAGCTGTATAATCCAATTATAATCAAATGTACAGCCAACCCCTTTTTGGATTTATAAGGCTTGATTTGTTGTGTTTATATGACAATCTAACTAATCTGAGAATTTATTTCCAGTCCATTATTGCCACTGTCTGTGCCTACTTGAGAAGCTTTTCCTGGCAAAACTGGGCTTTTGTCAGGAAAAACTGCAGAGCATCTACACGCAAAATGTGCTTTGTCACCAGTTTGTCGACAAAACCCAGCTCATCTACTGGCAGCATTACACCTCTCCCCATTCCAGTATGACAACCCTCTTGAGGTGCTGTCGACAAAACAGATGTGTAGGTACTCTGGGGCCCTCTTGTTGACAGACAGGGCTTCCAGGTCACGAGGTAACCCTGTTTGCAGAACTTCTGGTCAGCCATGCTGTCAAGAGAGGCCCAGGCTTTCTGGCTGCTCTCTGTCAACCAAGCAGATTGCTCTTTCAATCTACTTTTATATATAGACACAATCTGGTGACAGAAGTTTGGCCAGGAAATCCCCTCCAACTGTAACTTCCGTCAACAGGCTTCTCGTGTAGACATACCCATCATGTTTTAATCTATTGATTTCACCTTGATTTAATTTTAAAAGTTTTGCTTAACTCTTAATTTATTTTAGTAGTGTTAAGAGTAGCTACTCCTAGTAATGTGCTTTCTTGATTTGTATTTGTAATCCAATTCATCAAAAGGACCAGATCATTCAGGAATATGTTGTACAACACACGTCCCAGTCCTGATTCTTGGGTGACTCTACTATTAACCTCTATCTGCTGTGAAAACTGACCTTTTATTCTTTCCCTTTGTTTCCTTCTTTTAACCAGCAGCTGATCCATGAGAGGACCTTCCCTCCCACCCCAACAAACCAACCCTCCTGGTGGCTGTGATGTCTTTTCTGATATCTGATTCTTTTGGAATCTATAGCATCACAGAATGATGAATATGCGATTTCAATAACAGACCTGGAACTTCATGGCAGGAAGACAGTGGTCTGAAAGAATTTTTAGAAAGTAAATTTATATAGATTGCAGCGTCAACCTCTTGTGCCCAGCCCAGTTTTCAGGGACAAGCATGTCACATTTCTGAGCTCAACAACTGTGCCATTTTCTTTTCACAATTGTCTTCTAACTAGAGATGGACACAAAATGCAAAGCCCTCAAATTAATGAGGAAGATCAGACCTATGTACAGATTTCAACTTCACAGCTCAGGTTTATTTTTAAAATGGCCCTGTCAGAACACCAAATCACAACTCTCTTGTGAGGTAGCTTTAAGTTTGGAACTGAAGTTCAGAACTTGGATTTGGATCGAAGCTTCACCACTGATCCAATTTTTCTACTAAATTTGCAGATTTTCATGGGTTTGACTTTCCAGTTCTTTTTATTTATTACAATATAATCTGACATTAAACCACCAATCCAACAAAGTTTTAAGCATACACTTATTTCTAGATGTAGTTAAATAACCTGTTGGATTAGAGTCTTTAGAAAAAAAGCTGTAAGACATTGTCACCATTTTAAGGGATCTGCTAGGGAAAGCAGGTTTTTCCTTTACCAAATTCTAAAACCTTCCTCCCTCTGTCATTGTATTTTTCACATATCAAGACTTTGCACCTCTGTCTACCTAACTGGCCCTGTGCGTGGAACTGGAAATGTTTCAGAGAATGCTACCATAGGAGTCTTTGATGTTAATCTCTTACATAACAATCTAAATATATCCCCTGGGACCTGTCTTGTATCTTTTTCCTGTGTCACTGTACCGTACAGCGAAGCTCCTATCCATATACATGCCTAGCTGTCTCAAGAGCTCCTCAATCTTTGCACCCAGAAGACAGTTTACCAAGTGATTCTCCCAACCATGACAAACCCAACAATCTGTATTTCTAATAATTGCACCCTTTGTTATCACCCATCTTTTCCTAATAACAGGGGTCTCCTCTCTCAGATGGGTATCTTCAGTGCAAGGAGATATCAGGACATCATTTCCCTGATGTAATTGCCATGCTGGCCAGAAAGAGAATTAATTCAAATTGTCGAGCTTCCTCTTTCCTACTTCCTGCACACCTGAGCCATGTCTACACGTGCACGCTACTTTGAAGTAGCGGCACTAACTTTGAAATAGCGCCCGTCACGGCTACACGTGTTGGGCGCTATTTCGATGTTAACATCGACGTTAGGCGGTGAGACGTTGAAGCCGCTAACCCCATTAGGGGATGGGAATAGTGCCCTACTTCGAAGTTGAACGTCGAAGTAGGGCACGTGTAGACGATCCGCGTCCCGCAACATCGAAATAGCGGGGTCCACCATGGTGGCCATCAGCTGAGGGGTTGAGAGACGCTCTCTCTCCAGCCCCTGCGGGGCTCTGTGGTCACTGTGTGCAGCAGCCCTTAGCCCAGGGCTTCTGGCTGCTGCTGCTGCAGCTGGGGATCCATGCTGCATGCACAGGGTCTGCAACCAGTTGTCGGCTCTGTGAATCTTGTGTTGTTTAGTGCAACTGTGTCTGGGAGGGGCCCTTTAAGGGAGCGGCTTGCTGTTGAGTCCGCCCTGTGACCCTGTCTGCAGCTGTGCCTGGCACCCTTATTTCGATGTGTGCTACTTTGGCATATAGACGTTCCCTCGCAGCGCCTATTTTGATGTGGTGCTGCCCAACGTCGACGTTGAACGTCGACGTTGCCAGCCCTGGAGGACGTGTAGATGTTATTCGTCGAAATAGAGTATTTCGATATCGCTACGTTGAAATAAGCTACTTCGATGTAGGCTTCACATGTCGACGTAGCTCTGGAAAGCAGTGGAGGTAAAAGTGGCCAGAACAGAAACATGTGGAGAATTGTGGGATACCTCTGGAGGCTGATAAAATAGATTTAAAGTAACGCTGTTTCCACACTTGCATTAATTCAACTTTGTAAATTCAAACTTGGCGTTACACCACGTTGCAGGGGTGGGACAAGAAAGTCGACCTTAGCACCCTTTAAAATCAAACGAAGGGTGTTTGTAGAGAAGACAGTCACCTTGTAAAATTGAGCTGAGTGCCTTAAAATTGACTTTACACTCTAGTGTAAACATAAAAGTTCACCCTCCTCGACTGCTGAGAGGTTGGTGGTAGGATCATTCTATGTGTCCTGGAACCCCACATCTCTGTACCTCTCCATTTCTTGCGCCTCCATTTCAGCATGTCTGGCCTTCAGGCCAGAGGTACCTAACACCTTTCGGAATTATTTTGCCAAATAAGAATTTCAAATGGTGCACTGTCTCAGAAGGGTAGACTTGTTAGTCTGTTGCAGCAAACACAATGAAGAGTCCTGAGAAACCTTAATGGCTTACACATGAATTTGGCCATAACCTTTTGTGAGCTGAAACCCGTGTCCTCAGATGCTTCAGTTTGTCAGGCATGTAGCCATGTGAAAAAATGGCTGTGTTACATGGCTATGTGGAGGACCTTTGTTAACGAAGCTAATTCCATCAGGGTGGATGTGGCTCCCTCCCAACTGTTGAAGAGAAGGTGAGGATACCAAAAAAGGGAAAATTACTTTTTGTCACGAGCTAACCATACCCATCATCTATTCAGACCCATTCTGAGAGTGTTGTGTTTGCATATGAATAAAACAGACCGCGATGAAACTGCAGAGCTGGAATTCATATGCAAGCTTGTTAGTGTTAAAGGTGCCATGGAGCTCCTCATTATAAATGACGGACCTGATTCAAAGTCCATGGAAGTCAACTGGAGCCCTTCCATTAACATCAGCAGCTTTGAGTCAATGTCTGTGAAGAGAGCTTAAAAGCCCTTGTAGTGTCGATTAAAATTAGTGGTTGAAAAACTATAAATAGAGAGCAGGTTCATTAAAATCATAATAGTTTTGTAGGCACTTCTTGCACAAAGAAGAATCAAATCCACTGAATTAAGTCTTCTCAATCAGTAGATTGATCAACTCTAATGGTAGGGACAAAAATGGATAATCCAAACATAACAGGGAGCACAGAAGAGGTCATTGTTGACACAAGGCACTTGCTACTGTAATTTGTCACACACAAAAAATCAGATCACACAAGTAGGTACCACTGTGTCAGATCATTAATATCACCTACCGTGCAGCAAATTGCTTGTCATGCTCCATTTATACTCATTTATGACTAAACAGGAGTATTTGGAAAAAAGCTGCCATAAATACGCCGTACACAGCTTTGTGTAAATACAATTTTAACTCCTGTTGTTTCCAGATGCATATACAACAGCGAAGAACTGAATTGAGAGAAAAATTTAAAAGGGGTTCTCTACCAGTGCAGACCAACACCAGAATAAGTCATGTGATGACTTAGTCACATTAAATAGAAATTAATTTATC
Organism: Carettochelys insculpta; assembly: GCF_033958435.1. Taxonomy (NCBI): domain Eukaryota; kingdom Metazoa; phylum Chordata; order Testudines; family Carettochelyidae; genus Carettochelys; species Carettochelys insculpta. The sequence continues at coordinate 70,384,273 of NC_134144.1, forward strand.
CTAAATCATTCATCTTGCTTTTATCCAGAACAGCAAATATTGGTTTAGTTGGGAATATAGGAAAACCTAATTAATATGTATGTATTTATTAGGAAAAATATTTTTTGCAGTGGAGGATGATAGGGAACTCTGGAATTTGGAAGTTCATGAAACCTTGTGATGACTTACAGGAGAGCGGTGATGGAATTGGAGGTTGTCACAGGAGAATGGTCTCCTGACGCTACATAAACACTAGGATGAAACTAGGCTGTTGACTCTCAACACCATAGAAATGTTCCCGGTAGCTAGTTAAGCTGCTCTAGACAACATTTTTAAAGCAGGCCATATTTTTTATCTCTTTTTTTCTTTTAGATATTTTAATATGGCCATTGCCATGCTATGTGACAGCAGTTGGAAGATAGGAATGGGAGCAAGGAACTCCCAGATCCTTATACAGTCTCCATCTGTAGACTTGACCAAGTCATCCATCATTTTCCAGGGCTTCCTCGTCCATAAAATGAGGTAATAGCTACATCTTGTAATTCCCTAATTAATGAGCTAATTTTCATAAAGAACCTGAAAGATGAAAAAAAATCTATGTACGTGATAGCACTGATTCATACCACTGAATAATGCTCTACTTGGCAAGGTGGAATGGATCCCATAGCTACAGATTGAACCTGTCTAGCCTGGCACCACCTGGACCTGACCAGTGCTGAACAGAGAATTTACCGAAACATGGGAGGTCAATATTGTGTAGCAGCATTGCCAACTCTTCCACTGCTTAATGGGCTTGTAGAAGACATTTAAGGGTAAATTAGAGCTAAACAACAGCACAGAAAACTGAGAGCCAGGGCTGGTGGCTGTGAGCAAACTTTATGGGACAACAGGAAACTTGGCCAGACCCATGAAAAATGGACATCTGGCTACCTAAAATTGTTCCAGGACCACAGAATGCTGGAAGAGAGAGGTTCAATGTGCATAATAATTTTCTGTCCTTGTGAACATTGCAGGAAATGCCTATTCTCAGCATTGGGATTTGCATGTGAACATCACCATCAGGTGACAGGATGCAGTCTGCCGTTTTGGGAGAACCTCAAATATTTTGCTCTTCAGGCTTTGTTCAGACATGACCCCCAAACATTTGGAAGCTTATTGGAATTTCCTGAACCTGTCCAAATTGAATGTGTCTCCATAAGTCTCAGAGGGGTAGCTGTGTTAGTCTGGATCTGCAAAAGCAACGAGGGGTCCTGTGCCACCTTATAAACTAACAGAAATGTATGATCATGAGCTTTTGTGGGCAAAGACCCACTTTGTCAGATGCAGGTGACGAAGTGGGTCTTTGCCCATGAAAGTTTACGCTCATACATTTCTGTTAGTCTATAAGGTGCCACAGGACCCCTCGCTGCTTCTCCATAAGTCTGTTGTTTTGCTACAAGATGTTCTCCATAAGATGTTTTTTCTACAAACTTTTTGGTGCTTTCAGATAATGGTAAATCCTGATACGTCACCTGAAGGGGCTTTCTTGCCTTCTTTCAGCAAATAAAGGTGTGTTTGTTTGTTTGTTTTTAAGACAGAACTGGGCACATGAAGATGAAAGCCGGGCCAAAATGCAAGTTATATGTTTCAGAGGGTTGGCTCTGAATCAATCCCAGAACAAGCAAGGTTGCCATGAGTTATTGATTTTTTCAGAACTGTTTCACCCAAACCCTGTGTCCCGTGACAAAGGACCAGCTCAGATTTATTGTCAATGTTTAGGACAATATGGATTCCCTTTTCTGCACTTCTATATGTCATGGGGCAGAATGGCTAGTGAATTACAACTCCTGTACATCATCCAAGTGCCATAAGGGCACTGCAAAATGTTGCTGCAGACTCCCATGCTGCTAGGGATATCTCTGACACTGAACTTTGCAGCAGCCAACATGGAGGGGTGTGGTTAAGCAGAGCTCTTCTCTGCCAGTCCTCCACTGGCCTACAGTCCATGAAGGACCATAGGCTGGTGGTGTAGTTAAGAGCTCTCAAGCAGCAGTTCTAAATGATGTTGGAGGTGGCACAGCCATCTCCCTGACCACCCCCTTTCTCCCAGACCATGTAGAGCTCTGGGGCTGGACTGAATCCAGCTCTATACATTTAACCTAACAGCATTGCTGTGAATAGTTTCATTCCAAATGGACTTGTGGGATGTAGAGAAATACATTCACCATGATCTGTTGCCACCTCAATGCTGCATCTCAGTACTTAAATTCAGTTGCCGCCTTCCTGTGTGCTCACTACGTATCTCTCATCAGTTCTCGGCCTTCATCCTTACTTCTCATGCTTTCTTTTTCAGGCCTTTCTAATCTCGTCTCACTATTTCCCTGTTCCCATTCTAGGGGTTTGGTGTGCAAGAGTTTTGTCAGCAGAAGAATTTTTTTCAGGGGTGCAATGCAAGGGAAGAAATGGACCTTGACTAGAAAGCTTTAGTGTTTCCATTTGAAGGATCATCACTTCTGCCTCCTTTACTAATGGTGTTCATTAGCCGTTTATCTAGTAAGAAAAGATGCTGAAATCTGGAAGGTAAGTGGTAATTTAGTAACATTCCCCAGGTCGATGGAGAAAAGAAATGGTTCATTAATCTGCTCCCTAAATCTAGTTCTCCTGAGGTTTAACTTGCTTCCCAGATCTATGCATTTCCTCATGCATGTGTAAGGCCAACAGATGTCTGTCATTGGCAGGAGGGACTGACCCTGAGACCTGAGGGGCTAGAGCCATGTGCTGTACTGCATGGCATAAAATCCAGCTGGTTCTCAGCCAAGGCTGGAGTGCAAAGACTTCACTCTCCCTTGTCAGTGATCTCACTGCCTCTGGTGTTACACACATTAATTCTAACCCAAATCAAAATCCTCATAGACTTTAATGGGAGTAACATCAGTCTGGAAGGTATATGAATGTGCTATTATCCAAAGTGAATGTAACATATTTCTGCCAACATAAATGGGTGCAACATCATTGGCTTATTGGAGCAATGCAAAACAAAACAAAAAGTATCCTGCTCTTTGCTGTACCACCTTTGATCCAGGCTTTCATGGATATATTTGGCAATGCCATTGATAACAGTTGGAATCTGAGCACGATGGTGTAAAAACACTGGAGGGAGGTGGAGATAGAATGGTGTTTGAAGGACAATGCTTTAGTACTTTGGGCATAACAATAACAAATCATTGCTCAGACCCATTTTCTGCCTGACAGGAAGAAAGCTAGCAATTGGGTGGGATGAGTGTGCAAGACAAGCAACCATTCTGTGCAATGAAGAGCTACAAATGAGCTCCCCAGGGATGTCAAAGAAGAAATCAGAAATAAAGGTGAAAACTGAGCTTATCATATTAAAATAACAAAGGATTTGGGGCCTGCGGCCACTGAAATCAATAGAAGAACTTAATCTGACTGGAATAAGCTTTGAATTTAGGAAAGGGGAGAAGATGAGTCTTAGCTACTATATTTGGACTGCAGATCATTGGACTGGGGTATAATTAGGGCTGATTAAAATTTTCCAGAGAAACTGATCTGACGATGAATTTTTTGGAATAAAAATCTTCCTGCCATGGATTTTTTTTAAACTTTCAGTGAAGATGATGGCCCCTGGGAGTTGTAATTCAGGTATCTCCTCTCCTCCTTCTCACCTATGGGCTCAATCTACTGGTGAGATCACATCTCCCATGTTACACTGTGGCCACCAACCTCCATGATGCACCACAGTGGTTCAGCAAGATGGATGACCATGGTCATTTCCGGGAGCTGCTGCCTGACCATGCAGCTGGCCCATAGAACAGGGGAGTGGAATGAGGCAGCTGAATCACATTTTCCAAGAAGGACCAGAGTAGCACTTCCGAAGCAAGTATATTAATTTTCAGCAGCAACATGTTGGCTGACATTTGTTAGACTTCAATTTTTCATTTCAAATTTGAAATTACCCATGAAAGATTCTTAGCAGCACTAGTTACAATCCAAACTATCTTTATTTACACTGTCCTTGTGCCAAACATGCATGCTGGCTCTCAGCACAAGTCCCCTTCACTGAATCCATCACCATCACTGGCAGTAATGATCATGTTTGTTGGAAGTGGCTGCAGGAACATGGAGTGTGATCTCTTCTTTCCACTGGTTCATAGAGTTGAATGCCTGGAGTGATTTTCAGTTAGTCTGATTTCCCGTATACCATGTGCAATTACACTTCACTCACTTTCTCCTGTGTTGAGCCCAATCACCTGGGTCACTGGCAGAAGACAGAAGAGACTGAGCGGCAACCTGTACCCAAGACCCATGCGACATCAGTGAGTATACCATGGGGGCTGTTCAGCATCTCTCTTTGGAAAGGGAGGAGCACGTTGGTGTGTCTATGTACTGCACTACTCATTCTGCAAAGGTGAAGCGTACTGAGGTCATGGAACATATTATTATCATTAGTAGTGATCCTTTTGTGTGGCTGTGATCATCTTGTGTCTTGGGTGTGCAGTGCTCAAACATGTTGTCTTCACTAAGAACAGATCAGAAATGCTGGTTTCCATTTGGTAGCATCTCAGTGGCAAAGTAGGAAATGCCACCAGTTGGACATATTCCATCAAAGTTATTTCATTTAAAATCAAGACACTTTATGGCTACGTCTACACGTGCAGCCAACATCGAAATAGCTTATTTTGATGTTGCGACATCGAAATAGTCTATTTCGATGAATAACGCCTACACGTCCTCCAGGGCCAGCAACGTCGATGTTCAACTTCGACGTTGCTCAGCCCAACATCGAAATAGGCGCAGCGAGGGAACGTCTACACGTCAAAGTAGCACACATCGAAATAGGGATGCCAGGCACAGCTGCAGACAGGGTCACAGGGCGGACTCAACAGCAAGCCGCTCCCTTAAAGGGCCCCTCCCAGACACAGTTGCACTAAACAACACAAGATACACAGAGCTGACAACTGGTTGCAGACCCTGTGCCTGCAGCATAGATCCCCAGCTGCCGCAGAAGCAGCCAGAAGCCCTGGGCTAAGGGCTGCTGCCCACGGTGACCATAGAGCCCCGCAGGGGCTGGAGAGAGAGCATCTCTCAACCCCCCAGCTGATGGCCGCCATGGAGGACCCAGCAATTTCGACGTTGCGGGACGCGGATCGTCTACACGGTCCCTACTTCGACGTTGAACGTCGAAGTAGGGCGCTATTCCTATCTCCTCATGAGGTTAGCGACTTCGACGTCTCGCCGCCTAACGTCGAAGTTGGTGCCGCTACTTCGAAGTAGCGTGCACGTGTAGACGCAGCTTATAGGTCACTTTGCTGCACCCCTAGGATTCTTGTAGCACCCCACGAGATCATAACTTGGACCTGTTACACACTCGCCTCTTCATTTTGCTACCGTACAATCAGAAAGCCATAGAATGATTCTCCAGAGTTTCTACTTAAAGATTTAAAAGATGAAAAGCTATGAGCCCTGGCTCAGCAAGAACTTTAGTATGTACCTCCTTTCAAGAACTGAATAGCACTGTTGTCTCACTTGCTTAGTTAATACAGGCTCATGCATCTTGCTGAGTCAGAGTCACAGTGCATAGGTTTCACCCTAGACTCTCAAGTGACAATGAAATCATAGGCAAGTTTTGCAAAGAGGAGGAGATGAACACGAAACACTCTGCTTGTAAAAGTCATGAAATGGTTGAACAGAAGTTACTGACTGGACACAACCTAGGCAAAGATGGTTTCATTGCTGATCCACATTTAAAATTAAAATCTGCCCTAAAATCAGCAAAAGATGCTCATGTGCAAACTGGTACAATTGTTGTTGCAGTGGTTGGTTTACAAGAGTGTTTTTCTTCTTGGTCTTGCACTACATGCGTGATCTTAAGGAAAATAATAGAATTGCCCATCACCTCTGGCATAATGGAAAGCCAAGGAAGTGATATTTAAGTGATTTATGTGATATTTAAGTTAAAGTCCACCAGAGTGCAGCCCAAAAAGGACTGAACCCATAAAAATAAAAAAACAAGTAGTGGACCACAGGATGTGGGTTAGGACATGATACAGGAGGGATGGTAGAGAACCTAGTTTCACTCTGGAGATGAGTCGTGTTATAGTCCCCTTGTGTTGAAAGGCGACTGTAATGCACAGCTCAGAATATGGGGCTGGAGTCTATATTTCTGGCATCAGGAAATAGTCTTAGAAAGAACAAAATGCAAAGACGTGGAGAAAATACCACTTGGGTAAGCAGCACTGCTCATAACCATAATGTGCTGGTAAACTCTGAACAGTTAGCTGCTCTTTAAGCAGTGAGACACCCGTCATGCTGTTCAGCTGAACGCCCAGCAGTGATGGTATTCAGGCCATGAGATTGTTGCTGAATCCCACTTCTGGCCTCAGACATCTCTGCCCCATCCTCTAGAACCCCTGGAAATGAAAATAAAGCAATTTTATCTCCCTGGCATGATTTGGAAATCAGAGCTGCTTCACAGCAGGGCAACAGTTTTTTGTCATGTTTGACTCAATGAAGAGGATAATTATTGAAGGGAAAGAAAGAGATTAAAGGAAGCATTAAATAGATTCCTTTTTAGGGAACATAATCACTTACTTATTTGTTGTAATAATAGTATTTTTCCACTTGCTATTCATTCAAGTACTTGAGCTGTCCCAGAGGCAAATCCCAAAGCCATTACTCATTGTTTACTCAATCCTTACTCCTCAGCTGTCCCATTCTCTGTAGTAAGAAATCATATGGGTTCCACTTCTATAAAGAGTGGCAAAATGTACCCCTGAAACCAAACACCCAGCATGCCAGAGTGCTCACAGCCTTGCATTTGATCCAGGGCTAGCTCTAATAGCAATATATTAACATATTGTTCGTTTATCAAGGGGAGCCACCCAAGAGATGCAACTACCTTTTCAGGAGAATCTCCTGGACTGTGGTGATAATCCTAGAACAAGGGCTGGTGTTATAAATCAAGTTGCATATATCTAGATTAGAATGATCCTGGAGACAGTCCACAGCAAACAAACTTGTTTTGTATTTACATAAGAAACCCTGTTTCCCAGACTTACATTCATAGAATCGTAAGGTTGGAAGAGACCTCAGAAGGTCTTCCAGTCCAATCCCCTGCAAAAAGTAGGACCACCAATCCCACCTAACTCATCCCAGTTGCGGCTCTGTCAAAGCAAGACTTAAAAACCACTTGGGATAGAGATTCCAGCACCTCTCTAGGTAACCCATCCCAGTGCTTCATCACTTTCCCAGTGAAATGATTGTTTTTAAAGTAGGGCTCATAACTCCTCATGGACAACATTCCCTAAATGGAGAACATTCTGCTTATTCAATATATCAAATATTTTCTGGGCTTGTCTTCCCGTGTTCTTACAGACACAGAGGAGAGGGAAGGAATGGAGTCCCCTGCTCCCAGGTGTCTATGGAGTCATCACGGTAATCCTGTTTTAGACCTAGCTCAGCAAGTAACTGTTATCATGTTCACAAACAGGACCAGCTAAGTGATGCTCACTGCAAACCTTGAGGGAGATGGTAGATAGAGGTACCATTAAATTGCCTTTACAGTCTGGATCTATCAGGTGTCCACACTGGAGTCTTGCAAGAAATGGAACAACCTTACCGTGGTTTGGCTCATAGTGAATCTTCCGCGAGCTTCTGTGTCTGGCTAGTACATTGCTTTTTTGTCTCTGTTGTGTTTTTATTGTGGGTTGCTACAGCACGAATGAGTGAAGAGGGTGACCTGGAAAATGAGAAGATGAAAAATGTGTAATCCAAGATGCCCAGCTGAAGACACACAACTAACATTGTAAGGGGGAATTATTTCATTCTTACCCTAAAACCTATTTCTGGCCTGCATCTTTTGCCCATACTTCTTTCCACACTCCATGCTCTGAAGATGGGGGTCAAAATTCCCTACCCAAGTGGAGATGGAGAACCCTATCTATGGCAGTGATCCATACTGAATATTGAGCACTTGGAAAGCACAGAACTAATATTGATCCCACTGCATATTCTACCTCCATTTCCCCCACAACAGGTTAATGACAAAAGGCAAAGATCCTCCATCGGCATAGATATTAAAATACATGGAGCAACACCAACTGGCACAAGTTAAGGATCTGGCTCCAGATTTTGTTATTTTTAGATGGTTTCTAGTGGGACTCTTTAGAATGCATAATAAAACCTGTGCCTCAGTCACTGCCAGATTTGTGCCTGACAAATGTTATGGTAGTTTGTTCTAAGAGCTTATGAGAGAAAGGCGAATAATCTATTAGGAATCCCATTTTCTGTATGTGCATGTGTGCACAGATGGGAAATTATCAAGAGTTAGCAAGTAAAATAAATGGAAATGCAGCTCCAGGCAAGTCCATACACTGTTAAGAGCATGATGCCCAGAATCTAGCCTTAAATATCATGGCAAGGCCCCTCTTGCCTCTGCCAGTCTTTGGGGCCACCAGGCCTCTCCCTTCACCAGGTGTCACGCTAACAGCTGTTTTCTGAGGCAGGAGTCCAGTGACTCCCGCTGGGCTCCCTCCTCCATATCTCACAGCAACTAGTAGTGTACCTCTGTCTCTCCCGCTGCCCGTTCACTGGGGCAGCTTTTAGAAGGCCGGCCACAAGCCTTCACCAGGCCTCTGAGAGGAGTCAGTGACTCCTGACTGTGCTGCAGCCATCCACCTCTCATCAGCCAGGGTGTTGGCCCTTTTCTCCCTTATTGAGTTGTTTCCCCCACTGCTGCAGTAGCCCTGTGTCCTGCCCCCATCCCAACATATCTGAGAGCTTCTGCTTTACAGTCAAGCCAGCAATGCTGGCGTCAGTACCGAAGCATCTCTTACGCTTATGCACTGTAGAGAGAGAAGCTCTTGAGTTGGATAATTATTGATAATTATGAAATAGACCACAGTCTATTGGGCAGAGGGGATAAAGAACGGAAAGGAAGAGATTAATTGCGGTATTTGCATATCATTAAAACCCCCCACCCTAATCCTGATTGATTTGATAAATTGCATCATCTTAATTGTAAAGGGCCTCTAATGCTAATTGAAGACGAGAGCAGAGATCAGAGGTAGAAAAAGTACTCAGAAATTACCAGGGAGTAAATGTGCAGCTGCACAGATATACACACATGCACAAACACACACAGAAGTGAAAGCAGCTGCACTTTTACTCAGGTAACTTTTTGGATACTTTTCCCACCACTGGCAGAGTGTCCTTTTTGCCCTAGCAGAAGGCTTTGGGAATGGATGGATGCAGAGTGACAGCATCTTTCTTGAATAAAGAAGAGTTCTCATAGGAAGCAAACAATGCAGTGATAGAGAGTTAATGAAACTTCTGGTTGGGATTTGTGTCCAGTGGATGGTCTTCATCTTTACCTCCTTCAACTATAGCGATGGCACAGAGCAATAGGGCTGGGCTCTGCCTGTTCTGGGCAATGGCAACATCAAGGCTTTGGGGGAATAATTTTCAGACTTTATAAAATTTGGAGGGACAGTTCTGCAACCAGATTTCTGATGGTAATGGAGATGTTACTCGATACTAACACACCTCCTGGGACCCCAGCATGACTCCTGACTTTGATTTGGATAGGACCCAACCTTTTGGTATGGGGATAGCTCCCAACATAATGGGGATCTACTCCTTGATGGGGGTGAAATTTCACTAGCTTCTGCTTCCAGCTGAGCCGGACATACCACAAGAACAGCCTCTCTCAGTGCATCATGGGACAGCTTACAGAGTACAGTACCACTACAATCCTGTGTGATGAGAGGGGGCAGAGCTAGGTCCTAGATTTCCCTGCTATGGGATGGTTTTATATCATATTGATAAGAGGTCACCTTTAGTGTCCTGATACCCTCTAATGCTATGTTGGGATAATCCTTCTGAACTCAGATAGATGAGTGTTGGTAACTGGAGGATCAACAATTATTTCTTTAGCATCCTGAGTTTTCAGTGAAAGTACTGACTGGATCCAACCTTACCTATAAATGGAACGTGAAAATTCCTGTTTAATTCACATGCATGTGCTCTAGGCTTACAGTTAAAGGAAAAGGAAAAGATACAACCAAACTGTAATGAGGCAGTTGCCCCACTCCAGAATAAAAAGGGTTAAAAACAGCCTTGGGAGAGGGCCGTCCTGGGATCCAATCAGGGTAAGGCTTGCGGCAGCCAATCAGAGCCCAGGAGAGCTGTATAAAAGAGATGTCTGAGAAGGGTGAGGCGACTGTTTTCCCATCCCTGGAGGGAAAGGGACCTAGCTGCCAGCTAGAGTGGGGTACCATGGATAGAACAGTGCTGGGGAAAGGCAGGGTGAGTCAGGGGAGTTCTGACCCCACAAGCCCCAGGCTGCAGGGCCTGAGACAAGGCATGAGAGTACCAGGGCTCCAGGGAGGCAGCCAGGACAGGAGAAGACAGCAAGTCCAACCCCTTGCCATTGAGGAGTGTCCCTTTCAGACTGCAGTTCCCTCCTGAGGTAAGGGGCCAGATGACTGGCAGAGGGTCACTGAGAAAAGGTAGGTGTGGGGAGCTTGGGGGTTCCCTGAGCGGGAGGACCCTAGTGTGTGAGGCACTGGGGCAGGACAGTGAGGGATGTGGGTCCTGAAACTAGGTGAAGAACAGCCAGGTACCAGCAGGCAATACAGCAGCCTGAAGGAGATGCTCCAAAGGCTGAAATAAGCCGATTCCCTGAGCGCACCCCCGCCCTGCCCAGGAGGTGCTGTGTTGGTGAGCCATGTCCTGTTACACACCCCAAAAATATAAGGGAGACCAGTGTCTGGATTGCTTTGCATGGGGACAGACACCTCAACTCTGCGTCTTGTCTGGGAGAGATGTGAAGATCCGGACCATTAAGACAGAGTGATGGGGAGCAGGAAGTCAAATATCAGCACACCAGGGAACAATCCCCAGTGTTCTTCTGTGACCACATCCTGTTACACACTAACTGCATAGAGTTCAGATGGCATATAGTTGCCAAACAAACAAATTAGGCATTCGGCTTCTGTGAAGTCTTAGACTGGATGGTACAGCAGCTCTTTACTTAATGAATTTTGTTCATAGCTCAATAGTCATTAATGTTTGCACTGCTCATTAACAAGAGTCAGTATTATGTGCTTGCCTTTCTGAAAGTGAGCTCTCTTCTTTACAGCAAATCCTCTGGCTAGTTTAAACAAAATCCGACTCTGGGACACACATTGGCTTGATGTGCATGCAGGACCAACTGGAAATGAGCAAGTCGTAAGTAGTACCTTGGAAATCAGTCAAAAAGATTTGACCTTTTGATTGGCCTCATTAAAGTAATCCAGAACCCTCAATGGTGCCATATGCTTGTCAGATATTATCCAGCTACAGGATTATGTGACCAGCAATTAGAAGAGGACAAGTCATTCATTATGCAAATCCCTTTTCTGCTTTACATTGGCTGTTCAGACACGTGTGATATGTGATTAAAATGGTGTCAGTCTGATTCCTAATGAAAAAAAAAGCATGCTAATGGTAATCATGAATCCCACTGCAATAGGTAGGCTTAAATCACTCAAGGCACCTTTATAAAAACAAACAAAAAAAAAAACGCAGAACTTCCATTGCATTTGGAATAACTGATTCCAACCACATACATACAATTACCCAGGCCAGTGAGTTCCTATGGTGTCCATTGGGGGCACATTGGTGTATGTGTTTGATGGAATAAATTATTCCAGAAAGTCAAATGTTTCCTATCATTGTACAACATTGGGATACAGCCAGTTAGAGGCTCCCTGTTCCATTAAGGCACTTGCAAGTGTGTGAAATCCAGGGGAAGCAGAGCTGAGGTTTTTTCCCTGGGGTGTGGGGTGGTGGGATTCCCCCCACCCCACACACACACAAACAGCTTTTTGATTGCATTTGGGGCAGGCTGCTATTTGCTTCCTGTCTTTCGGCAGTTTTGGGTCAATGGAGGGCAGGTGTTTGTCAGTGGGTGGGGGCTGGGTTTAGCGTGGTGATGTCAGGGTAAGGCCTTCAGCAGGGCTTATTGATGGTGCTAGCACTTGTACACACACCCATCTGTTGTCCCAATGGGTAGAATATTAACAATCAAAGAAAGGTGAAAATAATTGGATGCAAAGCATTGTTTACAAACCACGAGAGCCGTTTATCATAGTTACATCAATGGGTGTGGAAATAATGAGTACTGTCCTTCCTGTGCAGGCACACAGGATGTATGACTGCTAATTGATCATTCACCCCACTCCTATTACAACATTGAAAGAAACTTCATTGCTGTAAACTTGCCCACCTGTGGGGCAGGGGGAGGCAGTGGTTCCATCTGGGGGGAGGCGAATTAAGTTAGGCCAGGGATGAATTTGGCCCACTACATAAGACGGACCACTGTGATTTCCAATTACTGTGATGATACTGGCTCCTAGAGGTCTCAATGGAGGTCATGTCTCTGTTGTGCTTAGCACTCCACAGACCATAGTGAGGGACAGTCGCAAGCTTCCCAGCTCCCACGGTTTTATTGCAAGTCTTGCAATGTACAGTTGGAGCCTAAAGGGCTAACTTGCTCGCTTGCCTATAGCTATAGTTTCTTATTGATTTCTTATTTCCTTATGGTTTGATTACATATTCATTAGAATAGGTTACAACAGGCTTATATTAAAGTAGTTTCCCTATGAAGCAAGGAACTTAGAGGCCACACCCTGTATGTCAAGCAAAGGCAAAGCTAGAAAGCACCTGTCTGGGACTTTGCACCCAGATAGCAAAAGCACATATTCTTTGGACCAATGTGCATATTTTGAGAACTTTCACCTTGATCAGGGGTCCGCAACCTGCGGCTCCGGAACAAGGTTATTACTGTTTCAACTGGAACCTCTCTAGTCCGGCACCCTTGGGACCTGACTGGTGCTGAACCAGGGAATTTGCTAAACCATGGGAGTCAATGTCTAGCAGCATTTTCAACACTTCTGCTGCTTACTGGGCTCTTAGAAAACATTTAGGGATAAATTAGAGGTAAACAGCATCACAGAACACTGAGAGCCAGGACTGGTGGCTGGAAATAAACTTTATAAGACTAAGGGAAACTTGGCCACACCCATGGTAAGAGGACATCCAGCTAGCTACAATCATACTAGGGTACAGGGCCATCCTGGTGTGGGAAGGGTCTGGGAAATACCAGCCTGTGTTTCTAATCTCAGTGGATTCTCCTCTCCATGCCTTCCCCCTGTGCCAACCACTTCAATACTTTTTCCCACCACAGCCTTCTCAGTTCCACCTCCTCCCCTGAGCATGCCACTCCCTCACTCCTCTTCCTTCCCCCCAGCACCGCCTGAGGACACAACGGCTGATCTGCAGCAGGTGGTAGGTGCTGGGAGGGAGGGAAAGGTGCTGATTTATGCCACCCTCTAGCATGGGGCCCAATGTGGTCAAATTGATGCACCCACCCCACAAGAGACAGCTCTGCTTGGTCAGATCAAAGGTCCCACTAGTTCATTTAGTCCAGTGTCCTGTCTTCCGGCAGTGGCCAGTGTCAGAAATTTCAGGAGTGAAGAGAGTAATTTAACTTTTTCCATCTCCTTGTCATCTAGTCCAGGTATCTAGCAGTCAGTCCTGCAAATACACCCCTACCAAATCCCTTCTTGTGCATAAACCACACCTTTTTTTGTTCTCTGAACTTTGGTTGAACCTCAGTGGGTGATGGCATGTATGTAAGGGAAAAGGAGAATGCATGTAATCCCTTGCTCTGACCTTGCTGATCCATAATAATGGCTTCCAGATGTCCATTAGGAACCACTGGAGATTGATTATGGAAGTTTGTTTTCGCAGATATGCTCTGCAATTTATAAAACAATGAACCATTAACTGATGTTTCAGCCAATAAGAATCGCTTGTTGTCACAGGTGGCTTCGGTAGTAATTGGTCAGCTGCAGAGGTGTTTAGCTTATTGACTAGGTAAATTGAGATGTGGGCTAAAAGCCAAAGTAACATCAGTCATGGGAAAGGAATGTCCGAAATAGCATAAAAGGCAAAAGTTTCAGGGCATTAGTTTGGAATGAAACAAATGACAATCACTTCTCCTGACTTCAGAATGGTTGTGCAATACATAAAATCTTTTCTCTTCTGTGTTCTGAATTGTGCTGTGTTAATTGTTGACTAATCTTCAGGTAAATTCATTCTACTTCAGTTTGTTCCCTGACCTCTGCTGTTAATGAAATCTCAGACCTGCAACAGTACTTGAGAATCCCAGCATTCATTTTTAATAATATGTGTTAGCTCCACTGGCTGCAGAATGGAACCTGAAAAAGAATGACCCCTAAACATTTCCTACCCTATCCCATAGAACTGGAAGGGACCGTCAGAGGTCATCAAGTCCAATCCCCTGCCCTCACAGTACAGCCTATCATGCCTAGCAGACTTTTTTAATCCATTTGCCCCAGATCCCAAAACAGCTCCCTCAAGAATTAAACTTACAGCCCTGGGTTTTAGCAGGCCAGTGCTCAAACCACTGAGAGAGCCCTCAACATCCAGAAAGAGAACACCCTTCCTCCCGCGGCCACCTATATGCTTGTGCCTGCACGCACACACACACACGCACAATTTGATTCATTTAACCTAGGCCTTAACAGATCTCAACTATCTTATGCATTACCAGGACAATTTCCCCACCTTTGATATTTGCTTCATTAACCGGTCCTATTAATGACAGGTAACCTTTTATTTTCTCTTCCTCATCCCCACTCACTCCCTGCTATACAAACTCTGGATTCCATTAAAATACAGTGACTTTTGGACACATGGTAGGGATGGTATTTTCTTCCCGCTCCAGGAGGTTGTCCTCTGAAAAGTCAGGACACACAACGGGTGGAAGAGATATGTTAATGTCTGTATTGTACAGATGAGGATCAGAGGTCCCCAGACATTAAGTTACTTGACCAAGATCCGGTATGAAATCTATGGCACAGCCAGAAACTGACTCCAGTTCTCCTGAATGGGAGTCCTATGCCATTGTTTATCAAACAATGGACTAAGAAATTTAAAAAAAAAAAAAAAGCATAGAACAAAGGTGCCTGTGCCTGCAAAGATTCCCAGATAGTCCTGCTAAAAGCCAAAGACTGATATTGAGCAGCAAGAGTCATGAATTAATTTATCCCCATGCTCTTTTGCTGCTACATTGATATTATGTACATTGAAATTAGTGATGCTCTTTAGTGGGAAAATTAAGCCAGACAATTTACAGAGCTCACATCCAGGCAAAGTGGAAAATCTTTGTCAATAACAACTAGACATGTGAAAGGCTTTATCTTATTAAAACGAGGACTTGCATTAGCAAACTCTGGGACCACCTACTGTCTCCGTTGCTCTCCATCTACCTGGGTAATCATTGGTTCAATATTTTTAACATTTCAGACAATGTGGAATTATGTGCTGGCTGCCACTGCTCAAAAAAGGTTTAGAGACTTAGAACTGGAAGAAGTTTGTTTAATTTTAACAGATGCTATTGGCATTTATTTTAAGCTTTTGTTTCAATTAGTTCATTTAGACTTTCACAGCTGAAGGAAATAATGGGGGAGTCAGACAGCTGCCTGGGTCAGATAATTATTCAATGACAGCAGTTGTTTGGGACTCATCTATATTACGTGCCATACATTGGTGTAGCTCCACCCACCAGGGTTGACACCTGCCACAGGCCCAGGGTAAGGTGTGAGGAGATCCCGGCTCCTTGCCCCAGAAGGGCAGAAAGGGCAGGGCTTAGGACAGTCAGCCCCCTCAGAGCTGCAGGAGGAGTGGTGGCACAGTGGTGTTTCAAAGGGGGATGCAGCTCTGGCTGCTTCTGCTGCCACAGCCCTGAGGCACAAACCAAAAAAGAACAACCTCTGGCAGAATTGTTCCAGTGGCTAACTGTCCCTTTTGTTAAAAAGTTACGCAATGGAAAATCATCATTAAATTCATTACAAAGGATCATCCAGGTCTTGGACACCACATATATCTATGAGCATATATTTATATGTGGCCTTAAACTAGCTATCAGCTAACTCTCATGCTTAACAACGGCATGTCTGTCACTAGTCCCACAGGAATGACTTCAGTGAAACTCTTTATATGCATAAGTGCTTATATTTGAAAGCAAAAACACTTATGTGCTCTGCTGGATTGGGGGAACAATGCAGCAGGTTGCAACTGATTCATGCTGCTGCTCTAACCTTTTAGAGCATGGCTGGGCAATAGTTTTTGATGGGGGGAGGGGTTTTCCAAGATTTTTGTAAGTGGTCAAGGGTTGCACTTTTTCTATGGAGGGGATGTGGAGTCTGGGATGGAGGCTGGGGGCTGAAGGGAGCTCGAGGTAGGGAGCTGGGGTGCAGAATTAGGTGTAAGGTCTGAGAGGGAGTTTGGATGCAGGAGGGGTTGTGACTTGGGGTGGGGTATTAGGGTAAAGGGGGATGGAGGCAAGGGAGGATTTGACCTGGGGCAGGGATATAGGAGCGCATGCAAGATCTGTGAGGGAGTTACAAGCTGGGGTAGAAGGGAGGAGGGTGCAGAGGGTTTGGGTGGTGATCTGGGGCAGGAGGTTGGGGTGTAGGGCCTGGAAGGGGGTTATGTTGCAGGGGAAGATTCTGGCTGGGGGAGGGGTGCAGGAGTGGATGCACTGTCTGAAAGGGAGCTGGGGTGCAGTGCCAGAAATAGATTCTGGCCAGGGGGAGCTTACCTGAGCATCTCCTTGCCAGCAGCACTCTTAGACAGCCTTCCCTGCCTGCCAGCTGCCAGAAACCAACCCCTGGGAGCTTGACAACCTGGCCAATGGGTGCTGAGAAACTCTGCTGCATTACCCCACCCTCCCAAAATACAGCTCAGCTTCTGCTCCTCTTTTTCCAACCAATAGGAACTGAGAGATTTTGCTGGGGGGAGGGCAGTGTATGAAACCAGCCAAAAGGTGCTGAGAGTTTTTGCTGGGGGTGAGGGTAGCACCAAAAGATCTCTTCCCTCCCACCATCCCACAGGGCCAGCTGCGGGCTGGATTAAAAGTCTTGGTGCGGGTGAGAACCTACATGAAGAAAATAATGGAAGGTGAGACTTGCAAAAGCTGAATTTCATATTTCATATGGCTGTTTTGAGTGCATGAGACAGATCCTCATGGTGTAAATGGGTATAGCTCTGACAGTTCTACTAAAGCAGGAGGCACTTATATCAGCCCCATGTCTTTAAAAACAAATTCACTGGAAGATACAATACATATATGCAGTCCATGGAGTCTAAGGCCAGAAGTCACCACTATGGTTCTCCTGGTTGATGCTCTACCACAAAAGCCACACAGAGCTTCCCAAAGTAATTCCAATTTCAGTTATAACTCTCCCCTGCCCCCCCCACACACACAAATGGCAGTGATGAAAGCTCCATTACAGCCTCAGGCAGAATGGTTCCAGTGGCTAATTGTACCTATTGTTAAAAAGTTATGCAAAGGAAAATCATCATTCAATTCATTACAAAGGATCAGCCAGGTCTTGCGTACACCCTATATCAAACACACCCATGGCAAAGTTTATGCCTTTCTCCCACTGACCTGGAAAGCAAAGAATTATTTAACAGTTTACCAAAAAAAGTGAGAAAAAGCAACAAGTGCTCCCTTCTTCCAGCATTTTAAATACTTGTCATTTATTGCCAGAGTAAATAGGTTTATAACCTTCCGGTATGAAGCACAGACATCTGCTCATCTCATCACTAAACATCTGGTTATTCCAACAAAGCATATAATTATATTTAATGGATGAGAAGTGTCTGATGGATTACAGCCAAGTATCTGAATAAGACAGTTATGTATAAAGACTACTTGCAGGGATTAGCTTGACAGGATAACAAGACATAATAGAACTTTCCTTTGTCTGATTTTTTTTGTGCTGATATCAATGGGTATGTTACCTGACAGATGCCTTAGAGATGTTCCAATCATTTCTTTTTGGTGGGGTCTTAAGCACAGACTTTCTTTTTTGTCTAAGTAGTCATAGAATGTGGCGATTTAGACTTCGTCTACACTAGGCATGTGAGTCGATTGCAGATACACAATTCGAGCCAATTGCATAGCTAGAATTGACTTATCTGCAATCCACTTGTCTGGCTGTCTTCACCAAGGGAGGTCAACATGAGAGACTCTCCTGTCGACCTCCCTTATTCCTTCTGATATTGAAGTACAAGGGTCAACTGTCAACCCCTGATAGTTCAATTTTGTGCATCTCCACCAGACATGTGAAATTGAACTCCAGAAGATCAACCAATCCTGACCAGGCTGATCTTCCACAACATGTAGACAAGCCCTAAGTCTCATTAAGTCAACTACTGCCACTGACTGCCAAGGCAGTATTTTTCCCTCTTGGCCCTTGGCTAGTGTGTTGGTTTAGCCCTGGTTTAAATATTCAAAGGGATGAAACCTCAACCACTTCTCTTAGGGAACTACCATTGGCTAAAATATTGATCAGGCAGGCAGGGATATCCTTAGAATTTATACAAAGTACTATTAAGCTGGTCCTCCTGTGCCTGACAGCAGCCGGGGATGGGGATATGATGTTTTTTTAGAGATGTTATTATGATCATGAGGGTTAGCCAGCAGCCTGTTTTCTGTTGTCATCTTCTTTCCAGCCATGAGGGAGAGAGAGACAGAATATCTCCCTCCAAGAACAGGCCCTCCAATCTTCTGTAAGTAGGGTAAAGTTTAAATAAATCCATTAGGCTTTATTGTTTTATGGTTTGGGAAGTGGGATCTAATGTCTGTGCACTTCTTAAAAATGTTCTTTTACTCTCCTTGTAACTAAGTTCTAGGCCCGTGGTGAAAACTCCCCATGTGTTTTACTTTGTAACTCTTCCATCTAGTCATAAAGCTTGCAACATAAATATTGTTGTAATAATACAAGTTTTTTTTCTTTTTATTAACCTGGTATTGGTTAATGTTTGTGTCCTGGTTTTTACTTTTGGGGCTGAAATTTCCCAAGTAGTCTCTCCCTGGTTTCCTTATTATTACTTGGGTGGTGGCAGCAAATTTTATCCCCAAAATCTAAGGTTTTTAGGATTTTTGGGGGAAGTTTATATCAAAACCTGGTAAATAAGGTTTTGAAGATAATTTTGCTGGCCCCCACTTCTGCATTTATCTTGCTAAAGTGGGGAAGGAGCCATAACAGATGTGATTTATGCTCCTAAGCAACACACAAATGAAATAATTGTAAAGTAAATTTTAAACTAAGCTACTGTCAACCAATACAGTAAATTCAGGGACTGACGGTATTTACCAGGGTTGGTAAATGCTTGTTAAATGCCTTCATTACCACTGGAATGGCTTTCACAGGCTCAGTGTCTGCTAAAAGATCTGGCTGGCTTTTTCACTTCTGTTATCTGGATCCTCCACAGGAATAGGAAGGGGTTGGTGAATGGACATTAAGGCCCACTGCTGCCCCAAATGTTGGAGTGCCCTACGCAACTGCATATTCTTCCTATGGGTAAGAATGGCCCTGCTGTCAGGAAGTATTCACTATGCTAAAATTGGTCTCCTTTGTAGATAGTTCATTTGAAACTGATACTGATTTGCATTTCATGATAATGTTTGCTTAGGCATCCAGCATTGCAGACCCCTGACTAACCATGAACTGAATGTCTTGCCATTTGTTTAGTTAGTTGGCAAGTACTGGTTGAAACTCTAATCTGGAACACTCTTGTCTGGCAACATATATAATCCAACATGATTTTACTTAGCCAGATAACCGCTTGTCATGGGTGTAGCCAAGTTTTCTGTGGTCCCTTAAATTTTGTTTAAAGCCACCAGTCCTGGGTCTCTGTTCTGTGCTGTAATTAAGCTCTAATTCACCCCTGAAAGTCTTGTAAGAGCACAGTAAGCAGTGGAAGTGTTGGTAATGCTCCTAGACAATACTGATCTCCTGTGGTCTGGCAAATTCTCTCCATTGGCATCAGTCAGGTCCCGAGGGTGCCAGATGAAAGATTCAACCTGTTGATCCATATGTTGCTCAATGGATGCTAGTCTTCTGCTGGAAGAACTGAGTAACTCCCACTGAACTCAGCAAAGCTGCTCTGAAGGCAGAAGCATAGGCAGGTTCTTGAAAGACACAAGTAGTTGTGTGATAAACTGGACCAGTGCAATGCTTAACAAGGTTGGCCTTTAAAAACTGGATTTTTTCATTTGTTTGAAGGCCCTCCCGCCCCAGCTCCCATCAGGCTACACTGTCATGGCCCATGCCCAGACTCACCTCCCATTCAGGTTGTGACTCTGGACCCAGAGAAAGAAGAAGCTGCTGTACTAGGACAGGCTGGACGACAACTGTTTTGGTTTGCAAACATTTTTGAGGTTACAGAAATCTGTTTTCATTCTGCCTTGGAGTAAAACAGACCTTTTAAAAGGTTTTGTGGAAGAAAAAAACAGAATGAGAAAGTAAGCCATCCAAGAATAACCAGTAGCCCAGGGGTTGGGGGCATTCACTTAGACTGTGGAAAATGCCAAATTGGGTGGTGTTGCTGTGCTTTGAAGGATAGGATAAGAATTCAAAACAATCTGGACAAACTAGAGGAATGGTCTGAGGTAAAAAGGATAAGTTTAATATGGACAAATGCAAAGTACTCCGCTTAGGGAGGAACAATCAGAATGGGATGTGACTGCCTAGGAAGAGGATCTGGGGTCAAAGTGGACCACAAGCTGAGTTTGAGTCAACAGTGTGACGCTGTTGCAGCAAAAGCAAACATGATTCTGCGATGTACTCACGGGAGTGTTATGAGCAAGGCAGGAGAAGTCATTCTTCCGCTCTACTCTGCTCTGATGAGGCCTCAGTTGGAGTGCTACTTCCAGTTCTGGACACCTTATTTTAGAAAGGATGGCCGTTTCTTCACAGGCCACTTCCTTCAGAAGCGGCATGCTAATACACGTAGCAAAAGATGCTAATGAGGCACAGATGCAAATTCCCTGCACCTCATTAGCATAACATCCTGTGATTTGGAGTCTGAAAGACTGTTCTCCCAGACTCAAATGTTGTGTAGAAGCATGACCCCAGGGGGAGGGCCTCCAGAAGGAAGTCCTTCTTCCGGAGGCCCCTTCTTCCTGAAATTTTTTTGGGAATAAGAGGCCTCTGAAAGGAGGACTTCCTTCTGGAAGGCCCCCCGCCCAGCCAGGGCAGTGCTTGTAGACGGCATTTTGGAGGCCAGAAAAACGGTCTTCCGGACTCCAAATCACGTGATGTTATGCTAATGAGGTGCAGGGAATTTGCATCCCTGCCTTATTAGCATATTTTTCTCCATGTATTAGCATGCCACTTCTGAAGGAAGTGGCCTGTGTATGAACAACCGATGTGGAGAAACTGGAAAAGCTTCGGAGAAGAGCAACTAAAATTATTAAAGGTCTAGAAAATATGACCTATGAGATATGACTAAAAGAACTGGGTTTGTTTAGCTTGGAAATGAGAAGGCTAAGAAGGGACATACTAGCAGTACCTAAAAGGGTCTTACAAGGAGAAGGAAGGAAAAAATTATTTTCCTTAGCCTCTGAAAATAGGACAAGAAGCAATGGGCTTAAATTGCAGCAGGAAAGGTTTAGACTGGACATTACGAAAAAATGCTTAACTGACGGGGGATAATTACTGGATTAAATTGCTTAGGGTGGTTGTATCATCTCCATCACTGGAGATATTTAAGAACAGGTTAGACAAACATCTATCAGGGATGGTCTAGATGGTGCTTCATCCTGCCATTAGGACAGAGGACTGGACATGATGACCTCATGAGGTCCCTTCCAGTTCTAGTATTCTATGATTGTGCCAATTCTCCCTGGTTCACAAGAGGGATTACCAGGTGGGTCGCCCAGGTCCCAGGAAAGTGCAATAATTATCTGGACTTGCGAAGGATGACCTTGTCATTTAGAAGTAGTGTTGTCTAGAAATCAGCTTTCCTTTGCCATTTGACATGGCCCTTTGAGCTCTGGGGACAGTGTGACACACAAACCCCGAGGTGATGTGGAAAGAGAGGAAGGGGATGTCTGGAACAAGTAGCAGTTCAAAGGAACCCTGTAACTGTATCTCTAGGGGCCTGGGACTTGGAGTCTGGCTGAGGGCAGGACAGGGCTCCCCTCTGATCCAGCCAATAAGGAGTAAGTTGGGAAAAGGGGCTGACATAAATTCCACCACCTCCTTCATAGTAGGCTGGGTACTGACAGGCACTGAGGGAGCAGGAAGAAGACAGCAGCAGGGGCAAGGTCTGCCAGCTGAGCCTGTGTAGCCTGAAGGTAGAAGGATGGGCTAGAAAAACAGCCAGCTGCAGAACAAGGAGCCAACTCCAGTTCCAATGAGGAGAGCCAGGGGGCTCCTGTTTTAAGGAGAGGGACACCAGGTTTGTCTGAGCTACAATCCAGCACCAGGAGAGGGAAGGTGGGCCTGGCTCCATGCACCAGAGGGGTGGGGCCAAGGATGGAAGGGATGGGGCTTAGGACATTCAGCTCTCAGAGCTGCCCAGACCATGGCAGTGCCCCCGGCCAGTCCCTAACAGCTGCCCACAGTGGCACAGCAGCACTGCTACAGCACTTCAAAGGGACTGGAAGCTCCAGCAGCTGCCACTGCCAAGGTCGGCGGGCCTGGCAGCAGGGTCATTCAACTGTACAAAGAGCAAGTTAGTCTTCCCTTGAGCATTGTGTGTGATAAATGGACGAGTCATCCTGCCCATTTGGGGAATGAAGGACTGTGGTTCCCAGTGAAGGCTAAAAGATATTTACAATTCTAATTAAATCATTGGAATTGAGATAAACTATGAGGAACCCAACACTCTCAGGAAATTGTTTCTACAATTCATTGCAAGAGAGCAGGGAGGAATGGGTCAGAGAACTGTTTGAAAATCTTGAGCAACGTCTCTCCTAGTTAGTAGATGTATCCAGGAAGGCTCTTAGCTATTCTTCAGGCCAGTCACAAGGAGGCAAAAAAAAAAAAAATCACTTTCATACACTTGCACCCATACCATCTGATCCTCTCTCTAGACTACACACCTCACTTCCGTAGCTGCTGCTCGGACATGCTTGCATTTCGACATCAACCTGGGATGGGAGGGTGTCTTCAGGCTCTAAAACAGGTACAGACCTTGTCCTGGAAAGCAACAGTCCTTTCCCTGTAGGACTACAAGATCTGAAGTGGGTCTGACCCAGGAAAGCTCATCACCTAAACAATTATTTTGTTAGCCTTTAAAGTACTATATGACTGCTGGTTTGTTTTGTTAGCGCTACAAGTGGCTGCCATGTATTAACTTGTTTAATTTTGGAAAAGTGTGCAGAGATGTTGTCTAATTTGATTCAAGCAGCTTTTAAAGTACCCCTTTAACTGAGAAATTATAAGATTCCCTCCACTCAAGTGCTGCCCGATAGTGGGAGCATGCCAAAATGTTGATAATGAACCATTAAAAACACAAGTGTAAGACAAAATCACTAGGCTGAGTGTTTTTATGCATGATTAAGACACTCAGTTAACTACTGTGAGTTGCTTATTCTAGAAGGGACTGTTTCCCCATGCAAATGCTGGTATGCAGTCCTGGCACATTTGTCTGCAAACAATTCAGTCACAAGCCCATGTTTGTAGCTAAAAGTGTCACTTGCCAGTAGCTGTAATGAAGAAAAGGAAGCAGAAGAGGAGGAGGTGGTGACAGATGGCAGAACAAGGAGCAACGGTGTGAAGTTATGGAATAAGAGGTGTAGGTTGGATATTAGGAAAATCTACTTCACCAGGAGGGTGGTGAAGCACTGGAATGCGTTGCCTAGAGAGGTGGTGGAGTCTCCATCCCTAGAGGTTTTTAAGTCCCAGCTTGACAAGTTCCTGGCTGGGATGACTTAGTTGGGGTTGATCCTGCTTGAAGCAGGGGGCTGGACTAGATGACCTCCTGAGGTCCCTTCCAGCCCTATGATTCTATAATTCTAAGAGGGACTACCTTGGAAGGTAGTTTGGTCCAGCAGATAAGGTAAACCAAGGTTACTTTGTCCATGACTGGGGCTCATGAAAGTTATGGTAATACAAATAAAAAGTGTTCCCTTTAAACTGAGCATTTGGGTGACTGCCCGGAAAAGATTCAGCTCCCCCGCAACTCCCACAACTAATTTCAAGAGCACCCACAGTGCTCACTGCTGGCAACATGTGTGGCTATTGGTGGTGCTCAGCTGCATTTACCTTGGTGCCTATAATAAATTTTATTCTGCACATGGATGGAAAAAGTTGTGGGGAACACTGATCACAGACCAGGATCTCATTGTAGTAGGCACTTTATAAATACCAAACAAAAAGTCCCTGTTCCAAAGAGCTGGTAACCCAAGTATCTCCTCTGTTTCCTCTTCCAGCACCTTTGTTTGTTAAGATTATAAGATCTTCAAGGCAGAGTCCATTTCTTAGCACAGCCTGAAACTCTCTAATCCAGAACTCTGTAGTGTGGCAACATCCATAATCTGGCATGATTTTAGTGAGCTGACTGACCACTTATCAGGGGTATGGCAAAGTTTCTCATAGTTCCATAAAGTTTGTTTCCCGCCACCAGTCCTGGCTCTTGGTGTTCCGTGGTGGTATTTAGCTCTAATTTCCCCCCTAAATGTCTTATAAGAAACCAGTAAGCAGTGGAAGTGTTGACCCATTGACCTCCCACAGTCTAGTGAATTGTCTCATCCAGCACCAGTCAAGTCCTGAGGGTGCTGGATTAGAGAGGTTCAACCTTCGTGTATCTGTACAATGCCCAGTACTTCAGAATCCTGATCTGAGTTGGAACAGTGAGACCTTACTATGATAGTAAGCTGGCCACAAAATATGTATTTTAAGTAGGGGATGGGTGGTGTCTAGAAGCAAGCACAAAGAGGCAGGCATCTTGGGTTCAAAACTCAGCTTTACCAAGGGCACACTGTAGGTTAAGGGATACATGGTACTGAATACTTCTTGTGAGGTGCTCAGTGCTGTCCATTCCTATTGACTTCTATCAAGTCTGAGGTGGCCCAAATTTCATTAAAGGTGGTGAGGCCATTGCAGAATCAGGCCATATGCCACCTTGGTTAATTCTCTTAACCTGTCTCAGTAGGTTCTTCTCAATGCCTACCATTCTGTTATATCAATGCCATACAGATATGTTATATTGGATACAAGAAGAGCTAAACCTTCTTCACTCCTCTGCCTTTTGGTATAGGAGACCTTAGATTAGCTTTGTGTGGTTTTGGTGGAGCTCTGGAAGTCAAGCTAAGCCAAAAGCCCATACACAACATTTCATCTGGAAGGTGCCACAGTTTGTGGTTATTTTGTTTTAAATAATTAAAGATACACCTCTCCTAGAGCTGGAAGGGACCTCTGGAGGTAATCTAGTTCAGTCCCCTGTCTTCCCGGCAGGACCCAGCACCATCCCTTATATCTATTTGCCCCACTCCCTAAATGGCCTTCTCAAAGATTGAGCTCACAACCCTGGGTTTAGGAGGCCAATACTCAAGCCATTGAGTTATCTCTCCCATCTGGAAGCAGCTTCCCTTGCGTGACCAGTTGCTGAGGAAGAGCTCATAGTGGCCATTGGAGAAGAAAAATTGTCCTTGGAAGTTATTTCCCCCAAAGGGCTTCTTGGGTCAAATTCTACGGGCACTGCAGCTAACATCCCAAACTTTGGACTTAGCTGGATCTTCAGGGATCACTCCTTGGCTGAATGATCATGAACAATAGGTGGAGAAGATCTCAGCAGACTGGATTCAATTCCTGGTTTTTCCGTAGATTTCCTGTGACCTTGAATTAGTCCCATAATCTCTATGCTTTAGTTCCCACCTCTGTATAATGGGATTAACAATAACTGCTACCTTTCATTTTAAAGATAAGAGTGTACTTCCCAGGAGCCAGGAAGATCCCTCTTATGTGGCTGTGTAGCACCTAACAGAATGGGGCTCTACCCATGATCGTGGTTACAAATCATAAATAGGTTACAGGCAACGTTCCCTCTAATCTTTTCCATCCATGCATGGATTTTTTTCCAACTATGTGCAGAATATTTTTTCATGTGCGTCCTGGCATGTGCAAATGTGCACCACTATGAGAAACACAAAGCTAGATGTGAGCACTGTACTGATTAGCTGGATGGCACAGGAATCCCTCTGGAGTGGCTGCACAAGCTCACAGCACACAGGGAACACTAATTACAGGAGGGGTGGTTTTCTTTAATTTTTTTTTTCCCCTGTGATTAGCATTGGATAAGCTCTATTTGGAAGGGAAAAATTATTTTGAAATATTGTAATTAGTCTGTTATGGCTACAAATCAATTCCAAAGGCCTGTCACTGCCAATTCAGTCATTGTTACAATGGAATGGAAATAAATAACTATTTATATGCTTTAGTCTTTTGATGTGACTGTGGCAAGAAAGATATCTATAACGCACGCCATTTAATCATTTTCAATTTACGGTGTTCATCAAAAAAGGTCAGGCCTAGTTTCCGAATATTGTAAATTCAGAATCCTCCGAGGCTGCATTTGGTTATTTCTCAGGAATGACGGGATTGGCTGTGCTCATTGTTCTTTCCGCCCTCATTCAGGCTTTTGATTTCTTAAGGATATCAGCTTTGTAGTAAGTACAGGCCTAGTATGAGGCCTTAGGCCTGAACCAAAGTAAAGGTCAAAACTTTGCTAATAGAAAGCAAAGTGCAGCTGTGAGCTAAAGGAATGCATTGCTCACAGAAGTTGGCAAAAAGAGGGTTGATGTTGCATAAGCATATCTACCTAGCATATTGAAATAGGAACACGGTACCAGAACACCCGACCCTGGAACATTCCACAGATAAGAAAGAACAGGCCGACCCATCCCAATGACAGGGGCAGAAGGGTAATATGATGGATAGAGTTGTTTTGTTCAAACCATCATGTACAAGGTGAGAGGCGGCACCTGATTATGTAGAAGGGTGTACCTAAATACGTCAGGAGTGATGTGTAAATTGTTTGTACCTGTGTATAAGAATGTACTCCTGGGGTGTGGTCTGGGTCCGGCCGAGGGGGCAGTGGAAAGTCCCGCCACTGACTGAGCCGAGTCCATTGACCGTGGGTGCATATTTGTAGTATGCCCTGACTTAGACTAAGAAATCTACAGGGAACTACTACTGTATCCAATACGGCAATAAACCTGGCCGATGTGCCTTTGCACCTTACTAGACTCTGTGGTCATTGGGGGTTCTCTTCGAGTCTGCTGTGTCGGCTATCTGCAGAGCTGGGGCAGCACACAGAGGCTGTGTCTACACGTGCACGCTACTTCGAAGTAGCGGCACTAACTTCGAAATAGCACCCGTCACGGCTACACGCGTCGGGCGCTATTTCGAAGTTAACTTCGACGTTAGGTGGCGAGACGTTGAAGTCGCTAACCTCATGAGGGGATCGGAATAGCGCCCTACTTCGACGTTCAACGTCGAAGTAGGGACCGTGTAGACGATCCGCGACCCGCAACGTCAAAATTGTGGGGTCCTCCATGGCAGCCATCAGCTGGGGGGTTGAGAGACGCTGTCTCTCCAGCCCGTGCGGGGCTCTATGGTCACCGTGTGCAGCAGCCTTTAGCCCAGGGCTTCTGGCTGCTGCTGCTGCAGCGGGGGATTCATGCTGCATGCACAGGGTCTGCAACTCGTTGTCGGCTCTGTGGATCTTGTGCTGTTTAGTGCAAGTGTGTCTGGGAGGGGCCCTTTAAGGGAGCGGCTGGCTGTTGAGCCCGCCCTGTGACCCTGTCTGCAGCTGTGCCTGGCACCCTTATTTCGATGTGTGCTACTGTGGCGTGTAGACGTTCCCTCGCTGCGCCTATTTCGATGTGGTGCTGCGCAACATCGATGTTGAACATCGACGTTGCCAGCCCTGGAGGACGTGTAGACGTTATTCATCGAAATAGCCTATTTCGATGTCACCACATCGAAATAGGCTACTTCGATGTAGGCTTCACGTGTAGACGTAGCCAGAGGGAACACACGCACGCAGCCGAGTGATACATTGGAGAGAGCAGAGCACCACGCTTGTGGCAACTCTGACGACAAGCTTCAGGCAACCTGTTCTCAGGGGGGTCGTGTTTGAACTCCCAGCCAGGGTCAGCACACTTAAACGATGACCCTGTTGAAGGAAGGGGTCCGCGTAGGGATTGTCAAATCGCAGAGGTAAATGCGTGGTTGCGTAGGTGGTGTAGCAGGGAAGGATTTGTTTTCTTTGACCATGGGATTCTGTTTAGTGATCAGGGATTGCTGAGAAGAGACAGGATCCACCTCACTAAAAAAGGAAAGAGCATCTTTGCAGGCAGGCTTGCAAACCTAGTGAGGAGGCCTTTAAACTGGGTTTGTCGGGGGAAGGTGACACAATCCTGGAGGTAAGTGGGGAAGGAGGAGGGAACAATCAAGTGGGTTTCCTGGGTGAGGAGGAGAAAGTGGGCCAATCAGCCCCTTCACTAAGATGCTTGTGCACTAATGCCAGAAGCCTGGGAAACAAACCTTCAAATGTAAATAAATAACTACATGCAGAGAGGTTTTTTTTTTAAACTCTGTTTTAGGTCCCAGATCAGTCCATCCATTCACCTGTCTCCAAGGGAGTTGTGGAATCCCTACCACTGGAATTAAAAACACTTGTCTGGCATTGTCTAGTTTTATTTGGTTTTGCCTCCCCACAGCAAGCCAGCTGAGATGACATCTTGAAGGTCCTGCAAGACTGACATTTCCATCGCTTAATGATTCATGTAACATTAACCCTTGATGAACTTTTTTTTATGTACCTGCCAGCACATCACGTATCCATTCACCCATGTGTCATCTGTCTACCTTTATCCTTCAATTTGCACCCAAGAACCAGAGCTGTCCTTACCCACACGTAGAAAACACTCCAATTCTCCAGGCCGCAGCACCGTAAAACCAATAAACACTAATACAAGAGAGACAGATAAGCACACCTAGAGCAGAGAGTAAATTTGTTTGGCCAGAAAAAGCACCACTTTGGAGATCCACCATTCCACTTATGCAAATGAGCAGTGGGGTTTGTTTGTTTGTTTAACAGGTGCTCAGCATTTTTCAGTGAAATTTACCTGGCGGAGTCTTGCAGCTCCATGAGGGACAAGAATTGTAACCAATCGTTCGTGCTGTTTGCCGGAGGCTTTCCAGTTTGGAGTGAAGCACCTGGTACTAGTTGTGTTTACGTGAAAGACAGCATCATTTTGGAATTGTAAAGGTATCAATGCTCCCCTGGAAACATGCACACTTGAAAAAAAAGCATATAAACCTAGTAAAATCCAGCAAAAAGCTTCTTGGTAATACTTGGTAGCATAGGTGTGAGGCGCCAAGATCTTCACACTGTCTTCCAAAAAGGATTAGCCAGGGATGTGTGGCACAGAGGGTCATTCCTGTGCTCTGAAGAACCATGTAACGGCATGACTGTGATGCTAAGACAGGCCCCATTTCCATTAGGAAGCCATGGACCATGTTCCCTGCAAGCTCTGCACTTGTGTGGCTGCTCAGGAGGGAGTCCAATGCCCAGCTGATTAGCAGAGCACCTACAGTTCGGTTTTCTTTCTACTGGTGGTGCACATTCACACATGCCTAGGTGCACATAACAAAATGTATCCCTCATGTGGAAGGAAAAGATTAAAGGGAACGTTGCATATGTTTCCAGAGCATTCAGATTAACAGGAGAGATGGGGTTCATCCCAAACTCATCAGCTGAATGCCCTGGACTTTAGAAAGAGGGAATCCCAAGATGGAGTGGGATTCAAATTTCAGCTAGCTCCTGCCCCTATAATACAGAGAACACAGAAGCCCAGCTCCAAGCACCGCTGAGCTTTACAGGGTTTAAACTGTGCATCAGCTATGCCCACACAGCATGGTGTTTTGTCCTCCTTAGGAATAGAAAGGCCAGGGTGGGATTGAGGAGTCTGTTACCCCCTCCCACTAACAGGTGGGTGTGTTAGATCAGCCAGTAGCAGCTCTTTCATAACATAAGATAAAAACAGCCACATTGAGTCAGACCCAGGGTCCATCTAGCAGAGGAGGCTGCCTTCCAACAGTGACCAGTGCCTAGTGCTTCAGGGAGAATGAACAGAAGAAGCAATCAGCAAATGATCCATCCCCTCCCAGCACCTCAGCAAGTCAGCCACCTCTGGGGTGGTGGAAGCAACAGCCAAACAGTATCAACCACATAAAACAATAGCAAGAGCAGGGGAAATTATGCATAATCACATCAGGACAAACCTGATCTGAAAACTGCCCTGAGACCCTGGCTTTCTATGCAGTACAAAGACCACCTTGCTTTTTCAGAACCAGCAAGTATGAACAGCCTGATGGTGTAGCTTCCTTGGCAAAATAAAAGCCTCTTTCCCCGCTGTGAGCATGTGAAGCCATCTCTCCATGGGACACAGCTGTTTCAGACCTGATGTTTTCAAAACCGCCCCATCATTACTCAAGGAAACGAACCTTTGGAAATGCTTGGTGGTGCATGAAAACGGTCTCTCGTCTCTCTCTGTTCCTTCCCTGTCTGGTGGCTTGCTTAAATTGAGCCATTGTCCTCTAAAATTATCAAAGCCACACAAGAGGAATTGTGTCTGCGCTGCATGATCCTGAAGGTGAATTAAGGTGGGGCTGAGTTGAAGGAAATATGATCATTTAAAAGAGCAACAAACAGGAAGTATTCAAAGCCCTCAGACGCTGCCTACCTGGCAGGCCCCAGGGACCTAATGCCACAGCTGCAGTCAGCAGAGGCCCTGTAACTGCCCTGCCCTCATTATAAAAGAGAATGGGGTCTCTGAGAAGGGCATTCCCAGCAAGGACCTGAGGGGATGGATCTTACTTCCCATTTTGGGGTAAAATAGCCCCAGTTGATCACCGCCCCCCAGGCAACGGGGGATACAGGGAAGGGGGCAGTAGCACAGTCCCTGGCATTTCAGCAGCAGCATTATCTGGAGCTCTGGGCCCCTTTGAAGCACCGCAGGGCAGTGGGGCAGCAGTACCACGGTCCAGGTCATGCTAAGAGCTGCCTGCCTTGGGCCCCGCCCCTTCTGCCCTTCACCCCGCCCATTCCAGGGGCACCCAGCTGGGACTTCATCCCACTTTGCCCCGGGCCCCAAGATGGCTGTCAGCCCTACTCTGTGTGTGCGTGAAAGAGAGAAAGATTGGGAGACAGCTGTCTTTCTATTGCTTTGATGAATGGTCTAACCCTATTAATCAGCTATCTGTGCCTGATTCTTTAATGCTACTGGGTGGGCTCCACCAAGTGAAATGAATTTTTAGAGCTGCCTCTTCTTAATTGGCTGCTGAAATCTCTCTCACTAGATAACCTGATTTCAAACAAACATTGTCCAGCCGGGCATGGGAAGAGCTGCTCTGCAGTTCTGGCTCTTTCTAGCCATATTTCCCAAGTCTGATGGGGTTGGAAGACTCAAAGTGCACTCACTGCTGAATTTTTTTGGATACCTGCTCTCTAAATGGTTTTGCTTGGGCACCATGCAGTAGATGAGCTCTGGACAGAGATTCCTGCCTTGTTGAGCTTACAGGCTAAAACAAACTGGAGACCAAAGCAATAATCCTGTGATCTACAAGAGCTTTTGTCAGCAGAGCTCAAGGCACTTTGCCAAGGAGGTCAGTATCATCACACCCATCTTAGAGGTAGAGAAACTGAGACATCAAGAGGAAACATGATATGCCCAGGGCCACCCAGCACAGAATACATGCTAGATCTTGTAAGTCCCAGTCCAGAGCTGTATCTGCAAGCCCTTCATTCTGCCTAGCCTCCATCCTTCAGTTAACATGTCAGATGCTGCAGTCAGGCTATGGCAGCCCCAAGGAAGCAGGGGAGCTCAGACTGCAGTGAAAGGATTTATTCCACTGTTACGTCTCTGGATGAGCCTGGGTTTGATGTCTTACTAAGACTGACCTGGAACTGTGTCTGTATGTCTCTCTCAAGTGAGCTCCTGGCAGATCCCTGCCCACAAGATGGTGCTATGCCACATGGCTTCTGGCACTTGTTATCATCCACACACACTATTGTGCCTAGGACAGTTTTGCTCTCAAAACTTCCAGCTGTTGTGGAACAATCAGCCCTTTGTGCATTGTGCTGTGGTCTGGGCTGCATCTTAGTTGGGGAGGCCACTGCTAGGGGACCCCTGTTAAACCCTGTCTAAGGGAAGCATCCACGTGTACGTCTGAAAATGTGGTCGGTGTTTGTACTTAGCGCTGTTAACAACCCACCTGATTCTCACACTCACCGACAGCAGGGGAGCTCCACAGATTTCAGACCCCACATGACTTTTTCCTGCCCCCAGCTTGGGATGCTCCTCTCTCACCCCATCCCTTCCCCATACTATGTTACGTAGCAGGGGGCACTCTGATCTTCCCCAGTTATGCTCCCAGGTAGCTGTCTGGGGATGTACAGACATCACACTGTGCCAACCAGCATCCCAGGCAGGCAGTGGGTCGGAACTAGAAGAAGGACTCTGGCACTGTCTCTTCCCTTTTGACCCTGCCGCTGGCCCTTTGCCTCCCTCAGCATACTAGGGAGTGACACATGACCATGAATACCCCTCCCACGCATCATCCTTGCTTGCAATGGCATTCAGGGCACCATGCAGCGACAAGCCGGCTGGTGAGGGGAAGCAGCAGGGAGACCCTCTAGCAGAGGGGACACAGCGGGACACTACCCTATTAATTTATCAGTGGAGATGCAGAAGACACCACTGGGGTGATGAGAGAACCAGGGGATATGTACCCTCACACCCTGTTATGTCTCCACTCTATTCACCTAACCAGTGCACAGGGGTCTCTCAATTTTCTTCCATCCATGGGCAGAATAAATGTTGTTATGGGAACCAAGGCATGTGCGGACGTGCACCACCAATAGAAACATGTGGTGCCCACTGTGGGTACTCTGATAATCAGCTGGGTAGCCCCCGAATCTGTCCTTGGCAGCCGCCCAAGAGCTCAACTCACAGGAAACACTGGCAGTGCCTCACTCTCTGCATTGCTCTGTCCACACTAGCTAGGTGTGAAGTACCCATGCATGACACACTGTTGTGGAGTGTGGGGGTCCCCAGGCCCTGCACCCCATCTGCGGTCAGAGGTGACCCTCCTTCAGCAGGTGGAACAGAAGGTGTATTAAGCGACAGGGTCACAGCATAGAACGGACTTGTCAGCACAGACACCAGAAGCCACAATCTGTCTTGGGAAGAAGGGGCCCAGAGCTGGGGTCTGGCCTCCTTGCTCCCTCTCAAGCCACACGAGACTGCCCAACTCAACAGCCTATTTTCACGTGAAACCAGCCAGGCCCCTCCTCCTTCCTTTGGCCTGTTTCCTGGGGAAGAAAGGTGTCACCTGGTTGCTTGAGTTACAAAGAGCCTGGAGGGCCACTGGAGGGAGGGATAACTCAGTGATTTGAGCATTGGCCTGTTAAAGACAGGGTTGTGAGCTCAATCCTTGAGGAGGCCATTGGGGCAAATAGATGTGGGGATGGTGCTTGGTCCTGCCAAGAGGGCAGGGGACTGAACTAGATGACCTCCCAGGGTCCCTTCCAGCTCTAGGAGATGTGTATCTCCAATCACACGTACGAGTGAGGAAATCATCACACCCCAAACTCCCATCATCACCATGAACTGATGCAGCACCTAGGGGAAAGTGAAACACCCACCTTGGGTCACTACAGGACAGCATGGAACCTAACCAGGGGAATAAAATCCTCACACATGCCACCACAAAGGTAGACCTACTGTATAAGTGCATGGATTGATTCTTTGTTTTTAGGAGTGGGCTTCCCTGGGGAGGCAGGTGTTACCATAAATGAAATTTGAAGGTTTGGTTGCTCAAAAACCTTGAATAATTGAAATGAACTTAATTTCTTCTTATACTCATGGGTTTGTTTACCCATTTAAGAGGGACTTGAGTGTCTGAGATGAACCTCACTGGTTCATATCATGCATATTTTCCTCTGTGGGTAAATGTCAGCATGGATGAGTTTATATATATATTTTATTGTGCTTTTATAACTGCCCCCAGGCAGACTTGAACCTGGAACCACCAGAGCTTAGTGCCTGACCCTCTGCAGTTTGAGCTAAAAGACCGTTCATATGCAGCTAAGGCTGGAAAGGAAATACGTTCTCTTCCTCTCTCCAAGTGGTCTAGGTCAGAGGTGTACAAAGTGGAGGACAGGTCCCCCCCAGGGGGACATGACATTTCCTAAAACAGGCCATAGCATGGTTGGCTGCTGGGTCTCAGGCACATCCATCACATTAAAAATGTTGAACTATAGTGCTGTTTTTAAGTCTTTGTATTCACATTTATATACCAATTAATAGTTTTTTTCTACATTCTACAGACATTTTCCTATACGTGCTGAAAGGTGTTTGTTTTTGTTTTTCCTATGAACATACCCAAAGTTTCTGTTGGTTTGGATTACTTTAGATAGGTTGCGGGTGGCTGCTAATTTCAGGGACAAAAAATGGGACCCAATGTAAAGTTTACTCACCCCGGTCTAGGTGAGGACATGGGACCATAAACCACACCACGAGGTGTGTAGGTTACAATTTGAGAACTAACACCTCCTTTTTGTTCAAGATTTATACACCTTAGGGCTATGTCTCCACAGCAGCATTATTCCTGAATAAACTATTCCAGAAGAGGTATTTCAGAATAGCTTATTCCAAAATAGCGCAGCTTCAAACAAAATGCATTTCAAAATAGCACTCAGCTATTTTGAAATAAAGCCATTAGACACACTGTGGCTTACTTCAAAACAGGTTCTACTCCCTGTCTACACAGCCCCTATTTCGGCACACCTATTTTGAAATAGGCACTATTCTTTGTATAATGAGGTTTACCAATTTCAAAGTAAGGCATCTGCTAGTTTGAAATTATTTTGAAATAGCAATTGTGTTGTGTGGACACTCACAGAGTTATTTCAAAATTGCGGCTGCTATTTTGAAATAACTTTGCTGTGTAGACGTAGAGGTCCTTGGTTGTCCTCATAATTTTTCCCAACGTCTTTCTGTCTGGGGCATATTTTCCCTTGGTAATGAGTCAACTTGAGAACTCTTAAGTCTTCCTGAGGCACATCCCTCCAGCTTCTTCTTGATTAGCTATGAGATCAGACACTATATGGATTTTCTTCCAAGAGAGATGTTGCAGTTCTACCTTCTGCCATCCTAACCTCAGACCTTGCCCATTTTATTGCTGATGTTTCCCTCATAAATGAAAAGAAAAGAGAGGATTTTGCAGAAAAAAAAATGAGGATTTAAAAGCTGCATTAAAAAAAATCAGAATCCTATAAGCATGGAACAATTCATTCAACATGTTTGCGTACAGAAACATAAAGCACAGCATAGTCATGTGAGAAAAAAAAGTATCAGATGATGCTACCATATAATTATGTAATCATTTTGTTTTTTTTTTCAGGGCCAATTTCTCTGGGCAAGAGTTGTGACTGACAGCTGAAAGGGAACATTTCTGCTTTTATCCAAAAGAACTGAAAAAATGAAGGAACCCACTGGCTAAAATTAAGCCAGCTTTTTATGAAACTTTTTCTGTTGGGGTGAGAGCCGAGGGTCTGGTTCCTTCTGTTAAACTTCATAAAAAATGAAGCATCCCTAATTCACACTCCAGGCAATGTCTTTCAAACTAGATGGCTGGTTAGCTCTATTACAGTTGCTACCTTCAGGGCTCAATCCAAAACTTGTTGAAGTCGGCGTAAAGGCAACTCTCATTGGCTACAGTAGATGAAAGCCTGGTATTCTTCTTCCACTGAGTGAAATAGACAAAGGCCAACATCTTTTAATTTGGCTGCCAAAAGTTAAGCACCTCAGGGTATGTCTCCATGGCTTCAAAAACTCTCTGGCACCAAGTCTCAGAAGCTGGATCAGCTGACTTGGATTCATAGGACTTTGGATGCTAAAAAAAGTGTAGACCTGGGTCAGATTAACAGTGGGGCTTTAGGGCCTGCAGCCCAGGGCTCTGGAAGGAGGGGACTCCCCTAACCTGGAGCCATGGGCTGCAGCCCCCAAAACCCTTGGGTTCCTTGCTCACTCTTCCTGGATCTGTGGGAAGGCGGGTTGGCATGCTGCTGTTCCTCTCCCCCCGCACACGGGCGCTGAGTCTCTGTGATTTCCAGAAAGCTCAGCCCCTGTACTGTGCTCACCTGGAGACTCCACCCTCACAGTTCCTATTGGCTGGAAATCATGGCCAATGGGAGCTGCTGGGGTGGTGCCTTCAGGCGAGCATGGGGCAGCACAGGCCATGTGGAGCCATCTGTCCCCAAGCCTGCGAACAGGGGAGGAAAAGGTGAGAGTTGCCTTCAGGCTCAGCCTTTCATGGGGGCCTTTGAAACTCTGCAGCAGCACTGCTCCAACTGCCCACAGCTGTAAGGGAGTAGGGGGAGGGCAGTGAGGTGGTCCTGTTGGTACTGAGGGCAACTGCCCTTGGCCCTGCCCCTTCCATGGAGCTCAGCCCCCCTCCCATCTTGCACTAGGGTCCTTGGTGGTTGTCAGAATTGTTTCCCCCTCCCCACAAACAGGAGCTGCCCCATGTTAGTACCCCATATGCCAAGACCCCAGCCCAGACTTGAGCCCCCTCTCACACTCAAGCTCCCACCCAGACTCCACACATCCACCCCAACCTCCTGCTCTGAGGCTGCTCCCACATGCCAACCCCTTTGGCCCCATCCTGGAGCCCTCTCCAGCACTTTGAATGCCTCATCCCCAGCCCCACCCCAGAGCCTGCACTCCTAGCTGGAGATCTCTCTGCTTTCTGCGCCCACCTCCTGCCACAACCTGCAGCCCCATCCCACATTCTAAACCCCTCGTTTTGGGCCCCATCCCAGAGCCTGGGGACCCCACAAAATCTCATCACCCTGGCCCACCCAAAGAGTTAATCTGGGCATGGTACAGACAAATGGGACTCAGGCTGGAGCTTTGGGCTTGGGAACACATTTCTCCCACACGCTTCTCATGGGGTTCCAGGCTCTAGCCTGAGCGCAAACTTCTCTTCCACCTGTTTTGTTATCCTGCAGCCTGAGCCCTGTGAGTCCCAGATGTCTGACCTGGACCAGCCTTGGCCATACTGCAGGTCTTTCATCGGTGTAGACATACTGTATGGGTCTGAGCTTCCATGAGGTTCATGTGGGCAGTCTGATGGGCTGTGTCCCCTGCAAGCATAGGGGACGTAGCACTTCAGGCAGTGCCAGTCAGGTGCACCTACAAATCTTGCCTTACCAGGAGAAGGTGAACTTATCAATCACAGAATCATAAAGTATTAGAACTGGAAGGGACCTCAAGAGGCCATTAAATCCAGTCCCCTTCTCTCACAGCGGGACCAAGCACCATCTAGACTGTACCTGTGAGCTATTTAGCTAACCTGCTCTTAGACATATCCAACAATGGAGATTCCACAACCTCCCAAGGCAATTTATTCCAGTGTTTAGCCACCCTGACTGAAAGATTTTCCTAATGTCCAAGCTAAACTTCCCTTGCTGCAACTTAAGCCTGTTGCTCCTTGTCCTACCCACAGTGGTTAAGGAGAATAGTTTTTCTCCCTCCTCCTTTTGACACCCTTTTAGGTACTTGAAGGCTGCTATCATGTCCATTCTCGGTCTTCCCTTTTCCAAACTAAACAAACCCATTTCCTCACAGGTCATGCTTTCTAGACCTTTCATCATTTTTGTTGCTTTTAATGGTGTAGCTTAGTACAGGTTTCAGGGCTGAGGGGATGTTTGGCTTGAGACAGATACAGATGGTTGGAACAAGGTAGCCTGGGGACTCCAGCCTAAGGCAGACACTACCCTCCCTTGTTTAGGGCAAACAGACAATGCAGCTCCGGGAGGGACGTGAATGTCTATTCATTTTCAGTGCCCTGTCAGTAGGCATGAGAAGCACCATCAGGGAGTGGAGGTAATTAGACTACAAAAGAACCCTGGAGGGAGCTCAGCCCCCACAGGTAAGGGTGAGTTTGCCCCAGAGAGGACCCAGGGGCAGGAGACATACAGAGATGATGGCCAAGCCCAGGCATACCCTGTCCTCACACCAAGCTCCACCAGTTTCACAGGGGCTCTGTGCAGCCCACAGAGATATCATGGCAGGGTCAGCTCTGAAATCCATACTTAGCTGCCTATGAGTAACAGCCATGTTCATAAAGCTTGCTGAGGGTGTTTTTCCTAAGATAATAATGCAATGCCCAGCCTCATCTGAACCATGATTGTCCCCGAACATTCCTTGTCATTCACCTCCTTTGCTAATTTCAGTGAAGGTTATGTTACAGAGATAGACTTCACCAGCACAATGAATTTAATGTGTATTTTCCTGGGATGATGATCATTAAGAATTAGACCCATCTCTAAGTTCATGCTTGTCATCCCTACATCTCAGTATGTCTTAAAAAGGTGGTCAGTATCATTACCTGTCTCTAACAGTTGGGGAAACGGAAACACAGGGCAGAGAAGCGACTTGCCAGGAGCAGAGCTGGGAATAGAGCTCAGGTCTCTTCCACCTCCATCCAATGCCCTACCCACTGGATAAAGCAGCAGAAATTGCATTAACAACTAAAAAAGACCCTCACGATTTGGCAGAGTCAATCACTCTTAATAAAAAGGAATGTGCTTCTCTTAAATATCCCCTTCCATCCGAAGACCTCAAATGGCTTCATAAATATTGACCTAGTGCCATCGTAGCCTATGGGAATGTTTTCTTTGGCTTTGGTTCCAATTGGACCAAACCCTTGAAAGCCTGGTAGGGGATGGCAGGGATGGGTAAATCTCCTCCTTCTCTCCTTCCTGGATTGTAGCAGCTTCTGGATGGCACGTGCTCAATGGCAGTCCATTGAAAGTCTTGTGTGCAAGGAATTAAAACTAGCGCCATTTTACAAGAGGCAGCAGCTCCCCTGAATATTACTGTATATGCTGCAGAAGGCCAAGATAAATAGAAAAGTGCTATCAGGAGGAAGCCTGCTTGTTGTATCAGGAAATGCAAGCTTTGCCTTTGAACGCTTCTTCTTAGCGCTGATACTCTGGTTTCTGGAAGGCCACATGGGTTAACCACCTGTCTGCGGCCAACTTGTTCAGGTGCTATAGAAGATCAGAAACGAAGCATCCCTCCCCATGAGAGGCAGGTGCATAGGAACTGTATACCTCTCCCAAATAATCAACTGATTGCAGAATTCTACTGAGCCCAATAAATATTGCCATAAGGAAGAATCAGGCAGAACAATGCATTCTGCTTCATTGTTATCCAGCTAAGTCATTTTCTGTGTCTGGATGCAATCAGTTACAGCATACATCTTGATGCATCACTAAGGGTACATCTACAGTATCCAGTAGATCGACCCAGTGAGAGTCGATCTTCTGGGGTCTGATTTTGCGCACCTAGTGGGGATGCACGAAATTGAATGATCAAAGGTCGACAGTTGACTCTTGTACTCCTCAATCTCACCAGGAGTAAAGGGGGGTCAATGGAAAAGTTTCTCCCAATGGCCCTCCTGATTGAGAACGTCCAGGTAAGTCGATTGTAGACAAGTCAATTCCAGCTACAAAACTGACATAGATAGAATTGTGTATCAACAACTGATTTCAAGGTGTAGTGTAGACCTGGCCTAAGTGTGTACTTTATATGAAAGACTTCCCATTGCAAAGTAGTTGTAATTAAAGACATCCTCACGTTCATTTAAGGTGTCCGTGGTGCTGATGTTTTAGATAGCAAAATAAATATGCTACTTTGGAGATTAGCAAGAGAGTCTGGTTTTCTTGCCTCACGATGAATTTAAAATGTAGAAAAGTAATTAGTTTCTAGAAACCCTTATCTAGCCAGAATTACCTGGCAATTATTACAGAAAGAGGACAATAATGAAGAAAGAAAGAAAGAAAGAAAGAAAGAAATTAGTTCTTCAAAAAACCTATAATAATGTATTCAGGTTGAAGGCCAGAACTCAGTCTTGAGTAAAATATGTATTCTAAAATGGGGTTGACTCGAGGCAGTGAAAATCAAAGAC
Organism: Carettochelys insculpta; assembly: GCF_033958435.1. Lineage (NCBI taxonomy): Eukaryota > Metazoa > Chordata > Testudines > Carettochelyidae > Carettochelys > Carettochelys insculpta. The sequence goes on from NC_134144.1 coordinate 70,424,175, forward strand.
CTTTCACTTCTACACCCACCAAAGTACGAACCAACACTGTATACAAGCTGTCTAAGACCATGACACATATCAAAAGTTGACATCCCCGCTAATCGATGGAGGATCTTTCTGTCTGCGTAGAGCTTTGTTTCATCAGTTTGCCTGGAGAACAGCCCCTTGTAAACAGGACTGAGGCTAACGTGATTGAAGTGAGCCCTTAAAGTAAATGAGAGGTCAAAAGACCCAGAATATTGACTTTAAATGGCATCATGGATGGGGCACAAATTTATAAGCAGTGGAAAGGCTTTAGAATTGAAAGCGGAAAACTCATTGCTCCTACTATCTTCCATTCACCCTGAATCAATGTGCAATGTAACAGACACAGTGGCATCTTTGCTTACGAGGGAGAGTTCACGGACCATTGACTCAATATCAGGTAAATCCAGCTGCAGTGAATACTCTATCGACCCATGTAGTAATATGGTGATATTTTTTGAGGTGAAAAAGGGAATGCATGTCCATAGTGAGGGTGTTTTCCTTCCAAGTCTAGGTCTTTTATCATCAAAATACCTATCAAATGAGGCCCATTGGTGTTTTGAGAAACACGGTTCAAAAGGAGCCTCCTTAAGTAAGTCGTCTTCTATTCTTCTTCAACACTTCATTTTGAGAAGTGAATTTAGCCTTTGAGAGGCCAGTCACTTTGACATCTGTGAGGATGGCAGGGCTCCTACCAGGGAACCAACAAGGGAATGGGGAGAGCCCACAAAACCCAAAGTCAGCTATATAATGATAACTGAGGGAGTGGGCACAGTAAAAGGCACTAGAAGGGGACAATGAGCTGAGAATGCTGGACACAATCCACAACCCAAGGAAGCAGGAGAAGCCAGCTAACAGGGAGCTCCACCCATAAAAACAATTGTTTCTTCCAAAGCAGAGGGGATGGACTAAAAAAATGGAACATTCCACTCAATGTCATGAGACAAATAATAGGAAAGGGGTTTTTTTTTATTTTTTTATTTTTTTTTTCAAATATTTGCTCTATTTTCGTTGAAGGATTTGACTGGCAAGGGTGAGCAGAGAGGTGGAGGGAAGAGAGGAGGGAGATAATAGGAAGGGGGCAGATCCCCACTGGGCAGAGTGGGGGCGGGGTCTGGGTGGGGCCACAAGCTGGGGAGCTTGCATCCTCAAGCAGCAGCTTCACCCATCACCCACGGCCACCATTCCACTAGGATGGGGAAAACTATTGCATTTAAACCAGCAAACAGCAGCTAAAGGTTAAAGTCTGTAGGGCCCTGCCTGCTCAGTCTGCATTCTTACTGCCAATCCCAGCCCTCTAACTGGGAAATAAGAAACTATTTCTTACCTTTCATTTGTTGGTGAAGATTTTACCCGATGGCTGAGACCGCGAACATGAAGCCGCAGCTCCAATTAAATGTTAATCACTGAGGTATAGCTGTCTGAATATAGCTGCTGCAAAGTGAATACACTGATGAAACCCTGACATTAGAATCCAAGCACAGAACTTGAGCTGGTCAATGATTTGTCAATTTTTTTCTGTCAAAAGTATGGATTTCTTTAAATGGAAATATGGATTTGTACAAAACTTTCAATGGAAGTTCTCTCAGGTCCAGGATGGGCGGTAAAAGAAAGAGATTCACCCCTAGTATAACCCAGCAGAAGGTGGGAAATTTGTATTCAATCCTGGCTCCACAGGAAGCACGGAAGATTTTTGATCTTGGCTTTTACAGTTCAGGTGATTGCTTTCACTTCTGGGCTTAGCTTCTTGGGGGCATCTTCATGTTTGGTGTTTTTCACCCCAAAAATATCCCAAATGGCTTTGTCCTGCTGAGTAGCATAAATTTTGAAACTTTGAAATTTTTCACAGAGCACAATTCTCATTTCTTGGTCACTCCCATAAAGAATCCACTTTGGAACAATCCAGCTACAGCAGAGGAATGTGTGCAAGCAGTAAATTCTTCCATGCTTTGCCCAGTCTGATTCACACCATAGAGATATCACCCTCTTTCTGGTCACTTTCTTTCTTTCTTTCTTGCACATTTGATTTTGTATTCATCTGTTTCTCAGGGGTGGGGAGAGGTCAAAGTGGAGGGCGGCTTGTTGTAACTTTCCCTTTGTGGGTCTCTGGATGGGATAAGGCCCATGACATATTCCTCTCCCTTAACATTATTCTGATAAGCAAGTACTACTCAACATGAGCAAGCGTGGCAGGCTTGGCTTGGTGTGTATGTGATAAGAAAGGAATGTTCTCCTTGCGTGGTGGATGCACGGGACTCATCCAGCTTCTCTGTTTATTGAATGGGAACTTCCTCTTGACCTTGGCATCCCAAGTACCAAGATGTACATCTCAGTGGCCACCAGCCCAAAATTCTCACAGGTTGGAGAGCTCCCTCCCACCAGGGATTCTGATTTAACTTTCCTCTGTTCCTGTCGTCTCAGCTCTTGAAAGGCACGGGTACCACAATATAATCACCAATGTGCTATAATGCAATCAAACACCCTAATCCACCCATGCCACCTGGCTCAGGCCAGGGGGTTGTAAATCTGTGGTGTAGATGTTCTGGCTCAGTAGGAGCTCTGGGACCTGTGAGAGTCAAACTCACTCCAGGCCCCATCCACGATTCTGTATTTCCCGCGCCCTATGAAAGTTTCTTTATTTAAGCACTGTAGTGAAGTGGCTGCCCCACTCTGTTCTAAAAAGAGTTAAAGCAGGCTGGAGGGAGCATGCACAGAGCCCTGGCCAATCAGAGAGAGTCTTGTAAGGAGCCAATGAGAGGGCTACTTGCTGGCGCAGCCCTGTTATAAGGAGCTGCTCAGCAGAGCAGAGGGCAGTTGGGCCCTGACTAGGGAGGGTGCAGTAGTGGTTCTCAAGCAGACGTACCTCAGAGAGAGCAGTGTCAAGCAGGCTCAGGGGAGCTACAAAGAGAAGCTTCAGTGTGACACCTGCCAGGCTAAAAGCCTTGATACAAGGGCGAAGAAGGTATGATGGTCAAGGGGAAATGTCACAGGGAAAACTGACGCAGTAAAGGGAGACCGAAGGAGGGCAGAACAAGGCTGCTACCAGAGTGCCGCAAGCCAGGACCCAGAGTAGTGGGCAGACCTGGATCCTCCCCTCACATCGCACCTTGCCACCAGGGATAGACCTATGCAGACTGTGGCTCATCCCTGAAGCAAAGGGCTAGAGGTTGCAGTTGCCGTTGACCACAGTGGCAAGTGAGACTGAGGACTGGTGATACTCCCAGAAGGAGGTGAGAAACTGCATGGTGGGCATTGCTAGATGGTAGCATCCTGAAGAGCAGGCTGCAGTCCTGAGAGTGATGTAGGTCCAGAGCCAAAGGGTGGAGAACCATACAACAGCTCAGGACAACAACAAGAGAGGCACCAGCCAGAAGGGGGCACCCAGCTGAGGATTGAACTAATTCCCAGTATGACCAGCAGGAGGTGCCATGGCAGTGAGTTGACCCCATTGCAAGTACCCAAAAATGGAGTGATGGGTGGAATAGCCCATCACTCCGGTTTTGGTTCACTAATTTCCACATCCATAACTTCTCTATTTATCAAAACAGTCCTTGAGTTCTGTCTAGAAGCCTTTTGACTTAGATGAAGACAGCCTGTCTCCTTTTCCTGCCTTTCCCCATTAGCTTTTATTATAGGTTATGGTGAAATCATATGAACTTTTACACACTTTGCACAGCTGAGCTCACAATGAGGGTGAAGTTATCAGCCCAATGATCACACTTCCAAGGGCTAATACATCTCAGCCTTCTTTCCAAGGAACATTGTTGTCACTCTGCTTTGGCTGTGTGGTTTTCTCCTTGCAAACCTCCCAGTCTATCCTTTGTGGCTTCCAACTTTAGTCCCAAGTGCCTGCTTTTCATGTAGACCTTCCACATATCAGCATCAGTTCTATCCCTTTCACGTCCAGAGGATTTTGCTGTGCCTTTGATTTGAAGGTTCTGCTGTTCAGGACACAGCCCAGTCTAACCTTGCAAACCCCTGAATTAACTGATGCAAATTACAGCCCATAGGACAGACACCTGCTTCTAAATTAAGGCAGCAAAATTACTCTTTAAACAGACTTAGGAATAAAAAAGCTCTTTTTTAATTAAATAGATTCCTAAGCAAAATTACTACCTTCAGTATGAGATACTCAAACCATCTCAGCAATTTCAATGTCCACTGAACCCTAGAAACACTGTGTTCATTAAATTTAATGTAATTAATTCATTCCTTTGAAATTGACTAGCCTGAATTCTGAGCTGGATATTTTCTTATCTTCAACCTGAGGGAAGTGATTATTAAAACCAACATGTGGTTGAAAAATTATTCACCTTGTAAAACAATGTCTATCTTGATTTCAGACTAGTTGCATTATTTATTATGTACAGGTTGAAATTCTGTATTCCAGCACTCTCTGGTCTGGCAACGTCCATGGTCTGGCATAAATTTAGTTAGCTGGACAACCACTTATTATGGGCGGGGTCATGTTTCCCAGTGTCCGTTAAAGTTCGTTTACAGCCACCAGTCCTGGCTGTCAGTGTTCTGTGTTGTTATTTAGCTCTAAGTTACCCCAAATGTCTTTTAAGAACCCAGTAAGCAGTGGAAGTTTTGGCAATGCACCAAGAAAATATTGACCTCCCATGGCTTGGCAAATTCTCTATTTCGGCACCAGTCAGGTCACAAGGCTGCTGGACTAGAGTGGTTCAACCTATATAAGCATTTTCCACTCTGTTAGTGACTATAGATCACACTCAGGGGCTGGAAATCTCTTTATTTAGGTGATGAGCCTTGTATAAGAACATATATAGAACAGGTTATTTTACTAAGTAGATGCCGTACATACACCTATATATAAAAGGAAATTGTTTCCACAAGAAGTTTACACTTTGTGCATGTAACCAACAGGTTGTTCATATAGCTAGAGCTATCACACTTCTCGTATTAAAAAACATCATGCTACCAGACCACAACAATTTGTGGGTCCTCAAATGTCTCTCGCAACCGTGGAGGTGCAGGAACATAATCTAGCCTCACTCTGCTCACGATGATATATCCTGCCCAACGTACACAAGCTCAGCAGGGGAAAGCGTATGGCATAGTCTTGATCATGGGTGTCCAACCTTTTGGCTTGCCTGGGCCTCATTGAGTGAAGAGGAATTGTCTTGGGACGCATATAAAATATATAATATAGTTAATGTATATAAATCACATAAAAATGTTAAAAGTTTACATTCTTGTGGGGCCGCATTACTAGCTGACCAGGGCCGCCTGCGGCCCGCGGGCCGTGGGTTGGGCACGCCTGGTCTTGCTCATGCCTGTTCGTAGACCTAATGGCACCTTAGATGAGAAGTATCATTAGATTCCCGCTCATCATCATCATCAACAATGGGCTCAGCGCCCATTGGTGTCTGATGCCTCTCTCACTATTTCCTTCCATCTTCCCCTGTCCAGTACAGAGTGGCTTAGTTTTTGTAGACTAGCTCCGCACCAATCTACTATATCATCTATCCATTCTCTGTGGGGTCTGCCTCTCCTATTCAAACCGTCCATTATGCCGAATACTAGGGTCTTGATTCTTCATTCACCGTTCATTCTGCAAATATGCCGGAATAGCTGTAACTTCTGTTGTATAACCTTCTGCAGTAGTCCTCTTTGAGCTGTATCTTCCTCTATAATTCCTCATTGGTGACTTTCTGGATCAGGATCTTTCTATAACATCCCTTCTCAAACACCAATATTCTTCTCTTCAAATCTTTTGTTATCATCCATGTCTCACATTTGTACAACATGCTGCTGAACACTCATTTTCAAGACGATCAGCTTCATTCCTAAGCTAATCACTTTGCTTTTCCAGATCTTATCCATTGCCTTCAAACTCACTCTTTATTTTGCTATTCTAGTCGCTATTTCCTTCTTATGGTCTAGATCATATGTTATGTTGCTCCCCAGATACATGAACTTCTCTATGTTCTCTAGTTCAATCCCATCTACAATGATCTTCCTGCCTATTTCCTTGTCTCCAAATACCATTGTTTTTGTTTATCGATGTTCATAATCAGTCCGTACCACTTCCCTTCCTCGCTTAGCACCTGCACCATTTTCGCTAGCTTCTCCTCATCTTCCTCAGTGATCACTACATCACCTGTGAACCTCAGGTTGTTAATTCTTTTCCTGTGCACAAATACCCCTTTTACTTCTTCCTTGATCTTGTCCATCGCTCTCTCCAGATGTGCGATGAAGATACTTGGCGATATTGGATCTCCTTTTCTCGTACCTCTACTTGTTTTAAACCAACTTCCCAACTCCCTGCATGTCCTCACCGCTGCCTCCGCATTATCACTGATATCCTTCAACAACCGTACCAGTCTGCTGTCCACTTTGTATGACTCCAAAACCGCCCAAGTCACTTTCTGATCAATACTGTCAAATGCCTTCAGAAAATTGATGAAAAAAGTGTAGATGCTCTTGTTCTTTCATTGACATTTGTTAAACTTTTGTATACCTTATTCTTGTTGCATTTGTTGCCCATTTCATGACTTTGATGCATGATTTGCATGCATGATTTCTCCCTGTCATGTAAGATGATGAATCTGTAAGATGACCTGTGAATCTATATTTATTCATGTCTCAGACAACGAAATTAAAAATTAAATTTCCTCTAAGCTTATTACCCTTTTTCTTCATTTTAAGAATAATGGAAATGTACAGGGTATGGCTGGCAACATTCTACAATGTTCAAGGAAAATGTGGTTCTCAGAAAGTCTGTATGGTTCCACAAGATTCTGCAGAAGTCCAGAACATTCTAGGAAGTTGGTGGGAAAAAATGAATCCATGTACAGAATACCTGAAACATTTTACTTTAAGGATTCCATTTTACCTTTTAATGCTAACAACAAATCAGCCTCTCGAGCCTGGTACCCCAGGAAGTTGCCTGGGTCATCTGCCCACAAATCCAACCTTGGTCTTGACTCTTTCCACAATGTACCAGCAAGCTGACTGAACTGGTGCACTGGGGAGTAAGTATTGCATCAGACACAGAGCAGGAGCAATTTTCTCCTTCTCTGGGGCAGTGTGGAATCAGCAAGGGACAGACTCTCCCTCCCAGCCTCTTCTTGGAGCGGCCAATGATGCACGTCCCTTTCTCTGCTCTCACAGCTATGCCATGATGGAGCTGGGCAGAAGTAGGAACAGGAAGAGTATGGAGCCCTATGAATCCCTGAATGCTCATAGTTTGCTTTTTCCTGCCCTTGGCATTCATGGTGAGGTTCATGCAGAGGCCACAAGATGGTTCTGCTGGAGACGGGGGAAGGGAAGTCTTTTAAATGACCTCCAGTGAGGAATAACTTCATTCACAGTTTCACCAGCATTGAGTCTGTTTATTTCTCCTTGACTGGACAAGAACATTCACTCAGGGAAGAGCGCTGGAGCCCCACCCAGCCACTGCTGTCTAAGACCACAGTTATGAGTGGTGTAATAACTGGGTAGTTTAGTCCTTGATAGTGACATCTATGGAAGAAAAGTTGATTCTCTATAAAGGCCAGCTGGTGGCAGCAGTTGATGGAAAGGGGAAATGCAAGAAACAAAAGCTGTAGTTGGCCACTCTCAGGACAAGTTCTGGCAGAGACACTGAGATGTTCTTCAGCTCTGAGAAAGAGGACTGAGCCCCCCTAGCTTTGGGGCTCAACTTAACTACACTTCTGGAAAAGGAGAGACCTACCTTTTTACCTCAGACCTGGCCTCAGTCTCCTAAACACAGGGGGTATGTCTACACTTGCATTCCTCTTTCAAAAGAGGTATGCAAATGACGTAAATCAAAAATGTAAATAAGGTGTAAATTTGCGTATTTGGCATCTTATTTGCATATTCTAATTTCAAAAGAGGTTCTTTTGAAAGAAGAAAGCCAGTGTAGATGCTGCTTTTTCAAAAGTAAATCCCATCTTCAAAGAATCCTTCTTCCCATTAAATAAAGTTGCAAATATGCAACTTTATACCTCATTTGCATTTTCAATTTACCTCATTTGCATGCCTCTTTCGAAAGAGGAATGCAAGTGTAGATGCATCCATACAGAATTTCACTGGACATGGGTGAAACTGTTCTGAACTAATTGCTCCAACTTCCCACAATGTGTTACAGAGGAGAAAACATTAATGACAAGCACTTGTGTCTAAATTCTATGCCAGGAACAATCATAGAGTGGTTAACCTGAGCTCAGATGATGAGTTCCTGAGAAAGTGAAGGCAGTTACCAGAGTGGGGTCCCTATATATACATCACTGCAAACAAACTGGATTAGTGTCTTTCACAGATTAATAAGGAACCCTCTGAAATGCAGAGGAGGCAAAGTGCTTCATCTGGATTTCAGTGGGCTTTCTGATGGGGCACCAGGCACAGGCAGGTGGGAAATGAGAGAAAAATGTATATTGGGAGGAGGTTCAAGAGTTACTATGCAGGTAAGGGCAAGGACCCTGCCTCATTTCACCTTTTTGACAGGCTAGATTATGTTCCTGCACCTCCACAGTTGCTAGAGACATTTGAGGACCCACAAATTGTTGTGGTCCGGTAGCATGATGTTGACAAACATTAAGTGGGTAACAATCCAGAATGAATGATCCAGTACTAAAGATCCATATCTTTTTCTAATGAATTCAACAAACAAATAACAAGCAGTCATGGAGCACTTTAGAGATTAACACATTTATAAGTCATGGGCTTTTGTGGGTCAAATCCACTTCATCAGATGTTATTTGGAGTGGAAATACCAAATCCATGGTTTATATTGGTGGCGGGGGGGGAGATGACATGTCACTAGGGGGGATCAGGTAATGAAGCAAATTAAGGTGGACATTTCTCATTTCTGCAAATATCCAAATTGGGGAAATTGCCTTTGTCATGCAGAAGCCAGTTAAAATCTTTGTTCAGTCCCAGGTTAAAGGTGTGAAATTTGTAAATGAATTCCAGTTCAGAGGTCTCCCTTTGTAATCTTTAGGTAAAGTTATTTTACAGAAGAATGGCTACTTTTTTAAATCCATTATTGAATGTCCAAGGAGGTTACAATGATCGCTTAAGAGCAAATAAAAGGATTCATGGGTGGAAATGCGCAATACTGTGATTGGATCATTCTGCCTCTGCCTCAACCCTATATTCAGTGCCTGAGTTAGACACTGATGGTACCTTTACATGCTGCACGCAGTAAACAATCCATGCTCAGTAAATGACAGGTGTTGATGAACCAGAGGAAAAGATGACACAGGAAGGACTGGGGTGTGATATGGAAGAGGGACAGTGTCCAAAAGATAAACATGTTGTGTTTGGGAAGTACACCCAAGTACCAAGAGGTTCATTTCCACCTTCTGATACACAGACAGGATGTGCAGTGCTCATGGAACTGACCCGGGTGATTTGTATCCGGAAATCCATTTAAGTGGCTCTCTTCCTTTGCTAGGCTGGCTCCAAAAACACCAGAGGTGGGAGTCTGCCTTTTTTTTGGAGTCTGCCTCTTTCAGCAGTTAAGAACGAAGAGTTCTGCTTATTCCCAAGGATATCCCGAGAAGGGGCAGCAAAGCATGCAGAGTTTGCTTTATCAGATAGCTAGGTAAAAAGTTTCAGAGGGGTACCCGTGTTGGTTTGTAATTTCCAAAACAACAAGCAGCCTGTGGCACCTTGGAGACTGGTAAATATAAGGTCATAAGCTTTTGTAGGTAAAACTCATCTCTTCCTAACAGAATGGATAAGTAATCAGACAGTCCAAGAGTTGCACACCAAACACCACAGCATTCATCTGTTGGCTGCTGCCTCCATATGACCCAAATGCCCATAACAGAATGAGAAGTGTTCTCAGTTCAAGTGGCAACATGTTCTGCTATACAAAAGCCAGAGCTTCAGGTGGTGCAAATTGGTCTGGCACTATTGAAAATCAAAGCAGCCGCACGGATTTGGACCAGCTGATGATCTGGTTTGGCTCCTTTAAGTGTACAGGTTGAACAATATTGTGTAGCAGCTTCACCAATACTTACTGGGCTGTTAGAAGACAGTTAGGGGTAAATTACAACTAAATAGCAGCACAGAACACTGACAACCAGGACTAGTGGCTGTAAACAAACTATATGGGACAACGGGAAACTTGGCCACACTCATGATAAATACAATCCCAGCTAACTAAAATCATCCTGGATTATAGATGTTGCTGGATGACAGAGTAGAGAAGGTCAACCTGTATCATTTTTTCACTGCCATCGTGCTAGCTGGCAAGTCTGCTGCAGTGAACATTGATCTTAACAAAATATAAATACCAATTTTTACGGAGATAGATGTCATGGCTTGCAAGTCTTACAAAAGTAAGCATACAAAAATTAAAAAAAAAACAAAGCTCTCAAAAGAAAAGGCACAAGAGCAGGAAAAACTCATTTCTTTCTGTTCTGTTTAAGTCCAGTAACGAACAGAGTCTGTGAATAAACTCAACATAAATAAATTTGGACATGTATATACACAGATTTATTTGCTTTCTTTAAAGTGCATTGAGTATTTTTGGAGAAAGTTGTCGGAGTGACTTCTAGCACGAGTGGGTGGCTATATGCGTAGGCCAGGAAAATATTTCTCATGAGAACCAGTGATCTAGAGGCCAGTAACAGCACTGAAAATGACACATGATGAGAGATACTGGATAAAATCCCTTTCCTGCCTGCATAGCTATGAAGTCCCAAGGACTATGTTTATTCTGTGGAGCTCTTTCAGGATACCAAGGTATCCCAAAATAGTGACTCCACATCAAGGAAGCCCGCCCAGTATTACGAGATGTTTTTCTAAATACTGGGTGTGCTCTTTTGGCATCTCTCTACCCCTCAAATTGACTCATAATTGGAGACGCAATTTGCAGAGCACAAATTGTGTATCTGATTTTGAGCTGGGGCACAGTGTAGACACAGCTAAGAAGAATGGTGCAAAATATTGGAATTTTTTTCATTTGTGCTGAAATGGCCGAAACTATGTTGTTTTAGGTGGAATCAAAAATAAAAATCTTCAAATTTTCTAGTGAATTCAAGAAAAAAAAAATTGGGTTGGATGAAAGACTTTCTTCAACCACAAAATCTTTTCCTTTGATTTTGAGCATTTCCATATTTTAAACACCCTTTTAGCTAACAAAATTGAAGGACATTTCAAATGGAAAAGTATCAGATGGAAACAATCAATATGCATTTTTAAAATGTCAATATAATGGTTAAACTTTTTTCAGAAAACTTTTGAAGAAGAAGGGCTTAGTCACCAAAACAATTCAGCAAAATGTACATAAATTCACATAGGCTGCATCTACCCTAGCAAGTTCTTTCAAAAGAGTTTTCATAAGAAGGGGGTTCTTTTGAAAGATCCCACAGAGGGTCTACACACAAAAAGCATTCTTTCAAAAGTAAATTGAAAGAATGCAGCACTTCTTTCAAAAGCATTCTTCCACTCCCATTTCAGAAACAGCGCCCCCAAAAGAAAACACGTGTGGACATTCTGCGGGGCCCTTCTTTTGAAAGAGCAGTCCTCATGGCCCCTTATTTTTCGATCCGTGGCCCATTCTTTTGAAAGCGTGGAGGGTGTGTGGACGCTCTCTTTCAAAACAGGAGATCACTCTTTTGATCTGCTCTTCTTAGGTGTGGCTGCACGCTTTCGAAAGAAGTTCTTTCAGCAGAGAGCTTCTGGAAGGGCTTCCTTTGAAAGATCTCTGTCGCATAGACATAGCCACAATGTTTTGGTGTCACCAAATCTGCATTTTCCCACTGATAGTAGTTTCAGTCAAAACATTTCACCCAGCTCAAGTCAACACAGGGAACTGGTCTCTTTCAGTCCAAAACCAGAACTCTGTTTGCATTGGTATGTCAATAACTCTGGGCCCACACTTGCAGAAAAGCTGCAGTTGTGGTTTTATGCCTAACTGGCATGCAGAATGACTGCATTTGCTTCACAGATTGGGTAATTCTGCATAGCAATTCTTGAGAGACCCTTAACAAAATTTATCAGAGCAACAGATCTTCCAGATAAGTTGCTGCATTATCCACATTCTTTGTACATGCAGCCACACACTCAGCTTGTCTAAGGCTCTGGATCTCATTTAACACTTGTCTATTCATGCAATAGTAGATGGGGATTTGGGAGATTTTTCTAACTGCCTTGTATATCAGTATCCAGCTTGGAGTGGCCTGAAAATGGTAAGAGGAGTTTATCTATAAAGAAAAGAGAGGAATCAATGACATTCAAAAGGCTAGTTATAAGGCTGGCTTGTTGCCAGGCAGGTTTCCATTGGCGCATCTAAATAACAAGTGGGAGGCAAAGAGAAATTAAAGATGATCCTTTCCTCAAGGGGACAAACAAATGTCTGGCCAGCACGATACAAAGGACCCATTCTCTATCTAAACCTTCCTCCAACAGCTGAGTGTATTGAAAGAATACCTAGTTCCGCTGTGAGCACAGCGATCAACCGACACAAGTCTCCTTACTGCCAGCATATTCTCAACAACACATTCATCAGGACTGACCTTGGTTTCTTCCTGTACACCTCCTTAATCTCCGATGTTCAGGGCACTGACTGCATTTTTACTCAAATATGATCATTCACAAGGATTTGCTTTCTGTGCCTGCCGAAGAGTCAGACAGGGGAAAAAAAAGGGAATTTGTGTGGAAGTTAACGAAATTATTGTTGTTATTTTGCATTGCTATAGTCCATAGTTGCCCTAGTCATGGGCCTAGGCCCTATTGTGCTAGCCACTGTACCAACACAGGGCAAAAAGATGTTACCACCTAAGCATAAGACAAGAGACGACAGATGGCCGCACAGATGGGAAGTGCCAGGAAGCAACAATACGGTATTGCACAGCAGGGCAGACAATGGTCTCAGCACGCCAGTTCTACTGGGATGCCAGTTTTGTCAGCATCATGGAAAATGAGGTTTTAAGGGGGGGATTTGAAGGTGAGGAATGAGGCAGCTTTGCAGATGTTTACAGGGCGTGCCGCCCAAGTCTGAGGGAGAAAGCACAAAGATGCATGCTTGAAAAGGCAACAAGCTGATGATGGCATCAAAGGTGTGACCTCCAATGTTGCTTCAGTTGCTGCTCCCACACATTCGCCACTTGCTTTGTTATGAAAACAAACTGCATTGCTGAGTTTCCAAGGGTTGGGGTGAATTGCACACTCCCCCCAAAAATGTTTCCGATCTAAAAATTCATCAGACAGTGCATATTTTCGAAGCAGATCGTTTTTCCTGTGTACAGCTCCTGCAGAATCCTGGCACAGGTCTTATTATTTATGTTCTGTACCACCTAGAATCTGTCATGAAACTTGAGATACATGGTGACACCCTGTCTCTTCCTCGAAGACCTTATCGCTTAAATAGACAAGACAAAGGGAGCACATAGAAATGGAAAGAGTCCAGGGATAGAAGCCTCCCAGTGCATTTCTTCTCTGGTGTCCACCCTCTTTCAGTCTCTTTTAATATGGTTGCTGGCCAGTCTAGTTCTCTGTTATCTGATACACGGCCATCAAGTCTCCTGTTCCTTCTCCTTGCCATAATCACTCCCTTTTGGGACTTCACAACATCCCTGGAGAAGAGGAATGTTACTTCCAAAGCACCCCTGGGATGCAGTGGCCCTGCAGTGCGCCACCCAGAGATCCCTGTCCTTAGAAATGCTCCACACTGGTCCTCCTGGCCTCTAACCCCCACGGCTGGTTTATTAATGTGATCAGCTCACCACAGTCCTCAGTGTCTCCAGATAATGGCTGTTGTCTCGACAAAAAAGCTCACACTCTGCTCTGTCATCTTCTGCTGGTTCTGGAGCTCCTCTTCCATTCCAGCTATTCTTTACTAAGCAGCCTCTTCCAGCCCTTTCAAGCTGAGGTCCTTTATCCCCTCAGACAGCAGAAGATCCTATGCTCCCCTTGGGGTCGCATCTCTCTGGCTCACCAAATGCCCTCAGCTTTCTCCTGCCCTTTGACTCCTCCCTCCTTGCCAGGACTCTTCCTTTTATACTGCAGAGACCAGATAGTATCACGTGACTGCCTTCAGTTTTCCATTTGCATTTAAAGAACCAGCCCCCCCGAGACTCTCTTACTGCCACATTCTCACAGCCTGTGGCCATGCCACTGCCCAAAGTGTGGGAAAGGGGAAAACTTATTTTCAAAGGTAGAAGGCTGAGAAGTCCAGAGACCTGCTTCTCCACGGCATTATGACAGCTTTTGACCCCAGTGTAATCCCAGTGATTTTAGAGGAGTTGCACACCAGCATGGGTTAATGAGGTCTAGGGTCAGATGCCCTGAGCTTTTGAAAGAGATGCATTGTAAGCAATGGCTGAGTTAGAAAACATGGGCCCTCCGATGAGGAAGTAGAATTAATGAGAGCAAAATTCATAGTGTGTTTGGAAGAATCCAGTGATAACAAAACAAGTATTAAAAGCAAAGGCTTCTATATGTGACCCATGCACCACTACAGAGGGATTGAATGCCTTAGATGTCTACTGATGAAATTAAAGGCACAAGCGAAGCCAACATAATCAGTGATAAACTGATATGACAGCATCCATAGGTGATGTAATGGAGCGATTTAAAGCTGATTTAAGGTAAATTGGTGCAACTCGTGCACGTAAGCAAGCCCTTCACGGCTGATACGACCAACTCTGGACCATTACAGGTGGGTTTATTCCTCCTAGAGACTTTCCAAGGGGTAGGATGTGTTTGTCTCTTGTTTCAAAGATGCAGAATAGTGGATTGAGTAGTATGTTAGGCCCCATGAGAAACAGATTCTACTCCTGCTTCTGCTGCTGGTTAAAGCCACTTCGTCACTTCTATCAGAGAGGGAGCCATTTTAGTCTGTATCTTCAAGAACAACAAGAAGTCCTGTGGCACCTTATAGATTAACAGATACTTTGGAACATAAGCTTTCGTGGGCAAATACCCACTTCGTGAGATGATGCCCTATGCATCTTACGAAATGGGTCTTTGCCCACGAAAGCTTATGCTCCAAAATATCTGTTAGTCTATAAGGTGCCAGAGGACTTCTTGTTGTTCATCAATTCTGAGGCCAGAAGAGACCACTGTGGTCACCTAGTCTGACCACCTGGGTAATGCAGGCCACAGAACTAGCTCCCTCTGTGCCTCTATTTCCCCATCTGTACAGTGGCAATTGTGATACTAACCTTTCTAAAGTGCTCTAAGATCTACTGATGAACAGCATTAGGCACTATTAACAAATTCATTAAAGGCTCTATCCATGTCACTAAATATGTCACAGGTCTTCTGCTTCTTTAATGAGTCCAAATCTCTTATTTCAGTTCAATTGGTAGCAGGCTGCCTGGGTTTGTGAAAAACCAGAAGAGGTGCATTAAATGTTCAGCTTTTCCCTCTAATAGTGCTTTCTGTTGTTGTCTGGTATCATTTCACCATCTGACCCCGCTGCCAATACTTGAAAGAGGTAAAAAGCAGGTAGTCTGCATATAAAAAGAGAAGTGTCCATCTAAGTATGTATCTAGCTAATATATATATATATATATATATATATATATATATATATATAAAGTTCTCCATCTAGTGGCATCTAAGAATAATTGATTTGTATTGTTCATATATATTTGTTGGTGTGATGTAGCTGTTAGGCCCTGCAGATGACTTCCTGTATATATAGTCCTTACTGTTCACCCCAGTTACTAGTTGAACCTGTCTAATCCAGCCCCATTGGTACTGACTGGTGCGGAACTAGAGAATTTGCCGAACAACCAATTTTCACCAAGGGGCAACTCCAGATTTTTGGTACTGATCACAAACTGGCCCTGGGCCCCTGAAAGAAAGAAAGAAAGAAAGAAAGAAAGAAAGATTCTATTCTACCTCCCCTCTAGTAATTTAGAATGTATTGCAAACACTAGTTAGAGTATATTCCTGGTTATCCAAATAGCATGGGGGTGGAACACAGATTTTATTTCGATAATCAGGTGTTCAGAAAATCAAGAGACAGAAGCCATTCAACCACTCAACAGCTGGGAGGCGTTCAGCGTCCCCGCTAATATTTTTCCATCCATGGAAAGAATAAGTTTTGTTTTGTGCATTGAGACATGTGCAAATGTACACCACCAGCGGAAAATCATGCTGCCAACTATGGGTGGCTGTGGGCATTCTGCTCATCAACTGGATGGCATCTGTCTCTCTCCTGGATGGTTGCCTAGGTGCTTACCTTACAGGGAACACTGGGGGCCTCCCCCAAGGTCAGAGGCTCATCTTCTTCCTCCACCTGGCAGTTTTGACTTGCCGGGGAGGTCTTCCAAGCTTTTCTCCATAACCCTGGGGACAAAAAACTTCCTGGTTTTGCAGAACGAAAGCTGAGATGCTCTGTCATCCAAAACCTTTCCTTGTCCTAGGACGAGGTATGTGGGAGACAAGAAAGGGACTCAAGCAAGGTGGAGGTTCCTGTAATAGGGTTTCAGATTAAGTGGGGATATTGTGCAATTGGTTCTTCTTCAAATTCCCGTCTTTAATGGATATGAATTGTAGAGAATAATGGAAGATCAGAATGTGCTTCCATGTGTTAGTAAATAGCGGTAGATATAAGCAGTGCTTTGCTGAATCAGTTTTTGAACACCCAGGTTCACACTTGTCCCTGCTCTTCTAGTGCCAAATGAGATACTATACTGCATGAGTGCATCTACTCCATAGTGTATGCCAAGCTGAACTCCAGTTAGCAAACCCTGGTTAGTTAACCTAAAACATTTGCATCTACACTCACTATTAAGCCCCAGGTTACTAGTGGTTGAATTCGGGGTCCTATCATATAAATGGCATTATTCAGGACTGAGTCCAACCACCCACACCCCAGACTTCCTTATGTCCTCCCAAAATGTGGCCACTGTGGTCTCTTGTTCATGATGCAGTGTGGGAAAAATTTGACCATCTGCCAAATTTGACTGTCCAGAGGAGAAAAGAAAGTCAGTCAGTGGGACCGTGGGACACTTATGGCAGACTCACAGCTTGTAAGTCCAGTGGGGCTGTGTCTGAACTGCAGAACACTAGGTCTTGAACTCCAGACCTCATCTAGATTCAGTCCTGAAGCTGTGGGTCCACACCATGTGTAAGCATGAGCTGTGCATCAAAGGAAGAAGCTGGATCCTGAGCTCAAATCCTGGGCTTAAAATGCAGAGCAGACGGCCCAGGTGACCTACAGCACAAATTCTGACTTGGATATGATTGAAATCTCACAAAACCAAATTATCATGTGAGATTCCTGCATTTCTGGGCCAAAATGTTCCCAAATACCTGAATCCTATTTCAGAGCCAAGCCCAAACCATCTCTCTATCATCCTAGCTTACTTTACGAATCTTGGCAGAGGATAATTCAGTCGTGGCTATTCTGTTGATAAGCATACTGTCTCACAAACATGCTCTCTACATTCCAGACCAGAGTTTTGAGACAAGCTAAGAAGAAACTATTTCTAAATAAAGCAATGCAGGTTTCACACGGAGCCATGTGCATACTTGTAGGAAAAGAAAGCTTAGTGGCCTGTTACAGGGAGCAGAAGTGTTTGGATCTATGTGTGTTGGCAGACTGATCTCTGAGCAAATGACTGTTTCCTGGAATGTCTTGGGTTTTCTTTTTCATGTTAACTGCCTCCGTGCCTGATGTGAAATTAGGGATGTTAAACTGCTAATTCAGGATTTTGGAGAATTAGGGCAGAACTGGTCAATCAACATCACATGTGACCTTTATGTGTCTCATTTGCGGTCTAATAATCTTAACTGAAAAATTATATTTACATACAATGAAGCCTGTAGTTTCTTCAGGCAAACATCTGCAGATCACTGTTATAAAAGCTGCTTTGGACAGAGAGCATATTGGTCAACAAATACTGTCTCTGTGTTTTCTGGAGCCCAGTTTGTCATGGGTGGATATAATAACTGTGGAACGGCTGCTTTGCTTTTCTTACCACTGCTTATTCTTCTGCTGAAAGTCACAAATCTTGAATTAGAGCCAATCAGATACAGCTAAACTATGCCCTGGCTGCAGTAAAAGTACGAGCAGCATGCAATCTATTGTTAGAACAGACCAGGCTAAATCTTCACTCACATCACAGCAGACACACATGTCCAATTTGTTAAACTTATTTGACTCCTGTGCAAGAAAAAGGAAGAGAGACAACAGATTAGCTAGTTTTAGAACATGATGTAGTTTTAGCTGGACCCTGTTGGGAACTAGTGCTCAAGCACTGCAATATTCATTATGTTGTTATATACAGTAAACTCCGTGGTGTCCAGTATTCGTTCAACCAGGACTCTCAAATAACCAGCACAAACATGATGCCTCTTCCCCTTCTGAGAGCAGAAATGAGTGCACCAGCAATGCCCAGCTCACTCAGTACTCACCCTGCCTCCCTCTGAGCTGCCAGATGGCCTCCCAGTCCCAGGGCTGCCAGGGTTTCCTCAGTCAGGTCCCTGGGGCTGGAGCTGCCGGCAGATCTCCGTGTCCTTGCTGGCTCCCAGTCCTGTGGCTTCTGGAATTCCCCCAGCCCCGGTCAGCTCCCCTGGATGAGAGCTGGCGGTGGAGTAGCCAGCTCCCAGCCATAGCCTGGTGGGGTTCCCCACCACTCAGCCAGGGTTCCAACAAGTAGGACTACCGATGGGGCTCTACAACCCAGCCTGCTCCCAAATGTGGTCCTGGCGGTATCCCCCATCTCTCTCCCTGCCCAGGTTCCCGCATCTGCCCTATATTATCCAGCATATTTGAACATCCAACAACCTCCCAGTCCTGAGATTGCTGGATATGAAAGAGTTTAACGTACTAAGGATCTCCTCACTCTGCCAACACCGCCATGGCCTGAGACTTTCAGCTTTTTGATCAGGAAGTTCTCAATGTTGTCTACACTCAGTGGAAATTTTGCCACTTCAGCAAGCTGCAGTAACGCAATAAGGGGAAATTTCCAATGCACAAAAGTCTCTAGGCATCCAGACCATGATTCTCAAAGAAATTTAGGTGCCTAACTATCCTTGAATTCTGTGAGAACTGGGCATAAAATTACCTGCCAAGATCTGTGTCATTGCTCACTGAATGTTACTGGTGGTTGCATGCATTTGACTCCCATTTTTGTCTTCAATAATCTCACCTTTCCAAGGTCACAGCTGTGCAAACACTTGAACACAGGCTGAGCTCTGCTAATGGAAGCAGTCCCAGTAAAATCACTGGGACAAGGAGCAGGCATGATGTTGAGGAGCCCATCACATGATTGAGGGTATGTTTATACTTCTGGCAGGGTCAGCACGCCGTGATCAATCTTCTGGGGATCGATTTTCCAATGTATGTGAAGACAGGGCAAAATGGATCTTTCTGGGCTCAATCGTCGATCCTGATACTACAGGCTGACGCACTGAGTAAAGGATGATGGCACAAGCCCAAAGATCCCTGATCTACACCAGGGAAGAAAGTAGATCTTGATACATCGATTCTAGCTATGCAAATGGCATGGCTAGAATTGCATATCTGGGACTGACTTTGAGTCCCGTGGCTGGAAGCAGGCTGGGGTGTACAGCCCCCTCGGTAGCCCCCGCTGCTGGAACCCTGGCTGGGTAGTGGGGGACTCCACCAGCCTACTGGGAGCTGGCTACCCCACCAGCAGCTCCAGCCCAGGGGAGCCGGCAGGGGCCAGGGGAACTCCAGCAGCCCTAGGGCTGGGGAGCCGGCTGGGTCTGGGGGTAACTCCAGCAGCCACAGGAGTGGAAGCCATCAAGGACATGGAGATCTGCCAGAAGCTCCAGCCCTGGGGACCTGACTGGGGAAATCCTGTGGGAGGCCAGGCCTGAGTTAAGCATCTGTGCAGGCCTGACCTTACAGCAAGGCGAGCAAGGTGGTTGTCTTGGGCCCTGTGCCTTGGGGATCCTGAGCTCCCACCAGCTGGGCCCCACTGTCAGTCTGCCACCTTGGCCCCACCCACTGGCCAGGTCCCATTGTCAGTGTGCCACCATGGCCCCGCCCACTGGCCAGGTATCACTGTCAGTGTGCCACCTTGGCCCCACCCACTCTCCAGGCCCCCCTGTCAGTGTGACACCTTGGGCTGTGCCCACCAGCTGGGCCCCACTCTCAAGAGTGCTACCTTGGACCTCATGGACTCTTTGGCCGGGCCTGCCTCTGTCTGTCTGCAGGACTGGAGTCTGAATCACATTTTGCTTTTCCTGATATGAACCAACTGATCAGATCAGAAGTTTAACTATAAAAAAGGAAAAATAAAAGAATCCAAGTAAACAGTGTGTGTATTTTTCTAAAAATAATACAGTTATGAGTAGTCAGAAAAATGCCATTCAGATATCAGCAAATAAGGGTGACCACAGAGTTACTTATAATAACTCTAGTAGTTCAAACTGAGCTAAGGAACAGTGCCTTTGGGTCACTACAGATATTCACTCAGTGCTTTGTTTTTACCCTTGGTAACTGAGTCCTTATTTCAGCACAGACAGGCTTTGTTTCAGGATGGTGGGCTGTGACAGTAACGGTTGCCCTGAAGTAGCTCTGCTTTTATGATGAATCCGAAGCAATGAAAGGCAGACAGGGCCCTAGACAGATGCCTGGGACTTCAAACATCAAATAGGATGAGCATCTTTAGGCACAGTTATGTTAATTGAATCTTGCAAAAATGATCAGAATTATTTCAAGCCCTGCTTGGCTTTCACAGAAAACTACAGACAAATTAATGCCCCCATCCCTCAGGCATCTGCGTGGAGTTCCTGGGAGACTAGATGTGGTGGGTGCATTGAAGAGGTGAACAGAGGAAGAAAATTCTGCTCCATTGTATGCGCATAGAAAGCAGCCTTAATTTGGAGTCCTTTTCTCAGGAACGGGGGGTGTCTAGAGGGAGGAAGCAGTCTGAGTGCCAAGGTGGTATTATACTTTATCAGTGCCTTTTTCTTGCTGTGTGGTATCTCTTGGAAGCGTAATTTAGCTCTTCAGTAATAAAGCACATCAGGATGTGCAGACTACCAGTACTCGCAGGAGATACATTAGTGAGGTAGGAGATCAAAAGTCATCCTTTCAGCCACCTCTGAAGTTTATCAGTTGTCCAAGAATTATTGGCATTATTACACTGATCTTTAAACTGCACAGACCAAAACTGTCTTTCTGATTTCTCCCTGGACCTGACTGGGCAGTTCACATAGGAACTTGAAATGTGCCATGTCTGGACTTACATTCATCACACTTACTTGCCTGGACACCTATTTATAACTCCAGCACTCCAAGGCAGGTCACAAGTAAGATCACTCCCCTACCAGGCTAACAAAACAATCCAAGTAAAGGTAAAGAATCCAACTCTACATCCATACAAATGATCCTTTGGCCCCTTGCAGCTGACAGTGACGTTTCTGACTCTACACCCATGCTCCAAGACCCTGCAAGGTTCTGGCTTTGCTCCTGAGGTGGAAGGCTGCCTCCCAGAGCCCGGTCCCTGGCTTTACCCCTGGGGACTATGGCAGGGATTATTCTAGGGAAGTTCTGCAAATTGTGTTCCCAAGGAGCTGAGACCTTTGAGAACCTATGAAATATACACTTCTTCCAGGAACATCGCTGCTTTTTACAGGCCCTACGTTTCTCCTAAGCTTGCCAGACTCCTGCATGCCTGCCTGCCCACCTCCATTCAACCAGTCCTTCCCAGAGGTAAGCTCCCCTGGCTCCTTGTTCCTGGGGCTTTTGACCCCAACCGGGCTGTCCTCTCTCTATATGCAGTCTTCCCCAACTTTTACACAGCTAGGACTACTAATGTAATGGAGTCACCCACTCAGGGTCAGCTTGTGGTTACTTGCTATACCACAGCTAGGCTGAGCCCATATCCCCCAAAGGGGCCAGGTGGTCTGGGACAGCCTGATTGGCAGTTTAATCTTTTGCTGTGCTCAGGACAAGAAGAAGGGAAGGAGAAGGAGAAGTAAAAGGACCTGACTTGAAAGCAGGGGTCTGCCCAGCCAATGGGATATGTTAGATTAGCCTCAAGGCTGCTGTCACTGGTTCTGTTTTCCATGGCCTCCTCAGAGCCCTGAGAATTGATATTCATAGTCCAGTGGAGTCTGGCAACATCCCCATCCTATCCTTAAAGTGACACTCAACACCAGGAGGCTGGGAAGATGGCTATTTTGTAGCTTTTACAGCCTTTCTGCAGCTGGTCTTTTCAAGGGACCATTTGTTCCCACTTTGAGGCCCCATTAAGCTGCACAGCCACATAACATTGTCTAAGGGAACGGGAAATCAGAATCATATGAGATGCTCACTGTTGTTTGTGAGCACCTCTTTGGAAAACTCAGCCTACCCTTTAACTGCACATTAAATAAATTTGTAGTACTCAACTTACTACTGAATTCTGCCAAGCACCCGTCTTCAGATGTCCTCCAGCTTCCTGAGCATGTTTTAGCTAGTTGGGAGTTAAGTCAGGTGGATGAAATGGAGGAGGGATGGTGCAGTAGTTAGAGTGATAAATTGGATCTAACATCAACTCTTCACTCTGCCACAGATTTCATGTGTGAATTCGGGTGAGTCACTTAGCCTCTCTGAGCCTCATTGCCCCATCTGTACAATGGGGAGAATTGTACATCCCTACCCCCCGAACATGCTGAGAGACTAAATACATTAAAGATTGTGAGGACCTCTGGTACTCTGATAAAAAAGCCATATACAATATCCAGAAAGAAGAACAGGGCACTAGATTGACATTCATCTCTCAGGTCAATCGCCCTTTTCCTGTGTAACTTTGAATAAATCATTTCCTCGTCCGTAAAAGGAAAAGGGTTGAGGTCTCTTCTTCCCAGTGGTGTAAAGAAGACTGAACTTAAGTCAATGGAGGCAAAAGAGACTGCTTCATTCCATGGACCATTAGAAGATATTCCAACAGAAGTAGGTTAGGGGGCAGAGCACAGGTGAGGAAGTCTAAGGTGTGTGTGCGGGTTTCACCATTTTGACACTGCTGTGCCCCCCTCTGAAAGCGAGTGGCACATAGTTTGTAGAGGACGTTGTCATCCTTTGGGAGAAAGGTGTGCTACAGGCAAACACAGAGCTTTTGTTACCATGGTCTCCGGCAGGATCTCAAAGCTTCAGTAATGGGCAGATGTGCAAATATCTGCACCCCAGCAAAAAAGAAATGAATTAAGTTTCCCTTTCCTCTGTGGGAGACACGAGAGGCCAAGAAGGCCCCAGTATCACCCAGTGAAAGGCTGCCACACAAACGTCTCAACCTCCCTTTGCGATTGGCTGGAGCAAATGGCGCTGGACAAATACTGTACGCTGATTAAAAAAACCCACTTTACGCAGCTTCTGAGCTGCCCTCTTCCATACAGCTGTCACTGCCTGCAGCAGCCACTGGCTGTAAGGGTGAGAGGGGGGCTCAGACAATGGGAACATTAATGGCCAAGCATATTGTTTGAGTCACCTCATGTCCCTCCATGCTTAATTCCCAGCTGCCTCTGCCTCCCTTGGGGCAGTTGGCTCTGGGGTCAGAGAGAGAGAACACTGTGCCTTTCTACGTTCAGCATCCTTCTCCCAGGCTTCTCAGAGAGTTCTGAGCCCAATGGGTGGATTCCCTTCCCTTTAACGCTCAGTGACCCTTCCCATAATGGGGGATAGAAAAGGTCCACCATCCAGCAGAATCTCTGCGGTCCTGCTGAACCCTGAAAGAGGGCAGAATATCAGGGGCCTTGCAAAGTGGTCCCCACATACTTTGCAGATTGGATCATGGTCCTGCAGGGGCTCCCAGCACAGTGGACAAGCAGGAAGTGGGACTGGACCATCCACTAGAAAAGAAGGATGGACCAGTGATGAGGGTGACCTTAGAAGATCTGGATTGCATCATTGCTCTGGTACAGACTTCCTAAGTGACTCCTTGGGCAAATCACTTACACGCTGAAGGTTCTTAACTCCCATGGATGTCAGAGGAAGTTCAGGGATTGACTACTTTGGGGAGCTAGGATTTAGTCTTGCCTCAGTATCAGAGAGGTAGCCGTGTTAGTCTGTATCGTCGAGAACAACAAGAAGTCCTGTGGCATCTTATAAATTCACAGATATTTTGGAGCATCAGCTTTCATGGGCAAAGCTTATGCTTCAAAATATCTGCTAGTCTATAAGGTGCCACAGGACTTCTTGTTAGTTTTGCCTCAAGTTTTTCATCGACAAAAGTAATGGTGAAAATAGCAGTTCCCTATCTCACAGGGCAGTTAAGAGGATAACTAGAGCAAAGATGGTGATGCACTCTGTGAGGTATTAAGGTAATAAGAACATATCACTCCTTCTGGGGGGAGTGGGAGGTTGTCCATTAGTTTATATGTACAGCGCCAAGCGCAGTGAAGCTCTTGTTTGGTCTTGGGGCACCACTGTAATCAATCGGATCAGTATTAAGTTCCTGCAATTCGGTAGCTAGAGAGATCTGCGAGTGGTGCCTTGGCAAGTCAGATTCCTTCCTCACAAGAGAGTGCTCCAGAGTCCAGACAAATCACCACAGATGGGCGCTGAAAGAGGATTTGAAGCTAACCCCTGATCTGGGGTTAAAATGAGATTGCTCCTGGCCCTGCGGGTGATTCACTACCTTGTGTAGACTCAGGGGGAAGCATTTCTCAGAAAAGCAGATTAACTACACTGGCAAACTAGCCGCTTTCATTGACAAAAGATGCATTCGCCCTAGGGTGCTATGGCTCAGCCTCCATGTAGACACACGAAAGTGCCTGTCAGCCCTCAGCCTCCTTCCTTCCCTCTGGGCAGATCCACAGTGCACTGTACATGCCACATAGTTTAGGCATAGAATGGGGAAGCTGAAGACAACGACAAACAGAATTCTAGTCAGTATGTGCCATTCATCACCGGGTCTGTCCACTCTAAATCGGATCTGAATCCGGTGTAAACTGAGGTAACTCTGCAGATGCCAGTAGGTTCACATCATGGGATTTTCAGTGCCTCTGATCCTTGCCTTGCAGTGTTCCCCATGCCAGTGAGTACTCGCAGGTTCTCTAAACGCTGAGAGACAGCAGAGCTGGCACCCACTCGGGGCCAGATGGGATGGGGGCCTGGCTCCATGCTGTGGAAGGGGTGGGGCTGACAGCAGAAGGGGCGGGGCCAGGAGCAGTGAGATCTCAGCGCTACCCAGACCATGGCGCTGGGCCCCCCCACTCCCTCACAGCTTGGCACAGCCAGAGCAGTGCTGTCGCAGCACTTCAACGGGGCCCAGAGCTCTGGCCTGCACTACTGCCAAAGTATCAGCAGCGGTGGCCGGAGCTGTGGGCCCCTTTGAAATGCCAGGCGCAGGGGCAACTGCCCCCTTTCCCCACACCTCCATTGGCGGGCCTGCCAATATGATTTGTTGGCAGTACCGGTGTATGCAAACAAGGCTAGCACATTTGGAGCTGCCAGTGTGTTACTACTCCTCCTGTCCTACCATTAATGAATAGATCTTGAGAGCCAAGGACGCAACAGTGTCCTTAGCAGCCCCTCACTTAGGTGATGTAACAGAAAGAAGCTGCAAAACCTTTGCATAACAAGGAGCATTTCTGTCTCGAGTCTGGATTTCCCAGCTTCCCCCTGACCCACACACACTTTGAGACAGGCTGTTCCTGAGTTTTTGACAATGAAGTCACGCTGTAAATTTATACTGACCTGCACAGCCCATTGGGAAATGAGGATTGCTCAGTTCTTACAAAAAGCACTTGAATCTGAATCTAATGAAATAAGAATAAAAGAATAAGAATAATTCCCTCTAGGGGGCACCAGTGTTCCCTCTATTTTTTCCATCCGTGGGCAGAATAATTTTTGTTATTTGCACCAACATCAGTGTCGATGTGCACCACCAATAGAAACACACGCTGCCCACTGTGGGTGGTTGTGGATGCTCTGCTAACCAGGTGAACGGCACCAGAGTCTCTCCTGGGTGGCCACCCGAGCGACCAGCTTACAGAGAATGTTGAGGGATATCTAGAGGCCTTAACTGAGATAAAACACTGCTAGGTGCCGTACAGCCACAGTAAGAATTAATCATCTATAGCAGCAAGAAACAAACTGAATAAGAGGTAAGAGATATTATCATCCCAATTTTCTAGACAGGAAGCTGAGGCATAAACAGACTGAGATACTTGTCCGAGGTCATGCAGGAATTGTGTCACTGGTGCAGGAATTAACTCCACACTCCTGAAAGCCAGGCCAAGTGGTTGATCACTGGTTTGACCCTTCCTTTTCCTTACACCAGTGCAATTATTAGCAATTGAGTGGATTTATTACTGATTTACACCAGAGAGGAAGCCGTGCTAGTCTATACACTATCAAAACAAAAAGCAGTCAAGTAGCACTTTAAAGGCTAGCAAAATAGTCTCTGTGAGGCTCACAGATACTATTTCATTTTGCTAGCCTTTAAAGTGCTACTTGACTGCTTTTTGTTTTGATTTACACCAGTTAAATAAGGGAGACAATTCAGATCTCTAGGCTTAGAGGCTTCCATACCAGAATCAAATTTAAAAGCCTCGTTGTAAAATCATGGCAACCCTTCACTGCTTGGGCAGTGACTTACTCAGTGTTGTGTTTGGCACTGCACAGAAAGAATCTCCATGGGGCTGGGAACTGGTCTGGGATGCCAGGATGGAACAGGATTGACACCCAGCCTTGTAAGAAGCATTTTCTTTCTACTTGTTGCTGCAGATTCAAAGTTCCTGGAAGGCAGAGGATAGGGATACGTCAAACTTGAAAACAGCTATCTGAAAGTGGGGGCCCCTCCCCGCCCATGGGAGCTGGAAAGGCAACAGAGAACGGCACATGGTCTGTTTCCTTTTCCAGTTGTAAAGGGGTCAGGAACTCAGCAAGGAGTGTCTGAACAAGTGCTGCATTCTCTTGGGTTCTTGGTCAGTCTTCCCTGCCTCTCCGGCCGCTCTCTTTAATCCAGCTGGCGGTTCTGAACAGGGGAGGAAAACTCTCAGCACAACTAAGGCATTTCTAAACGCGTGAATTATGAGTAACCAAGACTATACAGCAAATACACCACGTGAGTACCCGATTTCAACCCCCCTCCCTGCAGTGACAGCAAATTTATAAGTCTGTCGTTTAACCAGATGAATTTTAAACACAGTTCAAGTTCAGCAAAAAAATCATCTGGGAGTGCCTTAAAGGAAAGAGCTATCGGCAAACCACTCTGTATTTATATGTGTCTTGAAGTCACAGAGAGACTTGAAACAGACATCTGCCAAGTTTAATTCCTGAACATAGCCTATGAAAATTTGTAACATTTCATTCTAAGTGGTAGTTTAGAGAAAATATAAACTTACTGTGTTCCCCTTAAGGAATGAAAGTATAAAGCATTCAAAAGATTTAGCGTCTCTCTTCTGACATATTAATGGTGCCGCCCAGTTGTATTTAGAGACACCAAGCTGTCTGTATGCAATAAGCGATGCAAGCCAAAAACTGTCAGTCTGTATTTAAAGTTACATTGCATTTGTTTTGGGAACTTCAGAACCAAACACAGTCTTAGGACAACTGAGTGGTTTACTCAGACTAAGGACATAAGAAGCAAAATTTTATGCTGGTATAACTCTCTTGACCTCTGTGGCACGTTAGAGAATTGTCTCAGGGAATCAAGTGACCATTTAATCACCATGCAGTATAATATTTTGAGTAGTATTAAAAAAAATAGGGATAGATTCCAATGTGGTGCAAATCCAGAATAATCCCAGTGACATCTATGGAAATGTTTTTTGTTTCAATGGTGGAACTGACTTTAGACTCTGACACAGAGTTCAGAGGATGGCTTTGAAATGTGTTTGTTTGTTTGTTTTTCATTTTATTTCAAACGTGTAGCCTGTTTGGTAACATCACAGCATATTTTTAATAAACCCAGCAAAGTGATCTGATTACCACAACTGATATTTATAATAAAAGTGCAACCTTAAATCTTGGTCCTGTGCTTGCTGAGCTAGGTGGCATGAAATCTGAAATTGACAGCGGCTTTCAAGCTTTAAATGAGATAAAGTGAACAGGAAGAAATGATCTATTGAAAAGAAGCACTGGAATTTTAGCCAGTGATTTTGTATTTTTCCTGGGTCTTTTTGCAAATTGACAACAATTTAAAAGCTGAACAAAATCTCAGTTTTCCTGGGGGGGTGGGTACCTGTAATTTTGACCAGATTTAAACCTATTCACTGCTAGCTGAAAGAAAATAAACATTTAGCCAAAGATTAATACTTTAGAAGAAACTACAGTGTCTGGGAATATCTGTACACTTATTTTCACACATGTAAATTACTGTAACCATTGCTCTCAAATGTCTTGTGGGAGGAGGGAGTTATGATTATTGACTGTAAGGCACATTATTAATTGTTCAGTGCTGTGGACTATGCAAAGCCAAGGCTGCATCCTTTACTCGGGAGTTTTGCCTGGCTAAGGAGTTCAGGCATTGAGTCCTAGGTCTTCATTCTGATCTGATCTCACTTGTGGTGGTGTAGAGCTGCAGTAACTTCACGAAAATCAACTGATTGCCACAAGTTTACAAGAAGCATAAGCGGATTCCAGAATCAGGGCCAACATTTCACTTATCTCTGTGTATTAAAAAGATGGAGATATTTTTTCAGCTTTTAAGTTGTTATCTACTTGCAAAAAGACCAAGGGAAAATAAAAACCACTGGCTAAAATTCAGCTTCTTGCAATAGTACAGAAGGAGAAAACTATACAGCAAATCTTCTCGCAGTCTAACATCTCAGAAGGAATTCTCAGTTTTTGACCATGTCAGACTTTGCAAACCATTTTTATAACCAATTTCTACAGAGGGTAACATAGAAAAGGTTCACCTTTTAACTGAGCGTTAGATTGAAATAATATCGCTGTCTGCTTTCCAACGCTCTGAATGGAAGTTTTTCCTGCAGATTCAGACAGGAAGTTCTGGTATCCTGTTTTGGTTTGCATCACACATGTGATCCACATTTGTTTAAAAAAAAAAACAAAATAAGAACCCCATTCAATTAACGTGGAAGCCTTCTGGTGACTACATGTGCAAGTTCAGTACATTATGTCCATGCAGGCCTGTTGGTTTTTTGTTTTTTTTTTTTTCCTGGCACAAATCCAGTAGCTTTGGCACCAGTCCGTTTCTAATCAAGGAGATGTTAAAGTTCAATGTGTTGAGAGGTACAGTACAGAACAGACAACAGATGTTAACAGAGAGAAACTGTGTCTGGAGAAACAAAGCTGGATTGCTTGGTAAGCAACATGAGAAGTACTGCTGCAAATATCCATAAAGCAGCAGCCATAACTCAGACTAAGTTAAACATCTTATACTAATTTTTTGATACGTGCAGGAGGTGCCATATAACAGCTGTTTTGTAATGTTAAGAGAATGGCAATCGGTAAGCTAATTGCTGGAGAGTTCTGGTCATCCTCTTGCATTTACTGATGAATGAGGAGGGATTTTTACTCGCTCTTGCTTATATATAGCATATTCTTGAAGGTCCTGAAAGAGCATGAGAGAAAGCGGAATGTATGCATTCTAAAATCACCAGCTTTAGGGGCTTTGAGAGTTTGGTTCCTCTCATATTCCTCTGCTTCTATTCTTCTGACCATGGTATATTCAGAGAGCTATGTGGCAAAGCCATTATCGAGCGTCTGTGAACTTCCTTGCAACAGTGGTTTTTCTCTGCATCAGTTTACGCTCCTATGCTTATTATATTCAACCTGTGGGATTTCCCCACATCCCTCCCTACCCCAAGGAGGAAATGGGTGGTGTAGACAGTCACAGGGACTCACTGGGAAGGAGTGCTACAGGGAGGGATCGAGGGCTCACAGGGAACCCCAAGCTGGGCATGAGTCAACAGTGTGACGCTGTTGCAAAAACGCAAATATGATTCTGGGATGCATGAACAGGAAAGTTGTGAGCAAGACACAAGAATTCATTCTTCTGCTCTACTCTGCACTGATTAGGCCTCAGCTGGAGAATTGTGTCCAATTCTGAGCTCCACATTTTAGGAGACGTGTGGAGAAATTGGAAAGGGTCCCAATAAGAGCCACTCAAACGATTAACGCTCTAGCAAATATGACCTATGACAGAAGATGAATGGGTTTGTTTCATTTGTGAAAGAGAAGTTTGAGCATGTGTGGTGCTAAGAGTGCAAGAGGGACCTTGAGGCTGCAGCCTCTCACGTGCTCGGTCGGCTGCGTGGATCAGCAGGAGCAGGAGAACAGCCTCTACGAGCCTATTATTTTCTATCTCACGCAGATGATGAAAAGTGATTGGATCCTTGGTGCTACTGGTACATACAGTACAGCTTGGAGCGGGAAGTGGTAGGCCAAAGGCTAATGCACGATCTGCATTCTAGAGCAAGGGGGAAATCAAGGACCAGATGTGCCAGCTGGTCTCATGCCTTGCCCTTCACTCAGGTCTTGTGGCACAGGTACAGTCAGTCCCTGAGGGAACCTTCACTGGACAATGTTCTGACTTGAACCTATGTTTGATATCATTGCCTCTCATCAGGGAGGCTCTGTCTGGAACAGTAAGCTTTACATAAGAACAGACGCTACTGATGAAGGAAACATACTTCTCTGCTAAGCCCTTTGAATATTTACCAAGTCAGGAGCCAGGGTGGATTTTACCCTGACCCTATTTTTGTAAAAAAGCAGAAGGCCCCAAATCTAACCAGAAATGCTTGTGACATTGAGCGCCTGCATTTGTGTTTATTTCCCATGACATTGCATGCAAATGGGATATATCTAGTCCGTTTGATGCAGGTTCTGATACTGCAAGGGTGAGCAAACTTTTTGCATTGGGCCTCACTTTTCAGCCCTGGAATTAGCCGGGGACCCGCAAAGCTGTGGGAGGACCACAGGAAGGGATGGGGGGTGCTCAGAAAGGAGGTGGGACACTCAGGAAGGGTGTCCTGGGAGGTGCCCTGAATGGGGAGAGGTGCTTAGGGAGAGGACCCCAGCAGGGTACCTTATCAAGCCCCATACTTGCTGGCAGCCCCCACCACTTGACTCAGGGCCTCTGTGCATTCTGATTGGCCCAGTGGTGGTGGTGGGGAGTTCCCTTGGCAACAGTAGTGGCGGAAGCCATGTGGGAGACATTAGGGGGGAGCCAATCACTCTGTGCCTCACCTACAAAATGTGGGGAGGTGCCCCCAACTTTGCCACCCCTTTATACTGTACTCATCTTCACTGATAACTATATGGAAATACGTGAATATAAAGACTTGCTCGCTCTCTTTCTCTCTCTCACACACACACATTGCGGTAACTAGACACACAAATATAGGTTTAAAAATTGCACGCAAATAAGGCTCTGGTTTTTTTTTTCAGGTGCATGATCCTTGATAATTATTGGGATCACTTTTCCAATCAGAGAATAAAAGCATAAATATTATACAGAATATTTGAATGACTCAAGTTGTAACTAGCTAAATGCATAGGTCTCAGAATTACTGCATGACTCCCAGTAACCTTGACACAGAGCTGATATCACCGCACCTTTCCTTCTGGGTATCAGCGGAGTAGAGTAAGGTCCCAGAGTATGCGAGGGTTCTGTTCCACTCACCCTCGAGTAAATCCGGGTTTCATACAAGTTGGGGTCTGGCTTTTTCCCCAGCAGAACACATGTTCTGCAGCCGGGGAAGCAGCTGAAAGGTAAGTCCTGGGCTGGGGGGGGGGCAGTTGGGGAGGGTTAAGCCTGGCAGAGGGCTGAGAGTATGGAAGGTGGGCAGTGGGGGTGAGCTAAGCCTGTGGTGGGTTAGGGCTGCAGGGGGGTGAGGGGTGGAGTTCAGAACGTGTGGTAAGCTGGGCTGCGGGGGGGGAGGGCAGGGGAGTTGAGCCAGAACCAGAGCCGTGCCTGGGTGGTGAGCCGGCGGGGGGGTTGCACTGTCGCTATGCAGGGCAAGGGGGGGCAGGTGAGCAGGCAGCGTGTGAGCAGGCGGGGGGTCACACTGGAGCCACGTGGGGCAGGCAGCTTGCAACCTGGCGGGGGGGGAGTCACACCAGAGCTGCACAGGGTGGGGGTGGGGGGCGGCTTGTGAGCTGGCGTATGGGTCGCGCCGGAGCCACGTGGGGCAGACAGGCAGCTTGTGAGCTGGCAGGGGGTTTGCACCAGAGCCCTGTGGGGCGGCGGGGGCGGCTTGAACCAGAGCCCCTTGCAGGTGATTTAAACAGAACCGGGGGTATGGGGTCAGGGTCAGACACATAAGAGCAGGGTCACACACTCTTGAGTTCGCGTACTCTGAGACCTTACTGTACTAGGCATCCATCAAGATAGATAGATAGGTAGATAGATAGATCCTGTTTTCCAAAGTCTCATGGGACTTAGGAATCAAAGTGCCTAACTCACTTTTGAAAATGGGACCTCAGTTTTAAAGTCATTTAGTCGCTTTAGAGAATTTGACCTGCGGCATGATAACTGTTCCTGACAATTATCTGGTTCAGGAATGACGACATTTGCAGAGCTCGAAATTGGGTTTCAAGAGATTTATAAACAGGAAGAAAAATGAAAGGCTGGGGTGGATAGTTTATTTGCAGCCAATAATGCAACCAGTTCCAGCCATGCAAAAACAGCAGGCTGGCACATCATAATGCATGGCAAAAATAAGTATCATAATTCTGTGAGTTTCTCCAGGACTCAGCATCGTCCCATTCACATCAGATTCCAGTTGAAAGTGGCTATCCTGTGCTCTCACAGTGCATAAATGCAGTGCAATGACTTGGCTAAGTGATTTTGTTTTACTTTATCTTCTAATCCACAAAAGAGACCCACCTCTCATCTTTCTCTTTTAACATATGCTTCACACAGGGGATCTTTGCTGATGAAGCAGAAAACTTAGCTGAAAAGTGCAGGGGGTTAAACTTGTTCTGTGCTTTATAAAGTTTTAAGTGATCTCTCTCTCTCTCTCTCTCTCTCTCTCTCTCTCTCATTTTTTAGCTTATAAAAACTGTCTTATTTCATGAGGGTCTCAGTCTTTCTTCTTCAGATAAGCCCTGAGATGGAGTTAAGCTTTTTATCAGGAAGTTGCAGAGGGGCTTTCAAGCACACTCAGGGACAGCTCCTTGACATCCCGTGACTGATAAACGACTATTTCAGTTTTCTAATGGCAGCACTCCTGTTAAAAATGTCCTACTTTATGGGACTGTCCACGCTATGAAAGAGGACGTGCACCAGGCTTTATATTCCAGAGTCAGTACCAACCCTCACGATATGTTTTTCCAAGCTACAACACCTACAAAACTGACACATATATTGATTTTTAAACACAGAATGTTTATTCACTTAGTACATGGATCCTACATAATGGCTTTCAATGTATGTGTCAGCAACGAAGGGTCCTGTGGCACCTTACAGACTAGCAGAGAAGTTTTGAGCATGAGTTTTCATGAGCAAAGACTCACTTCATGCTTCTGTATGTGTGTAATTCTTTCAATACTCATGCTTCTGCTTGGAGATGGTCTGTTTTATTATCTGACTCATAACCCTCATCCCACATTTGCATGCTTATCTTTGCCGTTTTTAGCTTAGATCCCTCTAAAAGCTGGTATAAAATAAGTAGATGTCCCCCGGAAGGCTCAGACACCTCTGGTCAATGTGCTGTCAACTGAAAACAATCAGCAAGGAGGGAATCAGATTCTACACTGTGTAAAGAAAGTGGCAGAAAACAGCATGGACCCGTTAAACATTTTCATATGAAGCAGTTGTTTATTAGCATCACTAATAGCATGGTCTGGGGAAGAGGAATAAAAGAAAATGACTTGAGGAAAAAGTTCAGCCACTGAGGAAGTCATTATTTAAAAGAACAGGATTGTGGATTAGAAAACACTGGTCTCCTTTAATTCTCACTGAAATAAATGGAATTTATTTGTGGAACAGTCACTAAAATGCCACTAAGGGTATGTCTGCATAGCAGCCTTATTCTGAAATAAATTATTCCAGAATAGCTGATTTTGAAATAACGCTGCTATACACAAAGCCTATGTCTACACTTGCATTCCTCTTTCAAAAGGAAACTGAGGGAAATCAACTGAGGGAAATCAAAAATACAAAGGATGCACTCATTTACATATCTCGAGTTTCATTTGCATAATCTCTTTGGGAGAGGTTCTTTCAAAAGGAAGAAACAGTGTAGACAGGGCTCTTTCGAAAATAAACCCCATCTTCGAACAAACCCTTCTTCCTATTTTGTTTCGTGAAGAAGGGTTCGTTCAAAGATGGGGTTTGCTTTCAACAGAGCCCTGTCTACGCTGCCTTTTTCTTTCAAAAGAACCTCTTTGGAAAAGCGATTGTGCAAATGAAGCACAAGATATGTAAATTAGTATCTCATTTGAATTTTCGATTTCCCTCATTCACATTCCTCTTTCAAAGGAGGAATGGAAATGTGGAAATAGGTAAACATGCATTTCAAACTACCCCTTATCTGTTTTGATATACAACGCCTACACACATACAGCCCACTTCAAAATAGTGCCGCTGGACATGCTCTGACCTATTTTGAAACAGTCACTATTCTCTGTGGCTGAAGCTACACTACATTCCGCTTTCCGAAGGGGAATGCCAATGCAGCCGATTGGAAATGCAGATGAGGTGCTGATTTACATATTATGTGCCTCATTTGCGTAATGGCAGCCTCTCATTTTTCCAGAAGTGCTGTTTTTGGAAAAAGAGCAAGCAGTGTAGACGGGGTTCCTTTGAGTGCAGGAGGGAACACTCAACAGGGGGAGGGAGACCTCAGTGGTTTCAGCACTGGCCTGCTAAGCTCAGGGTTGTGAACTCTGCCCTTTAGGGGACCATTTAAGGATCCGGGGGAAATACATTAAAAACAATAAATCTGTCCTGCTGTGAGTGCAGGGGACTGGACTCCATGACCTCTGAAGGTCCCTTCCATCACTATGAGATAGGTATATCTCCATCTTTGGAAAAAAAAACATTTTCAAAAGAGCCCTTCTTCTCAAAAAATATGAGGAAGAATTCTTTCAAAAAAAGGGTTTGTTTTTGAAGGAACCCACCTACACCGCCCGGGGTTTTTTCCCCCAAAAAAACAGCAATTCTGGAACCTGAAACAGCGAGTGGCTACCATTAGACAAATGAGGCACACCATATGTAAATCAGGGCCTCATTTGCATTTCCAATCAGCCACATTTGCATTCCCCTTCTGAAAGGAGAAGGTAGTGTGGCCACAGTCTGTCTTAACAGCACCTATTTCAAAATAAAAACCAGTCAAGTAGCACTTTAAAGACTAGCAAAATGGTTTATTAGGTGAGCTTTTGTGGGAGAGACCCACTTCTTCAGACCACAGCCAGACCAGAACAGACTCTGGTCTGGCTATGGTCTGAAGAAGTGGGTCTGTCCCACGAAAACTCACCTAATAAACCATTTTTCTAGTCTTTAAAGTGCTACTTGACTGTTTTTTGTTTTGATAGTGTGTAGACTAGAACGGCTTCCTCTCTGTTACTATTTCAAAATAGCTAGTTTGAAATAGGCACTATTCCTCATAGAATGAGGTTTACCAATTTCAAAATAAGGCAACTTCTATTTCAAAATTATTTCAAAACAGCAGTTATGTTGTGTAGGCACTAGGATAATTATTTTGGAACAACAAGTGCTATTTCAAAATAACTGAGCTGTGTAGACATACCCTAAGAGTGAATCAGTGGTTGGAGAAGAGTCACCCCCAGCTTTTATTATGACTCCTACAGAGCAGTTTCAAACCATGGAAGAGGGAGCAGTTCTGAACATGCATATCTCAAACAGCTGGTTGTGTCAACGAAATCCATGCTGTTTCTCGCCTGTATGGGGAAAATGACCTGCATAATTATTCAGGTATAACTCCCCATCTGGACCCTGTTCTAAAATAAAGCTGATTTTACTTCAGTGTAATTATTCTGTTTTGCAAGCAAATTACTTATTCTGGACTCAAATACCGTAATATCTTCCATATCCAACAGCTTTGGGACTGGGAGGTTGCTGGATATTCAAATATTACAGATAACCCAGAGGATCCCTTAGAGGATCCCTTCACTGCTATGGCCCAGTGCTCTGGGGCCAGGCCCGGGCACCATGAGGTTCCCAGTGGCTCACCCAGTTTTTCCTCCCTTTCCCAGTCCACAGAGGCCACTGATAGGCACAGGTACAGGAGGGGCTGCAGCAAACCCACCCGCTGCTGGCCACAGGTGCAGAGTGATCCAGACTGGCTCCCTGCCGCTTCTTTTCTGTTTACATGCCATCACCAGGCAACAGAGGGGCAATGGTCAACGTTGGTGGTGGCAGCAGTGGTGGTCTGTCGCCTCCAGGGGTCATGGATGAGAAAAAAGAAATGATTTTGGTGTTCATCATGGGGTGACCACATGGGGAGTCAAATGCTCTCTGAGCTTTCTGTATCCAGATATAGCCCTAACATGGATTCGCCCCTCCATTCAACAGAGCTTTGTGACTTTCCACTTTTCCTGATCTCATCCTTTCTTCCTAGGACACTTCTGCTGCATCCAAATTGGACTGTTCATGAAGAGTTGTTTTTTCCTGTCTTTCAAGCGTGTCCCATGTGTGCAGCAGTCAGTAGGAAGGGAGGGAAGCCAAGATCAGATGCTGGAAAGACACAAATCATCTTTTTCTTCAGGAGTTCTCACACCCCTTTCACTTCTCCAAAGATTTCTGTCTTGTTCTTTTGAGTTAACTCTGGAGTGGAAAATCTTTCCATCTTCAGGGTTTTCCTGTACAGTAATCAAGTAGAAGTTTTTATTTGCGTTTTGGAGTACTTTTATTCCATGCATTGCAAACCCAAGAGTGTTTCTCTTTCACTGCCCCTCAGCACATTTCACTTTTGGATTCGTGGTTCTAAAGTGCACTCTGAGGTTGTTTTCTTTTCCCAGCCTCAATGCACTGAGTTATTTTATATACGACTAATCGCGCACTCTCACACTGCTCTGTTCATTAGCAGCTCTCACGGCAGTTTACAAGGGAGCATTAGCTCTGCTTTACAGATGAGCACCCCGAGACTGAGCAAGGGAAGTAACTTTCCTGCAGTCATCCCACATGGGAGTGACATTACTGAGATTAGCGCCTGGATCCCCAGTGCTCCGCACCGGGTCACTATCCATTAGGAAACCCAGTCTTGCCGCAGTAAATAAGCACAGGAAGGCAGCAGCTGTAGTACTGCATATTGCAGTACACAGGTAGGACAAGACTGTAACTATGGCCTGTGCTGAATAAAGAGCTTCATAGCTACATCTCCTGTGGCCAGCTCAGTACCCTTCCTAGGCCCCAGACCTCTGCTCAGTTCACAGTCCCACAGAATAAGGCCTGCTTGCTCTTACTGGGGTTCTGGAGCCAGTCCCTTGGTTTGAAGGGCAGCAGGTAGGATCCCCCTGCCCCGGGTCTGAACAGGCTGAGTACCCAGTCCCGCCCAGCCTCCAGCTGAGCCCTGAGATCACCAGGGCAGGGAGTACCAGATACTCCCTGTGGGAGTGTCTCACCTCCCCTGCTGTCTCTGGCATTCTCCTATGCTATTCTCTAACTCTCTCCCTGCCTGCTCTAATCTCCTCACTCCTCTCCAACCTCCTTTTCCCCCCAGAAGGGAGGAGGAGAAGGGTGGAAGGTTTTTAAAAGGCCGGTGGCAGCCTCAAATGAGACTGGCTGGCCCTAACTGAGTTATAGGAGCCTCTAACCACTGAGCCTCCTCTGCCTGTGCGAACACCTCAGTAGCCAGGACTGTTTCTGCTTTTTAGAGCTGCCTCTCTCCCCTTGCAAGCTCACCCTCTGACCTGACCGGGTCACACACCCTAAAAACTGACCTGAAAACAAATTATGACTCAGGCTCAGTGTTTCCTCCATGGGAGGAATACATCTTGTTACATGCACCAAGGCATATGCAGATGTGAAGAAGAAACACATGCTGCTGACTCTCTGCTAATCAGCACCTGAATTTCCCCTGGGCAGCTGCCCAATGTTCAGTTTATAAGGAACATTACTCAGGCTGAGTCTACATAACTGCCCCCAGGTAGAATTGAACCTGGGACCTCAGTACAGCAGCCACTGCAGTTTGAAATAAAAGCCACCACCCCTTCCTAGCTATAGAGGTGACTCATTTGCTCGCTTTCTGGAAGTGGTCTAGGCACAACTACATGCGACAGCAACCCACACCCCAAGATCTGTAGGCCACATCTACACTAAGAAAAATACATCAGTTGGACCTTGTCAGTGCAGCTGTGCCAGTTTAACCATGTCATGTAGCCACAGCATACAGTGATGGAATGAGTTTGTCCATCACTGTAGAAACACCATCTCTCTGAACAGTGGTAGTTACATCGCTTAAAGCATTTTGCACTGGGTATGGGGGTATGTCTGTCGATGCCGATCAGGCTTTGGGGCTTTCACACCCATGGCCGATGTTGCTATACTCAGAAGCCTGGAAAAAAAGCTAAGGTGCCAGTTTTTAAAAAAGGCTAATTGGAATGACCTGGGTAATTATTGGCTTGTCAGCCTGACATCAATCCCAAGCAAGATAATGGAGCAGCTGATACAGGACTCAATAATGTGCTGAAGAAGGGTAATTTAATTAATACAGATTAAGATGGGTTTATGAAAAATAGCCCCTGTCAAACTAACCTGGTATCTTTTATTTGTAAGATTATCAGTTTAGAAGATAAAGGGAATAGGGCTGATGTAATGGACTTAGGGTTCTGAAAAGGGTTCTGAATTGCTGAGGCATGACATTTTGGTTAAATAAGTGGAACAGCATAACATTAACACAGCACCCACTGAATGGGTTAAAAGGGCTAACTGATAGGTCTCAGAAGTGACTATGTGGGAAATTGCCACAAAGTACTGTTTCATAAGAACGGCCATACTGGGTCAGACCAAAGGTCCATCTAGCCCAGTATCCTGTCTGCCGACAGTAGCCAGTGCCAGGTGCCCCAGAGGAGGTGAACTGAAGACAATTTGTCTACTGCCATGCATCCCCCACCTTCGACAAAAGGCTAGGCACCATACCTTACCCCTTGCTAACAGCCATCTATGGACCTAACCTCCAAATATTTATCAAGCTCTTTTTTAAACTCTGTTAGAGTCCTGGCCTTCACAGTGTCCTCTGGTAAGGAGTTCCACAGCTTGACTGTGTGCTGTGTGAAGAAAACCTTTCTTTTACTAGTTTTGAACCTGCTACCCATTAATCTCAGTTGGTGTCCTCTAGTTCTTATATTATGGGAACAAGTAAACAACTTTTCTGTATTCACGTTCTCCACACCATTCATGATTTTATATACCTCTATCATATCGCCCCTCAGTCTCTTCTTTTCTAGACTGAAAAGTCCCAGTCTCTCTCGCCTCTCCTCTTATGGGACCCGTTCCAAACCCTTCATCATTTTAGTTGCCCTTTTCTGAACCTTTTCTAATGCCAGTGTATCTCTTTTGAGGTGAGGAGACCACATCTGCACGCAGTATTCAAGATGTGGGCGTACCATAGTTTTATATAGAGGAAGTAAGATAGTCTTTGTCTTATTTTCTATCCCTTTTTTAATTATTCCTAACATTCTATTTGCTTTACTGACTGCCGCTGCACACTGCGTGGATATTTTCAGAGGACTATCCACTATAATTCCAAGATCCCTTTCCTGATCTGTTGTAGCTAAATTTGCCCCCATCATATTGTATGTATAATTGGGGTTATTTTTCCCAATGTGCACTACCTTACACTTACCCACATTAAATTTCATTTGCCATTTTGCTGCCCAGTCACTCAGTTTGCTGAGATCTTTTTGAAGTTCTTCACAGTCTGCTTTGGTTTTGACTATCCTGAACAGTTAGGTGTCATCTGCAAACTTTGCCACCTCACTGCTTACCCCTTTCTCTAGAGCATTGACGAATAAGTTTCCATATGGATTGTTTTTGTCAGTGGCCTGGAAGGAAACCTGAAATCATCCCAGTGAAGTTTGCAAATGACCTGTCTAATGAACGTAAGAACAGACGTACTGGGTCAGACCAAAGGTCCATCTAGCCCAGTATCCTGTCTTCCAACATTGGCCAATATCAGGTGCCCCAGATGGAATGAACAGAACAGGTCATCATCAAGCGATCCATCCCCTGTGCCCATTCCCAGCCCAGACAAACAGAAGCTAGGGACACAAGTCGGGGACTGATAAATAATGTAATGGTCAGGTCACTATTTCAGAGTGATTTAGATCTGTGGTCTAACAGGGACAAGCAAACAATATGCATTTTAATATGGCTACACATAAATGTTAGCTTTGAGCACAGAGGATGTAGGTCATGCGTAGAGGATGAGGAACCTATGCTGGGAAGCAGTAACTCTAGAAAAGATCTGGGGGTCATGGTGGGTAGTCAGCTGAACCCAAGTACAGTAGACCCCCGAGTTACCTGAGGGCTATGCTCCTGGGGACAGCTGAGAACCAGGCAGCAGCACCAGCTTGCAGGTCAGTTGCCTAGTCAGTGCTAGTCAGTTTCCTGTCTCTGTCCCAGCTCCCTCAGCTGCGGGAAGCTGGGCAGAAGCACTCCAGCTGGGGGAGCCGGGCAGGGAGACAGCCACGGCAGAACGGCTTCTCCCCAGCTTCCCCCAGCTGGAGGAGCTGGGCGCTGGAGCAGGGAGCTGGTGGAGGAGCAAAGTTTTGCCAGCCCCCAGCCCCTGGGAACGCCAGGATTTCAATTCACATTAACGCAAGCTAAGCGCAAGTCAAAATCATGTCTGTTGGGGGTTATTGCACAGTACCCAGTGTGACGCTGTGGCCAAAAGGGGCAACGTGATCCTTGGATGCATAAACAGGGGACCCTCGTGTAGCCATACAGAAGTTATGTCGTCTCTCTGTTTGGCTCTGATGTGATCACTGCTGGAACTCTGTGTTCAGTTCTGGTGCCCATAATTCAAGAAGGATGGTGATAAAATAGGGAAAGTTCAGTGAAGGGCCTCGACGATGATTAAAGTGTTAGAAATTATGCCTTACCTTGATAGACTTGTATGAGAGGAAGGAACCTTGAGAGGTCAGCTAGGCCTGTGTTCCTAGCAGAACTATGTATTATCTAGACTGCACAGATAATAGAGGCTCCAGGAGCTCACTTTAGCATAACAAAGAGAAGGTTAAGGAATCTGTTATTCTTTCTTTCATTTTTAATCAGAACAAAACCAAAATTCAAAATATTGACATTCTCTGCACAATGAAATTGCCTTTCTCAGCAGAGATCTCTCTACACCCAGGGAAACTTAGGCTCATTATCCTCGGGTCCCAATAGGTAAATAAAAGCCTCTCGGAAGGTCATGCTGTGCTGTTGCAGCTGTGTCTCTAGTAGGATATTGGAGAGACAAGGTGGGTGAGGTAATAAGTTTTACCAAACCAGCTTCAGTTGGCAACACTGAGAAGCTTTGCGCTTAGACAGGGCCACACCTGGAAGTCTACACAGATATTCCCTTGGGGAATTGTTGTATCTGCCAGATGTCAATGGATCAGTGTTGGTTTTCACCAACTGAGGGTCAGCCCCTGGACTCTGAGCCGACAACCAGAGATTTCAGTGACCATGGTTCAAGGTCTGGCTGATTTGGGCTCTTCGTTCCCTTTTAATGTTAGCTCGATTTAAAGAGCTAGATTCAGCACAGGGCCTCCTTGTCTCCTGCCAGCCCCTGGCAGAGGCAGAAAGAGTTCTGGAGGCTGATTGGGGCTGTTTTTCTCCTGTGAGGGTTAGACCCAGGACCAGCACAGCCCAAGAGGTGGGAGGAGCAAAAAGATGCGTCCTTTCAGCCCATTCCCAGAGCAGTTGAGAGAGGCTGGGGCAGAATGTCTTTGTTACCCCAGCCAGCTCTTCCCGCACGTGTCCCCCGCAGCCCAGACCAGTCCAGAGAGGTACAAATCTCACCTCCCGGTATCAGCAGGAATGAGCGCTAATGATTTGAAAGTACTCCTCTTCCTGCCTGCCACTACCTCCCATTTGGAAAAGGCTCTCATGTTCTCTTCTGGAACCCATCCTGCTGCTTGACTCCACCTCCAAGGCTCATCTTCCTCCCACATTCTTCAGTAATTGCTTAAACGCTGCACCTCAAGGGCAGAACTGCCTGCCAAGTCCCTCTGCCCTTTGGTCACCTCCCCGAATCTGCTTCGCTCTCCATGAACGCAGCCTTTCAGCTGAGAGCACCTGACTCAGGTCAGAGGACTCGTGCCAGGCTGGAACAACAATGAGGGGCTTGGTGGGGGTGGGTGAGAGGTAAAAACAGAGGAATAGATTGAGATCCACTGTGCAGTGCTGACTGGAAAAAAAAAAAAAAACTGTGGGAAGCAAAGAATTCTCCAACCCCACTTCCTGGCTCAGGTTTCCTCTCAGAGGAAGGTCATATATGCTGCCTTGGGTTGTTCACAATGCTATCTATGCAGGAAGCGTACCCTGCGTCATGTCCCTTCCCCCTTCTACTAACTGAGCAGATGTGAGCACAGATTCCACGGGGAGATCAGAGCAATAGGAGCTCAGGGGTGCTGCATTCCAGCAGACCGTCCACCCAATCCATGAAGCAGCACCAGCAAATGCCCCCTCTTTCAACGGTGCACAGATAAGTACCGTAATTTATACAGAGTGGCAGCTGCCCAGAGGTGGCCAATGGCAGCCCACTGATGTGAAATCCTAGCCCTCTCTTTGCATTTCTACTGGACTATTTTTGTGAGCTGAATAATTGCAACCCTAGCTTGATAGCCACCACACATGTCCTGTCAATGAAGACTGGCGTTCCTGATTAATTCCACAGGAGCTGGGCATAATGTCCCCGTAAGTCAAGAGCAGCTTTGAAAACAGGAATAGAAAGGCATCCAGAGGGTTCGGTGAATGGATAGTCTGGGCATGCAGCACAGACTAGACATGTCTAGAGGCAGCAAAAACTCAGTGCTTCAAGCCTCCACTCTGCATTGTATGCCTGGGTTTACAGTGGCTGGATTTGGGTCTCACAGCCAGGCTCAGGTGAGCCTACAGCACTCCGGAGACCTTCTGGCTGGGGCTGCGGCTTGTGCTGTGTCCACATTACAGAGTAACAGGCCTTGGACCCAAGCCTCAAGGAGATATTCACTTTAACCCACCCACAGGCCCATGTCAGTAGGGGTTCCTGGCTTGAGTCAGACAGATTTCTTGTGTAGACGGAAGGGAGCTTTTGTTACCAGATTTGCCAGGTACTTTGGGGTATGCTCATTTATTAGGGTTACTCTTAGGGGGGAGAGGGTTTGATAGTTCTATCAGTGTGCTGCTTGTGTTCTCATCTGAAACTTTATTTCTCCCTTCTGCCAAATCCCTCCTAATGCAGAATCTAGGTTCCCCAGGACAAGGTTCCCTCTATCCTAAATGACCACGTACTCACACTTACTACCAGAACACACCTGAAGCATGGTCTACACTAGGCAGGTAAACTGACTGCAGATATTCAATTCAAGCTACAGCATTGCATAACTACAACTGAGTTATCTACAATCGACTTACCTGTCCATCCTCACAGAGACAGGTTGAAGGGAGATATTGAGGAATACAGGGGTTGACTGTCAACCCCAGATAATTTGATTTCGTGCATTTCTACCAGGAAATCAAATTCTGGAAGATTGACCCTGAGCGGGTGGATCTTCCTGGAAGTGTAGCCATAGCCTGAGAGGACCGATTAATCAGCACTCACCAGCTGATCCCCTTAGATGTCCCTGGTGTCAGCAGGTTGGGTTGCATAACAGTGCCAAACTGTGACCCTCATGTGCCCTTGGACTCAATGGGCTGAGTTTAAACAGCACTTTGAGCTTTCACCCTCATATGCGCCTAGAGTCAGCACCTTCCTAACCCTAATTCACACCACAACCGGTCTGCTAGTAACCCAGTTGATGAGCAAACCCCCCAGGCTTTCAGGTGCTCCAGGGATCTTTAGCTTCAGTACAAGGAGTCCCAATGCAAAGAACGTTAGGGACCCTCTATTCTGCTGCTTCCAGGTGTCCCTGTTTGTCCCTGGGGATGTAGCCGCAGGCAGGCCTGTCAAAAGAGCCAAAAACATGGCTCTGAAAAGGTATGTGGGTGTGTGCTCTTTGGTCTTGCCCCGCCACACAAGGGATACATACTCTGGCCCAAGCTGTGTGCTTAGATAAGCCCTCCATGCAGCTACCCCTGAAGTAAACAGGACTTGCACGTGCATATCTGAGGGTGGAATTTGGCTCTTTAACAAACTTCACTGTCAGTCCAGTGCAGCTCAACTTTATTTGCCAGAGCTGTGTGGGGTCCCCACCCTGCCAGCAGATGTTTCACTGGGATAACTTCAGCTACGGACACTGTTCCAGAGCAGACCCTTCAGGAAGTCAGGGTGAAGGTTTCTAGATGTACAAGTGACGTGAGAAATTTGCAGTCTCTTCTGTGGTGAGAGATGCAATGTGGGAAGCACAGATACGTTAGGTACATCAGGTAGCACAGTCTGTGTGCTATTAATGTGTAAGTTTGAGAGTCAGTGACAACTACCAAGACTGCCTGTGTCTCGCAGTCCTACCAAAGAATTCATTTTCTGGTCATGAATCTGCCCCCTCTCTGACATCTTTACATCTGGGACTTTGAAAGACACTCAACTTCGGCTTAACTTTATTTACATTCAACTAAAGCTGAGCTAGAATTTTGAGATGTAGACAATTTTTCCTCAGATCAGATGGAAAGTCAAAACCTCAAACATTTTGGTGAAGAGACAAACGAAAGCAATCAGCCAGGGTCAATTTTTATTATGTTTAACCTTCGTTCAGCATGCATTTTG
The DNA here is from genome assembly GCF_033958435.1 of Carettochelys insculpta. Lineage (NCBI taxonomy): Eukaryota > Metazoa > Chordata > Testudines > Carettochelyidae > Carettochelys > Carettochelys insculpta. The sequence continues at coordinate 70,468,854 of NC_134144.1, forward strand.
AAACAAAAGGTCATTTAGACCCAAAAGAAAGAACCCAGACCTTTTTATTCCAAAAATATCAAAACATTCTGTTTTGACATTTTTTGAAAACTTCAAAAAAAATTCAAGTTGGAAAATGTGTTGAAACTCTGTCTTTCCATTTTGATGAACTGGCTTTTTAAAAAAAAAAAGAAAACCTAAAATTTACCGACCAGCTTTACACCAAAGACGGTGGAAGTTCAGCCTTTGTTTTCAATGGAAGCAAAATAAATTCCATAGAAAAGGCTTGGAAAAAAATCTCACCTTCTGTGCACAACTCTAGTTTCTCATTTTGTCCACTGAATGAAGCTCAAACAGTGCCTTGCTTGAGACCAACATAAAGATGACCTATTCAGTCATGTGATGTGCAGAATTCCACTCTCTTCCATATTCCAGATGAGTTTCACAAATTGAAATATTTTGTTTTATGTTTGTAATTCAATAAAGAATCTATTGAAGAAATAGGAGGGTTTTTGGTTGCTTTTTTTTTTTTTTTCATTTTGAGCCCTGTTACTCAGTTTTATGGCATGCTGTTTCATGCTCTTAGAAAATAAACAATTGCTTTCCAAACTGTGTATCACAAATTATGCTCATGAGAAAAGTGCCTTAGTGGGGATTTGCTGTTGTGAAATAATACTAGCTCGTATTCTCCCGTATATGAATTGATTAGTGTCCCACTGAAATCAACAAAGTTGCTCTGCTGTAAAAGAACAAATAGATGCACACGTTCTCCTTTTGTTACTACTCAGATCATTTTGTCATATTTCATGAATCTTTGGACAATAAAGAACAAAAGACCAGATTCTGCCATTCGTGCACTCTGCCCCAATCAGACCAATCACTGAGCAAGGCACTACTCAGCCTGAGTAAAGGTAGATAAATCTGGCTTTAAAGATTTAAAATCAAGCTGCTCCAGAATTTTCCAAATTCAACGTTTTGAGCAAACCCCCAAGGTCTGGTGAGCTATGTGTTCTGAGGCAATTTTCATGGGTTTATAAAATCTAGATTGGTCAGTATGGTTTGAAATCATTTGAAACTGTGACTTTCCAATGGGGAAAAAAAAAAAAAAACCCTTCCAAGATCCCCTTTTCCCCTGCTCTTTCTCACATAGCTGCACAAAAAAGCAGTGATGTAATTACACCACCACCACTGGCTCCTGAGTGAGTTGTCGAGAGCCCTGGGAGTTCTGTGCACTCCCTGATGATTGCCGAGGCTTATCGAGAAGAGAACTAAAGTTCCCAGGAAGCTGGAATGTAACTCTACTGCCTCCCTAGACTGCCAGGAACTAACTGTTTGTATGGACCCCGCTGCTGCATACTAAAAGCTTCCCAGTGCCCTTAAATCCTTCAAAACAGGAATCGACTGTCCTAAATCTCTCTCCACTCCCAACTTTAAACAATACGGGATCGTGTCGAGCTAGGATTGTATTCATCCTCTAATCCTCCAGGCATATTTTTCACCTCTGTAAATACCAGCTGACGGTTTTTAGACCAGATTTAGACATCTAAGTCTATCAATGGAGCACCCAAATAGAGGCCAAAATGAATGACCTTTGAAGTCAGCTCAGAGCCACTGTGTCCAGTGCAGTCGCCACATTTAGCAAATAGGACACCGCGGTCTGGTGAATATGGCTCTCAAACTGCATGCGGCTCTTGGAGCCTTTCTACAATGCAGTAATGCGGCTCCTCCTGACAGCTGTATGCAGGGAGTGCCATGTGACCCCTTCGCACATGAGCCCGCCAGTTGGTGGGAGAATTTTGTGGCAGCAGCGCTGACTCGGGCAGCTCTGGGGAGTCACCGGCATTTAGAACAGAAGGTTTGGGAGTGCCTGGTTTTGGGGAGGACATCTGTTAGAGCTGGGGGCGGGGCTGGCATTGGTGAATATGCAAAGATGACAATCATAAGTGTGGTGATCTTTGAATTGCTGTTGGACGCTGTTGACCCAGAAGTTCCCACTGACATCTATGAGAGTTTGAAATAGGTAATAATTAGGTATGGAAATGCTCCCATTCACACGTGCAAAATATCCAGGGTGCACAATTATTGTCCAAGGTGCACAATTATCTGAGAGTGTAAAATGGTGCTCACAACAGTTCAAGGGCAACATGGAAAATCTTCTTATATATACTAATGCTACAGAATCTGCTGGCCCACTGATAACATTATCAACAGCTAATACCAGACAGTTGTCCAAGAAAAATATCAAAGCTGGTCTTTCTCTTTCAATATTTATCACACAATCTGAATATAAAGAATTTTAAAAGGACAGATGTGAAGAACATTTGCGAATAACAGTTGACTGAAAGGTTTCTTTTCCCCCTTTTTTTAATACAATTCAGAAAATAAAAGCAGTTTTCAGCTGTAGCTGATAATCAAATAAAATCTGCACATTCTTTACAAAAGCCTTGGAGAAAAAAACTGTTGCTGCTCCAAACTGTTATTTCTTCGTAAGTTTCCAGTGTGTCTCAGAATGTCTTATGTTCCTTTTCATATGTTCAACACTGAAAAATTCAAAAGCTTTTACTTCCACTACAGATATCGGCATTAATAATATTATGCTTGTCAGCACTCCAGGACAGAATTTCATGTCCATAACGAGCATATGTTAGACAGCCTGATATTTTGACTTGTGATGCTTTTAGTAGATATGGCCTGAGGCGAGAATTAAAGTAGGACATAGGAGTACAGTAAAAGCCGGGTTATCTGGAATTCAGATACCTGGCATGCTCAATTAACCGGCATCTGCTCTGCTGGTGGCTGGTGTCAGTTAATTGAACATATGCTCTTGGGATTTGCAGATGTGAGTCTGTCTGCAGCAGCAGAGCTGGGATTTAGCTGCCTGGCCAGTGGTGGCAGTGGGGCTGGCTGCTCACCTGGCAGCAGCAGCAGCTGAGCTAGGGGCCGGCTGTCTTGCTGTGGCCAGTGGCAGCGGGGTTTGAGGCTGGCTACCGTTCCAGGGTTGGTGGCCGCAGGATTGAAGGCCGGCTGCCATGCTAGGGCTGGTGGCATCAGGGTTGAGGGCTGGCAGCAGTGGGGTTGGGGGCCAGCTGCTATGCCAGGGCTGGCGGCAGTGAGGTTGGGGGCCAGCTATCTGGCTCTTGGTGATGGCAGTGGGAATGTTGCTGGATGGAGCAGGGCCAACAGTCGCACTCCACTATCTGGTACATTTGGTTATGTGACAACCTCAGGTCCCTGGGGGTGCTGGATAATAGAGCTTTTAATGAAGTTGAATGTAATTTCATTTACAATAAAGATGGAGGTGGCAAAATTCCTGTTTCCAAGAGTTATCACCTATGGGTCAGCCCTGCTGCAAACTATGGGGATAAACTAAAGTGCATATTCAGACTCCCTCTCATCTATTTCCTTCTATTCAAGGTCCTGGCTGGGATGACTTAGTGGGGGTTGATCCTGCTTGAAGCAGAGGGCTGGACTAGATGACCTCCTGAGGTCCCTTCCAGCCCTATGAGTCTATGATTCTATTCTGACATGTTTATGGTATCCCTGTCAAGGCCCATTCTTGTCACGTGTCCATCTTTCCAGAATCTCCTGTAGCTGCCTTGGCTGTTCTCTTGTCTCCTCAATTTGTATTTTCTCAAGCTTTGAAACTCTCAGCGTTCCTCCCAGCTAGCTCATTTCTTCAGTCAAAATCTTGTGATCGTTGGCTTTCCTCCTACTCTGATATTCTGACCCAAAGAGGACTATTTTCATGGCATACAGGGGGGTTGGTTTGTAATGAAATGTCCCTAGACTTACACATCTTGCAGAGCTTTCTGAATACAGTAGAAACTAGGCAGATTCTTCATTCGATGTCCTCTTCACATCTCTGGTTCTTTATACCAGTCCTCCAAGGATGCATGATGTAACCACAACTAAAATCAAACCAATCAAACCAAAACCAAACTTCATGCTAAAAGAAAGTTAAAGTAGTAGAGACAAAGACATTGAAGAATTAAGGTTGCTTTTGTAATCTTAGTTCTGCTCCTACTGTATATTCATTATGATACAGTCTTTGTCTCACTTTCACAACAGAAGATTCCAAATGGATAATGTGTTCTTTGACACCTGGGCAATACTGACTGTCTTCAGTTATTATAAGTTCTCTTTTAATCAATAGAATTTATGATATTTCATCTAAGATACCTTGTTTAGGGAGACAGGAAATAAATTCAGAGATTCAGAGATGAACTGCTGAGCTTATCTGGACTCAATTAACATAATTATACTAATTCTGCAAACACCCCATCACTTCATTGTACTGTGTTAGCAGAAAAAACATTCTCACATAGCCAGAGCCTTCCTGCTTTATTTTGGCATTGCTCCACGTAAGCATTATCTCCCCAAACATTTATAAGTCTGATACCGTTCCCTTCAGAATCAGTGACAAAACTCCCCCCGAGTTGGCAGGGAACAGGATTGGGCTGTATGTGTTTAATTTTAGAACAAGTCATGGGTTTATCTACATTTTTATCAGGGATTCTGAACAAAACCCATTTAGCTACCTAAACGATCACGCGTTTTTTGTTTTTTTACTAGCCCACTATTATCTATGCAATAATTTAGCATATAAATAGAAGCCAAATTATTCTGTCTCCTGTCCAGATTGACAGATGAGAAACTGTTCCTTAATTTTCAAAGAGCAACACTGATGAGTTTTGCTATCTGGTGGGAAATGGTGATAGGATTTTCAGCTGGGAGTGTCAGCTTCATGAGTTTAGACTGATGACCCTTTATGTAAGAAGATGCCAGCTCCACTGGGGCAGTACATTCTTAGTAGAATGTATTTAAATACACAATAGATAAAGACTATTAAGTCTGGAAAATCATGCGTCTAATGAAACAGACACATCATAAACCAAGTCCAGATTTGTAAAGGAAGTTTGCACAATTCATTCTTACATATAGAGCACCAGTAACCCAACTGTAGTTTGCAAATTACATCAGTAAATTATGGAATGAAAATGATGAGGGGGCTGGAACATATGACCCATGGGGAGAGGCTGAGAGAGCTGTGCTTCTTTAGTTTGCAAAAGAGTAGAGTGAGGAACTATTTTATAGCAGCCTCCAACTTTGCTTCAAGGAACAATGGTCTAAAGTTACAGAAGGGGAGGTGTAGGTTGAAGATTAGGAAAATCTAGTGGTGAAGCATTGGTATGCATTCCCTAGACGGGTGGTGGAATCTTCATCCCTGGAGGTTTTTAAGTCCTGGCTAGGATGATTTTGTTGGGGTTGATCCTGCTTTGGCCGGGGGGCTGGACTCAATTACTTCCTGAGGTCCCTTCCAGCCCTAGGATTCTATGATTCTGTAAATGCTGTGGCTTTTCTACTATGAATCTCTAAAAAGGCTTAAATGCAAGACAAGGCCCCATGTATTAAGAATGGGCAAAATCTTGCTTTCATTTGCATGCAGAACCAATTGAATTATTCACTTGAAGCCCCTAATCTTTTCAGTGGAGCCCTCTCTCCTGTCTTCCTCAGCAGATCATCTTATCTGTGTGTGACACCTACAGATGCAGGTTGCTAGCACCAGGAATTGAACTTGCAATCATAGGAGCTAAAGGCCTGTGCTCTCCTGCATGAGCTAAAGGCCAGCTGGCTCTCACTTGTAGAGCAGAGACTTCACTCACCCTCATGTGAGGTCTCAGTGCCTCTGGGTACCGCATAGTTCCTTGGGCTGAGGAAGCACATCCCAAGCTTCTGAGACCTTCCAGCAGTTCATGTGAGACAAGCTCCTGATTGTAATGCCTACAGACCCAGGTTGCCAGCCACAGGGTTTGAACCTGTGATCACAGGGACTGAAGTCCTGTGCTCTACCACAAGAGCTAAAAGCCACTCACCTCTCAGCCAAGCCTGGAGAACAGAGACTATGCTCATCCAAGTATGAGGTCTCAGTGTTTCTGGTTACTACATATGAATGAACCCATTTGTCTGATGCATTTTGCAGACATGTTTCAGCCTATGGGTTCATTGCACACTCCAGCCTACAATTATGTTATTTGCTATTAGCGGATGGAACCAGTATTTCCTGGGTCCTTCGTTGAAGTATTTTGGTTTTGGCAGTTAAAAGGAAAATGTACAGGTTTTGTTGAAATAGCAGCCCCAAGCTTTACTTAAATAGTGAGGCTCAGGGAAGGGACCTGGGGGTGGAAAAGACAGGGCAGGAGGTTAGAGGAGGGGCTGTGGGTGGGAGTGAAGGGCGTAAGAGCCAGGGCAGTGAGAGACAGCAAACTTTGATGTATTACAAAGTGCTCCATAATTTGACACAGCTAAACAAAAGCTTTATCCTTCAGGAGCACAACATGGGCTTGCAACACTCCCTGCAGATTTTTGAAGCCCTGGTCAGTGCAGGGTTAAAAGGGAATCACCGATTAGTATTGATGAAGTGTTATAATCTTGCTGCATGTACAGTAGCTGGGCTCCATTTGCCCAGATCCTACTTCAATAACTGCAAAGGACATATTTCCGAGGCCCCTCCCTTCCCCTCTGTTCCATCTTGATCTTTAAGATCTGCTGGGATGAAGCCACTGTCAGTATCCGGGACATGGCGTGATCAGATTGGCTGCAAAGCATTATCTGTTGCAAAACCCTCCTTTTGGAGCTTGCTCTAAGAGAGCTGGAATTTGATGAGTTTCATATCATGTAACAGAGATACTGGCTTTCAGCAGAGCATTTTGTTTGGCTGTTGGGTTTGTTTGTTGTTGTCTTGATTTGTTTAATACATTGCAGTGGGTAGAAATTTTATGAAGGACAGGAGTTTTTCCAATTCTCTTCAGCTCTGTTATCTTTTAATAACCAGTACTGGTTGTACAGTGCCCAGATGCAGTATTTTAGTTACAGTGCTGTACAACACATAACAAGCCAGATTGTGCCTAACAGACAGGCAAGCCAGCGCAACTGTGGGAGGCATTTTTGAAGGGGTAATTTAATAGGCAATACCTGAAAATTTTCCCCATGTGAAATACAGAAAAATAACCAAATGGCCACAACAAAAAGACTCATGAAACACAGGCATTTGAGAGCTCTTTGCATTTGCAGATGAATGGCATGAAAAATTCGTAATGTGTCATGCCTGGCAGTCCTTACCCAGGCAAAAAATCCTGGAAAACAATGGAAGTTTTTGCCTTAATAGGGAATTCAGCCCAATGGTGACAGATTGTCTTCCTGTACATAGCACTGGAGGTTTGAAGTTATATAAGAACAGAAAAACCACCACACTGGGTCAGACCAAAGGTCCATCTAGCCCTATTTCCTGTCTTCCGACAGTGACCAATTTCAGATGCTCCAGAGGGAATGAACTTAACAAGGGATCAAGTGATCCCACCTCTGTCACCCATATTCCAGTCGCCAACAAACAGAGCCTGGGAACACCATTCTTACCCATCCTGACTAATAAGCGTTGATGGAGCTATCCTACATGAATTTACCTAGCTCTTTTTTGAACATTGTTAAAATTCTGGTCTTCAGAACATCCTCTGGCAAGGAGTTCCACAATTTGACCACATGCTGCATGAAGAAAAACTTCCTTTAGTTTGTTTTAAATATGGTACATATTAATTTCACTTGATGACCCCGAGTTCCTATGTTATGGGAACAAGTAGATAACTTTTTCTTGTTCATTTTCTCCATACCGGTCATGATTTTCTAAATCTCTGTCATATCCTGCTTAATCTCCTCTTTTCTAAGATGAAAAGTCCCTTTTTTTAACCTCTCTTCATATGGCACCGGTTCCAAACCCCTACTAATTTTTGTTGCAATTTGTGAAACCTTTTCCAATGCTGAGATAGTAGAGTTCTACGTCTGCTTCAGATGATGGGTGTCTCTTCTTTCAACCCTGAACAGTTATCTCATTTCCTGAGTGCAAGCTCACAGCCTCTTTCATGACCTGCATATTGAGCAGTCACATATAATGCCTTCAGTCCTATTAATATAGCAGGTCTGGTAGCTCCCTCACACACTTGTTTGCTAAGTTGCCAGTTGACATCCTCAGCTAAGGAACTTGCCTGTGGATGTCAACAAAGTTACTTTCGATTTACATCAGCATATGTAAGGAGGGAAGTGGGCCAAATCTCTGATCCAAATTCTCTGCTGCTGTAGCTCCAATTTACCCAGTGTAAGGATAACTATCCCATCTCATTGTAGGATAAGGTCCTCTTAAGGCAGAAGTCACACCTGCTTGCTGGCCATCTTTGAGAGCAGTGCTGATTACAGACACATAAGAGTCCACTGAATTCAGCAAGGAAATTCCAACATCCATCAGTACTAGATCTGACCTACATTCTACCAAAAGAACGTCCAGTGTCAAAATTGTGCAGTATCAAAATTAATTTTTTCCTTGACATGGAGGTACCATAATGCCTCATCAAAAAGCACTTCTGGGCCAAGGGCTGTCAATAAAGCGCCTGCTTGTTAGCTGAACCAGAAGGGCACTCAGGAATGCCAGGCATGATGAAGAGTTGCTCATACACCTTTATAATTAAAGCAAGGCTACGTTGATCTGGACTTCATATTTGGAAGCATCCTTTACAGCTGGATCGTGCTGTACCCTAGGGGAACATTTCAGGATTCATGCATTTAGACCCCTGCTACATTACAGAAGAGTTTTCTGTGTCAGTGGGCACATGGAATAAAGAAGGGCAAAGCTGCATGAGCTTGAGGGAATGAATCTGTTCTAAGCCATGAGGATTTGGAGAGGTCCTGGTTTGTAATAAAAGTGTGCAGACTGCATGCAACAGGTCAACCTTTCCATCAGGGCACAGTTTGAAATCTGTGTTAGAACGAATTCTATTCCTACACCTTCCTCCACATCCTATGGCCATTCTTATGTTGTGGGAGCTATCACAATCTTTAGGAGGACCTGGGTTTTGGGTTTCTTCCTTGTTCACATGAACAGACTCTTCCCAGCTATTCAGGTGGTGCCCTGATGGAAGGACATGCCCCAACCTACACAATTTATCTTTTTTGTAAACTTGTGTCAGAGACGTAGCCGTGTTAGTCTGTAGTCTGCATCTCCAGATCTGAAGAATTAGATCTGCCCCATGAAACCTCATCACCTAATAAATTATTTTGTTAGTCTTTAAAGTGCTACATGACTGCTGGTTTGTTTTATTAGTAAACTGACTTTTTTTTACAATTGTATAAATAATTGTGTAAATAATACAACAATAATCCAAGAGATGGGTGCCTCCATAGTATACACAACGTGAGAAACCTCCAGAAGTCAATCCACTCATTTATCACTCTTAGAAAGCTGCTGTAGTTCAAAACAAGAATTATTTTATGGAAGTTTCATGCCTTGGATTATGGCAGACTAACTGATCACAAGTAGTCCCCACTGGCCTTAAAATCTATTAGCTGACTCTCTGATCTGCCTCAACTGTAGAAGCTGCAAGTCAAGTGCTTGCTACAAAATTGCCTCCCAAATTAATTATTGGGCCTACATCACAATAATTTCCTTCTGAAAATAAACATAGGTTGAGTCAAGTGAGAATCAGGAATAATTCAGATGAAGTCAGTGGGGTTACACCAAAGTAAAAAATAGTAGAACTGAGATTAGAATCATACCTGGTCACTTTGTCTTGTGTCCAAGCAGAGAAGTCAATAGGGAAATACCAGTTTATCTCAATTTACTATTTCATTAAGTACCATATTAGATACGGAGGGAAAAAACATCTTATTTTTTTCTCTCCAAATACTACATCTTTTCATTAGCGTTTGTTTGTTTGTTTGTTTGTTTGTTTGTTCTTCCCTGGGGTTTGGTTTGGTTGGGTTGAGTTGGGTTTTGGGCAGTGCCTTTTTTGTAAAAAATAGAGGAGCTGGTACTCAGCCAGCTCCACACCCCTCCCCACACCCAGCCAGTCCCATGGCTGGGGCTGACGAGGTGCCAGTACTCAGTACCAGCAAATACCAGCACAAAAAAGGCACTGGTTTGGGGAATTTTTAGTAAATGCTATATGCAAAATTGAGGTATGTTTTCCATTCTAACCTTTCTTTTTCAAAACAAAAAGCAGTCAAGTAGCACTTTAAAGACTACCAAAAAAAACCATTTTGCTAGTCTTTAAAGTGCTACTTGACTGCTTTTTGTTTTGATAGTGTATAGACTAGCACGGCTTTCTTTCTTTTTCAGCATCTTATAACTTTTCCAGCCCAATTCCTTATCTCAGATACTTAAAAGGACACGGTCATCTCCTTATGCTTTTGATTGCAAAAATACCTGCTTAGAAGTTATAATTTAGTAGAGAAATGAGTTTGGCCTTGAAAAGCCAAATCCAGTTCTGGTGCAAGCAAGGACTCCTCTGATGAAGTCATAGCTTGCTCACACCAAGTCTGTCTCTTTCGTCCAAATACACATTTAAAAATTATAAACATCCTGCTGAGATACAATGATGAATAAAGTCAATGGAGCAAAATTAATTTGCACCAAATAAGGATCCAGCCCATATACGAAAAATCCTGTCCAAAATGGGCAATACCTTCCCCCTGCCCCCATACTGACTGTCCAAGAATAATTATACTTTCCAGATAGTCTTAATTTCATCACTACACAGAGGATATTACAGATAAGTGATCATACTAAATGTCTGGTGTTTCCCTGATGGCTGCTTCTTTTCCAAGCATTACATTGATAGAAAATCACTACCTTGAACCCAGACTTAATTAGATATTTCATGGAGCTTTCTAATTAGAGCTTTCTAATTGAAATTCTTCATTTCTTGTTCCAGCGGTTAAAATAATATTGCACCAATCAATAGAAGAGCTGTAGTCACACATCATCCAAGCACTTTCATCTAATTAATTTTCGATATTCTAATCTATTTATAGCTGGAGATATCGGGGGTTCGTCAAATACAGCAGATGTGGCAGTCATTGGAGGTAAGAATTAGACGGTATTTAAAAATTTTATTAGAAGGAAAAAAGGCTGGGATTTTGTTATCTTCTAAAACCTCATGTTTGGTCAGCTGTTCATAGAAATCACAGCTCAGATACCATGAAATATTCAATAAAATAAATCAGAAAAATCCCAATGCAGCAAAACATTTCAGCACAGACTTAACTTGGATGATTAATTGGCTTAATTTTAAGTTTTATATAGTATTCAAGTGCATAAAGTTAAGCCTGTGCTTACATACATTGCTGAATTAGGGTGCCGGAGTTCACTTTTTCTCACTCTTTTTCAGGAGAAAGGGTTTTTGCTATGTTCTATAGAATCACTCTCCACCCAGCAGGTCTTGAAGGGTTAAATCTTCAATCAGTCTGTAATTTTGTACCTGTAGCCAATGGAGGGAAAAAGTCAGAGAATTTAAATATTTAATGGTCAGGGACCTGATTCTGATCTTATTTATGCTACAGGGAGTCAGGATTAACTCCTCTTTGAGGTGAATGGAGTCACATCCAGTGTGGGACTGGCATGAGAACAAAATCAAGACACAATTTTAGCTCCAACTTCTGCCCCTACAACTAATTCCCCTACTACATTGCCTGCACATAATTTCTTATGAGGGTCACACTTCAGTTCCAGAACTAAGGGGAATTTAAATGTATGGCCATGCCTTCTGGGAGCAGATTGAGATGGGAATGACCCCCTTATTGGACAAATATTCCAAGATCCAACTGGATGTTACGTGTTCAATGCACAGGGGCTGCCCGTCTTGCTGTTTAATACCTAAAAAAACTGGAAAACAAGGTGTAAATTTTTCCCAGTGAAGAGCATTAATCATTGGAGCAATTTACCAAGAATCATGGTGGATACTCTATCACTGATGATTTTTAAGTAGAGGGCTTTTTCCTAAAATATCTGCTCAGTATCTTGGGGCAGTTCTCTAGGTCCTGTGCAACTCAGAAGGTCACACTAGATGATCACAATCGTCCCTGCATTTAAATCCAAGCACAGTCCTAGCATTGGAATCTCCCACTTTGTGAAGCGATTAGACATGTTTGCTTCAGCAGGGTATGTCTGCGAAATTGCTGTCATCCTGGAGTGGGATGATAACAGTGAGCATGTGCCCAGCAAAACTCCCCTGTACCCCAAATTCCATCCATGGAAAGCCGAGGAGGTGGAAATGGTTTAGCCTTTCCCATACCCATATGTCTTTCACCCCACTTGCATCTGGAAGGGTTGCATGTGGCCTCTAGTCGATCATTTCCCTCTCTCATCTCTGAAGAAAACTGTTCTATTACCATCCACATCCATCTGTGTCCAGATGTCAGATCATGGCAGAACCTCAGTAATCAACTCTTTACTCAGCTGCACACATTTTACTCATACAAATGATGACAGTTTTCCCATATGCCAGAGAAACTTGAATAACCAGATGTTCTATTGAACTCTCCCTTGACTGAGCCAGCCCATCAGCTGGTTCAAATTAGGGTACCCTCCTTGATTAGAACTGTGCCAATTTATACCAGCGGATGATGTGGCCCGTCATTTTTACAAAACATGCAACAACACATTTCCAAGAGTTCCATTCACATGCTCCCCTACATTTAAACTAGCTAAAGTTGTCAGAATAAATGAGCAAGCCTGGTATGCAGAGAAATGCATTAGCCTGGTCTTCCGATTGTCATTGTATTTGTTCACTTCCCTGCTAACTTTCTTATTTCAGTAATTCACCATGGCTACCCAATTATTAGTGCAAATTAGTGATGGATTTCCCTCAGGTTCTGCCTTAATTTCAGCTTCCTGTGAACCAGAGGAAGGTAAATTGAATTGTGCTTCATCTCTTAGGCTTCAGTTCATCTGTGTCACATTGAAAGCCTATTAAAACCCTTTGTGTCAAGGGATACCAATGTCGTCCTCAAAAACTGATGAAGCCCCTGGTGGAACCGCATTATTACTGTATTATAAACTCAACTTGCTTTTACGAGAGCAAGTCTAGTTCTGAGAGCAGGAACTTCTGCCAACATCTGGCAGGAGGAGCTGGCTACATTTTGCCCATATAAAATGGCCTGCCATTGGACTCCTGGAACTTCTGGCAAAATTTTTCCCAGACCCTTGTTTTCATCACCCCAGTCTTATGGCCCTAGAGGTGAACTCAGCCTGACTCTTCAGTGAAGAAATCTCCTTGCATAAGTCCATCCATCCTTTTGTTCTTGTGTCCATCATTCAATCAGAGGTGGAATCAACAGCCTAGTGCCATGCAGAGAGTTCTTCTGCTGTCATGTTTTGGACCTCTGAGTGTAAAGAAAATGTCCCAGGGGATTATTTGTTGCACTTTTACTTACAATTCTCTCCTGGAGCTGCCCTTTGAAGATCATTCCCAAGTGCATACCATTAGATACTTGTCAGGCAAAGAGAGCATTGCCTTCCAACCAGGTCTGCAATGCAGCTGCTCAACAGCCCTGGTTTGCTACATCTGAAATATAAGTGTTTTTTTTTCTTTTCTTTTCTTTTCTTTTCCCCTCTTCTGTGATTTAAGACGTTCAGTGTTTCTCAGACACTTATCTAAGGGCCTCCTGGAGACTCAATGCATGGCAAGGAAGGGTGTGAATCTACAGTGTGGACAGATTTCCTCCCTGGCATGCCTCATGTTAAGCTTCTGTGTAGATCCAAACAGCTTGTCTGGCAGGACAGACTTTTTCTTGTGTTCGATGTTACAGGTTTCACGTAGTTCGTATGCTGTTGAAAATGGTTCATGGCCTTTGCATGGGGCAATGAGCACCTATCCTTTGCCTTGGATCCAAGAAATGGAACACAACCAAAGGCACAGTCTGTGCCCCTTCTATGCTTGGGGTTTGCCCAGTGGGTCTGCATAGTTCATTGACTCGCTAAGTGTGCTTAGTCCTTAGTATTGCCAACTCTCATGGTTTTTTATGACTTTTATAATACTTAGCATATTCCTTAAAGCACCAGCTTCTGGAGTCATGTGAAGACAGGAGAATCTTGGCTATCATTTGTGCAACAAAATAAGTTTCCTTGTCGTTCCTTCCCTGCAATGTGAATGCTTGGGTAAGAGATCCAGGCACCACCCAGCTTATTAGAAGAGCACCCACAGCCTGCTGCATATGTTTCTATTGGTGGTGCACATTTGCACATGCCTTGTTGCACATAACAAAATTTATTCCACCCATGGATGGAAAAGTGAGAGGGAATACCACTAGCCATCCTGGTTGCAGGGAAAAGCTTAGTTTGTAACCTAAATGCCCCCAACAGATTCATACCTCATAAATAAAAAGCCAAAATTTATTCTTATTTTTTTTAACACACCTGACTTTTAAACCAAACTTTTCATTTCACGAGAGGGGGACCTGACTTACGATTTTTGAAAAGCTTGGGGTTGACAGTGCTGCTTCCCCACCATCTCCTGCCTGGCCTCCACTCTGTGCAGCACAAAGAGCTCAGAAGTGCTCGGGAATGCACCATTCCCTATGGCATTTCTCATACTCCAGCGTCAGGAACTGCAGCAGCACAGCTTCGGTGCAGAGATTTTTCATATGCACTTGAAGTTGTCTGTAGGAAGCAGAGTTTCTGGTCCAGTAGAGGCATTGTCCACAGAGTTCCTTGTAAGCTCAGGTGAAATTCAAATGCTGCCCAGCTGATTAGCACAGTGACCACAGCTAGGTTTAGTGTTTCTCTTGGTGGTGCACATTCATGTCTGCACGGGTGCACAGAAAATTTATTTTGCACATGGATGGAAAAAGATTAGAGGGAACATAGATCACAACGTATTTCAGGGTCCTAGAGGAGCAAAGATCTGCACAGGAGTCATCATCTAGTGTCACTTCAGTGTTCATTAGAAACTGTGTTTGTCTAATTAGAACACAGGGATGTGGAAGCTCAGAAATCCTGATTAATGCTGCAGGGGTCTATCCTGACAGTATGTGGGGTGCCACCTTAGCAGCATTGCATTCCTTCAACTCCTCCAGAAGTCCCAGGGAGTTGAGAGCATTCAGATTGTTGAAAGATCAGTCCCACTTAAGAGAATCCCTTGGAAGTAAAAAAACAAAACAGCATTCTTTTTTCCCTTTAGATTGTCTTGTTTCTTCTCAGTTTTGGGATGAACTTGCAGCGCTTACCAATACAAGTATTGCCTGGCAACCAATTCATCTGGAAGCAATAAGTCTCAGTTTTTTGCAGAGATTCCTTCAATATTCTTATTCAGGCCTGGCTTTCTGACATTTGGTCCACCAAGACATTTGTGCAGACTCTATGCCTGCTTTGTCTGAGTGTAATGTGATCCATTATCCATATATGTCCCACCCTTCCCCACTGAATACTTCAGGTGACATTGTGCCTCGGTGTAAAACGTAGGTGATATATAAGAAGTGTGTGAGCGGTTTCCACCAGTGACAGGGTGGCCTAGTGGCTAGGCCCCCTTGCCAGGGCCTGGGGTGAGGGTCTTCAGCCCCATCCGAGAGTCTGTTGGATAAGTTTGGGGCATGGCCCCGAGAACCTAGTTTCCCCTCTGACGGGAGTGGGGTTCCATGGGAGGGGCTTCCCCCACTTTGTGCCTTGGGGAGGGTCCTGAGGCTCTGCCCTCTAGCGGCTGACCGGGTGGCAACTCTAGCTCAGGCCCTGCCACCTCAGAGCCAGCTCCTGCCTCTTGGCTGGTCAGCCTCAAATTGGACTGGCTTCCCTCTCTTTATACCCCTCCAGGCCTGAAACCGGCTGCAGGAGAACCGGGGTAGGGCTGATTGAGCCAACAGTGCCTGTTTAACCCCTTGCCTTGCCTGGCCTCCCTGTCACACTCTTACAAACAGCCATAATGGGTGAGAACAAATGTTCTTCTAGCCCACTATCCTGTCTTCCAGCGGTGGCCAATGCCCTGATCCCTCCCCTGTTACCCAGTCCCAGCTACTGACACACAGAGGCTAAGGACCACATTTCTCCTAGTCTGGCTAACACCAGTGATGGACTTATCCTCCATGAATTTATCTAGTTCTTTTTGGAGCCCTGTTAAAGTCCTGGTCTTCGCAGCATCCTGTAGCAAGAAGTTCTAAGGACTGACTGTGCATTTCATAAAGAAATAAAATATATAAGATTGCTCACCAAGCAATTCAATGGTTCTTCTCTTTCAGGTGTCATTGCAGCAGTGGCTGTTGTCCTGATTTGCCTGTTGATCGTGCTGCTTCGATATCTGTACAGGCACAAGGGCACCTACCACACGAATGAAGCGAAGGGAACTGAATTTGCCGAAAGCGCAGACGCCGCTCTGAAAAATGACCCGGCTCTCCAAGAGGCTGTGGACGAGAGCAAAAAGGAATATTTCATCTGAGGGTAAAAGGAGTCCACAACGAGACTGCCTTAGGGCTTCTTTTTCCCAAGGAAATCAGTCAGAAATGCTACTCTATGAAAGCACTGGGAGAGGGATCTTGGAAGGACGGAGGCGAGCATCTTAAATGAAATGCTACCTCTTCCCCCACCACTGCCATGGAGAACTGAATGCCAGATACTTGGCTGTTGATTTGATTAGCCCCGCAGCTGGTCACAGTTGAGTTCAGTATCAGATCAAAAGAAACAAAATCTGAATCTGAATGAGAGACCCATAATAGATAATGATATCAAATGTCAAAGCTCGACATTTGCTCAAAATAGCAGATGCCAATGGAAGACATCCTTGTAGAGTTAATGAGGCATCCGACCACATGATTACACGGAGCCACCTGAAAATGCATTTTCAATAGCAATAACACAAGTGTTCAAGCAGATAACAGCTGAGGTTAAAGGGACAAAAACTGGTCTGCTGTCCAGAATTCTTCCTCCTTAAGCGTGCACTTTTCCAGGTGTGACCTGTCCTCCCCATCCCTCTTCCACAAATACACCCAACACACACAAACAACAAGAAGTCCTGTGGCACTTTATAGACTAACCATAGGTCTTGTAGGTGTTTGTCTCTGTCTGACGGATTGGAGCAAATGTCACATGTGTCACAGGACTTTTTGTGGATACAGCCTAAGATGGCTACCCCTCTTTTATTTGCCAACACACACACACACACACACACACACACTTTCTTTTTAAGTCAAGAATGTGAGGAACACAAACAAACCCTACAGGAAAAATATGGAATGCTTATGTGTGAAGAATTTTTACTTTTTGCTAGCTCTGCATGGTGACTAGGGGATTGCAAAGTGTTGGAATTCATGGTATACAGTAGATAATGACGAGACTTAAGAAAATTATCCCAAATATCTATTAGGCTCCTTTCGTACACATAAAAGTGGGTCAATATTTATTGGCTAGCGCAGGCCTCCTGAAACAAATGCTGTCAAACTGATTTGGAATAAGAACTCTGGCCCCAGTGTTTATTTATTTATTTTACGTTGGAGAATTCTTTCAAGACTCTGCTCACATGTGGGGGAATTGAGCCTGAGTGCTGCGATAAATAACAGTTAGAGACGTAACTTTAATGCTACCCTGGAGCAGTTTGTCCATTTGAATCTCATTCTGCAGTATTGATTTTCACTCTGTCTTATGCCCCTCCCAGCTTTTTAATATGGCTTGGTTTCCATGGAGCCTCAGATATAAAAATTCCATGGAGCATAAGCTCTTAAAAAAATGGACGTGAGCTGTAAAATGAAAGATCCCACACATAAGAATTCACTGTGATGAGTTTCTTCATTCCAGCCAATTCTGTCTCACAGAAGTCAGCAGATAGTCATGGAAATACCATTAATTGTCCTCTGCACCTGTCTGTCACCTGCTACATTTATGTCCTTAATTGTCTAAAATAAGTGTGTATGGATGGGTAGGAAATAATTAAAAATAAAAGTGCCTTCAATCAGTTACACTGTTTTAAATCAGAAGTTTTCTCTGTGTTCATAGTTAAAATGTTAGAGAGAGAGAGAGAGAGATCTACAATTTGTGCTTCTACAACTTTGAGGGCTTCATCTTCACCAAAGATCTTGACTCTGTGGCATAGGCTGCCTGACTGTCTCCTAGAACGGAGCTTAATTCACTAACATTAGTAATACAACCCTAGAGGGAGAACAGATCTCCCAGAGAAAATACTTGAGGAATCAAGTGGATTTGGAGGAGAAAGGGGACAGTTGTAGCTCTTTAATTATCTCTTCAAGGTCACTCAGTACCTAGAGGGGAAGAGCTTTGCAGTAATAGAGTCCTAAAGATGGATTGTTGACTAATGTTGAAGCTTTCCTTTTATGCTTTTAACCAAAGAAAATCCAAAGCCTGACAATTTAGTAAAAGTGTGGGACCAAATTTCACCAACCATTGTATTGTCATTTTGTATCTTCCAGCCCACTCGATAGTAAACCCAATAGTCCGTCACTAACACAATTCAAATATTATGGAATCATGTACTTCACCCTCTTGATTTGTGTTACCACTTTAATCCTTCTACCTCCACTTTCAGCCCAGGACTAAAGCTGTGGGATTATTTGGGATGGGGGAAATTAATTAAACTTAGCAGTGGGAGACTGCTTGTGGGCTTGGATGCCCTGAAAAGGGGCTGGGAAAAGTGGGAGGAAAAGGGTATTCTCTTCTTGAATGTGCAAAATTCACCCACCTACTATGAAGTTAAATTCCCCATCAACCTACCAAAAATACATATGCTTAAGTCCTGAAAAAGCCCCAGAACCCAATCTGGAAACCATGTCTACATTACTTGTGGATGTGAGGGTGAGCAGAACAACTTGAACTGCAGCCCATCTTATACATGTGACGATGGGCCTCCTGCCCGTCCCCCCAAAAAAACTTCCAGGAAACTTAGAGGGCCCTAGTATTCCATTTCTTTAAGGCAAACTTCCTGAGTCAACTTTACACCCAGGCCTGGCCTCAGGACAAGGTGAGAAAGGTAGTTGCCTTAATTCCCATTCCTTCAAGGCCCCCTGCTCCCACCCATCAGACTCCTTGGGCCCTGTAAATTCTTTGGCTGGGCCTGTTTACATTCCCTTTTATCTACCTTGCATCTAGCCAACCCCATATCCACCATCCATGGCTGCTAAGGAGAATTTAATATAGTTTTGTTTGAAGCCCTCCTGGTGGGTGACTGGAACCATTGAGCAAGTTCTCATCTGAGCAGCCCATCTTCTGGATGGATCCATAGCAGAAATGAGGAGGTCCACTCAGGTTAACAGGAACAAACCATTGTTCATGCCTTGGGATTGTTATTAAGTGACTAAGGACCCCTGGGAAACCTTGACAGCTGCACCTGGGCACATTTTTCATTTGTTGGAAAGGATGGATGGACCACACTGATGACAAAGCCTGAGAGTCACCTGGAGTAGAGGGGTAGTGGCCATCAGATAACTAGTGTCAGTGGGTAGCCGGGTTAGTCTGTATCCTCAAAAACAACAAGATGTCCTGTGGCACCTTATAGACTGACAGATTTTTTTTGCCCATGAAAGCTTACGCTCTAAAAAAATCTGTTAGTCTATAAGGTGCCACAGGACTTCTTGTTGTTTTCATCAGGTGGTTGTTCATCATTACGGTGACCAAATCATCCTGTATTGGGTAGGACGGTCCTGTACTTGGGACACCAAAAAGGAGTCCCAACTTATTTTTTAAAGAGACAAATTGTCTCGTATTTAGGCCCTTGGGGGCTGAGGATGGGGGGTGGGAGCCCCCACAGCTGCCACTTCCTTGGGGCCCCAGGCTGGGACTGCTCGCAGCCACTGCTTCCCTGGGACTGGGGGGTGGAGAGTTCTGGCTCACCGGGTCTTGGTGCAGCTGGGAGGAGCAATCCCTCCCCCTGTATCTCCCTGTCCCATATTTGGGACAAGGAAATATGGTCACCCATTCATCATAAAAGAATGGTGCAAATTGGATTCAACAAAGTTAGGCTGATTTACAGAAATTGAAAATCTGGCTTGTTGTGACTAATTAGGCCCTCAAATCTGAAACAAATACAACTACTACCTTTTGATGATGGTGCTGTCAAAAAGCTGAACAGAACACAGTTCTCAAGTTGTGGTGCAGGGAGGTCTAGGTTGGATGTTAAGAAAAACTTCCACTAGGAAAATGGAGAAACTCTGGAATGGGGAGGTGCTAGAATCTCCTTCCCTAGAGTTCTTTAAGACCCAATTTGACAAAGCCCTGGCTGGGCTGATTTAATTGGGATTGGTCCTGCCTTCAGCAACGGGTTGGACTTGAACTTCTGAGGTCTCTTCCAACCCTAAGATTCTATGTCCTTATTAGGAGGTGACTTCGTTTTCAGTATGCCATTTTTTCCATATTCTTGCAGCCAGGTGAACAGTCTATATATGCAGTAAACACATCATCTACCCCATCACTAATGAGCTTTTTAGACTATTTTAGAACATTGTCTTTGGCACTACTCATGTTTTCAGTTGTGGTGTTTGCAGCGTCCTCTCAAAATTCAGGGATTTTGCCTTATTTACAAATAAGCTGAGCACCCAGAACAGAGAGCAGGGCAGGGATGTGAGGGGTCTTTTGTGTGACTGTTTTCGGATTCAAGCATTGCTTTGTAAATAAAGAGCAACAGGGAACAGTACCATGAGACAAGCAGCGCTCTAAGGGCCCATCATTTTCCGCTCGCACAATAGTCCCACTGTCTCCAATCCATTTGGCTTGAAATCAAAGCATTCCCAAATTCTCATAACTTTCTGGGCTAATTTGCAAAACTACCCTCTCTATAACCTACATGCCATGCTACACAGAGAACAGCCTGCAGTGCAGAGGTGCATCTGCTGTGGGAGGGGGAGGATTGTAACTTTTGATCCAAAATAGCTGATAGATTTTTTAGAATAGCGCTAAAAGTTTTCCATTCGTTATCCTCTCCCGTTATTCTGTAGCCACCAGGTCAGGAAGTAGGACAACATTTTGTATGATCAAATGCCAGCTACACATTTGGTAGAGAGCTGCACGGGGGATTATTTGACTAAAGGCTTTCTGTCATAAAATGCCACTTTGTCAAAATGGAAACTTTTTATGGGAAAGCGCTGCTTGTGCTTTTGATGAAACTTTTGGTAGGAAATTTTCTTGGGTCCAGGATGGAACTTTTGGTCCCAACTAGAGTCACTCTAGGGTAGGTCTACACAGCAAAGTTATTTCAAAATAACAGCTGTTGTTTCAAAATAACGATCCTAGTGTCTACACAACACAACTGCTATTTCAAAATAATTTCAAAATAGTGGTTGCCTTATTTTGAAACAGGTAAGCCTCATTGGCCGTGTCTACACTGGCCCCAAACTTAGAAATGGCCACACAAATGGCCATTTCAAAGTTTACTAATGAAGCGCTGAAATGCATATTCAGCGCTTCATTAGCATGCGGGCAGCCGCGGCGCTTCGAAATTGACGCGGCTCGCCGCCACGCGGCTCGTCCCGACGCGGGTCCTTTTCGAAAGGACCCGCCTACTTCGAAGTCCCCTTAGAACTTAGAATAAGGGGACTTCGAAGTAGGTGGGGTCCTTTCGAAAAGGAGCCCCGTTGGGACGAGCCGCGCGGCGGCGAGCCGCATCAATTTCGAAGCGCCACGGCCGCCCGCATGCTAATGAAGCGCTGAATATGCATTTCAGCGCTTCATTAGTAAACTTCAAAATGGCCATTTGCGTGGCCATTTCGAAGTTTGGGGCTAGTGTAGACGTAGCCATTCTGTGAGGAATAGTGCCTATTTCAAAATAGTTATTTCAAAATAAGTGCTGTTAGGACAGGGAATACAGTCTCTTTTGAAAAATACCTTAGTGCATCCAATGGTTCTATTTTGAAATAGGCTGTATGTGGTGTGCAGATGCTGTATTTCGAGATAGCTGAGTGCTATTTTGAAATGCATGTTTGTGTGTAGCAGCCTTATTTCAAAATAAGCTATTCCAGAATGGTTTATTTTGAAATAGGGCTGCTGTGTAGACATACCCTAAGCTACTCTGCTGTTTGAGTTCACTTTTGTTCAAGTTTCCACTCCAAACCAGAGAAGTTTTGAACTTGAGTCTCATATAACCGAGGTGAATGACTGAGCTTCCAGACTATTCTGCAACCAATGAGTCAAATGCTCTTTCTTCCAGGTTCTTCCGCTCAGAAAATGCAAAATGTCTTGGTGTCATCCCAGGGCAGAATGGGATATTTTTTAGAAATCTCAAAAATTGCAACAGGATGGGGTAACCCTTTAATGCCCATCTCTAATTTGGCATGGATGCTCGTGCTGTCATGTTCAATAATAACTCACAGCCATTGGTCCAGGAGAGACGACTTTGTATATAAACCCTCTCTTCCAAAGCCCCAGTCTTCAAAATGTATTTTTAGTGCCTTGGAAACTTTGTTTGGAGTCCTTAAATATTTGCTATCTTAACTACTGATGTTGTTGTGGAAGTCTTAAGGCTTTTTTCAAAATAAGATCCTGGCTAGTGTTAAGAAATGGTGCTGATAATTAGAAAAAAAATGTCTGAAAAGCTTCCTGTTGATGTTAGCGGGCTTCAGATTGGGCCTTGGAAATTTAAACATGCCCGATTGAAACACTGTGTTGTTTGTGAAGAAAAATAAAGCCTTTTCAAAGCCCATCCTCAAGTCTAGATTGAAATGAGTTTCATGGACACCTGTTTCTCTACTGGGTTGGCATGGTACCAACACCTATGCTTTTACTAGTGTTTAGGGCTGTGCATAAGTCACCCACACGCCTCTTGGGCATAGTTCACAGTCAGATGTAGTGGCACCTAGACGACTTACACAGAGAAAGAATGAGTCTTCTCTACAGTCTGAGCTGAGAGCCAGCTGGCTTTTACCTTGGACTTCAGAGGCTCATTCATAGGCCTGAGAATTTCCAGGTTCAAGTCCACCTGCTATTCCAAACTAAGTATCCTAGCATCTATACCACGTCCATTGCTGTAATAGGACTGTGAGTGACCCAGTTGTGTCACTTTGTCCCTACGCAATCTGCAGTGCCAGCAGCCACCTGTTTCACCCAGGAGGTTACCCCAGATGATAACATCAGCCCCTGCTGGCCTCATAATCTATTAACTGAAAGCCACAATTATTCCACCATTTCAACAGTTACTTTGGGATTACACAAGAGTAACTAGAACATCAACAAGGCATCAACAAGGCTGGAACACGCTTTGGAGTGTAGATTCAGAAATAATGCTCATTGGCTCCTGTTTGTACTGCTTCATGTGAGACAGCTGTGAATTGCTTGTCACAGTCACTTAATCACATTTATTCCATTAGCTGTATTGTTCATCACAGTGGCATGAAAACCACAAGCTTGCCGAAAGCCCCACCTTAAATACCACCCTGCCGTTTACATTAGATAAAAAGGACCTGCCATGCTTGGATCTTTTTATCAGCCACCCTGGATTTGATTTTTGTGCAATTTAGCTCTGTTTTAATGGTTTCTCCACAAGCATCTCTGGGACCAACCCCGCAGCCTGTCACCCTTGATTAGTCTGTGCATTTTTATGGTGACATACAGAAACATCTGGCCAGGTTTGCCCTCACTAACTCCTGATTTATACAGCTTGGCACTCCATTAACTTCACTGTCTCCATTGACTTAGTGGATTTCCTCTGAATTTACCAATTTACTAACCGTGTGACCATATATTACTTATGCAACCATTGATTACGTGGTCTTGAAGGGCTGGCACAAATATATATTTTCCCCAGCACACCTCCCCTCCAGCAACACGAATAGCAAAGAATAAATAAATAGCGAATGAACCAGATCCTCGGCAGGTGTATATCATCATCATTCCAATGGCTTCTGTAGACTTGTGACAATTTGCGTGCACTGATGATCTTGATCAATAATGTCAAGATGTTATAAAACAAACAGTGATAAATCACTTTTCTCTGGGGCTGGTGCTAACACTCATCACCATAGTACCAGAGGTCTAGTCTTCATGGCCTAGATAGCTCATATTTTGTCTTTATTCAGCTCCTGTCCATGCTGGTATGCCTCTAGTTTCAGTTACATGGTGCTTTACGTTGGAGCTAGCTGGCCTCTCCAGCAGGATAGTTTGAACCTTGACTGCTGTTGTTGATGTGCTGGAATTACTATCTCTTGGTTTGCAACAACTCATCAGTTGCCAATCCATTCACTCTGTGCCACATACCTTTCTGCATATTCTGAGCGTAGCTTCCTTATGTAACAGTCTAACAGGAGGGAGAGTTAGCTCAGGTGAAATAATAACAAACTCATTTGGGGCAGTAAAGACAAGCCATCCAAGGTGAAATTGGTATATGCAGAACCACAGGTACTGATATGGACCCCTTGCCCCCGCCTTTGCAGGAGACCTGAGGTCACACAAAATAGATATTTCATTTTTTGGCCCCCAGGAAAATCTAGTGATAGGGGTTTACATAGTGAACTTCATACTTTACGTGAATCCCAGCTTGTGCAGAAGAATAAGCAGCTGTGTGTCCAATTAGCATGGGTATGTGGACCCATCACCTTTCACCCACAGCCGTACGTTTTCATTAGCGTGGTATGTTTCATGCAGAGAAACCTGCAGTGCCTTAGAGGGAAGCATTCTCAAATTAAGAGTTTAGAGCCCTTTCCTTCAAAGCTTCCAGGTTCTCATTGACTTTCATATTCCTTCGCATGAATGAAAAAAGTGGAAGCTGAGAGCACGGAGCATTAATTGACAGGAAACACTGGCAACAGACAAGAAAAGCAAAAGGTATCAAGGAATAATCCATGGCCAGTTTAAACCTCATGTAGCTTAGTAACAGAGGTAGCCGTGATAGTCAGAAATCTAACAAAACAAACCAGCAGTCATGTAGCACTCTAAAGACTAAGAAAATGATTTATTAGATGATGAGCTTTTGTGGGACAGACCCAATGGGTCTGTCCCACGAAAGCTCATCATCTAATAAATCATTTTCTTAGTCTTTAGAGTGCTACATGACTTCTGGTTTGTTTTTTCATGTAGTTTGTAGTCCACACAGGCATTTAGTATTCAAAATCACAACTCTTAGTCTTTGTAATGTTGCAAAACCATCTGTTAACTAAATGAGTCATAAAACAGAACTCCTTATCATCTACTACTGTTCCACAAGGACTTCTCACACAAACACGTGCCTTTTCTGTATATACAACAGCTAACTTTTGTTAGAATTTACATACATCTTTAGATTCCTTTGTCCTGTACATAGAAACATTCTTCTCTTTCTTGTAAATGTTGATCACACACATAGGGTTAAAGACAACAACAACAATTCCTTAAACATATTAGAGGCAAATGAAATCCAAAAAATTGTCATAGGTCCAATAGGAGTTAAGAGTAGTAATACTGTCAACCATGATGAATAAAAAGAAAAAAATGGTGATTAAATATTTCTGTTCTGTGTTTGAAAAGAAGAAGAATGATGTATTCATGTGTCACAATGACAAGGAAATAATTTCTACATTATTAATGTCTTGGAGGATGTTAACTAGCCATATTTAAATTAAGTATTTTGAAAACAGCAGAACCAAGAAGTTTGCATGCAAGACAATTAAGAGAATTGACCAAGGAAACATGGAGGACTTTCAATAAAACAGAAAAAGTGTTAATGTTATGCCAATATTTAGAAAGGGTAAAGAGGACAACTCGGTAGCTATCAGCTGGTTAGCCTGACATCAGTCTTGAGCAAAATGCTACTATGGGATGCAATTAGTAAAGAATTAAGGATTAATGTCCATCAAGGTGGTTTTATGGAGAACAAGCCTTGTCCAGCATTATAAGTTTGCTGGATGAAGGGACATTTGATGACAAAATATACTTTGAGTTCGGCGAGGCATTTAACCTGGTCCCATGTGACAGTCTGATAAAAAAATAGCTTGGTAGAAAAAGCCCATATTAAATGGATTAAAAACTGGTTAACTGAAAAATTGCAAAATGTAATTGTACATGGGGAATCATCATTCTATGGGGGTGTTTCTAGTGGCATTCCAGAGGGCTCTGTTCCTGACCAGAATTCCACCCATTGTATTTATTATTCTTGGGAAGGAGAATTAGAATCCCTATATAGCTCATTAAGGATACATTAAATCAAAGGATAATTCTTTATAAAGACTGAATACTCAGCACATTTTAGTGTTTGCTTTCATCACTCTCTTTTTGTTTCAAGAATTCATAGCTGCTTGCAATGGTTTGATGTGATATTTACATAACTGTTTACAATTCAAATCTGCTTTAACCTGACAAAGAAGAACATAGAACAATCAAAGCTCATTAATATATGTCTCTATTTCATGGCTAGCTCTGATTCTTATGTCAAAGTGGACTATTCTGTTTTTAGTCAACAAAGTTATCAATCAAGTGCTTGTACTAATTGCTGTAGTTTGAAAGGAGTATACTTTTTAATTAACATGGTCAACTTCAGTATCTAAGGAGTGTGATTCCACATTTTTGTTCTCTTTTTAATGCATATCTGGAACTCTTGAGTTATGTCTACATTACTCCTCTCCTTTTGGAAGGTACATGTTAGTGAGGCAATTCAGAAGATGCTAATGAGGCACTGATATGAATATGCAGCCCCTATTAGCACGACTGCCATGTGTGATTCAAAAGTGCTGCTTTTAGAATGCATGCCACCCATGTAGTTGTGGGCCTTTCGAAAGTTCCCTCTGGACTTCAAAAGCCCCTTCTTCCTATTTGGTTTCAGAAAAAAGGGGCTTTCAGAGTCCGGGGGAGTCCTTTCAAAGGCCCCCATCTACATGGGTGGCATGCGTTCCAAAAGTGGCACTTTCAAATCATCCCAAGCCACCATTATACTAATGAGGTGCTGCATATTCATGTCAGCACCTCACTAGCATCTTCTGAACTGCCTCATTTACATGTCCCTCCTAAAAGGAGGGGGCTAATGTGGACATAGGCTTGGGGGAAGAATGAGTTTGTTGCTAAGGCGGAGTTGCTGGGTATGTTGTCCTCTTATGAGTGTAAGTCCAAAGAAAAGACCTCCAGTTTAGAGACCCTTCCTCCTTAAGAAGGTGAGCAAATTCAAGAGACAGAATGTTGCGGAGGAATGTGATGTCTTGAAAGGGCAATAGAAGCTTTTAGACCACAGCAGGATTCAATCTTCAAATCAGCAAGCAACCAACAATGCCACCAAGAGAAGACAAGCCTTCTGATGATGTCAGTGTGGACATTCGTGCTGGTATATTTACCAGTGCTAAGGCAGTCTGAACAAGTTTCTACAGAGACAGGCTCAGAAGGTGAGTGAGTGATTAGTATCGGTGGACGACATGCCGCCCATGCAACCCATATCAAATCTGAGGGCATCTGCTTTGTTCTTTCTTTTTTCTGATTTATGTAAAATATCAAGGTGAATTTACAACATCCCTAATTAAAACCCAATTTATTTTATTTCACCTGTGCATACTCATCTAGCCAAGTAAAGTCATCTTCAGTGCCATGATGCAGTTCTCCTAGACCACTGCTGAACCTTGTCAGCATGCATTCATCAACAACATACATCATCATACAGAGCTGCACAAAGGGTTCTCATGAGGGTCTCAGGAGACCTCACCTGGCACCTCTAGTCAGACATACTGCAGCCTTCTTTGTGCAAGGTTTTTTTTTTAAATGGGTGACTCAATCTAGAGGCTGCTACAATCAATGGAAAGACTCCCACTTAATCTAACAGGGGTAGTTTCTTCATCCTTGGCTTCTCTCTCACATGCTTCCTTTCAACCTGGTCTTGTTTCATATTAGCTCTGTTTTACTAATCTGGAACCCTGACACTTGAAACCACATTTTTTGGGTTTCTCTGCCCATCTAGTTTCAAGGATAACCCTGCAGTGTTCACGTTATTGAAACAACAAGAAGTCTTGTTGCACCTTATAGACTAACAGATATTTAGGAGCATAAGCTTTCATGGGCAAACTTATGCTCCAAAACATCTGTTAGTCTACAAGGTGCCACAAGACTTGTTGTTCTCAAAGCTACAGACTAACACAGCTACCCCTCTGTTACTTGTCACGTTATTGAAATTGCATACCATATGTTCTGTTTGCTCTCTGCCCATGTTACTCCATGGGATACATTAATTGAAGTACTTATAATAATCAGCCCTTATAATAATCAACATGCTTCTAAGGAAGCTTTTGATTAACGTTTCTATTTCAGCTTTAAAAAAAACCTCATGGCCCTTCAGAGGCACAGCTGTGCTGTGGCAAGGTGGAGAGGTCACACTCCATGGGCTACAGTGTCGCAAGTGCTGGGTATCAGGAAGTTATGACATCCTTAGAGTCAGAGAGGAGAGTGTTATGATACTCTCTCCAATGAGACATTCACCCCCTTGCAGTGCCTAATGAGTGCAAAACTGGTGGAGTGCAAGAACAGAGGCCATTGTAGGCTTTATTGATTAGCAAGCCCAGTATGCAAATCAGGACTTGCCCACCCATGACGTACCTGCCCATAGAACTGAAGTAGACTACACATCTTCATGGGACCTAATTTACACCTGGAGAAGCACTAGCAGCCAAATTCTCTACTGGCTTGCACTGAAATCAGATTGCTGGGAGTAAGATAACACAGACTCCGGCCCCTTGTTAGTGGCTTGTGTGTCAAGAACTGAATCAGTTGGACCAAATGCAGTTTGTTTTGAACCCTAGTGACTTTCATAAGCTTACCTCTGGCACGTATAACAATGGTGAAGGAAAATATCATAAGGAAAGGAACTGAAAAATCACAATAGGCAGCCACCTGTGTGGCCCCATGTGGCAATGGAATTCAGCTCTGCAAAATGTACTGCTCTCAGGAATAAAAAGAGATTCTGGATTTCCCACAGCCCCATAACTAATTCAGAAGAGCTATGGAATACATTACTGTGATGCATTTTACGCTTCTTCTATCACTACAACAGGGCTAGGAGCTCAGACGGAAAGTTCTGGCTGTATTGGCAAAGAAAAGGGTTCAGCCCTTATAATAATCAACATGCTTCTAAGAAAGCTTTTGATTAATGTTTCTATTTCAGCTTTAAAAAAAAAAAACTCCCCCCCGGATGGTCTTATCAGAGTTGGCTGAGTGGAAGCACATTACTTCCTGGCAGCTGGGCAATGATCAGCAAGATGTAATTGATCTTTAGCTTTCCAACATTTTAGGAAGAAAGTATCTAATCTCCCAACAGAATTCATAGCAGGATCTGTTGGAATCCTTCCCGTTTGAATACATACCGGTAAACTGCCAACCAACACCATGCTCGGTGTTACCAGGAGTGATCACCCATCCCACTTCTAGTACATCATCAACTGATCAATGGCATTTTTATCAGGGTCATATTGAATCCAAGCAACATGTTATATCACATTTCTATTAAAGTGTACTTCCTTCCAGATAACGGCTTGTATTCGATCAGCTTCTGTTGGCGAAAGAGACAAGCTGAAGAGGTCACACAAAGCCCGTCTCCAGGAAGTTGGGGCTATAAAAACTATTACCACACCCACTTCTTCTCTCTAATACCTCCGGATGCACATAGCTAGGACACCACTGCAAACAACATGCTTTACCGTGTCCATTTTCTCTTCCTTTTGCGTTCAGAAATTATTCTTTTATGAAGTGAGGTGTGATGCCCAGGCCTTTCCATAGCTTTTCTGATAGATCCTGAATTCCATGGTTAAACAGAGCAATGGGTTCCGAAGCTCCCCTCAGCTACCATCTATTCAGTCCATCCCTGGCACAACTTAATTTCAAACACAGCAAGGAAAGTCTCAAGCAGATTATTATCTCTCAGTGCTGCCTGGCAAAGAGGGGCAGACCGTTGAACTGCGAGTGACTCAGCGCTAAAGGGGACATGTGCAAATCCTTGCCTGTCAAAGCACAGCCTCTTGGTAACGTTAAGGCCACCTGTCTCCCCTTTCAGTGAGCTGCGCACAAATAATAATTTTAACCTTCGGCTCTCAGCTCCTTCCCCTAGTGGTTAATTAATGAATAAGTATTTTCATTCCAATGCAGGTTCAAAATCATCTTTGTGAGGCTTCCCCCCCAGCTGCATAATGTGCTTAACACACATCACAGCCCTTACCCAGCTCCGATGACAAGGAATCATCATGCCTGCCTTTGCAGATGGGAGACCTTTGCTAGCCTGGCCTTTGTTGTCAGGATGCTTTGCACACAGACCCAGTTCACCCAGTAAAGCCCTTTGTAATGAAAAGAAGATGCACAAGCATACGACAGGTGTCTGGGAGGTAAGCGTGAGGTAAGCATTTTCTAGCCAAAAGTTACCCGAGTGACCCTCCAGGGAACATCTTTCTGAAAGAAGACGTCATTCTCCCTCTGGATCATGTCTTCCATTTCCCATTGCTTCTGGATTAATCAAAGAGCCCCGATGTGCATTAAACAGCATTTCCCATAAGAAAAGCCTCAGAATATCTGCCGAGCTTACCTGAAATATGGACCCAGTGCCACAGAAAGCAGAGAGAGAATTTGTATGCTCAGCGGGTTGAGTCTCAAGAAGTTTTGCAGTTCAGCTGTGAATATTTGCACAGCCATGAACAACGCAGCTAGGCTGACCTACGTTTAAGTACAGCCCAGGCCTAAATGCATACCCCCATTTACCAAATCAAGTTCTTCCCTCTGATTCCGCCAACAGCCAAGGGAGTCAGTGTGAGGGAGGAGGGTGGTGGACAAAGAGAGTATGTGCCCCTGGAGCCCAGCTAAACAAAAAAGCCTGGAGCTCCCGCTTGCTGCCACTGTAACGGCAGTGGTGACTGGAGCTCTGGGCCTCTTAATTGCTGCTGGAATACCATCTGGCACACTCCAGGCAGCACTGAGGATTAGCAGGGAGGGAGCATGCCACAGTGTGGGCAACGCTAACATTTGGGTTCCACAGCCCCGCCCCCTTTGTCTGATGCCCCACCCCCTCCAGGGGCATGGAGCAGGGCCCCTCCCGGCTTTGCTAGGAGCCTAGCAAGGTCTGTCAGCATTACACATGGTCCATGGGAAGGCTTCTGCTGTTGCCATAGCTACCACAGCACAGGGCAGTGAAGTACCACGACGGATGGGAAAAGCTCTCCTGTCAGCATAGGTGGTATGTTACTAAGCACTACAGTGGCCCTGGAGCGGCTGCACAGCTGCAGCACTGCAAGGGTAGATGGAGGGCTTAGGGATGCTGTCCTGTGAACGAGGCCTTTGTCAAAACACAGCTTTGGTACAAGTAGAACTGGTTTCTGCACTGAGAGAAAACTGCCTTCTGCAACTGTCAGGCTCATCTACTCGAGGGGGCTGTACCAGTATAGTTGTGCTGACATAGGCTCCATAGTGTAGACATACCCCAGGAAGACAAAACTATCGCTCACAAAGATGGTATCCCCACTCGTCTAGAAAGCGTCCCTTTTCAATTTTCCCAAGTTAGAACTTCTACAGCTAGAGGGCAAATGCAGATTTCCACTGCAAGCCACGAATATCAGCTTCAGTGGGTCGTTGCTGTTTAGACACCAGACTTCGGTTTAGCCCTTACTAGAAATGTGAAGCCAGATTCTCAGCTGGTTTAAACTGCCATAACTCCACAGCCTTCAACAGAGATCTTCTGAGTTCAGAAGTACTGCACTAATTTACTCCTGCTGAGGATCTTTCCCATAAATCCACAGGAAAATTCTGTTCCAGATTAGAACGCAAATAAATCTGAGGGGTGTTTTTGAGTGTAGGCAGGGCGTGGTTATGACTGTAACTGCCCACAGGTGACAAGTATCAGAGGAGTAGTCATGTTAGCCTGTATCTGAAAAAACAATAAACAGTTCTGTGGCGCTTTATAGACTAACAGATTTTTTGGAGCATAAGCTTTTGTGGGCAAAGACCCACTTTGTCAGATGCATGGATTGGAAATTCCAGAAGCAGGTGTAAATACACAGGTACATAAAAAGAAGGGACTGCCAATCAAGAGGAAGGCCAGAGTTAATGAGGTCAATTCAGTCGGGGAAGATACGGCCCACTTCCAGCAGCTGATGTGGAGAAGCGAACACCAAGAGAGGAGAAATTGCTTTTATAGGTAGCCAGCCACTCCCAGTATTTGTTCAATCCTAAACTGATGACGTCAACTTTGCAAAGGAATTGTGGCTCTGCAGTTTCTCTTGGAAGTGTGTTTTTGAAGTTTTTTTGTTGCAGTACTGCTGTTTTTAAATCTGTTACTGAATGTCCAGGGAGACCGAAGTGTTCTCCTACAGGTCTTTGTATGTTACTGTTCCTCTGTGTCCATTTATTCTTTTACACAGAGACGGTCCAGCTTGGCCAATGTATATGGCAGAGGGGTGTTGCTGGCTCATGATGCCATATATTACATTAACAGATGTGCAAGTGAATGAGTGCCTGATGGTGTGGCTGTGATGGTGCTAGGTCCTGTGATACTGTCGCTGGTGAAGATATGTGGGCACCGAGGTTTGCTGTAGGGATTGGTTCCCGAGTTAAGAGTTACAGTGGTTTGGTGTACAGTTGCAAGTGAGAATTCACTTCAGGTTGGCAGGCTGTCTGTAGGCGAGGACAGGCCCGCCTCCCAAGGTCTATGAGAGCGAGGGATCATTGTCCAGGAGGGGTTGGCGATCACTGCTGATGCACTGGAGAGGTTTTAGCTGGGGACTGTAGGTGATCGTCAGTGTTTTTCTGTTATTTCCCTTGCTGGGACACTCTTGTGAGCAAATGGCTTCTGGATGTGTCAATCTGTCAAGTCCACAGGGGGACTCAAACCTGGACCTCTGGAGTTTAGCTCAGGGGCCTCTGCAGTCTGAGCTAAAAGCCAGCTGTCTCTCAGCTAAGGCAGCACAGGGGACTCATTCTTTCTCTCTGTAAGTGGTCTGAGTGCCACTACATGGGACAGTGAAGACACCCATTAGGCAGATGGGTTACATCTCCACCGACAATTTTAGCTGAAGTGAATGGATTGGAGGCTTACATGGCCCCATGCACAGCAAGTAAATAACATCCATTAAATACAGAAATGATCTGATCCTTTCTAAATGATATTTGGCATAGCCTTAAACCTGATGAAACTCTGGCTTTTGTTTTTATCTTTCTTACTAAGACAGAATGCTCTAGTAACGAAGAGACAAACTCAACTTCCATGCATTCTGTTGAGGAGAGATAGATATAGATATAGATATAGATATAGTGGAATAAATGAAAATCAATTTTTGTGCATTAATGATTTCATTAAATGAATTTCTTAAGGGTTCCTTTTCTAGGAAGGGGAAATCTTTATCAGACCTCTGGGAAGACAGCACAGTTTGCTTGGCAGGCTGGGAGCTGTGGGACATACCTGACTGCATAAGAGAGATTCTCATGAAGCTGAATCGTTTGGGCAATTAACACTCAAAGCAATTTTCACATAAGCTCTTGATATATGTAACTGTAGTGCTGCGTATGTAACAGGGTGACGTTTGCTGTCTGAAAACGGCTTTGGCGTACCTTCAGTCTGCAAAAGCTTATGAAAAGTGCAACACTCCTTTAGAATGAAGTATAGTTTGTGTGAGCCCCTCACACGCTTTGGCAGGGGATGATTTATGGCTGAGTTATACATGGTTCAAAAGCCTGATCCAAAGCTAGTGAAAGTCTCTAGAGCCGGGACGGGCAACCACCACTAGTGGGTGGGCTGCATTAGGGGACTTTCATCACTTCAGTGGCCTGCAGCAGCAAGCAACCCACTGGGATTCCACCTGTTGCCCCACAGCCCTGCCATCTCCAGCTCTGGAAGGGAGGGGGAGGAGCAGGGGTAGAGAGCAAATCAGGGGAGTCACAGTACTTTGAAAATGCTGGTGGGGGCTGGGGGTGGGGGATGCCTAGGAAGTGGAGGGCAAGAGGCACGTGGGGAGAGGGGCAGTCAGGGGATCCATGAGCCACAAGGGGAACCCCCAGTGCACTTCATGCAACCCACGGGCCACAGGTTGCCAATCACGCTGGACCACGAGGAGCTTTTAAGAGCTTTGGATCAAATCAATGAGAGCTTTGTGCCATAGATTTTAATGCTAAATGGAATCATCCTGAACATCTAGACTGAGTACCCCCATTACACCAGCCCTAGAAGCTAATGCATCAATTACCACATCAAAACCAAATTAGAGCATCCCTTAGAAAGGCACCCAGTCTTCATCTGAAGTCCATTATAGGCACAAATAGCAACAATTTACTTATGGCCAGGGAAACTCAACAGCAGATGTGATAAAGAAAAAGAACAGGGGTTTTTAATCAATCAAACTATTTCAAACTCATACTCCTGCCACAGTCCTCATTTTAGAAAACAACAGTATTACAGATCCAGGGTCATTTAACTTGCTGCCAGGGATTCAGGGTCCAATGTAATTTACCTCTGTCTCTGAAGTCCTGAGAACTATGAATAGTTGGATGGGTCTCGAATGCTTGGACATCTGTAGCAGTGCTTGCGTGGCCCACACAGGGATTGTGCCAGGCTGATAAAAAGGCTAGTAAAAATGGTATGTTGGCCTCAGATAGAAATGGAAAATAAAAAATTGGTCTAACTTCTGGTCCATAACTTAAGCACCTCAGGTATCACTAAGGTATCTTTTAATCTGTTAGAGACTCTTCCTCTAAACTTCCTTCCCCTGTATTTTTCAAGCTATTCATTGATGCAATACCAGGTGCAGTTACTGCATAGATAGTTGCATTTATTTTCTATTGTTTTTCTTCTCTCCTTTAAAATTAAATTGAATAGTGAATAAGCTGCCAGACAGTGGAGCTCTCCTAAACTGGGATAATCTTTCACTCTTCAGTGAAAGTGATCTTCAGATTCCAGTTTAAAGATGATTTGGGGAAGGCTATTTGGAAAAGCAAATGCTTTAAAGCCCAGTTCTGTCTTCTGAGGCACAAAGGACATGATTCTGGTCTCATGCTGTGATAATTCAGTTGACTCTGATGGAGCTTCTCCAGTTTTTGTTGGTATAATTACTATCAGAATCAACTCAAGGGTCTCTGAATTTATCATTCCATCCCAGGGCAGAACTGGGGCCCTGTCTTTGAAGGTCATGGGATTCCTCCTGACAGTAGCTGTTTACTAATGAGAGCTGGAGCTAGCCAGGCCCTTTAACAAGCATTGCACGAAGTATTGCTTTAGGAGTTAAGCATGTACAGTTGGGAGAGTTAGAGAGAAAGATGAGAAAGTCTAAGTGCACAAGTAGGGCTAATGATCACAAAGGATTTATTTGTGATTTGCACAACTGAAACTGACAAAGGGCTTTTTTAATCACTGACCTCCTCAGACAAAGCAAATTCATTTACAGCTAAAACACACAAAGCTAAAGGCAATCAATAGTCCTTCAGAGCTATTTTAGGCCTATCCCAATAGGTCCTAAATTGGGTAAAGCTTTTTATGTATGACCCTCAGCACTCTGCATGTCCCATTTCTTAAATCTAATCCACCTGAACTCCATTCCCCAGAACATTGCTATTATCAGGAAAGCAAGATGCCTGTAGCTCTCCTGTGGTTTGCAATCAAACACAGCACCTGAGCTTAGTTAACTCCGTGTGCAGGTTTCCAGGGCACGCACACAGCTAATCCGCTAGAGAAGTGACTTGTTCAGCTGCAAATAATGCCCTGTTTAGCCAATAGCCTCAGCTGGGCAGAAGTTATAAAAAGGACTTTCTTTGCCCAGTTAGGTAGTTCTGACAAGGGGAGGGAGATAGGCTTAGTAGCTGCCAAAAGGAAGGGGGCATTCTGAGAAAGTTAGCTTAAGAAAGAAATACTTTAAAAAAATCTAATGGAAGTGCTCCCTGACACAAGGAAAGCTTTGTAGATGTATGGACATTTCAGAGAAAAGGTCCGTAGTAAATAGGAGGAAACTCAATAAAGCTAAATGCAGAGCATGCCACTGAGGATGGAACAATTAGTTGCACATGTACAAAATGGCAAATGTCTTCCAAGGAAGGAGATTAGCCCTGGGTGATGCATTTCAGGAAATATTTGGGCAAATTGGAGAATGTCCTGAGAAGAGCAAGAAAGAAAAAAACTTAGCAAAGACCTAGAAGATGTGATCTGTGAGGGAAGATCTGAAAAAATTAGGCTTGCTTAAACCGGAGAAGAGACAGCAGAGAGGGGACATAGCTGTTCAAGTATCTGAAAGGTTGTTTCAAAGAGGAGGGATGTAAATTCTTCTTCTCAACATCTGGAGATAGGACAAGAAAGGGCTTAACTCGGAGCAAGAGGAGGTTGGGTTAGATATTAGGAAAACCTTGCTAGCAGTCAGGGAATAAATTGTCTGGGGAGGTTGTGGAATCTCCATCATTGGAGATTTTTAAAAGCAGGTTAGACAAACACCTGCCAGGGATGATCTAGTTAATGTGTAGTCCTCCCATGACTGCAAGGCACCCAACTAGATTAAGTCACAAGGTACCTTCAAGTCCTAGATTTCTGTGATTCATGTTACTATTGTATCTGCTTTGTTGGCGATCTCAAAGTTCAGTTCCTGGATGCACAGTTTAGGTATGTAGCTTGTCTTTCAACCTATCCAATGAGCCATCTAAACAATCTCTCTTGCTGTACTCACAAGAATAACCCCAGTGAAACCCAGGCCACAGGCAGGTGTGAAGCAAACAGGCTTTAGCTGAGCTATAATAAGAACACGTAACCAGTGCTTCCTCTAATTTTTTTCCATCTCTGGGTGGAATAAATTTTATGTGCACCAAGGCATGTGTGGATGTGCACAACCACTAAAAACACACACTGCCCGCTGTGGGTGCTCTGCTAATCAGCTTGGCAGCACACGAATAAATCTTGGGTGGCCTCCCAACCACTCATCTTACTGGGAACACTGCATGTAACCATAAATACACATTCAGTGCTGAGAATCTATTCATCCCAACTGAAACACTGCAACTTGAACAGGTACGTGGATATGAAATCTCAATAGATACATGAGACCAAAAGAACCATTTTAGCAGGAAAAACCTCTGGATCAGGGATGTTTGCTTATTGCTCAGAAGCTGTGCACAAGCAAATGATATGCTTTTATTATCAATCCCTAAGATTTATAAAGAGACAGCAAGATATTAATGGACTAAAAAGTAATTTTGATTCCAAAAATAACTCTTGGTAACCCCTAGTTCAGTGTAAAAGGCTGCATTTAAATCTTTGTTCTCACAGGCCACCAGAGGAATTCAGGTAATGTCCCAGTGCATAAAAGGTATTAAAAATAAATGTTTGGCTTTTGCAGTTTAGATATTAGCAAGCTGTTCCATCATTGTATGGTATTGATCTAGAAGTAGTTAGGCAAAGTCCTGCTGAGTTCCTCACAGGATTGGGCACCGTGACTTTTCTCTTGGAGTGACTGTCTTATGAAGCCTAGGAATCTCAAAGAACCCTCTCCCCCAAGTCCAAAACATTCAGGGCCAGAGCCTAGAATGCATTGCATTGCCACAGCATAGGGAGAATTGTCAGGATGCTATTTTGTACGCCAGTGTCCACTGCAGAAGCTTAGGGACTATAGCAGCTGGGGTTAGAAGTAGAACAGCCATCCTGGTATTTTGGCTCATCCCATGTGAAATGGTTCTGCACCAAAACTGGGGAAGCGTAAATGTAAATGTGACAACTTTGTCCTAGACACAGCGTTTGTTCTTTCTTTCTCAGTGTCTGCCCCCCTTTCCCTATTTTCTTACTAAGGCCAGGACTACACTAGACCAAAAAGTTCATCTCAGATACGCAATTCTATCCATGACAATTGTGAAGATTGACAATAGATCGATTTTTCTGGACATCCCCCCAGTGGGAGGTTGACTAGAGAAACTCTCCTGTCAACCTCCCTTACACCTCGTGACATTGAGGAGTACCAAGTCTGATTGTCGAGTCCTGATGTTTGATTTTGTGTGTACCCACAAGGGGCGCTAAATCAAACCCCAGAAGATCAGCCCTGAAGGAACTGCTGTTCTGCAAGTGTAGCTGTAACTCTCCCTCTAGTCAATCGTCCTGTAGGCTTTATAGGCTGCCATTTATGATCTGGAAGTAAAATACATAAAAGTGATGCTAATAAAGTTTGGAATGATTCACAGAAAGAATTTGCTGCTAAAGAAGCTACCAGCCTGGAGGATTATCTGTGTGCTGAAAGCCAATGTTTAACCATTGGGACAAATTACTAAGGGAAAGCTGTAGATTCTCCATTTCTTGACTTCTTCAGGTCAAGACTGGATGCCATTGTGGAAGAGATGGTTCAGACAAAACACGTTAAAGAGCTCAATGCCGGGCCACCTTTAAGGCCTGTGATATACAGGAGACAGAGTAGTTGATCCAAGTGTAAGGCCAATGAGTGCAGATTGTTGCGGGCAGAAGTGAACCTGCAACATTATGGGATACAACCTTGTGCCTTACCTTATGAGCTAAAAGCCAGCTGGCCGCAACCAAGCCTGTAGAGACTTCACTCTCCCTTGTCAGTGGTCTCAGTGCCTCTTGGGTTTACACAACGTTCCCTTTTTGGCCTTAAACCAGCAGTGGCAACCCACAGGCTAGATGCAGCTCAACAGAGTTTGCTAGTGGCAAGCCACAAGATGGTTTGTCCATAGACATGGTGGCTTGCAGCTTCTGGAAGCCATGGTCTGCCATTCCCAGCCAATGGCAGCTGCAGGAACCAGTGCTTTCCCATTGGTTGCAGCTACACTTGTCAAAGGTCAGGTAAACATACCTCTGGCAGCCCACCAGTGGCTAACCCGATGAACTGCATGCGTCTGACGTGCCTGAGGTTCCCCATCCCGCCTTTGACTCCATGAATCAGAAACATTTTGTCCGTCATGCTCAAAAGCAAAGCTTGCTCACAAATCTGAATTCCCTCTTTTGAGAGCAAGCCCCACGAGGATTCATAAACCACTACTCTCGATCAAGACAACTTCAAGCACACGACCCCATTAATAAGAACAATGCACATAGAATGTGTTCCCCTGCAATTATAGTAGCAAAGGCTCACAACAGTCAATGTCTAGGGTTAAATGAGGCCTTCAGGCATTGGTGTTCACATAGCTATTTACAAAATAACCTTACAGCTTCATAACTCACTTCAACACAGAAGCACTGCTTCTAATTATTCCTTTGTAGACTCCCTCAGTACTGATATATATAGCCATGTTAGTGTTGGCAATTTCATTCCATAGTGCCCCAGAGAGAACTGTCGGTCATTTGCACTGGCAATCTATGAACTGGGTATGTAACATTTTGGAATAGAAGAGGGCTATTTTAAAGACTAGAGCATCACATTTTTTCTCCTGTGTTTAGAGCTGTTTGTTTGAATCAGGTCAAAGTGAAGAGGAGAGAAAATGTGTTAATTTCATGCCAATATAGTTAAGAAAATAAGGACAAATATCCGTGCAGTTCAAAAGAACCAAGACGTTCGAGTTTGCAGCAATGCAATTCGCCATGGACACACCTCCAACCTAGTTCTTCATCTGAATACAAAGACTTTCAGTACAATCTTGAAAGAAGATACAAGAAAGAGCTTTAATAAGTAATGTGAGGTGAAATATGTTCATGTGCCATTCAAGTTGGGGCTATTATGCCTTCCTTTCTCTCTTTCCTTCTTGAACAACACAAACATAAAGAAAAATTACTTGAAATGAAACATACAAGTGTAGCCCATTACTATTAACTTTTTGTTATTGGGCTCTTTGAGGAAAGATTACATAGACTGGCCCTTGTCCACATGAAGAATGCAGGACATATTTTTCTATAGCAGCTAAGTGACAGGAAAGGCTAGTGGGGTGAAATTAATTAAGCAATGGAAGATTTAGAATCATAGAATTATGGAATTCTAGGGCTGAAAGGGACCTTAGGAGGTCATTGAGTATAGAAAGGATGTGGATGCAGCCCCCTTCCCAAAGTTGGATCAACCCCATCCAAATCATCCCGAACATGTCTATGTCGAGCCAGGACTTAAAAACCCCTAGGAGTGGAGATTTCACCACCCTGCTTGGTAATGCATTCCAGTCCTTCACCACCCTCCTTGTGAAATAATTTTTCCTCATCTCCAACCCACACCTCCCCCTCTATAACTTCAGAACATTGCTCCTTGTTCTGTCATCTGTCACCATTGAGAACAATCTCTCCCCATCCTCTTTAGTGTCCCCTTTCAGGAAGTTGAAGGCTGCTATCACGTCACCCCTCAGTCTTCTGTTCTGCAAACTAAATAAGCCCAAATCTCTCCGCCTTTCCTCATAGGTCACGTGTTCCAGCCCCCTAATCATTTTCACTGACCTCTGCTGAACCCTTTCCAATGCGTCCACATCCTTTCTATACTGGGGGGCCCAGAACTGGACGTCATACTCCAGATGAGGCCTCACCAGAGTTGAGTAGAGGGGATTAATAACTCACCTAGATCTACTGGAAATGCTTCTCCAAATGCACCCCAATATGCCATTAGCCTTCTTGGCTACAAGGGCACACTGTTGACTCATATCCAGCCTCCCATCCTCTGTAATCTCCAATTTCTTTTCTGCTGAACCACTACTTAGCCAGTTGGTCCCAGCCTATAACAGTGCTCAGGATTCTTCCGTCCCAAGTGCAGGACTCTGCCCTTGTCCTTGTCGAACCTCATCAAATTTCTTTTGGTCCAATCCTCCAATTTGTCTAGGTCACTCTGGGCCCTATCCTTACCCTCTAATGTATCTACTGACCCCGTAGTTTAGTGTCATCTGCTAATTTGCTAAGGGTGCAATCCATCCCCTGATCCAGGTAATTAATAAAGATATTGAACAGTACTGGCCGTAGACCTGATCCTTGGGGCACTCTACTTGAAACCAACCAGACACTGAGCCATTGACCACTACCCACTGGGCACATCTGTGAAGCCAGTTTTCTATCCATCTTACAGTCCAGGTGTCCAATCCCTGCTTCCTTAAGTATAGATTAAGAATGCTGGACAACAATATTGTGGAACACTGTATCAAAAGCTTTGTTAAAGTCAAGATATATCACATACATTGACTTCCCATGTTCACAGAGCCAGTTAACTCATCATAGAAGCTAATCAGACTGGTCAGGCACAACTTGCCTTTGGTGAATCCATGTTGACTATTCTTTATCATTTTCCCTTCTTCCAAGTGCTTCAAAATGGATTTCTTGAGGATTCCCTCCATGATTTTTTCCAGGGACTGAGGTCAGGCTGACTGGTCTATAGTTCCCTGGATTGTCCTTCTTTCCGTTTTTTTGAAAGATGGGCACTACATTTGCCTCTTTCCAATCATCCAGGGCCTCTCCCAATTCCCCATGAGTTTTCAAAGATAATAGCCAAAGGCTCTGCAATGATATCTCCCAATTCCCTCAGTACCCTTGGATGCATTAAATCCAGACCCATAGTTTTATGTGCATCTACCTTTTCTAAATCTCTCTGAAGAGGTTCTTTCCCCACTGAGAGCTGCCCACCTCCTTCCCATACCACATTGCCTAGAGCTGTAGTCCGGGAGCTGACCTAATAGGCTAAATATCAGCGAGATCTATGGAGTTAAGTTCTGGAATCTCCGAAATGAGATTGTAAGTGACTTCTTTCTTGGGATAATAAAAAGATGACTGGATGAAATGGACTATGGAGGACAATTTGGGAAGGACACTGAGCAACGGAGATAGAATAGGCATTCAGTCAATTAGGCTATCTCTAATTTCTATGAACAACGTATTATTACTATACATTGCTCTTCATCCCAAAGCATATTAGCAGCACACACTCACTTTGTGATGCATAACAAGTTACATGTAGTTATGGGCAAAGTGGTTCCTTATCACGTCAGATTTGTCTCTGACAAAGAAGTGTCTCTTGGCTAATAGATGTTAAGAGTGCCTAGCAATAGATCACAACGTTTTAGGCTAGTCAGTGGTGAAAAGTGTGCATCTTGATGGTTGCCAAATCACGACCCATCAACTTCTGAAAATCTATGGTGCACTTCCAGGTGATGTATTGAGAGCAGGCTGGTCCTGTGATACAGGCTCCCCCTCCTCGTTTCCAGGTAGTTAATAGCATTTAAAACCGCTAAAAAGCATTATATGCTTTTTGTGAAATTTGTTGCCACGTGAATGTTGTTTGATTGACAACAGGAGGGGAGATGATCCACTTTCTCATGAATTGGAAAGGCTCTGTCCCTGAGACAATTGCTCTATTAAGACATGGTCAACAATATGGTGATTAAGAACCCCTAACCAACGGAACTTAGAGGCGAGAATTAAGCAGGCAGAATATGTTCCATGGACTTTGGCAAGTATACAATGGCTATCATCCTGACTTGCTAACTGAGCCAGGGGCTTCTTTAATGATCCCCTATGTACGAAGATTTGGTCTTACATCTCAAACAAAAGAAGGACCCAAACCAGAATTGTACCTCTAACTCTGTATTAGGGTCTAAGCTTCATACACTCCACTTACATGTTCTGAAGCCGTTTCAATGAGTCTGTACCTGCATAGTCAGAAACACTGCTTTTTGTGTGTTTGTACTTGCCTGTACTGAGTACCGGCACCTCAACCATCCCTGCCCTGGGATTGGCTGATGGGAAAAGACTGGGAGATGGTGATTACCAGCATTTTTTTTTTTTTAACAAATAAGGTACTGGTTAGTTGCAAGTTCACCCAACTGTCATGCAATGTCATTTTCAAATTAAAGAAGCAAGTTCCAACTTGGTAACCAACTTTTAACTGCCTGTTTGAACAAAGGCATGTTAGAAAGCTCACATGTTGCCAGGCATGACATGCAGGACTGAAGTTATGAGATTTGGAGCCTGAGTTTCATATGCATTGCTTTCAGTTGCAGAAGGGGGGGGAAAACATGTGAAATGGAATGGCTGATTTGGATGTGCAATTATTTTGTTTGTTACACAGATCAGCTGTCCTTGTCCAGAAAACAGCTGTTGTATGTCTCACTGTGTTTGCACACACTAGCAGGTGATCTAACTTGAGGGTGACCAGAAAGCATGCATGAAATTCAGTGCCCTTTTTCTCAGTGATGGCACAAAGGCATATATAAGACAAAGCCCCTAATGTCATGATGGTCCTGATAATATGAGGATCTCTGGTCATCCTATTTGACATGCAGGCTAGGTTCATCACTGTAGACATATTT
The DNA here is from genome assembly GCF_033958435.1 of Carettochelys insculpta. Taxonomy (NCBI): domain Eukaryota; kingdom Metazoa; phylum Chordata; order Testudines; family Carettochelyidae; genus Carettochelys; species Carettochelys insculpta. The sequence continues at coordinate 70,511,713 of NC_134144.1, forward strand.
TAACAGATAGAATGGGGCATGTGAATTTTGGAAAATTAAGTGAAAAATTTCCTATTACTCATACACCGTAACTTGGTTTCCTCATACCATGGTTTCCCACAGACCTCTGCTAATGGATTTCGGCTGTAAATCTTTCACCGTCACCATCTGTAAGTATCATTCTTCCATGAGAATGATCCAGACCCCAGTGCAGGCAAGTCAAAGGATCCCATGGACTTCAACGGACAGAGAAGACCAGACTCTCTTCCCTCTATCAAACCTTCACAGAATTTTAGGCCATAATACCTGGCAAAGTCTATAGCCATGGGGTTGAAGCAACAGGGCTCAGAATTTCCTTGCTCTTGTGAATTTCAAATATTTTTGACCTTGTTTCGTAGGATTGAATGCAACCCAACACACAAAACATCTCAAAGGATTCAATACAAATAGCTGTGATGGACCTGGCATGATAACAGCCTTGGGCACCCACCTGGAGTCTGGGCTGTGCATTTCAGCCACCTTCGCTATGTTCTCCATTACAGTATGATTCTTAAGCTCTCCCTTTTGGCAAGACAAAAAATGTCTGCTTTCCACAGAAAACTTGACTTTTTTTGGGGCGACAATAAAAGACTCAAAAACCCCAAATCTAAAAATTTCAATTTTAAAATGATGCTGCAGTGCCTTCTGGGTGCACCATGCTCTCATTCTCCACCAGGGGCTAGGATTTCCAGATGGACTACATTTCCCATGATGCACTGTAGAGCCTCTCACTAAGGCATCATGCAAGTCATAGGCCTGAAATATAGCACATTACTGAAAGTATGGGAGTTGCTGCTATTGTGTTTTGTAAGGTAGCTTTACTGTCGTGCTTTGTGACTAAGTAAACCCTGCTGCTACAGAAAAGTTTAGTGGTTCAGCACTCTTTAGCCTCCTAAACCTGAAAGATATCAACACAACTCACGTTAGTACATTTCCTTCTAAAAATTCTGCTTCTATTTCTTTGCCATAATCCCATAGCTGCCATGAATATGGGATGTAATTCTACCACACAGATTCTGTCAGAGAACATTTCCCACTAGCACTTTAACCATTAGCATCCTACGCAGGCCCAGGAAGTTATTGCTTTGTTTTCAATATGGTTTTGTTTAAGTGTATTTGAGTGCTGGGGATATTTTGCTTCTTGATATATATGTTCTTTTTTCCACAAACTGTGCTATAAAACTGCCATCTGTATCTAAAACATGTAAGAAGGACTCTGGGGTTTTTCTCCCTGGAGAACTCCGTTCTTTATGAAACCCTGCATAAAATTCATAAGGGTTTTTAATGATAAATAAATAAATAAGAATAAATGGCTTTTTCAGAGTAGTTAGCCATTCCTCAGCGCACTGTATCACCTGCCTTGTGATCTTGCTACAAGGATAGTAATACTTTGTTCTGTTGTATCATTCTTACAGGTGGGCTTGTCTACACTTGCCCCCAACTTTGATGGGGGCATGTTGATCAGGGCTAAGAGAGATTACTAATGGAGTGCTGCAGTGAATATACAACATTATAGTAGGCATGTGTGGGTCTTCTGCCTATTTTACAGATGGGTGAAAAGAATCTGTTTGACCCAGATCCTCAAATATTTTGGAAGATATGGGCCTTCACAATTCAAACAATGAGTCAACTGATTGTGGCACCGAGCAGCCATCCTTCCTTCGTCTCCTTTTGTCTCTCAGTGTGACCCTACTAAGAAATCCACAAGATGACGAGGAGGAGGAGGATTAACGGAAATACAATAATACCCAGAAATCCTCATCAGGATCAGTGTTCAACAATGTATAAACCTATTTTAAGTATAGCCACAGCCTGAAAAACTTTCTGGTCTAACTTTGCCCTTCTTCCTGAAGATCCGGGGGGCATTGCCTTGGTTTCAGAAAGGAAACACTGGAGGATGTTTTCAAAAAAAATCATCTTATCAAATGAGTAGCTGCGGACAGAATGTAAAACACTTAGTTGTGACAGGTTATGACATTTGTATCTGTTACGCTCTTAATAAAGGTCTCCCTTTAGGGCCTGGGGCAGTGGGTAGGTACCAGACACAGTAGCAGAAGAGGGTCTAGAACACCAGAGTTAATATCACAGGTCTGGTGTGAGGCCGGAGACCCAGGCAGCATTAGTTAAGACTTTGCTAATATAAAGCAAGGCCAGGGAAGTGAGTAAGAGACAGGCCTGAAGAGGGATGTGAGGGCTGGGGCCAGAGCCCTCAGTGGGGGTTCAGGAGCTGTGGCTGGGCCAGAGCCCACAGCTGGTGGCAATGGGGGTAGGGGGTTGGAGGAGGCTGCATTGAGTCTGGAGGTAGGGTCCCAGAATCATGGCAAAGGCAGGCTGGGGGCCAGAGGCAGGGGACCTCCATGATCCAGGAAATCCCTTGTTCGGGACCAGTCAAGTCTCAAGGGTGCTGGACATGGGAGGTCCAACCTGGACCAAGAAGTCCTAGGCACAGGCCATAAACATATTCCAGACTGATGGTAACAGAACACCTTGTTAGGAGTCACCTTGGTGCCAACACACCCTCCAGAGATAATAGGAGCATAACCACCCAGATTCAGGATGGGGTCTAAAATGACAGAATGATGGACAGAGATGTTTTTAATTGAACCACCATGTACAAGTAATGAATGAGGGATGAGTGGGGTACCTACATACTCTTCACCTCCTTTCATACTACACCAGAGCCCAAAGGTCAGAATGAAATCCTGATGGCCGTACAATACTCAGTGTGATCACAAGGCGTGGAGAGTTGCCATTACACACCTCTTCTTTGGCTATAGATTGATGTCTGACTTCAAATTTTAGGCATACCAGGCAATCATTTATAGACCAGTCCATCATGTCATCACCTTTGTTTCTGTTTATGAAGCTTTTCACCCGTAGCTCTAGGTAAACCATTCTGGACAGGCCGCCCCAAATCCAGGACATTCCATTGCTTTTCAGTTCTTGCATAATCCTACAGCTGGCGATATTTCCTTCTCTGTTCATTCTTTGTATTCCCCATGGGGACAAAAGCTGTTATATATATGGAAATACATATCTTACAGAGCTGGAAGTGACCTTGAAAGGTCATTGAGTCCAGTCTCCTGCCCTCTTTGCAGGGCCAAGCACCATCTCTGACAGGTGTGTGTGTGTGGTGTGTGTGTGTGTGTGTTTTAATCTACTTGGCCCAGACTCCTCAGTGGCCTTTTCAAGGATTGAGCTCACAACACTGGGTTTAGCAGGCCAATGCACAAAACACTGAGCTCCCTCCCCCACACCTTTTTGCACAGACAGTTACTGATCACTCATAACCTCGCTTCCAGGGCCAAGCGGTAACTCTCATATTCCTGTCAAACACAGCATTTATGCTAGGTCCATGTGGCCTGTAGTGGATTACAACATATGCTTTAAAGACTAACAAAATAAATTATTAGGTGATGAGCTTTTGTGGGGCACACCCACTTCCTCACATCTGGAAATAGGTTTTCATTTCCACATCTGAAGAAGTGGGTCAGCCCCACCAGAGCTCATCTCCTAATAAATTATTTTGTTAGTCTTTAAAGTGCTACGCGACTTTTTTGCTTTGTGAAGATACAGACAAACCAGGCTACCTCTCTGTAAAATATACTATATATCACAACATACCTATTATTTAAATATCAGTGCTTTGCGATAAATCCCACTGAGCAGAAATCCCCTTGCTTGCTAATGAGTATCTAAAAGTATCCTGTGCTGCCCCGAGGGGAGCTTGTCTCTTGAGCAGAGAGCAGTGCTGTAGAAGTGAAATGCTGCTTTATTCTAATCAATCAAATAAAAGGCTTGGTGCCAACTGCACAGAAACCGTCGGAGTGGAGAGGAAATGGAGACAGATGCCATGCTGTGCTTTGCTGTGAGGAGCCAATGAGGGTCTTGTGGGAAGCTGATGCAAGGAACCACCCAGAGGAAATCATTTGCTGGTCACAGCAACAGCAGGTTGCACTGGTCTGACTAACCCCAGCAGTTCAGCTATGGTGAGGTGAGTGCCATCTTTGACAACTTCTCTGTTCAATAAGACTTTACATAAACTACCTTTGCACGTTTCAGTGGCGTTATGCATTTTCTCAAGTTCTTTTTGGTAGCTTGCGTGGAAATGTTCTGGCTTGGGCAGAAGTGGTTTATTGCTGTTATTTTTGGTGTCTGCCTTTGTCACACATTGGAGTAAATTCCTAAGACAGAACTACACCATGGAAATGAGACATTGGTGTTCTTCTGGGGTTCCTGAGGAAAGGAATTACCCGCATGCTGTTTGTGAAGCTTCCTGTTCCAGGCCTGGTGCAAAGATGCATATAAAAAAAATTACACTCATATACCCAGAATCCCCATCATGGGGGAGCCAGTTTGTGAGGCCCTGGGCACCTGCATTAGCTCAGTCAAAGGCCAGCGATATACCAGGTTATGGAGTTCTCTCTCATTTCTGTCTTCTCCTTTCCCCTCTCGTATCTACAGGTGTCTCTATCTGAAACAATATTTCAGCCACTTGTGCAAATTCAGAAGATATGCACTTGGAAAGAAGGAAATACAAATGATTAACAAGATAAAGCAACACAAAACTCCCCAGTATTCAGTGCTTTAATAATACACATAATACATAATACAATATACATGCACATACACATTGACGAAGTAGGTCTTTGCCCACGAAAGCTTATGCTCCAAAATACCTAACAAAATAAAGCAGCAGAAATGTAGCACTTTAAAGAGTAAATTGATCTAATGAAGTGGGTCCATCCCATGAAAGCTCATCACTGATTAAATCATTTTGTTAGTTTTTCAAGTGCTACATTTCTGCTGCTTTATTTTGTTGGAGTAAAGATTAACACGGCTGCCTCTCTGTTACTGTTCTTCAAAATATCTGTTAGTCTATAAGGTCCACCAGGATTTCTTGTTGTTTTTAAAGATCCAGACTAACTCGGCTACCCCTCTGATGCTTTAATAACAGTGTCCTTTGCATTCTATCCAAGAATGTCCAAGCATCATGACCAGCTTGTTTGAACTCCCTGGAAGATCTGAACAGCGTCTTTCCTATAAGGATCTTCAAGTACTTTCCCACCTCTTTGACAGAACAGTATGACTTTCTGAAGACCAGTAAATGAGACTATAGCAGACCTAGGAACAGAACTGAGGATATCATGACTTTCAGCTCCTGTTTTAACTCCAACTCCAAGTGGGTCTGTCCCACGAAAGCTCACCGAATAAACTATTTTGCTAGTCTTTAAAGTGCTACTTGACTGCTTTTTGTTTTGATAGTGTATAGACTAGCACGGCTTCCTCTCTGTTACTGTTTTAATGATTGAGCACTCTCACATCCCTCACCTCTGTATGAATGTAAACGGAATAGACATTTCACCTGTAACAACATTGCAGCTTCGTGTTGCATCACTACACCCAAGCAAGCTGTTTGTTTTTCATGATTTGGCACCTCTGAGGCCACAGAATAAGCAATAGTAGTCTTAATAAGAATGACATCAGAATCAAATACCCTATAATACACGTGCAAACTCAACACAGCATGTGACTTCAGAACCTCCTCCAGAACCTCTTGATGTCAATGGGATTTTTTTCATTGACATCCGTGAACTTTGGAACAAGCCCTAACAGAGAAACTTTCTTCATACCACATAGAAAAGATACATTTTTTTTTCTTTTTTTAAAAAAATCTTTTCATTTCAATTTTGAAGTTTGATATTACGGCCTTATGCAACAGTTCCAAAAAGGCAAAGTTAAAACAAAGCACTTAGAACAACCTTGCTCTTTCCAGAATTTTATTTTGCAGGGAATTTCAAAGGTTTGGGGTTTTGCTCTGATTTGGAGTCTTGGTGAAACAGAACTCCTCTTCTCTTCTCTCTCTAGCTCTAATGAAAGTGAACAGCAAAGTAAAGGGAGAGAAGGAAGAAAGCACCATACTGTACCTTCATGCTTAAATTCGAGCTCCCTTTTCGGATAAAGGGGCAGCTCAGCAAAAAAGGGATGCCACAGTATGACCCCCAATTCTTGACTGTGGTTTCAAGCATTACAACCTCATAGAAAGTATCATCTTCATTGTTAACCTCTCTCTCATGTGCACGCACACACACATTGCCAGATGGAGATGCTAAGTATAAAGCCACAAGGCCTGACAAACTCCCTTTCTTTCTGCATTGTTACACGAGGGCGATCCAATTGACTTTGCAGTGTGAAAGCTCAGATCCAGGCAGGAGTGTCTCAGGAGTGTGCATTTTTCAATGGCTGCCCAACCTTTTAGAAGAAGCCGATTCCCCAGTGTTATCTCAGTGACTGATGTAGAATACAATGAGCAAGAAGTAGAGCTGAACCAATGCATTTTATCTTAGGGTTCCAGTCTCTAAAAAAGCTCTTAGAGACTCATACTCCATTGAGCAAACGATGCCCAGCCCAGCACATTCACTGACCACATTCCTACTGATGTAGCTAAGCCTGGGAAAGCCCTGGGTTTTGTTCCAAGAGCAGCATCTTAAGAAACCACCTGCTCCCTCCCTGACCCCCTTACTTCAAAAGTCTCATGGCCCAATGACCCTCTAGAATACCCCTTTTTTAATGGGAAGAAGAGTTCTTTTGAAGATGGGGTTTACTTTCAAAAGAGACACGTCTACACTGCTTTTCTTCAAAAGAAGAATATGCAAATGCGGTGCCTGATATGTAAATCTGCACCTCATTTGCAAGTTTGATTTCTCTTATTAGCATTCCTCTTTCGAAAGAGGAATGCAGTGTAGACACAGCATGGCTACGTCTACACGTGCAGCCAACATCGAAATAGCTTATTTCGATGTTGCGACATCGAAATAGTCTATTTCGATGAATAACGTCTACACGTCCTCCAGGGCCGGCAACGTCGATGTTCAACTTCGACGTTGCTCAGCCCAACATCGAAATAGGCGCAGCGAGGGAACGTCTACACGTCAAAGTAGCACACATCGAAATAAGGATGCCAGGCACAGCTGCAGACAGGGTCACAGGGCGGACTCAACAGCCAGCCGCTCCCTTAAAGGGCCCCTCCCAGACACAGTTGCACTAAACAACACAAGATACACAGAGCTGACAACTGGTTGCAGACCCTGTGCCTGCAGCATAGATCCCCAGCTGCCGCAGAAGCAGCCAGAAGCCCTGGGCTAAGGGCTGCTGCCCACGGTGACCATAGAGCCCCGCAGGGGCTGGAGAGAGAGCATCTCTCAACCCCCCAGCTGATGGCCGCCATGGAGGACCCAGCAATTTCGACGTTGCGGGACGCGGATCGTCTACACGGTCCCTACTTCAACGTTGAACATCGAAGTAGGGCGCTATTCCTATCTCCTCATGAGGTTAGCGACTTCGACGTCTCGCCGCCTAACGTCGAAGTTAACTTCGAAATAGCGCCCGACGCGTGTAGACGCGACGGGCGCTATTTCGAAGTTGGTGCCTCTACTTCGAAGTAGCGTGCACGTGTAGACGCAGCTCATATGTGTAGATGTTCCCCAGGCCCTTTTTTCGAAAGAGCAGTCTTCATAGTGCCTGATTTTTTGCTCCTTGGCCCATTCTTTCAAAAGAGAGGAGGCTGTGCGGACGCTCTTTCAAAAGAGCAGATAATATGACACCAGACTAGATTATAGGTTTGGTATAACTCTATTGTCTTCCATGAGATTGTGCTTGGGATGAATTTACCCCAACATCTTCCATTTGTCAGGATGGAACGCTGGAAAATGCTCTGCCGATGCAGTAATTTAAGAGTAAAAAAATCTACTAGCATAGAATAGCCAGGAAATTTGTCTCTCTGCTAATGAGGAAATATCTCAACTGTGTTCAATAAACCATCTGGTGTGTATATGGCTTTCTGTTATGAAACATAAATTATTGCTTTCTGTTTTCCCCCTTGTTTCTACACTTCTTAAGCAACAGTGAATCACTCTTCACATGGAGCCAGACTATGTCCCTGCACATACCCATGCATCAGACCCACCCATTGATCTTACCAAGGTTGCGTGCATGTATGAAGTACCAGAATTTGGCTCCCTGTCTTTACCTGCAAAATATAATTATGAAATTAACAAATGGAGAGAGAACTGTGGGAACTGCTGGGTACTGAGCACTTTTGAAAATCCAGCCAGTCATGCAGGTGGCTAAATATGGATTTATAAGCCTAATTTTAGGCTCCTAGGTCTGGGAATTTCAGATATTCCTGTCCTGTACATATTTGTCACAATAAACTGCCTTAACTTTGACCTACTATAGTTTTTAATATATTTCTTTTGTTCCCTTGAGTTTCCTATCTGTTTGTTTATTTTGAGCGACACTAATCAGCAGGAAATATTATCAATTACTTTACTAACTGCCAAAGGATGGCAGTGGAGCATGATACTTGGGGAAAAAAATTAGATTTTGGGGAGCCGCCTTTCAGTGCTTTGTGCAACTCTGGAAATAGGGGACAGCAAACCATCTTTGAAGCTTTTTGATTCAAGATCTGTCTGATGCTCTGCTGTTCTGAAAGTAATTTCCTGTTACTACCCTTAAAAGCTGTGTCTTTCGGGGTTCGCATTCTTGTCAAAAATTTATCTATGTGCCAAATGCTGTGACATGATGTTCCTCGTTCAGGCAGTGAGAGCTATGCACATACAGCGAGCATTTGGCAAAAGAGTCAGACTCTGAGAACATGCATCAAGTGTAACAAAGAAATGTCACAGGTCTTATTTGTTGATTTTTCAATTATCCTTAACTCCGCGCATAAATTCATTTACTGAGGAGTTCTAGCTCTGAGAAAAAAAAACAAATATGCCCATCCCTGTGGAAAGCAATAATTCCTAGTGTATAGAGCCCCTAAAATATGGGGAGCTAGTATTCTCTTCCAGGCTCAATGACCTTGTACCTCAGTTTCCTGACTATAAAATGGAGAGAATGAAGCCAAAGTCCTCCTTCTTCTGAGTGCCATGAGAGCTACTGATGAAAAGCAAGGTAATGCTGCTATTCTAAGTCTCTGCACCCTTTCAATATTTCATAGTAACTTTTGACAGCCAGGTATACTTTCTTTCTGGTAAGTAAAGAAAAGTATTAATGATGAATGAGGGCAGAACATTTCAGTGATACTACTAAATAATAATACTGCCTTGTAACTTTTGCTGTCTTTGAAGTCACTAGGATTTTACCAGTAGGAGCTGAGCCAGGCCAATGAAAAGTGCTTTTGTAAAACCCACATACAGAGTGTTATATTTAATAAATGATTGTATTTTCTTTTCATCTTTGGTTCGAAGAATATCATACGGTTAAAAATTGTAACGGGTTTCAATATATCTTTCAATAAATAACTGGGGTCGGCCTCGGCTCTGAAACAGATGATTTAGAAGACAGAGATGCACTCTGGGCTGAATTTAAAGAAAGGCAAATGGGATAGGTACCCACAGTCATGCAAGGAGCCCTGGAAATGTTGACGACAAAGCCGGTGTTAAAGCAACTGAGCACCATGTATGTCATGGTGTTCTTTCTTTATAATTTTCAAGTTCTTATAGACAACTTTATAGATGTGTTACCTGACCCAATTTATAAGACTTCCCACCATGGAACTTCAAAGAGTTTCACAGCAATATGGAAGTGTTTCTCTGCCCTATTGACAGGCAGGAAATGGAGATGCCAGATAGTTTGCTCAAGATCCCACACCAACTCTATGCCACAGCTGGGGAGAGAATCTCATTCCTGGGTCAAATCCACTGCACTTCCCTCTTACCACACATAATTCATGGACCAGATCTTAGGATAATTGGAGGGGGGAGCTGTCGTTCTTTTGCCTTTTTCTACCAGATGTCTGTCTTCCTAGGCCCAATGTGCAAGCTGTGAAGTTGTGGAACTTGGTCAAGTTGCCCTTGGCAGATAATGGGTTTGTTGAAGCCGGCCTCCCTGCACAGACTTCAAATGGCCAATAACATCCTTCATAGGGGATGCTGGACAAGATCTCTGGCTGCTGTGGATTATCATAATGACATTGGTTTCAAAGCAGTAGGCTGATTGACACCTGCTAAGAATCCGGCCCACTCTTTGTGAAGGTTTTCTTAGGTCTGTAATTCTGTGGCCTCCATTTCTGTAGCTTCTAAGCACCTCAACATCTATATTATATGAAATCTCACCACATCACTGTCCCTATTTTACAGGCTACACCACAATAATACTAATCCTGGAACTTTCCTTGTAAGAAATCCTGTTGCCAACTTAGTACACATATTTATTCTGGGGATATTATCACTGGACCTAACCAGGTTAATTACAAGATCAGGGGCTCATTCTCATGTACTTCAACCAATATTACATGTGCCATTACGTGCCAGCAATGCCCCTCTACAAAGTACATTGGACAAAACAGGCAAACACTTTGCCAAAGAATGAATGGACACTGAGCAGACATCCGGAATCTCAATATACATAAGCCAGTCAGTGAACATTTCAATGGAGTGGGCTATTGTGTTAAAGACCTAAGAATGTGTCCTACATCAAAGAGAGACTGTAAAACCAGATTACATAGGGAGAGTTGTGAACTGGGCTTCATATTCAAATTTGACATATTAACGCTTGGTATGAACAGTGACAGCAATTATGTCACACATTACAACGTCTGCTTTCCTTCCTTTGATGTTTGTGGTGATCTCAAACAAGACACTTAACATCCCCCACCCCTCACCTCCCTTCTTCAGTTTATGTATTTGATTTGTCAGTTTTCATTGTAATTTTTTTGGACCTGTGTGCTACATATCTGGGTTCAGACTGGAAATTCTATAGATGTGAAAAAGTGGATCTGTCCCATGAAAGCTCATCCTCTAATAAATCATTTTGTTAGTTTTTAAAGTGCTACATGATGGTCATTCTGTTTAATCAGACCATCCGTAGCATCCTGAAACAGTTTATTATCTTGTAATAGACACTTATATTAAAATTATTTAGGAGGTATGTCTCTAAAGATCAGAGTCAACAATGAAGGTGGTGGGACAGGTAAGGAGCAGTTGCCCTAGGGCCTACCACGTGGCATAGTACTTCTCTGGTCCATTTACAGGACCATCTGAGCACTTCACAATCTTAATGAAGGTATCATCACAAAATCCCAGTGAGGTGTGACCATGTTGTTATCTCTGTTGTATCCATGGAGGAACAAGGGCCAGATTCTTCAATGTCTCCCCACCCCAATAGTGCTCCTGACTTCAACCATTATGTCACTCTTCATTTTTAAAAGGCCTAACTCAGGCAAAACATTGATTCCAGCTAACACTTGTACAAACCATCCCAGCCAGAAAGCAATTTCATTTTACTCAGCTGACCTAGCAAAGCGTGAAAACAAGAAGAAGAAGACAAAAACAAATAGAAGTTAGTTTTCCTGCAGATGCTCCATTGTCCTCACATAATGGGTTTGTATTTCTAAAAAGAAAATTTTGCAGATCGCTGAGCCACAATGTAGAGAATAAGCAAGTTGGCTCCTAGGTAAACATTCAAAACAAGAGTTATTTAGGCTTTCAGGAAGCCAAAGCAGCTTACTGCACAGGGCTCTCACAAGGCTGTGATAACTTCTGTGCATCATTAAAGCCCTGAAAATAATCCTTCAATATTAGCCCTGGATACAATAACATGACGGAGCCGTGAATATTTCTTACTGAACGCAGCTGCAAATGAGTGCTAGTATTGACCGGATTATCTACACTGCCATTGTCTGGATAATATGAATACCATGAAAATATTGAACAGAGACTTGACTTGAGGCTCCTTAACAGCTTGATCTTGGGACATGAGACCAGCCATACTGGCTCAGATCAATGGTCCATCTTAGTTCAGTGTCCTGTACTCCATCAGTGGCCAAAGTCAGATGGTTCAGGGGAACGAACAGCAGAGGGAATTACTGAGTGACCAATCAACTGTCATCCAGTCCCATCATCTAACAGGCACAGTTTTAGGAAAGGATGTATTTTAATCTCTCCTCATTTTGGATTATTGGGTTGATCAAATCATGCTGGAATGGCCTAATAATGGGACAGCATGGAAGACTGTTAGATTCCCAATATGTGACTTATTTAAAGTCATGTAGGCACCTAATTCCTGCTGATTTCAATGACAGAGATGCATAAATATTTGTGAGGATCAGGCGCTAACTGCTTCTGTATCCTACACACCTGTTGGGTGTAGTCCATCCTCCTATGTAGTGGCACTTATCCCACTTACAAAGAGAGAATGAGTCTCCTCTAGCCTTAGCTGAGAGCCAGCTGGCGTTCAGCTTACGCTGTAGAGTCTCAAGAACTAAGCTCCAGATGTCACAGGTTTGGTTCTGCCTGTTAGTGGTTACACATCTTCCCCTGAAGTCAGGGGGACTACTTAGCCACTTATCTATGCCTGTATCAGGTCTATCCCCACAGTATTTAAGCTCTTAAGGGCAAATTTTCCACTCATTCCAACCAAGGCTTATCTCCCAAACCTGTAAAATGCAGAACCCTAAGTGAGTCAGACCTGACACAAACACCAGGTGGCTGGTCTTAAATAGTCATGGACTACATTTAGCGCTCAAGTGTGGTTGCAATACAAGTACCTTAAAAATGTTGACTTGTTTCAGTATCAGGCAAATAAATTGATTTTCTTTTCATCTTTATTCTGGCGTCAAGGTGAAAAGCTCTCCTCTTGAGACAGTGAGGTAGTAGGAATAAGGTCACTTAGCGACACTGAACTAGTATTGCTTGTTGTTGTCCACCTTACCATGAACTTAGGAGACATCTGTTGCAGCACTGAGAGCAGAAAAATACGGGCCATTGGCCTGGGTGTGGCTAGCCAAAAAGACACAGTTCAGTAGGCGTGAGTTTGCACTCACTTGTCTTCTCTTCTCCTGATATACCTCTCTAAATGCCTCCTCTCAGTATGCCAGGCAGAAGTAGCTTGTAGGCCACACTAATTCTTACCAGGCTGAAGGGCACAAGGGGTTCAAATTAAGAGGACTGACATAGGACATGCTCCTTTTCTGGTGGCCACATCCCTTCGCCCTTGTACAATGGCACAACCTAGGTTTCCGTGACAGTGTGTACTTCTCTGATACCAGGGGATCATCCTTATTCTTGCATGGTCCTACGTGGTCAAGTTTGGGTAGTCAGTGCCAGAATCTTTCTGTTCGGAAGTCATCAGCCCAGTCAACTAACAACATGAGCACACTAGACCAGATCCTCAACTAGCAGAAATCAGCCTAGCTCTGATGAAGTCCTCCCCCAGCGTACATCAGCTGAAGATGTGGATGTCAAGTGTAGTAAGAAATCATCTCAGATCATGAAGTTTATTTCATGGAAAAACACACAGTGAATCAGCAGTTAGGGGACATGGTCCTGCCTTAACAAATGACCTGTAGTGAATTAGTACTTGAATCACATACTCTTAAGAATGAATTTCCTTGGTGCTGCCTTTGAAACTCCACAGAATCTTTCATATTAATAAAGCACAATCTACCCTCACTTGGCCTATCGGGAAAGGTTTGTGAGAGAAGTGTCATGTACTACTTTTCTGTTTCTTTCAGGAATACACAGATTGTTGGGGTCTAAATAATATAGTCTTCTCAGTAACATTTAATTAATCCTCTGTTACAAAAGCATGTTTCCCCACAGTGCATCTCTCTCCCTCAAGCAATGCAGTCAACAATAATAATAAGGAATTATGCTTTCTTTAGCACTCTCTGCTACCTGACATTATCTGAGAGCGTGCAGAAACCAAATGGTAGAAATTTACCTTCATTGTCCTCTGCTCATATGCTTAGCGTAGTTGTCCTTGAGGGTTAAACAAGCTTCCTGGCTGCTAGACATGATGCAGAAATCACTGCAATTTAGCCTTTGAGCTTGAGATTGATATTTATTTTCATCTTTAGTCTCTATAGCTCATTGCAGATCTCCAAAATATGTCTGTTAGTAGAACTGGCAAAATTATTTATTACAACTGATTATTTATTTGTTTTTTTCCTCCTGATAATGGAATGATGTGTTTAATATTGAGTAACCAATTCATTTGTAAAAAGCGCATATTGTCTAGTGTTTTTTTAAGTATACTGTGGCCCAACCCCTATGTCCTCAGTTTTCTAGAATTTGGAATTTTCAGGCTGTGTGATTGGTCCCCTAAGTCACATGCTATCATTTTATTCCCTAATGGGTCATATCTGTGCTCACAAATGAGTTCCAATAAAAGGATATAATCAGGCTGAATTGAAACTTGGGTTTCAGAATTGACGAACTGTTGAGCAGACTATCTCCCTTTGTTTCATTAACTCACAAGACTCCTTGATGAATTGGCATGTCTATCAATGGGGCTACTAGAATTAGTGGACAGCCTTTGATTTTTCACAGTTTTGTTGAGCTTTTTCCACATGCTCATTTTGACCTTTTGGCAGGAGGAAAATATTCCTGGCTGTGCCAAAGATCAATATTCAGACCCACCAAGGAAGATGGTTTCCATGGAGTTTCACTCACTCAAATTCTTCAAACTGCTTGAGTGAACTGCTTCCCACCAACACACTCAAAAAGGAAACAGACAATCCCGTGGGATTCTTTCTCTTCCCCAGCTGCTGTGCGTATTCTTCTGAGCCAGTTCCCTGCAGAGCTCCTTTGTTTAAAACCCTGAGAAACTTCTTAGTGATGCACTGCAGCCTAGCTAGACAGCCTGGCAAACAGTTGCTGCAAACTTTTCGAAACTGCACAGGGAATGCAGATCCATCCCTCGAGGCAGCATCCCGCTCGTCTGCTCGCAGCTGTGATAAATGGCCGTTTGTTTGCTCATAAGTATTCATTTCTGCTGCTGGACAAACAGCCCTCATCAGAAAATTATTTTGAACAGAGTTACCTTCTTCCTTGTGCTTACATTCCCATGCAGGATACAACACTGATTTGATCCAAGTGTCTCCCCAAAGGTCTGCCCTGGTTTTGAAATGTTATACAAGGGCATGGAGTAGCATGTTACCCTGAGTCATTATTTTTCTCACTGGGGCTGAAAACTTGTCTTTGCTTTCCATTGATTTTGGATGATGCTGGATTTAATTCTTTAATTCCATCCCAGTCCCATAACGTGCAAGGTGTGTCCTGCAAAATGCTTAGCACTCTAAAACACCACTGGAGTCTGCAGAAAGTGTGGCCCCCCCAGTGGTTTGGAGGATGAAGCTTTCTGAACCCCAGTCACGTGCAACAACTGTTCTACGTGGATTTCGTTAGTTAAAGTTGAACCTGCTTTGGGCAGGGGGCTGGACTCGATGACAGCCTGAGTTCTCTTCCAGCCGAAGGATTCCATGTTGTGTGCTACTTAAAGGAGCTCCTCAGTACAGACAGCAACGAAAGCTCCTTTCATCCACCTCCATCAATGTGCTTCAACCCTGGTGTGGAGGAACCGTCTACCAAGCTGAGACACGGAGTTGGGGGATTGTTTGAACAACAGGAAGTCACACAAGAACACTTGGGCTTTTTTTTTTTTTATGTTTTAAGGGATAAACAGGGAAGACACAGACAGTAACTCATTCTGACTAGCATGTTGCCTGGGAAACAGCACGAAATATGACGGGCTGATGTGAAGATGCAAACTGTCCACAGCAGTTCTTGGCAAGAGAAAGATGATTAGCATTGGCTCGAGGCACTCTGCCACTGTACAAGCTTCCCCTCCTTTACACCCAGACTCTCTCTCTCGCTCTTCCTGATGTGCACTGTGCCTCGGTTACAAACACCTTGGGAATGGAGATGGTTCCTAACTCTGAAATGTTCATAACTCGAACCAAAATGTCACGGTTCTTTCAAAACTTTGCAACTGATCATTGACTTCAAACAGTTTTGCAATGTTACTGTGTAGAACAAAAATGCTACTTGCCTTTTTTTTTTTTTTACTAATTTACATTTAACACAATAGTGTTGCCCTTTTTTTGTCTCTGCTGCTCCCTGATTGGGTACTTTCTGTTCCAAATGAGGAGTGGGGCTGAATGATCACTTCAGAACCCTCATGTTCCTAACTTTGATGTTCTGCTATGTCTAATACAAGATCTAATAATAGGTCAAGACCCCTGGCTTTACTCAGTCAGGCCCAGAGCTGAAGCAGGCACCCCACCACCTGAGGTTGAAGACAAAGTCCCAGGACTTCAGCAATAAGTGGTGGCGATCAGGTTGCACATTCCCTCCTGGTGTAGCAGGGCTCTGGTGGGCTCAGGCTTCGGTCCCCCTCCTGGTATCATGCACTATATTTTGTTGTCAAAGAGTAGGGTTATGTTGCAATGAAGTGCAAGACCTCCTGGAACAGATGCATGGGGTAAGTAGATATAAACACCAGAGAGCACTTATAAGAACTAAAGAGAACTTTGCTACAGTTCTTTATTTACGCTTCAGCAAAGGGTGCAATCTAACCTACTGAGTACTTGTTAAGCTCTCATTAAAAATGCACTGTTCTTTCTGGGCTGGAGCCTCTATTACAGGTATAGTCACCTGGTTTTTCCAGTGCACCTCAGTGCTGAGGCACTGCTGCCGAGGCCAGCCAAGGTCTTGAAAAATCAGCTCCGATCCATGGCATCAACTGGACGTATGGCATCAGATCCACAATGTAACAGTGTGCCAGAATGCTTCGGGTAATTCAGTAATCACCATTGATTTTGCTTGTTAAAATAGACTCTTTAATGTGACAATAAAATACCTGATGAGAGGGCAGCATGCAAACTTAGCCCTCGTTTCCAAGAGCAACAGATACAAGACCAGACCCTCCACTGCTGCAGCTCTGTTCAAGTCAGTTGAGTGATGCAGATGGATGCTAGCTGGGGATATGGCCCGCCATTTCTTAACTAGCCAGGTTCCATGGCCATTCAAGAGTTCATTAAAGACCATTGTTGCAAATAGTCAGTAGAAACAAACTCAGGCATCAGATCCATCTAGCACTTGCCTTATGTGGGCTCCTGCCAGCGTTGTCCCATTCACTGCTATTTATTTCAAAATAGCTGTTGCATCATGTAGGCACTGGGTTTGTTATTTTTGAAA
This sequence comes from Carettochelys insculpta, assembly GCF_033958435.1. NCBI lineage: Eukaryota > Metazoa > Chordata > Testudines > Carettochelyidae > Carettochelys > Carettochelys insculpta. The sequence continues at coordinate 70,528,713 of NC_134144.1, forward strand.
TAACTTTGCTATGTAGACTTACCTGCTGAGAGACCCTGCTACTGAGAATAAAGGAGATTGTAATACCAGAATAAAAATGCTATGGATGAAATCCACAGGTGGATGGAGTCTCACATGTAGATTGGCGTTTGAGAATTCAGTGAACAATATCAATGAATGTGTATGTGGGAAACCTGCAAACACAACTGCACGTGTGACAGACAAAATTCTGTGTGACCATTGAACCCTTGCCTTGTGCTGGTCATATTTTTACACAGAATATGCTGAAGCACCTTCCTTCAAAGCAGTTAATGGCCACGTGGCAAATCTGTCCCCTTCTGGTTCTGCTGTGGGCTGTTGCTTTGAGATCAACCCGACATGCTTTCAAATGTGACTTTAGTCCCACCATTTGACCCAGCAAAGAGAATGGTGCATGTGGACCTGATGAAGCTTCTTGATATGGCAGCAGTACGTTATCCATGTCTCATGATGATATAGAAGTGTTAGCGCTACTGCACAGTAGGCATTCAGATTAGTCCTTATTCTGACACCATGGTCTTTCCATAGAGGGCTGTGACAACTTACAAAAGGCAGAGCTCGTCTTGTCCAGACAATGGAAGATCTCAGCATTCATTGAGGCATTCTGTGCTAGGTTGCTCCCCAGGTGTGGAAGCCATCTTGTACAGAATCATAGAATCATAGAACACGAGGACTGGAAGGGAACTCGCAAGGCCATCGAGTCCTGCCCCAATGGCAGGACCAAGTACTGTCTAGACCATCCCTGATAGACATCTATCTAACCTGTTCCTAAATATCTCTGGCAATGGAGATTCCACAACCTCCCTTGTCAATTTATTCCGCTGTTTGACTGCCCTGACAATTAGGAGCTTTTTTCTAATGTCCAACCTAAACCTCCCTTGCTGCAGTTTATGCCTGTTGCCTCTTGTTCTATCCTCAGAGGCCAAGAAGAACAAGTTTTCTCCCTCCTCCTTATGACTCCCTTTTAGATACCTGAAGACCGCTATCATGTCTCCCCTCAATCTTCTCTTTTCCAAACTAAACAAGCCCAATTCTTTCAACCTTTTTTCATAAGTCACATTCTCTAGACCTTTAATCATTCTTGTCGCTCTTCTCTGGACCCTCTTTAGTTTCGCTACACCTTTTTTGAGCTGCGGTGCCCAGAACTGGACACACTACTCCAGCTGAGGCCTAACCAGTGCAGAGTACAGTGGAAGAATGACTTCTCATATCTTGTTCACAACACACCTGTTAATGCATCCCATAATCATGTTTGCTTTTTTTGCAACAGCATCACACTCTTGACTCATATTTAGCTTGTGGTCCACTATAATCCCTAGATCCCTTTATGCTGTAGTTGTTCCTAGACAGTCTCTCCCCATTCTGTATGTGTGAAACTGATTGTTCCTTCCTAAGTGGAGCACTTTGCATTTGTCCTTATTAAACTTCATCCTGTTTACCTCAGACCATTTCTCCAATTTATCCAGATCATTTTGAATTATGACCCTATCCTCCAAAGTGGTCGCAACTCCTTCCAACTTGGTATCATCTGCAAACTTAATAAGCGTACTTTCTATGCCAATATCTAAATCATTGATGAAGACATTGAACAGAACCGGTCCTAACACAGACCCCTGCGGAACCCCACTTTTTATACTTTTCCAGCAGGATTGAGAACCATTAAGAACTACTCTCTGGGTACGGTTATCCAGCCAGTTATGCACCCACCTTATAGTAGCCTCATCTAAATTGTATTTGCCTAGTTTTTTTGATAAGAATGTCATGAGAGACCGTATCAAATGCTTTACTAAAGTCTAGGTAGACCACACCTACTGCTTCTCTCCTATCCACAAGGCTCATTATCCTATCAAAGAAAGCTATCAGATTAGTTTGACAAGATTTATTCTTTACAAATCCATGCTGGCTGTTTCCTGTTACCTCACCACCTTCCAAGTGCTTGCAGATGATTTCTTTAATTACCTGTTCCATTATCTTTCCTGGCACTGAAGTTAAGCTGACTGGCCTGTAGTTTCCTGGGTTATTCTTATTTCCCTTTTTATAGATGGGCACTATATTTGCCCTTTTCCAGTCTTCTGGAATCTCTCCTGTCTCCCATGATCTTCCATTTCACATCCCTTACTTCTGCAGGCACACAAGAGCCTGTCCTTTCCTTGACCAGTTTGGGAATGGCTGGGAGGATGAGTTCTATGGAATGCGTTAGTGAACTGTTTGGAGTTGGGGATCCAGCTCCCTTGTACCTGTTCTTCCTTTCTAGTAATGGTTTCTCTTTGGAAAGTGGTTTACGATTCTCTAACTAATTGCCTCTGACACTGGGCTTGTTTGTGTAAAGGTATAAAATACTACAGTTAGCTGCATCAAGCAGCCTTGCTGGTCCTGGTTTTACTAGTGTCCAGTTTGGCTCATCTGTTGCCTTATTGAATTTAATAAAGCTGAATGTTAGCCGCCTAAACTCAGAGAAGTCTTGTGCTTCAACACCAGGTAACAACACGTTTCCACATACTTGCAAGAGGAGTTGCTGGTTTTAACATCTGGATCAACATGAACATCCCCCAACACAGATAATTATGGTACTTCAGTTGCCTTGAGGCTACCTGTGAAACCAAAGGGGTTAACTTCACAATTGAATGAACAGAACAAACAACGTCTTAGATCAAGTGAGCAACCAGTGCACAGCCTTCAGCAAACAGCTCCTTCATAAGTAAATCAACCACTTTCATAGAATGCTAGGTCTGGGAGAGACCTCAGGAGGTTGTCAAGACCAGCCCCCTGCCAAAAGTAGGATTAACCCCAACTAAATCATCCCGGTCAGGACTTTGTCAAGCTGGGACTTAAAACTTCCAGGGATGGAGCTACCACCACCTTTCTGAGTAATGAACTCCAGTACTTCATCACCCTCCTGGTGAAATAGTTTTTCCTATTATCCAGTCTCAACCTCCCCCACTGTAACTTGAGACTATTACTTCTTGTTCTGCCATCCATCACCACTGAGAACAGCCTCTCTCCATCCCGTTTAGAACCCCCTTCACGTAGTTGAAGGCTGATATCAAATTGCCCCTCACTCTTCTCTTCTGCAAACTAAATAAGCCCAAATCCCTCAGCACCTCCTTATAGGTCAGCTTTGATGAGAGCACAGAAACACTGCAGATTAAACAACTTCCCATCAGTGCCAAACTGAATAAATGCTCCTGTCTTGGTGTTATGAAATGCATCCACAAGCACAGCTGAAAAAAGGATGGAAAAAGTGTGGGAAGCAGCCCACCACCTTGCCTGGTGCTGCTGCTGACCAGAAAGGGTCTGATATCTTGCCATTTTCCACCACTGTGGTCCATCATCCAATAATGGGAGGACAAGATGAACAAATCTTGCCAGAGTCGTTCACAATTTACAGAATCAAAAGGCCTGCCTAAGCTTATAGAAAACTGCAGTAAGGTCAGATCTGGCTCCTGTTTCTCCTGAAGCTGGTGAGCTGTGAGGATTGTGTCTCTAGGACCTCAGCCAGACTGAAATCCACGTGGAGAGTCAGGGAGGGTGGCTTCTACAGAACAGCTGTTACATCTATTCATCATAAACCATGTAAGGATTTCTTTTTTTCCAGCAAGAGAAATGCTGCCGTGATTATCAGAGTTTGGTAACTTGGAACTTACCTCGGGTCCACCATCACCGACACCCTGTCGCTGGAGTCTGAGCTAAACAAGAGGATTGGAAAAGCAGCCACAACTCTGTTCAGACTTAGCAAGAGAGTGTGGAACAACAACAAGCTGTACACTCACACCAAAATGCAAGTCTACAGAGCCTGCATCCTCAGCACCCTCCTCTACAGCAGCAAGTCTTGGACCTTGTGTGCCCACCAGGAAAAGAGGCTGAACGTCTTCCACTTGCGCTGCCTCAGGCGCATTCTTGGGATATCATGGAAGGACAGAGTGCCCAACAACACCGTCCTCGAGCAAGCTGGAATTCTAACCATGCACACCCTCCTCAGGCAGCGGCGGCTCCGCTGGCTTGGCCACATCCACAGGATGAATGATGGATGGATCCCAAAAGACATCCTGTACAGTGAGCTAGCCTCTGGCAAAAGACCTCCCGGACGCCCCTAACTGCGCTACAAAGATGTCTCTAAGAGGGACCTCAAGGAGGTAGACATCGACCCAGATAGTTGGGAAGAGCTGGCAGACAACCATAGCAGCCGGAAGCAGGAACTACACAAGGGCCTTCAGAAGGGCGAGATGAAGATCAGACAGCTGGCAGAGGAGAAGCACACCTGTAGAAAGGACAGCAAGGACCCGACAGACATCTACTACATATGCAGCAGATGTAGCAAAGACTGGCATTCTCGTGTGGGCCTCCACAGTCACAGCCAATGCTGCAAATGACCATCGTAAATGGAGTTACAAATGGCGCGATCCATAGTCTACGCAGACTGAAGGATGCCTTGGACTTGGTAACTTGGAAATCCTAGGGCTCATTGCCTCTTGCTCCCAGACCTTGAAGAAGAGCCTGCTGCACTGCCCTGCACAATGAAAGTCACCTTGCTGCCTGTAGATCTCTGCTGGAATGGTATCAACTCCAGGTGCTTTCCCTTGTGCAGGCCTGCTGATGAGGGGCAGGGTCGCGAAGGGGGCAGCTGCTCTGGGACCCAGCGTTTCAAAAGGACCCAAAGCTTTGGCAGCAGCGGGGGCTGCTGATGCTGCTTTGGCAGCTACTTCTGCTGATGCTGCTTTGGCAGCTGCAGTGACCGGATCTCCAGGCCCTTTTGAAGTCCCATGGCTCCAAATGCACACAACTGTGAGGGAGTTTGGGAGAGGCCAGCACAGCGGTAAAGGCAGTGTTGAGTGCTGACTGGCTTTGGCTCCACCCCTTCCAGGTCATGGAGCTGAGCCACTCTTCCACCTTGCCCTGGAGGCCATGGCAGTTGTCAGCCCTGCTGCCCATGTGACATCTGCTTGCCTGCAGTTATGGTGCTGCATAGGAGCTAGTGCCAACTCTTCTCTGAATGGGGGCCATGGAAGAGCATTAACTGCATCATTGGAGATATTAGCAGTGGAGTAGAGAAGTGATCTAACCTTTTCTATCCAATGAGCAAATACTTCTTTTTCATCATATAAAACTTGATGATCATCCAGAGTGCAGGTAGGTCATCCCATGGCCTCTGGGGCCATTCACAGCACAGAGACCAGCAAATCAATCATGCAACAAACTGCTGTGGAGGAAATTAAATGCAATGGATGAATCATGACATATTTAACTAAATTCAAGCTGCACAACCCGCCTCAATCTGTTTCTCCTGATGGTAAATGATGGGCTTATGTAATTTCCAGCCTCCTGATGGATGATCCAAAACAAGTTGTTTAGCTGGTGAAAGACAAAGTGGAAAACAAAAAGTTCTTCAGCCCTTTACTAAATCTCCAGTTTCTGCCTACCTCTAAGGACTCTTGATGTTCAAGGGGAGTTGGAGAATTCAGTACCTTCAGGAGTGGACCAGACCTTCTCTGTATTAACAAAGCCTTCAGAATATTAGCAGGGCTCTGGCCAAGCCGATTTGTAAAAGATCTCCACGTGTGACCAGGAGGATTGATTGCCCTTGTCCAGTTTTAATGAAAATGAAGGATTTGTGAGGGAGGAAAGTTGTGTGATTATCATGTGGATGGAAACTGAAACGATAGGTAATGCTACACAACCATCCAAGACTCAACCTTTGTCTCTACCAAGGTCATCGCTGTCCACTGGCTGAAAGCAGCTGTACTTTATTTTCTCTCCCATGTAACTGAATTGAGGCTTTTCAATTAGGACTAACTTCTGCTATACAATACCATCAGCGCAGCTGGCAAATTAAGATGCTCTTTAATATGGCTTCGTGCTCTGAACTTCCAAGGGACAGTCATGGGGCTCTCGCTGACAACACCTGCTACATACAAAATCAGACAAACCAGACCACCTGATGAGATTAGAGCTGTAACTGAATTAACAAACTATTCTAGGGATATGTATGGGAGAGAAATCCTTGCCAGGTACTTACCCAGAATGCTACTGTTATTTCGTTCATGAAACATTGATAATGTTCTTTGTTCACTGGAAACTTGGGAGTTTTTGTGATGCTCTCAGCCAAAGAGAAGGAGAAGGGGTAAAGGAACCAGCTCATAGGGCTGCTCAAAAAGTGTCCATCAAAACAGTGTTTCACATCAGGAAACTGGGGTTTGGACAAACCAAAAACTTTTAATGGAAAGTTTCTGCTTCCTGTGAAACTATTGATTGTTGGGCAGAAAACTGAAAACAATCAGCCAAAAATCAAGTGTCTTTTTTTTTAGCTGTGAGAGAAGTTTTCAGGTAAGCTGGTAAAAAAATTTTAAAATGTCCAATAAAAAGGGTGATGAACATAAAATAAATTTCAATTTTTTTTTCAAATGTTCTGGTAACCCCAGCTTTCCCAACCAACACCTCCAACTCATTTGGAATCGGAAGCTGCTCACAAAATGGCACCTTGCTTGAACATCCATGTTCACACACAGAGTGCTGAGTCATAACATGAAAGGACACCATGCCCATAAATCTAAACTGACATTTTATTAAGAAAACTCTTTATAGAGTGGGACCAGTTTTGTGTTCCACAGTCCTCCGTGAATCTTCAAGCCAGGTACACACAGGTTGATGTCCTAGTGCATCCTTCAACAACTTCCCTCCTGCAACCTCTGTTCCTCCCTCCAAGACCCACACAGGTTGCTACAATTCAGGACTGTCCCTTGGTAAAATATTTTGTCTACTTCCCTCAGGTGTTTGCACAGCACTCATCCTGGTGACCCCCTAAGGGTCCTATCAAAAGCACAGTGGAGCCAGTCAGAATCTTTCATAGAATCCTAGGGATGGAAGACACCTCAGAGATAATTGAGTCCAGCCCCCAGCCCAAAGTAGTATCAACCCCAACTAAATCATCCCAGCCAGGATTTTGTCAACCAGGACTTAAAAACTTCTAGGGATGGAAATTCCAGCACCTCTGTAGGTAACAAGTATCAGAGAGGTAGCCATGGTAGTCTGTATCTTCAAAAACCACAAGAAGTCCTGTGGCACCTTATAAACTAACAGATATTTTGGAGCATAAGCTTTCATGGGCAAAGACCAAATAACCGGAATCTTAACCATAAGTAAATTTTAGTTACATTTTCCATAGGGACAGTATAGTGAGAGTAAATACAAATAAATACAGCAAATTCAGTATAAGTTTACAGTGTACAATACTACGGTTGTTGGTAAATAAAGTACTCAGCTTACATTTTTATTTGTTTCCTAATATCTAATCTTATTTTTCTTTAGTGTTACGCACTGCTAGATATACCGGCTCTATTATCCAGAATATTTGAATATCCAGCAAGCTCCCTGTGCTGGGGCTGCTGGAGATGAAAGAGTTTACTGAAGGTCCTCTTCACTCTAGTTTTGTAAACCCTGTGCAAGTTGAAATCTGGGTTAACCCCTATTCCATCTGGCTTACCTTGACTTACCTCTCTAGGTAACACATTTCAGTGCTTCACCACTCTCCTGCCCTGTGTCTAGATATGCCCCTTCCTTTCGAAAGGGGCATGTTAATGAGCGGGTTTAAAAGATGCTAATGAAGTGCTGCAATGAATATGCAATCACCAGATAGGAAGAAGGGCTTTCGAAAACTTGGGGGGTCTTTTTGGAAGGTCCCGTCTCCACGGGCAGCGTGCAATTCAAAAAGCTGCACTTTCAAATTGCTGCGGCCGCCGTTATGCTAATGAGGCACTGCATATTCATTGCAGCACCTCATTAGCATCTTTCAAACCTGCTCATTAACATGCTCCTTTTGAAAGGAAGGGGCACACGTAGACCCAGCCCTGGTGAAATAGTTTTTCCTAATATCCAACTTAGATCTACCCCACTGTACCTTGAGACCACTGCTCATTGTTGTGCTATTGGTCATTACTGAGAAAAGGCTCTCTCCATCCTCTTTAGAACCCACCTTCAGGAAGCTGAAGGCTGCTATCAAATCACCCCTCACTCTTATCATAGAATCACAGAATACTAGGACTGGAAGGGACCTCAAGAGGTCATTGAGTCCAGCCCCCTGCCCTCATGGCAAGACCAAGTACTGTCTAGACCATCCCTGACAGATATTTATCTAACCTGTTAAATATCTCCAGAGATGGAGATTCCACAACCTCTCTAGGCAATTTATTCCAGTGTTTGACCACCCTGACAGTTAGGAGCTTTTTCCTAATGCCCACCTAAATCTCACTTGCTACAGTTTAAGCCCATCTTCAGAGGCCAAGAAGAAGTTTTCTCCCTCCTCCTTATGACACCCTTTTGGATACCTGAAAACCGCTGCCATGTCCCCCCTCAATCTTCTCTTTTCCAAACTAAACAAACCCAGTTCTTTCAGCCTTCCTTCATAGGTCATGTTCTCTAGACCTTTGATCGTTCTTGCTTCTCTTTTTTGGATGCTCTCCAATTTCTCCACACTTGGTTGAAATGCGGTGCCCAGAACTGGACACAAGACTTCAAATGAGTCCTAACCAGCACAGAGTAGAGCAGAAGAATGACTTCTTGTGTCTTGCTCACAATACACCTGTTAATGCAACACACCTCTTCTATGCAGCAAACTAAACAAGCCTAAATCCCTCAGCCTCTCCTCATAGGTCATGTGCTCCAGCCCCCAAATCATTCTGTTTGGCCTCTGCTGGCCTATACTGGGTGGGGGACTCAGTGGACTCCTGTGGAATATGGATCAAGGCCTAGCATGAAGTGAGATCAGCCTTACACCCTCAGCTCCTTTTACAGGTGTTTTGGGATGAGGGTGACACATTTCTCATAGTTCTGAGTAACAGGCAGTGTGTACACAAGGAGCAAATCGGTAACCTCATCCCATCCTTCATTCTACCTCCCCTGCACTTGCTCAGTGGAAAATGATCTGGCCTGGGTCCATACCTCGATGACCTCTTGAGGTCCCTTCCAGTTCTAGTCTTCTGTAGTTCTATGACAGTAACAGATTATCTCCTCCTCTGTGCTGGCTCAGCTCTGTTGGTGTATAATTAGAGTCCATTTCTACTTGTCAGTACTTACATTCTCTGTAGACAAGGTTTATGGGAAACCAGAGGCAGAGACTTGCCCAATGTCGCACAGATTTTGTGGGGGCAGAGTTGAGATTAAAAGCCACCTGTCCTGCCGCCTCCTACAATTCACTGCCCACTAGATCTCACTGCTTCCTCACCACCCTTGAGTTTTAAACTCTCATTAAAGGTAGCAGGTCCCAAAGGCATCACTGACTTGACCTTTGCAGTGGGATCTGTGATGTGTCCCTCATCCTGTGTGGTGTGTTCTACGGGGTCCCATCCAGAAGGATGCTGATACTGGTTGTACCAATATCAACCACTCAGCTGGGTGAGAAAGCCCAACAACACCAGTCTTTGCCTAGGAGGGGGAAAGATTCCCTAGAATTTGGAGGAGGCGGGACAGGAAGGCACTGGTGTCCAGACACACTAAGCTTCTGCCAAGCTCAGAAGATGCATTCCACTTTTCCTATGTACCTCTCCTGTTCACTGGCCCAGTGCGAGGTTAATCAGCGTAGGGGAAGCCTTGTAATTTCTTACATAACTTGGGAGACTAGGCCTGAGGCTCCTTGGTGTGCTCTGTGTTGTGTATTAATGTGTGTGTACCTCAGACCAGACCCACTAGATAAACCACCAAGAACAGGCTTTATTCTGTAGAAAAACACAAAACTGGATCACAGTTCAGCAGCCTCGCTCCTCTGTCTGCAGTCTGCTTCAGCTCAGTCTCTGCTGAGACCCTGCTGGGGGCTAGGGAGTTCTCTGAGCATGCTGCAGTTTGTAGTCCACAACTTATAGTTCCCAGGGCTGGGGCTGAAATGCAGCTGGTCCTTGGGCTACACCAACAACAAGCCCCAGTGTACAAATCCACTTGTGCTCCAGCCTTAAAAATCCTACAGTTTTCTTTTTCATTGTGATGGTCACATCAATAGACAGTAATTCAGGATTACAAATGCAGGGCAAGTAGGTAATTTTTATCCTTTTTGGCATTTCAAAGCTTAGTAAAATAGATGTCATCTTTCTTCTTAAACTAAAATGGAAATCAAGGATGCTGGACCTCTGAGTTTACTTTACTTTATTGTTTTGCCAACTAGTCGCACATGAAACTTTCCGTCTCTCTTTTCCCAGGTGGCTGAAGTGATATCTCCTCCTGGAGAATAAAACAGCCCTGCATATTCATACAATCCCTTGCAATCCCCTCTAAATTTAAGGTGTCCTCTTTCTTATCCAGCATTCTATTATCTGGAACTCTCAAATAACTGGCATCTTAACCATAAGTAAATTTTAGTTAAGTTTTCCATAAGTACAGTATAGTGAGGGTAAATACAGCAAATACAATATAAATTTACAGTGTACAATACTACTGTTGTTGGTATGTAAAGTACTCAGCATACATTTTTGTGTTTCCTAATATCTCATCTTCTTTTTCTTTAGTGCTAACGCATTGCTAGATATACAGCTCTATTATTCAGAATATTTGAATATACAGCAAGCTCCCTGTTCTAATATGAAAGAGTTTATTGTAGGTGCTCCTTACTCTGGTTTTGTAAACCCTGTGCAAGTTAAAATCTGGGTTAACTTCTATTCCATTTAACTTTCCTTGATTTAGTACAGAACAAGAATTCTCTTCACTTGAGCAGCTGAGCTAGGAATTTTCCTGCCTGTGGTTCTGGGAAAAAAAAAAAAAAAAAAGAAAGAGAAAGAAAGAAAAAGAAAGAGAGGAAAAAAAAACACTTTCAGTTGAGTAAACAAAATGAAAGAAATGCTGCAGATCTGAAATAAAAGTCCCCAAGGCTCAGATAAAACAAAAGGCAACAAATATATTTAAGGCTCTAATGCTTATGGGAATTGCAGAGAAGCCATGAGTGTTAACATTTCAACTGAAAGTCATTTTCTGAGCAAGCTTGGGGAACCAATCCCTGATTCTTGGCAACTGAGGGCTCCCAGAATCTCCCTGCAGATACTCAGCACCACACAATATTGGCCCTTTACAACTTATAAAACACCTTGTTAGGAAGAATTCCAGGTGTGTGTAAAATAATCAATTACTGATATGACAGCACCAGCCCCACTGTTCCAGAAGTTGTACAAAGACATAGTTAGAAATGCCCTGAAGAGCTGCAATCAACATATACAAGGGGTAGGAGTGGAAGGAGAGGTTAAGGAGTTAGCCAAGTCTAAAAGGACATTGGACCCAGAATTACAGCACCAGTGTCCTGATTCCCAATCCTGTGCCCCTTCAGATATATCACTAGAAATCCCAGCACTGAGGAGTAAGTCCAGATGTCAGTTAACAATGAAGAGTTTGGGGGTGTTTGGAGATGAGCTTTGATTGTTCAAATAGGGAACAACAGCCACATGAGTTCAGGATCCAAGCCTTCTGGATTCCCAGGGGACTCAGGCGGTGGATTTTTGGCTCAGATCCATTTCTGCAAAGAAGGGGTCAGATGCTACCACCTGGCACACCAAGATGACCCACTGGTGGGCTCCAGCCACAGTCCCTCTCCTCCCCTGAAACTGAGATGCCCAAGAGTTTGATTCTTCCAAGACAAACCATGGAGCCCCTCAAAAATGAAGGGTACAACAGTTATTTGATGGAGCTCTCTCATTGTCTTGGTTGATTTTTTTAGTGTCCTTGTACTGAATAACTGATGTAATGTGACCGTCAATGCTGACACCCACCCTTACCCTTTTCTCTGGTCTCCTGTGTACTCGGTAGCAGCCAGGCTTCTGAATAGTTTTAGTTTAAAATAAAGAACAATAGCAATTCACCTCTAGAGAGAACTTATTTCTCAACACAGAAACAATGTACAAGGGCATTTCACTGCTGGCTTCAAGGGCCCTATTCTACACACAAATTAGAAAATGCATTAAAGGAACTTAGTAAGAATGTAAAAAAAAAAGAATAACAGAGAGAACCATGCGAGTCTATATACTATCAAAATAAAAAAGCACTTTAAAGACTGACAAAATAATGTATTAGATGATAAGCTTTCGTGGGACAGACCCCCTTCACTTTCATGGGTCAGTGCCATGAAAGCTCATCACCTAATATATTATTTTGTTAGTCTTTAAAGTGCTACTGGTCTGCTTTTTTGCTTTGCTAAAAAAAAAAAAAAAAGAGGAAGGCAGTGAGTGTGGAGTAGGTAACTGCAAATACCATGTGAGGGTCTCAAGTGAGTCATTGTGATCTGTGTTAAACAAAGTTAAAGTGGAGCTGAGAGGGAGACTGTAATCCCTGGATATAGGAGCAGGGTGTTATCCAATGGGAGTGTGGAAGAATTATGACTTCCATATGGAAGGCCAACAGATGCAGGTTGCCAGCACCAGGGAGTGAACCTGCCATCATATTGGGTAAAACCCTCTGCTCTACCACATGAGCTGAAGGCCAGCTGGCTTTCAACCGAGACTGTAAAGCAAAGACTTCACTCACCCTAGTATGAAGTCTCAGTGCCTCTGGGTACTACATGCTTCTCTGGGCTGAGGAAGCACAACCTGAGCTTCTGAGATCTTCCAGTACTTCATCTGGGACAAGCCCCCAGTTGTAACACCAACACACCTAGGTGGCTCCCACCAGGGATTGAACTTGGTGTCATAGGAGCTAAGGCCCTGTATTCAGCCACATGAGCTAAAGGCCAGGTAGCACTCAGCTAAGCGCTGTAGAGCAGACATTTCAGTCCCCATAGTATGCGGTCTCAGTGCCTCTGGGTACTACACATATGTGGCCTGTTACTGAAGTACTGTACCCTGTTCTGGTGTCTGCATTTCGAAAAGGATATTGAAAGCAGCAGAAAGCAAAGGGATCAGAAAGAGGCTACAAGAATTCTTCAAACCCTGGAAAATGTTTCATACCAACACACTTAGGAAGCTCAATCTGTTTCATTTATCCAAGAGAATAAGACTAAGAGGTGCCTTGATCATGGTCTACATGGTGAAAAAACTTGTGTTCGTAAATGGCTCTTTAATCTATCATGACAAGGCATTATGAGACCCAATATTAGCAAGTTAAAGGTAGACAAATTCAGAGGAGATATAAGCATACATTCTTAATAGAGTATCAGAGAGGCAGCTGACTTAGTCTGTGTCTTCAAAAACAACAAGAAGTCATGTGGCACTTTATAGACTAACAGATATTTTGGAGCATAAGCTCTCATGGGCAAACAGAGTATCGTTAATCTTTTGCATAGAGATATCACAGATTCTCTGTCACCCGAAGTCTTTAAATCAAGACTACGTGTCTTTATGAAATACGGCATTTAACTTCACAAAGAGTTAAAGGCTTGATGAGGGAACTACCGGGTAAGTATCTTTGGACTATGATTCAGGGGGTCAGACTTGGTGATCTTAATAGTTTCTTCGAGCTTTAAAATCTGTGACTGCATAAATCGCTTATTTATTTTATTGCCATGTTGCCTCATGGGCCTCCTCAGTAGGGCAATGATATCTCCCTGCCCCAAATACAGGACAGGGAGATAAATGGCAGAGGGGTGGCTCCTCCTGGCTCCAGCAAGCCCTGGGGAGCCAAGAAGGAGGTGACAGCTGCCAACGCTCTCTGGAAGCCTCAGGGAAGTGGCAGGCACTGGCCCTTCCCCAGAGCCCCCAGGAAGTGGCAGCCCCCAGCACTCCCTGGGAGCCCAAGGGAAGCGTCAGGGACACAACAGCCACCCATGCTCCCCTGCTTCCCCGAGGCTTGGGGAAGTGACCTGCCTGCTCTTCAGCCAGCAGCTGCACCTGCACTGCTGCTGGCGGAAGAGGTCAGTGCGGGAGGGCCCAAATAGGGGACAATAAGTCCCTTTTTAAAAAATAAGTGAGGATGCCTTTTTGGTGTCGCAAATATGGGACTGTCTCACCTAATATGGGACGGATGGTCACCCTCCTCATCACAGCTCAGGGCACTGTTGTTCTCAGCAGCGTACGGACACTCTTCTCTTCAAATCACCCTTTTCTCTTCACTTGGGAACATCACTACCACTAGAGACTTTTCCAATATGGTGTAGGGAAGGATGCTGTCTAAAAATCAATATTACATAGTAATTGTTGACCACGATGTGCAAACTGTATTGGAAAGAGACTCTCTAGTGCCATGATTCTATAAATCACAATCCATCTTAAACAGCAGGAGGCATTTATTAAAGCAACCTCCTACAGGCTTGCTCACATTTCAATTTCCAGCTTTGTCTCCCTTGTTCTCAAGGAACCACACTTCTCCTGGAATGGCTTATGGCACACAGACATCTAGCGGTGGAATAATTTATCAAAGTAAACATACCATTACAGATGTTTCCTTTTCTGGGTTTTTGACTAATGCAAAAACAAGGCCAAGTTATATTATAACTGTTTGATTCAGGATTACTGCAGTAGAACAGTAAAAGATTCAGTAAAGGATTGTCAGTACAGGTTGAACCTCTTGAGTCCGGCACACTCTGGTTTGGCAACATCAGTGGTCCTGAATGATTTTAGTTAGTGGGATATTCACTTATCAAGGGTATGGCCAAGTTTCCTGTGGTCTCATAAAGTTTGTTTGCTGCCACCAGTCCTGCCTCTCCGTGGTCTATGCTGTTGTTTAGTTCTAATTTACGCCTAAATGTCTTCTAAGAGCTCAGTCTGCAGTGGAAGTGTTGGTAATATTGCTAGACAACATTGACTTAGAATTATAGAATCATAGATCACTAATACTGGAAGGGACCTCAAGAGGTCCTCAAGTCTAATTCCCTGCCCTCAGGTCAGGACCAAAAATTATCTAGACCCTCTCCGATAGGTGACTGACTAACCTGCTCTTAAATATCTCCAGCAGTGGAACTTCTGGTAGTTTGGAAAATTCTCTCATTTGGCAGCAGTCAGGTCTTCAGGGTGCTGGGCTACAGACTACTGTACTCTTTCTTCTTAATTCTCACATTGTGCAGTAGAAAGAATGTGTTTAGGTGGTCTCAGATCATAGCTGTGAGGTGTAAGCAATATACGGAAGGTAGAAAAAATAAAACTTCCACTTTGTCATCTGATTTACTTTTCTATAATAACTTTACATCTAGTGCTATGAGTTGAATGAATTTTTGTTAAAGCTGATTTGTTCAATGATATTAACATGGAGCTGCATCAGTTGACTTTAATTTAAATTCACTGTAAATTGCTTGAAAATTGGCAAAATGAAATATCAAGCCCATTTCTGAATATGCTGGGAATTTTGAGTGTTCAAAATACAGATTGGATTCTGCATCCTTGCATTTTCACTACACAGGTTGAACTTCTCCAATCTGTCAAGCAACATTTGTAATCCAGCATGATTTTAGTTAGCCAGATAACCACTTATCATGAGTATGGCCAAGCTTCCTGTGGTCCCATAGAGTTTGTTTCCAGCCAGCAGTCCTGGCTCTCTGTGGTCTGGGCTGTTATTTGGCCTAAATGTCTTCTAAGAGCCCAGTAAGCAGTGTAAGTGTTGGTAATGCTGTTAGATAATATTGACCTCCCATGGACTGGCAAATTGTCTCATCCAGCACCTGTCAGGTGCTGGACTAGAGAGGTTTAACCTGTATTTTAATTCCAAGAAAGGGCATCTCTTCTAACAATTGAGCCCTTGCTCACCTTTCTCACTGAAACCAAAAAGTACTCTATCTTCTGCCTGTGTAAAATGCCCCCCTCACACATAAACTACCAAAGAGTTCTTTATATTTTCTTGCTTTGCTCACAACTTTAGAAATAGTGATCATGAGAAACCATTTTAGAGATAACCTGATCATAACAGAACTGTTTGGCACTTCTATGGCGCTTTAAATGGCAAAATGCTGTCTTGTCCTCGCCAACAGCTGAGTTTTGCTTAGAGCTATTTTGTCAAAAAGAAATCAAGAGAGAATGGACCCCATCCATAGGAAATGTTGTCAGAGACTGCTTCAGTCCAAAGAAATGTGTTGTGCAATTCTAGGTATTTGCACAAATAATAAAAACCCAGGGTCAAATTCTTTCTGTAGTTATACTGCACAATTGTAACTGCTTAAATGAAACTGAGGACAAAATTAGCGCTCATACATTTTAAAGTACACATGATGCATATGACTTAATTATCTTCAACAGATCGGATTTTGCATTATATTGCTGCATTATGCACCTATAGATTAAATATTCAAAAGCCCTTAAAAGACTAAAGAACAAAACTATTCAAAAATTTTCCATCAAAAATGTTCTTACGACTAAACGCAAATGGCCACCAAAAATAAATTTTTATTCCAAAAATTTGTGGGTTAAATTGTTTAAAAAAAAACAGTTCCAATGTACCATTTTCAGTGAAAACTCAAATATTTCAAAGAGAAACATTGATTTTTAATTTTTTCTCACTTACATTTGACACAGAGAAAAAATATTTTGGGGTTCGCTCTATTTTGAAGCAGATTTTCCTTTGAACTGCAATGGCACCTGTGTTCCTGACCTCAGTCTGGGCTCATCTACACAAGAACGTTAACCTGGAATAAGAGAGAGTATGAATTTTAAGCAGATCGGCTATTCCTGATTAACTCCATGATTATATCTACACTAAAGTAGAAAGTCGACTTTGGTTATGCAACTCCACCTCCATGAATAACATAGAAGAGTCAATGTACCTTAAGTCAAATTACCATGAGATCTGCACTGTCAGCTTTGCTTGCTCTTCTCATCCAGAATAGTGTGACTGGGTTGACAGAAGAGTGATCCGCGGCTGATTTGGCAGGTCTTCACAAGGCTGGCTAAATTAACCACTGGTGGATTGATTTAAGAGCATCAGTCCAAGGCTGTAGTGTAGATGTTGCCTGTGGCCACACTTGGCCAAAACTTCAAAACTTCAGCTGAGTGGAATAAGGGGATTTCAAAATGTGCGAGGTCCTTTCGAAAAGGACCCCTGTGTAGCCGCACCAAGCTGCGAGTGTTTGAAAGTGGTGCTTTCGAAGTGCTGCAGCCAGAAGCGTCCCAATGCTAACAAGGCACTGAATATTCAGTTCAACTCCTCAGTAGTAATCGTCGAAATGGCCATTTGCATGGGCCATCTCGAAGTTTTGGCCAAGTGTGGCCACAGCCTGTGGCTGCCATTATGGAATAAATCAATAATAGCTATTCTAGAGTATCTCCCTGTGTAGACAGGTCCGTATTTCTAAAAATCCAACCCAATTAAGAGTAAGGGGTTCACGAGCCCGTCCTTATATTTCCTTTTTTTTTCCTTTCCTTTTTTTTTTTTAAATCCCTTTTTCTTATGACAATTGCTGGACTTTTCCTGAAAATTTCTGAGACAAAATTGCTGACCAATCTTTGGTATCCACCTGAAAGTCATGATGTCTCTAATGTATCCACAAAGCAGGGATGTGATTTCTTCAGCCCATCAAAGGTTACTATGTCTTTCACTTCACTTTTAGAATCATTCAAATATGCGTTGAATAAGGTTGGCTGTCCCTGAACAAATTGAGCTGGGCATACTGACCGGGTTACATTTCATTCCATAACCTGCATAAGACTCTATTGCCATGTAATATTTTCCATTTTAACTGACGAGGTTGAAACGAAATACATATTCTGCAAAACACCATTTGTGTCATAATTTCAGTTCATGATATAAATGAAAGACCATGGTAATTCCAAGCCAAAATAGGGAGATACTCACTGTCAACAAATTGGTTTGAGATCTTTGTTATAGGATTTTTGTTTTAGTCCTGTTAAATCATTATGAAGCACCTCAGAGGTTTAAAAGATAGCCATGGTTGGAAAAATGATTAAGCAAAAGTGGTGCCCTATAATGTGGTTGGTTGCTTGGTTTCCTGCAGTAATATACAGTGGTTTCCTTAACAAAATGTGGTTTGGTTTGGTTTGGTTTTGTTTCTTTGCACCAAGCCTGCTGACCTGGGCAGGGAAGAGAGGAGAAAGGCCATTGCACAGGAGGCCAGGGTGCCCAGAACTCCTGGTCACTGCCACAGTAGCAGCAGTGGTGGCTGGGAATTCCTCCCCTTTGAAATGCTGCAGAAGTGTCACTCTGCCAGTCCACACGGCTTCTGAGGGATAGGGTAGGCCCAACACTGTTTTGTCTGGTGTTATGGGTTGGCTTCCCTTGGCCCAGCCCCTTCTCCCTGAGCCTCTGCCCCTTCCAGGGTGTGAAGCTGCCCCCCACCCCCACACACCTTGCCTCTGGACCCACCGTGGCTGTCGGCCCCACTGGTTAGCGCTGCAGAACTCCTACAGCTATGGGTGACTGAGCCAATTCCAACTCAGCCTCATATGTTTCATCAGCAAAACTGAATCTTTAATCCTGGAGGGGATATAAAGGGCAGAAAGAGCCAAGCTTATATCTCAGATCCCAGGTTGAGTCTGCAGCGTTGACAGCAGTGTTCCCTGTAAGCTTGGTGCGTGGGTGGCTGCCCAGAAGAAATTCATGGGCTGCCCAGCTGATTAGCAGAGCAACCACAGCCACCCACAGCTGGCAGCAAGTGTTTCTACCGGTGGTGCACATCTGGGAAAAATAGAAGAAACACTGCTTGACAGTTGCAAAACATATCTTTTCAGTTGTAGACTGAGCAAATTCTAGATGGGGAGAAGAATGTCTACATAATGTCCGTTGAAATGATGTGAAGCCAGCATCTTTTAGTGGTGACTACAGTACAGGTTGAACCTCTCTAGTCCAGTACCCTCAGGACCTGACAGGTGCCAAACAAAAGAATTTGCCAACCCACAGGAAGTCAATATTGTCCAGCAGCATTACCAACACTTCCACTGCTTAATGGGCTCTTAGAAGATTTTGAGAGGTAAGTTACAGCTAAATGACAGCACAGAACGCTGAAGAAGTGGGTCTGTCCCACGAAAGCTCACCACCTAGGCTACGTCTACGCTAGCCGGCTACTTAGAAGTAGCCGGCACAACGTCGAAATGGCATGCGTCACGTCTACATGCGCCGGGTGTTATTTCAACGTTGAAATCGACGTTAAGCGGCGAGACGTCAAAATCACTATTCCCATCAGAAGATGGGAATAGCGCCCTACTTCGACATTGAATGTCGAAGTAGAGTGTGTGTAGACGATCCACGTCCCGCTACTTCGAAATAGCGGGGTCCGCCATGGCAGCAATCAGCTGAGGTGTTGAGACATGCTGCCCAACCCCTTCGGGGCTCTATGATCTCTGCACCCAGCGGTTCTTAAAGCCACATGGACCCAGAAACCCCATAGCAAGAAGCTGACAGCGTGCACGCAGCAGCCCTGCCACGAGGTGTCCCTGCACAACCCAGAGGGACACCATGGCAGCCAGCCAGCCTCCTGAGCACCCCCAGAGCTCCCCCTCTGGGCCATTTCAGGGATCCCAGGCCTCCAGCCTGCAGGGTAGAAAGCGGGGCCCCTCCTGGACTGAACCTGAGCTCCGTGACCTGCTGGGGCTCTGGGGTGAGGAGGAGGTGCTGCACATCATGGGGAGCAAGCGGCAGAACATGGAGGCGTTCACCCAGCTGGCCGAGGGCCTGGCTGCCCGGGGTCACCTTGCCCGCACTCCTGACCATGTCAGGAGTAAGGTCAAGGAGTTGCGGCAGGGTTACGCCCGGGCCCGGGACTCGGCCAGCCGGTCTGGAGGTGCCCCCGCCGCTTGTCCCTATTACCGGGAGCTCAGGGCTATCCTGGGCCCCCAGGGCACCTCCTCCCCACAGCCACCCTTGACACCATGGCCAGCAAGCCCCAGCCGGCCTCAGAGCCAGGGTGGGGTCCGGAGGCCAGCCCTGCCCCCCCAAGGCTAGAGCTGGGACCCTCCACCCTAGCCACCGAGTGGTCCAGCGAGGAGGGGGAGCTCGTGCTGGACATCCCATCCCGCAGCTCCAGCCAGGTGTCCGCTAGATGGGCTCTCCAGATCCTGGCAGTGCACCATCAGGTACGTACCCCACACGGCACAGACCCCCTGAGCATGGAGCGGGGGCACCACTTGATCAGGGACCCCCACATCCCCACAAGACCCCAGCCTGCCATGGCCCAGGCAGACCATGGCCCAGGGACAGTGCCACAGCCACCAGTGCCCAGCAGCACCTCCACCCATGGACAGTGCCGTGCCCCAACCCCGGTGGGAGGGGAGGGGGCGAACCACTGGAAGGGGCCACCCACAGGATCACTGCATGCACCGGGGGGGATGGGGGGGCACACAGGCCCTTGGGGGGCTGGGGAGGTGGGCCACGGGTCAGGGCTGGGTACTCACGGCCTCCCTTCCCCCTTTCCCCCTATTTTTGCAGCCGCACCATCCGTGGTCCCAGACAGCCCTCTGAGACCACCAGACCACCAACGCCCGGGGTTGCCGCCTGCACCGGGACGGGCCCACCCACGCCTGGGCCACCGCCATGGCACATCTGACCCGGATGTGGCTGCGGCCTTCCAGTGCCAGGCGGACCTCATGGAGCAGAGGTTCCAATTCGAGGAGCGGGAGGCCACCTGGCGCCGGGAGGCCTGGCGGCAGTTTATGACCGCCTTCAACCAGGTGGCCAACACCTTTGAGGAGCTGGTGGCCCATCTGCCCCCCCCGATGTCCTCCATGATGCCCTCCCCACCGCCCCGCCTGCCGATGTCCCACCTGATGTCCCACCTTTCACCCAACCCACCAGCTCCTCAGGGCAGGAGCCACCCGGGGCTGAGGACCCACCTCAGCCATGCCTCCCCGTCCTCCTGGCCCCCAGCCGGCCTCGCCGGCGACCCCGGCTGAGAGGTGGACTGGCTAGCCAAACGCAGCGGGGCTCGCACCCTTCCACCCCTGCCCCAGAATGATGGGCCGATGTGTGGCCTTCCCACGTGTCCCCCATGTACGTAGTTGTCCCCACCTGTATATAGTTATTTATAGTTGACCCCCCTGTAAATAGTTTATTAGAGATGTCTCCACTTATATATAGTTATTATTGTTATTTGAATCTGTTTTATTTGCTAATATTATTATATGCCGAAAAGAGGGGACATTTTTGTTCCTGTAAATAATGATAGTTTTATTTTTCCAAAAACCTGTGTCCCGTGTGCTTTTGGTGAGGGTGGGGCGTGGGTGCTGGGGCGGGGTGCAGGGATGGCCAGGGGGTCGCTCACTGGGCCCCCTGGTCAAAGAACTCCCTTAGGGTCTCCCGGACCTGGACCCAGACCCCGTCCTGGTGGGCCTGGCAGCTCGGGGCGGCGGCTGGCTGGGGGTAGGCTGTTGCTGCCTTCTGTGCCCAGCCCTTCACGAAGGCCTCCCCTTGCTTTCCACCAGGTTGTGGAGTGTGCAGCAGGCCCCCACAACCTGGGGGATGCTTGGGAGGCCCAGATCTAGGCGTGCCAGGAGGCAACACTAGCGGCCTTTCAGGCGCCCGAAGGCTCGCTCGACCACTTGTCGGGCATGGTTGAGTCAGGCATTGTAGCGCTCCTGGCTATCAGTGAGGTGGCCTGTATAGGGCCGCTTAAGCCAGGGCTGGAAGGCGTATGCCACATCCCCCACAAGGCAGAGGGGAACTGTGGTGGTATCCCCAGACGGATCTCCCTCTGGGGGATGTAGGTCCCTGCCTGCAGTCGGCGGCATAGTCCCGAATTCTGGAAAATGCAGGCGTCATGGGTAGAGCTGGGCCAGCCCACGTAGATGTCCTGGAAGCGGCCACGGCTGTCGACCATGGCCTGCAGGACCACAGAGTGGTAGCCCTTCCTGTTGATGTAGCGCCCACCACTGTGGTCTGGGGTGCGGATGGTGATGTGGGTCCCATCAAGGGCTTCAAAGCAGTTGGGGAATCCCATGGCAGCTAATCCCTCAACGGCCGCGTCCAGGCCCCCAACTCGGACAACCCTCTTCAGCAGCAGGGCATTGAGTGCACGCACCACCTGTGGGGAGGGAACATGGGTGCCGGTGAGGGTTTGCAGAGTGTGACCCCCTCCCCCAGACCCCACTCCTAGGGGGTTCAGCCCCAGGCCTTCTTACCTCCATGAGGACAGCCCCAACTGTGGCCTTTCCCACTCCAAACTGCTGTCCCACGGAGCGGTAGCTGTCTGGAGTGACCAGCTTCCAGACAGCTTTTGCAACCCTCTTCTCAATGGGGAGAGCGCGCCGCATCCAGGTGTCGTGGTGCCTGAGTGTGGGGGTGAGCCACTGGCAGAGCTCCATGAAGGTCTGCCGGCTCATGCGGAAGTTCCGCAGCCACTGGTCATCATTCCATTCCCCATAACCAGGTGCTCCCACCACTCGGTGCTGAAGGGGTAGCTCCAGAGTCGGCGTGGCACCTGGGCGGGGAGCAGGAGGGTCTGATGGCCGGGGGCATCTCCTGGTGCTCCTAAGGAGGGCTCCCATTCCAGAAGCTGCTGGGTGGCTGCCCAGGCAGCATCTAGAAGGGCGCCTGCTCCGCGGGAGGCAGCTTGTAGGGCTTCCAGCTGCTGCTGGACGTCCATGTCTGCGGGCTCGAGGTCTGCGAGGCTTGTATCACCAACACAGGGCTGCTCGTGTGGTGCAGGCCGAGTGAGTCTGGGAGGGGCCCTTTAAGGGAGCGTCTTGCAGCTGCCCCGGAAGGGCTAGTGTGCTCTGTGACCTGGTCCGCGGGCTTTCCTGGCCCCTTATTTCGAAAGAGGGGGCTTGTGTGTGTGGACGCTCCGCGCTTCCTTCCGGGGCGGCTCTTTTCGATGTTCCCCGGCACTACTTTGATGCTGAATGTCGCCGTTGCCAGCCCTGGAGGATGTGTAGACGATAATCATCGAAGTAGCCTATTTCGATGTTCTTACTTTGAAATAGGCTACTTCGACGTAATGCCCTAGTGTAGACGTAGCCCTAATAAATTATTATGTTAGTCTCTAAAGTGCTGCTGGACAGCTTTTTTGTTTTGATAGTATATAGCCTAACACGGCTATCTCCCTGCTACTATTAACATAAGAACATAGGAATGGCCATACTGGGTCAGACCAAAGGTCCATCCAGCCCAGCATCCAATCTGCCGACGGTGGCCAATGCCAGGTGCCCCAGAGAAGGAGAACAGAAGACAATGATCAAGTGATTTATCTCCTGCCATCCATCTCCTGCCCTTGTTCTGATGGCTAGGGCACCATACTTTATCCCTGGCTAATAGCCATTTATGGACCTAACCTGCAAAAATTTATCAAGCTCTTTTTTAAACCCTAGTAGAGTCTTGGCCTTCACAGCCTCCTCGGGCAAGGAGTTCCACAGGTTGACTGTGCGCTGTGTGAAGAAAAATTTCCTTTTATTAGTTTTGAACCTACTACCCATCAATTTCATTTGGTGTCCCCTAGTTCTTGTATTATGGGAAAAGGTAAATAATTTTTCTATATTCACTTTCTCCACACCATTCATGATTTTATATACCTCTATCATATCGCCCCTCAATCGCCTCTTTTCCAAACTGAAAAGTCCCAGTCTCTCTAGCCTCTCCCCATATGGGACCCTTTCCAAGCCCCTAATCATCTTAGTCGCCCTTTTCTGAACCTTTTCTAATGCCAATATATCTTTTTTGAGGTGAGGAGACCACATCTGCACGCAGTACTCAAGATGTGGGCGTACCATAGTTTTATATAGGGGAAGTATGATATCTTTTGTCTTATTATCGATCCCTGTTTTAATAATTCCTAACATCCTATTTGCCTTACTAACTGCCGCTGCACACTGCGTGGATGTCTTCAGAGAACTATCCACTAGTTCAGCACAGAACACGGGAAGCCAGGTACTGATGGCTGTAAACAAACTTCATGTGATCACAGGAAACTTTACCACACCCTGATAAGCAAACATCCATCTAACTTGGATCGTGTGGGATGATGGATGTTGCCCAATGAGCGCATGCTGGACTAAAGAGGTTCAACCAGCAGTAATTGGTCATGCCCTATGGTCAGCTAATTACAGTGGTTGTAATGATGTAATGCTTGCGGTGTGTCTATGTTTGCACCTCAAATATAGTTGTCTCCATTGTAGGTTTTCACATGGAGTATGAATTTTTTGTACTAATTGCCATGAAAGGAATCCATTAAAACATTGTTTTTCCAATGGTGACTATGTGGAGGTATTTGACTTCCATTCCAAGCAGGAGAGAGTGACATCTGAGACATGAGCATGGGATCATTGTGGGCAAGCAATGACTTTTTAAATGCCAGCTATTGTAACCAGATGTGCTGCTTTAGCTAGATGGGTGTCTCTCAGATCACTAAAACAGGTAAAAGTCTATAGAACCACTCAGACACAGAACTCTCCCTTGTGTGGTCTGCTCAGGCAGTCTGATTTCCGCTCAGTTGAATTAATCACTCTCAAGGAAAAATCAAATTGTTATTCTTCCAAATCACTTCTAGCTTTTTAATCCTATTATCTTCTACACAACACCCAGGATGCCTTTTTTCTTCCCCCTGACTGGAATCAGGCTTTTTAATAAAAATAAAAGCTTTAAAAATGAAAACTGTGAGATGTAGAACTCAGCTTTCTGATTGCAACATAACCTTAATTTATCTACCCCCTCTGCT
Organism: Carettochelys insculpta; assembly: GCF_033958435.1. Classification (NCBI taxonomy): domain Eukaryota; kingdom Metazoa; phylum Chordata; order Testudines; family Carettochelyidae; genus Carettochelys; species Carettochelys insculpta. The sequence goes on from NC_134144.1 coordinate 70,553,200, forward strand.
GTCTAAAACTTCCTGTTATCCATGTCAACTGATAGCTATTAATTATATAGACAAAGCCTCTGACTATCTTTTATCCAGACTTAGCTTCCCCTACGGCATCCGGGCAATCAAAGCGCTGCTGGATTTCTTTTGGTTCTCATCCTTTTGGGTTTTTTTATATTTTCGGATGACAGAAATGGCATCTTTTTTTTTTTTTCAAAGGTGAGCAGAATAAGCAGGCACAGCCAGGTCACCTCTTTCTGTCCCCTAAACAGTGCTATATTCACTGGCAAAAAACTTCAGTAATGTGGAGTTAAGACTCCCCTCTGAGTCTCTCATGTCCTCTCAGAAAATCAGCGTGAAATCAGGCCGGTCAGTAGTTTTCTTGGTGAGTCTTTCTGCACCTATGCAATGTACAGTAAACATAACAAGAAGTCCTGTGGCACCTTATTGACTAACAGATATTTTGGAGCATAAGCTTTTGCGGAAAAAGACTCACTTCATCTTTCAACCCACAAAAGCTTATGCTCCAAAAAGGAAAAAAAAACTCAGGGAACCAAGGCTCACAGAGATTGAATGATTTGCCCCAAAATTGAGCCCAGCTTTCTAGAGTCCTGATCACCATTTTTAACCACAATCTAGGCTTTTCTGCTTTTCTATACTAGTAAAGGACACTCAGGATATATGAGCATGCAGACTATTTGAGTCATCTAGGTAAGGTGCCAATGATGATACTGACTGAGAGATTAAGATGGCAGATGGAAGAACATAGAGCAGATGAGCAAGCAGGGTTCGGAAAAGATGGAAGTACCATACAGCAGATATTGTCCCAGAGACTAGTAGCGGAGAAAGCTCGACAAAAGAACAAGAATGTATACACTTGCTTCGTCAACTTTCAAAAGGTATTTGACAGTATAGATCAGAAAGTGACTTGCGCGGTTTTGGGGTCATATGAAGTAGACAGCAGACTGATACAGTTGTTGAAGGATACCAGTGATAATGCGGAGGCAGCAGTGAGAACATGTGGGGAGTTGGGAAGTTGGTTTAAAACAAATAGAGGTAAGAGACAAGGAGATCCAATATCACCAATTATCTTCATTGTACATCTGGACAGAGTGATGGACAAGATCAAGGAAGAGGTAGAAGGGATATCTGTGCACAGGAAAAGAATGAACAACTTGAGGTTCGTGGATGATATAGTTATCATTGACGAAGATGAGGAGAAGCTAGCGGAAATGTGCAGGTGTTAAACAAAGAAGGGAAGCAGTATGGACTGATTATGAACATGGATAAAACAAAAGCAATGGTATTTGGAGGTAAGAAACTAGGAAGGAAGATCAGTGTCGATGGCATTGATATACAAAATGTGGAGAAGTTCACATATCTGGGGAGCAACATAACTTATGATCTAGATTGTAAGAAGGAAATAGCTATTAGAATAGCGAAAGCAATAGCAAGTTTGAAGGCAATGGATAAGATCTGGAAAAGCAAAGCAATTAGATTAAGAATGAAATTGTGCATCTTGAAAACATGTTTATTCAGCAGCATGTTGTACAGATGTGAGACATGGGTGATAATGAAAGGTTAGAAAAGAAGAATATTGGCATTCGAAAGGAGTCGTTATAGAAAGATTCTGAAAATAAGCTGGATGCAGAAGGTCACCAATGAGGAATTATATAGAAAGATAGAGCCGAAAGAGAACCTGCTGTAGAAGGTTATAAAATGGAGGCTACAACTATTTGGGCATATTTGCAGAATGAACAACGAACGAAAACTCAAGACCCTGGTATTCGGCATAATGGACAGTTTGAATAGGAGAGGCAGACCCCACAGGGAATGGGTAGATGATATAGTAGATTGTTGAGGAGCTAGTCTGCAGAAACTAAGCCAGTCTGCACTGGACAGGGAAAGATGGAAGGAAATAGTGAGAGAGGCGTCAGACACCAACAGACGCTGAGCCCACAGTTATTGATGATGATGAGACTATACTAACCTTCTCATAGCTGAGGTGTCCATGCTAGGGCACATGGGAAAGAAACAGCTTCCAGGAGCTTCCAATGCTGTTGACCATTATCTGGGCATAAAGATAGACCTTGCATTTCCCCTACTTACTATCTGGAGTCCTTCCACACCATTCCATTCTTCTTCAAAACTACTATTGCCATTGGGGAAAAAAAACCAATAAATTATTGTTCGTGTGGTGTCTTGAAAACTGTGTTAAAATGAGGATCCTGCAGGTGGAAATTCTGCATATTTTTCCTGGTTCTGTTTTGCACGGAAGAGTGCCATCAGAACATTTTTCCATTGCTGCATGCAATGTTGTTGTAGTCATGCTGGTCCCATTCTTTTAGACCAACAAGCTGGGTGAATATCTTTTATTAGGCCGGTGGCTGTAGGGGACAGAGGCAAGCTTTCAGACTTATACAGAACCCTTTTTCAGCTCTGGAAGACTTACTTGATACTCTGAATACACTTCCCAGACTTGAAGAAGAACTCTGTGAAACATGAAGTTTGTCTCTCGCCCCAACAGAAATTAGCCCAATAAAAGACAACCCCTCACCCACCTTGTCTATCTGGAGCTAGTCTGCAAAGGACCAGCTAAGCAAAGTGGACACTTGCAACCCAACCTGAACCCAATGGGATCCAATTACAAATGTAGGGTTTGAACCCAGTTGAAAACAATGCTCTCGGCTTCAGCTGAAGTCATGTCATCTCTGATCAGCTCGTCCTGCCCTTTGGGGTGAGGGTAGCACCTCCCGGGCCTGTTCCTGCTTGCCACCATATCTTTGTTGCACTGTGTGTCCAAGAATGAAGCTTTCAGAGTGCAGCGAGATGGTGACCAGCAGCAGCAGGGCATTCAGACACAACTGCAGTGATCACACCTGGTTCCCACAATGTGTTTCTAGCTGCCTCCTCTCCACAGGAAGAAATGGATAGTGTTCTATTTCAGGACCTTGAGAACTGAGATAACGTACCATTCCTCCACACCTAAAAGACTTGTGTTGATTGCTGAAAGTATGTTAGCGGGAACTGTCGGTATTTTATAGTTTTTTCCTCTCATGGTTTTCACGACAAAAATCTAGGTTATGTCCACACTGGAGCTGGTGGCATGCTCCCCAGAAGAGGCAGATGAAGCAGATTTGGGCTGGGTCTACACTAGAGAGTTTTGTAGACAGAAGGAACATTCTGTCAACGAATTCTCAACAGAACTTTTCATTTTGCCTCGACAGTATTATCCATCCCTCAAAAATTTGAGGCATAACAACCTCTGGACAAAATATTGTCGACAAAGTGCAGTGTAGACACTTCTGTGGATGGAGAGGACTTCTGGTTGCTGGGCAACCCTCCTTGCAGAGCTGCCATTTCCCTTTCTGGCAGCAGAGGGCAGTGCAGTCTGGCAGCTGTCTGTCGACAGAGCAAGTTGTGTGTAGATGCAATCTATTAACTTCTGTCAACAGATGCTTCTAGTCCAGACATAGCATTGCTGTCTAACTGGTGCACTGAAAGTGCTACTGGACTGTTTTTTTTGTTTTGGTGTGCTGGAAGCAACAGCTTATCTGGAGTTGCGAGCTGCTTTAATATGTACCCACCCAGACCTAAGCTATGGAGTTAGCTACTGCCTGTGCTACCACAGCTATGCTGTTCATTTCTGAGCACCGGCTCAGAGTGAGAAACTCTCTGCTACCTGCAGTGGGGAACACCCGGACAGCGTTCATGTAAATCTGCCTCACAACATCAGGGACAATCTTTGGCCTTTTTAACTTAGGTGTAATTGTCTCAGAAAATATTCTGCCCCTCAGACTTCATAGCAAAAGAGAAGATGAAGACAATAATCCAAGACTGGAGGCCTTTGGGAAGAGGTCACCCATCTCTCTTATTTCTCTTCGGTATTCAGGCAGGAAGACAGGCACTTGTGGTGATGGTAACACACACTATCTGTGAAGGGGGACATAGTTTATACAAACAGTGCTGGTGTTCTAACAGCACCAGCCAAGGTAGGACGTAATCCTCTTTTCCCTTGAGCCTCTCCCCAGTAGAATCATAGAACCATAAAACACTAGAGTTGCGTCTACACGTGCACGCTACTTCGAAGTAGCGGCACCAACTTCGAAATAGCGCCCGTCGCGTCTACACGCGTCGGGCGCTATTTCGAAGTTAACTTCGACGTTAGGCGGCAAGACGTCGAAGTCGCTAACCTCATGAGGAGATAGGAATAGCGCCCTACTTCGACGTTCAACGTCGAAGTAGGGACCGTGTAGACGATCCGCGTCCCGCAACGTCGAAATTGCTGGGTCCTCCATGGCGGCCATCAGCTGGGGGGTTGAGAGATGCTCTCTCTCCAGCCCCTGCGGGGCTCTATGGTCACCGTGGGCAGCAGCCCTTAGCCCAGGGCTTCTGGCTGCTTCTGCGGCAGCTGGGGATCTATGCTGCAGGCACAGGGTCTGCAACCAGTTGTCAGCTCTGTGTATCTTGTGTTGTTTAGTGCAACTGTGTCTGGGAGGGGCCCTTTAAGGGAGCGGCTGGTTGTTGAGTCCGCCCTGTGACCCTGTCTGCAGCTGTGCCTGGCATCCCTATTTCGATGTGTGCTACTTTGACGTGTAGACGTTCCCTCGCTGCGCCTATTTCGATGTTGGGCTGAGCAACGTCGAAGTTGAACATCGACGTTGCCGGCCCTGGAGGACGTGTAGACGTTATTCATCGAAATAGACTATTTCGATGTTGGCTGCACGTGTAGACGTAGCCTAGAACTGGGAGGGAACTTGAGAGATCATTGAGTCTAGCCCATTATCCTCATGGCAGGACCAAGTCCCATCTAAACCATCCCTGACAGATGTCTGTCTAACCTGCTCTTAAATATCTCCAGTGATGGAGATTCCAAAACCTCCTGAGGCAACTTATTCCAGTGTTTAACTAGCCTGACAGTTAGGAAGCTTTTCCTAATGTCCAGCCTAAGCCTCCCTTGCTGCCATTTAAGTTAATTGATTCTGATCCTATCCTCAGAGGCCAAGGAGAACACTTTTTCTCACTCCTCCTTGTAAAAGTACCCTTTTAGGTATTTGTAAACTGGTAAAAAGAGCTTAAACTCACTGCGCCTAACACATAGCTGTTCTTTGTGATTGTGGGTTCTCGTTACACTAAATAGCTGGCTCTTCCTCATCACCACACACACACACACGTGCATTAAAGGCAAAAAGGTGTTGATTGCCTCCCCCACCACCACCACTGGAAACTCTGTTTCCTAACAGTTCTGTAAATACTCAGGTCCCCATTGTTACAAAATAGGTAACTGGTAAGACTGCCAATAGGTAGTGCTCAAGAGTCTTTTGTCACCTCTACTTCCTGGGTCTGGTAGGACTAACAAAACCTGGCATGATTGTTGCATAGGGCAAATGGCATCTCTGGAGGTCTTTGCAGCCATTCTTAGCCCTCGTTATCTCTGGGTATGTTTATCCCAAAGGTCATGCAGTGGATAAACAGGCAGAAGGGTGACTTCCTGGCTTTAGAAACTGCAATTCTTTGCATTTTACACCAAGTCATGGAACTGGGTGTGCAGATTAGAGCATTTACACCTGTAACCGCCTGTCCGTGGACCGAAGCCAGATAGCCAGAGATGGGAGGTGACTGAAAATGAATTGTAGAAGCAAAAATAGGGACATAAGCTCTTTGCCCCTGCAAAACTGCAACTGGGCTCCAGATAAGAGACATTGTCTGTTGTACTGGGTCAGAGTTATACTGCTGGCTGGGCCTTTGTTTGTGTAATATCTACTCATAGCCCTAAGGACAGAGATGCCTCCCAGATGGGGAGGGACCTCAGAGTCAGGATATAACACTGATATGAGGGCATGGGGAGGTGTTTCCTGGCCAGGAAACAGTTGTTTGGGATCAGCAACAGGAGGGGTGATACCTCTGCCCCTCTCTTCCTGTAATAAAACACACTCTCTCTTGTTTACTGTGCTGTATCCAAGGACTCTGCCTGTTTGTGTTAGTGCAGCCACAAGAAGAACACAATGACATGGCAGCCTTGGTTATCTGGCCTCTGTTACCATGGTATTTGAGTGTCTCACCAGCTCCCACACATTGGTTCTCACAACTCCTCCATGAGGGAGGGACAGGCTATCAGCTCCGCATTACAAAGCAGGTGCCATCTCCCAGGTCACACTGGAGGTGGAAGGAGGACAGAGCACCCCCATTGCACTGCTCTGGTAAGATCCAGCCGGGCTCTCAGAAGAGAAGGCAGGACACGTTCCCAGGGCAGGCAGGTGAAAGGGGTTGGTGAAGGGAACACCTGACCCCACCAGTCAGGGACTGCCCCAGCAGCAAGACACCCCCCCAGGGGTCCTTTAGGGAGAGCAGGGGAGCCTGTAGCCTCCCGCTCCCACACCTACTGATGCTGCTAGTGGCTCCCCTTCCATCACGGTCAAGGAGCAAGAGGAAAGTGCACAGGGTCCCTGCGTTCCTCTCCCCCCGGCCTGGGACAGCATGGGGATGGAGGAGGGAGTGACCTATGCTGGGCACATCCCTCTCACTCCCTGACAGGGACAGAAGGGGAAGCAACAAGCGGAGTGGGTAGGAATCGAGGGAGCTTCAGCCCCCACACCTCCCTTAACAGGTGCTCCTGCCCCCCCCCACCTCCTCTCACAGACCCAGTCTTCTGCCCTGAGCACCCCCACACCATCTGCCCTGGCTTCTGCACTCCCTACACACCCCAACCCCATGCCCACAGCCTCCTGCCCTGCTCCCCTCCTCACACACCCAACCCTGCTCCTGCACTCCCCACACATCCTCAGCTCTCTGCCCTGACCCCTGCAGTCCCCGCAGCCTCCAGCCCCATGACCGGAGCCCTTCCATGTTCTCAGACCCCTGCCCTGGTTCCTGACTCCACCCCACAGACTATGTCTCTGCCCTGTGCCCTCCTCTCACCCCGCACACCGACTCCCGCATCTCCCCACACCTGCAGTCTTCCACGCACATGCCAACCTTCTGCCTGAGCTTCATCTCACATCCCATCCCTGACACCCCATAGCCCTATCCCCTGCCTTGAACCCCCACCTGTCGACCCCACACTTATTTTTCTTATGGGTACTGTCATATCGCACCCCCTCAACGTCTTGCTTTAAGCCCTCCCTATATCCCAGAGAAATACAACAGTCCCTGTAAGACCTCCGGGGTGACACAAAGTCTATGGCAAAGCCAGCCTTTGGAATATAAGAACGGTCACACTGGGTCAGACCAAAGGTCCATCTGGCCCAGCATCCTGTCTTTTGAGGAAGGCCTAAGTTAGTGCCTTAACTAGCCTTCCCCGCTAAAATGACACGCCTATTGGTATAGCATGGAGTGGCTTGTTCGTTGTGATAAGCCTGATCCACAAAGCTGAGATCTAAATTCAGATGGAAATGTCCCCAAGCTCTTTAGATCCCAGAGTTTCATCAGCTCACTCTCAAAATGAAGAGCCAGTCCTGAAGTTCGGACCCAAACCCTGGCACGGATAAGATTTTATCACTGTTAAAATGAGCCGTGCTAAGGGGAAATAGCTTATGAGAACACCCAGGCTATGTCTACAGGGCACCCTACCCTCGAAATAAGCTATGCGGTTTGCACTCTGCAAATTGTGTGTCTTGTTTCAAGTAGATTTGGAAATAGGCTATATTGGTGCTGTCTAAATGGCTCCATAGGCCAAAATAAAGCCCTCTTTTGAGGCATCCCTATATTCCTTCTGCAATGAGGTATACAAGGGTGCCAGAATAGCTCAGCCATCATCTCAACACTGTTTCCAGACAACAGGCACATTGCACAGATTAGGGCTTATATTTTGGAATACTGCTATATCCTGAGATAGTGCCCACCAAGTAGACATAGTGCAAGGGTCCAGAGAGAGGCCATCTCACCAAGGAGAAATAAAGCTCTTACTAGTTAAAAAGGATTTGTGGTGAAGGCAGCCATGTTACAAATAATAGTAACGATGGGGGAAGTGTCAGATTACAGCAGGTTAATGATTACAGTGAGATTAAAATGAAGCATGCAATAAAGACCACAACCATAGAAGGGATGTCAAGTTACTAGCAAAATTAGATTGCAACAAGACCCTAGAGAGAAAGAGGAAAGTGTTTCAGATGTAAAGAAACTGCTTGGCCTTCATGTAGGAGATTTGTTTGTCATTAGAACAGCCTGTTCCACTCAGCACCCATCAGCTCGGCTTTCCCACACTGATAAGGCCCTGTTAGATTCCCATTACGGTCTCGTGCTCCAAATTTTGGCAGAGCAAGAAATTTTGACCTGGAATCATAGAAACGTAGGACTGGAAGAGACCTCAGTAGGTCATTTTATTTCTTCCCCTGATGGGAGGCAGAGAGAAGTATTATTCTAACACCATCCGGACAAGTATTTGTCTGAGTTTTTGTTAAAAAACACCTGGTGAAGATTCCACAAATTCCCTACATAATTTAGTCCTGTGCTTAACTACCCCAGCAGTTAGGAAACTTTGCCTAATATGTAGTCTAAACCTCCCTAGCTGCAATTAATGATAGTCCATCGATCCGATGATGACAGGATAAGAACAGTTTAGCACCCTCCTGTCTAAAACAACACTTGCCTCCCCCAGCCCAGTATTCTCTTCTTCAGACTAAACCAATCCATTCTTTTTTTCAATCTTTGCAGGGGAGTCAATTGCTTTTCTTGATAGCGCTGCCTTGCGGAGCACAGGTGGAACACCATACCCAAAGGTGCTGTAGTTTGCCCCCTCCTTCCCCAGGAAAGCCCCTCTCAAAACTCCCTCCTGTTAGCAACCACCCTGTTCGCAACTCCCTGGTCGCAAGCTCCCTGTCAGGGGTGTCCTCTTTTTTTATATAGAGACCCTATTAGAAGCTCTTCTCCCCTCCTCACCCACCCACTGTCTGCATTACCAATAGGTGGGAAGAGAAAGTTCCTTACCTTTTGGCTACAGGGCTTTACATATGAGTGATTTTTTTGGGCAGCGGGGATGAATAGCAACCTTGCTGAAAAATATATTTTCTGAGGGCACAGAAATGATTCTCAGCTTTAGGTCAAATTCAACAAATTGTGTCAGCTGAAAAAAAATTGTGAAAAGGGAAAGGTAAAGAAGTCAAAATATTTCACTGTGACTATTCATTCAGAAGCATTGTTCTCTTCTGAAATTTTGCAATTGAAAAGGAAGACTATAAAACAAGGGTAAAAAAACAGTAAATTACTACTCAAACTAAAAAGTAACCTATTAAAAATTACATCTGGTCATGCTAAAATATTTTGGTTGATTCAAAATGATTTTTTTCAATTCAACATTTGAAAATATTGGCAAGGGAAGGGTGTTTCAGATTTTCTCGTTCAGCACCCAAACCTCAACCATTTGCTCAGCCCTCATACATAGTACAAAACATATATTGTTGCCTTTTTTCCGACACCCTTGTCTGACATCTGACTTTATCGTTGCTCACTGCCAAACGGCAGCAGATGTCTGGGGTCTTACATGTGAGCTTCCCTAAGTAATATCAGTACAGTGGTGATGTAACTTGGTTTATTTACACACGTTTCCAAACTGGACCACAGACTGTCACCTATAACATTTGGAAATTCCATCTTCAAGAAACCTTTTTCCATCTAGCAATACCAATTCACAAGAAACTTTTCAGTCCTAAACATTATCTCCAAATCCAGAGACTAAAGCAGAAAATAAACTTTATCACCCATGTTTTCTCTCCTACTACCAGTGCATAACAAAACCAAGAAATACACCACATTTCTTGAAAGACTGAAAACTTTCTTTCATACTAAGGCTATGTCTACACTAGCCCCACCCCCACCTTCGAAAGGGGAATGGTAATGAGACACTTTGGGATATGCTAATGAGAGGCTGCAATGAATATGCAGTGCCTCATTAGCATAATGGCAGTTGCAGCTCTCCAAAAGTGCTGCTTCTGATTGCACGCAGCTCATCTACATGGGGTCTTTTTCAAAAGGACCCCACCCACTTCAAAATCCCCTTATTCCAATGACCAAATAGAAATAAGGGAATTTCAAAGCATGTGGGGGTCCTTTCGAAAAGGACCCCATGTAGATGAGCCACGTGCGATCAAAATTGGCACTTTTGAAGTGTCGTGGCTGCCATTATGCTAATGAGGTGCTGCATATTCATTGCAGCATCTTATTAGCATGTCAAAATGTCTCATTAGTATCCCCCTTTCGAAAGGGAGAGCTAGTGTAGGCCTGGCCTAAGGGTATGTCTACAAATTCATTATTTCCAAAGAGTAGCTGCAAACTATGCAAACTTCTACACAATGCAACAGCTACTTTGGAATAATTTCAAAATAGCAGTCATCTTATTTTGCAATTGGATAGTGCCTGTTTCAAAACAGGGACTGCATAGACAGGGATTAGGGGCTATTTGAAATAAACTATTCCGGAATAGCTTTTTTTTTAAATAAAGCTGCTTTGTGGATATAGTATTTCAGATTAGACCTCCTGGAAGCAGAGCAGAACACACTATTTCAGAATAAGTAACAGAGACATAGCCGTGTTAGTCTATATACTATCAAAACAAAAAAGCAGTCCAGTCGCACTTTGCAGACTAACAAAATATTTTATTAAGTGGTGAGTTTTCTTGGGATAGACCCACTTGTTCAGACCATTTCAGAATAAGTTTTAATTATTTTGGGGCTTCCCTGTAGTGTGGACATATTATTCCTGAATAGTTAGTTTAGAATAATAACTCCCAAATAAGGTATTCCAGCTGTAGTCTAGACATACCCTAAGAGAAAGACCTGGTAAGATTTTGTGTTACAGCTCCACCTTGTGACTCCTGCCATAACAATACAAGGAAAAGATAGCATTATATCTGGAGAAGCTGAGGTTTACCTTCCATTCGTACTCAGTTAATTATCTTCTCTCCTCCCCAACATACTTTTATGCTAACCATGAAGGTCCTTTTCCACATGGAATTTTGCATGAGTGACCTTTCTGCAGCAGAGAAAAAACTTGCTCAACCCTAAGTTAATTTGGATACCGGATTTTCAAACATGGGACAAAGGAGAGAAAAACAAGCAAACAAAAAGTCATCAATTTCACTTGGAAGATTCCAGAGAGAGGCTTCTTTTAATCCTTCCCAGGGTGTCCTAGAAATGTCAACTGACGGTCATGATGAGATGGAGCACTTCCTGTGACTTCAGTAGCCTTTGGCTCAAGTCTCATGTGCCCAGAGCTAATTTGTAATGAGGGAGAGACATATTTTGAATTATTCTCTATTGAATTAGGAACAACAGAATGATCCATTACAGATTCCAGGGGAGTTGTAAAAGCATCAGATGCCTGTTGGGTGCCTAAACAGGCTTTTTAAGTGCATTTCTAGCCCCATTTCCTTGTGGAAATAGCTTTAAAAATGTAACTCGATTGATAAGGCGGTTTGTCGCAGTGACTTTTCTACAATAAATAGGTAAAATCACAGCTTGCCTCCAACTTCACCAGCTGTGCTTTTGTCTGATACTTCCCTCGCTACCCAACAACAATTCCTAAGTCAATTATGCTGCTGTCATAACTCTGTGTGCCTTAACTGGCAAATGCTGACTTCTGTCAAGTTTGGATTTCTTTTACATTTTTACCTGCACTCTGGATTCACTATGGTGTTGATGGATTTTTATAAAACGTCCTCAGCATTCTTTCAACAGTATTTTTTTTTAACTCTGAAAAGATCTGAAATATACCATCAACCTTAAAGTTCTCTGTCTGGGTAAAATTATGCAGGTTGACCCTCTCTTGTCCAGCACCCTTGGGATCTGACGGTGCCAAAAGAGTGGATTTGCCAGATCATGGGGTGGCAATATTGTCTAGCACATTACCAATACTTCCACTGCTTACTGGGCACTTATAAAACTTTTAGTGGTAAATTGCAGCTAAATAACAGCATGGAACACTGAAAGCCAGGACTGGTGGGTGGATACAAAATTTATGGGGGAAATTTGGCCTCACTCATGATAGGTGGTCATCCAGTTAACTAAAATCATGCTGGATTACAGATGGTGACGGATGAGAGAGTTTCAGATTAGAAAGGTTCAGCTTGTATAACAGACATTCACAAAAGCAAAGTCACATATCAGAAGGGTCTCGGTGAATGCAGGTTTGCCAGTTCTCAACACCAGAACTACCACTGCTCTTACTTCACCAGCCCGTTGCATTCTTTTCCATCCCCAGAGGGGGCCTGTCTCATTTTGTTCCTCCGAGTTAGATAATTCCTTTTGTGGGCAAACTTAGACCCTCCTCTGGAACCTCCACGCATGCATCTGACGAAGGGGGTCTTTACCCATGCAAACTTGTACTCCAAAATATCTGTTAGTCTATAAGGTGCCACAGGACTTCTTGTTTTGAAGATACAGACTAACTCGGCTACCCCTCTGTTAGTGATAATTCCTTTGATGTTTCTTAATGAGATCCACAGATCAAAAGTACAACAATTAGTGCAAGAACTTCTTCATTACGACTCATGTGAATCAGTAGTAGAATTACAGAAGCATTTAACCAAACTGCAGTGGGATCTGGCTGACATGAATGCATTATTTACTACGTTTTTCTTTATCTCTGGCTCCTTTTTCTATGGGTCCTTGGCTTTGTGTGTGTGCGTTTTAATACTGACTAAAGTCCCTTAGACATATGCTTTTCCTGTTCCGCCCAGGCTTCCTGAACAAGTCAGTTTGATAAATTGGAGGAATGGGCCAAAAGAAATCTGATGAGGTTCAACAAAGCCAAGTGCAGAGTGCTGCACTTAGGACATAAGAATCCCAAGCATTGTTACAGGCTGGGGACCAACTGACTAAGTAGCAGTGTAGCAGAAAATGATCTGGGGATTACAGTGGATGAGAGGCGGGATATGAAGCAATTGGTGTGCCCAACTAGCCATGAAGACTAATGGCGTATTAGGTACATTAGAAGATTTTCAGCCGATATAGAGAAGTTATTATTCCCCTTTATTCTGCACTGGTGAGGCCACAGGTGGAGTATTGCGTCCAGTTCTGGGCCTCCGAGGATGTGGATGTATTGGAGAGGGTCCAGCAGAGGGCAACACAAATGATTAGGGGGCTGGCGCACATGGCCTATGAGGGGAGGCTGAGGGATTTGGGTTTATTAAGTTTGAAGAAGAGAATAGTGAGGGATGATTTGATAGCAGCCTTCAACTTCCTGAAGGGGGCTGTAAAGAGGATGGAGAGAGACTGCTCTTGGTAGTGACAGATGGCAGAACAAGGGGAAATGGTCTCAAGATAAAGAGCAGAGGGTGTAGTTTTGATATTAGTAAAAACTATTTCACCAGGGCTGCGTCTACACGTGCACGCTACTTCGAAGTAGCGGCAGTAACTTCGAAATAGCGCCCGTCACGTCTACACGTGTTGGGCGCTATTTCGAAGTTGAAATCGACGTTAGGCGGCGAGACGTCGAAGTCGCTAACCCCATGAGCGGATGGGAATAGCGCCCTACTTCGACGTTCAACATCGAAGTAGGGACGTGTAGACGATCCGCGTCCCGCAACATCGAAATAGCGGGGTCCTCCATGGCGGCCATCAGCTGGGGGGTTGAGAGATACTCTCTCTCCAGCCCTTGCGGGGCTCTGTGGTCACCGTGGGCAGCAGCCCTTGGCCCAGGGCTTCTGGCTGCTGCTGCTGCAGCTGGGGGTCCGTGCTGCATATACAGGGTCTGCAACTAGTTGTTGGCTCTGTGTATCTTGCACTGTTTAATGAGAGTGTGTCTGGGAGGGGCCCTTTAAGGGAGCGACTTGCTGTTGAGTCCGCCCCGTGACCCTGTCTGCAGCTGTGCCTGGCTCCCTTATTTCGATGTGTGCTACTTTGCCGTGTAGACGTTCCCTCGCTGTGCCTATTTCGATGTTGGGCTGAGCAACGTCGAAGTTGAACATCGACGTTGCCAGCCCTGGAGGACGTGTAGACGTTATTCATCGAAATAGACTATTTCGATGTCGCAACATCGAAATAAGCTATTTCGAAGTTGGGTGCACGTGTAGACGTAGCCCAGGAGGGCAGTGAAGCACTGGAATGCATTAGCTAGAGAGGTTGTGGCATCTCTATCCCTAGAGGTTTTTTATGTCTTGGCTTGAGAAAAGCCTGGCTGAGATGACTTAATTAGAGCTGATTCTGCTTTGAGAAGGGTACTGGACTGGATGACCTCCTGAGGTCCCTTCCAGTCCCAGGATTCTGTGATTCTAGATCCTACTGCTTGATATGCTCTCCAGAGTTAGTTAAAATATTTTGTGGATTAAAAGCAAATTCAGCAGAGCCTGAAGAGAGCAAATCGTGGAGGTGGAAGAAGCCCAGGTAGGTTGTACCAATGCCAATGTACTTCCCTGCAGGCTCTGCAGGAGGGGATTGTGATGTGTTATTGTCTCCTTTGCTACACGCAGGGTGTGTTCTGGTCATGGTGATGCAGATCAGTGTGCAGATTGCAGGGGTGAAATCCTGACTTCATTGACCTCAATGGCAGAGCTGCAGTAGCTTCAGTAGGGTCAGAGTTTCATCCTACAAGGGTCCAGCCCAATGCTGAGCTAATCAGAGTGCAGTGGCTCCAGAGGCCTGGGTTCAAGAGAGGGCCTGAGTTCAGAGTGGCTGGCAGGGAAAAGGCTTCACTCCCTGGTGCTCGCCAGGGGCAGGGCAGAACAGCACTCCAGAGAAGAGGGCTTTGTGTGCCAGGGCCCAGGCTACCTTAATCTGGCTTTGCCTCTGGCAGGACTCTAACCTGGGCATCTCTTCCATCCCATCCTCTGTCCAGCTTCCGTTCCCCTTCCTCTCCCACCATCCACCACCCTCTGGTCTCCCCTCTTCTTTCCCTTTCCTGCCAGGCTACCGAGTGAGGACCAGTGTCAGGGCTCTGCTGTCAGCTGCGGGGGAAGCTTAGCTCCCAAGGTAGCAATGAGGAGGCACACCAGGCTGCAGTAACCCAGCTGCAGGGCTCTGGGAAGCAGGGAATGGCTGCGGTGCAGGGAATTCTAGCCTCCCCCAGACATGCCTCTGTTCCGTCCCCTACACAGGCCGGATCCACTCAGAGAGAGGCCCCTCAAATGGGGTATTCACAGGATGCCATCTCTGGCTTCTTAAAGGCTCTCCATGCTGCACAGCTGCATAGCAGGGCCTTTGAGCTGACAGAAGGCTGCATTGTCACAGTCCTGGCTGGAGCATCCAGGTAACTAAGCCCTGCAGAGCTCAGTGTGAGCTCCAAAGCATCTCTCTCCCCTGCCCCCCCCTCCCCAAAGACATAGGTCTAATAAAAGATATCACGTCCCCGACCTTGTCTCTCCAGGGACATCCACGCCAGCTAGGTGCTTGATGGGTTTCTGAGGTGCGGAGCTGAAGACAGTACCTCAGCAGAGAGAGCCACAGCTGGCTGCTGATTCCTCACAGGGTCTGACTTTCATCTCCAAAACACTCCAGCTGGCACTGCTCCCTCCTCCACACTCAGGCGTCCTGGGAGGTTTATCAACATCCCTTATCAAAGCCCTCAGCATGGAGGCTGATTCGCCTTCATTCTGAGGCACTCCTGCCAGTTGCTCGCAAGACAAGAGCCCTGCAGGCTACATCCTCAGTCTGTGTAAAACATCAATCCCCCCGCAGAAAAAGAAAGCAGAAACTAAACCTACTCCTCAGAGGAGGAGGGGAAAAACACTTCCTAGCTCAGAAGGGAAATAAAAAAGCCTACAGTGATTAAAGACGGGTCAGCAACTGACACAAAGCAATAAAACTAACTTGAGAGAAGCTAGGTCATCACAGGCTTACTGTGTGACTTTGCCTTGTGTCAGTTTGCTGCTCCATGACTCAGTTTCCCCTCCCATCCTTTGTCTGTCTTGGCTTATTAAATTATTAACGTTACTGTCTATAGGCCCCTACTGTATAAAGAAAGATGACTCAACAACAAGGGGATGAAACCCATCATCCCAGGAGGCCACATTCTGTCATCACAGCTGTTCCAAGCAGGGATGCAGTAGGCTGTCATACAGGTGGAGGATGTGATTTTATTGACTTCCTTCCTTCCTGTCCAGTTGCAATCCTCTTTTCTTAGAAATAACAGAAGGGCAAGAATCATTCATATTGAAAATTGTGTCCTGCCCTCTCTTCCATCCACACCTGGGTGGACTGACTTTGGGAAATTTGAAAGCCCTCAGAAATATATATCCGTAGGTCAGTAAAGCTATGGCTCACACAGCTAGCTGTGTCAAAAAATTAAAATGCTTTTGTTTGGTTTAACTTGCATTCAGCTTTCTGTCAGGACAATCATATCTAAAAACCACAAATGAGAGAAACAGGTATTTCCCAGTGGAATGTTGACAATGTGGCCCAAGTGTTGGTAAACCAGTGAAAGTAAGGAATTAAATAAGCCAAGAAGGCCCCTCAAAACTGTCACAGCTCCGGGCACCTATTGAACACACTCCAGCCTGGCACCCACCAAGACTGAGGGAAGTAGATACAGAGCCAGAGCTGTAAATCTTGGGCACCAATGGATCATGGGAGCCTTCTCCTATGGGCTGTGTAGGCTGGGCACTTCCCAGCACTATCCATCTCTGTTGCCTCTTGTGCAACTCAGCTTATGTATAAGGAACCTGATTTCTTTCTGAGAAGCAGAGAAAAGCCAAACAATTGGCCCCTGGGAGTTGCTGGAGAAGCTGGACTCGCAGCCCTGTCTATACCCTCCAACAGCAGGTCGCTGCCATCCAGAAAGTTCACTGACAGACTCTGCAGGGTCATGGGGCTCACAGGACTGTGTTTGTCCATGGTGATTTTAAACAGAGACATTTTCAGCATAGGGAATGCCTCCAAAGGCCGGGATTCAGGCCCGCCCTGCCAGGGAACAGTGTTTTTCTCTCTGTTTAGTCTGAGAAACTTAAATGCTGGAGTCCAAGATTTCATTGAGCAAACACTGCTCAATCCACATCCTTTTTCCTGGCGGCCTTCCTCTCCCGGCTTGGCACAGAGCTCTGAGAAAGGGAAATGGCCAGCCTTCACTAGCTTCATGGCTTGCTATGTTCCCCCCGGCATGCAGGGGAAATAAAACCCAACCTGTCTGGGATGGCCCAGTGCCGGGGTCCCCGGCAGCTGTGAAATTATGCCCCTGCTCCGACACACTCCCGCCCCATGTAATTTCATAGCTCCACTGTATTGTCACTGCTGGTTAGTGGGAGGTACTAATATGAAGCTTTTCCACAATGGGGTGCCTCAAATTAAGCTCTTACATTCACATTTAAGCTCAATGCATAGGTGGCTGCTGAGTACCCACAGCTCCTCTTGGTCTCAGAGCAGTGGTGACTGGTCAGGAAGCTTCTAGGGGGGCATTGGTTACGTGCTGCCCCGCAGCCCCCCTCCATTCCAAGCCCTGCCCCTCACTGCCCTGGCTCCATCGCTTCCCTGTTCCCTCCTGCCCTTGCCCCACCCACTGTCCTGCCCCCTCCCCACCTCTTCCTCCAGAAGCACCGCACTACTTCTGATCAGTGTGGGGGCAGTCCCGCCCCTCCCCCAGAATGCTACATGCTGATGGTGAATGGGGTGTGCACACATGACCCCTTGTGTACCCACCACGCATCTTGCCTGCCACAGCTTACTTGGTGAATACATGGAGGTGATGGAAGATTCACCCAAGGTAGAATAACGTGGCAAAAGGCAGCCGCAAGCTCTGCAGCATGCAAGGAGCTCATAGAAGCCAGAGCAGGCTCAAAAGTGGGCGGGGCTAACTTGGCAGGGGTGTGGCCAGAGAGACAACAAATCAGAACTTCCCATGAGCAAGATCCACTTACAGCTGTTCTCCATCCCCCAGAGCAAAGTGCAAGGGAGGCAAGAATGCTGCCCACCTCCCTCAGGGCAAACCACTCCTGAGGGTACAGGGACAGTAGGCTGTGCAAGGACGGGTGGTTCACCATTTTGACTAGAGCAACTCTGTCCTCAGACATCTGAACGGTGCTGTTGACCAGATTTTTAATTTGCCCTGTAGCCTGCTCTGAGGCTCACCTCCCCTATCCTGTGTCTTTCAATGGGGTCTTTGTTCCCCAAAGAAATGAAAAAAGGATAAGGTGCACAGCAAGGACAGGTTTATTCACAGGAAACTCAGGTCAGTACGGCAAAGTAAGTACAGCCTGAACCTCTCTAATCTGGAATGCTCTTGTCCAACAACCTCTATAATCCAGCATGATTTTAATTAGCCAAATGACCACTTATCGTGGGTGTGGCCAAGTTTGCTGTGATCCCATAATGTTTATATACAGCTGCCAGACCTGGCTTTCGTGTTCAGTGCTGTAATTTCTCTCTAATTTACCCCTAAATGTCTTCTAAGAGCCCAGTAAGCAGTGGAAGTGTTGGTAATGCTGCTAGACCATCCTGACCTCCCCTGGTCCAGCAATTTCTCTCCTCTGGCACTAGTCGGGTCCCAAGGGTGCTGGATGAGAGAGGTTCAACCTGTACTAAGTACTAAGGACTCCCAAAAATATAACCATACAAGGGACAAAAAAGAAACCAGCACTGGTTGTAACACAGGAGTGGTTGAACTCCTAACCCAAAACTCCCCCCAGATTAATCTTAGGCAAAGAGAGGATGTTATTCCCATGCCATATGTTGAAACTTTGGCCAGTAACACCATCACAGTAGGACAGGCTCTAGATGCAGGTACATATGACTCAGCAGGTAGGAAGGCAGGACCTTCTGGCACAGGCTGATGGATGCTCTGGTCTTGTTCTTCTGGCAGCTCTTGGGGGGGCTATATGGAAGGGAACAACCACCCTTGGTGTGGTTCTAGGTTTGCCCTCCTATGTGAGCACTTGCTATCTCCCAGACGGGCAACCATCTGACTAGAATAATAGCTGGTGTTTCCGGATCTGGGGCAGGTTTTAGTTAAGGGAGTTAATGGTGGTGTCTGAGTGGCAGTAAGACCTTTTATACTTCCCTGTTGCTGGGTCAATGACCAGTCAGGTAACTCACCCGATTTACCACCTCCGGACAGAAAAGATACCACAGGATTAAGAGAAGGCGGGTAAGAAAGGCGGGAAACTTGAATTCCCAGTTATTGTTATGAGGAATCTCAGCTGACATAGGAGAAAATGGCAAAATACCACCTTTCCCTTGCAGCACTGGCTGACACTCAGCTCCCACTGATCTCTATCCTTTGATCAGAATACCTTTCAGGTTCTGGGTCTAAATACCTTGGATCAGGGCTGGGGTTCCTTGTACAGTGGGGGCCAGCATGTCATTGGATGAGCTGTTTAAGCCAACCGAGGACTAAGCATTGCAGGGCACGGTGCTTTTCCAGAGCATCTTGTGGCCCATCAACCCCAAATCAGGAGTGGCTAGAAGAAGGCACAGCATTGGAATAATTTGCTCTTCCTCCAGGGTGAGAACTGGGGAGATTAATTTATCAGACATGCCCCAGCAACTTGCAGGGGCTGAGCTCAGATGGCAGCATACTAGCAGCTATTTTACCTGAGGGCCAGTGGACTATGAAGGCTGAGCTGACCTCTGGAAAGTCTTCCTTGCACAGAGTTACTGTAGCTGGCAGCTCTCCTTGGCTGTGTACAGTGAGACCTCTAGTGTTGAACATCAGCTTTCTGCAGAAAGCCGGCCTGCTCCTTGTTCATCTTCTGCAATGTCAGAGTACGCGTGGCTCAGGGATTTCCTGAAAATCCATTCGACTTGGCCTTTCTGTGGCAAAGAGGCAATGGGTGAACTTTCATTCATCCTGCATAGACACACACCTGACGCAAAGTCCTGTGTGATACCACTCAGAGGAGGGGCCAGTCACAGGAGGAGAGGGGCAAGGAATAGCTGGTGTGTCTGGATCTGGGCTGGGTGTTAGTTAAGAGAGTTAATGATGGTTTCCCGTGAAATAAAAGAACAGAGGGACTTACGAGGTCGAGTTCAGGACAGAGAGCAGACCTCCTGATTTCCCAAAGGACTCTAGTCACAAAAGAGCCCTCAGCCACTACCAAGTAAGCGCAGTACTCTGGGCCCACCCTGCATCTGCAGGTTTGGAAATAGTGGCTGAGCCAGTCCTGAACCCAAGTCCATGCCAGGCTATCCAACCCAGCAGCAAACAGCCCTTTTATTTCGGATTGGAAACGCCCATTGCACATAGTTAGCCAATTAGCCTGAATCCCACAGGTTGACCTAATCTCACTACAGCCCTGCAACGCATCTGTGGTTGCACACCCAGGGCAGCATGGAAATACCAGGAGTCAGACCTGGAAATATCTCCAGGGACTAAAACATTTCATGAAGGGTGGACAACCTCAGCCACCTATCTTCCAGCACCCATCCGTAGAGAGAGTTCTAACCACAGAAGGTAATAAGAATGGCTGACCAGCCAATTGCATTAAACACTAGTAGCAAATGCTACTGCTGGCCGAGTGCCTACATGCAAAGCTCTTTGTGCTAATGTGCCTTGGGAGAGATGGGGAAGTGCTTGGGAACAGATATTCTGCAAAGATCCCTTCTGATGTGCTCAGGTTTAACGGTCGCCATCATCAATTATTCACGGTCCCCCGGCAGAGGAGGCAAATACAGAATTAAGCATGTGTACCACCTCTTCCTTCCGATGCCTGCTCAGCAGCGTCGCCTCTTAAACACGGCTGGTGGGCTGCGACTATGGGATGTTAATCAGCCATGATGGTAATTGCAAAGAGAATGCAAATGCTTTAATCTGGGAGGTGTGACGTGGTTTCTCTTAAAACTGGAGCATTAGAAAAAATGTCATGTACTTAACATTACATCCTAGAATACCCCACCTCCCCATTAATTAATTAATATTTAACCTGGCATGGCTCTTGGGTGAGAAGAAGATCATCTAATAGCTTTACTGTTATAGGCACAGAACCAGAGCTTGAGCTGGTGTGCATCAGTGTTGCATGGCTGAAGTCAATGGAGATTTACACCAGTTCAGCCTCTGGCCCATTCTAACAAATTGTATGGCATGTTTTATTTTGTAAGTATTCTGCTGTAACTAAACCACCCTTTGATAGTGAGAAATTGGGCAACATTTTTAAAATCTCCCCATTTTTCATCATTGCTACTGTTGGCTCCCAGGCTGCACTTCCCTGCGTTTGGTAGAGTGACTTGGTGTCAGCAGTTTTTTTGTCATCAGTTTGGTATTATTTCGAAATAAGTTATTCCAGAAGAGATTTGCCGGCATAGCTTATTTCAAAATAATGCTGCTACGTACCACGTGCATTTTGGAATAGCTAACCACTATTTCAAAATAGAGTCCGGCCACAATAGAGCCTATTTCAAAATAGTGCCTTCGGGCTCACTATGGCTTATTTCAAAATTCAAAATAGCTATTTTAAAATAGGTGCTATTTCTCATACAATGAGGTTGACCAATTTCAAAATAGTGGATGGTTTATCTGGAAATTATGTTGCAATAGTGATTATGTGGTGCAGACCCTCACAAAGTTATTTTGAAATAGCGCTGGTTATTTTGAAATAACTTTGCTGTGTAGACATACACTTTCACTTTCTGGTTCTCAGCCAAGTGAGATGCTGGGTTTATGCAACTTGTGGGTCAGTGTGCTCCAATATGTATGTCCCCTGAGACCCAATCCACAGAGCCTGTGACGCAGTTACAGGACCTGTCTAGTTAGCTCATGCTGTGCAGACATTCATGCCACATGTATGTTGGCCAACACAATGGCTGTCATTCTTATGCTGCAAACACTGCAGGGAAAATTTAAAGTCCCTTCCAAAGAGCTGTATGTATTATGTATTGGTATCTATTGCATAGACAGATATAGTCTGATTTTTTATATATATATATATACACACACACACACACACACACGCACGCACACACATCCAGTCAATTGTGAGTCACATTAAGCTCCGGAATGCTTTTTTTTTTTTTTTTCATCAAACCTAGACAGGTGCCTTAGGCAGTGTCCCATTAATTGTGTCTTATTAACATAAGTGAAGCAGAGCGTGAATGCAGAGTAAGGCAGACAGGCTCCCATCAGGGGCTGTGTTTGAAAAAGTGTGAGCTGCTGCCTTTATCCCAGTGGCATTTATGTTGCGTTGCTCAGGCCCGAACATTGTAAAGGATGGAGTATGCAGAAAAAGGGCCCCTGAAAGTTGGTTAATACATCCAGTGGCATGGGAAAGACTTGTCCAGATCACTCGTGGAAATACAATGCCCTGATCAGACATGCTCAGTTATGCATTTTGTGAAAGGAGACAGGGTACCCAAGTGGCTGCCCAGCGACAGTCGTCCTTCCTGCAGACAAGCGAAGCTTCTGGAGCAGATTCCAGACATTGCTGCGTTGTGCTGGAGGAGGTTCTGAACCTCTGAGGGATTTCCCAAAAGAGTGGGAAATGGGGAGATCCCCATGGGGTAACTGCTGTTGTTGGAGGAGACTGATGCCTGACATATGATAGGGCAGAAGATTTTGTAATCCTCATACCCCCTTGCAGCAATAAGTTCACTCCTGTGTGTCTCCCCCTTAACAAACAAAGGGTTCCCATTACACGTGCACCAGGAAAGCAACAAAAAACAGCTTGGTATTGCAGAGTGGAAGATGTGAGTTTCATTTCTGTCCCCTGTTGACAAGAGCGGGGAGCAATACTGAGAAAGAGACACACAGCTCTCTGGAGTAACCTCCTCTGGCCACAGAGAGGTAGAGGGACAGTTTCCACAAGATGACCTCTCCAGTGCTCCTCACTGAGTTTGGCACAGGACATGGAGGAGAAGGGCTAATGTCATGGTGTTTTAAACACTTCATAAATCAAGTCAGAACTTATGAGGTAAAAGCATTGGAAGCTCCCTGGGTGAGAGTCCTGCTCTTTCCTAACTAGATATGGGCAACAATTTCTGATTAGCCAGTGAGCTTACCTTGGTGGTAGCTATCAAGCCTGGTGGGCATAAGCAAAGATCTATGTCGAGTCCATCTCTGGAATAGAAGAACATGGCATGGTGTCAGCAATGGAATTAAGAACAGAAACAGAAGGGAACCAGCATCAAAGGTCGCAAACAGAAGGAGTAAAGTTTACAGGGCCTCATGAAAATGTCACTCTTCAAAGCCTCAGAGAGCTTCAGTTTTGACAAACCTTAAGAACATTCAGTCTGGAAACAATAATTGACAAGATTGCAGATTGCTAACAAGTTCCACAAACTGGAGATACACAGTTATCTTCTTTAATTTATGCCATGGGAACCCAGGCAGCACCTACCTTTAAAAATCTTGACTTTACTGAAAACTGTCACGATACTGTCTTTGAAAGTGTTTTGGCAATGTTTGATGCATACTTTATACCTCAGAGAAATGCGGTTTATGAAAGATCATATTTTCACAAGAGAATTTAAGGAACAGGAGGCATCTTGAATGTTTTATATGAACTCTGTATGCATTGGCTGAAAACTGATTTTGTGAATGAAAAACATGAAAATATAAGAGACTGGTTATTGCGTTAGCAGATGAAAACCTTTCAGAGTAGATACAACTGGAGATAAATTTAACAGTACATAAGAACAGCCATACTGGGTCAAACAAAGGTCTGTCTATCCCAGCGTCCTGTCTTTCAACAGTGGCCAATGCCTGATGACCCAGAGGGAGTGAGCAGAAAAGGTAACCATCAAGTAATCCCTCTCCCATCAGCCAGTTCCAGTCTATGACAAAGAGAGGCTAGGGACACCATTCCATCCCATCCTGACTAATAGCCACTGATGGCTATAACCTCCATGAATTTATCTAGTTCTGTTTTTGAGCCATGTTAAACTTCTCATCTTCCCAAGGTCCTCTGCCAAGGAGTTCTACAAATCTGCTGTGTGAAGAAAAACTTCCGTTTGTTAGTTTTAAACCTGCTACCCATTAGTTTCATTTTGTCACCCCTAGTTCTTGTGTTATGGGAAAAGTAAAAAACTTTTCCTTAGTCTCTTTTTCCACATCAATTATGAGTTTATAGACCTCTATCATATTCCCCTTTATTCTCTTCATTTCTAGGATGAAAAGTCCCAGTCTTTTTAATCTCTCTTCATATGGCACCCATACCAAACCCCGAAACATTTTGTTGCCCTTTTCTGAACCTTTTCCAATGTCAGATGAACTTTTTGAGATGAGAAGACCACATCTATATGCACAACTGTAACTAGAGCTATATATTAAAAAAAATCAGTCTATGCTATTGAGACTGCAGGACATACAACAACTTGGCACACTGAAAAAAATCTGATTCTCAGTTAGAAACTGTAAACAGATATTCATGTGTTAAAAATCGTTGTCATAAAAATCCTGAGGAAAGGAGAGAGCATTCCCAGGTAAGAGGGACAAATTAAAGCCTACATGCACAAAGCATAGAAAAAGCCATATCCCAAGAGATTATGCTTATCAAGCCAGAGGCACATGGTATAATAAATGTAAGAAATATAGATATTTTAATACCATTTCCTGTAACAAAATAACCAGGGAGTTGACTCATATTACAGACAATCAAGAACCGTTGCTTTTGAGAGTCATCAAGTATGGCGATATTGAGCTTGCCTGGCAAATGAAATAGAATATTCATGGCAAGACTATTGATGTTAGAACTGACACAGGAGTTCACCACAGAAACAAACTGCAAAGACAAAAGCTACACATGCAGAGTACATGTGATCGCTAACCAATAACCTTATTGGCCACAGAGTGGTAACCATGATGGGCCTAATGGGAAAGGATTTGATAGCTTTCTTTGACAGGATAGCAAGTCTTGTGGATAGGGGGAAGTGGTAGATGTGGTATATCTAGAGTTATTAAGGCTTTTGGTACAATTTTGCACTGCCATCTCATAAAATTAAACGGCACTATTATACAGTGAGTGCATAAATGGTTGGATAACGGTTCCCAGAGAGTTAGGCCATGTCTATACTCACACAGAAAGTTGATGGCTCGTGCACAATTTTATATGCACCAATTGCATACCTAAAATCAACTTTTCAGCACTCCACTTTGGTGGCTGTCATCACGGCAGAAGATCAATGGGAATGTCCTTTCCATTGACCTTCCTTAATCCTTGTGGCTCACAAGGAGTTCCAGGGTTGACACTGACCCTGGAACATTCCATTTCATGCATGAAAGAAATGGTGCCCCGGAAGATTGACCTTGAGCAGGTCGCTCTTATACTTGAGTATAGACACAGCCTTAGTTCTCAATGTTAGAGAGTTAGTTCTCAGTCATAGAATCATGGAACAGTAGAACTGGAACGGATCTCACAAGGTCATCGAATCCAGTCCTCTGCCCTCACAGCAGGGCCAGATACCATCGACACCATCCCTGATAGATGTCTATCTAACCTGCTCATAACTATCTCCAGTGATGGAGATTCCATCACTAGGCAATTTATTCCAATGTTTAATCACCCTGACAGGAAGTTTTTTCCTAATGTCCAAACTAGACCTCCCTTGCTGCAGTTTAAGCCCATTGCTTCTTGTCCTATCCTCAGAGGCCAAGGAGAAAAATTTTTCTTCCTCCTCCTTGTAACTTAAATACTTGAAAACTGCTATCATGTCCCCTCTCAGTCTTCTCTTTTCTAACCTAAACAAGCTCATTTCTTTCAGTCTTTTCTCATAGCTCATGTTTTCTAAACTTTTAATCATTCTTGTTGCTCTTCACTGAACCTTCTCCAATATCTCCATATCTTTCTTCAAATGTGGTGACCAAAACTGAGCACAATTGGAATTGAGGCCTAATCAGCACAGAGAAGAGCAGAAGTATGACTTCTCAGGCCTTGATCACAATGTTTCACTTGCTCAATGTTTCATGGTCATGCTGGAAGGGCGTGATGAGTGGGATTCCACAGGGATCAGTTCTGAATCTGGTTCTGATTAAAAATTTCATTGAGGATTTAGATACCAGCATAGAGAGTGCACTTAAGTTTGTGGATGATATCAAGCTGGGAGGAGTTGCAAGAACTTTGATGGATAGGACTAGTTTTCAAACTGATCTGGATAAATTGAGAAATAGCCTGAGGTAATAGGATAATTTGAATAAAGACAAATACAAAGTACTCCACTTGGGAAGAAACAATCAGATGTACATACACAAATACAAAAAGTCCAAAAGAGTGACAAAAATCATTAAAGGTCTAGAAAACATAGAGGGTTGAAAAACTGGAGTTATTTGGTCTCTGAAAGAGGAGACTGAGAGGGGCCAGAACAGTTTTCAAGCACCTAAAATGTTACAAAGAGGAGGGACAAAAATATTCTCCTTCACCTGTAATGATAGAACAAGAAGCAAGGGGCTTAAAGTTCAGCAAAAGTATTTTAGATTGGACTTTAAAAAAAAACAAAACCAAAACACTTCCTAACTGTCAGGGTGGTTAACTACTGTAATAAATTGCCTAGGAGACTGTGGAATCTCCATCACTGAAGATTTTTAAGAGCAGGTTAGACAAGCCCTCATCCACTACAGAAAAGGATATGGACAAATTGGAGGGAGTCACGTGAAGGACAATGACAAGGTTTAGGGGTCTGGAACACATAATTTATGAGGAGAGGTTGATGGATTTGGGCTTGTTTGGTCTGGAAAAGAGAAAAATGAGGGGGATATGATGGAAGCCTTCAGCTACCTGTAAGATGAGGGGGGGAGGTCCGAAGAGGATGGAGCCAGGCTGTTCTCAGTGGTGGCAGATGACAGAACAAGGACCACTGGTTTCAAGCTGCAGTAGGGGAGGTATAGGGTGGGTATGAGGTAAAACTGTTTTCACTAGGAGAGTGGTAAAGCACTGGAATGGGCTATCAGGGGAGGCTGGGGGAGATTTATCCTTAGTGGTTTTCAAGGCCACCCTTGATAAAAGCCTCACTGAAATGATTTAGTTGGGGTTGGTCCTGCTTGAAGCAGGAATTCAATGAGATGGACCTCTGAGCTCTCTTCCAACCCTAATTTTCTATGATTCTACACAACAACTATCAGGGATGGTCTATATTAACGTTTCCCAAAGTGTGATCTGCAGCCCCATACTGGTCCTTGGGAAAAAAATACCGGTCATTAGAAAACATACAAATTATCATGCACAATCCTATTATTTTGGTACATTTCATATTTTCCCACGTAATTAAGGTAATAACAATAAGTTAGGCTCTTAAGTATTTTACATCAAGATTTATATTATGTACTATTATTATTGTGAATAAATAATAAACAGTGAAAATGTATCCATTTTTCATTCATTTTATATGCATATATATTTTTGGGCCCCCAGAAAAGGTACTGAAAAGAAAGAAGTTTCCAATTATATAAAGTCTGGGAAATCCTGGTCTAAATAATACTTAGTCCTGGCATGAATACACATGACAGAACTACATGAGCTCATGAGGTCCCTTCTACTCCTGCGAGTATCGAAAAAACAGACACCTTCATTTTTCATAAAGAAAAAAAGAATTCAGGAACCAGGTCATATCTGATCAAGACCAACAGTGGAGGGTTCAATAGAAACCATTGCCATCTGTAGCTTGTTCCTCAGAAACAATAATCAACATAGCAAACTCGACAGGTGGCAGATGCAGAACACAAAGAAGAATACTCAAGGATTCCAAGCCAACCACAGCCAATTATTACAATGAACAGACAGGCAGATTGTTATGCATCCAGGTTGAGTAATTAGGAAAAAATATGATTCAGAGACATTTAATAGATTGATACACGGTGAACTTCAAAGATAGCAGGAAAGTGTAAACTTTGTAAATGTCAGGAATGCAGAATTTTAAAGGTGAAGATGCAATGGAAGATTCATCTATCTCTATTATGCTGTTTGACCACTAGGCAGCAGAATGGGTAAAAGATGTTATTTTAATGAACCTTAACCATGCTGAACAGCACATTAACATATCTTATGATGAATGTCTTTGGTGCGTATATGCAAGCTCTGTTACCAGTCACTGTCTAGCACAGGAGAACCTGAGAGGGTTATAGGCCCTGATCCAGCCAGTACTTAAGCATGTGCCTAAGTTTAAGCACATGAAATAAATTTCAAGTGGGACAATGTTTGAGCATGTGACTAGCTGCAGTGAAGTCGGTGACTTCAGGGTCGTGCTTTAGGGGGGCCACTGATCATTAGTATAGCAATGTGATTCTTTAGAGAACAAACTCAAGCAGGTAGCAGGTACCAGGTACCAGGCATTTCCAACACCCAGTGTGCGTGTGGTTATTGGTCTAAGCAGCACATTTACTAGGAGCTCTGGGTTATTATTGTAGACCAAGGATAGGCAGCCATGAGTACTGAGCAGGCTGCATGAATGGCCCCACTTTCACTCTAGTGGGCTGCAGCAGCCCATGGCCCACTGGAGTTCCACCTGTGCCCCTCGTAGCCCTGGCATCAGCCCCTCCCCACACCCTTCTCATACATTCAGACCACAGACACCTGCGCTTACTTGCTCCTCCCTCTTCCTCCCAGACCTGGAACTTTCTGACTAACACATGCTCTGTTCCCATTCCTCCCCCTCCTTCCCAGAGCTGGAACACTGAGAACAGCTGATTTGCAGAGACCCAGTTCTGTGAGGAGCAGGGACAGAGTTTCAGTCCGGTGATTTGTGACACCTCCAAAAATGCTGGGAGGGAAGGGAGAGACGTAGGAAGTATGGGGCTCCAATGCACAAGAGGGGGGTACTCAGGCTGCTGTTAAGCCCCAGTGGGCCACTGGTTGCCTGCCACTACTGTAGACTCTGACAGTTCTATGAGAACCAATAGCCTGCAATAAGAATGATTACGAGAGGCATAAAATTGAATCTGAGTGAGGAAAAACATCCTTGAAATAATTCTGCTTAAATTGTGCAGCCTAAAGCCTCGCCATGTTCTTGCCAAGCAGGATAGATAGCTCCTCGTTAAACAAATACCATCAATTAGAACCAGTTAATCTTCCCATTAGTTTCCCTCTGAGCTTTTAAGAGGCTGAGATGGGTTTATTGTCCCAAAGTGATATCTCAGCCATACCTCCCAAGTATTGTTGGTACAAAGCGAAACCAAAGAGCCATCCTGTCCTAAATTATTACGGGAGAATAATAGAACAGAAGGGAAAGAAGAGAAAAGGAGAGGGAATATTTCTCCAGAGAGTGTAAATATAAACTACATAATCATAAGAAACATACAGTGGCACAAGCACCCCCATAAATATTCTCCTGTGTAGTGCTCTTTAGTCACAATGAAGGGGAAAGCACTGTCTTCTGCAGGAGATTGTCCTTTCTAATTTGTAATTGCTTCTCTCCTCTTTGTTGTGGTTTTGTATAACTAAAATGCTTCCTAAGGAGTGTTTCCTGTAAGCTGGATGGTTGGATGGTTGCTCAGGGGAGATTCCAATGCTGCCCATCTGATTAGCAGAGGGCCCACAAGCAGGTTTTGCGTTTCTATTGGTGCTGCACATTTGCATATGTCTCAGTGCACATAAAAAATTTATTCTACGTCTGGATGGAAAAAATCCACACATGGATGGAAGGGATGAGAATAAATATTGTTCTTAAGCCTCACCCACTTTTGTCCTTCAGTCCCAGACTAAAGATACAAAGGACCACAGTCTCAAGCTGTGTAAATGGCATAAGCCCAATTGACACCAATTACTCAAAAGAATCTGTGACTTCAATGGAGCGATGCTGATTGGCACCAGCTGAGGAGCTGGCCCTGATGCACTATCATACAACAAAGCAAAGGAATAGAAATGCACATAAGAATACCTTTTCCAACAAATGTTGTGCTGATTTAGAGGGAACGTAAGTACCTGGACGAAAGCAACGATGAATCTGTTTTCGTGCAAGAGATGCCAAAAGCAACCATTTCAAATAGCCCCAGGAGAGACCCGCTAAAACATGAGGGCAACAGTCTGCCCTGTTTAACCACATTACCTTTAATTAGTATCCTTCGGTGTAATTCTATTTGCTTTCCATGAGAGAAGGACAGCTAATAAAAATCATAGTTGGAGATGGCTTTTCTTTGAAAAACATGAAAGGAATTTCAGAGAAGTCAGCCCAGGGAGCAGGGACTCTGTCCTTGAAATGTATGGTGTCAGAGAAGTAGCCATGTTAGTCTGTATCTTCAAAAACAACAAGTCCTGTGACACCTTATAGCTTAACAGATATTTTGGAGCATAAGCTTTCGTGGGCAAAGACCGGCTTCATCAGCTGCATCAGTGCACTCATGAATCTGATGAAGCCGGTTTTTGCCCATGAAACCTAATGCTTCAAAATACCTTGAAATGACTGTATCACAGCAGAAAATCTCATTTCACCAACACGTGCAAGAAGAATATCATTGAAAGCATTAGAGACTTGATTTGCTAAGTATTTAAGTGCTTGCTTACCGTTAAGCATGCCCATAGTCTCCTTGAAGGCAATGGGAATTAAGATCATGCTTATATGTTTTGAGGACTAGAAACTGTTAAGAAATGGAGTGTCTGGGGAAAGGGAGGATTTTAGACAGCTAAATTGGGAAGATAATGTCAAGGGAGGCATCAGAAGTCAGTGAAGAACCTGGGAATGACATCAGGTTGGCCAATTCCCTCTGGCAAATAGGTGCTGGATCTGTGTGGGTTTGAAGAATACAGGGTATCTGTTTTGGAGGAAAAGGAAACCACGGTCAGAAAGGCACCCAACCATACATGTGGAAAGAATATATATGAAGGAAAGTGGGAGAACAAAAAAAACAGGAGATGAGTGTGAATGCAAACAGTAAGCAGGACTGTGTGGTTATATCACACGGTAAAGGACAGAGACCAAAAGATGCATTGATCTAGGCAGAGGAGCAGTGATCAAGATGGAGAAGGAAGCTAACTCCCAAATAATCCAGGGGGTTCAAGGTGGACCAGCATGGTCATATATCTTATCCTGCATAAGTGGGGGACTATGAGAGAGGGTCATTTTTATAGGCCTTGTCAAGGAAACTCAATGCCCATTTGTTTGTGAGGTTCCTTGACCAAAAGCTCTATCAGCTGTGAAATTAGCCCTTCATGCTAATAGCCACAGCACACAGCAGGTGGCTTCCGTTAGTTCTGATTAGCAGCCCCACACCAAGGCTATGTCTATATTACAGGGAAATAACTTATTTTGACCTTTTAACATCTAAGAAAGTTATCTCTGAAAAGAGCATTCACTCTGCAAGAGTGTTTCAAAATGGAGTGTTCCCACTAGAGAACGCAATTTTGAAAGAAGAGCAATGATGGGACGCATCCCTGGAGAGCAATGAAGTGTAATACCTCTGCTTAGTACACGCTGAGTCCTTTTTGAAATTGAAAGACAAAGGGTCAGCAAAAATCATTTGTTTTGGTGGATTTACTATTTGGAATTAAATGCCATTATTCCAGAATAACAGGCTTTGCAGTGTGGAGGAAAGGGTTTTTTATTTTTATTTTTGTTTGTTTGTTTGTCTGTTTGCTTGTTTTGGGGTTTTTTTTTTCACACAAACAACTCCCAATGTAGACAAGCCCCAATTTGCAACAATGGACCCTTGCGATGCACGTGGTAAAACTCCATTTGTGGGACAAAATCCATAGGGATGTCTTGGTAGGGGTTTGAGGACACCAAAAACCAAACTACAACATTGTTATCCCCCTTGGCAAATGACCACCCAGCTTGCTCCATTTACTGTACATGCACACACACAGGGTGTACTAATTCATCATTGCAATGCAAAAAAAGTCTTTAAAGACTGTGCCCTCTTGGGCAAACAAGCAGCCAAGCAGATAGCTATATTTAGCAGGGAAATAATAAGACATTCTGAGACACAGGAGTCCTATTATACTTGTGCCCTCTGCACTCAATGCTTATTGGAGTCTTATTTGCTTAAGTATGAGCTGCACACTAGAGACTCGTAAAACACCACTGGGAGCATCGGGGGGATATCTCCAGTCCATGGGATGGAATACTGGAATCTCCACATTCACTGACCAACGTTGTGGACCTCTGCAATTATAACCAGGAGTTGTATTTGTGACACCAAGGCTCTCACAGCAATTTCCTAGCATTGCAAAAAGGAGTTCCTTTACAACAGTTACATTGCAACCACTTCCAGCCAGGAACATGCCGCTGTGCAAGGGCCTGATCCTGCAAACCTTTACGCATGAAACGGGTCCCTTTAATGTTACCAGGAACTATCAGGAACAGTTCCTAAGGACCTAATCCAAACCCCACAGAAGCCAAAGAAGGACTAAGATGGACTTTGGATCAGGCCCTGAATTACACCAAAACATGGCATTTCAGGATGGGCCATGAAGAACGAAAGGATCAAACACTAAGCAGAAGGAATATGGCTTACAGTTAATTCCCTTGTGGAAAAGTGATGTTGAATTTCACAGAAAAGCATACGGTTTCAGCAGTATTTTTTTAGACCACCCTAGAAGTGGAATGGAAAATGAGCCTTACAATATAATTCTCTGAAGTGAGTTATAAACCCCTTCACACTGTCCAGAGTGGTTCCCAACCATGAGTGCCAGACTCGGGGTCAACTATCAAAAAGCAGGACAGGCACCCCAAACTGCTGGAATGTTGTCGAATTAGATTTTATCAACCCTGTAATAAATGCCAGCCCCTGAACATAAAACCAGCCCTAATGGGTCAGACCAAAGGTCCATCTAGCCCAGTGTCCTGTCTTTCAACAGTGGCCAAGGCCAGGTACCCCAGAGGGAATGAATGGAACAGGGCATCATCAAGGGATCCACCCCCCATTGGTCATTCACAGCTTCTGACAGAGCTGGAGATTAGTCCATCCTGTCAAAAAGCCATCTGTATCCCTTCTGCTAGGTGGAACCAGCAGCATTCAGGGCTGGGTTAAGTAGCTTGGGGTTCCCTTCCATTGATACAACACAGCACCGGATGAAGCTCCCCAACCACGCACCGTGAGTGTCTGAAAAGTACCACTCCCTCCTCACAAGCAACAAGTCAGTGTATAGAAAAGGAACTTTTAAAAAAAGGAGGAAAGTAGCTCAGTATTAATTTGTAAGTGCTTCAAACAGGGCTCATAAACATAAACAAGGAACCAACGGGCCACCCCCAACCAGGCTGGGGATCATCCTTTTCTCCTCAGGTTCCTAAGTCCAGCAACCTCAACTCTCATGTGCCTGGCCCTACACTGAGCCCCACTCCCAGTTGCTGTTCTCGGTCAGCAAACACTCAGAGTTCGGAGGTGCATTTGCAGAGTTCATCCTCCACCTGGGGTAGTGATTAAGAGGTGTATAACTCTCCCCACTGCTCAGAAATTTACCTGTCATTCTTCCCTGCCACCTACCCTGCCACCTGCTAGCAGTTCCATTTCAGGTGTTGCGGTGGGACTTGAGGAGAGGAGGAGGCAGCTTTTAACTATGATTTCATTCCAAGGGCTAATTAGGCACCTGAAAACTCCTGGGTTTTATTTTTATTTTTTTGTTTTGTTTTGTTTTGTTTTTTCAGAAAATATCTCAGAAATTAGCTGTCAGGAAAACTCTTCCAAATTCTTTTACAAAGAAGGAAAATATGGTTTTAATTAGTGTTTGTTAGGTATTGTAAAGTTTATCTGCAAATTTAGAACCTTCAAAATGGTTGATTAGTTCAAGATCATTACAAACAAAGCAGACTGTGAAGAGCTTAACATAAGATCATAAGAACGGCCATAAAGGGTCAGATCAAAGGTCCATCCAGCCCAGTAGCCTGTCTGCCGACAGTGGCCAGTGCCTGGTGCCCCAGACAGAGTGGACCGAAGACAATGATCCAGCGATTTGTCTCCTGCCATCCATCTCCAGCTTTTGACAATCAGAAGCCAGGGGCACCGTTTCTACCCTTGGCTAATAGCCTTTTATGGAGCTAACGTCCATGAATTTATCTAGCCCTTTCTTAAATTCTGTTATAGTCCTTGTCTTCACAGTCTCCTCTGGCAATGAGTTCCACAGGTTAATGATGCACTGAGTGAAGAAGAACTTTCTTGTATTAGTTTTAAACCTGCTACCCATTAATTTCATTTGGTGTCCTCTAATTCTTGTATTATGGGCACAAGTAAATAACTTCTCTTTATTCACTCTCTCCACACCTGTCATAATTTTATATACCTCCATCATGTCTCCCCCTCAGTCTCCTGTTCTGTAAACTGAAAAGTCCCAATCTTTTTTGCCTCTCCTCATATGGGACCTGATCCAAACTCCTAATCATTTTAGTTGCCCTTTTCTGAGCCTTTTCCAGTGCAGGATATCTTTCTTTAGGTGAGAAAACCACATCTGTACACAGTATTCAAGATGTGGGCGTACCATAGATTTATATAGGGGCAGTAAGATACTCCTCGTGTTATTTTCTATCCCTTTTTTTAATAATACCTAACATCCTATTTGCCTTTTTGATGGCCTCTGCACACTGTGTGGATGTTTTCAAGGAACTATCCATGATAATTCCAAGATCTCTTTTCTGATTAATTATAGCTAAATTAGCCCCCATCATATTGTAAGTATAGTTGGGGTTATTTTTTTCCGATGTGCATTACCTTACACTTATCCACATTAAATTTCATTTGCCATTTTGTTGCCCAATCACTCAGTTTGATGACAGCTTCCAAAAGATCTCACAAAAGCAAGAGACTGAGCAACAAAATGGCTAATGAAATGTAATGTTAATAAATATAAAGTAATGTACATTGGACAAAATAATCCCGACTACATGTACGAAATGATGGGGACTAATTTAGCTCTAACTACTCAAGAGAGAGATCTTGGAGTCATTGGAGGTAGTTCTCTGAAGACATCCACTCACTGTGCAGCAGCAGTCACAAAAGCAAACAGAATGTTAGGCATCGTTAAGGGGGAGAGAATAAGGCAGCCAATACCTTATTGCCTCTGCATAAATGCATGCTACACCCACATCTTGGATATCACATACAGGTGTGGTCACCATCGCAAAAAAAGATATAGTAGAATTGGAAAAGTTTCACAAAAAGGCAACGCAAATGATGAGGGGTTTGCAACAAGTGCCATAAGAAGAGAGATTGAAAAGACTGTGACTTTTCAGCTTAGAAAAAGAGGAGACTGAGGCGGGAGTTGATAGAG
The DNA here is from genome assembly GCF_033958435.1 of Carettochelys insculpta. NCBI lineage: Eukaryota > Metazoa > Chordata > Testudines > Carettochelyidae > Carettochelys > Carettochelys insculpta. The sequence goes on from NC_134144.1 coordinate 70,588,148, forward strand.
ATCTTATCCAAACACCTCCTCCCTCCCAGCCTGGACCACATGCCCTGAACACCCCTGCATATGGGCCCAAAATGCCCCCCTAACCCGCTTAACCCAAAGGTTCACCTCATCCCCTTTTCGGCCTGAAGATCCCCCCATCCTATCCCTGCTCGGCCTGAGGCCCTCCTCACCCCTGCAAGGACCTCACATCCCCTACTCTTAGCTCATTGACCTGGAGGGAGAAGGGGGCAGACAGAAGAGGCTCAGGACAATTTGGGAGCTGGACTCCCCCAAAGCCCCACAATAACACAGCCTCTCCTGCCCCAGGTAATCCTTGGGTGGTGGATGGTCACAGGGGATCACCTATCCAGGCCTCCCCCACAACCCTCCGGCACTCACCACATGGCGTTCCTCCTGGCCCACTTCTCTGTAGATGGCTCAGAGTCCTCCAGCCACCCAGAGGGGCTCACCAGGGCAGAAGGACACACAAACCACCATGTAGTGAGTGTAAGGCCGTAGGCAGGCCACAGGAGGTGATGCCCTGTGGCTGCCGCCTGCTGCTCATCCCCTCTCCCAGATAACCCCAGCCAGGCTGGTCAGGGAGGGGACTGGGGCAAGTATGGGGGCAGAGCAGGGAAGGGGCAAGATGACCCATGGTGGGTTGCATTCACGCCCCTCACACATCCCTGCTCCTCTTAAATGCCTACTCCGCCCAGAAGCTCCATAATAGCACCAGTCAACAATGTATGATGTTTTAACCATCCTGACAGTTAGGAAGTTTTTCCTAATGTCCAACCTAAACCTCTCTTGCGGCAGGTTAAGCCAGTTGCTTCTTGTTCTGTCCTCAAAGTCCAGGAGGAACAATGTTTCTCCTTCCTCCTTGTAACGGTCTTTTAGGTATTTTGAAACCTCTATCATGTCCCCTCTCAGTCCTGTCTTTTCTAAACTACACAAGCTCAGTTCTTTCAGCCTTTCCTCATAGCTCATGTTCTCTAGACCTTTAATCATTCTTGTTGCTCTTCTCTGGACCTTCTCCAATTTCTCCACATCTTTCTTGAAATATGGTGCCCAAAGGTTGATCAATACTCTATTTGAAGCCTAATCAGTGCAGAGTAGAGTGGAAGAATGACTTCTCATGTCTTCCTCACAACACTCCTGTTAATGCATTCCAGAATCATATTTGCATTTTTTTTTACAACAGCATCACATGAATTATGCCTGGAACTGAGTGTGTGCTGTTTTAACAAACTATGCAAATCTCTCCGTTTCTGAAACTCAGGTTCATTGAATTTGCTATTGTTGAATTGTTCTTGTGGTCCAATTTTGGTTTGAGCAGTAAAGTGATGGCACAGGAAGTAAAAAACAGGATCCTCTATGACTGAGTATTCAATAAAGAGGTAAGAAAACCCATCTATAGTTGAAACACCAACCATTTGTATCGGTTGAACCTCTCTCATCCAGCACCCTCAGGACTGACCAGTGCTGAACAAGAGAATTTTCCATACCATGGGCAGTCAATATTATCTAGGACATTAACAACAACTCCACTGTTTACTGGGCTCTTAGAAGACATTTGGGGTAAACTACAGCTAATTAACAGCATAGAACCCTGAAAGCCAGGACTAGTGGCTGGAACAAACTTTATGGGATGACTGGAAACTTGATCACACCCATGATAAGTGGTCATCTGGCTGACTAAAATCATGCTGGGTTACAGAGTTTGCCAGCTGAGAGAACTCCCAATTAGAAAGGTTCAGCCTGCACAAAGATGTATATCCATCTAAAGATTTCTTTTTCCACTCTGTGCTGTGAAAAAATGTAGCTGTGGAGATGTTATTTTTCCTGTGATGAACAAGTAAATTGTATTTAACATAATTTTGTGACATCACCCAGCCACCCGCTCCCTGAGTGATGTCAGAGCCTACAGGACATCCTCAGATCTGTAGTTGGTGGTTACTGATATAATGACATAGGGATCATGATCCCATCTGGTTTTCTATGTCAAATGCGGGGCAGAGTTCTTTGTGGAATCACTCACACAGTTCATTTTCAAGGCTGGTTTTTCATTGTCACAATTTTCATTGGTGTCAGCCGTGGTCTTTCTTTTAAAAATAGTATATTCCACTGCTGTGGTAGAAAAAGTGCCATTGTACATTGGAAAAATATAACTTTTAAGCATAAGAAGGAAATAATATAACAAGTGCAGTGTAGATTTTATTTTTTGCTGTATTTGTATTAAATAAAATATCTGCCTAAGGCAACACTGCAGTACCTTTCAGCAACACAGTGAATACTTGTGCAATTAATGAAACAAAAACATCAAATCACTATGGAAAAAAATAAAACAGTGGGTAACCAATTTTGCTGTATTTTCTTCATTAATTTCAAGTGCATGGAAGAGTTGGAAATTACAGCTACAGCCTGAACCTCTCTCTGACAGAAATCTCTCTTCTAAAAACATCCACAATATGGCATGATTTTAACAGTAACAGAGAGAGAGCTGTACTCGTCTACATATTATCAACACAAAAAAGCAGTCAAGTAGCACTTTAAAGACTAACAAAATAATTTATTAGGTGAGCTTTCGTGGCACAGACCCACTTCTTCAGACCACAGCCAGACCCAGAACAGGCTCAATATTTAAGGCACAGAGAACCAAAAACAGTGATCAAGGAGGACAAATCACTTCTTTTAAAAACAGCCAGAGGTGAGTGAAAACACCACTGCTGAGGAACTGGTACCATGTGCATATGTTTGGTTTCTTGGGTCTGATGACAGTTTTTCTAAGGAAATCTCCATAGGTGTTCTGCATAAAAAAATATTATTGCTTGGTGTTCCATGGTCTCAAAAAGTTAAGAAACACTGTCTTAAAGACTAACACATTCATCTGGGCATAAGCTTTTGTGGACAAGACCCACTTCGCCAGCTGGAGTATAAAAGATGGGACAGGAACAGGCAGGGTTCAGGGGATGGGTACAGACAGTGGCGACTGGTACAAGGTGTTGGAGCAGGGGCTTCAGCTGTGTCCCCCTGCCCATGCACCCCCTATGTCCAACCCCTCCCTGCCCTGCCCCGCCTCACCCATGCTCTGCCCCTGCCTGCCCGCTCCTGGCTCTTCCTCTGGCAGTGCACCCCCATGTGTCACTGCTGGGTACAGACACACACGATCCAGGGTGCAGGAGCTTCAAAGCCAGACTGCAAAAATGCTCAGGGCTTAGACTGCTTAGGAGCCATGAATTTAAGACCCTGAGCTAAGGATTTATTAACTACGAAAAATAAATGAGAGAGTTGTTTACAGGTTAGATAAGGCAACATCTCCACACAAAGGAGTTCTGTCCCTGGTTCCAAAAGATGACGGAGCTGTAGATTGAAAATCTTTGCTTTTGTTTCCTAGCTCCAAGCCTTGTGCCAGTCCAAACACCAAAGAAACGAAGCGTTGTCATGCCAGCTGTCTTTGTTTCCTTGTTCCAGAACTCCAGCTGATGAGAGACTTTTCCAGGTGTGAGAAACCATTAGCACAGTTTTGTATCCTGATGCTTCACAATGGTCGGCCTCTAGAGCTTAGATTGTTCTTCTTTAGGGCCAGGAGAATCATTCCTCCTAACTGGGTTCAGAAGTTCAGATCAGGAATTTTAATGTTGTAAAGCAAAACTTACCTTATAGCATGGGATACAGACATGACAATATTAATCCAGGCAGCAATTTAATTGCATTTTATAGGTCTAACCACATCCTTGTAAATCTGCAATCTGTCTTGAACAATACTAACCTAAACAGGAGCTACTTGTGGGGATACACGGGGGGTCACATGCACCCTCCCCAGTATCCATCCCACTCAACGCTCACCATCAGTGGCAGACTGAAGGAAAAGGTGGGCAGGGGCGGAGCAGGGGTAGGGCATAAGCAGAAAGGGGTGGAGCTGGGGCACTTGGCCAGTTCCATCACCCCCGGATCTCCCCTCACCAGTCACCTCTGAACCTAAGTCTGAACTGATCTGATTTCCAGTTATGAATTTGTCAGTGCTCAGCTGTCACATCCTGCCTGAGCAAGAGCGGGCACCTGGTCTACCAGCATAAGCCCTCCCCTCAAAACCTCATAGGAAAGCTCTTCCCCATTAAATATATAGCTATGCCTTCCACCGACCCCTCCTGATTTCATTCTGGTGAAATATTGTGGGACTTTCCCATGAAGGGAATCTGACAGAATCAGAGATTTCTGTGAGTGGCACCAAGAAGAGTTGGACGCCTGGTGAGAAGATTGCCTTGCACAACCTGAAGGTCGGCACCAGACACTTCTCCATGTCAACACCATCTTTGACTCCCTCTCTGCCTCAGTGTCCCCAGCTATAAAAAGACAATAAATGATATCACCTTCCCTCCCACACGGCAGTGGTGTGGCTACTAGCTACCATTTGCAGAGTGCTAAGTGTGAATCAGGCCTTGAGGGGACAACAGAATCCAGGACTGAGTGAGAGGACAAGAGCAAGAGAGATGTGCTGGATTTGACAGCAAATGGCACATCCCTGCACCCGTTTGGCCCCTTGAACCCCCAGGCAAAGGCTGCCGCAGTTCCCCCAGCAGTGCCTACAGCTAAGGCCACATCACATAGGCAGGGAGTCACTGCATATCCAGCCATCCTGATCTTTCCTCCCTCCTCTACCCAGAATGGCTCACTTTGAGGGAAGGACTTGTTCTCCATCATCCTCCAGGAAGAGGGAAGGTCGTACCACCATGACCTGCCCCTTCACTGGATATTTGCCTGCTTTACACACTGGTTATGTCAGACCTTAATTTGGCCTCTATTTTTAAAGCCCATTGGCCTGGGTTGTAATTTATGAGGAGAGATTAAAAAGACACAGACTTTGCATCTTAGAAAAGAGGAGACTAAGGGGGGATATGGGCGAGGTGTAAAATACCATGATGGGGGTGGAGCAAATAAATAAGGAAAAGTTATTTACTTGTTGCCATAACACGGGAACTAGGATAGAATCATAGAACTGGAAGGGACCGCAATAGGTTATTTGGGTCCTGGCACTCACAGCAGGACCTAGCACCATCTACATCATCCCTGAGAGATACTTATCTAACCTGCTTCTAGGTGCTTGAAAGCTGTTATGAAATAAATTTGAGGTTCCAAGAAGGATTGAATGTACAACCCCTGTCTTACAAGGCCCACGCTCTAGGTAACAGGTTTAAAGCAAACAGAAGGGAGTATGCTGAACTGTGGAACTCCTTGCTGGAGGACGTTGTGAAGACCAGAACTTTCACACGGTTCAAAAGTGAACTAGATAAGTTCATGGAGGTTAGGTCCATCAATGGCTATTGGCCAGGATGGGTAGGAATAGTGTCCCTGTTTGTCAGAGATTGTAAATGGATGTCAGGAGAGGGATTTCTTGACAATTATCAGTTCTGTTCATTCTCTTCTGGGGCAACAGACATTGGCCTCTGTCAGAAGACAGGATGCTGGGCTAGATGGTCTGACCCAGTATGGCCATTCTTATGTTATGTAGCCCGAGCATGGGGCACCACACAGCTGTTTTGCTGTGGGAACAGAGCCAGGACTGGGGTTTGACTTTGAGAGTTTCACTTTCCAGGCCCTGCAGCCCCCCGGTCCAGGTCTTTGGGCAGTTCAGATGATTCACTCCACTGTTCCAGCTGGTACCTCGAGGCACTGAGACAGGACCCTGCCCACAAGCCTCCCTCCAGCAGGGCAAGAGGGAAATGGCAGCCTGTTGGTGTTTGCTCTTCACCCACTCAGGCCCCAAGGAGGCAAGTCAAGTCCACGCTGGGGTGTCTTTGGGTTCCCTTGTGCTGTGCAAATGTAACAGCTGATACAGCATCAGAGGGGTAGCCGTGTTAGTCTGGATCTGTAGAGCAACGAAGGGTCCTGTGGCACCTTATAGACTAACAGAAAAGTTTAGAGCATGAGCTTTCGTGAGTTAACTCACTTCTTCAGATGCTGATACAGCAGGGACTGAATGGGCACTTTCCAGAGCAGAAATCCCAGGTTCTGCATCCTGCCTCTGTGACGTGTCTCACAGGGACCCCTCCCTCTCAGGTTACACAAGTATGCAAAAGCCACGGCATTCTGGGATGAAAGGTGCTGTCTTGGAACAAACACTGACCACCTTAGCGCTGTAAGCGTGGTGCTGTTCTGATTCAGCACAGCCCCAGAAGGCTGACAACTTACCCCCAACCCCGCTAACAGGGGCAATTCAATCAGATGGAAATTGGCAAGAATATATGACCTGTGGCTTTTGAATCAATTGATATTAAAGCTGGGCAGAGGCACAACCCTTCGAATTAATCATTGATCCCGGCACTCAGAGAAGGGAGTGTTTTAAGCTGCCTTTGATAAGTGGCTACTTGTTAGCATGGAGTGCACACCCTGCAATAATGGGATGGAAATCAGCATTGATCAGTGCAGCACAAGCTTCCTCCTTCCCCAGCAAAGGCAGCCTGGCTAAATGCCAGCGGCTGTTTGGCTTAATTTTACCACCAATTAGGGCCTGATCCTGAGTGCTTCTCAAGGCAATGAACAGCGCTGACAGCCATCCCAGGAAGACAGCTCAGCGCCTCTTAGGAGGCATTCTGTGGGACTGGGCTCTTGGTATGGTGATCGCCTGCACTTTTTCACTAGTGGCAGCAGCAAAGTGGATAAACAATCTTAGACCTCAGTGACTGTTTATATATATTACAAACCCCTGGCAAGACAAGTATTGATCATTTTCTGGGGATGACTCCAGAGCTGGGAAATCAGCAGGAGAGATAACAGCAAGTAATAAGAGGGAAGAAGAGAGATGCAATTGGGGTGCGGGGCAGGGTGGGGAGGGGGAACAGACAAATAATTCGTGTTCAGATTCACTTCATGTCAGCAAGACAAATGGGGCTAATTTTCCATGAGCACCCTGGAGAGGAATTGAATCTCATTTTACTTCAGCTTGTTCAGCCATGACGAAAGCCTGTTCTGGTGTTCTTTAACTTCCCAGCAGACAATATCATGGAACACTAGAACTGGAAGAGACCTCGGGAAACCATCAAGTCCAGTCCCCTGCCCTCACAGCAGGACGAAGCACCATCTATAGCATCCCTGCTAGATATTTATCCAACCTGTTCTTAAATGTCCCTGATGATGGACATTCTACAACCTCCATAGGCAATTTATTCAAGTGCTTCACCACTCTGGCGATTCCACATTTTTTCCCTATTGTCCAGTCTAAACCTTCCTTGCTGCAATTTAAGCCCATTGCTTCTTGTCCTATCATCAGAGGCCAAGTAGAATAATTTTTCTCCCTCCTCCTTGTAAAACCCTTTTAGGTGTCCTGGTAGGGAAGCTTCTTAGATCTCTGCTAACTTCTTCTACAGACTAAAACAAGAACATATGAGATGACAACAGTATCACAAGTCCCTCTGGCCCTTCTCTGAGTATGCTCAATGCACAGAGCAAAGAGTTTGCCAGGTCCCCACAGTGGCTGACAAAGGTGACCAGCTATTGTCTCATTTCTCAGTTTCCCAAAGAGACCCCCATATTTTGCTGTGATTTTCAATATCCTTGATGAGAGGTAACCCCTTAGCAGCTAGGGGCCAGAGTCACTCAGTTACCTGACTACTGTCTTATAGAACTGACTGTCGCAGAACAGAGAGAGGGAGCCAAGACTTTGCAACACCCAGCTACATAGCTTACCACCTGCAAGCGGACATTACTGAAAGGTGCTGCCTTGGAACAAACACTGACCACCTTAGCAGTGTAAGCGTGGTGCTGTTCAGATTCAGCACAGCCCCATGAGGCTGACAGAGGATAGCTCAATGGTTTGGGTACTAGCCTTGTAAACAGAGAGCTGTGAGCTCAATTGTTGAGGGGTTGATTTAGGGGTTGGGGCAAATAGATGTCAGGCATGGTGCTTAGTCCTGCTAAGAGGGCAGGGGACTGGACTAGATGACCTCCCAAGGTTTCTTCCAGTTCTAGGGCATGTGTATCTCCAATTATATTCGTGATAAGAGCTTTCTCATCACAACCTACACCTAGGTGGATTGTAGTGTCTGGAGCCTACCATAAAACTACTGTGATCTGCATCTCAAAGGACCAAAGGGCAAATTGTTACTCTAAGAGATGGCTCCATTTCTAACTCACAATACTTGTCAAAAACAATGAGAAGTCCTGTGGCACCTTACAGATTAACAAATTCTTGGAAGCATAAGCTTTCATGGCCAACAACCCACTGCATCTGACGAAGAGGTTCTTTGCCCATGAAAGCTTATGCTCCAGTAAATCTGTCTATAAGGTACCACAGGACTTCTCATGTGTGCAGATTCAGATTAACATGGCTACCCCTCTGATACTTGTCACAGTACTTGTCTGTGTGCATGCAGCTTCCCTGAGCATCCCATTATGATCACAGCTCCTGCACTAGGGGTGTGACGTTATGTCCCATTTCTCTTTCTGATACACAAGTAAAACCTGGGAGCTTATTTCCTTTTTAATGTCTCTTCATCAGTGACCCAAAAATCCCATTTTCCACTGCAGGACTTCCCATCTGCCTGCCCTGTCCATTTGGGCAAGTACACATGAAGACTGGTATATAAGTTGTGTGGCTCAGTGTGGCTAAGACACTCACTTTGTGAGGTAAGTTAGGCGGAGCTAAATGCCAGCTTGGACAGTGCTCTGGTGGTGGGAGACTTCCTGTCACCTATATAGCTACCGCCACTTGTGGGGCTGCAGGGATTATGGATGAGCAAATAGGTGCTGACTCCATGGGTGCTCTGGGGCTCAAACACTGCATGAAAAAACAGGGAGTGCTCAGCACACCCGAGCCACAGACGTTTGGCAGGTCACCAGTCAGCTCTTTGCTGGCATCTGTGCTAACAGGGCTACAGCAGCTCAACAGCATCGATGCCATGGCCATAGCCTTAGGCTACATCAACACTGTGGAGGTTACTTGCCAAAACACGTGCAAATTAATGTGGACAAAAGGGACCTCTGCGGGGCTCAGAGGGAGCAAATCATCCCAAAGGGTGCAGACCACTTATGTAGCCTGTGCCTGGCATAGGCTCTGTGGACGACAGTACATCGCCAATGGAGTCATCTTATTGCAGTTTCACATAGGCCTTGCCCCTCTGCCATCCCTTCCTGCTCCCCAAATATCTCCTTCTTGTCAGTCTTGCGTCTGCGGCTGTGTCTCCAAACTGGACTGGTTCTGCCTCTTTGGGTGTCTTCATTGCGCAAGTCGCTGAATTTATCCAGAAGGGCCCAATCCTCATTCAAGAAGCAGGCCTGGGAACTCCACACCACTGGCAAACACAACCCATTGGGAGGTGCAGCACCCCCACCAGGGAAGTGTTGTGGGAGCCAATCTAACCTCAGCTTGTGCTACCTCTGAGCCCCATTTCAACTCCTCCTCCTAACCCTGACCCCTCCCCTCCCCCAGATTAAGCCAACCTGGATGCCAGCTGGAGAGCAGTTAGGAAATGGCTTGTCCAGGCAAGGGCTAGAAGCTATTACCCACAGGAAAGAGAGACACCCAACATCCAGCCTCCGCCTTGGTGCCCCACATGCTCCACGTCCCTCATTTCTAGTGAGCTTCTGCCACCTCTACCCATGAGAGCTTCAGAACTGTGCCCAGTTTTTATGGCTTAGCCAGGTAGGGTGATTACGCACTGGAATAGATTTCCAAGGGAGGCTGTGGAATGTCCATCATAGCACTGTTCTAAAGTGGGCTAGACAAACATCTTTCAGGGATGATCTAGATGTTGCTCAGTGCTTCTGAGAGGGCAGGGGTCTGGATTTGATGACCTCTTGATATCCCTTCCAGTTCTAGTGTTCTAGAATTCTGTGATAAACCAAGTCAGATCAAAGTATCTGCATAGACGGTATGGGGTCTCCTTCCATGCGTTAAACACTACTCCTCTCATTGCGTCCTGGGTAAGGTGCGTCAGGCATCTGTCTGTTAATATATTACCCAAACAAACTGGAAAAAACAAACAATGGGAATTTCAAATGACAGTGCCCCACACAGCAGCACTGAAAGCTGTTTTTCAAGATATGTCATTTTCAGATAACTTAATTAATAACTATAGGAGAGAATCTGTTTTTTAGTAATCATTGCCATGTACAGTACAGCGAGCTCCAAGCTATTCAATTAATTCTAGACTGTAATTATGAATGAGGTGCCAGTTGTATAAATCAACTTTTTTTATTTAACTTTCCAAATTGGATTCGTAACTCAGGATTAAGTAAATGAATTTGCAATATTTCACAGCTCTTGCTGTCCCCGAAAACTAGCCCTCCAAGGACACCAGTCCCTTGAGGCATAATTTGCAAATACTTCATTTCAGAGAAATCCTGATAATTATAATAATGATAGAGTAATTATCATTATCATAATAATTTCAACCTGCCACCTGTCCCAATGACTCCTGGGCACCTTTGCCTCAGGCAATAAGAAAAAGTTAAATTAACCAAACAAGACCACAAATCTTGGTTGTTGTCTGACGGATCTGCAATGGAAAGTAAGATTTAAAGATTAAAAACTCAGGCATAACAATCTCACCCTGGATGAGAATAAGGGCAAGATAGTGCTATGGAGAAACTAACCGGAGAGAGAGAAAAGGTGAAGGTCACACAATACACAGCACAATGCATTTATATCAGTTGTGGGCACCCCATAGCCCATGGGCTGTGTGTGGCCCACTGGGGCTTCACCTGCAGCCCACAGACCCCCAGCTGTGCCCATCCCCATGTGCTTCTTATGCAGCAGGGCACCAGAGCCCCACACTTCCTACTTCTTCCCCTCCAGCCCAGCACTTCTGGAGCACCGAAAATTACCTGCTTTGCACTCTGTCACTGCTCCTCCCCCTCCCTCCCAGAGCTGGAATGCCATGAATCAGCTGTTCACAGTTCTGGAAGGGAGCGGGAGAAGCAGGTAAGTTTGAGGCTCCAGTGCACAAGAGGTTCAGAGAAGTTGGGGAACATCAGGTCAGAGGTGGAACCCCAACGAGCTGTGGGCTGCTGCAGCCCACTGAGATGAAGAAGTGCCATTCATGTGGCCCACTCACGATTGGTGGTTAGCCAGCCCTGATTTCTACGGTCACTTTTATTCAGAGGTTGTCAAAGCACTATTTATGCATTATTTTAGTCTCCTGGCACCAAATCATAGACTCATAGAACACTAGAACTGGAAGGGACCTCGAGAGGTCATTGAGTCCAGTCCCCTGCCTTACAGCAGGCCCAAGCACTGTCCAGACTATCCCTGACAGATATCTATCTCAGCTGTTCTTAAATATTTCCAGTGATGGAGATTCCACAACCTCCCTAGGCAATTTATTCCACTGTTTAACCACCACAACAGTTAGGAAGTGTTTTCTGATGTCCAACCTAAACCTCCCTCGCTGCAGTTTAAGCCCATTGCTTCTTGTCCTATCCTCAGAGGCCAAGGAGAACAATTTTTCTCCCTCCTCGTCACACTCTTTGAGGTACTTGAAAAACACTGTCATGTCCCCTCTCAGTCTTGTCTTTTCTAAATAAGCCCAGCTCTTCCAGTCTTCCCCGTGTAGACCAGCTGCGAGCAAGCGAACCGCAGCACTTTTAGCACAGCCGTTTGGTACTTTTTAGTAAGTGTAGACCCAGCCTGGGGCTCACACATAGGTGTCTACGTCCAGGCCAACATGCCAGGCCTATATGGGCAGTGCCTCTTTTGAATTTAAAAAAAAAAAAAGAGAGAGAGACAGAGGGGTGCCAATACTCAGCCTGCTCCCCACCACCTTCCCTCAGCCAGTCCCATGGCTGAGGCTGCCGAGGTGCCAGTACTCAGTCCCAGCAAGTACCGGCACAAAAAAAACACTGTATGTGGGTGTAATGCAGTCCCTCAGGGTGTGAAAAATCTATACCCCTGAGCAACACAGTTACACTGACTTAACCTTCCATGAAGACAGTGCTATATTGATGGGAGTGTTTCTCTCCCTTGACATAGCTCCCACCTCTTTGGGGAGGTAGGTTAATTACAATGATGGGAGAAGTCCCACTGGCATTGGTAGTGTCTTTACTGCCGTGCTAGAACAGCACAGCTGCATTCTCAGCTGATGACAGGCTTTGCCAGGCCCTGGGTAAAGTGTGTGTTGGAGGTGGGGGGTGCTTGGCTCCACACCCATTGGAAGGGGCGGGAGTTTGGGCAGAAGGGCTGGGAAGGGGCTAGCCCTCCCCTGCCAGCCTTCGGTGCCACCCAGGGCTCCAGCAGCAATTTAAAGAGCCTGGAGCTCCGGCCACTGTTGCTGTGGTAGTGGCCTGGATCCCCAAACCCTTTTCAAGTGCCAGGCCCTGGGGCAACTGCCAACCCAGAGGACAAGCGCAAACTAGGAAGCTCACTCTGCTCTAGGGTCACGCCGTGAGGGGAGAAGGGCAGGACCCACATCATGCTCACCAGAACCAGCATGGTGCTGACAGTGAGTGCAGGGCTGGGGCAGATGCCGGGGGATGCATGCAAACCTCTCTGCACCCCCAAGCATCACCCCTGCTACCATAAGGTGTATAATGGCCAAATGCTGCCTCCCCACTATGCTGGCCAGGAAAGCAGTGGGATGCCCCAGCAGGGGGAGTCAATAGGCATGTGTGAGCTCTGCGAGAGGCCTTCCTAGGAGAGCGTTAGAGGATGGTTCACAACCAGGCAGGAGAACAGCACCGGAGTCGGTGCTATCAGGACGAGTGTAAAAGCAGAGCAGCAGGCTGCAATGGCTGCTCCCCCAAAATTCAGAAATAGGCAGAAGTGGGACATCAGGGCCAGTGCAGCAAATTTACATCCCACAACAGGGATAACGTTGAGCTCCCTTCCTCCCAGGAGTAGGGATGGGACCTAGAGGAGACCCTTGATCTGAGCGAAACACCCCAACAATTGGGTCCATTCTGTACAGCCCGTCTATGACCACAACACTGTCCATACTGGGTATAGGCACTGGCTCAACTGTGGAGGACTCTATCTACCAGGAAAAACCACTGTAGTTCTGCTGTTTTCCAGGATTCCAGGAGCCACACAGGGCATCCTTATCTTGTGCACGTTGTGGGGCCCGACAGCTTGAGAGGGCTGCAAAGTCAGAGAACTAGTTATAAAGATGCGATGACTGAAGCTGGCATTCCAGACAGGTGCCCACAGACTGATTTCCTAATGCTTCACCCAGAGTCTTCCCTCGTACGCCCAGCATTCTCCAGTGCTCTGCCATGCTCAAGCAGATGGGAGGAAGGGAAGGCAAGAGAAGCAGAAGCAGAGTCCAATGGCTGCCCAGATACACTGGCTGTTCAACAGTATGGAGGTGGATTTCTGATTTTCCTTCTCCTTCTGGAATGGGCCAGATCTGTCCCAATCACTACTTAATTTCTCTCTTGTTTCTAGTCACTGTTCCTTGCGGGTTTCCCGGTGCTAGCACACAGCTGGGTTCTGTGAGTTTCTAGCTCCACAGGAAAATGTTTTGTCGGAAACAAAACAATTTTTGTTTCCTTCCAAACACACTCACTCCCACCTGGAAATGTCGATATTGATATTACACCTTAAAATACCTTTATTTTTACAAAAACTAAGGTTTAGGTGAAAACAAACTGACAATAAACAGGTAGATAACAGCCCTGCTTGCTAATTATCTAACAACAGAGAGTTGGAGTCCCAGCTCCTATTCTCCACTGACTTAGCAGGTCTACATTGTTAAGCAATTGACAGATATCTGTCCCTTAGCATAACTGATACAGGAGATAAAACATAAAGGAAAAGAACTAACAAGGAAAACAATCACCAATAGGTGACACTATTTCAATTGCAAAGATGCGCGGTTTCCAGGCCCATTGCTTTAGTTTAGTTGCAGCTAATGGGCATAATTCATAAGCATAAATAAAAATGTGCCAGGATTTTTTGTTTATTTGTACTGTAGTAGTAGGTGCATTGGTCCCAGGCAGTATTCCCTGTAAACTGAGAGAGAGCCCAGGAGAGATTAAGGTGCCACCCAGCTGATTAGAAGAGTGCCTACCACCACCCACAGCTGGCAGCCTGTGTTTATATTGGTGGTGCACCTCCACCTATGCCTTCTTGCGCATAACAAAATTTATTCCACTCATGGGTGTTAAAAATTAGAGGGAGCACTGGTCCCAGGGTATATAATAGGTAGGTGAGGTAATATCTTGTACTGTATCTGCTGCTACTGATGGAAAGTAAAAGCCTTTGAGTCACACAGAGGTCTTCTTCAGGTCTGGGAGAGAAAGCAGTCTGAGTGTCTCTCCCAAGATTTCACGTCACTTATAATACAAATAGGAATCAGAGAGTGCTTGTAAATGAAAATCAGATTTTAAACAAAAGTTAAATTGGTTTAAAAACAAATGTTTTTCCCCAGATTATCCTATTGGAAAAGAGAAATATTTATACCTAAAATGCAATCTGACCATAATCTTCACAGAAAACTAAATCGAAACCTTTTCTACTTAAGGTTCCAATTTTGCACTCTGAGACAAGCCAAACATTCCTGTCTGTGCCTAACTGTTCCAGTTGAAAGTCCCAAGAAAACTCTCAAAAGAATCACATCTCAACAGATATTCAGCAGTTGCTGAACCAAAATTGAATCAACTAAGCCAATCCAACTTTGTATTTCTTATAAAGATTAAACTTCTCTTGCCTGACACCCTTGGGACTTGGCCAGTGCTGGATGAGAGAACTTGCCGGATGACCAGAGGTCAATATTTTCTAGCACATCACCAACATTTCCACTGCTTACTGGACTCTTAGAAGACATTTAGGGGTAAATTACAGCTAATAACAGCACAGAACACTGAAGAGCCAGCACTGATAGCTGGAAACAAACTTTACAGGATGATAGGAAACTTGGCCACACACACAATAAGTAGTCATCCAGCTAACTAAAATCATGTCAGATGACAGAGATGGCCAGATGAGACAGTTCTGGATTAGGAAGGTTCAACCTGTATAAACTCTTACACTGGATGAACAATAATTGACAATGGCATTGCAATTAAAAATCTTAGTCATTAAAAAGAATAAATACAAGCTGCTTCAGCATCATGAATGAATGTTTTATCACTTTGGGTTAAGGACAATAGTGGCATGTGAAAAGTCTCCTTCCAGGTTCCAATGCCAAATGTAACTTTGGTCATTTAAATAAATTTTGAAGTCTTTTTGCTCTAGATGAATATGCACCAATAGGTCTTTACCACTGGCTAAGAATAGAATGATTTATTTAAATGGCTACACTTTTGCTACAAAAGAATGGTGGCCATAAATTAGGCACTTTTGACATAAAACTGAGAAATTAATACCTGTGTGTGATTAAAGTGCAACAGTGCAATTGAATATAACTCACTACCAGCAAACCAAATCAATCAAAAGCTCAAATTCATCTCTCCTCCAAAAGTCCCCATCCCTATAATTCCTCTCCTTTCCTCTATTTTAAAGTATCCTGGGAAAAACACGCCTAACATTAAAGACAGATTTAGTTACAATCTGTTAGTATGGATTGACCCTCTCTAATCTGGAATTCTCTCGTCCGGCAACAGCCTTAATCCGGCATGAATTTAGTGAGCTGGATGAGCACTTAGCTCGCATGTGTCCAAGTTTTCCAGGGTCCCATAAAATTTGTTTCCAGCCACCAGTCCTGGCTCTATATTCTGTGCTGGTATTTAGCTGTAATTTACCCCTAAATATCTTTTAAAAGCCCAGAAAGCACAAAGTGTTGGTGATGCTGCTAGATAATACTGCTCTCCCTCCATCCAGCATATTCTCTTGTCCAGCACTGGTCATGTTCAAAGGGTGATGGATTAGAGACTTTCAACCCGTACTTATACGGGGAATGTTCAATGTCGCAGAGAAAGATTGAACATGATCCAAGGGCTGGAAGTTGAAAGTAGACACATTCAGAGGAGGAATAAGTTGCATATTTGTAGCAGATTAATTAACTTTTGGTACAACTGATCAACTGTCTTGGGGGGGGGTTCTCCATCACTGTCAATTTTTGAACCAAGATTAGATGTTTTTCAAAGCTATCCACACTAAGAAATATTTTGGGGAAGTTCTGCAGCTTGTGCTAATTGATCCTTTCTGGCCTCGGAATCTAGGAATGTATGAAATGTGAGTCCTGTAGTTTGACCTAGAGATCATCCAATTAAGAAAAACTGAGGCAGGTAGTGGGTCTACTTATGGACTGATGAAGGGGTAAAGCCTCTAACTCTTTTAAAGAACATACAAGAAAACCTTCAGATGCCAGCTGTGGGAGCAATCTCAGAATTATCTTCCAGAGCCTACTGTTGGTTTATATCTGAAATCTGAAGAGTTAAGTCCTTTCCAATGGCCTTGGAATGTTGGCTAATTTTTGAGACAGTCACAAAACCACCTGAAAGATGGCACTTGTTGTTGATCAGTGCTCAGACCTGCTAATGGAAAGAGGCAAGGGGGCAACTGTTTAGGGGCCCAGCCTTTCAAAGGGGTTCTGAGGTCCTGC
The DNA here is from genome assembly GCF_033958435.1 of Carettochelys insculpta. Taxonomy (NCBI): domain Eukaryota; kingdom Metazoa; phylum Chordata; order Testudines; family Carettochelyidae; genus Carettochelys; species Carettochelys insculpta. The sequence goes on from NC_134144.1 coordinate 70,604,602, forward strand.
CTCTCTCCAGGCATCTTTGAAACAACAACATCGCTCGGCTGCTCCATTCAGCTTCAGAGGGTGGTGGGGGGACCCAGCACCAAGCTGTGGGAGGTGCTAAAGGCTGACTTCCTTTGACCCTGCCCCTTCTATTGGAGGCTCCACCCCTTCACCCCCCAACACACACCTTGCCCCTTGGTCCATGGTTGCTGTCCACCCTGCTGTCTCGTACTTTCAGGTTTTTGCGGGGAAGAAGCAGGAGTCTATACTTGACTTAAACCCTTAAATACTCCAGGTGGAGCACAGGTCATCTACAAGTCTCCTCCACTTCACTCTGTCTCAGGACAAAACTTCTAGCTGTCCTCAGGAGTCCCCCCGTTGTCATTCTTCAGTCTCAGTAGATCTCCATGTTGTCTGAGGTCTTCCTCTTTTGTGTTTCCATTGGAGAGCTTGATGAACTATGCTAGATGGTGGTTTTCTGTGAGGGTGGCCCAGCCATCCCCACTTTCTTCTCTTGATTTGAATGTCAAGTGTTTCTCGTCCTGCTCTGTGCCAAAGCTCCTCGTTTGTGACCCAGTCCTGCCATTTGATGTGAAGGATGTACTTCAGGCATCTGTTTATGAATGTCTGTAACTTGTGATTTGAAATTTTTTTAGTACGCCAGGTCTCACACGCATACAAGAGCACACTCTTCGCATTTGCGTTGAAGAGCCGCAGTTTTGTCTTTGCAGATATTTTCTGTGATCTCCATATGGGACAAAGAGTCTTCCTGGAAGGGTCAGGAGTCTGATCAAATCTTTATCAATACATGAACTCCAGGGATGGGGAGAGATCATAATGCAGATCCGTGACCAAGGAAGTACTCTGTGAGCTCCAAACACCAATCTCTCTCTCATTATTATTCATGGGTTTTTTTCTCTTCAGCTGGCTGGCTCAAAACCAATCTGTCCTCATCTCAGATTCAATTTAGCTCTAATCAAATATGCTTTGCTTTTGAGCACTTATTAGTCTTGTTTAAACAGACCTCTGCATTTCTCACGCAGAGCTCACATGGCGGCCTTTTGGTTTTGTTTTGTCAAATACGCTGGCCCCAGCTTTCCCTGGTGTTTGCAAGAGCTGATAGATGAAGATCTGGAAGCATTAGTCATGTGCAAGAGCAGAATCCATTTGTATTTCCCTTCCCCTGACCCCATGTAGAATTAACATGCAGGTCCCACATTCCCAAGATAAAGCAGCAGCTCGGGCCATCACTGGGGAAGAAAGATTACACATGGGATGATCAATACATTGACAATTCCAATCTGTCAGCTGTTCTTCCTCCTTCCGTGTAAGTTTCTGCAATGGCAACAACAAAAAGTCGCCTTCTCCAAGGCTGTTTTCAGGATGTTAGGATCTGATTGTGTGAAGTGCTTCCCTGGTTGTACTCGATGCCCTGAACTCCTGTGAACTGCTGATGAAACAGGGGCTGATGGAACTACTCAACTTAGCACGCAGAGCTTGCCAGACTGGGCCCTTCCTTGTTATCCTAAATGGGGAGGTTCTTGATTTCACAAGACATTGGGGTTCTCAAGGTATCTGATGAAAGCCTTCCTCCCACATTTACTTTCTGTAGAACTCAGGTGATTTTTCACACTGCAGCAAATATTAGCCAAGCCAGGCATTTTTCAGATGTTGGCTGGAAAATCAGGCTGGGCACAGCCAGCAAATGAGGCTGGCTCTGACCACAGTGAAATGAGAAGAAAGACACCTCATGAGAAGTTCTACCTAATGGCACAGGCTATGCTATCTAGAGCAGCTTGAGCACATCAGGCCTGTGCTTAAGTGTCTCGTCTGCCTTCCAGCTGACTTCCCATAGTAGTTTAAGGCTATGAAGTGGACTTTGAATGCCGCATGAAGAGGGCGATGCATGGGGGTGGGGGATGCAAGGTTATGTCCCCTCCCCCACACTGATGTGTAGCTTGGCTTGTACTGAGCATGCTCAGAAACATCTGCTGAAGCCACTGCCCCCACTCTGCCCCTCATTGCCCCCTATTGGCAGATAGAGGTAGTCTCTGTCTCTTTGGCAAGGCCCTTTCATCAGACAAATGACACTCTCAACACTGACCTCCCCCCCACAAATAAGTCCCTCACACATGCACTGGAAAAAAAATAAAAAGTCTGACCAAGTAAATGGCCACACATTCCACAAGATGGGATTTTTCACCTTCAACCCCAGGGAAAGCCATCAGTAATAATTTCCTTTGGCAGAGACAAAAACAGCACAGTCCACTCAACACCTTAGATCCATGCCAATGTCACTTGGGCTACAAACCCTGTTGGCATTAGGTGTCCCGGCTGGAGAATTATTTATTAAGGATCTGATTTTCAAAAGGAGCTAGATACCTAGTTTCTCCTAACCACAATTTCCACACATATGCACAACGCTTCTCTGGCAAACTAGGGGCAGGGTTCCACTACCCTGGAAGACTGACCAGCTCAGGGTCGATCTTCCGGGCTTTGATTTCACATGTCTAATAGAGATGCACAAAATTGACCTCTCAAGGGTCACAGTTGACCTCTGTACTCCTCACGACATGCGAGGAGTAAGGGAGGTCAATGGGCAAAACTCTCCCGTCAATCTTCCCGTGTATACACAGCCAAGTTAGCCGAGCACAGGTACACCAATTTTAGCTACACAATTGGCATAGCTAGAATTGAGTATCTTCAGTCAACTTCCTTAGCGTAGTGTAGACATAGCCTAAGGAGACATCTAGTGGGTTCCCACAGTGGTTTCTCCTAATTCTAATACTCGTCATTATTTTCTGTAATGAACAGAGCAAAAAGTGTACTTAGAACTGGGGCCCTACCAAATTCATGGCCATGAAAAATGTGTCACAGCCTGAGAAACCTGGTCTTTCTCCATGGAATCTGGTCTTTTGTTTGCTTTTATCCTTGACAGATTTCACAAGGGAGACCAGCATTTCTCAAAATGAGGTCCTGCAGGAAACAGAGTAGCAGGGAAGGAGCTGCAAGGCTATTTTGGGCATGGGTCATGGCTTTGCCCCACTTGCTTCTGTGCTGCCTTCAGAGCTGGGCTGCCAGTGTGCGCCTATCTTCTTTTTGGGACAGTTGGTCCCACATTTAAAGTCTGTTCATTCAAGACCTCACCCACCACCCACTGACCGTCTCAAAGGAATGTTCCAAAGTACTTCAGCATGCCTTGGATCCTGCCTTCAGTTTCCAGCATGGGTTAGTTAATTGCACTCGAGCCAGGTACATTCGGGAGAGATATTTTTCCCCCTCTAAATAGTTAATCCTACTGAATCATGAAACAGATTAAATATTGGACACTCAGCTACCACGATAGCATTTAATCCAATCTGAGATAACAAACCTATCGATATGTCCAAGCAAGAACAAGTTGGAGTGTCTGCCGTGGAGACTGGAAAAGGGAACTAAACTAAAACCACAGCCGGTGTTACTTTCTTCCTTTGTAAATCGTGCTTGGCAAATATAAATGTGGAGAGATGCATTATCATCTCTCCAAAGGAAAAGTGACTGCAGGGAAGGAAGTTAAACCAGGGAAAGAATATATTGTAATATTTAGATACAAATCCAATCAGGCACAGCTGTGCGAATACAGCCATTATCACACAGTTTAAAGCACAATGAAAATCTGTCGCCATTCTGTGAATGAATTGGACTTGAATGGCACATTCGAAAATTGGATCTATGGGTTAAAAATAACGGGACCTAGCATAATGCTTGTTGAGCAATTTGACTGTGAACAGCATTGAACTACCATTGCCATACACCTGCCGTCTTCTCTGCACCATTCTGCTTTCACGCATTTCCAGCTGACCTCCAAAGCAGGGGACTAGGGAAAGAGGATTTTAGAACCTATTTTGGAGATTATTGTTGTTTCAAATACTGCCAAACGTGGTGGTTTTGCTGTGAGAGCAGTTTTCTGCAGTGAGGCCCTTCGAAAAGAGCCCAAGGGCAGAGAAGACACACATTACAAGGATCAGCCCTCACATCTCCCGTGTGTGCTCATTTTCAGGGAGTCGTGGTTTCAAATTGGATTTGTGCCAGAATTCCAGAGTGGCTGGGGTTTTGGGGGAGAAAGAGGTTTTTTCTAACTATCTTAAGGTCCCATGTGGCCCCCATCCCCATCATCTCATCACCTTCAGAGCACCTGTCCTCAAAACCCCTGTGTGAACTGCAGCAGGGCCCATTTTACAGATGGGAGAACTGAGTTATGAACAGATTCAATGTTTTGCCTGTGGCTGCAAATGCCAGCTCTCCCAAAGCAGGGACTTGAACTCTTGTCTTTTAAACTCCAGAATCGTTGGACCATTTGTCCTTGCTTGCAGGAAGACTGCAGAAACAGAGAGCCTGGGCTTAGAGATCAGCCCAGGATTTGGCTGCTTTCCAGATCAAAGCAGGCCTGACAGGTCTGCAATGATTCCAGCTGTCGAACGGAAAACCTCCAGCGATAGAAACCAGGCTACTTAGTTCTGCACTGCCTGCTCCCCAGCTCTGTGCAAGTGGCAAAGCACAGAGACATAATAGCATACAATGCTCAGCCTGGTCCCCAGGTGGCTCCACAGTCCATATGGAATACAAAGACCAGTCTTCTAGCTGTGTCCTGGCCATCTAGCCATCCCACAGTGGGCCAAAAGGCATCTCCTTCCTTCTCACCTGTGCCTATGAAATTATTACTTGCAGCTGCGGATGTTATTCTCTCCCTGTCCCCATCCCTAAGTGAACTCCTTATCTACAGATATGGTGCTCGTTACTGGAGCATCCAAATGTCTTGAAAGTGTGCTCCTGCTCCCAAGAAGTCAATGGGAATCTCACTTCCTTTGGAACAGACGTTGCCCTTAGGACTTATGATGCTTTGGTGATAAGAGTCAGAGCTGGCCACTGTTGGATTAACAGAAATCTCGTACAAGCACCAAGGTGATCTCTTGGCTGTCCCCCCTCCCCGCCTCAAGTCAATGGTAAAGCTTCCATTGGCTTAAAAGGGGTCAGGATTTCACATGGTAATGTCAATTGTGCTTTTCTCCAGATGGAAATAGAACTCCATATTAAACTAACCACTCATAAATGTCATTCCATAAATGCTGGGGCTGCCCATCAGAGACACAAGATGGCCCAGTGCATCGGGTACCAGAGTCAGGAGACCTGTGTTGTACTCACAGAATCAGTGATCACCTGCATGACCTCCCCTCACCTCCCGTGCTTCTGTTCCCACGACTTTTTATTTGCCTTACTACTTGAGACTGTGAATTCTGAAGAGCAGGATCTGAGCAGCCCCTAGTGGGGCACAGGCTTGACCCCAGCTGATCCTGCTGTACTCCTGCTATTACTTGTAATCTCACTAACTCACTCCAATAGGCCCCTTTATTTTACCTAAAGGCAGGAACAAAGGGGCTTAGACTGAGATCATTTCTATACTATGGCAGCTCCAGCAGCCGAGCTGCAGCACTGCACCTGTACCATTGTATCGCATGTGATTCCTACCCGGTCTGAAAAGTTTTCTCCCATTCATTTAGCTAACCCACCTGCCCCCCACATCCTTCAAAGTGGCTGCAACTATACCCAGGGTTAGATTGACCCAACTATGTCATGCAGCACAGGGGGATATTCCACATCTTGCAGCAATGTAGCTAGTACAGCCTAGTTTTTAGGCTGTGGCAAAGCTCTGGGTGTACCCCAAGGGTCCTGCGCTTCTGATGGATTAGTATTTAACTCAGAAGTTCGCTGTGTCCCTCTACACAGCTTCTAGTCTGTACTAGCGGTAAGCGTCACAGCCCACTGAAGCATCCTCATCAGAGGCTAGTACACAGTTTGGATGAAACCCCTCCGTAGTCCTGGTTCACCCTCTCAGGGGGTGTCCCAGCAGTGGTGTGGGGAGGGTTAGGGAACTCTGGACCCACCTTGTATTCTGGGTTCTGGCTCAGGGACCCTAAAATAACATCAGTCCTTGACTCCCAATCTGGCAGATTATTCCCTGGGCCACTTTCCCAAACGCTCCTTCCTAAGACCTTCCCACCTGTACCTGGCAAGTCCATACTGGTCCTCCTCAGCACTCAGCCTTGCTCAGAGCCCTCAGCTCTCACCAAGAGCACCTCTTCCCTCCCAGACCTTGGGACCCAGCCCTCCGTGCAGAGAAACCTTTTAAACAAACCCCAGCAGGTGGTAATGGGCTGAAGTCACACTCAGGGAAGAGTGAAGGAGCAGTGGGCACTGTCTGAGATTCTCTGCTCGGTGTCCCCCTCTGGTTCCCACATTTTAAACCTGTGACCTGAACATCCACTGCTGTTTTTTTCATTCGTTGTCCCAAGCAATCAGCTGGGTCCTGGGTCTAGTAGCCCCTCCCACTAGGCTAGGGGAGGGGCCTTAACACTGAATGGGGTTAGGCCTGCCCACTTCCCAGCATCCAAATAGTACCCAGGGAAGAAGAAACTGTCTACCTAGAGCCCAGCATCTCTGCCTTCCATTGGAATGTGGCAGCCAGCTGGTCTGAGTCTGTCATAAGGCGGAGATCAGGTCTGGCCCTTTCTTCCTCTCGTGTTCAGTGACTTTAAGAAGCCAGGACCATCTCATTGTCTTAGCTTTGTTTGTCGGTGATTGTGTTCTGTAGGCGCAAGAAAAAAGTGGTATAAATCCAAATTCATCCCAAGAGGGCATGTCAAGCATTCCCGCGATCAATATTGACGGTCTACTAACGTTCCTTTAGCATGCTTCCTTAGTGAGATATGGAAGGACTGTTCTCCATTCTCGAGCTACCTTTGTTCTAGCCTGATCGCTTTCCCTACTGATCTAGTCGTATTTTGTGATCCTGTAAACTCTTTGTGTGTGATTTTTTTTTTTTTTGACCAGCAGCCGGGACTAAGCACCTGCCATGATGTTGTTCCATCTTTTCTTTCACACCTAAAACACCCACAGGAGATGAGCCATTTAATGATCATCTTACAAAATGATGTTTTGGAATCACATCAGCAGGAAAATCAATGTGATAAGAATGCTGTTAAATGAGTCTTCCTGGCAGTGAAGTAATTGAAAGGAATTTTTTACGGTATTTGTCATGGTGGCTGGAGCTGTGTTAGGGGAACAGAGCCCTCACACATGAAGCATCTGAACTGGCCCAGGACGGTATTTTTGGACCTGCCCTAAATTAATTACATTTCTAAAATAAAAGGCTATTTTGTGGCCACATTGTTAGGGCCCTGAAATATTCATATCAAAGGCAAAAATGTGTGTAGTATCACTGCTGCCAACTTCTTAGTTTACACAGACACATCTACAGGTTGGTATACTTCTCAGAGTGAAGGATATTTTCTAGTAACACAATGTTCTTCATTAGTTTATCATTGAGCAGTAAACCAGAGTCATCAGCATTAACTCTGACCAAAAGAATAGCTCTGATGGCGTCTGTGTTCATTTGATTATTATCTTAATGCCAAAAGACGCTAAATGCACCAAACACTTGGCCCACTCAACGGTGTGGTCTGGGTTAGGACTTTTTCACACAAGGTGCAGTCAACCTGTGCAACTCATTGCCAGGGAATGTTCAGAGGCCCAAAGGTATCATTGGCATGTTGTTCTGCTCCTCATCATGGTTCCTTCTGGCATTCACTTCAAAAGAGAATTAGCAAAGTTCGTGGAAGATAAGTCCATCAATGACTATTAGTCAAGAGGGTCAGAGATGTAACCCCATTTTCTGAGTGTCCCTAAGCTGGGACTGGATGTCTGGGAAAGGATCACTTGATATTTGTGCTGCTCCATTCATTCTCTCTGAAGCATTGGGAACCAGCCACTGTGGCTAGAGGGGCCAGTTGTCATGTTCTGTCATGACGGCTGTTCTCACGTTCTGATAAACTCACAGCAAATTCTTCATAATACAGCAATGCATCTGGTGCACACCAAGGCTTAGCAATGCAGGGAAGGGACAAAGGGGACAGACCTGCGGAAGAGCCCTGTGTTGGCTCCAAAGCTTGTCGTTTTCCCCAACAGAAGCTGGCCCAATAAATATACCTACATGGACCAAAAGGGACCAACATAGTGAAAATCGCGCAACATACATCAAGTTAAGCCTATTCTATTGGACCAACTTCCATTGGTGAGAAAGACCAGGATTCAAGCTTACACAGAGCTCTTCTGCAGGGACCAGCCCAGCTCCAACAATGCATGCATCAAATTATGTGCAGGCACTTGCTTGATCTCTCCAAAACTGGAAGACCTAAAGTGACATCATTTTTAGAAACTTATGGGTGTGTAACTGCTACAGTTTTGCAGCTTGGTGTATAATGGTGCAAGCAGGCATTTGCTCTCAAGATAAGACTTTGTACTTAAACTCTTTCATCCACAGATTTCAAATCACTTTTCGTATCTAAAATAATGGGTGTTCCTGTGTAAAAGTCAGTGGACAAGTTGCCCTCACACACGCATACACGTGTATCCTTGTTCCCCATCGTGTGTTATTTATTTCATGGCAGGAAGTGAGTTTTCCTATGTGATTGAACAGCATCTAGCACAATTAGACCCCTTATTGGGGTGTCTGAATCCTATTGCACAATCAATGCTACACAATAGGCACACGGGATCGTAGTTACCCAAGTTTGACTTAGACACAGCAATAAAGATCTCCAGTACTCTTATGAAATGCAACTTACACTTGTATTTAAAAATAAGGACACCTGACGTTACATATATTTCCTGTAGGCCCCTTAACGAAATGACTGTCACTTATTATAGGTTCAGTGCCAATACCAGGGCTTTGATTTGACTGAGGTGTGGGGAAGTGTAGAGGTTTCTAACCCTCAAAGGCGTAAAGTTCTGGAGCAGACTTTTGAGCAGAAAAATGGGGGCAAAAAACCTAACTGACTTCAAAACTGAGCTTGATAAATTTATGGAGGAGACCGAATTATGGGACGGTCTACTCTGGCATGTAGGCATTCTGCAACGGGTGGTAACAAATACCTTCAATGCCCAGTGATGGGACACTAGATATGGAAGATTCTGAGCTACTACAGAGAAATTTCTCCTGGTGTTTGGCTGCAGGGTCTTGCAGAAATGCTCATGGTCTAAGTGGTGACTGTATGTGGGATCAGGAAGGAATTTTCCCCCAGGTCAGATTGGCAGAGACCCTGTGATCTTTTTGCTTTCCTCTGCACCATGGGATATGATCCCTTGCAGGTTTAAAGGACAGTCAATGGTGGATTGTCTGTAACTTGATGTCTTTAAATCAGGGGCGAGGAACCTATGGCCCACAGACTGGATCCAACCCCTAGCTTACTTGGCTCCAGCCTATGGCAAAGGGCAGAGCTTCACCCCATAGTGGGGTGAGTCTGCACTGATGCTTGAGCCCCAAGGCAAGTCTCTGGCTTTCGTGTCCCCACCACCCACAGAGTTAGAGCAAGAGCGGAACACCAATGGCCCAGGTTGAGCGTGAGTGAGGTGAGTGTGACTTGTTTATTTGCATCTCAGTGGGGAGCCATGTCAGTGAGGTGTTTTGTTTGTTTGTTTTTACTTCTCACTTGTGTGTGACCCCCAACTGATTTTTCTGTGAGTCCGTGGTCCCCAGCAGAGAAAAGTTCCCCACTTCTGCTTTACATCATGATTTGAGGCTTTCAGTAACTCAGCTGGAGTGTAGGGGGGTCCATTACAACATTGCGTAGGCCATAGGCAGGAAGCCAGACCAGAGAATCTTGCTGGTTGCTTCAGGCCTTCACATCCAAGAGATCTCTAGGTGCTACCACAATGTGGAAACTATTACTACTGACTGCCAACCCCAAACCTCCAGTGCTGTTTGGATGTCTCAGGCCACATCCCAGCTTACACTGAATGGCTGGATGACCCCGTGTGACTCATATTTCAGCCAATTACAAGTAATTATCATTTTCTATATACATATTTCATGCCAGATTTCCACTCCTCAGAAACTCACTCTCTCAGTATCTGTAGCACTGTCTGTTGGAGTGTTGGTATTGCTCATCTGGCTTAAATAAAACAACAGGCTCAATTTTATGGCCAATTTCCTTCATCCACACTAATTCTGCTTGCCCCTTACATCACAGGCTATTACATTGTGTTTCGCAATTGATTCTGAACTTTGAAATTGGTGAAATTAAAGCCCTTTCACAGCTGTTTTTCCTTCCAGTTCCTTCTATTTCTTTTTATTAATCATATTTTCCTTCACAGGTGGTTTCTTTTGTTGCCTTGTTATCCATGCAACCATTTTATTTTTATTTTCTAGTGCATTTACTATCTCCTACATCTTTCGCATTTATAAACAACACTGCCTGGGAGGCATCTGGACACGTGGAAAGTGGAAAAGAAATGATGATGCCTAAGTCAGTACTTTCATCTACATCAGCCCATTTGCAATTAATTTAAGAGGCATTCTTCTGCCAGAGGATTCATCATTCTGCAGCCACAATACTGCAAGGCACTGGGATTATGTTCTATACATCTTAAGCAGTCCATACAAGAAATACTTGTTGTATAATAAGGTAGATAAAATGGGTCAAAGTGCTGGTGCCATAAATCTTTCATCTGCAGAGAGATTGAGAAGATTTTGACCATTTACCTTAGCAAGCAGAGCAATAAGGTACAGCATGATAAATGCATACAGGACAATGACTAATATGGAGAAGGCAGGACAGGCACTTTAAGTGACTTTTTTTCTAACACAAGAAAAAGAGGCATTTAATGAATTTGAAAGGAAGCACATTTAGAACCAATAAAAGGAAATACTTTCTCGCCACCCACGCGATTAGCCAATAGGACCTGTTGCCACAAGATATTACCCTTGTGAGAAGTGGTATATTTCTCATCCTCACTGTCACACAAAGGAAAGCCAATAAAAATAAAAAACCATCCAAAGGCAATGGGCAGGAGTATAGAAATGAGCCCACCTATGCCCCAGAAATGGCCCAACTTAGTTTCCTATCTGCCACATTGTATTAACAGATAGAGACACCTTTGACCAAATCAGCAAACCTCTGGGGTGGGCTGTCTTATTTCCTCTTTGCTGGAACAGTGCTGAAACAAGCTGCTCTTCCCTTCAGTCTCCCTTGTTCTCTTACACTATTTAGTATTGTTTCAGCTGGATTTCTGTCATATTAACTACTTAAGACTCAGATCCAGCTCCCAAGGAAAACCGAGGGTAAAACTCTGATCTCCTGGAAGTAGAATCTGACCTTACATTGAAAATTTGTTTTAAATGAATTCATTCTGTCCTGTCTTTTATCTCACTTATACCGGAGTAAATTCAGTCCTCTGAATGCAGGGACATTAGATGATGTAGTATAGATCAATATGATCGGAATAGGGGACTATTTTTCTAAGTGGTGCTCTAACGAATGTAGACATGGCCAAATGGCAGGAAGTCATTGCAATCTAATTGGACTCTTATGAATTAGTGATGGATGAACAATAGGTACCAGACACAGATCCACAATCACCCTTTTCTGCAGTGCTTCAGTTGTGAAATTCCTAAACTGGATACTGGGGGTCATCAAGCATATCAAAGCAGATATGTTGTTATGACCTAGCATTTAAACATGGCTTTTGGCATGGTTCTGTGTTTGGAACTCTACCCACAGATACATGTGTTCTGTCCCCAGTTCTGCCACAGCATTTCTGCGTGTCCTTGGGCAAGTCTGTTACTCTCTTGTTGTTTTATATTGTAAGTTCTTTGGGGCAGGTAGCTTTCCATACCATGCGCTTGCATTATACCCACCACTATGAAGCGCTGAAATCAGTTGGGTATGTTAGGTGCAAGCAAAATTATTTCCATTTTAGGACTGGGTAAACTGAGGTAGTGAGTGGTTTAATGATGGGCTTAAAAAGCCTGGGATTTTTCAGCTTAGAAAAAAGGAGACTAAGGGGGGACATGATATCATCATCATCATCATCAATAACCGTGGGCTCAGTGCCCGTTGGTGTCTGATGCCTCTCTCACTACTTCCTTCCATCTTTCCCGATCCAGTGCAGAGTGGCTTAGTTTCTGTAGACTAGCTCCGCAACAATCTACTACAGCATCTATCCATTCTCTGTGGGGTCTGCCTCTCCTATTCAAACCGTCCATTATGCCGAATACTAGGGTCTTGATTTTTTGTTCGTCATTCAGTCTGCAAATATGTCCAAATAATTGTAGCTTCCGTTTTATAACCTTCTACAGCAGGTTCTCTTTCGGTTGTATCTTCCTATATAATTCCTCATTGGTGACCTTCTGCATCCATCATATTCTCAGAATCTTTCTATAATGACTCCTTTCAAATGCCAATATTCTTCTTTTCAAATCTTTCATTATCACCCATGTCTCATATCCATACAACATGCTGCTGAATACACGTTTTCAAGACGCCCACCTTCATTCTTAAGCTAATTGCTTTGCTTTTCCACATCTTATCCATCACCTTCAAACTCGCTCTTGCTTTTGCTATTCCAGTCGCTATTTCCTTCTTACAATCTAGATCATACATCATGTTGCTCCCCAGATACGTGAACTTCTCCACATTTTCTAGTTCAATACCATCCACACTGAAATTCCTTCCTATTTTCTTATCTCCAAATACCATTGTTTTTGTTTTATCGATGTTCATAATCAGTCCGTACCGCTTCCCTTCTTCGTTTAACACCCGCACCATTTTCGCTAGCTTCTCCTCATCTTCCTCAATTATAACTATATCATCCGCAAACCTCAAGTTGTTAATTATTTTCCCGTGCACAAATACCCTTTCTACCTCTTTCTTGATCTTGTCCATCGCTCTCTCCAGATGTGCGATGAAGATACTTGGGGATATTGGATCTCCTTGTCTCGTACCTCTACTTGTTTTAAACCAACTTCCCAACTCCCTGCATATTCTCACCGCTGCCTCCGCATAATCACTGATATCTTTCAACAACCATATTAGTCTGCTATCCACTCCATATGACTCCAACACTGCCCAAGTCACTTTCTGATCTATACTGTCAAATGCCTTTTGAAAATCGATGAAGCAAGTGTATATGTTTTTGTTCTTTCGTCAAGCTTTCTCTGCTATCAGTCTTAGTGCCAATATCTGCTGTATGGTACTTCTATCTTTTCTGAACCCTGCTTGCTCATCTGCTATATGTTTTTCTATCTACAATAAAATCATGACTGGTGTGGAAAAAGTGAAGAGGGAAAAGTCATGTACTTGTTCCCACAACAAAAGAGCGAAGGGTCACCAAATGAAATTAATGAGTAGCAGGTTTAAAACTAAGGATGTTTTACTTCATACAGTTCATGGTTGGCCTGTGGAACTCCTGGCCAGAGGAGGTTGTGAAGAACAAGATTTTAACAGGGTTCAAAAAAGAACTAGAAAAATTCATGGAGGTCAATCTCTCAATGGCTGTTTGCCAGCAGGGGTAGAAATCGTGTCCCTAGCCTCTGTTTAAAAGTGGTTGGGTGGTAGGAGTGGGATTACTTGGGTGGTTACCTGTTTTGTTCACTCCTTGTGGGGGATCAGGCATTGGCCTCTGTTGGAAGACAAGACTCTGGGCTAGATGGACCTTTGGTCTGACCCAGCATGGCTGTTCTTATGTCCACTCCAAAGTCAGCCAGTGAGCCAAGTCAGGACTCCTGACTCCCAGTTTCATGTTCCACCTGCCAGTCCGCTGCCGCTTATCTGAACTTAACATGTTACCAGAAAATTGTAGAGGCAGCAGCACTGGGAGAGTGGATTGGCTGTTTTTGAAATTGTTAGGGAGACAAAGTGAGTGAATTAATTTCTTTTATTAGACCAGTGTCTGTGCGTGATTAGAGACAAGCTTTGGGGCATACAGAGTTCTTCTTCAGGCCTGGGAACCAACCAGCTGTGTGTAAACTCAAAAGCTTGTCTCATTCACCAACAGAAGTTGTTCCAATAAAAGATATTACCTCCCTCACTTCGTATCTCTAAGATCCTGGGAGCAACATGGCTCCAAGTACACAGCATGCAACAGCAGGAACTTCTTGTACAGCTAGAGAGCGGGAACAGATCTGAGTTCCCATTACCTGGAACGGAGCTACACAAGATTTATTTTAGTGTAAGAGCAGCACCTGACTTGTATTCCAGAACATGATGTGGGAGGGAACACTGGCTTTCAAGACAACTAAATGGAAATGAGTGCTTTCCTGGCTTTTTACCCCAGTCTCCTACTCATTCTCCATTGGTGAATAGCATTGTATTTTAGGTACTCAATAGAGGTAAATGGGGGCTTGGTCTGGTAATCCACGGTTCAGTCAGTGATATGCATCTCACCTCTAAGAGCAGGTCTACACTAGACCAGAAAATCAATCTCAGATGCACAGTTACTACTATGACAATTGTGTAGCTGGAATCAAAATATCTAAGATTGATTTATCAGGCTGTCCACACAGAGGGAGATCGACAGGAGAAACTATTCCACCGACCTCCCTTACCCCTCACAAGAATGAGGAGTACCACAGTCCACTGTCAAGCCTGATGGGTCTATTTAGCATGTCTCCAGTAGACATGCTAAATCGAACCCCTGACTAGGTTGATCTTCTGGTAAGTGTAGACATATGCTAACTATGAGCAAGAGGGCGTGAGTCTCTTCCATCCAAGCTACTGCATTTAGCCTTTCTGTTCAAGCTTTAAGAGCAGATCCCTGATTCAATCTCAAATCACTCATGAGCAAGACAGTGGTCTGAGCGTTCCTGACCCCCGTGACTTGCCCAACACATCTCATCATATTTGCTATTTTTCGTACAACCCTTCTCCTGGAGGAATGGGATCCAGTGAGCTCCACCGCTTCATTCTTTGGAAAAAGGAAGTTTTTAGCTTTCATAGTTGTGGAGAAAAGCTTCACTGTTGACCTGAGTAAAATCTAAGGGTTCAAATGCAGGAAGGCAAATAAAATTAACCCCATTTTTTGTTCCAGGTTTCATGATTTTTAAATTAATTTTTAGAGCTTTTGAGGGCCCCCCCCCCATGATTCTGGAACGCTTCTGGTGAACCATACTGCAGACATCCCATGATGGATAAAGGAGGGGTGAACCTTGTGACGTTTCATGATCATGGAGCCCTTGGGACTATGAGGAGGGTTGCCCAAATTCTGTTGACCTTGCAAGGTTTTTACTTTGTAATTTAAACCTGTTTCCACCCCATCCCCAACAGTGAGTTAGATGAAGAATATGTTTTCATTGCTGTATCCAATGTTGTGAGGATGTGTACACTCTCCCACACACCCAAGTGCTAGTGCATGCTAGGAGATGTGTTTCACACTGCCTCAAGGATGTAGAGTATCAGATAAATCTCCCCGTGCCGTTCTGCCCTAGGCATTACACAGCATACATAAGGTCAGATCCTCAGCTGACCTAAATTGCTATCTCCGTTGGCTTCTGTGGAGCTGCTGTGATGCACGCCAGCTTGACACCTGATCTGTGGTCTGTATAATCATTTCTATCCATAAGTAGCCCTCTGGCATGAGAGGGGGGTCTGACGAAGCGGGTCTTTGCCCACAAAAGCTTATGCTCCAAAATATCTGCTAGTCTATAAGTGTCACAGGACTTCTTGTTGTTTTTGAAGATACAGACTCACTTGGCTGCCCCTCTGGTATTTCTATCCATGTGCAGATTTTTTCTGTCCTGTAAGGAATAAATTTTTATGTGCACCAAAGCATGTGGCTGGGTACCACCAGCAGAAATACAAAACTTAGCTGGGAAGGTCCTACTATCTTGTAGGCATGGGAGGGATAGCTCAGTGGTTTGAGCATTGGCATGTTAAACCCCTGGCTGGGAGCTCAGTCCTTGAAAAGGCCATTTAGGAATCTAGGGCAATTGGATTTTTTTTTTAAAAAGGGCAGAGGTGGTGCTTGGTCCTGCCAAGAGGGCAGGGGACTGGACTCAATGACCTCCTGAGGTCCCTTCCAGTTCGGGGAGATAAGATGTGTAGCATTTTAGTCTCACCTCAATGGCCACACAAGGGCACAGCTTACAGAGAACACTGGACCTGACCCTTGCTTTTAGGGGATGTCAAGCAGTGCAAGACCTGTGGTTCTGGGCACACGCTGTCCCCACACTGACAGTGTGGTGAGAACCGGCAGCCACAGGTCAGGTTTTTTATGCTACTGAAGAAAGTGGAATTGTAGCTTGCTTGTGGGCACACACACACACACACACACACATGCACACACACACAACACGCCTTTCAAGCCCTGCTACACACAGCAACGTCCATCCTTCACTCACTTCACCTGGGATCAGTCAATGCCAGTCATCGGCTGACTTGAGCTGGGGCTTCTGCTTTCTTTTACCTTCCACCCACCCATCCAGCAAAGACGCACCCAACACAGTTGTCAGCCAGATTGGTCCCGACATCTATCCTATGCTTTACTTCATGCATTAACAGCCTGCTTCCCTTCCCAGCCCTGCTGTCAGTCATCCTGTAGAGCAGGTGCATTATTACCTGTTCAGAACAGCTCTAGCACCTCTAAAGACCTGGATTTGCCAGGTATAATTGCTGTTTAATAAGCTGTTGAAGGGGGGGCTACCCAGTCCTACTGTTAACAAGCTGAAAATCTGGGTGCTTCTCCTGCCCTTTTTCTCTGGTAGGCTGCCTCCTTTCCACATTCCAGCCTTTGCCACGGGGTTCCCGGCTATCAATCATTTACTGCTTGACACAAATGATTTCCATCAACAGGCCACAGGCATCAAACACCCAGCCCTTTGCATTATTCACACTTGTCAGGAAAGAAACAACAAAAACCACTCAGATGTTTCAAGAGCCTGAAGACTTGACTGGTTCCCCCGCTTCCTGCAGAGGGTTGTCAGAGATGATGCTTCCTGACTGGCTATGGGTTTCAGGGAGGTACACTTCTTGGATGGAGAGGCCCCAGACAGGACTCTCACGTTGCACTCCTGATTCTTATAAAGTTTAAAGCCAGAATCACTGTGGTGACATAGGTTTCATAACACCTAAGTCCAGAAGGAATTCTCGGGTCTATCACAGGTCATCAAGATCCCCTAAAGGTTGAGCCCAGTGACCTTAATTCAACCAAAGCATCTCAGGAAACTAAATCATTGTGAGTCCCATGCAGAGAACAGTAAATACCCAGGTACCACCAATGTAGTCTTATTTCTTCAATGATACAGGCCACACAACCTCTCTTACAAATTCTAGCATAAATACTCTTTGGCATTTGTTCATGGCATCTTTTCCCTAACTGCCTTCAGCCAAGTCTCTAAGGGTAGATCTGCACAGCAAAGTTATTTCAAAGTAACAGCCATTGTTTCAGAATAACTACTACATGCCACAACTGCTATTTCAAAATAAATTCAAAATAGCAGTTGACTTATTTTGAAATTGGTAAACCTCATTCTACAAGAAATAGCACCTATTTCAAAATAGCTCTTTCGAAATAGGTGCAAAAATGCGTTTTTGCCTGTAGTTCCCATGTGTAAAATGGAGATAATACTCCATTTATGTCACCCCCTGAGAGTCTTGCTATTTTGCCTATAATCTCTTTGGTCTCTGCATCTCGTATGTGTTTGTACTGCAATATTCGCAATGGGGCTTTACAGTTTGTATAGCTGTGGAGATTGGAAGCCCCAGCCACAGTCAAACATGTCTCCACTGTCAGGAGGGTATTGGTAGCCCTGCAAAGTTTTGCTGGGGAAACCTTGAACGAAAAGGCCGATGCAAGGGCTAATACTGTTCCCACAGAGCACTAATGTTAAAAAAAATAAGCCCTGAGTGAAAGGACTTGGCAAAACTTCACAAATTCTTTATCAAAAACCTTTGTCAGCCATTCTGGCAGCTCCCGTCAATTGCGTTGTCAGAATTCTGTTTCTCTTCTCGTCCTTTTTGAAGCTCCTGTGATGGTGCTTTAGTGCTTCCCAGGTGAAGTCTGTCTCTCTTTAGATTTACGTCCGCAGTGTGTATTCCATTTGATTCCTTCAGCACCGCTGCTGTAACGTCTCCAGATGAACTGATTATAGAGCAAACACAAAACTGCTTTTTTGGCTGCGTGAAAGTAAACGTGCAAATTCCAAAGCTGTGGAACTAACACCCGGTCAGTAAGCTGGCTGGTGCATAGGTACACCACTGCCTTCTACTGAGTGGTATCAGAACTACACAGGTGTGTGTTGGAAGCCCTGCACTGCTAACAGAGATCCACTGTTAGCTCAGGTAGTAAAGGGCTGTGTGTCTAAGAAATTCCTGCTGTCTTGAAGAAGGCCCAGGTGATCCATGGGCTGCATCACAGTGCTGTCTGTGATGGGCTGAAGTCAGGCCCGCCAACATCAGGTGGGCAGTTGCCAAAGGGACCAACGTATCAAAGGGGGCTGAGGGCCTGGCCACCACCGCTGCTATTTTGGCAACAGTGGCAGTGGAATTCCAGGCCTCTTTGAAGCGCCATGGCAGCATTGCTCCAGCTGTGCGTGTCTGTGAGGGACTTGAGAAGGGTCCCAGTACCACAGCCCAGGTGGCGCTAAAAACTGACTGCCCTTAGCCCCGCCCCTTCTGCACTTGGCCCCGCCCCTTCTCAGGCATGTTGCTGGGGCCCCCTCCCACATCACCCCAGGGCCCACAGCCATGTTGGCCCCACTGTCTGAGGGGGATGGATATATACTATCGCCAGGGTTCTCAACCTTTTTCTTTCTGATCATCCCACTCCCCACTATAGTATGAAAAATCTGTGTTCACTTGGGCCAAAAAACCTGCTTTTCTGCATGTCCAATCCATAGGCAAGTTCAAGGCCAGCCCCTTTCTGGTTTACTTTGGCAGACCCCTGAAACCTGTGTGTGGCCCTCAGGGGGCCCCCTACTCATCATTGAGAAAAACAGAGGGGGTGCTTCCCCATTTTACTGATGGACAACTGTAGCACACAGACTTGTCTGAAGAACCGTCTAAGAACTGCGTGGCGCACACAATTTAAATGACTGGGAGCTCCAGGTGATGTCGTTGCTACAACAGCAGCAGTCAGAGCCCCGGACCCATTGAATCACCGGGCCCTGGTGCAATTGTCCCCTTCCCCCCCACTGGCAAGCCTGAGAGTATGGTACTATTCAATGTGAATAAAGAGGGCAGAATTCGGCCTTCGTCTTCACAACACAGCCACTCAGGTGGCCTTGGGTCTATCTAGTGACTATTATTCTGGATCCTCACCATGTTGCCCATGGCTGGGGGCTGCCAGGACATTTCCCTAAGGTGAGGTGGCTGCAGAGGCAAAGATTGAGCACAGCACTCATGCAGCCTTAGGTCTGTAGCCAATCTGGGAGGTGGGTGTCTCAAACTGGTCACATTGCAGCCATTTCTGCTTCACTTTGTGTGTGATGAAACCAAGAAGTGAATTAAAGGACGTGGGTCTGCCTGGCAGCACCCTGAACTCGTTCCTCACAGGGTGGCTGTGGTGGGTAGCAGTCTCTGATGCCAGCCAGCCTTTTCAGCTGGTTACACTAGGCAGAAGCAAGCACATTTGTTTGCAGTGAACAGTTCTAGCACGCACACGGCAGCGAGCCCCAGAGCTGGCATTTGAGGGCCTCACAACAGCAGCTTGCCGGAGGTTGTTCTTTACAAAAAGGCACTAATGTGCTATGGTCGCAAGCAGATGGTGCGTGTTTCCTTCAAACCTATTTATTCACAGGCACTTGTTTGCTGATTCCCATGAAGACGAAGCTAATGCCCTGTGACCCCTCACAGCACCAGGCAGAGGGCTGAGGAAAGCAATGAGCAGGTGAGAGAGAAAACAGTCGGGGTAGATTAAAAACAGGAGGTGCCATGGGACAACATAGGCACAAGCCCCCCCCCATATATTAAAATGTTAATATAGCATCATTATTTATCCTTTAAAATCTATTTGTGTTTCTCATTACTCATGATGCATAATAAAAAGACACTTAAATTGATTTTCAGATAAGAATGACATGACACATTTCTTTTTTTCCACTAAACAAAATGGAGTTATGGAACCTGGGGGCCCCTCACACCTGGGGTCCTTGGGGCAACTGCCCCTTTGGCCCTTATGTTCATCTGCCACTGGAAACTGAGTGGGAAATGCATAGCACTCTCACACTGTTCCCTCAACATGGCTGTGTGAATTTTCAGCTCCGGTGAGGGAATCCCACAGGCCACGGAATGCCAGGGTCAATGCTTTAGTTTCCTTCAGTCTGCTCCTTGCTTCTGATGGTTAATTGTGTGCCCCAGATGAGTACAGGGTTTCTGGCAGAACAGGCAGAGAGAGCTGAGGTCTAGGTTTTTGAGGGTAGCATGAAAACACATTGGAGCGATGTCCAAATGCACTCTCATGTGAATCTTTCCATTGACTACGGTGGGCACTGGTCCATTCTAACGATTGTCCTTTTCAGCAGAGCCTCTTCTGTCTTCACACAGCTCTGAGAACATAAAAATGGACATACTGAGTCAGCCCAAAGGTTCTGTCTTCTGACGGTGGCCAATGCCAGATGCCCCAGAGGGAGTGAACAGAACAGGGAATCACTGGATGATCCCTCTCCTGTCAACCATTTCCAGCTTCTGACAAACAGAGGGTAGGGACACCCTTCCTACTCATCCTGGCTGATAGCTGTTGATGGACTTAACCTCCATGAAAGCAATGCCGTAGCATCATAAAGACTAATGATTTTATTTATTAGGTAATGAGCTTTTGTGTGTAAGACCCACTTCATCAGCTTGTTTAAAATGTTAGTCTTGAAGTTGTGACACGACTGCTTTTTGTGAAGCTACAGACTAACATGGCACCCCTCTGAGATCGCTAACCTCCATGAATTTATCTAGTTGCTTTTTGAACCTTAAGCAAAGACTTTCTTTCACCACAGCCAAAATCCTGGCCCAATGGCTTCCTTCTTCATTTCCCCAACTCCTTCTTTATGCTGGAGCTACCTAATTTCTCCTCTGTACAAGCCTGTCGGAGGAGAAAAGGGAGGACAATA
The DNA here is from genome assembly GCF_033958435.1 of Carettochelys insculpta. Lineage (NCBI taxonomy): Eukaryota > Metazoa > Chordata > Testudines > Carettochelyidae > Carettochelys > Carettochelys insculpta. The sequence goes on from NC_134144.1 coordinate 70,625,489, forward strand.
AGAGCAGACAAGGGGGGCTATTGTGAATGAGACAACAGAGGCTGTGCATAGTACAGTGTTGCTAGCTCAAATGCAACCAAGGGAAATCTGCAAAGAAAAGAGCATGCAAAGAGGCAGGGGATTCACCCACTCAAACACGTCCAAAGAATTTTCCAGGTGTTCAAGAGGACAGTTACTTGCAAAAGACATTCTGTTTTTCCACTGTGCATGCAGCAAACTTTAATGGTTTCTATCCATCCCTAAAGACTTTGGTTGGGTGATAGAGACCTCCCTTCTCTTCCAAAAGGAGGAGAAAGTCATTAACTTTCCACTTTTAAGGAAATCTGTTGCCAGTCTGAAATACCTTTGGAATATGTCTAAGTTACTATAGGAACACTGGAACGCTAAACAGTTAAATGTTGCACACTATTAGGGAGAAAGCACTGGATATATGAAAAGTTTTGGGTGTTAACTTCTTTCCTCTGCCCACCCATATATTTCAACACATTCCTACTACACTGTATTGAGGATAATGTCAGGAATACTGCATCCTAAATCAGCGATACTGCATGCTTGGCTCAATCCCATTTACAGATTTGTCCTTTATTTCTTAATAGTTGACCCCATTGGCAAGGGGAACCCTGAGGGGCAGCCCATAAGCCAGAAGTATGCATCCAATGATCAGCTTATTTTTCCACCGATGTGTTTCTATTCCAAACCAGCTGATAGCCAGACTGCTTCTGAAATAAAGGCAAAGTCTAGCCAGTACAGTTTCAAAGCTCCAGAATTGTGTAAAGCCATCACGCTGCAGTATCACCAACAGAAGTCAGCAGGTTGTACCAGCAGAATTAATTAACGGTGTTCATTTCCTGCCTTCGCCATTGGCTTCTTAACTTCTCTTCATCTGCACAAACTCCAAGTTGAGCATCTTCCTTTAACATCACTTGAAATGGGATTTAAGTCCTGGGCAACTCAGGAAGCTGCTGCAGAATATAGATATAGCATCTTGAATTCTTATCCTGTCTCTCAGTAAGATAGCTTTGTGCCATTAATTACAGCCCCGAGCCTTTGAGCACCACTGCTGGGTTAAAGTGAATGGAAGAAACACACTGCATCTCTGAACATAGACCACTGAGCATTCTGAGTTTTTTATATTCTCAGGATTTCTTTTTTTAATAATTTCACAACTCCTAGGAAACATTGTCATTTTAAATGATGCAGCTGCAAGTCCTGCTGAATTATTGATGTCGGAAGAACATCAGCATATATCCAACCTCATGTTGCACGGCTACTGTCCGCCAGCATGAGAAACAGCTAGCGTTATTAAAGGTGTGGCGATGAATTGATGTGGCATTCAGTGCCGAAGCTCTCTTGCATATTTTATTATGCAAGGGAAATGATGTGATACAAGGCTGCTTTCCCTTGAAAAAAGTCATGTGGCTTAGCAAGAGGGGGAAAAAAATCCCTCCTGTATCTACTGGAGAAAGTTTTCATGTAAGGCTTAACTTCTTTCTCCAGTGCCTGATCTTTCAGATCCAGGAGATAAAAGACTTGTGGAAAAAATGCATTGATTTACAACTTGAGGATATATGTCTTGTATGTGTAGATAAATACAGCTTTTTGCCTTTCGCGTTTTTCCAGGGCTGTATACAATGAAGGTACTAACCCTTTTGTAGACCCTAGAACAGGGGGTCTGCAATCTGTAGCTCCGGAGCCCATGCGGCTCTTTGCAAACTTCTTTGTGGCTCCTGATGCTATAACTGCAAAGCTTTAAAAAAAAATCCTCTTGATTATTTTTGATAAACAGTGAACATCTAAAAGCACAAAATAATGAACCCATATCTAAACAGCAAACAATATGGGACCTCAAGTTGTTGGATGACTCCTCCTAGCATCCTCCAGAGAGAGCAAAGATTTGGGAGTAAAAGTCAGGAAGACAGTGGTACAAACACATGTAAAATGTGAGGAAATAGAATATATAAAAAGTTTGTGACTGTCCTTCAGTAAACTGTATCACATTACAAATCATTGTGCACGCACTGTTCTTATAACAGAGGTTACAAAAAGGATGGTTTGCATTTGGCAACGGTTTTCCTTGTGTAATGCTTGCAGTATAGTTCCCATTGGTGAGCATGGCTACAGGTTGGAATTTCTGAAGGTCGCAATTACAAAATCCCCTTCACATGAGCCCAAATCTCTTGCCATGCCAGCCAACCCTCCAGCTGATTTCTTTTTGGGCTCCGTTTTGCAGATATTGCTAGGCACCAAGTGCCCATCGTATATTCTGGTTTTTTGTTAGACAGTGACATACACTGATGTTTCATATCAAACTGGGGGGAAATGCAGTTCTCTTTCTCCTGGCGTAGAAGTTCTTAGGTGCCAGCCTTCATTGCCTGCTTTGTGCTTTCCCCTGTGCTGTTCCTTGTGCATTGGAGGAGATCCCTGTCAACATCCTCAAATCTGCCACATTGTCAAACTCTTCTTTCCCAGAAGGTCTAAAAAAATAAACACTATTGCATGGAGTATGTTGGAGGCAAACCACCAGTGTGCCAGTGGGAGCAGCTGTTGGATCTACTGCTAACTGAATTAATGAACCTTTGCCTATTGTAGGGGCAGGAGACCCATCTTACATCACGTAATTGTTCTTAGGAGTCTCCCAAGTCATAACTGCTTGCTTTGCCCACTAGACCCAGGAAAGTGTGGTTTCTCTTCTTAGGCACTTGTATAACCCCCAAGATAGTCACATCTTTTGTCCATATCACCACAGGTATTTAGGGGGGCTCTCTTTTATAGGAATCTGTTATTTCAGTGGGAGGTAGGCCCTTAAATACCTGTGAGGATCTGGGCCTTTGTGTCCAAGTGCAGAGCTTGAAGAAGATTCTAGATCAGAAAACATTCAGGCCAGATCCAACCACATGTATGCCAACCGAGCAGTACTGTACACCAAGAGCAGACCTATTCATTTAATCTTTGCGCTAAAGTTGACATTGGTACAGAAATCCATCACTGTCCGAACTGTGCAATGTGGCAGACCCTTGCCTGGAAGCTTCCAGAGCCTTCTAGAAGGACGGTATACTGGGTCCTATTTGAAGAGCAGGGAGTGGGCGGGATCTCTTGGAGCTTGGGTGTAGTGCGAGGATGTGGAGGCGGGAGAGTTACGGATTCTAGGGTGGAACATTGATTGGGGAGGGGAGTAGGGGTGGGGGTGGAGGGGGAAGCCAGGGTAGGAGCAGGGGCTGGGACGGGAGCAGAGGGGGTCTCAGGAAGGGGGACTTCCACAGACGGTGGAAGAGGAGTTGGGGTTAAGGGCATGGTGCCCACACACTCAGCAGCGGGCACCAATGGGACAGGGGGAATTGTTTGGGAGTTTTCAGGTCTGAGGGGGGAAAGGGGGCATAAGGAGAATTCTGGTTCTCCCAGGGCATCCAGGGGCTGACTGACCTCTGCTGGGAGGTCATCTCCAGTTGGGGGGGGGCCACACCAAGCGACGTCCCAGGGCAGGGAGGGGTGGCAGTTAAAGGGGTGCTGGTGGGTGGGGAGAAGGGGAGTGAGAGGGGTGGGGAATAAACAGATGGCCCACAGGCCTCCAGGGCCGCCGGGGTGAGACCCAGGGCCTTGACCTCCTGCGAAAGGAGGGTGAGGCCAAGGCTTACCTCCTCCGGACGCTCCACAGGGGCAACCTGGGCAGCAGCCAGAGGGGTGTCGGAGGAGGGTGAGAGGGCAATGGAGGCCATCTCCGGTTTTGGAGGCTCCAACTCTGGGGCAGGAGGGGTGGCGTCCTTTATGGAAGCCACTGCCGCCGTGGCCCCAGCCGGCCCCGGCAGGTGGTCAGTGGCTGGGGGTTCAACAGGTGGACTGGGGCTGGCAGTCCTTTTAGGCGCCTTGCAGGGCATGCCAACCCCATCCTCTGATGGGGTGGGGTGCCAGGCGCACACGCTCCTTTTTTTTTCTTCTATCCCTTACCAGCACCCAGTCCTCCGACGAGGGGGGCTGGGAGGCAGAGGAGGAAGGGCCAGGGGACTGAGGCAGCAGCGAGGAGGGAGGGAGGGAAAGAGGGGCCGGGGCGGCAGGGGGAAGGGACAGCCCACACTGGGGTGGGCCCTGCCTGGGTCCTGCCGCCGGCCCTGCCTCCCTCTCCTCCATGGACCTGGCTCTTGTGCCCGCTCGGGCGCCAGTGCCTGCTTCTTCCTGCCCGGCACCACCCAGTCGGGCGCCCTCCGATGCCCGAGTGGCGATGGATCCGTCCAGGCTGAGAGGAGGAGGGGCAGTCCCAGGGCCTGTCACGGTTGGGGTGCCGCTGGTCTTGTGGCTGGCACCCCCTGGGTCAGAGCATGTCCCGGGGTCCTCTCTTTTGTGCTGGGCCTGGGGGCAGTCCCTCTGGATGTGTCCCATCGCCCAGCACACAAAGCACTGGGCCTCCCCCAGAGTATAAAAGACCCGGTACTGAGCCCCTTGATGGGGCACCAGTATAGCCCCCTCCTGGGCTACCCCGCCTTGTGCTGCCGCTGGCAACAGTTGTACATGAGCCTGCCAGCGGAAAGAAAGCACATGTCGGAGGGCGGGGTCCTTGCAGCCAAGGGGGAGGGGGCTCAGGACCAACAGAGGGTGGCCCAGGGTGGCAAGGAAAGGCAGAAGGGCGGAGTTTGGGAGGAAGGGTGGGACAGAGGAGAACACGACCCATATGCCCAGGTCTTACAGTGGCTCTAGGGGCACGTGGATCTCCCCTACCACCAAGCCCCTCTCCACCGCCTCCTGGGCAGCGGCCTCCAAAGCCAGCAAGAAGACGATCCTCCCAAACATCTGGGAGGCCGCCACCACGGCCGCGGGCCTCACCACCCATGCCAATGCCCACACGTAGGTTTCCATGTGGGGCGAGGCAGTTTCCAGGAGGCAGTGGACTCCGTGCCTCCTGGTGAGCGCGGGGAAGGGGCCACAACTGTCGGGGATGGTAGTCCTGGTGGAGGCAGAAGGAGCAGAGTACGAGGTGGCAGCCACCACCCAGGCATACGACCTGGGGGCTAAGGGATCGGAGCCCCCAGGCATGGTGGTGGGAACAGGGGACTGGGGAGAAGGGGGAGTTGCGCTGGATGGTGTTGCAGCAGCTGGGGTAAAAGCCTCCTCCATGGGAGGATTGGCCTTCCGGGAGGGGCTCTTGCCTTTCTTTTGCCCCGGCCCTTTCTACCCCTTTGGGGGGTTGGGTTTGGGGTGGGGTCGCCAGAGGGTGCCGCGGCAGGGGCAGCAGGAGCCCCGGAGCCTACGCCCGCGCTCTCGGCCGATGAGAAGGCAATGACCCCAGCAGCCCTGGAAGAGGGGGCCGCCATTTCAGAGATGGAAGGAAGACCAGTGGAGGGGAGGGGAAGGGGGGTGTCACTGGGTGACCCCCCAGTAGGCATGGTGGCCATGATGAGGGGTGTAAGGGCCAAGGGGATTTATGAGGGTGGGGACCTTTAGGAAAGAGCACAGGGGAGGGGAGGAAGGGAGGAGAGGGGAAGGAGGAAGTGGCTGCCCCTCCCCCTCCAGCCAAGCTGAGGGCCCGGCCAGGAGGCGGGAGGGAGGAAAGGGAGGTGCAAGAGGCCACAACTCCCAGCACAAGATGGTAAGTGGCTCCTGCTACTGCACTGGGATGTGGGGGGGGTACAATATATGTAAGTGTGGGGAGGTGAGTGAGTGGAAAGGGAGGGGCTCAGGCAGCTAACCGAAAGAAAAAGGGGGGGAGGGGGGCGTGGGCACAAAAAGAGGGGGGGCAAGATGGAAGGGTGGCAGAGCCAACCAAAGGGGGGGGTTAGGGGAAGAGTGTGCCCACGGGTGCCTGAGGGTGGGCCCACAGCAGCCGCTGCAGAGCCCCACAGGAGCAGGAAGGAGGAAGGGGCAGGTGGTTAGGGTGGGCCCCGGCGGAGAGGGCCCCGGCGGCAGCTGGGTGTGGGGGGGGCGTGGCAGTGAAGGAGGCGGTGGCTGCAGGGGTGGGGCAGGGACCAGCCCCTAACACCCCACCCCCAACTATGCAGCCACCCCTATGGAGCCCCAGTGGAGGGGGGCCCCACCCAAACTCACCCCCTCCAAGCCACTCCGCAGCAAACTGTGGGGGGAAGCCCAGCCGCTGCCCAAGAAAGCCCCTTACCTCCTCCAAAGCAGTGAGGATGCAGCGGCCAGTGGATCAAAAAGTGGGCCCAAGTAGAGGGCCAGCAGACTCCCCCCCGAGAAGATGGAAGGGGGGGATACCCACTTCCCTGCCAAAGGCAGGGCAGCAGGAGTCCCCCCACACACCACCCACCCAGCAGGTCCAGAAGAAACCAGCTGGGAGGGGTGGGGTGGGGGGGAGAAGAAAGCAGCCTGCCTAAGACAGGGAAGAGAAGCTGGCCCAAAAAGGGGGCCAAAAGACAGCCCCAGGGGGGCCTATAGCAGCTAAAGGCTCAGAAGGTTCAGAAAAGGGCGACTAAGATGATTAGGGGCTTGGAACGGGTCCCATATGGGGAGAGGCTAGAGAGACTGGGACTTTTCAGTTTGGAAAAGAGGCGATTGAGGGGCGATATGATAGAGGTATATAAAATCATGAATGGTGTGGAGAAAGTGAATATAGAAAAATTATTTACCTTTTCCCATAATACAAGAACTAGGGGACACCAAATGAAATTGATGGGTAGTAGGTTCAAAACTAATAAAAGGAAATTTTTCTTCACACAGCGCACAGTCAACCTGTGGAACTCCTTGCCTGAGGAGGCTGTGAAGGCCAGGACTCTATTAGGGTTTAAAAAAGAGCTTGATAAATTTTTGCAGGTCAGGTCCATAAATGGCTATTAGCCAGGGATAAAGTATGGTGCCCTAGCCTTCATAACAAGGGCAGGAGATGGATGGTACGAGATAAATCACTTGTCTTCTGTTCTCCTTCTCTGGGGCACCTGGCATTGGCCACCGTCGGCAGATGGGATGCTGGGCTTGATGGACCTTTGGTCTGACCCAGTATGGCCATTCTTATGTTCTTATGTTCTTATGTTCTTAAGGCTGCCCACCCCCAGCACCTCACCTCCCAACCGCGGGGCTCCCCGGGTGGGATCCCTGCAGCAGCCCCGCAGCCTGGAGGACAGAGCGTTTCTGTTCCCTGTCTAGGCCCAGACCTTCATTGGTCAGATAGGCCCTGTGCTCCCTATAAAAGGCTCCCCCATCTGGTAGCAGGGGGAGGGTTTTGGAAGGTGCACTGGAAGAGCAAGAGCAAGAGCAAGAGCAAGAGCAAGAGCAAGAGCAAGAGCAAGAGCAAGAGCAAGAGCAGAGCGAGAAGGTACCACGGGGAAGTGGTGGGCGAAGTGGCCCAGGGTGAGGCTACTACTTTGGGGCAGGGGTGAAGGCCCTGCCGGTTGCCTCTTGTCCTTGTAGGACCCTGGGCTGGAGTCCAGGGTAGAGGGTGGGTCTGGACTCCCCCCACCCTTCCCCAGAGGGATCATTCTACTGGAGCAGGTGTGGGCCTGCAAGGGGACTGGTGTTATTTTCCCCATACTGGTCTTGCCTGTGATGAGGATGGCTTGCTAAGTGGAGACCCCTGCCTTTGGAAAGACCTGGGCAAAAAAGGGACCTCCGGGAGTCTCTGAGGCAGCATAGAACCGCCAGGTAGCGCAGGGACCCACAGGGTCTGACAAGGGACTTTGTCACAGCAAGCTCTGCTTTTGCCTGCCTGAGACAAAGGGTCTTTGAGAAGTGGAACATGTATGCCAAGACAAAGCTCCTTGTATATCGCACGGTGGTTATTTCAATGCTTCTATGAAGCCTGGACAACACACAAGCGTCACTTGAAGGCACTCAAACAATATAATCAACGTTGCCTCAGAAAATCTTAACTGTCTCTTGGGAAGATAGGTGCATGAACAGTAGTCCTGCAAGAGTCGAACATGACCAGCATCGACACCGTTATCATTCACCAACAACTTCATTGAACTGGTCACATGATGCGGATGTCTGATCAGCACCTCCCAAAACAGATTCTGTTTTCCGAGTTCAAGGAAGGACAAAGGAGCATTGGGAGCCAGATGAAGCGGTTTAAGGACATGCTGAAGTCAAACATGAAAAAGTGCAGCATTGGTGTTGACGCTTGGGAGAACCTTGCCCAATGGAGAATGGTAATCCATGACGTGGTAGCATAATTTGAGAGGTCCCACCACAGCGTACGTGAGCAGAGTGGAGAAGAAGAAAAAAGCATCAAAAACTGCCTTGCACCCTTCCGACAGCTACCAGTACCTGCCCCTTCTGGGATAAAACCTGAGGCTCTAGAATCAAGCCAGTCAGCCGTTAATGGACTCACAAATAGGAGGGTGACATAAAGATGTCCTTCTCGTTATTGAGTGACCACCAAGATTCATTTCAGTATGATCACTCAAGAAGCAACTACTACTCTACGGACGTAGTCCTATAATGATGCATGTTATTGCTGCCACAATGGTAGCATTTCACAGCTGTCTGCCTCTACCTTCCTTTTCCTTCCCTTTTACACTTACAAGCATCCTTTGATCTTTAGGGAACAGGCAAGGCTGGGTTCAGAAGATTCACTCCAGCAAGAAAGCAATCAAAACTGAATGCAGCAATTATATTCCCAGCTACTAGAAAACTGTGGCAATGCCCACTTATTCCCCCTAAGATGCATTTAATTGCACAGCCACATTCTGCAAAGCCCTTGGAGTAACATAACTCAGCCCTTTTTTGACAGGGCCTATTAGCTGAGTGTGTATAGATGCTCTTCTTGCTAAACCAATTAGATAGCTGCAGCACTTGGATTTATTCCTTTGTTGCCCTTGTCTTTTTCCTGAGACAATGGTTTCTGTTCACTCGGACCAGATGCTGGCTTGAATTTACGCTGCTGTGCTTTGTTAAAAATCAGATTTTTCCTTTGCCATTAAAGGGAAAAGAGAGCTTTTTAAATGGACTGTGAAATAAGGTAAAGAAAAGTTTAATTATACTAAAATCAATTCAGCAGAGTGGCTTTATTAATAGTTATTGCATTCTGCATCGTGTTGCTTATTAAATATTCCACATTTCAGAAGTCTTACTATTGTGCTGCAGTTTTATTGCTTTGTAGCCAAAGGCTCTTTCTCGTCACATGCTCACTTTGAAGAGAGGAGCTGTCTCTTCTGTGACATACCCTGTAATTAGAAACATTAAAATTATGGATCAGGACTGGGGACCATGGAATCCAGTATTTTGTCCTCAGCAGTGGCTCATGTCAGATGCTCCAGAAGAACATGCAAGAGACTTCCCAGCAGGCAACTGTGAAATAGTGTTGTCTAGCTCCTGTCTATTAGAAGTCAATTAATATCTTGCAGTGTACGAGCTCATAACACTTCTCAATCTCTTACTTCATGTCTGACGGAGCCAACACTCTCCTCATTACCCATTTGAATGCCTGATCCTTTTTTCATATCTCTTGGCCACATGAATATCTTGTGGCAATGAGTTCCATAGCTTAGTTAAGCATCAGGCAAAAGAAATTCCTCCTCTTTCTTTTCTTTACTGTCTTCCTTAGTGGAGTAGCACTTAGAAGCATTGGTCATGGATCACGAGCCTGTTGTTCTAGACACTGTTCAAACAAAGCACAAAAATATGGTCCCTGCTCCAAAGAGTTTACAACCTAAGTATTTTTTAATCTTGCTGCCTTTCAGTGGCAATAGCTATCCCATTGGTGTTGTGTTAAGAGAAAGGAGATTGGTCTTTTGGGGCTAATTATTTAGTATTGAGTTCAATAGCCTCCCATAAAGGTGACCATTCATCCTGTTTTTACCAGGAGAGTCCCTTATTTAAGCTGTCTCACAGGTGTCTTGACTTTTTTAAGAAAATAGGCAAATTGTCCCATATTTTGCAGGACTCCTGTTCCCTTGAAACCTGTGTCTTGGGGTGGTAGCCTGTCCTGTCAGGCAGCTACGTCACTGAGTGGCTGCCCCGTTCCCTGGAGCTCTGCACCTTGTAGCAGCAGCTGCTGCTGCAGGGGAGCTCCTCTGTGGGGCAGGTGCCCCATTCCCTGACATGCCATGGTGGCAGTCCTCACTTCTGGTGACCTCCACAATGGAGCAGAAGCCTTGTTCCCTGGTACCCTACACTTAGGGGAGGCGCCTCCCACAGCCAGAGAGCACCTCCACAGGTCGGCTGCCTCATTTCCTGGCCTCCCACGCCTCAGGGAAGCAGCTCCTCCTTCATTCCCTCCCCCTGCCCACAGCAGGGGGTTCTAGAGCCTCCATACTGCACTCCCCTTCATCCCTGGTGCCTCCTCTTTGGAGGCGGCAGAGCCCCGGTCTCTAGTGCTTCACCCTGGAGCAGCAGCCCCCATCGCCAAGGGGCTCTGACATGGGACAGCAGCCCTGACGCCATCCCCAGAGGCCAGCGTCCCATATTTGCCATAGAACAATGTGGTCACTCTACCTTCTGTTGAAGTCAAAACTGAAGCTTCCATTGGCTTCAATAGGATCAAAAATAGGACAAAACTGGGCACGTTTGAAAATTATGCCCTGTATGTCTATACTTTTCATCCATTAAAGCAAAACCATTTTAATCTGATATTTCCATTTCTGTCTCTCCCTATTTAACTATCAGCCCAGAGAAGATCATTTCATTTTCCTAGAGAACACATCACATTAAAGCTGATACAGAAAAATAATGATTTCCACCAAACCCAAGCAAGCCATTCACTTCGCAAAATGGAAGATGGCTTAGAATCATAGACTCCTAGGTCTGGAAGGGATCTTAGGAGGTCATTGAGCCCAGCCCCCCACTTCAAGCAGGATCAACCCCAACTAAGTCATTCCAGCCAGGACTTTGACAAGCTGGAACTTAACCTCTAGGGATGGATATTCCACCACCTCTCCAGGCAATGCATTCCAGAGCTTCACCACCCTCCTCGTGAAATAGATTTTTCCTAATATCCAACCTACTCCTCTCCTTCTGTAACTTCAGACCATTGCTTCTTGTTCTGCCATCTGTCACCACTGAGAAAAATTTCTCTGCATCCTCTTTAGCGCTCCCCTTCAGGAAGTTGAAGGCTGTTATTAAATCACCCCTCAGTCTTCTCTTCTGCAAACTAAGCATGCCCAAATCCCTCAGCCTCTCCTCATAGGTCATGTGCTCCAGCCCCCTAATCATTTTTGTTGCCCTCCGCTGAACCTGCTCCAGCACATTCACATGCTTTCTGTACTGGGGGGCCCAAAACTGGATGCAATACTCCAGATGTGGCCTCACAGTTACAGTGCAACTGAGCCAGAGAGAAGCCAGGATCATTACCAATTCCTACTATCATCCAGTTGCTCAATCAGATGTTAAACCTCTCTCTCTTCTCCTAGCTTAAGTTAATGAACATATGCACATTTCTTGTGGTGAAGCTGATTATTCATTTGAAAGGTGTAGGTAGGTTGTTGTGGGCATACATTTATTTGAAATTCATAAATCTATCAAAACAAAAAACAGTCAAGTAGCACTTTAAAGCTAGCAAAATAGTTTATTAGGTGAGCTTTCGTGGGACAGACCCACTGCTTCAGACCATAGCCAGACCAGAACAGACTCAATATTTAAGGCACAGAGAACCAAAAACAGTAAGCAAGGAGGACAAATCAGAAAAAGATAATCAAGGTGAGCAAATCAGAGAGTGGAGGGGTGGGGGGGAAGGTCAAGAATTAGATTGAGCCAAGTATGCAGATGAGCCCCTATAGTGACTCAGAAAGTTCCCGTAATGATTTAAACCATGTGTTAATGTGCTGAATTTGAATATAAAAGCCAGCTCGGCTGCTTCTCTTTCCAGAACGATGTGATAATTCCTCTTCAGTAACACACATACCTTTAGGTCATTGAGAATGCCCCATTCCATCAAAATGTTGACTAACTGGTTTGTGGATCTGGAGTGTTTTGATGTCTGTTTTGTGCCCGTTGACCCTTTGTCTAAGGGAATTAGAAGTTTGTCCAATATACAAAACATATACAAAGTCTTTAAAGTGCTACTTGACTGCTTTTTGTTTTGATAGTGTATAGACTAGCACGGCTTCCTCTCTGTTACTATTCATCATAAATCTAAGGTTTTGTTTTGAGCTCCCATGCCAAAGGCAGAACTGTAGGCTAGCCAAGACTGGTAGCTGATCAAGTCTTCACTTCTTACCTTTCTTTTACTTCCCCTTATTCTCACTAGCATCTACATTTACTTACTACTTCCTATGATTTACCAGTTGCAGTGCCGAATGTTGCTGCCAATCCACCTGCTTAGCAGGGGTCATGGTGGACTTTCCATCCTTTGAAGACTTTCAGTCATGACTGGATGTCTTTCTAAATGCTGTGATCTAGATCAGACAGAAGTGAAGGGCAAAAATTTTGATGGGAGGTTCCATGCCTGTTATGCAGACGGTCATTCTAGAGGATGAAAATGGTGTTTTCTACCCTTAATCGCCATCTCTCCCATGCTCTCCCATATCAGTGGCCATATAGACGCTTCATTTTTCTTCAGATCGTTCCTTGAAACTTTCCTTTGGTGAGGTGCTTACAAAAATGAGACAGCTGTTCAGTTGCTGATGTGCTAAGACCATGGCCTACCATTCTACTAATATTGCGCCATAGTTCCTTTATGCTCATCTGTCTTCCTGTAACCATCTGTAGTCTCTTTTCTTATAGCGCCTCAGCTTTTTTGAGAAATGGCCCATCTTTTCTCTTCCCTGTTTGTGCAGCTCTTGGAACAATGGAGCACTGGGTCATGACAAGGATTAATAGGCACTGTGGTGATGAGGTTGTAAACTCATAGTAGTTTAGTTTATTACTACCATTCACCACTGTAATATGTGAGCACTTTCTGTACCCCTGTATTTACATAGTACACACTTGAGTATTAGAATTTATACAAAATATGCCTTATAAGGTATCATCTGAAAGCTAATAACATCCTGATTACTGGTAGCATCATAAAATTCATGTGTTCATGTTATGTGTGAAGTTCTGAATTCCCAGTGTGGAATGGTATTAGAAAAAGTTTATCTGAATTTACGTATTAGCTGTTAACAGTCATTAAGTTCAATAACCCTAACCCTAAAACAGAACTCGAGCTGGTGAAAAGCATCTCAGAAAAAATGGAAGTCAGCCCCTAGGCTACGTCTACGCTACAGAGCGATTTTGAAAACAGCATTTTGAAAGATCGCCTTTCAAAAGTGAATGTCTACACACAAAAAGCAGATTAAGGTCAATAACTGGTCTTTCAAAAGGCCAGTCTGCTCTTTCCAAAGGGAGCATCTACACAGTCCAGGGCACTCTTTTTGAAAGAAAGGGCCAGGAACACCGTGGATGGGGCCATATAGTGAACAAACCCTTCCAGGGGCCACAGCCAGACCATCCCTTAAAGGGTCCTTCCCAAGCACCCAGGTCCTGCACATGCAGAGGGCTGCTGTGCCCTCCAGAGCATTGCAGATGCCAACTATGGAGAGGATCTGCTTTACGGAACAGTCTTGACACGCAGCAGTTCCGTGATGTTCCATCTGTTAAGGCTGTCAGCCTGCTGGCCACATTGCTAGTGGCCATCCTTCAGTGGCTCCAGGCGGGCCATCCTGATAACTACCCTTCTACAGGCCACCCTTGTGGAGTGACTCCTACACCCCCTACCCTGAGCAATCTGGCACCTGTGGAGCTATCCGCACAGCAGCAAGTGATGGGACTGGCTGGTGCTGGGGGACTGGGAGGACAACCACTGGCTTCAAAACTTCCCTATGACCAAGCCAAAGTTTCTGGAGCTCTATCACTGGCTTGCCCCAGCCCTCCAGCACCAGGACACCCAGATGTGGCCTGCACTCCATTTGCAGAAGAGGGTAGCCATTGCCATCTGGAAGCTGGCCAACCTGGACAGCCACCAGTTGGTTGGCTTCCAGTTTGGGGTGGGAAGGGCCACCATCAGGACTGTCTTCATGGATGTATGCCATGCTCAGGTCACACACCTACCACATGGAGAGGGGAGGAGGCTTCCAGGCCAGGGAGATCTTTGGAGACTGGGGGTGGGGGCCCTGGGAAGGGGGCCTGGCAGGGGAGGCTCTGCAGGAGACCAGGGAGGGGCAGCATTGAGCACCCATCCATGCACTCATGGGTGTGTTTGCCCCCAACCTCATGCAGGTCATCTGGGGACTCTACAAAGTCCTTCTTCACTAGGTCATCCACGCTGGGGACCTCAATATCACCCTCATGGGGGTTCATGGATCTGGGCTGCTCCAACTGCTTCCAAGCTCTGGATGGGACCCACAGCACCATCCAAGACCCAGACCATTTACATCAATTGGAAGAAACTCCATAGTGCTCCAGGCCCTCATGGATGCCAAAAGAAGTTTTATGGATGTGTGTGTGGGCTGGTCAAGATGAGTGCATGATGTCTGGGTCTTTCAGAACTCTTGGCTTGGCCACAGGATGCAGGACGGGACCTACATCCCCCTGCAGGAGCTCCCAGTCAGGGACACCACCATGCCCCCTTGCAGCATAGCTGATGCCACGTACCCCCTGCACCCATGGCTGGTGCGGCCCTATGCAGGACATACTGGCCCCACCCAGGACCTTTTTAATGCGCACCTGAATTCGGCTCATACCACCATGGAGTGGGAGTTTGGGTGCCTGAAACGCACCTGGAAGTCGGCCTCCCCAACGTGCCAGACGTGGCGGGGGCATGCTGTGATCTCCACAACATTGTGCAGATACAGCATGAGCCTTTCATGCAGGGGTGGACTGCCAAGGCCAGCTATAGCTGTGAGCAGCTGGCCACCACCCCATGCCACCAGGCACAATGGGAAGGGGTGCAGGACAGGGAGGTCCTCTGGGAGGCCTTCACTCGGGGCCCTCAGTGACTCTCCCCAGGCAGCCTCCATCACAACTCCCCCTCTCTTACACCCATTTCTCACTTCTATCTTAGCATTCACGGGGGACATGCGGGGGGTGGTAAAATAAAAATTACTGAAAGGAAAGAACCCATTGTGTGTAGAGATGCTCCACTGGATCTTTCAAAAGAGGCCACCCTTTCGAAAATGAATTTAAAAGGACTTGCTAATGTAGACACAGCCTTACTGAGGAAAAGGAGAGGAGCTGAACTTCTGGCAATGGACTCTCAGAAAGCCTCCTTAAAGTCTTTGGTGTGGGACTTGCGAAGTAAGCAGTCATGAGATAAGAAGAAGGTCCTCCCACAGATCAGTTACAGTTAAAAGATAAGACACAAAGGGTAGGAATAAACAGTCATTGTAGATATTGGGAAGAGGTAAATAATGGGGTGTTCCAAGGATCTGTACTGGAACCTGAGTGGTTGAAACAGAGTCATAAATGATCTGGGAAAAGGGATACAAGGTGAAGTGGCAAAATTTAGAGACCAAAGATAATTACTCAAGATTGCTAAGTCCAAAGCTGACTGCAGAAAGTTATAAAAGGATCTCGCAAAACTTGGCAACCAAACAGCAGATGTAATTCATTGTTGATAAACGACAAGTAATGTGTATTGGAAAACATCCCACTGCTGCATGCAAAATGAAGGGTGTAAATTAGCTGCTTCCACTCAAGAAAGACTAGGAGCCATCAAGACTAGTTCTCTGAAAGTATATGTTCAACATGCAGCAAGAGTCAAAAAAGCTGACAGAACATGAGGATAGATAGATAGATAGGTAGATAATCTTAAGTCGTGGTTCTACTTGCCACCACCCACTTTATCTATCTGTGCATTTTCCCAATGAGATTACTCAACGTGAATTAGGGTAATAGAATCTAGGAACTGTTTTGTGTTACTAAACTGCAATGTTTTCCATGGAGTGACCCATTCCAAAAAGTCACAGGTGCCGTCACCTATGTCCCAATGAATATAAACCAGCCTTATTATTATGACAAAACA
The DNA here is from genome assembly GCF_033958435.1 of Carettochelys insculpta. NCBI lineage: Eukaryota > Metazoa > Chordata > Testudines > Carettochelyidae > Carettochelys > Carettochelys insculpta. Next base: position 70,641,306 of record NC_134144.1, read on the forward strand.
GAAGAGAAAAAAGTTCAGTTTCTAATGAAGAAGACAAGACAGTGCAAAGTAGTTTACTAAATTTCAGCCATGGCATTTAAACCCACTCATGTGATTCAAACTCATTTACTTCCTCTGAACTTTTCTGACAAGAACATATATTTCCCTGGAAATGTAGCATACCAAAGCCATTGTAAATAAGCTGAATGAAAAATAGTGCTTTTATTTACATTATGATTTACCAGTTGCAGCGCCGTATCAATCTGTGCTCCCTGTATACTGGCTACAAGGCTGAACATGAATCAGTTGGTGGGTTTTTTTCCTGTGTTGCCTCTTCAATACCATATGAAAAACACTTTCTGATCAAGGGGACAGCTGTTAAAATTCATCTTTGGTCTATTATTTCTTAGTAGTGGCATTAAGAAAATGAAATCATATTCTAAATAGGTTGTATTGGTTTTCACATAGCACATATACATGTATTATTCTCTCGTGGCAATACTGAAAAACAACAGCAATATGTGACTGGGCTCAAATTTGATTGAACGCTTAGGATGATATAAGATCAGTCGTAAAATCAAGGTCTGGAATACTTAAAAGTTCCATAGAGTCATTTTGCAAGGCTAGGTATCTCCTGGCTAAATTCCTACACAAATTCCCCCAGCATTTTTAACTGGATATAGAATTTTTCCTTCACCACTGTCTGTCTGTTGCCCAGAGCTATGCACCATTAAACAGCTGCCACATGTTATCTCAGAAGCAGCTGCATCTCAATGCTGAGGAAGAGGGTGTCTAGAAATGGAAAGTTTGGATGGAACGAGCTACGTGAAATGAAGGAACTAGTGCCGCTCCTCAGTAAAACACTTTAATGCTGAGACCAAGAATAGTATATTATTGTACTTTTAAAGGAGACATAGAAATATAAAGAGGCATATGGCTACATAGATAAGAGTATACATTGTTGACTGATAATTTTAAAGTTATAGTATATCAAATATAAAAAAAAAATTCACATTATGTTCGGGAAACAGACAATAATAATGCTGGGGAATACCCAGGTAATTATATATGTCAGAAACAATGAATGACAGAATTATTGTGTTTCTTATTTCTATTTCTGAAGTGCCTAGAATTCCTAAAGAATATCAGGGTCCTTTGTGTTAAGCGGAGGGCCCAGCAAGAGTAAGAGGTAGAACAGACCTCAAAGAGCTTTTAATCTAAACAGAGGAGATGGATATCAGAAGCATTATTATTTTTGTCGTTTTATAGATCAGAAATTGAGGCACTGAGTGAAAGTAAGTCACTCGCTGAAGGTCCATGGCTGGGGCTCTGGGGCGATACCACAATACAAATAATAAAAGAAGGAGTCAGTTTCCGAGCTGCATACTGAACTGAAATCTCCTAAATCCACTCTATGGGTATGTCCACTCTATGGGTAAGAACGACTTCGTCAGGGTCGATCTTCCAGAGTTCAATTTTGTGCACTGGGAGAGACATGTGAGATCAAACTCTATGCGGTCAGCAGTTGACTCCTGTACACCTCAATATCACGAGGAGAAAGGGAGACCAACAGAAGAGTTTCTCCCATCAACCTCTCTCTATGTGGACTGCCAGGAAGGTTGATCACAGATAAGTCAGTTGCAGATACGCAGTTCTAGCTACAGAATTTCTGTAGCTAGAATCGACTTATCTGCCTAGTGTAGACCAAGCCTAAGAGCCACAAGACCTATCCAGCTAGAAACTAATGAAGGTGAAAGAAAAGTTCTACTCTTGATTCCAGGAGGTTTCTTTCCATTTAGATATAAACAGAGATTTTCGTTTGTCTGTTTGTTTTGCACCCAAAAAAATGTAAGAATGACTGGAAATATCAGATCTTACAACCCATTCTGCTTTACTAGAAACTAACAAATGGCCTTTATGTTGGATTTTGGCTTAATTAGAAAATATGATTCTCAAGTACTCTCCTTGCTGTGCATGAATACAATAAGCCTCCTACCCTAAGCAATTTCACTTCAAGGTTTAATTAAATGTTCTAAAAGCACATTAAAATACTGGCTCCGGAAATTCAAGCAGATCAAGTGTTGTCTAGTCACAGCAGTGACAGTAAAAGGCCTTTGCACCTGAGCCTCAAGGTTCAATATAGTTATTGTTCCCCAGTTCCAAAGATTCCACAGTGAACCCCAGCCCATGTGACTCCTAGTTAATTTGAGCCTCTCTGTTCCATGTGGTCACACGTGTAGCCACTGTGCTATTTTAAGTGGCAGTGCTACAGTTTTACCATTTAATTTGAAAATACCCGTCTCTGGTGCATTGTGTTTGTGATGGGCTAATGGGCATGAGGAGTCCTGAGTTTTGCTGAAAGTCACTAATTGAGTCTCCATCACCTTGTGTTCCTATCACCGGTACTCTCCTCCTTTCCCTCCGATGCTCTGTTGCATTCATTTGCTGCCTCTTGTGTCCAATTGCGCTGTCAGCCACTGTGTGTTTGTGTAACGCTCAGCACAAAGATGCTAATTTGCATTTGATATTGTTGCCATGACACTCATCTTGAGTTCCTTTTAGAAACCCGTCTCTTCACACCAGAGTCAGGGCAGGGCCACCTTTGCAAACCACCCCTGGCCTGGTGCTCTAGGTCAGTGTTTCTTAAGCTTTTTGAGACTAGGGAACACCAAACAATTTTTTATGTGGAACACCTATGAATATTTTCTTCAGAAAAATTGTTGTCTGACCGAAAAAAAAAAAAAAAAACATATACAGTGTGAGCGGTTCCCACCGGTGACAGGGTGGCCTAGCGTCTAGCCACCCTTGCCAGGGCCCAGGGTGTAAGTTTTCAGCCCCACCCGAGAGTCTATGGGATAAGTTTGGGGCGTGGCCCTGAGAAGCTAGTTCCCCCTCCTGCGGAAGATGGGTTCCCTGGGAAGGGCTCCCCACGCCTCTCTGTGCTGGTGGGAGAAACATAAGAACGGCCATACTGGGTCAGACCAAAGGTCCATCTAGCCCAGTATCCTGTCTGCCGACAGTAGCCAATGCCAGGTGCCCCAGAGGAGTTGAACCGAAGACAATGATGAAGTGATTTGTCTCCTGCCATCCATCTCCCGCCTTCGACTAAAGGCTAGGCACCATACCTTACCCCTTGCTAATAGCCATCTAAGGACCTAACCTCCAAACATTTATCGAGCTCTTTTTTCAAACTCTGTTAGAGTCCTGGCCTTCACAGTGTCCTCTGGTAAGGAGTTCCACAGGTTGACTGTGCACTGTGTGAAGAAAAACTTGCTTTTATTAGTTTTGAACCTGCTACCCATTAATCTCAATTGGTGTCCTCTAGTTCTTATATTATGGGGAAAAGTAAATAACTTTTCTGTATTCACTTTCTCCACACCATTCATGATTTTATATACCTCTATCATATTGCCCCTCAGTTGCCTCTTTTCTAGACTGACAAGTCCCAGTCTCTCTCGCCTCTCCTCATATGGGACCCATTCCAAACCCTTCATCATTTTAGTTGCCCTTGTCTGAACCTTTTCTAATGCCAGTGTATCTTTTCTGAGGTGAGGAGACCACATCTGCACGCAGTACTCGAGATGTGGGCGTACCATAGTTTTATATAGAGGAAGTAAGATAGTCTTATTTTCTATCCCTTTTTTAATTATTCCTATCATCCTATTTGCTTTACTGACTGCCGCTGCACACTGCATGGATGTTTTCAGAGAACTCTCCACTATAATTCCAAGAGCCCTTTCCTGATCTGTTGTAGCTAAATTTGCCCCCATCATATTGTATGTATAACTGGGGTTGTTTTTCCCAATGTGCCTTACCTTACAAATACCCACATTAAATTTCATTTGCCATTTTGCTGACCAATCACTCAGTTTGCTGAGATCCTGAGGTCGTGCCCTCTGGCAGCCAACCAGGTGGCAGCTCTGGCTCAGGCCCTGCTGCCTCAGAGCCAACTCCTGCCTCTTGGCTGGTCAGTCCCAAACTGGGCTGGCTTTCCTCCTTTATACCCCTCCAGGCCTGACACTGGCTGCAAGTAAACCAGTGTGGGGCTGATTGGGCCAGCAGTCCTGGTTAACCCCTGCCCTGCCTGGCCTTCCTCTCACACTCTTACATACAGCAAAACCAAAATGAAGTAATTTTGTCAGGTATCATAGCAGTGAAGAAGTAACACTGTATCTGGTTTTAATAACAAAAATTATATTATTTTTCCAAATGCTTATGACACATCTGTGAGTTGTTCACAGGACTCCAGTGTTCAGTGGAAGGTAATTTAAGAAACACTGGTCTAGGTATTTCAGCGTGACTCAAGGATCAAGCTCAGAGGATTTGCTCCTGAGCAGTTGTAAGCTGTGCTGTGGCAGATGCAGGCTGATATTGGCACGCTGGTGGTAAGACCACCAGGAAAGCAAATTCAGTCCTTCTGCAATCTTTTAACAGACAGTGGCAGAACCATGTCCTGCTGATACTGCTGTAACCCACCAACAGTTCCAGAGTGTTCAAAGGGCAGGAGAAATTGCTTGCCTTTCTTTCACACTGCACAAGCAGCACCATGAGGAGGTAGGGAATCTGCCTGTTGGCAATTAAGGGATTACAATAATGAAACTCAACCATGCCATGATACAGAGAATTTACAGTTCACAAAGGGTGCAGCAAGCTGCAGCACTGAGGGCCAAGAGCACTAAGTAGGGTGCACTATTATCAGCTACTAACTATATAAACATCCCCTCAATCCTGTGGCACAGCAGTCTTGGGGCTGCTCTGCTTTACACTGTTGGCAAACAGCTCCCTCAAGTGGTTGTTTCTGTAGCCAGAGATTGCTGGGGCAGTGATATGTTGTTGCCATACCTCTGCCCCAGGGAGAAGGGTAGATTAGGCAAAGGCAATATACAACTGGGCAGCTCCGCTGGGTTTCTGAAGGCTTGGGGAAGCCATGCAAATGTAGTAAGGCCAACAGCTGCTGCACATCTGGGGCAAGGTGGGATGGGCGCCTGGTTCTGCATTCCTAAAGGGGTGTGGCCAAGGACAGAAGAGACAGGGCTAGACAATCAGCCCTTAGCAATGCTTGGCCCAGAGTGCTGGACCCCTCTCCCTCACAGCTGAATGGAGCAGGGCTGCTATGCCCATTCAAAAGACCTGGAACTCCAGCCATCATTGATGCTGAAGTAGCAGAAGTGGGAGCCAGAACTCTGGGCTGCTTTGAAATACCAGGGCTCTCTTCAGCTGCCCCTGCCCCATCTCCCCTGTTGGTGGGCCTATGCAAAGCAGTCAGAGGGCAACTGAGGACATGCCCTTTAATGTGGACAGTGTTGTTTCCATGGTGTTGAGGAGCACAACCACCATCCACCTGTTTTGCAAGGATCTCGTATTCGAGTTGGCTTGGTTTTCTTTTGCAATGCATTGATTTGCAAAAGCTCTGCCTGTCTGAGGGTGTTCAGTGCTGGTGTTTTGTTTTATTCTTCATTGATGTCCCTGCTTTTAAGCAATTTCACATCTGGGCTGCCCATGGCAGAAGCAGGTCAAGAGACTTCTCCAAGGTCACACTGACTGGAAACCTGAAGACATGATAAATCAGGTTGAGGTGGTGCAGAAACAACGAAAACGAAAGCACTGAAAGCCAACCCCTCAGCTCATCTCATTAAGCTCCCGACTGCTGGGACTGGGTTGCTGAGCATGAGTGGTTCTTTGCTTGTTCACTGTGTATTATAATGGGAAAAAGATTAGCTCCTGCTCATACTAATGGTGAATTTCAACCTCTTCCCACTTGCTTTTTCTCCTGTCCTCCCAGTGCCCTTTTTATAGACCTCCTATCCTCACCTGGGCACCCTTTTCTACCTTTGCTGGGCTCAGACCTACCCCCCTAAATTTTATATTGCTTGCTGCCACTCACTCCTCCAAGGACATGTCTTTCATATGCATTTGATTGAGGGCTGTCTACAGCAGAAGGGTTCTTTTTGGAAACACATAATGGTGTACCCCTTGAAAACAACACTGCACCTGGTTATCTGGGGCTGAATTCCATCGTGATGGAACTTTGTTGGCCTCTGGGGGTACAGTTAGCCATCCCACCAACATTCTCCCCACCCCTTGTTCCCCACAAACTTCTCTGCTGGTCCTGGGTACATCTGGGGGGAAAGTCTGGAGACAAGTGCGCAAAGGTGGGACAGGAATGGGCATCCTGGTGGAGGTAAATGCACCGGTTCTCCTGTCCCTGATTCCATGGAGGCTTCCAGTGAAATGACACTGCCTGATGTTATAAGCTTTACCACGGAACGTCCCCCACCTGGTCTGCTTTCAGTCCCCTCACCCCGCTACCGCTGCCTGGCTGCGAGGGCAAGGACTGTGCCAGATGATGATGATGATGTCTGGGGCAAGCAAGTCAATCAGTTTTAAGACTGAGCTGGACAAATTTATGAGTATTATACGGTGGGGGTCCTTGGAATATTCAGGAGCTCAGCCCAACAACCCTGGGGTTTGCTTCTGCTTTATGCTTATGCTCCTAAAAGTTCACGCTTCAGGGTTTCAGCCAGCCACCGCCTGGGGTAAGGAAGATCATTTTAACTACTGTTTATTGAGGGGGTGTTTGGTTTTATCTTCTTCTGAAGGATCAGGGTTGGCTGTGGCAGCAGCTGGGATACATGGGAGGGGCTGCTTGCTCCTTACTCCCATGTCCTTATTCCCATGTTCAGGATCTAGATCAGGGTGGGCAATCACCAGCAGATGGGCCAGATGCAGTTCGCCGGGGCTCCTGTCTGGCAGGCAGTCAGACGTTTTGTGTACTCAAGTGTCCGCGGGTACCGGCCGCTCGCAACTCCCGTTGGCTGCAGTTCACCATTCCCTGCCAATGGGAGCCGTGGGAAGAGGTGGTCTGGCTCACTGGCTACTTATAAAATCCTACTGATCACCTCTTGGTTTAAATGAAGACTAAAAGCAGTAAGTTCTACAGATCAATTATGCACTGTGCGAAAACAAAGTATTTTCTTTAGGTCACACTTGACTTTAAATATATCACTTGTTTAGTTTTATTTTTTTTTCCTAACCAAGTATTCTGCTTTTGTTGAAGCATTAATTAAACCCATCCACCACACTTTTATGGGCAACCATGCTTTAAATCTACCAGAAGGAAACAGAGTTATTGTTATTAAACCCATAGGTTATAATCGCATGTAACTTTCATGCTCCCAAGCTCAGAGTGATCTCAGTTTCCAGGGATTCTTATAAAAACCCATCTGGATTTCATTAGGCATTTGTAAATAACACTCATATGTTTTGGTTGCCGCTGTATGCCTACGGGCTGCTCTCATTTCCATGAAGCAATATTGGAATCAATGGTCCCAGTTTCCCCAAATAATTTTCCTAATTCCCAGGAATAATTTAGTTTCTTTTACTCAGTTTTTCATAGATCTCCACATGCAGTATATGCATAATACAGACAGGCCATCTTCCTTGTAAAATCAGTGGGATTCTTTTCATTGACATGGTAGGCTTTGCATCAGGCCATACAGCCTAGATTCTCAAAGGTATGTAGGCGCCTAGCTGCAGCTGAAATCAATGAGAATCAAGCATCAAAAAATCATTATTTGGGCTAGAAATCCTTAACAGCATAGGTTATGTTTACACAGACCATGACAGAAAGCCTCCAAACCAAGGTCAACAGATTTGGAGTTTGTGAGACTTGTGTTCTGGAGTTAGCCCATGGAAGATAACCACCATGCATGGAGATCAAGTTGCCTCATCTAAAAAAAAATCTACTAGAATTTGGAAAAGTACAGAGAAGTCAACACAATTTATTAGCGTATAGAACTGCCTCCATGTGAGAGGAGGAAAAGAGATGACTGAGGGGGAGAGCAAGGCAAGATAGAGGTCTATAAAATCACAAATGATGTGGATAAGCAGACGTTGTTTACCCCATCACACACCACACTAGAAACCCAGGGCACCCTATGACATTGTTAGGCAGCAGGCTTAAACCAAACTTAAGGAAGTACTTTACACAACACGCAGCCAACCTGTGGAACTCATTGCCAGGAGATGTTGCAAAGACCAAAAAATAACAATTTTTAAAAGAAGAGGTAAGCCGATGGAGGATAGGTCCATCAAGGACTGTCAGCCAAGATGATCAGGGACACAGCCAGTGTTCCCTCTAATCTTTTCCATCCATATGTGGATTTCTCTTCCTTCCATGTGCTGAATAGGGTTGAAAGTAAGAGGGAGCTGGAAAGGTACAAGCGTTGGCCAACAGCGTGTTGGAGAAAGGCCAGTGAATCAGGAGAGCAACACAAGGCACCGCTGAGAGCTGGCCTAGCCTAGGCCAAGAGCTGAGATGGCCCCTGGAGGCTCTGGATAGAGAAGATTCCAGCTGTGTTAAGCTTTTTCCCTCCCAGTAACAGGGATGAGCTGCCTATTTCTGCGGTCCTATCTGCATATACCTAAGCAGGGTTCTCTCCTTCATCTCCAGCAGAGTCCTGTATTATTCTAATGCACACAGGGGATACTTCTTTGCTATAATCATTTACCTGAGAAGCTGTGGTGGTGGTGTATAACTGGCTGTGGGAGCACAAGAGAAGGCCTACTGTTAACCCAATAGGAAAAAAATCCATAATGATAAAATGAAGCAATACTCTCCACCTCTAGCTGGAACTGCCCACAGCCCAGGCTTTTATTCACTTTGCAGTGATGTGCAGTTTTTACAGGGGTGTGTCCAACTCTCTCTATATCTTTCCTGACAAAAATTTGCTGCAGAAGTAGAGACCATAGCACCTTCATTGCTTTCTTCACATCCACCTGGTAAGCTGTAGAGGCCCCTGCACTAAGCTCCAGCTGTCCCAGGTTTGAGCCTGCCTCTAGGCTGCTACATCATCATGCTGAAACTGCCCTCACCACAATGTGCTGCTGCTGTGCCTAGGGAAACTGAGGCACCCACCTTGGGTTACTACAGAACAGTAGGAAACATATGCAACCTAAGCAGGGGAATAAACTCCCTGTGCACTCCCACTGCATCACAGCTGCCTCTCCCATTGCTGGAATTGTGCGGTGGACAAGTGGTGAGCAGTGGTATATTTTAGGGTCTCTAAATGGAACCGGCAAGAGAAAAAAGCAGGTGTAAACATTAAAAAAAGAAAAAAACGATGAGACTGGAGCTCTGATCTTGCTAAGATTTAAGCATGTGCTGTTTTCATTCTGCAAGCTCTCTTCTTATATGAATGCTGTCATCCTCCATTGCAGGAGCAGCCCCAGGGTTTCCAGCTCAGTGCATAATATTCAAGTGAAGCATAAAGATCATTTTAGAACGTATGAAGTGTTGTGATAGTGTCCCTGTAGAATCAAGGGGGGAAAGCAGCCAGAAAGTGCAACAAATATCTTCGTTACAGGAGGAGCTTTAATCCAGTTCTACCTTCCTCCTTCTTTCATCCAGGGGAACGTCGACTGCAAAAAGTGATGTTTCAGCCACAGCTGATTATTGATGAAGGGGAAGAAGCCTGAGAGTGATCAGTGTCTATTGATGGAACATGACTTCATCCTGCACCCAAAACCAACACAGACCATAAGTGCTCGACGTAAGAGTTGGGCGGGAGAAGCTGCAGCACCCCCTTGTTTTTCACCTGTCTTCCCCATGCCCAGAGGCCAGCTCCACAGCCAACCAGCCACTGGCTCAGTCACTGGCTCAGCCAGCTGCAGGTCCAGCCTCTGGGCAGCCCCTCTGGCCTCGTTGACTTTTGCCTCTTCATGGAATCCCACCACTCCCAGTGTCAACAGCTCTGGAGCCCACCATCTCCAGGGCCAGGGCTACCCGCCCTGGAGGCTCTGCTGCTGCTCAGTGTCCTGCCACCAGCCTGGGGCTTCACAGCTGCTTCCATCTGTGGCATGGTTGCCATGTCTCCCTAGCTGGAGTAGCGGATGCCAATTGTGGCCATAGCATACAGTCCAGGAGAGTTGACAACCCTAGCAGTGACCCCAGACTGGGGCGGTGAGGGACTCAAACAGGTAGAGGGGGACACAGCTCAGCACCCCTCCCCCTCAAAATAGTTCCAGTGCCACTGTGCATGAGTTTCCTTTAAAAGAGTAATTTCCCTTCCAAATGATTAATGATCTGCCACTCCACGGCAGCTAGCCAATCTCACAAAGTGACCTTTGAGCTATGGTATTAGCGTGCGTCTCATAGCAAATTAATCAAGAGTTGAGAACAGTTCCCACCAATATCACAAAAGAAACTAGCTAAAGCCTAGCAAATCAATCTAATGGTGCTTTCAGCTGAGCCTGGAAGTCCTCACCCTGTCTCACCATGATAGCGACCAGATCCAAGAGTTCTTAGGGCAAGCCCCATCACCCAAGCCCTGTCTCCCCAAAGCTTGCTGAAATTATCTGGAATATCTCCAAATTCCTCTCTGAAGACAAAGGAACTGACAGGGGACAAGGACCCATAGGATACAATGGACTTTGCTCATGTTCCTCTAGTTACTGGTGTGTGAGTATCAAAAAGTGCAAACTCTGTTAACTTCTGATGACTTCAGTGGGGCTTATCCAGGCCTTCTGAGCTCATTAGCTAAATGCAGCATCAGGTGGTTTTGTTAGGAGGAAAAATTATTGGTGGGGTCAGGAGTTTCTTTGAGGAAATCTATTTTCAAAGGCCTGTTTTCCTAGACACAGGAAACATCTACACTAGAGGGTTTTGTTGACAAAACTGGCATTTAGTTGACAAAACCCAGAGAGCATCCAGATTCCCAAGATGTCCTATCAACAGTAAATCGACAGAATGCAGCACTTTTGTTGACAGCCATTTTCCACTCCCCATGAGGCATAATGCCTCCATTGACAGAGACCTGCCTACAGAAAGCCGGTCTGGATATTCCGGGGGGCCCTCTGTCAACAGATGGGGCTTCCAGGACACTGGGTAGCCCTGTCTGCTGTGCTTCCGCTTGGAAGGTTGGCCAAAACTTTTGTCGACAAATCACTGAAATCTAGACATAGCCAAACAGCAGGAGACCATTTGGTGGTTCATCATTCCAACAACCCCTGCCCCTAGCACTCTGCCCAAAAGTTCGCTTTAAGTTTCTTCAAACTGTGTCCTCATCTTCCTGCTTCTTCTCTCTCAACCCCCTGCTGTTTCTACTGCTTCTCACTCAGAGGAAGACACATACACTCCCACCAAACAGTATCAGCAGTACCATCAATGCAATGCCTATGATATTAAACTGTTTAGGATAGTTAAGTCCAAAGCAGACGTTGAAGAGCTTCCTAAGGATCTCACAAAATCAGGTGACTGGGCAGCAAAATGGCAGAAGAATTTTAATTTTTATAAATGCAAAGTAATTCATGTTGGAAAGCATGATCCCAAATATATGGACAAAACATTGGGAACTAAATTAGCTATTACCACTCAAGAGAGAGCTCTTGGGAGTCATTGTGGATAGTTCTCCAAAAACATCCCATCAAGAAGCAGCACCAGTCAAAGAAAGCAAACAGAATGTCAGGAATCATTACAAAGAGGGATAGAGGATAAGAGAGAGAATAGTTAATTGCCTTTATACAATTCCATGGTTCGCCCATATCTTGAATACTGAGTACAGATGTGGTCATCTCACCTCAAAAAAGATATCTTGGAACTGGAAAAATTCAGAAAAGGGAAACAAAACTAATCAGGTGTTCAGAATAGCCACCGTGTGAAGAGAGATTAAAAAGACTAGGAGTTTTCACCTCGAAAAGAGGAGACTCAGGTGGGGGGCATCTGATAGAGGTCTATAAAATCGTGTCTGGTGTTCAGATAATCAATAAGGAGAAGTTATTTACTTATTCCCACACTACTAGGTTACCAAATGAAATTAATGGTGCTGGGTTTAAAACAAAAAGAAGGAAGTATTTCCTTGTGCAATTCACAGGCAACCTGTATAATTCCTTGCCCAAAGAGGCTGTGAAGACCAGGACTTGAACAGAGCTAGATAAATTCATGGAGGATGGGTCCACCAATGCTATTAGCCAGGATGGGTAGGAATGTCCTTAGCCTCTGTTTGCCAGGAGCTGTGAATGGGTGACAGGGGAGGGAACACTTGGGGATTACCTGATCTGTTCTTTCCCTCTGGAGCACTTGAGATGGGCTCTAAATCATGATAGGATACTGCTGTAACACTGACAGACCCAGGTTGCTGGCCCCAGCAATAGAACCTACAAGCATAAGGTCTAAAGCCCTGCACTCTACCACATGAGCTAAAGGCCAGCTGGCACTCAGCTGAGGCTTTAGAGCAGAGACTTCACTCACCCCAGATGAGGACTTGGTGCCTCTGGGTACCACACTGTGCTGGATGGACATTTGGTCTGACCCAGCATGCCTGTTCGTAAATTTATGTATGCCCTAGCTTTGGGTGGTGGCATGTATCTGTGCTCTCAGCGGATGCATGTGGTTCTGTAGGTAGCTCGATGCCATAATGCTGCTACCCAGCATTATTACATAAACCTTGTGGCGATAAATACCTCAGGAGGTACCTCTTCAAAGGCCATACAGGCTGTTTCCCTCATGGCCTCATATTGTACTAATTTTGCAGTCAACTCTTTCATATCTAGCAACGTCAGGACTGGAAAATTGCCAGATGTTCAAATATGCTGCTTCATAGAGAGGCGGTTGCAGGATTCCCCATGGGGCGGGGGCAACGGGACCCTCCCACCAGTCCCATGGCTGGGAGCTGGCTGGGGCATGGAACCCCACTGGCAGCTCCAGCCCCAGGGAACCAGCTGGACCATGGGGACCCTGACATTCCCAGGTCCAGGAACACCACCAGCAGCTCAGAGAGATGCAGGGTGTTGCTCCTGCTTGCAGTTCAGAAAGCTCATGTCTGTGCCAGTTATCTGATACTTCCAGTTGAATTAATACCACATAAAACAGAGTTTACCATAGTAACAGTCGGTCTTTGGTACCTGTTATATATCCAGCTACACAGAGAACAAGACCTACACTTCCAGCCTTAAAATGATTACTTTTATTTCAGCTTAAGGAAAAGTGACAACTTGAAAAGATAGAAGTACTGTCTGTCTAGGAGAGCACAGTTAGTGCATCTTCCCTTCCACAGGCAACTGCATCTCTGCATACAAAACGCCTGCTGTCTCCACACAGCCAGAATTTGCAGAAATGAACAGCTACAGAAGGCAGAAAATACAAGTACCAGCATATACCACATTCCGCCCTGGAAGGTTCCCCTGCTATAAAATACTCAGGTCCAATATGCCCATTGTATTTAAGGCCAGACAAGACCATTAGATCATTTAGGCTGACCCCCTGCACACCACAGGCCAACTAATTTCACCCACTGGGTATTCATTAAACCCAATAACTTGTGTTTGGCTGCAACACATCTACCAGAAAGATACCCAGTCTTAATCTGAAGACATAAAACAATGAGAACCCATCACTTTCTGAGTATCATGTTCTAATGGATTATCACCCTCACTGCTATAAGATAGCACCTTAGTTATTCCTTTCTCTGCTACACTGAGAAGCCCATTCGTGCCCAGTATTTTCATCCCATGAAATATTTATGCTCCATGATCAAGTTACCTGTTGGTCTTCTAGAAGACTACAAAGCAAGGCTCTTTTGCTGCTCTTGTTATCATCCTTCTCCAGATGCCCAAAGTTTCTCAATTTTCAACTTGCTGCTGTCAACAGACTGCCATAACCTCCTTCCCCATCTACTCAGTCTTCTGAGGATTTCAGCTCCAGCCTGCTGCCTCCAAACATCTTTATTTTACATGGAACCCTTCTGTTATCTCCAACACAGAGAGGAAAACAACAAAAAAATTGCATTTCCAAACATTACCTCATGTAACAGTGTCTTTTGCCCTCTTAAGCACATTGCGTCACATCACATCAGCTCAGTCGCTCAAAACTTATCAGTCGCGTTGCATTAGGCTCCACCAGATCTCACTCTTAACCCTGGCAGCAGAAGCCATTGCCACAGAGGATTATTTTGCAGATGCAAATTGCCTGTTTATCATTCACTGTCTTTTACCTCCTTTCCTGACCTATGGAATCAAAATCCAACTCAAATGGGAGCCATTTGTCTGAAGAAAACAACTACAAACCACAGACCAACCAAACAGCTTTCCACACCGATTGAGTTCCAGCTTTGCCTCTTCATGAGCAGTGACCATGCATGCCCTGGAATGTTATAAGATACACTGAGATATCTAGTGGTTCAGTAATATGCTGCAAGTGAACATAGTTTTACTACTAGACTAATCAACTAAACTCTCAGAATCTTGAGTGCAGTGTCCTGGCTTTCTGCAGCATTTGTTTCTCAGCTGGCCACCCTGTCTTATGCTAATTCTACTCTGTCCATATCCTCTGAGAGAAACTGAGAAGCAGCTGACCCCTTGTTCTCTGCAACTGGGTAGTCTCCGTGTCATGTAGAGGCGAGAGGCAGCTATACAGGAGCACTCGAAAGCACAGAAAGAACCGGCATTATTAGGTCTATACCTCATCATGGTGTACAGTAACGGAGATGTAGCCGAGTTAGTCTGTATTCTAGCAAAACAAACCAGCACTCATGTAACACTTTAAAGACTAACAAAATAACTTATTAGATGATGAGCTTTCATGGGACAGACCCACTTCCTCAGATCTGTACATAGCCATCTCCAGGTATCTCCAAATCTGAAGAAGTGGGTCTATCCCAGAAAAGCTCATCACCTTGTAAATTATTTTGTTAGTCTTTAAAGTGCTACATGACTGCTGGTTTGTTTCACCATGGTGTGTTAACTCTGGAGGAGGGGCAGGTCTCCCTCAGACTCCTCCCCTCATGGGCCAGGCCACACGCCTGGTGCCACCTGGGCCTCCTTATGATAGCTACTCCCCAGAGGTGGCAGATGCTATTCAGGTAACCAGTTGTTACCCCCACCCTGACTCACATCTGCCACCCTTTGGTAGTAGCTGTTGTAAGGAGGACCTAGGAGGAGATGGGTGGCCTAGCCCTGGAGGGAAGGAGGTAGAGGGAGGCCTTCTCCTCCTCTGCATTTGTAACACACTGGGTACGCCTACACTGGCCAGCTACTTCGAAGTAGCTGGCACAAGGCTGAAATAGCACGCATCACATCTACACTCACCGTGCACTATTTTGATGTTGAAATCGACGTTAGGTGGCAAGATGTTGAAATCACTATTCCTATCTGAAGATGGGAATAGTGCCCTACTTCAACATTCAACGTCAAAGTAGAGCGTGTGTAGACGATCCGCATCCCACTACATCGAAATAGCGGAGTCCTCCATGGCGGCCATCAGCTGAGGGCTTGACAGATGCTCTGTCCAGCCCTTGAATGGCTCTATGGTCGCAGCATGCAGCAGCCCGTAGCCCAGGTCTTCTGGCTGCTGCTGCTGCTGCAACTGGGGGTCCATACTGTGTGCACGGGGTATGCAACTGGTTGTCAGCTCTGTGGACCTCATGCTGTGCAGACCAAGTGTGTCTGGGAGGGTCCCTTTAAGGAGTGACTTGCTCTTGCCCCAGAAGGGCTAGTCCAGCCTGTGACCCCGTCCGCAGGCTTTGCTGGCCCCTTATTTCGACGGAGAGTGCTTGTGTGATAACTGATACTTTGGAACGCTGCTTTCATGGGCAAAGACCCGCTTCGTCAGACGATGCCCTATGAATCTTACGAAATGGGTCTTTGCCCATGAAAGCTGATGCTCCAAAATATCTGTTAGTCTATAAGGTGCCACAGGACTTCCTGTTGTTTTTGAAAATATTGTTTTTGAAAATACAGACTAACCTCTCTGATACTAGCAAATTATGCCAGCCTTACTGCTCTGCGACCCAGCTTCCTAGTGCAGAAGACCTCTCTTTATGCTAACTTTATGCTTTCTTAAGCAGGATACGCTCTTGAATATCTAGCCACTGGCATTACCAGCATGGAGCCAACCCTCAGAGAGAAGAAGCCTTTCAAACATAATGTGCTTAATGCCTCGCATTTGATCAGCTCGTTAATTGCTCTGAAGTGTGCAGCTGTCCATAAAAACGCAGATCCCCTGAGCCACCAGCTGTGTGGTGAAATAGGGTCACAGGCTGTTAGTCCCTGACCACACCTCTGTAGTTTGAGGGGGAGAAGATTGGAAGGAACAGTGCATAAAAGCAAATG
Organism: Carettochelys insculpta; assembly: GCF_033958435.1. Lineage (NCBI taxonomy): Eukaryota > Metazoa > Chordata > Testudines > Carettochelyidae > Carettochelys > Carettochelys insculpta. The sequence goes on from NC_134144.1 coordinate 70,657,389, forward strand.
GATTTCCTTGGCACCCAAAACCAGGGCACATAAGAACAGCCATACTGGGTCAGTCCAAACAGCCGTCTAGCCCAGTATCCTGGCTTCCAACTGGGCCATGATTTATACCCCATGCCCAGTGTCCCAGAGTAATGCATAGACCAGGCAAACTTCAAGGGATTCTGCCCGGCCTGACAAAGAGCTCCCTGAGTTGTTCCTTGCCACCAGCACAGGATGCATGTGGTCCTGTTGGTACTGCAAGCTGTCCCTCCTTGGTGTACAAGGGCTCTGCCCCATGGGATGCTGAGTGCTTGCTGACCGGAGCCAGGCTGATTTGTGTGTGAGTGGAAACAGGGCTTGGCCTCAAACTGAAGTCAGGAAACAGACTTAACATGCAGGATAGACACAGCCAGGGGGAATAAGGGGTGAGGCTTTGCTCACCCACAGCTACTCATGGAGTAGAACCAGACCATGGGGAGTGCTGTGGGGGATGGCACTACTGCCCCTTGGTGCTTGATTGAGTGCTGCCAAACAGGCCTGGCAGGCCTGAACTAGCATTATAATAACACCTTTCTCTCCCCTAGAACACCTTCCATCAAAGAGTCACACAGCACTTTATAGACATTACTTCACTCTCAGCTCTGCCCTCCGAGGGCTAATGGTGCCATTTTACACATGGGGAAACTGAGGCACAAAGGGGTAAGAGCCTGATTTCTCAGCGCTCCTGAGCACCCACAGTGCCTACTGCAGTCTCAGTTGGCTTCCTCCTCCCCCTCTTCCCCTGGTGCAACTCCCTTGTGAGAATTAGAACTTTCCTGTCACATGGAATTTAATGGTGATGTGATCCTAGCATCCTGATTGCCTGCAGCGTCCCATTCCTATTTTGAGGCCAGCAGCAGATTGTCCCTCATTTATGGCACTAGCCTAACACTTAGGAGACCTGGCTTTGGCTTTCTGCAGTGGCACAAACTGCCTTTGTAACCTTGGGCAAGTCATTTCGCCTCCCTGTGCCTTCATTTCCACCTCTGCTTCACACCACCACTGTGCAGATGTTTCAAAGCTTGTGGAGCACTTTGAAACAACACATTTTGCTTGTAAATGTAGTACTTGTTTCTTATGCAGTGCTTTTGTAGCAGACCTCGGTTAATGCACACAATCGAGTTGCCATGAACACCATATTGTTTTTTCCTAATCTCCTTCCTCTGATGCCTCAGGGATGGCCGGGGCTAGAAATGAGGCATTGCACAGTGAAGGCCAGAGATCAGAGGTGGCACCAAGTACTTTCTGCTGTGCCTGACTGGCTGGCTCTTGCTCCAATGCAAAGGGTCTATCTGATCACTGCATGTGGGGCCAGGAAGGAATTTCCCCCCAAGGGCAGGTTGGCAGTGACCTTAGCAGGTTTTCTCCTCCCTCTACAGCAGATAGATGTAGATCACTTGCCGGAATTATCTAAGACTATCTTACTTAATCATCTCCTTGCCACTTCAGGAGCCCCTGTTCTTTGGCCCTCTCATGCTCTGCCTGTGGTTTACAATAGCCGACTCTCCTGTGGGCTTTAATACTCTGATCTAATCTCAGTGACTGGGTTTAACACATGGGTGCTGGATGGGGTTGGTGGCCTGTGATACCCAGGAGATTAAATTCAACCATCTGGTGGGTCTCTGGGTCCTTGAATTCTCTGGCTCTGTGTATTACTTCCTCGGCTCCCATTGCAGCCCAGCAGTTACACACCACCCCGGTGCCCCTCTCTGCCTGATTTAGACCTCATTCCAGGTGTCGAACCACAAGAGAAGTCAATATGCTCCACTAATTTGGGGTGCCAAAGGGATTAATATGCAGATTAAACCTGGTTGAAAATTAAATCTTCCCTTTGCCCTTTTCACCCATGGAGCTGCCAGAGAATTTCTGTTCCCAGCGTAATATGCCAGATCTGAGGCTAAGGCCAGGTCTACATTAGACTTTAAAGTCAATCATAGATACACAGTTCCAGCTATGGCAATTGAGTCACTGGAATCGACTTATCTACCACCAATTTACCTGAGAGAGGTCACGGGAGAACCTCTCATTGACCTCCCCTACTGTTTGTGAGATGGAAGAGTACAGAGGTCGACTTTCGACCCCGATAGGTCAATTTCCTGCACTCCCACGAGGTGTACAAAATCAAACCCCAGAAAATCAACCCTGACTGGGCCAATCTATTGGGTGTATCACAGAATCATAGAACACTAGAACTGGAAGGGACTTCAAGAGGTCATCAAGTTCAGTTCCCTGCCCTCTTGGGAGGACCAAACACCATTTAGATCATCCCCGATAGGTGTCTAACCTGCTCTTAAATATCTGCAGCGATGGAGATTCCACAACCTACCTAAGTAACTTATTCCAGTGTTTAACCACCCTGACAGTTAAGACATTTTTCCTAATATCTAATCTAAACCTTCCTTGCTGAAGTTTAAGCCCATTGCTCCTTGTCCTATCCTTGGAGGCCAAGGAGAACTATTTTTCTCCCCCATCCTTGTAACCCTCTTTGAGGTACTTGAAAACCACTATCATGTCCCCTCTAAATCTTATCTTTTCTAAACTAAACAAGACCAGTTCTTTCAGTCTTCCCTGATAGCTCACATTCTCTAGACCTTTAATCATTCTTGGTGCTCTTCTCTGGAACTTTTCCAATTCCTCCACATCTTTCTTGAAATGTGGTGCCCAGAACTGGATACAATACTCCAACTGAGGCCTAATGAGCAGAGTGGACGCATGGTAGTGTAGCTGTACCCTTAAATTAATATAATCTGTAAAGATTTCATAAATATTACAGAAAAGGGCAATGTAGCATCATCGGGGGGGCGGGGCATGCTGGGTGTTAAGGAACAGCCTTAAGATCTTCTAACATCTTTTCTGACTATATCTTATGTTTTACAGTGGATGTTGTTTAAAACCAGCACAAAACAACGCCAGTTTGTGGGAGGGGGTTCAATTTTAGCATTAAATTAAGTTTTTGTCACATTTTAGCATTTTTAATCCAGCAGGCCAAAAAATTCATTATTTTCTTAAATTTAATTAATTTACTAAACTCCTCATGGTTCATTGAATTCAATCCTGTATCTGCAATCTTTCTGGGTCCATTAAGCTCATGGGGTTCAACTTCATCTCTTCTAACTCATAAAAATCTCATCAAAATGGAAATAAAATGCAATTCTGAACTTGCTAATGAAGGGAAAAAATGTTAACTTTCCACCACTGTTGAATTAATGGATTATCTTTGCCAGCCCATTTTACCAGGGAACTTTCACATTGGGGCAAATTTATAAAAGTGGGAATAATTATGCAAAAAAGCATTTGCCAGGCCAGCAATTTTCTCTGTTTTTCCTCTGCAGCTGTTGAAGACATTTATTTATTAAGAGACTTCTTTCTCCTATGCCTGCTTCTCCTTAAGGATGAGCATAATCCTCCATAGAATATATCCCATTCTGTTGCTAGCTGTAGAGAGCATCTTTGATGGTATATATTCATGATAGCCCCAACCAGCAAAGTACTTGAGCACCTGCAAAATTTTCAGCATCTGAGCAATTTCTTTTCCCTTTTGTTCATGTGGCATTTCCCAATTGATGGGCAATGTAGGAGTGTCAGATAGAGTTGTTCTTTGATGTTGCAAACATCCCCAGGTCTTTTTTCACAACAGAAGGGCTTGGTTCCTTACCAAATTCCAGATGGTTAATTATATCCTGCCTCCACTTTTATTACGGCTTTGGGTGTCTTCAATTCCCGTCCTGGTTTGTCAGGCAGTATTCCTATGTGCTATAAAAGAACCGCCAAGTTTCTCCCTAGAGGTGGCTGCATTTCAGTGATGTGTGAAATTTCTGGGGGTTCTAAATAAAGTTCAGAAAGTACTTTTGCAACTGTTATGATGAAGTGGCCTGTATAAATTCTGGAGAGATTCAAATAATTTTCTAATAAAGCATTTTAATCACATTTCCTTTAAAATTATTTTCTACATCATTTTATATCTCTTTCATTAGTATTAATAAGTTTGTTTGTGTTTTATTCTGTTTTTCTTCCTTCACTTTCCCCAACTCTTCTTTTGCTCTTTGCTCTTATATTTTTGTCCCATTCTGTCTTTTTTCCCCCACAATCATTTTCAAAATCAGTGGATTTTCCCCCAAAAAAGTGACTGAGGGAAAAAGGATAAGAGATGGAAAGTAGAGAACAAAACTGAAAAATGAAAGAGATATATGAAAACGTTGAAAACATATTGAAAACATTTGATACAAAGTAAAGAATGAAAAATGTCAAAGTGAGATGAAAACAACCTCACCATTTCCAAAAGTTTAATGGAATTGTTTTTAAATAGTCATTATCTAATAAATATAATGGATTGTTTTCTCTATATACATATAGCTATAGTTAAAGAGATACTAATTTTAAACTATTCCTCCAACAGTAATTATAATCAAATAATATCCATGGACCAATCTAGCTAAAGTTAATGTCAGTCTGTGCAATGCATACAGATGAAGGGCTGACCAGACCAATGAATGACTCATTTTGACTATATTTAATTATCAGCCTCTAAACACAAAAGCCTGTGTAACAAATGAGCATGTCTCTGGCAATGAAGTTGATTATGTATCAGAGAGACAAGAAATTAATTTGGTGCTTTCAGCTCAGTGGTTTTTGCTCCTCTCTTCCCACCCCTTTTCTGGGGAAGCAGCACATGATTGGACAGAAAGTAAGAGGGAGTATCTGTTTTTTCCAAATGAATTTCTCAGTGTTAACTTTTGGACTAGGAGATTTTAATCTTTTGAAAGCTTGACTCGGACATATCTAACTTCTCTGTTGTGTGCTGTTGTCTTTATTCTACACCCCCATAAGAGTAATTCAAGTTTTGTCACACAGAGTCCTTGGCTTATTTAGCTCTCCCTATGTACTAACACTGATGAAATGATTCCCAGTGGAGATTTTAAAATGCAGGATGGATTTCTATGGTGGCTGACTTGCTTTCCCTCCTAAATTGATCTTTGACCATGTCAGTTAATTAATTAGCTAACTAATTTTCTTCCCCGCATGCATGAATGCATGATGAATATTTGTCAGCTTAACAATGGTGAAATTCCACAAAGTTTGGAGTCTGACTTTGGCTTCAATAAACATCCCAAACTTTGGACGCTTATCTCAACTAACTGAATCTCTTGGAAGACTTGTTTTGATCACAGCATTTCTGACACTTCCATTTCCTGACCCAGATAGAATTACTGCACAAATTTCGGAGTAGATTATGCCATTGAGTACAGCCACAAGCAAGGAGTCAAGTACCAGTGGCATCACCTACAAAACTTGCCATCTATTTCTGTTTTCTGTAAGGAGGTATGAATTCAGTTACAGCACCAACAAAGCATGACATTTTCCATGTTGACTCAGCTGTGTTAACTGCAGGTAAAACCTCTCTAGTCCAGCACCCTGGGACCTGATCAATGCTGGACAAGACAATTTGCCAGACCACAGGAGCTCAATATTGTCTAGCACATCACCAACTCTTCCACTGCTTACTGAGCTCTTAGAAAACATTTAGGGGTAAATTACAACTGAATAACAGCACTGAACACTGAGAGCCAGGACTGGTGGCTGTAGACAAACTTTGTGGGATTGTGGGAATCTTGGTCACACCCATGACAGTGGATATCTGGCTAACTAAAATAATGCTGGATCACAAATATTGCTGGACCAGAGAGTGTCTGATTAGGGATGTTCCACCTACAGTGCATTAAGGGCAGCGACTAACCCCTGACCAATTCTCCACACGCTCCATACCTGACTGCTCCAGAGTGGCAATAAGTGAGCTATTTACCCAGCTCCAAATTTCAGCTAGCCCCCAATAGATCATGTGCAGGTTGCAGTAATGAGAGGCTTGGTGTAAGGCTAAAGGCCGAGGACAACAGTCGATGTTTTTTTAATATACAGCAGAGCTAAAGGCCTCAAGCCTGAACAACAGTAGGTTAAAGCAAAAACTGTGCTAGATAGATTCTGCCCACAGGAGTGCAGCAAGAGACAGAGCTGATAAGTCACAGGGCCTAAAAGCACATAAAAACACCTCTAAGCTCCCAGAGCCAGGCACTTAGTGATACATATAAACACATCTTGCTTAGTACCAGGCACTCCCCATCCCCTCCCCACAGATAATAGCTTAGCACCAAGTACATTCCCACCCAAGTTCAGGAACAGGTCGTAATGACAGCATGATGGACGATATCAGAGAGGTAGCCGTGTTAGTACGTAGCTTCGAGAGCAACAAGAAGTCTTATGGCACCTTATAGACTAACAGATATTTTGCAACATAAGCTTATGCTCCAAAATATCTGTTAGTCTATAAGGTGCCACGAGACTTCTTGTTGTTCATGATGGATAGTGTTGTTTTGATGGTACCACCATGAGCCCCCAAGTTAATGGGTAGATCTAGTTACATTAAGGGGTGTCAATGTATTACAATGAGAGGGTTGTACCTGGATACGTAACTTGTTTCTACCTGTGTATAAAAGTGTGTGTAATGGGCTGTGTCGAGTGACCTAGGGGATGACGGAGTCCCCTTGCCGTCAACTGAGTCGCGTCCATTGTCACGGCATATGCATGTACCAATGTAAACTGTTGAGTCATATTGGAGACTCATGAGGCGTTGGAGACCATACGCCAGCCACAACAAACTTGGCTCCAGTGCCTTCGTACCTAGCTTGATTTGGGCGCTATTCGAGGTCTGCAGCGTTGGCTAATCGCGGAGTCTACACTGCTGACCAGAAAAGAGCACACGCACACGGTCAAAGTGATTAACATCAAAGGAAGCAGATTGGACATCCAAGCACCATTCTGGTAGAAACACCCGACCACACAAGTCACCATCTACCTCTTAAATTACAAGACCCCAGAAAATGTGCTGTGACACAGTTAGGGAATCAATATAAATTGGAATATTAAATCTCTGTAAAGAGAATGGATGCTTTAGCTGGTTTCATCCTTCTTGAATTTCTGTGGTTCTTGGACTTGTAATTCTCTCATGTACAAGGGGGCAGTCCAGGGTGGAGGGGTGGAATTAGCCAAAGGTTTTGTCACCTCTAAAATAGCTCCTGTCTGTGAATAGATGAAGGTTTTTATAAGTGACATTCTTATTTGAAAGCAGTTGACCCAGCCCTTCGTAGAGCTCCCTGATTTAAATTTTATGGTCCATTTTAGATGAGGAATATTCTGTCCATATGCCACTTTTATCTTTGTCACCTAAGCATCAGGAAATACCAGCCTAAAGGCAAATTAACTTCTACAGTGTGGTACTACTGTAATGGTAACTAATCCCTAGCTCTTCTGTAAAGCTTTTCACCAGTAGATCTCAAAGTGCTGTAAAAAGATGTTTAGTGTCATTCTCCCTATTTTACAGATAGGGAAACTGAGGCATGAGAAAGTGACATGGACTTTTCCTCCTGACTTCCTACTTGTATGTTTATTTAGGACAACAGAGGATCATTATAATGCTTTTTAGCCTTATAAGCAACAGCCAGCTCTTTGTACTCTTACTGGAAGATCAACATGCTTGTGGTCAACCTTTCACCTAGTGAGGCCATACTAAATTGAACAATGAGGGAACTGCCCTTGACCCTGGAACTTCTTGCAGTCATGAGGAGTAGGGGAAATCACAGGGAGAATATCTCCCGTTGACCTCTTGCTGTGGGGACAAATCAATTTAAGATACATCAACTACAACTACACAATTTTCACAGCTGGAATTGTGTATCTTAAATCAATTATTACCCCCTAAGTGTAGACTTGGCCTTAGACTTTGCAAGCTGTCTTGCTGGTTCCCTGGGAGGCAGTGTGCTCTGGTAGGTAGGACACAGTATTGGATCTGGGACACTCAGGTGCTGTTCTTGGCTCTGTGTGACATTTTGGAGTAACGCAAACCAGTAAGGAGTCCTGCTATCTCTGGTGCTGTAACTTGTAGGGTCTTTGTGCAGTGCAGTTGTGGTTAATTGCCTAACACCAGTGCCCAGCTCACAAACACATGGTCTCACCCTGGCTCGCACTAGCCTATTTAGTCCTGGCAAGGTGGCACTTGTGGCCTTTTCAAACCCATGTCCCCAAACCCATCCTCTGGTCCATCACTCCCAAAGGTGTGGAGACAGCCCCCTAGATTCCAGCTTCCCATAGAATTTGCCAGCCAGAGAAACCTACTGGAATAAAAATAAACAAAAAACTTTATTTAACAGACCAACCACCGATTCAAAGATACAATACTAAGGGAGAGAAAACCCAGGCATGACACATTGAAAACAGACAGCAAGATGCAACCTTTCTCTTCCATCGTCGATAAAATCCCTTTCCTAATAAAAGACATGAGGCTTCTGGGGCACCAGTAACGGTTCTCATTAGCATATTTAGAATTATAAACTTTTTGTTTCGAACTTTACATACAAGAATGATACGTACACAAAAACAGGATATACAGATCCAGAAGACTGTACTATTAAAATTGATGGGTTACATAAAGAATTTTGTCCAAAGCATCTTTGAATTAGGCATATTTATATTCATAAGCCAGTTTTCCTAAAGCATTCAGGGAGGCGACTGTAACACATGGATGCTCTGATTCTGGAATAAGGAGCGCCTGATTCCAAAGTTGCAAAAGCCATAAGAGACACCTCATATAATTGGGAATATAGTTAATCTGCTTTAAATTCATATCGTAATTTTATTCTAAATAAGTAAAATTTATACCCTATGATTATTCCAGTTAAGCGATGGAAGGAGCTCAAGGTGACAGATCACACATAGTCATTCCACCAAACCTTTGATACTCACAGACTGCCCGATCAGGCAAAACCAACCCTTTGTTACCTTTTGTTGGCAGAATATGTCATCTTAATCTACCCCCAGACCTGGTGTGTGGTCCATGGGTGAGGATCTGCAGCACCTTGGGTGAACCACCTGCTTTCTTGATGACCAATCCATCTGAACCAGCAGAAGGGGTGCCATGATTTGCTGACAGTGCAGAACCCAGGCGAAATGCTGTGTCTATGAGGTGTTGTGTTGGCTACCATAACTCAGTCTCGCATCTCCTGTGATCTGATCACCAACCTTGCAATATTTGCTGTTTTTCTTAAAGCCTGAGCTCCTGGAGTCATGTGAATGTATGAAATCTCTTTTCATTAAAAGAAGGACATATTTTAGCTCTGAAAAATCACAGAAAAACATCTTGAACACATCACCCAAGTTCACCCTAAAGTCTCAGAAACCAGAAGGCAAATCAAAAGAACCCCAGAGTGATGGTTTGGTTTTAAATCACATCCTTTTTAAGACAACTTCATGAGTTTTGGAGAGGCTGATGCATGATTATTGAACACTTAGCACTGGCAATACTGACAACTGGAGACCTAGCACAGCCTATGAACCTACATTTGAGCCAAACAGGGCCAAAAGTCACCCATCCAGCTTTTTCCATATCAACGGCAATTAAAACCAAGTGTAATTTTTGCCACATTTGCATTGACTCCAGAAAAATTCCTTTATGTTTTGCTCCAAGGGCATGTCAAGTCCAGGGAGCCATGCCCATGTAAAGATACCCAAGCATCCCCCTTCATTCTTTATTCCATCCAATGTGTCTCAAATTTTCTTTTCTCCCATCCTGTTGAACACTGTGATTATATTCATTCTGTGCTTTCATCTGTATTAAGTGCCTAAATGTGCTAAAATTATCTCTGTCCCAGCCACATGGATATTTAATTTTGCTGTCGAACAATGTCAATTGACTTGGGTTCTAATTATTAAATGATTTACCCGTATAATTATGTATTTTATTCCAAGCCACTGAAAATAACTCTGTCAAGACAGGAAAAAAAATCATTTTTCAAAAGTGGGTATTGTTACATCAGGACTTTTGCTCATAATTGTCAGACGTGCTTTGGATGGGAGCCGTTGGTTTGAAAAGAGCCATGGAATTATTGATTATAATCAAAACAAAAAAGCAGCCACGTGGCACTTTAACAAAATAATAACAAAAACAAAATAATAACAAAAAACTAACAAAAACATCACCTAACAAATTATTTTGCTAGTCTTTAAAGTGCTGTATGACTGCTTTTTTGTTCTGATAGAATAGAGACTAACACGGCTGTCTCTCTGTCATTGATGATAATGGCAGTGAAGTCTGGTAGTCAGAGAAAGGGGGTGAGGATACCTGGGATATACATTTCTCCCTAGGGTAGTCATGCTAGTCTATTTCAGCAAAAACAAAGAGGAGTCCTGTGGCACCTTAAAAACTAACAAATTTATTTAGGCGTAAGCCCCAGCCCACAAAAGCCTGTGCCCAAATAGATCTGTTAGCTGTTGAGGGGGCTGCATGACTCCTCATTTTGAGAATTTAGTGATGGAGGCCCAGGCCAGAAGGGACCTCTGTGATCATCTCACCCTGTCACTCTCGTGTGGGTCTTCATAGTCACAATAGACGCTGTAAATGAAGTCCTCAATTGAAACTTTAAAGGGCGTGATCCATAGTCTATGCAGACTGAAGGATGCTTACCTACCTACCTCTGGTATAACCCAATGTTTAGACCAGACTGTGCCACAGGCTCACCCGTGGGCAAGTTACAGACCTTGCCTAGGTCTCACTTCAGCATCTGTACTGCAGGGATAATATTTCTCTCACTGGCATATCATGGGGCTTAACTGAGCAATGGCTTCAAAGTGCCTAGGGATCCTTGACTTCATAAGAAGAAAGCATTTGGCATTCGCCAGCAACAGACTCGAAGGCAGAGGTTTGCAGAAATGGCCTGTGATTAAGAGTCAGAGGCAGTGTTCCCTGTAAACTAAGCATGTGCACAGTCACTGAGGAGAGATTCAGGTGCCACCCAGCTGATTAGCAGAGCGCCCACAGCTGGCAGCCTGTGTTTATATGGGTGGTGCACATCTGCACATGCCTCAGTGCACAGAACAAAATTCATTCCACTAATGGATGCAAAAAAAACAGAGGAAACACTGGTCGGGGGAGGGATGGGGACTGTGGCACACCAAGGTCCTGGATTGTCTGAAAGTGCTGTGATCTGAAATTTAAGCCCTTTTATGGCATCTTGGGCTGAGCCCCCAGCCCCGCTGGGTGCTTTGACATGCCTTGACCGAGTGTTTTGTGCAGGCAGAAGAAGGCTCAACTGGAACTGAGCAGGAGCTAGGTGAGAGTGAGTCACTGCAGGACTAAGGCAGGCGAGTCCTTTCCCATGCTGCTGTGGTCCTGTCAGAGAGAAGGGCAGTCCTGGCTCTTGGGTCACCCCACCCTACCTTACCTGATAGGGCTTCTAGCTCCACCTGCAACGTCAGGCTCCCCCAGGAACTGCGGGGAGGGAAAAAAGGTCCCTCTCCCATCTTTGCACAACTGAACGGGCATAGGCAGAATCTGTCCCTGGCTCTTATTACCGGCTCCGGTCCTCTCCCTTTCTCAGGCTCAAGTAACGTCTGCAAACGTTGGGCCAGTAAATTATCCCAGCAGAGCATGGGACAGTTGTAACTTGTAAAATAATTGCACCTCAGCACAGCACCAGCCATACATTACAAGAGCTTGCTGTAGCAAGCGATCGGCAGCCGAGTTAATTCGAGATGTGTCTTGATGTACTGCCGTTTAACATCATGACTATAACTATAAGGGAAATTATTCTGGCAAGTGTATTATGCTCTGTTAAAATGCATTACCTTAAATCATATCCCCTTACACGCGGCACTGCAGCGCTTGAATACATTACATGCCTGGAGCATTGGCTGGGGAGCCAGGGTGAGGAAGGAGCAGACAGAGCAAAGGTTCATTGAGAGCTCCCTGTCGCTACAAGTGAGAATCAATATTACTATTTGTCGTAGAACAACAGACCCACAGGATCGTGGGGTGGGAAGAGACAGGAGAAGGTCATCGAGTCCAGCCCCTCGGTGAGAGCAGGACCAATCTCAGCTAAATCATCCCAGCCAGGGCTTTGTCAAGCTGGGACTTAATGACCTCTCGGGCTGGAGATTCCACCATCTCCCTCAGAAACGCATTCCAGTGCTTCACCACCCTCCTGGTGAAGTAGTTTTTCCTAATATCCAACCTACGCCTCCCCCTCTGTAATTTGAGACCGTTGCTTCTTGTCCTGTCATTCACCACTGAGAGCAGCCTGTCTCCATCCTCTTCATAATCCCCCTTCAGGTAGTTGAAGGCTGCTGAATCCCCCCTCACTCTGCTCTTCTGTAGACTAAATAAGCCCAAATCCCTCAGCCTCTCCCCATAAGTCATGTGTTTCAGCCCCCTCATCATTTTTATCACCTTCCGCTGGACTGTCTCCAGCGTGTCCACCTCCCTTCTGTAATGTGGGCCCAGAACTGGACACCATACTCCAGATGTGGCCTCACCAGTGCCAAATAAAGGGGAATAATCACTGTCGTAGCTCTGCTGACAATGCTCCCACTGATGCACGCGGTGTATATATAGCGCTGTCAGGGTGAGCGGCCCCAGCAGAGATCAGGTCCCCGAAGGGCTAAACTTCTGCTTGGAAAGAGACATGTATTGTAAGAGGATGGCCTATGCCTTTAAGGGTCTGCCAACCTGCTTCATTAGCACTCCCAGCTGGGAAGGGGTCAAGGGATTCTTATAAAGGGCTGGGCGAATGCAGCAGAGGGAGGTGCAGGGAGCAAACGGAGGCCTGTGGCTGGTTCAGGAAGGGAGGAAGGCTGTGCAATGGGGGAAGGCGTCCTGGTGCCAGCAGCCTGCTTCAGTCAGGGGCACAACTTTGGGAGAGTTGCAGCTGAAGCGTCCCACAGTGCCCGGGGGAAAGGGCCTGAACAGCAACTTGGGGCTCTCCCCCGGGGGCTCCCAGCAAAGCTCAGATTTCCTGTCTTGTCCAGATACATTCCTGGGGGAGAACCAACAGTGGCTACTAGCCAGGGTGGGCAGGGAGGGTGTCCCTAGCCTCTGAGTGGCAGGAGCTGGGAATGGCCCACAGGAAATGGATCACTAGATGATTCCTTGTTCTGTTCCTTCCCTCTGGGGCACTCGGCATTGGCCACTGTCAGAAGACAGGATACTGACCCCTCCCTCCCTGCTTGGGCCGTGATGTGGCCCATTTTTAAGAGTGGGAGTGCTGAAATCCAGCCCCCTTAGCCCTCACCCAGTCAAGGCCAGGACCAATCCCCCAGCTCATAGGGCCACAGCTGGGACCCCAGGCTGGCAGCAGAACCCCTGGTGAGCTGAGCCAGCAGCACAGCCAGCTGGTGTGGGGGCAGCAGCCCGGAGCTTGGCATGTGAGGTGAGGATGGCCTTAGCCCCCTCCCACACACCAGCATGCAGAGCTGGCAGCAGGCCTAGGGGGCAGCAGCCAGGACCATGGCATGCGGGGATGGCAGCTGAGCCCCTGGCATATGGGGCAGCTCCCGGGAGTCTGAGGGTGCTGCAGTTTCCCCCCCATACCTCTAATTTCTGCCCCATGCTCAGAAATGGATAGCCCCTGAAAGCCAGCAAGTCAAATCGTCCTTCCTGAGGACTAGAGCCATATAGGGAGCAGATTTCTCCTCTCAAGAACTGGACAAAGTTTCCTGGGCTACCACCTCCTGCCAGGGGCCTCTATATTCTGCAGCAGTATAATCCTATGGTAATGAGGACAGTAATGATAATAGGGAGCCCAGAGTTCAGCCTTAGCTGTAGCGTGTAAAACACAATGTACTCTGGGTGCAAGGATGACATGTTGATGCTGCTGCAGCCACCCTCACTTTTTCCTTTCTTTACTTTTTTCATGCTAACTGTGCTCTCTTAATGGAAACACAATGACCTCCTCAGTGACACTGCATTGCTCCGGCTACCTTTTATACCTTATTGCAGCTGTTTCTGTATTAAGATGGTTAAAGTCATAAACCCTGTTGGACAGATGGTGTTGATCAGTCAATGGTGATGGATAGGAAGGGGCCAGGATGGGAACGGGTGCCTTATGCTATTGCATTTAGACCACAGTGCAGAAAATGGGATGCCCTCCTTATAGGACAGCTGCCCAGTATTCTGAAAGGAGGTACAGATCTCATAGAGCTGGAAGGGGCCTCAAGAGGTCATCTAGTCCGGTCCCCTGCCCTCCTAGCAGGGCCAGCCTCTATCCCTGACACATAATTGCCCCTCCTTGGCCTTCTCCAGGCTTGGACTCACAATTCTGGGTTAGGCAGGCTAATGCGCAAACCACTGAGCTATCCCTCCCCCTCAAAAGGCAGCTGAGGTGGTGCACCTGCTAGACCAAAAGCCGTCAGCTGTCACATCGCCTTTATCAGCCACATCTCCCCCTGTTGCCCTCACAGACTGAGCCCTCGTCCTTTCATAGTGGCGTCTGCAGGTGACTGCATTGCACAGATGAACCACTCACTGCTTGCATTCCATGTCCAGCCTTTTTGCAGCTGTCGAGGCTGATCCACACTCTGACTGACCCTTAGAGCGCAGAAGTTGGGGGCCTGCCAGAGACCTTAAAAGCAACTTGCCTCTTTAGGCTTCTGCTTGAAAGCTTCCCAAGGTCACAGATTCCCTCACTCTGGGAGGTAGCTGCCAGCACCCAGGTGAGAAAATGCTCTTTGGTGCCCAGGAGGACACACTTGGGATGTCCTCCTGTGGGGTAACCCCAAATCCTTAACCCTCCCTTAGGAGACAGCTTGGAAACAAAGAGGAAGAAATGAAGCTGCAGTCTGATGGTTGACCTTTCAGTCTTAGGCATGAATATACACAGACCCCTCTCTAGGACACAGGAATCAAATCATTGCCTTTAAAAAGTGATTTATTAACAAAACAAAAGATAAACTATACCAAGAAGTTAGTAAAACAACTTAGGAAAAAAGGTAGAATCACTTCCATGGGATTTGGCTTAGAAGTTACAGTGTACGGGGGGAATACATCAGCCTGCCTGAGAAGTCCCGCACCAAACCCAAAATAAAATCCAACCTGTCTAAACGTTTCCTCTTTACTTATGTATCTGTGTGCCCAGATCATTTTGTGGCCTGAATGTTTATTGGATTTATTAAACTCGCCCGGGATTAAACACCTTGGTTTCTTTACTGTGGCCAGACAGAACAACAGACCCTCTCCCCACCTCAGCAGGCAACTGCTTCAATTCAAATGATCCCCTTCTCTTCCCAAGTCCCAGCCCCACTGTGCTGCCTGCTTGGAAACTTGCTGTGACCCAGTAGCCACTCAATATATTGTTTGCGCCGTGTGAAAATGCAGCTTTTTACTTCCATCCCTTTTCCAGGCTCACTTGCAAACCTACCAGTTTCCCCCTTCAGCTTTCAGTGCTTTCAGCTAATATAACCGCATGCTGCACTGTATATCAGAGTCATGGTGACATCCTTAGTATGCTTGAACCTCTTTAATCCAGCAGCTTTAGGAAACAGGCTATGCAGGATGGTGGCATTTTCTGTTCCATGGGTGTTCACCACAATGGAGGGTAAACAAACTGTGTTACTAAACCTTTTGTATGTGGAAGTAATTACAGGGTAAGGTGCATTTGTAACACAGCATCAGACAAATCCTTAAGCAGCCCTGGTGGGGACTGAGCAAAGGGGGCAGTTGTCCCCAGGCCCGGCATTTCAAAGGAACATGGAGCTTCAGCCTCTGCCGCAGTAGGCGGTCAGAGCTCTGGGCCCCTTTGAAACTCCACAAAAGCACTTTGCCCCTGCTCCATGTGCACCGGGAGAAGGGCAGAGCTGGCTGCCCTAAGCCACACCCCTTCTGCCCTTAGTCCCGCCCCTTCCAGGGGCAGGGAGCCGGGCCTCCCCCTCCCATCTTGCCCGCCAGGCCCACAGTGGCTGTCGCGCTGCTGTCCTCAATGGATTGTATTTAAACTCTCCTATTGTTTGTATTTTTCTATGTAGGTAATTAAGCAGAAAACCACTAATTGTGCAGTACAGTGCTCTGCCACGTCTCGTGTTTACAAGTTAAATTTGTGCTAGACAGAGCAAGATGTATATGTATGTGTACTGTTGGTTCTGTTGCTCTGCATTTAAACTTAATTTGTTTTATCCTCAGAGTGGCACTCAATCCACGTAGGGGGCCAAGAAACACCCAGGTTAAGGAGGTTCAAGCGTATTTCCATAGCACTGGTCATTCACCAGTCTCAAAGTGTTTTACAAGAGTAGGTGAGAATCATCAGCTCTTATTAATAGATGGCTCAAATCCCATTCCATAAGAACATAAGAACATAAGAATGGCCATACTGGGTCAGACCAAAGGTCCATCAAGCCCAGCATCCCATCTGCCGACGGTGGCCAATGCCAGGTGCCCCAGAGAAGGAGAACAGAAGACAATGATCAAGTGATTTATCTCCTGCCATCCATCTCCTGCCCTTGTTATGAAGGCTAGGGCACCATACTTTATCCCTGGCTAATAGCCATTTATGGACCTAACCTGCAAAAATTTATCAAGCTCTTTTTTAAACCCTAATAGAGTCCTGGCCTTCACAGCGTCCTCGGGCAAGGAGTTCCACAGGTTGACTGTGCGCTGTGTGAAGAAAAATTTCCTTTTATTAGTTTTGAACCTACTACCCATCAATTTCATTTGGTGTCCCCTAGTTCTTGTATTATGGGAAAAGGTAAATAATTTTTCTATATTCACTTTCTCCACACCATTCATGATTTTATATACCTCTATCATATCGCCCCTCAATCGCCTTTTTTCCAAACTGAAAAGTCCCAGTCTCTCTAGCCTCTTCCCATATGGGACCCTTTCCAAGCCCCTAATCATCTTAGTCGCCCTTTTCTGAACCTTTTCTAATGCCAATATATCTTTTTTGAGGTGAGGAGACCACATCTGCACGCAGTACTCGAGATGTGGGCGTACCATAGTTTTATATAGGGGAAGTATGATATCTTTTGTCTTATTATCGATCCCTTTTTTAATAATTCCTAACATCCTATTTGCCTTACTAACTGCCGCTGCACACTGCGCGGATGTCTTCAGAGAACTATCCACTATAACTCCAAGATCCCTTTCCTGATCTGTCGTAGCTAAATTTGACCCCATCATGTAGTACGTGTAATTTGGGTTATTTTTTCCAACGTGCATTACCTTACACTTACCCACATTAAATTTCATTTGCCATTTTGCTGCCCAATCACTCAGTTTGCTGAGATCTTTTTGTAGTTCTTCACAATCCCTTTTGCTTTTGACTGTCCTGAACAACTTGGTGTCATCTGCAAACTTTGCCACCTCACTGCTTACCTCATTTTCTAGATCATTGATGAACAAGTTGAACAGGATCGGTCCCAGGACTGAGCCCTGGGGAACACCACTAGTTACCCCCCTCCATTGTGAAAATTTACCATTTATTCCAACCCTTTGTTTTCTGTCTTTTAACCAATTCCCGATCCATGAAAGGACCTTTCCTCCTATCCCATGACCACCTAATTTACATAAAAGCCTTTGGTGTGGGACCGTGTCAAAGGCTTTCTGGAAATCTAGGTATATTATGTCCACTGGGTGCCCCTTGTCCGCATGTTTATTAACCCCTTCAAAGAATTCTAACAGATTAGACAGACACGACTTCCCTCTGCAGAAACCATGCTGACTTTTGCCCAACAATTCGTGCTCTTCTATGTGCCTTGCAATTTTACTCTTTACTAGTGTTTCTACTAATTTGCCTGGTACTGATGTTAAACTTATCTGTCTATAATTGCCAGGATCTCCTCTAGAGCCTTTTTTAAATATTGGCGTTATATTGGCCGTCTTCCAGTCATTTGGTACCAAAGTGGATTTAAAGGATAGGTTACAAACCACTGTTAATAACTCCGCAATTTCACATTTGAGTTCTTTCAGAACCCTTGGGTGAATGCCGTCTGGTCCTGGAGACTTGTTACTATTCAGCTTATCAATTAATTCCAAAACCTCCTCTAATGTCACTTCAATCTGAGTGAGTTCCTCAGATTTGTCGCCTAAAAAGGCTGGCTCAGATTTAGGAACCTCTGTAACATCTTCAGCCGTGAAGACTGAAGCAAAGAAATCATTTAATCGCTCCGCAATGGCACTGTCTTCCTTGATCGCTCCTTTTATATCTTTATCATCCAAGGGCCCCACTGCTTTTTTAGCAGGCTTCCTGCTTCTAATGTATTTAAAAAACATTTTACTATTGTTTTTTGAATTTTTGGCTAGCTGTTCCTCAAACTCTTTTTTGGCTTTTCTTACTACATTATGACAGTTAATTTGGGAGTGTTTATGTTCCTTTCTATTTTCCTCACTAGGATTTGACTTCCACTTTTTAAAAGCTGCCCTTTTCTCTCTCACTGCCTTTTTAACATGGCTGTTTAGCCATGGTGGTTCTTTGTTAGGTCTCTTACTGTGTTTTTTTATTTGGGGTATACATTTAAGTTGGGCCTCTAGTATGGTGTCTTTAAACAGTTTCCATGCAGCTTCCAGGGATTTTAGTTTAATTACTCTACCTTTTAGTTTCTGTTTAACTAGCTTCCTCATTTTAGTGTAATTCCCCTTCCAAACTCTTGGATCACCAACCATGTGATGCTGGGTCACAAGTTCTCATTTCGAGCAGGCCCTTAGCATGCTTTGCTCCACACCATCCTGGGTCGTATTTAAACTAGTGGTTTAGCGATTGAAATCTCCATGTCCCCTATTCCCAGGTCCTCCCCTCCCCACCCTCCAGCCTCTTCAATGTGTTCAACCATATTGGTGAGAGTCGTCCACAGTGTAACTCAATAGTTTTTCACAAGTGTCATGGGTATTCAGCACTCATCACAGCCAGGGCACTTATCTATGGTATGGATACCTGCTTTGGCACATGGTAGCCTGAGTGACTTGACCAAGGTTATACTCTGAGCCAGTGTCAGAGCAAGCATTAGAGCCCCATTTTTATGATAACCTGTCCTGTATGTTATAGTGTAGACACGGCTCTTTGGCTCCTGCAGTCATCCTATCTCACGTAAGCCAACTTCTGGGGCATGACTCCAGATTTATGCTGGTGGAAATGGCATCAGAATCTAGCCCTTCATTTGCATTCTCTCCCTGCCTTCCTCATTCCTGTCTTTCGTCCCTCCTTCCCCCTAAAACTGAATGCCTTGAGCATCATCATCCCCTTTGTTCACTCCCTGCTTTAACGACCTATCCTGTGGAAGTGCCAGAGCTAAAATATGTAGGTATGCAAATGAAACTGTTCTTGTAGTTGCTGCTAATGACATTTGCTTCCATTTCTAATACTCTCACTGCTGAAATGACATGTGTGATTGCCTCGCTTAATAATATTCATCTCTCTCAATCTTAATAAAACTCCTCCAGGCTTTCTGTCTCCAAGCCTGTTTAATCCTGCTAATACCATTCGTGAACCTGACCCTATCCACTCAACTTGGTGCGCGTGGATTCTGCTTGCGACTTAGCCATATCTTTGATGAATTTGCTCGCTGGAGGCTTTAACACAGCCCTCCCTTGGTAAACATGCTGCCAATTAAACAGCAAATAGAATGAGCGCTGCTCTTGGTGTTGCATGATGGGTGAGAAACACCAACTCTATAGATGAAGTGACTGTTGTGTGTTCCCTGCTGGTTTTCATTCACTTGGGTTGTGTGCCACCCTGCATAAGAACATAAGAACAGCTATGCTGGGTCAGACCAAAGGTCCATCCAGCCCAGTATCCTGTCTGCCTACAGTGGCCAATGCCAGGTGCCCCAGAGGGAGTGAACCAAACAGTGAACCAAACAATCTTTATTTGATTTAAACCTGCTGCCCATTAATTTCATTTGGTGTCCCCTAGTTTTGATATTATGGGGACAAGTAAATAATTTCCCCTTGTTCACTTTCTCTACACCACTCATAATTTTATACACCTCTATCTTATCCCCCCTTAGTCTCCTCTTTTCTAAGATGAAGAGTCCAAGTCTCTTCAATCTCTCTTCGTATTGGAACCATCCCAAACTCTTAATCATTTTGTCTCCCTTTTCTGAACCTTTTCTAAGGCTAATATATATATATTTTGGGATGAGGAGACCACATCTGTATGTAGTATTCAAAACGTGGGAGTACCATGGTTTTATATAAGGTCAATAAGATGTTCTCTATCTGATTTTCTATCCCTTTTTTAATGATTCCTTACATTCTGTTTACTTTACTGACTGTCACTGCCCACTGCGTGGATGTTTTCAGAGAACTACCCATGATGATTCCAACATCTCTTTCCTGATTAGTTGTAGCTAAATTAGCCCCCATCATATTGTGTGTATAGCTGGGGTTATTTTTTCCAGTGGACATTACTTTACATTTATCCACATTATGCACTCTTCTAAAATCAGTATTTGCCCTTGACAAGCGTGTTACTGGGCTATTTTTTCTTGTGCAATGCATAAGTACAGCAGAAGCCTGAAGTGACTGTGAACTTGTGAGTTCATTGAGACAGGGGCTCTCTCTATTACTCTGTATAATGCAGCCCCCACTTTAGTGTAGACCTGAGTAGAGCTGGGTGAAAATTTTCAGATGAAACTTATTTTCAGTGAAAAATACCATTTCAGCAATACTGACATGTTTTGTAGCTTCATGCTGGTTTCGCTGAACCATTTTCCTTTCACAAAACCCCTACGGACACAAACAAGTTCAAATGGTTTTATTTTCACCTTTTCAAATGTTTGTGAGTGATTTTTTGTTTGTTTGAACAACTTGGCACTACCAAATTTCCTTTACTTTTAGAAGTAATAATAATAATAATAATAATAATAATAATAATTTTAGAAATTAAAAAAATGTTTAAAATGCTTAATATTAAACTGTGGTGTTTTTTTCTGCCTCAAACAAAACATTTTGCTCAATCTGAAATTTTGGTAGCTCTTCAACTGGCCAAAACTTCAAAAAACATTCATTTGGGCTTCAACACAAAAATGCTTTTTGTGTTTTTTATTGTTCCCAGCAAGCTGGAAACTCCATTATTCGCTGAGCTCCAGCCTGAGACTCAGTTGATGGCAGAAGAGAAAGATGTAAAGTAAATACTGATGATGATAATAATAGATGGAAGCCTCAGCCATTCTTCCCGAGTCAAGGCTACTGTCATGTGGATTTGTGGGATGAAGGATAGGTAAAGGGAAATTATTTTGAGGACCCAGGAGGGAAAATAATAATGCCTTCAGTCAAAGCAATGTCAAATTCTGATCCATTCTCAGGTGGGATATCTGGGATGTCATACTTCAGATGTGTATCAATGTTAACAGAGAATTTACAACCTCCCAATAATGTGCTTCTATCATAGAAACAGCTGACAGGCCCTGGCTTTCAATTGTGCAGGCAGGACTACCACAATTTACAGCAGAGTGCTGATATGGGCAAGGTCACCTAGTGGGTTTTTTTTTTCTGTTTCTGTAACCTTCCAGTGAAATGGATTAAAGTCTCTGTGTATTTAAAAACACAGAGCTGAAGGATGCCTGCCTAGATGAGTGTTTTTCTGTCTGAAATTCCTTGCATTGATCATTGATGGGCTGTTGGCAAAAGAAAATGTCATTTTGGCCCCATTTCCCATCAGATTTTCCCCACTAAAGAACCAGACTAAACCCTCTGGATGTTCATATTTTGTAGACAGTGCATGTCTCAGTCCCAAACTACAGTGCAGTCCAAGGCTGTTTATCTAGGGTTTCAGATGATAGAGTGAGCTGGTTTGGTCATCTAGAAAAGGTGGCCATTCTCCAGAACTGCTGGCTATCTCAGGCCAGGTCTACACTAAGGAGGTAAAATTGATATTTGGTACACAAACCCAGCTGTGAGAATTGCGTAGCTGCAAGTCAACCTATTTAAAATCGAATTTTTGCCCCCGTCCACACCTGAGGGCAGCAACCTGATCCCTCCTCCCACATGCTGCTGGGAGCTTGCTCAAAGCCCTGCTGCCTGCGAACCAACAAAAGACCAGCTAATGCTCCCAACCACTAGCAAAACAGTAAAGCAGTGCAATTTACTTATTAATGAAGCGGTTGTAAATAGGACTATTAGTGACTTTAAAAAGCACCACAGGCAGTGGGACCATTCACAGAGGTTCAAAGGTCAAATTTCAGCACTCCACCTCAGAGTGGTCGGTCACCACTGATCCATGTCGTGGGATGCTGATGGGGAAAAAGTCTCCCATTGACTTCCCTTATGCGGGCAAGAGTACTGGCATTGATGCATGTGCCCTGTAAGTATGGTTTAGCGCAGTCCCTCTTAGGTGCACTAAATCAAACTCCAGAAGATTGAGCACAGTAAGGTCAATCTTCCCTCTAGTGAAGATGGACCCTCAGTCAGAGGCCTAACACCACAGCCATTGCCCCAGTCTGAGCTGGCTGGTCTGCAAAGTTGTCTGGAATTCTCATTCAACAGAGGAATATCCGTATATCACCAAGGAACAGAAAACAACCATGGTGGTGGCAGTTGTCATGATTATGGTACCACCAAAAGCCCTCTGTTGGGGAGTATGTGCCATAGAATCATAGAATCACAGAGCTGGAAGGGACCTCAAGAGCTCATCAAGTCCATCCCCCTGCCCAAAGCAGGATCAACCCCAACTACATCATCCTAGCCATGACTATGTCAAGCCAGTACTTAAAAACCTCTTGGGATGGAGATTCTATCACCTTCCGAGGCATTGGTGAAAACATAACTGGAATACCACCTACTGCTCTGGATGTTGACAAGAGGATGCACAGAAGAGCCACAACAATCATTCAAGGGCTGCTGAAAAATGCCTTGCAGTGTGAGATGTGAAGAGCTGGGTCTGGTTAGTTTCTCCAAAAGAAGGGGACTCGATGAGAGCATAAGTACCTTTCTGAGACAAGAAGAGCACATATTAAAGAGCTCTTGAACCTAACAGAGAAGCAATCAGAGGAGAAATGCACAACAACAGCTATAAGCTGAAGCCGGACAAATTCAAACGGGAAAAGAGGCACGAATTTCAGTCCCCAGCCTGAGTAGGGTGACCATATTTCCGAAACGGAAAAGAGGACATTGCAAGGGATTGGCTGGAGCCTGGCTCATGGCTCGCCTGATCTCACCCCACATGTTGGAGCCATCTCACCCCCTATGCACAGCACCCCATCTTTTGGACAAAAATGGGCATTTGTCCCAATTGCTCTTGCGAACCAATCAAGTCAACAAGATAAACCAGGCCAAACACCCACTTTTGCCGGGACAGCTGAGACCGGGCTTCAGAAAGGGTCTGTCCCAGCCAAACAGAGATGTACGGTCACCCTGAGGCTGATCAGTGCATGCTGCAAAGATGCCCCTGTAATATGAGGGTCTGTGGATTGCAGGGGGGCTACACCAGCTGAGAATCCAGCCCTTAAACAACCCACTGTGCCGTTTTCTTTTGCAAGTTTTCCTCTCTCTGTGGCTGCAAACAGGCCTTAAAGGCATCCACATCCCCAGTTCATCTACTCTCATGTGGAACAAGGCCCACAACTGAGGCCCTTTGGTGTCAAAGAAACAGGGTCTTGCTTCCTAAGCTGAAGAGGAACCTTAATTCACTTCACTATGGCTTTTCTCTTTTGAAGCTTAATGAATAGGGCAGGGTAAGCAGGTAGGTAACAAAGATGTCAGGTGGTTGACGGATTTGCTGGGCTCCTGGACAAAGTGGTGGGGGCAGGACAGGTCTGTGCACCTGGAAGGGGCAGGGCCCTGTGTGGATGGGGTGGGGCTTCACTTAGTAGCCACACGCTCAGTGCTGCCTGGACCATGCCATGCCCCCTCTAGCCAGCTCTGAGCATCTCTGGTGCCCTGGCTGTGATTTAAAGGGCCCACAACTCCAGCTGCCACCACCAGAAATACTAGGCCCCCGAGGCATTTGCCCACTTTGCCCCCCACACACACTCCCGTTGTTAGGCCTGCATATATATGCACACACTCTCCAGTCCATTGCAAAATACTGAGGCCTGACTTGTCTATCATGGATTTCAAGCTATTTTCAACCTGGGTTTTCCAGAAAGGAACCTCCAGTTCAGCGCAGAGCCTTTAGGTCAGCCATGTCTTGTTAAAGGTGAAGTGAACAGCTCAAAATATGTCCTAGAGATAGATGTTGGTGGAGCTAAGCTGCACAAACTGACTTAACCTATTGAAATTCCCCTCCAATTCCAACCCGGCTCAAGGCCGACCTAGAGGAGACACCAGATCTAACCAGGCTACACAGGAAGGGGCTACGTTCCAGAAAGTGCTGCCACTTTAATTCAGAGGGACATTTCCTGGTTTGGACCAGTGAGAGCAGGTACACCACAGAGAGGAAGTCTAGCGGAGGCAGGTTCTGGCGACCCCAAGCTCCTCCATTCCAGCAGTCATATAGGCCCACCCTGCAGGGCTCTCGAAGAGCCTAAAACCACAGCTGGTCCCAGGTGAGTGAACCAGTCCCTTATAGGAGGGGGTCAGTCCTAGAGTGCAGGGGGGCAAATGTGGGGTGTAGAGGGGCCTTAAGCCTCATCCAAGCTTGTCTGGATTTGATTTATCAAGTTTATCTGGGTTTGCAGCGAAAGGACCTGGGGATAAAAGTGGATGACAGGCTGGATATGAGTCAGCAGTGCGCCCTTGTAGCCAGGACGGTTAAAGGCATATTGGGGTGCATTAGGAGGAGCATTTCCAGCAGATCTAGAGACGTTATCATTCCCCTTTATTCAGCAATGGTGAAGCCACATCTGGAGTATTGCATCCAATTTTGGGCCCCTAGTATAGAAGGGATGTGGATGCATTGGAGAGGGTCCAGCAGAGGGCCATGAAAATGATTAAGGGGCTGGAGCACATGACCTATGAGGAGAGGCTGAGGGATTTGGGCTTATTTAGTTTTCAGAAAAGAAGAGTGAGGGGCGATGTGATAGCAGCCTTCAGCTTCCTGAAGGGAGGTTCTAAGGTGGATGGAGAGAACCGATTTTCAGTAGTGACGGATGGCAGAACAAGGAGCAATGGTCTCAAGTTACAGAGGGAGAGGTGTAGGTTGGATATTAGGAAAAAGCATTTCACCAGTTGGGTGGAGAAGCACTGGAATGCGTTGCCTGGAGAGGTGCTGGAAGCTCCATCCCTAGAGGTTTTTAAGTCCCAGCTTGACAAAGTCCTGGCTGGGATGATTTAGTTGGGGTTGATCCTGCTTTAGGCAGGGGGCTGGACTTGATAACCTCCTGAGGCCCCTTCCAGCCCTAGGATTCTATGATTCTCTCATGGTTTGTCAGGAGGGCTGCAAAGCCAAGCTGCCATGGCTTTAGCAAGTGCTGCAGACCCCTCCCCAGCTGCACCGTTGACACCCTTCCATCTCGTGCTGACACTCTCCTGTGCTACTTCTCCTGGACAGTGTTCTGACCTGACACAGTGCCAGCATCTCCGCAGGCTTGCCTTTGCCACGGCTGTTTCTTCATCTCATCTTTACTCCCTCTCCATGGATTCGCACTGACATTGCTGCAAGAACATGATGAGGACTTCAGTCACGCACAACACTGGGGAGGCAGATAGCTCGCAGGACACACTGATGTAAATGCTACTGTGTGTGAGCTGTAGGTAGCTGTGTCTAAAGAGTTTTCATCTTCTTTGCTACTTGTTTACATCATTAGCTGCTAAATTAATAATATGGCTCTTCATCTGTAGTCAAGTGCTTTACACTGTAGGCATTTATTCTCCCCATTTCATAGATGGGGAGACTGAGGCACAGTGCAGTGAAATGACATATCCCGTGTCACCAAACTGGATAGTGGCAGAATCAGGAGTAAAACCTCTCTCATCTGAATCCAAGTCCAATATTATATCCCATAATTCACACTATCTAGAATGCTGTCCTACTCTGGAGTGTGACAGCAGATTCATATTATTTCTATTGTTGAGAGTAGGCAGGCTTGGACCTTGTTTTCTGGTTCATTCACATTATAGGCAGTGTGGACACCAGTGCAATTCAGATTAAGGTCTTGATTTCAAACACTGCCAGCGCTTGGGTGAAGTTGGATCTGTGATTCTGTTTCCTGACCAACTTTTTACAAAACTGAGACCTGATCCCACAATAGCCCATCTCTGAGGTTCAAAAATCCTGAGTTGGCTTCCTATCAAATCCACAAAAACCAGTAGGTTTGCTTAAACTGACTGTAATATTTTGAAAAGAATAAATGCTGCATTCTTCTTATTTCCCTCCTACCCTTGGGTGACATTTCCAAGTTTTTCCCTGCCACCACAACAGCTAGAAATGTACTTGTTTTTAATGCAAGTTGAAGTTCTCATTTAATCACCTGCTGGCAGGAGGTGGGGATTTCAGAAAAAGACCAAGTACAGTATCCCAAGATTCACATTAAATCTGAGAGAGCTGATATCACAGTGGCCCTGTAGCTTCCTTATTCACTTAAGTCTATGGAGGCCAATTCAAGGGCTAATTATGCAAATCAAGGGTTTGCAGAACTGGACCCTGGAGTTAAATTGTTTATTATAGCTGCATGTACTTCAGTAAAGCTCCAGCTGGTAAGATGCCCAGTTAAATAATGCTGGCTTAGATTGAGTCAGGAAATGTCTTTTCATTATGCACATGTAGAATGTCCCAGTTTATAGATTCATAGAACTGAAGGCCAGAAGGAAGAATTAGCTCATGTAGTCTGACCTCTGGCACATCCAGTTTACACTCTATTGAGCCCACTAACTTGTCTGACTAAAGCATAAATTGTTTGGCCAAAGGAAATCTTCCAGAAAGGTATCAGTTTCACCAGTCCCATGTGCGTAAGTCAAATCACCACCCCACCCATGCTCCATTGTTTACACATCCAAGGTTTGCTTTGGCCCTTTATGACATAACATTGCATTGGTTGGTGGCTCATGTAGAGCTTCTTGTCCTCTGGGACTATTAAATCATTTCCAGAGTCACTGTTTTCCAGGATACAGTCTCCCATTCTGTAGGCCGGGTTTGCATTCTTTGGTTCTCGGGCATCCAACATCTCGAATGATCAGAGAATCTGAATACTAAAACTGGAAGGGACCTCAGGAGGTCATCAAGTCCAGACCCCCTGCACTTTAGGAGTAGGTTTACACAGCAAATCTATTTCATAATATCTATCCTAGTGTCTACACAATGCAACCTCTATTTCGAAATTATTTCAAAACTGTGGTTGGCTTATTTCGAAATCGGTAAACTTCATTCTACAAAACAAACCAGCGATCACATAGCACTTTAAAGCCTACCAAAATAATTTATTAGATGATGAGCTTTTGTGGGGCAGACCCACTTCCTTAGATATGGAGATATAACCCCATGAAAGCTCATCACCTAATAAATTATTTTGTTAGTCTGTAAGTGCTACATGACTGCTGGTTTATTTTGTTGGAATCTAACATGGTTACCTCTCAGTTACTCATCCTACAAGGAATAGATGGTGTTTGGTCCTGCTGTGAAGACAGGCAACTGCATTCGGTGACTTGTTGACCTTCCAGTTCTAGTATTGTATGATGATTTTGTAAGGCTGTGTGTTCTCCCTATCCCATGGCTGAAAAAAGGGGCTTAGGGTGGTTCATAGCCAGCATTTTGCATTGATTTGTTCTGGATTTTGCATGCTTGCAAAGGGGTCTGAGACCAGCGGACGAGTCTTTATTTTTCCTTCCTTGTCTGGCTAGTCTGCATAATGGCTAATCATGGCCTTTCATCTGCAGACAAACATGCATTGCCAAATTTGTTTCTTTGCCTCCACTCACTTTGACTGAGGCTGAATATATGTTCCAAGGAACTGACTGGATTTCTAGAGAGGACTCAACCTGATGGAACATTTATGTACTATGCACAATTTTGCCCACGCAAATCACAGGCACGAACTGTATTTGAGCCCTTCCAGCTGCAAATACATTTGGGCTCAGCCTGAGCTCATGCTGCACTCACAAGCTCAGATTTTGCACAACTGTCTTTTGCACAAAGATGCAAAGCACAAAGGGAAGTTACAATTTACAGCTTGATCCCAGCTGGGCATATACATTCCTGGCTCCTCTGCAACCTTGGATTTAAAATCTGTGGGGTTATTTTTTTCCTCCCCTCCTTTTCTGTGGTGGCAGTTACCCCTTTGGAGGTATCAGAGAGGTAGCTATGTTAGTCTGTATCTTCGAGAACAGTAAGAAGTCCTGTGGCACCTTATAGACTAACAGATATTTTGGAGCATAAGTGTTCATGGGCAAAGATCCACTTCATGTTATACATGTTATTTTCCCAATCATTTTATGTAACTTCAAGTAATTAAATAGAGACCCTTTCCCAGTGGCTGGTTTTGGATTTTAAAAGACATGAATTAGTGAACAAACATCCCCAAGGTAAGAGACGTGGAAGAAACTACTCGGGTTGGAGATTGACTTCAATTAAGAAACTGAGAACAGTTTGAAGTATTCTGACAATGGGCTAACCTAGAGAACACAGAAACATAAAATGTAAAGATCAGGCAATCAAATAAACATGGTGATGAATACAAGTTAGTTAAAATAAGCATTCTATATGCACAGATTATGTGACAGACAGACAGACAGACAGAGTATGCATGCACGTTAGACTGTGGGATTGACACTTCTCAGAAGAGATATAATGCTAGTTAATATGACTCCTACTGCCAGACCATAGAAACCTAGAGTTGGAAGAGACCTCAGGAGTTTGAGTCCAGACCCCTGCCCAAAGCAGGATCAACCCTAACTAAATCATCCCAGCCAGGACTTTGTCCAGCTGGGACTTAAAAATTTCTAGGGATGGAGATTCCACCACCTCTCTTGGTCACACGTTCCAATGCTTCACCACCACCCTAGTGAAATAGTTTTTTCCAAATATCCAACCTAGACCTCCCCCACTGTAAGTTGAGACCAATGCTCCTTGTTCTGCCATCCGTCACTACAGGTTGAACCTCTCCTATCTGGCACTCTTGGGACCTAACTCATTCTGGATGAGAGAATTTGCTGGGTGACGGGAGGTCAATATTGTCTAGCAGCATTATCAAAACTTCTCCTGTACATTGGGCTCTTAAAACACATTTAGAGGCAAATTACAGCTAAACAGCACAGAACACTGAGAGCCAGGACTGGTATCTGTAAACACACTTTATGGGACCACGGGAAACTGGGCCATACCCATGACAAGGGCTCATCCAGCTAACTAAACTCATGCTGGATTATGGAGTTTGCCGGGCAAGGGAGTGCTGAGTTAGAGAGATTCAGCCAGTACTGAGAACAGCCTCTCTCCATCCTCTTTAGAACCCCCCTTCAGGAAGTTGAAGGCTGCTATCAAATCACCTTCACTCTTCTGCAAACTGAAAAAGCCAAATCCCTCAGCCTCTCCCGTGCTCCAGCCCTCAGCTGGTATAAATCATTGTTGCTCCTTTAACTTTAACAGAGCTATTCCAGTTTATGCTGGCTGAGGATCTGGCTTTTAAACATAGAAAAAAAGGACTATAACTGGGAGGGAGTTGATGGCTCAGAGTCTTGGCAATCTTACGTCTTGTCTGCATATGTCAGCAGAGATGAATGTCACCTCCTCAGAGAGGGGGGATACTGTGAAAACCATTCTGCAAATATTCATTTGTATGTTTAAGTGAAGTTACTTGGGTTTTGTTCCCAGCCCTTCTGGGAACACATTACGTAAATAATTTCCAGTGACTGACTTCTCTGGCAGGACCCCTGGGAAACCCAATGAATTTTAAGAGGGAATGGAAGCGTATTAACAAAGAGTGAATTTTTAATTCCTAAAGGCAGACATTTGCATTATGTAACCCAGAGGCCCTGAGACCACTGACAAGGGAGAGTGAAGTCGGTTCTACAGCTTTAGCTGAGAAATGTGTAGCTTTTAGCTCATGTGGCAAAGCACATGGCTTTAGCCCTTAAAATTGTGAGTTCAGTCCCCCTTGCCAAGGACAGAACTAATGTGAGCCAGTTTTACAAGTGGGTCTGCGTTACATTTGGAATCCGGGATCTGACAGTTGCATTCACTCAGGCTGTGTCTACACTAGGCAAGGTAAGTCGATCACAGAGACACAATTCTAGTTACTGCAATTGCATAGCTAAAATCAACATACCTGTGCTCTGCTCACTTAGCTGTCCTTACTAAAGAAAGACGAAGGGAGAGTTTCTCCTGTCGACCTCCCTTACTTCTTGTGTCTCACTAAGAGTGTAGGGGTTGACTGTGACACCTGAGAGGTTGATTCAACCCCCCTGAGTGAGTCGATCTTCTGGGCTAGTGTAGACATAGTCTCAGTCACAGATCAGACATACCATGTGACCAAGGCGTCCTGCCACAATCAAGCAACCCAGTTCACCATTGTGAGCTTTCTACAAGCTCGGTCTTTCTGCTCATGGGTCAAAGCATCCTCCTCCGTCATGATCCAGCAAAGAACTTAAGCATATGCTTAACTATAAGCACATGAGTATTCCCCTTGACCTAACTTTGTTCAATGTGGGCACTTAACTGAGCCCTGACTTCAAGAGGACTAAAACATGCACTTAAATTTAACCATGAGAATGTCTTCCTTAGGCCCAGGAACTTCTGTAGCACGGTTGCAGATTCTCAGGCCTCATCAATGGATGCAACATTATTCCTTTGACTCTTCCTGATGCTCAAACCCTACGTGTGGAGGCAGATGCAAATTTTCAGACTCATTCTGGTTAGAGCAGCCATGCCCAACTAGATAGAGGTACAACAGGGTGTGGAGTGGTTCTCAAGGTGAAAGAACAGTGGGAAATCAGGTAGCAATATACCAACCTGTCAGGGGAAAGGTAAAATTGAGGCTGATGTTTATAGGGATGGGTTTGTATTATTGTTATTATTATATTATATTATATTATATTATATATATAATTAATATTATATAATATTATATTATTATAATAATAATAATATCCCAGGATGGTGTTATATTTGGACTCAATTCAATGAAAGTATTTTCTGCATAGAGCTGAGTCCAAAATTACAGCACTGCATGATGCCTGTGTTTTCTCTGATTGCCCAAGGTCAACCTCATTGTTCCATATTCCCTAAAGACTGTGACATTAAAACCCAGGGCATAAGACAAATTCCCCAAACTCCCTGGAACCCAGCTTCCCTGGCTAAGCTGCTCTAATTAGTAATACTAAATCATCTTTGAGGTGCTAACACTTATGTGGCCTCACCTGTTTCAGGATGTTCATAGCATCCATCTCATAGGGAACTAGGAAGCAAGGCTCCCAGCTTGCAAACCTAACATGTAATCAAAGATCTCCCCATGTCTGGCAACTAATGTGCACAACACCTGTTGTTTGCTGTGTGTCTCACCATGAGGCTTTGTTTGAGATGATAAATCCTGTTGGGAAGCATGAGTGCTCACTGGGCGCATTAAGTAAACCAGTAAGGGTGTGAGGTGTGATGAAATGCACAGGAATAGACATGCTAGACTCAGTTTGCCTTAGATACAGTGCTAGTCCTCAAATCCTCTTAGCATGCCAATGGGCACCCTTGCCTGGCAGCACTCCAGGGGGGAGGCAGGGGTCTCTGTTCATTCTCCCCATCCCATGTGTCCTCCAGCCCACCACGACCATCAGCTGCTTGCTAGGGATACTGTTGGCACACCCCTGTGGCCCAGGGAAGGTGTGGGCAGAGCTGTCCCATCCACAGGTGCAAACGGTGGAACTATTAAGTCCTTTTGTGAAATTGACTCGATACAAGTGATGCCAGCTCCCCGATTTGATCACAAACCTCCTGAGCCTGGGGTCTTTTTTTTTCCTTCCCCTAGAAAGCTTCAGCCACATTATTAGCATCACACCAGATCTGGGAAGTTCCCTCTTGCACCCCTGTCAACTGTGGTTGCTCTGACACTTGTCTCTTGGTGCATTGTATTGGAAGAGAATCCCAGCCAGCTCTTTCTTTCTTTCTTTCTTTCTTTCTTTTAAGGAAGATTGTAGGTCTCCTGGTTTGTGCAGAAAAGTGAGAAAATGAGCCCCAGGTTCAGCCAAAGACTTCAAACGCCAGAGGCCAAAGGACAAGATCCCCAGGTGTAGTTTTATACGTGCTTTAAAGAAGCTGTTCTCTTTTTCCAGCATGGGCCAATTCATGAGTTTTGAACTCTCGGCACTGGAACTACAGTACATGTAAGATAAAGCGTCTCCCACTGTGTCCAGGAGCCCAGGCGGAGACCAGGATCCTACAAAAAAAACCTTCTGCTCGCATCCGCGCGCTCACCCTGGGATCCTCCGCCCCCGGCTGCAGAAGTACATCAGCTCAGTTGGTGCCCTGG
Source organism: Carettochelys insculpta (assembly GCF_033958435.1). Taxonomy (NCBI): domain Eukaryota; kingdom Metazoa; phylum Chordata; order Testudines; family Carettochelyidae; genus Carettochelys; species Carettochelys insculpta. Next base: position 70,689,534 of record NC_134144.1, read on the forward strand.
ACAGCACAGGTCACTTCGCAGTGGAGGCAGCTAGCACTGCTTCACAGACCAAGTGGCACACTCTGTGGAAGGGATTGTGTGGGTGTTGGGAGGCCTGGGGGCTGTGTGGGGGGCACTTCTTGCTCCCCACTCCCACCCCTCGGAGCCAGCAGCCACTTGGACCTGCTTAACCAACTTTGAAATATTCACAGGCTGGATTGGGGATGTGCTGTGGCCATAACTGGCCTGTAGGCCCAGAGTTTGAGACCCCGGTGCTAGATCAGCATCTGTCATGATCATCAAGGCAGCTCCCAGAAAGGCCACAGATCAAGCACTGGCAGGATGGATTTGGGTTGTCTGGAGGTTCCGCCTCTCAGTCGCTGGCAATAAAGGGCAGATAGTAGAAGTTAAACCGGAGCTCTTGTTATCTGGGCTCCTAGCTCGTTGCCTTCTCCCTGAGGTAACAGGAGCCTCTCGCTTTCTTATCTGCATAAGAGGGAGTGGCTTGGCAGGGCAGTGGAAAAGCACTGCGCAGAAAAGTTCCTTTCAGTTCCATTGAGTTGAAAGCTCTGGCAGGAAAAGGAATTAAGACGTTCCCCAGTGTTTTCGTAGCTGCATTCCCTTTAGCAGGTAGAATGAAAACGAGTGATAAGCAGGGCTCCCTCTATTTTTTTTCTATCAGTGAGTGGAATAAATTTTGTTGTGCGCACCAAGGCAGACCAGTGTGCACAACCAGTAAAAACAAATGCTTCCAGTTTGAGATGGTTGTGAGCACTCTGGTACCAAGCTGGGGGGCACATGAATCTCTTCTGGCTGGGTGCCCACGTGCTCAGTTTACAGAGAACACTGGTGGCACATTTGGGAAGAAGGAAATCATTGCTTAGAAACTGGTTGGCTTCAGACCCTTTCTCAACTGAGTTGCTCTGTCATAGTAATATGATTTTAAACAACTATATTTCCACAGTCCCAGCCCCACTCGCGCTGTAGCACAGATTGGAAGGGAACAACATTGTCTCTGGAACAATTTTTCTTCAGCAATTTATTAAACTGTACAACTAGAACACGTTAATAAAAATACTAAGGCACAAAACAAAAGTCTGGGTCATTCATATTTGATTCAGCGGCACTGCAGAACATGAAACATCCCCTTCAGGGTACGATGTGCCACCTCCATTTCCTATTGTATTTCTCCAATGGAGCTTAAATGATTGTTTGCCAAGAAGTGTATTATGGTCCCGTCATTTTTCTTGTGACCTCCCAGAGCATCAGCCATTCCTAATCTTTAGTCTTCACAACCTTTCCTTTGCCTCTCCCTTTACTTCTTTTTTTCCTGGCTCTTTCAGCATTCCCAGAGAACTGACTTGGCGGGTTATTAGTAACAACCACTGAAATGGCAACAGCTCTCCCCATCACATCACTCCTAAGCATTATTCACAGGGCAGTTGATTTGTCATGGGGTGTAGATCTGATGGGGTTTCCACCCCACACAGGACTGGAAGGAGTGAAGGTGGACGGTTAGGTTCCTGGCGTAGTGGTTTTACAGTCTGGTGTATGGCTGCTGGGGATTATTTGCTTCAGGTATGGGGGCTGGCTGTACGCAAGGACTGGCCTGCGACCCAGCATCTGTGCGACAGAAGGATCATGTTTCAAGGTAGGTTGTGGACTGTCACTCAACGATTGAGTCTGTTGGCTCGTTGTGGCCTTGGGGTTTCCCGGCCAGTGTCGCGCTGTGGGGAGATGCCCCCAGCCCATTGGGCACAAGGCAGCGCGGGGTTCCCTCAGTGCCAGTGTGCTCGGCAGTGCCTCTGAGGGTCAGAGAGAGAGATAAAGTAGAGACGTGGGAGGGAGTAGCTACCCAACCCTCCTTCACCCTGTATTTAATGTGACACTGGAGCTCTGACATGCCCCACTGCCTTGTGGGTTATCCTGGGACAGAGCAAGGCTAAGGGAGTAAACCCTGAGTCCTACGGCAGTTCTGTGCCAACTTCTGGCACTGTCCCGGCAACTCCTGCAGCTGAGCTGGTACCAGACGTGGAGGTTCTCCTCTCCTTTGGACTATAACAGTAAAGCCGAGAGGGGGACACTGGCGTCTGGGCAGCCCAGGGTCCCAAAAGAAAAAAAAAAATCTCCCAGGCTCGCGCCTGGAGAGGTGCTCCAGCATCGCTTAACAGTGTTGAACCAACACAGGAGGTAACAGATACCGGTTATGAGCTCTTGCTCAATTGGCGTAGAGAACGAGCACCAGGGGTTGCCTTCGACGGTGGGAGAGATCCTCGCATCTCACTGGACAGTCACCGCCCGCCTCAAGCTGGGCAGCCCCCAGCTAGTAGGGTACTGTCCCGCCACAGTTCACCTGCCTTGCTGGGTGCGTGAGGCTTAAGGTTCCCAAACCTGACAAGTGACTGGAATTTGAGCACCAGGCGAACCAATAAGAAAATCAACAAGAAAAGGAAACCATCAAAGTTTTAAGCTTGATCCATCGTCTACATAGACTGAAGGATGCCTGCTACTACTACTACTACTACTGATTGAGTCTTCCGGCAAGGCTGTGATCTGAAGAAGTGGGTCTGTCCCATGAAAGCTCATCACCTAATAAATTGTTTTCTTAGTCTTTAAAGTGCTACTGGATTCCTTTTTTGTTTTGATAGTATATAGACTAGCACGGCTCTCTGTCTGTTATCACTCAGTGATGTGCTGGAGGGGTTTTAATGGGGGTGGGAGGTGATGCCCTGTGCTGTTCCTGTATTTTCCCTAGTGGGCTTGTCTTGAAGTAGGTAAATTTGGGGTGCCCATCTGGCTCTGTAAAGCTGTTTCCTTCCTTCCCTAGGTGGGAATTTACATTTTAACAATGTTTGGTAAAGATCTTGTCAGTGTTTGTCTCTGTCCGTGGGATGGGAGCAGATACGGTTGTATCTTAGGGCTTGAGACACTCAGTTTAAAGAACTTCAGACAAACAAGGGCTGGAATAAAACAAAAAAGCGGCCATGTCACACCTGAAAGACTAACCAAATAATTTTATTAGGCGACGAGCTTTCATGGGGCAGACCCACTTCTTCAGATCTGGAGACAGATGTGCTGTACTGGAGCTGAAGTTGCTTGTGTCACGACTGTGCTTCTGTCCTAGAGCTGACACCGCTCAGTGTTGAAATCACCTCCTGTAAGACCCTCGTCAGTGGGTCTGGGTCTTCCTTTAGTTCTTTGCAGGCCATTCAAATCCTGCTGTGATTGTCATCAAACTGGAAATATTGGCTAGATTAATCACAGATTTGCTGAGGAGCCAGGCTCATTGGTGAACCTCTAGGTAATGTTTAGGACCATATTCCCTGTAAACTGAGCACTTGGGGAGCCAATCAGGGGAGACTGAGGTGCTGCCCAGCTGATTAGCACAGCACCCACAACCACCCACAGCCAGCAGCAGGTGTTTCCATGGCGGTGCCCATCTGTACATGCCTCGATGCACGTAACAAAATTTATTCTACCCCAGCTGGAAAATATTAGAGAGAACATTGACGGTGCATCTCACCAGAGCTAAAATAGCTAAGCGGCTGCCTGGTGGGGACAGCTAGCAGGAGCAGTGAATGAGCAGCCAGCCGGCTGGTGACAGAGAGATCCAATGAGCAGCCAGCAAGGCAACTTAAATGCCTCTTTATCTCCCCGAACCCAGGACAGGAGGTGCACGCTCCAGATGCAGCTCTGAACTCTAGGTCTGCCCTGACCGACGGCAGCAACTATGAGTGGAGTGCAGAGAAGGGCTGGGCCTGTGAAGGGGACATTTAGCTTGCTGGACTTAAGAACCACCGGGAAAGAGGGACAACGTCCAACCTACATGGGGAGGGACTTGTTTATGACCACTCTTTGTGGTGTTTTCCCAGACTAATGCCATTACTTCCCTCCCTTTTATTAAACGTCTCTTTTCTATGCTCAGACTCTGGGCTTGTGAATGGGGAAGTATTGCCTTCCAGAGCACCCAGGGGAGGTGGATGAATTTCCCAGGTTACTGAGGGGACAGGCTCCCCCAAAGATTGGAAGAAGCCAGGAGTGGGACTATGATGGCTTGATGGAAAGGAATCGCGAGATAACGAACCCGGCCCTGGTTGCTGCTGTGTGTACCTAGCAGAAGGGTTACAAAGATTGCAAAGCACTTGAATGGTTCCATGATCAGGCTTATATGAGTGAGAGAAGAGCTGGATGCCCCATATTATAATAACTACGGTAGCACCTGCACCCCATAATCAAGGCTCAGCGTTAGCCTCTGTACAGACAAGTAATGAAGGAGATCGTCATTGTCTCCAAAGAGCTTCCAGGCAGAAAGGACCCACAGGTGGGTGAAACAAACCCATTGGGTGAGAGGAAGAAGTAATAATCTGAAGTGGTAGAAAAATAGAACGAGGTATCAGACAGACCGAGCAAGCCCAAGGTTTGTAGCAGTGTCTGTTACAACATGCTATTTATCCAGGAGCTAATCTGGCTCCCAGTCCTGCAGCAGCAGATACCGAGCTATGCCATACATGCTTGGGCAAACCCGGAGGGAAACCAAGTGCACTGATAAATGGCAGAAGCAATAAATAAGCTTGTCTGGGGACGAGCAGTTCCATTCTGTCAGATGCGGACTGATCGCGCTGATTTCATTGTGGGGCTCAACAACAAAGAGTCTGGGATGGCAGGAGAGCAAGCCTTGGAAAAGCACCGGTTTGATAAATGACAATAAAATCCACCTCCCCAGACATCCTCTCTGGTGAGAGATACCACAGAGCCAGGACCTGCCCAGCAAACCCAGCTCTGAGAGGCGGCACGTCCAGTGGGATTCACCTACAGAGAAACGAAAAAAGAAAAGAAAGAAAAGAGAAATGGGTCTTTGACCCTGCATCGATTAGCCCTCCAGACCTCCACCCACCCAGCCACTGCCTCTGGGCTTCTGTGGGCAAGGAACAGATGCCATCTTCTGCTCTGCCGCTGCCTCACAAGCCTTAGAAATACATAAGCTACTGACCCCCTCTCATGTAACTCTTCCCCAGGGCCTGGTCACTGCAGCACTGGTGGTTCTCTGTCCCTCTCCGTATGCCCATGTTGCATGGTTACACAGAGTCGTTCTTTCTTTTTTGCACAGCTACCCTCTAGGAGGCATCAGATCACCCATGTGGTAAAGAAAAGTTGCCTCCCAGACCAAGCATCCACCACCACCCAGCAGGGCACACAACCCTGTCCTCAGCTCAACCATTCTACGGGTGGGGTTTGCCCCTATGACTCCCCCAAAGATTGGAAGAAGCCAGGAGTGGGACCCAGGGAAGCCTTTGCCCCCATGTCAACCAGGGACACAGCCCTGAGACATTTCTCCCCATGAGCAAGATGCACCTGTCCCAGGGGAAGCAGGTGTCAAGCTGCCTTTGCTCCTTTTGCAGTGCCAACACATCCGCTAGTTGTGAGGGAAATGGCCTGGATTCAAGATGGAACCTCCCCTCTGGATTTAGGAGCATGCTGGCCATTCCCTCACGCTGGCCTGTGTAAAGAGGTACATGGCCTTTTTGATTGCTGGGGTAGTTAAAGCCTTGCTGATGAGGCAGAGTATATTTCCAATTGCCACAGAGGGAACAGGACAGGGTTAGGAGGCAAAGGCCAGAGCACTTGAGACAGGTCTGCTAACTGCCACTTCCCTCTCCACCTCGCTGGACTTATGAGAATGCCCCTGAGGCCAAGCTGGGGAGTGATTCAGAGATTCAGGCCGGAGAGTTGTCAAAAGGAAATGGGTGAAGACAGCAGATAAGCTACAGAGCAGCAGACAGACTAAGAGGCCTCCAGTCTGAAGGGCAGCTGGGGCTGGTGAAAAAGAGTTGTAGAGGGTGGTTAAAGCTTGAACCACCAGTTATGGGATTGAACTTTGCCTTGTGATTTGAGGTGCCCATATCGCGAGAGGAAACCACCAAACATCCCTTTCTGCACTGGAGGGGTGTTGCCAAGGAGCCTGGCCGAAGGAGAAATCAAGCTCGGAACTCCTTCAAGGCCACCCCAGGCCAGAAAGATGCGCTCAGAGGTGTAGGCCCTACAACGAGGTGCATAGTGGTCAGGCTTGCCTGACGGTCACAGAAGGGAGAGGGTTGGCAGTTCATTAATCACGACCCTTTCCCACAAAGAAAGACTGGAAGCTTTTCAGGCCACATCACCGACGGCACAGGTTACAAAAAAAAATCTGTGAGAGGTAATTACTTCCAAAGGACACACGCAAGGCTCACATGCTCCTCCTTACATAAATCTGAGGAGCCACTCACAGCCCTTAACCCAGGGAGGCTGCTTGGAGAAATAGATAACCACCAAACGTCTTTTTTTCTTATTGAAATGCCTCGCACAAGCAGAGAGCACTGAAGCCCCATGTAAAGGGAATGTGATGCTGTTCTGAATCGAGCCCTTAAGGATTATTAGGGCAATCCATCTTAATTATACAGAAAACCTCTTACTGGTCTTACATAATAATGCTTCATTTACAATTTCCACTTAGCTAGGGCTGCCCTACTCCTTCACATGCTGCAGTCTCTCCTCTAGCTGTGCTTTTCCTCAGGTGCGCTTTGGAAAGAATTACTGCCACTCTCCTGTAAGCTGCTATGAATGGTCTTAAGATGGAAGGAAGGCTTCCTAACTAGGAGCTAGAGTGGTGGGAGGTTTGGGTTCTAGTCCTGGCTGCGACACCTGTGTTCTTCATGACCTTGGACAAGGTACTCTGGGATTATTTATTAGCAATATTGTGGTACTGCTTGTAGGTTCCTTCCAAGAATAGGGATTGTGCTAGGCAGAGGGGACCCATGGGTGTGCTGCAAGATCACATTTCTCCTCCCCCTGTTTGCCGCTTGACTTGTACTGAGCATGCCCTGTAATGCTGCCAATGCTGGTTGCCCCCACCACTATCAACTGTCATGGGTCATCTTTGGCGGTAGGCCCTGTAAGATACTCCCACTGCCCCAGAGAATTTACCGTCTCCGTACACTTGACTTCACTCTGCCACCAAGTATGGATCAGCAAAAAGGTGCTACTAATACCCTCCTGCCTTTTAGGCACTTACTTTTCAGGATCTGGATGAGCATTCCTAACTCACATGGCAATGAGTGGGATTCAGGTGCCTGTAGACCTTTCAGGATGTGAGTCACAGGGTCTATTAAGATCCATGAACTCATCTGGAAGTGCCAAATATGATAGGTAATGATCAGAGGAATCAGATTGTTTTTTAATGTTTGCATCCATGATCTCAAAGGGCTTGTCCAAGATGCATCATAAATATCTGGAAGTGCTTTGAGATCCTCAGATGGAATGGGCTGTGTCAAAGCAGAATATTTCCGTTCATATCATCTCCGACATAGGGAATGTGATCTAGTGTTTTGCACTGAGTAATGGGAGACAGGTCTCTTGGATTCTGTTCTTTCTGCCACTCACTCACTGGGTGATGCCACGAAAGTTACGTAGAAGCAAATATCTATCAGCAGGTGCACACAACGTGCAGGGCAAGTCAGTCATTTATATGCACGCAGGTTTTATGGGTATTCAAACCTGACAGTGCTGCACGTCGCACATGCTATTCAAATCTGAGCTCAAGTTCGGTGTGACAGACTGGGGGCGGACGGGCTAAAGCAGCAGTTTGGCAGGAAGGGAGCTGCGGATTACAGTGGATGAGAAGCTGGATATGGGCCAACAATGTGCCCTTATGATCAAGAAGGCTAACAGAATGCTGGGCTGCATTAGTAGGAACATTGCTATCATATCTAGAGAAGGGATTATTCTCTTTTATTCCCCACTGGTGAGGCCACAGATGGAGTATTTTGTCCAGTTCTTGCTCCACTCTCAACCCGATGACAGAAAGGATGTGGATGCACTGGAGAGAGTCCAACCGAGGGCAACAAAATGATGAGGGGGCTGGAGCACATGACCCATGAGGAGGGCTGAAGGATTTGGGCTTATTTCTTCTACAGAAGACAAAAGCGAGAGGGGGGATTTAATGCAGCCTTCAGCTCCCTGAAGTTGGGGGCTGGAGCTAAAGAGAAAGGAGAAAGACTGTTCTCGGTGGTGACCGATGACAGAACAAGGAGCAGTGGCCTCAAGTTGCAGTGGATATTAGATAGTAAGAGAGAGTAAGCCGTGCTAGTCTATACACTATCAAAACAAAAGCAGTCAAGTAGCACTTTAAAGACTAGCAAAATAGTTTATTCGGTGAGCTTTCGTGGGACAGACCCACTTCTTCAGACCGTAGCCAGACCAGAACAGACTCAATATTTAAGACACAGAGAACCAAAAACAGTAAGCAAGGAGGACAAATCAGAAAAAGATAATCAAGGTGAGCAAATCAGAGAGTGAAGGGGTGGGGGGGAAGATCAAGAATTAGATTGAGTTAAGTATGCAGACGAGCCCCTATAGTGACTCAGAAAGTTCCCATCACGATTTAAACCATGTGTTAATGTTCCGAATTTGAATATAAATGTCAATTCGTCCGTTTCCCTTTCTACAAAGGAGCGATAATTTCTTTTCAGTAACACACGTACCTTGAGGTCATTGACAGAATGGCCCGTTCCATTAAAATGTTGACTAACTGGTTTGTGGATCTGGAGTGTTTTAATGTCTGTTTTGTGCCCGTTGACCCTTTACAACGGGCACAAAACAGATATTAAAACACTCCAGATCCACAAACCAGTTAGTCAACATTTTAATGGAACGGGCCATTCTGTCAATGACCTCAAGGTACGTGTGTTACTGAAAAGAAATTATCGCTCCTTTGTAGAAAGGGAAACGGACGAATTGACATTTATATTCAAATTCGGAACATTAACACATGGTTTAAATCGGGATGTGAACTTTCGGAGTCACTATAGGGGCTCGTCTGCATACTTAACTCAATCTAATTCTTGATCTTCCCCCCCACCCCTCCACTCTCTGATTTGCTCACCTTGATTATCTTTTTCTGATTTGTCCTCCTTGCTTACTGTTTTTGGTTCTCTGTGTCTTAAATATTGAGTCTGTTCTGGTCTGGCTACGGTCTGAAGAAGTGGGTCTGTCCCACGAAAGCTCACCGAATAAACTATTTTGCTAGTCTTTAAAGTGCTACTTGACAGCTTTTTGTTTGGATATTAGATAAGTTGGATATTTAGAAAAACATCTTTTTCACTGGAAAGCACTGGAACAGGTTACCTAGGGAGGTGGTGGAACCTCCATCCCTAGAGGTTAAATGCCATCTTGACAGAGCCCTGGCTGGGATGATTCAGTTGGGACTGGCTCTGCGTTCAGCAGGGAGTTGGACTCGGTGACCTCCTGAGGACTCTTCCATCCCTATGATTTTTGCCCACACGCTTGCAAAAACAAGGGTGAAGTTCTCCATGTTTCCAGTTTACTCCTCCATAAAAGGACAAGTACAGGTTGAACCTCTCTAATCCTTCACCCTCAGGACCTGACCAGTGCCAAACAAGAGAATTTGCTGACGCATGGGAGGGTCAATATTGTCTGGCTCATTACCAACACTTCCACTACATACCGGGCTCTTAGAAGATATTGAGGGGTAAATTGCAGCTAAATAACAGCACAGAACCTTGAGAGCCAGGACTGGTGGCTATAAACAAATTTCTGGGACCACGGGAAATCTGGCCACAGCATGGATCAGTGGTCATCCGGCTAACTAAAATCATGCCGGCTTAGGGATGTTGCCAGACGACAGAGTGCTGGACTAGAGAGGTTCAACCTATATAATAATTTCTACTTCACTCTGAGATTTTGAGGCTTCACTGGGTCCACACTATAAAACTGCTTTGGATGGCTTGAAATAAATAGCTCTGAAGAGTTTAAGCTGTAACGAACAGATGTTAATTTCCTCCTCTGGATAGCTCGGAGTTATTCTCCATTTCCTCTTGGGTCTGTTGGACTCAGGCCAAGTTTTGTTTTCTTTTCCACTTTCCCAGTCCCACTCTTGTACATTCAAATGAGTTCAAATCAGTCCCCTGCTATCTCATCTTAGCATCATTCTCTCCCCACCCCCGCCCATTTGAGTCCTAAAGACATAGGAATGCCTTTTTAGGTTGTTGTTTCAAACTCCCTTGTCCCTCCATAGCCTAAATGAGAGTATTACAGCTTCGATTTAATTAGCAAGCAGAAGAGGACTGGGCTTGGACTACCCAAGATATTTCAAAACGATCAGCTGCACAGGAAACTCATTGCTGGAAATGCTGTGAGTTTGCAGGGATCCAAGCCATTACATGCTCAGCAGCAGCTGACACGAAACTTGGAGCATTCAGGGCTATTGATGCAGAGCAATAGTAGCAGTGGCTAGTATGTATTTGCTGTACAACCTTAAAATTGCAAACTCTGGACTCATTGTGTTAATTTCCTCAGCATAATTAGTAGGGTTTTCCTAGGGAAGTGGTGGAATCTTGATCCTTAGCGTTTTGTAAGGCCAGGCGTGACAAAGCCCAGGTGGGAATGATTTAGATAGGGTAAGTCCTCCTTTGAGCAGCAGGTTGGACTAGATGAATCCTGAGATTTTTTTCCCTGCCCTAATTTATGATTTTATAAATGCTAATGCTCAGCACTGATCACAAAGCAACGTTTCCTGGTAAACACTGGTGGCCAAGAGAAACTCTTCCATTCTTTCAGTCAATTGCAACTTGTGCATTTATTTACCTGCATTCCTTCCATAATGTATAATAATTCTTCTGTTGTGCCTGGAACATGTGCATTGAGGACCCAGTCAATAGCCCTTTGCAAATCAGCAGGAGTCTTTCATTTAGAAAAACGTGTTTTACTGAAAGCAGATAAGAATTCCCATGTACAAATTTAATTGCTCTGGAAAAGTTCATTCCCAATAGCAGGTCTTAGTCTGAGAATCTGGACCCTCGCTGAGGCTCTTTACCCCAAACAGGTCACTTTTGGATACATAATTCATTTTCAGTCCACTTTAATATATTATGGAGATTTTATGGTAGAACTTGTGCCTCATTTATGTGGGAATGGAGACACCTGGACTGCGATGTGCCTATCTACATAGCAATTTTTCCAAGATTAAAATTTAATTGAGTCAATTATTCTTCCCATGCACTCCCACGGAAGAAAAGGTTACGCTAAATTTAAATAAGCTCTGTTGATCCCTGCATTATTCATTCAGTCATTGGCATATGGCTGCCTGGTAATGTATGGTCCTGAACATTACCTAGAGGTTCACCAATGAGCCTGACTCCCCAGCAAATCTGTAATTAATCTAGCCAGTGTTTCTAATACATGACAGTCATGGGAGGATTGTAATGGCCTGCAAAGAGCTAAAGTAAGACCCAGACCCACTGACAGGGGATGGCAGGGAGGGGATGCAAAGAGGGCAACTACCCTGGGACCTGGTGATTCAAAAGGGCACAGGGCTTCCAACCACTACTGTTGCTACTGCTAGAGCTGTGGGTCCTTAAAATGGCCACCAGAGTGCCAACTGGTGAGCTCTGGGTGGTCTGAGGGCTGCCTGTGAAGGGAGGGTATGGTATAGCACGGTGTGCTCCAGACAGCTCTGAGGGCCAGCTACTCTCAGGTCCTCCACATCCGCCAAGGCCCCACCACTTCTGAGAACATGTAGCCAGCTCCCCACTCCACGCACACACACCTTTCCTGGAGGGCTGGGAAGACAGTCCACTTGCCTGTTCAGGACCCAGTTTTTTCATGTGACCCATCCAACACCCATCAATTTTCCCTCCCTCTTGGCCTGGGCTGTATTCAAGCTGAAGACCTATAAGTGATAGGTTCCGCGACTCATTCTGGTGGCTCCTTTACTTACTTATTTAGTAGCCATGGTTAAAGCGCCCTCTTCTGGAGCGGCTAGTAACGCTTGTTTCTCCTTTCTGAATAGGTTCCCAGCAAGAGTTTCCAAGGAGACCTTTGATTCTCAGTCCCATTTTCAAAGGAACATTGGGTCCATCTACACTGCAAAAATCATTCTCCACGCGGAGGCTCAGAGCCTGGGTCGAATGACTCAGGCTGGCAGGGCTTGCACGAAGGGGCTAAGTGTAGTAGGGTGGAGATCCCCACTCAGGAAAGAAGGCAGGTTCTGAGCAGGGGTCCCTCTAATTTCTTCCATCTGTGGGTGGAATAATTTGTATTATGAGCACCAATGTATGTGTGGACGTAAACCACCGATAGCAACGTATGCTGCTGGCTGTGAGCAACAGTGTGTGCTCTGCTAAGCAGCTAGGCAGCGCCTGAATCTCTCTTGGGTGGCCACTCGAGCACTCACAAACACTGCCCTAGACACTCATAGACCTTCTAAACCAGTTCCTAAGGCCTTGCACTACTGAGCAGAGTTACACTTAAATACCTTTAAAAATCTGCTCCTTGGAAACCTAAATTTCCTTCCAAATCAGTGGCGTACACAGCAACGTACACCCAGGGTTTGAACTCAAGCTCAAACCTGACCCCCTGCATTCTACAAACAAATCATGCGAACCTGGGGCAGAGCGCAAGGCGGGGTGGGGGTGGAAATCTGACCATGCTGGGAACAAGTGGTCCAGAACTATTGTTTTGCGGTGTGGATGCAGCCTGACTGGACTCTTGCTCTGGCAGCCCACCAAAAGTGTTGTAGAATCCCACAGACTGACTGTCCTTGTCCTCTGGACAGCCAAGTTTGATAGTCAAGTCGTCCCACAGTATTCCATGAACAAATGGTTGCAGTAACTGTTCATTGGGAGGATGCTAGGAAATCAGAGTTTGGGTGATTGGTCTAAATTCTGCACTGTAGAAAAAGGAGCCCCAGCTGGAGACCCAGGGTTCAACAGTTCCTAACCAGGGGTTACAAATGAATGCAGATGCTCAGGTCCGAGACTAACAATAAATTTAGGGTCTCCTACCTCGAATTCTACCAACCCTGGGCTTGTATTGCAGGGTAGACATTTGGGTCTAAGGCAATAGAACATGAGAACATAAAAACCACCACAGTGGGTCAGACCAAAGGTCCATCTAGCGCCTTAACCTTTCTTCCAACGGTGACCAATGTCAGATGCCCCAGAGGGAGTGAACAGCACAGGTAATCATTGAGTGACCCCTCTTCTGTCATGTGCTTTCAGCTTCTGAAGACAGAAGCTAAGGATGCCATTGATGGACTTAACCTCTATGGATTTGTTTAATTCAGCTACAAGAGAGGTTCTCACATTTCTGTAAGTAATCTACCTCCCAGAGGGGCTGCAGATAGATTGCTGGAAGAATTCTTCCATCAACCTAGCACTGAATGCACAGAGGATTACGTCATTTTAGCTTCATTCCTCAGGGGCGTGGATGTAGGTGGGACGATCTAACTTTTCAGGTAGATCTGACCTAGGTCTCTTTTAATGATAGGATTTAGGTTCCTAAGTCACATCAGGACTTCTAAAAATGTGATCTTCCCTCTCATTTGTTATAGGTTACAGCAAGAACCACAATATCAGCTTTCTAAAACCTGCTCTGCCGAGTGTAGCTTTGCACTCAGCGAGAATACATCTTGTATAACCTGGCATGTGCCTTAGCTTGTTATGTATTATGCAATAGTTGAACACCTTTGAGCCAGTGTACAACAAGGTCAAACGTTGCTTGACCTTGCTGCTGCCAAACCTTCCCTTGTTTCTCTCAGTAAAGCTGATCCAAGGAAACAACTCTGGAAAGCTAAAGATATGGAAGACCCACAAAAACCAGACAATTGTGATAATGTATCTCACCTATCACAAATCAAACAGGCATTACAGTCAGTAAACCATGCCTGGCTGCTTAGCACGCCACTCCCAAAAGGGTCATGGAGGGTGCGAGGTGAAGAAGAGAAGAAAGAGGAAGATATCCTGGGGGAAAGCGTAGAAGCTGATTTCCTTTTTGTGCTCTTCATGATAGGTCAAGCTCTTCACTGGGCTCTTATTGCTCCTGCTAGGTTTGTCAGCCACCAAATATTAATGAAAGCACGAGCTTGCTTTAAAAAAAGAGACAGGAGGGAGGTAATGGGAAGATGGAGAAAGATTAGTGATGGAAAGTCACGTAGCAGTTACCCAGGAGCTCAGTTAGCATCTGGAAACCTGTCCGTCATCGTCCGGACCTCCCGAGATTAAAAGGAGAAGGAAAGAAACGAGTGCAGAAGTTATGCTGAGCTGTGCATTGCATCGGTTGGCAGGCTGGCGGGCCTGCCGTGCCACTCCTGAGGGACCTTGCAATCGTTAGTTCGCACTGCAGATGAACAGGCAGGCAGCCTGCCATGTGGTGCCTTGCTAGGAATGACCCCATAGAACGGGGTTGGAATCTTCGCCCCGGTGCCTCCTCACTGGGAATTAGCTCTGACACTCAGCAGGGTGTCCTCTTCCGGCCAGTGTCTCACTCATCTCTCCACTGGCTCTTCTTGGACCTGCATCACTCTCAGAACAGACGTGACCTCTTCGGGACACTGCCCTCCAGCAGGGCTCACCCACTGCTCTGGGTCCCAGCCTAGGAACCCTCCGGTAGCAGCCTTGTCCTGCTCTCCTGGAGTCCTGTGACTCTCCGTTTACTGCCTTCTGGTCGCTGGGCCACTCCCTCCATGACCCTTGCACCCTCCTGGCCCTTGTATCAGGGCCGGCAGTCTGGCCTGTGTCAGGCTGGAGCCTCTCTCTCTGCTCCCCTGAACCTGCCCAGCACTCCTCTGTTCAAGGTGCCTCCTCTCGGGAACCAGTCCTGCTCCCTCCTGGTCAGGACCCATCTGCCCTCTGCTCTGCTGAGTGGCTCCATATAACTGGGCTGCTCCTGCCGTCTGCCCTCTCATTGGCTCTCTACAAGTGTCTCTCTGATTGGCTGGAACTTTTCACCGGCTCACTCCAGCCTGATTTAACCTCTTCTAACCAGAGAATGGCAGCCATCCCACTGCACCCAAGAAAGCAGGGAATGACGGGGGTGTGTATTGACAAAAACAGCATCAGAACCAGAACCACCTTCCAGAATGGGAAGCTGCATTAACAGGAGATTCCATGAATGGCTAAACAAGGGTCTGTTTCCGTTGGAGCAGAAGGTGTAGCCTCCAGCTTGGGTCGATCTACTTGCCCTTAGCTCTGATGGCACTAGTTCACCCAAAATGGAAGTGTCCGGTGTCTCAGATAGACAACCTCACAAGGGTAGGCCTTCACCTGACCCATATTCACGGCCACACTGCTTGTCGCATGCTATTTTGATCACTGCTAGCGTGTGGTTGTCCACCCAAACTGGGAATTAAAGCTCCCAGCTGTACTCAAAGGTGAGATTTCTCTGTGAGCACTGACTACATAGGACACGGTGTGATCATGATGGAAGCAGGTTCTTGATATCTGCAAACCCCCCAGGGGTGTTCAAATGGACAAGGGGTCACGTTTGCCTTGAAGTCACACAGATTGAAAGCCTGATAGGGCTGTACATCTGGGATGACTTGACGTTCCTTATAACAGGGCTTCATAACAGCTATTCTTCACACAAATCATCCCTAAAATCACATCTAGGCAGGGTGGGGAAAACATCAGGAGCCCCTCGTGACCACCATGCAACCTGAGCTGCAGGTGTCTTCTTGAAAGATTGCTGAACCCTACTGGCTGCAGAAGAAGCTCACTTATACAACCCCCACAGGTTCCCACTTCTCTTCTTGTCTTCCCTGAGGCTCACCCTGGGGTGGCTCCCTTCTCCCAGCAGCATTTAGCATCCAGATGAGCAAGACATGGGTTAGAGCTGCCAGACAGCAGGAGCAGCAGTGAAAAATAAACATGCCAAGGGTCCACAAAGGGGAAATCTCCGTGACAAGGGCAAAAGACGCTGGAAGAAAGAAGGACCAAAGGTGGGAGAGAGCAGCTGCTAAGTCAGGAGTAGTTGCTGCATGCGATGGAATAGGAGAAATCGATCTAGCTGGGCATTTTAAGGAGGGCTCAAAGGGAGGGAACCACTGATGGAATTAGCTATCAGTATGGATCAGGGACCTTCTCTGTAGTGGGTCAATTACCCTGCTCCTTTGATGGAGGCCCATCTGTCCAGGCAGCCATGTTGCAATGGTTTCCATGGGGAAAAGCAAAGAAAAGTCATTTAACATCAGACCTCATGGACAACATCCTGTCCGGGTGCCCTCTTTTGCATTTCCTCAGCTGCACTCCAGATATTTGTCAGGGTGGGAGACCTGTTGCATGAGTTTAGATGGAGGAAAAAAGGGCCAGTGGTATTAACTTAACCCAGCCACTGTCCGACAGCAAACAAGATTTGGGATAGGATATGCAGAGAGGTTAGGCGGCTAAATTCCATGGCAAATACAACACTGAAAAACATTTTACTAAAGAGAAAGAAAAGAGAAGAAAACCTTAAAGCACTTGAAAAATAAAAAATTCATCAAGGGTTTAGTTTCTTGTTCCCTTTGCTGAAAGGAGTTTTAGGGAGTTTTAAGAAGAAAAAAGCCCTTACTTGGCAATCCCTTAGAGGCATTAATGATAGCAATATCTGTCCTTTTGGGGGAAGAGACAAAGTTAGTGCCAGGAATAAATGCCTGTAAAGGGTTAAAACCAGAGGGAGTGGGTTTGCTGTTGGGATGAGAGGGGTCTTTCTTTTGTGTGGCTGGAGGAGAAAGGCAGAGGTGTTTAATCCTGAGCAGGCTTAATGACTCCAGTAAATGTCCAGGCCACAAGATCTGGGCATAGAGATATGTAAGTAGAAAGGAAATGTTTAGTCAGATGCGCTCAGGTTCTGTTTTATTTTGGGTGTGGTGAAGGACTTCTCAGGCTGGCTGATGTACCACCCCTCCCCGCCTCAATGCCCAATGCACTGTAGCTTGTGAACTGAATCCCAGGGAAGTGATTCTCTGTGCTTTCACCTACCTTTTTTGCTAAAGTTGCTCTGTAGCACCTAGCAACCAAGTAGCTTTATAACTTTCCTTGCATACATTATCTTTTGGTTTGTTAATGAATATTTTTGTTTGTTTGTTTAAAGGCAATGATTTGGCTCCTGTGTCCTAGAGAAGGGTCTGTGTATATTCATGCCTAAGACTGAAAGGTCAACCATCACACTGCAGCTTCTTTTCTTCCTCTTTGTTTCCATGCTCTCTCCTAAGGGAAAGTTAAGAGCTTGGGGTTATCCCACAGGAGGACATCCCAAGAGTGTCTGCCTGGGTCTTAAAGGGGGGTTTTCTCATTGGGTGGTGGCAGCTACCTCCCAGGGTCAGGGAATCTGTGACCTTGGGAAGCTTTTGTTCAGAAGTCTATGGAGGCAAAGTATTTTTAAGGGCTCTTGTGAGCCGCCCCACCCCCTGCACTCGGAGTGTCAGGGTGGGATCAGCCTTGACAGTGAGTTGAGCTGGCCTGGAGCAGTTGCTGTTTTAGTCTGAACTTGCTCCATCCCAGGCAGTGTTTTAGAGTCAACTGAGACCAGTAGACCTGGCAGTATCAACTGGGTCCTTCGCTCTGGTCTCCTCTCTCAGGATTAGCATGACGAAGACCTGGGCCCCAGAGATGGCCAACGTGGCAGCCAGGATCGTAATACTCACCTCAGGAGCCAATTTCTCTCTCCAAAGTCCCTCTGTTTTTAAGGGCCCTTAATGGCCTGGGGAATGGACCAGTCCACCCACTTCTTTCGTCCACCAGTTCAGCCTAGTTTCCAACTCGCTAGTTCTGAGTCACTGATTGTTTGTTCCATGCTTCTATTTACCAAGCAGGAGCTCTGCTCAGTCCTTGGGTTATATCTGTGGACCTTTTGCTTTGGACTCGTTCAGGCTGGCTGTCTAGTTCCCATCTGCATTTATTATCCTGACATCTTATGAACTGCCAGGTACTTTCTTCAGTTGCGCTTGCAAAGAGGGGACATTCGTAGGCCCGGTTAGCACGACAGACCCCACTCCCTAACCATACACCTGGAAAGCTGCCTGGAGACTGTCTGTGCTCTGCTTGGGAAACTCAACTCAAACACATGCGACAGTCCCATCAGCCTGTGCTGGAGATGCTAATAAATAATTGATGGTGGATCCCGAAGGAGATAGTGTCACCACCACCTGTCAAGCTGCAGACATTCAGGAAGGTTTTTTAATCACCTGAAAGCTATGAAAATCAAAGACGGCCTGTCTCCTCTGCCGACAGTGACGGATGCATCACTGCACGCACCACCACATGGAAGCAAAGGTCTGGCCTCTGAGCGGGAATCTGTGCTCTTGTTCTTACTGCGTGGGTGGGAGTTTGGAGGGGGTGGCTTTGCCAAGGGATACAAGTGGCCTTTTCCCTTCCCATGTTCTCTGTGGGTAGTTGCGGATTTTGTGTCCCAGCTGGTGCATTCCGCAGCTTTCTAATCATCCCGATGACAGAGACCTCATCAAACCAGATCAGAACTGCGAGCTGCAGACTCCAGTAGGCTGGCTGATTCTCCCACACTGAAACGAAAGGCACTTCCGCCATGGACTGCAAGGAGCCCGCTCACCGGATTCTACCAATCAAGCATGAGAGTTGCTCCCTGCAGACCTCTGGAAGAACCGCTTCATTGTCCTCCTTCAAATACCTCCCTAAAACTCACCTTTTTTGTGACACTGACAAGAAGTTTGACAATGGGCAGCTGGTCTGCTATCAGCCGAACAGTGTCTCATTATTTCCTTGTGCCCCTCCCTCAGCCTGCTTGTATCCACTGTGGCAGATCACAGTCTGCAGCTGACAGGTGCCTGGGGAAGGGGGGACATTTTGGGCATTGGAGGAACGCCTTTTTGTTCCCCTTGTAACTTCCCAGAGGGCGCAGTCCTACAGGCTGCATAGGCAGCTGGTGCCCTTCAAGGGTCAGCCAGCGTCAGGCTGTAACTGAAGCACTTGGGCCCAACAAAGGCCTTCAGGATTTTCTATAAAAGGTTTTCCTGGGGCAGCAGGAGGGGAGGGGCATGGTGCCCAGAGAGAGCACAGCTGGAGGTGTGGAGAGTGGAGACCAGACCAGACCAGACCAGAGCAGCACAGGAGCACAGTATTGGGGGAAAGATACCATATTAGAGGCCCAACTTAAATGTATACCCCAAATTAAAAAACACAGTAGGAGACCTAAAAAAGAGCCACCATGGCTTAACAACCATGTAAAAGAGGCAGTGAGAGATAAAAAGGAATCTTTTAAAAAGTGGAAGTCAAATCCTAGTGTTTAAAATAGAAAGGAACATAAACGCTGCCAAATTAAATTGTAAAAATGCAATAAGAAAAGCCAAAAAACTTTTTGAGGAACAGTGAGCCATAAATTCAAAAAACAATAGTAAAACGCTTTTAAGTACATTAGAAGCAGGAAGCCTGCTAAAAAAGCAGTGGGGCCCCTGGACGATAAAGACATAAAAGGAGCAATCAAGGAAGATAATGCCATTGCGGAAAAACTAAATGATTTCTTTGCTTCAGTCTTCACAGCTGAGGATGTTAGAGAGATTCCCAAATCTGAGCCGTTCTTTATAGGTAACAAATCTGAAGAACTGTCCGAGATTGAAGTGTCATTAGAGGAGGTTTTGGAACTAATTGATAAGCTAAACAGTCACAAGTCTCCAGGACCGGATGGTATTCACCCAAGGGTTCTGAAAGAACTCAAATGTGAAATTATGGAACTATTAACGGTGGTTTGTAACCTATCCTTTAAATCAGCTTTGGTACCCAATGATTGGAAGACAGCTAATATGACATCAGTATTTAAAAAGGGCTCTCAAGGAGACCCTAGCAATTATAGACCGGTAAGTCTAACGTCAGTACCGGGCAAATTAGTAGAAACAATAGTAAAGAATAAAATTGTCAGACATGTAGAGGAACATGATTTGTTGAGCAAAAGTCAACATGGTTTCTGTAAAGGAAAGTTGTGTCTTACTAATCTATTACAGTTCTTTGAAGGGGTTAACAAGCAAGCGGACAGGGGGGATCCAGTGGACATAGTATTTCCAGAAAGCCTTTGACGTGGTCCCTCACCAAATGCTCTTACGTAAATTAGGTGGTCATGGGATAGGAGGACAGATCCTTTCATGGACTGGGAACTGGTTAAAAGACAGGAAACAA
This sequence comes from Carettochelys insculpta, assembly GCF_033958435.1. Lineage (NCBI taxonomy): Eukaryota > Metazoa > Chordata > Testudines > Carettochelyidae > Carettochelys > Carettochelys insculpta. The sequence continues at coordinate 70,709,465 of NC_134144.1, forward strand.
AGGGTAGGAATAAATGGTAAATTTTCACAATGGAGGGAGGTAACTAGTGGCGTTCGCCAAGGGTCAGTCCTGGGACCAATCTTGTTCAACTTATTCATCAATGATCTAGAGAAAGGGGTAAGCAGTGAGGTGGCAAAGTTTGCAGATGACACCAAACTGTTCAGGATAGTCAAAACCCAAGCAGACTGTGAAGAACTTCAAAAAGATCTCAGCAAACTGAGTGATTGGGCAGCAAAATGGCAAATGAAATTTAATGTTGGTAAGTGTAAGGTAGTGCACATTGGGAAAAATAACCCCAATTATACATACAATATAATGGGGGCAAATTTAGCTACAACAGATCAGGAAAGGGATCTTGGAATTATAGAGGATAGTTCTCTGAAAACATCCACGCAGTGTGCAGCGGCAGTCAGTAAAGCAAATAGGATGATAGGAATAATTAAAAAAGGGATAGAAAATAAGACTAAGAATATCTTACTTCCCCTATATAAAACTATGGTACGCCCACATCTTGAGTACTGCGTGCAGATGTGGTCTCCTCACCTCAGAAAAGATATATTGGCATTAGAAAAGGGCAACTAAAATGATGAAGGGTTTGGAACGGGCCCCATATGAGGAGAGGCTAGAGAGACTGGGACTTTTCAGTCTAGAAAAGAGGAGACTGAGGGGCGATATGATAGAGGTATATAAAATCATGAATGGTGTGGAGAAAGTGAATACAGAAAAGTTATTTACTTGTTCCCATAATATAAGAACTAGAGGACACCAATTGAGATTAATGGGTAGCAGGTTCAAAACTAATAAAAGAAAGTTTTTCTTCACACAGCGCACAGTCAACCTGTGGAACTCCTTGCCAGAGGACGCTGTGAAGGCCAGGACTCTAACAAAGTTTAAAAAGGAGCTCAATAAATATTTGGAGGTTAGGTCCATAGATGGCTATTAGCAAGGGGTAAGGTATGGTGCGTAGCCTTTTGTCGAAGGCGGGAGATGGATGGCAGGAGCCAAATTGCTTGATCATTGTCTTCGGTTCACCTCCTCTGGGGCACCTGGCATTGGCTACTGTCGGCAGACAGGATACTGGGCTAGATGGACCTTTGGTCTGACCCAGTATGGCCATTCTTATGTTCTTATGAAAGATCCCAGAAGGTAGTGGTGGGGTGAAAAGGCCCGGGGAAAGGGAGCTGTCGTAGGGCAGGAGCAAAAAGTTCCACTGGCTCCCTCCTTGCCTAGGGTCCCTGGGCCAGAGTCCAGGGCAGTGGGTGGGACTGGACACCCCCGACCACTCTCCCTGGTAGAGCTGACCAACTGGAGCAGCTCGGGGCGGGAGGAGAGGGGAACCTCCTCCACCCCAAATGCAGACTGGCCTGTGATGAACATGGCTCAGTAAAGGGAGACCCTTGCCTTCAGGAAGTCCCAGGGCAATGAAGGGAGCCTCTCTGAGGCCCACAAGGAGCCACCTGGAAGTGCAGGACCCTTTAGGGACAGTCGAGGGGTCTGTCACACCAACTGTTGTCTTTTGTCTTATGCTTATGACGTGTGTTCCTCAGGCCAGGGTCTATCTTTTTGTGTGTGTACAGCACCTAGCGTAATGGGATTCTGGTCCATGGCAGGCATGCCTATGCATGACTGTAATTCACCTAATCAACATAAACCATAATTTTTACTAGTGATTAGAGCTCTTAACATGCTCAGATTTCACAGCCTCTTCCTCTGATGCCTTGTGTCACTTAAGGTTTCCCTACCTATAAAACTGGGGAGATAATACTCACAGATTAGTTCTTCAGAGCTCAGCTACTGACAAAGACAAGGAGAGGTGAAGATGCTCTACATTTCATTGGGGCTGGATTTGATGTCTTCTCTGGGTCCCTTCCAGCCTTACATTTTGATGCTTCTGGGATGAAGGCCCCACTCCAGCAAAGCAATTAAGCATCTTGATTTCAAGCACCTGGCAATCTCATACATCTAAATGTAACTTTTCACAGTAAGCCAGGCTGTGCTGGATCAGACCTCTTCTACTTTGCTGCAGCTGCGAAGTAACCTAGCGACATAAAGTGGTTCTCTAAAGTGACAGGGAAACGCAATTTAAATGAGAATTATTTGAATGTGGATGTCATTGTCCTGCACTGCAAGTTCCAAGCCAGCCGGAGTGGCACCTTTTATTTTCGCTAATGCAGCCATGGAGCAAATACTGCCCTCCTTTCCCCAGTGATGTCGTCAGTTTCCACCATATGTTTTTGTATTTTAAAAGGCCACCTTCATAACTCAGAGCATCCCACGCACCTTGTACTTACCAAAGCGAACTCCCAAGAGGTTTTGAATTTATCTTCTTTTACGACTAATAGATCCTTTGTTTCAAAACCCTGCCCTGCACTCTACAGGATAAGGGGAAATATTGCAGCTGGAGAATGCTTTATAGGAAGGAAACTTCCATGATCTCTGCAAGCATAAATACTCCGGATGTGGTCTATGGCCTCTCCCTCCTTTCAGCTCTGTGCAAAATCTTTTGCTTCAAATTTAGCAGAAAGTCATCTTTAATGCAAAGGGTAACTTGGCAGGACTTTTTCTGCTGACAGATATCTCCCAGCTTCTTCTTGTTTTCTGCACTGATTTAAAGCTGCTTTCACCGGTCAAATTTAAAAGTATCTCCTCCCAAGACAAGAGCAAATAAGGCAAGTGGGGGTGGGGGCGGGAACAGCTGAGTTATATAGCACCAGCTGTCTCTCTGTGACCCACAGCCAAGGACGCTGTATCATTACGATGGATGCTTTCTCGTTGTATATTTGGTGATTCATTGGGGAAACAGGGAATCTTCTGTGTTGGAAGGTTTTGCTCTCTGGACTTGTTTCTGCTTTCTCCCCTTCATCAGGTTCTGAAGCATGTAAAATAGACATATTACACACTTGTGTATGTACCTGCCATGAGGCATTTGCCCCTAGCTGACTTGGGTCGATTTTCTGAGCAGTCTACACCAGTTCCACTGACTTTAAGGGCTCCTAAGGTTGACTTTTGAACTCCTACTTTTCACAATGATTAACACGAAATTCAGCCTTGAGTGGCTGATATTAGGGTAGTGCAGATGGAGCATTATGAAACTCGATGTTCTTTGTCCCCCTGGAGGTGACCCACAGTGCCCCAATGTGACCACTCTGGCCAGCACTTTCATCTCCACTGCTCTCCAAGGCTACGTCTACACGTGCAGCCAACATCGAAATAGTCTATTTCGATGAATAACGTCTACACATCCTCCAGGGCCGGCAACGTCGATGTTCAACTTCGACGTTGCTCAGCCCAACATCGAAATAGGTGCAGCGAGGGAACGTCTACACGTCAAAGTAGCACACATCAAAATAGGGATGCCAGGCACAGCTGCAGACAGGGTCACAGGGCGGACTCAACAGCAAGCCGCTCCCTTAAAGGGCCCCTCCCAGACACAGTTGTACTAAACAACACAAGATCCACAGAGCTGACAACTGGTTGCAGACCCTGTGCCTGCAGCATAGATCCCCAGCTGCCGCAGAAGCAGCCAGAAGCCCTGGGCTAAGGGCTGCTGCCCACGGTGACCATAGAGCCCCGCAGGGGCTGGAGAGAGAGCATCTCTCAACCCCCCAGCTGATGGCCGCCATGGAGGACCCAGCAATTTCGACGTTGCGGGACGCAGATCGTCTACACGGTCCCTACTTCGACGTTGAACGTCGAAGTAGGGCGCTATTCCTATCTCCTCATGAGGTTAGCGACTTCGACGTCTCGCCGCCTAACGTCGAAGTTAACTTCGAAATAGCGCCCGACGCTTGTAGACGCGACGGGCGCTATTTCGAAGTTGGTGCCGCTACTTCGAAGTGGCGTGCACGTGTAGACGCAGCTCAAGTGAGCAGGAGATGCCCTGGGAAAGTTTGAATTTCACTTCCTGTTTGGCAAACAGCTTGCACAGCTTGGATACGGATGGTCATGGAGTCCTTGGGCTGACCCTTACTTCCAGCCGCAGCTTGTTGTTTCAGGTCCAGATCTCTCAGGCATGGAAATAACGAGTGGAATTCTTTCATAGTGAGGAAGGGGTTTGTCCATCATGGACAAGTCAAGGATTCTGCCTGCAGCATCTCTTGAGGTCTAAGGGACAAACGATTCAGAAGCAAGGGGGCACTGTGCCATGTTAAGTTCAGCTAACCACCACCACCTGAGCTAGGGGGAGAAACCCTCTGAATCCTTTGCCCCAGCCCTTTCAGCATCAAACAGCCAGAGCCACGCATGGAGAAGTGGTTGGGAAAAGATGGAGAACATCACAGAATGAACATTCCCTGCTTATTCAGGTACCGGCCACCTGTGCCCACACAGCGTGCAGTATGGGAAGCTTTTTCATTTGCTAATGGATGCTGTGCATTGTGGGTTTTAACATAGCCCATGATCCCATTTCAGCTGAGTCACCAGAATGTATTTATCATCTATTTAATTCTGTGGTTCTGTGATACTTTCGCACAAGCAGCCTCTTCTGTGCTAGCTCCCAGGCGAAAGGCCCTCCTGCGAAGGCAGACACCTCACTGATGGGGAAATCACACTGGTAATCTGGTCCCCAGAAGCAGGCTGCAGGGAGTCATTGCAGGGATGGCAGTGGTGAAATGGATGCGCCAGGAGGCATTTTTGTTTTTCACAGCCTGCCAGGAGCCAGCCAGTGACACCTGGTGCTAGGCAGCATGGAGACCGTCATTCAGGAATCATGCTCGACTCAGCAGAGCAGTCCCTCTGTACGTGGAATAAGGACTAGGGACAAGTATCAGCAGGTAACCCTCAGGTTGCGAGATTCACAGAGGGGCAAGTGTAGATTTCTGCTAAAACGCCAGTGCTCTGGCCCCAGACTTCCCCTCTGTCCCTCCCTGCGGCTCCTCCATGTAGGAGAGGTGGGTCTATGCAGGCTGGCCCCTCTCCAGGTGACAACATCTCCACAGCTCCCATTGGCCAGGAACTGTGGCCAATAGAAGCTGCAGGGGCCGTGCCTGCAGGCGGGGGCAGGATGTGGAGCTTCCTGCCCCACCAGGAGCCACAGGGAGGGATGCGCTGATATCTTCCACAAGCAGGGAGCCTGCCTTAGTCCCACTGCACCACCAACCCAGAGCCACCCACCGGAAACACTGTCCAGACATCACCCACGTCCTTTCCTGCACCTGCCCTGAACCTGCCGCTACACTCAAACTCCCTCCCAGAGCCCGCAACCGCTGCTGCACCCAAACCACTGCGCCAGGCTGAGCCCAGAGCCACCTCCCACACGCCAGACCATGAAATCAGAAATCTGAGTCCCTCCCAGCTCTCTTCTCAATGATACGCGTGTAAGAATTTTCTACCACCGGGACAACTGTGGTTTTCGCCCTCCTTCAGTCTCACGATGGGCTGATCTGTTTTTGCTGAAACTTAAAAACACTCCAGCTGAGGCCCAGCATGGAAAACGTCAGCCCCTGTGGCTAATTGGTCAAGATGGTAAACCACCAAAAACATGGTGTAGTAAAGGAAAGGGTGAGGCCACAAAGCACAGGTTCGACCTCTGTGGTCAGGACTTCCATAGTCCAGCAATATCAGTGGTCTCCAGCTTCCCCCTGGGTGCTCCTTCTCTGGAGCACTCATGGGGACAAGCCAGATCGCATGCTCAGCACCTCCTCCCTGGCCCTCCCAGAGTGCTGCAAAGAGCTCATTCACACGGCTCAAGCTCAGGTAGGGAGGCACAGGAAGGAGTGGGAATGGAGGGGAGAGGCAGGGTGGCTATGGCGCCCCTTGCTGGCAGCGGGGACCAGGGACACGCCTGGTGGCCAAGGGGCTTGGTGCTCCCCTGCAGGGCTGTGCTCCTGGCCCACAGCCGCAAGATTTCATAGCCACCCACCTCTTCTCCCAAACGCCCCCTCACTGTCCTTGCTTGGGGAGCCAACACTGACCTCACCTGGTCTGGCAGATTGCCTGGTCTGGGATCAGCCAGGCCCCAAGGGTGCTGGACCAGAGAGGTACAACCTGTATCATCTCCACCTGTAGTTAACGTCTGTACTCTGATTACCTCTCTCTCTCTTCCATTCAGCTCAGCTCGAGTTCCCTTGACACAGCACACCTAGCTATTTTTCCTGTACCTGTAAGTAACCAGGAGGCTGGGTGTTTCAATCCCATGCCATCTCTCCTAAGTAGATCAGAAAATAGTACTTCAGGTCTCTAGTCCATAATCATCATAAAGAAACATAATTCAGCCTTCATACTCAGTAAGTGCAGATGAGATTTACTGGAATTCCAAGGTGGCTTTAGGTACATGCTGGGAACAAAAGCCATGGCTTGAATACTTTTTCTGAAGGATATACACCTTCACCTTTGGAGAAGTGAGATGTTAACAGCAACAAAAAGTAGACAAATAAAGGAGAAGCACTCTTTGCTTAAAGTCATATATTTAATGGGGAACGTAATTATCCATAGGTCTTTCTCCATCACTCACAATTTTTCAATAACAGTAGGATGTTTTGCTCTAAAAGACCTACTCTGGGAATTACTTGGTGGACTTATGCAGGAGGTCAGATGTGGTCCATTTTGGCCTTGAAATTTATTACTTTCTAAACTTTTTGTCAGCAGACACAGTATTGTGTCAGTGTTAAAGCAACCTGGTTAATTTTCTAAGAAAGGAAGATAAGTCGATCGCCCATGCCATGGATAATAACAGTGAGCACATTTGAGAGACTCCTAGTTAATCTTCTGGCTCGTCACTTTCTCTTCAGCCCTGGAGGAGGATCACAGCATTAAATCTTTCAGCAGACAAGGTCAGTTTCCCCAGGAAATAGGACAGAATGAGAAGTGTGCAGGGCTCTGCTTCCCTTCCACAAACCTCAGACATAATTTCCAGTTGCTGGGTTGTATTTTGGTTTTGTTTTACTCTTGTGGCAGCTCTGAACACAATCACAAAAATGAGAAGATGATTGACTGGGCCTCTCCTTCCTTTCCATTTACTTCCAGATTGGGAAGCCATGTTATATGGACCGAGTAAACACAATTCTTCTGCACCTTGGTGGAGGGCTAGTCCCAGTCCCAGATTTACCCCGGTGACTTCATTGAAGTCAAGGCCCTCATCCAGCAAGGATTTACATAGATGCATAACTTCGTGCACTGTGAGCAGCTCCATTTTCCCCCACTGTAATGCTGGATAATGTTCTTTCTCTCTCTTCCTCCTTAAGAAAGTGTGCCAATCCGTCCGATCACACAACTCATCACAGGGTAAAGCGCTACATGTTGAATCGCTCTTGTCCAGCACTCTCTTGTCCGATAACATCCGTAACCCAGCACAATTTTAGTTACCCGGACAACCACTTATCGTGGGTGTGGCCAAGTTTCCCACAGTCCCATGAAGGGTGTTTGCAACCAGCAGTCCTGGATCTCAGTGTTCAGTACTGTTATATGGCCGTAATTTACCCCTAAATGTCTTCTAAATCCCAGTAAGCAGTGGAAGTGTTGGTAATGTACTAGACAATATTGACCTCCCATGGTCAAGCAAATCCTCTTGATGGGCACTGGTCAGGTCCCCAGGGTGCCAGACTAGAGTGGTTCAACCTGTAAATGACTTCAGCAGAGATGATGATAAATTGCTAAAAGACTTGCAAATTACTGAAGACTGAAAAAATAAAAACAGTATAATTCAATATTAGGCACTGACCCAATTATCTCTTTTTAATATACACATCAGAACTTTTTCCTGCCTGGCGATGTTCTCTGTAAGCAGCAGATTCAAATGCCTTCCAGCTAATTAGCAGAGTGCTCACAGCCACCCACAGTGGGCAGCCTGTATTTCTATTAGTGGTGCACATCTGTGCATGCCTTGGTGCACATAACAAAATTTATTCCACCCATGGATGGAAAAAGTAAGGCGGGGGACATTGTGGCTGGGTATGCATCAGTGCATCATATAATGTTTTTCTTTACAATTCATTGGTTTTACCGCTCCTCTTTTGAAGTCCTAATATATTCTATTCATATTTCCTTGCTTATTAATCATTTTAATAAACAGGAATCCACGATCACTACTTCCTAAAAGACTGTGTCTACGAGGAACCCGAGGGGTAGTGGAGCTTCCTGGTAACTTTACCAAAGCTTCCAAGAACTGGAACGCTTGTTTCATCTGTAGCAAATTACTTAAACTTTATAGGACAGAATGAAAGGTCTGTTTCTGGAACTGCCTGATGATAAGTTCTGAGCTAACAAAAACAGAAGAAAATGATGATCGTGATAAATTTGATAGCTTAATATCATTTGCCTAGAAGAGCATATGGCCTAAAATGACAGGAAAGAGTGTTATCTGCATTGTGCAGATGGGGAAGTGAGGCCCAGGGAGATTAAATGATTTACCCAATGTACAATAGGAAGTGGGTGTCAGGGCTGGGAACTGAATGCAAATTTTCTTTCTCTCAAGTACCTAAACAGGTGTCACAAAGAGGAGAGAGCAAAATTCTTCTCCTTAGCCTCTGACAATAGCATAAGAGGAAATGGGCTTAAATTGCAGCAAGGGAGGTTTAGGTTGGACGTTAGGAAACATTTCCTGTCAGGGTGGTTAAATGCTGGAATAAATTGCCTGGGGTGGTTGTAGAACCTCCATCATTGTGTATATTTAAGAACAGGTTGGATAAATACCGAAAAGGGACAATATACATGGTGCTTGGTCCTGCCGTCAGGACAGGGGACTGGACTTGATGACCTCTTGAGGGCTCTTCCAGTTCTAGTGTTCCATGAGTCTGTGATTCTCTAATTTCATGAGTCTCCAGCACCCCAGCACTTTACCACAAAGTACAATTCCTCCGAAGTGGAATAGGGATTCTTTTAATAGTTTGCACCTATGAGCTCACCATTTAGCATAGGCAGCAGATTTTGCAGCTGCTAACCTCAACAAACTCATTGAAATGCGAAGTGCTGTGAACCTGGGTCAATCCCTTATTTCCTAGGACCAGTATTTTGTGCTTCCAATAGATTAAAAATGTAGAGCTGCTAATACCCTGTTCCTGGCTCACTGTTGCTCTTCATGCCCTCATTCAGAGCTGCAAAGCCCAAGCAAGAGGATTTAGAAGCTAAAAACACTTGAAGACAAACAAAAAATAGGTTTAACACTGCATTAAGAAGTTACTTGGTGAAACAAGATGATGGCTATGAAGCAAGACAGACGGCATTCATTGCTTAAATGCACAGCCTAACAAGTGTTTTTATCTTTTGAGTACAAAGTAAACTCGCAGCTTAGGCTACCTCTAGGGTGCATCTACACTCGCCGGCTACTTCGAAGTAGCCGGCACAACGTCGAAACAGCATGCGTCACATCTACACACGCCGGGTGCTATTTTGATGTTGAAATCTACGTTAGGCGGTGAGACATCGAAATCACTATTCCTATCTGAAGATGGGAATAGTTCCCTACTTCAACGTTCAACGTCGAAGTAGGGCGTGTGTAGATGATCCGTGTCCCACTATTTCAAAATAGCTGGGTCCTCCATGGTGGCCATCAGCTGAGGGGTTGAGAGACGCTCTGTCCAGCCCCTGCAGGGCTCTATGGTCACTGCATACAGCAGCCCTTAGCCTAGGACTTTTGGTTGCTGCTGCTGCTGCTGCTGCAGCTGGGGGGTCCATGCTGCGTGCACGGGGTCTGCAACCAGTTGTCGGCTCTGCAGACCTCGTGCTGTGCAGGCCGAGTGTGTCTGGGAGGGGCCCTTTAAGGGAGTGGCTTGCTGTTGCCCCAGAATGGCTAGTCCACTCCACCCTGTGACCCTGTCCGCAAGCTTTCCTAGGCCCCTTATTCCAATCGGGGCTGCTTTTGTGTGTAGACACTCCCCTGCGGGGCCCATTTCAATGTAGCGCTTTCCTACATTGACGTTGAACATCAACGGCACCAGCCCCGGCAGATGTGTGGATGCAACGTGTCGAAATAGCTTATTTTGATTTTGCTACATCAAAATAAGCTCTTTCGATGTAGCGTCCCAGTGTAGACGTAGCCCTAGTGTGCAGGCTTCTGTTGACAGACTTTTTGTCGACAGAGCGTGCGTCCAGGCTGCAGATGTGCCGGGAGAGATCTGCCAGTCAGGAGCATTCTATCAACATCCCTGTACACCTCATTCCACAAAGAAGAAGGGATGTCTCAACAGAGGGGATTTTCCAACCTTTGGCCCCGTGTGGACAGGCCAAATGTCAGAATAGCCTCTCCAGACAGAACTGTTAGAGAAAGATACGCAAATGTATTGCACAGTTTGCGTATCTTTTGCCGACAGTTCTCTGCAATCTAGACAATCAGAGAATAGCTGTGATTTAAAGTACAGGTTGTTCCTTTGCAAACTTGAACTATTTTCTAGGCTCTGGATATTTTTTGTTCACGTCGGCTATGTCTACACTGCAGAGTTGTTTCTAAGTAAGACATTTTGAAGCAGCTATTTCAAGATATCTTACTTCAAAATAGGACAGCTCCACACAAAATGTATTTTAAAATCACACCCAGCAATTTTGAAATAGCATTTCCAGACACATAGCACTATTTCGAAATAGCGTTATTGGATGCCATCATGCCTTATTTCAAAATAGCACTCTTCCGTGCCTTCTGCAATGAGTGTTACCGATTTTGAAATAAAGCACTCACTAGCTCCAATTTATTTCAAAATAGCAGGTGCTTAGTGTGCAGGCGCACAAAGTTATTAATGCCTATTATTTCAAAATAACTCTGTAGTGTAGACATAGCCTACAGGTGCTGAAAGATGAGCTCACAGTCCAATTAGTCAAAGCCTGTAAGTTCTTTCTCTCCCTAGTTAGTGTCAAATATCCCTCTCCATATATGAGATGTAAAAACTAGAAAATAATACACATGATTTTCATTACGTTTGTGTAACCCCAGAGGCACTGAGACCATGTAATAGGGAGAGGGAAGCCCCTGCTCTAAAGCCTTGGCTAAGAGGCAGCCGGTTTTCAGGACAGAGCACAGGGCTATAACCCCTGAGGTTGTGTGTTCCATCCCAGCTGCTGACACCCCTGCCTGTCAGGGTGAGGTATATCACAGTAGCCTGTAGCATCACAACAGGGCCTGATTGTACTGGCTGTTGTGAAGACATAAGAAGAGACAGTCCCTAATCTACAGGATTACAACGGGAACAGCTCAGGAAACCTGCAAGACTGTGGGAGAGTTAAAAATCTTTCCCTTTCTACACTGGGAACTTTCAACATTTTTAGCAAAATTACAGGGAGAGAGAGCGCCCCTGCAAGACCTGCTCTGCAATAGCCGAGTAATGAAAACATGGGAAGTGGGTAACCCACGCTGGAGAGGCTGCTTTACCTGATTCAGCAGAAAAAATTCAACCTGGGTCCCCCCCATATCCCCTCCCTTCCCTTTCCTGCCACAGCTAGCTAGCAAATCAAAGGGAGGGGAGGACAGTATGGTTTTCTCTAACACCTGATTGAGGTGGGCCATACTCTAAGCATATTCTGCAGCCCTTCATAGCAGTATGGATTATGGCTGAGGGAAGCCCTATTGTTTGATATGTAAAGGGTAGGGTGAGCACATTGACCTATGGCGAATACAGGATACTGGCTCTACCATGTCAGGGCTCCTCGGTAGTGGGGGTTGCTGCCCCATGGTGAGGCACTGGGAAGGGGGGCTACACAGGTTCCCAATGGGGGGAGCAGAGGATGGGGACTGAGCAACCTCATGGGTGAGTGCTGAGAATAGGGCTGTGAGGGGTTCAGGGTGCCCCAGGCTCTGCATCCCATCCGCAGGCAGGAGTGACTCTCACTCAGCAGGAGAACAGTGGGTTTATTAGCCGACAGGGCACAGCATCTTACAGAAGAGTCACAGCAATCAGAGACAGCCAGTCCAATCCACACTGGGGAGAGGAGGCCCCAAGGGGCCCCCCGAGACAGGGGCTTGCCCCCTCCTTTGTTTTTCTTTCTCTCCCAGCCCAGACTAACTGCTTTCCAACTCTCAGTTCCAATTCAAACCCTTCAGGCTCCACCTCCTCCTTTGTCTGCAGTTCAGAGGTGTCACCTGGTCAACTCAGTTACCCTCAGCAGGACCTCCATACCCCCTGTGAGACACACACCCACACGTATCCCCCACAACATCACAAGGGCTTTCACAGCCTCCCAGCAACGGGGAAGAGGGGAAGGAATATGGCAGCTGCCACACAGAGGGGTTTCCCCACATTGGGAGCTGCCTTCCCTAGGTGTTGGAGGTTCCAGGGAATGAGGCAGCCCCCATGGCAGAGCTTGCTGGCAGGGGAGGCTGACATCATGGGGTGCTGAGGAATGAGGCAGCTGCCCCACGATGGAGCTCCCCTGCAGCAGGCACTGCTGCCCCAAGGCAGGGGGCACCAGGGAACTGGGCAGCTGTCCTGCAGTGGGGAGAGGCTGTCCTCCTGAGACACAGGGTACCAGGGAACAAAGCCCCACAAAACACAGGACAATTTGCCCATTTTCTTTAAAAAGTCAGGACATCTCTGAGACAGCTTAAATAAGGGACTGTCCCGGGAAAAACAGGATGGACGGTCACTGGGAGTGGTTCACATCTGGGACCGGGTGGCCTAATGGCTAGCCCCCCTGGCCAGGGCCTGTTGGGTGGGTCTTCAGCCCCATCTGAGAGTCTATGGGTTAAGTCTGGGGCATGGCCCCAAGAATCTAGTTCCCCCTTTGGCAGGAGAGGGGTTCCCTGGGGTGGGGCAGGCTCCCCACTCCCCTCAGTGCCTGGGAGAGGGTCCTGGGCTGTGCCGTCCAGCAGCCAACCAGGTGGCAGCTCTGGCTTGGGGCCTGCTGCCTCAGAGCCAACTCCTGCCTCTTGGCTAGTCAGCCCCGAACTGGGCTGGCTTCCCTCCTTTTATACTCCTCCAAGCCTGACACTGGCCGCAGGTGAACCAGGGTGGGGCTGATTGGGCCAACAGGCCTTGTTTAACCCCTGCTTTGCGTGGCCTCCCTCTCACACTCTTACAGTCACCCTGCTGAAGGGCCAGGCTGTTCTTTTCATTCACTCCTCTTTTTAAAGAGAATCCAACAGCAAAGGTTGAAAATCCCCTCCTAGAGCCATTTCCTGCCCTGACCCATCTCACACACCCAAATTTACCTGTCCACACCCGAGTGCCGGTCACGGAATGGGATTATTAGACATTAATAGAGGCCCCTCTAGGGACTAAAAGATTAACTGGTCCTAATACAGCTCTTGGATGTATGTGAATGGGAGATATGTATTTCTGGTCAGTAGTAGGTGAATCGGCTGCTTTTATGTGAGGCAGGAGTATAAGCCTGACAAGACTTATGATGTATAAATCACATGTTGGATCATGGTGAGCTCTCCATGGTTACAAAGATAACATGGCTTCTTCTCCCCCATTAGCTCAACAATGACAAAGTCACGTAGCATTTAGACTCTTTGGAGCAGGGCTGAGTATATTCATATATGATTTTATAGCATCTAGCACAATAGGTCCTCGTTGTCGTGGAAGATATTGCACGCTAATAACTGGGTCTCATGCACAAAGTATCTCTCTGCTTAGCTGGGTTTTTCAGTGCAGACTAAGGGTGACCCAAGCTCCCCATGGAAATCCCAGCTTTAAACTTTATTTCATCAACCATCACAGGACCAGCCCACCTGAAAGCTGTCCTACAATCAAATGAGAAATCCTCAAGTTTCAATCCCCACCTGCGAAAGTTAGAGCAGCCAGATCCCGTTAGTGATGTCTGGAATAGGGAAAGAACAGAGGGGTTGATATCAAATGTGATTTTCATGGTCTGCTATTAACAGACTGTTAGGCCTATTATTAGTTTAAGATCGCATTTTACATCATTTCAAAATATTTCACAAGGGTTAATGTTCCCTGTCCTTTGCAAAATTCATTCCTACTAGGGGATTATGTGGAAGAAGCTCTACATTTGGATTTTCCGCCATTCTAGAAGCAGCGATGGTTATGAGAAAAGAAGTTCAAAGTCAATTGATCGGAGAAGCCCGGTACGCAATTTGTGCATTTTAATTGTGAGCTTTTATGAAGTTTGCCAGGCCAAAGAGGAATCCAGATGTGAAATTATGACAAAAGGAACCATCCCCAGGTGACTAGGTTTCAGAATTTATGGACCACTGAATATTCTATAGCTCTGGAGGGGTAAAAATGGAATCTTATGATCCCGTGACTAGGTGTGTGTAGATAGATAAATAGATAGATAGATCTCCACAGAGATCTTAGTACAGAATTTTTACCCAGTAGTTTCAGTGCAGGTCGTGATGTGCAAGAAACCTGTGTGTGTGCATGACAGACACATGCATACATGGACAGGTTTGTGTGCACCTGCTCATTCACCTTGCAAGCCCATGACAGCTTCCCAGACTTTTTTTCCAAGATGAGGTTCTTGCAAGTACCTTGACTTAACCTCGTTCCTGGGCCAGCAGCCTTTCCCCTTTGCCAGGAGTTTGGACTTGGCTGATTTCTGAGATAGGGAGCCCAGCCACTTCTTCTGAGACTCCATCCCCTGCTGCCCCTAACTCTGTAATGTGGTACTCAGACTGGCTGTCTCCTTCTAACTGGGGAGGCTTTTAAAGGCCTCCAGCAGGCCTGAAGTGGAGTCAGCTGGCCCCATTCTGCCTGGACCAACTCCCTGCCAGCTGCTCCTTATTGTCCTGCAGTCCTCCACCTTTACGGTTACTATATTTGACCTTTCAGAAAAGATGACACCCCTGAGAGACATTGTATCAGTATCTACCTACTCATGTTGTATTACTGTACTTTATATACTATAACCTGTTCGTACAACATGGGCAGGTAGATACTGATACAGATACACTCCCTCTCAGGGGTGTCCTCTTTTTTATATGATAACCCTATTTAACTAGCACGCCTCTTACCCTTTTGGGGCTGCCTTTTCCCTACTCTTTAGTAGTTTGTGAGGAGTACAGCAGTCGACTGCCAACCTCTGATAGTTTGATTTACTGCGTCCATACTAGGCACACAAAATCAAACCCCAGAAAATTGACCCTGACCAGTGGTGAAGACACACCCTAAGTGGATGATCCTGGTTATTTATAATTTTACCCAACACTTACAAGTATTCTGGTGAGGCCAGGCTACATGCGTTAAATTCCCCTTGGTTGCTTCCATCACCAGTACACACCAGCCTCCATCAGACCACACTGGTGCAATTTATGTGGGAAATCAGTGTCTCAGAAAAGACATATTGGAACGTGATCATGAGGGCTCAGGAGCATGGGGCTGCAGTAGCTCCACAGCGTGCAGTTCTGTTTGTGCCGTCTCCTTGTCCCGACCTCTGAGAGCTGGGAAGTTAACGATTCAGAGGCTCAAGGAACGGTGCCTTTCCGCTCCTTTTCTCTCAGCTCTTCCAAAGAGACCTCCAAGTTCTCGACTGCTGTCCCCTCTGATGTTCCTCTGCTTTCACTCCCTTTCACTGATTTCCCAAACCTTCACTGACATGCGGATGCTTTCCCAGGTGTAAATGCTGACAGCAATCATCCTGAAATACAGTCCTTGTACTGGCAGGTCATTAGATGGTGAATAAAACATGGGTGATAGATAGATATATATAGATAGAGAGATAGATATTGCTTGATCAGCAGCAGGTGTGTTGTCTGCTTTCATGTGAGGCAGGAATGTACGAGTGACAAGACTCATTATGTACAAATCACATGTTGGATCCTGGTGAACTTTCCATGCTTACAAAGATAAAACGGCTGCTTCTCCCTCATTAGCTCAGCACTGACAAAGCACTGCAGGGGCCCTGCGACTACCTGGAAAACATCTGTCTAGATTAAATTTCAGGCAACCTACTGCAAGCCTTTTCATCTGTGGCTTCTTCCCCAATAAAGCCACATATGGGAGGGCAGCCTTAGGTGTCCTGCTTTGTCTGAAACAGCTGCAGCTACAAGCAGCCCCATGTAGAGATTGTCCTTTTAATAGGGATGTGCCCCACAACAGGAGGAAAGTCTCCCATCTCCATTTGGCCAGGTCATAAACTCGGATATAAGCAGATTCCACCACCACTGGGAACTGTGCTGGTTTCCTGTCCCTATTCAGAGAATCGTCTTCATCCCTTCCATCTCCAGCAGTCCCTACTCCCTACCTCACAGGGGTGTTGTGCAGATAAACACACCAGTCTATGAAGCTCTCCGCCACTGTGGCAACTGGGATCTTCACCTTCCTCTTGGTCTTTATTTATTGCACCTTGCCTGAGGGGCCTGAGCCAAAACTGCAATGAGGAATTAGGCCGAGTGGCCCAATTTTCTCCTCTGCAGCTATTTCTAATAGTGACTTGCTCCCTTTAACCCTCTAGAAAGCCAACATGTTCCTCATCCAATCGCTCCTTAACGTTCGCCTCTGACAAGATAGCTACACAACACTCAGCAGTTGGTCACCTGGGATCACTGCTTTTTTTTTACAAATCATAAACACCTCACTGGCCCCTGGTGACTTCCTGGAACGCCTAGATGGTGCTCGGTCCTGCTGTGGGGGCAGGGGGCTGGCCTCAGTGACCCCTCAAAGTCCCCTCCAGTTCTGGTATTCTATGATTCTATGGCCAGGGCTTTGGGATCTGCAAAGCCCCTGATTCATGCTCTGTCGCCCACTCCTTCCCACTGTCAATCAGTGAACAGGGAGGAGCAGGTAAGTGCAGGGGCCCTGCACGTCACGACATGTGGGGAAGGGGAGGCAGCCTGGGGATGGGGGCACAAGGCTGTGGGTGCTGCTGCAGCACACGGACATGAAGGAGGGCCACTCATGTGGCCCACCCACTACTCGGGGTTCCCCATCGCTGGCCTAGACCAGCGAGACCTTGGTGCCCAATGGGGGACGGGGGCTGCTTGCACCATACAAATGAGAAGCTATCGTCATCGGAACAGATCAGCGGGGGAATGAGCCGCTAAGGCAGAAGAATTTGCAGGAATCCCCTACCGCTGCTGAGAGTCACCTAGGGGGAGTCCATGGGCTGAAACCCTATTGGGAGCGGGAACAGCGAATTGGCCCATGTGGCTCAGTGCAGTGAAATGTCACAGCAGCCAGGAACAGCTAATTCTTTGGGCACAGCCTCCCTGGGAGTGGATGTAATCAGAGGCTTATCCAGACAATGGGAGATAAGTGCTTCTCCGCCCTTCAGCTCTGGCTTCTTCCTACTCCATCAGCACAGTCCTGAGAGCAGGCCAGCTGGAAAGAAGCCTGGCAAGGCTGAAAGAGGTAAATCTCCTCCCCAGAGGGTGACCAGATGGCCTGATTTTATAGGGACAGTCCTTGTGTTAGTGGGTTTGCTTCTATAGGCAACTTTTACCCCCTACTAGTGCACCCTCTAATTTTTAACATCCGTGGTCAGAATAAATTTTGTAATGTCCACGAAGGCATGTGTGGATGTGCGCCATCGTTAGAAATACAGGATGCCCAGTGTGGGTGGTTGTGGGTGGTCTGCTAATCATCTGGCAGCACCTGAATCTCTCCTGCGAACGCTGCTCCCTACCATTTGTCCTGAGTTTTTACTTCTTCTGTCTGGGCTCCTTAGGAACTGCTGTCTGTAGGACATTTCTCAGGTGCGATCAGGTCGTACCAGGCACAGTCCCATGAGGATCCCCAAGTGTATGAATTAATCCAGGCAGGTAAATGCTATTATCGACATTGTAGAGCCCAGGGGTTATCTCAGAGTGAGTTTGGTTGTGGCTGTGGAGAAAATAATCTGTCTTTCTATCTCAGACCAGCCAGAGCCAGCTCTAACCACTAGATAGCACTACTCAGAACTAGAAATATAGCCCATAAATCCTTCCCCTCTGGTTCTTAGCTCTAACCACTGAGCCATACGCTTTCTGGGAGCCAGGAATAGAATCCAACAGTCCCAGCCTCTTGTTCCTCAGCTCACTGACTGCACTTCCTGACTTCACATGCAGACTCCTTCATTTCCCAGGGCAGGTACTGTATCTCTTTGAGAGGCACGCTTGTTTTTGCAATGGGCCAGCAGTCACAGGGAAGCCAAACTCAGTCATATGAAGGAGAGGGTAAAGGGAAGGAGCAGAAAACAGCCAGGCAAGACCAATAAGAGGAAGCCAGGAAAGCAACCCTGTTAGGTCAGCTCTCCTGCCCAAGATGCTCTTCTTCAGTACCGCCCCTGCACATGTCAACAATGGCGCTGGGTTCCCACTGTGCCCAGCATGAATGCGGACTCCCTGAGGATGCTGGCAGTGTCGCCCCAAGTCCAGTGCGATCTGCCATGCATTGGCATCAGCAACAGCTCAGTGTTTATTGTTGCTCAAAGAAGACCTGATCCAATCCATCCCATTGCATGTGGGCGTGCGCCTGTCCTGCGAGAGAGTATGACTGAAGCAAGGGATATAAGGTCAGACCTCCTCTTGCTTCCATAGGACCTCTCATGGAGGCAGTTGTTACACATTAATATGATGTACTGAAGATGAGCTCTAGCCACCCGCAGCTGACTTTCCCTCTGAGTTGCGGCAAATGCAACTCAGCCACAAATGGAGGTTTGAGCCCGTAGACTGTACACTCTTTGGGCAGGGAATAATATCATCTAATTAATAACAACTATAGGCCCAGACCAAAACTCAAGACCCAAATGACTCCAAGCTTTGGAGAACTTTGGATCTAGTTCCAAACTTTGCAGCCAGATTCGTTTTTCACTGCAACTTGTCTTTTTAGTTCATCTTGCAGCTTATTGACTTCTCTTGTATTTATTTCTTGAATCTGGCAAACATTATTAGGAAATGAGCTCATTGGCTGCTGCAGAGAGCTCATGAGAGTGTCCTGACCTCTGTGACAGCTAGTGCTAGGAAAGAAGTGTTTCACCTCCCCGAGGAACATTTTTTGAGATTTCAGAAAATGTTCCTGTCATGCATCAAGGCAAAGAGGCAAAATCTTGAAATGTTTGCAAATCAGAACTCCAGAAAAAAAACCTTTGTTTTCAGTAAATGATTAAAAAACCTAAAGTGATTGAAATCAAAACAACCCATTTTAATTGATAACACTTTGAAATTTCAAAACCAAGTTACGGTGAGCCAAGAAACTGACTCTTCATTTTAAAAATGCCAAAATGAGATGCTTCCCTTTGCAGGGGCTGCTCTCTCTTTCTATGCACCATTTGGTCTTGTGCTGGGCAATACAACTGAACTGGCATTCACATTTCAGACCCAAAGTCATGTGCCCTGTCTGAAGGGGTGTGAATCTGCAAGGTTAGGGCTCCACTAACCCCCTATTGCCAGCAGCTGGTTGCAAATGAGCAGTCTCGAAACTGCAAAATGGCTGCTCATTTGCATATTCGTTGTAGGAAACAAGTAGTGAAGAAGTGGTTCTGTCAGCAAAATCCCCCTCTGTCGCCAGCCCCTTATGCCTGGGGAAAAAAGATCGGGGATAAGGAGCTGCTGATAAAGGAGGTTTTTGCTGACAGAACCATGTCTTCATTGCTTGTTTTCAGGGCTCCAACTTCTCATAGAGGGATGCTCAGAAACAACAGTGTGCTGAAGCAGGTTCAGCAGAGGGCAACAAAAATGATTAAGAGGCTGGAGCACATGACCTATGAAGAGAGGCTGAGGGATTTGGGATTATTTAGTTTACAGAAGAGAAGACTGAGAGGTGATTTAATAGCAGCCTTCAGCTTCCTGAAGGGGGGCTCTAAAGAGGATGGAGAGAAATTGTTCTCAGTGGTGACAGACGGCAGAACAAGGAGCAATGGTCTGAAGTCACAGAAGGAGAGGTGTAGGTTGGATATTAGGAAAAACTATTTCACCAGGAGGGTGATGAAGCATTGGAATGGGCTGCATAGAGAAGTGGTGGATTCTCCATGCCTGGAGGTTTCTAAGTCCCAGCTTGACAAAGTCCTGGCTGGGATGACTTAGTTGGGGTTGATCCTGCTTGAAGCAGGGGGCTGGACTAGATGGCCTCCTGAGGTCCCTTCCAGCCCTATGATTCTAGGATTCTATGAACAGGGCTGACAGCTAAAAGGGGCAGGGCCAATGGTGGAAGGGCCTAGGACAGTGAGCCCTTTACACTGCTCAGATGGTGACCCTGACCTCTCCACCTCAGAGCAGTACTACCACGGTGTTTCAAAGGGGCCTGGCACTCCTGCCACATTAGCAGCAGCAGTGGCCAGGAGCTCTGGGCCCTTTTGAAACAGTGGACCCTGTGGCAAATGCCCCCTTTTAACACCGTTGGCAGGCCTGCTCAGAAATAAGAGTCCCACCGTCCAGTCACTCTTTACGAGTGGAGAGGAACCAATGCCTGTAGAGTCTCTGGGGCAGGGTCTGAGTCTCTTACTCATCCTGACATTAGGAAATAGAGCTAGTGAGGAGTGAGCTGGAAGGAGGTCCTCCAAATGAATGGGATGATGGGTTGTGTTGAATGTCTACAAAGCTATTCCCTTTCGCTCATAAGGGGGAGAACGAGCACTGCTTTTACAAGCCACGGCTGCTCCGAAATCCTACAATGGTTTAAGAGCGATCCTCCACCTGTTTCACCTTATTCATGCTATGGCAATCTCACTGCTGTGCTCTCGAGAATGAGGGACCAGGTCACCCTACATTCACTGTCCTGCTTCCCACTTTGAATGTGTACCTATCTGAACAACACTCCACACCTCTGTGCTGGGTGAGAATGATCTGTAAATCACCACAGAGTAAAATACTGATCTGGGCCCATATGCACGGTTTGGAGGTCCTGTTTTTCGTCCTACCATTGAAAAGAAAAGAGGGGGTGGTTCTAAGATCCCATTAAATCTTGCAGTGTACTCTTTCGTTATACTCTTGTTTTTGATATCACTGGTAGGTTATCAATGTAAGTGCAATGGCTAACCTCCGAGGGAACAAAGAAGCGGACTTGCCAACTAACGCATACCCTGGGGTGGGATAAACATGACTCCCTGCATGACCTTGAAACCTGAGAGATCCCCAATACAGCTGACAAGGGAATGACAAAAGAAGGTTTTGCTTTGGAGTCAGCCAGAAAGAGGAAATCTATTTGATAGGTGTCACAACATCTGGTCTGCCAGCTAATCCTTGAGGAATTCAGGAAAGCAGCTTGGCTTGCAGGCCAGGTACTGCAGTTTACTCCCACAACAGAGGAGAGACAATAGTGAGTAAATTACAAAATAGAGGTTTTGTTTAAGGTACAGCAGGGAGGGTCAGACAAAACATTTTTAAAGCAGACCCCTGGATCTGAGCTGGCTTACAACAAACAGCCCATCCAAGCCTATAAAAGGATTAATCCATTTGTAGGGACAATAGTCTACAGCCTGCTCACCAGTGGGGTAAAGAATCAGTTTGGATGGCCGCATGGATCAATTGTCCCCCTGTAGTACTTCTAGGATGCCCATCATTCTGGTGCCCAGGTGTCTCCGCCGAAGGACATAGGAATTTATTCTTTCAATAAGCATCTACTTTAATTCGGTTCTTTCAACTCTTACCCATAGGTGAAGTTTTCTAAACCTTTATCATTATTGCTCCTCTCTGGACTTTCTCCAATTTGTCCATGTCCTCCTTTAAGCGTGTCACCAAAAACTGGACATCTTACTTCCGCTGAGGCTCACTGGTGCTGAACAGTGGCACAGCTACCTCCTATGTCTTACATACAACACCTCTGTAAAACATCCCAGAAAGTCATTTGCCTTTTGCTCAACAATTTCATATTTCTGACACAGACACAAATTGAGTTCCACTGTAACACCCGGTAAAAATGTTTTCTCCTGCGGGGAAATACTGGCTCCCAACCCTCCTTTATTTATCCCTGAGCCCCTTCAGTTCCCTGAACCAAATGCTCCCATTTTCTCTTGATCTCACTCACCACCCATTTAGCACTGTGGTGTCTCTCCTTACAATTGCTCTCTCTTTATAAAGCTGCTTTGCCCAGAACTGAGCTCTGTCTTTCCCACTTGAGAACTAGCCAGTGCTCAGCCTATGATAACTCCTTCACCTCTTTATGTGAGGCTCCTATTAATGCAGATGCAAAACAGCACTCACTGTTTTAGTTTGGTCACAGTGTAGTGTTCAATTTCTCCTCTGCTCTGTATCACTCAGAATCTGGTTATGTCTCTGTGGTGCAGCTATCTAGCCAGAGTGATTAAGAACTGAGAAGTGAACTAACAGCACCTTATGGCTGGGTCTACACTACAGAGTTTTGTTGACAGAAGGGGCTTTCTGTCAACATAACTCAGGGACCGTCTACACACTTAAAGCATTCTGTCAGTCTCGACAGAACTCTGCATTTTCCTCGACAGTATTATCCCTCAAAAATTTGAGGCATATCAATAGTAACAGAGAGGAAGCCGTGCTAGTCTGTACACTATCAAAACAAAAAGCAGTCAAGTAGCACTTTAAAGACTAGCAAAATAGTTTATTAGGTGAGCTTTCGTGGGACAGACCCACTTCTTCAGACCATAGCCAGACCAGAACAGCCTCAATATTTAAGGCACAGAGAACCTTACATATTGAGTCTGTTCTGGTCTGACTATGGTCTGAAGAAGTGGGTCTGTCCCACGAAAGCTCACCTAATAAACTGTTTTGCTAGTCCTTAAAGTGCTACTTGACTGCTTTTTGTTTCGAGGCATATCAGTTTCTGGACATGGCACTGTCGACAAAAGAGCAATGTAGATACATCTCTCGACAGAGGGCACTTCCCGTTGCCAGGCAGCCCTGTTTGCAGAGCTGCCATTCTGCTTTCTGGCACCAGAGGGCAGTGTAGTCTGGCAGTTCTCAGTCGACAGAGCAAATTGTGTGTAGATGCAATCTGTTGACAGAGGTTCTGTCGAGATTACCTCGTCGACAGTAACTTCTGTCGACAGATGCTTCTCATGGGGTGCGTCTACAATAGCTGGCTACTTCAAAGTAGCCAGCACAATGTTGAAATAGCACGTGTCACATCTACATGCGCCGTGTGCTATTTCTATGTTGAAAATGACATTATGTGGAGAGACGTCGAAATCAGTATTCCCATCCGAAGATGGTAATAGTGCCCCACTTCGACGTTCAATGCCGAAGTAGGGCGTGTGTAGACAAGCCGCATCCTGCTACTTCGAAATAGGTGGGTCCTCCATGGTGGCCATCAACTGAGGGGTTCAGAGACACTTTGTCCAGCCCCCGTGGGGCTCTATGGTCACCGTGGGCAGCAGCCCTTAGCCCAGGGCTTCTGGCTGCTGCTGCTGCTGCTGCTGCTGCTGCAGCTGGGGGTCCATGCTGGGTGACAGGGTCTGCAACCAGATCTGTGCAGGCCGAGTGTGTCTGGGAGGGGCCCTTTAAGAGAGCAGCTTGGGGCTTTGCTGGCCCCTTATTTCGACAGGGAGAGCTTGTGTGTGTGGCCGCTCCGCATTTCCTTCTGGGGAGGCTCCTTTCAACGTTCTCCGTCACTACTTTGACGTTGAATGTCGACGGCACCAGCCCCGGAGGACGTGTAGATGATACTCATCAAAGTGGCCTATTTCGATGTCCTTACTTTGAAATAGGCTACTTCAACAAAGTGTGGTAGTGTAGACGTAGCCGTGTAGACATACCCTATAGCTAATAAAGGAGATATCTTGCTATAATCTCTATCTCCAAGCAACATGGGGAATGGGGGGGGCCTCCCTCTTCTCCTTTTTGCTTTTCACAGCCACTTAACACAAAAAGGGTTGAAAACATCACTGTTGTTTGGATTTAATGAGCTCTCCCCTCTATGAAAGAGTTGAAACTTTCCTCAGATGAAAACCCTGTTTTTGTCAAGACTATAAAAGGTTAGGGATTGGGGGGTGGAGTGAAGGAATAGTGACTGAAGCTGCCCATCCCCCCTTAGTCATTATTAATTCAATAATGACTGACAGAAGAAAAGAGGCAGGCTATTTGCCAGGGACCTGATCCTGGTCCCTCTTATGGCAGCAGAAGCCAGGCTACAAATGCTATTATTGTTTTATTTATTTGTATCGTTGTGGTACCTAGGAGCTCTCGTTAAGACCCAGTCGTCCATTGCACAAGGTGCAACACAACCAGGAAACATGAAGAAAGCCTGCTCCAAAGGACTCGAACCTCTAGTGATAGTAACCTGGTCCTGATGAGATATTCCCTCTAACTTTTCCCATCCCTATGCAGAATAAATGTTGTTCTGTGTGCCAAGGCATGTGTGGATGTGCACCACCAATAGACACACAGGCTGTTGGCTGTGGATTCTCTGCTAATTTGTTGGGTGGCATTTGAATCTCTTCTGGGCGGCCACCCAAGAGCTCAGCTTACAGGGAACACTGTCCTGGTGCCCTGTCCTGGTTCAACTTATGTCAGCAGAAGCAGGATGGGAACCTTTATCAGGTCTTCTGGGAGGTCGCTCAATAATGAGTAGGGCGTCTTCATGTCACCCTCCTATCTGTGAATCCATTGATGGCTGATCAACCCAGTGCTGGAGCCACAGATCTTATCGCAGAAGGGGCAGGTATTGCTAGCAGTTGGAGGGGCACAGGGTAGTTTTTGATGCTCTTTTCTTCCCCACCTTTCCTTGTCTCCACTGCAGCAGGACCTCTCAAATTGCACCACCCCCTCACGGATTACCGTTCTCCACTGGGGATGGTCTTGGGCAAGGTTGTCCCAAGAGTCCACACCAATGCTGCACTTCTTCATGTGTGCTTTCCTCGCGTCCTCATATCATTTCTGCTGGCCTCCAATGCTCCTGTGTACTCCATACAATTCATAAAAGAGAATCTGTTTTGGGAGGCGCTGGTCAGACATCCAAGCCACGTGACCAGTCCAACGAAGTTGTTGGTGAATGATAATGGCTTCAAAGCTGGTCATGCGGGACTCTTCCAGGACGCTAGTGCTGGTGTGCTTATCCTCCCAGGAGATATTTTGGCTTTTCCTGAGGAAGCAGTGATGATATTGTCCAAGTGACTTCAAAGGACGCTAGTGAGTGGGAACACACCCATTAGCACTGGGACTGCTGTTTAGCAAATGGAGCATGGTAAGAAGTGCGTTTTGAACATGGACAGATAGGGCCAGAGGGTAGCTGAGTCCCTGGTTAAGGACCCCAAAGATGGGGAGGGTGTGCGTGTTCCCAAGGACAGTACATGTGCTGTCCCGAGCTCAAGGGTGCATCCTATTCCAAGGAAGCCATCCCTAAGCCAGCAGAGGACAAGGCGCACTGCACCCACTCACGCCTGGCCTAGCGCAACAGCAATGCAAATTAAATATGTTGCCACATCCGCAGTGAAGGGCAGGTGGTGTCCTCCTGCCCTACTCTGTGTAGCTACGCAGCAGCAGGGAGGCAACAGGACATGACCCTGATAAAAATCTGCACTATTGTGGCACCTAATGAAGGATCAGATGCCCATGGGGCTTGGTGCTGCGCAAGCCCAGAATAGGAAGACAGTCCCTACCCCAAAGGTCTTCGATCCCTAAGGAACTGTAATGTGATCATGCTGCAGGGCTGACGTGGGAGGCGCTGTGTGGGGTATATACCATGGGGTTCAGCCATGTAAGTTATTCTACTCTGCTCAGCTTGCCTCAGCCAGGTCTCACAACCAACAGTGCCACCGGTGTAGATCTATCCTATATTCCACCATCATTCTGGCTGCTCTGTGCATGTCAGAGAGATGCCCCTTAGGACGGTTCTAAGTCTGCACCATCGGCTAACTCTGGTCAAACCTGCGAGTATAATCCTGCCCCTTGTATTTTGCCAGTGCTCATTGATGGGTGACGAGTGTATTTTCAGGATATTCCTCAGTGCAATTATATTATCCCTTTTGACCCCAAATGCTCTTCTACCCTAGTGCCATGCACTACATAACCTAAATGAGACATAGGATGAGGCACATAGGTGGCATCTTCCAGCTACAACAGTCATGCTAAGGACACCACAGAATGCTGTTTATTTCTAAACTTGGGGGATTACAACCCCCCACAAGCTCGCGTGTTTTGTCAGACGCGCTTGCCTATATATACCAGGAGTTCCACACCGGTCCCATTGACGTCAATGGCAGAACTCCCGTTGACTTCAGAGGCTGCTACTTTTGTTTCTCACATTTCTTTAGTACCCATTTCAGAGCGCTGGTGTGACAACAGATACGTTAATTTTACAAACACTTCAGTTCGAGGTGTCTGTTCCCCTCTTGAATCCCTCCTCTGAGTCAATAATGAAAGACGATGTTTTAAGGGCATGGACTTAATTCCTAGGAAAGGACAGAGATTGGGGATTCATGCTAACTGTTTCCCAAGAAGCAACAAAACAAATGCATGGAGAGTTCTACATGAGCTAGAAGTGGTGAATGTGATGGAGCCAATGGATTCAAATACCCCATCATGTGGCTCTATGCGTTGAGACTCAGGCCCATGTTATGATGGAAGCCTTTGTTGCAGGGAGGTCCCAGTGCAAGGGGAGGGGAGGATGGAGAAGAAGGCAGCGTATGAGAACCTTACTCCTCAGAGCCCGCTATGCTACAAAACCCAACTCCAAGTGGACTTCCTTAAGTAAAGAATGCCTGGAGATTTTGGTGGGATGGGGCAGATAAATCCCCAGACACATGAATCCACTTCCATTTCTCCATTAAAGCAGCGGCCACGGTCAAGCTTTATGGCCCTGGAGAGAGGATTCCTTTTCATACCCACCTCCCACCCCCATTCACACACACATCCTTCAGATCTTCCCAGGCTGTGTGCTGTGTTTGGGACATGGCCATAGGAAAGCATTACAAAGTGGAAAGCACTACCAAAAATGTTGTATGGCAAGATGGGCCAAAATGTCTCTTAGCAGAATGTAATCAGCATTCCCCAGCCTTTTAGGCTCACCATTCATTTGCACACCTGAGTCTTTCATGGGAAAATACCAGAGGCTGGGCAAACTCATTCAACTTCTAACAAGTTCAGTCTTGGGAAAAGTCACAAGTCGGGCTGGTTTTCTCTGTCTCTAACCTGCATGCCTGCTCTATAAAGAGAGAAATAATATAGATTCGCTCAACTCAGGTCCGTTCACTTTATAGTTGCTCCCCCTCTGGAAAAAAAAAAAAGGAAACAAACACTTATTATTAAAATTGCCAACCATGGTTCCAATTCAAACCAGTGCCCTGGTGACATTTGAGTCACAACGATTTTTCTCAAGTATGACTTTGAAGCAGCACGATTCAGTGCTCGGCATCTCTTATTGATTTGGGCTGCTGAATGTTTTATGACAAGGAGTCGCCCAGCATGAATTCTGAACAGGAGATCAATAGGCTGCTTAAGATGTCATGCCGTGTCTACTTGATTGACGGGCTTCCTTCCCTCCACCCCACCCCCTTTGAGTGTTGGCTAGTGTCCGTACGAATCCGTTGAATAATTTCACCTGCAGTGGTATTGCCCTTTGTCTATCCACTCCTAATAGATTGGACCTCCAGCTGGCCTACTTATTTTCCTGTTATCATCATAATTAGCTTCAGGGTACAAGGAAACTTCTGTAAGGTTAAATAAAGAGAGTTCAGAAAGAATACACTTTCCTTCTAACTTCAAGGTTTCCCCTTCAGAAGCAGAAGCTGACTAAACAGTTGTCATTTGAAGAGTACATTTTCTCATCTTCACTTTCCAAACAGAGCCAGCATTCTTCCTTGTTCGTATTAAGTACCTTAGGATTTTCACCCAAAGTTTGGACTAATCCAAAGGAAATGATCTTTTGAGCTTTCAGAATAAATTGTGGGATGTTTGCCTCCCTCCATTTGTTCTGCGGCTGGAATCTGAAAAGCTGTGATGCTGCATGGAAGAATCTTCAGGAAAGAGATTTGTCCAGTCTATTCATTCTTGGCTTCTCTGAAGAGATTGCCAACAAATGGACAAAACAGAGTTAAACAATTTTATTAAGATGGACACCTTTTCACCAGGAAGTACACTGAGATCTATCACCTCACTTCATACACACCATCAGGTGGTAACACCTTTCAGTAGCTATCAAATTAGATTAGACTGGAAGAGAGAATCTAGAAGCGAAAGGCCCAGTCAACACTTGAAGGGGGTGAAAATGGGGGAAAAGGAAGCACGTCAATCAAGTAGACATGGCATGACATCTTAAGCAGCCTATGGATCCCATCCAGTGTGCCCAATTTATTTATAAGGAATGAATTGTATCTGAAAGTTTATAATTTACTTTAATACCAGCAAGCACAGATGCTAAAGATGATCACATCAAAACCCAGGCCCTGAAGTATTTTCTGGAAACTGTACCTGCCCTTTCTTTACGTCATGTATGAGCAATAAATTGTTGGGGTAGAAAGGATGAACAATGTGGTGGAAAAGCTTGTGAAAGAGACACAGATCAAATCACTTGTAAAAGTGTCTAGAGGCTGCATATTGGTGGATTCTGCTTTAAATCCCAGAAGTGCTCTCATGCTGCCGGAAATTCACTAATGCCATTTTAGTGACTTCTATATTATTATCTTCCACTTCAAAAAACATTAATCTGGTGTAGCAGAAATCTATGAGGTAAACAAGTCAGAGAGAGAGAGAGACAGCTCATATTGGGTACGTCTCCTATGCTGCTGTTTCTTCAAGAGTAATAATTAAGAGTTATCAGTCATTAAAACCAGCTGCAGAATTTTTCCTCCTCTCTGCTGTCGCTTTATCAACTTAATCTTTCTGTGACAAGGCCACCAAAGAGAAAGGGACTTTTCATATGGATAGCCATGTAGCATGTTTTCTTCTTCAGCTTGTAAACTTGACATAATTCCCCCAGAGCCAATGGAGCAAACCAGCATAAAAGCCATGTGAGTGAGTGCTTCAGGACAAAACCGAAGTTAACGTCTTAAATTTTGTCCCAAAACTTGGATTTCATTTTTCAACCCGCTCTGTGCACTGCAATCAGAAATCTACCCAGAGCCATGAAAGGGTAGGAAAGGCTGGTGTTATGTTCCATTGAGAGCTATTTGACATTTGCTGATCAAAAGGTTGCAGGGTGGTGGGGGTTTGGTGGGGGAGAGATTTTTGTGGTGGAAAAAAAACAGTTTTCATGGAAATTTTTCAGGTTTTCCTTAAAAAAAAGAAAGACTTTCCCTTGCCATAAGCTGAAAATCATAGACTCATAGAAACATGGGGCTACAAGAGATCATCCACTCTATCCCCTGTGAGGAGGCAGTAACATATAAGCCGTGTCTACACGTGCACGCGACTTCGAAGTAGTGGCACTAACTTCGAAATAGCGCCCGTCGTGGCTACACGCGTCGGGCGCTATTTCGAAATTAACTTCGACGTTAGGCGGTGAGACGTCGAAGTCGCTAACCTCATGAGGGGATAGGAATAGCGCCCTACTTCGACGTTCAACATCGAAGTAGGGACCGCGTAGACGATCCGCGTCCCGCAACGTCGAAATTGCCGGGTCCTCCATGGCGGCCATCAGCTGGGGGGTTGAGAGATGCTCTCTCTCCAGCCCCTGCGGGGCTCTATGGTCACCGTGGGCAGCAGCCCTTAGCCCAGGGCTTCTGGCTGCTGCTGCGGCAGCTGGGGATCCATGCTGCAGGCACAGGGTCTGCAACCAGTTGTCGGCTCTGTGTATCTTGTGTTGTTTAGTGCAACTGTGTCTGGGAGGGGCCCTTTAAGGGAGCGGCTTGCTGTTGAGTCCGCCCTGTGACCCTGTCTGCAGCTGTGCCTGGCACCCTTATTTCGATGTGTGCTACTTTGGCGTGTAGACGTACCCTCGCAGCGCCTATTTCGATGTGGTGCCGCGCAACGTCGAAGTTGAACATCGACGTTGCCAGCCCTGGAGGACATGTAGACGTTACTCATCGAAATAGTCTATTTCGATGTTGCTACATCGAAATAAGCTATTTCGATGTTGGCTTCACGTGTAGATGTAGCCATAGACACAGACCATCCCAGATAAGGCTGACAGGGTCAGGCCAGAGAGCCACAGAAGAGTGATAGAAAGGAAATATTTCAGCCCAAGATTAAATAGGTACCTGTTCCTGGAGTAAACTAGCAAGAGATGAACCAGAACCAGCAGGAACCTGCTGGAATCAATCAGGGCAATCAGGGCAATTAAAACACCTGGAGCCAATTAGGAAGCTGGCAGGCTCAAGGGAGCCAGGCTGATGAGGACACCTGGAGCCAATGAAGAATCAGCTGAGAGTGGTTATAGAAAGGCTCCTCTTCTGTTGGCTCAGTGTGTGTTAGAAGTGGATGAGAAAAGGAGATGTGGAGATTGTGAGAGGAGCAAGCACAAGCTGGTACCAGGAGAAGAGCCTGGGGTAAGGAGAGAGCTAGGGATCGCTGTGGGGAAGTGGCCCCGGAAATCATCACTGTAGAGTAGCTGAAACTTGAGTCATTGTGGGCAGTTCCTATCACGAGTAGCTGGCAGGCCTGGGCTCCCCTCAGTCTCCCATTCCCAATCCAGCACAGCAGAAAGACTGATATTGGTATAGGGGGTTTTGCTCCTCAGATCACTAGGAGGGCAGCACAGACTATGAAATTTGGTCTCTTCTCTTTTCCCCATTCTAGGCAACAATGAGAGTAGGTCATCAAACAGCAATTTGGTGTCTAAACTGAGGGCTGCTATGAGCCTCCAAGGCAAATAATCCAACAAAAAGCATGGGGCTCACCAAGCTAAGAAAGGAGCTTTGTCACATAATGTATTTCCAAAGACCTCCTGTACTGGGGATTCCAAAGCCTCCACTGGAAGCCTGTTCCTCTGACAGTTAGAAAGTTTGTCCCTGATATCTAACATAAAGTTCCCTTTGTGCATATGAAGGCCATTACTTCCTGTCCTACTTTCAAGACTGAATATTGCCTCTCTTAATCCTCCTAAAAATTTATTTCGAGGAAGAGGGAAAGACACTTCATATTTGGTGGGGAGTAGGATGTACACGTGTAGGTGAGAAAGGGAACAGTCCTGCAGTTGTGGAGAATTTGTCTGGTTTCTATAATGGAGTAAGCTGATGGCGAAGGGATCTGAGTCTTCAGCCAATTTCTTTGTGCCTGCCAGGCATCAAGGTCTTCTCTTCCTCTCTCCTGGTAACCCCAGTAAACCTGGGAACAAAAAACTTAGGGGCTTAACTCCCATTCTGCTCATGCATTACTTAGGACAATCACTTCCCTGACCCAGTGATCAGTACATTGAATTTAAACCACAGACAATACGTTAAACAGCAACTGTAAAAACATAATGGGGAAACTGAGAGTAGGAAAGGATGAAAGACCCTAGAGCTATGGCATGGGGACATCATAAAAAATGGTCTCTGGAACTCAAGGCAAAGTCACAGCTTGTGGCGATTCCAGGGGCAAGACATGAGCTCTGGTGGAAGCTACGTGGCAGCTGGCTCTAAGTGGTGTCCCACTTCCAGGTCTGGCTTACAAGGCCCTCTTGTCTGCTGACAGCTGCTGGAAGTGCCCAGCTTGTTCTCTCCCTCAATTTACTGATGGCGGCTCCAGATTACTTGTAGCAAGGGAGACGATCTCCTACCCCAACTCTGACCCTGTAGCTCTCCTCTGTTGCTTGTCTCTGGCTCACCATTGGCGTGGCTGGTCTCTGTTTCTCTGCCAGAGGCAACTGGCTGCCAGTTAAGCTCTTCTGGGGCTGTATAAATATGGGATCCAGGAGAGAAGGAGAGAAAACTCTTGCTCCAGCTGTGCTAGAGGAAGGATTAGGCTGCCAGAGAAGCCAGAGGCTTCCTGAGACAGAGCAGTGGTGGGGAAAAGCCAGCAGAGCTGGGGTGCCCTGGCCTGAGCGCACTCGAAGGCTGAAGGGCCTGAGACAAGGCCTGAGGGTACTAGGTCTCCAAGGAGAGCAGCAGGTCCAACCCCTCACCATTGATGAGTGGCCACTTCAGGCTGCAGTTTGCCCCTAAGGAAAGGGCCTAGATGATGCCTGGCAGTGGGGCACTGAGGCAAGGTGTGTGTAGGGGTTCTGGCTTCCCTAGGAGGGAGGATCCCAGAGAAGATCAACAGGACAGTAAAAATGTTAATAGGGCATATCCGTCTCTTCCCCACAGGATTGCACCTATACAGAAAGATTTCTGTAGCAGGATGTCTTTTGTTTGTAAGTCAGCTGTTTGATCGCTGCTCAGATGTTTGCCATGTTAGGAGCTGCCCAAGAGAGATTAATTAGTGAGCAGAGTGCTGACAATCTTTTCAGGGATGCCTGGATAATCATTACCACAAACATACATGCATAGAGGCTTGGAAGGGTTTCATTTTTATTGGTAAATATTGGCAAAAATCAATTCCTCTAGACTCACACAAGCTGAGGGGAGAGTGTTTCCACCCATAATTAACCACATGTACAGCAAAAACAGACAAGTGCTTCTTCTGAAGTTATCAGGGGTATATTTTCTTTGCATCTTTTGACAGTAGATGCTGACAATTTTTGTAAGGATTAGAAAGCCTGAACTTTTTTGAATCTCAGTGTCCACTGTTAAATAAATGTCTGTTCCCCCACCATAATTTCTCACAATGGTGAAAATTTAAATACACAGCAATAGAAAAAAAAAAGAGCAGGAAAATGTAATTGTGACTGGGTTCAGTCAGAGATGACCCCGGGGGTATTCCCTGGTGTGCTGATCATGCTACAGACACCCAGATTTTTGCTCTCTGGGGCTCCCCCATTCCCTCTGTCCTGCTCAGCTGGATCTTTGCCCCAGCCATGCCCCTAGCTCACACAGGGCTGGGCCCAGTGCTGCAGCCTGGCCCAGCTTCCTCCACCCCACCTCCGGAGCTCAGACCAGGCCTGGCTCAGCACTGCAGCTTGGACCCAGGCTCCCACCCACCACTCTCCGGAGCCAAGGCCAGGCCCAGTGCTGCAGCCTGGCTTCAGCCTGATCCCCACCCACCACCCACTGGAGCTCAGCCCAGAGGGAGGAGCCACAACTTGACTGCCCCACCCCACCCCAGGACAGATGGGGAGCCAGGAGACATGGTCTGAACTGCCCCCCCAAAGGATAGGCAGATGGGGGCCAGGAGCTGCTTCCCAGCCCAGCCCCTGCCATCTGGGTCAGGCAGGGGGCCAGAAGAGGCAGCCCATACCACCACCACCACTACCCATGGGGCAGGCAGAGGGGCTGAGAGATATGTCCCAAAGGGACTTGGAGCTGCAGCCTGACTGGGACAGGCAGGGATGGGTTGGGAGACCAGGAGCCATGGCCTGGCTCAGCCCTCTCACCTGGGAAAGTCAAGGGGTCTGGGAGCCATGTCCCCCCCAAGGCCACAACATGAGTCCCCTGTGAGCCCCCATACCTCCCAGCCCTGTGCTTTGAACTCCCTGCCTCCCTCCCATGCCCCATGCACTAAGCTCCAGCACATACCCAACCCCACACCCTCCACCCCTACCATGTCCCCCCATCCTCCACCCCCAGTCACAGCCCCACACGCACCTAAGCACCTGCCCTGAGTCCCCAACCCTGAACCAACCTCCTGCCCTGCCTCCTTCTCCTCCTCACTCCTTTCCTGAGCCCTGCTATGTGAATAAAACATGAGGCTGCTATTTACATCAACAATGTACATTTTCCCTTTTTTAAAATAATTAAAAACACTTCTTGAAGGACCAGAGCAACATTGGGCCCACGTGCTCGTACATACGTATAGGGGATCCGAAGCTGCGGTAAGGGGGGTATATAAGTAGGGTGGGGGGGACAGCACGTGCGCTAAAGCCCTTGTGGCATGTGAACAGCACAATTAAAGATGTCTGGAGCCGGATTTCTGAACCTCCAAACCAAGTGTTTTGCAGTATTGAAAGGCTCATTCGTGGTTGCTCGGGGCCCTCCTGCCGGAGTGGTGTCTCACGATAGGGATATAGCGAACTTAATCCTCCTTCCCTGTTGTGTGCTCTGTGGAACGGCTCCTTGCTCCTTTCTAGCCTGAGTTAGAAAACAAGGATCAAAGGAGTCTTGTTTTTCATGTTCGTCGCTGACAGGGGCAATCCTGCGACTTGTCTGTGTCAGGGTTCTTAAAGCCGATAAAGCTCTGGCTGGCCATTTTACAAGCATCCATGCGGGAAGCCTCTCAAGGCCTTGCTTCTCCAAGCACAGGGCAGCATTTCACACTGACTTTGCAGGGGTGTAAATTTCTGCACAAGCTGCAAGGCAGCGAAGAATCCATGCCTTGGATGTTTCCACGGAAGGGAGCAGCACCGCAGCAGAAACAGAACGGGGTAGTGGGGCAATTCACAGCCCCGCGAGGGAGGGAAGATGGCTGTGGAGGGAAGCAGGAGAGCGGCTCTGGAATGTCAGCGAGCCAATAAGGAAGGAGGATAGGCTGCCAAGGGAGGGGCTGTCTCCCAGGATTTGCACACAGGCAACTCCCTGTGAATGGATCTCCTCTGGTTGCACAGAAGGGATGGTGCAACCAGAAGGGATGGTGTTGGCTCCCGGCACAGCAGGCTCCTGCCCGACCCAGATACTGATGAGGCACCTCTGTTGCTCCAGAGAGCTGCACCTGCGGAGAGAGCTGGACAAGGGGAGTCAAAGGCAGCAGCAACAGTATGTACATTGCTCCCCTCCTGCCCATCCCCTGAAGGCCTCTCAGGACTTAAATTCAAGAGCTCCTATGCTGGGTCCTAAGGCAGCCGCTGCCAGAAGGATCCCTGTCAAAATGGCAGGGAACCAGCAGAGAGCCATACAGGACCACAGAGTCACTCTGGGGACCTTGTTCTCCAAGGGTTCCCCACGGGGACCTCACACTTTCAAGGGATCTGCTAATTTGTAGGGTCCGTTTCCTGGCTTCCTTCACAAGAGCCAAACACGAACGCTGATGGAAGTACTTGGATGAAATTTTGCAAGGGGAACGCCATAGAGGCTTCTTCACGCCTTTTCTTCTCTTTGATGGCTTTTTTGGGAGGTAGGTTTATCATCTCTGAGACCAAGCGGAGGAGCTTTCTCGGAAGGAAGAAGGCACTAGAATGCTATGGGGGCCCACTGAGGAATGGAAGTAGCCAGCAGAGGGAGCAAGGGGGTGCACAGACAAGCCGAGGAAGGGAAGAAAAACTGGGAAATCTCATGTCAGTTTCATTTTAAGAACATAAAAATGACCAAACTGGGTCAGACCAAAGGTTCATCTCGCGCAGTGTCCTGTCTTCTGACAGTGGCCAATGCCAGGTGCCCCAGTGGGAATGAAAAGACCGGTAATCGTCAAGTGATCCATTCTGTATTGCCCATACCCAGTTTCTGGAAAAC
The DNA here is from genome assembly GCF_033958435.1 of Carettochelys insculpta. Classification (NCBI taxonomy): domain Eukaryota; kingdom Metazoa; phylum Chordata; order Testudines; family Carettochelyidae; genus Carettochelys; species Carettochelys insculpta. The sequence goes on from NC_134144.1 coordinate 70,744,511, forward strand.
AGAGACTAAGGGCATCATCCCTGCCCATCCTGGCTAAGAACCATCAATGGACCTATTCTCCAGGAACTTACCCAGTTCTTTTTTGAACCGTGTTATCGTCATGGCCTTCACAACCTCCTCTGGCAAAGAGTTTTCTGTGCTGTTTCAATAACATCTGCAACCAATGTTGGTTCCACGTTCATGCTCTGCGGGGGAAAGAGCTTTTGCTGTAGCTGGGCTGGAGAGTTGTTTTGTTACCGCCAGAGAGTGAAGCCTTCATCAGGGGATGAAAGCGGGAAGTGCCTGCCTGCTTTCTCTTTGCTTTCATGCCCTCGCTGGAACTTGCCAATGTGGGTGCTTGAAACTCACTGTAATCCAGTGGATGAAAACTGGCAAGCAGAGCAGTGAAGAGGGCCCCTGAATGGGGAAACATAGCGGGAGCATAAACTCCAAATGTCCCTTTGCATGTTAATCATCTTTGAATATAATGCAGGATTTTCTGAGCTAAGCAGAACCCAGCAGAAATCTTTCAAGGCTTATCTTTAAAGGGGAGCTGCTAAACTGTCTACTGCTGGGCATAAAATCCATGAAAGCCAGCTCCCTTAGTCTACAAAGACTGGAGCAACCTCCTTCCATGAGGTAGGGCTACTCTGGTGGAACGATTCTGCCTCTCTACCCAGAATTCCCAGGGCTCCTTTGACATCCCTTATTGTTGCTATGCAGCCCAACATTTTGCAGTCCTATAATTTGTCTTCAGGATATTTCTCCCATAGCATGCAAATATAAGCTCCCAGTGCACTCAGGCAAATACTAGAGGTCTTATTTTATAACAGTGCTGAGAATTTTTTCAAAACTGCCTGTGGGATTTGTACCTCAGATTCCCAGTAACATTAGTGGGACTTGGGTGTCCCTGTACCTTTGACTGCTCAGTAGAAAAGTCATTGTCCTACCAAGAGCGTTCTCTATATTTCATTACTCAACATGTGTGCTGGCTACCAGCAGAATGTTTTTCTCCTGGAAAACACTGTGCTGTGAAGTCAAACATTTCCACATCAGCAGAAACATGTCAATTTCAAAGCCATTTTGATTTGGTTTGTGGTGTCTCATGCCACAAGAGCTAAGGGTCACCAAATGAAATTAATAAGCATCAAATTAAAAATGAACAAAAGGAGGTATTTTTTCCCACTATTCATGTCAAACTGTAGAACCCTTTGCCAGAGGACATTGTGAAGGTCCAGACTACAATAGGGTTCAAAAGGGAGTGAGAAAAGTTCATGGAGGACAGGTCTATCAATGGCTACTAGTGAGGACGGATGATAGGGGATGGATCATTTGATGGTTCCTAGTTCTGTTCATTCCCTCTGGGATACCAGGGGTTTGACATTGTTGGAAGAGAGGATGCTGGGTTGGACAGAGCTTTGGTCTGACCCAGTATGACTAGTCTTATGAAACAAGCATTTGTTTATTCGTCTATTTTATTGTGTTATTGTATATTTCATAAATCATAATAAAAATACAAAGTTGAAGTTTAAAAAGTCAATTTTATCAGAATGAAACTATTCAGTAGGTCCACAACAGCATGTTTCTACAGTTGGCGTGGCAAGAAATTTTGAAAGTTGTTTATTCCATCCTGGCTCGTAAAGAAGAGTGAAGTCTGTGTTTCCTGAGGAATGGAAGGGCCATGTTTCAAGCAGCTTTGTTATGAGGCAGCCATCACCTTGAAGGCAGTGTGGTGTAATGGTTATCACATCTGTGTTCAATGCATGTAGGCTCACTCCCCAGTGAAACTATTTATTCTATGGCCTTGGAATGAGGTCAGGGGATTCACAAATGAAAATGAACAACCAAAAAATTGTTTGTAAAGAAAATTTTCAGTAGAAATGCCAGGTTTTTCTCAAAAATAAGATTCTGCCTTTCATGCCCATCAGAAAACAGAAAGATTTTGAGTTTTAGCCAAACTGTTCCAACAAGGCATGTTTATCATTAAAAGTCTTGATTTTCTGGTGAACTCAAATACATTCCATGATGAAGGGTGTTTCATCAAAAATCTAATTTTTCATCAAATTGATGTTGGTGGATAATTTCCAACTGAACCCAATTTATCCTCATTTACTTCCTGAAGGAACTCCCAATGAAGGAAAAGTAGAGCCTCCCTCTGATTAAAATTGGAGCTGTATCGTGTCTGTATCCTTGAGTTTGAAGGAGGATAGGTGTTTTCTGTGATGTGCCTAGGTAGACACAGATTAATCAACCTGATCCACTAATCTCTTGTATTCTGCGCCACTAATGCTGGTTTTGCTCCCACCAAAATCAATGAAGTATTTGGACTTGATTCTACATAGAGAGGCCCTGCTCTTTGCCACAACGAGTATCCAAGGTTCAAGGTATTGCTGTAAGTCTCAGAGTAGTGTGGTCTACTGTCACCCCACAGAGCTGCAGAAAACTCTCCTTTTTGGTTTAATGGAAATTTGCCTGAAAGTTTGTTCTGATGCATCAGCTGTCTTTGTGCCAAAAGTGAGCCCATTCTAGTCCATTGCAACCTGAAATTTTCCCATGAATAGTCTACCTAAAAAAAGTTTCCAATGGGTTTTTTTAAAATGTATATCTATGGATTTGTGCTTATATGCATAGTTTTTTGCTTTATACTCAGCCCTATCAACATGCAAGTATGGACTGTCCCAAGGAGCACACCTCGCCAAGGGCATCTTTAAAACTTACGTACACCCCATGCATCTGATCCTTGCAGATTCAGAGCTCACCTAGACACCTTAACGAAGCGGCCAGTTTGTCCGATAGGATCAAAGCCCAGCTGGGCTCATTGTTCTCATCATTATAGCTACAAGTGGGTGAGAGGGGCCATTGTTTTGATCTGTCCTATCTATTCCTAATGTGTTTGATACCTGAGAGCATTTCTGTTGACCTTGACTAGCATTATTGTGTCTCCAACAGTGAGTTTCTGAGGGGGCTGTGAAGGTGGGTGTATGAGGGAGTTTGAGGCATTGCAGGAGCAGCATGAAGAAGGCATGAAGATGAAAATGGGAGGATGGAGATGGTGTCCAGGTGAGATGTATTCGTGAATTAAAAGTAGTAATATGAGCAGCAACATGGCTGGAGAATAAAGTTGTGCAGAGCCTTGAAGAAGATAAGAAGACACGGAGTGCAACAGATCACCAGTGAGAAGATGCACTTGACAAGAACACTCAGAGTACTTCTATACATCTATATATGGTCAATCTTCTGGGGTTTGATTTCACATGTCTAGTGGGGACAAGCAAAATTGAACCATCAGGGCTCGACAGGCAGTCCTGGAACTCCTCATTCTTTCTAGGAGTAATGGAGGTTGAGGGGAGAATTTCTCCCATTGACGTCCCTCTGTGAGAACAGCCTAAGTTGATCTTAGATACATCGGTTCTAGCTATGCAGTTGTAGCTGGAATTGTGTATCTAGCATCGACTTTCAGGTCGAGCGTAGACCTGGCCTCAGAGTTGGAGAAGGGAGGGTAAAAGGCTGAGCAGCAGAACACAACAGTGGGAAGACGTACTGGAGACCATGTGATATTGTATCCAGCTTGCCTAACAGAGCTGAGAGTTCCTGATTACTTAACTTCAAGGTAGCAAGTAAGGATGGGGTGGGGGAGGAAATGGCACAGAGATGGAGGCAGGGCATACGCAGTGAAGCTGAGAGTGGCTGCATTACTCAACATGCATCTCTTTTACTGCTACTTTGATTTCCCCACTTTGTCATTTAGTGCTGATTGCAATGCACTTAGTAAGTCTTAGTGTTATAGTCATTCTTAAAACTAGGGCATGATGGTAGCATCTGATACACTCTGTCAAGATAGCTTCAAATATCTGTCTACCAGAATGACTAGCGGGGGATTTGTTTGTTTGATTTTTTAATTCTGTTTGTTTGATTTCAAAAGTGTTCCTTCTATTTTTTCCATCAGTAGGTGGAATAAATTTTGTTATGGGCACCAAGGCATGTGTGGATGTGCACCATCGACAGAAACACATGCTTCTGGCTGTGGATGCTCAGCTAATCAGCTGAGCGGTACCTGAACTTCTCCTGGGCAGCTGCCCAAGTGTTCAGCTTACAAGGAACACTGGTTAGATGTCATGCCCTGAACCCCTGCCATGCATCCCAGCTCAGAGGGCACAGAGGGAGTGGGATTTGCTGTGCTGTTGTGAATTGTTTCCACTTCATTCATGTTGGAACAATGAGAATGTTCAGTTTCTTGGTCTGATAACTCTCCCCTCCCCGGCCCAGGTTTTATGCTCCCTCTGAAATAGAATCATAGAACACTAGTCCTCAGAGGAACATCAAGAGATCACCAAGTCCTGTCCCCTGCCCTCACAACGGTACCAACTACCATCTAGATCAGCCCTGACAGATATTTATTTAACCTGTTATTAAATATCTCCAATGATGGAGATTCCACAACCTCCCTAGGCAACTTATTCCAGTTCTTAGCCATCCTGACACTTGGGAAGTTTATCCTAATGTCCAACATAAGCCTCCCTTGCTTCAAAGTTAAGTCCATTGCTTCCTATTGTCAACGGTTAAGGAGAACAATTTTTCTCCTTCCTCCTTGTAACATCCTTTTAGGTACTTGAAAGCTGTTATCGTGCCCCCTCTTAGTCTTCTCTTTTCAAGACTAAACAACCCAATTATTTCAGTCTTCCCTCACAGCTCATGTTTTCTAGACCTTTAATCAGCTTTGCTGCTCTCCTCTGGGCCTTTCACAGGACCAAAATTGCATAGGACTCAATTCTGCATGGCCTTGTAGTCTGCACAATCCCAGCCAGGGATCAGAAAGAAGCAATATACAAGGCTAAAATTTCTGTAGTGCCCCACAATGCAGAAGTTAAGCTTTCCTTTACATACAAGGTAGTCTCTCTGAATTGGCCACTCTTCAAAGATCAAATGGGTTGAGGCTGGGCTGTCTCTAGGACACATCTGCCTTTACCAACACTTCCTGTAATGGCTAGATTGCTCAAGAATAAGATACCTACAGCGCCAAAGAATGCAGCTAATTGGAGGAGAGGGGCAAAGCCTTCAGGGTGGTCAGCTTGTGACTGTGGAATGACCCACACCAACCAGGAATGATTACAAGCTTTCAGGACACCAAGCAGGACCCAGCTCTGAGCATTACATTTCTGCTGATGATGGAATTAAATAAAAATATTTGAAAACTGCAACTTGGGAAAAGCACAGAGAGATCCCAAGGCATAGTTTGCCTGCTGCAGAAGTATGATCCTGAAATATTTTAATTTGACACACTTATGATTGCCTTATAAACACTGAGGTGAGCTGTGGTCAGAGGAGAAGATTGGCCTAGATTCTAGTTTATTAGGTGTAATTTTTAGCTGAAGTGGTGTCATACATATAAACCATATGTTAGTTCTTACCAATTGAGGTTAAGTAAAAATTTCCCCTGGGATCTCAGTAGTCCTTAACTGTGCCTACTGATGGATTTCTTACTTCTTCCTTTGAAGCACCCTATCACTATTTAACCAAGGATACCAGACTAGGTGGCCCATTGGTTTGATCCAGCTTGGGGGTTTCTATGTGGAATAATTGTCATTGGAAGACTTTTAGAACAGGTTAGATGGACAGCTCTCAGGGGTGGCTTACATATACTTAGTCCTGCTTCCGTGGGATAGACTATATGACCTCTTGAGATATCTTCCCACACTACATTTCTATGATTTCTGTGCATATCATGGCTAGGTTCTGCCTTACCTCACCCCATTGCAAACCCATTGGCATCAACATATTGGAACAGGTGGTAAATCAGTGCTAAACAAAGCCAACTGGAGAACCAATAATCTTCTACATAGCAGCAAAAGTCTCCTTTCCCCTGTCAGCTAAAAGCAACTTGCATTATCTCTGGTTTAGCCCAAAATACCTGTATGATGATATCCTTATAGATGACATCATCTTGACCTCAAAATGCCTTTAAAAAACATTAGTTTGGTGGAATTTCTATAAGTGGGGTTTAAATTCCAACCCACTGATGGCCAGTTAGACAGGCTGCTATTAGTTTAGGGCCAATTCTTCCTGTTCTAACTTGATCTCTATGAAAGTAAAACACCCATTGACTTGTTTTTCCCATAGAACTGGTTTATGCTGGCTTCACAGAACTATAGAAAATTAGGGTTGGAAGAGACCTCAGGAGGTCATCTAGTCCAACCCCCTGTTTAACCCCAAGTAATAATCCCATCCAGGGTTTTGTCAAGATTGGCCTTAAAAAACTCTGAGGAGGGAAATTGTAGCCTGTTTCAGAGCTTCACCACCCTCCTAGTGAAATAGGTTTTTCCTAATATCTGACTTAGCCCTCCCCCAGCACAACTTGAGATCATTTCTCCCCTTTCTGTCATCTGTCATCATGCAAAACAGCCTCTCTTCATCCTCTTTGGAACCGCTGCTTCAGGTTGTTGAAGTCTGCTATCAAACAAATGTGGGTTAGTTGGTATGCATATAGAAGGAGAGAAGTTACAGAAGGAGAGAAGTAGGTTGGACATAGGAAAAACTACTTCACCTGGAGGGTGATGAAGTGCCAGAATGCGTTGCCTAGAGAGGTGGTGGAATCTCTATCCCTACAGGTTTTTATGTCCTGGCTTGACAAAGTACGTGCTGGGATGACTTAGTTGGGGTTGATCCTGCTGGAAGCAAGGGGCTGGACTCAATGACCTCCTGAGGGCCCTTCCAGCCCTCGGATTCTATGATAGAACTAGAGACCTAAGGCTGGTAACTTAATCATAACAAGGAAACCTGGGAAGTGTTGATTCATAGATATATCTTTATAACCTTGGAGGACAGAGTAAAGTTCACAAACTTTGAAAACAGAAGAAAATTAGGATGAGGTTTAAGGGAGTATCTCGTTAGATTTTTTCCAGACTCCTTGTCCAGAAACACAAAACCAATATGGTATCTGCTTAGTTATGAAGCTATTATATGGACTGTGCCATGCATAGTAATTGCTTAGGGCTACGTCTACACGTGCACCCAACTTCGAAATAGCTTATTTCGATGTTGCGACATCGAAATAGGCTATTTCGATGAATAACGTCTACACGTCCTCCAGGGCTGGCAACGTCGATGTTCAACTTCGACGTTGCTCAGCCCAACATCGAAATAGGCACAACGAGGGAACGTCTACACGGCAAAGTAGCACACATCGAAATAAGGGAGCCAGGCACAGCTGCAGACAGGGTCACGGGGCGGACTCAACAGCAAGCCGCTCCCTTAAAGGGCCCCTCCCAGACACACTTTCATTAAACAGTGCAAGATACACAGAGCCAACAACTAGTTGCAGACCCTGTATATGCAGCACGGACCCCCAGCTGCAGCAGCAGCAGCCAGAAGCCCTGGGCTAAGGGCTGCTGCCCACGGTGACCACAGAGCCCCGCAAGGGCTGGAGAGAGAGTATCTCTCAACCCCCCAGCTGATGGCCGCCATGGAGGACCCCGCTATTTCGATGTTGCGGGACACGGATCGTCTACACGTCCCTACTTCGATGTTGAACGTCGAAGTAGGGCGCTATTCCCATCCGCTCATGGGGTTAGCGACTTCGACGTCTCGCCGCCTAACGTCGATTTCAACTTCGAAATAGCGCCCAACACGTGTAGACGTGACGGGCGCTATTTCGAAGTTACTGCCGCTACTTCGAAGTAGCGTGCACGTGTAGACGCAGCCTAGATGTCCCAGAAAGTACCGGCTTCAGATGCTCTATGCAGCACACAGATATAGGCTAAAAGTTCTGTGTTGCAGAGAATTAGTGCATATTAATTGTATGTCTAAGACCTGAAAAAGATCTTGAAAAAGATGGAAAGAAAGATGGAAAGATCCTGAAAAAGATGGAAAGAAAATAACAAAATCCACACAGCATGCTCCCTTCAAATTCCAGCCTCAAAGTTTTGCCATCCCTCCATGGCATCTCTTGGCAGAGCCCTCTAAGTAAAGGACCACCTGGCATAGATATTCCAATAGCAGAGACTATACAACTCTAACAAGTGAACGTTGATACGGATGGCATCAGAAGTAACTTATTCTGATCTCTCCATGCAGGAAGCTTTTTGTGAGCTCCAAAAACCAGAGGGGCACATGCTGACGACAAGCTTCCTGACAATAGAAGTTCCTTGGCAATCCACATTCGTAAGCAAGCTCCACTTCCCACACCAGTGGGTCCAAATGTTTTGACTTTGCTTCATAAGAAAGTAAACTGCGACTGTTTGCTCCATTCAGACTGCCATTAAATTTTCCCCTACAAGCTTGAGGCCAGGTCCCCTAGTCTTCAAATTCTCTACCACAGAATTGAGCCCATTGGAAAATGGCTAACAGATGAGCTTACTGGGCACGCTTTGCAGAGCCACTACAAAATATGCCCCACCCGAGGCTCTCAGCTTTCGCATCATTGCGCAACTTCACATGAGCTGCTGCTGCTGCCAGATGTGACTCTCACTCAGCAGGTAGAACAGGAAGTTTGTTAGTAGACAGAGACAGCCCAGCACAGAGGTGTCAGTACAGCAGGCAGAGACAGTCGTTCCAATCCATACTGGGGAGATGTGGCCCGAGGGGTGCCCCATCTAGGGTCTAGCCCCCCTCATCCCAGCTAGCTGCCTTCCCACTCTCCCCTCACCTTCCACCTGCCAGCCTTTAATTCAAAACCAGCTGGGCTCCTACCCATTCTTTGTTCAGGGACAAAGGTGTTACCTGCCAGCTTAGGTTACAGAGAGCAGAGGGTCATCCCCAGCCTGTGTGAACTACTCAGCCTTTCACATACACAACCCTCACTACATCACATCTCCCCCCACTTCCAGACTGAACTGAGCAGGGTCACTTACCAGTGACCCAGGGAGTTGACAGTAAATAGACTTAGATAAGTAACATCCAAAAACATAGACTCCCCGATATCACATACAGTCCATGAGAGTAGCACCCAAAACTCCTCATTAAGTTCCCATTCACCCAAGCTCCATGCTATATGGTAACAAGTAATTATTTAGGTAAAGCACCTTCATTAAAGTTTTGTTGAATTCTATGTTATCATTTATGAAACAACCAAATTTTCCTTTCTGGGAGTCAGACGTAATTTATTAGAAGAGCAATTTATCTTTTAATCTAAATTCTTTCCAGCTCTCCCTTAGTTCATTGCTCCTTTTATCATTTCTGCTCTGCACTCAAAACTGAAAATTCATAAAGCCCAGCAATTCTGTTTTAACTTACTTATTGCGTTTCCCACTAACAAGCAGACAGAAGATCAGATATTCTGGCAAATTTTTAAGTTTTGAATTTTAATGAGTCTTCAACATCCAACATGAGAAGGATCTTCCAGCTCATGATATCCTTTGGTTTGGTTTGTTTTTGTTTCCAGAAGAGATTAATCATCATGACACACGTTACAAAAAATTGCTAAAATATAAGAAAATGAGGGGAAATTATGATGCAACCATAAATAATTAGTAATAGATATTTGGAAATGTTTTCTCTTTCCTACTCTGCAGCAACCCCAATGACTTAAAGAGAAGAATTTGACCTGATAGAAACTTGGGATTGTGTCTTATTAACAAAAAAGGGAACCAAGTTCTCTGAGCCAAATTCCTCTTTTCTGTATGTAACTGCTGACAGGAAGAACTAAATTCAGAAGCTTTGGAGCTTAGTGCTGGAGCCTCTAATGCATGAGCTAAAAACCAACGGCCTCTCAGCTAAGGCTGTAGAGGAGACATATCGTTTCTCTCTATAAATGGGCTAAGAGCCACTACATGGGACAGTGAACAACACCCAGTAGGCATGTGGATTACATGTACACCTGTGTAGTCCCACTGAAGCCAACTGGAGAGCACAGCTGTAAGAGCAAGCTCACATGGTGGTCTATCTTCTTTTTCACCTTAACCCAACAATAATGGCTCAACTGCTCTTGTTCTGCATCTCTGAGGCTGCGTCTATGAAGAGGGCATGGTAATCAGGCTGATGGGAGCTTGCTAAAGAAGTAGCACTTCATTAGGCTAATTCTCCCCAACAGCAACTTCGAAGTGCCAGCATGCTCTGTAGCCATGGGCACTTTGAAGTGCTCACACTACATCAAAGTACCTTGGGAGTAAAGCATGCCAGCGCTTCAAAGTTGCCACAGAGGTGAATTAGCCTAATGAAGTGCTGCATATGCATCACAGCACTTCATTAGCAATCTCCCATCAGCCTGATTACCATGCCCTTATCGAAGAAGGGGCAAGTGTAGACATAGCCTGAGTGTTCTTGTCCTGTGCATCCTCTTAGCTGATACTGCTTTTCTTCATAACCTCCCTCAGTGTTTCAAACCACCTTTTGCCGTGTCTCCGCCATGATCCTTTCCTCCAGACAACTAGCTCTTGTACTATCTAGCCAACACATCCTGTGTCTCTTCCTCTCACAGGACCAAACCACGTTATTTGATACTATCTGGACTTTTTTTTTTAAATATGGATATGTACCTATCTCATGGACCTGGAAGGGATCTCAAGAGGTCATCAAGAGTCCAGCCCCCTGCACTCACAGCAGGACCAAGTACCATCCCTGACACATTTTTTTAAATCTACTTGCCCGAGATTCCTAAATGGTCCTCTTAAAGATTGAGCTCACCAGCCTGGGTTTAGCAGGCTAATGTTGAAACCACTCAGCCACCCTCCCACCTAAGCTGTCTCCAATTTGTATGTGTCTTTCCTGAAACGTGGTGCCCAGAACCGAACACAATACTCCAGTTGAGGCCTAATCAGCACAAAGTAGAGGCTCGCAGAAGAATTACTTCTTGTGCCTTGCTTACAAAACTCCTGCTAATATATTGGTGAATGATGTTTGCTTTTTTGCAACAGTATGCCGTAGTTGACTCATATTTAATTTGTAATCCACTACGACACCCAGATCCCTTTCTGCAGTACTCCTACTCCTTCCTAGGCAGCTGTTTTCCATGTTATACATGTGCAACTGACTGTTCCTAAGTGGAGACTTTGCATTTGTCCTTACTGAATTTCACCCTGCTTATTTAAACCATTTTTCCAGTTTGTCCAGATGATTCTGAATTTTAATTGCATACTACAAAGCACTCACAACCTCGCCCAGCTTAGTATTTTCCATAAACATTACAAGTGTGCCAACTATGACTTATTTGACTTAAAACCTTGTACTCCAGCGCAACATAGGTCATCTACTACTCTCCTCCACTTCACTCTGTCTCAGGACAAAGCTTCTAGCTGACCCCAGGAGTACCCCAGTTGTGGTTCTTCAATCTCAGTAGGTCTTCTCCACGTTGTCCAAGGTCTTCCTCTTTTACATTTTCCTTGCAGGTACCACTGGAGAGCTTAATGGGCTATGCTGAGTGCGGGTTTTCTGAGAGTGTGGCCCAGCCATCCCCACTTTTTTCTCTTGATTTGAACATCAAGTGGGTCTAGTCCTGCTCTGTTCCAAAGCTCCTTGTTTGTGACCAAGAGTTGCCATTTGATGTGAAGGACGTACCTCAAGCATATGCCATTATCTAAATCACTGATGAAATCATGGATCAGAACTAGCATTAGAACTGATCCCCATGGGACCTCCTTCACTATACCCTTTCAGTTTGACTGTGAACCATGGATAAGTATTCTCTGGGACCAGTTATATCCCCACCTTACAGTAGGTCTAGCTAGGTTGTATTTCCCCAGTTTGCTTACGAGAAGGTCAGGTGAGACAGTATCAAAAGCCTTCCTATAGTCAGTCATGCACTGGGCTTGACGTAAAAGTTAGGATAGAACTTCCTGAGCAGTCCCTTTTCTTTGCTTGTCCAAGATTTTTGGCTAGGAATCTCTTTAGAACGTCCCAAGAAATGACAGTGGCAGTTACCTTCCTGCTAGCATTTTACTACAAAGTTGGCTCTTCGGTACTTTGCTTTGTAAACTTGGTACATCCCACCATCACCACCACCACCACCACCACCAACAACAACAACAACAAAAGACAGGTGCTTCAACTTGCTCCCTTGACTTCCATGTCCTCTAAGCATTTACTCAGCCTCTCTTCACTTGCAAATGCATCGGGCTAAATTCCATAGCAATGTACCATGGGTGCCTCCATTTGCTTTTCTTCATGTTGCACGTCACCATGGAGAACAGGGTGGAGAAACAGCAATTTTCAAGAGCCTTCTGAGCGGGGGCAGATTATCTATCCTAGAGGTGAGCAAACTTTTTACCCCTGCAATTACCAGCGCCCCTGCCGAACCTGTCTAAAATAATTCCAAACTGAGGGAAATGTCGCTTATGCTCATATGAAAAGAAAAAAAAAAAGGACAACCTTTCAGCACATGTAAGAAAAGAAGTCTGCAGAATGTAAAAACTTTATGAATTCGTTTATGAATGTGATGAATACACAGACATAAAAGCGGTAACAGATTTCAATATTTTAATGAGCTGGATGAGCCGGAGACCCAGCAGCAGATTGTGCTGTGCCCCGCCTTATGAAATTTCATGCCCTACCCTCCCCAAACTTTGTTCACCCCAGTCAATCCCACATTTGCCTAGTGAAGCATGTCCAGTACTTTTCTTTGAGCCACGTGGCCCTGACAGAGCGGATACTGGACTAGCTGGACCCTGGTTCACAAATTCTGGTTCGCAAATGAAAACAAATGCAAAATAACCACAGCTGGCCCCCATGCACTGCAGGCTCCTGCCGTCTACAGTAAAATGTTCCTTTCTCGTTTTAAAAAGAAAAAAAAAAAGTCTCATGCAGAAAACTGGGGGTGAAGGGCTGATTTTCTCAGCCTGTCTTTAACATGGATGCCCAATACTCAGAGGGGCTGGGGGCGGTTGGAGGTGAGAAAGCTGCTGAGCAAACGAGAGATGTCAGAAAAAATAAATGAGAAATAAGGGAGAAAGAACAGGTGAACAAAGACATATGAAAAAGAAAGGCCTGAGAAAGAGGCCACATGAACCAGCATGAGAAGCCTGAGGAAGAAAACCAGATTGGATGCAGCACTCACGTATATGTTGCCTGTCATGACTGAGCACCCAGTGAATGACAGCAGAGGTTATAAAGGAAGCCTCTACTTCTCGTCTGCGGCAGCAGAGGCATCCTTTTGGGTCTGGGGGATCGCGGTGACTGCCCTGGGCCCTGGGCTTTGATAACATCATGAGGAGACAGACAGGGAGGCGAGATGAGGCAAGCAGGGTGAGTAAATGAATGGGGAGGCAAGGGGCAGGCAGAGGGTGTGGAGGATCAGCTGCTTTGTGACATCAGGAGGTAATGGGAGAAGGGGGCAGGGGGCTTTGGGGAGGGGATGGAACAGGGCAGAGCAGGAAGAGATGGGGCAGAACATGGATGGGAAGCAGCAGGGCAGGGATGGGGGTTTGGGGGATGGAGCGGAGTGGTGCCAGGGCCTAGACAAAGTCAGAGGGAGCAACCTCACAAGAGATTAGAAACCTGGCACCTGTGGCCTGAGCCCTGCACCTCCGAAGGAGGTCCCTGCCCAGGGGCACATAGCCAGGTTGCTGGAGCATCTCAGCCACACCCCCTCAAGCTTCCAGAACCACTAGGGGAGCTGCGGCTGGGATGCAGAGGAGATGCAGAGGAAAGCCCTTTGCACTAGGGATATGACACCCTTGTGATCCATGTGACTAACCTGGTGTCCTTTTGCCCAAGCACAGAACCCAGGAAATGAGTCTTGAGTGCCAACGTATTGTTCCCCATGAAATCAGAACTGGCAAAGGCCCTTCTCTGCTGCAATAGCTAAACATCCTGGCAGCAGGCGCCGTACAAGTACGACAGGCAGACCAGAACGACGGGAGACCGAACTTCAGCGGGAGCAATGTGTACCCCCACGATAAAGCCTCCTGGATAATGCACCTTTACGCTCTCTCTGTGCACGTGAGCAATCTTGATCGTGAGCCAAAGCCCCTCAGAATGGGCCGCCCTCTCCTTCTGAGACACACGTGTCCCCAGTGGGCATTGTACTTCCTTCATTTACAGGTCAAGTGTCTTGGCAGCCGTTCTGAGACAGCTCCTGTTGCCCATCTCACCAGGCACGCTCTGGAAATAAAGGGAATCCTTGTGTTTCCATGGCTACCACCCTCTCCCCCACCTCTATAAGCAGGAGCACCTGCGACCAAATTAAAGACCAAATACTACAAAAGAAGGAGAAATTCAAGCAGTTCATTTGAGTGCCAGCCTCCAGCTCATTTAAATGCGGAGACGCTCCCCCAAGAGGGAGAGGACTTTCAAGTTCAGAGGTTTGTAACTGAGCTCATAAAAGAAGACATTGCAGAGAGGGAGGTGTGTGGGGCTCATTGGTATGAGATTCTATCTGAGACAGCTAACGAAGCACCTGGGGGCTGCGTAGCAATTCCAATCAGATTTTAATTGCTTCACAAAGGATATCATGGATTCCACTCACAGTCTAGTCTCCTGCACCAAAGCTCATTATGGAAATAGTCTCCCTTCAAGCTGGATCTGATCTTTGTATAGGGCTCCAGCTGAGTCACTGGCTGTTAGAGCTAGTAATGACTGAACATTAGTGGGCTGAGGCTTCAAAGGCAAACCGAACTTGCACTCACCTGGTGAGCTTAGCCGGTGAAACAGGCTTGCAAGAATAACTGTACTTGATAGAAACTTATTGCCTGGCACCCTGAAAAGAATAACAGATTTAAAGCCAAGAAGCATATCTAAAAGCAGGGACGTTATCACTCTGCTTACACCACACATGCATACATCTGTGTTTAAATGTAGAGCTGGATGAACTATCTCAGAACAAAGCCTATTTGACAAAAAACAAAGATTCAGGTCAACCAAAAGTTTTGAAAATTGGGGCAAATTTAACAAATTTTCAGCAGAAAACCACCTGGTTGCCCCCAAAACATCTGGGAAAAGGAAACGTTTCACTCTGACATTTTCTAAAGGAAGCATTCTGCTTTTCTTGTTTAATTGAATGCGTGTTTAAACTTACCTCAGTTTCACTTTAATGAATGGTAAACATAGAGAAATCAAAAACAAAATGAAAAGTTTCAAGTAGAATGGAATGTTTGATCCAAAACTATTTGTTTTCTACTTTTTGGTTCGTTGAAAAACTAGAGAAGAAAAAACTATTTTGGATTGAATTGCAACAATTTTCCCCTATTTTTTCTGCCACCCAGTAAACCAAAATAACTCTGCTAGATAACTCTGTTTACATGTGCCAGTCAATATGGCTAAGAAGAAAAAGATCTGCTCCACAAAATTTGCATCTGGATCTACAGCTGACCTTTGCCAAGGTTTGGAGATGACAGGGTCTGAGTTTTAGGCTCATTCCATTATCAGGAGAGGGGCTAGTAGCAGAGTCTTGAGCCAAATCCTGAACAGAGTCCAGGTCCAAGTGGAGCACAATTCCATTTTATGGCATCGTATGAGACTTTGTGGCTCTTTGCGGCTCCACGTTGGCATGACCGCCAATGCTACAAACATTGGCTCTGGCCCTGGTGTATGCAGCTGTAAGCCATGTCTACACGTGCACGCTACTTCAAAGTAGCGGCACTAACTTCGAAATAGCGCCCGTCACAGCTACACGCGCCGGGCGCTATTTCGAAGTTAACTTCGACGTTAGGCGGCGAGACATCGAAGTCGCTAACCCCATGAGGGGATAGGAATAGCGCCCTACTTCGACGTTCAACGTTGAAGTAGGGACCGTGTAGTCGTTGCGCGTCCCGCAACTTCGAAATAGCGGGGTCCGCCATGGCGACCATCAGCTGAGGGGTTGACAGACGCTCTCTCTCGAGCCCCTGCGGGGCTCTATGGTCACCATGGGCAGCAGCCCTTAGCCCAGGGCTTCTGGCTGCTGCTGTGGCAGCTGGGGATGCATGCTGCAGGCACAGGGTCTGCAACCAGTTGTCAGCTCTGTGTATTTTGTGTTGTTTAGTGCAACTGTGTCTGGGAGGGGCCCTTTAAGGGAGCGGCTTGCTGTTGAGTCCGCCCTGTTACCCTGTCTGCAGCTGTGCCTGGCACCCTCATTTCGATGTGTGCTACTTTGGCGGGTAGACGTTCCCTCGCAGCACCTATTTCGATGTGGTGCCGCGCAATGTCGAAGTTGAACATCGACGTTGCCAGCCCTGGAGGACGTGTAGACGTTATTCATCGAAATAGCCTATTTCGATGTCGCTACATCGAAATAAGCTATTTCGATGTAGGCTTCACGTGTAGACGTAGCCGTAGAGGGCCATGCACCTGTATGGACAAGTACCTGCCATAACCAATCTGTGGCTAGGCAGTTGTACCAAACCATTCAAATGATTGCAGGAACTTTAAGGTCAACACCTCAGCTATGGCCTTCTGTACTAGCAAACACTGAACCTCCAGGTATTTGCCAAGATATAGCCATAGCACAAGAAGTTAAATGCACCCCTTACAACTAGGAACTTCTTTCCAACAGTTCATGGACAACAGACACCCACAACATCGGAATTCAGGAAAATTTCTGTGGACTACATGAGACTATTTCAAGTCTCAAAGTGTCTGAACTTCATCTACCATTCCAAACAGACGCAGTACCTCCTGGTTTTGACGTTCCAGGCAGACTGTGGACCGCACAGAACCAAATCTGAACAAGCCATGAAAGATGCCGCTATTTGATGCATAAGTGGAAAATCAAAGACTCTCTTTTGTGCAACTGTGGTGAGAATAATCAAGCCATCAAACACGTCAAAATGCTGCGCTTCTAATATGGATTCAAAGAGGAGAAGAGAGATATGCGCTACATCACATGGGAGTCCTTGCAAGGGTTTATGGACTTGCAATGGTTCCCTTAGAATGTTGCTCTACAGTCATGATACAAGTGTGGTCAGAAGTCAGGGATGTGAGATGCTGACAGGTGTCTTGTTCTGTCAAATTATAACTGTTCAGCTGCATGTGTGTGGGCTCTCTCCTTATGCTGCCCTCAACGTGTATAGATAGCCAGCACAGCAGACCCTGACAGAACCCCTAATGGCCATACAATCAGATAAGGGGTGAAGGTGTGAGGCCGGGTTTATTATCAAAGCACAGCTCTGATCTAGCTCCATGGGTCAGATGTCTACTGTTCTGCTAGTACACGGGTACCCCGATAATGGACTCAGTACAGTCAGTGGCAGGACTCTCTACTGCCCCCTAAGCTGGACAAGGACACCCCATCTTAGATACATCTTTATATACAACTAGAGGCCTGGTTGCAGCTCTGCTTGCAAGCAGAAGTTGGGCTGGAAGAAAGTTCTAGACATAAACTTGTTGTAATACACATCCCCAGTGTATGGGTGGAACCCTGCTCTGGCCGGGGAGAGGCTGGGGTGGGCACAGTGTGTGGGGAAACATGGTAGTACCTTGCCTGGACAGACAGACGAACGGACACAGCAAAAAAACAAACAAGTTACACAGTGCTCCTGATGTATTGGGTACCACCTTCTGATGTGTCCAACGACTGCCCATTACCTTGTATGTGGTGGTTTGATCAAAACACTACTATGCGTTATGCTGTGATCCTGAACGTGTTCTTGTTATCTGTGGGATGCGTGTTGATACCAAGAGGTTTCCTAATGGCGTATTCTGGTATCATCTTGGAATGTACTTACATGACTTCAGCCTACTGCCTCTTAGGTGTATGTGTAAAATCTGCCCTCTTTTTGCCAGATTCTGTGAGCAGGGCCTACTTCTCGCTGAAAGCTCCACTTTGCTTTATATTAGTAAGGTGATGATTACCTTTGCCTAGGCTTCACATCACGACTGTGATACGTGGGCTTATATATTAGGCCCTTTGCTTCCTATGATGTACACATGAGAGAGAGTGGAATGAAAACAAATCCCTTCAAGCATTAACAACCAAAGAGAATTGTGTTGAATTGTCCCTTTTCAGAGTCATGCCTGAGTTTAATCTTTTGGGGAGGCTTTTTGGTTGCAAGAGAGAGAGTGAATCTCACACTTGTGAATAAGCTATTGACCAGTGATGTGGAAGAGGCAGTTTTAGGCAGCTGCTGTCTGATTCAGAACTGAGCTTTTCATCCCATATTACTCAGAAGCTCATAGAAAAGGAGCTTTTACTTTCTATATCTATGCTGTAATGACCAGACTACAAAATGGGATGGTACCTCTTACTTTGCCCACCCAGCATCCCATGTCACCACAGAATGTTTCAGCCTCATCAAATTAAATTGTTTTGGCCCTGCTAGTGCTGAGTTGTTCTGCTGTTTGGGAGTGGTCAGATATAGAGATCTGGGTCATACATCTCTAGCAACCAGGCAGCAAAGTTTGGATACAGATGCTAATGAAAATCTAGTTTTGGTTTTGGTTCTGGCCCTTGTCTTGCAAATTAACTTCAAGATCTGTCTGCTCTCATCTTCCTCATTTGAACCTCAATTAGTTTCATTCTTTTACTGTCCTCATTGATGGAATCAGCAGGGTAACCTGCATTTTCTGTTTATAGTCCAGAAATCAGAACCGATGGCAAAGAAAGTACAGAGGTACATAGCATTTAAATGAAAGACGGCTCTGTAATCTACAGAGATGCTTACCAGCCCTCTGTGTAAAATAGTGTGTCGATTAAACACACCAAGGAAGATTTTTCACAGAAAATGTTGACTTTTTATACAAACCCAAAACCCAAAAATCCCATAGGTTTTTGGCAAGCGATAAATGAAAAAAATTAGCCAAAATTGGGGAGGAGAGAGGAATTGCCTTCCACGCTTTACATTTAAAAAAATAATATTTTCAAGGAAAATTAAACACTTTGTGAGGCCGATGGACCCGGGTCATTGGCAGGAGAGAACAAACCTCCAACCTTAGGGGCTAAAGCCATTTGCTCTACTTCATGAGCTAAAAGCCAGCTGCCTCTCAGCCAAGGCTGTGGAGCAGGGACTTCACTCGCCCTTGTCAGTGGTCCCAATGCCTCTGGGTTACAACTTTCTGCAAAACATTCATGTAATTGAAAACCCATTGCATGATAGAAAAATTCAGATATATAGCGATAGATATTCATTGTTTTCACAGCCTGAAGAAACCATTATGCAGCTAAGCACAGTCCTTAGGGCTGAAACGGAAAGATCACAATCTCGTCCTAAGGCAGTTACACTACTTTCACAGCTCTGTTTCTCTATGCTTCAGGAAGCACAAAGCAATGCTTTTATTAACCTGATTTATTAAATCTTACCATTTCTGTTGTGGTAAAGTGCAGTATCTCACATTAGATTTAATGAGACGGACTCAATATATCCCATTGCTGTTAAAGGCACATTTAGTGGGTTCTAATAAGCAACAAATCAGCCAAGCCATAAAAGTTTGACTGTATATATAATGATACTGTAACTTACACTGTACTGGCATCAAATGTTTTGGCATTTTCAGTTTAACAATAGTGTCTGTAGTTATCATTAAGGGAAATATTTATTATTATTCTAATTGCAAGAGGAAAGTTAAAATCTATCTTCGTTTAAAAGTGAATTATGTTGTTCAGATATTTAATGTGCATGCATAACTCTCATTGTTTCTGTTTTGTTTGAATGTGTTCTGTTCAGTAAACTGTTTTACTACATGGATAAAATATAGTATGGACATCTAGCTATAGAAGACAATGTGGTGGCTGTAAATATTATGCGTAGTGAAATATTTTCTTTAGAGGAAGCAGTAATGGCTGTTGCAGACCATATGCTGAGATTCTAGCATCAAGTCTCTGTCCGAAAGAGGCAGTCATCAGCAGAACTAATACTCAAATGAAGTCCCAGACTCCTCCCTGAGCCTGAAAAAAGTTAGATACTTCTGAGAAAATGAATCTCAGTGAGACATTATACAGAGTTTACATTTAGAGCAGGGGTCAGCAACGCCCATTGAAAAGTGGCACATGAGGGGATTTTCATCACCATACGAGGAAGGTGCTCAGCCTTGCCCTTCCTTTCCCATACAGCCGGGAGCTTGCTCGTGGACTGTGGGTTAACAAAAGATCAGCTAGTGCTACCATCCACCACCTAAATGGTAAAGCTCTGCATCTTAATGTATTAATGAAGCTGTTGTGAGTAGGATTATTAGCGACTTTTAAAAGTATCACCAGCACACGGACCATACATAGAGGTCAAAAGGTCAAAATTTTGGCTCTCCTCCTCGGAAAGGTTGCTCACCCCAATCTGATCTTCACTTTGCATTTTTTTGTTTCATTCCTTTTTTTTAATCCTTTTGCTGTTCTATAACTGTTCAAATCATCTTCCAACTTAGCAGAATTAGAGTTGCTCCTTCCCATCCCTTTTTGTTGCTCTGCAACTTTTGAGAAAAAATTGGGAAACACCCTAGAAACCAGTGTGGGGGTTTCTTTGTTTGTTTGTTTTTGTTTTGTTTTTTTCCACTGCATTCAGTGGCTAGCAAGAGAATGAAGTAGCAGATAACAAAAAAAGGTGGTGGTTGTTTTATTGGTTTGGTTTGGTTTGGTTTTTTTGTTGTTGGTTTTGTTTTTGGTTTTTTTTTCATTGCAGAATAGGGTCTTTACTCAACAGGGAACAGTTTGGAATGAAAAATTTCAAAGCACTCGTGTGATTATCACTATTTTGCCACTGGGAAAATGAGGCAGGAAGTGATGAAGTCGTCATGCAGGGCCACAGAATCTGTGAAAGCAGGCCCATCAAATGCAGTGCTGCTGCATCTGACTGGCTGGCCTTCTTTTTCTGGGCAGGTTTGGCTGAAAATAAATGTTTTAAAGTATGCTCTGGAACTTTTTCTTAATGTTCTGAATCTTGAGCTGATGGTGCGTGTTTGCCCTAGGTCAGTGGTTTTCAACCCGTGTGCCATGAGAACTGGCCAGGCGTGCCATGAAATTTTGAATTTTGTCAATTTCCCCTTACCACTGCTCTTTGAAGAGCCATTCCAGGACAGGAGGGGGCAGATTGATGACCCAAGCCAGCTGGAGTTCGTCAATTTCCCCTCACAGCCTGTTTATGCTGGGAGGCAGCTAAAATGCTGCTTCCTGGCCCAAATGGGCTGGCAGGGAGCTCACCCTCCTCCCTGCTCTGGCAAGAGGGAAGGAAGGGAAGGTGTGAGCCGGTTGGAGCTGAATGCCTCCTCCCCCACAAGCCCCTAATAAGTAAAAGGTTGGGAACCACTGCCCTAGATGGCTGTGCAAATAGCCTGCACTGGCAGTGACCTAATCCTTAGGAACAGGCAAAGAGCAGAGGAGACAGAATCACAGACAAATGGTTCAAATCAGCTCGGTGGGGCTAAGGAGTGAGTTTCCTAAAGGCAGAGAAGGAGGGGTAATTGACCTGCTTGAGGGAGGAAGATGGCTCAAAAGTAGGGAGGATCTCTCCTACGCCCAGTTGGCTTTGTAAAGTCCAACCCATCATTCTCCTTGGTTGTGTGTTAGGCACCAACTCCCATATCCCATGCTGGCCACTGTGTGTGTTGCAAATTCCCTCCCCATTTCCCAGGGTGCATGGGCATTTAGCCTGGCTAATTCCGGAGGCCCCAAGTTCCTCTGAGCACTTTAATGCCTGGTGGCAGCTAGTTCATATGTGTGTCATTCCTTATAGAGAGATCCAAATGAAAAGCTGGCACAAGACATTGCAGCACAATTTAATCTGCCCAATGGTTCCCACATGGTCATTGTCACCTCACTTCTGTTTTGTAATTACCACATCTTTCCCCCTTTGGCAAAAGTTCAAGGGTGATTTATTACAGATCATTTGAAACTGACGAGAAGGAAGGTTAAACTAGTGTGGGTTATGATTCACTGGTGAGCTTAAAAGCAAAAGCAAAAAGGACAAGACCGCTATTGAGCCAGTTAAATCACTTAAAAGTCTTGCATTGATGCTTTGATCCACCAGCTGACTTCTGCACCGAGATTAAGCCTGCAATGAAAAAGCAGGGGCTCTTTTTTAAAAAAGAAAAGGCTCATGAGGTGCTATTTACATTTTAGAGCGAAATTAAAAATGGCTGTTCAATTTATTTTGTCTGCATGTCGCTGTGGAGCTGTGCGGAGGGGAGATTGGTGTGGATGTTTCCTGTGACAGACCCCTTTAGATTGCTATCATGAAACAAATACAGAATGTCTGGTAATATATGGGAAGCTCAACAGGAGAGGCAGCAAATTGCTATATTGTTTACTCGGTGAAGCTGAGCCACATCAGCCTTGATGCTCCGCTGTGGCTGGCTTACTCCTCCTACTCCTCTCGACTCTACTGCCTTACAAAGCGTCTCACTCATTTGAGCTCTACATTTAGATCTATTCCCCTGTGGCTTGCTGCCATTTCACTGTTCATTAAAGTAAATTATTTCCATCAGAGATTCACAGCCATAAAAAGTAAGCTCCTAGAGAAGTTCCTGCCTGCTTTAGAAATACCAGCAGACAGACATTGTAGCTGCAATAGTTGGATAGTTAGTGACAAGTTGCGACTTCTGCTGAGCACTCTTTGTTGTCATCTCTCCCTCCGAAGCTCACCCCTGCCTAGTTGGTCTGTGTTGTCTTCCTATTTGTCCTGTAGGCGACGTCTATACTAGAGGGTTTTGTTGCCAAAACCACGGAGCGTCCACACTAAAAAGGCGCTCTGTCAACATACTGTTACCAGAACTTGGCACTTTCATCGATGGCCTTCTGTTTCTCCCCCACGAGGCAGAACGCCTTTCTCAACAGAATCTGTCAACAAAAAAGCCACGTGGACACTCCAAGGGACCTCTGTTGACAGACAGGGCTTCTGGGTCACCAGGAAGCCCTGTTTGCTATGCTTCCAGTCGGTCGTTCTGTTGACAGAGCAGCCAGGCAGTCCAGCAATTCTCTGTCGACAAAGAGGATTGACACTGTGATCTGCTTTTGTGCGTGGCTGCCATCCGTGGAAAGAGGTTTAGTCAGAAGATATCTTCTGACAGTCAGTTCTGTCAACAGATTGCTGTAGTGTCGACCTAGCCATAGATGTAAACTCTTCAGGGCAGGATCTGTCTTCTTTGCTATTTTTCTGTACAGCATTTGACACAACTGGGCCTTATTGCTCGACTGGGGTTCGATATGCTACCACCATAGAAATAACTATATATTATACGTCTGATTGAAGAACACACAGACAGACAGATATTTAAACACAAATCAGTCTAGAATCTTTTGTAGTGCCCCTTATTTCAGACGTCTTTCATAAACGTGATTCTTCAGAAGCTCTGGGTCTAATTCAGGCTGGCCAAAAACCAAAAAGTTGTTCTGCAAAAAGTTGATATTGGTAAATGTATTTTCATTCTGCAGCAGAACAAAGGTGAGATCTTTGGAACATTTTTGTGGAAAAACTAGAGTGAAAAAGAGAGGGGCACCATTACTTTAGAATATCCAATTGTCTGGTGGACACAGCTGTGAGCTCCAAGTTTTGGTCTCAGCACTGCCTGAGTTATAGAAACATAAAACTGTTCTATCCAGTCAGTCTCAATTTTTGCCTGTTGGGATTGTTCTGTTTGCATAAATAATGAAATAGTCATTGGACTAGAGGGAGAAAAGTCCTTGCAGTCAATCAGGCAGAGCTGAATCACACTTGAACCCGGGTCAAGGAAACACCTTTGCGATTCAGCTATTGGCTAGTCCGGGATGGGTAACTTCTTGTTTCCACAAGAAGCCCTATCCTGGCTCTGAAGCATTGTCCCAATTAAACATTTGTCAAAATAAGTACATTTCCCCTCCAAGAAAGTTTCACTTTTGATGACCTGGCATTTTCTGATGAAAAAGGCATTCCATAATGACTAGAGATTTGGGGTGGAGCAACTGGAGACAACTTTAAGGGGCTTGATTTTCCATTGGGCAGGTGCTCTGAAAAAAAAATCATGCTCCTTTTAAAATGTTTCAAGTAAGTCACCTGAACAATCGAGGCATGTAACATCATGATTCACTTCTGAGTTTTCAACCACCTATGAAAACTTGCTTGTTAATAATCCTCCTTTATTTTTCATGGTTGTGCAGGGGGACCAAAATGCTTTGAGGGGAGAGAGAAGTATCATGTACATAAGCAATCATGTGTAATATAGCCTTGACACAATGGAATGAACTCCTGTATTAATTCAAAAATGACTGCCCTGAGACAGTCGTAGCCAATTATTTATTAATTCTATTGTACTTCCCAGATCTGTGAGGAGACGACGGAAACATTGTTCCCTTGTCAGAGTCCAAGTTACTGAATCCACTTCTCATAAAAGATGTAATTAACTGAAGGGGGACACTTTTTAATTAAATCCAGCTGAAATTAATCAAACGCCAGCATTGTGGAGTGTGGTGTGTTCTGCTTTCTCCACCCTGGCTGGCCACAGAGTGCAGCTCTGCCAGTTATTTAAATACATTCTTCTGGGGGCTGTTAAATGAATGACTGATAACATGGCTCAACAGAACTGATTGAATATAAAAAACAACATAGAGTGACATGGGAAAAGCCCGGGTATTTATACCTTGCTAATGTGTTATATGTTGGTGGAGGCACTTTTAGAGAAGCATCATGAACCAAGGATGTGGGCAGAAATCTTTCCGCCATCCCAAAGAAGCTCCTGGGGCATATGCAGAAATGTTTCAGGAAATAGCACACCAGCATCAGGCATTTGGTGAAAGGAAGCGCTCCCATTTGCAAACATGTGAGAGGTATAACATGGGCACTAGAGTGCTCTATTAACAAGCCAACTCCCTTAGTAGTAATAATAGTAGTAAGCTTCTTCCACTCCTACATCTTGGAGCAGAGGCCATTGACAACCATACGCCAGCGTCCCCTGTTCTGGGTGATCTTTTCCAGTTCTGACCAGGTATATCCCATCTTTTTAGTGTCTGCCTTCAGGTCTCCACTCCAGGTGTTTCTTGGGCTTCCTCCTTTCCTTTTTCCTTGTGGGTTCCAACTGAAGGCTTGGCTTGTGGAGTTGCTAGTTGGTTTTCTGGGGGTCTGTCCCATCCATCGCCATCCTCTCTTCCTGATTTCTCCTTTGGCAGGAAGTTGGTGAGTCAGTTGCCACAGATTTTGGCTGTTGATGGTGTATGGCCAGTCATTGAAAAGAAGCGTGCTGCACTCCTGGAGTACAAACGCTCACCGAGTCAGAGTACCCTGCAAGCACTTAGAGCGGCCAGAACAGTACAGCAGACAGCCAGGCGCTGTGCCAACAACCACTGGCTCCAGCTATGCAGGAGCATCCAGACCTGTGCTGACTTTGGTAATCTCAGAGGAATGTACGAGGTATGAAGAAGGCATTAGGACCCACCCAGAACAAGATGGCGCCTCTGAAATCCAAATCTGGTGAAGTCATCGCTGACAAAGCCAAACAGATGGAGCGCTGGGTTGAGCACTACTCCGAGCTGTACTCACGCGAGAACGTTGTGGTTGACGCAGCCCTCGATGCCATCGAGCTCCTACCAGTAATGGACAAACTGGATCAGGAACCGACTGTGGCTGAACTGAAGAGAGCCATCGACAGCATTGCAGCACGAAAGGCCCCTGGCCAGGATGGTATACCACCAGAAGTAATCAAGTGTGCTGCGGACACACTCCTGGAACCCCTACATGAGCTACTGTGCCTGTGCTGGAAAGAGGGTGAGGTTCCACAGGATATGCGCGACACTAACATTGTAACATTGTATAAGAACAAAGGAGACAGAAGCGACTGCAGCAACTACCATGGAATCTCCCTCCTAAGCGTCACTGGTAAACTGTTCGCTTGCGTCATCCTTGGCAGACTCCAGAAGATTGCTGAGAGGGTGTACCCTGAATCGCAGTGTGGATTCCATGCAGAGAGGTCTACCGTTGACATGGTCTTCTCTCTAAGGCAGCTGCAGGAGAAATGCAGGGAGCAGAGGAAGCCACTCTACATAGCCTTCATTGACCTGACCAAGGCCTTTGACTTCATCAGCAGGGATGGTCTGTTCAAAGTGCTCCACAAGATAGGCTGTCCTCCACGGTTACTCGAGATGATCCAGTCCTTCCATGAAGACATGAGAGGAACCATCCAATATGATGGCGCTTTATCGGATGCTTTCAGAATCAGGAGCGGCGTCAAACAAGGATGTGTGCTTGCTCCGACATTGTTCGGGATCTTCTTCGCACTCCTCCTGAAGCATGCCTTTGGATCTTCAACAGAGGGCATCTTGCTGCACACAAGATCTGATGGGAAACTGTTTAATCTTGCAAGGCTGAAAGCTAAGTCTAAGGTGCGAGAAGTCCTCATCAGAGACATGCTGTTCGCAGACGATGCTGCTGTAGTGTCTCACACAGAAGACCAGCTTCAAAAACTGCTGGATCAGTTCTCCAAAGTGTGCAAGGACTTTGGGCTTACCATCAGCCTAAAGAAGACAAACGTACTCGGTCAGGATGTTGCTGAATCCCCATCAATCAGCATTGACAACTATATGTTAGAGGTCATCCACGAGTTTGTTTACCTCGGGTCCACCATCACTGACACCCTGTCATTGGACACTGAGCTAAATAGGAGGATTGGAAAAGCGGCCACAACTCTTTCCAGACTCAGCAAGACAGTGTGGAATAACAACAAGCTGTACACTCACACCAAGTCTACGGAGCCTGCATGCTCAGTACCCTCCTTTATGGCAGCGAGACTTGGACCCTGTATGCCCGCCAGGAAAAGAGGCTGAACGTCTTCCACTTGTGTTGCCTCAGGCTCATCCTTGGAATATCGTGGAAGGACAGAGTGACCAACACCGCCGTCCTCGAGCAAGCTGGAAGCCCAAAAGTGTTCCATGGCCAAATTAGTTTGAGAAACGCTGGTCTATGTATTGAACCTGGCCCTGGTTGCTGCTAGCTCCACGTGGAAGAAGGGTCACGTGTGTTTCATTTGGCATGTGTCTTCTTAACATGAAACAAATTTTAAATGACCCTAGGTGAGTCAGGGTCATAGCTTTGGATTAGGATATCAAGTGTATATTGCTGAAGGCTAGCACTGCATCTGACCCAAGACATACCAGGTAGGAAAGAGAGAGAATCATAGAATCATAGAATAGTAGGACTGGAAGGGACCTCGAGAGGCCATCGAGTCCAGCCCCCTGCCCCCAGATGAAAACTAGCAGAATCTAGCAACACTTTCAATCTTCCAGCCACTTCTGCTCCTTTGTGCACTGCAAAGGATCCACTTTGCATCAGTGTCAGAAGGAAATCAGCGACGCAGAGGGGCCTTGCAAGCTTGCTTCTTTTGCTTTTCATTTTATGAACTAAGAAAAAAACATGGGAAGCATTCCACCACGGAGACACATGACAAAGCAGAGACGGAGGGGGATTTGGATGCAGGATGTTAGAAGGTCCAAGAGAAAATACACTAAGCAAACTCTTTAGGATGGTGCTTTTTAATTCCTGGAAAAGTGTTATCAATCCTGCCCCTTTTCTTCAACCAAGGAGAGACGCCCACTTCCCCCATCTGTACCTATTAGTGGCTTTCAGCTATTGTACATTGCTGCCAGATTTGAAGATTCACTGGAGATGTCTAAAGCAGCCACAGTGTTGACACATCATCAACTTTCAGCTACAGGGCCCTGTTAAACGGCAATGACTTGCTCGACGCATGGGCTCAGATGTGCTGCACAACGACATTGAACCCTAATTAGGAGCATGGAAAATTGACAGTTGCAACACTCCAACAGAATTAAAACAAAAAGCAGTCAAGTAGCACTTTAAAGACTAGCAAAATAGTTTATTGGGTGAGCTTTCGTGGGACAGTCTTTAGAGTGCTACTTGACTGCTTTTTGTTTTGATAGTGTATAGACTAGCACGGCTCCCTCTCTGTTACTATCCAACAGAATTGTGCTTCTTACATTCCCCGGGGTCAGGGAGAGAGATCTGTAATGAACCTTGTGTCGGGGGCTGAGGGGTATGTTTCTTCTTGGGCTCTGGAGGAAGAAAATCCTCTGTGGACAGGCAGGAAGGTCATTTGGTCGAAATGCAAGGGTGAGGTTCAGGAGATCTGGTTTATATTCCTATCACTGTCATAAGCTCCCTCTGTGGCTGGGAGCCAGCTACTCCATTACGCTGTGCCTTTATTTCCCAGGTGTACAACTGGGATAATAATCCTTCTTTACTCTGCCTTGTGTCTGTAGGGCTTCCCTGTGGCTTTGGTACACACCCTCTGCATGGGGGAGTGCATTGTTTTGCTGTCCCAGGAGTAAACCAGCAAGAAGACTGAGGCACAATCAGATTCCTGTGCTGGGTGGATGTGCTTCATATCAGACAATACACCTGGTACCGCACACATCCGCTGCTGCAGCACTGGCTGGTGCTGCAGGGGTCCTTTTTCCCCATGCATGGGCCTGCAGGACAGCCTACAGATTGGCCATTGGTTTACAAACTCCTTAAGGTCATGACAGTATCCCACTATGAGTTTGTAGAACTCCTGGCACAACAGGGCCCTGGGGAGAATGAGGAACATTTCTGAATGCCTCTAAACATTTTCCCAGTCTGGCCCTCTGCTTGACATCTGAATATCAATGAGAACATGCTGGGTGAGGCTCATTTCAGATAAAGCACTGCTTCAATTGGGGGACCAAATGGTGAAGCAGTAGTTCTGCAGAAAAGGACCTGGGCATTACCTTGGATCAGAAGCTGGTCATGAGTCTCAATGTGCACTTGTAGCCAAGAAGGCTAACGGCATATTGGGGTGCATCAGTAGGAGCATGGCCAGCAGATCTAGGGGAGTGATTATTCCCCTTTATTCAACACTGGTGAGGCCACATCTTGAATATTGTGTCCAGTTTTGGGGCCTCCGTTACAAAAAGAATGTGGATGCACTGGAGAGAGCCTAGCAGAGGGCAACAAAAATTATTAGAAGGCTGGAGCACATGACTTATGACAAGAGGCTGAGGGATTTGGGCTTATTTAGTCTACAGAAGAGAAGAGTGAGGGGGAGGGATTAGATAGCAGCCTTCAACTTCCTGAAGGGGCTTATGAAGAGGATGGAGAGGGGCTGTTCTCAGTGGTGACAGATGGCAGAACGAGAGCAATGGTCTCAAGCTGCAGTGGGAGTGGTCTAGGTTGGATATTAGGAAAAATTATTTCACCAGGAGGGTGGTGAAGCACTGGAATGCGTTACTTAGTAAGCTGGTGGAATCTCCATTTCTAGAGGTCTTTAAGTCCCAGCTTTTGAAAGCTCTGGCCGGGATGGTTGAGTTGGGGTTGGTCCTGCTTTGTGCAGGGGGTTGGACTTGATGACCTCCTGAGGATCCTGTGATTCTATGATAAAACTGAAGCAACGGTGGTCAGCTGGCTGAAGAAACCAGACGATATGGCAAAGACCTGATCGGTCCCTTTTACTGAGCATTGGTGTGCCTCATTCCTCATCCTGGTGGGCAATCTGGGTGGCTCCATCTGCACTGAGGCAGGAAATTGTTGCAGTCCATTTCCTGAGAGTCAGACCTAACCCCAGACTCCACATCACAGGAATATCTGCACTGAACAGCTGCAATACCTTCCACATGTGGTCAGACCTCAGATTCCTTCTGAAGCAAGAGATGACGCAGAATGCAACAGCCCATGTGTAAAATTTTGTATCTCACTATGAATACCAAATGCTGGCGCTTCTTTGGCTCTTAGCTTCCAGATGAACTTTAAGAAGCTAATTTTGACCTAGCAGACATCTACATTGCCATAAAAATCCCTAGAGCTCCATGACTGGGATAATTGGCTTGGGCTCACAGGGCTTAGGTTGTGATGCTAAATATTGCAGTGTGGACATCTGGACTCTGGCTGGTGACTCGTAGCCCTTGAAAGACTACAGAGTCCAGGCACTAGCTGGAGTCAAAATGTCTACATTGCAATTTTTAGTCCAAGTTCCATGGGCCCAAATCAGCTGACCTAAACCATTCACAACTATACTGGTCTTTTATTGCAAAGTAGATCTCCCTGTAGGCTTCCCTGTCTTGGGACCCCCTGCTTGACAGCCCATGCCACACTGCAAGCTGGGATCACCAGAGGCAGCAGGAGCTCTCTTAGTGCGGAAACAAGGAGGGGCTCTCACATTTACAACAAATGCCACCACCCTGGTGTTAAATACTCTTTGATGCAAATCCTCCATTAGAGATTAGGCATTTAGGGAGGTCTGAGGTGCGTGCAGAGAAAAGGAAGCTGCAGGGTGGAGATCTTGACATGTTTGCTGGGCAGTCTGCACCTTCATTTCTCCTTCATGGCTTGTTTCCAGGTATATTCCTACTTGTTCAGACCATCTAGAGTTTAGGATGGGTGTGTTTTAATGAATAAATAATCATATCTATGTATAAGACACTCATCTCCGTCCAACTTAAGTGCTCTTTTGCTTCTGTTTTTAGTCGCCTATGCTCAGTGAATCATCAGTCAAAGCTTTTTACAGCATCACAGGTGATGACTTGCAAAGGATAGCGGCAGAAACAGAATTAGAAGCACAGGTGAGCTGTTCTTAGATGGATACATGCTACCAACCTCTACAGTGGCATTGCATTCCCAATTCTCAGAAGAGAAAGATGCAACTATGTTAGAGGTAGATAGTATTCGGATTTAAAGATACAGGTTGAACCTCTAAAATCTGTGACTCTCTCTTCTGGCAACATCCATGGTCCATGGAGCCCTGAGAGTTGGGGGCTGGGAGACAGGCCCCACCACTGGCCACACCTTCCCTGACTCTGCCACAGCCCACTGCTCTCTGGTCCCAGCTACAGTTGGCCACTGTCCAGCTCTGGCAGGACCACAGAGAAGCATCCTGCAGTGAGGGGGCAGACTGCAGCTAGGGCTGAGACACGGTGGGCCACAGTGGAGCCAGGGAGCTGTGGACTGTGGCCAGAGCTGGGAAGTGGTATCCCACAGTGGGCCCTGGGAAACGAGGCCCACAGTGAACCATGGCTGGGGCTGGGGAGCAGTGGTCCAGGGCAAGGCTGGGGAGCAAGGTCCAAGGCCAAAGAGGTGGCTGGCAGCCAGGGGGCAATGGGGCCTGGGAGAAGGGCTAGAGGCTGGCTGAAGATTGATCTCCCCTGGTCCAGCAAGATTCCTGGCCCAAGACCACTCAGGTCCTGAAGGGGCTGGACCAGCAGTGGAACCTGTATAATCTCATCAGTAGACATCTAGGTAGCTCACTTGCATGACTTAACCACTGACAAAGGGTGTCTTGTTGAAAACACCAAAGGCGGAGTTCTCTTTTCATCCATAGGACAGCTACAATGCAGGACAAGTTATCTTGTACTGGCCTTGCCAACATGCCTCCTCTTTTTCCTGTGGGTATCACCTCAAGGACGGACAAGGAAGTCCAATTTCCATGGCCCATTCACCCAGCAGCCTCTTTGACAAGACCGCTGAAGAGGGACCGATAAACGCCAACTGGGGTTGTGATGTTTTGCAAGGGGAAGTCAGTCGAGGCTTCCCCAGACTTCCCTGAGTTGGTTAGTCCCATTGGTTAAGCAGACCTAGGCAAGGTGGGGGGCCCTGATCCAGACACCCAGAAGGGGTGGAGCCCCAGGCAGAAGGAGAAGGGCTCGGGATAGGCTCCCCCAGCCACTCCACGAGCCCCGCCTGAAGCACACCACCCAGGGTGCTGGGGGTCCAGCAGATGATGTTGCTGCTGTAGTAGTGGCGGTGGCCCTTTTAAATCACTGGGCCCCAGGCCAGCTGCCACCTTTGCCCCCCGACGCCCACCCCATCCCCCATTGGTGGAGCTGCTGCACCTGAAAATGTGATTGATTTAGGAAAATAAATGTGCTACGTCAGGCTACTCTCTCACTAGCATGACCTTCCCACCTCTGGTGTCGCTCAGCCCTCGCCACCTAGCTATGAGAGCTAACTGCCTGGCCAGATGTTAAGAAGTCACAAGAAAAGACATGAGATGGACATTTATGGGCTAGATCCTCAACGGGTAAAAACCAGTGTAGCTCCGCTGTCTCCCAGCTGTGAACTCAAAGGGCCACCCAGAGGGTGAAAGGAGGACTGGTGTCATGAGTCACAGAACACTCAAACTGGAAGGGACCTTGAGAGGTCATTGAGTCCCATCCCCTGCCCTCATGGCAGGACCAAGCACCATCTAGAGTCTCTAAACAGTCCCTGATAGGCGTCTATCTAACCTGCTCTTAAATATCTCCAGTGTCTGAGATTCCACAAACTTCCGAGGCAATTTATTCTGGTGTTTAACCATCGTGACAGTTAAGAAGCTGTTCCTAATGTCGTTCCATTGAGGCTATCAATGTGGTTCTTGTTCTGAGCTCCAACCCACCACCAACAGGCTGTCTACACTAGGAGCACCTGTCGACAGAAATCACTGTCGACAGGTAAATCTCGATGGAACCTCTGTCGACAGATTGCATCTGTGCGCAACTTGCTCTGTCGACAGAGAACTGCCACATTGCACTGCCCTCTGGTACCACAAATCAGAATGGCAGCTCTGCAAAGAGGGCTGCGGGGCAACCAGAAGCCCTCTCTGCCAACAGAAATGTCTATACAGCCCTGCTGTTGACAGTTATTTGTTGACAGATTGTCATGCCTCAAATTTTCGAGGGATAACACTGTTGACACAAATGCAGAGTTCTGTTGAGAATCTGTGGACAGAACGCTTTAAGTGTGGGGACGATCCCTGAGTTATGTCAACAGGATGCCCCTTCTGTCAACATAGCTCTCTTGCGTAGGCCCAGTCGTACATAGCTTGCTCTCAAAACAAAAAAGCAGAAAAGTAGCACTTTACAGACTAACAAAATAATTTATTAGGTGAGCTTTCGTAGGACAGACCCACTTCTTCAGACCATAGCCAGATCAGAACAGACTCAATATTTAAGGCACAGAGAACCAAAAACAGTAAGCAAGGAGGACAAATCACAAAAAAGTTATCAAGGTGAGCAAATCAGAGAGCAGAGGGGCGGGGGGGGAGTCAAGAATTAGATTAAGCCGAGTATGCAAAAGAGCCCCTATAGTGTCCCAGAAAATTTGCATCCCGGTTCAAACCACGTGTTAATGTGTCGAATTTGAATATGAAAGAGAGTCCAGCAGTCTCTCTTTCCAAAGCAGAGTGAAAATTCTTCTTCAATAAGATGCAAATTCTTAAGTCATTAACAGAATGGTCCACTCCATTAAAACGCAGACTAACTGGTTTGTGGATCAGGAGTGTTTTGATGTCTGTTTTGATGTCTGTTTTGTCAAAACAGACATCAAAACACTCCTGATCCACATACCAGTTAGTCTACATTTTAATGGAGTGGGCCATTCTGTTAATGACTTAAGAGTTTGTGTCTTATTGAAGAAGAATTTTCACACTTCACCGCTTTTTTGTTTTGATAGCGTGCTCTGTTGACAGAGTACTGCCAGGCTGCACTGCCCTCTGGTGACAGAAAGGGGAATGGCAGCTCTGCAAACAGGGCTGCCTGGAAACCAGATGCCCTCTCTGTCGACAGAAGTGTCTACAGAAATGTCGACAGAACTCTCCAGGGTCAACACAGCCACAGAGACCAGTAGATGCCTTACCATTGACTGAAAGAGTACACCCTTAATGACTGGGTGCTGTCTCCAGGGCTGAGGTGTGAGAACATTGAATTCATTTAGTTAATAATTTTGGCAGATTGCCGACAGTACAAGTTACCTTCTTACCTGGGCAGTAATGGAGAAAATTAAGTCCTCCACTATGTGGGACAGGGGAAGCTCAGACCACTAGGGATTATTATGTGTCTGTAAATGAGGAAATATTTGAATGGGGGGAATAAAAGAAGAGATGGTGCATCAAGCGATTGATATTTTTATTACTGTACTTTCTACATTTCAGAGACTGTGACTCACCACATCACCTGTGGTTTTGGAACAAGCAATTAAAAATTTATTTTTAAAGGGGAGAGAGTGTAAATTGTATCTTCATTATGTTCTTTGCCTCTGTGTCAAATATGTGCTGAAAATACAATGGGTAGATCACACATCTTCAGTTTTAAATGTCATTAAATGGAGAAACCTTTCAGTAACATGCTAAGAGAGCCTTGAACGCAACTCTTGTTTTATTAAAATGATCCTCCCGAGGCAGTCAGATTCTTCCAGGAGGCAGCATTATAATAAGCTTGCATTCTCAGTAGTGTCTGCAGTTAAGAATGAACAAACAGGAGTCAATTAGTCTGTTGTTAAAGTTTGGCCACTTTCCATTCTTACCTACCAGACCAAATGCTACGTGCAGAAGATTCTAATTCTTTTTTTAAACTTTGATAGGTTATTTAAAGATGGTCTGATAAGAAATATAAAAGCTGACTCCCAATGTAACTCCATTAAAATTAACAGAATTATACAAAACTGGCCCAAAATTTATAGGAATAGGTGTGTATTCCTATTGATACAGGCCGTGATTTAGCAGAGCAAGTAAACAACTGATTAATGTTCAGCACATACTTAAGTCTGTCTGTATTCAGTTAAGCAGATATTAAATACGTATTTAAACTCTGTATCATCAGAGTATATGTGCTTAAATGCTTTGCTAACACCACAATATTTCATACAGCAGAAATGTGCTTAGACATGTTTTTATTTTTCCTTAAAGTGCTACTCAGGCGTGGTACACAAAACCAGCATATTTTGCCAGCACTTTGCTGAATTATGAAAGGCAATGCATACTGTCAAATGTGTAAATCCATTTCTCTAGCTGCATCCTTATTTTGAATTGCAGGACTTTTAACTCAGAGACTTTGTTTATTATGTTGACCCAACCAGTAAGAAAAGGAATCTTGCCCCCAGCCATCTGTGGAAGACAGGCAAGCCTTGTTGGAGATTTAAGATAACATTTGCAAGGGACAAGTGGACAATTGCACAGTGTCCTATCTTCCCAGAGCTAAGACATGTGATGTCACTCTCAGATGGGGTAGGAATCTAATGTCAGTGGGTAAAGCTACATTCATGATGCTTCATACCACACTACTGTCATGGACTCACAGGACATCCTATTGATAAGAGGTGACTTCAGATGACTGAAGAAAGATGTCTAAGCAATCTGCTCTGAGGTTCTGGAAATGCTTTGCTAACTAAATAAACAATGTGAGATGGAAAGTTTTGGTTTGGTGGAGCAATGGTCCACTTTCTACAGAGATAGGTTGGATGGCCTCCAGCTCAGTAGAAGGGGAAAAATATCCTCAGACGTAGGCTAACTAAAGTAATCAGTGGGCATTATACTACAGGGTTGAAACTCTCTAATCCAGCACTCTCTGGTCTGACAACATCCATGGTCAAGCATGATTTGAGTGAGCTGGAGGTCCACTTATCATGGGTGTCACCAAGTTTCCTGCAGTCCCATAAAGTTTGTTTACAGCCACCAGCCTTGGCTCTCAGTGTTCTGTGCTGTTATGTAGATGGAATTTACCCCAAATGTCTTCTAAAAGCCCAGTAAGTAGTGGAATTGTTGGTAATTTGTGAGACAATGTTGACTTGTAGTGATGGATGGCAGAACAAGGAGCAATGGTCTCAAGTTACAAAGCGGGAGGGTGGATATTAGGAAAAACTATTTCACCAGGATGGTGGTGAAGTACTGGGATGCATTACCTAGAGAGGTGGTGGAATGTCCATCCCTGGAGGTTTTTAAGTCCCTGCTTGACAAAGTCCTGGCTGGGAAGATTTAGTTAGAGTTGCTCCTGCTTTAGGCAGTGGTCTCGACTCAATGACATCCTGAAGTCCCTTCCAGCCCAAGAATTCTATGACTCTATGACTTCCTGTAGTTAGACAAATTCTCTGGTTCAACACTGGTCAGTTCCCAAGGGTTCTGGACTAGAGATGTTCAACCTGTAATAACAAATGGGAAGATTAAAAGAGAAACGGTAAGAGCACTCAGCTAAAATGGAGATGTTGAAAACAAAAAACAAAACAAAAAATCAAGAAACCACAGGATATGCAGGGAAGAAGTCCTTGAATTGCCTGGACACCAATGCTAGAAGGTTGGACAACAAACAAAAGTCAGAATTGATCATTCATGAGCTTAAATTTGATCTAATTGGTATTAATTAAAGACTATCAGGATGAGTCACATGTTTTGAATGTTACAATCAATGCTCAGAACCTGTTTAGGAAGAATTGAGTGGGCAAAAAGGGAGAGAAACTGGTGCTATAAATTAATGGTTACTTGGAAGACAATGGTCTTAATTGGTGTGCATCAGTGTCCCAACAGAGAAAGCACATGATGGGGTAATAGTCTCTGCTCGAGATCACCGAATCGCTCTAGGGAACAGGATGACTGGCTTCTTATGCACGCATGATGCGTACAGTAAAAAAAGCTGAATAGCCATGACTTCAAAGTGAATGGCTTATGCTCATAAGATTGAAGGGTTAGTCAATCCACCATATGGTGGTAAATTAAATAGAGTTCCTAGTGTCTAACAAACAGAAAGTCAAGGGTGTTTGGGCTCTTCAGCCTCCAAGTTAAAGCAAGAAACAAATTCAGACTGGTACTAAAGGACCAACGTTAGAACAATTTATCCAGGGTCATGTTAGACTCACATTTTTGAAATCAAGATTGGAAGTTTTCTTCAAAGATTGACTCTAGGAATTTCTCTAGCCTGTGCCACATGGGTGGTCTAGTTTGATCTGCGATGGACAACTCAGGATAGTGGGTGGGCTGCCTGAGTGGCCCTCCTGCAGTTCAGCAGGCTGCAAGACTGTAGTAACCAACACCGTCTCCCAGAGTAGGGTAGTTTAGCATAGCTGGACTTTTCAGGGTGTGACAACTGAACTGGAGCGGCACTTGGACTGGATGCAAAGGGACCACACGGCTCTGTCAGTCAATGTGTGCAATCAGCACATACCTCACTTCACATGCCCTTGCTTTACATGTCTGTCACGTTAGTAATACTGCTAGGAAAAAACTACATAGATGGAACCTGGCCGAATCTAGCAATGCTACTCCTGGGCAACGGTAAACAAGATGTCTCATGGGCCACATCTAGAAACCTGATGGGTTGCAGGTGGCCTCCAGGTTGCCTGCCACTGAGCTAGATGGTTGCAATGGTCCCTTTTGGCCCTGGAGTCTCTATTGCAGTGCACTGATAGCCACCTGAGGAGCAGACTTGTCACGCTGTTGTACTCTGTGCTGCTTGGAAACTCAGCTCCATGTTAGGGGAGAAAGCAACTCCTCCTGCTCCAATGCGCAGGCACTGGCCTAGTGATGGGCAACCAGAGCTAGTGAGTGGGCACAAGAGTGGCCCCCCTTCGTCTCAGTGTGCCGCAAGATTGAAATCAGTCATGTGCACTAACTGTGACCCCTCCCAGAATAAGATGAAAGACATTAATAAGCGACACACTGAATACTTCCAAACAAGGAGCAATGCTTTAATCATTCATGTAGTAATAGAACTGTCATCCACTTCAAAGAATTTAAAAAAAAACATTTCTGCTCACTTTACATTATAAAACCCCTCTTCCCTGCCTCCTCGCCCAAGCACGTCCCATCCCTGCTTCTCCCTGACCCTGCCACCACTTCCAGACCGCCACGAACTGGCTGGCTCATGAACCCTTCCTGGCTCCTCCCCGTCCCTCTCAGAGCTTAGATGCTGTGAATCAGCTGATTTCCCAAAGGGGAAGGAATAGGTGAGTGCAGGGCCCCCAGTCCACAGGCAACATCATGGAAGTAGGCATGGAGGGTGGTGTGCAGGCTGCATGTGGAATGCCAATGGGTTACATCTGCCTGCAGGCTCTCGGGCTGCCCACCACTACACTAAGCTCTTGAGCTATAGGAGAGTCTCTGTTAAGGGAGACCGTGTGGCTTTGTGCAAGTGGTACCTGAATTCACCTCTTTGCCTAGGCTTTGTTGGGTGACCATGGGCAAGTCATGTCCCTTCTTCATGCCTCAATTTCTCCATCTGTAAAATGGGGATAACAATACTGCCCCCCCCCCCACCTTTGCAAAGCACTTAGAGGTCATTTTGCATCCATGGATCTCTAAGACCTAGGCATTGTTATTTGCTGTTTGCAGCACTGGTCCTATGACATAGTTAAGCAGTGCTATTGCTACCCACTAGGATATGTCCGCAAACACACTAACCAGCTCCTCCTCAAGTGAGACAAACCTCGTTCTTCTCAAGAAGTTTAAATTTTACAAAATCGTGGATGTGTTTCTCTATACTTTTTTGGAAGATCTTTTGGTTTTAAAACAGCATCATTTGGCCTGAACTCTAGTGGAGTTTGAACAAGGCCAAGATCCCTTTAAGACCCTTTCTCAGTACAGCAGAGATGAATCTGATGTGAAAAGTTTAAAGCCAGCCCTGCCCCCGCAAGGCCTGAAGTGTTGGGGTGTAAGGACCTCCATTCCCCACAATTTCCCATGATATTTTACACTCCTATTGTCATTTATAATAGGAGAATAGGCAACTTCACATGTTCTTTCATTTTCATCAGTCTTCCTCCTTTACCCCCACCCTCCTGCTGAGAGGTAAATGAATTTGAAAAAGAAAAGTTCTTGACTGGTCAAATGCACTTAAACCCTCTGGGCTCAGGAGACACTCATTAAGGCCTCGTTGCTCTGAAGCTGACTTGATTGCTTGTTACAACTCCCTGCAGGATGCTGGTTGGCCTCCGGCTACAGTATTGACCCTGGAGGTTCCATTCCAGCCTCCTGCTATGTGACATGCAACAGAGAAACAGAGATTTGTACCACACGCATGAGCAAAGGTCAAATTCAATGATTACTCGATGCAGCCCCTGCAACAGTCTCCAGAAACACAGTAATGCTGGGGTAGGAGATTCGCGTATGAATTTCGTAAGTGAAAATGAACAGCAGCATTTTGCCAAGGTGGGCTCAGGGTGCGCCGTAAGCTGATGATCACAAGCACACACCACTGAATGCCCCTAGTTTTCTTTTGCCTGCAGATTGACTCCTTAATGAGAATATAAATTAGGATTCCTCCCAGACCTGTGCTGAATTTGCAAGGCCAGATATAAAAAGCTTCCCTCTCTAACGTGGGATATTATCCCTTAAGGCTACGAAGGGAAATCCAGGGGGGTCTGCTACCCTGTTCTGGGGTCTGTCGTGAAAATGCAATCAAAGGGCAACGAAGAAATGACATCTGAGGGAGAGCCTGTGGTACTGAGGTAGCTTTTGGAAGAGCCCAGGCTGCTAACTCTAGATAGGGACCAGAGCCTTGCAGAGTAGGAAGGACAAGACTCCCTCCAATATGTTTCTCCACCAGCCAGAAGATGAGAAATGGGCTCCCTCCCTCAGAGCCTGGTAAGCTGTGGAGGGCAATGGGGATTCTGACGGTCCCTCTCAGAGAGGGGGTGAATGAGCTTTACCTGCTTCCTTTGACATTAGGCCAGCAGAGACCCTCAGGAGATGGGGTGGTTTTGAACATTCTTACAAGACTTTTCCATCTACTTGTTGAAATTTGCCCCCACTGCTCTGAGGGACGTCATGTTCACCAGAGGCACAACTGCCACGAGAGCTACTGTTGTGTTTGTTTCAGCTCATTCAATGGGGTGGCCTTCAGGGAACGTTCACCAGCAACATCTCCCCCATAGCATTTTCCTGGTGGTTAAACATTACAAGCCTGCCAAGTGCAGGCCTGGTTGCCTGACCGTTCCAAGGGGCCACAGTGCCAGCCATACAGCAGAAGCACCAATACAAAGGAGTTACAGTTATTGCAACTGCACAGCTAGAATCGACGTATCTGCCCTCAGCTTACTTGGCCACCCTCCTGAGCAAGGTCTGCACATCTCACGAGGGGTGCTGGGGGTGACTGCAACCTCCAAGAGGTCAATTTTGCACATCCCTACCACACGCGCGAAATCAAACCCCAAAAGATCGACCTTGACCAGGTCAATAATCTGAGGTAATGTAGACTTAGTCCAAGCTTCCCATTAAACTTCAATGCTCCAAAAAGTCATTAGGTAGAACACATCTGAACTGCCAGACACCCTTCTTATGACCCTTTGATTAAGAAAAAAAAAAAAAGATTATTGAAGAAATGGACAAAGGACAACCAAAATGCTGTGACACTACAAAAGGCCTTTCTGTGGAAAGAGACGAGCTTGTAAGGGGAGAGCTCATTAAATCGATCATGCTTCTAAAATGGGAAGAGAAGCCATGAGGCTATTTGAGCTTCCGCCAACTGCAAGAACGAGGCAGGACATGAAGTTACAGCAAAGAAAATGGCACTAAAGAAAATGAAGTAAAATGTCTTTACACCCAGAGTAGTTATTAATAAATGACAAATGATCCAGAGCAGCGAGCGGGCCAACTTAACAGCTTCTAAGAGTGGGGATGGGGTAAGTTTCTGTCCAAATCCAGCTTCTGAGAGTCACAGAGAGGGCTAATGGGAAGGGTTTGGCATTTTCCTGTGACAATATTAGAATATAGCAGGAGTCATAGAAACAGGTTAATGGTGCAGGCGCAGAGCCACGCTGCTGCTGCCTGTTTGGCCAGTGAGGCAAACAGCCAAGTCAAATTGCCATTTGGGGAGCGTGAGATGTGTACAGTGCAGGACCAGGTTGTTCTCACCAGCTGTGTCGGGCTCTTTTGCGAAGCAGCGGAACATTTGCCTAACTTCTAAGCCATCACAGCTAACCCCAATGCACAGTCCAAAATGGAAAGCACCACTGGCCTCCTTCTCTTCCAAGCTCCAGAGTTGGAGCTTGAGAATCACAAAATCACAGATTTCTAGGGCTGGGATAGAACTCAGGAGGTCATTGAGTCCAGCCCCCTGCCCAAAGCAGGACCAACCCCAACTAAATCATCCCAGCCATGATTTTGTCAAGCCAGGAATTAAAGACCTGTAGGGATGGAGATTCCACCACCCCCCCCGAGAACATATTCCAGTGCTTCACCGCCCTCTTAGAGAGATTTTCCTAATATCCGACCTAGACCTCCTGCACTGACACTTGAGACCATTGCTCTTTTTCTGCCATCAGTCACTACTGACAACAGCCTTTCTCCCTCCTCTTTAGAGCCCCCTTCAGGAAGTTGAAGGTTGCTAGCAAATCACCCCTCACTCTTCTCTTCTGCAAACTAAACAAGCCCAAATCCCTCAGCCTTTCCTTGTAGGTCATTTACTCCAGCCGCCTAACCATTTTGGTTGCCCCCTGCTGGACCTTCTCTAATGCATCCACATCCTTCCTATGCTGGGGGACCCAGAACTGGAGGCAGTGCTCCAGATGTGGCCTCACCAGTGCTGAATCGAGGGGAACAACAACTTCCAATAACATTAACACAGATGTTCTGTGCTGCCCGGGATCTTTCTGCAGCCAGTTCTCTCAGCTATCCTAAACAGTGCTGTGCTTGGCCACAGACAAGATGGATCTCATTTAGGCTGAGGCATACCAGGAGTAACTTCACTGGACTCAATCAAGGGATCAGAATCCAGGTGGAAATTCACTTCCGTTCAGCCATCCTGAGCATTGTAGAAGAGTCTCTTTGGTGGCCCCTCTGCACAGAGATGAATTTTACCCCAGTCCCTCAGTGCTGCAGCAGACTTTAGCAAAGAGAGGCATCTAGGACCTGATCCAAAGCCTATTGAAATCAGCAGACAAGCAGCCATTGACTACAATGAGCACTGGATCAGGCCTTTAATAGTTAGAGGCCGGGGCATGGTTATTCTTCTGGTGCTGATGGTGTGTCACTGTGCAACCTCAAAAAAGAAACTTTGTTTTCTGTGACTCAGTTTTCCCTTCTTTGAAATGAGGATGTCTGACTAATATCCAGCTTTGTTCAAGTCTTTGACAAGCTTCAGCCACTCTGTAGATTTACAAAATTTCATTGATTAGTGTGTGAGGAACTTTCTTTTTTTTTTGAAGAAATGCCCTGATTCAAAAGCACACAGATTGGCTGAACTGACAGCTCCCAAGAGCCTGCTGCTTTGTTCTCTCTCCACCTATTTTACACCCCAGTCAGATTTGGCAGTGACGACTCTATATTTAAAGACAGAGTCTCAAGTGTGTTCTTTATAGATAATAACTGTGGTGAAGTGTAGTCTGGAGATAGTGTGAAAAAAGAAGTCCGGGGAAGCAATAATAAATGCTTAATTAGCTGTTAAATCAGTCACCGTAGCACGGCGGGATGTATTTGGTTAAGAAATGGGATTTTTAGGTTTATAGGTTATAGTTTCATGGTTCTCAACATGAAATTAAATGAGTAAAAGAACTCAGGGTAAAGTACCAGGATAGATTTGAAATGACAGTTTCCCCTCTCAGCTTCCTCGTTGCAGGTCACCTCAAGGGTTTACCAGCACAAAAGTAAAAAGCAGAAGTGCTCATGGAAACAGCATCACATTGTGTCGATATCGTCTGTAAGTCAGATAAAAGCAGTTGACGTTGTAGCCGGGGGCTCCTGTGTGTTGGTAACTGGATGGTGCTGTAAGTCACTGGGTGGTTGGGTGTTGCTGAATATCTAGAAGGTTCCTGAGGTGTGCAGAATTTCACAACACACAAGTGATGTGGATTCACTGGTGTCTGGTATTTCTCCAGAAGACAGGACAGAGGCTGGATTTCACGTTCATGTCTATGGTAGGGCACAGAAAGTTGTTTGTATTTGGACATTGAAAGTGAAAATTAATCATCTGCAGCCAAATATATGGAGATATACATATGGAGCTGGAAAGGACTTCAAGAGGTCATGGAGTCCAGTTCCTTGCTACAACCAACCACCAGCCCTGACAGATTCCGTTTTTGTTTTTTTTTAAAAAAAGAGAAAAGCCTCCTTACCTCAGACCCCTAAGGGGCCACCTCAAGGCTTGAGCTTATAACCCTGGGTTTGTAACCCCTAATGCTCAAACCACTGAGCTACCTCTACCCACAAAGTTAAGACAGGGTCAGTGTAACAAGGCATTTGCCCCACTCCTGCAGGGGAAGCAGTTACACCCAGCCCTGGGATAGGGATAAGGCCGAGGAGCCAAGGGCTGAGGCAATTAGCTGCCAATTAAGGCCCACCTGAGGGCTATATGTTGAGGGCTCCTGGCAGGGAGAAGAAGAGACTCTTCCTCCAGCTGTGGAGAAGGAGGGACCTGGCTGCCAGGGAAGCTACAGGGGCTTCATGACACACAGCAGGCCTGGGGGAAAAGGCAGAGGTGGGGGAACTCTGGCTAGAGAAGCTCCCAGGCTGCAGAGCCTGAGACAGCCTGAGGGTAGTAGGGTTGCAGGGAGGCAACAGGTCTAACCCTTTGCCAGTGAGGAGTGGCCATTTCAGACTGCAGTTTGCCCCTGAGATAAGGAGCTAGATGATGGCTGGAAGTGGGCTACTGAGGCAAGACGGGTATTGGGGTTTGGTGTTCCCTGGGAGGAGAGGAGTCTTGAGTGTAGGGCACTGTGGGAGGGCAGTAGCCTGAGGGAGGGCCCTGTGGTCTGGGAGGGATGTGGGTTCTGACATAGGTATTGGAGAATAGGCAGGTAACAGCAGGTAAGACACTGACTAAAAGAGGGTGCTCCAGAGGTTGAACAGATAATTTCCAAATGACCAGCAGGAGGCACCAAGGTGGTGAGTTGTGCTTGGTTACAGTCAGATTCTGCTGAGGACAGCTTAGAGAGGGGTACTGCCAAGGAGCCAGATCTGATTCTCTGCCCAGCCCCTAGAATAGATTAGAGCAGCTTGGAGGTTGCTCTACAC
The DNA here is from genome assembly GCF_033958435.1 of Carettochelys insculpta. NCBI lineage: Eukaryota > Metazoa > Chordata > Testudines > Carettochelyidae > Carettochelys > Carettochelys insculpta. The sequence continues at coordinate 70,787,930 of NC_134144.1, forward strand.
ACACACCGATGGCAATCCTCACAGGACTGCCTGCTGCATGAGGGTAGAGCTATAGCCATGCCTCCAGTATACTCCCCACACCTCCAGTTGTGAAGAGGGCATAGCAGAGGTTAGCTTAGCTATGCTGCTTCTCTTTCCTCTGGGTGCTCCCCCCGGCTGGGGTTCTGCACTTCCCCACCAAGAATGTGTCTAGGTCCACCCCCTGTGTGCTGTTCTGAGGCAAACCAGAGAATGTGCCCTAAGACACTTTGGAAGCAGAGTCTGTGAATATGTTATAGATATAGGAAGGGATGGGGGTTACTGATCACTGATGTCTCTCAACCAAACCCACCCCACAGCTTACGCAGGCCTGCTGTACAGCAGGACTGAGCAGAACCCTGCTTCTGAGGACGCCTGTACTCAGACCTGGTTCCAATGTTCTCTGAGGAACTTCCTGAGCCTGATTCTGATCCCACCAGCACCAGATGTAAGTCAGCAGCAATTCCCCTACAGAAAGGGTGTTTACAGCAGTGCAAAAGGGGTTGTGTAACCTCACTCAGGCCTCATGACTCCAGGACTGGCAGGTCACTGACAGATGGGCAACCGGGTTCCTCTTAAGAGAGCTTAATGAGAAAGCAGGTTACTCCTCAGAGATGTCACACATGGAAGCTTGCTTAAGTAATGACCCCAAAGGGCAATTTCCTTAATTCTGAGTTCACCTGTCATTGGCAGCCAGCGAACTTAAGATAACCCAATAAAATGGACTCAAAGGGGGACTCCTGTGGAGATTCTACAGGAGATACTAATGACAGGATAGGCTTGAATTGCAATTATTCTTTCCTTTGCTCCTGTCTCAGAGGAAATTAGGCAAAGTGGATGCACCTTAAGCAACAGTGCTTTTCCACAGGGGACCGTTGTGACTTTTTTGTCCCCTGTGAAAATACCCAAGGCCCACACAGTCCTGTAAATTACCCTATCGCCTCATGAATATTTTGACTATCATGCTGCAATTTTCCTTGGACTGCTGTGTTTTTCACAGATGGGGCAGTTATACCCATAATTCATGGGCTCTTTTCTAGTGGGTTCACTTCTACATGGCGTCTGTTCCAATGCCCTTGAAAAACAACACTGCAATAGTGCTGTGATCATCTGTTATATCCCTGTATGTGCCCCTTCTAGCCAAAGGAGATAGATGGCTCCCATTAACAGAGCCTTGCTTCTGCTACGCCGAAGCTGCAAGACGAAAGGGATTTGCCTTTTAAATATTTGCAATCACTGGAACACATTTAATGATAAACCAGGGGAAAAAAATAATTCCAAGACAAGGTGGCCAAGCTGCTGGCTTGGCAGTACGCTGATGGATCATGCAATGATAGTGTCCCTTTTTCTAGCGTGTGACTTCATAATGTCTGAGCACGAGGCTCCTTAGCGAACTGTTCTCAGTGGTTCAGACAAACGACTTTGTCCCAAGGCTAACGCTGTCCCCCAAGTCCATTGCACTGACCTGTTGTTTTAAAGGACAAATGCCAGGATAACAAAATGGCATTAAATAAAATCCAAACATCTTCCACGCCAGACTAATTCCACTGATGGATAGCTTTGATGTGGCTTTGGTTTTTTGGGCACATTGCCTTTAAATGTATAGGTGCCTCCTTGCCTGTTCAGCTCAGAAAGGTGTCATTTTGTGGATACGGGGATGAATGGGATCCTATCATGTGACAGCAAGAGACTGGATCTGAAGAACTAAGACGTGAGACTTCTTCTCCTGTGTTGCCAGTCCCATCCTCATATGCTCCCCTGATACCAGCTGAGAGCAGGCATGAACAGAGGTGAAAGTAACGCATGGTTCCAGCAAGAGCTGTGGGAAAAGCCATCAGGGAGCTAGTTACGGAACTGGTGGGGATTTGGGTTGCAATAGGACAGTTCCTGTAAGAAATTTTCAGTGACTTCCACCCCGGTGCTGTTATCTCTCTGTTGCACTGAAACGTTTATTTTTGCTCTTTCTTGTTATCCTGAGTTCTGAAGGGGAAATCACACATCCTGAGGAACGCAAAGCTCCGCCCTTGGAAACGTATATGGTGAACACACAGCAGTGTTAAAGTATCAACAAAGAGAGGATGTTAGGTGTTTACTTCTCCTGGCAGGGCCTCTAATGTGAGCTCCTCTGGGCTCATGGGAACAGGGGCAAGTTTTGTGTTTAGTTTTTCAGTCTCGACATATTTTCAGGTTTCTCCATTCGCTCTGGACAGTGACACCAGACGCCTTTTTGCTTTCGCTCACAGTCATTTTCACTTCCTGGTTCTGAGTAACCCATATGGAAGAGACTGGGCTAGTGCAGGGGTCAGCAACCCCCAGGACGGGTGCCACCAGGAAAACAAAAGGAGAGTTGTCAGTGTGTTTCCCTACTGCTCTGGTTGTGTCCCATATGTTTATAACTCCTCCACCATTTTTATCAATTCACTTTTAAATGTTTGTGCAAATGATCCATGGGCTAAAATCAACCCTGATGTAAAGAGCACATAATGCCCCTGACGTCAGTGGAACTCCATCTGTTTCTAATATAACCAGATTTGGCCCTCAGATTATCAAGGGATAAGAGCACATTCTGAAATGTGTTGTGTGTCCTCCACTCCCATTGGCCGATGTTCTTTGCAGGGTCAGGCTCTTCAGCTGCAAAGTAAGCGCACCCCACAACAGACCTTCATTCATGTCAAATCCCTTAACACAAATAGACAGGAAGTAGTACAGTAAAGCCAAGTTATCCGGAATTGGGATAACCGGCACATTCTATTAAGTAGCAATCAGGGCAGCTGCCCCAGGGCTGGTTACCCTGCTGGGACCATCTGCCATGAAGCTACGTACGCCAGCTGGGACTAGCTGCCAGGAAGCCACCCACCCTGGCTGAGACCAGCAGAGCAGGGCTGTCTTCCCAGCCAGGGCCAGCTGCCGCAGGGTGGCCACCCCTACTGGGACCAGCTAACTGGGTCTGGCTCCCCGGGGCCAGGACTGGTTTCCATAAGAGAGCTCCCTGGGCTGGAGCCGGTGGCCAAGGGGCCAGCTTCCCTTCCTGGGCCAGCTGCGTGGGGCAGCTCCCTGTGCTGGGGCCAGCTGCTGCAAGGCTGGCTTCCTGTCCTGGGCCAGCTGCTGCAGTGCAGCCCTCTGGGCCAGGGCTGGCCAAGTGGGGCCAACTGCACTACCGGGGTTGGCAGCAGTGGGGTGGCCCCACAGTCCTTAAGACCAATGCACCACCCCCCAGGTCAGCTGAGCAGCGCCAATGGCCCTGCTCAGCTAACCAGCACACTTAATTGTCCATCAATCCCTGTTCCCTAGAGACACCGGCTCATAAAGCTTTTTCTGTAATTTCCTTAGACACACCACCACCAGTTTTGAAGTGAACTGCAAAAGACAAGCAGCCCAAGAGAATGTGAAAATGTTTTGTGTGTGTGTGTGTGCATTTGTGCACACATATCATGTGTGAAGGAAATGGAAGATACTGCATAGACTGTCTACTGGTAGATTCTGCGCGGGCGATGCAAAATACAGTTCCTTTCATAAAACCCTTTCAGAGTCACTGTGACCAAACAATAGGCACTGAAAACGTGCAGCGTTCAGGGACAACTTTGCATGCAGTTGCCAGCATGAACTAACCTTTCCCTTTCACAAACCCAAGAGCATAGTTGGAGGTGATTATGTGCCAGACTCGAATTCTTTAATAAGAATAATGTGCATTTATAGAGCAAAGCACATTTCTTCCAGAAAACTCCCAAAGCACGTTGCTGGACAGCACAGCATGTGTTGAACTGCCATTGAGGGAGGGGGACATGTTGGACGACCCACATCTTGACCCTTCCAAGTGCAATGGGGCTTTAAATAATCACAGAATATATCTTCAGGTTCTCAGAGATTGTCTTAAAGCCACACACAGACTGAACTAGATATTCCTCAAGAGTTCCAGCTCAGAAAGGGGGTACGTAGGGAGCTGATGCCATCAGGATTTAAAACTATGTTCTCAGCAAGTCAAGATTTTTTAAAGCGGATGATTTTTTACCTCTAAGGTGTCATCTTCAAAAAATGGGAACCTAGAAGTGCAAGCTCCCTAGGACTAAAAACAGTGAGCCAGATTCTGCGTGACAGGACAAGGCCAACAGTGGGGGGTAGAGCCAAGTGAGTGCGGCACCTTCAGCAGCTATAACTGAGCATGCTCAGAAAATGTCAAGCGGTGAATCTGGGGGGTGGGGACACGTGACTCCATGCACAGGAACAAATGGGTGTAAACTGGTCAAGAATAAATTGAGACTGCAAACTTATTTATTTACTTAAAATATTTTTACTCCCCCCTCCCGCCCCCATTTAAAATATTCAAGGCAGATTAAAATTTGTTAAAAAATATAAACATATTTAAAAAATTAAAAGTATGAAACCCCAAGGGGTCATAAAACCTAGTGAGACATCTCAACAGGACGTATACAGCCAGAACAGACTCAAACACCAATAAAAACGCAAGTAAAAAGGATGATTTAGCCTGCCACTGAAACTACACTAACATTGGTGCCATGTGAATATCCCAGGGAAGAAATTTCCCCAGCCTGAGAGCAAAGGCTGAGACACCCCTGCTCCACCTAGATGTTAATCTCATCTCTGTAAGTGGGGGGACACTGAGCAGAGCCTCCCTAGTGGACGTCAGTCCCCTGGCAGGTTCATATGAGAGAAGATGGTCCTTCAGACACCCTGAACCCAACCCATCTAGGCCTTTACAGGTGATCACCAAGACTTTGAATTGTGCCTGGAAACACGCTGGAAGCCAGTGCAGCTTCCAGAACACTGGCATAATGTTCTCCGCATAACAAGTATTAGTTAAAACTTGAGCAGCCATATTCTGGATTAGTTGAAGTTTCTGAAGTGAAAGGTCTATAGCCATCAGAAGAGTGAGATTCTTGAACTGTGTCTCAGACAGCGTGTGGGAGGGAGCAAGGAAGCTCCCTTGTTTGAAGATGGGGTTTGATACCTTTATGAATGGGATTATATGATGGGGTTGCCTGTAACAGCAAAAGATTGGATTTGATGAAGCAGGAGGTCCCTTCCAACCCTATGTTGCCAGTCCCAAGTCCCTCTGTTCCATTGATACCAGCTGAGAGGAGGCATTACTGAGATCAGAACCTGATCATATGCCTTCTGGATTCCACAACACCAAATCCTGTGAACATGCTGAGCAAATAATAATAAATAATCATTACCATCATAATAAGAATACCATTCTCTTGCAGGGCACAAAACTGGTATGTAGTAATTTTCCCATAGGACCCGAGGGGAAGAATTCCTCACTTCCTCCATCAAAAGAAAATATTGGTGAGGTCGGGAGAGCAGGATTACCTAATGCCAATCTGCTTTTGATTCCTCTTCCCTTTGATGCAATCAACATGAAACAGACAGGTTTGATCTTTTTTTCTACCAGGGTTGCAAAAATTCAGGCTTCTTGTCAGTTTCTCCAAAAACAACATGTGTCTTTCAGTCTAATTGAAATTCCCTGTGGCTTCTTCTCGTTCTCTCTTGTGCTATCCCAGTAGCATTTAAACATAAACCCATTGTGCCACCCCTGCGAGTGAATCCTCCGTACCATTAAGTCCCATTGGCATCTGAACCCCCATCTGGCAGAGTTACTTCAATGCTAATCATAGCAATGTAATAAAGGCAGAACATATGTTAAGCATGGGCCTTTTGTAAAGGGCATAACCTCAAAAATATTAAGGGTCACATTTTCAGGAACAGTCTTAAGCAAAAGCCCAATTTTATCCTAGCCCCTCTTTGCAGATGCAAATAAACCCACTACCGCACACCCACAACCACAGAATCATAGAATCCTAGGGCTGGAAGGGACCTTAGGAAGTCATTGAGTCCAGCCCCTTGCCCAAAGCAGGACCAATGCCAACTAAATCATCCCAGCCAGGGCTTTGTCAAGCTGGGACTGAAAAACCTGTAGGGACGGAGACTCCACCACAGCCTTAGGTAACCTATTCCAGTGCTTTGCCACCCTCCTAGTGAAACAGATTTTCCTAATATCCAACCTAGGCCTCCTCCCCTGCAACTTGAGACCCTTGCTCCTTATTCTGCCATCAGTCATTACTGAAAACAGCCTCTCTCCATCCTCTTTAGACCCCCACCCTTCAGGAAGTTGAAGGCTGCTAACAAATCGCCTCTCACTCTTCTCTTCTGCAACTAAATAAGCCCAAATCCCTCAGCCTCTCCACGCAGGTCATGTGCTGCAGCCCCTGGGGCTCAAAATTGTATTGGCACTCAGTGATGCACAAAGAGTTCTTCTTACCTGATACCATGGAGGCTTTGTGCACACCACTGGGTGCACACGTGACTTTTTGTCATCTCAGCTGAATGATTTTAAAATTTGGCACCAGACGCTCGTCTCAATTGTTTCCCTCCCTGTCTCCGCGGCATCTCACACAAAGGAGCCCAAAACTCAATCTCCCAGGCAGAACAATACAACCTCTGCTCCCTGGCTACTAAAATGCTGTGCAGTGTTTTATTCTAGACCAGTGATACCCAGACCAAGGCTTGTGAGACGCAAGTGGCTCTTTCATGTGTCTCCTGTGACTGATTGCAACACAGAATAGTTGAACATTGTGTGATTTGATTATGAACCAATCCAAGTTATTAACCAATCAAGAGGTTTTTACTGTGTTATTAACCAGTGGTAGCTGATAAATAGTAATACTTGGTCAGTCATTCTGCTGTGAGAATAAGAGAGAGAGTGATGAACTAGTTCCCCTGTCCTACTGTTTAAGCATGACTACAGAGTTCTATAGTAAATTAAATAAACGTTACCCCAAAGTAGTGCGTATCCATTATCCCTAGCTTGGTTTTTGAACCCAGAGTATCACGGCTCTAGGTTTTCAATGCCACATCATACTCCATGTCTTCTTGCTCGGGCTAGTGCTCGTGTCTTGAAGGGGTATTTTAAAAAACCAGCAAGTCTTAAAATTGCAACTTGATCTCTGCAGAAATGCCACAGCTACAACTGCCAGGGAAGTTGAAGTTAAGGCAGATGTGCCTTCTGTGTTGTCTCCAGATAACAGTGGATTCCATTGCCTTCATGCATTGTGTGATATAAACCTCTTTTGCCTCATGCGTTTATCCCCTCTTCTCAGCTGTGCGAGAAATATCCTTCCATCCCCATTCTTCCTCCTTTTCTCTGCTGCTGCAAAGTCACATATGCAAAGGGCACCCTTCAAGGAGGGCCTGTCTTTAGCTCCACAGTCATTCTCCTAATCCTGTGATTTTTTTTAGGGAATAGATGTGTTTAAAAATGTATCTCCAGCCATCCATTTAAAATTCTCCTCACCCAGAGCCAGGCTGGGGGATGATGTGTTGATCGTTGCCATCCGCTGTGCCACAAATCAAAAGGAAGCAGTTCTAAGGGATTTTAATGGTAGTACCATGGGGGGCATCACACTTAAATGTGGTACTAATGGTAGCACTACCAAGGGCATTGCACTTAGATGTAAGATGATCCCAGATGGTGTCTCTGTGATTTCTCCTTCATCTATGAATGGGATTGTATTGACAAAGTTGCCTGTAATAGCAAGAGATTGGATTTGATGGACAGGAGGTCTCTTCCAATCATATGTTGCCAGTCACAAGTCCCTCAGAGAAGGCATTACAGAGATCAGAACCAGGTCATATGCCTTCTGGTTCCCACAATACCAAATACTTGCCAAGTATTTCAGCCACTAAATACCTTCCAGCCTCATATGTCAAGTAGCAGAGGCCTTCCACTAACACATGCAAGGAGTCGAAAGTAAGTGTTGGTGCCATGATACAAGGCATTGATGGGTTCTCATGTGGAATACTGTGTGCCGTTCTCCTCTCCCATGTTTAAGAAAGATGTTTTCAAACCAGAATAGCTTCCAATAAGGCTACATCTACACTAGAAGCATCTCTTTACAGAAGTTACTGTTGGAAGAGATGTTCTGTAAAACTTCTGTCAACAGATCCTGTCTACCCATAAAAAAGCACCAAACTTTTGATCCACTCTGTTAACAAAAGGCCTCCCCCTGGAGTATCTGCACAGCTTTTTTTTTTGACAAAACAGAGTTTGCTTGTAGATGCTCCACTTGTTTTGTCTACAAAACCCCAGTTTTGTCTGCAAAACTCTCTAGTGTAGACACACACAAAGGCCTGTGAGGATGATACAAGGAATGGAAATCCTACCTTCTGAGAGGGGACTCAGCTTGGCTTATTTAGCCTAACCGAAAGAAATTGGGGGAGAGATGATGGCTGTCTTTAAATACATCAGAGGGTTAAATGCCAGGGAGGGAGAGGAGTTTTCTAAGACAAGCACTGAAGTGGACACAAGAACACATGAGCATATGCCAGCCATCAACAGCTTAGACTTGAAATTAGAGGAAAGTTTCTAACCATCAGAGGAGTGACACTCTGCAACAGCCTTCTGAGCAGAGGAGTGGGGAGGGGCAAAAAGCATAACTGGCTTAAGTTCATGGAGAGGATGATATGATGTGTCTGCCTACAATGGCGTGTAGCTGATCTCTCTAGCAGCTGCTGATGGGGCACTAGATGCAGAGGGCTCTGACTTGAACTTGGTGAATTCTTTCCTGGTATCTGGTTCCTGGGTCTTACCACAAGCTCAGGGTGTAACCAACAGATTTGTAGTTCAGGAAGGAATTTTCACTCAGGTTACACTGGCAGAGATTCTGAGGGGGTTTGCTTTCCTCTGCAGCAGGTGGAATAGATCACTTGCTGGTTTAAGCTACAGGTTGAACCTCTTGCATCCAGCTCCCTGAGGACCTGACCTGTGCCAAACAAGGAAATTTGCCAGACTACAGGAGCTCAATATTTTCTAGCACATGACCAACACTTCCTCTGCTTACTGGGCTCTTAGAAGACATTTAGGGGTAAATCAGAGTTAAATAACAGCACAGAACACTGAGAGCCAGGACTGGTGACTGTAAACAAACTTTACGGGACCATGGGAAACTTGGGCAGCCCCATGATAAATAGTCATCTGGCTAACCAAATCATGCAGGATTATGGATGTTGCCGGATGAGAGAGTTCCAGATTAGAGAGGTTCAACCTGCATGTAAATGATGGATTCTCCATAATCTGATTGCAAACTTCCCGTGCACCATCTGCAGCAAAATGTGCACCTCTAGAATTGGCTTATACAGTCACCAGAGGGCACACCATAAGACCAATAACAGATGATCTGCACAGATTTGTCATCATCAGATCGATGAACTACCATTATTTTGCCATTTTGAATGTGTCCAGTGAGTATCTTTAGAGATGTCTTGTTTTATGATGCCCAGAATTTGGAATTCATGCTCATGAAGGAAAAAGAAATAAAATTGTTCCACTCAATTTTTTCATGGAAGTAAAATTGCTTTCAAATAGCTCTTGGTGGTTCTAACTCAACAGAGAAGCACCATCTGCCCTGCCTCTTCTTCCCTAATTGCGAGAAAAAATAATTAATTAGTTGGGAAACTGTAATTGATCCCCAATAAACCAGTCAATGTTTTAAACAATTAACCAGATAGCCCTGAGCAAGTTAATTAAATTTGTATTAATAACTGAAGAGGGTGACATTAATAAGTACGCCAGTTGGTAACTGCTTCCCCTTCAGCAAATGAGTTACATGCCATCTAGATGTCTAAAACTGTGTCCTGATTAAATGTATTAACCATCAATACAGGTAAAATTAGATTTGTAAAGTAACTACCAGTCCAGCCAGTCTCTTAGGTTAGAGTAAAAGCTGCTGTTCACGAGGGAGACTCCTGACTGGATTTCTTTTGTTTTGACGATTCTTTGCCCAGTGCAAATCTAGGACCAGACTCTTTGGTGGTGTAACTCCACCAACATCAGTGTGATCACATCCACAGAGAAATTGGCTTCCTCATCTGTTCATTCAAATTGCCGAGCTGTAAATCTCCATTTAAAAGTACAACTTTAATGTTAGTCCCTGGTAGTCTTTTTGATGGGCTGGCATGCTGATTATTGATTAATCTCTTAGATCACAGTGGTCAGAACAGGTTCAGTCTCTTAGGTGCTCTAACATCGGGAATACTATTGTCAGCATCATTAGAATGAAAGACCCTCAGAGCACACAAGATGCAATAGCTATTTGAGACAAGTCCCCTTGTGGGGTTGTTTATCTGCTGGGTTACAGTGTTTGCAAACATTGTAATACAACAGCAGAGAGAGAAACCTGTGACTCAGGCTACAATTTAATTGTGAGTATTTTTTGTAAAAGCTATTGACAGATCACAGGCAAAAACCCCAAAAAACACAGCTCAGGATCTGTTTGTGATTTATACAGGTTGAACCTGTTTTGTTCAACAACCTTGGGACCTGACTGGTGTCAGATGAGAGAATCTCCCAGATCACGGGAGGTCAATATTTTCGAGCAGCATGACCAACACTTCCACTGCTTACTGGGCTCTTAGAAGACGTTTGGGGTAAATGACAGCTAAATAACTGCACAGACTGCGGAGAGCCAGGGCTGATGGCTGGAAACAAACCTGATGCGATTGTGGGAAACTTGGCCACACCCATGAAAAATTAACTAAAATCAAGCCAGATTGCGGATGTTGCCAGATGAGAGAGTTCTGGAGTAGAGAGGTTCAGAAACACCCTTGATGGAACACTGGGGAGAGGCTGCTGCAAGAGGCAGAATTGCAAGAGGCCCAGCTGCCACTCGGGCCCTGCGGACGGGGGAGCCCTGGCTGGCCCACTGCTGCTCTGGGACTGCTGCTCAGGCATTCCCCAGGGCCACCTGCCTCAACTAGTGCTTAGGCAGTCACCAGGGCCAGCAGTCCAGGGTCAACAGAGCAGCACCCAGTGCAGTTGGCTGCTGGGTCACCCAAGTGACTGGCTGCAGAGAGATCCAAGCAGCTGGCCCCAGGCCCAGCTTCTCAGGCAGTGCTGGGATCAGCCACACTGGCTGCCACAGAAGTCACAGAGATCACAGGAAGTCACGGAATCTGTGACTTCCACAATCTCCATGACAGACGTGGAATCCTACCTCTGACTACCACTCACATCCCACATGTCCTACTGGGGGCCTCCGGAGGGTCAGTTGTTATCTTCAACACCATCATCCTCATCCCCAGCTGTTGCCATCCTACATCCCTCCCATGTGTTTTCCCCCAGCACACATGCCTGGCAACAACTTTTATCCTGAGTTCTGCTTACACTTACTCATGTATCCAGGCTAAAAACCCTCTTTCCTTACCCATACTTCCACCTCCCACCGATTCAGGGCTGCTCCTTCCTCATTAGCCATCTCCTCTTTTCTCATTTGCATCCCATCAAGTTACCACAGCAACCTGAGTTTATCATAAACTGCCCAGAAATATTGCTTTCAGGCATTGTGCCCTATTAATTGGCCCATTGCAACATATTTCCAGTCCATTGCTGCATAGTTTCCAGAGCATCAGCATTTAAACCATCTTTTCCTTTTGTCTTACACTTTCCTGGTACAGGGTTATCTTTCAGTTAATAGTCACTCTGGGCCTCCATTTTTGTACTGCAATGTTTCTGAGGCAAACAGCTACTATTTTGCACAATTTTTAGCAGGCACAAGTGAGGCCTTTTGAACATCTAAATATCCGATGTGTAGTAAGCTGGGACCCAACAAGTAACGTAAATTGACCCTGCAAATAAGTTTGGATGCAGAAGTGGGCACACAAATTGTTTCCAAAAATGGTGGCTTGGCTTTGAAATTCAACAGAGGAGATTACCTAGATCACCTCCCAACCATTGCAGGGTTGTCCCCTAGGCTAACTGAAAGGTCCCAGATGATGGGATGTTACCTCTTCTCTTGGGAGATTGTTCCACAGTCTGCAAATGGTCCAGACTATTCAGGCAAAATTCTCCTTTTCCATTCTGAGTATGTCTAGATATATCCCACTGCACCACCTTAAATATTTCCTCTTTAACCTTGAGTGTCATACACTTTTAATACTCACGGGTACTCATTTCTTCCAGCAGTTAGCACAGTTATTTTGTAAAGGGATGGTTTGGTGTAAGACATTACAATGCTTTCCTTACAGGCCTGCAGGCCAGTGAATTGGCTGCCTAGTTCAACGCATCACAACTGAGTGAGTGCTGGGGAACATCCCCAACCAAAGGAAGTAAGGGAGGGGAAGAGCATAGCTCCATCCCCTAATACTCTGGGTAAAGCAGTTAACCACAGGATGGACCACTTTCCCACAGTGGTTATTACAGAAGTGTCCAAAATGTGCTAGGTGCTGTACACACACATATTTTGTATTGATTTATAACAACCCAAAGGGCTGTGAGCAGCTCATCAGTTATTTAAAACAGCAGAATCCAATGCGTGTCTTAATCAGCCTCACTTCTTTTCCAAAGCAACAGCTTTCCTATTTCTCTTAGGTGTGGACAAATACATTGCCCCCACCCCCCGTCCCCTTTGTCCTAATGGCTGAGCACTTCATAATATCTAATATATTTATTCTCACAAAATCCCCCTGAGATAGAAGTGCCGCTATCCCCAGTTTGCAGAGGGGAAACTGAGACACCAAGATGCCAAGTGGCTCACTTAATATTGCATGGCAAGTCTGTGGCAGGGCCGGGAGCTGAACCCAAGTCTTAGGCAAATTCTTAATATACAGTGGTAGCACATCAATACATAAGATAATACCTTGATCTCCCCTAACTCCTAGCAAATCGGATGGGCTGTCAAAGTCAACATGTTTAGGGCTATTTTGGACTTGAGTGGAAGAGGAAATTCTAGACTCTTGGGGTGCTCAAAGGGAATACTCTGCTAGCTGTACCCAACCTACTGTATTCCTGAAGATTTAGCATGAGCACCTCCACTCCATTCAGCTGCCACATATATTGAAAACCATGTGAAAATTGTGATCTATCTCTGTATTCTCAGGGGTTTTCATGGTCGTGCTCACTGTGTAGGGAAACATGCTCAGAATCAATGTATAGCCTGCTAGCCTTTTCCCAGTCCCTACACTAAGGTGGGAATGAGTTGTGCTTTTCTGTTTTAGGGAGCAGCCTGTTTTGTCATTCTCTGCTCTGGGGTTTTGTATGTTATCATTGTGAAGCAGTATTATACTGCAACCTTCCGGCAAGTCTTTGTGTTTTTAGCTCTGTGCACAGTGTGACTATTCCACTGCAGAGTATCAGGTAAGCTGGGCCCAGACCAAAATCCTTACTCCATATAGGAAGATGTGGTCCCTGCCCACAAGACCTTACAATCCATGTAGCTACAAAGGAAATGAAAGGCGAAGAAAGTGAAACCACCTGCAGACAGAGTGCTAGGCTGATGATTGACTCAAAGCTTTTAGTCCCCTGGACTGGTTGGTTTTCTTGTATAAATTATCCCAAACTATCCCTTTAACTGGTCATTCTTGGTTTTCCATTGTTTTTAAAGATTTTGATTTTAGTAGTTGATATGCTCCCATCATTGCAATCTCACGTTTAATTCACAGTTGACTGTTGCCCCCAGGTCATGGATGGCATTAGATGGTCCAACATGCATTCCTTCCATGTTTGCCTTTGAGATTATTTTCCCATCGAAGGTTTAGCCAGCAGGTTTCTACAATGACTCTCCCTTTTAAAACTTCCTTTCTGCATGTTCTTCATTAGATACACCTCCCATTGGGGATCATCAGTATATTTGATGAGCATGTTGCTATCCCCCAGCTTCCAGATCATTAAAGGACATATTCTCAATACATACAAATGTAACAGTTACTATGGGAACCTCAGCTCTAAAATTCTGAGTGGTTTGACATGTGAACTCTCATGTTCCATTATGATAATTGTTTGCATTTTATTGAGGTGGAATTTCATGGCTTTCCAGGTCAAAGTTGTCCGTGACAAAGACCCAGTCAAACTTTATATACATTGACTCAGAACATTCAGAGCAGATTTGGCAGGTATGATGGGTGTGGAGGCACCATCATCTTCTTGTTTTGCAGATGGGAAACACAGAACTCAGTGTTTCCTGCTTCTCTGCACTGCTCCTAAAACACTTGTGACAGACTGCAGGCAGCACCCTATAAGAGCTTGGTGAAAGGTGAACACACTGGAAGCTGAGTCGATGCCTTTTTGTTCCCCAGCGAGGCTCATAGAGTGCAATCCAGCAGCCCAGGCAAGCAGCTGGGGATCATTAAGAATCAGTCAGCAGCAAAAAAAACTAATCAGACACCTGCCTCCTGGATCTCTATGAAGAGTTCTCATGCCCCCCAGGCAGAGAGGGGGAAGGAGAAGAGGAATGGACCAGAAAGATATGCTGGAGGAATGAGGTTTTGACAGAGAGAAACAGCTCAGCCATGTATGGGGGAAAGTGCTAGAAGGAAGCTGTGGGAAAAGTGACACAGGGAAATGCTGCTGTGTTTGGGGCCGGGGAAACGCCCCATCAGCTGCCTCCCATCTAGGGATGTGGGCTGAAGCCTAGAGAAATGGGTAGGCCAGGGCTCCCACCACCCTTCCCATGGAGAGCTGCCCTAGTGCATAGACAAGGGCATGAGAACCTTCTGAAAGGGTCTTGCATCCCCTCTTGGGACTTACCTATGATGAGAATGGCTTGGTAAACAGAGACCCTTGCCTCTGGAAAGACCCAAGGCAGCGAATGGGACACTGTGATTTTCTGAGACACACACTGAAATTCCAACAAGAACACAGGGCCCCTAGGGGGCAGACAAGGGACATGTCACCCTCTGTATCACTTATTGTCAGAGGAGTAGCCGTGTTAATCTACAGCTCCCCAAATATCAAGCAGTCCTGTGGCACCTTAGAAAAGAACAAATGTATTGGGTCATGAATCTTCAAGTGGGTAAAACTCACTTGAAGTTGGGTCTTACCCATGAAAGCTAATACACTTGGAAATCTCTAAGATGCCACAGGACTGCTTGTTATATCATTTATTGTTTGCATTATTGTTATGTTGGACACCCCAACCGAGACCAAGTCTTCCCTGGACGGGGTGCTGTAAGTACACATTGTAAGACAGTCCTAGCTGTGAAGAGCTTGCAATCTGAGCAAACTGAGTGGGAAAAACAAAATAATTGTATCTCCTTGTCACGGATCACAGGCAAAGAGTGACATGTCCAAGGTCACAGCAGAAATGAGCACTGAGCCCAGAGCTCTTGACTTCCAGTCTTGTGCCTTCAACCCAAACCTATTGGTTGCTCCATTACCACCAGAAATGAAAATGTCACCTTTTCACACCAGGAACTGGGCTTTCAACACAGCCAAGATCATTCAATCAGGAAATGGCTTAAATACATATAGTGAAAGGCCAGTGGCTACAACAGCACCTAGGTCACCAAGACTTAAAATACATAAGCTCCCTGCTACAGAAGCACTAACGTCATGCAGAAGTAGGCTGCCCAGGATAGCTGACTTTAGCTGTGATGACCGATAAGTCTATGTACTCAAGAAGGCATTCAGCAGTTTCACCTTCCTGTACATCTGTTAAGAGCACAGCAAAGGGGATCTACAGAAGAAGCTTGTCGGTACAGCCCATCAATCAACACAGCAAAACAGAACAGTGCCTGGTGCTGGTGCAATTGCCATTGAGTTATTTCAATGGCACAGTATGAGTAATATCATCTGTCGCAGGACTTTCCCCACCGGATGCTCCCCTACAGCAGCAATCCATCTTTCTTCATAATTAGCAGCTGCTGATGGTAATTATTCTTCTCTGCCCACCTTCGCTACCCTTAGAATTCAGAATTCTCCCCTTCTTTAGAGCTTCTCTTGCTCTGCTGTGATTGGCACACTGGGAGTTCCAACCAGTCTGATTTGCAGAGGCGCTGCTGGTCAATATTCTTCTACAGTGTTACTGGCTGCTAAATTCAGTGCCTTTGGGGTCAGGGGAAACTAGAATCCAGCGAGAGCCATGAGCCAAAAGCCACAGTATTCACTGTGGAAAGCAACAGTGTCTTTTTAAGGCTGATGATCAACAGACAGGTCGTGTTCACTGACCCAAAAGTGCCAGGTGCTCAACCAGGAAAGAAGCCTGTGAAGTGAAATGTGTCACTTCGTCACGGATTCGGTGTTGTCAGTTTAGTCTGTACCGTGTCCACATCACAGCCAGGGTTCCCTCTAACTTCTTCCATCCAGGGGTGGAATAAATTTTGTTCTGTGCAGAGAGGCATGTGCAAATGCGCACCAGCCGCAGAAACACGTGCTGCTGGCTGTGGGCACTCTGTGGATCAGCTGGGCAACACCTGAATCGCTCCTGGGTGGCCAAACAAGCGCTCAGCTTACAGGGAACCCTGATCACAGCTAAGAACTAGACGCATAGCCACTCTGATAGCTAGCGCTGGTGCGCCCCCTTGTTGGCTACTTTGACCAAGAGATCAAGGATTAAATGGGCCATGGAGACTCACCTACCAGCTTGTCCCTGGAAAAGGTCCTATTGACTGAAAATAAGCCGTGTCTACACGTGCACGCTACTTCGAAGTAGCGGCAGTAACTTCGAAATAGCGCCCGTCACGGCTACACATGTTGGGCACTATTTCGATGTTAACATCAACGTTAAGCGGCGAGACGTTGAAGCCGCTAACCCCATGAGGGGATAGGAATAGCACCCTACTTCAACGTTCAACGTCGAAGTAGGGACCGTGTAGTCGTTGCGCGTCCCACAACATCGAAATTGCGGGGTCCGCCATGGCGGCCATCAGCTGAGGGGTTGAGAGACGGTCTCTCTCCAGCCCCGGCGGGGCTCTATGGTCACCATGTGCAGCAGCCCTTAGCCCAGGGCTTCTGGCTGCTGCTGCTGCAGCTGGGGATCCATGCTGCATGCACAGGGTCTGCAACCAGTTGTCGGCTCTGTGGATCTTGTGTTGTTTAGTGCAACTGTGTCTGGGAGGGGCCCTTTAAGGGAGCGGCTGGCTGTTGAGTCTGCCCTGTGACCCTGTCTGCAGCTGTGCCTGGCACCCTTATTTCGATGTGTGCTACTGTGGCGTGTAGACGTTCCCTCGCAGCGCCTATTTCGATGTGGTGCTGCCCAACGTCGATGTTGAACATCGACGTTGCCAGCCCTGGAGGATGTGTAGACGTTATTCATCGAAATAGCCTATTTCGATGTCGCCACATCGAATAGGCTACTTCGATGTAGGCTTTACGTGTAGACGTAGCTATAGAGACCCATTTGCAGAGGAACATTTGGTTGCTCTTAGGCCTGTTCTAGCTCTAACTCTCCTGATTTCATATTTTTCCCTCCTCCTTGTGCCCTTTGTGTGGCTGTGGCTTGTTGTTGTAGTGCTTTTACCGCTGTGGTATAGGCTGCAGGCCCCCTCTTAAAAACATGCACTGATCCCTACTAATTGTAACAAAGGCTTTCATTCACTGCAATGAGACTTTGGTGGTAATAGGTTTCAGGTGTTCAGTGCAGATCAGATAATGTCCTATTTTCTGCCACTTTCACTATACAGTAGCTAATCTCTGGCCTGGGGTTACTTTTAAATAAACACTATGGGGATTCCTTTAATGCCCTTTTCTCCCATGTTTTCAAGTACTGTTCTGGCCCTAGCAAGCGAGACAACATGCAGCAGTGTTTCATTAGGAGGAAATAAAAAGAAGAGGCTTTGCTCAGCTTCCCAGGGAGATGCATAGTGTTGAGTTGATAGGCTGAGATGGACTGACATTAGCTGTCAGAAGGAGAAATCTGTCTGATAGGGGAAAAAACGCCAATTTCATTAAGGACAAGGCCACTAAAATGACATTCACCTATAGCCCATGGATCTTTTAATTCCTGTATCCTGCAATGGTTTTGTGTTTGTTCCCTTTCCAACACCTGCAGCATGGTAAGGTGCGAGGGAAGACAGGTTAGCTGTTGCAGACTGCTCATTCCCTCTTCCTACAACAAGGAATACGGTTTTGAGAATATCTGCCTTCCCTGCCTTCGGCATTAGGTGAGTCCTTTGGTGTGTAAGATCACTGGGATATTTCTCCTGATAGGATATATGTCCTGGGGACATGCCTTCCAGAATCCTCATTTGGGGCCAAAGCACCAGAGCTTTGCATCGTGGGTAGTTATTTGCACCAGTGCAAAGGGATTAGGAAGGGTAAATCGCACAGTCTGGGGCGGTTCATGACCATGAGTGCCAGCTGCAGGCCTGACTCGCAAAAACAAAGCAGACCTCCACAAATGGGAAGCATGTTCTTTAGATTAGATTTCATCAATGCAGCAGCAAATGTCAGCTCCTGGATGACCGTGACTGTCTTATAATGGTGCGATGTCCCTGTGCGCTCTCCAGTCTATCCTGCCACTCAGGCAAGCTGGAGTTAGTGAGAAATAGTCACATCCAGCAAAGATCACAAAATATTCAGATTGTTCCCAGTCCCAAGAGGCCCCATGTCAATCAGTCTCTGATCTCACACCAGAGATTACACAGGTAGCCAGTCCTATAGTAACCACGAGGGATTTATCTGTGAGGAGAGGAATGAGAGGGTTATTTATGGGTTTGGGCAGGCAATAGAAACACAAGTGAGTTACAGTCCATGGTTCCAAAAGTTGATGGGGATGTAGTAACTGGTCAGAACTGAATGTCTTTTAGGGCGTTCACAGGTTGATCCTAGAGATCTCATCTCATTTCCTAGCTCCAGCCCTGTGAGAGCCCACACAGCAGAGAGATGAAAACTTTTCATGCCAGCTGTCTTTTGTTCCGTCTTCCAGAATTCCAGCTGACGGGACACGTTTCCGCACACATAACACCTTTATGGGTGCCTGAGCACCATTTGCCCCATCCTTGTGTCCTGGTGCTTGAAAGTCACAGAAGCATCAAATGGTAG
This sequence comes from Carettochelys insculpta, assembly GCF_033958435.1. NCBI lineage: Eukaryota > Metazoa > Chordata > Testudines > Carettochelyidae > Carettochelys > Carettochelys insculpta. Next base: position 70,806,717 of record NC_134144.1, read on the forward strand.
GACTGGAAGGAACCACAAGAGGTTGTCTAGTCCAGTCCCCCACACTCATTGTCAAGACCATCCCTGACAGATGAACCACTTAGTTTTAATAGTCCTTCTTGATGCGTGGGGACACCACTCCTCCTGCCTGCGTTCATGTGTTCAGAGCAGGCATTTTTACAGTTGTAAAGCACAACTTGCCTTATAGCACCACACTTAAGATTAATGTATGCGGCAGCTTATAAACCTTTGATAGAGCCTAACCACCAAACACATCCTTACTCATCTAACATCTGTCTTGAACTGTACTAACACAGAGCTGAGCTGGTCTGGCTTCCAGTTATGAATTTGTCAGGGCTCAGCTGATGCCTCCAGCCTTGGCAACAGCTGGTAACTGATCTGCCAGAACCACAGCGACCATTCTGATTGATCACCTCTTTGCGCTAGTGAAATTGGCTGCACAAGCCAGAGAGCAACAGAGGCTGGCCCCTGCACTTTGGAACCGGCAGGTAGCTGGTCCTCAGGTATTTGACCCTAGTGCACAGCCATCTGGGACTTTGAGAGTTTAATTGGTGCTATGCAGATACTCGGGCAGTGCAGACACAATCAGTAAAGGCTCCTGATTATCTTCATTGCCCACTTCCCTCTCCTCTTTCAAAGCTATCAGTGGCGAGGGCTGGCCCCCTGCTCTGAGCATAAACATAGCTAACCTATAAGCAGTGCAGCCCCCATGAGAGATAGCAGATTGATAACAGAAGCATGGGCTAAAGCTTTACATTCTTGTTTTGTCCTAACGTTCACAAATCTGTTCGCCATGATGAGGAATGCCTGTAACCTGATATCCCAGACTACAAGTATTTCTGCAAGAGACAGCCTGATGGGGATTTTTTTCCCCTGAAGTAGCAAGTGATTTTAGAAAGGCCAAGTACCCCTAAACAAAACACCACTGCACATCCCCAGTGCACACTGTAAAGCATACAGGAGCCTAATCTCTTTGGAGCTCTAGAGGCAGCTAAAGCACATATAATGAAATCCTTTTTCATGTCCAGTTTGTTCTGGGCTACAAAAATGATGAGGGGTTTGGAACAGCTGCCTTATGGGGAGAGATTAACAAGACTGGGACTTCTCAGCTTAGAAAAGAGGAGAGAGACCAGGGAGGGATATGATAGAGATCTATAAAAAGTAATGAATGGTGTTGAGAAAACAAAGAAGGAAAAATTATTTACTTGTTCCTTTTACACAAGAACTAAGGGTCACCCAATGAAATAATAGAAAGCAGGTTTAAAACAAACAAAAGGAAGTATGTCTTGAAGCAATCCACAGACAAGCTGTGGGATTTCTTGCCAGAAGATGTTGTGAAGACCAGGATTTTCACAGGGTTCATAAAAGAACTAGATACATTCAGGAAGAATAGTCAACCAGGGTAGTTGTGGTAGTCTGTAGCTTCACAAAACAAAGCAAGGTCTTGTAGCACCTTAAAGATTAAAAATTTTATTTAATAGTTCTGATCTGATGAAAGGGATCTTACCCGTAAAAGTTCTCTCATTACCCTATTAAACAAAATTGTTAGTCATGGCGGACAGGTCCATCAAAGGCTATCAGCCAGCCTGGGCAGGAATGATGTCCCTAGTTTCTGCTTGCCAGAAGATGGGAATGGGTGATAGCGGGTGGGTCACTTGATGATTGCCTGTTCTGTTCATTCGTCCTTGGCACGTGGCATTGGCCACTGTCAGAAGACAGGATAGTGGGCTCTGGGCAGAGGGCAGAACTAGATGACTTCCTGACATCTCTTCCAACCCTAGGATTCTATGATTCCATGGAACATTGGCCCAACACAGTATGGCCATTCTTATGTGCCACCCAGCAGGGCTGAGCTAGTTAGTGGTCAGGTTGTCTAAGACACGCCATGGTTGTCTGAGGAGGAGGGCACAAGAAACCTATGCCTCTGCACCTTCATGTATCAAAGACCCATGGTCTCCATCCCTCTTCTCCTGCTCCCCTGCTCGGGGTGGGTCCCTCAGCAGAGCAAACTGGACCTGCATTATGCTCCCCAAAGGAGTGTGGCAGTGAATGCACTATCCCTGCTCACCCAGCAGCTACCTCCTTCTGGTACCATCTGTCCTGGATCTTGCCCTTGGGTTTTGCAGCCACCCTCTACCCCCTCAGCGCATATCTAAGCTCACACCTGAGCCTGTTGGACCAGACCATCAATGGTATTTAGGTTCCTAATGTCCATTCATTTCAATAGCCATTAGGAGCCTAAATACCTTTGAGGTTCTGGACCTAAGTATCTTGAACAGCAAGGGGTTCTCCATGCCCTTTTGCTGGATGGTCCCAGGATAAGGGAAGCAAATGATCAGGCAAATGATCAGAGAACACCCAGAAATAAATTCAGTAGATGAATAGCGAGAGGCAGAGAATCTTTTGTAAATTGGTCAGTGGTGATGGTTTTGGCCCAGGTGAGATAAATAGGGATTGAAATGTGTTACCATCTAATGGTGTTTTGATGGTCGCAGTCCAGTTCCTCACACAAAATAGCCACTGCTCAGAAAGCATCTGTGTTGCAATTGGTGAGTTTAGCGGGAATGCCAGGCACAGGAGAGTAGGAATTTGTGCTTCCAAAGCAATGTTATGCATACTGATAGTGGGCACCAGGTAGGGGAGCTTGTATTGCTGATGTCCAACCAATACTGGTTCTTGAGGATGTGTAACTAAATGGAAATCTTAATTTTCCAGGGTTATCCGGACTGGCACCTTGTATGAGCACCGCCATGTAATCTGCGCACACAAAAAGCCCGTACGTAGTCCTCAATACTGTTCTCCTTGCCAGGTCACTGCTAGAATGGTTCTGTGCTATCTTGCAAATAATAAGGCATAAACTTGATGTCTCGGAGCAACATAGACTACAATTCGAGAACGTCTGTCTGAAATGTAGACTAGACGCTTAGCATGAATTTTGAATGGCTCAGATTCTGCAATGCCCTCCATGTTGTGTAGTCAGAGACATCTGTATAGCAGGTTTTATGAAGGGCAGCATTTTTATATCTACTTTGGCCTGCATCTTGTTCAGTCATTTAGTCTGGAGCAATCGAGACTCAGGCCCTTACAGATTCACTTTTTAAGAGATAGAGGACACATGGATGGGTCTGATGAAGACCATCCTGTTCATATAATGTGTCCTTCCTTACTTAAGGTAGAATTACAATGAAGACACATTATTATAAAATATTGAGCTGTTTTGGTCACATTGTACAAACATATAAGTTAGATAAAATATAAAACATTCTATTGGAAGGCTGCAAGGTTACATAACCTTGTTTCTTAAAATCCAGACTCTTAAGACATAAGAACTAAAACAGGGAGAAAGAAAGCAGGCTGCTCTCTAGAAAAGTCAGATATTCATCACCCCTCTTTACAGTCGTTTGACTCTCTGTAGACTAACACCTGAAAATTCCTTACAGATCTCCTTAGTCAGCAAATAGGTGCATGAAACACCCTCAGAAAATAAAGGGATAGCTTATAATTTTAACACTCTTTTCTATTTGAATAAAAAAAAAAGTGTGTCCAAAACCCCACTGCCATTCCTGTATTTTGGCTGCTTGTAATATGGCTGCTACCTCGACCACATAAGTCTTTTAACAGATCAAAAATGCCAGTCAAGCCACTGCTTATGAGAAGAGCAAAGTAAGGAAAGCTCTTCTCGTTCTCATTCTTCTATGGCTTTGTTTTCAAGTGCACTGAAACTACAAATCTTAGGGCTTGTCTACACTTGTCCCCAACTTTGAAGGGGGCATGTTAATCAGGATGACGGGAGATTACTAATGAAGTGCTGTGGTGAATATGCAGCACTTCTTTAGGCTAATTCTCCCTGTGGCAACTTTAAAGCATCAAACTTTTGGGGAGTAAAGGCACTTTGAAGTAGCATGGGCACTTGGATGTGCCCGCAGCTATACACAAGACTGCACTTCGAAGTTTGGATGCTTCAAAGTTGCTATGGGGGAGAATTAGCCTAGTGAAGTGGTGCAGAACTTCATTAGTAACCTCCCGTCACCCTGATTAACATGCCCCCTTCGAAGTTGGGGGCAAGTGTAGACCCAGCCTAAGCGTTCACTGTCACCCAGTTTAATAGTCTGTCTGACCTTTTCTTCAGTCCTTTTTAGCTAATCAGAGACCTGTGGTTTTGTAACATTCCTTGAATATCATTCCTTTCCTTGGATCATCTTCACTGCATAACAGCTACCTATCAAAGCCCATTGTAATACTCAACTGACCTTCAAGGTGAATTGTATTCTGCATTTGCCTGACAGGCTTTCACAGTAACAGAATCCTGTTTCTAACATAAACGATCATTTTCAAAGAGCTTGATGGTTTTGAATGCAGACAATAACCAGCTGCAATTTGCTTCATGAGCGATTTTATTTACACCGACAGTAGCAAAACTAAATTGAAAGGTCCGCTCATTGACTGGAGCTGTCTGTGTGCGAATGCCAATTCAGCTTTGGGAAATCAATTCACCTTTGATTTAGCCCTCTCTATTATTAACAACAGAATAATACTCAATATAGATTTCCTGCCAAAATAAAATGTGGATGTCTTCTTTAGTGCTCAGCTAAAAACCACCCAAATCATTGAGAAATACCAATTTGAGTAATATTGCAACTTTTACAAAGAGTGGGGAAGGAGTTCCTGTAAAGGGAGGGAAGGTCTGACTTGTTTAATAGGTCTTAATGCAGCTAAGTCTGTATTTTCCTCATAGACACCTGCAGAAAGCCATGCTTCTTTGTTCTGGGGCACCATTTGAATTCAAAAGCTAATCGGGGGAAAGCAGGTCTGTGTTTCGGTGGGGAAGCATGAAGACATGGCGTGAGATGAAGCAGTACTGTTCTCCCAGAACTGATGCCCTGGCAACCTCACATGCTCAAACCATTCACACAAACCTGACTCTAAACTCAAACAATCCTGTAGGATAATGTTCCCCCTATTTTTGTCCATCCATGTGTGGAATAAATGTTGTTAGGTGCACTGAGGCATGCGTGGATGTGCACCACCTATAGAAACACATACTGCCAGCTATGGTGCTCTGCTAATCAGCTGAGCAGCCTTTGAATGTAGCCCAGGTGGCTGCCCAAGCTCTCAGCCTATAGGCAACACTGCTGGAGGATGATCTCAAGAACTTTGAAACCTGAAGGCTGGACTAAATGACTTCTCAAGGTCCTTTCCAATGCTATGAAACTATATTCTTGCTAGACAGCCTCACAGGGATTGCAAGTGCCATTGGTAAGGGCGGGGGATGACTTCGGTAAAAAGGAGAGACAAAAACACCTATATGATCCAAGACAGCTTCTGCGTGGACATATTCCGCCAGAAAGTTCTTTGCCGCTCAAAATCCCTTTCTGCAATATCCCACTGTGAAAGGTCACCAAGTAATAAAGTGATGGGAAACACCAGTAATCCTGGAAAAACTGGCTCCTTCAGAACAATTCCTCCCAGGCACTGGCCTGGAACAACAACACTGGCGTAATCCACACTGGTGTAAATCAAGCGAGAGTAGGTGTCGCAGTTCCCTCTGTCAGCATCCTGCATCCCTGCAGAACTATTTCAGATCAGTGACACCACCAGGTCTTGGCTGCAGTTTTGGAGTGACAAGTTGTGGATGATGATGGTGGTGATGATCTTCACAGGGTAAATGGCTGAAGGTGGTGTCTTTGGCTCCAGGTGTAATCATCTAACTTGCACTCATTAAAGTGGCCTCTTTCCCCCCAGGGGAAGGGTATTTATTCTGGTGTCCTGGCCAAATTTCAGTGAAGGCAATGACATTGTAATTAACTATGAATTGCAGTAAGGTAGCACCCAGAGGCCCTGCGGGATTGTGTGATGCATTGTACACACACGACAAACAGTAGCTCCTAGCCCAGAGAATTTGTGAGCTAAGCAAAAGACGAGAAGCAGCAAATGGATATAATACATGGGCTGGATGCACAAGGGAGCAGTGCGTTGGTTACAATCAGTTTAAAAAGCAGTGGTCCCAGAACCCCAGCTGCAGAGCCAATGAACAAGGCCAGGTAGTCACTCTCACACTGAGAATCTTTCTAAGTGGGAACCAAGTTCTTGTTCCTTATCGGTAAACTTTTAAGGGGAAAAATCATGAATTAACAATATATGAGGCCTTTTTGGCTCAGCACCTGTAAAGTGATTAACATTCAGTACTTTGTATTATCGGCTGCATTTTCTCTTGAATGCCTAGAATGCAAAAGGTGGGTCTAAATAAAACCCAGGGTTTAATATTTGCATCATGATGGTGACTAGAGACCACAGCTGAGATGGGGCCCTATTGTACTAGATGCTATACGTACACAAAGGGAGAGATTGCCTTTTCCCTGAGGAATTTACACTCTAAATAGACAAGATGAACTTAGGGAAGTAGAAAGGAATGAGTCTTGCCTCATTGTACAGAAGGAGAACTGAAGCAGCACAAGCCAGCTCCACAAAGATATTTAAATGCCCCGTTCCCATTGAAATCTGTTTGGCTCCTAACTTTGAGGATCTAAGCCAAGGATCTGTGGCAGAACTGTGCCCTAAGACTCTTGAATCCTCCTCCAGTCCCTTCACCACAAGACCATCTTGATGAGGTAGATTGTGAACTGGTGTCACTGGAGCTAAAATAAACTCAGTGGATTACACCAGCTGACTATCTAGCCCTCCAAACTTAATGAAGTGAGGGGAATCACTTTACAAATACATCCAGATGTTGTTATATCTTTTAGGAAGTAGAACCAGTGAATATGAGGCTACACACAAGACAAAGACCAACTTTGAACCAGCTGAGACAGGCTCTCCAAAGCATTCATGCTTTGAAGTAAGAAAGAAATGTGATGTGTCCAATCAAAACAGTCCTGAGCTGAGTGGATCATAGAATCATAGGGTTGGAAGAAACTTCAGGAGATCATCAAGTGCAACCCCATGCCAAAAGCAGGACTAATCCCAATTAAATCATCCCAGCCAGGGCTTTGTCTTGCCAAGACTTACAAACCTCTATGGATGGAGAAAGACTGGGAGACTCTGCTCCAAGAACTCTCACAGCATCTTGGACTGTCAGAAGGAAGACTTACAGCACTGCAAGCGCACTCTGACCTGGGCAACGATTAAATGCCAATGGCTGTGGCATGAAAGTGACACACCAAAAGAGAACGACCAGGAAAAGGTGTGTCCTGAATGATCCTACACAAACTCTCCGACTGATTTATGGTCAGAGTTGCCTGGGTCTCCTGTGCTCAGGAAAAAAAACTAGCCATTAATAAAAAACATGCATTGTTTAATTCAGTAGAGATCTAATAAAAGAATATAGGAAAAATATATTACAGAGTTTTCTCTTTGTTCCAAGGCATATATAAATGGCCATAAATTGCCTGTTGGGAGGGGGAGACAGGCAAATTAAAGTGAAGCTTCAGCTGAGCAAGAAGCTTTTGGTGCATCATGACACTGCAGCATTTGCAGCCATAGGTCACAGCACTGCTGGTGATGGGCAATACACTTCCGTGCTTCGAGGAGTCATTGCGTGTGTTGTCCCCAGAAAAGTAGGACTCTAATCCTTGTGCACCATTAGCTTGCTACATGGAGTACAAACCCAGGACAAAAGGGACTGTCTCAAATTGAGGAGCAGGGAGGGGAGAACAGCCCAAAATTAGCATCAGAAACCACCAGCCTCAATGTTTCTTTCATGCGTTCGGGTTTGTCCAAAAGAATCAGACAGAGGTGGGAGAAGATGAGCATGGATAGACATATACCCTAAGATTTGCCATAGTCATTGAGTGATGCCATTAATCCTAGAATAACAAATAAGTACCTCTGTCACATTCTAGGTTATTTCAGTGTGGGAGTCATCTACATTATTGAATCCTAGAACACTAGAACTGGAAGGGACCATAAGAGGACATCAAGTCCAGTCCCCTGCCCTCATGGCAGAGCCAAGAACCATCTAGATTATCCCTGATAGATGTTTGTCTAACTTGCTCTTAAATAGCTCCAGGGCTGGAGATTCCACAACCTCCCAAGGCAAGTTATTCCAGTGCCTAACCACTCTGACAGTTAGGAACTTTTTCCTAATGTCCAACCTAAAATTACGTTGCTGAAATTTAAGCCCATTGCTTCTTTTCTTCACCTCAGAGGTTAAGGACAACCGTTCTTCTCCCTCCTCCTTGTAACATCCTTTTAGGTACTTCAAAGCTGTTATCATGTCCCCTCTCTGTCTTCTCTTTTCCAAACCAAACAAGCCTAATTCTCTCAGTCGCCCTTCATAGTTCATGCTCTCTAGACCTTTAAACATTTTTTTACTCTTCTCTGGACCTTCTCCAATTTTCCCATGTCTTTCTTGAAATGTGATGCCCAGAACTGGACACAGTGCTTCTGATAAAGCCTAAAATCAGAACAGAGTAAAGCAGAATTACTACTCGTGTGTTGCTTGTGAGACTCATATTAATGCATCCCAGAATGATGTCACATTTTTTGCAACAGTGTCACACTGTTGACTCATATTTAGCTTGTGATCCACTAAGATTCCTAGATCCCTTTCTGCAATACTCCTACCTAGGCAGTCACTTCCCACTTTGTAGGTGTGAAACTGATTGCTCTAAACTATACTGTCACTTCAGTTTATATGCGGCAGGCTAATAGATGGTGAGATCTCCACAGACCAGATAACATCAGTATCTTAATTATGAAAGGTTTCCAAAGCACAGTAGCATTGCTGCAAATTAAAACGTGCCCTCGAGAGCATACTTTGCCATGTCTTTGGCCGTCCTCAAGGTATGTTATAGAAAGGCTTTTGAGCCCATGCTATCCTTGTCCACTACACTTCATTCCACAATGCCTCTTGAGTCAAAAAGAAAATTCCATGTGTGTACTCCTGGAAGCACATGAAAGCACAGCCTTCAGAACTAACACATGTTTCAGTTTTTCCCTGGATCAGTCCAAGAGTGCTCATGGAATTTTTCAATCTCATTTCATAACCACGAAAAAAATGCAATGAATTACTTGTGAATTCCCTAAACAAATACAGAGGGAGACAGAAAATTCTTCTGGCCAACTACCAACACTGGTCAACATGTGTGGGTTTTTCAAATTGGGAAACACTTTACTAATATTTCCCCTTAGCTAATACTTTGAGGAGCTCTCTGCCACAAAAATGAAAGCCGACATGAGGATTTTGAGGGATTTCTGCAGTGATGCATTCATTCAACCTGACCTCAGTTCCATTTCCTGAAATATATGACTCTGCAAGATGTGTAACAAATCCACCGACCTAAAAACATGAACAATGTTAAGCAGTGCCCAAAGGTGACTAAGTTATGAACATCTTACAACAAAAATCCAGATTGGCGGTCATAGCTTCAAATTAGAGATCTGAGCATACTCTGATAATAATTGGCATATTAACACCAATGCACACGGAATCTGTATTCTGTTAATAGGTTCTTCCTTTGCCAAGTCGTCATTTTCAAATGGCTCTACTGACCTGATTAGCTTTGTTCATGTCTCTGTAAACTGTACGATTTAGGCCTCAACAGGAATCCAGCCTATAAAGGACTGTGGCTTAATACTCATTATCCGACTTCACTTCCCTTTTCTATTTATTTCCACAGTATGCAACAAAACATGGGGGGTCTCACAGTGAACAAGACCAGTGAAAAAGCAAAAATCTGTCCTGAAGGTTATTTTATTTTGCTAGTTGCATGTAATTTGTGAGGAACAACCAACACAGTGTGAGACGTGCAGAACTCCGCCTGCTGTTCAGAGGGGAAAGTGGATGCTATAAAATTTGTTTGCAGTCTGCACAGCCTGGCTCCAATGTTCCACAGAATCACAGAATCACAGGGCTGGAAGGGACCTCAGGAGATCATCTAGTCCAGCCCCCTGCTTCAGGCAGGATCAATCCCAACTAAGTCATACCAGGCAGGACCTTTTCAAGCCAGGACTTAAAAACCTTGAGGGTTGGAGAATCCACCACCTCACTAGGCAACACATTCCAATGCTTCACCAACTACCTGGTGGACTAGTTTTTCCTAACATCTAACCTACACCTCTCCCTCTTCAACTTCACACCATTACTCCTTGTTCTGCCATCTGACACCACTGAGAACAGTTTCTCACTCTCCTCTTTAGACCTTCCCTTCAGTAAATTGAAGGCTGCTATTAAATCACCCCTATGTCTTCTTTTCTGTGAACTAAACAGGCCCAAATCCCTCAGCCTGTCTTCATAGGTCTTATGCTCCTGCCTCTTAATCATTTTTGTTGCCCTCTGCTGAACCTGCTCCAGCAAATCCACATCCTTTTATACTGGGGGGCCCAAAACTGGACACAATATTCCAGATGTGGCCTCACCAGTGCCAAATAGAGGGGAATAACTACTTCTCTAGATCTGCTCAAAATGCTCCTCCTAATGCACCCTAGTATGCCGTTAGCCCTCTTGGCTACAAGGGCACAGTGTTGACACAGATCCAGCCTTTCATCCACCATAACCCCTAGGTCCCTTTCCATTGTACTGCTGCTGAGCCAGTCAGTCCCCAGCCTATAACAATGCTTGGGATTCTTCTACCCCAGGTGCAGGACTCTACACTTCTCCTTGTTGAACCACATCAGATTTCTTTTGGCCCAGTCCTCCAATTTATCCAGGTCACTCTAGATTCTCTCTCTACCCTCCAACATATCTACCTTTCCCCCTAGTTTTGTGTCTTCTGCAAACTTGCAGAGGGTGCAATCCAGTCCCTCATCCAGGACATTAATAAAGATAAAAAGCAGTCAAGTAGCACTTTAAAGACTAGCAAAATAGTTTATTAGGTGAGCTTTCATGGGACAGACCTACTTCTTCAGACCATAGCCAGACCAGAACAGACTCAATATTTAAGGCACAGAGAACCAAAAACAGTAAGCAAGAAGGACAAATCAGAAAAAGATAATCAAGACGAGCAAATCAGAGAGTGGAGGGGTGGGGGGGAAGGTCAATTGGCTCAATCTAGGGTCAAGAATTAGATTGAGCCAGTTGACCTTGCCCCCACCCCTCCACTCTCTGATTTGCTCACCTTGATTATCTTTTTCTGATTTGTCCTCCTTGCTTACGGTTTTTGGTTCTCTGTGCCTTAAATATTGAGTCTGTTCTGGTCTGGCTATGGTCTGAAGAAGGGGGTCTGTCCCACGAAAGCTCACCTAATAAACTATTTTGCTAGTCTTTAAAGTGCTACTTGACTGCTTTTTGTTTTGATAGAGTATAGACTAGCATGGCTTCCTCTCTGTTATTAATAAAGATGTTGAATAACACCGGCCCTAGAACCGAACTTTGTGGCACTCTGCTTGAAACTGACCACCATCCAGATATTGAGCCATAGACCACTACCCGTTGGACCTGACCATCAAGCCACCTTTCTATCCATCTTATCATCCAAGGATCCAATCCATATTTCCTTAACTTATGGACAAGAATGTTGTGGGAGACCGTATCAAAAGCTTTGCTGAAGTCAAGGTATATCACATCCACTGACTTCCCCATGTCCACAGAGCGTGTTACCTCGTCATAGACGCTAATCAGATTGGTCAGGCAGGACTTGCCCCTGGTGAATCCATGTTAGCTACTTTTGATCATTTTTCCCTCTTCCAAGTGCTCCAAAACGGATTCCTTGAGGATTCCCTCCATTATTTTCCCAGGGATTGAGGGAAGGCTGACCGGTCTATAGTTCCCTGGATTGTCCTTCTTTCCTTTTTTAAAGATGGGCACTATATTTGCGTTTTTCCAGTCATCCAGTATCTCCCCCGATCTCCAACATTCTTCAAGGATAATGGCCAAAGGTTCAGCAATGACCTCTGCCAATTCCCTCAGTACCCTCGGGTGCATTAAATCCAGACCCATGGATTTGTGTACATCTAGTTTTTCTAGATAGCTCAGAACTTGTTCCTTCCCCACAGATCCCTGCCCTCCACCTTCCCATACTGCAACGTCTAGGACCATCATGTGGAAGTTGAGTTTGTCTGTGAAGACTGAGGCAAAAAAAGCATTGAGTACTTCAGCTTTTCCTACATCATCTGTCACTAGGTTACCTCTCTCATCCAGTAACGGCCCACACCCTCTCTGATAACCCATTTATTGTTAACATGCCTGTAGAAACCCTTCTTGTTACTCTTCACATCCCTTGCCAGCTGCAGTTCCAATTGTGCTTTCGCTTTCCTGATTACTGCCTGGCATTCTCCAGCCGTATGTTTATACTCCTCCTTAGTCAACTGGCCACGTTTCCATTTCTTGTATGCATCCTTTTTGACTTTAAGCTGACTAAGAATTTCCCTGTTAAGCCAAGCTGGTTGCCTACCATGTTTGCATTTCTTACTATGCAGTGGGATGGTTTGTTCCTGTGCCTTCAGTAAGACTTCTTTAAAATACTGCCACTTCTCTTGAACTCTTTTCCCCTTCATCTTCATTTCCCAAGGGATCCTGCTCATCCATTCTCTCAGGGAGTCAAAGTCTGCTCTTCTGGTGATTCTGTGATTCTGTGTTCCACTTTTTGCAAACTGTGAGGGGCAGACTAAGCTCCAATGCCCCCTACAGGAGGCCAGAGGCATTGCTACACACCATCCCAGCAAGAGGAGCAGAAAAGAGGTCCTCCGGGCAGGATAGAGCAGCTGCCTCTGCGGCAGCCAATCAGAACCCAGTGAGCTACTATAAAAGAAGCTGCTGGGCTAGGCCTAACAGTGCCTTGTAGGACTTCGACCCAGGTGTGCATAAATACTGCCTGGGAGACCATCAGCACTATGGACAGCTCCAAGTGCAAGCTGAACTTGGACCTAGGCAAGACAGAGGACCCATGGCCAGAGACTGGCCACAAGTCTAACACAAGAACTGACAGCACTGGGGAGAGGGCTAGTCAGACCCCACCCTCAGAACCCTGAAGACAATCAGGCAGGATTTTACGGAGTGCCCTTGGCTGTAGAGGGGCGTTCACAAACAGGTGGAGCCCCTTACACAAACATTCCAGGAAAGCCTTGGTTTTTCTTTACAACAGATGAAGCTGACCCATAGCTTTAGGGGGAAGTAAAATTAATAGAGTTAATTAATAATATTAGTATTCTACCTATGTTCTCCAACAAGAAACGGCCCGATTGTGTCATTTGCTGAGCACGTACATTGCAAGAGACTGCAGTGGAACTCTTGCAGTGTAAGGTCCCGAGCTAGAAAACATTTAAGCATGTTCTTAACTATAAGGACACATTTACATCCAGGACCTCTGCTGGGGAGCAGGGGTACAAAGGGGGCTGTTGTCCTAGGGTCCAGGGATTTCAAATGGCTTGAGGCTCTGGGCCACCACCACTGGGCCCTTTTAAATAGCCTCTGGAGCCCCATGCTGCACACTTCAGGTGGTGCTGAGGGAGGCACAGCATGATGCTGGTGATGTTGAGAGCCGGCTACCTCTTTTCCCCTCTTCTGCCCAAGGCCACGCCCCTTCTGGAGGCCCGGAGCTAAGCTCCCCACACACACATTAGACAGAGCCCAGCAAAAAACTCCTGCCAGCCATGCTTACATCCATTCCTATTTAGCAAAGAACACAACTGAGTCTCTTCCAAGCCATTTTTCATGTCTGTAGAGCACTTAGAGAAGCTCTGTCTGCAGCATCAAGCCTGGTCTTGGCCTGTCTGCTGGACCGAATTATCATTTGGAGGGAAGCATTCAATAGGAACAATCAATTCTTCTCCTGTAGCCCACAGAATCATTTTCAGCTAAAGGGTCTGATTGTCCTCTCACTCCTGCTGACTTGACATTAGTGTATCTCTGTTGACATCCAGAGAGCTGCCCCGAGGTTGCACCTGGGTCAGGGAAGGTAAACTCAGCTCCCATAATGTCTCACTTCCTTCCCACTTGGGTTGGATGGAAACCTCTAGAGGAGAACATTACCCACTCGCTCCCTCAGGGGATGGGGCGGCCCAGGCAAGTGAATGCAAGTGGGTTGCCAGCATTACCTAATGAAAGCAACTAGCTTCTCCCTGCTGTTGTCTGTCTCTCTGCATCTTCTGCAGCAACCAGCCACTTTTCCAGGGCCTGTGCAAGCTGGGAACTGCTCTAGTTTGCCATCTAAACATAGGGGGGATTTACAGCCGTCTATTTCCCAAGCTATTTCCTGATGAGATGAAGCTCCTGGCCCCCCCAGCTCCACCACCTGGCCCCTCAATTTCTTGGCCCCCATTCTGCTGCCCAATCCTGGTGCTCTGAATCCCTCAACTCCCTGCCCTGCCTCCTAGAGCCAGAAGCCAAATCCCCTTTTCCCTCCCTAGCCTCCCCGCAGCCTCCTGCTCTGCCATTTGGCCCCAGTGGCCCCATTCTCCTCACCCACAGCAGTGGTGGGCTAACTCACTGCCCCATCTGTCTGTTCCTCCATCAGCCTCCCTGCTGTCCTGCCCCACAGCCCTGCCTCTCCCCTTGCAGACTTGCTGCCCTGCTCCCCGGCAGGGGAAAGGGAATGCAGGTGTTTGGGCTGTATAGGGAACCAGAAGTCACAAGGATGGCCCTGCTGGGAACCTTTGAAATGTGAGACAGGGAAGAGTTCTGAGATCACACAGTCTGGCTTTCCTGAGGTCAATGCACGTGGGATTTTTTTTTTATTTGAGACCTGCTTTTAACATGAAAACTAGCCAGTGGGTGGGAAACAGCAAGGGTTTCTTTCTGTGCCTGCAGATCCCTACCACCCCCTTGCTGCCCACTGGGCTGGCAACAAATTTCCAGCCTCATTAGCTGATAATATAACCTGGCCTGGAGAAACAGGAAGGGCAATCACCCAGTGGAACTGCTAGGTACTCAGCACTTCTGTGTCCACATTGAACTTACTTTCACTAAACTAATTTAAGCCACGTCTACACACCAGGTGTGGCTGCTGAGACAAAGGAAGAATTCCTCCACATTGCACCGTGGATTAGGTTGGCATGGCAACCCTAGCTATGTCGGTCTTGTTCTGTGTTTGCACTGCACCTAGCACAATAAAGGGTTAGAATCACAGAATCATAGAACACTAGGACTAGAAAGGACCTTGAGAGGTCATCACGTCCCGCCCCCTGCCCTCATGGCAGGGCCAAGTACTGTCTAGACCATCCCTGATAGACACTTATCGAACCTGTTCTTAAATATCTCCAGAGATGGAGATTCCACAACCTCCCTAGGCAATTTATTCAAGTGTTTGACCACCCTGACAACAGCTCCTGGCACTTCCACAATGCAAACGAATAATAATTTAAATAGCAATTAGATCTTCTGGGCTCCCGTTTTGGGGAAATTGGCCTGTCACTCACACGCTGACTGTTGCAAAAAGTGTTGCAACTTTATGACGCAAATGATCAGGCTGCGTTTGAAGTCTCATGCATAAAGACAGGGCACCTTGACTATCTCACCTGTAAGTGGGTTGCCTCCCAATTCGAATCATAAAGTAGTAGAGCTGGCTGGGATCTCTTTGAAGCAACTTTTTAATTAAAAGTGGTTTAGATTAAATGTTCACTTTTTGTATATATGTATGGTTGTATCTTCAGGAAAAACTAATCCCTTGAATGTGAACATTTTGAGATAAAACTGTTTGGTGTGTGGTCTGTGTGTGTGTGTGTGTGTGTGTGTGCCATGAAATATTTCACAAGAAGGGTGGTGAACGACTGGAATGGGTTACCTAGGGAGGTGGCAGGCTCTCCATCCCTGGACAAAGCCCTGGCTGGGATGATTTAGTTAGGGTTGGTCCTGCTTTGGGCTTGATGACCTCCTGAGGTCTCTTCCAGCTCCAGGATTCTATGATTCTAATTTTTAAGATTCAAAAGTCCCATGAAAAATAATTGGTACATGTTCACCAGCAGTCAAAATTAATGGGAAATCGTACTTGGATCCCTTAAGTAGCTTTGAGATTTTCTTACCTTGCAACATAACACCTGCAGGTATTATTCAGCAACAGCATTACACTCTGAATTAGGAGTGTCACGTTCAATGGCTTTCAAGTCTCCCATCCAAGAACTAACAAGGGGCCTCTCTGTTTTGCTTATGAGATCTGACAAACTTACAGCCCAGAGAGCAGCAGCTGTGATCAGCTTAATGCTAAGTAAAAAGCTCAGTGCTATTAAAGACAAATGTAAGCCATGCCGAGCTATTGGGAGCCTGATAGCATCATAACAGGAGCAATAGTTACAACATCATGGCAGGCGCCTTAGCATAGCGTTTGAAAGAAATGTTCCTCGTCAGGAGCGTTACTCAGTTTCATTATATGGTGAAGCAGTAGCTCCTTTCAAAAGCAATGAAATAACCCTCTTTCTTTCAGTGTCATGCTTTATCCAGAGTGACACCCCTTACTTTTGTATTCCATTCAGCTATGCTACTGCATTTAGGCAAATGAAAAAGAGCATGGGGGACTTATTTCCCTCGGTAGTTTGTTTGGGTTGCTTTGTTTAATGATGAATTTGTGCAACTTACACACTTACACACACACACACACACACAAAGATATTTGTCTTACACTGATCATCAAAGCCATGTCTACACGTGCACGCTACTTCGAAGTAGCGGCACTAACTTCGAAATGGCGCCCGTCACAGCTACACGTGTTGGGTGCTATTTCGATCGACGTTAGGCGGCGAGACGTCGAAGACGCTAACCCCATGAGGGGATGGGAATAGCGCCCTACTTCGATGTTCAACGTCGAAGTAGGGACCGTGTAGTCGTTGCGCGTCCCGCAACTTCGAAATTGCAGGGTCCGCCATGGCGGCCATCAGCTGAGGGGTTGAGAGACGCTCTCTCTCCAGCCCCTGTGGGGCTCTATGGTCACCATGTGCAGCAGCCCTTAGCCCAGGGCTTCTGGCTGCTGCTGCGGCAGCTGGGGATCCATGCTGCAGGCACAGGGTCTGCAACCAGTTGTGTTGTTTAGTGCAACTGTGTCTGGGAGGGGCCCTTTAAGGGAGCGGCTTGCTGTTGAGTCCGCCCTGTGACCCTGTCTGCAGCTGTTCCTGGCACCCTTATTTCGATGTGTGCTACTTTGGCGTGTAGACGTTCCCTCGCAGCGCCTATTTCGATGTGGTGCTGCCCAACGTCGATGTTGAACATCGACGTTGCCAGCCCTGGAGGACGTGTAGACGTTATTCATCGAAATAGGCTATTTCGATGTCGCCACATCGAAATAGGCTACTTCGATGTAGGCGTCACATGTAGACGTAGCCCAAATGTTCTGAAAGGACCTGCAGAGCTCTGCACAACTGCATGGCAAATTGG
This sequence comes from Carettochelys insculpta, assembly GCF_033958435.1. NCBI lineage: Eukaryota > Metazoa > Chordata > Testudines > Carettochelyidae > Carettochelys > Carettochelys insculpta. The sequence goes on from NC_134144.1 coordinate 70,823,953, forward strand.
AGAGATATCCCAACACAATCTATTTTCCAACAACCTGAAACTGAATCTGAGGAAGTTCAATAAGGACAAGTGCAGAGTCCTGCACTTGGGACAGAAGAACGCCAAAAATTGTTCCAGGCTGCAGACCAACTGGCTAAGTAGCCATGCAGCAGAAAAGGACCTGGGGATTACAGTGGATGAGAGGCTGGATATGAATCAACAGTGTACCCTTGTAGCCAAGAAGGCTAATGGCATATTGGGGTGCATTAGGAGGAGCATTACCAGGAGATCTAAAGAAGTGATTATTCCTTTTCATTCAGCACTGGTGAATACACACCACAAGTATAATCCAGTTCTGGGGCCACCCAGTATAGAAAGGATGTGGATGCATTGGAGAGGGTCTGGTGGAGGGCAAACAAAATGGGTAGGGGGCTGGAGCACATGACCTGTAAGGAGAGGCTGACGGATTTAGGCCTATTTAGTTTGGAGAGAAGAAAAAGACTGAAGAGTGATTTGACAGCAGCCTTCAGTTACCTGAAGGGGGGCTGTAAAGAGGGTGCAGAGAGGCTGTTCTCATTAGTGCCGGCAGAACAAAGAACAACGGTCTCAAGTTACGATGGGGGAGGTCTAGGTTGGGTAATAGGGGAAACTGTCTCACTAGGAGGGTGGTGAAGCCTGGAATGCTTTACCTAGAGAGGTGGTGGAATCTCCATCCCTAGAGGTTTTTATGTCCTGGTTTGACAACGTCCTGGCTGGGATGATTTAGTTGGGGTTGGTCCTGCTCTGGGCAAGGTGCTAGACTCAATGACCTCCTGAGGTCTCTTCCAGCCCTAGGATTCTATGATTCCATGAGGCATAGGTCCATCAATGGATATTAGCCTAGCTAGTCAGGAAGGCACACCCAGGCTCAGGAGTTAGTCTCTGATTACCAGAAGCTGGAAGTAAACAGGGGTTGGGATCACTAGACAATTACCCGTTCTGTTCATTCACACTGAAGCATCTGGCATTGGCCATTGCCAGAAGAGAGGATACTGGGCTGGATGGACCTTGGGTCTGACCCAGAGTGTCCATTCTTATACTCATACCACAGGTGAGGAGCTGGCAGTTTTCTTACTACGAAAGATCTAGTTTTTCCAAGAGTTAGCACTGTGATAATCTGAGCCAGGTAAGAGGAATCATTTAGTGTTGCCCAGTGAGGGTATAAACTGGGAAAATAAGATGAAATGAAGCACAGGAGACTGTTTAGGAGGTGATGGGCCCCAGCCGAGATCTAGCCCTCCTTGTGCCAGGTGCTACATAGAAATCTCATGAGAGCCCCAGAGCTCTTACTTGGGAATGAGAAACAAAGACACCATGAAGTAAAAGGTGACTTGGCCCAAGAGCGTCCAGCAAGGGAGAGATAGAGCCATGCATCCTGTTTTTCCCTGGGTCACTGTACCATCACTGACAGCTCCTGCTGGCAGGAATTGTCTTTGAGTGTGTGTGCGTACAGCACCTAGCACTCTTGGGCCCTGGTCCATGATGGCAGCTCACAGTGCTACAGTAATATAACCCATAAAGAATAATCCAGGACAAAAGGAACAATGAGGAAAATGTACCAGCACCATTGGAAGGCAGGTAAGTGTGGTTATGTGCCATGGACAAACACACACTATACAAAATCGATGTCTACAGCTCCTCTGGCAAGATTGTGATGGTTTCTGCAAAAAGAAGCAGGGAAGTCCATTCCAAGGTGCCTGATTACTGAAAGGGATATCATCCAATTCTCTCCACATCCAAGGAGGGGGTTCTCCCAACTCCCCGTCCACTGTCTGAGCCACTAGAGCGTGCTGCTTCCCCAGATAAAGGGAACCTCGGCACACTGACAGAAGGTGAGAGGATGCTCTAACACAGGGATGGCCAAGATACATCCCAAGGGCCAGATGGGACCCACCAAGCCTTTGAGTTTAGGCCCCAGCCGGCCCCACTGGGACCCTCAGGCAAGAAGGAGGCCCACCCCTTCCCACAGCCCAACTTCCCTGCCCCAGGTCACCACCCCCTCCTGCCCTAGGTCACCAGCCAAACCTTCTGCATCTCCCCAAGGTCATAGCTCCCTCCCAGACCCCGCACTCCACCCTCAATCTCTCCCCCAGGTCAGAATCCACTTCTGCACCCACACTCCCACCCAAACCCTTCACCCCAATACCTGCCCCATGCCACATCCCCCTCCTTCACCCACACTCCCTCTCAGACCCCACACCCTATCCCACACCCCAACCCCCTACCCAGAGCTGCCTTCTTCACCTGACCACCACCCCAGACACTGCACCCCCCTCCATTAAAATGAATGGCCTTCGGCTACTTACCAAAATCTTGGAGTGGCCCCACAACAAAAATTATTGCCCATACCTACTGTGTCAGGAACTCCCCCTTGTGGCAGATGGGATGACAAGGTGCATGGATTAACTGATGTTTTCTATTCTTATTACCCCTGTGATTTGCGTTGGGGAAAGCTTCTCGTAAAAATCCACCAGAGAATTATTTTTTTTAAATTAACCTTTCTCCCTTTTTCACTGTCTCATGCACACACAAGAGAGGACACTCGGTCAAGGTCCCTGAGTATAAAGATTTGTCACGTCTCCAAAGGGTAAGGCCTGACACGCTTAATGACTAGAAGAATCTCCTGTTAGAGGCTACAACTCATTAATTCATATGCAGACTCTTGCTTTACAATGCAAAATCTCCTGGCCCAAAGCCTGGCTTCTGATAAGGGGTCAGCCATCCATTGGCAATAACAGTTTTTCAGCCACTTCACTAGCTAAACAACTAACTTGTTAGCCTCAGACAGCCGGACAATCAAAGCTTCATTTTATTTTAAAGAGGACTCACAGAACTGTGATATCAAGCGTCGGGGTAGTGTATGGTCATCAGCTGTTCCCTAAGGGAAAAGTCCTATGGAATTTAGTAAGGAAGAGACACTTTCTATGGGATTTTAGTCCAACCTATAGGACCCCACAACAAAGTGATTCTCTATTGATAGACAAGGAGACGCTTATCACAGAATTTTTAAATCACCCTATGTAAGTGCTGAGATCCACACCCCTATTCTAGCTGCCTGATGCCATGTAAATGACTGGAGTGGCTTCCAAAGGCCTTAAAAGCCCTTCTTCTAACCAAGGAAGGTAGCTCTTGGTGTAGGCAGTGCAGAAGCTCTCAGGAGTCCTTTGTAGACTCCACCATGAGGGTGAGCCCTGGGAGGGGGATATGCAGGAGGAGCAAGCTGAGGATACATTCCTAGACCACCAGAACTAGAAGGAACCTCAGGTGGTAGTCAAGTCCAGGCTTCTACCCTCACAGCAGGACCAAGCACGATGTATCCATCCCCAGTAGATGTCTATCTAACCTTCTCTTAAATATCTCCAGTGATGAGAGTCCACATAGCTAGGGCTATCACAGAGAACAAGCAGTCTCGTAGCACCTTAAAGACTTAACAGATTTATTTATTAGGTAATGAGCTTTTGTGGGTTAGACCCCCCTTCTTCAGACAGATAAACAGAGTTATGTATGCCCAGTATCAGGAGAGTGCAAAGGGTGTACAAAGTCACCACACTCTGCTGCGCATTCAAGGCACGGAGCACAGATCCACGCCCCAGGTTTTTATTGTAATGTCTATAGGAAGTTATTGGCTTCATCTCTGTTATATTCATAGGGCCGAAGGGACTATTACGATCATATACTCTGAACTCCTGCATAGCACGGGCCGTTGATTTTCATTCCTGTGTATATATGCTCTCAGACTTTCCCATAGGTGGGCCATGTCACAGCCGTTCGAGATGTTCTGGGAAATGAGTTTGTGGTGTCAGTCTAGTTCCTGGCAGACAGGTGTCTATAGCCGCAACCCACCCCCTCTTTTTTCATGGCACCCACTGTGCATGTGGAGAGGCAGCTGTTGTAAATTCTGGAGGTGCCGGGTGACTACAGAGACCCAAAATCACCGTCCCCCATGAAAGAGAGTGGTTGAGAAAGCATGCCAACATGGGAACTGAATGGGATCTGGTCACTGGGGTCAAATACAAAATAGCTTCCTTGTTACACACAAGTTCTCCACGTCTGAGTGGGAAGAACTTATTTGGGTGTATCTCCAGAGAAGGAAGGGAATGATTGGGCCTCTCCCATCTTTAGAGGTAGTTCTCTCTCATCCATGGACTCAGTCACAGCAGAGGCCACAATACAGGTGTCACCCCAGAGACATTGAGACCCCCAGACAAGGGAGAGTGAAGTCTCTGCTCTACATGCTTGGCTGAGAGTCTGATGGCTTTTAGCTCGTGTGGAGCACAAGGCTTAAGACCCTAAGGTCACAGGTCCTTTCCCTCCTGCTGATGACCCGGATCAGTTGGCCCTACGCAGGCAATCCAGTTGTGTTGCTGTAGCTACTCTGTACCCCTCCAGTGTTCTCAGTACGACTTTTATCACAACTTTGTACTCTGTAGAAACAAAATAAAGAGGGAAGCTGAATTTTTCTGACGGGGCGGGGAGGTTAACCAGCACCACTCTAGGGCTTTGTACTTCTTTCTGGTTGTCAGTGGAGAGCTGTTCTCAAAGCTGCCCCAGCCCATCATTAGTCACTGCTCCTAGTGCGCAAACCCTTCTCTGCTTGCAGTCATTTCTGCGGCTGCATCTCTGTGACACCAGTGGCAAATTCAGTTCTGATGGCCGTGAGAGTAGGTGACCGGCGGAAAGGAAAATGTGCAATGGATTCTGACAGAGCATCAAGTTGGAAAAAAGAAATGGTGGGACAGGAAAGGGCTATCCACACAGAGGGGAAACAAATGACACGGAGAAAGGCAGGTTTCACTGAGATCGCAGTTTCACCAGGTATTTTCAAAACGTCACATTCTCCTCCCACATTCACCCGCACCTCAGCTGCTTTAACAAATCACACCATATTTATTGGTTCCCCAGCAATTTCAGCAAAACTTGGAGTATGGATTTTTCCTTTCTCTTGCTATCCATCCACCTGTGACGCACTCATCACTGTAGTGCCTCAAGGTCCCGATTCAGTAAAGCACTTCAGCATGTGCTTCAATCCCACTGATGGTAATGGGACTATTTACAGGCTTAAAGTTAAGACTGCTGCAATGCTTTCCTGATTCAAGGCTGGAACCTCACACTTCTGGCGCTTAGTGCAGGCACATCTACAGCTTGAGCTAAAGGCCAGCTGGCCTTCAGCTTAGGCTGTGGAGGACAGACCTATCTTTCATGAACTCACCTAGCTCTCTTTATGAACCCTCTGATGCACTTGGACTTCGCAATGTGTTCTGGCAAGGAGTTCCACAGGTTAACCCTGCACTGTGTGAAGAAGTACTTCCCTTTGTTTTAAACCTGCTACCTATTAATTTCATTTGGTGACCCCAAATTCTTGTCTCATGGGAATAAGTAAATAAATTTTCCTCCTTTATTATCTCGACAGCACCAGCACATGTTCCTGGTTACCAAAACTGGAAGTCGTATCTTTCAAGCCTTGAGGTTCAATTTGGCCCATTTGGTGCAAGGCATGTCCTATACACACACATTTCCAATGCCACATTCACTCGGGGGTTAAATCAGACGAGAGCAGGTGATGCCATAAGGGACTGCAGCAGGAATACACTGAATCAGCTGACCTCTGCTGCCCTAAACATCTTCCCTCCTGGGCCACCAATTCATATAGTAAAAGACTTCCTGCAGAAGGGAGATCATGGTCACCTTGTGCCTCCTCCCAACGGGCCTTTTGCTGCTATAATCTAGCCATGGGAGATTCTACTAATGTCTATTAACCAGGATGGGTAGGAACAGTGTCCCTTGCCTGTGTTTGTCAGAAGCTGGAGATAGATGACAGGAGAGGGTTTGCTCAGTTATTCCCTGTTCTGTTCACTCCCTCTGGAGCACCTGGCGTTGGCCACCCTGGAAAGAGAGGGTACTCGGCTAGATGGGCCATTGGTCTGACCGAGTGTAGCTGTTCTTATGTCATTACTCCTAAAAGATGGCGGATACTAATCATGCTTATGGACATTTTCCCTATCTAAAGTCCCACGAATAGAAAAAATGGTCTCAGATCACCTTCCTCCCTGCAAGCTAGAGACCTAGTGCTCATCATGACAGGTTATGGGGAAATAGCATTGTTTCTGCAAATATTGCTCCCTGCCAGGCGTACATGTACAAGTGAATTGCAGAAATCCCATCAAAAGGACTGATGCTCTTTTCATGACCTCATTTGGGAAGGGCACATTTGGAATGTTTTATTCTGGCCTCAGAGGCCCATATGTAATGAGACTTTCAAAGTTCAGAATCCTGTCCCAAAAGGTGCATGCAACATGCAAATCATCTCAGCCAGTTACCTGCCCACATCTGTGCTCTGCAAAGAAACATTGATATGGGGAAAAAACTGGGGCAGAAGGCTACGGGCATTAGCTGGGTCACATCCCAGCAGGAAGGAGGCCTGTGACCCACAGACTAATGCGAAATGACATAGATTGTCCATCTGGATGAGCCCAGCGAGACTCCAGCTTTCTCCATGCACTGACACAGGTGTTTGTTACGTGCTTCTTATCCATCACGGCACTAATTGGCTCAACAATCTGCTCCAGGAGCAGTTTCCCTAGCAGCTGCAATACAATATTTATCACAGTTCTGTGCCAAGGCTTCTCTACAGGTACATCTCACGTGTTTATACAAAGCACTTAGGATAACAGAGTTCAGACTTAAAAGGCAGCCTCATTATACCAAAAAGGGACTGAAGTAACCATACTCAGCCACTAATACGTTCAGAACTGGCTCCGAGGGTCAAACGTTCTTAACACTCAGTCTGCAAGGATTTCAGAGCTATGAGTGATCTCTCTCAGCTGCCCCTCAGGCCCACCAGGCTCTCTGCACCAGGCTCTCTGCAGATCCAAGTTTATTTCCCACCTCATGCTCCAACCCACAGCATTCAGGGATCAGAAGGTCTCAGATCTTTTGTTCACTGTTAACTCACTTTCTCCATCATATGAGCATCACTTCAGAAACCGGGGGAAGAGAATTTTAGGTGGGTTAAAGATGCTAAAGGTCCTTTAAGTCATCTAGGAGATGCAGCCGGGACAGGCATCAACCATACTGTGAGGTGGTGTGTTGTGAGTGAGGCATCATGATAGCTACATTTTAACCTCACCTCTGCCATTGACCTGTTCTGCATTCCTCTGGGGAAGTTGCTTCATCTTTCTGGGTCTCTCCTGGCCCTCCCACCATCTGTCTGTCCTGCTTTTTGAGATGACAGGCTATTTGGGAGTCTTCTCTTACTCTGTGTCCATCTAGCACCTGCCACAGTGGGGCTCTGATGGCAACCAGGGCCTCGTACCACAACTGTAATACAAACTATAGCAGTAATAACACATAACCGGCAGTTTTCTGTGCTGCTCTACATCCTTTCTTCCAGCGATATCTTCACCTTGTCTAGCACCACATCCTGTCCGGATATCCTGGGTTACTTCACTACTTTTCCAGAGGTCACCTTACTAAAAACAAGACAAGATCATTGGGTCATCGCTGCAGGAATCCCAGCCTCCTTCCGTTTTGCAGGCCAAATCAGTCTGCACACGGGCATTACAGGGAAGAAATGAAACATGCTGCTTCGTGTGAGATGTGCATTAAAGGAACTGGGGCATGACAAGGCTATCTCCGGGCACAGCATGAGAATCCTCTATGCCCCGTCACAGCCTGGGTGTCCTTTCCAAGTTCTTGTTTCATCCCAGCATGATGTCCAGCTAGTCTAGTTCACAATGCACTCTGCTCCCAGCCTAACGTGTCCCGCCTCCTAGCCCCTATTATACCCCATGGCTAACAGAGAACTTTGCCTATCCCTGTTCGCACTCCTCCCCATCACAGCCCAGGCAGAGGCTTATTTTCTCCCTCCCACAGTAAATCAGCATCCTCTCCAAAACAGATTATAACAATGCTAGAAGCGTGCAGAAACTACCACTCAATGGTTCCTAAACTCTTCCATATAGGACAACTGTCAAGCCACATAAGGCATCAGGATTTCTGCCTAATGATCTTGATGTGTTAGTTCTGCTTTATTCCCTCTGATCGTTGGTTAAACATTTGTCATTTGGGAACTCTGCCACTTACAAAGGAAAAGTTAAAAGCAAGATGCTCAGTGCGAAGCCCTTCCTCCGAAAATATTCATGCCGAGATTGTAAAGGCTGTTAGCTCTCCCTCTCCAGTGTCCATAGCACTGATCCTTTTGCATTAAGAAACTGAACTGGGAAGTGTTAATCAGATCCCCCTTCAACTTGCCACAACAGTGTGACACTGAGGCTACATCCATATATGGAGTTGGTGGGGGCTGGGTGCTTCCCAGTTCATAGTATCATAGAATCATAGAGTTCCCAGGATCATAAAATCACAGAGCACTAGAACTGGAAGGCACCTCGAGAAGTCATCAAGTCCAGCCCCCTGTCCTTGTGGCAAGACCAAGCACCCTCCAGACTGTCCCTGGTGGATGTCTATCTCAGCTGCTCTTAGATATCATCATAGGATCATAGAACAATAGAACTGGAAGAGACTTCAGGAGATTGTCGAGTCCAACCCCCTGCTCAAAGCAGGACCAATCCAAATTAAATCATCCCAGTCATGACTTTGTCAAGCTGGGACTTAAAAACCTTTAGGAATGGAGATTCCACCACCTCTCCAGGTAGCCCATTCCAGTGCTTCACCACCCTCCTGGTGAAATAGGTTTTTTTTTTTCATAATATCAAACCTAGACCTCACCCACTGCAACTTGAGAGCTTTGCTCCCTGTTTTGTTACCTGTGACAACTGACGACAGCCTCTCTCCATCCTTTTTGTAATCCCTCTTCAGGTAGTTGAAGGCTGCTATCAAATCCCCCTTCATTCTTCTCTTCTGTAGACTAATAATAACAAACATCTTAGGCATGGTCACACAGTCAGTGGCAAACCGCAGCGGTGGCTAGCTACTCTGAGTGCCTATGTTTGAGGAGCAGGCAGGTTTGTGCTCAGGGCAGCTAATTCACACTGATACCCTCTGCTGGCTACGCCCCCATGGCCGTGCTTCCATTTTAGCACACCAGCTAGCTGAGAATTAGCGTGAGTAATTCAGCTCAAGCACCGAATCGCCCTCTCCAGGTCCAAGTGTAGACATGGCCTTTGGATCCATTTATGCTCCTACATGAGAGAATTGCCACTGATTTGAACAGTGCAGAATTGGGCTCCAAAAGCATGACTCTTCTCTGACTTTCCTACATGAACACCCCTTACCTACTCCCCTGTTTCTTTTTGCAGTCACAAGCCGGAATTTCCAAAGGAGCCCAACTCCCATTGACTTCAGTGGGTCCTTAAATCCCAAAGGCTCTTTTTTTAAAAAAAAATATCCATCTCCTTTTTTTATTTAGTGACAAACCCAGGTATGAACATCAGTAAAGCAATGGGAGAGTGAGCGGGATTCCATCCTAGCTGACACATTATTGATGGAGCAGTTAACGAGGGGTGTGTCATCAAAGCAGAGTTAGCTTGGATGACTGGCCTCTTGGTTTGGCCACTTGGTTTAGCCTTACCTTGTGTGACGGCTGCAAAGCCGTGCGGGAGTTACTAGAGCAGCACTCACCCTGCAGCGTCATTAGGCTTTTGGGGACCATATGCCCTGGTTTGTAGCACTGCTTCAAGCAAAGCCATTCTGATTCTTTCCCACTGAACTTTGGGGGAACTTGTCTGCTCTTCAGGGCAGAAGGGGGGAATTGTGGGATAGTACTGGAGGACTATCTGCCCTTGAGTGATGTTAGCCAGCATCTTTGTCGTCCGCTGATCAGATCACCAGCCCAAGTGAAAGCAACATCTGGGTTTTAACCATCCAGCCAAGCCAGCTAAGCCCAGTACAAAGCACCACTAAACTTGGGTGAGAGGGTTTTATGAGGTAACAGGAAAAGGATTATTGGAAACATCCAGGTAAGGGGCCAAGTGAAGATATACATCCAAAACTATAACAGGGTTGAAAAAAAGGACTAGGTGTGTTCATGAAGGACGGGTCTATCAATTGTCCCCCGGCCGGTGGAACCTGGCTCCCATGGGGGAACAGGCCACTTGACCTGGGCAAAGCGCTCTGGCAAGGGAGTGAATACATGCCAGGCATGGCCAGCCCAAAGCACTAGGACACTTGCACCCCAGAGCAGCCCTGAACTCGGCTCCCCTGGGTCCTGGAGATGCAGCGCTCTGGCGGAGTCACATGGCAAGGACTGTCACTCTTGTGTGGGCCTTCACAGTCACAGTCACAGTCACAGTCAACACTGCAAATGATGATCCCAAATGGAACTATGAAGGGCGCAATCCATAGTCTACGTAGACTGAAGGATGCCTACTATCACTATTACTACGGTCCATCAATGGCTTTAGCCAGTATGAGCAGGAGTGTGTCCCTAGCCTGTTTTCCAGAAGCCAGGACTGGGCAACAGGAGATGGATCACTGGATGATTCCCTATTCTATTTGCTCTCTCTGGGGCACCTGGCACTGGCCACTGTCAGAAGACAGGATATTGGGCTGGATGGACCATTCTTATGTTCTTAAGTTATACCAAATGGCAGGTCAAACATTGACTTTTCTTGCACCTGTGGAAACCAACTGAAAAGATGCCTAGAGACATCCTGGATAGTGTCCACTGCTCTCAACACCATCTTTGTAAGCAAAAATCTAAATACTGAAACATTTGTGTTAGAAGGAAAAAAGGGAAAATATGGAATAATGTGAGCTGTGCAAATAAATGCAGGATGCATGGGCCAAAGGCACTTTACACATCTCATTATATGAGTTGTTTTCTTCCATTCAAAGCTGCATAAACAAACCCTCTGCTACAGAAATAGGTCTCTCCCTACCCTCCTTCCCCACCCAAAATAATTCACAAGAAGAAGGAACAGCAAAAGACCTACCTGGCACCAGACCCCTTCCGATTCTCTATAAGAGTGGAGGCAGGCAAAGCAAAGCTTAATGTGGTGAACAGAAGGTTCGGGAAGGTCAGACCTTCACTTGCAATAGGAAACAGTGGCAGACTAATAGGCTGGCACTCTGAAATTGGTCCTTAGCTGTTCTAAAAACAGTGGGGACTTCTCTTCATGACAGCAGAGCCCTCCAGGTTTGGCACCTCACAGGGGCACCTATGACCGAAGCTGACCGCTTGCGACAATCTGGTCCATTGTCCCACTAGCTGAGATGACTGAGAGTTTTGCTGAGGAGGCAAAACTGACCTTGGCAAAGGGCCGTCCTGGTGTCTTGTGTGTTGGCCGCAGAGCTCATTCTGGGTGGCGTTTAATCTGCAAGGAGGTTTTGGGAATGGTCATAATTATGAACTGTGAGAGCACAAGGGAAGGGGCAGGTGACAATCTCCTTCGAATGAAGCATTTTACGCCTCTTTGATAGACAATAATAGCCTTATTCTTACAGGACCTCTTGTTCAAAGAGCAGAAATCTGCCGAACATGCTGAGACGTGGCACTCTGAGGGGAGCAAAGGTCCATTGAAATGCATGGAAGCAATTCAGGACTTTCAATCTAACCAGAGTGGCGCTATCATTGAGTTATTTACAAGCTCGCTCTTTTCTGCAGTCGCCCCTTGAGGTGGCCTTCAGACGCCCAATTGCACCGGATGAAAGCTGCAGGTTACTATGTTGATCTCACTGAAACCTACTTAAAATGTGAGTGAAACGCCCGCTTCATCACAGAGCGGTAGACAGCATTCAGTGCCGTTTCCTGCTGCCCTACTTTGCAATCAGCAGAGCTCCTGACAGATTTGGCTCCTGTCAGAGAAGCACACCCACCGTCGGTCTCAAATACTCCCAGCACAAATGCTTCTGTGCCATTTGCACTCCTTTTTGTGACCTCAGAACCTTACAAAAAGCCTTGCTGGATAGCTGCAGATGGGAGAGCACTAGACTCAGAGGGGTTGCCTGCCTCTTGGTAGGTGTTGTTTTCACAGGGCTGGGTTTTGCACGGTGGACGGCTTCACCAGGAACTCAGGCAACCTCTGGGAGGGGTTTTAGTTGGTTTACTTTGGGGCAGCAGAAAGATCCTGTAAAAGAACCCTGGGAATCTCAGATTGCATTGCTTACCCTGAGCCAGGGACTCCTGGGGACTTTGTAGCCAGACGCCCACCCCTGCCCACAGACTGACTTTAAAGCCCTGTCTCTGGAGGCACAAAATGGCCCCACCTCCCCAATAATAGGCCCATTCCTTGAGGGAAGGAGGGTGCCTTTTTAAGCCAAAATGGTCCCAGTTGTGAAAATAACGGCTTCTCGCTGCAAAGGGGTGAATGCCCATTTCCTCATGATCTCAGCAGCCCTTCTCCAGCGTTTTTGGAAAGGGCAGGTGGGTTTGAAATGGCATGAGACCAACATGGTGAGTTTGTTGGCAGATGACCAAAGCAGGCAAAAAACCCAACTCTCCTTGGCCTGTCCCTCCTCACAGACACACCTATACTCAGGTCTGCCAATGGAGGTGGGAAGGGGGCAACCGCCCCATCTGGCCTTTCATGGGGGCCTGGCACTCTGGCCACTCCTACTTCAGCAGCAGCAGTGGAAGGAGCTCCGAGCCCCTTTGAAGTGCCAGTACCACCGCTCAACATGGCAGTGGGGGGACCAGTTCCACGGTCCCAGAGGTGCTAAGCCTGTGGCCCTGCCCCCTTCTGCCTTGGCCCCACCCCTTCCAGGGGCACAGAGCTGGACCCCCTCCCAGTTTGCCCCAGAGCCCACAGTGGCTGTTGGCCCCATTACTTCTACTTGTCCTGGCTCCTTCTTTTGTTGGAGGGCCCCTGAGCTCATCGGAATTAGGTGCCTGAAGAAGCTGAGAGGGAGCAGCTGTGTGGAAAAGGCAATGCTGCCAATTCAGTTTCTGCCCACCCCTCTACCCCCCCCGGCCCCCGTCAGGTGCATCATCACTTCAGAGGCATCACCACATTCCTCATTACCAGCCAGACGTGCTCTGGGACTGACCTGCAGCTTCCCATAATCCACTCTGACATCTGAGGCCCTTGCCCCTACCTGGGCAGGAAAGGGGAGGAGATTATGGATGGAAATCTTCAAATATTGCAGCAAAGCTCAGCCTCCGTACTGGATTTCTACCTCACTGGCCTATGCTGCTGCTCCCTTCCTTACTTCCACCATCCCCCGTAGAATTCACGCTGTGAGGTGTTTAAGCCAATGATGAACAAACTTTCTCTGGGTTTCATCTCTCACACTGATTCCCTCTCTCTCGCATGCCACTGCACCAGGGCCGCAAATTCATTTCTTTTCTTAACCCCTCTGGCATACCTGGTTCCTACTTCCTTCACTGGACAATCACGCGAGTTCAGCTGGGTTGGTTTGACTGGCCGGTTTCCACTTCAGTCCCGTCCTTCATGGAGGCTCGTTGAGTCAAAACCAGTGTTCAGGATGGGAAATGGTCGAAGCAAAACAACACAGCGCACCAGTGTGTGCGTGTGGCAGAAGATGCTTTCCGGCTGCTGTGAAATGCAGTATATTATGCAGGACATATAAGAGGGTGGCCAGAGTAGGAATATACAGTGTTAGACAGGTCTTGAGTAGACGGGGGAGTCATTTTTATTCTAAGCAATATCCAGACAACAGCCAGCAGTGAATCTCAATTTTGCAATGTTACACACTCAGCAGTTTTGCGAGCACTGGGCTTTGTGTCTGCAGGCTGTCCCCGCTGCCTCGTCCGTTGGCAAGCCAGCAGAACTCAGTGTTACGCTGCCCTTTCTCCATCGCACCAAGTGAGCTGTCAGCTTTGACATGTGCAACATGGGAGAAAGGACAACGAGAAGTATATCTGGATGGTGGTCTGCTTCAAGCAGAGTGACGCAAGGCTCGGTTCTGGGGCCGGTGTTATTCAACATCTTTATTAATGACCTGGATGAGGGACTGGGTTGCACCCTCAGCAAGTTTGTGGATGACGCAAAACTAGGAGGAGAGGTAGATACGTTGGAGGGTAGAGAGAGAATCCAGAGGGACCTGGATAAATTGGAGGACTGGGCCAAAAGAAATCTGATGCGGTTCAATAAGGAGAAGTGTAGAGTCCCGCACCTGGGGCGGAAGAATCCCAAACATTGTTACAGGCTGGGGACCGACTGGCTCAGCAGCAGTACGATGGAAAGGGACGTAGGGGATATGGTGGATGAAAGGTTGGATATGAGTAAACAGTGTGCCCTTGTAGCCAAGAAAGCTAACAGCATACTGGGGTGCATTAGGAGGAGCAGATCTAGAGACGTAGTTATTCCTCTTTATTCGGTACTGGTGAGGCCACATCTGGAATATTGTGTCCAGTTTTGGGCCCCCCAGTATAAAAAGGATGGGGATTTGCTAGAGCAGGTTCAGCGAAGGGCAACAAAAATGATTAAGGGTCTGGAGCACAAGACCTATGAGGACGGCTGAGGGATTTGGGCTTGTTTAGTTTACAGAAGAGAAGATTTAGAGGTGATTTAATAGCAGCCTTCAGCTTCCTGAAGGGGAGCTCTAAAGAAGAGGGTGAGAAACAGTTCTCAGTGGTGTCAGATGGCAGAACAAGGAGTAATGGTCAGAAGTTGAAGAGGGAAAGGTGTAGGTTACTTATTAGGAAAAACCTCTTCACTAGGCAGGTGGTGAAGCATTGGAATGCGTTGCCTAGAGAGGTGGTGGATTCTCCATCCCTTGAGGTTTTTAAGTCCCGGCTGGACTAGTTCCTGGCTGGCATGACTTAATAGGGGTTGATCCTGCTTGAAGCAGGGGGTTGGACTAGATGACCTCCTGAGGTCCCTTCCAGCCCTATGATTCTGTGATTCTGTGAAGTTCTGTGGCACCTTATAGACTAACAGATTTATCAGAGCAAAAGCTTTCATGGGCAAAGATCCACTCTGTCAGATGGGAGAATGGAGAACTCCCTGAGGAAACTGCTGTCTGAATCTCTGGTGACACCGGAGCAGCTGTCAGCTGCTGTGATGCTACCACCAAACTTTGATTATTCCCCGGCAGCTGACTCAGCCGAACCAAGACTCAATCTGACTCTCACCTAGTACCAACTAGAGAGGAAGCATTGCCCAGTGGTTACATCAGGGAACTCTGAGCCGGACTTTAAATTCTCTGCCCAGGTTTGTCGCTGAGCAGGACCCAAACTGGAGGCCAGACTGAAATGCCCCACTAATGCAGATAGGGTATGCTCATTACAGAAAGAACTGCTAACTAATGAGAGAGTCCAGGCCTGGCATCAACCTTGCCCGTATCTGTGGTTTCAGTTCAGGCCTCTGTCTTCAACTTTGGGCAAGGTCAATCTCTGCCTCAGTTTGCCCATCTGTACAATGGCCATGGTACCTCGCTCAAAGGCATGCCATGAGGCTGAATGCATGGGCGTGAGTAAGAGATAGCAGGGGAGCCAACGGCCTCTGTGGGCCCCTGGGCAAGGTTGTGCGGGGGGGCGAGGGGGCTGCATGATCCCAGAAGGGGCAGGGCCTTGCTTAGAAAGGGCGGAGCTGGGCAGCCAGCCGCTCATCTGAACTCAGAGCTTCTGAGGGAAGGTGATAACCAGCCCAGTGAGAGTACCAGGACTGTCAGTCAGGTCCCACAGGCAGAGGAGCCTGTGTTCTCACAGCCTCTATTGCACATAACACGCTGTTTCCTGGGTGCGAGATTTCCAGCATAGAGCCTGCCTGGAAGCAGTGTGCACTGAGGGGAGACTTCCAGTCGCAGAGGGTGACAGCACAGCCAGCAGGGTCAGGAAAAGGGGTTCTGTGTATGGCAATGTCACGGAATGTGGGGCTCCCCAGACCCTGCCCCCCTCCCGCAGGCCAATCTGACTCTCACTCAGCAGGGAGATCAGAAGGGTTGTTAGGCAACAGGGAAACAGCGTAGAACAGACTTTGTCAGCACAGAAACCAGAAGCCGTCAGTGCAATCCATCCTGGGGAGAGAGGGCCCAGGAGGGGGTCTCTGAGCGAGGCTCTGGCCCTCCTTCCCCCTTTCCAGCCAGACGAGACTGCTCCACCCAACAGCCCAGTTCCAATCCAAACCAGCCAGGCCCCTCCGCCCTCCTTTGTCCTGTTTCCTGGGGGAGAAACGTGTTATCTGGTTGCCTAGGTTACAAAAAAGCCTGAAGCGCCTTTGTGTACATGTGAGAAGTCATTACCCCAGAACCCCCATCACCGCTGTGCACTGATGCTGTGCCTAGGGAAACTGAGGCACACGGCTTGGCTTACCACAGGGCATCAGGAGAGGAACAAAATCCTCACACACCCCACTTCCTCACGTCAGTAAGCCCAGAGGCAGGTCTGGAAGGAGGCTCCAGGGAGGCAGAAAGTCCATCTGCCGCCAAACAGACTTCTACTGCAAATTCCACCTGCCAATTTCTGCTGAGGGCAGCTAATCTTCTCGGGCTCCAGGCTTGAAAAAAACAGTGATTCTCTCTCCCTCCACCCACCCGCCTGAATCCCGACGACCCTCACGTGCCGAACATTCACCCCACAGCATCGCCGCAAGAGAAATGCCAATAAAACATTATTACAGCGGCTCTTTTTCCTACGGAGCCAGATCAATAAGAGATTATCGCAGCCACTTGTTTAAAATCAAACCTGGCAGCGGCAATCACATGGGGAAACACAAGAGGGAGGGCAGCAAAGGCAGCTGGATGGACGGCTCTGGCCAGGGTAGTGGTGTGTCTACACAGCCAGCAGACGTATTGCGGGCAGCAGCTGCCACCAGATCACCCTTTGCTGATGTCAGTCAGACGCTTTGGGTGAGATCACAGTTCAAGCTCTGTGGTTTATTAACGGCTCAGATGCCATAACGAGCTTGTATAAAAGTCTAAATGGCTTTAGAGCAGCAGTGCATAGTCTTTTCTAGGTGGGGATACCTGGCACACGAACCCCCTACCCTCTCAGTTATCCCTATGCAGTGGCCGGGGGACCCTAACCACCAGTTGGGACTCCCTGGATTTAATCCATCAGTCAGAGATTTGCAGAGCATGAGGCCAGAAGGAACAATTAGCTCCTCCATCCTGACCTCGTTTGTATCACAGGCCCTTACACTTCACCCACTTATGAGCCTTGTAACCTGGCTGACTAAAGCACTTGAGCCAGACAGACATCCCATTCTCTGGCTCTGATGACAGCAGGAGATGTCAAATCCAGCACTTCCTAGCTACTGTGTTCCAACCGTTACTTGCCCTGGCTGGTAAACAAATGTGTGGCTCATTTCCTACTCAAAAGTGCCCAGCTTTACCTTTCTGCCATCGGTGCTTGTTGTGTTTTTCTCTGCTAGAACCTCTCAGGACCTGGACTTTCTGCCCACAAATGTCTGATCTCCATAATCGAGCCAACCTGTGGGGTTCTTCTTGAGCGCACACAGCTTGAGCTCTTTATGTCTCTCAACTGTCAGGCCTCTTTCTCCCAGCCTACGGTCACTACTGGGCTCTTTTCTGTCCCCTCTCTAAATTTCAACATCCTTTTCCAAAGGGATGGTGGCTGGTCCTGACATGAGAGCAGGAAAGGCCTGCCAACAGAGACAGAGAGGACAATTTTATAGGGGCCTGGTAGACTTAAGGAAACCCAGGGCTGGAGTGTGAGAATTAGGTCCTACCTTATATTCTGCCACTGATGTTCATTTTTCCTATCTGCCAAATAAAGATAATAAGTATAATGCTTCCCCTTCTTTTAAAGGTGTCATAAGCCTGAGGGAGGCAACTTGTTCTTCCTTGCCTCTGAGGATAAAACAAGAGGCAATGGACTGAAATTGCAGCAGGAGAGGTTCAGGTTGGACATTGGGAAAAAGTTCCTAACTGTCAGGGTGATCAAACACTGGAACGAGTTGCCAAGGGAGGTGGTAGAATCTCCATCACTGGAGATATTTAAGAAGAGGTTAGATAGATGGCTTTCAGGGATGGTCTAGAAAGTGCCTGGTCCTGCCATGAGGATGGGGGGCTGGACTCGATGGCCTCTCGAGGTCCCTTCCGGTCCTACTCTTCTATGATTCTATAAAGCACATTGAGATCCTTGAATGCAAGATGCAAGTGAGTACTAAACAATATGGTTAAAGTTGAGCTGGTCCAAAAATCGTGATAGTTTGTTGTGGATTATTTTTAAATCATGTTTTTTTCTAAATTTTCTCTGAAACCACACTTTTCCCATTTTGATTGGTTCTTCCTTCACCCTCTGTTCAGCCTGCCTCACTATTTTTGTAAAACTGAAACCAGAAACAAGAAGGGGGAAGAAATAGGGCAAAAGTCCAAGAAACTAAAATTAATATTTTTATTTGAAAAACTAGAAACATTTCAAACAATACAAAAAATTATCTTGAAAAAGTTTTATTTTAAAAGAAAAAACAGTTTGGTATCAAAATATGTTCAAAGAAAAAGAGTTCACCAGTCCTACATTAAAGTAATCCAGAGCCTACTCAAGGAATTTGTGATGATGGGTGCATAAAAAAATGATAGATAGACCTCTGCAAATCCATGGATATGTACTTTATAGCTGCAGGTATTAATATGGATATCTGTAACTGATTTTTGCAGATATGGATGTGGATACAACTTTTTTTATCTAGAACCCTACGAATTTGCAGATCTCAACTTAATGTTCTAGATATCTGATATGGATGCACCTATCTGCAGCTCATATTTGCAGATATGGATTCGGGTACAAATTTTGTATCCACGCAGGGTCTGGCCACAGAGTAGACCAGTGTTTCTCAACCTTTTTTACAAAGTACCCCTTTTTAAAAAAAAAAATTATCAGTACCCCACAAAATTTTTTCTACCATTTCAACACATTTGTTTCAACAACTTAATCGTAGCTGGTTGGTTAGAAAAAATTGCCTGTAGGCAATAAACGTCCCATGGTACTTATGACTGCGCAAAAAGGATAAATAAAAAAATTAGATGAACATAAAAGAAGCCCAATCTTTTTATTCATTAAAAAGGTTGAGATACGCTGAGTTAATCCACCCACTGGAAGAGCTCTGAGTACCCGCAAGGGCACCCGTACCCCTGGTTAAGAACTACTGCAGTCGACACTGCAGAGAAGCAAAGTGTAGGTGAATGGAAGCAGCGTGATTTAATCTTACCAGCACTACGCTCAGCTCAGAGAAGGCTGTCCCTGTGCTTACGCACTCTGCATGCTATACACATCCCAGTGCAACACTGAGCACACCATGATGCCGAGATGCTGTGCACTAACCTCATTACCATGTAACGAATGCCAGAAATAACCAGCCTTTCCTGTTTCTCTTTAGTCCATTAATCAGCTCACAGGTGAAACATCTCCACTAAAGCTAAACTTAATGGGAGCAAATTAATCCCGGCTTGATGGTGGAAGCCAGGCACCATATGGTGCACGCTGATGTGGGGTCTGAAGCTACTGCAGCCGCCTGCCTTCCTGAAATCTAATTAGACTCTAATGTAAGCAAGAAGTTCTTAATTGAAAATTACACTTCCAGTTCAATCAAAGCCTGCTTCTGTGTCACCGTTCAAGGCGTTTTAAAAATTGCTGAACTCTGCAGTGGCCTTGCATATTAAGTACCCGTTTCTCAAGAGCACCTGCCTGCTCCATGGTGGCTCTGAAACGTTCTCTGAAGACTGCATGTTGACCAGGTTGTTGGCCTGTTTACTGTGTGAATCTACCAGTTCTGTTTCATTAAGGGCTAGCAGGAAAAACAGGCAGGCGGGAAAAGAATGACCCTAGATAACCCCCAGAGGGGTTACTGTGGTAGGCATGGTCTACACTAGGCAGGTAAGTCAATTGCAGATATGCAATTCTAGCTATGGAAATTGTGTCGCTAGAATCGACTTATCTGCAATTGATTAACCTGGCCGTCCACCCAGAGGGAGGTCAATGGGAGAGTTTCTCCTGTCGACGTCCCTTACGCAATAGCAAGGAGTACGGGGTCATCTGCCAACTCCAGACGGTTTGATTTCACACGTCTCTACCAGCCCCATGAAATCGAATTCTGGAAGATTGATCTTCCTGGAAGTGTAGACATAACCTTAGAATCATAGAACCATAGGGCTGGAAGGGACCTCAGGAGGTATCTAGTCCAGCCCCCAGTTTCAAGAAGGATCAACCCCAACTAAATCATCCCAGCCAGGACCTTGTCAAGCCAGGACTTAAAAACCACTAGGGATAGAGAATCCACGACCTCTGTAGACAACACATTCCAGTGCTTCACCACCCTCCTTAGTCTGTAGCTTCACAAATAACAAGTCCTGTGGCACCTTAGAGACCCACAAATGCATTAGGTCATGAGCTTTCATAGGTAAAACCTATTTCCTCTGATGAAAGAAGGCAGAAGAAGTGGGTTTTGCCCATGAAAACTGACAACCTAATAAATTTGTTAGTCTCTAAGGTGCCACAGAACTGCTAGTTATTTGTCTAGAAAAGCCCTTTTGCAGTCAACCCTTGTTAAGCAACAATAACTGGACAGGAGACAGCCCAGGAGCTCAAAGGAGCCATGGTTTTGAAAGAAATACCCTCCCTACAGAGGGGCGTCTCCGCGTTCCACCTACAGCTTCAACCCAAGGTCCTTTCTGGCACATTTGCCTGAGTTCTCTCCCTGCTCACCCAACCCACAGAGACATCTACGACATCTTCCCAGGTGTCCTGTGGAAACATTGCTTTGCTCACCCTCATGAGTCATTCTTCCTCCTGCCACGTTCTTTGTTACAAGCCGGAATTTGTTAGCACCCAGCTTGGAGCTTCATGAGTCACGTCTCTGCTCCTGCCTCCTTGTTGCTCGGAAGACATTTGCCTCTATTCCCCTCCATCTAAGAAGATCTGGAGAGCTGCTTACCCATGTGGAGACCCTCCCTCACTCGTGGGTGAGTCCCTCTGCCCCACCATCCCGCATCACAAACTGTGAGCCCTCATTCCATTGCTTGCATGGAGTGGACCTCCAGCTGCAGACCCGCTTTGTATTGTTTGGTTTGCCTTCACTACCAGCAGCTCTGGTGACTCTGTTTCCATTACCCACCTCTGACTGATACATCCCCCAAAGTTCTGCCTTCATAACCTAGCTTTCCAAAGCAGCAGTCACAGCATTTTGCTTTTATTTTTCTCCTGATCATTTTGTACCGAGCATCTTGTAGATTTCTTTCTACGCCTCTGCTGTCCTCATAGGTGATGGTGAAGGCCCACCTGGGGAAGGCATATTAACATAAGACCATAAGAACATAAGAATGGCCATACTGGGTCAGACCAAAGGTCCATCCAGCCCAGCATCCCATCTGCCGACGGTGGCCAATGCCAGGTGCCCCAGAGAAGGAGAACAGAAGACAATGATCAAGTGATTTATCTCCTGCCATCCATCTCTTGCCCTTGTTCTGAAGGCTAGGGCACCATACTTTACCCCTGGCTAATAGCCATTTATGGACCTAACCTGCAAAAATTTATCAAGCTCTTTTTTAAACCCTAATAGAGTCCTGGCCTTCACAGCCTCCTCGGGCAAGGAGTTCCACAGGTTGACTGTGCGCTGTGTGAAGAAAAATTTCCTTTTATTAGTTTTGAACCTACTACCCATCAATTTCATTTGGTGTCCCTTAGTTCTTGTATTATGGGAAAAGGTAAATAATTTTTCTATATTCACTTTCTCCACACCATTCATGATTTTATATACCTCTATCATATCGCCCCTCAATCGCCTCTTTTCCAAACTGAAAAGTCCCAGTCTCTCTAGCCTCTCCCCATATGGGACCCGTTCCAAGCCCCTAATCATCTTAGTTGCCCTTTTCTGAACCTTTTCTAATGCCAATATATCTTTTTTGAGGTGAGGAGACCACATCTGCACACAGTACTCAAGATGTGGGCGTACCATAGTTTTATATAGGGGAAGTATGATATCTTTTGTCTTATTATCGATCCCTTTTTTAATAATTCCTAACATCCTATTTGCCTTACTAACTGCCGCTGCACACTGCGTGGATGTCTTCAGAGAACTATCCACTATAACTCCAAGATCCCTTTCCTGATCTGTCATAGCTAAATTTGACCCCATCATGTAGTACGTGTAATTTGGGTTATTTTTTCCAACATGCATTACCTTACACTTACCCACATTAAATTTCATTTGCCATTTTGCTGCCCAATCACTCAGTTTGCTGAGATCTTTTTGTAGTTCTTCACAATCCCTTTTGGTTTTGACTGTCCTGAACAACTTGGTGTCATCTGCAAACTTGGCCACTTCACTGCTTACCTCGTTTTCTAGATCATTGATGAACAAGTTGAACAGGATCGGTCCCAGGACTGACCCCTGGGGAACACCACTAGTTACCCCCCTCCATTGTGAAAATTTACCATTTATTCCCACCCTTTGTTTTCTGTCTTTTAACCAATTCCCGATCCATGAAAGGATCTTTCCTCCTATCCCATGACCACCTAATTTACATAAAAGCCTTTGGTGTGGGACCGTGTCAAAGGCTTTCTGGAAATCTAGGTATATTATGTCCACTGGGTGCCCCTTGTCCGCATGTTTATTAACCCCTTCAAAGAATTCTAATAGATTAGTTAGACACGACTTCCCTCTGCAGAAACCATGCTGACTTTTGCCCAACAATTCGTGCTCTTCTACATGCCTTGCAATTTTATTCTTTACTAGTGTTTCTACTAATTTGCCTGGTACTGATGTTAAACTTATCGGTCTATAATTGCCAGGGTCTCCTCTAGAGCCTTTTTTAAATATTGGCGTTATATTGGCCGTCTTCCAGTCATTTGGTACCAAAGTGGATTTAAAGGATAGGTTACAAACCACTGTTAATAACTCCGCAATTTCACATTTGAGTTCTTTCAGAACCCTTGGGTGAATGCCGTCTGGTCCTGGAGACTTGTTACTATTCAGCTTACCAATTAACTCCAAAACCTCCTCTAATGTCACTTCAATCTGAGTGAGTTCCTCAGATTTGTCACCTAAAAAGGCTGGCTCAAATTTAGGAACCTCTGTAACATCCTCAGCCGTGAAGACTGAAGCAAAGAAATCATTTAATCGCTCTGCAATGGCACTGTCTTCCTTGATCGCTCCTTTTATATCTTTATCGTCCAAGGGCCCCACTGCTTTTTTAGTGGGCTTCCTGCTTCTAATGTATTTAAAAAACATTTTACTATCGTTTTTTGAATTTTTGGCTAGCTGTTCCTCAAAATCTTTTTTGGCTTTTCTTACTACATTATGACACTTAATTTGGGAGTGTTTATGTTCCTTTCTATTTTCCTCACTAGGATTTGACTTCCACTTTTTAAAAGCTGCCCTTTTCTCTCTCACTGCCTTTTTAACATGGCTGTTTAGCCATGGTGGTTCTTTGTTAGGTCTCTTACTGTGTTTTTTTATTTGGGGTATACATTTAAGTTGGGCCTCTAGTATGGTGTCTTTAAACAGTTTCCATGCAGCTTCCAGGGATTTTAGTTTAATTACTCTACCTTTTAGTTTCTGTTTAACTAGCTTCCTCATTTTAGTGTAATTCCCCTTTTTGAAATTAAATGCCAGAGTGTTTGACCGCTGCGGTGTTCTTCCCAACACAGGAATATTAAAAGTTATTATATTGTGGTCACTATTTCCAAGCGGTCCAGTAACAGTTACCTCTTGGACCAGATCCTGCGTTCCAGTCAAGACTAGATCGAGAATTGACTCTCCCCTTGTGGGTTCCTGTACTAGCTGCTCCAAGAAGCAGTCATTTAAGGCATCAAGAAATTTAATCTCTGAATCCCGTCCTGAGGTGACATGCACCCAATCAATATGGGGATAATTGAAATCTCCTATTATTACTGTGTTTTTTATTTTGATAGCCTCTCTAATCTCCCTTAACATTTCAGCATCACTATCACTGTCCTGGTTAGGTGGTCGGTAATATATTCCTAATGCCATATTCATATTAGAGGAATGAATTGTTATCCATAATGATTCTATGGAACATTTTGATTCCTTTAGGATTTTTACTTCATTTGATTCTATATTATCCATATATATTTATGTGTTTTATCACCTAGACATCGTAATAACCAAAAAGGCCCTCCCATGCTTTACTTATCCAACACACCTTCTTCCAGTTCCAGCATTTACCCATCCACCGCCAGCTCCTCACAGCCACATTCAAATGCACAACCTCATCTCCCACCTTGGCAAGAGTCATGCCATAGGTGTTGTCTCCGAAGACATCAGGCTGGATTAGCAATAATTGTCACCGATTTGCACTATCGTTCTGTCTGGTTTCAGTGTCTCTCTTCAAGAATGAAGCCATTTGATTGACATTTGCCCCACTCTAGGGAAATAAAGTGAGATTCATCTCACCATGTCATGCAGGGGCAGGAAAGAGAGGCAGAAAATAGGCAAGAACCAGAAAAAAATTACTTCCAGTAAGAGATTGAAGGAGTTTAGCAAAATAAACAGACTTACAAACACCTTCACAGCAAGAAAGTACATGGTACTTGAATGTTCTCCAATCTAGCAGAGAAAGGTCCAATAAGAACCAAGTGTGGCTGAGAGGACAGAGTACTGGACAGGGACTCAGGAGAGCTGGGTGCTGTTTCTGGTTCACCTACTACAGGTCGAACTTCTCTAACCTGGCACTCTCTGCTCCAGCAACATCTGTGGTCCATCATGATTTTAGTTAGCCGGCTGTCCACTTATGGGTGTGGCCGAGTTTCCTGTGGTCCCATAAAGTTTGTTTACAGCCACCAGCCCTGGCTCTCCATCTTCTGTGCTGGTATTCAGCTGCAGTTTGCCCCCAGGTGACAGAGCAGCTGCCCTGCTCGGATATAGACCGGACTGAAAGGGAGAGGGCTGTCCTGAGAACCAGTCAGGAGGAGGGACTGTGGCAGCCAATCAGAGCTGAGGAGGGCTGTATAAAGGACATGGC
This sequence comes from Carettochelys insculpta, assembly GCF_033958435.1. NCBI lineage: Eukaryota > Metazoa > Chordata > Testudines > Carettochelyidae > Carettochelys > Carettochelys insculpta. Next base: position 70,848,772 of record NC_134144.1, read on the forward strand.
TGGCCAGAGTGAGCAGAGACTCTTGCTCTAGCCCTGGGGGGAAAGGGACCAGGACTTAACTGTCTGCTAGAGTTGGGTACCATGGACAGAGCAGGGCTGGGAGAAAGGCAGAAAAAGCTGGGGGAGCTCTGGCTAGACAAGCCCCGGTCTGCAGGGACTGAGACAAGGCCTGTGGGTATTAGGACTGCAGGAGGCAGCCAGCACAGCAGAAGACAGCAGGTCCAACCCCCTGCCAATGAGTGGCCATTTCAGACTGCAGTTTGCCACTGAGGTGAGGGGCTAGATGATGGCTGGCAGTGGGTCACTGCGGCAAAGCGGGTATTGAGTTTTGGGGTTCCCTGGGAGGGAAGGAGCGCAGAGTGTGTTGCACTGCAGCAGGACACTACCCTGGGGGAAGGTCAGGGAGGGATGTGGGTCCTGAGATAAAGTGGAGCTGAACAGGCTGCAGCAGGCGAGACAACAGCCGGAAGAAGGCACTCTGGAGGTTGGACAAGCTACTTCCCATGTGACCAATAGGAGCTGCCACGCTAAATGTCCTCTAAGAGCCCACTAAGCAGTGGAAGTGTTGTTAATGCTGCTAGAAAATATTGGCCTCCCATGGTTCAGCACATTCTCTGGTTCAGCACTCGTCAGGTCCTGAAGGTGCCAGACTAGAGAGGTTCAACTTTTATCCTGTTTGGTAATCTGAGGAAAGTCATGTCCCTCTCTGTTCCCCAGTTTCCCCATCTGTGCAGACCTCCTTGAAAAGTTCTTTGAGATGGTCTGATAAAATGCACAGTGTAAGACCTAAGGATTATTATAGTTATAGGGTTGGGACCGTTCTTCATAAGCATCCTGTCTACAATCTGGCCCTCAACAACTATATTTGTTAATTTTTTCTCTTTCAAATCAATCGCCAGTATTTCCTCCTCATCTAAGTAGATGCAGGAAACAGACACTCTTTTATGTTGCACTGAAGTTTTCCTGTAAATGGGGCCTGCTATCTGTTCTCATCCCTATGCCCCAGCCTCCTCTCCAATCAATGCCATTTGCATAGCAACAACAAAGCAACAGTGAAAGAAGTGCAAATGATAGCAAAAAATTAGAAATCACAGCAAGGCATTCTCCGGAGCGGATCTCCCTCTGCCAATCCAAAGAACGTCTTTAAAAATATCCTAATCACCTGCCTGTAAACACAGAAGGGTGCTCTTCCTTCGTTTTAATTGTCTTGATTCTTTTTTAATTACACCCTTGCTCAGCGTTGCGTAGTGCCAGCAAATATTAGAACAATAAGCTGGATTTCAGCCCAGCACAGTTTGGCTGACTCCAAACCCTTGAATTTAAATCACGAGTTTCTTCCTTCCAAAACTGACTTGCTAATGAAGTTTAGCCTTTTGCCTTATTCACAACTGTGAATTCATGCCATGCCATGGTTACATGAGAGTTCACCTGTCAGTCTGTGATATTGCAGGCAGTACTGTACCCATTACTGTTGTATAAATAAAACCTGTTAATAAATTGGATGCGTGGGGGGGGAAGTTTGTCAGTGGAAATTAACATTTTGCTCACTGCAGTTGGAATAAACTGGCATGGAAATTAGAGCAGTTGCTGGATTTTTAAAAACGCTTTAAATTGGATCATATGTCACAGAACAGAATGTTCCCAGCGTGGAAATAGCAATGGACAAAGCGGTGACATTCGTAAGACGGAAGGTCAGATGAGATGTCTTGGACCACGCCACCTCTCTTTGCATCTCTCCACTGCCTCCATTGTCGCTATTGTATTAAACATAAGTAATTCATCTTCACTTTCAAGGCCCTCCACAGCCTATTGCCACCCCTATCTATCATCTCATTTGGTGCCAAAAGTTCAGCTTCAGCTTTTGATGATGCCCATACATTAAAGTTGTGCTTTCTCCCATGCTACCCCTGGTGTTTAGGAGAGGCTCCCTGGAAATAACCACAAAACTTACACCTTGTTCACTGCCATGGATCTAGTCTTGGTCAGGAGTTTTGAGAGCGGCACAAACCTGCAGGTCAAACTGCCCCCACACCATGGGCTCAGCAGGGTAGGTCATCTTAATGGGACTGGCCCACATCCCACTGGCCAAGGCCTCCTGGCAGTTTCTTTCCCTTTTAGGATCACAAGCTAAAGAAACAAGCAGTCCCCAGGCACAAAATGAGGAAGGAAGGGAGGAAGAAAAGGAAGGAAGGAAGGAAAGAAGGAAGGAAAGCTATTGACCTTGGCATGATCATATCTCACCCCAGAGTTCACTGGGTCTCCAGTGTAAGTACATCTTTTCTCCCCTCTTAGCCAAGAGGATCTGTGTTCTCCTTTTGCCAAGGGCAGGAGCTTTCTTTGCTGCCAGGGAGCTCCACAGCCTTAAGGTGACCATATCTCCTCTGGCCAGATATGGGGCACAGAGGAATCACGCAGTCCTAGCCAAAACGGAACAGATGGTCCTCTACCTGGGAGTCAGGTGGTGGCTGCCCTGTGGGGGCTGCCACCCTGCTGGGGAGTTGTGGGGGGCAGCTGCAGCTCTCAGCTGTCCCATGATTTGGGGCACCAGGAACAGGGCTGCCACCCTGCCAGTGAAGTTTCCGGCTTTTACCAACTGTGGGAAGCCGGGTGGGAGCTGCAACCTTCCAGTTCCCAGTTCCTACCAGCCAGGGAAAGCCAGGCAACAGCCGTGCCATCAGGCAGGTCCCGCTCCCAGCTCCCTTCCACTGGGGAAACAGAATGGGAGCAGCCACCTGACCTGTAAAAATGTGGAACATGGGGCAGCAAAATAAATTGGGATGCCAGGACGGTGCTCAAAATACAGGGCTATCCCACCCAAAATGGGACAGATGGTCACCCTCCACAGCCTGCTCCCTCCCCAGGGTTGCCCCCATCTGATGGCAGTTCTCACCTCTTAACTACACCCTCCTCTCATCCTGGCAGGGTTGTCAGATGAAAAGGGCTAAGCCCTTGAATCCAAAACAATTCCTTAACCCCTTTCAAGCTGGCGCAAGCTTTGTAGACTCCATCATGTCCCCCTTCAAATCCCTCCTTAGAACCCTTCTTTGCCAGGCTGTCAACAGAGAATCCAACAATGGTTAGGCTGCTGGTGAACTGAGACCACAACCTGTCAGAGGCTGTGTCTACACTGGAGAGTTCTGTCGACACAAGAGGGCCTTCTGTCAACAGAGCTCAGGGAGCATCTACACTCATAAGCCTTCTGTCATCAGAGTCTCGACAGAACTGTGCTTTTGCCTCGACAGAGTTATCCCTCAAAGGCTGCGTCTACACTGGAGAGTTCTGTCGACAGAACTCAGGGAGCAGCCACATACATAGGCTGTGGCCACACTAGCCCCTCCTTTTGGAGGGACTATGGTAATTTGGCACTTCTGGATATGCTAATGCGGCGATGCCATGAAGATGCTGCACCTCATTAGCATAATGGTGGCTGCACTCTTCAACACTGCCAGTTTCAAAATGCAGCCACCCATGCAGCCGGGGGGACTTTCAAAATGATCCCCTGATTTCAAAAGCCCCCTAATCCCATCTGGCATTAGGAATAAAGGGCTTTCAAAACCAGGGGTCTATTTCAAAAGTCCCCCCCCCACAACTACATGGGCAGCTGCACTTTGAAACCAGCAGTTTGGAAGAGAGTGGCTGCCATTATGCTAATGAGGCACTGCATATTCATGGAAGTACCTCATTAGCATATCCTGAAGTGCTATATTACCATCACCCCTTTGAAAGGAGGGGCTAGTGTGGCCACAGCCATAGGCTATGGCTACACTAGCCCCCCACCTTTCAGAAGGAGGATATTAATGAGACACTTCGGGATAGGCTAATGAAGCAGCCCCCGGACTGGCTGCCCGAGTCCCAAGCCCAGGCGTAACCCTGCCATAGCTCTTTAACCTTACTCCTGGCTTGGTCAGGAGTGTGGGCAGGGTGACCCCCAGGTACTCAGGCCCTCAGCCGGCCCAGGCGAAGGTGGTTGCATCCCACCATTTGATCCCCATGACCCAGAGCACCTCCTCCTTCTGCTAGAGCCCAGCAGGTCCCAGAACTCATGCTCCATCCAGGAGGGGGCACACTTCTTCCCCTCCGGCTGGACCCTTGGGAGCCCTGGGTGTGCTCAGAGGTGGGGCCCTGGGGCTCCTCACATGGCTGGCTGGGGGCCATCACAATCAGGGGACTGCTCAGGGTAGCGCTGAGGCGTGCAGGGGCAGCACATGCAGCAGCTGCTGAATGCACGCTCTCGGCTTCCTGCAACGGGGTATCCTGGTTCATGAGGCTTAAAGAGCCACCACATGCCTGAACCATAGAGCCATGCAGGGGCTGGGCAGCACACCTCCGCCTAACAGCTGATCGCCACCGTGGCAGACCTCGCTCTTTCGAAGAAGCAGGAAGCAGAGCGTCTACACACGTCCTTTTTCTAAAAAAGACATCAAAAGAGCGGCATCTTCCTACTTCCTGTTTGGAAGAGCGGTTTCGATTTCTGCAGCGCCTAACATCGATTTCCTGTTCGAAAGATCACGCGGCACGTGTAGACGTGCCACAGAATCACAGAATCACAGAATCATCAGGCTGGAGGGGACCTCAGGAGGTCATCTAGTCCAGCCCCCTGCTTCACACAGGATCAACCCCACTAAGTCTTCCCAGCCAGGACCTTGTCCAGCCAGGACTTAAAAACCTCAAGGGATGGAGAATCCACCACCTCTCTAGGCAACGCATTCCAATGCTTCACCACACGCCTGGTGAAGTAGTTTTTCGTAATATCTAACCTACCCTTTCCCTCTTCAACTTCTGACCATTACTCCTTGTTCTGCCATCTGACACCACTGAGAACAGTTTCTCACCCTCTTCTTTAGAGCTCCCCTTCAGGAAGTTGAAGGCTGCTATTAAATCACCCCTAAGTCTTCTCTTCTGTAAACTAAACAAGCCCAAATCCCTCAGCCTATCCTCATAGGTCTTGTGCTCCAGACCGTTAATCATTTTTGTTGCCCTTCGCTGAACCTGCTCTAGCAAATCTCCATCCTTTTTATACTGGGGGGCCCAAAACTGGACACAATATTCCAGATGTGGCCTCACCAGTGCCAAATAAAGAGGAATAACTACTTCTCTAGATCTGCTCAAAATGCTCTTCCTGATGCACCCCAGTATGCCGTTAGCTTTCTTGGCTACAAGGGCACACTGTTTACTCATATCCAGCCTTTCATCCACCATAACCCCTAGGTCCCTTTCCATCATACTGCTGCTGAGCCAGTCGGTCACCAGCCTAGCTAGTCAGTACCCAGACACGTGCTACTTCGAACTGGGGCCTGCTCTTTCGAAGGAACTGGCTAGCATAGAAGTGGCTATTGTCCAAGGAATAGTGCCTGTTTTGAAATAAGTATTTCAAAATAGGGGCTGTGTAGAAAGGGCATGCAGCCTATTTCAAAATATGCCATAGTGCGTCTATTCCAAAATGGGCTCCGTTGTGTGCAGACACACTATTTCAGAATAAGGCTTGTTTATTCTGGGGCTTTCCTGTAATGTAGACACATTATTGTGGAATAACTTATTTTGGAATAAAAACTCCTGAATAAGCTATGCTGGAATAACTTTGCTGCGTAGACATATCCATACACCAACTGGAAAATAACTCATGAGAATGGAGATACTTGTGCAACCTTAACAATAGAAGTTACTGAAGGTTGTATTGGTTTCATCAGTATGGCGAATGAGGCTGCAGATCAGTGTTTTTACAAACCCAAAGCAAGAGCATGGCCTCCTCATTTTAACTGCACCTAGCTCTGCAAATTTCACTTGTAGGAAGTAAATCTTATTTTCTGACTCATCTTTTTGCCAGCTCACACCCCAGAAGTGTATGGAGGAAGGGGTAATCTTGTGAAAAGCTGATCTCTTCCTGATTTCCCACTTCACCGAAAAAAAGAAGGTGTTTTAAGCCAGCTCTTACATCCCACAAAAGATTTCAAATCTTAATGTCCCAGCTTTCTCCTCTGGCTTGGGGAAGGAAGGACATTTTGCCAAATGGGTAATTGTCTTCATTATTCTCTGCAAGGCTGATTGTTTACATTCTCCTCCGGCGGAGGATTATCACAAGTGGCAGCAGCCCAAGCCTTGTTCATTTGGAACCATTTCACTGGCATCCTGGCTCCGATAACCGTATTTTTCTAAAGGCAGTTCAGAATGGAACCCTGGGAAGCTTAGAGACAGCTCCATCAGAAGCAGCGGATAATAACCTGCCATTGAGGCACAGGGGAGGAAGGGGGGAATTTATCATTGTTGTTGGGTTGTGGGGTTTTAAATGCATTTATTTGGCATAAACCAGAAAAGATCCCTGCTTGATTTGCCTCTTCCTACATTTTGCACCACTTCTCTGAGCAAGCTGGTTTACTATACGTGCCCAAGCTATCGGCCCCACCCCCACACCGTCCCTCCAAGCCAGTTGCAGTGGGGATGTGCCCCTACACCTTGCCACCTGAGTTACACCTCTCAAAAACACAGTACAGCCCAGGGAGACAGCATGGCACAGCCAATCTACCTCTGCTGTGACCAGCTGCTTAATTACTGTTTCCCAGGATTCGCTCCTAAATCTATTCCAGAGCAGACCTGGCCTTTCTCCTGCTCGGAACATCACCACCCCATCATTGCAATCTTTTCATCTTGTCATCAGTGAGGGATTTCTCATGGTGAGCGCACCTGTTAACCCCAAATAACCTCCCACATCAAGCATCAAGCTGCCAAAACTGTATTTCTTGTGCACCCTCCTTATCCATGGATGTCCCATCAGCAGTGTTAACATCTGAAGTTGCGAGTCTACAGGGAGAGACATGAAATCTGTCTCCAGCTTCTTTCCTGGTTAAGTGACATGAGACCACTGGCAGATGATGGAAGATTAGGCCCCGCAAATTTGCCAGGGTGTTTTCCTGAAGAAGGGGACCAGGCAGAAAGAATTATTTATCGGCCCAAACACACTGAGCTGTGTCAGTCTGAGCTAGAACACGCAACATCCTTAAAACCTACCGTAAAAAGAACAGTGCTTGGACCAAATGGAGAGAGATGGCACAATCCGTGGCTCAGTTTCCCATGACGGACAACGGAATCAGACCTCCAGATGAAATTCTCTCTATTTCGGCCAGATACTCTGCACTACAAAGGGAGGTCTCTGTATGGCTGAGGCTGCTCTAAGTTACTCCAACTTCATATGATTCTTAGAGGAGGGCGTGTGGGCAGAGAATTAATAGGATGGAGGTGTACCCCTTTGTGACAGGGCAGCTACTCCACACTGGAGTAGAAACGGTAAAAAGCTGTCCTGGGACCCAGTCATGGGGAGGGATTGTGGCAGCCAATGACAGGCACGGAGAGCTATATAAAAGAGATGGCTGGCCAAGGTCTGCACCCTCTTGCTCCAGCCAGCAAGGGAGTGGGACCTAACTGCCTGCTAGAGTTATGTGCCACTGACAGAGTAGTACTGGGGAAAGTCAGAGTGAGCCAGGGGAGCTCTGGCCAGGCAAGCCTCAGACTGCAGGGCCTGAACCGGGACCTGAAGGCAGTAGAGTGGTAGAGGGGCAGACAGGGCAGCAGAAAGGCAACAGGTCCAACCCCTTTGCCAATTACAAGTGGCTATTTCAGACTGCAGTTTGCCCCGGAGCTAAGGGGCGAGATGATGACTGACAGTGGGTCACTGAGGCAAGGTGGGTGTCGGGGTTTGGGGTTCCTAGGGAGGGGAGGACCCCAGAGTGTGGGGCACTGCAGTAGGGCAGTAGCCTGAGGAAAGGGCTCTGTGGTCAAGGAGGGATGTGAGTCCTGATATAATGTGGAGAACAAACTTCTGGGCAACCGCCGGTGAGGCACCACCCAGAAGAGGGTACTCTGAAAGCTGGAGAGCTAATTCCCATGAGACCAGCAGGTGGCTCTGCAGCTGTTATACCCTCCTAGGAGCTAGTGTGTCCTCTACTAACATAGTCCATGCCCAGGAAGCGCTGGAAGAATCGTGAGTTGAGTAGCTAATGTTGGAGTCCAGCTGTCTTGAACCTGCTCAGCCATGCAAAGAAGCTAGGATCTAGCCCTCAAAGTGCTAAGCGTTAGTACTATTCTTCATGAGCTTTCAGGCCCTGGGCTCTCTGAGTCTGCCAGTCAGGCTGGCATTTGAGTGAGAGTCAAAGCCAGCCCTTGTCCATTTCCGCACAGATGCCTCAGAGCCAAGGCGGTTGCAGTGCATCTCTCCTGATGCTAATCAGACCTTTTCAGACACAGGGACTGTCAGGAATCAAGCTCCACAGGCTACCCCTGACTGATGACCAACTTGCCAAGTGGCTGTGAGTTTGCTGGAGTGTTCAGCTCTGCTGCAAACTCATTTAAGGTGACTTCCTGCACCAGGCTTGGTCAGTGGTTTTGTTTCCCTAATTCACACAGTTGCAAACTCATTGAGTTGTAGGTTGATTATTATCAGGAAAATGTCCTTGTCCAGTGTAAGGTTGTCACCCAAAAAACTGCCAGCTGCGGGTGTTGTACATTTTTTTGGATCCTATGCTTTTCCTGTAGTGCCTGGATACACTGACTCTCAAAGCAATTAAGAGCCTGTACAATGGTTTGACTCCAGGAGAATCTGTCCTGAACTAGTTTCCAGATCACTGGGAGATATGCCACATGACTTCACATTGGCCTTTAAGATGTCTTTAAAGTGCTTATACTGACCACCAGTAGAGCGCTTTCCATGAGCAGGCTGGCCATAGAAGACCATCTTTGGTATCCATGTATCATCCATCCTCATAATGACCAATCCAGTCAAACTCTTTGTTTGTATGCATTGCTTCCATGCCCATGACACCACAAAGCTTAAGAACCTCCATGTCAGGAATTTTGTCCCACCGATTCACGTGGGTGAGCTTCCTTAGACAGCACATATGGAACTGATTGAGTTTCACAACATGGTGGCAATATATTGTCCCTGACTCTGGGCCATACAGCAGGGTATTCAGGACAACTGAGCACATAGATGCCAAACAAAAGCACAAACGAAGATGCCCAGCTAATTTGCTTTCCTGCTGCTCGTTCTCAGTCATTGCAGTCAACTGGCTTTTTTAGCACATGTTGCATTTTGTGCATGCCCTTTGCATGTTGGCAAGAAGGTGAAATAGAGTTGAATGGCATACTGTGGATAAAGTAGGCATCTGCAAAATGCTCCACAAAGTTTGGTTCCTGTGAGTTGCTCAGTATTTACACCAATATGCACAGAAGCCGTTCCATTCCATTGCTCCCAAAACAAGCACGCCATCCTTGAAGGGGGCAAATTTTTTCCCAAATGGAACACGAAAGCTATTCAAACACATAGCTGACCCTTAATTACTGTCTCAACACCACTTGGTTAGAGGTCCACCCTTCTGGGTCCTTTTGGGAAGGCAGAATATGAAATGACATGATAACATGCAAGGTTGCAGTTTTCGGAGTAATGGTCTACAAAGGTTCAACTTTAAGGCCTTCTTCCAAGAATGTTTGCAGCTTGCTAATGTTTGGGGATCTTTTTCAGGCTATGGTACATTCACTGTGTTCCTTGGTTCTGCTTCCCATAAGAAGTCCAATAAGTAGAAAGAAGAGGAGGGAATTAAGTGGCAGAGTTAATTAGATTAGGTTTGTGCTGTGGTGAAGCAGGAAGATTCCACCAACTCCCATAATAGATCCTAATGAGGATTTTATCATGCTTGTTAAATGGGTCATTTAGTTGTGTGAAGGGACCATTGAGTGTAATGTAAAAACTGGCTAATAAAAAAAAAATCTTTTAATTACATACACAGGCACTGCAATATCAAAAGAGTCCAGCTGAAAGGAATAGCCTGAAACCAAATGCATTCAAAGCTTCGCAGAGCCGGTAACGGTGAACTTGTAATGTGATTATGCCATTTAATTTTCCCTGACTGGCATAAAATTAATGTTCTGTGAATGATTTACACTGGAGAGCATTAATTTTTTCAATCCATCAAGGTAGGACTTGTGACTGTATTTATATTTTTATAAGAGAAAGAGGAAAAGAAGGTATGATAATTTCTGGGTGGTCCTCTTTACCCTGTGTGTAGTTTACAGGGTAAATGCTGGTTGTAGATATTGATTTTTGACTAGCATGTGTTGAGTTTTAGTCTAGCTGAAACATGAATTCTTCCTTCCAACTTAGCTCCAGGGCACTAGCTCAGGGGTTTTCAACCTGTGGTCCATGTACTTATGCAGGTCCACAGACCAGAAGTATCCTGTTCAGAGGACAGTTCAGAGTAGCTTCCACGGGACATAATGATCCCTGGTTCAAGTCACTGGGCGTGGGGAGGCTTTAAGCAAGAGTGCAATGGGGAAGGGAGAGGGTGGAGTGGGGGCAGGGTGGGGTGAAGCAGAGGTGGGGAGAGGACAGGGACCACAGTGAGGGGCTGGTCCCAGGGATAGCCCTGCCACTGATTATGCCTCAGAGGCTTGCAAAGGTTGTGGTTACCATAGAACAGTGATTTTTCAACCTCTGGTTTTTGGCCCACAGGGGTCTGCAAAGTATGCCTGAATTTCCAAAGGTGTCTGCATCTCCATTTGAGGGGCCCATAAATAAAAACAAGATGGAGAACCACTGTGTTAGGTTAACCACCCGTGAATGTTGCTGCTCTGGCACATGTACTGGGTGATGTTTTCCTGGCACGGGTTTGCTTTTGCTTTAACTTCTTGGCTTCTGGGAAACATGCCTTATATTTGGGGCAAAAAGCCCATCGATCCAATGCTGGTCAGCAACTATCAGTTTGGAGGACTGATGTTCTCCTGACATGGGTTATAGTCTATATTCTATAGTCTATTGAGGAATTGCAGCTACTCCAGTGTATCAGAGGGGAGGCCCTATTAGTCTGTATCTGCAAAAACAACAAGAAGTTCTGTGGCACTTTATAGACTAACAGATATTTTGGAGCATCAGCTTTCGTGGGCAAAGACCTGCTTCATCAGAGGCAACAGAGGCATCAGACGAAGTGGGTCTTTGCCCACGAAAGCTCATGCTCCAAAATATCTGTTAGTCTATAAGGTGCCACAGGACTTCTTGTTGCTCCTCCAATGTACCAATCCTGTGGTAGAGACCAGCAACAGAGAGATTCATTTCTCCAAGACAGATGCACTTTTGACTCATATCAGAGAAGGGGGCATTGGCTTTTTTGTGCAGACAAGAAGTGGAGAGTCTGTTCCCTTCACTTGTCACCATCTCCCCATTAGAATCCTACACTTCCAGGCATAGAAAAGATTTCTTAGGATTTAGGTCATGTAGTCCACCCTTTGGAAGCCAGTGCAAGATTATTGCATACGGTCTATTTTCTAGAATATATGCTAGTCCCATTTCAAATGTCTCCTAGGAGAGCAATTCCTCCACTTCCAAGGGGGACTATGTCGCATCGCATCTCACGGTCTCCTGCTGTATGTCTCCTCAGCTTGTATCAGAGGAGAGGTACCTGTGTCCAGGATCTTCCCATTATGCCCTGGCGTTAGCCTCTCTCTGCTGCCTATTCATCACCTTGGTTCAGTTGCTTTTCCCTGAGCATCACCCAACTTGTTGACGTCTCTCTCGCAGTGAGAACCCAAGAGGTGAGTGCAGGACGTAGACTCCTATGTATAGGACCGTTCACTGACTTGCTGATCTGCATATACCCAGCCCTCATTTCCTTTTTTTTGACCTGCTGCCATAAACCTCTGGTTTGTTCTCCTGAAGCCTCCACCAGAGGCAGTTTGAGTTAGACCCACCAGCCACATGTGCTGGGGACCACATGGTGATCAAACACAAGGTCACCATGACTCCCACGTGGCCTACCAAGGGACAGTCATTATTGCACTTGGGAAATCACCTCCCAGAGGGCAGGGCAGTATCACAGCTATGCCAGCTGCAGCTAATGATGGCATCTCCGGGTGACGGGGCATTGGGGAGAATTGCCAGTCGTTAATAAGAGTTTCTACCAGACTAAATTCTTGTAATGGCTTCCTTATGTCATCAGCTGAGCATCTGCAGGAGAAAAGTGGGGAAGAAACTGGCCTCCACCTTTTCCAGGCATTCATTTCTATTAAATTTCCCATCCTTCATTTCTATTAATTTTCTCATACTTCGCGCACTGGGATCGGGGCTCAGGGCAAGCAATGAAACACGGCACACAAATACATGATGGCATCTCCATTATGCATATGTGTGTGCAGGTCCCCCATTTGCCTGCAGAGTGGTAGAAAAAGGGCACCTGTTTGTGAGTAATTGCATGACTCTTTATTTTTAAAAAGCATGTGACTGATCTGTGCTTTATGACACAGGGGTTTCAGCAGTGGGTGAGAAGACCAGATGGGTCTGCATCTTACATGGCTGTGTTCATATTGGAAAGGCTGTGTGGTCTCGTCTTCACAGAATTAACCATTTTAGCATGAAAATCAAAAGACCTGTATTCTTGATGCTGTTATTTAACATTTAGGTCCCAGTCACCCCAAGAGAACAACCACCTTGGGTCCTCATCATGCCAAATGCATTACAATCAGACAGTAAACGATGCCGCCAGCCCAAAGACTTAAGCACATGTCTAACTTTAAGCACTTGTATAGTCCCAGTGAAGATCATGGTCCTTCAGATTGATTTTAGACTTAAATGTTTGGCTAGATTGGAGCCATGCTGCCCACCAAACGCGGATCATGATAACGTCCACCCCCACCACACACCCTCAGATATGTTTGGCTATCAGCCAGTAACCTAGAAGTGAAAATTTCCCTGCCCCATCATCAATGCTGTGAGATTTTATTCAGATACCATTTCTTGAAGCTTCTTTGAGAGCCTGGGTGAAATGAGCCAGTGTTTGTAGGCCAGTTCCTGGTGGCCATATGCCCACATCTCCACCTTCCTGGGTGGTCCCGGGGGGGAAGGCTAGCACTGAAACTGAAAGATCGTCTCCCAGATGGGAGCTGAGATACACTGAAAGAGCAGAGTAAGGCAACTCATGCTGCTACTGCTATCCCTGCTGTACTTAAAGAGATGACTTCAGATGGAAAATACTGTCCTAATCTCTTGATTTATTTAAACCCTTGTACTCCGAGCGGCGCATAGGTCATCTACAAGTCTCCTCCACTTCACTCGGTCTCAAGACAAAACTTCTAGCTGACTCCAGGAGTATCCCACTTGTCATCCTTCAATCTCAGTAGCTCCTTCTCCACATCATCTGAGGTCTTCCTCTTCTGCATTTTCCTTGCGGGTTCCATGTGAGAACTTGATAGACTATGCTGGATGATGGTTTTCTGACAGTGTGGCCTAGCCATCCCACTTTCTTCTCTTGTTTTGAGTGTCAAGTTGTTCTTTTCCTGCTCTGTTACAAAGCTCCTCATTGGTGACAAAGCCTTGCCATTTGATGTGAAGAATGTACCTAAGGCATCTGTTTATGAATGTCTGTAGCTTGTGATTTGAAGACTTTTTAGTACTCCAGAGCTACATCTACACGTGAAGCCTACATCGAAGTAGCTTATTTCGATGTAGCGACATCGAAATAGGCTATTTCGATGAATAACGTCTACACGTCCTCCAGGGCTGGCAACATCGACGTTCAACATCGACGTTGCGCAGCACCACATCGAAATAGGTGCTGCGAGGGAACGTCTACATGCCAAAATAGCACACATCGAAATAAGGGTGCCAGGCACAGCTGCAGACAGGTCACAGGGCTGACTCAACAGCAAGTCGTTCCCTTAAAGGGCCCCTCCCAGACACTAAACAACACAAGATCCACAGAGCCGACAACTGGTTACAGACCCTGTGCATGCAGCATGGATCCCCAGCTGCAGCAGCAGCAGCCAGAAGCCCTGGGCTAAGGGCTGCTGCACATGGTGACCATAGAGCCCCGCAGGGGCTGGAGAGAGAGCGTCTCTCAACCCCTCAGCTGATGGCCACCATGGTGGACCCCGCTATTTCGATGTTGCGGGACGCGGATCGTCTACACGTGCCCTACTTCGACGTTCAAATTCAAAGTAGGGCGCTATTCCCATCCCCTCATGGGGTTAGCGGCTTCGACGTCTCGCCGCCTAACGTCGATGTTAACATCGAAATAGCACCCAACACGTGTAGCCGTGATGGGCGCTATTTCGAAGATAGTGCCGCTCCTTCGAAGTAGCGTGCACGTGTGGACACGGCTCAGGTCTCACATCCATACAAGAGTGCATTCTTCATATTTGTGTTGAAGATCCGCAGTTTCGTCTTTGTAGATATTATTTATGAACTCCATATGGGCAGAAGAGTCTTGAATGCAGCTGTTGCTTTCCCTATGTTGGCACTGATATCCTTGCTTATTTCTCCACCTCTATCCATAATACTCCCCAAGTAGGTGAACTGCTCCACGTCTTCCAGGTCATCCCTTCCCAGTCTGATGGTGGTGTTGTTGGACTGGTTGATCCTCGTTGTCTTGGTCTGTCCCTTATTAATGCTCAGTCCAATCACTGAGGCAGTCTTGCCTAAGGCTAACTGTACATAATTTGAACATGTCATATTAGCAACAGCCTAAATGCACATTGGCTCCCAGACACGAAAAAGGCAGAGATTGTTTCACATGCAATTTTAACTGATGCTAGTTAAATGCAGACATTGCAGTTTAGCTGCTTTTGTTCCAAGCAATTTTGCCACCAGTATTGAGAAACTTCAACTGTATTAACTCTTGGTCAGGGTTGGCATGATGGTTTGAATTATGGTGTTTGATGTGCTGAGGGGGATATGTATCATCAGCTGCTGTCATAAGCAAACATGCTGACACTTGATGGATTCTAGGCATAAACTGAGTAGTATCACTTATAACCCTGACAGTCAGATTGAAGCACCGTTGCGGTCATTTGAAACCAGTGCTTGAGTGTGCAGGAAGTGCTGCTAAAAGTCAGATGAAAGGCAGAACTTTTGCAGAACTATTTTATTTCTTCGCAGGCTCACTGCTGATAGAGTGGGCTAGCTCTACAACTGTTCCCATCAGTCATATCCTTGGATCTGGGTCTGTTGAAACAAGTTGAAGTTCTAGCTATTAAAAATACAAAAGTGGGAATCTACTGGACTCAGAGGCTGCATCCACACTAGCATTCCTCTTTCGAAAGAGGCGTGCAAGTAAGGGAAATTGAAAATGCAAATGAGGTGCAGATTCATCTATCTGGCACCTCATTTGCATATTCTTTTTTGAAAGAAGAAAAGCAGTATAGATGCGGCTCTTTCGAAAGTTAAACCCCATCTTTGAAAGAACCCTTTTTCCTAAAAAAAAAATAGACTCTTCCAAAAGAAGAAGACGCAAATGATGTGTCATATAGGTAAATCTGTGCCACATTTGCATTTTCGATTTCTCTTATTTGCATGCCTCTTTCAAAAGACGAATGCTAGTGTAGATATAGCCAGAGTTGAAATGAAAAATGATGTCTGATCCTGTTGGTGGCACCACTTCCTGATCAAGTCAGTTGCTTCAATAGAGCAGTGTTTCTTAAACTTTTTGAGATTGCGGAACACCAAATACTAATGTTTTTGATGCGGAACACCTATGAAAATTTTCTTCAAAAATAATTTGTTTTAAGACCAAAAAAAAAACAAAACAGCAACATACACAGCAAAAATAAAATGAAGTAATTTAATCAGGTATCATAGCAATATAGAAATAAAACTGTATCTGGTTTTAATAACAGAAAATGTAGACCATCAGTGTATTTTTTCAAACTCGCCCAGCACACCTGCGAGTTGTTCATGGAACACCAGTGTTCCACAGAGCATAGTTTAAGAAACACTGTAATAGAGCTATCCTCGTTCGTGCCAGTTAAGTTTCCTTTGTGGCTGGCAGGACACAACCACAGCCACTGAGATCCGCAGGAGTTGTAACTGTGCATGATCAACATTTATGAAATGTCTTGCAGCCCACCAGTGGATTACCCTGATTAGCTATGTGCTAAATGTTGCCGAGCTCTGTTGTAACGAGTGGGCCCATGTGCTAACTTGAATCCTACCCTGCAATAAGGCCAAGGTCATTTTCAATGAACGTTGATGTGCTCGGGAAGTAATGGAGCTCGCTTCGGTTTACGAAGATGCAATCCTGTCAGACACACAAAAGTGCATGTTTAACACACAGACAGAAAATGCCTTTTCCACACTCCTCTACATTATTTGTAACCGGCCTTTCTAATTTTTTGTCCTCTTAATACCAGATTCTAAAAATATTCTAGCTTGACGGGTTTTCTTATTTCAATTAATTTAAACTTACTCTAATTATAAACGTGTGAACTATAAAATACTAACCTGCCCCATAGCTATACAGCAGGAAGTCTGGGCTAGTGGCTAGAGCATTGCATGCATCTTATCTTGTGCCCAGAAAACGATGCGTGAGGTTCCAGCTGTGCCTCTCCAGCAGAGCCTTCCAGCATGGCAATCAGGCTTATCTCCTCTCTCTGTCCTTCCACAGCTCCTTGGGTCCCTTTGGTTTTAAGGAGAGTCATGCCTGGGGACAGACTTGACATGCTTGATTAAAACCCTTGTACTCCATGTGGAGCACAGGTCATATACAAGTCTCCTCCACTTCACTCTGTCTCAGGACAAAACCTGTAGCTGACCCGAGGAGTACCCCAGTTGTTGTCCTTCAGTCTCAGTAGACCTTCTCCACCTTGTCCGAGGTCTTCCTCTTTTGTGTTTTCCTTGCAGGTTCCATTTGAGGGCTTGACGGACTATGCTGGATGATGGATTTCTGAGACTTTGTTGAAAAAGGCCCTCGGAAATTGCAATCTGAATGCAACCAACTGTGGGTCCAGTTTGATGTCCTCAGGCAAAGAGGTCCACAGCTGAGAACACACAGCTCCTAACACTCCAGAATCTGATCCACCATCTCTTTGAAGTGTAAGTGTGAGAAAAGGTCTTTGATGATGAGTGTGGCTGTAACAACCAAGTCCCAACCTATCTGTGGTATCAGGATTTAGGATATGGGAGACACGTTTTGAAGTAAACTCCATTGGAACTTGGAGTGTGCAAAGAACACGGAGTCAGGAGGCAAGAATGGAATGCCTGTAGGTAGCCTTCTTTCACCTCAGAGGGCTGCAGCAGCCTGTGGCCCACTGGAGTTCCACTTGCAGCCCCACTGCCACTTCCTCTCCCGTGCGTTTCTCACGCAGCAGGGCACCGGAGCCCTGCACTTCCTTGCTTCTCCCCCTCCCTCTCAGCACCTTAGGGGCACACAAATCACCTGAATCGTGCTCTGTCCTCACCCCTCCACCTCCGTCCAGAGCTGGAATGCTGTAAGCAGCTGATTTGCAGCGTTCCAGAGAAGAGGGCACAGAATGAGAATCAGGTGATTCACACACTCTGAAGGTGCTGTGAGGAAGGGGGATGAGCAAAGACATGCAGGGCTCCAGAGCCCTGGTGTGTGAGAGGCACATAGGAGAGGGGAGCAACCAAAGGTCCACAGGCCACAGGTGGAGCCCCCGTGGGCTGTATGTGGCCCACAGGGCTGCAGGGTGCCCACCACTGCTGCAAAGGCATGTGATTTTCAGAAAGTTCTGAACACCCACGCACTGAATATCAGGCCCCTCTTAGTGTCTCAGGTTCAGCCCAAATCCATGGAGCCGCCGAAATCTCCACTGGCTTTTGAAAATCACCGACTTCAACTTTCATAGCTTGTGGAGATACAATTAGGATGTGAACCAAGAAAATGAAATGCTGTTGAGATAAGTCTCCCTTTAATGTCACTGTTAAAACAGGCAAGCTTTCTGCCCTGGGGTGTCTAAGGTACTCAATATATTTACAAATGGAACTGGAAATCCAGAAACAATTGTACCTTGAAACAAAAATTACTCCATGTATATAAGCCGTGCAAAGTTCCTTCATAGTCAGTCCATTGGAGCTCTAGAAATAACTCAGGGCTATACTATGATCCAAACCCAGTGGCCGCCTCAGTTACCCCAACGTAAATCTTCTCAATTGACCTCCAGGTTAGTGGCTCCAGACTCACAAGGGTGAAACCAAGAATACGTTCTGGCCTACTGAAAGCCTAGGGCACCACTGTTTCACAAGAGGCTGGGGGCGGCCAACTTGAGGCTCTCAAGCCACACGTGGCTCTTTGAGCCTTTCATTATGGCTCCTCAGAGCCACGCACCAGGCGTGCTGTGCCTGCGCTGCACAGCTGGAAGAAGTGTGTGGCGGCAGTGGGGGCTGCGTCTCCAGTGACAGCTGCAGCGGCTCTGGTGCATTGCTGGCATTTAGAGCAGGGGACTGGGGGTGCCTGTCTATGCAGCAGGGGTTGGGCATTTATTTAGAGTGGGGGCGGGGCTGGGAGTGCCTGGCTCTGGGGGAGCGGGAGGGCATTGAGCCATATGTTTTATATTTATTTTATATACCTTGTAGCAGGGCGAGGCCAGGGGAGGAAATACAAGAGGGGAAACGGGGCTATCTTGAGCTGACAGTCAGAGTGGAAGCATCTCGGGAGGCGGCTGCACTAAATCAGTTAGGGTCAGCTGCTCCCGTTCAAGGCTACCTGTTAAAACCCTTTCCCAAGGAGGGCAAGAGGAAAGGAGAGTGTGAGGGGGTAGTGGTGAGGAGTGGAGTAGGAGAAGGAGGAAAGTTTGAGAGCAGCAAAAGAGAATTTAAGGAACACCCAAGACAGCTGAGGGGTCGAGGAGCTTCAGCAGTGAGGGTGTGGGCTTCCTAGCCTTCGTAACCCCCTGGATCAACTGCAGTCTGGGAAGAACTGGTCATCCATCTGACACAGACCTAGAAGGAGGACTTGCTGCTACGGCCTGGAGGAGGTACAGTCTGGGGATGTGGCCCAGGGAATTGTCTGGGGATGTGGCCCAGGTATTGTCTGGGGATGTGGCCCAGGTATTGTCTGGGGATGTGGCCCAGGGAAAAGAGTTGTGACATTACAGGCTAAGGGAGTCAATCCTCTCCAGTCGCAGCCACATAGGGTCCCTGGGCTGGAACCCGAAAGGAGTGGGTGGGGACCGGGTTCCCCACAAGGCCACCCCTCATCCCAGAGAAGGGGCCTTTATAGTGGGCCTTTATAGTGGGACCAGTGGACTGAATAGAAGCCTGGAGCCCAGAAGCAAGACAGAGCATACCACAATCTATATATGAGCTATATATATATATCTATATCTATATCTATATATATATGAGAGAGAGATAGAGAGAATATAATTACATATATAATACGTGGCTTTTTGCACTCTATCCATGGCTACTGTGGCTCTTCACCTCTGACTGGTTGGCCACCCTGCAATAGGCCATCAGATGGAGGAGCTTGAACCCAACTCTACACACATTTCCAAAAGAAGTAGACAAATTGAATAAGAGCAGAAGACCCTAATTTAGCAATTTTATCCTCTTTGGGATTAATTGCCCCTGGCAGCGACAGGGCACAAAAGACTAATAAATATGCACATAGTAAAAACCAAACAGAAGCAATAAAATCCTATCTAGTGAGGAAACCGGTCCTGAGTTCCCTGTGGATACAAAATTCAGGCTAGTCCTGTTGGCATACGAAGGTTTCCTGAAGCCATGCAGCCTAGAAAGTCCATCATCAACATCATCATCATCATCATCATCATCAATAACCGTGGGCTCAGTGCCCATTGGTGTCTGATGCCTCTCTCACTATTTCCTTCCATCTTTCCCTGTCCAGTGCACAGTGGCTTAGTTTCTGCAGACTAGCTCCGCACCAATCTACTATATCATCTACCCATTCTCTGTGGGGTCTGCCTCTCCTATTCGAACCGTCCATTATGCCGAATACCAGGGTCTTGAGTTTTCGTTCATCGTTCAGTCTGCAAATATGCCCAAATAGTTGTAGCTTCCATTTTATAACCTTCTGCAGCAGGTTCTCTTTCATCTGTATCTTCCCATATAATTCTTCATTGGTGACCTTCTGTATCCATCCTATTCTCAGAATCTTTCTATAATGACTCCTTTCAAATACCAATATTCTTCTCTTCAAATCTTTCATTACCACCCATGTCTCACATCCATACAACATGCTGCTGAATACACACGCTTTCAAGACGCTCAGCTTTGTTCTGAAGCTAATTGCTTTGCTCTTCCAGATCTTATCCATCGCCTTCAAATCCTCTCTTGTTTTCACTATTCTAGTTGCTATTTCCTTCTTACAGTCTAGATCATACATTATGTTGCTCAAAGTCCATGCCGACGGCTATTCTGTCCCTACTGTTTTGGCCAGACAGGAGTTTCCACGGAGTAGACCCCATTGCTCAAGTTCAGCTTAAAGCATTGTCTTCCAACTTGTTTATGTTTAAGGATACCGGAGGTAAGTCCAGAGATAAATCAGTGCCTTCCACCTATATTGTTTTCTGTCCTTTCATGTTGGTTTTCCCAGCTAATTCTCGATATTAAAAGAACTGCCTGGTGCGACTGAAGGTAAGGTGGGTATGCTTTATTAAGGACAGCAAAATGTTTCAGTGGCAGGAGGGTTTTCAAGTATAATCAGTTGCAGCAATTGGCTTGATTGCAATTTCTCCGGGGTCTGGTGCACACAAGCATCCAATTAGATTTTCGTTGTGCTGCCAGTTCTAAAGCAGTTTTCAACCTCGTCTTCTGAAATGGCCTCTGGGAGATCACATTTCTTCTTTGTTGGGCTTCCACCCTGAGATGCAAGAATCAGAGCAGGCAACGAGTGGTTATTGTGCCTCTTCAAAAATTAGCATGCGAGGATTCAATCTTTCATAAATCCTTTGTTTAAAGAGCCGAAATCACAGTGTGCAATGGCTGCATGATACGCCGTGTGCTGTCTTCTCCCGTGCCACTCCAGTGATGTAACTTGGCGTGTTGTGCCAAGCCAAGCCACAGATGATGTGAATCTTTTAGAGCTCTAATGTTAACAGCCTGACTCTGAGCTCATGCTGGGGGCAGCTCATGCTTTTAGCACCAGGTTCATTCTCAAGCATTGACTAAGATAGTAGCTGTGACAGTTAGATCATGTCATTTAAGCAGGTGGGTATTTGGATTGCCTGTCTGCAGGGAGCCTTTATGTAGGCCTGGCTGGAACTTTTTGGAAAATGGGATTTTCACGTGGTGGGAAATTAAGCTTCCCTGCTAAAAAGAGCCAAAAAGTCAAAATAGCCAAAAGGTTCAGCAGTACCAAAGTTCTGAAAAATTACAGCATGGGCATATCACAATGGAAAACGTTGACATTTTCGATTGCAGGTCAACGTTTCAATGCAAAATGTCGACATCCACCACATTTTTGAAACGTCAATTGGAAACAAAATGTTTTGCTTAAAATTTTCAAATTGAAAACTTTCTTGGAACTGACGTTTTCCTGCTAGAAATGTTGGTTTTGGTAACATCCTGTATTTTAGTGGGAAAACTTTGGAGTCAAGCGATGTCAACTCATTCTCGTGTTGGCACCTTAATAGGTGTCACTATTCCCTGAATCACTGCTGCTCCACAACAGTGTTAGAGAATGCACAATTTCAGGAGCTAAATTTCCTATCAGTGGTGGAGTATGGCAGACGTCAGGTTGAACAGATTCTGCTAGTTCCTGGGCAGTATATACTGCTAGGTCATAAACCATATTTGTTTTCAGAATCCGAACCTACAGAGGTAAGGTTCTAAAGAGGTCGGCTGGTAAAGGCAGCCCCATGCTGAAGTTGGAAGACTCTGTTTCAGGAAATGTGTCACCGGCACCATCCTTCCCAAATGCAGAACACATAGCTGTGCAAGGCACCTGAAAACCTGGGGCCCCACTGGGTCTTAATGTCCACCCATCCACCGCTTCCTATCTCTGTTCTGTGGCTCTGCTTCCTCCAGAGAGGATCTAGTTAACTTAAGAATCAAAAGCCTGCCAGAGCCATTAGCGGAACAGTGAACCTGTAAAAGAGCCATTCAAGTGGTAATGAAGCCATTTGACAGGCATTTGCCAGCCCCAGGTATATGCTTCCATTTCTGAATGTATTGTACATGGGCTTGGTTTAAAATGTGCTTTAAAAATATTTCATTAGGGCGTTGCTGAAGATTATAAAATCACATTTCTGAAAAAATCATCCTTCTTCCATCAGAGATGTTACAACTGCATTATAACAATTTCATGAGCAGCAGGGCTGAGAAATGAATAAGGCAACACTTCAGAGGAGGTGAAGTCAATGGCGAAACTCCTTTTGACTTTTGATGGAAAAAATCTCAAGCTCTTATGAGCTGGGAAAACACTTTCCCACGCAGCTGTGATCCTAGATTCCATATCATCACTAGCTACCCCAATGAGGGCAGAAAACAGGTAGGGACATCTCCCGCTTTTCGCATACCTACCCAGTTGAGCCCTAAACCAGCACTCACGTTGATGCCTAACTTGCTTTTATCTGAGGGATAGCCTGTCTGTGCCATTGTCACTGGCCAACAGAGAGGATCAGGTGTGTCCTTGCTGTCACTGGGACAGGCCAATGAGCTATGGTAGCATTTTTCCCCCTGTACTTTGACTTCAGGGTGTGAATGGAGACTTCCTATACATTTGCAACACCTGAGATAGAGGGGCCCCGATTCTGTTCAGGACCTCTGGGTTTTACAGCAATCTAAGTATTAAATAAGTACCACAGATTTAAAACAGGGAGGGGAAGAGATGCTGAGACTGTCAGACAAACTGATCCGCTTTTGGACTCATAAATGGCCAGAACTAAGTCAAGTGACCTTTTGTCTTATTATGCCAGTTCAAGAATCACAGATGGTACGTGCTAGTTTCACACCTGATTGCTGGGATCTGAACCCTGTTCTTCTTCTGGGTCTTTTGAAAGATGCAAAAATAAAAATAATGGTATTTACTTGGCGGGCGGGCGCTATTTTAAGAATGATGTGAACTTTGCAAAAATAAAGATATTAGAAACAGGTCAAAACCCGGGTGGATAAGCCCAAACGAACATTGTGTCCAGCCTAAAAATAATGTATAAGGATTGAGATCCCTGTTTCTGTTCTCAAAGGGAAATATTCGCAGCACAAGCTGCCAGGAGGACTCAGTGTACAAATAGAGACACGTTGAGCCAGGGACATTTCTCACAGTGGAAAACGCACTCCGGGGAGAGTTCCCATTGTAGATGTTTTCATAACCTTGTGTACAAATTACAGGTTCTTGTCTGGTTACGTCTCCTGACTGAGCTGCCTGTTATCAGCCTAATGGATCTGTATGGGAGAACTGCTGTCTTGAATATAAATGAAGGCAGGGTCAGTTATCAGAGGAATTGGCAGCCTGGACTAGAAAGCTCCCGGGGCCAGAAAAAAATCTTTGCATTATTCTTAGAAGCCCTTTTGCTCCTGATGAAAAATAAATTGTAAACACCGTGGGCGGGGGCGGGAGCACTAGAGGTTGGTTGGCTTGTTTACCACACCTCACATGTATTGTGAAGCTCTCTGCTCACCTGGGAGAGCCAGGGTGCATTTGCTATTCGCATTAGTGAAGCATTCAGCATTGCAAGCTGTTTTCCCACAGGCTCCTTTGGCTTTGTGTGTCTCTGTGTACCTAGACCAGCGTTCCCTGTGAGCTGAGCACTTGGGCAGCCACACAGGAGAGATTCAGGTGCTGCCCAGCTAATTAGCAGAGCGCGTATAGTTACCTCCTGTGGGCAGCCTGTGTTTCTGTTGATGGTGCACATCCACGCTTGCCTTGGTGCACGTAACAAAATTTATGCCACCCATGGCTGCAATAAAATTAGAGGGAACCCTGAATGGGAGGAACACAAAACCCAAATGATCGAGTACTGAAGGGAGCAGTGACAAAGCAGTGTAGATATACTTACAAAACAGGTATTCTGGAATGTAACTAATACACAACCAGATGCAGTAGGGCTTAACCCTTTGTGGAAGGAATGGCTTTCCCATAGCGATTTGAATGACAGGACAGTCAACAAGGAGACTTTTTCATGCAGCTCCTTTGCTTAACTAATGAGCACTCAAATCACTGTGTGATTGCCACAACTGTTGCTCTAGCCTGTGAATTGTAACAGGCAATTTTGCTTTTTATTAGAGTAATTAAAGAGGGTACTCCGTGACTTGCCCAGGGCATTACTGATCAGTTCTGTGTGTTTGCACTTGCTTTGTGTTGTGTTTCAGCTCTCTTTGCAAATTAGCAAGCGGACATGACGGGAAAGACCTTTCTTTCCTGTGAAACACAGTGATTACTGTGGCTCCTGTGACAGGGTGTGTGTGACTCCCTACAGGAGCCCCCCTCCCCAATCCTGCTTCATCCCACCCCAGGCAGCAGCAGTGTGAGAGACAACGAGCCACTGAAGGCGATGGGCCCTTCAGGGCTGCCAACTGAAGTGTTTCTAGAGCAGCCATCTTGAATTCTACAGAGACCCGGTCCTCCGAGGGCTAGAAGGGCTAGTAAGAGCCAACCATAGCTCAGCAGGCTCAGATAAAGGGAGGTGCAGGAGCTGAGCAGCACAGTTCCAGCCTGGGACTGGAGAAGCGGGGCTGGGTGTTATTCTCTGACCACAGTCGCCTGAGGTTTGTCTCTCACTGCAATGGCACAGATAGGTTTACAAGGAGTGAGGCAGCTTAGAGCTTTGGCCCTGCACTAAGGTTGGAGCAAAAAAGGGACCTGCTGGGAAGAGGCCCAGGGATATATCAGCAACAAGCTGAATTGAGCTGCAGGTGGCTGCTAGTGTCAGACGTGACAATTGGTCTTGCCATCATTTAGTTTTTAAGATTAGAAGAGAGAAGTGGTTAAAAAGCCTAATATGAAGTTTTCTTAAGAAAACCCCATTCATTAAAAATTGCTAGTGAAAACAGCAGATTTTATTTAATGGAATAATCTTCTCTGATATGGGACGCATAAGAGCAGCTACATTAGTGAAACATGAAGCTAACTATGAGCAGACTCTGACAATGGCTCATATCCCCCTGTCTGATCTGACTTGTTTTTTCCTCTTTTGATACCTACTATTGATAATGGGCCATTTCCACCTTGCCGAATAGACCTTGTCAGCTCTGGCCCTTCCTTTTTCTGGGACCCCACTCTTTAAATCCCCTCTGAAACCACCTCCCCCCACCAACTCTTGCATCTGATGAAGCGGATCTTTGCCCATGAAAGCTTATGCTACAAAATATCTGTTAGTCTATAAGGTGCCACAAGACTTCTTGTTGTTCTCAAAGCTACAAACTAACACGGCTACCTCTCTGATACTTATGAACAGAAAGGGAACCCCAAAGCCAGCAAAGCCATGTGCAATTAGTTATTTACTTCTTCCCATAACACAAGAACTAGAAGTCACTAACAAAACAAAAAAGCAGTCTAGTAGCACTTTAAGTCACTTAGGAGTCACTAAGGCTGTGTCTACACTACACAAATAACTTCGAAGTTGCTTACTTCGAAGTACAACTTCAGAGTAAGCAACTTCCAAGCAGAGCCTCTACACCCATCCTGCTTCAAAGTTAAACTTTGAAGTAGGGCACTACTCCATTCCTGGGAATGGAGTAAGAACTTTGAAGCTGGGCTCCCTACTTCGAAGTTAACTTTGACGTAAGGGAAAAAAAAATGGGTATAGATTCTCTGCTGGCTACTTTGATGTAGTGCCTAACTTAGAAGTCAACTTCAAAGTTAGTGCCTAGTGTACATACACCCTCAGTGAAATTAAAAGGCAGCAGGTTTAAGGGAAGCAGAAGGAAGTATTTCTTCATGCACCACACTGTCAACCTGTGGAACCCCTTGCCAGAGGAGGTTGTGAAGGCCAAAATTACAACAAGGATGAAAAAGAAAGTAGATAAACTCAGGAAGGATGGAGTCTTCAATGACTATTAGCCAGCGTGGGCAAGGATGGTGTCCTTAGCATCTGTTTGCCAGAAGCTGGGAATGGGCGACAGGTGGATGGATCACAATGATTTCTGGATCTTTTTTCCCTCTGGGGCATCTGACATTGGCTCCTGTTGGAAGGCAAAATACTGAGCTAGAGGGACCTTTCTTCTGTCCCAGTTTGGCCTTCTTATGTTCTAGGAAACAACAGTGGTGATATAGAAGGAGCAGTAACAATAACCATTGTACTCAGTAGCCAGTACACCTGTCTATAGGGCAGAGGCAGAACCCTACTTAACAGGGCAGTCAGGAACACATACAAAGCTACACAGATACACCTGAGTATCTCGCTATTAATTTCGTAGTTGTCAATCCTGTAGTTGCCCCTCAGAATTAGTTCATCAGAAAGAGCCAATACCATTTGCATTATAATTTATTAGCAATGACTTAAAAAAACCTGGTAATAACTTTCAGTTTATGGTTATCCCTGTTAATGTATAAGAGTACAGTGAAGAGTGAGAGAGGAGCCATCCTGGAGGGATAGTCGAATGATTTAAGAGCCATTGAAGAGCCTTCACCTGCTCCCATTGAAGTCAGGGAAAATGTTGCCCTTGATTTAAGTGGTAATAGAATTAGGCCTTGAGACTGCCCCCTCTTGTGAGCAGGTATCTGACAGGAAGGGAGCTAAAGAGAGACATGTGGACAGCTGCGGTTTAGACACTCTATCCTTACGCATACCATCCTTTAAGCTGATGATTTAACAGTGGAATACGAGTCAGGCACTAATTATTCCGTCTTCCTTCATGAATATGACAGTAGCTCTGTTTACACTTAGGTCAGTGAAGGGAATACAGGGACATTCCACCTCCTAGCATGGGTATAAAGAGCAGTGTCAATGGTGACGTACTGCTTAGATGAGTGAAGACACTCCAAAACCTTAGGGTATTTACCATCTACAATTCTCTATGCCCAAGCAGAGCCAGAGAGTTGACCTCCCTGGTCCGGCACCCTCAGGCCTGTACAGTCCTGAACAAGGGAGTTTGCCAGACCGGGGAGGTCAATTCTGGCCCCCGTGCCACCAGCCCACCAGCCTGGCTCAGCTCCCTGCTGAGCCAAGGGCCTCCCAACTGGCTCCCCACCCCCCCAACACCACTGGTCCAGCTAGGATCTGGGCCACAGAAAGGCTGCTAACTGCTGACCCTGCTGCTGCATCAGCCCAACGGCCTCCCAGCCTGCCACTATGCTGCCATGCTGGGCTCCCAGCAGCTGGCCCTGCTGCCACACCAGCCTGCTGGGCTCCCAGCCACCCACCTTACTGACACGCCAGGCTCCCAGCTGCTGGCTTTGCTGCCGTGCTGGGCTCCTGGCTGCTACACCAGGCTGCTGGCCTCTCAGCTGCTGGCCCCACTGCTCCGCCAGCCCACCGGGCTCCCAGACACCGGTTCCACTGGCCTGCCAGACTCCTGTCCCCCGACCCCGCTGTTGTGCCAGCCTGCTGAGCTTCTGGCCACCAGTCCTAGCAGGACTGTCAGCCTCCCTGTCACTTGCCCAGCCAGGAGCTCAGCCACCCACGCCCTTGCTGCCAGCCCGGAGGGATTCCCAGCCACCTTCCCTTCCACAAGATTCTCTGGTCCAGGAAGGTCCGTGATCCTGCCAGACCACAAAAGTCGCTGGACAAGGGAGTCCCAGTTTTGAGAGATTCAACCTATACTCCTGTCTACAGTGCTACTTCTGACACCACTATGTGCCATTACCAGTGTGGATAAGTCCAAAGTGTTTGGGAACTAGCAAGGAACATCCAAATGTGCACCCCACCGAAGGGGATCATGATAAAAGTGACACATTTCCATCAGAGGCTTCAATATTCATTGGTGAAAACTCATCAACAGTCACCATAAGCAGCAGAATATGTCCCAGAATAGACCAGCCAGGAGCTATCACAGCATCAATAATCAATTAATGCTTGGAAACCCTACATCCATTAGGACAACCTAGGGCTTGAAGCTCCTATTTTCCTAATCTAAAGGCAGGTGCATGAAAATGAAGCTAACTAGACATAAATGCAAACAATTACTGTGTTTTACCCACAGTATCCCAATGGCACTTGGTATTTAAAGAGTTTAATTACATTTCGGCTTTTGGTACATTGCCTAGTCAGTCACCTGTGAAGTAAGCATCTGAGAGGTTTTGAACTCATTTCAGATACTCCACAGCAAAGATCGCCGAAGCATATGATGTGCGCTCTGTATTTTGATGAGCTGTGGTGTACAGTATGGAACTGGTTAGCTGTTCCGTAAGCAACATGCTTCCTCAGTGCTTGCATTTTACCTGCAGAATTCTAGTGGGCCACTCTGAAAAGGTCCTTCTACCCACTGAATTTTTGATAATTATATATATATATGGGAGAATTGCTTATATAGCAGTCACAATAAATTCTTCCATACCCCCTCGGGTCATCCTGAAGATGGCTAGATTTAAAACACAAGTTGAACCTTGCTAGTCCAGCTCACCTAGCAACTGACCAGACCGAACGAGATAATTTGCCCAACCACAGGAGGTCAATATTGTCTAGCACATTACCACCACTTCCACTGTTTACTGGGCTCTTAGAAGACATTCAGAGGCAAATTACAGCTAAATAACAGCACAGAACACTGAAAGTCAGGACTTGTGGCTGTAAGCAACCTTTATGGGACCACAGGAAATTTGGCTACATACATAAGTGGTCACCCGGTTGAGTAAAATCATGCTGTATTACGGATATTGCTGGATGAGAGAGTGCCAGACTAGAGAGGTTCAACCAGTATTGTGAGGTGCTCAGCTACAACAGTAATGGGGGCATATAAACATCTAAAATACACTGGGTTAGGCAGATGTAAAGATTTGAAGTCTATAAAGTTTTTGTGGATTTCTGAGAGTTACCAATGTACCATGTTAATTTAGGGCTCAATCCTGCAAGGAGCTAAGTGTTCTAGTTCTCCTTCAGCAAAGCACTAAAGCATGTGCTTAACTCTAAGCACACGAGTAGGCCTAAGGACATCAAAGCAAGTCTAGCTGGACATTGTCTGAACTAGAAGATCAATAGATTGGGCCAGATGTTCAGTTTGTGGAAGTATTGTTTGAACAACCTCAATGGAGCTCCACTGGTTTACACCAACTGAGGATCTGGCCTTTTTCTTTATTATAATTATTCTCTTATGATTGCCTGTGATCCGCATTCCTCCAAATAGCTTTTCTAACAGGCTTCTGTTCCAGAAGGTTGGTGGACATGATTTAAAAAGGTGCCTGGTAGAATCCAATTTCCACGACCACAGTTCAGTAATGCACCTGAGCAATTGGTTTCTCCTTAACCTGAACTGTTAGCCCTGTAATCTTCTATCTCACATCAAGTCACAAGAGGAGGGGCAAGAACCTTTCAGAAGGTTCTGATGCCATTCTTCTGCTAGGGTGGATCTCCAGGGGAAGAGTGGAGGAAGCCCAGGCCTGCCCTCTGCTCTGGACACTAGCCCAGGAACCCTAGATGGGAGGCAGCTGATGGGGCTTTCCCCAGCTCCACACAGCAGCCTTTGCCTGAGCCACTTCTCCCACCACTTCCCTCTAGAAGATTCGTCTGAGTTACCCATATGGAACTATTATGGCTGTCTCTGAAAATGGAGCAGGGAAGTGCAATTTCCCCATGCTTCTTCCCTGAACTGTCACATGGGAGGCAGCTGTCATTTGGCTGCAGGAACTGAGGAAAGAGCAGAGGAACTAGCAGGAATCAGAAATACAGAGACAAGGTGGGGTCATGGCCACACCCTGACCCCACCCTCCTGCACACCTTCATGAAAACCCTGGGTGGAGCACAAACAGCCCTAAACCACCTGAAGTAGACCAGTGCCTGGTGTGACAGTCCACAGGTGGCACACGACAAGAGCCTGATGGAATGCAAATATACTGGGAGCTGGGTCAGTGACTTTTTGTTCTCCATTTAAGATCATAGAGTGCAGCCCAGCAGCCAGGACAGGCAGCTGGGGCTTGTTAAGAATCAATCTGCAGCAAAAAGACTAATCAGACACCTGCTGTGAGTTGAGGCCTTCTGGATCACTATGAAAGGCTTCCCCGAAGGCAGAAAGAGGAAGGAGAGGAGGGATGGACCAGAAAGAGAGGCCAGAGGACTAAGATTTGGGAAGAGAGACGTGGCTCGGCCAGATAGAGTGGAAAGTACTAGAGGGAAGTGGTGGGAGAAGTGGCTCAGGGAAAGGCTGCTATGTGTGGAGCCGGGGAAAGCCCCATCAGCTGCTTCCCATCTAGGGTTCCTGGGCTAGTGTCCAGAGTAGAGGGAAGGCCTGGGCTCCCTCCACCCTTCCCCTGGAGATCCAACCTAGCAGAAGGATGGCATCAGAGCCTTCTGAAGGGTTCTTGCCCCTCCTCTTGTGACTTGCCTATGATGAGAATGGCTCATCTCATGGCCTTTGGAAAGACCCAAGACAGTGGAAGGACCATCACAAGTTTCTGAGGCACACACTAAAATATACCAAGAAGTGCAGAATCCCTCAACAGCCAACAAGGGACTTGTTACAGTGAGAAGCAATCCTGCCTTCCATATCCACCTTAACACCTTACAATCTGTGCCTCCCCCCTTATAATTGCTACAGTTTGGAACTCCTGATGAAATTCTAGTGCTGGTCATGAGACTCTGACCATCCCAAATGAGTCAATGAAATTTAAGGGGCATCTGCTATTCTTCCCCTTGTCTCCTAAACTCTTTGGTGGCAATGCCGGTACAGAACCCCTCTGGAAGTGGCCTGCTTTTTCATTGTGGGTGAACTGAGCTATACACACACGCGGGGCTAACTTGTAGCTGATGGATATCAGAATAGCAGCACTGTACCTGGTTGGACTCTAAAGTGATTTGGGATCTATTGCCGCTGCTTGATAGGTGCTCTATCACTGTAACCTGTGATTACTCACATCTTGTATCCGCAATCTGTTCCGCTTGATTCACCTGTCTTGTTCCCTGAGTCCAATCTCAGCAGTGTGCTTATCGGCACGAATGGTTGTGTGTTTAATCTGATCACCATTTATTTGCAGTGGTGCATGGGAAAAGCCTCTCGTGTCCCCAGTACTAGATAGTGAATTTGAGCTTGCTTGGCTTTGAAACAGAAATACTGTTCTCCTACAAGCCGGAAAAGATGGCAAGTGCATAAATGAGAGCAAGATGTTTATGGAAACTCAGAGCAGAGGTGCACAGAGTCAAGGGAAGTTCCTGAAACAACGTCAAGGAATTTCACTGATACAGGGTGAATTTTAAACCTTTTTCTCTGCCGTCTGCAAGATTCACTAGTACCAGCATCACTTTCATTCAGTGGGGCTGACAGCCATCGCAGGCCCAAAGGCAAGGTGGGAGAGGGGCCTGGCTTCCCTCCCCCATAAGGGGCGGGGACAATGGCAGAAGGAGGCATGGCTTACAGCAGTCAGCCCTGGCACCCACACACACGCTCCTTCACAGCCGCACATAAAGCGGCACCACAGCCCTGCTGGGGGGCTTCAGAGGGGCCCGCAGCTCCAGCCGACACTGCTATTTCAGCAGCAGTGGCCAGAGCTCTGGATCCATTGGAAATGACAGGCCCCGCGGCAACTGCCGCCTTCACCTGCCTGTCCCCACCCCGCCTGTGGACTGGCTTTCATTCTAATCCGGCAATGGGAAAAGAACACAAGGCAGGGTATGTTTTTATAAAGGATTAGTTTGGTGGCTATTTTTAGGTCAGTTGCCATTTAACTTTTTCATTGCCCTCCTACAAGGCCTCTTGCCTGCGGGTGGTTGAAACCACATTTATTTTCCCCTCTTTTATGGGCGGCATGCCCGGCCAATGATTCCCCAATAAGAGAGAAGACAGCCAGAGCACTTCTTAGAGACACACTTTGTGACACGCCATTTGTGCTTCTGCCACTCTTTTTAAAGGCACAAAGCAGGTGGAAAGGAACAGCCCAGACTTCCATGATGTCTTTCAAAACGATATTAAAAGTTCTGCTTTAGGCCAGAAACCGGCACAGGTGCTAAGATTGGCAGGCGAGCTCAGCTCCGCCCCTCCAGCCCCATGCAGCCAGGAGCATACTCAAAGGCATGCTGCCTGTGGATTAACAAAAGACCAGCTAATGCTACCAACCACCACCTGCACGGCTGGGTTTGGCCATGTCTCCACATGCCACTTCTTCCAGAAGAGGCAGCATGCTAATGAGCTAACCGGACGACGCTAATGAGGTGTGTGTGCAAATTTTCTGTGCCTCATTAGCATATTGGCATGTGGTTCAGAGTCCGGAAGATTTCGGGGAGGAAGGGGCTTTTGGAAGGAGGGTTGCCTTCCAGGAGAGCCCCGCAGGACATGCATCTGCACCTGTACTTCAGAGTCTGGAATAGCTTCTTCCAGACTCCAAACTACATGCTGATATGCTAATGAGGCGTGGAAAATTTGCATTCATGCCTCATTAGCATCTTCCAGTTAGCTCATTAGCATGCCGCTTCCAGAAGAAGCAACACATGCAGACACAGCCCGTGTTCCTAAGGCAGGTATTCATCCTTCTGACAGCCTCTCCTTCACAAAAATAAAGTTTGGTTCAACTTTTGAGCAACTCAGGTTCAAAAGTGACTCCAGGGCTGCCCCCAACCTCCACCCCAGAGTCTCAGAACCTCCCTGTTCAAGGGAAAAGTTTGCTTGAGAAAACTACTTCTGCATTCTAAACAATCATATCATGAGGTCTGGTATGGAGCTGGAATCTGCTGAGCTTTTTTTTCTCTGTTCTGTTTGGGAAGGAAGGAAATGTCTCAGAGGAACAAAGGGACAGGTCTCCTAGTTGTTCCCTTATGGGTCACCACGTCAAGTGAGGACAGGCGGACCACCGCAACAAAGGGCACATCTACAAACCGAGCCTAGAGACGAGCACGAGGGCACTGGGGGAAGCTTCCACTGATGCTAGCTCCTGACACCTCTGAAACACGGCGAAAACTGCCACATCATTTCGCAGAGCAAAGTAAGACCATCGGTCTCTGATGCTGTTGATCGTATAACCTAACCTGACTTCAAAATAAAATGAGCAGGGCTGGATGTGCTGATTCTGACTGGATTGTCACCACCACACATTTCACAGGGGTTTGCCACAGCTCACACAAGGTGACATCGACACCTCTGTGACATCTGAGTTATCTACAAGCTGTGGGATCTTTGGCGGGGTGAATTGAAACGTGGCACTGAGCAGACTGCAGAACCTGAGAATGTCAGATAAAGTGGAGTGTCTATTAATTTACACTGGTCTGGATGGTCATTGGGCTGGCGTATCATTTATCTTCGTGACATCCACCTTTCTGCTTGGTGACAAGCTGTTTCATTCTCATAAGGTGGCCTGAGGCACCCCTCCCCCCCACCATCATCAAGCCTGTCGTTGCTCAATACTTGCTCACTTTAGGTGTTTGGATTAACCCTTCATCCTTGTCCTAACTAAGCTGCTGCTGATGTTCCGATGGTGGCCAGGAGGGATGATAGCTGTGGAAACAGCCCTTCCGAGACCTGGAGAGTCCATATGAGTAGAATTTCAAGGCTCCTGGGCGTTGCATCAGAAGTAACATTTGCACACAACTGAGAGAGAAACTTGGAATTAGAAACTGTAACTGCACTGCAAAAAATAAAATGTACCGCAAAGCAACTTTTCTGCCGCAATAGTATCTAGTTAGGCTAATCTTTGTGGTGTGGTAGAGTCTTCAAATGAAATCTAAATAGAAATATATTTATTAAAAATGGCAAATGATAATTTCTGGGGTGAGT
Source organism: Carettochelys insculpta (assembly GCF_033958435.1). Taxonomy (NCBI): domain Eukaryota; kingdom Metazoa; phylum Chordata; order Testudines; family Carettochelyidae; genus Carettochelys; species Carettochelys insculpta. Next base: position 70,882,292 of record NC_134144.1, read on the forward strand.
CATCCATGAGAATGAAACTTGGGACCTCTGGGTCTAAAAGCACCAGACCCTCCTGTCCAAGTTCCAATTTGTAGGCAGTGACAGATTCAGAAACCGCTTTACATGGTCCATCCACTACTGGGACACATGGACACACTTGGCCATTGGGTTAGTCATTGCAAGTTGATCAGTGTAGTGGTTTTAATAAACTCTGGGAGCCACAAGTTCAAATCCTGCTGTCTAAAGTCATCAAGAAAAAATTAATTAGGTGACGTTTCACCTGCTCTCCATGTCAGCACAGCAAAAAACCAGCTTGCAGGTAACTTTCTGCTCAAGAGAAGCCCAGAAGCAGGCCTGCTGATGGCAGGGGGTGGGGCAAATGCATGGGGGGGCTGGTATTTCAAAGGGGCCTGGACCTCCTTCTCAGGGCTGGGGTTTGGCCAGAGGTCCAGGAAGTAATAAGAGCTGACTGCCCTTGACCACGCCTTTTCCACCTGAGGCTCCATCCCTTCGGGGGGTGTGGAGCTGAGCCTCTCCAAACCTTTCCCCTGCACCCATGGTGGGTATCTGCCCAACCTAAAACAAAGAGAAGCCTATAGCCCAGGACCAAGCCGTGTGGAGCACAAGCCCTGGTAGGATTCTACAGGACTTGATTCAAAGGCATCATGGTGGCTTCACAGGACACAGGATGGAAGAGTGGGAGGACAGCTGGTCAGGATAGCATTGACAGTGCTGCTTGGAACGAGCTACCACATCCCTAGTGCTTGTTACCAGCAGTCATTGTCAAAGCTTCCTGAATTTGTTACAATACAATCCACACTTCTGAGGTAGAGGGCTAGAAGGATAGCTGACTGGACGGTGGAGCAGAGGTTGTGAGTTACAGTCAATTCACTCACTTGATAGTGATTAAACATTACTGTGAGATGGGGGATCCAGTACCTACATGCCATGAGCGTTTGGGGCCCAGTTCTAACTGGCAAATGGCCACCTCAGAAAAGCCATTGTACCAAGTGGAGTCTAGAGCTACAAGCCAGTCAGAGGGAGCATGAATAGTCTGGAAGGGGTGGCGTGACGGCACCATTAATGGATCTATTGGCCATGTATTTGGTTGGGGTAAAACTAACTGAGGGCTCAGAATTTACCCTGTAGGCCCCAAGCTTCTGCAGACTCCAGCCAAGGGTGGTTCCCACCTCCGTCAGCCGAGGCAGGACAGAGTATGGCTCAGGGGCCCAGCTCTATTTAGGCCTTGCTTGGTCCTTGGTATTCCAGATGTGGGACACATCGTTCAAGCCCTGCCTGAATACATCTCCTCTGTAGACAATGGGATGTTATCTCACTGATGACAGGCAGAGCAGTGAAATATTGCCTGTCTGAGGCAAGTGTTGGATTAACTCCTAACCTTGCCTTTGCTGCTGTCACTATGAGAACTCTGAAGGCAGTCCCAGTCATGCCATTTCTTCACCCATCCAAGGCCCAGAAGGGCTACAGTAGATGTAAAACCTCTTTTTCTGACGGTTTATTGAGTGACAGCAAAGCGATTTGCCAAGCTGTTCAATTGAAACAAAGGCAGCAAAGGGACAGAGACTGGGCCTGAGAAGAGCTCGATGTAGCTGGAAAGTTGTCTCTTTCCCCAACAGAAGTTGGTCCAATAAAAGATATTTCATAGAATCCTAGGGCTGGAGAGAGCATCTCTCAACCCCTCAGCTGATGGCTGCCATGGAGGACCCCACAATTTTGAAGTAGCGGGACATTTCAACGTTGAAATAACACCCGGCGCGTGTAGACACGACGGGTGCTATTTCGATGTTGGGCTGGCTACTTCGAAGTAGCCAGCTAGTGTAGACACACCCTAGGTGTCACTGCAACACGTTATGCTTTCTAAGGAGTATTATGTGCACTAGCCCCATAGAGATGATGAACTCCAAATGGGCCACCTAGTGAGTTCCAGATAGTGCTGGAGTGGGTCTCTACCATGTGCCCTCCCGTTCTTGTACAATCTGATTTTAAAGGCCCACCAGTCATACAAATGTAACTCTCTCTCCCTCCTTAAAAGGAGAAATTAATTCTGGTCTCTTACAAGAAGAAAAATCTTGCAGCATCCATCTGGGATTCCTTTATACTAGTGTCTTCTGCTGAGACTAAAGAAGCATTTTCTGCCAGGCCAACGTCCCATCTCTCAGTCCTTTGAGACTTCTCCACTTTGGGGCAGTATGAACCAAAGCTCAGGAAAGTGAGTGACCTACCAATTCTGAATTGATTGGTCGTAGTCGGTATTGGGAAAGGATTAAAAGATCAGAGACTGGTTTCATGCTTAGTTTGCATAACCCTTGCACCACAGAACCTTCTGTCTGAAGAGGAAAGGGAAAGAGATTGGTGACGAGAACCTAACTGGGGCTAGTAAATTAATCTGGATAATCTATTGTTTTAACCCTCAAATGACAGAAAACTTCAGCCTTGAATCAAAGAGGAGGGGAACTATGTATGTGTTACCTTGCAGAGGGGTGGGGTAGCATTGCTTCACACCAAACATTTGACAATCATCACACAGCTTCCTTCCAAACCCTGAAATACGCCTTCAAATCCTGACTTTGAAAAAAAATGCAGGTTCTTGTTCATTTGCTATCTAGGGTTTGAGCCTGTAGGAGGCATGGCCTCTTGGTTTCTTTTAAATGGAAGCTGAGATTCTCTTGACAGCAAAAAAAAAACTGAAGCTTTCGTAGCAACAGCAAACACTGCAAGACCTGCCAGAAAATCATGAGTTCTGACCACATGGCAGCGTGTGTGTTTGTAGGTGCACTCTGTTTACAGGCCTAGCTATTTTAATGATGACCTGTATTTTGTACCAGGACGTGCATAACATTCATCACAGCTCTTCTGTGCCATGTTCTTGTCAGGTCTTCCCTCCTATTAGCTCTTCAGGGAGGAGCCAGATTCAGCAGCAGATGGCTTTAGTGACTCCCTGGGTGGCATTCTTCCGCCTGCATGGGATCAATACCCAAACATGATGCTATGGGGCACTGTACTGCCAGAGACCCCTGCTGTCCAATGGGACTTAGGGCTTGTCTACACGCGGAAGTTACTACACAAGCCAGCATGTGACGCTCTGGCATGCTAGCTTGCCTATATTCATGTCCCACGTGGATGCTGCTCAAGAGTCCCAGAGTGCACTTGGCTATTACTTGTTAAGTGTAGTACAGGCATGTATAGCCAAACTGCAGCTCATGAGCCTCAGGTGGCTCTTTTACAGTTAAAGTCTGGCTTGCAGACCATCCACCACTGCCCTATTCTCCACTTACGATGCTGTGGCAGGGGGGTATGAGGGACTTCTCCCTGTGGCAGGCAGAGTTTAGTCCCATGCCCCAGCAGGCATTGCTCCACTAAAAAATCCTCTGCTGCGTGACCCTTGCCAGTTAAAGCAGGCGATGTTCCAAATGGAGCTGTGGGAAGAGGCAGAGTGTTTGAATTGTTTATACTCCCCTCATTTCCTTGTGTGGGGGTTTGTTTTCGGCTTACTGCAGTTAATTGGAATGAATTTTAATGAGTTCCTGGGGCTTGGCCGGGAAGAAATCTTAATAAATCCCATAGGACGGCTCCAAATGTATTTTAGAAAAGAGAGAAATGGCTTTATCAATGGATTAGTCCATTTCAGGAGCAAAACCTAGTGACGTGCAATACAGTATGAAGCTAACACAAGAGATTCCTCTATAGGAAGCGATCTGAGGAAACGTACAGATGTAAGAGGTTGGATCACCTTGTGATAGGACAAAAATAAGATCTACATCTACATTTCCCAGGCTGTTGGGATAGTCACACCCAGCGCTGGAGGGTATTACTAGCAGAGGGAGAGTGCCCAAGTGAGAGCATCCGGTGTTTTGTGATATGCAGAAATCTGACTTCCATTTCATACCACAGCTCCTACTGGCTTACTGAGAAGAGCAGGGTTCTTCGAAACCCCTGTTGTAGTGGGCACTTAGGTGTACAGCAAGCTGAGGAAAAAAGGAAGCAGCCGTTATGGATCTTGACTTCTAAGGATGGCATGCAGCCTTCAAAGTGTAGCAGGAAGAAGTATTAAGCCTTTCTCACAGCATATTATATTATCTCCAATTTACAGATGGGGAAACTGAGGCATAGAGAGGGAGGTGATGTACCAGATGCCACCCAGCAGGCCAGTGTCACCACTGGAAATAGTCTGTGCGTCCTGAGCCCTGGTCCAGTAGGCTCCTAACCACTTGGCAGGCAGGGCACAGAGGGACATTTCTATCCATTTATGGTAAAGCCAGTGCCTGAGGACCCAACAAAGATAGGAACACAGGCAGGGATAGACTGGGTCAGAGCAGTGTTCCTGAGCTGTAAGAGTTCCTGTGAGGCCACCTGTGAGAGACTCAGGTGCTGTCCAGCTGATTAGCAGAGCACCCCCCCCAACTACCCACATGTGTTTCTACTGGTGGTGCACATCCGCCTGTGCTGCAGTGCACATAAAACTTACTCCACACATGGATGGAAAAAAATTAAAGGGAACCCTAGTTAAGAGCCATGGGCCAGCTAACCCACCAGCCTGTCTCCCATCAGCCCAGCTCCAGATGTTTCAAAGGACGGTGTAACAACCCCAAAGCTGTCGTACGGGTCATAACCTGCCCCCTCCCAGGCAGATCTCAGTCTAGTCGCAGACAGTAGATGTAGCTACACAACAAGCAACAGCATCAACAGACTCGTGTGGATGGAGCTGAGAAGTTGCCCTGACCCTGAGGACCAGCACCAGCTGCAACGTCTACGCAGCTGTTCTCAGCACTGTAAAACTTTGTCTGACTCCAGTAACCAGGCACCTATAGTGCTAGGCCCTGTGCAAAGACAGAGTATAAGACAGTCTCTGCCCCGAAGACCTCACAGTCTGATCTTTACACCATCCCATCCAGGTCCCAGCAGAAGAGGCTTCTGTGGCAGTAGAGCAAGCCACAGACCCATCCCTCGCAATGCATTCCCCAGCCAGCGGCAGAGGCTTGTATCAGGACTCACTGGGCCTCACCATTTATCTAGGGGGAGCCAAACTGCAGCTCGCAAGCCCAGTGCGGCCCCATTCTCCAGTTCCCAGGCTGTACGGGAGCTTGGGCCTTCTGCCGGTAGGAAGAGACCTCTCAGGTCTACAGCACAACGGGATGTTTTTGCTGGGCATGTGGCAGGAGTGGAGGTGCAGCCCTGGGATCTCTGAGACTCCCCTCCCTGCTGCAGAGCTGAAGCCCCAAGCCCTGGCAGGTGTGGCCTGCAAAGCTGAAGCTCTACAACCCTCTTCCCATTGGACAGAAGCACCTAGTCCAAACAACCTACTGCAGAGCCAGGCCCGCCAATGGGGCGGGGCAAAGGGGGTAGTTGCTCCAGGCCCCTTGGAAACACCACTGCAGCACTGCTTTGCACAGCTCTGAGGGGGGCCCACTCCCATGAGCTGAGCAGCGCTAAGGACAAACTGCCCTAGGCCCCACCCCGTCCGACCGTGGGCCTGCGCAGAGAAGGGTCCTGCTCCCATCAGCCCCACTATAAAGCATTCAAGCCCCAGGCCCTGACTCAGGCACCCTGGCTCTCAACCTTTGGAAGCTTGCCATGTGTAGCTCACAGGGTCCATAAATTCAGCCGCTCCTCCACTATACAAACTAAAACTCCATGGTATTGCTGCGTGACTTATCCTCTGGGTGGCCGAGCTTCTCGGTTTGGGAAAGACACGCACAAAAACCCCAAGTAGGAATGGAGGTGAAGCATCTCTTAAGGTTAGGTGCCGCTCCGAGGCATCAGAACCCAAGGTCTCCTTGGGCTTCACTAGTTTGCACGTTCTCCAGTTGCAGAGAACTGGAGGTTCAGGCTAGTATTTACCATCATGATCATCTTTCATTTTTTCCCAGGGTGTTCAGCAGGCCTCATCCACCTTGATGTGTCCCTAGCAGGGGTGAAGGAACCACAGGTGTGTTTTGTAGTCTGTGTTTCAGCTAAAAGGCTGATGGCCTTAGCCTCAGTTTCACCTTTTCCCATCTGACTTTCATTACCTAGAATAAGAGGGCTAGTCAACCTGAACAGAAAGTAATTAAGGGAGCTTTGAAGGAAAAAATGAAAAGTATTCTCTCTTCCAACATGTAATTGTGCAAAGATAACACAAAATGCAAATGACTACTAGATATGCTGATGTGGCTCTTTTATCACCACTTTGAAAGTCAGTAGCTACAAAGAGCTAATATTTGTAATCTGCAGACACAGGAGCATCAGGAAAGAATGCAATTTCACATCTGCCAAAGCCACATCCTGTCTTTATCACACATTAGCCAAAGGAAGCTTAAATGAGCTTACCGCACAGACCCAAAGTAACCAACCCATCCAGGATGGAGAATAGACATTCTGCATTCACATCTCCACTTTGGATTCTGCACATCAAAAAAATGCATCTCTTTTGTCATTTGACTGTGAGATCAAAAAGCAACAGCTGCATAGGCCATGGGCAAGACTGAAATTCTTGGCTGCATGGTCAGAAGGGTGAAACTGGAGGTTTCAGGCTCCTGCGGGCATCAGTGTGCTCTTTGGCATGCTCAGACACCGTGGTGAGGAGAGCTACCTCTGGATGGACACGTGTGTTCATCTATTATTTATTAATGAGAGGAAACAGTAAAGAGAAGGCTGGACTGCATATGCTGGGCATAGCCATGAGATTTTGGGGCCTCGATGCATCAGAGGTTCTGGAATAGCCTTTCAGTAGGCACACTGGGGCTGAGTAAACTGGCTAGTTTTGTGATGAAGGTAGGTAAATTTATGAAGGGGATAATATGAGAGGGTTGTCTGGAATAGGAAGGGGCTGGGCTCAGTGATCCAAGGGGTCCTTTCCAGTCCTATGTTCTCCTGATATAACTGTTTGGAGTAACTGGTGGAAGATCTACTAATGGACCTACGGACAGAAAACAGGATTAGCACTGTGACTGGTGGCTTGCGGATTTAAGGAAACTCTAGTTAAAATTTGTAATCAGATGATATTGAAACCCACAGAAGTTACATGCGCTGAGTTGATAGGCCCCAGCTAGAAAGGAAGCAGGGGAATATAAGAACATAAGAGCCACCACACTGGGTCAGACCAAAGGTCCATCTTGCCCAGTATCCTGTCTTCTGACAGTGGCCAATGACAGATGTCCCAGAGGAGTGAACGGAACAAGTTATCATGAAGTGATCCCTTCCCTGTCAGCCATTCCCAGCTTTTAAAAAGCAGAGGCTAGGGACACCATTCCTACCCATCCTGACTAATAGCCATCAATGGACCCATCCTGCAGGAATTTATCTAATTCTTTTTGAACCCTGTTAAAGTCCTGGTCTTCACAACAGCCGCTGGCAAGGAGTTCCACAGATTGACTGTAAGTTGCACAAAGAGGCACCTTGGGATCAAGTAGAAGAGGGGCCAAAGAAGGCAGAGGTTTGGTTTGGAAAAACCTAAACTAGGGACAATTCAGACTTGTATAGCATTTTGTCAAAACTGCAGAATGTCAGGGACAGATGAAAGGTTCCACCCACAGCCCATCCAGCTCTCCTAGACTATTAGGAGCCCACAATTAGATCACTAAGACAATGAACCATCATGTTGAGTGGAGCAGAGACAAGGTGAAAAGAGGAGGACAATATGAGATCAGCAAGCTGAGAGTCTTCGTAGCCCCTACACATGTACCCTTGGAATGATTTTTGCATGCTAAGCTAAGTAACTTTCCCCATAAAAGTAGGAAACTTGTACTTCCCCCCTGGTTTACTAGTCCCTGGGAAGAGCTGAGGTCTAATTTTAAAGACTTCCTCCCATTAAGCATCATGGCAAAACGATTCAAAGCGTAAGCTCTCAGACATTTACAGTCGGTTCATGGAACTAAGCTTTAAGAGGGATTTGCTTTCCCTCCCAGAAGCTGGCGTCTTGCCATGGGCATTAGCAGGGAAAATGGAGCTTTCCCTTTGGTAGCAGAGGAGGGCTGGTGTTTGCAAATCAGTTATGTTAGCCTGGCCTTTCTGTAAACGGTCCTGCAGTATCGCCGTGCCGGCGGGACTCGTAAACTCCTCACACTGCTGCAGACCTAATGAGAAGAAGGTGCCCTGTGGGCAAAGGCTGGCAGAGGAGAAGGGAGGGTGAAGAACAGGCAATTAAAAATACAACACGGTTCTGAATTTCTGGTTTATTTAACTGCATGAAACCGCACTTTGTTAACGGGCTGATTTATTACAGCTCGTTATTTACGAGGCAGTGTCCAAACAGGCACAGCTGGAACAAACACAGAGCCCTTTCACTTTGTTCTTGCAGTCGCACCTGGAAGCCATCCCGTTCAGGGCCCCCTCACAGCAGGTGCTGTGGTCAAGGATGAGCAGAGTCAGTCCCTGGGCAACCCAGGGAGTGCTGCGGGCCTGCAGAGGGCGGCATGGCTGCATGCACCTCCAGTCTGGCCACGCAAGGCAGCTGACCACCTCTCAGTTCAGCACCAGCAGTTCCTCTACAGCTGCAATCCTCCCTGTGCCGGCTGCTCCAGCCCTGTTCCCGTCCTGCTTCAGCCCTGCTCCTCCTCTGCCTCCAGCCTTGCTCCCCATCCTTGCTCTTGTAGCATCCTAGCTCCTGGTTCCAGCTGCCTTACCTTGGTTCTCGACTCTGGTTCTGAGTCATGTGCTGCGGGGGCCTGATCCCTTGGCATGGCTACTACTTCCTCACTCCCACCCTGCCCCTGGGACCGGATCTCAGGTTGCTGACTTTCCACTCACACAAAACCGAACACCCTGGCCCCACCCCTTCCTCAAAGCCACACCCCTGTCCTGCCCCTTTTCTGAGGCCCCACCCCTCCACTCGCTTCTGATCCCCTCCCTCCCTCCATGGCCTGCTCCCCCAACACCCTCATTCACTTTCCCTGGGCTGGGGTAGGGTGTGAAAGAATGTGTAGGCTCTGGGGATGATGGACTTCAGGTACAGAAGGGGGCAGAGGGCTGGAACAGGGGGCTGGGGGGAGTGGGCTCCAGATGGGGTGTGGGCCCTGAGATAGGACCAGGGCTAAGAGGCTTAGGGGGCAGGAGTAGCTCAGAGCTGGGGGCAGGGGCTCATGGCTGGGGCGGGGAGTTGGAGGTCAGGCTCTGGGAGGAAGGGAGGGTGCAGGAAGGGGGTCTGACCTGTGGCAGGGGGTTGGGTACAAGTGGGGGGTTCAGGCTCTAGCCTGGCCATGCTTACCTCAGGTGGCTCCTAGTCCTAGTCAGCAGCACGGCAAGGCTACGGCAGGGTCCCTGCCTGCCCAGGCTCTGAACTGCTCCTGGAGGCAGCCATGATGTCCAGCCCCTAGCGTGAGGCATGGCCAGGTGGCTCTGCAGGGTACCTACCTGCATCCCTGGGTGTTATGCCCCCAGCTCCCATGGTCTGTGGTCCTGGGCAGTGTGCCTCTAATTTTTTCCATCCATGGTCAGAATAAATTTTGTTCTGTGCACCAAGGCATGTGCGGATGTGTACCACTAATAGAAACACAGGCTGCCCGCTGTGGGTGGCTGTGGACGCTCTGCTAATCAGCTGAGCAGCAGCAGCATCTCTCCTGGGCAGCCACCCAGGCGCTCAGCTTACAGGGAACACAGGTCCCAGGCCATGGGCACTACAAAACCAGTGCCTGTGAACAGGGACAGCGGTACACCTTCCCTGATTACATATATGGGCCCACAGCCCACAGTGTCATGCCAGCCATTTCCGGGTGCCGCACAGAGCCAAGGCCAGACAGGGACGCTGCCTTCGCCACACTGCACCATCAGCCGGGCGCTTAACGGCTCAGTTAGTAGTGCTGATCAGAGCTGACAGGTCCTCTTTTGGCTGGGCACACCACTTGAACACCAGATGCCTGCCAGCTCTAAGTGGCTTTACCTTCTGGAGTCTGCTGCGACCGCTGGGATTGACTCTTGCTCTGATCACCAGGGCTAACTGCCCACCGATTAGTCCAGGCCCAGCGTAAAGGACCAGGCCTCTCTCAGAGGCAGAACCTGCAGCTTACTGGGAGCTGTGCAACCACCGGAAGCTGTCACTTAACTTTCCCGGGGCCTTTCCTAGTCCTGTTCGCAGGCCGGGGTTCTGAAGGGTGCAGCTGCTGCACACTGGGCCCAGAGGCAGTTAATGTGCAGACAGACAGCCTCCAGCACAGGTTCTCAGCCTTTTCCTTTAAGAGCCCCAGCCCCAACATACTGTCAAAACTCTAGGAAAGTTTTGCAGCCCCTGGTTTCAGCAACCAGGTGGAGGGGGAGCTTTGAGCCATCTGCCCTGCAGAGTGCTGAGGCTCTGGGCTTAGACTCACAGGGGTGTCAGAGCTCTGCATGCCGACCCTCAGCCTCACAGCTCTGGCTTCGGCCCCGAAGGGGTGCAGAGCTCACGATTTTAGCCCCTGAGGGAGCACTGGAGGTAGGGGCTCCACACGGTTCCACTGCTGGTTTCAGCCTCATGCAAGCACTGAGGCAAACTTCAGCCATGGGATCTCCCAGCCTTCTGACCCTGACTTGTAACTCCCACCCAGGGAGTCCCACACCCCCGGGGTTGAGAACACCTTGCCTGGAGCATATGGGAGTGAGCCATGTCTGCCTCCTTCAGGGCCTTTTCTCTCTTTCTATTGTGTGTGATAGTTATCAGTGCTAACAAATGAAGTAGACTTAGCATTGCCACCGTCCAGCAAGGGTATCTATACTTTCATCTAACTTCTGAGCGTGGGCGCTGTGAACATAACAAACCCCAGTCCCACGGTGCATTCGGGTTCATTAAAGACAGATGTAGGGCATGAATGTGAGAGGCAGCAGGAGAGAAGGATGAAATGGAAGGCACTGATAAGTGTAGCAAGATCACACTGTTCCATAGAGTAACAATGAGCACGACTTGACAATTCAAAATCATTTCCGCAATGAAATATTTGTTTTAAAATTCCCTTGAAAAGGAAAAGCCCTGGGCTCCTTCCATGTCAGAGAAGAGCCACAAGGATGCTTAAAGGATTAGAAAATATAGAAAGTGGGACTGAGGTCTTTGAGCCCAAGAAAAGGCTAAGGGGTGATTTGATTGTAATTGTTAAGTATTGGCCAGGGGAGCAAATCCACTACATATTTTAGAAACTTCTTGTGTGTCTGTCTGTCCATGAATCAGGTTGTTCAAGAACTCCTCCTAAACTGTAAGCACTACAGGAACCAAACTTGGTATGCAGCTTTCTCTGATCACAGCTTACAGCAAGGTCAGGGACTGGTTGTGCCAGGACAATGGGAAGTGCCTGGAATGCTATTATTTCCCATAAAATGGAAAGCGAGGGGTCTGGTAGGAAGGACAGTTATACCATAAAAAGACCACAGGGGGGAAGCAAGGGGCCAGAGATGGGGACCAGGACAGCTATAACTCCATTGAGCCAACAGGGAGGGAGAAAGAGACAGTTATCCACTATGTATCTGACAAAGCTTGTTTATCTGTCCGTCTGTCTGTCCCCAGCCAGTGGTCATGCACCCCTCCCCTGGCTGTGCCTGCTGCAGCAGCATTGAAGAGATACATCTTGCCTGGCCCCATCTGGTGAGATGAGAGAGGGCTGGGGTTTTCTTCTCTCTCCAGCGCAGCCTGCCTACTGAATCCCTCCTCCCCAGCCCCACCCCACAGCCATGATTTAAATGAAGAAAACCAATACTTCTCTGAGCTACTTACCCAAGTGACACCAGGCACATTTTCTAGTGTTTAATAATGGGCTTGTCAGTCTCGCACAGACAAATCTAATGCATACAACAACCAAGACAAAATCCAACCAGAAACAAGATGCCATTTTTTTGGTGGTCAAGAGTAATTAGCCATTTGCCCAGGATCTTCATGGCTTCTCCATCACAGACCATTTTTCAATCAAGAGAGGATGTTTTTTCCTACAAGATTCGCTCTAGGGGTTATTTGGGAGCCATTTCTTTGCCTGGGTTGCACAGCAAGTTGGACGGGATGATCACTATGTCTGTTTTCGCCTTGGAATGTGCGACTCAATGAACAGCATCTCCTGTCCTCCTCCACATCCCACCAGAAAATAGCATCTCTGGCCAACAGGCCGGGGGGTATGTTAATTATTTGATACATTTGTTTATCCCCCTTTCTACGCAAACTCACCCCAGCTCCATCTATATCCTGCACCATCCACAACTTGAGGCTATGTATACACTAGGCACAGTAAGTCAATCACAGATGCGCCATTCTAGCTATGGCAACTGCATAGCTAAAAATCAACATATTTGCACTCCACTAACTTGTCTGTCTATACAAGGAAAGGTCAAACAGGAGAGTTTCTCCCTTCAACCTCTCTTACTCCTTGCATCTCATGAGTACAGGGGTCAACTGCAACCTGAGAGCTTGATTTCACACGTCCTGACCAGACGCATGAAATCAAACCCTGGAAGATCAAACCTGAGCATGTTGATCTTCAGTAGTAGTGTAGAGAAGCCCTGAGAAATATAAGTGATCCTTCTAACTTGCTTGGGCAATGAAACCCCTTCCGACCTTCTAGAGCTGGACTGGCATGGGTCGCTCCCTCTTTACTGATTTCCTGGGCAAAACTCTCATTAACTTCAAGAGAAACCTTTGGAATGAGAGCTGTGGCCTCTGCCAACAATGTTCTACATGACCTTGGACAAAAACTATAGGGTTAAACTCATCTCTGTACAGAGAGCCACTGTCAGACTGATGCACCAATCCTAGAAGGCTTATATGGTGCAGAGGCCTATTGTTATTTATTATTGCTTTGTATTATGATAGCACGTAGAAGCCCTAGTGACCGTCTTGGACACTGCTGTACTAGGTGCTGTACAGATACAGAGGAGCCCAGGAGCTGGCCCTCAGTAGAGAGGTGAGTTCCACCCTATAGCACCACTTATACTTTGTTTTCCCATTCTATATAGTGGTCCCCTTCAGGGAGCTCTGTTAATTCACATTTGAAAAGCAATCTGAGCTTTTTAGATGGAAGGTACCAAATATTACTTTTCAAAAGTTGGAAAATGCCTTTTTTTTTCCTGCGCATAAACTCCCCTTGGCATCAGCTAAATATTTAACCATCTCAGGGTATCTTATCTGCTCCTTGCAGCTCTCCTGTAAATTGCTTCACCGCTGGGGTTCTGGCAGCTCCCCACCATTCCTACTTTCTTATCACTTTGGCTAGTTTTATTTTCAGTAGAATGATTGGTGTGGCCATCCAAGAGCTCAAAGCACCAGCACCCCTGAGGATCTGCCCAGCTCTCTGTTGGGTGGAATATTTTCAGGCAAACACCTATTCAAAGGAAAGACTTTTCTTTCATTATAAAGCATGAAGACAAAAACAGGCTGCTGGAAAGTGCCATAACTTTTCCGACACATTGTAACTTTGGTACCAGAGATATCTGTGTCCTCCCCAATGTGGTTCAACCAGCAAATACAGCTGGGATGGGGGGGGAGAATAAACCTCTGTGCATCAAATAGCAACGGGCAATTATTCAACTGCTAATTTCTATAAATGGAAAAGAGCTTTGATTCCAAACAAACGGAACGGAGCTCTCTGCTGCTGGCCTTCTGAATGCATCGGGGCCATTGTTCCTTTAACTTTAAAGGAGTTGTTTTATCTCAGCACCCCAGCAGAAGCATGGAGGAGCCATGTCAAATGAGAAATAAAGATGAGCAATGCCTATAAAAGAGAGATATCATGAGAATCTGCCATTCGGGAATAATGAAAGGCTCAAGCAGCCTGAGCTGATTGTGCAACCGACGAGAGGCCTGTCAGCTTTGATAACAATGGCAGCCATCAATTCCTGTAGAAATGGCAACCGCGTGAATTGAAAATTCTGAAGCACCATTTAGGGTTGAAATGAGATTTTCTCCAGCGTGCATTTGTCTGTGTGTTCCCACTCACTTGAAAAGCACCAGCCAGATCAGAAGGAAAGTGAACTAGTCAGGGTGGTGGATTTATTTTTTTTATCCCATCCAAAGCAGTTTGAAAATGGCAAGTGCTTTCAGAAAACAACAGCAAGCTTCCAATCCACAGCAGGGCAATGTCAAACGTGTACCAGAGGGGGAGCCATGTTAGGCTGTATCCACAAAAACAACGAGAAGTCCTCTAGAGCCTTGTAGGCTAACAGAATTTTCGGAGCATAAGCTTTTGTGGTCAAAGACCCGCTTCGTCAGATGCATGTCATCATCTTAATGCTCTAAAAAAATCAGTTAATCTTTAAGGTGTCACAGGACTTCTTGTTGTTTTTGTAAAACCTGAATGGTGTTGTCTTTGCATTACCTTGGAAAACACTGCCCATCAGGAGAGGAGCTCGGTGGGTTAAAGTGATACCAAACCCCAATTTTACTGTCAGATTAAAAAAAGAGGGGGAAAACAGCTTTATGAATTTGTCTCCTCTTTTTTTTTTCCACTGGTGACCTTTCCTACCTATGTCTCTGCATTTGGTAGGTGGTTACTCCTGTACTGTGCATCTTGGGACACCTGAAATAGCTCCTTAAATAGCTAACCACTGACATAGAGGTTGGATCTCCCAGTTCCAGCACCCTCGGGACCTGACGGGTCCTAAACAAGGGGATTTCCTGGTCCAGAGGAGGTCCCCACTTCTGCCCTGATTGCAGCACCTTCTGGCCCCGCTACTTCCTCCCATGGCCTGAATGCAGCACAACCCCTAGCCCCCAGCTACACTGCCAGTGGCCCTGGCTCTGACTCGGGCCACAGCCCCACTGCAGAGGGTTCCATCCCTGGCTGCAGCTATGCGGCCACCACTGAAGACTCCAGCCTTAGCCATGGTCTGTTGCCACAACCAAGAGCTCAAGCCCTGGTCATGACTCCACGGCCCCCTCTGATGCTGCTGCCAAGGACAACTCTGCTGCCACAGGCTCCATCCTGGAGTTCTCTGGTGCAGGAACATCCGTGGTCCTGCCAGACAATCCCAAGCCCTGTTTTTGCATCCAGTTCTGGGCCTACCCATATAGAAAGGATGTGGATGCATTGGAGATGGTCCAGTGGAAGGCAACCAGAATGATTAGGGGGCTGGAGCACATAACCTACGAGGAGAAGCTGAGGGATTTGGGATTAGTTTGCAGAATAGAAGTGTGAAAGGTGATTTGATAGCAGCTTTCCACTTCCTGAAGAGGATGAAGGAGAGGTTGTTCTCCTTGGTGACGGATGACAGAACGAGGAGCAATGATCTCAAGTTACAGTGGGAGAGGTTTAGATTGGATATTAGGGAAAACTTTCACTATGAGGGTGGTGAAGCACTGGAACAGTTTACCTAGAGAGATGATAGAATCTCCACCCCTAGAGGTTTTTAAGTCCTGGATTAACAAAGTCCTGGCTGGGATGATTTAGTTGAGGTTGATCCTACTTTAGGCAGGGGGCTGGACTAGATGACCTCCTGAGGTCCCTTCCAGCCCTAGGATTCTATGATTCTATGACCATGGATGTTTCTGGACCAGAACATACCAGTTTGTAGAAGTACAACCTGTAATCCAATATTGCAATGTTTAAAGAAGGCAAAAAAACAACACAACACAGGTGCAAGGCAGGTAAGAAAGGAAGAGATGGAATGCCCCGTTGTTTAAGACAAGGAGACAAGTCAATGCTGAACAAATCCCTGAATATGGACCAGTTCTTTACTGACTGGAGGAGGACAGGTGACTAAATAGATCTTTTCTGACAAGTATCAGAGGGATAGCCATGTTAGTCTGTATCCACAAAAACAACGAGAAATCCTGTGGCACTTTATAAACTAACAGATTTATTGGAGCATAAGACCCACTTTGCATCTGACAAAGTGGGTCTTTGCCCACGGAAGCTTGTGCTCCAATAAATCTGTTAGATCTTTTCTGTCTGACCCGAATTTTAACATTTATATCCAGCTTTTTTACTTACAAACACGTTTTGCTCCCAAATGGGTATTTTTTTCTTTTCTATTTCTAAGCATCTTAGCTTGTTTTTTGCTCCTTGCAAAAAATATGTTTTGAGTCAACATCACCAGCGTAGGGTTGGAAGGACATAGCAGCACAGGCCAATAAGATTTACTTAGGAATCAGAAGTGGATGTAGAGAATGGTTCTGTTCCCTGCAGAGAACAAAAATAAGTAAACAAACAAAACACACACAAAGTTTGGCTCAGGACCAGACGTTCTTCAGAGGTGAAACACAACCAGGTCTTTATAGCAATAGGGTTGACTGTTCCAAATGTTCCCTTCAGCCTCTTCTGCTCTTTTCAAAGGTGGCAGGATCATAAGCAAATGTGATGGAAGTCCAGCCTACATGCATCTATCCCACCTGGATAAATCATGGGAGAATTCTCTCTTCCTTCTGATTCAGAGCATCATTGTAACTATAGCCTCACTAACCAGCCAGGCAATGCAGCGGGCTGTCTGCCGTGGGTATAACAGGGTCTGTGCCTAAAGTTTGAGCTTCTTTTCCAAACATTCGGAGCCCACTGAACACCACAGTGGGTGCTGCAGAGATGTGTTTAATTCACCAAGGCTGAAATTCACTGCTGTACAGGCAAGGTTTCTGCATCACTCCTGCTCAAGTTGGAGAATATAAATGGTGCATAGTCATGTCATTGGCCCTCTGCATGTAAGAAATATCACGCACAGTGCACAGCCATTGTGTAAAAATGTGCCAGGAATATAGAACTTTTACCATTAACTCCTAAGCAACAACTTCTACCACCAGTACAATCAGATGGTCACATTCAATACAAACAGCAAAACTCCCCTTGACTTCAAGGAGACCAATAGTTAGCTCTCATGGTCCCCTCTTAGCAGAACTAGCTAGCAGCGTTTGTGAACACAAGTAAGGCTGGGTCTACGCTTGCCACAGAACATTGAACACTTAGGTTTGATCTCCCAGGGTGCCGTTCTGCTCATGCACGAAACGGTGCATTCCAGGGTCAGTGTTGACCCTGGAACTCCTTGAGAGCCAGGAGGATTAAGGAATGCCAGTGGGAGGAACACTTCCATCAGCATTGTGCAATGAGGACAGGGATGAATATGGACAGCTGCAAAATAGATTTTTGGTGCACAATTGGCATACCTAAAATTGCTGTGCAGCTGTCGATATTCAAGTTAAGTGTAGACTCAGCCTCAGGCCAATCCATGTCTATTTGTTGTGCTTCCTGCAAATGAAAAGCAGCAAGGCGTCCTTTCCCCTCTAAAAAACATTTTCACTCTGACCCAGTTCCTGCAGCTCTTCCTTAAGAAATGGTCCTATTGACATTCAATGCAAATAGAATGAAGTCCAAACCAAAATGCTTTCAAATGGCCAATTTCACACTGCTAAAAACCCAATTAGCCAGATCAAGCCAGGAGGATGAATTTAATCAGAAAAATGCAAGTGATAATTGGGGCTTGTTTAACAACACCTTATTAGATGTCCCAAGAGCCACAATCTCTTAATCATGGAAGAAGGGCTTAAAAATTTAAAAAATAAAAATGTAAAAAACCATAAGTGAAGGTGGAGGTAGATAGATAGGAAGGAGAGATTGATAGTAATGAATAGGAAACCAAAATTAGGAATGATAGACAATTGATAAGGGAAGAAAAGGGACATGACTGTAATATAAAATTTGATATTAGTTATATGTAATTTAGGATAATGTTGTGATAGCTTAAAAGCATTAGGCAAATTGTGTGTATTTGCCTGTATCCGTATCTGATGTTAAAGCAAGAACAGGCCCTTATGATTATTATTTGACCTCACACTTAAGAGGAATATTGTGGAAGAGTATGTTGGGTGTGTTAAAACTCACTTGATGTTTTGTTTAAATGCTTATATTGTCTGTATGTTAATAAAAGCCCCCTGTGGTGTGAATGAGGAATATATGTAATAAGTGCAAGACCATCAAATATTCTAGTGAGGGGTCAGGACAGATGAGAAAGCATTGCTATGATTGTATCAAATTGTGAGAAGGAAGCATACTGATGACTCTGGAAGAGGAAGCAAGCCATTATCAACGAAGGTGAGACAGCAGTGATCACCACCAGCATAATGGGAGGATAGATATGGGATGTGAAGGCATTCTCCAACACATGCCAAATCCACTGATCCCATTGCAAGAAAACTGCTATTAGAAGGGGCTGCTCTGCCACAGACTTGGGTTTGTCTGCAACTTCCAACAGGATCTCAGCCCCAGCTAAAAGGAACCTGGTCCTGATTCAGCAGCTTGGCCGACTATTGAATGTGAGCAACAGACTGGTTAACATCAACTGATCAGACAATGTGTGAAAGAGAGTATATCCTAATGGCTTTTTTAGTGTATTCTCAATAAACGCAGCATATTGTCTTTTCCCCTGAAAAAGATCCCATGCGCTTCTTATAAGCATAACACAATGAGGCCACTACAGTCATCAGATTTAAGGCCAATGAGGAGGAGTTTTAAGCATAACAGAAAAGGCTAAATCCTGGTAATGGAATTGGCCTTTGCTGGATGAAAAGAGTAGAATGATGAACAAATGCAGAAAATGCAGATGTGTTCAAAAATATCTCTGTTCTGTATTTGGGGAAGAAACAGAAGGTGTTGTCACCGCTTGGGTCTCTCAGAAGTCTATTAAGCTTCAGCTACGCAAGTCAGACATTTCTAAATTACCAGGGCTGGAAAACTTGTGTTCTGGTATTGCTACGATCTGAAGAAGTGGGTTGGTCCCACAAAAGCTCATCACCTAATAAATTATTTTGTTAGTCTTTCAAGAGCTACACAACTGCTTTTTTGTTTTGATAGAATGCAGCCTAACACAGCTATCTCTCTGTCATTATATCCAAGAGCTTTTATAGACCTGGCTGAAGAGCTTGCTGGGTCATTAATGCTGATTTGAAATAAGCCTCGGAACCCCTGAAGACACAAAGGCAGCTATGCCAATATTTTAAAGTAGGAATTGTGATGACCTGGGTAAGGCCTGTCTGTCTGCCATGCAAAGCAAGATAAAGGAGCAGCTGATATGGGACTTGATTAAAAAATAGAATTATGGGAGGGTAATCACAGAATCACAGGGCTGGAAGGGACCTCAGGAGGTCATCACAACCAGGACCTTGTCCAGCCAGGACTTAAAAACCTCAAGGAATGGAGAATCCACCACCTACCTCTCTAGGCAACGCATTCCAATGCTTTACCACCCTCCCGGTGAAGTAGTTTTTCCTAATACGTAACATCAATGTCAATCAACATCCTATCAAACTAAAAATCTCTTTGATGTGTGAGACAGGGACGATGAGGTCCAGTGACTTCCCAGCCACACTCTGTCCCAAGAGGGCAGTAAAGAAGTCCTCCAAAAGCACCCAGTCAGGGCCCAGCAAGTTAGTATAAGATGAGCTGCAGGGACCGAGTGAGATCAGTTCTTTGACAGAGCTGGGGGAGCATGAGTGGTGTGCCTGGCTGACTCAGGGAGCTACAGGACCTTAGTGGGTGGGGGGTACAGGCCCCTAGAAAGGGAAGTGAACTCCTTTAGTGGCCCAGCTAAAGAACTGGAGCTAGAAGATTCAGAGAGGTGAAAAATCCTCAGGAAGGGAGTCTTGGAGGATGTGGCTCCACAGCAGCTCTGGGACTGCTGGAAGATGAAGGACAATTGGAGAGAGTTCAGAAGGGACTGAGAATTCGAACTGGGGACCATGATAGGCCCTGCTATACTAATGGAGAAACAAGCCCAGAGACAGGGCTGCAGCTCAATGTTGAGAAAGGCCCATTGTTGGGTGATTTCCCAGAAGGGGGGCTGATTTTTATCCCACATGCAGCCTATTTTGTGACTCCGCCAGGTCATGCTTATATGGCGTAAAACTTAGCCATGATGAGCACTTCAGAAGGAGACAGTGGCTCTGACTCAAAACAAATGTGAAACTGAGGAAAATTCAAACCAAACAACCCGGCAGTGTATCAAGTTGGCCTCTATCATTTTTTTTCAGTTTTAATAAGCGAAAGTCTTGCAGGTGACAGAAGTAAGGAAACTTTTCTTTGCAAAATACATTATTTCTGAACCGTCCCTCTAAAAATCTCTGGGGCTCTGGACTCTAAGACACTTGTTTGTTGCTGATGCAAAACAGGGCAAGTCTGAGCATCACTGTGAACCACCGTCTATGGCCACTATAGACCATTACTTCAGCTCCAGGTCAGCTAGAGATAGCAATTGCCTGGCCATGTGCCTTTTGCCCTCCACTTGTGCCTCTGGCATACCTTGGATACTGGGGGCTGCACATAGGGAGATGCCCCAGAGGTGGATTTCGGGTTGTTCTGTGCTAATTGAGCTGCATTAGCCATAGGCACAACCCGGCTTTCTGTCTTTGTAAAATGTGGAGTGTTTTATGAGCCGCTACACACAAAAGAGCTAATAACAAAGTCAAACTCGCCTGCAACTCATCAATTTTTCCCTTAGCTTCCAGGCGAGCAGCGTTCCTCCCCTCTGTCTGTTGCCGATGTGGGTTTACCCTAGGAAGCCAGTATTGACTGACTTGCTAGAGAGGCTCTTCAATGAAATTGTGAAGGCGCAAAGAGAGAGTGACAGTTTCACGATTTTTTTTTGTTTATCTGTTATTATAAGAGTTTCTTTCAGCAAAGAAAGAGTGCTACAGATCTGCATTCGCTAGGATTTAACGATGCACATGTAACCCATGAACCTACTGGGTATAGTTCCCTTAATGGCACTTATTGCTCCCCTCTGTAAGTGCTGACTTTTAGCTCAAACTGTAGAGAGGCTCATATGTAATCACCATAACCTGGACTTGAATCTAAGATCTCTGGAGCTTAGTGCAGGAGCCTCTGCAGCTTGAGCTAAAAGTCTCATGGCTCTCAGCTAAGGCTGTAGAGGAGACACAGTCGATGTCTAGGAGCTGCTACGTGGACCAATAAACCACACACAGTAGATACATGGGTTACACATGTGTTAAGCTCCAGAAGTCCCAAGTTTGCACCTGCCTGTAGGCAGTTATACACAAACCTACATTTCCATTTCACTAGACCAGCACTATTTCAGCATAAAGCTGTTCCCTTCTCTTCAAAAAGGAGGTCAGGTATTATTTTACAATCTATGGGGCAGCAAACTCAATAACTACAGGTAAGATAATGAAACTAACAAGTCAGTGAACTGAAAGATAAATATATCAATGGGAAACCTGTACCAATGCATATTACATCAAAAAAAAACCCTCATATTAAAAGAACGTTAAGGCTGCAAAGCCAAGCACTCAAAAGTTAGGCAATTCCAGAACTCCAGTTACCTCTACAATCTTAATTCAAACCCCTTTGTGTAAGCATTACAGTGCAGTCTTCAGTAGATCACATGCTATGTTTTTCAGCACAACCCTCCTTCATTCAGTACAGGGAAGGCACAGCACTCATTGAATAGGCGGCAAATCAATATTTCTATTTATCTTCATCATTCAATGTGTGGCTCCAGCCATTATTCACTGTACACTATGACCACCCTGTAGCAAATGAAGAATTATCCATTTCCTCAGGGGCTTTTTCTATGTAATGACTTAGTTCGTCATCCATCTTAATGAGTTTATATTCCTCACCCTTTGAGGTGGATTAGTCTTCCCATTTTACACCTGAAGGAATGGAGATCAAAGCCGACATTGTCAAGCATCATCTTATTTTGGATGCTCCACTGGAGAAGCTCATGGTCTGATTTTTCTGAGTTTGTAGCTCTTTACATGTTCAGCAACCAGATCAATTTGGCATCAGTTGCGGTTGTGACTGGCTCAGCTCCGGAGCACATGACCTATGAGGAGAGGCTGAGGGATTTGGGCTTATTTAGTCTGCAGAAGAGAAGAGTGAGGGGCAATTTGTTAGCAGCCTTCAACTTCCTGAAGGCGGGGTTCTAAACAAGCTGTTCTCAATAGTGACTGACGACAGGACAAGGAGCAATGGTCTCAAGCTACAGAGGTGAATGGGGAGGTGAAATATTAGGAAAAACTATTTCACCAGGAGGGTGGTGAAGCACTGGAATGTGTTACCTAGAGAGGTGGTGGAATCTCCATCCCTAGAGGTTTTTAAGTCCCAGTTTGATAAAGTCCTGTCTGGGATGATTTAGCTGGGGTTGGTCCTGCTTTGGGCAGGGGGGTTAGACTCAATGATCACCTCAGCTCTCCTCCAGCCCTAAGATTCTGCAAAGCAGAACCCAGCTGTCTCAGGTTAGGTAATCAGAAAATGAGCAATATTCAGTGACCACCAGAGAAAAGTTTGGATGAAGTGACCTGCCCAGCATCACAAAAGAAGCTGTGACAAAGTCAGGGATATAACCGAGTTCTGCGGAGTATCTTTCAACTGCCTTAACCACAAGATGAGCCTGTGTTGTCCTGCAGTCTGATTCACCACACACCTTCCCATTTCTGCAACGAATGAGGCAAGCATCCTACAAAACCCTGTTTTATTCGCAAAAAAGCTCAGCTCTATGCTCTGAATGAGGCAGGGACCCTAATGAACAAGAGTATGGGATCATAGAACCAAAGTCTAGATCATGCTGCAAATGTATAAGGGGACTGAAAAAAGGTTGCATGGGAAAATTTAATGATGCCATTTGCCTAACTTTGGAGGGATTGACTTTGTCATGGGCTTCTTAAGATCAGTGGTAACTGGGGGATTTGCTCGTTTGTATTAAAAATTTAAATGGGGAGAACAAAAATTTCTTCCTGTGCAGCCACATGGATTCCCCACGGATGTCATCAGCAGGGCCGACCAAGCTCTTTGGATCCACAGCACAGACCTCTTTGACATGAGTTAATGGAGTAGCTGGTAGCCATAGAGGGCTTTCATCATCTGTACGGACCTGCCACTTTGTGGGGAGGGGGTAGAGGCAGAGATTTTGCCAGTGGGTTTTCACAGCTGTTTGCTAGATGGCAAAGGAACATGTGGACTAAAAACATGGGTTCATTTCCAGATTGTGGAGGAGAATGTTCTATTATAGTTATAGCTTCGGGCACCCCCACCCCAACCTCAACCCCAGACAGCCTCTCCTTGTTCTCCCCTTCCCAGCTCCTATCCCTCTCCCCGTTGCCACTGTGCTCCCCTGAGTCCTGCGCCTGTCCTCTCCCATGGCACCTGCCCTGTTCTCCCACCTCCCATTCCTAGCTTCTCACCATCCCTGGGTCCTGTCCCTATCCCCACCTCATTCCTAGGTGTAAGGCTGAATGAAAAGTGCCAGCCATGATTTCACTGTAGAAATCATTATGCGTAACACACGCACCAACTTTTCGTATGGCTGCAAACTCGCGTAGCATTACAAGCCCATCCCAACCCCCAATCTGCTGCCTCACTGCCCCTCCAGCACGATTTCTTTCAAGGGCCAAGTGGGACACCTGGGGCATTTGTCTGCGCTGGTACCTTGCTTTGGAAGGTAACGTCAACAGCAGCTGTCACAAGCTGGGTCCACATCTCTCACATACTGGTGTCAGTTATTGAACCACATTTCTTACAGCCCCTACTGCTGCCCTTCTTCTTCGGCCTCCTCCGAAGGAGAGGAGCACACAGAGTGCACAGGAGAAGCAAGGTCCCTGGGTCAGTTCCATAGTTCAACACCTGAGAAGCCTCCTGCGGATGGAAGGAACAATTGTCTGGAAAGTCCTGCCTGGTCGTCGCAGTCCTGGGCTGGGCCATGCTCCATCACTCAGTGGGAATGGTTCATGTGCCATCCAATAGGCACCCAGGAGCTGTGCGGAGCTGGAGCGTGCCCAGTGGAGATGGAAACGTCAGAGACCACAGCTGCCAAACTCTATCAAGTTTCAACAAAGAAGGAGAGGACTAAGATTGTTTCAGAAGCTTATAACTTGGCCACTTTTGGCTGTTTTTTCATGGGAGTGGCAAATGGTACATCCCTGCTAGCAGGGCAACCATCCTGCCCAATGTCAGGTTCCTGCTTTAAAAGCACTGAGGCACTAAAGAAAATTACTGGAATATTTTTAACAAGGACAAAACCATGGAATGACTGAATCACTTTAGCTGAAACTTTCCAGAAAGTCTCAGCCTGAAACAGACCCCCACCCCCCCAAAATTTCAGCTGGAACGATTCAAGTTTGGAGCAACTGAAAACAGACTCTCATGCTGGGAGCGTCAGACACTGTGAACTCTAGACTCCATTCTCTGTGCTGCCTCTACTGTTTCAGTATATTTATTCATACGTTCACGCACAAAGGCACCTGCTAAGTCATACAACCTCAGGTTATGAGCCCATCCATGCTCACAGGCTACGTACAGTGAAGCCTGCATAGTGATTGTAGGGAAGGTTTTCAAAGAGAACGCTGGTTGAAGTAGGAAAGTGGTATTCGTAATTCATGCCAATGGCAATATTCTTTCTGATTCACGGCAGAAGTGAACCCACATCACAGAGGGTGGTTGTGTGCTGCTGCGGCCATTTTCTTGCCTGAGAGGCAAAACCAGTTTTCAGACCATTTGTGGTTACTAACATTCCCATGGCACTTTTCTCAGTCACTGCTTTAGCTTCTCTATCTTCCAATTTCTAGACTGGGTGAACATAGTTTATCTAAGCTAATGCCCTCAGCATTTTCAGTTGTCTTCACTTTCTAGCCTAGGGACAGGAAGAATGACTCCTGCGTCTGGGTGTATTTTAGATGCAGATTGGAGTGATGGAAACTAGATCCAATTCCAGACCTTCTCTGAGTCTGGGGGTGTTCAGAGTCCTGGTTCAGCCCATTCTGTGACTTCAGCAAGATGGAGGACCTGGGGCCCAGGAAGGAGGCATGGTCGGGGGTGGGGGGGGACACGGTCCCCACCCACTCATTCCGGGTTCCGGCTCAGGGACCTTGGATGGCTGCTACCCGTGAGGGCTGACTCCCTTCACCCTTGCCCCTATGGATCTTCTCCCTGGGCCATTCCACAGACAATTCCCCTGGTACCTCCTTCCGCTAGTGGTAACCATGGCAGCAAGTCCCCTCCTTCCTTTGGCTCCTCCAGCTGAGCAGTTCCTCACAGTCTCTGGTGGAGCTTCAGGCTCCCCAAGACTGGGGCAATCTAGCCCCCCCACAAGTTGCTGGGGCTCCTCTCCTCTTTTGTGGTCTCTAGCGTTCCTCCAAGTTTCCTTCCCTCTCTTCACTCACCTTCCAAACTCTCCTTCACCACCCTCCCCTTGCCCTGCATGGAGAAGAGCTTATAAAGGGAGCCCTGAGTGGGATCAGCTGGCCCTAACTGATTTAGGGCCCCCTACTCCTCAGCAGCTCCCACTTTGATTGTCAGCTCCGTCTCGGCCCTGTTTCTACTCCTGTCTTTTCCTCTCCTGGCCCCACCCTGCCCCATGCCCATACAACCTTGGGTGGGCTAGACTTTTCTGCCCTTCTCCAGTGCCTAAAAAAGAAACCTCTCTCCCACCGCCATACAGTACTGGAGACCCAGAGTTCAATCTGTGCGGAATTTCAGCAAGGATTGGCCAGTGTCAGTCTTCCTACATTCACATTCCAGAAGAAAGTAAAGAAATGAATTTAACTAAGTAACTTTATAAAATCTTGTGAAGAAACAATTCTTACAACAGAACACGGCTATTTTATAACCCAGAGCTAAGGTCCCTAGTTACAGTAAACATAAATAAAAAGAAAACTAAAACTAAAATTTGAACAGCTCAGTCCATACAAATACAGTAAGAAAAGACGGCGAGGTCCCAAAAGCTTACACAGAATTCTCCAAAGCCTCAGTTTGTGCCTCTAGTCATCAAATCTGCACCAGAAGCTGAGTCTCAACCATCTCTCCACCTGCTTGTCGGGAATCCTCAGTTGAAGTCCAGGCAGCCTCTTCCTATGTGGTGGATTTCTGCTAGGCAGCCAGCTCACTGATTAAACTAGTCAGTTAACTCACAAGTGAACAGGCTTAAAGAAACTCTGGTACAAGAAAATACAAAAACTCCTGAGAATAACAAAGTAGAAAGAACTCTCTCCCCATTACTACAGCTACAGAGAAGCTGAAGAGTCCTGCTGAGAAAAACAGTTTCCTTTAAATGCTCCTTTTGAGTTTAGCCAGGTTCTCTTTGCTCTAAGCAGCATTGTCCATGATCCCTGGAAGAGGGTTAACAACATCACTACCTGCTGCAGAGCCAGGAGAAACAGTCCGCTTTCTGCTCCTGGCTCATCTTCTCCCAGCTCACGCAGGCCTTGGAGAAGCAGCTCTCCTGCCTGCTGGCTCATGAAATCTGACCCAAACTACTGGCCCCAACTCCAGAAACTTCTGGGTGGAGTGGTAAATCTGCCCAGCAACAGTAACACTCAACTCACTCTTCCATCCCCCACAGGGGTCTCTGAAAGAGATAATTCCATATTAGGTGCATGGGTCATACCCACATGCCTCAGTGATGGAGCCAGCTCAGCGTCCAAGGAAGAGTAAAAAGACAATTGACAGAACTCACAATCTACGTAGACCATGTTGGTCACCCAGGAGCCATGGTTCAAGTTTTTGCCAGTGATGCAAACAGCTCTAACACCTGACTTCTTCTGTCCTGTTAGCTCTGGGGAATTGAGGGTGCTAGTATTATTTCAGCAAGTCTGAGTCACAAAGAAGAATCATGAGAAACGTAGAGAGCAGTTCCCGCATCCCTGGGATACTCAGAATTATAAAGGACAGCAAGAGTGTATTTCCTATTCTTTCATATTCCACTTATGTCACCATTAATCATGAATGAATTACAATTCATGCTGTAGCTCTTATGTAGTGGTATTGTTTCCGTAACAGTACCTCGCTAGGAGATGCAAGGCATTAAATCGAACATGACGGAGACAGAGCCAAAATATTAATCTTCTCCCTGGTTATGCCTGTTCCCAGGTTGCCCAGCACTTGGGCACATGATGAGGCTCCCAGCCCTAGTGAAGCAAGGCCTTACCTGTCTCCAGGTAAGAGGCAGCAGCAAAGCCAGTGTTGTTCACCCCCAGCCTCCAGACCTTAAGGGAGTGCCCTTGCGGGGATTACACCCTATTTCATTTCCCAGGCTCAGTCTGCCCTGGAATGTTTTGCACCAGATTTGATGTGATCCCTACCAAGTAGCTGGGCTATGGCCAACTGACTGTACCATAAGCCACCCAATGGCTGGTAATTACCTTTAGCCCCTACCATATTTGAGATGCAGGATTTGAATCTGGGAAAGGCTTCAAGCCCCCATACTTTTACTATCCACCAGGGCATCTGCTCCTCTTTCAAACTTTCATAGCTGAGCATGAGTCATACACAAAGTTCTACCTTGCTGCTTGCTCTAGCCAAGAAACTGTAAGTCAAACAGCATAACAGAGCCCTTCGATTCTTGGTCCAAACTCCTTTCCAAATAACTCTGATGCGAGAGTTTCCCTAAGCTATGCAGCATATGTGTTCAGTGATCACAGGACTCTGGGCTCATTAGGCCTCCATTGGAGTATTGTGTCCAGTTCTGGGCAACACCTTTCAAGAGAAGTGTGGATAAATTGGAGAAGGTCCAGAGAACAGCAACCAAAAATGACAAAAGGTCTAGAAAACATGACCTGTAAACCCAACCTGAAAGAATTGGGTTTGTTGAGTTTGGAAAAGAGAAGACTGAGGTGGGACATGATAACAGCTTTCAAGGACCTAAAAGGTTGTTACAAGGAGGAGGGAGAAAAATTATTCTCCTTAACCGCTGTTGATGGGACAAGGAGCAATAGGCTTAAATGGCAGCGAGGGATGTTAGGAAAAACTTCCTAACTCTCAGGGGCTACGTCTACACGTGCCCCAAACTTCGAAATGGTCACGCAAATGGCCATTTCGAAGTTTACTAACGAAGCGCTGAAATGCATATTCAGTGCTTCATTAGCATGCGGGCGGCCACGGCACTTCGAAATTGACGCGCCTCGCCGCTGCTCGTCTTGTCCAGACGGGGCTCCTTTTCAAAAGGATGCCGCCTACTTTGAAGTCCCCTTATTCCCATCAGCTCATGGGAATAAGGGGACTTCGAAGTAGGCAGGGTCCTTTCGAAAAGGAGCCCCGGCTGGACGAGACGCACAGCGGCGAGGCACATCAATTTCGAAGTGCCACGGCCGCCCACATGCTAATGAAGCACTGAATATGCATTTCAGCGCCTCATTAGTAAACTTCGAAATGGCCATTTGTGTGGCCATTTTGAAGTTTGGGGCATGTGTAGACATGGCCAGGGTGGGTAAGCCCTGGAGTAAATCTCCTAGGGAAGTTGTAGAATCTTCATCATTGTAGATGTTTAAGAGCAGGCTGGATAGGCATCTGTCTGGGATGATCTAGATGGTGCTTGGTCCTGCCATGAGGCCAGGTGCCTTCTTGAGGTAACCTTCCAGTTCTAGTATTCTATGAGTCTATGATCAGGAACCAGACGCTAGCTCACAGTGGAGTTGATCCAATGTAGAACTTTGCACAATTTTATTCAGAAGAGTGAACTTGACAACCAAAGAAAAAAAGCAGCAGCAGAAGAAAAACATTCATATATTTTATGGACTGAACAGTCTGATGATAACTAATTAAGTCCCTCTGCTTCCCAGCCTAGAATTTCTGCTTTTAGGCTTAATTCAGTACCAGGCAGATTATCTGTCTTACAACCCTTTTATATTGAACACAAAATATTAAAGAAGGAAGCAAAATCTCAGCTCTTTTTCACCAAAAGCTACTAAATAAAGTCAATTATAATCTCTTCTTTCTCCAAGGGAAACTTTCATTTTCTCCCTTCATAAAACTGTGTGGTAAATATTTAAGCTTCCCCAGTCCTCACTGCACCATTTCTCTCACTTATCGATGTTTTTTTTCCCTCTTGCTATGGCCTTTGGCTCTGATGTAAGTCCCATAGCTGCTAGTGCCAGCAGAATGATTGGTGCAGCTTTTGACATGATTATCATACGGAATGGATTATCTCTGGACAGAAGTGTTGGATTTTTTCACTCTGCTCAAACGTCTTGCAAAGGAGAACATAAGAATGGGTACACTGGGTCAGATCAAAGGTCCATCTAGCCCAGTCCTGCCTTCTGACAGTGGCTAATGCCAGGTGCCCCAGAGGGAAAAAACAGACTAATTCGCATCCTGTAGCAGTCAGAGGATTAGGAAAACACAGAGCCTGGGGTTGCTTCCTGACCAACTTGGCTAATAACCATTGCCAGGCCCAGCCTCCAGGAATGCATCTAATTCTTTTTTGAATCTCATTATACCTTTGGCCTTCATCACATCCCCCAGCAATGAGTTCCACAGGTTCGCTGTGCCTCACGTGAAGAAGTCCTTCATTTTGCTTCTTTGAAGCCTGCCACCTATTCATTTCATCTAGTGATCCATCCTTCTTGTCTTATCATCATCATCATCATCATCATCATCATCATCAATAACCATGGGCTCAGCACCCGTTGGTGTCTGATGCCTCTCTCACTATTTCTTTCCCTCTTTCCCTGTCCAGTGCAGAGTGGCTCAGTTTCTGTAGACTGGCTCCACACCAATCTACTATATCATCTATCCATACTCTGTGGAGTCTGCCTTTCCTATTCGAACCATCCATTATGCCGAATACCAGGGTCTTGATTTTTCATTTGTCATTCATTCTGCAAATATGCCCAAATAGTTGTAGCTTCCGTTTTATAACCTACTGCAGCAGGTTCTTTCAGCTGTCTCTTTCTATATAAGTCCTCATTGGTGATCTTCTGCATCCAGCCTATTCTCAGAATCTTTCTATAACAACTCCTTTCAAACGCCAGTATTTTTCCTTTTGAATCTTGTGTTATCACCCATGTCTCACATCTGTTCAAAATGCTGCTGAATACACATGTTTTCAAGATGCTCAGCTTTGTTCTTAAGCTAATTGCTTTGCTTTTCCAGATCTTGTCCTTCGCCTTCAAACTCACTCTTGCTTTCGCTATTCTAGTCGCTATTTCCTTCTTACAGTCCAGATCATACATTATGTGGCTCCCCAGATATGTGAACTTCTCTACATTGTCTAGTTCAAAACCATCAACACTGATCTTCCTTCCGATTTCCTTATCTCCGAATACCATTGGTTTTGTTTTATCAATGTTCATAATCAGCCTGTACCTCTTCCCTTCTTCGTTTAACACCTGCACCGTTTTCGTTAGCTTCTCCTCATCTTCCTCAGTTATAACTATGTCATCCGTGAACCTCAAGTTGTTAATTCTTTCCTCATGCACTGTTATCCCTTCTACCTCTTCCTTGATCTTGCCCATCGCTCTCTCCAGATGTGCAATGAAGATACTTGGTGATATTATGTGAAGGAGTAAATAACACTATTCTATTCATGTTCTCCAAGCCATTTCTTATTTTTCATACAGCTCTCATATTCCCTTTAGTCACCTCTTTTCCACACTGAAGATTCACAATCTTTGTTATCTCTCATATGGTAATCAATCAATTTTGTTGCCTATATCTGTACCTTTTCCAATTTTAATGTATCTTTTTTGAGAAGGAGTGACTGGAAATGCAACCAGTGTTCAAGGCGTGGGCATAGTGTTGATTGTCATGAAGATAATTGGGGTCTTATTATCTCTTCCTTTCTTAATGATTCCTAGCCACCTGAGTTTTCTGACCGCCATGGCACATCAAGTTAGATAAACTTCTATCAGGAATGGTCTGGACAGTACTTGATCCTGCCTTGTGGGCAGGTGGCTGGACTTGATGACCTCTCGAGGTCCCTTCCATTCCTAGCATTCTATGATTCTCTGATTCTATGATCAAGTGGGTATTTTCAGAAAACTATCCACAATGATGCCAAGATCTTCCTCCTTGAGTGGGAACAGCTAATTTAGACTCCACATTGGAAAATATACTCCCAATCAGATGTGCATTATTTTGCAACTTGCCTGCCCCGCCCCCATCCCCCAGTACGCCATTCTGAAAAGCAGCCATGAGATCCTTTTTGTCTTTCAATAGCTGAGCCCAGAGCGTGGAGCTGGGAGAAGAGGCTTCAAGCATTGCCTTTGTCCCCAGCACAATCCCATTGGCTGAAGTCTGGCCAATGGGAGCTTCCTGTTTGAAGCATCTCTCCCCCATCCCTCAAGCTCGCAGATGCATATGGTACTTGCCATGGCCTTGCAGTCAAGGAACCTGTCTGCAAAATCAGCAGGGCTGCTAGCAGGGAGTCACCCAGCTAAGTCTCCCAGCCAGACCCTGCCTCTGGGCCCCCAGTCTTTCCCTCACAACCGTACAAAACCCAAGCTTTCTGCTCCTCCTCCTCTTCCACCCATACCCCCATCCCAGACCATTCACTCCAATCTCTTGCCAAGGGCACAACCCAATTCCCTGCACCCCAGTTCCCTGTCCCAGATCACATCCTCCTTTCCCCCCCACCCCGCCATCAAAAATTATTGCCCACCCCTGCTCCAGGGTTTTCACTGATGGCTCCCATTCTCAGCTTGCAGGGATTGTGGTCTTCTTTCTTCTCCTGGCAGCTGCAGCAGATTTATCATGCCTCTATCCACCCGCCACCTCCAACCCTCTTTCATTTTCCATTACAGATGAAACTATCTCCTGGAAGGAACTTGTTTCCAGCTTTCAGCCAATCACCTATGTAAATCCCATGTATTCTGCTATACAGGAATGGACCTACTCCTGGGCTTAAATTTAAATGTGTGTTTCAGGACCATCCTTAGGATTTATGGGCCCTAGGCTGTATTATTAAACTGGTCCCCTATGCCAGATGGCAGCCAGGTGCGGGGGATGATTTTTTGAGTTGTGATTATATGATCTTCAGCAACACACTAATGAAATATTTGTAAAGCAACTTTTAAGCTAAGGTCCTGTCAACTAACCCAGTAAATTCAGAAACTGACAGTACATACCTGGGGTTGACAAATGCCTGTTAAATGGTTACATTACCACCTAAACGGCTCTTTCATGGGTTCAGTGTCTGCTAATATCTTTCACAAGGTTCGTCATTGTCAGTTAACTAGATACTCTCCAAATAAAGCAAAGCCACAGAACAGAGCTGGGAAGGCACAGATTGGTAGACATTAAGACTAAGTGGTGCCCCAAATTTTCAGGTGCCCCACACAACAGCGTAGTCTGGCGGTGAGTAAGGATAGCCATAGGGTGCTAAATTGTTTTGCTGAATCAGACACCAAATTCTGACTGTGACTTGCTTGCAAACGCCCCTTCCTTTAGACTGTAAGTACAGGCAAACCGCTTGGTGTTCAGGAAGAACAATTCCCAGCCTTTTGCACAGGAATGTCACTTGCAAAAGTTAGAGTCTGTTGTAAATCCAGCCTTTGATGGAGACTTTGTCTCAATGAAACAAAGGGCAAGATCCTACTAAATGAAAGGGAAGAAATTCCCTATTGTGGCTTTGGATTTCTGTAGCCCTGTCTAACATGGGCTTTTTGCTAACGTTGCAGCCTCAGAAAACCCTCAGGGAGGCCAGGCAGGGTTAGGCTGCCTGTGGTCCTTTTGATAGCTGAGGAAATAGAAACACATGACATGTAAGAGCCCAAGGAAGATTACACTTCTCAAGTGTCCTGAAATCCATGGCAGAACTGCCTATAAAACCCAGTTCGCCTGCTTCCTGAATCCTGTGCCTCAACCACAAGCCTATTAAGCTAATGGGCATTAGTGTAAGATTTTTCCCCACGGAGTATTTATTTTGTTGTGTGGTTAACAGCTCCATATTTTATTACTCTCTGCCCTTGCTGTATCGGCGTCCTGCAAACCTCCTGCTCTGCAACTCTTTACTTTCCCCTCTTGGGTTTCAGTCTTCATTGAGTCGCTGAAAAGCAGAGTAGCTGTCCTGCCATAGGAATGATATTTGCAAGAAGGGAGGGGGATTGATCTAAGAACATAAGAACGGCCACACTGGGTCAGACCAAACAGCCACCTAGCCCAATATCCTGTCTTCTGACAGTGGCCAATGCCAGGTGCCCCAGAGGTCATGAACAGAACAGGTAATCACTGAGTGATCCCTCTCCTAACATCCATTCCCAGCCTCTGACAACCAGAGGCCAGGGACACCATCCCTACCCATCCTGGCTATCTTCTCATCTGGGAAGAACATGAGAGAAAATTGAAAGGAGGGGGAAACAAAAGAAACATGAAGCCAAGAGGTACAAGCTAAAAGAAGAGGTGGAAATTGTGTTGATTGGCATCCTGACACCTCGGAGACCCTCTTAACTCTGCCTATTAAAAATAGATAATTTGCACTTAATGCCCATTTAATCAAACTGAGTATGGGAGATTCCAAAACCGAGGTAAGCTAAAAAAGAAAGGTTTGATAGCATTCTCTGCTTTCCAAGGAGACAGTGGGATCTTACTGAGCAAAAGAAAGAGAAAATAAAAAAGCCACTCAGAATTTTAGAAATGACACGGTTGGCGACCGCTTTAAAACCACTTTCTGCCTCTGCACTTCTGCTGCTTTGTCACTTTTTCATAGTCATTCTGGGTTCAGTTCTGTAGAAGCTTTTCCAACAAAAGGATCACAGAGAACTTGGAAAATACTCCCATAGTCTTACACTAAAAGAGGGGAACAGAGAGCCGTGGTAATGGGTAAATATACCCCTGGGGTGAATCTGCTCATCTCAGTATGGTTGTGCCCATTTTCAACAAGGCTGAAATTGACCTTACAGTTTCAAACACTTTAATCAACATTAACTAATCTTCAGCAGTAACAGAGAGAAAGCTGTGCTAATCTATATACTTTTTTTGATAATCTTCAGTAGGTATCATTACTCCTATTACAGATGGGAAACCCCAGCTACTGGGATGAATTGATTTACCAAAGTTTCTACTGCACATCAGTGGCAAAACCAGGAGCAGGGCTGCTCATGCAGTACCAGCGCACCCCCCGCCCAGACTGCAAGTGCCAACTCCCCTAGAACCATTTGGGGTGCCCAGGCTGTCTACTGTGAGAAACCTTTGGTTTCATGTCCTGCAGAGTCACTAGATCTCATATCAAAGCTGTCACTAGTCCAGGGATGGATATTGACCAACCCCAATTGGTTTGAATTTGAAGTACAGGTTGAACCTCTCTCATCTGGCATCCTCAGACATGACCAGTGCTCAAAGAGACAATTTGCCAGACTACAGGAAGTCAATATTGTCTAGCATATTAAAAACACTTCCACTGCTTACTGGGCTCTTAGAAATCATTTAGTGGGTAAATTACAGCTAAATAACAGCCCAGAACACTAAGAGCCAGGACTGTGGGCTGTAAACAAACTTTATGGGACCATGGGAAACTTGGCCCCACCCATGGTAAGTGGTCATCCAGCTAACTAAAATCATGCCAGATTATGGATGTTGCCAGAAGAGAGAGTTCCAGATTAGAGAAGTTCAGCCTGTAGTGGGAACTGGATACTGGGCAGGCAAAAGAAGGGAGTGTTTTGTTCGTTAGCTGTTTGATTCTGCCTTTAAATGACAGCTGCAAGGAGCTACTCAGAGGTTTGAAATGTTACAATCAGCCCCACTGCAGACGGGGTATTGAACAAGGTAAGCAGCCAGAGAAGTCAGAGAACAGTTTATCACATGGATTCTACCAAGTGACTGTGTAAACTACCACATAGCATCACCTCCAGGTGCATGCCCCCACAAAGGACAGCAAAAGGACTAGGTGACATCTTGAAAAGTCTTTAGTTTTATTTAGAATTGAGATAATTGAAACTGGAATATGAAATAAGCACCAGTGCAGACTTAGGGCCATCCCTTAGAACAGGTTAACCTACGACACTAGTTTTTTAACCTTTTTTTTTCATGTCCATCCCCCTTAAAAATTTCAGGTGGAGGTGAAAACCCCTTGGAAAATAAACATTGTTCTTGGTACCCAATGGCTCCGCAGACTACAGGTTGAAAATCACTGACCTAGCACGACAGCTGCGTGTTCTATTGCTCTCTTTCTGTTGTAACAGAGACACGTGTTTAGCCAAAAAGGGGAGGGTGCATTTTTTATTAGCCATGCCAAATGCAGAACAACAAACTCTCGTGAGTGTGCTGTGATTTAAGATGCAGTTCCAAGTTCAGATGTGTCTTAAGACCCATTAAATCTCTCCGTGGCTTGACTGCAAATACATGTCGCCTAATGTGGGATACTTCAGAGTGTCCTTAATTAACCCCAGCCTGGATGAGTGAGACACAGCATTCTGCAGCTTCATCCCAGCATTGCCTGCACGTGAAACCCCCTGCTTCTGATGGTTGGGCTAAAGCTCTAATCAAGGCACCATTTCAGCCATGTGGCAACACTGCCACCTTGAGGAAGTCCTTCTGGAGACTAGGAAGATGGGATGTTGGGTTTTTTGTGGATGTTTCTGTAACTGTTGGTTTTTACGGAGAGGTTTGTTAACCCTAAGCCAACCCCTTTTACCTCAGGAAGAGTCATTCAGGTTTGTCTGGTCTCTACCTTTGACTTGTCCAGTTTGGGTGAGCCTTCCAGGAGCTCTAGCTCCAGCTGGCATAGCTCTCTGGGGCATTGAGACACACAAGCCACCTCCCCATGAGGAGGAATGGACCAAGCTCCACCCAGCGTACAAGGGTTTAAGTCAAGTCAAGATGGGGATGAAAGCCAAGGAAAGTTACTTGTCGACATAAAGAGCCAACTCTTTGCTGCTTCCAGGCTGCTCCCAGTCAACACGGTGCTTCACTTGAACCAGCTGACCTCTCCTTGTTCAAATATGCTATGAATGTAATGCAACAAATAGGAATGAACTGGTTGACTGTGGGGAGAGGAAGTCTGGGCGTTTGGCTTCAGCATTTCACGATGAATGAAGAGCTGTAGCTCTGCTGGTTTCTATGCAACAGACTCAACCTCCGGTCTTGGACGAGCCGCCTCTTCTGTCTGTCCCCACAACACTGTGCTGGCTCGGCCTGTGCGCCTCGTGCCTGTCCCAGGGAACAGTGGTACATACAGCTGTCGTGCAGTACAGAATTAACTTCCCTGTGTCTAATGCACTCAGCTCTCATTCTACTCCCTGACTGCTTCTCTCCATGTGCAAATGGCCAGTCTGCTGAGAGCCTGCAGGGGTAGGGAAGCAGGGAAAGGCTACTGACCTTATGTGTGGAAGAGGACACACAGAAGGTCCCCTGAGAGCATGAACCTTCTCTTATAGTCCTGAGGTGCATTCTGATCCCACACTGTCTTTCCCCAGACAAGCAGCCCCGTGAAGCCCATACACATAGTCACGTGTGTCCAGGGCTTGCTGGTCTGTACCCTGGATGTCTTTGCTGTTATATATGGTCTTACAGTTCACAGGGCCAAAACCAATAAATGCAGGGCGAGGCTCCCACCGGCGTGTTCCCTCTATTTTTTTTTCCATCTAGGTGAAGAATAAATTTTGTTATGTGCACCGAGGCATGTGCAGATGTGCACCTCCAATAGAAACACCTGACGCTGGCTGTGGGCAGGGGTGGGTGCTCTGCCAGTCAGCTGGAGTGTTCCTGTGTCTATACTGGGTGGCCTTCCAAGAACACAGCTTGCATGGACCACTCTCCCACAGTGAAGACATCATACAAGGGACTGCTGGCCAAGAGCACATTCAGCCTTACTTCCAGCTTTCCCAGACTCCAAGGGCCATCGTGATCATCTAATCTGACCTCCCATGTATTAATACAGGCCATAGGACTTCCCAGAGTTACCTCCTGGTTGGACTGGAGCAGATCTTTAGGAAAACATTCAATCTTGATTCAAAAAGTGCCAGTGAAGGGGAACCCCACACTGTTAGAGTTAAGTTGGAATGTTACAGCTTTGTGTAATTTCTTTAAGTAGAAATCCATTTTGCATTCTAGTTCAAAATGGATTCCCTGTGTGGTTTCCATTTTTAAAGATGGCCGTGAGCTCGTCTCCTTCTGAAGGTGGGAAGATTAAGGCGCGAAAATTAAGGTGGGAAGTGATTTTAATCTGCCAGGAGACAAGAGCATATATAAAGGGGCAGAGCCCGCCCTTCAGGGCCTTTTTGCCTCAGTGTGGTAGCTTCGTCTGGTGCACTCTCTAGGGCCCCTGTCAGGGCTGGTAGCTAGGACGACAGCTGCAGGCTACTAGGCTTCGTAAGCCAGTCTGACCGGGAGAGCTAGAGAGAGGCCGGCTGATAGCTAGGGCAGCAGTCTGAAGATTGCTAGGTCTCTTAGGTCAGTCTGCTTGGATATTTACTTTATTTTTGAGTTAGAGACAATTTATCCACACATCCACATGCTTCCCGGAAGGTCATTTTCTTTAGGCATTCCGCACACAGGATGGCGAGTCACGAGCTGAAGAGGGAAGAAGATCACGTCCTCACTTCACAGGTCCTGTCTTCAGCCCGGAACATCCCGGAAGGCTAATTCCTGAACTCTCCTGTCGCCCGGGAAAATGGTACTGTCCAATCCATCCTTACCCTGTAATTTTCTTTTGAAGGTTAATTGAGCTAACAACCGAGCTGTTACTCAGTATGTTTTGTATGCTCTAGGGAGTCCTATTTTCTGTTACTGTATTGTATTATAGTTAAATAAAACAACGTTATCTTTACTCTACTACCTTGTGATAACTACACATGAACCGATGATAGAGGCGGAGGGGGCAGAGCCTTGCAGAGCAGCCCATCTTCTGACAAATATGGTAATTTTTGTAATTCTATCTGTCTCAGGCTAACACCACAACCATTGGTAAATTGTTTTAGGGGCTAATTACCTTCACTGTTAAAAATTCACAGCCTATTTCTCATCTGAAATTGTCCAGCTTCGATTTCCAGCCGTACGATCTTCTTATAACTTTGTCTGCTAGACTGAACACCCTTTCCTTATCAGATGTCTTGAATGGCATCATTTTTAACTGCCGGTGACACCGTTTTGTCTTTTCTCTGCTGGACCAGGGTTTAGAAGCATTTTGTGATGGGGACTTTCTCTGTGTGGATACATAATACCAGGCACAGTGTAGTCCTCATCCAAGTTATGGCCTCTGTATGAATAATAACAAATAATTACAATCCACTAGTATCACGTTGTATGGGGGTCGCTAAGCCCTGCACCCCATACACAGGCAGATGTGACTCTCACCCAGCAGGGAGAACAGAAGGATTATTAGTTGACAGGGCCACAGCGTTGAACAGACTTGTCAGAAGAGAAATGACAAGCAGTCAATGCAATCCATTTTGGAGACAGAGAGGGCCCAGAGGGAGTCCCAGGCCGGAGACCGGGCCCTCCTTCCTCCCTCTCCTGCCAAACCAGACTGCCCCACTCAACAACCCAGTTCCAAGCCAAACCAGCCGGGTCCCTCCTCTCTCATTTGTCCTGTTTCCCAGGGAAGAAAGGTGTCTGTCACCTGGTTGCCTAGGTGACAAAGAACATGGGGGCCATAGCCTACACGTGAGAAGGCATCACACCGAAACGCCCCTCACCATTATGCACTGACAAATGTAGAGCAATTGGAGGTGGATACTGACTCATCATGCAAGGGAGTAAGAAGGCCCCTTGTACCTCCTAGGCACGCTCCCTCGACCTGGGGCTTGGCCATGCAGGAAAAGCACTAGTGGCTACTTGGTGGAGTGGGTCACTGGATGGAGATTTTGCTGTCCCTGATGATGATGCTTCTGGCACTGGCTTGGCTATGCTGGCCGGTGCATGTAACAAGGTGAAGCTCTCACTCCTCTCATCACTGTGAGGGTGTCTTTCAGGGAGCGGGTCCTCACCATCTCGAGCGCTCAGCTGTCCCAAAAGGTACAGCCCAGCCCTTCGCTCAGCCTCGTTTCTGCTCCAATGGACTTGCTGCCCAAACAACCTCAAGAATGAAAGGACTTGGTTCCAAACTAGGCCACACCTGAACCGTTTCAGGGTAAAGAGCTTATTGGTTTACTATCGTAACACAACAGCGCCATTAACGTCTGACATTTACTGCCTGCACGAGTTCTAATATGGTGGTATTTGAAATGGTCCTCATCTGTGTACAGGAAATACTGCAATTGACAAAGGGGCAGCAAACAAGGGTTGGCCCATCCATTTTATTTGCACGTCCTGCTTTTATATTAAATATATTGGCCCAGCTCCACAGCTGGAGCAAACAGGCACAGCTCCTGGGATGTCACACTAGTAGTAGGTAGTTTGATCCATGGGCTAAGGTAACGGGTTAGGTCTTAGAAAACCTTGATTCTAAGCCTAAATCTAATGGTGACTTTGGGGGAAATGGCATTGTCTCTCTTCCCCACCTCCACTGCGCTTTGTCTGTTGAGAGTGTAAATTCTTAGGGTCACAGACGTTATGTGTCTGCACAATGCCAGGACCACAAGACCTGATCTCAGTCAGTTGTACTAAAGTAATCCTCTTTGCAAGGACAAGAATTGTGTACCATTGCTTTCCAGTGGTTTCGGTGAATCAATAACGATTTTAGGGAAGGGTTCATCCACATTAACAGTCCACTTGTACAAAGCATAGATGTGGTGTTCAATAACCTGCTTTTTTTTTTAAACACAGAAATGTATTGGAGCTTGGAGGGCAAAACAATCCCCCCAACACACACACACACGCAATTGTTTTAGAGAGAGTGTGTGTGTGTGTGTGAGATGAACTGGTTCTTTCAGAGCTGGCTGACTGCCTCCAGTTCTGGTTACTACATGGCTGTCTTTTACAGCGAGAATCTGTGCATTTCACTTACCCCGGGGGAGGCAAGCGGGCTACATGTGAGCAATATGCTAATCACATTTACTCCACTGAAATTTGTTTCTGTCACAGAAGCCATTAGAAGGAAAGCACGCCATGCAGCTAAGCAAGTGTTTCGTACCACTGCAAAATCACATCCATCCCACCAGTTAGCAGCTGAGAGCAATTGCAGATGGGCTGTGGGAATTCTAGCAAAAGCCCAGGCATTGGTGTGATGGGCATTATTTTAAAAGGCTGGCCACCTTTCCTCTTCGAGGCTGAGTTAAAGCCTGTAAGACTGTCCCTCTTTCCCAATGGAAGGAGGGCTTGTTTTCTGGTTTTCACAGAAAAGCAGGATTGAAGGTCATTATTTTCAGCCTCCTCCATTTGATGACTGCTCTGTGCTTCTAGCTCCAACCGCTGTACAATCAGGACCGGGCTCATAGACTGGGAATCACTGCAAGGAAACAGAACTTTCCCTTGGCTGATAGCCTAGAAACTGTAAACTGGCTCCATTGCATTTTGGTGACTCCAAGGTGTCCCAGCTGAGACTGTGAGGCCATTGCATGGGACACTCCCCTGACACTTCACAAGAACCAGTTCATGCCCCAGAAACAATCTAAACTGAGACAACAGACACACGGTAGGGGAAGACGACTGATGGTCCCATTATACAGGTAGGGACCTGAGTTACAGAGTGACTAAGTGCTTTGCCCACAATCACACAAGGAGTCTGAGGAAGAGTTAGGAACTGCAGCCAGCTCTCTCAAGTCCCAGGCTGATGGAAGGATCCTACCAAACCCAGCTGTATACCATAGATTATTGCTCTGGTTTTAAACCCCAAGCCACTGCAGTTTGCTTTTCAAGTGGAATGGGACCAAAATGTGCATACCATGCTTATCCAACCTTGGTCTCGAGAGCTTAGGAACTGCCATTCACTGTCTGGTACTACAGGGTACCATCCAAATGCCCTCTGTGATCTCTGAGAACTTAGGGCTGGGTTGCCAGGGGCATGTTGGCTCTTAAAGATGTCAATGGCCACTTAATCACAGTCATAGAACTCTAAAACTGGAAGGGACCTGAAGGTGACATCAAGTCCAGCTCCCTGCCCGCACTGTAGGACCAAGAACCATCACTCCTCTTCATCTAACCTGCTCTTAAATGTCTCCACTGATGGAGATTCCACGACCTCCTTAGGCAATTTATTCCAGTGCTTAGCCACCCTGACAGCTAGGAAGTTTTTCTTCCAACCTAAACCTGCTTTCCTGCACTTTAAGCCCAATGGGCTATTCATAAGCACATGAACAGGTTAGACACCCAATCCCCATTGATTTCAATAGGATTTAGGCACCTACCTGGCTTGGGAGCTTATAAACTCCTCCTTGGTACCTGTCTGCATATTTAGGTACCTAAATATCTGGCCTTAGTGCCTTCAGCAGCCTCCCACCAGGGTGTCTGCAGACACTTTGCTACTGGCAAGAAACCTACACAGCCCTCTGCAATTATCCAGCTTGACAGCTGCCTGCTGTAGCTCCATGCTAACATTTATATGAGTGACTGTCGAAATGGGCCAGCTTTTGTGCATGAGTGCAATGTGCCCACTTAGTTCTCCCCGGGCACAGGTGCAGCCCTGTCTGTGGATGCTCACTCCCCACTCCTCTGCCAATGTTCCTCTCATCTCCTTCTCTCTAGGCAGGGGGAGAATAATTCAGTCCCATTTGACTGTTCTACTGAGCCACTCAGGATTGCATGCTAAAAACAACAGTATGTGTAACTCACACACCTCCTAGGTAGCAACGAAGGGTCCTGTGGCACCTTATAGACTAACAGAAAAGTTTAGAGCATGAGCTTTCATGAGCTAACTCACTTCTTCAGATGCTGAAGTGTGATTCATTGTCCCATGAAGTGGCTCTGAGACCACTTACAGAGAGAAAGAATGAGTGTCCTGTAAGCTTAAGCTGAGAGCCAGCTGGCTTGTAGCTCACACTGCAGAGGCTCCTGTGCTAAGCTCCAGAGGTGTCTGGTGGTTACACATGAACATTATGACATTATCTAGACCTGGAATCAGCAGCCTTTCTGCGCTGGAGTGCCTAAATTTGACCTTTGTACAGTCCAAGTGCCGGTGATACTTTTTAAAGTCACTAATAGCCCTACTTACAACAGCTTCATTAATAAATGAATTCAGATGCACCGCTTTACCGTTTCGGTCTTTAAATATCCATCAAGCTGGGTTGTTTTGTTTTTTTGTTTTTTTTTTAAACCTAAAAATATTTGGGGTACAGGTTGAACATCACTTATCCTGGATTCTCCTGGCTGGCAACATCCGTGGTCCAGTAGGACCAGGGATGTTGCTGAACCAGGGAGCCCGAGCCACAAAGTTGCTAGCGACTGGGGGGCCAGCTGGTCTGGAAGGTAGCCCCACTGACCGGGAGTGGAACCGCCACTGGCCCTGGATAGGGAGCACTGGCGAAAGCCCCGGCAGCCAGGGCGCAAAACTGCCGCCAGCCTTGGGCAGGGAGCCCTAGCAGCCAGGCACATGGAGCTGCCACCAGCCGCAAGCTGGTGGCTGCCGCAGAGAGTTGCATGGGGGAAGGAAGAGCAGGGCTGAGCTCCTGCCTGTGTGCCAAAGAAAATCGGCTCACAGCCGTTCTTGGTACGCATGCTGAGGGTTGCTGTCTCCTGGTCCAGACACTTGAGTACAATCTGTCCTAGGCGGAGGCCAAGCTTGGATACCTAGTAGGATATAAGGTAAAATCAGGCTGGTAAGGATCCTGTGGCTTTTTTTGCATTTGTTAATTTCACTGGTCTGCCCCCATTCCATTATGTCTCCCAGATTTCCTGCCCCAGTTTCAGTGGAAGATTGCATTCCACTGTTGTTCTTTACTTCCTGTACGAGTCTCAATATCATAGCCAGTGCCTGGGTTCCCTCCCAGAGGTGACTGTATTATTGTGGTGAGTTTATTATAGATCCAGCCACGATCACACTGACTCGGTAGCTACAGTTGCAGCCTGCATGTAAAAGACCATAAATGGTAATGATGGTGAGGTCCTTTTAACTACAATGAATGTAAATTTTCTGCTCACCAAGCTCACATTTGTCAGGTTATTTTCCTTTTTGGTCTCTGTGTCTCACCCTCTTCCTCCAAAATTTGCTGTTTCCGACTTCCTGTGTGCCTGATTTGTGTCTATCCTCCTGCATTACATGTGGCTTCATTTGCTTGTAAATTTCACTGTGGGTTGGCTGCAATGCAATTTCTTCTTCAGTTAATATAGGGAATACAGGACATCTGATACAACAGCACTTCCAGTGTTAGTGTTTTTATCACATGCTTTGAAACTACGTTTCTAAACAACTCTATGCTGATGAGCTAAGGAGTAAAATGGGATTTTGCAAGCTGAAAATAACAAGCCAGGACCTCCACTGATGTAAATTGATCTGGCTTCATGGACTTCAGAGAAACTTTGCAGGTTTATTTTAGCTGAGCATCTGGGCCAGTCCACAGTAATCGTGCCTCTTGCACTCAGACCTCTTCTCATTTTTATAGCATCAGATTCCAAACTTGGTAAATAGAAACTGAGCCCTCGTTTTACAGAGAAGTGAACCAAGTGCAGGGGATGAACATTGGCTGCTTGTTTCTAATGCCCAGCCTGAGACACAAAGACTATCGCACCCAAGTTCAGTGGCCACTTTGGGCCATATTAGCACTTGGGGTGGCCTGGCATAGATGTGAGCTGAGCACATAGCTCTTTCTTCTGCTATCAGCTGGAGGCCCTGGGCATTCAGGCTTCCTGAAAGCTTGGCCTTTTGGTCTCCTAAGAAGGCCACCAAAAATATGGAAGCATCCAAAGTTAGTGGCCTCTATTGAAACTTACAGGTTCATTAGCAAATCCAGGAACAAGCCAAAGCTGCAAACTCAGTGAAACAAGAGAATGGTCTCTTTCTGCCGTACAGCATGTTAATGATAGGATGGTGGTTGGTTCATCTTCATGTAGAGAGGTTGTGGAATCTCTGTGGGCCACAAACACAGAGATGGAAGAGGCAATTTTTAAGAGCAGGCTAGACTAGTATTTATCAGGCATGGACTAGATGGTGCTTGGCCCTGCCATGAGGGCAGAGGACTGGACTTCATGACCTCTCAAAGTCCCTTCCAATTCTATGATTCACTTATGTAGCATGAAAACAAAAAAGCAGTCAAGTAGTACTTTAAAGACTAACAAAATAATTTATTAGGTGAGCTTTCGTGGGACAGACCCAC
Source organism: Carettochelys insculpta (assembly GCF_033958435.1). Lineage (NCBI taxonomy): Eukaryota > Metazoa > Chordata > Testudines > Carettochelyidae > Carettochelys > Carettochelys insculpta. The sequence continues at coordinate 70,925,973 of NC_134144.1, forward strand.
TTCTTCAGACCACAGCCATACCAGAACAGACTCAATGTCTTAAATGACTGCTTCTTGGAGCAGCTGGTACAGGAGCCCACAAGGGGAGAGTCAATTCTTGATCTAGTCCTGACTGGAACGCAGGATCTGGTCCAAGAGGTAACTGTTACTGGACCGCTTGGAAATAGTGACCACAGTATAATAACTTTTAATATTCCTGTGGGGCGATATGATAGAGGTATATAAAATCATGAATGGTGTGGAGAAAGTCAATATAGAAAAATTATTTACCTTTTCCCATAATACAAGAACTAGGGGACACCAAATGAAATTGATGGGTAGTAGGTTCAAAACTAATACAAGGAAATTTTTCTTCACACAGTGCACAGTCAACCTGTGGAGCTCCTTGCCGGAGGAGGCTGTGAAGGCCAGGACTCTATTAGGGTTTAAAAAAGAGCTCGATAAATTTTTGCGGGTTAGGTCCATAAATGGCAATTAGCCAGGGGTAAAGTATGGTGCCCTAGCCTTCAGTACAAGGGCAGGAGATGGATGGCAGGAGATAAATCACTTAATCATTGTCTTCTGTTCTCCTTCTCTGGGGCACCTGACATTGGCCACTGTCGGCAGATGGGATACTGGGCTGGATGGACCTTTGGTCTGACCCAGTATGGCCGTTCTTATGTTCTTATGTTCAATATTTACGGTACAGAGAAACAAAAATAGTAATCAAGGTTGACAAATCAGAAAAAAATGATCAAGGTGAGCAAACTGGAGAGCAGAGGGGTGGCGGCTCGTGGGGAGAGTCAGGAATTAGATTAAGCCAAGTATGCAAAAGAGCCGCTATAATGACCCAGAAAATTAACATCTCGGTTCAAACCATGTGTTAATATGTCAAATTTGAATATAAAAGAGAGTTCAGCAGCCTCTCTTTCAAGACTGTTGTGAAAATTCCTTTTCAGTAAAACTCAGACTTTTAAGTCATTAAAATGCTGGCAAACAGATTTGTGGATCAGGAGTGTTTTTACGTCTGTTTTGTGCCAATTAACTCTTTGTCTGTCCCACGAAAGCTCACCTAATAAAGTATTTTGTTAGTCTTTAAAGTGCTACTTGACTGCTTTTTTGTTTTGATAGTATATAGACTAGCATGGCTCCCCCTCTGTTACATAGCATGAGTGTTGCATCCATGAAAAGTAGGTGTGGTTATGCAAATATAGCCTGCTCCTGAAATCTTTTCTTCCAAGTCATTAATAGATGACAGAGATGTGCTAATTCAGTTCCTGGCTTACATAATGTAACTAGCAAGGGTCCCGGTGGATCCACCATCCCTGGCAATTAGCAAATATAGAGTGGATTTTTTTCTCCTCAAAGGTCAGCTTTAGGAGCTATTTTTGTGAAGTTCTCTAGCTTGTGTTAAACAGAATGTTAGAGAGAATAATTACAATAATCCCTTCTGACCTCAGCATCTATGAATAGGCTAGAATTCCGATTAATTCATTAGAATTGAACCAATAATATTGAAATAAAACATTTTGACCTGATCAGTATGAAATATTTTTGGAACACTTTGTTTTGTGACAAGTTCTGAAATTTTAACAGTTTCTCCCCATTTAAGACAGTGCCAAATTTTGGAATTTCCCTGGCAACAGAAATTCCAATTTTTAGCCAACAATAATTCATATTTGCAACTTTGTTTCACTGGGCCTTTTATGTCATGCTCTGGTCCATTCTGGGATGCAAACGTGTCTTACAAAAGCAACAGCTGGGCCTGGAAACCTGACGGCAAGGTCCCATGAGCAGGGCTCCAGCCACCACCAAGCCACACAAACGAATTGGGAGGGCCAGGTGTTTGACAGGGTGGGCACTTTGCACCCATGCTTGTTGGAATGTTCTCTTGCTGCTTCCGCAGCACAACGCTGGCACTTTGGTTAGCAATGAATTCATCGGCATGTGGCAAGCCCGTGAACCACCCATGAGAAGGAGGCCCCTTCAAGGATTTGGGACTGTAAAGTGCATAGGACCAAGAAACACAGCACAAAGGTCTGACAGAGAAGAGCATCTTCAGGGAGGAAAGCAGCGCCAGCTATGGAACGGCTTGCCAGCTGACCCTACAGCGCATTAGGGGGCCATTTGGTTTTACATTAGTATTAGTTATGATGAGTGACATGGGCCATAAACACAGAGATGGAAGAGGCTGTGCATATGGTATAAAATGCTTCTCAGATGGCTGTTCTATCTCCACAGAGCTAATTGCCTCATAAATTCATTTTATTCGCCTAGATGAGGCTAACCTTCCCATTTAAAGTTAATAACAGGACTTAATTTGCTGGTTGCTTTGAACTTGGTGCAAACCAGAGGAGCTGCTGGGGGACTTCAGAGGGGCTAGCTGGCTCCTCAAGGACGGAGCACCTTGGTTGCTTGTTGACAGCAAATGGACGTGCTGATGGAGGCTGGATTTCCACTTAAGCTGACCTGGACTGTAGAGGGCGAATAAAATCTGCAAATGAGGACATGCCTGTGCTACCGGGGGGAGCAATCCTGTTAATTGGCTTTCATGTTCTCTGTGACTATACAACCAGATGCAGCTGGCAACTGGCAATCACTACCAGCAGTGGGAGCCCCAGCTCAATGGGAGTTGAAGCACCCACACCCCACTGGCTTGAGTCCAATGAATTACTAGCAAGGGTGACAAGAGCTAAATTAATATGAGACATGGAGTTCAGAACCAGTGGGGGAAACACCTTAGGCTTGATACAAGAGTAACAATGACATTCTCTGGCCTGCACTATGCAGGAGGACATACGACATCCGTGATGTCCAACCATGGTGTCCAACACACTAGCCACTAAATGCATGTCGCTATTTGGCCAGTTGAGTGTGGCTAACTGGCTTGAACAATAAATATATTTTCAGAATAATGTGTCTGGTTCGCTATCGCAATAGCCACTCTAGTGTCTGCTACTTCAGAACAGGTTGGACATGATGGATCTAGATGGTTCAACAGGTCTAGATAACTCTATAGTTCTTTCTGGCCTTAATGTTTCAGAATCGTTCTAAATTTGAGTGCGTTCGAATTCAGGCCGTTCCCCAAATTTTAGTCTGATCACACCCGAAAATGTTGCTTTAAATTGTCCTCAGGCAGCTGCCTCCTTTCCTGGAGTGGCCTGGCCATCTCCTGTGTCCATATCTTACACTGCTGCAAATCAAATTAAAAAGATCTGGAAACATGGTGAAATGCAGCCCATCACACTGCGGCTACCATCCAGCAGCCAAGGGCTAGAGTTAACTTTGCCAGTCAGCAAACCACTTTGCCCCTTTAGCAGCGAGGCCTCACAGGAGCAGGTGGTTCATGTGGCACAGCAGGTACATGCCTCTGGCTGACCATCTATGAGGTGGACGCTGCAGCTCATCTGAAGGTTGCTCTTTGTATATTTCACAGCAGTTTCGTACACCAACAGCTGAGTGCTAAGTAGCATTGACCAGCACCGTATCACCCCTCAACGTAGAAGGCTTGTGGTCCTCCACGTTCTCCTCCCATGAGTCCTCCGTATGACAGGGTGTGCTAGATACAGATAACATTTTGCTCTACTCTATCCTGTGTCTCTGGAACTGAAATAGTTCTTGTAAATGTAAGTACCTTAATGGCAAGAAAAGGTCAGGAACTAAAGGACTCATTAACGTCCAGTAACTGGTTCTTGTTATGCCTTTATCTGCTTGATTGCTACTAGACGACTACAAATGAGAAATAAGGCCTAAGTTTTTAACAGTGAGGGTGCTTAATCACTGGAACAAGTTACCAAGGGAAGCGGCTGAGGGCTTCCACATTAAGACTGGGTGCCTTTCCGGAGGATGTCGGGCTGGGGTATACAACTGCACACTGGGCGAAGAGGGGGTAAGGGGTTGCTGTACATTCAGCCAGCTCCACTCCACCCAGGCAAGTACAAGGACAGGAAGAGTGCAAAACAGGAGCTCACTTGGTGGCCCACAAGAGAACAGAACAGGCCTTTGGCCCTCAGCTGAAGGCAGCAGCTCACCACTTCCCAAAGGCCCTTCCCTGAGGGAAGTAAGGGCCAGATCCTGATGCCCCTCGAGAGGGATGAGTCATCCCCCTCCATTTCCTATGGAGTGAGTTGATTAGTTTTGTATGGGGACTACCTCAGCTGGGGAGAGGTTTCACTGGGACTTTACAGCCCCTGCCACAGGAGATGGTTTGAACTTCAGGGCACTCCCATCTCATTTCTGGCCTTGTCTGTGGTTTTCGGGTCAAAGGGGTGGTTGAAAAGCCCTGGGGCCAGCGTGCCACGGTGATAGGCATGGCCTAAACTAGTGGCAATGAGTGACAGGCAGGATCCTGGTCTCTGCTGCTTCTCTAAAGAATGACAGTGCAGCTGAATGAGGTCAGTGGGACGCTCATCTAGGCATTCTAAGACCAGGAAATGCAGGTGCATGTCCTTTGCGTGAGCACCACAATGCTGTGCTGATCACCTCTGGGAACTGTGCGCCACCCCTTTGGCAAACGGGGACTGAAGAGCTGCACATGTGGGGGAAGACTAGAAAAGGATCAGGGACCAGGGCATAAAAATACACCCAGAGCCTCTCACTGTTCTTATTGGCAGGAACCCCCAACTCCCAAAAGTTCAGATGCCTCCCACACAGGCTCCTCTCACTACTGGAGTGATGGTTAAAACTCCCCGTTGTTCTAGCTCTACAGAACCAGGGAAATTTGCTACTGCTAGGCTGGGCTGAGCTTCCACCCTAATGCTGTGGGCTCATTTATGGATGACCTCGCAAAACTAGGGCTGGGCCAATGCTCCACCTTCCTAGCTAGACCCAAACTTCTTCAGCGTTCAGTGGTGCTTGGATCTGGTTTACCCCTCGAGTAGGAACCCTTTAGCAGACGTCAAAGAAGCTTGTTGGAGACCTAAGCTCCCAGCCCCAACTGTGAATTTAAAGGGTCACATCATCCCCTCAGTGCAGCATAGTGAATCTTCTACTGATGCGGGGCTTAATTAAAAAGAAATATGAAGCAAGTAAGTAAGGCCAATTAACTGGAAATGCAGCATTACAGAGTGTGAATGCTGATTACCCTAATAATAGACAATAATGCAGCTTACAGGAGTTAAATGGTTTGTTTAATGGATGGAATGGCCTACAGTATATAATATATAAAGTACTTAACAATAAACATTTAATTACTAACTTCACTTCTGTTTTTCTTCAATGTGCAGAGCAAAGTGGTTGATAAAAGAGCTGCCAGATTGGAGTAATTTATGCCCCTGTAAAAACTAATCTGCATCTCTCACGGGCAACAGCAGCTCAATGTCTGCTCCTGGGAGATATGAGACTGCATGCAACAGGCACATCCTTGAGGCCTGAGAAATAAGGCTGAGCTATGTTAAAGGGGAACATAGAAGCTGAGCCGTCTACTTGGTCAGCACCAGCTGGTTCAGAAGATGTCAGAAACACTATAGCATCATAGAACACTAGAATTGGCAGGTGCCTTGAGAGGTCGTCAAGGCCACTCCCCTGCCCTCACAGCAGGACTAAGAACATAAGAACATAAGAATGGCCATACTGGGTCAGACCAAAGGTCCATCAAGCCCAGCATCCCATCTGCCGACGGTGGCCAATGCCAGGTGCCCCAGAGAAGGAGAACAGAAGACAATGATCAAGTGATTTATCTCCTGCCATCCATCTCCTGCCCCCTTGTTATGAAGGCTAGGGCACCATACTTTATCCCTGGCTAATAGCCATTTATGGACCTAACCTGCAAAAATTTATCAAGCTCTTTTTTAAACCCTAATAGAGTCCTGGCCTTCACAGCCTCCTCGGGCAAGGAGTTCCACAGGTTGACTGTGCGCTGTGTGAAGACTAAGCAGCATCTAGACCACCCTGATAGAAGTCCATGCACATATGGGCCAACCTGTCTCCATGGGACATTTCCTTCTTATTTCCATGACACTAATTCATATACTCCTAGCAGTCAGACTCACCGTGAGCTTTTCAAACAGCCTTGCTTGTCCTTGGAATCTATGAAATGCTGACCACTGCACTCAGGTAAAGACGTAACAGTTTTACTGAGAGTGGCTACCTTGGTTGGAGGTCTACACAGCCATGACAATAAAACAGCCCCTCTCCGCAAAACAGATCTTCTACTAATCAGGGCACAGTTTGGTGTTTCACTTATAGTCCAGTCCTGGGCCAAGAGCAAGGAGGGAAGCACCAGAAGACAGAGTCATTAGTGAGGCTGTCACAAGACTGTGGTTGAAATGAGACTAGAAACAGCACAGGAGTCACCAGGGCCAGTTGAGCTGTGGGTGTATCGGTCTGAAATGGAAGCAGGGGGAAAAAAAAGTCTGGAGGTTAATTTTCAAACATCTCTGATGCTGCACATGGAGCTGAACCGGGGCCCTCGGTGCAGTAGCCTCTGTAGCTAGCCGTGCTCAGCAACCTTTCCGACCCAGAGTAGGGAAATTGGAGCTTTTGACCCCTATGTACAGTCCACTGGCTGGTGATGCTTTTTTAAAAGCACTAAGACTGTGTCTAGGCTAGCCCCCAACTTCAACAGGGGCATGGCAATTAGGGTGTCGGGCGATTACTAATGAAGAGCTGTGGTGCATATGAAGGACTTCATTAGGCTAAATCTCCCCCATGGCACCTTCCAAGTGTGAAACTTCGAAGTGCCGGCTTGCCACGAGGAGTAAAGGAGCAAAGTAAAGTAACTTGGGCACTTTGAAATACCCACAGCTGATCCGTGGCTACACGGGAGCCGGCACTTTGAAGTTTCACACTTTGAAGTTGCCACGGGGTAAATTTAGCCTAATGAAGTCCTAAGGAAGTGCTGCATATGCCCCCTTCGAAGTTGGGAGCTAGTCTAGACACAGCCTAATAGTCCTACTTACAACAGCTTCATTAATAAGTAAATTAAGATGCAGAGCTTTACGTGTAGGTGGTGGTTGGTAGCACTAGCTGGTTAATCCACAGGTGTCCGTGTGAGCAAGTGCTTGGTTGTTTGGAGGTGGAGGTGTGGGGCTGAGCTCCAGTCTCGTGTGCTAATGAAAATCGGCTCGTATGCCACGCTTGGCACCCATGCCGGGGGTTGTTGACCCCCCTGCTCAACAGCTTGCATTTAAAGCCAGCTGGCTGTCAGCTAAAACTGTGGAGGAGACTCCTCTCTCTGTGTAAGCGGCCTGAGTGCCACTACCTGGGTCTGTGAACCAAACGCAGAGCCCTAAAGGAAGTGTGATCTGCTAGACAAAACAAAAAAAAAAAATCCAAGGCTAAAACTCTGCTGCATCGAGCACAGCAGTAATGTTAATCTATTCAATGGTGAGAAGCCCTGTTCCTCCCAGCTGTTTATTTCATGCACTGGGTAATGAAGCTCTGATCTTCGAACATCTGCATATAGCGCTTAATTTTAGTCTCTCACTTTCTCTCTTAACAAGTATCAGAAAGGTTGCCGTGTTAGTCTGTATCTTCAAAAACAAGAAGCCCTTTGGCACCTTATAGACCGGCAGATATTTTTGAGCATAAGCTTTCTCGGGCAAAGACCCACTTCATCAGCATCTGACAAAGTGCGTCTTTGCCCACGAAAGCTTATGCTCCAAAATACCTGTCTCTCCTAACAGAGCTCCTTTGCCCACCGATGGTGCACATGGTACGCTGGATGAAAGAGCTGTGGGCTCAGGTGCTGTGTACACACCTCCAGCGATCCACAACAGCTCCAGTTTGATGTGCACCAGGAACAACAAGACAACCTCGGCCTGCAGCAGGTGGTCCCTTCCGACATTTAATTCTACCTTCCTTAGTCCTACAGGGGACCTTGCTTCCAAATGTCCCCTGGAATGTCAAGGCAAGTGAAGGGCTGCTCAACACAGGCTTCCAATACCAGTGTCAGTGAACTACCTTGCTACCAGTGGGCACTGGGCACCTAGTCCCAGCCAAAAGTTCTGCTCGCACCTAGCTGCGTTTACAATATCTGCCCCCTGCTTTCTAGCCTGCTGTGCCGTATGACCAGCCAGATGCTCCAGGGCTGGAGTGGCAGTAGCAGTGAGGCCTGTCGCCTCACTGAATGATATGTTGTCCATAGTTAGCAGTAACCGTCCAAGGAGAGCAGGCCGCATTGAGAGATTTGATTCGGGCCATAACCAAGGAAGATGCCGGGTAGTGGGGAAATCACCATGTGTGTGGAGTGAGCCAGGAGTTTTGAGCCCGAGCTGTCAGCCCGCGTTCTGCAGCAGCCCTAGTGGATGAGGGGAGGTGGTGGCAGCCCCCTGGCACAGAATCAGAGAGGGGGATAGTTATTGATCAGTCAGAGATGGGGCTGTATACCCCGCTCTCTTCTACACACTGATAGCCTGCTGCTATATAGCAGTCAACACTGCGTGGCGCTCAGCAGACCAACGGCTAATCTATGCTCTGACATGGGCGTCCTAAGCGACCTGCTCTGGCTCAGCTCTTCAACAGCAGTGAGGTACCTACACACCTTCCCCGGGGATCTAGACCAGAGCCTCTCCGTGCCTCTGTTCTCCATTTTTGAAATGGGGCTTGTCGCACTTCCATGGGCCACGCCAGGGAAGGGATGATGTGTCCCTTAAAGACTGCCCATTGTGCCGGAATCTGAGCACCTCACACACGGCCACAGTGAAAACAAGATGTTTGGGGGATGTCCCCAGAGCCCACAGCTGGTAGCAGCACTAGCATCATTAAGATGTTTTCCTAGACGCTGCCATCAAGGGGTCGCCAAGTACGTCATAGTGTTGTAGCTGTGTAGGACTGGCAAGGCTCTCAGGCGGTCCTCCTGTCCAGTCCCCTGCATGCAAGGCAGGCCTAAGGCGGAGCTAGCCCAGCCCTGAGGTGCATCTCAGCTTTTGATGGTGATTCCACAGCAGCCCAGGGCAATATTAAGTGTCACAACTGAGTCAGCTGGAAAAAGTGGCTGTGCTGTGGAATTGTTTGTCTCAGTGCCGTGCGCCAGGGTACTGAAAAGGTTGGGCCCCACTGCTGTGGTATGACATGGGCTGTGTTTCTCACTTCGGCTTTATGTTGCAACCGCATGTGCACATGTTGCACTGACAGACCTACAGGTCGGCTCCGAACAGAATCAAACCAGTATCAGAGAGTAGCCATGTTAGTCTGGGTCTTTGAGACCAACAAGAAGCCCTGTGGCACCTTATAGACTAACAGCTATTTTGGAGCATAAGCTTGCATGGGCAAAGACCCACTTCATCAGATGCACGAGTGGGGTTGGGGTGTGATTTCAGAAGGGTATTTAAAGAGTGGGGTCCCAGTAAAAGGGAGGGCCAGAGCTGACAAGGGCTATTCAGTCAGGGTGGAAAAGGCTCATTATCAGTAGTATGTATGAAGAGAGGAAAAACCAGGTCAGCTAAGACAGCGGGGATATGGCCCATTGTCAGTCTAATGTGGAGATGTTAACACCGAGGGCAGAGAAGCTCCTTTTGTAAGCTGCGAGCCACTCCCAGGTTGTCCTCAGGCTGAGAGATAGGGCTGTGTGCATAGCCACTGACTTCCCCTCTCACTGGTGGGGAGGGACTCAGCCCCACCTCAATCCCATGCCCCACCTCCATGCTGCCCCCCTCACCGTCACTCCACCCCCGACCCCCAAGCCTGCTCTCCGCCCTGCCTTTCCCCTGAGTGCGCTCCAGACCACCTCCCTCCCGGCATGGCCTAAACGCCTGTTTGTGGTGGGCCGGAGGGGCTGACCAGGGGGCCACCAACAGCTGAGGAAGGAGCTGGGCTGCGGAGGGTGGTGCCGAGCCCCTGCCAGTGTTTCCTGGGAGGTTGCAGCCCCCAGGGAGTGGGCACTTGCCTTTGCTTGCGAGAGACGGACCGTGAGATCTTGGCTGGCCTGAGGGCCGGCCCCCCCCTGGATTTGTGGCCAACTTTCCCTGCTGTTGTTGGCTCAGGCGTGGTGCTGTAGGACTCACCCGGGGCAATTGGAGGCCCTCACACAGGCTTCTCTGCAGGACGCTCTGGGACAGGCAGAGAAACCTCCCCTAGCCACTCCCATTGCGGGCTGGGAGGACAGCCTGGAAGTGGCCCCTGCTGTCAGCAGCGCTGGGACCTAACACAGCCCAGGCGCAGACCAGCGCGCTGCTGGTGTGCTCTTGTCACCGGCTGGCTGACGTGACTTTCTGGGCCCTGGGGTAGGCTCAGGGCCTGGGGCAGGGTTGGGATTCCTGCACCTGCACCGAGCCTGCGAGGGGGGCTGGTGGCTTTGGTGCGGCCTGGATTAAAAGGCCAGGGGTCCGGCTGCCCCCCCCCGTGCCTTCCCCACTCTGTACTGGGGTCAGCCCCTGCCCTCAGCAAACGTGACACCCGAGGTGCAAAGCGAGCCAAGTTGCACGTGGAGAGCCAAGAGGCAGAATTGGCCTGAGCCAGCTCTGCTGGGGGCCCTCTGCAGCACGGCGCAGGGTGTGGACGGAGCAGCTTCCACACCCCCCCAACAGGGAGAGTTGGGGTTCTCCCAGGCTCTGTCCCCAGATGCTGGCTGGCCTCCAGTGACAGAAGCATGACCTGCTGGTGGGGTCTCACTGCTGCTTTGCCCAGCAGGAGGAGGTGGTTTCTGCTCCAGCCAAGGTCACTGCCATCCCCCAGTGCCCTTACACCCGCCCTATGACATCTCCTTGGGCCCGGGCCCACAGTGAGCTCCCCAGGGGTCTTCCCGTCTCTGGTGTCTTGGCTTAGCAGCCGGCCCCTTGGCACATCAAGGGCAGCTGCACAAGAGTGAGAATGTGAGGCTGGGACCCAGAAAACCCGTATGTCTCAAGGCTGGGGGGGGACACCAGCTGCGGTGCCCTGGGCCCTGCTCCGATGCCAGGCTGGCCCAGCAGAGCACCACCTCAGCACTGTGCTGGGGCCTCTGGAAGGTATCAGCCCTTTCCCAGCTGCTGCATGGACTCCCAGAGCCATGGGCCAGGCTGTCCACCTCCGGCCGTGCCCCTCCCTCAGGCCTGCAGCCTCGCAGAGCAGCCAGGCCCAGCCCAGGTACAAGCACTCCCTGGTGGGGCTTTCAGCCCCCTGTCCCCAAAAAGAACAGGGCTGGCTCACAATAGGAGGGGAACAGGCTCTCCACGCCCCAGGAGCTTCCCCCAGGGAGGCTGCAGAACATAAGAACGGCCATACTGGGTCAGGCCAAAGGCCCATCCAGCCCAGCGTCCTGTCTGCCGACAGTAGCCAGTGCCAGGTGCCCCAGAGGAGTTGAACCAAAGACAACGATCAAGTGATTTGTCTCCTGCCATCCATCTCCCGCCTTCGACAAAAGGCTAGGGGCACCATACCTTACCCCTTGCTAATAGCCATCTATGGACCCAACCTCCAAATATTCATCGAGCTCTTTTTTAAACTCTGTTAGAGTGCTGGCCTTCACAGCGTCCTCTGGCAAGGAGTTCCACAGGTTGACTGTGCACTGTGTGAACAAAAACTTTCTTTTATTAGTTTTGAACCTGCTACCCATTAATTTCATTTGGTGTCCTCTAGTTCTTATATTATGGGAACAAGTAAATAACTTTTCTGTATTCACTTTCTCCACACCCTTCATGATATTATATACCTCTATCATATTGCCCCTCAGTCGCCTCTTTTCTAGACTGAAAAGTCCCAGTCTCTTTAGCCTCTCCTCATATGGGACCCATTCCAAACCCTTAATCATTTTAGTTGCCCTTCTCTGAACCTTTTCTAACACCAATATATCTTTTTTGAGGTGAGGAGACCACATCTGCACGCAGTACTCAAGATGTGGGCGTACCATAGTTTTATATAGGGGAAGTTAAGATATTCTTCATCTTATTTTCTATCCCTTTTTTTAATTATTCCTGATTATTATTATTTTTAATTATTCCTGCAGGAACTCTCTGTTTAGCCAGAGATGTGCGGGGGGGAAGCCAGCAGCTTGTCTGATGGGCCCCTGGGCTGCCACCCAGCCCTTCAAAGCATGGTCCGCTCCTCCGTTTCCTCCTTCCCACCCCTGGCTGTGACCAGCCTGGGACTCAGGGTTGAGCCCTCAGCCTCTCAAAGCGAGGGGCAAATCAGGCATCATTCCCCAAACAGAGCCTCGCGTGGGCCAGGGCCTTCTTTCAGCATACGCCACTGGTTCCTGACAGCGCTACAGCAGGGCCAGGGCCAGGGCCAGCCCAGGGGCTCAGGCAGGCAGCAGGTACCTTCTTGACTCAAGCTGGGGGAGGTGGGATGGGGGTTAGTCCCCAGCCCAGGCTCAGGGAGCTCTGAAATGGGCCTGTAGGGCCATAGCTGGGATGCAGGTCTGCCTCGACTGTATCACATTCTGTCCTCAGCCAGCCCCACACCTCCCAGCCCCACTCCAGCGTCTCTTGCCTACGCCTAGAGAGCTGGCTCGCTCCACGCAAGGTTTCCTGCATTAATGGTATTCCCTGGGGGCAGCTAAGCCTGGCAGGGGACAGGAGGGACAGCCAGGCTGATCCTCTCCATGTGTACGAGCAGGGCCTGCAAAGGCCAGCTCCCCAGCTAGAACGTGCCTTGGCAGCGAGTGCAGGGGGGATGAATTATGCAGCTGAGCCGGCTCCCCTGCAGCCACACAGCAGCTGAATAATGCAGAGATGTTTTCCCTCCCTCCTCTGCGTTTCTGGGTGAATGGAGCAGAGTGCACCAGGGCTATCCAGGCAAATTCCGCACACCTCCAGCATGTCCTTGGTTTAGGGACATAACCTGTCCTCCTTTGCTCTGCCCAAGATGGGACATGGCTCTGTTGGGTTTGAATCCAGCACTACAGAATGGAAAGGCCAAAGCACTAACCCTCTGGGGTAAAATCTGCGAGAGGCCCACCTAACCAGCCTGTCACCTTGGCTCCTGGCCTCGTTAAGAGCACAGCCTGGCCTTTCATTCAGCAAAGCACTGCCTGGCAGGGGCTGGCGTGTACCAATTCACGCCACCCTGGGGCCTGTGGTTCATTTTTAAATGCCACACCCCTCTTTCCATGCCCCTGCATTCACACGCCCAAATCAGGCATTGTTAAATACACGAAGAAGGGGCCTCACCCTCGGTGGGTTCTGGCTCCACGTTACAGCCAGCCCTGGGCGTGTCTCTGGTGCCTTCCAGCAAAGCACTAGACAGAGTAGTGGCTTTTGCCACCCAGGATGGCCATGAAAGTGGGCGTGGCAAACCCCCATTCACCTCATTATACAGCTAAGGAAACTGAGTTATGGAGGGGGACTGAGTTGCCCAAGTGGCCCCCTCCCTCCTGACCCCTGCAGCCTGATGCTTTAAGTGCATCCCCCAAACTCCCAGCATTCATCAGTACAAGGACAAACCTTTTCATCTGACACACCTTACACTTGGCTTATAAATTCTGCAGGGCAGGGATTGTCTTTTAATTCTGTATTTGTACAGCACCTAGTAGAGTCCATGACTGGTATTCTTGGGCCATATGGTAAGGCAGCTAATCTTCACCATCAGCCACATATATCCTTGCCCTGCCACTGCAGGGACCTTCGGTACGGGTGGACTGCACCCCCTCATGTTCTCTGCCCTGGCACGTAATGGTTTAGTCTTATGAGGTCTGTAAGTACCTTGTCTAACCCCGGGGGCTTCATGCCAGGCCAGCTTGGAAGAGAAGGCATTTGTGGTTCGAGAAGCAAGAGCTCAGACGAGACAGGCAGGTAACCCTGTCTTCCTACAGACTGTGCGTGTCAGGGTTTTGCCTCTTTTGTTGTATAAAGCCTCCGCTGCTCAGTCCAGTACAATGCAGATGTAAGTCCTGTAACGTTCTGTAAGGTTTGTTCTGAGGCACCTGCTAAGTCTCTATTAAGTATTATAACTTGGTAAGAAATTGCTTAGAGAGACCATAAGTCTGTAAGAAATCCGGACTGCTTCTTTGTAAATGAAATTGCTTTCGGTGAAGTGAGCTGGCCTTCATGTGAGCCAGGGAGGGAGGGGGAGAGAGAGAGAGAGAGAGAGAGAGAGAGAGAGTGTGTGTGTGTGTGTGTGTGTGTAAAAGTAAGTAAGTAAAAAAAATGGAATCAGTCTCTGAAGCCAGCCTGTCTGGACAGCCAGCAGCACCTGGATGACCAGATAATAGGAGGAGCTGAGATCTGCAAAAGAACCCACTCAAGGAATAGAAAAAGGCCCCAGTAAGAGAGGATCAAAGGCCCATCTGCTGTTAGTGGATGACTCATGGTCATACAGCATCTTGGGGCAGTGGGACAGGACAAGAGCTATGGCCTGAAACATCAAAAGACAGGTGCAAAGCTACTGGGAGTTCTTCCTGCCATCACCTCTCAGCAGGTGTAAGTCGATCTGGCTGGGGAGGCAGGAGGGGGCCCAGGGCCTTCCCCCGGATGGATGGTACTGACCGTTCCTGAGTGCTACACTGACGAGAGCACAAACTGACAAGGGGCTCATGCAATCAGCTCAGCACCCCAGAGTGAGGACAGCAGCCAGCCACACTGGACCTGCTATTCCTTGGCTTTCTCTCCTGTCCCTGTGTGACTCTTCACCTGCACGAGTTCGCCAGTGTAAGCGTGGGAGCGCAGGAGGGTAGGAGCGTGGGTGGGCATGTGTTTGAAAGCCAGTTCCCCTTTTTCTTTTAATGCAACAGTGGCATTGAACACATTACATCTGACTGCAACCCGGAGCTGGGCTCCAGTGAAAATACAGTAACGTCTTTCAGAAGAAAGATGCCTATGGTTGGTTTGCTCTCTTCAAAAGTGGAGATAACTGACACAGGCCAGCTGAGAACACAAATTTGTATTTTCTGAACATAGCCAAGAAACAAATGAGACAAAGCCATCTCGTTCATATCACCAGCCCTGGGAGGTACAGCTGCGTTCTGGCTTGTAAGACAATGACAAAAATTGTTTAAAAAATACCCCGACTCCAAGCAACACTTGGGTCAGTGGGATTAAATTCAGAGCCAGAACAACATGAGATTCCAAGCACAGCATCAAAGCCACTGCAGAGTATTCAGTTAAGGAGGAACCCTATGAAACCAATGGCTGCATGTGCTAAAGCACAGGCTAGGAGACAGTAGCAGCTTATGCTAGAAAAACAGGGCAGACTGTTCTAGGCAGGAGACAAGTTAAAACACAAGCCAATGCCACACAGGCTGAAAGCTGGTTTCTCTAGTTGTATAGTCAGACTCCTTTGCTCAGCAGATCCCGCTGAGAAATACTTTATTTTACTGGGGTGAGAGGTCCGGGAAGAGACACCCCCCATAGCTGAGAATTAGACTTGGGCATGGCCACCGGGCTTCAATCGTCAAAACTCTACCCCACCCCAGGGAAGGTGCGATAGCAGTGCATGCAACTGTCAGATACTGGGGTCAAGGGGTGCATTCAAGCCACCCCCATACATGCAATGTTCAATGCAGGGGTTCATGGCTTTTCTTTCTGGATATGTCTACACAGGAAAGTTATTCCAGAATAGTTTATTCTGGAGTTATTATTCAGAGGAATAATGCATCTACACTACAGGGAAGTCCCAGAATAAGCAAAGCTTTTTCCAAACTAGTGTGTCCACACACAATAGAGCCTATGTCAGATTAGAGCCCCTGGAAGCACTGTCTATACACCAGAATTATTTTGGAATAAACGATTCCAGAATATCTTATTTCAACTAGCCCTGATTCCAAAGTATCTATTTTGGAAGAAAACTCCTCGTATGATAAGGTTTACCAAATTCAAAAGGAGCTGTCTGCTACTTCGCAATAGCAGTTGTGTTGTGTAGACACTCGCAAATTTATTTAAAAAAAAAAAAAAAAACCACCCTCCGAGCTCCCCATCCTGCAACTAGCTGTAAAAACTTCCTGGCCTGCCTCGGACGCAGTCACTGCCTTTCTGCTGGTAGATTACAGGCCAGGGCTGGAAGTTAGGGGATCACAAGCACAGCCACCAACAGGGGACCCACAAAACTAAGTTGCTTGGGCTTTGGCTTCACGCTACATGACCAGTGGCACTGGAACACTTTCTAGAGAGGAGGGTGATGAGTCTCCCTTACCCATGTGTGCCCCTCAACGCCCAGAGCTGGGGCCAGGAGCAGACCTGTGCTCAGGATGCAGTACATGGACGGAAGCTGGGAGCAGAGCCCTGGGCACAGGGCCAGCAGCCAGGAGGAGGTTGGCAACTAGGTGGCTTGATGCATACCCCAATGCTCCCATGCCTGTGGGCAGGATGCAGTTGGGGCTTCAGCTGCCTGGACCCGGACTCATCGAGTGGTGGCCTTGTTTTATTTGCACACATCGTGAAACTTGCTCCTTGCCCCCAGGCCCTGGTTGAGAACCTCTCTCCCATGGGGTGTGTGGGCTGCATTGCATCGCATCGCATCGCACCTTGCTCTCTGCAAGTGGCGCTCGGCTGTCTGCTAGCTGCACGCACCAGGCTGAAGGGAAGGTGAGTACTGCAACCCCACTGTGCACCTAGGAAAAAGCGTCCCTGGCCCCATCATCTGTCTGCAGTTCCCTGGGTGAGAGAGGAGCCCGGGGCCATCTCCCTTGTCAGCTGGGTGAGGCAACAATGGAAGCTCAAGCCCTGGGCCTTCGTGCTCCACCTCAGACCTCCCCCCAGGTCAGACTCAGGTGCCTCTCTGCCTTTGGAAGATCCAGTCCTGTAGCACCTGATGAAGGAGCTGGGCAGGGCCACCTAGGGTAGGCCCTGACTCCAGGCCCAATGAGCCTATTACATTAGCGCCAGCAGGAGCAGCAGAGGGTTCTGCCTCAGCACCAGCCCCTTTGTACTGGTGTGACTGTAGAGGGCACCAGCTGTTCAACACGACCCAAAGTTACTCCCCAGCATTGATCAGTTCACGGTGCTAAACACATGCATGGGCTCTGCCAGCATGAGAGTCCTTTGCACCAGCCGAGGAGTGGAGCCTGTGCAGTGCTGCCAGGAACACTGGTGGCTTCCCTTGCATCTTTCCCGTCTTTAGCATCAAGGCCTGGTCACCTCTGGAGAGGAACCTCTAGAAACACACAAAGGGAAGGGATGTTGGCAGCCACTAGGCGAAATCTGTCCCGAGCATCATTCTAGCTCGGGACCAGGGACGCCGGGGAAACAAGCCAATGCCAAATATGACCTGGCAAATCCAGTTCAGCAAAGTACTTCAACAGCTCTTAGGCACTTGCTTGACTTAGCTGGGACTTAGGCGTAAGTGTTCGACTCAGGCAGCAAGGAGGTGCTGCCCACCTGCAATTGACCAGGTGAGAGATGTAAGTGCAGGGATACGCAAACTCCTGCAGCGGTGGTGACAGGCTGCTCCCTGGAGAGCGGTGCCTGCTGGGGTCTGCAGCCCAAATGAGCGAGTAAACCCCTGCCCCGGGTCCCTCTGATTTTTTCCGTTAGTGGCTGAATGCATTTTGTTTTGTGCACTCAGACAGCTGGATGTGCATCACAAATAGAAACACAGACTGCTGCCTGTAGATCTGCTCATCAATGGGGCAGCACCTGAATCGCTCCTGGGCCACCACCCACGCTCTCAGCTTACAGGGAACACCGGGCCCCATACCACTCTCAGTGGTAGGAGCGGCAGCACGTGGACTTCAGCGCTGGGTGTCCTGCGTGCAGGTGCTAAGCTCCTTCAGCCTTGCCTGATGGCAGCGGGAGTGGAGGGTGTTGTAGAAGGAGCCAAAGCATCTTCGAGGACAGCCCAGAGCATCCAGGGTGGTGGGCCAGAGCAGTGACCACGGGCTTGCAAAGAGAAGAGCTCTCTAGGGGATGCAACTCCCCTTGGAACCCAGTGGAGGAGACTCCACGGCCTTGAGCAAGGAGACAAGGGCACAGGTTTTATTCTCAAGCATCTTCACACCCATTATTGCTGCCTGTCCTCAGCCATGAAGTGGGGACACACCACCACAACCAAGGCCAACATGAAATGACTGACAGTTGATTTAAGGCCTCCCCTGCCCACCCACTTTCCCTACCCACCTTCCTTTTCTCCCTAATTTGAACTCTTCCAATTCAAAGGGATGCTCTAAAACTAAACCCACCTTATAACAGGGAGCAACACTCGTGCCCTGATCCAAAGCTCAACTCAAAGGCCAGATGCCCCCGGACTACCCAGGGCATTGGGTCAGACCCTTCACTAACTTTAAGAGTAAGGAAAACCACAACTTACAGCCTGGTAAAATGCACTGCTGTGAATTGGGTGGAGTAATTTGCAGGTGACTGGTTTCAGGGGGCTTGAGATCCCAGCTGCAAGAGCCCCATCTCTTTGCTAGATGACCGGCCCAGCGAGGCCATGCACAGGGCATTCAGCCATGGGCGAAAAGGCTGAGAATGCATAGAAGCCACGCCTGGTTAGCGCTTGTAGCAACTTAGGTGCTCCCCATGGTGCTGCTTGATGCTACTGATGAGACTAGAAGAACAGAGAACGATGCCTTGTATCTTCATCATCGAGTGGCTGCAGAACCGTGGCCCTCCAGGACAAGGAAGGTGGCAATTCTCAGACTGAAGGGGGACACAACTAGGACCAAGCTACAGCTGGAAAGGCAAGAGCTCCCTCTAACCAAGCCCACCTCATCCCCTGACTAAGGGTGAGAGAAGGAAATGCGTTACTTCCAAGCCCGTTAAACGTCTCAGGCCGTGCCTAGGCTTACCTTGAAGGTCAAGGGCTGTTACGCAGTTTGTGGTATGCCAGATGCATACCCAAGCTCAGCTTTGCAGCCATTGACTTTTGTGCCCGTCTTCACAGCAGAAGGTGGACGGCAGCACTCCTCATGTCGACGCTCCTTCCGACCATGCCGCTCAGGAGGAGTTCTGGGATCGCCGCTGACCCTGGAATGTGCCGTTTCGTGCATGCGTGAAACACCACCCCGGAAGAGCAACCTGGAGCAGTTGATCTTCTCCGATAGGTGTAGATGTTGCCTGAAATAGCAGCTTGCCTGGAGCTGCTGAACCTGTAGTCCCTAAAACACTCTCGTTCTAGCAGCCAGCGGTGCATTTGAGGAAATTATTGGACTGTTTAACACCAGTGTCCCTCCAAAGCCAGTGTGGATAGTGGGACTGTTTTTCCATCAGCCTGGCTTAAATCCCACCCTGGGTTAAGTCTCTGCAGTAAAAGAAATGGAGTGGGACCTGCTGACACCAAGGCTAATTTTGGTCCAGAGACGTGCAGGCTCCCTGGTACAATGCAAGTCAGCTGCTGGCACCTCCCTGCAATGGGTGGTTTACAGCAGGTGGGTCTGACCCTGCAGGCCTCAGGCCCTCATCACATCCCCTGAGCGTGTGTGGGTGACAGCAATGCAGAATCGGGGCAGCAGATTGTTCATTGTCTGCTCTGGGCAGAGCTCTTCAGGAGCAGGGTGGGGCAGCAGCACTTGAGCAGACTTCATCAGAACCGAATGCCGCCTCCCCTTTCGTGCCAGGGTCCAGTGTTATGCCTGCAGGGACAATGCAGTACTGGGCAGTTGCTTTGTTTGCCAAACACAATGAGAAGCCAGGAGAAGGATTTCTTTTATGACAATTGTCTGACTCGAACACGGCAGAAGTACAATAAATTAGAAGTCAGCACAGCTTCCTAGTGTGCCTGTCGCTAATAAAACAATTACTCCAGAGACAGACTAGAGTTCTGGGGGTTATCATTAGGTTATCTTTTAAAAACCCAATAATCCACAGGGTTCCACATAAAAATAAGCAGGGTTAAACCAAGAGCTTGCTGTTAACTGGGTCAACCCACTTTTATCATTTTTTCTTTTATAATTTCTTTTCCCTACCATCGTTCTTTGGAGGAAAATTGGGTTTACAAACGCATAAAAATAGGGATTTGGAAAGGACAGCCTGCTAGGTAAAATGCTCAAGGCAACTGTGATTAAAACTATAGCATCATATTCTACAGCACTGGCTCCCAGCACAGAACAGCTGTGCTGTGAACAGTTACTCTTGAATAGTGGTGTTTTTCTGTAATGTAAAAGAAGAAAAGGATCAAAAATATATATATCAGTTGCAGCTGTTCCTCCTCCACATACAGGATAAAACGCAAGAGAATCTAGTAACATGGGCAGTTTTTCCACTGTGGTGTGGAATAAATCTTGTTATGTGCACCAAGGCATGTGTGGCTGTGCACTGCCAGGAGAAACCCACACTGCTAGCTATGGGTGCTCTGCTAATCAGCTGGGTGGCGCCTGCATTTCCGCTGGGTGGCTGCCCAAGTGCTCAGCTTAAAAGGGTACCCTGGATATAGGTCGTATGTTAATCTCTATTGCACCAGTGTGAATGCAGAGTGACTCCACTAGGGTCAGTTACACTAACTGTGAAAATTCAGTGTAACTCCAGCATCCCTGAATTTACACCAGCACAACTGAGATCACAAGCCAGCAATTAACTTTAAATATAAAACACACACACACACACACACACACACACACACACGCACTTTTGACGCACAAGGGGATTTTTTTTCCCCAGGTATCACACACACAAGATTAGAAGAGATGGGCTCTTTTGGATATCTAAGTATGCCAGCATTTTTGCATGCTTTGCTAAACTCAGCTTATTTTATGTGAGAAAATTATATAATACGATATCCTGAACTATAGGAGGCAGCTGCACCTATATCAACCCTGGTCAAGGCAAAAAGAAGACCAGCTTGCGTGGAGGGTAATGGCCTTAAAAACAAAAGATCAGATCTGCTTGCAAGCTGCATTAGCATTCAAGTGGCATGTAAAGTACCTCCATAGGACAGTTGGATCTCTGGGGAAATCAAAGCAGTTTGACTCTGACAAGCATAAGACGCACTTTGAAAACTACCCTGCCACCTGTTTGGCTCTGGGAGTTTTAGTTTAAGCAAAGAATTGTGGGAGTATTGTCCCACACACCCCGCCCCGACTTCCTCTAACTCATCACAATATAAGAAAGTCATACAGCAATTTTAAATAAGGATTCATATAATTCACTTTTCTCCAACTTCAACTTGTTCAGCCGCACAGGACTGGAGGACGCAGGTCTAGCAATACTTCACGTGCAAAGTTCAAGAAAGGATAAACAAAACAGAACACATGAACACAGAAAGCAGATTTGTTTTCTCAGTGGTATGTCTCAAGCACTCTGTCTCAACAGTTCTTTTCCATACAACTGCTCTTTCTAAATACCCAGATTCCAAGACCATCCCTGCCTACATAAATCTAAACCTTTCCACTTCATGAGCGGGCTTCTTATTAGTGTATTTCACAACTTGTTTAAACAAATCCAATGTTTCAGATTGTTTTCCTCTTTGAAAATTTGTCAGCTTCCCCAATATGCCTTCAAGAACATTTCCCAGGGTAGCATGTGCTGCTGGGACAGTCCAGTTCCTAGCTCTGGGGGATTTTGGACGGAGCCCAGCCTGACTCATTTCACTCCCATATGCACTCTTCCTGATAACGTTTATATGCTTGCTTTCAAATGTATAAAATCACAGTTCATGTTACATCTTCAAAGGAAGAAAACACACACACGCACGCACACGCACACCATATTGGTGAACACTGTACACTAAACATGTCGTTTCAACAGCATAACAGGACATTTGGCCTATCATAGGTCATAACATGTGCAGTGGCTGAAGCTTTAGGGATGCCATGCCAACAACCCAGACCACCAAACAACTCAGCTCGCCTGCTCATGAGTCATCTTTGCTTCTAGGCTCAGAGCACTGGGCTCAGATTCTTAAAATCCTAAACTTCAATTGATTTCAGTAGCAGTTAGGAGTCCTTGAGGATCCACTTCCGGTATCAGACAGACTGACAGACATCCCCAAAATTCAGCTAACACAACTTTTAGTGGTACCACACTAAGCCACATCTGCATCAGCCCTCAGAATTTAAATGCTGTCAAATTAAAGAGGGAAAAGGGTATTTGACCTCTCTTGCTATTACATATATATTTTAATAACACTTCGACTTCAATTTACTGCTAAAACCTTGCTCTTGGAGAAGAATCCAACCTGTAAGTTGACACTTTTCTAGGCTTATGTTCCTTTAAAAATCGCTTTTGTTTCGAAAACGCCTCCCAGAAAACTTGCTTTCTTCTTGCAGAGAAATCAGCTGGCCGCTCCGGGCTCTCACTGCACGCGCTCTGTGAAATTTTCCGGGAAAACCCCCCGACATTGATCAAGTTCCTTATGCTGGAGCCAGTCGGCCTCTTTCACGCCCATCAGCCATCCTTCGTCCTGGCAGAGAGAGGGATCAGATACCAAGGAACAGATTATTTGTTAATGCAGTGCAGATGGGGGGGACAGGAGTGGGTGAAACTGATCACAAAGTGAAACTGACATCAGGAAGGGAGTGGGTGAAACTGGTGCAGGAAGTGATGCTCTGAGCTTGCTCATGGGCAGGAGAAAGCACCTATGGGATGCAAAACAAGTGAGCAAAAGGAATCAGACTCCTAGGGCTGGTAGGTACCTCAGGAGGTCATCGAGGGCAGCCCCCTGCCCAAAGCAGGGCCAACCTCAACTAAGTCACCCCAGCCAGGGCTTTGTCCAGCCGGGACTTCCGCCACCTCTCTGGGTAAAGCATTCCAGTGCTTCACCACCCTCCTAGTGACCGTCTTCTCCTTTTCACATCTCTCCCCAGAGGGAATGGCAAAGCCCCCAGCCACTGAACAATAGCAGGGTGGGCGGCAGAAGACGGGTGCACAGCTATTATGGCATATGCAATGCCTGTGCTTATTCCCATTTACACCACCTGGTCAGCAGCAGAACTCCCACTGAAGTCAGATCAGTGAAAGAGAGAGAAAGCATAAGCTGGTCCATGGGCAAAGAGAGATCCTGGGTCCAAGACTGCGAGGTCTTCCTAGGTGTGTTCCAGCTGGGCCGTGACTTATGAAGCTCGGGCAGGAATGGCTACATGGAACTCCCTTTCCTGTTCTGCAGGTCAGTCTCGTGCATCTAGCCAGCCTACAGGTTAACGTCCCTGCTCTACGGACAGTGCATGCAAGGAAGACTCTACTCCAACAGCTGCATGGGTTGTTCCATGCCCTGCGTCCACCTCTTTGGACAAGGCTGCAACCTCGGCCGCCAGCTCACTGAGACACACCCGTCAGGCTAAGCTAACGAAGCAGCTGGGACAGACTGCTCGGCAACCAGCCACTCCAGCCAGCGGTGCTGGTGAATTTGGATTGTTTGCTCATAATTTCTTGGCTTTCCTGCCGCTAGCAGGAGTCGCCTGAGGACAAGCAACGTAGTGATATAAACACGCACAAGAGAGACGCTCAGAAGGCAACTCCCCTCCAGTCTGAGCTGCACCCCCAGCCTCCCACAAGTGTTGAGCAGTGGGGCACATACAACCTTCCCCTTGGGGTTTTACCCTTTACCTTTCTTGTCCCACTTGCTGACTATTTTATAGGCTACTGCTGAAATAAAAGCCCAGCATTCTCAGGCGTGTTGACCCCATTGACTTCTTGCAGCTTTCTAATGCATCTTGGCCTTGAACAGAAAGGGAGCGTCATGGAATCCCTGTGCCCGATCCAGGGGAGCAGGCGGCTACAGCCGGGATGGTCTGTGATAGACCTTAGGCAGGAGTCAGCAAGTCGAGGGGTCCTTATTGCAATGCACGGCCAGTCTAGGTACTGTCTGGCCACTGGTCTGCCTCTGATTCACAGACACAAGCTGCCTATCTCCCACCTCTTGACTGCACCATTAAAAAGGGCAGAGCCCTTGGGTCTAGGCCCTGCAGACATGGCACTAGCTTCCTTTTTGCTGCCCTCAGGGATGGACCCCTGAGCTGCTGGATATGGGCACTGAGGCAGCAGATGGTTAGACACCATTCTATCGTGCATGAACCGCCTGGATTTCCAAGCTCTCCCCTCCTACACGCACTGAACGTGCTCCTGGAGACACAGGTCTGGGTCTTGCCAGACACGTGCTGGAGCAGAAGGCCCATAGGACGCTATTGTTCAGCGGCTGCAAGGCTGCTGGATTTCCATATTTGCAACACTCAGAACCTGGTGGCTGCCGGTTGGCCGATCGCAGCACCACGGCCCTTTGCATCCAGCTCAAGCGCACAGGCAGGGCATACAGAAATTCTGCTCCATGACAGCCCAGCTAGATAACAGTGGTAAAACGGGGCTAGAACCCAGCTCTTTGGGCTTCCAGTTCATGCCCTGCTGACCCCCTACACCACCCTGCCTGCTACGGGTCCTCTCATTTTTCCACCCATCTACGTGTGGGATAAATTTTGTTGTGTACCAAAGCATGTGCGGATGTCCACCACCAAGAGAAACATGTTGCCAGCTGTGGGTGCCTGCCTAATAGCTGGGCAGCATTTTGAGTGTCTCCAGGGCAGTCACCCAAATACTCAGCTTAGAGGGAAGACTGCCTGCCTGCCATTAGAAAGGAAGGCAAAGTGTTAGCTTTATCATTGGCTGAATCCAGCCCTCTATGGAGGGAATCTAGCCCAGCCACCTTGTTCACAAGGGCAGGGAATTCTCCTACCTGCTTCAAAAGCTCCCTGGGCTGGGAGCAGGGCAGTGGTTTATTAGCAGCTGCCGTCCTCTCCTATTAGGAAAAGCACGGCAGCTCCCAGGGATGGGAAGTTCTGAGTCTCGGACAGGCTAAGGGGAATTTCTTCAATACTTTTGCAGAGGGAGCGTAACAGACAAGGCGATTCCCAGCGAACTGATGTCGGGCTGGGATCTGGGAGTCGGAACCCCTCCCCACACAGGCAGGTGAGGGGATCCTAGTGCTCCCTTGTGGACTTGCACTGCCTGGCGGGGACCATCTCGTGGAGGCTGCAGCCTACAGATGAGCGTTACACCATGCTGCCCTCTGCGGGGCCCTGACATCAGAGCAACGACAAATCGCCCCCGACGGTGCGAACTGGCACAGAAGTCAAGGCCCTAAAATCCACACTGTGTTACCTTCTCAGGGCGCGTCTGTGCGGCAGCCGGGAGACACGATGCCCAGGGTTTCCCTCTTTGAGAGAGTCTACGCTGGAGCTGGGAGGAGTAATGCCAGGTAACTTGGCAGTCCAGCCCACCCATCCAGGCTCGTCGGTCCATACTCAGCTGGCTAGCCCATCCCTCCCTTCGCCTTCCCACCAGTCCATGTAGTGCGCTAGCTCACCCTGAGCTAGTGCAGGTCCAGCTGGGGACGCGTCACTCCAGCTGCAGTGTAGACACACCCGGTCTCAGAGTAAAGTTTAAGAGCTTCCTCTCCCTCAGCCCCCGGCTTTGCTGGAAGCCAAAGATCCATATACCCAGGATCGCAGCCTGCAATTCTCAGCATGCTACCAGCTGGGGATGCTCAACCCAACTGGGAGGAGGAAGATGGTCATCCTTGCCTGACCAAGTAGCGACCCTGCTGGCTGATGCAGGAACGGCACTGAGGGCCCCACCAGCTGCTCTGCTGAAGGGAGGCAGCCCTAGCTACTTTAGGACATAGATGCAGGGAAGAGGAGCAGGATATTTTTCATAAAGGAGCTCCCCAACTCACCCCACTTTGCCCACCTTTAGCCAGGCTGATGTCTCTGCAAGAGCCTCTCTTGGAGAAAACCCAAGCGAGTTCCAGAACAGGACCGCCCTCCAGCCAGCCACAGACCCCAGCCAATGGAGGGGCAGCACTCAGTCCCGAGCCTTCCCCCGACCCCACAACTTACCTGCTCCTCAGGGTTGTCAAATGGGATCACCAGGACCACATCCCCTGCCTTCAGCTGCAGCTCGTCACTGTCTGTGGCCACATAGTCGTGCATGGCCTGAACCTACAAGAGACCATGACTCTGATAAGCACCTGCCCGGCCCTTCTGGGAGGACCAGGCACGCTGAGCCCTGGGCAGAACTTGCACTTTTCTGGTGATTCCCATGTGTTCGAACCAGTCTTATCCACTCAGCCCAGATCCTCAAAGGAATTTAGGTGCCCATTTTCTACTGATTGCTGAAGGAGTCAGACATTCAGAGACAGGAGGGACCAAGGCCTAGATCCTCAACCAATTACAGGCAGCAACTTTGCCTTATTTCTTCACACAATGCACAGTCAAGCTGTAGAACTTCTCGCCAGACCAGGACTTTAATAGGGTTCAAAAAAAAGAACTAAATTCATAGAGGTTAGGTCCATCAATGACTAGGGATGGCGTCCTTGGCCTCCGTCACAGGCTTGAGACAGGTGACAGGAGACGGATCACTTGACGATTCCCTGTTCTGTTCACTCCCTCTGGGGTATCTGGCATTGGCCACTGTCAGAAGACAACACTGGGCTAGATGGACCTTGGGTCTTACCCAGTATGGCCGCTCTTATGCCCCCCGCAGAAATGAACTGCTCAGACCCAGCTGCTCTTCTACAGGTGGGACCCAGGCTTCCAGATGAGTTTGCTGCGACTTGAACCAAGGGAATTAGAGCACTGGAGTCCACCACGGTTGTTCTTTCAAGAGAGGTGGCGAGTTTTGAAACCTGCCTCAGACAGTGCCTGCAGGTCACGAGTCACCCTGCAGCCTGGGGCTGTGACAGTGTGAACTCGAGTGGGGGCTGAAAGAGATTCTCCCCAGCCAACCAGGTGAGTGGTTGCTGTCTGGGTCCTTATTTCCCAGCTCCCTCTGATCACCTCTTTTTATGGGTCGATCCCCAAAGCCCCGGATCTGACTGACCCTAGAAATCTGGGGTGTTGGGAATCCAGCTCAGAATATTTAGTCTTGACTGTGGTTTGTCCCCCAACATCCTGGCTCTCAAAGGGCCCCACCATGTCCCTCACAGCTTCACCCTCAAGGTGTTTGTTTACACTGGGAAAACAGCTGGGGGCCCAATTCACTCTTCCAGGCAATGCTGGGTCTCCCACAGGGCGTTCAGCCTGAGCCCAATATCAGCCCCGGGCCCCAGTGCAACCAACCAATCCATCATCAGCTGCTATGTCAGGCACACAGTGAGGCCGCCCACTGCTGAAGTCAACCACGCAGCGAGCAGCACAGCTCCATTAGAGCTTGGCTTCTCTGCAAAGCTCACGCAGGTCAGCTGTAACTCACATGTTGCCTTTAATTTGACCTCCACCTACACAAACAAATCCCATGCCTGGGCGCGGAGATTTCTTCATTCAAGGGGGCTTGCACAAGAGGGCGGGGAAGGCCAAGCTTAAAGCCTGAGGGGGCAAATCACGCCAGCTGCCAACACAACCACTGTACTGTGAAGACAAACCTGCCGTGCTCCTAGCTGGAAACCAGCCAGGCAGGCAGGGCCCAGGTCTGGAACCGGTCACGTCCAAGCACGACGACGGTGAAAACAACATTGTGAGCCTCAGGCAAGCCAGGCTCAGGGGGTTCAGCTCACAAGCTGATTTCGGTCATTCCCCAAACCATAGCCCTGGGGACCTGCAACCCCCCGTCACCATCACAGCTCAACATGCCCCATGGCCAAGGTCTCCCTGTCCATCCAGCCTGATTAACTTCAGCCTCTGCGTTTCAGCACGTTGAGCTCCAAGCAGCATTTGCCCACTTGGCAATGGATTCAGTCCATTCTGTTGCCCCTCAGCCAAGAGACTGTGGTTACTTCCACTGCCCCTCCAGCTCTCTCAGTGCTCTAGCCTCTATTTTGTCCATATCTCCCTGGTAATCAGATACTTTGCCCAGGTCAGAGCAACAGGAGGAAGAATCAGACGTGGGAGGGACTATTGGCTTTCCGTCCCACAGCACGGTCCCGCTGCTCAGAAACACGGCGTCCAGCATTGTTACCGTACTTCCTCAAAAGCCCGTGTCAAACTCACTGGCCCTTCACATCTCTAGGTCTCGCCTGCTGCTTTTCCGCTTCCTTCTTAAGAACACATGACCAGCCACACTGGGTCAGACCAAACGTCTATCCAGCCCAGCGTCCCATCTTCTGAGAGTGGCCAGTTCAAGGAGCCCCACTGGGAATGAACAGAACAGCTCATCACCAGGTGATGCATCCCTAGTCATTCTTTCTTCCCACTTAATAGGTGGGCTGCAGATTAGGTTGTCTTTTCCCCACCCCACAGAAGACGGGATCATTATTTTTGCTCCACCCCCTCGGGGGGCACCTGGCACTGGCCAGTGCCAGCCAACGGGATGCTGGGCTAGATGGACCTTTGGTCTGACCCAGTAATGGCCATTCTTATGTTCTTATTATTGTCTGCTTGGGTTTCTAGTCCCTTTAGGTCCCTTGGGAGTCACATCTCTGTCCTTACTGATGCCTGCAACTTATCCTCATTGATTGTCACCTGCCAACCGTCATCCTGGCCTTGCTCCGAAGAGCTCAACCGCACTAGCCAGGAGCAGATCTTGCTTCTTGCGGCCTATCCAGAGTCTGCCCCAGGCTCTGACTGCAGATGTCCAGGGCCACAGTTGATGCATAGGGGAGAACAGAATCCAGAGCTATCCAAACCCTGCAGGGCTCACAGGAGTGAGTCTGTGCGCCGGCAATACAGCAGGGCAAGGAGGTGCTGTGTTTTATGAAATATCTGTTTAACCATCCAGGTGCTTTTACAACAGGGCTCTTCTGCCTCCGGTGCTGGGCCCTGAAGGCAACAGGCTATGGAAGAGACATGCAGTGCCTGTTCTCTCTGACCAGACAGACATTCTCCATGGAAGGGGAGCCCCGGAAAAGGAGAAACAGGAAGGGAATCCCCTTCCTGCTCCCCCACCCTCGGCTGCCACCAGAGCCCTACCAGCCGAACAAGCCAGCTGGCTGTGTTGTGCCCTTGGAGGTGAAGGACCACCCACTACCCCAGCTAGGCAAGTGGACCCATTCAGAAGGCCCTGTAGGCAGAATGACCACCCAGCTCTGGGAACTCAGCTACAGCCTTCAACTCCAGAACACAGACCCAGCAGCAACACCCTGGGGACACCTCCGGGGCGGTCAAGCTGGATCAGCTGGAAAGAGACAGGCACAGGGCCCTTGGCAGGGCTGGCTTTGTCCTGGTGCTGGAGAGGGGGCCCAGAGGAAAGGAGTAAACAGCCACACAGGGGCGGAGGGAGAGGGAGAGATTTCTGGCCGGTCCCAGAATATAACGGGTCTCACTCAGCCCAAGCTCATGCCCAGAAAGACCTTCAGAGAACAAAGAGAAGGGAGCTGCAGACAGCACCACACTGAAGAGGGCTGGGCGTACGGGACCACTACCCACCCCCACCCCACAGCAGCTGAGGCTGTGTCCATAGGCAGACGGCAACTGGGCACCGTCAAGAGCCCTGATTCAGCCTCTCCCCCACCTGCAGGGATCAGCACTGTCCCCATCTTCTGTGCCTGGGAGGGGCAGAGGCAGACATGACTCCGACCAGCCCCACGCAGCTTCCTGCTCCGGCCTGATGGCTTATGAGACCCCACGTCCCCAGGGCCTTTCCCACTGCACAGTCCCCGGCTGGCCCTCGGCCCTGGGTCTCGCAGCAACGTGGGTCGCAGGGAGAGATCAGCTGGATGTCGCTCCCCCCACACTGACCTTAAACAGGAAGCCTGGGGGCATGTCGGCCCGTTCGGAAGGAGCGCTGCTCTCCTCGGTGCCATTGACAGTGGCTGGGAAGGTCTCCACCACAACCGCAGGCAGGGAGCTCTGGGGAGGGGGAGGGACAAAGCAGCACTGAAAAGAAAAGCATGTCAACTTCTCCCCCAACGCAGGGGTCCACCACATTCAGCTGCAGCCTCCCCTGGATCCCAAGAGCCATCGAGCGCCAGTGGGGTTTCCAAGCACGCTGGCCCATGTCGGCTTAGAGCCGTGGCTGGCACGACAGGGCAAGCCGAGAAGGTGGCAGATAGGACCCAGAGATCAGGGCTTGTAAGGAACCGTGATCTTAGCCTGGGGGATGAAGCTGGTGCAAGGGATTTTGGGGGAACACATGGGCATGTGTGTGCTCTCGGGGAGGTGTCGGAGCTGCCCTGTGGCACGGAGCATGGAAGGAGCCCCGTCACATTCACAGTGGTGTCACGCTGCTGGGACGTTTATGTTTCTCTGCTCCATTCCCCTCCCCTCTGACAGGCCGGGGCATGGAGGCAGTGAGAGGCGGGAACACGCTCGAGGCCATGAGCTCAGAGCAAGAGAGATAGAGGTCTAAGGGCCGGGCGGGATGGAGGTCAGTAGCTGTGAAGCAGAAGGTGGGCAGGGAACAGTATTCTACTGATGACAATTGCAGCAGGTCACCAACCGGCTGGGCTGTCAGGGCACAGGAGGGGTAGGTGGCAAGGGAGTGAGGTGGTTCCTCATCTGTTCTCTCGCGTGCAAGCCAAACAGTACAACTCTGGCTTGTGAACAGGGCCACAACATGAGCAGGCCAGTTGCACAAGCAGCAGCCACACCTAGAAAGGAGGCCCGGTGTGTTTCACGGCTGCCCCCCACAATGTTCAGAGCAGGGTGGGCCAGCAGAGGCCCCCACCTTCCCTATGTTCTTACAGGAGCAGATCCCGAGTCAGTTTCTGCTTTCGGTGCTTCGGCTGCAGCTGCAGCTTCCTTCCCAGCTTTGTCAGCACTGGCAGGGGGAGCTTCCGTCCCAGCTGTTCCAGCACCGGCAGGAGCGGTTTCTGCGGGCTGCAACACAAGAGGAATCCAGGGAGATAGTTACACTCAGAGCCGGAGAGGGCAGGAAAGCGTGTCTGTCCGCATATGGAAAAGAGATCTACGTAAAGATTACTCTCTCCAGGCCAACATCACAACTTGTCAGATCAACGAAACCTCCGTAGTTCACTGCTGCCATCTCCTGGCAATCAGGAAAATTATTCTTGCTCCTACATTTTCTGCCTTATAACGATTCCCCCCAGCTGAGAAGTTGACCCCTCTGGTGTTGATGAGAGAAGAAAAGCAAACCCAGACGATCAGTCTAGCGCACATGGGACTTCCAAATGTCTTGCCAGGTGATGGATTTGGATTTTGTTAGCAATACTCGTAAAGCTTCATGCTCCCAGGAGGCGAGGCCGAGAAAGGCACCAATATGCCTGGAGAGAAATAGTCACCAAATTTTCCCTGCCTAGATGCTGCCTTCCAGCTGTGCCTGCTCAAATTTGGGGGCTGTGAGCTGGTACAAATTAGATGCCACTTTGAAACACCGCAAGAACACATACCTTACCTTGGCCAATCTAGAAAGCTCCAGACTAATCTAGCCCTGAAGAACAGTTACCAGCAAGCAACTGCCAGGTAGCGGATTCACACGCTCCATGGTGCCAGAAGGGATCACGAGAACCTAGTGAGCCAACAAGATGGGATTTCCAACGCACAGGTGGGTTTTCTTAAGGCTCAGATGCCTTCATAGATTGATTGAACTGACCTGAATTTTAAAGGGCAGTTGAATCCCACAACAGGGAATGTGCCCCAAGGCTCTTCGGAGCTGTGACTAGAACAATTACTCAGAAAACAACAGTGACTAGTTATAATATCTTCAGGAGAGATTTACTATATGTTAAGTGTTTTATGTGTATGCATGTCCTCACGCTGCAATATATACACACAAAATGTGCATATGAATCTATAATGGCATACAGACAGGCTTACAATATTTCTATGTATACTTCCTGTAAATACACAATGCACACACTTATCTACTTACAGACAATCCATATAATTTCCTACATATATATTACACATAGTACAGAAGGTGGGAGTTTTCCAAAGCAAGGTCTAGGACCACTTGTCATTACAGAACTCCAGAATTCTGAATGGTGTAAATACTCTCAGGCAACGATCCTGTCGTGAGCTGAGCGTAGACAGATCCCTGTAGCCATTCAACGTCCCACTGAAGTTAATGGCACTGCAGGCAGGACAACCCAACCATCTGGGGCGTTCTGTGCGGTCAGAACCTTAGCAAAAGGTGTCTCTGTGGCAGATACTTCCCAGTGGGTATCACCATCTGAGGAGCCAGGTTCCTGCTCAGACAAAGCCCGTCCTAGGGGAAAGCCCTGGGTAAAGAAAGCTATTGGCAGGTAAGGTCCATCATCTTGTACCAAGATGTGGCATTTACTCCTGTAGGAGGGGGGAAGGCCTAGAATTTACAGCTCTCAATTTTCGTGTGTGTTCAGATGGGGCTTGGATGCCTCCCTGTTCTAATCTGCATCAGTGCGCCAGGACAGCCGCTTCTGACCGGACTGTCGTTCTTTTTGCTCTTGCGCAGAGCTGAAGGCCCCGGTACTACACTGCGATCCCCTCAATGCATTGTCCAGGCATTAAGGGACTGGCTGCACCCTACTGCACTGTGGGGCTGTGTTCCCTCAGCTTAAGCACTGTACCTATTTTACAGGCAGAGAGAATGACGTGCAGACAGGGTAGAGTGATGGGCTGAAGGTCAGAGAGAGCAGCCTGGCTGAGACCTCCTCCTCTTGGACTTAGAGCGCTGGAGAAAAGCGGCCCCCGATTTAACCAAAAATGGCAGGTTTGTGAATGAATCCTCCTACATCGTCACCCACCATTCCCATGTGACCCCCACCTCGCCCGACTGCAGTTTAAAGGACGGGGCAGACCTAGTGCCTCAACCTTCCTAAATGTCATCTCCCAAAGTGGGAGAAGACTCGTTCCTTGCCAAGTAAGGACAGCAAAACCACAGCCGGAGACTGGTGGCCATGAACAGGGTTTAAGTAGAGGGTGCTGTCACTGGAGCTGCTAGCATGACACATGCGTTTAGACTGTAAGCTCATTGGTACAAGGTAATCTGCTTGTCCTAAATTGGTGCAGCACTAGGCACTGTGGGGATCTCCAGACCTCCTGCTGTCCATGTCCTAGAACACAGATGCCAGCCTGCAGAGGTCAGAATCGCTCCCTCTGTCCCTTACTCATGTGAGAGCTGCATTCTGGATAGACTGAGTTGGATTCCACTTACTTGGGTCAGTTGGGTCTCTGTGGGCTGGCTGGACCAATCCACAGCAAAAGTGCTATCGCTAGGGTTGTCAGCGAGACCCGGATCCATGCCGCTAGAAGATGCCTTTTCAGGCTGGAGGTTGGGATTGGGGGAAGAGGGAGAGATAGAAGAGAGGAGGCAGGTGGAGGTGGGTGGTCACATGAGAAGACAAAAACGGAGAAGTGCATGGTAAATCAGGTGAACCAGCAGAAAGTGAGACATTCACCGAGGTACGGATCAGCTGGGCAGCTGTTTGCAATTCAGAAGATCACAAGCAGATGAGCACATTATGGAAACAAAGCTGCAATTCCATCAGCAAATCCCAGGATCCTTCTGTTGCTTGTGATGTATGCTGAACACTACCAGGACAAGAGACAGACAGACACAGAGTAATTGGTCCTTTGCATCTCCTAACCCAAGGGACTATGCTACAGAGAACAGCCCCACAGGACACGACTCGCTGTCCCTTCAAGGGTTTCAATGGATAGGCCAGCCAAGAAAAGCATGTGTGAACAATTCACTTCAACCCAGCATGAGACCAACGATTCTGGGTATTACGGAAGAGCCAGCTAAGGGGCTTCTCATCATTTGTTTAGGGCAGAAGCTGCTCAGGAAGATTAATTGTTTTAATTAAAAGACACTCCGCATGGTGCCGTATTTGAGAAGAGGAGGGGTGACCTCAGGAGGTTCCACCCACCGAGCAGTGAAAAAACCTCTGGACTCCAGAGGCTGGCTCAGCCCTCTTTGCACTAGCTAGTCACTCCCCTGACACATTAGGGGGAAAATGAGGCCCTGTGGTGTTACATGCAAGGTGGACAGCTGCAGAACAGACCGGGAGAGGGTCATAACACAGCACAGCAAACTGGCTTTGAAACAAATACCAAGTGACATCAATCCCTTCAACAGAGGCTCAGAGAGCCTGTCCACTGGGGCAGCCTTCTCCACGGGTCATGCTTCTGATTTTACTGTTTCACAAGTTCATCTAATTTCAAAACCCTCAGTAAAGCACAATAAAGGGGGACCCAGTAACAAGGTCGGGCCTTGGCCCTGATCCACATCTGCGTCCATAGGTTCTCCCTGCCCTCCAGTCATGGGAGAGCTAAACACCCAAATTTTAGTTTAGCTGTCGAGTGGAGGGCCAGAGAAGCTTCCAGGAAAACACAACCCTTCCCCAGCCGATCTCACCACAAGGATGACGCATCCAGCCTGTTTTCCCCCCGCATCACACCTAGGTCTAACCCTTCCCCTTCTGCTTCCACCCAGCAGGCCTCTCAGATACCACATGTCCATGAGCCAAGCCATGGGATGACCAGTTAACTCTCACAATGCAGGATGAACTTGTCCATGAGTCAAGCAACCACCACCAATTCTCTCAATTCTCAATTAATTTCCAGTCTTAAACCTCCAACTTCCTGTGTTTTGCTAATCACAGCAGCAGCGACTGAAAAATAATTGCCTTGGCCCAACATTGTCATTAACTACCACCAACCTTCCTCCAGGTCTAATTTAACACACAGTTTTATCCAATTAGAAACAGAGAGAAAGCTGTACTAGTCTATATACTACCAAAACAAAAAAGCAGTCAAGTAGCACTTTAAAGACTAAACAAAATAATCTATTAGGTGAGCTTTTGCGGGACAGACCCACTGGTCTGCAGAAGTGGGTCTGTCCCATGAAAGCTCACCTAATAAATTATTTAGTTAGTCTTTAAAGTGCTACTTTACTGCTTTTTTGTTTTGATAGGTCTTATCCAAATCAGTTCCTTCCTGATGTTTGCTGAGTACTACATTGTCAGCCTTACACCACCAGTGAAGATTCTGGAAAGCTGACCTATAACCACCTTCTAGACACTTCCCATTACAGCCAGGGTAGCACTGTATTAACCAGGAACACATGGAATGCTACACAAAACGCTCCTGTTTAATTAGATTTGCTCCCGGGTTCCTTAATGGATTCCTTATTTAAATTCAATGAGCTAGTAACAGGGTCTGACAGCAACCAACATCCATTTGGCCCACTGTGTTTTTGTTTGGACAGGTGAAAAAGAAACCCCATGGCGGGCAAGTGAGTTTACCAGCCAGCTTATTTGCAGAAATTGTGTTTAATGAGCAGAGGCTGGAATCCAGCTAGTCTCCTGGCCTTCAGCAAAATGCATTTGGAGGACACCTGCTTAAGTCTCTATGGCTACATCTATACCAGCCCAGAAGATCAACCCACTCAGGATTGATCTTTTGGGGTTCAATTTCGCATGTCTAGTAGGGATGTGCAGAATCAGCCTCTCAGGGGTTGCAGTCCACCCCTGTACTCCCCGCGAGATGAGAGGTGTAAGGGAGGTCGATCGGAAAAACTCTCCCATCAACCTTCCTCAACAGGGATGGCCAAGTAAGCCGAGCGCAGGTACGCTGATTCTAGCTATGGAATTGCCGTAGCTAGAATTGCGTATCTGCAGTCAACTTACTTTGTCTAGTGTAAACACAGACTATGTTAGGGACTTTCAATGTAGCAGCGCAGGGACAATGCAAGTCATTTGGAAAGTCACAGAGAGCTGGGGTAGGAGCCTTTGCTTTCCTCACGCTAGGGAGCTTTGACAAAACAAAGACCACCACCCGTTCGGTAAGCAATCAGCAGCTTCACACATGCCGTGACCAAACTGCTCTCTGGCAGCATGGAGAACAGACCACACACAGCCACCCCTACCATGGAGATACGTAAAGGTGAAGACAGAGAGGGACTGCTCAGGTGAGTAAATACACACCTACACCCTACGGGTATAAAAACACTGCGTGGCTCTCTTGTCTACATAGCTGTTTTCTGAGCAGTGTAGTGTCCCACAACCATAGTCTCCTCCAGCACAGTGCAAGGCTCCAGCAGCAGCAGCTGATGGATCTTTTTCCCACTGCCTGGGCCCACCAGAGCTTTCACTGGCGTGCGTAGCAATGTGGCTGTGGCCTAGCTTTCACTGGCGTGCGTAGCTACGCACTGCAGCTAGCGGTGTACAATGGAGACATAGCCCCAAACATCCCCCCGCCTTTTAATGTATAGGGTGGGCCAAGGCAAGATGTTGCAGTGGTCCCTGGCTGGGACAATGGTCCCTAGGCAGCTCTTTCTTTGGCATAGCTCTGACCCTGCTCTCAGTCCAGGTGGGGTCACACCAGCTCCGAGGATATGGGAGCAGAAAGGTGGCTTAAAACGACTTTCAGTGCCACACCTAGCTCACTTGTGCACACGGTGCCTGTCACAGTGGGGATACAGATTGTGGTTCCCAGGTGCTCCTATGACACACAGCTCCCTGTTCCCACACAGGCCAGGAATAAGAGGAATAAGGACTTTTCCAGAGTGTTGCAGCCTTCCCCCGCTTCCAACAAGAAGCGAAAGACCAAAGATGGCAACAATTTGTTTTATTTCAGAGCTAATGCTTTTAAACGCAAAGCTGATTAGGAGTTGCAGGGAGTCACAATTTGGGCCAATTCTCACTGTATTCAAAGTTACCTCTCCCCAGCTATGCTTGGTTTAATTGCAAAAAACACAGCTGAGCCAATTTATTTCCTCATGTATAAATGGAGAAGAAGGGGGTGTTTTCAAGTCCACCTGAGCCTACTGATCCCTGCCACTGTGTGGGAAGGCACAAAAGGGGAAGAACACAGTTGGTTCCTCAATCTGGCACAGTGATACCCCAAAATAGCAAAGAAACAACAGCTTCTGGGTGTAACTGGTGCTCGTTTGCCTGGGGAAGGAACTCTTAGCTGACTCATGCCAGGCCATGATGGGAGGATAAGACCAAACACTTCTCAAAGGGGCTGGCTGTTCTGCCAAGCAGTAGCCAGACATCTGCAACCACACTTGTCCACTCAGTTTTCCCTATAAAAACAGACTTTTTTTAAAAAAAGCAAAGACAGACAGACAGACAGACAGACAGACAATGCACACAAAGCAGAAACAAAGATCATCCTCAACAGCCAATAATGCATCCTTCTCAACATGCCCAGGGCTTACAAACTGGAGACACCTCAACAGCCACAGGGAACCCAGGGCCAGATGGTCACCTGGTGTCCATTTCCTTCCTCTGATTTTAGCCAGCAGAGGGTCTGGCCCTTTAACACTATGGAAACTGATTTCTTTTTTGCCCATAAACAAAATGGCGTTTTTGGTAATAGTGATCAGCCATAAGCAGCAAAGCCCAGCAGATGTCCCAGATTTGTATATACGAACCATAGAGCTAGAAGGGACTTTGAGAGGTCATCAAGTCCAGTTCCCTGCCCTCACGGCAGGACCACGTCCCATCTAGACCTTATCTAAAAGATGTATATCTAACCTGCTCTTAAATATCTCCAGTGATGGAGATTCCACAACCTCCTGAGGTAATTTATTCCAGCACTTAACCACTCTGACAGCGAGGAAGTTTTTCCCTCATGTCCAGCCTAAACCTCCCTTGATACAGTTTAAGCCCCTTGGTTCTTGGGAGGAAGGTGATAAAATTTAGCGGCAGCTGAGAGACATGCATGTTGCACAACGACAGGGAGAGAGGACCAAGGTTGAGCAGTCTGGAGAGGAAAGGAGCAGATACGACAGTGCGGAAGCAGTAAGGAAGGCTTCAGGCAATGCAAAACACCAGAGGAAAGACAGGAGAGCTCCTGGCGCAGGCGATGGGGAATTTTGCTGGGGAGTGACAAGTGCAGTGCTGTAATGTAGGGCTGCCTTCTGACACGCAGAATGGAACACAAAAGCGGGTTGTGCAGAGAGCAATACTGGCATGGCGGAGAGGGAGCAGGAGCAAAGCAGCGGTGCTGACACATGCAGAGGTGTACAGGAAGAGTTGACCGAAACGGAAGCTGTATAAAATTCTTACCTCCCACAAATCCCAGGGCAAAGACTAAGCATGTCAAAGAGCAACGAGAACAAAGACAGGTTTATACTTATTTTAATCAATGGGAACAATGCAAACATCATTCTGCACATGCTTCCACCTTCCGCTGCATAATTATTGAGACCTTCCTGCGTCACACGTTGGATTTGCATCTCAATGCATCTCACCTTTGACTACTACAGCGACGCTGCAAGTGTATGCGGGGGTAGACAACCACACTAGCTCAAAGAAATCGGCTCCCCTGCTGACCTCCCTTACTCCTTGCAATAATGAGCATGTGGGTCGATGATCAAGACCCAATAGCTTGATTTCACATGTCCCCACTGGGCGTGTGCAGTCAAACCCCAGGTTGATCTCCCAGTCAGTGTAGATGTACCCTTAGATAGTAGCTTGCACCTGATGGTGTCAAGAAGTAAAACCTCTATGGTGGTAAATTACACAATAACAAACCCACAGAGGTAGATAATACAAAGTTTTATACCTTTGGATTATTCACATGTTGGTTGTTTAAAAAAAGTCTCTCTGCTCTTGCCATCAACAAGCTGGGGTGCTGACTGTGAAGAGCCTGGCAAGAAGGCTGGGTTACCCAGCAATACAACCAGGGCAACGTTAAATCTATGTGACACATGATTGATGCTAGCCAAGAGATGAATGTTAACTGAGTTTCTAAAGCCAAACCCTCAGAGCAGGGTACACTGGGTGTCCCCACCAACATCCACTTTCTCTGTGCAGATCAGACCTCTGCATGTATAAAGCCAGGTGCAGTTCACCAGCGTCTGGGAGAGCTGCAGGACCATGTGCACAATGCGTACCTTTGAGAGCTCAGTCAATATGGAAATATGCATCAAAGGCACAGGCTGATTCTGCAGCTGGTAACAATTCCTGGACTCGTGGAAGAGGGAGGAGAGATAGTAACAAACCTGGGTGGCAGGTGTGGGGGTCTTTCCCACAGGGCTGGCATCTGGCTTAATAGGATCAAAATCCAGATCCAACAGGCTGGCTCCTTCCTGGAAGGGTCCAGGGGCATCAAACTTGGCAGCAATAAGGAAGAAAAGCAGCGTGAGCATTAGACGGATACAGGAGACACTCGGCAGTAGCTATCCAGAGCTCAGGGTGCAGATGCAGAAGGAGCATGTAGGCATGGTAACAATGGATGCCTCCATGCTTACCTCTGTGCGCCGGACTGCAGGGTACCTGCGAGCACGCGCCACGCACCAAGAAACACATGCAAACCAAGAACTCAAACCTGCTCCTCTGAATGGCTCTGTGGCCAAGTCAGGGTGGTCTGGTATGGCTGCAAAGGGCTTCTCATCCCCTTCCAACTGTCCTCTGCAGCTTTTCTGTATCAGTAACAGCTACGTGGTGCTCACAGCTCATGACTCACTTCCCATCCTCCTCAGGATGAGTCACTATTGGCTGCACCGCCTGCCTGTATTCAGTTCACCCATTGTATCTACAACCGCTGCTCAGGAGCCTGGAGGAGGAGGCACATCAACCTGGAAGGTGGGGCCAATGGAGTCCCACCCCTAATTCCTAAAGACGCTTCTCTGGTACCTCTCTTCAGATTCCAAATGTCACCCACAGTCATGTATCAGAGCTGAGCATTCACATCCACCCATGGTTCCCGACTGCAATCCAATCCCATGCCCATCAGTGCAAGGGCCAAATGTCCAGTCCTCAGACTTACACTGGGACTAATATGCTTTGTATTTCCCAAGACACATACAGCTGGTCAAGAGAAGTTTCTGCTGTCTACTAGCCAGGAGAGCAAGTTCCTTTATTTTGACTAATACACAAACAAATGGCACTACTGGTGCCTTCCTGAACTGCCTTTAATACAGGAGACGGGGTAACCATAATATAAAGGGAACTGATAGCTAATGCCACTTCCTCATTTTCAGGTTCTGGCAGGGCCATTATGAGATGCCCGTCTCCTGTCCAGCTCTTTCATTAAGAAAGGCCCTATAATTTCTACTACATTTCCGTTTCCAGCCAAGGCTGTTTTCTGTCACTCAACTCCAATCAAACCGCTCTGACTGCTGAATAAACACATCTGATTACCTATCAACAAGCTCTAGTATGAGTTAGGACATGAATCCATTGCTCCATCCCAGGGAGAAAGGGACCATAAAGTTTGGTATTTTATAGCAAAGCCGTGACAGTTTTGACAGAAAGTGCCAGGCAGGTGGTCACACCCTTGTTACTTTCCAACTCAATGTGGTTTACTCCCAGTTGCATTTCACAGCTACCCTCTTCTGAGGGGCTCATGGCACAAGGATTAGCCTCACAGGAAGCTGTGTGGCCAGCAGCCATCCAGCTCCCCAGCCTAACGTGGGGAATACTTTCTAGCATCCAGCCTCTAATACTTGCTGGAGTCCCTAGACCAGTGGTTCCAGTTTTCACTAATGCAGATCCCCAGTCACCATCCCCCTGTAAAACCTTGGGCAGACCTCCATCCAAGTTGAACGTATGGCGAACATTTGTATGCCTCTAACCATTGCAATAGGTTCGTTACACAAAGGAGCCATGCCATCGATTTGAGAACAGCAATTAATCACATACTTGGAAGAGATCTAATTTAAAAACATAATTGATTGTAACTTTGAAATTTATTAAAAACAATTTCTATGATCATTTCTATTTCTCTCCTTCCCCCCCGCAGACCCTCTGCAATACTTTCCTGGGTCTCCAGGGGTCCACAGACCCCAGGTTGGGAATCACTGCCCTAGACAATTCTCCAGCAGAGCAACGTCTTCAACAGATGTTCTACCTTCCATGTTGCACTTGGTGCTGAGAGATCAAAGGCTCTGTCTATACTGAGCTCTTACCTGCTGTTCAAGAGGCCATGGACTAGGGCTTCCTGCCGTTGGCCTAATTCACCCCCTAAAGTTATCTTATACAGGGCCCAAGTGCATGTTGAAATGGCCCCAGGGAATACACCAAACATTAACGGATGCTGAGGGCTCCAGTGATGTCCGCTTTAGAAACAAGCATTCTCTCTCCGAGATCGCGCCTGTTAGGGTGACGCAGCAGTTCCCATCTGAGAGCTGTGCGCACTGACCTTCCGTACGCTGGAATTCCTGTTTAAACGCAGGTGTTCATACGTGACACAAACAATATAACAGACATGACCATCAGTTATGAAGACATGCTGCAAGTTACTCAGGCATGGAGAGAAGTAAAGAACTGCTCAGTGGCCAGTGGCTTTCGCCTGTTACGTCAACACGCACAGAGCACTCGTGCAGCTGAGATGGATTCAGAAAAAAATTTGGATCTGGATTTCCGGCCCTTTGCCGTGGGGCGAGTCAGGAACCCATGGCTTTTGCTTGACCAGGGATTTTGGTGCGGGCCCATCTCTCTGCCTGCAAATCTTCAATGCTTAAAACAAAGACTCCTGGACCCTGCCCAAAATGTGTAAAAAGCACGGTTTTCTAGTTCCCAAAGCAAACTCCATCTGGGTTCAAAACCGGGGAAACGGTCCAGTACACTGCATCCCAACCTGCTGTCTTTCACCCCAAGCAGAAATACCTGGGGAAATCCTGTCTCCAGTAATCCCTGTCCTCTGTGGACAAACTCCCATTGGATTTTAATAGGGCAAGGATTTCACTCTAACGTGCGATAGATCCACAGAACCAAAGCAATTTTTACGGCCTTCTAGCCAGTCTCTTTCCCAGGCAGGTCAACAGAGGCCTCCTGCCCAGATGGAGTTTGCTTTGGGAACTAGAAAGCCGTGCTTTCGCTAAGATCCCATCCATTCACACTGATTTTTGGTTCACCGAAGCCTCTGCAGAACTTGGCATGCCAATAATTAATCCATCAAGAGGCCGAGCCTAACTGATGCAGGCTGTTCAGAGGGAAAACTGACACCACATTGCCTTCATTAACTCCCTGGTGCTTATTCCAGTGGAGATGACAGGGTGTCATGGTAGACAGAGAACACTGCAGGAGCAACACACCCTGAAAAGTGTCAAACCCCCAACGGCAACTATGCTGGGACAGATTCTGCGATTAGTTACATGGCCGCAAATGCAATGACTCTGACAGAGTCACTCCAGACTTACCTGGGAGTAACCCAAGTCTGGAAGCTGGCCCTCTGCAGACAATTCAGACCACCGACTTTTACAGTCTGCTCCCCTACCTTGGTGTAATATTACGTTGGACAATCAGCACCAGAGTTTGAAGGACACACCTGCACCTCTTCCTTTATATTCCCACTTCAAAGGAGACTCCTCTGTCTGCGACAGCACGAGCATGACACAGCCAAGCTTTCATGAAAAATGGTCCTCTCCAAAAAACAAAGGCAAGCATCTGTCAAGCAGCTGTCAACTAACTGTTGCCTGAAGAATACAGCAGCGGGGACAGGGCTGGGAGCCTGACCTGCTTTCAGAGCTTTAGCAAAGGAGGAAAGGTTTTGTTTGGAAGTGTGGGATTTTGTTCCTTGGGAGTCCCTTGCTCCGGACAAGCCTGGACCCCCATAAAGGTAACCCACCGCTGCTTGTTTGAGGTGGAGGACTCTGACATTATACCTGTGTCATCCCTTCATTCTCTAAGCCCCCACGAGAACCGAATGTAACTTGAGGCCCCACTTTCTTCTCTCCCAGTTGTGGATGTCTTGTTTCTCAGCAGTTGGGTGGAAGCAAGAAAGCCACAGGCCACTGAGGTTGCTAAAGGAAACGCGAGGATGGTCACAGAGGAGCATTGTTAGAGGTGTCACCCAGGTCCTTGAGGGATGAATTTAAAAAGACAATGAGAGTCTCAATTAATCCAGAAAACTGGTCAGGCTTCTATCGGCACAGGGAATGGTACCCAAAGGTCCAATACTGAATAACCCACCCACTTCCCCAGCCAGCTGCAAACCACACTAAAGAGAGGGAGGAGAGGACCATTTTCCCTCTGAAATTGCCTTTCATCTTCAGGTCATTAGTTGCAGAGACCAAGGGCTGATTAAGAGCCACCAGCATCATGTCAGCAAGATGCCCGGCACCATCCAAAGAGAGCTAATTGTGTTACAGAGAGCCAGTGGCACTGAAAAGATGCCTGTGGCTGATGTCTCTAATGAGTGAAGTCCTTGATACCCAGCCCTGCCCTGCGAGTGGTTTCTTGCCCACTCCACTGGGTTCCTGAGACACTTGGGTTTTTAAAACAATAGGATCCCGATTTTCAGAGGTGCTGAGGGCCCACAGCTACCTTCAGCTGGACCTGGGAGTGTATCGCAGCAGAACAACAAGTCCCTGCCCCAGACCTGGTGGGGAACCATGTCTAGGGGTGAGAGAAACAATCAGCCTTCATGGCCCAGCCCCTCTTTGCAGCTGGCTGGACACAAGCACAGAGATAGCTTTGGGACCTCTCCACCAGGCTTCTCCTCCTTCATTCTACACAGACCGGGAGAAGTGTCACCACACAGCCCTGGCTTCTGGGCCTCACCACTCCAGGCTGGTTTCAAACTGACCAGCTGTTCAGGGGGGAATCGACTCAGTATCCTATTGGCCATCTCAGCCTGACCAGGTTTCGTGGCATGACACCTCTAAGCAGAGGACAGTGGGAGCCGACAGATCAGGCAAGGCAGGGCAGCTAACCTGCGACGGGGTGGTCACGCTTATCTCGGGGACAAAATTGTCATCAAAGAGACTGATGATGTTCTCCTGCTTGAGCTCCTTGGAGGGGGTGTGCTTTGGAGGTGGTGGCACTGGAGGGCCCTTCCGCAACTGCATGCAAGCGAGCGAGCACACGGCGACACCCAAAAAAACCAGAGAGACAGGAACCAGGTTAGCCAGGTGCAACCACAGACACAGGAAGTGGGGTGGGGTCAAATAAACAGACACGGGAAGCA
Source organism: Carettochelys insculpta (assembly GCF_033958435.1). NCBI lineage: Eukaryota > Metazoa > Chordata > Testudines > Carettochelyidae > Carettochelys > Carettochelys insculpta. Next base: position 70,969,342 of record NC_134144.1, read on the forward strand.
GGAGGGGAGACAACCACACGCCTCCGAAGAAGGTTTGGCATCATTAGTTACACTTCAGCTGCGAGCGGGTCTCCCTCTGTGGAGGAGAAGCGTAACACAATTAATATGCGTAACACAATTAATATGCATGTGCAACCTTCCGGAGAACCACCAGGGCGGGCGACAGACAAGTTACTGAGCACACGCGTTGGCAGAGAAGCTCAGGAGGCTGATACCCACCTGTGTGGCGTGGGTCTAGGGGACTTAGAAGCCAAAGCCAATTGGCCTTAGTCACATGTGGATACCCAGGGGGCAGGATCGTGATCTCCATTCCACTGGCTCCACCTGACGGGTTTCAGTGCATCGACCTCAGCGTGAGACCAGGTGGGGCTCCTTGCGAGAGTGATATGGGCCACTGAAAACACGAGACTGGAACCGGCCCGGGCCTGGTTCAGAGCCCAGCTTCACCAGCATGTAACACTACTGACACCACTGATGTCACAAGAGTCAGTGGTAGCAATCCAGAGGCAGGCTGGGGGCTCACAATGTGCCTCTGTCCATATCCATTCTCCTCCCTCGCGTCACAGTGGGTGCCTTGGTTTCGGTGCCGCATGCGCTATTCTTTGAATGCGACGAGAACATGCTACAGGGCAGCAAACCAGTTCAGACAGTGTTTGAATTTCCCTTTGCCCCAGATATTCAAGATCAAACTGAACCGTCCGAGGAGATGTTGATGGACTGGGAAAAACAGTTTAACGTACAATACAGTGGAGATTTCCAGCACTGTAACAGCGCTTTGAAACCCATAACACTTTCTCTGTGGAAAAGGCGTTATGCACAATAATCTTTTTCATCTTACCTAGGAAGGTAGGGGATTATTATCCCCAATTTGCAGACAGGGAAAACTGAGGCAGAGAAGAGAGCATGGGACTTGACAGAAGACAGATGTCTATCAGTGTCAGAGCTGGGATTAGAACCCAGCAGGTCCTAGCTCTGAGGCCTGTGCTTTCCCCACTAGGCTACATTCCTCACCCTCAACTACATGAACGGGCACCCTACCAGAGGCACTTTTTGGTAGCTCATGGAAGACAGCTGGGGCAGATAAGCCCTCTGGAAAGCTGGCAATGTGCCTATGAGATTCCATACGTCTTCTCCACTGCAGCTGGCAGCAGGCACCTGGGGGAAGGATCAGTGGTGATGGAAGTGGCACTCTTACTGCCAGAACTCAGCTGCGCAGAAGCACCTAAATGCCACAGCAATGGCCTCTCCCCGCATCTCATGAGCCCAGCCAGATACACAAGGCACTAGAAGCCTGCTGGGAAAGACTCTTCTCATAACAGTGCAGTGAAAGGTTGCTGCACACTAGAGGCTCTGGGTACTAATCCAGAGCCCGCTACTGACTCCTGTGAACGTTGCTCCTTGCCAATACAGCGATCCTCTGAATCATTCATGGAGCGGCTGGGTGGGAAAGGACAGCCTTACAATGGGCTGAAGGAAATAGAATACCCTCTGGCCCAGCGTTCCAGCTCCACCCCAGACAGGATCCCCCATGTCCCTTTCTTCAGATCAAGAGAGACCATCAGAAGGACCTCACTGCCTGGAAAGTAAGTTACATCCCAGCCCCAACCCTGGGTACTCATCTAGGACATTGAGCTGTAGCAGCGCAAGTTCATCAGAGCCCCACTGACTTTAGTGGTCTCTCTCCAGGTGGAAAGCAGAACAGCTGCGAGCCCAATTCCGGCCCGTGTGGTTTCATGACTCAGTGACCTCCTAAGGTCTCTTCCAGCCCTGAGATTCCATGATTCTGTGAGGCCCATTGGTTATGAGGTCCAGGATCATCCTCCCAGAGGCATTCAGGAGCATGGAGACATGCTGGAAGTTGCTTCTTTAGGAGGCTAGACGCAGGCAGCTGGTCAGACGAGTAGCAGGAAATAGCTGTTTTGCCAAGATCCTCCAAGGTATTTAAGTCTCTAAAACAGCATCCATGGTCTCTCCTTTCCTGTCTGTTCAGCACGCCCACGCTGCTTTTGTTAGCATACGCGGGGGCACACTGAGGACACAGCCAAGGTATTTCACATCCCTGTTTCTTTTCACGCAGGGCTCATCACCCGGACTGAGTCACTTACCCAGCAACTTGTCATCCTTGTTCACCCCATTACAAAGCTGCCTGTTAAATGCTCATAGCGGAGGGAGCAGCTTTCCTGCTTTCTAGCTGGCATGGTCACATGCTCTGGGTGTTTCCCCATGCTAGCAGACAGGGATTTGGAGGCCTACCCAAGACCTACCAGTGTCATTTCTCCCTTCAGTTGCTTGCAAATCCCTGAGTGTCTCCCAAGCTTCTGGAACCAGCTCCCTCTCTTGTGCTTGACACACCGACCCGAAAAGTCACACAGACCACGCACTGCCCATTTCTGCACACCTCAGGGAAGCAACCTGCGAGCTACTCGTGCACTGAAAAACGGCTGCCAGCAGAGGGCACCATCCACAGCAGTAAGGCCCATCTTGGGCCATTCCAGCAGCAGGTACAGCCCGGCCGCCTAAATACCGTGGGAACCAGGATTAGAGGATCCCACTGGCACCTGCCCCAAATCAGGTAACCAGAGAATGGGTGGCAGAGCTCTTACGGCCTGTCGCCCGGAGCGCCTGGGGCTCCCACTGTCTGCTGGAAGGCGGCTGGGAGTTTTGTGAAGACAGATAATGAAGGCTCCATTAACGAGGTTCTTCCATACTTCACTTGCTTAACCCAGACCAATCTGCCCCCCTCGCTGCCGCTGCAGCCAGCCAGGGCAGCGGCCACAGAATTGCAAGGCTGGGGAGGGAGAAAACCAGGGCAGCACTGGCTCTCAACTCATTGGAAACACACTTCAGGGGTGATGGGGGCAGACGGCACGTGTGGGTGAGGCTCCTGAGCCGTCCAGGGCAGCAGTGGGGTGGGGGTGATGCAGGGAGAATGGAGGCGGGTTATTCGGAAGTACTGCTCCAACTCACACACAGCCCCGGCTCTCGGTTCCAACCTGGAGCTCTGGGGCAGCTGACAAGAGACCAGAAGTTGAGAGCCAAATCTGTGGAGTCCTTCTAAGTGATCTGCCTTTGGTCAGACCAGGGGCTGGAGTAGCACGTGGGAGAGAGGTTTTGGATGCAGGGATGAGGACAGTTAGTGGAACTCCATTCTCCCATGCCGCCATGGGACCCCATTAGCCCCGGTCACTCAGGCTGCCTTGCGGGGCAAGGGGACCGTATCGTCAGGACAACGGCCGAGACTTGTGCCCTTTCAGTGCCCTACTGCATCACAGCCCCATCAGACCTCAGCATCTTCTTGAAACCGTGAGGGGAGATCCCATGGCCTTACCTCTCCAACGCCGACCATCAAAACGGACACTGAGCGTCTCACCACTTCAACGGATGACTCAGTGTAACAGCTGTGGGCCTTTCTGCATGCCGACATCCTTGGCTGCTCCTGGGAATTAACCATTCACCACCCACAGCCCTGGAGTTAGCTGCTTTGGTTCGGTTTTAAGGTTTCTTTGCTGTTCCGTTATTGCTCCAGCTTTGTTTTCCTGTGCCAAGAATGCCACCAAGAACACTTGATTCCTGACTAAACACCCCAGAACACAGCGACACAGCACACTCCTTGACTGCAGCAGAAGTGGGATTTTCAGGCCTCCAGTGTTATATCTCCGGCCAACATTTGCACAGGGACGGCCCAGCAGTAAGCGCCAACAGGTCCCTGGCCAGGGAGAAGAAACCAGAAGCAAGGGGAGCTGAGGAAGGTCAGAGAGGAAAGAGGGGAGTTTTCTAGTAGGGCTTAAAGTGCTGCTAGGCCCCAGCATATCTCAAAGGGCCCTGAAAGACCACAAAAGGGCTTTCAAGAAGCAGTGCCCGTCTCCCTGCCCCTGTCATCCAAGATCCCCATGGAGAAATGAATAAAACTGAAGGAGAGACAAAATGAGAGGCTATCCCAAAGTGGACCTGCACCCTGATCAGAAAGCAGGACTCCACCTCGCCTGGACTTCTGGGAAGCTCTGCTCTGTCTCCATCTCAGCTTATCACTGACTGGACATTTGCTCTCCAGTTACAACACTATTAGGCAAGAGCCAGTGAGAACAAGGTCCCCTACAAGATCACCTACTAGACCACCCCTGAATTTGGCCAGCTGGGTTTATTCTGCATTTTCCAGACGCCCCCTCCTTTTATTCCTTCTTATCTGGGGATAGGAGAGCGCTGCAAGAGATTTCATTGTCTTTAAAGCACTGGAATAAAAATCAATCCCATCAGATGAGAATCCAGCTTCAGCGACACTGCAACCGTCAAAGTCTGGTGGCAGGCGTTGCCAAGAGAGATCAATGGTTCAGCTTGTCCAGTATCCTGTCTCCAACGCTGCCATAGAAGATATGAGATTCCCCATAAGGGACAAGCTTCTTCCTGGCCTCCATCAGTGGGCACGCATGAGGATTTATCACCCTGATTGTTCGCCATGTGTGATGTAATTGTGAATGTCCTCCTTGTGAAAAATCAGTCTCTGATCCTTTTTTAAATATGGCTCAGCTATTGGTTTGGCAATATCCTACAGCAATGAGTTCCAAGGGTTAATTATGTGCACCATACAGAACAAACATACCTGAGTTCTGACCTTCACCCTCTCCGAATGGTCATACAAACACCCTGGCAGAAGGGTATTATTTGGTCTCCTCAGGAGCAGATATTGCATAGAAAAGGAATTTCAGGGCTTGTTTAGCACACAGTATAGTACAGAGATCGAGAGGGAGCAACTCATCTTAATAGCACGTGTCATACAAGGCCACTCCATAAGATGGAGAGCACACACCTTTGCATATGCTCAATATCTACCAGAAACTTAAGAGATGGTCTTGTGTGGCCCTCTGAGCCTTTGGCAATCATGATTCCCATTGCCAGGGCCAGGTTAACCTCTCAAGGACACTACCTGAGATGGTGATTTAGGGATGCCAGCCCCAGGCGTTTCCAGAGAGGATGGTTCCAGCTCATGGTTGACAGTCTTGATCTCAGGGCTGGTGATGGGGGAGCCATCAGGCGGAGGCGAGGGGCTTTTGTTTGCTTTCGCTGGGGCACTGTCACTGCAGGAGAGAAGGAAAAGGAGAGTGAGAACTGGCCGCAAAATGAATTGGTCTGATTGGACGTTCAATCAGATCCAATCGGAGTCTCAATTCTCTCCCCGCTTCAGCACCCACACATGCAATCAAAAGATGCTCATCCCAGTACCAGGCAGAGTTTATAAGCATCTGAGCAGCTTCTTGCTGAGCCATCCTCATGTCTGTCCGCGGTAGGACCTCATGCAGATCACGATATAGTCACCTACGTTCCTACCTCGCATGCACGTGGATGCCCTGAGGGCTGGACCGGTCTCGCATATACACGGGAAATCTTAATTCTGGCATGAACCATCATGGAGCCTTTGGCTTTGCAACTTGCATTGCACCCTTTCGTCAGAGGATTGGTACGTCACGTCCTAGCTTTTAACAAACACGCACTTCAACAAAACCCAAAACTCCATGCTGTGGCATTCTGCTGGCCGCCAGGGAGATGGCTGCGCCACACGGACCTCTGCCGCTTGAGCTAACCAACTAATGAACAGCAGTAGCAGGACGTCCTCCTCCGTGAGGTGAGGAGCAGCACGAGACCCTTTGCCAGGCGGTTCTGACAGGAGAAGAATGGCGAGGCTTGGGAATCTCAGGTTCCTTCCCAGGCTCTCGAGGACAGTGTGTCCTAGTGGATATAGACTTGTCTGCTTTCCCCAAGCTCAACCCCTTCTTCCCGGTTGCCGCCAAACTGTTCATGTTCTAGTACAGTTTGTTCCCCAGCCTGGTTTCCAGTCCCATTCTCCACACACATCTAGTCCATCTCCCCTCCTCAGTTCCTTCCCAGTTTCCTTGCCCAGCCAGTCCTAACTTCCAGACAAACCATCCCTGCTACAGGGTCCCACCATCACTTCCAGGCCCAGTTATTCCCCCGTTTCCAACCCTAGTACTCCTTAGCTCCTTGCCCATACAGAGTTCCCCCTTCCTGGCTTCACACTCTACCTGTCCCTCTCCCTCTCCAAGATCAGTGTCCCCGGGGGGCTCTTTATCAGATCTCAGTCTCAGCCCCAACTCATGGACTCTCAGCTTGCTACCCCAACTACTTCCCCCACCTCCCAGTCTCTTCTCCAACTCCCAGTTTTCCTCCTCCACCCACCAGCTTCCAGTCTCCTCCCCTGACTGGTAAAGCAACACATTCCTTCCTCACCTTGTACTTGGAAACAGCTGAACCTATTCAGCTGAAGTTATCAAAACCCATCAGCTCGAGGCGGACACTTGCTGTGGAAAAGTTCAGCCCCGACAGTTAAACCTTGGCAAGGTTATAAGCAACCAAAAACAGGGCTCTGCAATGGGAAGTGTCAGGCAACCTGATAAGGGGGAAGTACAGCCAGCCCCAGATATAATGAGAGATCGAATACAGCAGTGGTAGGAGGCAGCCCCTCAGAGTGAGGGCTAGCAGACAGAGCGTGCAGGGCAAAGGAAAGGCATTGCTCTCCTTAACCTTTGATGATCAGACAAGAAGCAATGGGTTTAAAATTGTGGATATTTAAGAGCAGGTTAGATTAACGTCTATCCAGGATCCGATCCCATTGTTTTGACAGAAAGCCAACGAACACAGCTGCTGCTCGGTTACGATCTATCAGGGATGATCTAAACGGTGCCTGCTCCTGTCGTGAGGGCAGGGGACTGGATTCCACCTCTCAGGGTCCCTTCCAGTTCTACTATTCTCTGATTCTATCCCCCTCTGCTGTGGCATGAACAATACATCCTGAGGACAGGCCCCCAGGTCCAGAACACAGAATCACAGGGCTGGAAGGGACCTCAGGAGGTCATCTAGTCCAGCCCCCTGCTTCAAACAGGATCAAGCCCCACTAAGTCATCCCAGCCAGGACCTTGTCCAGCTGGACTTAACCTCAAGGGATGGAGAATCCACCACCTACCCCTCTAGGCAATGCATTCCAATTCTTCACCACCCTCCTGGTGAAGTAGTTTTTCCTAATATCTAACCTGCACTTCTCCCTCTTCAACTTCTGACCATTACTCCTTGTTCTGCCATCTGACACCACTGAGAACAGTTTCTCACCCTCCTCTTTACAGCTCCCCTTCAGGAAGTTGAAGGCTGCTATTAAATCACCTCTAAGTCTTCTCTTCTGTAAACAAATCCCTCAGCCTCCAGACACTTAATCATTTTTGTTGCCCTTTGCTGAACCTGCTCCAGCAAATCCACATCCTTTTTATACTGGGAGGCCCAAAACTGGACACAATATTCGGCACTGGTGGGGCCACATCTTGAATAAAGAGGAATAACTACTTCTCTAGATGTGCTCGAAATGCTCCTCCTAATACACCCTAGCATGCCACTAGCCTTCTTGGCTACAAGGGCACACTGTTTACTCATATCCAGTCTTTCATCCACCATAACCCCTAGGTCCCTTTCCATCATACTGCTGCTGAGCCAGTCGGTCCCCAGCCTGTAACAATGCTTGGGATTCTTTCGCCCCAGGTGCAGGACTCTACACTTCTCCTTGTTGAACCGCATCAGATTTCTTCTGGCCCAGTCCTCCAATTTATCCAGGTCCCTCTGGATTCTCTCTCTATCCTCCAACAAATCTACCTCTCCCCCTAGTTGTGTGTCTTCCGCAAACTTGCTGAGGGTGCAATCCAGTCCCTCATCCAGGTCATTAATAAAGATGTTGAATAACACCGGCCCCAGAACCGAGCCTTGCGGCACTCTGCTTGAAACAGACCGCCATCCAGATATTGAGCCATTGACCATGTTGGGCCCGACCATCAAGCCAGCTTTCTATCCATCTTATAGTCCAAGGATCCAATCCATATTTCCTTAACTTATGGACAAGAATGTTGTGGGAGACCGTATCAAAAGCCTTGCTCAAGTCAAGGTATTTCACATCCACTGACTTCCCCATGTCCACAGAGCCTGTTACCTTGTCATAGAAGCTAATCAGATTGGTCAGGCAGAACTTGCCCCTGGTGAATCCACGTTGGTTACTTTCGATCACTTTCCCCTCTTCCAAGTGCTCCAAAACGGATTCCTTGAGGATTCCCTCCATTATTTTCCCAGGGATTGAGGGAAGGCTGATGGGTCTATAGTTCCCTGGATTGTCCTCCTTTCCTTTTTTAAAGATGGGCACTACGTTTGCCTTCTTCCAGTCATCTGGAATCTCCCCTGATCTCCAAGAGTCTTCAAGGATAATGGCCAAAGGTTCAGCAATGACCTCTGCCAATTTCCTCAGTACCCTGGGGTGCATTGAATCCAGACCCATGGACTTGCGCACACCTAGTTTTTCTAGATAGCTCAGAACTTGTTCCTTCCACACAGATGGCTGCCCTCCCCCTCCCCATACTGCATTGTCTAGGACCGTCATGCAGAAATTGACTTTGTCCATGAAGACTGGAGACTAAAAAAGCACTGACTATTTCAGCTTTTCCTGCATCATCTGGCACTAGGTTACCTCCCTCGTCCAGTAATGGCCCCACACCTTCTCTGATAACCTGTTTGTTGTTCACATGCCTGTAGAAACTAAAACCAGATGGGACTCAGAACCTCAATCCTCACCCCTCCCCCTGCCCCCCCTGGGGCTCAGCACCCCTCATATGCAGACTCACTTGAAATCAACAATGTTCCACGGTACCCATGTTCTGGTAGTTATTGGCAAACCGCAGCATTTAGATGTTCTCACCAACAGAGGATGCACTTTAGTCTCATGCTTGAACACACACAGTCTTGGGACACAGTGGAGGAAGAGGCATTTAAAAGACTCCCCTCCATTCAAAACAAGCACCAGCCTCTGAAGCATCATGCCTCATTCCCCGACCACACAGACACTGCCTGGGAAGCAGTCACTCCAGGCTCTCATGCGGATTGGAAGTTTAATGACATTCACACCAGCAGCACGACGACAAGATGCAGAAAAACAAAAGCCAATTAGAACAGCTTTCTGTGATGAAAGTTCTCACCCCATGAGAATAGAAAATGGGGGTGTCCGATTGATCCCCAACTTCTCCCACACCTGAATACCCCCCCCAGCCTCTCTTGGAATACCACCCTGTAATTACAGGTCGAACCTCTCTAATCTGGAACTCTCTCACCTGGCAACCTCCATAATCTGGCATGATTTTAGTCAGCTGGATGACCTCTTACGGGTGGGGCCAAGTTTCTCACAGTCCCATAAAGTTTGTTTCCAGACACCAGTCCTGGCTCTCAGTGTTCTATGCCGCTATTTAGCTCAAATTTACCCCTACATGCCTTTTAAGAGCCCAGTAAGCAGTGGAAGTGTTGGTAAGGTACGAGACAATATTGACCTCCCATGACCCAACAAATTCTCTCATCTGGCACTGGTCATGTCCCAAGGGTGCCAGATTAGGGAGGTTTAACCTGTACCATATTTCAGGACCCACTGCCATAATAGCGGAAGCAGGTAAAATGTCCTTTTACAAGTAGGATAGGGTGGGCTTTTAATAAAAAAAAAAAAAAAAAAAAGACTGAGGTAGTTTGCAGGAAGACACCAAATGCTATAAGCAAGCTTTGTTTTAGCCTTTTGGGAGGCAAAAAAGTGTGCCTGAATTCCCAGTATAAATAGGGGTTAACCAATGTCATTTTATTTTTCAGTAGCAGGGAAAACTCTCTCTCCCCTGTGGGATTTGTGGGATATGAGGATAAAAATGAAAGAAACGTAGCAACACAGAGCAGGGGCAGGTATCATGAGGCGGAACAGGAAGGGGATTAAAATATAATCCCCCACAGGGCCAGGTAAACCCATCCCATTCCACCCTTCCCAGCTATGCTACTCCAGAAATCACCAGCAGGGGGCAGTGTTGGAGAAGCTTTGCCTATCGTTTTCATATAAGCCCGTCAACTTCACCATCATCAATAACCGTGGGCTCAACGCCCGTTGGTGTCTGGTACTTCTCTCACCATTTCTTTCCATCTTTCCCTGTCCAGTGCGGAGTGGCTCAGTTTCTGTAGACTAGCGCCGCACCAATCTACTATATCGTCTACCCATTCTCTGTGGGGTCTGCCCTCCTATTCGAACCGTCCATTATGCCGAATACCAGGGTCTTGACTTTTCGTTCATCATTCATTCTGCAATATAAGCCCATGCGTTTATGCAAATTACCCCATAAACCCTTGCACGTGGCATACGCAGATAGGAAGCAGTCGATATCAAGACACTTCTGTTCTATGCCGTGAGAAGTATTTTTGCAAAGCAGTCCCTGAAATGCTAAGCAAAGATAAGGAAGGAACAAACCAGCAAGTTTGGGAACTAGGACAAACTGAGGGGGTTGGATTTTAGTGATGTGTAACCTGTTAAGTCATCATATAATTAACAGTGAATGAAATGTGTAACATCAGGAGCACCTCTCTGTAAAGCAAACATAACGCATCACAAGGCAGCTTCCTGGAAATTGGTATCACACTGAACCTGTTTCCTGTACTTTATTCTTCCTGGCTTGCAGCAATAGACTTGACTGACATTGGCTATTTGGTGCATTATAAAATATGTTTGACTATCCTTTGGTCTTGAACAATTAACTGAACACTATCAACTCAAGCGAATTAACATAATCCAAAACGACCCTTATAGTGCTGGTGAGATTCAAAGCCCCTTGTATCCCCTCCTCCTTGCACTGACTATTTGAAACACCAGCATTTGCAGATAAGCACTACTGCAATGCTGGTATGGAAGAGGGAAAGCCAGCTGTGCCACTGTTTATTCCCAGCCCTATCATCCCTCTGCAAATCCCCCACATAGGAGGAGAGGTGAGGATCAGGTGGCACCTGTTAGCCAAAAGTAATTTACTCATTAGAACCACAACACACCCACGTCAGGGGAATTGCAAGAGAAGCACTAACATGCTCAGATGTCCAAGGATGCAAGATGAGTGACAGAGCACAGGGGTCCCAACACATGCACTGGTGCTTGCAAATTTCCCAGCATTCCACTCCCACCAGCTCCACCCAGGTACCGTCAAAGCCCTGGTGTTTTAACCCAGGGTCAGCTGGGCCTCCTCTGAGCAGAGCAAGGGGATGCTGTGGTTAGAACTCTAGCAGCTGGTCTGTGACAGAGCTCACACCATTGCAGTGTTGGTGCAGGGAAGGGAAATCTGCTGAGATGCTAGACGTTATGCATCCAGAGCCACAGTGTGAGAGATCATCTGGGTAAAGCTATTGAGGTTTCCTGTTACTGATGCTCTGGGGCTAGCGGACAGCAGCAAGAACAGACATTTATCTTGAACAAATCTTAACCTTTTAGTTCCCAAATAAAAGACTTAAGAGAGTAAAGGCGATTGTGTCTTACTCTTCCCCTCTCGCCTGAAGGCCTCTAAAGCACCTTCTAAAAATCATAATTTCCTCAACTTCCCCGTGAGAAGCATCTTTATATCCATTTTACAGAGGAGTAAAACTGAAGCCAAGAGAGCCTGAAGACATGCAGCACATCTCTACAAGCACTGGGCTAGAAGGCAGGAGGCACCCAACCCCTTGACCGAACCACGACACAGCACTACCTCTTAGGAGCTAGCCGGGCTTAGAATTATTTTTTCTGAACAGTGCTGGCAGAAGGAGTCAGCACAGTGTGCAAGGACACCCCAGGTACCAAATCCTACTACACAATTATGCAGCTATTCTCTGCTCTGCCCTTTCTTCTGCACTCGATCTTGGGGGACCACCTGTTCCATTTTGGCTGGGATGGCCCCTTTATAACCTGGCCGACCCAACTTTTTTTGGCACAAAAAGGGCATGGGAGCAAGGGGCAGTGCCAGTCCGATCAAGTGGGGGAAGGGGAGGCAGAACTCAGACAGGGGACAAGCAGTGCTCGAGTGAGCAGTAACGCCAGCCTCAGTCTCACTAGGAGGGCATACAGGGCTCTGGGGAGCCACTCAGGACAGCCCCATGTGGGTGGAAGAAGACTCAGAAATATAGTCACCCTAAATCAGTCTCTCTCATGCCTTCTTTTACATACGCACTTAACAACCAGGCTGGCCAAAGTGCGTGTGTGGGGGCGGAAGGGGGTTACCCCTCAGCCTAGTGACTCAAAGGGGCCCCAGGCTCTTCAAATTGCCACCAGAGCCCAAGGCGGTGAATGCCCGTCAGTGCTGAAGGGCCAACAGGGAAGGCCAGCCCTCAGCCCCGCCCCCTTCCAGGGACACAGACAGATGCCTCCCCGCACTCCCTTGCCCAGGGCCTGCGGTCTGTAGACCTCCCTGATAATAACCTAATCCCTGTTCAGATGGTAGAAGGGTCACAGCAATTTATCTTCTCTCACACAGGCAGTAAATCAGAACATACAGTAAACTTCTGACTTACGTGTAGGTTGTACTCCCAGGCAACCACGTGTTAGTCGAATTTTGCACAAGTCGGGGGAGCCAGGAAAATGATCAGGGCAGCGCTGGTTAGTTTCCTGGCTCCTGGGACTGGCAGGGAGCTGTGACCCAGGTGGCAGCCTGGTTCCCAAGACTGGCGGGGAGTTCTGAACCAGGCTGCCGCCTGGTTCCCAGCTCCCTGCCACTCACGACTTCGACTCATGTTAATGCAAGTAACATTCAAGCCAAAATTGTTTAAACAGGCATTTTACTGTACTCAGAAGGAAAAGCTCCATCTTGGGGAAGTGAGGCCCTTTTCATAGTCAAAGTTGCAGCCATTTCAATAAGCTTTAAAACAAACCACCCTTTTAGCAAAAGCGGATCAACCCTGAACCCAGACAGAGCCTGGGTGTCCAAGTAGTCATGGAGTCAGATTTCAAGGCCAGAAAGGACCTTCATGTCATCCTGGTACCTCCACATTATCCAGACAACCTCCAGCCTGTCCCAGGACAGCAACCCCTCCCCACACAGTCAAACTGAGATGAAGAACCAAAAAGGGTGCCGGGATTCAAACCAGGAATAAAAAACAGTTAGGATTAGTCAGACGTGCAGAGACCTCCGAGGATTCCAGGACCCAGAAACACGCTAAGTCGTGCACAGAACTCCAGGTCTCTAGTTAACACACCCCAGGCTGTTAGCACATGGCCTTATATTCCACTCCGACGCATCTCATGATGCTGCTCTGCATACCGGTACCTGCTCATCCTTTTCCTCAGCTTGGAGAAGAGTTTAGTTTTCTTTCTGAGGGGGACAGCACACAACAATTTCTGTTACCAGCTGGCACAGCTACAGGGGAGCCAGGGATAAGCTGCCCATGAGGGGATTGTATGCAAGCCCCTTCCACCCCCTGGCTTCTGGGTTTGGTCCCCATGCCAGGGGGCAAAGCACAGAACTGGGGTCTCTGTGTACGGCACAGGCTTGTGTGAGCGCTGCCAGATGCCGGTTTCCCCTCAGGCCGGTCAGGCTGGGATCTGTAAATAGCCTCATTTCACAAGCAGGCAAAAGGGAGGCTGAGAAGTTCCGGGCCTGCAGGAAGCCAGCGGAAGAGCTGGGGCTAGAAGCCAGGAATCCTGCCTCTCAGGTCCTCATTCTCTCCAGCCTGCACTGAAATCAACCTACGTACTGCTCTCCATTACACATGCCATCCAACTGCCTTCCCTGGGTACCTGGTGGAATGACTATTTCAGGATGGGCCTGAACCCTCGGTTGAGCCCCCAAGCACTGCAACGAGCAGGAGAGAGAAGGCGGCTGGTCTGTTTGCAAAGATGTCTGGGACAACAGAGCAAGGGGAGGGATGGAGTCAAGACCATGAGTTTATGCGCAGGCTGGTTTTCCCACATTGATTTGGGCCCTCCACTGTCATGAGCTCTTCCACCCAGGCAAGGCACTCTGGGCTGCAGCGGAGGGAGCTGAGCTGCCTCCTGTCCTACAGACAAAGCTGGCAGCTTGCCTGGGCCAAGACTGCACTGATGGAAAATTTGATTTTCTTGGAAGCTTTTGTTGGGGAGGCCTCACTGCTAGCCAGCAATCACAAGTCACTGGGAAAACAAACAAGCGCATGTTGCTTTGCCACTGCTGTGTTTCACTGGGTCAAAGCTAAAGCATCGGCTGCATCTGAGCAGACTTCCAGGAAAAGTCCCAGTCATTTTCATTAATCGGACCTGGGTGCCCTCTGGAGGGAACCAGCGCTCCATCATTCATGAAATGAGACCTGCCCCTTGTGACCTATCCCAGCAGGATGGAGCTGGCATCATGGGGAAAGGGACCATCCTGTGCTGCTGGGTCTGGAACCACAGCTCTACTGAACTCAAACAGCAAAACTCCCATTGACTTGAATGTGGCCAGGATTTCACCCCTGCTGTCTTTACGACCGTACGGATCTAACCTGCTCCCTACGATCAGCTGAGATACTCTGCGCACCAGAAACCCATCCTGGGATTTTGCAAGGTCACTAGGCTCTAAGGCCAAGAGCAGACCCCAAACTTCAGTGCTGGCTGGGGACAAGTGCTTTTCCGGAAGCAGGGTGAGGGGAGGGAAAGGGAAGCTATGTAGCAAAGGATCCATCTACCATGGGGTAGGAAACGTCCCAACCCAATGGTGCCCTATTCTTCCCATGACATTTTTTGTTAAACAGGAGAGTCCGTTTCCCTTTCGGATCCCCACAGTCTTTGGGTTGCAAAGTCTACAGGTAAATCGTTGCTTGATGGGAAGAAGGGAACACCCTCTCCACCGTCAACATTTCTTCTGGGCTTAAGTTTCATGGACCTTTGTGGCTACTCAGGCAAAATTTGGTCCCCCATGTAGGATTGCACCTTCTCAGCTAGCAAACCAAACTGCCTGGGAATGGATTTGGGGTTTGCAAAGAGTTAAATTGGGAAGGGAAAGAATAAGAGTCCACAGCGGTCTCCACATCTCCTCTAACCTTTCAGCAGATGTCCCGAAGCAAAGCACGCAGGCCGAAGTTCTCACTTACATCATGCTAACTCCCTGCCTGGGTTCCACCAATATGCTGAATTGGCATGCATGTTGCATTACTGCTCACCCAGCATGTGGGACAAGCAGCAGCTGTAAGCCAGAGGCGCTCATTGCTTCATCACTCACGCATGTGGCTGGACGCCAGAGAAAGCCTCAGCCAGAGCCTGAACTCTCCCGGGCCCTTAACTGGAAAGGCTCAAGAACGTACAGATTTGCAGTTAACCCAGGAGGATCGGATTCCGTTGAGGGGAGAAAAAGGAACCCAATTTTGCAGAGACTCCTGGGATATATTACGGGGCTGATGTGCTCTAAACGCAAAGGCCAAAATCCACTAAGGACCCAATTGCCCTCAACATTTGCCTGGATTTGCATGCACAAAGTGGGTCATTGTACGCAAGAGTTCACCGACTGGAAATTAAGGCTCGGTGACTGGGATGGGATGGAGTGGGGAGGGAGGAAAGGGACCAGGGGGATCTTGTCTCCACGTCTTTGAGAAACTATGGTCTGGGACAGTGACTCCCAACTGCAGACCATGGGCATGTCCCACTGTGAACCTAAAAACGAGCAGCACTGGGAGGGTCACTTCTGCATCTTGGGTGTGGAAAGAGCTACCGAGAGCCATTAGGGAACAGCAACGTAGGGTGAAGAAGCAGAACTGAAGTCAAGAGGAGCATTTCACTGTCCCCTTCGACCACCGTCGGGGAAGCGTCTGGCTCCAGCGGTGACTCACCTTGGCTGTGCTTTGATGGGGAAGGCGTTGCTTGAGCACTGCTTCTCCAGATTCGTCAGCACATCATTGAGGTTTTGGTTCAACTGCAGAAAGAAGAGAGCCCTGAGAGGTGGCTGGCGGATGGGGCTGGCTAGGCTTATCATGCCCAAGAAGGCGCAGTGCTGGTAAAACTGGGCCCACCTTCATTCCCGCCCTCCCATGGCTGCCCCGTTTGGTGGGAAAAGAATCAGAAGCCCTAAATCAATCTGCACATTCAACACCCTGAAGTGCCACCAGCACCATGCAGGAAAGCCTTTGGGTCTGACGTACGGGGCACCCTGCTCAGGTCTTTTCTATTACCTGCCTCTTCCCCACATAAAGCCAGGGACCTCTAAATGAGCTCAGCTGAAGCCTCTAACCTCATCTGTGCCCACACAACTATGGAACAGCCATGTCGCAAACAAAATCCCAGGCCAAAAGTCACCACTGGCGCTAAGCAATCCCATTCCATTAATGTCGAGGACGCCGCTCCTTCCATGCCAGCAATTAATTGGATCCTACAGCTCTAATAAGAAGCAGATGACTTCTAAGGTCTTGGTTTCCTGGCCCCAAACAACAAGGGACTGTGAGAGAGACCACAAAACACACGACCCAGGAGGAAGATTCTCTAATCAGTGGTCCTTTTCAGGGTTGTTTCCCACTTACTGCTGCCTGCACCCCGTCACACACACACGCACTCCCTGGGAGCCAGGGATGGGAGTAGAGAGACAGCTCTCAGAGGAGGGGACGTGCAGGCAAGAGTAAGCGAGCTCAGACTGCGGATGCAACTGGGGGTGGGGCAGGGCAGGGAGGATGCCGTGGCTGGAAGGGGACTGGGTACAGGAATGAAAGCCAGAGCAGAGCTGTAGGAAGAGTGGGGCCGGATGGTCCTCTCTCTATGCCCCCCATTGGGCCATGCTCCCCACATATTTTCCATGCACACCTGGCGGGGCACAGCCCCCAGTATGGGGACCCCCGCTCTAAACTGATGGGGTCTTCCCTCTGTATTCCAGTATAAATTTAAAAAACACACCCCACACACAATGCCTTTAACAGTGGTGTCATTACAGGGGTTCGTAGGCTGTGAAGTATCGGCAGAACTTGAGGCTGGTGTTTAAACCAAGCTAGCAGTTTCCTAACTGTGCGAGGTTTCTTCTGGGAATTTAACTACTGCAACCCTGCATGTGGCTTAGCTGCTGTCGTGTTGCCCGGACTACAGTCAAAGAACAAAAGGATCTGTTTTCATTTGGAAGCACTAAATCAAGGAGTCCTGGACTCCTCCTAGAAGATTAGCAGGATGTGTAAGGAACGTATAAATCGTGTGGGCAATGCACAAGGCTGGAGGACTCCAGGCGCTCGTTCAAATCTGGTTTTTAAGTTACATAAAAAAAAAACAAAGTGGGTTGGCTCTGCCACCGACTACGACTCAACCCTCTCCAGAGCCTGGCTCGAGAGCTACAGAACAAGCATGGAACAACAAAGCCATTGGTGCCAGGAGCCACTCCTTCCAGCATGAAAGGCTGGTGACAGAGGGCACCTTCACCACACATTGAGCCACTTGAGTAAGTGAAACTCTTGACCCAAAAGTCTGAAGGGGGTGAATCAAATGGGCTTTGTTGACAGCTTCTTGGACTCCAGGTGGGATCCATCAACCTTACAACAGAGGTCACCAGTCAGTAGGCTGGGATCTCCTCCCAAATCCTGGAACTTCTGACAGGGATCCTGACTGGTTTTGCTGGGAAGCTACCAAGTGCAGGTACTTCAGCTGCCCCTCTCACCACAGCTCCTGTTCTCTTCCTTCAGCTGCCCCCAGGAGCCTCCTGCTTGCTGCGCACGGTGGGTGAAGGACAGGGTGGAGGCACTGCTGTTGGGATCCTCTTTCTCCCATCCCTTTTCCCCATCTCCTCAGAGTGGGGGCTGGAAGGCACAGCAGGACTCGGGATGGAGGGATGTCTGAATGTGCTCGCTCTGTGTGTGTGTGACTGACACACACACACACACACACACTCACCTCCAGGTCCAACACACACACGTGTATTCCTTCTTTCTTTCCAAGGGTCTTATTTTCACCCCAGCTCCCTGCCCCAGCCTGGTGAAAGTGTGTGAGGATGGGTAAGGGCAGGACCATGGAGTGTGCAGGCCTTGGAGGAGGGGTGGTGAAAGGGTGTTTGGGGCTGAGGTAGATCCTGGATTGCCCTTAAATTCAAAAGGCGATTTGCGACTTAAATAAAATGTTTGGAGATCCCTGCTTTAGGAGAACACGCTCTACTCCCCACCTCTCACCCGTAAGATTCCCTGCAACGACTAAATGGCTGTTTAAAGCTTGGGTGTTAAGATTACAAAGCTGTCAGGACAAGAGCCTGTCCTCAGCTTAGGCCCCAAAACATTGGTTAGTCTTTAAGGTGCCACAAGACTCCACGTTGTTTTTGCAGAAACGGACTACGCGGAACAGCCCCTGGCCAGGGTTGATCTCCTGGAGTTCAATTTTGCACGCCTAATAGGGCCATGCAAAATCCAACTCTCTGGGGTGGGCAAATCGAGCCCAACATCACGAGGAGTAAGGGAAGTCGACGGGAGTGTTTCTCCCGTCAGCCTCCCTCAGAGAGGGCAGCCAGGTAAGTCGACTGTAGATACGCAATTCTAGCTACAACAATTCCATAGCTAGAATCGACTTATCTGCAATAGACTTTAATGCCTAGTATAGACCTGGCCGTGGACGGTTAGCGCTCTGAAACACGTCCTCAGCCTGGTGCTGGTCTCTTGGACAGCCGGGCCTGAGTGACTGCTCCTGAAACTGGTGAAGCACATTCCCAAGAGGGCCGGCAACCTTACCTTGCTCATTTCTTTATGGAAGTTCTCTTCCAGGCCTGCTATACTCTGGAATGTGTTGACATAGAAACCAACACGGCTGCCAGACAATAAGAGAGCAGAAATTAGTGAACACATGCAACTCATCCAAGTCCTGTTGACTTGGTTTCCTCTGCGACTCCTCACCCCGCACACACAACTCATATTTAACCTACACAGTTGCAGTTGGGCCCGTGGGGAGGGAATGTGCCATGTAGGCCAACAAGCCCCCAGACAGCCCTGCGGGCTGCAGTGAGACACTTTTGCTTTGCTGTGCTGAGAGGGACACTAGGGAAGGCATTAACCAGGCCCTGGCTGGTTGCAGCAGAGAAGGAGAAGGCAGGCCTGGCAGGACATCCAACCTGCTGGAAGTCAAGACCAGCTAGGTTTTGTGTTTCTCTGCGTGGCGCATTTTCCCATGTGCCTTGCTGCAGCTAAAAAATTTATTCCACACGTGGAGGGAAAAGATTCAGGGGACACTGCAGGTGACTGCACTTTAAATCAGAAATTGGGACACTTCCGAGTGGGCTTTGTCAGCACTCTACCCTGACACTTGTCTCTCCAACTTTCAGCTCCCTTCCTCATTCGTCCCCTCACCCCCACCTCTCTTCACTTCTCTGTGCTCCTCCAGCAAACCGATGCTCCACTGGTCTCCCTTCATCGCCTGCCTCTCTGTCTGCACTCAGGAGCAGAGCACCACTGATCGGGCAGCAGGGTGCTTGCTGGGGAGTAGGGCTAGAGGCCTAGGATTCCCACTGCAGGCAAATGACTTGCCAGTCAGAGCCAGGCCTGCATTTAAGGGCGCAATGCAAAGCAAACCCTGAAGGGCTGAGCCTCAGAGCTGGGCTCAGTTTAGATCCACAGCCTTAGCCCAAGTCAAATGCCAGTAGCCATGTTCCTGCTTGGCCTGCAGCCCAGGCTGTGAAACCCACCCGAGCAGGCAGGTCTCACGGCCTAGGCACCAGCCCCAGCGAGAACGTTTACACTGCTGGCGTTAGCCCCGCGGCCTGAGCCCCACAAGCCCACGGAACCCACACTCCAAGACTCGCTGCCACAAGCTTTTCTTTGCCATATAAATGAGCCTTAAATCCCCTTCCCCGCTCCCAGCACAGCGGAACTCTTGCTAGGCAGATTTTCAAGACCAATACAATCTCTTGTACTGCTTTGTGCCACTGAAACAAAACGCACACAAAATCCACCACCCACAACCTTATGTGTTAGGTAATTCATGGACAGCCCCCACGCGCCGCACGCACTGGGGCACTCCTGTGTTCCAAGCTGCCAAGGAGCTGGCTTCTGTGAACATTAGGAGAGATCTAAGAGCCAGGCCAAAGCCCAAATCTGGCATGGAACATCACACTAAACCTCCTTGGCACCCATCACAGTAACAAGGTCCTCCGCCAGCTGCCCTCCTCAGACACTCACCTGTTCCATAGTGAGGGCAGCTCCTCCTGCAGGTCGAGGTTCATCTCCTCAAACACCTTCTGAGCCTTCACCAGCTCTTCTTCGGCCTTCGCAACAGAGACAGGACACGTCAGCCCCAGCCCAGCTCCACGTGGCATGAGGCATTCAGTCCCTACGCCCCCAGCCAGCTGGGGAGACCCAGTGAGGGCGGCTGGTTCTGGAGAATCCCAGCCCATGCTGGCCTCGCCGGCACCCTCGTGTGGCTGCCTGGCTTAATTCTCCACTCGGGGTCTGATTCACACTCAGTGACCCACCCTTTACGGTGGTGCCTCCCCACCCTGCCAGGCTGGGGTCCCACAGCCTAGCTCCAAGACCTGGAAGGGTGCCAGGCAGGCTGGACTCCCCAACCCAGCTGTGAACCCTGGTGCACAGGCAGAATCAAAGCCACAGGGCTCTTGTGAGCTTAAACTAAGTCATGAGGAATACTCCATCAGAGGGCAACCCTCAGGAGGTGCAAAAGGGAGGCCGGATCGGGCTCAGCAGGGCGATAGCTCCGAGCAGCCCTGACAGGCTTTCCCCAGCCATCGAGCACTGCTTGGTTCAGCCCCTGTCCAGAGACAGCAGCCAGGACGGCAGATAAAGCCAGTTCCAGGGAGCCAGGGGCCCCTGCATGCCGGCCCAGGGAAACGAGCAGGCCAGGGGCTGGCGAGCTGGTTGTACACAGGGGTCTGAGCAAGATTTTAACGCCAACACCCAGCCCAGGAGCCAGACCTGCTGTTCCTCGAGCTGCCCGTTGCCAGGAACGAGGAGCCCAGGTCTGGGGCAGGAAACTGTGGCACAAGGCAGAGACGGAACATTCCTGGCTCCCGCTGAAACATCCCAAGTCAGAACTGGGCATGTCCTGTGCTCAATTCACCCAGAGTAACCCCCTGGGGCACCCACTGCTGCCCACCCTGGCCCCGCCACATGTCCCAGCATCTCTGGATTGCCAATGTTCCGGAGCCCATGTTTCCATTCTCTACACGCCCTAGCCCCGCATGGCTGGAGGAAAGAACAGTGAATCCCCGTGGCAACCACCCTAAAGCCCAGCCTGCCAGGAAAGCCAGCACTACTGCTACAGGAACCTTTGGAACCAGAGGGGACCTCCTGCCCCTTCTGAGAGGCCAGACATGGTCAGGAGAAGCAGCTCAGCAATGCTGAGGGTTAACAGAGGAGACCCGCCTTTAAGCAGCATTGGGCTGTATCGTCTGAGGGGCATATACACAAACTAGGCGCATACATCCTTGGCCTTGTAGCCTGCATCATGGCGTCGGGCTCTGTTTCTGGTTACCTGCTCCTAGCCAGTAGGAACTAGCAAAGGTGACAGCTCAGGATGGATCAGTGCACCCCTTTCGACCTGCCACAACTTTCAGAAATCCCCAGTCCCCAGCAGAAGGCTGGAGCGCCATGCTCTGCGCTCACCGTCAGAGGACACGGGATTAGATGTGGAAGGACTTCCCATCTGGGCCTTTCTGTGCAACTGTGGGTGGGTCTCCAAAAGCAAGAGTGCAGGCACCCCCGGGAAGGTGCGGAGAACCCAAAGTCACAGCTGTTACTGCCACACTGACATCCATGAGTTCCACCCAGTGCATGACGCAGACAGGCCCACCTGTTGCCAGCAGTTTGGGAATGGAACCCCCTCCAAAACAGACATGTCATTTTTTGCTCTACAGAAGGTAAGACTCTTCTGGTCTTAATGTCTGTCTATCAGGGCATTAACGTTTCTGATTTATTCATGAAAAGGGACAGCCGGGGAAGTCAACTTTTACACGTGTCCCCTCATTTCTGCACCAGGTTTGAACCTTAACCAGGCATTAAAATCCCCCATGACTAAGATCCCACGAAATGCAGTTTTTCAGTTGGAAAGAAGTTACCCAGCCCTTCCCATTGGTTATTTATTTATTCCCATAACGTAAGAACTCGGGGCCACCAAATTAAATTCATGGGTTGCAGGTTTAAAACGAACAAAAAGGTTTTTCTTCATGCAGCGCATGGGAGGCCTGTGGGACTCCTTCTCACAGGATGTTGTGAAGGGCAGGATTCAATAGTGTTCAAAAAAAAAGAAAAAAAAAGAAAAAAGACCTAAATAAATTCCAGGAGTCTCCACCAGTTCTATTCACCAGGATGGGCAGGGTTGGTGACCCTAGCCGCTGTATGTCAGACGCTGGAAATGGAGGACAGGAGAAAGATCACTCAATGACCGCCTGTTCTGTTCACTCCCTCTGGGTCATCTGGCATTGGCCACTGCTGGAACAGAGGACACTGGGCTACTTGGACCTTTGGACTGACCCAGTGTGGTCATTCTTAGGTTTGTTTATCCATTCGCCAGGCTGAACAACCCCAGAAAGAAATCCTGCACCGATCTGAGAGTAGCAGACAGCCCAAAGCACCGCCACTAAACCCAGGCCCTGGGCACTGTTCGCTCTGGAAACCCAACAAGGGAAGAGGGGTCCATGCCGTCTGTTACTGCTACACATTTAAAATCCCTTAGCCGTTCCCTGTGAGAGCATTAAATTAATTCCTCTCGTGCTGTGGCCAAGCCAATATTACGATGCCAGAGGTATCCAGCGCTGCGTGGGATTTATTGTGGTTGCATGCCATAGTCGGATTCTGGGCCGAGCCGACCATACCTGCGTAGAGGTCATCGGCTCCCACTGGTGTCAGGTCATTCTGCACACCCAGCCACAGGAAAATCCAGCTCATTTGGGGCCTAACTCCAGGGGAGGGCTCAAGTGAGGCCTACCGGGGAAGGAGGGCATCAGTTTCTTACGTGGCCCGTCACAGCAGCAGCTGAGCACTTCACCTTCTGTATGCATTTATGTGAGGCAGGGCCGAGCCACTATCCCCACACTACAGGTGGGAAGGGTGTCTCCACTGCCCACTATGGGCCAGGCTCCAACTTCCCGCTAAGTCCCGCTTCCGTCCACACACCCAATTCAGTCCGACTCAGGATCTGGGCCCTGAGTGCTTACAGGGCTGGGGACCTACTAGGGGAGCGGGTCAGATCACATCCTGCTGAGACACCCTGTCATCCTGCGGCGCAGAGGCAGCAGGTCTGTGTCGTGCGGTATGGGTGTGTTAGCACAGCCGGGAGACCCAGAAGCTAAACACAAAACCAGTCATACTGGGTCAGACCAATGGTCCAAAGTGGCCAATGCCAGGTGCCCCAGAGGGAATGAACAGAACAGGTCGTCGTCAAGTCCACAAGCCCCGGTCCGAGGCCCGAAGTTCAAAAGGTATTTAGGCACTTAACTTTCATTGAACTCCCATGTCGACTGGGGCATGCTGGGTCTGGGCCTAAGTAACTTGCCCAAGGCTACACAGCAAGCCATGTCAGAGCAGGGAACTAAACCAGTCTCAGATTTGCTCCTAACCAATAAGCCACACTTCCTCCCTGGGGACGCAAAAGAGAACCCTGCTCAGTCAGCTGGTCGTTTGCTGACTAATGGGGCAGACAGCCAGAAACACTGTGTTGCAAGGGCTCACAGGAGTCAGCAGTTCAGTGGAGATAAGGAGCAGACAGAATGCGCTGATCTGAGTGGTTTCTCCTTCGTTCCAAAGGGCACAATCACCAGCTGGCCACAGAGCAGCGCCGTTCTGCCCCCTCAGAGGAAATCACAAGAAACTCCTCTGGTTTTCTATCTGCGAAAGGCCGGGCGGGCTGGTTATTTGAAAGGTTAATTGTCAAGTTGCCTTTACCTTAGAAAGGCAAGAGCACATTCAGTCCTCCAGTGCCAGCATCTCCCAGCAAAAAGCAGAGCAGAAAATGAGGGGGATTAGGACAGAACGAGAGAGTGAAGGACAAGCCATTGGCAGGGGATGGGGGCCTTTAGTCAGACTGAGGGGGTTTGTTATTTTAATGCCAATTCCTTTGATTATAGGCACAGAAATGTCCCTCTCCTGTTCTGTAATCCCCCTAAGAAACTTCCAGCAAATGGTCTCTTGTTCCTGCTATTTCTAAGCTGAAACACAAGCCCACGGACACATCTCAGACCTCTTTATACGTCAGCAAGAACCAAACAATGCAGTTTTTTAACTCCTCTGCAGGTCACCTTCCATGTGGCACTACAGCCCTCTTCCCCCTTAGCCAGCGCCCACTTTCATGTGGCACGCCAGCCTTCTACTGGCGACTTCCTTATCTGCACACAGTCAGAAACTGGCTGCGAAAACGCCCAGGTATTTTATACTGAGACACCTGTCATTGGTATGCAGTGATTCATTCACTAGCCAGGAATCAGAGTGCATTTGAATGCAAGCAGATGAGATCACCAGGAACGCCTGGGGAGGTATCTGGATTTCTCTGAATCAGGACAATGACTCTCCGCCTCCTGCCTGTTAAGAGGATTGGTTTCCTTCCTAGCACAGTCAACCTGTCTTCTCCTCCTGCGGGCTCGTGAGACAAAGTCTACACTGGCACCAGAGTCCTCCCTTCCATGGGACGAGGTGGGGTGGCCACCTTAGACCCCAGGATTTTGGGGCCCCTGCAGCAGCTGCCCTGGGATGGGAGAGGGGAGGATGACCTGGGGGAGAGTGCAGCAGCGACAGCTGGGGGTCACATCCTCATCCCCCGTCCCTCCCCGCACTCACCACGGGGGCAGCACCAGCGGTAGCCTGTGCCACTCTGCCACGCCATCCCCTCCCAGCCCGCTGAGCCCTGCTCCTCGGCAGCAACAGGAAGTGGCCTCCGCTGCCCATGGAGAAGCAGGGCTCAGTAGAACAGCAGGGAGCTGCGGAACAGAGCAGGCTGCTGCTTGTGATGAGTGTGTGGGAGGCTGGCGGGAGGCAACCCCCTGCTGCTACCTCCACCGCACCCTGCCCCAGGTAATCCCCAGCTTGGGATCAGAGGGCGGGTGGGGGCAGAGCCTGGACCATGGAAGGGTGGCCAAAGGCCCTGCACGTGGGGCACTGGAATTGGGGGTTGCCCCGAGCCTGCCCCGCCCCCCGCTCCTGCCCAGACAGTCCTGACTGGTGTTTTCCTGAACTAACTTCCTGGCTCAGGGGTGCAAAAAAAACCAGCTCCCCAGCCCCACCCGCACCAAGTTCCACTACTGTAATGCCCAGCCATAAGCCAGGCTCCAGCGCCGGGAGCATGCCCCTCAGGGAGGAGGAACAGCTCTCGCCCAGCACTCCTGCTGCAGCCACACTTCCACTTGGAGGCTCAGTCTATGTGAAAAAAAACTGAAAGTCGAGTGCTGCCATGACTGCACAGAAGAACCCAATTTCAAGAGCTCCAGCTTCACTGACTTTCCCTCCCCAACCTCCTCCCCTGAAGAGTCTCGTGTCTCCATGATACCTGTACACACCCTCTTTTCTGCTATATCCAGGCAACGCCAGCGCCTGCAGCTTGACAGTGTTCAAAAATCTAGTCCCCAGAGGCACATCTTGGGTCCATTTCTAATCCAAAACCAGCCCAAACCTCGGAGGCCTTTGGAAATTCTCCCAGCACTGATTCCACACAAGAATCGTTTCCAATCTGGGTTTTTGGATCTCACCCTGGGAAAGTTTAGCAACTCATTTGTACAAAATGTATAAACGTCTTCTGCAGGGTTTTGCATCCAGCTTTACTGAACAGCAGAAATTCACAAGTCATCTTCAGGGTTTCTATTTTTAAACCCGAAAATCTGATTCTCGTTTAGAGGAAATAAAATACTTGGGGAACTATAGGAGGAGACCTTCTGTCCCAGTCTTTCCCATCCTACATTCCCTCCCCCAGCGTGCACTTTATGGGGCAAAGTGAACACTGGGAAATCAATTGATTGGACTTGAGGCAACTTCACTTAAGATCACTGGGGTCAGACCAGGAAGAAATCTGATCCCTTTAGGGAGGGCCTGGAGCGAACACTACCTGGGAGGTTAACTGCACAGTACTGAGCTGGAGCCCAAAATAGCACATGCAGGGGTTAGAGCCAGGTTGGTAAGCAATCACCTGATTTCGGAGCAGATTAGTTTGAGCAACAAGATGAGCTTGTAGTTTTCCTTGGCACCACTGAGGCGCAGCTTTCTCAAGCAGCGAGACAGGCTGCAGGGGAGCATGTTGAAAGGAAAAAGAGGAAACAAAAACAAGAGAGAGAAACAGACATCTGTTTAGCAAACCAAATCACAAGAGTAAGAACATTACAGGCTGGGCCAACGCAACACCGCCAGGGCACAATCAATCAGTTGTGAATCCTTCCAAGCATGCCAAGCACAGCAGTAATTAATGTGCTGATCCGGAGACTGAGGGCTCCAGGGCTGGAAGACAATTTACCAGCTGTCCAGCTGCAAAGAGCAACAGGCAAGAATGGTTAGTGACTTAGTACACAAAGGCCAGGTGTTGAGCTTCCGCCAGTGCCTTCAAGGAGATCAGAATTAAGTCAACATTATTCTTGTCCATAAGCAATTAAGTCCCCGGCACTTGATTTTAATGGAACATTGCAAAGCAGTAAGTGGCAGGATTCCTTCGAGGTATATGCAGGTGTTATAAGAAAGTGGGTGACGGGAGAGGAAGGATGAGCCCAAATGAATTCATGATGTTGTTGGCCTTACCCCGATAAGAAAAAAAACCATTCGCGCCCGGTATTTACTGTATAACAACAACTAATCTCTACATTTCTCCAGTACTTTTCCATAGATCTCAAAGCACTTTACAAAAGGCAGGTAAATGGCTTTATTCCTATTTTACAGGCAGGGTAACTGAGGCAGAGAGGCCTAACAGGACAGGCCAAGTAGTCCACTGCAGGACTGGAAAAGCGCCCATTGACTTTTAATTGCTTTGTCCAAATGACCCTGAGGCAACGCTGGGCTCAGAATCTGGGGCTCTGTCCTTGAGCCCACTTTGCTCCTCAACCTTATCTGTCAACAACTGGTCATCTGTCCCAGTGCACCAGCACACGAGCAGTTTGCTTCACTTGCTGGTCTCGCCCAAAGACAGAGGAGTCTAGCTCCCCGGCCTTCAAATACCAGAGCCAGAAGTCTCAGGTTCCCGTGATCATATAGGGAATCACAACAGAAAGTTTGGGTTTTTTCAAATTGCCAATTAAACTTCCCCATCCCACCCCCCCACCCCCCAGGGAAATTTCCCTTCTTAGCTCTGTGCACACGCCAGCTTCTCTTTAAAGACACGAACCGGTGGAACATTCCGTTCACTGAGCCATTTGACTGGCTGATCAGCCTCGTGTTGAACGAGGGATGGGTTTTATTCCCCTCCCATACCTGAAACAACAGTTCTGGTCCATAGAATCACCTATCATTTTTCCTCTGGTTTTGCCAAGCTATTCATAGTGCAAGTGTAACCCACACTTCTGAGTGTGGTTCACTGTCCCATGTAGTGGCACCAAGAAAGAATGTCTCCTCTAGAGCATTAGCTAAGAGCCAGCTGGCTTTTAGGTGAAACTGTAGAGGCTTCTGTACTAAACTCCAGGGATCCCCAGTTCAAGTCCAGGTGTGGGCAGTCACACAGCCAGTGAGAAAGATAAGTAAAAGTAAAGGACTTAAAATAAATGGCTGCCAACCACCCAACAAGTGCAGAAGCACCACTCAGAAGGCAGATTAGCCACTAGGTTCCAGACATATAGAATCGGGGTTAACTTTTCCCAAGTTAGATAGAGCAACAACCTCTTCCATGAGCACGGGGGGATTTTGAGGTAGAAGCATTTGTTGATTGTTAATTGAACCTTCTGCATCTCTCCCAAGTCCTGGAGTGGCGGGGGAACAGAAATTTCTCCTTCTCTTCTTCCACCATCCCTCGTTCCCACACAGCTCATCCCTCCCTTAGAGCCTGGCCTAAACCAGGATTTAAGGTGCGCTATGAGCAGGTTCTGCCTACCCCTTAGAAAACCCTACTGTAGGCTGGCCCGCTTGTATGAAATCTTGACTCTACTGAAGTCTATGCAGAATTTTGCCACTCACATCAATGGAGCCAGGATTTCCCTCACTGTCTTGCCCACACCAGATATTCAAATGTGTTCGCCAGCATACGTTAACGTCATATGTTAAACCCTTGTCAAAACACACACCCACGAGATCACAGAGGGTCGGTTTCAGAGAATCTAAGGGATATTCCAGACACTGAATAGCCAATTTTGTTCTCTTTGGCCGTAGCACCTTCCAGTCTAAAAGAGCAAATTTGTTCAGGTGGGCAATTTATACAGCATAAATTACCAGAGCAAAAGGCTCTGAACAGGTCACAGCCATGCCCACAGCTCAGAGTGCCACATAATCCCTGACCACAGAAACAGCAATGGCACTGCTGATCAGGGCATCTCAGAACATTCTGACTTACTGAGCTCAGGGCCCATCAGTCAGCCACTTATTCCCAGAACCATTTTATAACTGGGGAAACTGAGGCACACTGGTAACCTTGGTAAGAGGAAGACTAGAACCCAGATCTCCTGCCTCCCAGTTCCAAGCTGGCAGGAAGTGGCCATTCTTCCTCTCTCACGCACGTTTCTGTGCTCACGAAAACTTAAACCGCACACCCCTGAAATCGGTACCAGGCACACTGCACAAACGATCAGCACAGTAACGCCTTCCAACCCTTCTCCAAACGCTTATTTGGGGGAAGTAAAAACAAAAATAGATGGGTGAGACCGTGTCATGGTGAAAAAAACTGGTCTCATTGCACAATCGTTCTCTAAACAGAAAGCACCTGAGGGCAGGGATTGCTCTGCAGTTAGAGCCTTGGCCTTGTAAATCCAGGGTTGTGAGCAGAGTCCCTGACTGGTAGTGGTGGCTGGGTGGGGGGGGCGGCTTTCAAGGTTCTGATTTAAAGTCAAATAATCCCCTCAGGGATGGTGATAGGTCCTGGCATGAGGGCAGAGGGCTGACTCAGTGACCTCTCAAGAGCCCTTCCAGCTCTGAAATACGGAATGGAAGGCCAACATGATAAAACTCCCACATGAGCCGTTACTGAAAACGATAAGAAACGAGAGCAAGGTCTGTCCTGTGATTTACCTTGGCAATTTTGGTTTCGTCTTTCTTCTTTGCAGTTTGCAGGGATTCAAAATGGTGTCTGGCACTGTCGTAGTCCACAAGCTTCCTCCCCCGCTTAGCGATCCGAGACTGGGCATGAGAGAAAGAGAGATCAGGTACGAAAAGCCAGAGCCATGAAGTTTAAAACCCTGTGAGCTGAACTCAGGCATTAACGTGCCCCCAATTAAGTAAAGAATTGGCCTTCCCAAGCGTCAGGGTTTGGGCTAGCTGGAACGGTATGTTGCTTCTGGGGTTCAGCCTCCATAATAGGTCACCACCTGCAGAAGGTCTCTGCCACCGGCTGCATGTTCCCCAGGCATCAGGGAAATGTCTCTGCACCTTTCTTCTCCCCCTCCATTACCTGTGAAGCACCAACAGCTCTGGGACATAAAGCACACACAGGCTCCACCCCAGAGCCCAGCCTTGTGATTGGATCTACTAGCACAGAGCTCTCCACCCGGGCAAAGCCCTTGGATTTGAAAGCCAAGCTCACACATCTCCTCCTCAGCGTGCAACACTGCTTGTGCACACACTACATCCCACACACACTGCCATGCAGGCCCCGTCCTGAGTCCCCTTCTTTCCCCTCCTCGGCACTTTTTTTTTTTTTTTTTTTTTTTTTTTTTTTGAGTGGGAGAAGGGCAGGGAATGGAGGATAAATTAAGGTCCTGATCCCAAGCCTCCTCTGGGTTTGGATCAGAAGCTCATTCAGTATCCTGCTAGAACAGCTACCAATTCTGCCGGGTAAAATATATATTTTAAGAGGCACCTGGAGGCTTCTTCTGATAAAGGCTGCCTGGGCTTTAAGTCAATATTGAAATAACTTAAAGAGTGAGAGAGAAAGACACACTCAGATAGGCCTAGCTCCCATTTGACACAGAACAATGGGCAACCACCAAGCTGTTCAGAGCTACCCGGGTGGTTCATGCCGACATTTCTTATTGCAGCTTTTAGAAAACTTGGCTCTCTGTGTGCACTCTACAAACATGACAGAAAACACACAAGTCAATAGGGGGTTATTCAATGTTTTGTACAAACAAATCCCAGTTAGTGATTTGCAAAGGAGGAGGAAATAGCTTCTGTGCTCCTCCCGCTCTTTTTTGTGCTTCTTAATGATAGCTACAGAAGGCCTAAAAAGTTTCTTTTTAACACAGGCTTCTTAACAATTTTTTTTAAATCAGTACTATCAGCTTTCCTGCTCCCTTAAAAGTCCTGAGAACCAAATGTGAGCAGTCATGGCCCTTAACTGAAGGGCCTGATTGGAGGAAAATCTTTTTGGTTAAAGAACTCACAGCTTTCCTGGCATTTGAGTAAAATGGCTATTAAGGCAAACAATGCCTTTTAACAAATGTGACTAAAATGCTCTCCCATCTTAAATCAGTTCCTATTTTCTCAGTACTTCCAACATCATTATCACACCAGCCCCAGAATCCCAGGAGAAGCTGGGTAATTTCTAACACAAAACCACTTTCTTCTTTAAAAAGCAGAAAAACCTCCTCAGTCTGTATTTCTAGAGCCCAAGAATCAAACACATGGCACATAAAAACATGGCGCATATCCATTTTATTTCCTTTTCCAAGAACATTAAGACGCTGTATGTTCTGATAGAAAGCTTGGCTGAGCAGTATTACTGATGTGGCATTTGCAACAGCTTTTGTAATGGTTTTCAGTCAGTCATGCAAACCAAACTTGATTTCAAGCCACTGCTCAGCATGGGTAGAAAATGCATCCAGGATGTACAGGATTAAAAGAAAAAAAAATCTTCTCCAGTAATGGCAGACCACTGAAAAGTTTCATTGTCAAAGAAATGACAGTAAAATAAATATTTGCCTCAATTTAGGCTCCAATAGGAGCTGGACATCGAGCTACTCCTAGGAAGGGCTCTAGAGGTGGACAATGCTTTGATTATAAAAGAACGTAAACCCAGCGGAGGGATATTTTAATTTCTCACTGGTTTTAAGTACCTTTTGGGGACAGGGTTGCCAGTTTTGGATGGATGTAGTCCTGGAGGTTTCACCCCTTGACATCTTTTATTGAAGAGTCATCTTTAATGCCTAGAGAGATGGCAACCCTACTTGGGGACTGAAAAAGGAAAATAAAACACTTCCATCATGCTGCAATATTTGTGAGCTGAGCTTTTGAAAGGAGGGTTCAGTGCCCAAACTGAGTAAGTTTGGATTCCTGACCCCTTTAGGTCCCCTTCAAGGCCTCAGCCTAAAACTTAACCAATGTTCCAGAGGAGCTAGACATGGAAAAGAGTTAGCCCTGGTCTACACTGCACAGTTGGTAAGCTCACAACAGATGGTGGCTGTCTTGTCAATTTCTGGGCAGGAGCCCTGAAATTGACAAGAAAGCCAGGCAGCTGGAGCCTATCAGGTCCCTGTTTCCCTGGAAAGCTGGGCTGCAGGATCCCACTCCCATTCAGGAGCCAGGCAAGAACTCTGGGTGGCTCTCCCCTTCTCTCTAACCCTGCTCCTGGTGAGGAACAGGGAGACAAACACCAGGTGACTTCTCCCAGCTCTAGAGGTGGGGAGCGCGTAGCCCACCTGCTAATGAGAGCCTATGGGGCAAAAATCGGACTTTCAGCTTCCCGCTGTGCCCCTATTAGGTCATTGAAGCACTTCTGTTGAGGGGACACATGCACGCACAGAGCTACTAGACACATTCTTGGCGTCATCCGTCGCCTAGTTAGTTGCCACCAAAAAATGCAAATGTAATCAGTGCAGAGCCTGCAGACACCTGGGAACAATCGCGCCGAGAGGCAAAAGCAGGCCTTCACCATCATCTGACATGTAATAAGAGCAGTGTCAACACAACCAGCACCATTACACACTTAGTTCACTGGAGAGTGAGCACAGTGCATGAAGGGAACCGCCATGCCTGGCAGAAGAGGACGCCTGCTTTTCCCACTGGCTTGAGCTCTGATGTCCAGCGGTGGGGAAAGAGGAACTCTAGGAAGTAGAGACCCTTTGTGCATGCACTGTGAACCTGGGACCTGCAGCCCTTTGAAGCAGCACTTTCCTCCAGAAACAGAGAGGAAAATTTAAGCTAATCAGGATGGGAGGGTGAGGGGGGGGCTGCTTTCACAGAGCTAGGCTGACACAGCCCATATGGTGGCATCTTATGAGCACTGCCATATGGAAAAGCCATTTCCTCTGCAACCCCCTCCAAAGAAACTGCTGCTGGGGGAAGGGAATGGGGCTGGGAGAGATGGAACTCATGGGATATCATACGACCCTGCACTGTCAGGGCAGACAGCATCCCCCATTCCTCCAGTGCAGCTGGCTATGAGCAAAACAGATTTTAACCCAATACACAAGTATCTGCTGCCACACAAGCCTCATCCTCCAAAATGAAAGGGCCAGCAGCACCTGACTGCTTCTGACTGCTCTGCACTTCAAAGGGGAAAGAGAAAGCCAGAACATCAATGGGCTAAAGAGGAAAACTCAGTCAATACAGGGATTTTGCCAACCTGCCCTGCAGTGGCCTTCCCTGCTCCAGTTTAAAAACAAACCAAAAGACCAACAAACCACTTTGCTAAAAAAATATACCATCAGAAAGACAAGAAGACTGGTGCATTTTCCACTAAGGCTACATCTACACTAGGCCAAAACTTCGAAATGGTCATTTCAAAGCTTACTTATGAAGCGCTGAAATACGTATTCAGCACCTCATTAGAACGTGGGTGGCCACAGCACTTCGAAATTGACGGGGGATTTCAAAGTTGCCAGGGTCCTTTCGAAAAGAAGCCCCGTCTGGACAAGCCGCATCAATTTCGAAGCGCCGCGGCCACCTGCATTCTAATGAGGCGCTGAATACGTATTTCAGCACTTCATTAGTAACCTTTGAAATGGCCATCTGCATGGCCATTTCCAAGTTTTGGGCTAGTGTACACACGGCCTAAATGTTCTTTTTTTCTGCCATAGTACCATCCTCCCCAGCCTCAGCGGGGTCGCCCTGTGTGTTTTTGTGGACACTGACTACGAGGAGCCCTGGGGCATCTTAAAGATAAGCTGATTTGTTTAGACACAAGCTTTTATGGGCAAAAAGCCACTTCTTTCCCAGGACTCTTTTCTGTATCATTTCAAGTCATCCAAGAAACGTTAACATCCCTGAACTGGCTTACAGTCAAGAAATGGAGACCCAGATTGAAGAGGCGGGGTGTGCAGAGGAGGGATTTCTTGACATAGCCATTCGGGGGCACTGCAAGATCAGGGGTGAGAGAGAGAGTTTGGATAGGTCTATATTTACTGGTAGAATGACCCGATCAGGGTCGATCTTCCAGGGTTCTATTTCACATACCTAGTGGCGATGCACAAAAAGCTATCTGGGCTCGACACTCGACCCCGATACTCCTCCTCCTCACAAGAAGTGAGGGAGATGGATGGGAGAGTTACTCCCACCAACCTCCCTCAGCGAGGGCAGCCAGATAAGTCAATCCTAGATAAGTCAATTCCAGCTACACAACTGTCATAGCGGGAATTGCGTATCTAGGATTGACTTCCTGGTGTAGCGTGGTGTGAGAGAGGTGGATCTGCAGAGTGCACGGTGACTGTTGCCTGCTTGCTGTTCAGTAGCACCTAGGTAGCACCTGGGGGCACAGTTTTCACTAAAAACTCTGTGTGGCAAGTCGTCTACGGCTGCTCTGTGCGCACCCGATGCTGCTCTCACTTAAATGCAGAGAAACCAAGCTTCGCTACCTGTGGAGCAATACCAGTGTCATCCTGGCTCAACAAGAGACTGACACACACACAGCTTGCCCCTTACAAGTGTGTGCACACACACCCCCACACACACCCAGAACTCCACACTCCCAACCCGTTGGCCTGCACAGCCCAGAGCAAAAGCAGGCTAATCGCCATGCTCACACGACCCTCTGCTGCAAAGCTGTGCACTGACTTCATGGAGCCCGCTGGGAGAAAGGCAGGACCTGCCAACAGCCGCTTCTGTGCAGCATGTTCTCTCCAGCTGGAGCTGTAATGTGGCTTGGCCATGACAGAGCCAGAGGGAAGGTGGCATTGAAGAGGTCAGTGGCTCCCACACTGGCCAGAGCAGCTCAGGGCCCAGCCAAGCAGATGAGCGGCCACCTAAGTGTGTTCTTGTTCCAGCTCCTAGTACTTCCAGTTGCCTTCCTCTAGAACAGGGGCCAGCAACCCCTGGCACACAAGTCAATTTCAAGTGGCATGCAGTGAGAGCTCAGCCCTGCCCTCCTTCCCTATGTGGTGTGCTGGGGATGGGGGCAAGCACAGTTCTGGGGCCAGAGCACTGGGCCCCTGCCTTGGAGCGCTGGGGGCACAAGGTGGCTACTCTGCCAATTGTAAGTAGGACTATTAGTGACGTTAAAAAAGTATCACCAGCACTCGGACTGTATATAGAGGGCAAAAGGTCAAATTTTGGCTGTGTCTTGGAAAGGCTGCTGACCCCTGCTCTAGGAGGAGGATACGCAGCAGAAATCCCTGGTATATCCAAGCCCCTTATATACTGCATGTAAATTCTTCCTCCTCCTCTTTTAAAATGGGAGAGAGGAACACCCTTACTATGTCTTATTCCATTCTGTTGTTTCATCCGCTTCTCTTTGGTGCCTTAAGTGTCGATACATTAATCCCTAAGGCAGCTTTTCCTTCCCCAGTCAGCAGCAGCAGGAAAGCCTGAATGACACCTTGCCTGGGCGGTTTTATTCCCTTTACAAGGTGGATAGGCAGTGAAATGCTATTCTAGTGATGACAGAGGGTTTCTGAATGAATCACCGTCTGGTCACAAGGCACTGATGAAAGCCCATGCATTAGAAAATGCTGCCACCCTTAGCTAACAGACAACTGAGTGGCACAGAGCCATGCTCCAGTGACAGAGGAATCACAGACTATTTATCACGAGGGCCGTGTCTACACTAGCCCCAAACTTTGAAATGGCCATGCAAATGGCCATTTCGAAGTTTACTAATAAAGTGTTGAAATGCATGTTCAGTGCCTCATTAGCATGCAGGCGGCTGCGGCGCTTCAAAATTGACACGGCTCGCTGCCGCACAGCTCATCCCAACGGGGCTCCTTTTCGAAAGGACCCCACCTACTTCGAAGTCCTCTTATTCCCATGAGCAGATGGGAATAAGGGGACTTAGAAGTAGGCGGGGTCCTTTCGAAAAGGAGCCCCATCGGGATGAGCTGCGTGGCGGCAAGCCACGTCAATTTCGAAGCACCGCGGCCGCCCGCATGCTAATGAGGCACTGAATACGCATTTCAGCGCTTTATTAGTAAACTTTGAAATGGCCATTTGCGTGGCCATTTCGAAGTTTGGGGCTAGTGTAGATGTAGCCGAGGAGCAATACAAGGAGCTCCCCATCTAGTCCCCAGAAAGCCTGAGAGCAGTCCTCACTCCTTCCCGGGGCAGCTCCGGTTAAGTAATCGACACACAGAGCAGGGGCTCTCAGCCTTGCCAGACCGCTGCATGCCTTTCAGGAGCCTGGTTTGTCTTGCACGCCTCCAAGCTTCACCTTCCGTAAAAGCTGCTTGCTTACAACATGACATAAAAATACACAAGTGTCACAGTGCTCCAGTAGTGAAAAACTGCAGCTTCTCTTCGTCGTGCCATACATTTATAAAATAAATCAAGTGGAATCCAAATATTGTACTTATATTTTAGCCTGGAGTACAGGAAAGCGGCATAAACAAGTCATCGTATGAAATTTTAGTTTGGCTCCACTTTGCTAAGACTTTTATGTAACCTGCCACAAAACTAAGGCAAATATCCAGAGGAGTTGACAGTACACGTGCCCCTGTTTGAGCTCCACTGAATGCAGAGGAAAATCTATGTGGAAGATGATCCTATACCATAGCAGCATCCCTTCACTCCTCTTTCACATACCACACATCCCTGCTGAGGCTACTTACGAGCCAGGAGAGCAGAGAAGGACTGGTGTTTGGCCAACAGGGGACAGTGTGAATTCATGGTGGTGGGGATGGTCCCTGCCCCATTCATTTCACTATCCCCTCAAGCTAAAGTGGATGTAGCCCTGAGAGCAGCATTTGTGCCAGGTCCTCATTTTAACTTGCAGGATCCCAAAAACTCGCGAGTGCAACACGATAGGAGTGCGGGAAGCAACTTACTTTGATGTCTGGGAACTGGCCAAGGTAGGTATCCATGGTTAGAAGCGCCTGATCCACAAGCTTCTGGTGAAAATCCATCCAGAGCAGGTCATTGTTCTGATAAAGACAAAAGGATCATGAATATTTTACATTTCTATTGCCCACCAATCTCCAAGCACCTCACAATCTGTGATGCCTCCCCGAGAGAGTTCCCGCTTCTCTTTAGGAGAAACTGAGGCATTCATCGCCCAGATCAAGGAGAGCTCTGTACACACCTGAAAGCTTGTGTCTCACACACACACACAAATACACTGGATAAATGATACTACCCCTCTCCTACTTCCTCGCATCAATATCCTGTGGTTGAAATAGCTAAGGCAGAATCGTGTATCCCAGGTCACGCGAGGGAAGCAGGAATGGAATTCACAAGTTCCAGTTCTCCTAGTTCAAATGCCAGACCATCCTCCCTGCTAGAAACCAAACAATCTGGGTCTTGGTAGAGCTACCAGCCCGTGACTGGCATGTGCGTCTTCACCCAAATCTCTCCTCTCCTAGGGCCAGCTGTCTGGGGATACTTCCCGAGCAGTAATGACAGTCTCCAAATTCCAAGGCTTGCTGGTGGGGGCATTTGAGATGTTCCATATTCGCATGACAGACTCATGGCTTGATCACGTCCCTGCTGAAGTCAACGGAAAAGACTCCCACTGACTTCCATGGATTCCACCCCACCCTGCACCCAGGGCAGCTGCACCTCCCATGAGACTGAAGTAAAGCAGAGGAGCAGGCTGGTTTCCTCCCCAGGCCAAAGTTTCCCGTCACCTTCCCATCTGAGAGCTGGAGAAGGGCCCCAGGAAGAGCATCCTATAGCACCTCCATTCACCACAGTTCAGCTCATTCATGACCTTGCAGAATATGGTTCTGCTGAACACCATTTCAAGAGCAGGTTTTTTAAAGGCTGTTCAAGATCTTCAGCCCCAAATCAACCTGCCCATGGCCACCACACATCCAAGGTGCACGCCCCAAAAGGTCCACATCTTGCAGCTCCTGCTAGTGTGACTACCGCTGGCTTCTAACTGACCGTGAGCACCCCCCGAATCAGTGTTCCACCTCAGCTGCGTGCTTAGGTGGCCACCCAGGAGAGATTCAGGTTCTGCCAGCTGATCAGCAGAGCGCCGACAGCCACCCGCCATGGGCACCCTGTGTTCCCAGTGGTGGAGCACACCCCCACGTGCCTGGATGCGCATAACAAAATTTATTCTGCCCACGGATGGAAAAAATGAGGCCAGAACACTGTCCCTAATGCCTTCTCTGGACCCCTGAGTGCACAAAAGGCCCTGACAGGAGCTCCTGATGAAGTTATAATTAACCCACAGACTTTGCTTGGATAAACAGACTAAGGAAGCCTTTCCATCTCCTTGTATAACCCCGTAACAGTGCCATTCCCTCTGCTTTGGCTCCACTCCCACGCCCTTTCCTAGCCCTCCTCTCCCTGGCCTGGTCAGAGACTGCCCTCCAGGCCTAGGACATCCTCCTGCCCCCCTCTTCAAATCCCCACTCAGCACACAACTCGACCATGCACCCCTCAGCCTTATCCCCACCCCACACATGCACTCTTATGGGGTCCTTTAACAGCTGCCCCATTAAACGGGCGAGCACCCAACAGAAGCCTTCTCACACTCCTTCAGCACCTGAGCAGTTGTGTCTCTAGTCTGTCCCCAGACTGTAAGATGGCTGGGCCAGGGACTTGGTTTTACTGCCACCCAGCACTGTAGTATTGGCACACAGCTGTGTATGATCCACAGGAGACAAGGTAGGCGAGGAGAACTCTTTTACTGGACCAGCATCAGGGGGTGAAAGACAAGCCATCGAGTTACACAGAACTTGGATGTGAGTCAGCGTTCCCTGTAAGCTCAGTGCTCGTGCGGCCGCTCTGGGGGGAGGCAAATGCCACCCAGCTGATTAGCAGAGCACCTAGAGGTAGGATTGTTTGTTTCTACTGGTGGTGCACGTCCACACATGCTTCAGTGCACATACATTTTATTCTGCACGCGAGATTCAAGAGAACATTGTCTGGAGCCAATAGGGCTTAAACCTCTCTGCAAGCAATGTACAATCACCAGGGGTTAAAAGCTCAGCTTGGGGCAGAGTTTTGCTGTGCACTGCTGAATACACCATAGGCATGGAGCTAGGGAGGTGAAAGGTTAGCCAGGTACCCCGGGGAGCATCAGGCTTACCAGAACGCTAACTTGGCAGCCTGTTAACCAGAGTGTCAGCCACACTGGGCTGGTCAGCGAGGCCCCAGCCAGGGTGGCCTCATGGCAGGCAGGCGAGACACCAGCCATGCTGTAGCAGCCCTGGTGCAGGCAGACAGGATAGCAGCCCTGACCCAGGCCCTGGGGGGATCCCAGCCTCAGGCACGCCACAGGTCACAGCTCCAGCAGGACCCAAGCCCCGGCCATGTGGCAGCAGTCCCAGATTGGCCCCAAGTTTTGACCCTGACCACATCCCAGTGGGCCCACCATGCCTGTCTATGGACCCAGTAAGACCCTTACCCCCAACCCTGGCTGCCCTATCCACACCATCTGTTAACCGGTTAAAGGATATAATTTTAGTCTTTTAACTCATTAATTGATTTGGCCAACGCGATGCAGTGGGGTGCGTGAGGTGTTTAATTCCCCTGATTAGGCAGCATGTGTTTCCTACTGTCCTGTAGTAACCCGAGGCGTGTGCCTCAGTTTCCCTAAGCACTGCATCCGCGCATACAGTGGTGTGGGGAGTTTCAGCGTGATGAGTTCTCCCACATAGGCAATGGGCCTCCCTACTCTTTGTAACCCAGGCAAGTCAGTGACACCTTTCCTCACCAGGAAACAGGGCAAAGCAGGGAGGAGGGGCCGAGCCGGTTTGACTTCAAAATGGGCTGTTGAGTGGGGCAGTCTGGTCTGGCTGGAGAGGAAGGAAGGTCAGGACCCGAGTTCAGGGACCTCCTCTGGGGCCCTCTCCCCAAAATGGATTGTACTGACAGCTTCCGTTTGTGCTGACAAGTCTGTTCTACCTCTGTCCCTGTCGACTAACAAACCTCCTGATCCCCCTGTTGAGTTAGAGTCCCAGAGGGGCAGGGCCTGCAGACCCTCACACTCTGCAAGAATCAATAGTTACATCCCTACACTCAGGTAACAGGCAGTGATACGTCACAGGAGGCTAGTGTGAAGGGTTTAAAGGGTTAACCATGAACCTCAGGACAGCTGGTAACCATGCAAGTGGCTGTGTGTTGCTGGAGATCATCTAACCTAACTCAGGCATGATAAACACTGCTTCTCCAGTGAGAGAGACCAGACCTCCCGAGCAGGCTGGGACA
This sequence comes from Carettochelys insculpta, assembly GCF_033958435.1. NCBI lineage: Eukaryota > Metazoa > Chordata > Testudines > Carettochelyidae > Carettochelys > Carettochelys insculpta. Next base: position 71,008,654 of record NC_134144.1, read on the forward strand.
TTGCCAACTCGACACAATGGAGCCCCTGCTGAGGGATCGCCTTGGGATGGTTAATTATCTGTGTGTTTCAGCACTGAGACACCCAGAGCTCCCCCGGTGCTGATGGATGCATCCAGTCCCCACCAAGGGCACATTTGGGCCAAGGTTCTCACAGACCAAGCTGCTGATGGCCAAAACCATTTCCTCTCCCTAGACTCATGCTGCCGTGCAGATGCCTCGCAGCCAGGCTCCCCAGCCAAGCGCAGGATGTACATGCGCTAGTTCCGCTAACCTGCTCTCCCAGGACCGATCTCCCACCCTGGCCTAGAGCCTCACCTCTGCTATTTTGTTGGCGTCGTCTCTGCCAGGCCATTCTGGCTCATACACTTCCTGCAGGCATTCCGTCAGCTTCTTGGAGGCCTCGTGCATTGCTAGAAGAGAAGAAAGAGCTTCAAAACCCAAGGGGCAGAGCTCTGCCCAGGCGCTGGGGCCCTGCCCTGCTGCTCGCAGGAACTCAGCTGCGTGCAGTGGGTAACAGGAGCCTGATTTCTGGTTTAAGGCTGAATGTCATCAAGCATGAGCCTGGCTAACATGCCCTGCACTCACGGTAACATGGATCCAAACCAAAGGAGGCTCAAGGATCCAGTCACCCAGACACCAGGATGGTCTGTTTATTCTCACTTAGCTGGAAAGAGGCAGGGACCTTCTACAAGCCATCACCAAGTCCGCCTGGCTGATTGGAGTGGGGAGGCTTTTCTGCTCCCCTGCCCCACCTCTCCCACCAGGGCCAACTTCACTGACCGCCTGAACTCCTGTTGCCAGCCTGGGGAGACAGAAAATGTGAAACCAGACCGCCTCCCCAGGCCAAGGGCGTCAGGAAACCCACTCTGGGGAAGAGGGGGCGCTGGGCAGAGGGAGCAACAGCAGGGCTGAGCAATCGTTTTTGACCGGGGCCGGGTGGTAGGTGGGGGGACATCAAGATTGTGTCCGTTAGCTACCTAGCAAACTTTCTCTGGAGGAAGTGTGGGGTCTGGGGTGGAGGTTGAGTGCAGAATGGAGCTTGGGGCAGGGGCCTGGGATAGAGGATGGCATGTTGAGTCTGAAAGGGAGTTTGGGGGCAGGGTCTGGGAGAGGGTTTGGGTGCAGTGGAGGATTCTGACCGGGGAGGGGGTTGGGGTGCACCCTAAGAAGCAGGCTTTGCCTGGGAAGCGCTCAACCAAAAGCAGCTCCTGGCCAGCAGCACTCTCAGGAAGGCTGCCCTGCCGGCCAGCAGCCCCAGCCCCAGCCCAAGCCAGCCAACGGGAGCTAAGAAGTTTGGCAGAGGGCAGGGAGCAGTGTGTGAAACCAGCCAATGGGAGCTGAGTGATTTTGCAGAGGGCAGGGGGCAGTGTGTGAAACCAGCCAATGGGAGCTGAGAGATTTTGCTGGGAGTGGGAGTAGCAGTAGCACCCTGTGCTCTCCCGGCTCCAAAGCCATAGGGTTGGCCATGGGCCGAATTAAGAGGCTTGGTGGGCTGGATGTGGCCTGTAAGCCGCATCTTGCCGGCCCAAGCTATGACCCTAAAACCCAGTTGCACAGATGTTACCTTTTACAGAAGCCAGGTAAGTTCGGAGATCCTTCTGCAGCTTGGTGCCTTCTGTCTGCAAAGGCAAAGAGAAGGCAGCTGGTTATTATTCTGGGCTGCAGGAGAGGGATTCACGCAGGACTCGTCTGTGCTATGCGGAAAAAAAAAAAAAAAAGACACCCAAAACTGCCCAACGCAACCCAGCAGCCGAGGAGCCAACACAGGACTAAGGAAGGGACAGTGCAGGATGGATCAAAGTGAACCAAAGGCACACAAGGCAGTATAGGCCAATGGCCCCTAACCAAATGGTATGTCCATGCTGCAGTCTATGGCTGGTTCGGGTGGGGGCGAATCTAGACCTGTGCATTCAGGGTGTCCAGGAGCATGCCTGTACTGTATTGTTAGCCTGGGCTTACTGTGAGCCTTGGGGCTTGCAGCTGAGCTAACACAGCCATACTACACCGTTCAGACCTTCTAACTAAGGCCACATCTACGTTATACAGAAGATTGACCCTCTCAGGGTTCAATTTCGCATGTCTGGTGGAGATGAGCAAAAATCAACCTATGGGGCTTGGCAGCTGACCCCTGTACTCCGCACCATCGAGGAAGGAGTGAGGGAGATCGACAGGAGAAACTCTCCCATTGACCTTCCTTAGTGAGGATGGCCAGATAGGTTGATTGCACATAAGTCGATTCTAGCTACGATAACCAGCCACGTAAGTCGATTGCAGATACACAATTCTAGCTGTGGCTAGCGTAGCTAGAATTGACTTATCTGCAATCGATTTACCTGCAATCCACTTACCTGCCTGGTGTAAGCCAAGCCTCAGATCCATACTGTGAAATTACAGGGCATGGGTCAGCATCACTGTCTCTTTCCTTCCCCACACCCCTCCCCCTCACCAATGTCCTGAGTGCTTCTGCACCAAGCAACATGGATTTGTTTGCAGATAGAAGCTGGGCTTCAGCTGAAGTCTGAGGCAGAACCTCAGTTCCGCGTGCAGTGTCGAAAGACCAAGAGAGGGACAGAGGCTTTGGGATCACGGCAAGGTACCCAACATGTAGGCTTGCAGGGAGGTTATAAGGTCTAACACAAGCAGAAACGCACTCCTGAGTTACTTTACTGTGAACAAGTTCAGTTTACATTCCCCTGGGGTACTGTAAACCAACCACACCAGCATCATGCCACTCTCAGGGCAAGAAAAGGCCCCTGAGCTGTCCCTCTTACTGAGGGGCAAGAAAGAAACCAAATTGCGTAAAAGGTGAAAATCCCCGTGCGTTTTCTTTTAAATGGTTTTCCAGCGTCACTGCTGGATTTCATTTATTTGGCAGCTCATGGTTTAGAGCTGGACTAGTTGGCTTGTTTTTAAGATTTCAGAGGTGATGGACATAGTACAAGAACGGAGATCCAAGTATTTTACGTTGGCGTCTTAGACCATTCTAGAAACACTCAATACCGAACGACGCAAAAGTCGCCTTTTACCAAGCATTTAAAGTATACTGGGCCTGACTCACCACTGCCTGGCAATGCGTCATCACGTGCACATTTGTGTAAAAGGGGGTGTGGACATGCTACACCAAGACAGAAAAGGACCATGTGATGCCCCCTTTGTGCAGATGCAAACACCACAACGGGGAAGGCAGCGGAGAGGCAGGCGCACAGCAGCAGAGGCACAGGGGTGAGATTCTGTTTGCACTTGGATTCAGGTTTCCATCCTCTGGAGGGAGCATTGGCTCAGATGGCATCAGACATCTAAGGATCTTCTAGGAGACGACATCTGAAGACTCAGACACAGGAGATGTCCTGTGAGGAAAACACAGGTTTGGTTTCCTGTACTGAGCTCTTGCACTGGAGCTCTTCTAGCCCCAAAAGCAGCTGTGAAACATGAGGAGGAGGACACCAGAGGGGGGATGTTGTATCTCACACCAGCCTCCTACATCTGGTTACACTTCACACCTTCCTTCCCAGGTTGGCTTTTCCACACAGGGCCTCAACTGAATGCCTCTCGAGAGGCCAACGAGAGAGCTCATAGGCCGTCACCGACAGCTTCATTGTGGCAGCAGATGTTTCTGATCCTCCTACGCTATTCAGGTGCCAGCCCCTTGCTCTCCGCTTGCCTTCCCTAAGAGAGAGATGCCCTGCTGCCGCTGTCTCTGGTGTTGTGGATGTGGCTGCATGCCCCAAGCGGATTCCAGCAGCTCCCCTCCCACTGCTGATGTGGCAAAGGTCCAAGGGTCTGTGCTAAGCCCACATGGCTTGAGGGAAGGGAACAGAGACCACTTATGTTGCAAGAGTAGAAACGTGGAGAGGACATTCAATCCCAGAAATCTACGCAGCAATGAAACCAATGCCTAGCTCAAGCCCCGGGAGTCTCAGTTGGCTGGTACAGGCCACCCGCAGGTGTCTAGTTGCTGGCAGGTGTGACTGGAGCAGGTGCCAGGGTCCAAGACAGAGTGTGTCAGCCCACGCCACTGCCTGTCCTGCAGCATCTTCACCACTATTCTAATCCCAGACAGCTTTGATGGACCGTGCAGCCGCCACACCTCTGGATTTCATGGCGCGAGTTAAAAGCCTGGCATTGCCAGAGGAATCTGGGCGAGGGAAACAGGCCATAAAAGGCTGTCCCACCAAAACAACCTCTAGGGCAGCGACGGTCACACGCAGCCCCCGTGGCCACATACATCCACCAGGGTCTTTGCTAGGGGTCAGAGCCCCCTGGATAACAACTGGGGGGGAGGCGTGGGGCTGGAGCTGTGGCTCCTCCCACAGGGCCACCAGCAGGGTTTCAGGCCTGCCCCCTTCTGGGCCCACAAATGCCAGAGGAGCAGGCAGCCAGTGAGCTCCTAACCCTCCCGGGGGCAGTGTGGCTCACTCAGACTTGGAGGCGGTAGGCAGCAGGCTCTGGTCTTGAGGCTGCAGGCTCCAGTTCTGCACCCTGGCTATGCATGCCAGCCTTCGCTCATCCCCTCCCCAGCCCCTGCTGCCTGCCCGATTCCCTGCCATCCCCATTCTCCCTGGGTCCCTGCTACCTCCTTACCCACCTCAATGCCCACGGCTTACATTTGCCCATGACTCGCTAGATCCAAGGCTGCCTAGAAAAGCCGTACAGGTTGAACCTCTCTCGTCCAGCACTCTCACGACTTGACTGGTGGCAAACCACGGGAGGCCAATAATCTCTAGCAGCATTTCCAACACTCCCATTGCTTACTGGCCTCTTAGAAGGCATTTGGGGTAAAATTACAGATAAATAACAGCACAGAACCTTGAGAGCCAGGACTTGTGGATGGAAACAAACTTCACGGAATGAGGGAAAACTTGGCCACACCCCTGATAAGTGGACATCTGGCTAACTAAAATCGTGCCAGACTATGGATGTTGCCAGTTGAGACTGTGCCAGATGAGAAGTTTAATATGTATTTGTGTGCTTGTTAATATCACTTTCCACAGACTCTGAGTTAGCTAATAAGCCTGCTGTGAAGTGGTATTAACATTCATACAAATATTACTTTCTGCAGCTGTAGACTTACTAGAAAAACTAAAGACAGCAAAAAACCAACGTGCAATGCATCTGATCTGTGTAGGTCCAGCTGAAAAAAGTGTATATTTTTATTCCTGAGTGCACAAAAAAAGTTTACATAGATCAATCCAAGCAAGTTGGACATGTATCTGTATGTATCTGCTTTTCCTGAAGTTAAATATTTTAGGAAAAATTGTCAGCGCAGCCACAAGCAAGAATTGGGGGGCTGCGCTCTGAGACCATCAAAAACATGTTGTGAGGATTCCCGCTCTAGGTCTCTCATTCTCTGGAAACAATGGATTTCAGACGTGCAGCTGGGGAACAAGGATACAGGGTGGGGAGGAGAGATAAAAGTCTCCTATCCCAGACCGAGGTAGAGATGCCAGCTGGGTCATAACATCAGAGAATCCTCAGGCTGGAAGAGGCCTCAGGAGGTCACTGAGTCCAGAGCTCTGCCCAAAAGAGCATCAACCCCAATTTAATCCTCCCAGCCAGGACTTTGTCCCCAGTCAGGTGCCTTTCTCTGGTCTGGTCAGGACCTCTGAGGATTAGAATGACTAAAGGCCCAAGGCTGGTACTTAGCTCCTAGATCCCAGGAGACCGTAGGGAAGACGGCCATGATGCAAGTTCCCTGCAGCAGTTGGTAGCTTCTTCTTTCAGTCAGCCATTGTTGCCTTTGCTTCCTTATACATCTTTTAAGGGCCCCACAAAGGCAGAGCGAGGGGGAACGGCCCTCACCCTCATTATTCTGTTCTCCCATTAGGCCCAATTCCCAACATACTAGTTTCAATCCATTAAATTTCCAGCCCTGTGGGGCTCATTTGATTGGCATGATCTCAGTGTAACCCACTCACCCTAGGCGTAGTTCACTGTCCCATGAAATGGCACCTAAACCACTTACACAGAGGAAGAATTAGTGCCCTCTACAGCCTTGGCTAAGGAGCCACTGGTTTTTAGCTCAATCTATAAAGGCTCATGCACTAAGCTCCAGAGGTCCCAAGTTCGATTCTGCCTGGGGGTGGTTACATTTACGCAGTCCACAAATTACGTTAAGGAGGCCTCTGTGGTTGAGTTGATCTGATCTATTCCTTTTCCACACCTTGCCCCCTCGATGTTTGTCATTCTAGGTCACACAACCCTTTCACATCTTTCACGCAAGGAGATGTGCAGGCCCGATTATTACACTGCAGCTTGTGAAAATCTGCCACCCATGGCCAGGCCTTAACAGAGCTCCAAAGGGCAGGATACTTTTCCATCAGAGGCCGCTCTCTTCAGCCAGACCCAAAATAGCTAAGGCTATCCAGCTGGACAGGGACGTTCCAGGAGTCGTCTGGCAGCAAGTTTATAAACAGATGGAAGGAGAGAGAGATACTTTTAGATGTCAAGCCTAGTGGCTCAGCCATGGGAAGTCATTCAGCTATGCTGTGTGACCATTAGTCATGGGACTATATGCATCACCTACAGAGAAAAGTGGTTATAAAAACCACCACCATGTCCTTTCATTCTCCAGCCATTAGCAGAGCCGGACATTTCAGAACCAGGCAATCCTTCAGCACCCAATGCATTTGGCCAGCTGCGGATAGGATGGGACGGGGGAGGTTTCTTTCCTAGCGCATAAGGCTGCATTATCCCTCTTTGCAAGCAGCGCTAGAAAGGCAATTCATTATTATTTGTATTGTCATGGTTTTAAAGTTATCCAAACCCTTTAAAATATCTAGCTACGGTTGCAGATCTGATGACTTCGCCAGCAGTGAGTTCCACAGGTTACATCGGTCTTCAGTTCCCTGAACGGTCCTCAGCTCCAGCATTGCTGGGAATCCAGGAGCTCATGCAGGCCTGTACCCAGCACTTCCTTTATTTGTTCCTTGTCAGCCGTTGAGTCCTGGAGACAGAGTTTTGCCTTTAAGAGCAGCTCCCTCACACATAAGAGCACTGCCGGGTTTTATTCGGAGCACAAATGCTTCCCTGGGAACCTTCAGGAACTGGGTTGCTGCGTATGCTCACACTCTACTTTTGCTCACTGCCCGCAATGGCTTCACTGGTCATGGGCAGACATAACAGTGCACAAGCAGCTCTGAAGGAGCAGTTAGGCACTTCCAAAGTTTGTACCTAGAAGAGCTGATGATCCATAAATGGCCACTTACGATGCTTCATAAAAGCCTGAGGGCAGAGTGAACGTCTAACACAGTCAGACCACTGCAGAAGCAGAACCCTGCAATGCAGGACAAAACCCCTTTTCTGAGCACTCTTTGCCTAAGTGGGAAAAGCAGGCTGATTAGCAAGGGAATGTGAATGCACAAACACCCTTTAACTGATTGCAAAGGGATTCAAATCGATTAAAGTTGCAAAAATCCACAAAATGCCAAGAAAAGGGAGCTCAGGTGGAAGACTGGGCCTGACTCTGGGTCAGCTTCCCACCCTGTCCTACAGCAGGGGGAATAGGTCACATTCTGGTATCAGCAGCACATCTATTCCAACAGTCCGGGGCATTGTTTGCAGTGAGGTTTCCTTAACTGCTCCTAAAAAAAAAAAAAAAAAAAAAAAGCAAGTGTACGAGTTTTGTGCAAGAAAAACAGCACGTGCTACAGTTCAGCAGGGCGCAGTTAAGGATGCCCCTGGGAAGTTTGGCCCCAATTGTCAGTGCTCACTGCATTTTGCGAATGTATGGGCAGCTAAATGCTATGGAGCAGTGCATTAGTCGCTTGTCTGAAAGGGTCTCTGTCCAGGGGCCCCAGTCAAGCAGGGGAAACTGTGCCCCAACAGGAAGACCAGGCAGGGTGGAAGAAGGGGCAGAACAGGAGGCAGCTACCAGCTAGGGCAGGAGCATGCGAGAAACAGGCACGCTTAGCACAGACATGTGCCATAAAACCATGGAGACCAGTCCAGAGGTTCCCTGGGGGCGACAGCCATCAGGGCATCAACACACAGCCAGGAGCATGCGAGGTCTGGACTCCAGGCCAAACCTTCAACTCTCCTCCCTTGCAGGCCAGCCATCTTCAGAGGAATCAGGCAAGTAACATGGATTCCATCCCTAGAGTCAAGGCTCCCCCTCCCCTTTGTCCAACGTGGCCCCTAGCTCCCAGGTCTGGGTGACACACGTTGGGTGGCGTGTGGCTATACACAAGTGACATTTGGGCAAGGCAGCAGGGGCAGAGACATTCCAAGGATCTCGGGTGGAGGTTAACAGCCAAATATAGCCCATCACGAGGAGGAGACTAACAGCCCAGTTGTGACGCCTCATCAAGCCCTATGAGAGCTAGTGCATGGGGCGGCTGTAACTCTGCAAAAAAGCGAGGCCATGTTTGGCTCATGTGTCACATGGCCAAGTCCACCTGTCTAAGTAGAGACCTACCACCATTCACAGACTGCAGAACAATCGAGGCACTGCTCTGAATGGACACAGTGGTTCGTACAGCCCAGGATCCCCCAACACTTGGGGAAACCACAGGGCAAAGGAAAGGAGCTAAACTTTCTCTGTCCTATACAGTAGACCCATGACTTACATGGAGTTTGCGTTCCTGTGCCCATAACCCCACACAAGAGAAATTTTGCATTACTCGGAGCCAGGAAACCGATCAGCACTGTTGCGCTGGACATTTTCCCAGCTCCTGTGAGTAGTGGGAAGCTGGCACCTGGTTCCCAGCTGTCCGCCACTCACAGGAGTCGGAAAACTGACCAGTGCTGCTGCACTGGTCAATTTCCCAGCTCCCCTGGGAGACAGGCAGGCCAGACCTAGGTGCCAGTTCCCCGCCACTCAATCGCATTGACCTGAGATACGTGCAACTTGAGCACGCATATCTCGAGGCTCTACTGTAGTCAAATAGCTTGATATCAGGAACACCCAATGAGACAGTCCAACACTGAGCTACAAAGCCCTGGGCCCCTCTGACCGATTTAGCAGACCAGGATTGGGGCCGTCTGCTCATCTGCAATCCAACACCCTTGCTCCAGTAGCCGACTTGAGTGCATCCAGCTAATTCCAGTCCAAGGAAATGCCAAACAGGATATCAACCTTCAGGCCCTTGCTGCAAGAGGCCAAGGCCCAGATCCTCAAAAAGGTATGTCAGAGCCTAACTCCCATTACAATTAAAGTCAGTGGGAGTTAGGTAACTCTACACCTCGAGGATCTGAGCTCGACTTTTCTCAAGACGTAAGTTTTGAGCTCAGTCGCCTTCTTTGGGATCATCTGCGAGGGGCAATTGTCCACACCACGGACTAAGCATTCATCTGGAATGATAAGCGTGGCTTCGAAGCACACAAACCACTCTGGAGTGGAGCGTTCACACGGGGAGCTATTCCATAGAAGAGTGTACTCCACAACGGTTATTCTGGTCAACTGCCCTGCATAGACAGAGCCTTCCTAAAAACAAAACACAGCAGAACTGGAGCACTTAAGACTAACAAAAATGATTTATTCAGTGACGGGCTTTCATGGGACAGACCCACTTCATCAGACCAAATCTCATTTCCAATACAGACTGATGCTTATAAGTACAGAGGACAAATGAGAATAGCAATAAAAAGTGACAAATCAAGTACATAGGACTGAAGGAGGGGGATGTTAAGTGATAATTACGAGCATCAAAAGAAGGGAAGCAGTTCTTGTAATGCGTGAGGTAAGTGGTCGTCTCTGTTCATACCATGTGTTAATGTGTTGAATTTGAATATGAACTCCAATTCACAAATTTCTCCCTGTAATCTGTTTTTAAATTCTCTTTGTTCTAGGACATTGAGATTCCTGGTGTCTGCTGTGTGGCCATTTATTCTTCAGCAAAGGTTTTGCCCAGTCTGTCCAATGTACACAGTGGCAGGGCATTGTTGGCGCATAATGGCATATGTAACGTTGGTCAAAATGCACGAGAATGTGCCTTTGATCTTGAAGCTAACATGGTTAGGTCCAGTGACAATAACCCCAGCATAAATGTGGACAAAGTTGGCAGCAGGGTTTGTTGCAAGGAAAAGTTCCAGGATTAGGATTACTGTGGTGTAGCCTGTGATTGCTGGTGAGAATCTCTCTTAGGTTAGGAGGTTGTCTATAGTAGAGGACAGGCTTGTCACCTAGGGCCTTCTGGAGTGTAGCATCATGATCTAGAATAGGTTGTAGGTTTTTAATGATGCGCTGCAGGGGACTGAGTTGGGGGCTACAAGAAATGACAAGTGGTGTCCTGTTACTGATCTTCTGGGACCTACCTTGAAGTAGCTGGTTTCTGGGTATTCTTCTGGCCCTTTCAGTCAATCCATTTTTTTTTCCCCCCCACTTCTCCCGATGGGTAATTAAGTTTTATAAATGCTTGGTAGAGGTCTTGAATTTTTAGGTCTCTGGTCACTAAGATCAGAGCAGATGCAACTGCATCTAAGGGCTTGACTATAAACAATGAATCATGTGGCATGTGCTGGATGGAAGCTGGAGGCATGTAGTTAAGTGTAGCAGTCAGTGGGTTTCCAGTCGATAGTGGTGTTGATGAGGCCATCAAGGATTTGTACTGTGGTATCCAGAAAATGTATTTCTCATGTGGAATAGTCAAGGCTGAGATTGATGGTGGGATGCAGGTTGTTAAAATCTCTGGAATTCTTCCAGAGTCTCTTTACTTACACTACATTGATGACATCTTTACCTTTCGGCCCCATGGTAAAGGAGGGGTAACAGGCCCAGAGCTAAGGAATCACTGTTTTAAGTCGGTCATAAAAACGTTAGTATAGTATGGGGCCATGAGGGTGCCCATAGCAGTGTCGCTAATCTGGAAGTGTAAGTTAACCACAATTATTTCTAATTTGGGGACGAGAGCAAAGTTATAGGTCAGCCACCAGAGCTGCTGTGGTAACATCAGGGATGGTATTCATGATAGCTTGTAGACCCTTTATAAGGCAGTCCACAGAAATCTCGTCTATATATAGAGTTCTTTTTCCAGCATATCTGAGCCAACATCACAATTATCCCTGGCATTCTCAGAGTGCTGCACAATCCATGACTAACAGGCTCTATTCCCTTCTCTGCACTTGGGGGAATAGAGAGGCAAAGAGAGGACAAGAAAGGGGTCAGAAGCTACACAGCAGCTCCCAGGATGGTGATCAACGACCTGAGTAGCATAAGTCCGTCTTCCTTGGCCTGTGCCCTAAGGGGAGAACAGACAGAGTAGCATGAAACTGACCACCACGCCACGGAAGATATACGAAAATGAAATGCTTTGTTACTCTTCATACTGATGCACAGTGGAACTCCCTGCTGCAGGAGGGTAGTTAGATTTAATTAGGTAGGATGAGCAGGGAGCTGTTTGTTTCCTCTGAAAAAGGGCTGCATGATTCTGTGGCCACAGATGGCTAATCAGGCAATAAGTATTAAGGGCAAAGTGCATTTCAGGGTCACCGGAGCAGACGGGGAGAAACGCATCTCTCCCACCTATCACATGCCACGAACCTCTGAAACCAGCAACTAGGGTTTAGCGCTTCCTTCTAAGAGACCAGCAACTTGCAGGGATACACAGGTGAGTCTCCAGAGCAGGCATGTCTAATCAGAGACCAAGGGACCCCAGATCTCATCCCCTGGCCCTGCAGTCAGCAGCAGGCAGAGGGGAAGGGCTGTGACTAATTTAGGGATGTGGTGGAAGCTGTGCATTGGGTATAAGGCAGCAGCAGTGAGCTAACACTTAAGTGGGCTTGACAGACTGGTGAGTCATTCCATTTCAGGGGGTGGCCAAACCACAGCTCACAAGCCACATGTGGTCCTCCTACAGGTAGGTTGGTTCATGGAGCCCCACTTGTCCCCCCCAGTTTTCCATCACCCAAATGGGGGCAGGGGCTCAGCGCTTCTGCCCCGTGGTGGGCCCTGCATCTTCTGCCCAGCAGGGAGGGGGCGATAGAGACCTCAGCCCTGTGGGAGGTGCCTGCCAGGGCTCAGGGCTTCAGCAAGAGGGCTCTCAAAACCTCAAAGACTGGTGCAAGCTCCTGGGAGGGTGAGTAACTTTGGCCACGCACCTTCTGTTACTAACTTCGACGGGCCTGGGACAGGCTGTAGCAGGGCTGTACAACAGGGGCTGAGCAGTAGAGGCACAGAACAGGTCCTCCGGGGTGCAGTGGCAGGAGGCGGAAGGCTGTGTGTAGAAACAGGCAAGGGAGAGGGAGCCCGAGGAGTGGGAAGGATGTTCTCTGGAGGGAGCCGAGGCAGGGAGCCAGATTGGTGGGAGGTTGCTCAGGAAAGAGCTGAGAGATATTAAAATGAGCATCTATCCTTTAATACCCAGTACAAATAGCAGAGCTGCTGCTGCGTGTGCAGCTCCAAGCTGGGACCTTGGCCCATGTTCCCTCTAATTCTCCCAGCCATGGGCAGAATAAATGTTATTAGGTGCACCAAGGTATATGCGGATGTGCACTGCACCACTCATAGAAACACACATTGCCAGCTATGGGTACTCTGCTAATCAACTGGGCAGCACCCGAAGCTCTCCTGGCTGGCTGCCCAGCTGTTCAGCTTTCAGGGAACACTGGGCTGAGCCCATCCCTCAGCCTACCTCCAAATACCCAGCCGCCATTTCCCATCTTCCACAGTTCAGCTTTGCCTTCTCAGGGTCTGTCTTCATTACGTGGAAGACTGACCCTGACCGGGTCAATCGGCCAGGGCTCGGTTTCACGCACCTAGCGGGGACACCCGAAAATCAAACTCTCTGGGGTCAGCAGTCAACTCTGGTGCTCCTCAATACCACGATCTCTCTTACTCCTCAGCCAGATAAGTCGATGGTAGATAAGTCAATGACAGCTATTGCCATAGCTAGAATTGTGCATCTAAAACTGACTTGAATGTCTAATGCAAACCTGGCCTCAGACTCCACACCCGTCACCATCCTGTCCCCTACTCCTGTGTAGGAAAGCTACAGGATCATGTTTCGCTATTTCAGCCTTTCCTCCTAAGTCACTCCCTCCCCAGCCCATGTCCTTTAGCTGCCCAAATCTCCCCAGTTAGTGACAGAGTGCCACTCTACAGGGGCAACGTGTTCTGGTCAGGGAATATGGTGCCACAGCTCTGGAAAAAAGCCAACAGATCAATGGGTTTTCTCACCCCACTGCAAACACACTTGTTGTGGTGCTGTGCTTGTACAGTGCCTAGCGCTCCGTATGATTTCTATCATCAGTGCCTAGGACAGTGGTGCCCAACCTTTCCACTCATGTGGACCCCTAATCACACCCCCACCCCAAAAAAAAAGCCATTCCTGGACCCTCAAAGCCAATTCTGGCCCCTATGTACACTTCATTCAATGAAAAAGGAAACTGTAACCTAGATTTTCAGACAGCAATTAATAGACTAACTTTCATCATCATCGACAACCACCATGGACTCAGTTGGTATCCGATGCCGCCCACACTATTTCCTTCCATCTTTCCCTGTCCAGTGCGGAGTGGCTTAGCTTCTGCAGACTAGCTCCACACCAATCTACTATATCGTCTATCCATTCCCTGTGGGGTCTGCCTCTCCTATTCGAGCCATGCATTATGGCAAATACCAGGGTCTTGATTCTTCATTCGTCATTCATTCTGCAAATGTGCCCAAATAGCTGTAACTTCCGCTGTATAACCTTCTGCAGTAGGTTCTCTTTCAGCTGCATCTTCCCATATAATTCCTCGTTGGTGACCTTCTGCATCCATCCTAGTCTCAGGATCTTTCTGTAACAACTCCTCTCGACCACCAATATTCTTCCCTTTGAATCTTTTGTTATCACCCGTGTCTCACAGCCGTACAACATGCTGCTGAATACACACACTCAAGACGCTCAGCTTCATTCCTAAGTGAAATCGCTTTGCTTTTCCAGATCTTATCCATCACCTTCAAACTCACTCTTGTTTTCGCTATTCTAGTCCTTCTTACAGGCTAGATTATACGTCATGTTGCTTCCCCAGATACGTGAAATTCTCTACATACCTCTAGTTTGCTTGTAACTTGGCAAATAATTTAACAAAACAAACAAAACACCTTATTTTCTATGATTTTTTTTTTTGTGTGTGTGTTTCCACAGACTCCCTGCAATACCTTCACAGACCTCAGGTTGGAAACATTTTGTTAAAATACAACAGTAAAGCATTTAATAATGCACACACCAAGGATTGGTTGGGCTCCATTACCAGGTTCAAAAAAAGAAGTAGTTCTGGGGGCTCTCTCAGCCTTGGCAGTGTATTTCCTGCCACCATTTTTGTGATGTGTTTACTCCCTTGCATTTCATTCAGCTTAGGACAGGGAAGGAACCTGGGTTAACCTTATGTTTCATTTCTGGTCAGGTTCATTACCCTGTTCTCTTGACACTACACCAATGTGCCTGGTGGGATGGATTGATTTCCAGCCCTGGCAGGGGAAAGCATGCAGCAAACCAGGATTATTAAACTGAGTTTATAAGAAGTGGAAAATATCCTAAATCTGGAAGGGACTTTGAGAGGTCCTCAAGTCCAGTCCCCTGATATTACAGCAGCACCAATCACCATCCCTCAAATTTAAAACAAAAACCACCACTAACCTGCCCCAGATCCTTGAAAGGCCCCCCACCCCGCCTCAAGGATTGAATTCCCAACCCTGGGTTTGAATGCTCTAACTATGGAGCTACCCCACCCGTCCCCTCAAAAAACAAACTGCAGGACTATTGATTTTAATAGCTCAGCCTATGTTACCAGGCTGAGTATGCGCCCCAGTCCTACATCCCACAGTTTAAACAATTTAATCGTAACCGGTTGGTTGGAAGAAATTGCCTATTGTCAGAGTTCTCAATTTTTCCAGACTCCTATACCCCGTCAAGATTTGCTTTTAATACCCCAAGTTTGAAGATGGGAAACAGACAGAAATCTTGCTACTCAGATCAGATTTTATTATATCTTAAGTTTTAAATCTACACCTGCCCTTCACCACACAACGTTACCTGCTGTGGGACAGAAAAAAAAAAATTAAAGAAATTAGTGTAATCTGCTGCACACGCAAACAAAGCCATGGTCATACCTACCTGTAAACCCCCTCCTGTGCAAGAGCCTTAATTGCATGTTCACCCGCAACAGCCCTCTGCAGCGCAAGGGCCCGGGGTGTAATTACAGATCTGCAATTTGCTTACCAGCTGCTTGTTGAAGTTCTGCACACACTGCTCAAACTGCTCATCTTTTGTTTCGTCCGCTTTACCGAGCTTCTGTAAGACCTGCAGAGGGGGAACAGAAGAGGCTTTAATCCAGAGGTACCAAGCTGATACAAACTCAGAGGCAGATGCAAATCATGGCAGCTTCTTGGCTGATCAGCCAGGAAGAGGGACGTGCATCCCATCCCTGTGCTCAGGTAAGAGAGTCCTGGGGGAACAAAAGTGGCAAAGCTAAGTCACGTTGAACTCAAGACCGCCCAGCTCTGCTGGGAATGCTCCACCAGCAATCAGGGCCCTGCCTCCACCCTGTACAGCCTTTAAAAGATTAGAAGGAGGGCAAGTGAGGCAGCAGCAATGAGATGGTGGCTGCCTCGTTTCGTTTGGGAGGCCAGGGAAGGTGAGATGCTGCTGCCTCGTGTGGAATGGGTGCAGCCCGCTGACCTCCGTGATTGAGTGGGGAATCCTGAGCATGCAGCATTTTACACCCCCTTCACATGGGCCTTGCACGGGGCGCCAAGTGGCGCAGAATCAGGGCCAATCAGGAGATGATTTTCTCCTCTCCCAGGACTGCTGGGCTGCACCACCCATGAAAAGGAAGGAAAATGAGGGGATATAAGGAAGGGGAGAGACACAAAGGGTACACCCCTCCACCAACCCCACCACAGTTTGGGGCACCTGGTTTCTAAGGGGTGAAAGGGCCCTGATTGAACAGTAACCCATTCCAGCTGGCACCAGGAGACACTCTTCCCCCCACCTGATAACCACACCAGACTCTCCCCAGCCAGAGCTCTTTGCATAAGCAATCCTTATCAGGCACTTCCCCTATCAGGGGTTCCCTTTTGACACACACTCCACAGAACAAGGAGCCTGGGACAAGGCACTTCCTGTCCAGGAGATGCCCTGCGAGCGATCCTGCTGGTCAGGGTGGCGGGCTGGATTCCAGCAGCAGAGGGGGCAGCCCATGGACTGGCCCCGCCTTGAACGACTCCAGTCTGAGCCACAGGGAGGAATGATCTCAGGGTGGAAGGACGTGGAGTTGGGCCTGCCCCATGCAATCCCAGCCAGCTGCATTCAGAAGCAGGAGCCTCCACAGCTCGAATGAAAAGCCAACGGGCTCTCAGCTAAGACTGCTGAGGAGACTCCTCTGTCTGTAAGTGGTCTAGGTGCCCCTAGGTGGGACAGAGCCCACACCCAGCAGGTGTGTGTGTTACAACAGCAGGACCAAGCATCTGTCCGGGATGGTATTTGTCTAACCTGCCGCTAGGTACTTGAAAACTTATGAAATACACTGGAGGCCCCAAGGAGGATCAAACTCACGAGCCCTGGCTCACAAGGCTGCAATTAATATCATCAAGCTATTCAGGTTCACTTAAAAAGAACCTCCAGGGGGCCCCATGCATTGTGCCTGGGGTCCCTGTGGATCTTTGCAGTCAGGAGATGGTACGCCTCCCCCACAACTAAGCTGACGTGAAAGAACCAGAGAAAAATGGCAGCTTTGGACCTCTGTGCCCATTGTGGGTAGGGACAGTATAGAGATGCCTTGTTCAGTCCTACCTGACTGCACTGCCAACAGATCCTGGCTTTCCAAGTTGTCCTTTCCTACCTCGGCTACCTGCGTGGCCAGTTAGATGCCCCAGGACAGGTAAAGGGAAGAGCATCTGTTTGGAGGCTCTGTTGACTCCAATGAGCAGATACTGGCCCAGCCTCCCCTGGCTGCAGGGTGTTGTGGGCAGGCTGAGGTGGCAGAAATGGGGCGCTATCGGCAGGAGGGCGCTGAAGAAAGCTACAGGGCAGCCCGGGCCAGCGGCACAGACACAGGTTTGCAAGAAGCACTAGCTGCATGGTGGGTGGTAATTCACCATTCCCCAGCTCTCTGATAACAACAGAAGACAGCCGCTCACCAGCCTGTCTCCTTCTCCACCCTCCCCCAGACCTGCTGCCTGCACGGCACCAGACTGAGGCCGTGAAGCAAAGCCCACGCGCTCTGCATGGAACACCCAAAGATGGGTCCCCCTAGATCATCCCATCCGCAGCCTCTCCAAGGAGGCCACCAGTACGTGCCCTGCAGAGGAGGAGGTCTGCTAAGAGGGTGGCTGTTGGAACGGCCCCTAGGACCATCTCGTGGCTCACTGCACAGGGGATGCCAACTCAGATGGCAACAGCAGTAGCACTAGCCACCAACAACTTCAGTCAAGCCAGTGACCTAGAAGCCGAGTGACTAGAACTTGATCCGTTTGGATCCCACTCTCCTCCCTAGACGTCTCTCCTACCCGAGACGGCAGGAGGGTAATTTTCTAGGTCACATTAGCATGACAGAGAAGTCCCACCCTTCAGAGACTTGGCGCACAGGCTCCTAACACGCCCCCTCGGCAGGCCATGCTGATGCAGCCCATTCAAGAGCACCAGAGAGAGCGAGCACACCACAGCGCGTAACCCTTTGTCAGGCTCACGGGATGAACCTCCCTGGTGCAACTCACCCCGGAGCAGTGCACGAGATGTGGTTTTTAGTCATTCAGCACCCAGCCAGATTATCCAGCTTTGAGCGATTGCGTTTCACTACTCCGCCGGCGCACTGCGGGGGATGTCTGGGGTGTTGATGTAGCAGCAAGGAGTAAATGCTGTAGCTGAGACCTAGGAAAGCCCCCTTCGTGCTGGGCAAAATCAGTACGACACACTGAACACAGACAGACAGTGGGGTTAAGGATGCCACGTTGCTAACTGCAGAAAACAAAACACCCTTGGCCTCGCACCTACCCAACCTCTGCCTCAAGGCTGCACCCTTGCCTGCCCCCTGGCTCCAAGGCCCCACCTCTGCTCCCCCGCTTTCCAACAGACTAGGGCAGGAGGTTCGGTAGAGGGCTCCAGCTGGTTGGTGCAGGCGAGGTCCAGGCCTTGGACTGGAGCCAGAAGTTAGGGGTTTGGGTTAGCAGGGGGTCCTGTCTGGGGGAAGCGCCTCCAGGAGGGAGTTCAGATGTGGGAAGGGACTCTGGGCTGAGACAGGGAGATGGGGCACAGGCTCTGGACAGTGCTTATCTGAAGCAGCTCCCAGGAAGTTGTGACAAACCCTTCCAGCTTCTAGGGACAGGGGTGACCAGGAAGCTCCGAGCTGCCCTGCTCCCACTGGCCGTTGTTCCCAGCCAATGGGAGCTGCGGAGTTGACACTCGGGGTGGTGCCTGTTCTGCAGGTAGGGACTGCACAAGGAGCCCCCTCCCTGCCTCCAAACACCTATGTGCCTAAGAGCCAAAAGGGACATGCCGGCCACTTCAATGAGCTGGCATCCCTAATTAGGGTGCTCAACACAGCTTTCATCCTGCATTGTAGGCGGCAAGGTGTGCGGTTGAAGATAGAGTATACAGGGTCCCTCCCAACAAGGGTACAGGATCAGATGCTTAAGCAGATCTCTCCCACTAGGGCCGCGCAACGCCTACAGGATTTAGAACGGGCCTCACTGCTGGTGTACAGTCAGCATAGCCCAGCGAGCGAGCCAAGCTGCCGCCGTTCTGGCTTTTCAAGGTGGAAGCCTGCCCTGTTCAGCCACAGAAATTCTGCCCTTGGGCTCAGACAAAAGGGACAGCGCCAGCGTGACAGTGGGGGTGACTGTGGATCAGAAACTTCCGATGGGGCAACCACGTACAGGTGCAATTGGCAGCTTTATGGGGAGTTAGGTGGACAGGAAAAAAAAAAAAAAAAAAAAAAACCCAAGAACAAAAACAGATCCAATGGTGGCAGCTCTAGAGACAGAGCTAGAGCTCAACCAGTGAAGAAAGGGCCAAAGTATGTTTCATCTGCTCCAGAGGTGGGGCGGGGGATGTTTGATGCTTGGATGCTCCTGATGAGGCTACAACCTCTGATCCAGGATATGGTCTATCCCGAAAGCCCAGAAAGACCATCTAGGTCAGCATTAGAGCAATGACTTGGCACAAAGACGACATTCTCAGGTGTGATGCAGTACTTCTGGGAAGGATATCAATTACTGAGCAGATGTTTGAACCAGAGGGGGATTTCCTGAAAAAGCAGGTCCAGGGCAGAGGTTCTACATCACTCACACTCCACGAGACCTGCTTTATAGGTGCACTTGTCAGGGACATGGATCTGCAGATTCCAAGCAGGGGCAAAAGCCCCTGTAAGAAAAAAAAATATCAAGAGAACTGTGCCATATAAAGAGGCTTGTTAGCAGGCTCATGTGTCCGGCTCATAACATGATGCTTTCAGGACTCTGGGGCTTGGGGTGGTGGGGGGGTCATTTAACTCACTGAGGAAAGCTGAGTAGGATGCGAGGGTTCAAAGGTTTGAAAGGATCCCCAGTGCTTGAATGTGCACCACAGATAACACGAGCCTCAGGAAATGGCCAGTGACTGCACTTTTGTTTTCCTGCATCCTGTCTGCCTGGGAACTGGCCAAAGATTTCAAATGCAGAGGGGCCTGGAGGGCAGGCAGAGGCTCCCAGCCACCCAGCCCAGGAGGGGCCGGGCTCAGCCCTGGCACACAAGCAAGCACTGCTGTTCAGTGCTCTCCAATTGGAAGAGCTCAGATTCGTTCCCCATGCTCCTACCCACCCAACACAACAGGAGCGGCATCAAACAAGACCCCCGATGTCATGCGCTGGGATGGCGGGCAGCTGAGAGACAGAGAGAACGGGGTTTAGTTAAACCCATTTTTAAACAGATCATAAAACGTGGTCATCCTCTGCCTCAGTTTCCCCTTCTTTAGCCCACTGTTCAGATCCAGGATAACACACCTGCCAATCTCCCAGTCGCCAATCGAACAAAGGGGGGGGACGTTGGGCTTAACTACAGCAGCCAGCAGCACACGGCCATTACGGCTGTTAATGGACAGTGACCTCATAGGACAACTCCCCTCCGCCAGGAGC
The DNA here is from genome assembly GCF_033958435.1 of Carettochelys insculpta. NCBI lineage: Eukaryota > Metazoa > Chordata > Testudines > Carettochelyidae > Carettochelys > Carettochelys insculpta. Next base: position 71,028,680 of record NC_134144.1, read on the forward strand.
TGGGGAAGAAGCTCTCCCCTTCCCATCCACCCTCCCCCCAGTGACAGTGCTTAATCCCTTGGATCAGCGCAAAGCCAGATAAAGTTAGGATGGAAACTTCAGGCTCTTTATAGCTATTCATGGATCAGCTTTGCCTGTGCAGAGAGGCGGTAAGTTAAGAACCTGACGCAGCCCTGGCACCCAGGGCTGGATAGTCAAGGATGGATCAGACAGGAAAGATGGTCAGCTGTTGTCTGCCATCAACCACACACAATGACAGCCAGAAGCACTCATCCGGGCACATAAAGAGCAGCAACAAACCCAGCCAGACAGACACCCTCCTCAGCTCTTGGTCTCGAAAAGGCTAGCACGCTTTGGAGGCGGTGAGCAACTAAAGGAGGAGCCCGAATCTATTTTTAAAAACACCTACATACACTGTAGGGATCTCGGCACCACTTCAAATCTGCGACACCGGCTGAAGTCTGGTGGAGCTGCAGGTGCTCGGTGTTCCTGACAGTCAAACTAAGCTCGTGTGTCCGAAAACAAAATCAAAATCCACACACTGTGCCTCAGCTTCTCCTTCTGTAGGCCAGGATTTTCTGCTAATTTCTGCTGTACTCTGGAGGGCCTGAATAATGCATTTGGACATTAGCAAAAGGTTCGTAACTGTCAGGGTGGTCAAACAGTGGAATAAATTGCCCAGGGAGGTTGTGGAATCTCCATCTCTGGAGATATTTAAGAACAGGTTAGATAGACGTCTATCAGGGATGGTCTAGACAGTACTTGGTCCTGCCATGAGGGCAAGAGGCTGGACCAAATGGCCTCTCGAGGTCCCTTCCAGTCCTAGTATTCTATGACCCTCAGATACTCCGTGCTGTGGAAAAGCCAACCGTTTTTAAATACATTACTAAATATGCAAATAGAGCACCAGGCCAACAAAACAGGAATATTTGGATAAAGATCTGGTCTGACACACTCCCACTACTGCATTAAGTCAGAGTTAGATGTCACTCATTCAACTGCAGGTGGCATACAGGCAAACGCAGCAACCATCATGCACAAAGCAATAGTTCAGACAGAGCCTGGCATACTCCAACCTGACCAGCTGAGAGGGAACAACAGCCAGAAAACAAAACAGTCATCCCAAAACAAACACTCAAGCCAGGGGATCTTTAGCTTCCTACCCAGAACAGCCAGCGAAGAGAACCCTCGGACCACCCTCTGAAGGATGGGGCTGTTGTGTTTTTATTTTTAAATTAAAGATCAAGGGGTTTCATAGTATTGCCTCTGAATGGTTTCAGATTACACCTTTCTTCATTGTGGGGGGCAGATGACCAATTCATTTAAAAAGAGCTCAAAGACTACAGCAATGGCAGCATACACGTGCCTCTGACGGGTGCAACCCTCCCTGCCAGGCCAACCTACTCCACATACCTTTGCAGATTTCACCTCTGCCTCTTTCCAAGAGGTCCCATCCCGCATCCCTTGTCACTGAAACCTCCTGGTGGGCCCTAGGGACTGGCAGAGGATCTCATTTCACTTCCTGCATTTCCCCGGGCTTTCACTTGAAGTTGCCCATCCAATTACCACATTGGATCCTGTTTTCTACAGTCCCCATGTTGTATGTGGGCATCTCACACGAGTCACTGATTGACCCTCACAGCCCCCTGCGAGGCAGGCAGCCTGGCCATCCCCGTTTGGTGGGGATTCCACCAGGATACTATGGACTGCGTAGTGCCCAGCCAGAAGCACCTTGGGACAGCGGTTGGGGATCCTCAGCTCTTCCAATCTCCAGTGAAGTCCATGATAGCCAAAGCTGCGCACGAAATAATCCATCCATCCATCCGGGAACAGAAGGAAGACAAGATGCAGTAGCCACATCCGATGATTTGTCTAGGACACGCGCAAGGCCATGGCAGGTCATCAGTGACCGACTCCAAATGCCTGTATTCTACAACATAATCTCAGTGCTGTGTTGCACACCCGCCACCAGCAGCTGCAGATGAATAAGCAAGTGTGACAAGTGAGAGCCCAGAGCCAGGGAGGTGTTTTAGGGAAAAAAAATCTCAGTTTGCCACCTTCCAAGAGCTCGTACTATGCTGCAAGGTATTTGTAGCAAGCAGAGGCATTGCACTGAAAAGCTCCTGACTGACTGCATACGATAGCATTACCCAATGGGACACCTGTATGCAGAAAGTGTGATGCTAAACACCACCCCCCCTTTCCCCCCTCTCCCTTTGAGCTCAGATGATTCAGGCTGGCAAAAAGGCAGGTGTAAAAAAAATAAAAAATAAAAAGCCAAAGGCAGCATCTACCTTTAATCTGGCCCAGACAGACAGCCTCCCAGCTGGCCTTTGGATTCTGAGCCACCTGTGAATTCCACCTCTAAACAGGCCAGGGCAGAATAGCCCAAAAAAGTCCTGTTTCACTCCCACAGTTGCCTGTTCACTCCTCTCCCGTCACTGTCATTTTAACAAGCCCAAGATTTTCCCCGCAGCAGTGGCAGACGATGGTCTTGGTGTTAAGTCAAGAGGAAGCAGGAGATCGGAGGTCTACTCTTCACATGTGACCCTGCTATGCTTCACATGTGACCCTGGGCAAGTCTAACAATCCTTGCCTTGGTTTCCCCCATCTGTACAATGGGGTTAGTACCGATTTCACAGGAGTGCTAAGCACCAATTGCCTGGTGTACAAAAGCACCTACAGATGCTCAAACAAACAGCAGCCATCCTAGAAGTACGGTCATTAGATAGAAGGTACTGTTTGGTCTTATGATAGATTCCTATAGCTAAACCAATGCTGTGGAAACATCTCCCAGGCTGGGGAGGGGTTACTAAGAGCTTTTAGTGTTTGTCCTGTTGAATTTTAAAATTCTGTCCCATCTGGGGGATGTTTCGGTCCTATGCAGAGGAAAAACTAATGCATCTTGTAGTGCTAGAAAAGACGGGCTTAGAGGTAAGGGATAAGGTATGGAATGCTTGCATGACTAAAGGGCAGGCATCATATTCGGGTATCTCTCATCCCCATGAGATAATCTTCCATCTCTCCTGTACATCCCCCAAATCTCTTCCCTTCACGATGGAACCTCTAATTGGTGGGTCTGCTAGAGTTCCAGGAATACTTTACCCACTCCATTGAAGCTCCCCCTGACTCAGAGAAGGAATGACAGCAGGTGGGAAGTTTAGTCCCCTGCCCTGCTTTCAGGCTCCACCCCATCACTCCCATTGGCTGGGAATCTTAGCCAATGGGAACAGCAGGGGCAGTGCCAGCCAATGCATGGAAATACAGAACCATCTGTGCTCTCCACCACCCTTGGAGCTGCATCAGGTCACACCCGCCCCCCGTAATCTCTTGTGCCCTCTGGCACCCTCCCTCCTACCCAGACTCCGTACACTCAGGTGCTCCTGCACCCTCCCACCCAGACCCTCAGCCCACACCCACTCCTACACACCCCACCTCCCACCCAGGCCCTGCGTCTCCAGCCTGCTCCTGCATCCTACCTTGTGACCAGACCCTGCACCCCCAGCAGCCCTCTCCCGTACACTGAATCTCTCATTTTGGGCAGGGGCACAAGAAGTTGCTATCTGGCCCGGGGGGTAGCAGGGGGAAAGAGCCCTGAGCCTTGGCACTCTGCCACAGGGCTGGAAATGTGAGAACCCTGGTACCCCAAGTTGCATGGGTGAGGGATGTCTTTCTTCTGCCTCTCAGTTGGGGACCACTTCTGAGAGGTTGAGGTTTTGGGGGGCATCTCATCTATTTGTAGCCCATCTGGATTTTTTCTGGGGCTCAGTGGCCCCGACCCAAAAAAAAGATTCCCCAGCCCTGCCCTATACTCGCTACTCCTACTTCATACAACCCCAAATTCCAGGATGTCATTTTGTTACCACCTCACACTGGGAGGCCATGTTACAATGTTGTTTGTTCACTATGGCCGCTAAATCCCTTTCACACTCATAGCTTTCTTGGGTACAGTCCCCCATTGCGTCACTGTAGCCTGCATTGCTTGTTTCTAGCAGTAGAACTTTTCACTTCCTACACTGTTTGAACAGGACCGCCTTCCCCACCAACCCTGGCCTCTCCATAAGGCTGCCCGCTCCTCATCAACGAAGGGTCCTGTGGCACCTTATAGACTAACAGAGTTTTGAGCATGAGCTCAACCTGCCAACCTGAAGCAAATCCTAACCAGCAACTATTCACCGCACCACAGTCACTAACTCAGGGACCCATCCATGCAAACCTTGTTGCCAGCTCTGCCCACATATCTACACCAGCAACATCATTACAGGACCTAACCAGATCAGCCACACCATCGTGGTTTCATTCAGCTGCACATCTACCAATATAATTTATGCCATCATGTGCCAGCAATGCCCCTCTGCTATATACATCGGACAAACTGGACAGTCTCTACGTAAAAGAATAAACGCACACAAATCAGATATCAGAAATGGCAATATACAAAAACCCGTAGGAGAGCACTTCAATCTCCCAGGCCACACAGTAGCAGACTTAAAAGTAGCTATCCTACAGCAAAGAAATTTCAGGACCAGACTCCAAAGAGAAATTTCTGAGCTACAATTAATCTGCAAATTCGATGCCCTCAGCTCTGGCTGAAACAAAGACTGCGAATGGCTGGCTAAATACAGAAACAGCTTCCCCTCCCTTGGTGTTCACGCCTCCAGATCAACTGCTGGTAGTAAGCCTCACCCTTGCTGACTGAGCTAACCTTGTTATCCCCACCCTTGCTCCGACTTATTTATACCTGGCCCTGCAGATTTCCAAGACCAACATCTAATGAAGTGAGTCTGTGCTCACAAAAGCTCATGCTCAAAACTCTTCTGTTAGTCTATAAGGTGCCACAGGACCCTTCGTTGCTGTTACAGATCCAGACTAACACGGCCACCCCTCCAATACTCTCCTCATCATTATTTACAATGCCACCTCCTGGCTGCATGTCATGGGCCAATTTTATCATCAGTCATTTTATATTCACTTCCATTGATACAGGTTGAATAATGTAAGCCTTAGTACTGATCCCAGAGAAATCCCACTAGGAGAACCTCAGGCAATGATCTTTCTCCACCGACAAATACTTCTTGAGATTTGCCAGCTGGTCTAGTCTTATCCATCTAACGTGTGAGCCCCCGATACTGTAGAGTGCTACTTTTTTAAAATCAGATTGTTACTCAGTACCATTCCTATCCTTTAATTTTGGATCCGTCAGATCTGGTGTCAGCTTCTCCATTGTTTTACCCAGAATTGATGTCAGGATAACAAACCTTTAGTTTCCCTGGTCATTCCAAGCAATACCACTATTCATCCATCATAAAATCCAGAACATCTCCATCAACTCTAATCAAGGGAATATTCAGTTGAAGGGCTAACTCCCCTGTCACACATGCTCACTATTGTTGTTTCTTTTATGCCCGAAACCTGGGGTTTGATTTTTCCAGTTGGGAGGGCGGGAGCTATTAACACAGCTCCTGTAATAAAAATCTGTTGGTCAAGCTATTTTTCCTCCTGTAAGTGTCTCATTAGCTTGAGCCGTACCACCCCGTGCATCATTTCAAGACAGCGCATGGATGTCCTGCCTTAGGTAGGTCCTTCTATATCCCATAGCAGTAGCTTTGTCCCCAGCCTCAGATTAAGGCCTATCACTGGGCTATAGCTTTGGGCCTCACAATGTGTGTGTGGGGGGGGGGGGGGGGGGGACACCTCACTCCATTTCAAATGTTATCAAAATCAGTCGATAAATAGAAGATATGGAGAAAAAGATTCCCTCTATGTATAGCCATTTTCATTCCAATACGACTAACACAGTCGGCTCCAACAATACCCTTACAATTAGTTTGTTTGTCCTTGACAGGCAGGAGGCCCAGGCTGAGGACAAAAGACGATAGTTACACTTGTAAAATTAGTATTTCTATGGGTGAATTGGCTCTCAGGTGTCTACGGCAGCACTTTGTTGTGCAGCTTTTAATGGTAAAGTTCTGATCATACCTTTATAAAACTGATTTAAATAATCTCTCTGCCAATTAAAAAAAAGATCAGTAAAAGTGAAGTTTGAGACAGCAGTGTCATGAAGCAACCCTGCCAAACCCATACTCGTCCTAGGAGTTACATTACGTGTAGCATCCCCCGTGTCTGGTAGTAACTGGAAGGCCGCCATCTTTGGTTTATGGTTCAGTCATCTAGCGCTTTCACTCCCTTTTTATTTCACCATTGTGCTGGTGCGTTCTCTTTTGATCTGCACATCATACAACTGTATACTAGTGTGCATGCCAAGTTTTGCTTCCTGAGCTATCCAAGCTTCACACAATTGAGTTCACAGGTGAGCATCTTGTGAACTTTGGTCAAATGGATCTTGAGGAGGATAAATTTGTGTTTACTCTCTTCTCTTAGCTTCAAGAACCTTCCCTGTATTTTTATAGTAAGGGAAAAAAAATCTCAACAATTCATTGCTGCGTAAGGTTAGGGTTACATAAAACTCATTGAATACTAGGACATTTTTAAATATAGCCTGAATTAATTTTGTTCAGGAAGTTTATCAAACTTTTTTTCTTTCAGGTGTAAAAGAATTATAACACCTCTTGTTTTCGTGTAAGAGCATAAAGCTTTTGTGTTTATACATTCAACATCCTTTCTGTGAAAATATATTCTTTTTTGCGTCGTATGGGGCCTCTTACACTTGACCTAGCTTAAGGCTGCAGAAGGTCATAAGCTGGCTCAGTTTGTCCCTGAGCACAGGGGAGCATGCCAAGTATGCTGGTTGTTGGTCCCCACCTTGTATCAAATCACAGTTCTAAAACTGGGCATTGACATTTCCCTGCATGAGCATTCACACCCCCTCACCCTCTCCTACTCCCTCTTCCCCCTCTGGGAAGCCTCAGTTACCAGGGTCATTTGGGCCGGATCTAATTCTCCTGTTCACTGTGCGAGTGAATGAAGGGAAGAGGGCGTAGGCAGAGAAGGGAGGAGACCAGGACGATGCTGGGACTCCCGACCTGGAGAACGTGCGTTGTGGACACAGAACTCTGCAGAGCAGGGTCTCTTGGAGGATGGACGACCAGTTGAAGACCATGTATGAAACTGTGCCCATGAATCCAGATCACTTCCCACCCAGAGTGGAGCACACTGGATTTCCTCTAAGGACTGGACGTGTCATATTGATAGACCACTAGGTTTGAAAGGGTCCTGCTGGCCTAGCTGATTCACCCCCAACAGGGCAGGACTTCTACCGGGAGCATCTCCAGGCTGGTTTCAAGTGTTCCAGTCAGTTCCCTCCAGGAGATTTGCTCTCAGTAGCCAGGATTTTTCCCACAAGATTCCACAGAAAAGGAAGGGGACTCCTCTCCTCCTCCCATAGGTGGTAAATATCCTCTTTTGGCCACCAAGCCGCAAATATTACAGACATATGAGCCACGGTACACAGCTCAAGTCCCAACTGTTCCAGGCGCCAAAGGCGTATAGATCCAGATTGGTACAAGGCCCATTCTCAAAAAAGAGAGAAAAAAAAGGGGATATACATAGGTGCCATGGGTCCCAACTGGCAGGGAGGTGAGGGGAAGATGGGAATGGAGGGATATACTGCCAGCCCCAGATGGGTGGGGAGGAGGCTGGATTTCAGCACTCCCACTCTTACATATTCTTGCACGTCACTGGATATCGAATGACGGTTTAGTGCCATTTGTTCTGTGCAGAAGCCAGACGCAGTGCCCGGATGCGCACTTTCCTCATTCTGCACTGCAATTGTATGTATGTAGTCACATGCATGTATCTACATACGTAACATACCTTTTTCCATCATGTGCCCTAGGACCCTAACCTGAAACAGCATACAGGGGTACACAAGTGAGAGTGAGAAAGGAACTGCCTTCCGGCACAATACGCACTTTCGTCTCCATAAAAATGCATATTCTATGAAGAATACATGGCATGGTAGAAAAAAAGTTTTATTCAGCAGAGATTTGAGGTGACCACTGATTCATACCATAGTCAAGCCATAAGTGGACTATCTGCAGGACATTATGAGTACCTGTAAAACCATAATATAATCACCCCATGTAGTTCAAACCCCGCTGTATTTAAAAGCTTTTTTTTTTTTTTTTTTTTTTTTAAAAAATAAAAATCCTTAATCCTAATCAGTCAAGGAAGCTCAGAGGGCCTCCAACCCTAGAAAAAAGCATCACACACATTTTCTGCATCTGAAGATGCAATGCATTTGAAGTCTGCTATTGCAAGCTTAAGGGAAGGAGTCTCACTGGGCAACAGAAATCTCCAGCTGCTCATTTTCTTCTCGCATACCACGATGTAGCCGAGTGTGCATAGGAAAGCTGGGACCACAGGCCGAAAGGCTCATGCAGTGTAGGCACTAGGACTCAACCTTTCCCATGGACTGGGTTTCTAGATGTAAGAAGATGAAAAGAAAAGAAAAAACCTCAACACCGCTGTTGCAACGAGTGTTCCACCTTGCACTGGTTTTCCATTCCTGCGGACACTTTGCTTTTGCTTAAAAGCAAGTTAAGTTCCAAGACAAGACTTCTGCACTGATCTTCATTGACCTTAGAAATCTTCTCCCTGACTTTTGAAAGCTGAGCCTGTTCTTAAGGTTATTCAATACACAAAAGAGTTACCAAATCTATACCTATTGCATTCACACTGCTACAAGACAAACTGTTGCTCTCTGCTGCCGCTGAGTTCAGGGCTCCTGGGACTGCACTCAGAGCCATTTCATCATCCCATCTCTCATCTTTGAGTGCACAAGTACTTGGGACCACTTGTCCGATGGGGCAATGACCAGGGCAGAGAGGAAGCCAGCATAAAAACCATCCACTAAACAGTTTTCACCCCAGGAAATAAAACCACCCACCCACCCTCCCACACACATTCATTCTTTTTACTAGGGCTACTTTGAATCCACAGCAAGTTTTTATTACAACATATGGCGGTATACTTATCTCAGAGCTGAAAGGGACTCTCAGAGGTCATTAAGTCCAGTCCCCTGCCCTCACAGCAGGACCTATCACCATCCCCGACGGATTTCTTTTTTAAATCTATTCACTCCAGATCTCTCAATGGCCCCCGCAAGGGCTGAGCTCACACCCCTGGGTTTAGAAGGCCAGTGTTCAAGCCACTGAGCTAATATCAATTGTACCTTCTGCCCAGCCAGTTAGATATGAATACAGACAAGCTGCAGTTTGTCTACTTCACCCAAAGCACACAGAACAGCATCTCAAGCAGTCAGGTAGTAGCAATTTACCTCCCTCTTACTCTTGCTTCCAATACTTTCCCTACGCAGGTCCTGGTGACGCCCCATCCAAGTTCCTGACCAGAAATTTAGATTGAAGATACTACCCTTCCCACAAGAGAATTCACCCCACATTCTGCACAGGGCCCACTGCATGCTTGAAACCAGTGAGTCGCACAGACATTATTTCCAAAGCACTTAGTGTTTCACTACACTACCAAGGGTCAGAGCTTTAAAGGCACTCCCCGTTCACTGGGGCACCCTGCCTACATCTCAACCAGCCTGATTACATTCAAACAATAGTTTTCTGGAAACAAGCATTCCATGAGGAAAATGGTGCCTCAGAGCCCTGCGACTGAAAGCAGGAGAAGTGGTCTGCTGGTGGTATGCACCAGTTTCAGCCCCGCACAAACTCTTTCCTAACTAGAAAAGCTCATTTTCTGAGTGGGAGCCCAGTAATTCTTGTGAAACAATCACTAGAATGGCAGCAGGCCAAGAAGCCAATGAATCACATTCCCCAAAGACAACTCCTAGAAACATCACATTTATTTAGAATGTTGTTTTCAAGAATCTGGAATTCTAGGCCTTTAAAAAAAAAAAATGTAACTTTTCCAGCCAAGTAAAGATTAAGAGAAACACGTCTCCAGGAGAAGCTTAAACCATCTTCCTTTTTGGCACACATGTATATAAAAGAACAAATCCCAAAGCAAAAAACTACTCCTGAAGCATGGAATGGTCAACAGTTTTACTAGCCTCTCTTAAAAATCTGCACCACCCTACAAAGAATGTGACAATGCCGGTAACATTAAAGTTGGCCCTACAATTACATTCCCTACCTGGTGTTGCATGCCAAACACCCATAAGGGGTATCCAGAAAAGCCAATATCTTCAGAGAGTGAGGTCACACCAATCCGCCTATAGAATCACCAATCAGCCAATAATGATGCAACTGTGCTTCATTGATCACAGAATTCTAGACTGGAAGGGACCTCGAGAAGTCCAGTCCCCTGCCTTCACAGAAGGATCATGCGCCATTTAGCTCATTGACAGATGCCTATCCAACCGGCTTTTAAATATCTCCAGTGATGGGAGATTCCACAACCTCCCGAGGCAACTTATTCCAGTGCTTTACTACCCTGACAGTTAAGTTTATCTAAATATTGAACCTAAACCTTCCTTGCTGCAATTAAACACAAATTGATTAAGTGTTTGTTTGTTACTCTGTATCCTGCTGGAGAACTTTGAAGGTTTTTTAAACTTATCTAAAACAGATTCCTTCAAAGGTTAGAGACCACCTCAGCTCGTCCCCTTCATTAGCAGAGTCCTTTTCCCGAAGGCCAGGTCTTAAAGTCACTTGTAGATAAGCAATTCCAGCTAGGGAAACTACGTATTTGGAATCGACATATCTACAACAGACTTACCTGGCTGTCTTCACGGGGAGAGGCTGACAGGAGAAACTCTCCCATTGACCTCCCTTACTCTTCGCAAGAGTCAAGAGTAGAGGGGTCGACGGTCGAGCCCAGATAGTTCAATTTCGTGCATTCCCACTAGGTGCACAAAAAAAATTGAACCCTGTTAGATCCACCCTCACTGGGTCTACCTTCCACAGAGTGAAGGCACAGCCTTTTCTCAACGTAGCGATGAGCAAAGTCTCCAGGCCTGAACTGGCTTTTTCCCCCCCACAAAAATTCTATGGCCGGCAGGCGTCTGTTCAACGCTGCAGGCAGCCTACAATGTTTCAGGATCCTCAGGTGGAAGGTATAACAGAAATCCAAACTAGTCTTGGGTTTCGTGGATGTCACTGCTGTGCCCCAGAGAACTGCCTGGGGCTGGAAAGACCAGGTCTTTCCTACTAGAGGACTAGCAGTTCAATGGAGTGCTCTTTTGATCAGAATGCAATAAGCCTGCTCACTGATGGATGCCCAAAGACCTGTCTCATATGCCTCACTTCCTTGGCTGCGCAGTGGGAGAAGAGCAGAAGCAGGAGCTTCTTCCACATTTATGTTAACATCACACGCATACTCACCAAACCAAAACGGAGCTGGTGGATCTAGTTCAGAAGCCTGCTCTCCTTGCCACTGTCCTGTCTCAGCTGGGGAAGAGTCCCTCAAGGACCCAATCTCACATGGATCCTGAAACTCAGGGAGGCAGTGGTCAAGTGCTCAGGGTCACATGGACAGCTTGCCTGGAGTTCTAATTTGCACTGAAGGGACTGGATTGGAGGATTGAGCCAAAAGAAATCTGAGGAGGTTCAAAAAGGACAAAAGAGCAGAGTTGTACACTTGGGACAGGGGAACCCCAAGCACTTCTACAGGCTGAGGACCGAATGGCTAAGTAGCAGCTTTGCAGGAAAGGACCTGGGGATTGCAGTGGATGAGAAGCTGGAGGTGAGTCCCTGTGTCCTTGCTGTCAAAAAGGCAAACAGCATATTCGACTCTGTTAGGAGAAGCACCTCCAGCAGACAGAGGAAGCGATTATTCCCTTCTATTGGGCACCAAAGAGGATACGTCTGTCATACTGCATTCAGCTTCGAGTCCCCCACTACAGAAAAGATGTGGGCAAAGTGGAGAGAGTGTGCACGGCAACAGAAAGGGATTTGGGCTTATTTAGTCTGCAGAAGGGGGGAGGGGGAGGGAGGGGGGATTTGACAGCAGCTTTCAATTACCTGAAGGGGAATTCCAAAGAAGGTGGTGAGAGGCTGTTCTCAGTTGTGGCAGAAAGCAGAACAAAAAGCAGTGGTCTCACATTGCAGTGGGGAAGGTGTCAGTTGGCTATTAGGAAAAGCTATTTCCCTAGGAGGGTGGTGAAGCACTGGAATGAGTTACCTTATGAGGTGGTGGAATCTCCCTCCATAGATGTTTAAGGCCCTCCTTGACAACACCCTGGCTGGGATGGATTTAGCTGGGGTTGATCCTGCTTTGAGCAGGGGGTTGTATGAGATTTCCTCATGAGTTCTCTTCCAACCCTTATATCCTACGATTCTATGCCCCTCAGTTATAATACAAAGCTCTACAGGGTATGCACCTGCCTCTGTCTAAAACAAAAAAAAACAAAACAAAACCCACTTCTATTGTCTCCAAGCTAGACCATCACAAGACAAGAACTTAAATGTCCACAAGTTCATGTTAAATAGGATGGGTGCATAGTCTGAACAAATGAATGCACAAGTTTGCACCCCAGCTCTGACACTAAAAACCGCTGGGCTGACTTTGGGCAAGTCACTTAAAACCACCCCACAACACTTTGTGCCTTGGTTTCCCCATCTGTGAAATACATTCCTAGCTCACAGGAGGGATCGCCTGTCTTCCACACATGGCCAAATTTGCACAGCACTGGAGACCCTCAGATGGAAAGTGCTTAAACAATGCTAACGTGAATACGCTGTCTTGCGCTGGATGGAATTGGGACTGCTCAGGTTTGGACCACATGCCCTCTACTGCCAAAGTGCATGAAGATTTCACCTGCACCCAAGTCCTAGGACACAGGTGGGAAACCCGCATCCTGGGGTCCACATGTGGACCATAGCTCGTCTGCATCCAGATCCAGAGGCTCAGGGCTCTTTCCATGGCATCCAGCCCGCGATGGGGTGGAGGATGTGGAGCCCTGCGCCTCACGGGCTGGATCAGGCAAACTACAGTCCAGATGCAGACTGCAGGGGTAGGTGGAGGAGCAAGAAGTGACTCCGGGCTCCACTACTAGTCACTGCTCTTCTTCCAGCCAGGGAGCAGCAGCAGCAGCTGGGGCAGCCTGCCCAGAGACTTTCTACGGCTGCTCTGATTGGCCAAAATTCCAGCCAATCAGAGCAGCACAGGGTGGTGCCTGAGAGCAGCTGCAGATGTAAGTGCACCCCTCCCACCCAGACCCCACACCGCCAGACAGCTCCTGCGCCCCTCCCACCCAGACCCCACACCCTGCTTTGCCCCCCTCCCACCCAGACCTGTCCTGCACCCTTCCTCTCACCCAGAGCCCAAAGACCTGGCCCCATACACTCAGGGACCATAGTGAGGTGGGGTTTTTTTTGTCTACAAGTCAGTGGCCCACGACCCAAAAAAATAGTTCCCTGCCCCCGTCTTAGGGGCTCGTGCTTTTGGAGCAGGAGGACTGGAACTGTACCCCATTGTTAGCGTGAAGTTCCAAGGCATCACAATCTTCCAGAACTTGACTTCTGTTAATACCTAGATGTCACCCCCCCCCTCTCACCCCCAGGAGAGGAGAGACTGCTTTCCACAAGGCATTAAGTCCGACCCTCCGCAAACTAGGAGCCTGCCCGCGGCTGCCATAAAATAGAGGCAGAAACACGATCAGGTTGTCACGTGGGAATTGCAGAAGGGCGCTGGTGTTCGCTAAAACCTGAATCAAATGCACCATGTCCCTCTGGTACCAATGCAGCTGCCAACTCAATGGAAAGCCATGCTAAGTATTCACATGGGCGCATTCACCCTCTCCCCTTTGGGATTTACAGATACTGTGGCACTCTAGTGCTTAAAAAAAGGAAATCGATTTTCCCAAACATGCCCCACTGCCACTCCAAACCAAGATTTCTAGACTAGACGAATGCATCAACTAAAGGGTGAGGCGGCCGGTTACTTTGCTTCCCCACAACATGCCCCACTATCGATCAACTCGCTTCTGTCCTTCCTAATATTTCCAGTTCTCAGGTAACCAGACCCAATTCAAGCTCAGCAGGTTTTATTTTTAATCAGTGCTTCAGGGCTCAATTACCAGCCTTGGATCAGAAAGGTGTTTGCTCAGTTCTGGGCCAGGCGAGTGGCGACAGATGATGAATATATTACCTACAAGTGGACAAAAGCTGTCTGTGCCCAATGCTCTGGGAAGCAACTGCAATGCAAAAAGGGCTCTGTTCAGCTATCCTCAACATAGCTTGTCTTCCTGCCACCCAATATGCACGTTCATCGGAGTTAAAACAGACCGGAAAACAATGCAGGAGGTGGATTATTTAAAAACCATGACACAGAAGACGGTAACAAGAGAGCTGAGGAGGCATGCTGCCGCCATAGAATGGCTGGGGAAGTCTCTAATCAGAAGAGTGGTTGGGGAGCTTTTCTCCTTTGAGGCACATCAAAATTTACAAGCCAGTGCCAACAATCCCCCTCTTCTCCATTTGCAGACCCAGCAGAGTGGCGTAGGTGAAATCCCCGAGCACAACCCAGGGAACAAGAGAGACATCCGCATGAAACTGGCAACACCTCAGAGCTTTCATTCTGGGGAGCTCTTCATAAGGATCCTATTGTACCAAATCCCCACCCAGGCTGCTCCAGAAAGTCCCAAATCTGTGCGACAGCCAGTGTTCCCACTAAACTGAGTGTGCGCACGCAGCCACCCAGGAGAGATTCGAATGCTGCCTAGCTGATGAGCAGAGCACTCAAAACCAGCAGCGTGTGTTTCTACTGGTGGTGTACATCTCATATGCCACAGTGCTCTTAACAAAATTTATCCTGAACGCAATCGGGGGAAAAAAGTAAAGGGAACACCAGTTACAAAGAAAAAAATCTCACCAGTGTGCTCTGGCTGTTTGCCCCACTTGACAGCAAGTGCACCAAGGCCCCAGAGCACGGTTTAGAATAAGGATCCCCTTCTGTTTTGGGTGTATGATTACAATCAAGTGGTGCCCCTGAGCATCACAGCAATGCAAAGAAACGGTACCGAGTAGTAATTAGCCAGTGAATCTGGCACATGTCAGGCCAGATGATTAGGGAAAGGGGGCTGGGGGACAGGTTAAGGTTGCGGAATGCTGCATTGAATTATATTTAGATCCTTGTTCCCTGTAAGATGTGCACTTGTGCGACCACTCAGGAGAAAGTCAAATGCTGCCCAGCTGACGAGCAGTGTGCCCACAGCTGGGCGTGTGTTTCTATTAGTGGTGCACGCATTCTCACATGCCTTGGTGCACAGAAATTATTCCGTACATGGGTGGAAAAGATTAGCAGGTGCATTGCTTAGACTCCCAAGTCTCATGAAGGCAAAAGAATATGCTCACTTGATGGACATCTGAGAGCACAAAACCCTCCCAGAGCCATTCACATCAGAATAGCTCTAAATGCACGCAGCAGGGAGGGAAGGCAATGTTGAGAGGAAAAGGAAATGGAAACACTTTCAAGCTTGCGATTGTCCACCTAATGCAGACAGTTCACGCCTGCCAGTGTGTGTGCTAGAGGTACTGTTTTCCAAGGCTCTGGCTCCAATATAGTGCTGTCACAGCAGCTGAAACCCGCTGAAGTTGATGAAGCAGCAACAGCTTATAGCAAGACTATATCTGGGGCTTAATCTTTGGTTGGCAAGGAAGCTCAGAGAGCTTTCACTCAATATACTTTCCCGCCAGAACCACTTTTATACCCCCTAGTCCTACACTGAAATAGGAGCCTTTGGCACATGCCAACAGCATTCTGGGTATTGCTCAGCACAGAGCCCCACACTAGGTGATACCACTTTCATCCCATCAGAAGTCACAGTTTAGCTCTCCAGCAAGGCACAGCCAATATGGTCACAATGTTTCCCTTGGATTAGGTTTGGAGTATGTTCTCATCTGGACGCCAGAAGGACACCCTTGCAAAACCCTGATTAATACAGTACAGTATATCCACCTTAGCCGTGATGGCCAACTAATTCTGAAGCAATAGCCACCATAGCGCTACTGCTATAGCTAACCAGCCACATTACTCGCAAGAATGTATTTATGGTTCTAGCCAACTAGCCACACGTGGCTAGCATGTTGGACACCAAGGGCTCTAGGGTCCCCCAGAGGTATTCATTTCTATTTGGCATGGCATGGCCTGTTCCCTTCCTCAGACCCTGGAGAAGATAGCAGCAGAAGAAAGATATGTTTGGTGATAAGAAGCAGCTTCTCATAACAAAGGAACTAGGGGTCACCAAATGAAATTCAAGGGTAGCAGGTTTAAAGCTACCAGAAGGACGTTTTTCTTCACACAGCCCATGGTAGGTCTGTGGAACTCCTTGTTAGACGAGGTTGTGGGAAAAAACAAAAAAACAAAAAACCAACACAGCTTTAACAGGGTTCCAAAGAACTCAATAAATTCATGGAGATTAGGTACATCAGTGGCTATTAGCCAGGATGGGTAGGAATGGTGCCCCTAGCTTCAGTTTGGCTGAGGTTAGAAAGGGATGCCAGGAGAGGGATAGTTTTGGTGATTACCTTTTCTGCTCATTCCCTCCGGGGCATCTGGCATTGGCCTCTGTCAGAAGACACGACACTTGATTAGATGGACCTTTGGTCTGATTCAGTGGGGCTGTTCTTATGTTTTGTTCAAGATTTGTAGACTCAGTGGGATGGCAGATGGCTCAGGGGTGGGTTGGTGGTAGGATATGCCTTTCATCTCTAGGTCACCAACCTAAAATTGGACCCAGGTTATTACTGATGGAAAAAAAAGTTAAATAACCAACATGGGCTCTGTGGCCTAGCATATATGAAGTGAAGTTAGCAGGTTCCTGCCCAGTGTCTGGTGCAAAGGTGCCCACGTTGCAAACCACCCCAGCGGGCAGAACCCTGCCAGTGCCCCCATGGACGGGCATGGGCATTCAGGTGGCACTCCTGTCAGACATGCTCCCTTTGGTCCAGGACTGAAACACGCTGCAAGCTCTAGGTATAGTAGCCTGCTGCGGCTGAAGCAGTTCTGTGGAGCGACTACTTCATTCTGGTCATCCAGCAGCTCTTCACCAAGCAGGAGGGTCAGATGGCTGCCGGGGGGCGGCGGGGGAGAGGAGAGAGTCATACATATAAATGCGAGAGGGAGAAAGAAAGAAATGAAATCTCAGTTACCACAGGAGGCCACATTGCATTTCTAACCAGCTTGTCCTTTAGCCCTGGGATTGAAACACTCAGACCCTACACCGCAGACACTCAGACATTCTTTGCATTGCAAAACCATCAAACACCACACTTGGGTAAGCAAGATTCACCCAGTTAGTTACACAAGTTTACCAGTAACTTTCAAGGGAGCCAGGCCCACGCACCGCAGAGAATAACCACACATCCCTCTTCTCTAGGTATTGTAATAAGATTTCCAAGCAAACACAGAAGTGCGGCAATCTTCTTTCAGTCTCTGGCCACACACTTACTATCCTTGTTTCATCTGTTTAGATACGTTTTCTTCTGCCTTTATACCACTTAATAAACATGCACACACGATGTGTCTAAAATTAGAGTGGAGAATGCAGCTCTGCTTCTAAATGTCACCAGATCTAAGCTACTGCTGAGGGTGTGTGTTGCTGTCAGTCAACTGTCAGGCAGAGAGGGAGGGCTGTATCAAACCCCACTGTCAGCTAACTCCGTTAAAGCAAGTGTGGAATCTATTCTCAGGGCTGCTGGTCCCTGCCCTGGTCATTAATAACCAGATGGCTGTCAGCAACCTTCAGCCTCCTATTCCCGATCTCAGACACCAGCACCTCCCATTACAGCCTTGCTCAGAGAGCCTTAAACTCAGAAATAGAGCGGCAGCACCAGTGCATGATGCAGGGGGGCTTAAGAACATAAGAACGGGCATACTGGGTCAGAGCAAAGGTCCCTCCAGCCCAGCAGCCTGTCTGCCAACAGTGGCCAGTGCCAGGTGCCCCGGGGGGGAAGAGGACGACAACCAAAGACAATGATCAAGCAATTTGTCTCCTGCCATCCAACTCCAGCCTCTGGCAATCGGAGGCCAGGGACACCATTCCCACCCTTGGCTAATAGCCTTTTATGGACCAAACCTCCATGAATTTATCTAGCTCTTTCTTAAATTGTTATAGTCCTAGCCTTCACAGTCTCCTCTGGCAAGGAGTTCCAGAGGTTAACTATGAGCTGAGTGAAGAAGAACTTTCTTTCATTAGTTTTAAACCTGCTCCCCATTAATTTCATTTGGTGTCCGCTAGTTCTTGTATTATGGGCACAAGTAAATAACGTCTCCTTATTCACCCTCTCCACACCTGTCAATTTTATACACCTCTATCATGTCCCCCCTCAGCCTCTTCTTTTCTAGACTGAAAAGTCCCAATCATTTTAGCCTCTCCTCATGCAGGACCTGTCCCAAGACCCTAATCATTCTAGTTGCACTTTTCTGAACCTTTTCTAGTGCCAGGATTTTTTTTTTTAGGTGAGGAGACCACATCTGTGCACAGCATTCAAGATGTGGGCGTATCATAGATTTATACAGGGGCAGTAAGATACTCCTTGTCTTGTTTTCTATCCCTCTTTTAATAATACCCAACATCCTATTTGCCTTTTTGACAGCCTCTGCACACTGAGTGGATGTTTTCAAGGAATCTTCCATGATAACTCCAAGATCTCTTTCCTGATTAGTTATAGCTAAATTAGCCCCCATCATATTGTAAGTATAGTTGGGGTTATTTTTTCCAATGTGCATTGCCTTACACTAATCCACATTAAATTTCATTTGCCATTTTGTTGCCCAATCACTCAGTTTGATGAGATCTTTTTGAAGTTCTTCACAGTCTGCTTTTGTCTTGACCAGCTTGAACATTTTAGTGTCATCTGCAAATTTTGTCACCTCACTGCTCACCCCCTTCTCCAGACCATTTATTAATAGATTGAACAGGATTGGTCCTAGGACTGACCCTTGGGGGACACCACTAGTTACCGCTCTCTAGTCAGAAAAATTTATGTACCCTTTTTCTGGTCTTTTAACCAGTTCTCAATCCATGAAAGGCCCGTCCCTCCTATCCCATGACAACTTGATTTACATAAGAGCCTTTGATGAGGTACCTTGTTCAAAGGCTTTCTGGAAATCTAAGTACACTATATCCACTGGGTCTCCGCTGTCTGCATGTTTATTAACCCCTTCAAAGAAGTCTAACAGATTAGTAAGACATAACTTCCCTCTGCAGAAACCATGTTGACTTTTGCCCATCAAATTATGTTCCTCTACGTGCCTGACAAAATTTTATTCTTTACTATTGTTTCAACTAGTTTGCCCAGCACTGACATTAAACTTACTAGTCTGTAATTGCCAGGGTCACCTCTAGAGCTCTTTTTAAATATTGGTATCACATTAGCTCTTCCAGTCATTAGGTACGGAAGCTGATCCAAAGGACAGGTTACAAACTAGTGTTAATAGGTCTGCAATTTCCCATTTGAGTTCTTTCAGAACCCTTGGAAGAATGCCATCCGATCCTGGTGATTTGTTAACATTTAGTTTATCTACTTGTTCCAAAACCTCCTCTAATGACCCTTCAATCCAGAACAGTTCCTCAGTTTCATTTCCTCACAAAAAACAGTGCAGGTTTGGGAATCTCTCCAACATCCTCAGACTTGAAGACTGAAGCAAAGAAATAATTTAGTCTCTCCATAATGGCTTTATCATCCTTGATTGCTCCTTTTGTATTTGTATCATCTAGGGATATGTATTTGTATGTCAAGGACCCAGCAGAGTAGAGCCTCAGTTACCAAGACTCTGCAGATCTCAGCGTGGATTAGGACTCGCTCATTTCTTTGCTCGCAAACCAGCCCCAAAAAAAAGTGACACCTGTAACGTGTTAGGAAAAGACACAGATGGGGGCAGAAAAGGGTTGGTCCTACAGCCATCACTCATGCACAGCTTCCAGAATAGTAGACACTGTCAAAACTCACTGACCTGGACTCCCCGGTCTCGGCTACACAGATGTCACTTCAAAACACAATGACTCACGGTTTGCACTGGTGTTGCAGAGCTCAGAATCCAGCTCATCCCTTTGCAATTGAGTTTTACTCTATGAAGTGAAAACAAATGGAGTTTGAGCCTCCGTTAGAACAGGAGCCAGAGTGGCAGAAAGGAGCCTCAGCGCACTGGAGAATCGGAACCTACGTGCTTCCAGGATGTAGGAACAAGGTGGGGTGGTGTGCAAAAACAGGGAAAGAGTGCAGAATTAGGTCCTATTTACTCCTGCTTAGGGCCACCGTCTGCTGTGGCAGCTAGGAGAGGAAGGGAGTTGACCCTTGCCTGGTCTGTGTGTTGCTGTGAGACAAGGCTTGCCAATTCTGTAATAATTAAAAAACTGGCTGCTCCGGCAGGACTGCTGGAACCTCCCTTCCCTCGGAGAGCCCACTCCTGCCCCATCCCACCTCTTTGCCCAGAGGGCCTGCCTCCATTCAGTCCTCATTCCCTCACATTGCCCACCACTTCCTCCCCGCACCCAGTTCTGCCTCGCTTGAAAGGGACTGGCACGTGGAGCCAGAGTGGGAAGGAGAACTGAGACAGGCAGGAGGCGGCCCTGGCTACGCATGGTCTGGCAGCGTTGAGGACTCATCCCTTCCGCACCTTCTGTAACTGAACCTTGGGTGTCCGGTCAGAAAAATTGGGTTTTTTTTTCCCCCCCTTCCAACCAGATTTCCTGGTCAAAGCCAGGCCCCTGGGCACCCCGTGTGAGCCACTGCCACTCCCAGTCCAAATCATAATAGTCTCAAAGATAGATTTAGCTCAACCGTGGTATAGATATAGCCAGTCAATAGTTGGAGCATAGGGCAACCCTTGTCACAGACCTCACATGTTCTTCCAGCATTTCAGAATGACCCCAAAGATCAGTCCAACCTACCACACATCAAGGACATTCAGCCACTCCTGCAACTACTTTTCTAAACGCTTGGTGACTAAAGTAAATCCTGGCCAGGAAGCCCCCTCCCCTTATCACAGGCCAAATCAAAAGCACCTTATAAACAGCTGTGACTCAACCCCAACTTCACCAGATTGGCCAAGGACCCAAATGCCCTCTCCTGCACATGGGAGGAACCCCTACTGAAGGAAGGCCCTATGAGGGTCCTCAATGGAATTTCTTTCCCATTGTTTTCAACCAAGAGGCAGGATTTACACCCACAGAATAAGCAGGGTAGACTGGACACTGAGTCCCACAGACTGCAAGATCCATATTAATGCTGAGGGCACCCTTGATGTAGGGGGTCAGCTGCATATAAGGTCCATCAGCACTGCATGTCTGACATTATCTATAGCAGATTATTGCAATAATGCATATTTGATTACTCCAGTAGCAACTCTGCAAAAAGGGGCCGTAGGTATAACTCAGTTAATTGCATCTTCGCCATAAGCTTGAGCCTGGAACTCAAATTTAAGATTCTCTCTAACAATATAGTCTCATACATGAGCCAAAAGGATCTTCTTGTAACTTCACAGATCAGCGTTTAGGATCCTAGGCAGGACCTAATTCTGCACCCCTGCCCTCCTCTTGCTCCCCACCCTTGTCTCTATATCCTGGAAGCATGGATTTGATTTTCTAGTACGCCAAGACCCTTTCTATCCCTCTGGTTTCCCACCGCAAATGAGGCTCAAACTCTACCAGCTATTTAGTTTAGTGAAGATGTCTTCACTCCATAAACACTTGCTCGGGCAGCCAGACAGAAGAGAGTCAAATGCCACCCAGCAATGAGCAGAATGCCCACAACCAGTAGTACTTTTCTATTGGTCATGTACATCCACACATGCCTTGATGCACATAAAATTTATGCTGCATATGGATGGAAAAAGCTGAACATTGATCCTAGTTGTCATCTACCATAGTTATCACTATCATGCAAGTTATGGCCTTTCTGTAAAAGGCAAAGAGGTTTGAGAGAGCAATCACACGAACAGGAGAAATACACATTCTGACAGGGTGTATTGAAATATGCAGCTTCAAGTTGCACTTAACTCACTTTGGCTGGTCAGTTTCCTGGGTCCTGCAAGCCCAGGGGAGCTAGGAACCAGACTGCAGCTTGGTTCCTGTCTCCTGCCCCGACTTGCACAAAAATTGGAATTACACAGGGGTTGCAGGAACATCAAGTAAAACTCAACTAACCTCATATCAATCCCAAGAAAGCCCTGTAGCATTTTCAAAATTATACTTACTCTGAATTTCATGGTGCATTCCAAGGTATGATTTTATCCTAATGCTCCCCTGAACATGTCCTTGCCCAGATGTGTCATTTCAAATGCCCTTTTAAATGGAGGGCAGGTTGGAATTAAAGCCTCACCTCTGGTATTCGAGTCTTAGAACTTAGCAGAGCCTTTCACACTCACATTATATGGGACAGCATATGATCATAGAAGCAGTGAGGGGAGGGGAGGGGAGGAGAGAAAGGTGTGTTTTTGCTGTGTGCTTTTCAGTAAGCATTTTGCTTAGAGTTCTTTAACCAAATTATAGCCTAATACAGTGAATCTGAAAATACACATGCTGTACTGGCCTATATAAACTGCTCCCTATAAAACACGCGCGCGCGCACTCTCTCTCTTTCTCGGATCAGGCTGAAACTCCAGATTCAAGCAAAATCTAATTTGACAATGCTTCGGTGTTCAGCTATTCTGTCCATTGCCCTGTTGTGTCGAGAGTTCACAGTCCAACACCCTGCACGGCAGAGGGTATTCGTTCTCAAGCTAACTGAAAAGGGATTTTCTCCTCTACCAGAAAACTTCAATGGGCCAAAAAGCGTTTCTTTTCCGCAGAAGAGTTTGAATCAGGAAACAAAAGCATTTTCAGTTTGTAATTTTGACGCAGTGTCTGAAGTTTGCCCAGAAAGCAGACACTGTCTGTGGAAGGAGACAACCCAAAATTTCCCTTCACAAAACACATTTCTGGACAAATGTTTCAACTAGCCCTAATGACCATCAAATTCAGACTTTGAGACAATGCATTGTGGTGACATGAACGTTCATTTGGTGACACCTGACCACAGGTCAAATTCTTGGCATGATCTGAGTCACACAGTGTGTAGAGAAGCAATAAATAGGGCTTTTATTGAAGTTAAGTGACTGTCATGTTCCTGCCTACAATGCTTTATGAAAATTCACTTATAAATATAAATATGCATAACTCAAAGTTACTTCAGCAAAATGCATCAAGTTTTTTAAAGCTACAATCTACTGAATGTGTATATTCTATTTCTGTGCATGTACAATTCTTGTATATGAAGTGTCAATCTGTTTATAAATCTAGATGAGCTAATGATGACCATTAGTGATAATCCAGAAATTATGGCTCAGACCTGAAACCAATGATCTGTGATTAGTCTTGTTTTTCCTGTAAGACTGGATTGTGACTGGATCTGCCAGGATTTATGACCAAACCACCTGATGCTGGAACCGTTTTGGATCTTGTACTTTTTCAGTTAAGGTGAGGAAAGTTTGAGCAGAACACAGAATTCCCATCTTGGGTAAACAATGGGGCAGTTACCAGATGCCAAGGGAACCCCACCTACCACCCAAGATGCATGCTGCAAACAGCTAAGAATGAACAGGGGGATGGATCAGGCCAAAGCTAGGAAGCTGTTTTGCCCATGAAAGAGATGATCAGACCTACTGTTGGGATAAAAATTTGCACGTAACATGTTTCTAAGGGTCTATCTTCCCTAACCAGAAGATCAGACTTCGAAGGTTCAATTTCATGCACCTGGGCAGACATGCAAAAAGAACTACCAGGGTCAACCATCGACCTCATTATGGACAGCCACGTAAGACGAATGTAGATAAGTCGATTCCAGCTAACAATTGCTGCAGCTGGAATTGTGGATCTACAATCTACTTGAAGGCCTAGTGCAGCTCTGGCCTTACTCTTTAGTTTCCCCTTTAGTGTAATATGCCAATTAAGCTTTTTTTTTTTTTTTTTTTTTTTTTTTTAAAAACGTGTGGCTTATTAACTTACTTTGAGCTATCAGTTTTCACTTAAATACTGCTTCTTAATAAATACTTTTTATTGTCTATTTCCTCCCCCCCAGAATAAAGTACAGGTTTGAACCTCTCTAATCTGGTACACTCATGCTGGATTATGGGTGTTGCCAGACAAGATTTTATTTAGCCAGGTGACCACTTATCATGGGTGTGACCAAGCTTCCCCAATCCCATAAAGCTTGCTTACAGCCAGCAGTCCTGGCTCTCAGAATTAAATAATAGCACAGAACAATAAATTTAACCCAAATGTCTTCTGTGAACCCAGTAAGCAGTGGAAGTGTCGGTAATGTGCTGGACAATATCGACCTCTTGTAGTCTGGAAAATTCTCACATCCAGCACTGGTCAGGTCCTGATGGTGCCAGACAAGAGGTTCAACCTGTACTTATACTTTTGTTTATTAACAAGCCCAGTGTAAATAACAAATGGTTACCTGGGGCAGGGATGGGCGGGGGGAGGTAGAGCGCCACAAATATGCCTGACTCTCTCTCTTTTGTTGATAAAGAGCAAACCTTCCGAGAGTCCTCTGTGTGAGGCTTTTATACAGAGTAAGATTTATTTGGAGTTTTGGTGCCTTTCGAGGGCTGCGTCCCTGGGTGCAGTCATGGCCCTCTAGCTGAGCTGCTTCAGTATGTGCGTGTTGCTCTGCTGAGGGGCTGTTCTCCCCGCAGCAAAGAGACAGAGTTGGGTAACAGAGCTTCTGGTCCATGAGGACAGGGCAGTGGGGAGCCCTGGTGACAGCCCCAAGGGGACCTCTGTGACCTAAACAGTCACTGGGACATTTTAGATTTTTAATATTAATCAGGCATATGAACTACCCACAACGCTGGGCTAATTACTGCTCCACGGTATCTCTCTAGGGCAACTATCAGCCCCACAGGACCCATCTACATTTCTCCCCCAAATCATCCCACCACCTCTATAAATGTTGGTTAATTAACATCAGCAGAGGGAGCACCACAGTGCAACGGGTACAACAGTCTTCGGGTGACAAAGTTGGAAGCACCCTCCCCTTTTGCATCAGCTGACCAACATTTTGTGAACCTCTCTTGGCCTTTACGGTCCCCCTGCAAAATGCCCTCGAGGAATGATCTTGCAGAACTTAAACCTCAAGTGGCTCTGTGTGATAGACATACACCAGTATGACAGCCACTACCCAGCACACCACCTCAGCTCGCACGAGGACCCCAGAAAGTTACCTCCAATGCATTTTGTTCTTAGCCCCAGACGCATGGAACCATCTCCTCTAGGGAGGGATCCTCTCACCCTCTACCCTAGGAGCCACTCCGCTAGCTAGAAGGCTCTGATCTCTCATGTGGACTAGCCACTACACACAGCACTGTCCCCAAGCAGGAGCCACTCGGACACCGAGCCTAGCAACGCTGGCCAAAACTTCTGCTTCACATCGATGGTCGACTCTCATTTGCAACCTGCCCACTAATGTTCTCTCCGCCAAGGCTACTTTTTAAACACTGCAAACTTCAGAGTAGCTTCCAAGGTGCAATTTAACAAAAGACACCCAAAAAACCCCAGCCCCCCTCAGTACTCGTGTCTTTCTCCAAAATGTGGAGTTTTCCCCTGTCACAAAGTCCATTGTTGCTTGGAACAAAGATGGACTCCTGGATCAATAAGATTTACATTCCAGGGTCTCACAAGCCATTTATGACTGTCAGTAGAATCTTTAGCTCACTAGCAAAGTCCTCCATGAGTAGCATGAATATTTCGTTTTTCTTTTTAAAGAGTGGGGGATTATTTTGTTTTTGCAATTGCCTAAATTGAAATCCTAGTACATCTAAATACTGTGCGGTCTTCATCCCATAATTATGTGGGTTTGACAGCCTCCACTAACCAATTAGGTTGTTCCCACAGTCTAGTCCCATTCCTAACAATCTCAATAAAAGCCAGTATGCTACAGTGGTGCCAGATGAAAGAGGTTTGGAAGTACTGGTGGCTTACTTAGCAGGTCAATATCCCCAGTGGCTTTCTAGCTTACACAGCTGTGCAAAACCCTTACACTCATGTGGACGTAAGCCTTACACTAAAAGCTGGCAGATAAGTTTTGTGTACTTTTTCAAAGCCAACAAAGATTTGTTTTGGATCTAGCAGGGTCAGTTTAGTGGCACTTACTACAATGAACTGTAACACATTATGCATGATAAAAAACCAGCTTTCCTCCTCCTTATCCTGCCCTGCTTCAGCATGAACCATCCACAACTTGGGTCCTAACATTAACTGTTAGACTAGATCAGGGGTCTCAAACTCTTAGTCCATGGGCCTTCTGCAGCCTGAGCAGATCCACAATCTAGCTTGCACACAGCTGCCCACGTGAGTCTTTTGGGGCCCTGGGAAGGGGTGTCCATACCCTTCCCCCGACGTCACCACAGCCAAGTCCAGCCCCTGTTCTGACCCCACCGCTGCTCGTCCCATGCCTTCCCTCAAGCCCCCTCCCCTGAAATTGGGAGATGGTGGCAGAGCTGAGCAGGCTGTTTTGTAGTTCTGCTTCCCCATGGTGAGGGCAGGGGGTGCTCAGCCCTGCAGTCTACCCACAGCCCTGCAGTCTACCCTGAATATGGGGGACCATCCCCATCCATAAGACAGTTGAGGCAGCTACTACGGGGGCCCCCCACAAAGCAGAGGACCTGGGGAGGCCATGCCAAACCAGGCTATGGATGGGATGCTTCTGCACATACTTCCCCCAGGACACAAGGACATGCTGATAGCAGCGCAGAGCTAGCAAGCAGAAGTTGCTCTAAGCCCACTGTGCTACCGTTGGTGGTACCAGAACCCCTGGATATAGAGGAGATGGTTTAAAACCACCTGGGAGCAGCACATGGGGCTGTGGGATATGTGGCGGACAGCCAGTCTGCCCCCAGAAGCCCTGCCACTGGCCCACTAGGAAGATTTGAGGACTGGCACCGACTAATATAAACTGAGTCTGAGACCCCTGCACTAGACTGAGTTTAAAAGAAAGTTGTGCTCAGCAGTTTGAGGCATTGTGGTTTGGAGGTCTGAAACCCCTGCAGTTGCTGCTGAATTGACTAACTCACATTGCTTGCTGTTTCTCGCCAACTGTGAACAATTACAGCATAGACCTGGATTTTCCAGGAGACAGCTCATCCGATGATACATATAACACAGCTGCTCTGCTGCCAGGGGAGGGCCATACAATTCAAGTCTCCTTTCTGGCTCATTTCACAGCCCATAAGTAACTCCTATGGCTCCTGGTGCAATTCCTGTTCCTAGTTGTCATGCAGAGGTTAGGAACGGGGAGGCAGCAAGAAGGGAGAAGATCCCAGGTCTCAAAATGACCTGCGGGAGAGAAAGAAGTTTGACGGCAGGTTTTGTTCAGTTCTTCACCAAGTTCAATCTCTGCTGCATGGAAAGACAAGAGAAGACCTCAGCAGTAAAAAGGGAATGATTCACTGAATACGGGTTAGGAGCAGAAACTGCAAACACGAAGTTTCTGCATGTCAGGAAGCAACAGCAGACTCCATGTGGCAACCTCAGCAGCTGTCAGAGGACTGAGGAGAAGAGCCAGGGCCAGGGAAGCGAGAACTAGAGAACAGCTGGGCAGGCTGCCATCTGCCAAAGTTTCAAGGACACGAAGCAGGAGCAGCACAGTCACTGGCAAAGCAAGCTGCCTCCCATGCCGCTCTGACAACTTCTCTCCTGAGCCAAGCAGGGACCACCCACTGAGGTATGTCTTCATGCAGAGTGCACCAGCTTTGCTCTGATCCAGGTTCTAGCCCTCTGCCGAGCCTAACTTGGATAGGAGTGGCCCAGTGCAAAGCCCTCGTGTCCTCCATACTGCTGCGCTCCCTTATGGGTCGCTAGGGCTTCTGGAGGCTGGGGTGCACCCCAGGGTTCTCGGCCCTGCTGCAAGATGAGCGGTTCCCTGGTTCTTTCCCGATGAATTGTGGTGGAACGAGTTTGTCCATATGAGCACATGGGCACTACCATTAACAGCACTGGAGAGAGACAGTCTACATCCCACAGCAAAGAGGCCAGACTACCAGCTCAAATAAAAGACGTACTCAGGTTCTACCTTTACCCCCAACCAAACCTGATGCAAAGCACCGCCAAACGCAGGGGAGGACAGTGGAAGATAAGGTTACCTCCCCAGCAAAGATACAATAGGTAGTTTTGCCGCCCATTCTTTCCTTAGTCTCTGCTCCAATGAGAGCACTTATCCACTGGCGAGTAGCCCAAGATGAACAGCTTATTGCTCTAAAGATAAGTGGGATGGGGCTCAGGGGTCCCCAAGCTCTGCAGCCCATCCACAGGCAGGAGAGCAGTGGGTTTTAGCTGGCAGGGCACAGCGTCTTACAGAAGAGTCAGTAAAGCAATCAGACAGCCAGTCCAATCCATGTTGGGTAGAGGAGGCCCCGAGGGGCCCCCGAAGCCAGGGCCTTGTTGTACAAAGATGTCACTTGCTCGCCAAGGTTACCCTCAGCAGGAGCCCCACACCCTCTGTGAGGCACACACGTACACACTGTATCCTCAGTGCTGGTCATTGCTGAGTTGGGTCAACGGCAAATTTCTGACCCAGGTGGGGAAAATATCCCGTCCCTCAGCAGCCTGACTCTGCATTTCTCATTACAACCAGGCAGCCAAGACTTCCTCCGGGCTGCTTTGCTGCAGTGCAGGGGCGGAAAACAATAGAGAGAGAGTCTAAATGTTAATGTGCCAAGAGAAATTTGGAGCTCGAGTGGAAAATGAGACCACCACCTCTGAGCCGCCGCACTGCACTTCATGCTAGATGGGTGGGCCAAGGAAGTTTTCCAAAGCATTACCAGGTCTTCTGGGAGCTCTTTCACATAAGCTTCCACTGGGTGAGGAAAGAAAGAAAACCCATGGAGGGTAAATGACATTCCATTCCCTCTCCTAATCATTCAGTCAGAGGAGAAACATCCTCCCAAGAAAGAAGCACATCTCTAAACTTTTGAGTCAGCTCCACCCTTTACACAGCATTTAGCTCACTGTCTGGAGGTTTTGGAGCAAGCCCGCCGAGAAAAAGACACACTACAATGCAATGGGCCCAAAGAGAGAAAAACACACACACACACACACACACACACTTCCGGGGAGTTTGGAAAAGAGACCAAACTTTACTTCTGGTCCCCTCGGACCAAACGGTGCTCATCCTGCAGCCTTGCCACCCAATCAGCACATGGCTGCAGTCCATGTGACCTCCACAGGGCCATCCTGGAACTATATATATTGTGTGGATGAGGCCCAAATCATACAGAGAGCTGCATGCACAGCCCACAGCAATAAACAGGTTTTGGCCCAATAGATCACAGGACATGGCCAGTCAGATTAAAGGAGGAAAACAACGTCTTATGAGCATGATAAGTGTAACCCTTCTCTGTTATCACAGAGGTTCACCACCTTACCTAGGTAGCACCAGAGAAGTATCCAACAC
Source organism: Carettochelys insculpta (assembly GCF_033958435.1). Taxonomy (NCBI): domain Eukaryota; kingdom Metazoa; phylum Chordata; order Testudines; family Carettochelyidae; genus Carettochelys; species Carettochelys insculpta. Next base: position 71,057,986 of record NC_134144.1, read on the forward strand.
CCTTCTGCTGAAAAGTCCCCTGGTCAGCCCTGCCGAGGGGAGGAGGAAGGGGACTTGGGCAATTTAAAAGGGCCTGAGGGCTGCTGGTAGCAGCCAGCGGGGCCACATCAGGCTTCCAGCTCAACCTCAGTCCAGAAAGTGGGGAGCACAGTCACTGTGACCTCAGAGGGGTGCCTCTGCACACTGTCCCCACCCCAAATGCTGACTTCACAGCTCCCATTGGCCCAGAAACTGTAGCCAATGGGAGCTGCAGAGGTGGTGCCTATGGGCAGAAGCACAGTGTGACCCGCAGTTCCTCCTCCACCAGAGGGGAATGCTGGTTGCTTTCTGGAGCTGACCAAGGTAAACCCCGACCCTTCACCCCCTCTGCAACTCCTTCCCCTGCCCCAGCCAGAGCCAGGTCCTGAACTCCCACCCCACCACCACCCCCCAAGCCTGCACTCACTGTCACCAGGCTGGGGGGTGGGTGGGAGTGTAAGGGGAGGGGGAGATGGAGTGAGTGGGGGAGCAGGGCAGGGCCTCAGGGAAGAGGCCGCACACGGGCCTGTAGGTTTGTGCAGTTTGACAACTGGCAATCCCAGCCATGCCAGGACAGCAGTTGGGAAGGTCCCAGTTTTTGAAACCTTCCGGTCCCCAAAGGCCCCTTTGCAACACGCTGTGTGATCTCAGCGGGGAACCAGCCCCATCTCTGCAAGGCCGAGAGCTGGTGTAACAGCGGCACAAGGAACCAAGACACTAATGAGCGCACCCTGTATTGGAGGTGGGGAGCATTCAGCCAAGTCAGTTATTCGCTCTTCAGAGAGCAGTATCCAGTTCACACTACAGAAGCCGCCTTGGAGTTGCAGCACCCAGCCAGATAATCATCAGAGCATAAGACAGCCATACCGGGTCAGACCATAGGTTCATTATCCCAGTATCCTGTCTTCTGACAGTGGCCAATGCCAGGTGCCCCAGAGGGAATGAACAGAACAGGTAATCATCAAGTGATCAATTCCCTGTCACTCATTTCCAGCCTCTAGCGAACAGAGGCTAGGAACACTCTCCATGCCCCTCCTGGCTAATAGCCATTGATGGACCTATCCTCCATCAATTTATCTAGGTCTTCTGTAAACTCTACTGTAGTCTTGGCCTTCACAACATCCTCCGGCAGGGAGTTCCACAGGTTTACTGTGCATTGTGTGAAAAAAATTTCCTATTGCTTATTTTAAACCTGCTGCCTATTAAATCCATTTGGTGACCCCTAGTTCTTGTCTTGTGAGAAGACAAACAACATTTCCTTATTTTACTTTCTCCACAGTCATGACAGAGGTATATAAAATCATATCCCCCTTAATTGTCTCCCCCCCTCCCCAAGCTAAGAAGTCCCAGTCTTCTCACTCTCTCCTCATATGGCAGATGTTCCATACCCTGAATCATTTTTGTTGCCCCTTTTCTGAATCTTGTCCAATTTCTCTTTTTTTGAGATGGGGAGGCCACATTTGCACACAGCATTCCAGATGTGGACGTACCATGGATTTATATAGAGGTAATATGACATTTTCTATCTTATCTACTCCTTTCTTAATGGCTCCCAACATTTTGTTAGCTTTTTTGACTGCTGCTAACGCCAACTGGCAGGAGCTGCTGGCACATGATCAGGGAGGTGAAAGGCAGATGCCCAGTCGCTATCAGCATTAAAGAGAAAGGAAAATGAGGGTGATGCCCATAGGTGCTGGACTGAGGAGTGCTGCCCCCCTGCTTTGAAGAGGTTTCCGTCGTATGCAGGGTTTTTACTTTGGTTCAATAGCTCTCAGCACTCCTCCACCTGCAAGAATTGTTCCAGACCCCTGGGGATGCCCTAGCAGAATGAAGGAACAGGGGTCACTCTGTCCAGGCTCAATGATTTGTTTAAAATTCACAGTGCAATAGCCATGAATTGCCAGCAGGGAGGCCAAGGGAAGAGGGTTAAGCCACAGAGGTGGGACATGACCTCACTAGAGGATCCCTCTAGTCCCTCCCCAAGAAGTTAAAGTAGGACTATCCTCTGAAATAGTCTCTCTCTCTTTTCTAGTTTTAAAACAGGGCTCAAGTCACTCTCTTAGGCGAGGTCTATACGAGGCAGAGGTGCAACTCTAGCTACAGAAATTGCTTCGCTGGGATCGACTTGTCTGTACTTAGCTGACTTGGCTGTCCATGCTGGGGAAGGTCGAAGGGAGAGAGAGTTTTGTCCGTTGACCTCCCGTAGGCCTTGTGTCTCACAAGGAGCACAGGGGTTGACTGCAACCCGAGAAGTCAGTTTCGCACGTCCCCCAATAGATGCACAAAAATCAAACCCCAGAAGATCGACCCTAAGAAGGTAGATGTTCCAGGCTAGTGTAGACATAGCCCTAGGAAACAATTCCTCATTCTAACAGATCACACAGCTAGGAAGAGCCATGGAATTGACCTGGATCAGACCCACTGTTTCCTAGAAGCTGAACGCATGGGTGGCCACCCAGGAGAGATTCAGGTGCAGCTGATTAGCAGAGCATCCACGGCAAGCAGCATGTGTTTCTAATGGCGGCGCACAACCACACAGGCCTTGGTGCACAACATTCATCCCACCCATGGATGGGGAAAAAAAAAGAAAGATCAGAGGGCACACTGATTGCACCAATGGTCCCTCTCAGCCAGCATCCCTTCTCCCATGGTGGCCAGAGGAAACAGCAGAATTCCTAGCAGGAGGCAGAAGTGGGATCATCTCCTCCCCACCCATGCACACTAAGACCTAGGTCCTCTGGAGATATTTGGGTGCCTAACACCCACTGGTTTAAAAAAAAAAAAAAAAAAAATGCAAGCAGGGGGCAAAGCCTACCTCCCACTTTGACCCCAAATACAAGTTTAGGTCCAGGCTTGGCAGCACAACATTGCCTAGGTGGCTCATGCAGCGTTTCTCGATTAAGCTGCCTTAGATTATTGCAAGCCAGCAAAGACCACATTGCCAGCAACGTAGCTGCTACCCCACGCAGCTGCCTTTTCCAGGAGTGTCACTCAGCCTCCCAAGCAGCTACTATAAATACTTCTCCTGGCCTGGCAGTGCTTGTATAAAAGTGAGTCATGCCAGCGACTGGCGAAATGTTCCGCTGCTGCCTGCGTTGGCGCTAATAATTCAGGGAAGAGAAAGGCCCATATGCATATGACCCCCTCCAACATGTAGATGTCTTTCAGTTAATGGACTTTTCCTGTTATGGAGAGCTAGCAGACAGGAAGGAGAAGCAGAGCACAGCAACCGGGAGAAAAAAAGGTTGCTAAAAAGGTTCATAAGTACAACCTCAGCCACCTATTTTGCATCCACACTGGACCACACTGACTCGTGGGCATCTTTTCAGAAACACTAGCAGTGATCATGTAAAATCTAATTTGCAAGAATTGCCACTTCTGGTCACTGCATTCTACCTCCCTGCTTTCCCCTGCAGATTTCGCTTCCCCACTCCTCAGCGAGCAGAGAAATAAATTACAGGAACCAGCCACTCTGAGGACAGAAATAGGATAGTCCAAATTTGTAGTCCCCCATGGTTGCATCGTGACTATGTGCTGCTGCTAAACGGCTGCCACGTTCCACCCCAGCAACAGGTGCACTCCAGTGACATCCGTGCACAGAGTTTGAAATGAACGCAAGAGGAGGGAGTCAAATGGAAGCACTGATTTACTAAGGGTGGGTAAAAACTGAGGTGGGATTGTGGGATCTGGCTTTATACAGGGAATATCTTAGCCAACATATGAAGAGATACGGGGGTGGGGGATTAAGGTCTATTTGTTCTTGGACAGTCTCGCAGTAGTTTGTGATCCAGGTTATTCACACATGGCATTGCCACATGACTATTTTCTTCTAAGTTAGTCTCGTGAGCTTCATTTCTGTAATATGGCAGAGTCCAAAATGCCCACTGGCTGGCAAAACCTAGCAACACTCCTGCCAAGAGGCACTGCCTCTGGGTGGTACCACAAGGATAGAAACAATTGAGAGAGAAGAACATGGCTGAGCCCAGCTGCAGCTATCCACAAAGAAGCCTTTGTCCTCTGGGGTCTTTCAGCACAACTGAGCCAGTCTGATAGGGACTGCACTCAGGGAAGCCAGGAAATGGGAACAGGGAGAGAATGCAATAGACATGCAGCTCTCTCCACATTACCGGTTGTAGCTCGTGTGAAAGGAAGACCCAGTTTTTGCAAAACAGACCACTACCTTCAGGGCTCCAGGCCCTGAGAAAGAGGTATGGCATCTCTCACTTCTGGGGAGCTGGTTCACATAAAACCCCAGACCCACTGCAACCAACAACTCTTCTATGAAGTGCTCCAGTGGCCTCTGTCCAGTCCCAGGTGGAGAGGTGTTCACATCAAACACCAACAGTTAGGTAGAGGGATAAGAAAGATTGATGGAGGAGACTAAAATCCTACTTCCACTGCTCGAATGGATCTTGCAGGTCCAGGACAAAATGCCCTGGGCAGGGCGCGTTGGAGGAAGCACATTCTACCATTGCCCATACTGCACTGACTAGAAGAATAATTAGAAGACTTTAATGTCAGACCTGCATGTTTCATCAGCACCAATTCATTATACAAATTTGGAAGGAAGGAGGAAATCACAGCAAATACTTTTATACTCTGCCTCCACCTATACTACTGCCTGGATTGACATGCTAAAATCAATCCCTTGGCAGTTGAATTAGCAGGTCTAGTTAAGACCCACCAAAATCAACCACAGATCACTTGTGTCGACCCAGTTACTCCGCGCTCGGCAAGACAACTAAGGGAAGTCAACAGGAAAGTTTCTCCCATCAAACCCCCCAGCCCCCACACTATAGACCCTATGGTATCTCAGCTTAAGGTACATGGACTGCATCTATGTTATTCTTGCAGCTGGAGTTACGTAGCTTAAGTCAACTTTCTACTGTAGTGTAGGTGTAGCTTTAGATATCAGTGGAGAAATGCCTCTTTCTGCCATTTCAATCCCTTCCTGTCCTCAAGTACATATTTTGGTGCCACTTCACTGTAAAGAGGTCTTATTTTTAAGTCTACGGCAAGTGTCTCCCCACCCCCTGACAAAAAGTGTAAAACAAAGTCCTATAGCCCCTTTGCCTTGCAACTCAGATGATTCTGCGGCTATGCTAGCAGTGGTGAGAGGGTTCCTAGGGTGATTCCCAAGAACCGAGCAACCTGCAATACAAGTTGAAATTAAGGTGTTAAATCCAAATGGGTAATGCTGCAGAGTAGCCTCTTTTGCCTGCTCAGACAAAGGCATTTATTACTGTCCGTCAAAACAAAAAAAGCAGTCAGGTAGCACTTTGAAAGACTAACAAAATAATTTATTAGGTGAGCCTTCGTGGGACAGACCCACTTCTTCAGACCACAGCCAGACCAGAATAGACTCAATATTTAAGGCACAGAGAACCAAAAACAGTAATCAAGGTGGACAAATCAGAAAAAAGTTATCAAGCTGAACAAATCAGAGAGCAGAGGGGCAGGTGGTCGCGGAAGTCAAGAATTAGATACGGTCCATGTTTGCATAACAAACAAACCACATGCCACTACTATCACCTTGTGTTTGAGAAGCAGCATTCTTCACACACATGCACAGAGACACACCAAAGCATGCCTCCTTCTGCTCTGATTATGACTTCCTCCGACATCTATTTAGCCAAGAATTCCAGACACTCACTAAGCACAACAGTATAGCTTCATCTTGGGTGCATTTACACTAAATGAGAAAACTGGTGCAGGCACACGAGTTGCTTGAAACGAGTTGTTATCATGCTGATCTTATTAAGAGCGCTGGGCTAGCCCCAGAGCAAATCCATATTCAACAGTAAGATGCCTTACATCTGTGCTCGCACACTGCATTCTGGGAATTGTGATGCACCCATCCATGGTTGTTAGGAGCTGGAACTTCTGGGTAATTTTTAAGCCTGAGGCTCTGCATTGTGGGATGGGAATGGGACAACCAGGAAAATAAGTGCAACCACAGCATTTACAGCTGCCCACCTAGAACTTCTGCAAACTATGCCAGTACAGTGAGAGGTGGGTTGGAGGCCTGCTCCCCAACATTGCAGGCTACTGGTACAACTAACATCTGGAGCAACACCAAGAACATAAGGTGGTTTACAGGCACCGCAAATGCAAAGTGTTTTATCTAGTTTATTCTCTCCCTGATCACTGGGGGATCTGGACCATCTTTTTGTTTGAACAGCACCTGGGAGTTATGTGGACAACTTCACTAGAGCTCCCATGCACTATAATAAAAGGGTACCAAGAACAACAGTGATTTACTGTGACGAGACCCCTGAATAGCAGGTATCAGCAACAGTACTCAGTGTAAGACAAGACAGTATCCTGACCAGCTAAAACTACAGGAGAAAATATGAGGTAGAAGACGAAGGCCACTCAATGTTTTGGCCAAATGCCTGCATACTTGTGTGCAAAGAGCTACTGTTTCCGGAAGTCAGACTACTGGGTTCTCCTTCAAAAGAGGCAAAGGATCTCAGTTTGCATCAGCTGACAGACATCACACAATTTTTGGTACCAGTCAGTTCCATGCAAACAAAGCCAGACCACTGCTTAAGTCAGCCGCCAACGTGCTTGTCTGGAGAACTGTCACACTCCAATGCAAATGTGGACTCACTAGCTTACTTACATAAAGAGACAGCAGAGGACAACAGTGATGCAGCCTTGCATTTTAATTACACCAGTGCGAAGGGAAGGTGACACAATGTTCTGGACCAGAATCAACAGTAAATTAGAGGACAGTGCACCTTTGAGAACCACTAGCTATGGAAGACACTCTCTGATATCCGGGGTAGTTTTGCTTTGACACACAGGGAAGTCTATGTTCACACATTTGCGAACAGGTCCTCTCAAGGATGAAGTTAGGTGATCATCCTTTGCCTGCCTGCACCTTACTGCAAGTGGAGCAAGACAAAGGTCCAAAGCATTTTTAACGTGTCACCAAGATGTCCGTTGCTTCATCTCAGGCCTGAATGCAGGCCAAGATTATTGGACCATATTTTCTAATTATAAACTATAACAACTAAGACCAGATGTTCAAAACTGTTAAGCACCCAGCAGTTCCTATGGCAACACTCAAGGCCAGGTTTTTAAAAGGCCAACATGCCATGTTCTTTGAACAACTGGCCACTGATTCTGGTGCATAAAAAGAGGAGTGGCAGCCTTTTGAAAGCCTGGACCATGATCACAATGCGTTACATTGATGGGCACTTGGGTAACTTCAACCTGATCCACCAAACAAGCACTGCCAGCATTAGTGGTGTTACTGGGAGATGCTCAAGCACTGTTGCAGATCTCCTGCCCAGGTTTCACCTGCTATGCATTCTCCAGGGAGGTCAAAGAGGACTGGAGGATCATTGAATTCACTTGAAGATACCCTCCAAAATGGCTAAGCCAATTGCAACAACAAAAACAGAGAGAGGAGAACAGCAGCCTAACAGAAATGCCTCTGGCTACTAAGAAGAATGGAGGGAGAGAGAGTGGGAGAAGACAGACAACCCAGGGCTGAGGCAGAGATCTCAGAGAAGCCAGAATACTTGCAAATGGGTCAACACGACCACTCCTGTGTTCAGAGGCCCTTGTACATCCCCCGATCTCTAAACTTTCAGATGAGAGCAGCTCAGGGATGCATTGGTGTATTGTTTCCCTTTGTAGTAATCAGACCCTGGTTATTAAATGGCAACCCAGCACTGAAAGAGCAAGCGAGCAGCAGCTCTGTTCGTATCATGCTCCAGTTACGTTACCGTTGCAGGGGACTGTTTAGGTAGAGGTGGGGAAAAAGGAAAAGAAGGGAATAAAACAGACAGCAAGAGGGCCTGGAACAAGGAATGAACTACATTAACAGAAAGCAAGAGAACCGGTCAAATGGGACGAGCAGCGAGGACGTGGGAGGTTCAGTCCTGAGACAGGAGAAGAAGCTAGAAAAAGGAAGGCATGTCTGCGTTTGAATTGATACCCACTCTGGGGAAACAATGAGGGTGTAGCAGGGAGGCGCTGGGAGATGAAGCAACTGTTGTTCTCCTGGCAAGAAGCAGCAATCTGCACCAGGCTCCTTTCTCCCTAGACAAGCAGGAGCTGGGAGCACAGCAGACAGAGAAGGCTACTAAGGATTCCTCCTAGTTGCTGCTCTAACGAAGCCCTCCTCATTATTATCTGCATGACCAGGACAACCATCCTATTCTGTGCTTGGTTCTCTGACACGGAGATGGCAGGAGATCATGGCAGAGGAGGCATAAGGTAGATAGTGCCGGGAAGGAGAATTAAAAACGAGCGCCCTGCATCCAAGCAGCTGCAGGGCGTGACAAGGACTTGGGTGGGGGGGTTGCAAAGCAGAGGAGTAGAGAGATTTTACAGATCGAGTGCCTACATTCCCAGAACAGCAGTCACTGCTTTATTCCCTACTCCCATTGCTTCTTCCCGGTCGGCATTTAGCACACAGCTACGGTCCTCTGACTCACCCCAGCCTACCTGTCTCCAGAGACAGAGCATGACAAGTCAGAATTAGTGGAGTCTGAGACACAATAGAACGGATGCAGCACCACACACACGTCCCTGACTGCTGTGCTCCGGCGAGAGGAGTTAAGACGACCAATGACACACTGAGTGAATAGGGGAAAGGGATTTGATCTGCCTCTATGGAACAGTGGTGGTGGGCACTGGGGTTCCACTGGCAGCCCACGTACCCCCTTTCTGCTCCCCTCTCCCCAGGTGCAGCCTTTAAAAGGTCTAGGAAAGAGAAGGATGGAGAGTGAATCAGACAATTCATGGGCCTGGGAGGGAATGGGGGTGAGCAGGTAGGAGTGGGGCCCCAGAGGCATGGTGGAGGAGAAGTGGGGTGTCCAGCTTGCAGGGGGAACCCCAAAGAGATGAAGTACAACCATAGATGTATTGTAAAGTAAGCAGAACACTCTGTTTTCATTATTTGAAGTTGAGGACGGTTCTAACAACATAGAAATGACCGAGGCATTTCTACTGGTTTGAAAACACTCAGCCTGCCGTGTATGAACGTATTTAATCTTATTTGGGGGGGCGGGGGTGGTGTTAGTGCATATGGCCAGTTTTAATCCTGCAGCCCAGAGAACGGGGGGGGCACTCATGGGGCCCACTCACTAGCCTTGGTTTCCAGGGTAACAGGGCTGACTGAATTAATTTCTATTTACAGTGAGCAGCATGTCCTTACGATTGTCTTTCCCCCAACCCCCACCTAATGAAAATCAGTCCCCACTACGCTACGGACAAACCCCTTGTCAGAGACCGTCCCTACACAGATTTCCTACCTTTATAGATGAAGGAAGACTTTCTCCCGTGTACAGACGACAAACTGAGGCACGCAACTGTGGTGATTTGCCAAAAGCTACACCAGAAGTCAGGCAGAACTGAGGACTGCACACACCTCCAGGATCTTCAGACCCATAGGATAAACAGTCCTCTCCTGAGGAGGACTGGTTCAGAGCTAGGCCAGTGTCAACTGAAATCCTACCTTTGAGCAAGTCAGGAACCTTTCTGCAAAATGGGATTTAATGACATTTGCCCCACAAACTCCAGCTGCCAAGGGGTGTTGTGGGAAATGGGAAGGTGCTGTCCACATTTGAGGTTGGTTTTACCTTCCAGTTTCTAACAGCTAGGCTGCAACACAGGATGGAGAGAGCAGTTGACTTTTCAGCCGCACGAAGGAGTGGGTCATGGTGGCATGGGGCCTTGCTGCACTTGCCTTTCCCCTCTAAAAAGCAGAGCACTGGGCTCACTAGAAGTCCTACTGAAAGGCGGGTGGGCGATCCCAGTGTCGTACCCATGAGCACATTACGTAGGCAGTCTGCCAGGCACTGGGGGTCTGCACAAAGGGGACTCGCAGCTGGAATAGGCACAGAGTTTAATCACTTCCTCCCAAAAAAGTGGGCATTTGTCCAAGTTGGTGAGAGCAAATGGATCAGCCAGCAAAAGAAAACAGGATAATTGGGCAATTATTCCCCTCCGCCCCCCGAATGTCAGGACAGGTCTTAAGAAGGACTGTCCCAGCCAAAGCAGGTCATCTGGTCACCCTACATTAACCAGCCACAAGGGGCTTAAACTGCAACATGGAAGGTTTTGGTTAGACATTAAGAATTTTTTTCCCCGTCAGGGTGGTTAAGGATTGGAATAAATTGCCTGGGGATGTTGTGGAATCATCATCATTGTCTAACTTCTTAAATATCAACAGACATCTAATAGGGATGATAGAGACAGTGCTTGGTCCTGCTAGAAGGGCAGGAGACTGGACTTGATGACCTCTTGAGGTCCCTTCCAGTTCTAGTGTTCTATGATTCAAAGCCTGCTGGATGAAGACAGCAGGTGTCTTTCACTTGACTTCAACAGGCATTGCGTTGGGGGCCTTAATAAAAGCACTAGATTCACCATAAAGGTCTGTGGCGTTTCACAGACCAATAGAAGACAGTGGAACAGGTGCTTTGTCAGGGGTTGGTTCTTTGTTTTATTGATTACATCTAGAATTCCACTGGCTTCAGTTTTAACACGCTCAACACCATGCCAGAACCAGCCACTCTGCCCCAAGACACATCTCTACTCACAGGATGGTCGATCTGCGGGGCTTCGATTTAGTGTCTAGTAGGGACACACTAAGGGCACAGCTTCACTACAGGGACAATCGACTCTGCCATGGTGGGAGTTCCAATTAGCACACCTGCTACGGGCACACTAGTCAAACTCACAGGGTCTCTGGGTTGGTGCCAATACCCCTGCCCCACATTAATCTTAAGGGAACTTAACGAGAGCACAAGCTCCCACTGACCTCCCTTAGTGGGGACGACACAGAAACCCAAATTAAGGAACAGAGGCTCCAGCTACATAATTAGATGTAGCTAGACTTGCATACCTTAATTTGACCTTCTGCTGTAGCGTAGGCCTGCCTTAAACCAAACTTTCATGGCATCCCCATCGACCCTGGTACACCCCTTACTCTTGTGACTGTGAGAAGTCACAGGAGAGTTTTCCCCGTCAACCTCCCGCTGAGTGAATGGCAGGGAATGTTAACCTAAGGTACATCTAATCCAGCTACACTATTCTCCTAATTGAAGTTGACTTTCTCCCCTAGTGTAGACCTTGCCATAGTTGACAGCCCAGCATCCTGAGGAACAGAAGTCGTCACTGAATGAGCCTTTGGGAACACTTCCATTAAAAAGGCAACAACAACGGGCAGTTCATTAAGGCAGCACAAGGCATTACACATCTTTTGATCATTAGAAGCAATACAAAGCATCATAAAGATACTTAGGTTACACACACCTTCCTCAAATCACCAGGCCTGTGACATCACCACTTGTCACTGACAAAGTTTATTCAAACCAGGGTCACAGGGTGACTTGAGAGTTTATTAAGATTGATACATACCATAAGACTATCAGGAAAGATCCCTTTACCAATGGGTATTGCAGACTATGTATTTTTAGGTCTTTATACTTGTTCTCTTTTCCTTAGAATGAGAGTCAAAGCTATAAAAGTGTTTTAAAAGCTCACTGTGACCACCACATTTCAGGACTCGTTTCATTTTCCCCTCCCCATTCCCTGCAGGCGCACAAACCCAGAGCCTCAGAAGTATTTATGTTTCTAACTTGCATTGAAATCAGTGGAAGTCAGGCACTTACATGCCTTTTGAGACTTCTCAAGAGGAGACCTTTGCCTGTGTAGAAGGCCAGCACAAAACCTATGCATCATTCAAATCCCACCTGACCAAGTTTTGAAGGTGGCTTCTTCCCACACACTCCTACTTGCTCACTCCTGCCCCCTCAAAAGAATTTAATGAATGCTTTTGTCTAGAGAAGTACAGAACAGGAGGGACAGGAAGAACTGTCCTTAGCCCAGCACTCAGGAGCAATAGTGCAACAAATTATTGTGATTAAACGTTACACTTGCTCTCCGGACAAATTTTTAAAAACAAGGGCAATTTGAAATGAATAGCAAAGGTGTTAAGTGGTTTGGGAACATGGGCTATTTTCCTTATACATGAGACAGTGCTTGGCCACATTCTGCACCTGTAAAAGAAAAAGATAGTTGGTGATACACATGTCCTAGAACTGGAAGGGACCTCAGGAGCTCATCTAGTCCAGTCCCCTGCCCTCTTCCCAGGGCCAAGCACCACCCCGACATACATTTGCCCCAATCCCTAAACAGCCCCCTCAAGGATTAAACTCACAACCCTGGGTTTAGCAGGCCAATGCTCAAACCACTGAGCTATCCCTCCCCCATAGGAGCTGTGGCTCAGGGAAGACATGGGGAATGCGGAGGATGGCAAACTTGTAGTGGTTGCTTCAATCTAGAAAAGCAATGCTTTTCCTCCTGGTCCATCTCCATGAGTCTCCTCTCCACCAATGCAGAAAGCGTTCCTTCCTGAGACTCCTTATTACCCAGTTCACTATTCGCTGCAAATCTACTGACCCCTTCTCACTTCTTGCCCCCTCCCCCAATTCCTTGTCCCCAGCTTCTCCTTGTCTGCAAGCATTTTAAATACCCTAGTGTGTCTGTAGCATTACTGGCCCAGGGCCAGGGCCAGGGCCACAGCCTAGTCTGAAAGAATGTTCCACAGGGTGCATCTCCCTACATAGTCCTCAGCTGTTATCTTGTCTCAGGGGAACAAATTAACTGACAATGGCAGGCACTTACAACTGGCTCATGAGAAGCACTTTATTCTCAGTCCCACCATTTTCCAGACCCAGTTACCATCCTGTTCCTCATTTGGCTCCTCTGTGTGGTAATAAACTTTAATGCATCAGGCAGATGGATAAAAATCTGTAAGTTAACATGTAAGGCCAAATTCTGCCTTTAGCCAGGCTGTATACTCTGTGTGACCCAAAGGAGCACATCCAAGGATGTGAACCAGCAGCCCCAAGATCTGATCCTAGGCTCTAATCTGCTGGGAACCCACATCTCCCAAGGACTTCAGAGAACACCAGAATGCCTCTCTTAGGGGGGAAATACCCACTAATCTCGATTATGAAGTTCTGTGTTAAAAGTGCCTTGTATCTAGTATCAGACAAATTATGGACAAAGAAAAAGTTATGGGGTGACTTGATCACACTGGATCCAGAGGGGTAGCGGTGTTATTCTGCAAAACAAGGAGCCAGGTTTATTTGGGCAAAAGGTGCCACAGGGCTCTTCAGCTTAGCAGACAAATAGCTAACCACATCCCACATACAGAAGAGGTTGTCTCGATGGAGGAAGATGACCAGCTTTCAAAAGGTACATAAACTAAGCCAGGAAAGAGTACTCTTGTTCTAGGATAGGAGTATCTACATGGGGAGATTTATCAGAGCTACATCTGTAATTTTACCAGTGTAGAAAAGTCTTAAATCTAGTCCTTACCCTAGGTCACATTTTCCACCATCGGGGGTGGGGGAGCAGGAGGGAGTGGGGTATTACTACTTCCCTCCCTCTCTGGGAGGTTGTAGAAACCAAACTGGTTAATTGGTACTGACACAGGGCTTTGAAAACGTAAGGAACTCACTGGATACATATGTACAAGCCCCACTGATGGAGAGTGATTTTACAGGGAGAGCCCTAATATTTGAGATTGGATGCTATATTGTTGGCTATTACTCCCCCATTCCTTGCTTGATCCCCTGCCCCCATGCTTGCTACCTAGTTACCCTACACCAACATCAGCTGGGGACATCTGAGCAATTACAAGAGCATAGTTTGGTCCCAGCACATAACTGGTCAGGAAAGGTGAGGAAAGCATGAGGCAGCCACACATCTCTCCAGGGCATTCATCCCAGCTTCCCCGATTCCTTTTCCTTTCTGCTCCTAACCTCAGTGACAACCTTAGATAAGCATCAAACACCAATGCGTTTCTGCAGATTCCCTGTAAGTGTCTAGTTTCCTCAGATCCTGCCTCATGGGGATTCCTAGTCTAACTTCAGCTCTTTCCTTTTCTACTATATGTTTAAGGTCCTTATGGATCAGCAACTGGTTACAACAGAGTAAGACCCAATTGTCAGCTTTTATAGAACAGAGGGGTGAATAATAGGGTCCTCTGGGGATCTGTGCTAGGACTGGGTGTGGGGGGCGGCTGACAGAGTTGCAGGGCACTTAGGCAAGATGAGGGGGCAGCTCTGAACTCCCAGAAGGGGCAGAGCCTTTGGCAGAAGGGGCAGATTTGGGCGCTAATCTTCCTTAGATAGCCCTTCAGGGCCACATGGGGCTTCAGCAGCGATTAAAAAAAAAGTTACTCAAGAGCATCAAGTCCCAAGCAGACAGACTGCTGAGAGCTACAGAACAATCTCACCAAACTGGGTGACTGGGCAACAAAGTGGCAGGTGAAATTCAATGTTGAAATGCACATTGCTATGCATTAATCAAGACATAATCCCAGCTGCACCTACAAAGTGACAGGGTCTAAATTAGCTGTTCTTGCTCAAGATGCAGACTATTTCAGCTGCAGAGGCAAATAAAAAAGAGCCAGTACCATACTGTGTTAAACTACTAACATACAAAGGCAAATTAAACAAAAAAAAAGTGACAAGCTCAGGAAACTGTTTGTGCTTGTTTAGTTGAAATTAAGATGGTTAAAGAGTGTAAATGTTCTTCTGCACAGTGAAGTTTCAAAATTGTATTAGGTCAATATTCAGTTGCAAACTTTGGAAGGAACAGTCCTAAGATTTTTCTTCAAAGTTATAGCCTTGAAGAGTTCCAAATGCCCTCCATCTGCAGCTCTGAGGTTCTACTGTGCTGCTTGCAGTTATGATCACCCACGGTCAAAAAAAAAGGTTATTGTAGAATTGGAAAAGATACAGAAAAGAGAGGTGGGGGGGAAAACCCACAATTAGAGGGATGGAACAATATGAGCAAACGGATTAGAGAGAGCAGTATCCTTGCACATAAAAAGACTTGGAACAGTATATTCCATAGCCTGCTAAGCATACAGACCAGCCCATTTATGGAATTCACTTCCCAAAAACAGGCCACTTCTGGAGCAGAAGCAGCACATCTGCCAAGAGATGGTTTCATTGCTGTATACTCGGCTACAGCCACCACACTGTGAATTTACTACAATTCCTACATTGACCCATTTTTCCTCCACTCCAGTGGTTATCATGTACTCCCCTCAGTTTAGAAGAAAACTGAGTTTTTTTTAAAATAGTAAGTCTTAGAAGCACAGCCATGTTTGTCTGTATCTGCAAAACCAATGGAGGAGGAGTCCTCTACTAGCAAATTTACAGTAAACTTTCATATCCAGCATTCTACCATCTGGAACTCTCAAACAACCAGCATTTTAACCAGAAGTATGTTTTAGTTACATTTTCCATAATTACAGCAAGGTCCCCACATTTGCAAACTTAATGTTTGCAAATTCAGCTATTTGAGAGCTGCCGCCTGACCGGGACCCCAAGGTAGGGAACGCCAGCAGTCAGGGCTCCAGCTGGGAGCAGCAGCAGCTGCCGCTTCGCCATATTTGCAAAATTCAACATTTGCAAGGGTTCTCAACACTGAACCCTTGCAGACGTTGTGACTCTACTGTAATGTATAGTGAAAGTAAATACAAACACATACAGCGTATAATACTACTGATCGTTAATAAAATACTCTACGTACGTTTAGATACCAAGAAACAATCTGGGTTTTCTTTAGTGTTCTGCATTGCTAGGTATTCCTCTCTTATTATCCAGAATACTTGAATAGCTGGCAACCTCCTGGTCCTAGGGCTGCCAGATATTAAAGTTTGCCGTATTTTGGTGCAAGCTTTCAGATGCATCTGATGACGTGCCCCCCACCCCCCATATGAAAGCTTGTCCCCAAATACACCTATTAGTCTTTAAAGGTGCCAAAGGATGCCGGGAGTTTTTAAAAATAATGGTGGGTGGGGCAAGACGAGTTATCTGCTTTTTGGGTATTTAGCCGTTAGGAACCATATTTTCAATTTTTGCTTGGCAACCACAAGGCCTGAGGCTTTGGCCTTTTTCAGCACAAAGGCTGAGCTGCACATATAATCACACGAGACCAGAAGCTGGGGATTTAAGAACAAAATCAACATGTTGTAAGATGCACAATACAATCACAAAAGGTGGAAACACCAAATCTCTGTGGCAAAGAAGGGAGAGCTGCCAGCTAAGCTTAGCTTATCTGTGTATACAACATAACCCAGAAAAATCAAGGGCCAATGTAATCAGCTCACCTGTGGGCCAGAACCTGAAAAAGAAACGTATTTCTCCCAACTTTGCTGGCAGAACTCCACCATGCAGTAGGCTAGCAGTCAGAGGAAGGCAGAGATAAAAAAAGAACCACCATTCATTTGGTATCAAGATTGCAACAGCCGATTCTCTTAGAAGATTGCGCCATAAAAGGATGTTGCCTACCGGTCTGTCATGATTTGGAAGAACTGTACAAGCGTAGCACAGATCTTCTGTTAGACTTTTTAAAAATGAAATTAAAAACTCTCAGAAGTCACTGAGATACAAAGGCACTAAGCCACAGGCTAAAAGCAAGAGGTAGCCAAAGGATGCGGTTGCTTAGTTGGACACGGCAGAGAAACCCTACAAGATGCTTTTCAAGATGCCATGCTTGTGATTATGCACCAGTTACACGTTGACCATTGCTGGAACTGGTTGTGCAACAGATCAAAAGCAATAGAACTCGGAGACCCAAGACCAGTAACAGAGCAGAAAGGCCAACCCTGGTAATCAGTGATGTTACCAGTGGTAGGACATCTGCAATAAACGGATGGAAAGTATCAGAGGGGTAGCCATGTTAGTCTGTATCTTCAAAAACAGCAAGAAGTCCTGTGGCACCTTATAGGCTAGCATATTTTGGGATATAAGCTTTCATGTGCAGCTAACAAAGCGGGTCTTTGCGCACGAAAGCTTACACTCCAAAGTATCTGTTAGTCTATACGGTGCCACAGGACTTCGTTTTTGATGGCAAGTAGGTGCTAGTTTTAGAATTCATGCTTGTTCCAGCAGAGAAATAAAAACTAGATTATGCCTTAGAATTTAACAAAACCCACGCCAAGCCCACACTTTTGTAATACTGGTAGGTTGCCAGTCAGCCAGCTGAACAACATGGTTTATTTTCACAGAACTTAAGACCAGAGGAGATCATGAGAACATCTAACCTGACTTCCTGGATAAGATCTGCAGCTCCAGAAGTCGGGCTGATCAGTCATCAACGGACTGACAAATAGGAGGGCGACGTGAAGATGCCCTACTCATTATCAAGTGATCGCCAAGAAAGAACTCAGTCAATTAACATTTCACCCACTTGCTCCTTTATTGAGCCCAACAGGTTTTGTTAACCCCAAGAACGTCAAGCCTCAAAGACCGAAGTGCTGTTTGCCACTGACCGAAGAGAGCAGATCGAGGTACCATCAATGCCTAAGGCCATAACAGTGAAGAAGCACTGATTAATTAGGAGACACATGCCTGGCTGATCCATGCTGTGTGTTGCTGAGGAAGGCACCACGCATTTAAAACAAAAAAAAAATTCAAAGTCACTGCCGATCTGACCTGAGGAATAATTCATTCCCAATCCACAGTTCTTGCTACATGTTGTCCTGTGTGTAGAACAGTCCATCTCCAGCATGCAAGAGTTAAAAGGTTCTAGAACACGACATACCTCGGACACAACACTGAACTGCTGAGCAACAGCTCTGGGTAGTGGAAATCCGGAACGTATTGACTACTGTGCTCTGCAAGCAGGAGCTCATTCTCATCACACTCTAGCAATGGGTTGGCTCTCTTTCCCATAAGAAAGGGATAGGTAAACAGAGAGGTTCTGTGGAGTGACCAAAGCCACAGAGGGAAGCCAGAGTCAACACTGGCATTAGAAGAGTTCTGGCTCTCAGTCACTTCACAAGGCCAGGCTTCTCCCATCTGCAGAACTCAGGAGACTCCCTGATGGCACCAAGGGAGGTATGCTAATTTATACCACCAGCCAAGGGTCTGGACAAAAAACATACAAAAGCACTCACCCTTTGAAATAAAATGTACCATATGGACCTTTATAATTAAAAAAAAAAAAAAAGAAAGACACCCTATGAATATTTAGGAGGATTATTGATTAGACACCATAACGGCATGTGCCATTTTGGTATCTGCCCAGATAAATACATACAGGTCCCTGTTTTCCACATGGAAGTGCTGGATTTCTGGGCAGGTCAGGGTGGGTTGTTCTGAAGATCATTATCCTGGGTTTAATCTAATTCTGCTACCTCTTTGTAAATATTTCTGCTTTCTTGGGCCCCTTTACACTCTGCCTTTCCACAGTGATATATCTAGAGCCCTACATCTCTGCAGATATCTGTACCTATATTATATACGATGCAGACATCCTTGGTTCATTTTTGCAGATATGAGTACGAATTTTATACCCATGACTGGTTCTAAATATATCCAGCCCTGAACAAAAAATGCTTACCCTTAGGTTACATGTAGGAAGTCATCCTTTGCTAGAGTAAAGCCTATAAAAACACAAGCTATTCTTATCTGAATTTCTAGTGTAATTATTTTGCCTCTGTTCCTGTCCCTAGAAGAGCAAAGGCTGTCAACCAACCTTTCCTAAACAGCTGAAACACACTGCATGTTTAAATAGATTTGGCTGAGTAAATGGATGTTCTCGACTTGTTTTGAGTAAATATATTTGGGGGTGGCAGGGGGGAGAAATTAATTCTTGTTTTGGATGCTAAAAAGCTATTTAAGTGGTTTTCTTAATGCCTGAAGGGTTTAACTGTTTACATGAAAAATACATCATGCAGTATCTCCAACATAGCAGCACTGCATCAATGCATGGTCTCTCCTGAGTTGCATTCCAGTTTAACCAGCCATTCTGATGGAAAAAGCAAAAATGGAAAAGCAAATAAATGGCAGAGTTAAAAGTTTAAATGAGATTTGTACTATTACTTCAAGTTTAGTTATCTAATGGTTTTACATACCCAAGGAACTAGCTTTGAACTGGATTTGTATTCTGATGGCATCTCTTGCCTTACACTCAAATAAAACCTTAAACTTTGTTCAAAAATTCACGAGACTGTTAAGAACTCAAGTTAGAGCCTGAAATTTGGGCACTTAAATTCTTGGCCTAATTTTCAAAATGTGCTGAAGACCTCATTCTACATTCAAAGTTAGCGGTATCTGTGGGGGCTTAATGCCTGTGAGTGACTACCAGATCACAGAAATACTCTGCCTTGATTATTTTTCAAGTTAAGTGGATACAGCTGCATATGTTATTTACACTGATAAATCAGCTGACATGCAATGAGCTTAAACTGCAGCAAGGGAGGTTTAGGATGGATATTAGGAAACACTTCCTGTTAGGGTGGTTAAGTGCTGGGGACGGGGGGGGGGAAGAGAGTTGAAGCATCTCCATCATTGGAGATGCTTAAAAACAGGCTGCATAAATATGTAACAGATGGTGCTTGGGACTGGATTGGATGGCCTCTTGAGGTCCATTCCCATTCTAGAATCTTATGATTCTAGGTGCACACAATTACCAAATTTGCTCAGACAAAGGCCATTCGCCACACAACTGCATTTAGGGTGGTTTTGTTTTATACATTATTGCATGTGCCTAGCTTTAAAACTCACATTCTGAATCACCGAAAAGCAGGAATTCTAGGGTGGGCAATGGGGTAAACATACTCCCACCCTTAACGTTTTCACTGACTATTAGTGACTCACTTGGAATGGGCTCTCACATAAATCAGCTCGATTTCTGTGGTAAATTCTGCTCTTCTTAGCACAGGAGGGGAAAAAAAAAAAAAGGCTGTAGAAACTTGTCCATGCATCAAGGTATTAACTGCATAGGAACCACATTACCCAGAAGGCCAAAATGGCATCACTTAATTCAGTTTGCATCAGTGTCACATTCCAGGCCCTAGAACTCTACAACCAAGTTAAATCTGTGTTACTTGTATGGGCATTTAACAGGGCTTAATTAAGCCCTATCTATAGCTGGCTGTAACACTAGTCAGAAGGATGGGTAGTAAAAATAGTGCCATTTGTATAAATCCCCACCTCCCCTCCTTCCTACACCATCCCTCTGCAACATTCAGCTTAAATGCTGATACATCTGCAAAAAAGCTATTTGTTTCTCCAGAGCCGGATGCTAATGCAAAGTGAAATGAGCAATTCCGGGTGAAAAATTAAGGAAGGCAGGATCTCAAAGAAGGCAGAGGTGGAGAGCTGAAGAATGGGAAAACAGGAGAACTCTTGCATTGCTATGGTGCGGGTCCCAGCCAGGAGCAGAGAATATCAGAGTGATGGAAACCCAAGGAAGCATTGCAGTACTCCAAGGCAGCGCTGAGCCGGGGTGCAGAGGAGAGAACAAGCGAGCTACCCTAAAATGTTTGAGGCAATGGCCCAGGCTCCAGCCTGCTTAAGAGAAGAATTCCTGAAAGGCTGCAGTATGGGTCTGAGCCCCAGAGGGGAGGAGAGAGAGAACAGCAGCAGCAGAACATCTGATAAACTAACCTGGAAAGACTAACAGCAGCCAGGGATGGAGTGGAAAGAAATCGCTGGCAGTGCGGCAGTGCAGGGTTGAGCTTGGGTGCAAAGAAACGTTACATGGAAACAGGATAGCGCATGTGTGGGCACTGACAGCAGGTGTCTCAGATTCACTTCCCTCCAGATTTCTATTTTTGTAGGTCACTTTCTGAAGAAAGTTGTTCCCACTCTAGACAAACAAGAAGTACTGAACCCAATTCTCCTCCTCTCCCACGGTACAGTAAGCCACTGGTGCCGATGGAGCCACGAAACTGTAACAATGGAGTACTAAAGAGAAGGGCCAGATCCACTTGCTGAGAATAGGTGCAATTCCCCAGAAGCGAATAAGGCAGGGCCAATATACACCAGCTGCAACTCTGGCCCAAGTTTAGCTGTGCCATTGTACTCCCATTGCATGAGGCAAGAGCTCTGTTGAACACATCAGGTTGAGACACAAACTGAGAAACCAAGACAAGCTGCTGAACACTACCTCCTCCTCACTAAGCTGCCTGCACGGGCTGGCGCTCAGGTATTGACAAGCATCAGAGTCAGTTATTTGAGTCAGGGGAGAGGTAAATATCTGGTCTGGGGGGCTAATGATAGTCACCCATTCAGATGTGGCCCCTGGATGATCAGAGATTTGGAAATTCCATTCTGTTCAGAACTTCGTAGTTTGGTCACCCATCAGGTCAGGGAGTTCCATGGCGTACATGTGCTACCATCAGGCCTTTAAAGGAACGACCAGTTCTTGCTTGCTTGCTTTTTTCTATACTCAGGCTATTTGAGGTTCCTCCAGGGACCAACATGCTTAGGTCACTGTTATTCCTGAATAGCCAACTTGTTGGTATTTCTCAGGCTCACCGTGTTTGAGATCACAAACATGTGGGTTGGGGTGGGGGGGTGAGAGGAGAATCTAATAACTCTACATATAATGTTGATAGACACCTTTTAAACAGGACAATAATATTCAGCAGATAAACTCTTTAAAGACACCTTAGAAGGCATACCTTATACAAGCTTTCACAAAATTATGCTAAAGTGAGGACCAGAAAAAGTGAAGACCGGTAATATCGCAGGCCTAACTTAGCATGGTCTTTGCTTTTTGTTATATCTGCACAGAAGAGGGTCAAGTCACCAGGGCCTGATGAACTGCACCCTAAAATACTCAAGGAGCTGATAGAGGAGGTATCTGAGCCAGCTATCATCTTTGAAATTTCATGAAAGATGCAAGACGGCTGGAAAAGGACAAACAACGTCCATCTATAAAAAGGGAGATAACGACAACAACCGAGGAAATTACAGACCTGTCAGCTTAACATCAGTGCCAGGAAAACTGAGTAAATAACTAAGGAATCCATCTGCAAATATCTGGAAGATGGAGTGACAGGTAACAACAAATGATGTCAAACCAAACTGATAGTTTTCTTTGATAGGATAACAGAAGTGGTGGACATGGTGATGGTGTCCCCAGAATAAACATGGACAGAGCCGGCAACAGGGCTTGCTGCAGGGAAAAGTACACACAACATGGCATTGTCAGCCTAGTAGACAGTTTTAACATGTAACTTCTTTTGCATACAGCACTAACCTTTGTTGCCAACTCTGTCCACATATTTACTCTGGAGACACCATCACTGGACTTAACCACATCAATTACACGATCAGATCATATTCCTGTACCTCCACCAATGTTACATATGTCATCATGTGCCAGCAATGCCCCTCTGCTATGCATACTAGACAATCACTTTACCAATAAAGGGACACGAACCCATCCGTGCCTTTCAATGGAGCAGGCCATAGCATCCAAGACGTGAAAAACTGCAGCCTAAAAAATGAAGGAACTTGAACACCAGATTACAAAGAGTTATTGGAACTGGAGTTTATTCTCATGTTTGACACCTTACACTTTGGTCTCAATAGGGATAGCAGTTACCTTACACATTACAAGGACAGTTTCCCCATCTTTGCTATTCGTAGTGACCTCAGGCAGCTCACTTAATAGACACTTAAAGCAAGTTGTTTTCTTCCCCTTTTCCTCACCCTTCTGTCCTATGTAGTGGATTTGTCAGTTTTCATTCATTTTTTCTATATATCCTTCTGATAAAGCCTCATCACGCCAGTTAACTTTTATCAGAATTTCCAGATCTGAAGAACTGGGTCTGTCCCATGAAAGCTCATCACTGAACAAGTTACTTGGTTAGTCTTCCAAGTGCTACAGGACTGCTGTTTTGTTTCTTGGCTGGACTGAAACGATGTGTCCCATCAAAATCAAAATGCACCTCTCACAAGCCTCACCATGTCTTCATTACCAGCGTCTGCTGGTTTCCATAGTGAAACCCGTTCATGTGATGAAGTCCATAGGTAGGTTAATAAGTGCTGCTGGATGGGATTCAGGGTCAAATGGGCTTATCAAATTGTTGACGACATGGATGGTAAGGGCTGTAACTTACTCTTTGTGGACTTTGGTTCCACAAATCTAGTCGGGCCACTTCTCTCTCTCATAGCTTTTCTCAAGTCATTACATGATGCTGTATATTGTTATCTCCGACACTACTGCTGAGCTATACTTAAACAGGTGGTTTCTAGATTATTTCAGAGGTTAGGGCTGTATGCAAAAGCAGTTACAAATTAAAAACTCTAGTAGAGAGACTAGATGCTACACTGTGTGTACAAAACCTTACAAATGGAGAAGCATTGTGCTAGGAATTCACGTGCATTTTCATCTACCCACTATGCCAGGCATGGCCAACCAGAGCTGCATGGGGCTCTTTCAGCCATTAGATGCAGCTCCTGCTCAGAGCCACGCACTGGGAATGCCATCTGCTGCTCTGCGCACGCGCCCCAGCGCTTGGCGGGAGAAGCACATGGTGGCAGCAATGGCTCCAGTGAGTCGCCAGTCTGGGGGCGCCTGGCTCTAGTGGAGCAGGAGGGCACTGAGCCACATTTTACATATTTATAGATTAAATATATAAAATATGCAGCTCTTTGCACTCTATCCAGGTGGCTCTTTGTCCTTAACAGACTGGCCACCCCTGGACTATGCAGTACAAGCAAGGCGCATGCAATCCACTACTACTGGTCCATAAAGTTAAGAAATAAGGGAATGCCTGTACTACAGGGAAGATCAACCCGGTCACCCGGCAGAGACACATGAAATTGACCTATCTGGGGGTTGACAGTCAACCCCTGTCCTCCTCCCTTACTCCCTGCAATAGCGAGGTTGATGGGAGATTTTCTCCCGTCGACCTCACCTGTCCATCTTCATAGCAGAAGTCAACTGCAGGTAAGTAGACTGTAGATAAACAATTCTAGTTAGAATCAAACTTACCTGACCTAGTATAGACCTGCCCTAAGGAGCTTACCGTAAATTAGAATGATCAAAAACCCTAAGAGAAACTCCTTCCTTTGAATAGTCCAACCACAGTGGTTCTCAGCAGGCGACACGCTTACCCCGGGGGTGCGTACAGCTCATCCACCGATTTGCCTACTTTTACAACAGCCTACGTGAAAAAGGACTAGAAGAGTCAGCACAACTTCAAATTCCAGACAATGACTTGTTGATACACTGAAATGCATTGTTTATATAGAGCAGTAAGTACAATATTTATGTCCCAATCATAATTATGTGGTACAGATGTCATTGTAAAAGTAAGCCTTTCAGTGACAGCATGCCGAGACATTTTTAAGTCTGATTTTGTAAGCAAGTAATTTAAGTGAGGGCGGGGGGGGGGGAAAAACCTGCAGATGCACAAGACAAGTCAGATTCCTGAAACACAGAGCTCTGGTCCTGAAGCGCTGAAATGCATATTCAGCGCCTCATTAGCATGCGGGCAGCCGCGGCACTTCAAAATTGACGCGGCTTGCCACCATGCGGCTTGTCCCGACAGGGCTCCTTTTCAAAAGGACCCCACCTACTTCGAAGTCCCCTTATTCCCATCTGCTCATAGGAATAAGGGGACTTCGAAGTAGGCGGGGTCCTTTCAAAAAGGACCCCCGTCGGGACGAGCCGCGTCAATTTCGAAGTGCCACGGCCACCCGCATGCTAACGAGGCGCTGAATATGCATTTCAGCGCTTCATTAGTCAACTTACATGTCAATTTACACGGCCATTTCGAAGTTTGGGGCTAGTGTAGACCCAGCCCTTGTGTTTCAACTCTGTTGCCAATGAATTTTAATTGTGTAACCTCCCAACCCCAGTTCTTGTATTATGAACAAATGAGTTTTCCTTTTTTACTTTCTCCACACCAATCATGATTTTATAGAGCTCTATGGATTACCCCCCTTTTGTCACTTCTTTTGCAAACTGAAGACTGCCAGTCTTATTTATCTTTCCTTGTATGGCACTCTTTCCATACCTTTCACCACTTTTTTTTTGCCCTTTTCTGAACCTTTTCCAATTCCAATGCAGCGAAAAGATCCGCACTGTCTTCAAGATATGGGCATACCGTGAATTTATACAGAGGCAATAAGCTATTTGCTCTCGTTATGCATGTTTTTCTTAAGGATAGCCAACATCACTGCTTTTTTGACTGACACTGAGCGGATGTTTTCAGAGAACTATGCACAATGAGTTCAAGATCTCAAGAGGTAACAGCTAATTTAGACTCCATTATCTTATACGCATAGTTGGGATAGTGTTTTCCAATATGCATTACTTAGCATTTATCAGCATTGAATTTCATCTCCTATTTTATTGTCCACTCATACAGTTTTAGAAGATCCTGCTGAAGCTCTTTGCAGTCTGCTCAGGACTTAACTATCATGAACAATTTTGCATCATTTGCAAATTTTGCAACTTTAGTACAGTCATAAGTGATCTGGAAAAAGAAGCAGAGAACAGGAATAGTACCAGTCCAGCCCTCTGGAGGACACCATTAGTAACCTCCCTCCATTCTGAAAACTGATTGTTTATTCTACAGTAAGCCCTCAAATTAAACAGGCGGTTGCACTCAAATTTTTGCACAAGTCTGGGGGGCGGGAAGGGAGATGGGAAACAGGCTTCTGGCCGGGGACCCCACAGCTGGCTCTGCCAGCCAGCACTGCCCACCCGTCTCCCAGCCATGAAGTCTCTCCGCACCCACACACCCATCTCACGTAAACACGAGATATGCACATTCAAAATGCATGTATCTTGGGGGATTACTACACATAGATATGACAGATGCCTCTCAAAATATTTCAGGAAACGTTTAAGTTTCTCAGTACTGTATCAACATTCATGGAAAGTGAATAAGTACTGTAGTCCTGTCTAATCCAATTTCACGTTGGAATGTGAGCAACCATTCACCTGAAAACATTTATACTATCTACGCTCTGCTCTAGTTACTATACAGATGAAATAGCTTCCTTGGGAGGGCTGGTTATTATGCAATTCCAACCAAAAAAGCTCCTCAAGTCGATACAGAATTGTCTCATGTTAATGAAAAACAAGCAGTCCTGTAGCACCTTAAAGGCTAACTAATTTATTTATTAGCTAATGAGCTTTTGTGGGGAAGACCCATTTCAGAGAAGAGGCTGTTCCCCACAAAAGTTCGTTACCTAATAAATGTGCGTCTATCTTTAAGGTGCTACAGGACAGCTTGTTTGTGACGCTACAGACAACCACAGCAACCCCTCTGAGTGTAGCATTAAGGGAATCTTTCCAAAACTAGGTAACAGGGTACTGCAATAATGTACTGGTAAGGGAAAAAACCCTGGAGTGGTAAGAGTAACCAAGCTCAGTGACAAATCCATGACTCACTTCCAAACGTTGTTTTGCTCTGAAACAAACAGTAAAACATTTATCAGAGGGGCAGCCAAGTTAGTTTATATCTTGTAGTTTTTGAAGAAGTCCCGTGGCACCTTATAGGCTAAACCGATGTTTTGGAGCATAAGCTTTTGTAGGCAAAGACCCAATTCTATCAGGGTCTTGTTTTCCCAATCCACCAAGGCTTGGGCCCTGCCTGCTCCTGCTGCTATGAACACATATCACTGAGGCAGAAGAGGCTGCAAAGACTTTCATTTAAGGTTTCCTTGGCAGTCATGGAATAGCCTTGTATCAGTTCGTGAATTTCTGAGAAAGATCAGGCAAAGTGCCTGAAGGAGCTCCAAGTACTTCTTTTCTTTACCTTGGGCTTTGTGACCCACCAGATCTTTTATCATTAAAGCAAAAACACCCACCGCCTATGCCCACACTTTCACGCAGTTTAGCTGTTTAGTTCGCATGCACTAATTGTGCACGCAAAGTCAGCCCTAACCTGTGTGCGTTAAACCAAAATAACTGAGTTTAATCCTCACTAATCCAGTACAGTTATTTCTCTCTCTATGCATGCTTTGGGCCACTATTGTTTTAGCATCTGACAGGGCTGAAACCCTCTCATGATAGAAGTTGGTTTGTAAAGATCCAAGAGGCTCTAATAGTTTGCAAAAAAAACACACAACACACAAAACTAAAGTTCTGAGCGAGTACCTGAATTATTTGAAGTGCTTACACCACCAAAACATACTCACTGAAAAAAATCCCACATCAGGATCATCTGCTGTCCCAATGCCCTGAAAGTTAGCTTTTTTTCCTGCAACAGCCACTGCTTACATCTCCACCTGTTTTATTTAACTATGATGCAACTTGCAGCACCACGTTAAACTTACATGCTAACTGGATGACTGTGATCCCAACATTTTTAAAAACTGAAGTGAAATTTCAGTTTCTCTTAGCTCAGTAGTAGCTGACACCAAATTATTTTACTTTCACTTCACTTTCTCTTGTAGAACTCTTAGGCTGTTTGTTAGCAAAATCCAGAGAAGCAAATAAGCCAGCCACAAGCAGAAGTGTAAAAGATAGGCTGTCCATTCCAATGTCACCATCAACGCCCTCTACTCTGCTAACATCGCTGAATCAGTCAGGAGCCCAAAGCGTGTGTGGGCGGCTGCTGAAAGCACTGCAGCAGATAGTTTAACTAGAGGGGAAAAAAAAAAAAAGCCACATTACAGGAGGGAGGATAAGGCAGTGCACACTGGCCAAATGCAGCTCTGAATATTTTTTTTTAAAAAAAGATAGAGTGTACAGAATACATGTCCCACCATCACAGATATAAATAGGAAGGAAGGCGGGCATCTTCCTGAAGAAGAGAGTGGCTGAAACCTGTTATATTAATGCAAAGCAAGGACAAACTTTTGGGATCCTGGCAAGTTGCCAGAGCAACTGACAGAGGGCAAGATTTGATCCTGGGGGGCTCTGCACAGTGAGACAGGCCTATCAGGCAGCAGCCCATGTGGACAGGTGAAGGCTACATTGTGGGATGGAACTGTGATTTGTCCCATAACGTGACAAGAATCAGGTACCTGTCAGTTAAATCTTCATCTTCCCTTCAAAAGGTTGTTGGTTTTTTTTTGTTAAAATGTAGAAGCTTTGAGCAGAACTGCCGACCTCAGAAGAATAAAAACCACAAGCTAGACCGTGAAGAATCTGGAGATTAGCCCAACAAATCATAAGATTGGCACATCAGAAGGAAACGTAATATTCATCAGCAGTTTGACTTTTTAGCTCCCCCTCTTCTCTCCTGGCTGTGTGTGTTTAATAATTTCAGGTGGAAAAAGCAACTTTAGTAGAGACAGGCTACAGCTACACCATAGAGTTATTTCACAAAATGCATTTCGAATTAGCTCCCAGTTATTTCAAATTAGCATTTCTGGACACATAGGGCTAGTTCAAAATAGTGCCGCTGGGCACCATTACGGCTTATTTCGAAATAGCGCTAGTCTGTCTCAAACACTTATTTTGAAATTGGTGCTATTCCTCCTGCAATAAAGGTCACCGATTTCAAAATAATGCACCCGCTATTCCAAAACAGCACGTTTAGTGTAGATGTTAGCAAAGTTATTTCAAAGTCACAGCTATTACCTCAAAATAACTCTGGTATAGACATAACCACACAGAGCTCTTCAGATCTGGGAAAGATGCCTCCAGCACCATGGCAAAAAAGCAAGGTGGAACTGCTAGGTTAGCAGTTGTAGTTAGCACTTGTAAGGGCCCATACGAGTTAGACAGGCCTGTTAATACCTCTGCAGTTACAGGATTAAAAAGCTTGTCAGTGGGTCACAGATTGGGGTAATAAGCCACACATCCAGGGTCTCTGTTTAGGCCATGACTTTTAGGGCCTGGCAGAGTTAATAAGCTTGGGATCTAAGATTCACGTGTGAAAGTGTTGTGCCACTTTCCTTTGGGAAGAAGGCAGATACGTCCAATCGCTGCGTCAAAAATGTTCACACTGGCTGATCGCGCGCTGCGCGCGTGTGTGTTGTTCGGGGTGGGTTCATTCAAGAGCACAGTGGTGGTCTGGTTTCACCCACACTGCTGCTCTTCAGAAATTTAGTGCTCAAGGCAGTATACCCATTTGTTGTCAGAGGCATGCAGAGTCCATTGGATTGTTCGGGACAACCATCCCAAGTCCCCCGAGGGGCTGGAATGGGACCGGGACTGTCCCAGTCCCTGCAGAACAGCCCTATAGGCACACATAGGACCTAAGGATATTGAGGGGTGAGTTGCAGGGGGGTCAGTGATCTCTCTGCAGGTTTGTATTGGTGGTTCTGGCAGAGCATGGGGACTCTGAGCTGGCGTGTCCTGGTCTGCTGGCAGCTTGCTCCCGACGAGCTTGGTGAGGTGAAGGGTTGCTTGATGGCCGGAAGTGGGGGCGGTTCATAAGATTTTTTCAGGGTGGTGTCCCCCTGGAGCATGGGTTGTAGCTGCTCGAGGATGATATCCCATAGAGGTTCCCACATGGGGTGACAGGTTACAACCAGAGGAGTGCAGTCAAAGAGGAATTTCTTTGTTGTAATAAGCCATAAATCCAGTGCTAACCCACCTTAGTACACAATCTGTAACCCACTACTCCCCTTCTCTGTCCTAAGATTATGGATGTGCTAATGGGCAACAGTTTACCTGGAACGCTCTCTTACCAGACACATCAAGTATTCAAGCTCAACTATCTGTTCCACATTGCATTTAGCGGTGACCCAAGCCTGGTGAGGAAATCCATCAGCTACATGAAAAAAAAAAAAAAAAAACACATCTTCCCACAGACACAGGGACATTCTCCTCTCCAAGTGCAAATGGATGAGCATCATACCCAATGGGCTGAAAGTGAAGCCAACCTGAAGTGGGTCCTACCCACAAAAGTTCATTACCTAATAAACAAACGTGTAAGTCTTTAAAGGTGCTATAAAGACCGATTGTTCTTTGTGAAGCTACAGACTAACACGGCTATCCCCCTCAGACTAAAATATGGTGGTGGTGGTGGTGGGGGGAAATCTTAATTAATATTTTAGAAATATACCACTTGAATGGCCTGCTGTGGAGTTGAAAGACTTGTAGTGAACACCCTAGAAACACAAGCAACTCCTCCAAGCAGCAAGCTCTCCAGTTATTTTTTAGTGGATCTCAATTTAAGGGTGTTTGGAAATAACAGATGCTGTCTGGCAGCCTGCACCCCCAATGAACGCTGGTGACTTACTAGAGCTGAAGCCACCATCGCTGGAAGAGCAGCTAGGGCTGCTGCAGTGGCGGGGGATGCTGAGGTCACCAGGGCCACTGCAGCAAGGTATCTCCTATCCTGCAAATTTGTATTTAACAGACTTTTGGCATTAACAGACACCCCTTCCCTGCCCCCGATTAGTCTGTTAAGTAAAGTTTACTGTAACGATTAATATATAGTTTGTGAAGATCTTCACATGCAAGAATGTTTTTGCACTGTCAACCAGCTTCCCGAGCCTTCCACATTTATAATTTCTTTTTAAAATAATCCATCACATTCAAAGTATCTCATATAATTTTAAGTTTTTCTCCTCTGTACCAACTTTGATCACAACCTAGATTTCTACCATGCTCAATAACGTCAATAAAGGAGTTTGGCTTTTTTAAAAAAAAAGAAACCCAGCTGTCCAAACAGCTAAGAATATGTTTTATATATTCTTCCTTCCTGCGGCCTCTCCCCTGTTCTGAGCTCAATGGCAACCCAGCCCCACTGTGCCCTCAGTCCCCAGTCCCTGCCTCTGCTTCTCCGAGGGTTCTTTGCACAAGGCTGCAACAAGGTCCTGTCTCTTCCTGCCAGGAGGACAACTCCTCTCAGCCTTCTTTGTCTCCACCCCTCCTCTGCCTCTTCCCAAGCCAGGTACTGCAGAAGGTGGGGGAAAAGCAGCAGATCTATGCACCATCCTGTCTGTACTTCAAGGGGAGGCGGGGGGGGGGGGGGGTGCGGAAAACAAAAAGAGGGCGGAGCTATGCTGAAGGGAGAGCCTACCAGCTTCTTGCAGGGCTGAAGCTTCTTGCATCATCACTGCAGAGGCTCCAAAATCCTGTCCAGTGTGATTAAAAAAATCAGCCAAGCTGGGGACACTGTTCGAGGCAGCATACACAGCGGCCACAGGAAGATGGTGAAACACTGGAATGCATTACTGAGAGAGATGGTGGAGTCTCCATCCCTAGAAGTCTAAGTCCCGGCTTGACAAGCTGTGGCTGGGATGATTTAGTTGGGGTTGATCCTGCTTTAGGCAGCGGGCTGGACTCGATGACCTCCCGAGGTCTCCTCCAGCCCTAGGATTCTACGGTGCGGTTGTAACTCTTTGGGGAAGAGAAGGAAGATGGCAGGATGTAAAGGAGAACAGTGTCTCCGCTAGAGTAAAGCTGAGGCAAGGCTGCTCATGTTGACCTAACTCTGGATGGGTTGGTCTACACCCCCTCAGTACCTGAATTGGCTTTACCTTG
The DNA here is from genome assembly GCF_033958435.1 of Carettochelys insculpta. NCBI lineage: Eukaryota > Metazoa > Chordata > Testudines > Carettochelyidae > Carettochelys > Carettochelys insculpta. The sequence continues at coordinate 71,089,201 of NC_134144.1, forward strand.
GGTTGAGTTAATGCAGAGTCTATGAGAGACGCTCTCCACTCAACCTACCTCTCTCTCCTCATTCGGGGTGGAGTTCTAGGAAGTACTGAAGAAGCAGTCTGCTGTCAGCTTGGTGGGCTCCCCCAGACCCACTACCCTGACTGGAAGGGTGCATCAATCCAAGACCCTCAGTCCTGGCTACAATGTAGATTTAGCCTTAGTGTTTACTCTACAGTTTCACTCCTGGCGAGCGTAACTTGCCTACTGTACCCATTCAGTAACCACACCTCCACAAGCGGCATAGCAACAACGTCACTGTAGCTGGGCCACACAGCTACCCACAAAGCCCCAGTTCAATGGGAGCAAGCACTCCTCATGAGGACTCAGGCCCTACCCGACAGCAGGAGGAGCAACACATAGACATGCACAAGGGACATCCTTACTGGGGGAGCTGCCTGCCTACTTAAGATGTTTCCACTACAAAACTTAAGTCAAACTATGCCCTCAGGATCCAATCCCACAAGGTGCTGAGCATTTCCGATTGTAAATGCTTCAGGGCAGCAATTGGTCTCATTTGTTGGTAAAGTGCCAGGCAAGTTTGACGCTGCAACGATAATTAATAATTAAGTGACCTCGTTGAGCTCTAGGGCAATGATTAGCCCGGAAGAATAGCTGAAGGCACAAAAGCTCTTGGACTGCATTCTCAGGAGGTGACCTTACAAGGGGCTATTGTAAATCTAAGCCTTTGAAGTCTTATCCATACTCCTCTTGCAACTACCTCAGTAAACAATGCAAACCTCACAGACAACCAGAGAGCGAGCAGCAACAGCAAAGTTAAATCACTGGAGAAGAGAGGGGAGAGCTGATCGACAGCATTCCCCAGCTTTGGGTCTCCTACAGGAAAATTAATTATCTTCAATCCAATCGGTTTGCAGCTGTCCTTAATTTCAGCTTTCAGAGTTGAGTTGTCACTTCCAGGATTAGCTCCAGAAAAAGAGGGTGGAGAAGGCCTTTTACCTGGGTCACAAACGAGACCACCCCCGCACCCGCAAAGCAAACCTTGTACACCCTACTGGACAGTTCTCCAGGAAAAAAAAAGAAGCAGTTTCTTATGGGATCAGAATGTGTAGAGTACAACTATTCCCCACCACACTGCTATGTCAGCACCACTCCTGCCTGGGATTACAGAGAGCACTTGATGCTGACCCAGAATGAGCTCTAAACAGGAGCACTAGAGCCAGGCTTTGAAAGGCCTTGAGGTGCAACCAAAAATGAGTCCCACTGTACCGAACAGAATAGACTAGCACGTTTCTTCAGATGCTTTCTCCCAGCAACCCCAATGGGAGGGCCAAGGCAACACACCAACCCCTTTTCCATTCAACCCGAAGATTCACACCTCATCTCCAAAATTCTCAGGGAGGGGGGAAGGACTTTGCGGTCTCCAGACAGCTGCAGACCATAGGGAGCGCTACAGCAGGAGACGGCCACATTAAAACTGGAGACCACAGTGTCAAACTTCAGCAGCAACACTCCAATTGACTTCACTAGGGACAAGGGGTTCTTAGATGCTGGACCCCTCTGGGCTTCTTCACCTAAAGGAGCCAACTGAGACCAGGTCTGAGCATGGTCAGAACAAATGCAAGGCTTGCTTTTTGCTAAATCCTTCCAACCCAATGACACCACTTCTCCTGTTCAGTGGAAGAGGAAAGAAAGAGGGAGAAAACAAAGCAGTTGGATCAGAGGAGAGAGACAGTTCCCCTCCAAACTGCACTATATTACAGGTTGCACCTCCACGGTCCAGCACTCTCTGGATCAGACCAGTCCCTAACATTTGACAGGCCAAGGGTATTCTGCTGCTGGCCCCCTAACCTGCTGCTGGCCTCTCTTCTGGCCACGGCCAGCCACCCTACTACTGGCCCCATCCCTGCCGTGGCAGCTGCAGCTTCCGGGGCACCTCAGAAGGGCTGAAAGCCAGGCCCACCCTGAATTCCTAGACCTCCTGCTTCCTGAGTCCTGGCCACCAGGGCTCTCTGGACTCAGAACTTACATGGTCCTGCCAGATCACAGATGTTGCTGGATGAGAGAGTCTCAGTTTAGCAGGGTGCAACCTGTACCACCATTCTTGTAAACAGACAATTTGAGAAACAAAATGGGAAGCAGAGAACAAACAGTTTTAGTTTACCCCTTCCTTCCTGGTCAGCTTCCACACCATGGTTCTCATGCAATACTTTAGTCAACCTTTTGCCTTGGATTGTAAATTCTTTACAGACATGCTTGTCCATTAGGCACACCAATAAATTGGCTGGTAATGCTTTGCACTGAAAGAATGCTTGCTTCTGAGGTCAGAGCCCCTGCATAAAGATGGGTAGGATGCCCAGACCTGTGATCTAAAAACCACACTGGGGAAGGCCAACCACAATGTAAGCCACATCTTGAAGCAGACAGAATGCCTCCTGCTTGTTTGCTGCTTAGATTAGGAATGGGGAGATGGAAGAGAAGATGGACAAACAATGAAACATCTTCCAACACAAAAAACACAAGTCAAGTCAAACCTAGAGAAACAGGAATTGAACTAACTCTCCAATTATTTCTGATTTCACACTATTTGTGCAGAAATTCCTGTCCAAAAGCTCATCTTTTTTATTCCTTGCAAAATCAAACCATACATTTCTCCCCTACACCTTGCTGGCCTGCCTCCGGACACCTTACATTCCGAGCTGCTCTCGCCACAGCTACATGTTGGACCTCTTGAGTCCGCCAATGCCTGTATTTCGACATGGATTTTAGTTACCTGGATGTCCACTTATCATGAGCATGGCCAAGTTTCCCGCAGTCACATGAAGTCTGTTGACAGCCCCCAGTCCTGTCTCTCAATGTTCGTTACAGTTAATTAGCTCTTATTTTCCCCTAACCATGTTCCACTGCTTACTGGGCTCTTAGAAGTCTTGGTCATGCTGGTAGATAAAATTGACCTTCCATGGTTTGGCAAATTCTCTCATTTGGTACCAGTCAGATGCCAAGGATGATGGACTAGAGAGGTTCAACCCGTAGTATTACTCAACTCCTGCCTTCTATCCAGCCAGCAGGAAATGCTAGAAACAAGTGAACACGTTCAGCTCAGTGGACGTGCCCAGGGGCAGCCAGCTGAAGCATCAAAAAGCCCCATTACCAGTTTGTAGCATTAATGGATCCTCCACCTGGAATTTTACAGAGGAATCTTTGGGCCCCCAAAAACGCATTCCAATCAGTTAAACACATTTTTAAATAAAAGTGAGTGAATGTTTGTGCTCGTGTAGCTAGACTGAGAGGCCTAGAAATAACACACCCCTGAAACAGCACCAGGACAACATAATTAAGGGTGAAAAACTGGGTGTCAGTCAAGCACTGGGGAAATGACCACGTGAACCACCATCAACCACCACAGGCTCAGCACTCTCACTATTTCCTTCCATCTTTCCCTGTCCAGTGCGGAGTGCCTTAGTTTCTGTAGACTAGCTCTGCACCAAGCTACTGTATCATCTACCCATTCTCTGGGAGATCTGGCTCTCATATTCGAGCTGTCCATTATGCCAAATGCCAGGGTCTTGATTTTTCATTTGTTGTTCATTCTGCAAGATTGCCCCAATAGCTGTCACTTGCGTTGTATAACCTTCTGCAGTAGGTTCTCTTTTGGCTACATCTTCCTATATAATCCCTCATTGGTGACCTTCTGTATCTGTCCTATTCTCAGGATCTTTCTACAACTCCTCTCGAACACTAAAATTCTTCTCTTCCAACCTTCGTTATCACCCATGTCTCACATCTGTACAACACGCTGCTGAATACACTTTTCCAAGACCCTCGGCTTTATTCCTAGCCTAATCGTTTTGCGTTTTCAGATCTCATCCGTCGCCTTCCAACTCACTCTTGCTTTCGCCATTATAGTTGCTATTTCCGTGTGGAATAGGGAACAGTAATATTTACAATCTAGATGAGAAACTAGATTAGAGGTTTAGAAAAGAAAGAAGCATAGATTACAGAACTTATTACATACCAGAAAATATTTAAGTGTTCAGAAACTGAAAATACCCCCAGTATCGGCCCTGAACCTTTTCCACCAACCTGCCTCACCCATGACATAGGCCAGGCTGACGTTAAGGACAAAGCTGAACTACATTATGCAACTCCAGCTATCGGAACAGATAGCATAGCTAGGGTTAAGGTGACTTCATTCAACTTACCACAGGGTCCCCCTTGTGGGAGGAGCAGGAGGTGGGGCAAGTGTCTTCTGGAGAAATTTTCCCATTGGCTCCCCTTCCTGCTCGCAACCTGGGAAGTGCTGGGACTGATGGGAGAGCAATCACTGGTCAACTTAGTGCCACTGATGCATTACTTCATACTAGACCCATTAGCAGCAGTACCTAGAGGCACCGTGAGCCCAGAGGCCCGGTGGGACAGGGGACTGGCTCTCTGGCCCCAGAAGGGGCACGGCCAAAGGCGGAAGGGGAGGGGCTTAGAGCAGTCAGCCCTGCCCCCACCCCACCCCCAGATACACACATGCTCCCCCGAACTGCCCACGGAAGGATGCACCGCATTCCATGAACTTACATAAGGGCCTGGAGCTTCAGCAGAGGCCAGAGCTCAGCCTCTTTGAAATGCTGGACTGAGGGGCCATTGTTCCCCTTTGCCCCCAGTCAGCAGGTCTGCCTGCTGAATCAGCCCCCCACAGAGATTGATCTCTGGGGTGCTGACCTACTCATAAGTGTAGGCAAACCCTAAGAGCCACCAAAGAATTCATTAGGAGCCTACTCAGCAGCTAGTAGGACGTGCATTTCCTAGAGGGCACCCACACATGCACGCAGAGGAGCGGCTTCAGCAAGCCACCCAACGTAAAATCCCACCCATGCCCCTGGGTATGTATGTATGCAGGAGGCCAGCCTGGGCCACTGGCACTAGGTTTGGACATGCAGCATGTGTAGGGTGTACTCCAGCTGGGCATTGTTCCCTCAGCGGCTGCTTAGAATCCAGCAATAGGCGACTACGTTCCTAAGCCCCATTAAGGCAGCAGATAAGGGTGTCAGTAAATGCCTGGGCTTTTTGCCTGTCCACTAGAAACCCGCCTGAGACACCAGAATCACTCTTCACATCCATCCCGGAATAATGGTCGGATGGTAACAATGAATGAGTTAGGAGGTACAATAGTTGGTATCCCATTTCCCCAACCACACAGCCAGCAACTCTGCTGCATATTGCTGCCTCAGGAAGGAAAATACCTACCAGAAATACATCAAGTGCCTTGGTAGAAAGCGGACACAAACATGCGCCAGAAGGAATGGCTTGCCTCCTTTGCATAACAGTTCTCACAAGGGGAAAGAAGATGTGCCCGGGGCTCCATTGTGAATTGGGTGCTCAATAAGAGACCATTCTTCACTCAATACAAGGCTCATATTCATCACACGGGAAACTGCTGAGCCCATAAACTCTCAGAGCTCAAGCTGGAAATCAGTGTAGGAGGGATTCTTGTTCCAAACACAGAGTCTAAAAAGGATTCAGAACAGGGACACTAAGTCTGTTTAAGCCCCCAAATATACCAGCCTAAAAAGGAAGTTAAAATCCTCCAGAGCACGTCACAGTTCAAAACAACTGCACCTGTAGTTCAGCAAGACCACCCACTTGCAGGTTTCAGCAGTGTGTCTACCTCTCTCCCCACTATCTGAGCAGGGCTTTTCCAGGCTGCAGAGTTCCCAGACTGCACTGTGAAATCACCAGCAAGCCACATGGCCTAAACAACAAGCCTCTGCACACTGGTTTCTCACCAGAAGCTATGAATGGCCTAACTGGTTACAGTGATAGTTTACCATTTGGCCTTGCTAAGCAAGTACCATTATTCTTAAGGTGCAAGCCTTACTGTAAAAATACATGCATGTTTTTTTCTTAACTTACGTGCCTGCTAATACATTTACTTCCCTCCCTTCCCCCACCTTACCCCCCCCCAAAACAAGGCCTTTGGTAGGTGATGATTCCATCAAATCCCTCCTAGGGTATTTTTCAGTGGTCACAATTTTATAACAACTTTAGGTCAGAAGAGACACAATCCTGGAAAGTTAATTATTCCTTTTACAAACTCAGACCTTTGATCATAGCCTCAAGTTGCACGTGAAGAGCAGACAACGGTTCTCTCCTTCGAGCTTAGCCTCAAAAAGTCAGATCTTTGCAAAACCAGTGAAAAAAAATTTTGCATCATCCCCCTCACCTCTAGGGATCCAACTTAGCTTTGCTCCAAAAAGTTCATTCTCGGCTAGCATGTAATTTAAAAAAATAGTCCTATGACACTCATAACACCTCCCAGAGCTTACCTTAGTCACATCTCTTGCCTTAGGAAAGTTACATACAATCCCCTCAGTAATGTGCACATTTGATATTTATAATAGTTTGGACTCCCAAGCTATTGTAACTTAATTCAAAAAGGTTCTTACAAGATATTGAAGGAAACTGGCTTTTCATTCAGAGCATCCTTTCAGAATAACCTTTCTGTACCTTTTTTAGGAGAAGTGTTTGGGTGCTGAAGCTACCTTCAGCACTTCTTAGTGCTTCTATTAATGTTTGGCTTTAAATATACACAGAGTGGTCTGGCATTCCTCCCAGCAAGCACTACCTTATATTTAATCTGTTATTGAAGGGAAATAAAGACTGATACATGCCAGGGTGATGACACAACAATCACTGCATTTGTCACTGTACATTACTATGCCACATATAACCAAGGGGAATATTGGAACTGTTGCTTAGTTCTCACTTGGCTAGTTTCTAAATTAGTGGGCAACTTTCCTCTCTGCCAGCCCTTGCCTAGGAGAAAGTCTTCACTCCCTTGTTTTGGAGGTAGGAGAAGGAGTCTTCATTCCTGCTACCTAGGCTGCCGCTGTTCTGCTGTTTTTTAAAGCAGACGGACAACATTATGGGCCCAATTCCAGGGTCAGTACGTGAATGCAATTCAGGGAGAGCCATTAGCCACAGCACTGCGCTAGTAACAATTTACATTCACTTTGCTCCTGCACATAGGCCTTCCATCTAGAACTAACTGCTAATGGTAACTCCTGGAGAACAGAGCCAGTCATAATAGAAACATTCTTCCTGAGTCAACGTCATGGCTCTGTAACAGCAATCAGTGAAAACCCAGATGAGCATGCTTGAGCTGAAAACAGCTGATCAGTGTTCCTGCATAAAATGTCCGATAATCCCTGCACATACTAGGCATTTAGCATCCAGAGAGAGACATGCGAAAACTAGCCATCGCACAGCCCCTTAACCGTTCCCCAACATCAGGAAAAAAGAGACCCAAATTCACCCCCCAGCAACAGCTTGCTGCTAGCAGATGAAGGCACACACAGAACAGTGAAATCGGAGAGAGGAAAGCACTAGGAATCCTTGCCCTAATTTTACAGGGAGTGAGTCAGGGAAGAAGGTGGTGTCATATTCTTTTAGTCCTCCACCCTGGGGGTGGGGGGGCAGGTTTAGCACCCTCCAGCTACCAAAGCACCAAGATCTGCTGGGATTGCCATGCAGCATTGCCCGCACACGCACACGCACGTTTTCCTGCTCAGTGGACAGCCAACAAGGAGCTTCAAAGAGGAACAGGCCCGATCCTGTCCCCCCACACTACCCCTCCCCCATGACCAGGCAGATCCTCCCTAGAGCACAAAGGGGGGAGGTGAAATCTTGCAGAGAGATTTCTCCACCTAGGTCCAGTACAAGGCCAGGGCTGGTCAGCCAAGAGCACAGCTGCTGCCCTCTGAGAGATGTGGTGCGTCCCTGCTCAGGGAGAGCTGCTGCACTGCGGTGCCTGGCAGAGGGTGCCAAGCTGCCGTGCCCATGGTACAAACCGGGTCCTAGACCATTTCTCACGCAAACATCCACGGGGCCGCATTCAGTACAAGCCCCTGACTGGGCAGGAGAGAGGGATGAGGACAGAGTGTTGCAACTCGCTGGATTTAATCCATACCCGGGAATCTCGCCGCCGCCCCCCCCCCCCCAGTGTCACAGGTCTTCCAGGCCGGGATCCCCTGGAGTCACGCGCCCCACCCACCCCCGGGGGCGCCCACCGGGCCAGCCCCCCGCCCCAGGATCCACACCCGAGAACCCTCGCCCTGCAGCCGGGCCGGGGAGCGGGGGCAAGGCGCAGCCACGCACGTTCAACGGGGCCGGGTCTGCTCCGCAGGGGCCAGCGAAGCGCGTCTCCAGCCGGCGCTGCTGCGGCTCCCGGGGCTCAGCTGCTTGTGACCCCCGCCGCCCCAGGCCATCCGCTTCCCACTGCGCGTCAATCAATGCACCCGCGCAGCTCCCCCAGCCCCCGAGAGGTCACCCCGGGCGGGCCAGCAGCAGCCACAGGGCGCTCGGTGCCTTGGGGGGGGGGGGGCGGTACAGAAATTCTTGCAGCGCCCCGGGGTGGGGGGGACGAGAGACCCACCCCATCCCCTCCTCCAGGCACTGCCACCCCCGGGGGAAAGCCGCTCCCCAGCGCGCAGGGGTCCGCGCCCGCGGAGCCGCCGCCGCCGCCGCTTCCTGCGCCCCCCGTGCGCGCCCGCGGGGCGGGCTGGGTTTACCTTCTCCTGCGCCCGGGTGAGTTTCTTCTGCACGTTGCTGGCTATTTTCCCCGCCGTGACCCCCTTGCCCAGCTCAGCCATCTTGCGTCCTTCCCGGGCGTGCGGCCGGAGCAGTGCGCGCTGCAGGCGAGCGGAGGGAATCCGGAGCCAAACAATGGCCCGAGCCTGCTGGCAGCGCCAGGCCCCAGCGTCCAGCCTTTTAAAGTCACAGCGCGCGGCTGCCGCTGCACCGACAGCTCCCTCCTCGGGCCGCGGCTGCTCGGCGCCAGGGCCTGCCGTGCACACGGCGAACGCCACGCCGGCCCGGAGCTCCTGGGAGACGAACGGTTCTGCTGAGCCGGTCCCGAGCGTTCCTGGCGAAGCCCCATCTCCTCAGCTCTGGAGCAAAAAGAAGAATCTGGGGTTGCTGTGGGTGGGGAGGAAGAAGGGGGGAAAGAGGGGAGCAGGGGAGGCCCCTGTCATTAGCCTCAGGAGTAAAGGAAGTTAAGGGGCAGAGCTGTCATTCCTCCCCCTAACAAAGGTGGGGGAATTGCCCTTGTACAGCAGGGGGTCAGCAACCTTTCCAGGGCCCAAATGTGACCTTTTGACCTCTATGGGTGGGCCAAGTGCCAGTGACACCTTTTAAAGGTACTGATAGTCCTAGCATCAGACACAACAAGAAGTCCAGTGTCACCTTGTAGACTAACAAATATTTTGGAGCACAAGCTTTCATGGGCAAAGACCCGCTTCATCAGATGCATCTTTGACCATGGAAGCTTATGCTCCAAAATATGTTAGTCTATGCAGTGCCACAGGTCTTCTTGTTGTTTTAATTGTCCTACTTACAGCAGCTTCATTCCTAAATCAATGCAGATGCAGAGCTTTACTGGTTAGGTGGTGGTTTGTAGCATTAACTGGTCTTTGGTTAATCCACAGGTGGTGCAGCTTTGAGCAAGTTCCAGGCTGCATGGGGGAGGAGGGACGGGGCCACTTACTCCTCAGAAGGCAAGATCTAGAGGTCAGCCAATGGCATTAATAGGCAGTAAATTTAAAACAAATTTAAGGAAGTATTTCTTCACACAAGGCACAGGCAAGCTGAGGAACTCACTGCCAGGGATGCTGTGAAGACCAAAACTATAATGGGCTCAAAAGAGAGCTAGATAGATTCGTGGAGATTAGTTCAATCAATGGATATTCGCTGCAATGGGCAGGGATGGTGTCCCTAGCTTCTGCATGCTAGCACGAGCAAGAGGGAAGGGCTCGCCTGTTCTGCTCATTCTCTCTGGGGCACCTGGTATTGGCCACTCTGGGAGAACACGGTACTGGACTAGATGGACCAAGGGTCTGACAAAGTATGGCTGGTCTTATGTCTTCGGGCAACGGTGATATCTGCATGTCCACCATTTCATCCCAACACTGTTACTGTTATTGATATTGTTTCCTGTTTATTTTATTGCAGTGCTGCTGTGGGCCAGGACGCCAATGTGCTAGGTGCTGTACAAACACAGAACAAGACAGTCTTTCTCCCCAAAGCTTACCATCCACGTGCAAGACAAGAGCCAGCAGATGGATACAGACAGACAGAGGGGTGCATATAAGGAAACAACATTAGCATGCCAGGCACAAGTCTCAGCCCCCGCAACCACCTTACCACTCTCAAATTTAGCATCCATAAGTATGTGAGATATTAGCAGAAAACATATAGATGATGGGGCAGAGGGAGGGGTCCTATTCCAAAAAGCTTACACGGTCTGATTAATAAGCAGGACTGACAAGCAACCCAGGGCAGGGAAAGGGAGGGCTAAAGGTATGAATTACAGAAATAAGCTAGCATATTTCACCCAGTTAGGAACATGTATATGCATCGACCATGGTAGTGCTGACACTGCATCTAGACCGTTCACTGGCTGTGTTTTTAACTGAGGGGTAGCCACGCTCTGTTTTATAGACAGCGTTGCAGTCTCAGGGCTTAGCTACACTTCCAGTGGTGTCGCGCTTCATGTAGGTGCTACTTACACCAGGTGTGGCCAACGAGGTAGAGACAAAGAGCCAAAACAGCTGTGGATAGCATGCAAAGAGCCAAGTATTATATATTTATTTTAATCTAGATAGATAAAAATAAATATATAATAGATGGCTCAATGCCCTCCCTTCCCTCAGAGCGTGGCACCCCCAGCTCCTTCCCTGCTCTAATGCAGTGCATGGAGCCACTGCCACTGCAGCCATGTGCTTCTCCTTCCAGGTGCTGGGGCATGTGCACAAAGTGGCGGTGAGTAGTTGGGCAATTAAGTCAAGACAAATTCAAATGAGGCACTTTTTTTTTTTTTTAAATCAATGAGGGTGATTAATCAGAACAAAGTGCCCAGGGAAATAGGGGATTCCCCACTTCTGGAATCTTCAGACCAAGACTGGATGTCTTCTGGAAGAGATTCACTTGTCCAGCACAAGTTGCTGGGCTCAACAGAGATGAAATTGGATAGAGTTCTCTGGCCTGTACTATGCAAACTATTAGAGCCCCGTGTAGATACAAAATTTGTATCCATATCTGCAAAAATGAGCCATGGATATCCGCATCCGTATCCACAGGTGCAGCTATCTGTGGATATCTGCACATTTGCAGGGTTCTGGATGTAAAATTTGTATCCACATCCATATCTCCAAAAAATGAGCCATGGATATCACATCCACAAATGCAGATACCTGCAGATACGAAGTGGATATCTGTGGATATTCAGGGCTCTACATCAGACAAGATGAGCTCACAGCCCCTTAAAAATCTACAAAGGTTAGCATGGTGTATCACAAACCTTTTATCATCATTGTCTTCTTTGGTTATTTCTTTTAGTGTACTTATCTGGTTACCATTAGCTAATAGGCTAACCTAAGTTATGAGTCTAGGATACCAGCCCTTTCAGGCTATAGTTAGCCAGCCTACAGTCTGTGATAACTAAAGGGGTGGAGACAATCAAAATCATTGACAGGGCCCCATGCAATGGCTGTAGACAGCGGAACAGAAGATTGTTCCTGGCTGTATTCGACTAGAGAATTCCCAGGAGCAGAAGTCAAAAGATTTGAAAAGGACTCTTGTCCTACTGGAACCCAGCTCCCGAGCCCCTGGGCTTCCTAGCAATACTTGGGTCTGGTGGAGGTAGAGAGGAGGAGGGAGAGAACATCACAGTTATTTATATAATACAGCACCAGTTTAACTAGGGGTTGGGAAGATGGAAATATTCTACATGATCTCAGGAAAAAAAGCTGAGCTTTGGCCTTGCTCTTAGTTATTATTGCTTCTGGTATCAAAGAGAGAGTGCACAACCTTTGTCTGGCCCCTCAGAGCTTAGCAAGACGTGGCCCTGATCTGAAGAATTCACCCTCACCCTTAGCTAAACAAAGAACAAAATGAGAACTAGCCCAGGAGGAGGGCAGTACAAGTAGTAATGTAAATCAGCTCTATCAGTTAATCAGTTCAGCAGTAAAACAAACTGTCTTGGACTTCCACCCACTCGTGCTTTGAGTCTTCTCAAAATGCACTTCTGTCTTAGTGCTTACCTCATATGACTTAAACCTTTGTACTTCCAGGTCATCTACAAGTCTCCTCTACTCCACTCTGTCTCCAGACAAAAGTTGTAGATGATTCCAGGAGTACCCCCGTTGTTGTCCTTCAATCACAGGAGATCATCTCCACGTTGTCTGAGGTCTTCCCTTTTGCGTTTTCCTTGTGGGTTCCATGTGAGAGCTTGATCAACGGTGCAGGATGATGGTTTTCTGAGAGTGCAGCCTAGCCAGCCCCACCTTCTTCTCTTCATCTGAGCATCAAGTGGTTCTTGTCCTGCTCTGTGCCAAAGCTCACCGTTCGTGACCAAGTCTTGCCTTTTGCTGAAAAGGATGTACCTCGGGCATCTGTTTATGAATGTCTTTGTAGCTTGTGATTTGAAGAGTTTTTAGTACACCAGGTCTCACTTCCATACAAAAGCACACACTTCACCTTTGTGTTGAAGATCCGCAGTTTCATCTTCACAGATATTATCTGTGAACTCATATAGGACGAAGAGTCTTGAATGCAGCTGTTGCTTTCCCTATCCTAGCAACGATATCCTTGTCTGTTCCTTCATCTGTCTGTAATACTCCCCAAGTAGGAGACCTGCTCTACATCTTCCAGGTCATCCCTCCCCAGGGTGATGGTGGTGTTGTTGGACTGGTTGATCCTCATTTTCTTGGTCTTTCTCTTGCTTACCTCATACAGCTATTAATTTAAAAAAAAATCACAATAAGTAAAAATGAGCAATTAACCAGACCAATACTGAAATCCTCTACTCAATCTCTTGCTTTCGGTTGTATTCCACCTCTCCTCCTTGATCTATATGTTTCCTGTTTGAGGTCTCATCTTCAAAGCCCTAAGGAGCATGGTCCAATGAGAGGACTCACAGTGGCAAACGTTACACTGAATAGTAAGGGTCTGCAGGACTGTACCTTTAAATGCATTCCCTTATTTGGCTCTCAAGTAACTAGCATGCACCTGGTGCTTTTTAGATAATGATAATGTGACTGGCATGGACCCCAGTAGGACCTTTTAAAAAGATACTTAAAGCCCTGGCTGGTGAGTGCAGGAGAATTAACCTTTGCAGATGTGCTTGGGTCATGCTTCCCCCAAAAGCAGAGAGATGTGGCAGGTGAGGTAATATCTTTTATTGGACCAACAGAGGCGTCCTGACCATAGGATGAGATGGAATGACCGCCCCAGTCCCTGTGCTTTTGGGTGCCCAGCTCTTCTATGGATGGTAGGGTTACCTGGGGCCGGGGCCAGGGGATTACCTGGGGCTGGGATTGTGTGCCCTGGCAGTAGCAGCAGCAGAGCTCACCTCCCTGCCCCCTCCCGCCCTCACCGCCCAAGCAGAAGCAGAAAGCACAACAGAGTGGAGCAGGATGTTGCTCCCGCTGCCCACATAGTGAGTGTGGGAGAGACCCCCTGCTCCTATCGCCACCACGTGCAACCCTGCCCCAGGTAACTCCCCAGCAAAGGGTCTGGGGAAGGGGATAAGAGAGCAGGGTGGGAGTGGAGTTGGGGCCTGGGAGCGGGGTTGTACCAGCTTCCCCCTCCATCGCCCTCAGGCTGGCCCTGTGGACCAACTTCTCTTAGCAAGAGAGACAAGCTTTCTGCATGGAGCTTTCCCGCAGGTCTGAGACATGGACTCTTAAGAGTCACTGCTAAATGCCAGGTGGAACAGACTCCTTTGCATCAGCAGTTCACTTGTTTTCAAGGTGAAGTGGGCTGTTAACATCTCTCCAGTCACTGGGGAGGGCCAGAGGGAGGTGGGATGGGCTGTGATAGTTACAGCCTCATTGCATACACCAGGCAGTAACAGTTTTAAAGAATGTGGTAGATCTCACACAGTTTTCTCTTCAGTACTTTGGAGTACCTGGCTCTTAATTTCAGCCATTAAAACTGTCCAGGTTTGTATACAGAGATATGTAAGTCTTACAGCCAGAAAGGACCATGAACCACCAAGTATGTCCTGCATGATACAGACCAGAGAATTTTCCCCAATTGCTCATGTATTGAGGCCAATACCTTGACTTAAACCTTTGTAGTCCAGGTGGAGTGTTGGTCATTTACAAGTCTCCGCCACTTGATTCTGTCTCAGGATAAAGCTTTTAGCTGACGCCAGAAAAAACCCCAGTTGTTGTCCTTCAATTTCAATAGATCTCCACGTTGTCTGAGGTCTTCCTCTTTTGCATTTTCCTTGCAGGTTTCATTGGAGAGCTTGACAAACTATGATGGATGATGGTTTTCTGAGAGTGTGGCCTAGCCATCCTCACTTTCTTCTCTTGATTCAAACGTCAAGTGGTTCTTGTCCTGCTCTGTGCCAAAACTCCTCATTTGTGACCAAGTCTTGCTATTTGAGCCAAAGGATGTAGATCAGGCATCTGTTCGTGAATGTCTGTAGCTTCTGATTTGAAGACTTTTAGTACATCAGGTCTCACATCCATATAAGAGCACACGCATCTCATTTGCATTGAAGATCCACAGTTTCGTCTTCGCAGATATTATTTATGGACTAAAACAAATCTTCCAGAAAGACAGCCAGTTTCCTGAACAAGCTGGGGAATCTACTACTTCCCTGGTAGTTTGTTCCTCAGGATTAAATATTAGTGCCTTATTTTTGGGTTGAATGCAGTTGGCTTTGATTTCCAGGCATTGGTTCATGTTTCACTTTTGTCTGCTAGATTACAGCCATTTAGTACCCAGTATTTTCTCAAGGTAGAGGTAGTTATACAGGGTAATAAATCCCCTCTTGCTGATAAGCTATATTAAATGACTCCAGACTCTCGCTATACCGCTTTTTTTTAAGACCTTTGTTCATTTTTGTGGCTTTTCTTTGCATCATCTCCAAGTTTTTGACAGAATCTGGATTTAATATGACTTGTCTTTTGTTTATTCATCTTGTCGCGTCTCGCTACATGTTGCTTGAGCCATAAAAAGCAATTCCTCTCCTGTATGGGTCTATATATGCTTAAGGTAGGCTCACGCAATAGTGTCTCTGAACTTTGGATCTTCGCTGACTGAGGAGAACAACTTTGATTGGAGTGCAGTGGTGGGAGAGAGGAGTGGCCTGTTTAAGGAATAGTAACAGAGAGGGAGTTGTGCTAGTCTATATACTATCAAAACAAAAAGCAGTCAAGTAGCACTTTAAAGACTAGCAAAATAATTAACGACTTACGAGTATGTGTGTTACTGGGAAAAAAAATTTGCACCGTTATTCAAAGAGAAACAGCCGAGCTGGCTTTATATTCAAATTCGGCACATTAACACGTGGTTTAAACCGGGATGAGAATTTTCTGAATCACTATAGGGGCTTGTCTGCATACTTGGCTTAATCTAATTCTTGACTTTCCCCCCGCCACCACTCCACTCTCTGATTTGCTCACCTTGACCATTTTTTTCTGATTTGTCCTCCTTGATTACTGTTTTTGGTTCTCTGTGCCTTAAATATTGAGTCTGTTCTGGTCTGGCTATGGTCTGAAGAAGTGGGTCTGTCCCACGAAAGCTCACCTAATAAATTATTTTGCTAGTCTTTAAAGTGCTACTTGACTGCTTTTTGTTTTGACTGTTTAAGGAACATTTGTTTGTCAGACTTGTGCACCACAAGGTGAGAAACTGAGGCAAAGAACACTGCCTACTGGATTCCAGGGTGAGTGTTTTGCAGAATGTGATATGCTTGCAGGCCTGCCAGCCAGGGTGGGGAGAGGTGAAGGGAGCAGTTGCCCTGGGGCCTGTACTTTCATGGGAGTCCAGACCTGTAGCCACCATTGCTACTTCGCCAGTGGCAGTGGCCAGAGCTCCAGGCCCCTTTCAAGTGCCAGTAGCACTGCTCCACCAGTCTGTGGGGGACCCAGTGCCAGAGTCCCAGCAGTGCTAAGGACAGGGGTCTGCAACCTGCAGCTCCGGAGCCACATGCAGCTCTTTAAGGACTTCTTCATGGCTCCCAAAACTAACTGCAAAGTTTTTATTAAAAAAAAAATAAAAACACTCCTGAATATTTTTGATAAACAGTGAATGTCTAAAAGCCCAGCAATGAACAACTCGTATCCAAATAGCAGACACTATGTGATCTTGAAATGTCGGATAACTCCCCCTTTAATATGTGAAGTGCATTATGGGATATGATCCTGTATTTCTGTTTTGATTGTTTTGCTAATAAAGCCTTGATTCTGAAAAGCAAAAGGGAGCTTGCAGCATTCCTGCCGGGAAGGGCAACATGGATTTTAAGAAAGGAAACTGAAATTAAACATGAAGTAAAACTGGCATCATGAAAGTGGGCTCAGGAGTGAAGGTCAGGAAGACAGTGGTACAAACACACACGTAAAGTGTGAGGAAGTAGAATATGGAAAAAGTTTGTGAACAGCCAGCAGTGAACATGTATCATTGTGTGTGTGCGTGCGGTTCTTAAAATAAGGGTTACACAAAGTATGGTTTGAGGTTATTTCTTAAGGACCGTCTCATATTCACATGCATTGTGGCTGTTGAATTACTGAGTGTTTACCAAATTTGGGAAAAAAAAAAAAAGCTCTTCCTGCTAATTTAGTTGCTGACCCCTGGCTAAGGGCAACTTGCCTTGGCCCTGCCCCTTACGTGCTTGGCCCCACACCTGCTGGGGACACAGCCAGGCTCCTCTGCCACTTTGCCCTGGAGCACGTAGTAGCTGTTGGCCCCCCGTGTGCTTGCAAATGACCTTTGTGGCACTCTCTCTATTATTAAGTTTTCTTTGCCATTCACTGACTCAGGGCTTGCAGGAGGGGAAGTGTGGCCTCTTGGAAGTGCCGGGGGTTGGTGGTTAGTTTTCCCAGCTTACTGGCTTGTGCCAGTTCTGTGTTGTATTGTTAAGAAGAACCTTTCAGCCTTGGTGCTGCTGACTCCACTTGGCAGAACAGTTACAAACACTGTTCCCCCTAATTTTTTCCATTCATGGGTGGAATAAATTTTCTTCTGTGCACCAAGGCATAGGTGGATGTGCACCACCCATATAAACACACACTGCTGGCTGAAGACACTCTGATAATCAACTGGGCAGCACCTGAATCTCTCCTGGGCAATTGCCCAGGCACTCAGCTTACAATTCCCACCCAGGATTGCCCTTTATTTTTTGCTCTTCTAGAAGAGTTCTTCCTAGCACCCTATCTGCTAGTGCTTATTGAATAACTTTCCAACATTCTCACTGAAACATTTTGAGCATAAAGCAAAAACAGCAGATGGGTAAATTTTAATGGACATGACAAATAAAATGCAACCGGGCAACCACAAACACATGGGACAGGAGCATTTGTGAACTCTGACTGCAAAGATCCCAAGACAACAGCAGGCAGGAGAATGCTAGATGCTGCAGTTTGCAATTAAAGATTAGGTTTTCTAGTTAGAGCTCAGAAAATGCTGCAAAAAGCCTTATTACAACTGTATGCCAGCAGAGGTACCTGGCCTTGCTTGGGTCCTTAAAGTTATTTTGTTGTTTGGGGTTTTTTTAATTAAAAGGAAAATGTACATGTTTTATTTAAATCACGGCCTCATGTTTTATAGTGGGGCTCAGGGAAGAGAGTGGAGGGTGCAGGAGTCAAGCTCCCAGGTCTCCTGCCTGTCCTTGGAGGGGGGTTCCCCTGAGTCAGGCTTCAGCACCAGTCCCCCTAGCCCTCTGCTTGACCCCACATTGGTGGCTTGGCCAGGGAGCAGCTCCTGGCCCTCCTCCACCTGTGCTTGGGAGAGGGAGAGGAGGCCTGGTCAGGTTGTAACTCCCAGCCCACCCACCTGTGCCCAAAGAGGGAGGGCTGGTCAGGCTGCAGCTCCCAACCCCTCCTCTGGCCTGAGCTCGGGGTGTGGCACCAGGTCACTTTCCCTGCTCTGGCCTGAGCTCTAGGAGATGCGGGCGAGGCCACGATGGACCATGTTTTCCATCCTGGCCTGAGCTCCAGGGGGAGGCTTAGACCAGTCCACTAGCTCCAGGGTGAGAGGTGGGGGCTGGGCTGGGCCAGGAAGTCAGGGGGGCATTCCTGGCCCCAGCATGGGGGAGGGGGGAAATAGTTCTGGGGGTCAGGGTGGGGCTGGGCAGGCTGGGGTTCCTGGCCCCAATGTCTGGAGGGGGAGTAGTCCCCAGGGACAGATCACCAGGGGTGGGGGCACCTACCTGTCCAGCAGAGTGGAGAGCCCTGTCTCTATGTGACCACTGTGTTCCTGCTGCAGCTGATCCAGTGGTCACTCTGCAGAAGAATTGCTGTTCTCTGCAGTCACTGCCCCCCATGGTGAGCCTGAAGTAGGTCGTCCCTCTCCCTTTCCATGTTCTGGAAAATCACGGCCTATCGGTCACTTCCCACTTCCAGCCACAACCAAACCCTGATCTTGGTGTAAGTTCGGGTAAGAGGAAGCTGCATAGCAGATTTTGTGGTTGTAGCTCTCACAGTTTACAAGGAGTTCTTGAACAAATTAGCACAGACAGAAGCACTCTAAATCTATACACATAGATTACTATTTGCATCAGTGTAGTGCCTAATATGTACTGGGTTGTTGTAGTAATAGATCTTGTGTCTTGGGTTGTAGTAGTGATAGAACTCATTGTCACAGTAACTGACTTAGATCATTGGGGGTTCACCCAGCTGTTTTTGGTTGGCTCTATCTTGTAGTGTGAGATGGAGTAGATGGGAAAGCAGCTCTCTGTGGTACAGCAATTTCTTCTTAAACTCAATGACTGCAAATGAACAATATAACACCCAACAGCCCTATAAGTAACAGAGAGATAGCTGTGGTAGTCTATATTCTGTCACAACCAAAAAGCAGTCCAGTACCACTTTAAAGACCAGCAATATAATTATTAGGTGGTGAGCTTTCGTGGGACAGACCCACTTCATCAGACCATAGGCCAAACCAGAACAGGCTCAATATTTAAGGCACATAACTCTTTTACATATTTTGTTTTATCTGACTCTACTTCCCCCCCCCCATACACATCCTACTGCCCTCCTCTCTTCTCATTTGCCCACCTTGATTGACAAATCAGAAAAATTGTAATCAAGGTGAGCAACTCAGAAGAGAAGAGAAGAGGGTGGTAGGATGCGGGGGGGGAGTAAAGAGTCAGATAAAACAAAATATGTAAAAGAGTTATGTGCCTTAAATATTGAGCCTGTTCTGGTTTGGCCTATGGTCTGAAGAAGTGGGTCTGTCCCACGAAAGCTCACCACCTAATAAGTTATTTTGTTAGTCTTTAAAGTGCTACGAGACTGCTTTTTTGTTTGTCTAACAGCTCTGGGTATGGAGTGCATCATGTATAAACACATGTTCACGGGAAGTTGTGGAAAATTTGCTTGCACGCCTTTTGCATTGGCTCACCGTGAATACTCATTTGAGTTGTGCTGACACCCTGTCCAGACGAGAACTCAGACTCACACATAAGCTTTTGTGCAGAAACCAGATGTTAAATATACACATGCAAGTGCTTGTGCTGAAAGTGCTCGTGCACTTCTCCAATTAGGAAATTGGAACAATAGCTTCTGACTCAGCGTGACCACAACTACCCAGCACATCTCACACAATACCTGATGCACATGGAACTCTTGCAAAGAAATGTTCACAATGAAATGAAAAAGTTGGCTCCCAAAAGTTAATCACAAAAGCAATCTGTTAGCTAGATTTGAATAATGAGTGCATGCAAGGAAGTGCCCCTCTGCCTGCGGGACATGTAGTGAAATACCTCAGAGAAATTACTTGCTGGGAATGAGTCACTTCGCTCTGTCACCAAGGAAGTAAAGTGAAGCTCTGACGGTCCTATAAAGGAAAGAAGGAATACTACGCACATCCAATCTTCCTTACCTGTGCTGGCCATCTGAAAATGAAACATCAACTGTCCTAAAGAAATTCCTAATATACAATATCTGGGATTCTTACTTACCTGCAGGGAGGCTGACCTAATTACCAGAGCCCTGGGCAAGGTGTGGGGTGGCCCACCACTGTGCTACAGAAGGGGCAGGGCCTCAGGCAGAAGGGGCGGGGCTGGGAACAGGCAGACCTCAGCACCACCCTGGACTGCACCATAATCCCCACCACCACCACTACTGCCAGCCCTGAGCGCTGCCCAGAGCATGTCATGTGGGACTCTGTCCACCATAGCAGCCACAGTAGCATCAGTGGTGTCTGGGAGCCCCAGGCCCTTTTGTATTGCTAGATGCCAGGGCAGTTGCCCCCTTTCCTCCCTCCCCCACCCCGTGGGCTCTCTTTTTTATCATGCCAGTAATAGTAACACGCAGACTTCTAGGAAAGTTTTTTAGGCCTCAGTCCAATGCTGCTTGAAGTCAATGGACAGATTCCCATTGATTGGTCGTTCTCTTAACCGTAACCACTCCCACCATAATCCATGATAGCTTTCCAATTGTCTAAGCCCATTTCCACATTACCATGGAAGATCATCCTGATCAGGGCCGATCTTCCATGGTTTTGCTTCATGTATGCACGAAACAGTGCTTTCTGGTGCCAATGCCAACCCTGGAACTCCTCGCAAGCGGCGAGGATTAAGGAGGCTCAACAGGAGGAATGCTCCTATTGCCTTTCTTGCGTGATCAGCCATAGCAGTTGACCACTGATAAGTCAATTTTACCTACCCAATTGCATATCAGTGGTCGACTGCTATGTCTAGTATAGACATGGCCTAAGTGTTTCCCCACCATTAGAACCTGGGAAGAACTAGCATCTCTCCTCATCTACAATACAATATCCATCTCTTTGACCAGGTCTATCCGTGGCTACCAAAGAGCTAGCAAGATAGTCCCATCCCCCAAACAAATTAAGGAAGGATTAAGGAAGCTCAACAGGAGGAATGCTCCTATCGCCTTTCTTGCGTGGTCAGCCATAGCAGTTGACCACTGATAAGTCAATTTTACCTACCCAATTGCATATCAGTGGTCGACTGCTATGTCTAGTATAGACATGGCCTAAGTGTTTCCCCACCATTAGAACCTGGGAAGAACTAGCATCTCTCCTCATCTACAATACAATATCCATCTCTTTGACCAGGTCTATCCATGGCTACCAAAGAGCTAGCAAGATAGTCCCATCCCCCAAACAAATCTTTGGGGAAGAGAAGAGAAATGGGCCATTTCTTAATGAAACACAACACTTTTCTTAACTCTTCTATTGTTGCCTAGATACCAAAGCAAGGCATGCACTACATGTCCATGAAACTCTATATAATACCAAGCATTTTTCATCAGTAGATCGCAAAGCACTTTACAAGGGAGTCAGTACCATTATTCCCATTTTATAGATGGGGAAACTGAGGCAAGGTCACAGCAGACCTGGGAACAGACTCAGGCTCTCCTGAATTCCACTCCAGAGCACAATCCATTAGACCACATTATTTTTAAATAGAAGGGGCACAAGAGAAAAATAATATCTAAATTAATAATGGAAACAGCCTCCCAAATCTGTCATGAAAATGCAAAAGCAGTCCAGTAGCACTTAAAGACTAACAAAATAATTTTAGGTGATGAGACAGACCCACTTCTTCAGATCATAGCGACACCAGAACAGACTCAATATTTAAGGCACAAAGAACCAAAAATAGTAATCAAGGTTGACAAATCAAAAAATTATCATCAAGATGAGCAAATCAGAGAGCAGAGGGGGCAGGGAGTGAAGGATTAAATTAAGCAAAGTATGTAAAAGAGCACAAGAGTTGTGTATTGGCCCTTTGCCAGGATGATTGATGCTAATGAAAAAAAACAAACAATGCTTTATTCACCTATCTTAAAAATTACTTTTCCTGAATGAGTAGAATTTTGCACGGCTCAAGGGAAACAATTTTCCACATATCTTAGGGATCAGTCATCAATTAGTGACTTCTTGAAAAGGCTCACTAACTTCCCTATTCATTCTGTTTGAAACTTGGACATATGTTAGTTGGTCCCATTATCCATTTACATAATTCTTTGTTGAGAGAGTCATCTTGAGTAGGTAAATCCAAGAGAAAAAGGAACCGGAGAAGGGTTGGAAACTGAGCCTTTGTCAGGTTTTTCTGTGGTAGGTTAGGCCCAGTTTTATTGAGCATTTTTCTTAATGAGCTGGAAAGCGTTTTAACAGCCTTTTCATTAAATCTGCAGATGGTACTAAATCAGGAGTTGTTAAGGCCTAGTACAGAAGGATCTAGTGAGGTTGGAAGTATGGCCACAAAATAATACAATGAGACTCAACTTGGAAAACAATGTCGTGTGTAGGAAAAAAAAAAAGAAAAAAAAAAAAACACATTTGTGCCCAGCATCTGTTTATCATTGCTTCCTTCCAAGAGGTGAACCTGCCAGATTCCCTGTAAACCACAGTAGTCGCACTCTCAGAAACAAGCACTTGAGCGTGAAAATCTGTGCAGTTATTCCGTCTCCAACATTCCATTGTTGTGCTCAATAATTAATAACTAAATACTTAAGTCATTTAGAAAGTGGTTAAAACTGAGCTCTGATGACACGTGATCTCTGATGATGATCTGGTTGCTTCACGACCAACTTCGGAGAGGGAAGAAACAGAGTGAGCCCTTGAAGTATTGTTTGATAACTCCTTCTGGCAATCAGTACAGGACATATTTCACAGCTTGTAGAACTTAATATCTCAGCATCATCTGACTCAGTGGATCACCGAGTATAAACATCCTGCTGCATCAAATAGCTGGAAGAGACAGCACACCATTAGCTTGGCTCCAATCCTTCTTCTCCATTAGAACCCACAGAGTAGCGATGGGCAAACCCTTCCTTTTCCTCCAAGGGCCTCGCCTCTGGAGACCTGCAGGGAGATAGCCTCTACTCCCTGACTCTTCAACGTCGACATCAGACCTGTAGTGAGATACCAGGGGATCTGCCGTCCTCAATAGGCCCATGACAGTAAAGCTGTTGCCAATCAGAGCGGATAATCTAAATGATCTGGCATCTCTTCTGGCCTTAAACCAGGGATGGGGAACCTTTCAGGTCGGGGCCCAGTGACCCCTAGACAAATCTGTCAGAGGCCACACAAGTGAGAAGAAAAAAAATCCCTCACTGATGTGACCCTTGACTGTGGCGGGGGGGGGGAGGGCAGAGCTATGGGGTCTGGGCAGAAGGGAGGGTGCAAGAGTGGGCTGGAGTGGAGTGCAGGAGGGGGAGGGGTGCAGGAGAGTTTGGGGTGTGAGGTCTGGACAGGAGGGGGCAGGAGCAAGGTGTGGGTGGGGAGTCTGGGAGGGAAGGGGTGCAGGAGAGAGGTGGTAGTGTGGGTTGAGTGGGAGGCTGGGTTTAGGGTGTGAGATCTGGAAAGGAGGGGTCAGGGTGGGGTTCAGGGGGTGGAAGGTTTGGGGGGAGGCATCGGGGGGGAGGGAGCAGGGTGGGGGTGAGAGAACTGGGAGGGAGGAAGAGGATGAGCACAGGAGTGGTCAAGGGGCATGGGCTCTGGGTGCTGAGGGAGCACTTACCTGCTCACCCTCAGATGCACATGGCTCTGTACCCCACTCTGCTGCTCTGATTGGCCAGAATTCCAGCCAATCAGAGCAGCGATATGAAGTCTCCCTGTAGTTGCTGCTGGGGCCGCTCCTGCTCCCGCTTCTCTTCCCCCAGCAGGAGAAAGAGCAGCCAGCAGCAGCGGAGCCTGGAGCCATTTCCTGCCCTCCTGCCCCCCCACCCCCGCAGGGCCTTCAGTCTGGATCCAGCCCCACTGATCCAACCCATGAGGCTCAGGTGCGATGCTACTGAATCTCGGCTCTCAGATGTGCGGGTGTGTCCACGCACATGTGCAGATGGGGTTAGTGATGCCATGTTTTAGCTCAGATCAGAAAGGTAATGGAAATTCCTTCCAAAAGTCTGAGATTCTAATGAGGCATCTGACTAAGAGCACATAATTCTCCTCAGGAATGCCGCCGGCCAAGGAATAATCTCGGGAGAGATGGGGGCCAACGAGCTATTGTGCAATGCTACCTCCTTCCCCGCCAAACGGGATCAGAAAGGAATGGCTAAAGTAAACCCCAGGGGGAAGCAGACACCCTTGTTGCCTGAAAGAAATAACCTTCCAAGGCTGAGAGGAAGGACAAGGCTCCATATGGCCGATCCATACTGGGTATCGTTGAGGAAAAATGCACTGTCTGAAGAGATCATTGTACTCCCGGTGGAACCCATAACAAGTACAGGAGCCTATTTAAAATGGGGGGGGACCTTTTGTGGGCTCGGGTCACTGACATACCGTTAAAAAAAATCATTTGGGGGCCACATGTAAGTGAAATGCAAAAAAAACCACCCCACCCCACCCTTGCAGATGTAACCCCCCCCATTGGAGGCTAGTTGATTTTGTGGGGTTTCCTAGGCTCTGAGATGGAGCCAGAGATGAGAGGTCTAGTGCATGGGAGGAGGCTGCAGGGGAATGGGGTGGAGGGGAAGTGGGGTGCAGGTGTGAGCTTAGGGTGCAGGGTCTGAGCAGGAGGTAGGGTGCAGGAGCAGGCTGGAGGCAGGGTTAGGGAGGTGGAAGAATGGGCTGGGGTGGAGTCTGGAACAGGAGGGTGCAGCAAATCGGTGGGGGTGAGGGATCTGGTTAGCCCACAGTGGCACTTCCTGCTGCCTGGCAGAGCCTGAAGACTGGATTGGGCTCCTGCCTGCATCGAGCCTACAAGGCTCCCCCTCCCATTACAGCAGCACAAGCTGGCTGGCACTGGTGCTCCAGCTAGGACATCCCCATGTGGCCGGAGCGCCGGCGCCAGCTTGCGCTGCTGTGTGTGTGTTGGGGTGGGGAGGGGCTGAGCTTCACAGGCCAGATCTGGTCTGTGGGCTGTAGGTTTCGCACCCCTGGTTTAACATAAACAGGAGTCAGAATTTAATTTGGTTTTCGCATTTAACATATGATAGTGACCCTGTTTATTTGTTTCCCAGATGTTGGTCTGATCAAGTTAGATCCATCCCTGGAGTAATGTAAGATAATGGAGTTAAACCAGAGATGAATTTGGCCCATTCTCCTTCAGCTTTATGGTTAGAGACAGACCTGATCAAGACTCCAGCTGTGAACGCCCACTAGCCTTACAAAGTCTGAACTTCAGACACAGGCCAAATCTAAAACCATCTCTAGTAGTGACCTTTCAGTCTATGTTGGGGCTGGTTTTAAACTTCATGACTAATTTTTAGATCTGGGAGAATAATTCATTGAGAATAATATTCATGATTCATTAGATATTGATAACCATCTCAATCTGACAATCTCAAACTTTAAAAAACAATTACACACACACACTCCTGAAACCAGAATTCATTGTTCAGTGAAAGAATACAGGTATCTCAGTACTATTATATATTAAACTTAATTACCACAGGGAATGTAGCTTCTCCAAGTGTGCGACGCATAGAATCCTAGGCCTGGAAGGGACCTTAGGAGGTGGTCTAGTCCAGCCCCCTGCCTAAAGCCTGAATGTTCGCAACCACTACCAATTTTTTCTTTTAAATCCAAGACTTTTACGCTGACTTTTGGCACCAGAGAGTATTTTTTATTCCCACAGTTTAAAGCGCACGAAGTAGTGAGCTGTAATCAAATCTTTAAGCCAGAAAAGATAAATATGTGTGACTTGGGTGTGTGTCGGAGACCCCTATTTAAAAATAACATGTTTTCGAGTTTGAACTGCTTCAAAACCATATCCTGTGCCCAGGATAAACTTTGCACAAACCAGGGGGAAAAAAAAATGAGAAATGAAACAAGAGTTTGCGCAACGAAGGGAATGAAATTGCAGAATGTAGATGCTGCTCGACAGCAGTGTTTCCCAGTTTCATCTGGCCTTGGAACCCTTTCACACTCCAAAGATTTTTGTGGAACTCCATTCCCAGGCTTTACCCTCCTCAGCCCCCAAACCCGCTCCCCCTCTCCAGGCTTTACCCATCTCAGCCCTCAGACCCCAAATCCACCCCCTGTCCCCAGTCTTTACCCCCCTCATCCCGCAACATCCCCCATCCCAGGCTTAACTTCTCTCAGCTCCAAACCCACCCCTCTTATCCCCAGGATTAACCCGCCTCACCTCCAAACTGGCCCCCAGGACAAACCCATTCATGGCGCTGGCTGGGGAGCCTCTACCAGGTGGCCACATGCACCCAGTGGACGAAAGGCTGGCGTGGAAGCATTCCGCTGTCAGGGGTGAGCTGAGCCATGCCCACTGGAGGGGTGGGGCTGCTCAGGTAGTGGCGTGAGGGGCTCTCTGCAGCTCCCTGCCCAGCTGCCATGGAAATAAGGGAACTAAATTCAGTTGGTTTAATGACTGGGCCCCTCCCGCCGCCCTGCCAGTCGTTCAACCTGCTAAATGTAGTTCTACTTTTTCAGCGGCAGCAGAGCAGGAAGCCACAGAGGAATTTTCTCATGGAAAAGACAGTTACCTGTTTTGTAACCGTGTTCTATGAGAGGTGCTGCTCACGTCCATTCCAAGTTGGGTGTGCGCTGGCACATGCCCAGTTGCTGGAAGCTTTTTGCCCTAGCTGGTAGCCATAGGGTTGGTGAGGCACCCCCTGGAGTGGCGCCTGTATGGCGACCCATATATGTGCTGCCTGACGCACCTCCCGCTCAGTTCCTTCTTGAGGGCTACTCCGACAGTGGGGAAGGCAGGAGAGTTTTGGAATGGCCATGAGCAACACATCTCGACGAACACTAGTTACAAAACAGTTACCTGTCTTTTCTTCTTCAGGTGATTGCTCATGTATTCACCCAACTTGGACTGCACAAGCCGATGCCTTGGAGGCGGGGTCGGAGCCCTGAAAGGAATGCAGGACAGCCTTGCCCACCGCAGCATCCTCCTGCGCGTGCTGCGTTAAAGCGTAATGCGCTGTAAATGCATGAATTGAGGACCAGGTAGCCTCTGCTCTACCCGGAGCCAGAAGGAACGTTCACGCCCAGGGCAATGAGCAATCACTCAAAGAAGAACCATTATTTTCACTGCCTGGAACCCCAGGTTCTGCAGAACACCATTGGGGAAACACTGCTATACAGACTTGAGTCTAGCCAGGCACTTAACTACATGCTAAATTTGAACAGGTCAGCAGTCCCAATGACTTGAGACTACTCATGAGCTTACCATTACGCACAGGCTTGTGTTTTGCTGGACTGGCACCTCCAGGGACATCATCAGCTTGAAATCTATTAAGCTAAAAACAAATGGGTTGAGGTGCCCCTGCTAGCATTTGTGGTTTTGCCATCACATTTGGCAGTTTTTGAATTGTTTTTCTTCCCCTTGTGGTTTGTGTGACTGATTCATACAAACACAAGGGGAAACTAGCTAATCATAAATCAGCTTTGTCTATTCCCCTTGACCCAGTATAACAAGATGAAGCCTTAGTCACATGAGTAGTCCCACTGACTTCAATGGGACTAAGTGTGAGTAAAGTTACTCTTATGTGTATTTGCAGTTTCAGACCAGTGTTTCCTGTAAGCAAAGAGCTTGGGCAGCTGCCCAGGAGAGATTTGGGTGCTGCCAGCTGATTAACAGATTGCTCACAGCTGCCAACATGTTTCTATTGGTGGTGCACATCAACACATGCCTTGGTGTATATAACAAAATTTATTCCACCCATGAATGGAAGAAATAGAGGGAACACTGTTTCAGACCCTCATATAAGGCAGTTATGACTCTACCCATATACAGAATGTTGTCAAATAGAGAAAAAGATCTTTTTCCTTTCCAATCAGTTTTAGTGTTTTTAAACATTTCTTATAATAACAGTAAGCAAAACATTCTTCAAGAAGTGTTATTTTAAATTGATGGCGTCTCTTTCCATTTTTAGAGATCTTTTTGTTTTAAACAAGAAAACATACAAAAAGGAACCAACTTTTTAAAGCTTGTTCTATCTACCCTGAGACAATCCATGATTTTAGACAAGGGAGCATTATAAAAATAGATAATTGTATTCATAGAATCCTAGGGCTGGAAGGGACCTCAGGAGGTCATCGAGTCTAGCCCCCTACTTCAAGCAGGATCAACCCCAACTAAGTTATCCCAGCCAGGACTTTGTCAAGCCAGGATTTAAAAACCTCTAGGGATGGAGGTTCCACCACCTCTCTAGGCAATACATTCCAGTGTTTCACCGTGCTCCTGGTGAAGTAGTTTTTCCTAATATTTAACCTATTCCTCTCCTTCTGTAACTTCAGACCATTGCTCCTTGTTCTGCCGTCTGTCACTACGGAGAACAGCCTCTCTCCAACCCTCTTTAGAGCTCCCCTTCAGGAAGTTGAAGGGTGCTATTAAATCACCCCTCACTCTTCTCTTCTGCAAACTAAATAAGCCCAAATCTCTCAGCCTCTCCTCATAGGTCATGTGCTCCAGCCTTCTCATCATTTTCGTTGCCCTCTGTTGAACCTGCTCGAGCACATCCACATCATTTCTATATTGGGGGGGTCCAAAACTGGACATGGTATTCCAGATGTGGCCTCACCAGCGATGAACAGAGGGAAACAACTTCTCTAGATCTGCTCAGAATGCTCCTCCTAATGCACCCAATATGCCATTCGCCTATCAGTATTCTACACTGATAGTCAGAATCATTGCAGCATATTTATTGTAACTTGTTGTACTCTGGAGGATTACTGTAGAATGTCATAGGGCTGTTTATGAGAATAGGGCCTTGCAGTAGGGCCCTGATTCAGCAAGGCAATTAGGTGCTTAATTTTTAAGTGTGCACTTGATTCCCATGTCATGATGTGTCATGTATGTATGTATATGAATGAAGCATGTGCTGAAGTGTTTTCCTCCACAGGAAAGGTATTACTAACATGCTTCAATTGGAGCATGTGTTTAAGCACTTGGCAGCCTCTGTCACAAAAAAATAAGAGGCTACTGCGGAGGCAATGCAGTGCGCAGCTGTGCTGACAGCAGGCCAGCCAAGGCGGGGCGCGGGGGGGCAAATGGGCAATTGCTTAGGGGCCTGGCATTTCAAAGGGGCATAGAGCTCTCGGCAGCTTTGAAATGCTGCAGGAGTGTCACTTCACCACTTTGTGTGGCTTCTGAGGGCTGGGGGAGGGGCCCAGCGCTGTGCTCCAGGCAGCGCTAACAATTGACTGTCCTTGGCCCCGCCACTTCCTGCCAAGGCCCCACCCCTTTCAGGGCATGGAGCTGGTCCCCCTTCCACACCTTGTCCCTGGGCCCACAGTGGTTGTGGACCTTGCTGGCTGACAGATCTTCTGTTAACAGCTTCAAGGGGCCATCCCTGGAGCACCCTACTTTATTCCTGTTACTGCAATAGCAGAAACAGAAATAACTTGTTTTGGGGGTGGGGGGAGGAAGCAGAAAAGGGAGGACAAAGTTTGTTAGCCACATGAGGGAAGATCAATAGTCATGACCCTTAAAACTTGTCCGCTGCCTTGGAACAGATAATTTATCTCGGCAGCTATTGTGTTCTGACTGCTGACACAGCAAAGGCTGAGGTAACCTGACACGAGGTGCAACGAGAGTGCTTTAAGGCCAGTTACTGCACCTTGTTCAAAGCACCATACAAACTTTCACAAACTTCATCTCCAGAACTTCCCCGAGCGGCAGGGGAACAGGGGGTGGGATTCACTGCCCTGGCGCCACCTGCTGGTCACATGAGAACTCGCTCTTCTTCAGCAGGGCGCCCTCACCTGGCTGGTGTGTCGTGTGTTATCACTTCCCATTCTAGCTCATACTCTGGCTGCCGGACCTGTATCATTCCCCGGATCGTAACATCCTCTCCAGGGCACTGCCCTCTGCTACCATCCCTTGCCCCCTTCCGGGGACTCAGCAGCCCTGCCGCCACGCACCCACCGCTGTGGCCAACTGTAGCCTCCGGCTCACCCCTCTGGTCACAGGCCAGCCACGGCTCAGCACGGCCACTCTTAAGTGTGGCTGCTACTTGTAGTACAAAGAGGAAGGGGAAGGATTCAGGGCCACCCACAACTCTGGGTCCCAGCCCAGGAACCCTCTGGGGGCAGCCTTGTCCTGCCCTCCTCCCTTAACTACCTCACTTTCCCTGGCCATTTCCCCATGAACTCTTGCACCATTCTGGCCCCTGTTAAAGGCCAGAAGTCTGACAGGTATCAAGCTCAATGCTCCCTCCTGCTCCCCTGGGCTTGCCCAGCACCGTCTGTCCAGGTGCTTCCTCTCCTGCTAGGAGCTGGTCCAGCACCTTCCCTGGCCAGGACCCAACTGCCTCTGCTCTGCTATTGATGGTGGATGGTGGAGGGGTTACTGACCGAGTGCCCCTGCCATGTCCCCTCCCTCACCCCTGCTCTGCCCTCTCCTGCCTCTTCCCCCAGAAGCTCTGTGCTGCTTCCAGTGTGTGCAGGGGCATCCCCCCGACCCCAGTGGGGCAGTGCTGGCTAGAAGTAGTGCGTTCACAGGGCATGCAAGGAGGACAAGGGTGCGTGTAGCCCCCATGGGCACCTCATACACATCCCCTATGCAAAGGAGTCTAAACAGCTCTGTCATGAAGCAGTGGAGAGGAAAAGGCTCATAGTATCTAAGTCTTTTTAGGGCCAAGGCCATACTACCCAACCCATAGTCATAGCTACCTTCTCATCTCTACATGCCTTTGGCACCCCAGACCCTGCTTAGGGAGTGCAGCAGAGCAGAGGGTGACACCCACAAGCATAGCATGCCAACGTTCTGCTGCCCCCTGCTCACACAGAGGTACCCATGCGTTGTTAGCCCTGCTCATTTCCAAAGGGATTTGCAGTCCAACGCTGGGCAAAAGTGATCGTTTGGGTAAAGCAGTCATAGAATCATAGAATACTAGGACTGGAAGGGACCTCGAGAGGCCATCGAGTCCTGTCCCCT
The DNA here is from genome assembly GCF_033958435.1 of Carettochelys insculpta. Classification (NCBI taxonomy): domain Eukaryota; kingdom Metazoa; phylum Chordata; order Testudines; family Carettochelyidae; genus Carettochelys; species Carettochelys insculpta. Next base: position 71,120,018 of record NC_134144.1, read on the forward strand.
GCCCCAATGGCAGGACCAAGTACTGTCTAAACCATCCCTAATAGACATCTATCTAACCTGTTCTTAAGAATCTCCAGTGATGGAGATTCCACAACCTCCCTTGGCAATTTATTCTGTTTGACCGCCCTGACAGGAACTTTTTCCTAATGTCCAACTTAAACCTCCTTTGCTGCAGTTTAAGCCCATTGCCTCTTGTTTTATCCTCAGAAGCCAAAAAGAACAAGTTCTCCCTCCTCTTTATGACACCCTTTTAGATACCTGAAAACCGCTATCATGTCGCCCCTCAATCTTCTCTTTTCCAAACTAAACAAGCCCAATTCTTTCAGCCTTTCCTCATAGGTCACATTCTCTAGACCTTTAATCATTCTTGTTGCACTTTTCTGGACCCTCTAATTTCTCCACATCTTTCTTGAACTGCAGTGCCCAGAACTGGACACAATACTCCAGCTGAGGCCTAACCAGCGCAGAGTAGAGCGGGAGAATGACTGCTCACCTAGGCTGAATGGGTGTGTCTATGTAAAGGAGGTCTATTCCTGAAGACTCTTCCATCATGTCATCACTAGATATCAGCAGAGAGCTCATTCACACACTGCTTATATACAGAAGAGAGTTTTGTTTTTTTTAAAACTTCTTTACCATATCTGTTTTGACTGGAAAATATATAAGCTACCCCATCTTCATGAGAAGGGTTTATAAACTCTGCTGGACTAAAGTTCATCAACTCCCCTCAGGTGCTAGAAGCAATGTCGGAACCCCAGATCTCTCTCTTATTTATCTTTCCTGAAATAATTGCACTAGCTCATACAGAGAGCAAATTACTGAAACTGATGTAGCATTCCTAGATTAAAGCAATGTCTATATTGGGAAATAAAGTTGAATTTATTAAAAAGTCAACTTTATACATTAGATTTTATACCGTCCACACGTTTATTAAGTCAACATAGTGTGTCCCCATTACCTTTGCTATGTTGAACTGCGTCACCAGTGCATTGGGGGTACCTATACTGCAGTTCCTGCACCCCTGTTGCATTCTGGGTTTCTGTGCCAGTGTGTTATGGGGGCAAAAAAATGCACCACAAGTGGGTGTGGGAGTCTGATGTCACTATTGCAGAGTGCATTGCCCTCACTCCCCACTCCTGTTGAAAACTAACTGCAAAATGCATTTTCATGCTGCTTTTCTGCAGCCTACCCCTGGCCCACACCATTACATAGCTGGGGGGCATTCCTGAGACATGTCAGTTTTTTATTTCTGCATTTTACAAGTTTCAATCTGGAGCTATGGAAAAGCTGTTTTGATATTGCTGAAATGCTTCGTTTTGACAGTGTTATTTTGATTCATTTAATTTTGACATGGCAGCCACGTAGTGGTCGTGGGGGTAGCTGGAAAGGGCAGCTGCGTGGTACAGCAGGCAGATGAAAAGCCCAGCAGCAGTGTGGTGGCGGGGTTGAGCCAAAGAGCCTGGCAGTCGCACGGTTTGGGGAGTAGCTGGAGAGCCCAGGCTTATTCATGCTTCCTGCTCACCTGGAGAGCAGCAGAGGTGAAAGTGATGGCCAGAATGGTCATGTTCGTGGCATTGTGGGATTCTTTTGGAGGCCAATAAAATCGAATTAAATAATGCTTTGTCTACTCTAGCATTAAGTCAACCTTGTAAATTCAAATTTGGTGTTACTCCTTGTGAAAAAGCTGGAGAAGAAATGTTGACCTTAGTACCCCTTAAAAATCGACCTAACGATATTTGAAGTGAAGATAGGTACATTATAAACTCGACCTAACTCCCTTAAAATTGACTTTAGACTCTAGTGTAGACTTAGCTTTAGTCAATTGTTGGAGAACAATACCACAAACATTTTTAAATGTGAATAACTGCCAAAACAGAAAACATTCATTTTTCAAATTCTCAAATTGCTAACATCCTGTCCAATTAGCCAGACTTTTTAGCATACATCCTTCTTATGCAGAAAGCCACAATGAGAAATGAGAGGGAAAATGCAAGCATAGTACCAACTTCCCCTCTAGCCAGGGGGAGGGCAGAGAGGTGCTAGGAAGAGGGGAGGAATTGGCTAGCAGGGCACACTGGGAGAAGTGGGGAGTTTGGCTGCCACTGGGTGCTAAGCACCCACTTTTTCCCCCTATGGGTGCTCCCGTCCCAACACTTCCATGGATTCAGTAGCTATGATTGTGAGCTGTAACTTTAATCATGATGTCATTGCAACAGCTGTGTAACAGAATGGGGCGGGGGTTAAGGATGGCCTGGTAAACAAGAGAAATTTGGGATTGGGACTAACCTAAGAAAGGTGGGCAAATCGGGTTAGATGGCATTGACCTGTTAAAATGTCTTAAATTCCCTGTCCTGTTATGACTCAGGCCTTGGCAAAATTATTGCAGACTTGGTCATGAATTAGGAGCTTTGGAACAGAGCAGGACAAGAACCACTTGATGTTCAAATCAAGAGAAGAAAGTGGGGATGGCTAGGCCAAACTCAGAAAACCATCATGCAGAACAGTCCGTCAAGCTCTCCAGTGGAACTCGCAAGGAAAACACAAAAGAGGAAGACCTCGGACAATGTGGAGAAGGTCTACTGAGGCTGAAGGACGACAACTGGGGTACTCCTAGAATCAGCTAGAATTTTTGACCCGAGACAGAGTGAAGTGGAGGAGACTTGTAGATGACCTATGCTCCACTTGGAGCACAAGGTGTTAAGTCAAGTTAAGTCGAATTATTTGTATAAAATGGCATATAGGATGAATGGGGGAAGGGTGTTAATATCTTTTTCTGGGCATTCCAGGGATTCAGTTAACTAAAATCTTCTTAATAGTTAACTCTTCAGACCCAACCCTAATTGTCTTGCCTGGAAGGGTTAAAAAACAGGCAATTGGTCCTAAAGAGTCTCCAGGAATGCCAGGGAAGCAGGAAGTGAGTTGTCAGGAGGCCAGAAGGACCAATGGAAGCTGAGTGTTGGCCTTTGAATTGGAAGCAGTGGCCCTCACCTCACCTGTTGTGTGGCCAGAGCAGAGCTTGGAAGGACACAAAATAAGCCAGTGAGCCAGGTATGAAGAATCCAGTGAGATCCACGCCAAGGGAAGGACTATGTCTTGAAACTACAGATGTGAGAGTAGAACAGGAAATGTGTAGTCACCTGTGATCAGGTGATTTTCTTTTATTTTAGGGTTTGGTGGACTTCTATGCTCACATTGTAACTTTCCAAATTGAATCCCAGGGAAGCAATTCTCTGTATTTGTAGCCTTTTTATTTTCAGTAGCTCTGTGATACCTAACAACCAAGTAATGTTTCACCAACCATCCATGGTAGTTGTGCGTATGGCTCAGAATCCTCTTTTAGGACACTGGTATCAGATCATGGTCTTAAAGGCAGCGAGGTTCTGTGTGCGTGTGCCTCAGACTGCAAAGCCAAACTAATAAGAAAAATTACAGTTTTCATGCTCTCTTTCCAGCAGAGGATTAGAAGAGCTTGAGGGTACCTCCCAGGAAGGAATTCCCAAATGCACATTCCCGGGCTTTCAAAGCGGTTTTTGCATTTGGGTGCTAGCAGCAATACCAATGCAAGCCCAGGGCATCTGTAACCTAAGGAAGTTTTTAAGCATAAGCATTTAGGTGTAAGGTATTTTAAAGTCTCTTGTGGCCCTACCTTCTCCACTTGAAGTCCCAGAGATGGGAGCAGCCTTGACAGCATATAAAAGTTAAATTCATTTCTGTTTAGTTTTACTAAAGCTACAAACCTTCTCTCAAAATCAAGTGTTTAATGTGAGATGCCAGTCACTGATCATAAACCAGACCTAGAATACGCTCCAACTCTGCATGGAAGATGCATCATTCCTAGTCATACGCAAGAAAGAGCTGACATTGTCTACCACTGTATCAGGTGTTTTTGATGTGTCCCTGCCAAATATAATAGACAATATGTACAAAGTCTTAGACACACTGCACTGTTTAATCCTTCATGGCCTCACATATCCAGATGTCTGGGCACTGGGATGAATGAATTTCTTCTAGATGGATCTCCATCACTGTGCTTCCTCAAACTTAATTGAAGCAAAAGAATCAGTTTCAGAATAAACCAACAAAAGATATCTTAGCTCAACAGCACCTGTTCTTAAGCAGTCCCTTACAGGCAACAAGCAGGAATCCATTATCACACCTTCTTTCTAGCCCAAGTATCAAGGGGCAAATTCTCTGAGTTGCCCAATCTAACAACTTGAACGTAAATGTTGCAGAAGTTGGTGCTTTCATAAAACTCCACTTTTAAGTCACATCCTGCCATTGGGGCAGGGGGGCTGGACTCGATGGCCTCTCGAGGTCCCTTCCAGTCCTACTATTCTATGATTCTATGTATCTATGAAAAAGCGTGGCTTTCCCTTCTGTTGGGAAAAAAAGCCAGTGTCTAGCCTTGAAGTTGCAGAGAACACCTTAATAACCCTAAAGCAAAAAAAGAGACAGGAAAAAACAGTATTGTTTTACAAACACACACATAACCCTTGGTTTTTAAACTAATCTCCTAGATTTTCAGGATCTGACACATGATCCTGTGGCCTGGACTGACCATTCTAAAATTAACTGATCACCTACAAAGAAAAGAGATAGCAGAAAAGTCTTTCCCCTGGGACATGGAGATGGTCTAATTGCAGTGGCATAAGCACCCTTTCTGCATGGGGAAGAACCCGAGTGCGCTTTGCATATCTCACAGTAGTGGCCTGCATTTCTTCTCACTTTCCTGCTGAACTTTGCAAGAAACACCTCTGGGCAAGCACCATAATCATGGTGAGCGAGGGGTTGTGGGGTCGGGGGGTAGCTGGTGGCTGTGCATACGGAAAAAAGGACCTCCAGCTGAGTCTAGAAAATTCCCTTTGCAAGAACAGAGTTCTAATTATGCTACACCTCTCCATGGGCAGGGGGTTCACATTTCCCTGATCAGAGTAAGCAAGGAAACCAGGGCACAACCACTCCAGGCTTTTAGCTTCACTCTGCTCCATATGCAGTTGACCTAGGATTTGCTTTGGTTCCTGCACACGTGACAAATGAATTGTACTGGATAGTGTCCTGCAAGGAGGGAGAGGCCAAAGCTGCACAGCCATGGAACCTGTGGCAGAAAGCGACCAAGTACCTCAGGAGAAGTTGCGACAGCTTCTCTCTGCAGGATTCTATTGAGATCACGACGAATGTCACCCTCCTGTTCGGCCATTCCAATTAGTTACACAGGGATACATGCGGCTCACAGAAACAGCCAGTTTCCTACTGCTCCCTTCCCTCAGCCCTGCACACCATAAGCCACAGCCACTCACCTTACATCTCATCCCCTGATTCCTGGGCCCCAGAAAGCAGTTGCTCACACTGGTGATGCCCAGACCCGCCAATGGTGTCAGGTTGGGGTTGGGAGGACCCGGGGGCAATTCATTGGGGCCCAGCACTTCAAACGGGCCCAGCGCTCTGGCTGCCGCTGCTGCTACAGTAGGACCTCAGGGCCCCTTTCAAGTGCTGTTCCACCACTCTGTGTGGTGTGGGGGGAGGGCCCAATGTGTTGGCTGCCCTAGGCCCCGCCCCTTCCACCCTTAGTCCTGCCCCTTTGGGAATGCAGAGCTAGGGGCCCCTCTCACCTTGCCCTGGGGCCCACAAAGGCTATTGGCCCTGCTGATTATGCCCCTCAGCAGTGGGGAACAGTTCTTGACTGCCAGACACTCAGTGACCCCAGCTCCTGGTCCTTGTCTGTCGCAACCTTTCCATCAACTACTTCATTCCCTGGGTCAGGCACTCAGTGCGCCACCTCCTTGCCCTCTGAATTAATCACAGGGCTCTTGGTAGTGAAGGTGGGGTCACTGACCAGAATAACGTCCTGCTCTGTACAGAAATGGCAGAACTTCAGTGACGCACCAGATTGTGAACAGACTCCTCTCCCCGTACACCGATCACATCCAATGGCTCTACGGCAGTCCAAGCAGGGGAGCACATGGTGCCATGGGCACCCAGAAGGCACCATGAGACCAATGCACACTGAGCCAGGCTGTAGGGGGAAGAAGTGGGGAGAGGAGTGGAAGGTTGTCTGGGTGCTCCGGCTGCACAGGACACCACAATTTGTAAGGTCAGCCCCTTATGGTCAACCTCACGCATTGCAACAAATGCCTCAACAAGCCGGTGGATGAAACCAGACAGTCACTGTCCCCTTCAGTGAATTCACACAGAAAAGCCAGACAGCCCAGCACTGGGGAAAGGGAGCGGGGAGAGAGGCATAGGGGGAACTGCCCCACAGCCCAGTGATTCAAAAAGGTCTGGGGCTTTCAGCCAGAGCCCTTTAAATCACCCCTGGACCACCACATGGCTCTGAGGGCTGCCTGGGTACCAGGGGCATGGTGCAGAGCACTCTGGGCCATGCTGAGGACTGGCTGCCCTCAGTCCCACCCCCTCCTCCCAAAGCCCCACCCCTTCCATGAGCAAGGAGCCACCCCCACATTTGCCCAGGGGCTCAGCAAATCTGTCAGCCCCCCCTGGCAGGAGGAAATGGGATTTAAATTTCACCAGACTTTCCAGGGGGGAGGGGCAGATAGTTGGGCACCTGGCTACAGGGCAGTGGAATTCAAACTGTTGACCAGAGCAGCTGATTGGGAATTGTGGGCCACTTCCTGGAGGTCAGAATCTACAGTGCATGTTTGTCTATGACAAAAGGACAGGCAAATAAAAGAGTCCCTCATGGAACTGGACGTTTCTTGAACAAAAATGGCCAATTTTCCCACCTAAAGTCACTCTGCAGTGTGAACACTCAGTTTGGTCACCAAAAGGCATTTTTACTCAACAAAACCTGCCAGTGTAGACAAAGCCCTACATAACCAGCCTCACCAGTGAAAGAGGACATGATTAGTGTTACAAAGATTTTTGGTCAAAACACTTTTTCAGTATCTCCTCTCCCACTCCCTGTGGCAGGATCTCCTGCCCCACCTTGCTCCCAAGGGCTCCTGAGTCACCCTCAGGGCTCCACAACCCAATCCAGCCCCAGCAGCTTAGTACCAGTATATGGAGCCTCCCAGCTCAGTCATGCCTCAGCTACCTAGGTCCTTCCTGCCTTAGGCTCACAGGGAAGTGGGGGTACAGGAGCGTGGGCCCACCCACTCCACCAAGCTCCAGCACAGGGCCCTGTTGGTGGTGGGTGTGGGACCCCAGGCCCCAGCTCAGCAGGGATCCCCACTGCAACACACTGAGCTCCCTGGTAACCTTCCTGGTTCCCCCACCCTGAGCTACTTCCTACCCTGTTCCCAGTGTGGTCCATCATCTCTGCTCTGGCCATGCCTCCTCCAGACGCTCCTCTGGTGGGAGCTGCCACCGCTGCTCTTTGGGCCACTATTGCCGCTCCTCAGGTGGCAGTGGCTCCCAGGCCTCTGCAGGAGCTCCTTCCACCCTGCTGGCCAGCCCCAGCTGCTAGGCTTCCCCAGCCTTTATACCTGGGCTACAGCTAGAGCATGCCCAGCAGGGCCTTGGGGGCGGGGCCCTTTCTGTCCAATAGGCATGGTTCTCACCCCCCTCCCCACCCCCACGGCTCAGTGTGGGGTTGGTACATCCTGTCGCACTCCCGCCACAAAAAAGCAGCCTATTTGGCAACATCAACATTTTGGCATTCATGTTGATTTTGCTGAATTGAGTATTTGGAAAAAAATATCATCTCAGCATTTGCAACACAACAGAATGATTTTCTAGTTCAAGATGACCTTTCTGTTCTTTAGTTTTATTCTTTTATTTATTTATGTTCACATTGGAAAAACAAAAACAAAAATGTTTGTTTTGTTCCAGACAAATGAAATGTATGAATTTTTTTATTTAGCCTTTTGATTGTGGAAAATTTCCATAATTAGCATTTTTGTCTAGGACAAGTGTCTGAAAAAATGTTACCATGGCTTAAGAAAGCCAACCCAGGCAGTTCCTTTCATCCTCACTGTAAGATTTTCACAACCCTCACAAGGCAGTCTGCAAATGCCTCTTAGAACAAAGTAGTATATGGGGCTGTGCAGAAATTTTAAATGACTCATTGTATATGGCATCTTTTCGTCTCAAGAGACGGTGGTTAGCACCCGCGGTGAGGATCTATGGGTAGTGTTGAGTCTGCAGCTTCTCTCATGGCTTATCCATCCAACACTGGATTTGCACAGTCGACTGCAATAACCACGTCAGTCCATTTCCAAATTCTTGAGTCTGAGAGCTTTTCCTTCTAAGATAAAGTTCTTTTGCATGGCTTGCTCTTACACTTGAGTTGTGTTCCACCCATCTGGACATCTGCAGCTTTTTGTCTGTGATCACCTGTCCATTTAAATGCATCAGTGGGGTGACTTTGGCAACATTTGGTCCGAGTGCTTTCTTCAATCTATCATACATAGTTTTCAGGTCATCCAAATCAGATGCCTTTTGAATATTCGAACATAGATCGGCCTAATACATGTTTCCCCACCTCCTGCATTCTCTCTGAAGAACAGATCTTGCATGTTGAAGCTGATCTCTTGGGTTTTCAGGTGGGTTCTTTATGTTATTCAGATGTGCCTTGTGTTTTTCTTCAAGGAAAGGCCTAAGAATGTCAGCGTTTCCATTGATCCAGTCTTTGCTGGAGAACGTACATATTCCAAAGGCAGATTTGGCACAATCATATATGCCATCTTTCAGCATGAAGCCTGTTTCATCAATGGTTGGTTGGTCTGGTTTCTGTTCCATTTCACAAGTGAGATCATAGAATCATAGAATAGTAGGACTGGAAGGGACCTCGAGAGGCCACTGAGTCCAGCCCCCTGCCCCCACGGCAGGACCAAGCACTTTCTAGAGCATCCCTGAAAACCATCTACCTAACCTCTTCTTAAATATCTCCAGTGATGGAGATTCTACCACCTCCCTTGGCAATTCGTTCCAGTGTTTGATCACCCGGACAGTTAGGAACTTTTTCCTAATGTCCAACCTGAACCTCCCCTGCTGCAATTTAAGTCCATTGCCTCTTGTTCTATCCTCAGAGGCAAGGAAGAACAAGTTCCCTCCCTCTGCCTTATGACACCCTTTTAGATACCTGAAAACTGCCATCATGTCCCCCCTCAATCTTCTCTTTTCCAAACTAAACAAGCCCAATTCTCTCAGCCTTTCTTCATAGGTCATGTTCTCTAGACCTTTGATCATTCTCATTGCTCTCCTCTGGACCCTCTCCAATTTCTCCACATCCTTCCTGAACTGCGATGCCCAGAACTGGACACAACACTCCAGCTGAGGCCTAACCAGTGCAAAGAAGAGCGGGAGAATGACTTCTCATGTCTTGTTCACAACACACCTGTTAATGCATCCTAGAATCATGTTGCTTTTTTTGCAACAGCATCACACTGTTGACTCATATTTAGCTTGTGGTCCACTATAACCCCCAGATCCCTTTCTGCTGTACTCATTCCTAGGCAGTCCTTTCCCATTCGGTATGTGTGACACTGATTGTTCCTTCCTAAGTGGAGCACTTTGCATTTGTCCTTATTAAACTTCATCCTGTTTACCTCAGCCCATTTCTCCAGTTTATCCAGATCCTTTTGAATTATGACCCTATCCTCCAAAGAACTTGCAACCCCTCCCAGCTTGGTATCATCTGCAAACTTAATAAGTGTACTTTCTATGTCAATATCTAAAATTGTTAATGAAGATATTGAACAGAACCAGTCCTAAAACGGACCCCTGTGGAACCCTGTGGAACCCCACTAGTCATCTGCAAAGACAGAGCATTTCAGCGCATCTCTGGTACTGAGGGTATTGATCTTTGGCTTACTGGATTCCTTTGTCAGATAGAGTTTCTTTGGAACGATTTTCACTATGCTGATGATCAAGGAGTGATCAGTGTCACAATCTGCGCTGTAGTATGTGTGTGTATATTTGACAGCATTGAGATGTTTCCTGCATAGCAGTCCAAGGCCAAGTTGATGCCAGTGACTGGATCTAGGGTGGCGCCACAAACCTTGTGACACTTTCAAATTAAAGAAAGTATTAATGACGCAGAGCTGATTCTGAGAGCTGAATTCGAGAAGCCTTTGACCATTTTCATTCATTTTCCCAACTTCGTGATGACCAAGGCTGACAGGCCAGGACTGATAGTTGCGTCCAACTCTTGCATTGAAGTCACCAAGGATGTACAGTTGCTCACCAGTTGGAAAGGAGTCGATAACTTTCTGAAGATTGTAATAAAAATGGTCATTGTCTTTTGTGCACAACACCAATGTGAGCGGATAAATACTGATGATGTTAACATATCCTCAGTTAGTGCAGAGCTTCAAGGATATAATGTGTTCCAATTCAGCTATAGGTGTACTGATAGATTTCAGCAGATGGTTCTGAACAGTAAAGCCAACTCCACAGAGGTGGTGTTCCTCTGAACTCAAGCCCTTTCAGAAGAAAGTATAGTTGGCTTCCTTCACTGACCCAGCATCTGCCAGCCGGGTTTCCTGGAGAGCAGTGATGTCAATGATCAGTTTGTGTAGCTGTTGATCGATGACTGCTGTTTTGTGTATTGAGTTAGGTCATGGGCAGATTTAAGTCCCAGATACATGGTACACACATTCTAGCTACCGAGCCAGAGGCAAGCTGATTATTTTGTTGTATGGGGGGTACACCATTTACATCTACTTTTCAATTTCTGGTCTATCCCCATGCACCCCATGAGGAAGGCAGATGTGGCGGGTCAGCACCTTATTGATCGGGGGCTGCCTGGCTTGAGATGGGCGGTAGCTGACCAGTGGAGTGTGATGACCCCTCCCACCGATGAAAGCAACCCATGGCGTCCTCCTCTTCGCCAGTTGAGAAGGGCTTATAACCCGTACCTGCCACTTCCCATGTTGTTTCCATGCAATCAATAAGGATGGAGTGTCCTCTCCACTTGGCACCCTCTTACATGCTGCATTGCCTGGGCTATTGTTTGGAGCAAGTCTGTTGCCCAAGCGGCACTGTCCCCCTCTAGGTTGCCCCAGTTGAATCCAAAGGAAAGACATAAGTCAAAAATGTTTGGAACTGAGGCGACTGCAAGGAAATGCCAGAAAGCACGTTTGATGAATCCTCCCTGCTAACTGTGTTAGGGTCGCCACTCTGGATTTTCTGTCTCGGTTTACTCCCATAGCCTTTGGATCTACTGAACCTACCCACAAGGCAGTGGAGAATTTTCTGATAGGGTTGTCTTCCCTGGGGTGACATAAGAAGTCACACTCCCTTGGATGTCGGTGAACAAATCATAGTTCATATGCCATTTGGATTATCCAAAATAATCCAGGGACCCAAATATCCCAGATCCTCATCTCATGCAGGATGAGGGGGCAGTACCCTTATTTGATGGAAGGCTGCATGCTCCAGTGGAGGAGGCGGTGGCAGCTCCTCTGGGCTGCACCAGCGATACCTGGGGAAGGAGGTGTTTGCAGGGAGTGCCGGGCTGGGGGTGGTTCGGGTACTGGGCTGGGTGGGTGCTGGGAGCGGGCCAGGACAGGCCAGGCCAGGGGGTCCAAGGTAAGCCGCAGGCCATAACCAGAGGTGCCTGACAGCATGGTTAGAGCTCTGAATTTAAGATAAAATCACCCCAACCTAAGATGATCTTGTGCCTGATCTGGTGGAATTCCCTCAACCCATTTTTAGATATTCTGGCTTTAGAGATTTGTAAGGCAACGCTCTATGATAGGGACAGATTCTGAGAGTTCAAGTTAACGTCCCACTCTGGGTCTGATCTTTCTCTCACTGAAGTGGAGTGTGTTTCACCACACAGGATTGGACCCTCTGCCAGTAACTTTAATACTGTCAGTCATTCTGCTGTCAGTGGATATTATATTCAGATCTGAATAATAATAAAAATATAATACACTACAATGAGTTCACTCATTTCAGCTTCCAGGTCAAGGTTAGCAGCAAGTATAACAAGAGAGTAGAACTGCAGGGTCTGTGAAATACTCAGCAGCTCTATGAAAGAATGAGAAACAAAACTGCACGGATGGGGATGATCTTGCACAGACATCATCAGAGTGTAGCTACGCTGCAGAACACTGAAGGTTCCACTTTACCGGGGTTTAAGTAGTCAGCGTTTAGCAAGGGAACTGACCCCATATTCCCTTTCTGTCTTCTCCTTACCACCCCACTGAATTTGATCCCCAAGATTAAATTGTTAAAAAAAGCAATAAAACCACCCACAGACTTCCAAGGATATTATTTATATAGACTCGGAGTTCATCTGAAAGTGGATCCTCTGCCCAAGGTAGTTTTAACCCCAGCAAGAGAGAGAGACATGTAGGAGTCAGTTGCAAACCCTACTAATATACAGACTCCCTCTATTCATAGCTTCATGGTGACATGGCAGTTCTAGAGGTCATGAAGTTGGTACCTACTGAAATTACATATACCTATTCTATACAGAAGCCTTTTTTGGGGTGGATGAGGGTTGAGCTTGTCATGAACATACTGCTTCCTTGGGGCTCTTTGGTTATCCCATCCATGAAATACAAGGTACACAGTCTTTCATTCTCTGTTCTATTCTACCAGCTTTTAAGGAATTTTTAAATTTTTAAACAAATTGTCATCCATTATTTGTATTTGCATAACACTCAGGAGCCACACTCATGGACTGTGATCCCACAGTGCTAGGCGCTGTATGAACAAAGAGAAGTGGTGACTTCTGCTGGTGCATCATGTGCAGTGGAACAGTGCCCTAAACGTGACTTGATAAAGCTAAGTCACAACTGCTCTGACATGTGCATTTTACATAACACAAGAACCCAGGGTCACCCAAGGAAATTTACAGGCAAAAGGTTTAAAACAAACAGTATGAAATACTTCTTCACGCAAGGCCCAATCAAACTTTGTAACTGATTGCCAGGAGACACTGTGAAGGGCAAAAGTACAATTGGGTTCAAATGCAAACTAGATAAGCTCAAGGCACATAGGTCCATCAATAGCTATTAGCCAAGAAAGGCAGGGATGAAACCACAAGCTACATGCATCCTTAACCCTCCCACTTCAAGAAGCACTGGTCAAGGACCACTTTCAGAGACAGGCTACTGGCTAGATGGGCCACAGGGCTGACCCAGTGTGGCCATTTTTATGTTATGTTTATTAGTTACAACCAAAAACCAGAAGTCCTCTACGTACACATCAGGTGGTCTGAAGAAGTGGGTCTGTCCCACGAAAGCTCACCTAATAAATTATTTTGCTAGTCTTTAAAGTGCTACTTGACTGCTTTTTGTTTTGATAGTGTATAGACTAGCACAGCTTCCTCTGTTACTGTACACATCAGGGTGTTCTTGTTTTGTTTATTTTACATACGATTTTTCTTCTTAAAGATACATTCTGTGAGGACAGTGCCACCTAGTGGTACTGTGGGACCACACAATATTATTCCTCAAAGATTACTGAAAAATAACCTATGCTATACTTTCAGAGACAAGTTACATTTTGGACAGTTGGGGATGTTCTCAGATGAAATCTATTTAAAAATATTCACACAACATGTGCATTTAAGTTATCCATTTTATTAAAAAAGAAGGGGCCAAACAACATCCCACTGGCTGGAGCACTGGTCTGAAACGGGAAACCCAGGTTCAAGTGCCTGGTCTGCTACAGACTGTGTATAACCTTTGGCAAATCATTTAGCCTCTCTGTGCCTCAGTTTCCCATCTATAAATGTAAAAAGGCTTCTCTAACTTTGGGGTCCCAGAGAAGAGACAGGGATCACAGAGGTAAAAGTACCATCCATTGAAACATTATGAAATGAGCTCCCTATGATTGAATTGGTCATAGGGTACATACACAAAGACACCCAAAGGAACAAAGCTAATATATACCAAACAAAAGATCCTTTTAGCACCCAAAAAGCCTGTGGGGTTTGCTCAGCAAGTGGGTTACCAGCAGACTGGTTGTGGTGTGAAGTAGGGTTATAAAGGTGCTGAATCTGGGGGCATATGAGGGTGGCAGCTTAAAGAGCTGTTTAAACCCAGACTGTTGAGTCCAAGGGCACAGCAGGGTCACAGCTTGGCAGTGCTGTGTAACTCAGCCTGCTGAGACCAGGGACTACTAAGGGATCAGCTGGTGAGTGCTGATTAACCAGTGTTCTCAGATGTGCTCAGGTAGTAATTGTGAGTGTGTTTGTGTTCATCTGACTCAAGAGTGGGAAGAACCCAGTCAACTTAGATTCTGCAGGGTAGCTCCATTGGGAAGGAATTGGCAGAAGGGAGAAACCAAGCTCCCGATGAGAACACAAGCAACACAAACAGCACAATGACAGAATGATCAGACCCTCTCTCCCCATAAGAGCAACCCTAATAAATGAACATACCCCAAAACACCAGGCAAATCTGGTAACATACTTCACCAGACGGGTCATACAGCATTAGGCTGGGCTGCCTAGTGTGGTGGTGGAATCTCCACCCCAGAGGTTTTTAAGTCCCGGCTTGACAAAGACCTGGCTGGGATGATTTTGTTGGGGTTGATCCTGCTTTGAGCATGGGGCTGGACTAGATGACCTCCTGAGGTCTCGTCCAACACTAATCTTCTATCATTCTATCCAGGTTGTAACATGGTGGGGAAGGGGCTGATGACTGGGGTAAGGAAATCCAGGCAGCAATCCCTAGTGAGCTGAGGGTTGAAATGACTGCCCAGCCCAGATTCAGGTGTTCTTCAGCTGATTAGCAGAGCACCCACGACCCCCCACAATAAGCAGCATGTTTCTACTGGTGGTGCACATCTGCACGTGCCTTGGTGCACATGGACAGAAAAATTAGAGGGAACACTGGGCCAAGCCCTTCCTGCTCCATTTGGTCCCATCCCAAAGCCCTGACAGTGGTGTGGCGGGTTAGCTGGGATCCTACCACATCTAACCTTCCTTGGTTGAGAGAGACCACCCGTATCACTCTGGACCACTTTCCACTTTGTCTCCTGAAGGTGAAGTCTGTACATCAGTGGGGCCTCTGAGCACTTTGACATAGGTAGTTCCCTGAGATTCTGATGCTAGCTGGCCAGCCATAGGCAACAGGTCTCCAGCCTGTTCCTTGGCATCTCTGGTTCCCGTAGTCAAGTGTTGAAGCGGGCCCTGAGGAGGCACTTCCACCAAACATCTTTGCTCCTTGGAAGTCATCCTAGAATGAGCTGCACTGCTCACTTTAACACTAAGGCAGCAGTTGGAGCATGCCCAGTATTGTCTGAGCGGCAGCCTAATGTGAGAGATGCACAACCAATCACACTGCCCTAGACTTCCTGTACGACCTTGCACGTCAGTTAGCGGATTTGTGCCTCATTTCCCCATCTATAAAATGGAAATTCCCTATGTCACAGGGGTGCTGAGGAGATAAGTACATAGAAGATTATAAGGCAACTGCATAGTAGGGCAATGTGAATCATAGGAATACCTGCAGCATTGAATTCAACAGATTGGCTATGTAATCATTTCCTTCATTATGCCTGTTTTTGAGTGATCCCTCTTTTTAATATTCCAGAACAGCATAAAAAAAGAAAACAATTAACTGTTCCACTTGTGACACACCCAGACCGACTGGCTGCTGTGCTGTAATGGCAAGCAGATATGCTGGGTTCTGGGTAAAGTCCTCTTCCCCGAGTGACTTGGGCCATGCACACCTGGGCCAATTCAGAATGTTCCACAAGCAACAGGCTATTCAGTACA
Source organism: Carettochelys insculpta (assembly GCF_033958435.1). Taxonomy (NCBI): domain Eukaryota; kingdom Metazoa; phylum Chordata; order Testudines; family Carettochelyidae; genus Carettochelys; species Carettochelys insculpta. The sequence goes on from NC_134144.1 coordinate 71,135,658, forward strand.
CCTGCAGTGCATTACGGCCTGCTGGGGCTTGTTTAAAATGTAGATCTTGCCTCCCACAGGGAGGGCAGGAGCTCAAAGTCAGAGAGGGAAGAAGTGCCCTGGCTGAGAGCTGAGGACTGTGGGGAAGCCAGATTGCTGTAGTACAGCAGGATGGACTAGCCAGGTACCAGTGGAAAAGTACAAGGAGGAAGCGGCTGGGGAAGCGTCCCAGGGTAGAATCTGCCCGACTGGGAGTAGAGGAAACCCCATCTATTGCTGCTGCTGTAGGGTTCCTGGGCCAGACCTTTGGAGTAGAGGGTGGGCCTGGGGTTCCCCCCCAGCCCTCCCCATGCCACTTCAAGGACTCCCCCTGAGAGAGAAAACCAGGACTATGGAGGGGTTTTCTCTCAAACTGTGGACAAGCCTATGATGAGGCTGGCTCAGTAGACCATGACCCTTGCCTGTGGTAAAGGGAAAGAGGCTGTGTATAGGAACACAGCGAGCCTCTGATGCAAATGCTAATCCACCAGAAGCACAGGCCCTTTGGGGCATGGCCAGAGCTTTGCCACACGCTGAATCCTTCACAACAATACCTCACTTATGCCTAATCAGAGAGACTGAGTTTTCCTAGGTTGCTCTGCTGGCTACGTATAATCCAACAAGTCACTATCATGACTATGTCCTTTCTTCAATCATCAGCAATTACTCCACCCTCACCTTTTCAAACGAGAGAGCATCCTCTGTTGCAGGTTTATTTTTTTAAATGGTCCATTAATCCTGCCCACAGCCTTAAAAGAAACCTAAGGCCCGGTCTACACTAGACCTTAAAGTCAACTGTAGATACACCATTCCAACTACATCAATTGTGTAACTAGAATCAACTTATGTAAGATCAACTTACCTGGCTGTCCTCACTGAGGATGAGTGATGGGAGAAACTCTCCTTACGCTGCATGCGGTTGAAGAGTACAGGGGTTGACTGTTAACACTGACAGTTCGATTTTGTGTGTCCCTACATTAGACCCAACCTACTCACCAGCGTTGCTGAACCATCTTCACTTGAAGGGGCCAGCCATCCTGTGACAAGCCCTCTTTACCATTTATTCAAAGTGGAATAGTGATAAATTTCATTTGGTCATCCAACTGTATAAATCCAGCAGACCATATTTAAATTGGAACAGTTAAACAAGATCTTTGAACAAGTTTAGAATGGGTGGTGGTGTAAATTTGAAAAGAGGTAAATTCGAGTTGCTAAGAAAGATTTAAGATCAAGATTACTTCAGTGTCCTTTAATTTGCCATTGCACCATTTGCAACAAATTCTTGAATTGTGATGCTTGTATATTATTCATTTTCAAACTCTTTGGGTGCTGGTATCCATGGCAGCTTCTGTATAGCTTTAGAATGCCTGCCTATTTTCTATATTGATTAACAAATAAATAACGCACTTATTTGTACTTATTCCATTAACAGTCCAACACACCAAGTTGCCATTACAGCAAAAGGTCTCCTTTCCACCTCACTCCCATAAGTTCTTTAAGACACAAAAAGACAGAAGTATTGCTCAGCAGACAATCACAAGCAGGAATAACAAATTTTTGTTTTTCTCCAATGTTAAACTATTTTTGATAGTCCTAGAAGGGTAGCTATATTAGTCCGTAGCTTCACAGTTAACAAGCAGTCCCGTAGCACCTTAGACACTTAAATTTATTATTTTGATAGTTAGAACATAAGAACGCCCATACTGTGTCAGACCAAAGGTCTGTCTAGACCAGCATCGGGCCTTCTGACAGTGGCCAATACCAGGTGCCTCAGAGGAATGAAATTAAATGGTCATCTCCTATTGCCCATTCACAGTCCTGACAGAGATGTGGATGGGTGAAGATCAATAAAATAAATTCCAATTTGAAAAATAGCCTCCCAACATGCTTTCTTGTACAGTAAGCCCTCAAAATGAGCAGTCAAGAATTAAGCACAATTCAAAATCCTACTCCACTGACCCTGGCTCAACCCCTACCTGGCCTCCCCCAGCCCCGGTTCAAACCCCCTGTGGCCCAGCTCACCACCTAAGTGTGTAGCTCTGGCTCAACCTCCCCTCACCCCACCAGCCCCAGTTCAAAACCCCATGTGTGGCTCTGGTTCACCCCTTCCCCCGCCACAGCTCCAGCTCAACTCCACCCCCACAGCCCTAACCCACCCCAGGCTTAATCCCTTCCGCCCCCCCTCCCACAGGCCCAGCCCACCGCCAGGCTTAACCCTCCCCAGCTCTGCTCCCCAGATCCCAGGACTTACCTTGCAAAAGGAGCTCCAGGTGCTCCAGCTGCTTCCCCGGCTACGGAATGTGCATTCTGCCAAGGAAAATGCTGCCTTCCCCAACTTATGTGAAATCTGAGTTTTGTGAGGGTGCATGGGAATGCAACCCTCGCATAACTCGCGGCACTACTGTATTTAATATCTACGTAACAAGTCAGAAGGTTTATGAACATCTCTGCCTAATATCACATTTTATCTAATATATTGACACTTTAATAGCTAACTATACACATGTTTACATAATTAGACATCAGAATATACAGGTTTGAGGTCTCTTACAAAATGACTTTGCTCAAGGCATGACACAGGTGTGAAGTAGAGCACTCTCTCTCATAAGAATACCTTTATAAATGTAAAACTGGTGCATGGGTGATCAGAAGCCACATACAAGAGACACTTTCCATTAGCTGTCAAAGACACTTTAACTGAAAAATACACACTTTTTAGACTGGCCCCTAGATCATCAATTGATCTAGAACCAACAAACCTTGTAGCAGTTACATATCCATCCTACAGAGGGCCGACAGTACATTACAATGAGAGCTTCTAGCTCTTACTTTTCAGAAGAGACTATTGGAATAAAAATTTTTTTTTTGAGGCTTTTTTTACTAGTAATATTTTAGGTCACAGGAAACGGAAATGTGTAAACTAATTTATTTCCATCATATCTCATTTATTTAATATATGCATTTTACTCAGCTGGAACAGTGAAACTATCTAGTTTCACGTTCTGCTTTTCGTATATTAGCACAGTAACATTGGGTTGATAATCCTGGAACATGGTGTTTAAATCTTTATTTTAAAAAAATTACTTACAAATGATTTTAATTTTACAGATATGTTTACATAAGAACAGTGATCCTAAGTCAGACTAATGGTCCATGTTGCTCAGTCTGGCTTCTGAAATGCTTCAAAGGCTATGAACCAAAACGGGCAATTATTTCTATTCACTTCGTCTTATGAAATATTTTTTAAAAGACACTAATTGTTGAGTCTAAAACTGGCAGCATTTTCCACATATTTTTACATATTTAAACTTAATTCAATAGTTTGAAACATTTTGATTAATAACATGTAAATGTTTTTTAAAACTAAATAAAGAGAGGGAAAATTCAAAAAAATACACTGAAGACAGTAAGCAGAAACTGTCAATCAACATATACAGGCAGGCTTAGAAACAGTATGTCACCACACAGATACACAGGAATGCCTGTCTTTCATGACTAAGCAGTCTAAAGAAAGCACAGGACAATATGCCACGTCTTCACTTGATGCTGTTATTTCAGTGCATCTACTGCTATCATCCAAAACGACTCCAGAGAAAAGGTGACTCCCAGTGCAAAAAGAAGTGTTTAAATTTATATTTCCATACAGTTCCACATGAACATGTGGAATCATCTATGAGAGGAATAACATCTCTTGGATATTGCTAGAAGTAGGTCAGCATCTGAGATTTTGTTGAATGCCCACAACCCAATGGAAAAGAGAACAATCATCAAATTCCAATCAATCAAATGCCAATTTCCAAGAGGAATACGCTAAAATTTCCTAAATATTTGCACTTCATTTCCTGTCAGCAAATTTGACATTGATGGAGTCTGCAGGAGTCAAAAGTCCATGAGTTTTAGCCTTGACTGGTTTAGTTTTGCGAGAAATTTTGATCTCAAAATTTTGAAGCAGCTGGAAAGAGACATAGGTTGGTATTAGCTAATAAATCCACAAACACATTTATAATTCTACAAACAGAAAACTAGAAAAATGCCTTAGCAGTTCAGCACTAGCACTAACTTTGCCGTCCATTCCAGTGAGCCTGCTTAATTTGATTTGTCTCCAGAGAAAATGAAACATGGCTCCAGCTTGACAAATATGGTCCTCTAGCACAATGAAACTATAGAATGAACTGTCTCAGGATCTAAGGACTTCTGAACATCCTCTCTAAGTGTAAGGCATGCAAGTCTGACATTGTCTCTACTGACAAACACATAGTGTATGTGTGTGTGTGTGTGCGCGCGTGCAAATAATGAAAAATATTCCAAAACAAAATGCTCCACTGTACACACTTTTTCCATTGAGCAGAGGATGCACCAGTACAACACAACAGATGTTAGTGAGATTCCTTAATGCAAATACTCATATGATAAAGTTATCAGCATGATACAAACATCTATATAGAACATAACAATAATAACAGGCTGTCATTCAGTCAAGGTGATTTTGCTGATATTAGACTACTGCATTACAGCCCATGATACCTGCACTAAAGCAGCTTTAGAACCAGCAAGAGAGAAACAGCAACTTCTTTGAAATGCTACAGAGAATTACACAAATGACTGTGGAGCACATCTAAGTGGATCAGTTGTGACTGTGAAATCCCGTGTTTTGACTTCTCAATCTGAGCCAAATCTTTTTGGCGATATTTGGAGATGGATACATGAAGTAGGACTTGATGGGAAAGCCTTCTCTGCCTCAGGAAGAAATACAAAATCTTAATATAAGCAGCAAAAAAAATATATATGCAAAAGCCTGAAAAAGAAACAGGGAGCAGAGAAAACACAAAGCCAATCGATGCTTGATTTGACTATTGCTTACTATTGTCTGCCTCAGTCTCAGAAGTATAAACCTGCTTCGGTTTTTGATAAATGCTTGTCTGTTCTCAATACATTTCACTCAAAATACTAAAATTGAGTAAAGAAACAATCCTAACATATGGCAAGGGAGCCTTTCACTTTAGCATAGAAAGATTTTCATAAATCAACTGCAATCTTTAAGTAATTAATTTCCTTAGTAATCTTGCATTGGATGGATTTTCCTTTTACTTCAACAAGGATTTACAATGTTTATTTCTGGAATGTAGCTTTTTATTGATGTTTAATTGTAAGCACATTCATACTACTATGCTGTGGCCCCTTTTCGTCTTGAGAGATGGTGGTGAGCAGTGGTGGTGAGGATCTATGGGCAGTGTGTGAGTCTGCAGCTTCTCTCGTGGCTTAGCTGTCCAATATTGGATTTGTATGGTCGATTGCAATAATCTCAATGACTTCCTTGTAGCCCCCACACCCTCTCAGCCCTCAGTATCAGCGGCCCAGTCTCGCTGTTACCAGACCGGAGCTCCCTCTGACTCCCTGATTTTGCCCAGCACTGTTCTGTCCTTGGCGCTTTCTAAGGCGGCCAGTCCTCCTTTGCCCTTCAAGGAAAGACTCCCTCTGCTCTGCAGAGCAGACCCTTATATCCGGGCTGCTGAAGCAAGCTCCCTTGCCACGCAATCTGCCACACAATATTCAAATCAAGCCCCTGTTTCTCAGGATAGAGTCCTCCATCCTGTAAGCACAGTCTATGTCCTTTGTTCCTAGATGTATACATTTACATGTCCCTGTATTAAAACATGCTCGTGTCCAGTTTACCTAGCGACCATAGTGGTTCAAGTTAGTGACCTTAATTAAAAAGATGTCCAAAGATGCTTGCATATTAAAGAGCTGATACTACAGGTTGAACCTCTCGACTCTGGCATCTTCAGGACCTGACACATGCTGAACAAGAGAACCACGAGGTCAATATTGTCTGGCGGCACTACCAACACTTCCACTGCTTACTGGACTCTTAGAAGACAGTTGTGGTAAATTACAGCTAAATAACAGCACAGAAGGCTGAGAGCCAGGACTGATGGCTGCAAACAAATTTTATGGGATCATGAGAAACTTGATCACTCCCACGATAAGTGGTCATCCAGCTACCTAAAATCATGTTGGATTACGGATGTTGCCGAACAAGAGGTTCAACCTCTAATATATTTTTATGCCTTTATAACACGGTCACAGATTACTCACCTGAATCAATGCAAGGTGAATTTCCAGTTCTGCAATTCTTTTTCCTATACAACTGCGAATGCCATAACCAAATGGGATGGAACCAAAATTATCCACTCTATCCATATTGTCCTTCCTCAGCCAGCGTTCAGGTCGAAATTCATTTGCCATTGGGAAATTCTCTTCCTCATATGATGTAGCATAATGACAGAGTGCTAACTGAGTCTGAGAAAATAAATGCAGTTTTTAATTCATTCTGATACACGTAGTAATTCTCTTACAATTTCTGTAATATGAAATACGATGTGAAAAAGATGTAGACATTATGTATGGGTTTTCATAAAGAGTGGATATCTTAACATTAGATCTCCTTCTCATTGGCTCAAATCAGATCAGCTTCAAAAACCTGTATCTGCAGCATTCCAGCTCTGAGAGGGTGGGGCAGGAACAGTGACAGAGCATGAATCCTGAAATGTGGGCTTTCTAAAAGTCCTGGGAGGGAGAGGGAGGAACAGGTAAATGTGGGGCTCTAGCACCACAGTGTGTGAGAGGCATTGAGAACTTGGGGAGCCACAAGTGGAACCCCACTGGGTTGTGGGCTGCTGCAGCTCACTGTGGTGAAGGAGGGCCACTCATGCAGCCCATGCACTGTTTGTGTTGCCCACTGCTGGTACAGAGTTATCTGTGCACTCCAAGTGTAGTGTCTGACCTTTGAATAGTAAGTCAAATGAAGTTGAGGTCACCAACCTAGCCAGGGACTTTGTTTCGGCAGGATGCACCTGAGAATGTCAGGAGGAAGAAGACCAGGTCAGATGCCAGATGCAGCAATTTCTTTCAATCTAATGCCCCTGTTCTTTCTGGCTCTAGGTTTCAGGCCAAGGGAGCATCTCCAGACAGCAGATATGGTGGCTGCATCTCCAGACAGCGGACAGGTGGCTGCATGTTACCAAAAAGTGGCCGCCGCAAGAAATACCCTCAAACTCAGGAGTGCTAGACATAAGAGTGAAGGGGAAACGTGTGAAGCAAGAAAAATGAAAACCTAAGCTATGAGAAAGAGTTGTAAAGATAAAGCTTAGTGTGAGGTCTTTAAGACTACGGTCCACAAGATACCTATTTCTCTCCATTCACTGTATAAGAAGACTAGGTATTTAACGCATGTTTTGTGGATCCCCTTGTTCCGCTGGTTTTCCCAGAGAACACCGAAGTTCCGTTCTGGATTCAGGACAAGACAGTGGAAAAGGAGAGATAACAGAAAAAAGAATGTAGAAGAAGAGAATACAGATCAGAAATAGTGACAGTACTAAAGTTGATCATGGTACCCAGAGAGCTGCTGAATTCAACAATAGCTAAATAATGTTAAGAATGTAAGGGTCTAATTTACCTTGCTCTCACAGCGTAAAGAGGCTTTAAAGAGGGAGCAAATTACATTTAAATCCATTTATAAGGCCACTTAACTTTGTCACAGAAGTGTAAGGAAACCTTAATGTAAGTGAGAATCAGTCTTGTAAGTTTAGTTACTTGGGAAAGGTACATTTCGCCTTTTATCTCATGTAACTCTCCAAATGGTATCAGCATTTCTGCTGTGAATGGTGGACAGCTTGTAGTCTTCACTTTATACCTTGGCTACGACTATAATTAGAACAGAAATTCATCTCTCCTACACTAATTTACAAAAATAATAGAACATATGCTGTAATTGTGAAACCTAATCATAGCACCCTAATACAAATTTATAAATAGCTTTCTGTTTCTCAGGTACCGAAGAGTTAAGCCAAAACTGAAAGACTCAGTGAGAACCATTCCTTCTAATAATTTTTTCTATGTCAAGATTCAGATAAAACCACATACAATTTTTTCACATAAATGAACACTGCCTTACATTCTTTTCTCCACTCCAACATTGCTATGATTGTATGAAGAAAATATGTGCCTTTCCCTCTGTGAGACCATCACACAACTCACCCCTTTAGGTATCAAGTATCCTCCAACAACCATATCTTCTTGTGTCACTCTACCATTTCCTGGCAACACTGGGAATAACCTAAAGACAAATGTTTTCACTTACAAAGTTATACAGAGGATTCAGTTTAGATATCACTTTAATATATACTATGGCTGTGTCTACACTAGAAAGTTTTGTCGACAGAAGGGGCCCTCTTTCGCCTTAACTCAGGGAACGTCTACACACATAAAGCATTCTGTCGACAGTCTTGACAGAACTCTGCTTTTGCCTTGACAGTGTTATCCCTCAAAAAATTGAGCCATAACACTCTTGTCGACAGAGCACTGTGTCACAGTGCAGTGCAGACACTTCCATCAAAAGACAGGGAGTCCTGTTGGTTCACCGAGCAGCCCTGTTTAGACAGCTGCCATTCTGCTTTCTTTCACCGGAGGGCAGTGCAGTCCGTCAGTTCTCTCGACAGAGCAAGTTGTGCATAGCAGCAATCTGCCAAAAGAGGTTCTGCTGAGATTTCTCTGATGACAGTAACCTCTGGCTACGGATGCTTCTAGTGTAGACATAGCCTAAGAGTAGAAAGACCGGTAGCAAGTGTGGAGTCTGTTGGGGACCAAAAGAATATAGGGCAACTTGGTCTGTCTGGCTAGAAGACTAGTTACTAATATCTCCATTTTAATTCTGACACTGCCTATGAAATAATCAGAGATGAGATAGGTGAGGTAATATCTTTTACTGACTAAAGCACCTTTTCTGGACCTGAAGAAGAGTTCTGCAAAAGCTTAAGTTTATTTTTCACAAATAGAAGATGGTCCAATAAAAGGTATCAATCACCCACCTTCTCTTACTAATATTCTGAGGCCCACACAATTACAATACTATTGTAAACAAAACTGAAATATTGGTTAGCCTTAAACTGAACGGTTAACCTTACTGCCTCAGTTTCTCCATCTGTAAAATAGGGATAATGACACTTTAGGCCAGACCACAATTTTTTGTTCATAAATATGAACGGGGCAGTATGAAAGAAACCCCTCACTCAGCAGCCAGACATAGTTGCTGTTATTTTACTTCCACGAGAAGCACAGAGACCGCTCGTAACTAGCAAAACTAGCCATTTCTGAAAGGTAGATATAGGCTATGCAACCATGGCCTCAAGTACTGTAGCGGGAGGCGCACTCCCTGTATTTCCTCTGACACAACTTATCCAGAACTCCTGCTCAGGTAGTATAGTTTTGCAGTCTCTCACAGTGACCAGTGCTCTAATGGTACAGTCAAGCTCTTCAATTATCTACCTTAAAGGAACATTGCGAGTGTTAATTAGTTAATAGTTATAGAGCACTTAAAAAACAAAAGCATATAGCAGCTATGTATTACCTTAAATTGTTCAGAATGCACTGGGCATACTGGGCATACAATTAATAAAAGTAATAGCAACCACCACTAGCAACAACTGCTTGGCCACATGAGTCACTATAACTAGAAAGAAACTGGCAGACAATTGCAAAGTGATAACTAAGGTTTCATTTACCTCAGAGTTTCTTTGAGCAGGGCTCTAATCATTGGCAATTTGGGGACATCATCTGAAGTAGGAACTTGATCTTTCCCCAGATTATTGACTATCTCTTCATAAACAGATTGCTGGACTTCAGGATGTTTTGCCAACAAGTATGCTGCCCAGGACAAAGTGAAAGAAGTCTAAGAAAGAAACAGCCAACGTCATCAGGAAGAAATAAAAACAATGAAGTAGCTACATGTATTTAATTCAATGCCAGGAAAAACCATGTAGTTTTCAACTAAGGATTATTCACACACATGCACAATTGTCAAACAAAAGAATTATGAGTAACATCTGGGATTCAGGGTGCGGAATCATCTACATCATCCTCTACCACCTCAGCCATTTTCCACCTGGAAAAACACACACCAGAACTGCCCTTCCTTGATATTTCTACTGGTGAAAGATCAGAAAGGAAAAGTAAACAGTATGAAAGCTATAAACGTGAATGGATGAAATTAATAGCTAGTTCTCAGTTAGTGCTGAGCCCTTGCTCTCAACAAAAACAATCTGCAAGAGACAATGGTAGTATGCTGCTATTCCAACCATTTCCACTCACTGTACACACACTACATTCTCAACACAGAATCCTAGAAATGGTAACACTGACACTACCATGTCCAGGATTATACCTGATCATTAAGTAAGTGATGCTGCAAAAAGTTTGAAACTACTGTAGTACAAATACTACACAATTCTACCTCCTATGGAAAGTTTTCCTCCCAATACTTAAGGGGAGTGTGTGTATAAATCAGGTTTTAAAACAACCCAGCATAATTCCCCTTTCTACTCTCTTCACGAATAAGCTGTTTCCATTAAAACGGCATTTTCAAAGAAAACAAAATCACACATTTATCATACAAATGAAAGACTGTATAGAATTAGATATGTAAGGAACACTGGGGCTCTGTCTACACTACAGAAATAACTTTGTTCTAAGTACAACTTTGAAGTAACAGACTTTGAAGCTGAGTGTCGGCACACACCCTACTTCGAAGTTAAACTTCGAAGTTGGGCGCTACTCCATTCCCGGGAATGGAGTAAGGAGTTCTAAGTTGGACTCCCTTACTTCAAAGTTAACTTTGAAGTGAGGGAAAACATGTCTAGACTCTCGGCAGGCTACTTCGAAGTAGCGCCTAACTTCTGTGTTAGTTCCTAGTGCAGACGCATGCTGGCAGATTAAAAATTGCAAATCCCAAATGTAGCTTGTTCTGCGTAACTCCACAAAGGCAGGGACAGGATACAAGAACAGGTGCCATGGTCATGTTCTTCTCCACAGCAGATAGATGACTGGAGCTGGTGCAGGTATATGCACGTGTGGGAAAGCATATATTATCACCTCCTAAAAGAAAGTACAGCAGCCTCATTTGAACCTGTTTCCTTCAGAGCTCCTCTCCACAGACAGAATATCCCTAAAGCCAACTGATTTAGAGTCCCTTGGCAAGCATGCCAATTTTTATAAATGACACCTTACACTACTAACAGTGAAAGAACATTTAATCTCTAATTTATTTGTCACCATTCATGTGGTTTGAGTTTACATTTCCCTCAGTGTATATAATTAAAACAGACTATTCAATTTCACTTTTCTGTAGTTAGTTACCAATCTGTTTTATTTTTCCTAGAATCCTACGGTGGGAAGAGACCTCAGGAAGGCACAAGGATGTCAGAATGGTCACGCACTAACACAATATTGGAATTTTTGAATTTCAAACCATGTATTGTGTACAAAAATTTATGGAAGTATTTCTATTGGCATAACTTTACAAAACTGGAATCAGAGAGCAAATCTGATATGACCACAACCTTTTCAGTTTGTGATTACTCGCAAAAATGGCACACAATGCTAAAAATCCTGTCTCCTGATGTGTCTACTCCACAAGGTAAGCCTAGGGTTACTAGAAACTGAATTAGCAGACCAGGGGTTTGTTTACTTAGGTCTTGAATATCCACACTCATTTGTAATCCCGAATTAGGAATTGTTGAAACCTGGGTCCCAATCTGGGGGCTCTACTCTCTATACTGCATTGTGCAAGTGCAAGACCAACCGGAATCCTGACTTCCTTGTGCCCTCCCAAAATGTGGATACTCTGGCTCCTTGTTATGGAGCAGCATGAGAAAACTTGATTGTCCACCAAAGGACTGTCCTATGACCAAAGAAAGTCAGTTGGTGGGGCTGTGTAGTACTTTGTGAGGAATTCCTGTGTGTAAATTTAGTTGGGCTGCATCTACACTGCAAAACAATAGGGCTTGAATCACGGGGCCCAGCTGGACTCAGGCTCCAACTCTCTACTCCTGTGGCTGACTCTGGGTCAGAGCCCTGGGTCAGCACAATTTTTGTGTAGATAGCAGGGAGGTTAGGCCTGAGCCAGAGGCCAAACCCTGGGTTTACACTGCAGGGCAGACATGCCCCAAGAGTCCTCCTTTTAGCTTTTCATCCCAATTATATTCTTCCCTAGAATTCAGTTCTGGGCTGCTCCTCTCTGAGAGGCTAACAGCTGTGCCAAACTACACACAGGGGTTATTGTGATATAAACAGTGTTTCCTCTCAGGTTCCCAACTCCTTCACATCCTCTTTAAAATGGGCTCTGTAATACAACAGCTAAGATGCTTGAAAGCCAAATAACAGCTTTACAAATTTATTCAAAGTCTTTAATAATCCTTGTGAGCGCTTTCAGTTTGCATCATCTAACAAAATCTGAAATGTTACCGGTGAAGAAAGAGGGCTCCCTCCATTTCTACCAGGTATTAAAAGGAGGCAAAGCCAAAACCATAGGTTTCTCCTGTGAAGTAATCATTGCCAGCTGAGAAAGCTGTGCAAATGCAAACAGAGCCTCTGTTGTTATGAACTAGTACACTGCCCTTTCAGAATGGAAGATCAGGGCTCTGAAAAAACTAAATGGGATGAACAAATTGTGTTTTATAAAAAAAAAAATTACAAACAAACCACAAGCTCACCAAGTTCATAAGCCTCTGGAAAACTTAAATCAATGGAGTAATTCTCAGTGCAGAAATAAGCCTTTGCACACATGTTTTACCTGGGGGTTAATAAACTTTTTTTTATTTCCCAACCACCCCAAATCCCTCCACTGTGCTCACACGGCCAGATAAAGCTAAATCCAACTAGCAGCAAATGAGCTCAATTTTTATTTCAAGGTAACTGACAAAAAAGCTTATATGGGTTTGTATATACTCCTCAAACCTTTCTAGGCTTCTTCCAAAAAGCTTGCTAATTAGATCTCTACCACAAAACTTGTTATATCTGTGGGTGACCCCAATCATGGGATAAAATTCTCAGCTGTGCTGAGCCCATGCCATGAGGCAGGTAAGGCAAAGGGAGTGCAAAAAACCACCTTTATGCTACCCCAATCTTTAGCCCATCAAGATGTTCCAACATGGACTGTCTAGAATAGCTCCTTAGGCATTATGTACATCATAGTCTAGTGTTGCTGCCCCGTGCAGGTTCCATCATGGCCCATCCCTGCCTTGGAAAACCCTCCCACTCAGACCCATCATGCCCCCCTATGCCCAGAGGGTGGCAGAAAGATGGCACAGGGTTCAGACTTCCTCCATGCTAGTGACTGCACATCATCCCCTTTACACCTGCTCTCAGATTCCACTGATCTCAGGGGTGGAGGGATAGCCCAGTGGTTTGAATATTGGCCTGCTAAACTTATGGTTGTGAGCTCTATCCTTGAGGAGGCCATTTAGCGGTTGGGACAAATAGATGTCAGGGATGGTGCTTGGTCTTGCCAAGAGGGCAGGGGACTGGGCTTGGTGAGGTCCCTTCCTGTTTCAAACTAACAGCATACTGAGGAGCATTTCAAGCAGATCTAGAGAAGTAGTTATTCCCCTCTATTTGGCACTGGTGAGGCCACATCTTGAATATTGTGTCCAGTTTTGGGGCCCCCAGTATAAAAAGGATGTGGATTTGCGGGAGCAGGCTCAGCAGAGGGCAACAAAAATGATTAAGGGGCTGGAGCACAAGACCTATGAGGACGGCTGAGGGATTTGGGCTTGTTTAGTCTACAGAAGAGAAGACTTAGGGGTGATTTAATAGCAGCCTTCAACTTACTGAAGGGACGCGCTAAAGAGGAGGGTGAGAAACTGTTCTCAGTGGTGTCAGATTGCAGAACAAGGAGCAATGGCCTGAAGTTGAAAAGGGAGAGGTATAGATTATATATTAGGAAAAACTGCTTCACCAGAAGGGTGGTAAAGCATTGGAATGTGCTGCCTAGAGAGGTGGTGGATTCTCCATCCCTCAAGGTTTTTAAGTCCCAGCTGTACAAGGTCCTGGCTGGGACGACTTAGTGGGGGTTGATCCTGCTTGAAGCAGGGGGCTGGACTAGATGACTTCCTAAGGTCCCTTCCAGCCCTATGATTCTGTGATTCTGTAGTGGTGCAAAGGGACTTTAACAGAGGCCCTGTGTCTTATCTATAATGTTTCTCAATGATTAATTGTTCAGATATCAAAATCCATTAGCAAGCTTTAAATATAGCAATTCTTTTTTTTAAATAAAGACCCTCAGTAGTTTTGCCTATTTGTCTTTCTGAAAGGACAACACACATTTAATCCATACTCAACATAGAAAATGGAATTTAAGAAAAATAACAAATACATACATATGTCTATTAGACTGTGAAGTAATGCCCCATAGGAAATGGTGGAAGCCCCACCATTTACCACGGTCCAAATTAAATTGCACTAGAGAATGTGTTTTGTGTCACTGGTTGAACTATATGAACTATAACATTTTCTATCATCACAATGATTCCATAAGTCATACGTGCAATTTATGACATAGAAAAACCTTTATTTAGCACTATGCAAACCAAGTGGATTTATATAGCAATCAAATTTTTCAAACAGAAATTGATATAATAATATGCTTACTGTGTCTACTCCTGCCAGAAGCATTTCAGTCATATTGGCATAGATCTCTTCCACTGTAAGCTCTTTACTCATTAGGAGATAGGTGAGTAGCCCACCTTTTACTTCTTTTCCTTGGTCCAATTGGGACTGAATGTCCTTTATCTTGTTGTCAACGTGGATTTGACCTTTTTAAAATTAAAAAAAAAAAATCCCCTACTCATTGTTCAGTCCTTTTTCTCCCTCCTTTCCAAATTATCCTTCAGTGTTTATAAACACAGCATTATACAGGTAAGTGACACTAAAGAAGAAGTCACACCACAATGCTTAAACCACCCCAAAGATTGGTCAGGTGCTGACCTCACATTAAAAAGACCCATAATTGGCATATTCTTGCGTGAAGACCCCACACATGCGACTTTGATTTAATTCCCTTTTCACAGCAGGTGCTACTGCAGAAAAGAAGTAATGTGACAAAGAAAGCTGAAAACAAAGAGTTTGAGTTCTGTTATTGTTCAGTTGCTATTTAATATTAGTCAGAGGTTTGCACAGGAGAGAGCTGGTTGGTTGTTTTTGGAACGGAGTTGTTTTTGGAAGGAAAAATGATAGAACCCTCAACAAGTGAATCCTCAACACAACTGAAAAATGTATCAAAGGGAACAGTTTTATAGCATTAGGGGTTTGGAGTTGATCTCCTGATAGACTTTGCACATCTGTAATTAAGAACATAAGAACGGTCATACAGGGTCAGACCAAAGGTCCATCCAGCCCAGTATCCTGTCTGCCGACAGTGGCCAGTGCCAGGTGCCCCAGAGGAGGTGAACCGAAGACAATGATCAAGCGATTTGTCTCCTGCCATCTGTCTCCAGCCTTTTACTAAAGGCTAGGGGCACCATACTTTACCCTTGGCTAATAGCCATTTACGGACCTAGCCTCCAAAAATTTATCAAGCTCTTTTTTAAACTCTGTTAGAGTGCTGGCCTTCACAGCCTCCTCCGGCAAGGAGTTCCACAGGTTGACTGTGCACTGTGTGAAGAAAAATTTTCTTTTATTAGTTTTGAACCTACTACCCATTAACTTCATTTGGTGTCCTCTAGTTCATATATTATGGGAACAAGTAAATAACTTTTCAATATTCACTTTCTCCACACCATTCACGATTTTATATACCTCTATCACATCGCCCCTCAATCTCCTCTTTTCTAGACTGAAAAGTCCCAGTCCCTCTAGCCTCTCCTCATATGAGACCTTTTCCAAACCCTTAATCATTTTAGTTGCCCTTTTCTGAACTTTTTCTAATGCCAGTATATCTTTTTTGAGATGAGGAGACCACATCTGCACGCAGTACTCAAGATGTGGGCGTACCATAGTTTTATATAGGGGAAGTATGATATTCTTCGTCTTATTCTCTACCCCTTTTTTAATAATCCTAACATCCTTTTTTGCTTTACTGACTGCCGCTGCACACTGCATACTTATTCTTGGGGAAATTCTGTGGGTCTGTGCAATATCAGAAAAGAGCACAGAAGCAAAGAGAAGCCATATGGGCAGGGGAACAATTAAGGATGCAATTTTTTGGTGGGGGGGAGGGGGCAAATGCCTAACTAAACAGAGGTGGAGCATGAGGAACATACAAGGTTACCTTTCACTGCTTCCATCATTTCAGTAAGCACAGAGCTCGCCCAGCTTAAAGAGGCTGCTTCTGACTCTGCAGCTGAATGCTGCTTCCTAGGTCCTAGTGCCACTCATGTTCCCCTTTTGCACGTGTAGAGTATCTTGTTTTGTATGCAAGAGTGAGTGTCCAAGGTGAGGCTGGTTAAGCAGGAGGGCAAATGAGGGAATGGGGAAGGAAGAGAGGCAGAACAGGGAAGGGGGAGAGGAATGGGGCAGCAGGGGTGGGATATTTGATGGGGGGAAAAAAAGCAATAGGGGAATTGCAGGCATGCAACGCCTCCCTTGGCCACAGCCGGGCTTCTCTGTTAAGCAGGCCCAATTGAACCCTCACCCTGACAATGTCTAGCCTCTTACACCTGGACCTCCTACCTAGCTGCCCATGCAGAGCCCCCACCCCACTGAGCCCCAGACAACTATACTTGGCTGTCAGCGGTGTAGGGAGGCCCAGAGCATAGCGTTGTATCCCTTCCTATGTTGGCTAATACCCTTTGATGGACCAGTCCTCCATTAACTTGTTTTATTCTTTTTTGAACCCATTTATAGTTTTGGCCTTCACACCATCTCCTGGCAATCATTTCCAAAGGCTGACTGTGCCTTACATGAAGAAGTATTTCCTTTTGTTTGTTTTCAACATGCTGCCTATTAATTTCATTGGGTGTCTCCTAATTCTTATGCTATATGAATAAGTAAATAACATTTTCTTTTTCACTTTCTCCATACCGTTCATGTTTTTATAGACCTCTATCACATCACCACCTGCTAACTTATCTTCCAAGCTGAGAAGTCTGTGTCTTTTAAATGTCTCCTCTTATGAAAGCTGCTCCATATGCTTAATGATTTTTGTTGCTCTTCTCTGTACGTTTGCTATTTCTAATACATCTTTCTTGAGAAAGTATGACCAGAACATCACACAGATGTTCAAGGTTTGTATGTACCATGGATTTATATAGTGGCTTTATGGATCTTTACTGTCTTATTATCTATCCCTTTCCTAATGGTTCCTAGCATTCTTTTATCTTTTTTGACAACCTATGCATAGTCAGTGGATTGTCTCAAAGGACTATCCAAGATGACTCCCAGATCATTCTTGTATGGTGACAGCTAATTTATAGCCCATCACTTACAGCTGTGAATGTGTTTCCCAGTATGTATTGGTTTACCTTTATCAATGTACTACAAAATGCCAGATGAAATTCACACACCCAGTTTTGTGAGATAAACCCTTTGTTATACTTTGCAGACTCCTTTGGACTTAACTACCTTGAATAATTTTGTATTATGTGTAAAATCTTTCCCCTCACCATTTACCCTTTTCCAGATAATTTATGATTCAGTTTTCTCTATAAGCTGACAATGTTGTATATGTACTGTACCAGCACCAAGACACCCACTGTGGTAGGCAATGTATACACAAATAAAAAGAACAGTTCCTCCCTGAGAGAGCTCAGAGTTTATGTAGAAAGTAAGATAAAGTTGAACAAGACAGACAAACAGGGTGGCTGGACAAATGGGGTAACAAAACAAATAAAAGTTAGTCTCACATCTGCTCTTTCTACCTCCAACTCCCATAAAAGAAGCATGATTTCATAGAAACAAGCATTGGAAAAGATCTGTTGGGCTGTGTAATCCAATAAAGGATTGTTTCCTAGAATACTTTTCCTCATGGTCTGCTCTGTCTAATTTCAGCTGTCCCAGTGTGGCTTCCACCGCTACTCTAAAATATTACTGCACCACAGTCCAGTAGATCTCATTGAGAAGAAATTCTTTCTTGCATGTAGCCCAAATGTTCATCAAGTTTCTGTTGCTGAATTACCCTAAATAATCCCTTAATATGTCACACTGCATATTACTCTGATTTTTATTCCTCTTCCCCAGCTTGTTGCTATATGCAGTAGGGCTGACAGACTTGCCAGACCCCTGGCAACATGGGGAGAGGTGGCTCCACACTCCTGGAAGGGACAGTACTGGGGCCTTAGAAGGGACAGCCAGCCCTTAGCGCTGCCCAGAGCATGGCCATACTCCCCACAACCAGGCAGTCCTCACAGTCACCTGGAGCACAGCAGGGCTCAGAAAGGATTTAAAGGGACCAGGGTTCTGGCTGCTGCTGCTATTGTGGCAGCTGGAGTCCCGGGCCTTTTTGAATTGCTGGGACCCAGAGCAACTGCCCCTCCCCCCTGCACCCATCAGCGGGCCTGACTATAACTTTAGCGTATACATGCAACAAACTCTATTTAAATACTATTTAGGCAGCTACAGTGATAAAATTGAACTTTTATATTATTCAGGCTTACTAAATTTGAACAGTCCATCCCATGATCTGCAGAACTCTCTCCAGGGTTTTGGAATAAATGGGCGAAGCCATTTGGGAATTGCCCCTGCATACATAGTGGTCTTAAACATGCTAAACATCAACTCCAGAGCTTCAATGTATTCCACAGTCTTCTGTGGGATGTTGTTTTCCAGGCAGCCCAGTCGGGATTCATACAAAATAGTTGCCACACCTGCACAGAAGAAAAGTCACAGAATTAGAATCCCTTCATTTTTAAAGCTATTTATGGTACAGAATTAAAAGGTAAAGGAACAGAACCAAGTCTGCAAAAACATGGTTAATTAGTTTTCAAGCACTTCCTGGGGATGAGCTTGGATAATACAGTCCCTTTAAAACAGAGGGTAGACTAAATGAGCTCCTTACATGTCCTTTCTGTGATAAAAGAAATAAATTCAGCATCTCCTTCATCTACTTGTTAAAAGTTGGGTCCCTAATCTGACTTGTGTATATATCTTCTTATTTTCTTTAAACGAAAGTAAAATATCAAAACACACACACACACACACACACCTTTTCTGTGGACTCATAACTACAGCTTTCAAGAAACATAAAATATTACTATAACCAAATTCATACTTCTTATTGAATAGATTGCTCCAGAATGAGCTTTAATTCAAAAAATGTTTCTCATCCTTATCATTGTGAAGAAAACCTGGAAGATCTGAACCAAGTTTAATCAATGATCTATTGTTTCAGGCTGTCTGGAGACTCAGTAGAACAATAGCTGTGAAAGCATGAAATGTCCCATTCACCTCAGCATTCTTAACCAATAGACCTCTATATCTGGATGTTTCTGCTAAAATGATCAGCACTGAAATAATGTTGACAAAAATAGATAAAATATCATAAATGAGCATTTAAGGTGAATGAAATCCTAGGTCTAAATTATTTCACAATGTAAATAATTTATATAATCAACTTAGATCCAAAGTAAGAATGTGCAGGATAGAGGATAAGGATGAAAATTCAGAAGGACACAGAGAAGTTTGATTCACTTATCCATTAGAGGGGATTGTTGCTCAAAAGTCTAAATTGCTTTAAGACAGCTGGCATTTAGCTGGCACAAACCCAGATTATCTTATGAAGTAGTCAGCCATCTGAGACTGTGGTTTCATAGCCAGCAGCGAAGGATGTGGTTACAAAGCTCAATGACTCAGCTAGTTCTGAGCAAAGAGTGCCAATACTTTAAGCATCAGGGAGACATACAGTACTTTACAGTGCTTACAAGAGAGCTTTTATATAAATGAGATGGGTCTTATGTGAGAGAATAAATCTTGTAATATTTATAAAACTAGTTCTCACAGAACTTAAGGACAACTCTACACCTCAATTTTCCCAGGAATTTAAGGACATCACCAAATCCTTTTCAAGAAGTACCTAAAAGAGGGTAACACGGACGAGGAAGAAATTGTTCTCCTTGGCCTCTAAGGATAGGACAAAGAGCAATGGGCTTAAACTGCAGCAAAGGAGGTTTAGGTTGGACATTAGGGAACAATTCCTAAGTGTCAGGTGGTTAAGCACTGGAATAAATTGCCTAGGGAGGTTGTGGAATCTCCATCACTGGACATATTTAAGAGCAGGTTAAATAGGTATCTGTCGGAGATGGTCTAGATGGTGCTTGATCCTGCTTTGAGGGCAGGGGACTGGATTCAATGAACTCTCAAGGTCCCTTCCAGTTCTACTGTTCTAGGATTCTATGAAACTCTATAAACTCATCCTCCATGAACCAGCCTTAGAGACCATACCTTCAAATGCCTCTCAAGATACACAAAGAAAGGAATCCACGCAGACACACCATATCTGTCCACAGTGTAAGTGAGGGAATAGTCCTGCTACAGTGGGGAACTTTCCTGGCTTAGACTCCACCATGGTGATATGAGCCAGCGAAATGATCTGCACTGCTCACAAGTCCAGTACCCAGAGACCTCCCTGATCTTGTCGGGTGGAGTCTCCCTGTGCTGGGCCTCGACCCAGAGCCTTCCCTGCAGCTCACTATACCCAGCCCCAGCATGCTCCAGCCCTGGCTCCTCTCTCTGCTGTGCTGTCTCCAGGTTCTCATCTGCATCTCTTGCCCCTCTGGCTCTGTGGATGTCACCCCACTCTCAGCATGGATCTGCACTCTGGCTGTGAATCAGACTCTACTCCCTGTGCTATGGCTCAGGGTCTCTGGCTGCAGCTCTTCTCTATGCATGGCTCTCTGCTGGGCTGCATCTCTGGCTCTCTCTGGCTGGCATGGCTCTCCTCCTAGCTCAGCTGGCGCACATGTCTTCTGAGCTCGGCCTCACTCAGTCTGAGCCAGGAAATTTAGTGGACATGGAGTACAGGACTCTCCCCAGACTCCTCACTCTCTCATTGGCCTGCCCATCCTGGTGATTAGGCTGATCTGGAGGGCTGGTCTCCTCCCATTGTTCCTGGGGACTGTCAGTCTCAGGATCCTGCTTTCTCAAAAACTCTTCACCTTTTTTGATACTGGAACTAACCAGCCAAAAACTCCCACTACCCTAACCCATTACAACAGGGGTTCCAAGGAAAATTAGAACTTTTAGAAACCATCCTCAAACCATTCATCACACACATGACCAGTTTCCTCCAAGACACAACCAACTTCCTCCACAAACTCTGCAGTACTAACAACTTAACTTAAAACACAGTTATTGTCACTATGGATGTCACTTCTCTATACAATGAGCCCTACCAAATTCATGGCCAAGAAAGTGCATCACAGACCATGAAATCTGATCTCCTCCTATGAAAGCTAGTGTTTTGTGTGCTTTCCATATATGATAACTAGACAGATTTTACAGGGAGTATGCCATTCCTCAAATTCAGAGTCTTGCTCTGTCACAGCTGATTCCTCACCCTGGCACTTCGAATGCAGGTAATGGGGGCTGGTTAGTCAAATAAAAACACTACTAGACCCTGTCACTGCAATTCCCAGAGACAGAAAACTTTTCCTGACTTCAGTCTCCCCTGAAATCAATCAGGAGCTGCCACCACTGACTGTAAAAATTCCCCTTTTCCAAGAAAGAAATAGCTTGGAATCTCTTCCCTGAGAACAAAACCCCCAAGCTTCTTTTCCCAAGGCGTTGGAAAGAAATAACAAGAGCATCCAACAAAAAAACAAAAACCATGTACGGAGCAGTGAGCTCTCCGGTAACATGTCTGCATCCATGCATATAGCTTTAAGCCTCTGTATGACACAAATGATCAATCAACACTTGTTAACCGAAAAAAAACAAACCACTTTTATTATTAAAACAACACTATCTTTGCAAGCATTGTAAATGACATAGTGTTAAAAACACTGGAATTAAAGCCAAACAGGGATTTTTCCCCAGATGAGGATCTTGGTTACAGGAGAGAACAAAAGGAACAAATAACTAGCTGAAACATAATTTCCAACCCCCTGAACAATGAAAAACATAAACCTTATGCAACTACCTAAACATTTCCCTAGTCATACTTTCTGATGAGCCCCAGGGATCTGTTCTATAAGAGCTTATTCCTTCCCCCTTTCCTCTCTCTGTTTTTAATAACAAAGGAGAAATGCTGCTGTGATTCAGTTTCAAGTTTGATTTTTTAACTCTAGCTCCTACTGCCTCTTAATCACTTTCCCCCAAATCTCCTCCCTTACAGGCAGGTTAGTTTAACCTTTTCTAGGTCTCCAGGTAAGTTTAGGCTTTCCTTTGAAGCTCCCATTCATAATATGCTCAAAAAGAAGTTGCAGAGGAGTAACAAGGTTATTGGAAGGGAACTCCAGTATTACCACTCTTCTGCACTGCTTTCAGAGCTGGGTGGCTGGAGAGCAGTGGCTGTTGGCTGGGTGTTCAGCTCTGAAGGTAGCGCTGCAGCTTCAGTGGTGCAGAAGTAAGGGAGGCAATATCATACTATGCCACCTTTACTTCTGCACTGCTGCTGGCAGTGGCTCTGCCTTTAGAACTGTATTCCTGACCAGCCATTGCTGGAAGGGTAGCAGTATCACTACTCCCCCCTATTATAATCTTTTGACTCTCCCCTATACAACTCCTTTTTGGGTCAGGACCCCTACAATTACAACACCATGACATTTAAGATTTAAATAGCTGAAATCAAGAAGATTACTAATTTTAAATCCTATAACCATAAAATTGATTAAAATAGAATGTGAATTTGGTAGGGCGCTACCTACATACCAACATCCCTCTAATGACAGTCTGCTCAAAATATTTACAAGACAAAGGACAACCCTCATATAGCCACTCCAAACACACTACCAAACTCTTCCATTTCATTGTCACCCATAACAATTTCACATTTCACAACAAAAACTTCAATCAAAACATGGAACAACCATGGTTACTAGGAGAGATGCCTCGTATGCCAACATTTTCATCAGACACATTGAAGAATTACTGGACTTACAAACCATGCCGCCAAGGATACTGTCATTCTTTGGACACATGACTTAAACTCACTTATAGATTTCTACCACTACTTCAGCTGTCACCACCCCATTCGTTAAACTCTTTCTGGAACACTCCCAGACTAGCATCAAACTTTCAGGACACCACAATCAGCTTCGATTATGTAATCCTACAGACAATTGTACAAGAATTGTACAACAGTACAAGAAACCCCTGCGTCATGACTCCTACCTTCCTGGATCTAGTAAGTAGCCCAAAGACATGAAGAAATCTGTTATTTACAACCAGGCAATCAGGTACCACAGAATGCGATGCGAAGGTCCAGGATACACACCTCAACATACTCAAAACTACCTTCACCAAACACACTCCATCAGAGAAGCACATTGCCTCATAAAACAGGCCACCCAAATATTCTAAGAGAATGCAAAACTAAAAAACCCTCCAAGCACACATCCCTACAGCTACACTAGAAGCTTTTGCGGAACATCCACACTAAAAATGCATTCTGTCGACATACCAGTAACAGAACGTGGCACCTCTGTCAACAGCCTTCTGCCTTCCTCCACAAGGCAGAATGCCTCTGTTGACAGAAGCTGTTGACAAAAAACTGTGCGGATGCCCCGGGGGGCCCTCTGTTGACAGACAGGGCTTCCAGGTCACAGAGCAGCCCTGTCTGCTGTGTTTCTGGTTGGCCATTCTGTAAAAAGCACAGCCAGGCAGTCTGGCCTCTCTTAGTCGATAGAGCAAATCGAAAGAGCGATCTGTTTTGCTGTGTGGCTGTGATCTGTCGACAGAAGATTTGTTGAAAGATATCTTCCTACAGTAACTTCTGCTGACAGATCACTCTATGTAGATGTAACGTATTTGTCACCCACCACCCACTCCGGAATTTATACCAAATACTGGATGGGGACCCTATCCTGAAATAAGTCTTTCCTGAACTCTCTCTTCTGGACTCCTGATACTTCCAATCTCTCTGATGATGAGCTTGGAAACAAGCTCCACATAGACCAGGACACATCACATCAAAGGAGCATCAGACCCTGCCAGAACAACAGATCTAAAACATACAAACATACCTTCACCACTACAATGATTGACACCCCTGACACACACCTTTAAAGATCCATAGGTCCTATTCATGCTTATCACAACTTGTGGTGTACTTCATCTACTGCACTTAGTGCTCCAACAGAAACGATGTGGTTGAAACCAGACAGTCATTACACTCTTGAATTAATTCACACCAGAGAACAACAAAAGACAAAAAAAACCTAGCACCTGTGAGCAAACACCATTCAAAAGGTGATCACTCCATCGCTGACCTATCAGTTTTCATCCTCAAGGGAAACCAGCTAACCATTTTCAAAAGTTAAGCTAGGAAGTTTAAATTCTTAACTTTGTCAGATAGAACTGAGATATTGTCATAATAGACACCCCCCCAAAAAACAAAACTATAATCTGGTAACAACATCTTCCCAGCTGCTTCCCCCACCAAGTCCTCTGGCTTAAAGGTGTGTTAACAGACCACAGAATGGTCTCTGGAAATATGCGATAACTGCTTTAAGATAAATAATCAGTTCCATCCTGTATTTAGCTGTGACACTCTTATGTTTCCCAGACTCACAGAGCTCTGTGTAAGCTCATAAGCTTGTCTCTCAGCAACAGAACTTGGTCCAATAAAAGATATTCGCTCACGCCCTTCTTTATATAGTTTATACAGTATCAGTTAAAGGACCACATGAAACTTTAAAAAAAACCTAACAATTAGGGCCCCGCCAAAAAGTGTAACAAATTGTGGAAGATGCACGAAATCTGGTGGTGTTGTACACTTGTACCCTGTAGTATACAGATTTCATGGTGGAGACCAGTGTTTCTCAAACTGAGGGTCCTGACCCAACAGGGAATTGGTGGTGAGGTGCTAAGTAATGGGCTTGGGATTTTGCCTCCCTTTTTCTGCGCTGCCTTCGGAGCTAGGTGACTACTGAACAGCAGCTGATAGAAGGGCACCCAGTTCTGAAGGCACCACACTACCAGCAGCAGTGCAGAAGTAACAGTGGCAATACCATGCCATGCTTTCTTCTGCACTGCTGCCTTCAAAGATGAGTGGCCAGAGAGTGGCAGATGATGGTGGTGTACAGCCAGGTCTGAGGCAACAGTGCAGAAGTAAGAGTGGCAAAACTCTGCCCCCAGTAACCTTGTGTACTCTACCACAGTCCCTTTTTGGGTCACAACCAGTGTTCCCTCTAATTTTGTCCACCAATGGATAGAATAAACATTGGTATGTGCACCAAGGCATGTGTGGATGTGCATCTCCAGGAGAAGAAACACATGCCCCCCAAGTACTCAGCTTACAGGAAACACTGATCATGACTCCTACTCTTATAACACCATGAAATTTCAGCTTTAAATATCCAAGACCATGAAATGTGTTATTTTTTAAATCCTATAACTGTGACATTGATGAAAATGGACTGTGAATTTGGTAGGGCCCTGAAAATAATATTAACAAACTAAATAAAAAAATAATTTAATTCACCTGCTGCTGAAAAATCAGATATTTTGGGAAAGGAAGAAAACAAATGTTTAAATACACAAAAACAATATTTCATAACAGTTATATAAGAATGTCAGAATAACTATGTTTGATCGGACCAGAGCTCTATCTAGTCAAGTATCTTTGTCTCGACCAGTATCCAGATATTTCTGAAAAAAAGTGTAAGCACCCCACAGGTAGGCACTGAATCAAAATACTTCTGTTGAAACTTCAGCAGAATTTAGGTAAGCCAAATGTGACTCCTTGGCCTGGAATTTGGCAAGAATATTGAAACTTAACACCACTAAACTTGTGAAAAGTACCATACGATTTTGGATGATTACAAGTGGTTAGGACCTTGGATTTACACTTTGTCTACAGGCAGGAACCTCAATGGCAAGGGACCCTTAACACAAGGCACTGCTTAAGTGCAGCATTTGTAGTTTCACAACCTCTATTTTTTAAGTTTGCTTGAGTGTGGCAGTGGAAGTTTTTGATAAAAATGACTATTTATAGTTTAATATGGTTTAACTTTCATTTTCTTTCCATATATTATATGGTCTGTCTCTCACCTTCCATGGAATACTTGAAGAAAAGATTGTTAACATTGGTCACTGTTTCCCCATCTTCCTCTTGACTCCTGAGAACATGGATTCTCTTAATTAAATCTGTGATTACTTCATTGACTTCTCCAGAGAAAACAGCCACATCTTTGGGTTTCAGGACTTTCTGCCTTAGTACACTTCTCATTTTTAGCCACTGTTCCCCCTCCCTAAAAGAAATCATTTCAAATATTTATATACAATTCTTTCTGACAATCATTAGTGAGCATGAAGTTCATGAATTAAATGAGAGTTTTTCATTAGCAAGTGGTAAACAAATTCATTGATAAAACTGAAACCACTATTTGGAAGAGGTATACTGGACACTGGTATATGAAATGATATGTTCTTGTGGTTTTTTTATTCTGTGTTTCCTGAGAGGAAATTACATTCATTTCGCCTCACTGTTGTATACAATCAGGTTTGTAAGCTAATTAATGCATAGCGGTTAGAGCTTTTTCCCCTTTGATATTTTGGAAGTGTCATCAGGTAATCACTTAGTAACACTTGCTATACACATACAGTACCTGGCTAACAAAACACATCTAAGATCTGATTTGCAAAAGAATCATATCCTCATTGAAACAACATTTAAAATATATATTTATCTTTGCTAATTTTTAACAGATTTGGTACTTTTCTCCCAAAAACATACAGCAGAACCGGGTTTCATGGAGGTACTGTCTCATTTAATATAGCAAATTCTGTTGTTGACATATCCAGCTTGGTTATGTTTATTTGAAAAACAGAAGTTATCTTTCCTGTGACAAATGGTATCTTTTTAATCAATAGCAAACAATACAGAATATTAATATATTACAAATTACATAACTTAGAACAGTGTTTCTCAACCAGGAAGTACAGAGAGGTCTTTCAAAGAGTACATTCATTCATCTAGATATTTGTCTATTTTTACAACAGGTTAGATAAAAAGTAGCAAAGTCAGTACAAACTAAAATTTCACACTGACTTATATATACTATTCTATATACCATACACTAAAATTTAAATGCAATATTTATATTTCAATTAGTTTATTTTATAATTATATGGTAAAAAATTCTCCCCCGTGGCAACTTCGAAGTGTCAAACTTCCAAGTGCTGGCATGCGTGTCGCTGCAGGCATTTTGAAGCGCCCATGATACTTCAAAGTGCCCTTACTCCTCAAAATTTTGGGAGTAAAGGCACTTTGAAGTAGCGTGGGCACTTCAAAGTGCCATGACTACACACAAGCAGGCACTTCAAAGTTTGACCCTTCAAAGTTGCCCAGGGGAGAATTAGCCTAATGAAGTGCTGCGTATTCACCACAGCACTTCATTAGTAATCTCCCAGCGCCCTGATTAACATGCCCCCTTCGAAGTTGGGGGCAAGTGTAGACAAGCCCAGAGTGTCATAGGAAAGTATAAAATAGATCAGATAAGGCATTAACCAACTCAAAGTGGCACTAGTTGCTGCCACAACAACAGATGCAAAACCTGCAAATATATCTCTGCTGCTGCAGTGATCAATACTGTCCCCCCCCTACCCAACACACATTTCATGGGTCCTACAAATGCCCATCATAAAACACACTGGATCCAGTACACACTATGTGTCCCTCACAACTATATGTATGAAACAGGACAATCACTACATGCAAATGAACTCACCCAGTACAATGATGAAAGATATACACCATATCACCTGTGGACAAACAATTTTCACAAACTGACTACTCCATATATCACCTTTCTGTCCTCATACGCAAAGGAAACCTGCATGTCTTTCAAAGAAGAGCTCGGGAACTTAAATTTACAACTCCACTAACCACCAAAAATCATAGACTTAATAAAGACATTGGATTTATACGTCATTACAACAATCTGCAATCCACTAACATGCCTTTGTCCTAAGGTGTAAGTGTTAACTGCCCACTGCACCTTGAATGATCTCTTGCAACATGTTGACTATCTGTTCCACCCTTGTAATTAATTATGACACACTAAGTATCTTTCTCATACCTGAAGAAGAGCTCTGTGTAAGCTCATAAGCTTGTCTTTTTCACCAAATGAATCTGGTCTTATAAAAAAATATTACCTCCTTTTCTTTGTCTCTCTCACAATTATTTAAGCAGACAATCATTTAAACTTTAAAGTTATTTGAATAAGAACTCCCTTGCCAAGTCTTCTGTGAATGTACTGAGGGTTGGTGTGCGCGTGCGTGTGACAGGCTGAGCAGCTCACACAGGCTGCAGGTGACCTTCTGCCAGCTGTAATCTAAGATGTCAGGTAACACCTCTGTCCCTGAACAAAGAGCAGAGTGGAGCCAATCTGGTTTTGAATTAGAGGTGGGCAGCTAGTGTGTGGGAATTGGAAGGCAGTTAGCCAGGACTGGAGAAGAGGAACAAAGGGAGGAAACCAAGAGCCTGGCTTGGGGGGGCTTCCCTCCAGTCTCCCCTCCCCAAGAGGGACTGGAATGACTGTTGCTGGCTGCTGTAGTGACACCTCTCTACTACGCTGTGTTCCTGTTGCCTAATCTACCTCCTGTTCTACCTGCTGAGTGAGAGTCAGTTCTGGCTGCCAATGGGACGCAGTGCTTGGGGCCGCCGAGCCCCATTACATCTTCCACTTGGAATGATGCTGCAGTGGGGTTCTGAAAGTCACTGGCCCCAAGAGGAATTTTATTTCCCCTCTGCTCCCTATTCCCTTGCTGTCTGGCATGCCTACTCCACCTGTAAAAAAGTTTCAGTCGTACATGACCTCTTCATACCTTGCTCTCTCCAGCTTCTGGCTCTCAGAGACCTACATCATTTCATCTGGCATGAATATTAAATTTATTATTGGCCTCCCCCCTCACACTTCCTGCCCCAGATCAGAGTGCAGTGAGAGTGTCAGGCCTCTGTCGCATTCCTGCTGCTTCCAACCCATCCTCTCCTTCCTTCCTCCTTCATCTTTTGAACCACATTTCATTCAACTCTTCTCTCCTTTCCCTGTTCACATCGCTAACCTCTGCCTCACCATCAACCTTCTTCAACTTTGATTCCTGGCTTCAACTTTGATTCCTGGTCCCGAGTAGCAGCAAGGAGTTCCTTCAGTAGTTGTTGTAATTTCGGGACCTCATTCACTCAGACACACCATCTGAGCCGCAGCCTGAATTATTCTATTTACTTCCCAAAATCCACAAACCTGGAAACCCTGGATGCCCTATCATTTCAGGTATTGGCACCCTTACCACCGGACTATCCAGTTACGTGGACTCCCTCCTCAAACCCTATGCCACCAACGCTCCCAGCTATATCTGAGATACCACCAACTTCCTGAGGAAATTACAAAACATCGGAAAGGTTCCTGATAATGCCATCCTTGCCACAATGGATGTAGAGGCTCTGTACACTAATATTCCACATAAAGACAGATTACAAGCAATCAGGAACACCATCCCTGATGCCACCACAGCCAATCTGGTGTCTGACCTCTGTAACTTTGTTCTCACACACAATCATTTCCGTTTTGGGGACAATTTATACCTCCTGATTAGTGGAACTGCTATGGGCACCTGCATGGCCCCACAATATGCTAATATATTTATGGCTGACCTGGAACAACGATTCCTCAGCTCTCGTCCCCTATTACCACTCCTCTACTTAAGATACATGGATGGCATCTTTATGATTTGGACCCATGGTACAGAGGCTCTAGAAGAATTCCACAGACACTTTAACAATCTACACCCCACCATCAACTTATGCCTCGATTACAACATTCAAGAGATACATTTCCTGGACATTACAGTACTAATCAAGGATGGCCTGATCAGTAACACACTGTACCGAAAACCCACTGATCGCTATACCTATCTACACCCTTCTAGTTTCCATCCTGCACAAGTGACTAGATCCATTGTTTACAGTCAAGCTCTTAGGTACAATCGCATTTGCTCAGATCCAACTGACAGAGACCAAAAACTACAAGAACTTTACCAAATATTCATAAACCTGAATTACCCACCAGGAGAAGTAAAAAAACAAATCGACAGGGCCAGATGAATACCCAAGAGACCAGCTACTCCAAGATCGGCCCAAAAAAGCCAAGAACAGAACACCACTGGTCATCACCTACAGCCCCCAACTCAGACCACTGCAACGAATTATTAAAGACCTACAACCTACTCTTAATCAGGACGCTACACTCCAGAAGGCCCTGTGTGACATGCGTGTTCTTTCTTACAGACAACCTCCCAACCTCATGAGGATCCTCACTAACAGCCACAGTCTATACCCCAGGAACACCAGTCCTGGAACCTTTCCCTGCAACAAAGCCCGCTGCCAGCTTTGTCCACATATCTTCTCTGGAAATACCATCACTGGACCTAACCAGGTTACTCACAGAATCACGGGCACTTTCTCATGCTCCTCTACTAACATCATATATGCCATCATGTGCCAACAATGCCCAGATGCTTTGTATATTGGACAGACTTCTAACTCCCTTAGACAAAGGGTCAACGGGCACAAAACAGACATCAAAACACTCCAGATCCACAAACCAGTTAGTCAACATTTTAATGGAATGGGGCATTCTGTCAATGACCTAAAGGTATGTGTGTTACTGAAGAGGAATTATCGCACCGTTTTGGAAAGAGAAGCGGACGAGCTGGCTTTTATATTCAAATTCGGCACATTAACGCATGGTTTAAATCGTGATGGGAACTTTCGGAGTCACTATAGGGGCTCGTCTGCATACTTGGCTCAATCTAATTCTTGACCTTCCCCCCCACCCCTCCACTCTCTAATTTGCTCACCTTGATTATCTTTTTCTGATTTGTCCTCCTTGCTTACTGTTTTTGGTTCTCTGTGTCTTAAATATTGAGTCTGTTCTGGTCTGGCTATGGTCTGAAGCAGTGGGTCTGTCCCAAGAAAGCTCACCTAATAAACTATTTTGCTAGTCTTTAAAGTGCTACTTGACTGCTTTTTGTTCTCATCCCTAAGTGATTTTGTGTTGATAACCCATCCAAATCCATTAGATGTATATTTCCTAATCCCCATGTCTTCATTCAACCTGAAGTCCTGGTTCAACTATTCCAATCTCAAAAAGAACCATTTACTTAACTTGGTCTTACTCAAGAACTGCTCACTTTTTTCTTCTTCCTCCATCGCTGAGTTCCCCCTTCTCAACTGCCTAGGTCCTCAAATTCAGGTTTTATCTAAGTCTTGCAAATTCTTTCTTCTGAACATCTCTAAGATAGAGACTTCCTATTAATGCGCACAACTAAAACGCTATTCCACAGTCTCATTTCACATCTTGATTACTTTAATACTTTTTCTGGCCCTGATATAAGCATTTTGGTCCCTTTATAATCATTCAGAATACTGCAAAGATCAAATTCCCAAGCCTGTTGCTTTGACTATGCCATCCCTCTCCATAAAGTCCTGCATAAGTTCTCTCTTAACAAACATTAGCTGCTTGTCTTTACTTTCAAGGTTCTTCATGACCTGTCATCATCCTACCTATTATCTCTTATTCAGTATTGAAAAAGTTGACTCCCATCTCCAACTGGCCACTGAGGTCAGCTTCTGTCACTTACTTGTTAAATTGTCAGCCTTTATGCTGCCTCCTGAGACAAGCTCCCAATTAAACATTTTAGAAAACTGATGTATTATCGCCTTTTGAAACCCTGCTTCATACTCTCCTTTCCCGTAAGGCCTACAAAAACATTTACAACAGTCAAGCTACTGGTGTGCTGAGACCCCAGCCTGACATGTTGACTGTACCATCTCATTGTTTTATTGTACTCCCCTCATTTGTCTGTATTCATCTATTGTCTCTTGTCTTATACTTATATTGTCAGCTCTTTTGGGATAGGGACTGTCCGTTTGTTCTATTTGCACAGCATCCAGCACTCCAGAGTTCTGGTCCATGACTCTGAGGTGGTATAACAATACAAATAAATATTAAGTGGCACCTTCCAAATCTTACATTATTGGCCCATTATCAGCAAAACAAAGAAAGAATGTAAGACCTGCCATACTGGGCTAGATCAATGTCCCATCCCAGTATCACATCTTCTGATATAAGCAAATGCCAGATGCTTTGGAAGGAATGACCAGAACAAGGCAATTATTGTGTGATCCAACCCGTCATTCAGTCTCAGGTTCTGGCAGAGGTTAAGGAACAGCCATAGCATGTGACCATAGTGGGTAATATGGACCTACCTATATTCTAATTCTTTTTGGAACTGAGTTATATTTTTGGATATTAGGAAAAACTATTTCACTAGAAGGGTAGTGAAGCACTGGAATGGGTTACCTAGGGAGGTGGTGAAATCCCCATTAAAACCAGGCTTGATATAGCACTGACTGGTATGATTTAGTTCGGGTTGGTCCTGGTTTGAGCAGGCAGTTGGACTAGATGACTTACTGAGGTCTCTTCCAATCCCTAATCTTTTATGGACTTCACAATATTTTCTGGCGACGAGCTCTATAGATTGACTGTGTGTTACATGAAGTAGTACTATCAGTTTCTTCAGATTGTTCATGATTTTACAAACTTCTATTATACGCTTCCTTATTCAGCTCTTTTCTAATATCAACAGTCCCAATCTTTTTAATCTCTACTTGTACGGAAATCATTCTACAACCCAGTCATTTTTGTTGCCCCTCTCTGTACCTTTTCCAATTCTTTTATATAAACAAGGAGCTATTATTTTGACTCTAAACTATATTTTAACTTTCAGATTTTGGTGATATATGCATGTTAAATGCATAATCAGGCTTTCACTATACAAAGCCTTTGCAACTGCAATTTTAAATGAAAAAACAAGAGGCTGATGTATATGGTAGTTCAGAAAATTAACGTGCTTTGGTAGTAAAAATTAAGGAGAAAAAAGTAATTAAACTTACGCAGAAATAAGTCCTGTAGCTCTCCCTCGTAAGTCTCTGTATTCCTGCCAAGATTCCATGTTAGCTCTTTGTGGAGTTCTACCTTCTGCCCGGAGAACTTGGGCAACCATGTCTCGATCTGCAATGGACACTACAAACTGGGGACCAAAGTGAGATTTGAAGATCTTTCCATACTCCTGCGTGTGTTTTTGCTGCAACATCAACCACCACCAAGGGAATTAAAAAATGCAATGAAAAAATATAAAGACAAAGAAAACTAATACTTTTGTAATAAAACATATAGGTTTGCACTGACATCAAATTCTACCTAATCTACTCAGAAGGTTTGCAATGGCAGCACTTTAGAAACAGACTAGGTTATTCAGGAGTAAATCACACTTCTGAATATTAGCTATCTTCAAAGCTATTTCATTACTTGAAAGTCAGGAGTTGAAAACTAGCCTGGTGATATAGTCACTGAACAATGATGAGTCCCGTATCGGATTTAGAACTACGTATCAAGTTTTTCATTCAAGCAATAGCGGGACGTGTCACTAGAAGGTATCTTCTCCTCACTCTTGAAATAGTCACTATGACCAGAAAAGTGAGGGGAGGGTTGCTGCTATGCAGATTCTTGGAGGCTGGAAAGACCCTGACCTCTAGAAGACACAAAGAGCTAGCTAAACTGAACATTTAGGAAGTGAAAGGACTTGCAGAGTAGGGAAATGTGCAGCTCACATAACAAAACTGACTCTTTTCCATCTATCAACCTGTTTCCATATCTACCTGTAGATTTGGCCTCATATAAAAGATTGGCCCAGAAAAGATCAAAATAAAGGACGGAAGTAAAGGGAGATCAGAAGCATACTCATGGAGTAAACTTGTACTTCTTGTTTAAAACAAAAATAAGCTCACTCGTACTTCTCCAATAAAAGAACTGATTAACGTGTTCCTTATTCTTTACAAGGCTACTTCATGACCTTGCCATTAGGCAAGACTGCCAACTCAACAGCAGGGAATTGAAATCTCCAAATTTTAGAGTAGATTTGTTATGACAAATAATATATCATAATGAATAAGATATACTGTGTCAGGTGGGGGAAAAGAAGAGATGAAGGATTTTCTATTTATCTAGTACGGTATCTCTGCTGAGTGATCGATGAATGCTAGCTGGAGGCAAAAAGCAAGCAATTAGGAAAAGGGAATTGAGAAACATTCAACAATAAAAAAGAACCTGAAAAGTTTTCCGAGGAGATGATTTTACAGAGCAATGCTCTATCTTTACCAACAAATAGAAAAAGATTAATTTGTTTAATTTTGAGCTAGTCTTAAAATGAAGCACCTGTCTCTCAGGAATTCATTTTGAATATACCTCAGGAGAGATTAGGACTAAATTTAGGCCAAAGGCAAAGCAACAAAACTACTTTAGGAGATAGTGGATACAGATAATAAAAACACAGAAGCAGAAGAGGTGGTGCAAAAGAAAATTTACAATCAGAGAATCAGGACTGGAAAAAAATCATAATTATGAGAGAAGATTTGAGTAACATCCCTTTTTCCCCCCACTATCATGCAGAACAGATAAAATGTTTAATTGCCTATAATAACCTTGAACAAAATTAATCATTAATCATTCTTTAACACACTGTTTTACATTCTTATCACAAATGTACATTCTTCATATGTACATCTGATGGAGCGGGTCTTTGCCTACAATAGCTTATCCGCCAATAAATCTGTTAGGTTGCGTCTCCACATGCTGCTTCTTCCGGAAGCAGCACACTAATGAGCTAACCAGAAGATGGTAATGAGGCGTGGATGCAAATTTTCCATGCCTCATTAGCATATTGGCATGTGGTTCAGAGTCCAGAAGAAGCTCTTACAGACTCCGAAGTACGTGTAGAGATCTTCCAGAAGGAATCCCCCAAAATTTTGAGGAAGAAGGGGCTTGTGGAACGATGGTTTCCTTCTGGAAGATTCCCACGGGCTGCACATCTCCACGCGTACTTCGGAGTCCAGAAGATCTTTTTCCGGACTCCAAACCACGTGCTGATGTGCTAATGAGGTGCAGCAAATTTGCATCTGCGCCTAATTAGCATCTTCCATTTAGCTCATTAGTGTGCTGCTTCTGGAAGAAGCAGCATGTGGAGACGCAGCCTTAGTCTATAAGGTGCCACAGGACTTCTCATTGTTTATATGCACATTTAGTTACACTGTTTCTAGTTATGGTGTGATTTATAAGCTAGGATTCAATAAAGACAAATTTGGACCAAGTTTTGAGAAGTACAATCTAATGAAGCATGTGCTCTTTTTACAAAATAACAGAAATAGAAAGTAACTCTTCAAGGCAGGAATTTTGCCTTCCATTGTGTCCCGATAGTTTCTAGCCTATCTCAGGACATAACTTCTAAAAATATTATCAATAATAAGTAAAATGGCCTTCTGTGCCTCAAATCTATATTGCAGATTTGGCTGAAAATTCCATTTTTATTTCTTCTTACAATTATTAAAAATATTCTACATCATCTCCCTATTCTTTCACATTATGGTGTACATCACACAACACAAGTTGTAAGGGTCAAATCCTTTCCCCTCACCTTCATTTTCCTTCTCTCTGAACCTACTGTTCCAACTCCACTGAATTCAAAACCCTTTTTCTTCACCCAGAGTTGCTCTGTAGGCCCTTCTGGTATGGCCTGTGCCAGTAAAATTCTGGAATCAGGTTACTTAGAACAGACCCTCCATTGTAAAAAAATGCTTCAATTTGACCCCCTTTCCTCCCCCAGAGTCCTTAAACATATGGAACATTTTTGTGTCTCAAAGAACATGATTTAAGTAGCTGCAGTTGTTATCAAGAGGTTTCAGATTAATTAATTCCTAATGTTCACTCTGTTGTTAAATTTAATGGAGTGTTATTAATTTGATTACAGAGTATACGTAAACAGGCCATCATTATTTGTAAAGTTACATGTTTTGTAAGACTCTAAACTAAATTAAAAGTAGGTAATATTTACTGCCCCCCACCTACTTTTACTGATTTTCTTTACACAAATTGCATTGGATTAAGGGGGAAATCCTGTATTTCTCAGTGGTTCTGAAAGGTAGAGAAACATATTCACAAGTAGCTTAGTTAGTCTGTATCTTCAAAAACAAGAAGTCCTGTGGCACCTTATAGGCTAACAGAAATTTTGGAGCATAAGCTTCTGACAAAGTGGGTCTTTGCCCACAAAACTTATGCTCCAAAATGTTAGTCTACAAGGTGCCACAAGACTTCTTGTTATATTCACATGTATTACTTAGGATTTTTCCACCTCTAGTTTCTCTTGTTACTGTTTTCATTTTTTTTCATAGCACTAAAAATATTTTCATTGCAAAAATTAAAGAAAGCAATATTTTGCACAGCAGATACTGCCTGTTTTATTTTAATATTTGTACATGGGTCAGAGACCTGAGTGTGACATGAAGGTGTCCTATTTGTTATTAGGTGACCACAAAGAACAGATGCACACATGCACACACACATAGAGGCTGTGGCCACACTTAACCAAAACATCGAAATGGCCATGCAAATGGCCATTTGGAAGATTACTAATGAAGCGCTGAACTGAATATTCAGCGCTTCATCAGCATTAGGACACTTCCGGCCGCAGCACTTCAAAAGTGCCGCTTTCGAAAGCGTGCAGCTCAGCGCGGCTACATGGGGGTCCTTTTTGAAAGGACCCTGCTCCTTTCATAATCCCCTTATTCCTCTCGGCCCTTTCGAAAAGGATCCCCTTGTAGCCACACCGAGCTGAGAGCTTTCTAAAGCAGTGCTTTCGAAGTGCCACAGCCAGAAGCGTCCTAATGCTAATGAAGCACTGAATATTCAATTCAGCGCTTCATTAGTAATCTTCCAGATGGCCATTTGCATGGCCATTTCGAAGTTTTGGCCAAGTGTGTCCACAGCCAGAGATTATTTTCCACTTTGTTTCTTTCATGGGGAAATCAGTTGTGTTAAATGCCTACCAATCCGTTAGGCTAAGAAATTCAAAATAGAAGAGTAAAGTTCAGCCACCATTGACCTCAATAAAGATTTAGGAGTCTAATTTTAATCTTTTTTTTTAATATAAAATGAAAGAAACATATAAGATTTACTTGTTAAAATTTTTCCTTTATATCTTTCCTATCTCTTTTTCTAACTTTTTAGTTACTCTCCTCCCTTCTGATTTTTTTCTTTCATCCTTTGGGATTCTGTCCTGATGCCTCTTTTCTCAGCAGCTGTCCTTTCCCCTCCCGTCTCTTCCTTTTTATCTTCTCTGCTTCTTCTCCATGCCAAAGATCACAAGTCTACTGCGCTTCTTGGACCTACTGTGCACTTAAAAGCTTTAAATGATGGCACAACTTAAGTTGTTAAAGTGTGATTTTTAAAAAAAAAAATCAACAGTTAAACCCAAGTGTAGATGCAAGCATAGTAGTATTAAGCCCTTTACCCTAGTATATTTTGTTTAACAAACTGGAATAAGCTATTTCAAAATACATTGTGCACACACAGAGCCTATTTCGAAACAGAGCCATTGCACATACTGGCTACGTCTACACGTGAAGCCTACATCGAAGTAGCCTATTTCGATGTGGCGACAGCGAAATAGGCTATTTCGATGAATAACGTGTACACGTCCTCCAGGGCTGCCAACGTCGATGTTGAACATCGACGTTGTGCAGCACCACATCGAAATAGGCGCAGCGAGGGAACGTCTACACGCCACGGTAG
This sequence comes from Carettochelys insculpta, assembly GCF_033958435.1. Taxonomy (NCBI): domain Eukaryota; kingdom Metazoa; phylum Chordata; order Testudines; family Carettochelyidae; genus Carettochelys; species Carettochelys insculpta. Next base: position 71,173,286 of record NC_134144.1, read on the forward strand.
CACACATCGAAATAAGGGTGCCAGGCACAGCTGCAGACAGGGTCACAGGGCGGACTCAACAGCCAGCCGCTCCCTTAAAGGGCCCCTCCCAGACACACTTGCACTAAACAGCACAAGATACACAGAGCCGACAACGAGTTGCAGACCCTGTGCATGCAGCATGAATCCCCCACTGCAGCAGCAGCAGCCAGAAGCCCTGGGCTAAGGGCTGCTGCACACGGTGACCATAGAGCCCCACACGGGCTGGAGAGACAGCGTCTCTCAACCCCCCAGCTGATGGCTGCCATGGAGGACCCCACAATTTCGACGTTGCGGGACGCGGATCGTCTACACGGGCCCTACTTCGACGTTGAACGTCGAAGTAGGGCGCTATTCCGATCCCCTCATGAGGTTAGCGACTTCGACGTCTCGCCGCCTAACGTCGAAGTTAACTTCGAAATAGCGCCTGACGCATGTAGCCGCGACGGGCGCTATTTCGAAGTTAGTGACGCTACTTCGAAGTAGCGTGCACGTGTAGACACAGCTACTATGGCTTACTTCAAAATAGGCACTATTCCCTTAACACTTACAGCACCTATTTCAAAATAGGTGCTATTCCTTGTGAAATGAGGTTTACCAGTTTCAAAATAAGTCAGCCGCTATTTCAAATTTATTTTAATATTTGTACATGGGCCAGAGACCTGAGCGTGACATGAAGATGTCCTACTTGTTGTCAAGTGACCACCAAGAATAGATTCACATGTGCACACAGAGATTATTTTCCACTTTGTTTCTTTCATGGGGAAATCAGTTGTGTTAAATGCCTACCAATATGTTAGGCTAAGAAATTCAAAATAGAAGAGTGAAGTTCAGCGACCATTGACCTCAATAAAGATTTAGGAGTCTAACTTTAATCTATTTTTAATATAAATGCTAGGTTTGCTATTTAGAAATAACAGCTGTTATTTTGAAATAATTTAGCTGTGTAGACCTATCCAAAGAGTCCTCCCATCCTTATCCAGTGCAGTCACAATTGCAGTCTCCACATTTTTCTGAAGAGGGGAAAGTAGACCTGCTTAATCCTGACCTACTGTAAAGCTGGAAATAAAATTTGGTAGAAAATGAAATATACGCGTTTAATTTTGCCCTCTTTCGGGGTCATGTCTTAGGAGGATAAATAAGTCATTCTTCCACTGCAGTGGTTTCAGTCTCAGTTCCCTCTCTTAGCTCTGAGGGCAAAGAGCTGTTCTCTTCCTTTGATGTTTCCCCATTCACATCTTCCCCTTCTTTCCATCCCATCCTTTTCTGTTACCGTCCCCTCAGTGTCTAACAACTCCACAACCTTCCTGTCTCACAACCCACTGGATTTTTCCTCTTTCATCTCTTACTCCCCACCTTCTTGACTTCACAAGGCAAAGAGGGGACTCACACAGCTGTTGCTTCCACCACTGCTGGAGGCTGCACATCTTTTGTCCCTTCTCTATATGGTTCCTGGACCATGGAGTCTACAAAAAATACAGACTGGATGGGTCACTTTTCAACCTTCATCATCTGAATGCTAAAACCAAGATGCTTGAGCAGCTCATCCTTGAAGCACTTTTTGCTGATGACTGTGCACTTATGGCACACAAGGAATCTGATCTCCAGGTCATTGTCAACAAGTTTGCTGATGCCACTCGCCTCTTTGGTTTGACCATCAGCCTAGGAAAGACCGAGGTACTGTTTCAACCTGCTCCAGGATCTGCTGTTCTCCCTGCCTCAATCTTTATTGAAGGAACAGAGTTAAAAACGGTAGAGGAATTCAAGTACCTTGGCAGTGTGATAGCTAATGATGGCTCCTTTAACAAAGAAATCAATGCCAGAATCTGCCAGGCCAGCCGGGCACTAGGACGTCTGACAGCGTGGGTGTTGAATCAGCACAATAGCCAATAGTCCACTAAACTGAAAGTGTACAAGGCTGTAGTCCTGACCAGTCTCTTGTATGACTGTGAAACCTGCACCTTGTACAGAAAACATATAAAACTGCTGAAGTGCTTCCACACACACAGCCTGAGGTCAATACTGCACATTTGATGGCAGGACAGAATTACGAACCTGGAAGTCTTGGACACAGCAGGAACCACGAGCATTGAAGCCATGATTCTGAAAGCCCAGGTTCGCTGGACGGGGCATGTCACACGAATGGAAGAGTTGAGAATCCCTAAGCAACTCCTCTACAGTGAACTCTCCCAGGGCAAAAGGAATCAAGATAGGCCTCACAAGAGATATAAAGACTGCGTGAAAGCCAACATTGCTCATGCTGGTTTAAAACCAGAGCAGCTAGAGCAGCATGCAAAAGACCGAACAGGCTGGTGTGCTCTCATACGACAGGTGTATGATAACTTTGAAGAGCATCGACGCGTACGCCTCATTAATGCTCATGAGAGGCAGAAAGCGACACCAGCAGCCACACCAACACAGCCAGGACAATTCCCTTGCCCCCACTGTGAACGCCCATGCCATTCAAAGCTTGGACTCCTCAGCCATATGCGAGTCCACAACTGATGAAACTGTGCAAGCTGAAGACGTCATCGTCAGACTACCTACTACTATATGGTGCCTCACTAGTCCCCACACTACCTCTTTCTTTATGTAGCAAGAGCACAAGAGTAGGAGCTGATGGAGAAAGCAGAGTGTGAGAAGGGATCAACCAGGAAAAAAAAAAAAGAGGAAATTTCAATTGCTAGTCTCTCCAGTAGCTAGCAATGGAGAGTGGGCAAAAGAGAGAAACAAAATAATGAATGCTGCTTTTGTAAAGGTGAGCCCCAAAATGAGATGGAAAGCCAGGTTAAAAGCCTGAGGTTAACCTGTTTTGGGCAGCAGGGATTCCTAAGACGGGTGTAACTACTGTGGGAAAATTCAAAACTTATCTACAATGACATCCTATCCTGTAATGTATTGTAATGGACCATCCTTACTTGATGCCTAAAGTCAAATGTTCTCTAACAAAAAGAAACATTTGATCAAGACAGTATTTTTTCTAGAAATGATTATTCTAAAAGGGTCATACTCTGTGTTACAAATGCCAGATTTGTAGCAGGCATGAAAACCCACTAAGTATTCTCCCTGAAAAGCAAACACAAACTTGTATTTTTCATACAATTCTTTATTTTCTTAAAATGCAGGTGTCCCTGCTCAACTTAAATCTGCTTGTCCTAGGAAGATGCAGGTAGGAGGGAAGGGAGCTCCCAGCATGGGGAAGAGAGGCTGCTTAAAAAACAAAAAGAAACTCCCTCTTTATAAAAACACATTCCAGAGACTCTGAAAGCAGCGTGCTCCATTTATTGGCTTCTCATGCCTCAGCTGCTCCTGGCAATTGTGCAAAGGAGCAAATTGCAGGCTGGGACCTAAAAAATACAAAGCCACGGGGCATGGAGATGATGGATCCCAACCCAGGATGAATTCTGTCTTTGCTCTGGGACTTCCCTTTAGCAGCCCACTATGGACATGGGGCCTCTCCCAGCCGCACTAAGTATCTCGCTTCAGCATGCGGTGCTTCATATGTCATTGCTCAGCCAACTTCCGAGTGGTTTGTCACATGCCTGAGTGTGGGCAGGACCATCCTTATGTCTTTGGGTGCCTTACACAACCCAAGCATTTACTCACACACAGAGGAGCAGGGCAGCAACTCTGCAGAGAGGCCGGTGCTTGGGGGTTTGAGGGCCAGGCAAGCAGGCTGGTGCGGGAGCAGGTGAAAGTGGAAGCGTTGGCTCTCACCAGAGCTGTGGGCTGGAAGAGCTGGGTGTCAGGACACTAGGACCACTAAAGCCGGGAGGGGGTCAAAGCAGGGGGTGGAGGGCTGGGGGATTTGGCTGCTGGGGCCAGGAATGGAGCAGAGGTGTGGGGGGAGGGACTGAAGGACTGGGGTAGCAGGGCTGGGGCGGGAGGGGGGAGGAGCTGGGAGGCAGGGCCCAGGGGAGGCCAGTGGACTGAGGTTGCTTGAGGGAGCACTGTGCTCTGGCTGTGCTAGGCACACACAGGCTTGGCACAGAGTGGCAAGGTGGTGCCCTACGCCGCTGTGTACGCTGCGCGTTCCTAGGGAGGGCGCTGCGTGTGGGGCTGGGCTGCCGCAGGGAGCAATGAGCACACAGCCAAACTGAGGCCAGGAGACCCCCCCCCACACACACACAAAGCTGCAGTCACCAGCTGCCGCCCCCCGCCCTCCCCAGCCAGAGAAGCCTCCCCTCAACCAGACCGGAGCCAGCCCCGCCCCTCTCTCCACGAGCACGTGGTTGCCCGTTCCGTGCCTCGCCGTCTGCCAATAGGAGGCGCAGGCGCGAGAGCTGCGGCCGTTGGCTCCTCGCGGGCAGCGCGAGCCCCGGTGGAACGTTGGGGAGCCCGACCGTTGGCTGGTCGTCCCCCCCCAACATTCCACCAGTTTTGGCGCGCGCGCGCTACCCCCCTCCGCCTCAGAAGGAGGGGGTTCAAATCACCCGCCTGCTGCTGAGGTGATGGCTGAACAACCCAGCAGCCCGCACGCCCATGGGCACGTACAAGCCGATCCCCCCGGGAGACCGGCGCGCGGGGGACAGCGAGTACACAAAACGGGCTCGCGGGCTGGAACGGCTGAGCTCTGAGGAACTGGAGATGAAAAAACAAACAAACTGAGGGAACAAACAGCCCCCCCCCCCCCGCACACGTGTTGTACGACCAATTTCTTCCCCACCCCATCCAAACGCGAGGGGGCCCCCGCCGCAGAGTTTGGGCGCTGGTACACGCCTCAGAGGTGGCCCGTCAGACGCCCGTTGCAAACCACAGAGATTATGCCCCGGTGGGATGAACGTGGCTTGGCTGGTTTTGAGGGGAATCAATATCTCCTGTTCCTCACATCTTAAAAGAAAATCAAACAAACCAGCAGTCCTGGAGCACTGTAACAAAATCAGATCTGCCCCACGAAAGCTCATCACCAAATAAATTATATGGGAAGTCAAGTGCTCCAGGACTGCTGGGTTGTTTTGTGACGATGGAGTCTAACACGAGACCAAAGAAAATAAGGCAGCCTTTAACGCTTCATTGTTATGGCTGGATTTCTTCAGTCCTGTGGGAATTGGAGACAGCCACGGAGTGTTAAACAAGTCAGTCATCCCAAATACAGGCCTGTATACCTTTTAAAGGCTGAAAATAAGAGTAAATATTGCCCCACTCCCCCCCAAAAAAGATGGAGGAGAAAGATGCAAAAGTCCCACCACATACTGTGTTTAGGGGTGACCTAGAAAAAAAAGATAAGAGATCTGAAAAACGCAAGAATCAGCCAGAAATCCTCACAAAAGCAAAGAATAATGGTTATTCGCAGCCCCCTTTGTCCGTGGCTGAAAGCAGGGTTGTAATGGGAAGAAGGAAGAAAGCAAGGGCTTGAAACCTCCAAACACTCATCCCAAGAAGACTGAATGGAGAGAACTGTAAACAAACTCCAACACTAGCAGAACAGCAGCACCAACAGGACATTGCAAGGAGAGGATTAACTGATACCGCAACTCATTAATTAAGCAGCTGCTTTATTTTTTAATAGTCATCCTGGATTAAATCAGTAATTATTTTAACTAAATTGTACCTGAATTTCATGAATGCGACCAAAGCCGTCCTTCCAAAAGAACTCAACTAAGTTGGAGAGGGTTTTGGGTCCAGGCATTTCTTGCAGGCTCTTCACGCTGCTGTGGTGGGGTTGTGGGGGTTTCAGGAGTTCCCCTGAAGCTGCCACCATCTCCTCCTCTTTGTCCTCTGCTGCTGCAGTAGCAGTTGTTGCGTTATTTTGCACCTCCAAAGTCTGGCTGCTAGAATGTTTGGTCAGTTGGTGAAACCTGCTGACAAAAATCACTCGGGAAAAAGAACTTTTTTTCTCAGACACAAGTGCCTGTTTGCAACTGCTGTTCAAGACTGTGATGAAAAGAGACATTTTTTTAAAATTCAGAAAAAAAAGTTGATTTTGCCTCTACAGCTGCGTTTTATTTGATTGCCTTTCTCTTCTGCTTTTTCTTCCACAAGAAGCACTTCTGCAATCCCTTAATGCTTGAGCATCAGTTTACACAGACCATTATAAAAGGCTCCCTCCCCTAAGGCTGGAAAAGGGGGGTGGTCTGGAGTGAGACTTGAATAAAATGAGCCTATTATTTTGATTAATTCAAATCAGATAAATTTACTAATTAAACCTGCTCTGAAACAATCCAGGTTTAGATTCCACCCTTCTCTCTCCAGCCCCTAACCCTGCCCCTTTGGCAAAAATCTCTCATCTATTACTGTGGTTTTGGGTTTGTTTGTTTTTTTGAGTTCGTTAAAGGATGGTGTTAAGATTAGTAAATGAACCTTTTTTCCTGAAAGCTAGCATTTCCACATTTCAGCAAATACTAAGTTCTTTTAATAACACTTATATAACTACTATTAAATGTGCAATAAAATACATTTTATTCATATATAAATAGCAGTACTTTTCTTCAGCAAGTATATGCTTGCCAAACATTTTTATGATGATAATCAGGTTGCTTATATGTTCCCTTTTTTTTGAACTTATTGTACAAATCCCTTTCTCTAACATGCTGTTCTTTCCTCCAGAAGTAATTTGTGTATGTTTTTGTAGGACAGGTTCAACTGAACTTTATCTTGTACTGTAATTGCTTGTCATGTACAGCCTGCCTTTGACTCTCATTCATAATTTATTATTTTCTCTGCACAGGGAATTAACGTTAGAATTTGATAGCAACTTCTTTTTCACAATTTTAAGAAGTTAAACCAAAAAAAAAAGCCTGCTAAAATCAAATAGCCCATAATAGCTATTTTGATAGATTAAATCTGTTTTTATACTTTCTTCCAGAAATTTTTAGTTACTTCAGTTCTTTTTGTCAGCTTCACTGGCTACAATATGCTTTTCTCTCATCCATGGCAATTCTGTACCTCTGTTCTGACAAACAATTGACTCTTTGCTGGCTGAGACAAAAGCATTTTACATGTCTCTCCATGTTATAACTATTCCTTTTCCATTTTCCACCTCACATCTCTGCTATACAACCTCTCTCTCTGAAAAATAATAAAAGACTTCCACGCTGTATAGTACCTATATTCAACAGTAACAACACGTTTTTTCTCTGCAGTGGAAATGGTGGGCTTCTGTGGTAATGCCAAACCTTCTGTGTTTTGATCTGTAGGGTATTCATATACTTGTTATTGTTCAGAAAAATCAAATGCCTTTTCTGGCATCTGAAACTTAATTTTCATAGTCCTATTTTGTGGATCCCTTAGATGCAGACTGTGGACCCCCAGAAGTCTGTAGACTACACTTTGAAAATCACTGCCCTGTGCCATTTGTACTATTTTGCACAAACCTATTTGTTCCTTTTTTATATTAGATTGTTGAAAAGGTGATAATAGGCCAGCTCCTGTAACACATAGATTTTGCAGTTCTCTTGCCCCAAGAATCTGGTTTGAAATCTTACTGAACTGATAATGCATTAACCTGAATGGCTGATTATTTTCTTTTTGCAATGGACAAAGAGAAGTTGTCATTGCTGATTCTACCATATTTATCAGTGTTTAATACTGTTGATCTAAAGGTATTTAGCATTCCTAAAGTACTTTGAGATCCTTCATTGCAAAAGTACTATAGAACTGAAAACTGTATTAAATACATAGGATCTTGCATTACATGTCGGAGCTGTACTGTTCCATCTTGTCTCACCTGTCTTATTTAGTGTTTATGTGAAGCTTCTGTGGGAGAGATGGTAAGATGTTTTGGACCAAAATACATCAATATATTGATGATACTGGTGATCTGTTCATCCCATACAGATTCTGCAGTTTCATGACTCCCCAGGGTCAGACAGATTGGGTCTGTCTAAAGTGAGTTGACTGTGATTCAGCCTGTTTGATCAAAGTGATGGCTGCAGGCAGGAGGAAATATTTAATGCACAGAATAGTTTCTGAGTGTATGTATCTGCCTTTTACCAAAACTGGTTGCAGACTTTTAAACTCATTATTATTACTGATTTCTCAGCTAGTAGCTGGTAAGGAGGCTGCAAACAGTCCTTTTTAACACAGCACTCACATCCCTTTCTTTGCCACTTGCATGCAGAAGACACCAGCCAATCTGTTGAGTGAGATGGTCTACTATGAGCATATAACATTTGTGCTCAAATCTTTGTATTGGCTTCTTGTTTATTTCTGGATGCAATTAAAGGTATTGGTGATCTTCTTTTAAATCTAATGAGAAGCTCTGGCTGTCAGCTCCTGTAATATAACACATGGAGATATGCATCTCATAGAGCTAGAAAGCACCTTAGGAGGGCATCAAGTCCAGTCCCCTACCCTTGCCCCCCCCCCTTTTTGCCCCACACCCGTAAACTGGCACCCCTCCAGGGCTGAACTCACAATCGGGGGTTTAGCAGGCCAACACTCAAATCACTGAGCTATCCCTCCTCCCTTAACACTAATAAATAAATGAAAGTAGCACAGCCTCCCTGGGAGCAAGATTTGAACCCACACAAGGAAACCCTATTGGATTTCCAGTCCAATACCTTAACCACTCAGCTAGCTTCAGTAAAACTTTAGCATGCCTTTGAGGTGAAGGCCACTTCTTCCAAAATCCACTGTCTGTGGAATCTTCTAGTCATGGAAGTGTGCAAAATATGTTAAACCATCAGCATCACTGTCTCACGATTACTTTGGAGATTGGGCTAAGTCAAATTTTTGCATTATGACAGCTACTCTGACTGTTCCAACCTGTTAAATCTATTTCAGAGTCTATATTCCAGGTTGGAAACAGATATGTTAGGATTTCTGTATGCTTGTGTCTGTTCAAGAGTTGCTGCCACTCGGTAAAGCTATAGCTGTCAGCTCAGATGGTTCATTCTAGATTGGCACTAGTTTGGCAGCACTGGACATAAGTTTATGAATGGCCACCACAAAAGTATATTGTGTAGCCAGTAGGAACTTTAGGCATAGGTGTTTTATTCCAGAGGCAGGCAGGTCTCATAGAAAGCCTGTTTTGCTTATTGGAACCTGCTTGAACCATTGTTAGCCTTATCTGTGGCAGGTTGTTTTATCTAGCATAGTTCTCCAGTTTAAAAAATTTTAAGAGTAATAGCATCTTACCAAAACTTTGGTGGAGCTATATGAGTCAACAGATATATGTTAGACATTAACGTATGAGCTAAGGCAGCCCCTGATGGTATGATTGGTTGTATTCACCGCCAAACTGACTGAACAATATCAATGCATTGACCGAGATTCATAAAACTTTTGCCGCAGTTCCTGCAAAGTTCCTGCTAACTTCTGAAGGATCAAGACATTGTACGAGGTGAGCTATTTCTTAAGCTCCAGCTGAGAATGGTGTGTTAGACTGTGGACCAGTTTAATGACTACTCACTGAGGAGCATGGACAATATTCAATACAGACTATAAAGGGCTGATTGTTCAGATGGAAGGTTGTAACTATCATCTTAAGCTCACTTAATGTAAATTCCCACTGACAAAAGTAAGTAGCCAGAAAATTTGTGTCTTGGCTGAGTAACACTCTGATAACGTTATAGATCATATGCTCCTCTGTAGGACAAATGTCATCCACTTTTATATACACTTATCTATCTTAGTTGTTGGTTGGTCAGAATTATATAAGTTGAAAAGGAGAGGCACTAGAATGGTCAAAGATTCCTAAGCTTGCATGATGAAACTCATGATGAACAGCACCATAAGCTTAACAAGGAGTAGTCTGCTACAACTTGACTGTCAGGACCACATGCCAGAAAGTATCTTATGCAGCTCACAGATCCACCTGAACAGTGCCAATTTTTTTATCTGTCTCAAAGGCATCACTGATGTCATGTGTTAGACGAATGACTTGATCTTAGATATATTGTGTCAAAACCAACCTAAGAGAATGTTCAATAATTTATTTATATGCACCAAAATCAGTCCACCGTAAGTTTGTTTGTGACACAAGAGCGAGATGAGTAGGTAGTGCTTGGGATTATCCAATAGTTTTACTGGAATAGTAATAGTGGCTGGTTGCAATAACTTTTATCATACTTTTATTTCAGGTCTCGTTGAACTGGCTTGGTCCATAATGAATCCTCTTCAGTACTGAACAGAAGTAACAAGTATAGCTCAGGGGATGGATAAAACTTTTTGATGCGGGGGGGAGGGGTTGGTAAGTAGTCGAGAGCCACGCTTTTCTATGGAGGAGTGTGGGGTCAAGGTTGGAGGTTGTGTACGGAAGGGAGCTCAGTATTGGTGTTCAGGAGAGGGTGTAGGGGTCTGAGGGGGAGTTTGGGTCAAGGGAGGGGTTGACACTTAGGGCATGGAACTGGGCTGCAGAGTCCAGGAGCAGGTATGGGTGCAGGAGAGGATTCTGACCATGGGGTATGTGTAGGAGAGATGCAGGATCTAGGAGGGAATTGTGACCTGGGCAGGGGGAACAGAGGATGGAGACTGGACGCAGGGGATTGGAGTGTAGCAAGGGGTGCAGGATCTGGGAGGGGAGCAGTAGGTGCAGGTGCAAGAGAGGATTCTGGCTTGGGAAGAGATGGAAGAGGGGATGCAGTGTCTGTGAACTGGGGGCAGGGGTTGCAGAGGTGATGTGAAGCAGGGAACTGGGGTGCAGTGGAGGGTGCAGGTTAGGGAAGGGGTTTGGATTCAGGAGAAAATTCTGGCCTATAAACACATGGGGAAGGTCAGAAAGGGAGCTATGACTTAAGGTGGGAATGTGTGCAGAGAGTTTGAGTGGGGATCTGGGGTAGCGGGGACAGAGGCAGACTCTGGACAGGAGGCGCTTACCTAAGCAGCTCCCACCCAGGATCCTGCAGGACCCTCAGGGAGGCTTCCTGCCTGCTGCATCCTACCTTTCCCATCAACCTTCTCATTGCACTTCCCATTCCCCTGGCCAGGTAATGACATCTTGAACCTGGAGGAAGTGACCACTAGGTTAGGGTATATTTGACAGTGGTGGGAGCTGCATGCTGTCAGGGAGCAGCAGAGAAGCCCTAGGAAAAGTGGCCAGAATCACAGGTTGAACAGGCTATGAGTGCTTGACATCACAGTTGGGTATTGGTCTGTGCAGGACTTCTGGGAGAGGGGAGGCAACATTGTCTAGGTGGAGAGCCCATGCAAACAGGTCTGAATGAGAGAGACTAACTGAGCCTATCTGAGAAACCCACAAAGAGCTATTTCTTTAGCTGAGAGGGCACACAGTGCACTAGAGTCCCGACTCTCAACTGGACTGCACTAGAGACTTAAACAAAAATCCAACATTGCGCACTTTGGACTGGAACTGTTTAAGCCTTTGCATCTATGGTATTTGCAAGCTTTCCCCGTTCCTACCATCCCTAGTAAAAACTGCCTCTAGTGGTTTGTCTCAGTGGTTCACGGGACCCATCGAGCTAGCCACTAAGCTTAGCTAGTGAAGCGTGACTCCAAGAGGCCGTGTACCAGGAATGATATTGGCACCAGGGCGTTTGGAATACAATTCAATAGCTACAAGGTTTTGTTCTCCAGGAATACATGATTTATCTTCCAGTTACACTTTGGTCTACAGTACTGTAATCCTATCGGTCTCTCATTATAGAACGATGGACTATATTCTTGCATGCAGTCACCCTCACCAGTTTTTAATACACATATATATCCAATTCTAAATTGCCTTTTGGTCAAACTCTGCATGGACTTAATTTCCACCTGTTTCCAAGCCTCTTCACTCCATTTCAATTGGGGTCCTCTGTGTTCCATGCTGTGACTCGCCACTGTCAGTGGTCATATTTGTCTATAAATCAGTGGTTCCCCAAGTGGGGCGGGCAGCACGAGGAAGCGCTAGGAAGGCATGAGTTCAGGGGAAAAAAAATCAATTTTTAATATAAAATTCAGCTGAAATACTCCATTTTTTATCTGCATTTAATCATCTCTTCTGCAAGCACCTGTCAGAATTGTTTATCTGTTTCAACTATTAAAAAGTAAATATGGTTAGATTGCAACATTTGTCAGCATTATGGCAAATAAAGAGCACAGTGCAGCATCCCTGTGTATCCTTAAAAGAAGAAAGAATTATTTTTAATAAAGGGACAGCCAAAATGTGTAAAGCTTTGTATCTTAGATATTTCTACAAATGCCAACGTTCTCTGACTTTCAACTGCTCTCTTGGAAAATCATTCACATCCTCTCCAAGTGACATGTAATGCTCAGTTTACAGCTATTAATTCTCATGATAGTGGCTGTGTTATTTATTATTTTTTCCAGAAAAATATAAATACTATTCTTTTAAAATTTTAAATAGCAACTATAGGCCTATAATAGTTTCCTGTGTCTATTTTTGTGTGTGTGTGTCCAGTGCTTTTCAATAGATTATAACTGTTTTAAACAAACGTGGATAGTCATTAAATTTGGCACCTAAGTTTATGTTACCAAAAAAAATTACTGTTAATTCTTGATATATATATATATTAGGCCTGTTAATTATAGAATTTTAAAGCAATTTTAATGGTACTTTATTCAATTTCTGTGAGTTGAAAGGCTGAATTTTTCCTGTTATATTGACGGCCCAAATATTTTTTTTCATATTTTGTAGACATGTATGTGACAAAGAAAAGGAAGTATAATGAAGATTATGTTGTTTGGGTTTACCAGCACTGGAAAATATGGGATTGACCTCCTTCAGTGCACTGTGCAGTTCTCAGCAATATTGTGAGGCCTGGCTGTCAAGTGTGACATTTGAAGACAAATCACAAGGCATTCAAAGACAAGCCAAACAAGTTTTTTTTTGCGACAAACATCAATGTTTGAAACACACACAGTTCGACATTACTGAAACTTTCACCAGGAGACAGCCAAACAGGTGGCAGCTTCTTACAGCTGGCACTGTTCATTGCCAAAGCATAGAACGCTCACACGATTAGAGAGACACTCATGAAGCCATGCTTATTGAGTTCTGCAAATATTGTGCTTAGTGCTGAAAGCCAGAAAAAGTTATCAAAAATTTTGCTGTCTGATAACATAGTGAAGTGTATTGATGAACTTGCAGAAGACATAAAAAGATAAGCTTTGGAAAACATAAAGTTATCTTTTTTTTTTGCAAGTCAATGTGATGATATCACTGATGAAGCTCGATGCAGTCAGTTGCTCATCTATTCTTGACCTCTGGGTGTTAGTGCTGCAAAAGAAGAATGCTTGTCTCAAAAGCACTGGAGACCACATCAAAGACTTCTGACCCATTTTAGCAACAGTTTCTGACTTTTTTTCCAAGAAAATTTTCTTTCTTGGGAAAAGCTAATTGGTGTTTGCACTGATGGTGTCCCAGTGATGCTTGGCGCTCACTCTGGATTTGTGACACAAGTCAAAGAAAAGAATCCAGCCATAGCTGGGACTCATTGCATTGTTCACAGACAAGCCTTGACTGCTAAGACCCTTCCAGATGACCTGTGTAATTTGCTGAATTGGACACGCAAAACTGTAAATTTTGTGAAGAGGAGCACTTTAATACAAGGGTTTTTGAAGTTCTTTGTGCAGATTTGGGAGCTGATCATAGAGCTCTCGTTTCACATGGAAGTCTGTTGGCTCTCAAAAGAAAATACGCTGAATCAACTCTATGAACTCAATCATGAAGAGGAATTTTCTTCTCAAAAGTCAGAAAAAAAACCAATTGCATGGTGCTTTCACAGACAAAACATTTCAGCTTTCACTGGCACACCTTTGTGGACGTTTTTGAGCCTATCAACAACCTCAGTTTCAAGCTACAAGGAAGAAAGGCAAACATCATTGTTTTCTAAGTGTACATCAATTCAGCTAGATATTTACCTAGTTTTACAATAGACTTCCATAAAAACCACTATCAGTCAGTATTAACTAAAATTTCATACAAACAATGACTTGTTTATACTGCTCTATATACTATGTATGGAGATGCAAGTGCAATATTTGTTTTATATTTGTATGGTAAAAATATGTTAGCAATTTTTCACTTGTATTCTGAGACAGCTGTATTTTTCAGCTGGGTCTACACGTGAGCGCCCTTTCAAAAGGGCAAAAAATCAAAGTTCGGCGGTCGAAATAAGGGGTATCAAAAGGGAGCACCCACCACCATCATCAGATCAGCATTTCGATCTGCTCTTTCAAAGTGCCGCCTCAGGTCTTTCGAAAGAAAGCGTCCACACAGCTCCAAGCCCTCTTTTGAAAGAAGGGAGGCAGGAAACGCCATGGTCAGGGTCCCATGGCCGACAATCCCTTCCAGGGCCGCAGCCAGCCACCCCCTTTAAAGGGACCCTCCCTCCACCCTCCCCTCCACATGAGGTGAGTGCTGCTCAGCCTTTCCCAGCCTGGCAGCGCCCACTCGTGCCCACGATGGAAGCACAGCGACAGCTCCTGCAGGAGGACACCCTCATTATGGATGCCCTGCTGGCAGTGCTGTGCACCATCGCCACAGCTGCACCTGATCTCATTGGGTGGCTGGGTGGTCCCCTGGGGCCATAGGGCTGCCCCACCCGGGGCACCGCCGGGTGCCCCCACTGCCACGGGTGCCCCGACGCCTCTGGCCCCACCACAGCAGCACCGACTGGTGAGAGCGCTTGGTGCTATGGGAGTGGGGTGAGGAAAGGTGGCTGCGGAACTTCCGCATGTCGAGGCAGACTTTTGAGGAGAGCTGCTACTGGCTCACCCATGCACTCTGGCACCAGGATACCTGCATGCAGCCAGCCCTCACTCTGGAGAAACGGGTCGCAATCGCCATCTGGAAGCTGGCCACCCAGGACTCCTACCACTCCATGGGACAGCAGTTCGGGGGTGGACAAGGCCACCATCAGGGTTGTACTTATGGAGGTAAGGTGAGACCAGGTCACATGTCCCCTACAGGTGGGGGGAGGGCTGGGGCAAGAGGAAGCCACCTCTGCAAGTGGCTGGATGGGGCAGGGGGTTGAATTGGGGGGGGAGGGGGGCCAGAATGGGTCTGAGGTGGGGTGGGGGGGAGACACCTGCCACACCTGCACTGGAGAACGTCTCCCCCCCGCCCCCCAGCAGGTCATCAGTGCCATGCTGCTCCATAGGGTTGTCTGCTTGGGGGATCTGGACAACACCATTGCTGGCTTCCAGGACCTGGGCTTTCTGAACTGCATTGGTGCTTTGGATGGCACGCACATCCCCATCACACCCCACCACACAGCACCGGACAGTACGTCAACAGGAAGGGCTACCATTCAGTGGTGCTCCAGGTCCTGGTGGCCACAAGGGGCTGATTCACCGACATCTATGTGGGCTGGGCCGGCCGCCCCCACGATGCCTGGGTCTTCCAGAACTCCAGCCTCTGCTGGTGCATGGGGGCTGGCACCTTCGTCCCCCCGGCGGGAGATCCCGGTGGCGGAGGACATCACCATACCGCTCTGCATGGTGGCAGATGTGGCATACCCCCAGCAACCATGGCTCATGAGGCCGTACATGGGACACCTCGACCCCCACCTGGGAGGCGTTCAATCAATGCCTCAAACACACCCACAATGTCGTGGAGCAGGCCTTCGGGCACCTAAAGGGGTGGGGAAGGTGCCACCACATGCGGCTGGAGGTTGGGGTCCTCAACGTGCCCCAGGTGGCGGGGTGCCTGTTGTGTCCTCCACTATGTTGTGGAGGGAAAGGGGGGTGCCTGTGTCCCCAGTGGGGGCCCCTCCAGCTGGCGCTGGCTGTGAGCAGCTGGGCACCACCCCCATCCTCCAGGCCCACCGGGACAACCACTGCATCAGGGAGGCCCTCAGGCAGGTGTTTGCCAATGGTCATCGCTGACCCGCATACACACCCCCATCCCACGCACATCTGCCACCCACTGTCCCCGTCACCCTGACCCTAACCAGCACCGCACCTGCACACCCACCATCCCCCTGAGGAGCACAGCACAGAGTGGTGAACAATAAAATAAACATTTATTTACACTATTCTTGTTAATGATGTACAGGGGGTGGGACCCTAACTTGTAGGGGGCGGGGGGGGACCTAACTTGGAGGGGGTGGGGGGGGGCACTCACTCCAGGGCAGGGGTGGTGGGCCATGAGCCCCATCGGCCCATGGAGCCCCTGCCTCCCCAGGTGTAGGGTCCCCAGCGGGGAGAAGAGGGTGCAGGTGGGGCCTGGTGGGGGTGGGGGGCAGGCCAGCAGGGACGGGGCGGGGGGAGGCTTAGCTGGGGTTGCGGGAGCAGGGGCGGAGGGTGCAGGCTCAGCAGGGGGAGTTACTGGGGGCAGGCCAGGAGACGGGCAAAGGTGGCCACATGGTCCCTGAGGGTGTGGCCAGTGCCCTCCAGTGTGGTCAGCAGCCTCTCCCAGGCTGCCCTCCGCCACTCCAGCTCAGCCTGGGCAAGCCGCAGGTGCTGCTCAGCCACCTTGGCCTGGCGCTGGCTGGTGGGGTCCTGCTTGGCCCAGCCGGGGGGGAGCCCTCTGGCCATAGCCCCGATGGTGCGCTGCCGGGGGGGGGGCGTGTCTGGGCGCTTCCAAGGGCTGTGGGGGGCGCTCTTGGGTGCGAGGGACAGCGCAGGGCTCTCCCGGCCACGGATGGTGTGGCTGTGTGGAGAGGATGACAGCATGTCAGTAATGTGCCCTGGACGGAGGGGACCTGGCTGTGGCCCACCCGCCCAAGCCCACCTCATGGGGACCCCTGCCACCCCCCAAAAGGACACTGACCCCCCCCCCAGAAGCACCGACCCGCCCTCCACGGGCTGGGCCTCCCGGTCCAGGAGTGTGTCCAGGGGTCTCTCATGTAGGTGGCCCTTCCTGGCCTGAGGTGTGCAGGCCCCAGGTGCTGTCCAGCACTGACCGGCCGCTGTCCTTGTGCAGCTTGCGGTGCTGTCCACTGAAGGCGGGTGCTGGGCATCACTGGTGGGCCACTGCAGGATGCCGCATCCCATGTGGGGGCTGGCCTGTGTGTGGCCCGGGCCCACCGCTCCTGTGTGCGGGTGACTAGCCATTGCGTCACCCCCCCCCCACCCTGTGGAGCAGGTGTGCGCCCCTTCCTGTATGTATCGGAGAGTCCCTCAGCAACGTGCGGGGATGTCCAGCTCCCGGTTTCCCAGCTGGAGGAGCGGGAGGGGATGACACTCGACCACTCCGTGGTCCCCTCGCTCTCCTAGGCCCCCAGTCCAGGCTGCTCCTCCTCCTCCTCTTCCAGCTGCAGGTCCTCGGCCGAGGTGTCCAGGAACGACAAGGGTGGGGAGCTGTCCTGGGGCCCCAGGATGCCCCGGAGCTCCCGGTAGTAGGGGCATGTGGCTGGAGCTACCCCAGAGTGGCAGGCCTGGTCCCTGGCTTGGGCATAGCCCTGCCACAGCTCCTTTACCTTGGCGCGTACCTGCTCTGTGATACACTCCGGGTTGTCCCTGGTGTGGGGGCCCTGTGCCAGGCAGGCGAAAGCAGCGGCATTGCACTGCTTGACCAACTTCTCGTTTTCGGACCTCCTCGTCCTTCCACAGGCTGAGGAGGTCCCACAGTTCCCGCTCTGTCCAGGAGGGGGCCCTTTTTTTCCTCCCCCAGGAGCCCTGTGGGGGATCAGAGGGGGAGCCGTGGGGCTCGCGGCGGGGGGGCCGGCTGCTGGCCTTGCTGGGGTGCTGGAGCGTGGGGCTGGAGCATGTGCAGAGGCTGCTCCTAGCACGCTCTCAGCTTCCTGCCGTGGGTTTCCTGCGTGCGTGCAGCTTTAAGGCAGCCAAACGCAGGGACCATAGAGCCCCGCATCTGCTGGCTGGAGCAGGCCTGTGCTCCAGCTGATTGGTGCTATGGCGGACCCGTATCTCGAAAAAATGGACTGTGGAGCGTCTATACGTGTACTCTTTCGATTTAGTATTTCAAAAGGGGCCGATCTTCCTGATCTGGGATTGGGGTTCGGATTTCAAAGTCTGTGCCCCGTTCTTTCGATTTCCTTTCGAAAGACGGTTTTACACATATGAACGCTCCTCCCACTCTTTTGAAAAAGTGCCGCTTATTTCAATTTTTGTGCATGTATAGACACAGCTTTTATGTTTGATTTTTTTAAGAAACAAATTTAAGTGAGGTGAAATTTAGGTGTGCACTTGACAAATCAGATTCCTGAAAGGGATACGGTAGTCTGGAAAGGTTGAGAGTCACTCAGTTAGAGCAGGTGTAGTATTTTTGAAGGGGAGTGCAACTGAGGGAAAACTGCTCTACTCTAGCCACAAACTGGATGATATCCCTGTAAAAAATGTATGTAGATGTTTACAGCATTAACTTACACTCATTGCCTTACTGAGGAAGCCAGGAGTCTAAATGAGCATTGGCTTTGTGAATGATCCATGCTGTCAGAAAATGCAGAAACACTAGTTTTCCATGCAGATGCCTCAAGATCGTAGGAATTAAACAGGATTTCCCAAGGTACTTTTGGGTATCCCTGCAGTTAAAAAGCCATGTGGCTTGAAAGCACTGCCTACTGTCTTTCTGAATGTCCACACACTCCCACATAAGGGAGAATTTTTCAAGCTGCCTATGCAGATACCTTCATCATGAAGTTTTCTGCTTGCCATTTTGCATGGGTGTGCATGTTAGTGCTGAATATGAGTTATGAGGTGAGAGCAGAGCTTGTAGTTGTTATGAAAGTAGCTTTGGTTTAAAAATCTGCTAATACAGATAAACTTTAGGTTTCTGCACATCGTCATCTATCACATGACAGCCACTGAAGTCTAAACCAAACCTTTTAACAACAGAGAAGATTAAAACAAAAAGATTGAAGAAAAGAAGGAAATAAATCAAAGTCCATAGCAGTGGTAGCATTCCATGTGACTGTGTTCAGCATTTAATAAAGAACATTAATTGATTACAACAAAGAACAATAGAGAATTCAACTGTGCACATAGATTTTCATAACAGGTTTGGAGCCTAATCCCACTCATGCTTTTTTGTTACTTTTTCTAATGAGGTGTTGGTATTCCAGATATGGAGTGATATAACTCATAGAAAAGACTTTCAACAGCAGCAGCTTTCTCTGTTCCACTGAGCCTTTCCCTATTTCTTTTTTTGAAGTACAAGTCACACACAGAAAAAAGTAACAGCTATTAATACTGTATACTAATGAATTAATCAAAGGATTAAAAGGCAAACATTGCAAGGTGAATGAGTCATTTCTCCCATGGAGATGCTCCTAAACTCTCCGTAACGCAATATGAGTTAAACTCTGCAAAAAAACTAAACTGTTAAAGTCTTAGTCCTGCAACCCTTAATCACACAAGTCCATTTATATACTCAATGGAACTATTTGTATGAATAAAAGATTCTTTTTGTGAACTGAAAGTATAAAACTGGGGCTATGGATTTGATCCTGCACTTACAGCAAAGCAAAGGCAGAACTCCAACTGATTTCAATAGAGTAAAGCTCAGGTCCTGTATTTATAAATCAATAACTTTTGTACTATATACTGAAATGTAGGAAACTAAAATATAGCATTTATCTTGTTCACTTGAGCCCTAACACATTCTCTACTAGGACAATAAAGTTTTGTTTTCACAAATCCTCAATTCATATTGAACTGAAAGTTGAGATTTTGTTAAAAAAAATAGAAAAATACCCTAAGACCAATAAAAAATATTTCCCTTAATTTGCACTTAAAACTTCAAAAGGAAGAAGTTCATATAAAACAAGGGAACATCTGTAATATCTGCAACCCAAACATTACAGCATATTCTCAGAGCTACGAAACTTGGCTATGAACAAAAGTAAAGCCAGCAGTCCTGTTGCAGCTTAAAAACTGAAAAGGTGGGTATTACCCACAAAAGCTCATTATGTAATAAATGTGTTAGTCTTTAAGGTGCTACAAACTTAACAACCTTAAACTTTGTTTTTGTGAAACTACAAACTAACATGGCTACCTCTCTGAGAAATGTAAAACTAACTGTAAATTTTAAAACATAAGTAATTGATTTTCAATGTCCATACTGAGAGTAATGCAAAAAAGTAAACAGCATAAAGTGAAAATAAAATGGACGATATTTGTTTATTAGTAACTTATCTAAAAAGACGTTTATTTACATACTAATTTTTTGTTTTCCTTTTAAATATTTTTGCTTCTTATTTTGTGAGAAGCCTAAACTTCTAAAAAATATTCTCTCTATATTGTGTTATTACTTTTATGAAATTGTAAGATTTGTGCTTGACAATTCTTTTTAAACTCATTTGTAATTAGCAATATCTGCAATTTGTTCTACTATGGAGACAATAAGCTAAAAATATGGTTATTTTTAAAGAGTGAATTAAAAATAATTTCCATTACTGTAACAGTCTATAAAACCCAATGGATTTTTGTGGTTTTACAATCTCATTTTCCTATTCCCGTTTGCGCTTGGAAAGGAATTTTCCCCCAGGTCAGATTGGTAGGGACCTTGTGGGTTTTTTGCTTTCCTCTGCAGCATCCAGACATATCTAGTCAATCTCTTCACATTGCAGGACTCTTGGGCATTATTTGCAAGTTTCTCCTGTTCTTCTGGAGTTAGGCTAAAGAATTTCAGCCCTCAAGTCAATGGCCTTAATACAGGGATAATTTAAGAGCCTGTGATACAGAGGAGGTTGAACTAGATGATCTAATTATCCCTTCTGGCAATAAACACTGAGAGCATTTAAGCACTATGAAAATGACATGCTTTTGCAAGTTTTATCTTTTGTGATTACCCTTTCTCTAGGTGCCTAAAGAAACAGAATTGATTTAATTTAGCTCCTTTCATAGGTGTGTGAGGAAGAAAACATGTTTTCGTCCTGTCCCTCCCACCCCCACCCAACTGTGATAGTGCCTCTTACCTTAGGTCCCACTCTTACAGTTTTTGCTCAAGCAAACTTTTTTAAATTAATGGGAATTATGACTGAACCCATTGTAGGTCCTTCCCCAATTTTTGCTGGTTAAAATAGAAAAAAAAGGGGCATTTAATCAAGCTGTTCAGCTTTTATTATTCTTTGACTAAGTGTCTCTCAAGATTCTCAATATAAACCAGTGTAAAAGAAGGAGAAATATTTATTTCATTTAAAATGTGTCTCTTAGTGCTACTCACTTTTCACACCTGTTTATGGCAATCCTGGAGTTTCCCTTTTAATCTGATCTCCCTTCCATAAATATATATTCTATCACCAAGAGTAAACTTTCTATCGACAGCTTCATGTCAAAATTGCATAGGATCTTAAGGGTTTCTTTTTAATTAAATGGAAAATGATGAATAATGCTAATATGAGATCATGGAAACATATGGTGGGGTGGCAGCACTTGCATAAAAATTCACCAATGTAAACCTGGAACTATGAAAGATAATACTGAGTATATATTCAGATACAGTGAGTGTTCAATCTATGATTCTTCCCAGTTCTCCTACCTCATGTGACAAAGGTGGTCTTCACAGATAGGTATAAGAGAACACAATGCCATGAGCTCAAAGGGTCTGCATGTACACAGCTTAGGTCCTAACTAGGAGTTTGGTTCTCTTACAGATGGGAAATCCTTGAAGAAACTCCTGTGAAATCTGAAAATACTGGAATGAGAAAAAACAGTATAGCCCTCTCAGATACAACTTGTGTGCCTATCAGTGTGATATCCTAATGTCCTGGTACTGGGAAGGTTTTGGTCAAGAGTATATACAAGGCAAGTAAAAAGTTTAATACTTTTCACAATCTAACTAAAGCTCATCAAAAAAGGGAGTGTCAATGGTTAACTAATCAATCTAAGTAACTAATAGAAAAAATTAGTGCATCAAGTTAGAGCGTAGTACAGACACTTGGAGCTCCGTCTCAAACCCACAGGTAGTGAAAAATAACTGTGGTAGTTGGTTCCGCACCACCTTTTATGTTTTTGGGATGGAGCATGAGGGAACTTAGGGTGTACCTGCATAGACCCAGCAGACACTACTGATCAAAACATCTGCAGTCTCAGGCACATGGAGGTGTAGGTGTACCAGCATTTGAAGGACTAACCAGACACACATGCACATGAAGAGCTGACAGTTTCTTCAATGAAAGCTGAATAATTATTTTTATATAGAGAATTGCAGAGATTTAAAAGACTGCTATCTTCCATGAAAAGGACTGAAGCCACCAAGAAGGAAGAAAACTTTGACATCCTATTCCTTAGTCCTTTGAACACAAACAGCTTCCCACAAGTCTCTCATGATTGAGCATTACCTAATTGTGATAATGGAATTCACAAATCATCATTGTCTTAGGAGACTCCAGTACCAATGCAGACCATAACATTAAACCTCCAATCAGATCACTTCATTTTTGGTTTCATATAAGCAGTGTTCAGACCCATCCACACACAGGAACATACTCAGGACTAATGTTCTCACTAATTTTTCCCACTCCTGGGCAGAAAGAATTTTGTTATTTATAACAAAAGAATGTTTGTTATGTGTAGCACATTCCCTCCATATTGGTGCACAGAACAAAATTCATTTGGTGTGGGAGGGGACTCTAGCCCCGGTCAGAGGGTTTGGGTGCAAATGTGTGAGGGCTCTGGCTGGGATTGCAGGTTCTGTGGTGGGTCTACGGATAAATGGCTTAGTGCTGGGACAGAGGGTGGTAGTGTAAGAGACACTGGCTGAGGGTGCACGTTCTAGGGAGGGGCCAGACGTGGTGGTACACAAAAGGATTTCAAGGGGTATGCAGCAGAAAATATATTACTAAAATAATCAGGAGATAAGCGCTGGGACAGCATTGGGAGAAGGTGAACTCGGGTAAGGCCTAAGTCCTGAAAGGGGCGTGCAAGTGTTTTAAGGTTGGGAAACATTGACCTTAGCCCCTGACATATGACTTAAGGGTTATTCTACACCTCCAAGGACCAGCCCTGAGAATTTGGGTGCATAGCAGGGAAAACAGGAAAAAATGATACAGATTATCTCCAATGACTGCAGAGATTATTTTTCACTTCTTCCAATGAACTGTTCATTATGCAGGCCAGCTGAATGTCTGCATCAAGAAACCAAGTACAGTACAAACCACCCTTTAGTAACTACCTTATAGACCAGAAAAAAGTTAGTTACACAATAAATCAGTCCTTAAAGGATAAAGGAAATGATGTGAGTCTCTGCTTGGGGATAGTTGGAAGTGTTAATTTTAGAAAGTGGGTGAGGCACATGTAGGTGATCTTTTAGTGAAGGTTTTACTGTTTATCAGTCAGTGACCTATGAATAGGAATTCGGCAGACAATTAGTAAGAAGAATTTTGAAAACTTATAATCTTCAAGTAATCAGTTTATGAACCATTAGCATGCTATGATCCAGCTACAGCAATGCACAGCTTTAAACAAGGGAACCAATTCTTTATGTTAAAACATAGCAATGTCTTCTCTAAGAATAAATGAATACACACACTAGCTATTCACCTCTGCAGACCTAGATTCTAGTCTTGAAATGAGTGGCAGCAGTTTGCTTAATTCTTATCACACATGCAGCTGTGTGTACTATTTCTGAGAACAGTCTGAGCAGCAGAGGTCTAAATATATAGTTGTTGCTGCAGGAGGACTAGAGGTCAGGATCAATGCTCTTTGTCAAAGCTGCAGAGCAGCACATCTTTGGCTCTAGCCAGTGCTATAAATACACAACAAGGATTAATTTAACTAGTAAATTACAACCATCTTCATATTTCTCATATTACATCTTTTTCAAAATTTGTAACAGTAGAAAATGGTTCTGAAGTGGACATTAAAACCTGGCAGAAATAAGCATCCCACTAGGATTATTGACAAACTTGTCTGTTTAATGATTAATCATCCTACCTCCTCATTCTGTTCTGCTAAAAAAGCAATTCAGCTTGCTTTACGTGAGGCTCAAGACAGAGAGCAGATATGAGGAATAGACAAATGCTCCAATGTTGTGTCATTGTTTATTGGCTGAGGAATTCAAAAGGGAACAGTAATAAGCACCAAGATATTACACATATTATTCATATATCAATAGCTTAAACAGAAATCACCCAAGCACCACCTTGACTGGTTTCAGGCTTGTCGCATGGAACAAAGATACAGCACAGCGGAGGGAGAACGGAGCATGGTGAGATGGATTTGAGGGGAATTTGAATTGAATCTGCAGTGTTCCATTCTCAAATTTGTCTGGAGCTGGCAGTTATACAGAACCTGAAATATTTGTGCAACATTAGAAGCATTTGTGTGAACATGAACAGTTTGAATTCCAACCATGATTCCATAATGGAACACCAGCAATTGCCAGCATAAACAGGGCTTTAGTGTTCATTTCTCGTAAGAAAATAGGTCCATCTTTTTGTTTTTCCCCCATCAAAAGACACTCCTCCTCCCCCCATCCCCCTGTTCAGTAGCTATCTGAAGACTTAGCTTTATTGTGCTGGACAGGACATATATTAGAAGCTATTCAAGACTAAGATCTGTGAACTGGTAGATCAAAGAAGTATTACATAGAGTATTCCACAGAAATCCTACTCACAGAAGGTAGTTTAATAAATACAATAGCAAAAAAGTTTTGGTCTTCTATTATTAGTCAGTTATTTGGTGCGTTTGTGTTGAAAAATTTCAGCAGTTTCATGACTATGTTCATTTTATCATGAATTTTCACTTTGGCAAAAGCAAATCTATCACTGAACCAAATTAACTCTCACTTCAAAAGATTTCTTTGTTAGTATTGACAAGTACCAGAAATTCCTATGTTTTTAAAAAAAAGGTTTGCTCCATCACAGCACATCTTCCAACTGAACCTGTAGAAAGCCAAAATGCAATCTTTTTATGCGAAGATAATTTCCATCTTAATGAGTGTCATTTATGGTTTCAATGCACAATCTGTACAACAGAAGATAAAAATGTTACAAGAAACCCAAAAATACAAAGTACGTGGATTGCTCATTAACTTTTAAATGTTTTTCCTGGCATACTCCAGTGACAAAGTCCCTCTTCACTCTTCAGGTGTTTTTCTTTTGAAGCTTCATGACATTTTGAGCTTGTTTGTTACAAATGTAAACTAGGTTAAAGTAGGAGTAGAAATGACTCAGTTCGCCATATGTTAGAAATAAACATATTAAAACGTGCACAATGAATTTTGTATTTAAGTTTTCATTAATTTATTAATTTTATTAATTTAAGCTTTTCCTTTGAGCACTTGAGACTTATGAGATAAATAAAATTTTAAACACTGATACAAACTTGATATATATAAAAAAAATCACCTTTAAAGCATTTGCTTAAAAAGTGGTCTTTAAATTCACTTGATAAAAATAAAGGTTTTATTACCTTGGAAATACCATAGAGGCATAACCAGGGCACAGTCTTTTAATAACATCTTTCATTCTGGTCAGATACAACTCCTTCAGCCTTGCTATACATTGCTAACTATGTATGTATTTGTACATCTGTCTTTAAGATATTTAAGCTTCATATTCTCCTGTATGGGAGGATAAATAGGTCCACAATTTGACAAAAATGCATTCATATGACATCATTTCCTGAAACGTTTGAAAAGTGGATGGATGTGTTTATTTGAAGAAGCCTTGCTCCGTGAAGTGTGATATTCCATATACACCGTGTCATCTGCTCCAGACATGGAGCTCATAGTGCCAAAACGACGGGACACCTGGAGTATGAAAAAATCATGTGTTCAGTTTAACCATATACACAATCTCCTTAGCCTACTGATGCCAGAGAAGCTAGATACAAAGCTCAATGATCACATTTTATATATTATATTAAATACTAAGAGTGAACGCTTAGGTTGTGGCCACACTTGGCCAAAACTTCAAAATGCTAATGAGCTGCTGAACTGATTATTCAGCACCTCATTCGCATTCGCATGCTTCCAGCCGCAGCGCTTCAAAAGCGCCGCTTTCGAATGTGTGTGGCTCGGTGCGGCTACATGGGGGTCCTTTTCGAAAGGATCCCACATGTTTCGAAATCCCCTTGTTCCCCTCAGCTGAGAGGAATAAGGGGATTTCGAAACGTGCGGGGTCCTTTCGAAAAGGACCCCCTGTAGCTGCGCTGAGCTGTGCACATTAGAAAGCGGCACTTTGGAAGCTCCAGCCGGAAGTATGCAAATGCTAACAAGGTGCTGAATATTCAGTTCAGCGCCTCATTAGTATTCGTCAATTGGGCTATTAGCATGGTCATTTCGAAGTTTTGGCCAAGCATGGCCACAGCCTTAGTGGATGATCAAAAAAAATTGTGTATCAAAGTATATAGGTGAACACTACTGGACTCCTGCACCAGACATACTCCTCAACCAAAGCATCTCACAACACACCACAAGAGTAATATGCCTGTCTAGTTAAAGTTGATACAATAAAAGCAATGAATTTAGGGAAAAGATAGCTCAACAGATTCAGAATTCAAAGGGTTTTCCAGCCCAATGCCACCACAGTTAATGGTCAAGGCTGAAGTCTGAGCTATTGTACTATGATGTTCTTTTAAACGCATCTTGTATTAGCAAGACTTAGGCCTTACTGCACAGGGACACTGATCAAAGTTAATCCAAATTCATTTTTATAGTGGATGAGTTAAAACTACATTAAAAGCCTATGGAGGCAACCTCATTCTGACTATCAAAACAAAAAAGCAGTAACATAGCACTTTAAAGACTAACAAAATAATTTATTAGGTGAGCTTTCGTGGGACAGACCCACTTCTTCAGTCTGTCCCACAAAAAGCTCACACAATAAATTTTGTTAGTCTTTAAAGTGCTAACTTTACTGCTTTTTTGTTTTGACAGTATATAGACTAGTATGGCTTTCTCTCTGTTACTAATTATTCTGACTAATGTAACCTTAATTCAGTTTAGCTTAATCCACCTTAGAAAAGAATGAAACTGAACTAAATAAAGGCCAACGAACTCTGTTCATATATGGATGTAATGCAGTTTAAGTACTGCACTATAAATTCACACCTTTACTTAATTCATTCTTTCCTAGATCTTCTTGTGTAAAGAAACAGTTTTTAGTGTTTACTTTTAGTGAAATTTCTATTTTATTTTCTATGAATCAAAATAAAACAGCATATACAAAGGTTGATCTTTGAGAATATCCTGAACAGTGAGCCCTAGCTGAACAAGTATATATAGCAGATCTCCAAGTTATGTGAGGGTTGTGCTCCTGCACAACTGTCACATAACTCGAATTTTGCAGATGTTGGTGGGGGGAAGGAGCTAGGAACCAGACAGAGGAAAAGCCGGGGGAAGGAGGGATAAGTTGGGGGAGCCATGGGCTGAAGCCGGGAGCTGCACTCTTTTTGATTTGTATTTAACTAGTAAATTATAGCTGATGGACAACTGTGGCACTATTATGCAGAAGACAGTGTAGGAAGTAAGGATCCAGTTCTGTAGCATTTGTAGCCTACACTTAATAGAAGCTAAATATTCTTCAGTTACCTGAGTTGACTTGGAACCATATTCTCCTGCTACCACCTCTTCCTCAGCATCCAGATCAGATGCTTGCAGCACCTTCTGAAGAAGCTGCTGTTGCTCTTCTTTGGATGAGAATGAAAGTTGTTCTTCTTCCATTCCTGCAAGCTTTGTGATCACCTAGGAAGCAGGATATGGTGAAGGATGTATTTTTTCAGTGTTCAGTTTAGGGTTTTTTAATTAGTGTCTCCCCCATTCCCAAGAAAAATCAGTTATGCTGCCCCCACCTCCTCAAATGGACCTTACTGCATCTCTAGTGTAGTACGATCCAACAGCTTTGCTTCATAGTTAACACAGATCTATGTAGGCTTGGAAAGATTACATTTTTGAATGGATAAATGTTGGCAAACCTCAATTTCACTGCATGTACAAATTCACTGAAATATTTCCATGACTGATAGTCAAAATTTACAGATGGACAAAGAAGGAAAAATACCGTTTCAGAACAGAAAACTTGATTTAAGAATTTTACTTTGTATACTTTGACATGTTATGGTGTCAGTGTGTTTTAACAGTTATATAGCTTCTAATTTTTGACTCTCAACATCTGTCATTAAATTGTTTGTCCCCCCCTCCCCTAATTTTATACAACTGTGAAAATCTAATTTAAAATAATCCAATTATATCAAATTATTTTTAAATAATTGAATTCTGCATAGTTTAAATATACATAATACAAAGTGAATGATACCACACACCTGTTTTGTTACATTCTGTGCTAAAAGAACCTAATATCAATGTCACTTAGATAAGAGGCTAGAACCAAAACACATCTGAGGAGGGAGACACTGTGCATTTCAGAATGTTCAGTCAAATGCCTGGTTTACCACATTGACAAAGAAACCGAACAAATCACATTGAGCTTAATAGTTATACTGAGTTAATATTACAGAGGACAGAAAACTGATTTTTAGATCACAGTTTCTCCTTATGGATTGACCCACTTTTGTTTATTCCATTAGTGTCATTACTCTACATTTTCATGAGGTACAATCATTTTGTAGCTCTTTGCACTCTTTTTGGGACTTAACTATCTGAAGTAGTTTTGTATCATTTGCAAATTTTGAAACCTCACTCTTTACCTCTTTTTCCAGATCATTTATGAATATGTTGAATAGGACTGCTCCCAGTATAGCCCACTGGGAGACACTTCCCACTGTTCTGAAAATTGACCATTAATTCTTATCATTTGTTTCCTCTCTTTTTAACCAGTTACCAATCCATGTAATGATTTCTCTCTTATCCCATGGCAGCTTAGTTTGCTTTACAGCCTTTGAGAGGAACTTTGTCAAAGGCTTTCTGAAAATCTAAATATACTATATCCATTGGATCCCTCTTATCCACGTTTGCTGACACCCTCTAAGAACTGTAATAGACTGGTGAAGTATAATATCCCTTTACAAAAACTATGTTGACTCTTCCCCCAATAAATTATGTTCATCTATGTGCCTGACAATTTTGTTATTATAGTTTAAACCAGTTTGCGCAGTTACTGGAATAAGATTCATTGGCCAGGATCACCTCTGGAACCCATTTTAAAAACTGGTATCCCATTAGCTTTAGCTATCCTTCAGTAACTTGGTGCAGAAGCTGATTTCAATGACAGGGTACAAACCACAGTTTGTCACAGTTTGAAGGTCTGTCTGCAACTTACTGTGGCTAGTACCACTGGGAAATCATAAATGCATCCAGGATTATCCTCTCCCTCCACTTTTTTTCAAAGCAGTACATTTGGATCACTAATCTCCCTCCCTCCCTCCTCTAACCACCCACCACCAGAAACAAAACAGGTCAATCCTCTTCTGCTTTGGATTTAAACAGAAATTGTACTGGTAGCCCTGCTGAGGGAAAGATGTTTCAATGGTAGGTGAAAAAAGTAAATTTACAGCGAATGGTTGTATATTGTGTTACCATCTGATAGTACATTTACTATACTACCTCAGCTACCTGACTAATCAGGAGACTAAAATAAGTGTTAATCTGTAGCCATATCCTTTTTGGTGAAAGTAAATCAGGGTGGGACACACATCAGAATTCTCACAGTGAGAGCTATTTGATCTCACCAAAATGGATGACTAAGCAACAAAATGGCAGATGAAATTCAATGTTGATAAACGCTAAGTAATGCACATGGGAAAATATAATCACTAATATATATATAAAATGATGAGTTTAAATTAGCTGTTGCCACTCAACAAAGATTTTGGAATCGTTGTGGACAGTTCTCTAAAACATCCACTCAATGTGCAGCATACTCACAAAAGTGAAGACGATGTTGGGCCTTATTAAGAAAAGGACAGATAATAAGACAGAGAATATCATATTGCCTCTACATAAATCCTTGGTACGCCCACATCTTGAATACTGTACGTGGATGTGGTTGCCTCATTTCAAAAAAGACGTATTGGAATTGAAAGAGATTCAGAAAAGGGCAACAAAAATGATTGGGGTATGAAATGGCTGCTATATGGAAACTGATTAATAAACTAGGAGGTTTCAGTTTAGAAAAGACACCAAAGGGAGGATATGATAGAGACATATAAAACTGTAACTGGTGTGGAGAAATAAGGAAATGTTATTTACTCCTTCCCATAACACAAGAACTAGGGCCCACCAAATGAAATTAGTAGACAGCGGGTTTAAAACATATAAATGGAAATGTTTTTCATCCAGCACACAGTCAACTTGTGACACTCCTTGCCAGAAGATATTGTGAAGGCCAAGACTATAACAAGATTCAAAAAAGAACTAGATTAAGTTCAGGGACGATAGGGCTAACAATGGCTATTGGCAAGGCTGGGCAAGGATGATACTTCTAGCCTCTGTCTGCTGGAAGCTACGGATGGATCACTTTGATGCCTGTTCTGTTCGTTTCCTCTGGGCCATGTGACATTGGCCACTGTTGGAAGACAGGATACTGGGCAAGATGGACCTTTGGTCTGATCCAGTATAGCCATTTTTATGTTCATACTGATTTATCGTCTGGCATATTCTTCTCCTATTTAAATCCAGATATCCTCTAAGCACCCGCGTTCTCCAACATCTACAGTTAAAGGGTTAATGCTTTATACTATTAGGAAGCGAGGATACCAAACCGTGATCACACTTTGGGCTTGTCTACACTACCACCTTCCTTCAAAGGAAGGATGGTAATTAGGGTGTTGGGAGTTTACTAATGAAGTGCTGCCATGCACATGCAGCACTTCTTTAAGCAAATCTCACCCCCCCCAGCAACTTCGAAGTTTTAAACTTCGAAGTACCGGCACACGTCTAGCCGCAGCTCACCCGCAGGAGCAACTTTGAAGTGCCTTTACTCATCAAAGGGTGCATCTACACTAGCCAGCTCCTTCGAAGGAGCTGGCACAACGTCGAAATGGCACGCGTCGCGTCTACACACACTGCACGCTATTTCGACGTTGAAATCGACATTAGGCGGCGAGACGTTGAAATCACTATTCCTATCTGAAGATGGGAATAGTGCCCTACTTTGATGTTCAATGTCGAAGTAGGGCGTGTGTAGACGATCTGCATCCTGCTACAACGAAATAGCAGGATCCTCCATGGCGGCCATCAGCTGAGGAGTTGAGAGATGCTCTGTCCAGCCCCTGCAGGGCCCTATGGCCACTGCGTGCAGCAGCCCTTAGCCCAGGGCTTCTGGCTGCTGCTGTGAGTCCATGCTGTGTGCACAGGGTCTGCAACTGGTTGTTAGCTCTGTGGACCTCATGCTGTGTAGGCTGAGTGTGTCTGGGAGGGGCCCTTTACAGGAGCGGCTTGCTCTTGCCCAAGAAGGGCTAGTCTAGCCTGTGACCCCGTCCGCAGGCTTTGCTGGCCCCTTATTTCGACGGAGAGTGCTTGTGTGCGTGGACGCTTTGCACTTCCTTTCGGGGCGGCTCCTTTCGACGTTCCCTGTCACTACTTCGATGTTGAACGCTGACGGCACCAGCCCCCGAAGACGTGCAGACGATACACATCGAAGTAGCCTATTTCGATGTTCTGACTTCAAAATAGGCTACTTCGACGCAGCGTGCTAGTGTAGATGTAGCCAAAATTTTGAAGGAGTAAAGGGACTTCAAAGTTGCCCCAGCACGTGAGCCGCGGCTAGACGTAAGCCGGTACTTCGAAGTTTAAAACTTCAAAGTTGCCGCTGGGGGGGGTGTGGGATTTGCTTAACAAAGTGCTGCGTATACAGCACAGCACTTCATTAGTAAACTCCCAACACCCTAATTACCATCCTTACTTCGAAAAGAAAGTGGTAGTGTAGACAAGCCCTTTATGAAGCTTTTTGGTTTATATAGCCATTGAGAACATATAATTAACGCCAGTCACCATGGTTTATGGAAAACAGATCGTGTCAAACATTATACTTATTTATGAAAAGTACAAAAGTATCCTGTTCATATAATATATTTAGACTTCCGTACAGTATTTGAA
The DNA here is from genome assembly GCF_033958435.1 of Carettochelys insculpta. Lineage (NCBI taxonomy): Eukaryota > Metazoa > Chordata > Testudines > Carettochelyidae > Carettochelys > Carettochelys insculpta. Next base: position 71,205,051 of record NC_134144.1, read on the forward strand.
TAAGAAATGATATTGTATCAGTATGGAACAGAAATGGATTAAAGACTAGTAATAGGCATGTCTTAAAGCGTAAATAGAAATGCGGAATCGTTATCAGGGGGCCTACGTTTCTACTAAAGTTCCACAGGGACTGGTTCTTGGCACAGTCAAATACATGGGGGACAAAAATTTGATAACTGTCTCTTTAATCTAATGGACAAGGGTATAACAAGGTCCAACAGCTAGAAGTTGAAGCTAGTCAAGTTCAGACTAGGAATAAGGTGCCTGTTTTTTAACAGTGGGGGTAATTAACCTCTGCCCAATTTGCAACACTTATGGTTTATTTTCCCTCACTGGATTTTTTTTTTTAAATCAAGAAAGAAGAGTATCTGTTAGAAAAACATCTAAACAGAAATTAATTCAGAGATGTCAGATGGCCTCTATTACACAGGTCTAACTGGATCAGAATTGTCCTTTCTGTCCTTATAATCTGTGAATCTATGAAAAAATATCATCTGCTAAAATCATGTCCAGCTTCTAGCAGGAAAAAGGTGTAGAAAGAATAACAGCAATTTATAGTGTATCAACCTGTCTCTTACTATGATTTAAAAACAAAATGATGTGTACAACTAAAAAGAGAACCTTCATTTTTCAACAGGCCTAGTTCAAGAAGTGTCAAATTTAGAAAGTCTCGCTGATTCTTTGCTTTAGCAGGCTTTTATGCTATTGCTACAAAATTGAATGCAAGTCTTAGATTTGTGGAGCAATATTTTTCAAAGGGAATATACTTCAATATAACGTGAGCCAAATACAGTTAACTCACTCAGGTTCCAGCAAAAGCGCTCTATTTAAAACAAACGCACTCATACAAAATGGCAAAAAGATTAAAATACCCATATTTTTATCCATACAGCTATAACATATGATACTACTTAATAAATGGCACAAAGATAACCTACACATGGCAAATGTTTCAAAACAACTAAACTCTTATTTCCCATGGTACCAGGCTTAAGTTTGGCACCAACCATTTGGCACTCACACTGTCCTTATAACAATGCCAATTTAAGGCTCTTAAAACTAAGGATTACATGCAACAGGAAATCTCTGTTGTGGCTTTTTTAATTAGTTCCACAATCCAAAGCATTCAAATACAAGTAATGCCATTTCTTTGAGTCTTTTTCGCCATAACCATGGAGTCTTGTTCACTATTAGAGCAACACTAATCTGCCAACTATTTGGGCAAACTTTATTGGGAAATAGTATAAGTGCCAATAAGTCTGCCTTGTTGGGAAAACACGATGAGTTTTGGGGACAGGATGAAGGATGTTAGCCAGATGGCTCAAGCTCTGCTGAATTAGGAGAAGGCTCTCTGCTGGAAGGCTGAGTAGACTTCTTACAATCATGGTGCTAATATTTGAGGCAATGTTAACACACCCTTGTTATTGTTGGGTAGTTATTGACAGTATTATTATTATTATTTTGTAAAAAAAAAACCAAAAAAAAAAACGGGAGCTGGTATTCAGCAGGCTGGGGTTCAAGTGGCTGAGGCTGCCAAGGTGCTGGTACTCATTAACAGCAAGTACCGGCACAAAAAAACACTGATTATTGGTAACTACGCCAGCCCTACTGATGCCATCGGTCCAATTATAAGAAATCAGAACTGATCATTTCCAAGTTTCTGAGAGCTATTGTTGATTTTAAGGACTCGGTGATATTATTCTAAATGTGGATCCTGAAACCAAATCCCAAGAGAAAAGCTATGAGCCACTGAACCATTCATGTGGATGGTACGGTGTCAGGAATAAAGGCTGTTTAACATGCAATTCAATTATGAAGACTGGAATGATAGCATCAAGCAGAAGTGATATCGTGAAGGAAAGGAAAAAGTCACAAAAGTGGAAAAAAAAAAAAAAAGAATATTGTTCTTAAGATATAAGCAGAGGAAGTAAAATATACCAAGATATTCAATGGACTCTGATGCAGACTATGCACAATATCAGAGCAAGGAGGACTTTAACCAACTGGGGACGTGAAGTGAGTTGACTTGAGTTTAGTCTCCACTCTCTCAAATGACTTCCAAATACAGGTTAAGGCCATCCCACTTTTGGGGAATCAGGAAATTTTCCCGGCAAGTGTTCTTCCTCTGGCTCTACTCCCCAGCTGCTCCCAGTTATGAAGTCAGAATGTTTTGCATCGTCAGATGTTTTAATTAAGGCTAATTTAACCATCCTCAACAGTAGTGCAGGCACCACAGTACAGTAATTTACAGCAAAAATAGTTGCCTGTAAGCACCAAATGACTAACCACTTGCACTTTTCATGATCTTCAACAACAAGTCTATGAGGTATATTATAATACCAACATGTGAGAACTTGACATTATAAGCACAACTCATTCGTGTTCCACACTAATGGGACAAAATTACCTTGAAGCTGTAACCTTGATCGACCAGAAATCTCTGTCGTTTGGTTGAGTATGCCATTTCCTGAGTATCTTGGGATACAAGGGAATAAAAGAAGGCATTGTATTCCTCTGCAACTGTACCTAGGAGACAAAAGGTATGGGACAATTAGCCTATACATGAAAACTGAAGGATAAACAGGAAACATCCACAGCAGGAGTGTAAAGTCATTTTTACAAACTTGCTTTTCTGAACATACTTTAAAGATTAATTGCACATGTGCACTGAGGTCATCTGATGAGTCAGCAAGTGAACATGTATATAGCATGGAAATTCTTGCTGAGAACCTTTGCTAAATTGAAAAGATTATGAGAAGAGACAATGGGAGGCATCTGAGAGCTAACTCTCAAAGGAAAATATTGCTTGTTGAAGTGTGCACTCCAAACAAGGCAAGAGGAAAAAAAATTCCCCAGGGCACTGTGCGTGATAATCTTAAGAACAATTTACACTCTGCTTCTGATGCAAGCCAGGAAATAGAACAGAAGTAAGATAAGAGAAGCAATGTAAATATAAATATTTGCACTGGCATGGCACAGAGCCAGATGAGACAGTAAGATATTTAGCTAGGAATTAATATTACTATTCCAATAGTATTGTGTGTGCAACAGACTGTATGGTTCACACAACACAAAGCAACTGGTCAAGAATCCAAGCTCTTCCTTCCCACGTGTTATATTTTAGACACATTTTCAAAGACTTACAATTTAAGACACATCATAAAGTCTAGGTAACAAGAAACCATGTCTCGCATATTCACTAAGGGTTACACTTTCTAATTACAAACAGACACGGTTCTCCAGATAACTGCTTCTAGATGCAAAGCACTTCAGGCACAGTTTTCAAAAACAGCCAAGCACTGAGGAACCCAATTTCTGTTTTCAAGAGCAACCCAGGCTCTTAGTCAAAAGAACTTAGATGGTTTAACAGTTAGATACGTGCATTGGGAGTAATGTTACAATAATTTAGTTTTGGTAATTTTAAACTAGGATTATGGGTCAGTAATGAACGAAAAACTAAAGGAAGCTAAAAAAAACTAAATTAGAGGAATCTTTACCTGTAGAGGGAGGGATAGCTCAGTGGTTTGAGCACTGTGCACCTAAACCCAGGATTGTGAGCTCAATCCTTGTGGGGGGGGGCATTTAGGGATCTGGGGCAAATAGATTAAAAAAAAGGGGGGGGGAGGAGGGATAGCTCAGTGGTTTGAGCATTGACCTGTTAAACCCAGCATTGTGAGCTCAACCTTGAGGAGGCCATTTAGGGATTGGGGCAAATGCTTGGTCCTGCCAAGAGGGCAGGGGACTAGACCAGATGACCTCCTGAGGTCCCTTCCAGTTCTAGGAGATGTGTATCTCCATTATAAAATTTCTACAGATAAAATGTGTATTACTAGGAAATTAGATACTGACTGTAATAGGAATTACCCACATGAAAAAATAGCACAGATACATGCAGCATCTTTCTTCTAATTTCTAAAAATATTTGCACCCATCCTATGCTTTGGGTGCCTAGCTCATGAACTGAAGAGAAACTAATATAAAGGAACACCCATAAATATGCAACGTGCCTATTTCTCCTTAGTAGCAGGAAGAGAGGGGAGCTCTTCTATAGCATGACAGAAAGGTTAAGAACCAAGACACTGCAGATCGGTGTTCTGGAGTGAGATCCCAAGTTACTACTTTCACAGACAATACCCTCACGGCATCTCCAGTTCAGATATCAGCAGTGAGTTAACTGTGGTGGACAAGCCAGAGCACAAAGGGATCAAATAAGCAGGTCTCAAATTATTTAGGGCTTTATAAGATACAGCCCACCTGGAACTCCACCTTGAAGCTTATGTCAAACCCTGGAGGGCCCAGGGCATTGAACTGACATAATCCCAATGTGCAATTCCATTCACAGAAAGGACTCAGCATTTTGCACTAGTTTCTGAATAGTCTCCAGATACAGACCCATACCAACTGGATTACTGCACTCCAGTTTCCAAGGTCCGCACTGAAGATAACGTCATGCTTCTCACTTGGTGAGATGGGAAAAGCAGCACTGTGCATCAAAATCATTATCTATGTTACAAATGGTTGCATTCGCACTGAGGGCTGCCAGGAAATTCTACTAAAATTCTTCTGGCTGCACCCTACAGCCAATCAACATTTTCTCTTGCTCTCTTTGGGGTTATATTACAGTTGGCCCCACACTCTTGCAGGCGCAGTGGTATCTTGCAGGAAAGAACCCTTCAAGTAAAGAAAGTTGCCTCCAGCTACCTTTTAGGCTCTCTCAGAACAACATCAGAGACTTTCAAGAACAGACCAACCCCTTCTGCAGGTGTCTGCACGTGAATCAAGGTCTTAGGTTCCAAACCATCAAAAGCAGCTTATGAGAAATAAGAGAAGAAGCAGAACGTCTCCACACGCAGTGACAGGAAATAATCAACTAAGGCAATCACTGCAGTTTTGACACCAGACTTGAAACCCAACTGACTTGAGGCCAAAGAAATCTGAACTATCAAGAAACTGAGAACTACCCCGCTACCACCCTTCCAATGACCTGCCCCAGATGGACAATGGATACCCAGTCACAAGCTAGCCAGAATGTATCCAGAACTGGTTTCTTGACCTCTGACCTCAGTAGCATAAAACCCAATGGCTTCTTTCCCACCTCAAAGGAAAAGATCAACAAACACAACCCAGAACAGACCAGTACTCTCCAGCTGGCTTTCACTTGTAAATTGCAGCACAAAAGCACACCAGCAGCTCTGTAACCTGAATGATAACAGCTGTAATTCAAGCAACAATGACAGCATTTTCCCTGCTGCACATGGTTCTGTTTCTGCATCAGCAGACAGCTCATTCTGAATCAGAGTAAGTTTATCTGCAAAACAACATGACATTTTTCACATAAATAAAGCCCAATCTTGGTGTTCACAGGCCTTACCAGGCCATTGGTCACTTTCAAGCAGTTCTGGTGTGATGGAGAGAGAAGAAACCTGTTTCTGCTTCCTGAAAAGCCACAACATACAATCCTAAAGTCTCCACATCGTAACTGGCAAGCTTCACATGCGATTTCCGTTATCAATGTTCTAGTTGTCTCTTCTCTTACTTCATTTTTTAGGGGCCATCAGACTCATAGGCTACATCTACACGTGCACGCTACATCGAAATAGTCTATTTCGATGAATAACATCTACACGTCCTCCAGGGCTGGCAACGTTGACGTTCAACTTCGACGTTGGGCAGCACCACATCGAAATAGGCGCTGCGAGGGAACGTCTACACGCCAAAGTAGCACACATCGAAATAAGGGTGCCAGGAACAGCTGCAGACAGGGTCACAGGGCAGACTCAACAGCAAGCCGCTCCCTTAAAGGGCCCCTCCCAGACACAGTTGCACTAAACAACACAAGATCCACAGAGCCGACAACTGGTTGCAGACCCTGTGCATGCAGCATGGATCCCCAGCTGCCGCAGCAGCAGCCAGAAGCCCTGGGCTAAGGGCTGCTGCACACAATGACCATAGAGCCCCGCAGGGGCTGGAGAGAGAGCGTCTCTCAACCCCTCAGCTGATGGCCGCCATGGCGGACCCCGCTATTTCGATGTTGCGAGACGCAGATCGTCTACACGTGCCCTACTGCGACGTTCAACTTCGAAGTAGGGCGCTATTCCCCTCCCCTCATGGGGTTAGCGACTTCGATGTCTCGCCACCTAACATCTATTTCAACTTCGAAATAGCGCCCAACACGTGTAGCCTTGACGGGCGCTATTTCGAAGTTGGCGCCGCTACTTCGAAGTAGCGTGCATGTGTAGACGCGGCCATAGTGAGCTGCAAGGACAGAGTTGGTGGAGTGGATATTTAGGGACCACAGAATCAAAAATGTCACACTGTGACCATCTAGACGAAGCTGTAATTAGATTCTTCTTCCTTAATCACGGAAGACGTCATTCCAGGACTGCAGCCAAAACTTAACAAGTTTCTTAATTTACAATTATTTGAAAAGGGAAGGCTTTGGGGGTTGAAAAAATGTTAATACTGATTTTCAACAGATTAAGTTTGACATGAAGAGTGATTGTAAGTGGTAAGTACTGAGCTGCTCTGAGATTTGCCAATCAGAACTTTCTGAACTCAAAATCCACAGCTCAGACAATGACAGTTTCACATACTAAGATTACGTAACTATAAAGACTACTTTAAAATACACACACATTGTCTTGCAAACATGTTTATCTTGTTTTTAAATGTGAAAATTATGCTGGTGGAAGGTACCAATCAGTTTTCCATCTCATGGCTGAAGAAGTGAGGATATCAGAAGCATCAAGACCTGGTTCACGAGTTCAGAGGGGGCCTTAAAAGTTGTGTTCCATGAATGTCCATGGAATAGGAGCAGCATCTGAGCCTGCAGGTCCTTGCTCTGTACTGGATGTCGGCCATACTGAGAGCTAATCCGCACCCAGTGCTGCAGTAGATTCAAGCAACCAAAGCATTCTCCCACCACATACAGGTAGAAAAGAGTCCTTATCCAAGAGAAGGAAGAATAGCGGGTACTACTCAGGAGAGGGAGAATAGAATGCTGCACATCATGCCACTCAGGAGCCAGGAAGGGAGGAGGAGCAGTCAATCAAGGAGAAAAGCAGGACTTTTTTGTTAACCATTGTCTCAAAGTCTGGTGGTTCCATGCCTATCCACACCTGTTCACTGCAGAACAGAAACAGCACCAAGCAGCACTAGTACAAAGCTCTCCCACACCACCTTGCTAGTGTCTGTCTTCTGCTCTGGAAGAACTAACTTGGCAAGTGGTAAAATAATTTAGTCTCCACATTCACACAACACTTCTGCAGACACGGCCAACAAAATTATCAATTTACGCTCACTGTAGTTTTGGCAATGCTGACATTTGCTAGGAACCAAATGAGACCCAGTCTCCAGAATGCTGATGAAATGTGTTTCAAGACAGCACTTTTCTGCTGCTCAGAACACGCACCTGGGGACTTCAAAAGAGCATAGACCTTAAATTCTTACATTAAAGGAAAAGGAAAACAAAGAAAGAGAGAGGTACCCAAGCAGGACCAAAGGGTAAACAAGAATTCCAGCAGTAGACAGGGAAGGATAAGTGGTAAAATTAAAAATGAAAAGGTGAAAGATAAATATGTGGTTAAGAAAAGGTAAAGGAAGGAAAGACAGTCAGGATAAGAAGTAAGAGTATGAAAGGAGCAGAAGAGAGAGGGTTCCTTTGTGCACTACAGTTTAATAGCTTATTCTTCACTTTTTTATTTTAGATGTAATCTTGGGTCAACAGTGGCCACCACCAACTATAGCAATCTGCCTACTTAAGTTATATGGATGCTTTGCATTACACCAACATGTGAGTGTTCAACCTAAATCATTAAGAATTCCTATTCCTGTACCAGAACCTAAGACACAGAGCCCATGAATAACCTCATTTACCTTTTTTGGCTCTCAACACTCGTCCCAATCTTTGAGCCTCTTGTCTTCGAGACCCACCATGGGACGAAATTTGAATCAGAACATTGGCTTCTGGCAGATCAAAGGATGTATCGCCAACCTGCAATACAGAAGCAGGCCCTGAGTAATAAATTATTTCCTCCATGTTAAGAAATGAAGACTTAATGAAAAATAAAATTTTGGTGGTACAATAAGCATGTCAAAAATAAGTTGGCACATGCAGCTTATTGCATTTTAAAAAAAATTTGCACCCTTCAGCTTGATGCAGTGTCACAGTGAATGCCTTCACTTACCTTGGAAATAAATATAGTGTTGATTTTTGGATTGTGCTTGAAGTTCTGTAGAATCTGCATTCTTTCTCCTTGTGCAGTAGGACCATATATGTAAGGTCTAAGATAACAAAATAAACATCAAAAGTCATCAATTATCAGGACTTCTCAGAACTATTTATCCTTAGGATACCATGGGGGAGGGGAGGGGAAGAGTGCAGTAAGACCATTTAAAATTTCAGTATATAAATAGGAAAGTTTTGGGTTCTGTTTGAAAGCAAAGCTTTGCTGCTCATCTTTAATCCTTTAGCTCTTTACCTGCCCAAAATATATGGATGAATCAGCTCCTGGGGCAAATGTAAGCTGCCAGAGGCAGACATCTTTCCACTTTCTGCAGAAATAAACCCTGACAGTGGTAAATGCTTTTCGTTTGATGTGCTCTGATTGAACTGCAAATCAGTGTACTGAAAACATTTGCTAATCCTAGATGAAAGGTTAAAGGCAGCTGTTAAAATAAAAGAGATCGGTGGTTGTGTTTTTTTTCCCCTCAAGTCCACTGAGCTAGCATATGGACAGCTGTGCCCCTCTCGCTTCTTCCCGCTTACGTCTGTAAGAATACAAGTTTCCCTTTTAATTACATTCTCACTGTCTCAAACTCACTCTCAGGTGTTTTATCTGGAAATTATGTCTACACTTTGGAGTCAACACCTTTCTCCTCCTCTCCAGTAACCCCTGGACATATTGTTTGTACTGGGATACGATGGCCACTTAGTTTTCTGGAAAAGAGAAGAACCACCTGGAATTTGCAATTGTGGAGGAAGCCATGAGACTTTCCATTGTACTTCACAAGTTAAGTTAGATGTGGGAAGCTCATACCCCTGTCTGCAATCTCAAAGATGGTAGCACTGCCATTTAGAATCCATGGGATACAGGAAGAGTTTGTGGGAATGCTGTACATGCCCTAACTTTGTGCCTTTAAAACCGCAATATACCTGGACATCCAGCTACCCTACATTAGCAAAAGTTTTCCATAATACTTCTCGTAACTTGACTCTTTCTTCAACTCTCTTCCACTTTAACGTTTGCTGTGCATCAGTTTTCTGCACACTCTAGGGCGTAACTATAAATGCATGAGAAACCTGCAGCAATGTGTACCTGCTATTTTTCCCATCTCTTCCCCATTCCTTGGGGAAACCTGTTAACAAGCACTTTCAAAAACTAAGACAAGTAACTTTCAATACTTCATATTAAGAAGTTTTTCCCTTATTTTTTAAAGGAATAAAAGCCCCAACATTTAGCTTACGTTAACGTACTGGACACATGACCATGTTATGTGAGCACAAGAACCCAATTTACAGTCTGCCAGGCCTTCCACATCCCCTGGGCACTGGCAGCTAATCCCTTCTCTGACTAAAAGCATTATTCTGGTTTTTGTGCTGCCAAATCTCCTCTAATCCAGTTCTTGTTCTTGGTCCATTGTATGAGCAGTCTCTTCCTAGCCAAAACTGAAGTGGCAAATATGAATGAGACAAATTGTTTTAAACAGTACTGTTATCGTACAGCTAGTGACACCATGTGATGCTGCTTTAGTTAACAGTCTGCCAATTCTTCTATTTTAAGCCTTCACTTCTAATTTCATTTTAGGATGTGAAGGGGATATTCCCTCCAAACAAAACACACAAAACATCCCACTGTTGATTGCATTAACATTAAAAAAACCACACACGTGTGAGAACTTCACATGTCTATAAAGGTGCTGCTTCCCAAGGCTGTAAACAGAGAACTTGTCAAGCATTTGCCTATACTGTTGTAATTAAGCCAAGAAAATGGGATGACCTAAAACTGTTGGGTGTTTACTCTCCTCTGGATTCCCATCAGTTAGGTTTACAGTGATGACCAAGTTATAAACACTTTCTCCAACCAGAATAAACACAAAACAACAGTTTGGAAAACAGTTCTTCCTCTAACGGGCAGATACCAAGCTTTAATTAATATCTGTGCAGTCATAACCTATCAAACCCAGGAAGACTGGATGCGGCCCATTAAAGCAATGATATACTACTGATAAGCACCATGGCTGTAAGCAACGAATCGCTATCATATAAACTATGTTAGTTCTTGCTCTGGATGACGCACGGAATGATGGTCAAGATGCCAGGATCAGCTCAAGAGAGTCCTGATTTCAGCACATAACATGAGTTTTAACAAACTCCACCTCTTCCACCCCATACTAATCTCTCATGACTGCCAAGCATTGCAAAGCCTTCCCTGTGGTGCTGACGGTTGCGAAACATCAGGCTCCACTCTAGAGCCAAACAGAGCAATTTGGAGGGTGGCGATCTGATTTAAGAGGGGGAAAAATAAAACAACCCCCTACACCTTACCATCTCCCACCTCCTGCAACTTAATTGCTCTGCCAAAGCTTTCAGTACTGTTACTTACAATGCTCCTCAAACACCTTCACCAATCACTAAGTCACAGGGCTGCCCCCTCCCACCCATTTGTGTTTTATTCTTTACTCAGAGATTCATTTCAATCATTATCATCTATGGAACACTGATCATATTTGTTAACATTCCAGAAACATCATGCCAGCTAATCTCTGCCTAGACAAGTTTAAGAATAAGGATGAAAGACACCACAAGTTCTGAATGTCATCCAGCATTGTCAGCATTATTATTTGAAGTCACAGTGAGCTGGTGCAGAATGGCTATTCTTCCACTGTCATTCAAAACTCATCTCAAATTTTAGCAAGAGAGAAGGGGATCTGTTTTATTTATTTAAAAAAAAAAAAAGAAGAAAAATGCCACTGAAACCCCTGGACAGATGAAAAAGTTAAAACAGGATTAAATGCTTCTCACCATTTCTGCCAAGAAAAAAAACAGATTTCTATTCATAATTAAAAGGGTAAGGCTGGATTCTCCACATGCTCTTATGGGAGAAACCACTCCATAAACATTCCAGCAAGGAAGAACCATTCTCCTTTAGTATTCTCTCATCCACCCTCTAAGTATTTGGTTGCTAATTCTTTGTTAAAATTACAATTTACTTGCCCTAAACTTTTGCAATTTAACCTCACCCTCAAAGCAACTGACAGGCACCTGAGAAGCTTCTCTGGAAGTTTTGCTGTTTAATAATTTTATCACAGTAGTGTAAACTAAGCCACTCCACATTGGACAGGGAAAGATGGAAGGAAATAGTGAGAGAGGCATCAGACACCAACGGGCGCTGAGCCCACGGTTATTGATGATGATGATGAGTGTGTGGAAGCGCAGTGTAATAGGCTCTGTACAGACATGTAGGAAAAGCACTGGTTCCAAAGAGCTGCAAATCTCAGTTTAAGACAACACTGTCACATTTGGAAGGGAACCAAAAACAGGAAAAATCATGGAAGGATCCAGGGGATCCCTGGTAGAAAATTTCCTTCTCATTTCATACGAGGGCAGGAGACTACTCTGTTACATGCACAGATAGCTGACTGTTCAAATAGCCCCTTATTTAGTCACTTGCCTGCAACTCTTTTATCCTCAGCTCATTTTACTGGGACTATGCGCTCTCCAAGTATTGATTTAGAACTTCCCTGTTACCATTACAGAAAAGAGGTTATCTTAGAACGTTACACAAAATATATTACAACACATACTGAAATTTATTTGAAATGCTCTTCAATGCTTCCTGTCTGTATTAAGTTTCATTTATACCACAAAAATGCCTGAAGGAATGAAATTTGAGAAGCAGTTTTCCAGTAAGAAGAAGGGGGCAGTCCCCTCCTTTATTCACTTACTTCCCCAGTCGAATTGCATACTCCTTCAGTGCAAACACATTGTCAGCAAATACAATGATCTTGTCGTTCCTTCGCTCATGAAATTTAATCAGGAACTGGCATGCTCTGAATTTATTTGGGTTCATAGTATAAAGCAATATCCGCTTCTTTGTTTTGATAGCTACGTATTCTCTGTAAAACTCTGGAGACATTGGGCACCAAACCTAGAATTTTGAAAAAACAAATGGCACAATAAGCCATACAGAGATTCCATCTTTAGTAGAAAACAAGATATTCATAGATTTTTAAGGTAAAATGGTACTGTTATCATAATCTAGTCTGATTGCCTGCATAATCTAAGACACACAATTCACCCAATAATTCCTGCTGCAAGCCCATAACTTCTGGCTGAAAAAGATACATATAGACACCCAATCTTGGTGTAAACAGTCTTCTTTCGGATTCCCATCACTTTTTGGAATAGTCTCTTAAATCGCTGTCAACTGAAAGACACACGGTCTTCCATAATGTATGTTTAACAACTCACCAATCTGCTTTTAAACATATTCATGCCAAATTCCATTTAAGTTTTAACTACTGTTTTCCACTGATTTTTTATAAAGACCTCATCATTGCGTTGGTGCACATATAGATTCTGCGACATCTGAAGTGCTCGTTTCAACTAAAAAAGATCACTGTCTTAAATTAGTACAGGTTGAACCTCTCTAATCTTGAAGTCTCTCATCCAGGAAACTCTGTAATCCAGCAAGATTTTAGTTAGCTGAATGACGATTTATCATGAATGTGGCCAAGTTTTCTGTGGTCCCCTACAGTTTGTTTACAGACACCAGCCCTGGCTCTCCAGGTTCTGTGCTGCTGTTTAGCTGTAATTTACCCCTAAATGCCTTCTCACAGCCCAGTAAGCAGCAGAGGTGTTGGAAAAGTGATAGAAAATATTGACCTCCCCTCAATCCGGCAAATTCTCTTGCCCAGCATCGGTCAGGTCCTGTGGATGCTGGATGAGAGAGGTTCAACCTGTAGGATCTGGAGACTTTCCTCATTTATAGTCTTTCCTTTCCTTAAAATAAATTGTTCTAGCAGTACGTGATTTCTTATTTAGTGAAAGACCTTTACGTGCAGTAGTATGGAAGTAAATAATCAACTGAATTGGAAGAACTTGCCACAAATCAAGGAACTGAAAGGAACCTCAATAGGTCATCAACTCCAGCCTCCTGTGCTCATGGAAGGACCAAGCACCATCAAGATCCTCCTTGACAGGTATTTGTCTAACTTGCTCTTAAAAATCTCCAATGATAGAGATGCCATAACCTACCCAGGCAATTTATTCCAGTGCTTAAACCACCCTGAAAGGGAGTTTTTCCTAATGTCCAACCTAACCTCCCTTGCTGCAGTTTAAGCCCATTGCTTCTTGTCCCATCATCTGAGGTTAAGAAGAATAATTTTTCTTCCCTCATCCTTGTAACAACCTTTTAGGAAATTGAAAACTGTTATATGCCCCTCAGTCTTCTCTTTTCTGAAAGAACTGGGTTTGTTTCTTCTAATCTTCCCTCATGTTTTGTAGATCTTAATAATTTTTATTGCTTTTTTGGACTTTTTTCCGCACCCCTAATTTGTCCATATTTTCCCAGAACTGGACACATTACTCCAGCTGAGATCTAATCAGCATGGAGTAGAGCAGAATTACTTCCCATGTCCTGCTTACACCACTTGTTAATACATCCCAGAATGATGTTTGCCTCTGTTTTTTTTTCCTTTTTCAACAGTGGGATTAAATGCAGTGGTATTATTTATACACCACAGTTTAGAGTAGAAGTTCATCTTTTCTTTCCTATTGTACACACAATACTCATTATCACAGATCCAACCACCCAAGATCAAAACACCTACAAATTAAAGGTAAGAACATACATCAACTACACTTGTAAATGAAAGCTTGGTTTATAATTATTGTTTAATGAAACAAGTTCAAGAACATAAATCTGCCAGTAATTTAAACCAACATTAGCACCATGGTATAGAAACAATACAAAAGACACTACGGAGTAATTACTTGTTTTCTTAGTGGTAATTATTATTTTCTTTATCTCAAAACCTGTCGTTAGTGCATAGATTAAATAAGTGGACTATACAGTGGTCTGAGAGAAAGTTTCCTTTCCCACCAGGCTAGGGTGTAACAATGGAACTACGCTGGATTAAGCTTCATAGCACCTGCACATCCCCTATGTGAAAGGGTAAGAAATTTTATGTCAATGTATGTTTTCAAATAGGACCAGCAAATATGTGAGTGTGCTCCGAGGGAAAGAGGGAGATAAAAATAAAGTACATGTTTCAACAACCGAATAATGTGAACTACAAGATTTAGCAATTACTGCCACAGAGTAAAGAGGCTTTTTTCCATTTAGTGACTTATGCACTCTCTCAAGAGTAAAGCCAGGAAAAAAAAATGCATTTCTACCTCCACTGATCTTTTTAAGTTTCTGCAAGACATGCACTCCCGAGTATAAACCTTGTACAGCACCTGGAGGTAAATTTATTGCAAATCAGAAACCTCTGGAAACAGAGCAAGTGGAAATATCTATTATATATTTTATTTTATATATATTTGATATATATTTTAGAGTTTGTCTGTCTGATCAAGAACTCCTCCTAGACTGTAAGAGCTAGGACCACCACCAAATTCAGTACACAGCTTCTTCTTATCATATCGTAAAGAAAGGAAAGGGGTTGGTTATGCCAGAAAAACAGGACGTGTCTGGAATGAGATTGCTTTTGATAAAACCAAACAGAAAAGAAACAAAAACCAAATTAAGTACAGCCTCAAAACTGACATAAGCAAGTCAATTTTGAAAACAAATGAACCAAAATGAGCCAGAAATATTAAATGGACCTGCAGTAGGACTGCTTTTCAATAAGCCTTACAGAAAAGATATAACAAAAATCGGGAGTAGTGCTTTGTTTTGGCACAGCTAACTGAATGCTTAATGTTTGAAAACCAGAAGAAGATGTTATTGAAAACCAAATTGACTTTAGCCCTTTTTGTTAAAGCCTAGCAAATGATAAGAGTTTATAGGGATGAAGAAAGAAAAACTCACAATGGAATTCCCATGAAAAAATTTACTAAAAAAATTAAAAGAAAAAAAACCTAACAATCCCCTCCCCCTTTTTAAAAAAAAAAAAAAAAGAAATCCAGAGGTGAAAGTAAGCCGGTGCACCCTGGTGCATCGCTCAGGTATGAAGGAGCTGGCTGGCTGGGGTGCTCAGCTGGAGGAGGAGGCAGGATGCACTCCCAGCCCAGCTCCAAGGGCTCTGCTACAGGCTGCCAAAGGAAGCAGCAGGCAGGTGAAAGGGGCTGGATGGGGCACATCCCTCCCGCTACTGGTCTGGACAGCCCCAGACCTAAGCCTCCCACCTCCCCAGTACAGTTTAGAGAGGGAGGGCTGAAGCTCCCCCACCCAGAGATTCATTGCTTGCTGTTCCCCTTCCTCACTGTGAGGGAACATGGGCAAAGTGCACACGTTGCTGCACTCCACACTCTGGCTGGGGACAGGCAAGCTGTACGCTTTGCTCTTGCTCCCCAACAGGGACAGGAAGGGGAACAGCAGATAGCTTCAGCCCACTCCCCCCATCCTCCCCGCACACACCAACCCAAACCCTTGCCTGAGCTGCTCCTCACACTCCGTCCCTGACTCCAGAGCCCCGCACACTCAGCCGCCTGCCCTGAGCCCTCTCTCACACACCCCACCCTGAC
The DNA here is from genome assembly GCF_033958435.1 of Carettochelys insculpta. Classification (NCBI taxonomy): domain Eukaryota; kingdom Metazoa; phylum Chordata; order Testudines; family Carettochelyidae; genus Carettochelys; species Carettochelys insculpta. The sequence continues at coordinate 71,220,745 of NC_134144.1, forward strand.
TCCTGCAGACATTCCAGCTCCCAACAGATATGCTTGGGTGTTACTTATAATTAATGGGTACAAAGACCGAATGAAATTTTCAAACCGTTATCCCCAATAATACTGTGGGTCCAGTGCTACAGTGCATGGTACACATGCATCTACCACCACAGCAGTCCCCCTGTAGTTCCATAGCAGGGACAAGATTAGTGGAAGCCCCACAGGACAAAGGGCAGGTGCACTACTACAGCTCAGAAGTTGGAAGCTGATATCAGTCAGTCATGGTATGGGCATTCCCTCTATTGCAATCACATTGCATGAGCTGATCAAGCTGTTGTGGAACACCCCAAGTGTTCCAATATAATCATCATTCGCATTGGCACCTCTGGTGGAATAGGTCTGGAGCCAGGCTCAGTGGTAATAACCAGGCAATCAGTAGATGCTACCTTCAAGCTGCAGTTTGAATGGGTTATTCTGGGCAAGACTGTGATTCGCAATCCCAACCTAGATGACGAAATAGCTAAGGAACTGATGCAGTGCAGTAAGGAGATAAATCAGTTCAACACAGTTATTGGAAATTTTGTTTTATTTTATTTTGTTTTAAGGAAAACCAATTTGTCTGTAAGAAGACTGAGCTCAGTCTCTTGGGCAGTAGAGTGGCCACTATCAACTGAAAAGCCACAATATTCAGTTCCTCCCTGCTCCTTTACAGTCCGAGATGAGGACACAAAATGACAGTAAAGCCTCTAAGTTTGCATCTTCAGCTGTCACTCTGAGATAACCCCCCACTTACCAGTCACTCCGTGTATGGAGCCCCATACTGGAATGGCAGAAACACAGGTGCTAAATTTCATTTTTCTGCATGTGTGCGCTTCACCCTGAGGCCCCGCCCCTACTCTGTCCCTTCTAACAAGGCCCCACCTCTTCTCAAACTCACCTTGCCCCTTCACAAAACAGGTGGCTGGTGGGTGCTGAACACCTATTATTTCCCACCCAATGGTGTTTCAGCCCTAGAGCACCCGCAAAGTTAAAGCCTGTGGGAAGAAGGAGGACCCCAGCTGCCTTCCACCTCACATGAATCACTTACACTGAATTCTATGCCTGTCTGGGGAATTGCTTTACTTTATTTCAGTTATATTCTCAAACGCTTGAGGACTTCAGACCTAAGAAGACAGATTTTTCCCTTCTCAAGCACCATAGTTCACACTAGTTCTCCATCACTTAACATCTTCACCTCAAGACTGGTTGCCTTTCTAAAACACAGGCCGTAATTCCACTGCAAATTTCTGGGCTTGATGCTAGGTTGCATTCCAAGGTTTGTTATGTAAGTGTACAAAGGAGATGGTCATAATAGTCCCTTTGCACCTTAAAAGCAATGATGAAAGCACTATGCTAGTATTAAAGCCATCATATATATGTCTGAGGATGAGGATATAGAAAGCCAACCATGGACCACACTATCAGCAGTCAATATTAGTGGCTCAACAGATGCATGTCCAGATACCATTATATTAGCATACAATGACAGTGTCACAATACAGGATTTACCATGGATCATATTGATTATCAACAGTCTTGTCTGAATTACACAGTATCTCAATATTGTTGCAGATTTATAAGGAAGATTGCGTTCCCCAATTAAGTATAAATGGGTTAAATAGTTCTGGCTACAAGAGAATACAGACTGTAACAGTAAAAAAGCAGAGCATCACCTCAGCACACTGGACTTTAGCAATGTAGCCACTGTTCTGAAGCTCCATCCAGTTAGCTTCATAGAGTTTTGGTCCGATCAGGAAATTCAAGTCAACTATTTTGTCGTCTTCTCTGACAAGAGTAGCAGTCAGTCCCAGTTTGCAGTGCGCTTGCACAATGGTGAGCACACGTCTGAACATTTTGGCTAAGAAACAGAAGGTGAGATTGCCTTGTGAGTTCATAAATGGATTAAGAAGACACACACTGGCATATAGCTCGGCATCATGGCTTTTCAAAAATACAACAGAGATGAGCACAGTATAAATGGGAAAGAAAATAGAGGATTCTAACCTAATGTTACTCCTACATTAAAACCACCTCTATCTTGATTTCGACTTTAGAATTATACTTAAACATTTACTGCACTGTACACCTTCGAAGCATTGTACAGATCTTAACTAGTCCTCAGACCCCAGCATTACCCATGTCTAGTGTTCGGAGTTGCTCACAAATGTGGGTCCCAGCCTCAGGGCAGACTTACAAACCAGGAAGCTAACATCAAACTGGCTGTGTATTCTGTAATTAGAATTCATCAACCTAGTATAAAACGTGAACTCCTCATAACTGTAACAGCCTTTACACGAAGTCACAACAGTCCCCTTGGCAATGCTCCCTCTATTTTTTTCTAACCATGTGCAGAATAAATTTTTGTTATGGGCACTAAGGCATGTGTGGATATGCACCATCAACAGAAACACATTGCTGATTGTGGGTGCTCTGATAACCAGCCAGCCAGCATTTAAATCTCTGTGGGGCAGCTGCCCAAGTGCTCAGCTTAGATGGAACCTTGCCTTGGACACCCCAGTCTATCTTGCCACCCAGGCAATTTCACTGCTGTGTGATAGACGACACACCAAAAAATTTAGAACAATATAAAGTTTACTTCCAGTCTCAAAAGGGGCCAGACACTTACCACAAGTCAACAGTACCTTAAATCTCTCACCAAAGAGAATGCTGATAGTCAATCCTATATTAAAACTAAAAAGTTTTGCTAGCTAAGGAAAGAAATTAGAGTTATTTGTAATATTAAAGCAGGTAAACATACACATACATGCATTGTGATCTTAGGTTCCAAAAAGTAGCAGCAGCTACTGTAATATGGAAGCTCTATATATACTTTAGGACTAACCCAAGCTAAGCACCTTGGAGAGCCCCCTGCTCATGGTAAGAAATACTTCCCTTGCCAAATTCCAAACAGCACAGTAACTGCAAGTCTCCTGGGTCAGGGGTTTTTATTCCTTTCCCTTAGAGCTCAAGTGGCACACATCCCCTCCTCCTGGATGTGAGGAGAGCAATCAGCAAGGTGTTTTGTTCACTGTTTGTCCTCCTTGCTTACTGTTTTTGGTTCTCTGCGTCTTAAATATTGAGTCTGTTCTGGTCTGGCTATGGTCTGAAGAAGTGGGTCTGTCCCACGAAAGCTCACCTAATAAACTGTTCTGCTAGTCTTTAAAGTGCTACTTGACTGCTTTTTGTTTTGATAGTGTATAGACTAGCACAGCTTCCTCTCTGTTGATATTACACAGTAGTTCATCTAGGGCCTAACAGCTCTTGTGGTCAAAGTAGGACTTCACACTTGGGCACTAGTACCAGAGAGAGAGCCGTGTTAGTTTGTACTCTATCTAAACAAAAAACAGTCAGGCACGTTTTGCTCCTCACTGTGGGGATTTCCAGTTTCCTGAGCAAGACTTTTATATAGTTACAAAGCAAACATAATATCATACTGTAATATGAGATACAGCTATATTCAGCGAGAATAATACAGGTAGCAACTCACAAGCATTTCATAAAGTCTAAGCACTAAACACCTCTCTTTAAGTCTAATACCTATTTTGACAACAGCAACATGCTGGTGAGCATAGCGTGTTTCCAGCTGTGTGTTCGTAAGTGTTCGATGAGGCTTAAGGATTTTGACATGGGCTGGCCTAAAGATTAGCCTTACTATCCCCATTTACCAGATTTCAAGGAAAAGAGAAGAAAAGAGAGAGAGGTGTTCAATGACTTAACCTAACACACAAGGCAATTCAGAGACAGAATTAGAAAACAGGGGTTCTACTATTCCTAGATCCATTGGAGTACCTCTCTTCTGGTATTTCTAGTGTGCCCACCATCCTCCTACTAGTACAAAGCAGGCCTTCTGCCTTATTTTTTTATGACCAAGTCTAAGACGTGACAATGATAAGAAAACTGAGGCAACAGCATCAATCTTTGTTAAACAGGCTGCCGGTGAGCAAAAGCTATATCCACGTTTCTGTTAATACTTAAAGTGATGGGAGTGGCAACCATTTTGGTTAATACTTAAAAATCACATGCAAACGATTTCGGCGTAAGTATAGCAGTCAGCAGCTTGGACCAGACTGGTGGGACATTTCTAACCAGCATACTATCTTATAAACAATAATGCTTATTTCTTTCCAACACCATATATCCCTATCTGGAAGTAAACACACCTCTCTCAACTGTCAACAATTATTTCAGAAACAAATTAGTAGATATATTTCCTCTCCAGAAAATACATATATAGACAATGGAACTTGTAACTTATTCATAGGCACCAAAGACTGGGAAGGAAAGCATCCTGATAACTTGAACGAATGTACACTTCCTCTCCCACTTGCGTTGTTGCAACATCTACCTGGCTACTTTAGCAACTGTTATACAGAAAGTAAACAGGTATTAAGGGTACTTTAGAAATCATTTAGTGATAATTAAGCTGCTTCAGAAGAAAGCCTGCATCATATAACGATTCATTCTCTGGACCACAGTTCAAGAGATGACACTTCTTACAACTGTAATTAGGAAAGAAGTATTACCATTACGACAGTGATTTTTCCACTGCTATTAAGAACGCTAACACGGATACCCTAATGAGTTTATAGGTCTCCAAAAAGCTGTCTTAAATACTGCAACAATGTAAAAACTTTAACCGGAGCCTATCCTTATTCACATGGTACCCAAAATTGGGCCAGCTACTAAGCTTAGGGAGGACGAACGACCCACCAGAGTTTGGCAGAAAGCAGCAAGTTTATTACACTGATAACTAAGCTCAAGAAAGCAAGGGGAGGGGCTCACACTTGCATACACACGCTCCCAGAACAGGCATAGCATGGGAGATGTCAGTATTTTGCAAGGTCGGTTTCCCACAGCACGGAGATGAATGGTGCAATAGAGGTGGGTTTTCCCAAGGGATGATGGAATGCTACGCCCAGGCAGTCCAAGTGAAGGGCATGCCTGGTAGGTGCAACCTGGGGAATGCACTCCTGAGCACCCGGCTCCTTCCCCTCTTAAGGGCCTGCTCCTTTTGGTCTGTGGCTATAGATGACTTGGCCATGTGTGACCCCACCTCAGGCAGCATCCGTGCAAGCGGCATGCGAGTGCCTGATCAGTGTCCCAGACACCTTGTCTACCTGGGAGTGCTTAGACAGCTCAATCATCTCCACAAACATTCCAGGTGGGGGGAGGCCATTTCACAGGCATTCAACAAGAGGAGGGGGGAGGGGTAACAGGCTTTTTAGACATACAGATCTTCGCTGCTCATACAACATTACACATATTAAGTCTTAAATGCTATGCTATGAATTTGAGAACTCCACAACAGCATTCTGAGAAAGCCAGTAAAAGAACGGCACATCAGCAGAACAGCATGAACAATGTTTACGGGGAGAGGGGACTATTTAAGAATTTGTACACTCCTTCCTTACCAGGTATGGTGTGCACCTCATCAAGTATCATAAGGCCCCACTCTTGACTTTTAAGCCATTCCATTACTCTCTCTGCTTCCCAAGACCTCTTAGTTGTATGTCCCAACATAGAGTAGGTGCTAATTGCAACAGAGCAGCCAATAGGCTTGTCCTTGGCATCCGAAGTGAATCGACAGATTTGACTGTCATCTATGGTGGACCACATTTTGAACTGGGCTTTCCACTGCTCCACAGAGACAGAAGAGTTGCCAAGCACCAGGCAACGTTTACGGACTGTACACGCAGCTGTAACTCCAACTAAAGACTTGCCAGCACCTGCAGAACAGGAGAAGAATAAGCGCAACTGTCAAAGTATCAGCCTGACAGACAGATCCCATCACTCCTGGGATAAGGGGAGGAGAGCACTACAGAATGGCTAGCAAGGAATCATTGCAGAGCAGGAGTGTGTGAAGTGGGAGGGAGGAAGGGGTGAAATTTCATAAGATGGGCTCTCCCCCCACTTGGTGCCTCTGTGAAATCAGCCAGCAGCCCATCGCGCGCTGAATCCCTCTGCAGCTTCCCCTGCTGCTTTCCCAGCAGACCCAACCTCCTATTCTGAGCAGGACCTTCCAATCCCACCTGGCATGCCGCCTGCAGGCTCAGGCAGGGGTTAGCTTGTCTCACATGGCAAGCCGCTTATCTTGGTCTTCCCCACTTTTCCCCATACTGGCCAGTGATGAGAATAGTCCAGCAAGCAGGTGCCTTAGCGAAGGGGCCTAAACTGAGGGGTGCTGTGAGCCTTTGAGGCAAGCAATCTGCCTAAAAGCGCGGGACCCACCAAAGTTGGAGAGCAGTTTTGTCACAATACAAAGGGGTGGGATCTAAATTAGTTGTTACTATTCACAAAAGAAAATCTTAAGTCATCATGGATGTTTTTCTGAAAAAGTCCGCTCAATGTGCAGCAGCAGTAGCCAAACAAAGCGAACAGAATGTTAGCAATCATCAAGAAAGGGATCAATAATAAAACAGAAAATATCATAATGTCACTATATAAACCCATGTTATGGCCACGCCTTGACTACTGTGCGCAGTTCTGGTCATGCCACCTTAAAGAAGATATTAGAAATGGAAAAGATATAGAGAAAGGCAATGAAAATAACCTATGGGATAACCTCCCTATGAGGGGAGGTGAAAAAGACTGGGACACTTCAGCTTGGGAAAGGATCTGATAGATCTAAATCATGACTGAAGTGAAGTGTTATTTACTCCTTCAGATAACTCAAGAACCAGGATGCAGGGGATGAAAAAAAAAAACCAAGCAACAGGCTTAAAAGACACAAATAAGCAAAGGAGATGGTTCTCCACACAATCAACCTGTGGAATTCACTACCAGAACTGTTAAGGCCAAAACCAGAGCAGTGTTCAAAAAGCACAGAGAAATGTTATGGACGGGGATAGTGGCTATTAGCCAAGACTGTAGTCCTGACCTCCAACTGCCAGAAGCTGGGACTGGACAAAGGGAAGTGAATCACTTGATTGCTCTGAACCCTTCTTTCTCTTGGAAGCACATAGCTTTGACCAGGCCACTGTCTGAAGACAGGATATTGGGCCAAAAGGATCACTGGTCTGACCCAGTATATGTTACCTGCTTTCACGTCATTTTTTTTCCTTTCTATTTGGAAGATCAATCATTCTGGGTGTTAATATTTTAAAACTCTATTGGGGGAAATCAGTGGAACTGAGATAAACGTATTGTTATGCTGGAAGGTGTTAATGGCTGCCAGCAGCTGATTCTTTGATCCATGGACAGGGACTCCCTGCAGTTCTTCTCTCTGTCTTGCCCGCACACACACACACCCGCCCATACCCACATCCACACACCCCCTCTCTCAGGAAGTGAGCATCAGTGGCTGTCACAAATTGTGTTACCAGAGAAATGACATCACGTTGCGTGTAAGACCTTGCTTCAACTTGGCCAAAATCCAAACGCTTACCACATGGCAGAACAATAACGCCAGATCTGGCACGCCCATTCCCAAACATCTTCCTTAGACTTTTCTCTTGATAAGGTCTGAGGACAGCTGTGGGTTTCAGGTCTATATTAATGTCAGGATTCACTGAATCATTTCTGAAGTCATACTCTGCCAGCAAGGGGTACTCCAAATGGATGCAACGCTTTTGAAGCTCTTCAATCATTTCCTAGAAAAGAGGCAAAGCTTTTAACAGCCCATTCTGGATTTCTGAAACCTGCTGATAGGAATAAGGGGATTTCAATGTTTGCAGGGTCCTTTCGAAAGGGACCCCCTGTAGATGAGCAGCGCACGAGTGAAACACGGTACTCTCAAAGTGCAGCAGCCAGCCGCATGCTAATGAGGCGCTGAATATTTATTTCAGTGCCTTATTAGCATTCTTCAATTTGGCCATTAGCATGGCCATTTCAAAGCTTTTCTTAAATGTAAACGTAGCCATAGGCTGTGTATGCAAGCCACCTTTACGTATGCTAATCAGCAAAAGTGAACAGCCAACAAGAACAAGCAGACAAGGTACATTTAAGGACAGTCTGCCAGACGCTGCTGGGACTGGAAGGAGATGTGAAGTCACGCAAATCATGCAAACGATTTAGAGTCTACCTTCAGACTATGTGAATATTTTCAAGTAATCACGCAGGTTTGATCAGCATGAGAGTGTATGTGAGGCACTTAACACAGAGGTAGCACATTCACGTACTGTGGGGCAAGGGAGGCTCCCCTACCCCCACCAAACCCTTTGCAACTGCTCTGCAGCCTGAGAACGTTGCTCAAGTCAGCCAGGGAAGGAGAAGTGTCCAGTCCCTCCCACCAGGCCGGGGAAGATTCTGGGATGTGGAACTCTCTGAAACGGGTGAAGAAATCTTTATGCCTCAGAGGGCCCCCAAACAATAGAAAAAGCCTTCGGATATGGCATTCAGCAACTCCACATCCAGTTGCCTGCACTGTGATTCACCACGACCATGGATGCCAAGGGATTAAGACAGATTTACCTGCTTGACTTCAAAAGATACAGTCTGTGTTTCTTCCTCCTCTTCCTCATCTTTGTCCATCTGTTCATAAAACTCAAACAAGTCGGCTGGGACATCTGATTTATTCTGAGTGTCAGCCCCTTGTGATGTTGAAGGATCTCCTTCACTGGATTTGGAAATCTGGAACAGAAATTACACATTCCATCTGAGATTCTCACAGAGCAACGATTTATTAATGAAGCACAGAGCATGTGCAATATTTGTAACACGAGGAAGCATGCAAAGACCACTGCAGATATTAGAACACAAAAACAGCCATATCGAGACATACCTAAGGTCCATCTAGCCCAGGATCCTGTGTTCTGACAGAGGCCAATGCCAGATGCCCTCAAGGAAGAGAGCAGAGCAGGTAATCATGAAAGCAATCCCTCTCCTAACATCCATTTCCAGCCTCTGACAAACAGAGGCTAAGGACACCATTCCTACCTACCCTGGCTCATAGCCACTGATGGACCTAGCCTCCATCAATTTATCCAGTTCTTTTTTTGCACCCTGCTAAAGTCTTGATCATCACAGCCACTTCTGGCAAGGAGTTCCACAGGACGACCGTGCGCTACACGAAGAAAAACTTCCTTTTTGTTAGTTTTAAACCTGCTACCCATGAATTCCATTTGGTGACCCCTCGTTTTTATGTTAAGGGAACAAGTAAATAACTTTTCCTTATTTGCTTTTTCCACACGTCATGATTTTATGTACCTCTATCATATCCCCACTTAGTCTTTTTTTTCCGAAGCTGAAAAGTTTCTTTTAATCTTTCTTCATATGGCACTTATTCCAACCCCCCAATCATTTGTGTTGCCCTTTTCTGAACTTCTTACAATGCCAATATATATATATTTTTGAGATGACCACATCTATATGCAATATTGAAGATGTGGGCATTCCATGGACTTATATAGAGGCAATAAGACATTCTGGCCATGGCTACACTAGCCCCCGCCTTTTGGAAGAGGTATGCTATTGAGCCACTTTGGCAGATGCTAATGAGGCACCACCATGAATATGCAGTGCCTCATTAGCATAATAGTGGCCACATGTATTTCAAAAGTGCTGCTTTCGAAACGCACACGGCCCATGTAGACGGGGCCTTTCAAAAGGACCCCCTGATTTCGAAAGCCCCTTCTTCCCATTTGGTTTTTGGGAAGAAGGGGCTTTCGAACTCCGGGGGGTCCTTTTTCAAAAGGCCCCTGTCTATGTGGGCAGTGTGCATTTCGAAAGCAGCATTTTCGAAATGCGTGCAGCAACTATTATGCTAATGAGGTTGCCTCATTAGAATCTGCCAAAGTGGTTCATTACCATACCCCTTCCAAAAGGCATGGGCTACTGTAGCCACCGTTTCTCTGTTTTATTCTCTATCCCTTTTTTATTGATGCCTAGCATTCTGTTTCCCTGTTTGACTGCTGCAGCACATTGAGTGATGTTTTCAGAGAACTATCCACAATGACTCCAAGATCTCTCACTTGAGTGGTTATAGCTAAATTAGTCCCCATCATTTTGTGTGTGTAGTTGGGATTATTTTTTCCACCATGTGTGTTACTTTACATTTATCAACATAAAAATTCATTTGCCATTTTGTTGCCCAATCAGTTAGTTTTGTTTAATCTTTTTGAAACTCTTCACAGTCTGCTTCATTCTTAACTATTTTGAACAGTTTAGTATCAGCAAATTTTGCCACTTCATTGTTTACCCCTTTTTCCAGACCATTTTTAAAAGGTTGAATAGGATTGGTCCCAGTATAGACCCACGAGGGACACCACTAGTTACCTCTCTCCAATCTGAAAACTTACATTTATTCCTACCATTTGCTTCCCGTCCTTTAACAAGTTTTCAGTACATGAAAGGATCTTCCCACTTATCCCAGAACAACTTATTTTACTTAAGAGCCTTTGGTGAGGGACCTTATGAAAGGCCTTCTGGAAATCTAAGCACAATATATCCACTGGATCCCTCTTGTCCACATGCAGATTGACCACCTCAAAGAACTCTAGTAGATTAGTAAGGCATGATTTCCCTTTAGAGAAACCATGTTGACTTTTCCCCAACAAGTTATGTTCGTCTAAGTATCTGACAATTTTATTCTTTACTGTAGTTTCAACTAATTTTCCCAGTACTGATGTTAGACTTACCAGTCTGTAATTGCCAGGATCACCTCTAGAGACCTTTTTAAATATTGGAGTCACATTAGCTATCTTCTAGTCAATAGGAACAGAAGCTGATTTAAAAGATGAATAACAAACCACAGTTAAGAGTTATGCAATTTCAAATGAGTTCTTTCAGAACTCTTGGGTGAATGCCATCTGGTCCTGGTGACTTTTTACTATTACGTTTATCAGCTTGTTCCAAACCCTCCTTTAAATGACACTTCGCTCTTGGACAATTCCTCAGATTGTCACCTAAAAAGAATGGCTCAGGTTTGGGAGTCTCCCTAACATCCTCAGCAGTGAAGACCAAAGCAAAGAATTTATTTAGTTTCTCTGTAATGATCTTATCTTTGAGTGCTCCCTTAGCATTTCAATCATCCAGTGGCCCCAATGGTTGTTTAGCAGGCTTTCTGCTTCTGATGTACTAAAACTAATATTCAACGGTATGTACAACCCCACAAAAAGGTAGCTCAGTGTTTTAGAAGATGACCCTGAATACCAACGTACGGCTGATTTACTCATGAACGTCTCTGTGATGAGCTCTGTTTCTTCTCCCTCAGCGTTTCTCAGCCGACACTCTTTGATGATACTGTCCTGAAGGAGCTGCTGAATGACTTCTGGGTGGGTGCTTTCTACAAAATACCTAGAAGGAAAGAACAAACAAGAACTACAGAAGCAGCTCCAAGAAGCTCACAGCACGTTATGCAGCTTGACAGAGAATTTGTCTGAGCACCTAACAGAGTACTAGCATCAAAGTTTCAATCTACCTGACAGTGATTCCATATGGCGTCACTCAAGGTCTAGCATCTTTGCCATTGCTTATGTGTGTTAAGCTGAAAACAACTCTTATTACTACAGAGACCTTTTCACAGATCTTTTCATGGCAAATCAACCACATAGTGTAGCTGTTAAAAGTACCCTCTCCTGAGTAATCCATTTCAAAGGTTAAATAGACTAGAAAGACTCCAAAAGCACCATTTAGATAACCCTGAAAATCTATCCACTTTACAGTCCATCTCTAAGAAGACAATTCTTTTCAAACCTAATTGGGACGATAGCAGAATAGGAATCTGAAGACATGGAGTGAGACACCAAAGCCCTTAGTATAAAGCATAACTTATGAAACCCTCATTCTGGGAGTTCTGGAACTGTTTCTTCTCTTTGCAACTTGACAATAAAGGTGCTCATTGGAGAGTCTGGTTTAAAATGCAAGCTGACAAAAGTTTGAATGGGAGAAGTGGACGGTGGTTCAAGGAGAACTCCTGAAGTTAGTATTGAACAGAACAGCCAGACTGAGCCAGACCAAAGGTCCATCTAGCCCAATATCCTGTCTGCCAGCAGTGGCCAAGGCCAGGTGCCCCAGAGGGAATGGACAGAAGAGGCAATCATCAAGTGATCCATCCTGTCACCCATTCTCATCTTCTTGCAAACAGAAACTAGGGACACCAATCCTGGCCATCCTGGCTAATAGCCACTGATGGACCTATCCTCCATGAATGTGTCTAGATTTTTTTTTAAACTCTGTTATGAGTCTTGCATTTCACAACATCCTCTGGCAAGGATGGTGGATCTCTATTTTACCCAAACAGGCAGGGTAAAAAAGGAGGCAATAGAGACAGGTCTCAGAGTCAGGAGATCTGGGTTCTATTTCTGACTCTGCCACTGATGTACTATGGCATCTCAGGCATGTCACTTCCCATCAGACCTTAGCTTTCCCCATATGTAAAATAGGGAATAGATTTTAATACAAAAAGGAACTGTGAGGGGTTGCATCAGAGAAGTCCCCTTGTGGTTGTCACCTGGTTTGCCGATCAAGCCACTGATGCCCACTTTCCTGCCCTCTGGGGCTTCCTGCCACCCACTGTCCTGCTGAGCCAGAAGCTCTGGTCTTCCCCAGGCAAGGCACAGAGTTGGGGTTACCACCCCCAGCAGAGCAACATGGGTGCTGAGCCAGCTCAACTCTGTGACAGTTCAGCTACACAGCCATTGACAGCATCTAAAACCCAACACCCAAAAGCAACCAAAACGCCGATGAAATCCCTTTTAATCTATATAGAAGTTTATAAATTCACCCTCTTTGTCAACGAAAGAGATAGCACAGTGGTTACTCCCCACTCCTCCCTGGTAACTCTTATGTACACTGGGCTTGATAATAAACAAAAGGGCTTTTATTAAGTATAAAAAGTTGGATTTAAGTGACTGCAAGTGAAAACAGACAGATCAAAGTAAGTCACTCAGCCAAAATAAACAAAACACACCAGTTAATTCTAATACACTAAGAAACTTGTTACATGCCAATTGTTCCCCTAACAGTTTTCTCTCTTTCACAAGCTAGGCAGCCACCCTCACTTGGGCCCAGTCCTTCTCCCTGTTCAGTCTTGGATGTTTCCAGCAGCCATCTCAGGTTGCAAATGGGGGTTCTGCTGGCGTCTGGCAACTGCCTTGTCTAAACCTGTACCCTGACCAAAGGTGCACAGATTGCATAGCCACCCACCAGTTCTAATTCAGCCAAGTTTCCCAGGTGGATAGCCTGCACCAATCACGTCTGGAATAGTAAACAGTGTGGTAGGGAACTGCAGAGGACAGGAAAGCAGCTTCAGTATCTTGATAAGCACACCAGATGAAAATCCCAAGGGCACTTCTGTAATCCAACCCATCACAGGGACCATTCAGATCCTCTAGCCTGACCTCCTGAAGAACAGAAACCAAAGAATCTCAGCACGTGGTCTCTGAATTAAGTTCCTTTCTCGCTAGCAAGATACCCAGTCCTGATCAAATTCTCAAATGACTGAGGACTAACCACATTTCTCAGGAGAGTGTTGCAATAGCTAATTACCCTGTCACAAATGTATACCCTATTTCTAGTCATGAGTTCACCTGCCTTCAGCTTCCAACCACAGGACCTCTCTATACTTGTTTCTACTACATATCTCTATGCTGGTTTCTACCACCATATCTCTTTCCCCAAACTAATATTTGTAGATTATGATTAAGTCACCCCTTAACCTTCCCTTGAATAAACTCAACAGACTGATAGTGCATCAGCTCTCTTGTAAAGGGATGGCAAAGCCAAAATGAGAAGCATTTCTTCAGATATTAAGATGCAAATGAAAAGGGCCCTATCTACTGAGGCATTTTTGTATTTTTTTCAAGTGTGTACATTTCTATAGCTTTTGTAAGAACTGTAAAACATTTTCAGCTCAGCTGTCTGAGACCATAGATGGAACAGTCAATTAACATAAATCAGCGCTTTTGGTTTGAAGACTACAAAAAGCAAAACACGCTAAATACAATGACTACCACTGAATCAAACTTAAAACACATAATTTCTATATTATAGCTCTACAAGCTAGATGAATAAAAAAATTGACCCCTCCCTCCCTCAAAAAAAAAAGTTGCTTACCTGTTGTGTTTCAGCACTAGCTTTACCTTTCCATAACTGACAGTACACAGCTAAAACAGACAAGAGTATCTATTAGCAGAACAATCAATTCAAATTCAGCATAATAAATCAGTGGCTGAGTCAGTGACAGCACAAGTATATGTCATACTCCTGGCTGTGTAACCAGAATGGTTCACCAAGACTAATACAGGATCAATATGAGCCAGAACAAATGGGAAATACAAGGAAGAGCTGAAATCAAACATGACGTGCATGGGATTGCAGAGGGCTGCTGCTAAATTTATGGGTAGCAAAGATGAGAGCTGCTCAAGAAGTTTCACATCCTACTACATAAGAAGTCTGTTTAGTTATTGGTAAGAACTGGATGTTTTGAAAAATTGGAGAAACTCCTCTCCTAGATACAGAAGTGAGGATAAATAATCTACCCCACAATTTAGTGGCAGAGATTCCAGGACAGCAATCTCACTTTCAAGTCTGGTATCTTTGGTAATATCTGTCTAAATAGCAGCTTGTTCACAAAGTTTTAGGGCCAAGCCATGAGGTCTTTCACAAGCATCTACAGTCTCATAAACCACATGCAGAGAGACCTGGAGGACCTAGATAGGTCATGGTTATTTGCTGGTAACAAGATTGCTTACAGTAGGTGCCAAGCAATGCCTGCAACAGTCTTTATTTGCAGCAGCATCATAGCACCAAGGAGTATAAATCAAGGACAAGGGCCCTGCTGTGCTAAGTGCTAATCAAAAACAGAACAGCGTCCCTTCCACTGAGAGTTAAAGCTGAAAGGTACAATGTCATGTCCCTGCATCCCAAAGAAGCACGTGCTTTTTTCCTTTGCTTAAAAGAAAGTTACACTTATCTTTTTCACAGAACTGCCTCCTTCCAAGCAATATGTTATTATTGCATAATAATGGCAATTAACTGAAACCTGTTTCATTAATGTAAAGCTATGATTGCTTAGTTAAATTAAAATTTGTATCGCAACGTTAACCTTGCCATACTACTCAGTTTGTACAGGCTATAGAATCTTTTTAACCAAAAATAAGACATAGTCCCTAATTCTTGATTTGACTATTTTCTACACTGCTTTTAAGTGTGTAATTACTATATTTCCATTAATACAAAAATATATTCCACAAACATACAGGATATGCAACACAGATATGTTAATACAGCTGTTGGAACCTGGATTTTGGATTTTTCATTTTAATTTTAATACAGCAACCTCAACTCTGCATTAACTTTAATATTAAATGCAAAAATCCCTATGTAACTCTGATCCTGTTCAAACAGTGCAGGTCTGTACATTTTGTGCCATTTTACAACATATAGCAAGAGTGATTCCAGACTTCGTGCCAGATGCTGAAGTACTTACTGATGCCAATTAAATTCATTACATGAACAATGGTTACAAGATCAGATTATTACTTGAAATTTTCTGTTTATGGGTCAAACCTACTTAAAAGATACTTTTTAGTATTTTAGACACGTGTACATGTCACAGGGAGAAATCAATCAGAAACACACAATTTTTATGTCCGGTTTCAGTCTGTCACAGTTTGAAAGCTTTGTTTCTTATGCTAACATAAGGGTAAAGGAGGATGATAGAATGAGGAGGGTGCTTCCCTGTTGTCCGAAACGGAGCAAGAAGATGATAAGATGGGAATTAGAGACACAAAGAGACAATGGAGTGTGACTCGGCCACTGAAGTGGTCTTACCTTGATAAACTGAATTATTCCATCTGGTACACCTGTCTTGCTCAGCTTTTGCAGATATTCAGTGATGTCACTTGTTTGTAAACCAACACTGACGGCAGCATAAAGTGAGTAAGCAGTGAGTTTGTATTCATGTATATGGGTTGGTCTGCACACAGGTTCAGCAATAGCAACCAAAAAATCCTGGGCATATTTATAAACGGGAGAAAAGGCTTCTAGGAAAATATGGCCATCAGGAGCCTACAAAACAGAAAAAGAATAAAAAGTGTTAAAGAAATGATGTTGTGGGGGAAACGTAAAAAGCCCTCTCTACTACTAGGACTAAGGACATCCTATGCAAAGAGACCAACCTTATTTAACTGAGAGTACCTCACAGGGAATCAAAAAGATGCTGTTATCTGTCTGAGAGTCACCTATGGAAGAAAACTAATCTCATTCAAGACACAAACAAAAAAATAAACTCAGCAACAAAATTAATGCCACCTGGAGATTTCATCATCATCACTTTTTCCATCACAAACCACTTTGTGAAAGAAAAAAAAATTGTTTTTAAAAAACAGAAAATGTGCCTCTACCAAGATAAATAAAATTTATTATTTAAAAATCAGATTTTTAAAATAGCTGTTTTTAAAATAAACCTACTTAAAATTTTAAATTGACAATTATATCAAAGCCTAAACCTATCATACTCTAGCAAAATAATTAAAATAAAATACAAAAAACAACATATCTTAGGCCAACTTTTTAAGAAAATCCAACCGTTAATGGAAGTCACTAGTTAAGCATCTGAAGTGTTAAACCAGTTTTTGTCAGCAGTAGCTTCTTTTCCAGGCGCAGAGCAAATATTTTCTTCATTTCAGTTTATTCTACAACTTCAGTTCAATGATTAGTTCTTTTAAAATTAAGAAATCAATGGGAGCTGAAAAAACAAGACAGCTTATTATTCTCATCCAGTCTATGAACAAAAACTGCGGTGATATCCACTCATTCTAACAGCCTGAAGGACATGGAGAACAGAAACAATCAGTTCAATTAGCTAAGAACAGATCATACGTCCTTTGCTTACTAAATCAGTTTTAAATATAAAATCTTTTTGATTAACTTTTTTCTGATGTACCCAGCACATTTAAAGTAGTTTAATCTCTCTCTGTATATAGATAATTATATATTTTAGAGTGTGTCTATGTCAGTACTATATTTGTTCAAGAACTCCTCTCAAACCATAAAAGGTACCATCACAAAATTTGGTCTATAGCTTCCTCTTACCCTAACTTAAACCAAGGCCGGGGTTTGGTTGTTCCTGGAAAGTGGGAAATGCCTGAAATCCCAGGATTTCTCAGAACATGGAAAAGGAGGGGGCAGAAGGAGGCGGGAGGTGAAAGGGCGGGGCTCAGACAGAAGGGATGCAAAAACTCAGAGTGGCCACTGGGAGCAGCTGCAGCACCAAGAGAGATGCCAGCATGGCTGAGGTGCCACCATTTTGCCTGCACAAGAACTCAGTAAGTAGCTCCCTTGTCCCAAACCCAGAGCCTGCCTGCCTCATCCCCCAATGGACAGCCAACAGGCCAGAGGGGGCTGCTGGATCAAAGGGAGGCAGATCACAGACAGCCTGCAGGTCATGGGGGGAGCTGTGGGCAGCCCCCAGAACCTGGTGCCCACCTCCTGACAGCCTGTAGGCAACATGGGGCACTGGTGATGGGGGGCAGCTCTCAGAGTGCCCCATAAAACAGGCTGCAGGATAGAGGGGGCCATGGGAAGCAGGGGGTAGCCCCCAAAGTGCTGCGCCCCCCAAGTGCGGAGCTGAGGGAGGCACCAGCTGGAGGCCAGGGTCAGCACACAGACACTGCCCCACCCTCAACAGGTGTAGGACAGGGCAGCTACTACCCCAAGCAAAGACTCTGGGGAAGCTGCAGGCCTGAGGGGCAACAGCAGCCTAGGGGCTGCCCCCAGAGTGGCGCCCACACTCCACAGGTTGCAGGCTGGGAGTAGGCAGGTGGAGGCCACCCTCCACATAGCCCCAGCCCCCACCCAACAAGTAAACATCCCCACAACCCTCCCTCTCTCCCTCCCAGGATAGGTCACTACACAGAGAACACAGCCCCAGCCCCTTCAGGAGGAGCTGCTGGCCAGGAAATGCCTGGAAGTCAGAGAACGAAACTCCTGGGTTCTGTTCCCAGCCCTAGGAGGAAGAGTGATCTAATGGCAGGGTGACCATCCAACCCATATTAGGCAGGATGGTCCCGTATTTGGGACCTCAAAAAGGTGTCCTGACTTATTTTTTAAAAGGGACTAATTGTCCCGTATTTGAGCCCTCCCCTGCTGACCTCTTCCGCCAGCAGTTGCGGAGGCGCAGCTGCTGGCGGGAGTCACTTCCCTGAGCTTCAGGGAAGCAGGGGAGTGTGGGTAGCTGCCATGGCCTTGCCACTTCCCTGGGGGTCCAGGGAAGCACCAGTGGCTGCTGCTTCCCCGGGGCTCCTGGGGAGAACTAGTAGCTGCCTCCTTCCTGGGGCTGTGGGGTCGGGAGCAGCAGTGGCTACTGCCTCCTTCCCAGATCCCTGGAGCTTGGTACAGCCAGGAGGAGCCACCCCTCCCCGTCCCATATTTGGGTCAGGGAGATATGGTCACCCTATCTAAATAGATAGATAATTGGAGATACACATCTCCTAGGGACCTTGTGAGGTCATCTAGTCCAGTCCCCTGCCCTCTTGGCAGGACCAAGCACCATCCCTGACATCTATTTGCCCCAGTCCCTAAATGTCCTCCTCAAGGATTGAGCTCACAACTGTGGGTTTAGCAAGCCAATGCTCAAACCACTGAGCTATCCCTCCCCCCGCTTCCTCTAATGGGTAAGAGCAGGGGAGGAAGGCTAGGAGTCAGGACAACAAAGTCCTGAGGTGCGAGGGTATTGGCAGTGACACTGAGCAAGTCACCCACCTCTCTGTGCCTCAGTTTCTCACCTGCAACAGGGGGCTGGGAGGAACTGCCGCCCTAACTGTGACACCCTCACTGCCACAGGTGGCCCGACAAGTCCCCCTTCCCTGAGACTCCTGCCACAATTTCTGCACCTCCCACCTGCCTTGACTTCTGCATCCCTACCTCATGCCTAAAATTCCCTCCCACCACTCTGCCCTAAGCCCCCTGCCCCATCTCGCCTGTGAACCCCCAACTCTAGCCTTCATTTTTCTATCAAAAATGACTGCAGTTCGAGTGCCAAGCACCCCCAGGTACATCTGCTAGTAAAAAATAAAATGTTTTGGTTCTTTTTTAACTGAATTTGCATTTCCGTCCAAACACATTAGTGGTGGCCAACCTGAAGGCCGCAAGTGGCTTATTGCGATTCTGTGTGGGGCCCTCAAGACATCTTGTTTACTGTAGCCCACGTGCAGGGTTGCCAGATTCCACTGGTTTCGGCCCACATAGTTTTTCTCCTACCGATATTACTAAAGTGATGCACATGTAAAGCAAAAGCATGTGAAGTGCGGTGTGTGCTGACTGCATACAATATTGACTGGGAGAGCTCTGTGACCTGTAGCAGCACTTTGGCTGCAGAGGGAACAATCAGCACGCCCCACAAGCACACTTAGCAAAACTGCTCTGTCCCAGAAGCCTGTCTTGGTTGTGACAATCCTGCAGCTCACTGAAATGAAGGAGGACCACTCATGTGGCTGTGATGGGGTTCAGGGGTCCCCAAGCTCTGCACTCCATCCACAGGCAGGAGCGACTCTCACTGAGCAGGAGAACAGCGGGTTTATTAGCTGACAGGACACAGTGTCATACAGAAGAGTCAGTGCAGCAGGCAGACACAGTCAGTCCAATCCTTACTGGGGAAAGGAGGCCCCGAGCGGACCCCAGAGCTGGGGCCTTGCCCCCTCCTTTGTCTCCCTCTCTCTCTCTCTCCCCGAGCCCAGACTAACTGCTTTCCAACTCCCAGTTCCAATTCAAACCCTGCAGGCTCCACCTCCTCCTTTGTCTGCAGTCCACAGGTGTCACCTGGTTGCCTCAGTTACCCTCAGCAGGACCTCCATACCCCCTGTGAGCTCCCCCTCCCCACGTATCCCCCGCTACATCACAGTGGCCCACTCACCAGCCTCGGTTGCTCAATGCTGGAACAGGGCACGACAAATCACAAATAAGTTAATTTTCAACTAAATAAGAAATGCATCATTCACTGTTTCTTAATATAATAAAGAATAAAATTGAGAGTGCAAACGCATTAAGTTGTACAATTGCTTAAATAAAGGTGTATAGGTCTAATGTATCTTTGTTAGGAACAAGGAGAACCAAGTGTTATTCAAAGGCTCTGTAGCAAATCAATATGGTTACCAACCCAAAAAACAAATAAAAAAAAGGAACCTTTCTTTAGGAAATAACTAAAATGAAAATGAACAAGTACAAAATACAATTAAAATAGATGATTTAAAATAAGATTTCTTGCTAACCAATTTAAATCTATTGTCTTACATAAATCCACCTTAGGCAGTAAAACCATAAAAAATGGCAGGGTATTCAGAGCTACGTATGGTACCAGAAGCTACATTTAACTCATTTTCTATGAGCACTGTAAGAACTGATGAGGTTTTTTCCAGTCTGACACATTAAATTTCTGTTAATACCACAAAAACTTTTCAGGAGGAGTCATTAGTCCATAATCAAAGTCCTCAGTTGTAAGAGCAATGCACACTGTCAGATGGGATAAGAAGGTCCTCTCATGGATCAGGAACTGATTAAAACATAGGAAACAAAAAGCAGGACATCATCATCAATTTTCACAATGGAGAGAAGTAACCAGTGAGCAGTCCCTAAAGAATCTGTGTTGAGACCAATGCAGTTCAACATACTCAGTGACCTGGAAAGACGGGTAAACAGCAAGGTGGCCAAGTTTGCAGATGATACAAAATTACTCAAGACATTTAAAACGAAAAGCAGTCAAGTAGCACTTTAAAGACTAGCAAAATAGTTTATTAGGTGAGCTTTTGTGGGACAGACCCACTTCTTCAGACCATAGCCAGACCATAACTTAGACATTTAAGTACAAAACATTTAAGTACAAAACAGACATTTAAGTACAAAAGAGTCTTTAAAACGAAAAATAATGGTGGGAAAGATAATGGAGCAGGTAATTAAAAAATCATCTGCAAGAACTTGGAAGGTGGTAAGGTGATAGGGAACAGCCAGCATGGATTTGTAAAGAACAAATGATGTTAAACTAATCTGATAGCTTTTCTTTGATAGGATAATGAGCCTTGTGGGTAGGGGAGAAGCGGTAGATGTGGTATACCTAGACTTTAGTAAAGCATTTGATACAGTCGTGCATGATATTCTTATAAAAAAACTACGCAAATACAATTTAGATGAGGCTACTATAAAGTGGGTGCATAACTGGCTGGATAACCGTACCCAGAGAGCAGTTCTTAATGGTTCTCAATCCTGCTGGAAAAGTATAACAAGTGGGGTTCCACAGGGCTCTGTGTTAGGACCAGTTCTGTTCAATATCTTCATCAATGATTTAGATATTGGCATAGAAAGTACACTCATTAAGTTTGCAGATACCACCAAGCTGGGAGGGCCTGCAACTGCTTTGGAAGACAGGGTCATAATTCAAAGTGATCTGGATAAATTGGAGAAATTGACTGAGGTAAACAGCATGAAGTTTAATAAGGACAAATGCAAAGTGCTCCACTTAGGAAGGAACAATCAGTGTCACACATACAGAATGGGAAGAGACTGTCTAGGAACGACTACAGCAGAAAGGGATCTAGAGGTTACGGTGGACCACAAGCCAAATATGAGGCAACAGTGTGATGCTGTTGCAAAAAAAGCAAACGTGATTCTGGGATGCATTAACAGGTGTGTTGTGAACAAGACACGAGAAGTCATTCTTCCGCTCTACTCTGTGCTGGTTAGGCCTCAGCAGGAGTATTGTGTCCAGTTCTGGGCACCGCAATTCAAGAAAGATGTGGGACATTAGAGAGGGTCCAGAAAAGAGTGACAAGGATGATTAAAGGTCTAGAGAATGTGACCTATGAAGAAAGGCTGAAAGAATTGGCCTTGTTCAGTTTGGAAAAGAGAAGATTGAGGGGGGACATGATAGCGGTTTTCAGGTATCTAAAAGGGTGTCATAAGGAGGAGGGAGAAAACTTGTTCTTGGCCTCTGAGGAGAGAACAAGAGGCAACGGGCTTAAACTGCAGCAAGGGAGGTTTAGGTTGGACATTAGGAAAAAGTTCCTAACTGTCAGGGTGGTCAAACAGTGGAATAAATTGCCAAGGGAGGCTGTGGAATCTCCATTGCTGGAGATATTTAAGAACAGGTTAGATAGATGTCTGTCAGGGATGGTTTAGACAGTACTTGGTCCTGCCATTGGGGCAGGGGGCTGGACACGATGGCCTCTCGAGGTCCCTTCCAGGCCTAGTATTCTATGATTCTATGAAAAGGTTACAAAGGTTGTGTCTAGATTGAAGTGAGCTGTTGACATAACTGTCCATCAGAAGTTATCTTCTGACAAAACTTCTGTCGCCAGATTGTGGTCAAACTGCCAAGCAGATTGCAAGAGCAATCTGCTCTGTCGAGAGACAGCAGCCAGACTGCGCAGCCACTCTATCAGCAAAACAGCCTAATGAAAGGATGGCAGACAGGGCTGCCCAGTGTCCTGGGAGCCCTGTCTGTCAACAGAGGGCTTGTCAGAACGTCCAGAGAGGCTTTCTGTTGACAGATCTCTGTTGACAGAGGTGTTATTCCTCCTAGGGAGCAGCATACAGCTGTTGACAAAAGTGCTGGGTGCTGTTGACTTACTGTCAATAGAACACTTTGAGAATCTAGTGTAACCCGCTAGTGTAGACATAGTCAAAGGGATCTCACTAATTGGGATGACAAGGTAACAAAAAGGAGGGGGCAGCTGAAATTCAGCGTATGTAAATGCAAAGTAATGCACATTGGAAAACATAATCCCAACAATACACACTAAAGCTACGTCCACACTAGCCCAAAACTGCGAAATGGCCATATTTCGAAGTTTACTAATGAAGCGCTGAAATACATATTCAGAGCCTCATTAGAATGCCGGCAGCTGCAGCACTTCGAAATGGACATGGCTCACCACCGCACGGCTCCTCCAGACAGAGACCATTTTCGAAAGGACCCTGGCAACTTCGAAATCCCCTTATTCCTAACAGCAGATAGGAGCCCCATCTGGATGAGCCGCATCAATTTCAAAGTGCCATGGCTGCCGGCATTCTAATAAGGTGCTGAATATGTATTTCAGCGCTTCATTAGTAACTTCTAAATGGCCATTTGTATGGCCATTTTGAAGTTTTGGGCGAATGGAAACACGGCCTAAATGACTGGGTCCAGATTAACTTTTACCACTCAAGAGATCTTGGTTAGTTCTCTGAAAATATTTGCTCACCATGCAGTGGTTGCCAAAGAATCTAACAGAATACTATGAATTAGGCAAAGGACAGATCATAAAACAGCACACAACATAAGACACTATATAAACCCATGGCACACTCACACCTTGAATATTGGGATGTAGTTCTTGTTGCCCTATCTTACAAAAGATACATTAGGAATGGAAATTGTCAACAAAAAGGATTAGGAGTTATGGAACACCTTCCACATAAGGACTGATTAAGAAGACTGGGGCTCTTCTTCTAAAAGAAATGATTGAAGGAGGACATGAAACTCTTTTACAAAATCATGAATGGCGTGGAGAAAATAAATGAGGAAGCCTTATTACCCCTTCACAAGAACTAGGCATCTCACAATGAAATTGACAGGCAGCAGATTTAAAACAAATACAACAGGGCATCAACAGATGGCTTGCCAGGGTTGGTCAGGAGATTTACCCACCAAATATCCTGGCACAACTGGCCCAAATTTGGTAACATTTCTTTCTGTTCCCCTTCACACAGAAGAAACAAGCTGCTGCCGGAGTCAGGGTATTACTGTCCATATTATGCTGTTTTATTCCAATATCAGGACTCAAATTACTGTATAACTTAAAAAAAAAATCACATTCTATTTACTTCTTTTATTGTAATGATTTGTTTCTTCTGTTGTTTAGACTGAAATGCATACAGTAGATCCTCGATTTCATCGACTTCGATATAACGGACTTCAGAAATAACTGACACTGGCTGCCACTCCCTTTTTCCCCCCCCAAATAAATGCCAGAGACTCCTCAGAGCTGACACTGGGGCTGGAGGAACTGCCGAAGCTGGAGGGGTCACCAGAGCTAGAAGAGCTGGGGAAATGGGCTGTGGTGGGGCGCAGGAGCTCTCCTCCCCAGCCCTGTGGACATGAAGCATATTGGCGCCCAGTCGCCACTGCTTGCAAGGGTACTGAGTAGCAGCCATAGTGTTGGAGGCTGCTGCCTGCTGGAAGGCTGGGGGCGGCCATGCTCTACCTTCATGCAGGCGGCTCAGAGCTGGGGGCTAGAGGAGCTACAGAGCTGAGAGCTGCAGGAGATGGAAGGATCCAGGCCAGCATTCAGCTCCTCTCCTAGTAATTGTGAGAGGGAGACGGAGGTGTGAGGGGAAGAACGGGGCAGGGGACAGAAGACAGGAGTGAGTGATGGGCTGGGAAGGTCAGTGCGTCATCATACAGTGTAACCATTCGGACATGATGGACTTTCGGCATTAACGGACACCCCTTCCCTGTATTAGTCCACTAAATCAAGGGTTTACTTACTCTAGATTCTTTCTGAATACTGCCCTTTTTTATCCCTAGCTCTCGAACTGACATTATTGACCACTTAATTCTACCTACTTCATAAGTTTCCTATAGGATTGGCTCTGCAGATTCCTGAAATAGCACTTCCACCCTGTACAAGTATCCTCTCCTGCTATTCAAAACTAGGACTGTGTCAGAATTTAACATTTGCTCAGAATGTTTTAAACTGCCAAACTCACATCAAGATTTCCATTTACCTACTGACACACAATTTCTTATTTTTTCCTCACTACGCCACTAGTGGATTGCAGTAAGTAAAGCATATTTTGACATGGCTAAGAACCCTATATACCATAACAGCAGCCATACTTGGTCAGACCAAAGGTTCATCTAGCCCAGTATCCCGTCTCCCAGCAGTAGCAAATGCCAGGTGCCCCAGAATTGCAGCAATCACAACTCTAATTCTACTGTAGGTGCCAGGATATAAACCTGAGCGCACGTGCACATGAACACACGTGCACACGCAGCCACCCCGCCATGGATTTCTAACCATCCTGTATTCCCCACTTTTCTCTGGGGGGAAAAAATATTGACAGGGACCCACATTTTAACCCTTCAGACCTCACACCCTAGTACAGAAAAAGGTATTTGTCCAGACAACAGGAACCTCTCCGCTAGCTTTCCAATGCATCTTGTCCCTTGTCCGTTGTGAGCAATCATGGGCACTGCTTTGCACAGCATTTATCTGTGCTGTTCGGAGTTAAGCAAAAGTTATCTTCCTCACAGCATCCCTTTCTAAGTCTACCTAAATCAAATTCACACCGAAGCCACTGCATGTCATTTACCACAAACAAAGGAAGTCTTTCCAAAGCTCTTTGACAGGACTTACCACCCAGAGTGGACGTGAGGAATGATCACCCTTCAGAAGCATCTGGTGTCTGTAGTCTTTTGCACCATATTCATCCACTTTGATCCCAGACTCCTCCACTTGCTTCCCAGCTGCAGATGGAACTGCTTCCTGAGACTCTCTACCAAGAGTTTCCTCTTCATCATCGTCGTCGTCATCATAATGACGTTTCTTAGATTTCTTCTTATCTGAAAGCAAAGTCACAAAAGTTAAAATAGAAATATATCTATACATTGAGCAATTAAGGCCCATCAAGAAGATATAGGCTACGTCTACACGTGCACGCTACATCGAAATAGCTTATTTCGATGTAGCGACATCGAAATAGTCTGTTTCGATGAATAACGTCTACACGTCCTTCAGGGCTGGCAACGTCGACGTTCAACTTCGACATTGGGCAGCAGCACATCAAAATAGGCGCTGCGAGGGAACGTCTACACGCCAAAGTAGCACACATCGAAATAAGGGTGCCAGGAACAGCTGCAGACAGGGTCACAGGGCAGACTCAACAGCAAGCCGCTCCCTCAAAGGGCCCCTCCCAGACACAGTTGCACTAAACAACACAAGATCCACAGAGCCGACAACTGGGTGCAGACCCTGTGCATGCAGCATGGATCCCCAGCTGCAGCAGCAGCAGCCAAAAGCCCTGGGCTAAGGGCTGCTACACACGGTGACCATAGAGCCCCGCAGAGGCTGGAGAGAGAGCGTCTCTCAACCCCTCAGCTGATGGCCGCCATGGCGGACCCTGCTATTTCGATGATGCGGGACGCGGATCGTCTACACGTGCCCTACTTCGACGTTCAACTTCGAAGTAGGGCGCTATTCCCCTCCCCTCATGGGGTTAGCGACTTCGACGTCTCGCCGCCTAACGTCGATTTCAACTTTGAAATAGCGCCCAACACATGTAGCCGTGACAGGCGCTATTGCGAAGTTGGCACCGCTACTTCGAAGTAGCGTGCACGTGTAGAAGCGGCCATACACAGCTACTACAATTCTTTGAGGAAGTTAAACAGACACACGGACAGGACTTATCCAATGGATGCAGAGCACGTGGACTCAGAATGCCTTTGAAAAGATCCCTCAACAAAGTAAAAAGATATGGTTTAAAAGGGAAGGTCCTCTCAGGGATAAATAACTGGCTAAACAACAGGAAACAAAGGATAGGAATAAATCATCCGTTTTCACACTATTGGAGGTACATGTCTCCTAGAACTGGAAGGTACCTCAGGAGGTCATCTAGTTCAGTCCCCTGCCCTCTTGGCAGGGCCAAGCACCATCCCTAACATCTATCTGCCCCAATCCCTAAATGGCCTCCTCAAGGATTGCACTCACAATCCTGGATTTAGGAGGCCAATGCTCAAAACACTGACCTATCCCTCTCCCTATAGGGTAAATAAAAGAGTCCCAAAAGATCTGTAGTGGAAGCTCTCTATTTTAACATGTTCATAAATCATCTGGACAGAGGGATGAACAATAAAATGGCAAAGTCTGCAGACCATACAAAATTACAACTGCTAAATTCAAAGTAGAAAGTAATGAGTTTACAATGGGATCTTACTAAACTAAATAACTGCGTGACAAGATGGCAGATGAAATTTAATAGTGATGAATGCAAAATAATGCACAATGGAAAACATAATCCCAACTACACATTCAAAATGATGGGGTCCAAATGAGCAGTTAGAACGCAAGAAAGATTTTGGAGTCATCACAGATAGTTCCACAAAAAACATCCTCTCAATATGCAGCAACTGTCAAAAAAACTAACTGAGTGTTAAGAACCATTAGAAAAGTAATAAATTAAAAAAAAAAAAACAGAAAACAAAAACAAACCCACAGAAACAAAATGCCACCCACACTTTGAATACTGTGTGCAGTTCTGGCTGCCCCATCTAAAAAAAATGTATGAGCTGGGAAAGGTACAAAGCAGGACAACCAAAATGACTGAGGTACTGAACAGTTCCCATACAAAAAGATTAATAAAACTGGGGCTCTTCAATTTAGGAAAGAGATGACTAAAGGAAATATAAGTCTGTGAAATCATCAGTGGTGGGGCAAAAGTCAATAGGGAAGTATTATTCATCCCTTCACATAACACAAGAATTAACTTTGAGTTTAAAACAAATTTAAGGAAATACTTTTTCAGACAATGCACAACCAACTTGTGGAACACATTACCAAGGGATGCCGCAAAAGCCAAAAGCGTTAACAGGGGTCAAACAAGAAACAGGTAAATTCACAGAGAACAGGTCCATTAAGGGTTATTAGCCAACACGAGCAAGGAGAAAACCCCTCACACTGGCGTGTCTCCCTAAAATTCCAGCTGCCAGAAACTGAGTCTGGATGACAGGGATTAAATCACTCAGTATTGACCTGTTCTGTTAATTTTTTTTATGAATCATCCAGCACTAGCCACTTTCAGAAGACGTGATACTGGACTGGGTGGTCCATTGGTCTGACCCAGTATGGCCATTCTAATCAGCCTAGCTCCCTGTCCTCTGTCAAAGAGGGACCAGCATGTAGGCCCCCTGGGCAAGAAGGCCAGATATAGCAATTTAAGAAGTGGAAGAATGGAAAAACCATCTTCTAGTCAGATTATTTTGTAAACACCAGATCTGCCCTATGCTGCAAGTGCTACAGCAACACAGCTGCAGTCATACCACTGGAGCACAGACATTTACTAAAGCAACAAGAGATTTTTCCATCACTGTAATAAAGTCACCTACTCCCGAAGTGGTAGGCAGGTGGAAAGAAGGATTATTCTACTGATTTATCTGTGTCTACACCAGGATTTAGGTTAGATTAACAACATCTCTTTTTTATATGTCTGAGTGACATAAAAAGGCAGACTTAAGTTTTAGGCATGCACCAGGTCTTAGCTTTCACAAGTAGCAATACCTTAAGGGCCTCAACTTCTCTTAGCTCTCTGCATAACAATCACACCCACCCAGGGCATGACGCACAAGGACATTTAGTGTGTGTATTATATTAATGGTCAAACTCTTACATAAAAAAGGGGTCTCCTTTCTAGGCCATATGCCCACCACAGGAAGGCACATACTGACCTGCCACACACACACAGACATGCGCATTGTCACACTCGCCTGTCACACTCATGCAGACACACAGATGTGCACCTGCCAAACTCACGCGTGACGTGTGCACAGATACGCACACACTCACCAGTCATGTTCACACAGGCGCGTGCACGCAGGCACGCCTATACACCTGTGACACGTGCACAGACACACACTCACCAGTCGCTCACGCGCACGCAGACATGTGCACGCAGACACACGCACTCACCAGTCACTCACACGCACGTACGCAGACACGCCTATACACCTGTGACATGTGCACACACACACACGCTCACCAGTCGCACGCAGACACGCCTATACACCTGTGACACGTGCACGCAGACACACGCACTCAGTCGCTCACGCGCACGGAGACACGCCTATACACCTGTGACACGTGCACACACATGCACTCACCAGTCGCTCACACGCACGCAGACACGCCTATACACCTGTGACACGCGCACACAGACACACGCACTCACCAGTCGCTCACGCGCACGCAGACACACGCACTCACCAGTCACTCACACGCACGTACACAGACACGCCTATACACCTGTGACGTGCACACACACACATGCTCACCAGTTGCACGCAGACACGCCTATACACCTGTGAGAGGTGCACGCAGACACACGCACTCACCAGTCGCTCACACGCACGCAGACACGCCTATACACCTGTGACACGTGCACGCAGACACACGCACTCACCAGTCACTCACGCGCACGCAGACACGCCTATACACCTGTGACACGTGCATGCAGACACACGCACTCACCAGTCGCTCACGCACACGCAGACACGCCTATACACCTGACACGTGCACGCAGACACACGCACTCACCAGTCCCGCGCACGCAGACACGCCTATACACCTGTGACACGTGCACGCGGACACACGCACTCACCAGTCGCTCACACGCGCGCACGCAGCTCCCAGGCGCTCCCAGCAAAGGTCCGGCCTCAGGGCTACAGACGGGGCCCTCCCGCAGCGGCTGAAGCCCATGACCACTGGGGGGGGCGGGGAACAGCTCCCATCTCCGCGAGCGGCCGGGCGCGGCCCCCACAGGCCGGGCGGAGGCAGGAGCGGGTCACACGGGGGCGGGGGGCGCGGTGTGGGGGGAGGGGATCACGCAGGGAAGGAGGCGGAAGAGTCTCACCTCGCTCGCGCTTGCCCATGGCGGCGGCCCTGTCACCGCCGGGCCGCGCGACCACCGCGGGCCCCGCCCAGCCGTCCCCTAACGTCACTTCCGGAAGAGGGATCCGCCAATGCCCAGTCGCCGAGCAACGTCCGGCTCTTATTTCCCCCCCCCCGCGTCCTCTTCGTCGCACCACGACCCCCACCCCCCCCGCAGCGGACGCCGCGCGGCCTGCCAAAGCCGGGGGAGGGGTGTGGTGAAAGGCCCCGGGCTGGGGTGTGGCGGAAGTCAGGCTGTCGGAGGGGGAGGGGGGGGTCAGGCTGGGGGGGGAGGGGAGGGCGCGGATTTGAGGTGCAGACACGGAGACGGTCGGAGGCGGCGGTGCAGGCTCTGGGAGGAAGTCTGGGGAGGGGGAGGGGGTCCAAGTGAAGGGAGAGAGGAGGGGGTGTGTGGTGCTTGCCTGGGGCACCCCCCCCCCACAGCAGCTGCTGGGTAAGCAGCAGAGGAATCTCCCACCCTGCTCCCGCAGGTGCCGCCCCTGCAGTGCCCAGGGGCTGTAGGGAAGGGCAGCATGTGGAGACAGCCTCCGCCTGCCGTCTGCATTCCTTGTAAGCTGAGTGCCTGGACAGCCACTCCGGAGAGATTCAGGGTCCGTCCGCCCAGCTGATTAGCAGAGCCAGGGCGCACATCGGCCCAGCTCTCTGCACGGAAAACTTATTCGGCACGCGTGGAAAAAATGAGGGCAAACACTGCCCCACACCCTGCCTGTGCAAGGACGTAGCAGCAGCAGTGTACGGAAGGCGAGCAAGTTCTCTCCGAGGGGCTCTACTTCCATTGTGCTGCTGGCGGGTGGGGGCTCCTGGCTTCTTTTAAGTTGCCTGGAAGTGACAGGCCAGGATAGGGAATGCACCTGGGGAGGGACTGAAGAGGCAGCAGGCAGGCCCAGGAAGAGAAAGCCCCCAACCCCCAGGAATAGCTTAGGCACAACGGGCCCATATAATTCACCACCTCTGCCCAGGATCCTTCTTTCCCACAGCCCTCACCATCTGCCACTCCCAATACTACAGCCCTCCATAGTTGAGGGTAGAAATCTATTGCCTATAAAGGGTTAAACCCAGAAAGCGTGTGGTTCTCTGTTGGCAAGTAGCTAAGTTAACTAATGGGAAGACAGATCTTTTAAATTGAAGCAGTTACCTGTTGAGGGGAGGTTTAAAGCCTATGCAACGTTTAATGATACCAGTAAATATTCAGATCACAACATGACCTAGGCATACAGATATGTAACTAGAAAGGAAATGTTTAGACAGATCCAATGAGGTTAGTTTTAATATGAATCGTGTGGGACTTCTCAGGCTGAATGATGTATTCCCACCCCCTCCTTACACACTAATTTCTCGATTGAATCCCAAGGAAATAACTCCATGCTTCTCTACCTTTTTTTAAAAAGTTGCTCTTACACCTACTAGCCACATACGATTTATCAATTTGTGTACTTTATCTTTTGTTTAATAAATGGCTTAAGGCAATTATTTGATTCATGTGTCCTAGAGAAGTCTCTGTGTATATTGATGCCTAAGACTGAAACATCAGCTATCAGATTGCAGCTTGTTTTCTTCCTCTTTGTTTTCAAGCTCTCTCTAAGGGAGGGCTAAGGTTTTGGGGTTTCCCCTGGGGAGACATCCCAAGTGTGTCTTCCTGGGCTTTAAAGAGGGTTTTCCTCACTTGGGTGGTAGCAACTACCTCCCAGGGTGAAGGAATCTGTGACCCTGGGAAGCTTTTAAGCAGATGCCTAGAAAGGCAAAGTATTTCTAAGGTCTCTTGCAGGGCCCAACCTTCTGTACTCCAAGTGTCAGGGAGGGGATCAGCCTTCACAGAGTCTATCACCATATGACCACAGTGATCCTTCAAAAGAAGTTCTGCTGGAAAGATCTTCAGGGGAAAAAAAACCACAACCTTTTGAAAGATCACGATCACACACAAAAAGGTGGATTGAAAGATCAATCTGCTTTAGATAGAGCATTCACATAGCCCCTGCACTTTCAAAAGAATGGGCCAGAGACCAAAAATTGTAGCGCCATGAGGACTGGCTCTTTTGAAAGGAAAGTCCACAGAGCGTCTACGCTTTTTTTGTTTGAAAGACGTTAAAAAAACTGCACTCTTCCTCCCCTGAGAGAGGAAGAGGGGCTGCCAGAAAAATGGCCACATTCTTTCAATTTCAGATCAAGAGAGCACACTGCGCATGTAGGATGCTCTACGGGCTTTTTCAGAAAAAGGAAAGGACTTGATGGTGCCAGGAAAATGGGACGTGGCTGGAATGGGATTGCTTCTCATAAGAACATATGGAAAAACAAGATGGAATTAGCAGGGAGATGACAAGGTCTGGCTGAGGGCACTTCCCTATCTGGACCTATCACCTGAGCCTCTCACCCACCCACATTCCCTTAGGGAGGATGGGGGCAGCTAAAGCTCCGACTCACCTCCTGATTCATACCAAAATGTTGCTGGCTGTTCTACATCAGGGAGTGAAGGGAAAGTGCCCAGTTTGCTGCATTCCTCACTCTGGCTGGGGAGCACAGGGGACACGCCTGGACCTTCCCCAGCCACGGGACATGCACCCCTCTCCCCTGGCTGTGCCCACTGGAGGTGCAGCAGCCAGAGAGGGGCACTTCTTACTTGGCCCCAAGCTGCTTCAATGAGAGAGGGCTGGGTAGTCCCCTCTCCCTGGGGCAGCCCACATACTGAATCCCTCATTCCCAGCCCCACCCCAAAGCAATGATTTAAATAAAGCACACATATTTTTATTTTCCAAAAGCCAAAAATTTAGTTAAGGACTGAGTAAGCCCAGGTAAATCATTTACATTTATTGTCAAGCTCTGGGACAGTCAAGAGGTTGCACTGCATCACATACATCCAGAAGCTGCAGAATATTTGCAATTTCCTGCCTAACAAAGTGCGATTCTCTTCCCCAATTCTGAACAGAGCTTGAATGGTGCTCATGTGCATAAAGAAATGCCCTGAAGTCAACTAATAATATACATGGCAAGGATGGCTTTTCCCTCCTTCCCCAACAAGAATGTATCCAAGATTGCAGATGGCATTTGACATACACGTACAGCTCTCTAAGCAGAGTTTACATGTGTCTAACTTAATCTTCATGAGGCATGAGCAAGAGTTAGAGTTTTCCTGGCTCCTGTCTCAGCTACACAGGCTGATTTTTTTTTTTTTTTAAACCAGCGAACAAAAATCAGAGGTCTCTCTTTTAAAACTCAAAGGTGGTCTTTTTTTTTTTTTTTTAAACAAGAGGACTGTTGCAGATTTAAACACTCTGGAGGATGGGTATTGAGAGATTCTTTCTGTATCCATTACCTGCATGTTATATTTCACTTTATTTAGAAAAGGCTTGTCATTTATCTGCTGTGCAGGCAAATATAGTATGTAAAGTATGGGAATTTGCTGTATTGGACACAAAAGAAATGAAGGGAAATACAAATTGGAAATAAATATTTTGTTTTATTAACACTCAAAGTGCCATCATCTATAGTCATTCCATAGTTCATAAGGTTACATCCAGTAAATCTCTGCACCATAACCTTTCAAAAATGAATAAAAATTGGAAGAAAAAGCAATCTTTCATTGTGCTAATTCTTGCAGGTCCTCATGCATGATCAACCTAAACAAAGATGTGTACCAACCATATACAAATTTCATATAAACAAAGTCATTGGTCAAACAAAATATAAACATGGCTTCTTTTACATCCAATATTTAAAAACCCAACAAAACAAAAGTCATTTACTATCAAGAAAAAAAACAGGTAAATACATACAAAAAGTAAAAAAAAAATTTGTTTTTTATACATTTTTACAAGCACAATTTTGAGAATGTAACAAAGTCAAAATGTGCATGAAAAGTGGAAGCAACCACACCGTACCAGGCAATTAGATGGTCCTTTGTCTGACAGAGTATACTGGCTCTTTCCCTAAACTATGGACTTAGAGAGATTCAACAGCATGAGAATTTTTACTTGGTACCACTTTAAAAAATAAACAATTTTTATTTTTTAAGCCACAAAAATGTTAATCAAATTGGAAGTCAAAAGTTTGATTGGTATTCCTGAAAGGAGTAAGCCACTTTTTTATAGCATGTTCTGAACTTCTCACATGCCAATTAATCAGCAATATAGTAACCTGCTTTATCTTTTCCAATACCAGAAAATCAGAAAAGGAAAAGGGCAAAGAAAGAGAAGCATTAAAACTACATGTGACAGAAAGGACAGGAAATGGAAACATCTGACTTTTCCAAGATTAACCTTGTTTTCCCACATTTTTTCAAGTAGCTCTGAGAATTCAAAGATTGCTTTCCCCTTTTAACAACAGTATATTTTCTCAGTATCACTGATACTTCAAGCTTTTTGGGGGTTTGCTTTGTTTTTTACAAAATTCTCACAAGAGAAATCACACTGTTGTCCCTCCAGAGTGCTTTAACATACTTTTAAGTACCATTCATGCCCAATTTTGGAAATACAAATACATTTTGAATGATTAAAAACAAAATTAAAAAAATATTTTCTGAACATCAGCCAGCTGAAAATATATTTATCTAGTAAATTATCTCTCGAAGCTTTTATATATTTAATTATTCTAACTAAACATAGTACCCTTAAAAACAAGTTCATAAAAATGTAGAAATGAAACTGTGTAATAAGACTACTGGAACATATTTGCATGCACGCACGCACGCACGCACACACACACACACGTACACACCCACACAGAGAGTTTGTACACAAAATTACAAGTCTACTTTAAACTTGGGAAAGTTATGAGCTACATTATGGAACTAGTAAGCAATGTTCAACTCCTGAGTTCCTCAACCAAGATATAACCATATGCTAATACACTTTTACATTAGATATTCCATTTAAAGCAGCAACAGCAGCAATGCAGTTACTGATAGCAACATCTCAAAAGTAATAAAAAAACATACATCCAGACAGTAGTACATTGCACACATACGTGATTCTCATACATCCATCAATTGGTCAGAGTATTAAATCAGTGTACAAATAAAACATTTTCAAAAATGTGCAAAAAAGTCAACATCAATAGAAAAGAACACCTTGGTGTACATACATTATAAAGTGTGCCCAGCATTCAACTGAGAGTAAAAACATTTACAGAGAGAAACTGATAGATTAAATATAGAGAATTTAACAGTTACATAAAAATGTACATTAGATTTAAAGGGCAAATTTACACATATATTCATAGCATTGTGAAAATTAAAAAGCTTACTTTCAAACTTCTCCAAGTCTCCCATGTTTATTTACAATGATATTCCATTAAAAGAACTGTATGTCATCTGAGAGGGCAGACACATTATAATAAACCATGTACAAAGTATTAGGAAAAGCTGAACACTGAGAAACTGACACAAAACATGCAATGCTTGTTTTCATACCCATGTTTATATATTCACAGAGGGTGGGGAAATTTTTATCCAATTTTTTCCCCATTAAAAATAGAATAAAACCTAAGGGCTACTCAAAATGATTTTTCTGAATTCTGTCCTTTCAATATGAGAGCTCAACCTAATTATGTCTTTTGTTGTTACAGATTTTCCTGAAGATATTGCTAATGGTAGAACTTAAAATACGATGAAAAAGGAGTGAGATTTGGCTCTTAAATTAAAAGGATTGCTTCCCCCAACATCCTCTGAAATGTTGTTTGCTATGGCACTACGAGCAGTTCAGATCAATCTACTTTTTTTGTGGTTTTCGTTAAATGAACCCAAGCTCAAACTTGGTTATAAAGAATAAGTCATAGGAAAAGAATTTAGTCACCAAGTTTTGCATTATGTTACTGATGTCAATAAGATTGTGTAGAGTTTTGTTCAAAACTTATCATTTAAACACTGAAATGAATTTTGCGTCTCAGAACAGCAACAACAAACATCTAAATCTATCCTTAAAAATGGGCAGTACTGATCTTACCTGTATTAGTACCTGGTTTATTCTCGTTAGCAAAAGCTTTCTGGTAGATAACAAGGAGTAACAGTACTAACCTATGAAACACCACTTTTGGCTCTTGCAGAGGGGACAGAAAAACTTTGGTTTTTTACGTGATTTGACACTGCATACTTGTCATGAATACAAGATAGGAGTCCCCAGCAGTAAGAAATAGAATTGGCAGTAACACCTTTGCTAATCCAAAAACACCATATGGACTTGCATTAAACTACACAATATATGCTTTTTTATATTCATGATAATAGTTTAAAAAAACTAGACAATTAAAAAGCTAACAAACAGTTCTAAACAATCATAGAGCTTACCAAGTTGCTCAAGTCTCTGAAGCTGCAGTTTGATTTTGCTCAGTTTTGGCTGAAGGAATGGCTTTACTACACCGTACTGTGACTTCTGCTCCTAGCAGGAAAGCTTTCATTCAAGACAATGGCAGGATTAGGATTATTTAAAAGTGGAGAACACAATATCGTTGGAAACAAGGTAACTCATTTGAACTGTTTGCTAATATGTTAAGACACAGAAAATGCCACTACACATTCTTAGGCAAAACAACTTCCTTTATTTCAGTAGAGCACCACATATAACAACAAGTGGCATGTCTAAGCCTATGGTCTCTGGCAAGTCTGTCTTCAACCGGTCTCAGTTTTCCAATTTGTAAAATGGGGATAGCACTATCCTTTTTGCTGAAATGTTTGTACAGTACTCAAAAAATGGAGAGCACTAGAGGTGTTGAGTATTTTTATCATTTAAATATTGTAGTAAGCTCTCAGCCTGTAAGTCTGCTACAAATACTAGTTAAGCTACAACTTTTGATGCAGTTAGAAAGTTCTGTCCTCAAACCTTGCATATACTTGTAAAGACTATTTTGGTGGCACCAAATGATTAGACAACCATGTGGTTTAAATACGGTTTCTATATAAGCAGAATTAAGGCATACAGATAAAAAGGCACTAGCTGAAGTTATTTTGCAATATTGTAACCAAAAGGACAGTTTAACTCAATTAGAAACACACCCTGAACTAACAGACAAATCTTCCCTGAAATAAAGTGGAAGGAATTATTTATGCAAAAACAAACTGATGGCATTTGAGATTGAACCATACTGCTGCTGTATGTGTGCTGCAACTCGTCACAATTCTTCTTAAAATTATCAAGATCCCACCAATTTCTCCTCAGACAGGACTGAATTCGAACCAAAACCCACTGTTTGTTTTTACACCCAACGGAGTCTCTGCCAGCCAGCTATTATACATATTTTTCTTCATTTCTACCAGATAGAAACCAGCTTTTTAAAAAAAAATACACAGAAAACTGCAATTTAAATTAGTAAGCTTGTTTGACTGCTGAAGTACAAGCCTATCTGTTATACAACTCAAAAAGAATTCAGCCTGCCAAAACTGGAGTGATTAACTCTCTACTGAAATCAATTTACAGACAAGTGGTTTTTCCTAAAGAGGTACAACAGAAATAAAGACGGTGTAATAAAACGAAGTGCCAGATCAGTAGCTCCTGATTTGAAAATATGCATTTCTACTCTCTCAATAAACCCTGACACATTTTCTGTAAGCCCAGTCCTGCTTTGGTTTTTACAGAGGAAGAGACTATAGCCCTGTGACAACATTCTGTCCCACTCACATTCTCATAATTAGATGGAGCGTTCAGTTAATGATTCTAAAATGCCCTCATGTTGGTTGGTAGGTTATCCAAATTGGTCCAGAGAAATCTTGCTTCGTGACCCTCATCTTCCATGAGACTAATTATGCAGCTCCATGCACCTTTGGAATTACAGGCACAGATTTTATTATAGTGCTGGTAGCGTGCTGGATACTTTATGAACATGTAGGGATCTACTGTACCATTATTAAAAGCTGATAATGCAAAACCCATTTTACCCCATATGACCCTACCAGGTTTCCAAAAATGCAGCATGCAAGGGGATGAATACACAGGCTGCTTTTCAGAAGGCAGAATGTGACTAGCTTCAATAACTACTATTTCTGTTTCAACATATGTAACTTTATTATATACAGTAATTATTTAAAGGATGGTACGTTAAGTGGCTTAGGTCAGCTAGCAGGTTCTGCCAAGGGTAAAAAATAGTTCAGGTCTTCTCGTGATTCATTTGATGAGCTTTTAATCATAAACAAAAGTGGTGAAATTAGTCATCCTTAAAGGAGGTACTATATTGCCTCATTGGCTTTTGATATGTCCAATAATTTACAATCCAGGTTGAACTATATTTTAATGGGAAAGCTATGCCTAAAGGTTTTCCAAGCCTTACGTTATACTGAAAGCTGACTCTTTTCCTAATTTCAAACAAGTTTACCATTGTCAAGATAGAAAGCAAACTTTTTAAAAGGCACAAAAGCAGCAGTCCTATTTTTTTGTTTTTTTCCATTCACGGCTAGGAACTGACACTGCAGCATAGAAAAGCCAATTCTGCCTTGCAAACAGCATATATTTTTAGAAAATTAGATTTTGAAAATGATCATGCTTCAGAGTACCACTTCTTTTATAAGTACAAGAGTATCTTTAAAGTTTCCGAGTGGTGCAGTTAAACTTAATTAAATTTTCTCTTTGAAGTTCATTTACTGTACTTTTTGGTAATAATTTTCTTACATTTTCAGGTATCACTGTCCATGATTTTCTACAGATGTACATTTTCAGCTTGGTGTTTGGTACAGTCGTATATCTGAAATTCATTTCAAATGAATTAAGGTTTGTAAACCATTATTC
Organism: Carettochelys insculpta; assembly: GCF_033958435.1. Taxonomy (NCBI): domain Eukaryota; kingdom Metazoa; phylum Chordata; order Testudines; family Carettochelyidae; genus Carettochelys; species Carettochelys insculpta. Next base: position 71,259,035 of record NC_134144.1, read on the forward strand.
CACAGCAGAACCTCAAAGTTGTAAACATTTCAGGAACAGTCCTTGCGCATAACTCCGAAATGTTCAAAACTAAGAACATGTTTTGGTGGTTATTTCAAAAGCTGACAACTGAACATAGACTTAATATAGTTTAAACTACTGTGCAGAAGAAAAATGCTGCTTTAACCATCCTAATTTCAACGAAACAAGCAGTTTCCTTACATTGTCAATTATTTTTTTAAAAACTTCTACTTTTTTAGTAGTTTACATCTAACACAGTACCGCGCTCTACAGTATGCTCCCATCAATGCTGCCTGACAGCATACAAATGACATGATTGGTTATAAACAAGTTGTGCAGTTGACAAATGAGTTCATGACTCTGGTGTTCACAGTTCTGAGGTTCTACTGTATTTTAAAGACAGTCTCTATATAACTCTCCCACGCTGTCTCACCTGTCACTAAATTTTGATTATGCCACCAAAGTTCATGCAGATTTTTTCGACCCGCTTCTTACACCAAGTGACAAAGAAGCCAAATAAGGTGAACACAAATTTACTTTAATTTTGGACCAGGAGTCTTCCCTGATTGAATGCTCTGTCTCATGCATGTAACCTTTACACTACTGCTTACCGTGACCACCAAAATGACCAACCAGATTAAAGCCACAATAATCAATTACATAACACAGACAACTGGAATAGGCCACGTGCCCAAAACATTGTGGTAGTGGTCCCAGTAGAAGAGTAACTGTTCACCTACTACAGGTAAATGGATTATGATAATTCCAAACTCCTATTTATGCTGCTGATAAAGAACTTGTCAACTAAATGAGCAAAATAAGAATTCAGAAAACTCTAGAGTCACTGTCTTGTGAGACAATTTCTCATTGTATGCCCAATACATTAATTCCTTATTTTTCATGCACCTCAAGCTTTTGATAGCCCTAACAAGGAAATAAAGAAGAGTGGACTCATGGGACCATTATAAAAACCTTGTTAAGCTGGCTTGACATCCAAAGCATCAAATCATTCTGTCTGTTGGTAAGGGGGAGGGAAAGAGGCAATCAGTGAATCAACCAAACTAGCATGAATCAAACAGCTACAGTGGTCAAAACTTACTTCCAAACTCTCTCACTCAAATTCTCTATATTATATACTTTTCATAAAGCTGAGAGGACTTGCCCTCTCCCTCTGAAGCAATGTCACCGTTCGATGCATCTCGCCAGTATTTTCCAATGGAGATGTTCAAGGAGTGTGTGACTGTGTGCCAGAATTTTAGTCTTTTATTGCCCTGCTGTAGGAAAAGATGGAAGAGATGAGTAAACTTTTTATGACTGAGACCCAGCATAATTTGATCACTGCGGACTGTGAAAATGTAGACAGCTATTGAGGTGCTCTGTTCCTTTTCTGTCTTTGGTCATTTTTAATGCAAAACTAAGCACAGCCTATTGTGCTGCCACTCTTTGATTAGACATCACATTCAAAATTCAGTGCTCAGGTAATATTTCTTTATCACACATGCAGCATTAAAAATTGCAGCTTTTCCTGTATAATCTTTCCCTGATGTTCCTGTGTTGATGGCTTTGAAGGATTTCCCTAGGGAAGAGACATTTTAAAGTTTTTATCTTCACTGTGCTTGAAAAATATGACCAAAGAAATCTCTCTCCAACTGACTTATCTAACACCATTGGAATTAGACAAGGAATTAAAATTTTATTTCAGAGGCTTTTCTAAGCATCCTAATAACTGGATTGTGTTTAAAACAATTTGAGAATAATTATTATATTCAAGTGCATGACCTTGGAAATACATTCCTTCTCAGTCTCTGGCAATTGTATTGAATCTCTTACTCCATGCAGTTCATACTGATAGTTAGATGATGCATACAATAGGCAAGGATTAGTCCTTTACAGTCCAGTGGATGATAAAGGACTTTCTCTCACCATTTTGTCTTACCATAATTAAAGGTAAGCAACCCTCACCCAAGTTAAGGCAGGCCTATCTTTCACATCTGCATGGAGTAAGGATACTCCTGACTTATTTCTTTTCAACTGCTGATCTTTGTGGGTTTTTTTTAATTTTCTTCATTATGGAGACTCAGGGGGGAGCTGTGCAGTCCCTAGGAGTTTGGATCCATAATCATTGATTTACCTGTAATTCTTGTTCTATGAAAATAATGGAATAACTCTATACCAGTTCCCACCATCTACTGAGTAAGGGTTATGTTCTTGCCTTATTTCCTCTTAGTCACATAATTTAAAACCTCAGCGGCAACTACCTACAGTAAAAAGAACAAATCACAGATAAGGACTGCCTTCTCCCTGCATCCTAGCTGCTTACGTATTTCTCCAAGACAGCTGGTGGTGTTAACAGTTACACAGTTCTTAACAGTCCACATCAGATGTCTGTTTCCCCCTTAGTTAAGGAATGAATATGTACTAAAGTGCTTTATCTTTGTGAATCACACCAGTACATTATAGAAGCAAAAGGTTCTAGGTCCTGGTGGGGGAGAAAGAGACCCTTATTCAAAATACAAAAATTTAGATTCTTGCTTACAATCTAAGTGAAACAAAGAATCAAGAGAAATATGTTTTCTCTCTTGTCTTTTTTCTCCTTTTTTGTAAAAAATAAAAGTGCAGTCAAATAGAAAATAAATGCAGTAGATGCAAGCTGAGTTGAGGCAGGCTGTTAGTGATAATGTGCAAATGTGTGTCTTAGCAGTTCATCTGCAGATGGTCGCAACTTGGCCTCGATAAAAATCCGCTTGAGGAAATCCCGACCATGGTCTGAGACATGAGGTGGCAGCTGTGGATTGGTTGGCTGGGTGGCAATTTTAAAGATGGCAGCCATTGCTTCATACTCTGCCCAAGGGGGTTTCTCAGTGAGCATTTCTACCACCGTGCAACCTACACTCCTGAAACAGAGGTGAAAGTAAAACAGCAAATTACAAACAGAATCATGTTCTCCCTCTGTTGTAAACACAAACTACAGCATGGCAGCTTACTGAAATGCCAGACATTGAAAGTTGTTTGAGTTGCAATATTGCAACTCAATTTCAATTGGGAAGAAAAAAAAAAACAAAAAACAAAGCAAAACTTATCACATGTATTACACATTATTTGAAGGTCATGCTAAGCACTGCAAATCACAAATTATGTTGGACTCCACATGTCAGCTAATCAGCTAACATCTCCTGTGGAAGTTGTTTATGTGATTTGCTCATGTGACCTTGGAAACCCTCTTGTGCCTATAATTTTCCACAAACTGAGAACTTTGTTAGGGACAGTAAAACTCCACCCACCTGCTTCCAGGTCTTTCATACCCTCTCCCATTTCCACTGCCTATAGCTGTCTTGATTTCTTACTTCATTTTTCTAGACTGAATTTCTAACAAGGAATCTCTAAACAAGAACACATGCTCCCTATGCTATATAGATATTAAACAGATAAGACTTTGGAAAACAAGTAGTTTATTCCATCATTGCTTTAAACCCAATATAAGAATTTATGCATGATTTTCTCAACTAGTTTAATTCACAATGTTTCTCTTCAAAAATAAACCCTAGGGGTATTTAATTTTTAGCCACTAACAGAGAGGCAACAGCATGATTATTGGGCAAGATCTGATAATGTGAGATCAGAAAACACCTTTGATGGAACTGGTTTTCAATTTCACCCTCATCGTAAAAATCTACATCTGAGTGGTAAAGTAAATGCTGGAACTCCTAAAGAGACTGAATTTTTGTCTTCTGGTTAGCCAGTGTGGTGAGATAGAAGCTTACTTTTGCTACTGTCTTGGATATGTTTTATGACAGAATAACCATCAATCTGGGTGTGAGTCTCTCCTATTTCTTAGCAGTTTGTCCTGAATCTGGCAACCTCAGCTGTTAAACTGTTGCTGTGTCTCAATGGGTATCAAAACAGTGGTTAATGTCTTACTTGGATATAAAGTATACATATGCGTCCAACATGCTAGCTACTAGTCACATGTGGCTATTTGGCTTGAACAATATATATACTTTCAGAATAATGTAGTCAGTTCACTACAGCAGTAGCCACAAGAGCAATAGCTGTGTCCACAACTCGTTGGACAGCACTGCCTCTGGACCCAGGGTATCACCTCCTGAATTTCTGTTCAGATGCAGTGCTTGGACCTGATTCGTGAGGGTAGCAGGGGCTGGGAACGCTACACTACAGAAGAGATTCATCCTGGAGACAGCAGGACAGCCTTGGGAGGATAGTGCTGGAGAGAATGCACTCAACCTTTCTTGGCTCTGAGAAGGCAAATTAATTTGCTGTAACTGAAAATATTCCTGTCTCTTTGCACTTCTGTAAGGCCCTAGCTTCTGTCAGAATCAGACACCAAATTATTTAACACAATGCCCGATACTTTACAAATGCTTAAGTTGACGACACTCATTACAATGCAGTAAGGACTACTTAACTAATGAAAATCATAACATTTAAAACCATGCTGCAATAGGCAGTGTCCCCCCATTTCCCAAGGGTATATAATCTGTGATGCTGGTCAGCTCATTAGCAGGTCAGTTTGCAAGGCAGTCTTGAAATTATCACTCCATAGCTTCATGCACATTAAAACCTAGTCTCAGAGGTGTAGCCATGTTAGTCTGTATCTGCAAAACCAACAAAGAGTCCTGTGGCATTTTAAAGACTAACAGGTTTATCTGCGGACGGTATGGGACGCCGGCTTGTAAACACTCGCCAGCCAATGTTGTAGCTTGCACATATGCAATCTGGCATTCTGTACCACGAACGTTGCCGCTGCCATGTGGCCGAGCAGCTGCAAGCACGTTAAAACTGGCACCGTGGGGCTGTATGTAATGACTTGTACCAGGGAACTGATGGCGCGAAAGCGAGCGTCGGGTAGATAAACCTTGCTGTGATAGAATTTATGCATGCCCCTATGAACTCTATGTCCTGTGTGGGGTCGATCTTTGACTTCGCAAGGTTGATGACCAGGCCCAGCGAAGAAAACGTGTTTGCTGTTACGCGTATCATGCGTAGTACCTCCGCCTTCGAGGCCCCTTTCAGTAGGCAGTCGTCCAGATATGAGAATATAAATACCCCGTCTGTGCAGGTAGGCTGACACCACTGCCAGGGTCTTGATAAAGACTCTGGGGGCCGAGGAGAGGTCGAACGGCAGAACCTTGTATTGGAAATGCTCTTTGCTGACCATAAACCGGAGAAAACGTCTGTGAGCCGGGTGGATCGTTATATGAAAATACGCATCTTGTAAGTCGAGGGCTGCAAACCAATCTCCATCGTCCAGTGCCGTGAGTATAGAGGCGACTGTGATCATCCGAAAGCGTTGTTTGCACAAGTACCGGTTGAGGCCTCGAAGATCTAAGATGGGCCTCCAGCCTCCTGTTTTCTTCTCTGTGAGGAAGTATCGTGAATAAAACCCTTTCCCCTGGAGTCGCTCCGGCACTCTTTCCACTGCCCCTATAAGCATCAGGTGGTCCACCTTGTGCTTGAGTTTCGCCTCGTGGGAGGAATCCCTGAGATGAGGCCTGGGCGGAGGTCTTGGCGGTGGGAGCGACTGAAAGGGGATCACGTAACCCGTGGCTATGATCTCTAGTACCCACTTGTCTGTGGTGATCTTTTGCCATTGTGAGTGGAACGGTCGGAGGCGATGATGGAACATTAATTGTGGATGACATTGCGCGATGGTAATAATAGTGCAGCCCTCGACCTGTCCGTCAAACTTGTTGCCTTTGGGCCTGCCCCGAGGATGCACGGCCTTGTTGGGAACGTCGCCTAGGAGTTCTATACTGTTGTTGCTGTTGATGCCGCCCTTGGTTGTAGCCCCGTTGGTACTGAGCACGCTGAGGTTGGTACGGGTATCGCCTTTGTTGAGGGTAATACTTTTTCTCTCTGTATGGAGGGGTATAAATACCCAGGGTTCTGAGTGTGGCTCGAGTCTTTACTGGAATGAAGGACCGAATCGGTCGACTCTGCAAACAACTTCTGCGTGTCGAAAGGGAGATCGACAATTTTTGCCTGCAGATCCCTCGGGATACCCGATGTCTGGAGCCAGGATTCCCTGCGCATGACCACTGCCGTAGCCGTTGAGCATGCCACCGTGTCCGCTACATCCAGGGCGATCTGGACTCCCGTCCTTGAAGCTGCATAGCCCTCTTGCACGATGGCCTTCAGCACCGGCTTCTTATCTTCTGGAGGTGAATCCATGAGAGAAGTAAGCCTGGAGTAATTGTCGAAATTGTGGTTCACTAGATGTGCTGCATAATTAGCCACTCTCAGCAGCAGGGTGGAGGAGGAGTATACCTTTCTGCCAAATAGCTCTAGCTTCTTGGCATCTCTATCTGTTCCCCCCGCTTTGTACTAGGAAGTCTTCGATCTCTGCTGAGACGATTCTACCTCCAGAGAATTTGGTTGTGGGTGACTAAACAGGAACTCCATGCCCTTCGCCGGGACAAAGTATTTCTTATCCGCCCTCTGGTTTATAGGTGGAGCAGAAGCCGGGGTCTGCCATATGGCAGTAGCAGACTCCATGATTGCTTCGTCAAGCGGGATAGCGATTTTGGACAAGGCCGGAGGCCTCAGGTTTTTGAGGAGCTTGTGGTGCTTCTCCTGCACCTCTGCTGTTTGGGATGCCTTGCGTGAAAGCCACCCTTTTAAACAGCTCCTGAAACTGTTTGAGGTCGTCCGGGGGTGCAACATCCCCGGGGGCTGTAGCCTTGTCGGGGGAGGACAAGGAGGAACCACTAGGGTAGACCTCCCTTGAACTCTCAGGGTCCTGCTGCTGGTGGTACACCCTCTCACTGGAGGCTTGCAAGGGAAAATCTCAGGGTTCCAAAATCAGCTTCCCTTGAGACAGCTGTGTTTCCGTCTCCATCCGTGAGTGCCCGCGGGGGTACTGGGTGGTCGAGGGGGACCTGCCCCTGGGTGTATGCCTGTGGTGTCTATGCCCAGCGTGATAAGGATGACCATGGCAGCACGGGCATGGTTCCTGGGATGGAGACCTGGACCACTCTCGAGGCGCATACCCCCGATGTCTGGGGGAGCGAGATCATCTGGATGACTGAGACAATGGTGAAACTGGTTTGTGGTAGTACTCCAGAGGGTCAAATCCCAGAAAGGGCGAGGGTGGCCCGAGCCATGGTGACGCTGGTTGGAGGAACGGAGGAGGCGGCTCTGGGTAGGCCGCGGGAGACCCATGTCTCCTGGTTGGTGTACGCAACATAAAGGGGAGGACTTGTTGAGAGCAGCCCTGTCCAGAGAAGGGCTGCGGTGCCGGGTTTTCGCTGCTGCCTTTCCCCTCCCCTGCGGGGCTGGCTCCGCCCCTCCCCGTGCCAGGGATCTCAGCCCCGCTGTCGGTGCCACACTCAGCACGCTCATCTGCAGTGCCGCGCGGGTGGTCTCCGGTGCCTGCAGGCTACGTGCCTGTTGGCCCTGCACTGTTGGTGCCGCGGGGGTCTGTGCTGCTTGCGGCGGTGCCACCGGTTCCGGCGCTTGCCTGGCCGCCGCTCTGAATGCGCGGGCCAGCTGCTTAGTAATTGGAGGCTCAGCCTCTGCCACGTGCGCTGCTGCACTGCCGCTTGCTTGTGACTGCGGCTGGGGGCTGTGTGCTACGCCCGTCCTGCTCGCTGTGACCGCCGGCAGGGATTGGGCTGGAGAGAGCTTCCTCCGTTTCTGCATCGAGGGGGTGAGGGACACCACCTTCCTTTTATGGGGCCCTGTGGGTCCCTCCAGTTGAGGCCTCTCCGGCACGTCTGGCTGGAGGGCCTTATCAAACAGCAGCATTTTCAGCCGCATTTCTCTATCCTTTCTGGCTCTGGCCGTGAGCTTTGCACAGAAGGAGCATTTCTGGGTGACGTGTGATTCCCCCAGGCACCTAATACATTGACTGTGCCCATCAGAGGCCGGCATAGCTTCGCGGCACGACTCACTTCTTGAATCTTGAAGAGGACATTGTGGTGAGTCTTTGAGCTGTTAATAGGGTACTTAACACCTTCTCTGTGCCTGTTCCCCTCTCACGGACTCCAGCCTGCCGCAGCAGGAGGCCTACTGGCCTTCACGTCCCCGGGTTGCCTCCGCTCCTCCTTCTCGTTATTAAGACTTTCTACTTATTTTTATATATATATATATTTTTGCAATAAAGAAACAAACAATTTAACTAAGAACTCTGAAAAGAAACTCAAACTCTAAATACGCTGACTCTGGCCGCAGCCTGAGCAGATTCCATCTGCAGCCGATGGCAGTTAAGAAGGAACTGGCGGGGACCGGATTGCGCACGTGGCCGGGAGCGTGCAGGGGAGCGGAGTGCGCCGGCGCATGCGCGGTCCGGCAGAAACTGCTGGAAAGATCCGATCTGCGGCGCCGGGGCGAGCCCGACACCTATCGTGGAGCACCCACAGAGACACTCGAGGAAGAACTTCTGTTAACAGATCGTGTCTACACACAAAAACAGATAGACCTTTTGACCTGTTCCGTTGACAAAAGGGCCCTCCCACAAGTGCATCTACACAGCTTTTTTTTGTCAAGAAAAGTGCCTTGTATGTGTAGCTGCTCCGCAAGTTTTGTCTACAAAACTCTCTAGTGTAGCCATAGCCCAAAAGTTTTGTTAGGAATTTCCTCATAATTGAAATCACCTGCCAATCATGCCCATTAAGAATACGCTCACCCTTTGAATCAAACTCATTTTATCTATTCCCACTTCTGAAAGTCATTTAATGCTTCCCCTTTGCTCCTCTCTCCCCCTACAAAAAGGTGTTTTACAATTGTTGGCCCTACATTATTCTCGTTCTTGCAAGAGAGTAATATTTCATCATATATTCTGCATCCCAAGCATGTAAATGGGGAACAGAACATTGTATAAATAAGTTACGAAACCTTTTGACCATCAGACATCCAAAGTACAATGCACTTGGAAATAGCTCAGTGTCATTTCATTTAAAGAACTCTTTGAATCACAATTTCATCTCATAGATGCATTGTTCTGAATGCTAACAGAGACACAGCTGTGTTAGTGTATAGACTATCAAAACAAAAAAGCAGTCCAGTAGAACTTATAAATTAACTAATAAATAATTTTGTTAGTCTTTAAAGTGCTACTGGATTGCTTTTTCGTTCTGAATACTGCAACTTTTTCTTTTTTTAAATAAAAGCTTCAGTATTAAATAGGTTGGTGCTTATATTTTATTCGATAGCTGAGTAAACAACAGGTAAACCACCTTGTTAACATATACTAAAGACCGTCTACTCTGAGCCAGGAGAAGGAACAAAACAAAACAAAACAAAAGGACTTTTTCCCTCTCAACATGGTAGTACTCATGAAACGGTTTGGGCAAATGCTAGAGGTAACTTACAGGTAACTTTTATTAATCACTGAACTGAATTAACTGTGACATTGTCATATGTTAGTGCCCCTCTAGTATTCACAAGTTTGCTAGATGGGCCTATGTTCATGTGCACTTGGTCCAGAATGTTCTTTTGTGGTTCTCAGTCAGCAGAATTGCTGATATACAAAAAACAACCTGTTTAGTGTTAACATATTCCTCCCCCCGAGCCAGAAAAAGAACTTTGTGCCTAAATCGCTTGTTTTCTCTTTGGACAACCAAAAACACGTGACAAGAGTGCTTACGCACACAATAATGAAACTTTAATTTTTGCTGTGAAACCATCTCCTCGGGAGTAGCGCAAAGCTATCTGCCTTGCTGTCCTTCATGAGACTAGCTCTTTGACATACCAGATATCTGCTTTTCTTCCATATCCTTCTCCACTGATAACTTCGGGACTCATCCAGTATGGAGTCCCTGTGACAGACTTCATTCCCGTGCCAGAGAGACAAATAGTCTGAAGTCGCTTGCTGGCACCGAAATCACCTAGCTTCACATTACCGGCAGAATCCCGCAGAATATTTGCTCCTGAAAGAACAGAAAAATCTCTGCTTTATATTCAGTAAAAGCCAAATCAACTGCATGAGAGTGAATGGCATCAACACACATTTGGTTTAATTAGTGCATTAAAATAATGGTCCAGTACATTCCATGGCATAGAATTTACCTCTCGCCTCAAACTTTAATCTAGATTGAGCTTTCATTTAAAAAAAATTCTAGCCCTTATCACTGCAGAAAGAAACCCTCAAAAACATAACATTGTCATTTACCTGCAGCTCCAGAGTCTGAAAAGTATAGTCCTGAGGCATACCTTGCCCTATTTTTCTCAGTGAAGTCTCCATGGATGCCACAACTCCATAGCTGCATAAAAAAGCTTTTAGCTTGCCTAGCTGCCTGCAGACTGCTGACAGGATGCAGTCTTCAGTGCCGTGAGTCAGCCATGTGTTGACTCTAACCCCTCCTCCTGCTGGCAGCTAGGCAAGCTAAAAGCCTTCCTTCCCCCTGCTTTCCTCTAGCTGCACAGCTGTCAGGGATCACAGAGTGGGGAAGGGGCCACAGAGCAGCTTCAAGGTGTGCTTAACTCACATTAAAGCAAGCTGCATGCAACTTGAAGCCACGTATTTTGGGGGTTTACTGTATAGTGCATTCTTCCTGCAGTGTTCCCTGGAGCCAGAGATAGAATATAACGTGTACCAAACTATCAAAGGAGATGGAAATATAGTTTGGTAAGCTAGGAAAGTAAAAAAAAGTTTCTCACCATGTGCTGCTCCCAGTGCTTTTTTTGGTAAACCACTCCCCCACCACCCCTGCAGTTAACATGGTTGGGATTGCCGGTGGAGCTCTGCACCCCAGGGCTGCTGGGGTTTCCCTGGCCCAAGCTGGGTCTGCTATAAAGGCTCCATACCCCAGCTATGGGGTTGGTGGGATTCCACGCCACCCGGCAGGGGATCCCAGCTAGAACTGCTGAGGTGCCAGTTCAGCGTACTGTCTCAGCACAAAAGAAGCCATGATTGCTCCTATCTTTTCAAATTAGGTGTATATGTGCGTGACTGTCAGAAAGTTTGACCCTAGCTGCCACCTGCTGGGTCAGCTGTGGAGTCCCCTGGAGTGGTGCTAGCGTGGAGCCCTGTGTATGACTCTGCCAATCCAAACCCCCTCAGATCGTTCTTACCAGCTACTCTGACATGGGGGGGAAGGAGGATGGGTTTTGAACAGACATTAGCAACACGTCTTCAAAAACAAGTTACAAGGATGATTAACTTTCTTCTTTGAGTTCCTGCTCATACCTATTCAAGTTGTGATTCACAAGCCAAACCCAAGAGGAAGGGTTAGAGTCAATGCATGGCTGACTAAAACACTCAGACACTGCATCTTGTCTGGATTGTTGTACAATAGCATAGTGTGAAGTACAAGTGTATACAGTGGACCATGTAATTTACCCAAAATGTCTTCTTAAAGCCCAGTAAGCAGTGCAAGTGTTGGTAATGCTGCTAGACAATACTGCCCTCCTGTGGTCCAGCAAATTCTCTCGTTTGGCATCAGTCAGGTCCCGAAGGTGCTGGACTAAAGAGGTTCAACCTGTACTCATTAAAGCAGATTTCTCCCCCTTCTCAGTTTGCAACACTAGCATTTATCAGATTTGCAAAACATACCTAAGACTGGACTACTGAAGGTAAATCCTGATGGAACTACTTGAAGTTAAACCAATATACTGGCAAACTTTGCAACCCCTTAATTGTGTTGCAATAACTTACTATTGGCTTACGAAATGTCAAATGTTTCAAGCTCATGCTGCTTATTTGCAGTAAAGAAAGTAAAACTCATTCATCTCCTTTAGTTACCTTTAATATCTCTATGTACAATCATATTACTGTGCAAATAGTGAACTCCCTCCAAAATCTGTCGTGTGTATTTTCGGGTCACATTTTCTGTGAGTGCCCCATATGCTTTTAACTGGTCCTTAATGGAACCCTGCGGCCAAAAAAGAAAAAGTATTAATTACAGTACATTTAAGTGTGATAGAATAATTTATCCTTTAATCATTAGTAAACAAGAACTGGATTGTAGGCTATTTGTACCAGAAATGTAGAAAGGTCAAATTCTACAGCTTCTCTGCATCAGCTAAATTCACATAAGCAGTTGTATCTCAAGCTAAACTAAATGATTCACCCTTTAACGGGAGCATAATGACACACACAAACATTACCTGACAATGCATTTTAAACACAAACAATCTAAATGCTGCTGAACTGCTATACAGTTAATACAGTATTTTCATTCTAAGCATGATTCTAAGTGATTTACTAGTTACATGACAATGTTGTATTTAAACACTGACATGACACTGTCACTGAGTGTACCCAATCCATTTTATAGTCCGAGACAACAAATAGAGAGGAACGCACTGGATGTGATCCAGAGCATGGCATTTAAAACACATTTGATAAGTCTTAGGTCTCACAACAAAATGCAGACACCTGGTATTAAAATACCTCAGCTTACAACTGATGTTGTTCCTAAATATCTTTAGACAATTTTTACAAACCCAAACCCTTTGAAATTATGCAAATTTAGTAGTTTAAATAGGAACAGTATCATGACAAACCACAAAACTATCAAGTTCTTTAAAACTGCGATATTCTGATGCTGTCACCTAGATTTCAGAAAATCTCACAAGTCACTAAAATGAGGTCCTCATCACATCTAAATATCATAATTTTTCTTATGTACAGCCTTATAACAAACTAGAATGCAGCAATTACTTAAGGACACTGAAGAATACATGAAACAACTGCATATCTCGCTATTCTCATTTTTGCTACTTGTATTTTGTGAATAAGTGAAAATCTGCAGTTTTCAGGAAGCAAACTATTTCCACAAGGAAGCCAAAGACACAAAAAGAGAATGAAACATCTGTGTCAATAAAAAGACAGCTGCAAGATTTAGATTTCAATTTCTCCTCAGCTAGTGTTAAGTAATTTTTGGCCTCACGTTTTTGACTGGCTGCCACAATGACCTTGTAATTGCACCCCAACCTCCCAGTAAGAGATCTAAATCTGAGAACTCGTGTCTGATCTCTCTCCCCCCAAGTCAACAGGACTCTGACACACAGCAACAGTAACATTCCCTTTGTCAGCTTGCTAACTAGTTCAATATGGATTTTTAAAATTGAAATGCATATTTAAAAGTTGCTTAAAATCTTACAAAACTCTTTTTAAAAGGCATTTATTGCAAAAAGTAATCAGCCAAAAGTACTCAACTACTGTACAATTTTAATTCTGAATTAATAAGTAATAAATATGGTAGGCAACAGTCAAATCATGGTATAATTCAGTTGTCTGTCTTTGGTCAACCAGTTAGACATTTCCCTAACATCTGTGTGCGCTCCTGAAAAATCGCATCCATTTATGCTTGGTGCCATTCACTAGAAGTAACTGCCAGCCATGACCAATATGCTTACCCCGGGCATGTACTCCATGAATATAGAGAGTGTTCTTTCTGGGGGATCCCTCAAGCAGCCATAATACTGGACAATTCTTTCATGCAGCAGGTTTTTCAACAGCTGAATCTCACATTCAAGTGCGTTTACCTCCTGAAAAGAAAATAAACAAAGCTTAATACAGTTAAAAGATAAATTATCTAACATAACTTTTAGATTTCTGTTAACAAGACTGACTCAAGCAATGTTGAATTTGTTAATACCTGTTAGTTTCATTGCGTTAGATCTGTACATATTATCAATTAGATATAATTATATTAGTGTAACAACACTAATCATTCAACCCAGTTATTTTCACAAATATTTTACTGAAACCAGATGTCTTTTTATCATACAGATTCATAGACATGTAAGTCCTCAAATATTCATAAAATGAAGTGAAGCAAAAAGCAACATCAGTTTAGACTATGCAGAAAAAAAAAATCACTTAGATATATCTTGCAGGGATTCTTACCTTGCTGGTCTCTGGACTGTCAGGGTCAAATTGAACTTGTTTCACAGCCAGTTCTCTTCCTGTGTCAGCATCATAACATAGATACACTCTGCCAAAAGCACCCTGACCCAACAGCTTGCCAAGTCTCCAGTTAGTTGGCGCTCGCGGTGCTGAAAATAAGCATGTTTTAGTTTTTTTGTTTTTAAAGAATGAGCTTGTTATTCAGTTGTTCTAGAAAAACTGGAAAACACATACATTTTTTTCAAAAGACAACAAGAAGCCCTGTGGCACCTTATAGACTAGCAGATATTTTTGACGAAGAGGGCGTTTGCCCATGAAAGCTTATGCTCCAAAAAATCTGTTAGTCATAGAATCATAGGGCTGGAAGGGACCTCAGGAAGTCATCCAGTCTACTCCCCTGCTTTGAGCAGGATCAACCCCCCACAGTCCCTAAGGTGCCACAGGACTTCTCGTTATTTTTGCAGATACAGACTAACACAGCTACCCCTCTGGTAATTTTTCAAAAAACTGAATTTTAATTAACATGAATTTATAAAATTTCCTCCAAATGCAAATAACAATCCTGTCACTAATAATCTCTATTTTACCCATAAAGTGTGTCCAAAATTGCAAGTATAAGATACTTAAGCACTTACTATGACCTAATCTGAAAGGGAGACTAATATGTATTTCACCACTCTAGTATTTTAAAAGCACCCTTTAAAAACTAAACTAATTATCTACCGCAACTATAAAGTATAATTTGGATTAACATATACACCCAGCCACCATGCAACTTAAGTACCCCATTTACCCAAACACAAAATTTGACCCATAGCAGCAAGAGTAAACAAAGTCAGGATTTGACTTGTAAACATTTTACTACTTCAGACCCAGACATAAAAGAACATAATTAAATGTTAAGAAAATCTGTGGTGATAAGAATTGTAACTTACTATATAACTAATGTAATTCTGTAATGCTATCAATGTGTTAATGTAAGAATAAGGTAGCATGTATTTTAGTAATTTTGTCAGTTCTGATATATTATCTATTTAACAAGATTTTTTTTTAAATTATTCTTTGAAGACCATAATGTGCCTTTTTAACTTACAGCGGCTAGGAGGGCTGATGTCCATTACTGACAGGGTTGGATTGTCTATGTCACTTCCCCTTCTTCTCGTTCGGTTATCCTCATACTCTGGAGTAAAGGTGCTGCTCCCACTGCTTGTACTCAGTGAGTGATCGGTAGGGCTGAAACTGACTGGAGACCGAAAGCTGTTCCCTTGGGTCCTTCTGGCCCGTGGAAAGGTTTTACGACCTGCAATGGTGCAAAAAGATCACCTATAGTACTGCACTGTACCATGAAGTACTAAAAATATATTTGTACATATACTGCATGAAAACATAATACAATGTAAACCTTCCACAGCATATGATTGAATGTTAATATCAGTTACTGATTCAGCCTGCTGAGAAGGAATGTGTGCACAATGTCTACACGGAGGGATCCGACTTATACGAGCTTAATAACCTACTCCAAGGTCTGCAGTTCCTGTGAACAGTTTCATAATTAAGAGACTCTCTTCACATCTGGCTTGAAGAAAGTGGAGAAAAGTTCTAAGGGAAAAATATTGTCTTCAACTGTGAGGGGCTATATTTACTCCAGAAAAGTGGATCAAGAATACATGAGAGTTCTAATGGCAGGGGTCCTCACTCAGAGGGTGTATTAAGTTCAGATGAAGACAAAAGATAGTTCAGAATGAACATTTCCAGAATTATCTACCTGTAGAAGTTTCCTCCTAGCACTCATCAGTTACCCTGTGTCTACACATGCCCCTTCCTTTCGAAAGGGGCATGTTAATGACTGGGTTTGAAAGATGCTAATTAGGCGCCGGAATGAATATGCACCGCCTCATTAGCATAATGGCAGCCTCTGTGATTCGAAAGTGAGGCTTTTCAAATCGCACGCCACCAGTGGAGACGGGATCTTCCGAAAGAACCGCCCCCCCAGTTTTCAAAAGCCCTTCTTCCGATCACCAGATAGGAAGAAGGGCTTTCAAAACATGGGGGCGGTCCTTTCAGAAGGTCCCGTCTCCATGGGCAGCAGGCAATTCGAAAAGCCACACTTTCGAATTGCCACGGCTGCCGTTATGCTAATGAGGCGCTGCATATTCATTGCAGTGCCTCATTAGCATCTTTTGAACCCACTCATTAACATGCCCCTTTCGAAAGGAAGGGGCACTTGCAGACCCAGCCTTAGCGGTTGACACGCCATGAAGAATGAGGATTTCCTGTCCTTTATCCTCCCTAATGTAATTCATTATCCAAACATCTAATCTTGTTTTGAAATACAATATCTTTAGCAATTAGATCCACAGATCAATTATGCATTAATTTAAACATGCATTATTTGAGTTTTAAATTTATTGCTTTTCCATTTCATGACCTATCCCTCTCCTCTTATTATGAGAGTCAGTTAACAGGATCAACAATTTAGCTACTCTACATCACTCCAGATTGACTCTTCTGGGTAGTAAAGAAGGAGAGTGACTCATGACATTAACAGTATGGTCTGTATAGTTTGTCCATAGGCTTTTGGCAGAGAGGTCTTCCATGTACAGCTAGTCCCCTAGCTCCCTAATCCTCAGCTCTGTCCTTTCAAAGAAGCTGAAGTAGCTCAGCATCACTGAAAATCAGACTAACACAAACTACTTTAATTTAGGTGCTTAAAAGCGGATTTGTAAATGCAGATCTGCGATTAACTTTCAGCATGCTTTATATTCATGTCAGAAAGAACCACCATTTGCTTTTCTTTTTTCAACATTTTCTGATTATATTGCAGACTCTTTCAACTTCATTTTGCAAAATGAATAAATGCTGAAAATGTTGCAGTGTCCCACACTCACCGTCATTGTAGTCTTGGTGATGATAGGAAATATGATACCGTCGGGGATAAGTACCACCTTTTCCAAATTTCTCAAATATTGGGATGTCATAATCTAGGGGAACAAAGAGAAAGTATTAGCCTATGTCGCTAACTTAAATACCAGGAAAAAATAATAAACCAAATTTTAATCAAGTCTAACACCACAAATTTATTTGTTTATTTGTTTTTTTTAAAGCAATCCTACATTTAATGCTTAAGTGGACTGTTTTATACAGAAACTTCTGCACTGGAAGGCTGCGTACATAGTAGCAAAATGGCTGGCCTATTACGGTGGGTCCCATGCTGCTCCTTTGTTTGGTGGTTCAAGGTGCCACCTCTAGCTCCTCTCCTTGGGTACTGACAGCTCCACTAGTGTCCTAGTGGAGGATGGAAGGGGAGAGCTCTCCACTCCAGAGTCCAGCCTAGGGGTCCTATGGACAGTGGCAAGGTGCCTGAAATCATGATTCTTTCCCCTAGGCTAGCTCCCTCTCTGCCTCTTCAGCTTCTTAGGCTTTCTGCCCCCTCCCCACTTGGGCAAGGTTTCTCTTAGCCCTCTGATTACCCTGTGGTAACCTCTCCTCAAGTCCACAGGGAATAGTGCTCTGATAATCTTGGGTCGCGTAGATCTTTCATCTATCACTTTCCTGCTGCTCTCTGTCCCTGCTGTGCCACAACATAAAAATCAGTGAATTAACATTCAGCCTAGTAACCACACTGTTGTAGTCCCTATAAATGATAAACAGTAAAACAATAAAAACTAAACACACTTAATTAGATATCACATCCACTCAAATACACTATCATCTGCTTCTACGAAGGCACAAAAAAAATCACAATACCAGTGAAAAAGAAAATCTTTGACTTAATAGATTTTTCCTTTAGTTGGCAAGTAAGCTTTTTATAGAAAAACCTTAGTAAACAAGACTGCTATTCCAGATAGTTTATGTGGGAATTTTCTGCATGAAATGTTAAAAGCAGTCTCCTGTTTACACTGAATGGAAAGAAGATGTATTTAACTTCACAGAAAGTTTCAGGAAAGGCATTTACAGACATGCACAGAAATACTGGACATCATTTAATGTTCAATATATAAAGGTTTGTCCCACTATCCATGGCTAAAATCTCCCATTTCCCCACAGGTATTTCCAGCTGTCTGCCTTCCACTACCCCACAGGTCATTTCATGATCCCTATCATAAGCAGAATTGGTTGTACCACCTATTAACATTTCCCAGTATAAGATTCTGGTTTTCAGTTTCTTACACCTTGCCAAACTAACAATTTTGAGCTGATTTCTCTATGCTGGGTGTCTGCCTCAGATTCAATTTGTCTGGAAAATTTCTTTCCAAAAGGGTTTAGATGTTTCTGAGAACCAGGCTGAGGAAATATATATTGTTTTAAACCTGGTGATTTTTTCTTTGAAATGCACTAGAATCTGCATGCTTTGGAAGCAGTTTCTGAAAGCTGCCATGGAGTACGAGCAGATGTGTTTTTTGCCCATTGTTTTTTAAAAAAAATTGGCTGTTATAATAAGCCTTCCAAAAACCCAGTTTTCATACATTCAGTTGAAACTAGTTAGCTAGAGCTTTGCAGCTAAATATCTCTAAAATTCTATCCTCACTGAGCATGCTCCAGCCTGTCAGCTCCCAAAGCTGACCATCCTCAGAGTGATTAAGCATGTAAGAGCTACAAACAGAAGGATTTTTTCTGTACTGGCCGCTCTACAATGGGTACGGAAACTGAGAGCAAGGAGCTGGTTTCTCATGTGCTCTCAACAACCCCCGCTTTCCGTCGTTTAACCAGTTAACCATTCTGACTCAGGTCCAGCTGTCTAGTGTGGCACTCAGTCCCACTGCAGCTGTGGAGAATTGACATGGACAGCCTGGTGTGACTGTCCACTGCCAGAGTTCACTGGAAAGGGCTGGTTAACTGCTAACCATAGCTTTACCAGTACTCTTACCAGTTAATCAGTTAACTTCTGTATTTCAGGCAGAGATAACAAACACCTATCTCCCCATTTGGCTGTATGTATACTGTATACCTTATGGGTATGCCTATACACATACAGAGGCAGGTGTCAGTTTAAAAAAATTGAAAAATCTGTAAGAGAAGAAATCCACAGGCAGGAACATATAGCAAAGGGATATTCTGGTTATGAATAAAAAGACAAAGGATTAGTTCAGTCTATTGTGGGAGTCCAAAGGGATAGTGAATTCCTCACCTAGGAGGCAAACTGACAGCATGCTTTTTCCTAAAATGAAGGCCACTTGCAGCCTGTAAAGCATGGGTGTCCAACCTTTTGGCTTGCCTGGGCTGCACTGAGTGAAGAGAAATTGTCTTGGGCCTCTCATAAAATATATAATATAGATAATGTATATAAATCACATAATAATGTTAAAAGTTTATGATCTTGTGGGGCCGCATTACTAGCTGTCCAGGGCCGCATGCGGCCCGCGGGCTGGACACGCCTGATGAAAAGTATTGCAAAGATTCTGGGTGAGCAATACTCTTCAAGATATGAGTATCTTGTTAATTTAAGTCTAGGCTCTACGGTATGTGCTGTGAATTTTTATGGCTATGTCTACACTAATCCCCACTTTCAAAAGGGGGATGCTAATGAGACACTTCGGGATATGCTAATGACACACTGCATATTCATTGCAGCACTTCATTAGCATATCCCAAAGCATCTCATTAGCATCCCCCTTTTGAAGCAGGAGGCAGTGTAGATGCCGCTTATATGTAACCAGTTGTTTCGCCTACTTCTACTTGCTACTACTTGACTCTGCTTTGTTAAATAAACTTGCACTTGGTTTCATGATAAGTAAATCTAAGTGCTATGTATTTAAATAAAGCAATGATCTTAGATGAAACCTGTAAGCAGAGGTGGTTTGATTTTTTGGAAGCAGCGATTCTACGAATACCTAGTGTTGAATGGATGAGGGGAGGATGAAAAAGACACTCAAAGGGTTGGGATGCTAACTATAGACGGACACTGGGTCCTCTGAGGGCTAGAGGTGAGTGCTTCTTTGGCCCATGGCTGCTAGACTGTGGAGCTGAACCCTGTCAAGAACAAACAAGTCTCCTTCACACATTGGCTGTGTCTACACTAGCCCCAAACTTCGAAATGGCCATACAAATGGCCATTTCGAAGTTTACTAATGAAGCGCTGAAATACATATTCAGCGCTTCATTAGCATGCGGGCGGCCGCGGCACTTCGAAATTGACGCGCCTCACTGCCCCGTGGCTCGTCCCAATAGGGCTCCTTTTCGAAAGGACCCCGCCTACTTCGAAGTCCCCTTATTCCCATCTGCTTATAGGAATAAGGGGACTTCGAAGTAGCCAGGGTCCTTTCGAAAAGGAGCCCCATCGGGACGAGCCGCGTGGTGGCAAGGCGCGTCAATTTCGAAGTGCCGCGGCCGCCCGCATGCTAATGAAGCGCTGAATATATGTATTTCAGCGCTTCATTAGTCAACTTCGAAATGGCCATTTGCATGGCCATTTTGCAGTTTGGGGCTAGTGTAGACACGGCCATTGTAGCAAAATGGTTGGAACTTCTACAGTGGGTCCCATGCTGCTCCTTCGTTTGATGGTTCAGGGTGCCACCTCTAGCTCCTCTTCTTGGGCACTAATTGCTCCACTAATGTACTAGTGGAGGATGGAAGGAGAGAGCTCTCCCACTCCAGTAGTAGTGACGTACCTCAAAACCGTGCGTACCCCAAGGTATCATCACATCTACTATGTGCATGAATCTTAAGACACATTACTTACAGTGGATATAGCTGATAAGACTAACTGGGCTCAGCAGTTTTACCTACCTGAAAATTCCTGGTGGTTATCTGGATAGCTCTGTGCTCTTGGCATCCGAGATTTGGGGTAGTTGTCCCTAGAAGCGTAAATCGACATTTTAGATACTCTTACATTATTGGAGAGTCAGAGTAGTCAGACAAGCACTTAAAAAGTGTTACTGTTGAATGACAGCACTATTCCATTCTGCTGCATTTGTAGACATGTATGGGACTCAACTTCTAAATACCAAAGCTTGTATATATCAACTACAATGGATGGAACTTGCTTTGGACAGGGAGCAAACAAATGGCACTGCTCACTATTACAGTCTATTTGGAGATATGTAAAGCAGTGCCAATGAAGCCATACAGTAGTTCATGCTTTGTGGTGAAACAAAAATCGAAACATCAGTTACAGATTATTAATTTATCAAGAATTTTGTGGCCTATTTAAATACTTTTGCCAAAGAAATGTAGAGTCTTGCAACTGTTGATTTCCTTTTTCTCTCTGTGAAGCTCAAGTGATTTAATTACAAAACTTTAAAAAGCAATTCTGCTGACTCATCAAGGGGTTTTGCATATGGTCAAATAAGTTTCTGACCTAGAAATCTGTCTTTATGCAACTCCCACCCATCAAACAGGAATGGATGGGATTCCAGTCAGACAGAACAACCAATTGCAGCAGAGCACTTCCATAACCATGCCACCCCAGCATCTTCCTTTTCCAGTTAAGAATTTCTCTAGTAGGCAACAGAAGCAGAAATGGAGACACAAGCCTAGGCTCCTGCCAAGGTTTCTCAAACAGAGACAAACTAAATGAAGATGACATGAGTCTCTGGACTGGTTGAGGCAAGTTACAAAATTTCTAAGCAAGAAATGTTTTCATAGGATATTTTGTCTACCAATCAGGGTTACATTGGTTCCTTAGGACAAAAAAATAGGGTAAAACCCCTAAATACCTAATCTTTTACACACCAGCTACAAAGTGGATATTTCAAACACTCAGTCTCTCCTCTGTACCATACAAAAGCCTTCTTACCTGTAAAATAGGATATAATTATATAAATATCCTCTGAATTACAAGACTAAATGAATTAATCTTCATAAAAGCACTTCTTAGATGAAAAGTTGCTATAGAAGTGCAGAGTATCCAGCAATTGAAAGCTATTTTCTTCTAAGGAAATAGAAGTGCACCGTTATCAGAAAACAAACACCATGAGGATACATTTTTGAAGAATGGAGAACTATAATACAACTTTTCCTGAGAAGTCTGATGAGTCTTGAAACAACTTCTCAAACAACTGCAGAACAACTAATCTTTCCTTCCATTGGAAAACCAGTAATTCCACTCTCATTGAATAAGCATAACTATGTAAGTTCGTCCTGTATGCAATCTTTTGCCCCTTAGTGCTTTCAAGCTTCTGGAAAGTTCAAATCTCAAAAATTTTCAAAGAACTCTTTGTGATAATTTGACACATTACTATTTCATGTTGTTTTCAAAAACTGTACACAAAGAGATCTTTGCTTCAACTCTGAAAGCTATAACTACAACAGAGCTTGTAGAATTCAACTACTAGAAAAAGTCTGCAGTTTAAGAAGCATTCGATCTTCCCTTCAACTCCAAGATGACCACATTCAGTATGCCACTGATGTCAAGCTATATTTCAGAGTGACTGATATACCTGTTACTAAGCCAGTATTTTGGCTCACGAGACTCAAGTCTAGTTCTGAGTCTACACTCTACCTAGCATGAGGTTCCTGGACACCGAAGAACTTTCCTTAATGGTATAAACACTTGAAAAACTGTGACGGACTATACACCCATTATCGCCATTCTCAATCCTTTGTTCCATAAGTACAAAACAAGCTAGGAACTGATGTGCTTTTCCACACTTTTTACTCTTTTCTATCCATCTCCTCTGCTAGAATAGAAAAGGAATGGTGCTGATGCTCTGAGGGTAAGAACAGATAAGAGGAGGAAGTTCCTGAGGTGTTTTGGACATTGTAGCTTAGCCTTTTGCAATTTTTGGCTCCTGGCAGAGTGGACTGGTAAGACAGCAAGATTTTTGAATTGATATTTGTAACTCCATGAGCTCTTCAGTCAGTCATCAACAGTTAATTGCTGGCATGATCACAAAACTATATAGAAAAGCCAATTAAATTACAAGATATCACAAAGGGAAAGCATGGATATGTTTAATTTCTGAAGACAACATAAGGAATTTTCCATCATCTGCTGGGTTGAAAAAAGTTGCGACTTATCTGATGTCTACTCACAGCTTTGATCTATTACCCAAAACATAAGTATATGTTAGGTTTAAAATATATCATTACAAAGCTTTGATGCAAACCTCCAATTTCAAACAGGTCAATTTATACTTTGCCACAGAAGAAAAACAAATGCCTTCTTCCCAACCATGCCAGCAGACCCTATCAGATTATCTTTCAGTGTCCATCCCCTCCACATATGCATCCCCAACAACTTTACATGCCAGAAAAGATGGATTTTGCAGCATGAGTGGAAAATAAATCCATCCACAATTATGTCCTTCTCCAATCAGGAAAGTTCTCAAATATGGCTACATCTACACTACAAGATAAAATTGAATTTAAGGCAGCTAGTGCGACATTACCACTTGACTGTCTTCACTGTAAATAGCATTAGCTTGATTTAGAGAGCACCAATACCAATGTCATCAGTATATGTTGGGTGTAGTGTGAGGCTAGAATGCCAAAGTTCGATTAAAGGCCAGTGGGGAAGCGCCATGTCTTAAATTAATTTGCCTTCAGAGGTGTCCCATATGTAACCCACAATGCCCCACAGTGCACTACTCTGGCTGCTGCTCTCCACATGCACAGGAATTAGGTAACAGGAAGACAACTTCAACTGGCCCTCCACCGAAAATATTTTCAGCAACTTTCTGCCACTGGGGGAAGTCTCCCCCAGAGGCTAAGATACTCAGGCTCTTGCTGCCACTGGGGGTGGGGCTGGGAGGGAGGAGTCTCCCCCCAGCAGATAAGATTTTCAGGGGAAGGGGAGCATTTCAACCAGCTCTGCAGCCATAGACCACAGCTGCTCCCTGCCCCCTGCCAAAACTATTTTCAGGGGCTTGCTGCCCATTGTAGATGCTTGCTGTCTTTTGAAAAATCTTTGACATTTCGTTTATAAAATCTTTTTCCTAACCTTTCCTATCCTCTTTCTTTATGCTTTTACCCTCCCCAAAAAACCACAGGGAACAGTGGGTGGAGGGCCAGTTGAAATTCCTGTTTCCGTTATAAGTTCAGCATCTGAGATTTCACTGCCATACCCCGTGTTGGCAATTTCTGTGCAGTGAAGAGGGAAGACAAAAATATTTTTTCCTAGCTTTTTCTATCATCATTCTTCTAACTTTGCACACCTTCACGCAGGGAAGAGTGGGTGGAAGGCCAGTTGAGAATACGGACTGTACACAGAAGCTATATAGTGGCCTGGGACCCAAAAACCCTTTCCTCAGCAACTCTCTTTTTTCAAAAAACTTTACTATCAAGTCTTTCTTCAAGCTTTTTATTGTCTCTGCGTTACCCTCAGGGATCAGATGCAATCAAGGGGAGGGATGGGGGGATGGTCAGTGGATGACCAGTTGAAAAGGCACACACTTGTTGATATTTAGGAAATCCTTGATAATTCAGTTACAGAAGAAAGATTTCAGTTAACCCTGCCATATTTGCTGATGCCCTACCTTTTCTTCCTTCCAACTGGCAAAATGGATGTTTGCTTAACATGGGGTGGGGATGAGGGCAATGCAGGAAAAGGATGTCAAAGACCGGCGAGCATACCCAGAATGCTACAGGGATGAAGGAACTGTGGGGTAGGGTTTCACAATGCACTTCTGCAACAGTTGATACCTGCCTATTGAGTGTGGCACCAATAAATTGACTTTGTGAGGCACACATGGTAGATGAGGATAGTAAAAAATCATATTAATAAATATGATTTTATCTCGTAGAGTAGACTTAGCACATGACTGTTCTGCCAGTCTAACTGGTTCAACATGGGAACAGCCACCTATTTCAAGTTGGTGGATCTGTAGCTGATGAAAGTGTATTAATAATTTTAATCAAGTATTTATTACCCCAAACCTCCCAGTTTCCAGAGTGGCACAAAGTTACAAAACCTAAGCAAATAAAAAACCAAGCCATAATAACAGTTGACTGTTTAGCTACTTGTTTCTCTTTTATACAATTTAGAACAGAAAATAGACTTTTTAAAAAAAAAAATCAGAAATAAAAACATCAGTTCATTTAGGAAACATTAAAATGTTGTTTTATGCACAATATTTAGTCATGTAGGTGGACCTGTAATGTTCACTACATTTGTGCCAACAATATATTCTTAGGTCTTGAATGGATCTTTAACTTCAGTGTAACTATCAACTTCCAATTTACATTTGACTGGTTGATTCACAATCTGTGCAGTAGACTTAAGCACAGTACTGGTAACTCATTAGCAAAATGGAAGCTTCTTGCAGATTATGCCAATATCTAATGTGTATGTTTAATGGAGCTGTTCATGGCTGTAGAATATATTCACTTCACAAACAAGACAACAGCGGCCAAATTTAAAATAAGTCTCTGCGTGCAATAAAAGCAGCAATAACAAATCAAATTAAATTGTATGCATCTTCAAAAACAACAGGCTGATGTGGTACTCTTTGCTTCTGTGCATCAGTAACCAATTAAATCCCCGTAAGTTATACTGCTCTTCATGTGCAAATGCAGGCATGCGTGTGTTTATGTGTGCACATATCTGAAAAAAACACACCTAGAAATTGTTTCTGATGGCCAGGTTACTATGTTCTACGGCAGACACTTTCATGCAATCTACTAGAAAGAACAGATGAATGTAAGTGGTTCTTACCCATCTAAAGGGCTGTCAAGTGAAGGACAGCTTCCTGAGCCAGAATTTTCAGGACTGCTCAAGGACAATGGATCTAGCATCTAGTAAGTAACAGTAAGAGTGATACTGAGACAATCTTTTTTATGGTTGATGATTCTTTATATCACATATAGCTCAAAATCCCAACATATTCATCATAAAAACCAACAGCTGTACTGGATGCAGGTGAAGTCGTATTGCATGGAGTCCTGTTTCTTGAAAAGCACTCTGCTGCCCATCTCCCACCTCACATGAGCACACTGTTTATATTTAGAAAATAGTAAATTCCAGAAGTTATCTTACAAGCAATGTACATAGTACACACACAGAGAGGTAGGTGCAACACCTACATTGCTTGGGCTATTTCAGGCTGAATTTTTTGGGAACTATGAGCAAAAAAAAATTAAGCTACTCAATAGCACTGACAATATTTCAGAAAAAATCTGTTTGTTTTTTAAAGGAACAGGTTCAGACTTTGAAGAAGAAACTTGAAATTAGAAAAAGATGGTCACAGGGTCAGAGATGTGCCTTTTGCCGCATCTCTGACAATCCAGGTTACATGCCTTTTTGAGTGGCTAGTCCAGAGAGGATAACAGTCTACTACTTCCGCCAACTAAGTGGTTTATTCGTATAGCATAAGTGGTAGAGGCATATGCTATTTAGCAGAAGGCCCTAGGTTTAAACACTAATGATGACTCATACAGGTAGTTGTTACAACCACATATATTTTTCTTACATTTTGAAGTCCACTTGCATGCAATCTTTGCTCTTGCTGCCAAGAATAATTCTCTGTGAGCACCAGTGTACTTAATTTCTGAGAGGTGTCAGCTGACTTTGTGCAGGCCAATGGTAATTATTTTTATAATGTACAGAAGTGGTCTGTATCTGATCAGCAGACTGGTAGGCAGCGTTATCCCGTGGACAGGGCCCTGCACCAATGATTAGGACTTAAGTTCTAGTCTCAGTTAAGAAACTGACTTGCTGTGCAACAAGGCACTTCAATACTTTGTCTCTGTTTTCTCTTGCACCCTCTGTTATCTACTTAGATTGTAAATTCTTCATAAGTACTGACTCTTACTGTTTGTACACACAACACTTACATCGAGGGGGTCCTGATCTCCAAAGGAGTAATGAGGCACTAACATGGTAAGACTAAATAATGGCCTATGTGTGAAAGAGCCTATGTATCCCACTTTAAATCTTCTGAGCTATTCGGATCCCAGACACTTTTCTATTGGTATCCACAGGATACTGATATTCACAGACCAGGAATTCTCAGGTTCTAATACTCAAGTCTTCTTCCCAACCATGTCTCCAAAGAATAGAATGCAATACACCTGCCAGAAGGTGATAGTCATGCTTATGATGTTTGCAGTACTCTGCTTTGTTAAACCATCATTTAATCAAATGGAAATAAAAAAAAAAAGCGTGTTTACTTGATCCATGCTTTCTGGAATGAACTCGCCTTCACTATTGATACTAGTGAAGGATCCGTTTCGTACCACCTGGTGCAGCTCATCTGGAATGTATCCTGGGGGAGGTGAACTTCTATCACGAGTGTTAGAACCTTTAAAAATACAAAGCAGTTTATTGAGAATGTTTTGCTTGTACCGGTAGTTAAAAACAATCCCTCCCACAAAGAAGTTTACCATGGTATTTTCTGTGTGTAAAGCATAAAGTTTGCTTCTATTTCTATGTATTTTAGTTTTTAAAAGCTGACTGCTGCTTTCATGGAGCCAGATGCTGAACTACCAACAGCCAGAGATTCAAAGAAAACCCAAAATAGGCACCATCAATTAATATTTTAATGTCCCCTCCTAAAATATTGTGTCATGAAAATTTTAAGTTGACTTTAAAGCATGTTAAGTGACAAAATTAAACCCACGTCCTGCTCAATGGAAGTGGTCTCTGCTTGTGTAAAGCAGCTTCCAGGATCAGAGCTGAAGACAACAAATTAAGAATCACTAAACATTTTGAACTAGGGCTGCTTAAGAAATTCAGTGTCTATACTGAAGGACAGAGAAAGTGTCTTGGGTACTTGAGTTTTCCGTAATCAAAATTATAAAGTTCCATTGTTTTCTATATCCAAGAACAACATCAGTGCAGTTTACTTAAGAGGATTTAACAGTGATTGCAAAGAACCCTCTATCACCACATCACTATGCTGAAGGCCTTGGGACTTTGGAGAGGGCTGCAAAGCAATTCTTTGGGATAAACCCAAATTAACCTACTCAGATTATCGAAAGTGTTTGAAAGAGATGAATCTTAAGGTGCTCCTCAGCTATCTGCTGCTACTTCCTTTCTCCCCAGAAACAAACTGATATCTTTAAAGGACAAACTTACTTTAAAAAAAAAAAAAAAAATCAAACCTCAAATCCTCTTTTACATGCCTCCCTGACAGAAAGTTAAAGACAGACATATGCTTCACAGGGCTCTCAGCCAGGTTTGATAACTTGCTCCTTCACAAACACTTCTAGACTTAGGCTTGACATTCTGCACTTCTGGAATTTTTGGTACGCTTAACACCATTAAAAGTGAGGCTATAAAATTCTAAACCTGTAATCTGGGAATTCTGACAATCTACATGTCTCTGTACAAAATCTGCCTTTGCCAAATTGCAATCTAATCCCATTGCACTGTGAATTTCACATTTAGAATGCCTCATTTTCCACTGCAGGAGGCAGACATATAATTCATTACTCCCTAGCACACCAGATGATTGGATTAAGATTTCATGAGCATGGAATATTTACGGATGAAAACTCTCATGGTTGTATTGAGAATCTCAAAGCTTTACTTAAAACCCCAGCTTCTGGGGTCTTATAAGTATGTGAGTATTGCAGCTTTCACTAAAAATAAAGTAACATTTTTCAACCACGACTGCAGAGAACAACCTGAAAACATGAACCCAAAAGACTTAAAATTAACTCAAAAATGTATTATTTTGAAAAATTTTAAGCCTCTAATTCTGTGGCCTGACTCATGATTTTAAATACTGCAATCAGCAATACTGAGTGTTGTGACTGAAAAAGCAGATTTCAGCTGCATCAAACTAGGTGTGACACTTACCTAACAGAGGCCTTTATATCATATTAATACTTGTATTTATAAATATGGTCACAGTTAAAAAAATTCAGAAAGATGTGTGACTATCCAATCCCAGAATAAACTAAGCAAGCATTTAATTAATCACCAACTACCTCCTTAACACAGAAGAGTTACAATGTCATGTTATTTTCTTTTCTTTGTAAAAGGGCTATATGCCCTTCAGAGATATGGTGACAATGTGCAGAATCAAAATCCCATTCACAATTAAACTGGATGAAGCAAATGTTACTTGTTCAATCAATTCTTTAGCAAGAGAATAAGTGAAACTGAGGAAGCCTCAATTAAATTCCACAAGTTAACCTCATAATTCAAACTGTGTATAGGAGAAAAAGTTAATTACTCTGATGCTAACACAGCTGCTTCTGTTAGAGTTACTTTAGAAGCATCCTGAACAATTTGAATTGGCAAACCATATTTAAAAGTGGAATCTTGCAGTCTGGAGAACGTACTGCCATTTAAAATAAATATGGCTTTGTTCGGAGACTGAATCCTGTGCTCAGTGAAGTCAAAAAGAGTACTGACGCTAACTTTAATGGAAGGAAAGGAAGAGGCTGTAAATGAACCAAAAAAAAAAAAATCTATAAATGAACATCAGAGAACAAAGAATTAATCTATTTGCTATAATCCCAAATCTAATTCTATTACAGGGACCTTTCAAATATGCATGACTTTTTCCCTTGTGTGCGTGTGCCCCTAAACATTTAGGCAAATTAAAAAAAGTAATCTTCAATTAAAGGTCTTTTATTTTAACAATTAAGACATCACCTGACTCCTTAGCCAGAATAAATTTCAGTAAAAGTAACATGGCAACAACCAATCAATCATGTTTAATACAGATACTCAAGTACAAGTGAAGGTAATTTAAAAGGAAAATTCAGACACTAAGTCACAGGAATATTAATCACTTCACCTATTACAGACAGCCTGTTCTTCCCATCTGACACTCCAAACACTGTATTATCCAAATCTTCTAGTGATGGAAGGGGTTCCATATTATTCAGTGTGGGAGCCTAGAAAGAAAAAGAAATATTTTATATATATAATATTATAATTATAATTATAAAAATATAATATATTTTTATATATATATATATATATATATATATATATATATATATAAACCAAGCTTAATTATGTAGTACTACAAGGAGAAGAAAAAAAATACACTGCAGTTCCAAAAGCTCTTTGTTAAGATAAATGTTTCCATGATATATATCCCTTTTTTATATTATAAGGAGAAGCAAAAGAAGCTGTTTTGCTTCAAAGTCCATATAGTCTATATGCTGTTTCAGTAGTTTAGTCAAACCTTCCACAACCAGGTTTTAAATTACACTGAAATAGCAACTTGTGCTTTTGATATAATTAGGATTTTCCTCACACTCGCAATTTTCAGATTATGTCAAAAATTCTTTTAGTTTATGAGATCTAATGTTTGGATTTCATCTTGAAAGAATCATTATATGGAAATTAGCACTTATAATGTGGTATAAATCAAATAATCAAATCAGAGCCTTACTGAGTTCACAGTGGGATATGCAACAAACCTGCTGCCTTCACTATTAACATTTTCTGTGACAAATGAATTTGAGCATTTATTTTTATTTAAAGAAATGACTGAAATGGTTATTTAAAAACAGTAAAAACAGACATTTCAAGTACTACTAGCCTCTGAAACTGCATGCCATGTCGGCGATATTACATCAGATTTTCCTTTTTAATAAATGCAAATTTTGCTGGTGTATGGAAAACAAAAACCCACACATGTACAGCGCAAGTCACACAGAGGAACAGAGTGAAGCTGACCAAATGTTAAATAACGTTATATTCATAAGTAAATAAACTGAGTAAACAGAAAAACATTCTCTAATCTGTAAGTAAACGTCGATGTTATATGTTAAACATTTTATATAGAATCAAAACAAAAAGCAGTCACGGCTCCTTCTCTGTTACTACTTTATACAGAAGTGTAATTTAAGCAGGCAACACCCCACTGAACTCTTTAATCTCACTAAATACACTAAATTAAATACCTGTGTATTTCCATGTATTACAAGCAATATCTTGAGGCTCTTCATGTGAACGCTACGATCAAGCAGTTCAACAGCTTTGTCCAAATCATCCTGTGTGGTTAATGGAATCACTAGCTACAGTGAGACAGGACGAATAGTCATGTTAATACAGAACAAAAGAGTTGGGTTGGAAGTTACATCCAATATTCGGTTCATTCGGAACTCCAAAACAATTTTTTAATCAATTCATGTAAAACATTCTTACAATGCACCACTGCCATGGCTCAGTCAGGAAAAAAAATGTTAAATTTGAATTACAACTGAAACTTTGCCTTCTAGACTAGAACAGTGTTTCCCAATTTTATTTGGCCACGGAATCTTTTTAAACTCAAAAGAATTTTGTAGAACCCCTAACAGTCATACATGGAGGTGAAAAAGTAGATCGCAAATAAGCAAGGATAACAATAAATGCTCAACAAGGTCATAAGATCAACATTTACTTTAACTGCACAAATTTAAAAACAAAAATCACATTTAACAGATTTAACAGTACAGGGATTTATGGTGGCATGTAACAGGCGATTGCACCATTGCCTGCCTGCATTAATAGCACTGAGTAGCGACATCATTGCCCCCACTCTCTGGCCAAGCTGGCATTATACAGGTGTACTTATGGCAAATACAAATGAAAATTGTTTGAAATAAGATTCATAAATGCTTAAATATTACTTATTATTTTTAAAATCACAAAATGTTACTGTACTGGGATTTTCTCGCAGAACCCTTATTTGGGGTTCTGCAAAACACCATCTGGGAAACACTGGGCTAGAGCTTTGCAAAGGGGGCATTGAATACAAAGTAACAATCATTTCAATGAGAAAATGAAGGCAGAAAATTACCTCGTTATTGCTGTAATGCAAGTCCATAGGCTGTCCAAAAGCAACTTTAGCTTTAGATGCAAGATCTTCTAGCTTGATAGGCCTGGGAAACTGCAGAATCCTGTAACACAAAAGTAATTTTTGGAGAATGTTTTCAGTATTTGAAAGGATCGCCGATTAATTAATTCATTCCCATGAGCTCCCTGTTATTACAGGATGGGGGGGAAAAAAGCAGTATACAAAATACCTGTTGTCTTTTTGAAACATCACTATGCAGAATAAACAAAAAAAAGCCTATTTTGGCCATAAAAATGATAGGAACACAGTTAATAGGCATAAAATTAGGCCCTGCTGTCAGTGTTTTAGTAACTTGCATATTGCTCCTTTCTGGTGAACAGTATGTTCTCTCTAACTTTTCCATCCATGGGCGGAATAAATTTTGTCATCTGTGCCGGTGGATGTTTCTCACCGATAGAAACACCTGCTTGTGGGAGGCTGTGGGCGCCCTCTTAATCAGCTGGGTGGCACCTGAATCTCTCCTGGGTGGCTGCCAAAGCACTCAGATTACAGGGAACACTACTGGTGAGCTTACACGGCACTAAATATTCCAGAATCCTGCTTCAAGTATTCCACAACAGGGGTTTCTGGTAAATTTCAATAACTTCTGTTTGACAGAACTCAGCAGAGCAGGGGAGGCAGCTAACACTGAGGCCTGAGCTACATTTCATTATACCTGTACCACTGAGGGGCCTGAAATCCACACCCCTAGCAAAGCAGTTATACAGAATGTAACCCCTCCCACCTCCATGTAGACAGTTTAAAGATGGTTTGAGAGCTTCTCCCCCTAGTATAGCCACCAGCTCTTGCAGAGATTGAATTATTAAGCGAGTGACAGATGATCTGCAGTTGCACTGACATGAATTGCTAGTGTCCACCCAGTCCTAAGAAAAACAGGATGGAAGCTAGGAAGGGGCTGACCAACACAGGAGTTACAGTAACATTACCACCTTCATTTTGGATAACAAAAATTTTCTAGAATCAGGAGTGCAGTTTAAAAATACCAACCACTGCCTTTTTGAAAGATGGGATATACTTTAACTGTTGAGACCATCAACATTCAGTTCTTCTTAGCGTAAAATTCCCTTACATTTCTAAAATGTGGCTTATAAACTCTCACTGAAGATTTCCCATTAGCTGAAAACTACCACAATTAAAGGATCCTAAACGTGTGCCACTCTCACAGCTTCCGTTACACCTAAATATCTTTCATGCAGAGGCTAGCAAATTGTTTCAGCAGAAATGGAACAAATTTCTGTTGAATGGCCTCCCTCTTTTAAATTACTGATGCAGATACAAACCACAAATCCTAATGAAAATTCTACTCCAATTTTATTGATATTGCACTGGAAAATTAACAATTGCCAATAGCCCCTTTTATTTGTGTGTTCATTAACCAATATACCAGTAACAATAGTGGTTTTGATGGGAGAAAAGAACAGAAGCTAGATCATTAAAAAAAGTGTCTCTTCTTTCTCGCCTTAATCAATTATGCATTCAGAAAGCTTGGAACTTCACCTACTACAATAGTCCCTTGGGATATGGGAGGGCTGTGTTCCATGCAACCCTTGCATATCCCAAATTTTGAGTAAGTCAAGGGGCACTTGGGCGGTGAGTTAGGGCTGAGGAGTTAAGCCTGGGGTGGGGTAGGGCTGAAGGGGAGGCAGGAGAGTGGAGTTGAGCCAGGACGTGCGCAGTTTGGAGCAGGGGACTGAGAGCCCCGTACATGGGTTGGGGCTGAGCTGGGGCCACAGGGGATGGTGGGGAATTATGAGGCAAGGTGGTTTTAGCTCCCCTAGCTACATGCAGCTACTGTCTGGTGACCAGTAGCACAGGCCTTTGTGTGTGGGGGTTTTTTTTTAAAAAAGGAAAAGAGAACTATTGCGTTTGCTATTGTTAAAAATGGAGCTCTCTTTCATTATCACTGGTTACACAGTTCTGTGGATCCACTCAATGTGCAGCAGCAGTCAAAAAAGCTAACAAAATGTTGGGAATCATTAAGAAAGGAATAGATAATAAGAGAAAATGTCATATTACCTCTATATAAATGCATGGTATGTCCACATCTGGAATACTGTGTGCAAATGTGGCTGTCCCATCTCAAAAAAATATATTTTGGAATTGGAAAAGGTTCAGAAAAGAGCAACAAAAATGATTAAGGGTATGGAATGTCTGCCATATGAGGAGAGGTTAATAAGACTGGGACTTTTTAAGCTTGGAGAAAAGACTATTAAGGAGGGATATGATAGAGGTATATAAAATCATGACTGGTGTGCAGAACGTAAATAAAGGAAATGTTATTTACTCCTTCTCACAACACAAGAACTTGGGGTCACCAAATGAAATGGATAGGCAGCAGGTTTAATACAAACAATAGGAAATATTTTTTCATACACTGCCCAGTTAACCTGTGGAACTCCTTGCCAGTGGATGTTGTGAAGAGCAATCCTATGGCAGAGTTTAAAAAAGAACTAGATAAATTAATGGCAGATAGGTCCATCAATGGCTATTAGCCAGGATTGGCAAGGAAGGTGTTCCTAGCCTCTGTTTGCCAGAGGCTGGACATGGGAAACAGGGAACTCATCACCTGATGATTACCTGTTTTGTTCATTCCCTCTGGGGCACCTGGCATTGGCCACTGTCAGAAGACAGAATACTGGGCTTGACAGACCTATGATCTGACCCAGTATTGCTGTTCTTATGTTCTTGACACTTCAAGCCCACAAATATGAAAATAAAGGTCCTTGCTCTAAAGAGCTCATAATTTACACAACAAATACGACCAGAACATGAAGGGTTGTGGTTTTTGTTTATTTTACTTTTAGTGTATTTTCAACAGTTCAATTGATGACCATCTCTGCAGGAAGGCCTAGGGAAAGGGTGGGCAATAATTTGATGGAAGCCATTCCAAGAATCTGTAAAGTAGTCAAGGGCTGCACTCTTCCATGATATCAATGGAGAAGGTATGGAGTCTAGCAGCATTAACAGGGAAATAGCAATAAAATCCATAAAACAACAGAAATGTATTAAAATAATTTTATCTTCTCCTGCCTTACCTTTTTTCACCTCGGTGTTCAAATTTGACTCTAACATCATTCTGTAATGAAAAATGAATTATACATATAAAAAGCCATAATAGCAACCAGTATAAATTATTAGTGTTGGTGACAATTCCTTACTCAAAAAACCCCCATGAAAATGCATTTAATATTATCAGACATTTTGTCTAATTTTTCAAGGGCCCATAACATTTATTTATACTCTCTTCTGGCTTACTGAACATTCTGGCAGAAACCAACACAGACAAACGGAAGACAGTTTCTTCTGCTAAGATATTCCAGAAATCCACAAAGATCAAAAGGATGGTTTTGGAGTAAACTAAATGTGTGAGAGAAAAAAACATGCTAATTACCAACAGCATGATAGTGATATCAACATTAGTGATGTCTAATTAAATATGAAATTGATAACCAAGCAAAAACAAGAGAGAATTTCCCGGACATAAAGATTGGTTCCCACTCAAGTAGTCTCTAAGATTACACACAGTTATGCTCTTCTCCTCTTTTAGTGTCCTGTACATTCAGGCTCCTAACTGAAGCACCTAGTGTTACAGATAAAAGGATACAAAAAAATAGTCTCCACACACTTTATGTTGCATAAACTTTCCCCTTTTCACAACTGTTAACTATCCAGACCTTTCATCTTCAGAGGTGAACAATTTAGCAGCTCTTTGAACCTCCTAGAGGCACACAGAAGCTCTTATTCTCCCTTCTCTACAGTGGGAAGTTTCCTCTATTCCCCAGTAGCAGTGCCTGTGCACTGCACAAAGTGCCCAGACAGTGAATGAGGGATTGGTCATTTCACAAAGTACACAGGAAAGAAGCTCTTTCTTGCAGATCCCTCCTGCAAACCATCTAATGTACATGGCACTGAATATTCTGATGGTATCCAGCTAATAATTCCCATCTATGACATTCTCTAGCACTATTACCCATTTTTGCTAGCCAGCAGCAGTGATGTAAAAGAGGACTGTGTTGTCATGCACACATGCAAGGGGGCAGAAGGACAACTGTGTAGGCACCCTTAATGTTTGATATTTCCTCACTTTTCTGCATTTCTGGAAGATTTAATGTTGTTTAAACAGTTTTTGTGGTTGAGCTTCCTAAGTCTTAAATAAGTGACAAAAATTATATAGTGTGGAACTATTTGTAAGATGGCACTAGAAATATTACACACACTATGAATTGAATGAGGCTGGCTGTCGGCATCTGTATTTCCTAAACACGAGTGATGTACATTAATTGTTAGTATTGACTTCCATAGCAGACAATTATCTTGCTGAGGATCAACATCAACCTAACAGGCCTATAATGCCCCGCCCCCCTTTAAAAAAAAAATCTGGCACACCACTAGTTTTCTTTTGCTTTTCTGGAACTTTGCCAGAACTCCAAGCCTTACTGAAAAATCAGCACAAATGGGCCTCATGAGCTCTTCAGCCAGATCTTTTAAAATTCTTGAATGTCAGATATTTGGACATTCTGATTTGAAAATGGTTTGCTTTAACACCCTCCAAAGATATCAGTGGATTGGAAAGTATTACTACATGATGAGACCACGTCATCTGTTGTTTTCGAAATGAGCAGAAATAGTTATAAAACATTTGGATTTTTTTTCCTGCATTATTGACAATTCTACCATTTTCATCTACTAATGGACCAATACCACTGTCAGGATTATTTTTGTTTCTTTTATATTTTTAAAAACCTTTTTTGTCTTTAATATAAAAATCACACACACAGCTTCCTTAATTTCCCCTACAAACAGAGCCATGTTTTTTAATCAGCACAGCCTACTTCCTTGGTTATGACTCTGGGCAACTATTAAGGTGTTAAATGATTCCCAGTAATCATTCAATTTTTTTCCCCAATTAAATTCTTCCTCCCAGTTGATTTGGCTCATAATTGTTTTCACTGTTGTCAAACTGGTTTGGACTGACTTCTGCTTGCATTTTATAGATAAATTAAATCAAAGCTACCGCTGATTTTTAATTCTGTACACAGTTCCTCTTTATCTATTACGACAAAGTAGAATAAAGAATTACCCTCATATTTGCTGCAACATCTTTTTTAGTAGGAAAAAGTTTTTTAGGAAACTGTCATCTATAATGTTAGGACTTACAATGCTGTTTTTTTTTTTTAATTCTGGCAGCATGAGAACAACAGCACTTCATTCAAACTGAAGTCCCACATGATCACACAGCTCTTTTCCCTACACACAGTAAGTAGGTGCATAAGGAGGTCACTGTCGTCTTCTGTAGTGTGATTGGGAAGTCTGTAGCAGCAACTAGTACACCATCTTGTGCTTTCTCCGGTAGGACACTGATCCTTAAGAACTCCGGTCATTTTCTTCCAAGCTATCAGTGACTCAGAAACAAATACTATCATTTATGACAGAAGGCCACTCCTCCTCCACTTTTGCCCATTCAGTCCTTCCTGCATCGGAATGCCCATTGCTTTTAACATTCCAAAATTGAATGAATTAAGGTTCCTCTGACAACTAAAATCACATTTATGTTTATAAATAGAGAATTCCAACCCCAGTTCCTCATTTGTTCCAAGTTGAAGACCTAGGCTTTCAATCCCCCCCGCCCTTCTTCCAAATCTCATCTCATCTATGTCCCATAACCACTTTTGAGGGTCGTTTGGGCACCGCAGATGACTTCCTGATCGACTCACTCCACCTCATCCTGTCCTGTGCAGCTCTCTGTGACTCGCTCACATTCAAGTTTGTCCACTCTTTGATGTTACCTTCCCATCTCTTCTTTTACCTGCCTTTCCTTCTACCACCAGGTACTGTGCCTTGCAAGATGGTCTTTGAAAGGCCTGAGCTGATGACGTGGCCGTACCATCTGAGCTTGCGCTTCTGCACCACAGTGAGCAGGTCATCGTGTGGGCCTATGACATGCCTGATCCTGTGTCGTACTTCTTCGTTCGTGACATGCTCGATATAAGAGATGCCCAAAAGCCTCCTATAGCATCTCATCTCCATGCTTTGGATCTTTTTCTCCAGTTCTGCTGTAAGGGTCCACGTTTCGCAAGCGTACAAGAACACTGAGATGACCAGTGAGCGCATCAATCTTACTTTCGATCTCAGACTGATGTTCTTGTCCCTCCAGATGGGTCTAAGTTTTGTAAGCACTGCTGTTTGCGCTGTTCTGGAGAGGACTTCTGGTCTGGACCCCTCATCTGACACGATTGCACCGACGTACTTGAAGCTGGACACACATTGAAGAGCTTGTCCATTCACCATTATATCCCTACTGATGCCATTGGTGTTATTGGTCATCAGTTTTGTCTTTTCTGCATTTATCTCTATTCCATAGGCTTTTGAGGTGGTATCCAGCTGTTCTACCAACCTGGCAAGTTCCTCTTCTCCTCCAGCTAATCCGTCTATACCATCAGCGAAGTGAAGGCTGGTGATGATTCTACCCGCTATGCTGACAGTTCCTTCATGGTCTTCCAAGGCGTCAATCATGATGCGCTCCAGAAAGATGTTGAAAAGCATGGGGGAGAGCAGACAACCCTGACAGATGCCCACTGTCGTTCTGAACCAGCTTCCAATGGTACCGTTGTGGAAAACTGCACTGGTGGCATTGTCATACAGGTGTTCAACAACGCGGACAAGGTTGGGACTGATGATGTACTTTCTCATCGTGGCCCATAATGCTGCCTGCCAAACTCTGTCAAAGGCCTTTTTAAAGTCCACAAAAACATGGTACAGGTGCTGTTGGTGCTGCAGATTTCTCGCAGAGAATTCTCAGGTTGAATATTTGTTCGGTGGAACTCCGCCCTGCCCTAAAGCCAGCTTCTTCCTCAGCAATAATCATCTCAGTTTGGGGCTTCAACCTGTTCAATATTACTTTCAGTAAAACTTTACTTGGATAGCTAATGAGGCTTATCGTATGATAGTTTCGGCACTGTTGGAGGTTGCCCTTTTTGGGAAGTGCAATCACTAGTGACTGGGTCCATGATGTAGGCCATTTTCCCGTCTGCCAGATCTTATTGCATATGTTGGTAAGGGCACTGATCATGGCTTCTCCCCCTGCTTGTATCAATTCTGCTGGGATATTGTCCACCCCAGCTGACTTTCCTGATGGTCTTGTTGATTTCTCTGTATTTCTCAGTCCCACCAGCTTCACCTTTCTTCTTTTTCAGTTCTCGCCGTTTGTCACAGAGGTCAAGCAGATCAGCCCAACTTAAATGTATACCCCAAATAAAAAAACACAGTAAGACCCCTAACAAAGAACCACCATGGCTTAACAGCCATGTTAAAAAGGCAGTGAGAGAAAAGGGCAGCTTTTAAAAAGTGGAAGTCAAATCCTAGTGAGGAAAATAGGAAGGAACATAAACACTCCCAAATTAAGTGTCATAACGTAGTAAGAAAAGACAAAAAAAGATTTTGAGGAACAGCTAGCCAAAAATTCAAAAAATGATAGTAAAATGTTTTTTAAATACATTAGAAGCAGGAAGCCCGCTAAAGAAGCAGTGGGGCCCTTGGACGATACAGATATAAAAGGAGCGATCAAGGAAGACAGAGCCATTGCAGAGCAATTAAATGATTTCTTTGCTTCAGTCTTCACGGCTGAGGATGTTAAAGAGGTTCCTAAATCTGAGCCAATCTTTTTAGGTGACAAATCTGAGGAACTCTCCCAGATTGAAGTGACATTAGAGGAGGTTTTGGAGTTAATTGATAAGCTGAATAGTAACAAGTCTCCAGGACCAGACGGTATTCACCCAAGGGTTCTGAAAGAACTCAAATGTGAAATTGCGCAGTTATTAACAGTGGTTTGTAACCTATCCTTTAAATCCACTTCAGTACCCAATGACTGGAAGACGGCCAATATAACACCAATATTTAAAAAAGGCTCCAGAGGAGACCCTGGCAATTATAGACCGATAAGTCTAACATCAGTACCAGGCAAATTAGTAGAAACACTAGTAAAGAATAAAATTGCAAGGCACGTAGAAGAGCACGAATTGTTGGGCAAAAGTCAGCATGGTTTCTGCAGAGGGAAGTCATGTCTAACTAATCTATAAGAATTCTTTGAAGGGGTTAATAAACATGCGGACAAGGGGCACCCAGTGGACATAATATACCTAGATTTCCAGAAAGCCTTTGACACGGTCCCACACCAAAGGCTTTTATGTAAATTAGGCGGTCATGGGATAGGAGGAAAGATCCTTCATGGATCGGGAATTGGTTAAAAGACAGAAAACAAAGGGTTGGAATAAATGGTAAATTTTCACAATGGAGGGGGGTAACTAGTGGTGTTCCCCAGGGGTCAGTCCTGGGACCGATCCTGTTCAACTTGTTCATCAATGATCTAGAAAATGAGGTAAGCAGTGAGGTGGCAAAGTTTGCAGATGACACCAAGTTATTCAGGACAGTCAAAACCAAAAGGGATTGTGAAGAACTACAAAAAGATCTCAGCAAACTGAGTGATTGGGTAGCAAAATGGCAAATGAAATTTAATGTGGGTAAGTGTAAGGTAATGTACATTGGAAAAAATAACCCAAATTACACGTACAACATGATGGGGTCAAATTTAGCTACGACAGATCAGGAAAGGGATCTTGGAGTTATAGTGGATAGTTCTCTGAAGACATCCACGCAGTGTGCAGCGGCAGTTAGTAAAGCAAATAGGATGTTAGGAATTATTAAAAAAGGGATAGATAATAAGACAAAAGATATCATACTTCCCCTATATAAAACTATGGTACGCCCACATCTTGAGTACTGCGTGCAGATGTGGTCTCCTCACCTCAAAAAAGATATATTGGCATTAGAAAAGGTTCAGAAAAGGGCAACTAAGATGATTAGGGGTTTGGAACGGGTCCCATATGGGGAGAGGCTAGAGAGACTGGGACTTTTCAGTCTGGAAAAGAGGCGATTGAGGGGTGATATGATAGAGGTATATAAAATCATGAATGGTGTGGAGAAAGTGAACATAGAAAAATTATTTACCTTTTCCCATAATACAAGAACTAAGGGACACCAAATGAAATTGATGGGTAGTAGGTTCAAAACTAATAAAAGGAAATTTTTCTTCACACAGCGCACAGTCAACCTGTGGAACTCCTTGCCGGACGAGGCTGTGAAGGCCAGCACCCTATTAGGGTTTAAAAAAAGAGCTCGATAAATATTTGCAGGTTAGGTCCATAAATGGCTATTAGCCAGGGGTAAAGTATGGTGCCCTAGCCTTCAGTACAAGGGCAGGAGATGGATGGCAGGAGATAAATCACTTGATCATTGTCTTCTGTTCTCCTTCTCTGGGGCACCTGGCATTGGCCACTGTCGGCAGACGGGATACTGGGCTGGATGGACCTTTGGTCTGACCCAGTATGGCCGTTCTTATGTTCCAGCAGTAACCCAAGGTTTCTTCTTTGGGCGGTGTTTGCCAAGAATCTCAGTAGCTGTTTCTACTACTGCTGTATTAAAGATGTAGGCCATTATGTCCTCATCTGCTTCTTCAGCACCAAGGATGAGCAGTGGTGCTAGTCTCCCTCCTATTTTTACTTGGAAGGCTTCTGCCACCTCAGGATCTTTGAGTTTTGCAAGGTCAAACTTGATTCTTGTGTGCCTTGATTTTAAGATCTTCTGCAAGCACAGGCGGAATGACATCATCACTAGATCATGATCACTTCCAACATCCGCTCCCGGAAAACTGCGTGTCTTTGCAATGTTAACGCTTGTTCGGAAGCGCTTCTTGACCAAGATGTAATCAATCTGACTGTGATGGTCTCCACTGGGGCGGTGCCAAGTCCATCATCTGGACGCCTTGTGAGGGCTGAATGTGATTAGCCAGCATGAAGTCGTTATAGCTGGCAAACTCCAGAAGTCTAAGGCATCTGTCGTTAGTTTCAGTGTTGCAGTATGGCCCACATGTTCCTTTCCAGTTACTATATGCATCCGCTCCAACTTTTGCAAATACCTTCTTCCAAATACTGAGGCTAAAATAGAAGAATACATTGACAAATGCACA
The DNA here is from genome assembly GCF_033958435.1 of Carettochelys insculpta. Lineage (NCBI taxonomy): Eukaryota > Metazoa > Chordata > Testudines > Carettochelyidae > Carettochelys > Carettochelys insculpta. The sequence goes on from NC_134144.1 coordinate 71,300,553, forward strand.
CATTCAAATATCTTGACAGACCATCAATTCAGGGCCCAATCTATTTAAATTCCATCGGATTACTCTGACAAGTGATGGTATTCTCATGGCCTTCTACAGAATGCACAGAAAGTGACCTGCCATACAAAATATGAAAAACTGAGGTATATGGCTTTTTTATGAAACTTACAAAAGACCTGACATTTTTTTTAAATATGAAATTTGACTATTCTAAGAAAAATATCCTTCCCCACATCCAACAGTACAGATGTATTGATCTCTTTGGGGGGCGGGGGGGAGAGAGCCCACAATCTCCACTAGTTCTCTAGCTGTCCAATGAAGTCTTTGAGAACAGCAAAGTTCACAAGATTTAGTATTTCTAAAACAAACAAAAAAATTTTCCTAGCTTCCTTATATATTTTTCTCCAGTGTAGACATCCTTTAAATCTACCATTTCAGAGCCTGGATAGTCCAATTCAGTTGTACCTTACTAAATTCAGTCTAAGGAAACAACTCAAAGAGGATGGCAGCAAACCTTACTGTTAATATCAATACCCTAAAAAAGTCAGCAAAAAAGACTGATCCAAACAAAACATGATCACAACAATTACTCTAATTCACAGACTATTGGTCTTCAAAAATTCAGTTCGTAAGTAGAAAGGAGATACGTTACCTTTACCTGACATATTTAGTGTTCAGGTGTTTATGGAGTATGTCCTGTAACATTACTCGTCACTTTTGCAACTACAAGCAAACCCCCCGTTATCCGACCCCCAGTTAACCAACATTCTGCTTTATCCGACATTGCCTAAGGCAGTGTTCGATGAAACAGAATGTTTGATAACTGGGGGTTGGATAATCTCCCCCAGCAAACCACAGCTGGCAGCACACCTTGACCAGCCAGCACAGGGGCCAGTAGTGGCTCCCTGCCTGAGTCAGGGGTGGCAGTGGGGCAGCTGGCAGCCCGCTGGGGCTCTGCGCCCTGGAGCCGGCAGCTGTCCAACCAGGAAGTCAGCTCCAGGGAACCAGCCAAGGGCAGCCAGCAGCCTGCCCCAAGCCCGGTGGCAGCTCCCCACCATGGGCCCACCAGCAGCTAACCATCAGGGAGGTGGATCCAGGAACCTGGCCCAGGGGAACTGGGGACCTACACCACAGGGCTGGCAGTGGCTCAGGACTAGCGGGGGCTCTGCACCCCGGGGCCAGAGGGGGCTGCCTGCCTAGAAATTCATGCCCCGGCCACTAGGGCTCTTTTTCCTAAGGGCTGGCTGTGGCTCTGGCCTGGGAGCAGCTGGGTTTCAGCTCCTTAGGACCAGTGGAGGCTATCCACCTGGGGAGCTAGCCCCGGGGAGCTGCTCTGCAGCCGTAGGCATCCCACAACCTGCCACAAGGAGCCAACCGCCATCGTTTCAAAAGGGGGTCCAGGCAGCCCCCATATCTGGCCTCACCCTCCAGTACTCCCCCATCCACCCCTGCTTATCTGACATTTTCAGGTAGCCAACCATCGGTCAGTCCTGATTTAGTTGGATAATCGGGGTTTTACTGTAATTTCAAAAATATGCAGCACCCACAGGGGAATAAAATCTCTCAGGCTATGTCTCCACTATAGCGACCTGTCAGCAGAAGTTACTGTCAGAAGAGATGTTCCGGCAAAACTTCTGTCAAATAGATCATGTCCACACACAAAAGCGGATTGAAAGAGCAATCCACTCTGCTGACAGAGTGATCAGACTGCCCTGTTGCTCTCTCAACAGAAGAGTCAACTGAAAGATAAGCAAAGATGGCTGCCTGGTGAACTGGAAGCCCTGTCTGTCAAGAGAGGACCCCGGAGTATCCACACAGCTTTTCTGTCAACTGACACTGTTGACAAAGGTATTATTCCACAACACGGAGAGGCAGAATGCTATCAGCAGAAGTGCTGAGTTTTGTCAACAGGCTGTTGACAAAACGCATTGTGCGTGTAGAGTCTCCACGAGTTTTGTTGACAAAAGCCGGGTTTTGCCAACTAAACTGTCAGTGTAGACATAGCCTCATTTAACACTATCTTTGAACTTGGAATTCGGAAATTACAGAAATCACAGTATGATGCACACTAGTGTTTCTTAAACTGTGTTCTGTCAACCACTTGTAGATGTGCCATGAGCATTTGGAAAAACAAACTGATGGCATATATTTTCTGTTATTAAAACCACGTTACTTCTTCATTGCTATGATGCCCGATTAACTTACTTCATTTCATTTTTGCTGTATATGTTGTTGTTTGTTGGTTTGCTTGTTTTCTTTTAAAGAAAATTTTCATAGGTTTTTCATATAAAAACACAGTAATATTAGGTGTTCCATGGTCTCAAAAAGTTTAAGAAACACTGATACACACTGTCCTCCATGTCACACAAGAATGCAGACAAGTTACCTGTTTTTTGGGTGAAGATGGTTTTGGTTTTCCTGTTTCCTGTACTGGCAATGCAGGACGACTGGACTTATGAAGTTCAACCAAATCTTGCATGATTGAATTCAAAGCTTGCTGCTCAATAGAATTCAAAGCTTGTTGATCATCTATTTGGGAATTAAAAACATCAAAAAAGGACATTTAAAAGTTCAAATAATTGGCATTTAAAAATTGACTAGGAAAGTAAACATGTTTCCTAAACTCTTAAAGAGTATACATATCACCACATTTAGCTTAATAAAACAATGCTTCATTCAATTCGTTTTGAGGAAGTATCATCATAAACAATACTTTCATACGAAGTTAATGGTTATCTTAAGTGCTTAACTTAAATTTTTTTCCAAAAAATTATAACTAGCTTCCCATAAAACTAGCACTGACAGTACAATTCACCTGGACAACTGCACGACTGCAGACTGTGTAACTAAGAAAAAGGTTCCAGAGGCTGCTTTATGTAGAACTTTTAGAAAAATGTGAGGAAGAGAGACCTTCCATTTGCCAAGATGCACTATTAAGGCAATACTTTTAGTAGCACAGAAAGACCGAAGTTTAGACTTTATTCTGGGTATCTTTTCTTCATGGAACTCTAATTAGAAGGGATTCTTGCTACTGAACCCTTGCTAACTGATCCTGAAGTAGTTTTTACAGTAGGTTCACTCTTCTAGCACTGCAACATTCTTGGGCAAAGCAGGCCAACTGAGAGTTCAAATACAAAATGGGTAACCTCAATACTTTGAATGAGGGGACAGTTAGAAGTGATCAAAGTCAGAATTAGTTCTACAGCCACATTTAAGATGAACGAACATTAGAGAATCAAAATATTTGGAGGTTTTGGGGTTGGTTGGAAGATGGATGCTTCATTACCCAACCCCACAGAGCAGTAGCTCTTCTACACACTGGTTTTGGCTCACTCCTGATGTGTCCAAGGATAAATCTACACTTGGAGGTGAAAGGAAAGAAATAATCTCATGTAAAAATATTAAAAACAGTGATAAAATGAAGAACTCCTCTCTGGATTTTCTTGATGCTGAACTAATGATCTAGCTTCAGAACAGATTCTACTACAAAGTTCACATAAATCAGCAGTGAAGAGCTCCCACTAAACTCTGAAGAGCTGCCTAAATGGACTATGGGTGCGCACAGACAGACATGCCTGAGTTCCTAGACAAGGTGGCAGCCGGGGGGAGGGGAATGGCTCTATGTTTCCATAAGGTGTGTGGCCAAGAGCAAAAGGACCCTCAGCACTGCTTGGAGCATGCCATGCCCCACACCCAGACTCCAGAGCCACACAGACTACTGTGCAGAGCTCTGGTGCCAATTTAAAGGACACTGACAACTATTGCAGCAGAAGAGGCACTGGCCGCCAAGAGTCCTGGGCCCTTTTGAACCACTGGGCAACTGCCTCCTTCCTGCACACCCCACCATGCCCATTGGCATCTGTGTATGCACGTGACTTTATATTCCAAGTGATTTAGCTATTTCAAATACAAGGAAAGGCCAGAAGATTGGCAGAAGGGAGAGAACAGTTGTATGTACTAAAGCTTGGTTATTCTTGGAAATTCGTGTTTTATGTGTGAATAAGCCCCTCTTCAGGAGAGGACAAAGTCAGACAATTGTATGAATGACCCCATCAGTCCTTCAAATGCAGAAACAGCTGAGTCTCCAATATTTTAATAGCATACCATTCATTGTAGTCAGTGCTGTGGAAGAACACTATGAAGTTATCAAAGTTAAATATTAATGGATGTATTGGTCCAATGCATAAATGAATGCCAGGTTCAAAGATTCAGTTTTATGGCCCCTGACAAGCATTCTTGTGAAATGCAATTTTGTTATAATGTAAGGAGGAAGCAAGCTAGAATAACTTGATCTTACTTAAAGAGGTTCAGGGTGAAGTCAGATGTCACCCACAAACATGAATGGTGACTCCTGAGCTACAGGATTTGCAACTGATACTCTTCATTTGTGTCATTTATCACCTTTCATCTAGATAAGTTCTCTCTTCTTTAAAATAACTTGTACTGGCATTTACAGCAGCTCAGCATTTCACTGTCACAGCCCTTTAGAGAAGTTGTGGCTTATGCTGAAAAGTAACAAGGGCTGAAAAGAGCAATACGCAAACTTGCATAATGTATAAACACTGTTTAATGTAAATGGTAGAATATAATCCAAATTTTTATTATTTAAAATTATCCAAAAGACCTTTGGCCATGAATGTCTAAAAATTAGTTAGGCAAGGTAGATGAGGCAATATATGTTATTGGACCAATTTCTGTTGGTGGCTGTGATACTCTTTAGAGTCACTGAGCTCTAGATAAATATTTTTTATTACTCATGATCACACTGAATTCAAAAAACAAAACAAGGTAAACTCTTCATTTATTTAAAGACTAGCATGTACCCAGCATTGCTCAGGAAAAATCAACTTATTGTAAATTCTTTATTTAACAATAAAAACACTGGCAAGTTCAAAAATACCATATCGCCTCTATAATACTACAAGACTTGTCATACAATTTCATATAAAAAGTACCATATCAGTGAAGTAACACCACGGCTACGTCTACACATGCCCCAAACTTTGAAATGGCCACGCAAATGAGCTCATGGGAATAAGGGGACTTCGAAGTAGGCGGTGTCCTTTCGAAAAGGAGCCCCGTCTGGACGCGCCGCGCGGCGGCAAGGCGCGTCAATTTCGAAGCACTGCGGCAGCCCGCATGCGGCCATTTCGAAGTTTGGGGCACGTGTAGATACGGCCCACAACTGCACAATTGCAAATGTTGGTCCACAATCAAGATGGTAAAAACATAGCTATCATTAGCCAATAGCAGTAATGAACTATCCCCAAAGTTTATGGGATGAGAGTGATGATTCGATAGATTCAAATCACTTAAATCTAGTTTATAGTCTTTACACTAAAGCAGCTACAACTAGGAAAAAACCTCCATTCCTAAAATTAGAAACATTCTAAATTGTATTTAGAATGAAAGAAATTAATTCACTTCAACTTTTCAGAGAAGCTCCTCTATCTCATTTTGTTAGTAATCACTGACAGATAATACTTCTGCAGTAACCTTTTTCTATTTGCATCACTACAGTTTAACAAGACCATCCCTACACATCACTCCTCCAGAACAATTCAACTACCAGTCTTCCCAAAATGTATCTATTTAAAGAGAGGAATCCAGGTAGACCACACAAAAGAGAGGGTGAGACCAACCATCTCTCCAGAACAGTCCATTTCTTAGACTAGACCAACATATATAGGAAAACACTGACACTTATTGTAATTCTGTACTTCTAATAAACCCATTTCCATTGTTCTCCATACAACCATTAAGGGGACACTGCCAAAATAAACAGGTCAAAAGTCATGGCCTGAAGTGCAGGACCTGCCCCTGCCCCCCACCAAAGGGGGAAATGGACGTGGATGGACTGTGAGCCATGGTTCAACCCAGCCCCCCCAACCCAGGAAAAAGTGCCACCCCCTCCACAAGGGCACCACAGGAGTCCCCGGTAAACCTCCCCATATCTACCAGCCCTGCTCCCTGAGCCCCCCCTACCCTAAATAACTTCACATATCCAATCCTGCAACCTCCACCACTACCCTCAATCCTGCACCCTCCACCCCGTCCTCAGTCCCCCTCCCCAACTGTTTCAGCCTCTGTCCTCCACTCCCTGCTTTCAGTCCTGCACACAACCTCCTGCTCTGTCTCCTCCACCCCCTCATTCACTTCCCTGAGTCCTACTATTTAAATAAATCACGTGTCTCTTTTTTTAAAACACTTCAGTTAAAGACCTGAGCAACACCAGGTACATCTGCTAGTGGTATAATACCATTAACATTTTCCTACTAGGGAAAAAAAATAAGATATCTGCATCTTACTACAGTACTCTCAAACAAGCCAACTGATTCACACTTGCTATTTACTATGATTTATGATGGAGTTTATGATGAGAATCCTGGATCTGGATCAAGAAATTTGAAGCACATCACTATTTGGCATAAAGTTTCCATACTGGATGTGGCCACCTGCAGTTGAAGACATCTCAGTACAGAGTCCTATTTCATAGTATGGCTCTTAAGGAACATTTTAGATGTCCTCGTGCAACGGAAGCCACTTAGGCTCTTCAATGGAACTCACTCTAAGACTGGAGGTCTTCAGAGCCTTCTCAGGTGATGACCAAGGCATCTTAAGACATCTAGCATACCTACTTTTTTGGCTTAGAAGCCTGTGTGCAGAGGGCTTCTTAGAACCTAGTCCTAGGGTTTATTCACTCATCAATATTTTGAACTCCTGGCTTTTCCAAGATCTGAGTGAAAATGTGGGATAGATTTTGCACTTATTAGGGAGGTGGGTATCTCCCAAATATAACAGGAACCAAGTCACTAAGGCTACATCTACACTAGCTGGCTACTTCAAAGTAGCCGGCACAACGTCGGAATAGCACCTGTCGCGTCTACACGCGTCGGGTGCTATTTCAATGTTGAAATCGATGTTAAGCATCGAGACATCGAAATTGCTGTTCCCATCAGAAGATGGGAATAGCGCCCTACTTCGACATTCAACATCGAAGTAGGTGTGTGTAGACGATCCGCGTCCGGCTACTTCCAAATAGCGGAGTCCTCCATGGTGGCAATCAGCTGAGGGGTTGAGATGCTCTGTCCAAACCCTGCGGGGCTCTACGGTCTCTGCACTCAGCGGCTCTTAAAGCTGCAGGGACCCAGAAACCCCGTAGCAGGAAGCTAGCAGCGTGCACGCAGCAGCCCTGCCACGCGGTGTCTCTGCACTTCCAGAGGGACATCATGGCAGCCAGCCAGCCTCACGAGCTCCCCCAGGGTTCCCAGGCCTCCAGCCGGCAGGGTAGGAAGCGGGGCCCCTCCTAGACAGGCCCTGAGCTCTGAGACCTGCTGGGGCTCTGGGGGGAGGAGGAGGTGCTGCACGTCATGGGGAGCAAGCGGCGCAACACTGAGGCATTCGCCCAACTGGCTGAGGGCCTGGGTGCCGGGGGTCACCCCTCCCGCACTCCCGATCATGTCAGGAGCAAGGTCAAGGAGTTGCGGCAGGGTTACACCCAGGCCCGGGACTCGGCCAGCCAGTCTGGGGGTGCCCCCGCCGCTTGCCCCTACTACCGGGAGCTCAGGGCTATCCTGGGCCCCCGGGGCATCTCCTCCCCCCCAGACACCCTTGACACCACGGCCGATGAGCCCCAGCTGGCCTCAGAGACAGGATCAGGCCCAGAGGCCAGCCCTGCCCCCCCACACCTACAGCCGGGACCAGCCACCCCAGCCACGGAGTGGTCCAGTGAGGAGGGGGAGCTGGTGGTGGACGTGCCATCCCGCAGCTCCAGCCAGGTATCTGCCTCATGGGCATCTCTGGAGCCTGGCAGTGCACCATCAGGTACGTACCCCACAGGGCACAGACCCCCTGAGCATGGGGCGGGGGCCCCCCTCATCCCCACAACACCCCAGCCTGACATGGCCCAGGCAATCCACAGCACAGGGATGGTGCCACAGCCACCAGTACCCAGCAGCACCTCCACCCATGGACAGTGCCGTGCCCCACCCCCAGTGGGAGGGGAGGACCACTGGAGGGGGCCACCCACAGGATCACTGCACGCACCAATGGGGGATGGATGGGGCAGGGACACAGGCCCTTGCGGGGATGGGGGTGGGCCACAGGTCAAGGCTGGGTACTCATGGTCTCCCTTTCCCCTTATTTCTGCAGCCGCACCATCCGTCATCCGCGACAGCCCTCCCAGACCACCAGCTGTCGGGGACACCGCCTGCCCCAGTCCGGGTCCACTCCTGGGGACGATACCACCGCACCACCACCTCCGACCCGGAGGTGGCTGCTGCCCTCCGGCACCAAGCGGACCTCACGGAGCAGAGGCTCCAATTCGAGGACCGGGAGGCCACCTGGCGCTGGGAGGCCTGGCGTGAATTCATGGCCACCTTTAACCGGGTGGCCGATACCCTTGAGGAGCTGGTGGCCTGTCTGCCTCCCCCCGATGTCCTCCGTCCTACGCTCCCCCACCACCCCGCCCGCTGTCATCCTGCCCGCTGCCCCATCCACCAGCTCCTCAGAACAGGAGCCACCCGGGGCCATGGACCCACCTCGGCCATACCTCCCCATGCTCCCAGCCCCCAGCCAGCCTTGCCGGTGACCCCGGCTGAGAGGGGGACCGGCCAGTCGGACACGGTGGGGGTCACGCCCTTCCACCCCCACCCTTATTTCAAATAGGGGGCTTGCGTGTGTGGATGCTCCGCATTTCCTTCCAGGGCGGCTCTTTTCGATGTTCCCTGGCGCTACTTCGACGTTGAACGTCGATGTTTGCCAGCCCTGGAGGACGTGTAGACAATAATCGTCGAAGTAGCCTATTTCGAAGTTCTTACTTCGAAATAGGCTACTTCGACGTTGTGTCCAAGTGTAGACCAACCTAATTGTAGACATAGCCTAATTGAGGTAACATGCTCACAGAAGAAAGGCTTACAGCAGGGGTCAGCAACCTTGCCAAGATGGAGTGCCGAAATTGACCTCTATGTACAGTCCTAGTGCCGGTGATACTACTTAAAGTCACTAACAGTCCTTCTTACAACAGCTTCATTAATAAATAAAGATGCAGCCCTTTACCATTTAGGTGGTGATTGGTAGCACTGGCCGGTCTTTGTTAATCCACAGGTGGCATGGATTTAACCAAGTTCCTGGCTGCATGGGGAAGGTGGTGAGGGGCTCAGCTCCCACCTCATGTGCCAATGCAAACTGACTTTCATGCCCACTCTTGGCACCCATGCTGGGGGTTGCTGACCCCTGCCTTACAGCTTGGGGATCCTGTCTATTCCAAAACAGAGGCTCAGAACCAACCCTCAACCAGAGAAAATGAACAAAAGGGGAACAACAAACTAAAATTATACTAGAAATTAAGTGAGTAAAGTGGACATGGTCAATATTCTGCCTGTTGCTGGGGGTAGCCGAGAAGGAACTGATGGCAGTTTACCTGTTCAGCCCTGTAAATCCTTAGTATGTGGCACAAAGATAACTATGTTGCTTGCATGGGCCAAATAGGCACTGCTCCCAAAAAACTCCTATCAAAAGCACATGGATGCGCACACAGTTCTGAAGCAGAGCACCCGTGGAGTCACTAGTCAAAGAAGAATGCTGACTGTGATGGGGTACCCCCCCCAACAAGCCTGAAAGAGCAAATTAGACCAATTAATTTTAGGCTGCACTGGAGGAAACATAGGGAATGCTAGGGCCTAACTGCAGATGAAGTCCAGCGGGCCCAGGGAGGGGAGAAGCAGACCCACCTTCACACCTCCAGAACTCTCCCACAGCTGCAGCAAGCTCTATGGTAGCTGCCTTAAGAGGTCAGCTCCTCAGGCAATGCCGAAGTGAAGATCGTAATCCCATAAACGCACACCATCAGTTTTGTAAGCACTACCATCACTTCAGCCCCCTTTTAGGTCAGCAACTCATGGTTCTAACACCATAAGATTTCCAGGTGCATTTCCAGGTGCACCATAAGATTTCCATCTGTAAACATGAAACTGAACAATTTAAGAATTTTCTGGCAATGAAATTGATCAAACTGGCCTGTGAATTTGATAAGGGCCCTATTTAAAATGAAGACACATGTTATACTACTGTACTTGATAAAAATAAAAACAACAACAAAAAATAACAAACCATGTTAATTACATAAGTGGCCTGGATCTTTCCACAAGGAAAGAAGTCAAGGTAACAGTTTAATTGGATTCCACTTATAACTATCTTACCCATTACGGCAGCCAGCCTGAAAACCCGAACTTCAGGGGAATTGTCCCGTTAGCATTCTTCTATTTTCTAAAGAGAAAAACAAATGAAAACACAGTGAAAAGTTAGAGTAAAGCCTTTACGCTTTAAGAAACGTACATGTGAAATAACTATTTTTACTAACTCCTAGATTTCTTGAGGGTTTTAAACCACATGTCTGAAACTCTGGAAGCTTTATTCTAGAAGTTGTAACCTTATGTATCATCATCAACAACTACAATCTCAAGACCTAATTGGGAATCTTCATTTCAGTTATTACTACCTCAACATATGGATATGAAAGGTGAAAAATCCACTATAACAGTGGTCCCCAAACCACTCCTGTTATACCCCTCTTACCCTGTCCACAATGACAGGTGGGAACAAGTCTGTGACTCTGGGGGAGGAGCCACAGACAGAAAGGGGACTAAGGCTAGGGCCACAGGTGGAGATGGGAACAGGCCAAAGTTTAGAAGAGAAGCCACCCCCAAGGATCAAGAATGGGTATGGAAAAAGAGCCACTGCTGGAAATGGAACATGGGAACAGCAAGGGACTGTGTGGCACTTCCTCCCCACCCTTTGAGAGGGCTGGACAAGGCCCTGTCACACACCCCTGAATGTTCTTCTATGCCCCCAAAGGTTGGAGACCACTGCACTAGAAGTACAGACAGCTGTATAAATGCCTTAGGAAAATAGTTGTTAAATGGAGTGAATTTACAACAAATGCCAAGATTTGGCAGAAGGTTCAGCAACTCATTCAGCTGGGACTTTGAAAGATCTTTTATATAAGGAACTTCAATTGTCGGCCTCCTTGATCACTCCCAGAAAAGTGAACAATTATATATAATATTTAATATAATATATATTACACACACACACACAAATTATAATCAAAACCTTAGATGCAAAAAAAGGCAGGAAATTCAGATTTATGGTTCACCTTAAATTTGGACCCACTACACAAATACAGTATTTTCAGAACCCATTTCTTAGCTTGTGCAAATGTGCTAACTTGCACAGATATGCAGCTATACAGAAATGTTAAAAGTCAGTCATACTAAAATAAATATTTATATTTACACAATTTCTTTTAAAAAATTACAATATAGACTCAACCTATAACAAAAATGCAAATGATCAGTTAAACACATCAAGTCAAAGCACTGAGACAAGTCAACTCTGATGGTGCTTGTACTCGTAAGCCAATTCACAGCCAAACCGTAATCCTTGTTACCTGGGAAGAGGCAATCCTAAAAACATAGAAACAAAGAGGAAGCTGTGCTAGTCTATACACTATCAAAACAAAAAGCAGTCAAGTAACACTTTAAAGACTAGCAAAATGGTTTATTAGGTGAGCTTTCGTGGGACAGACCCACTTCTTCACACTTCTTCTTCTTGGTCTGAAGAAGTGGGTCTGTCCCACGAAAGCTCACCTAATAAACCATTTTGCTAGTCTTTAAAATGCTACTTGACTGCTTTGTGTTCTAAAAACATAGAGGACTACTTTTAACTCTCAATAGCTGGAAAAGTTCCAGATCAACTGTTTATAGATACTATACATTCAAAATCACCCAGTCACCTCACAACATAGAAAAAGCCAAGTTAAGGTAATAGTAACAAATTAAACAATGCATAAAAAGTTGAAGTAAAGTATGCAGCTTCTGTTTAAAGGTATAATTATCACCACATCTTAGACCACACAAGGATCATGAAGGAAAAAAAATAATAAAAAAGGACACTTCCTAATAGATCTGCCAAAGTGAGTACCATCTTATACAATATAGGCAAGAAGTGCCTTTTTGAGTAGTGTTTATATACTATCACGTACTTAGGTGCTACAGTAACACAAAGTAACAGACCTCAATACTACAACGGAATTGGAAATCAAACATTCTTCAATATGTGGCCTCTCCCATTGATTGCAATGGCATCCATTGCACATGCACAGTGGTTAAAAGTTACAGGACCAAATGCACAAAGACAACTAACCACTCATTTTTCATTTTAATTTATGAAAACATGACACAAAATTGTATTTTTAAATGAAAAGTACAAGTTGTTTTAAGAAGAAATTTCTACACTAACTGAAAATAGCTTGCTCTCATATAACTACCTACTTCTAAATCACTCAGCTTGATGGGAATCAGAGTTCAAATGACAAGAAGAGACAAACAGAAGGACTGTGGATTTTAGGCAATGGGAAAAAAACAATCACTCTAGGGTTCTTTTCTCCCTACTAGCAAATGAGTATGATCACTGCAGAGTGGTGTTAGAGTTCTGAAAAGAACAGCCCCTTGAGCCCTTCTGCTAGGGCAAGAATCACAAAGGCACAGACTCTAGAACAGGGCTGGTGAACTATTTTTCGTATGGGGTGGGTCACTGACCAACAGGAAAAAAATCAGACAGGGACCACATAAAAGTAGGATGCAAAAAATAAACAAAACCACCTCACCACCCAGGCCCTTGAGTGAGAAAAAAAATCCTCACTGATGTGGCCCCAACTGTGAAGCAAGGAGGGGGGGGGGGCGCGGAGACTCTCCCCCTACTGTCCTCAAGCTCAGCCCCAGGTTGGGTGGGGGAATACCAAGGTTCAGGGCTTACCCCCAGGCCAGATTAACTCTTTTGTAGCCCCCCTCCCCCAACCGCAGGTTCTGAATCAATGGCAAAAATGAGGGGCTCACTATGTGGGAGAAGGCTACTGGGGAGTGCTATGGGGTTGGGAGTGCAGGGTCTGGGCAGCTGACAGAGTGGGCTGGGTGTGAGGTAAAATGCATGAATGTCCTGGGGGTGGAGTACTACCCCGCTCCCAACTGTCTGCTCACCCTGCTGTGGTGGGGGGAGACTGAGCAGGAACCCTAAGCCTTGTGGGCCAGGTCAAGGCAAGCCACAGGCTATCCTGAGGGCTGTAGGGGCTACAGATTCCCCACCACTGCAACACCTGCCGTCTACACTGCAAAATACTTGTAGCAGTTGGTGAGCTGTGCTAACTCAAGCCCTAGACTGTACTATCTGACAGGTTTGTCAAGTTAAATTAAAAGTACAAGTTGAACCTCTCAGGGGGTGGGCCAAGCAAGGGGCTGCTAAACCCAGGATTGTGAGTTCAATCCTTGAGGAGGCCATTTAAGTGTATGGGGCAAATAGACTTTAAAAAACAAAATCTGTCAGGGATGGTGCTTGGTCCTGCCAAGAGGACAGGAGACTGGACTCAACCTCCCGAGGTCCTTTCCAGCTCTATGAGATGTGTATCTCCATATATTCTATTCTCTCAAGTCCAGCACCCTCTGGACCTGACCAGTGCCTAACGAGAGAATTTGCTGTTGTCTAGCAACATTACCAATGCTTCCACAGTGTACTAGGCAAACATTTAGGTGTAAATTGCAGCTAAATAACAGCACAGAATACTGAAGAGCTAGGACTGGTGGCTGTAAGCAAGCTTTAAGGAGCCATGAGAAACTTAGCTACACAACAACGATAAGTGGTCATCCAGCTAACTAAAATCATGACTGATTACAGACATGGCCAGACAAGAGTGTGCTGACTGGAGAGGTTCAACCTATACTACCTTATAAAACTTGAGAGTATGTGAGAGAATGTCCATACATAATTTCCTTTCATTCTTTCGAATATTTTCTCTCTCCCTTTTAGGGATGCTAGAGTCCCCATACAGTTTACATGACAACTTTTTAAATGTTCAGTTGCTGGAGATATACAATTTTGTCTGCTTCATCACAGATAATAAATGGAATGACACAAACACTAGGCCAGCCTCTTTCCATAGGATCTCATGCAGCCAACACAACAGCCAAGGGGCAAACTCACAGAATTCAAGGCCAGAAGAAGCCATTGTGAGCTATGACAGGTCATAGAACATCCCTAAAATCATTTCTAGAGCAGATCTATTAATGTTTCACATAGATTTAAAAACTGTCAGTGATGGAAAAATCCATCGCAATACGTGGTAAGCTATTCCAGTGGTTAAATACGCTCACTGTTAAAAATGTAGGCCTTATTTTAATTTGTATGGATTCAACTTCCAGCCAATGGCTCGTGTTATAGTTTTCTAGATATAAAAGCCTATTATTAAGTATTTGTTGGCAATGCCGATATTTACATACTGCAATCCATCAAGATGACCTCTTGAGGTTCCTTTCATTTCTATGAAGTCATCCCTTAACTTCCTCTTTGTTAAACTAAGTAAACAGACCTCTTTGGATCTATCACTAGAGGGCATGTTTTTTAATTCTTTAATCACTGTCATGGCTTGTCTCTAAGCCCAGTTCATTCACATCCTGCTTGAACTGTGAACAACAAATCAGGACACAGTACTCCAGAAACAGTCAAACCAATGACATATTAGGAAGATGAACTCTCTAATCCTAACCCAAGACTCCCCTGTGAATGCGTCCAAAGATCACAATAAGCCTTTTGCTATCACCACCACCCTCAGCGATCCCATTCAGCTACTTCCCTCATCGTGACCCCCAACTCTTTTTCAGAATAATTCATTCCCACAATAAAGTTACTTAATAAGTATGGCCTACGCTGGGTCAGAGATTTATATAGTTGTATTTGACCATATAAAAATGCATAAAAAAATTATTCCTTGCATGTGGCTAGCCTGCCAGATCACACTGCATCTGAGACCTGTCCTCCACATTATTTAAAAGTCACCCATTTGTGTGCTACAAACTTTATCATATATTTTATGTTTTCTTCCAGGTCATTAAAATATTACACAAGAACTGATCTGTGTGTGATTCTACTGGAGATACGATTTTCCCATTTTTGAGACCAATCTGTAAGCAAGCTTTTAATTCATTTAATTTGTTCCATGTTAATTTTATATCATTCTACTTCTTAAAGTTATTCAATACCAAGTCAAATATCTTATATAAGTCTATTATGCTAACACTGTTACCTTCATCAACCACACCTGGTACCTTATTTTTTTAATGACATTACAAGTTAGACAGGATATCTTTTCTGTAAATCCATGTTGATATGCATCAACTGTATTATTTAGTTTTAATTTTTTATTAAGTCCCATATCACCCTGTCCATCGTCTGACTGGAATTTACATCAGACAAAGATACGTAACATTAGTCTTGTTAACAGTCTTCTGGAACTCATCAATTGTCCGATACCTAGCATCTTATTTATATTCACTATATACCATCTACTTCCTCTTGTTATGTTATATTCATATAGCTAGATCTAGTCATCTTGTCACCTTCACTTGCCTTCTAAACTAGTTGTTTGCCTCTTGACTGTGGCTTTTTGAGCATCTAGTAATGTATTCTTAAACAATTCTCAATCACATTTTTCTGATTAAGCGCTCCATCTCAGCTGACTTGGCTCATGACTGATTTCAGCTTTGTGAAACTGACCCTTCTAAAGTACCAAGTTCATATCTTACTGGTCTGGAGTTCATTTCATTTCCACACTATAAATGTGATCAAGTATGACAACATATGAATGCTAACATTTGTGACAGAGTTGAAAATGTTTTCATTTACTCTTTATGTTATTTGTACTTGATAAAATTACAAATTCAATCTAATTCCAACATTGTTCTTGGCCTGATTTACAAGCAAGGTCACTATGTTTGTGCTCAAATACTGCCAGACTTCAGAACACTTTTACAGAAAGGAATTCTTATTGCATATCCAAGTATGACATGGATTTAGTTTCCTGTGTCCATCATTGTCTACAAAACAGACGTTTCCCATTTTCTGCTGATGGGCAACATATTTTATTCTTAGTTTGGATTTTTGCTTTCATGATTTCGGCTGCATCTGAAAGCTAGTCAACAACATGCTGGTCTCATATTACAGAGCCTTCAAAGTAATAGCAGGTTTAAAACCAAGGAACCTCCCTCCCCACTTTCTGCCTCCCTCCCTCCTCCACAATGCAGTGTCAACCTGTGCAATGCCTTGCCGGAGGATGTTGTGAAGACAGACTATAACAGGGTTCAAAAAAACTGGTAAATTCATGGAGGACCACACAAAAATTATGGTATTTGGAGCTAAGGAAATAGTACGGACTATCAGTGTAGATGGGACTGAACTACAGAATGTAGAGTTCACATATCTGGGGAGCACCATAACATATGATTTAGACTGTGAGAAGGAAATAGTGACTAGAATAGTGAAAGCAAGAGCGAGTTTGAAGGCAATGGATAAGATCTGGAAAAGCAAAACGATTAGCTTAGGAACAAAGCTGAGTGTCTTGAAAACGTGTATTCAACAGCATGTTGTATGGATGCGAGACATGACTGACAATGAAGGATTCGAAAAGAAGGATATTGGCATTTGATAGGAGTTGTTATATAGAAATATCCTGAGCACAGAAGGGATGCTGAAGGTCGCCAGTGAAGAATTATATGGGAAGATACAGCCAAAAGAAAACCTGCTGAAGATGTAGAATAGTAACAAAGAGGAAGCCGTGCTAGTCTATACACTATCAAAACAAAAAGCAGTCAAGTCTGCTGAAGATGGTTATACAATGGCAGTTACAGCTATTCAGGCACGTTTGCAGAATGAATGATGAACGCAAAAAAATCAAGACCCTGTTATTCGGCATAATGGACAGTTTGAATAGGAGAGGCAGGCCCCACAGAGACTGGGTAGATGACATAGTAGATTGGTGTGGAGCTAGTCTACAGAAAGTAAGACAATCTGCACTGGACAGGGAAAGATGGAAGGAAATAGTGAGAGAGGCATAAGACACCAACGTGTGCTGAGCCCCTGGCTGTTGATGATGATGATGATGATGATGACGACGACGACTCTCCTCTGCCCCCTACTCCTCCACAACGCAGAGTCAATCTGTGCAATGCCTTGCCAGAGGATGTTATGAAGAGACTATAAACAGGGTTGGGGGAAAAAAAAAAACTAGATAAGTTCATGGGGGACATGTTCATCAATAGCTATTCACCAATATGTGCAGGGACAGTGTCACTAGCCTCTGGGCATGGACAACAGCAAATTCAACACTTGATTACCTGTTCTGTTCATTCCCCCCCGGGGACCTGGCATTGGCCAGTCAGAAAAAGGGATACTAAGCAAAAGGGACTGTTGATCCAACCCTGTAAGTCCATTCTTATGTTCTCATAAATATTTAATAGATTTACCTTTATCTTCACTAAAATCTTGTTTGATCACTTTGCTAAGATCCCCACCCATAAGAAGGTTTTTCTGTTTGTTTGCCCTTTGTTATTCTGCTTTTATTCTGTTTGGGCTTTTTTGTTTGTTTTTCTGACATTGCTGTTTTTTTTTCTTTTTTTTTAAAAAGCATTCTAACAATCTTGGGAAAGATGCTGAAACTTTCACTGGGTGGCACTTTTGCTAGCTCTAACTCAATCTCATGGCTGAAAGGTCAACCCATTTTTTGTGGTTTGGTAAACACGATATAATGAAAGCTCAACATATCTGTTATAGAAGCTTCAATGGATTAATTTTATTAATTCAAGAAGCTATAGCTAATGGCTTTTTAAAAACAAGCATCCTAACATTTTTTGTAAGATACTCCCAAAGTGTAAGTAAATACAGGATATTTCTGCTATTTAAATTACAGAACAACTCAGATGCACATCAGGACTGAGATCTAATTATACTATACTGTCTGAACAAAAAGTGAATACACTTCAACAGTTGTTTCTAGTTTTAGAAGCATTACTGATTGCAGCATATTCCCCATTTTTAAAACAAGAAAGCCCTAAAAGTGGCAGCATCTCTAAAATCAGAATTCTTTTATTTATTGAAAGGCAATTCCTGCCTCCCAAAGAGCTTAACATTTATAAATATTAATTTATTAATAAGAGTTAGAGTTGTTGATTAATCAAAATTAAAATATCTTGATTTAAATAATGAATCATGATTAATCACTGTTTAAATCATCCTGCTAAACAACAGAAAACCAAATGAAATGCCTTCAATATTCTGGATGTTTTTCCACATTTTAAATTATCACACAAGCTAACTTATACAGGTACTCAGTTTTTTGTTACAAATATGTGAACTGTAACTGATTAAAAAAAAAGTATTTCAATTTACCTCAT
The DNA here is from genome assembly GCF_033958435.1 of Carettochelys insculpta. Taxonomy (NCBI): domain Eukaryota; kingdom Metazoa; phylum Chordata; order Testudines; family Carettochelyidae; genus Carettochelys; species Carettochelys insculpta. The sequence goes on from NC_134144.1 coordinate 71,318,828, forward strand.
ACAAGTGTTGTAATGTGATCTTTTTATCATGAAAGTGCAAATTAGAAATAGAGTGTTACATGAATGCATTCCAAAACAAAACAATGTAAAATTTTAAGGACTCAAGGCCACACAGTCCTACTACTTGTCCTCGCAGACAAATCTGCTAAGACTTCCAGGAGATAGTACTGCTAGCTTCTTATTCACAATGTCACCTGAAAGTGTGAATGTCATTCCCATGGCACTTCTGTAGCATGCATTCGAAGGTATTTGCCTGCCAGATACGCTAAACATTTGTATGCCCTGTGCGTGTGTTTTGGCCACCATTGCAGAGGACATGGTCCCATTTTAAAATGATGCCCATTTGAAAAACAAAAAAAAATTGCATTAATTCAATTTGTAACTCAACGTGTTGGGAGAGAACTATATGTCTCCGATTCTGTTTTTCACCCGCATTCTGCTATATATTTCACATTATAGCAGTCTGGGAGGATCAGCCAGCACATGTTTGTTTTAAGAATACTTTAACCGCAGATTTGACAAAGGCAACCAAAGCACCAACGTGAGATTTCTAAAGATAGCAACAGCACTTGAAACAAGGTTTAAAAATCTGAAACATGTACCAGAAATCTGAGGGACCAGGTATGGAACATGCTTTCAGAAGTCTTAAAAAAAAGAGTACTGATGCAGAAACTACAGAACCTGAACCACCAAAAAAAAAGGAGAAAAAATAAAATAAACCTTCTGCTGGAGGCACCTAACTCAGATGATGAAAATTAATTGGAGTTGGTCTGCATTTATTTAGTATTATTCCAATTTTACATGAGGAACTGAGCCAAAGAGATGCTCAATTTGAGAAGCCTGTGGAAGGCCTGATTTTTCATATTATCAGCTCTTTTCAGGTTCAGAGCATAGCTCCTACTGACAGTTGAGTGCGCTAACCTAAGTGTCTCAAGTTCCCAAAACTCATTCTGAGAAACACTTATATCTCAGCCAAAGCTTTCAAAAAAAAATTTCAGCTCGAGGCAAACTCTTGGCAATGGAAATTTCAGCCTCAAGGGTTAAAGTTCGGCAAAGATAAAGGTACTGCAAAATTTGGGAAGCACTGAGCAACTTTTACTATTGGCATCACTACTAGCATCCTCAATAATATAGGCATGAATGAATTTCCTGGCCTTCACACATACATTAAGTTATGTTTATCCTAGACACATCGTCACAGAACATTCTACCACTTAACTGAATGAGGCCTACATGAGAAAAGACTCCTCCAGGTATATGTTTTGGAGAGCATTAGCCTTTTGCGTGGGACTTGATATTTTTAGAGGGGAAGTTGTATTAGCCTGTAGCTTCACAGACAAGCAGTCCTGTGGCACTTTAAAGACTAACTAACATGTTAGGTCATGAACTTTTGTGCATAAGACCCCCTTCTTCAGATTATTGCAGTATACAACTAGAATCCAGGGCTTATATAGCCAGGGGAGAGGAAAGAGGAAAAACAAAGGTTCTGTTAATAGTGGGACCAATAGATGAAGCAAATTAAGTCCTATTTGTCTACTCCAATATTCTGAAAAAGGGGGTCTCTTACTCACAAAAAGCTCATAACCTAATAAATCTGTCAGTCCTTAAGGTGCTAAAGGACTGCTTGTTATTGATATTTTTAGTCAGCTTGTTCTGGAATTGCAGGGGTAGATGCTGGCACAGCAGACAAGTCTTTTGCAGGTCTAAGAATGTCTTTGTCAGCAGGAGGGGCGATTCTATTTTGCGTAGATGGTTGAAAAATGTGTCTTCTTCTAAACCACCTCCAGAGGAATCTCAATCATAATCATCCTCTGAGAGCTCTTGGAAACTCTTAAAACCCTTTATGGCCACTGGTACTAATGACAAAATAGTCTTACGTGGAGATGTAGATGAAAAATATTTTTATGGAGATGATTCTGCCTGTTGTGCCTCTTCTTCCTCTTTGCTCAAATGTAACATTTCCAAGAAACATATCTTGAACATAAGAGGCTAGATCAGGGGTCAGCAACCTTTGAGCCAGAGTGCCAAAATTTGCCCTTTTGACCTCTACATACGGTCCAAGAGCCAGTGATACTTTTTAAAGTCACTAATTGTCCTGCTTACAACTACTTCACTAATAAAGCTGCAGAGCTTTACTGTTTAGGTGATAATTGATAGCATTAGCTGGCCTTTTGTTAATCCACAGACAGCCGGGCTTTGAGCAAGTTCCCAGCTGAATGTGATAGAGAGATGGGGCTGAGCTCCCGCTTTGCATGCTGATGAAGCCACTCCTAACAACCGTGCTGGAGGGTGGGGGTTGGTGTCCCCTGGGCTAGATATTTGAAAATCAGACAGATTTATCACCGTATGTTGAGGGAGAAGCAGACAGATCACCTAATGTTCTTGAATACATAAAATAAAGGTGGAGGTATCCAGAGAGCAAAGGGAGTTTCTCATATGAGATTGCTAAATAGTGTAGTTCAAAACAAACCTTTATTAAGCTGTCCACTACTCCTGAGTGGCACTTGTGTAAGTAATCGCTATTCTGATGAGGGGACTATATGAGAAGCAGCAAATGAGGTGAAAAGAAAACTTAAAGAAGCCATCCTCAGGAACATTATAATTTATTTAGTTAAAGAATCAGGTTATTTACAGTCAGACTGGGGATGCAAAATTCCCTTTACCTGGTTAACTGGTTAAACGGTAGATTTAACCAGTTAACCAATTAAATGAAGGGGTGGATGCTCCAGTCCAGCTGGGCTGGAGAGGCCTCCCCAACCACTACCCACAGCATGGCTGGGCTGCTCCAACTGTGCTGGAGCACCCCTGCCTGTTGCAGCCCCATGACGGTGAAGCAAACCCCTACCCACAGTGGGCAGGGGGCTGTTCCAGCCCCTAACAGGAGACCTAAGCTTACCCGTTAACAAGTTAATCATTGACATTCCTAATACGGCCACAACCACCACCAGGATCCTGGGTTAATCCTTCAGGGGAGATTTAGATGTGCACTATATTGAAGACTCGTCCAACAGCTGGGAGAGTCTATCTGTACTTCTGATCTCTTCTGAGTGGGTAAAAGGGTTGAGTCCTACCACAGCACTTTTAGCACCAAAGAACATGCTGCCAGTTTAGACAGCAGCGGTGCAATAAGCATCGCTATTTTCACAATTGGAACCAAATGCAAACTGGTGCCATATGGAGACTGGAAGTGGATCACTCAGCATCAAAGACAATTGTTAACCTGGTCCCTTGAATCAGTGCCAGAGCTTGCTGTTTCAGTGTTCCATATGGCACCAAATGGAACAATGCCCCTTAGCTAGTCTCTTGCTGACTGCTTGTGTGTGCCAAGAGATGACCCATGCAATGATTCTTTTCTCCATGGGCAGCTAGCATGTCTGACTACTCCAACAGTGTTTGATGCTGAGTTTTAAATACAAGTCTGAGGTCTTTATAATGCTCTGGCATGCCATAGTCACTGTTCTCATTGATGGAGAGCTGAAAGTCTGATTGACCTGGAAAGGGCTCCAAACTCCTGCCCCTGAGGCACCCCTCAGTCTGATACTAGTCTTACAAATTTCACCATGAGAAATAATGGCAGTCTTAACTCTCTTTTGCTTTCTATAGCTTTTTTAAATAAGATTTACAAGTTGCACACAGAGGTGATACAGCTCTCACGTAAACAAAGGCATGAGCCATGCCCATCATTTAGGCCAATTATCTCTCCTCTAGATGGACGAGACTTAAATCCCAGCTGACCAAGACTCAGTCATAATGGCCAAATATCAAAAAAGAGCAACTAACTCACTAAAACTAAATCTAGATATAATTATCTTTTTCAACTGGCTACGTGAAGCACTAAGTGTCTACAGTAACTATAATAAAAATATCAGCACTATAACTGTATCAGAAGGAACACTGTTGATCGAGCTCTCTATTAAGGGGTAGCCAAAACTAACTGAGTGGCAGCGGGGGTCATTCTGCCTTTTTTGATTTTAGGACAGGAAACAAAGGTGTTTAGGGTGCACGTACAAGATGTAATGCGCTCTACTCTGGAAAACTTTCAGGTTTTCCTGGTGCAGAAGGCACATGTGGACTATGAATGGGATCCATCCACCCACCCACCCACCCTTGGAGAAATTGTCATTCTTTAAACAAGGCAGGAGCATAACATTTAACACAAAATTAAATGGTTTGGTTAGTTAATGCTATGTCACAGTGAGCAGCACAGGGCCATTCTGAATCATCTAGAACCACTGATCAATGCAGCGCTGCTATCATTTCTAACAGCAAGCTAGCTTCACTTAGGTGAAAAAGAAGAGTGTACAAGTCCTTTCCAAGAGAAAGACCCTTGCACTACCTCCTTAGATGCAACAGCTGGTAACAGGATCATTGCATGCCATGGCAAATTCTACAAGGGAAGTCAGGGCAGCATGGGGTGCCAGAGGTGTGGTGAACCAGGTCAATATGCTGAACACACCTTGACATTCACTAGCTCATGTCTCTCATTACAGTTAGCAGAAAAAGCTCAGTGGTTTCTATGGCAGAGGATGTGGCACCACTCTATAACAGCAGGGCAGATGTAGGCAAAGCAGTTAGCCGCTACAACAGAGGGCACATAGAATACTTCCATATTGGCAGCCACAGAATGCACATTAATCCCTGAGTGTTGTCCTGTGAATGCAGGTGGTTCTCAACCTTTGTCCACAGACCCCTGGGGACTTGCATAGAGACTCAGGATTCCAAAAGGGTCCAAACCTCCATTTGAAATTTCTTAGGGTCTACAAATGAAAAAAGTTCGAGAAATACCTCATCAGAGCACACGTAAACAGAGTGCTGATGGGCCAATGAAAGCTCTCACTGCTGGGAACAACTTTTACAGTCATGGGTGCATGGTGAAGCGATAGGCATAGCGATGTTAGTGGTCACAATTCCAAATCTGGAAATTAGTGACCTATGACAACAGTTCTAACAGCTTTGTGGAATCAAACTCTATGCAACAACTATACACCACCAGCCAACCCAAGAGAGGCACAACACTTGTTGCAACAGAACTCGCCATACATACAGTGAAACCAGACTCGTTGTCAAAGAGAGCTCACAGTACACATTTTTTCCTGGAGAAACTGTCCATACTTACAACCATGACAACCAAGTACTGATTTTGACATTAGCAACTCCATTGCTTTCCAGCTTGAAAGTCTACCTACTGGCATAAATCAGGGATGGGGGACCAGTCCCAGTATTCCATCCCATCACTCAGACCTGGTCCACTACTCAATTTTATCCAGCCCTTGGGGCTGGAAGCACCAAGAACCTGCTCATTCCACCATGGGCCTAGAAGCCCCAAGCCCTGGCATGGGCTGTGGTCCACAACAGCTCTTTTGTGCAGAGTAGTGGGGGCGCGGAGGGGGCATCAATGGCCCATGACAGAAAAGAGACATAAGTGATCATCTTATGGTTCTGCAGCAGCCATTGATACATAAGTGATATGTAACACTATCAGCATTTATGTTCCTACCACAAAAAATGCAGAGGATGAGAAACAACAGTTCTACAGTGGCTTAGAAAAAATTCAGGTCTTCACTGGTGTCAAATACCTCCTTACCATTTAGAACTTAAATACCAGGGTTGAAAATGTAGTAGCCTGACAGTTTAGAATCAGACAGCAAAGGACTATGAAGAGGACTAGCAAGGGAACTTTTACTGAGTTAGCAATACAAATATGTTTTTCACATACCAGACAAAAACCAAAACATCCTGGATGCACTCAAGATCCAAATAATGGCATCTTAACTACATTACTCAACGAGCAGATCTATGGGACCGTTATTACATCAGCTGGAAAATCCTATTGTACACTTATTCAGCACTTAAAAAACCCACAAAGTCTTCTGCCTTTTGTTTTAGAGGTGGTATAAGCCTGGAATCTTTACATAACGGTTGTGTGTACACAACATTTGTCAACAAAAGCTGCTGTTGGAAGATATCTTCCAACAAAACTTCTGTCAAATTGTGGCCACACACGAAAGTGGTTCGCTCTCTCAATCCGCTCTGTCAGAGAGCAGCCAGACGGCCCAGCCACTCTCCCGACAGAGTTGCCAACCAGAAGCACAGCAGACTGAGCTGCCCAACCACCCAGAAGCCCTGTCTGTCCACAGAGGGTTGCCGAAGCAGCCACATGACTTTTTTGTCAAAAGTCTGACGAGAAAGGTGTTCTTCCTCGTGGGGAAGAGACAGAAGGCTGTTAACATAAGTGCCAAGTTCTATCGACAGTATGTCGACAGAACAGATATTTAGTGTGAACACTTTACAAGTTTTGTTGACAAAACCCTCTAGAGTAAACGTAACTCATGCCTTTATCATACCATGCCCCATATGTGGATTTGCCCTATTCCTCTGATACCCAGGATGCTCTGGAAAAAAAGCTATAAATGAAAGGCAATTTACCATTGATGACAGAGTATCTGCTGACAAAATTTGTCATGCTATTATTGCTTTCCAGAAGATAAAGAACAATTCAGATTATTCCATAAATTGACATCATGTCCATAAATTTCCCTTTTGTAATAGGCAACAAATATGAACCTCTCCTGATGATTTTCCTCCCAACACATATATACATAGTACACTGGGGACATATGCCTGTGAGGACATATACAATGAATTCCTTCACATGTAAAGAATCTTTGTTTTACTAAGAACACTCCTGTTAATACATCCCAAAATGATATGCACTTTTTTAGCAACCGCATTACACTTTTGATTCTCATTTAGCTGGTGGTCCACTCTGGCTCCCCAGATTGCTTTCTGCAGTATTCCTTCCCAGACAGTCACTTGCCATTTTGTACATGTGCAGCTGATTGTTGCTTCCTCAGTGGAGTAGTTTACAATTGTCCTTATTGATTTCATCGTATTCACTTCCATTTCTCCAATTGGTCCAGATCATTTTCAATTATAATCCTATCTTCCAAAGCACTCGCAACCCCTTCCAGCTTGGTATCATTTGCAAACTTTAAGTGTACTCTCTATACTATTCTCTAAATCATTGATGAAGATATTGAGCAGAACCAGACCCAGACACAATCCCTGAGGGACCTGACTCAATACACCTTTCCAGCCTGATTGTGAACTATTGATAACCACTCTCTGGGAATGGTTATCCAACCAGCTATGCACACGGCTCCATCTGACTTGTATTTCCCTCATTTCCCATGTACAAAACCATCACTTCTATTTAATGTTTCTGTTGTGGATTTTTTTTCTCTTTTTTCAAATATCACTATCTTACCTACAGTCTATACTGAGCATCCGCAACAGATACAACACCATCAAGATATGTCACTTCCTAGTTCAGCACTAATCGAAAACATGGAGATCACAGCACTCTACTATAAAATGCAGATGCTTCCTGTGGGCTTGAGGTAGCACAACATGGAAATATGTATCCTTGAGGCCTAACTAGCCTTGAGTCTATAAAGAAGGAGGTGAGAATTACTATTCATTCTTTGTTTTATTATAGTGCCAAGTAACTGCAGTCATGGACCAGGGTCCCACTGTTGTAGGTGCTTTGCAAACAGAACAAATCTAAGACCATGTATATAATTCATTAGTCCTTCCAGTTCAAGGATAGGACAAACTCTCCATCATTTTTAGAATAAGAAAATATCACAAACAGAAACCTTACTGCATCATTGTCAGAAATGATGCTTCTATGATTCCTAGGCAAGCAAGGAAGCCATTTTTTTCAGTTGATTTTTGTGAAAAGATTCCTTGAAGAATGATGGGGAAGTTGGTCGGCAGGACGCAGGGACTGGAATGGTTGAAAACAGTCTACCCCACTACTGGAATCTGAAGGGTTTCCATCTAAACACCAGACTATTATTAAATAGAATCATAGAACACTAGGACCGGAAGGGGCCTCGAGAGGCCATCGAGTCCAGTCCCCTGCCCCGACGGCAGGACCGACCACTATCTACACCATCCCTGATAGACATCTATCTAATCTGTTCTTAAATATCTCCAGCAAGGGAGATTCCACAACCTCCCTTGGCAACTTATTCCAGTACTTGACCACCCTGACAGTTAGGAACTTTTTCCTAATGTCCAACCTAAACTTCCCTTGCTGCAGCTTAAGTCCATTGCCTCTTGTTCTATCCTCAGAGGCCAAGAAGAACAAGTTTTCTCCCTCCTCCTTATGACAACCTTTAAGATATCTGAAAACCGCTATCATGTCCCCCCTCAATCTTCTCTTTTCCAAACTAAACAAGCCCAATTCTTTCAGCCTTTCTTCATAAGTCATGTTCTCCAGACCTTTTATCATTCTAGTTGCTCTTCGCTGGACCTTCTCTAATTTCTCCACATCTTTCTTGAATTGGGGTGCCCAGAACTGGACACAATATTCCAGCTGAGGCCTAACCAGCGCAGAGTAGAGCGGTAGAATGATTTCTCGTGTCTTGTTCACAACACACCTGCTAATGCATCCCAGAATCATGTTTGCTTTTTTTGCAACAGCATCACACTGTTGACTCATATTTAACTTGTGATCTACTAGAACCCCTAGATCCCTTTCTGCTGTACTCATTCCTAGGCAGTCTTTTCCCATTCTGTATGTGTGAAACAGATAATTCCTTCCTAAGTGCAACACCTTACATTTATCTTTATTAAACTTCATCCTGTTTACTTCAGACCATTTCTCTAATTTATCTAGATCATTCTGAATTATGACCCTATCCTCCAAGGTAGTTGCAACCCCTCCCAGCTTGGTATCATCTGCAAACTTAATTAGAGTACTTTCTATGCCAATATCCAAATCATTAATGAAGATATTGAACAGAACTGGTCCCAAAACAGACCCCAGCGGAACCCCACTTGTTATGCTTTTCCAGCAGGATTGCGCAACATTAACAACTATTCTCTGGGTGTGATTAGCCAGCCAGTTATGCACCCACCTTATTGCAGCGCGATTTAAGTTGGACTTGCCTAGTTTGTCGATAAGAATATTATGCGAGACCGTATCAAATGCTTTGTTAAAGTCTAGGTATACCACATCCACTGCTTCTCCCTTATCTATGAGTCTCGTTATCGTGTCAAAAAAAGCTATCAGGTTGGTTTGACATGATTTGTTTTTTGTTTTATCTATGAGCAGATAAATTTTATGTGCACCAAAGCATGTGCAGGTGTACACCACCAGTAGAAACACATTTTGACAGCTGTCAGTGGCTGTGGGCACTCAGCTGATCTGTTGAGTGGCACCTAAATCTCTTCTGAGCAGCCGCCCACATGCTCAGTTTACAGGGAGCTGGTGATACTAGAGTTAACTAGCAATAGTAGAGTGTCCATGGGTTCCTTTAGTGAATGCAAAGCCCCATCTGTTCAGCTGCTGAACAGGTCTGTGCCCTCTGATGTTCAGAGATTATGGTTTTTAATTCCTTCCTGGCTTCTGGAGGGTGCTTGTTAAAGGCAGACCCCTTGCACCTTGTAAAGAAATCATACCTAGTGACTAACTTAGTATATACTCGTTCGTAACTAGAGAGCAGCAGAGAAGGAAAGCCCTTCCCCTCCCCTTCTGTCACCACCTGGAGAAATTAACTTTTTCAGAGCTTCAAGAATGGCTCCTGAAAGGTTAAGTTTGTCACTTTCCCTTAGATATAAAACTGCTGATGTCCCTCTGGAGCACTGGATACATTTGTCCCCCCCTAGTCATTTTTATGGCTGCAGCAAGATAGATGGGTTTTGCCAGAGCTTGTTCACAGGCTCCAAAATCTCCTTAATAGTCATTACAATCCTGCTCAGGACATAGGAATGAAGATATAAAAAAAGTGCCTTTTCTTTGATTACTGAATTCTCTATTTCTAAGGCCCTAGCAATTTAAGAAAGCATATGTTAAAGGCTATGAAATAGTTATATGTTGATATCAGGAAAGATGAGACTCCCTTAAGAAATGAACTTGAATTTTTTGAAAGAGGTTGATGGACACTGGTCTGGGGTCTTACCATCAGTTTCTTGTCTTTCAGAAAACCATGATTTGAGGACTTCAGTAACTGGGCCAGAAGTTATGGGTCTACTACAGAAGTGGAAGTGGGAGGTTGTATGGTATGAAGTGTGCAGGAGAGCATACTAGATTATTATGATGGGCCCTTCTGGTTTTAAAGACCATTAATCTAATTCATTCTCTTTCCAATCCTGTTTGAAAAGTGGTGGGATGTCTAGAAACCAAAGTTGTAGGTAAGTGAGACCTTTCAAGGTTATACATATGATGAAAGGAGGACACAGTTGTGGACATTATTGAGGGTGGCCCCCAAAAGACCCAATGTGGTCATGTAGGACAAGGAGGACAGTAAAGTTGTTTAGGCTGATTCAGATATGGTGGAGTGGACTGCTGCTACAGCTAAGGATAACCTGGGGCCTTGAAATGCACATACATAGTTTGGAGTGAAGCACCCTCCTGAACATGGTGAGTAAAGAGCAGCTTCTGGACCAGAAGGAGGAGAGCAAAAAAGAGTAGGCCTCATCTAGAAGTGGTGTTGATCTGAGAGAATGCCAGTACCACTAGTTCAGATATCAGCGCAAGGCCCATCTAATAACTCTCAGTATTGAGCCAGTACTGGAGATAGTGACTTCTGCCAGTATTGAAACAGCTGGAATCATCTAGATCTGATGCTTCGAAGAGTTTACTGGCCCTGAAATTGTCTCGACTACGCTAGTTGTTAAAAAAATAGAAATAATGAATCTTACTTCACGACTGTCACCTGCAATATATGTCTTCAGTATTTTTATTCCTGCACGCCACATACAGAAAATCAACAAGATTTAGTTACAAAAAAAGGGAAAGTTATCTTCTACTCTCCCTTGTAGTTTGTTCTCAACAAAACACATACCTCACATTCTGTGCACCAAGCTGGGTAGTTGTGGCTTCCTCTGAGTGTGGAAATAGGAAGTGCTTAGGGCAGCAGCACTAAGCCTGGAACAAAATGCCTCTCAGTTTCTGCATGGAAAAAGCAGCACCAAAAATGTACACATAGAACTTTTCTTTAAATTTTACAAGTCTAAGAAAGTTCTGCTTCATAAACATTCAACAGCAAAAACATTTTAAAAACTAAATTTAGAGGGGCTGGCCACTTGAAACATTTACCATGTTAACTGAAGTAGTTTTAAAATACTCTGTCTGCAAGTCCTCCTGCCAATTTCTCATTTTACAAATACAGTAAACTCTCAACATAATGGACTAATGGAGGGAAAAAGGTTATCCGCTGTTACTGACAGTCCTGCATATGCCATGGTTTACCTGGCCACCCACCCTTGCCAGGCTCCCCCAGCCCCAGTCCCAGCCTTCTCCACCCCCGGCTCCAAAAAACAAAACCCTGCCACTCTCCAAAGGAGCTGCTGGACGCTGCCGCATGTGGCCAGAGGGGCCACTGAACGTCCTGGAGGAGCCGCCCCTAGAAATCCCAGGTACTCATGGTGAAAGAGGTGGCGGCTCCTCTAAGCTGCACCAATGGGAAGTCCTTTAATTTTGTTGAGGGGGGAGGGGCAAGGTGATTATTTTATGGGCCCCAGCTGACTTTGGGAACAAATGGACATCTCCCCATTCTTCCCAAAGTCTACTAAATTGGGGTCCACAAAATTGAGGGTTTACTGTACATTTTCCTTTTTTTTTTTTAAATAAATAAAAACACCTTTGTGTCTCCCTATTTCTGTCTGAGAAATCCACGTGAACTGGAAACTGAGTACAGAAAAGTAGTTGAACTGAATGTCTGAGAAATATTCTCCAATGTGAAAAGTCAAGTTAAAAAGGAAAAACATGTCACTAATGTTTCAGTACTAGTAATCTTTAGGGGATACTGAAGATTAAACAAAATAAAGACGGTCAACTGTTTCCTCTCAGTCAGATGACACTCAAGTATTAACATATGATTATAACCTATAAACACACACCAATTCCAAGTTTGTTTCCCCAATGATTCAGTACAAGTTGAACCCGTCTAGTCCAGCACGCTTGGGACATGACTGGGACCGAAAAAGAGAATTCACCAAACCACGAGAGGTCAATATTGTCCAGCACTTCTATTGCATACTGGACTCTCAGAAGATATTTAGGGGTAGATTAAAGGTAAATAACAGTACAGAACACAGAGCCAGGACTGATGGCTGTAAACAAACTTTATGGGACCACGTGAAACTTTGGTACCCACAGGATAAGTGGTCACCTGGCTAACTAAAATCATGACAGATTATGGATGTTGCCAGACCCTGCAAACTTATCTTGCGATTTGAAAGCCAAGTTTTGTTTTTCTTGCTGTATATATTTTCAGAAAAAACACTGCAAATCAAATTTTGCCCTCAGTTACACAGCAAGAGTTGACCGTGTCAATGTAACTTTTTGTTCGTATGAAGCAGAACAGAATCCATCTCTCTCATCTGTGTTGAGAAGGCACCTAAGGAATGGACAAGATCCATGCTAGTGACAATGCACAAGAAAGGAAGGGCACTGGAGTGTAAGAACTACAAAATGATTGCCCTAATGAGTCATCCAGGCAAGATGCTGATGATGATACTGATGGAGAGACTAAGATTGCAGATAGAACACTTAGTTGACGAGCCGGCAAGATTCAGGAAAGATAGAAGTACCATACAGCAGATACTGGCACTCAAACTGATAGTGGAGAAAGCCTGACAAAAGAACAAGAACATCTATGCTTGCTTCATCGATTTTCAGAAGGCATTTGACAGTATAGATCAGAAAGTGAGTTGGGCAGTGTTGGAGTCGTACGGAGTGGATAGCAGATTGATATGGCTGTTGAAGGGTACCAATGAATGTGGCGGCAGCAGTGAGAATGTATGGAGAGTGGGAAGTTGGTTTAGGATGCACAGAGGTACAAGACAAGGAGATCCAATATTTCCGAGTATCTTCGTCACACATCTAGAGAGAGCAATGGACAAGATCAAGGAAGAGGTAGAAGGGATATCTGTGCATGGGATAAGACTAGAGGTTTGCGGATGATATAGTTATCATTGAGGAACATGAGGAGAAGCTAGTGAGAACAGTACATGTGCTAAATGAGGGAGGTAAGTGATAAGGACTCATTATGAAAATCGATGAAACAAAAACAATGGTATTTGGAGATAAGGAAATAGGAAGATTAGCGTAGATGGGATTGAACTAAAAAACAGAGAAGTTCATGTTTCTGAGGAGCAAAATAACATATGATCTAGACTAAGAAAGAAATAGTGACTAAAACAGCTAAAGCAAGAGAGAGTTTGAAGGCGATGGATAAGATCTGGAAAAGTAAAGCAATTAGCTTAGGAACAAAGCTGAGCATCTTGAAAACGTGTATTCAGCAGCATGTTGTATAGATGTGAGACATGGGTGATAATGAAAGATTCCAAGAGAAGAATATTGGCGTTCGAGAGGGGTTGTTATAGAAAGATCCTGAGAATAGGACAGATGCAGGTGGTCACCAATGAAGAATTATATAGGAAGATACAGCTGAAAGAGAACCTACTGTGGAAGGTTATATGACATTAGTTACAGCTATTCAGGCATATTCTCAGAACGAATGACGAATGAAAAATTAAGACCCTGGTATTAGGCATAATGGATGGTTCGAAGAGGAGAAGCAGACCCCACAGGGAATGGGTAGATGATATAGTAGATTCGTACAGAGTCAGTCTACAGAAACTAAGCTACTCCGCACTGGATAGGGAAAGATGGAAGGAAATAGAGAGGCATCAGACACCAACGGGTGCTGAGCCCATGGTTGCTGTTGAGTATGAAACATGATGTTTCATTTAGGCTATTATTAATCATCATGTCAATTACTAATGTTAAAGTTATATATTTTCAGTCATGCAAAGTAGCATTCTGATACTAGCTCTTTGTTGACCACTTGTTCTGAACTTTGAGGTAGTTTGCCTCTTTGGTTTGAAAAGGTTGCCAACCCCTGATCTAAAGTCTAGGGGCAGGTTCCTTGTTTACGAATTAAGAGACATGTCTAAAACACTTTTGGGTGCTTTAGATATATTTTTTTTTCCTACTGATAAAAACAAGATCAACAGATAGTTATGGAACAACCCATCCACAGGTTTCTTCCTAATCCTATGCAGTTTAGGCACTGCCCCTATTCATAGTTATTAGTTCTAGAATAATATAAGCATTCTGGCTACTGTTGCAATTCTTCACACTGATCCATTGTTCCAGTATGTTTTAGAAGCCAGCATTCTCAGAGTCTTAAGGCTAGAAATTCATGCTGTACAATGCTTTAAGGCGGCATATAACACTGTTCTACTTTTAATTTATAGAGGCCACTAGAACAGAAGTTTAGGATAAGAAACAAGTTTCCAACAATGCACAGCATTAGTGGGTCCGGACCTCTCTAGTCCCTTGGCCCAGAAATATTATTCTGGCACTGTTTCACTACTTAAAGTAAATTCTGGACCAGTGTTATTTTCAATCCATACTGTGTTTAGCATTGCATCAGCAACTACCACACACCCATTTTTACAGAGTTAAAAAAATTAAATGAAGAAGCATTCTATGTATTTAAAATGTGCATTGCTGAGTTTTAACATCATAAATTAATTTCTCATTTGAAAGTTTTATCTTGTACCCAACATGAATGATTCCAAACTGATAGTTTGGGACTTTCAAGACTCTCATTCATGGAACTTATAACACGGGTCATAGCAGTGACTAAAGTAGTCTTAACCTCAATGTGAAGGGAATTATCATACATGAGATAGGGTAGTTCACAGAACTAAAACTTTTACCTCGTCAACAAACTATTAACAAAGATGCCACATTTGGAAATGGAAATTGTTTTTAAAGTGGACATCAGCCAAATGCAAAGTGGGCCAAAAATCACTACCCATTACCCCTAATCACACATGCAGGCCAGAAAATATCCACCATTTCTGCACAACAAATGGGGTTAGATTTTAACCAGGATCAAAGTTAAAACAATATACTCCCAATTACCAATCACTTGAGTACTGAAAACTATTTTTTAAAAATGTTGTAGAATACGTGTAGGGATCGTGCTTCCAAACAATTAAAAGCATCTAAATAATAAATAATAAGTTGGGGAAAGTCTTGTGCAATTCTTTCCACTTTCACATTGCCTACAAAACATTTCAATGCTCCATAAGGCTTTCTAACACATAATTTAAGGCAATATAACCCTCAACTCACATTTCAATGCAAAATCTTAAGTGCCCATATTTGCTTTTATATCAGTTATATCAACAGGTCAACATGCATAACTGTCAAACTTTCTTCGTATTTGGAAGCTGTATTTCTTTAACATTGCTGAAATTAGCTTGCTGTTCTGATTAAAAACTTAGAAAATACTTTATTGCTGTGTACTTTCAATACATAAGGGTGATTCCAGGAGTCAATATGAGGAATAATGTGGCCAAAGGATGGTGTCCAAAAGTATTTTAGATTTGTTACAGAAATTCTGCAGTACAAATAAAAGTGAGGCACTCCAGTGCAAAATAAACTAAAATTCTTAATTCATATTCTATTTCTATGGGTTCATTTTTCACCACACCACCATGAACATTTTAAATAGCGATCAGTTTATACTCTGTGTTTTGGATTTTGCCATTTCAATTTTTTTAAAATAAAATAAAGGATTAACATTCTGACAAAACTAACACAACTGAAAGATGTGCACTGACAGTGACATTAATTTGTCAATAATTGGACAGCAAAGTGATTTAAAAAAAGTATCTAAGCAGTCAGGTCTCACTTTTCAAAAATGCGTAGGGTAGTAATTCCCCAACACTCTTCAGTAAAAATACATCTGTTGCTTTCTTTAGATCCCTGAAGGAGTTTCAGTAGGGAATTCAACATTTTAATTTCCTTTCTATTGTGGTTGTCCGCAGAGTCAGATGTTCTAATTTTGTATTCATTAACTGAATGTTTGCCAGTCTCCAGCTGCTTTGTTGTAATATAGAATCTTCACTCCAACGTGACACTCTGGCTCTCATTTTCATAGATTTCCTTCATATTACTGAGAACTATCAGCATTTAGATGTGAAGCTAGAGTAACACAGCTACCGCTCTGAGAGCATTTAGGTGGTTTTCTCACGTAAATTCTTAAATTCTTTCTGCACCAGCAACCTGTCCAATAGTTTTATTGAGTACTCATGGTTTATCATCAGTGATAGCAACCCAAAACCCATTGGGGTTCCATTTGTTGCCCACAAGACATTTTGTTTACCATTGCCCATGCGCAGGATTGCCAGATTCCACTGATTCTGTCCACATAGGTTTTTTTTTCCTGCTGGTATTACTAAAATGACACACACACGTAAAGCTAGGCCATGTGAAGCATGGTGAATGTGCTGATTGTACACAACATTGACTATAAAAGCAGCATGCTTCCTCTGCATCTGATCAAAATACTGCTACAGTTCTATTGGCATACTCTGCCAATTCTAGGTTGGCAAGTGCAGTTAGCAAAACTAGTCTTCCAAGATAAAGTATCTTGGTTATGACAGTCTTGCAGCCCACTGAGATGGAGAGCCCTGCATACAGCCCATTCACTAGCCTATGTTGCCCATCACCAATTTTTATTTAAGATTATCCCACCACCTGCCCTCTTCACTTTCCTTAATGGCCACTGTTGGTATGTGGTTTGTTATTGGATACAAGTCTTAACCACTGCTGTCCCAATCTGCCCCAACAGGGGAACTCTTTGACATCTTATGCCTTCCACCAAAGCCAAGGTCTATATAGAAACTTTTGTTGGTATAACAATGTCAATGAGGAGTCTGATTTTTATGATTTGTATTATGGAAAAAACCCAATTTTTGGCACAACTATAGCCTAAGAAGTGTTTTGCCAGTATAGCTTGTTTGGGGAACCATTATAAGCTACACCAGCAAAAGCACTTTCCCCCAAGAGAACCTGTGTCTATACCAGGAGTGTTTGCCAGTAAACCTATACTGTACCAAGAAACCTTTTCTAGTGTAGACTAAACTTAAGTTCCACAAATAGGGTTTGCTCAGAAAGGGCTGCAGAACAGTAACAACTGTGTTCTCCCACATCATCATCCATGTGGGGAATTCCAACTCCCATTGCACCTGTTCTCTTGCAAAGTGGTGGTCCCTCCATAAGCACAGGCACTTTGAAACAAATTTAAATGCCATTATTCAAACCACTGCTGCTGTCTAACTGTTGTTACTGTGTTTAGCAGGAGAGCATTTCTTCTGTGTTCTTTGCTGCTGTGCATACTTTGCAGAGATACAAACCATGAAGAGGATGCTGAGAAGGAAACAAGAGACAAAAAACAAGGACAGCAAAGAAAGGTCTGCTAGAAGCAAGGCAGTGGCAAGAAGAGAAACAGATCCTCATGTAAGTAGACATTAACATACATAAAATGATTTCATACACATCTCATACCAGGCACTAAACAATTTAATCTCTTGACAAGTACACCTATTTTATAAACATACAATATTTGACAAACATGGACATGGTATAAAGGACTTCTAACACATATGTACAGGAGATGAGTTAAAGGTATGCGTGCCATATTCCTCTTGTAACCTGAGCACTTAACTTATGCGTGTGTGCTGTATTTTCAACTTTTACTGCTGTTTGAAGATAACTGCAAAATAGTTTTCAAAACCCAGAATCTTCTGGCTAGATGCCTCCTCCTGAACTGACTGACTCTGAGCATAGTCTTCCCAATAACCTAAGAAGCATACCTTAATATATTATTTGAAAATAAAGATTAGAGGACCAATGATTAGAATATCACACCTACCTCATAAGCACTTTACTTGATGTTAGTTGTATTTATGATATCGTCCTATTTGACCTAAAGCTAAAAGACTGTTGCTGAAGGTAAGAAAATTGATTAAAGCACCAAACTTGAGAGACAGAAGGGAGGTTAGAAGCAAAACCCAACTAAGAGCCCACCTCAACTACATAGTGAAAACATACTGTTGCAAGCCCAAGACGTAGGTTCTGTTGCAGACAGCAAGTCATTTAAACCACTATGTTTGAGTTTCCCTAAATGTAAAAAAGGTGTAATATTTATTAGCTGAGATACCCTGTTTGGTCCTACACAAGTCATAACAAGTACAATTTGCTCCAGAGCTAGCTTAAAAACTGGAAGATGACTTCAAAAAAAGATGCATGAGGAATATTTACTTAAGGGTCATGTGAGACCTCACAAAAGCACGTTCACAATAAGCAAAAAGTATTAAGGACAATTAGTCGGAAAACATGAGAAAAGCACTCCAGTCTTCCATGCTCTCAATCCTTCACTCAGTCCCATAAGACCAGTATTTCTTAACAAGGGTCCATGGACCAGCATCAGTATGTGAGACCTCCCCAACGCAGTTCAGGAGGATAACAAGCCAATCTCAGATATCAAAAAGGTTGACATACTGTGACCTAGGCCACGGTGGTCATTTTAGTGAGGACAGAAGCAACAAACAACTGATCATCAAGTAGTGGGATTTTCAAAACATTCACTATTTTCCTAATTCTGCTCCCCGCTGAAGTCAATAGAAGTTTTACCATTGATTTCAAAGACAGCAGAGTTAAGCCAACACTGAGTGCTTCTGAAAAATCCCACCACAGACTCCTGAAACATATGCAATGCAGTCCCTATAGGTAAGCTGAATTTAGAATCAGAAATATAAGGCTGGAAAGAAGCTCCAGGAGTCACTTAGGCTATGGCTACACTATAGCTTATGCTGGCACAAACTATGATGCTCAGGGATATGAATATATCAGTGACAAATTACACTAACTTAAGTATCAGCACAAACAGCACTAATGCTTTTTGTGGGGCTTGAAATTATTAAGCTCATAAAGCAACATTAGAGAACTTATAGTGATATAGCTATGCAACTGTGAAGTCCCATGAATGGTGGTAGGTCCAAATAGACCATCCCAGACACATTTGTCCAACCTGTTACTGAAATCTTCAAATGATGGGAATTCCACAAGACCTACTGGTAACCCTTTCCAGAGCTTAACTATCCTGATAGTTAAGAAGTTACTTCTCATATCTAACCTAAATCTCCCTTGCCGCAAATAAACCCCATTGCTTCTAATCCTACCTTCAGTTGACATGGCCAACTGATCATTATCCTCTTTATAAACAGCCCTGAAGACATATGAGGTCCCCTGTCTCTCTTCACTCCTCAAGACTAAACATCTTTTATTTAAAAACCACTCTCCTCACATTTTTGTTGCTTTCCTCTGAACTGTCTCCAATATGTCCAGATCTTAAACTTATAGCCAGAGAATTAAGGATTTCAGGGGATACTTACAGATACGCATACAAGATATTGTGCTGTGCCGCACACTCAAACTAAAATAAATAAGAACGGTCATAGCTATCAAAACAAAACCAATCTTTTCCAAAATAAGGTTTAAATATGGAATTATACCTCTCTCTTGAAACTAGAAGGGACCTTCAGAGATCATTGAGCCCAGTCCCCAGCTCCAGCCCTATCACTGGGACCTATCAACATCCCTGAGAGGTTTTTTCCCCTAATCTATTTGCCCCAGATCCCTAAATGGCCCCCTCAAGGACTAAGCTCACAACCCTGGGTTTAACATGCCAGTGCTCAAAGCACTGAGCTACCCCTCTTCAATGGCAAGTTTTAACAGTGAAAATTTCATGATTTTTACACTAAACCTACTCAGAAAAAGAAAGTTATATGGGCTTTTCTTTCCTCTTATTTTATCCTCATAAGTGGGGGGAGGGAAAAAAGAAAAAGCTCATCTAAGGGCAGAGACAAAGCTTGGAAAAATTTAAGCCTGAAAGGTAATGATGACTATTTGAAGACAGATTTATTACCAACTATGTTGCAACTAGAACCCTAGTAGTCATTCACCCATTGCTATAATAAAGTCCAATTGCTTTTGCCCAGTTTTTCCAAATTTAAGATCTCTAACATTAAGTGATAAATATATTCTACTTAATACACATGTAAGAAACACACTCTTTAATTTGCCCTCCATAAAATAATCTTTTTGTTGCTTTTTTGCTTTGGCAGGGGCAGGGTGAGGGATCTGAGTTTTAGGTTTGTTTGTTTTGTTGTTTTTTTTGGGTGGGAGAAGTTCGAAAAAATTCTGTTCACATATTATATAATATATTGCAACATTATATAAGCATAAGCCCAGCCATATTTAATCAGATCAAAGGCTCACCTAGCCCAATAATATATCTTCCGACATACTTTACAAAGAAGACTTTTCACAATACCGTGTTGAAATGTGATATAGCAAATATTACCGTTTTGAGTCAAAGGATGTTCATAGTTCACAGACTTGATATGCCAAAACAAGTCCCAGCAAAACACACTCTTACACTTAGTTTGTAACTGTAACATAATCCTATGACTTTTAAAAAACCAGCCTAAAGTCAAATGTATGGAACAAAAAAATATGGTTAACATACCACTTGAAACTATGAAATACACTGAACATTCCTCAAGAGGATTGCTACAAGCGTATGTATATAGTACGAAACTTTCGTATCACATAAGATCTGAGCCAATTATTTACAAACACCATAGCTGAGAAAAAGTTTGAACAGCAATGGCTACATGAGTGAAAAAATTTTACAGAGAGTGACTTCCTAGCCCTCTGAAGCATAAACTTCATGTTGACAAGACAACAAAGCACGCTTCTAGCAACAGCCATTTTTAAGATTCAAAGCTTTAGACTGACTTACTTTCCAAGAGATGACATGAGAAAAGCAGAGGTAATTATTACCAAACTTTAAAGTCTATGTGCCTTGCATTTTTACTTTAATAACTACAAATAAAAATTTGTACAAATATTAAATTGTGTAGGTATAAATTAAGTGTCTGTTTCCATAGCTTTAATTCCACAAGAGCATTAAACTTTTTAAAGGAAACCAGCATTACTGCGTTACTGTATAGCAACAAATTTTAAATACTGAGGAAGTTCTCTCAAACCTCAGTTGTCTCATTTACACACAATTTTGTTGTAGCCACATCAGTCCCATAATATTAGCAAGAAATTATGGGAGAGGTACAGTATCATCTCAAATTTAGAACACTAGAATTACCAACTGACCAGTCAACCACATGCCTCATTTGGAACAAGGAATCAAGGTGCATCAGACAAAAAAAATCACCAAGCAAGTACTGTGTTAAATGTAAATTACTTTAACGGAAACTTAAAAAAAAATATTTGACAAGGCATGGAAACTGTTTCTGCACTTTAACATAAGATGGCTAAAAGGAGCACTTTTCTTCTTCATAGTAAAGTCTGAAAGCTGGATTAAATCACTGTTCGCTTGCAAACTTTTGAAATAACCACCATAACATTTTGCTCAGACTTACGAATTCAGGTGTATGTAATGCTGAGGTTCTACCATAGTATCTGTGCTGAACTAACTTCTATTGGTGAGAGAGAGAAGCTTTTGAGGTTACACAGAGCTCCTCTTCGGGTCTTAGAAATTAAGTCTGACACATCCACGCACAAAAAAGAAAAACCTGTGGCTGGCTCATGCTAGCCAACTTGGGTTCACAGGACTTGGGCTGCTGGGCAGTTTCATGGCTGTGTATAGCCTGCCAGGGTCTTAAAGCCTATGTTCCAGCCTAGGCCTGGAAGTGTATACAGCAATGAAATAAGCACCACATCCCCACACACCCGCTGCCTCCTGAGCCCCATGAGTCTGAGTCAGGTGGCATAGACAAGCCATGGATTTTCTTGGCCCTGTAGACATTGACTCAGTGTCACTGTTAAGTACAAAGTGGCACAGACTGTTTAGCATAAATAGTTAATGTATTTCAAGGGGGCATTCAAGGTGAAGTGTCCCATTAGCACTCCTCCAATCATAGGAGGAAAGGAGCTGGGCAGCAGTTATTAGTGGGTTACATATTGTTGTAATAAGCCATAAATACAGAGTGCCTATGCAATCGAGAGCCATAACTAGGGAGGGGTGAGCGGGTGGCAGCTGTCCAGGGTGCAAGCCACTGCATCTGGAAATGCCACCAGAAACACCACACAGACAGTTCTAGTCTCTATGTCTACACAGATAGGCAGGCCAGAGATCACCACATGCCTTGTACTATAAGCCCCACCTCTGGCATTTCAATCCCTTGCTCTCCCCGCATTCCCAAGCTACATTCCCTCCTGTGCAGATATTGCTTGGCTCTGCCCCTGGCATCTCAAGTAAAGCCTGCTCCCACCCATGGCTAAGAGCCCTCAACTCCTCCCCACTTCCCTACACTTGTACTAGCTTCTTCTTGGTTAAGGTAAGTCATCAGGCCCCTGCTTACCCTGCCCCAGGCCAGGCCAGGCCAGAGCCAGGTGGTACAGAGTGGCTGCTACACTGGCTAGTGCCATGATGTTAGTGGCCACAGTGCTCCTCCATCTCCTTGGCGTGCTGCATCAGCTGGTACCCTTTCCACAAACATTTCCCATCCCAGAGTCTCTTTTCACATCTCTCATCTACTATTCCTGCAGCAACCATGTAATGTTTGGTTATATGAAGTAAAGGTATTATTTAAGATGCAGGATCAAAATAAGCTTGTTTTAATTCAACAGGTGAGTATGCACGGTTTCTTCCAGTCTCCTATTTAATTTTAAAATATTTCTAACTTTTATAGTTGTGAAAAACAGTCTAGATATAAATGTGATGCAAAGACGCCAAGCTGGGTTTAAAGAAAGCTCCATTGCCTCAGCGACCTCCCATAACTTTCCCAAGCAGCAGCACAATGAAACTTAGGAGATTCTGGCTATCGTCCCTGATACTATACAAAACTCTGTGGGTAGTATAATAGGGTCTCAACATTATTTGTGAATTCCAGTATTCGCTTGCCGCCAGTGGCCGCCACTTCCCTCGGGTAGGGAGCACCAGCAGCTGGGCTCCAGGAGGGAGCGGCTGCCATACAGTATAGGTGAACTTCAACATTCACGAGGGTCTCAACACGGAACCCTTGTGAATGTTGAAACCCTACTGTAGTGAAAATGAGCAACAAGGGACAGTTATATGAAGCTCTTAGCTTTGTACTTGTTAGCACCAAATCTTCCCCACATACCACTTCAATCTCTTAACATTTTCATGTCTTGAACCTCTCTTCTTGTTTGTTAGAAGACACAAACTCCTCTTGAAACCTGTCCATAGGGATATCCATTCTGAGAAACATGCACTGCCAGAATCCTATAGCAGTGGTTTTCAATCAGTGTCCTGCAACACACTGGTGTAGTGTGAGAACTCTCCAAGCGTGCCTTTAAGTGCATCACGAAATTTCTTCAATCTCCCCTGGCTGTGGCTCTTTGCAGAGCTGCTGCAAGGGGCAATGCTGACCCTCAGGAGCCCACTTGTGCCGGGAGGTAGCTGAAATGCTGCTTCCCAGCCTATACAGGAAGGCAAGGAACCCGCCCCCACTCCCTGCTCTGGCAAGAGGGGAGAGAAGGAGTATGACAGCCTGTTGGTGCTGGAACATGGTTTAAATGCCATGTACCGGCTCTAATGGGTTGGTGGGGAGGGGAGCTTGCTCTCCAGAACCACCTCCTCCTCCCACCCCCCAGCTGTGAGTAATCACTGAAGTATGTTATGTTACTGAAAATGTTGCAAACCACTGTCCTAGAGCCCGTGACCAATATGCTGTCTGTTCACATGTGGCAAACTGGGACAGTGCAGTATGGCAAAGAGGCTCATTGGAACCACACACGTGGACTGCCCTCCACCCCTCTGTGTACGTGCCCCACCACTTGGTGGGGCAAGTAGGTGGTGGGTGCAGCGAAGAAAGCTCCTCCTGCTGCTCGCTGAGGGCTGGATGGCTCCACTGAGTCACGAGCAGTTTGCCTGGGGAGGAGGGGAGTGTCTAGCTTGGGAGGCGGCACCTGCACAGGTCAGGGCCCGCCTGGTGAGGGTGGCAGTGATTGTTAAGTTTCTTTTGGACACCAATGCTCTATAGTAAGCAGCAGCTATGGAGGGTCACTAGTGCTTGTTAATCTGTTAACAAAAGGTATTCACATAAGTAGCTGCATGAAGAACCGTTATTTACTAATATGGATCCACACTCCTTGAGCACGTCCCACTGCAGACCATCTTCCGGAGTTCAATTTTGCACATGTGGCAAAATTGACCTCTCTGGGCTCAGCCCATGACCCCTGAACTCCACATTATCACATGGAGTAAGGGACATTGGTGCAAAACTAAAGAGAGACAGATTACAATTGGGAAGAAGGTCGATTGAGATGTTGATTCTAGCTGCACAAATGGTGTAGCTATAATTGCATATCTGAAATCGACGGTAATGCATAGTGTAGACCTAACCTCAGGCACAAATTAGATCCCTCTTGTTCTCAAAACCAGAGGGAGGGTGAAGTATGAAAAAGCACCAATTCATAGCCAGAGTGGGGTAAGCACAGCAGCCACCTAGTGCACGAAGCCAGGGGGCTAATGGAAGTGCAAATATGCTTACTTGTGCTGGGTGCTAAAAAGTTTCAGATGATATCCATAAATTGTAGTGTATAGTGAAATTATGAATTGTAGTCTCAGGGACTGAACATCTGCCCCACCACAAAACCTCAAAGGAATTCTTTCACAACGATGATACTCTACTCAGTTATGTCCTCACCAACAATCATAACAAAAAAGCATCATCGGATTGGACACCACAGATAAAAACCACACTTTTGATCATTACATTGATTGAAATCCCTATAAAAAAAAAAAAAAAAAAATCAAATTCACCACAATCTCTCTATCTCAGAGAGGACAGCTATACAATCCCTGAAAGCTTATACCAGAGGGCGATCAAACCAGAAGACAAAAGCAGAAGCCACCAAAGTCCACAATTATGATGACTACATTAATGAGGCCAGGCCAACTAACAACTCTCCAACACCAGCTACTGCAAAGAACTAAAGGTGACTTAATACCATAATTTACCCAGGAATTTAAGGATATTATCAATTCCTTCCCATACCAAGTCCAAGAGAAATTTTACAAGCTCATCTCCCACCAATCAGCTTTAGGGACCTTTTATATGATTCGTACGATACACAAGAAAGGGAATGCTAGCAGATCCATCACATCTGACCCTGGAACTCTTACCGAAGGACTATCAGGACTCCGGAGGCTATGTTCACACTTGAAATTGAGTCATGAGCTTTTGTTGTTCAAAGTTATAAATGCTCTCCTCAGCACTAAACAAACAAACAGTTTTCATTAGTAGTGCTGGTGTGAATAGTGCTTTGATCTGCCCGCCAACACTGTGCATGGTGGGTCAGAAGTACTTTATCCGCAAAACAGCTGAGGAATAGTGACTACACTGTTCAGCTTTTAATGAAAGTGCTGTCTCAACACAGCCTTGTTGCTTAAAGCTGTGTAATATAGTCACAGCCTAAGAAATTGTCCTCAAACCACTCATCTCAGAAAGAGACAACTTCGCCTAAGACACAATTGACTTCCTCTGCTAATTCCACCATACTAATAACTGTCCTCGGAACACCATCCTTGTCACTATGGATATCACCTTCCTATATATTAATCACTGTTCAGATCCTTGAACACTGTAGTTATCCCTAAAACAAGTTTCCTTTCACACTTTCATTTAGAAATCATTGAAACAAGCTGAGACAAATTCTGTTTTTAAAAATTGATATTTTCTTTACAATAGCCTACAATTAATGTCACATAAATCAACAATAAAGATTTTTCCTAAGACATATAGTGTATGTTCATTTTCTCCAAATATAAGGCAATTTGAAAAATACCAGCTTGTTATTTTGCTTTATGAAAATATAGCTGACTCTTTTACTTCCTCTATATTTAGTGACACTAACAATTGACTGTAATGTGTGCATATGTACATATACATGACAGAGAGGAAGAGGAGAGAGAGAGAGAGAAAGGGGAAAAAAAAGAACTCAGCTCCTGTAAGACATAGCGTATATCAAAGTAAATTTCAGTTTCCCGTATGTCTTATTATGCTGCTGTTAATGAGGGAGAACACTGTCCAGTGTCTTTCCTAATACTTGATTTTCATTCCCTCCAATAAAATAAATAAATCAGAATTTTCTGCTATTTTTTCCTTCTCTCTAACAAATGCTGAAGACAAGCATGTAGACATTCATCTTACAAATACTTAGTTTTGACACACATAAAGTGGTGAATTTCTGCAGGCCTCCTGTATTCAGCAAAATACTACATTGCTTTCAGAAGAATTTCACAATTTAGAGCTATTTGTGAATACCATAAGCCCCCTTTCTTTCAAAGATGCAAGACAGACTTCCTTTATTCCCTTCAACACTCCTCACAAAAAACTTTGATGATACAGTGTCTATAATTGCTGAACATCTTTCAAAGCTTTGATCTTTAAAACCACCAACTCTGTGACAAACCTTTAAAAATCTGTTTGCCCAAAAAAGGCAGAAAACCTGGAAATACCTTACATGTACTGAAATACACTTCACAACTGAGGGGGAAAATAACCTAATGTTCTCTCTCTTTTCCAACAAAAATACCTGGTGATGTCCAACCCACATAAACATCTCACAGTGGTGCCACCATCACAGAACACTTTGAAGGAGAACTGTAAACATCCCAAAAGCCCAAGTGACATGCTATATTTTTATATAAAACACCAATTTAATCAAGGCTTTATAGTTATAAACGCTTCTATTATCTCCAATTAACATCCACAAAAGCCACAAACAACTACTGTCTTGTGCTATTTCATTTAAACAGCTCTGTAACTTGGTCTTGGGGAGCACTACTCCTGTTTAGCTGTTCCGGGTAACCCGCAAGGCACTCGTCACTTTCCCGGCATTCAGAGAAGGAAATGTTTTACTGTGAAGTGTTTTGCTCAAGACCCACATGGCCTGCACCAACATGCTACCCTCAGGCGAGGTCTCCAGACACTCCTGTCCACATCGGCTTCCCCACCCACCCCCAATGGTCAGCGTCATCCCCCAACCACCCTCCACCAGTTCCCCCTCCCCCACACCAGCTCCAGACCCTTCCCTGACCCACACCTCAGCAGCCTTCCTTCCCCGACTCCTCACAGCTAAGTGGCTCCCACTGGCTCACCCGCATCAGCTCCTCAGGCTCTGCCCCCACCTTGGCAGTTATGGCTCCCCTACTACACAGTCAAGTTCCCCTCCCCCACACACTCAGCCGCCCCCCCCACCCCCGGCTTCATACTCTCGCCACACACCTACCTAGGTCCCAGCCGAGCCCCCCGCGGGGGTGAAGAAGCCGCTGGTATTACCCGAGCCCAGGGAGCCCCCCCAGCTCGCTGCCCCAGTCCAGGCCCGGGGGATGCGGGTGGGGTGCAGACTCAGGGGTCGCAGCCAGGTTTCCGGGGACAGGGTCGCAGGCACGACCCTGCAGCCCGCCTGCCCCCGGCGCGGCGGGACGGTGGGCCTGTCGGCGGAGGTGACGGGAGACGAGGCCGGAGAAGCGGGCGGGCGGCAGGGAGGGAGGCCGGAGCGGGGCCCCGAGGGAGCGGAGCGAGTTGCTGCACGGAGGGCGCCCGCCACGCTCACGAGGCGCGAGAGGGGGAAGGGGGGGGGGCGACCCTTCAACGTGAGGCGCCCGCCGCCACCACAGCCGCCGCCGTCCCCGCTGAAAGCTCCGCCTCCTCCACGCAGAAACCCGTGACGTAAACCGCAGGGGCCGTCAAAGCCGGGACTGCCGGGGCGGGGCGAGCTGGGGGGAAACGTCACCCCGCCAGACAACGAGGGCCGTAGGCGCGCGCACAACGTCCTCCCTCGCGCTCAGCACAGCACAGCACAGCGCAACCAACGGCCGCCGGCAGGGAGGAAAGGCTGCCTCGCGCAGGCGCATGCGTAGGGGAGAGCGGGCCCCTTCCCTCCCCGACTTTGGGTCCGCGCATGCGCCTGAAGGGCGGCGCCGCGGCTTTCCCACACTTCTTTGTATGCTGAGTTGTGGGAACCGACCTACCGGGTAGCTCGCCGTGCGCATGCGCAGGTAGCGTGGCTCAGCCTGACGCTTATGACCCTTGAGGGACTTGCTACAGAGCAGGGAGGGAGCGGGGCACAGGGATGCTGGAGTGGGGCTCCCACTAGCTGCCTCTGGACGCTCCTGCTCCTAATCCCAATGCCTCTGCACACCCTAGAGCCATAGGGGACTCTCCACGAGCAGTATAGGGGCTGTGACACAGCAGGGCAAGGATGTTATCAGGCATCAGCATGTCTACTGCTTAGCTGATAGCTGGTTGGAGGGGCAGAGGTGTTCCCTCATATTACAGAGACGCTCCACAATGTGGGGGAGATTAGGGGAGGAGAGTCAGGCGGGACCAAAGGTTCAGGCACCTCTATTTCTCCCTCTATGTAGGCACAGTTTGAGGTCTAGGCACCGTAATATGTGTCCCCTCCTGTGTCACGGGCTCAGGAGTGCATTGTCATTAGGCATTGAACAAGTAGATTTTTTCATCAGTACACACCGGTTCCACCAGACATGCATCATCATCATCATCATCATCATCATCATCATCAATAATGGGCTCAGCGCCCGTTGGTGTCTGATGCCTCTCTCACTATTTCCTTCCATCTTTCCCTGTCCAGTGCAGAGTGGCTACTGTAGACTAGCTCCACACCAATCTACTATATCATCTACCCAGTCTCTGTGGGGTCTGCCTCTCCTATTTGAACAGACCATTATGCTGAATACTGGGGTGTTGATTTTTTGTTCATCATTCATTCTGCAAGTATGCCCAAATAGTTGTAGCTTCCGTTTTATAACCTTCTGCAGCAGGTTCTCTTTCGGCTGTATCTTTCTATATAATTCCTCATTGGTGACCTTCTGCATCCATCCTATTCTCAGAATCTTTCTACAACAACTCCTTTCGAATGCCAATATTCTTCTTTCGAATCTTTCATTATCTCCCACATCTCACATCCATACAACATGCTGCTAAATACACACGTTTTCAAGACACTCAGCTTCATTCTTAAGCTAATTGCTTTGCTTTTCCAGATCTTGTCGATAGCCTTCAAACTCGCTCTTGCTTTGGCTATTCTATTTCCTTCTTACAATCCAGATCATACGTTATGTTGCTCCCCAGATCCGTGAACTTCTCTACATTTTCTAGTTCAATACCATCAACACTGATCTTCCTTCCTATTTCCTTATCTCCAAATACCATTGTTTTTGTTTTATCTATGTTCATAATCAGTCCATACCGCTTCCCTTCTTCATTTAACACCCACACCATTTTCACTAGCTTCTCCTCATCTTCCTCAATGACAACTATATCATCCACGAACCTCAAGTTGTTAATTCTTTTCCCGTGCACAAATACCTCTTCTACCTCTTCCTTAATCTTGTCCATTACTCTCTCCAGATGTACGATGAAAATACTTGGCGATATTGGATCTCCTTGTCTTGTACCTCTACCTGTTTTAAACCAATTTCCCAACTCCCTGCATGTTCTCACCGCTGCCGCCGCATTGTCACTGATATCCTTCAACAACCATATCAGTCTGTTATCCACTTCGTATGACTCTTAACACCACGCAAGTCACTTTCTGATCTATACTGTCAAATGCCTTTTGAAAATCGACAAAGCAAGCGTACAGATTCTTGTTCTTTCATCTTTCATCTTTTCTTGTGCTATCAGTCTTAATGCCAATATCTGCTGTATGGTACTTCTATCTTTTCTGAACCCCTCTTGCTTGTTGGCTATATGTTCTTCTATCTGTGATCTTAGTCTCTCAGTCAGTATCATCATCATCACCTTGCCTAGATGACTCGTTAGGGCAATCATTCTGTATTCTTGCACTCTGATGTACTTCCTTTCTTGGGTATTGTCACTTGCACAGATCTTGTCCATTCCTTAGGCGCCTTCCCTTCTTTCCATGCTATATTACATAGTCGGTGTATTTCCTGAATCATGCTTTCTCCACCATATTTGATCATCTCTCCCATGATCTTATCATTTCCAGGGCTCCCACTGCTTTTTCTACTTCCTCCTTCGAAATACCGGTCTCAACCTCAATCCTCAGTGGAGATATCTCTTTCAGTTCTTCAATCAATCTCTCTGAGACACTCAGGTCCAATTGTGCTTTGTATAGGTTGGTGCAAAATCTCATCCATCGCTGCACAATCTTCTCCTTGTTCATGAGCACTTCTTCATTTTCATCTTTGATCGCCATCTGCTTTGGTTGCCATTTCCTATTAATATTCCTAATTGTCTTATACACTTCCCTGGTCTTACATTCTCCATAATACCTCTCTATATCTTCACGTTGCTCCTCTAACCGTTTCTCCTTATCCTTTCTGTCTGCTTTCCTTACTTCATTGCATTTCACCCTATATTGCTGTTCTGCCATCTCAGAGTAATCTCTTCTGACCTTCAACGCTCTCTTCTCTTGAACCAACTGCAGTGTCTCTGGGGTAATCCACTTCTTGATTTTTTCTTCTTCTGGAACAGTCTGCTCAATTGCCTCTTCTATAGCAATGGCTATCCCTGCAGCCCTCTTACCTAGGTCTTTCTCTGTGGCGACATTCTTAATCTTCTCTTTGAGCGCTGCTCTGTATGCATTCCCTATTCCTTCCTCACATAGCCTCGCCACGTTTCTTCTTTTCTTCAGCTGTGTCTTATATTTTCTTTTGAGTTTTATCTTGATGTTTGCAATCACTAGACTGTGGTTTAAGTCTATATCCACTCCTTGGAAAGTTCAGCACTGCTGTACCGATGTTATCCATCTTCTTCTCATCAAAATCTTATCTGTCATGTTCTTGGACTTCCCATCATTCAATTGCCACGTCCACTTCCTATCGTCCTTTTGTTGGAATCTTGTGTTGCAGATCACCATCTCATGCTCTGTAGCAAACTCAAGTAGTTTCTCACCTCGTTTGTTTCTTTCTCCATATCCAAACCTTCCCATGACTCTCTCCCAACCTTCATTATCTGTTCCAACCTTCGCATTCCAATCTCCTCCGATGATCAACACATCTTTCTTTGATATCTCCTCCACCGTCTTTGTCAAGTCTTTATAAAATAGCCCAATCTCTTCCTCCGTACTGTCCAACGTGGGTGCATACACCTGAATGACTGAGATGTTGAATAGTTTTTCTTCGAATCTTGCTACCATCATTCTTGCACTCACCAGTTTGTATCCTAGTAATGCTCTTCTAGCTGTTTTGCTAATAAGGAATCTAGCTCCTGCTTCATGCTTCATTTCGTGTCCTGACCAAATGACTTCGCAACCACATATCTCTCCGGATCCCATCCAACGCATCTCTGCCAGTCCAAGTATATTGCATCGGTATCTCTCCATCTCCTTCCGAAGCAGATGTCCCCAAAAGCAAGACAGAGACACAGATTCCGCCACACTGAGAGCCAGCCAACTTTCCACATTTCTCTTTCACTGTATTTTCTGTGTGGTTCACAAAAAAGATGATTATCATTATGACTGTATTATCGGATAGTACAATAGAAAAAAGGAAGGTGATTCAGGCTTGATGTCATATATTTGTCTAGTAATACCAATACTGCCAGTCTCTGCACGGACCCTATGCCCTCTTATTTTCAAGCCACAGGAACAAATACCGTTTTGGCCAGAAGTAGCATTTTGTGAGCTGAGATGTCAAGTGTTTGCATATTGTGATGAGCAAGTACCACATTCAGCTGCAGGTAACCTGAGGTCAACAATTAATTCACATAACCAATAGCTGTTCTTTCTGGACTCCTTCAGTCAAATTGTGCTATCTCAAGAGACAGGATTGTGACAAGTGCATGTGAAATCATTACGGGAAGTTTTCAATGAGCTCCGAGCACTGACTTCCTCAAAACATGTTGTTGAGAT
Organism: Carettochelys insculpta; assembly: GCF_033958435.1. NCBI lineage: Eukaryota > Metazoa > Chordata > Testudines > Carettochelyidae > Carettochelys > Carettochelys insculpta. The sequence goes on from NC_134144.1 coordinate 71,350,605, forward strand.
TACATGGCTTCAGATGGTTATTGCATCATTATTTTGGTACTTATGTACTGTATCTTCTGATCCTTCTCACTTCACTATTGATTTTTGAAATGGAGATTAATTTGTCAGCTCATGGCAGAGGGCGTGTTTAGGGGGGTGTACCTAGGGGTATGGGAGGCAAACCCCCAGCCCTGCCCTTTCTAGCTCAGGACCCCCGACCATGGGCATCATGGTAGGGACAACCCGCATTCCAGACTCTCCCCTTTCTTCAAGCAGACTGGGCATGGCCCTGACCTCCAAGAGTACAGGGAGGGCAGGCAGTCCCAGCTTCCCTAGAGCAGGGGAAGGGTGGGCAGCCCCAGTCTCCCCAGCCTCTGAGCATGTGCTGAAGCAGGGTCGGGGGGTAGACAGAGGACGGAGTGTGAGTGAGGCATTCCATTGGGAATGCATTATGTCCTCTGCTTTAGATGTCCACCACCCATGATGGAGGGGAAGTTTTTGAGTAACAGTGAATTTAACCTTCTGCAGAGAATTTAACCACAAGTTTTACCTCATTTGAAAACTTAAAGTCAGCCACGAAACTACAAGTGTCAGAGCACATTAGTACTGAAAAATTGCTTTTTTCATTTTGACCAATTAGTTGTAAAATAAATTAATTGGAATATAGTGCTCATACATTTCAGGGTATAGTATACAGAACAGTATAAACAAATAATTATCTGTGAAATTTTACTTTGTAATGACTTCGCTAATGCTTTTCACGTAGTCCCTTGCAAAACTAGGCAAATAGCAAGATGAGTTGATGTACCCCCAGAAGACTGCCGACAACCCCAACAGTACACGTACCTCTTGTTGAGAACCACTGCCATTGACTGAACCACAAGGGTAAGCAGTTACCCAATGAGTTGCTTAAGCTATCCAAGGTGGGACACTGACCAGAGAGGTGTATGCTTGAACCCTACCCTTTTCTCAGAGGTAGGGGCTAAAGTCCAGCCGTGAGGAGATGCTTAGTATTGCCAATGATCCAGGAGACAGACCTCAGCTGCATTTGGGGCCTGAAAGAAAATGGTGGGGAGGGGGTAGGAAGAGGAGGACATCCCTTATAGCCTTTAGCCTAGTGAATAGGGTACTCAGCCTGGATGTGGGAGACCCCCACTTAAGTCCCCTCTCCTGAAAAGAACAGGGATTTGAACAGGGATGTGCCACCAGTCAGGCTGAGAAACAGGATCTGCTGGCCTATTCTGATGGGGATGTGACAGATTAGATCACATAAGTCCCCATGGGATTGCACCCCAGTATGCTGATTATGCCACTAATGCCCATTTTCCTGCCTTCTGGGCACCCTCTCCTGCTGGACCAGAAGCTCTCATCTCACCCATGCAAGGCACAGAGTTGAGGTTATGGCCGCACTGCAAAGCAACACAGACAGTGAACCAGGTCAGCTCCAGGAGGGCACAGCGGTAACAGCTTAACACCTAGGAAACCCCAACTCCCACAAGGGACCAAAACTCCATATAAACTTCTTACGTTGTGTAAAAGTTTTACACAGTGCCATCACAAGCTTATAAGCTCTCCCTCTTTATCAACAGAAGAGAGACATGCACAGAGGTTGCTCTCCCCATCCATAATAATTATTTACACTGGGCTTGCTAATAAATGTTTTTATTAAGTACAAAAAGTAGAATTTAAGTGGTGGCAGCTGAAAAGAGATCAAAGTAAATTATTAAATTAAACAAAAATTCCAGCTAATTCTAATGCACTAAGAAACTTGTTTCCTGTAAACTCTTACCCTAAACAGTTGTTCTATGCACCTCTTTTGCAAGCTAAGCAGCCTCCTAGCTTGGGCCCAATCCTTCCCCCATTCAATCTTAAACATTTTCAGCAGGCATCTTAGCCCATTTCTACACATGCCACTTTCTCTGAATAAGGAATAATAAACAGCCTGAAATATGCTAATGAGGCACGGATGTAAATTCCCAGCACCTCCTTAGCATAAGGTCACGATTTGGAGTCCGGAAGCTCTTCTGGACTCCAAAACAGCGTGTAGAAGCATGGCTCCAGGGGATCTTCTGGAAGGAAGTCCTCCTTCCAGAGGCCCCTTCTTCCCAAAAATTTTCAGGAAGAAGGGGCCTCCAGAAGGCGGACTTCCTTCCAGAAGATCCTCCAGGAGCCATGCTTCTACATGCTGTTTTGGAGTCCAGAAGAGCTTCCTCTGGACTCCAAATCATGTGACCTTATGCTAATGAGGTGCCAGGAATTTACATCCATGCCCCATCATCATATTTCAGGCCATTTATTAGCATGCCACTTTCAGAGAAAGTGGCATGTGTAGAAACGGTCTTAGGTGGTAAGGCAGGAAGTCTCCTGGTATCTGGCAATTGCCCCTATTATTAGTTTTCATTCCTCTTATATCCTTTTGCCCAAGTCGGGAATTCTTTGTACTCAGGTCATACTTTGCTCATCCTGAATGGAAAAGTATAAGATGCAAAGTGGGTTTCAGCATCAGGTGGCATGACTGCATGTCTTTCTAAGACCAACCACAGTTTGAGCTTCCATAACAAAACTATTCACAGGACATTGGTGTGAATACTTAGCCCTTATGTTCCTAAAGTATCCTTAATAGCCCTCACTAGCACAATCAGAATTAAAACCAGATTCACATTTTATATTTCTTATTGCACATGCAAGAATGACAGTCACAAAAATTAGATATAAAGCATCTGAGTTATGCATATTCATACGCCAATTTTCATAAAGCATGGGAGGTGACCATGACAGCGGGTCTCCCTCATTCTTGGTTATTGAAGTTGATCCACTTTAATTAAGAATGATTGTATGGCTTAGTGGTTAGGGCACTCACATATGAGTTCAAATCCCTTTTTCTCCATGGCTGTTTTATGTGATCTTGCTTGATGGGCCCGCTCCAGCTGGCAGTCTCTGACCACCTTTTCCAGACTGAGCACCCGTACAGGGTTTCGGAGATTGAGCATCTGTCTTTCACTGTTCGGGACTCACTCTGGGGCTTAGGCAGGAGGGCCTCTGGATGCCAGTCATGAGGCAGTAGTGTGCACGCTCAGACCTAGAGTGAGGTTACAAACCTGCATGTCCAGAGGCAAAAACTCAGTTGCCATGTTTTAGGCACCGACAGGGTTTGCTGGGAGTTGAGCAGTTTTATGGTGCACAGTGGTGCCTAAAATTGGACTTTGGTGCACAAGTTCCTTTGTGGCACTCAGGCACCCTCAGCTATTATCATGATAGCCATTGTAGAGATTCATATTTGTTTTTATAAACATTTATGTTATAACTCCCACATGGGGCTCCATTGTACTAGCATCGTATACACAGATGAGAGGCAATTCCTGCCCAAATTTCCAATTTCCAAAGCAAGCTTAAGGCAAAGCCTGATAGCTTTCCATTGCTTAAATAAACTTTTTTCAGGGCATGAAACCTTTGTTTACCATTCCTGCTCCCCCACCCATAGAAAAACATTGGGTCAAGATGGCTTTCAGTAGCAGGTGGTATGGTCACATGCCTTTCTATCACCACCCACCTGGACAATCAAGGCTGATAGAAGTTGTTAAGATGATTGCTTAGTCGTTAGGACTGATTACCCAGTTGCTGGGATCAGGACACGAGTGAGGGCCTCCACTAGTACATGTAAATTACAAACAGACATACTTGCACAAAAATAGGATATACAGAATCAGCAGATTATAACATTAAAATGATAGGTTACATGAGGCATTTTGTCCAAAGCATCTCCAAGCTATGCATATTTATAGTCATAAGCCAATTTTCATAAAGCATGGTGCGGGGGAAGTGATCTATGACACCAGTGTCTCTGTTCAGTCCACAGTTCTTTCCATCCAGGAAAATTATGAATTTAACTTCCTAGGACTGTCTTTTGAAAGTGCAGTGCAAGTTTCCTGTGAGGGTGAGAATGGAGAGGTCGGCCCTGGAGTGAGCACTTTGTGAAGAACATTCACCCAAAGGAAATAAGATGTTTTGGTCTTTGTCATTTTCCTGTGTGAGTTCAGTCGAGAGTTTAGCTGTTGTCTGGTTTCACCCGTACAGTTGCTACTGGAGCATTTAATGCACTTAGTGAGACATACAGTACTACGTGTTGGGAAAGGCATGTGGAGGACCCATGGATATTGAAAGATGCACTGGGCCGGGGGAGGCACATCTATGATAGCAGTAGTGCAGGTAGGTCTGCAGGTTTTGCATCTGTTCTTCTGCTACGGTTTGGTGCTGCTTTGATTTGGTTGGTTGTGGTCAGTATGGTGCTCACTTCTGATGATGAGCTTGGAGAAGTTGGAGGAGGGAGGTGTTCTTTGAAGGCCAGAAATCAGTTATTAAATTGATCTAACCAGTTAAGAACAGCAAAATTCCTAAAAAAGTTGCAGGTTTAAATGAACAAAATGTTGTGGGTTTTTATGATTATTTTTAAGCTGTTAAGTCTTTCTGGTAAAAACACATATACCAAAATAAGAAAAAAATATTTAGAAACTGTAACATCTTCTATCAATGCATATGAATGAAAATATCATAACTTCTGCTAAACTCCTAAAAATATTACTGTTCACACATGATATACATAGCCTGCTGGTTGAAATTAGTCCACCTAACCCAGGGGTTGGCAACCAAAAGAGCAAGAAGAGCCTTTTTTTTTTTTTTCAAATTTGGTAAAAAACAAAACGAAACAAAACCTCAATAATTCAAAAGCCACAATGCATCTGAATATGAGATGGTCCTTAGTAAATAACGTCAAACCACATTTTTGTAACACCTATTTTAAGAACAGCACGCCCATATATCCCACAATGCACTGCACATATTAAACAGGGAATGAGCCAACATTTCGAGATCACATATCATTTGCTATTTAGATGTGAGTTGTTCATTGTTGGGCTTTTACACGTTCACTGACATATCAAAAATAATCAGTTTTTTTGTTTGTTTGTTTTAACTTTGCAATTACAGTGGTGGGAGCCACAAGGATGTCCTTAAAGATCTGCATGTGGCTCCAGAGCCACAGATTGCAGATGCCCGACATAGCCTAACTCTATGCTATTTTAAATTTTACATTTTTGGCTACTTTTTATATTGTGATTTTCTGTCGCATTTGGTACTGTACATTTTTTAGTGTATTGAATTTTTGCAGATCTTTTCTTCTTGGATTTTATTGGGAATATAACTAAAAGTCTGGTTCATGGTAATTATAGTTCCAACATTTGCCTCAAATCAATTGTACATGAATACTGAATTTTAATGGACCTTACTATATGATGTATAAACAGGACGTTCCCCTATTTAAACTAAACTACTACTGAATGTTTCCAAAATTTAGTGGGAGGTAGCTAGCTTCACTTTCCCTCTCCACCCCTGCCAATAAGTTTGCATTGCTACTAATTATTTGTTGGGTAATGTTAAAAATCCCACATCCCTTTGACCAAGAGTGATTCTTACCAGAATGGCATAGCCGTAGACCTCCAGCCTCATTTTTAACCTGTGAAACTATGACACTATAATTATGTTGGTACATTTCCCCATATAGACAAGCTCTTTTATAAGGGCCAAAAGCCTTCAAATCCTTGCACATGGCAAGTAGTCTGTCAGGCTATATCTGCACTAGGGAAAGGAAGTTGATTGCAGATATGCAATTCTAGCTACAGCAATTGCGTAGCTGGAATCAACATATCTTTGCAATTGACTTGCTTGGTCATCCTCACTTACGAAGATGGAGTTTCTCCCATTGACCTCCTTTACTCCTCGCTATACACGAGTACAGGGATCAACAGATGACCCCGATAGGTCAATTTTGTTCAGATCTGTCAGACTACCCGAATGAGTCAATCTTCCATGGTGGTATAGAGGTAGCATCAGTGGGGTTTGTCATTTAAGGGCTACTTGCATGCCTTGGAGGACTACAGGAAAAGACCAGTATCTGTTGAACATAGCTGTTTTATGTGCCTAGAGATCCTTTAAAGACAAATGATGTAGTCAAATTGAATTAGTTAATACAGATGTCTATTGCGGCATGGAGAATGACAAATAAGCTCACAACTGAGTAGCATCCAAATGAGAGTCGTGGGTCTGTGAATAACACTGAGTAAGAGCTCCATTTAATGCTATTTTATCAGGACTGAAAAACTAACAAATACAGTCTATGAAAAGATGCTCAAGGGTCCTGAGAAATCAGGCAGCTTCATCCCACAACAGGCAAAGTGTTGGTAGGCATATTCTTAGCATGCTGAGATGATGACTTTCATTGATCAAAGCTCCCTCCAGAACCAGTCAGTAAGCAAGGTGACCTTTTGCACTAAGTGACAGGAGAAGAGCCAAGAGAAATGCTGACGTGGTGTGATGTTTCTGTGCTGTCTACCACAATGTTTCTCAGCCGCTAGTGAATCAATCAGCCACAGCTGCCTGCAGTGCTTTGAAAACACATCCAGCATTCTCCTTTTATTCCTGTTCCAGCCCACAGCTATTTGTCAGTTTTACAGTCTTTAGAAAGCAATTTCACTGAAGGGGAAAGACCAGCTGGAGGGTGGGATAGTGAAGATAGCTTCTACTATGTTATTGGAACTCTAGCAAAATTGGAGAGCGCTCAGCATTTCAACTTTTTCCCTTTGTGTCTGGCATTATTGGGAGAAGTGTGGGGGAGTTTACCCTGCTGCCCTGACCAAACCCCACTTTCACTCCACCCCTTTCTCCCAGAGATAGAGGAAAGGCAGGCCACTGACAGGTCCTCTGGAAAGGGAGGTGAAGTGGGGGAGAGGAGGAACAGGCAGTGCAGGGGACATTGGATGGGGCAGAGCAAGGAGAGAGAAAAGGTGGCATCTAATAGGGCAACTACAGCTCAGGCACCTACCAGTTTTTGGGTGGTAGCTACACCAGAGAAGGTTAAGCTTCCCCAGCCTATTATATCCACCACCGAGAGGAAAGTAGGAAGTGCTGATCAGTGGAGCCAGCAGGTGGGAGAACATAAGAATGGCCATACTGGGTCAGACTAACAGTCCACCTAACCCAGTGGCCAATGCCATGTGCCCCAGAGGGAACGAACGGAACAGGTGACCCCTTCCCTTGCACATTCCCAGCTTGTGGTGAACAGAAGCTAGGGACACCACTCCTACCCATCCTGGCTAGTAGCTAGTGATGGACTTATCCTTTGTGAACTTATCTAGTTCTTTTTTGAAGGGTCGGGGAGAGGGGCTGATCAGTGAGTCAGTGATGACTTTTTTAAAAAGGTCATCACCCCCAGCAGGAGCTAACACTTTCAGCAAGACTCCAGCTGTGGCTCAGCAAGCTGCCTGTATGCCAAGATCCCCTGAATTTGGTGGGATTGTTATTAATTCTAAAACAACTTGTTAGCACCTAGAGGATAATACAGCAAACTAGCAGATATACCCAACAAAGAGGCAGGGCAGGTTTGTTGGCTACAGGGGGACCTCAAGGGTTAGGTCTGTGTGGGGCTGTGGTGAAGGAATAGGGGTGGGGGATGAGGGCAGAGGCTGGGAGAGTGGGGGGAGGGAGGCCTGAGCTCAGGGGGTGCAGGGTGCAGGATTGAGGGGTGAGGGGAGACAGGGTGTAGGGTTGGGCATGTGATGGAGTTTAGGATATGGCAGGGGGCTCAGGGCTGGGAAGCGGAGGGGGGCTTACCGTGGATTCCTGTGGTGGCCTGGGACGTGGAAGGTCAGCCCACAGCTCCTGGGCACCCTGCCTGTCCCCAGCAGTGAGGATGAGGGGTGGAGGGCCAGGTCTCACCACAGGTCCCAGTCCCCCTGCTTACCTTGGGGCAGGGGTTGGTTCAGGCTGTCTCCCCCAATCCTCTCACTTGTCCACAGGTGGCGGGGTGGTTTGGGCCAGGGACTGTGGCCTCCCATCCGTGTCCTCCAGGGTGGGGTGAAGTGTGGCAACCAGGCCAACGCTCTTAGCCCTGCACCTGTCCCATGGGGGAGAGGGCTTGCCATGCTGCAGCTCATGGCCCCCCACAGCTGTCCCTGGTGGTGGATGTTCAAGCCATAGCTCCTGGCCCAGCCTTCACCTTGAGGCCAGGGATGAGCAGCCTTCCCTGCCCCAGCCTGAGCTGCATGGTGCACAGCGTGGGGAGTGTCAGTGTAGCTGGGGCTTGACTGCACCACTGAGCCCAGCACAGTAGGACAGGCTAGGCTGGGCCACAGGTGAGCTAGGACTGGGCTGAAGTGCCAGGGCCAGCCCTGGAGTGAGCTGGGTCAGGGTTAGGTAATATGCCTGACCCCAGTTTGAAATAGGAGGGGGCAGAGTACCAGGGATGGGTCAGGGGTGAAGCACTGGAGCCAAGGGGCAGGCATTTACCTATCCAGTGGCCAGCAAGGTCAAGAGCCCTGCCCTGGGGCCACTGTTTCTGCTGCAGCTGCCTCCAGTGGTCACAGCAGAATCGCTGGTCCCTGCGGCTGCTGCCTCCAGTGATGAGTCTGATGTACGTTGTCTTTCCTCTCAGTGCCCCTCCCTTTCCATGTTCTGGAAAACCAAGGGATTTCTGTCACATCCCATTTACCAGGAACAACCAAACCCTGATCTCGGTTTATGTTATGATAAGAGGAAGCCGCATACCAAATTTTGTGACTGTAGCTTTTACAGTTTAAGAGGAGTTCTTTAACAAACATAGCACAGACAAACACATTGTAAAATATATAAATTGATAGTAGTATCTGATATAGATTTATCAAGAACAAATCATGCCAAACCCACCCATTTTCCTTCTTTGACATGTTTACTAGCCTCATGGACTGTGGGAAGAGGGGAGTAGTAGATATAATAGATCTTGATTTTAGTAAGGCTATTGATATAGTCACACACAACATTCTTATAAACTAGGGAAATGTGGTCTAGAGCAGGGGTTTTCAAAGTTTAGTTCGCAGCTTGTCAGGGTAAACTGCTGGCAGGCCATGATATACTGTTTACGTGAGCGTCCACAGGTATAGTCCCTCACAGCTCTCTGTGAAAGGCATTGACCATTGATCTTACACCAAATGCTTGAACAGACAAGGCCAAGAAAGGAAGGAGATGTGATGGAGATAAGCATATCAATGGTAGGGTAAGAGCTTTTTTTTTTTTTTTTTTTTTTAAAAAAAGAATGAGAGATCAAAGCCTCGAGGCAGCAGAGAGGAATACAGATGGCACATGTAATGGTTACTTTAGTTGTAAATAGCAACTTGTATTTATCCCAGATCACGTAATACTATGCTTCTGGGAACTGTATGGTTAAGTATCAAAACAGAACCAGGAGCACTTAAGACAGTCAAAAGCTAGTGAACCTGTTTCTTTAGGCTAGATGTGAAGAAAGAAACTGCATCTCTGATTGCAACAAGCTGCAAACACAAGAGCTTGGGGGGCACAGGTACAAGAGACACTACGTACCACTTAAGCACAGATGTAGTGCAAAAAACGGTAATTGAAATTGTATACTTGGGAGGGAAATAAAGTGATGGGAAATAACAGTCATTTAGGACCTTGAAAGGGTCTTCTTGAGGTACATCTATGGCAACATAACATTGTAAATTAGATCAGAGAGGCATCCTAGTTGACAGCTCTTCTGCTCAAGCCCCATAATGTAAGTTTATGAGGCAGCTCATCTATCTTCAGCCAGAGACTCAGTCATACTCAGCAATCTAGATCACTGGCAATGTTGATTTTTTTAAACAAGATTATTTTCCTTAATGTCGTCCTGCAGCAAGCTGACTCCACTACCTGAGACAGTGCAAGAGTGAGTGCTCGTTAGAGGTAGATGAAATTATTCTGTTATGGCACACAGTACACTTTGCTTTCTTTGAGATTGTACAGGATGTCCTACCTGTCCATTCAAAAACTAAACACAGCTATAAAAGTTGGTCACAAGCAACTATTGCTCCATGATACTTGTTAAAAATTAAATATACTGAGGCAGACTCTCCATCTTACTGCTGATTTGCATTGAGAACCAGGGCCTACTCCCTGCAACAACCACAATGATAATCATTAACCTCTAAAACACAAAGATTTTACAACTTGTGCTTCCTTATACTGGTAATTCAGGTCCGTGGAAAAGGTAACTGTCTACAGTGCAAGTGGAGTGTCATTAAAGAGAGCCACCCATGGAACCTTATTAGTTTGGCACTGGGAAAAGCACTCCTGCGTGTTCACACACAATAAGAAATATCTGCAAGGAAGCAGGTTCAGTTAGGTGAAGAGACACTAACTGAATAAATAGATGCTTTAACTGGTGTCAAGAGATGGAATAGCGTATGATAGTAACAAAAGAGGAGAGATTGTGTCTATAGAAGAATGCCAAAGGTAATGATTATTCTGATGGTATTGCTATTTACTCATTAAAATGCTGTGGCATAAGCAGAACATTCCCAAGCAGCTGCTGGCAGGTGGCCATTTAAACCTAGTAGAAATCTTCCCCATCCCTTTTCTGAAGCTGCCTTCCTTGTTCCGATATGATCAGGTAGCTCAAAAAGAGCTAAGCAAGCTGCACACCGGACAGATATTTCCTTTCCCAGGTCTCTTTGACTACGAGCGACTTTTACCAGAATGGCATAGCAGTAGATCTGCAGACTCATTTTTAACCTCCGTTTCCACAACTACAGCTAGCAATATAGCCAGCTAGCACTTTCAGCATCCCACTTCCATACCATGTTTCAAGACCCCCTCCTCTCCAAAATTACATTCTTCTACCCCAGCTGGGATAGAGAGAGAAGTGATTAAACACTCATGTGTGAGGAGTGTTTGTTCCTCCATGGAGGAAAACAGGCTCTAACTCCAAAACAGTTGGACCATTGGGCTAAAACGCACAAGAACAGAAGCTACCATCCTGATGCGTGCAGTATGCATGTATGTTCATGATACTACAAGCTTCAGCATATACCATTTGTAAGACTTCACATGTCACTGGGTTTTCATCATCCAATGACTGGATATTCTTCCGGGAATGTTCTCCAGGTGTTTATCTTATCTAATGCTTATCGTAGGTGGAACATGCCCACACTGGCAGACTTGGAGGAGCTCCTTATTGATGAGTGATGACTCACTCAGAAAAAAACATTATCAGTATGAAATTAAATCTTGTACTGTGCAAAAGATTCTTGGCTTTATAAGCTGAAACCATGCCCCCTGCTCAGAACCAATATTAATATTTTTAATAACATTAGAGGAACTGTCCAAGTTATATTTTATTACAAAACTCAAGCAACTTCTCTATGGTGGAGGCAGACAACTGGCAACTAAGCCTTACTCTGAATCCAAGATTAAACATTAATGGACATCCTTTTGCTTCCATTTTGCTGCACCTGTCTGCCTTCAGTTCCAGATTTCTGCTGTCAAACTGAACAGAGAAATCCATCATTTATTTTAGTTTTGGCCTTTATGCTCAATAGTAACAGAGCCTACCTGTGGGAGCATTTGTTTTAAACACAATGTTAACATCACACATATACCATGTCAGTGCAGTAAATATTACTAAAAACTATGATGAAAGTTAGCCACTTGCCTAATCACACAAAAACCATACATTTTTGTGGCATTATAACCCAAATGAATTTAGCACAGCAGTATCAGACACCTATGGAATTAGGAAAATGTGGACACTTGAAATGCTTTCAGCTGATCTTCAACAAGCTACGACACTCAGGTACAGCCATCAGAGTTTCTCCTGCCACAACTGAAGACATCCCAAATACCTCCGAGACAGAACAGTTTCTTGAGCTCCCTTCTGTGCTTGAAGTTACATGTGAAGACAGTATAGAGGTGAAGGTGGAAGACAGTTCTGAACTGTAGTCACCACCAGTAAGAACGGAAACAATGAATTTATAAAACAGTTTTAAATACAGTTACATACTGCTTTCCCCAAATTTACAAAATTAAGGATTAAAGCAATGAAAGAGGAGTTTTAGTTTTAGAGGAGCAATTCTCTTTAATCTTGTTGTACACATTTGTTAGTGCTCCCCAACTCTGTATGTTAAGCCTCTGTGCCAGGTGACATTGTCTATCATTAGGTTTCAAAGCTAAGAGAAAGTTTATAACTAAATTATTCTGTTGTCCAGTTCCAGTGGAACTCACCGTACAATAATAATTAATATTCTGCAATGGTCTTCAACAGTGCTTTAATCTTCTAAGGAGAGCATGACACAGAGGCCCATTGGTGCCAAGTAGCAAAGGATTTACTGTTCTGTAACAGCAAGTCTCTGCAGGCCTGACAAACTCACTCTAACACGTTGATTTCATATTATTTAAATCGAGAAAGAATATACTAGAAGGTGGAACGTGGTCAGCACCTCCCTCTCACAAGTGCCCCCTTCTGCGGCTGACAGCATCTGGAGAGCCTTGATAAACTCTGTCTTCTGTGTTGGGACCAGGGTGGACTTAGCCTCATTCAGTAGGCCTAGGTTGCTGAAAATGGTTCTCACCATAGTGATGTGAGCCAGAACCTGCTCACTGGGAATGTCCTTCATGACACAATTGTTCAGGTACAGGAAAACCTGTTCCTAGTGCTTCCTCAGCAAGGCTGCCATAACGGCCAGGTATGTTGTGAACACCCAAGGAGCGGCTGAGAGGCCGAAGGGGAGCACCGTGAACGGTAGCTGTTGACCATGAACCCTTAGAAACCTCCTTTGAGTGGAGATAATGGATATGTGGAAGTCCATATCCCTTGAGTCGAGGGCAGCATACCAGCTCCTGGGATCCAGCCAGGGTATGATGGGGGCTAAGGAGACCCTGCGAAACTTGAATTTTTTGATAAAGAAACTGAGGCTGTGCAGGTCCAAAGAGTGCCTGAGCCTGTCCTTGGCAATAAGTACTGGGAATAACTGCCCCTGCCCTCCTGAGGAACCTCCTCTATAGCGCCTAATGCGAGGAGTGACCACACCTCCTTTAGAAAGATTTGCATGTGAGAAGTGTCCTTGAAGAGGGATGGAGAAGGCAGGTGGGTGAGTGGAAAGGAACAGAACTGGCCAGAGCATCCTGCCCATACCAAACTCAAAACTCATCCATCTTAGGTGATCTGGGCCCAGGCACAGTAGAAGCGGGACAAACTGTTGCCAAATAGGAAAGGATCTAGTGTGGGTACCGGTGCTCCATGCCTGGGAACCTTCAAAAGTTGGGCTTTGATTCCAGTGGTTCTCCAGAGTTTGCTTTTTCTTATGCTACACTAGGGAGAAAGTGTGCTGTTGCAGGGAGGGGTGCTGGTGTTCCTTGTGCTGTCTTTCCTTGGCGCTGAAGGGTCCTGTACCATGGCCATTGTGCTGCTTACTACTGGAGCTGGGGCCAACTCCGGTGGTTGGAAGCGACAGGCGACTTCCATTAGCAGGGGTTTCAGACAATGATTATGTTCTTTGTCCTAGCCTCTACGCTCTTGCAGATAGGGCACTTATCAGTTTGATGGCCCTCTCTATGGCATGAAAGCCCCTGAAGTAACTGTAACTGCTACAACTATAAACTGAACTATGTGTAACTAATGGACAGATACCACTAACAGTGCTTGCAAAGCAAAAGAGCACGAGGATGCTCCAATGACCATCACAGGCAGTAAGAAGGAACTGAGAGGGTGGTGCCGGCCAGAGTTCCCTGGGGTTGAAATGGTGTCTGCGGCCCGACTTGGGCTCATCCGGGTGGGTTTCGCCGCCCTGGTGCCCGGCCTGTCCTGCTGCATGGTCAGCAATATCCTATGTGCCACCTCATGAAGGTCCCATGCTAGGGGGATTCCATAACGGACCCGATGGATAGCACTGAGGAAAAACATTTCTGAGGATTGTGCAGGTAGTGCACGCACACACCTTTTGGAATGCATGTGACCAATCACTTGAAGAGGAACCTCATAACCATTGCAAGATGTATATACAGAGGATATTTAAGGAGTTATGGTGTATGTATTAAAAGTGTATTTTTATGTCTGTCATCAACCAAAGAGAAAAGCGTTTTTCTCCAGAGAGGAGTTAGGAACTTCTATCTCAGTTCACACGTAAATTAAGCATTGTAAACTAACGCAATACGGGCTCGGTATACATATAAAGTCAACAAAGGGACAGGAATATGCTGGTGACTAAGCTCAGGGATTGTCCAGTATGAGGGAGGGGGAGAACTATAACTCTGAAGATTAACAAAATGTGTCCTGAAATTCTATTTATCTTCAGTCAGTGAGGAAACTCATTGGCAGAGAGAGGGGGTTTCACGAATGCTTGGATCCTGGCTTGCCTAAAACTAGCTAGCTTTGTCACAAAGGGAACCTTTGGAGCAAAGCTTATTTTATTAGATACGTAAGGAAACCACTGAGAAGTGCAGAGCCAGAGAAGTTTTCTGGGGTAGTTAACAGGTGGTGGCAAGGAACTAACACTAGAGGAAGAGGGCTAACAAGGTCACTCTCAGTCATGGCCTCCTGAGAAAACCTCACAGAAAGGACTTACGTAGGAAGATGCAAAAGCATAAATCAATAGTATTAATCAGTACTGCTCTGTGCCATGGTTTTGTTAAATTATGCATGTAGCCAACACACTCAATGTCTCAAACTTTGTATGTTTTATTGATTTTGAAAGATATAGAAGTATTGATTGTATCGTCATGCTGCGATAGTTCCTGATAGCACTGTCTCATTCCAACAGTGCAGTATAGACATGTACGCACTTTAATTAGCTGTTGTTATTCTTGGGCAGTCCCCACTATGAGCTGAGTTGCAGAAGTGCTGTATGCCTAGCAGATGACTTAAAGGTTGCTGACGCAACCCAGAATGCTGGTTCTGTGCAGAAAGTAACATTCGCCATAGATTCAAACTCCCTTCTTTCCAAAGTCATCCAGAATAGGGACATCAGCTGATATTTTCCACTTCTTAGAGGCCTACGCTCATATCATGTCTAAGAAAGAGAATGTCTGCCTCACCTACCTTTTGATTCGCTTGATTTAGGGTAAGATTTTGACAGCATCTACTGGGGATTCCTCATGGCTTCTTTCACATGGAAGCTGCTGAATGTAATTACATTGATTGTTCCCCAGCCTTCTGTGGCAGGGTAGTTTTCAGAGGGCAGTATTCACTCTATAAGAATTTCAAGGGTTAGCTTACAAATATGTGAAGATTAAGGTGTTCCAATGTGTTTGTGTCACAAGCAGAAAACTCAGATTTACTGAGAATTACAAAGCACAGGCAACTGTTATGATATCAGCATTTCCTTTAGGATTGGGATAGAGTCTCATTTCCTCACAGCTTTGATGTACTCTTGCCAGAAACCATTTTTCTGAGTGCTCTGGAATTCTCCCCTTCTGGTGGCAGAGGCCACCTATTATGATCTGGTAGTAGTAATATCAAAAACCAAAATAAATTAGTTCATTTGCAAAACTAACCCTGTATTGTTATATCCCCCCCACACCCATCACCACTCTTCCCACGTTTCATCACTGGAAAACACTATCCCATCAACCCATTTTTACCTGGTATTTCCCAGGTGGAGGAATATAAGCTTTGACCTGCATCCACCTTCACTGTTTCCCCAGTTATAAAGGATGCAGCAGGAGACAGCAGGAAACATACTGTAGGGGAGACCTAATAATGAAGAATTATGTAATTTACTCACTCAAACACCTGGCAATTTGTTACAAAGCCTGTAATGGCCAATTTCGGCATAGGACACTTACTGAGGCATACGGCTTTTGTGCAGATGCCTGGGACATGGGTCATTAGCAATTTAAGCCAATTTCCCAACCACAGCTATGGCTGCCATTTAAAAAGTTTGTTATATTAAGCTATATTACTTCAGCTGAACAGAAGACTGTAACACTCTGCCCTCCACAGAGGGACTAGGAAAAGATTTAAAGAAGCTTCATTATTTTGTCAAAGGTAAGAGTGCTCTTACTGATCAGACATTTGGCTAGATGACAGCTTAATCCCTTCTTCTTTTTACTTTCTGACATTATCATTCAATATTTTCAATTCCTTCCCCATTTAGTCAGTCAGCTTCCTTCAAAACTAAGTTGAGAACTTATTTTAGCAGAAACAAGTACTTATATTTTAAATTCTCAGTGTATGTTTGGACAAGGGGATGATTCTTTTTTAAGTCTTCAAGAAATCCTTTGCACACTGTTGTATCTTTACGTAAACTCTCCGTTTTCTACCACCTATTTCAATATTAACCCTTTAACTCCATATATTATAATGTTATCAGGGCAGAGGTACAGGAAGGTAGAATCAGTGAACATGTTCTGAGATGCATTACCTCCTCAGGAACTCCCAGTCTCTTAGCAGGAATTTTTTGCATGTAGTTTTTAAACATCTCTTCTCCAACATCTTTATAGTTTGCAACGGCGGTTTCTGAAAATATTACTCCCTGTATTGGGGGAAAAAAAAAAGCACAGTGAGATCAAAGTATTGTTGCATAAGTTGGAATTTTGAAAACTTTAAAACCATGACTTGTTTTCACCACCTAAACAGCACTTGGCTGTGAATTTTTAAATTAGACTTGGATAGATTAATGCGACACTTCAGTAACAATACTGGTGGCTATTAGCATCCTCATGATAACAAGTCATTCGTTACAGTTAATCTGGTCTTTTCCCGGATTTGTAATTAGTTCCTCAACTTGGCTCAATAGCTCCAAACATTGGGTATAAAATCTGAACCCAAGGGTATTTTTTCATTGCAGGAAAGCAAAATAACCGAAATAGGATGGCTAAAGGTCTCTTCTCTCACAGACCACTAAAATGGTGTTACTATGCATGTTATGGTACAGGTTGCACATCCTAAAACAAGCATTTTTTTGTCCAGCAACATCCTCTGTCCAGCAGAAAGGTAAGTTTCAGCCTGTGTACTTTGGCAGCCTTGGGAGCTAGAGCTGGTGTCCCTGGCAGCAACATGGGGTGCAGTTGTGTGGGCTGGAGCCTGTGTCCCTGAGCAAACCCATGGGGGGAGGAGGCAGCCATGCAAGGCCCAGGCCAGCAGCCGCACATACCCGGGACCATGTCTAAGGCAGCCCTGTGGGGCTGGGGAAAGGGGCAGCTGCACAAGACTGGAGCTGCCTCCCCAGCAGCCCCACAGGGCCAGAGCCAACTTCCCTCAGCAGCCCCATGGTGGGCAGCATAGGCAGGAGACCCAGCAGCAGATGCGTGAGCAGCCAGGGGACGGGTGTGTGGCTTGGGGGCCAGTGGCACGGGACATCCCCGTGTACAGCAAATTCTCATTTGTGACCAAGGCCAGTGGCAGGGGACATCCCCATGTACAGCAATCAGGTCCCAACTATGTTGCAGCAGGGGGTGCAACCTGTACTGTAGACCCCCGACTTACCAAGGGGTTGCATTCTTGCAATCCCCCAGAGGTCAAATTTCCCACACAAGGCGGGAAAGCCAGGAAACTGATGAGGGCACCAGCCCTGGTCAGTTCCCTGGCTCCAGGGACTGGAGGGGAGCTGAGGACCAGGTGGCAGTCTGCCTCCCCTCTGCACTCAGGAGCCGACCAGTGCCGGTCAGTTTCCTGGCTCTCGCCTGGTACCAGGCTCCCTGCCACTCTAGGAGCCAAGCATGGCTTCTCCCCAGCTTTTCCCAGCTGGGGGAAGCTGGGGAAAAGCTGCAGCACTGTGGCTGGCTGTCTGCCCGCCCAGCTTCCCCAGCTGGGAGAAGGTGTGCTGGGCAGACAGCTGTCAACCCCACTTCCCCCAGCTGAGGGAGCCAGGCAGGCAGACTCAGAGCGGCTTTGAGTTACACGTAACTCGCGTTAACGCAAGTCAAGCACAACTCGAAGTCGTGCATTTTGCGGGTTTACTGTCGTACCTTAGGCTCAGCCAGATTCAGGGTCCCATGTATTAGATGCTGCGCAGAAAGAGACTGTCCCTGTCCTGAGGACTTTCTACTCTAGAATAAGAGGATTGTAGCAGATGGAAGGGATAGGAGATGGAGAAGAAAGTAATGACCAACTCTGTGCATAATCTGCATGTTTCGTTTCAAGACTATTAGATTTCTGAAGAGAAGCAATGTTCTGAATTCCATCTGAAATTTTCCATGTCATTGATCTACAGTGTGACTACTAAAGTGATGAGAGTCTTAGAGGAACGTGGACCAGAGCTTTTGGGGATTTAGAGGAATAGTGTTTAAACACAGAAGCAAGTTATTTCCTTTAGGAACACACTGTGCTTCCCTCATACATGTTTCCTTGGTGCCCCTGTTCAGATCCTGCAATGAAAGGTTCTTAGGGCAGGGGTTGCCACAAAAGTGGTACACCCGTACAGGATAGTTCTGTGTATCTGTGCTTCTCCTGACTAGAGCATGGATTTTCATCATGGACATGGTAATTAAATCATTAGAGGCTAGTCAGTTCATAGCTGTCCTATAAAGTTAATACATAATTTGATATAACTGATGATTATAGTAGTATGCACTGACTAAACGACGATTTAAAATGCAAGTCTTGTGTGACTTAAAATATATGTTTAGTTATCCAAGATGCCGCTTGACACATGCAATGTGTAACTGATATGGCTAAATGGATAAATTAAGTCATTTTAAAAAGCTAGACACATACACTATATCTCATTACACATAAACCATATTAATCTATTTCTCCAAGACTTAATAAGCTTAAAAACTAGGCAAAAACCTTAACATTTAATAGTCACTCAGTAGTTAGCATTGCAAATATGTTATAAACTAAGCTTCACAGAAGCCAGAATGCAGCCTTTACCAAATGCACAGATCACAGCTTGAGTTTCTCTACCTGAATGGAGCTGCACTGTGTGCATCCCATTAAACGGCCCATGCCAAAACCAACAATTACCACTAGATTTGGATAGGAAGCTTAACTGGACACACGTCATCTCACACAAGCAGAAGGAGGATCCCGTTATGGGCCTATTTACTAGCTCTGACCTCTGTAAGGAGAATGCAACATAGATCATGAATGGGAAAGTATTGGCAAAATTTTTACTGTTTGCACACATCTTTCCCCCCAAAATAAATAAAATCCGGAGAAACAGGGTGAAATCTACAGCAACTAGAATGGAAACAATATCAAAATTCAAAACTAGGGCTGACATGTCTCTTAATTCACAGCAGCATGTAATAGCAATAGACCATCTTTCTATAATATTTAAACTAAATTACTCAACACATAATGAGTTCCCCAAATGTAGTGAGTCAGTACCGCCTCCTGCTGACTCAGAGGCAGAAGAGGCTGCGCAGAGGCCCTGGTGGGCGGGCCCGGAGCCAGAACACCAGAGGCCCGCCCCTCAGAGGGTGGGGCCCAGGGCTAGAAAGGCCAAGGGCAGGGCTCGGGACCCATTAAAGCCTGGGCCTCCAGGCAGGGAGGACGCGCCTGCACGAGCTCCCCGGTGCCAAGGGCAGAGGGCTTGTTGCCGCCCGGCTGGGCCGGAGGAGCAAGCCCCCAGCGGCTCCGAACAACCCCGGATCCAGATGCCCCAGGGAGACTACTCGAACTTCCCAGGCCTGCCAGGACCCTCACGCCGGCGAGGACTCCCCGCCTTGGAAGAAGCCCCAGGAGCGGCCTGCTCCAGAGTCCTGGCGGACCCCTGCAGCCCTCTGGCCCAGGGTCGCCTTGGGCCCACTGTGCTACCACCGCCCGACTATCCTAATGATGTTGACATGAGCGACTGGCCGGAGCCCCCGAAGGTGGATGATTTGAAGGAGACCGACCCCGCGGGACCCCCTGACCAGATGGACTGGGACCTTCCGCCAGTGGAGGTAGAGGTAGGAAGTGGCCCGGGGAACGACGCTCCTGCACCCATGGCAGTGTGTTGCGGCCTGGATCCCCACTGCCGTGATCGTATGTGAGTGACCCCCAGGGCCCCGGGCTGGGTCGCAGTGGAGTGGGAGGGCCTGCGACCCCCTACCACCTCCTTGACAGGGCCAGCCCACGTTGGGCCCATGCTCAAACCCTTGTGCTGTTGCCCCGCCCCAAACTGAGGGCTGGGCCGGGATTTTGTTGCAACTGTGAACTGCTGCCTGCCCTGAACTGAGGGCTGGGCCGGTACTGGATTGCTATTGTGAACTGCTGCCCTGCCCTAGACTGAGGGCTGGGCCTGTATTGTATTGCAACAGTGAACTGCTGACCGCCCCGAACTGAGTGCGGGGCTGGTGTTCTAACCCTTTTTTGGGTGCCACCCACCCTAGGCCAAGGGCTGGGCGTCTCGGGACTCTTACACCAAAGATCTAGCAAGCATGTTTTAGCCTGCCTGTACATTGGATTCCTGTTTACATGTGTTTCATTGATCACAAATAATGAATAACCACCACACACTTTTCTATAGTTAATTCATCTGCAGTCTCCAAACATCCATTCCTCCTACCCCTCCACCATGAAAAATAACCTCATTTTACATATGAGGAAATTAGGGCGAAAGAGATTAAGAACCTGTTTGACATCTTACACAGATCTTTTGTGTTCGAGTTGGTGACAGAAGCCATTGCTCAACTCCCAGTCCCTGCACCATCACCACATAACTTCTCTATTTAATGCCACTTCTGAAACACACACCCTCCCGGCCCCGAAATACTGAACACTGTGTACATTTTCACAGTGCCTTTTTGTAAAAGGTGATGGTACTCAGTTGGCTCCTTGCCCTCTGTCCCAGCCAGACCCATAGCTGGGGCTTTAAGGTGCCTGTACTCAGCACTGGCAAGTACTGGCACAAAAACAGCACTGCATTTTCACAATCTATTTTAACAAATGTTTCCTTGCTGCCTACCACCCCTGAAGAGTCTTTCCAATAAAGGAAGAAAAGTAGAGGAAGTGCTCATGTAAAGACAGAAGTGGAAATGATTTTACTGACCCCATGTTCCTGACAGACAATCCAGTCCATGGAATGAAATTCAAAGAGCTCTGAAAATCTTACAAGCACTTTAGAGTGGTGGTGCTAAATGAAGTTGACAGTTTCAGAGCAGAAATGGAGATTTAGCCACACAACACCCCTAAATTCTGCATTTTTACTCACCACCTCTGTTGGATTGGAAAAATCTTAAACCTGGGACTATACTGTTGAGAAGTCAGATATATTGTATGCTGTTACTTACAGGGGCAACAGAGTTGATTCTCACTCCACTATGGGCCCATTCTATGGCCAAACTCTTGGTTAAGTTATCCACTGCAGCTCTTGCTGCTCCAGTATGTCTAGCACAGAGAAAGAAAGGAAAGAATCAATTTCAACATAAAAGACCACACTTTCTCATCTCCCCGCTGAAGATTGTAAGAAAACTGTAAGTAACAAACTACTGCAGTCATAAAGCTGCATCTTCCTGCTTACTAAGCACACCCTGCAACATGGTTTTCCAAACTGGGGGTGTGTGAAGAAATTCCAGGGGGGTTGCGAGGTGACCCAGTCCACCGCATCATTTCCCCCACCCAAAGAAAAAGAGTCCTTTGCTTCTGGTTCTCCGCTCTTGCCATTCTACATGGGCAACCCGGTGCAGCTGCTATAAAAAACAGGCAGCCAGTGAAGACCCACATGAAGCTAGCTGCCTCTTGCAAAGGGGAATGAGTGTGGTTTGGGGAAGGGAGGAGGAGAAGGATGGGGATAGATGGGGGCTGGGGTGCCTGGCTTTGGGGTAGGAGAGGGGCTTGGGCAGTGGGGCTCATGGGGCTCAGGCGGCCGGCTTGTGGGGCTCATGGGGCTTGGGCGGCTGGACCTGACATTGCAGGGATTGGGCGGCTCAGGCTGGTGGGCAGGTGGCTGGCCCCGGCCGTGCAGGGCTCAGTCAGCTTGGATGGGTGGCTCTGGCAGCACAGGACTCAGGCAGGTGGGCAGCTGGCATAGGGCTCAGGCAGCTGGGCTGCACCAGGCACCCACAAAGGGCCAATAAAAACTACTTGTGCTTATTTTTAATTTCAAATTACATTTTTATATAAAGTTTTTGTATTTATTTTAAATTACAAATTGAATTTTTTGTTAAAAGGGAGGCTGGATGATGGTAAAGAAGAGGTGGGGTGTGTGTGAATGTTTCTCAAAAATCAGAAGTTGGGCGTGTGATGCTGAAAAGTTTGGGACCCACTGTTCTAAGAAGCTTGTTCTCCTAAGGATAAGCAAAGAGTCAGGAGGCAGCTTTGTTGAAACACTACAGGCTGTAAGATGAGTGTGACTGCTAATACTGTAAGAGAACCCCAGTGCACAAAATAATTATACATTTGGACATGTAAGTAAAGTGCAAATGAAACCCAGAAGTTCATTTGCCAATGGTCATGTGAATGTGTAGAAGCACAAAATAAGATTAGCAAGCCAGACAGCGCCCCGTTGAAGCTTCTTTCCGTCTTAATTTTAAAATAAATTAAACGGGGTGCAGCTTCTCCAGCTCTGGACTTATAGCAAAGGATTCCAAACTGATGTGCCAGCACCACCTTGTGGGTCTCTAAGTTATCTTTACACTGTCTAGAACCAGCCAGCTTCCAGTTCTTTGACAGCAAGTGAAAAAATACAAATGATGGAAGTTTAGCAAGTGTTTTACGGTGGTTGCCTATGACAAGAAGCTCCAGTAGTGCTGCCTCTGCTAGAGTTTCATTATGGGTGGCAGCTACCTATCAGCTCTGTGTGTGTGATTTCTGCCTACTGTTCCTGCTCGCCTCCACAGAGTCCTGGCACCTGCTGTAGGCAAAGGAGAAGAAAAACTACCAAAACTAGATAAACACCATCTCTGGCTCAACGGAGAGGGCAAGACACTGAACACAAAGGAGTCAGCCTGTACCTGTCAATCTTACTCTAATATTTCCACTCTGGATTAAAGGCAGTAAAATATCTGGTCCTGTCTACTTCCAAGTTTACAGCAAATAAAACCTTGATGCTGCACGTGAGAAACTCACTCCAGAAATATACCCACACAGAATGAAGACTGGGGGAGGCAGAGTGAGACCACTTACAGGACAAGGTCAGAACATGCTAGGAACAATCTGTGAGGGGGTGGACCAAGCTACATGGGCCATTGGAACCAGACCAATCACTGTGGGCCCAGGAGGCCACACCCCTCAAATACTCCAACAGGAAAGGAAGCACAAAAGGAAAAAGCCCAGTTAAGTCTGGGCTGGCTGGGAACAAGGACGAATGTGTGCTGCAAGCTCTTGTAGAAATAACAGAAGGAACTGTGAATGATCAACCAACCATGAAGACTGATTTGATGTCAAGCTTCCACCAGCTGAAGACGTACCCAAGCTGAGTCCTGCAGTAAGAAGTGACCCAGGGAATGCATGAGAAGCTGATGCTCAAAACTTTAACGTGGAATTTCTCAACTTCACAGGGCTGTGGGTTGGAACCTGGTGAAGTGGGGTGTGCTCTGGTCCTCCTCCTCCACACTCCAACCTTACACTTGCCACTAGGCATGGCTAATGGGGGTTGACTGCTTGGCCCTGATCAAGGGTTACAGACTGTTTATTCTGCCCCACCCTGCCCAGATGGTCAGAGACCCTTCATAGTTATTGCCTGGCCCAAGCAGAAGGCTTAGGGGCCTAGACTAATTCCATTGCTCTATCCTGCCCAGGAGCTGCAGACTGATTTGTTTGCTCTGCCCTGCCAAGAGGATTAGAGTTCCCAAGCCAGGATGCATGAGAAGCACAGACTGTTTGTTGGGACCGTGAAGAGCCCACCTGACTCCCTCTCACTGAAACTGCGTGATCCAACGGGCAGTCCCGATGATTGCGTGATGGGGTGTATAAACCCTACACTGGGCCAGTGGGGACATAGAGATCCCAGTGACATACACCTTCCCATCCAAACCCCCTTGACCTAAGATCACGTCACAACTAGAGGACAGTTAAATCAGTAACTCCACAGTAGAAGAGAGCAACACTCTGAAGAATGGAAGCTGAAGCAGTGCAGAAGTTGCATAGACAATGATCACAAGCAGCTCTCATTCACATCACAACTGTAACAGAGGCTGCACTTACGGGCTATGTCTACGTTATGCTGAGGTATGAACTTCAGAGTGCACAAAATTTTTGCCCACTAAGCGTCCCAGCTGGATGCTGTTGGCATGAACTAACAGGGACAGTAGAACCCTATTTATTCAATATAATTGGAATGTAGGCCAAAACAGATCATCAAAAATTCACAGAATCTGGAAAACAGGAAAGAGTGAGGCTGCAATGCCACCTAACGGCCATAAGACAGACTGCCTGCTTTTGGACATATGTATTGATAATATGGAGAGCGGGTTGATGGACAGTTGGACAAATGAGGTTCTATTGTATCCAGTCACAGCAACGAAACAAGACTACTAATTGACACCAGCAGCATTAACACAGGGCAGTTTTTATGCAACACTTCCTAGCGTGCTCAGAATTCACAGTCCCGTAGCCCATTCTGTGGCACAGTGCAGACAAGCCCATGGTTTCATGTGTTCCAGCTGGGGTGAAACACAGATTCAATCTGTTGCAGCAGCTGCCTCCAAACCTATGATAAGAGTCCTGCACATACAGTAAATCTATACAGAAGGACATGTGGAAACTGTGTCAAGGCAGAGCAATAACAGCTCTTCCAAGCCCCTGTTGTAACCCAGTGCATAAATATTTTCTGTAAGAATATCGCCTATTCAAAAGGGAAGCCCTGCTGGGGTTGCTGAGCTGCAAGTGGTTCATATTTCTAGGTCAACGATAGAGAATGTAAATAATCTTACGACATGCCAGGAAACCCTTTCCACATGTCCGCTATAATGTTGACAATGGCTCCTCCATGCGCCCGCATCCAAGCATTGTACACTGTGTGAGGGGAGGAAAATAACCTACTCAGCACCTGCATCTTTCCAAATGACTTTTCCTAATGATTAGAGCAGTGGTGTCCAAAAGTAAGTTAATCATCACCATAGGCCCACCCCACTTGAGCCAGCTGCCACCCCACCTCCACCCTGATCCAGGGGTCGCCTCTCTGCCAAGCCAAGCACCACCCCCCACCAAACTGCTTGTAACTCACTGCAGCTGACACTGCTGTGCGAGCTCCCCTGTGGCTGGAGCTGTCACTGCCGGAGCCACCTGAGCTGCCACCACACAAACCTCAGGAAGGGCTGCCTCCACCGCTGCCGCCACATGCTTGTCCCACCAAGTGGTGGGCCATGTGCGCAGAGCAAGCGGAAGGCACACCACGCCTGTGGCTCCAATGAGCCGCTTCGTCATACCACGGTGTCCAGTTCACCACACGTAGTGAATGGAAAGCATATTGGACACCACAGCATTAGAGCAAGCAACTGAGAGCCAAGACTCTTGGATCTAGTCCTAGCTCTGGCATAGACTTTCTGTGGGCCTTTACACAAATCACCTTGCCTGCCCAAACCACAGTCCCCATATTCAGAAAATGGAAATGACAGGTATGTGATGTCAATAGCAATTCATTAGTGCTTGCAAAGCACTTTCACAATGTCTGGTGGAAGGACTAGGAGCCGGATTCCTACTAAACCACTTTGCATTCCGAATTAGTAACTTGCATTTCTCAATCTAAAGATCACAGTGCACAAATGTTAAATTTAGCCTCACAACCCTGCTTTGAAATAATTATTACTTCTATTTTACAAAAAGGGAAAAGAAGGTTACAGAGGTGAAGTGATTTGCCTAAGGACACACAGGTCTGTTGCAAAACCAGAAACAGATTCTCTCAGTCCTGGCTTTAGCCACAAGACCATCTGCCCACTCTTTTTGTAAGACATACATGTATTTTTATATGTCTATAAGATGAGATCAGGGCCAATTGGGTGGGGCGGACAGGAGGGCCATTTGGCCTTGGCCTCAGCCTCAAGCTCAAAGGGGGACCCAAATTTAGACACTTTAGATACTATCACCATTCAACTATGAGACAAAAGCATTTGAATGTCCTCACCATACTTACTATCAACTGAAACACTGCATGAAAACTAGGTTTTCCCCCTCACTGATTAGTACATTGCACAGAAAAGGGCTAGAAAAACATTTGTTAAATAAACGAATTCAAATTGTCACACTTTTGTTGGTGTCTTATTTTGTTTTCAAGTGTCATCATTTTTAGTTCTTATTATAGCTGGGTCCTCAAAAGCTGGAAGTAGCCTGGGCCTCTCTGGCCCTTTAAGAGACCCTGGGTGAGATTCACAAAAACAGACATCCAGTATGATGCAACTGGGAAGTTGCAGGGCAACAGGCACCTTTTTAAAGTTATCTACCTATTAGTATTTCTTCCCACATCCAGTCCTCACCTGCCTTGCAGCAGTAAAAGGTCCCAGTGAGATTAGTTTCAATGACAGCATTCCAGCCCTTTGAACTGATGGCTTCAGTAGGACTGGGAAACTGCCCCCCTCCATTGTTCACCAGGAAATCAATCCTGCCATGCAGATCCAGCGTGGATTTCACCAAAGCTTCCACCTAATAAAAGCAATTTAAAAAAAAAATTGATAGACAGGTTAAACCATTAACCTCCTATCTTATTTAAATAGGAGGTGTGCCCCAACTACAAAAAGAATGGGCCAATGCATAGTCCGGCCTTCTACAAGTTCTTCCAGGCAACAGTCTTGCAACTGTACTCAGGCTGCAAGCTCAGTTGGACAGCTTCCTTCACTTTATGAAGGACTGGACTGAGTCAGTATTTGGATGGGAGATCTCCCAAGAACAACCCCAGTGCTGGAAGTGTCAGTATTGAAATACAAGAGAAGCTGTGCTGTTTGTTGATGAGTCAGGAATTTGAATAGGAATATTAATTTGGGTGACAGCTCGCCAGTCTGACCCAAGAATCTCCAAGTTCACTGTCCACCCCAGACTACGGCTATCAAGAGCTAGAAGAGCTTTGTGTCTGGAGGTAGGTCTTGAGATGTGCAACAATCACACACACAGAGCAAGTGATATAATAGCAGCACAATTTTTATTACAATCAGTAGAGGAATTTCACACAATTGTCTGAGGTGATGAACACCTACAGATTAAATTGCCTTGGATACTCAAACTGCAGTTATGTAGTCAACCAATTACACATATGCCTAGTACAACATCATACCCACGCTCCCTCCTAAGGGGCCAAGGAGTTAGAGGACCAGCCTCACTCTGTTGGTGGTGAGAGCGTATTATAGCCAAGGAAACTTTAAAGATTTAAAGAAAGATAAGTACTAGTATAGGGAAAACTCATGAGAAGTCTGTCTCCACACCATCAGCCATGGGGTGTTATAGGCCTCTCTGTGTCACTCTTCACATTGGGCCTTGGGGAACTGAGGCATGAAGAATATCCCAGAGCTTCCAACAGTGCAGCTCCTGCTTGAAGTCTATGCCAATGAGTGACCTGTTTGACTCCTACCTTCATCATGTGTGGACAGCTAATCAGGCTGATAAGTGCTGGATCTGCAAGGCTTTAAGCCTCAGACCTGCAAGGAGTGCAGCTTTTGTCTCCATCAGCTCCTGCTGGAATCAGCACTCCAGCCTCCAAGGCAAGAGCCTGCACTGGATTCTTCGGTGCACAGCACCCCATCCTCAACCCCATGCCTGGTACCAAGAAAGGACTCCTGTTGGCACCAGTTGTCCTGAAGCCTCTGGCCTGGTGTTGCTCCTACTCTCCGGTATTGCCCCCTAAGACAACTAAGTTGCGAGTGCCAGTAATGATTGCTTCAGCACAGGTGATGTGGGTGGGACCTGAGGGCTCCCAGGCCTAAATTTCCTATACTCAGGCATCCCGTGCACAGAATCAAGTCCTTTTGGACACTCCCAGAGAGAAACCAGTGCCAGTCAGCCCTTTCTCCACACTGGACCCCTGCCAGGTGTTGTGAGGGCTTATCAAAATACTGCAGTTCCCAGCACAGACTGAAGCCTCTGTCTCTTACCTTCTCTCCAGGAGATTGTATGCTAAAGAACCCCCTATCAGAGAAGTGATAACAAAAGCCACATTAATGTCTGGAAGTTGAAGCCAGACATTCATACTTGAAATATAACACACTTAACAGTGGGAGTTATCAATCCTTAAAGCTAAATATTTTGAATGAGACTGATGCCTTTATGAGAGATGTTCTAATTCACCAGAAGTTACTGGACTCAGTGTATGAATTTCACCCAGTAATTCTAAGGTCCATGTTATCCTAGAAGTCAGGCTAAATGACAACAAAAAATGAAAACTGAATGGTTACTGCATATGGCTTCAAGTTGGCTCTCCATCATCCTTTTCCTACCTCAACAGATTCACTACTGCATCTTGGATAAGTCATTTCTCCCTACGTCAGACTTTAAAAATGGGGGGAAATAACTATAGTAAAAAAACTAATAGCACTATTATTATTTGTTTTTTCAAAAATGATTTTAAAGATCAGATGCCTCATGTTAGGTTCCTAAATTCACATTTAGGCACGTAAACAGTAACAGAAAGAAAGACCTGCTAGTCGATATACGATCAAAACAAAAAAAGCAGTCAAGTAGCACTTTAAAGACTAACAAAATAATTTATTAAGTGGTGAGCTTGTGTGGGACAGACCCACTTCTTCAGACCATAGCCATACAAGAACAGACTCAATATTTAAGGCACAGAGAACCAAAAAAGTAATGGAGGTTGACAAATCAGAAAAAATTATCAACGTGAGCAAATCAGAGAGTAGAGGGGCAGAAGGGGTGGGGGGGAGTCAAGAATTAGATTAAGCCAAGTATGCAAAAGAACCCCTGGAATGACCCAGAAAATTCACATATCCATTCAAACCACGTGTTAATGTATCAAATTTGAATATAAAAGAAAGAGTTCAGAAGCCTCTCTTTGCAGAGTGTTGTGAAAATTCTTCTTCATTAAAATGCAAACTTTTAAGTCATTAACAGTGGGGCATTCTGTTAATGACTTAAAAGTTTGCATTTTAATGAAGAGGAATTTTCAAAACACTCTGCAAAGAGAGGCTTCTGAACTCTCTCTTTTATATTCGCTGTGCCTTAAATATTGAGTCTGTTCTGGTATGGCTATGGTCTGAAGAAGTGGGTCTGCCTTACTAAAGCTCACCACCTAATAAATTATTTTGTTAGTCTTTAAAGTGCTACTGGACTGCTTTTTTTGTTTAGGCACATAAGTGTCTCATTTGCAGTTGCCCAGCATCTCCCATTAACTCACCTTTCAGGTGGATGCCAAAGGTGAGCTGCTTCCTAGGGATGGTCACTAAAGATGCCAGTGTACTCTTTCCAGGTGAAGGAGTGATCTACTTACTGTCTCAGCACTTATTTGACTCTGGTATTCCCATTCCCTTTATGTACATTCTCTTTGTGGCTTCAACCATTTTCTTTTGCCATCTACCCTAAACTATTACATTGCATTGCTGATGCTTGTAGACACAGAGCCAAAATTCACATGCAGGTGAATTGACACACACACCGGACAGCCCTTGAGGGCCCATCTCTTCCAGCTGAAAGGCACCCAGTACATTGTAAATATCTTATATGATAAGCTGTTCTGTGCAAATGCATGTTTTGTTTTATTCTCATTTTTTTAAGTTGGTTATTTTAAGGTAATAAAATTGACCAGCTGGGTTTAGAATATATATAGCTGTTGAAGAGTGGGTACATATATGCTCTTAAACTTTATTGTACTTTGAGGCATTGAGTAGGTATGAAAGAATTGACCAGTTGAGTGGATCACCACCATTAAGAAGTTTGTGTTTTCACAAACTCATTCAAAATTGTCTTGGAATAAAGATCAGACTCAATCATTAAATTTTTGAATGTTTACTTAAAAGTGCAACAACAAGCAGGCAAGTCGGACTTCACAGTGATTTAGAGACTGGAACACAATGGTGAGTTTTAAATTAGTAAAGCATTTTTCCCCATTTTAATTCAATATTAAAGACAATCTTTACGAAGGAGACAGATTACCTTTCTCCCATTCTTTAGCTCTCAAGTAGGCTTTGTAGCATTACCCCAAGTCTTTTGAATTCAGATGTGATTGAAGAATTTGGCAATCTAGGAGTCAGCCAGTTAACGGTTAATCAGCTCTGCGCCACTCTCTTTCAGACTGAGGCCTATGATCTACAAGCATGAAGACCTGTGGCCATGAGAAGCATTTAGGATTTTCAGCAAAATTTTGGTCACATGCAAGACCACTCACATTACCAGCATTTTCCAGCTTAAAAAGGAGTTGTCCAAAGCAAGTGACACTCCCCTCACGAAGCCGTACAGTACTTATGCCAAGCTCCATATCACAGTAATTTTCCTTCAGCCAGCAAAGAAAGATTAAATTTCCTTGGCTTACCTAAGGAGCAGCTTTGGGGTGCTGTCCAGACTGATGGCTCCATGGCTCACACACTTTGATCCTGTGTTTCCCACAACACTGTACAACAGTACCCACAGGGTCACCAGAATGGTCCTTTATAAGATTTCTCAAAGACCCAAATGCTGTTTGGTTCCTGAAGTTTGGCAGGATAAGAATCTACATGATCTTTTGAACACAGGTTTACCCAACCTCAGAATGCCTGATTGTACCCTGATGTGAGGAGAGGACTCAACGTTAGACTTGACTCCTGGGAAGGCAAGGCCTGCCAACATCTGATGGGACAGAGAAGTGAGCAGATGACCATAAAAAACTGCAATGGGTATAAGGGAGCTTTATGTTTAAGTACAGTGATTTTTACTCAGAGATAGGATTAAAATAATCATCAAATCCGACAAGTTAAAGAAATTTTTACCAGGGCAATATTTGTAGGGTTTATGTTCCTCCTATCTCTGCCTCACCCCCTCGCACGTCTCTGGAGCACTGACCATCATGGTTACATGTTCAGTACAATCATAACCAGGAAAATAGTTTCAGTTCTTTGCCTTTCCCTGAATCTACATTTTTGTAGTAGTAGATCACAAATGCTACTATGGATTTACCTGATCTCTATGGCACTCATTTTTCTGAGTAAGATCACAGAAGAGTGTTTGAGGACTGAATAGGAACAGAGAGGGTCTCTAAGCACTGCAACATTTTTAATAGCCTCTATAACTCAAGAATAATTAGTCTTGATTACCTCCTTTTCTATGCGAATGTTGCACTGTATGGGGGTCACTTTGACGGGATTTGTGGAAGAGATGCTAGTAGTCAACTCTTTTGCAGCAGCTTGTAATCTGTCAAGTTTACGAGAAGCAATAACCACACTGCAACCTGTCAAAACAAAACCAAAAGCCCATTAGACAGAAGCTGTTTAAGCTGGATAGTTGTATTAGACACTTAAGGTCAGAGATTTCTTGTAAGACTGGCAGCTCAATACCAGCTGCCAAGAAGTTAGAGATCAGCAGTCAGTGTTACTTTTAGGGATGTAAACTCCCTTATAGGCCATGTCCACACTAGCATAAAACTTCGAAATGGCCATGCAAATGGCCATTTCGAAGATTACTAATGAGGCATTGAAATGCATATTCAGCACCTCATTAGCATGACAGCAGCTGCGGCTCTTCGAAATTGCTGCTTTTTGCTGCTGCGCGGCTCATCCAGATGGGTCCTTTTCAAAAGGACCCCATCAACTTCGAAATCCCCTTATTCCTATCAGCAGATAGGAATAAAGGAATTTTGAAGTTCCCAGGGACCTTTTGAAAAGGATCCCCACCTGGACAAGCTGCACAGCAGTGAAAAGCGACAATTTCGAAGAGTTGCGGCTGGTGGCATGCTAATGAGGCACTGAATATGCATTTCAGCGCCTCATTACTAATCTTTTAAATTCGAAGATTTGGGCTAGTGTAGACGTAGCCATAAAGTCTAACTGATTAAAAAAGAGAGGGAGCTTGGCTAGTGGGGTGGAGAAGGGAGAGAGGATGCTTCTGGCCATACTGGAGAGCACCTGCCCACAGTAAGCATGGCCAGAGCAGCCATGGTCTAAGGGCCTTGCCCGCAGAGGGCAGTGCAGAGCTGGAGCATTACCCTGCCTGGAGGGGGACTGTAGGCTTCTCCAGCCTCTATCAGTTAACCATTAACATCCCAGGTACTTTTGGTTTCTACAGGTTCTCATCTCTTTTCCTCATTTACAGTCTGGAAGTATGAAGGCTCATCAATCAAGAGTCAGGCTTATTTGCTGAGTACCAAAGTGCTATTGGGAAAGTGACTGAGAATTTGGCTGCAGGCTGCTTCCTCTCTGCTTCCCAGCTGCTGAGATTTTTAGGGTGGCCTGTAAATTTCTGAAATAAAACAGCATTCCCTGTCATTATTTTGTTGTCTGTGCCTTGGGCCGCCCTCTCTATAAAATTATTAATCTCAGAACTATTAATAAAAATATTCAAAGATATTTAAAATCCTTGGACCAAACACACAGAAGCTGATTTGCTGGAGTTCAGTAAAGTAATATGTGAACAATGCTCAGGAGAGTTATCAAAGAATAGTAGAAATGGAAGGGACTTTGAGAGGTCATTAAGTCCAGTCCTCTGGACCAAGCACCATCTAGATCTGCCCTGACAGATGTTTGTCTAACCTGCTTTTAAATATCTCCAATGATGAAGTTTCTACAACCTTCCAAGTCAATTTTATTCCAGTGCTTAACCACCTTGACCAGTTAAGAAGTATTCCTCTAAGTTGCTGGGTTATGGTGCTAGAGACCAAACTTCTCTGCACAGAAGTAACTTGTATCACAGAGAACAGTAGTGCAG
This sequence comes from Carettochelys insculpta, assembly GCF_033958435.1. Lineage (NCBI taxonomy): Eukaryota > Metazoa > Chordata > Testudines > Carettochelyidae > Carettochelys > Carettochelys insculpta. Next base: position 71,383,075 of record NC_134144.1, read on the forward strand.
GCTTCCCTTAGATTGCCTCATGATTTCCTAACATCGCTGAGCTGAAGGGAATTGGAAGACCATTTCATCCTTCACAGACCATGTAAGCCTTAGCTTTCAAAGCTTAATATGGGGGAGCCTAATTAATGTCAACTATAGTGTAATTTTACTATGTATGGACACTTGTTCTCTAGGATCTAGACAAGTCCAGCAAATTAGATTCAGGTAGCTGCTAGAGAGCTGGAACTACTTTCAAAGATGGGGTTGGAGTCTTTTGAACATGGGGTTTACTTTCGAAAGAGCAGTGTATACACTGGTTTTCTTCTTTCAAAAGAAGCTATTTTGAAATAAGAATATGCAAATAAGGTGTCATATGCAAATCTGTACATCATTGCATTTTCAATTTACCTCATTTGCATACCTCTTTCGAAAGAGGAATGCAAGTGTAGACACAGCCTTAAGGTTTTGCTCTATGAAGTACACAGAGCAGGAGAAATTGATCCCTGGTGCAACTCCACTAATTTCTGTGGGGTTGCAACAGAGGTGCATTTCACTTCTCATTATTTTCTTACATCAATACCACACCAGCAACACGGCCCTAGAAATAAGTGTTTCAGTACCCCAGTATTATACCTTATGCTAGCAGAATTAAAAGTCCTCTTCAGATTCAACATCCCTGCTTGTCAGCACAGGAACTACAGTCAATTTCACAATAACCCGATTGAAAGAGTTAAGTTACACGTGAACTCTAAGTACAGCTTAAAGCAGAAGAGTTCAAAGCCTTGTCCTTCCAGAAATGACACTTCTGATCACCAACTAATGGGTAACACTAATTCTACAAAGTCATATGAAAGATGAGTCAATGAACAATAGCTAACAAATACTTATTCTCAGTATAACAGTATATCTAAATACCATATGGAACTTGTGTGATGAAAACTGTAAAACATTCAAAGTATTGAATGGGAATAACCAGCTTCTGCTTATGATTTACAAAAGAAAAAAATCAAGAGTTAAACAGCTATAAGATGTAACACTTTACCTCCATATTTTTATGGAAATATATTTTTGAATTTGAATATGCATAACATATGTACTTTATGCACAACAGGTCAAGTAACCTACCATTCAAGAGCCTGTGATCGCCTGAACCTGCATATTCTATTTGTGCGCATGTATCATTCTTTTATGTGAAGTGAAAAATAAAGTGTAAATCTGGTTATTAATTTAGAATTTCTTGTGAGATTACTAGTGTTTAAGGAACTTAGTGGCCAGTTGCTCGAGGCAACAATCTGCAAATTGTTTTTCTTTTAAGTCCAAACTGTGACTGGTCCTCCAACTGATTAGAAGAGCGCCCACAGCTGGCAGCAAGTATCTATATCTGTGGTCCACATCCACACATGCCTTGGTGCACACAACAAAATTTATTTTGCCCATGGATGAAAAAATTAGAGGGAACACTACATGTGACCATGCCACCTGGTGCTGGAATACTTCTTGATTTTTTTCTTACCTGGGGAAATGCTATTTAAGGTATGTGAAGTTGTAATGGGATGGGGTTCTGGGCACAGCTAGAGAAATCAACCCAAGGTAACTCTGCTTAAGATCCAAGCCACTTACAGCCCCAGGAATTTCTCACTAAGGCAAATCCCACCAGCCTCCATAGCACTTCTGCCCCACTGGCCAGCAGCCACACAAGCAAACCCACAGACATCTCAGCTGCTCTACCAACACAGGCAAACAATCTCCAAATACAGGCGAGAGGTTATTATACCCGTTTCACCAAATACCACACAGATTCTTCCAGACCCCAAAGGGCCCAGCCCCAGACTCCAGTCAATATATACTTGGATATTGCCCAAAAGCCAGATCCTTAGATCTAATATCTAAGGATTTATTAAAGCACAAGAAAGAACGGGGTTAGAGAGAACTGTTAAAGCAATATCTTACATGCATCAGTCATAACTATTGATGCAGGCCAGCGATGTTATTTGCTGATTCTTGAAAGTCTTTGAAAGTTCATTTCAGATTACCTAGCTTGTCATTGGAGCACTGTAGATCCAGCTCGCTGGGGTCCGTCCACATGCTGGGACATGGACCCTTGGAGACCACCAGACAAAAGATCCAACATGGACACTGCTAAATCCACATCACCTCTCTGATGGATCATCTCTCCGATGTCAGTCCAGACAGGCTTAACTCATGAGGACTGAAGAACAAAGAAAGTACCTGCCAGGGCCCATCTTATAGGTTTTCATATGTGGAGGGAAAATTCCATTCTTCTCCATAGGTCTTGGCTTACCACCTGATGAGGTGGGTCACTGTGCTGAGTTCCTATTTGTTGCAGTCTCAATAGGAAAACACCACCATCATAAAAGGGGTGTTGGCCATCTGGGCCCTTGCTCAGTCTACTGTCCTGGTTGGGGTGGAGCCCCATCTCCCACTGTGTACCTCAGCACAGAAACATTCCTCATACAACTGCAGAGCTTCAAGGGCTGATTAGACTGGAGGCAAGGCTTTGAGCCAGGCCTATCCAGCTAGCAGCTCTCTCTATAAGAAGGGAGCTTTCAGCGAACACTGTGAGCAGCGAACAGGGGACAGCAGCTAACAGGGAAGGGAGTTTGCCTCTGGGAGTTCACTGAGGGAGGAGCCCCGTGTTTGTTGTCCTGTTCAGGTATGGTGTTCCACCCGTGCCCTGCAAGGCAGCACTATCAGGAAAAGGAGTCTCTGAAGAGAAGAGCCTGAAGAGCGATGGGCAAAGGTGGACCTGGGGGCACTGAGAGCAGCTGTGGGGAGAGGGGCCAGTGCAGTGAGGAGGGCGGACATGGGAGCAGATGGGGGTGGTGGGTTGGGGAGGGTCCTATGGTGATGGTAGCTGGGGGGGGGGGGCAGGTGGGGAGGAGGGTCCCGGGGATATGAGGTCATTGCTCCACAGGGAGCTATGGCGACTCGTGGTGACAGGGAGGTATGAAGTAGTGGGATCCTTAACCACATTCTCCACACCCCACTGCCTTGTGGGTTATCCTGGGAAGAAGAAAGGCTAAGGGAGTAAACCCTGACAGAAAATCCAGAGTGGAGTCCGAAGGCGGTTCAGTGTCAACTTCTGGCACTGTACCAGCAACTCCTGCAGCTGAGCTGGTACCAGACGTGGAGGTTATCCTCTCCTTTGGACTATATCAGTAAAGCCGAGAGGGGGACACTGGTGTCTGGACAGCCCAGAGTCTCCATAATAAGTGCCCACGCTTGCGCCCAGAGAGGTACTCGGGCATCGCTGAACAGCGTTGCATCAACACGGGAGGCAACAGATACCGGTTATGAGCTCTTGCTCAATTGGCGTAGAGAATGAGCACCAGGGGTTGCCTTCGACGGTGGGAGAGATCCTGGCATCTCACTGGACAGTCACCGCCCGCCTCAAGCTGGGCAGCCCACAGCCAATAGGGTACTGTCGCGCCACAGTTCACCTGCCTCGCTGGGTGCGTGAAGCTTAAGGTTCCTGAACCTGACAAGTGACTGAAATTTGGGCACCAGGCAAACCAATAAGAAAAATCAACAAAAAATGAGAAACATCAACAATTTAAGCTTGCTTGCTGGAACGTGCAGACCATGCTGACTGGCGTGACTGAAGATCTTCAGGCCATCAGTGACACCCGAAAGACCGCTGTCATCAACAAGGAACTGAAGAGGCTCCGAGCTGATATCGCTGCACTGCAAGAGACGTGACTCGCAGATTCGGGATCTCTAAAGGAAAAGGACTACACCTTTTTCTGACAGGGTAAAGCCCAAGAAGAACACAGAGAGCATGGTGTTGGCTTTGCTGTCAGAAACACCCTTCTACAAATGGTGGAATTAGTCATGGGCGGATCAGAAAGACTTCTTCAGATCACGCTTCAAACTTGTGCCGGTCCCGTCCACCCGATCAGCGCTTATGCTCCAACCCTGTACGCCACACCAGAAGTAAAAGACAAGTTTTATGACGTGCTTAGCGCTGCTGTAGCGCAAATACCTGCTCGTGAACAACTGTACATCTTGGGTGACCTCAATGCAAGAGTTGGAGCTGATTGGGCCTCGTGGCCTTCCTGCTTAGGACACTTCGGTGTGGGAAAAAGGAATGACAATGGACAGCATCTCCTTGAACTGCGCACGCACCACAATTTGTGCATCACAAACACAGTCTTCCAAACGAAGCCACAGCACAGAGTGTTGTGGAGACACCCACGCTCGAAGCACTGGCATCAACTAGATGTGGTCATCACTAGGCGTAATAACCTCAAAAACGTCCTTCTGACACGCAGCTATCATAGTGCTGACTGTGATACAGATCACTTGCTAGTTTGCTCCAAGCTCAAGCCGAGACCCAAGACGCTGTACTGCTCTAAACCTGCTGGAAGGCCCCGCATTGACGCCAGAAAGACGGCAAACTCAGAGAAAGCTGAAAAGTTCAGAGAGACCCTGCAGGAAAATCTGCGCAGCGGCCCTGGGGATGCGACATCCAAATGGCAACATCTGAGGGATACAGTTTACAACACGTAAATAGGTTGTCCTCCACGGTTACTCAAGATGATCCAGTCGTTCCACAAAGACATGAGAGGAACCATCCAATATGACGGTGCATTATCGGATGCTTTCAGAATCAGGAGCGGCGTCAAACAAGGATGCGTGCTTGCTCTGACATTGTTCGGGATCTTCGCACTCCTCCTGAAGCATGCCTTTGGATCTTCAACAGAGGGCATCTTTGTGCCGCTTTCAAAAGGACCTTTTCAAAAGGACCCTGCACCTTTCGAAATCCTCTTATCCCGCTCACTGAGCGGAATAAGGGGATTTGAAAGGTGCGGGTCTTTTCAAAAAGGACCCACGTGTAGCCACGCTGAGCCGCTCGCTTTTGAAAGCGGCACAAAGTGCCGCAGCTGGAAGCGTCCTAATGCTAATGAGGCGCTGAATATTCAATTCAGCGCCGCATTAGTAATCTTCAAAATGGCCGTTAGCATGGTTATTTCAAAGATCTGTGCCTGTGCAGATATGCCCAAGAGCAGCTCTGACTTGAAAGATTTTATGTGGAATAAGGACTCAGGTGAGAAATACATTTGTCACAATTTCTCTTAAGTATGCTATGCTTAGCTGATAATGTTTTGCTTATTTTATAACAGTAACTTGATTTGATCTCTTTTCACTTGCAATCACTTCAACACTACTTTGTATACTTAATAAAAACACTTTCTCATCAAACCCAGCATGAATACAGGTTGAACTTCTCTAGTCTAGAAACCTCTCATACAGCAACATCCATATTCTGGAATGATTTTAGTAAGCCAGGTACTGAAATAATTTGGAAATGTGTTGCAAAGGGGATTAATCATTGATTACTATAAGCAGATCAAGGATACACAAAATCTTCCAAGCAGCAATTCCTCAATCAGTGATTAAAAGAGTTAAGAGCCCAGGACACACCAATGCCAACACAATGTATATTGCAACATCAACACAATTTACGCCGGGCATTCTTTTTCTGCGGGTTTACAGGTGAGGTGGCAATTCTAAAACACTCAAGTTTTAAAGACTATTGGAGCAGAAATAGCAGACATTACTCCTATCTGCTCATAGGAATAAGGGGATTTTGAAGTTCCCAGGGGCCTTTCACAAAGGACCCCCATCTGAATGAGCTGTGCGGCAGTGAGATGCAGCAATTTTGAAGAGCCGCAGCCACTGGCATGCTAATGAGGTGCTGAATATGTATTTCAGCGCCTCATTAGTAATCTTCAAAATGGCCATTTGCATGGCCATTTCAAAGATTCGGGCTAGTGTAGATGTAGCCAGGAAATTTAGAGACCGAGACATCATCTAGTTACCAAATTTGTACTGGTGCAACTATACAGATTTTAAATCAAATAAATTATGCTAAACTGATTTAAGATAGTTTGTAAACTCATTTAAACGGGTGAATAAAGAAGTGCTTTTGCCAGTTACAAAGTGGGACCTTGTTAAATTGGTGCGGCTTTACCCAGATAAGTCTCAAATGTCAGAACAAATGTGTTCGTCTTCCATTGCATCACCTCTGGCTCAGATTTATTATAGGCAAAGCAAGCATTTTGAGGAGATGCCTGGAAGAATAAATGAAGCACAACAGGGGATTAAGTGCATGGCTCTCTGAGTACCCAACTGAGGGTCAGACGATCTAGCTTCTATCCCTCCTTCAGACACACATTTGCCATGGAACCTTAAGCAAGTTACTTCGTTGTGCTGGGAGCCTCAGTTTCCCTGCATCCGTGCAATACGAATCTAACCCACAGGGTGACAAGAGCCTGATTATGTGTTTGTAAAGCATCTCGAACAGACAGCGCCTGGGTGGCTTCCTTCCGTGCCCCATCCCAGGGGAACCCACCTCCTTTTTCCCCAGAGTGCACCTTGTGCACCACCGCAGGTCCAACCCTGTTCCTTCCGCCTCAGCTCCTCAGTGGAGCGCCTCTCCCCGTGGCAGCCTCCCCAGTGCAAGGGCTCCCTCTATGCGTCTCCCTACTGCCCCCCCTGTTTCAGGGCCCCCCTCACCTAACAGCTCCCCTGCCTCCTGCTTCGCCACCCTCCTCCGTGACACACGCACCTCAGTACAATGGTTCCTTCCCCCAGAACCCCGGCCGGCCGCCCCTCCAACAGCCCCTCCCATTTTTCGGCCTCCCCTCAGCCCCCTACCAATGTCCCCCACCCGGTCGGTCCCTCCTTCCCTCAGCCGCCCCGTCCAACGCCCCCCCGCATTTCCCGCTCCCTCAGGCTCCCTCCAATGACGCCCCCAACGCTCTGGCCCCTCCCGCCCCACCTAGGTCCAGTAGGTCGGCGGTGATGGCCTTGCCGATGCCGCTGCCGCCACCGGTCACGATGGCCACCTGGTTCCGGAACAGGCCGGCAGCCAGGACCCTGCAGCAGCCGCCGCTACCCCGCGCCGCCATCTTAGCACAGCCGCCTCAACCGCCCTCATAGGCCTCCTCCCACGTGACCAGCCGTGGCCCCACCCCCAGGGGCTGAGGGTGGTTGGAGCATCGAGCGCGCCCTCCCCTCAGTCCAGCCCAGACCAGTCGCGGGTTGCTGCGGCCGGAGCGTCCGACCCCCCTCGGACCCAGCCCGGGGCCGAAGCAGCGACTCTTCCCCCTCCCCATTGCAGACCCAGCTGGGGGCCGGAGCATCGACACCCCCCTTCCCATTGCAGAGTAGCGCTACCACCCTCCCCTCATTGCAGACCCAGCTGGGGGCCGGAGCATCGACACCCTCCTTCCCATTGCAGAGCAGCGCTACCACCCCCCCCCATTGCACACCTAGCTGGGGGCCCCAGCATCGACACCCCCCTTCCTATTGCAGAGCAGCGCTACCATCACCCCCATTGCAGACCCAGCTGGGGGCCGGAGCATCGACACCCCCCTTCCTATTGCAGAGTAGCGCTACCACCCCCATTGCACACCCAGCTGGGGGCCCCAGCATCGACACCCCCCTTCCTATTGCAGAGTAGCGCTACCACCCCCCCATTGCACACCCAGCTGGGGCCGGAGCATCAACACCCACATTGCAAACCCTCCTCACTCCCTTCGCAAATCTAGCTGGAGACGGAAGCATCCTGCCACCGCGCTGAGGGGAGCGGCAGGTAAGGTTGATTTTCAGAGCAGGTAATTTTGCTCAACTGAAGGTGTTTTTTTTTTTTTCGTCTCTGAATTGGCTTAGCATAAGGGGGCCTAACCTCCCCCGCCCCCCGGAGCACCGGTGAAATTCCCAGGTGGGGGTGCAGCAGCAGCGCCCCCCCCCCCTTTGTAGATGGTGCTGCGCTTTTAAATGCACGGGTGGGAGGGAGGCAGGGAGGCACCACACCTTGAAACTCCAGCTGCAGTGGGCGAGCTTCCTTGCGTAGCAGCACGTGCCGCCTTGCTCCTGAGGAGCGCGTTTGTCCCCCTGGAGTCACACGCACGCGGGGTTCATCACTCCGGGGTACACGGAGTGTACCGGCGGTGGACGAGGGCTGCGTGCATGTAGGGTGCACCTCGCCGCCGGGTTCCTCCGGGCCCGCGCGTTGGAGAAGGGGTCACTCTTGCACGTGCCAATGGCTGGCGGGCTCGCGGAGGAGGGGGGGTCACCTCCCTGGCAGGTGTGCACGCGACGGTACCTTTCAGGCGTGCACGCCAGCTGGAGGAAGGTCCCTCCATTGCATGTCTGAATGCAGGGTACAAAGCGCTTCTCCTTGTACTGATCTGTGAGCAAACTTTCGGCAGAAGGACGTTCAGCCCTTTTCCAAAAATAAACGGGTCTCGCACACTGAAATACGGTGCCGAATCCTGTCCTACAACAAATGGAAGGAACGTCCCCCGCCCGCCCCGACTTCTTCTGGGCCCTGGCCAAGGGTATGCAAAGAATTGGGGACTATAAATTGTATCTTTTCAAAAACCGTGGTTTGTCCTGGTCACTCGGGCACTGGGCTTTACTGAGGGACCTGGAGACAGCTGCTCCCTTTATTGAATGCAACAAAGAGAATTCAACTGTAGTTTTTCCTCTTTGGAGCCTAGTGGGCAACAAATAGGTCCCACCCCACAGCAGAGACTGCGGTTCTCTCATGCAGAAAATAAATCCAGTCAGCTCCATCCCCCTTTTATTCTTTCTCACCTTTGTTGTCTGATCTATTCCTACCTGCATTTCTCCCCCTTTTGAAGCTGGTGGATTCCTGCCTCACTCCCTTTGAAGAGGAAATAGGGTTTTGAAAAAAACAAAAGGGAATTATTTTTACCGGTATGAATATTCCCTCTTAAGCCAAATAGAGGTTTTTCAGGGGAGAAACCATACCAAAATTGTATTTTTTATTTTTTTTAAATCTTACTAACCAGAAAATAAAGTGCATTACTCTGAAATTGTTTTTTGAAGCTTTATCCTTAAATGACCTTGTGCTTTTACGCAGTTCTTAAGAATCTTGTAAAGCCTTCATAAGATTTGAAGTGCTCATCAAAAAAATCAGCGCTTGCATTTACGTTGTGTCCTTAAAAGAATATTTTATCTCAGTTTATCTCATAACTTCTTACTTACGTGATCATTCGTATACATCCCTACAGAGTTACATTTATCCATCTGTAGCTTTCTCCAAGCAAATATTAGATCTTTAAAGTATTTCTAGAAAAGAAATTATATTTTTATTATTTTTATCTTTCTATAATTTCTCAGTTATTTTGTATAAAACTAGAGAAAGGCAGCTTCCAGTTTTCTCTTATGTTGAATTGATTCTCTATTATTCTTGAATAATTCCCTAACTTTGTGTGTGTTAATACATGTCCAGGAATTCGGTAGTAGTTTGTAATCTAGGCTTGGCGAGTATCTGATTTTAGACTGGAATGCCTGGTCAAAAAGGGACCCTGGGAACTCCAGTTAGCATAGCTGATGGGCGCCCTTCAAAGTCCAGTCGGCGGTGCGATGACAGCGGTCTACCTGTCCTGGCTGCACACACTCCTGAAAGTGACCACCAGGTCCCTGAGCCACTGGAGTGGCCAGGGACTAGGAAGCTGTGTGCACTGCCACACTGCCCCCACCAAGAGCTTGCTCCGCAGCTCGCATTGGCCACCTTCCAAGGCACACTTTACAGGCATGAGGGCAGCATATGGAGCATCTCTGTTTACATGTGCAGCTAGGGACTGCAGGGAGCTATGTTTGTTTCCTGGGAGCCATGGTAAGCACCATGGGGACCCTGCAGTCCCTCTTGCCCCCATACCACCTGCCTCAGTCTGGAGTTCTCTTTTACACCCAAACTACCTCCCAGAGCATGAAGCCCCACACCCCAACCTCCTGCCCAAGCCCTGAGCCCCTCCCATGCACCCCAAACTCCTCATCCCTAGCCATATCCCAGACTCTGCTCCTGCAGCTGGAGTCCTCAGCCTCCTGCCCCAGCCTGGAGCCCCCTCCTGCTCCCCAAAGTCCTCAATTTCAGCTCCACCCTAGAGCCTGCATCCCCCATCTGGAGCCCTTCCCTAACCCCAGCACAGTGAAAGTGAGTGAGGATGGGGTAGAGTGAGCGACGGGGGTGTGGGGCCTTGGGGCAGGGCAGAAGTGTTCTGTTTTGTGGGATTAGGAAGTTGGCCATTCTACCTGAACTGCACACTCTGAATGGAGAACTGTCTTCAGAAACGGGCATGGCTGTGTTGGAATCTGTTGTTGAAAGTGGTGTTATCTGATCCTTTTAATGGCTGTCAAGAATAAAGATGGTCAGTGTTGGATTGCGCAAGATCTGTCCAACATTTATTTTTTATCAGGCAATCTCAAAATAATGCTGAATGTTCAGCAATTGAATGACTGATAATGAGCTTTTGGAGGGAACTATTTAAAAATGCTGGAGCTCTGCCTTTTCTTTAGAACAAAAGGGGCTGCGTTTATGACATATTGGGTGTGTCTACAGTAGCTCCCTACTTCGAAGACAGCATGTTAAGTAGGGTGTCGAGAGATTATTAATGAAGTGCTGCACTGCACATGCTGCACTTGATTCAGCTAATTCTCCCCACGGCACTTCATTATCTCCCGACACCCTAGTTACCATGCTCCCTTCAAAGAAGGCAGCTAGTGTAGACACACCCAGTATGTCATAAACGCAGCCCCTTTGGTTCTAAACAAAAGGCAGTTCTAGCCAGTAATAATAAATTTCAGTCACATTGACTGACTAAACAAATAAGCCGCATAACAGCTTTGTGCCTCAGTTTCCCTATTTGGAAAATAGGGATAATTATTATCTTCCTGGTATTTGTGCTGAAGATTAGTAGTAAAAGCACTTAGAGTACAGCACTTTTCATCTGGGCTTTGTCGAGATGAGACTTAAACACCTCCAGGGATGGAGACTCCACTATTTCCCTGGATAGACCATTCCAATGCTTCACCACCCTCCTTGTGAAAAAGCTTTTCCTAATGTTCAACCTGGACCTTCCCAACCTCAACTTAAGACCATTGTTCCATGTTCTGCCATCCGTGACCACTGTGAACAGCCTCTCTCCAGCCTCTTTGCAACCTCCCTTCAGTAAGTTGAAGGCTGTTATCAAGTCCCCTCCACTCTTCTCTTCTGCAGACTAAACAGTCCCAATTCCCTCAACCTTTCTTCATAAGTCATATGCTCCAGCCCCCTAATTATTTTGGTTGTCTTCCGCTGGACCCTCTCCAGTCTATCCACATCCTTCCTCTACATGGGGGCCCAGAACTGGACACAGTACTCCAGATGCGGCCTCACCAAAACGGAATAAAGAGGAACAATCACTTCTTTGGATCTACTGGCAATGCTCCTCTTGATGCAACCTAATATGCCATTAGCCTTCTTGGCTACAGTGGCACACTGTTGACTCATGTCCAGCTTCTTGTCCACTACAACTCTAGGTCCTTTTCTGCAGAACTACTACCGAGCCAGTCGGAACACAGTCTGTAACAATGCTTGGGAGTCTTCTGGCCCAAGTCCAGGACTCTGCACTTGTCCTTATTGAACCTTATCAGATTTCTTCCAGCCCAGTCTTCCAATTTGTCTGAGTCACTCTGGACCCTGTAGCTACCCTCCAGCATATCTACCTTTTCCCCCTAGCTTAGTGTCATCCGGAAACTTGCTGAGGGTGCAATCCAACCCGTCATCCAGGTCATTGATAAAGCAGAGTATATGAAGGAGTATATATAAACCCACTTTACATATAGGGAAACTGAGGCACAGTATTTGCAACTTTGCCATTGTCATTCAGTAAATTGGAGATAAATAAGCTCCGTATAGAATTCCAGCCTTCTGATAACTAGTCTATACTGCAACCATCAACCACAGTGCCTTCCAGGTCCATTAATGTTTTTATAGCGTTTTGAAGATTTAAAACAGTGTACCAAAGAGCACACTTGAGGCAAAGAATGGATTGCTGTGGATGGCACTCTAAGATGTTCTTTAATTATCTGCCATGTTGCTACGATCTTGAGGCCATATAGAGCCCCATTAATTATTTGGAGGCTGCTCTACGTATCTCAGATACACTGTAGTGGTCAGATCTTTAATTAATCCCAGGGAGAAACATTCATCTGTGTTAGCAAACTGGGACTTCACCTTCCAAAGTGCTTGCTCTTCAACAAGCCACTAGCCATTGGGTAAAATCTACACCACTTACATTCAGTAAACTTTCATATCCAGCATTCTATTATTCAGAACTCTCTCCAATAACTGGCATTTTAACCATAAGTAAATTTTACGTACGTTTTCCATAAATACAGTAGAGTGAGAGTAAATACAAACACCTACAGCAAATAGGCCGTGGCTACACTAGCCCCCACCTTTCGAAAGGGAGATGCTAATGAGGTGCTGCCATGAATATGCAGCACTCCATTAGCATAATGACGGCCACGTGCATTTTGAAAGTGCTGCTTTCAAAAACGCGTATTGCTCATGTAGATAGAGGCTTTTCAAATGGACCCCCAGACTTCAAAAGCCCCTTCTTCTCATTTGGTTTTGGGAAGAAGGGACTTTTGAAATCCGGGGGGTCATTTCAAAAAGCCCCTGTCTACACAGATGGAGTGTGTTTTGAAAGCAGCACTTTTGAAATGCATGTGGCCGTCATTATGCTAATGAGTCACTGCATATTCAGTGAAGCACCTCATTAGCATCTGCTGAAGTGGCTCATTAGCATCCTTCTTTTGAAAGGTAGGGGCTAGTGTAGCCATGGCCATACAGTATAAGTTTGCAGTGTACAGTACTATGCATATATATTTGTTTGTTTCTTAGTAGCTAATCTTGTTTTTCCTTAGTGTTACTCATTGCTAGGTATACCTCTCTATTACCAGAACATCTGAATATCCAGTAACCTCCCGGTCCCAGGTCTGCAGGATGGATATGAAAAAGTTGAGTATATTAGTTGAATTAATGTCAAGAATAACAAATGCATTCACTCTCCCATCAAGAAAAATTACTTACTGTTGCGAATCTCTGTAGAAAGGCCTTACTCTGTTAGAAATGCCATAGTTTATGCATTTTGAAAAAATTCAGATCAGTGTTTTGTGAACATTTGGTTTAACTGTGTTTGCCAAAGACCAGTTCAATGGTTTGAATGGAGAGCTCTATTCCTTGGCCTCTCTTAGGAGACTGCCATTTCTGATATAGGTTGAACATCTCTCATCTGGCAACACCCGTAATCTGGCGTGATTTTAGTTAGCCAGGCCACCACTTAGCATGGGTATAGCCAAGTTTCCTGCAGTCCCATAAAGTTTATTTACAGCCACCAATCCTGGCTCTCAGTGTTCTGTGCTGTTATTTAGCTCTAAATGTCTTCTAAGAGCCCAATAAGCAGAGGAAGTGTTGGTAATATGCTAGACAATATTGACCTCCCATGGTCCAGCAAATTCTCTCATCCAGCACTAGTCAGGTTCGGAAGATGACAGATGAGAGAGGTTCAACATGTATAGAATTTAAAATTTTATTAAAACTAATGTTTAAAATTTATGTAATACACAATTTAAGAAAATGTCTGTACATCTGAGTATAGTGTTTAGATGGTCCACAAATACAAAGTTTGTTTTTAAACTCTTAATATACATGCACATAAATTTGGATTATTGCTGATTAAGTGAATAAATTTAACAATACAGTTTAGATATTAGCATCCAGTTATTTGGGTATATTACTCATGACAAGTCATACCAAGAGTTTGTTTCAGAAGGCAGCTATGTCAATGAATGAAGCTGACGCTCAATAATAGAGAATTTAGGGTAGGTTGTACATTAGAAAATACAGTCAATCAGTAAAGTATTTGAGTTACTTTCCCAAATGCTCTTTTCATTGGCACTCCAGCTTGTCCCTCCTTCCATTGTCAATGTCCAGTGATGTGTTCTAGGGACATGTCCCTTGACCCCCCCGATGGCATCTGGCACCATGAATTGCTGCATCGGCCAAGCGTCGTGCTGACCAATTCCACATCCCCGCAACACATTACTGGGGTTCCATTCACCACGGTTTCCAACAATTGCCGTGAATATAAAGTGGATAGCTGTGGATTTGCACGGCTCTGCTGAAATAGTCTCTGAACTTCCACCTTGGCTGCTCTTGTTTTGCCGCTGTTTGCTGCCTCTCTGTCCCTTTGTTCCTTCACTTTTCTCAATGAAGTTTCAACAGAGAAGTTAAAAAGGCTGCAAAATGGGACAAGAAAAACTTTGTGGAAAACCTTACACAACAGCAGAACAAGCTGCAGGACAGAGAAACTTGAGCTGTGTGACATCACACAGAAGTTAGCTGGGTCATGGCATACACTGGAACAGTCAGTACAGGATAAGGAGGGGCTTGTGCTAACAAACCCAAGTGAGCAACTCAGGAGATGGAAGGAACACATTCAAGAGTTACTGAACCACCCTGCCCACATGGAACCTCCCGAGTTATCACCCGCAAATACACCTCTGCAAATTAACAGCAGCTGACCTACAAAAGAAGAAATCAGAAAAGCCATTTGGCCATCTGAAAAACAGAAAAGCAACTGTTCCAGACAACATCTCCGCAGAAGCAATCAAGGCAAGTAGTGAGACATCAGTCAACATGATATATAATCTATTTGGGACACTGAGGAGATCCCACAAGATTGGAAACATGGCTATCTTATCAAGCTTCCAAAGAGAGGCAACCTGAAGAATTGCATGAACTGGAAGAGCATCACGTTACTATCTATTCCAGAAAAAGTGTTCACTAAGATTCACTTGGAGAGAATGCAGACTGAAATTGATAGAGAGTTCAGGGAAGAACAGGCCAGCTTCCAAACAGCAACTCTCAGAGAACAGTTGCTTGGGTGGAACTCTTTCCCATCCCCTTGTCCCCATACGTAACCTTCATTGACTTCAAAAAAGGCTTTGATGATGTTGATAGAGACACTTTGTGGAAACTGCTGAAACACTGGCATGCCATCCAAAATTATTAACCTGATCCATTCAGAGTACAAACCTGTGACATGTCAAGTTGTTCAAAATGGTGTCTTGACAGAATCCTTCAGGCACTGTCAGGAGTGCAACAAGAGTGCCTATTGTCACCTTTCCTGTTCTTGATCACAATGGACTGGATTATGAACAGGACAACAGATGGCCATCAATGGGGCATTCAGTGGACACCTTTCAAACAGCTGGAGGACATTGATTTTGCTGATGATGTCGCCCTCCTTTCACACTGACATGAAAGCATGGAAGAAAAGGTGGCAACACTAGACAAAACTGCCTTAATGACTGGCCTGAGCATTAACAAGGGTAAGACCAAGACAACAAGGATCAACAAGTCCAACAATGCCTCCATTAGATTGGGAGGGGATGATCTGGAAGATGTGGAGCAGCTCACCTACTTGGGGAGCATTATGGGCGGAGATGGAGGAACAGACAAGGACATCAGTGCCAGGATAGGGAAAGCAACAGCTGCATTCAAGACTCTTCATTCCATGTGGAGTTCACAAATAATATCTGCAGAGACAAAATTGTGGATCTTCAACACAAATGTGAAGGGTGTTCTTATATGGATGCGAGACCTGGTACGCTAAAAAGTCTTCAAATCACAAGCTACAGACATTCTTAAAGAGATGCCTGAGGTATGGCCTTCGCATCAAATGTCAAGACTTTGTCACAGATGAGGAGCTTTGGAACAGAGCAGGACAAAAAACACTTGACATTCAAATCAAGAGAAGAAAGTGGGGAATGGCTAGGCTACACTCTCAGAAAACCATCATCCAGCATAGTCTGTCAAACTCTCACATGGGACGCACAAGAAAACACAAAAGAAGACGACCTCGGACAATGTGGAAAATATCTACTGAAGACTGAAGGACAACTTCGGTACTCCTGGAGTCAGCTAGAAGCTTTGTCTTGAGACAAAGTGAAGTGGAGGAGACTTGTAGATGACCTGTGCCCCACTTGGAGTACAAGAGTTTAAGTACTGAAATAGGCTTTGACAAATCAAAGGGAGTTCATAGATTTTGATTTTAAGATTTTGTTCAGGTGGACTTTCTAAAAGAAAGCTAAAGTTTGGTGAAGGAAAAATAAGAGTGTGGCTAGTTTATTCAGAAAATAAAGGTATTGTACCATAGCTTGCTCTCAGCAACAAATGCATTTTCTACAGGTTTTAACAACTGAAAGAATGATGCAGTGCATGTACTACGCAAAAATTCACATTACTGCAAGTCACTTGTCACCGCTTGGAAAATGAGAGAAATCTGCCAAGGGGTGAGTGGATAGAATTTTTGTGCCACACTTGGAAGAGGAAAGCCAGTGCTGGAGTTAAAACAAGAAGTCCTGTGGTACCTTATAGACTAACATAAATTTTGGAGCATAAGTTTTCGTGGGCAAAGAGCCGTTTTGTTAGATGCACGAGTGGGGATTACAGAGGAGGGTCGAAATATACAGGCTCATGAAAATGAGGGAGTCCCAGTGTTCTGTGCTGTGTATCTGCCAGGGTAAAAGCTCTTGAGATCTGTGGACTGCTACTTGAGGTGATCACAGATGTTTTGGTAGGGTACACAACAGCAATTACCTCAGAAGAGTGGAAGTGATTGCACAATTTGATACCTTTCTGGCAGAACACTTGAAGTGGCATGGAAAAATTGGTAGTGGATGTGCTTTTATCACTACAACTGTATACAGTGAATTTATTCAACTATGAATGATAACATTGTTCAGAATTTGTATAAACTATTATGGAATAAGCATTGATTCGACTCCAGACATTTAATATGTGGGTCAGTTAATGTTAAGAAGAAGATGGGTACGGAATGATTTGTAAGCTTTACATGCAATGCAGGGCATAAATTTTAGCAGCTCCCAGAAATTGTACTGAATACATTGGGCAAATATGGCCTAGACACTAACAATTGCCATGGTAAGTCTTAGGATAATGCAAATATCAAAACAAAAAGCAGTCAAGTAGCACTTTAAAGACGGTGCTTACTTAGGAATGCAAGCTGGAATGAGAGAAGGGAGTGGGTTTGCACAGCATGTCCTTTGTACGGCTTACTCACTTAACCTCATGGGATCATATGCCACCAAGTGCTGCAACAGAAGTCTAATTTTTGTACTTTGCAACAACTATGTGACTTTTTCACTGCTTCCCTCCACCGCTGGGGCATATTAATGCTTTGTAACATACTTAGTACCCATGTAGTTCAAAGTTTATCTCCAAGACATATGTTAGTGAGACAAGCTGCATACCAGCCTGTGCAGGAGGGTTGGCCTGGCATTGTTAATGCCTTCAATATGTCAAATGATGCCACATAAATCAATTTAAATGTCATTTAAACCAGTTTTGTTTAATATGGTAAGAGAGTTTGGAAGAGCCTCTTTAAAAATCTGCAGGAAATCTCTTATGTGGGGTTAAATGTGATGATCTATTGATTATTTATTTACCTTCTCTCACTCTCATTTTAGATTGGATGCTGTGACTAGGATGCTTTCGCTAACCCGAGCATCTCTGCTGACCATTGCCAGCTGAACGTCTCAGAAGTGTGGGCACTGATAGATGTTTAAACACCTTCTCAGAGATGCCTGATGAAATGCTTCAAAGTAGCAGTGGGATGGAGGAAGCAGCGCAGAAGGAGACTAAGGGTGGAACACACAGCCCTCACCAAGGCTCCCTGCGGAGAGCTGTGGCTATGGCAGTGGCCTTTGATGGAGAAGCCACTATGGATAGAAGGAAAAAGAAAAAGAAAGAGTCCCGTCCAGAGTCTATTATAGTTTATCGGTCAGAGAATGAAAATAAGGTGGAGGAGGAGCAGGCAGATGAGGAAGGAGGGGAGAGAAGTTCAGAAGAAGGCTCCAAGTTCTTGGGAAGTTCCACAGCAGATGGTACGTATCACCAGAAGCTGAAACTGGCCCCTAGAGGCCACTCGGAATCAGTAAAACGTACTGATCAGTGGGAAAACGGGGACATTAGTTCGTATTATTATAGCTCTTACCTATATATATATTTTTTTTAAGTGTGGGGAATGATAGAGCTTCTGGAAAGTTTAACCACCTTCTCCTCTTTCTTTGGGCTGAGCTTTGTGAACCACTATCAGACTTGAGGGCATAAGTGGCTTTTCCTGTGTGAGCTCCTGCCTGCACCTCTTACTTTCCCATGCTCTGCTTTTTAAAATTATTACTATTATTTACCTCTAACAGTATTGTCTAATTCTGTGTAATGTCTTTGGGGATTTGTATGAAATGTGCTTTTAAAATGAAAGGTTGAATGTTGATGTTTGTCTCCATTGAAGGTGTCTGGAATATGCCCTTAGACAGTCGATACGTCACTCTAACTGGAACTATCACAAGGGGGAGGAAGAAGGGCCAGATGGTGGACATCCATGTTACGCTAACAGAAAAGGAGTTGCAGGAGCTGGCAAAGTCAAAGGAGCCTCCAAAAGATGAGACATCAGAAGGCAAAAAGACTTGTGATGTTGGATTGGACAGGGGTCCACATGTCCTGCTCTGGAGCATCATCTGCCTTCCAGTCGTCTTTATTGTGTCCTTTGTGGTTTCTTTTTACTATGGGACCATTACTTGGTACAACATCTTCTTGGTTTATAACGAAGAGAGGACCTTCTGGCACAAGATCACTGTCTGCCCCCTACTGATCATCTTCTACCCGGTCATAATCATGGTCATGGCTTTCTTCCTAGGCTTGTATACGGCTGTTACCCAGATTGCGTGGTCCTTTGGTAGCTGGTGGCATGCCATGAGAGATATGGAGAAGGGATTCTGTGGCTGGTTGTGTAGCAAGCTGGGCCTAGAAGACTGTTCTCCATACAGCATTGTTGAGCTGCTAGAGTCTGACAATATCTCAGGTAGTCTCTCTGGCAAAGGCTCTGCACAGGGCGTTGAGACGTCAGCCATCTGAGCTTTTGTCTAATGTGACTCTGACTTTCTTGTTCACGTGGCTCATGCATGGGTCACCAGACAAAGACCTTCCTGGACTTTCTTATATGTGAGCGTGCACACACACAGAAAATGAAAACTTGGTACTTGGGGAAGGAGCTATTAAATATGCACAAAGCACTAATGTGCTGGATGAGAATCTAGCATTTGTTGTCAGGTGAGCATGCATGGTTATGTCACAGGGCTGCTTAGTTGAGCTGTTTAATGTTTTTAGCAGACCAAAATTGTGTGGAATTGTGAAAAACCAGATGTACAAGGTTAAAGCTGACAGTTGTATAGGGATGTTGGGGAAAGCAGGGAGACATGGCAAAAGCCCTGCACTACTGCAAAATGCAGTTTTAGGGTGGAAAGAATTGACTGTATGGCAAATATAGAACTAGTTAAAGATCCTGGTCACTGTTCAATACCCACCACTTACTGAAATTCTGAAGGCCAGAGCTCATATGGTGCTAAAGGCTAGATTGCAAAGTGTGCGAGGGTACTAAAGTTGTCTTAGATACCATCATATCAGGAAAGGTGTTTCACTAGTTCACGCAAATGCAACATACCTTGCAAGTTGTCTGGCTGCTGCAGATAAGAATGTACAGTGATTGGAAAGTCAACCTCTGGACTATCTGGATAAATGTGCAAGCAAAAACTCAGGTTGTGGTAGAATTTTTCCTCCTTTCTTAATCCTAATTATGTAGCAGTATAACAAGGAAGCACCTCTCCTGAACAAGAACCTGTAGTTTGTACTTGTGAAAATAGGATGTTAGTGTGAAGCAGTAGCATACACACTTAGATCTGCATGGATGATGTGTGTATGAAGGAAATTCTTTTTACGTAGGTATGAGGCTACAGAATGCCCTATAAGGACAGTAAGATAGACCAATGAATCTGTCCCTTGGAGATGGAAGATCCTGAGCCTAATGCAAAATCCATTTGTGTCTCAGCTCTGAAAATTCAATCCCCATTTTTTGATTCCATACAGTTAATTGTACTGAGAAGGGAGGGACTTTGACCTTTTTTGTTTGTTCCCATCCAACTGTATTGCATTGTCATAGTTGCTGTTCCTCCTTTGAACATGTTCATGGCATCATCACATCCTGGAGGAACATTTTTAGAACATTTAAAGACTGGCACAGAAGTTCCTTTCTGATCCCTAACTTGACCGGGATGGACACCATAAGGCCTGAATCACAGATGCAATTATGTAGTTTTAGTCTATAGTTCAATTATAGTTGCTGTTTGTAAATATTCTGTGCACCCCTACCTCTACAGCAGTGGTTTTCAACCTTTTTGCATTTCCAGATCCCCTACAATTTTTTGAATGAAGATGCAGACCCCTTTTGGAAATCTTAGACATAGTCCATGGACAACTGGGGTCCATGGAACAGAGGTTGAAAATCTCTACAGCAAAGTTGGTGCTAGTGAAAGGCCTGGAGCCTGAGCCCACTACTTACATATCCCCAACATATGGATGTTAAAGGCAGCAACAGAGCAATCTTCCCCTTCACTGCTTTGAGCACAGCCTAGAAGGGCCCATCAAGCCCATGCATGGAGATGAGTGTACATGGACTATGAATTTGCTCAGACAATGGGGTGTCTAGGGATGTTTGCACTTTCCCTTCCCCTTAAGGTACATCTACAATAAAGAATTATTCTGGAGTGGCTTATTTTGTAGTTATTATTCCAAAATAAGCTATTCTGGAATAACGCATCCAAACTACATGGGAAGCCCACAAATAAGCAAAACTTGGTCCAAAATAGTGTGTCCACACACAGTAGAGCCTATTTCCATTCAGTTGTACAAAGCAGGCTGAGAGTCATGAGAACTCTCCCCTGTGGGATGCTGCCTTCTCCCCTCACCAAAAGCATCAGGCAGAGTCAGAAGACTGTGTTTTGTTCCCTTTGGATCTAATGGATGTGGTTTGCAGTGAGTGCTAAGAAGGCAGGCAGCGTTGCAGGCAGAGGAGCAAGGCCAGTAAATGCTCAGAGCAGAGTCAACAGCACGAAGGACCTGTTAGCTTCCAGATGGCTTAGAGGGGAAATACCAGACACAACACAGCTTTGTAAAATATCAGGCTTCTAGTCTGCTCATGTATTCTCCATAAGGGTCGAAAGCTGTCTGCTGGAGAGGAATGGCCAAAATGGACTGTGCCCCAGACTGCCAAGTAAACCCAAAGGAGGGTCAGAGGATCTATGTTCCCCATATCCACATTGCAGCTGTGTGGCTGGACTTGTTGACATTTCTCTATGAAGCCCATTTAATGGGTTATACCTGTACAATTCTCTTTTTTATTTGTACACAAATATCAGGTCTTCTCCTACTCCTGTTGTCCTCAGTGGGATGGTCCACCGCTGACTTCAGTGGGAGCTGGTATGGACCCTGGGTGACTTCTGGTGCTATTTGTGGTAGCTTTAGGACCTGTCTAAAACCAAACACTAGACTGCCCTTCCCACTACACTCCAACCTACTTGCCTAATGCTGCAAACTATCCGTAAGCTTTGAAAAAAAGCACAACTGCATGATTCACCCCTCCACTGTTTAATAGGTCATGAGTGTTTTTTGCTTGTGTGCCACTGTCAGAAGCCAGGGATCCTAGAAATCCGCCCCAGTGGCTGAATATGTATCTCGCTACCCCTGTTCGGATGTTGGTCTTTAATGTAAAAGGAACAGTCTCTGTTATTGTGGTGTTTTTTTGTTTGACTATTCTTTTCTGCTCCCATCCTGGCTGGCCGGGTGGAGAGTAAAGATGCATTTGCCTCTGGGAGAGTGACACGCTCACCTTCTTGCTTGACTTTGTATTAAAAAGGAAGATTACACAATGTTGTTGTTTTTTCTGTGCTGATGGATGATTTTCAATTGTCTCTGGCTGAAATCTCAAGTTAATGTTTGTGTCTGAAATTATTAACTAGTCATGCTGACTTCCCTCCGCTTTCCTCCTCCTCCTTCTTCTTCTTCTTCTTATTATTACACAGTTGATCCCTCTTGGATTTGATTTTCCTTGTTGGTTATCCATGGGCTCCATGCCAGCCAAGCATACTTCCCTCCAGTGCTGAGGCTTTCACGTTCATGCTGTAGCCTGCAGCTCCTGCAGGGAGGGAGGTGGTGAAAAGCTATGTGTTTTGGTGACTGAAAGGTGAATGGCAAAGTGCAAAGATCAGGTCTTTTATCGTGCCTTTCTGATGTCTAAAGATGGCATCCATGCTGTGAGACTGGGTGATCCCTCCATTTTGGAGATATCCGTTCCAGACCCACCCCTAAGCCTGGTCTGGATATGCAGGAGCTGTTATGGGAGACTTAGAGCTGCTGCAGATTTCTCCACGTGGGTGTGTCCTCCGTTGCTTTGAGTGGCAGGGTGGTACCAACCAATATCAGGAACAAAGAGCCGGCCTGCACTCTTAGTTAGGTTCCCAACCCCATTTCCAGGGACTTTAAGGAAGGCTAGGTAATACTGCCCTCTGTTTGCTTCAGGCCTAAGAGTAACATGACTGTGCTCATGACCGTGGATGATGAATGGTCTCCCTGCAGTTACTTCACAGACAGAGAACAGCATTATACATTTGCAACAATTTTGTAGAAAGGGAAGGAACTCTTTTAAATTTATAAATGATTCCCTGACTTCAGCCATTCGAGTCCTCCTTTCTTCCCTTCCCATTTAGGGACAGTAGAGGGGAACCTCCCTGGGATTCAGAGGGTGGGTGGGGTTGCGTATTGAAATCCCCCTGACATTTTGGGTGTGGCTGTGGAGATATCTACTCCACAAAATAACCCCAGGCACTGCGAGTGTGAGCCTAGTTCACATGACCCCAGCTTGCAGAGCTCATGCTCCAAGTGTGTCAACTTGAGGGATGGGGAAAGGTCTCAGAGTCCAAGCTCTAGCCTCAGCCTGAACAATCTACAAAGCCACTCGTAGCTCTGTAATGTGAGCTCACGTCAATGGACCCTGTGCTCTGAGCTTCTCTGCCATGGGTTGGGTTTTGGGACTGTTGTCTGTAGGCCACCAGTTTTTCCATCAGCTGCATTCAGATGGAGTGCAGATGGGTCTCACTAAGGTGTGCACCTGGATGGCCGCAAGAACAAAGGCCCACCCAACTAATTAGGTGGAACCACTCAAGCATGGCCTTGGAGAAGATGCGTGTGAGGTGGTGCTTGTGGTGGGGGGAAGGAGGGAAGTGGGAAGGGCAGTGGATTGAGGTAGAGGATAGAGGAGGTGGTGGGGGCAGTGGGGTGAGAAAAGGTGGGGGGAGAATTTTGGATGTCCATGGCTCCAGTGGCCAGAGAAAGAGGGGACTTTTCCCAGCTTCAGGACTGCAGCTGCTGAGGAGGGGCATCCCTCCTTCCCAGCCTCTGCTCAGCCCAGCTCCCAGTGACTGCTCTGGTGGAGGAGAGACTCCCTTTCCTTTCCAGCCCCAGCTCAGGAGCTGCTCCCAAGAGTGGAGAGAGGAAGAGACCCCCCCGCCACCACCAACAACCTTCCTTCCTAACCCTGACTCAGTAGCTGCTGCAGAGTGAGAGACAGCTCTGCCCAAACTGTTGCTAAAAATTAATAAAAATCTTGTCCAGGCCATTTTTTAAAACACATATAGCACTTTTCCCCAATGTTCTGTCTAGTGGTGGGCTAACAGTGCAAACAACATTTGGAAAAATCATTAAGTGATTAGCTAAGACCCTTACAAATCTTCAGCTGGTCTCTGGGAAAAAGTTTGAGAGACGGTGCCATGGAAATGCATCTTCCTCGACAATCTGCCTTGAGGGTGTCGTCTGAAGGTCAGGTTGCTGTATCTGGTTTCCCTGTGGGTGAGTAAAAACATCAAAGGATGTGCATCCCATGCTGGCCAGCTCAAACTGTCTTGGCAACCAGCTGACACCTTTCTTTCCCTGGGAAACAGGCCAAAGGAGGGAGGAGGGGTTGAATTCAAGCGGGACAGATGAGTTGGGGAGTCTTGGCTGACTTAGGAAGGAGGAAAGAATGCAAAAACTTTATTAAGCGGTATATAAATTATGAATAGACTTTCTTAAAAACGGTAACATTTCAACATTTTTAATGAGGTGGATGAGCCTGAGACCCAACTGTCAATTTGCTGTGACCCTCCTTTTGAAACTTCACACATACCTGGAGGAGGCTTGCCCCACCTTTGCACACCTCTGCCATAGACCAAAAGTTTAGCAACAGAGGAGTGCACTGTTTCCAAAGAACATCTGCAATAAGCCCTCCTCTGGAACCCTCGACTCATGCATCTGACAAAGCAGGTCTTTGCCGCCGAAAGCTTATGCTCCAAAATATCTTTATTCTATAAGGTGCCGCAGGACTTCTTGTTTTCGAAGATACAGATTAACTCAGCTACCCCTCTGCAACTTGCAATAATGTGGTCTGTTTGTCCTCCTCCGATGTGTGTATCATCACTGCCCTCTACTGAATGACATATCAGAGCTGGTCCCATGTGTGTGAGTAAAGTTACTTCATAGAGACCAAATGCAAACTATACTAATGTCTGCTCTTAAGTGTGGATGATTATCTTGTCCTATACTGGATGCCATCCACAGCAGCTATGAATCCTGATCAGGGCTGTGTGAACTATACTGCAATAAAATGAAATATACCAACTTCTGTTGTGATTTCATAAAAAGCTGACAAAATATTGCAGCGTATGCTCTCAGGCAGCACCATTTCACTTGAAAAGAAACCCTTTTTTCAATGACATCCTCACAGATTTGTAACTTTATTTGTGAAACCCAATTTTCAAATCCCCAAACATTTGGCAAAAGTCACAAAGAATCCACATTTGTGTAGAAAAGAACCTGGTAAGAAATTGCAAACTTACACTTCCTCCCCATGATTTTGCACAGCCTGACCTTTGATCATTTTGTGGGTGACCTGGTTACATATGCAAACCCAGACTCAGGATACACTTTGCTTTTGAATCAGAATTAGTTCTGTCAGTGATTGAAACAGCCATGTCATATAGCTTGCCTCCTTTACATTGTTGCCCTGTATCTCCTTGAATCTTAACTCTTGACTATATGAGTCTGCTTCCAATGCCAGAAAGAGAAACATACTGGGCTTTGTATCCATGAAGGCTTTTTTTTAAAAAAAAAAAAAAGCCTGGCCGTCGTGTCAAGCTGCATCAGCTTCTCAAATACCCTACTTACCCGGTGCAAAAACTAGATAGTCGTTCCTATAAAAAGTGCTTCCCCCACCTTCATCCTTGCAGCATAATTCAATCCCCTTCTAGTTGTAGATGGAAGACAAAGGGGATGTCCAGAATGGGGTCATCTGTTCATCTTGGAAAGAGATTAACACAACAGCCTTTATTAGGCAGAGGTTTCTTTCAAGGGCAAGTGAAAAATCTACCCCTACCCATGCCATTTCACATTCTGATTTGATGAATGTGGGACAAATTCCTCCTCTCAGAGGATTAATCTGAGCCCCTAGTGTAGGGTGACCATATTCCCCTAGTCTAACTACAGGATACTGGGTGTGGGGAAATGATGCCTTCCTGGCACCTGAAATAGGGGGCTGTCCCAGCCAAAATGGAACAGATGGTCACCTTATTCAGGCAGTGGCTACCCTGTGAGGGCTGCCACCTTGTAGAGGGGGTGTTTCCTGGCTGCGGGGGGGGGGGGGGGGGCAGCTATGGCTCCTGGCTGCCCCATGCCTTGGGGTGCCAGGAATGGGGCTGGGGACCTCCCTGAGCTGGTGCTTCTCCCAGCTCCCCTTAGCTGCAGGAAGCCAGGCAGTCTGGCTCCCAGCTCAGCCAAGCTATGGGGAGTTGGGAGTCAGGCACAGCTGCGCCGAACCAATTTCCAGCTGCCCCCCAAGCTGTGGTGAGCCAGGCAGTCTGGCTCCCAGCTCAGCCAAGCCACGGGGAGCTGGGAGCCAGATGCAGCCGTGCCAGTCTGGTTCCCGGCTTCCCTGAGCCATGGGGAGTTGGGAACTTGATGGCAGCCGCTTCCCCACATAAATATGGGGCATTTAGACCCTCTGTTAAGATAAATTGGGATGCCTTCGTCATGCCAAAACAGGATGGGTGGTCACCTTGCCCCAGTGAGTGTGCGTATGCATGTACCCACACTG
The DNA here is from genome assembly GCF_033958435.1 of Carettochelys insculpta. Classification (NCBI taxonomy): domain Eukaryota; kingdom Metazoa; phylum Chordata; order Testudines; family Carettochelyidae; genus Carettochelys; species Carettochelys insculpta. Next base: position 71,408,979 of record NC_134144.1, read on the forward strand.
TTAATGCAGATGGTGGGACCAACAGGGTTTACTTTATGCTGAAACTTGATAGCATTAATTATTTTAGCTATGGTGCACAGAAAAGCACACTCCATTACAGCATTTCCTCGGAATGCAGCAGTTGCATCTGGATTGCCATAGGCGTCAGACAAACAATAACCTACTACATAGACGCAGGGATGTGAACCACTTGATAGTCAAACTGACAGCACACAGAGAAAAGAGATGTATTATGGTGCTTCTGAGATAACCTAGTTCTGGATAGCGTGCAGCACTAAAATATTCAGTGCCTCGCTTCCAGGCAGATGGCAGCCCTGCTGATTTCTACACTGCAGCCTGTTTTTTTCCTGCTGTGTAAATTGCAATTTGATCTAGCTCCATATTTGTAATTTCTTCCTCACCTATTTATCTTCTCTGTTCTCCCTTCCACATTCACTCAACTCGATTTGCTATTCTGTGGGCAAGTTCCACTCCTCTTACCACCCTGAGGCCATCACCTACGATAGAACAGCCCTCTTGACTTATTGTTTAAGGACCCAGTCCTGCACCCCTTGTATGAGCAACCCTGTTGAGCCTAGAGGGACATCATTCATGAATAAGTAAAATCAGTCCCCAGATTGTGGTAGCCATATAAATCATAGTAAGGCAGGCAAATGTTAGAGTAGATTTAAACATCTAACCCTGCAAAATCTACCTCAGGATGATTTCAACACCAGGAAAGCTGTCAGGCTGCCAACAGCTTTACAATGAGTAATATTTTGCCTTTTGCAATATTAGAGGGAAAGTGTCTTTCATCAGCTCCATTAGAAATCCTTTTGTTAATCCAAGGGTTTAGGATTTAGTCATGCCAAGAGTGCTCTCAGCAGAAAACCAGCATATCAGGGCTCAGCTGTGGGGCAGCTTTTAAAACCAAAACTGTAAGTAGGAAAGCAAGAAAGAGAGCCGGGGGGGAGGGACAGGGGGGCTGTTGGATGTTTGTTTTTGTTTTGTTTTTAGTCTTCAGTAGTTTTCTGCAGTTGTTGAATTCATAAATCCCTTTCCTGAACTTGGGATCCTGCTACCAAAAAAGGTACTGGCTGCTGACTATGTTGCAAATCCCCTGCACAGCAGAGAATGCTTGACCTGCTTCCGTGTGACCATGGTGCCTTCCAGTGGCTGGTCTACAAAGCAGATAAGCAATCAAGCACAAGCTACAGCAGGGATTTTCAAAATTGGAGGTCGGCCCGCCCCCCTTAGGGGTGTCACAAGATTATTACATAAGAGGCTGTGACCGTCAACCCCCAAACTTTGCTTCACTTCCAGCCTTTGTAACAGCATTAAATATTTTTAAAGTGTTAATTTACAAGGGAACTCACACTCCATGACTTGCTGTGTGAAAGAAGTCACCAATACGATAGTTTGGAAACCAGTGAGCTACAGTGACTTCCAAAACACTGTTAAAGATTGCTAAAATTGCAAAGTCGTGCATTAAAAAATTAGGAAATACGAGATTTTAAGGTTGTTGGTCCAACTGTTTGGCCCCTTTTTATATATGTACTATGATACAGTCTTTAATTACACGATCCCATATTTTTTCCATAGAATCCCTGCCTTAGTCACCACATAGGTTGGACAGTTCTCAGTTAATGATCAGCTATTAAATATTTTATTTTATCTTTGTCGCTCAATATGAGACCCTAGGCTTTATTACACACCATCCAAATCCTGTTCTGAACATATAGTTACTTATTTCCTTGTTGGTGTTTCTAAGGGCTTCACGCACATTAATTTATTTTCACAGCCCCCCAGGGGCTGTCATCCCTATTTTACACATGAGAATGAAGGCAAAGTGAGACTGAAGTGAAAAGCATCCACTAATAGTAGATAATAACATAAGAGCTTGTAACATTATACTGTACAGCCCTTTAGATGTTCAAAGCACAGCTCTCTTCAGTTGCAGCTGGGAGCGCTCAGCCTCTCTACAAACCGGGGTCTCAGGTTGGATACTCACAACATGAGCCTGCAGTTAGTGACCACCTCTGAACGTTTGGATGACGTGACTTCTGTAGCATCACATAGGAATTCTGTGGCAGAGGCAGGGATACAATCCAATTCTTCAAGGTAGCACTGAAATTCTTTAACTGGGAGATAACCCTCTCTGTTTTTGTCACCTCCAGGTTCATTCACTGCACATCTTCCTACTCCAGCGAGAAATGTGGCACAAGTCCTGCACTATCGTCAACGGTCTCTTTCTCTGATTTCTCTGTGCCTGGAATCAAGCAGGAATTTAGTGGAAAAAAATTGTGTAATTTTACACGATCATGAGACATGTACACAGGGGCTTGCACTAATTTTCTAGGTTTTAAAAAAAGCAAACAAATCCCCTCCAGAAATTCCATCAGATGGCATCATACTGACACCCACATAGTTCATCAGCAAGGCTGGACCCTGTAAAGCTGCAGAACAGGACTCTGCCATTCGATGTGAGGTAACCTAGTAGAAGTAATAGGTTTCCATTCTCTGTGTGAAGCAGATACTGGGGTGGGACAAGACATGCACTTTGCCAGGAGGTTTCATATATTGCTGACAGGGTTGGAGGGTGAGTTTAGTCTAGTGGTCACAGACCCTTCTGCCCCAGTCACCTCCAGCCTGCTCTAGTCCTGTTGTCTGTTTCTCATCTGCTCACATCATCATCCTGGTCTTCCCAGTCCCGGCTCCTGACCCCAGTCCCAGTTCCAGCTGGTTTTTGTCTACATAGGTTTTTTTTCCCCTATTGGTTTTATTCAAGTGTCATGTGTAAAACAAGGACATGTGAAGTTATGTGAGTTCTGATTGCTCCTTCTATATCCAATCAAAGTGCTCTAAGGCTCAATCAGCACACCCTGCAAGTTCCAGTTACAAAAGTGCAGTTAACAAAATTAGCTGTTCCCAGGAAAACATCTTGTTTGCAACAATATTGTGGCCCACTCACTAGCCTAGGCTGCCCTTTGCTGAAGTGTAGGCTCTTCTATGTACTAGCCAAACCTGTCTCCATCAGAGATCAACATGTAAGGCTGACAAACCTGGGTTGCCACCTCCAGGGATAGAAACTGCTAGTACAGGGTCTAAAGCCCTGTACTCTACCACATGATCTGAAGGCCAGCTAGCTCTCAGCCAAGGCTGTAGAGCAGAGACTTCACTCACCCCAGAGGAGGTCTCAGGGCACTACATGCTTCCATGGGCTGAGGAAGCATGTCCCAAGCTTCTGAGAGCTTCCAGCAGTTTTTCCTAGCCAATGCATGAGTTGTAATGCCAACAGACCTGGGCTGTGGGCCCCAGGAATAGAACCTACATGCATTGGGTCTAAAACTCTGCACTCTACTGCATGAGCTAAAGGCCAGCTGGCTCTCAGCCAAGGCTGCAGAGCAGAGATTTCACTCACCCCAGATGAGGTCTCAGTGCCTCTGACTACTACAAACACGACTGGTTTTATCAAAGCAGCTGCAGGCAGGTTTGAGAGTCCTTCACGGAGCCATGAGTATGGCCGTGTACCTGCTGCGGTTCACTTACCTCCCCTACACCTGCTTTTTCTGTGACTAGTGGAAGACCCTGGCACACAACTGCTTGGAGTGTGCCATGTTGCAACCCCAGTTCAGACTCCTCCAGAACCTCATGTGCTAGGTGCACTATTTCCTATACCACGTGCTATATGTACACCCCTCTGTGACATTACAAAGTTGCAAGACCTTGTTAACCTGCTGGCATTAGATGAGGTGGCTGTTCCCCATTCCAGGAGTACATTGTCGGGTAGGGTGGTGCTCTGCCACTCTGGGTCCTATTTTCCTGTTCCCTGAAGTGTCAGCTCTAAGTGGAGTTCTTCTGGGCCATTCCTGGATGCCTTTGAGGAGCAGTGGTCACTGTCTGTAGCTTGTTGCTCAGTGTTCCCCCTGGCTCCTTGTTTTTGTCCCTGTCCCTTCACTTCCATCCCTATTTTCTCATTTGTTCTTCCCCTTATTTAATTCAGACCTGGGGGCCAGTAGCACCTTCCCTTAAACTCGGTGAAGAGACTTCCCCAAACTCTCAACATGTGCAGTCAGGCTTGGGGGCCTTTCATTAACAAATCAGATGGCAGTTTGTGATGTCCACAGCAATCCTCTTTCCTATCTTCCAGCTAGTACCCAATCACAGGATTGACTAGGAATTCAGGTTTTTTGTTTTTTTTTTACATTTGTACAACATGTTCAAACCAGCTCAGTCTTCTTTGTCTAATAATTCTGTGCAAACTGTGGGTCAGGCCTTTGTAATACTTCTGTGTAGGGTCAGACGAAGTAATCAGTGAATATCAGGTATGTTTTGCAATCATCTTTGATGGAACTCATTAAGTTTCCTGTTGTGGTTTTCTAGCATTTGCCAAGTTTTAAAAACATGTAGCAATGTGAGCATTACATTGACATTATATAACTTGCTCTTACTTGTGTGAACCTCCTTATTATTCCCGTAACAGAGAGGAGGCCTAGACATTACATCACATTTACATTTTTTCTGGAGGGGAATGCCGGAAACTGCTAGACAAGAGATAATGAATGCAAATGTTGGTCTGTAGGTCAGCTCTATCTGGGGTTTGTGAGTAGGTGTTTGGAAAGAAAAAAAACTCCTGGGAGAAGACAATGGTGCTGCAAATCCATATTTTGTGTTGCTGTGGGAAGCCCTAAAGCATGTGGAGTTCAGTACAGGCATTCTCAAACATCAGCTGCAGTTTGGACACCAGTTCTCTGTTCACTTTCTAGTTTAGCTCTTTCTCAGGTTCACAGCTATGTAAGAGGGGCATGTCAAGTTTTTCCTCTCCCCTGCTGCATAATAGTGTGCTTATCTTGCTATTAGTTGCTTCCTTCACCTTGTAGAACCTGGCTCAGATTCCCAGGTCACGTGTTGTTCTGTGGGCCTTTGTAGTTAATTCTCTGCCTGGTAAGAGGACTTAGGAGGGTCTACTCATATGATCGGATGAAACCCTTTTCTAAAAGGTTATTTATTTCAATAAAGTTGTTGTGCTAGGTTCCCCCAGGCTTCCTCTTCCCCTCTCCCTGCTTCCCGGTGGAGTTTGGCTGCAGGAATTCTTAGGATCTGTATTTTGTTATATTACTGCAGCTGAGAGAAAGGCAAGAGCTCTTGCTCATCTCACACTGAACCCCATTCACACTGGACAAGAGCAGCCGTGCCCAACTGGGTCACAGCTGCAGCTGTCTGGATAAGGCTCCTTATAACAAAACAAGGAGGCTATTCTCCTCACAGCCTTGGAAAGGGGCTGAGTACAATGAAGCATGGGGCAGTCTTCTCATTATGTCTGCCTGGGACTGTGTTTGTTCAAGTCAGGCCTTGTTTTAATGGGGTACCAAGAAAGGGAGGAATGAATGAGAGCACCAGCGACAAGAGATTAATATTCCCAATAGCCCTTTGTAGCAGGCCAGGCTATCTGGATGGCCTTGGCTGCTGCTTCTGGGTAGCTGTCACATGTTTATTATTTATATCCAGAGCCTGGCAATCTGTAAAATAGAAATAGCCAATTAATCAGGTCTCTTTGGCTTGAATTATAAGCAAAGGCATTCCAGTTTCAATCCAGGCCAGAAACACTCCAGCATCTCCAGAGGGAGCCCATTAATCAATCCTTATGACTGTCTATGAGGATCCGCTGCATAGACTTGCGGGAAGATGAGACTTGAAACTTGATTGACTAGTGATGAAAGGGTTCTATTCAGTGGTGCAAATAGATGCCAGGAGGTGGGGAGTGAGGTTGTTTGGGTCAATTGTCTGTGTTTTTCACTGAGCTGTTTATAAAATTACATGTATGCATAAAACCAATAGTCCCTGATTGTCAGCAGGTGGGACTGAACCTGAGCCATTAGGGGCTAAAGCCATGAACCTCTACTGCATGAGCTAAAAGCCTGCTGTCCCTTAGCTAAAGCTGTAGAGCAGAGATGTCACTCTCCACTTGCTGGGCTTGTCTAAACTTATGGGATTTTTGGGGGAGGGGGGAAAAAAAAAGCTGCAGAATGTTCACACTGCCACGCATGAAAAGTTCAGGTAAGAGGGCTTATCCCTCGAAATAATAAATCCAGTTCTGCGAACAACTTTTATCAACACCCTATCTCCCTTTTAAGGTAAAAAATGAATGCGTGTGAACAAAGCACAGTTATTATCGGTTTATGTGAATGCTCCTTTGCAATGCTGTGGCTGTGAATCATGGCTGGAAATGAGAACGCTACATTTTGCAATGCTGTGGCTGAGTGAATGTGATTTTTTGGCTTTACTGATGTTGACCTTAGGAGGTCAAAAAGAGTATCTTAAAAAAAAAAACAGTGTAAACACAGTCTTAGTGGTCTCAGTGCCTCTGGGTTACATACAATGCCCCTGTAACCTGAGCACTTGGGCAGCCACACAGGTTTGATTCAGGTGCTGGTGCTGCCCAGCTAATTAGCAGAGTGCCCACAGCCACCCTCAGCAGGCAACATGTGTACCTATTGGTGGTGCACATATGCACATTCCTCGGGTCACATAAAATTTATTCTGCCCATGGATGGAAAATATGAGAGGGAACGCTGATTACCTATGCAAGGATGAAGAGATGATATAAAACACCTAATTGCAGAAGGAAGATTGCAAATCAGGGCAAAATGACAGTTTCAGCTTTTGTGAATATTAGCTGGTTTTGTCTTTCAGTACCAATCTAAAATTGGGTCACTTTCACCAGCTTTTCAGCACAGCTGTGCTAGAGCTCTGAGCCAGTGCCTAAGACTAGGGTTCAGTGAGGTGGAGATGGGAATCTGAGCCAACTTCTGGCAGAAGGGTTTTGGATCAATGCCTATAGCTAGATTTCTAGTTCAACTGTAGTGTTGCCTAGTCTCAGGGGGTATCTTGACAAATAACAAGGAGTCCTGTGGCACACATGAAAGTTCATGACTTAATAAATTTGTTAAGTCTCCAAGGTACCACAGGACTGTAGTGTTTCTGGGGAACACCTAGAATCAGAGATTAGAGACACCAGAATATTGAGTAATTCTAACTCAGGTACTCTGGAATAAACTAACTGCAAATCAAGACACCATTATCCTCTTTCACATCCCTCCTTCAAACTCTCCTTTGCAAAGATATTTACAAAAAACTGGAAAATAGTTAAGGTGCATTGAGACAATGGCAGATCATATTGGCCAATATTATCCCATGGTTTCCTTGCATTTTCCCATCTGTCAGCCTCCACCCATTGTCTCTTCTCTTTATTTAGAGCGTAAACCCTTTGGGGGCAGGGACAGTCTTTTTGTTCTGTTTCTATAGCATCTATCACAGAGGGATCCTGGTGCATGAGTGGAGTCCTAAGTACTACAGCAATACAAATAAAGCATAATTAATAAAAGGCCTGCTTTCCCTGAGTAGTGAATGCATAAATAAGGCAGTGCATTATTTCCACCCTGCCATTGTTCCCTGGGTTTTTGCTGCACTTGCTTTCCTCCAGCATCTGCATTGTACTCTATTTTAGTCTAGCTACTCTGTACTTTTGAGCAGGGCTGGGAGTGGAGCCTGGGCCAGGGGCTGAGGTCTGGGAGTGGGCTGTAGCTGGATCAGGGCTGGAGCAGAGTTGGGAATTGATCAGGGCTGAGTGATGCTCCCTGTCTTCCATTCCTTTGCTGTGGGATGAGGGGTGGGCTGGGCCCCACCCTGTACCCTGCAAGGTCCTCCTCAGGGGTAGCATCACAGCCTGGAGACATCACTGTTAGCTTCACAAATCCTGTTTCCAGTCCTAAATAACCTGCAAGTCTTGATTTGCTGAAGTTAGAAGGCTAAACATTAAAAGATGTGGAAGAGCTGAAAAGTCTTTCCCAAGGGACAAAATTGGTGAACTGTCAGCAAGTCTAAAGAGACAACCTGCGATGGAGGCTCTTCAGGGCATGCTTCCCAGAGCAAGGGAATCAACGTCTAGAAATGCACAGACAACGTCTGATTGCTTTTCAGGTGTGTGTTCTCAGAAATGCTTGGTCTAAGTCACTGTGTCTCAAATGGTGGGTCAGGGCCCCCAGAGTAAACCACGACCTCCTTTGAATGGGATTGCCAGGGTTGGCTTAGACCGGCTGGGACTGACCCCTGAGTCCCACTGCCTAGGCTGAAGCCAAAGCCAGAGGACCTGGGCAAGAGGGCTCAGGTTTCTGGACCCAGCTGGAGCAGCGGGGATCAAGATTTTCCCACCCCAAGGCAGTGGGGCTGGGGAAGGCTCAGGCTTCACCCCCCCCCCCAGGGGCCATGAGGTACCTTTTGTCATGGGAAGGGGGTCACAGTGCACTGATGCTGGAGAACCGCTGCTGGGCGTCAATGATGCCTGGCTGGGTGGTGGCTGCTGGCCCCTGGAGCCGCCCCAGAGGGACCAGCCCTGTGGGGACATCACGTCTGCGGAAACCAGTCAGGGCTGGTGCGCCGACAGCAGCAGCAGCAGCAGCCCTGGCGTGGGGCTGTCTTCGGCAGCCCCTCTGGGATCCCGAGGGCCCCGCAGGGGGCGGGGTCTGAACTCAGGCGGCCTCAGCGTGAGGGCTGGGCCCGTTCAGCTCCGTGTCCCTCTCTCCCGCCCCCCCCCCCCCCCGCGCCCGCTAGGTGGCGCTGGCGCGCGCCGGCCGCCGCTTCCCCTCAGGCGCGGGGCGGAACGCGAGCGCGGCGGGGCTGGTTGCCGGCCGGACGGGGAGAGCCGGGACCCAGCGGTTCGGAAAGGGGCGCGAGATGGCGCGCGCGGGCGGCAAGGTAAAGGTGGGAGCCGGGTGCGGGGCAGGGTCCTCCCGCAACCCGGGCCCTTGTCCGCCCTACGGGCCTCGTCGCTCCGTGACTGGCTCCTCCCCCACGCTGGGACGAGGGTGTCCCGAGGGTGCGGCCTTGCCGCCGGCAGCTTTTCACCCCCCCGCCAACGGGGCTCTGTGCCCCGCTCCCGGCCTCTCTCTGGGCTTCCAGCCTCTGCCCCGCCCCCTCCGTCGGGTTGCCCGGGAGATGGGCCGCGGCCCCTCCCTTCCCCTCCGGTGGTGCCGTGTTCTGCCGGGGCTGCATTTCGCCCTCTCCCCCCGGGGACCGGCCTCTGCCGATGCCGGGGATCTGGGCCGCCCCTGCTCTCCCTGCAAGGCTGGGCCTCCCCCAGCTCTCGGCGGTGCCAGCTTCCGGCCGAGCTGCGCTTCTTCCCCTTCTCTGGGGCACCCCTCCCCCAAAGTGACGGCTTCTGCCCAGGCTGCCCCCGCCCTGGGGTGCCCGCCTCAGTCAGGTGGAGCTGTGTCACCACCCCCTGGTGTCGCTGGGAACCGAGGCGTGGCAGGCTGGACCCTTATCGCCTCCTCCCTTTCGGTGCAGTGTCTCAGTATCCTCCTCCTCCTCCTCCTCTCGTCTGGGGTGCCCCGTTGAGAACAGTTTCTGAGGGTGCCGTGCTCGCTGTGACCACAGGCCCGCTTACCTTGGCATGCTCCCCGCGTGGCTGCCAGGGGTGGGAATGGCACCTCGTACTCACCGGCCGGCTCCCTAAAAACAGAAACAGACGTTTCACGACTGGCTGCACACGCCTGTCTGCTATCTACCGTTCTTTCCTGTGCAACCAGTTTTGAAGCCCTCATCGTGGTAACCTCACCTGTGTTTGTAGTAAGCTACTGAAAATATCCTTAAGTCTGTACAGACTGACATTTATATCCACAGCTGCAGTGTACACGTTGCCATACTGCCAGAATCCAAATCCTTTTCCTTTGTTAAGCATCGGGAGAATCCTAAAGCTAGGCCCTATGACCTGTGAGTGTGTCTTCCTCTAAAATGCTGCGTGGTTTCAGTTTAGCTCGACAGAAAGCTTCATACCTCATTTCCGATTTTGATTCTCCCTTCTGCATTAGGAATGTAGTTGCTGTTGAAAAGGTTTCTGGCAATGGATCCCTGATTCTGATATTGAAAAGTAGATGCATGCTAATGAAGACCAGAGGGTCATTTTCAGTGCCATTTCAGAAAGAGTGTTTGGAATGTAGTGTCTCATGTTTTTTAAAATGGTCCTGGAAACAATTTTGTCTGATTAATAAATCAATCAATATGTTTTTAAATATCACTTAAGAAAAAAAACAAAAACAATGGAGGCACTTTTCAAATGTAGACCAGATTAGTAACAGAGAGTAAGCCGTGCTCGTCTTTCCACTATCAAAACAAAAAGCAGTCAAGTAGCACTTTAAAGACTAGCAAAATAGTTTATTAGGTCAGCTTTCGTGGGACAGACCCACTTTTTCAGACCATATCCAGACCAGAACAGACTCAATATTTAAGACACAGGGAACCAAAAACAGTAAGCAAGGAGGACAAATCAGAAAAAGATAATCAAGGTGAGCAAATCAGAGAGTGGAAGGGTGGGGGGGGAGATCAAGAATTAGATTGAGTTAAGTATGCAGAGGAGCCCCTATAGTGACTCAGAAAGTTCACATCCCGATTTAAACCATGTGTTAATGTTCCGAATTTGAATATAAATGTCAATTCGTCCGCTTCTCTTTCTACAAAGGAGCGGTAATTTCTTTTCAGTAACACACGTACCTTGAGGTCATTGACAGAATGGCCCGTTCCATTAAAATGTTGACTAACTGGTTTGTGGATCTGGAGTGTTTTAATGTCTGTTTTGTGCCCGTTGACGGTCTATAGGGGCTCGTCTGCATACTTAATCTAATTCTTGATCTTCCCCCCCACCCCTCCACTCTCTGATTTGCTCACCTTGATTATCTTTTTCTGATTTTTCCTCCTTGCGTACTGTTTTTGGTTCTCTGTGCCTTAAATATTGAGTCTGTTCTGGTCTGGCTATGGCCTGAAACAGTGGGTCTGTCCCACGAAATCTCACCTAATAAACTATTTTGCTAGTCTTTAAAGTGTTACTTGACTGCTTTTTGTTTTGGTAGACCAGATTAGTAATCCATCCACTGTCGTCTCCTGTCTCTGACAGTTAGGACTATAGGAAGAGTGCACAGAGTTTAATAGTGAACAGTACAAAGGAGATGAGGTGGATGAAGTGCTATGTTATGCTATAGGCAAGGCTGCCTATAAATTTAATAAATCTTTTGATTATTTGATTATTGATTTCATTCTTATTGGCTATAACATTTCAGTCTTACTTCAAGTAGTTTTACAATGTTACATAGAAACAGAAGTAAAAGTTCAGGTCAATAAAATTTTGAACTTCCAGTGGAGAATCTCCAAGTGTTCTGAAAATGTTAATGAAGTCTTACAGTATTCTTATGGGGACCAACTGTTAAAGTGGATGCAAAGGGGTTGACTTAGCCAGGTTAAACACAGAAAATCATTAGCAAAACAGAGTCTGTGACCCATATTTTTGACTCTCAAGCCTGTACTTTAATACCAAGATAATCCTTCCAATTCTGTTACATGGCCAATCATTATTATTAATCATGTTTATTACCATAGTGCTGAAGGGTCAACCAAGAGTTGTGCCCTGTTGTGCTAAGCATTTTACTACCAGTGGTTGGTAGTTTCTGGCCTAAAGAGCTTGCTATTATGAGTTGGGTTAAGCCTTCTTATGGGAGCTACAATACATTTGGAATAAATGTAAAAAAAGCCATTGTAAATGGCTGAAACAGTAGCAGTAACACATCCAGTCACAGGCACATGGAAGAGATGAGTAGAAACTGAATCCAGGAGGTTTCAAATGAAAGGGCTAGAACTTTAATAGGTTGAAATATTTTGGTCAGCTTGTGTCTGTCTGAGAGAGACAGCATAGGGAGAGCTACAGAAAGAAGCAGAATCAAAGCCCAGCAGATATTACCAGGAAGCATGGTAAGTGGCCCTGGGAGAAGGTTAAAGAAGTTTTATGTCAGAATGCTGTCTGCAAGAGTTTGATGTGATAAGCAGGAAAGCTTTGGGCTGGTTTTTGGTTCATTTTTGGTGGAGGAGCAGGGCTTAGCCTTTATTGAATCTTGTTTATTTACAGGAAATGTATCTGAGTCCATTGTTAGTTTCTCTTCCCAAATGGAACACCATGAATGGCCCTGAATTTTGACTATTTGACTTATGTTACTATCTATTCTAAACAGCATAGTTGGACAGACAATGGGAGGAAATGGGTGACGCAAGCAGGGAGAACAATATGATGGCAAGAAAAACCATATTAGATGTAGATTCAGATGTATCTTCTTTTCAGAGAAAAAAGTTGACTGACCTCAAGCTAGAAAAAGTCCTATTTACTAACAGCTCAACAAAACCAAAAAAATTTCTTCAGCATACGGCTGAAAATGAAAACTGCCCTATTGTCTGTTTCTGTGTAAATGCCAAACAAAGGCATAACAAATGGATGATTTGCCCATCTAGCTCCTTTTCTAAATTCATCTTCTGGCTTTGTTAATCTAGATGGCACAATTATTTAGTTAATCAAGACAAGTAGAGACTGAGGAACTTCAGAGGCACCTAACAAAGCTAGTTGAATGGGCAACACAGCGGAAGATTAAATATTAATAAATCAAAAGTAATACTCCTTTCAAAACTGTGAAGAATAATTTGATTTGTTCAAACACATCGTTGAATTGTAAATTAACTGTGTTAGCACTCAAAAAATGGACCTGGCATCATTGTGAGTAGCTCATGTGAGTAGCATCATTGTGAGTAGCTCAATAAGCTATTGCTTATTGTGCAAAGATAATCAGAAATGCAGTATAGAAGATTTAGATTAAATCTCGGGAAAAAAATCCTAATGGCAAGAACAGTAGGACAGTGGAATATACTTCCTAGGGAAGTTGTGGAATTTCCTTCACTGGAGGTTTTCAAGAAGAGACTGGATAACCAGCTGTGTTGAATGATTTAGACAAAACAAATACTAAGTCTGTGAATGGGGTTGGACTAGAGGTACCTTGCTGTCCCTTCTAAGCATGTGGTTCTAAGATTCTGTGCTGCGCTGTCTTAACTGCCAAAACAAAAAGCAGTCAAGTAGCACTTTAAAGACTAGCAAAATAATTTATTAGGTGAGCTTTCGTGGGACAGACCCACTTCTTTAGACCATAGCCAGACCAGAACAGACTCAATATTTAAGGCACAGAGAACCAAAAACAGTAATCAAGGAGAACAAATCAGAAGAAAATCAAGGTGAGCAGATCGGTTTGCTCATCTTGATTTTTTTCTGATTTGTTCTCCTTGATTACTGTTTTTGGTTCTCTGTGCCTTTAAATATTGAGTCTGTTCTGGTCTGGCTATTGTCTGAAGAAGTGGGTCTGTCCCACGAAAGCTCACCTAATAAATTATTTTGCTAGTCTTTAAAGTGCTACTTGACTGCTTTTTGTTTTGATAGTGTATAGACAAGCACTACTCCCTCTCTGTCTTAACTGCCTTCATGAACCCTGCTGCTGCTCCTTAACAATTTGTTAATGCACTTTGATCTAGTCCCATTTAAAGGAGGATAAATCAAAGCATATTACCCGAGTGTTAATGTGTCAGCAGAGTACACACAGAGTTAGTCTGGGAATGGTAGATTCACACTCCAGCTTGCTGCAAACAAAGGGTTCATGTAGATAAACCCTGAGACATAATACTGGACTAAATGGGCCACTAATCTGATTAAGTATAGGATGGCCTGTGGTCATATCCTGTAAATGCACAGTACAACATAGAAATTAAAACAACAAAATGGGTTAGTAATGCAGTAAATTGAAATGTAAAACTTGCATTTGTTACTCAATGAGTGAAGTAATTCCATGATTTCACTGAGGTGTGCCCCATCACATTCTAATCAGTTTGGTACTTTCTTCCAGGCAGCAATAGTGCTGTGCATGGATGTAGGTTTTGCAATGAGCAATTCTGCTCCTGGAGAGGAGTCTCCATTTGAGCAAGCCAAGAAGGTGATGACGATGTTTGTGCAACGACAGGTATGTGTGTTTTCTTTTTGATCATGATATGCTTAAAAGGTTAGAAGTGAAAGAAAGGCAGGCTTTCCTGACTTTTTCCTTTCCTTTCCTTTCATTTCGTTATTTTGTGTTTAGCTGGGAAACTGGTTAGGATTATTCTAATTGATTGTTTCATGTGAATACCGGCCTTCTCCCAGTCGATTTTTGTGTATGACAGGTGTACAAGTTTTGGTCACTCCCTCTATTTTCAGATAGAAGAGGGTTTTGTGGAAAAAAGGGCTGTTGTCTTTTTATAAAATATCTTGTTAAAATTCAGTATTTTGTAAATTACGAGAGGAACTGAGTGATATGATTTTACTAATTTTCCCCCATATGTTGATCAGTGATGCCTTCTAGCTGAATTTAATTGTAAGTTAATGATTGTTGAATATGCATACATTTGGAAGGATTGTATATATGGTATCATAGATTCTGCTGTAATTGATGAATAGTTGCATAATTTGTATAAATGGCTTTCTACTTAACATATGTAAGCACAACACTCTATATTTTCATGTCTTTTTTGTATCTTCTTCGTCTGCAGGTGTTTGCTGAGCGTAAAGATGAAGTCTCTGTAGTTTTGTTTGGCACAGGTGGTACAAAGAATAATCTTGCCAGTGGTGATCAGTATCAAAACATTACTGTACAGACACCCCTGATGCTACCAGATTTTGACTTGCTGAAGGATATACAAAATGCAATTCAACCAGGCTCTGAACAAGCAGACTGTATCCTCTCTGAATGTCTAAAATTTCTGGACCAAATAATGTTGCCTGGGAAGCTGGGAGTCCATGTTTTGAAATTGTCCCAAAAGTGTTCTTGAAATCATAACTGCTATTAAATACATATAGTTTTTTAAGTTAGGAACTGGCAGTTTGCATAACAGCCAGATTGCCAGGGTTCTTTATAAAATGTTAGGTGGAGTCTTAGCTGCAATAATTGTTTCTAGTATAAAGTACTGAGTTATTTAAGCTTTGAACACTTCTGGTATCTTCTTTGTGAGACTGAGAAAGAAAAAGTACAGTAAAGAGATAATATCAGATTTGGCATCAAATACGTTTTTTTTAAAGGGACTTACAAAGCCTAATGCAAAATAGGTTTTCATCAAATTAAACCAATTAAAACTTCTTTTAAAAAAAGTCTCCCACTGAAAGGGAAGCCTAACACAGCTGCATGTGCTTAGGCACATCAGATTGATCAGTTCTCATTTCACTGCAAAATTGCGTATATTAAGAAAAGTCACTTCTGTTAGTAACATAAATGAGTGTTTCAAAGTGTTCTTCTGAACATCTTATTTGAAGGCTCTTCTCATTTCTCCCTGTTCTCCTCCATCCAAAAAATAATTGTTCAATCTGTAATCAGAAGAGCCTGCAGCCAGTCTGCTGCATGTTGCCACACACTGAATCATACTCTGTGATGGGTAAGGAGATATTTACATGGGATGTGATCTATCAAGGGACTTATGTGCATAAATCCTCTTTTTAGGCACCAGTGCAATTCACAAAACTCCAGTTCAGCTGCCACCTAACTTATAGGCACCTGAATTCATGTGTCAGTTACTATTTTTCCCCTGGGTGTGCATGCTGCCTCCTCACTGTGGGTACCTGGTGACTCATCTCCTGCTTGAGCATACTACTGCCTTGCAGTTTGTATCTGGACACCTGTCTCCCTTGTAAGCCTCAGAGCAATTCACAGACTAGGCAAGATAGATGTCTGTCTGCCAAAGCTGCATGTGGAGGCCTGATCTGGTAGGTGGCCTCTGAGCATGGCTGCTAGATCCAGGTTTCTCAGGTGAGTTCACATAACAGCAGCTGGAGATAGAAGGAGAAGGACATCTTGCAATCTTTAACCCAGTGTATAGGGTACTCACCTGGAATGTGAGAGACCCATTTAAGTCTGCACTCCTGAGAGAGAGAGAAGGGATTTGAACAAGGATCTGCCACCTCTCAGGCTAATCACCAGGCTATGGAATATTTCAGTATGGGTCTCTGTCAGTCTCTCCAGTTGAAGTTGTTCCACTTTAATTGAACACTTGAATTTTGCAATATTAATAGGACCAATGAAAAAGTTAGAGTAATACTATAGTGTGGTGTCTAGGGCACTCGCCTGAAAGGGGGCTGATTCCTCAGGAGGAGGCAGGACTTTAACCAGATGTTCTCCCAGATCCTGAGTTAATCCCCTATCAATAAGGCTAAACGTTATAAGAGGGTCCTTCTGTGCCATCCCAGCCATCGGGGTGTTTTGTTTCAGGATCCCACGCAACTTAGGTAACCTAATGTCTTCTACTTGTCCATGGATTGCTAGCAGCTTGGACTTAGGTGCCTATCTGTCAGAGAGGGGTGGGGCTTAATAGCCCCTCCCTCTGCCGATTTGCATCTCTCACTGGCTAGTCCTAGTGACTCCCTGCCTAGCATGCTTGCTTTCTTTTCAGTCTAAGGTTCCTATCTCTCCCTATTTCTTCTATGGGCAGCCTAGAACCTGAGTCAAACTTTGTGGATGGTAGTTATTTTCAAGGTGCCTAAAAGTTGAGTGCTGTAATACTTGGTGATGCGGTGCTTAAGTCCCTCTGTGGATCTGGGTCACACATCCCTACTCGCAGAGAAAAGTATATATCCTCAATGAAATTATTTTTAGAAAAGAAATGTATCAAGAGAATGTCAGAAACAGATGTTTATTAAGAAAAGGGGAAATTATTGGGAAAAATGTCATATTTTAACTCTACATGTAGTTTTCATTCTTGGATTCCAAACAAAGGGATGATGATGAGAACACACAAAGTCTAGATGATAAATGTTTTTGTTGGGCTTGATCCCGCTCCTGTCATAGCTTTGTTGTTGACATCAGTAGCATGATTGGTCCCTGGTAACAATCTTTCCTTTAAAAGTGTAGGAAACAGGTAGGAAAGGCAAAAGGGAGTTTTAACAGGTTCTTATTTGGTTGTCATACACTGAAATGCTTTAAATGTTTTTGTAGCCACTAAAGTAAAGAGAATCATGTATGTTTGTGACACAGTCTTTTTCTAAATGTCTTTAACGCTATTAGTCCTGGACGCGCTTGTTGTGTGCATGGACTTGCTTCAAAAGGAAACACTGTAAGTACTCTGCACAAGAGTTCTGCGATGGAGAGTTGAGAACTGAGTTGACGCTACTCTAATGCTGCAGGGTTGTGTGACTAGGGAAGATGTTGATTTTTAAAAAATTACCACAGTGAGACGCTATTCCTAAAAACCCACGAGAGAGACCCAACTTCCCCAAGCAATTTAAGTCACTTGAGTAAGAGCTTGCCCACATAGGGAAGTTATACTGGTATACACATAGGTCTGACTCTAAACCAATATAATTATACTGTACCAGTCTAACTCTTTGGATATAATAAAGGTCTTTGTTGCTCGGGAGGCGTTTAATATAACTGAATAAAACCACTTTTATTCTGGAACAAAAGTATCTGCACAGATGTTTATCCCTGAAATACTCTGCTGGTTTAACTATTCTAATATAAGTGGTAAAAGTTACCTGTGTAGAAAAACACTGACAAGGTTTTATAGTGTCCCCGTCAGATCAGTAAATTTTGGTCACGTTTGGATTGATGAGAGATGAAAATCCTCGGGAATACCTGGTATCCAGCTGCCCTAGGATGAAATCCATATACCTAAACGGGAGCATCCTAATTTTTCTTCTGCTGTCAGGAATGAGCTAAATTATACAGTAGCAGCCTCTAGGGCAGTGTTTCCCATACTTAAAACATTTGCGTACCCCTTTCGGGACCTTGACCTTATGGGTGTACCCCTGTTCCAGTGTTGTCCCGGTGCTTATCTCCTGATTTTTAGTAATTTATTTTCTGCTGCGTACCCCTTGAAATCCTTTTGTGTGCCACCGGTGGTACGTGTACCACACTTTGGAAACACTGCTCTAGGGTATGTCTGTACTGCTAGGAGCATGCTTCCCCACTCAGGTGGACTGACATACGCCAGTTCTAGTTGAGCTAGTATGCTAAAAACAGAAGTGTGGCTGCAATGGCACGGGCAGCCAGCTTAGACTGGCTGCCTGAGTATATATCCATAGGGTTGGATGGAATGCACGGGCGCAGCAAGCTAGATGCACCTTCCCTGCTGCCAGGGCCCCAGTACAATTGTAGGGCTTGTCTACACTAGCACCTTACTTCGAAGGGAACATGGTAAGTAGGGTGTCAGGAGATTATTAATGAAGCGCTGCGCTGTATATGTAACACTTCATTAAGCTAATTCTCCCCCGTGGCAACTTCAAAGTGTTAAACTTCGAAGTGCTGACTCACGTGTAGCCACGGCTAACCTGCTGGTATTTCAAAGTACCTGGGCAACTTCCAGGTCCCTTTGCCTCGCAGAATTTTCATGCCTCCCCCGCAAGGGGGCCTGCTTTACTCATCCCTGCCTTAAGAGAGAGTTTCACAACTTTGTAATCCTGCCTGGGGGAAGCAGCCACCACCTTGCATAAACACCAAGGACCTCATTGGTGTAAATTGGCATAGCCTCATTTACTTCAGTGTAGTTACACTAATTTATATCAGCTGAGGGCTAAGTTTTCCATTCACTTGGTGAGGAAAAGTCAGAAAAAAGACATACCTTCCCTTGAAAAAGAATCCAATTAGCCTGGATGTTGTTCAATATAACTTGATGTTTCTAAACTTCTGTGACAAGAAATTCTAATCTTTATTAGATAGTTTTACATTTTTAAAAACAAGTGTTCAGAAAACTAGCAACTGGCCTTTTTATTGCTACAAATCTTCTGTTTTTTATTTTTAAGAGGAAAGAAATATGAGAAACGGCACATTGAAGTGTTTACAGACCTTAGCAGTCCTTTCAGCGAGGATCAGCTGGAAATTATCATCGCTAATTTGAAGAAAACAGGGATCTCATTGCAATTTTTGTAAGTAGGGAGATAACGCTAAAGCATATTCACAGCCCTTCGCCATTTTCATCACATTATCTGTATTGTGATAAGTGTGGACAAAGCTGGCAGCGGGCTTTGTTGCAAGGAAAAGTTCCAGGACTGGTGTTCCTGCGGTGTAGACTGTGACTATTGGTGAGAATCATGATAAGGTTGGGAGGTTGTCTTTACCAAATATTCATAAACCTGAATTACCCACCAGGAGAGAAAAAAAAAACGAAACAAATCGACAGGGCCAGGCAAATACCCAGAGACCAAATACTTCAAGATAGGCGAATACTTCAAGAGACCAGCTACTTCAAGAACAGAACACCATTGGTCATTACTTACAGCCCCCAACTCGAACCACTGTAACGCACTATTAAAGACCTACGACCTATCCTTAATCAGGATGCCACACTCCAGAAGGCCCTAGGTGACAGACATGTTCTCCTATGGACAACCTCCCAACCTTACCAGGATGCTCACCAACAGCCACAGTCTATACCGCAGGAACACCAGTCCTGGAACTTTTCCTTGCAACAAAGCCCACTGCCAGCTTTGTCCACATATCTATTTTGGAGATACCATCACTGGACCTAACCAGGTTATTCACAGAATCATGGGCACATTTGCATGTTCCTCAACTAACATCATATGCCATCTGATTTGCTCACCTTGATAATTTTTTTCTGATTTGTCAACTTTGATTACTATTTTTGGTTCTCTGTGCCTTAAATATTGAGTCTGTTCTGGTATGGCTGTGGTCTGAAGAAGTGGGTCTGTCCCACGAAAGCTCACCTAATAAATTATTTTGTTAGTCTTTAAAGTGCTACTTCACTGCTTTTTTGTTTTGATAGCATATAGACTAGCACGGCTTTCTGTCTTTTACTGTTCTCCCTGTAATAGTATTATTATTTGATTTACTATAGTGCCTGCGAATCTTGGTTAGGGAGATAGAAAGATGGCTCTTTCCCCAAAGAGCTGATAATTTCAGTATAAAACAAGAGACAATAGATGGAGAAAGACAGAAGGTTGGAATACAAGGAAAGAATGAGGCATTCATGTCAGGAAACCAGTTGCCCAAGTGTTGTTGTTTTTTTGCTAGGTAGCATAGGAAAGGAAGATAGTGAGGTAACTTGGTGGATTTTTCTGGGGAGCTCCTCTCAAGCAAGAAAGATAGTGTGGAAAAATGCACGAAGGTGCTTTTTTAAAAATAACACCTAGGAAATTGAGCAATAGGAAATATTGTATACAGGTATTATTAGGGAGATGGAATAGATCACCCCGTGGGTCTTATTCAAGTCTAACTTCTGTGTTTCTTAGGTAACTTAATAACGGTATTTGGGGTACAGCAAAATATAATTTCTTCTAGAGATGCTAGTTAAACTCTAACTCAGACTTCAAAAGCAACGACCCCTTGTTGCATTTGCAGATCCAGACTAACACAGCTACCCGCTGATACTTAACTCAGACTTGTAATATATAGGAAATGGGAGTTTTATTCATGAATTCACCAGCCATTACAGACTATTAAAATCTCATACAGAATAATAGTTATTACAGGAATGACTAATAGCACAGCTATAATTAAGGGATTGAGAGAGTTCTGTTTGCTGGGGTTTAAAACTGACATTTGAAAGGGCATCAGCCTGAAGAGAGAGTTAATCGAGATGCAGTTTTTGTCTCTTTTTTTTTTTTTCAAACATCCAAAATGATTTACTACTTTTAGTTAAAGAGCAAAATAAATTAACTGTTTCAATTGTATTCTTAGTTTGCCTTTTCCAGTGGATGATGAAGAAGGAAGTGGGGATGTGGGTGATGGTCGACATTCTGACACGCACAGAAATTCTTTTCCAAGGAAGGGCTTAACTGAGCAGCAGAAAGAAGGAATCTGTATGGTGAGAAAACTGATGTTTGCTTTAGAGGAAGAAGGAGGTCTGGATGAAATTTACACTTTCAGGTAAACTTGAACACTTCATTTTCAGACACTAGAAGTTTAGATTCTTTCACAAAAAAGTTTTACTGTAAGACGTGGCATTTTGGAGTTGTCTCTTAACACACATTTGGTTCTTTGAATCAACTTCTTCATCATTTGAGTGGCAAATACAATTTAGATGAGGCTACTATAAGGTGGGTGTATAACTGGCTAGATAACCGTACTCAGAGAGTAGTTCTTAATTGTTCTCAATCCTGCTGGAAAAGTGTAACAAGTGGGGTTCCGCAAGGGTCTGTTTTAGGACTGGTTCTGTTCAATATCTTCATCAACGATTTAGATATTGGCATAGAAAGTACGCTTGTTATGTTTTCAGATGACACCAAGCTGGGAGGGGTTGCAACTGCTTTGGAGGATAGGGTCATAATTCAAAATGATCTGGAGAAATTGGAGAAATTGATTGAGGTAAACAGGATGAAGTTTAATAAGGACAAATGCAGAGTGGTCCATGTAGGAAGGAACAATCAGTTTCACACATACAAAATGGGGAGAGACTGTCTAGGAATGACTACAGCAGAAAGGGATCTAGGGGTTATAGTGGACCACAAGCTAAAGATAAGTCAACAGTGTGATGCTGTTGCAAAAAAAGCAAACATGATTCTGGGATGCATTAACAGGTGTGTTGTGAACAAGACACAAAAAGTCATTCTTCTGCTCTACTCTGCACTGGTTAGGCCTGTTTGGAGTATTGTGTCCAGTTCTGGGCACTGCAGTTCAAGAAAGATGTGGAGAAATTAGAGAGGGTCCAGAAAAGAGCAACAAGAATGATTAAAGGTCTAGATAATGTGACCTATGAAGAAAGACTGAAAGAACTGGGCTTGTTTAGTTTGGAAAAGAGAAGATGGAGGGGCAACATGATAGTGGTTTTCAGGTATCTAAAAGGGTGTCATAAGGAGGAGGGAGAAAACTTGTTCTTTTTGGCCTCTGAGCATAGAACAAGAGGCAATGAACTTAAACTGCAGAAAGGGAGGTTTAGGTTGGACATTTGGAAAAAGTTCCTAACGGGGTGGTCAGACAGTGGAATAAATTGCCAAGGGAGGTTGTGGAATCTCCATCACTGGAGATATTTAAGAACAGGTTAGATAGATGTCTATCAGGGATGGTTTTGACAGTACTTGGTCCTGTCGTCGGGGCAGGGGGCTGGACTCGATGGCCTCTCGAGATCCCTTCCAGTCCTAGTATTCTATGATTCAATGGCTTTGCTTCAAAGAACAGAGAAGAGAATTCTAAGATACAATGAAAAATGACTACTTTGTATCGGTCTGTCTTTATAGAAAGTACCCCTTATTTTTCCTCCGTCTTGTGTTCCTCAGAATTTTTTAAAGAGGATGATCCTATACATAACATGTAAAAAGCATATTGAATATAATGTATTTAGAAGAGGAATGCTATTTAAGAATGCATATGCCATATATGTAAACCATTGGCACATAATGATAACCCTGTTTTTCTGGCCCCAGCTTGCTTGCAGTTCAGCTAGTTTGTCAAACTCCCTCAGACTGTAATTGATGGAAGTTTATAGCTAAATAGCAAACTGCTGTGCTATTGTGTCTCACAATAGATTGTTGCAGTAGAATTCCAAATGCAAGGATGAAAAGACTGTTTTTCTCTCTCTCTCTCTCTCTCTCTCTCTCTCTCTCTCTGTGTGTGTGTGTGTGTGTGTGTGTGTGTGTGTGTGTGTGTGTGTGTGTGTGTGTGTGTGTGTGTGTGTGTGTGTGTGTGTGTGTGTGTGTGTGTGTGTGTGTGTGTGTTACAAACGCTGCTGCTGCTATGCCTGAGACGTCTTCCCTAACAGGTGCTTTAGACTGGTCACTTCCTCCCCTCATCCTGACCAACTTAACATTCAATACCTCTCTTCTTTTGTAACCATTATATATTTTTTCCTAATCTTGGCTTCCGTGGCTGGCTAAATCTGAGCAGGGAAATGTTGACCTTTTATTACTGAGGTAACATATCACTGCTACATATTCATTTTCTATTTGCCAACAAAACTCGCTGAGGCTTTCCTGTGGAAATAAAGCAACAGGATTTGTTGTTGTGCCCCCGAGAGACAAACAAAACAATACATTTCTGATTATGATAATCTGTAGGCATGAAACTATCAGGGGCTTAAATGTCCTCTACCTGAAAGTCTGCCCCGCCTCCTTTCTCAATCACTGTGAACAATACCAGGCCTGTAACTTGGGCATCATCTTTGATTTGGAATTCTGTGTAGGTCCTCATATCTAGGCTGTATCAAACTCTTGGAGATTCGTTGAGCATAACACTTCTTGGCATGTAGTCTTTCCTGGTCAGCCACACATCTAAAATTTTGCATCAGTCTCCTACCACCTCACTTTTTGATTATTGCAGCATCTTTTTTTCTGGACTTGACCAAGACAGTCTTTCCCTACTCATCTTCATTCTGTCTATAACCATCTGGTTTGTGGTTTCTTATAAGTAGATTGTAAGATTGTTGGGGGAGGGGCTGTCTTTTTTTTCCTTCTGTCTCACTGTAAAAAATGCCTTTTTTCGTTTTAAAGACATTTCTTTGTGATCACACAAAAGACGTAATGTAATAAATATTCCCTGTGTTAAGATTGTGTTTTCAGCCTTAGTTTTCACATTTTCTGACTTTGAGCTGTGCCATCTTATGGAGTGTTATGTTAACAATTTTGTAATTTTAATATTCAGTCATTTAAAGGAACCATTTTCTTTGTCTTTAAGGTGTTTATCTGCTTTTTGGCTTAGAGATACTAAAGGTGGCTGGTTTAATCTTAACTGAACTGTGAAATGAATGTGTGTTCATTAACATCTTATTAAAAATGTTTAGTGTGTTAATTACAAAACAATCAACATAAAGTTAATTGAAACTGGATTTTTTTCTATCATTAGCCCAAGCAATGTCTCACCAGTGAAAGGTGTCTCTTATAATTTGCCCTGTTCAGCTAGCTCAGTGACTTAATTGTGTTAATGTTAGTTTACTGCAAAATGCTTGGTAAGCAACTGTGTAATCTCTTTTCTTTACAAGAACGGACATACTGTCTTTTATCCTAATATCTTAGAGATTTTAGATCAGATATAAAACATTTCCTGCACCCCACCACCCACCCCTTCTGAACATGATCAGTAACTGTAGAATTTTGTATAGTTTATTTTCTCATGCTTTGTGGAATCCGAACCAAACCAGTTGGGCTTCCACCCTTCCCTAAGACTACATTTTCTAGATTGTTTTATTACAGCTTATCAAAGAGTTCTTCTCTGTTTTCTTGATTCTTTAATTTAGAGAGAGCCTGGAGCGTCTTTCAATGTTTAAAAAAATCGAAAGAAGACCTATAGCTTGGCCCTGCCAGCTAACTATAGGTTCTAATCTATCCATAAGGATCATGGCATATAAATCAGTAAGTTGCTAAAATCTTTAAGTATCTTATTGACAGGAGCACAGTTAGCTGCATCTTCATTTTTAACTTAAAGGCAACAACATTAAACACACAAAGCTACATAGAAAAACCATTATGGTGAGATGTAACGTGTGAAAATCAGTACATCTAAAGTTATGGTTTTCATAGGCACGATAACTTTGCCATATGGGACATGCATGTAAAATCATCAAAGTTATCAACATCCAGAAAGAGAGAAATTTCAATGCGCAATGTGACATTTAATTGTATAAAGTTTACATACTGATTTAGGGTGCTGCATTCAGATGGAGCGTTCCACGTGCTTGTTCCTGAAATGCCCAGAAATAACAAGGCTTAATAGTTCCCTTTTTATTTAGGAGAAATTGTATTAGTTTTGTAGAAATAGAAAGGATACCCTCAACTTGACATTACACTTACGGATGTAAATGGTTTACTTGTTGTTACAAGTGTTACCTGATCTTTAGATTGTGTATTAGTTATATATGTTACTTAGGAATTTCCATTTTTTACTTTGAGGGTTGACAGATTCTTGTCGCAGGATCAGGCCCAATGTTTAAGTTATTCTGTACTTGGGAACCCTGATATGCGCAGTTGCAACACTCACTCCATAGGAACTCTTGTATACAGGCGGTCCCTGAGTTATGGACACATTGACTTATGACCATTTGTACTTTCGACCAACCTCCAGCTCACCCCCCCAACCATGCACCCCAGCTCACATCCCCCAGCGGGAGGCTCCAGCCACATGCTTGGGGCTCCCCTCCAATCCCCCGCAGACAGGGGTCCAACTGCCCCGATCCCTGTGTGGCCCTAAATCACCCCCTGCCCTGAGCAGCTGATTCAGCATGTGCAGGGCTCTAACCTGTCCCCTGCTTACGCACCCCGCCTCATGCCCCCCCCGTTAAACCCCTCCCCTGCCTGGCTCAACCCCCCTGCAGCCCCAGGTCACCTCCATATGCATGGGGCTCCGACTTCAACCCATGCCTGGGGCTTCAGCTCAACCCCGTCCACTCAATCACCCCGTCCTGGTGCACCCTCCCATTCAACCCCCCTGGCCCGCCTCAACCCCTCCCTCCCATGGCCCCAGCTCAGCTCCCCACATCTCCTCTGGCTGTCAGCCACTACCAGCATGTGCAGGGGCTCTATCCCCCCTGCTAGCTCTACCCACCTCCAGCCCAGTTCACCCCCGTTCAGTCCCCCTCCTCCCCAGCTGACTCTCCCCTCCCCAGCACGCACTGGGCTGTCAGCTGCCAGCACATGTGGGGCTCCATCTGTCAGCTGCTGCAGGCACGTGAGGCTCTACCCTCCCCCCGCCAGCTAACTCCCCCTGCCCCGGTTCACTCCGTTCAACCTCCCCCATCCCCCATGACCCCAGCTCACACTCCCCGGCAAGTGGGGCTCCAGCTTCAACCTCCCTACCCACTACCCCCGCAGCCCCGGCTCCAAGCCCCTGGCTGGGCTGAACCCCCACCCCAACCCCCTGCTGTCTGGGTCCAAGCCCCAGCTCAGCTGCACCCTCCCACCACCCCTGCAACACACCCCAGGCTTAACCCCGCCTACCCTTTCTCAGGGCCCCAAACCAAGCCCCTCCCACCCGACTTGCGTGAAATTCAAGGCATGCGAGGATTTCATGGAACACAACCCTTGCGTACCTCGAGGGATTACAATATAAGGGTATTTCCAACTTATGACCAAATTGAGTTGCCACCGGGTGTTCGGAATGTAACCCATTCGTAAGTCAGAGACTATCTGTATTTACAATATAGCGTATTAATACATTTAGCGCAGTCACTAACATTTCAGCTTAATAAGACAGACTGGGAATGTACATTTGCACTTCCATATACTTGCATTATTCCTTCTAGAACAATGAAATATTATCCATCACCTTCCCCATCATTACCGGTGGCCCTCAGTCTGATACCTCCTAAGGAGGACATCTCCTTCTGCTGCCCCTAGCCTGGAATGCCACTTTTATAATATGTTACACTGATGTTGACATGTTTGATACATATTCATTAAAGGATATTTTCCATTTTCTTATTACTTTATCCATATTTCCTCACCTTACTCATGGTGAAGTGTATTATACTACAGGTCAGTGTATCATTGAGCTCAGCTTATTATCATATATATTAATTTGTTACCAGGACCCCTTTTGTAGTTAGGTGTCACATTTGTTATTTCTGTCCAACCCGATGATTGCAGTCTGGTCTTTATTGGTTATTTGGTGTTTTTCTGAGCTGTATATCTGTTAAGTTTGAGAGTATACTTGGAAGTCCTTTGTGCCATTAAATGTTGCTTTATCTTACTGTTATCTGTCTAGGCGAAAGGTCCTGAATATGTGCACATTGACTTTGCTATTGAGGTGAAAGGTCCCAGACACAGATATGCTAATTTTGTCTTAGCTCAGCGGTGGCTACCCTTTTTTTATCAGGAGCCACATGGCTATTTTTTCATGTTCTGGGGGCCATACATAAAATAGCCCCGTCTGGCTTAAACCCCCTGCATCCCCAACCTCCCCCCACCCTCAGGCTTAAATCCCTTGAAGCCCCAAACCCAGGATTAATTTAACTTACACAGGAGCTCCATGTGCTGCTGTCCCCCCGCCCCGATCCTTTGCCAAGCTGCTGTCTTCTCCTCAGTGTGGCTGTGCAGCTCCTCAAAGCCCTATTACTTCCTTCCCCTACGTACCGCATGCAGCTCTCTGCCCTGCCATGCTAAAATAATGGGACTCAATTTAATTTGTTTAATGGCTGGGTCCCTCCTGCTGGCCGTTAAGCCAATTAAATTGAGTTCTACTCTTTAACATGGCAGGGCAGGGAACTAGAGGAGGAGTGAGCGGCAGGAACTGCAAATGGCTCTGCCCAGCTGCCTTTCAAAATGGTGCTGCCGCCGGCTCCACGAGCCAGACAAAAAGGTCCTGTGGCCCATGTGTTGGCCTTAGATCAACATATAGGACGTGACCTTTCCGTCTCTTGTGTTACAGCCAAACTACTTTAATATAAACCAATTTATAACCTATTATCATAGACATAGAATCAAAATCACAAAGAAATAAGAAATCTATAAAAATATATTACAGACAAGCAAGCAGGTTAGCCTTATAGGCTATGCAAGTCACATGTAAGACTATAACAGTTTTGAAAAAACAGTGAAAATATTTTCTAATTTTCTTTATCTTCAGTGTAAGGACAGCATCTTACATATAATCAGTTTCATTGTTCAGTCATTCTGTCATTCAGTCATTCATTTCCTCTGTTGCTTGTGTGCGTCTTTCACACAACAGTAAGAGGAAAAACATTTTTTAGAATAGAAAAATATGTAACACTACTGCTACCTATCATGTAAAATGATGTCTGGGCGGCCTTGTAGTTCAGTGATACTGAGCTGATTTTGCTGTAATGGAGTTTAACTAGTTCATCACCTGAGCCTAAAAGTAGGATTCTGACCAGTATTCTGTTGTTTCAAGGAGAGGGATTATTATTTAGTAATATGCCTGATATCTAGAAGATGGATTTATTAGGCTTGAGTGAGGCTCTAATCACTGTTGGCTTCCCGCTTCTCTTCAGTTATTCTAATAATAATCGTTATAATTATTTTATTGTGTTAGGCTCTATTTTAAAGCAGAGAAGGAGGAATGCGCTACCCCCACAGACATTATAGTGTAAATGGGTCTGAAAGCAAGGTTTGGAGGGCACTGAGAGCCATTTGTTTAATCTGAAATGGGAGTTGTTAAAGTAACTAGAACACTAGTGATGGTCAAGGCAACCAATACTGTTTGTAAGGTCTCTTTTTTGGTAAGATGACCCAGCACTTGGTCAAGGGAAATGGTTCTAGGAACTGATACTCATATTATTGTGGGGACCCAGCCCCAAAGGAAATTTGAATATTCCTTTTCTTCAAATTTTGGCTCCCAGCTCACAGAAGAGAAGATAAAAAAGTCCTGGACAGTTGTGGATGCCCAGACCTTAAAAAAAGATGATGTGCAAAAAGAGACTGTTTACTGCTTGAATGATGATGATGAAACAGAAGTTCAGAAAGAGGATCTTGTTCAAGGTATGGGTTAGTCTCTCAGTATCTCTTAAGAAATTTAGACCTAAACAAGTTCTTCATTTTGGGATGTTCATCTCCTTCCGGTATTCATCCCCCACTTGAAGACATCCTCCTTACCATGAACGCATAATCAGCTAACCAGAAATTAATTAATTTCAGTGTAAGAAATGTAGGCCCTTATGCTAACCAGCTGTTCATCTCTTGTTTTTTAGGGTTCCGCTATGGGAGTGATATAGTTCCTTTTTCTAAAGTAGACGAGGAGCAA
Source organism: Carettochelys insculpta (assembly GCF_033958435.1). NCBI lineage: Eukaryota > Metazoa > Chordata > Testudines > Carettochelyidae > Carettochelys > Carettochelys insculpta. Next base: position 71,437,466 of record NC_134144.1, read on the forward strand.
ATGAAATACAAAACTGAAGGAAAGTGTTTTTCCGTGTTAGGATTCAGCAGAGCATCTCAGGTACAGTATTGAATTTCTTCCCACTCAGTTTTTGGATAACTGTTGAATATAGGTCAGTATCATCAAGGAAAAATGACAGTGTTCTACACGCTGGTGAGTAGATGTCCATTGTGTGGGTGTCTGCTATTACAAGGGCTGGAACAGTTCAGATTTCCCATGTTCCTTGGAGCTGGACTCCACATAGGTAAATGTAAAGGGGATATTTGAGTGAGGTTCATCAGTGTAGCTTCTGGCTCATGAATCATAAATCCTCATGTAGAGATGGTAGATGTATTTCAGTCCCCATTGTAGCCCAGGAGCTGAAGTAGTAGATGAAGACGAAGCTTCAGAATTGGCCCTCCCTCTGGCAGTGCCAAGGAAATGGATTCTTTCTTCCCAAGACCTTGGTCAGTTCCCTGGACAGAATCCTCTCACTTTGTCCCAGTTTGTTCATTTCACTGTACTACCAATAGAAGCTCACCAATATTTGAGAACTCTTGGAAGCTAAATGTCTTAGTTCTAATGCTTCTAGGCCATGTTCCCTCTAGTTTTGTTATGTGCACCAATATGGAAGTGATGTGGGGATTTGTGATGCATAATGTGGATCCAGCTTGAGTGGGATTCTTAGTGGTGTGTTCCAGAGTTGGTCAGCAGGTCCAACTCGCTGCTGTTGCCTACAGGGCAAAGGCAGTCCACTAAGCGATGTGGTCACCCCCTGCCTAGGAGCTGGACCAACTCTGCTGGCTGCTTCCCCACCAACCCCAGCACAGCACTTCCCTAGCCCTGGTCACCGCAGCTCCCTGGGGCTGGGCAGGGAGAGGCTGTTTTCCCCTAGCTGTGACAGCTTCAGGGCTGGGGGAAAGGCATCGCTCCCTTCTGCAGCCCTGAGTCCCTGCATGGGGCTTAATGGGAAGCTGGGCCACAGCACAACTTAGAGAACACTTAGCTCATAGGTTTAATTTATGCCTTGTGGGCTTCCTCTTGTTTTCATTAAAGTAACAATAATAATTAAATATAGTGATTGGTTCACAAAGTTAGGGCTCAGTAGCAGTAAGTGTAGGAAGATGGTTATCTATCTTTCAAAACAGGTGTCTCAAATTCAGTTTAATTTAGGGCCAGTGCTAGTCCATAAATCCTCCTAGTAGGCTAGTGGGAACCCCTCTCTGTCCCCCATGTATGCTCCAGCTCCTCTCCCACCCCCAGGTTCCCAGAGTGCCACCATCAGTAGTTCAAAGGGTGGTTTGGGGCAGGTGTGTGCAGAGCCCTCCCATTCATCAGACAGTTCAGCACAGCTGCCCCCGTCCCCATACTTGGGGGGTCAGGGCCTCCATGGCAGCCACCCCATACTCAGGTTAGCTGGTGGTCTGGGGTTGGGCCTTCCCATGCTCACCTCAACTGCTGGTGTCATGGGGAGGTGAAACTATGCAGCAGCCTGCTTTGCTGTGCTACCGTGTACCAGTCTCCGGGGAGAAGGCTGGAGGGAAGTAGTGCAATGCTGGGGAGAGAGGGGAGCAGGGGTGGTAAGAGACAGGGTGGGGGATGGAAGAGGCACTGGATCTTGGGAGAGAGTATGGTCACCCCTCCAGGGCTGCAAGCACTCCTGTGCCAGCAGCCATGTGGAGCTGGATTGTGGAACTGCTCGGCCCCCAGATGGTCCCCAGGCAATGAGTCTGAGACCCCTGTTTTAAAAGCAGAGACATACACTATAAAGAGACAGTAAAGAAAGTTTGTGGATATGTTCTAACTCTTTTTATTGAAAACAATCATTTTGCCATTCAGCACCATGCATCCAGGAGCCTTACAAGGCTTAAGATGAGACTGTACGTATCTCAGTAAGAAACCGAATGCTTTGCTTTTTTTCTATCTACAACTTTGGCAATCAACTAAGAAAAGGGGATTTAATCATCCAGGAAGGCCTGGACAGTGAGATAACTTGCCTCATTTTCTAAAAGCAGAATACACACACATGCATACACATGAGAGCACAAAATGTCAAGCTAATACTACTCTTCCCTTTCCAAGAGATCTCTGATATTGTTTATGCACATCTATGCATCCTCCTGGATTCCCATGTGATCAGTAAAGTTGCTTCTTTTATTCAGGTGGAGTCATTAGAGGACATCCTAAAATACTGAGCCTCAGTACTAGCAGTATGCTTAATGCTTCCCAGATCTACTTCTCTGTCTTGTCAAATCTCCCAGATACTTACAGTGCATTGACAAAATAGGGGCCGTGATGAAAAGCGGAAGGATCATAAGCCATCTCCAGGAAAAACAGAGGTGAGGCTGGTCGGCAGAAGGCAATACATAAAGAACTGGCAGAGGCTGTAATCATGGGTGCATAGCTTCAATCTTACAATATTTGGCTGTGAACTCCTTTATGACAGCAGTGACCCAAAACAGTTTTGACTAGACAGGAGTTTGTGCCCTTTCCTTCCACATGAGACTCTAGTGACAGCATCCAACCCCTTCATCTACCTCCAGAATGGATTGCTATAACACTGTCTGATTATTAGGGCACCCAGAAAATAAAACTGCTACTTAAGGAAGCAGCCTTTCTACTGAGTAAGACAGACCAGTGAGAACACACTGTTATTTTTTCACACGCTACATTAGTTGCTTCTCCATTTCTGAGTTCAGTTCAAAGGTAGCTAGAGTCCCCCATTACTGTTAGGTCTTGTTTTCTGGATATTTCTGTTTGTTCTAAAATGGTCTCATGTATCATCTCTGCCTGATTTGATAGTTTATAACAGACTGACCTTAACACTGCTCTTACTTGTCCTTCCCGACCATTTTATCTTCCCTCAGGGTACGTCTGCATCGCAGCCTCATTCTGAAATAGGCTATTCTGGAAGAGATTTTCGAGAATCGCTTATTTCCAAGTAAGGCTGCCACACGCAGAAATGCATTTTGAAATAGAACTTACATCTTTCAAAATAGATATAGCACCTATTTCGAAATAGACCCATTGGATACACTGTGGCTTATTTAGAAATTGGCACTATTCCATGTCTTAACCTATTCCTCATAGAGGCTATGTCTGCAGTAGCCCCTTCCTTTCGAAAGGGGCATGGTAATGAGTGAAGTCGGAAGATGCTAATGAGGTGCTGCTATGAATATGTAGTGCCTCATTATCATGATGGTGGCCATGGTGATTTGAAAGTGCCTCTTTTGAATTGCATGCCACCCGTGTAGCTGGGGGCCTTTTGAAAGGACCCCCCCCAATCTTTGAAAGTCCTGTGTTCCTGTTTGGTTTTAGGAATAAGGGGCTTTCAAAGATTGGAGGATCCTTTTGGAAGGCTCCTGGCTACACAGGTAGTGCGCAGTTCGAAAGTGGCACTTTTGAATGGCTGTGGCTGCCATTATGCTAATGAGGTGCTGCATATTCCTGGCAGCACCTCATTAGCATCTTCTGACCTCACTCATTACCATGCCCCTTCCAAAAGGAAGGGGCTAGTGTAGATGCGGCTCAATTGAAGTTTACCTATTTTGAAATAAGCCAGCTACTGTTTAAAAATAGTTGTAGAGTCATGTAGATGCTAGGTTAGTTATTTCAGAATAATGGCTGTTAGATCTACCCTCAGAGCTTTTCATTTGGGCTGCCTCTCTCCTCCTTCTGGACCTCAATAACTATGTATTCTTCATGTATAATGGAAAGCAAGCTATACTAGTATTTGAGTTGTGAGACTTATCCCACCAAATCTCTTGATGCCAATTATATTATAATTCAGTTTATGGACTAATACTTCCAGTTCTTCCTGCTTGTTCCCCATACTCCTTTGATTTGCGTCTAGGGATCTAAAATGTTGAACATACATCCCTCTTGTTGCTTCTGTGATCCTCTTGTAACTTTCAATTTCCATCCCAACATTTAGCCTTTTGTTAAAGTTATTTGTACTCATTTGTGGAGTTTTGTCATATGCCCCATTTAAACCTAGTTTAAAGCCCTCCTCATCAAGTTGATGAGCTGTTATGCAAAGATGCTTTTCCTTCTATGGGCAGATGGGTTCCATTTCTTCCCAGCAGTCTTCCTTCCCAAGAGAGCCAACACCTTTCCATCATTTGCAGAGCTGTGCATTCATTTCCATCATATATGTGTCCCTGACTGGGCCCTTACCCTGAGCCAGGAGGGTGTACAAAAACGCAGCTTCTTGCCCTGCCCCCGACTCCTTCACCTTTACTCCCAGACCACTGTAGTCGATACTGATCTTATCCTGGTTATACCTGACAGAATCATTAGTACCCACAGGGATGAGCAGGGTGGGTTGGTAGTCAGATGGATGGATGTTCCTCAGCAACCTTTCTGTAATACCTTAGATCCATGGAGTATAGTACATTTGCCACTTGCCACATGTGGCGAACAGGACACCAGGATGTGGCAATTCTGGCCTCTGGAGCTGCATGCAGCTCTTAGAGCCTTTAAATGCAGCTCCTCAGAGCAACATATGTGGAGTGCTGTCCTCCCACTCAGTGCAAGTACCCCACTGCTTGGTGGGACAAGCACATGTCAGCAGTGTGGCTCCCGCGGCTGCGGATTGGGCGGCCATGGCTTGGAGCCTGACTCGTGTGGCCTTGGCTAGGGCTCCAGTGTGGCTCGTGCAGTCCTGGCTCAGTACCTGGTGTGACTCCTGCAGCCATGGCTTGGGCCATGGCATGGGTCATACGGCCCTGGTGCAGCTTGCCCTGGTGTGGCTCGGGCCCCAGAGCAGCTCACGTGGCTGTGGCTCAGGCCCCAATGTGTCTCCTGTGGCAGTGGCTCTAGTGAACCTCCTCGTTCAGGTTGTGTGGGGGCTCTGGCGATGCCTGGCTCTGGGGGAGGGCATTCTTAGAGCGAGGGGGTAGGGAGTCTGTGCAAATACGGAAGGACGACGACCAAAAGTGTGGCAATCCTTGAATTACGATTGGACACCACTGCCTTAGATGCACAGGCAGAAGGAACACCTCTTGGGACATCATGTCACCTTGGCATATGGATGCCTCCACTGTCTCAGAAGGGAGTCCCTGGCTTCCACCCGCCCTATTGTGCTTTTTCTTTGGTGCAGTAGCTGCAAACTTCTTTGCTTTGGAACATGTTGGCTTTTCCTCAGCCATTGGGTTTGCTCCTTTCTGTTCCAATGTAGCATACTTTATACAGCATACTAAACAGAGAAACTGGAGCAGTTCCAAATGCTGAATTAAAGAGGGAATAAACTTCATATTTTCTCAACGCACTGAAGCAGCTTTTTCAGTCATTTGCATCCGTCAGGAAGGAAGATCATAAGACAGCTTGTTGTTACTGGTTTTTGACTTTTAATTTATAAGCAATACGATGTAAATCAAGAAATCGTACAAGACTTTAAAATGCACAAAGGAGACGTTAGTTGGCGAACCAATGAGAATGCAGTGACCTAGGTATCTAGGTGTATATGATGCTTGACACCATAGTATTTGAGCTCTTGAAGATGAATAAGGAGAATAGTGGCAGCTGTAACACACTGGCTACTGTCTATACTACAGTGATGTGTCAACAGAAGTTACTGTTGGAAGAGATCTTCCAACAAATCTTCTGTTGATAGACCCATGGCCATATGAAAAAAATCCACCCTGTCAACAGAGAGCGTCCGAACTGCCCAGCTGCTCCCTTGGTGGAATAGCCAACCAGAAGGACAGCAGACAGGGCTGCCAGGTGACTCAGAAGCCCTGTCTGTCAACAGAGAGCCCCCGGAGCGTCCACGTCTTTTTTTTGTTGACAGATTCTGCTGAGCAAGGCATTCTGCCTCATGGGGGGAGAGGCAGAAAGCTGTGGACAAAAGTGCCGAGTTCTGTTGACAGTGTGCCGACAGAACACATTTTTAATGTACAGGATCTGGTTTTGTTGACAAAACTGTAGTGTAGACGTAGCCATTGAGTTCAGGAGTTTCAGGAATGGTGCTGATTTCTGGAGGTCAGATCCTCATATGGCATAAATTGTCATTGATAATTTACAGCTGCTGAATATCTACCACCAAACCTACATCCAGTAGCCTTATTTTGCACACATTAAAAGTTTTTTTTAACAAAAAGAAGAGGACCAGCATTAGGTATGCTTTAGCCTTGTCTAACTTTCTGAATAGTATTAAATGGCATGTAGAACTCCTTACACCAAGACAGATGTTCTACTGAGTGCAGTATTTAATTTCTGTATTGTCCATTTGTACCTAGCAACGGATGCCCACATATCCTGGAATATGGCCCAGTTCTCCAGTGGAACCCCCTGTACCATACCAGCCTCAGGCTCTCCTCTGGCCAGTGGGGGGGGCTTGGCCCAGGCCACCCCCATGCAACCCCTCCACACTGTGCCAGCCTGATCCTTTCCCTGGCCAGCCCCCCACCCTCAGTCAGTGCGGAGCGTGGTCCAGCCCCCAACAGAGCTCCTCCCCCCTGCCCGTGCAGGGCCCAGCCCATACACTTTGGATATGTATTATGACAAGTTTCTGTCTAGAACTTTCTTCCAGCCCAAATTGTGCTTGCAAGCAGAGCTGCAATAGGGCCTCTAGTACAGACTAGTAAGTCTAGTGCAGCACTGTCCAGACATCCTGTGTTAGGAGGGTGGTTCACAGTGGTGAATACTGCAGAATACATATAGAGTTCCAGATTGTGTTGTAAATGAAAACAGGGCAACGTATGTAGGTTTCATATCTACTGTACATAATTAAATGCTTTGGCCTTGCATGTGTGTATTAGATTTGTTTCTTCTAGTGTGGAATGAATTATAAGTACAAGTTAAAAATGACTTTTTTTTTTTTTTTTTAAAGATCAAAACTAATTGTTGTAGCAACTTTAATTTATAGGTCCAGAGGCATCACTACATGGGCAACCAGGTTCTGAAGGTCTTTGCAGCAAAAGATGATGAGGTGAGATAAATGAATTTTAAGTTGAGTTGAGGTGCTCACTATGAGCTATGGTAATGAATCTGCTGATAATGATGGTGTATGGGTCCGTTGGTGTAAATAAAACAAATACATTCTTTGCTATGCACTTTGCAAGCATCCAGCTCCCATAGATTGAACCCAAAATGAATATCATGTGTCTAATCAGGAATGAGGAAATTTATAAGTTTCACTGTTGTTTAATTATACGTGAGGAGGCTGCAGGTAGGTCAGATTTAAAATGATTGTAAATGGTGGCTTGATTTTATGGGGCTCATATCTCAGACTGTCTCTTGGAATGGAAAGTCTGGTTTGCTTTTTTTGTTAAATTGAAACCTGTTGCAAGCTGATGTAAAACTCAGCAGAACAAAATAGAAGCGGCCAGCAAAGTTTCTTTCCCTTCAAGGACAAATTATTGGAGGGAAGAGGAAAACGTTACTGTAACCAGAAAATGTACTACAATTCCAGCAAGCCCTGTGACACTGGGTCTGGAACCCGCTGCCTTGCTAGCAGCCGTTTTATAGTCTTCCGTCCAGTGTTATAGCTAACTAACTTTGAGCCTGCGGCAAGAATATAAAATTGTGCCCCCTTATATATTCAGACTAGATATTTTGTAGAGAAAGAGAAAATACATAAAAAATAGCAACAACAACAACACTGCTTATACTGGCTGGGGGGACTGTGTCTGTTTTCCCCCAGCTCACTGGCTGCGGAGACTGTGTGTGGTGGGCCCACTGGGCCCCCATCTGTCCCGCCTCAGCAGGGCCCTCTCTCCTAGTGTCCACTTCTGGCAGGCTGGGGCGGGGCCACGTAGGAAGCGGGGGACGGTAGGGGGTGGGTGGGAGTGCTAATGGCACTGGGTGCAGAGCCAAAATGGTAATGTGGGAGGTGGTGCGGTGTGTAGGGCCAAGGGTGTGTGTGGAGGTGCTGGTAGTGCTGTGTGCAAGCGGTGTATGTGAGTATGATGGTGCTGTGCCTATGGACAGTATGTGAGTGTGTGCAGAAAGCTGGTGGTATTGTGTGTTGGGAGAGGGTGTGTGGAGATGAAGTGTGTATAGGCAGGGTGTAAATGGTGATGCTGTACCAAGAGGCAGGTGTATGTAAGTGCTGGTGGCTCTGTGTGTGAAGATGGTGCAGTGTGCAGGGTCAGGGTGCAGAAGTGGGGCGATGAGCAGGGGCAGGGTGTGCGGAAGTGGGGTGGTGGGCAGGGCAGGGTGTGCAGAAGGGGGGCATTCTGCAGGGGCAGGGTATGCTGGTGGCACTGTGTCAGGACAGGTGTGCATAGTGGTGCTGTGTGTAGGGGCAGTGTGTGTGTAAGCACTGCTAATGCTATGTACAGTATGTGCTGGTGGAAGTGGAACTGTGTGCACGGACGGGGTGAATGGTGCTGTGCAGGGGTTCAGGGTGTGTGTGATGCTGTGCACGGGGAAGGGTTTTTAGTGTGTGTCTATATGATCAGGGAGTGCTGTGCGCAGGGGTAGGGAGGTTGGGTGGCTCTGTTTGCAGGGGCATGGTATTCATGGTGGCACTGTGTTTGGGACAGGGTGTGTGGAGGTGGCACTGTGTGCAGGAGCAGGGACAGGGAGTGTGAGTGGTGCTGTGCACCCCCAGGTCCCTGATCTAACCTCTCCCTAGAGCCAGACAGCCCCAGCCCCACTAGCTCTAACCTCATCCCCTTCCTCTTCCCCCTCCCCCAGAGACAGGCACCCCCAGCCCAACCTCCCCAGCTGTATATTCCTGCAACTCTCTGGAGCTGCCGCTGATGGAGCCGGGGATGAAGGCGCTGTGCCGGGCTGCAGCTGCCCAGGCAGCACTGGGCCACAGGAGCCGCGCCAGGAAACAGCGGCTACAGGGGCGGTGCCACCTCTTTGTCCCACCATGTGGTGGGGCTTGTGCGTGGAGTGGCAGGAGGTTGCCCCACATGTGCAGCTCTCCTGTGCATGGAGCCCGGGGGCAAGGGGCCAGCACATAGCTGGGTGGTGTGTGGCTCTATGTCCACTGCCTGCCCCCATCCTGGACCCTCTCCCCACCAAGACCTGCCATGTGCCCAATGACTGGGAGCAGCCTGAGGCAGTGTAACAAGGGTGAGGTGAGTGTAACAAGGGTGGCTCACTCGCCTGATCCTTGTTACAGCCCTGCTTCCCTCTAACATCTGTGCAAGGGGACAGGGAGCCTGAACTGAGGTTTAATGGTTAGTTAACTGGTGACCACGTAATGCCCCTGCATGCACACACACACTCACTCACTCACTCTCATTTAAAATAAAAACTGGGGCTACTTTCAACATTCAAGTAATAGAAACTTCGAAAACAAAAGCTCTGAAAATATAATTTCTTTCTCCTTTTTTATCCAGCAATTTCGCTTAGTTCCCTTTCCATTTTTGTTTTGAAAAGGTGATATGTACAGGACCTCTAAAGATAATTTCTACTTTTTAATATATCCATTATCATGACCAGATTTAAACTGTGCCTTTTGTTTTTGGCGGTAATAGGTGATGTTTAAGTCACTCTGTTGACTAAAACTGGAGTTGTGCTTGCCTTCAGTAGTGCCTTTGGATTCCATAAAAAAGTTGGTGTGAATAACTTGCAGTGAGGATTTGTGTGAACTTGCAGCTCTTTCTTGACAGGCAGCAGCGGTTGCTCTTTCTTCCCTGATTCATGCTTTGGATGAGTTGGATTTGGTGGCCATAGTGCGTTATGCTTATGACAGAAGATCTAATCCTCAGGTTGGCGTAGCCTTTCCATATATCAAGGATACATATGAGGTAGTATTTTGATCTTACGTGACACCTATCTTCAGGTTTCTAAGTCCATTGTTTGCAAACATTAATTAATGAACCTTCACAAACAAAACAGATTGCATATGAGTTTGTAGTATGATAAAGCAGGAAAAGAGGCCAGTATGATGATGATTTGTACGCAGAGACATTGTCACAGTGTAAGGAGATAATCTCTTGGTATAAATCTGTGATGAGACAATCTCTGGCATATTTCAGTAATTTCTGGACATCTAAATACCAACAAAATACTAAAATTGGGGATTCTGAAAAGTGAGTTTAAAATTAAGTTGCTGGAAGAATTTAATCATAACTAGAACCAGTAGAATCCTGCAAGAAATGTTGCTAAATTTTGCAGACTTTTTTCTTCCTGGAATATGGGAAATTTGGGGAAAATAGGCAGGATTTTGCATCTTTTTGGTTTGGTTTGGTTTGGTTTTTTGTACAATAAATTCATTGCAAATGTACATGGTATGTTTAAATTTGTATCTTTATTGTATAGTTTTAATAATAATTACTTTTATTTTGCCCCATTTTATTTAAAAGAAGGTCTCCCTCACGTCTCTGAAATTTGTCTCCCTCTCTAGATTTTTGAATTCTTCTATCATTGGTTCTCAACCTTTTGCATACCATGAACTTTTGTAACAGAAAGATGTTTTGAGACCTCATTCCCGTCCTCCCTTTGAAGAAAGGGAGATGGCCGTGAGGGCCCTTGAAACTTGTTCACAGGCCTGGTTAAAAATCAGTGCTTTAGGTCTTCTATCAGATGTTTGTTTTTGTTCAGAGCCAAGGCAGTCTCAAGAATGGTAGGAGGCAAGAAAAAATTCAATTATTTGCAGCTTTAAAAGTCAGCCTTGTGGTCAGATTGGTCACTGACTTATAGTGTATGTAGCCCCATAGAATGCGTGTCAGTGCAAAATTTGGGTCCTAGAGCTGTCAAATGGCTTTTCAAACAAATTTTTCTGCACTGAATATGAGTGGGATATTTGTGCAGAGGTAATCTGCAGTGAAATGGTTTACATTTGTCATGAATGAATGCCTGTAAAGGGTTGACCCTTCCAGAGGGCTCTCAGCGAGGGGCTGTCAGGTAAGCCAACAGAAGGAAGAGAAACATTTTTGAACTAAGAAAACAACAAGAAGTCCTGTGGCACCTTGTAGGTTCTAATAGATATTTTGGAGTATAAGCTGTGGTGGGCGAAGACCTGCTTTGTCTGATGCAACTGAGAACAATTGCGGCCTGAGGGGTCTTTCTTTCTGTGGCTGACACAGAGGGAACAGAGAGAAATGATTGCTCCTGAGCAGTTGGAATGAATCGGCCATGGATATGTATGTAGAAGGGAAATGTTTAGTTTAGATGGGATCAGATTAGTTGTTATTTTAAAATTGTTGTGGACTTTTTCAGGTTCTCTTGTTAATGATTTGATTCATCCCCCTAACTTCTAAGATGAACCACAGGGAAGTAATGCTCTGTCCTGCAACCAGAATATTTTTGGTTGTTTTCAGATTGAAATACAAAAAATTTCCATGGCAACACCCTAAAAGCTGTAAAGTATTGCAGAAGTTGTACTGCATGTGTTTCCAGTGATATTCTTGTGAGTGACTGTTCACAGAGCTAAATAAGTATAGGTTGGCGATGCAAATACTAGGGTGGGGGTGGACATAAGTCTTCATATTTTGAAGGGTTTAAACATTAAGGATGGGAAAAATTGTTTAGGGTACTAGGAGCTGGGGGAGAGAGATAAAAAAGAAAAAAAAATAGACTGGGAATGTCAAAACAACTTGCTGATGGGACGATGTAGTAGGCTGTAGAACAGTCTCTCCCAGGTAGTGATGAAAGTTCCATTACAGGGGATATTTAAAGCTAGTTTGGACAGATCTCTAGGTAACAATCCCAGACTAGCAGGGTGACACACTTGATGATCCAACAGGTCTAATAAATGGCTAGATCATTACTGATGCAATTTTTAAATCATCCTGATATTTGTGAAAGTAATAATTATGTTAAATATTGCACGGAACATTTGTATTGTACAACTTTCTTTAGTAAATTAAGCTATTTCAGTTTGTACAGATTCTAGATTACTTATTTCCTTAGAAAACCACTGCCTTTACTTCTAGAACTAACTTTCAATTTTCACTTCCAGTTCACTTGCTTCTCTTTTGTTTTCCCCCTTTCTCTTAGTGTCTGATATATGTGCAGCTACCTTACATAGAAGACTTACGACAATACATGTTCTCCTCTTTGAAAAACAATAAAAAGTACACTCCTACAGGTGAGTTAGTCCCATGCTGTCTCACTGATTTGGCTGCAGCCTAATTATCATCCTTTTAAATCACTCTGAAATACATAGAATCATAGGACACTAGAACTGGAAGAGACCTTGAGAGGTCATCAAGTCCCATCCCGTGCTCTCACAGCAGGATCAAGCACCCAGACCATCCCTGATAGATGTCTGTCTAACCTGCTCTTAAATATCTCCAGTGGTGGAGATTCCACAACCTCTCTAGGCAACTTATTTCAGTGCTTAACTATCCTGACAGGAAGTTTTTCCCCTTGCTGCAGTTTAATCCCATTGTTTCTTGTCCTGTCCTCAGAGGCCAAGGAGAGCAATTTTCTCTCCCATCTTTGTAACACTCTTTTAGATGAAATTTAGTCAATTTTGTCATCTTGTATCAGAACTTTGATTAATTGGAGACTGAGTAGCTTTAACAATTGCTCACAACCTTTCAACACTACTGCAGGCTGAAGTCTGGCTTAGGTTAAATGATCACAGGCTGTCATCTGAACTTTAATCATTTTAGGGAGAATTTGTTTATCCTCTATGACTATGTCAGTCTTTAGCCTGTTCTGAGATTGTCAGAAAATGGTTTCTTTGTGATGGCGTTCAAGTTGTAGACCTTTGTAAATTAGGAACTGGACTGAGAACCAGCAGCTCCTTTAGATACGTCGTTTAACAGCCACCTTCTCTTATATATTGTGATGCAATCTACAAATGCAAAGCCAGTGTTTAAATCTGCCTTCAGGCATTAGTGCTGAAGAAGCTGGAGTTCAGACAGGAGGCCAGGGTGAAACCACACAATATTTGACTCACAGTTCCAAGAGTCTGGAGTGGGGAGGGTTAATGGGATAATGTGTGACACAGGCTGTCTTCTGTATGTTCTGTCATTCTGAAAAGGAACAAGACTCTGACAGCCAGGACACGAAGGAACCAGAGCCATTCCTGATTCGCTTTCGATTTCCTGCCTGGAAGAAGCAGCTTGAAAGCTGAAATTTAACAACCCATCTTCACCAAGTCAATAATTGACTATTGTGAACCGAGTTAATTTACGTTTGTAACTTTTAAAAGTTGCATTACTCCATTTTGCTCTCCAAACCAACTGTTTGCCTCATTTTCCAAGTGGCCTATAAATCTTCTGTTACAAATAAAAGCATCTTGGAAAGGAAGAAAAATCAAAGCAGAAAGGCAGCAATAACTGAGATCTTCACAAAACTGGAAGTAGTCCTTAAACAATGCAGAATTTTCATTATTGTGTCCATTATCAGCCTCTCTATACCCCCAGGGAATATAAAACATAGTGAATTCTGGGGCATTAAATGCCGTTGTTAAAATATCACATTCTGAAGTGAGTCTTTGTGAGTGAATTATTTACAAACAGATCTGTCTGCAAGTGTATTTAATCTATTTTGTGCATATTTATTTGTTGGTTTAGAGGATCAGTTATCTGCAGTTGACTCTCTGATCGATTCTATGAGTTTGATATATGAAGATGATGATGGGGAGAGAATTGAAGACCTATTTAAACCCAGCAAAATCCCAAACCCTCAGTTTCAGAGGTTATACCAGGTGAGACAATAAACCTTCAGGTTAAAACTTTTTCTATACACTCTGCCCTCTCCCTCTTTCTCAGTTATGTGAACAGACGTGAATTGTGACCAGTATAATTAAAAAAAATTAAGACGTGGGTCCTGAGTGGCTACTAGCTCATCCCTTGCTCTGGGTATCAATTTCACCCTGAATATTTCTATCTTCCTGCATCATAAGGGTTTGAACAGTCAGGCAGTATAGGTTGGGTCCTTTACAAATAAGACGTGCTTGAGAAATAGCTGCAAATTCTTTTTACAGATAGAACAGAAATTTCATGTTCTGTTTGCCAAGATAGACCTTCCACTTGCCTGGTCTAGTGCAAAATAATCAGTGTAGTATCCCTTGTTTTTTATTTTACTTGATAACAAACTGAAAGTGGAAATATAACATAAAAATCTGATGCTAAGTATGCATTTATACTTGTAATCAAAGAATCATAGAAATAGGACCTCAAGAGTTCATCAAAAGGTCAACAAGTCCAGTCACCTGCCCTCATGGCAGGACCAAGCACCATCTGTAGCATCCCTGTTAGATATTTCCCCAGCCTGTTTTTAAATATTGCCAGTGATGGAGATTCTGTAACCTCCCTAGGCAATTTATTCCAGTACTTAGCCACCCTGGCAGGTAGGAAGTTTTTCCTAATGTCCGATCTAAACATCTCTTGCTGCAATTTAAGCCCATTGCTTCTTGTACAATCATCAGAGTCTAACATAAGAACAGCCATACTGGGTCAGATCAAAGGTCCATCTAACAAAGTCACCAAGTAAGTGGGTCTACAACATGAGTCTCCTGAGTGTTAGGCCAGTGACCAACCGACTTTTAGGCAGGGATAGAGATTGACCTCAAATCTAGGGAGAAGCTCAATTTGTCATTCTCTACTACAGCAAGCATAGAAAATATCCATCTGCATCATCTGCTGCTGCATCTAGCAGTTATAGATGAGCATAGTAGGTTGGTGTTTCTGCTAAAACAATCAGCAATAAGATGGTTAGCAGTGTTAATAGACTCAGAGGGGTTGCTGTGTTAGTCTGTAGTTTCACAAATAACAATCAGTCCGATAGCGCCTTAGAGACTAGCAATGCTCATTACTAAATGCTCATTACTTAATACATTTTAGTCTCTAAGATGCTGCAGGACTGCTTGTTATGAGTTAACATTGTGGGCATGTAAAATATCCTCATTGGCCTTCAGAGCTAACACATTTTACAGATAATGGAGGAATTCATACTTGATTCAGAGCTGTTGTTTCCAGCTGTCTGCGTTTTGATTTACTTTTGTTTCACATCTGAAGATTTTCTTTGCAACCATGAAGGCGAGAGACTTAATTATGCCCCAAAATGTAAGGGCTTATTTTAAAAAAAGATGTGACAGATTCAAAAAAGGAGGGTAATTATGATACAATTTATGCAGCTGCATAAGCATGTTATACAGAGGGCTAGAGATAGAATATAGTTGAATGTGGGTTTCTGTTCTGAAAAGCGACTAAAATGGCATTATGGTATCTATCATTGTTATGTCTCATTAATTCCAGATGAAATTGTACAAGTAAAACATGATTTTTTTCTAAGTGCCTGGGTTCTGAGAGTCATCTTGGGTTCTTTCTTTTTACTGTTTTGTCACCACTAATAAAATTTGGCCCACAGAACCCTTAGTGACACAAGTATAACTCCACTGGCTTGTGTCAGAGAGGCAGCCATGTTAGTCTGTATCTTCGAGAACAGCAAGAAGTGCTGTGGCACCTTATAGACTGATTGATATTTTGGAGCATAAGCTTTCATGGGTAAAGACCCACTTCATCAGATGCAAGAAATCTTAGCCTCAGTTACCCATGCTGAACCCAGCATCCTGTTCAAATTCTGCTTACCTGATTGATTGCATAGAATGCAACTGATTGCAAGATTTGTCAGGCAGAAGCTTTGTTACTTGGTGATATGTGAGATGGAAAGTCCCCAGCATGAGTCAAATCCTGGAGGGTGTTTGCAGGGTATTATTTATAAATGGAACAATTTGGGGATGGAAATTTTCTGTGATGCAGTTATTTATCTTCAGTACAGAAGTTTGCAGCACATTGTAAATTTTGGTACAGTGTACAATAAGATAGATTTAATATCAAAGTAAAGATGTAATAAGTAACATTGGACAGATTGGGACAGAGTGAGAGGGAAATTAATGAGGGGAGGAGCGTGGGTGAGAAGGTGTTGCATAATTTAAGGGTTCCTACTGCATGGTCCAGGTCTAATATTCCACATAGAACATTGGCCCTGTTTATATGTTACATTTAATTAGTGCTTTTTTTATTTTTTTTTTTTAAATAAAAAAAGGTGGTACTCAGCTGGCTCCCTGCCCCCGTGTCTGGGGCTACCAAGGTGCCAGTACTCAGAACCGGCAAATACTGGCACAAAAAAAGCACTGCATTTAGTTCACCCTGATGTAAGCACTGAGCCTGTAGGTGCTCTTGCATGGAGGTTTGTAGGCGGCTCAGCCATGGTGGGAAATTTCTCTAAAAAGCTCCAAGTGAACTTGGCTTTTGACTTCATGTAGAAAACAGGTGGCAGAAAGTTACCCAAGAGTGGGTTGAAACAGCAGCTGTGGGTTATCTCATTGGAAATGAGACTGGAATGAATCTTTCAAAAGGTTATATTAAACCAGTTACAAAAGTAGATCTTACCTGAACTCCTAGACGTCTGGAGGTTATCCAGTGCCCTAACGCTTTGATGACCAACTGATTCCTACGGATTTTGTTGAGGATGTGTGACTGCTGCTAGGAAAAGCAAGTCACCCTCTTCTCTGCATGAGTCCTACCTGGCCCTGTCCTCCTCGCTTCTCTAGGAGACCATCATTCTGTGGGCATCGGTATGGACTCTGAGGGTGTGTCTACACGGCAAAGTTATTCCAAAATAACTTTGTGAATATCTACGCAACGCAACCACTATTTCAAAATAGGGATTGGCTTATTTTGAAACTGGTAGCTCTCATTCCACAAGGAATAGCGCCTATTTCAAAATAGATGTGTTACAGTAGGGGCTGTGTAGAAGGGAATAGGATCTATTTTGAAATAAAATATTCCAGAATAGATTATTTTGAAATAAAGCTGCTGTGTAGACATGGTATTTCTAATTAGAGCCCCTGGAATCATTGCTCTGATCCGAAATAAACTCTATGATGTGGGCACGCTCTTTCAGAGTAAGTTTTGCTTATTTTGGGGCTTCCCTGTAGTGTAGACACATTATTCTGGAATAGCCTGTTCTGGAGTTACTATTCTAAAATAAGCTATTCCAGAATAACTCTGTAGTGCAGAAATACCCTGAACGCCATAGGTAGCCCTTTCACTGTGACTTGCCTTCTGCTACCAAACTTTGATAATTCCTTCAGGCTAGGAATGCAAGGCATGTCTGGGGTTTGAGCAGAGTGTACATTTCTGACAGTTTACGCTAATGTGACAGTGAGCCTGGAAGCAGGGTAGCAGCAGGAGGCTGCCTGGTTGCCAAGGGAAGTGGAAGGGGAGTGTTAGGCTCAAAGGAAGGGTGAAAGAGTGGAAGAGAGTGAGACAGAATCTTCAGGATAGATGTAATTAAATATAAATATTTAGCTTTGGTTTTTCCAACGTTCCTATCGCCTCACTGACCTCCTCAGCCACATGGCAACCAGAAACCCTCTTCCTTGTGGAACGGTGTTTCCTGTCCTCTTATGCTGAGGTTAAAATAACATAAAAAGTCTTGTCACACCCGTAAAAGCAGGTGGGTGTAAATAAATGGAGGAGCTCTTGCTTTACAGTCCTCCCTGTTAGTGTTGCTGACTCTCAGAGGACCTTGGGATACGGTAGCTTACAATACATAGTCAAATCAGAGACACAATTTCCAGCTTCTGTGGGCTTAATTCAGTCCCTTAATGCTGCTTTAATATTGTTTTTGTATTAAATGAGTCATTACTGCCGCTTCCAGCAACATCTTTATTCTTTTTCAAAATAATTATGCCTTAAATCGTTACAAGTGTTTTTCAGTCTGTTGCTTTGTGTGACTGCCTCCTTTTGAAAGTGTGTGCTCATGTGGATTGGAATCTTAATGGCAGCATGGAAGGGCATCCGTGTTATGTAACATGATAGAGATTGGTGGTGTTGGCACTTCTTCAGCATGAATGCTGAGGTTTTTTGTTTTTTCTTTCCTAAATTGAGGTCATGACTGACAAACAGCAAGGAAACATAACTCTTGTTTGCTTGGGATTTTGAATATTTACTCAGAAATCTATACCTAATATATATTGTAGAACACATTTCAGTAGCAAATGTTCATCAGATATACAAATATACATCTGCACTGGCTCCCCCCATTCATTTCCTATAAATTCAAAAGTGCTGCTTTGTTTTTAAAATTCTCCATGGAAATTCTCCAGCTCACCTCATTGACACCAGTCTCTTCTGTGTCTTTGCATTTATCTAGTGTAGGCCTTCTCTTTGTCTACTGTCTTACCACTAATGTGGCTCCTATCACCTGTTTGAGCTTTCATGTTCATTTGTCAACCTCATCTGTTCTCCTGCTCTTTTCATATGTAACCTGAAAAACAAAATCTGTTCTCCTTTACCTATGCCTTTTAATTTTCTCTCTCTCCATTTGCTCATGGGTAGATAAAGGCTTCTGTTGTGAACATCCGGATTTGATTGAACCGAGAGGGAATATTTTCTTTGTGGGACAATAAAGCTTGATGCTTACTAATGCAGGGGTGTGTGTGTGTGTAGGTGCCTTTATTCATTATGTCTCCATCAGGAATTTCTGGAAATCTGGCTCATATGACCATGAATTTAAACCGTCAGTTCCTTTGAAACTAGCTTCTTAAAAATAAATGGAAGTTAGGTGGCTGGAGAGATAAAGTGACTGTTTAGTTCCTGGAAGTTAAGTAAAAGTTTTCACAGAATTTATTATGTGCAGTGAGGATGCTCTCATTTGTTTGAGAGAGCTGTTTGGTTGATACTGTTTCTGACCTCTGAAAAGGTCTGTAGAACATTGTCTCATCATATGACTGTTTTCATCCGGTTGTGAGCTGGAATATTTTTCACCTATGCAGTAACATTCATTGTGGAAAACTAAGAGGTGTTTGCCCAATACAGGTGAATTGTAAAATACAGCCTGAAATCCCTTTTTCTTAACACCTCATTTTATCTGACAGTGCCTGCAGCATAAGGCTTTTCATCCTGACAAGCCTTTGCCATCCATTGAACAACACCTTTTAGACATTTTAGAGACACCTCAGGAAGTGAAAGAAAGATGCCAGGCTCCACTTGAAAAAATAAAGACACTTTTCCCCCTGAAAGATGCTGGCAAGAAGAAAGAACAGAAGACTGCTCAAGATGTCTTCAAAGACAAGTAAGTTGAAGGAGTTTAAATGGACTTTTTTTATATACATTTTTGTCTAAAATTTTCTTTTTGGTGGTGGTGTTGAATACAGCAGGCTTGAAATCTTTTGTGTATGAGACCAGTCACTTGTGGCTAGCATGTTTTGTGATACTCAACTGTCTTTAGAGAGGTACCTTGTGGTTGTGTGCACAGCACAACTGTGTAGGATGTTTAATGAAGCGTTGTGGATTTTTGGTCCCAGGATCTAGTTTCTAGGCTGCAAGGGATTGTGAATTCTGTGATCTGTGGAGACAACTCATACAGTTTCATGGGAACATCGGGGGTTAATAGGAAGGAGTCTTAAAAAAATCTGGAGAAGGTATTGTAACAGGGATGCCCTCCTTGGAGAGGGGAAAAGGCGGCACAGTCTGTCAGCCTGAGCTAGGGAAGCAGCTAGTGCTGCAACGCGGGTGAGAGCAATCTGCAGTCAACTAACAAGAGCCTGCTGATCTGACTGCTGGCAGGCTTAAAAGCAGACCCATCCAGAAGGAATGTGGAGTGTGTGAGAGTGGAGGTGGAGGAGTTTGGAGAGCCATTGTCAAGGAGGAAAGGAGAATGTAAAAACAGATGAGGAATTGAGACAGTGCTTGTAGGGAGCTGCGGAGGGAGGAGTAGCTGGGCTGCCCTTCCCCCGGCCAGGCTGGCAGCCCGGGCTGAGGCTAGATGAGGGGAGAAAACTGGCCAACTGACCAGAACAGTAGAGGTAGAGGCAGCCTAGACCCTACAGTCAGGGGAAGCAGCAAGGGATCTGGGCTGGACAAAGGGGCACCTTGCCACACATGAGGCAAAGAGTGGGATGTGTTTGCTGCCGTGAGACCCTGCAGCAGACCTACACAGGGCTGGATATGCCACCCACAAAGAGTGCAGACAAGATGGAGAATGTGGTTAAGGCACTCGTGCAGACTACAGCAACCCAGCAGGAGGCTACGCAGGTCCAGATTGCTGTCAGCAAGAATCTGGCTGCAACAAGAAACCAATCAGCTGCTGATGAGCCAAGTAGCTCAGGACCTTGCTACCTGGCAGGAAGTGATTGCCCCGCTGAAAGCCCTGACCGTCCAGGTGCACAGCCAAGATCGGACACGGGTCCAGTGAACAGGCAGGTACCTACAAAAAATGATGGGGGAAGATGACATGGAAGTGTACTTCCTGGCGTTTGAGAGGATGGCCCAATGGGAAGACCAGCCCTGAGCCCAGTGGATTCAGGACTTGCAGTCAGGAGCATGGACCCTGTTGCAGTCTATACTGCTGACTGTGTGTGATCTTGGATGAGTCATTTCATCTCTTTGTTTTTTAGCGTGTCTACATATAAACTAGGAATAATGAGGCTTATGCAGCTTTGCATCACTCTTTGACATTTGTTGATATGAAATGTTACTGTTGTGAATCACTAATACTACTCATGCAGCTTCTAGGTTTTTTTTTTTATTTGAGGTCCCCCCATCCAAGTATTCACTTGATGCAGCTCAGCTTAATTTTTGAAATCTGATGGGATTATAGTGTAAAATGATATGGACTAGATTAATGTAGATTTTAATGTTCAGTATTCGTTAAGCAGTTATACTATTGTTGAGCCGTAAATGGTAAGTTCAATAAAACAGAAATTTTGCTTTTCTTCCATGGGTTTTCAGTAAAGAAGTATGAGCCACCCCTCATCCCCCATGTCACAATTTGGGCAAAGCTGTTATATAAACCTAGTTTTGACTATAATGTTCTAGTCTTTTAAACTAATCTAAAATGTTCACTTCATTAATTTTTCTCAGATATGTTTTACATTTGTAATCTACAGCTAGTTAATGTATTAGGAGTAATGGATAAATTTTTAAGAGCCACATCTTCAGCTAATGAAAACTAGTATGGGGCCATTGACTTCAGCTGAACTACACTGATTTCCACTAGAAGAGGGTCTGGCCCGAAGTATTTAAATACAGATTTGTTTTTTCATTACATTTATCATACTTATACTATCCCCAAATGCTTAACAATATTGAAAATAATAGCAGAAGGACAAAGAGAAAGTGAAGCACTCATGAGGGGAAAGCATGTTTTAAGAGGAAATTTTAATACAATATTGCAGGGCTCTAGTGCTTTTCACTCAAGGATCCCGAGACTGGCAGAAGCGGGGATGAAGCAAGATTTACCTCATCTCTGTCCTTGTGCCTTAATCAGAAGGCCATCCCTTCTCCCTGTGGATGGAGATTCAGTAAGCTGGGGTGAGAAGCAAGGCCATGTCACATGACAGGGGTTTCAGAGGAGGAGGATTTCATTCCAGCGGTGTCTGTGATGGGACAAAAAGACCAGAGATAAAATTGCGGGAGAAAAGTAGAGCTAGATGTGGTCTATGATGTGTGTAGGAACTCACTGTGGAGGGTCATAAAAGGCTGGTTTGGAAAGTTTCTTTATAAAATTAGTGTGTTGCCATTAACGTTCGTGTGTTTTGTTTTGTTTTTTAGAGCCATTTTCCAGTTGTTAAGAATGCAAACAGTACCTGGCCCAGTGACAGAGAGAGAGGTGTGATAGTCTGCATTCTATCAAAACAAAAACGCAGTCACGTATCACTTTAAAGACTAACAAAATAATTTATTAGTGATCTGAAGAAGTGGGTCTCTCCCACGAAAGCTCATCACCTAATAAATTATTTTGTTAGTCTTTAAAGTGCTACATGACTGTTCTTTTATTCTGATAGTACTTGGCCCAGTGTCTTGGGTTTATCCTTACCTCTTAAAGCATCTGATTGTCTTTGCTATAGTTTCAAGACTTTTCAGAGTAGTACTTATATTTGATCTTATTTTGGATTTTTTTTTCAACAACTGTTTAACAGTCATTGATATCTAATTTGCGATATTTGTAATCATTCAGTTGCTCTCAGTCATTCTTACGTGAAAATGGTTGTCCTGTTTCAGTAGCCTGGTACATTTAGGCTTAAGAGCAAATAACAGAATTATACACATCTTGGATTCTTACCATTATTGTTATCTTGATTTTTTTCTGCTCTTTAAGTTTGGCATATTATGTAAGGTGACAAAATTTATTCTTTTATTTATTTGACTTTTCATCTTGGAATATGTTAATTGGTGAGGACAAAGTTAGAAGACGGCCAAGAACCAAAATTAATTAAAAAATTAAAACTTGTCTTTTGAAAGTATTTTTAGACATAGGATAAGGTCATTCTGACGGAGCTCCCTCACATACCTAATTGGGGTCTGTCTAGTAAGTTTTGACAGCTGTAAGTGGAAGTTTATAAAGCTCTAGAGTACGCTGATGGAGAAGATGGGTTATTATACTCCCAGCTCTCTGTGTACTCAGATATCTAATAGCTATCAATTCAATGACAGGAACTAGCAAATAATATTTGAAGGGTAAATGGATTTCTTAGTTAAATGTTAAGTTTCCATTACCTGCTCTGGCAATTTCATCTTTAAAAGGAATATGATGTGAATGCTAATGATCATGAATATGCTGTAAAACTAAGCTGGGCTGTCATAGTATGTGGACTTTCACATAGTGGGTCTGGAAGTACCTCACATTCTTGGTGGTGGAAAAAAGTCTTTTGCCAAAATGTAAGTTTAGGATTAACGGGCACAAAATCCCTTGACTTCACTGGGGGCTGCTCTTGCTTACACAAAGGTTGAATTTGATTAATTGTTCATGCTGGTGTAGGAAAAATTAGATGTGTTGATTCAGATTATGTTGATTGATTATGTTGATTCCTATATATTAGGAAAATCATTCTAACTATAAAGTTAGTTAAGTTCTGGAATGGACTTCTGAGGGAGGTTGTGGAATCTCCATCACTGGAGCTTTTTAAGAACAGCATGGATAAACACCTGCCAGAGATGATCAAGGTTTATTTTGTGATGTCTCAGGGCGGGGGGCTGGACTTGATATCTCTCAAGGCTCTTTCCTGCCATACATTTCTATCATTATATGGTTTGTCCATAGTGTGGAGACAATACAGGTGTCACTGATTTATTTTCATCATATATCACACAAACACATTGACTTGTTGCTAATGAGTGAGATTGATGTGTTTTGATTACTGCATTTAGTTTTTTGTGGTGTTCTCTTACAGCAATGAAGATGGACCCAGTGCTAAAAAGGCAAAAGATGAAAATGAAGAAGGCAGCATTAGCATTGCAAACCTTTCTGAAGGACGTGTCACCACTGTAAGCACATCTTCATAAATTGTCTCTTTCATGGGCAGGAATAGTTATGGACCTCACCTTGGGGTCTTTTTCTGTATCAGCTGAAATACATTAATGGAGGGGCATCTCACTCTGAAATACATTTGAGAACTTTGAGACTAGTTTCTTCTGGATGTAAAATGAGCTGATTAGCCCTGTTCTTCTGTCTGTCTGAGGGCTTGTCTACACTCCCACCTTCCTTCAAAAGAAGGATGGTAATTAGGGTGCTGGGAGTTTAGTAATGAAGTGCTACCGTGCATAGGCAGCACTTCATTAGTAAACTCCCAACACCCTAATTACCATCCTTCCTTCAAAGGAAGGTGGTAGTGTAGACAAGCCCTGAATGTAGTAGCTAGCTAGCTTTGACTGTTTTTAAGGCAAAATTCTTCCTTCCCAAAATGCGTAGAACTCCCAAGAGCAATTCTATAGGTGTAAGTTAAGTAGAATTTCAGAATTGAGATTCACTGTTAATTGTTGCTCTTAATTTTCTCTTGTGTCTGATGCTTTAAAAAACAAAATTAAACCCTTAATATTCCATTTTTCCAAACATTGCTGAGAGTTCAGAGCCTATTGTGTCCACTGCCTGTGGATTCAAATTGCAAAATTGGTTCAATTTTGCCACTAGAATAAACAGCTAAAATAGCTTCCTATCTGTTAGAGTTCATTGGTGTGTACGTATATGCTGGAACTATGCATCTTCCTTTGGTATTAGAGACAAATGGTTATTTTATATAAATTAAAATAAGAATATCTCAGGTCTTGTCAACACTTGAAATGTATGATGTGATTAAAAAAGAAAGAGGGCTGTACTCATTTCACACCCAACATAAAAAGTGGATTTTCTAATAGCATATTATAGTACGCTTCTGAAAAATTAAAAAAAAATAAATCACAACCCACTAACAGATGGGCTTTTAAAGAAGCAGTTTATTAGAAGATCTGTGTGAGAATTGTTTGCATGTAAGGCATTAAAATATAAATAAATGTAGAAGAATTTTGACTCACTGTTCAAGGACCAGAATTTAAACATGCCATTTTCCTGAAGCCAGTAGGGGTATGGTGGTATAAGGTGAGCTTACATATATAGCCAGAAGACATCCACAAGCAAAATATTACAGAATGCAAACAGCAAGTGGATGGGCTACATAGTTTCTTTCCATTCCCAGACCTTTAGGCTACATCTATACTCACCCCTTCCTTTTGGAAGGGGCATGGTAATGAGCGAATTGGGAAGATGCAAATGAGGCACTACCATGAATATGCAGCACCTCATTATCAAAATGGCAGCCACGCACAATTAGAAAGCATTGCTTTCAAACCATGCACTGCCCGTGTAGGCAGGGGCCTTTTGAAAGGACCCCCAGACTTCAAAAGCCTCTTCTTCCTAAAACCAAATAGGAAGAAGGGGCTTTCGAAGTCCAGAGTCCTTTCGAAAGGCCTCCATCTACACGGGTGGCACATGGTTTGAAAGCAATGCTTTCGAATTGCATGCAGCTGTCATTGTGATAATGAGGTCCTGCATATTCGTGGAAGCACCTCATTAGCATCTTCCCAAGTCGCTCATTACCATGCCCCTTCCAAAAGGAAGGACTAGTGTAGGCGCGGCCTTAGTGCGGCAGTTACTTGCAGCCTAAAGAATTATTTTTTTTTTCATTCTTTTCCGTTTGCTATTAGAATATTTGTTAGACTACCAAGGGCCGCGTACTACCTTCAAAACCACAAGCCATTACTTAACTGAAGGCCAAATTGACCTTACAGAAGAATATAATGTGGATTAGGTTTATCAAGTAGGTTTATCAAGCAAAGCCAAGAACATTTCTCTTCTATTTTCACAACACCGGAGTCTTACTAAGAGAAGAAGAGTTACCTTCTATTTTGTGGTGATTCATAGTTCATGTGGTAAACTGGAAAAAGGATGCTAAACAGCATAGACTTGCATTTCTGTAGCTCTTCTGCCCCTTTGTGCAGTGAATTTTCCTTTGTCTGACCTGCTTTTAGCTCTGGTAGATTGTGTGAACTGCCTGCACTTGCATGCTTTCTCAAGGCGTTGGTTCTGAAATGTCAGACTAGACCAGAACGGGCGGCAGTTGACTGAACTGAATATTAGCTTCTCATTTCTACTGTCTTATTAGAGGTCCAAACAAACTACTGTGTACCCACAAAAAGTCTGAGAGGTTAAACTAGCGAGTAGCCTGAATTACTGTACCACTGACCTCCAACACCTAGACAGTGTGGTCAGTTCATAGGAGGGAAGTGTAGTAAGAAACAAAAAATGTATTTTCTCCATCTGTGTTAAAAGTGAATTGTAAATATTTGTGTTGCTATGCAGACAGAAAGGGCTCATATTATAATAATTCCTCAATCTTTTGTAGGTTGGAAGTATTAACCCTGCAGAAAACTTCTGTGTTCTAGTGAGGCAGAAGAATGCTAACTTCAAGGAAGGTAAGTTGCCTTCATTTGCCTTAACTCCATTTAACAGCATCTTACGAGTTCAAATGGCCATAACAAGAAAAATCATCACAATTGGCACTCATTGAACCTCTTGTGGACAGCCCGAGCTGAGGGCAGGGATTGTGTGAACTCTATAAATGGAACATTCTTCTCATTTATGGAGAAGTGTTTTTTTTCTGGATCAGGATTGCAGCATCTGAAAAGTCTGTCCTGCAACTGCTGATTTATCCTGTTGTGC
Organism: Carettochelys insculpta; assembly: GCF_033958435.1. Lineage (NCBI taxonomy): Eukaryota > Metazoa > Chordata > Testudines > Carettochelyidae > Carettochelys > Carettochelys insculpta. The sequence goes on from NC_134144.1 coordinate 71,463,290, forward strand.
GAAGAAATAAAAATGTAGCCTCTAATAACCTACATAAGTAAATAGTTACTAGCCTTGTGAGTGAATATGGCCATGTGGATTTAGGAAAGAAGTGGAGGGGAGAGTATGAATAGCTAGTATATGAATGGTGGGACATAAGAAGGCAGCACTTATATGTATTAAATATGCACTCAATCAACCTATTATTCAGCACACAGAAGAGGACGTTGATGTGACTGATCCATTCATTGTGATACATGCATGTCCTGATCTTGAAAATCCAAGTAAAATTTCCTGTGTGTTTATATTATTTCCCTCTGAAGTTGACATCATTTTAGCGTAAACCCTAGGAATCTTGTTCACAAAATGAATTTGAGATTGTATATCCAAATCTCCAATACATCATAATGCAGTGGACTAAATCCATAGACTAAAGTGGAATCCAAATGGCTCAAAATAAAAGGCATAAATAAAATACTCCTTTTGCAGCAATGAATTAAATCATAAAGGAAAGTTATTTAAGCCACAAATACTAAAATCTGCATAATGGCCATACTGAAAACTATATAAGGTTATATTTAAACTTGTCCATTCTTCAGTAGCTGTCCCTGAAATGGTTACCATCTGTGTCTGAATGGCTTTTTTCACTTCCAGCAATCTGCCTTCATTTTGTGTATGATATGGGCTATAATTACAGGATATGGTTATATGGAGTGGAGTCCAGATACCCATTAAGGAAGAGAGATGAGAGACACTGTGTAAATAAAAACATTTTCAGCACATTCATTTTTCTTCTCTAAAGCTTTAATAGTAGCTTGATAGATACAAAAAATTAAAGCCATATTTTTTAATGGCTTGATATATTGCTTTCTTGTGGCATACAATAATGAAGCTTGCCTTAAAATTGTCAAATGGGTTTGAATTTTTATGCTCGTTTTTATAAGGCTTAAAGTGAGAATTATTTTAAAGATAATTCGCACCACCACCTCCTTTCTGTGTTATTAAGATGAGAATGCTAATGATTCACATGTTGTACCACCCCCAACAAGTTCTCCGGCAAAACCAGTGAAGCTGCATCTGCTGTTTTTCATGTTTCCTAGGTTGAAAAAACAAGACTCCTAACCCTGGAAAAAAAAAATCCTTCAGAAAGGCTTTGACAGGATTATTTTTTATTGTAAGGAAGCAAAGAAGGGTACAAGCTGGTTTTGTGCAGTAACTACACTAGCATTTTGAAGCTCTGAAACTTGCCAAGAGTGGTCTCTAGCTTTATGGCATTCATGGAAGGAAGCAGAGTGTATGCTAAGTACACTACGTCCAAGGGCCATGTGCTGAATTTCACAGTATACACAATATGTAAGTCTTTAAGCTAGCGGGAACCAGCTAATTGAAAGTGTATGTATCTATTTGGGTTTATTGAAGAATGCCCTGATTTCAGACAGGCAGGGGCAGATGTAGATGTGCTTTCTGAGACTGGCACTTCAGTTTGTCATCAAACCGTAATCATGTTCTCTTTGTAACAGAAGCGTGTACAGTTTGTCACTGTAGAGTCCCACTTGCACATATTTGAGGATGCCACCTTGCCGGTATGCTGGTCATTGCAGCTGAAGCTGGCACTTTTCATAGTCTTGAGCGTTTTTTATGAGAGAGCCTCACTGTTTAGTGTTCATGGCCACAAGAATGTTATTTTATGCACTTTTTGCTCAGAATAGATTACATGTGCTCAGTCATCCACCAAGCGCAGTTGCTCTAATAAGAGCTTATGACATCTTTGTCAGTGCATGCAAATAAAATAGTTTGGTTTGTCTGAGTGAAACCTACTCATTCAGTGATAGTTCACTTACTGTTTTTGGTTCTCTGTGTCTTAAATATTGAGTCTGTTCTGGTCTGGCTATGGTCTGAAGAAGTGGGTCTGTCCCACAGAAGCTCACCTAATAAACTATTTTGCTAGTCTTTAAAGTGCTACTTGACTGTTTTTTGTTTTGATAGTGATAGTTCACGTGTAGCTTCATTTACTGTTGCTATATAGGATTGTTCACAGACTTAAGTTAGACTGATAAAAGAATGTGCAAAGGTCTTTGTTTTGTTCTATAAATTTTCCTTGCGGTTGTTAGCAGCAAAAATCTTGTCAGACAGCCTGCTTGTAGCCAGAACACATGCTAAAATAGTGTAATGTCTGATGTCCAGCAATCAGTTTAGAACTTTCAGTATTCCTCTGATAGAGATATTGCTGCGTTAACAGCTGTATAGGAGTGCCTAGAAAGAATTCATAATACCACTGTCACTTTTTGCATGTTTGTGCTTGTTGCAATTTTTTTTTAAACTGGCACACAGTGCTGAGAAATGATATTAGAGAGTAAATCTGTTCATCACATCTGCATATATAGATTTCAGAAAGTATCCTATTGGGTCTAGGGGAGTCAGAGTGTTTCCATAGCTTTGCGAATCTCCTCCTAAGTAGAAATTACTTCCAAGTTGTTTTACCTCATAATTGTTTCCTGTCAACAAGTGAATTGTGTGATGATTGATTTGCTTTGGAAATTTAATAAATGTTCACACTGGGTTGGTACTTTCTTTATAAGCTTCTCAGTTCAAAGAAGTGCAGCAAAGATGATTAAGGTTTATTATAAGGCAATACTATTTCTTGTTGGTACGTGTTTGATTTTAGTTCAACTGGTTGTTTAGTGCCCCAGATATCTTTCACATAGCAGAGCTAATTTGGACTTTGCTGCCAGATACATTAAAATCCATGACTGATCTGTTAATATAGTTTAGCCATTAGAAGATTTAAGTATTAAATTGCTTTGAAGTTCTCTGAATATTTGCCTCCTTGTATGCAGATTATTGGTCATCCAAAGCAGTCTCTCAGCTGCTCCCAGTTACACCTGTCATTGTATATAGTCCATTTTCCTTCAGTATGTAAATAAAGCATTGTGTTTTGGCGTAAACACAATAGAAGATTATAGATCAGTGTTTATTTACTAGTGATCTTTAAAGCAGTGCAGTTCTTACTTCATGACTACTTGGCGTGAGGACTTCAGAAGTTAAACTTGTATGCATACAGAGCTGGTCCTAGGGGCGGGCGAGCTGGGCAGTTGCCTGGGGCCACCAATTTCAAGGGGCCGCCGAAATGGACCATTCTATGTGGGGCCAGAGCCAGTGGGCACTTGCTGCATGGGGATGGGGCAGGATCAGGGCTGCAGCTGAGCGTCCTGGCAGCTGGGACATGCTGCAGGTGGCTGGGGGTGCAGCTGGGCTCAACTGGAGGGCATAGCAGGCAGGCGGACACAGCCAGGAGGGCTGTTTGTTTACTGTACTGGAACAAAGGGGCTACTGCTTGATTGATTTTGCTTACTAAGGTGACACTTTATTGGGATATAGTAGTTGCTCTGTGTGAAAAACTGCTTGGAGAGTTACAAACAGGAATTGAGAATTCCTTGAAGGACAAATGTGTGGAAACTTTCCTAAACTGAATGATACCTCTTAGACCTTGTTTCCACTATGCAGTGGATAGATGCTGCAGCAATCAATTAATCCACCAGCAGTAGATGTATTGCTTCTGCTTAGACATGATAAATCAATCTCCATGTGCTCGTCCATTTACTCTGGTACTCTGCTAGGTTGAGAAGAATAGCCGAAGTCGATGGGAGAGAAGCCCCCACTGACCTTACTACATGGAAGATCCAGATTTTGCAGGATCTGGAGTTCCTTATGTTACCCTGACCTGCATTCCCAGTTGTCAACATTTTCCCTCCTACTGCCCAGAGGATCTTCTCTACTTCTTTCCCATGGCATAGCTCACTGGGTTGCGTAGCAAATTAAGTGATTATAGTAGTCCTCCTCTTTAGACAGAAACATTACAAAAGAATATGTCATACCAGGGATCTGAACTGGATGAAGGCTCTTGATTCAGAGACAGTAAGATATCCATTCTTTAAGGCCCTCATTGTTTGGGATACATATGATACATCAGAGACCAACTCTCCAGTCGAAAGCCCCCCAGACACCTGTGCCTTTCTGGGACTGTTCATCTAATTGTGTCCGGGATGAAGTTTGAGAGACCAAAGATAAAGTATACTTAGCTAAGAGCCCTCATCTGTGCAATGATGTAGAGAAAGAGATAAGAGGTCTCAGAGGGGTAGCCATGTTAGTTTGTAACTTCAGAATCAAGCAGTCCTGTGACACCTTAGAGACTAACTAATTCATTAGGTTATAAGCTTTCATGGGTAAAACCTGATGAAGCAAGAGACAAGACTGAAACAACCCCCAACTCTTAACAAACCCTGTTTCAAAACTCACCTTTTGGCTAAAGCGCAGAGGCCTTCTCTCAACAGCTGAAACCGAGGAATCACAACAGAGAGAGAAGAGTGGTGGCTGGTAGGGAAGAGGAGAATGAAATAATAAGTTAACCTGTTATACCTTGGGAGTCAAAGAGCAAAATCCACTGTGGACAGCTTTGTGCAGTCCTTAGTGACAAAATTCAGCTCTACCTATTTAATGGCAACCTAATATCAGTCATCAGAAAGACAAGCCACGGCAGGGAATGTGGGACACTTGTCCCAGCATTGTCCATTCATTAGTCATTGCTGTATCTGAGGACAGAAATGGTTTGACCTGGCTGTTCCATGCTATTAAAAGAATCACACTTTAAATTCTGGTGCAGCCCCTTCCTCACATTACAAAGCAGCATTGTGACACAGTTATTTTAAGACCCATAGGACAAATCTTAAGAAGTAACTGTCCAATGTTTCTGGCATGAAAAACTCCACGTTCTGATGCCTGCCAGTGCTACAGAATTTTTTTTTTTTTTTTTTAAGAAAAAGAAAAGAATACGTGTCTGATAATTCCTTAGTGCCTGGGGTTTTAATTTAACACATCAATGAAAAGGCACCATTTGAAAGGAGGGAAAAAACCCAGCAGGGCTTGCTTTTATTAGTGCAATTTGTAAGAAATTAGAACATTTAATGAGAAAATTGTTAAGCATGGAAAAATGGACTGACTTAACTTGTGGAGTTTAGATAGTGAGGTTTCAATTTAGTTTGTTAGCTACTGGTAAAATAAATAAAAATGTTCTGTCCATCCTACATGGATGAGGGTGAGCTTTTTAGGTATTTGAATTACATTTTTGTATTATTAGTTCAGCATTGCACAGAGCCACCATACATTTCGTCCTCTGTGGTAACAGAGAGACAGCCATGCTAGTCTGTATACTGTATTATGAAAACAAAAAAGCAGTCCAGTAGCACTTTGAAGACTAACAATATAATTTATTAGGTGATGAGCTTTCATGGGACAGACCCACTTCTTCAGATCGTAGCCACACCAGAACAGACTCAATATTCAAGGCACAGAGAACCAAAAATAGTAATCAAGGTTGACAAATCAGAAAAATTATTATCAAGGTAAGCAAATCAGAGAGCAGAAGGAGTTGGGGGGGCTGTCAAGAATTAGATAAAGCAAAGTCTGTAAAACAGCCCCTATAATGAGCTAGAAAATTGTCATCTCGGTTAAAACCACGTGTTAATGTGTCGAATTTGAATATAAAAGAGAGTGGCTTTGATCCGAAGAAGTGGGTCTGTCCCGCGAAAGCTCAGCACCTAATAAATTATTTTGTTAGTCTTTAAAGTGATACTGGACTGCTTTTTTGTTTTCCTCCTCTAGGGACATTAGTTCAGCAGGTACCAGGAAGAGGGTGGGATGCCTTTTGTTTTACAACTACTGTTACAGTAATTGCCATTAAAGTAACAGCAACGAAGGGTCCTGTGGCACCTTATAGACTAACAGAAAAGTTTTGAGCATGAGCTTTCGTGAGCACAGACTCACTTCTTCAGATGCTGGTCTTGGAAATCTGCAGGGCCAGGTATAAATAAGCCAGAGCAAGGGTGGGGATAACAAGGTTAGCTCAGTCAGCAAGGGTGAGGCTTACTACCAGCAGTTGATCTGGAGGTGTGAACACCAAGGGAGGGGAAGCTGCTTCTGTATTTAGCGAGCCATTTGCAGTCTTTGTTTAAGCCAGAGCTGAGGGTGTTGAATTTGCAGATGAATTGTAGCTCAGAAATTTCTCTTTGGAGTCTGGTCCTGAAATTTCTTTGCTGCAGGATAGCTTCTTTTAAGTTTGCTACTGTGTGGCCTGGGAGATTGAAATGCTCTCCTGCGGGTTTTTGTGTATTGCCATTTCTGATATCTGATTTGTGTGCATTTATTCTTTTACGTAGAGACTGTCCAGTTTGTCCGATGTATATAGCAGAGGGGCATTGCTGGCACATGATGGCATAAATTATATTGGTAGATGTGCAGCTGAATGAACCCATGATGGTGTGGCTGATCTGGTTAGGTCCTATAATGGTGTTGCTGGTGTAGATATGTGGGCAGAGCTGGCAATGAGGTTTGTTGCATGGATGGGTCCCTGATTTAGAATGACTGTGGTCTGGTGTATAGTTGCTGGTTAGGATTTCCTTCAGGTTGGCAGGTTGTCTGTGGGCAAGGACTGGTCTGCCTCCCAAGGCCTGGGAAAGTGGGGGATCATTGTCCAGGATGTCCATTAAAGTAAGCTCAGGTGAGTGTGTTGCAAAACATAAAACCAGTGTCTAGCTGCATACGTGTTTTAGAGTCAGAATAAGAGTGAAAGAGCAGAATACAGAGTCTACAAATCTGGATTCTTCTGTATTTCTCTGACCCAAATTTACCAGTCTGTCTTCCAGGCCTACCTTTCTTGGTTTTTTCCAGTGCTCTAGCTCAGTGGTTCTCAGTCAGAGGTCTAGGGTTTCAGGGGATCTGCCAAAATACTCTAGAGAGAAGAGCCAGCATTAGACTCACTGGGACTCATGGCAGAAACCAATTCTGGAGCCCTGCTGCTCAGGGTTGAAGCCAGAGCCTTAGGGCTGTCACTCAGGCTTGAAGGTGAAGCCTGAGCTGTTTAGCTTCATGGGCTGGTTTCACCTGTAACATGGGGCTGCTGTTGCTCTGCTTCCTGCCCACTGCCGCTAGTCCTGGTTTTTAATTTTGTGCGTGTGCAGAAAAACAACTGTTGTGTGCCATATGTAGGCTCCGGCATTTTCATAGTATGCCAGGGGCTGGGAAGAACTTGGGGACGGGGTAAGGTTGAAAACCCCTGTTGTAGCTGACCTCAGCACATCTTGGGGTTGGTGTTCAGTGCTTTGATGAGCTAATCCAATGGAAAATCAGTGCCATGTTTCGTCTCCTAACTAGCTTGTATCTACTACACTTGTCACGGCTGATTGCTCACCCTGGCACTCTGCGTGCAGGTAATGGGGGCTGGCTAGCCTAATAAAAAGGCCAAACCCAGCCTCTGAATCTCCCACAGAGACGGAATATTCTCCCTGATACCAGTTTGCTTGGAGTCAGTTCATAGCTGCCACCATCAAAGTGCAAAAATCCCCTTTCCAGAAAAGAAATCACTGGGGAATCGCTCTTCTGAGGGTTCCCCAAGCGCCATTCTCCAAGGAGGGGGTAGACAGAGAAACAGATCTCTGATAGCTAGTTGGCTCAGCTGAGCATGCAGGCTTGAGGACCGCCCCCGCCCCCCTCCCACACGTGCGGATTACAGCGGAGCATTTAACAAAGAAAAGGTACTTTATTAAAACAAATGACATATTGGCGAGTATACTTAAAGGATTGGTCTAGCATAGCGATTGTAATCCCTGGGTGAAGAGACTTAGTGTTTGCAAAGCATAATAGATTCAAAGCCAGGTCTCAACCCATAAAAATGAATAAGAAACTCTCTAACACATCATTCTAAACACTTTCCCTACTTACATGTTTTGGTGATCCTGGGAGAGTACTTCCCAGGGGATTTATGTCCCCCTGTTCCTTCTGTGGTTCTCCTGCTGTGTCCTTTCCATGTTTGAATTTCTTCAGCTGCGTTCCTTTGGCTCTTACCATATTTCAAGGCCCAAAGTTGCCTTCTCTTTGCTTGGTAAAAACTACTTTACCCTTTCTTGGCTCTCATTCAAGACAGCATGGAAGAGAGTTAGGGAAAATCCTGTCTTGCCATTGTAGGGACTGGGGTATGTGTCATAATTAACGAGAGACAAGAATTTATCAGTTATTGTTTGTGTCCAGTGGTACCCAAGGTGTTCTGAATGCTGTCCAAATAAAGAAGGCTGATGCCCGCACCGAAAAGCTCGTAGTATAAAGATAGAGAAGTAAACAGAACGAAGCGGGAGGGATTGGAGGGAGGGAAGCAGCTACAGGTTGAGCCTCTCTGATCTGGCACCTCGGGACCTGACCGGTGCTGGGTGAGAAGATTTGCTGGACCACAGGAGGTCAATATTGTCTAGCACAGGGGTGTCCATCTTTTTTTACAGTGGGGGCCACGCACTGATTTTTTACATGTTCTGGGGGCCAAATGCAAAATAGCACCAAACCACCACCACCCTGCTCCCCAGGCTTACCCCCCTCACAGCTACAAACCACCCCCTGCCTGCCCCCAGGCATAACGCCCCTGGCAGCACCAAAGCACCCCTCCCCAAACCCAGGATTAATTTACCCAGGAGCTCCATATGCTGCCGCCCTCAACTACTCCTTTGCCAGGCAGTTTCCTCTTCACTGTGGCTGTGCAGCTCTCCTAGTCCCCCCAACACATCGCGGCAGGGACAGCTCCCAGCACCCTGTTGCGCTGAAAGAATAGAACTCGATTTAATTGGTTTAATGCCCTGTCAAACTGTTTAATGCCATCAAGCCAATTAAATTGAGTTCTACTCCAGAGTTTCTCAACTTTTTTTTTTTATAAAGTACCCTTTTTTAAAAATATGAAATATTGTATGTACTCCCCAGTACCCACAATTTTCAGACACACAAAATCCCCAATCTTCAGCTCTCCTCCCCCAGAGCCAGGCACCCCCAGCCTCCCTGCTTTAACTCAATCTCCCCTTCCTTCCCCCAGAGCCAAAACCCTCCAGCCCCCCCCCCCACTTTAAACCAATCTCCCCTTCCCTCCTTCAGAGCTGGACAGCCCCAGCTCCCCACTTTAACCCAACGCCCTCTTCCCTCCTCCAGAGCTAGCCCCCCCCCCCCCCCACTGCTATAATCCAATGCCAGCAACTCACCGGAGCCGCTGCCACGCACTTCTCCACCCAACTGCCTGGGAAGGACACGTGCACAGAGCAGCACACAGCACGCCTGTGGCTCTGAGCATTTTATTGCTTTTAAAAATGGCGCCGCTGCAGGCTCTGCATGGCGTATGTTGGTCATCTCTGGTCTGGCAGCATTACCAACACTTTCATGGCTTACTGGGCTCTTTGAAGATGTGTAAAGGTAAAGTAGAGCTAAATAACAGCCCAGAATGCTGAGAGCCTGGACTGGTGGGTGGACACAACCTTTATGTGACCACAGGAGGTTTGGCCACACCCATGATAAGTGGGCATCCAGCTAACTAAAATCATGCCAGATTATGGATGTTGCTGGATGAAAGTGTTGCGGATTAGAGAGGGTCAACCTGTAGTACATAGTAAACTCTCAAAATACGTGGCTTCAAGTTGCACATGACTCACTTTAATGTGAGTTAAGCACAACTGGAAGCTGCTCTGCGACTCTCAGCCTGCCTTTTCATAGGTGGTTTAGGCATTTTACGTAGGGGCTCCAGTTCTCCTATGCGCCAAGCAAATAGGGTCAAAGCTTGTTTCCTTGATCTCAAGTTACAAATTCCCCTGCCTCAGCCATGTTGGGATTTGTTACAGATTTTGTAGACTAAATGATTATTTTCTGTAGCTTGGAGTAGGCACTCCATTATTGGGAAAGATGAGCAGCTTGACGCAACATAGATAAGATTGACTGGTGTTATCAGTAGATGTGTTATAATTAGAGAAAAACGGGCTGTAGGAGAAATAGGGAATGTACAGCCAGTCAAACAGAGATTGTTTTCATCATTCTGAAAGCATGCCTCCCCTGCTTTTGTCTTTCAGTGAGCCAGCAGCTGGTTAGCCGCATTGACCAGTTTTTGGAAACTAAAGGTTTACAATACTACATGAAGAGTATCAACTGTATTAGAGTTTTCAGAGAGGAGGCCATTAAGGTAATGCTATTATGTGAAACCTCTACTGTGAGTCAGATGTCAGGGCATGATGTGCAGACCTGCTGTGTTAAAAACTTAAGAGATCATGACACAATCAACAGATCTAAGTCAGTTATATTACAGTGGACATTTAAAAAAGATTTTGTTGGTTTGGTCTTCTGGCCTCAATCGAATAAGGACCAGATATGGTTTTGATTTTGTAATGTGACAGTACCTGTTATCTAGTGGTTGAAAAGGAGAAATGTGCCAGCCTCCAAGTAGCCTCTTAAACAAAATTAGTCACAAAAGGGCGTGTGCAACTTTGCGAAGTGCAGTTTCTTTTGTGATGCTGGGCATATTAGAAACTCTAGTTCTAATGGAACTAGATCACGGGTTCGCAAACTGGGGATGAGCCCCCCAGGGGGTCATGAAGAAATTCCAGTGGGGGGTGGGGGATGAAGCGACCCAGCCCCCACCAGAAGAAAGAGCCAGATTTTGGTTCCAGCTCTCAGCCCCACCATTTTGCTTGGCTGACCTGGCATGGTCGTTATAAAAAGCAGGCAGCCGGTGAAGACCCATGTGTAATTAGCTGCCTCCTGCAAAGCTGAGTGAGTGTGGGGTGGTGCGGGAGGAGGAGGAGGATGGGGTTAGATGAGGCGCTGGGGGTGCCTTGCTTGGGTGAGGTGGATGGGGATAGGGTAAGAGCCGGCGGCTGGTGGCGCCTGGCTTTGTGGGAGGGGAGGGGCTTGGGCGGGCAGTTCACAGGGCTTGTGGGGCTCAGGCAGCTGGCCAGCTTGCAGGTCTTGCAGAGCTGAAGTGGCTTTCCCTGGCAGCGTGGGGCTCGGGTGGCTCAGGCTGGCAGGCGGGCAGCTGACCCTGGCAATGTGGGGCTAGGGTGGGCAGCTAGTGAGTGGGTGGCTGGTTCTGGCAGCGCAGGGCTTGAGCAGCCATTGGGCGGCTGGACCCAGTGGCTGGCTGGCTGGCCCTGGCGGTGCAGGGCTCAGGCAGGCAGCTGGCTTGGGTAGCTCTGACAGCTGGCACAGGGCTCAGGCAGCTGGCCAGCTGGGACTGCACCAGCCACCCTCAAGGAGCCAAGAAAAACTGTTGGTGCTTATTTTTAATTGTAAATAACATTTTTATATCAAGTTGGTGTTTATTTTAAATTACAAATTGAATTTTTTGTTAAAGGGAGGTGTTGGATGATGGTAAAGAAGTGGGGGTGGGGGTGTGAGGGTTTCTCAAAAATCAAAAGGGGGGCCTGATGCCAAAAAGTTTGGGAACCACTGAACTAGATAAACGTGGAGTGGTTTGCATTGTGTTTTTTCCTGTTCCCCATGTTCAATGTCTTTATGATGCATTAAGATTATAGCTTTTTGGTATGAAGCAAACTTTGTTTTCTGTAACAAGAAGAAGTCCTGTGGCAGACTAACAGATATTTTGGAGCATAAGGTGCCACAGAACTTCTTGTTGTTCTCGAAGATACAGATTAACATGGCTCCCTCTCTGATATTTATTTTTCTGTGTTACCTTTGTTGTTGTTTTTTAGCTGTCAGAGGTGCAGTGCTTTAATGATTTCCTGCGGGCCCTGAAAGATAAGGTGGAAGATAAAGCCTTAGCTGATTTCTGGGAGATCCTGATACAAGGTATGATGACAGTTGACTCTCCCATCACACCTCCCACAGTTTTTCTTCAAATGATAAATTGTATGAGAGGGATCTACATGTTAGCAGGGGGACGCTGAAAATGAATAGACCAGCATTTCTAGTTCACATGGTTCTTACATGCCATGCAAAACTTGTCTTTCACTACTAAATATATTTTTTTTCCACTGGTTTCTTATAAACGGTATTCCAAAATGTTGTGCCAAGTTAAATTCAGTTACAGTGGTAAATTGATAGCACAGTGAGAGAAATTGAACAGCATAGGGCAAAGAAGAGAAGAAAATAACTGGAGAGCTGATGCACTGGGGAAACAGGAAGGCTCTCTCGTATGGCAGAGGCTGCAAAGAAGAATTCTGCACAGTGATCAGCAACATATTTCAGTGATGTTAGAGTGACCTGAAGGAAGGAATATGTAGTAACATGACACACTGATGATTAAACTGAGGAGGAAGACAGCATACTTCTAAAAGGCATGGATGGACCCTGAGCACTAGGCAAATGAGTGGGGATGAAAAACCCAACGCTCTAAAATTCTTTTCTTTATTTGCATAAGTACGTGTGATAATCTACTTAAAAAGCACAGTTGCCTTTACCATTGTATTCATGGTAATATAAAAGTTGTTTTTTCATAGCACCTTTTGTGCAGAAAGTCTCCAAACTACATGTCGAGGTGATTTCACCCATTGCTGAAAGAGAGCATAGCATTTGTTCAGCAGTGTACAGCAGTAGTTTACAACATCATGGGTACATCTACACACGAACGCTACATCGAAATAGCTTATTTCGATGTAATGACATCGAAATACGATGAATAAAGTCTACACGTCCTCCAGGACTGGCAACGTCGACGTTCAACAGCGACGTTGCGCAGCACCACATCGAAATAGGCGCTGCGAGGGAATGTCTACACGCCACAGTAGCACACATCGAAATAAGGGTGCCAGGCACAGCTGCAGACAGGGTCACAGGGCGGACTCAACAGCAAGCCGCTCCCTTAAAGGGCCCCTCCCAGACACAGTTGCACTAAACAACACAAGATCCACAGAGCCGACAACTGGTTGCAGACCCTGTGCATGCAGCATGGATCCCCAGCTGCAGCAGCAGCAGCCAGAAGCCGTGGGCTAAGGGCTGCTGCACACGGTGACCATACAGCCCCGCAGGGGCTGGCGAGAGAGCGTCTCTCAACCCCTCAGCTGATGGCCGCCATGGAGGACCCCGCGATTTTGATGTTGCGGGACGCGCAATGACTACACGGTCCCTACTTCGACGTTGAATGTCGAAGTAGGGCGCTATTCCTATCCCCTCATGGGGTTAGCGGCTTCGACGTCTCGCCGCTTAACGTGGATGTTAACATCGAAATAGCGCCCAACACGTGTAGCCGTGACGGGTACTCTTTCGAAGTTAGTGCCACTACTTCGAAGTAGCGTGCACGTGTAGACACGGCTCATGTGAAGAGTATCGTGTCCAATTGAAACTGATGGGGGAGACAGCCTTGAGGGAGTCTAACAGCCACATAATACACCTTCAAAAATACTGGGTTCATAACGGAAATATGGCCCAAACAAAATCATGGTGGGATGGCGCAAACAAAAATTTACAGCAACAGGAACAATTTTGACTGGAAGTAAAAATTACGAATACAATCTGCACCGAGATTTGCATGTGTGGAATGACTGTTTCACTTTACTTAAAAGAAGATAGAGTGTTTATGCATAATCTGCCTTCTAAACATTGTTTTCAATGACAGAAGTGAACTTCTTTTGGATGACTAGAAGCTGGAGAGTCTACTGTATGTTGTTTGAAGTATAATTTTACCTGGGTTTCCTATTTGATCTATTATTTCAGTATCTTAATAATTTGATTGTTATAATATATTCGGTTACCTAAATGGATGGCTCCAGTGAAGTGTGAATATTCATGAATTGTATTTGTGTGTCATAATAGTTAACTTTTCTTTGAAAACTACAGTCTCCCCTCAATTTGAGAAGTATTTTTTTCTTGTCAGAGACTGCACATTTAGAAGTTTGAACTTGAAACACTTTCCATTTTTAACATTGAGTGGCTTTCAGGTAAAGCTTTATAATGATATTTTTGTGATTTGATTTTCCTCAGATGGAGTTTCTTTGATCACCAAAGATGAAACAGAAGGTAGTTCAGTGACAAGTGAGGAAGCCAAAAAGGTATTATTTTTAAACTCTTACATACCTAGGTGCAGCCTTTGCTGTTCCAGGGGAGGCATTTTTATATGGACAAACCATTAAAAGAATGAAATAGGGCATGAATTAGGAGAATGGAGTCCTTAGACCACGGGTGGCTAACCAGATAGAGCCAAAATAGCAGTGGATAGAGTTTATTTTTATATATCTATATATGATCTATATATATTTTTTTAGATATCTATATATAGGTAAATACAGTAGGGTCTCAACATTCGCGAGGGTTCCATGTTGAGAACCCTCGTGAATGTTGAATTTTGCAAATATGGCAAAGCGGCAGCTGCCGGTGCTCCCTGCCGAGAGCCCCAACGAGGTAGCAGCTGCTGGCGCTCTCTGTCCCAGAGCCCCGGGGATTGGTGGCTGCTGGTGCTCCCTGCCCTGCAGCCTTAGCAAAGCGGCAGCTGCCAGCAATCCTGCCTGGGGCCCAGGGGAAGCAGCCTTTTGCGAATAATTGAATTCATGAAATTTAAGTTCACAAATGTGGGGACCTTTCTGTATAAAATATAAATATAAATAAATATATCATATGTGCCCCCCCAGCTCTAATGCCCTCCCCTTCCCCCAGAGACAGGTACTTCCAGTCCTTCCCCTGCCCCCCCACTCTAAATTAGTGCCCGCCCCCCCCCCCCCCCCCCGAGCCAGATGCTCCCAGCCATCCCTGCTCTAAATTAATGCCTTCCCAGAGCCAGCACCACCCTCCCACCTGCACTCTAACTCTGTACTGGCAATTCGCTGGAACCATCACTGGAGCTGCTGCCATGCACTTCTCCCAGCAAGCGTTGGGATGCATGTGTGGAGCAGGTGGGTGGCACACCCAGCAGGCAGCTCTGAGGAACTGCATTTAAAGGCTCAAAACCACCTGTGGCTCGAGAGCCACAGGTTGGCCACCCCTGCCTTAGACCATAAAAGTGAAGGGGTCTCAAATCAATCTCGGCATATTCACATCTCACTTAACATGAGATAAAATACAGAAAAACTGATAGAAAGAGGATCGCTGAAATGCCATGGTACTTTACCGAAATAGGTGAGTCCAGTACATCAAAGCTAACACACACACAGATTAGAATTGTGAGCGTTACCACAAAATTGTTTTAGCCCAGAAGGGTCCGTGGCCTGTTTCCAGCCAGCACAATGATGCCAATTATATTTCTGTTCCCAGCTGCATGTGCCAAGAGAGGTGGCATTTAGTTATTAATTATTTACTTAAACATTTCACTCTCAAGGAGATTCATCATCTAGAAAAAAACCTACCCTAGTGTCCAGGCTACATGAAGCTAGCTTTCACTTCTTCAAGCCCTCTCTATGCTAACAAAGAGAGCACAACAAACCATTGGTTTTCAATGGATGTACATACCGTGCATCCATACCCATGCAACACAGAAGCAAATTCTGGTAATAGTCTTTGCTTGTGGTTTGCCACCTAAGTAAGGGAGAAATCTGTGTAGACTAAAGTCAGATCTGTCTGACCTCGTACTTTGCAACTTACCATCATCCTACAATCAGAGCTCACAGGTACACTGAAAAAACAAGAAGTCGTCTTGTGGCACCTTATAGACTAACAGATTTTTCAGAGCATAAGCTTTCGTGGTCAAAGACCTGCTTCTTCAGATGTAGTGGGTCTATGCCAACAAACACGTATGCTCCAAAAAATCTGAGTCAGTAAGGTGCCACAGGACGACTTGTTGTTTTTGCAGATGTAGACTAACATGCCCACCTCTCTGACACAGGTACATTGAAGTTTGTAGTAGATTCTGCCTCACAAACAGATTGGAGTCCTTGCCTCAGTGCACCTCTGACACAATATTCTGGAGAAACAAGAAAGATAGGTCAATGGGCAATAATTTTTGGTGGGGGGGCCATTCCAAGAATTCGGAAAATGGTTAAGGGCTGCACTCTTCCATGATATTAATGGAGAAGGTGCAGGGTCTAGGTTGGAGGTTGGTGCAGAAGGGAGCTTGGGGTAATGGATTGGGGTGCAGGAGGAGTTGTGGGGTCTGGGAGGGTGTTTGAGTGAAGGAGGCAGCTGAGACCTGGGGAAGGGGTTTGGGCTGTGACCTACGGCAGGAGGGACTTGTGACCTAGGGCAGGGATTGGGGTGCAGGGTATGGGAGGGTTATGGGTACAGGAGGACAGGCAGAGGGTTTGGGTTGTGGAGCACGAGTCGGGGCGGGGGGAGGGAGAAAGGGTGGAGCTGGGATGCCAAAGGCAGACCCTGGCTGGGAGACTTACCTGAGTGACTACCAGCCAGCAGATCAGCCAATTTCTCATGCAGGCTGCCTGTCTACCTGGTCATATGCCTCTGTGAACATCTATGAGCCTGAGGGAAAGAGGAGGGGGCTGTTTCAAACTGGAAGCTTGCATTGGCCAGAAACCAGCCTATGGGACTGTGAAACCTTTCCTCCATCTTGCTGCCCTCCTGGCTCCCAGCTTTTGAAGAAGGAACAGGGTCCACAGCCGTTTTTCTGAGTAGTGTGTGGGGCCGGGGTAGGCAGGGAGCCTGCCTGAGGCTCCCCACTGTCTCTATGGGTTGGATCTGGTGGCTTGGCAGGCCAGATGCAGCCCACGGGCCATATTTTGTTGGGTTCTGTGATAGAGCATTAGTTCAGGTCTCACTTGTTCTATTCATTGTTGCACGTCAGCCTTTGTAATAAGCATGGCCTCATATCCCTGCCATAAAAGTCAGGGACTATCATTAATTGCCCCTTATTTGTTCAGAAACGTTAACTAGGATGTTGCACAGTTGTGGCATGATCAAAACAAAATAAAGAGCAGAGTGAGGTTTTATAGTGTAATAGGGGGTAAGCTTTCTAATATGGCAGACTCGAGTCTCAGTCATGCTGCATTTCAGAGCAGATGTGCCAAATCTATTTGGCTGTGTTGTCTGTTATGCTGCTGACCACTCAACCACACACTCTTCAGAAGAGAATCTTGATTCCCAGCATTGTTTTGCTCCTCGGATTCCAGGCGTCTTGTGCAAGACCCTTGTCCTTAACGAATCTTTTCTCCACCCGTAACAAATTGTGAAATCAGCTCATTGGACTCACACACCAAGAAATATCCTTTGAAATAGATTTTATAGTTAAAAGCCACCAACGTAATTTGTCACAACATGCAACAAACCACAGCTGTTGCATGTCTCAGTGATTGATCACACATTTTGATTTTTTTTGTGTCTGACAGTGGCAAGTTTGAAGATTGAGAGGTGAGCTACAAGTGCAGTGTCTTGTTTCAGGCAAGAACACAAAAACCTTTGTTCA
Organism: Carettochelys insculpta; assembly: GCF_033958435.1. Lineage (NCBI taxonomy): Eukaryota > Metazoa > Chordata > Testudines > Carettochelyidae > Carettochelys > Carettochelys insculpta. The sequence goes on from NC_134144.1 coordinate 71,480,412, forward strand.
GAAATATTCAGAACTACAGCATCCCAGAATACACTGCAGGTTGGACCTCCCTGTTCCAGCACCCTCAGGACCTGGCTGGTCCTGGATGAGGGAGCTTCCTAGACCGGGGAAGTCAATTCTGGCTCCTGTGCCACTGGCCTGCCAGCCCAGCTCAGTCCCTGGCTCAGCTGCCAGCCTTCCTGCTGGCTACCTCCTTTCCACTGGCCCAGCTAGGATCTAGGCTACAACAGTATTACCAAAAGGCAGCTCTGCTGTGCTGTTAGCCCCTGGCCCCAGATTTAACCCTACCAGACTCTCACCCCTGCCGCTGCACTGTGGCAGGCTTCCAGCCCCACTAGCCCCTGCTGCTGCGAGAGGCTCCTGCCCCCAGGACCTGCCGGCGTGCTGGGCTACCGGCCTCACTGGGCTGGGCTATTGGCTCTGCTGACCCACTGCCAAGCTGGCCCACTCAGCTTCCAGCCCCCAGTCCCAGCTGATCTGCCAGCCCCACTGCTGCTGGCCCAGCCAGGAGCTCAGCCACTGGCTTGGCAGGGCTTCCAGATGCCAGCCCTCTACCAGGACACTCTGACCCAGGAACATCTGTGGTCCAGATGTTGCTGGACCAGAGATTACCAGTTTTGAGAGGTTCAGCCTGTAGTACACTATTAGAGGTAAGAGACGTGTGGCATGTGAATTCTGTTTGATGGAGAAACTTTGAATAGGAGGCTGTTAACTATAGTGGCAGTGCCCTGGGGGTTCTTTTCCTCCTATTCAAATTATGTTTCTCTACTGTATTTCCTTACTTTCCTTCATTGAGAAAAATGGTTTCATTGTCTTGTCTTTCTCATAATGATGCAGATGGGAAGTTACTGTTTTTAGAGCATAGAGATGATAGGTTAGTAGATCAGACTTGCCAAGTGCTTTTTCTAGTTGCTTTGGGAAAGATAATGGATTTCAGCACAACTATTATATGCAATTTGCTTTGGTATGAATGCAGAATAGATCTTGTCAGAAGAAATCAATTGGAGATGTTTAATAGTGGATGGAAACTTAAAGCTTCAGTTTGTTGCTAAGCAAATCTTCATCTCAGATTTCCTTACATTGTAAGGTGTTATTTACACCTAATTTATTGTAAAATATTAATTCTGAGAACTCTGAACAAATGTCCTCCTCTCACAGATCCTGTTTGAAGTCAATTAACTATGTAGAGTGGAATTTGCTCTTGGGATTTAGATGGTTGTGGCAAAGTACGGCCTGTGGGCTGCATCCAGCTCATTGAACCTTTTGATCTAGTCCTAGGGTCCTGCTGGGGAGCAGGGTCGCAAGCTTCTGTTGCTCCAGTGCTTCAGCTAGTGAGTGAGGTTGGGAGCTTGCTTTGCCCCACTCCGTGCAGCTTCCAGAAGCAGGGGCAGGTAGGGGGCTCTGCATGCCACCCCCTCCCCAAGCACTGACTCTACGGCTCTAATTGGCTGGCATCTGCGGGGGGCTGGTGCCCGTGGACAGGACAGCGTGCAGAGCCACTTGGCCCCACCTCAATATGGGAGCCAGAGGACAGATAGGATCCAGCTTCTAGGTAGGTGCCACCTGGATCCTGCACCCGAGCGCCCCCTTTCCTCCCCATGCCCCAGCCCTCCTCCTTTCTAACCCCCTTCCCGAACCCTTGTCACACCCTCTGGACCCTTTGATCCCAGTCTTGCGTACCCTCCTGCACACCAAACTCCTCATCCTCAGTCTGTGCCCTTGGAGGGATCTAGATCCTCACCAGTCTGGTGCTCCAGCCCCTTGCTTGAGCCCTGATTTCTCTCCTGCCCCTTGACACCCTCTATCCTAGTCCAGAATACCCTCCTGCACCCTGAACTCCTCATTTCTGGTCCTGTCCCAGAGCCCACACCCCCAGCTGCAGCTCTCACCCCCCTGCACTCAGCCCCCAATGTTGTGAACATTCATGGCCCTCGATGCAATTTCCATGCTGCCATGGGATCCTCAGGTCAGAAAGTTTGCCTACCCCGATACAGGATATTGTCTGTTTAGTTCTCATAGTTTGCTATTCAAATGTGAAAAAGATCTGACGCTTAGATGTTGAGACAGGTAATATGTCGTTTTTGTATACAATATCCATAAAGTAACATCAAATTGGTGGATGTGATACGGGTTCCTTTCCTGCTGAATTAACTTTCTGCATACATTGAAGCTGGGAGACTGAGTCAGAGGACAAGATTTTTTTTTCCTTTTTTTAAAAAAAAAAAAAAGAGTAGTATGAGTAAAAAGCATCTGGTGTGGGAGTGCTTTTTTCTACTCTCCTTGGTGTTTTGTAATTAGATAGTTCAGCAAATAAGGGGCTAGATTACCTCCTTAAATGGTCCCAATGTTCAGCAGCTGTTAAGAAACAAAAGTGAAGTACTTTTTTCCTTCTCTTTCGAGAGCTGTGACTTAGGTTGTTGTTTGTAAAACAAACCAAGTGTTTCTTCTGAGGGTATGTCTACACTACAGAGAGTTTGTCAGCATATGTACATTGCCAAAAAACAAGTGTAGACACAGCCTGTGTGAAAGGAAGGGGTTTATTTGTTATGTGTTCCCTGTGCAACAGTAGTTAAGGTAATGGAAACATTCTTCCACTAATATTGATGAGTCTGGCTCGGTGTTGAGTCAGCAGAGCTGTCGGTCAGAGAGGTGAGTTTTTTTCACACACTTGATGCATGTCCCCTCTACGTTTTTCCATCCACCTGCGTACACAGATGTAAGCCATCAGTAAGAACGCCTGCCGCTGGCTGTTGGTGCTGTAGGTGCTCAAGCTAATTAGCTACGTGGCATTTGTATCTCTCCTGGGTGGCTGCCCAAGTGCTCATGTTACAGGGAACGCTGCCCATAACTGATGTGGCTATTTTACCTACCTTTTAAGTGTAGACCTGGCCCAAGTGTGAAATGCTGTATTAAAAGAGATGAATAATACTGAGCTCTCAGATAACAAAGGTACTATTCTACCACATCCCCCTGCTTTAAGTCTCTGATTTGTATCTGTTTGTTGTTACTCTTGTTTATGCATCTGACGCTGTAGATGAAGGGCGAATGGAGATATTTAGCATCATGAATCCCCCACTCTATCAATCTCACCTCCCTATTTACATGATCCCCCTTTATGTAGTATATGATGCCCTCAGATAATCAGAGATCTGCTTCAGAAGCTAGCTGTGCTGGTGTAAAGAAAATTAGCTAAAAATTCAAGTTATGAAGGGGAAAATAAACTTTTATTGCTGTTTTTAAGCATTCATAGCTGCAAACATTATTGGTCATAAAATTATTTGACTCCTTGTGTGTGTGCGTACACACACACACACACATACATATATGTACACCCCTCCCCCTTATTTCCGAGTATATTTTCTGAGACTTGACTTTAAAATATTAAAAGTTGGTAGTGAGGATGGAAACTTGAACAAAACTTCAGTAGTAATTATTGGAGTCTTCTAAAGGGAATTCTCAGATTACATGTGGTTTTTTGGTTCTGTTTAGATATCCGTCAAAATACTTTCCATTCATTTAATGGTAAGTAGCTGAATTTTGTCTCCATCACTCATGTCTCATTCACTCATGAATTTTGTTTACAGTTCTTGGCCCCCAAAGAAAAACCATCTGAAGCTCTGTCAGTGGCTGGTGAAGGTGGTGATGTAGATGATTTAGTAAGTATCATGAAGACATGAAATAGCTTTGTGATTGAATTAGTTGGGAATGTTTCAGTGAGAGAGGTGAACTTTTAAAAGCACCGGGGCTGAGGACTTGCCATGGATTTATGCCCCAGAAAGCACCCAAAGAATTAAGGCACAAAGGAACCTCTTCCCCTGACTCCCCAATGAAATACTTACTTGTTATTGCAAATGTAACTAGATATGTAGTTCCATAATGGCAGGCACAGGGTTGTGTTGTTAACACTTGTGCTGTTTATGGAGATAAATCCTCTCCTTTCCAGCGTTTTAAAAAAAGCTAATAAAGCTGCTCTTTTGATAGCAGATTGTTATAATTTAATGTAACAACACTTTGGAAAGCCTGAGCTGCAGAGTAGTTATTTGTGTGGGTTGAAAAATAAAAGCCATTAAGAAAAACATATTTTAATCTGCTCAATTAACTAGTACAGATAGGCTTGCTTAAATTCAAGAATTTAATGTGTTTATTATGTATAAACAATCCAGCCTCTTTTTTCCTTTTTCATGCTGAGTCATTACAAATGAAATATATCTTCAGGGCTTCAGCCAATAGTCCATCTAGTTTTAGAACTTTCATGGCTGGAAACTTTCTTCATTTGTGCTGTGCAGGGTAGCTTAAAAAAAACCTCATGAATTGCATTTATGACTTTGTGGAATATTTTGGCTGAGTCTCTGCTCAGTCATAAAAACTTAGAGTGTAAGTAGTCTCCAGGCAATTCATATTTTACCATGAAGTGTGCATCCAAATTCATTAGGCCGAATATGGTTTGTTTTCTGAATGCCATCTCTGTCCAACCTGTGAGAGCAATAACTTGAAGCCAGTAACTCTTATTCCAAATCTGTCATTTTCTTTGACAGCTGGACATGATGTAATTGTCTGGACTTAAGGGGAAATCTCTGAAGAACTGTGTGGCGGGGGCACAAAATGATACTTGAAGAGAAGAGAGATCGTCCATTCTTCTATTGGTAGACGTTTCTTGGGAGAGAACAGCAGTTCCAAAGACATTTCCATTTGCGTTAAACCTCAAAGCTGAATCAACAGCAGTTAGTACAAGACTTAATGTAGATTTTTTTCAGTCGTCTATACATTTCTATAGTACATCTTTTTTTCCCTAAAAATAAGTTATTTCACACCAAATGTTGTTATGATATTTCAGCTTCTAGCTAAACACCACAGAATTTTAATGAGGACCAGTGTTAGTATCTTACATTACTGACACCAGTGGTGTTTGGAAAAAATGAAGATCACAAGGTAATGTAAAGGAGCCTTCCCGTCGAGTAAATCAGTAGCATCTTAGTTATAAAGAAAGAAAGACACTGCTTATCATGGTCTCTGTCAAATAAGGAAAGGAAAAATAAATAGGTATTTTAATAATAATAAGTAGGACAAAAAGGCTAAAAAGAATAATTCAAAAATTCCAGTCCACAGAGTCATAGTGTATTCACTCAAAATATAAAACTGAATCAACAGTACATTGCAAAATATTTCTGTCTCATGTTGATTTATCACAATACATCTAAATCAGTGATTATTCTCTTATTTTTCTTGTTTGGATCTTCTTTCCCAGCATGGGACAGTAATAGAGTCATTTAGATATTATCTTTCATTCTAATTTTGAGTCTCTGCCTATTTCAATGAGGACTATTATGGTTGGTCTGTTATGTTTCTTCTTGTTCTAATGCTGCATGTTCTTGGATGCTCAGGTCCTTCATAGACTTTAACTGGTGCATTTTTCTTCACTATCTCAGTGCTAACACAATGAATGAATCAGTTGTTCCCTTCTGGTGCATTGCAGCTAATTGCTAACAAGCAGTAGAGGAATCTTTAAAAGTTAAAGTTAAAATTACTGAGCACAGCTGATTATGTCCAAAAGACATACTGCTACCCACTGTGCTTGACACAAGCAACCAGAGTGAAGTGATTCGGTTAGGACACTTGAATTCTGCTTGGAACCTGTCACTTGATCATGATTTCCAGTAATAGACTTATATTACAAACACTTTGTCTGGAATTAGTTGGTTGGAGCCTTATTCATGGTTAAATCTAAGTCATCTTGTTATGTTAACATAAGCATACTGTGTGAAAGGGTGCTTAGACTAGGGTCATCTGTATAAGACCTGGGCTATGCTTAAAATGAGCTTTAGTTTGGAATGTCTGAATTTCTGATAGAGTAACTCCAGGTTCAGGTAACACAGGTGTCTTCTTTCCCTTCCTGGCCACACAGGAACATGTTGTCTGCTGTACTGTCTCTCATTGCCCCATGTTTGGGTCACATGCATGGAAGATGGCCACCCTGCAGAGTTTAGAATGACTTCTTTAAGCATCCTTTGGAGTTGGCTTTGTAAGGTCTGATTGACTGTTAGCCTAAATGTCCCCAGGAATGTATTTTTTATAATTGTAAATAAGAGATATCTGACTACAAATCCATTCTCTTGAGTGTCTTTTGATGTCATATTTTCATGTTATTCACTGGCTTGTTTTTAGCTTTCACATTAAACAAATTGGTTCATACAGTGTTTCACAGCGTGTTTTCCCCCGCCCCCACCCACTTTGGCATTCTTTGGAGCAACATCTGCTAAAATCAGTTCGTGTTAGACTGTTTCCACCTTTTTGGAAGAATTATACAATAAATATTCAGGTGACTTCTTAAGACTGGAAATTGCCTAATAACGGTGGTCTCAAACAGTTTTCATTGTAAACCAAGCTAGCTCTGAACATGAAAAGCCCTGTATAAATGTCAAGTGTGATTCTCCCATCTGTGTTTCACAAACATTAATCCCTGCAGCACTCCTGTGAGGTAGGTATCCCCATTTTATAGAGGTACTTAGGGATCGTGGCCAGGTCCACTGGGGGATTTAGAAGTCATTCTGTGAGACAGGATTAGAAACAAACCATGAGCATACATGAGTCAATATAGTGGTGTCCACAGCTTATCCTGCTGTTTGGATGGCACATTTATACTCAGATTTGCTAGATCAGAAGAAGGTGAGCAAGGATTTAAAGGGTTTAAGGAAGGCATTAAATGAAACAAAATGGACTCCTACAAAGTATCTGAAACTAATTTTTTCTAATCCTCTCATCATTACAACCATAACCATTTAAGGTGTTAAAAGACATACTGTATCATTGAGTCAATTAGCTTAGAAGGACATGTGACCAAGGATGGGGTAAGTCCATTACTCGGCGAGGGGAGAAAAATAATAAGAAATAATAACAACAAAAAATGTGGAAATGGCAGAAGTGCTAAATGACTTTTTTGTTTGTTTCCACCAAAAAGTTTAGTATTGACTGGACACCTAACATTAAATGCCAGTGAGAATGGGGTAAGATCAGAGGCTAACAAAGGAAAAGAAGAGTTTAAAAATTACTTGGTCTGCAAGTCATCAGGGCCTGATGCTTACATTATAGAATACAAGGAGATGACAGAAGAGATATCTGAGCCATTAGCATTTATCTTTGAAAAGTCATGGAAGACTGGAGAGATTCCACAGGACTGGAAAAGGGCAAATATAGTGCCAATCTAATAAAATAGGAATAAGAACAATTTGGGGAATTACAGACCTGTCATCTTAACTTCAGTACCCAGAAAAATAATGGATCTTCTAGGTAATCCTGTTGATCTGGGGATTGTAGCAGATCACAAGCTACATACGACTGAAGAGTATAACAGTGGTGTAAAAAGAGCAGGAGTAAGCAAGACACAAGAAGTCGTTCTTCTGCTCTACTTCACATTCATTAGGCTTTAACTGGAGAATTATGCCTAGTTCTGGGTGCCTCATTTTTGGAAAGATATGGACAAATTAGAAAAAGTGCAGAGAAGAACAGTAATTATCAATGGTCTAGAAAACATGACCATTGAGGAAAGACTGAAAGTTTTGGCTTGTTTAGTCTGGAAAAGAGAAAACAAAAGAGGGACATAACAGTTTTCAAGTATGTTGGAACCTCAGAGTTATTAACACCTCAGGATGGAAGTTTGTGACTCTGAAATGTTCATAATGCTGAACTAAATTTTATGGCTCTTTCAAAAATTTGCAACTGAACAGTGACTTGATATAACTGACATTTTGTTATACCGAAGAAAAATGCTGTGTTTGCCATCTAAATTTAAATGAAACAACCATATAAACAGTTTCCTTCCTCATCAGATCTTTATTTTTAAATGCCCCTTTGGTGTTTTGTGTAGTTTAACATACTGCTATACCTACTTCTAGTTTCAAATGAGGTTTGTGGTTGACGGGTCAGTTCATAACTCTGGGGTTTGCAACTTTGAAGTTCTACCATAGATAAAAGGTTATTATAAAGAGGAGAGAAAAATAGTTGTTACTGTTAACCTCTGAGCAGGGGTTGGCAACCGAAAGAGCAAGAAGAGCCATTTATTCCAATTTGCTAAAAAACTCAATAATTCAAGAGCCGCAATGCATGCGAATATGAGAAGGTGCTTAATAAATAACATCAAACCTTCACTCTCTTTGGAGGACTCCAGGGGGAATTATTCAGTTGTTCAGGATCATGCATCGTTTGCTATTGAGATATGAGTTGTTCATTTTGGGGCTTTTAGATATTCACTCTTTACTGAAAATAATCAGGAGGGTTTTTTTTTTTTTGTTTGTTTTTGTTTTTTTACTTTGCAATTACAGTATTGAGAGGTTAGGACAAGAAGCAATGGACTTAAATTGCAGCAAGGGAGATTTAGGTTGGACACTAGGAAAAATTTCCTTACTATCAGGTTAATTAAGCACTGGAATAAATTGCCTAGGAATAAACTGTAGAATCTCCATAACTGGAGATTGTTAAGACTAGGTTAGACAAATATCAGTCAGGGTTGGTCTAGATAATTCTTAATTCCTCATAAAATACAACATAGAATTACAGGACTGGAAAGGACCTCCAGAGTCTTCTAGTTCAGTCCCCTGTACTCAGGCAGGACTATCAGCAAACTGATTTTATGCTTTGTCTTAGCCAAAGGATGAAGGTCTGTGGTTCTTGTTAAACTATGGGGGCTGTCTTGTTTAGTCTAAGTTTCCATCACGAAAAATACATAGAAGAAATGGATGGACATTGGAATGATATATTCTATCAGTTGTAGTGGGGACATACTCCATGTGAAGACTCTCCCTCCTCTAGATCCCATCCCAAATTCTTTGAAAAGCAAACTGCCAAGAAGGTTTCTCACCATTGAAATACCGTCCTTAGAAAAGTGACCACAAGCAACTGCGGCATAGGCTGCTGCAGAAGAACGTGGTTGGCTTTACAGATTGTGTGGAATATGTACAGAGCATTTCAGAGAACTGTGTAGTAGACAAAGTGGTCCCATGGGTGAACTACATTAAGAATGCTTGCCAGCACTGAGAAAAGCATGTTGAGGTTATAGGCATCTTGAGCAGTTCTTGGTTTTAGTTATCCAACCTGAAAACTTCAGAAGGTTAGGTTACCTTATGCTAAAGAAAACAGCCTGGGCTTTTCAATCTTTCATGCAGCTATAAGAACAAAAGAAGGCAACTATGTTAAAGAGATATGACGCAAAATAGGAATCAAAACTGTAGAGGGCAGAAAACACAGCCTTTTCTGAAAGACAAAAAAGCCTAACAAGCTACGGTTATCAAAACATGAAATTCTGGAAGTTAAACTTAGCTTTTGAGCATGTTCTGGTTTGGTTCTACATGTTCGAGTGGTTATATTTTTCTGTGCAGCCTATCCTGATGAGTAGTTTTGTTCTTGTTACTGTTTTGAAATAATATTTATGAAAATAAAAGGCAGTGGAAAATTTCATCATTCAGATGGTTTTCTCAGGCCACCTGAAATTTTAGTCATATTTCAGCACGGAAGTACATTGCATGAATAAATCCTCCACCAGTCAAACCTTTTTCTTGTTCATATTCTTGGTTATATCTGTTCAACTGATCCATTAAAGTAAGTTTTATTGGTTTTTACCCCCATTAGTCCTGTAGTGTCAACACAGCTAAAAGGAGCATACAGTTCTATTGATGCACAAAATGAAGTAGAATCCAGTTCAGTCTCATATACTAACCACATGCTGATATACCTTGATGACATCATGGTTGCCAAGGTACTGCTTAGAGCTTCATTTGGATTGGAGAGCCTTTATTATTTGATTATGCACAGGAAAAAGGGAATCCAGCTTGACTCTGAGCTCACAAGGAGATTGGAGCAGCTGGTTTTAGAACCCACAGGAGACAGGTGATTCTCGATTTTGTGCTAAGTAGAGCACAGGATCTGGTCCCAGAAATAACTATAACTGGACCACTTGGAAGTAGTGACCATAATGAAATAAATTTAACATCCAAGCGCTGGGAAAAACACCACGGCATCCCAACACTGTGGCATTTAATTTCAGAAAGGGGAACTACATAAAAATTATGAGTCTCGTTAAACAGAAATTAAAAGACACAGTGCCAAAAGTAAAATTCCTGCAAGCTGCATGGAAACTTTCAGAGACACCCTAACAGAGGTCTAATTTAAATGCAACCTCCAAATGAAAAAACACAGCAAGAGGACCAAAAAACTGCCACCGTGGTTTAACAACAAGGTAACAAGTGGCAAGGGATAAAAAGGCATCGTTTAATAAGTGAAAGTTTAATCCTAGTGAGGACAACAGGAAGGAGTATAAACACTGTAAAATTAAAGGTAAAAATGTAATAAGGAGTTTGAAGAACAGGCAGCCAAAAACTGAAAAAGCAATAGCAAAATCCTTTTTAAATACATCAGAAGCAGGAAGCCTGCTAAACAACCAGTGGGGCCACTGAACGATCAAGGTCCAAAAGGAGCACTCGAAGACCAGAAGGCCATTGCGGAGACACACTAAATTAGTTCTTTGCTTCTGTCTTCATGGCTGAGGATGTTAGGGAGATTCCGAAGCTGAGCCATTCTTTTTTAGATGACAAATCAGGAACTGCCCCAGATTGAGGTGTCATTAGAGGAACTATTGGAACACATGGATAAACTTAACAGTAACACATCACTGGGACCAGCTGGCATTCACCTAACAGTTATGAAAGAAGTCAAATGTGAAATTTGCAGAACTATTAACTGTGGTATGTTACATATCCTTCAAATCATTTTCTGTACCTAATGACTGGAAGATATCTTATGTGATGCCAATCTTTAAAAAGGGCTCTAGAGGTGACCCTGGCAATTACAGATGGATGTCTACTATCAGTACCATTTTTCCTCACAGAGCACAGTCAACCTGTGGAACTCCTTGCCATAGAATGTTGTGAAGACAGGGTTCGGAAAAGAAATAGATAAATTCATGGAGGTTAGGTCCATTGATACCTATTAGCTAGGATGGGTAGGAATGGTGTCCCTAGCCTCTGTTGGAGGCTAGGAATTAATGGTGGGAGGGGATCATTCAGTTCCCTGTTCTGTTCACTCCCTCTTGGGCATCTGGCATTGGCCACTGTTGGAAGACAGGACACGAGGCTAGATGGACTTTTGGTCTGACCCAGTACAGCCATTCTTATGTTCCTGTTAACGTACTGAATCCATTTCAGATTTCTGCATCTAAAATTACTTGCAGTGTGCCAAGTCAAAGGGTTTCTCTTGTTTATCCTCCAACCCCCCCGCTTTCACTTTCTTCTTATTACCAGCTATTATTTCCATCAAATAACTGTAATTTCCCTTTCCTCCAAGAGGGAGTGGATGCTGCAGCTTTCAAGACGTCTCAAAGAAGAGGCAGAAATTTCTCCAGCGTAGAGCATAACAAGAAAACATTTTCTGTCAGGTGCTGCCTAAGACCAGGGATAAAGAGATCCCAAACCCTTGGGAAGGGTCCTGTGCTGAATTCTTCAAGCCCTAGCCAATAAATTTCTTTGCTTGAAGCATATGGATGAGAAATATCTCAAGGAATGTTTCTGTTGAAGTTGAGCGTTGGGCTGTGTGAGAGTCTGGAGACACAAGAACAATAAAAACATGTTGCCAAAGTGATCAATGTTAGCTTCTAAGAGGGTGAAATATATCCCCTGGTGCAGAGGACTAGCGTAAGGGCTGCTCTAAGCTTAATTGCAGTGGGCAAAGCAGACGGGCTGGGACAATGGACCATCCGCTGCAGACAAAATATTGGTCTTTCAACTGTCCTGTTTGGATAACATGGAAGGCTATGAGAGAGCTGAGTTAGGGAAAGGCCAAATGATTCCTATATCAGAGAGGTAGCTGTAGTAGTCTGTGTCTTCAAAAACAACAAGAAATCCTTTGGCACCTTATAGACTAACAGATATTTTGGAGCATCAGCTTTCATGGGCAAAGACCCACTTTGTCAGATGCATGGGGGGGCGGGGCGCATTCAGAGGAGGATTTAAAGAAGCGGATCTCAGTAAAGGGGAGAGCCAGAGCTGACAAGATCTATTCAGGCAGGGTGGAAATGGCCCGTTATCGGTAGTTAATGTGGAGTAGTGAACATGATTCACGTAGGAGCCCCAACATCCCATGCGATGGTCTAAATCTATATGGATTTCATCATCTTCTGCACTTCCCAACACACAGGCTAGCATGGTGGTGTGGAAGCAGTTTCACCATTAGCAGATGAAAGATTGCATAGCCCAGGTAAGGTAAAAGACTGCCTGACAAAGACCCTGTTTTTAATGCTCGTCGTTGTCCTCAGTAGCAGTCTGCTGAATACAGACATCACGAGCTCTCCCTAATTTGCTGTGGTCTCTCTGAAGTTCCTTATAGTCACCCCTCATATTCATGAACCTGACCAGCTTTATATCATTTGCATATTTTACCACCTCAGTCTGTGCCTTCTGATCTGGAGCTTTAATAAATATACAGTATTAAACAACATGAGACCTAGTGTGGAGCCGTGAAGTGCTTGCTGTTAATCCTTTGCTTTGATGAAAATTAACCTTTCAAACCTACTCTTTGCTTTGTGTCCCCTACTCAGATTTTGAGCTCAGACAATACTTTGCCTCTTACCTCATAATTATTTAGCTTCTTCCATAGCTTCTTGTACAGAACTTCATTGAAGATCTTTTAAAAATCTGTGTAAACTATAACAATAATTCCTTTGGCACCTTATAGACTAACATATTTTGGAGCATAAGCTTTCATGGGCAAAGACACAAGTTTAGGCTTTAAAATACCTGTTAGTCTATAATGTGCCAAAGGACTTAGTCTGTTTCTTCAAAAACAACTCAGCTACCCCTCTGATACTTGTATAAATTATGTCAATTGATTCTCCCGTAGCCACTTCTTCACTGATATGTGAAAAGAATTCTAAGAGATCAGTGAGTCACGATTGTCCTTTGCAGACCCACTCCTGTCATGATCTTTCTTGGTATTTTGTTCTCTTTTTAATTATTTATTCCACCAGTTTGCTAGGTATAGATGTAAAACTTCCTGGTCTGTAATTCCCTGGATTACCCAGAACGATTTTAGAATATAGGTAGAACAATATTTGCTACTCTCCAATCCCCTGGAACAGTTTTTAAACGGCATAGAGCCAGAATTGTCTGATATGGCTAGTTTTGCTTGGTTGTGTATGTAAAGTTGAGTATATATAACCTTAACTTTGGATAAACTATCCAATCATGCCCTAAAAGTGAAGGCACTCCTTCATTTCTTATCCCTTCATGGATGGATGAGCTGCAGTTTATAAGTAGTGCAGGGAATCGGTACAGAAATTTATCAAGGGTAACGACAACCAGCAGAGAAATTCTATCAGCCGCAGAAGACAGGGAGTAAAAGAGGCAGGAGACTTCAGAGAAGAAAACATTTTAAGTGATGTGGTAATTTGCATACGATTGATGCACTTGACTCTGTGCAGGCAATGCTGTCTGTAAATCAGGGCTGTTTTTCAATGGGATGCAGCTGTAGTAAATAAAAAATATGTACTTAGGAAAGAGAAAAATCTCTCAGTGTGTGTGTTTAAGGTCTGAAGGATTTGATGAAATGGCTCCTGCTAAGCTTCTACTCTAAGCTTCTGATGTTTGACAGTAAACGAACAAAACTCATTGAGCTCTGCACTTGCAAGGATTGTGTGCACCAGTGATCTGCCTTTTCAAATATTACTTTGAGTGTGTTATAACGAGAAGAGAAGAGAAAGGAAGGTCTTGCACACACAATCTATAGTCAGGCCTTCATGGAGGAGTGGAAGGAGGCCATGTTGCATTCAGTTCCATGCCTGCTTCACCAGAGCCGTAGCATAGAGACACCCAGTGTGGCAGTCCTAAGCAATAAGGGTATATTTAAGCAGCTTCAGCGCTGCAGATCCAGAGAACCACAGTGTCTGTGTGTGTCCGGCAGCTGCAGTAAAGATTTCCCACTGTATTGCTGACATCCGAGTCTTTTCCCTACTGTAACCCCAGAGGCACTGAGACCACCGACAAAGGAGAGTTAAATCTCTGTTCTGCAGCCTGAACGGAGGTCCAGCTGGCTTTTAGCTCATGCTGAAGCGCACATAGCTGTGGCCCAGTGGTGGGGAAGCTTTTTTGAGTTGGAGGCCTCTGGCCAATAGACAAATCAGTTGAGGGCCACACAAATGGGAAGTAAGAAACCCCAATACGAAAACAAAAAACCTCACTGATGTTATCCACAACTGTATGGAGGCCAGGGCTAGGGGTCCAGGCAGGAAGAGGGTACAGGAGCATGCTGAGGGTCGGGGAGCTGGCAGGAGGGGTCTGGAAGAGAGAGGTAGGAGGTCTGGGCAGGAGGAAAAGAGGACCACAGATGTTGCTGGACCATAGAGCCCCAGCAGCCGGACGTGGAGGTCAGCAGCCTCAGCCTGGGCCGGGCAGCCACAACTGGGAATGTGAAGCAGGCGGGGGTTGGAGGGGGGAAGCTTGGCAGCAGCTGGTGAAACCGGGAATGAGAAGCTACGGGTGGGGGAGAGCAGCAAATAGGAAGCCAGTGAGGAGACAACAGGTCGTGGTGGCCAGGGAGTCACAGGCAGTGTCGGGGAAGTGGCTGGGGCTGGCGGCCAGGAGGGGAGGCTGGAGGACATTGACCTGCCTTGGACCAGCAAAATCCCTCATCCAGGAGTGCTCAGGTACCAAGAGTGCTGGCCCAGGATGGTACAACCTGTATTACAGAGGCAGCAGGAAAACTTGTGAGTAAAAGGGAAACAGAAAATACCAACGAGTTCTGGAAACTGCACGACAAATAATTCTACTTAATCATTTCTAAGAGCAAGGAAAGAAGATAAATGATTCAGGAGTTTACACCTACTACCTCACCCCTTATAATATTGGGCAACTGAGTTTGAAATATTGACAACCTCCAGAAAGACAGGGCTGGCCTGACACGCTGTCCATTCACCTACTGTTCTTGGGGGGACACTCGCAAAGGTGAAAACGATTCATGTGGATGGTTATAGAGATCCTTTCAGAAAGTGACAAAGTCAATACAGGGAGGGCTTAACCCAGCTAGGCCAAGTTACCTGAATGGTTTATAGCCGCAGTGTCCAACAGGCGGGCGAACGGGAAAACACGGTGCAGTGAAATGGAGTGCCTTCTGCCAGATCCATACGCATGTCCCACCACTTGGTGGGAAAAGTGCGTGGGAGCAGCAGCCATATGGCTCGAGGTGCGGCTCACATGCACAGCGGCAATTCCAGGTGCGACTCTGGTGAATTATCTCTGGGAGAAGGGATGCCTGGCTCTGGGGCTGGTGGTGCCGGGCTGGGGGGTGGCAATTGTGAAATTTCTTTTGGACGGCACTGGATTATAGCTTGTCCAGGATTGATTTTTCTGCAGGTGAGAGTGATGAAGGCTTGGGAATTAATGCAGAATACCTCTTGCCCAGGAGACTGTGTTTAATCCCTGGTAAACTAGCCAGGCACACTAACAAAGAGTTTGTGCACATCAATAGGTTGCAAACAGACCATGCATGGCAGGCTACAGTGGGTAGATTTGCACTGTAACTTGCCTGTAGACAAGACTTCAGATATGCGATTGGCAGTTAGAAAGGTCGGGATGACAAACACGAAGATGATAAAAGTGGTGAGGAATCACTGTTCTTGACAACAGGCCTGTATAGATGGAAACATCACAAAAGCGGTAGACGATCATTTACCATTGAGCTGGTTCAAATTAAGAGAGACCAAACCATTGCATATGTATTACAGAAGAGGACTGTACTGGAAAGCACAAGGTCAACTTCAGATTCTCACAGCTACATCTCTGTGACTATTCAGATTCTAGAGAGCTGTGGCTCTCTCAAGGGAAAGTTATTTTAAAGCACCTTGTTCTCTGAAAAAGAACCATGGAGCTGAGCCTTGCAGCAGCACAAGGAGAATTTTAAAGCAAGTGCTGTCTGTCTGGACAAGCATGTTTCTTGTGTATTTCCAGGGGAGATTTTAAGTGGCAGTTTGCCACTGTGAATGTCGATGCTGAGGCTTCTTTCATTCGGGATTTGCTGTGTTAACGGAACAGACCAATGGTCAATCTAGGCTGGTCTCCTGCTTCTGAAAGTGGGCAAACTTTGCAGGTCTGACACCAGCCCAGACTGAAAGTGACCTACATTTGTCACTTAAAGTAGGAGGAAAGGATCACTGGGCTGAATAACCCTCTTCATCAGGACTCTGTTGTTGATCACAGAATTTCCATGTGCAGGGTTACTTGTTTCTCAAAAGGATTGTTTTACTCTTGAGAGCCAGGAACGCGCCTGAACAAAAAATGGCCTGGGAATATTCATTCCCCCTTTTAAACTTTTTTTAACTAGCCTTTGCCCATTTCTGGTTGTTCCCATCCACTGGCATTTCAGTGACCGTGTACCATGAGTCGGTGAGTCAGGTGTTAATGATCCCCTTCTGTAATCATCATCACCCATCACTAATTTTCCCCTGCATTTGCAGGTTCAGCCCAGAGGCCCTAGACTGCATGGAATACAGCAGCTGAGCTTAACCTGTCTGTTGGGATGGCACCAAATTGGAGTGACCACACTGAATGAATGATGCGAATGTGACTTGACATAACTTAAACACAGCCGAATAGCAGAGGAGTCCCAGAACGGGAACTCTCTAAGCAGAAGTGAACTGAAGTAAACAATGAGTCAAACCAACAAGCACTGTGGACTGGACTGTGTGTACAATCAATACTGGGCTTACTGGTCAGTAAACATGGGCCCCTAGAAAAGTAAATATATGAGGAAAGTTCCAGAGTGGAGCCTGCCCTGACCAGTCACCATAACCTAGTGGCAAGGATGTTACCCAAAACCAGAGTGAATGGTTGATAAGGGAGTAACAATGGGGTGATTTGGGGTACTACCCTTCTGACCCCATTCCAAAAACACTAATTAGGTTAAAAATTAGTAACTACACTCCCGCTGGGCAGGGCTTTAAGACATGCGATGCCTTTGGGGAAAAAATGGTGTAAACTTTAAGCAAAGTAAATTACTGGCAGCGGGAATGTCTTAATTTGAAGAAGCCATTGGTGCTCTGCTGTGTGCATTGTGGCACTATGAACCAGAAGCCTTTTGAGGCAGCCAAGGCCTTACTTTGGGGGAACAGACCAGATCAGAGGGGACCAGACGAGGTGAAGAGGAGTCTTCTATAGACTGGTAATGACCTTCCCTGTTTGCCAGGCAGGCTGCACGTGGGGCCACCGCAGGAACTGGGTGTTTGTGAAAGAGAGGATTGTGTAAGAGACTGCGTATTGTCTCATGTATTGCTGTGGCTAACGTAGAAGCTGTGTGCTCGATGGAACCCATTTACTGCTGGTTTAATTCCTTCTCAATAAACTGGTCTGGCAAAGTTGGGTTAAAGTCTCAGGTTTTACCTTTTTCACTGACAGGAAACAGTAACCTGCTCTGCTGGGAGCCCATAGAGACCCAGAAGGGATGAGTATGGGGGCAGGGAGGGTCGGAATAGACCCCAACCCCCTGACTGTCCAACACCGCCATGCCTAGAGATGGCGCTTCTGGGTTAAGTTTGAAACACATGAGTAGGATAATAAAACTAGCAGTCCGGAAGCACCTTAAAGACTGACCGTTTATGATTGGGTAACGAGCTTTCGTGGGCAAGACCCACTTCATCGTAGCAAACCCAGCCAGCTGCTGTACAAGCTACACCTTCTGCTGTGGTTGTCTCTCCATCCAGCAGCTTTCAGTGTGCCCTGTGCACAGAAGCGCACACACGAAGCATAAGGAACTGCGAGAGGGAGGCAGCGAGTTAGACAATACTAATCAGTGATTGATGGAGGATATTAATCACAGAATGGCAACTGGCAAGGAGAAAAGCAAATGAGTGAGCGCATAACATATACTCGGAGGGGTGGAGAATAATGCCTAGCTTTTAGAGTGTTCTTCACCAGCCGTTCTCAAAGTTCTTTAGAAGGACAGCAGGAACATTATCCCCATTTTGCAGATGGGCACACTGAGGCACGTGGCAAAGCCATGACTCATCCAAGGTCCCACAGCAGGTCAATGGTATAGCCAAGAATAGAACCAACTTCTCCTGCACCCAACAGGGAGTATAGGACTGGATTGCTCCTGCATTATCAAGCCAATACAGTCAAACACTGAGGACCATATTATCGAACAACAGACATGCCCTTGGGTTGAAATGGTTTTTTCAGCTTGGCAGAGTGCTCGCTGTCTTCAGCATCAGGGAATTGATGAGTTTTAGGTGCTATTTCTATTATTGCACAGTATTTTTCTGCTATTACCCTTGATACCTGTCCGTATTTGAAGTATAATCGTTGTGCCTGTGTTCTCCACACACTTTGTATATAGTAAAACCTCACTGCTCTATATGTCCAGCACTGTCTGTCTCTTTACATCTCAGCAAAGATTACCCAGCTTGGACTGTTGTGTTGTAGCAAGGGCATGTTACTCAGGATTCCTAACCCTCAAGGATATGGATTTTCTGAGGCTGCAATCTTTTCACAAGTTTACAGAAAAATTGTCTAACTAAGCAAAATGCTCCTGATGATACTCCCTGGATTTATTGTGTATTTACTTGCTAAGGGCACGACTGGTACTTGTCTTAACCTTTCTATAAGAGCATAATAACAGCTATACTGGGTCCATCTAACCAGGTGCTGCAGAGGGAATAAACAAAACAGGTGAACATCAAGTGATTCATCCCGTCTTCCACTTCCAGCTTCTGCAATGGAGGGCAGTGAAGTGGCACATTTGTCCCTTCCCCCTCATCTGTGCAGCCTGTCTCGATTGCTGCTCTAGATACAAGGGGGACAACAGCTTTGGTGGGTCACTGTTTGTCCCCACAAGTAGGTGAGAAGAAGATTGGAAATGGCAGGAGCTGTGCTTTTCCTTCATACCCTCCACCCCTCCTGGTCCCTCTCTCACGCTGGCCAGCTAAGCCATTCCAAAAGGACAGCAGGCAGCTTCAAAAGACAACTGGACTTTACTTCCCATCAAGACCACAGGGGAAATGGGGTTGCAGCTGTGGTCCTCTGAGGCCTGTTCTTTGAGCTGGACCAGCAGCATGCTGCCTCTGACACTGGTTTAAACATTGACTTCAGCTAGCCACAATTCTCAGCACTCAGAGGTGAGGGAAAGGTGTCCCCATCTATGGCAGGGCGTATCAACCCCGCAGTGAGTCAGAGCAGGCTAATCTGGCTCACCTGGCCAAGGAAGCTCCACCTCCAGGCCTGCTATAAAGGCCCATGGAAATAGTCAGTCTGGGCTGGCCACTGCTGGGGAATGAGGGGCCTGTGGACCTCCAGCTGGGGAGCTGCTTGCAGAACAGACCATGGAGACCAGTTCACCGTAGGGTTGCCAGACATCCAGCAACATAGGGGATGGTCCCAAATTTCCATGACAAGTCCCATGTCCTGCTTTTATGCAAACATATCCTGCTGGACATTTTTGTGTAGATGGAGGACACGGGACTTATGGAAATTCCCCCATGCTGGGGTTCCTCTGGCTGGGCTGTCGGAGGGGCTCAGCGCACCAGCCAGTTGCCAGCTACATGGCTGCTAAGGTTCCCCGCTCCCAGCTGGGGCTGCAGGCAGGGCTCCATGTCCTGCATATGGTGTCTGAAAATCTGGCAACCCCGTTTGCCAGAGATGACTGGACGAACCTCCCAAGCCAGAGAGGGACGCTGCAGAGGACCACCGTGAAGGTAGGGTGGAAGCAGCCCAGGGAGGGGATCACACCCCGGTAACTTGGTGTGTTTTGGTGGGAGTCCCCTCCAAGTCAGTGGTGGGCCACCCCACCACTGGCAGAGCCCTGGGCTGCCTGCCCTCCCTCGTCCCAAGCCCTGACCCATGGTGTCTGCCCTGCGAGAGGGGCCTTGCTGTATTGTCTCTGGTGGCTAGGCTGTACTGCCCTACAGCGAGGGCTTTGTATTAACTGTGCCTCGTGTGTGTTCACACTTGCATTTTGACACCCATTCTCCTCCTTTTGTAGCCCACCGTAAAACGTTGTTGATGCCTAGGAAATTAGTTTTAAAGCTTTGAAACGGATCCATTTCGCCTGTTCCCTCTGTTCTCCTGCTGCTGTAATTTGGATAAGAAGCCGTGAGTGGTTTCCTTGTTGCTATAGGCTAAGGATACTGCTTTGTTCACTGGCTGCCTGAGAGTTCTGGAGCTCCTTATTGGCCGGCTGTTAACACCTGGAGAGGAAATGCATTATTTATAGGCATTAATAGAACTTGGAGATATAGTCACACTTATCTCCAGCTCAGCAGGCCTCAGGGCCCAGAATTTGCTTTGGGTACTTTGCCTCTTATGGCAAAAGGCACTTAGGTTAGATAATATTTTTTATGCAGTTTTAGAAGAGAGCTTATTTGTTATTCGAAATAACCGCAGCGTTGGTAATTGGTGTTTGAACAACTCAAATGTTTAGTGGTGAGTGTCTCCAGCTGTAACGTGCATGGCGAGGGTGAATTTCACAGCAAGGCGCTCCTGTGGAAGGGGTCTGGAAGTGGTCTCTCTTTCTCTCTGCCTCGCTTGCTTGATTTCCCTTATGCTGCCTTTATTTTGTTTTGCAGGCATTGCTGTTGTGCCCCTTGGCCCCAGACCACCAAAAGTAATGTGGGTCATTTGCAGAGTGCGGTGATCCATGCAGCTGTTTGAACGTGGCAAGGCTAGCTGGCAGCGGGTGGTCGTTAAGGGTTGTTAGCTCCATTTTTTATGCATGGGGAAACTCCAGACAGAGACTGTTTTACTTGCGTGGGAACACAGCGCACACTACACTGGCTGATATTCTCAAAGGTACCACTTGCTTCTGTAACAGGTAAGGTATGTCTTCACCACCTGGAAGAGCAACCTGCTGGGGATGCACAAAATCAAATTAATAGGGCTCAGAAGACACTTTACAAAACTATGTATTTAGGCTCCTGAATTAGTCACATCCAGATTTGCAAAGGTATTCAAGAGCTACCACGCTCAGCATGGCAGTGCCTAAGAGCCTGACTTGTCCAAGAGCAGGTTCCAGTCTAGCTAGGGAAGTGTGGGATTCAGGACACAGCCTTCTATGTGCTGTTTTGACCCTAATGAGCGTGCTGGCTGCCTTTCCAGAGACACACTCTGTGCCCACTTGTTGGGGGACACTCAAGACTAGAATTGCTCATGACAACACAGCACCTGCACTGAAGTCAGTGTAACACATCATTCACAGGTGACATTTCCATGCCATTGAGCGACAGGTTGTCCCCATATCTTCTCTGGAAATACCATCACTGGACCTAACCAGGTTACTCACAGAATCACAGGCACTTTCTCATGCTCCTCTACTAACATCATATATGCCGTCATGTGCCAACAATGCCCAGATGCTTCGTATATTGGACAGACTTCTAACTCCCTTAGACAAAGAGTCAATGGGCACAAAACAGACATCAAAACACTCCAGATCCACAAACCAGTTAGTCAACATTTTAATGGAATGGGGCATTCTGTCAACGACCTAAAGGTATGTGTGTTACAGAAAAGGAATTATCACTCCGTTTTGGAAAGAGAAACATCTGAGCTGGCTTTTATATTCAAATTCGGCACATTAACGCATGGTTTAAATCGAGATGGGAACTTTCTGAGTCACTATAGGGGCTCGTCTGCATACTTGTCTCAATCTAATTCTTAACATTCCCTCCCACCCCTCCACGCTCTGATTTGCTCACCTTGATTATCTTTTTCTGATTTGTCCTCCTTGCTTACTGTTTTTGGTTCTCTGTGCCTTAAATATTGAGTCTGTTCTGGTCTGGCTATGGTCTGAAGAAGTGGGTCTGTCCCACGAAAGCTCACCTAATAAACTATTTTGCTAGTCTTTAAAGTGCTACTTGACTGCTTTTTGTTTTGATAGGTTATTCCAAAGTAAGCACTACTGTGTACTACTCTCATCCAAAGGATGAGGTGATGGTTGAGCAGGGGAGAGACTTTATCAGTGGAGAGAGACCAGTGTGGGAGACCAGTGGGTTCCGAGGCAAGGGCTGAGCGGATGAAGGTGGGTGCAGAGAAATGGGAGGCTGCTCCAACCATGGAGTGCGCCGAGGTTGGAAGAGTGAGGTGTGAGTTCACTATTTGTGCCCTTCCATTGGCAATCTCACATTACAAAGCAGGTGTATTACAGTAGTAGTAGCCGTAAGCCTCTTCCACTCCTATATCTTGGAGCATAAGCCATTGAGGACCATTCACCAGCGTCCCCTGTCCTGAGTGATCTTTTCCAGTCCTGAACAGGTGTATCCTGTCTTTTTAGTGCCTGCATTCAAGTCTCTATGCCAGGTGTTTCTTTGGTGTCTTCTTTTCCTTTTCCATTGTGGGTTCCCACTGAAGGCTTGGCTTGTGATATGCGTAGCTGGTTTTCTGAGGGTCTGTCCCATCCAGCACCATCTTCTCTTCTCTGCACTTTACAGAGCAGGATTATTCTGGTGCATTGGAAAGCACGTCTGAACCACCCACCAGCTGAGGCCCTGGGGGTGGTCTAATACTGCTGCAGAAGCGTTTGGGGCCCTGCATGAAGGTGGAGAGAAAGGATAGGGAAGTCACGAACCCAGCGTGTACCGCGAACTCTGAAGAAACCTGGCAACCTCACCATTTTCCCCAGCAGGGGTATGATCTAGGCCTAGGCTACAACTTTGCTGTAGTGTGGAGGGAGTGGTAGCTTCATCTCTGTGGCTTGCAGAGCCCTTCTGAATCTCCCACAAGCACAACGTGTTCCTGGAGAGCGGAGGTCCTCCTCAATACCAGAAACAAATAAATATCCCGTGGCCTTTCTTATGTAGTGTGAAAGCTGTTAGAAAGCAGGAGAGAATGGGTGGTCTAGTTCAGGGCTGTGTGAAGCTGGGCTGGACCCCCCCAAGGGAGTGTGAAATTTCATAAGGGAGGGTGCAGTACAATTGGCTGCTGGGTCTCAGGCTTGTCCATTTTATTGAAAATCTTGAAATCTATTACTGTTTCTAGGTCTGCAGAAATGCAGCACTTTGAAGACTAACAAAATGATTTATTCGGTGATGAGCTTTCGTGGGACAGACCCACGTGATGAGCTTTCTGTCCCATCACCGAATAAATCATTTTGCTAGTCTTTGAAGTGCTACGTTTCTGCTGCTTTTGTTTTGTTGGGGTGCAGACTAACACAGCTGCCTCTCTGTTTCTGTGTCTGTGTATTCACATTTCCATACTGATTAATACAGTTTTTACCTTTTTCTGACTTATTTTCTTGCACATGCCAAAAGGGCTTTTTTTTTTTTTTTTAAAATATGAAAGTAACTGCATTTTTTCTTTTGGTTTGGAGTCCATTAGCTGAGTTGTCTGGGAAGAGCTGCTAATTGCAGGGACAAAAAGTGGGACCTGAGATAAAAAATTTGGTCACCCCTCATCTCATGACTAAGCCACCCAATGGGAACTTGGGAGACCTAGATCCAATTTTGGGCTCTGCAACAAACTCTGTATGGTTTCGGTCAAGCCACTTAATCAACTGCATCTCAGCCTCCGCATCCATACAATGGGAACAATAGTACTTCCCTGCCACCACAGTACAGTGAGGTGCTCAGCTATGACAGTGATGAGCAGTGTTCCCTCTAATCTTTTGCACCTATGGGTGGAATAAATTTTGTTATGTGCACCTAAGAATGTGTGGATGTACACCACCAATAGAAACACTTGATACCCACTATGGGTTGCTGTAGGTGCTCTGCTAATCAGCTGGGTGGACCCTGAATCTCGCCTGTGTGCTGCCCAAGTGTTCAGCTTACAGGGAACGCTGGTGCTGAGGGTCGTGTAAGCACATAAACAGAAAGTTGGCTTCTCATCAGCGATGGGGCATGTATTTGCCCACGAGTGCTTTAAATGTTTTGCTCATGCTCCCTCTGCTTCATGGCAGCTGCTGCTTCCATCTGAACTTTGCTCCTCGCGTTGTCTTGGGGCAGGTAGCTTTGTGCTTTCTGCCAAGCAGTTCATCCAGTAAAGCTGCGATGTCTTAGTTCCAATAAGATCAAGCGCAGATGACCTTTCAATGCAGTGGTCTTTGCACTGATGCTATTAGCCGCACACGGAGATGAGCTGCAGCCACAATTAGATGAATGAGGAGGTTCATACTGATCTACAGCAGCAAAAAGGAAAAGTGACCCATCTAATATTGTCAGAAGCCAAAGCTAATGAAGTTTGCAGTCAGGCAAACCTGGGTGCCGTTTGTTCCCTTAGGTCAACGAAGCGATGAAGGGGGCAATGACTTAACTCTTGGTGTGGACGCAGCTGGGTCAACAGCAGAACGTTTCTGTGAGCCTAGCTACCGTCGTTCAGGAAGTTGGCATTCCTACACTCCCTGTTGTCTATGTCAGCAGTATTGGATTACAGTCCACAGCTGTGATGCCGTAGCTGAGTCATGACAGCAAGCACTATGTAGACCAGAGATGGTCAGCCACCGAGAGTGAGTGGGCTGCATGAGTGGCCCTCCTTCATCTCAGTGAATCACAGCTACCCACTGGAGTTCCACACGCCTCTCGCCCACACATGGGCACTGGATTCTGGCGCTTACCTGCTCCTCTCCCTTCCTCCCAGCACTTTCAGCGCTGCAAAATACCCAATGTGTGCGCTCCCAAGGGGGGGAACAAGGAAGTGCCCCAGTGCACAAGAGGCGGGTGCGGGAGGAGAGCAGCTGTGGGTCTGCTGGCTGCAGGTTGCCCGTCAGTGGACAGTGCCTTTAAATTGGGATTGAAGGGGAAGTAATACGTGATTCTACTCTGCAGATGCTGAGAGTATCCAGCAGATGTAACTGATCACAGTTTGACCCTGTATTTTCAAAAGGTACATATATACTGAGGTTAAAAATCCTCTACTCGCTGCCCCTGAATCACAAATTTAGTAGTAGTAGTAGTAGTAGCATCCTTCGTAGTTCTGTT
Source organism: Carettochelys insculpta (assembly GCF_033958435.1). Taxonomy (NCBI): domain Eukaryota; kingdom Metazoa; phylum Chordata; order Testudines; family Carettochelyidae; genus Carettochelys; species Carettochelys insculpta. Next base: position 71,505,343 of record NC_134144.1, read on the forward strand.
TGGCATCCTCATTTGCAGCGTTGGCTGTGACTGTGAAGACCCACACGAGAGTGACAGTCCTTGCTGCATTTGTTGAACCGGTATCTGTTACCTCCCATGTTGGTTCAACGCTGTTAGTGACGCTGGAGTACCTCTCCAGGCATGAGCTTGGGCAATTATTGGGACCCTGGGCTGCCCAGACGCCAGTGTTCCCCTCTCGGCTTTACTGATATAGTCCAAAGGAGAGGATAACCTCTACGTCTGGTACCAGCTCAGCTGCAGGAGTTGCCGGGTCAATGCCAGAAGTTGGCACAGAATTGCCTTAGGACTCCTCTCCGGATTTTCAAATTTAGAAGTGCTATAATCTTATCTCATTGACTCCAATCCAAGCCCAGCACTGATAGCGGCTGATCGTCCTAGTAGTACGTGAGGGCCACGGCCTGGCAGCACGGCAATAAACTTCAACATGGACGATGTGCAGTTGAAAAGTCAGCAAGTCTTGCTGTCGATACATGCTCAGTGTTGGAACCAGCCCTAGGAGAGGCAGACGCTGCAGCAGGATAAGTACTGGGTTTGCTAAGCCCATATGCTTGTATACAGCCCCTTTAATTTTCAAAGCACTTTGCATGCAGCTCATGGGTACTAATAACACCCTGCCCTTCTGTAGTGTCTTTCATCCAGCAATCTCACAGCACTTCACAGAGGTGGGCACATGTTATCTTCCCTTTTCAGAAGAGGAACCTGGAACACACAACAAACCAGCTGTGTCCTCAGGAATGGAACCCAGAACTCCTGAGTTTTTCAGGTTTCTCTCACTAACAACTGCACCCTGCTCAACAGCTCTCTGAGGTGGAAGATATTTCTACATAGGGAAGAGGGAAGGTGGGAGGTTAAATGAGACCACCAAAGCCCGAATGAGAACAAAGAAATTCCTGACTGCCTGTATCTGAGTCATTAAGTTGCCCGTGCCTGATGATTTTCAGATTCAAGCCACTTCTGGGTTGTTCTGTTATGCAAACTCTCAATGAAATGCCAGATGTATTGGTATGGATTTTCTCTCTTTGTTCCGGATGCTTTATGTTGCTGAGAAAACAAGAAGGTGAAGTCATTTCTTTTATTGGACCACCTTCTGGAGGTCAGAGAGACTGCCCTTATCCTGCTATTCATTTATTTAGCAATGCAGTCCAGTCAAGCCAAGTCATGGGGTTCATATCATCAGTGTTCTTTCAAGGAACAAAGACCTCCAGGAAGCTGAGTCCCTTCGGAGTCTTTAACACTGAGTGAAGGTTTGTGGCCCAGAGTAGACTGTCTCGCAAACACCAGCAAAATCCCATTGCAGCATGAATTCCATATCTGGTACAAAGCTAATTCAGAAGGCTCCATTGCCTTCAAGGTGAATCAAACTTGGGCTGATGCTGAGTGGATCCCAAACCAAGACAACCGCGTGTCGCTTTGTCTGCAGACCATGAAGCTTGTCACTTACAGTTTGCATTTACATTGCTGAGGCAGAGGAAGCAGCTAAAATCTGCCCCCAAAGTGTGGCGAATCAAATGGCCAGCCAAATTTCCGTACGACATTGGGGACATACCAGCTGAGTTCAGAGTGTTAGTTCTTTAGATGCTCAGCACGCGCCGCTGGCCTCTCAATGTGTTTAGTGAGGATCTTTTTGCTCCAAGTCTGTCAGCCTGTCACATGGCTCATTGCTAATGAGACACAAGCTAACCAGCTGTGAACTTCCCCAGCACAGGGGAGCACCCAGCTAGGTCAAAGCAGGACAGCTGATGGGGAGGTTGCCCCCAGGGTGGTGTTTCAAAGGAGCCTGGAGTTCTGTGCCCCTTTAAAGTGCCACAGCAGCACTGCTCTGTCACTCTGCACACGTGGTGGGGGGGTAGCACCACAGTCCGGGCTGTACTAAGGGCCGAATTCCCGTGCCCCTGCCCCTTCTGCCTTTGGTCCCACCCCGCCTTCCCTGGCCCACACCCCTTTTGCCTTTGGCCCCATCCCTCCCAGAGGCACGGAGCTGGGCCCCCCTCCCACCTTGCCCAAAGGCCCATGATAGCTGTGGCCCCGCTGGGTTAAAGTGACGAAGTCAGTTCCTACACTGGAAAAATTGGAAAGCATGCAGAGAAGCAGCACAGAAGTAAGTACCTTGGCATGAGAGATGCAAGACACTCAGTCTGTTTAGTTTAACAAAAACACAACAGGGAGGGATAGCTCAATAGTTTGAGCATTGGCCTGCTAAACTCAGGGTTGTAAATTCAGTCCTTCAGGGGGCCATTTAGGGATCCGGGGCAAATAGATTAAAAAAGGGGTGGTGCTTGATCCCCTCAAGAGGGCAGGTGACTGGACTCAATGACCTCCTGGGGTTCCTTCTAGTTCTATGAGATGTGACAGAGGGGATGTCTTGACTATGACAAATAATAGAGAAAACACCAGGCTGGAAGTTAAAGCCACACAAATTGAAATTAGAAAAAAAGCACTGACACTTAACGGTGGTAGAGTGATTAGCCATTGGAATAAACTACAAAGGGAATGGTGGAGTCTCCATCTTGAAGTCTGCAGATCAAGATTGGATGCTTTTCTGGTGCATATACTTATTGGACTCAATTCACGAACAACAGAATGAACGTCCATGGCCTCTGGTATAAAAGAGGTCATACTAGAATGATCTAATGATCCTTTCTGTCCTTAAGAGCTACGAATCTCCATGAACTTGGCTCCCAGCCCCTCCCCGGTCACAACACACATCCCCTGGAATAGGAGGCGGGGCAGAATGTTCTCATGCTTTGCTAGCTCTCAAGGAATGACTGACCCCTTAGGGACCCATTGGTATAACATGGAGAAGTTTGGGATTGAAGAGATTGTCTGGGATCAGCACAGATGCACCATAAGATTCAGCAAAGTGTAACTTGTTCCCTGATCGTATTTTGGTACAAGACAGGATCCTGGCTAATATTTTGCATATTTCTCTGTGTTTTACTATTAATAATAGTTACTGCCAGACAGTAGAAGAAAAGAAAGACAAAGGTATTGTTTGGGGAAGTGGGATTGTGCTTAAGTTTTTTGCAAAGCCCCATAAACTGATTTTATTTCTGTGCCTCCCTTCACCTCAGCAAACACAGTAAATAATAACCAAGAAGTGAAATCAGCTTCCTCACCATTCTCTTCCATTCAGGAAATTTTAATCTCTGATTGCACTCAGACGACTGAGAGCTGAATCCTCGCAAGACTGTGCTGACTCATGCTAGTGCCTGTGATCCTGATTCAAAAGGGACCAAATCTATTTCCTTTCAGATAGATGTGTGCATGAAAATCTTTGGATCTAACACATGGACCCTGTGAAATCTCTATCATTGGAGATAATTAAGAGAAAGTTAGATGAACAGCTATCAGGGATGATCTAGATGGTGCCTGGTCCCACTACGAAGGCAGGGGATTGGACTTGATGACCTCTTGAGGTCCCTTCCAGCTCTAATGTTCTATGTTTCTGTGACTTATCACTACAAAGGATCAAACTGGAAGCCAAATACAAACACGCCCAAACTCTAGAAAAGTTCAGGTTTCAATGCAGATTTTAACATTGCACTCATACTTACTTATCTCTATCAATTTCTATATTGATATAAAAAGATACTACATAGTACAATAAGGGACTAATTAGTATGCTAATAACCAAATTAGATAATATGAGCTTAGTTTTTGTTTCCATTTAGCTGGATTAACACTATTGCAATATCATTGACTTCTCTGGAGATCTCAGTTTACGCTGGTGTAAGCATGAGCAGAGCTGGGTGAGTCTTTTTTTGGTAAGTAGTAAGTTGCCCAGAAAATGCATTTGCCAAGTAAGAAAACAGTCCAATAATTTCAAAACAAAATGGTATTTTGTTGCTAAATTTAGCTAATTAAGAGAAGTGTGTGTAAGACACCTAAACATGAACCAAAATGAGAAAATATTGTTTCAGGTTGAATGAAACATTTCATTCAACACTGAACTATATTTTTTAAAATTTTTTTTGTTTCAGCACCTGAACCGAAAAATCCATTATTCTCTCTGCAGTCTGTATGTCTGGAGTCAGCCCTGGTATACAACCCTTCCACCTCTATGAAGCTGCGAAAGAGAAGAGACGACTGTATTATTCAGACATCCCCATGAATATACAAGATCAGAGGTGATTTTTCCCGCCCCCCAAAGGAAGAATATTCCATTTCTCCTGACGCCTAAAGGCGCAAAAGAGTCTTGTGACACTGAGAATTGAGAATGCAATTATCGGCTGTCTAATGTGCTAGTCTAATTAGTGCCTTGTTTCCCACGGTGACAGTAATGTGATGTGAATTGGGGTATCTTCTGGCTTAAGGGAAGGAGATGAAGAAGTAGCCTGGTTTCCACAGTGCACTAATAGTGCCTCTGTAGAGCACGGTTTCCCAAATTGGGGGGTGTGAAGAAATTCCAGGGGGGTGCGAGGTGACCGAGCCACCTCATCATTCCCCCCACCTGAAAGAAGAGCCGGCCTTTGCTTCTGGCTCTCAGCCCCTGCCATTTTATGTGAGCGACCTGGTGCAGCCACTATAAAAAGCGGGCAGCCGGCGAACACACCCACGGAGCTAGCTGCCTCCTACACAGATGAGTGAGTGAAGGTTGTGGGGAGGAAGGAGGCGAATGGAGTTAGATGGAGGGGCTGGGGGTGCCTGGCTTTGTGCAATGGAAGGGATCAGGTGGGCGGCTCGCAGGGCTTAGGCAGCTGGCCAGCTTGTGGGACTCGCAGTGCTTGGCAGCTGGCCCTGGTGTCGCGGGGTTCAGGCAGTTTGGGCTTGTGGCGGTCCCCGGCAGCATGGGGCTCAGGTGGCTCAGGCTGGCATGTGGGCAGCTGGCCACAGCAGTGTGGGGCTCGGGTGGCTTGGGCTGGCAGGCAGGTGGCTGGCTGCAGCAACGTGGGGTTCGGGTGGCTGGCCCCGGCAGTGTGGGCCCTGGCTGGGTGGCTCGGGCAGTTGGCCCGCAGCTGCGTCTGGAGGCTGGTAAGTGGGTATCTGGTCCCGGCAGCGTAGGGATCAGGCAGCTGGTGGGCGGGCAGGTGGCTGTTTCGGGCAGCTGGCAGGCGGGTGGCTGGATGGCCTCAGCAGTGTGGGGCTCAGGCTCGTGACTCTGGTGGTGCAAGTCTCAGGTGGGCAGGCGGCTGTCACGGTCAGCTCTGGCGGCTGGCACCAGACTTGTTCAAGGGGCCAAGAAAAACTATTTGTGCTTATTTTTCATTTTAAATAACATTTTATATCAAGTTTCTGTGTTTATTTTAAATTGTGAATTGAATTTTTTGTTAAAAGGGGGGTTGGATGATGTTAAAGAAGAGGCCGGGAGGGGTGTGTGTGTGTGTTTGTGTGTGTGTGTGAGAGACAGAGAGAGAGACAATTTCTCGGAAATCAAAAGGGGACTGTGATGCCAAAAAGTTTGGTAACCACTGCTGTAGGGAGAGGCCCTGACAGAAATTGGCTGGTGAATCTCTGATTCGATGTGACTTGTATTTTGCATTGTGTCAGGTTGCACTGGGTTCCTTCACATCACCCTGATCCACACAGTATAGAAAAATAACAGGCATGGCCTTGCTTGAACTGACGCTAATAGGCAGGAAAGTCAAAGCATTGACACTGTCCTCAAGTCACCCCAGGACAGACAGAGACCTAAGTGTTCTGCATTGTATTTGATTTGTTGCGGGGGTCGTGATTTTAAGAGAGAAAGTCCAAATGAGAGATGAAGCTGAATCAAAACCTCAGAGCCAAAGATACACCATGGAGCTGCTGAGCTGAGAGCTAGTTCAGCCTGTTATAGAAGAGAGGGTTGCCCACCTTGTGCAGAAACTGAGACTCTTCGAGATGGTTGTCCGGGTGGGTGCTCCCCTTCAGGTCTTGCAGCACCCTTGAGCCTCTAGTGGAGATTTAAGGTTGCGGTGCTCTGGGGGCCATGCATGTCAACAGCCAGTTCACAGCGCTTTGGGGCCGTGCATGGCCAACGGACCCTTTAGTTCCTTCTCCACTGCCAAACATGGAGAAATGTCTGAAGCAGAAGGGAGGAAGGGTGGGTAGTGGAATACCGCCCAGGGAAAACCCTCATGAAGAACCTCATTACTGTACAAGGTGAGTAACCCTCTCTTCTTCTTCATGGAGGAGGTATCTGAGCCATTAGCTATCATCTTTGGAAAATCATGGGAAACAGGAGAGATTCCAGAAGGCTGGAAAAAGGCAAATGTAGTACCCATCTATAGAAAGGGGAATAAGAACAACCCAGGAAACTACAGATCAGTCAGTTTAACTTCTGTGCCAGGAAAGGTAATGGAACAAGTAATTAAGGAAATCACCTGCAAACACCTAGAAGGGGGGTAAGCTGATAGGGAACAGCCAACATGGATTTGCAAAGAACAAATCATGTCAAACCAATCTGATAGCTTTCTTTGATGGGATAATGAGCCGTATGGATAAGGGAGAAGCGGTGGATGTGGCATTCCTAGACTTTAGTAAGGCATTTGATACGGTCTCGCACGATATTCTTATCGATAAACTAGGCAAATACAACTTAGATAGAGCTACTATAAGGTGGGTGCAAAACTGGCTGGATAACCATAGTCACAGAGTAGTTATTAATGGTTCGCAATCCTGCTGGAAAAGTATAAAAAGTGGGGTTCCACAGGGGTCTGTATTGGGACCGGTTCTGTTCAATATCTTCATTGATGATTTAGATATTGGCATAGAAAGTACACTTATTAAGTTTGCAGATGATACCAAACTAGGAGGGGTTGCAACTGCTGTGGAGGATAGGGACAGAATTCAAAATGATCTGGACAAATTGGAGAAATGGTCTGAAGTAAACAGGATGAAGTTTAATAAAGACAAATGCAAAGTGCTCCACTTGGGAGGGAACAATCAGTTTCACGCATATGGAATGGGAAGCAACTGTCTAGGAAGGAGTATGGCAGAAAGGGATCTAGGGGTTATAGTGCACCACAAGTTAAATATGAGTCAACAGTGTGATGCTGTTGCAAAAAAAGCAAACATGATTCTGTGATGCATTAACAAGTGTGTTGTCAACAAGACACAAAAAGTCATTCTTCTGCTCTACTCTGTGCTGGTTAGGCCTCTTTGGAGTATTGTGTCCAATTCTGGGTGTCGCCTTTCAAGAAAGATGTGGAGAAATTGGAAAAGGTCCAGAAAAGAGCAACAAAAATGATCAAAGGTCTAGAGAACATGACCTATGAAGAAAGGCTGAAAGAAATGGGCTTGTTTAGTTTGGAAAAAAGAAGATTGAGGGGGGACATGATAGCAGTTTTCAGGTATCTAAAAGGGTGTCATAAGGAGGAGGGAGAAAACTTGTTCTTCTTGGCCTCTGAGGATAGAACAAGAAGCAACGGGCTTAAACTGCAGCAAGGGAGATTGAGGTTGGACACTAGGAAAAAATTCGTAACTGTCAGGGTGGTCAAACAGTGGAATAAATTGCCTAGCAAGGCTGTGGAATCTCCATCTCTGGAGATATTTAAGAACAGGTTAGATAAATGTCTATCAGGGATGGTCTAGACAGTACTTGGTCCTGCCATTAGGGCAGGGAGCTGGACTCGATGACTTACCCGGGTCCCTTCCAGTCCTAGCATTCTATATTCTATCATTCTGTGGAGTGTCCCTGTGGGTGCACCATGTCAGGTGATTATGCAGTAGTGTTTCTACTGGTGGCAAGCTTTGGAGTACCACGTTTGTAGGGTAGCGTGTACTGACTGTCCAGTGCATGCTTCTAAGGTGGATGGTGTTTGTAAGGCACAATGTTCTATGACAGTAGGATGTGAAGCCCATGCTGCTGGTGCCAACAGCACCAAGGTCGTTTTCTTAGCAGGAGCATGCCTTTTTCCAGATGGGTCATTCTCATCTGCATATTGGCGCTTCTTTGAGTTTGACTCTGAGGGGAGCTCACTGCTGTGGCCTGTTGGTGCTGATCTCATTGAAGATGTGGTCGGTGAGTGATGATCTGAAAGGCGGGGATTGCTCAGGGACAGATGCTGACCTGAGTGACTTCCCATCAGCATGATTAGCTTCTCTGATGAGGTAACAGGCTCTGTGGACATGGGGAAGTCAATGGATGTGATATACCTCAACTTTAGCAAAACTTTTGATACAGTCTCCTGCAACATTCTTGCCCGTAAGTTAAGGAACTATGGATTGGATCCATGGACTGTAAGATGGATAGAAAGCTGGCTAGACAGCTGGGCCCAGGGGGTAGCGATCAATAGCTCTATGTCTGGTTGGCGGTTGGTTTCAAGTGGAGTGCCCCAAGGATTGGCCGTAGGGCCAGTACTGTCAAAATCTTTATTAATGACCTTGATGAGGAGATAGATTGCACCCTCAGCAAATTTGCAGATGACACTAAGTTAGTGGGACAGGTAGACACGATGGCGGGTAGGGATATGGTCCAGAGTGACCTAGACAAACTGGAGGATTGGGCCAAAAGAAATCTGATGAGGTTCAACAAGGACAAGTGCAGAGTCCTGCACTTGGGATGGAAAAATCCCAAGCATTGTTACAGGCTGGGGACCAACTGGCTAAGTAGCCGTGCAGCAGAAAAGGACCTGGGGATTACAGTGCATGAGAGGCTGGATATGAGTCAGCAGGGTGCCCTTGTAGCCAAGAAGGCTAACAGCATATTGGGGTGCATTAGGAGAAGCATTTCCAGCAGATTTAGAGAAGTTATTATTCCCCTCTATTCAGCACTGGTGAGGCCACCTCTGGAGTATTCTGTCCAGTTCTGGGCCCCCCTATATAGGAAGGATGTGGATGCATTGGAGAGAGTTCAGCAGAAGGCAGTCAAAATGATTAGGGGGCTGGAGCACATGACCTATGAGGAGAGGCTGAGGGATTTGGGATTATTTAGTTTGCAGAAGAGAAGAGTGGGGGACAATTTGATAGCAGCCTTCAGCTTCCTGAAGGGGAGCTCTAAAGATGATGGAGAGATGCTGTTCTCCATAGTGATGGACAGCAGAACAAGGAGCAATGGTCTGAAGTTACAGAGGGAGAGGTGTAAGTTGGATATTAGAAAAAACTATGTCACTAGGAGGGTGGTGAAGCACTGGAATGTGTTACCTCGAGAAGTGGTGGAGTCTCCATCCCTAGAGGTTTTTAAGTCCTGGCTTGACAAAGCCCTGGCTGGGATAACTTAGCTGGAGTTTGTCCTGCTTTGAGCAGAGGACTGGACTCGATGACCTCCTGAGGTCGCTTGCTGCCCTAGGAGTCTATGATTCTATGATTTTGAGCTGAAGGTGTCTCTCCTTCATAGCATGTGCTGTCATTTTTTTTTTTTTTTTTTTTTTACAATGTGGCATTTTTGACGGACAAGTCTCCCCCAGGCATCTCATGCATGGTGAATGCCCAACCGACACAGGAAGTGCTGTCCTGCATGTGAGGCAGTGCTTGAAGCCTGGGGATCCAGGCATGGTTGTGCAGTGTTCACTCATAGTGAGATTAACTGAACAAACTTTTTTTTAACTTAGAACAATACTATCTAACTAACTAGACGGTGACTTGGTAATCTATATGTAACAGCTAACTACTGAGGAGCGCTAACTGTTCCAACTGATAGCCAGCGATGGTAAGAAGGAACTGAAGGGGCCATTTGTGCGTAACAGTGGCTCCAAATCGGCTGTCTGCATATGCGGCTCCTGGAGCAGTGCCACCTTAGATCTCTACTAGAGATACGGGGCACCACAAGGGCTCAAGTGGAGTACCCATAGGGATATAAATAGGGTCTAGAATCCTAGAACAGAACAATCCTGGCAAATTACGTCCACTGATGCTGGCAAAAGGCAGGACACGGCTTTAAGATACCATGCATTGGCACAGAGAGTTAATTACCAGTTCTGGGGAAACACTGGAAGTTTTGGCAGGTGGGTTGGGTCTGGATGCTTTTCCAGTCCTTAGCTGAAGTGTCTCAATTTCTGGGGTCCATGTGAATCAGCCATCTCCCGAGAACCGCTGAAACGAGACACGTTCAGACTGGAAAATGGGCTCAAGCTTTTAACTGAGAGTACTTAATAATCTACCAGGGTTTGCGTTGGATTTGCTGTTACTGACAACTTTTATATTGAGAAATTTTTTTCCTGAAAGATCTGCTCTCAGAATTGTTTTGGGGGAAGTCCTCCAGCTTGTGTTCCACGGGAGGTCAGGCCAGAAGGTCACATCGGTTCCTTCTGGTCTTGAAATGGGGTTTCCCAGGCCTTTCTGCTTCGACTCAAGCTGCAAATACAGCGAGAATTTTGGCCTTTCTGGCAGTTGGTCCCAGGCAGAAGCCAGAGAGATGTTCAGCAAAAATTAATAATTATTGGGTTGGGGGAAAAGAGTTGTATTGAACTCAGACAGATTATCCTGAGGCAGAGAAAACATTGGCTTCACTTTCAGTTGAAATGTCTTGCTGCTCCTGGTTTTTATTTGGACCTGTTTGCCTATCTGCATTAATTAATGTAAACCCGAACTGCAGCTGAGTGGATAATTCATCTGTTCTTCAGTGCATGTTGCCTCTTGTTCAGTTCACGGGTTGTCTCAGATCCAGCTTGTGATTTTGCCCAAATGTCTTAGGAACTGCTGAATTAATAATTCTTAGGTTCTGGCTTGTGGCTGCAGGTCTTCAGTACTGGAAATTTGAGCAGTAGGTTTGATGGGACCTACATGTAACGCTGACAGACCTGGGTCATTGGCAGGAGGGGATTGAACCTGTGAGCTTAGGGGTTAAAGCCCTGTGCACCACATGAACAAAAGGCCATCTGGGTCTTCAGCCAAGACTTACACACAGGTCACAGGGTGTTTTTATTTGCGTTTTTTTTTGAGTGAATACTTAATTGTAAGAATTCAGATGTCCCTTTCCATTAATGTGTTCCAGTATCTGCTAAAAATTCACTGGCCCCTGTGCTATTCACTAGAGGGAAATTGATGATGCCCACAAAGTCTCCTCTCTCGCCACTCTTGTGTGGAAGTGCAGTCAGTGTCCTTTTTCTCCAGCTCTTTGGGACTAGCAGCAAGAGGTCCCCAAGTCCAGGAGGCACAGAGACATTCTGTTACCTCTTCATTCTGCTTTGGTCTGACCGTGGCTGGAATGCCGCCTTGCCGTTCTGGTGCCCACAATTCAAGAATAATGTTGGTACATTGGAGACGGTTGGGTGAACAGCCATGAAAATGATGAAAGAACTAGAAAAAAATGCTGTAGAGTGTTAGGAGCCAAGAGCTCTGTCTGTTTAGCTTAACAAAGGGAAGATTAAGGGGAAGTTGGTTATAGACCTTACTACTCACATAGGGAGCAAAAAGGGGATACGATAGCCATACTGAGCCCCTGGACGAGGCTGGGGGGCAGCTTCACGCTCCTGGAAGGGGGGACCAAGGGGAGAAGAGGTGGGGCTAAGGCAGCTGGGTCTGAGTGTCTTCTGGACCATGGGGACACCCCCAGCACTGCCTGGAGCATGCTGCACTGCGCTCCCACCCCTAGGCCCCCAGGCAGCCCTAAGAGTAATACGCCCTGTAAGACACCTAGGAGAGATTTATCTGCCACCCAGCTGATTCGCAGAGCACCTGCAGCTGGCAGCAAGTGTTTCCACTGGTGGTGCGCATCTATGTTCCCAATGGTGGTGCACATCCCCATATGCCTTGGTGCATGTAATAAAATTTATTCCACCCACGGATGAGGAAAATTAGAGGGAAAGCCTCACAGAGTCCTGTGGCGGTGCTCCAGCAGCAATTTAAAGGGCTCAGGGCTCATCAGCCAGAGTCCTGGGCCCCCTTAAATCATCAAGCCACTAGTTAATTGCCCTCTTTGCTGCCCACCGCTCCCCTTGACAGGCCTGGGAACAAATATTTGGTACTGGGTGCTTCAGTCTAGCCGAAGAAGGTCTAATACAATCCAGTGACTGGCAGTTGGACCAATTAGGACTGAGATCAGACATATGTTTAACAGGGAAGGTAATTAATTGTTGGGACAATTTACCAAAGATTGTGGTGGGTTCTTTATGCTGGGCAATTTTGAAGTCAAGATTGGCTGTTTTTCTAAAAGAGCTGCTCCAGGAGTTGCTTTGGGGGGATTCTCTGGCCTGTATTATACAGCAGGTAAAGTTAGATATTCAAAGTGGTCCCCTCTGGCTTCGGAAGTGTGAAATCAAGAAGGGGGGAAGGGCACGCAATCTGACAAAGCAATAACAACAGAGCAAAGGTTTCTGGAACCCTCTTGAATCAGCTTTTCCTGAGCCTCAGATAGAATCAGATGTGTAATAGATCCATGGTTGAGCTTGAGATCTTGGTCAGGTTCTCTACTGCCCCTATCAATTCATAGCACCTCCTGAGCCATTTCCCAGAGAGGGAGTTAAAAATGGCTGGGTAGAAGGTTTGCCTTCTCTCTCCCTTGCTGACTTTGGAGCAGCTGGAGCTCACCTGGATGATAAGAGTTTGCTGTGAGTTTTGGTTACTCTTCAGAAATTCTAATTCCTACAACATCTGGTTTGTCCCAATGCTGATTTCTTTGTCCTTCATCCCTTGGGAAATCTAGGCCTGTGGCTGGCATCTGTCTCTCATTCCTTTTTGTGCACATGAGGGCAAAAAGTAATTTCTGTTTGTGTTAGCAAATGCCTGTCTCATCTGTTCCAAACGGCCATCTTACCTCCTCGCTTTTCAGGCTCATTTGTTTCTTTCCCTGACCTCTTCTTTGTATGATTGGAAAATCAGCCCTTTATTTACAACGTTTGCACTTTAGAAAGTTTAAAAGATGCTGCTGGTCAGAGAAATAGTCCCTATGTTTAAAATGGAGAAATTGTTTATCTTACAGTTTATCTTATAAAGAACTTACTTTATATTTATCTTTCCACTCTACATTTCCCTTTTACTTTTGCAGTCTTCCCCTGAAGTGATTCATGACCTAAAGCCTCTGTCTTGAGACATAAACCACAGGACCTGCCCATCCTTGCACTGGTCACTGTTTATCTGTCATAAATACTCTCTGCAGCCATACAAGGGCTAATCCCTGTGTTCTGGTCAATTTCCAATATGGGCAATTACCACCTAATATTCAGCCTGTGATGTGTATTAGAAGAGGTATGTTTCCCTCCTTGTCATCAGTGATCGTGTAGTATTGTGTACCGTTAATTTGTTATTTTCAACTCAGAGGTGGCTGCAATTTGCTGGTAGGCTGAATAACTGTCTTTAACTGTATTTGTTAATGGTGCCTAATAAATATTATTGGTGCAAAGGAGCCATTAGAGTTTAGGCTAAGAGTCAAAGGAAAGACTGCTAAAACCCATCAGTCTGGCTGCAAATGTCCTCCGAAATATGGATTAGTTGTGTATGGTTTGCCAGCATGACTTCCCATTGTAGCAAAGCGCTCTGTCTTCTGGCTAAATCACCGTTTGGCCCAACCATGCTGAGCTTGCAGGATCTGATGGGAGAGCAGCAGGAAGCAGGGTGGCTGCGGGCCATGTGCTGTACATTCAATAGCATTTAAAAGTTGGTACATGTGCCCTTCTGTTGGAAAGTAAATCATCATCATGACCTGTCCACTCAAATGTGTTGCTCTGTTGGTTTAGTCTGTTCACACCTAATGTTTTCAAAGCCAAAAAAGGGATTTTAATCTGAATGTCTCCAGTGTTCCTCAGAGCTAAAACCCAGGGAACTGCTGGGGAATATCAGAATTAATTGTCTCGCTTTACATATGGGCGGCTTCATTCTTTAATTGCAATTCATTTGTCCTATTCTCGGTGCTTTTCGGCATTGGGCACCATCTTCTCCTCATCCTATGATCTTTGTGAACTGATCATACATCGCACAGCCTCACTGTCTGCTGTAACAGGAGACCTGGGGGGGGAGAGAGAGGCTAAATAGCTATTTTGGATCCAAATTCATTGTCCTTCTGATAATCCCTTGTATGCACAACAAGTTTAATTCTCTCCCTTTTCTTCTCTGTGGCCAGGTGGTTTCATCATGGAACTTCCTGTTAGATCCTCTCACCCTGTACTTCTGCCAAGCATGGTGTGGTTTGTAAGAACATAGTAATGGCCACATTGGGTCAGACACAGTTCCATATCGCTCAATATCCTGTCTTCTGACAGTGACCAATGCCGGATGCTTCCCTTGGGAGAGAAGAGAACAGGTAATCCCCAATGTGATCCCTTGCCTGTGATCCATTTCCAACCTCTGCCAAACAGAGGCCAGGTGCGCCATTCTGACCCATCCTGGCTAATACCTCCAGTCTCTGTTCTGTGGTTTTCTGCCTCTCAGGTAGGTGCATCCTACTGCAAGTAGAAAGGGCAGTCACTGGAGACCCTTGCTCAGATAAACCACCATGCATGTTGGGTAAACACTGCAAAAGATTAAAGAGGATTTGGGAAGTAAACTATAAACAAGTGGAAATACCATACAAAGTGCTTTCGCGCACTTCCCCCCTACCCCGGGGTACGTTCAGAGGTCTGTTCCTCACCGCCCAAGGTCCGGGTGGCTTTTCTGAGCCCAAAGGAGTCCTTGTGACTCAAAACCTCATAGTGTGATGCTCCTCCCTTCCACAGGTGAGGCCTGGATTGGATTCCCAAGGGAATCCACCACCAACACAGCTCCTGGTCTGCAACAGCCCTTCCAGCCGCCTCCCCTGGTTAGCACGCTAGCTGCTTAGTTAGGCTGGGGAGTGAGGAAATGCCTTTGGATTCCCCAGTGGAGGGTGTATTGGGACAGCACTTCTTCCCTCTCAGCTGTCAGAGGGGTAGAGATGAAAAAAGACTAATTCATCCCCTGGCCACCTGGCCAGGGCAGGTTTTGCCGTACAGTAAAATCTCCAGTATGCTACCTGGTCCACTCAAATGGACATGCAATGGGGCTTCCACCCACTCCCTCTGGGAGATTGTTAATCTGTGGGAGCTCATTGTGTATAAACGGGACTGCTGACAGGGGAAGGGGGCAAAGAGGGTAGTTGCCCTGGGGCCTAGTGTTTCAGGGTGGCCCAGAGCTCCTGCCTCCACAGCCACTGCTACTTTGGCAGCAGCATTGGCCAGAACTCTGGGCCCCTTCCACTCCTGGGCAGTATTGCTCTGTGCAGCTGTGAGGGAGGCCGAGGGGGCTGCAGTTTGGGCAGTGCAAAGGGCTGAATGCCCTAGGCCCCACCCCTTCTACCCTTGGCCCCACCCGTTCCAGGGTGCGGAGCTGGGCCCCCCTCCCATCTTGCCCCATGTTGGCTGTTGGCCCCACTGTGCATAAAGATTCCTTTGCTCTGTTTCTTTTTCTGGCTCCCAGTTCTACTGCTTCATGCCAACCTGCCTCTCTCCTTCCAGTCTCTTTATTTTGTCTATCTGTGGTTCTGGCTCAGCACTGAGCAGCTGTTTGACAATTTCACAGTGGGCTTGGATTTGCCATTGCTCCTGGCAGCTTTAACTTGCCTGTCCACGTTGCAAAAATAATCCAGGGAGCTGAGAGGAGGCTTTCCAGGAGATATGCCAGATCCTGATATTGGAATGCCCCAAAGCACGATGAGTGCTGGACGCTGTCATGTTCGTTTCACTCACGAGAAAGATGGAGACACTGGTGAATGGGGGAGTGGAGCTGGGCTGGGGGTTTGAATTCACACCCAGAAGCTTAGAGTTTTCAGGTTGGAGATGAATGGAGTCCAGTCGTGCCTCTCATGATGACCAGTAGAATCAAATATCAGAGAGATAGCCGTGTTAGTCTGTATCTTCAAAAACAACAAGAAGTTCTGTGGCACCTTATAGACTAACAGATATTTTGGAGCATAAGCTTTTGTGGGCAAAAAAGACCCACTTTGCCCACAAAAGCTTATGCTCCAAAATATCTGTTAGTCTATAAGGTGCCACAGGACTTCTTGTTGTTTTTTAATAGAATGCTAGAACTGGAAAGGATCTCGAGAGGTCTTCAAGTCCAGTCCCCTGCCTGACAGCAGGACCAAGCACCATCTAGACCATCCTTGTTATATAGTTATCCAACCTGTTCTTAAATATCTCCAGTACTGTCTCGCTTTTTCCTCTTACTCACCCATTTGTCTGTGTGGCTCTGTTGTCACCAGGCCTGCTGGGGCTGGCAGTGCCAGGCCCCTTTGAAAAGCCACAGGAGCATCACGCCACCACTCTGTGCAGCTTCTGAGGGCTCAGGGGTGGGGGGAGCCAACATTGTGCTCTGGATGGTGTTAAGGGCTGACTGCCCAGCGGTGAGGGAGGCAGAGGGGCTGCAGTCTGTGCAGTGCCTTTCCGCCCGCGGCTCTGCCCCTTCTGCGGGTATGGAGATGCCTCCCCTCACATCTGGCTCTTGGACCTGTGGTGGTCCTTGGCCCTGCTAGTTGCCAGTAGTTTTGTACAAACAGACACCCTCTGCCCCAAGGAGCTTAGACTATGAGAACACTGCTTAGCACAGCAGGATCCTAGTATGTGGCGGGGGCTTTTAGCTGCTATAATAATACAAAGGAATAATAATAATAATAATAATTAATAATAAATGCCAGTCCCTGAAGCCATCTGGACCCTTTACTGAACCTTCAGTAACTGAGAGCTCCAGAGTCCCCTTCCGTTTGGCCTTGAGAGGAGAGAGAGGGTTGAGGGGGATACAAACCGTTTGACTGGCAGTTTCATAGTTACATCAAAACATCCCGTCAGGGATATTTTAAACTCCACCTTCAGCCGTGCTGGTCTCGATTCTGAGGTTTGCTCTATGGGGATATATTCTGCCCGCTCAGCCAGAGACCAGCACAAAATTCTGCCAATTAATTGCTTTCAGACCTGAAAGGGATCTCTCTGCCATCAGTCAGCATCTTAATTAATCAAACTAGCAGATGGGTAGCATTGGCCTTGAACGTTGGCATAATTAACTCATTCATTATCATGGTCCGTTGCTTTAGGATGGTTCAGAAAGGGCATATTCAACCACAGTGCCCTTGCCCAGCCTTGCGAGCAGGTGTTGAATGCTTCTCCTTCTTTTCCAGAATTGTCCTGCCCCCATGGCTCCATCTGGGAGAAGGAGGCTTTTTGGTAATAAATGTTTGTGGCCGCCCTTGATTTCTGACAGGAGGGAGCCGAGTATGGCCTGAAACAGCAGAAGAGCTGCCTGGTTGTTAGGTAACAATTCTACAGGCAGTCAAGGCACACAAGGAAAAGGGGTTCTGGCATTTTCACAGGAATGTCAGGGAGTTAAGCACCACAGATTTGAATGGTAGTTAGGGACCATATATCCACACAGGCATGTAGGCACCTGAATCCCTGGAGACTTGTGTGAAAATCCCAGCTTGAACCTATACAATGTCCGGCTCTTTGCACCGCGTCTGCCTGGAAGCTGTGAACACATGTTGAAGTATTTCCCCACTATAAAAAAGGAACAGGATGTTCATGTTCTTGTGCCCACAGAACTGAAGTTCAGTGGCGCATATGTAATGCCGACAGGCAGAAGGAAGCCTGGGACCTCTAGAGCATAGTGCGTGAGCCTCTACAGCTTGAGCTAAAAGCCTGCTGGTTCTCAGCTAACGCTGTGGAGAGGACTCATTCTTTCTCTCTGTAAATGGTCTAAGTGCCACTACATGAGACAGTGAACCAGGCCTGGTAGTTGGCTGAATTTCAACTCTGATTCCTTGGTCTGACCACTTGGCTTTGGGCTAGTTGTGTAGCCTTTCAGATCCTTCTGTGAACATGTCCTACCAAAACATGTGATATGTAGCTCTTATTTCTGTCTTCCTGTATCCCCCTCACTCCACGCTCATGAATGGATGTTATCCTCACAACATCACTGTGAATTTAAGGAATATAATCCCTCTTCCTGATGAGGAATTGAACACAATAACTTGCTCAGGATCATAACTTGCTCAGGGAATGTATGGCAGAGCCAGGAATGCACAAAACCTGCATCTCAATTTCTGGTCTAGTGCTCTACTTATCAGACCAGTGGCAGGCAACTTGCAGCCCAATATTTTGTTTACTGTTATACAGGGTTGCCAGATTCCTAGGCAACAAGAAGTCCTGTGGCACTTTATAGACTAACACATCATTTGGAGCATAAGATGCATCTGACGAAGGGGGTCTTGCCCACAAAAGCTTAGTCTCCAAAATATCTGTTAGTCTATAAGGTGCCACAGAATTTCTTGTTTGTGAAGGTACAGACTAACTTGGCTATCCCTCTGATACCTGGTTTGCAGGGCTTCCATCCATACAGGTTTTTTTTTCCTACCAGTAATTACTAAAGTGACATACACACAAAGCTAGGGCATGTGAAATGAGGGCTGTACTAACTGCATATCACATTATGGCTACGTCTACACGTGAAGCCAACATCGAAATAGCTTATTTTGATGTAGCAACATCGAAATAGGCTATTTCGATGAATAACGTCTACACGTCCTCCAGGGCTGGCAACGTCGACGTTCAACTTCGACGTTGCGCGGCACCACATCGAAATAGGCGCTGCGAGGGTACGTCTACACGCCAAAGTAGCACACATCGAAATAAGGGTGCCAGGCACAGCTGCAGACAAGGTCACAGGGCGGACTCAACAGCAAGCCGCTCCCTTAAAGGGCCCCTCCCAGACACAGTTGCACTAAACAACACAAGATACACAGAGCCGACAACTGGTTGCAGACCCTGTGCCTGCAGCATGGATCCCCAGCTGCCGCAGCAGCAGCCAGAAGCCCTGGGCTAAGGGCTGCTGCCCACGGTGACCATAGAGCCCCGCAGGGGCTGGAGAGAGAGCATCTCTCAACCCCCCAGCTGATGGCCGCCATGGAGGACCCAGCAATTTCGACGTTGCGGGACGCAGATCGTCTACACGGTCCCTACTTCAACGTTGAATGTCGAAGTAGGGCGCTATTTCGATCCCCTCATGAGGTTAGCGACTTCGACGTCTCGCTGCCTAACGTCGAAGTTAACTTCGAAATAGCGCCCGACGCGTGTAGCCACGACGGGCGCTATTTCGAAGTTAGTGCCGCTACTTCGAAGTAGCGTGCACGTGTAGACACAACTTATGAGAGCTGGGCGCTCCCTCTGAACCATAGCAGTGCTATGATTGGATGCGACTGACTCACCCCACCCATTTTAGGTACGCAAGTGCAGTTAGCAAAACTACCCTATCCCAGGAGCCTGTCTTGGGTAAGACAATTGTGTGGCCCACGGAGATGGAGGGCCACTCATGTGGCCTACTCACTAGCCCAGGTTGCCCCACACTGCACCAGACCTTCCCTTGTCACCTACTTTATGCGGCACTAGTGAATTCTCCTCACTGCTTGGCACAGTGGCTGGCTTAGGAGCCTGAAAATGAAGCAATACAGTCTTTCACTGCTACGTGGCTGGCTTACATCTAGGTTCTGCTAGAGATGGCCAAATACCTCTTCCTTCCTGTGGGGAGTCTGTGGGGAAACTGTTAGTAGATCTTGCTCCCTCACCTCACACAGATAGGGAGTGAATGCTTGTTAACATGTGTTGACTTAGGTTGTCAGGGTAGTTTCTAATAGCCAGATAGCCACATCACAAAACATGTTACAATGAGATCTCCTGGCAGAGGAGCCAAAGTCAAGGGGCCGCGGACATTCTCCTGTCTTACTATCCTAGGGTCTTATACAGATGCCAATCAGCAACGGAGCACCTTCCACATTAAATCAGTAGTAAGGTATCTAGCGAACTTCTTGGAGCCGGGTCCCATCCAGGAATGGCTCTTCCAAGGTCCCATGTTGGGCTGATTGGTTTTGAAGGGTTTTACTTGTTTGTGTTGGTTTTATTTTACAGGTTGAACTTCTCTAGTTGAGCACCCTCAGGACCTGACCAGTGCCAGATGAGTGAATTTGCCAGATATTGGGAGGTGAATATTGTCTAGCACATTACCAACACTTTCACTGCTACCTGGGCTCTTAGAAGACATTTAGGGATACATTACAGTTAACTAACAGCTCAGAACACTGAGATCCAGGACTGGTGGCTGGAAACAAATTTTATGGGGCTGTGGGAAACTTGGCCACATCCATGATAAGTGGTCATCCGGCTAATTAAAATCATGCCAGGTTATGGATGTTGTTGGATGAGAGAGTGCCGGGCTAGAGAGGTTCAACCTGTATTTTATATTGCAGAGAGACGGGTGTGGTGCTCAGCAGATGGTGAGCCAGCGGGGGTGAATACTGAGGCACGCTGCTGGTGCCATTTTCCATACTGTCAATCCAGCACCTTTCCCTAGTGCTAAATAATAAGAAGAGTACAGCCACAGCAAAGCGCCAGGTGGGCAAAGGATTTGATTTTCCCAACTTGTGACTTGAACAGCTCATTCAGCTGGGAATGTTTGCAGGGTGTTATCTTTTAAACTCGTTAGCAAGAGCACAAAGCCCATTAAAATATGAGTAATAACCCACCATGATTTCTTTTTTATGAAAAGTTATGGGGTTTAATTGGGCTTTATTTTTTTAAGGGCCGCTCCTTCCTGCAGAGTAATTGGCCAAGATTAAATGTTGACTACTAGATTTTTTAATATCATGGATCCAATGAAGCTGCCAGTTGGTGGTTCTGAATATGCTACAATATCCTCATTGATGCACGAATCCAGCAAATACCAGCGGAGCTGCCAGCTGTTTATTAACAGAATTTGGAATAATACGTTTTCGGCTGATTCAATCAGAAATGCTAGATGGTGACATAACCTGAAGGAACACAGTTTCTAGAGGTAAGAGGTTCTGACAACCTGGCTAGCCAGACAATGGAGGTATTGTGCATCCATACGCATGGCCTATCTGAAGGAACAGTAACTGCGGAAAACGGTGGTGAAGCTCTAAAATGCTGTGCCAGGGCTGGGTATCTCAGAGCAGAAGTGCTTACACAGTACAGTCTTTCAACCTATTGTGCACCTACCTCATAGGAATTCCATCTAGGCTGCATGGCTCAAGGGACTCAGTCACTAGTTCAGATCCATTGCAGGCCTGTGATGTTTGTTCCAACTGAAGCTTTATGATCACACACCAGTTCCTATTGTATTAGGGAAACAGCCTCACAAAAATGAGACCCCCTCCCTGGCAGAAAGAGCAGGGAAACCAGGACTTTAAGGAACCACGTGGACAAAACTCTATTCCCACCAATCAGTGGTGTCGGGAGTGAAACCTGAAATACTTAAAGGACGGTTCATGCCTCAAAATGGAGAGCGGTCATGTGTTTTAGGTATAGCCCTTATTTTATATGGCGTCTCAAATGGAGTCGGGATTATGCTGAGTCATTCTGACCCAGCAGATTTTTCCCGCCCTTTCTGTTTAACTCAGAGACTCCTAACGGGTTTCCCTGCAGGGGCATGGTTACATAAGATTTTCCTGCCACAAGGGAAATATAAGGCCAGCACCAAGCGTTCTGCGGTGCTGCCCATCCAAGTGGCAGTGTGGCGCGGGCTTCGATCAAGACAGAACACCAGCAGACACCGCAGGACTCCTAACATCCATTGCTGATCGCCTTGAGCTCCATTGCTACTTGTAACACCCGTCAGCTGCGATCATCTTATTTTCTACTCACCACCAAGGGATCACCCTATTCGTCCTCCCTGCAGACTTAAAATTAGTCCAAAAGTTGAAGGTCCTAGGCAACCAACAGGAACTGGGAAGAAGGTTAATATCAATGCGTATTGGTTTAGGGGAACTGATTGTTATGGTTTTTAGGGTTTCTGTTAGTTTACCTTTTCTCTTTCGCTTTTGGTCTGTTCTGTATTTTATTATGAATTATCTCTTTTAAATAAACCACCCCCTGTTTGGTTTGCATACTACTATTTCCTTTCTTTATTGGCTTGGATAATAGTTGCCTGGTGATAGATAATGGAATGCAGTAACACCCAGGCTAGAGGACTGCTTTTGGTAGGGGTCCCAGTGCGGCCTTGTCCACCTTAGATTAAATACTCTACCTAACAGTGGTGATAGAGGCACATTTGTAAGTCAGTGTGGCTGTAGCTTGCAGAGACACTGCATCTTCTGCTAATACAGCAGCAGCACCACAGCATCCAGTCTGATACTTTTCTCCAGCATGAAATTCATTCTGAGGGGAAAAACACCCAGGGACTTGCAAAGAGATAAAAAAGGTGCTAAATAAGCTCACTCTGTTTCCAACTTTATAGCTCACTGACAAAGATCCTGAGCTCCAACTGGAGCCAGCTCAGCAGGACAATAAGACTTTAATGAAACAATAAAGTTCACTGGATTTGCAAAATACAAAGGACTGTGAGAATTTAAAAATTAAATGTGTTTTGAGACATTTGCTGTTATTTAGTGGATGAGATAACAAGGCACTGTTTACATTATGTAATTGTTGCCTCCAGCTAAATTCAAAATGAGAGGGAGGGTGGCACCTTGCTCAGCCTCAGTTATAAGATGCTTAATGAGGGGGATTCGAATCAGGCACAGATGCACAGGTCTACAATGTTTTCTGTATTGCAGAGAGGAATTTTTTCTTGGGGCACATAATAACTTGAACTTCTTATGCATAGATTTCAGGGCACTTTGCAGAGTGAGGTAAGTAGCATTACACCTATTTTAAGAATGGGGAAACTGAGGTATCAAGTGATAATGGACCAGCTACTTGAAAGTGCTCAGCTAATTCTCTTTTAGGCACCAAGCTAAAATGCCAGACCTTCAAAACTACTATGCACCTTGCCCGAGGGGTTGTGATGAGAGATATGAGGTGCCAAAAGCTTGGAAATATGGCCTCGGTTGTGAGTACTGAACACACAGAAATCTGACCCTCGGGAGCAGTGAGTGAGTGGCAGAATCCACGCTTCCTGGTCTGCTGGCCTATGCCATGTGGTGACATTGCTTCCCTAGGCATCCCCTGCATTGAGATTGCCAAAGGTGGAGAGGCAACGAGGGTCAGACATTCACAGCTCGGCATTGACAGGTGCTGTGATGACAAGTGTGGTACAAATGACCCCTTAGACAGGCAGATAGTCATGCCCTTTCATTTGCATGCCTCTAATTCATGTAGCCCAGGCACACACATCAGGATCTTGTTCTCCTACCTGGCTCACTTAGCAACTGAGGCTAGGCAAAGTAAGTCAACCACAGATACACCATTCTAGCTATGGCAATTGCATGGCTAAAATGGACATATCTACGCTTGGCTTACTTGCCTGTCCATGCTGGTAGGAGTCTCGATAAGAGTGCAAGGCTTGGCTGCAAACCCTGAGAGGTCCATACGAGATACATGAAATTGAACCCTGGAAGATCGACCCTGAGCAGGTCGATCTTCTGGGGTAGTGTAGCCATAGCCTAGGATACCTAACTCCTATGTGGGTGGGTTGGTCACTTCTGTTACAATGGTCCGTATGTAAGCCTATAGATGTTGCAGTGTTATGGCCTGTCTTTGGGCCAGGAAGAGCTCGCAGTTAGCAGCACACCAAAGTCTCTTTCAGGCCTTTCCTGCAGAGCAATTTATCAATGCAAATGGCCAAAATAACAGAAAATATTAGTCCTCTGAACTGCACAGGCTACAGTGGCCTGGAAGTTTTTCACTCTGCACCCCTCTCACTGCTTCAGAGCCATTCACAGCAGCCAACTTCTCTCCTGCTGCCCTCATTCCAGCAGAGGGCTCTCAGTCCTTTATAGGCCGCACCTAACCTCTTTCGGGATAGCTTGGTGGTTGAGAAGGCCATTTAGGAACTGGGGCAAATAGATGCCAGGGGTGGTGCTTGGTTCTCCCAAGAGGGAAGGGGACTGGACTAGATGGCCTGCTGAGGTCCCTTCCAGTTCTGGGAGATGTGCGTCTCCAGTTACACAGGTGTGCATCTTGGTGTCATAGTCAAACAGGGTTGGTTGGCTCCCTGGCCTTAAGGACAGACCATCCTGTTACAGAGGCACTCCCCTAAAGTTGAAAAAGCTGGGTTTGTTTTAATTTGTAGCCCCTTGTACTGACTGTTTTGGGGGTGGATGTCTGAAGCCTGAGCTATTCAAAAGCCAGATCTGAATTTCGCATGGGGAGCCCACAGCATTATGGCTTGACATGAGTCTTGTTCCTCTTCCAGGGAACACAGCTTGAAATAACGCTTGAATCTTCCTGTTGTCCTGACGATTCCTTTTCTCCTCAGCTGCTAGGCAGCATTTTGCATTCCCCAGTCTTCTAAAGGGTGCTGAATCTCGGACTGGAGTGTACTGCAGCAAGCAGAACACAAAAGCTTCCTGCCTGGTTGGAAGCTTTTTTTCTGTCCTCTCCAGAGGCACAACCAGAACTTTTCTAGGAAGGAGTCACAGGAGGTGCTGATTTTGGGGGAGGGGGGAAGAGTCTCCGAAGGGCTGAGTATGTAATGTGGGAGATTCCACTGCACAGAGGTGTGTAGGGTTCTCCTTCTAGGGACCATCCATCTCCTTGAACCCCAGACTTCTCTACCTTTTCAAGCCCAGGGTCTCCATCTCAGAGCTAGGGGTTACAATGCTGGTCTGTGTACCACTCCAGCAGCTCTGCATGGTGGACTGAGATGTCCTGGCAGTGGTAGAGGTAGCTTAGCAGCCTGGCCTCTCTTAGCAACTCCATGATGTGCTGGGGCTGCTGTGGGCAGGGCCCAGAGCTCAGAATCCCATGCACAATGCTTGTAACATGATGCTGCCAAGCTATGAAGTGGCGGTGGGGAGTTGGGGGTGGGGCAGACGTATGTTCTCTGTTGACCCTGGTGAGGCACATTTTTGGGACTTTTGAGCCTCAGACGGAGCTAGGCAAACCCCTCACAGCCTCTGTCCCAAAACCCTTACTGGAGTCTACGATTAAAGTGAGGGGAGTGGAGGGTCATGGGGCCCTGGGATGCTAGCTCAGGGAAAAAGACGTTCTATGTGAATGTCCAGCCACCTGCACAGGCTTCCCAGAAAACGTTACGCCATGAAAATCAATTTGTAAAAAGTTTTCAGCCCTGAGTGGGCTCTGGGGCACAAGCTGATGACAGGGTAGCTGCGTGTCAGAGGGGCATATTAGAGAAGCAGGGTAGGAGAGCTTTGCTTGCCTGCTGCCTGTGCTCTGTCTAACACCAGTTCTAAGGGCAGGAGCTGTGTGTTTTCACAGCACCTAGTACAGTGGGGGGGGTGGGGAGGGCTTGCTCCTCTCTGGGGCCTTTGCAGCTTACTGCAATAGAAGTAACTAGAAAGGAGTGAAGAAGCATTTTCTCTCCCCGCCCGTGCTGCAAGGGCTTGGGGATGTGTCGTTCCTGTTCTCCACCATTGATAGCCAGCCCCCTCCTCGCCACAAACACTTCCCTCTCCACGGAGCAAGGACTGGTGTTGGCGAGC
Organism: Carettochelys insculpta; assembly: GCF_033958435.1. Classification (NCBI taxonomy): domain Eukaryota; kingdom Metazoa; phylum Chordata; order Testudines; family Carettochelyidae; genus Carettochelys; species Carettochelys insculpta. The sequence goes on from NC_134144.1 coordinate 71,530,553, forward strand.
TGCTTCCTGTTAGTGTCTGAAATGAAACCTGACTCAAGCCATGAGCCCCACAGCATTGTTCCCCAGAATCCCCCTGCAGCCAGGCACCCACCTTTCATGTATCCATATGCCCAGCAGTGGCTCACCTCAGCTCCTGTAGGACATTGTCCTTTAGACCTGTATTTTTCTCTTGGTATGAATGCCTCATCCTTTCCCTTTCTGGCCCGTATTTCATTCCCATTCCCTCCAACCTCCTAGCTCATGATCTCCCTACTCCCCACTGCCCATGACAGACTTCTCTCGTACATACTATGCCTGTCTTGCCCTTGGTCAATGACTCCATCTCTAACCCTCCTTAATGGTCACCTCTGACCTTCTCTCCTACCTCAGGCCTTTGGGCCAGCCTTTTGCCCTAGTAGAACACTGCCCCATTCAGGGTGTGGCGGGACAAGTGACAATGGCTGCCTTCTCTTGGCTCACTGATCTCTCTGTTCTCTCAGTACTGGGCTGTAATGTGGCGTCTGTCACTGTTGCTCACTCGGTGCTGCTCAAGCGCCTCACAAGTGGTCTTGGGTCCACAGTGCTGGTTCTCCAGTTGTTGTTGTAGGAGGTGGAGTTACAGCTTCCTCTCGTTCTTTTTGCTGCGGAGCTTCCAAAGAGCCAGTTGTGTCCCCTTCTTTACCACATCTTCTCTTCGGCCTATCACTGTCCCAGACAGCAAAGCCCATTTCCTGCCCCTTCTTCTTTTCTGTCTCCTCTAAGTCCTCTTAGTCATGCTCACCTTCCTGTCCTCCCCCATCCCTGCCCCTCATAGGTCCACCTCTCCTCAGTGCATCTGGCCTGCACAGCTGCCTGTGCGCATGGTTACCATTTCTCTTTTGAATGTTGTGACTCTTTCATTCCAATGTGTTCTTGGTTGTTCACTTGCTCTTCTTTGCTCCATTCTCCTTTCTTTCCCCCTCTTGCTTTAAATTGTTTTGTGAGACCTCAATGGGAGGGACAGACATAAAAACAGATGCCTTTGTCTCGTGGCCTGCTCAGTGGAGAAAGGGTCACCTTCAGTTTCCACAGCTTGAGTGACTAGCCGTGTTTGTGAATGTTAAATTCACTGAATAACATAGCTACCCTGGGATGCTCTTGGTCCTATAAAATATATTACTTTACCTACCTTATTACCTTCTCCTCAGGACTAATTTTAACTTAACCCCTTGTACTCTGGGTGGGGCATAGGTCATCTACAAATCTCCTCCGCTTCACTCTGTCTCAGGACAAAACTTCTAGCTGACTCTCGGAGTACCCCAGTTATTGTCCTTCAGTCTCAGTAGATCTTCTCCACGTTGTCCGAGGTCTTCCTTTTTTTTCATTTTCCTTGCAGGTTCCACTGGAGTGCTGGACGGAAGATGATGGATCATGGTTTCCTGAGAGTGTGGCCTAATCATCCCCACTTTCTTCTCTTGATTTGGACATCAAGTGGTTCTTGTCCTGCTCTGTCCCAAAGCTCCTCATCTGTGACCAATTTAAGTACTAGTTTTGCTACCTCTTAATTTGAAAACTCATTTTGGAGGATGGGAGCAGGAATATCTTTATTCTTCCTGCAAAAATTCTTGCATTCCTACAGTAGCTGCTGCTAAGATGACAGCAGTTACAAGTGCTTGCCACAGAGTGGTTGCTTCCCTCACCATAGTTTCCTCTAGTTTACCTTTTATTTAGGAAGCCTCATGTTATCTCTGTAGCAAAGTAGCAAATAGAGGTTTTTTAAGGGCTTCCACAGTAGAGATTGATTAAATAAATAATAGCAGGTTACAACTGTAATAAGGACAATAATACGTCATGTTTATTTTTTTAGATTCTCTGGCTGAAATGTTGACCTCCGTTTGGTATGTGAAGGCAGACGACAGAGGCCATGGGATAAGGTCCCAGCTGAATCATGGAAAGAAATAAAGACATTTTATTGACCAGGAATGGCTATAAACAAACCAGGAGGAGGTAAATTTCACAGTGAGTGTTACAGGTTAACAGAGGAGAAGATTAACAGAAACTTTCATTTTCTTTTTATTATGTATGTTTTCATTAGAAAACAACCTTAAACGCCTAGGGGTAGTTTTCTAATAAACATCAGCTCGTGAAGAGCCCTTAGAAGTTTCCATTCGGGATTCAGGAGAATGACAAGACAGTAACACAGTCAGCATGGTCATTCCTTGGACTAAATTCCTCCCTCTTGGCTGAGTTTTAAGCCTGACACTGCAGCCTTAAGGTTCCCCCTAGGTTCCTGTTAAAAATCAGGGTTCCCAAACACACAGAAGTCTCCATAGAGGGTCTCTAAAGACATGTTGTCATAGGGGCACACAGGTTAGTTTCATCACTTTGTGGATATCATGATTCCTACAGGGCCTTATCAATGGGCTTCAGTGATTCATGAAGGGATAGTATCACCCCAGGGCAGATCAGGTTACAGCCCTCCTGAGGGACTTCAAAACTGTGGCACAGCTAGGAGTGGAGATTTGGGTGGAACGTTGGCTTTTGAGTATATGAGCCATGACAATCTGTGCTAGCTCAGCTTCTCTCCAATGCAACACCCCCTTTCTAGAGCTGGTGACCACAGCCACAGGGCTTCATCTGCTGAGATTGGCCCGCACATGCAGTGGCTCAGAAAATAGCAAGGCAGAGCTGTCAGAGCATAGCTTCCTGAAGGGCAGGAATGTTGCTCCATCCTGAATTTTAGGGGCCTAAGTGATGCTCAGGGATGCTGTGGCAGCACTATGCCCCTGCTAAGCTTTGGGTAGGCCTGGAAGTGAAGTAGGTGGGCTGCTGCCTACCTGGGCCCACCCATGGACTATGTCTCTGTCTCAAAGGGCTTAAAATGTGATTCAGAGTAGGTGCAGAATTAGCTTATATGCTGCAAGAAAACATAAACAGGAGCACTGGGGGCTGGGAGGAGGGATGCCCTTCATTTTCCCCTCTGGCAGCTTCCTTTCCTCCCTCCTCCTTAATTTGGAAAGGAAGAACATCATGAACTGGGCCAGTGTATGGCAACAGGCCTGCCCTTAACTGGTGTCTTCACTGAGCCTCAAGGAAGAGGTTTTTACCTTGATGTAATGGAGCGAGTTAGCCTGAGGTAAAAGCACGGTGAAAACAAAGCGCTTTATTACGAGGTTAAACTACCTCATAAGAAAACAAAAGTGCCTTCTCTTCACTTTGTTTTTACCTCCCAATAGCTCACATGCATTACCCTGAGGTAGTATCTCTCATCTTGTATAGCAGTGAGGATGAAGCCTACAAGTGATGCAGCTCCAGACTGGAGAGCCAGGCCCCCACTGACAGGCCCAAGGACTGCCATTGGTCCTACCCCTTCAGTTATTGGCCCTGGACCTTCTGGGGTGCAGAGCTGGCCACCTCACCAACCTTGCTGCAAGGCCTGCAGTGGCTGTTGGTGCCATTGCTGCCACAAAGAGGTTCTGCTCCAAGAGAAGTGGAGAGATGTTTGTCTCTCCATCAGCAAGGAACAGGAAGGCTCTTCTTGCCCCTTGTCTCTTTGCCTTACTACAGTGTCACTGATCCTCACTTTGGAAGGGTAGCAAGGATGATGAATGGGAGGAAGAAATAAAATCTTGTGGAGCCAGGGCAAAATTCTCCAGCCACAGACAGAGAGAGAGAGAAACCCCAACTTTCTCTCTCAGGAGGTCAAAGGCACAGGCAGTTGTAGGGCAGCTGCAGTTGTGTATACCGCTCTTGTTCGATTTAAAGCTGACTCTTGAGAACAGAGCTGGGGTAAGGAGATTTGGTGAGATATGTAGCTATTCTCTTGGGCTGGTAGAAGAGCAGGAACCAGACCCACCAGCACAGGCAACAGAGATTTGACAGGGAAAAATAAAGGCTGGATAGTCAAGGGCTCAGGTGCTGAATGGAACTGCTCCTCTTAAAGGTAGCTCTGCTAGCATCTTTGACCACAAAAAGGGTGGATCATACAGAGGTGATAGTCAAGGTCCTAAGACCTTAAAGGCCTATGATGTGTTTGATTAAAATTGGTGTCAGGCACACACTGTTGCTGGGGCTGAACACTAAACTCTCCTGCCAGAAGAGCTTTAAGACTCTCTGACAGCATCCTTTACTGCAGTTGGGTGAGACCTGGTTTTTGTACTGCTGCCCACATAACAACAATTACTTGAGTTTTGTGGTACTTTTAAACCAGCTTGCACTGCACAGGACGCTGATACGACAGCATCACAAAATGACTTTTTGATGTCACTACCCTCCCATCAGGGCGAAAGGTGTACCGAGTGGTTATAATGCCAGCGAGTGGTGTAAGCAACAACCGGCATCACTGGTGAAAGCACCTACGATTCACATAAGAGCACCACTGCTGGCTTTGGCCACTATTCGGTGGGTACTTGGTGGAAATTTGAGCTCTAGGAAGGCTCTGTGGTGTTGGGGGGCACCATCACGCTAAGACTGAGCCCTGAATGGGCAGCAAAATAAAAACAATGTCCTTATTTTGTTCTGTACAGAAGGCCTGGGCATATAGCGTTAACAAAATGTAGTGAACGGTCTCTCCTTCACCTTCATGCCTTTCTTGTTTGTTTATTCAGTTTTCTGTATTCTGAATAATATTGTCTCTCTCCAGAACTCTTGGGAAAGCAGGTTGCTTACAGGGGTAGGTAGTAAACAAGCTGAAAGCAACACTGCTGATGTGGAATAAAAAAGAATGTTTCATTCTTGCCTCGTATTCAAGGACCCCACCTCTTGTCAATAAACTTGTGACTTACACAGCTCCAGGCATTTGTGCTTTCATAGCTTTGTGCTTACTTGAATATGGCTGAGATAATTTCAAGGGGCCTATAGTCTATGATCCACTGTATTTCAAAACCCAAGTATTTCTCTCTCTCTGTCACACACACATTGATTGAACATTGAATCAATGATTGGCCATTAATTCCATGCAAGGAATTGTTTTTGCCTTCCTTTGCCTAACCAGAATAAGGTCCTGCATTGTTTTTTCTGCCTAATTAACATTGGTAAAGCCTTTTTACAGGTTCAGTAAACTAAACATTCTTTCAGGGTTGTTGTTTTTTTTTTTTTTTACCCCTCTCAAGAAGAGTAATACTTTGGTAAGCTTGTAATTCTACTTCTGGAAGAGGAAAGGTTATTCTCTGGCCAAAGAAGAAATTCATCCATTGACCTAGAGCTAAGTTGAATAATTTGCCAAGATATTGTTGATGTTTTTATTAAAAGTGCAGGAACTTCAAGGTCTTTTCTACATGTATATGAAGGGATAGATGTCAGATCAGACTGTGCTTCCATCAACTACATTGCGTCAAACTCACATCAGTGGGGGTTTGTCTGAAAGCCATCAAATGGTTACTATTGTCAAGGAAACCATTGCTTTATTTAGTAGGTCTCCCTTAGGCATTGAAGCGGAGATAAATGTAGGTTCCTACAGGAGTTCTTTCTGGATGCTAATGTGCTTTTCATCACAAGAGCTGGTTTCAGAACATGACAGATGTGGCAAAATCATCCTATAGTTCATGCAATAGTTAATTCTGCTCATGAGAAGCTGGGCTCCGAGATGGCAGAGTTTTGCCACAGGAGAGGAGAGGGGCACTGGTGAAAGGAATTTGGCAATCCCAGGAGTGTAATGGTAGGAAATGTGTCAAGGTGTGAGTGGGGCTCATTAGTACCAGAGGTTAAGGTCCTCTGTCCCCAAGGGCTCAGTCCATCTGGATGTTCCAGTGTTTACACTGATTTTCCATCCCTGTGCTTACCTGACAAGTGCTAATTGAAATTGCTGGTAACATGCTGACATTGCAGTGAAATGGGGAGAGGAATGAATGGCTCACTGACAGGTCTTGTGCTTTCAGCTACCATGCAGGAGTCCTGGGTTTGATTGCTGGTCCCATCTTTCTGAAGCCATGGGATGGCAGAGCTATGGAGCCAGCTCGCTTATATCCTGAGTGTAGATGAGCTGCCACCTGGAATACTTTGTCAGCCCAGTCAGAGCTGCTGCATTATGACATTGTGCTCTTGTTGTTGCTCACCTTGTGGTGAGCTAGCCAGTGCTCTAAGATATGCATCAAGTCCATTGAAAAAAAAAAACCAACAGGTCTCTCCCCTGAAGAGAGGGACCGTTAGCAACTGTAGGTGGATAGTGGTCTTCAGAATGGTCTCCAGCCGACATCTTTCTCAGCTGTCAGGAGGTTGACTGTGATATGGGACCTGGAGAAACTGGAGTTTGAAGGACTCCTCAGGGATCTGGCAAATCTGAGGAGGTTTCTCCTCTCTCCCTGAGTGAAAATACAGTTAGTAGCTAATACCTCTTCTGGCATTATTATTTCTTCCCCATATGAAAGAGCAGCCTGTGTGTCCCTGATCCATAACACCTGAGGCACACATCTCATGACAACGGTATGGCCTGCCTCGGGGCCTGGCCACAGGAGCGGGCTGAGAGAGGTACCACGTCAAGATCCCATGCAAAAAAAGCACAGGACTAGCGTTATTAAAGAAAACACAAAAGGGAAATTCATTCACATCTCTAGAGAGCCAGTCCACCAGTGTTGACATTTGAAGAGGGGAAGGGAGTATCTTATTGGCTTTCTGGGCTTCACAGCCAGCTTGGTCCTGTGGAAGCTCTTTGGCAGCAGGAAACTATGTGTTTCAAGCGATATATATATATATATATATATATATATATATATATATATAAAAAGCAAAACACCCCAAGAGCTTTGGGTCCTGACCAGAGGGAGAGGAGCAGTCAGAAGAAATGGGAAACATGAACCATGAAGTCCTGATAGTACAGTCCTAGTGTGTGCTTAGGCTGTGGTGGGGAAGGTGAGAGGAATGGGCTTGAAGGTGGGTGTTTGGTAGTGAGGCTGGAAGAGCAATGGAGATGAGTGGCCTCCGCAGAAATTTTGGACAAAGGGGTTGACCTGAGGGCAGTCATGCAGAGCAAAACCACTCCAAAGACAGTAAGGGACCCCTCAATGCTGACAGGAAATCAGGAAACTGTAATGAAAGGTGAGAGTTATCAGGACCATGAATCATTATAGTGGGCCCCTCCTGTCTCCATCAGCCAACTTGGAGTGTTTCACAGTGCCCTGAGGCACAAGAGTACAGGAATACCTGATGTGGGAGGGGAGTTTCTACCCTGCCCCTCAAGTGATTGCTGCTGAGTTCTTTGCAAAACAGAGCTCATGTCCTTGTTAGAAACACATTAAAAAGGCAAAGAGGAACACTTGGACCAGATGACAAAGTGCACAGTACTTGAAAGACAAGGCAGGAAGGGCGGATGGGTGGGAGATTCCCAGGAAGGGATGCCTTCCACAGAACAGCTTCATTTGACTTGGTCACCTTGTCCCTGTTGCCCTCTGCAAACTCCCTTCCAGTCCACAGCATTTTGCATGTCTCCATTTTTGCACCTTTCCAAGTCCAGCACAGCTGCAGACACGGTGAGGTGGCAGGAAGAGAGGGGAACACTCTGCCATGGAACATAGACGCTCATTGCCCTTGTGTCATTCTCAGAGATGCTCAGAAAAATGAAAAAAACAAAACTGTGCCCATCACTCCCAGACCAGAAGCCTAGAGGCTCAGCACCTCAGAAGAATTTTGCTCAGGAATCACCTGCTCTGAAAACTGAGGTTCCCATCACATCTGGCTTCTAGAAAATTGTGCTGGTGGTGGCAGCTCTCTTTGTGAAAGCTGAGATCCTGAGTGCTAGCTCAAACAGAACTATTTTTGGAGCAGTTCACTAGCCATTGTTATACAGATGAGCACACTAGATGATCACAGGGGTCCCTTCTGGCCTTGGGAATGTATGAATCTATGCTTAAGTACCTGTTAGAACTAGTTTCCAACTTCCTTTAATTAACATCCTGCTTACCTAGGTACTTATATATGCCTTGTCACCATAGCATCTGATGCCCAGTCACTGAACAGCACACCGACGCTTGCCAAGCTAATCATTTTGTTTGGCTCTTAAATAGCTCTTTGAGTCTTAAACCATTGCAAAAAGGGCTCAGGCGGTGACCACCTCTGAAAATGGGCTTCATGGTTTCTTTAGCAAGAGAGGAACTTCCACCCCTGAGGGATGCTGCGGCCACACAACAGCACAGACTCGAACATGCCGGTTGTAACTGGAAAATGTATTTTGAAGCACATTGCATGAAAAACGCATGTATAGAAAATGCTGTAACAAATCCATCGCCGAGTAGGACCACGTAGTTGTCACTATGGTTCACACTAGAGCCAGTCAGAACATCATGCAACTGCAGTGGTGGGACTCGGAAAGGGGAAGGGGAATCTCTGGTAACGGTGTAGGGGCTATGATACACCAATCTGAACATTTTAACATTTATCCAGCAAAAAGCAATGGTGCTCATTCCTGCTAATTGGCCCCTTGCTATCTATGTTTCACACGTTACTTTTGCATGTCAATGGACTTTACAAACAGCAATTCTTGCAACACCCCTGTGAGGTAGGTAAGTATTATCAGCCCCATTTTGCAGATGGGGAACTGAGCCAGAAAGATTAAGGGACTTGCCCAAGGCTACAGAGAGAGTTGGTGGCAGAGCTGGAGTGAGATTACTCCATCCTGTGCCCTGTCCGCCAGGCCGTGCCTCTCCTTTATGGTGAGATGTGCTTCTGACCTTATAAACTGCCAGCCTGCTAACCCCAGTGACAGGAATGTGCTTTTCCTTATTAAATAATGGGCATTGATGAGGGATCAGATAACTCTACTTAATATCATATCTGACAGCCACCACCCCTCTCAAAGCATCACAAGAGGCCATCTTCTGCGACAAGAACACTGCTCATTGGAAAAGCCCCTGGGGCAGGAAGAGGTTCCTGCGTTCCCTTATTCTAACCAGATTTTGCTAGACTTTACTGCAGGGGCTGATCTGTAAGATACAGGCTCCTGCTACCACCTAACAGACGTCATCAGAACAGCTGTGACACCAACCAAAAGCACTCTTTGGTAAACAGTGAGCTTGGTTAGTGATGTGGACAGTGGCCTCCCAGGAGTCATGTTTGTTTCTGTGGCTCCTCAGGGCATCAGCTGTCTCAGGATTAAGTCTTATCTCAGGCCAGAGCTCAACTCAGCTGGGATTTCAGCCCCTACACATCATCTGTCATAAAGACACCTGTCCTACTGCATTCTGGTATTCAGAGGGACACTGTCAAGTAATGGTGGCCCAAAAATGTGACCTCTCTTAAAATGCAGGCCAGCATTTTCAAACCCGGGTGACCAAAATTTATCAGCTAAAGCCATATGCAGGTGCATGAATCAAAGTGAAATCACATCAAGTAACTCCCATGTCCCCAACAGAAGCTGCAAGATCTGCTTACCTATTATGGTGGTGGATGGAAGACCCGAGTGCAACTGAAAATCAGGCTGCTTTGATCCATCTGCTTAAGTATGGATTTTGGAGGCTAATGCCAGGCTCCAGGTTTGACCACTGTGGTGTTAGTTATTTTTGTTCCGATCTACTGTACCTTTGCTCCAAAGACAGTTAACGCCCCACATTGTTGTAGTTTCTGTTCCTAGGCTCCCTCTGCTGTAGCAGCAGCTGTGCTAACACAAACCAGCTCTGTTCTCAAGGGCTTTGACGCAGCACCATCAACAATGCTGGGGCACAGGAAAACAAAAAGGGTGCAGCCATGCTGGAGTTCCTGCTAAAGGAGAAGGCTGGGAATGGTGGGGCAAGGTGTGGAAGAGGAGGGCAAGGAGAGAAGACAGTGTGCCAAATGGACAAAAATCAATAGGGAAAGACTTTTTATTTTCAAGCTTTTAAAGAGTCTACAGGTTGGACTTCTCTCATCCAGCACCCTTGGGACCTGATGGGTGCCGAACGAGAGAATTTGCTGGACCATGGGAGGTCAATATTGTCTAGCCCTTTACCAACACTTCCACTGCTTACTGGGTGCTTAGAAGACATTTAGCGGTAAATTCCAGCTAAATAACAGCACAGAACCCTGAGTGGCAGGACTGGGGGCTGTAAACAAACTTCACAGGAAACTTGGCCACATGCATGATAAGTGGTCATGCGGCTAACTAAAATCATTCCGGATTATGGATGTTGCTGGATGAGAATGTTTTCGATTACAGAAGTTCAACCTGTATTACAAATGACAGAGTGTAAAAAGAGATTCCCCCCAGAGCTATTTAAAAAGTACTTGACAGTGTCCCTTTAATACCCACAAATAATTCAGTCATTGTGCATTGAGAGAAGATGTTCCTGAAAAGCAGTTGGTACTTTCACGGATGTCTCCTAGAGGAGACATATTAAAAGCATAATATATTCACTCAGGGACTGCGCTCTCTCTTTAGACTAAGTCTTTGTTAGCGCATCATTTGGTCTCTTCCATTCAGTCGTTCCACAAATGGGATATCGAGGACTTAACCTAGAGGATTTTACATGAGATGCTCTTGCAAACTGAGCAGCAGGGATATACAGATTAAAAACAAAACTCCTATGAGTGTCTGAGTCACATAAGCAGGAGAAGCTGTGGAGATGGGCCTGTCCTAGTGTTATCAGTTGGGAGTGATAAGGTCTGACCAGAAATTAACCTGGAGCAGCCCCCTTTGTCAACCTCTCCCTGGAGGATGGATTTTGTGAATGGGCAGGTTTGGATGTGGGATTGGGGTCATTGTACCAGGACCTGTGCTTTAAGCACCCACAGCATCTTTGTACTTACATTGCCCCAAAATGTCAGTCAAACCACTTCCCAACACCGGGTTTAGAAACCCTTGCAGGGATATCTGACATTAGGGTTTTTGTTTTGGTGAAATTTGGACAGATTTTTCTTCTTTAATATCAAACCTGAAAAAGCCCCATCTATTTTTGTGGAAATACTCTACTGTGAATAATACAGAGCTCCAGGATGATTTATGAAACCAAACGATGATGCACATCCCTGCTTAACCTAATCTGAAAATTCCAAACACTGCTTCCTTCCTTCCCCTTCTGTTTGTCAGCATCTCAAGCTGTGTGTCTGCTGTGCGTGGGGACGTGTATGTGTGTGTGTTTGCAGAACATGATCCATCCCCAGATAATAGAACTCGTAAGACATGCTAATACCAGCTGTTACTCTGCTTCTCCAAAGCTCCGCCTAGTCATTTGTTAGTCCATATTGCACTATTTTTTTTTTAAAAATAATATTGACTGGCTGGAAAAATGTTAACCTCTTAAGCATGTGTGTGCAGCTGTGCCTCTCCTTCTTCTCAATTGGCCAAGTGCTGCTTCTACACCTTGTGCAGCTTGCAGAAAATGAAGGCACACCATGCTTCACTGCTCTTGAGTTCTTTGTCTCCTCCGCTTTGCGTTAAGGCCTCCTGAATTCCTTCCCTCAGACCGTTGTGACCCGCATGACAAGCTCTCTGTTAGTGCTAGACTGGCTTCTCTGTTCATGGGGCCTCAGCTGGCTGAGTATATGCAAGATGGTGTAAGCACAGTGGTGGTCAGACAGGGTGCCGGTGGCATGGCTCGCACCTCGGACCCCGTTGTCGGCTGGAGCGGCATTGCTGGCTGTACCACCGGTGGAGGACGAATGGTTGGTTTGGGAGGAGGTTCGGAAGTTTGTCCTGGTCCCCGTTTTTTGGTCCTCCATATCTTTCGTTTTGTCATAGTTCAGCACTTTCCATTGCTGATTTACTGCCTGCCACCGTTTGAAAATCCGGTAAACCGAGGGCCCTTCATGTATTATTAGACCTGGAAGGAAGGCAGAAGAAAAATCAAGGGAGACTTTAGAGAGAAGCTGGAAATTCAGCACAGCCTCAGTCCAGCTTGCTGTCTGCTTAGTGGCCCATGAACTCAGTGTATATTCTATGATAAATCAAGGCTTTTAATTACTAACAGATCACAGGTCCTTCTGCTCCACCAGACCACCTCAATTAAACAGATCATGGTTTTATCTCAAAGGGTCTTACGTGCAGGAGGATGGTTTGTGCCGCACAGCACAACCATATCCATTCACCAACGTACCATTTTGGTTTGATCCACCCTACAGGCTGTTTATCAAGACTCACCTACCTGAAAATGCATGAATGTGGGAATGACTGGAATCTATGTGCTATTGGCAGCCTTTGGGCTAACACTACACATAGATGTAACTCATATCTAGCTGCATACAAGGCAGTGGGTGTCTAGTGCCTGGAACCCAGGCGCTGGGATTCAAGACATCTTGGCTCTATTCCTGACTGCCACTGACTTGCTGTGTGATCGCAGGCGAAGGACTTAACTTCTGTGTCATGGTTATGGCATCTGCAAAAATTAGGAGAAATTAAACCTATGCATCTTTGGAGAGTGCTTTTGTTTTGACAGATACAAACATGTACAGAGTGCAAATGATTCATCACTGACTTTGCACTATATTGTGTCTTGTACGGGGAGCTTGTTGCTGGAGTCCATCTACCTGCACACACAATATATTCTAGATACACCAAACCAGAATCATACAAGGATATAAGGGAAATGTACTCTAGTGGTTAGAGCACTAACAGACTGTGATGAAAACCCCTAACTTCTAATCCGAACTGTTTACTCATTCCTGAGGCATTAGGGAGGTCAGTTCCCCTCTCTCTGAACCTCAGCTATGAGGTCTGTCAAACCAGGATTGTAAAAATACTCAACTCTCTTTCAGGAGGACTGTGATAATTAATTACTTAATCTTCATGAATCACCTGGAAGATAAAATTTGCAACGTATGTGCTAAAGAGTAGTAGGAGCATTGATACCATAGAGAATATCATGGCATAAATGCTTTTCTAGCTAGCTTAAAAAAGATGTAGATGGATTCCTCTCACGCTGTACTGTCACATCCTACTGACCTGGGGGTAGAAAGTGTAGCACCTCAGACAGACTGGCCTCGGTGACATATTGTAACATTCAATAAATAAAATTTCAGTCTCATTCTGAATCACAATTTAAAGCAGGATATTATACAGCAGTAATTCATATGACCCTCCAAATCACACTTTGTTGGATAATCAAATGTACAGCGATTTACCCATTACACAAGCACAACAGCTGTAAGTATTCCAGTGGACAGACAAACACTCAGCCAGGCCAGCACCTGGATTGTTTGTTTTTTCGTGGTACTGTTGAATTGCACCAGCTGGGGCATGATCAAGATCTGACCAGGATCACTGGTGCTCCCAGCTGGGAGCAACCACAGTTTACCAGCCCCCAAGCTGTCACAAGAATAAATGCAACAGCAAAGAATGAAAGACACGTGGCATGAGAGTCAAAAGCCAAGTTTTCACTGGGTTTGTAGCCCTAAGTACTGATTAAAATGACTTCACTGGGGCTACGTGTATACTGGAGAGTTTTGTAGACAAAACTGGGGTTTTGTAGATAAAACTCAGATCATCTATGCACAAAATGCATTTTGTCAATAGAAACTGTCAACAAAAAACCCATGTAGATGCTCCGGGGGCCCTTTTGTTGACAGAGCAGATCAACAGATTGAACCACTTTTATGTGTAGACGTGCTCTGTCAACAGAAGTTTTGCTGGAACATCTCTTCCAACAGTAGCTTCTGCAGACATACTTCTAGTGTAGACCTAGCCTATGCACACCATTGCAGAAATACTCATCAGTAGAAGTGTGCTGTGGAAATAACACGAGCGTATTTATAAGTATACGTACAAGTGCAAGACCCTTCAACTCCTGTGTGGTAAGAAAGAGCTCACCTATTATAAGCATTTGCTTGTTCTTTGGACACTGGTGCATCACAGAGCGATTGTTCCAGAACAATAGCCAAACAAGGGACAATGTGCTTTGGGGTTTTCCCCAACACCATGAACAAGTCGCCTCACTGCTAATGGGCTAGGCCAGGGGTGAGGCTACCCACTGCTGGCTGTAGTGATCAATCAGAAATGAAAGGGGAGGGCTTCCACATGCCCTGGCTGGTGTGAGAGCTGGAACACAGGGACTGAAGCTTGCAAGACTGGACAATAGGGGCTGAAGGCCAGCCAGAATCCAGGGGGATGTGTTTGTTTCAAAAGCCTGTTTTAAATAAAGCATTTGCAGATAAAGGAAAAAAAAGCACTGTGCTTTTTCTAATTTTCCAACGTACTTAAGAACTTGGTACAGAATATTGGGAACACTTAAATATTTTGAGGTGCTCTTCATTGTTATACTTAACATGGGAACACGGTGCGCGTGGAGCTGAACATCACGAGCGAGAAACGATATAGTACCAATACTGATGAACCACACCTCAGCTGCTTTGCCTTCTGTCCAGCACTCCCTCATGCTCTCCAACATCCTAGGGTGCTCAGTTGAACATCAGTGTGCTCTCTCATCGGCTCAGCTCCTGAAGTTATAGCAAACTGGTTGCACTTTCTGGCCTGAGATGTAAGGCTGCAGCCAACAGGTTATTGGAACAAATCTGCACTTTGAAAGCTCACCTTAAATTCCAATAGGCAGCTAGGAAAAGGCTGGGAGAAAGGGTTGACTCCCAGAATGAACTTGTTTGGACTCTCATTTACTATCTCATTGTAGATTGGGGCGGGCAATAATTTTTGATGGGGGGGCCATGCCAAGACTTTGGTAAGTGGTCAGGCAGTGTACTTTTCTCTAGAGGGGGTGCAGGGTCTGTGTTAGCGGCATAAGACCATACCCCTTTATTATTAAAAGGTAACACAAGAATTTTTCAAACTACCCTCTTGAATTAGACTGCTCAATAGTAAGGGTGGTAAGCTAATAAAAAAGGGTTTATAATCCCCGCTCCAAGCTTTATGCTTGGGCGAATAGGTCTGATTCCATGGAGGACGTTTTTCAGCCAAGAAGAAAATACCCAGTTTGCACTCTTCGACCTAGGGCTTAAAGTGATGCTACACGGTTTGGTTGTTGTGTTGACCGATCCCGTTTTTACAGACAATTCTGACTTAAAAATATTCATATAAGAGCAAAATAACTTGTTTTCTTCTCTGTTTGCCAGGCTCTAAATTACTTATTGATTTCACAGCACCAAGCTCTGGAAACTGTAAAATGAAAAGGGGACTGAGCAGAGGGGCGGAAGTAATGGTGATTCATTTGAAACGGTGAATACCAAGAAAGAGCAAGAGTCAGTCACTGAGTGTCTAGCAAAACTATTATGCGTCCATGAGAATAAACTTGGGTTAAAATCTAACTTAAATTCCTGCAGGCAGCTCCAAAGACCCTCCTCCCTGATGTGCCATCACTCAGAGAACCCTTCTTACTAACTGGGACAAATCCTCCCAATTCAAGGCCTTGTCAAGCTGGAGAAACCTGTAGAAGAACCCAAATGCTCCCTGTATTGCTTAGGAGCTGTTCCATAAGGCAGAGCAGGCAGGTGAGGTTCGGAACCCTCAAGAAGCTGGAAGGGAGAATTTTGTGGACCTTAGGATAGCCTTGGCTGCTCAGTCTTCCTGCTCCTTGCATTACAGCATGCTCCCTTCTGTTCCCTACAAGGTGCTCCTTTCAAAGTCTCCCTCTTTGGGGTGGGAATCACTGACTTTGCTAGAAAATCATGTTGCCGCTTCTGGCCATTCCAGGAAGCCCCAATTCTGCAGCGTCCACAAGGCAGGACACCTGCAGAACCAGAGAGACGGCAGAATTGTTACTTCCATCTCAGCTTTCATAAGGGAAGAACCTGGTTTGACTCCCATTTCCACCCTAAAAAAGCATAAGACATTATAACTATCAGATTGGTCTAGGTGAGCTGAGCCTACCACTTCTACAAAGAGCTTCCTATTTCTCTTAAGTCTTTTCTCTGCATTACAAGAAGGTTTTCCTACTCACTCTCTTGTTGACTTATTATTGGACTAAATTATGTATTCTATTCAGAATCTCAATCTAAGCTCACCAGCATGGTGTCTGAGCACAAGCATGGACAAAGAGCTGTGTCAACTGAGACAGAGAATACTCATTTATTATGTCACAGTGACTAAACATGAGCTCTATGTCTCACAACACAGATAAACTCACCAATGGCTAGGCAGCTGGTGTGCTGTGACTGCTCCCCACAATCACAGAATCACAGAATCACAGAACACTAGATCTGGAAGGGACCTCAAGAGGTCATCATGTCCAGTCCTCTGCTCTCACATCAGGACCAAGCACCACGTAGACCATCCCTGTCAGATATTTATCCAACCTGCTCTTAAATATCTCCAATGACGGAGATTGTATAACCACCTTAGGCAATTTATTCCAGTTTGGCATCTCATTCTGAGCTTGTTCTTTCCCTTTTTGTTGTATCAACAAGCTGGGAGGGGCTGCAAGTGCTTTGGAGGTAGGGTTATAATTCAAACTGGGGAAAACAAACAGGACAAACTGGAGAAATGGGTCTGAGGCAAATAGGACAAAGTTGAATAAGGATAAGTGCAAAGTACTCCACTTAGGAAAGAACAGTCAGTTTCACACATGCAAAATGGGAATTGACTCCCTGGAAAGGAGTACTGCAGAAAGGCATCTAGGGGTCAAAGTGGACCCCAAGCTAAATATGAGCCCACAACAAAAAAGCAAGCATCATTCCGGGATGCATTAACGGGAGTATCACAAGTGAGATAGGAGAAGTTATTCTTCTGCTCTACTCTGCATTGGTTAGGCCTCAACTGGAGTACTGTGTTTTCTGGGCACCATATTTCAAGAAAGATGTGGAGAAATTGGAGAAGGTCCAGAGAAGAGCAATACAAATGATTAAAGGTCTAGAAAACATGACTTATGAGGGAGGATTGAAAGAACTGGGTTTGTTTGGTTCGGAAAAGAGAAGACTGAGAAGGGGATGCGAGAACAGCTTTCAAACACCTAAACAGTTGTTACAAGAAGAAGGGAGAAAAAAATATTCTCTTTAGCCTCTGACGACAGGACAAGAAGGAATGGGTTTAAATTTCAGCAAGGGAGGTTTATGTTGGACATCAGAGAAACTTCCTGTGAAGGTGGTTAAACATTAGAATAAATTGCCTGGGGAGGCTGTGGAATCTCTATCATTGGAAATATTGAAGAGCAGGTTGGATAAGCCGTCCTGGGAGATGAGGCAGGTCCTCCTGGGATTTCATTCTGGAGAGATTCAAAAACAGGCCTCTGACCAAGTCATCCTCCCCTCCTTGAATCCCTTTATTTGCTGAATCAACTTCAAGCTCTCTCCCGCCCATTTCCAAACCTCCTTGTTGCTCAGTCCTCACTCACCCCTCTGCTCTCATCTCATTTAGCATCTCCTCTCACGAGCTGTGATCTTCCATAGGTTCTGTCTTAACTGCTCACTGTGCCTTCTTCTCCCCACTCCCATGCTGTGCCTGGAATAACCTCCAGCTGTCCAGGAGGGAGCTGAACTCCCTCTCCTCTTTTTGTTCATCCCTTAAGCCCTTTGGGGGAAGTTGTCACAACCACTGATGTGTCCTGCTGGGCTCACAACATATAATAGGAGTCTTGTCTGGTGCATTGGTGTTTGCCTGAGCTGGAGGGTGACCTCCTCAGGACAGATTTGCAGGGTTTGTAAAGTTCTGTGTTCTTCAGGGTGCTGTGTCAATTGTCATTAATCACTTTCCTGCAGTACAAAGAAAGCTGCTCGCCAAGCCTTGGACAATGAGCGTCAGAGTGCATGGCTTGGGATGGAGATGAATGGATGAACCTGTCAGGGGTACCCCAACGCAGGGTCAGCTTTTCAGGTGCTGCTTCGCACTCATTCCCTAGGCTCTGATGGGATATAGTCACTGGATAATAATCCAGGGCAGATCAGGTGTTTGTGGGGACTTTTCCTTTCCTGCAATGACTTTGAGTTCCGAAGTAGCTCCTCCACGAAGGCTCAGACAGCACTGTGAACATGGGGTTCCCGACCTTGGCAGCTGCCGTCTCTAAGCCACCTGCCCTCGCTCCTTCCCCACTGTGAGCCATATGGCTGAGCTCTGTGAACTGCAGGTCCCTTCTGAGAGGCCATCACACCAAACGGGGAGAATATTCCTGACCCTCAGGCCTACCCTGTTCAGCTCGACACTGGGAGCAGAGAGAGTACTCCAATGCATCAAGCTCTCAGAAGGTTGCAACTCTTCCTGCTCTGCAAGGAGAATGCTCATTACACAGACAGTCCCGTGCCCGGCTGGGAGGAAGGAGTCCAGGTCTTTGCATTCAATCCTCAGAATGCACTGATCTGAGTGGGTGGCCTGGCAGACAGACTGGGAGAGGTTCATGTGTGTGTGTGTGTGTCCCCTCTGGGGGAGGTTTGTATGTGTGTGTGTGTCCCCTCTAACTTGCAGGCTGCAAGGGAATAGTTTCCAGGCAAAGACAACATAACAGCTTGCAGTTGTCTGGTGCCCCCCAAACTGATTCATAAATTACACACCCTGGGAACACTTTCTCCGCCACTGAGCTGTTGCAGCAATTAGTGGTAACCGACACTGATGTTTAGGATGGGAAACTAAGAACATTTTATCCCACGGAATCCGAAAAGGGACTGGAGAAAGCAAATTGGAATCACGCCCCTTGGACTTTGTGCAGGATGCCAGGGCTAGCAGCTGCTTGAGTGAGATGTGTCCAGGGAGTTGTCATGCCCGTAACTGGTTAGGTGCGTGGTGTGCCAGCGCATCTGAAAGGCGGCACATGAACCACCTGGCACCCCTTAGGACCACATATGGGGCTAAGCGGTTCAGGTCTGGCTTGAAGAAGGAGCTGTGCCAGGGGAGTGGTTTCTACTGCTTCCTGGAGCAAAAATACTAACAGAGGAGGTGTGGGTGTGTGTAGGTGTGCACGTGTGTATGTGTCTCCACCAAGTTTTGACGTAGTCCAACCCAGATCACACTAGCCCAGCATGGTTTGGCTGAAAGCAACAAAGTCAGCTCGCTGAAGAGATTTAATGGACACGCAGCAGCATGCACTACGACTACTGGGAGCTGACTCACACGAACACAGAGTTGGGAGGCCGCTTCTTCAACCTTGACCCACCTGAGCTACAAGCCAGGGCCTATCCTCCTCCGACCACAGCACAAGTTTCAGTATTGTTCTGTTCCTGGCTGCCAGCTCCCCTCTCACTCCCACTAAAATAGATAAACAAACAAACCATAGACGGATGCCTGGCTTTAGGTCTAGATGACTCTATTGGGATACTGGGAAATGAATGTTGTATGCTTCAGGGCTCTTGTACTCTTGTGATATTTAATCCACAGGACACAATAAAGCCACAGATTAAAGGGCAGCATGTAGCTATACGGGCAGCAATAAACGAGATCTTTCTTGTAGCAAAATGAGAAAACATCCAGGAAGAATGACTTTATTTTCACAGTCTCACAAATTTCCTCTCTCTCTCCCTGCCCTGTAAGCTTGAGCACACTCTGTTCTACCCACAGAAAGAGAGTTTGAAGACCTGGACTCTGTTCCTGGCTCCGCCAGTAACATGCTGAGGTGCCATGGGTAAAGACCTGTGCTGTGCCTCAGTTTCTCCATCTGCAAAATGGAGACAACTTTTCCTGCAAACTGTGCTGGAAGCTTTGTTTGGGACAGAAGTTCCTTCCATGTGGGTAAAAGAATAAAAAACCCTGAAAACATCTCAAGTTTGCCTCTTTCCTGCTTTTGTCTCGGACTTACACTGAAAGGGCTATTCCAGCCAATGGACAGAAGACTTTCCAATCTTTTGGAAGTTAGCAGAGACTTTATACGCCACCAGTTTATTTAATCATTGCTCCAAACCTGACACCAGAACTTTGCAATGAGTTTATGTACTTGTAACGTACTGATAAAGTTTTAGATATTAGCTACTAAAGGATTGGCAACAGTATGATAATTGGGTAAGAGCCGAGTTAAACACATTGATGTGGCTGATCTCTTGGGATTAGAGGAATCCTTTGATTAAATTGATTTGTAATAACCACCCCTCTTCAATTTTAGTGTGTAGCTGATTAAATAAGTGCTGGAATGCCTGAGATGATGGCATTTCTGACTTCTTTTTAACCAGTTTGACAAGACAGATGTTTACATTGCTCTCCTCTTTGCTGTTTTCACTGTACCTCAGTGGGTCACAGCTGAGAACAGCAGGTTCAAGATAGATACTAAGAAATAGGGCAAACTCACCCCAAACTGGGGGCTATTCTTCTGTCAGATATACTGAGTCAGTAACAAAAGTAAACACCCTTTTGCTTTTCACTTTTGATGCTACAGGTTTACATTTTGCAGTTCCCTTATGGCTTGGAGTGGTGACCCTAGACTGGCCAGGTTCTATCTGAAGTGAATTTCACTTCCTATTCCCTAGGCTCTAGCCCACTGCAGCAATGCTTGGGTTCATAGCCCTAAGGGTAGGTCTACATGGCAGTAAGTTTCTATTTTGAAATAACTATCCTAGTGTCTACACAACACAACACAAAATAATTTCAAAATAGCAGTTGGCTTATTTCAAAACTGGTAAGCCTCATTCTACAAGGAATACTGCCTATTTTGAAGTAGCTATTTCGAAATAGGTGCTGCTAAGCCAGGCCATAGAGCTTATTTCAAAGTAAGCCATAGTGTGTCCAGTTGCGCTATTTCAAAATAGGCTCTATGAGCGCAGACAATGTATTGCGAAATAGCTAAGTGCTATTTCTAAGTGTAGTTTAATGTGTAGCAGCGTTATTTCAAAGTATTTCAGAATAGCTATTCCAGAATAGTTTATTCCAGAATAAGGCTGCTGTGTAGACATACACTTTGAGCCATTAATCCCCTCCCAGCCTGTTTATATGAATGACTGGTGAGAAAAATTCAAAACAACCCATTTCTAGTCACACAAAAGCTTGCAACTATCCTGCCATGGGACTCAAAACATACTTCACAATGACCATTATCCAGTGTTATGTTAGCACAGCTACGCCACAAGAGCTCGAGATATTAGGCTTATAAAGAGGAGATACCGCTCAGCGCACTGGACGTATCCAATTATATTTACCCAGTTGGGAACTGGTCTGGGGATCAGGACCAGGCTAACTTACTACTTTTTTTTTTCCCTGTTAGGAAAGATGAATGACACAGTTTTGCCCAGAAATTGCCTTTATCATGGATCAGTTCTACTGTATCATGGGGTGTGCCTAGAGCTTTGCAGGTAGATAAAGTGACGGGGCTTTGCCTGAGGAGCTTGCAACTGAACATAGTAAAAGATGACAATAAACAAAAGTTTTACTCCCTGCTATGGGCTGTGTTGCTGCTGCTAAATCCATGATGGATCCTGTGCAGGAAACTAATAACCCAGGCTTCATTTTCAGCTCCTCAATTTTCCATCTCAGAAAGAGAGATGCTGGTTCTACCTTTTCAACCTTGCCTCATAGCTCAGGTTTTCTGAAGCTCTTGCTGCATTTTTTTGCTCTCCTCTGGACTCACTCCAACTTGTGCAACATCTTTCCTAAAGTGTGGTGCCCAGAACTGAACCCTGTATGGCAAGTGAGACTTCATCAGGGTCAAGTAAAATGGGAAAGTTACCTCCCTTGCCTTACATCAAACACTCCTGTTAATAATACCTCACTGTGCTGGCTTTGGATAGCAGTATATTGAGCACTAGCCTGCTAAATTCAGGGTTGTGAGCTCAATCCTTGAGGGGGCAATTTAGTGATCTAGGGCAAATAGATTTTTTTTTAAAAAGGGGGGGATGGTGCTTGTTCATGCCAACAGGGCAGTGGACTGGACTTGCTGACCCCTGAGGTCCCTTCCAGCTCTATGAGATGTGCATTTCCATATCCTATCCCAGAAGGGTGCAGTTGTTGGCCAATATGTTGGATGTAGGAGCTGTGACATTTCTGATTCAGTGAGTTGGCTTCTCTTCCTGTGTCTTCAAACACTGCAAGCCACATAGGAGCTGGAGCATGGCCTGCTTTTGGAAGGATAGGACCTATGCTGTTGGTAGCACCAGCATGGTCTCTGCAGGAAGGTGAGCGATGCCTCGACAGATGGCTTCTGGCTGAGATTAGATAAACTGGAGCCCATTCCCACAAATCTCCCATCAGCTATTGGTGCTGCTGCCTGTAGCCTCTGGGGCTTCTGGCTGGAAGGCTGGCCCTACAAACCACTAGGACTCACTTGTGACAGGTCTCCACACCAATGGCATGCAAAGGATGACACCATCTCAGGGCATCTGTGAGGAGGGACAAGAGTTGTATTGATCTGGCCCCTCTCTCACCCCTTCTGTCCTCAGCAACGACCCTTCTAGCAGCGAAAGGAAGGATGGCACCAAAAGCAGCCCTGCACCTCCTCGTTGCAGCTGGAGATGAGTCCCTGTTCCCAACCTATCTGCTGACCTGTGCCAAGTGGTATCTGAGTATGGAGTGGATTCTTCTTCCCATCTCTGTGCTCTCTCCCCCCTGGCTGCTGTAGATTTTTGCAGCCCTACCCCACCCCGTAGCTATCTGGCAGGCATCAGGACCCAGCGGGGGACAGCAGGGGAGGCTCCTTTTGCAAAGAATCATAGAATCATAGAACACTAGGACTGGAAGGGACCTCGAGAGGCCATTGAGTCTAGCCCCCTGCCCCAATGGCAGGACCAAGTACTATCTAAACCATCCCTGTTAGATGTCTATCTAACCTGTTTTTAAATATCTCCAGCAATGGAGATTCCACAATCTCCCTTGGCAATTTATTCCACTGTTTGACCACCCTGACAGTTAGGAGCTTTTTCCTAATGTCCAACCTAAACCTCCCTTGCTGCAGTTTAAGCCCGTTGCCTCTTGTTCTATGCTCAGAGGCCAAGAAGAACAAGTTTTCTCCTTCCTCCTTATGACACCCTTTTAGATACCTGAAAACCGCTATCATGTCTCCCCTCAATCTTCTCTTTTCCAAACTAAACAAGTCCAATTGTTTCAACCTTTTTTCATAGGTCACATTCTCTAGACCTTTAATCATTCTTGTCACTCTTTTCTGGACCCTCTCTAGTTTCTCCACATCTTTTTTCAAGTGTGGTGCCCAGAACTGGACACAATACTCCAGCTGAGGCCTAACCAGCGCAGAGTAGAGCGGAAGAATGACTTCTCGTGGCTTGTTCACAACACACCTGGTAATGCATCCCAGAATCATGTTTGCTTTTTTTGCAACAGCATCACACTGTTGACTCATATTTAGCTTGTGGTCCACTATAATCCCTAGATCCCTTTCTGCTGTAGTCATTCCTAAACAGTCTCTCCCCATTCTGTATGTAAGAGGTCTCTGTGTGGGGACAAATGTTTTCCAGAATTCTGGAATGCAATGTACATAAAAGTGACTCCTTTTGAATAAAACAGCTGGGTGCTCAGACGGTATCGGTAGTGATGAGCCCAACTCCAGACCCAACAAAGAGAGCTCAGAAGTAGATACAAACTTGTCAGGTCAGGCCCACCTCAGCTGACTGGTGCTGTGCCTGCCCAGTGGAGAGCTACCAGCCTTCCAGTAATCAAATTCAGCATGAGTGTGCTGCAGCTGCAGAAATGCCTTCTGGGGAATGCACAACAGCCTATCTGCTCCACACCCTGACTGAACAATCAATACAACATGACATGCAAACAGTTTAGTCCCTTCAGAAATGGGGGTGGGGGCTATGATTCTCAGTGCTGGAGTGCCTCACTCGTTCCTTGTCTATGACGTAAACGTGTGACTGCCTTCTGAGCTGGTGAGTGACAGACAGACGGTGAAGGAGTGTTTTTTTTTTAAAAGGAAGACATGACCCAATGGTTTAGGAGCAGAAGACCCGACTTAGCAGATCATTGCCCAGAAAGGCTGATACTAAAACAGAGTGGACATGCACCCTTTATGGATGACACGATTGCACAAAACAGGGATTGTTGCCTCAGCTGCAGCACAAGAAAGGACTTCAATTGCTTATTTATATTCCAGCTGCCTGGTCACTGGACAGGGCCTGAAACTAGTCTGTGACTGGGAAGGGGTTTGCTAGCCCCAGTCAGCCACCAAGGGAAATGTGCATTGGAGCAGGGGGCAGGTCTGTGGCTGGACCCCGCATTTTAGTGTGGGAGCCGCCAAAAGGAAATCAGGAAAAAACACTACCCTGGTGGCAGGATGATGCTGAATTGCTCAGCATGCCAGGAACTCATACGTAAGATATCTGCTTCCCTTCTAGCTCCATTCAGTCCAGAGCATTTCCCAGATGTGCCACTCTGTCCAACAAGGCCCCTGTGGGGTTATACTCCTGCCCTTGAACTGGAGTATTCTCCAACAGCACAAGGAGGAGATGGACAAGACGGAGGTTCCTCATTAAAATTCCTGAACACTCGACCCTCCCACTCCCAATCTCCTTCGAGACAGGGCACGTAGAGGGGTAGCTACAGGAATGCTGTCCCACTTCCCCTCAGTTATGTTTTGCACACACAAAGACCCAAGCACGTATATTATCCTCTTAGAGAACCTATTTCATACCGAGGGAAGCAACAGAGAAAGAACTTATGCAATATTTCTGGGAGAGAGAGCACACACTGTGTACAATTTGCTCCAACATTCTGCAGCTAAATCGAAACACGGGACGATACCTGCTCTACAGCTGCCTATGTGATTGGTGAGTAAATGCCTTTCACTTAAAGATGATCTAATGGAAGCAGCTCCTTGCAGTAATATATCCCCCTATTTGCCTCATGCACACACATACTCTGAATGACAAGGTTGAGCATCCTCAGCCCAGTGAGACCCTATTCTCTCATCCTGCCTGAGAGCTCTATTCTGAGCTTCTTCGTTGGGAAAGCCAGCTTGAGCAACAGGTTACGATTTGCAAAAGGGTCAAAGAGAATGAGATGCCAAACTGCAATTGAGTATCCTGGCCTCATTAATCCTTCTTCTCCAAAAACCACTGGTATGCCATGGTGGGTAGTGCACATATTTGGCACCTCCCCTAAAATTATTCCCACAGGCCCTAATACCTTAGTGACTCTTTTCACCTTGCCCCTGACAGTACTTGCGTTCTATGCATGCAATATATGGGAACTTTCCAACTCCATCTAACCAGGCATGGGCAGGCCACCAGGCTCACCACACACACACACACACACACACACACAAACACAAACTACTCCAGTCCTTCCCCTCCTTAGGCAGTGCGTTGCAGCACTCACAGTTAAAATGAAAGCACATTAGCCTTGACAAGAAACCTTGAGTTGTGATGGTCTCTAGGAAGCTCCATTAATTACGGTTCCCATCATCCCCTGAAAGATCAAATGCCGTGGATCAGGTTTAATTGGCTATTGATTTCTTCTGTTATTACCTGCGGTTGTGCAGAGATGCCGTCAGATGTAGTGGATGCCTCCGATTTTTCTTGCTGGCAGCTGGGATTAAAAGCAGCGGGTGCACGCTTCCTGACCGGTGATGAATTGCCACAGCTTGCCAACAAAAATCACTGGCGGGATGAATGGCTGGACTTTACTTGTAGTCTCCAGTGCTACTGCACTGCAGAGCAGCAGTTGGTGTGAAGGCAAACACCCCCAGGGGCCAAGGGTCAGGCAAAGGGGTGAAACTTCTAAGAATGTGAAGATTTAGTGCTTGTAAACATGGGGAGTGACAGCAAAGAATCGGAGAGAATCACTGAAGAATGCTTGCACCTGGCAGAACTGGCAATTCCAGGCGAGAGCCCACACATAGCTCAGCCAGCGCCCCTCGCTCCTAACCAACATGCTGCGGCTAGTCTAGTTCTGTCACACAGCAGGCAGCTGAATTCCACCCCCACCCTCCAAGTACACTACATAAATGGATGCCAAGGACAACTCACGATCTGCTCATCAGCTTCCCCAAACTCCATTCCCTCTTCAGCAGCTCTGTTGATATTCTTCCTCTCATTAGGTGGTGACACTCTTCATTGTTTAACAGGAGATTATGGCCAGTCCTCTGAAACCACGCGCCACTGACTGTCCCTCACTGCGCCTTAAAAGAGCAGGAGATGACCCCTCCCCACAAATACCATTTAATTAATAGCCAGGTACATCTCAGGATGCATGGCTGAGTTCTACTCCGCTCAGCAGTAGGAGACCCAAGCTGGCTATTCTTGGATGATTCTACGCATAACCCAGAGGCTCTCAGACCACTAGGGAGAGTGAAGTCTGGTTTACAGCCTTAGGTAAGGGTGCATGTATACTTACTGGAAGATTGACCCAGTCAAGGTTCATCTTCTGAGGTTTGATTTAGCGCACCTAGTGGGGATGTGCTAAATCAAACCATCAGGATTTGACAGTCGACCCCTACACTGCTCATTCACATGAGGTGTAACGGAGGATGACAGGAGACAAGTATCAGAGAGGTAGCCATGTTAGTCTGTATCTTCAAAAGAAGCAAGAAGTCCTGTGGCACCTTATAGACTAGCAGATATTTTGGAGAATAAGCTTTGTGGGCAAAGACCCACTTCACCCCCTTCCCACTCATGCATCTGGTGAAGTGGGTCTTTGCCCACAAAAGCTTATGCTCCAAAATATCTGCTAGTCTATAAGGTGCCACAGGACTTCTTGTTGTTTTTGATGACAAGAGTGTTTGTCCCACTGACTTACCCTGTGAGGATGGCCAGATAAGTCGATCTTAGATACATCGATTCCAGCTATACCATTGTCATAACTGGAATTGTGTATCTAGGACTGACTTTCATGTCTAGTGTAGTGCTGCCCTCAGAGACAGGCAGCTTTTAGCTGAGGCAGTGGAGGTTCATGGCATTAGGCCCTAAGGTCTGCAGGTGCAATCCCACTTGCCAGGTCTGTCGGCGTTATGTATTGCTATCTATCTATCTGTACGCACCCATGCTCAGCCCTCCCTAGCTCTGCTCTGCAGAATCACCAGTCTTCTTCTCACTGCTCCAGGGGAATGGCTAGGAACTGGCAGCCTCCCTCTTTGCAGCTCTGGGGCTCGCTCTTGTGCCCTTGTTGTTTGAGTGAAGGTAACTGGATAAGAATGTGGTGGGAGCAGTGAATCTGGTGAGCTACTGCTGGTGCCCATCCGCACATACCTGGTTCACATGGGAAAATTTATTGCACACATGAGATGGTGCTGGAGAATCACTGTAAGTGTACAGGGCCATACGTGACCAGGCAATCCCACCTTTGCCCATGCGCTGCCTTTGCCACATGAATGGCCAGCTAGGGGCTTAGTGCAGAGCAGACGAGGCAGAGCTAAGGAGGCTGCACGACATGCTGGCAACAGAAGGAAGGCATTAAACGGCAACTCAATAGGTATAGAAATGTTGGCTGTTCAGGTGCTCTGCAGACTGGTGCTTTTTCCACCCATGGATATTCCACGTGTACCCAGGAGAGAGGCTGCTGTGGCCTATACCTACAGAGCTCTGCAGCCGTACCTGCCCTGTGGTGTTCCACACCACAGCGGGCAGTTTGCACATGGAAGTACTGAGAACCCAGAACAGTTTTAAATAAGCACATGGGACACATCTCTATGGCTTTTAAAAGGCCGCTCAGGATACGTAAGGACAACATTGTACCCCCATGAGAATCAATAGGAACTGCACAGGGCATTTCGTTCCCAGAATGCCATTGTATAATAAATATTCTATGTTTCAAAATCCAGACAAATATTGCAAATCCAGACATATTCTATGTTTCAAAATCTGTCACAGGGGAGAACAATAGTCGCAGTATGTACAATAGATCCTATGGAATGTTGTACGTAGGTTGAAAACCCAGCGCACTGATACGTGCTGTGGTTGCCAATGGGATTGTTCACTGTAGCGCACAGAAAGTGCTACTCAAATATTAGACACCCCGCCACCTTACGCTAATTGCTGGATACACAACAAAAACAACCTCCCTTATCAAAAAGAGCTTATGATGTTTGGGCTCTTACAGTGCCAGCTATGGTGCCCTCTGAGCACTCACCACAGAGACACATGAAGAAAATGGGGAGAACGATCAGATATTGGCTAGGGTTGGTGGAGGAGGAACCCTCAAATGCTAAAGGAAATGTGGTGTCTGGCTATTCCTCTGGCCCTTCATTTATCTTCATGAACCAGCCAGGATTGTCATTCCTGCTTTGCAACAGGGAAAGTGAGGAACAGAGGGGCAGGACAACAGGCTCAAAAAGTCACACAAAGAGGTTGGAGCAGAGGCAGGAGATGAACCCAACACTCTCAAGGCCCACTCTAATGCCTGAAGGGAGAGGCCTGTGCCTGGACTGGAGAACAATAGAAATGAGCGTATCTATGTAAACAAAGCTAGGTGTCCTGCTGGAGTCTCTGCCTTGAATTGCCCCGACATGAATTTCTGTCCCACTGTGTGGACAGGTGACAAGGAGAAGCTGCTTGTCCTCAGCAGCTCCCAGTCAGGCCATTGGACGGCCCATAGGGCAAGGAAACCCAGATGGCAGCAAATCCTAGTGGAGATCTCTAGCAGGCTGGCAGTGGGTGTTCCATGGGAGATGTCAGCCATGTTGGGTGAAGGACCTGGCAGGCCATAGCCTTGTCACGCGTTAGGACGGATGGGCTGGGGTGGCCGTGAGAAGCAGAACACGGGAAGCGGACGTGCCGAGGTTACGCAGGAGTCTGTGTGCTGTGCTGATTAACCTCACGTCTCTTCACAAAGTACTGGGCCGTCACCGGATGGGTCTGGGTCCCCTAGCCATGGGCAGAGGAGGATGCAAGTCAACAGCATTGGACCAGGGAGTATGTGTAACCTCACTTGACCCACCACGTTCAACTTCAGCCCCAGTCCTACTCCCAGGGGCAAATTCCCCTCCCAGTGGGTCTGGGGAACCTCACTGAAAACAATAAAGTTGCAGGGTACCAACCAAAGAGAGTTTGTCTCAGTGCTTTTGCAGTGAGGGACGCCAGCAATTCCCAGCGTAGGCCTCACTTGTCACTTGGTTTAAGACAGACTTGAGGAAAGTATGGCCCTGACTCTGCTGCTAAACACCGCCCTCTTCCTGTCACTGGAGCAATGGCATACTAGCAGGCTCTACTTGTTGCTGTATGCAAGGATGATATTTATTGATCCCCCCACCCTGCCCACGAAAAACCGATCCAAACTAACCGAGGAGTAGGGGGCATTGCAGTTGGCTTTTTAAAGAATTATGGACATTTATGGAAACTAGAGAGAAGGTCATTGCTGTCTAAGACATCGGGTCTCCACATTTGACATGAGCTGGCTGGCAGGAAGCTGGGAAACCTCCTCCCCTCATTTTTCTGTGGCTCACTGAACTGTGTCCCACAGCCAGTGAAGGAGCTGCTTGCTGCACAGCTGAACCACTGTCAAGCTGGAATTGAAAACCCGGCAGCCCAGGGATTTCTATCACGGTTTGACTTCTTGTAAACCCAGCAGATAAATGGTTAAGGAATGAGCAGCAATGAGCAGTGACTGAGTGGTGCCGGGCAAAGCGGAGGCATCTCTTCCTCTGGAAGCAATAGCTTATCGCCTAAAGCTGACAGCTTTGATTATGGGTGACGTCAGCAGTGATGTAAAGAGGGATGCTTCACAAAAGGCCAGGAGAGGAGGAGAAATTGAGCCCAGCTCCCTGTAAAACAATCGAAACTTTAGCTCCCGTTTGCCAATGATCGGCTCAGCTTTGTTCTCCACAGACCGCAGGAGAATAGTTATCTCCCATTGACAGAAGGGCTAATCACTTTCCCTCAGCATTTCAGACTTATCACAGCCATGACAATCATGTTAACAATATCTGGGGGCCAAGGGCTTTCCATTTCTGTCAACAGCCAAGAAGGTGTGCTGACCCGCAGTGGACCAGGGCTCTTTCTCCTTCACCAATGCCCTCAACAAGGGTGGGAGGGCACCAGGATCTGCCACCATGCTCTGAACTTTGCTTTCCCACATGGATGCCACCTTTTCCTTACAATTGCCCTGATCCCCAGCAGGAAAATGGAGATCCATGTGCATGATGAGTTCAACTCACTCCTGTTCTCCACCACAACTGAGAATGGTAACGAACAGAATGGGCCTGAGTTTTTCACTGGAGGAAATCTCTTGACACCAGAGGAAAGAGCTTAGCTCTGGTGTTAGAAAGTCTGACAGGGCAGGATATGTCCAGGGGGGACATTGCATGTGGGGGATCATAAATGCTGAACTCACTGGAGCATGTGGCCTCAATCTCTTTCGCTGTCACAGGGTTACTCTGACTCATCTCCCTGACTTTTCCAACAGGGCATTTTTATTCGGGGGACTCCTGATAGCATCAGGGGAAGCACCTGGCAGCTGGCTCCCTTTCCACCCACCCCACTGAAATCGAACCTGGCATGGCAGCTTAGTCTGTGTCCTGCTGCTCCTCACTCCAGGCAATTTCCATGGTATTTGGACATTGAGAAAGGCAGAGCAATCGATTATGCTCAAGACTGTTTGTCTCCTATGCCCCAGCGGGGCGACCTGCATCCCTGTTATCGATGACTGTGCCAGAGGAGCACGTTTGAAGCCCGATGGACATAACAGAGTGGAGTTGGCCTGGATTGCTCCTCCCTTATACCGTCTCCTGCTGCAGCAAATATCAGTGCTGCGCATCGGCAAGCAGTGGAATGAGTCTGAGAGCTTCTCTGCCTCAGGGAACGTCTTCTGGGGACAAGGGAATTGAGATCTTGATATCGCCACCGCTAAGCACCGAAAGAACACGAGACATTCAAAGGCCAAGTTAGCTCAAACACTGGAACAAATCCCCACGGTGCAAGTACAGCCTGCATCAAGCTGCACTGGGAGAGTGGGGTTCCCCGTTTTGTATGCATGGAACTGATTGTTCCTGCCTAAGTGAAGTACTTTGTATTTGTCCTTATTAAACTTCAAACTAGTTGCCTCAGACAGTTTCTCCGGTTTGTCCAGATCATTTTGAATTCTGGCCCTGTCCTCCAAAGCACTCAAACCCCTCCCAGCTTGGTATCATCCGCAAACTTACTATGTGTACTCTCTATGCCATTATCTGACTCGTTGATGAAGATACTGAACAGAACTGGCTGCAAACCTGACTCTGTGAAACCTCACTTGTTATTGCCTTCAAGCATGACTCTGAACCATGAATAACTACTCTCTGTGAATGGTTAGCCATCCAGTTACACACCCACCTGATAGTAGCCTCATCTAGGTTGTATTTGCCTAGTATACTAAGGTCATGTGATACTGTATCAAATGCTTTACTAAAGTCTAGGTAGATCAAATCCACAGCTTCTCCCTTATCCAAAAGGCTTGTGATCCTATCAAAAAAGTTATCATGTAAGCTTGACATGATTTGTCCTTAACAATTCCATGCTGACTGTGACCAAGTCACTATCACTCCTGGGCCCCAGGCCCACAGTCCCATGGGGTGGGGCCTGCTTGCCCTCACCAGGGTTCTGGCTTCAGTCCCTTGGCCCACAGGGCAGCAGGTAGGAGCTCTGTGGTCTGACCTGCCCATCCTTCTGCTGAGCCTTGAGGTTAACAGGTAGAGGGAGCCTACAGGAACACCTCACCTGCCCATCTATCTCACAGAGCTGGGAGGGACCTTCAGAAGTCATTGAGTCCAGTCCCTTGCCCTTTTCACAGGCCCTATCACCACCCCTGACAGATTTTGCTTTCATTTACTCTCTGTACTGCAGATCCCTAAATGGCCCCCTCAAGGATCAAACTCCCACACTTTAGCGGGCCAATGCGCAAACCACTGAGCTATCCCTCCCTGATCTCTGCTGTTGGTGTTCATGTTCACCAGCCTCTGACTCTCTCCTCCTACGTGCTAACCTCCTCCCTTCTCTCCAACCTCCTCGTTCACTCTCTCCCCCCTCCCTCCTGGGGGAAAGCTTTTAAAAGGCCATTGGCAGTCTCATGTGGGATTAGCTGCCCCTTAATTGATTTATTGCAGCCTCTTCCCCTGCCGCTCCCACTCTGCCTGTGATGAGACCTGAGTAGCCAGGGCTGTTTCTGCTTTTTGGAGCTGCCTCTGGCCTGACCCTGTCACACACCTTATCATCTTCCAGATGTTGGTAGATGGATTCCTTAATTATCTGCTCCATCAGCTTTCCTAGCACTGAAGTTAAGTAGACCACTCTGTAATTTCTGAATTATCATCACGCCATACGAAAATTATGCCAGGGATTAGGGCTGTCCCCTTACCAGGGAAATTGGCACAGTTCCTGCCTGTTATCTGCTTAATACAAAGATCCTGAAGCTGCTCAGTTTTGCACATTACTGCCCCAGAGCTGCACCAGTTTTTGCCTTCAAATATCTTGGCCTCTGCCACAGCCACTTCAAGCGCACAAATGCCCATGCCTCATACCCCATTGAGGGAAACTAGCCTGAGAGATGCGTCATTATTGTCACCCCTGGTCTTTTGGGCTGCAATCTGACATCCAAGCCCAGCTTCAAACTGGAGATTTGTAACCAGACAGAAACCTGCCATCTCGCTGCCAAGCCTTTGGGGTGCTCAATATCGGGGACAGTTTAAAGAAGCAGAGCCCATGAGGCAAAGGAATGGAGGGCTCACTGGTAGGGGCTGCTGCAGGGGTAGGATGGGGGAGGTAGAGCTGAGCTAGGACAGGTAAGATGCTGCAGCCTTTCTTGCCAGACTGAAGAGAAACTGGGCCATGTTATTAAGCCATCTCTTGCAGCTGGCGGGGTCTCACCTCCACTTTATTTGCTGCAACTCACTTCTCCCCCTTTTGGGGATTCAGGGTCTCCCCCCATCTAGTGGGGCTCTTGGGAAAGTCCTCCACCAATGTACTGAAGAGCTCCAATCCCCACAGCCGCTTTGTTGGTTCCACCACCTTCAGTGGAAGGGGGGCTCTCAGTCCCCCACCTCACTGGGATCTGTCTCTCACCCGTGACTGAAGGTGAAGCATGACCAAACAGAAGAGACAGATGCTTTCTTTCCTGGATCTGGGTAGTCAAGGAGCTGCTGGCAAGTGCCCACCTCAGGCGGGGGTGCCATGGGGTTCTGGCATCTGCCCTGCAGCCGCTCTCTATGTCTCCACCTAGCTACGGAGGTGCAGCCAGAAGCAGGCCAGATTGGAGTCTGCTGATCCCCCTAGTGTTCCCCTTCGTGGCTTTTATTTGCTGCTCAAGTCAAGCATGAAGCAGTTCTGTCCCTCTGTCCGGGAAGGCCAGGCAGATGCTGAGTAGAGCCAGTTCAGACCTGCAGCTCCAGGGCTCTCTGGTCCTAGGGGTCCTGCGTGGAGAACCCTAGAACCATGTCGCATGCAGTCTGATCTTTTCTGACTTGGGGAGCTCTGGGCTGGTATGAATGGAACCTTCCTGGGGGATCTGGATTTCTCCCCCTCTCTTGCAGCCCAGGCTGGGGCACAGGCTCTTTCACTCACCTCCTTCCCTCCCTAAACATACACCACAGGACTGAACTCATTAACTCCATCCCTTCCTCGGAAACATGGTCCCCCTCTCTGGCAGGGTCTCCAGCTGCAGGGCCCATGCCTCAGGGCTTGCATCTCAATTCCCAGTCCACAATGGCTCTGGTCCACAATAGCTCTCCCCATAATGCTGCTGTTCCCTCGGCCAGTCAGTCTACACCTCTTCAAGGATCCAGAGATGCTGAACTGACTCAGGTCCTGCAGCGTCTTCTCATAGACTGGGCCACGATTAGCTGGAGTTTTTGCAGCCACTCTAGCCTCCTTGGAGGACTTCTCTATGGCCCCTCTTTGGCATCAAGGCTTGGTCCCCCACTCACAGGCAGCCAGGCTCAAATTTGCACAACCTGTCACTGGCCGTGGGCATTGTATTTTCCCTCATGGATGTCAGGGGTATCCCTGGGTCTTTTGCCAAGCTGACCAAGCAGCTTTTCAAGGGCTGTTCTGGGTAGGGCAGCAGTCCTGAAATGCAGAGTTTAAGTCCTGGTCCTGGGCTGAACGACCATGAGACAGCATTTGTCTTGGATTGCCTGTCCCAGGCTCAGGGGCAGCACCAGCCTCTTCCCAGGAGGTGGGAGGGGCTGAGGTTGGCATTAGTCCTTGCTTGCCATGAGGCCCCACCCCTCCTCCTCCTCTCCCCATGAAGCTCCACTCCCTGGCTAGACTGGAAGCTATGGTGAGAGTTGCCCCTGGGATCCTAGGCTGCTGTAGGGAGCTCTGGATCCTCTCCTGGCCCTCAGCTCATGCTCTGGAGGGACAAAAACCAGGGCAGCTCTTCGCACCCCAGCTCCCAACAGAGAGCAGGTGTAGGGTCTGGAGCTCTCACCACAGCCCAGCTCCCAGAGGGGCTTAGAGGAGGTGGAGGAGTTGGGGGCTGGCCCTCAGGGGGAAGAGGTTGAGCAAGGGGTTGGGCTTCTGTAGGTGTCCCACTTTTGTCTTTTGCAAAGGTGCTCATCCCAGTTCTGGGCATGAAAGACAAGCGTTTTCTCCACCTCGTGCTCAGTGCTCATGGATGTGTCTCCATCGTCCAGAGCTCCCAGACTCCTTACACAGCTGAAAAATAATGCCTTGTTACTGGGTAAGTGGCTGCATTTTACGGCCTTTGACCCTCACTGCATTTCCCCACAGGACGTTCCAGATCCCTGGCCTACCCACAAATGGAAAATACCTCAAGATGGAAGAGATCTTCAGGACTTGGTTATTTCTGTAAAGAGGGTGCAGTAAGGCCCCAGGGGGCTGTATCCAAACACATCTGTATAGCAGCCAGGCCCATTCTCTGTGTGCCATCTCCTGCTCCTTCCTCAGGAGCGAGCCAGCCAGGCTGCATCCCCTGGTCTGCCAAATTCATTCACCCACCTATGCAGACAATGTCCATGAAGCCATACATTCCATAGCAGATCTGGAAGAGCAGGTCCTGGCGCTGCCATTTGGCGGAAGGACTGAAGGTTGACCAGATGAGCCACGAGATACTGGCGATGAGGAAGAGGGAACCCAAGATGGCTGCTGCTATTTGAACCTTCTCAATGACAGTCAGAGAGATGGCCTGCCACTGCAAGGTGAGGGGAGGAAGGGAGGGAGGGGAATAGTATTTCAGGACAAAGAGAAAGGGAAGAAGGGGGAAAAGACAGCAAATTAGCGTCCTGGTGAACACAAGCATTTCACCCCCACAGGGTGGCTTCCTGTTCCAAAGTGCATTACAACTTGACAGACAAAAACACCACACGCAGATCTCTCCACCCACCACCAATACGCAGCTGTCTTGGGTGCAGCAGTACAGCTGTCCACGTTTTGGAAGCAAGGAAGAATCTTGCATCCCACTGGAACTGCAAAGGGAATACAGGGAGGCAGAGGGAAAATACCTGAGGTGGATGCTGGGTAACAGCCCCCCGTCTGCATGACAAATAGAGTGGTGTGATGGTTTGGGTGATCTGTCCATCCAGTTTATGAAACCTGGTTGATATGAGCAAGCTGGTGCTATGAAGTTTGCTTAGCATGGAATATCTGTGTAAACTGTCAAATCATCCCGGGCAGAGGGACCTGGTTGCCTATACCCACTGGAACAGAGACAATGGAGAGCAGTTAACTTTAACGAATGTACTCTGACCACTCAAGGGGTATCCTAAGGACTGGGCTGGTTGTAGAGGAGAACCAGTTTTCACTGGCCCCTAACCAGGCAGTTAGGTTTGCAGAGTGGAAGATTGCCAGCCTCAGAACAAGGGAACCCCAGCTGTTGGTGATGGTACACAGAAATGCCAGAGCCTCATGAGCCAAACAGGAAGTTTGGGGCAGGAGAAGGGAAGAGATAAGCATGCTCTTGTCGCAGTGGGGATCTGCATAACTGTGAACAGCTCAGGCCAGAAAAGGACAGCTGGGGTGGAGAGGATCCATGTTTAACCCCAGAGGCACTGAGATCCCTGACAGAGGAGAGGGAAGTCTGTGTCCTACAGCCTTAGCTGAGAGCCACCTGGCTTTTAA
The DNA here is from genome assembly GCF_033958435.1 of Carettochelys insculpta. Classification (NCBI taxonomy): domain Eukaryota; kingdom Metazoa; phylum Chordata; order Testudines; family Carettochelyidae; genus Carettochelys; species Carettochelys insculpta. Next base: position 71,566,184 of record NC_134144.1, read on the forward strand.
CGTATGCAGTAGGGCACATGGTGATAGCCCCTAAGTTCACAGGTTCATGCCCTCCTGGCGGGTGACCTGAGTCCATCAGCCTTACACATGTTTCAGAAAAGACATCATGTAGCTGCAGAAGAAAGTTCTTGGGCACACCAGAGAGATCTCCCCCCCCTCCCCGGCTCAAAAATCTTTCTCCACAATGATGAGGAAGCAAGTGGAGAAAAAAGCCATGTCTGTTATCTGTCTATAGCTGTACCTCTTGTATGCTGTTCTGTAAAAAGCAATGGTGCTTTAAAATCCTATGCCAAGTCTGTGCGTTGTATGTTACATGTCTCATGTACCCTTGAAGAGTTACCCTGTGGGTCTGGAACACCTGCATGGCTGGAGTTCTGGGACAACATTCGTTGAAGCTACCGGGAAGTCTGAGAAACCAGCAGTGGTTTCGGCGGCTCTGTAGTTGACTGGCAGAGGCCTCAGCTCTCAGGAGAGGGAGATAGACAGAGGAACCGTGCTCCAGAATCATAGACATGGTTCAGACTCTGGAGGCAGAGAGTACATGGGAACCCACAATCAGATCTCCAGACAGGAATCAAGTGAGTATCCAGAAACAACTGCTTTGGAAATGGGGTGGCCCTGCCACTGTGCTGGGCTGGTGGTGTGGTGCTGACTCTGGAGAGCCTGCTGCTAAAGGCATCATGAATATGTCTTCTCACAGAGCCTTGCTGTTCCTCCGAGGCCTCCCATCCAAGCAACTCAGAGCTGCTTGCCTTGTGAAATCTGACAGGATTGGAGCACAAGGTGGGATCTGCCTGCAGGCTACATGTGCTCCATAAAACACACATTATAAACAATGCAACACCATGTTCCCTTTTCGTCAGAGGCAGGACACTGTGTCACATTAAAAGGCACATGGCACAGCTTCTGTTAAAGCAAAACCTCTATCTGTGCGTATGGCGTGAAGCAATTTAACTCATGAGATGCCACATTACAAATATCGCTAGGGACAGATCCTGAGCCAGGGCACCTTTGTAGATCACGTTAAATCCACTCTCTTCAGTGGATCTACTAGAATTTCCACTGGCCTTGCTCAGAGCAGCATCCTACTGCTCCAGTGTATAATTAAGGATATCTGTACCCTAGCCTGGAAGATTGACCAATTCATGGTCAATCTTCTGGTGTTTGATATTGTGCATCTGGTAGGGACATGCAAATTCGACTTCTCAGGGGTCGCAGTCAGCCCCGTTCTTCTTGCGAGATGTGAGGAGTAAGGGAAGTCAATGGGAGAAACTCTCCTGTCGACCCTCATCAGTAAGGACAGGCAAGTAAGCAATGCTGTAGCTAGAATTGTGTATCTGTAGTCAACTTACTCCGCTTAGTCTAGACGTAGCCTTAGTGTTGAAATTGCCAGATGCCTCCTTGAGTATATAATAAGACTCGGGGCTGGGGGCCCTAGCTGTTTCTGTAAAGCAGGGGAGGCTAACCCACACACACACACACACACACACACACACACACACACAAAAATAGGCTGCAAAGGTGCATTTTCTACATATTCGCTACTCCCTGCTCTGTGGTAGATAGGGCATATTGCTCCTTGAGACAGCGGTCAATGACACACACGTGGAATTTGCAGAAGGGTAAGTGGGGGTCTGGGTCAGCCCTCCCTGTTGTAGAAGCTGATGTGATATACTTCGAGTTTTGCCATGCTTTTGATTTGGCACCACAAGACGTTTTGAGTAAAAGGCAGGATTATATAAAATACACATTAAATGTCTTAGAAACTGGCTAACTGACTGATAGGTCTCAAAATGTAATTGTGAATGTTTCCAAGTGGGTACCACAGGGATCGATTCTTGGCCATGGAAACACTTCTATCAATGACCTGGAAGAAAATATACAATGATCCCTAATAAAATTTGCAGATGACTCACAAATCGGGACGAGCGATATAGAACAAAGCGGAGAGATGACTTATTCCAAGTGGTCTTCACTGCTTTGTAATAAACCAGCAGCAAGGCAGGCAATATGTATTTGTATGTGACTGAATGAAATGTATGCATCTAGGAACAAAGGATGTAGATCATAATCACAGAGTAGGGGCTCTACCCTGGGCAGTAATGATTCTAAAAAAGGTGTGGGGGTCGTTGTGGATGTTGGGTTGAAGAAAGCTCCCAGTTTGCTGCTGTGGCCAAAGGGATTCGTGCAGTCCTGAACTGTACAACCAGGGGAATCTCTCCTCTCGGGCAGCAGAGAGGTTGTTTTCCCTCTGCATTTGCACAGGTGCAAGCAATTAGAATCCTATGCCCCATGCTGTTGCTCATACTTCAAGAGGAATGTGGATAAACTGGAGTGGGATCGGAGAAAATCCACAAGACTGATTAAAGGATGAAGAAAACCTGCCTTCTGGTGACAGACTCTTCAAGCTCAATCCATTTAACAAAGAGAAGATTAAGAGATGACTTGATTATAAGGACCTGCAGGCAGAATGGATTTTAATAATGGGCTTCTCAGTCGAGCAGAGAAAGGCCTAACGTGATCCCATGGCTGGAAGTGCTATATATATTTAGACTGGAAATAAGGCATAACTTTTTAAAGGTGAGAGTAATTACCCACTAGACCAATTTACCAAAGGTCATGATGTATGCTCCATCAAGGGCAATTTTTAAAACATGTTCAAGTGTTTTTCTAAAAGATACATACTAGCAATTATTTTGGGGGTGGTTCTCAGCCTCTTCTGTTATACAGGAGGTCAGACTAAGTCATTACAATGATCCCTTCTGGCCTCAGACTCCATGACTCTCACAGTGACTGTCCATCAACTATACCCCTTATTGCTGTGGGAAAAAGCTTTGGTCCACTACAACATAGGGTCTGGCCTGTCTGCCATTGATTTGAGGGAGAACAGGGTCAGTCTCCGTTAAATACCAAAGTTCTGCTGTGTCAGATTAAATGACAATTTCAGAAAGAGAAGGCCAAATTTCTCTCGGTATGCGATGGTAGCTGCTATGGTCTTATTGTTGGTCACTCCTTGAGCCAGCATGTCTGTGCCAGCCAATTCATACTGCAGCAGTTCATCCTCGAAACAAGATAACGACCTGACCTTTCACCACCCCACCAGACAAGCTGTTAGGCTTGTAGTGGCAACAGGTCTTTCCAAGATGAAAAACAAAAGGAAGGCTTGCAGCGTAGACCTCAAATCCTGGTTAATAAAGACAGAGAGGCAGCTCTTTTGCCACGTTAGATAGTAACTTGCCCAGAATCAATAAACAGCACAATCACACAGCTCCCGTGATTTGCTTCTCAAGTACACAGTTCAAATCCAGTCCAAATCAATGTAACAAATCCCCAGCCATGTAACTTCACTGTTATCACTATTCTATCACTAGTGACAATAAAGATAAAGCTCAAATTCCCCTGCCACATCAGCTAAAGGCGAATCTCCCTTAGCTAGAGAATAGAGTAAGGTAGTGTCTCACGCCCTTCTGAGCAGGTCTGGTTCCGTCCAGTAGAAGGCAGCAGTGACACATACGCACTATGTAGATCACTTTATTACTTCCAAGGGCTGGTAGGGAGCCTACAGGAAATTATTTGGTGGATTTTAATCTACGGAGCCATCACAAGGGATTACTTTGTTGGCAGTCTCAGCAGAGGCCAAGGACTGAATGAGCCTGGTGAACAAACCACTGACCTATGGTAAGAGAAAAAAGCTCAGTCTCACATTATGATGTCCTTGAGGTTTGTTCCTTCAAATGCCTGTACAATTTCCCAGTTCTCCCAAGCGGTCTCCTCAGCTGTGGATCACATCAGGGACAATAGTGTTCCCTAGTTACTTTGCAGTTACTGATACAGCTGAGTTAAAATTTACCATTAACCACAGAGTCCCTTTTGCTACAAGAGCTATATTTTTGAATATCCCTTGTTTCGTACGTACGAAGATAAATCCAAAAAACTTCAATCTTCATGTCACTGTAACTAACATTCAGGTGAGAACATCAAGCACTTAAAAATCAACAGGGGTAGCTGTGTCAGTCTGTAACTTCAAAAACAACAAGCAGTCCTGTGGTACCTTAGACACCAACAAAGTTATTAGGTCATGAGTTTTTGCAGGTAAAACCAGAGGAGCTAGGAAGAGAGGAATTCTGTCAGACAAAAAATAACCTGCACACTCTTTGGTTCTAAGCAGTCAGTGAGATATATTAGGTCTTCTCCTCTAACAAGTGATAGCCCATATGTGCTGCAGATATAGTGTATAACTTCCTGCTGAGTAAAGCTCTCTAGATGATCCCAGGACCACTACCAGGACCCATGAGTTCTGCTGTAATAGAAGGCATCCAATAAAGCATTCTTTGTCTGACCCTTGCAAACTCCCAATTCGTTTTTCACAGGATGCTAAAGCACAATTATACAATGGATGGTCCAAGTACCACACTCTCTGGAAAATAGACTCTTCTCCTTCCAATTGTTCCCCAAAAGCCACCTCTTTCAAACACCATTCCATCCCTTTACACTGACCATTACATCAAACAACCTGGACAGTAACACAAAGTTCTGACTGAGTTTTCCTCTTAATAGTTGTCCCCTTCTTTTACCCCAATGATCAAACCTTCAGAACCAAAATATCTCAGAATGTTAATATCCGATCCAGAGCTGAAATTTTAAGTTAACCTTAGCGTGAACTGGCCCGGACTGTGACAAGCTAAGACTGTTGCTTACTATATAAACCACTATAATATTTCTGCCTCCTTGTTCCTCGTTTATTCCATTCATTGTCTTTTGTACTGTGTCATAACCCCCCCTTATGTGCTTGAGGAAGAGGGTGTTTTCCTGGTGTGAGTCTGTTCAGCCCCAGACACAATGTGGCGCTGATCTCTCGGGGTGTCAGATGCTCCTGTCACCGCAATACAAATTAAACAATACTAATGCTTCGTCTCACTCCATCCCCTCCCCTGAGCCTCCCACCCACCCTCCATTCACTGCTCCCTGCCCTCCATCAAGCCCCTCCCCCAGCTGCTAAACAGGTGATTGGTGGGGCTCCATTGAACAGCTGCGGTTGGTGGGGGCTGACTACCCACTAATTTTTTCTGTGGGTGCTCCAGCCCTGAAGCAGCCATAGAGTCAGTGCCTGTGCTTAGTCTGACTTTCACCTAGGGTCAACATATCACCCTATCCCAAACACAGGACAGGGAGATACGGGGGGCAGGAGCAGTTCCTCCAAGCTCCACCAAGGCACAGGATGCCAGGAACTTGGCAGCAGCCGTGGGTGGGCCCCTGGCTACCCGCGACTCAGGGAGTTAGGAAGGAGGTGGCAGCTGCCAGTGCTCCCCCAGCTTCCCCAAGGCACAGGGAACCAGGAAGAGGGTGGTAGCCACCCCCCATGACCAAACCTACCTTAACTTTGCAGAGCCCCCTGTTGGCTCCCTCTTCTTGTGACCAGAGAGCACATTGTGGCTGCAATATGGGGCAACTAGCCCCTTTTTAAAAGTAAGTCAGAATGCCTTTCTGGAGCCTGACATATGGGGCTGTTCCATCCAAACAGGACAGATGGTCACCCTACTGTCATCTTACATTGGCTTGACTCCAGTGAGCTCTGGATTTAGACTCAGGCCACATAATTTTCCAGAGAAAATCAATACACCTTATTGCAGCCTCTTACAGGAAACTACTTAGAATCATAGAATCCCAGGGCTGCAAGAGACCTCAGGAGTCATCGAGTCCAGCCCCCGGCTCAAAGCAAGGACAAACTCCAACTAAATTGTCCCAGCCAGGGACTTGAAAATCTCTAGGAACGGAGATTCCACACCTCTCTAGGTTCTTAGGAAGGATTTTCTGTTTCCTGAAACAAGCTCTTCTAACCCATCTCCAGCCAGTTTAGTTTATTTTAATTAAAGGATTTGACATTTCCTTTTTAATTATGAGGATCCAGGGAACAGAGCTGTTTTCAGAATCTGAGAGAAATATAAATAATTTGAGATTGCCCTGGAGATAGGCAGTTTGTCATCCGCAGCACTTCTGCTCTCCTATAAGGCATCAGAAATCAAACTGGTGCTCTCCTAGGTGTCTGTTACCTCCTTGTACAGCTTGTGGAGGGTGTTTTTTCTTGGTCTGGTTCTTTAAAGGGAGCCAAACCACAGTGAATAGGATGCCGATCTGTTTGCTGGACAGAGTAATGCTTCTCAGCGCTTCCAGCAACCTCCTCTCCTTTGGGTTTTATGCTCAGAAGTTAGGTCTACAGTTGTGAGACACCTGGATTTCAGCCACATTTGATGAGGACGCAGTAGACCTGATGAAGTGTAGGCACTGAGCAAACATTCAATTATAGAATCATAGGACTGGAAGAATCCTCAGGAGGTAATTGAGGATTGTTAAAGGAGGAACAATCCCAAATAAATCATCCCAGACAGGGTTGTGGCATTTTACAGACTAAGAGTCAAGCTGAGACTTAAAAGAACTCTAGGGAAGGAGATTCTACCACATCCCTAGGTAATCCATTCCAGAGCTTCACTGCTCTCCTAGTGAACTGGTGTTGCCTAATATCCGACCTACACCTCTCCCACCACAACTTAAGACCATTGTTCCTTTCCCTTGTCCTGTCATGTCACCTCTGAGAACTGCCTCTCTCCATCCTCTTTGGAACCCCCTTCAGGTAGTTGAAAGCTTCTATCAAATCCCCCTCACTCTTCTCTTCTGTAGACTAAATAAGCCCAAATTCCTTGGCCTCTCCTCATAAGTCATGTGCTCCAGCCTTCCCATTCACTTCAACAGAGTTATTCCTGAATTACACCAGCATCGATGAGAGGAAAATCAAGATCTGAATCTTCATTCTAACCTCCCAAAATGTTAGTGTGTTTGGAATGGGAAGGATTGTTGGTTGACCCATTATGAAGAAGGGGCACCAGAGACATTTGTGGCTTGATTCTAACTTTCCCAAAGCTCAGAAGGTTTCGGATCTGGGAGTTTGGTTTAGACCCATTTTATTTTTCCTAAAAACAAAGATGCAGATTCTGCTCTTAGATGCTCTGATGTAAATGAGGAGCAACCCTGCTGAGTCAAAGTAGTCCTGCATCCGTGTAAATGGAGGCAGAATCAGGCTCCAAAATAAACCATTTTGGTACCATATACGTAGAATAAAACCACTCCTATGATGCAGCCCTGCTAGACACTAAAGATCTCATCCACCATAAAACATGCAGAAATGCTGCCGCACACCCTGACAAGGAATGGCTTAAAGCTGCCAGTTAGTCCAGCGGTTGCTTTATTCATCACTGAGGATTAGCAAATTCAGTGATGTGAGAGTAACAGACCCCCCCCGGCCCCCAGACACTCTGAGCTCCTGGAAACCCCTCTGTTGCTCACTGACTGGGCAGCTCCCACCTGGATTGCAGGTTGGATGGCAGACATGAACTCTACTCTCTCCAACTTTAATTCCCCCGGCTTTTGCAGGTTTGCAGCTCTCATTGCTACAAGGCATTCTCACTTAACATTGGGAAATCCCAGCAGCCAATGCCAGGAGGTTAATTTAAAAGTGATGCATATCAGATGCTGCCTGATATGGAAGTATCTTCACAGTCCAGAGTTTGTAAGGAATCTGGTTAATTAATATGAACTCTGCTCCTTTAGCAGTAGCTTCTATGCCCCAATACAGTTCCCCACACACATATATGTCCAACTCAGAAGGGATGTATGCGGGCAGGGTCATGAGAACTAAGGCTCTCCCTAGCTTTCTACAGAACTGTAAATACACACTAAAGCTTGGAAAAGTCAGAGCTTTAAACTATGGAGAAATGCATCTAAATTCCAGAGAGCAATTAGCACATATAAAACAACAGCTATAGGGATTCCTCTTTTACTGTTTAGATATTTGCAGTGCTTTTCTGTTTAAAAAAAAAAAAAAAAAAAGGAGCTCCCTACCCAAGCCCATGGCTGGGGCTGCTGAGGTGCCGATACTCAGTACCAGCATGAAAAAAACACTGGATATTTGTATGCATGAAATTACATTTGGACCTGAATATTTGTGTGTGTATATGTGTGAATGACTATTTGACTACGTGTGTGTGTGTGTGTGTGTGTGTGTGTGTGTGTGTGTGTGTTGCTAAGTAGGGATGCATATGTATTTCAAGACAATTGAGATGTGTATGTGAAATCTGCATTGTACGTATATTTCATTGTGTCGTCAGTTGTGAATGCATATTTTATAGCTTGGCAGAGGGCTAGAGTACGTGACCCTTGTGGTCCCTTCTAACTCAGTATGTTGTATTTAATTCAAATTCAAGCAAAAAGTCTTGATGTTTCTACGGTGTTTGTGAAGTTGAAACAAAAATGCAAACTCTTCCCATTTTTCAAGGTTTCCACTTCTCTCTGCATTTATTTCATGCAGCTCTTAGCTCTGTTGTTTTGTTGCCATTGCCTAGTCATTTTTTATGGGCATGGCAACAGCTGCCCAGGGTTTAATAAGACTGGGGTTTCAAAGAGCTTCCTAAAAAATGCAATGCTTTTGAAGCTTGGGGAAACGGACACTCGTTGCTCTTACTTCAAAGAAGCTCCATCAACTGACTCCAGCCGAGAATCTGGGTTTATATCTTTAACTTGTATCTCTGAGCTTTACTGACCTGCAGATCGCTTGGAGAACCCTGATGAAAGGTACTATCACTGTATTAGGACAAAGCGTTAGCATCTGTGCTAAAGCGGGACTTTAACATCAGCCTCTGATCTGAGATACCTGCAACATTCAGGAGTGCACAAAACAGTGTAAAAATACCATACGGTTTTGTCCAAATCCTGCCTCTTGAGTTTCAGTCCGGACCAAAGCAGACTCGCATGCCGGAAGGAGAGTGGGGCATGTAAAAGGTGCAAATGCATGTCCCACCCCATGTCCAGTTTCTCTCCTTTCCTCCCTGCTCTGCTGTGCAGGGGGGGTGAGCCTGCAGGGCATGATGGGCAAACTCAAGGCACCCTGGGAACTGTAGTTCCTTGGCCAGCTCGCTGCCAAGATAGCTGGCGCTGGAGCAGGGAAGGAATTACATTTTCCAGCATGCCCTTGGCATCTAGCAAAAGGAAAGGAAAGGGGACAAATATTTTTGAACATTGTTTTTAATTCACTATTTTACAGCAAGATCCCGGAAGGTAATTTCTATAAAAGCTTTATTACTATATAATTTTTTAGTATGTTATAACAAAATCATTTTACCAATCGTTGCCGCTCAAAGCTTTCATTAACCTCTTTTATGCACACTCATCGCATGACTATTTTGAACTCCTTTATATTTAAAACAAAACCTGTGGTCCACATATACTGAAAAAGCATCCCCCTCCTCGAAATTCCTGCTTACGGGCCTGCAGTGTAGCCAAACCAAGAAACTGCACTCCCAGGTTTGAATTTGTGAAGAAAACATGGCCAAGTTAAGCCCAATGCATGTAAAAATCAAATGTCAGAAACTCCCCTGGGCCATGGAGCAAGGAGAATTCGTTGCAGGGTAGAATTCACTCTTATAATGTCCATATAAATCCCACATACTTTATTTAGATCCCTCTGGATTCCTAGGGACCAGTGCTGCTTTCCCTTGAAAATTAGTGGCAGAAATTTGCTAGCCCCCTGGGGGGTCCCTAAGCAGAATATTGCCCCCTCCCCATGCTAAAACAGTCACAATCTTGTAGTAAAGATCAAATGTCGGGGGTGGGGGGTCTCTTGAGCTGGTTGGGGCCCTAAGCAATTGTTTTAGCCTAGCTTGAGTTCAACAGGATTCAATATTTTTAATGTGAGACCCAAGTGTGATGCAGTGGAGCTCAGCGCATCATGGGACCCTGTTCACAGGAGTCCATTTCCTTCCTAATGATGCTGCCGGATGCTGTGAGGCCATTTACACGAGTTGATAAAGGACCAGTAAACTAGGCAGGACCTTAGAAGCAAACACTGAATGGAACGAAATCTTTCTGATTCCAAAGAGCTGGGTTGCGCAGGGCCCCCTCCCTGCCTTTGAGCCACCAGAGACCCTTGCTGAATGTGGTGTCACACACGGCTGAATGGAGAAGCAGGCGCACACCAGCAGAGGCGTATCTACGCGATCTCATTCTCAAAGAAAGAACAGAGACTGACATTCGAAGCGCTCCAAGCACTCTGTAAAGAGGAGCAGCATCTTGCCCAACTTAGGGTACTGTTCAAATAATAATAAACCAGTGACAAAGACAATTACAATACAGGTTGAACCCCTCTAATCCAAAACTCTCTCTTCCAGCAAACTCCGTAATCCGGCATGATTTTAGTTGGCTGGATGACCACTTAGCATGGGTGTGGCCAAGTTTCCTGGGGTCCCATAAAGTTTTTTTCCAGCCACCAGTTCTGGCTCTCAGTGTTCTCTGCTGTTATTTAGCTGTAATTCACCCCTAAAAGTCTTCTAAGAGCTCAATAAGCAGTGGAGGTGCTGGTAATGCTGCTACACAATACTGACCTCCCATGATCTGGCAAATTCCCTCATCTGGCACTGGTCAGGTCCTGAAGGTGCCGGATTAGAGATGTTCAACCTGTACATGGAGAAGCTGTGGCAAGGAGAAGCTAAGTGGCTCACCCAAGGCCACACAGTACGTCGGGGCAGAATTGGATCGGAAAAGGGGCAAAGTGGATCTCAAAAGCTACCCTTTTCTTGTGGCTGAGATGATTGCCCTTCTCATATAGCTGTCTATGATAACAGTGGTAGGAAAGTGCAGTCTCAGGCCTGGCTTTTGAGGATTTTGCAAAGGGTTATCATCTGCCTTGATTTCCTTGAGACAGGACTAATCCAATACCTCTGCAAGCACGTGAGTCAGGAGTGAATGAGCAGGCTAGTGGAGATCAGAGCAGACAAGTGTGGGTTGTGGGGAGGACAGATGATCTAGTGTGACTCTGGGGGACCTAGATTCAATCCTCCACTCTGCCACAGCCATCCTGTGTGACCTTGGGGAAGTCACTTGGCCTCTCTCTGCCTTCTTTCCCCAGCTGTAAAATGGACATAAATAGCCCAGCACTACCTGACAGAGGATTTGGGAGGAAAAGATTCTGAAGTGCTCAAATGCTTCAGCAACGGAAGCCTGACAGGGACTCTTGACAGAGAAGAATGGTTACTGGAGGTGCCTGGGGGATAGCAAGAACAGATTCCTATGGTGGGGGGTGAACCAGCCTTAATGAATCCATCCCCCTGCCTCTCTAGGCAGTGCAAGGAGATCCACACAGACCTACAGACCACAACAGAAAAGAAGACTTTGAAATGTGTCTAGTACCTTTACCTGCAGAGGGTTCTTTGTGCTTATGGCAATGACATGATACTTGTAGTAACACAGCTCGCAGCTCCAGCAGCCTCTCTCGCTGATCCATTTGATCAGACAAGGCTGGTGCGTGCATTTCACCGATCCATCACAGCGACACGGGCTCAACAACTCCCCCTGGAAAGAGACAGACAGGCGGTTAACAAGGGCAACCTCCTCCAGACAGGCTGGAAGTCAGCTCAGCAGTTTCCCTTTGCAGTCTAAGAACCTGTGCTCAGGAGTTTTGGCCAATGTAGCCTACTCTGTGTTCTTTGATTGGTTTTTATTTTGTTAATGACATTCCCTGCTGTGAAAGGCACTGGAAAGACAGTCCTGGGGACAGTTGTCTATTTAACACAATGCAAGCTTCTGCCCCTCCAGTGAACTTCCACCATGAGAGAAGTCGGATCTCTGTTGTGGATGATGTCCTTGGTCTCTCTGCCAGAACTACCAGCGTCGGGTCTAATTATTGTTGGACATGGTGGTGTACAGAGACCAGCATCAGCTCACATCACATGGTCCCTTGGAGATAGTAATGATTCCCAGAGACCGACCCCAATCACCACTGTGAAGAGTCCCCGATCAAAATTCTGTGGCACGGGCCCATCTCCGGCCACTATCCATTTGCACTCCTAGGCTGCAGGGGAAACGCTATCAAAATTCCACTGCCAATTCAGTCCCCTAGCACAGCCCGCTCTAAAACTCAGGCATCAGACAACACCTGGATTCTCCTACTTCCATTCTAGGAACAAGCACAATGGAAGCAGAGGTTGTGGTCCGATGAACTACATCAGTGGTGGGCAGCTCGTGGCTCTGTGGGGTTCTGCGTGTGGCCCACGAGACAGTCTTTTTACTGTTGCCCATGCACAGGTCTGCCAGGTTCTGCTGGTTTCTGTCTGCGTAGCTTTTTCCTACTGGTATTCCTAAAGTGATGTGCATGTCAAGCAAGGGAATGTCAAGCAAGGTACATGCGGAGGGCAAACAGCACTGACTGTGCAAGCCAGGCACTCCCTCTGCAGCCAGTCAAAGCTCTGCTACAGCTCAATCAGCACAGCCTGCAAATTCTAGGTGCGCAAGTGTGACTAGCAAAGCTACCCAATCCCAAGAGACTGTCTTAGTTGCGACAATCTTGCAGCCCGCTTAGATGAAGGAAGGCCGCTCATGTGGCAACTCACTAGCCGAGGTTGCCTGTCGCTGGTTTATGTGTTGGCTGATTCCCAAGCATAGGATCCATTCCTCAGGCATGCAACTTTAAATGGGGTTGCCAAGCAAACATACTACAATAACCTATTTCATAGCTGGCAGCCTGGGGACTGGGAGGTTGCCGGATAGTCAAATGTTCTGGATGATAGAGAGGTATACCTAGCAGTGTATGACACTAAATTAAAACAAGCTTAGATATTAAGAAACCAACAAAAATGTATGCAGAGTAATTTATTTACCAACAGCAGCAGTATTGTACATGGTAAACGTATACTGTATTACCTGTATTTATTGGTATTACTTTTACTAGACCTGTACTTATGGACACTGTAACTAAAATGTACTTATGGTTAAGATGCTGGTTATTTGAGCATTCCAGATAACAGAATGCTGGATATGAAAGAGTTTACTGTGTATGATTCACACTACATCCATAAGATTAGAGGCTTATTTTAATCACGACAAACAGGTGTTAGAGGGAAGCCATTAAATTCTAATCTAACCCCTACCTCTGACTGTTGAAGAATCTTATTTTGAATCCCTGCTAGACCTTTAGCTTTGCTCAGAGGACTAAAGGCTTTTTAAAGGCAGGGTTAGGTGGTCGCCCGTAAAAACAGATAAGGAAAGGCTGAGATTGAATCTCTCTGCCATCCCTCAGCGCAAAAGGAAATGAAACTTCCCATGAAAGGCCCTGAGCAGTTGTCCTCTTCTCTTTTTCACTGAACATAATGGCTGAGTCAGCAATATGAGACTAGAACACAAGCATCTTCTGATCCGTTTCCGGCTGTGTCGTTGTCCCATTTAAGTCCAGGTTACACTCTTACAGAAGTCAGTGGAACAAACTCCCAGTGGTTTCATAAGGATCAGGTGCAAAGGCCCCTGGAGACTGGGAGCGAAGCTGGTAGAAGTGATACTGCTTTTTTTTGTTATGAAATCTAATGCCAAAATGTTAATCACTTCATTTGGCTCCGTTATGTGACCCAGAAACGTCATTTTCCATGACATTTTTGCAACCTCGTTGTTTATGCTACAAAGGCAGGCTGGGTTTTTGACTGTCATGGGCTTTCATTACAAACTGAATATCATGCCAAGGAAGGTTAGAATTTAGGGATTTCAAGAACTGTGATTTTCCCTGGGAAATAAGCCACTTCCGGCATGAAGAGGTGTCTATTGTGGAGCAAAATTATGAAATGGAGGGGGACGTGCGGAGGAGGCAATGCGGTTGCATTAATTTTCAAGAATCCAAACTAGCTGTACTAACTCCAGTTGGAAGTTTGGGCATGAGGCTGAGCTTTGAATGTTTTCGTGCTGTCAGCTGAGAAGTCTACTTCGTTGACATGTGACCGTTGTTAGGGGCTTTGCCACTTTGTGATCCATCTTGCAGTCACACTTTGTAGCCTACGAGGATATGTTGGCCTATTTTATGTATCTTCTTCTTGTAGCCTAAACCTATATTACCTATGCTTTGCTATTATTTACTATTTCCTTCGCCTTTCACTGTTATTCCATTTCAGCAGTAATGGGAGAGGCCTACAAGGTCATACTATGTCAGACATTAGCTTGAGCTAGGTAAATGTGGGCATCTGGATGGTTCCAGACATATCAATAAGGAGGAATGGATCTGCCTCCCCAGACTTTAGTGAGCAGCACTTTTTTATCTTATGTGGTGCCAAGATGTTATAGCCCTGTTGGATCATCTATCCTGCTTATTGCAAAGTGAAGGCCAAAGTCATCGAGGCTGTTAGGTAGTACCTTAGAATCATAGAATCCTAGGGCGGGAAGGGACCTCAGAAGGTCATCAAGGCCAATCTCCTGCCCAAAGCAGGATCCACCCTAACAAAATCATCTCAGCCAGAACTTTGTCAAGCTTGGGCTTAGAAATCTCTAGGGAGACTGATTCTGCCAGCTCTCTGGGTAACACATACCTGTGCTTCACCACCATCATGGTGAAGTAGTTTTTCCTAATATCCAACCTAGACCTCCTGTTCTGCACTTCCATAGCTCCTTGTTCTGCCATCCATCACTACCAAAAGCAGCCTCTGTCCCCTCTCTTGAGAGGCTCCCCCCTCCACCTTCAGGAAGCTTTTGTCAAATCTCCCCTCACTCTTCTCTTCTGCAAACAAAATAAGCCCAAACCTCTCAGCCTCTCCTCATAGGTCATGCACTCTGGCCCCCTAATCATTTTCATTGCCCTCCGCTTGACCCACTCCAATTCGTCCACATACTTTCTATACTGGGGGCCTCAGAACTGGACACAATACTCGAGATGTGGCCTAACACCAGTGCCAAGTAGAGGGGAATAATCACTTCTCTAGATCTACTGGAAATGCTCTTCCTAATGCACCCCAATAAGCTATTAGCCTTCTTGGCGACAAGGACACACTGTTGACACATATCCAGCCTATCATCTACTGTAATCCCCAGGTCCTTTTCTGCTATACTGCTACTTAGTCCATCGGTCCCCAGCCTGTAACAATGCTTGGGATTCTTCTGTCCCAAGTGCAGGACTCTGCACTCGTCCTTGTTGAACCTCATCAGATTGCTTTTGGCCCAATCCCCCAGTTTGTTTAGGTCTGCGGGGTCTAGTATGGTTACCACTTCCCATGTGTGGCAAATGGGATACCGTGGTGTGGCAATTCCGGCTCTGGAGCTGCATATGGTTCTTGGAGCCTTCAAAGGCAGCTCCTCCTAGAGCTGCATGTGAGCGCTTCCTGCCCATGCATGGGCCCCACCCATGGTGGGAGAAGCCCTAGGCGGCACCAGTGGGTCCAGCCTTGGTGGCCCCAGCCACTCTATTGCCCCTTGTGGCCCCGGTGGCTCTGGCCCCAGTGGCTGTTCCAGTCACTCCTCCAGTACTGGCAGCTCCAGTAGCAGCAGTGACTTCAATGCCTCTGGTGAGACACTGGCATTAATTTAGAACAGGGAGCTGGGGGAGCCTGCCTCTAGGGGAGGGCATTTATTTGAGGGGGCTGGAGGAGCCTGGCTCTGGTGCGGAGCTGTGGTGAATATAGAAAGACAACAACCACAAGTGTGGCCATCTTTTAGTTCCCACTGACACCACTGGTCTAGGTCACTCAGGGCCCTGTCCCTACCTTCCAGCACATCTACCTGCACTCCTAGCTTCATGTCATCTGCAAATTTGCTGAAGGTGCAATCCATCCCCTCATCCACGTCATTAATAAAGACATTGAATAATATGAGTCCTAGAACCAATCCTAGGGGCAATCTTGCCCCAGTGCCCATTTGTGGAGCTTGTTAATGAGCCAGCAATGTGCTATCTTCTGCATATTCAAAGGGGGGGTGGCAGTGCCGTTTCCCAATCAGGTATGCATGACCCTCCAAAATCTTAGGGCATTGAAGTCTAGTTTCAGCTTTGAAAGGTTGGGCTAAAGTGATGGAGAGCACCTGTAACACCACATGACTGATGGGTTCTGCACTCACTCACTCTCTGGAAGTCTAATCTTTTTTCTTCCCTTCTCTCTGTTCAATTTTCTTTTATTTTACGAGTACTAGTGTTTTCTTTCAAGTTTTCCTCTGCTTTAACCCTGCCCTGTGTCTCACCACCTTCAGAGTGAGACTAGTCCTTCAGCTCCTCAAGTCCCTCAGGAGGGTGCATGAGTATGATGTGGCCTAGGTACATTTTGCTTATGTATTGGGTTTCTGTAACTAATCAAAGTGAATTTATCTGTAGGTAACCATTATAGATATTTGCTTGTGAACCCCATTATTAAGTGTAATAAATTCTGTGCTGCTATTACGTTGTTTGCACTGTTCATGCGATTGTTGCAGGGCCTGTGACCTCCCTCCAGATAAGAGCTCTTATCGCTCTGCAGAGCTGTGGTCTGAGGTGGAGGGTCAACCCAGAGATTCTGAGGTCAGATTGGTGAGCTGCTACCCAAAACAGTAGTGCTTTCCAGCCCCTGGTCAACAACTTTGAGAACCTTCCTTCTCCAACAAAAACAAAACAAAACATCCCATTGCATTCACAATTCTCCCAATGGGGCAAGGATGAGCAAGATACAGAAGGGACCACGCAAGGTAGATGAGTCACATCACTTAACATTGCTTAGCAACTAGCAGGCGCTCAGATATGAAGGTATATAAGCAGGCCCGGATGCAGGAATTTCTGGGGTGCGTGTGCTATTTTGGTAAATGTGGACTACAATTTTTCTTTAAATATCAAGGAGTTCACAATAGTTGTGCAACAAGTGTGCAGAAGAGGGGTTAATGAAAAATTTGAAGGGAAACAGTGACTGGTAAAATAATCTTGTTATAACATAGAATCATAGAATCCCAGGGCTGGAAGGGACCTCAGGAGGTCATCTAGTCCAGCCCCCTGCTGCAAGCAGGATCAACCCCCCCACTAAGTCATCCCAGACAGGACCTTGTCAAGCCAGGACTTAAAAACCTTGACGGATGGAGAATCCACCACCTCTCTAGGCAACGCATTCCAGTGCTTCACCACCCGCCTGGTGAAGTATTTTTTCCTAATATCTAATCTACATCTCCCCCTCTTCAACTTCAGTCCATTACTTCTTGTTCTGCCATCTGACACCACTGAGAACAGTTTCTCACCCTCCTCTTTAGAGCTCCCCTTCAGGAAGTTGAAGGCTGCTATTAAATCACCCCTAAGTCTTCTCTTCTGTAAACTAAACAAGTCCAAATCCCTCAGCCTATCTTCATAGGCCTTGTGCTCCAGCCCCTTAATCATTTTTGTTGCCCTCCGTTGAACCTGCTCCAGTATATCCACATCCTTTTTATACTGGGGGGGGGGGCCCAAAACTGGACACAATATTCCAGATGTGGCCTCACCAGTGCTGAATAGAGGGGAACAACTACTTCTCTAGATGTGCTCAAAATGCTCCTCCTAATGCACCCTGGTATGCTGTTAGCCTTCTTGGCTACAAGGGCACACTGTTTACTCATATCCAACCTTTCACCCACCATAACCCCTAGGTCCCTTTCTGCTGTACTGCTGCTGAGCCAGTAGGTCCCCAGCCTATAACAATGCTTGGGATATTTCCGCCCCAGGTGCAGGACTCCACACTTCTCCTTGCTGAAGTGCACCCGATTCCTTTTGGCCCAGTCCTCCAATTTATCCAGGTCACTCTGGATTCTCTCTCTACCCTCCAACATATCTACCTCTCCTCCTAGTTTTGTGTCATCTGCAAACTTGCTGAGGATGCAATCCAGTCCCTCATCCAGGGAATTAATAAAGATGTTGAACAACACCCGCCCCAGAACCGAGCCTTGTGGCATTCCGCTTGAAACTGACCGCCATCCAGATATTGAGCCATTGACCACTACCCATTGGGTCCAACCTAAAATGTATACTATAATAAAGGTTTTATAGAAATTACCTTCTGTAATATTGTAAGTGAAAAAACAATATTCCCTCATCCCCCTCCCTTTCCCATTGCTAGCAGCCAAGGGCATGCTGGGAAATGTAGTACCTTCTCTGCTCCAGGGACAGCTCCCTAGGCAGGGAGCTGGCCAAGGGATTACAGCTACCAGAATGCCTTGGGGTCCCCCACCATGCCCTGCAAGCACAGCACAGCAGGGAGGAAAGAAGAAAAACCAGACCTGGGGAGGGGGGTTGTGCGTTCGCACCCTTCTCACTCCCCTTGTGTATGGACCTGACAAGGACCTGGAAAGATTAGACTAGAACAGAGATAATCTCCTCCCAGTCTATTTTGAGAGCTCAGAATTCATCTAAATTTCTCAAATTTGATTTCCACTTTCCAGAAGTTGTAGGGGGTATGTGGACCAGCCTGGAAAAAACTCCTCTGTCATATTGGTAAATCTATCCAGAGAGACCACCGACTGTTGCTATGAGAATTCGGTAAAAATTTTGAGTATGAAGCCCCCCCAGTTTCTCCACTTTTACAAATCCAGCAAAAACCAGATGCATTGCCCGCTGCTGGAAAGCAGCATGAATTCTGATGTTTGGGGGTTGGTGCACAGCTATTTTTACATACAGCCAGGCCCAGTTCTGTGCACAGCAGGTGTTCCTGAAAAGGCCAGCCCCACAGGGATCTTAAAGGGATAGAGCCTGAGTACTGCAAAGAGGAGAATCCGATCACAGAGTTCACAGTAAGCTCTAGGACAACCCATTGAAGGCCAGTAATGCACAAAGGAGACTCCTCACAGAGACCTTTACAAAAGCCTACACAAAGGAGATTCTAAAAGGAGACACAGATCACGAAAGTCAGACATGGAAATTAGATCAAGTCCATTGCTCGTAGTTCATGTAAGATTATTCTCTACACAGCAGGCTCTCCGGGACTTTCCATTGCTTTTCTCAAGAGACTATTCAACAACGACACTTGAATGTTATGAAACAGCTCCCGATCCTTATCTTACATTTCCTTTGTGAATTACCTTCCACCACATGGGTCAGCCTAAATCATCCCTTTCTTCCTTTGACAGCTGGTGGATAAGTGCCTGCCAGCTACACGTTTTCAAATCCGTTCACAAGGTCAGTGTGGATTCAGTCTGGCTTTTGAGGAAGCAAGAGGACTGATTCTCCTCAAAAATCCAACCTGGTATCACAGAAGTCGGTGGAATTGCAGAGGTAAACCTGATGTAAATTAAAAGGGAAAACAGGTCTTTCAACTGAATCATTCCCTTGCTGTGGGGGCAGGGGGACAGGTGAGTAGGTGTATGGATATTTTCCTACTTTTATTTCTGCACAGATGGACCAGCTCCTCAGCTGATATAAATGCACATAAAGCCAATGAAGCTGTGCCATCTTACTTCACCTGAGGGCCTTATGGAACCAATGCCTTCAAGGAGGATAGAGTGTATCAGCAAGCACAGCTGCAGATCTTTCACTGGTGCAGCATTGCTTTTCACGCGAGGTGTTCAGGGTCTCCAGTCGCAGAGAACTCACTTTAAGCCTGCTGTGACAGCCTTTCCAGAACCCCAAAATACCCTTCATAAACATCACTCAGGAAGTCACCTCTCACAGTCACCTGCCAATCAAAGTCACACACACCTCTAGGAATAAACGAACTGGAGGTTCCTGGACTGAAGATATAAGAAGACCCATTTTAACCTGTTACACGGGAAAAGAAATTTAACCATTAGGTACAGCAATGGGAATTGCTCCCCGTTGTGGAGGAATAAGGGCTGAAAGCTGAATTCACTGCTAAGCCTATGATGGCTCAACTCCCTTCACTTCAGAGTGGTTGCAACTATTTGCATGAGTGGCAGATTTGACATGGAGGCAGGATGACCCAGTGGAAAATGTGCAGCTTTAACATCTTCACTAGTGTTGCTACAATATCGTCATGTACTGTGTCTATGTTCTCGTGCACACAAGCAAAGCACTTGTTGCCAAAGCAGCATCAGGCAAAGCAGATGGCTCAGTCTGCTGCTCTGTGAAGAGAAGAGGTGGCTATCACAGATTAATAGCTGCAACATGACTCTCCTGCTCCTACCACTGTTAAAGCATCAACAGAAAGTAACTTCCTGGAGTGATGAATCCATACCCGCTGAGAATCCTGCTGGTTCTGGTTCCAAATGCAGACAGACACTTGACCTCCAGGCCAATCTCCATTTACTGCCAGTAGTACATGTAGCCGGGTGGCCTGAATTTTAAGGGTCTTATGTTGGGTTGTCACCTGCCCTAGTTTTCATAAGACAGGCCTAATTTTCCTAAATTTAATTGGGGAAAGGGGATAAGAAATCTGCCCATCACAATGCATATTAATAGATGAGGCTTTAACACAACAGGAGGCAGTGTTATTGGAGAATAAAAGAGGGATTCAGGTTCTGTCCCCAACTCTGCTGCTAAATGTAGGGCCTCAGGCAAATCTCTAAGGCCCGAGTCACAGAGAGGTAACCACGTTAGTCTGTAGCTTTGCAAAAAAACAAGCAGTCCTGTAGCACCTTAAAGACTAGCACATTTATTTATTAGGTAGTGAGCTTTTGTGGGTAAGACCCACTTCATCATATCTCAGATTGAAATAGACTAGTGATTTCCAACCTGGGATCCACAGACCTCTGAGTATTGCAGAGTGTCCATGAAAAACATAAAAGATAAATAAAAATGATTATAGAAATTAAATATGAAATAAATTGCAAAGTTACAACCAATTTTTTTAAATGAAATATCTTCCAATATTGCTATTAACTGCTGTCTGAAAATCTTTGCTGTGGGTTCCTGCTTCATTTAATGAAGTACACATAGTGGCTAGAATTGGCTTTGACGGGGGTGTGCGAATGGTTTGGGGAGGTGACTGGGGAGTCTGTGAATGGTTTGTGGGGGTGACTAGAGGTCCACACTACAGAAAAGATTGGGAACCACTGGAATAGACATTTAGAATCCTGGGTTGATATAGTGGAGGTCACGGGGGCAGGGAGGAAGGGCGGGGGGACAAGGAGGGGTGTTTGTTAAAAAGTGATCAATGGCTTTACATGGTTGAGTTTTGGCAACTCTACCTGAAAACCCCACAAAGAGATTTTGAGAACCAAAGAGAGAACCCACAGCTCTAGGTCAATTATGAATGATGTATTAACAGCATTCTGATAGCTCCCAAGAGCTCTCCGGCGCCAAGCCCCCAATGTGCTAGGTGCTGTTTGGACACACAACAAGAAGACAATCCCTGCCTCACATTAAGTCAGTGGGAGCAGCAAATGCTCAGCACTATAAAAAAAATCAGGACCTAAGTCAGCCTCTGTCCTGCATAGCCCTCAAAACACAGGCAGACATGTACTACTTACAGTAATCTATACACGGGGATAGCTGAGACAGAGGGGAAATGGCTTACCCAGGGTCAGACAAAGGCTTGGTCTACACTTGGTAGGTAAGTCAATTGCAGATACGCAATTCTAGCTTGGGCAATTGCATAGCTAGAATCGACTTATCTGCAATTGACTTACCTGGCTCCTCCTCACTGAGGAGGCACAACAGGAGAAACTCTCCCTTCGAACTCCCTTACTCCTCATCGAGGCCATATCAACTAACGACCCTAGAGAGTTTGAGTTCACGCGTCTCCACCAGGCGCACAAAATGGAACTCTGGAAGATTGACCTTGACCGGAGTCACATTAATACTTTAATACAGCATGAGCTGGTAGATACTGTTGCAGAAACAATCCCTGTCCGGGTGTCCTCTTTTTTTTGAAAGTTCAAATATGGTAACCCAAAAATACTTTTGCAGGAATGGGCTCAAAGCAGAAGCTTTTATCTGAACGTTAGTGTTTCCGATAGGCTGTGTCTCCACTACATTTCCCTTTCGAAGGCGAATGAGCTAGACCAGAAATGCAAATGAGGTGTGGATTTACATATCATGTGCCTCATTTGCATATTCTCACATGATCGTGTTTCCGGAATAGGCTTTTCCAGAAGCAAAAACAGAGGTATAGACAGGGTTCCTTCAAAAACAAACCCTGTGTTTGAAAGAACCCTTCTTATTTTGTTTCAGGAAGAAGGGTTCTTTCGAAGATGGGGTTTGTTCTCAAAGGAACCCTATCTACACGGCTGTTTTTGTTTTGAAAGCAGTCTCTTTTGGAAGTGAGAACATGTGAGAATATGCAAATGAGGTGTGAGATATGTAAATCTGTGCCTCATTTGCATTTCCAATCTTGTTCATTGGCATTCCCCTTTCCATAGGGGAAAGTAATGTAGACACAGTCATAGTGTGGAACTTGGCAGTAGAGCTCCCCAGCCTTGGGTGTGGATCTGTAAGCCCCACAGCACCTCATACAATGTAGTTGAGCCTGGTGTTGGTGGGAAGGTGCTGCCATAACAGAAGTGTTAAAATGAGAAAACATGGCTGCCTTGACCCAGCATCAAGTTAGATGATGATTTTTGCAGACCAGGGCCCTGTGCTCTGGTAACTTTCAGCTCCTTACATTAAAGGTGTGAAGCTCAATTCTGAATGACAGACACATGAGCTTCATTAATCATGTCTTCCCTTCGGGGGGTAGCCGTACACCATACAATATTAACACTCAACATCTTATCCTAGCATGCACTGGCTTCAGGGTGAAATTTGCGTTTCTCTGTAGCAGTCTCTTTCGTCGTTCCAAAGTCTTGGTCAGGATTCTAGATGGGGTTTCACCAAGACAGACTAGCTTCTGCCTGCAGGACCTTAAAGTCATTTTATTTCCTGTTTAAACATTCCCCTGCCCTGCAGGAAGCCCAATTACAGCATGGCTGGTGCAGGGCAATCAGTAAGTAAAGCAGATTGTCAGTAACAAATGTAACAGGCGAGTCTAAACAAAGCAAAACGGACAAATGAAACTGTTTCCACGGCAAAAAGGTAAGCAGGCTTTTACAAAAAGTGTCTTTAATTTGTCCCACGGGGGGTGGGAGGGGCTATTAGCAATACAGTGAAGAATTTAAAAAAGTAAATTGTTTCCTCCTCCTTTGTCCCAGAAGCACAGGAGCGGGCAAAAGGCAATGCACCAGGCCTCTCAGCGCATCCAAAAGGGCAATAAACACATGAAGCTCTGGGCACATGATGCTGATGAAGGCCAACATTGCAAATGCTGAGATAGCTCAATTCTACCAGTGCATTGGAATGCTGACAATAATTTATACCACACCAAGGGTGCGTCTACACTTGCCAGCTACTTGGAAGTAGCCAGCACAACGTCAAAATGGCACACGTCGCGTCTACGCATGCCTTGTGCTATTTCGACGTTGAAATCGACATTAGGCGGTGAGACGTCGAAATTGCTATTCCTATCCGAAGATGGGAATAGCGCCCTACTTCGACTTTGAACGTCGAAGTAGGGCATGCGTAGACGATCCGCATCCCGCTACTTTGAAATAGGGGAGTCCTCCACAGCGGCCATCAGCTGAGGGGTTGAGAGATGCTCTGTCCAGCCCATGTGGGGCTCTATGGTCACCGTGTGCAGCAGCCCTTAGCCCAGGACTTCTGGCTGCTGCTGCTGCAGCTGGGGGTCCATGCTGCGTGCACAGGGTCTGCAACCGGTTGTCGGCTCTGTGGATCTCGTGCTGTGCAGGCCGAGTGTGTCTGGGAGGGGCCCTTTAAGGGAGTGGTTTGAGGATGTCCTTACTTCGAAATAGGCTATTTCGACGTAGTGTGCTAGTGTAGACATAGCCCAAGAGGTGCAAATAACCACGCATGGTAAATCAGTGTGGAAAGGGCAGGGGACGAAACGACCCTGGGGCAAAACAATGCCCCTGTAGGTTTATGGTAAGAAAGCTATATCATTAATCAATTGAATGTTTAGACACTAGTGCAGATGGGTGTTAGAGATGTATAATCTGGGCCCTGTCAGGAGGTCCCTGCAGCACCATGGTGCTAAGTCTGCGTTCCCTTGTGATGCTGAGTAGCTGTGTGATGTTATTTCACAATAATGATTGGAAGTGACCATGTCAGGCTGCAGCACCACAACTTTGTTAGGCAAAGCCATTTTGAAGCTCTAAAGGCCACATGTCTAAAAAACGGCCTCCTAATTTATAACCCTGCAATAGACACAGCCTTCATTGTGCATACAAAGATCACATCAGCGCAGGCCAAAGCAGGGACGGCACTCTGGCTGGTCACATATGTCCACAGGATTCTGTCCAGCAGAGGCGGAACCCCTCCCCCCCGACAAGTGCAGGTGCAACTGTCATTAGAAATATTGGTCTCACCCATTAAAGTCTGGTTTGTGAGCTCAGCTTGCACAGTGCATGTTCCCAGAAAACTAGGGCTGCTTGGTGGCTCTCAGGTGGGGAGCTTAGAGTCAGAAGATTTTTGTTTTTCCTGCCTACATCATTAAAAGCAGCATCACTTATTGGTGCTGTTGTCAGTATCTACTCTCCAGGTGGGACAAAGGCCTTCAGCAGGCTGTAGAGAAGTCCCTAGGCACTGAGGCTACGTCTAGGCTATCAGCATCTGTCGACAGAAGTTGCTGTTCACAGAGAAATCTCGATGGAACCTCTGTTGACAGATTGCTGCTATACACAACTTGCTCTATCGACAGAGAACTGCACTGCGACAGAGGTGTCTACGCTGGATTTGTGTCAATAGTGCTCGGTCGACGGAGAGTTATGCCTCAAACTTTGAGGGATAACTCTGTTGAGGCAAAAGCAGAGTTCTGTCGAGACTTCTGTCAAAAGAAGGCTTATGAGTTTAAATGCTCCCTGAGCTCTGTTGACGGAAAGCCCCCTGTGTCGACAGAACTCTCTAGTGTAGACACAGCTTGAGGGCTATCTTCTGCCATCAGATAAGCACATGCAACTTCCATCAACTCCAGCAGGAACTGGCATGCGAATCTGACGACTCAAGTTACTCTCAAGATCTGACGTTTCTTGAAGCAGACATTACTCACAGGCTACGTCTACACGTGCACCCAACATCGAAATAGTCTATTTCGACGAATAACGTCTACACGTCCTCCAGGGCTGGCAACGTCGATGTTCAACTTCGACGTTGCGCAGCCCGACATCGAAATAGGCGCAGCGAGGGAACGTCTACACGTCAAAGTACCACACATCGAAATAAGGGAGCCAGGCACAGCTGCAGACAGGGTCACGGGGCGGACTCAACAGCAAGTCGCTCCCTTAAAGGGCCCCTCCCAGACACACTTTCATTAAACAGTGCAAGATACACAGAGCCAACAACTAGTTGCAGACCCTGTATATGCAGCACGGACCCCCAGCTGCAGCAGCAGCAGCCAGAAGCCCTGGGCTAAGGGCTGCTGCCCACGGTGACCACAGAGCCC
Organism: Carettochelys insculpta; assembly: GCF_033958435.1. Lineage (NCBI taxonomy): Eukaryota > Metazoa > Chordata > Testudines > Carettochelyidae > Carettochelys > Carettochelys insculpta. Next base: position 71,591,332 of record NC_134144.1, read on the forward strand.
CGCAAGGGCTGGAGAGAGAGTATCTCTCAACCCCCCAGCTGATGGCCGCCATGGAGGACCCCGCTATTTCGATGTTGCGGGACGCGGATCGTCTACACGTCCCTACTTCGATGTTGAACGTCGAAGTAGGGCGCTATTCCCATCCCCTCATGGGGTTAGCGACTTCGACGTCTCGCCGCCTAACGTCGATTTCAACTTCGAAATAGCGCCCAACACGTGTAGACGTGACGGGCGCTATTTCGAAGTTACTGCCGCTACTTCGAAGTAGCGTGCACGTGTAGACGCAGCCACAGAAGCATACAATCATAGAATACTATAACTGAAAGGGACCTCGAGAGGTCATCAAGTCCAGTCTTGTGACCTAGTCTGGTGAGATATGAATCCCAAATGGTAAAAATCTTACGAGATCAACTGGTCATGGGAGATTTCTACAGTCTTGAATGGTGCAAATCTCATGAGGTCAGCTGTTCTTATGAGAGCGGCACAACTTGAAATTAAAATCTCTGTGGAAAGCCTGGCCCTGGGTAATTTTGGTCAAATCCAAATCTGAACAAATAAAATCATAGAATAATAGTACTGGAATGGACCTTGAGAGATCATCAAGCCATCAGGTCATCCTCTGCTTTCACAGCAGGACCAAGCACCATCTACATCAACCCCAACAGATGCCTATCCAGCCTGCCCTTAAACATCTCCAATGATGGAGATTTCACAAAATTTATTCCAGTGTTTAACCTAAGTTTCTCCTAATGTCCAACCTAAACTTCCTTTGCTGCAATTTAAGCCCATTGCTTCTTGTCCTAGCATGAAAGGTTAAGAAGAATAATTTTGTCCCTCCCTGTGGCACTCTTTTAGGTCCTTGAAATTAGCATAGAAGACTAACAAATTACAGAGCTTATTTACCAAGGAATGCTGTTACACAGTTGCTTATCAGACAGATGCCAAAAGTTTTGATGGCATTATAAGACCACTAATGATAAGCATAAATTAAATGTCCAGCCAGCCCATCTTAAGGATCTTAGAGACTGATTTGTGGGGTACCTGATCTGCAGGGAGTCTTCTACCGCAAAGAGGATTGTGTGACTCAGAAAGAGTAAACTGGAAAATATACTTAACTTCACACGGAATTTAATGTAATGTGAAGTTTTATTATGTCAAACAAATGCCAGGTGATTGCTATATTAAGAACAAAATTACAGAAAATTAAAGCACTATGGCAAAAGAGAAATGTATTGTTATGTAGCTGGTAGGCCTCCATAAATGTATATTGATAATCACTCCATCTTTGTTGCAGTTATAGTAACAGCTCCCTGCCTATTAAACCTAAACACATACATCCAGTGAAGTGTCTCAAATGCAATGAGAACATGGCATCAGCCATCAATGACACAGAAGGAGCTCACTTCAGAAGAATATGGAGCTCTGACAATATAACGCATTGTACTTTTTTTATGACCAGACCCTTAACCACTTAAAAATATAATGAATTAAGCTTCTTAAAGACATGGGAGTAAAAAAAAAAACTTACACCAGCTGTGATGGAGGGAGGCTGCCCCCCATAAAGACTACATGGAGCTTCAGGTTGAACCTCTTGTCCGGCACCCTGGCACCTGACCGGTGCTAGACGAGAGCATTTGCTGGATCACAGGAGGTCAATATTTTCTAGCACATTACCAACACTTCCACTGCTTATTGGGTTCTTAAAAGACATTTAGGGGTAAATTACAGCTAAATAACAGCGCAGAACATTGACAAAGGGGATCTTTGCCCACAAAAGCTTTTGCGCCAATAAATCTGTTAGTCTATAAAGAGCCACGAGACTTCTCATTGTTTTTGGAGAGGCAGACTAACATGGCTACCTGTCTGATACTTGAGCACAGAACACTGAGAGCCAGGACTGGTGGCTGGAAACAAACTTTATGGGACCGCAGGAAACTTGGCCACACCCATGATAAGCGGTCGTCCATCTCACTAAAAGCATGCTAGATTATGGAGTTTGCTGGACGAGAGAGTTTCTGATTAGAGAGGTTCAACCTACAGTAGAGGATGCACTGACTGCTCCAGGATTAGGTGCACTGGCAGGACGGAGTAGGGTATGTTTGTGCTTGTTCTGTGGCTGGAAGCCCACTCCCCAGATCATCATCTTGTCATGGTGAGTGGGTTTGTTTGTTCTAATGAACTCAAGAGCGATGCCGTAGGGAGTCTTATACTCCCAGCTGTGTCACCCGGGATGGGAAGTCAAGGGGGAGGGTCCAGACAAAGGACAATTCTAAAAGTCCTCAATGGCAGACCAGACGGACGATAGCAAAGGTAATGCTACAACAGCTGTGAAGGCAGATGAAGGCTGCAGTGGATGGGAAACTCCCAGTCATTATGGCTCCCATGCCATTGGACGTGGGCCTTGTATCCATCAAGGATCACGTGGTGGCTGCAATGCAACAGGCCCCCCACCGCATGTTAAAAGCAGTCACACACAGTTGTCTTCCTCTGCGTACTTCTCTCCTAAACTTAAGCCCTACGGCGACTGGCAAATGGCGACAGGAGCAGGGTTATGATGAAGAGAGATGGAGAAGAAGAAAAGTGCAGCAAAATCTGCCCTGCTCCCCTACAACAGCTCCCAACACCTTCCCCTTCTGTGATAAGACCTGCAGCTCCAGAATCAGGCTGGCCAGCCATCAACGGACTCACAAATACAAGGGTGACATGAAGACATCCTACTTGTTATTGAGTGACCATCAAGATGGATAGAAGACTTCAGGCTTCCAGGCTGTTAGGCTAGCATTCTTCACCACTGTAATTACAAGCGGGGAGAACAAATAGTGTCAGTGCCATCCAGATGAAAAATACAGATTACTATGACAGCATGGACCACAGGCCTGACAGGTCTCAGGTGTGTGTGAAGTACGAGGTCATGCATTGCTGCAATAGGTACAGAAAGCAAATGATGAAAGAGGTGAGTTGGCAGACTATGTATATATTAATGAAGATCAGAGTGCCATGTGATAGCTGCCCTACCACTGTTATGCAAGCTGTCAAGAGCACCTAATTGACATCTCACTATCACAAGAAAGGAGGTCAGAATGGGTCCCCTGGGCCAGCTTACCCCCATTTAGGAGTAAGAAAGGGTTATCTGAGGCCATGTCTACATTATCCAGAAGATCAACCTGCTTAGGGTTGATCTTCAGGGGTTCAATTTCATAGGCCTGGTAGAGTCAGCAGTCAACCATTGTACTCCTTGCTATTGCGAGGATTAAGGGAGTTTGATGGAAGAGTTTCTCTCATTGACCTTCCTCAGTGAGGAGGGCCAGTTAAGTCAATTGCAGATAAGTTGATGCTAGCTACACAATTGCCATAGCTAGAATTGCATATCTCCAATTGACTTACCTGTCTTGTGTAGACCAAGCCTCCAGGCAGGGGTGAGTAAACGTTTTATGTAAGACACTACTTTTCCTCCCTGCATTTAGCAGGGCCCCTGAACCTGCCTAAGGTAATCCAAACTGATGGAAATTTTGGTTGCGTCCCTATGGGGAAGAAAATGAAAACCCTTTCAGCATGCATAAGAAAATAAGTATGTAGAAGATCAGAACTTTATTAATCGGTATAGAAATGTGAATATACAGGCATAAAAATAGTAACAGATTTCAAAATTTTTAATGAGGTGGATAAGCCTAAGACCCAGCAGCTGGTAGAGCTGCACCCCGCTTACGAAATTTTGCCCCACCCCTGGAGGCCAGCTCCCCACTTTGTGCAGCTCTTATCTAAGCAGAGAATCCTCCATCTCTTCAAATGGCTCAGCTGGGTTTCAGACCTGCCTTTGAAACTGAAGGAATGTCCAGAAGGAATAAATAACACCCCCCAAATTCCAGGGCATCAAAGGATGGGCAACGAAAGAGCTGAGCAAGCAGATCATCCTGCAATGTGTACACCACCAACTGTCCTCTCCATGCCGTGAGACAGAATGAGTCTCCCATGCTACTGTTTCCTCACCATAAATTTATTTTAATCCGTGTCCCATAGAAGTATAAGATATTCCAGCAACCAGACCCTTGCAAGAAGGACAAAGCAAACTGTCATCAGCAGCAGCCTGTGCTCCATGCATTCAGGGATGCACCAAGCCTGGAGAAACTGAAATCAGAGATCTGGCCCCAAGGCTCAGCACCACAAGGCAGGAGGAGCTGTGATTATCACAGAGATAGTGCAGGGGCCAGGGAGAAACAAGGATCCAGAACCACTCATATCCCTCCTCTGGCTGAAAAAGACAGACAGACAGGCTGCACAGGGAGCCAAGAACTGAATGTCCCTCAGCCTCTTTTGCAAATACCAGCCATTATCTACTCCTGGGTTGCTGGGGGACCTCCCTGAGTGGAGGAGGATCTTAAAGGACAGTGAGCAAATGGGGAAAAAAGACCAAGCACAATGCAAAGCTGGAGGAGAAGGGAAGGAGCAAAGTATCTCAATGCCAGAGGGCTCATCGGGACACAAACACCTGATCATAATGAATGATCTCCCCAGGGAATTCTCCAGGGGAAGGTGATGCCAGTTTGCACTGGCGGAATATTTCAGTTCAACCTTATATCTCTAAGACAGATTCTCTAACGTTAAGCCTCTAATCCACTTCAAGCACAGGACGCAGAAAAGGCCAACTCGGAATTTAAATCACCCCCCATTGTTGGGCACTCTGAAGCGTTCTGATTGGACTTCCAGGGGCTCCCATCAATTGAGGCAAATTTTGGGCTCTCATTTAAAAAAGAAAGTCTCTACAGGTTGAACCTCTCTTGTCTGTCACCCTGGGGACCTGACAGGTGCCAAACCAAAGAATTTGCCAGACCATGGAGGTCAATATTGTCTAGCACATTTCCAACATTTCCACTGCTTACCGGGCTCTTAGAAGACATTTAGGAATAAACTACAGATAAATAACAGCACAGGCCACTAAGAGCCAGGACTGGTGGTTGCAAATAAAATTTATGGGACAACAGGAATCTTGGCCACACCTATGATAAGTGCTCATCTGGCTAACTAAATTCATGCCAGATGACAGATGGTGTTGGACAAGCGAGTTTCATATTAGAGAAGTTCAACCTGTAGCTCTTTTGGCTGTGAAAATGACTGTGTGAAGGTGACCTGATTCGAGATTGTCTTCCTGAGTCTGCAGACAGAGAGCTATGTGATCTGTTCTCAGGGCGGCTCAGATAGGTGTTAACTCTGGAGTGTAACAATGACAACCATCATATCATGATGGCAGAAAAAATAACTGCTGACGTGTAAGCAGAAACATCCAGTTACCATGAGATTGTGGGCAGAGGGTGAGATTTTGAAAGGCATTTAAAGCGTATAATCGCAGTTTCCCCTCACTATTGGGGCACTGGGCAGCCCCAGCCCCAGCCCCAGCCCCAGATAGTCTGCCTGAGTTCTACTGGTGTGGGTTCCTGCAGAAGAGAAAGCTGCCCTGCATACAGCCTCTCTGCTAAGAAGCAGAGTCTGTGGAGAGAAAAGCTTTGCAGTTACACACAGCAGCTCTGTCAGTGAGTCACAGCAGACCCGAGGGCTTGGGATGTTATTTTGTTTGCAGATGAGGATTCTGACGAGTGAAGCAGGTGACAATGGCAAAACAATACAGACCATAAAAAAGCAGGGAGCAAATCAAATTCCAGACAATTGTCCTAACTTGCTGCCGAGCAACGGAAACAATGAAGGCTTTTCAGTAGAGAGCATGTAAAGCGGGTTCCAACCTGGTTTTTGCAGCATTTTCGTAAACATGCACCAGGAAGACAAAAACATGTCTCCATAGACCACTTCCAGCATTCCCAGTGCCGATGCTGCCAGGAAACGGAGTCTGAATCAGCCAGGCTGAGTAGACATGATCTTTGGGAGAAAAGCATCCATATTTTGACCTTGCTTGGTACAACAATGACTTCACAGGGGCCTACATGGGGCATGATATGAGTCCAAGCCATCCTCCATTGTCCATTAAACCCCCCTCCAAATGTCATTAAAACAAAGCAGAGGAGATAGACATGACTCTTAACGTTCAGGATATTTCCACCAGTTCCTCTTGCCTTCTGTACCCAGCTCAGCATCCACAGAGAGATCTAAAGCACCCACCCCATTGCCTCATGGCATGGTCTTTCATTATATAGCGCTATCCCTGCCAGAGGAGGGAAGGGGCCTCTATGAGGCTCACGGGGTAATGATCCTTGGTGGGGGCTGGGCAGAGAAACAAAGGCAATTTTTGCTTGCATCTATGGAGTATTGTCAAGGTAACGGGTCCCTCAGCTAGGGTCTGGGTGGTGGGTGATCCTGGGTTGGGACCAAACCAGACCTAGGTGCCGTTGGCAGAGCAAGTGAACCAGTTAGTGGAAGCAAGGCTACCCCATGGGCTATACAGGCCTGGGAGAGAAGGAATGATTGGGCCAGGTGGTGCCCAGGGAGAGGAACCATGGAAAAGTCGAGCTAACTGCAGTGGTGGTCCATGCACACAGGGGCTGGGGTGTAGGAAGTAGCCATGGGGCAGCATTCCAGAAGGGGATGAGAGCTGGAAGTTGAAGGGCACAGACCGGGACAGAAAAAGACCGCCATATATCACTGAAGAACCAAGGCAGAGAACTTGCGTGTTTTAATAGCAGATTTCATAGAGGACCCTGAGGATTGTTGGAACCATTTCTGTTATTACACCAGCCGTGGGAGAGGGTGCAGTTAGCCACACCAGCAACTGGGTGGAGATCTGACAGGGCCCTCAGTCGGTGGCTAACACAGCCAGGGCATCTGCAAATTGACCTCTAACCATGAGAAGATGCTTTCACAGCAGCCACAGTTTTACATGGTCCAGCCACTGTATTACATAATCTATGTACTGAGGCACCAGACGGGAAGGAGCAGGCACAGGCTGGCAATCACCTAGCAATTTGCTATCGCTGACAGGGATATGAAAACCCATCTGTTATTAGAAGTTCTGACACTCTTAGGAAGTCAGCAACTGTTTGTGATCTGTCCTGTTAAACAGCAGCTCCACAGCAACACAAAGGAGCAAATGAACAAGGCAGAAGGATGTGGAAACAGATGCTTACTGTTAGTCTAACTAGCGAAAGGGATGCTACTTCTGTGGGTGTCTCACAAAGCGGTGAAGGTCCCCTCAGGGAGTGAGGGTGAGAAAGCACTGGTATTTTGGGGGCATCTCTGAAACTGGTCTGAATGAAAACTGGACATTTTGGGGGTGACTTGCTAAGACTCTGCCCTGCTGGCCGAATTAATCTGCATTTGTCTCAGCTGGAAAGTTGTCATTTTTGCCGAGAAATTCTGTTGTCCTGGACAGTTTTCACCCATGAAACTTGCCTGTGGCACACCTGCAAAGAAGGGAGACATTTTTCTGACAATGTGAGTATAACTGCCCACAGGCAGAGTTGAACCTGGTATCTCTGGAGCTTCATGCAGGGGCCTCTACAGCTTGAACTAAAGGCCACCTGACTTTCAGCTTAGGCTGTAGGGGACACATTCTTTCTCTGTGAAGTGGTCTAGGTACCACTACATGGGACAGTTACCCACAAGTAGGTGTGTGGGTTACATAAGCTCAAGGATGGCCAGCCTTCTCTGTGGGCTACAGAGAAGCAAATTCCCCCCTGCTGGTACTTCGAAGTGCCGGGGCAACTTCGAAGTCCCCTTACTCCTCAAAGGAGTTCCACATCCTTCTGCCTCAAAGGCGTAAGGGGACTTCCAAGTTGCCGCGTCACTTCAAAGTACTGGCGGGTGAGCCGCGGCTAGACGAGAGCCGGTACTTGGAAGTTTAAAACTTTGAGGTTGCCGTGGGGGGAGGAATTTGCTTAATGAAATGCTGCGTGTGCACGGCAGCCTTCATTCATAAACTCCCAACACCCTAATTACCATCCTTCCTTTGAAGGAAGGTGGGAGTGTAGACAAGCCCTGCATGTGTCTGAGGTGACAAATCATCACAGCCTCCATCGATCGCTATAGACTAGAAAGCTCTGCCAGAGTGTGGGACTGTCACAGGCACTGGCTATCAGATGACACTGTGTAGTGATGCCACGCTATGATTTGAGGTCACACGGTGGGGACCCTTGACATAGAGCCACGATATTTGCAATGGCCAAAATCAGTACAGGGCCTTTCAGGTGTGGAGAAGGCCTAACTCAGCCACATTTCACAAGACCCGGAGAGAACTTGGGTTTCACAAGAGCTGAATTTGGGTTCCAGATTTAAGATCCCAGATTTCTCAATGGGTTCAAGAATTCAGCAACACGAGTCCAGCCGCAATCGAATCTATTAACTCACAGAGGTCGGGGATTAAAAGTCATACACTGCCCACTCATCCTGACTGGAGCCTTGGGTTGCTACTGCAGCACATATAAATAATAGCCAGACCAGAACAGACTCAATACTTAAGGCACAGAGAACCAAAAACAGTAAGCAAGGAGGACAAATCAGAAAAAGATAATCAAGGTGAGCAAATCCCACCTCTCCACTCTCTGATTTGCTCACCTTGATTATCTTTTTCTGATTTGTCCTCCTTGCTTACTGTTTTTGGCTCTCTGTGCCTTAAATATTGAGTCTGTTCTGGTCTGGCTATGGTCTGAAGAAGTGGGTCTGTCCCACGAAAGCTCACCTAATAAACTATTTTGCTAGTCTTTAAAGTGCTACTTGACTGCTTTTTGTTTTGATAGTGTATAGACTAGCACGGCTTCCTCTCTGTTACTGTATAATCCACAGGTCCCTGTAATTCATCTAAACTATTACCTGGAAGCTTTTTGATTGCTGGAGCCAGATGAAATGGCTCTGCAGTCCCCTTTAACGCAGGAGTTTAATGCATTTTGCACTTGATCGCACTTTCTAGCCAGCTTGCAGCTCTGGGGTCCCAACTGCCACGTGGAATTTTAAAGATTTGTGCGCTAGCATTCAACATGTTTCAGAATCTGTGAGTGCAGTGACCCCTCAGGCAGACAAAAGCCTGGCTCTGGAGCAGCTTCCAGTAGCTCTAGATCTGAGTTCCCTACCATGGTTTTTAACCAGCATGACCCTATTTTAATATTTCCAGCCCAGCCTCCTGACAGGCAGGCTGCCAGTTTGAAGAACAAAGTGGCGTCCTCTGCACAGTGTGACCCTGCATGCACCATAGACGTGAGGTCACCCTGCAGGGGGGATGGCTATTGATGCTACAAAATGGTGTCTGCCACACAGGATGACCTAATATCTATGGTGTGCGTGAGGCAGCACGGTATAGAAGAGGCCATTTTGTAGACAACAATGGTGACCTCCATCCTGCCATAACTTTGCATGCACTGTTGCTTGCGAGGCCATTCTGTGTAGAGAAACACTGCGTCCTCCGCCTAACACCCAACCCCATCTGTGGATGGTGTAGCCTCTTTGGAAGCCCATAGTTTGGGAACCACTGCTCTTTGAGATGGAGAGCGGTCATTTGCTTTAGCCATGGGTATAACGATGAAGTTATGGCTCTTTTGAAAGCAATGCTCTGCTTCCCTGTCCAGTGGAACCCTGCTCCTCCCCATTAGGATTCCCTCTACTGCAGTGAGCAATGGTCAGACTAAGGCCATGTCTGTGTTACCCGGAAGATCAATCCGCTCAGTCGAGCTTTTGGGGTTTGATTTCCTGCACCTGGTAGGGACACGTGAAATTGACCTACCAGGGATTGGCCTCGACTGCTGTAATCCTCTCTATCGCAAGAAGTTTCTCCTGTTGACCTTCCTCGGTGAGGACGGCCATGTAAAGCGATTGAGGATAAGTCGATTCTAGCTACGCAATGGCTAGAGCTAGAATTGTGTATTGGCAATTGACTTATCTGCCTAGTGTAGACCAAGCCTAGCGGTCTGGAGATGCTGCCCTGCGGCTGCAGGAATTATTCCACTGACTCACAGCCATGTGTGGCTCAGGTGAATGCCGAGAGAGGCTATCCTCCTTATGTTGCAGTTCTGAGTAGGAGAGCAGAGCAGCCCAGAGGCCATCAAGCAGGCGCAAGCTTAATTCTTCTTCCCACATAGACTGGCCTCGGAGAGTTTGATGTCATGCATCCTGCAGTGACAGAAACTGGAAAGTATGAATTTTGGTAATGCTTCTAGGAGCTAGGCAGCAGGCAGGAGGCAGGGGAAGAGCAACAAACAAAGCAAAGCAGGAAGACCAGAAATGAGGAGGGAAAGGGAGCGAAAAAAACCCTCAGCACAGAAAGCCCAGTGTATTAGAAAGAAGCGATTCCACCTCTATTAGCCACCAGCCTCTGCACTGCAATGACTCATCATCAGAACAGGCTCAGTTGTGCAGCTCTAGCCGCGCTCCTTAACTGATTAACAGAGGAAGATGATTAAATGCCAAGGAGTTAAGTTCAACGTGAGCAGTCAGGAAGCTAGCTTGCCTTCATGCCATGTCTCAGAAACAAGACAGGAACCTTTAAAAGCACCCTGAGTTTAACGATAAATGTTCTGACATGAGCCAAAACCTTTCCTGCAGTGACGTCCATGCCCACCAGCAAAACTGATGTCCTTTCTAAATTGCTCCGGGGGCATGGCCCCTATAGGAGGAAGACAGAGTGAGTTAATGCTTGCAGGACTGGCATGATGGCAGGTATGCCAAGCATCTGAAGTTTGCAAAGAATGCATTTTGTTTTCTTTAAGTGTAGATCCTTCCAGGCAATGGGCAATATCCGTTTCTCAGGGGATGAAGGGACATAGGAGAGCCATTGGTACATGCAATGCTTCGGAAAGGATATCAAAAAGCTAATTCAATGCTGGTGAAAGGCGGAAGGTGCAGGGGAACCTTCTCTGCTACTATACCTCTGCCTGTCTGGTGAGACTGCCCTGGTGTGGTGGCAGGCTGTGTGATGGGGACGTCTGGCCGTTAAGAAATTGTTAGAGGCCTCTGCACCCAGGTCCCATCTTGTGCAATGTTCCCTGTAAGCTGAGTGTGTGGGTGACCACTCAGGATAGATTCAAATGCCACCCAGCTGATTAGCAGAGCGCCCACCGTCGGCAGCCTGTGTTTTGATTGGTGGTGCACAACAGCATATGTCTCAGTGCACATCACAAAATTTATTCTGCCCCTGGATGGAAAAAAGAGAGGGGACATTGATCCTGTGACCCTCTTGCAGGCATTTCAAGAACCGGGGGATTGTTCTCACTTTACTGCAGCATCCTGAGGGAAACCGAACTTGCTTAGCTGCTCAGTGACCACATTTGCATGGCTAAGATTCACTAAGTGTGAGCAATGCTGCGACTCCTAGATGCTGAATTGGAGTCACAGATGAATCCCGTCAAATTCTATGTAAAAGGCTTTTGGGCATCATAATGACCCTGCCCCCAAATATGACTATTGAGTAATACGTTAATATTTTAAAACATATTATACGGTTGATTACGCTGGTTGATTAAAAGAAACCCAAGAAGTTAAAAAAAGTCTAGAAAACTTAGGCAGCCAAACATGCAGTTTTGGGCAATACGTAACTCTCTTTGTAACCATTCCCAGTAATATAAGCTAGTCCCACAGTTCCTGCTGTCAGTGAAATGGTGACACTTTCTCCCACACCTCATTCAGTCTTCTTGAGGGTGAGTTACAGGGGACTTCCTGGCTGTCTGGATCTGAATTGTTAAGTGATAAAAATAAGGAGAAGAGGGAAAAACAAATCTAGAGCCATAGCTCCATCCACTGTATTTCTACATCTGTTTACACCAGCTGAGGATTTCTCCTTCTTCAAAGTGCAAATCAGACCCTGAAATGCTGAAGTTATATGACTCAGAACCTTAGTCTTTGAACACCTTAGTCATTAATGGATTTTTATCCTCACAGCACTCCTGCAAGGTACTCCATCTCACAGCCAGGGAACTGAGGGAGAATACATTGTAGCTGTGTCTACACGTGCACGCTACTTCGAAGTAGCGGCACTAGCTTTGAAATAGCGCCCGTAGCGGCTACACGCGTCAGGCGCTATTTCGAAGTTAACTTCGACGTTAGGCGGCGAGACGTCGAAGTCGCTAACCTCATGAGGGGATCGGAATAGCGCCCTACTTCGACGTTGAACGTCGAAGTAGGGACCGTGTAGACAATCCGTGTCCCGCAACGTCGAAATTGCCGGGTCCTCCATGGCAGCCATCAGCTGGGGGGTTGAGAGATGCTCTCTCTCCAGCCCCTGCGGGTCTCTATGGTCACCGTGGGCAGCAGCCCTTAGCCCAGGGCTTCTGGCTGCTTCTGCGGCAGCTGGGGATCCATGCTGTAGGCACGGGGTCTGCAACCAGTTGTCGGCTCTGTGTATCTTGTGTTGTTTAGTGCAACTGTGTCTGGAAGGGGCCCTTTAAGGGAGCGGCTTGCTGTTGAGTCCGCCCTGTGACCTTGTCTGCAGCTGTGCCTGGCACCCTTATTTCGATGTGTGCTACTTTGGCGTGTAGACGTTCCCTCGCAGCGCCTATTTCGATGTGGTGCCGTGCAACATTGAAGTTGAACATCGACGTTGCCAGCCCTGAAGGACGTGTAGACGTTATTCATCGAAATAGCCTATTTCGATGTTGCTATGTCGAAATAAGCTATTTCGATGTTGGCTTCACGTGTAGACGTAGCCTGTGAGACTTACCAAGATCTCAAAAGTTTGTGGGTGAACCAGAAAATGAACCAACATCGTCTGTCCCAGTCCAGTGCCCTATGCACTCAACTGTCCTTCCTTCACTTTCAAATTCAATTCCATTGAATAATACTTAGTTCCTGTAAAATTAACTAAAATGCACCATTCCTACAGGATTGAAGCTTTTTGTAAAGGGTAAAAATTAATTCTCTATCAATCAAAATGGCAACTAATGACTAGTATCAGAGAGGTAGCCAGGTTAGTCTGTATCTTAGAGAACAACAAGAAGTCTTCTGGCACCTTGTAGACTAACAGATATTTTGGAGCATAAGCTTTCGTGGGTAAAGGCCCGCTTCATCATATGCATCTGACGAAGCAGGTCTTTGCCCACGAACGCTAATACTCCAAATTAACTAATGACTAATTATTGCTAAATTAGTACAGCGAGGTGACTACTGCTGAAAACGTTTCTTAAATATTCACTCAACATTTTTAATTATTACATCTTGCCATGTTTACACTTGGAAGATATTCATGCCCTCAACTTTTGCTGCCACAGTTTTCACAGAATAAGAGCCTTCAATGCTGCGTGGGTGAGCATTTGCAGAGCGTTACAAATTGTAACTTCAGTCCTGCTTAAGTGGACTGAACACAAATCTAATCAGAGACCTGAAGATCTACCACATGATTTATTTGACTAATCACAATCAACCAAGCAACAAAATTCCAATAGTGTATAGTTGGAGAGGACTACTGACAGAACGCCTTTATCTAATACTTTCGAATAATACAAAAGTTTGATGAATTTGTGCCCTAGACACAAATAATCCATCAACAGAAGGAAGTGTAAATTAATCAGATAAATAGTCTTTGTGAATTATTTACTCATCTCTTCAAGTTAATGATTCATAAAAGAAAAATCAATAAATAAGATGGGGTTTTCTTTAATGTGTTCCAGGACCTAATTCATCCTAATACGATTAATCAGAATTTGATTGTCAACTCAAGTGAGAGAAGTGTCACCTGAATGTAGTTAGCACTTCGTCAGGTGTTAATCACAATGACAACTAATGCTCTGAGCCAAGCTCTGATGCACAGTTACACCAGCGTTGAGTGGGTTACACAGAGCTATCAACCAAATTCAGAGCCAGACCCGAGCTAACATAAATGGAATGGAATATATCCCAAGAGATCGCAGTATAAGCCATCTCAGTCGGGTTTTTGTAGCACTTATGATTTTATTGTCTCTGTTCCAAACCTTTCAATTCTAGGAGGCAGCTTCCATTTTCTGAGGCAAAGCAATATAGCACATTAGAGAACACCAAAGAGCCTTTCAGACAAAGTCTAGATCTGCAGTTTCAGTGTGGAATACACAGTAATGGCCCAAGCAAACCCTGCTGTGACCCAGGTATAACCCCAGAGGAACTCTGTTGATAGAGGATAAGGTCCAGCAGAGGGCAACGAAAACGATTAAGGGGCTGGAGCACATGATATATGAGGAGAGGCAGAGGGATTTGGGCTTATTTAGTTTGCAGAAGAGAAGAGCGAGGGGGCATTTGATAGCAGCCTTCAACTTCCTGAAAGGGGGTTCTAAAGCAATGGTGCCCATTCGCCACAGTCCCCCACCCAACCGGACCCTCCCCCAGGCACAGTTGCTCCCCTGCCACACTCCCGATGAATTCACGAGTGGCGCTTCTGCAGCCACCGTGCAGCACGAGGCAGCCTAGCCACCCCTGCAGCGCTGCCCAAGCTGCGCAGCCTGCCAGGACCAGCTGTCTCCACCACTGCCACCACTATGCTTGCCATCCTATGGTGGGGTGCATGCCGGGAGTGTGCAGCCCCATAGAGCTGCACAGGCCACAGTTTGCTTCATCGTTCAGCACATGTGGCGAATGAGGAGCGTATTGGACACTGCAGGTCTAAAGAGGGTGGAGACAGGCTGTTCTCAGTAGTGATGAATGGCAGAATGAGGAGCAATGGTCTCAAGCTGCAGTGGGGGAGGTCTAGGCTGGATATCAGGAAAAACTATTGCACAGGAGGGTGGTGAAGTACAGGAATGCATTACCTAGAGAGGTGTTGGAATCGCAGGTTTTTAAGTCCTGGATTGGCAAAGCCCTGGTTGGGATGATTTAATTGGGGTTGTTCCTGCTTTAGGCAAGGTGCTGGACTCGATAAGCTCCTGAAGTCCCTTCCAGCCCCATGATTCTATGATTTTATATAAATGGCGATACAGGACAATAAGATTCCTTCATTATGGCTTCAAAACAATTGAAAAGATTTTCCATTAGAAGCCTTTAATACAATGGCTTTTTTGCTAAACAGATTTTTTCCCAGATATATTTATTCTTTTTAGTGAAAAAAAATCCTGCCAGTTATCCCTTATTATCTCTAATTCTCTGGGACCTTCACCTTTCCAGATGTTCAATCCTAATCAGATCCATCGATGTGTGTTTTAAAAGTTCAAAGTATAAAGTTAATGCTTTCAGCATGCGGATGCCATATAATAGGATTCTTATCAGCTGTGTGCTCATAATTCATCTTATTGAACTTTACAGAATTACTTCCCCAGGAAGCTAATGGGCATTTCAGGAAATAGTATGCCATCAGCAGTGCTGAAAGAAGCTGCCATGGAAAATCCATATAAATTGTTCCCTATTAGATCTCCCAAATACTAGGTTCCACTTTAAAACAGCAAAACAGATAGAGCAATATACTTTTTCCTGGAAAAGTGGCAGCGATTCTAGGGTGACATCTAAAGACCCTGGCCGGAAATCTTAGCCAGAAGCACTCTGCCCTCTAACATTCATGTCCCAACCTCATTTTCTTAGTGATCAAGTGGCCAATGGGGCATTGGCAGTATTAGAACATCTAAAAGGCCGTTTTCAGAACTACAGCTGTGCAAGAGCAGCTACTCAGTCACTATCCGGCTCCCGTTCAGGGCAATGCGAGCCTTGCCAGTGGCTGCCATGAGAGAGAATTTTCTATCCGTCATCATCCAGCTTTGCAAAATGACATAGAGGGTGGGTATTTTTGGCACTGGCCCTCAGGGTTCTTTGGTTACTGGATTGTCATAGCAACAGCAGGAGCATTCTGAACAGAGCCATACATCTGTCATGCCAGATAGGAGCCTTACTGGACCACTGAAATAGGAAGCCAAGTAAATAAATATAATACAATGATAATGGTAGTATATACAGTGCACAAATTTCACAAGGCAATGCCAATACCCCAAAGTAAAGCTTTTTAACTACAAGGTTTTAAACAAGTGGATCTACCCAGAAATGGTTTCATTAAGATTTAGGAAGGCAATAAACATACGTGGTTTTGTTTAACTACTGCCTTACAGTGCTGTGAAACAGTGCAACACAAATATGGGCAAGGGAGAACCAGGTTCAATAAAAAGGGAAACCGACAAGATAAGGTCCTTTGTTTCAAGCTAAGGGCCTGATTGTGCCAGTTTCAGCATGGCCAGGATTGGAAGAGGTGCCCAGCAGGGGAAGTGTGTGCAGCCAGCAGAGAGATGGTCCTGTCTCTGGAATATGGTTCAGTAGAGGCTTTCATGTCATGTTGTAAGGCTCATCTATTTCCACAGCCTTTTGGGGAGCATTGTCTAAGGGGCATGGCTGGGGATGTTAATAGCAGAACAGTTCAGTAGGAAGAGTTGATATGGAGAGGCCAGTCATGCAGTGTTGGCAAGTCCGCCATGTTCTGGGGGCATTGGGTGTGTTCTCCAACTGTGCCATCCTGAGCCCCTCTACTGAGCCTGCCAATAATGTTACCAGACAAGATGCAGGTTTTGAGATGTGGACCCTTCTCAGCCAAGGACTTAATGAAAGCACCAATTCATTTCCACATGGGCCACTGACCAATGACTAGTCACTAATCAGGTGGCTGGATTCTAGCTGGCACCATAGAGACAAAAGGCCCTATTGCAACGGTCCCCTTATGTCTGATAGCTTGGGAAGGATTGTTTGCCTCAGGTAAGCCTAATGAAAGATGACAGCAATGCCCTTCGCAGCTTGGGTGGCTGTTGATTATAAGCCAGCATGTAAGGTGAGTTGTGAAGTCTCTTGCCAAACAGAACTTTCTCAGTGCATCCCCAGGGCAACAGAGAGGAAATGATACAGAGCCTTTGATGGCAGTGGAATTGCTGTAGAAAAGAACAAACGTGATTTGTTTACGCTGTAGCTTTGGTGCTGTTTTGGAACTAAAATATTTCATTAAGATTTGACCTGAGCTTTCTCTCCTTAATAGCCACAAAACCACAGCAACAAAATGGGCAATTATAAAGTTCCCTCATGTAGAGCCCTTCCGTTACCTTGACCAGTCCAAATGGTAGAAGAGTCATGCAGTAGAAGATGGTGTCCGAGATAATGTGTCTTTCATCTGCCAATTAGGAGAGATTAAAATGTTTCTCAGCAAATCTCAATTTATGTGCGGTCACCTCCCTGTGTGACTACAGAGTGTGGAAGCAGGGAAATGATAAATTTAAAGTCTTATGCCAGCCCTGCCTGTAGAGGAGCTAAAAATGAATGGGCATGGTGGTTGAAGGGAGAACACAAGGTAGTCAGGACTGCAGTGGGTGAATCGCTAGTCCTGGAGTCAACCTCTGCTTCAAGATACTTAATTTTTGGCATTAAATCAAAATATCAGCATTTGTTTGTATATACCCTGGAAACAGCAGCTACATTTCAGAAAATGTTTCAGTGAGGGACTGAGGCAGCAATGGACTTTATTGGTAATGCGCTACACACCTCGAAAGCACAGCTAACAACCACCGTTTTTCATTGGTTCCCTCCTTATATACAGTTAGTTAAATGGAAACTGGCAGCCAGCAATGAGATCTCAAATGCCTCAAGGATGGATGCAGTACAGGTTGAACCTCTTTGATCCAGCGCTCGATAGTCTGGCAGCATCCATAATCTAGCATGATTTTAGTAAGTCGGATGACTACTTATCATGGGTGTGGCTAAGTTTCCTTCAGTCCCATAAAGTCTATTTACAGCCACCAGTCCTGGCTCTCACTGTTCTGTGCTGTTATTTAGCTCTAAATGTCTTACACCTAAATGTCTTCCATGAGCCCAGTAAGCAGTGGAAGTGTTGGTAACATGCTATACAATATTGACCTCCACTGGTCCTGCAAATTAATTGGCCACTGGTCAGGTCCCAAAGGTGCTGGACTAGAGAGGTTCAACCTGTGTAAGAACCTGACTAAATTAGAAAGAGTTGCAGCTGGTGACAGCCTGTAATGTTATACACACAACACAGGGGAAGTTAGCTTAGTGGGTTCAGCCTAGTTCTACAATACATTTTAGCACAACTAGTAGCGTGGGCTCAGGACTGGTTGCTGCAGATCAGAAAGGGGCTGTTTCGCAGAGTGGAACTAGCAGGTGCTGAACTGAAAGCAAGATTAGGTGCCAGTTGACTCATCACACGAACCTTGCCTACACTTCACCCGAGTTTCAAATAACCCCAGTGCCAGGCTATAAAGGTTGATGAAGACCCCTGACGAGTCAGATCAAAACTGCCTTGCTCGGTTGCCCTCCACCCCCCACTGCCCACTGTCGTTCTGGCATCTAAACTCATAATGCTGGGTGTTGTGTTAGGATTGGTCCTGCTTTGAACAGGGGTTGGACGTGGTGGCCCCCTGAAGCTCTCTTCCAAACCTATGATTCTATATCCCTATTCTACCAGCTCTCCCCATTATAGAGGGAAGGAGATGATAGAGGAGCAAGCATGTCCTAGATCTCAGAAACCTCATGTCCAATTCAGTATACGTGCAGCAGAAATAAAACATAGGCGAGGAAATGAAAAGCCAGCAGGCAGCTTGACTCCCCAAAACAATTTCTCTTCCACGACTGCTTCCCAGAAAAGGGTCAGATGGCTAGAACTGAAGCCAGCATGGAAGCAGGTTCCACACCCACTTAGGAAGCTTCATGGCACCAATTCCAGCCTTCCAACATGGCCCCAGCCAGACACTTGTAAGTCAAGCTGCAGTCTGTGATCCATATGATTCATTCCACCTGAAACAGAGCTCTCTGACAGCAGGAGAGCTCCCAGTAAAAGCACTGCTCTAGTATCTTGTGGAAAAAGTTTTTCCATTCCAGAGGAGGAAGATAGCCAGATGCTGCAGTGATTAGCAAAGTATAAAAAGACAGTTGAGAGACGATAGAAGATTAAACAAGAACTGCCTAGGTACTGTTAGTGTGCATTAGAAAGTCCATTTGGAGTTATTGAAAATTAATTTTCCTCCATCGGAAGAAATTCTCTGCACTGCAAAGGTTTATTTTATGTGCAAATGAGACAGCAATGCACAGACATACCCGACTGCTCTGAAGTTATGTCACACTCAGCATAAAGTTACTCTGTATTACATCTGGCTGATATATTACTTGGTTCCTATAATAATCTCATCCTGGAGAGTACATTTGTCCAAATGTAAACTGCTGATTGGCATTCTCGGTATATAGAAATTCTAGATGTTTTCTTCTCCAGTCATGGCTGCATTTCGAATGGTGGCTGAAGAGAAAACACATATTTTGATCCTTTCAAAGGAAAGATGCTCTGTTAAAATGTAAGTGATTAGGCTCCTTGGAATTAGTCTTTATTGTGAGTTACTAATTTTTCTGCTCCTTTTCCATAGGATTTGCAGTACCAGATGTGACCATTGGTTCTTGTAGAATGGTGTATCTCTTACTACCCCAGGATTATCATTGAATCATAGAAGAGTAGGACTGGAAGGGACCTGGAGAGGCCATCGAGTCCAGCCCCCTGCCCTCATGGCAGGACCAAGCACTTTCTAGACCATCCCTGAAAGCCATCTATCTAACCTCTTAAATATCTCCAGTGATGGAGATTCTACCACCTCCCTTGGCAATTCGTTCCAGTGTTTGATCACCCTGACAGTTAGGAACTTTTT
Source organism: Carettochelys insculpta (assembly GCF_033958435.1). NCBI lineage: Eukaryota > Metazoa > Chordata > Testudines > Carettochelyidae > Carettochelys > Carettochelys insculpta. The sequence goes on from NC_134144.1 coordinate 71,610,819, forward strand.
CCTAATGTCCAACCTGAACCTCCCCTGCTGCGATTTAAGTCCATTGCCTCTTGTTCTATCCTCAGAGGCAAGGAAGAACAAGTCCCCTCCCTCTGCCTTATGACACTCAAGCTGCGTCTACACGTGCACGCTACTTCGAAGTAGCGGCACCAACTTCGAAATAGCGCCCGTCGCGTCTACACGCGTCGGGCGCTATTTCGAAGTTAACTTCGACGTTAGGCGGCGAGACGTCGAAGTCGCTAACCTCATGAGGAGATAGGAATAGCGCCCTACTTCGACGTTCAACGTCAAAGTAGGGACCGTGTAGACGATCCGCGTCCCGCAACGTCGAAATTGCTGGGTCCTCCATGGCGGCCATCAGCTGGGGGGTTGAGAGATGCTCTCTCTCCAGCCCCTGCGGGGCTCTATGGTCACCGTGGGCAGCAGCCCTTAGCCCAGGGCTTCTGGCTGCTTCTGCGGCAGCTGGGGATCTATGCTGCAGGCACAGGGTCTGCAACCAGTTGTCAGCTCTGTGGATCTTGTGTTGTTTAGTGCAACTGTGTCTGGGAGGGGCCCTTTAAGGGAGCGGCTTGCTGTTGAGTCCGCCCTGTGACCCTGTCTGCAGCTGTGCCTGGCATCCCTATTTCGATGTGTGCTACTTTGACGTGTAGACGTTCCCTCGCTGAGCCTATTTCGATGTTGGGCTGAGCAATGTCGAAGTTGAACATCGACGTTGCTGGCCCTGGAGGACGTGTAGACGTTATTCATCGAATTAGCCTATTTCGATGTTGCTACATCGAAATAAGCTATTTCGATGTTGGCTGCACGTGTAGACGTAGCCTCAATGTCCTATTTCCAGCCACACTGAATCTCACCACTGGTCTTTCTGCTGAGGTGCATCCTGCATCCAGCAATGCCAAAAAAAAGGATGCTTCAGCGGAGGGCAACCCCATTCCTCCAGTACCTCATAATTCTTAGCAAACCGTATACTAAACACAGAGAAAGAACTCATGTCTCTCCCCAGCAGAGCATTAGTTTATGCCTTGGTAATGAAACCATAGGTCCAAGTAGAAAATTAGCATTTTAGTGCTTGAATGAAGCATTGGAAGTAGAACTGTTTGAGCCAAATGGAACCACAACTGTTGTTTGGTTGTAGAGCTTTTATGGTCATTGCAAGGAACAGACAACTACTAAAAGCTGATAGGCCTTTCTGCCCATCCCAATTACACTCATCCCTAGTTAAAGGAGTACAGTACACTGCACATCCTGAAGCATGAAGTCGGATTACTAATTTGCAACATGTGCCTTCCCTGAAATCTCTTCCTGTGAGTAGACACTGCTCCATGTTTACTTTCCCTCTTTACTATTATCCAGCTGGAGGAGAGAACAAGAATAAGAAAGCTCTCTACAAAGAAAAGTGACTGTGGAGCACAAAGAAAGGGGCACACGCCATCTAATCCCATTCTCCGCAGATGGAGAGAGGTCTCAGAGAGGGCATTACATACAATGTGAAGTTAGTCAGACACAACGGAGCTCACCTGTGACCCACTTAACTCTGCATCTCGGCTACTGCAGGATTGAATCAGAACCGGGATGTAACTGAAACCTCTTCACGCATTGCCCTTCAATAATAGAATATGCTGGTGCCCCCGGCATGGAGGTATCAGCAAGACAGGTGCTTTACAAATACCTTGCCACAGACAACTTGTCTGCAGCTAACTGGAGACTGAATTTTAAATCCTCACTCTTTCAGGCTACAAGACATTATCTGTGAATACACTAATGGCTACCCACTACTGATTCCTATGGACGGGCTGGTACAGAATATAGCAGAAATTCCCTAGAAACTGAAAAGCTCAGATTTTCTCGCTTTTGTGTTCTAGTTTTTTTCTGCACAGGTAAATCAGCGGAGTCTATTCCACAAGCATTGCATTCTAGGTTATAGTTCAGTGGTTAGAGTATTGGCTTTGTAAACCCCTGGTTGTGAACTCAGTCCCTGAAGGGGATCTTTTGAGGATCTGGGGGTAGGTTAGACTTAAAAAAAAAAAATCTGTCAGGGATGGTGATAGGTCCTGCTGTGAATGCAGGGGATTGAACTTAATGACCTCTTGAGGTCCCTTCCAGCGCAATGGGGTATGCATTCACATTCAAAGCCATACTCTCAAGTACCAGGTATGTAAAATTGTAGCATGTCCTTGATCCAAAGCAAACACAGATAGCATCAGCAGGAGTTGTGTGGCTGCATCAAGGACAGCACATTACCTATTTTCCACATAGCACAATTCATGGCTGTCAGGGACATGAACTCCATTAATGCTTCCTACTGGCAAACTGTGAACTCTGAGTAGCACATTGTAAGCTGATCCCAGCTTTGACACCACCAGCCCTTCAGTTTTCTAGTTCAGAAGAATGTCACCGAAAATAACACTTGTCAAAAATAGGATGTCTGTTTCCTTGTTCCCCTCCTGCACATGTCTGTGTGTGAACTATACCACTGTTTCTCAACCAGGGTACGCGTGCCTTTGCGGGTACATTGAGGTCTTCCAAGGGGTACAACTCATCTTGATAGTTGCCTAGTTTACAACAGGCTACATAAGAAACAATAGCTGAGTCAGTACAATCTAAAAGTTTATTCAGGTGATGACTTGTTTCATCTGCTACACATGCCTTATGCTGAAATGTAAATGCAATATTTCTACTCTAGTTCATTTATTTGATAATAAGATGGTAGAAATTCACCCAGTTTTTGGCAGTCGTCTGCTGTGATATTTTTGCATGTTTTTGTAAGGAGTTTTTAAGTGAGGTGTAATTTGGTGGTTTGCAAAACAAATCTGACTCCTGAAAAGGGTACGGTCATCTGGAAAAGTTGAAAGGCACTTGCTTCAAGACCCCAGATTACATTAGGACCATGTTTCTCAACTGGTGATACATGTACCCTTAGGGGTATGTGCGAGAAGTCTGGGGGTACTTTTACATAGTGCCATGAGGGGAGTGGGCTGGACTCGATGACCTCTCAAGGTCCCTTCCAGTCCTAGCATTCTATGATTCTGTAAAGTGCCATTTAACCTTTCCAGATTATATATACTGTATTTTAAAAAGGGCAACTTTATAAAAAAGGTTGAGAAACACTGAATATACAGTAAACATGGGGTGAAACTCAAGTGAGACTGGATGTACATACAGCGGCGTTGACAGTTAGGCAAAGATTATTTTTCTGAATGACTTTGGCTTGCAAAGAAGAAGCAGTTGATAATCATGAGATGAGTCTCTCTGGGGCAGTTGCCAGTGTTTCTGGGCTTTGTGAGGGCAGAAATTAGTGGAGAGCAACCTGGCTGGTGGTGTTTCCTCTCTTCTGTTCCTAGCCCTAGAGTAAATGGGTAAAGTGGAGGCATGAAAATTAAAAATTATTAATAGGCAAGTACTAGACTAGACAAGTGTCACTCAGTAGACTTTCTTCTAACATTTGGGCTCAAACCAGAGCCCTGCCTGGGAGAAGACTCATGTGGGAAGTTATTTTATTCTCATCAGCCTCTCCATCTGCAGTTCACGGCCTCATCCAGGAAGGCACTGAGTCAGTGGAGTTGAAGACATCCAGTATATGGGAAGTAAGATTGAAACCCACTAAACAATTGCACAGCACTGACCAACGGCATGTGGTGGGTTACACCTACAGCAGTGCTGGTACACAGCAACCTGGCATGCACGAGACCCCTCAGCAACGGCATGCACTATTGCATCCTGGTTATTAGTGGGGTCAACAGCCGCCATGGTCCTGGGGAAAAGGTGGATGTGTCAGCAACTCCACTCCCCAGAAAGGGGGAGCCTCAGGTGGCAGGGGAGGGGCCCAGGGCAGCCAGCCTTTAGCAACACTTGGAGCACAGTGCTGGACACGCCAGCCCTCAGAAGTCGTGCGGTGTGGTGGAGTGATGCTCCAGCGGTGTTTCAAAGGGTCTGGGAGTTTCCAGCTGTCACTGCGACTGCAGCAGCTATGGCAATAGGGAGCTCTGGGATCCTTTGAAACGCTGGGCCCCTGTACCATCATCCCCCTTGCCCCACCCTGTTGGCAGGCCTGCTGATTAGTGCTGGGGGAGGTAGGACATGGATTCCTGGGCCCTCTTTCCAGCTCAGCCAGTTACTCACTTGACTGAGTCACCATAGCTCTGTGTCTCCAATTGTAACAGGGCGGTAAGCATTCCTACTCACCTCACACCATACTTGGGACATGCAATCTACTGTGTATTTGAGCGAGACTGCCTGCTGGCGTGTCTGTCTCTCTGTCTGCTTGTTCAAGAACTCCTCCTAAACGGTAAGAGCTAGGACCACCAAAGCCAGTGCACAGCTTCCTCCGATCATAACGTAAAGCAAAGTCAGGGTGTGGTTGTGTCAGGAAAATGGGATGTGCCTGGAATGGGATTGCCTCGCATAAAACTATACAGAAAAGAGACAGAATCACCAGAGGGGTGACAGAGGCTGGCGGAGGGCTTCCCCACAGAACAGTCAAGGTAAAACACTCCAGGTTCTCATAATCTGTCACCTCGCCTACTACAACTTTCTCCTTTCCCTGACAGCTACAGTGGGTCATACAAAATCTCTACTGCTATGGTCATTCTCCATGCCTGTCACACCAGTCCTATCATCCCTCTCACAGAAGTCTCTTCATCTGCCATCCATTCCAACTGCCTCACCTACTCCCCTCCTATGATGCCAACTTCAATGCCCCAGTGGTCCACTCCCCCCACAACTCTTTTCTCCCCTCCATTCACTAGGCTCATGCTGCTGTGACATAGAGTCACACAAATGTTCTGACTGGGGTGTGTAAGGTTGAGGCACCCATGTTGTCAGCAGGAGGGAATGAACCTGTGACCTTAAGAGTTAAAGCCATGTGCTTTACTACATGAGCTATAAGCCAGCTACTGCCTTGCCAAGGCTGAGAACAGAGACATCACTCTCCCATGTCAGTGGTCTTAGTGCCGCTGGGGTTACAGGTGGATGGAAACAGCAAGCAGAGGGCAGAGGTAAACTGGCACAGCTGGATGGGGCCAGGAATGGACAAACGGAGTTGCAAGTTGTGACTAAGGTGTCTGGGCAGAGATGTTGAGACACTCGCAGGGCTCCCACGCATGCAATGGCTGGTGCATGTCAGTCATATTACATGTTTCCATGAGCAATACATTCACATCTTCATTTTTGGAGGCAGTGAAGTAGAAACCAAACCCTGGAGCATGCTGCAATCACCCTGTGTGAGAAGCTTGGACGGTCTTCTTTCTTGGCTCTCAGCTCTCCTCTGTGTCATCTCTGCTTCCCTGCCGCTTGACCTGTGCCCTGGCCTCTAGCTGAATTTCAGCCACAGAAACAAATCAATTTCAGCCTGATAACACGGCAGGTGCAAGCAGAGCAGGGTGCCACTGTGCAGCAGGGACCAAAGGAGGAAGTCGTAAGCAGGAGAAACGACAGAGAGGAGCAGGGGGAAAATGGATCGGTAAGGGAACTGTGATCCAACTCAGAAATTTACAGTGGTATGTGCTCCTGGATATGCCCCAATGTTACAAAGCTGTGACAGATGTGGTGTGACATCCATGAAAGGGTTAAGTTGAACATAGTGCCTGCTTCTCCAAGTGTTTAGCAGGGTCATGCCTTCAGGGTCCAATCAGCCAACAGAAGTTCATTGTGACGATGCCATGCTTATTGATGTGCTATGGACCACAGAACACAAATTCTGCCTTTCCCATTTCATCGGCTTGTCTGTAAAACTCAGCTATTGCTCTAACTCGTTTGCAGAATTATTATCCCAAGTGCTCCAGTAAACTGTGGGTGGGGAGAGGCAGAGATCCCTCAAGATCTGAAGATCCTCAGTTTACAGTGATTGAAGTGAAACTTTGGAGGCTTAGTTAACTCTGTTCTTCTGAATGTATAGGAGTTAGATCTTGGATAAAGACTTCTTAGCTATGGAGGTTCAGCAACTGGGCATATTGCAAGTCAAGATTTTTTTGCCTATCTCTACCTGCAATCGGTTTTTTTTTTTTTGCTACAGCTGCTGCTTACAGGTTATTCCCCTTGTGAATGAAAACAATATGGTGTCAAAAACCCTACCGGGCTCCTTTTTCCTGGCTGGCTATGCTTCAGGTGGTGACAGTGCGGGTGTACATTAACAGCTGTAGTGCTCTCAGGAAGTGGGATGTTAGCTCTGTTCTTGTTTACAAGCATCTTGAAAGGAAACTGCATAGTTCTGCATGTGAGTGAGCACCACCCAAAGGCGATCCGGAGCTTGTTCTGAATGTCCCCCTGCTAGGCTGGGTCACTGGCAGAATGAGAGAAGCAAAGGGTGGCTGGCTGATGAAGAGGTTTGTTTTCAGTCCTTGTTTGCATTCATACTGGAGAATATCACCAGGGGGAGGCAGGCTGGAAGCAGGTTTATGTCATGAAAGGAAGGAAAGTGCAAAACTGCCAAGGAAATGACAGGGGAAGCTGCAGCATTAGGAGTAAGACACAGCAAAGAACACACGCTGGGCTCTGCTAGGGCCCAAACAGCCTACAGCAGACACTGAGCAGCACAAAGCCATCTGTGCAGGCACAGCAATGTGAAAGCCTGGGGCAAATGTTCATTCGTTCTACAGAACTGGGAGCCTGAAAATATTTGTCAGACTGAACGTGTCAGGTTTTCCTGCCTAACCCCAAGAGGTCTGTTCCCACCTTGCAACATCTGGTGCTCCCCGGAAGTCAGTGGTTGACATGAGCTGTGCCTGGACCGAGGAACTGGCACCCAAGGAGTTAAAACCAACACGGAAGGCAACTGGGATCTTAAGACTGGCTATGCTCTTGCGTAGCTAGAATCGACTTATCTACAATCGATTTACCTGGTTGTCCTGACAGAGGTAGGTCAATGGGAGAAAAATCTCCTGTCAACTTCCCTTACTCCTTGTGATATTGAGGAGTACAGGGGTTGACTGTCTATCCCTCATAGTTCAATTTTGCACGTGCCTACTAGTAGCAGTAAACCTTTTCCACTCCTACATCTTGGAACATAGGCCACTGACAACCATTCGCCAGCATCTGCTGCCCTGGGTGGTCTTTTCCAGTTCTGACCAGGTGCATCCCATCTTTTTAGTGTCTGCCTTCAGGTCTCTACACCTGGTGTTTCTTAGGTGCCTTGTGATGTTGGTGTTTAGTTTTCTGAGGGTATGTCCAATCTATCGCCATCTTCTCTTCTTGATATCTTCTTTGGCAGGAGGTTGGTGAGTCAGTTGCTACAGGTGTTGGTTGTCAATCTCCAGAAGATCGACCCTGACTGGGTCGATCTTCTGCGTCGTGAGCACATACCCTTAGATCCTGAGCAGTCTGCAGCGGGGTTTGTCTTTGTTACAGTGGATCTATATGCAGTGGGGCCCCAGTCTCCGACTGTTACTGCACTACAGACACACGATCACTGAAACATTGTTCTAGTTAAAGGGCAAACATTTCTGTAGTAGGAATAGAGGGGTAAGTCCTGTGGGAGGTTGTGTAACTCGTTGTGCCTCAGTTTCCTCATCTATAAATAGAAAACATGAAGACTTCCTTTCCTCACAGGTCCACAAGTTCATTCATACCTGTAAAACACTTTGAGGTTCCCTGGGAGACACCACATTACAGATTTTTCTTAACCTCTCTATTCCTCCTCTCCTCAGCCTTATGGTTCATCAGGACTTGTATTCATTGCACTTCACAGAAGTGCAGGACAGACTGTTTTAAAAACTACAAATTAACCTTATTATTAAATCCCAGTTACTGTGGTGTGGAAAAAATACCAACAGCCTGCAGCACTTGGAGTGAGTCCAAACTCATCCTGCATGTCGGAGCATTTTCTTTCAGTAGACTGTTTAGACAGCGACGAGTCTCTGAGGAAGACTCATTAGGCTCTGGTCAGACAGGTGATGTGGCCCAGTTTCAAATAAGAACTCAGCCGCTGAATTTTTTCCAGCGGATTTTTTTTGCTCCACCTGTTTATCAAGTACAAAATGGACCATTAGGTGATTAATGGCTACTGCCGAATATGCTGCTTCACAGAATCTATCCGGCCTCTTTCTAAAGGTTTTAATGCACAGTGTCTCTACAGTCACACATCCCAGGAGCTTACATGTTGTACGGGTCCTGCAGGAGGTTGCCAGCACTGCATGGTGAATCCCATTGAATAATTCAGAGTTCCTGTTAAAAAGACACTCAGTTCCTGCAGGGTTGAGGGAAATGGAAGGCAACATGACTATAGCCCAATACTTCCAGGTTTTCAGGTCAGCTGTTAATATTTCCTAACAAAAGAGCTCATCAGTGCTTCCTTTAAAACGCTTATGCTTGGCGCTCCTGCCGCACGCCCACCACTGACCTGCCCACCCAAGGATGCCTCAATTCCTTGCTTCCTAAACATTTGAAAGCTGAGCCACCCAGTCCGTCCCTTTCAGGAGAAGGAAAACAAGCCTGCTTCCCACTGCATCCCTGCGGCACGATGTTAAAGGTCTGCGTGTCTTAATGCACTTATCTTCTGCATCCGCTCCAACACACACTGCAAAACACCAGGGTAACTCACCTTCTCTTTTATTCTGTGCTTGAAAAAGCAGTGCCATAGTTTACCAAAGTAGGATTTAGAATAGCACCTGTGGCATCTGATTCCCCTCCCTCTGACCCCAGCTGAAATGAACATGGCAGGTCACACCTCAGAGCTGTTTTCAGACTCTCTGCAAACTCAGGCAGTGGCCTCTCTCTTGATTACACTCATTTCACACTGTAGAACACAGATGGGCAATAGTTTTTGATGAGGGGCCACTCCCAGGTTTTGGTAAGTGGACAAGGCCGTGCTCTTCCACGATATTAATGGAGGATGTGGGGGGTCTGGGATGGAGGTTGGGTGTAGAAGGGACGTAAGGGTAAGGGACTGGGGTGCACGATGGAGTGTGGGATCTAGGTGGCAGTTTGGGTGTTGTTCTGAGTGACAAGCAGGGGTGGGACAGGCCGGGAGTGGGCAGAGGATCCACAGGCTGGATCAGCTGGCTAGGTGGGCTGGATCTGATCCATGGACCATATTTTGCTTGGATCTGCTATAGAAGGCGTCTCTGCGACCACAAGAGCTAGACTTTTTTTTTTAAATTGAAAACTGAGGCTGGAGAGCAATTGAAAGATTTGCCTGTGTTTCCACCCCCACCCACTCCAGCAAGTCATTTGTTCCTCACACTCCACACTTGAGAAAAAACGGTGTGAAGCTGAGATCCATCGAGATACAAACAACCAGCAATAGGAGCAACCAGAGCCAGAGAACAGATAAATTTGACAGCCTCTCCACTTGTAAAAGTTTTGTGTTAGTGAAACTGACTAGCCGTATATTTCTTACCTATGATCATTCCTCAGGGGGCATTTCCGGCAAGGAGTCATGTTTCCTTCCTCTTGCGCTGATGGCTCCCTCGGTCCTACTTTGGTGTGAGTGGCTTTGATGTCATTCAGGAGATACTCAAAGCTGTCTGTTAGGGAAGTCCCAGCTATCTGGTGTTATTCTTTAAATCTAACATATCTAACTGTACCTCTGTGAGTTAGTCACTAGAGAACATTGGTGCGACATTGTATTGTGTTGCATTGTGTCACATAAGTTTGTGACTTTTTGCAGACTTTCATATTGTTTCCTCAAGTGTGAATTTCAAGGGCCTTTAGCTGATCAGTTTGAAAAGTACACGGCTAACTCTCTGGTACTGCTTCTGATTCCATTCAGATCTTCATGCTCTGTGGTCCAAATCCCTGAGAGACAATGATGCCTGTGTTTGGAGTCTGCAGAGGAGATAGATTAAAAAACAGCAACAACTCCAAGGGAGGGCTAAGATGTCTGTGTATACAACTTTGGGAAGAGTGTGACAAGCACGAAGAGAACAAATGGTTTGTAGTGGTAGAACTAGTAGGATAAAATGAGCAAAAAGTCGCAGAATCATAGAAATAAGAGATAGATGAGACCTACTGAGCTGTGCCATTCATACCCCAGCATCTGCAGAATTGTTTTCTACTATGGAGTAATGCACATTTTATCCTGTCTACTTTTTAAATATCACAAGTGGTGAGGTTTCCACTGCTTTTTTAGGTGCCTATTTGACAACTTAAGAGACTTCACCATTTCCTTTAATTGATCCTAAATATTCCCTTTGGAATTCCTGTCCTATGCCTTATGGAACCCCTACACATTAGGTAAAGAGCTGCACAATTGTGTTATACATCCCTTCTTTCCCTCTCACTCACTCTTGGGGGCGAAAATGATATAGCACTTCCTAATACTCTGCTTCCTCATCTTTCCTCTGTGCTTTGATGAGATGTGGTGCTGTTAACAAAGAACAGTGCTGCCATTTCAGGCATCATCGCTGGCGTCTGAGTTAGCTCCACTTGACATGAGCAGAACAGTTCACGTCTTAGAGCTATTGCTTCCGAAAGACATCAGATAAACATCATGATTGTGACTGCTTGGGGCATGGCATGAACTTCTAGTGGAGCTGAGACCTGTTCTGTTCTCCCAGTAGATCATTGCTATCAGCTGGGCAAGGGAGTGGGGAAAGGTAATTTCAGCCAATGAAACCCTGAAATTTGGAGGTATATTATGGTCTTGCAGCTGGTGGCCATGTAGAAGAGTTTTGAGCTATATGGCCTTTAGCAAGTCTTCCTTGCCTGGTGGAAGAACACTACTCTCTCTATGTAAGGAAATCCTCAGGGTGCCTTGACTATGCTTGAACAAACTCTTCTCAAAGAGTTCAGATCCCTTTTCTCTACTTTCCCAGATTTTTGGAAGCATGTGTCCAATGCAGCTATAATAAACACTTTGTATTGTGGAGGTGGCTGGGACTTGGGTAGAGCTGGGATAGAGCCACATCTCCAAGAGATTCAGGAAGCAGAGCTGAAGTTAGGAGTACTGGGTTCCATGTTCAACTCTACCACAGGCTTGAACCTAGAATCTAAACCCCTTTGAATCTGAGGAAAATCAGACTTAAATCCCAGCATCCCCTTATGGATTTAGTTCAATATTGGATTCAAAATGGGAAAGGACCAAGTTTTTTTTTGGAGGGGGGACAGTTCTCCAGGGATCAGTTTTGGTACTGGCTCTCTCCAATATCTTCATCAACAATTTAGATTGATTGGGACTCCCTCCTTTTCATGAGCTTTTATAATTAGACCTGCCTCTGGAATCTCCACTACGTTGCATCTCGCGAAGCAGGTCTTTGCTCATGAAAGCTTCTGCTCCAAAATATGTTAGTCTATAAGGTGCCACGGGACTTCTTGTTGCTTTTGCAGATACAGACTAACACGGCTTCCCCTCTGATAATTTAGACAATGGCATAGACAGTACACTTGTAAAGTTTGTGGATAACACCAAACCAGGGAGGGGTTGCAAATGCTTTGGAGGATAGGATTATAATTCAATGTTATCTGGACAAACTGGAGAAATGGTTTGAGGTAAACAGGATGACATTCAACAATGACAAATGCAAAGTACTCCATTTAGGAAAGACCAATCGGTTTCACATGTACGAAATAGGAAGTGACTGTCTAGGAAGGAACACTGCAGAAAGGGACCTAAGGGTCATAGCGGACCACAAACTGAATATGAGTCAACGTGAAAAAAAAAAAGCAAACATCATTCGGGGATGCATTAAGAAGAGTGTTGTAAGCAAAACACAAGAGGTAATTCTGTCACTGTACTCTGCACTGATTAGGCCTCAACTAAAATATTGCGTACTGTTGGGAAAAATGTGGAGAAATTGGAGAAGGGCCAGAGAAGAGCAACGAAAGTGAGTAAAGGTCTTGAAAAGATGCCGTCTGAGGAAAGACTGAAATAATTGGCTTTGTTTAGTTTAGAAAAAAGAAGACTGAGAGGGGACTCGGTAACAGCTTATAAGTAGCTAAAAGGTTGTTAAAAGGGAGAAAAATGATTCTCCATTACCTCTAATGATAAGACAAGAAGCAATGGGCTGAAATTGCAGCAAGGGAAGTTTAGGTTGGACATTCGTAAAAACTTCCTAACTGTCACAGTGGGTAAGCATTTGAAAAAGTGAGGTTGTAGAATCTCCATCGTTGGAGACATTTAAGAGCAGTTTAGATAAACATCTCTCTGGGATATCTAAATGGTGCCTGGTCCTGCCATGAAGGTAGGGAACTGGACTAGATGACCTCTTGAGGTCACTTCCAGTTCTTGTATTCTATGATTGGTGATTTCAGCAAAATTGCACAGGATCAGACTTTCTCTGGAGATTCAGCTCCAAGCGGTGGAGCTCTCGTAAGAAGAGCTGATCTCATGAGAGCTGCAGCCATTCAAGATTGTGAAATCTCCCATGAGCTCATAAGATTTCTTATCAGACTGGGTCACAAGACTTTAGTGTTGTCAAACATTATCCTTACTCGTGTTTCAAACTTGACCCACTTCCCCTAACACAGGCCTACACCTAATCAGGAAACTAAGTTCAAACTTCACTTCCTTTGATCCTGTTGGCTTGTATTGGACAACTTAGAAGCTGATAAAGTCCTAAAGAAAAAAGGTCCTTAAAACAACCCAAAAATCCCTTATTAAAAAAAAAAGGCAGGAATGGGGATAGAAAGCAATCGCAGCAGAAACCTAGCCCCGTGAAATATGTCCTCTGGCAGTCCTGAAGCCATCAGAATCTCTCTTCCTTGTATTTACCTCTGAGATCTTGGTACAATGAAGCTCTACAACACGAAACTGCTGCTAGGTTTAAGCAATTTAGCCCTGTCAATGGCAGTACCGAGAGACTCTCTAGTTCAGTTTCATGGCAGAGTTTCCTTTGTTTTTTGCTCATCCATTCAAACATTATTATCCAAACAAAATCCCTCACAAAAGGGAATTAAAAAACTAACTCCTTCCATTTTCCACAATCATGTTTTACATTCCCAGGAAACCCTTCTCACTACACTATAATTTAATGGGCATAAGACAAATGTACCTATTCACGCTAACTGCTACTAAATTCACTGAGTTGGTACTACAATGGGTAGCATAATCTTGAACCAATTGAATTTAAGTAATATCCATTTTTCTGAGGCAAACTTGGCTATGCATTACAAATAAGCAGCATGGCACACATGTTGTGGGAGCTGCTTGTTATAGGGAGGCAGATCTACCTGCTATATAAAGAATTGAACTGGGACCTGGAACACTTGAGTTCTAGGCCTTCTCTGTCACTGGCTTGCTGAATGACAGATGTCCTTTCTCTTCCATTTCTTCTTCTAAATATTTGTGCATAATGATCCTGACCTCCTTTGTGAGGTGCTTTTTGGTACCTGGCTGAAAATTGCTACAAGAAAGCTGGAGCTACAGCCATCCACCCTTGACATTAAGCTTCAAAGATGTCCTCAGTAAGGTGCAGTACAAGAAAGCCCTGTTCTGGTGTGATGCCCCAGCTGGCTGGCCAATGACAATCAGCCACACTGTCTGCTGGAGCTGCCTGCTGGAAAGCAAGGTCGGTGCCAGGGATTGTGGCATATCATCTGCCTATGAAAAATAATGATGTGACTTTGAACTGTAACCCTTGAGAGTCGGAATAATGCATTGACTGTGTCCGGAGAAGGTGATGGCCCCAAACTCAAAGCAAAGGCTACAGCTCTTCAGAGTAATCTTATCTAGATCAGATTCATTACCGTGGAATTTGTGTACTTTGCTGAAGATGTTCAAACACTGCCCTGCACTGATGAGGAACAAGCAATAAATAAAGAGACAATGAATGTCAGGGGCGCCAACAGGCTTGCTGGACCCCTGGACAAGGTATATGGGTGGTGGTGGCTCTGCACTCCCAGAAGGGGCAGGGCCTGAGGTGGAAAGGGTGGGGCTAGGGACAGCCAGCACGCAGCACAACCCAGAGTGTGTCATGCCGGTTCTTCCATCCAGCCTTCAGAGCCACCCAGATTGTGTACTGTGATGCATCAGTGGCAATTTAAAGGACCTGATTAATGGTGGCTGGGAGCCCCAGGACCTTTTGAATCATTGGGCCCTGAGGTAACTGCCTCCACTTCCCCTGTTAGCAGTCTGTTGATGAGAGAGACAAGCTTCAAAGAAAAGCTCGGTGAAAGCTCAAAAGTTTGTCTCTATTCCCCAGCAGAAGTTTGTCCCATAAAGGTATTGGCTCCCTTGTCTTGTCTCTCTAATATCCTGGGACCGACACAGCTACAACAACAAATACATAAATATTGAGCCTTTTCCCCCCAGCCCCATCACTTCTCTTCTTCTGTGTTTCTTGGGTCAGGACAGAGCCATACATCTTGGATCCAGGTTTCAAATACCTCCAGAGACTGGGTACGTTTGGACTTTGGCATCTGGTTCAGCCCATATAATTTTGACTATTAGTCCTACCATTGCGTACATTTAAAAAAATCAGGTTACTGTAGATGTGAGAGCTAATTTCCCACCCCACACGAATCCTAACTCTGCCGCTGTACATGAGGAAAGAAGTGTGCAGAAGTCTTACTATCATTTACTAGCATCTATCACAGACCAGGACCTCATTGTGCTAGGCGCTGTACACTCACAGAACAAACTGACAGTTGCTGGACAAATGGCAGCTCTGATCCTGTTTTCTATCAAATTCAATGGCAAAACGCCCATGAACTTCCCTGGGAGGGGGATCTTGATGAAGCCTTCCCCAGCTGAAATGTCATTAGTTTTTTTTTTAAATGTATTATTAAATAACTGTACCATCTGGAATGTAGTCAACAATGGGAGTGATGTTGCCAGGGTGGTCACTGATTGTACGTCAGTGTTACAGGCTCAGAGAGGCAAGGAGAATAAAACACACAGATTTTTGTTTTACAGGAGCCATCATCGTTAATTACCTGTATAGCAGTAACACCTGGGTGTGCCAGTTGAGATACGGGTCTCATTGAGAAACTGTACAGATAAAGGGAAAAACAGCCCCTGCCCTAAAGGGGCAAGAGCCTAATAAATTAGATCAACAAGAGGGGAAACTGAGGTGCAGGAAGAGGAAGTGAGTTGCAGAAGGGAATGTAGCTCATCAGTGACAAAGTCAGGACCAGCACTCAGGTCTCCTGAGTCCCAGTCCAGTGCAGTATTCACTGGATCATAATGCTTTATGCCTCACCCCATGTTGTGTCCAATCATCAACAGGGTAGAGATGCATATTGATTCTCAGCCCATCTCTAGTGTCATCCTTAGAGATGAGACCAATGATTGGGTTTTAATCCAGGACCCTGCTGTTGCTATGATAAGGATTTACTTGAATTTGGTATGGGCTGTTTTCTGAAATACAAACCATGCAAGGAGGTAATGTTTTTGGCAGAATGTAATGTTTCATTTCCCTGTGTGGATATAACCTCTAGGCGCAAGCTATAACTAAAACTGACTCCACCCACAATGGTTCAGTCAGTGTGACAGACAGACAAGGGCAGAAAATTAGAGGTAGGGAACCACCTTCATTGGGTCACATCATTTCTAAAAATATTGCACCGCCGCTGACAATAAGCATTTCTTCAAGCTGTAACATAAATAGAACTTGTGCAATTACTGGGAGTAGCTGGTGACACCCAAAATTGTTACAGAAGGGTCTTTCACGCAGGCTCCTCTTTACACCGGAAATTTGTATATATCAAACTGTGTATGCGTGAGAGGGTGACTTTGTAGCTTGACCCTGCAAGTCTTACATAAGTGGCCACATTAAAAACAAATAAATCTACTCATACGAGTAAGGGTGACTGGCTCTAATTGTTTAATATGTTAATAGAGCAGTTTCACGAGGCATAGGTTGAATAATAGACTATTTACAGGATTTCTAACAGTTGGACGGGAGGACAATCTAGCTGAATAAAATAGAATTGGTGCTTTAAATTATGGGGTTCATTGCTGTAATGCTACCCCGTTGGAGAGAAGGTCCCAGCTAGCAGGTGGGCAACATGAAGACACTACAGACAGCAGGCCACTCATCTCCTCGCACACACTGAGCTACCAGCAGAGGAGCTCTTTTTCACCAGTCTCAGGGGGTTCTTAACTGGCCCTGGGTGTTCTGGTTGGCCTGACTCCTGCTGGAAACCACCTAGCTGGCTCCAGGTGCTTTAATTGGCTTGATTGCCCTGATGGATTCTAACAAGTTTCTGCTAGTTCTAGGCCAGTGTTTCTCAACCTTTTAAAATAAAGTACCCCCAGACTTCTGTCACATACCCCTAAGGGCACGTGGACCAGTGGTTGAGAAACATAGGCCTAAAGCAATTTGAGGTCTTGAAACAAGTGCCATTCAACCTTTCCAGATGACCATACCCTTTTCAGGAGTCAGATTTTTTTGCAAACCACCAAGTTACACCTCATTTAAAAAACTACTTATAAAAAACATGCAAAACTACCACAGCAGAGGACTACTGAGAACTTGCTGACTTTCTACCACCTTTTCATCAAATCAAGGGATTGGAAGAGAAATATTGTACTTACATTTCAGCGCAAGGTATATGAAGCTGTAGAAACAAGTCTGCGTCTGAATGAACTTTTATATTGTACTGACTTTACTAGTGTTTGTATGTAGCCTGTTGTAAAACTAGGCAAAAATCCAGAAGAGGTGATTTACACCCTGGGAGGCCTCGGTGTACTGCAAGGCTACTCATACCACTCGTTGAAAAACTCTGTTCTAGACTAGCTTCTACCATGGGAACAGGGACCTGTTAAATCCAGGGCAAATATATTTCCCTTCTACTACTCTCCTGTAGCCCTCTGGCCTGACTCTGTCACAATTTATAAAGCACCTCATCTCAGGCCCCGCCCAAGAACCCTACAAAGTTTCACAGGCTCCAGTTACTGTTTTCTACAGTGATTTTAAAATTTTAATGCAGATCATACTGATAATCATGGCACTTTCCAAAGCACCTTTCACCCCAAACAACTATTCCGGCACCCACTGCTGAAATGTAACTTTCTCTGGGGTGGAACATGACAGCTACCATCAACTCTTTTCAAAGTCTAGGACAGGAAATGAGGCAGACTGCTTGTAATTGCAACTTCAAGGGTGTTTAATAATGAATTAGCACTGCTTAGATACACTTTCTCTGACATGTTCAAAGCACTTTATATACATCCAATTAATTTAATTTAAAGCAGGAAAAAATAATTACCCTCATTAAAATTTGGCAAGGACACAGAAGTTAACAGTCCTGCTCTTGCAAAGTTGACAGAAAGTTGCATTAGTGTCTGGGATGAAAGGGGAAGAAAGAAAAAAGGAAGGCAGGGTAAAAAGTGACAGCTGCCCCAGCCCCTTTTTTCCATCTGTCTTTGAAATCCCATGTTAGCATGCAGCATGCAGTCGCCTCTGTGGCTTTCATCTGCACACACTAGCTCTGGCAGTAATGAATGATGGACAGCGATGCAGGATTTCCCACTGTGGCTGGGCAAGGCTATCAGTCGGGAACAGCGGGAGGAAATGGAATAGAAAATCTCATCAAATGAGCAATCCACAAAATTCTCATCCATCTCGATCTCCATCAACATGTCTCGATCTCCAGCCCCCAGTGAGTGGATCCAGACAAACCAGCTGAGCACTCTGGAGCGACAGAGGTCAAAGCTGGCTTGGGTTGTTCCTCTGGCCAACTGGTAACTGGTTATCCGAAGGAACAAGTCACT
This sequence comes from Carettochelys insculpta, assembly GCF_033958435.1. Classification (NCBI taxonomy): domain Eukaryota; kingdom Metazoa; phylum Chordata; order Testudines; family Carettochelyidae; genus Carettochelys; species Carettochelys insculpta. The sequence continues at coordinate 71,628,406 of NC_134144.1, forward strand.
GGGATTTCTTACAATGAACAGAGTTTTTGCAACCTGTCAGAGCACAAGTAGCAAAGCCAGAGTTGCCGAAGATCGGCAATTACCACATGGCATTTCCTGTTGCTCCCTTTGGTGGAAACAGACAGAATTTCATGTTCTTTTAATTACAATGAGCTGAGCATAACAATATAAATTGATGCTGATGAAGTGGAAACGCACAACAGCAAAGACGTGATCAGGCCACTGAAACGTGACTTGACGTGCAGAATAACCTCAGGCTGAGTCTCCACTATGAGATACATTTGAATTTAAGGCAGTTGGCTCAACAGACTTTCTTCACTGTAAATACAATTAGGTCGATTTAGGGAGCACTAATATCGACATTACTATACCACTGGTACCTGCTGGAGGTAGTGTCAAGCTCGAATTCGAAAGTTCAATTAAAGGCCAGTGTGGAAGAGCCACGTGTTCAAATTAAATTTATTAGCCTCCAGAGGTGTCCCGTATGTAACCCACAATGCCCCACAGTACTCCGCTCTGGCCGCTGCTCTTGAGATGTGCAGGAATTAGGTAGCAGGAAGACCGGGAATTTCACATCCCGACCAAGAAGCCTGTGGCTGTGGGCTCATGTTTGTATGCGAGCCTGAGAAATGTCCTTCTTTCTTTGCTATGAGCACTGTGAGTGCATCTGCCCATGATGAATAGCCCCAGCAAGGAGTTGGTGGTTCCATCTCCACACTTGGTATTTCTTTCTCCACTGCCTGGCGCCAGCCACTGCCCTGCCACGCCATGTGGCAGCAAGGCTGTTGTGGGGGGTCGTGCTTGCATAAGACGCCGAGAAACTTCATCTCAGGGGTTTACATTTGTGTGCAAACCCTGCCCCCTACACCCCACGGGTGCCATGCAGTCGGGGTCTTTCCCGCACTCAGCCACATCATGAGGGTAGCCCCCAGTCCAATCAAAGGACGGGCCTGCTGTTCAGTGCTGACCATGCTGCCAGGCAGCGCCACGTCTTAGTTTGCATGCAGTTAAGGCTCCAAGGGCAGAAAAGAATTTCGGGGGCTTGCAGCTGGCAGGAGGGAATCTCCCCCAGCAGTCAAGATATTCAGGGGGAGGGGGGAGTTGATGCTGCTGTGAGATGTCTCCCCCAGCATGAAACAATTTCGGGGGCTTGCAGCCACCAGGGCGGGGGAATCTCTTCTGGTGGCTAAGATATTCAGAGGGGGCTAATTCAAATTGGGTCCCTAGTGAGGGACCAGTGGGGCTTGCTGCCACCAGGGGGGGTAAGTCTCCTGCAGCAACTAGCATACCTGGGGGGGGCTACTGCAATTACTTCAACATTTTGGCCGGCTCTGCAGCTGCAGACCACAGCACCCCACCCGCCAAAATAATTTTGGGGGCTTGCTGTGCATTGCAAGCGCCTGCCACTTTGATATTCCTGGTATAAAATCTTTTTCCTAACATTTCCTATCTGTCTTCGTGCTTGACCCCCCAAAAAACACAGGGAGAGGGCCAGCTGAGATTCCTGTTTCCGTTATAATATAGGATTTCATTACCATCCCCGTGGATGGCAACAACTCTATTGTGATAGCTCAGTGGCTTGGGCATTGGTCTGCTAAACCCAGGGTTATGAGCTTGATCCTTGAAGGGAACTGGGGGGGGCCAATAGACTTTAAAAAAAAAAAAAAAAAAAAAAAAAGCTGATGGGGCCTGGTCCTGGCAAGGGACTCAACTCAAGGACCTCCCAAGGTCCCTACCAGCTCTATGAGGTGTTTGTGAAGAGAGAAGGTGAAGAGCCTTTCTCCTAGACTTTTCTGTCCTCTTTCTTCTAACTTTGCAAATACAGTCTGTCCCTGTGTTATTTTCTGGGATCGGATGCAATCACGGGTTGGGGGACAGTCAGCGGATGGCCAGTTGAGAACACAGCCTATGCACAGAAGGTTTATAGTGCACCAGAAAGCCAAAGACCCTCCCCTCAGCAACTCTTTTTTCAAAAACTTTCCTATCATCTTTCTTCAAGCTTTCCAAGTTCCCTGTGTTATTTTCCGGGATCAGATGCAATCACGAGAGTGGGGACAGTCAGTGGATGGCCAGTTGAGAATTAAGTTACAGAAGAAAGAGATTTATGTTAACTTTTTTGCCATCTCTGTGGATGCCCTCTTTTTCCTTCCTTCCGACAGGAAAAAATGGACATTTGCTTAGCATGGGAGGGGAATGAGGACAATGCAATGTGGGAAGATGATATCAAATACCAGAAAACATACCCAGAATACTATGGGGATGAAGGAACTGTGGGATAGGTTCCCCCAATGCACTACTGCAACAGATAATGTTTGCAACTGAGTGTGGCTGCAATAAGTTGACTTTCTGAGGAGCACATGGGGAGGTGAGGACAGTCAAAATCGAATTTATACATTCCAGAGGTACAAAATCGATATTACTAAATTTGATTTTATCTTGGAAAGTTAGATGCAGCCTCAGTGGATGAAAGAAAAGTTAAGCTCTCCCATGAAAGCCCCTCAGCTAGTGTATAGACAGAATCTTTCTGCAGTCGAAAAAGAATGTGATATCCAGTTTGTGGGAGTTCATTAAAATGCCTCATTTTAGGAGCTAGAGAACACAAAGGCTGCATGTTGTCTACACTGAACTCCATGGATTTCTCCCCATTATTTTAACCAGGGAATTGCACGTTGATTGAGAGCTCTGAAAATCCAGACGGTGCAGTACAGGGGTATTGAAACAATCCTCTAGCACAGTTGGAACTTCTCGCATCCAGCACCCCGGGACCTGACTGGAGCCAGATTAAAAGAATTTGCTGGATCACAGGAGGTCATACTGTTGAGCACAGTGGTTCCCACCCTTTTCACTAGCGTAGATCCCCATCTATCACCCCCGCCAAAACCTTTCACAGACCACCAATTACCCCCTGAAACCATCTGCAGACCCCCTGCCATGTAAACTTCATTAAATGAAAAAGGAAACCACAATGTAGATTTTTGGACAGCCATTACTAACAGTATTGGAAGATATCTAATTTTAAAAAGAATAATTGATGGTAAATTTGCAATTTATTTAAAACTTATTTTCTATTATCTTTTTTATTTATCTTTTATTTTTTTTCATGGATTCCCCCACCCCCACAATACTCTCATGGACCCCAGGTTGGGAACCACTGGCCCAGCACATTGCCAACACTTCCACTGCTTACTGGGCTCTTAGAAGACATTTGGGGTAAATGTTAAATGTTAACATAATAAAGCAATGTCTAAACTAGGGAGACGACAGTCCCATGAACAAGGAAAATACACTTAAAATCTATTTCTGAATGTGTCATAAATTAAACTCTGCATGTGAGATTTCTACAATATACATGCTGTGAAAATATGACTATTAATTATTCCGCACTACAGAGAGTGCACCTAACTGTGCCTGCTATTGGGGAAATCAGTGTATAACACCTCTGAACGCATGCAGCCTGATGGGTAGGAACCCATCGACAGAGACAGTGCTGGCCTAGGGGAAGCCACCTCCTCAAGGGTGTTTGTAGCACTGATGATAATTTTCAGGCATGGCTCAGCTGTGCAAACCTGGAGACACTCACCAGCTGAAAAGAAGTTGCTGGGAGCTGCAGGGCCTTAGCACCTCTGGCAATTGGCCAGAGGCACCCTGGAAACTGAAATCCTATTTTATGTTCCACAGAACATGGGCAGAATGAGCAGAGGGAGGATGTGTACTCCAGACCTCCCCAGTAACGTGCTACATTGCAGACTCCTAGGATGAGTTCAACATCCCTGGACGACCCCAGGGAGACTACAGTTGGGTCAGATAGGACTCAGTGCGGTTAGTAAAATTAGACGGAGTTAATTTACTTATTCACTAAACAGCCACCAAAGGGCAACGTCTTTCAGTGGTTCTTAAAATCTGTGGGATTTACATCAATGACCAAAAAGTGAAAAGTTCCTTAGATTTTGTCTGCATACAAAAGTTGTACTGCTTTAATTATGTCACTGTAGCCCCTTTAGTGTGTGATACTGGTTTAAAGATGTTTATGCAGCTTAGCTTATCCACATACGTGACAGAATCATAGGATACCAGAACTAGAAGGGACCTCAAGAGGTCACCGAGTCCAGCCCCCTGCACTCACGGCAGGAGCAAGCACCCTCTAGATCATCCCTGAGAGATGTTTGCCTAATCTGCTCTTAAATTTCAGTCCCAAATAGTAGAAATCTTAAGAGATCAGCTTATAATGGGAGATTTCCACAATCTTGAATGGTGCAAGTCTCATGAGATCGCTATTTTAATGAGTGTACTGTCACTTGGAGCTAAAATCCCCTGAGAAAGCCTGAGCCTGTGTAATTTTGGTCAGATCCAAGTCAGAACTCAAAAAATCATAGAGTACTAGAATTGGAAGGGATCTTGAGAGGTCATCAAGTCCAGTCCTCTGCCCTCCCAGTAGGTCCAAGCACCATCTAGAACAACCCTGACAGATGTTTATGTAACCTGACAATTAGGAAGCTTTTTCCTAATGTCAAACCTAAACCTCCCTTGCTGCAATTAAACTCCATGGCTTCTTGTCCAGTTGTTAGATATTAAAGAAAATTTTTGTCCCTCCTCCTTGTAATAACTTTTTAGATACTTGAAAGCTGTAATCATATCCCCTCTCAGCCTTCTCTTTTCCAAACTAAACAAACCCGATTCTTTCACAGGCTGGAGGTGGATGGCAGGAGACAAGTCACTTGTGCATTGTCTTTGGTCCACCCCCTCTGGGGCACCTGGCACTGGACACTGTCAGCAGACGGGATACTGGGCTAGATGGACCTTTGGTCTGACCCAGTAATGGCCATTCTTATGTTCTTTTGTCCAGCCTACCCTCATAGGTCATATTCTTTAGGCCTTATATCATTTTTGTGCTCTTCTCTGCACCTTCTCCACATCTTTCCTGCTATGTGGTGCCCAGAACTGGACAAAATACTCCAGTTGAGGCCTAATTAGACCAGAGTAGATTGGAAGAATTACTTTTTATGTCTTGCATACAACATGCCTGTTAATGCAGCCCACAAGGATGTTCGGGGTATTTTTTGCAACTGTGTCACACTGTTTACTCATATTTAGCTTGCGGTCCACTCTGACCCTAGATTCCTTTTTGCAGTACTCCTTCTTAGACAGTCACTTCCTATTTTGTATGTGTGAAACTAAATGATTGTTCCTTCCTAAGTGGAGTACTTTGCATATATTCTTACTGAACTTCATCCTACTTACCAAAATAGTGCAGACTGATATCTGTGTGTGTACCAGCCTTAATCCTATTAACAGTTTCTTGGACAATTGTCCCAGTGCCAGACTTTATCTTCTGGTATTTATGCACAAAATATGTCACTTCATGATCCTCTAGAAACAACCATGGCAATGAACATGCTACTTACTGTGAGCCAAAGTGCCAATAAAAAATTGCACCCTTTTTTCCTTCGTAAAATCTTTTGGGCCACCTCCTGCAACCTCACCAAAATAAACCCCACGTGCTCAGGAGAGTGATTCTGATTTTTTATCATATTTTGTGTGCATATTTGCCTTGGTAGAAGCTGCTGTGCCAACCAAGAATGCGCTCTGCTTGAACTCGGCAGCCCTGATCTTACGATGGTGAATTACATTTGCCTTTGTCAGTTTTAATAGGTTTCTGTTAGCTCCTTGGAGATCAAGCTCCCTCTAGTAGCTCAATTCTCACCCCAAAAGCATTGTTGGTGGGGCAGGGGGGGGTAGTTTCTGTCTCATCCCTTGAGGATGAAGAAATTCCTAGCAGCTTGCTAGATAAAATGACTGACTTGGGAAGTTGTAGCTTCATATCCATGTGGGTTTCTCTTAGTTATAATTCCTGTTATTGAAAATCATGTGTCTAGGACAGACAAATACAAAACACGTTAACCTTATTAACTAACAAATTTATCTGGGCATAAGCTGTCATGGGTTGGAGCTCACTTCATCAGATATATGAAATGGATCTTAAGGCATCTGACAAGGTGGGCTCTGCCCACAAAAGCTTGCACCCAGATAGATTTGTTGGTCTTTAACATGCCATGGGACTCCTTGTTGTTTTTACTGAAACACTTACATGGCTACCCCTCTGAAACTTATAACCCTGTTCCTTGTGGTGCTTCACATTCTTGCCAGTTATTTATAAACTACATTTTTTAAAAAGATAAGTGCTGTTTGATAAACCAGTTACAAGGCCTGGGAGTCATGACAAGCTTCCGCTGCAGTCCAATAGTCTTGGGCGATTGTCCCTGTCAGCTGTGTGCTTGTGTGGCCACTATGGAGAGATTTAAATGTCACCCACTGGTTAGCAGGGCCCCCCACAGCTATGTTTTGTGTTTCTATGGATGGTGCACATTTGCACAAGTCTCGATGTGCATGAACATTTATTACACACATGGATGGAAAAAAAATCTGCACACGGATGGAAGAGATTAGTGGGAACATTGGTCGTGTCGGAGCTCATGAGCTACCCAAAGGTTGGCACATTTACATGCCAGAGCTACACGTATGTGGCATTCGTGTCACTCTTCCAGCCAAGTCAGTACTGAACTGATGTCAGACCCTAGTGTGACGCAGTGCTGGGTGAGTAGAATTGCCAACTTTCAGAAGCTATATCACATGAGATTGTGAGAAGGGGCGGTATATTACCCTGAGTGGCTTTTTTTCCCCCACAAGAACAGGCATTGCCCTCGTCAGATTTTAATTTGAGCAATTATCCTGCCTAATGCCAGAAATGTCCTGCCCTGAATTCTTGGGGAGTTACCTTGTCTACACCTAGGAATGAAGAAAGCAGGCTGTGCTTCTACAAGGGGACACTTCTTCCTGGCAAGCAGTAACTCTGAAAAAAATATGGGCATTCAGGTGGAAAAATCAACTCAAGATAAGCTTCCAATGCAACACTGTGACCAAAAGAGATAACGTCACCCTAGGAGGCACAAACAGGGGAATCTCCACTCAGAACAGAGAGATTATTTGAGCTCATTATTTGGTACCAGTGTGATTGTTGCTGGAACCCTGTGTCTAGTTCTGGTATCTACACTTCAAGACAGATGCTGATAAATGAGAGAAGGTTCAAAGAAGAGCCACAAGAATGATTAAATGGTTAGAAAACCTGCCCCAGTGATAAATTTCAGAACCTCAGTGTATTAAGTTTACAAGAGGGAAGGTTAGAGATGACTTGATTGCTGTCTGCAACAATAGGGGTCAGCAACCTTTCCGAAGCAGAGTGCCGAAATTTGATCTTTTGACCTCTACGCATGGTCTGAATGCTAGTGATATTATTTAAAGTTACTCATAGTCCAACTTACAACAGCTTCAGTAATAAATAAAAATGCAGAGCTTTGCCATTTAGGTGGTGGTTGGAAGCACTAGCTGGTCTTTTGTTAATCCACAGACAGCATGGCTTGGAGCAAATTCCTTAACGTATGGTAGGAGAGAGCTTGGGCTGAGCTCCCACCTCATGTACCAATGAAAATTGGCTTGCCTGCCACTCTGCATCAGTGCTGGGGGTTGCTGACCCTTGGTCTACAAGTACCTGCACGGGGGACAAATATTTAATAGGCTCTCCAGTTCAGCAGAGAAAAGTATAACATGAGCCAGTTGTTGGAAATTGAAAGTAGATCATTTCAGACTGGAAATATGGTCCACATTTTTTAAGAGTCAAAGTAATTAGCCACTGGCCCAATTTACCAAGGTGGATTCTACATTGCTGACAATTTTTAAATCAAAAGTTCATTGGGGGCACTGGTACTATTTTGTTGTGGGGGTGCTAGGAGCCATTGAACCCAACTGTAAAGCCCTGCTTGTGATGGAAAACACTTCCAGCCAAGGGGAACTGCCACACTTTCCAGGGCCTCTAATTCCTGCAGCTATGTGTATTTCACTATCCCATGCAGTGGCACTTAGGCTACTTACAGCGAGCAAGAATGAGCTTCCACTATGGCCTGAGCCGAGAGTTATTTGGCTTTTAGCTCATGTGGCAGATTTCATGTACTAAGCTCCAGAGGTCTCAGATTCAGTTCTGTCCGTCAGTGGTTATATATGGAGTTGATGTTCTTCTAAAGATCTGCTTAGCTAATTATTCTGGGATGATTTATGGCTTTTGTGATATAAAACTTGCAATTAGATTATCAGAATGGGCTATTGGCGTCTGGGAATCTATGACTAAACAGAGGCTACACCTGGCTGGTCCATGACTGCATTTCAGGGATGAGTAAAGTTCTGATGTCTGCTTTTGAAAACCTTGTTGGAATCTTCCAGGATGAAAGGTAATAGGTACATGCAAGAGACTTGTTTGTCTTAAAACTTTGGTCACTTTCACTAATACTTTGCCGTTCTAAAGAGAAGGTTAGGATCTGAACCTGCTTTATAAGCCCTCAAGAAGTAAGCTCCAACCTCCCCAACCTCTGTGAAATGCTGAAGTATGATTTATCTCCATTCTGGCAAGGGGAAGCCACAGCAAGGAAAGATGAAGTGTCTTATGCAGGCAGCCTCTGGCAAAGCCAGGACTGAATCTAGACTGCATAGCAGCCCCTCCAAAACCCTTAAGTCTTACACCTTGACAATAAGGATATCCCTCCTCACCTATTACACAGAAGGTGCCATGGCTCAAGATTAAAAAGACCATTACAAGAAAGTAGTACCAACAGCCTGAATCCCCACAAAAAGGCTGTGTAGTTCTTCCCCCAATAAAAGAAGAAAGTGGTTATGAAAGGGCAACAAGGTGTCAAGGCCCGAAACGAAAGCCTTGTCCAGAGCCAGAGGCCATAGCTAGAGTCCTGAGTGCTAAGTTCAAACTCTGTTTTATCCTCACCAAGTTGGACTTTCACTATGGTTGTAATTACTTACTTGACTTAACCCCTTGCACTCTGGGTGGAGCATAGGTAATCTACAAGTCTCCTCCACTTCACTCTATCTCAGGACAAAACTGCTAAGTGATCACAGGAGTACTGCATTTGTTGTCCTTCAGTCTCAGTAGGTCTTCTCCATGGTGTCTGAGGTCTTCCTCTTTTGCGTTTTCCTTGCAGGTTCCGTGTGAGGGCTTGATGGACTATGCTGGATGATGGTTTTCTGAAATTAGGTGGATCATAATTTAAAGAGATCACAGAACGCACAAATCTGCTAATCCTTTAGTGGAGCCTGTTCCCTTTAATCTCATTCAGTAGCTTTAATACATAACAATGTAGCTGTGAGCTCTCTGCTCAGTCTCTCACTCATTAAAGGGAAACTTTAACCTTCTTCTCTCTGCCTCGCAGGCACACCAGAGAGGAAAGCAGGCTGGAGAACAAGCCTCCTGTCCACCGAAGATGTGAGGGAACTTTGAAATCCCAAGGATAGGTCTTTCTTAAAGTCTAATGCCACAGCATAGGCTGGTAGCCCTGGCAACAGATTGTCAGAAGTCAAAAAACTGTCAAAAAAAATCACCAGGACAGGCTGCAGGAGGATGGAGACAGGAGACATTGTCCCTGGATAAGGGAAATCCACAGGGAGGGCTGAGGGGTAACCAGGCACTGCTGAAAAGAAATGCTGTTCGTTAATATAATTGACCATTGTCACTTACAGTTGCCGACATAACATGACAATGGGACAATGGATCAAGAGAGGTTTCAAAGGCAATGAAATATTGAGAGAAGGAACAGGAGCTGCTGAACTGTCTACTGCTCACGGCACTGCATGGCTTATTTCTACTGTGAGCAAGGCAAGGCCTTGAATGGTGAGGGGGTCATTTAGTTGTTGCCATGCTTTGCTCTTCCAAGGGGTTTTTGGTCTGACAAGCCCAAAGCACGTTGCCTCTGAGAACTATGTCCTCTGGAAAAAAACAACCAACACTAAAGTGGAAGAGCACGAGGAGGTACGGAAGAGGTCAGCTCAGAGATGGGTGGGGATCGGCCTAGAGGTGTCAGAATGGTGAGGACCAGTGGAGCATAGCCCCATCACTTTTACCTCCCTGATGGGTGAGCAATGGGAGGGACGGGGCAGAGAGGACAAGCAGGGGGTAGAGACCCAGGAAAGAGGTGGAACAGGGGTGGGACATTGGTTTATGCTCTGTTGGCCTCCCACACTTCTAGGGAGCTCCCAGTGATTATGCATCAGCCCCGCCCAAGCCAAACAGACATGAACTTAAATTTAAGCCACGGAGGAAGCTGAGTGTGGGGTGGAGGTAAGAGTTTGCACAACTAGGTCCTGGGCAAAGCAAACAAGGATTGTGAGCAGGATGGAGGAGATGAGAGTGGGCTTGGGCACAGTCAAACAACAGGTATGCCAGGCTCACGAACAGGAGACTTTCACGCCACTCCCAGTTAAGGACATGCAACTTACAACCTACCCTTTATCAGCACTCATGTGGGCATTGGGCAACACCACTAGAAATCATGGCTCAGAGCCTCAACAGTAAATGAGAGCCAGAAGCCTAAGGGTATGTCACACCACCAGGAAGATTGACCCAGTCAGGTTCGATCTTCTGGAGTTCGATTTCACACACATGGTAGATGAGCGTGAAATCAAACTATCTGGGGTCATCCGTCAACCCCAGTACTTCTGGATATCATGGGGAGCAAAGGAGGTCAGTTGGAGAAACCCTCCTGTTGACCTCCTTCTCTGTGGATAGCCAGATAAGTTGATTGCAATAAGTTGATTTTAGCTATGCAATTGCTAGAGCTAGATTTGAGTATCTGCTATCGACTCAACTCCCCAGTACAGACCAAGGGTAAGTAGATTTAAGGATCGGGGCCCAAGGTGCTTTGCTGTTTGCTGTCATAGTGACAGGTCTGCCAATGTCTCATGGGCTTAGGCGAGACCTTCTTCTGCTCCGCAAGATATTGTAATATCCGTAGCAGGAGCAACCCTTTCCCAAGGCGGCATTAGGAAAATAATTTATCGGAGTATGTCAGCATCTCAGTGTCTGAGGCTAGTTTATGAGCCAGCTCAATGGACTACAATCGGTAACAAGTATCAAGCAATAAGAGAAAGTAATAAGCATTAATCAATTTGATACACATCGTAACAGCATTAATCATAAGCAATATATTAGATAAGGACATGGAAGTTTTTACATAATCTGCTGCAGGGCTGGCACCGAACTACCTAAATGTCTTCAATAACTTCCCAGCCTGTCCTCACTCAGACACATACGACACCACAGAGCCATCATAGCGAGGGACCCGTTGACCCCAATATTCCCAAGCTTCCAGTTCAACCCTAATCCTATTCAGCATCATCTCCCTCATTTCTCAGGCTTCCTACAGACTTGTTCCCCTCTACACCAAGCCCCTTGTGTCTACCTGCTCCTCTGCTAGCTCACACCCCTGCTGTGTTCCCTCTGGTCTTACATCCACCCACCCCTTCAGATTCCCACTCCCTGGTCTGATATCTCCCATTCCAGTTCCGTATCATCTCCCTCTATTTGGCATAAATAGATGGAGCTGCAAAGCAGGGCACTGCAATGCCAGCCAGCCCCCTCCTCGCTGCACATACCTTTCCCTTGGCAAGGGAAGAAGAAGGGGCCCGATCCAGGTTGTGGCTGCGCTCTGATGGGGAGCAAAGGGAACCCAACAAGCACAGAGCTGGAGAGAAGCTGAAGGCTGGAATGGCTGCTGAGTCCCAAGTGGAACAGGTGGTGAGTGTCGGGCATTACACCCGGGTGCAGATCTGGGTGGGACTCATGAGCCAGGCAGGGAGCCAGTAGAAGGGGGACGAAGAAGACACTGACTGAACTGGGCTTGCACCATGCAAGCTTCCATCTGGTTCAGCAGAGACTGGCCTGGAAGAGGGCCCTTCAGGCACCAGTTCTGTAGAGCCCTCACTCTCAGTTAAGCTGCCCCCTGTGACCCAAACTTTGGCTGCCATTGCTGTCTTTGAACTGTACCAGTGGTCCCAGCAGCTGCCGCACCTGCTGATGGGGTCTCAATAGCACCAGGGTCCCAGTTTTTGTCCCTTACTTTTGAGGTCCTGGCAGCTGCCTCCCTCACCCCCATGTTCTAATGGCTGCCCCACGGATGCTGACCGTTAGCACTGGAGCCTTGCTTCTGGCCCTGCACCCACCCCATGCTCTGGCAGGGGAGCCAAAAAGGCTAAGAGGGCTGACTTTCTGCTCCCCGTCACTACTAAAAGTGTTCCCGTGTCCCTGGTCTGAATAGTTATTAGGACAAGGCCTAACTGCTGAACATGGAAGTGCCCCTTTCTCCTTGGGGGGAGGGATGATTTCAGGCCAGTACCAGACCTGGGTACAATAAGCTGCCGTTACCTGTTGGAGCAGCACACCCTAAAAAGGGCAGCTCACCCCCAGTGTGGGGACAGACTTCCTAAGCAGACAAGAAAATGGCAAATGAAATTTAATGTGGATAAGTGTAAAGTAATGCACACTGGAAAAAATAACCCCAACTATACATACAATATGATGGGGGCTAATTTAACTACAACTAATCCAGAAAGAGATCTTGGAGTGATCATGGATAGTTCTCTGAAAATATCCACGCAGTGGGCAGCAGCAGTCGAAAAACCAAACAGGATGTTAAGAATCATTAAAAAAGGGATAGAGAATATGACAGAGAATATCTTATTGCCCCCTATATAAAACTATGGTACGCCCACATCTTGAATACTGTGTGCAGATGTGGTCTTCTCATCTCAGAAAAGACATATTGGCATCAGAGAAGGTTCAGAAAAGGGCAACTAAAATGATGAGGGGCTTGGAATGGGTCCCACATGAAGAGATTATGGAGACTAGGACTTTTCAGCTTAGAAAAGAGGAGACTGAGGGGGGATATGATAGAGGTCTATAAAATTATGAGTGGTGTGGAGAAAGTGAACAAGGAAAAATTATTTACTTGTTCCCATAATATAAGAACTAGGGGACACCAAATGCCATTAATGGGTAGCAGGTTTAAAACAAAGAAGAGGAAGTTCTTCTTCACACAGCACACAGTCGTGCTATGGAACTCCTCGCCAGAGGAGCCTGCGAAGGCCAGGACTATAACAGCGTTTAAAAAAGAGCTAGATAAATGCATGGAGGTTAGGGCCATTAATGGCTATTAGCCAGGATGGGTAAGGAATGGTGTCCCTAGCCTCTGTTTGCCAGAAGCTGGAGATGGATGGCAGGAGAAAGATCGCTTGACCATTACCTGTTTGGTCCACACCCTCTGGGGGAACCTGGAATGGGCCACTGTTGGCAGACAGGATACTGGGCTGGATGGACCTTTGGTCTGACCCAGAGATGCCTATCAGTCTACAGCTAAGGCTAGCACTGGGAGGGTCATGGACAAAGCTACCAAATTGGGATGGAAGAGCTCCTTACTGCATAACAGGTTCCCAGTAAGCCCATGAGGAAGAGTGCATAATGGCTTTGATGCCTTGAACCTAACTATTTGTCTAGGAGGGTGGTGAAGCACTGGAATGGGTTACCTGGGGAGGTGGCGGAATCTCCATCCCTAGAGATTTTTAAGTTCCAGCTTTACAAAGTCCAGGCTGGAATGATTTACTTAGGGTTGGTCCTGCTTTGGGCAGGGGGTTGGACTCGACCTCCTGAGGTCCCTTCCAGCCCTAGGATTCTATGAACCTAGGTGGCAGTCCTACACTCTTTGCAAGGCAGAAGTGAGTGAATTCCATCTTTCTCTCACTTTGTCCCTCCTTTGAAGCCATTACAGCAGGCACGACAAATATGCCCTACAAGGATGGCACTGCAGAGGCAATAGTCCTGGGTGAGGATGTTTCAGGGAAGGACCTATTTTTCCTTTGGAGAGGTACAAGTTTCACCCTACCCTGAGAGTATCATGCATTATCCTATGAGAGCAGCCTCTGCATGATACAGGAGGTGTCTTTGTGACAAGAGGACTTCCTCTCATATGGGAAGGGCCCTCATTGCCTAATGACTCAGAGAAACAAACCCTTTTCTGGTCTTGCTTTGGCCCTGTTCTACCCAACACACATGCAAAAATAAACCCAGGCGTACCAAAAACTTAGACAGGGCTAATGACTGGCTAGGTTTAAAAGCAGCCAATCATGCTATATTCTTGTATAAAAAGAACCCTACATGTATTCCATTACACACAGATAAACAGAAGGGCAAGAGCAGGAGGGGAATGAAAAAAACCCTTCTGCAGGCTAAATAAAAACATAGGAGTCATAAAAATAACCCAAATTGCTCCCCAAAAGGCTGATGTGTCATTTAGTGCTCTCAGCGCAGCAGGCAGGAGCCAGGTAATTTGTACTTCCCTAGTTTTGGGGCAGGTCATTCAGAGAGAGTGTTTTCAAATCCATTACGTTTTCAGCCATGGAGAACTGAAGACTCTGCCAGCCTGGTTCAGGGTCTACGCACATGGCGAGCGCTTGCTCACTGTGCCGTGGTCTTGATGTAGTCTTCTCAACCATGAGCCACGCAGCCTGCTGGTGAGACCAGAGTAAAAATCACAGATGACATGCAGCATAGCTAAGGGCCGTGTCTGTTGGGAGGAGACAGTGACGGGGTGGTGCACGTTCATAGGTCTTTAATGATAGAAGGGCAGATGGGAAAGCCTGAGATTAGACAAAAAAAAAAAACAAACCTTCACCTTGCTCAGAAGGCTGTTAATGTTGATGGAAAGGTTGAACCCTGATGGATATTGGGTGAGAAAGGGTGGCATTAGCCTCTCCTGCTGTGCCATTAACTGTCCGGCAACATGTTCAGTGAGGGTGGACCTGAGATGCAAAGTTTGGACTCAAACTTTACAGAACATGGAGCCCAAAGTGAAGGCTGTGTCTGAAGTTTGTGTTTGATCCTCCCCGACTTAACAAGGTCCTATTTTCTCTCCTGGTGGAAATAGAAATTATATGCGAGATGGTCCATCAGCTGTATCTAGGATCATCTTCCATTGCCACATCCCTCCCCACTTGGTCCTGCCCACCATGCATTGAGCTATGTGGTGGCTGTAGATGCTTACACACACTTGCCCCATGCTTAAGATTCTGTAATAGTCTGTCAAGTGCAAAGCAACAATGCTCTGACTGTCACATAAACCCATCAAACTAATGAGAACAACATCTCCCTGGAAGAGTCTCAAGGTGTAGTTCCTAATGATGTCCTAAAAGATGATACTGCTCATTTGTAGACATGACCACACAACTTCCCAGGGTCAACTGCTTGTGCAAAGTTCAGCCCACCTCAAACAGAAACCAACAAAAGGGCTTTGTCTATATATCTTAAAGCACATTCAGAATAGAAGTAGCGTTATCCTAATTTCACACATGGGAAATGGAGGCAGGGCAGTTAAGTAGCTTGCCCACAATGAGCCTATGGCAGCACCATCATTTAGCTGGCTGAGACTTAGAGCAGAGAAGACCAAGATCATACCAGTATGCAGGGATGAAGTAACCAGAAAAT
The DNA here is from genome assembly GCF_033958435.1 of Carettochelys insculpta. Lineage (NCBI taxonomy): Eukaryota > Metazoa > Chordata > Testudines > Carettochelyidae > Carettochelys > Carettochelys insculpta. The sequence continues at coordinate 71,643,767 of NC_134144.1, forward strand.
GAGTCTCAAAGATTCTTGTTTGCTATCCAGGTTTGTGACTTGGGCTGCTTTTGCATTCAAAAGCTGCATTTGAATGTTCAGAGGGCAGCAGTTTGCAAGAATGCTTTTGGGCTTTGTTCTGAGCCATTCAACACATTCCTAATTTGAAGTATGAGAAGTAGTCCCATTGACCTCAGATGACTTATCCACATGCTTATTGTGCTGGCTTCTGCTGGACCATTATAATTACCAGGGCCTTACTAACTGCACTTGGGCAAGTAGATCACAGACTCATAGAACCATAGAGTTAGGAGGGACCACAGGGTGTTCTGGTTTAACTCCCTGTCAACATGCAGGACATGCTGCTTCTAAACCATCCCAGACAGGCGCTTCGACACGACCTTTTCTTTGCGATGAGGACGTCAGGCCACGTTCACCTTGCAGGTGGGCTGCTGCATGTAGTCTTCTTTGGGCAACACCTTAAGGTCATTCAGAGGCTTTGGTGAATGGAGAATGTGCCTGCTCAGTTATTCGGTGGCATTGCTTACTGAGAGCATGTGAAAGCCATGCTCCATGATCTGCACTGGCTGCCAGTTGGATTCTGGGTAAAGGTTAAGACCAAGTTTTCGTCTACAAAGTGCTAAATGGTTTGAGTTCTGGTCTCTTTCTTTGTCTCTATGACACCATAGAAGCCAGGAAAGACTCTTTAATTGTAAGTACCATAGGCCAATAGAACACACTGCCTTCACTAGAGGTTCTCAAAAGGAGGCTGCCTGTCTGGGGTGGTTTAGACACAACAAAAGCTACATTTTGGCAGGATGTTGTATGACATTTCTATTCATACTGTCCCAGTTAAATAGGATGGAGATGGAAGTACTTCTAGCCCAATGAAGAGTTCTTGACTCTTGCCCTTCCCTCCTACTCCCCGTGGTCTGACAGAGCCTAGATGTGATCAGCTTTGTGAGAAGAATAGCTGGTACTGGGAGGCAGATCTAAGATTGGAATAAAGGTCTTATATAAAATTGTGTGTGTCAAGTACGAATCATCTTGATCGGCTTAAAGTACCTATTCTCTGTCAAAATGTAGATTCCAAACAATAAGCTATCTGATATAACCTAGTTCCAAAAAAGGAAGGCATAGAAAAGGAAAGAAGAAGAAGAAACCAAATATGATAAAACTGATCATGAGATCCCACTTATTTTTAATTTTGACGAAGGATGAGCATTGAGATACTGCTTGTTGCTAGGCATGTAGGTTTCTCTCTGTTTTTCCCTATCGTCTATTTTAATATGATTTCTTATACTGCACTTTTGGTGAAATGGTGACACAGTGCCATCCCCGGAGCTTTTCATGGCCAGAAGCAGCCATGTCAGCTTTTTCAGAGAGACCATGTGGGTGAGGAAATATCTTTTATTGGCTCTCCTGGTGAAAGGGACAAGCTTTTGAGCTTCCACAGAGCTCTTTCTCAGGGCTGGATTTTTGATGTTTAGACGTGGAGGCAGGAGGGTGTTGCAGACTTTAACAATGCAAAATCACAAAAGTATGTTTACATTTGCTGGTTTTTCATACTGTTTGCTAATGGTGATCTAATCCAAACTTCAGAGTTGCCAGGCTACAAGGCAGATTGTGTCAGATTTGCCCGAAGCCCACCAAGTTAGGTGCCACCAGGTGGACTGGGCCAATTGCTCAAACTATATGAATTGATAAGGCCAAGGAAACACACTGTTTAGGTCAACAGCCAACTGACAGAAGTCTGACCCCTGAGAGTCCCCAAACTTAATCACCTTGGGAAGAGGAAATCATGACATTAGTGATGAGGACACTTCAGCCTTTGACTAATCTCCCCCTGCACAGGAAGGAGGCCTCGTAGCGAAAAGGCCTGTGCCAGCAGAAAATCTTCATCTGGCCCTCGGGTTGCACTCCTAGATTCTACTCTATGTCTACACTAGGCAAAGTAAGTCAACTGCACATAGGCAATTCTAGTTACGGCAATTGCGTAGCTAGAATCAAGGTATCTGTGCTCAGCTTATTTGGCCGTAATTACCGAAGAAGGTCAATGGGAGAGTTTCTCACATCGACCTCCCTTACTCCTCACATCTAGCAAGGAGTACAAGTGTCGACTGTGATCCCTGAGAGGTCGATTTCACACATCCCTATGAGATGAAAGAAATCGAACCCCGGAAGATTGACCCTGAGTGAGCCACTCATCTAAGCTAGCACAGACATAGCCTGAGTGTCTCGGAGACTGCAGGAGCTGAAGAGTTTGCAATGTTGCAGTCCTGCTGTCTGTTGGCTTACGACATGTATTATTTTTCCATTACCTTTTTAAAAATCTTTTGTGTTTGTTAGCTGGGAGACGTCCTGTCCTTTTTATGTCCCTTAATTTTAGGGTGTAAAAATGCACATGTGGCAAATATGCATGCCTGTGTGGATGAACTCCCATAAAGCCCACACGAGGAAAGTGCCTCAGAGACATTTCCCAATGTTGAAATATCACCTCATAAAATGACACATCGCAATGTGTTCTGTGTTGAAAAGTCCTGAAAGACTTGAAATTATCCTATATAAATGCTGGTAAACTGCTTATCGCACATGGGCTGCTGAAGTTTGTGTTATAATACATCTGTTAGAAGTAAGGGGAAAGACCACCAAAATCACACCATAATTGAAAGCAAAGAAGGAAGCTTTGTAATTGGCCGAGAGCTTGTGATTCAGACATTATAATAATTTGGCTTTAGTATTACAATATTTAACCAGCTTTAAGTCACAGATTGGACTGACTTCTGTGAAATTATGGAAATGACCTCCTTCAGATCCTTCTCAGGACATGTACGGATTGATTATTTTTAGTATGAATACTGTCTGTAACCGCAACGTATCCGGAGCCTTTCTCTGAAATGGAACATCAAGGCTTCACCTCTGCTCTCGTTTCACTCTATTGTTTTAACAGGACATGAAGAAAAGTAGGTCCACATTAGGCATGTAGTGCAGACATCTGGGAGAGCACTACCATCCATTCTCACTGGTTAGAATACTGGCAGTGAGACTTCACAGCAGGTTTGAAATATGAGACGTGAAAAGGAAGGTCTCTCTTTGTAAGGGCAGCAGGATAGAACCCGGGTTTGCTTTATATTTGCACAGCATAATGCTGACAGGCAGAACCAAACCTGGGACCTGTGGAGCTTAGTGCAGGAGCCTCTAAGGGTTGAGATAAAAACTGGCTGCTAGCTAAGGATGTGGAGGAGACTCATTCTGTCTCTCTATAAGTGGTCTAGGTGCTACTACATGGGACAATGAACCATATCCAATAGGCGTGTGGGTTACAACAGCACACAATGAATCCTGCCTGGACGTTAATGCTCACCAGTAGCTTGATAACTGCAGGGAAATGTAGATGGACAGCAAGCACAGTACTTAGCAAGACTGGAATCTGGCCTGGACATTGCAGTTTCAATGCTCTTGCAGAAAGCATCCTAGGATTGTAAATGGTTGCCAGAGGTCTTACAGCAGGGGTGGGGATCTGGACCCTGAGGCTCAGGGCTCCCCTCTCCAGCATCCGGCATGCAGTGGGGTGGGAACCATGGAGCTTTGAGCCTGGCAGGCCAGAGTCAGGCAAGCTGGTGCCAGATCCGGCCCATAGGCTCTGCTAGGGTATTTTGGGGGGGGGGGGGGGGGCATGAAGCAGCTCTGGGCAGCAGCACTGCTGCTCATTGCCCCTCCTCCCACAGCTGGGGTGCACCAGAGCTGCATGCTGGGTTTATCCTGCCACTATGTTTGGCCAGGATTCCAGCCAATCAGAGCAGCAGAGGGCAGCGCCTGCAAGTGGTGGTGGTGTGGGCGGGTGGTGAAGTGAGGGCGGGGCTATTTGCATCCTGGGGTGATGCTGAGGTAAGCTGCACACCAGTCGCCCAGACCCGGCACCCCTTGGCTGCTCCTGTGCACCCTCTCACCCAAACCCGCACTCCTACCCCACTCTGGCTCCTCAACTCCACCCTGCTCCTGACCCTCCCAACAAGACCCCTCACCCCACCCTTAGCCCTTGCATCCCAACTCCCCATGTTTGGCCCATTCTTGCACCCCCTCCTGGTCAGAACTCACCCCCCAGCCTTTTCTTCCATCCTCTGCCCATCCCCAGCCCACTCCTGGACCCCACACCTCCTCAGACCCCCAATCCCCAGCTCCCCCCTGCTCAGACCCCACACCTCAAGCTCACTTCCTAACAATCCCTGCCGCACTGAACCCCACATTTTTGGCCCCGCCCCAGAGGGGCACACAATATAGACTAGCCCTGGCCACCATAGGCTCGAGGGCTGGTGTGTGAGGGGAACGTTTCTCTTTTGTTTTGTTTTACAGACAGGGACCATGCCAGTGAGGGGGTCTGGGGTTTTTTTGCAGGGGAGTTGCCTCTCACTTGTATGGTCTCCGCCTGATTTTTCTGTGGGTCCATAGCCCCTGACCCAAAAAAAGGTTCCCCACCCTGTCTTACCGTTTGTCAGAAAGCAAGCATCTCCAGCCACTCTAATACTGCACTAGGGCAGTGGGCTCATTTAGTTACCAGAAGAAAAGAGTGAGGGGCAATTTGACAGCAGTCTTCAGCTTCCTGAAAGTGGGCTTTAAAGAGGATGGAGAGAGGCTGTTCTCAATGGTGACAGATGGCAGAACAAGGCACAATGGTCTGAAGTTAGAGGGAGAGGTGTAGGCTCGATATCAAGAAAAACTATTTCACCAGGAGGGTGGTGATGGAATCTCCATCCCTAGAAGGTTTTTAAGTCCTGCATTGACATAGTCCTGGCTGGGGTGATTTAGTTGGGTTTGAGCCTGCTTTGGGCAGGGGGCGGGAAGAGATGACTTCTGGAGGTCCTAGGATTCTATGATTTTGATGGAGAGAGAAGAGCACCAGTTTGAATCATGCAGTCCCATGGGTCTAAAAGGAAATTCTTCCCAAGTGCCAGCTTGGTTTATTCAGGCTGTGATCACTCCAGATAGCGAGAACAATATCCTTTTTTCCCCACCTGGAGCGCTGAGCCATCAACCTCTTTCCTATATCTTGTTCAAACACTTCTTTTCCTCTTATGTTCGTGACTTGACTCAAGCATTTTGTGATACTGCTTGCAATGGATACGATGTACAAGCCTACTGTACTGTACCCTGGGGACCTTTCACATTTCCCAGTGTCTGTCCCTTGGGGTCCCAAGTCATATCAAGATTTATTGTCAGACCTCAGCCTACATGAGCCCTGTGATCTTCTGAGTGATAAGGCCTTTGTCACGGTCACTCTTCTCATCACCATCTTCCTTGCTGAAAAGGCGCATCACATGCAGAAATCCCTTCAATTCCCGTCATCAAACACTAGTGATGGGACAATGTACAACAGGTCACCACTGGGGTTCCATTGGGATAAGCAGCAGAAAGCTCAGGTGCCTGCTTGAATTTATGATCCAAATCAAGAGGCTTTGTCACAGGTTCTGTAGCCAGGGGCTTGCCTGGCCAGAGCTTCTCTGGCTCACCTTGCCTTTCCCCAAGGCTGCTCTGTCTATGGTACCCAACGCCAGTAGGCAGCTAGGTCCTGGTCCCTCTCCCTCCAGGGCTGGAGCAAAAGTGTCTGCTCACCCTGGCCAGCCATCTCTTTTATACAGCCCTCCTGGTCTCTGATTGGCCACCACAATCCTTCCCCATCATTGGCTCCAAGGACAGCCCTCTCCCAGGGCTGTTTCTAACCCTCTCTCTATCAGCACAGGGCAGCCAGTCTGCCACACCCCCAGACACGCATAAAGGTAGGAAATGTGGTTGAGATACTGGACTGGGACTCAGGGAATTATGCTAATGCTGCCAACTTTCTAATGACACAAAACTGAACATCTTTGCCCCACACCTTCTCCTAGGCTTTGGCCCTGCTCCGCCCCATTTTCAAAGCCACACCCCCTGCTATCTTCCTTCCCCACACCTTCCATTACTCACTTCCCCTACCTTTACTCATTTTCACCCGGCTGGGGCACAGGCTTAGGGTGCAGGAGGAACTGAGGGCTTCAGCTGTGGGGAGAGGAATACAGTCTGGGACAAGGCCAGGGAGGAGGGAGTAGCGGTCCAGGAGGGGCAAGTGGAACCAAGGCCTTTGGAGTGGGCCAAGATGGGAGCTGGGGTATGGAGGGGGGGAGTATGGAATCTGGGCTGGGGATGTGGGTGGCAGGGTGAGACCAGAAAGGGGTTCAGGGCTGGGGCAGAGGGTTGAGGTGCAGGAGAGGATGCGAGCCCCTGGCAATGCTTACCTCTGGGAGCGTTCTGTAAGAGACAACTTGTCCCCCAGCTCCTACGCATAGGGGTGGGGGTGCAGTTCTGTATAATGCGTACTGACTCTGCCCACAGGTTCTTAGCCAACGGGAGCTGTGGAGCTGGTGCAGGGGCAGTGCACAGAGTCCCCAAGGTCAAAAACCGGACACTCAGTGACCGTAAATCTGCATTCAGTTCTCATCCTTGCCACAGACTTCTTGTGTGACCAAGAGCATGCTTCATAATGTATTTGTGCTACAGTTCCTTGTCCATCCAATGGGATTATAATACTCTGCAGGAAGGTAATCAGGTACTGTAGCTCTGAAGACCATATGTGTGTTGAACAGGTAGATAAACCAGTACATTACAATCTTGGATTTACAAAATGGGACTGGAAGTCTCACTGGGACAGATTTTGTACTTTGTGCACTAGCTGGGTTGGAAATATAATTAGCCAGCCATTCTTGTAGCATTTCAATGTTCTCGTTCCAGAATCAGCAAGGAAGAGGCCCATGAAAATGGGAAAGGGAAAGAGTTAGTGAACTTGTTTAACTTTTCAGTAACTTGCAATAGGAGTTCTGGGCAAAGATTTGGATCAGTCCTTATTTCAGTCGGACTGCTTGGTGCAGCTCTGGTGTGTACGCTTGACAAAGTCATGAAAATGCTGAGCAGCCCCTCTGAACAACCTTTGAATAAGACCTTAATGAAAGAATGGCTGGCAGCATCTTCTGGGTTTTTGTAATCCAGCTCCACAGCCTCTGCCAAATGCCAGGCTATGAAGCATGATCTGGCAGAGGATCATTCATTTGAATCAATCCTCTCGACATTCGATGAGCAGGCAGGACATATGGGCCTTTGCTTGACAAAGTATACACAAAAAATAAACAGGAGATTCATGCAATCTGGTACTTTTCCAAGCTAGAAATTAATCCTAAGAGAACCAGCTCCAAACAGGAGCCATTTTAAGAAAACTCTTGAGATAAGGTGACATTCCCCAGAGTACAATCTGGGCTATTGGACATCAGTGTCCCCTCAGTTCTCCGACCTGGGATGCCTCTTACATGGCTTTGCTGTGAGACTAACCTCTCCAGGTCTGCTCCCGCACAGCCTCCAGCATGTAAATTACCCCAGCTATATTGCAGGAGATCCTCAGCTAACCTGTCGCCCTTGAATTATACAGCTGAGTGACACCAGCAGATCCCAGTCTCCTATTTCCCCCAGAAATGTGTAACCCACACACTTGCTGGGTGTGCTTCACTGTCCCATGGAGTTGCACTTAGACCACTTACAAGAGAGAAACAGCCTCAGCTGATGAACCACCCATGATGATAAAAACCCTTCCTTAAACTGTGAATACAGTAAACCCCCGAGATACGCACAACCGAGTTGCACGTGTCTCAGGTTAACGCAACTGCCACCACTGACAGGAGCAGTTTCCTGGTCCCTGGGAAAGGCAGAGAGCTGGGAACCAGATGGCAGCCTGGGTCCTGGTCCTCCACCTCACTGTGGGAGCCAGGAAACTGACCAGCAAATTGCTGGTCAGCTTCCCGGGTCCTCCAGAGGAGGGGAGCTGGCAGCCAGGCTGCTGCCTCGTTCCCAGATCCTTGCCAATCAAGGGTAACTCCTCAAGTTACCAAAAATTCAACTTATGCAGGGTTGCCAGGAATGCAACCTCCATTTAGGGGGTCTACTGTACCCGAAATATTGAATTATTCATACTAGGCTACTGAAGCTATAACATAAGGGGATGTATACAACTGGTAAGAAAGGAAATAATAATCAAAATCAAAATATTTAAACAGAATAAGCACTCTTACTTTATCATGTTAGCTTACTCAACTTCCTTTTAAATAAAATATTGATTTATATCCAAAAAAGGGTTTCAACATTGTCTTTATTTATGGCAGAGGTAGGGAGCCTTTTTTGGGTCAGAGATCTACAGAAAAATCAGTCAGGGGCCCCACAAGTGAATGGCAACCCCTGCTAAAATCACACAAACCCCACAGCCCTCACGGATGTAGCCCTCAACTAAGATACCTCGCTCCCCTGGTGTTCCAGCCCCATGGCAGGGTGGGGCAGGAGAGGATGGAGATCAGGAGTTCTGGAAGGCAGGGAGGGCTCAGGAGCAGGCTGAGGGTAGGGTGTCTGGCTGCGGGGAGGGTGCAGGAGCAAAGAAGGGTGCACTATGAGGTTGGGGGTGAAAAGCCCAAGACCTGGGTGGGAAGGGGGGTCCTGGAGGGGGTGGGGGGTGCAGGAGCCAACCGGGGCTGGGAGAGCTGGAGGGGGCACATGAGAGGGATGGCAGTGCAGGGGCTCTCTGGGGCTGAGTGCTGGAGCTCTAGCTCTGCAGCACCCTGTACCCCCTCAAGATTCTTACACCAGCATCAGCTCCTCACTGCAGGCAGGTGGGGACAGGGGGAGCCCTGAGCCCTGTGCCCCACAGTCTGGATCTAGCTCATAGAGGTAGAAGCAGGTCAATAACCTTTCACTCCCCCTACCTCCAGCTCAGGGAATGCAGCACCAGAAACCACTCACGGAAGGGTTTCTCTGCTCTTCCATTGACCGAATATGGTGGAGGGTAATACCTGGGAGCAGAGTCAGGTAAGCTCCCTCCCATGGCCGGCCCCTGCACCGCCATCCCCCTCATGTGCCCCCTCTCCTGCCCAGCTGTCCCAGGCCTGGGTGGCTCTTGGATACTCCATCTGCCCACTTTGGGTTGTGGGGGGCAGAGTCCCAAGCCACACAGTCCACCTGCAAGGCAGCTGCAGACCTCTGCAGTTTGAGAAACAGTGCTGTAGAGGCTCACGCATGAAGCGCCAGAGATCCCAGGTTCAGTTCTACCTGATGGTGTTGTGAGTGGTGGCTTGGGTTCTCGGCAGCTCAGGATGTGCCTCCTCTGCTGGGGAAGCACATGACTCACGCACCTACAAGCAGCAGTGCCAAGAGGCACTGTGGGCCCTGGGGCAAAGTGGGAGGAGTCCCAGAAGGGGTGGGGCCAAGGGGTGAGGCCTATGGCATGCCCTCAGCACCGCCCACACCAGGCACTGCTCCTCCCCTGAGCTGCACACAGCTACTTTAGCAGAGGTAGCAGCTAGAGCACTGGGCTATGGGGCAATCTCACCCCCCTGTTGGTGGGCCTGACCTGGGTGTGGCAGTTAGACCACTCACAGGGAGAAAGGATGAGTTTCCTTTGCGAAGAGGCAACTGGCTTGTAGCAGCTCCTGCACTAAGCTCCAAAGGTCCCAGGTTCAGTTCTGCCTGTCAGTGTTGCACGTCCAGTATAAGTTCATGTAAAATCTATTACTGTATTAATAGAAAATGATATGCACTGCTGAAAAAGGTACTGCATAAGGAAACAAGCTGTGATACCAGTAGAGGGACTGTGTGGTGCTGTTCCAGGAGGAATATGCTGGTGGGTAGATTGCCTTTTTTTTTTTTTTTGTTAAGTTTGGTAAACCCCTCTGAAACAGGCCCCCACTAGTGAGCGCCCTGCTGTGGTAAGGGGTGCCCCAGGAGGTCTTTGCCTGATTGTCTTGAAGGTTCCAGGACTAGGATCTGACCGGCCCTGTTCATGGTGCTGTCTGTTCTTACATGAGGCTTATGGCCAGTCATCAGCCACCTGGCCTCAGCCCTGCCCTCAGACAGAGATGTACATATCTCAGAGCTGGAAGGGGTCTTGAGAGGTCATTGAGCCCCATCCCTATCACCACCCCAACAAGTTTTTAAAGTCTATTTGCTCCACCCCCCTAAGGGTACCCTCAAGGACTGAGCTCACAACTCTGGGTTTAGCAGGTCAATGCTCTAGCCACTGAGCCACCCCTTACCTGCCTCTAAGCCTTGCTCCCTCTCAGTGCTACCCAAAGTGCTGCTGGTCTCTCAGACAATATCAAGACCTGCCCAGGTCAAGCTCCTGCAAGAAACTGCCAAGCATTACCTCAGCAGCTTCTTTTATACTGGGCTACTGGGTCCTGATTGGCTGCCATAGAGTCAGCCACTCTATCCTGCCAGGAGGACCCCTCTTCTGTTCCTTTCACTGGGATGAGGCATGGCAAGGTCTGTGGCCTCCAATAGGATGCATTGAATCCATCCTTGTTACACCATCCTTAGACTAGGATTGTAACATTTGGCAAGCACAGACTGGAGAGGCTGCTCTGCAGTGATCCAACATCACCAAGAGGCAAACCTACCTAGAAGCTGCTTTAGACTGTTCCAAGAAAAGCTGCCAGAAGGAAATGCAAAACAGAAAAAAGATTTAGCATAAAGAAAGTTTCCTCTGGGAGCAGAGAGGAAGATATAATTGTTCATAAGCTCTATGGTGGGTGGGGTGATAGAAAACATCTGCAAACAATCATAGAACTGGGCTGGAAGGGACCTTGAAAGGTCAGCATGTCCAGTCCCCTGCAATGAGGCAAGACCAAAGAAAACTACACCATCCCTGACCAGTGTTTGTCCAACCTGGTCTTAAAAACCTCCAGGGATGAGATCCCCCAACCTCTCGGAAGCTGATTCCAGAGTTTAACTTGTCTTGTAGGGAGAAAGTTTTCCTTTTATCCAACCCCAATATCCCTGGCTTCAGCTTAAGCTCAGCACTTCTTGCTTCACCTTCAGTGGGCATGGGGAATAACAGATCACTCTTCTCTTTATCACAGCCTTTAACATACTGGAGGCCTGCAGCCAGTCTTGCCTCAGCCTTCTTTTCTTCAGACTAAACGTGTCCACTTTTTGTTGCTCTCCTTCGGACTGTCTCCAGTTTGTCCACATCCTTCCTACAGTGGCACCCAGAACTGGATACATCACTCCAGCCATATCCTCAGCAGTGCTGTGTAGAGGAGGACAGTTGCCTCCCGTTTGTTACATACAACATCCCTGTTAATACATCCTGGCATGAGATCAGCCTTGTTCATGGTTGCAACACATTGTTGATTCACATTTAAATTGTGACCCATTATAAACCCCAGGCACTTTTCAGCAGTACTGGTATCTACTCAATCAGTTTGGAGTGGTGCATTACATTTTTCCTTCCTAACTGAACATTTTGCATTTATCTGTAGTGAATTTCATCTGTTTGAATTCAAATTAATTTTCTAATATGTCAGGATAATTTTGCATTCGAATCCCATGCTCCACAGTGCTTGCAATCCCTCCCACCTTGACATTTTTTCTGCAGATGTAATAATCTTACTCTCAGCAGTATTATCCAAGTCATTAATAAAAAATCTAAATAATACCAAACCCAGGCCTGAACCCTGAGGGACCCCATTAGTTAAACCCTCTCAGTTTCCCAGTGATCTATAGACAAGTACTCTTTGAATTACGGTACGCCTACTGTACTGCAATTTCAGCTAGACCACATTTCCCAAGGCTGATTAGGCGAATGTCATCTGAGATTGTGTTAAAAGCCTTATTAAAATCAAAACATGTTATGTCTACTGATTCTCCCCTATCCACTAGACTACAGCCCTGTCACAGAAGGAAATGAGGCTGATTTGGCTTTATCAGCTCTCTACAAAACCATATTGGTTGTTCCTTATAACCCTCCTGTCCCCTGGGTGCTTACAAATTGATTGTTTAATAATTTGTTCTGGTATCTTTACTGAGTTACAGTTACTAAGGTTAGGCTGACTAGTCTATAATTCCCCAAACCCTCTTTGTTTCACTTTGTATAGAGGTACTGTTTGGCCTTCTCCAGTTGCCTGGGGCCGCCCTAGTCCTTCACAAAATTTCAGAGATAACTGCTAATGGTTCTGAGATTGCTACAGGTAGTTACTTAGGTGCCTTAGGATGAATTTCATATGACCCTATGTATTTGAATAAATTGAACATACCTCAACCTTTTTAATAGTTCTTTCTCTCATTTGTTTACATTCCTTCCCCCTTATTGCTAATATTGTGCTGAGTAGCTGGTTTCAACTAACCATTTTAGTGAAGACAGGCATTAAACATCTCTGCTGCCTTGATCTCAGTTGTTAGCTCCCCTTCCCCACTAAATAGAGGACTTATACGTCACTTCATCTTTCTCTTGCTACTAATTATTGAAAAAAACCTTTTCATATTGACTTTTATGTTCCTTGGTAGGGGTAACGCATTTTGTGTTACCCTTTCTGATTGTGTTCCTCCTTCCTTGAGCTACTCTTTCATATTCTTCCTTAGCAATTTGTCCATGTCTCCACTTTTTGCAAGGTTCCTTTTCTGTGTTTTTTGGTGGTCATTAAAGAGCTCCTGAAGGAGACATATTGGCCTCTTACACGTCCTCCTATTGTTTCTTCACATTTGTATAGTTTGTAGTCATGCTATTAATAGTTTCTCTTTGGCTATGTCTACGCAGCAGCATAATTTTGAAATAAACTATTTTGGAAGAGATTTTCAGGAATAGCTGATTTCAAAATAGCCCATCTACACACAAAGGCTGTGGCCACACTTGGCCAAAACTTTGAAACGGCCATGCTAATGGCCAAATCAAAGAATACACATGAGGTGCTGAATTGGTCAGGGATGCTGGGCTGCTTCAGCCCTGGCTTGAAGTGATTTCCATCAAACAGAGGGTTTACAGTTTGGTTCAACTATACAAGTTGTTCCAGAGCTTCTGCCTGCCACATACCATCAGGGTTACAGGAAGAGAGACCCAAAGACAGAGAGTGACTGTGTCCGAGCCTGGATGTTGGGTGACTGGCTAATGACCTTGTTCTGTTCATTCCCGATGAAGCACCTCACAGAAGACCGGACACTGGGTGGGATAGTCCTTTGGCCTGACCCAGTACAGCCGTTCTTATGGAGCTCATGGACCTCTGCTAGAAAGTCAGCCCGATGGATGGAATGGCTCAGGGTGGGTGACATAGCTCAGTACTTCTGCCCAGGATAACAGCTGCCTCCCCCCTTGGCACCAGGAGAGGTGACAGAGTCAACAGGCCCCGGGGAAGAGTGGGGAGGGGCAGCTCCATGCTCCTAGAATGGGCGGGGCCTCGGGTGGAAGGGGCGGGGCCAGGGGCAGCCAGCCCTCAGAGCTGCCTGGACCCAGGCTGCATCCCACCCACCACTGCCCTCAGCGCCGTCCAGAGCACACTGCCTGGGGTTCTGGAGCACTCTGAATTGCATTGCAGGAGCCGGGTGCTCCAGCTGCTGCTGCTGTCACAATAGCAGTGGCGAGGAGCCCCAGGCCCCGGGGTAACTGACCCTACTCTGTTCTGCTGCTTCTCTAATATGGGCCTTTTGGGCCCTGATTGGCTGCTACTCACAGACCTTCTCCTACTGGCTTCTGTCTACATGGCCTCCCTAAGGCCCTCTTAACCCTTTGCAGACACTCAAACACAGGAATTAACACAGCCTCCTGAGCATAAGGCCTAGGAGTGTGTAATATATGTCCATCACTTATTTGAAAAACAAAACGCCCAAGCAAGTAATATAAATACTCGTATGGTAATTCTCTGCCCACCATTGCTTTGTATGGTTAGTTGTTAGTTGTATTTTTAGAAGGCAAGCTGCCTGGGGGCTGCATCTGTCTGCCTTTGTTGAGGACATTGAGCAAATCCTCAGCACCAACGTGATATAAATAAGAATTGTCCCTAGTAGGTATGTGGGAGCATGTCTGCAAAAAAGGTGCCAGGTCTCTGGGCCCTCTCTAATGCATCCACATCCTTTCTATGCTGGGGTTCCCCGATATGGATGCAATACTCCAGATGTGGCCTCACCAGTGCTAGGTAAAAGGGAATAATAACTTCTCTAGACCTGCTGGAAATGCTCCTCCTAATGCATCCCAATGTGCCATTAGCCTTCTTGGCAAGAAGGGAACATTGTTGACTCAAATCCAGCCTCTCATATACACTGAAGTCCTCAGGTCCTTTTCTGCTGCACTGCTACTTAGCCAGTTGGTCCCCAGCCTGTAACCATGCTTGGGATTCTTCCACCCCGAGTGCAGGACTCTGCACTTGTCCTTGTTGAAGGTCCCTCACTGAAAGCTCTTAAACAAACTAAGAAATCATAGAATGAAAGGGGGGGGTCCTCTCATGGATTACTAACAAGTTAAATAAGTATCAGAGGAATAGCCGAGTTAGTCTGTATCTTCAAAAACAACAAGAAGTCCTGTGACACCTTATAGACTAACAGATATTTTGGAGCATACACTTTCGGGGACAAAGACCCACTTTAGCCGTGTCTACACGTGCATGCTACTTTGAAGTAATGGCACTAACTTCGAAATAGCGCCCGTCACAGCTACACGTGTTGGGCGCTATTTCGATGTTAACATCGACGTTAGGCGGCGAGACGTCAAAGCCGCTAACCCCATGAGGGGATGGGAATAGCGCCCTACTTCGAAGTTGAATGTCGAAGTAGGGACTGTGTAGTCGTTGCGCGTCCCGCAACATCGAAATAGTGGGGTCCGCCATGGCGGCCATCAGCTGAGGGGTTGAGAGATGCTCTCTCTCCAGCCCCTGCGGGGCTCTATGGTCACTGTGTGCAGCAGCCCTTAGCCCAGGGCTTCTGGCTGCTGCTGCTGCAGCTGGGGATCCATGCTGCATGCACAGGGTCTGTAACCAGTTGTCGGCTCTGTGGATCTTGTGTTGTTTAGTGCAACTGTGTCTGGGAGGGGCCCTTTAAGGGAGAGGCTTGCTGTTGAGTCCGCCCTGTGACCCTGTCTGCAGCTGTGCCTGGCACCCTTATTTCGATGTGTGCTACTTTGGTGTGTAGACGTTCCCTCACAGCACCTATTTCGATGTGGTGCTACACAACATCGATGTTGAACATCGACGTTGCCAGCCCTGGAGGACGTGTAGACGTTATTCATTGAAATAGCCTATTTCGATGTTGCCACATCGAAATAGGCTACTTTGATGTAGGCTTCACGTGTAGACGTAGCCTTTGTCAGACGCATGAGTGGGGAGTTCCAGAGGAGGGTTTAAATCATGGGTTTATGAAAAGGAGGGAGTACCAGTTAAGAGGAGGGCAAGAGATGACAAGGCCTGTTCAGTCAGGGAGGAGGTGGCCCATTATCAGTAGCTCATGTGGAGGTGTGAACATCAAGAGCAGAGAAACTGCTTTTGTAATTGGCCAGCCACTCCCAGTCTCAGTTCAATCCTTGGTTGATGGTGTCAAATTTGCAAATGAATTGCAGCTCTGTGGTTTCTCTTTGGAATCTGTTTTTGAAGGGTTTTTGTTGTTGTTGTTTTAGTATGGCTACTTTTAAATCTTTTACTGAGTGTCCGGGGAGATTGAAGTGATCTCCTACAGGTTTTTGTATGTTACTATTCCTGGTGTCTGATTTGTGTTCATTTATTCTTTTACATAGAGACTGTCCAGTTTGGCCAATGTATATTGCAGTGGGGCATTGCTAGCACATGATGACATATATTATGTTAGTAGATGTGCAGGTGAAAGAGCCCCTGATGGCGTGACTGATGTGGCTGCTTGTCTGTGCTTAATGCAGCTGCCACGGGCTTGTAAACCACAAGGCTGGAGCACAAATTGATGCACTTGCACAAAGGGACCGTGGCATGGCACTCAGACAACTGTTGTTTAAGGAAGGATGTGCTGTCTTGGTAAAAGGCCATTTTATTTCATGCACGGCCTTTCACACAAACTGCAGCTCAATGTGCCTTACAGAGCAAGCCCAAGAATGGCCACCAGCGTAAGAGCTGGGCAGTTAAATGGGGATGGTCCTTTTAGACACCCTCCTGTACTACTGACAGCTAATGTAAGTGGCACTCGATCAGCCGTAATAATGTCAGGTTTGCCCGTGAGAGAGATGTCACAAAGAGTTGGCCATTAATGCGCCCTTCCTTGAACGGGTGCCTTCACTTCTTCAGAGATTATAATTTTAGTAAAACACTGAGACATAAAGAAGAGCTAGAGGGCCTTTGGCTGCCAAGCAGAGAACGATTTAAGAATTCATATGGCATAATTAATTAAGAAGACGTGCTGTGGGATGGGGAGACCGGAAGGGCTATAAATTCCCTGAAGCTGAGATTCATGGCTAGGCCTGTTGCTTAGCTCTGCATTGATAGCTCCGTTTGTCAGGGGACAGTAGGGCTGCGCAGAGGTGAAGAAGTATCATTATCCCCAGCTAGTTTTAACAGCTAGGGAAACTGAGGCCTGCAGCAGTCATGTTAATTGATAGCCAATTACCCTGGGATAGTTAAATGCTGAGCTGAATGTTTGTTTCAGGATATTACCATGTTATTTGCTGTAAGGATCTGTAAAAACGTCTAGTTACCCAGCTACCGGTTAGGGAGAGGTAACAAATCTCTGGTGAAGACAATCAAGACCAAGTGACTTTTCTAAGGTTATCAGCAGCTGGGTGTTGAACTCTGCCATCCTGATTATCCATTGTAGCTCATTGTTTACCACTCATAGGCTGTATCTACACTAGAGGGTTTTGTCAACAAAACTGGAATTTTGTCAACAAAACCCAGGGAACATCCAGATTCCCAAGTATCAGAGAGGTGGCCGTGTTAGTCTGTACCTTCGAGAACAAGAAGAAGTCCTGTGGCACCTTATAGACTAACAGATATTTTGGAGCAAAAGCTTTCACGGGCAAAGACCCGCTTCATCAGCTGCATGCAGATGGTTCATCTGATGAAGCAGGTCTTTTCTCATGAAAGCTTATGCACCAGATTCCCAAGGTGCTCTGTCAACAGTAAATCAACAAAACACAGCACTTTTGTCGACAGTCTCATCCCACTCCCCATGAGGCACAACTCCTCTGTTGACAGAGATCTGTAGACAGAAAGCCGATCTGGACGTTCCGGGGACAGGCCTCTGTCGATAGACAGAGCTTCTGGGACGCTGGGCAGCCCTGACTGCTGTGTTTCCGGTTGGCTGTTTGTTGATAGAGCAGCTGGGCGGTCCAACCACTCTCTGTTGACAGAGCGGATCCCTCTTGTGAGCCACTTGGCAATTGGGCTGCAATCTGTCACCAGAAGTTTTCTCAGAAGACATCTTCTGACAAAAACACCTGTTGACAAATCGGTGTAATCTAGATGTAGCCACAGGGTATGTCTACACAGCAAAGTTGTTCTAGAATAATTTATTTCGGAGTTGTTGTTCCAAAAGAAGAGATTCCAGAATAATGTGTCTGCACTAGAGGGAAGCCACAGAATAAGAAAAATTTATCCTCAGATAATGTGTCCACACACAATAGAGCCTACTTCAGATTAGAGCCCCTGGAAGGTCTGCTGTCCCATCCATATAGCCAGTGCTTGGCCCAGCTGTGAGTGCAGGGCACTGGACTTTCGATGTCCTTCCAGTTCACAGTGGTCATGGATGGCAGAACACGGAACAATGGTCTCAAGTTGCGGTTGGAAAGGTCCAGGTTGAACATTAGGAAAAACTTTTTCCCTAGGAGGGTGGTGAAGCATTGGAATGTTCTACCCAGGGGAGTAGTGGAGTCTTCATCCCTGGAGGTGTTTAAGTCTCAGCTCGACAAAGCCCTGGCGGGGCTGATCTGATGGGTTTGGTCCTGCTTAGAGCAGAAGGCTGGACTCGATGGCTTTTTTAGGTCTCTTCCAGCTCTATTGTTCTATGATTCTGTGATTCTAGTGTTCTATGATTCTATGTCATACACGTGGCAGGACAAAACTGGGACATCCAAAAATCTCTCTGAAATCGATGGGAATTTGTTCTGAGTAGGGACCGAGTATCTATATATTTTATAAAGAGCAGCAAAGTTTATTTACATGTGCTGATGTGTTGAATGCTGTGACCCAAGGGTACGGGAACCCATTTATCAATCTTCCTATTACCTATGTCAGGTTAAAAATGCTTCCATTTGGATGGGATTCTTCGATTTGCCATGCCACATCAAACCACCGGCTTGCAAGCATCAGGATCCCAACTCAGGCCCTGGCAATACTAGATACTTTAGGAAAAGATACCCTCCCCGTACGTCCAAACAAGGGTGTAATTCATTCCTCATTTCCAGTGAAGGCTGGCTGAAGTCGCAGCCTAGGAGGGGTCTGCTGAAGGGAGCTGCAGAATTCAGATTTGGAGAGGGAGCTCTCCAAAGTTTGCAGGTGCTTTGGGAAGCCAATTATAGAGACTGGAATTTGGTGTGAAATTCAGATCTGTTTCCAGTTCTATTGCTGCTGCCTAAAAGCTCAGAACACAGGATACAAGGAGAGATGGACCATTGGTCTGATCCATTCTGGCAGCTCCTGTCAGTGACAGTGGTCAATATCAGAGTTTCAGGGATACTGTACAGAAATGGCAATTCAAGAGTGATCTATTCCTGTTAGCTACTCCCAGTGCCTGGCAGTCAGAATTTAGGATTGCCCCAGCCACACATCTCTGACAGTGTTCCCTCTAATTTTTCCATCTGTGTACAGAATAAATTTTATCATGTACACCAAGGCATGTGCACCACCAATAGAAACACATGCTGCTGGCTGTGGGCTCTGTGAGCTGGGCAGCATCTGAATCTCTCCTGGGCAGCCTTCCACATGCTCAGCTTACAGGGAATGTTGACCTCTGACCATGCTGGCTAATAGCTATTGCGGGGACCTATCCTCCGTGAACTCTGTTACACTTTTGGCCATCCCCACTCCCTGTGGCAATGAAGTCTACAGGTTAAATTATGTGCTGTGTGTGGCGGTGGGGAGGAAAGAAACTTCCTCTTGTTTGAGGGTTCAGAGCAGTTCCCAGCCCTGATTTACCAAGGAGGGCTCTTATGACCCTTTATTTGTATGTCCACAAAGTCAGCTGTGCAGAGATTTGCATGAGAAACATGTAGTGCAATGGAATCAAACACATTCACAAGCATTATCGCCCCTGTGTCAACATCCACCTCCCACAGTTGCACTTAATTGTGGGGAGTTAGTGGGGTGGGGGAGAGGACTCTGATGTTAGAATAATCTGCCAGCCTCTGAAACAAGAGCTGCACTGGAGTTGTGCTAGAACTGAGCCCAGACACCTCCTGGATGTGCAATTCTTTCCTTGGGGCAAGGAGAGGTGAAATAAAAGAGCTGGCTTAGCTCCTGGTCTCCTGGCCCCTCAGGCGAGCAACCCCAGATTTATTAGATAATAATCTGTGGAATAAACCAAAGCAGTGCTAGCAGCTGAATTCCAGGCTTGGTTCCCCAGCATTTCCTGCTAACTTAGGCTAATTTTTGTTAATAACTAGTGTTTACCACTAAGGTCCTGCCACTGTGCTGTGAGGGATCCCCAGTCAGACACTCTGTGGCCATGAGCCAGCCTGATGCTCCCCAAAAAACACCCTCCCCTTCCCAGGCTCTCTGTGCCTCTCTACAGACTCCCAGCTGTGATCTGAAGCCAGGTCATGCCCCTTTGAATGAGTAACTAGTGATAGCAACCTCCATGCAGACCTCAAATGCTGCCGGGTGCTTGGGCACAGCTTAATTTATTCAAATGTATTTAATGTCCAGAAGGAAGCTGACAACTCAGCCTTGCAATTATGATGCAAGTGGTTGGATAAGAATTCCACCACTCCAAATGAGAGTTTATTTTTTTTGCTTTTCCTTTAAGTAACCATCTTTTTAGCTTTAACTCTATTACCCAGCAATGCAGTACGGCTACATTAGCAGTTTGCTCGGGTGTGAGTAATTTAATTCATTTACCCTGGTGCATATTTCCTTGGTAGAGACAAGGTCATAGCGCTATTCATGCAGTAAAGTGTTTTCCCTCCCCCATCGGCTGCGTTGCTAGTAACATCACTGGAGACAGGCTCAGGGGATGAAAAGGCAAACACATCATTCTCCTAGAAGGTGGTGCAGCTTGTTGCCCAAATCTACTTGTCAGCCCAGCTGGGATCCGCCCTCTTTCCCATGCGGTTTGTTCACAGCTGCTTGCCATTTCTCATTCGAAAGCTAACAGCTGCAGCAGCTTTCCTGGATAGAGTCTCTCCTCCCTGTGCACAATTAAAAGCTACCTGCACAGGAAATGGGCCAGGTGTAGCGGTGACTTTGGGGGCACCAAAGTGGAGGAAAGCAAATATGTTTTACCAAAAAGCTGAGTTACAGTGATGCCGAACAAGGGGCTGGATTTTACCTTCAGTGCAATAGTCACAGATTTTTGCAGTGTCTTTCTTGTATGGACTCACATTCTATCAGTGGTCTTGAGTGCACAGTGTGCTATTTGAAGTGGTGGGGGAGGACATTTCACTTCATGCAGCTACACTCACCGGGGCTAAAGGAGCCAGGTTCCATGGATGTGGTCCTGGAAGAAGCTTCTGAGATTGGGTGCCTCTATGTTAACACAAACTGGAGGAAGACAGCACTGACTTAGGAGCAGAGCCTCTTTTCAAAGCTTGGACAGCCCACAGGCTCTGTGGAAGCTCTGAGCTGGAGCAAATGACCTCTGCTGTCTGGCAGAGGAGCAAATACAACAACTTCTCATTCAAATTCAGCTTTCTAGGTGTCTGTAAGTGTAACCATTGAGATGTGGCAAATAGTAAGGTGCAAAGAGCAGATATTTGTAAACCTAGGTACATATGTAGGCACATTCATAAATGCCATTCTCTACTGCCTTCCACTCAAGGATCTCCTACTAGCCATGGGAGGTCAATACTATTACTCTTATTTTGCGCTGGGGAAAGTGAGGCACTGAGTGTCAAAGTGAACTGCTGAAAATCACATAGCGTGACTTGAAAAAGGAACCCAGATATCCTGATTCCTAATCCCATGCTCTCACCTGATAGTAAATTACCCCCATAGTATGAATAGAATTACAGTGTTCAAAATGCCCTAAGGAACCAGGGTTCCCTCCATTTTTTTCCATCGGGGGTGGAATACATTTTGTTATGTGCACTACCTACAGAAACACATGCTGCTGGCTGTAGGCACTCTGCTGATCAGCTGGGTGGCACCTGAATCTTTCCTGGTGGCCATTCACATGCTCAGCTTAGAGGGAACACTGAAGGGAACTGCTCGAGACTGGAAACAGATAGAGCACAAATACCAGCTAATGCAAAAAAGAGCTTAGCTTCTAATTGTGGGTATGTGACCAGGGTTCCCTCTATTTTTTTCCATCCATGGGGAGAATAAATATTGTTATGCGCACCAAGGCATGTGTGAATGTGCACCACCAGTAGACACATACACTGCCCATTGTGGGTGCTGTGGGTGCCCTGCTAGTTAGCAGGGCAGCACCTGAATCTCTCCTTGGAAGCTGCCCAAGTGCTCAGCTTACAAGGAATGCTGGATGTGACCAGAGGTTTCACTCTGCCATGCCCTTGCAAGCCCATGCACTGACACATGTTAGAGGAGTGCTTAGTTATCCTTCAGGCTGGAAGAGAAGGTGCTACTTTCTGAAAGCTGCACATGAGCTCTAGTAGGGCATGCCAGGGCCTCTCGGCAAGGTAAAAGAGCACACAGGATGCTAAGCTATATTACAAGGACCAGGACCAGTTTCAATACACATTTATGAGATCTTTAATTATACAGGTTTGCCTAAGGCACTTTAGAAGAGGGCCAGTGAAACCAACACAATCAATCATGTCACATGACAAAAAGCAGCCCTGCCAATTGGTCCTCCTGTGGACGGTCCCAGAAGAGGGGCCGAATACAAAATGAGTCATGGAGACAAAGCTGGGAGATCCTCTCTCCTCAGCTTTGGGTTGAAGCACATTTGAGTTTTCACTGTATCTGTTCTGCACGCAGTTAGTGACCTGGATCTCTGGCTGCTAATCCAGCATCTTTCTCTGGCAATAAATTCACTAAGGGAAACCGATTAATGAAAAAGAACTTTGCGCTTGAAAACGGGAGCTGCTTTGTGCCCCTAGGACGGACAAAACTTGAGGACTTTCTGCTGGTCCTTTGGACAATTGATATGGATGAGCTCTTCAGCCAAAGTGAAGTGAAGCTCAATTTCATGTGTCCCCACTGGGCATGTGAAAAAGAACCCCAGAAGATTGACCCTGACCCGATCGATCGTCCAGGTCTTGAAGACAGACCCTTAAATAACCTGCTGAATCTGAGCCATGGGTAGAGAAATCTGCCCAGTGCCTAAATATGACATTAGAGGCCTAACCTTGTGTAACGCCAACAGACCCGGGTTTCTGGCCCCAGGGATAGAACCTGTGAGCACAGGGTCTAAACGTGGGTCTGTTGGCGTTACACTTGTGCAGCTGCTGTAGAATGCTTTGGGCTGGGATTTTAGCATTACATTTTTCATCTTCCTTTGCTCTCTAGATCCAGCACTCTTCTCTCTTCTCCGGTTTTATCTTCACTACCCCGAAGAGTGACCTGGTCAGGGTCGATCTTCCAGGGTTTGATCTCACTTACCTAGTGGGGATGCACGAAATTGAACTATCAAGGGTCAACAGTCGACCCCTGTACTCCTCAATATCTCGAGGAGTAAGTGAGCTCGAGGGGAGAATTTCTTACGTCTCCCTCCCTCTGTGAGGACAGCCAGACAAGTTGATTGTAGAGCTACACAATTGCTGTAACTGGGACTGCATCTCTACCGTCGATTTTAAGGCCTAGTGTAGAGCTGGCCTAAGAGGTGTTTGGGGAGGGTTTTTTGGTGCAGGCTATTGTCTGTACATGGTGTTTGGTACATCCCAGACTGTGTTTCCCATCCCAGCACTGAGAAATGTGGGTGAAGCTAACGTTTGTGAGAGCTTTGGCACAGCTGAGGTTACAACTCTCCAGTTCTGTCCATTAGAGCAGACAAAGAAATAAACGCGATGCAGTTCAGCTGGCAGTGTCTCCGGCACTGGATTAGGTCTCTATTTTGTATAACTTCAATGATTGCCTTCAATCAGGACAACCACTGCAGGGGGGATCAGCTTACCCGGATAAGGGAAGTGAGCAGCTGGGAAGAAATTAAGAAAATACTTTTCATTACAAAATACCAAAGTCTTAGTAAGGTATGTAACCAACATGACGTATGATCTTGACCAGCAGTTCCCAACCTTTTCCAAACAGGGACCCATTTGACAGTTTAGGAAGACTTGGTGATCCACAGCAATTCAGAAACGGGGATGGGGAGGTGGGAGCAGGGTTGTAATTAACTAATTTTGCACCTGAGGCAAGAATATAAAATTGCACTCCCTCATGTCGATATATTCATAGAAGTTATTTCATAGAAAAGGGGAAAATACATTAATAATAATAAACTAATAACACTACATTCATTATAGTTTATTATTACTTTATTATAGTTGATCTGAGTTGTGGTGGGGAAAAGACCCTCATCCCCAAACCACTTCTCTTCCCCACCCTCCCACTCTCCCAGCTTAAACCCCACCCTCAGAGGCTGGAGAGGCTGAGGGTAAGTCATACTCAGAGCCTGGGGGTGATACACTCAGGGGCTGGAGGGTCACCCTCAGGGGCTTGGGGAAGTCACACTTGGGCTGGGAGGGTCACATTCTGAAGCTGGGGGGAGACACAAACAAAAAAAAAACCTGACAGATCAGCTACATAGTGGCAAAAAGAGGCAAGAAGGGAGGGGGGCAAAAATTACTTCCTTCAGGAGTCTATTAAGTGGATTGCCTGGGGTGGCTGTGAATATCAAAGGTGGAGAAGCTGTCCTTGTAACGCATAAATTCTTCTCTGTTGACAGAGAGAGCTGCTGGATGTTGCAGACTTAAGGAGCTGCAAATGGTGTCTTCAAGAGCCACATTCAGCTCTGAGGTGCTGGCGACCCTAAACAAATCTAATTGTGACCCCTGGTTGGGTCCTGGCCTGTAGGTTGGGAATCCCTGATCTACACTGTAAGAAGGAAACATTGACTGGAACAGCGAAGACAAGAGAGAGTCTGAAGGCGATAAGGAAGATCTGGAAAAGCAAAGCGATTAGCGTAGCAACAAAGCTGAGCATCTTGAAAACATGTGAATTCAGCAGCCTGTTGTACGGGTGTGAGACATGGGTGATACCAAAAGATTCAAAGAGAAGGATACTCGCATTTGAAAAGAGTTATTACAGGAAGATCCTGAGAATAGGATGGATGCAGGAGGTCACCAACGAGGAATTATATAGGAAGATACAGCCAAAAGAGAGCCTGCTGCAGGTTATACAACATAAGTTACAGCTATTCGGGCCTAACTGCAGAATTCATGACAAATGAAATATCAAGATCCGGGTATTTGGCATAATGGACGGTTCGAATAGGAGAGGCAGACCCCAGAGAGAATGGGTAGACGATATAGTAGATTGCTGCAGAGCTAGTCTACAGAAACTAAGCCACTCTGCACTGGGCAGGAAAAGATGGAAGGAAATAGCGAGAGAGGCATCAGACACCTATGGGTGCTGAGCCCCTGGTTGTTGATGATGATGATGATGATGAAAGTCATTGTGGGCACTTGCTATTTTGGCAGTGACCTTAAATAACTCTACATAAAAAAGCTTTAAAGTGACACTCGTATTTCTGACACGTGAGCATTTCTGGATCAGTAACCTACCATCCCCACTCACCCATTAGGAGTTGTAAAGAGTTCCACCCCTCCAGCCCCGCCCCCACCAGCAGAGCTCAGTTTGCCAGCACAAATGAATCAGTAACAACACTCATTAATCATCATCATAATAATCAATAATTTCCTCATTTCCTCCTCCATCCTTCCCTTCACATTCTTTTAAACAGAGCCTTATATATGTCTTGATCTTGCAGTTGCATTCAAGTGAGAGGATCCCTGCTTAGGGTTCTGCACAGGCAGTTCTGACTGCAGGATTGGAGCATTCAGCCACAAACTTCAAAACACCAAACTTTCAGCACAGGAGCTATTCCTTTGCCTTCAGTGGGAGCAACCAGGTGCGTATGCAGACTCAGGGCCATAGACTGAAAACTCTTTGAGCGGGGCCTGTTCATTTTGCTTGCTCCTCAAAAAGCATTGATCGCAATAGGATTTCAAATGCCATCTACGTTGGTGCATCCGTCCCTACAGAGACTCATCCGAAGATAGAAGAAACATCAAGAACTGAACCTGAATTTCCAGGCTGGCTTGCTAACCGCAGACCCAGCCTCCCTTTCAGTGCTGCAGGTATCTAACACTCAATGGTCTATTCAGCAGGGCTGACAGCCGCTTCAGGCCCCAGGGCAAGATAGGAGGGGATCCTGATTCCATACCCCCAGAAGGGGCAGAGCCAAAGGTGGGTCAGACCACAGCCCTGCCCTCCACCCCTCAGAGCTGTGCAGATCAGCAGAGCAGCACTGCCACACCATTTCAAAAGGGTCTGGAGCTCCATCCCCTGCTGCTGCCACAGTAGCAGCCGTGACGGCCATAATGCTGGGCCCTGGGGCAGCTGTCCCCCTTGCCCCACCTTCACCCCCATCAACAGGCCTGTGTCTATTTCATAGCCTACTTTCTCCTTCACTCTTCCTAAAAAGATGTAGTAGGGTCAGTGAAACAGTGCTTTGCTTTTTTTACAGAATCCGCACACTGCTCCTGATCTATTTGGCTGGCGTGCCTTGAAAAAGCGCAGCAAATTCCCAAACAAAACACATTTAAAAATTAAAATGGAACGTTCCACCAGAGTGCCACCTCGGAGCTCTTACCTTAGGAATGAACAAAGCTCGTTGGGTCTAATTGTTCTTGGCAGAGCCCTCTCCGTTAACTAACGTGGAACAATGACCATGAGAGCCACAGCTTGGCTTCTTTCTTCGCAGAGAGCCTGGCTCTAAACTGCTCCCCTGCCTGTTTTGTCTTCTGAAGAACAACATTAGGCCAGTACCACCTCTGAAGGTGGATCGCAGGTGAAGAATAGAACCAGGCCCACTGATGGAGGGAGAGGGGCCAAAGGGGCTGTTGTCCCCAGGCCCGGTGTTTCAAAGGGGTCCGGAGCTTCAGCCACTGCCACTGCTACGTTAGCAACCCAGGCCCCTGTGAAGCGCTGCAGCATAGAATCATAGAATCCTAGGGCTGCAAGGGACCTCAGGAGGTCATCAAGTCCAACTCCCTGCCCAAAGCAGGACCAACCCCAACTAAATCATCCCAGCCATGACCATGTCAAGCCAGGACTTAAAAACCTCTAGGGATGGAGAGTCCACCTCTCTTGGTAACACATTCCAGTGCTTCACCATCCTCCTGGTGAAATAGTTTTTCCTAATATCCAACCTACACCTCTCCCTCTGTAACTTGAGACCATTGCTCCTTGTTCTGCCATCCGTCACTATTGAGAACAATCTCTCTCCGTCGTCTTTAGAGCCCCCACTGAAGAAGTTGAAGGCTGCTACCAAATTGCCCCTCAGTCTTCTCTTCTGCAAACTAAATAAGCACAAATCCCTCCGCCTCTCCTCACAGGTCAGTTGCTCCAGCCCCTAAATCTTTTTCCTTGCCCTCTGCTCAATCTGCTCCAATGCGTCCACATCCTTTCTATATTGAGGGGCCCAGAACTAGACGCAATACTCCAGATGTGGCCTCAGCAGTGCTGCGTAGAGGGGAATAATAACTTCTCTAGATCTACTGGAAATACTCCTCCTAATACACTCTAATAAGCTATTAGCCTTCTTGGCTACAAGGGCACATTGTTGACACATACCCAGCCTATCATCCACTCTAATGCCCAGGTTCCTCTCTGCTCCACTGCTGCTTAGCCAGTCGGTCCCCAGCCTGTAGCAATGCTTGGGATTCTCCCATCCCAAATGCAGGACACTGCACTTCTCCTTGTTGAACCTCATCAGTTTTCTTTTGGCCCAATCCTCCAATTTTTCTAGGTCACTCTGGGCCCTATCCCTACCCTCCAGTGTATCTACCTCTCCCTCTAGCGTAGTGACCTTTCCCCCTAGGTGCTCCAGCTGCACACAGCTGTCAGGGAGTGTGTATGGGGCAGTTTCTAGCACTGCAGTCTGGGCAGCACAGAGTGCTGACTGCCCCTGGCCCACCCCTTCCTCCCTGGGTCCTGCCCCCTCTGGGGCATGGAGCCAGGCTTCCCTCTCACCTTGCCCCATGGCTCATGGTGGTTGCTGACTAGAACCTGCTTTAAATCAAAATATGCCACGCGTGTCCATCTGACATCTCATCATTGGGAGTAGATTATTTCATGGGAAGCCTAAAAAGTGTAATAAAAGATAAGTAAGATTTTTAGAAACCCTTTTAAAAACAGCTCCTTTATCTCAAGCACCCAAAGTGCTTTGCAGTAGTTAACCCAGCCTTCCAATGCCCTTTGGGCAGATACGTGGTATACTGGTTTACTGAAAAACAGTGAGTCAGTGGCAAAATAGAAGCCTGGAGGCTTGGCCGCCCACTCAGGAGATCATTTTCAGACTCCGCTCTCTTTTCCTGAGCTGTGCTGTGGCATAGTTCTCCCACTGCTTCTTCCTAGCTTTCAGTAGCCCCTGCATCAATTTTCTGATATCTGTTCCTTAATGATCCAATCCCATGTCTACCTTAAGAAAATAGCCAGTGTTTTCAAATGTGCAAGCTAATGTGATCTTAAAGAGTACTTTGCAGCTAGAATTGATAAGTCATATTCAAAATGAGCTGGTTATATTCATCGCCACAGTGAGAAGCCTAGGAATCAACCTATAACTGACCAGGGCCATCTAATCGGTCTTTGAATATGACATATTCCAAGGTGCAAAGTCCTGCTTAAAATCATATCAGTTAAAACACATTAGCCAACTTGTTTCATGACATAACCTATTTTGAGAGTTGAGACATGAGAATTGCCATACCAGGTCAGATGAAAGGTCCACCAAGTTCAGCATCTTTTCTCTGAGAGTAGCCAGTGCCAGGTGCTTTAGGCAGTTTTGGGTTTAGGGACAGCCAGAGCACAGGGTTGATTCCTGCCCATGTTGGCAAATAATCTTTGATGGACCTGTCTGTCAAGAACTTATCTTGTTCTTTTCTGAACCCAGCTATACTTCTGGCTTTAACCACTCCTAGCTACAAGTTCTACAGGTTGATTGTGGCTTGTGTGAACAGGTACTTTCTTTATGTTTGTTTTAAACCTGTTGCCTATTAATTTCATGCAGTTAACCTACTTCTTGTATTATGTGAAGATATAAACAACACTTCCCTACGCACTTTCTTTACAGCATGCGTGATTTTGTAGATCTCTACCATATCCTACCCAGAAGTATATCGTTTCTAAGCTGAACAAACTTTGTCTTTTCAATGTCTCATTAGAAGGAAGCTGTTCCATACCCAATAAATAATTTTGTTGCCTTTTTCTTCATGTTTACCAATTCTATTTTTTTTTAGATGGGGCAATCAAGACTGCATGCAATATTCGAGATGTGGGTGTATCATGGATTAATATAGGGGCATTCTGATTTTTTCAATTTTATCATCTGTCCCTTTCTTAATGGTTCCTAACATTCTGTTTTTCTTTTGTTTTTGTTTTTTTTTCTTTTGACTGAAGCTGCACAGTGTTTCCGAAGTGTATTCACAACAATTCCAAGATCTCTCTCTTGAGTGGTAACAGCTAATTTAGCCCCCACCATTTTGTATGTACAGTTGGGATTATGTTGTCTAATATTCATTACTGTGCACTTATAAACATTGAATTTCACCTGCAGTGTAGTCATCTGGTTTAGTGAGAGCTCATTGTAATTCTTCACACTTAGGTTTGGACTTAGGGATCTTGACTAAATCTGTATCATTTGCATATTTTCCCACCTTTGCATTCACCCCCTTTTCAGATCATTTATGAATATATTTAACGGCACAGCACCGGTCCCTATGCCTACAGATTTTTGGACTAAGAGTAATAGGGTGGAATTAATTAAGCAGAGGGAAATCTCAGATGAACATCAGGAAAATGTCCTGATGCAGAGACTTAAAAGAGAATCATCATCTCCCAAGGTCTTGCTGGAAGCCTTGTGACATTTAAAACCAATCTGGACAAAGCAAGAGGACTGTGTGAAATAACCCTGTATCCGTCAGGGAAGTACAGAGTAGATACAACAACAGGTTGCTTATCTTTCAAAATCTATGATTCTGCTGTATGCTGGATACACCCAGCCAGCGGAGATATTTGAGAAAACCCAATAATGTAAATCCATTACGTATCCGCCAAGCCTCTGAATAAGATAAATCTTTTAGTCACTTTGCTGGTCAGATCCCCTCTAATCTCATCCTTCCTAAACCACGCTGCCGAGAGAATGAAACGCTTTGTATAAGTGGGTTTGCTGCTCCGAGCCATCGCTCATGTTGCCCACAGAGCCCCCCAGGATTAGCACAGTCCCTTACTAAGACTGTTAGTATTTCAAGTCCCAAGTGAAATAGCTAAGCAGGGGCCCTGGGGAATTTTCAGCTATGGGTTTCAGAGAGTTGCCCTAGAGTTTGGAGCAGGAAATGTTAAGATGAGCAGCACCGTCTCAGAGAAGAGTATTTGCACGTCAAGCTTGAATCCTACGTCAGGCTCTGCAAGTGCTTTATGAGTGAATAACTCTCCTAGGAGGTAAGGCGGAAGAAGTTACTCGCCTGGTGCAATCACTGGAGTTCTTCAAGAGGTGTGTCCCTGTTGCATTTCTTTTTAGTGACAGGTCCCAGAGGTGCGATACCGCGAAGGATGAAAGACAAAGACGAACATAGACAGCAGGGGGCCAACAGTTCTATAGTCTGAAGGCCCTGAGTTTATTATTCTCACAGCTTTTATAACCAAGTGAGAGCACATTATTATGAGAAAAGCAGTCAGCTACAATATAACTGGCTCAGCACTTCTATCTCTAAAAAAGCCACATCAATCCTCCCAGTCCTTGAACATGGACTCTCAAAAACACCTAATCAAAACAACACAGCTCCCGGCGGCTTGCCTACACGAGAGCAGGTGTTCCGTCTAGATGCCAAGAGCCCAGCCAGGCCTGGGAAACATGTAGGAGGGAGAAGGCAAAACTCCTTCATGTCCCAAGGAGTGTTCCTTCTCCTGACAAAGATTCAGGGGGAGCAGGTGCCCCCAAAGTGACTGAACTGAAGTGGAGCCCCCATGGGGGCACTACTTTGGGAGGAATCATTATTTTTTTTAGAGAAGTGGCCAAAAAGCACCAGTGAACTGGGTGCCCAGCTGAGATGTCTGGGGCCCACCTTCAGTAGGCACAGAACACCAAGATTGTCTGTGTAAGTCAAAGTTTCCTAAGTTAGGCACTCAAAACCGAGGCACTCAAAAACCAGCAGTCACACTAACCGTGAGTCACCCGCCCCAGGTGGCAGCAACAGAAGGCAGGCTTCCTAACCTCCATCGATCTGTTACTGCATCCCCACCTGTTGCATGAAATTATCAGCACCAATTCCCCTCTCTTTGCACCTTGGTGATCATTTACACCAGAACAAGGGGAAAGGTCAAACACTACTGGATCAAATGGGGGCATTTTGCACTCACTCTGCAGGCCCATTGGACACGTGTGACGGCTGACGCCAAATGCCAGGCAGAGGCTAATCAGACCAGTTGTGTCAATCTGCAAGCTTCGTTCACCCAGCTACATTTCAGACCATTAGCTGGAAACTTTACCTTGTCCTTACAATTCTTGAGTTCTCTTACACATGTGTGTGCACTCTGTGGAATCAGAAGTTGCATATATGTTTTAATGTGATGCACTATAAATACCTTGCAGATGTTTAACCCCCCGACAGTGATTAGTTCTAACAGCTTTGACAGATACACAGATTTTAAAGACAGGTTTGAAAAACATCTCTCATTCTCCATAACCAAGAATTCTCTCTCCGTGAGCTTGAATGGGTCTTTCTGTAGAAGTTGCCATGCTCTGGAAGCTTCCAATGGGAATTGCAGTCTGATGTTATAAAGAGTAGGGATGAAATCCTGGAAGCCAATGAGAGTTTTGCCATTGATTTCGCTGTTTGCCTGGGAAAATACAACCCAGCATTTAAAAGCAGGTGAAAGCAAGAGATTGTTGAAGTTGGTGCAGAATGTATTTGCAGTTTTCAATCGTGCTAATGGAGCTTTTAAATGTCAGTTAATTAAGCCAAAATTTGTCTTACAGAAACCTTGAAAATCTCCTTTTTAGTATATTCTCATGGGCTACAGCTGTGCTACAGAGGGATTTTGAAATAAGATATTTCAAAACAGCTATTGTGAAATATCTTATTTTGAAATAACACAGCTACACACAAATGCATTTTGAAATAGCACCCAGCTACTTCAAAATAGCATTTCCAGACACACAGCAGTATTTTGAAATAGTGCCATTGCGCACCTTTATGGCTTACTTCGAAATAGTGCTATTGCTTGTCTTAATAGCACCGATTTCAAAGTAGGCATTATTCCCCCTGCAATAAGGGTTACCAATTTCGAAATAATGCACCCACTATTTCAAATTTATTTCAAAATAGCACATGCGTAGTCTCAATACTAGCAATGTTATTTCAAAATAACAGCTGTTATTTCAAATTACTGTAGTGTGGATATAGCCATGCTGAGCTGCAGACCTGCAGCCGAACCTTGAATTGTCCAGTTGCCAAGATCCTAGGTTTCTATTTGCCTGTTAATTATTTTTTGTAATTATATTTAAGACACATTATTATCATGGCTTTTTACTGACTCATTTTTCCCTCTGTAATTAGACACCATCAGCTCAATGCTGGTATAACCCCATGGACTTCAAGGATGAATTCAGCTACTGGTTAGAATTTCTTTCCTACTGTACTGCAGTTCTCCATAAATAGTTCATTCATTTTCCCTGACTACTCTTCCATAGATGGTATATTGCTGAGTGGTTATCTCCCAGGTTTGTGATCTGTCCAAAGACATATGGTGCCTTGCCAGTTCAAGAGGATAAAGAACTGCTAGACAGGGCAAGAAATTGGCCAGATAAAGTCAGCTCATCCCCCTGACCTCACTTCATTGTTCTATGCTTCAAATCCTATCTGTCCCTCGCTATAAAAATGTCAGGCTCAACTCATTAATACTGTACTAGCTGATTCCACGTGTCCTTACTTGCATCTTCTTTCTTCTGCTTACTACTCCTTAGTGGTCTGCCAGCATGCCCAGTTTATCTGTAATACTAATAACTGGTGTTTATACAGTACACTGCCTTTCACC
This sequence comes from Carettochelys insculpta, assembly GCF_033958435.1. Taxonomy (NCBI): domain Eukaryota; kingdom Metazoa; phylum Chordata; order Testudines; family Carettochelyidae; genus Carettochelys; species Carettochelys insculpta. Next base: position 71,675,893 of record NC_134144.1, read on the forward strand.
TGAGGCGCTCAAGGTATTTTTCAGACCAGCAACAAAGTTTCCCATTCCAGGACCCTTCCCTCTTCATGGAGTTCCACGCCTCCAGCAGAAGTCTAAACAGCCACATTGCAATGTTACAGGCTTGGCAAGATGAGGTCAGCTGACTAGAGACAGCTGTGGGCATTTGATTGCAGAGGAAATATACCTGGGTTGCCAATCGTCCTGTTCTATCCACTTGACCTGGGAGGAAAACCCGGGTATCCTGATTCCAATTCCCACGTGGTAACTAATAGAGAGAGAGACATCAACACAATGTAAGAGTCTTGGGTATAAAGGGAGGTCCACACGAGTGTTCCCTGTAAGCTGAGTGCTTGGGTGGCTGCCCAGAAGAGATTCAGCTCCTGCCTAGCAGATTAGCAGAGCACCCGCAGGCAGAAGCGTGTGTTTCTATTGGTGGTGCACAGCTGAACATGCCTTGGTGCACATAATAAAATTTATTCTGTATGTTGATGGAAAAATTAGCAGGTACACTGACTATGCAGCAAAGAAAAATCCATAACAGGCCCCAGTGACCTGGCAGGTTTTATTTGCTGTGCGGGCATACCCTAAGAGTAAGTCTACCCTGCCAAGAAGGTGTGCTTGTAACTCAGGTTAGCTAACCCCTCAATAGCCAACTCAGGATACCACAGAAATGAAGACATGGCTACTTGGCTTTCATTTTGAGCTGGCAGCTGGAGTTAAGTGGCCATTGTGGAGAGCACAGAAACATAAATTGTGGTGAGCAGGGAGGAGATGTGAACAATGTCTCAGGCACAGAGGAATTGTCTTATGAAGGAAGACCAAAAAAGCCACATTTGGGTGGGAGACAGCAGTCTTACAAATGCCCTGAGAATACAAAAGCTCAGACAAAAGAAGAATTAGACGTGGTCATAAACAAGGGGCTTTGGCACAGAGCAGGACAAGAACCAGTTGATGTTCAAATCAAGAGAAGAAAGTGGGGATGGCTGGGCCACACTCCTAGAAAACCATCAGCCAGCACAGTCCATCAAGCTGTCACATGGAACTCGCAAGGAAAACAAAAGAGGAAGACCTTGGACAACATGGAGAAGATCTACTGAGACTGAAGGACAACCACTGGGGTACTCCTGGGGTCAGCTAGAAGTTTAGTCCCCAGACAGAGTGAAGTGGAGGAGATTTGTAGATGACCTCTGCTCCACCCAGAGTACAAGGGGTTAAGTCAAGTAAGCCAAGGGGTACAACTAGGAGTAGCAGGAAGGAGTTAGGAACAGGATTGTTCAAGATGAGCATAACCAAAAATCTTCCTGAGGCTGTTACTGCCTTCAAAGGGAACAACTACAAAGCTCCATCATGGGGGTAAAGAACAGTCCTGCTTTGGTCCGGGAGGTGGTCTGGGCCTTAATTCGTCACATCAGCTGTGCCTGCCACAGCAGTTGCCACCGGAGAATGCTGTTATCTGCCAGCGGGTAGGCTCATTGGCACCTCCCCCAGACCAAGTTGTAGGGGGACAGTAGCAGGGTTCCCTCTAGTTTTACCCATCCATGGGTGGAATCAGTTTTGTTACCTGTGCCAAGGCATGTGCAGGTGCGCACCATCAGGAGAAACACAGGCTGCCCCCTGTGGGTGCTGTGGGTGCTCTGCTCATCAGCTGGGCAGCAACAGAATCTCTCCAGAGCGACCACCCAAGCACTCAGCATACAGGGAACACTGGACAGCACTCACATGCCAATGCCCTGGCAACCATCATTCACTTCTGTTTCCATCTGATCCCCGTATGTCCGCCCACAACCTCAGCCCCACATAGACGTGCACAACTCCTCACCTTAGCAACTAATCTCTGGCGTGGAGCTTTACTGCCTGCTTTGTGGAAACCCAGGAGCCTGTTTCTTCCACTGCAAGTTCAGCATGACAATAATATCTTTTGAAGCACTCCAGCCATAAGCTTCCTTTGCCTCTTCCAAATCCACACTGGCAGCCTCTAATCAATGCTCTTTCTCTCATTAAATCATTCCGAGTCGTTTCTGATACTCTCCCCACAATTTATGCTAAGCTATTTTGGCTGGTGTATAATTGCTTCTCCTACCACATAGCTCTTCTGCTTTGCTGGAGTGATCGTGGGCCATGTGCAGCTCATTAGGCTGTGGGGATTTCAGTCAAGACCCTAAAGATGCCAGTTAACCCTCCCTTCTCACTTTGCCCCATTAAACTTGTGAGGGCCAGAATGCCCTAGCCAATGCTGTTTCAACGACAAGCATCCCCAGCAAGGCTGGATGTCTGTTATCGCTGCATGTGTGGGAAGCAGGGAACAATGTACACTACAACGTGATCGGTAGCAACCATTCTGGATGCGGCTCCATAGCTCTTCCCACTCACCCTCTATTTTCAGCCTGCAGAGCTTTCTGAAACATTCACCAACCGGGCTAAAATTTCCAAGCTCGGTCTTTGCAAAGAGGGATCAGCCATATTGAAAAAAGGAGAGTACAGGGCAGGGTTCCTTCTAATTTTTTTTGTCCATGTGTAGAATAAATTTTGTTACATGCATCATGGTATATGGGGATGTGCGCCACCAGCAGAAACATATGCTGCCAGCTGTAGGTGGTGTGGGCGCTCTGCTATGAGCTGGGCAGTGCCCGAATCTCTCTTGGGCAGCGACCAAGCTTTCGGCTTACAGGGAACACGGATGGAAGGCAGGCCTGGGGATGAGAGGGAACCTTTCCCTTTTATTAAAAACAAGGTAACTGTTTCTGAGCAATTCTCCCAGCAAACTAACTGGGAAGTGAAAAGAGGAAAATTGGCAGGGAAACAGCCCTTGCTAAGAAGAAAGGCTGTGAACCTTTAAATCATGCCTCGAGGACTTCAGTGGCTTCACCAGTGGTTGGGATCTATTCCAGACAACATGCAAAAGATTGGACTTAGGTCATGTCTACATTACCCACAAGATTGACCTGCTCATGGTCGATCTTCCAACATTCGATTTTATGCCCCTGGTAGAGATGTGCAAAACTGACCTATCAGGGTTGGCATTTGACCGCTGTACCTCCCAAGGAGTAAGGGAGGTTGATGTGAGAAACTCCCCCGTCAACCTTTCTCAGTGAGGACAGCCGGGTAAATCAACTGTAGATAAGTTGATTCTAGCTACACAATTGCCATAGCTAGAGCTGAGCATCTGCAACTGGCTTACCTGCCTAGTGTAGACCAAGCCTTGGAGAATCATGTTGGTCCCTGTTGGCTTTTGAGCAGCCTAGTGAGCAGCGGTTTTGATGTAACTGAATTACAACATTTTAAAAATCGCACGTGGCTCATAGATTTTTGCTTCAACCCATGCACACCTCCAAGGCTCTCGGTGCCTCTCCCGTGGACCACCTGATCTACACAGGAGAGGCCAGAGAAGAGATCTCTTCCTGCACACTTTAGGAGGTCAAAAGGAAGGGCAGGAGAGGAGCTGTCCTCTGGCTGTCACAGACAGTGGAATTGGTAGAATCTAAACCTGGGGAGAATGGGAAAGAGAGAATGCTTATGGCAGCCTGCAAACTGGCTCCAGTTGTGAAACTGGGCTGGCTTGCGGCAAACCACTGCTCTTGTTCGCAGACTTCATCTCGGGCTGTAGAATTTCAGATTTCATTCACTAGAAATCCTCTTCTTAGCCCTCATGGCTGTGAAGGCAAATCTTCAAACCCTGGACTAAATGTCTCAGACAGAGCGATGTGAGCTCAAGTCTCTAGGCAACCTGAAATGAGAGCTGACAATCAGGTGTCAACTCAGAAGTCTAATGACGACCATTTAAATGCCAATGTGGTTAATTTGTTCCATAGTGTAAGGATGGGAAGATATCATTATGACACAGCTGAGTGGGGAGTGGATTGTTGGTGTAGTCTGGGACACTAGCAGAACTACCTCCTCATTTTGTTTTTACTAATCTGGCACCTGGCCAAGAGAAGCTTAGGAGGAGTCAATGCAAATGTTCTGGATTTGCATGGAAAACTTCATGCATCTTGTGCATCAAGCTTTTTGTGACATAGAAGACAAACCTACTTGCAATCTCTAGCTGCTCCCCAGCCGCAAAATCCACCTCCTTTTAATGTTCCCTGACTTCGGGCGACCCAAACCCTCTCTCTCGAACCTTCACTGGCTGTTCACAGAAGCCTCAGGCATGGGGGATCACAGAAGGGTAGCTCACCATGTCTGCTGTTTGCCTGCATGCACAGGTTGTAAGCACCACTGAAGCAAGAGTCTACTGTCATGAATGGAGAGCCTTTGAAGGCATGTCTTCATCAGCCCCTCAGACTCCCAGGCGAAGAGTGCTGTGACAGAGAGTGCTTTGTGTTTACACCTCAGCCTCTCGTGAATGGCCTCTCTAGACGCTGAGATCAGGGCCCTGGCACCAGGTGCTTCCCACAGACCTCATAAATTGCAGGGACAGGAGGTGCCATTGGCAGCTGGCCAAAGAGATACAGATTCTGAAAGATTTTTCCTTTAATAAGAAAACCCTTGGAAATTCCACGAGGAAAACGATATTGAAAAACTATGGAGTCTGCTTATTCCTAGACTGCGAACTCTCTAGGCAGGAATTAGCTTTGCTTCATTTGTTGTTACAGGACATTGAGCACTCATGATCTAAACTGGTGGTTCCCAAACTTTTGGCGTCACGCCCCTCTTTTGATTTTTGAGAAGCCCTCAGGCCCCCCCCACCTCTTCTTCACCATCATCCAACCCCTCTTTTAACAAAAAATTCAATTCATAATTCAAAATAAACACAACAACTTGATATAAAAATGTTATTTGAAATTAAAACCAGGCACAAATAGTTTTTCTTGGCCCTTGCGGGCCACCAGAACAGACTATAAAAGCTGCCTGCCCACCTGTGACCTGCACTGCCAGAGCCACCTCCCTGAGCCTCGCACTGCTGGGGCCAGCCAGCTGGCCAGCCACCAGCTGCATGGGCCAGCCTCCTGCCTGCCCACCAGCTGCCTGAGCCCCACCCTGCTGGGACCAGCTGCCCGCCCACAACCACCCAGCCCAGCCAAAGGCCCGGTGCCTGTCTCAGCCATGGGCCAGCTGCCTGAGTCACCCACCCAGACCCCATGCTTCCGGGGCCAGCTGCCTGAGCCCCACGTTGCTGAGGCCAGCAACCTGCTTGCCAGCCCAAGCTGCCTGAGGCCCATGCTGCTGGGACCAGCTACCCATCCGCCAGCCTGAGCCACCCAAGCCTGGCGCTACCAGGGCCAGCCACCCGAGCCCCACACTCCCGGGGACAGCCTCCGGCCTGAGCCCTGTGAACTGCCTGCCTGAACCCCTCCCATCCCACAAAGCCAGGTACCACAAGCCCCCCATTCTTACCCCATTTCCCTCACTGAGCCAGGCACCTGCAGCCTCTCATCTATTCCCATCCTCCTCCTCCACCCATGCCACACTCACTCATCTTTGCAGAAGGCAGCTAGCTCCACTTGGGTCTTTGCTGGCTGCCTGTTTTTTATAGTGACTGTGCCAGGTCACCCATGTAAAATGGCAGGGGCTGAGAGCCAGAAGCAAAGGCCGGATTTTTCTTCAGGTCACCTCATGCCCCCACTTGGAATTTCTTCATGCCCTCCAGGGGTGCACACCCCCCAGTTTGCGAAACCATGCTCTAAACTCTGACTGAAGCCCCTAGAAGCCACCATCGTATTACAATAAAGGGTGTGTGGCAATCAGATGTATTAGTAGCCTTAACTCCACCCTTTGTGCAAATCCATTATAGAAAATCCCCAGCGATGGCTGGCAGGGAGGGCAAGATGGACTCAAAGCGCGACTTCCACCTTTATTCTTCGAGTGTGACTTTCCCTGCAAGTCTGCCGAGGAAGCTCCTTGCGAAGGTGAGCATCTCTATGGATACACGTCCTTAAGATGAGTAAAAAACTGAAAGTGAAATTGACAAAAAGAGTGGAAGGTACCTTTTGATTTCCGGTAATATACAACCCAAAGTGGAGGCTTTAGACAAATGATAGGTTTTTTAAAATTCTTCAAATCCACAGTGCTTTTGGTGTTGCTGTTATTGTTAAGCACAGTCCGTTACCCCCGAATATATCCTGCACAATATTTCCCTAAGATAAGGAGAAGTTTGATTTTACAAACACCAATCTCCCAAAGAGCCAGTTATACGCACCGCTTTTCTCTGATGAGATAAAAAAAAAATTGTCTAGCAAAAGTGGTGTCAATGAAGAATGAGTCACCTTCCCTTCACCGTCTGATTCCTTCAATGCATTGGAACCTGCTTTGCAGGGGTTTGAAGGAGGAGAAGAAAGGAATGCAGTGCACTATAACTACTGCACCAGCCCTACTCTCACCTTGAGATGTTCGTTTTTATGAACTTTTCGATTTTATGAACGCCTCACTCCCTGATCAGTTCATAAAACAGAGGTTCTACTATACATGAGCCTGCCCTTCATCCTGAAGTGTAGAGGTCCATTATAGCGCACAAATCAAGGTCTGCAGTCCAGAGGAGGCATGAAATGCAGAGCAGGAGTTCTGCACTGCTTGGTAGACATCTTTTTCTTTAATACTGGGCTGCCTCCCACACAGACGGCATGTCTTCCTAAGCACAGAAATATTTGTGTGAGACACAGGGCAGGTCTACACTAGACCTTAAAGTCCATTGTAGATATACAATTCCAGCAATCGTGTGGCTAAAATTGATGTATCTACAATCAACTTATCTCACCGTCCTCACTGAGAATGTAGGGTAGAAGGGTCAACTCTCAAGCCGTGATAGTTCAGTTTCATGCATCCCAACTAGATGCATGAAATCGAACCCCAGAAGACCAACCCTGACTGGGTTAATCTCCTGGGTAGTGTAAATATACCCCACAGACAAATTGGCAGATGATTCTGGGATAGATCGGGCTGTGTAGGAGCTACTGATAAGCCAGGAGTTGAATGGATCTCAACAAGAGTTCTGACTGTGTGGACAAAAATTGAAGAAATCATGTCGGACACTGCTGGGAGGGGTGATGTAAGAAAGAGGGAGGAGATGACGATGGCACTCAGGTTAATGGCTGGAGTGACTGAGATGATGGAAATGCTGTCAGATGTGTTAAAGGAAAGGAGACGAATGAAAGAGAGGAAGAAAACTCAAGAGTTCAGTTCCAGTCCTGTTCATCTTGAGGGCAAGACAGCCAGAAGCCAGGCAGTGGTGTGGAGCTGCAGGGAAATAGGCCATGTTCCCTGTAAAATGTGCACCTGCGAGGCCACTCAGGAGATAGTCAGGTGCTGCCCAGCTGATTGGCAAAACATCCATAGCCACTCACAGCTGGCAGCATGTGTTTCTATTGGTGGTGCACACCCCATGTGCCTTGGTGCACATAACAAAATTTATTCTGTCCAGGGGTGGAAAATATTAGAGTGAACCCTGGAGACAGTCCAAGAGCAAAATGGCAAATCTGTGAATCATTGGCATAAGGAAACCATGTGGCTGGATGAGATCACTCTGAGAGACAATGACCGGGGCAAAGGAAGGCACCAAAGAAGAAACCATGTTGTGGGACCCCAGTGGAGAGTGGAGGAGGGAATGAGACCCAATGAGATGATGAAGGAGCAATCAGTGAGGAGGAGAGGATGGAATCACAAAATGCAAGGGAGGGAGACATGGGATACAGGCCATTCCACACGGGTTCTTTGCTAGTCAATGTCAAAAGCAACCAAGACCTCAAAGAGGATGGAACAGGGGAGAAGCCTTGGGAATTGGCAGGAAACACCCATGCACCAGCCGCTTTCTAAGGGCAATGTCTTGAGAGCTACTGAGCGCCTTAACCCCTACCCACCCCACATGAAGCCAGTATGGGTGTGCAATAACCTTCCACTTTCTATCTGCCAGGGTTGTGCTCTAGCCCTTTGGCCTGGCATTAGGGTAGAAAGGCAAGCTTTCTGCACACGTTCCCATTTCAAAGACTGCATGGCTTGCACTGCGAATGCTTTGGGGAGTATAAAACCATGAATTTTCTCCATTATGACTCACATGCCTCTTGTCAGAGCCAAACGCATTTCTCCTAGACTAGGGCCATCCTTGACTGGCATGGCACAAGCACCAGCAGAAGGAAAAGTTGTAAAGCTGCATCTCTTCATGACCGTGAGCTGACACTAGGCCGAAGGGTGGAACGCAATGACATTTCTGTGGTCTGAATGCTACTGGAAGAAGATGCCATGTCTGTACAAATAACAGAAGAGGGATATAAAGATGCAAACAACGTCAGCCACATGTTTGGTGCTTGCCCTAACTGACGTCAGCTGCCAGTGAAACCAGTGAAGCTTGTTGCCAGGGGTGGTGTGATGGGCAGAACTGTAACTGGGCTCAGAAAAGGAATTAGATAAGCTCCTGGGGCAGAGGCCATCAATGGCTGTTAGTTATGAGGATCAGGAATGCACCCCCATGCTCTGCCTGTCCCTAAACCTCTGACAGCCGGAAGCGGGGATGACAGAGGTAGGTTCACTTGATAATTGTCCTGATCTGTTCATTCCCTCTGAATCCTCCGGCACTAGTTGGTCACTGTTGGAAAATATGATGCTGGGGTAGGTGGACCACTAGGCTGATTCAGAACAGCCATTCTCGTGTTAGTCACAGCTGGAAATTTCTGCACAAGTGCACTGACATAACAGCATAAGAATGGCCACACTGTGTCAGACCAAAGGTCCATCTAGCCCAGTATTCTGCATTCCAACAGAAGCCAATTCTGGGTGCCCCAGAGGGAGTGAACAGAACAGGTAATCATCAAGTGATCCCTCTCCTGTCATCCACTTCCACGCTCTGACAAACAGAGGCCAGGGACACCGTCCCTACCCACATTGGCAAACAGCCATGGATGGACATAACTTCCATGAATTGATCTAGTTCTTCTTTGATCCCTGTTGAAGTTTTGGGCTTCACAACCTCCTCTGGCCAGGAGTTCCACAGGCCAACCATGAACTGTGCAAAGAAAACCTTCCTTTTCTTAGTTTTAAACATGCTGCCCATGAATTTCATTTCGTGAACCCTAGTTCTTTTGTTAGGAGAACAAGCAAATAACTTTTCCTTATTCACTTTTTCCACACCTGTTGTGATTTTACATACCTCTGTCATACCTCCCCTTACTGTCCTTTTTTCTAAGTTGAAAAGTCCCAGTTTTTTTAATCTCTCTTCATATGGGACCCATTCCAAACCCCTTATCATTTTCGTTGCCTTTTCTGAACCTTTTCCAATGCCAATACAGCTGTACGCATAAACACAGACAAGTTCTAGATGAACACTTTTGTGTGTGGAGAGGAGAACAATGATTGCCAATTGACTTATGAAGATAACTATGGGCATCCCACGCAAAGAGATAGGCTCCAAAGTCTCGACAATTTTAGAAGGTGGAAACTCTCTCACCTGGGGCACTGAAAAATCAGCTTGACAAGTTTCCTTCACTATTGTTTATAGGAGATCACATCTGTGCACAGCACAGTAATAACAACAAATATACCTGATCGGGTCCCTGCCAGAAAGACTTCACCAACTTTAAGCCTATTGAGGGCCACAAAACCCACTAAAACCATTTGCTGGGCCAAACAGAACTAGAAAGAACCTTGAGAGGTCAAGTCCAGAACCCTAAACTCATGTCAGGGCCAAAAAAGCCCCATCTAGGCCAGTGGTTCTGATCCTTTTCACTAACGTGGACCTGTGATCACCTCCCCAAACCGTTCACGGACCCCCATCTAAGCCAATTCTAGTCCCTAGGGACACTTCATTAAATAAAAAAGGAAACCACAACATAGATTTTTGGGCAGCAATTAATAGCATTATTGGAAGATATTTAATGTAAAAATAATAATTGATTGTAACTTTGCAATTAATTTAAAACTCATTTTCTTTTATTATTATTATTATTATTATTTTACTTATCTTTTATTTTTTTCACAGACCCCTGGCAATATCCTCATGGAGGCCAGGGTTGGTGGACCCCAGGTTGGAAACCACTGAACTAAACTGTCCCTGACAGGTGTTTCTCTAATCTGCTCTTAAAAGTATCCAATGATGGAGATTCTACAACCTCTCTAGGCAATTTATTCCCATCCTTAACCACCTTGACATTTAGGAAGTTTTTCCTAATGTCCAGCTTAAAACACCCTTGCTACAGTTTGAGCCCGTTGCTTCATGTCCTATCCTCAGAGGTTCAGAAGAATATTTTTCTCCCTCCTCCTTGCAACAATTTTGTAGGTATTTGAAAGCTGTTATCATGTCCTCTCTCTGTTGTCTCTTTTCCAGACTAAACAAACCCAGTTCTTTCAACATTCTTTCATGGGCCGTGTTTTCTAGACCTTTAATCATTTTTGTTACTTTTCTCTGGACCTTCTCCAAAAACATGTTTATGATCAAGCTGGGTTACTGAGGGATGCAGTCTTCACCATCAACCCAGAAGCCAACTCTGCCTCATGCCACCCAGATCCAATTATTGCTTCCCTATTGGCTGATTGCTTGGGAGCTGGGAGCCAGTCGGGTTCTGCCACCCCTGAAGAACCATTGGCAAGGAAGTAACAAGACCTGGATGGTATGAGCCAAATCCAGAGCCTGTGTCTAGGGGAAGTCTGGTGTACAGCACAGTCTGTGTCCATGGGGGCACAGAGCAGAGGCAGAGACTGGGAGCAATGAGATCTCATGTGCCAGGTCACAATACCATTTAAACCTGGCCTGGCAACTCCTACATCAAGTGAACAGGGGAAGGGTGCTGTTGTTATGCCACCCAACTCTGGTGACTGCCTTCCCATTGGAAGAGGTGAGCCCTGACCTGCCCACTGCCACAGCTAGGAGGCAATGGGAAGGCAATAGCCAGGTGGTATGGGGCACTGCCCCTCCTCTGCATGTAGGATGGAGAGGTCATTGAGACAATGAGGCACATGGGCTCCTGCTCCAACTCCCAGGCTCCACACCCTACCCCCAGCCATCCCCTTTACTTTGACCATGTGTGTGATGCTCAGATTGGGGTGGCCCTGGCTGCTAGGTCCACTGGTAGCTATGCAGCTGCTCAGGCTCAACAAAGAATATTTGCACAACTGCCTCTGGGTAGAGCACATGAAATGACCTGGTGGGCCAGAGGCAGTCCCTGGGCCACCAGTTGCCCATCCCGATCTGGAGATTGATTCAGTTGCAACTGAAGTCAGAGAAATAGGGTCTCACCCTAAACTGAGGTCAGATTCTGAACACTTAACAATTTATACTTGGCTCTTATTCAGGCCAAGGTCCCACTGCAGCCAAAGAGAGTTCTGCCTGGGCAGGCAATTTAAGATTACATCCTGGGATAGGTACAGTTATACAAACAATTAATGATAATGATCAGGCATAAGGGCAGAAGCAGACAGCTGCAGAGCAGATTATGAATGGCAAGGATATGGAATGGATGACCCAAGGAAGATTTTCTGTCTCTGATGTCTGGGAGTCAAAATCCACCCCCTCAGACAGATGGACAGATGCCAATAACACTAAGCTTCATTTTAACAGAAGTGGCCGTTTTCCAGAGAATATTACTCTTGCTACCACCAAGAAAATGAATCATGTAGAAACACGCAGATGACAAGAATATGGACAGGAGGCCCAAGCTGAGAACACTGTGGTGCATGACTCAACACATTTTTGCTAGCAAAACACAGATGTTAGGGTCAATCTCAGCACAGTGTTAGAAAACAGTATTAGAAAACTCCCTCTGTTACTTTAGTATGTATTTACCCATCTTTCTCTAACTCAGACACCTTCATTTCCCAGTTGCACATAACACTGATTCCCAGCCTTGCTCTCAGTCACCCTCATTCTTTGTCATGTCCCTGCCTGGCGCTTTGTAATGATTTTGTGCTGTATTTTCTTTATTTTGACTTAATTTGGCTTTGCAAACTGCAGACCTGATTTAGCTGTCAAGATGGTGTAAATTGGGAGTAACTTCATTGATACTGCTGGGAAATCTAGCCTGGAAATCCTCTGTTTATCCATAGGACAGGTGTAGCACGGACACTAGAACACAAATGTCTTTATATCGTCCCCTGTCGTGACTGTCTCTATGGTGGAAACAACTCCATGTGGGGTCACTTCATGGCTTCTCTAAGATTGCCAACTAAGAGGCTAATAGTGGCCATTGGTTTTGTGAAGTGCCCACCTGTGCATTCAGCTAAGAGCCCATTAACTCATTCCATACATGCCATTCAACTTCTATCAGATGGGAGCTTCTTTCTATCTTACCCAGGGAGGGGCTCAAACCATGAGCTTCAGCTCTAGAATTAGGAGCACAGGTGATGCCAGACTGTATCAGACAGGAAGTGAGCCTAATCCAGTGTCCTGTCTCTAATCGTGGCCAAATCGGATGCTTCTGAGGAAGGTATCAGAACCCAGCAGGGACAGCTGTAGAAGAATCTGCCCCCTACATAGGGCTCCATCTGATTGCTAACAGAGAATTGCTTAAACTGAGATAGACAAAGTTTAATATTCCTTCCTAAAATGTCGTTATTCATTATAGCACTATCAACCAATCCCTATTTGAAGCTTTATAGACTAACAGATTTATCGGCGCATAAGCTTTCGTGGGCAAAGACCTACCTCTTTGAAATCTGATGCTCTGATAAATCTGCTAGTCTATAAGTTGCCACGGGACTTCTCGTTGTTTTTGTGGATGCAGACGAACATGGCTCCCTCTCTGAGATTTGAAGCTTGTTACATTCTTGACAATGTCTTCCTGTGGCCAAGAGTTCCGTAGCCCAGTCACATGTTGAATTTTCCAGCTTTTAATGGCATTGTCTATCCCTTTGTTCCTGTGTTAATCATTTTATCTGAGTGCAAACTGCCCTGAAATGCAGGGGTGATTGGCTAGTGTTCCACTTTCAGACCATCTCTAATCAGCACGGACCTAAATTCTACCTACTAGCCTAAAGGAAAAAGAGTCTGCATCTGTTCTTCAATCCTGTTTAGCCAAGCCCAGTCCCATTTCTATTTACCTTTCAAAAAGCAGCCACTCAAAAGCACTTTCTCTGGAAGAAAACACAAAGTGCAACTAAGCTGAGAAACAAGATAGACAAGTGGAGATTGCCCACCAGAAAATATATATCGCCATGAATCATTTTTGGGAAACCACACTGATTTCCAAGCCTGATATAGGTTTGGTCTTCTTTGTAAAGGTGTTCCTTTCTTTATAACGTGCACCTTTTCTCCTTTTTTCCTGGCCTGCTTGGTTTGCCTCCAGTTTAGATCCACACCCCCGAAACACCACAGAACATTTGTAACTGTGAAACTCAGTGAGCCAGGCAACGTTCTGTGAAACAGAGCACGTAAAGCAAAACAGATGAAAATATGCAATGACCTCCCGCCCGCTCCATCTCATGCTCACATTTTGTAGTTCACTTCAAAAATTAATTGATTGAATGATTCAGCATGTGTGCTCAGTTAAATCAAGAGCTCTCAGAATAACTCCATGAAAGTCAATGAAATAACCAAGATCAGAATCTGGCCCCATGCCTTATACAATTTAAGCCATACCTTTCAGTCAAAGCAATCGCCTCTTCTGACAGCCACCTTTGATTATAATAAACACTCCCTTTCCAGAACCAGAATTTGTATTCTGACATTTTATTCACCCAGTCATCTGATCCATGCTTGTCTTTGCATTAGTGGCTGCTTTCAACTAACCAGCAAGTATTAAAACATTTTTTACAATAGAATGATTTTCTCTTTACAAAATTCCCCCAACATATTTTAAATGAAACAATCAGCTTACACATAACTGCTGTGAACACGAGGGGCTTAAGATGCAAGTAACGCAGGACCCTAAAGACCCTCACATATTGGACCATCATAAATTTAAAGTTAAAATCATCACAGACATTCTTTTGCACTAGCATAGGGGTCAGCAACCTTCTCAAGGTGGGTGCCAAAATTTCACCTTTTGACCTCTATGTACAGCCTGAGTGCCCGTGATACTTTATAAAGTCACTAATAGTCCTACTTACAACAGCTTCATTGATAAGTAAATCAAGATGCAGAGCTTTGCTGTTTAGGTGGTTGTTGGTAGCATTGGCTGGTCTTTTGTTAATCCACAGGTGACACAGCTTTGAGCAAGCTCCTGGTGGAATCGGGGAGGAAAGGCAAGGCTAAGCTCCCACTTTGAGTGCCAATGAAAATTGACTTGTGTACCACTCATGGCACCTGTGCCAGAGGTTGCTGAGGCCTGCACTAGATGTTGCATAAAACCTAATTGAGAAGCCATATTAATATGAAAATGTGATGTTGTTGTCTTCTGTAAGTAAAGCAAATCAAACTGGAAATAAAGCATCTTTTAGAGTCGCACCATCAGTCTGGACCAATAGGCCTAAAATTGCCGAAGAGTCAATGTATAATGAAGACTTTGTCCCCAACAAACTATAAAGCCTAAAGCAGCTCCACAAAAGTCTATTTGCCCATTCCTTTCTAGGGTGGGTGGCTTCCAAGTTTTGTTCTCTTTGCTCAGTGTCATCGGCTGTCAACTGGCAATCAAATGTTGTGCCCCAGCTGGTAAAATTATATGACTGTCTTTTTGTGTTTGGTATCAGATAATGTGCATTCATCACTGTTGTAGTTTTAAACATCCCAGTCCTGCTCAGTTGTTAGACAGGCACATCAATAGGTGTTTGGTTGACTTAACAATAAACAAAACCTGGATAAGAAGCTGAGGATTTTGCTGCATGGCAGTTTTACTGAAATAAGGACTGACTAAAAATAGAGGAGCCAGTTCAGATCTTTGTCACACTGGTACAATTATGGATCAGCTCTATTGACTTTACAGAGTTAGCCTGAGTTTACATTGATGAAACTGGACTTAAAACTGGTTCTGATTCAAGGATTCCTTGTTTGGCCTTTTTTCCCTCTTTGGCCTTGTACATAGGGGCCACATTCTGGTAGCCTCATTCCACAGTAATCCCACTGAAGAGAATGAGACTACTTGTAGAATAAGGTGTAAAGGTGACAGAATCGAACCCTAAATACACTTATTATAACAAAGTCAAGGATTTGAGAAGCAAAGGGAGAGATTAGTGCTGGAACTCTATTACCTGCAGGTCACATCTGCTCACTTTTTCACTTTGATAGACTGGCAGATGGTCAGCAAATAGCCTCCCATTGAAAATGCAAGATATGTAAATTTCAATGTGTAAAAATAAGCATCCATTTACTTTAAAGGATTCATATTCCCCAGTGTAGCCCATCATCTGGATTTTACTCTGCTTAGAATCTATTTGGTCACACACACAAGCCAACCTCACAGATGTCACCTTTCTTGTGTTTAGGCAGGGTGATCAGTAGCACAGACAGTAGTGTAAAGGTAAAATGGGTGAAATATACAGGCAGCTAGCTGCATATATCTTCCACTGTGTTGCTTTAAAAAGAGATGAAAAGATAAAAAAGCCAGGCATAAACTGTCTCTGGAAGTGGTGAGTTATTTGTTCTCTATTTTTGTTTTTGTTTTTACTCCTCTAAAAGCCTTTTGTGAAAAGTACATCTTTAGCTATCAGTACAAAAGCCATTCCAATGGGCTATGTCTCATTGGCCATCCAACTCTGATCACAGAGACATGTAGGTATGAAGCAGGCTCATCCTGCTGGACTGTGATATGCAGATGAGTTGCTGGAGGGAACTAATGCATCTTCAGGAAGGATGTCTTTCCTATGGGGTGGGTAACGTCCCCTCACCACTGAACAGTATACTTATGAGAGATGCAAAGGCATGTCCCAACAGAGGATGCAAGATGCAGACATTAACAAGGCTTGGTCAACAGTGGACTATAATACTATCATCCTCAGCACCGCCATAGAGCACTGGGTTACCACAGCAGAGGAAGAGCTACCAAAAATAGGAAGCAGGAAATGGGACATAATCTGGTTTAACTGAGGTTTGGTTTTCATCTACTGTTTTACATACCCAAAGATCTTTGCCTTACATCCAGATCCCGCAACTCATGCAAGTAAAGCTTTCATTGCAGTCAGTGAGACTGGGCTGGTGAATGAAGGCTACTTGCATGTTAGGATTGTAGGATTAAACCTCAGGTCTGTAATTTTTCTTGCTGTGTTTTATACTAAGTATGAATTTTGCCCAGGCACTAAATGCATCAAGTATCCTCGGCTAAAATACCTGATCTACTTTTAGTGCCATATTGTTTGATGAAAATGGTGTGGAAAAAGTTGCATTTTATTGTTGATTACCTTGGTTTTATTTAATTTTCTTGCGCAGCGCCATATGCATTTTGATAGAGAGAAACTTCTTTGGCCCACTATTAACACGTACCAAGGAACATTTTTAGACAGCACTTTCAGCAGGTAAAATCACATCCAGTTGCTTTATTCAAAGTTTATCATAGTCCCAAACAACAGTGATTTTGAAACTGTGGCTTATGGAGCAGGATAATATGCAGACTATTTGGTGGTGTTCTACAGAGAGCTGTCTGATCACATGATGTTGATTCCTGCTATGCATTTACAGTGGCTAAATTGTGTTTTTAAAAGCTAATAAGCCATTTAATATCTTCTTACTTGCACTGTTCCTTGTAATCAACTGTTGTTGCCATAGGGATTTTATAGGGTTGAAAATGGGGAGGCGGAAATGCCCAAAGGCAGACAATCTCTTTATTAAGATACCCACACTGTCAAAAAAATTGAGAATTCCTGCGTTGCCATTTGAAAGGCTTGGGATGTCTCTAGTAAGGAATTGAGAAAATCATTGCTCTCCAAACATTTGCCCTTTCATACTGCTCCTGTGTAATGAATGTCAACTTTGCTATTTATTTTTAAGTCTTGAAGTGTCAGTCAAACCCTGATAGAATTTTTTGCAATGGAGATCTTTCCCTATAATTTCCCTCTGGGCGTTCTTTGAGTCATTATCCATTTTTAGATAGTGGTGGAGTAATTAAACAGATCCAAGCATTTTTTGAGGATTGAGGGGTACTTTTAATTAAGGTGAGACTTTGATTATACACAGTCTTTCTAGCACAGATACAGAGTTTTCCCAGATACATAAAGCATACTCTCTGACTCTGTAGGGAAGTGTGCAGGCCTGACATATCCCTTTTTAAATATTCTTAGCCAAGATATAAACCACAAAATCAACAGAAGTATCACTCGCCAATACAGAAACAAAGCAAAACATTACTTCAGGGGGCATGCTTGGGATATTTTGATATAACTGGTTGAATGCAACATCTGAGCAACTAGGTTTTAAGATGCTGGTGCTGTCATTAAACAAAGTTGATATGTGTGCATCAATGCCACATCTCAAAAACTGAATAAAGAAACCACAGTATGATTAATACTGCACCATTCCTGGCCCCTGCCAAATTGCATCTATGCCCAAATCCAGTGATTGAGAATAAGAACTAGAGGGAATTAAACTGTAATGCTTGTCCAAACCTTTGTCATGCAGTACAGCAAAGTCTTTGCTGAGCATGTCTGTTTATTGTGTCTGTACACGCTGGTGTGTGGTGTCTCCAAGCTGTGAGTTATGTCTATCTTTGTGTGTGTCGTCCCAGTGGGCGTTGGTGTGGGCACGTGTGCGTTTGTAGCCCAGAGATCTGCATCCAGGCGTGTGAGTGTTGTGTCTGCGCCTGTGTGGGGGGGCGGGGGTTGTGTTTCTTGGTGAGCGCGTTTGTGTGTTGTGTTCCTTTGCGGGCACCCGGGCGCCTTGTGGCTGTGTCTCTCCGCCTTTTGCTCTGTGCACAGTCAGAGCCGCTCAGACTCAGAGCCTTCATTAAATCTTCCAAGAAATCTCGCCCCCAAACTCACACCCCGAGAGAAAATCAACACCACTGTCCCCCGAAGAGCAAACCCAGGACAAGGGAGGAGTGCCGTGGCTGGGGGTGGCCAGGGGAAGCGGCGGGGTGCTCTCACACACACACACACGACTCCAAGCCCAGCGCCTGGCTGGGATGCCCCCCCCCCCCCACCAGCTGGCTCACCTGTTCCGGGCCCTGGAAGCAGATCCTGCAGAGCGGGGTCCTCATGCCGCTGTCCAGGCTGCTTCCCAGCGAGTACCTGTCCTCCGCCTTCCCTTTGCACAAGTCCTCCGAGGAAGCGCTGCTCATGGTGGAGGTGAGGGGCTCGCCGGCCGGGCTGCTCCACTCCTCCTCGGGCGGGCTGGCCGGGCCGCCCCCCCCTGCAGCCGGTGCCCTCCAGCCTCCCCCTCGCCCCCCATGCAGTGCGGGCAGGGTGTTATTGTTGGCCGCCTGCAAGCCCAAGGGGGGGTCTCCGCTGTTCATGGGAAGGGGGGGTGAGGGGGGCGGGGGCGCAGGGGGTCTCCGGAGCAGGAAGACCTTCAGGTCATTGAACAACATGCGGCAGCGGCACTTGAGGAGGCTCTGATGGCGGAACATCTGTCTGGGAGTCAGCAACCCGTAGCAGCAGCACCATAAAACGATCACACGGGCTGGTATTAACATGTGCCTTCCCTTGCCAGACGAGGACGGGCGGGAAAGAGGAACCAGGCGCGTGGAGCCAGCAACCAGGGGGCTGCTTGGCCGCTATCTCACCTCCCCCCGCGCCAAAAGGCTTATCCCTGGTTTAAAATAACAGGAGCGGGGGCAGGAGCGGGCTCAAATCCACAGGCATTGAGAAGGGTACTAATGATCCCCGCCCCCCCCCCTCCCCTCCCCCGCCCCACACTGGCCAGGTTCCACAAGTTTGTTTAGAAATAACCAGGGGTTCAACCCAACCCCCCCGCCCCCCACCCGCTAGGGTGGCTCAGAGGCTACTGGAAAGTCTCAGCTGCTACACCCGGGTGGAGAAGGGAGGGGACCGGGGCTCTTTCACCAGTATTTGGCATGTCAGGAATTCCCTCTGCTCTGCTAATTCCTAGCCTTGGCGTTGTTTTAAAGGGTGCCAAAAGAGGTGGCACCAGACGGCAGCAGCAGCAGCAGCAGCAGGCGAATAAAACGCAAGGCTGGTTTTTGTTCTTCTCATGATCCAAAGTGCCTTCGCTGACAAAAGGTCCTTCATCATTGGGGGCAGCGGGGTTGTGCAAACATTGGACACACTCTCCCCCTCGCGCTAATTCCAATTTGGCTGCGGCTGCCCAAAACTTTAATCACCAGTATTAAAAGTCCTGAAAGACATGATTAGCAGCCAATGAGTTGCCCCCCACCCCACCCGAGACTTTGATTGAATTTTCTTTTGCCTCCTCCACTCCAGCAGCTGGCTGGACCACACATAAATATGGGTATCGGTGAGGAAGGCGGCGTGGAGGGGAGAGGTTTAGTTCTTACCTAGCTGTGACTCCCCTGGACTAAAAAACCCGTAGAAATCTGTTCGATCCGTTGCGTGTAATTGACCAAGCAAAGGTGGCTCTTACGTGGTCACGTTTCCTTTCGCCTTTCACAAACCAGGGACGTCATCAAACGCCTTGGCCGCTTGGACTGTGGACGGCAGGGAAGATGAAGGTTCGCTCAGCAGCTGCAGGCATCTCCTTTTGAGTCAGAGGACGAAGCTCCTTCCTTCCCTCCACCATCAACTCCAGCTTCATTTTCTCTCCTCCTCCTACGGCTGTTGTTCTCTCTCTCCCTGGCATTGACATTCAGCCATGGCGAGAAAAAACAAAACAAAACAAAACAATCCTCCTTCCCCCCTAAAAGCCGCTGGTGAAGCACAATGCGCCAGGCGCACGGCGAGGGATGGGTTATTCCGGCCTGCAGCTCCCACCGTTTTGTCAGACTCCAGCTGCCTCTTTCATCAGCCTCCTCTCCGCTCTGCCATCCGGCTTGCAGTGATGATGTTGCTGTTGCTACCTCCCTTGGATGCAATAGGGAAGGAGGCTTGTGTGCAGAGCAAATGAGGATTTTGGAGGAGGGGAGGGGGGCGTGAACGTGGGTCTGTCTCCTCCCCTCCCCCCTGCAAAAGAGGAAGAAGAAGAAAAAAAGCAAAGAGGAATTGAGGAACAAATGCAAGAATTCAGGCCGCCCCCGCCTTCGGCTTCTTCTAGGGAAGGGGGAAAATGTGGGTTGGGTGGCAAGTGTATTGAGAACCCAACAGCTCCTGGAGTAGCGGCAGGAGGAGGAGGAGAAAAGGGGCTGGCCACTGCTGCTGCAGTTTCAGCACCAGGAGTCTCTGGACAGCTCCCTCCCAGGTCTGGCACGTCAGGCAGCTAAAGGACTGACGCAACCAACCCGGGGAAGGGGCGGGGGGAGACTGAGCAAGGTTTGCAGCCGGCTGCTGGGCTGGCCTCTGAGAGGCACTCTAGTAAATGGTTCGTTCCTGGAGGTACGGAGTGGGCATGGTGGGTTAGGGCTTGGATCCAGCCTGCCCGTGAACCTGTCGCTGTCTAGCGTTTGCGTACAGCCTGGGAGTGCCTGAGGGTGGGTGGGTGGGTAGACGGCTGTGTCTGCTGAAACTTCTGTGTGTGTGGGTGGCTGGCTGCGTGGATGTGCAGTTGTGTGTGTGGCTGGATGTCTGTGCCTGCGTGAATTTGTGTGTGTGTGTGTGTGTATGGATGGCTGTGTGGATATGCAGTTGTGTGTGTGGCTGGATGTCTGTGCCTGCGTGAATTTGTGTGTGTGTGTATGGATGGCTGGCTGTGTGGCTGTGTAGTTATGTGTGTGGCTGGATGTCTGTGCCTGTGTGAATTTGTGTGTGTGTGGATGACTGTGTGGATTTGCAGTTGTTTGTGTGGCTGGATGTCTGTGCCTGCGTGAATTTGTGTGTGTGTGTGTATGGATGGCTGTGTGGATATGCAGTTGTGTGTGTGGCTGGATGTCTGTGCCTGCGTGAATTTGTGTGTGTGTGTGTATGGATGGCTGTGTGGATATGCAGTTGTGTGTGTGGCTGGATGTCTGTGCCTGCATGAATTTGTGTGTGTGTGTGTGTGTGTGTGGATGGATGGCTGTGTGGCTATGTAGTTATGTGTGTGGTTGGACGTCTGTGCCTGTGTGAATTTGTGTGTGTGTGTGTGTATCACTGTGTGGATATGCAATTGTTTGTGTGGCTGGATGTCTGTGCCTGCGTGAATTTGTGTGTGTGTGTGTGTGTGTGTGTGTATGGATGGCTGTGTGGATATGCAGTTATGTGTGTGGCCAGATGTCTGTGCCTGTGTGAATTTGTGTGTGTGTGTTTGTTTGGATGGCTGGGTGGCTATGTAGTTATGTGTGTGGCTGGATATCTGTGCCTGTGTGAATTTGTGTGTGCGTGTGTGTACTAATGTGTGTGATTGGATATCTGTGTCTGCCTCTGTGTCTGGGTAGTTTTCTGTGTGGCTGGAAGTCTGTGCTTGCATGAATTTCTGTGAGTGTCTGTGTGTTTGTGTGTGTGGATGTGTACTAATGTGTGTGGCTGAATGTGTGTGTCTGCATGAACTTATGTGTGTGTGGATGTGTACAATTGTGTGCATCTGGATGTCTGTGTGTGTGAACGTGTGTAGGAGCGAGTGTCTCTATGTACATGTACAAAGGTCTGTGTGTATGAATGTCTGTGTGCAGTACCTTTTTAGTTAAAAAAGAGGAGCAGGTACTCAGCCAACTCCCCACCCTCCACCCCCAGCCAGTCCCATGGCTGGAACTGCTGAGGTGCTGGTACTCAGTACTGGCAAGTACTGACACAAAAAAGTGCTGTCTGTGCATATATGAATGTCTGTGTAGTACATGTATGACACCTGTGTGTGCACACAAATGTCCGTGTGTATTCAGCTGTGTGTGCATGAATGTGTGCATGGGTATGAACGTCAGTATGAATGTGTGGGTGTCTGTGTGAACAAGCACAAGAGTGTGTGGTTGTGTGTTGATGCCTGTATGAATGTGTGGGTGTCTGTGTACAAATGTGTACCTGGGTATCTCAGTGTGTATGGTGTACAGATATGTGTGTATGAATATCTCTGTGTATATGATGTACAAGTGTCTGTGTTTATGAATGTCTGTATGTTTCTGTATGTATGAAGGTCTCTGTGTGTGTGTGTCTCTAAGGGTGTATGAATGTCTGTGTCTCTACAGTATGTGTATAAATGTGTGCGTGTGTATGGGCATGCATATCTCTCTGTATGAATGTCTATGTGCACATCTACCGGTCTCTAGATATCTGTGCCTGCATGTCTATACCTATGTTTCATGTGTGACTGTGGTTATGTGTCTGTATGTCTGTATGTACATCGTACCCAAGTAGCAGCATTCTAAACTCTGGCTTTCATGAACCCTGCAAAAAGCAAAACGAAAACAACTAGTGACACAACTGTGATCACTTTGCGAAAAACAGCAACTAGAGAATTACTGTAATTCCTTCTAAAAAGGCATGAACGAAGAATGTAGACTCAGATCATTATTAAATAACTTAAAGACCATGTGCCTCAAGGAGTGAAGAAATACAGCTTGTCTGAGGCTAATTTTACTTCCGACTACTGTTTCAGTCTATGATGGAACCTGTGAAACAATAGCTACGTCTACACATGAAGCCTACATCGAAGTAGCTTATTTCGATGTAGCGACATCGAAATAGGCTAATTCGATGAATAACGTCTACACATCCTCCAGGGCTGGCAACGTCGACGTTCAACTTTGACATTGGGCAGCACCACATCGAAATAGGCGCTGTGAGGGAACGTCTACACGCCAAAGTAGCACACATCGAAATAAGGGTGCCAGGCACAGCTGCAGACAGGGTCACAGGGCGGACTCAACAGCAAGCCGCTCCCTTAAAGGGCCCCTCCCAGACACAGTTGCACTAAACAACACAAGATCCACAGAGCCGACAACTGGTTGCAGACCCTGTGCATGCAGCATGGATCCCCAGCTGCCGCAGCAGCAGCCAGAAGCCCTGGGCTAAGGGCTGCTGCACACGGTGAC
Organism: Carettochelys insculpta; assembly: GCF_033958435.1. NCBI lineage: Eukaryota > Metazoa > Chordata > Testudines > Carettochelyidae > Carettochelys > Carettochelys insculpta. The sequence goes on from NC_134144.1 coordinate 71,698,680, forward strand.
CATAGAGCCCCGCAGGGGCTGGAGAGAGCACGCCTCTCAACCCCTCAGCTGAGGGCCACCATGGCGGACCCCGCTATTTCGATGTTGCAGGACGCGGATCGTCTACACATGCCCTGCTTCAACATTCAACTTCGAAGTAGGGCGCTATTGCCATCCCCTCATGGGGTTAGCGGCTTCGACGTCTCGCCGCCTAACGTCGATGTTAACATCGAAATAGCGCCCAACACGTGTAGCCGTGACGGGCGCTATTTCGAAGTTAGTGCCGCTACTTTGAAGTAGTGTGCATGTGTAGACACGGCTAATGAGTGGAAAAGGTCAGGTGAAGGTGAAGTCATAATGTATCGGATATGTGATAGATTTATTCAGCCACAGTTATTCATTTTAGAGAGTTTCAAGATGAAAAAAAATCCACTGACAAACTTTTCCCTAGCAGATTAATTAGTTGCAGAGGATTTCATGGTTTAACAGGTGTGATAATCAATATTTTTCATTTCATGCCAGGAGGGTTTGCTTGTTAATAGACTTATTCTTTTCTATTGTGTTGTTCTATTAAATATCTGTTACTATAAAACACAGGTGCTGGTGTAGAGTAAGTACTTTTGAACTCATCATTCTGCCAGGTATTTGCTGAAGATAATTAACATTAGCAATACAGTGGGTCAGCTTGTAGGTCCTGCTACTTCTGCTTTGAAAACTCTAGATAAGGTTACTGACTAAAGTCATCAGCTGGACCGACCACAATGGATACTGAAGTCCATCAGCTATCCACCTTCCAAGTGTGCCAACTGCAGCAGCAGGGATAATTTTATGCCATGTTGCCCCACCAATGGGCATTCACCCAAACTTGGCGAAAATATCTACAGAAAGAAGGAGGAGGGTAGCTGTCTACACAGATTCTGTCTTCTGCACCACTACTGAAGCGGTGAAAAAAGCTGTCAGTTTTGATGTGGACAAGAAGACTCAAATTCCAGCATGATATAGTGATATGCAACCTGCACAAACCCACTGCAGACAGACTGTTTCATTTCAGTGGCCACTGAGTAGCTGTTGAATAAAAAGGACTTTTAATTGATTACTGATGGTGCCTGAATTTGAACAAGTGTCTCTGGGCATTTTGATATCTTAATCCGCACTAATCTGGTTCCTCCTCCCCAGTCTGTGAAAGAAAGACACTATTTTATTGCAACTACAAGGCTTATGAAACATTTGCTGATCTCAAGGAAACCCTCTAGGCTTGCATAGACTCCTTTCCATCAACAGGGTTTCAATACCTACAACTGATAGGGAAAAATATCAATGTCACCCAAAGGTTGTACCTGGTTCTGGACAGGGATCTGTGAGTGCCTCCTTTAGAATAAGAATAATAAATGAGTAAATGGTAGCGGCACAATCAGTAGCAGATCTGATAGTGTTATCTAATTAAGAATAGAGCAAAACCGATTATTCACTACAGCAAAATAAAAACAGCGGATGCAATTAATTTACAGCAAATAAATTACATGTCAAAATGCTGCAAAGTTAAAGCATTCATCACTGTAGTCTGCCATGCCTTTCAAAAGCAAGTCTTTTATAACAACAAATTGCCCTTCCAGGACCTCCAGAAATATGTTAAAGCTTCTGTGAATTTCAAATCCTCCTAATAGGGTCATTGGATAAAAATAATGTAAATTAGCTTTTTAGGTCCTTTCTGAGCTCCAGAAAGACTGGTGAGGGGCTGGTTTCTCTATGCCCACTTCTCAGAATGACTCTCTCTCCTTCCCCTTTACACCCTATTCAATTGTTTTAATGTCACCAATATTTTCTGAATAGCTCCACCAGTCATGAAATTGAAACAAACCCAACAGTCTTGTAATAACAATATGGCTATCATCTTATCCCTTCCTCAGTCTTTCTAAGAGGATCATTTACGGAGTATCCCTTATACAACGTTGTGCACTTGAATGTGTGGGCGAGCTACCCAGAGCTTAGGTTACCTAACTATAGATATTTATAGAAACGTGAAGAAATAAATAAAACCAACAATAAATCAGATGATCTTGAAATGCTTTACAAAGACAGTCATGTACTATTATTTCTGTTTTATTAATGGGGAGAAAAGAGACTGCAATGGGGCATACTGGCCCTTGAAGAATAAAGGGATCCATAAGATCCCATTCCAGGCATTGGAAGTAGTAACGACCGAGAAAATGCCCTGAAAGCAGAAAAGAGGAAGAGGTCCCAGGAAGTCAGTTGTTGGATGAAGCAGGGAACTGCAAGTCAGTGTTTCTTTAAGGCCTAAGAGCAGGAACATTGTTGTGTAGGATGGGGCATGGGCTCCCCTCTCTTCCAGCCAACGGGGAGGAGGACTCCAGAGAAGGACAGTATATAGGCTGCCTTTAGTCTCAGAACCAGGAAGACTCAGAAGAAGGAGGAAGCCAAGGCCATCACTCCAGTCAGAAGGGCTGGTAGCTTTGGGTGGAGGACAGCATCAGAGAAACAGATCTGAGTGTGGCAGAAAAAACAAAGCTAAATAAAAAACAAAGCTAAATATTAACTATTGAGATATGATTTTGGACTCTCTGTTGGGTTTATAATGAGGACTATATGGATTATGTTTTGACTAAGGACTCTGAGGACTATGTGACCTTTATTTGATATTAAACCATCCCTAGAAAGAATGCTCTGAGCCCCAGCAAAGAGTGTCTGGCATACTCAAGGAGCCTGCAAGAGAGGGTGCTCAGTAAGTGGCCACCCTGCCACAGAGGTGAAGACCACCATTTTCAAACCTGGGTGCAGTGTTAGGGTTCCTAAGCATGGATGTAGCAGTCTATTTTAGGGTAACCTGATTTGAAAGCGTTCACCTACATGACCTCCACAAAATGGCCAAGAGGATGATTGGCCTTCAGGAATACAGCCTTGGCTCCCTCCCCTCATGCTGCAGCACACAAAATCAATGGGCACCATTTGTCATGCATTGGAGGGACCTATCTCCTGGGGTTCTGATGCCTCATCCCTTGCTCTAACCACTAGATATGCAGACTGTGGGGAACTAGGCTTGGAAGAGGAATAAACTCTGCTTGGAAAATTCACAAAGACCCCAAATGCCCCACATCTCTGACAAATGGCGGAGTTTACAAGGAAACCTTCCCGGTGGTATGGCCTCTAGTTGTGAAGTCAAATGACGTGCATGAGCACTATGGAATGCAATAGGGAACTCGTTATTGCTGATATATGTATGCCCACGTGTTGGATGGCATGAAGTATTATTCACTCTGACTTATGCAAAATAGAAGCCAGGGTTTATATAGCAGGGAGGGAGGGAAGAAGACAAGGGAAAAAGATATTATCAACAGTAGTAAGACCAGTTGATGAAGCAAATTAAGTAGGGTGTGTCCCATTGTTCCTTGTGGATGGATCCATCAATGGTTATTAGCCAAGATGGTCCAGGATGCAACCCCAAACTCTGAGTATCCCTAATCATCTGACTGTCAGATGCTGAGACCGGACAACAAGGGATGGATCATTCAATGACTGCTCTGTTCTGTCATTGCCTTTGAAACATCCGGCATTGGCTACCATCTGTAGACAGGACACCGGGCCATCCATCTGACCCACTGTTTTATTTTCATTCTGATGTTCTTATGTAATCCAGCCCTCAGCTTTCTGGGCTTTCAGAACTCGCTGAGTGAGGAATTCTCTTTGAAGAAACAGCCTGTTAGACCTATCTCCCTGCCCCTAAAATTAAGACGATCTGCTAAAGTGTTAATCTCTCTGTCCCTTAACTATTATTAATTAGACTAATAATGATAGTAATCCTTATTAACCTTATTGATCTTTTTATCCTCCTTATAGACTTAATTTGGTAAGGGAGCCTTTAGAGATCTTGAGACAATGTACTAATGAGGGGACGAGGAAGGTAGTTGGGGTAGGTTCTCTGGAGCTGGTCTGCCACTGCCAGAGGGACACATGGCTAGGTCACTTGGGGCCATATGCACCCCCAGTGTAGGTGCCCCCCCCACACACACTGTCAGTGCTGCACCTCTTCCAATGACTGGAGGGGCAGTTCCTCCCCTGCCCTTGAGTGATTCAGCCCAAGAGCAGGGCAAGTTTTCTAGCTTGTGCTGCTCTCAGGCTGCACCACTCCAGGGGAAGGGAGGACTACCCCACACTCACTGGAAGTGGTGCAGCGCTTCCACAGGAGGGGGTGGAGCAGGGGCATGGAGGGGGCGGGGCATGGGTGGAACAGGGGTTGGAGGAACAGGGGCAGGAAAGGGGTGAGGCATAGGCGGAGCGGGGGTGGAAGGGGAAGGGGCATGGGGAGAGAGAAGGAAGGGCAGGGGCATGTGGCTCGTGCTCCCCCTAGAATCCCCGCACTGGTCACCTCTGGCTACCACCCAGTTACACATTGGGGTCTGAGAACAGTGGAGCAAAGAAATTTCCTAGATCAAGCACCCTGAGAAACCACACTGGGTGCCCCAGAGCTCTGTGGAGCTGGAGAGAATCATTTGGATTAGTAACTTGTTTTCTCAGCAGCCAAAGGCCTCCGCCCCTTTACTCTCTGTCACAGGGCAAATGGGGATTAACTTCAACACCAAACACATTAGCAGTGCGGCTGTATCACGCTTGCAAAACCTCCCTGCAAAGGGGCCAGCAGAGAAAACATCAAGGGAGGAGAGAGAGGTTTGAGCAGAATTCACATGTAAACCCTCACACCCAAATCTCTGCATATTTGTCTTGCTTCCATCTGTATGGAAGCGAGAGCTCAGGGAAAGCCTGTTTAAACACTGGCAGGTCAAAGACAAAATTCGAAAGGTAAAAAACATAACGAGCTATTATTAGAATGAATGAACAGCAGCATACTGACTGAACCACGACCAGTTTAACTGTGTGTGAGAAAGAGAGAGAGAGACAGACAGACAGACAGACAGACAGACAGACAGAAATAAAATGTTGATCTGGGCAGCCAGCATCAGCCAGCCAGAAAGCAGCCATAGAAACCTGCATTTGTGTTACCCATCACTCAGAAAGAAAGCAGTTACCAAAACCCATTTTGCTGCCCACCTACTCAGTCAATAGCAGCACAGCACTTCCTATTCTGTTTGAGGCTTCTTAATGGTGCAGCGGCAGCTTTGATTGCCTGGTTGGCCACATCCCTCTGGCAAACCGTCACTTACGGCCTATTCACTGGAGTTTCCTACAGCATTCTGAACAATCAGGAGCTGATCATCAGCTAAGCACCCCTGTGAGTGCATAGCACAGCGAGACTTCCTGTATCTTTTCCAAATGGCAATAATACTGATATCATTAACATAAGCAAACCCAGCCAGGGTGTACTGTCAAATCATAGGACTGGAATGGATCTCGAGAGGTCATCTAGTCTAGTTCCCTGCACTCAGGACAGGACCAAACAGCATCTACATCATCTCTAATAGGCGTTTGCCTAACCTGCTCTTAAACATCTTCAGTGACACTGATTCCACAGCTTCCCTGAGCAATTTATTCCAGTGTTCAAACACCCAGACAGGAAGTTTTTTCTAATGTCCAACCTAAACCTCCCTGGCTGCAATTTAAGCCCCTTGCTTCTTGTCCTATTCTCAGAGGCCAAGGAGAACATTTTTTTCTCCCTCCTCCTTACAACAGCCTCTCGGGTACTTAAAAGCTGTGACCATGCCTCCTCTCAACCTTCTCTTCTCCAAACTAAACAAACCCATATCTTTTAATCTTCTCTCCGTGGTCATGTCTTCTTGACTTTTAATCATCTTAGTTGCCCTTTTCTGGACCCTCTCCAGTTGCTCCCCATCTTTCCTATAATGTGGGGCCCAGAACTGGACAGAGTGCTCCAGCTGAGTCCTCCTCTGACACGTCCCCCAAACTCTCCCTCGTGTTCCCAGGTATGCATTGCACTTACTTATGTTCCATGCTGTTAACATTAGTTATCACAGCCTGCTTGGGGCTGACAGTAGGGTACACTCTTTTTGTTTGGTGGGGCGGAAGAAATAGTAGAAAAATCATCGTGCCAAGTACTTCTATCTGCAATTCCAGCAATAGAGAACAACCTGCTCCATCTCACTGTATTTATATAACTGCAGCGCTGAAAAGAACCCAACTTCTTTTTCCTGCTATAACCCATTTGCTATTCTCTTTGTGGGCGTCCTAAGGGCAGCTTCCTCCTTTTCTTCATCTTATTTAAAATTCAGAACCGCAAGCGGGGAGCATGCCTCTGCCAGAACCATCACTCCAAAGCATGGAGTGTTCTGCTTTCAAGACCTAGGCCAAGGCCTGCTTGGAAATTTTGAAAACGATGGGTGAATCCAGGCAGAACTGTGACTTCAATTAAGTGATCAGACCCGACAGATTTTGTATTGTAGGGGGGTTATAGGCAACCTCGAGTAAACTTAGAAGGCATCAGGCCAACGGCCTAGTAGTTTTAACTGCTGAAGAGGTGCAATAATGGTCTTGATACGTAGCGCCTAGAGGGACCAGGAGTTTAAGCATTAGAGAAATAACACAGATATTTCCTGACCATTATAGACATGGTAAGGTCTCAGTAAGGTTGGATCCAGAGTTCTAACTGAACCTATGGTATTTATAACCTATTCTATTCATTTTGTAGTGAGGCAGAATGATGGACAAAGCGAAGACAACTCAGCTCCTCACTCCACAAGCGGACGGGAAGTAGCTCATTTGGGCCTTCCACTCATTTGGGCCAGAACTAGCCAAAGAGGCAGATGTCTCTAGCCCTCTGTAGGACTCTGGACCAGACCCTGAGCTGTGTGGCCCCCTGCCCCTGGAGGAGGAGATCGAGAGTGGAGAGTTGCTGCTGGGATTGCTGTCTGCCGTTTACCAGGAGGAGACTGAGGCACCACAAGCTATGGAGCTGCACCAATGGACTGGGATAAGAAGTAGCCAAGGGGAGCCAGATATTCATCAGGTTGTGCTGTTGCAGCATGAGTTGGATTTTTTTGGCCAGATTCCCACTTGCTCAGTGGTAGAGTCCCCACCACTGTTAAAACCATGGGCTGGAACCCAGTGTAATAGGGTGGACTTGGGCTCCCCTACATTCCTGCTGCCTTGGGGCCGTGGCCTATTTCCCCTAGGTCGGACGGCCTGTGCCTTGTTTGTGGCTTGCCCCAGCCAGCAGGCTGCAAGCCCCGACACCATAGGTGGCCAGCCTGTGGCTCTTGAGCTGCATGTGGCTCTTTGCTCAAAGAAATGTAGCTCCTGCTCGGAGGCACATGATTGGACTGCTCACCACTGCTCTGTGCACTTGCCCCAGCCCCTGGAGGGAGAAATGCGTGGCTGCAGCATCGGCTCCAGTGAGTCCCAGGCATTAGGTTAGAGGAGGGAGGGAGGCTGGGGGGTGCCTGGCTCTGAGGGAGGGGAGTGGGATTAACAGGAAATAGGGTCTATTTTGAAATAAGCTATAGCGCTTTTAGGGGCTCTAATCCAAAACAAATCTGTCGGGGATGGTGCTTGGTCCTTCTGAGAGGTCAGGGGACTGGACCTGATTAACTCTCACGATCCCTCCCAGTTCTATGAAATATGTGTAGCTCCATAAATATATATATGTCAGAGGTTCCTGAAGGTAGTTTGGGCTACCAGAATCATGGTGGGAAACATCCACCCCACATTCCCCACCTACTGGCTTTCTAGCATGTGCTTATGTACCAGGGGCAACATGAACTCATCTCTTCATTACTATGTTGTTATAATATAATGGAGGGCGAAGAGCCTGGAGATGGAGAACTAGAAGGTCAGATGCTGTTTCTCAAAAGCCTTGCAAATGCCTATACCAGGATCTTGCATCTTGGTTTGCCCTGACAGCCTCCTGAGCTGTGGCATCTGGTTTCTGGAACAGCAGACAAACTTGCACACTTTGCATAAATACAATACAGGCAGAGCTGTCATTTACAAGCCAGATAATCTCATTAGTTTCATCACAACAGTAGACGAGCTTGCCAGGCTGGCACAGACAAGAATCTGGGTGGGAGCAGAGCATTCAGGCCCAGGAACAAAGAGAGAAGAAAATCTCTACTCAAGTGCCTCCATCTGGAGCATTTAGGGTAAAGATGGAAATCATGCAGTGCATTTGAGGGTGCTGGGAAGGGAAGTACAATGGGGCAGCCTCAGCCTCTGCAAAATGGGTAACATCTCACAGTGTCATAGAATCACAGAATCCTTGGGCTGGAAGAGACCTCAGGAGGTCATCAAGTCCAGCCCCCTGCCCAAAGCAGGCGCAACACCAATCAAATCATCCCAGCCAGGATTTTGTTAAGCCAGGACTTAAAAATGTCTAGAGGGAGGAGATTCCACCACCCCTCTAGGTAATGCATTTCAGTGCTTCACCACCCAAATGGTGAAATAGTTTTTCCTAATATCCAGCCTAGCTCTCCCTCCCTGTAACTTGAGACCATAGCTCTTTGTCCTGCCATCCATCCCTACTGAGAACAGCCTCTCTCCATCCTCTTTAGAGTCCCACCGTCTGCTATCAAATCACCCCTCACTCTTCTCTTCTGCAAACTATGTAAGCCCAAATCCCTCAGCCTCTCCCTGTTGGCATGTGCTCCAGCCCCCTATTCCTTTTCATCGCCCTCTGCTGGACCCTCTCCAATGCATCCACATCCTTTCTATACTGAGGGGCTCAGAACTGGATGAAGTTCTCCAAATATGGCCTCGTCATTACTGAATAATCTCAGAGACATGTAAACTCACACGCTGGCTACCCATAAGCCATGCAGCAGGGTTGCTTGGTAAAGCCTATTGATTAAACCTGCTATTAAACATCAGGTGGCCAAATAATGAGCTAACAGGCTAATGATGGTCAGAGCACCAAGATGACCTATTGTCTCAAGCCCCTTTGTAGGTGTTATAAATGCACACCAGAGACACAGAGGTGTGCAGAATGCTAGTCAACAAATGAAATATCATTTAAGCCAATATGTGTCGATCCTTCAGATCACATCTCTGAGCACCTTAGCAGGAGGACAAGTGCTACACTTGTTCAGGAATCAGCCCAAGGTTCCTATCGAAAGAGATATGATAGGGAGGAAGGGGATAGGGAGGAATTAAAGGCAGCATTGCTGTAAAGCCTGCTGCTGGAAATGGCTGCAAAAAGAAACACAAGCACACTGAGTGCAACCTGTCAGAGGATGTACATCAGAGTCAATTGCGATGGTAAGCTGAGCGCTTGGATAGCTGCCCAGGAGAGATTCAGGTGACGCCCAGAGGACTGGGAGATCAATCACAGTCACTCACAGCATGTGGCATGGGTTTCTATTGGTGGTGCACCTCTGTACATGCCGTGGGGCACATAATAGAATTTATTCCACCCATGGATGGAAAAAAATTAGAGGGACCACAGGAAAGAGAAGAGAGTTTTGACCCTGGCATTGGTGGTGGTCTCATCAGGGCACATTGTTGGGGAAATGTATACTGATGCTTCCTGAGCTGTCTTTCAGTGGGACTCCATTAGGGGCCTCAATCTGGCACCTGTTAGAAGTACCGCATTCAAAAGAGAGGGAAAGAGCCACCATGAAACCAACTAGTGGTGTTTTAGAAACGTGTGTGGAAGGAGACTCTTGTGCCTGCAAGCAACACCCTGAAGTGAAACTCACTTAGGCTACATATACACTTACCAAAAATGTCGACAGCTGCTATGCAACTTTAGGTATGCTAACCGAGTACCTAAAATCAATTTTGCAGCCATCAACTTTGGTCCCTGTCTTCACTGAAGCTTGCGAGGAGTTCTGGGTTCGATATTGATCCTGGAACACACTGTTTCATACATGCACAAGACAGCACCCCAGAAGATTGAACCTGAGCCTTTGATCCCCCGTGGCTAGTGTAGACGTAGTCTTAGACTGAGACTCGTGAGCTGTAAGTGGCTCCTTACTGTGTCTCTTCGCACCACATGATATTAAAACACTATGTAATTTAATTTTTGACCAATCAGATGCTCTTACTGTGCTATTAACAAACTGTAGAATTCTTGATCCATCATTTTGCTGTGAGAATTTTATATATATAATTCTAATATATTACAGATATCAAACGATTTTCAAATTGCACTTAATCATAAGATTAAAAAATACTTGCCAGTGACCACAGTTTTAATTGCACAGTAAAACAATCAGGCTGTGGGGGCCCTAGCCCCCCACCTTTCGAAAAGGTATGCTACTGAGCCACTTTGGCATATGCTAATGAGGAATTCCCATGAATATGTAGTGCCTCATTAGCATAACGGGTTTGTTTCAAAAGTGCTGCTTTCGAAACACATGCTGCTGGTGTAGAAAAGGGCCTTTTGAAAGGACTCCCTGGATTTCAAAAGCCCCTTTTTCCCAAAACTAAATGGGAAGAAGGAGCTTGCGAAGTCTGGAGGTCCTTTCGAAAGGCCCCTGTCTACACGAGTAGAGTGCGTTTCAAAAGCAGCACTTTCAAACCACATGTGGCTGCCATTATGCTAATGAGCTGCTGCATATTCATGGCAGCACCTCATTAGCATCTGCTGAAGTGGCTCATTAGCATACCCCTTTCAAAAGGCAGGTGCTAGTGAAGCCACAGCCTAATAGAATACCAGTTTCAGTTCACCACAGACGCATGTCCTCTGGAATGGTGGTTGACATATGTAGAAACATACAAATTTTTAGCATTTCTGGCACATAAATACCTTGTTAAACCATGTACAACAGTGCTATGCAAACAAATACCTGTTTTCACTTTCAAGTGACATTGTGAATAAGAAGTAGGCAGCATTTAATCTCCTGTGAATGTAAACAAACTTGTTTTAGCAATTGGCAGAACAAGTAGTAGAACTTAGTGGACATGTAGGCCCCAACATTTTACATATATTTACATAAATTAACTCAAAAACAAGACAATCTTCACTTGTAAGTTGCCCTTTCACAATAAAAAGATTGTCATATAGTTTCTGTGTAAAGTGAATTAAAAATATTATTCCTTTTATAGTTTTTACAATGCACTTCTGTGATCACAAATAATATAAAGTAAGAACTATAGATTTTGTATTCTATGTCATAACTGAAATCTGTACATTTGAAAAAGTAGAAACCAAAAGTATTTACAATAAATTTAAATTGGTATTGTACAATTGCTTAACAGTGCGATTAATCACAACCTTTTAAATCAATTTTGTTCGATATTAACTGCTTGCGTTAACTGTGATTATTTGAGAGCCCTAATGTGGTTGATAAAAATGAAACAATTAATTCCCATGGTGACTCTTTTGAGTAATGTTGATCACTAACCTGGCTGTTGAACTTCTGAGATCTGAGTATCACTGTACAAGATTGACCATTTACTAATGGACCCATGTTAATTAAAGAGAGATTTCAAAAGTGTATATATTTTCCTGTCCAGATAATTAATTGATTTATAATAAGATGTATGCAGTTAAGCGGGTTTTATAATTACATTTTACACAGGATGGAAAATGGAACAATTTAATAGATTAAGGACATAATGTTGCCGAGTACTAAGCATCTCTAGGGAGGAGTTAAGCTGCCTGTGTGCCCAATGGGAGCAATGTCTCTCTTCTGCTGCTCACAGATCTTAGGTTCCCAGTTGCTCAGCATCTTTCAGAATTTGGGCTGTTGAACTGAGGAGCAGGTCCTGAGTTACTCCAGAAAGCACATCATCAAGGTAACATTTGTTTTTCGCGACAAAACCAGGGATTTCACAGAAGCATCCCTTGTTTGCCATGAAAATGAACCTTCTTCCCATTGGTTTTTTAGCAAAGATATCTGTCCTTTAGTTCTATAATGCTAATGAGATTTTCATCTTTTGATTCAGGTCCCTGGAAGTGAACATCTGAACCTGTTCAAAAAAGACCTTGAGAGGCAGGAAATGAACCTGGGAATTGGTTTCTTTTTTGGATATGCATCAAAATCACAAACCCCTTACGTAGGAACCCAGTTCATCAAGAATCCTATCTACACAAGAATTTCTGCTGAAATAACTACCTGCTGCACTAGCTGTGAACTGGCATCTGGCATCTAAAGAGTGCAAGGAAAGTTACACAGGTGGAGAAGAATCACTTGTTCAAAGGTAACAGGGGATCAGTGACAAAGCCAGAAGTAGAACCTAACTTGCCTGGCACCCAGACTTCTGCTTCTGTATCATGCAGTTGAGGGAGGAGACATCACATATATAGTTTTATACTATTGTTCTTTCTCTTCCTTCTCTTTTATTAGCAGAGATGGTTGGGTTCCCTCGAATTTTTTTTGCATCTATGGGCAGAATATATTTTGTTATGTGCAAATAGAAACACATGCTTCCAGGTGTGGATGCTCTGAAATCATCAGGGTGGCATTTGAATCTCTGCTGGATGGTCACCCATCTCAGCTTACCGGGAACACGGGCCACACCCCAGGAGACAACATCCAGAGATCACTAGATCTGAGACTGGAATTCATTTTGTAAGTGCCATGTGGTCCCTGTACGTCTTGCTCAGCCTGCTGATTAATCATAGGATCAGAGAATACTAGAACTGGAAGGGACCTTGAGAAGTTGTCACATCCAAGCCCCTGTCCTTATGGCAGGACCAAGCACCATCTAGAGATGCCTATCCAACCTGCTTTTAAATATCTCCAGTGATGGGGATTCCACAACCTCCCTATGCAATTTATTCCAGTGCTTAACCACCTTGACAATTAGAAAACTTTTCCTAATATCCAGACTAACTCTCTCTTGCTGCAATTCAAGCCTGATTTTTGTGTGTGATGTGTTTGATTGTCTATTATTACTATCACAGCACCTCAACCACAGCCACAGACCAGTAGCCTACTGTGCCGGGCGTTGTGCAAGCACAGAGGAATGGGACTGAGACCCTCTGCTTTTGTCACCTGACATACAATTGGATACAACCTCCTTCAGCTCTGCTTAACCTGGCATTCAGTTAAACCACCAACCCAGGAGGCAAGTATCAGAGAGGGAGCCGTGTTAGTCTACAGCTTCGAGAACAACAAGAAGTCTTGTGGCACCTTATAGACGAACATATTTTGGCTCTGAAGCTTATAATATAAGCCATCATGTGCCAGCAATGACCCACTGCAATTTACATTGGCCGAACTGGACAGTCTCTCCGTAAAAAAATAAAGGGACATAAATCAGACATCAGGAACGGTAACATACAGAAGCCTGTGGGGGACACTTCAGTCTCCCTGGACACTCAGTGGCAGGTTTAAGGGTGACAGTCCTGAAACAAAAAAATTTCAAAAATCAAATGGAGAGAGAAATCTCTGAACGGCAATTTATTGGCAAAATTGACCCCATTAACCATGGATTAAAAAGAGACTGGGAATGGCTCACAGCTTACAAAAGCAGCTTCTGTGCTCTGGGTGTTAATGTCTCCCCATTAGACTCTGACAAAGGCTCACATCCTCCTCTCTGATCTGACTTGTTTTTTCCTCTTTTGATAAGTACTGTTGATACTGGGCCATTTCCACCTTGCTGAATAGACCTTGTCAGCTCTGGCTCTCTCTCTTACTGGGACCCCACTCTTTAAATACCCCTCCAACAACCCCACCCCACTCCTGCATCTGATGAAGTGGGTCTTTGCCCACAAACGCTTACGCTCCAAAATATCTGTTAGTCTATAAGGTGCCACAAGACTTCTTGTTGTTCTCCAACCTAGGAGGGTTTGAAGACAGTTAATTCCCTGAGCAATCCAAGTCCTATTAAAAGTCAGTTAACTCGCACACACGCACACACAGAGAAATATCCTCCATCTGGAGCTCTTCCTTGATCTTTTCTTTGCAAAATAAAACAATTTACAAAGCAAGTCTTTTCTGTTGTTTTTATCCTGGGGACTAAAGGACAGCAACCCACCTCTCGCAATGTACGTGATATTGCTTTGCAAAAATAACAGTGCACATGAAAGATGCTTTCCTCTTATGAGCACAGTTATCTTTAGCTAAGCTTATCCCTGGAATAAGCATTGCTTAATAGCTGCAAATACCTTAATCTGATTCATTCAAGTTGTCTTCCCCCTCCTTCCATGGAAACCAGCACTAACAAGATCTGATCTTGGAATGTTCCCAGGTAGCAACACATCAGAGTTGTTGGTGAGTCTGGGGCCGGAGGCGAGACAACAAAAATGACTATTTGGGTTTTTTTTTTTTTATTTTGTTTGCAAGTAGTGGTAGTGCCTGTCTGATAAACTGGTTCTAGCTTTGCCAAAAATCTGTCAGGGATGATTTAGATGGCACTTGATCCAGCCATGAGGAAATGGGACTGGGTCTGAAATTCCAGCACACCTGTAAAAAGCATGAAGTTGTCTGTTGCACAGGTGAAGATCACTGCAGCACAGAACTTCGTGGCCAGAAATAAAAGCAGACAGCATGTGCAGATTTAGGAGAAGTTCCCTTCCTGCTGATGTACAGGACAACTGCCAAGTCTTAGCTGGAGATCCAGGCTAAGCCCCCTGGAGTGGGTATTGACGATTTCCAGATCTGAATAAGTGGCTCTGCCCCACGAAAGCTCATCACCTAAAAAGTGATTTTGTTAGTCTTTAAAGGGCTGTGACGGCTTTTCTGTGTGTGTGAACATACAGACTAACATGGCTACTTTTCTGTAACTATTCACCTAGAGGGATTTTTCAACTGGTCTTGAAATCTGCTGTAGGACCAGAGGCTTTGGTAGCATAGACGAGGGCTTAGTGTTTGTCTTCTGAGACTGCATGGCCACTTTATGATGTTACACTGGGTATCATATGTAATGCCAACAGACCCCAGTTGCTGGCCCCAGGGATAGAACCTGCAACAAAGGGTTGAAAGCCCTGCACTCTACTGCATCAACTAAAGGCCAGCTGGCTCCTAACTGAGGCTGTAGAGCAGAGACATCACTCATCCCAGCTGAGGTCTCTGCCTCAGGGTATTACATGCTTCCCTGGGCTGAGGAAGCGCATCCCAACCCTCTGAGACCTTCCAGCAGTTCTTCCCAGCCAATGCATCAGTTGTAATGCTGGCAGACCTGAGTTGCTGGCCCCTGGGATAGCACCTGTGAGCATAGGGTCTAAAGCCCTGCACTCTAGCACATGAGCTAAAGGCCAGCTGGCTCCCAGCAAAGGTTGTAGAGCAGAGACTTCACTCACCCCAGCTGAGGTCTCAGTGCCTCTGAGTACTACACGTAGATGTGGGCAGCCCTGCTACAGCCTAGCTCTGTACCCTTCCATATGGAGAGCAGCCTGTCACATGTGAATGTAGCCTCTCAGTCCCTCACGCTTCCAAGTCAGCTAGATCTGGGAAACTCTAGTCCAGGGATGAGCAGTAATGTTTGCAGAGAGGCCACACTGTGAATTTTGGTACTGGTTGTGGGATGGCTCGGGGCCCCTCAGAAGGGGCAGTGCCGGGGGTTAGACAGACACAAAGAGAGTATGAAATAGAATATTTGTGTGTGAGACGTGACACTGAGTGTGTGCTACAGTGTGTATATTGCAGTGACTGTATGTGTGTGGCACAGGCTGGGGGTGGGTGACAGTGATAGGAGTGTGTGCTGCAGTGTGTATGTGACAGTGACACACAGTGTGTGCGCTGCCTCGCTGCCTGCTGCTGGGTAAGTTTCGGAGAGAAGCTGCCCTCCGTTTCTTTATGGGAAATCTGTCCTGCTCTGTTGTCCCCCTCTCACCTGCTCTGCACTCTTGAGTGAGTCAATTACCATCCCTGCTTCAGAGTGGACCAGCTCCACTGTGTCTCCCTGCCCCAAGTCCCTGCTCTGCCAAAATGGGGTACAGGGCAAGGGAACCCGCTGACTTCAGCACTGCCCTGCACAGCTAACAGGAGAATCCTAGGAGCAGCTCGGCTGCAGATGGAACAAGGTGGGGGAGGGGCAGCAGAACACATGCTGCTGGCTGTAAGCATGCATGCTCTGCTCATCAGCTGGGAAGACTGGCCAGAAATACTTGGTGTACTGAATCTGGCCCACAGCCCTGATTTTGCTCACCCTGATCTAGTCCTGATTTCTTGCTCTGTGTTGGTAAAGGAGTGCCCAGGCTCAGCCTGTGGGACTCTACCATCCAGCCACCCTAGGCCCTGAAACCAATGTCTCTCAGTGCCTGAGCATCCCTGGTCAGGTACATATGCTACCCCTGAGGTTCCCTGAAGCTGTGAGTTCTCTGGTCTTCTATTTTAACAGCGTGGGGACCACATGTCAGGAAAGCAAGGAGCGCAGGCTGAGCAAAGGAACCTCTTAACCATAGTCATATCACTTGGAAAAGCATTTGAGAGTTTCGGCTCTCTAAAATAACAAAAGTCCTGAGACATCTCCCTCCCTGTCTCTGATCCCATCCTCCTGTGAATCTGGGGGCTGTCTGTGATTCAAGCCAGAGCCCCACTCTCCAGTCAGAAAACCCATTGTACCCAGGGTGTGGTCATAGCCGAGAATCATTCAAAGTCGATAGCCAAGACCGTCGTCTTAATGGCTTCTCCATGAGAGGTCTTCAGTGAGGCATCACTCCTTTCCTGGGTGGCTCTCTGTAATGCAATTAAACAGGCTGCCTTCCGTCTGCCTTCAGCCCATAATACAAAATGGACTCCACAATACCAAACTGGGAGCTCCCAGTTTGACCTACACATATCCCAAATGACCCCAACATAATACATCCTTCACAGAGCGCGCACACTGAGGAAAGCACCGACCAAGCCAGGTACATCTGTCCCACCCCAGGAATAAAATAAGGGCATTAATCACATTACCAATCCCCTGAGCTATGCTGTGCACGTCTCCTTCCCCTCCCTGCCTTTTAAAACCTGAAGGAGCCGTAAATCTTTCTAACCATTCAAGGTTCCTTTTTGCTAAAACCTCTTAACATCATGCCTGGCTTCTGAATGCGACTGACATTAGCAGGAGCAGGCCTATAACTTATGCTGTTGTTCATTTCCTGAAGCACTGGAATTCTGCTTCCTCCAACGTTATTTTATTAAGATGTGATTTGTCATCATATTGCCAAAAACAAGATAAAACTCAGGGTAGTTAAATTCCTTATTTAACTCGACAAGCATCTGCTTTCTGCCGTCAACGCTGCTAAACAGCACCTTGTAGCTGTTACTCAGTAGCTGGTCAGAATAACATTTATTAGGTTCAAAAGGGGATATTAAAATACCATAAACAAATAAATAGATAACAATCTTGCAGGTGTCCCCTGCTTGATCTAGCGCTATTACTGATGAGTGGCCCTCTGAGACTGTCAGACATCCAGCCTCATTGGATAGCTCTACATTGTAGCTGGGAATGACCCTTCCTGCCCAGGTGCACGACCAGAGTTGCTTGACCAGGGCTTGCGGTAACATGCTAAGAATTGCTCTTTGGTTGCTGAAGCTTGGACCATCCCCTTGAGCTAGGAACCTTGATGCCAGGTTGGCTTGAGCTCAGGTGGTTAGCCAGAGGCCTCTGGAACTGATGCAATCTCCACATGCTATTTTTACCATACTACTGTGCACCTATCTGGCTTGCCCATGGCTGCAGAGTAGACATAACCCCTGACAGGCTCTGTGAAGAAGAATGGGAAGAGCATATGGATGGCTAATTGGATAAGTAGCTGGGCAGTAAGAGCTTTGAGGGCTTAGAAAACAGAGAGGAAGCTTCTGGAGACAGCAGGCCTCTGGGGAACCAAATATGAAGCTACTCCTAGGGTGTCTCTCTGGAAAGCAGGGGCTCCTAGGGAGTAGAGAGCATTCTGTGAAAGGAGGCTTGGGAGATACCGAGTTGGCAGGGGAGAGACCATAGAGCTCCAGGCAGTGGTCAGATCTGAGAGCTTACAGCAGATGGAGGAAACGTATTTACAAGCTCTGTTTGACTGACGTACTTGACTTACACCCTTGCACTCCAGCTGGAGCATAGGTCATCTACACATGTCCTCCAGTTCACTCTGTCTCAGGACAAAACTTTTGGCTGACCCCGGGGGTACCCCAGTTGTTGTCCTTCCATCCACCCTGGGGTCCATTCCTTGTCATGGGGAGGTGGCTTGTGTGTCTCAATGACCCAGAGAGAGCTATGCTAGTGGGAGCTACAGCTCCTGGAAGGGTCACCCAAACTGGATGGGTCAAAGGGCAGAGACCCGACAAATCTGGATCACCTCTCCCTGAGGTAAAAGGGGTTGGCTTAGGGTTAACAACCTACTCCATAAAAAACAACAGTTACAGAAACATCCACAAAGCAGCCTACGACTACAAACCACGTTTGATGGTTGAATAATAAACTAGACCCCTGAAGGGGCATTGTTCACTGTCTGCAAGTGCTTGTGGCAGGGTATCCCTGGGTCTGGCCAAGGTCCCACCTCTCTCCCTTTGGCTAGAGAAGTTCAGCTGCACCCATCTCTGCCAATCTGGCCTGGCTGGTCAGCCCTGTACCCCTTTTCCACAGCCAGGCTTCAGTCAGGCCGGGAGAGGGGAGCCCAGGCACTGTCCCATTGAGCTACTCCTTCTCCCCCTTGCGGTCTCTTGTAAATGTTGCTTTCTTGCCTTCTCTTACCTCAACCACCTCTGCTTCTCTACCTTATCCACCTCCTCTTTCCCTCTCCCCTGCCTGGGACTGTTTTTTAAACCCTGCCAGCACTCTGGCAGTGAGATCAGCTAGGCCTCATTAATTACCTGCAAACACTCCCTATTGCAGTCACCTGGGAGCTTAACTGGCTTCTGCTCTTCTTTCCCTAGCCCAGGCTGCATCCAGAGCTGCCTTTCACCCTTCCACCTGAGGTCGGCTGGCCTGGTCCTGTTATGCTCTGAATACGTAAGAGGTTCTCAAAACCAGTGTGTGCAAGAAACTGGCAACAAAAGTAAAGTGCAAAATTCCCCCCACCCGCAAAACAACAGAGTAAAAAGAGTCTAGCAACAGTGTGATGGGTTGAACTGTACTTTGAAACCACCAGTCCCAAATGGAATGAACTGCAAGTTGTTCTGAGCCTTTGCGTCTCATAGGTCTGTACTCATGTAGCTGTGGTTCTCCGAGATTTCCCCCAGCATGCAGCGGTAAAGGTACAGGTGCACATTATGATGCCAGCTGGCATGTTGGTGGGGAGAGGGTGGGCAACACTGAGCATGGAGTTCTCCAAAGACTGGATAGGCTGGGGAGTTGCTGGACATACAGGTCACAATGCTCTGCAACATTTGTGTTAGTTGCCTGAGCGGAGCCATGGTGTCTTAATGCGTTTCTTCATGTGATTCTAAATAGTAGTGTAGTGCTGGAGAGCAGCTGGTGGTCATGGTACGTGTAGGTATCAGTGACATAGGGAGGGGTAGGACAGACATCCTGGAGGCCAAATTTAGGCTGCTAGGAAAGAGACTGAAATCCAGGACCTCTACAGTGGCAGTCTCAGAAATGCTTCCAATTTCATGTGCAAGGCCAGGTAGGCAGGCAGAACTTCAAAGCCTCAATGTGTGGGTGAGATGACGGTGTAGGGAGGAGGGGTTTAGTTTTATTAGGAAATGGGGACCCTTTGGGGATAAGGAGAGCTTACACAGGAAGGATGGGCTCCACCCAAACCAAGGGGGATCCAGACTGCTGGCACTAAACATTAAAAAGGTCGTAGAGCAGTTTTTAAACGAGGAGATGGGGGAAAGCCGATAGGTGCGAAGGAGCACATGGATCAGATGAGATTTCTCTTAGAGGAGAGTCCATTGATAGAGATTCTCTAGGTTTTAGTCAGAAAGAGAGGAGGGAAGATGATCTAATAGACACCAGATCAGACAGAAAACACTCATGTATAAAAGAATCTAATACATCAGGGAAGGGCAGACAAACAGTGGCAATTTTTAAAAGTGTTTCTACACAAATGCTAGAAGTCTAACTAATAAGATGGGTGAACTAGAGTACTTCGTATTAAAGCAGGAGATTGACATAATAGGCATCACAGAAACCTGATGGAATGAGGATGATCAGTGGGACACAACCATACAGGATATAAAATATATTGGAAGGACAGAATAGGTTGTGCGGGTGGTGGAGTGGCACTGTATGTGAACGAGTATGTAGAATCTAATGAAGTAAAAATTTTAAATGAATCAAAATGTTCCGTAGAATCAATATGCATAGGAATTCCATTCTCCAATAGGAATGTAGCAGTAGGGATATACTATCAACCACGTGACCTGGACAGAGATAGTGATGTTGTGAAATGTTGAGGGAAATTAGAGAGGCTATCAAAATAAAAACTCAGTCCTAACAGGGAATTTCAGATAGCCTCATATTGACTGGGTGCATGTCACCTCAGGACGAGATGCAGAGATAAAATTCTTGATGCCTTAAATGACTGCTTCTTAGAGCAGCTAGTACAGGAACCCACCAGGTAAGCCTGTTGGAGCTGGGACACAGTTTAAATGCCATGTCCAGGCTCCAACGAGCTGGCAGGGAAGGAAGCCTGCTTTAAGTGGTTCCTCATGCACTTCAGATCCCTAACATGGTGTTGAGCAGATTTTGAAAATGTATCTGTGCTCGCTGTTTAAACCGGTATATTCTGTGATAGATATGAAACATGAATGCATTTGATCCTTGTTTAGTTTGTTTCATGCACTGCTATGTTGCAAACCTCTCTAGTAAGACTGTGACCATAGTAAATGTGATGTTTATGAACAATCAATTCAGCTGAAAAAGGTGGGTGTGCTATGGAATTGTTCGTCTCATTGAAGTGTGCTGTATTACTGAAAAGGATGGGAACCAGTGCCCTAGATGATAACCTTTCCAAAACCTTGCAGCCCATTGATTGCCCTTCCTGTCCCACTCTCCCCTGGAAATGTTGTTGCATTCTAAGACACAGGGCTGGGGAGGTATGATCCTGCTCCCGTGTTCCCTCAATGTGTCCCATCCATGGGCAGAATAAATTTAGTTATGTGCACCAATGTGTCTGCCAATGTGCACCACCATAGAAACATACACTGCTGGCTGTGGGTGCTCTGATAATCAACGGGTCAGCGTGTGACTGTACTGGGTGAGCACCCAAGCGTTCAGCTTACAGGGAACACTGTCCCTCTCGCCTGTTTGCACCAGGAGGTGGGTATGGGGGACATGACACACAATTTGCAGGGTGAAAAAGGCACATGCCCTAACATTACCAACTACACACTATTCCTGCTGTAATTAACGACAGCAGATTGGTGACCCTACGGCACGGAGGGAGCTGGTGCCACTGAGAGCCAAACAGACAACCCAGGAGCCCGGCTGCTCCTCCCACACCCAAAGTGCAACTGACTAGCGTTACTGTCGGGGGCCTTAAAAGACTACACTTCCCATGGTGCAATGGGATGGGAATTCCCGGTGTGCAACGCGCGCCCCGTGCGCTTGTTCGCCCTCCCGGGGAAGCGATGCCTGCTGGGAGTTGAAGTTCTGACACATGCGCGCGTCACCTTGCGCGGGGAGCGGAGTGCCGCGGCCGGGAGGGCTGCGTGCGCGGGGTGGGGCCTTCCGCTCCCCTCGGCGCTGGGGGAGCGCAGCTCCGGGATTGCTGCGGTGAGCGAGTCCCAGGCCCGGGAGTGACCCCAGTATCTAAGAGCAGCGCGGGACTGAGTCCCAGGAGCCGGGAGAGGAAAGGGGGTGAGCCCCAGTGTCTGGCAGGGGTGGGAGGGAGACCCCAATGTCGGGGGGGGTGAGCCCCACTAGCCAGGAGAGGAAAGGGGGTGAGCCCCAGTGTCTGGCAGGGGTGGGAGGGAGCCCCCAATGTCGGGGGGGGTGAGCCCCACTAGCCAGGAGAGGAAAGGGGGTGAGCCCCAGTGTCTGGCAGGGGTGGGAGGGAGACCCCAATGTGTGGGAGAGGAAAGGAGGTGAGCCCCAGTGTCTGGCAGGGCTGGGGAGTGAGCCCCAATGTCTGGGAGAGGAAAGGGGGTGAGCCCCAGTGTCTGGCAGGGGTGGGAGGGAGCCCCCAATGTCGGGGGGGTGAGCCCCAATGTCTGGGAGAGGAAAGGGGGTGAGCCCCAGTGTCTGGCAGGGGTGGGAGGGAGACCCCAATGTCGGGGGGGTGAGCCCCACTAGCCAGGAGAGGAAAGGGGGTGAGCCCCAGTGTCTGGCAGGGCTGGGGAGTGAGCCCCCATGTCTGGGAGAGGAAAGGGGGTGAGCCCCAGTGTTTGGCAGGGGTAGGAGGGAGACCCCAATATCTGGTGGGGTGGGGGGAGCCTCACTAGCCAGGAGGGGAAAGGGGGTGAGCCCCAGTGTCTGGCAGGCCTGCGGGGTGGTGATCCCAGTAGCCAGGAGGGGAAACGGGGTGAGCCCCAGTGTCTGGCAGGCCTGGGGGGTGGTGACCTCAGTAGCCAAGAGGGGAAAGGGGGTGAGCCCCACTGTCTGGCCGGCTGAGGGGGGATGAGTCCCAGTTGCTGGGAGGGGTGGGGTGAGTGAGCCCCTGAAGTTTGTGGTGGGAGGGGGTAGGGGTTGATCCTCAGTAGCTGGAAGGTCAGGGGGCTTGAGCCTTGAAGTATGTGTGTGGGGGTTTGAGCCCTGGTGTTGGGGAGTGGATAGGGAGGGTCTTTGATCTGGGGATGTGGGGTGAGTAAACCCCTGAAGTAGCAGTGACCCAGTATCTAGAAGTATGGGACAAAGCTGTTGAAGTGAAGTGTATGTAGGGTGGCGGGGGTGAGCCTCAGTAGCTGGGTGGGTTTGCAGGAGTGAGCCCCTGCAGATGGGAGGGGCCAGGCATGAGCTCCAGTAGCAGGGAGAGGAGGGATGAGTGAGCCCCTGAAGTAGTAGTGATCCCACTATTGAGGAGGGATGGGGTTGTAAGCCCCTGAAATGCGTGTGTGGGAGGGAGCGGGTTGAGTTCCAGTATCTGGGAGAGGGTGGGGTGAATGAGCCCTTAACCTTGACTATTACAGAGGTGGGGGTTAAATCACTATCCATAGCATACGGGAATGCTATTGGTGCTGGCAATGTAAATTTCCCAAGGCAGGAGGCGAGCCCTGGTCTTGCATTATTGATTATGGGGCTCTGTTTCTCTTCGCCACTTGCTGAAAAACGCTGAGCTGGAAGGGTGATGTGTAGTTGTACAATGAGAGCTGAGGTCCCTGATTTCCATGCTAGTTACATGGATGAGAGATTTCTTCAGTCATAGGGCTGGCCCAGTGGTGTTCGGGGCTCTCTGGCGGATTGTGTGTAAGGGCTCAGTTGAATTTCCAAGATGTGTGCACATCTTGTGGGATAGGGATGTCAACAACTAGTAAGCATGATACATACTGGTATGCTTATCGGTTAACCAGCCCTTGCTAGTGAACTCTGGTGGTGGTCAGCAGTGCTGGGCCAGAGCAGCCCTGGATGCAGAGGAGCCAGTGTCTGTGTTCCCTGTAAATTGAGTGCTTGGATGGCCGTCCATGAGAGATTCACATGCCTCTCAGCTGATTAGTAGAGTGCACACAGACAACAGCATGTGTTTCTGTTGGTGGTGCGCATCTGTGCATGTCTTGGTGCACATAACAAAATTTATTCTGCACATGGATGTTAAAAATTAGAGGGGGCAGTGGGCCGGCCCGGCCTTGGCGTGGCTGTGTGGCAAACCCTAAATTAAAACAGTTACATCAGTTAAGTGCTAACATTTAATTGATTAACTTTTAAAATCCTATTGTGGGAAAACTTTTTGGCAGTCGAAGTGATGGGGCATGGAGAAAAAGAGAACAACAAAACCAGTGCTTTAGCAAGGAGGTCCGGGGTGCAGGTACTCCAAAAGCAAGTGTCTTCATTGTCCCCTGTTTTGCATGTGGCTTAAGTCTTGCCACGAGTCTATGCTGTTGCCCTGGTTTTGAGTTGGGTATTTGTACCGCACCAGTCACTCTAGTGTCTAAGTGCCATTTCATCCATAAAAATCCCAACCTTCCAATACCTTCCATGCATGTGGTTAACATCTATTAGATATTTTTGCTCTAGGTGTTTGTGTTTTTGTTTTTAGGTTTGCCCCCAGTCCTGCTTAAGGAACTGCTGGATTCCTCACTAATATGCAATACGCGAGTTTCAGGGCTATAATTTTAATTGTGGAAGATGTCGCCTGGCCTTACGGAGGAACAGAAAACAAAAATTGAGGAGAATAGGCAGAAGGCCTTGGCTAGGAGAGCAGAGAGACTAGCAGCCCAGCAAGGAGGGTCTGGTGGGCTTGCTAGCCAGCTAGCCAGCCAGCAGAATCCAAACTATCAAGGAAACCTGGATCATCAATGTAGGAAACAAGAACAAAATCAAGTTAGGTTCATTAGCCATCACCAGCAGAATCCCAACGGCCATGTTGCTCCTGAGAACTCTAATCAGAAAGGTTATGATCACTTTAACACAGTCCAGCAAACGGTGGCTGGTTCATGCAGCATGCAACAGGAGAATAGTTCAGAGGACTCAAACCAAGATTTGCGGAATCAAATGTATAATACTAAGCAGTGCCTTCCGATACAGAAGAATTCTTTGAGTTATTCCCATCAACCTTATTCAGGTTCTGAAATGTCAACAAATACAGGGAAGACAACCTGTGGACCCTTTCCCAAAAAGGAGGATGGTAGCATTTCACGGCTCTGTGGAACTGTGCAGCCACTCGTTCCGCTGAATGAGGGTAAAGTGCAGACGATGGCCAGTTCTGGTGGTGTGGGCTCTACCTTGGAAATATCTTGTCATAGAAAAGCACATAGTGTTACCACAGGAAGATGCGTGAAATACAGAGAAGACCGATTCCAGGTTGAAGTAGGCTACAACGCAGAACTTATTGCTGTATTTAAGAAAATACCTAGCAGAAGTTATGGTAAGAAAACTTGTAACAACAATTTCTTGAACTTGCTTTTTCCCCCGTTTGTGTGTGTGTGTTTGTTTTTTTTTTTTTAAAATCAGTATATTAGTCTCTTTAAGAATTACATAGAAATCACCATATCCCTCACAGAAATACAACTATTGCAGGGGTGGAATATGGCAGTGATGATTTATATTATTATTTTTAGCGGGGATGTGGAAAATAAGGCAATAGAAACTGCAGAAGAGTTCAGGGAATAAATAACTCAGGCTGAAATTCAGCCAAGAAACTCTATTAATTCTCCTTCCCACTCCAGTCCACTTGTATGAAAAGTGTCCTGAGATATTTTGTGAGTTCAGGCAGTCAGATTTAGAGCTGACTGGAAACTGGTGTTTCCGTCTTGCAAGAAAATTTAGCTTTTTGAAAAATGGCCCTGATTTTGGATTTTTAAATTTTTTTTAACAGTTGAAATTTTTAAATTGCTATTTGGGTAAATCAAAGTACTTCATTTTGCTAAATTTGGAATTAGTCGATTTTGACCTATTTTCGGAAAAAAATATAAAGTATGAAATGAAACAACTTTGAAACATCGACCCTCCCCCTGCCCCAAAAAAAATCCTCTTCATTCTAGAAATGTCAAAATGGATGTTTTCATATTTCCAAATGCTTTTGATTGTTTCAAAACAAAATTTTATTTCACATGGATACCATAATTTTAAAATATTTTTATCAAAATGGTATTTTCTGACAAAATTATAGTGACCAAAAAAAAAAAATTCCCACCAGTTTTAGGGGAATCATTGGCGCTGGGGGGAGTGTGTTATTGCAGAAATGGTTAATTTCAGTTGCTCTTAGACAGTTGGTTGACTCGGTATCTTTAAGGGCAAAAGGCATCACTACAATCATCCAGTCTGACCTGCACATCGTAGGCCTCGAAACTTTACCTTCCCACTCCTAAAATAGGCCTGTAGCCACTGAATGAGTTACGGAAGCCCTCCAATCTCAATTTAAAGACTTCAGGTGACAGAGAGGTCTACCCTTTGCTGTAGTTCAAAGCAGTAAGTGACTCATGCCCTCTGCTGCAGTGGAGGGCAACCCCCCCCCCACGATTTCTGCCAGTCTGACCTGGGTAAAAGTCACTTCCTGACCCCAAATATGGCAGTCAGTTAGATGTTGAGCACGTGAGACCCACCAGCCAGACACATGGGAAAGAATTCTCTGTCGTAATTCAGAGCACTTCCCATCTAGTGCTGAGTCTCTGGCCACTGGAGATATTTACTAATAGCAGTCACTTGGGGACCATATGCCTTTGTAGGAAACATCCTTATAATATCACCTTCCTTTAAAGTTATCAAGCTCAACTTTGAAACAAGTTAGGTTATTTTGCCCCAACTAGTTCCTTTGGAAAACTGTTAGGCTGTGGCTACGCTAGCACCCCCCTTTCAAAAGGGGGATGCTAATGAGCTGCTTCGGCAGATGCTAATGAGGCATTACCATGCATATGCAGTGCCTCATTAGCATAATGGCAGCCGCACATGTTTCGAAAGTGCCACTTTCGAAATGCACACAGCTGGTGTAGATGGGGGCTTTTCAGAAGGAACCCCTGGATTTTGAAAGCCCCTTCTTCTCATTTGGTTTTGGGAAGAAGGGGCTTTCGAAGTCCATGTGGGTAGCATCTGCTGAAGTGGCTTATTATCATCCCCCTTTCGAAAGGGGGATGCTAGTGTAGTCACGGCTTTATAGAACTTCATTTCTCTGGTGGTTAGAAACCTGCATCTAAGGCTATGTCTGCACTTTCATCTGTAAAACTTGTTGATCAGGGCGTGGAGGAAAAAAAATACCCCCAACTGACAACAGCAAAAAGCGCCATTGTGGAAAGCTGACAAAGCTATTGCCCATTTTGGTCAGTGTGCTTATTTTGTCTGCAGGGCAGAGAACTAAAACGGCTGTCAGTAGCAGCACAGCTGTTCCGCTGCAAGGCGTGCGGTGTAGATGTAGCTTAATTTGAAGCAGAAACTTGTTGATGGTCGATGTGTATCGATTTGTTTGTGTGCCTATGTTGGCCCTTTACTCAAGTATTAATCGTCACCAGTCTAACCTTAACCAGTCTGTAGCCATCCTAGTGGCCTCTGGATCAGGGGTCAGCAACCTTTGGGGGGGAAGGGGAAGGGGGGTGCCAAATTTGCTTTTTTGACCTCTGTCCATCCAAGTGCCGGTGACACTTCTTAAGTCACTAATAGTCCTATTTACAATGGCTTCATTGGTAAATGGAGATGCAGGCTTTACTGTTTTATGTGGTCATTGGTAGCATTAGCTGGTTTTTGTTAATCCACAGGCCGCAAGGCTTTGAGCAAGCTCCCAGCTGCATGAGGGAGATGAGGGAGGACAGGCTGAGCTCTCGCCTCGTGTGCCGATGAAAATCTGCTCATGTGCCGGTGGTTGCTGAACCCTGCTCTAGAGTCAAATATTTGTAGTCATCCTTCTTTGCAAAGTCTTTTGTCTTTTCCAGTCAGTGCTGCATTCTGGGGTTTACTTCCACCCTCTTATGTTTGTATGGGTGTATGTTTGCTTTCCTGCTGCTAAGTCTTTCAGTATTTCCGGTTGACCTGCAGTTGTAGTAACACTGCACGTTGCTTTTGACAGGAATGGGTACATGTCAAAGTATATAAACAGACCAGATTCTCTTTCATTACTAAGCCTTTAACATTGTTTGTTTCTAATCAAAAATGAACCCAATTCTGTTCAATTTCAGATCCTACTATGAAGATGTGGAATTTTAGTTTAGAAGACTACAGAAATCTCAGTAAGTGAGCAGATTACAATGTAATCTTATGCTCTAAAATATGTTAGTCTATAAGGTGCCACAGGACTTCTTGTTTTCAGATTATCAAAGCCTGTCTGTCACCTTTGCATGATTATTGTTGGGTGTGTAATTGCTTACAGTAAGGATGGGGCTGCTCTGTTCAAACAGAACACCCATTCTTTGGGCGTGGGGTTGTGCTTTGAATCTCTGAAGTTAGTTAGAATTAAGTGGGTTTCCAGGTGTAATCTAACTGCTTAAGCATGCACTTTCTCCACTTACCAACTGAATGTTGAAAGAGCGAAAGAACCATAGTCTATGACTGTGTTCATGCAGGTAGTTCATATGGGTTCATGCAGAGAAAGTGAAAACATTCCAGAAGTGCATGCTGGTTGATACTCTACTGAATTGTCAATGTAGGTTTCATGAAGCTCTTTATTTTCATGTTTATTGGGAGTGTGGGAAGTGAACTGGGATGATCTTGGCTTTGTGTGAAGTTGTCATTGCAGTTGCGGGAAAATCAGGGGAGGGCTTTCTTTGTGAACTGGAGAAGATTTGAGATGGCTGCAGAGACCATGGCTATGTCTACGCTTGCATGCCTCTTTTGAAAGAGGCGTGCAAATGAGGGAAATTGAAATTGCAAATGAAGTGCAGATTTACATATCTGGCACCTCATTTGCATAGTCTCCTTTCAAAAGGAAAAAAAGCAGTGTAGACATGGCTCTTTCGAAAGTAGACTCCATCTTTGAAAGAATCCTCCTTCCTATTTTGTTTTGGGGTTCTGCTATTGATTTCAGTGGAAGCCGATTTGGGCCAATGCTTTGGAAAAGCCCACCCTTCAGGCCTAATTTTAACCTCTCATACAGATTGCTGTATATTTAAATGCTGATGGGTGGCTCTCTTCTGTATCTTATACCATGTAAAGGAGTCCTAGCCCTGCATAGCTTAAGTTACTTTTAAATAGTATGTCATCTTTCTTAAAAATGTCAAATTATCCTGGAGCATCAACTTGTGGTAGAAGACTCTTGGTAAAAAGTAGCTACTGGCGTCCTGATCATGAGATGGTTACCAAAACCACTCCGAGTGTTTCACGAAGTATGGTTAAGTGGACTCTGTCAGCTGAAATCTAGACAGTTTTTTAAAACGAATGTTTCAAAAATTGTGGCAGGTTCTTTGCCTGTCCCTGCCAATTGCTGCAATTTTTTTACGATTACACTTGTACTTTTTTTTAAAGGGCTTCCTCTTTATTGTTTTTGAAAAATCCAGTCAAATAGATGAAACAAAGTGTACACAAAATTAACAAATAGAGGTTTTTTTTCCCCCTAGTTTCTTTACAGCAGCTGTGAGTTGTATCTATATTAGCTATAAAGAATGAGGTAAAAATGCAACTTTCCATAATGGAAAGCCTCGCTTTTCAGTTTTTCCTTACTACTTCTGAAATTGTCCCTTTCGGATGAAATTTCACACGCTTTGATTCAGATTGGAGCTGGCTTTTTTCTTTTAAGGCAAGTTGGATGAGCTGTTTGGTATTATCAGCAGGGAAGGAGGACTAAAAATCTATTTTTCCAGCTTTCAAAAAACAAACCTAACTTCAGAGCATTTTTTGTAGCTCATCAATAGCTCAGAGTGTCAGAAGGAAGCTGTGCTGTCCTCCTGTAGTGCAGCTCCCAAAGCAATGGCTTCTAAGTTTACAAGATGAGGGAAACCAGCTGTAAGAAACAGAGATGCGGCTTTTGAGCAT
Organism: Carettochelys insculpta; assembly: GCF_033958435.1. Classification (NCBI taxonomy): domain Eukaryota; kingdom Metazoa; phylum Chordata; order Testudines; family Carettochelyidae; genus Carettochelys; species Carettochelys insculpta. Next base: position 71,727,882 of record NC_134144.1, read on the forward strand.
ACTCATAGATCATCCGTTAAGAATTTTGTGGTACCGCAGGAAATGTTGCCTCCTGTGTCAGGTCGAGACATTGCATGAAAGGCAGAGAGATTTTAGATCACACTCCCTAGTAGCTGTCGGGGAATCTGGACAGGGCTGATGCAGTGTGGGGCCTGGATTCTCGCCAGCTCTGCAGCTCTTCCATTCTCATTGTCTGCTCTGAGGCAGGAGAGTGGGTTCACGCTGCTGCCCCACCTCACTTCAGCTATTTGATCCTTGCTCTAAAAGGGAAACCGGGCCACCTCTTCCCTTTTGCTCTCAGGAGCATGGTATGCTCTGCTGATCTTTTCACGCCTCATCCCAAAGCATCCTGTGCCTTTTGCCCGGGTTCAGTTTGGCGCCTGCTTTTTCTGTCCCTTAGGAAATTGAAGTTTTGGTGATTTGTCCGGGTTTTCTTTTAGGCCGTGTCTACGCTAGCCAAAAACTTCGAAATGGCCATGCAAATGGCCATTTCAAAGTTTACTAATGAAATGCTGAAATACATATTCAGCGCCTCATTAGTATGTGGGCGGCTGCAGCACTTCGAAATTGACGCGGCTCATCCAGATGGGGCTCCTTTTTGAAAGGACCCTGGCTACTTTGATGTCCCCTTATTCCTATGAGCAGATAGGAATAAGGGGACTTCAAAGTAGCCGATGTCCTTTTGAAAAGAAGCCCCGTCTGGATGAGCTGTGCGGAGGCGAGCTGCGTCAATTTCGAAATGCCGCGGCCGCCCGCATGCTAATGAGGCGCTGAATATGTATTTCAGCGCTTCATTAGTAAACTTCGAAATGGCCATTTCGAAGTTTTTGGCTAGTGTAGACGTAGCCATATTGTTTCCCATAAAGCCATTGTTTTTCCTCCTAGTGGAAGCTGTGAAGCCACTTTCCTCAGTGACTTTGGAGCCATTGGAAGAGATGTGTGCAGCTGGGCCATCTATGTGTTCTCGGTCTGCCAGCAGTGAGCCCAGCTTGAAATCCTCCTTAAAGACATGCAGCGGCTGGCAGAAACCCTCTGCCACCGTCAAGGGGAAGTGTGTCTTGATCTCGCGCTCCCGGTTTGAGGTTGATGTTGGGTATGCTGCAGAAATCATTGAAGTGTTTAAACAGATGAATTCTAGGAATTACGGTGAGTCTCTTGTTTATGTGCTGCATTAAAGTAACAGTGTTTGGTGGTGCTGGCTACGTTCACTAACGCCTATAATGTGCTTTGGGACTGAAAGATGGTGTATAAGAGCACATCCTCTCTGGACAGGCTGAAATGAGAGGATCCATGTCAGGGTGGTTTTGGGTATTTTGTAAGAATGCTCTGATACTTAAACATTGAGCTTACTGTTTTGCTCTGGCAGCATGAATAACTCCTCATTTTGTTCAGAGGTAAATTACCAAGGCCATATTTCAAAGCTGGATGTGCTGAATTTGACCAGTGATGTCCATCCTCTGCATCACTGCACCTGATATGTGGGGGTTTTTTTTCTTATCAGAAATGGCAGAACAAACCAGTTGGAAACATGAATGATCTCAGATAACGATCGAGAATTAGTGGAGGTCTCCAGCAACCATGCTAATGTTTAGGAGATGTTCTTATAGCATTCTTAGAACTCAGACCTGCAAAGTTAGATATCCCCATCCTTCCTTTATGGACAGGCAAACGGAGGGATGGAGAAGTAAAGTGACTTGCCCAGTGTTACAGTAGGCCAGAGATGAGTGCAGAACAGAACCCAGTCCTCTTGACTCACAGGCTCGTGCCCACTTTGGTGCATCCTGCTGCCTGCTTTCAGTGGGTCAGCTTTTGACTCATCCTTGACTTACTGGAAGATGCAACCATTGGCAGAACTGAAGGCTGAGTTTGGCCCTAGTATTTTATGGGTGCCCGAAGTGCATGAGGCAGTCCTGCAACTTACTGTTACTCTCTGAAACTCAGCTGGGGTCTGACTGCCCGAGCACTTTGCTGACCCTTCTTCCATGATCTCAAAAACCCTTTGGTTAACATGGGACGGGAAGGTTTAAAAAAAAAAAAGTCTGACCTTGATGGAAACTGTTTCAATCTGTTCTGAAATGGAGTCAGTACTGAATGGTGCTGCTGTTGCTTCGTGGTAGGGTCAGGTGATGCTTTTTTAAAATCTTTCTCATATCGTTCGATGATTTTATTATTGTGACTGTTGCAGACATGAAGACCAGAAAATGGAGTTTCTTACTGGAGGACTATCCAAGGCTAAGTGAGAAGCTGTTTTTTGTTTTCTAGAGGGGTCTGGTCTCTTGGGACGGTGACAAATTACATACTATTTCTGGGGATGAGCTGTTCCTCTGAGAGGGGGTAGATGTGGTGAGGGATCCCTTTGCTGGCTGTCCAATGCTAAGTCAAATAGATTTTTGTAGGGGTTACACAGACTCAGAACCCTGATTGTAATATGTGTCTATTAGTAATACTTATGGTAGCCTGTCAGAGGCCCATTCAGGATCAGGCCCTGTTGTCCTAGGTGCTGCACAAAGGCATATGAAACTGTGCTCTCTACAGTGGTAGAATTTCTAGTCTCTCTTTATTTTGTAGGTATTTTAGCATGTCTGACTAATTACAAAAGTTAAGCAATTATGGGGGAGGAGGGTACATCTAAACAGACGAGACAAACCCATGGCTGGCCTGTGCCAGCTGATTCAAGGCTGTGGGGCTGTTTCTTTACTTTGACTTTTGGAGTCAAGCTGGAGCTTGAGCTCTGGGATGCCCCATACAGGGTCCTAGAGCTTGGCTACACAGCAATGAAACAGCCTCATGGCCTGAGTCAGCAAGCACAAGCTGGGTTTGGGTGCCTAGCTGCTGTGTAGACATGTCTGTAGTGTCTTCTACCGGGGCCTGTCCCTCATTTCCCCACCTTCCTCTTTTGTGCTTCCTCAGTTCTGCAGCTGGCACACAGTCACTCCTGACCCAAAGTGAACAAGGGATATGCATGCATGAGTGCCCTGGCCACACCCCTGCAAATAGCCTATTGCAGGGCTCAAGCGCTATGGAGAACAGCATGCTGGTGACTCCCACCTCCCAAGTTTTTCAGATCATGTCTGCTCAATTTCTAAGTGAACTGACAATTTTTCTAACTGCAAGTGTCTGAACCATAGTCTGGGTCCTGACAATCAGGGTGGTTTTGTTCAGCTTTATGTGATACGACTAGAAATGAAGCCTCTAATCAGAACTCAGCCAATAGGTTTGTAGCTGATGTACAAGGCAAACTAGAATCCAGCTCTCTCTCCTGTGGCTGTGTTGACTGATGGGCGCATGAGTCCCTGCTTGTTTCAGTAAAGTGATCAGACTGACTCAGCAGACTCCCACAGAGCAGTCGTGTCCTGTGGGTTTCTGTATTCCTCTGAAAACCTCAAATGCTAAGATGATGGCACTTAAATTCTTTTCGTAAAACATGTTGAGTGCAGACACAGTCTGTAGTGGTAACATTTGCTTCTGGGCACAGGTATGCCAGCTCCTCTCCTTCTGCATATGTGGTGTTGCAAAAAATTCTGACCCTCACAGTGGGGTTCAAACCTGTATTTTTTTAAAAGATGGATGTGCTTTGCAAAGAGCTTTCTCGCAGCAGCACGCTCCCAGCATGTCTGCTTCTTAGTTGCGTGTGTTTTGTTAATGTCTGGAAAGTACTTTGAAGATGAAAAGCAATGCATAAGCACTCAGTGTTTATAATTATTACTTATCATTCCATTATGCTTGCTGGGGGCCCTCGTGCTTCCTGAAATATAAAGCTTTAGAAAGAAATTGCAAGATGCCCTACAATGGTGCTATAAGACCGTTCTGAAAGATTGCCTAGCCATGGTCCAAATCCTGTGGCTTAGTGTTACTCTAGTATTGTGCACCATTACTATGGGGTAACAGCATCTTTAATAATTGTGTTCCCATATACTCTAGTAACGAGTGTGTTGGCAATGCTAATACAGCTTGAACCTCTCTAGTCCAGCACTCCCTGCTCGGGCAACATCTGAGAGTGGTCTGATTTTAGTTAGCTGGATGTCCACTTATCATGGATGTGACCAAGTTTCCTGTGGTCCCATAGTTTTTGTTTGCAGCCACTAGTCCTGCCTCTCAGCGTTCTGTGCTGTTACTTAGCTGTAATTTACCCCAAAATGTTTTCTAAGAGCCCAGTAAGTGGTGACAGTGTTGGTAATGCTGCTAGACAATATTGGCCTCCTGTGGTTTGGCAAATTCTCTCATTCAGAACCAGTCAGGTCCCAAAGGTGCCAGACTAGTGAAGTTCAAGTATTCAAGGAGCTGGAAGCCTGGATGCTGGATTTAGTGTTAAAGGAGAGGATGCTTTATGGTTGTGAGGACACACCAGATTTTTGGGCGAGCAAGCCTTCGTTCTGAAACTACAGTATAAAGACACTTGCAGGACAGGAGACTGGAGTTACACAATGGAGGCTCCTGTTGACTTCAGCAGGAATATTCTTGGTGATGAGCAGCTCCTGCTAGATGCTGAGTTTGCTCAGTGTTTTCAATCTGCTCGCTTCAGCGAGGGTAGGGTGATAAGTGGGGGGAGAGGCAGCTCCTCCAAAGCCTGGGGAGCCGGGAAGAAGGTGGCAGCCCCCGGCCCTTCCCGGGAGCCCGGGGGCAATGGCAGTCACCGGTGCTCTCAGGGAGCTGGGGGAAGCAGTAGCTGCCCACACTCCCCCTGCTTCACCAAGTCTGGGAGGAGCAGGGGGCAAATACAGGATAATTAGTCCCTTTTAAATCAAGGGTGTCCCAAGTACGGGATCTTTCTGTCCCATACAGGATGGATGGTCACCTTACTCAGGGGTCGAGGGCTTGCACCCCCTTGGAAGAAGCATACTTTGAGTGCTAGGTCCAAGGGTAGGAATAAAGGGCCCGGTGAAGGTACCCTAGAAGGAAGTTTGTGAGCGTTGTCCAGCCCTTTAACGTGAACTCGTTGAGAAATTTTGTCCCTTTCCCCAGCCTAAAAAACACCTGTTCTCTGCCTGTGAATAGTGTTCTGCACTGATTTTCTGGGGAGGGAGAAGGGGAGGATCAGGAGCTGTTCCTAGGAGTTAATATCTTTTTGCCCAGTTACTCAGTCACCTTTAGATAAAAGGTCACTTCAGTTTAAAAAAAATAAAAAAGACTCTTGGGTGACTCACGCTGGCTGCAGACACATCCTAATGACTTTTCTAGCCCTTGTGCAGAACAATAGCACCAGAATTGTTTGTAGCAATTATAGTAACGTGGTACGTTTCCGAATGCAATAACAGGCTTTTGCTATACTTCGGGGCAAGCGATTTCCTGCTCATGAAAGAGTATTAAGTATATATGAGAGCTGGGGAAGTTCAGACCATCAACAAGCTCAAGCAGAAGTCCTTTCAAATAAGGACTTTTTTTTTTACTTATGTAGCAGAAAGCCAGTCTGCTCCCTCTGCTCTAGAGAGAACTGGAACTAAAATAAAAATCCACAGTGTGGAGGCATATTTGTTGGCTCTTCATTCACTTGCAGGGTGGCAGTACACAGAGGTCCCAGTCAGGTGGCTAGCTATTGTGCTTGGTGCTGTACAGATATACACAGCACGCAGACTGTTCCTGCCCCAGAGAGGTTAAGATGAGTGATGTATAATGAGTGGAGGAGGGCAGATGCAGTCCAACTAGACCCGGCTTTTAGGCATGGCTGTGTTTGCAAGGAAAGAGTTTTTAGGCTGGGGCTGGAACCCTATTCAAAGAACAGTAGTTCAAATCACTCCTGCTCAGATAATTGAGGAAGAACTCTGCAGTGGCAGTCCCTGGTGCTCTGCTACTTTAGAGTTCTAAAGCAGAAAGAGATCAAAACCTTCGTTCTACAGTGCTTAGGGGGACTCTGTTAGTGAGTAATAAAAATAAGGATTTGAACAAGGTGCTGTAGGCTGCCTGCGGGGGAGGGTAATCTGTGCCCTGGCTCTTAAAATAAATGATTAAAAACTTCCTGTTCACACTGGCGTGGAGACTTGTGCTAGCACAGTTGTCATGGGAAAACCACATCAAGCTGCTCTTGCAGCGCTGTGCTTGGCAACTCTGTCTGCATGTGCAGGTAGCTAACTTTCCAGCATCTGGAAGCAGATTATGGGCAGTATGGTTGGGCATGCCCCTATTGGACCAGGGAAGATTTCCTTAAGCTGTTTCAGAACAAGCTTTATATCATAAAGCTGGTGGGGCCAATATGCCCCTCTGCTACTAGTGTGTACTCCATATACGATTCCTGTTCAGCTAACAGGCTGCTGTCTGTTCTTTCCAGTGGAAGCTGTACGGAGTCTCCCGTCAGTGGAGGTGGAACCGCTGCCCAAGCCAGTCATACAAGCCTTTGCTCCTCAGCTCGACAAGCCAGCTTTGCGTGTCTCAGACATTCCCGAAGCTGACCTTTCAGCGGTGGATTCCAAAATTGTGAAGAGCCTCATGCCCTTTCAGAGGGAAGGCGTGAAGTAGGTCCCATTCCCATGCCGTGAAGAGCTAGGCCTGCACTTATGGTTTGGCATTATCTGTAAGAGTAATGTTTGCTTTTTTTTTTTTTTTTTCCTTCCCTGTGAACTATCAGAGATGGGCTTGGGTCCAAATTTCTCTGAAGTCTGGCAGTGGAGGAAAGGGTTGTGGTTTGATCCAGGCTCCATTCATCTCTGAATAGTAGATAATGATGCCTGTTGCACATGTCTACCCAGAATGTATCCAGAAATTCTCTGCATGACTCGGGAAGGAAATCACATTTTACCATGGCAAAGGATAGTGTGAAATATTTGAGTCACACAGATGTACCGAAGGGACAGATCTTTGATTTGTCTCTGGACTGAATATGTACACATGCATCATTTGCTTTTCTCGTAAATTCAGCTTGAGTACCCAAGTGCATTAGCTGACTTTTCTTAGTTTTTTTTATAAGCTCCACACCAGTTTAGGTGAGCAAAGCTGAGTCCGAGAAAGATTTAAAGCAAATGATTGTGCGTGGAAGGAGCACACTTTTTTTCTCATTTGTGCTCACTATTTATTATCAGTACCAAGCAGAAAAATGACACTGCTAAATCCCCAGCTGCTGCTATGATCAGGGGGCTATTTGTACTTTTTTCTAATCAGATGAGGATAAACTGTGGGGGTAGGTCTACAGAGCAAAGTTATTTCAAAATAACTATCCTAGCGTCTACACAATGCAACCACTATTTTGAAATTATTTCAGAATAGTGGTTGGCTTATTTCGAAATTGGTAAACCTCATTCTGTGAGAAATAGCACCTATTTTGAAATAGCTGTTTCAAAACAGGTGCTGTTAAAACAGGGAATAGAGCTTATTTTGAAAAAAGCCATGGTGGTGCCTATGGCTCTATTTCAAAATAGGCTCTGTGTGTAGATGATGTATTTTGAAAAGACTAAGTGCTGTTTTGAAATGCATTTTGTGTGTAGTAGAATAGCTTATTTTGAAATAAGGCTGCTGTGTAAATGTGCCCCTGGAAGAGTGAGAGTGTTGAGTAGTTGTATGGAAAGCGCAGATTACAACATCTCTAATGGTTTTAGTCAACCCCAGCAAAATCGAAGTAAATTCAGAAGCAAGGTGGAAATGGTGTCTTTAATCAGTCTGTTTTTGTCCTCAGTACTGCAGCACCCTGGCATTTGTACATCCAACGTTTGCGTATTTGTTGCTCAGTCTCATTAAAGCAATGGAAGTGACCCCCTCCAACACGCTGAACAGAGAACTTGCAGTTCAGAACCTTCAGTCATATCTAAGTACAAACCAGTGGCTGAAGAACGAGGCTTCATCTTAATTTTTGGATGCAGTGATGGACTAAAATGAGCATCTTTAATGATTTTTGGGCCCAAGAGTTAGACAGGCCAAAATAGAATTTTAAGAACAACTAGAAATGACACACAAACTACCAGCAAAATAATGTTTAAGTATATCAGAAGCAGGAAGTCTACCAAGAAGTCAGTGGGGCACTGGATCAGTGAGGTGCTGAAGGAGCACTTGAGGGAGAACAGGACATTGCAGAGGAGTTAATGAATTCTTTGGCTCTTAGCCAAGATGGTCAGAGTCACAGGCTCATGCTCTGAGTGTCCCTCAGCCCCTGCGGGCCAGAAGTTGGGATGGGATGACAAGGGATGGATCACTGGGTAAATTGCCCAGTTCTGTTCATCCCTTCTGAAGAATCTGGGGCTGATCGCTGTCGGGTGACAGGAGAGATTTACCGTTGGTTTGGCTCGCCATGTCCGTTCTCATGTTTATTATAGTCTCACTGGTTTCACAGAAGTGCAGTTCTAAACTGAAAAGCATGGCTGTAAAAAGCTGTGTGTATTCAGAGTCCTGCCTGCTGGTTTTAGTGACTAAAATAAGTGTCTTATACCTGTTAGCCCTGCAGACCCACCACAGCTGGAGTGTGAGTGAGATTTCCTCCTCCCTTCTGCATCCTCAGCTATATTGCTTACTAAGTTCCAGTCAGTTAAACCTATTCAAACCCACTGGAGACAATGGAACTGCCTGGTTGTTGTCGGAGACAGAGATAGAAGGCAGTGTGGCTGTACAGAGTTGCTGGAGTTCATTCGGACAGCAGAACCTGTACTGCTGGTGGTGATATTTAAACAGGTGAAACCCCTGCTGAATGGAATGAGTGGGTTGCTCTGTCCAGTTCGCACTGCACAAGTGTTGGGCTCACAAAAGTCAGCATGACAGTTGGGAATAACTGCCCCTCTTTGTCGTCTGAGCTGAAGGAAGTGTGCAGACTGGGTGGACTGGGTTATGTGCTTGTCTTGGAGATGGTCCATGCCGTCCAGGCTGAGGCATTTGGCAGAGCTGCATGGGGAAGCTGGTGCTGCCATTGTCTGCACGGTGCCAGTTAAGGAGGTGGACAGAGGCCTCCTGTCTCCTGGGTGGTCAGGAAATGCACTTTAAAATAAAACCAAAGGGCTGCAAAGGAAGTCTTCTGCTGTTTTCCTCCCCTCTCCTTTGGAAAGGAGATTCTCAGGTTGGGGAGGGATTGTGCCAGCGTTGGCTGGGAAAATGGGGACAGGAGTAACCCTTTTGCCTTGTGTTCTTTCAGTTTTGCCATCTCCAGAGACGGCCGTTTGCTTCTTGCAGATGACATGGGCTTAGGGAAGACTATCCAGGCGATCTGTATCGCTGCATATTATCGAAAGGAGTGGCCACTGCTGGTGGTAACACCTTCCTCAGTGAGATTTACCTGGGCAGAGGTAATGCATGTTTAAATAGAGCTTTCAGGGGCTCACCTATCCTATTTTTTGTGTGGGTACTGTGTGGGATAGCAAAATTACCATCTAATTTGAAAATCAGGAAAAAATCAGGATGGGATAAGTTTCTTTTATCCGCTTTAACTAATCATGAGACACATACCTGCCTAAGCCTGATGGATGATCCCCATTCAGTGTTCCAGGGGAAGAATAGAGAAAAAGATCTTTGGCAAAAAGACCTTAGTGTGAAAAAAATCTCTCTGATCCCATATTTGGCACTTCATTTAACCTTGGGCATAGGAACCAGGATCATTGCAGATAAACATCTTAATATGATTAATACCAAAGGCATCATTAGCATACAGCGGTCATCCACGTCTTTCAAAACCTACCAAGGTAGGTTGTATTCAACATCTCAGTTGGTAACAAATTCCAGATGCTGATTGTTTTTTCCCCTGTATGTTCTGCAGTTGCCATGGAGCTCATCAGGCATGGCCACTGCTTGTTATGTAGGACAATAATGCTAATGGGCCAAATAATCAAAAAAATCCCTCAGAATTTTTTGTTGTCGTTGTTAATTGGGACTTTAATATGCAGCCTTAGTCAGGAGCTAGAGTTGGGTTTGTATGAGTTGGAAATATATATACTGTAAAGAAAGAGGGCTGCAGGCCCTGTCTGCAAAGGAAAATTACTGTGCAATTAAACAGCCTGTGCTGTAAGGTGATTTGGGGACATACCTTCCTTAATGTGAAATGTTCAGTAGTGCTGGGAGAAAGTGAAGTGTAAGAGCGCTCAGGCCCTTAGGCTAGTAAATTTCATGTCTGACTGTGGGGTTCTTTTTTCAGTTCATTGCACTGATGGCTGTAGAGTAAACTGGTTGGATTTTGTTGTGTTGTGGGACCTTTGGATGCCAACGGTTTGTTGTCCTTTTCCACAGCCCTTGGTACAAAAAAGCACTCATCAGAACTACAGAACACACATTTAGATTTTTACCAGGGTTGTGAGTGAGGGAATAAAATTGCTTATATTTGGGATAGAGAGAAGCAGGCGGCAGCAGCAGCAGCAGCAGCAGCAGCAGCAGCAGCAACCTTCAGAGGCTGGTGGAGATCTGCCGCCAGCATTTTAAACATAGGCTGTTGATGTAGGATTTAATCTTAATTTTTGGATGCTCAGCTTGGAATGTCTTTGGTCATGAATTTTAGAAGTGCTGAGCAGTTCCAACTCAAATTCTGTTTGGAACAGGCTCTTATTCCGCATGCCTCACTGCACAGTCTGAGCTCCTACTGGCCATATATTAGCATGGTTTGTGGCTTTAGTTGTCTCATCCTTTCTTCCAGGGGCAATGTGTGCACAGGGGAGTGTTTTATTATTGTAGATTTAAAAAAAAAAATGCCCCCAAAACCCTGTAAGTATGAGTATGCATTAGACAAGGCACAGTCAAATAAATTCACCTTGCACTTCGAGTGGAAGGTGGTGAGTTTTGTGATGGTCTTAGTTCCTGGGGCAGTTTGTTCCATATTCTCCAACCAGCCCATGAGAAAGCACTGTCTCTAGCAGAGACAGCTTTAGCTTTATTGGAGAAAGTTCCATTTTGCCAGAGAAGTACAGTGGTTGACCATGGTCTTCATCATCCTGGAGCTTTTGGCTTTTAGATGTGTTGGACTTAGCCCACTGAGTGTCTAGATCTAAGGACTGAGACCTTGAACTTGTGTTGATTGTATTGTATGGGGAAGCCGGTTTAACACTGGGGGCAGGTCTGATAGGCTTGCCGCAGCTGGTGTTGTGGAGGTTGTTGCTGTCTTCTGTACTAATTGCAGCTTCCAAAGCATCGATCGCTTTGTGCACAAGTATGTTATGTTGTTGGAGTCCGTCTGTGAGGTGGTGAAGATGCAAATAACGGAGACCAGGTTGGGCCAGAGTCTGAAAGCCAGTCAGAAGTGGTAGACAGCATTACTCTGCTAGGAGTCTGCTCGTTGTCTGTGAGCCTTCTAATCCACAGAATGAGTTAACCAATTGTGTGTTTGTGCATCGTCAACCAAAGGAGACTGCCCCATGACCGCAGGCTCTTCAGCATGGTCTCCTCTGCCTTGTCAACATCACCATCGTCTTGATCTGGCTCAGCTTCAGGCAACTGGTCTTTGTCCCTGAGATAACCTCTTCCATGCAGTAAGCCACCTTAATGATAGTGGTGTAGTTATATGAGGTGAAGATAGGTAGCAGTGTGTGTCTAGTCTGCTGGCACTAGAATCCATGCCAATGCTGTGGTTTTATGTAGATGGTTAGTAGGACCGCTGTGAATTGACCTTTGTGGAGCTGCACAAGGGAGGTGTCTGGTGGCAGAGATAGGATTTTCCCATCTATCCTCTGGCTATTCCCTGGCGGAAGGACTCAGATCATATTAGGATGTTACCCAGACCTCTGCCACCTCTCTCATTATTAACAATGTTGAGAGCAGCAGGAAACCTGAAGTAGTGGAAATAGATGGGAACTTTTGTTGCTCAGCATCTGGAGGGAAGGAAAAAAAACAGAATAATCGCCTCTTCTCAAGTATTTAGCTGCTAGTTTTCATGATGAAATATGAGCTCAAGCATTTCAGTTGCCACCATAGAGCATCAGTCAGTGACTCTATTAGTCTTGTTCTTAGAACAGGAAAAAGGCCAGGGGAAATTGTACTGCATCTCTACCATGTGCAAAAATTTGTAAGCTTTCCTGCAATGTAAAATATTTACTGCTTGTAAGTATGTGCCTTTCACAGCTTCATGTTTACTATGGGTGTGGGCAGAATAACAGGGAATCTCTCTGCTAATAGAGGCTTTCCCCTCTGTTACTGCTTCAGCTTTTCGGCATGGCTAACCACACTAGTGGAAGATCAGGTTCACTTCTCACCACAGCCAGAGTTCTTTCTGAATTAAGAAGCAAAGAAAAAGTAGATTTGGGTCTTGGCAGAAAGAGTTTGATGTAGTGCCCAGAGCATGGGAATTCACTTCTGATGCCTGGCCTTCCACTTACTCGCTGCATGGCCTTGGGGAAGTCATTTAACATTAATATACCCATTTTTAGGATGGGTGACACTGAAACACAGACTATTTCTAAAGATGTGATTGTGGGGCTCCATTATAGCTTGGGAAAGGCTTTGGGATCCTCAGAAAAGACACTAGAGAGATTCAGCATCCTCGTAATCACTTCTCCTCGTTTCTCAGGCATTTTGTAGGTGGCTTCCCTCCTTGAGCCCAGAGAACATCAATGTCGTACTTACAGGCAAAGACAACCTGTCAGCTAAATTGATAAACATAATCAGTTTTGACCTCCTCAGCAAGATGGATAAGAAGCTCAAAGACACTTTCCAAGTTGTCATTATTGTAAGTAGCACCTGTAGGTATTTAGATGGGAATAGGAGGCATGGAGAAGCTGGGTTGTTCCTGGGTTGTTAAGAGGCATTTGGAGAGGGCAAAGCCTTGTGGTGACTGGATGCTCTGCATAGTGAGTTATAACCGTTACATTATGGGAGGGCAGGGGAGAGAGAGAGGATTTGCCCAAGGTTGTAATTGCCTCATGCAGGGTGCACATTCTGATCCCAGTTCGGTTTAGAAATGGCAGTGAATACATTCAGCCATGTATTGGCTTGAGGGCATTCTACAGCTGTTGCTAGTACATGTAGATACATACAGGGAAGGTTCCTGAAACTTTTTCAGGTAGGGTTTGCTTCTGTCCTGCTCCATACTCCTTACCCTCCTCTCCAGCTCCTGAAACCCTGTTTCTACCCTGCTGGATGTGAGCTGATCCCTTTGATTTCAAGGGGAAAAGAGATGTTTCTTGTGGCTGGAGAATGGAGACCCAGAAATGCTCTGTTAGAAGATCAGTGGGATTCTGTTTTGCTCAAGAGTGCCGTGGTGAATGTGTTCTAACGAAGGGCCAAACCATCAACTGGGTTTTATACAGTTTTGCCATTGGCAACGTTCTCTACATATCCAGTAAACCAAAAATTCTCTTGAAATAATGTTCAGAGTCTGATCTAAAGAATCAAACTACCATGCGGTCAAAACCAAGGTTGACGCTGCATGCTTCAGTGGGACTGTTTCATTGCTAATTGTGAAACAATTACACAATGTTTGAGTGCGTGTCATTTCTTTGATCTCTTTCCTTTCATGGGTGGCTCTGTAATTTATATTTTTAGATGCATGGAGATAAGCATTACTGAAAACCCTAGAACAGGCTTCATTTCCATTCCAGTTAATTAAACTATGTATGTATATGTGTGGTGGGAAGCTTTGTTTCAAATCCAGCGTAGATCAATAACAACCAACAGTCACTTACAGTTTGATGGCTGTTCTTATCATATGTGACGTGAGTTGTGTGTTCTCAGCCTGATTTCCAGTGAACAGCTGTTTCTGTCACAAAAAGCACCACGACTACTGCTTTTGGCAGCAGTGTGAGCTGAGAGGATGAGTACACACTGGGCCTTGGTAACTAAACTTCTCTCTCCCCTGTATTGATTTTGCAACAGTTCAGGCAAAGGCACCAAGTCAGGATGGAAGAAACTCTCACTGTCGCTTCTTGTTTGGGATAGAGAATCTCTGTGTCTACAGCAATCAGTCCAATGCCCTTAACCTGAACTAAAGTGACAGATATTTTAATTGTGCACACATGTAGGCAGATTCAAATCCTGTATATGTCCCATGGATCAAAGTGGCCCCACTGAGTGGTTAGCCTCACTGCTTTTTTTTTTCCGATCTTCCTCTGCTGCCTGATGTCATAATAACTTGACTTTAATGCTGAACAGGATTGAAAAAGCCACGCTTTGGCGGCTAAGTGGTTTATCCTCCATTCTATGCATGGCTGCTCACTCATCCACACACATCAAGATGAGAATGTACCCTTGGAGGGTGCCAGTTTCCTTTCCATGTTTAAGTTCTACCTAACTACAACAAAGGAAGCATAGCCTATTCTGCAAAGTGATGGCTCAGCCCTGAGATTATTATCCACCTGGAGAGCCCTAACAGCAAAACAGTAGGCTGCTAATTAGATTTCTGTACTTCTGATGCTTTTCATTAACCCCTTCATTTTAGGGAGGCAGTACTCATGGGGCTCCCCATGAGTTTGCATGTAAAGAAAGGAGAGACAGTGACAAATGAAGATCAGTGATGGAAATTCTTTGCCTCTTTTCATTTTTTCTCTCCACTTGTGTATGATTGTTCATGATTAATGTCTTAATGTATGTTTCCCCTTCCTGTTAATTTGTGGGCAGTCCTACCCTTTTCATGACGATTTCATATTATGAATATGATGATGGCCAGTCCAGAGACTGAAACCAAGCTTGAAATGTTATGCAGCATAGGATGCTGGGAATTTGTTCTTTTTTCCAGAGTTGAGCTTTGGATCCGGGCTTAGCGCTATTCATTTTCTCTCCCGTTTTGTTTCAGGATGAATCTCACTTCTTAAAGAACACAAAAACTGCACGGTGCCGAGCTGCAATGCCTATCCTTAAGGTATGTCTTCTGTACACCAAGTCCTCCTCAGTTGCTTCCAAGAGACTAGTAGTGGTATGGTTTTTGGGTACTTGATATGGGAACCAGCAGCCAAGCTCTGTTACAGTGGCAGGGTAAATCCCAGTCACTTCTTTGGTTCCCCCCCACCCCCCCCCCACACACACAGGGAGTTACCTAGGTATAAATGCAAAGTAACAGAGAGCAGAATGTGTCTCCATGTCTCAAAGGCATGTTTGCATGCACATGATTGGCAGTATGGAAAGAGTGCAGGAGTGCCCAACTTCTGATCCCAGTATTACCACTGACTTGCTTTGTGGTCTTGTCTCAATTTCCCCATCTATAAAATGGGGGTTGTCACGGGAAGTATTCCTTTCCCCTTCACTTCCCTGGTTCTCAAGTGAACAGAGAACAGCAACACTCAGTCTGGAGGTGGAAGCAATTAAATGTTTATTTGGGTTAGCATCCAGCAAGCATGTTTACCCTCCCCCCCCCCCGTTTATACAGTAATACTCTCGGCTATACCTTAACCCTTTTACTGAAACTTAGTGAACTAATCCTAGCATATTGCAAAAAGATTATCTAACTAATTATATCTCACCACCTTAATAGGGTTACACCTAGAAAAATTAATTGTGCAGCAGATAGAAATAATCAAAGAATCAGACAGACACAAGACAGACAGAGAAGCGGGGACCATAATGACAAAACAGTAAAGAAATGAGGATTTTACATCCCCAGCTATTGATAAATGAAAATCTTCTAGGCTGGGGGTCTGCAACCTCAGGCTCCAGAACCGCATGCGGCTCTTTAAGGACTTCTTTGTGGCTCCCTATGCTATAATTGCAAAGTTTAAAAACATGAGACAACTTTCTGGTTGTTTTCAATAAATGGTGACTCTCTTAAAAGCCTGAAAATAAACAACTCCTATCTAAATAGCAAACAATATGTGATCTCAAAACATGGATTTTAACATTTTAATAGCAGCCTTCAACTTACTGAAGGGGAGCTCTAAAGAGGAGGGTGAGAAACTGTTCTCAGTGGAGTCAGATGGCAGAACAAGGAGCAATGGTCTGAAGTGGAAGAGGGAGAGGTGTAGGTTAGATATTAGGAAAAACTACTTCACCAGGAGGGTGGTGAAGCACTGGAATGTGTTGCCTATAGAGGTGGTGGATTCTCCGTCCCCCAAGGTTAAGTCCTGGCTTCACAAGGTCCTGGCTGGGATGACTTAGTGGGGGTTGATTCTGCTTGAAGCAGGGAGCTGAACTTGATAACCTCCTGAGGTCCCTTCCAGCCCTATGATTCTGTGATTCTATGGATAACTCCCTCTTTAATATGTGCAGTGCATTGTGGGATATGATACTATGTCTGTGTTTTGATTGTTTTGCTAATAAAGTCTTGATTTTGAAAAGGAAACTTGTGGCATTCCTGCTGTGAAAGCAACATGCATTTTAGGAAAGAAAACTGCCAATTTTATTTCATGTTTAATTTCATATTTAAAGTAGGTTTGGAATGACTTCAAAAAAAGAGGAAAATTCAACATGAAAAGAGGATTTCAAACGGAATGGGCCCAATCTTTCACATTTATATTGAGCTAGGCCGGGGTCCCTTTATGTCTCATTTGCGATTTGCCAACAACAAATTCAACCTTGAGAGACTATGTAACAAGTTTGTGAATGTCCTGTAGTAAACATGTATTGTGTTACAAATCATTGTGTGTGCTGTTCTTAAAATAGGGGCTACAAAAAGTATGGTTTGACATTATTAAGGACCGTCTCATATTCACGTGTGAATTATTGATTTTTTTTTAACTGAATGTGGGGAAAAAAAGGCATTTCATGCTGTTTTGGTTGCCAGCCCCTGTTCTAAGCTCTTTCCTTATCTGCAGGTGATAGGTGAATTGCTTTTCTAATAGACCAAAATTGCTTTATTTCAATGTGACTGGTTTGGGATGTGTGAGGAAACGACTGTGTCCATCTCACATTATGGCTGTTCCTGTAGATTAGCCAAAGGCCTTAGCTTAAGAACAAGGCCTTCAATTATGTACAGCTAGACTGTGACTTGATTCTTTGTTTTTATACCTCTGTAACTAGCATGGCTTACTTGACTTAAACCCTTGTACTCCAGGTGAAGCATAGGTCATCTAAAAGTCTCCTCCACTTCACCCTGTCTTGTGACAAAACTTCTAGCTGATTCCAGGACTACCCCAGTTGTGCTTCAGTCTCAGTAGATCTTCTCCACATTATCCAAGGTCTTCCTCCTTTTTTGTTTTCCTTGCTGGTTCCATTTGACAACTTGATGCGCTGTGCTGGATGATGGTTTTCTGTGTGTGGCTTAACCATCCCCACTTCCTTCTCTTGCTTTGAATGTCAAGTGGTTCTTGTCTTGCTCTGTTACAAAGCTCCTCATTTATGATTAAAGTCTTGCCCGACATGTGATCCTTCACATCAAATGGCATCTGTTTATGAATGTCTGTAGTTCATGATTTGAAGACTTTTTAGTATGCCAGGTATCACATTCATTCAAGACCACACTCTTCACATTTGTGTTGAAGATCTGTAGTTTTGTCTTTGCAGATATTATTTTTGAACTCCCTATGGTATAGAAGACTCTTGAATTCAGCTGCTGCTTTCTCTGTCCTGGCACTGATATCCTTATCTGTTCCTCCATCTCTGCCTATCATACTCCCCAAGTAGGTGAACTGCTCCACATCTTCCAGGTCATCCCCTGGTGCTGTTTACTGGTTGGTCCTCATTGTCTTGGTCTTTCCCTTGTTAATGTTCAGTCCAGTCACTGAGGCAGTTTTGTCTGGTGTTTCGACCTTTTCTTCCATGCTTTCATGTCGGTGTGAAAAGAGGCCAAAATCATCAGCAAAATCAATTTCCTCTAGCTGTTTGAAAAGTGTCCACCAAATGTCTTGTTGGTGGCCATCTGCTGTCCTGCTCATAATACAGTCCATTGTCCATAACTAGCTTAGCGGTTAAAGATACCTAAATTCGTACCATACTGGCCTATATAGGCTGGTCTGAGTATCTGTATCCTAACTAAGATAATAGTTCATCCCAGGGGGGTTTTAGGAAAGTGCATCTGTGCAGAGTGTTTAACATAGCAAGCACCATGTTAATATTTATCATATGCAGTATATTGGGGCTCTTAATGTCTGTTGTACACGCCTGATGTCCTAACTTTACCGCTGCTTGCTGCTTGTTTATTTGCTCATGTAGAGTGCAGAATTGCCGGTAGAAATCAGATAACGGATTGGAGAAGAGGCAGGAACTGACTGCAGTCCAGATCTTTGCTAAACCGGTACATTTATTCTGAGGATTTGGGAGCTGCAGCAGTGTATAGTATAGATGTCTACGTGCACACGCCAGATTATTTTTAGAATGACCTTTAACTACTTCAGGTCTTCTTAATGTACCAGGAATGTAGTACTATGGTCAAGGTTTCATGCCTGGCGCTTGTTGTCTCACTGCTGACAGACCGCTGTGCTGGTAGAACAAAGGCACTTGCGAGTCTGCACCAGAGGAGGGACTTGGTAACCTTTTGATGTGCTGGGCTTGGCAGTAGTTGAATCAGTTCATGGTGGTAGGAGACCTACTATGCCTTTTAGCTGATGGTAGTGTTCATTAACCTTGTATTCTGGAGAGTTGTAATGACATGAAGGTTTGTTTTTGTTGTGCGAATTATAATCTTAAATATGTAGATGAATAAAGATCAAAATCCTGTTTTCCATTGGTTTTGAGACTTTAAGGCACGGAAGTTGAGCACATGTTGCAAGTTGCAACAAGCGAATCAGGATCCTTTTCCTGTTGTAGCATTTTTATATTATGTCCATGTTGGTGAGATATAGTTTTAGATCTGATTGTATACATATTAAGATACAGAGGAAATGCACAACAGAGAGCAAACAAACACCTGGCACAGATGGAAACTTCTCCACTTCATCCATGAAGGGTTCTCCTGGGGACCCCTGCTGAAACGAACTCCACTTCTTCCCACAAGTGAAAACGTTGCATGTTCTTTATTTTTCTGTAATAGTACGTGAGCTAGCAAGGGAATGGAAGTGGGGAAGCTCTCAGCGGAACATGAATGGATTTCAGAAGCATCCTGTTTCTTCAAAGTGAAGAACTTGGTTAGACACCATTAAAAATTGTATTTAGTCAGAGATTCCCATGGTATAAACTGGACACCTGGTTCCATTTCATTTCTTGTGACCTTGATCCTCCAGATTAGAGCACATATGTAGCTTTACTCATATATAGGTCCACAGATTTCATTCATGGAAGTAAAGTGGTGCCTTTTCAGGGGTCTGCTGGTGTAGAGCCTGTGTTGGTATTATGGAAGTCCTGAAGCTATGCATCTCCATTACACTGTGTGTGTGTGTGTCTATTCAGAAGAAATACTTAGAAGAAAAAAATAGGTCACTGATTAAACTTGAAGATGATGGGAGTGCACAAATCTCCCTTTCCAGTGGGGAAGAGCTATCTCTTTCCCTTTGGGCATTCTGAATTCATGGGAATAGAGTAAATCAAAATTGTCACCTTAGCTGCAGGGATTGTGAGTCATGGGGGCCCAGAGAGAGACAATCTGGTTTTACAGTCCCAGAAGACTTGGCCTTCCAGGCTTACGCTAGATCTTTAGTTCTAATTTCAGGTGCTTGTGATTCCCCTGCTACCCCCCACATCTTTCCACTCTACCTCAGTCAAATTCAGTCACTGCCATTGCAAAGTTCTCTTTATTTTGGTATCCGTTATACATGCTAGGAAAAAACAATCACTTGCAATATTTTTATCTGTGGGATTCTGACTTCAGACTAGTACTGATGCAACCTGGTCACGATCCAGAGAACTGTCTGATCGGAAGAGAGAAATCTGTTCTCAAAAGCAGCTCTAGCCACTGTCCATATCTTTCCCCTTCCGCAAGTCTCATCTTTCAGTTGACTCTGTCTTCTGTATTACAATTGTTGTTCGTTTTCTTTCATTTGTGTGTGGATAATATTTTTATATGCTAATCAGTTCAAAATGACAGAGTAGGCAAGGATTGCGGACTCTAGTAACTGTACATCCAAGCAGCAGCTGCGCTTGTGAAGGAAAAGATATATCAGCCTGTTAGCATGTGGCTGGGCTCATGCTGGGAAATTCATTTAACATAAAGAGAGCCATTGTATGCAAATGAGGCTCTTTGCATGTTCAATTATTTCTTTGCGGTATAACCTCCCCCCTTTCTGCACTTGGAAGCAGCTGGGTGCTGTGTTTTCACCTCTAAGCTGAGTACCTAGTGGGGCTGGGAGATCTTTCATAAATTAGTCCTTGGGAAGTGAATTTTGAAAATGTTGCCAAGTCTGCGGAACTCCTCTAATCATGTATGGGGCATCCATTGTAAAGTGCTTTGAGCATTACAAATGAAAAGCTAAATAGGAGCTAGGTGTCATAATTGTAGGCTGTGTTGGTGATTGCCTTATGTCTGCCTTATTGGATAGATGAAGGTTGCAGGACAGGGTGCAGGTTCCCACTGAACAAGGCACCACACCTGGTTTCCCTTGCAGAGTTTCCCAAGGACAGAGCTACAAGAATGGCAACAAAGGAAACTGCCAGTCTGGAAGGTTAGGCTCCGGGCGGTGAGTGGCATATTATCTCTGCTGCTGTTTTATGGTAACGTGTTTTGACTGGTTATGAAGGTTTGCTCTTCCTGGAAAGTCCTCACTGGTCATTTCATTGCTGTCTTATTTTGCGCTTCTTCTCCATTAGTCATTTTTCTGCTCCAGGTCAGTGGATTACTCTCCCTTCCTCAGTCTGAAATCCCATCATAGCGAATCTCTGAGGAAACAAGATTTAGAGCATACTTTACACATACAGTGCTGTAGCGGTGCAGCTGCTGGGCATCTGGGGAAGATGCTCTATGCTGATCAGAGAAAGCTATCTCTTTGGCAGAGTAAAAACACCTTTGCAAGCAACAGAAGCTAGGCCAGTGAGAAAAGTTCTCCAGCCAACATAATGCTGTCTACACTGGCACTTACGTCAGTGTAATTTGTCACTTAGGGCTTTTCTGCACTACCGCCTTCCTTCGAAGGAAGGATGGTAAGTAGGGTGTTGGGAGTTTACTAATGAAGTGCTGCGCTGCATACACAGCACTTTATTAAGCAAATTCCCCCCCTTGTGGCAACTTCGAAGTTTTAAAATTCAAAGTACCGGTGGGTGAGCTGCGGCTAGACGCGAGCTGGTACTTCGAAGTTTAAAAGTTCGGAGTTGCCGTTGGGGTGGGGGTGGATTTGCTTAATGAAGTGCTGTGTATGCAGCACAGAACTTAATTAGTAAACTCCCAACACTCTGATTACCAGCCTTCCTTTGAAGGAGTGTATAGTGTAGACACAGCCTCAGAGGTGTTTTATTCACCCCCTGAGTGACATAAGTTCTGCTGAAATAAGCAGTCGTATAGACATAGCCGAAGCAGATCAGCAAGGATTTAGCAGGAACAAATCTCCCTTGCACTAGTTCAGAACAGTCACCAAAAGCAAAACAAGATCCCCCGCCCCCACCATCCTGATGTAGCCAGGAGTTCTGTACTGGCTTGCGATTTGCTCCCTCTATAGGAGTGTTGGTTTTTTTTCAATAGCGCTCCTTCTCCACACCTGTGCAGTGGGAGAGGGAACAGAAGCCAGACTTAAGCTGTTGCTTACTAGGTATCTGGTAATCCCTCTGCACCTTGTCACAGGGTGGAATGCAGACTCTGGGAAGAGGATAGGATGCCTAGATGGCCATGTGACAGATAAAAGCCTTTCACAGATGTTGCTAATTTTATATTGCATGGGATCCAGCCTGTCAGTAGTGACTGAACATTGTTACCATCTGCTTCAGCTTTGCGGTAGCTTATTTGAAATGAGCTGACAGGTCTTAGCTTCTTTACTAGCGAGCAGGTGTCTGCATCAGGAAAACAATAAATAGTTCTGCTCCTTAAGTCAGGGACCCGGCAGGTTTCCTGTGTTTTGTAACTGGTCCCTTGTTAGAACTCCTCCATGAGAAAAAGTGAAGGAGTGATTGAGCAGGGAGACTGAACTCCCTTCTCAGCCCTAGGAGGTCCAACGTGGCACATAGTGGAGAAGGTTTTATTGCCACTCTCTGGGCTGTAGCAATGCTATAGAAAGAGAATTCTCCTGGGTTGTCAATCTGGCATCTGTTCTGGCATGGACAAGGACCTCCCGTGGGCCAGCCTACTCCACGTGTGGTCTTCCATGGCTGTTTAGTTGGTGGCTCCTGTATGGAGCTGTGAGTGCTGGCATAGTTCACAGATGTCCCAATGCCTGCCTTTTCTGCAGACGGCAGGAGACCCTGACATACACCTACCTCCATTGCGCCTATGTAACAGTCCCACTACTAGCTCCTTCAAAACTTCCTGCTTAGGGTCTGATTTGCACAGACCTTGTCAGCCACCTGCTGACACTGGCCAAGTTGGCCGTCCATCAGTCCCAGAGCAGGAGGCTTAACAGTAAGCTTCTGTGTAATTGTGGGGCTTAGTTTGGGTCCCTGTTTGTGTCTCGTCTCTAGGCAGAGTTCCTCTGTGCTGTGGCCACTGACTCCTTTGAGCACTGGGCACTCTCAGGGCTAACTACTTAATGTTCCCGGCTGGTATTCTTGTTCTAAACCTTTGACATCTACTCCTGTCTTCTTGTCATTTGTTCTCCCACTGAATCACGTCTGTGCCTTCCCCTTCAACTGAAGTGACGTGTCTTCTGTCCCACATATGGTTGGCCTTCTCTTCTCCACCTCCCAAAAGTCAACTTAGCTGCCACCTCTTCTGTTTATTCCCTTTGTAAAAAATGTTTTTTTATGTTAGTCTTTTCTGACCTTAGCTGTGACCACATCTCCCTCTCCAATCTGCTTAATAGGGAAAAAAATCCCACTTACTTTGACTTCAGCCAATGAATATCTGACAAAGAATTGCTGAATTAATTTCCGGTAGCTGATATGTGAATCTACATCTTCCAGACTGGGTTGGTGAGTGAACGAATCAGTCTAGTGAATAGATTTGGGCGACTGGTAGATCTTGCTGAAACGATAAAAGAATTTCATTTTCTTTTTCATTTTGGTGTGAATGAGCTGTCGGTATAGATGTCATTCAAGAATTTCTTTGTTATTTTAATGATCCTGTATTAAACCATGCAGGAAATTACAAGGCATGTGTAATTTAACTATTGTGTGTGAAATTATAGCAGTGGAAATTCATAGCTCTCTTGTAATGAGGGAATTAAATATTATTGGAGGTAAGTGGGCAAAAGTGCAATGTGAGGATTTTATGTTTATATAATAGAATTTCTCTTCCCTGTGCAATTCTTTTTGGTAGTGAATCTTCCCCCCCGCCCCATATTAAATCAAATGGGAAAAGTCAACACTTTATTGCATGCAATTTCCCTGCAACGGTTGTTTAACTCATGTTTTTGGTATCCAGTAGGCTGTTTGTACAGTCACCATGATTGTCAGTTTGGCCTCTTCTAGCTTAGAGTTAGGCAGTATCATTCACCTCTCTTTTTTTAAAGCCTGAGACTTTTCTTGTCTCCCTGCCTCATATTTTTGTGTGCATGCTGGTGTATTTTTGGCTCACTGAGCATGCTGGTTGCCACTAAATTTATTCTGAAGGTGGGAATGCACCTTAGAAGTGTGTGAATCCTGCCTGTGCTATTTGATGCCGATTTGGAATGTTGAGTCGGCTGCAGGATTTGAATGGGCATTGGGGGGAGAACACAAGCTGTCTAAGCACTATGATAAAAATAGACTGCTCTTTTCCTCTGAACCCAAGACTGACAGTGCGTTGTACTCCTCCATAGAGAAGGGGGGCCTTGTCCTTAGAACACCGTGACACAGCAAAGGCCTGGAGTGTTTTGAAGAGCTGAAACAGTTGCACATGACCTTTACTTTGTGCGTGAGATTTGTGGTTAGCAGAAGCTGCCTAAGTGCTTTCCTAAACTCTGTTTGAGGTAAAAAGCAGTCAAGTAGCACTTTAAAGACTAGCAAAATAGTTTATTAGGTGAGCTTTCGTGGGACAGACCCACTTCTTCAGACCATAGCCAGACCAGAACAGAACAGACTCAATATTTAAGACACAGAGAACCAAAAACAGTAAGCAAGGAGGACAAATCAGAAAAAAGATAATCAAGGTGAGCAAATCAGAGAGTGGAGGGGTGGGGGGGAGAGATCAAGAATTAGATTGAGCCAAGTATGCAGACGAGCCCCTACAGTGACTCAGAAAGTTCCCATCACGATTTAAACCATGTGTTAATGTGCCGAATTTGAATATAAAAGTCAGCTCGTCCACTTCTCTCTCTAAGATGGAGCGATAATTTCTCTTCAGTAACACACATACCTTGAGGTCATTGACAGAATGCCCCATTCCATTAAAATGTTGACTAACTGGTTTGTGGCCTCAAGGTATGTGTGTTACTGAAGAGAAATTATCGTTCCGTTTTAGAGAGAGAAGTGGACGAGCTGACTTTTATATTCAAATTCGGCACATTAACACATGGTTTAAATGGTGATGGGAACTTTGAGTCACTGCAGGGGCTCGTCTGCATACTTGGCTCAATCTAATTCTTGATCTCTCCCCCCCCCCCCCACTCTATGATTTGCTCACCTTGATTATCTTTTTCTGATCTGTCCTCCTTGCTTACTGTTTTTGGTTCTCTGTGTCTTAAATATTGAGTCTGTTCTGGTCTGCCTATGGTCTGAAGAAGCGGGTCTGTCCCACGAAAGCTCGCCTAATAAACTATTTTGCTAGTCTTTAAAGTGCTACTTGACTGCTTTTTGTTTTAATAGTGTATAGACTAACATGGCTTCCTCTCTGTTTCTGTTTGAGGTGTCATCTGCATAACAATAACGTTCAATTTTGTTTTTGCAGGCTGCTAAAAGAGCGATCTTGCTATCGGGAACGCCTGCCATGTCACGTCCTTCTGAGCTTTACATGCAGATTGTGGCTGTCAGACCAGCCTTCTTCCCTCAATTCCATTCCTTCGGACTCCGCTACTGTGATGCCAAGCAGGTACGGGAGCATAGTAGCTGTGAAGTGGTAGCTTAGGACATGAATGTTCAAATCATGACAAACGGCTTTACAGATTTGGCAGGCTGCTTTGTTCTTTGTCAAAGAGGAGAGCCTCAACTCACTTCTGCCCCTACTGTGTGTAGCCTCTGCCTGTGATTTTTGGGAAGAGTCTGTCTCTCATCTTGCTCACAGCAGTGTTTGAAAGCTCTCATACTGTGAAACATTTTTTTGCTGCATGTAAACTGTGTACTTGGGCTGGGGAAGGCAAAGCTACTCCAATTAAAAGCTGCTATAGTGAGACACTGGCATGAAAGACCAAAAGGGCAAATCAGTCATCATTGCGGTAGGCCAGTCTGATGTGAGTGTGTCTGACCCTGTGGCATCTGACTATGATGAGTGGCTGCAGGTTTGGATTGACCATCTGGAAACCAGTTTCTGGGCTGCTGTATGTTAATGCTAGTTTTTAACAGCCTGAAGAACTTGAGACACTGAGTTATCATTGGAGGACTGCATTTGCTGTCTTCATTGCTCCTCTGTCTTTGGACTTCAGGTGATCTTTGTGGTCCACACCCTCGTGGTGATACTGGGACCATCTGACTGCTGGACTGCAGCCTGAGATATACTAAATACAGGTTCTCAACGTTTATTACACGGCAACCTCTTTCTGACAAAAATGACTAAGTGACCCCCAGAAGTGGGGACTGAATCTGAGCCTGCTTGAGGCCTGATGTTCTTGTTGTGGGGACCAAAACCTAAGCCCCATCGCTTGAGGTGGGTGTGGAGCGGGGGGCAAAACTAAAGCCCCAGGGCTTCAAGGGGCCTGTAACCTGATTGCTGCCGATTTCCCCCTGGGCATATGCCAGCCCTTCCTTTCTTTGACTTGTAGGTTAATAGTAAGTATACCCCAATCCCCTTGAGTCATTCCCCTATGGTATCCACCCCCTATCTTGGCTGCTCTCAAAAATTCCAGGTCTGATGGCCCCACAGTAATGGTATCCACACTAGCTTGTAAGATTCAGCTCAGCACCTGTCTTGGTGGTCACTAGATAACGAGTAGGACGTTTGCACCTGTACTGCTTTTAACACCACAGCACTGAAATATATTGATAGTGGACACAAGAATAATAATATTATCAAACTACAGAGATTCTGAACATATGGTTGCAGGGGTCAGCAAGAGTGGCACACAGGCTGATTTTCATTAGTATGCGAGGGGGGAGCTCAAATATCTCTGGTCTAAAGAAGTTTTTTCACAATGGTTTCAGCCAAGGTTAGCTCAGATCCATTTTAATGAATGTAAACACACTTCCCATTTAATTGTTACGTCCAGGAAGAGAGGTGGCCACCTTCACAACGTGCATGTACCCCAGAGTTCATTGTCTATCCTCAGAGACAGGATGAGCACCTGTGGTTTGGTCTTCTTGTATCCTGCTTTCCTGTTGATTTAACATCTCCCCATTAACAGGTGACTTTATATTTATATAACTGGCCATCCAGCATGCTGATTTATGATGTTTAATTTAAATCTGGACAGAGAGGGATACACTTTTTTTTTTTTTTTTTTTTATTCCTATGTGGAGGAAAATATATTTTCCACTTGTCTTGACTTGAAAGCTGTATTTTCAGTAGCATAACATAACTCCTTGTCTAGTGTCTGAACACACAGTTCACAAGAATATTAAGGACAGTATAAACTCAGTTTCTGCTGAAGATCTCTCATGACAGCTTTCTGTGAACCAGAATGTACTTACCAGAACGGGGATGTTCTTGTAACTCCCCTTGCCAGTTGGCATTAAGGAGGTTTTGAGTCACAGCATGGGGCTCATACAAAGGAGCACAGAGCATTCGCATATCTTCAGGTGCAGCTTCTGAATTCTTCCTGTCTGAGCAATGTCGGCGGTACTCCCTGGGGAGAAACAAGACGTGGCCTAACCTCTTTGGCTTTCTGCATTGCAAGGTGTGTAGGGCTAAATAGGTTTGGCATTTCATAGACCTTGAGTGTAGGGATCCACTGGATTGACTTGCTTCAGCTACAAGCCATATGAATCTCAGGTTGGACATTTGAGCTGGATGAAGGCACTGAGTTAAAAGCAACACAATACAGCTGCTCATGCAGGCTGAGAGTTCAGCAGCAGAGAAGTATTAGATTGGGTCTCATAAAGGTCAGTGTTTGCACCACAGGTTACAAGCTTATTTAAAGCAGCAAGAAAGGGTCACCATCACTATCCACTCCCTGTCTTAAATGGCGTCACGTTTCCCTTACAATTTGGTTTCATTGTGAAAGACCCACCTTTACCAGGCAGCTGCATATTGCTGCTCCTTCTGATGGTCACTGGAGACCAGTTATGTTATCATTAATACTGGTGAATGATAGAAGTGGCAACAGTGAATCTACAAAGAATTCAGTCAGTGGCTCTGCAAAGACTAAGGGCTGCTTTGTAACAGGACAGCAATGTAAATGATGTGGAGAAAGTGAATGAGATTTAGTAACAGAGAGGAAGCCGTGCTAGTCTATACACTATCAAAACAAAAAGCAGTCAAGTAGCACTTTAAAGACTATTTTGCTAGTCTTTAAAGTGCTACTTGAGTGCTTTTTGTTTTGAATGAGATTTCTGCATGTCAGGATCCTACGCTGGCTGTGAAGATGGTGGGGGGATTGGGTTGGAAACCAGGGGTCAGTTTGTCAGTCTGATATAAAATATGACGGTGTAATTTTTTTTTATTTGTTAGTTTCATGTCGGTGGTGGTGTAAATTTGTGTAGTCAGAATCATTTAGCACGTGCTTAGGAGAGGCAACAGAGCCTAAAATCAGATGGAGAAGCCCTGAGGACTCAGGGTTTTGTTCGTTCTGATCTGATGTGCCCTCCTCACCCTGCGCGGTGCTCCAGATCAGAAGGGTCCCTTCCCTTTACTGCGCGCCAGAGCACAGTAGGGCAATTTACGAACAGAGAATCTGTTTGAGAGCAAAGGCCTGCTTCTAATGGGCGTGTTTTGTCTGTGAGGATGGAGCTTGATAAAATGGCCTCATCAGGCCTTCCTAAGCTACAGCCCACTCCTCAGCTCTCATGGGTTCAGCATGGTCTGGTTAGTACTTGGATGAGAAACCTCGAAGGAAGATACCCCGATGTTGCAGGTCAGGACTGAGATAATATCTCATGAGCACTTTGGGGAGGCTTTGCTGCGACTGGTATGGACTTTTTAGCTGAGACACAACTAAGGTGCTGGTGATTTCTGGGTCCTTTGCGCTCCTCACAATAGTTGATGATGATTTTGATCCAGGGTCCTTGCCATATTGCGATTTTGGTAACTGTTCTCTCTCCCTAAATTCCTCTCTCCAGTTTCAGCTGGGGGAGGAGTAGTGGGGCTTATTTGCTGTCCTAGATTGCTGCTGTAGCATTGCTGTGCGCTGCTGCAACAGGTGCTGCTTTTTCCTGCAGAAGCAGCTGGGATGTGGTGGAGAGTGGAGTTAAACAGAGCGAGGGTTTGAAAAGCCTCTTGAAACCCATTGGAATGAAAGGTGATAAATAAATTAGAATTATTATTAAGGATAAATCCTCTTGTTATCACTATGTTAAAAAACTGACAACTTCAAACCATTTAATTTAAAATAAAATCCTGGCAATTCAGCATTTAAACAAAATTGATTTCGTTTCATGGCAGAAAACTACAAATCTCTGGCAGATGCAATAAGAAAAAGATATAAAACTAAAGTTTATTTGCTTGTGATCCAATTTCTTGGCACCTCTGACTTCAAAAATGCAGCAAATGAAGTGTCACCTGTTTATTTACAAGTTCAACTCAGTTTCTTGACGTAGGAGCTGTAAAGCCACTTTTTCAAACTCGGTGAGGTTTGTAAATTAATGAAAAAAGTTAAGTGATATCTAAATCAGCACACATTCTGAATTTGTAAAGATTTTGGCATTCTGTTTCCTTTTGGTCGCTATATTATGTAAAATGAAATGTTGTAGTGAGTGATGTGATTCAAAGAAGGGCATGAAGGCTGAACCTGGAATGAAAAGCTATAAGCTCTGTAAGTTGGAAATACTCCATTGCTTATGTAGCCTGAAGAGAGGAAAAGATTTTGAGGCATTTTAGTAGGAAACTATATCAATTTTAATGGCATTGGTTGTCACCTTAGTTGTTCTCTGCTGGAGCAGATAAGAGAGCAATATGGCTTGACATTCAAAGCAGTCTTCAAAACCATGTTTCCAAATACACTGTGCTCCAGCCAGGGAAGAAATCCTGATGATTGTATTAAGAGCTTTACATCTTCAGATCATGTCATCATCATTAATTCTTTCACCTTCTCCCCTCTCCCCACCCCTCAAGAGGCAGCTAATCTCATTTTGCATTATTATTGGTGTTTTGTTACTTTTAGTACAGTGCAATGGGAGTACATGCAGCTTTACAGGCAAATAGAAACCCCAAGGATCCTACAACCTAAATTACGTTTTATATGGCAAAGGATGCTGGGAATGAGGGGGGAGGGAAGTGAGAGGACAAAGTTTACAGCAGGGAGAAGCTTGATGTAATGAATACGGCTTGTTGCTTGCTTTTTGTACAACACGTCTGTGAGGATACCATAGGCATGCTGGTAGCTGCTTCTGGGAGAAAAAAATGGAGTCTGAGGCAAGCAGCTGGGGCAGAATTGATGCCATAGGTGCCAAGAGAATGAGCTGATTTATGCTGAGATGTGACCAAATGTAGTTGTATCTACTTGCTGGAAGCTGCATCGAGCCCTCTGAGCCACACTTGGCAGTAGCAGAAGTACATGGTGTACATTACACATCAGGCGTATGCTGGTCCAGAGACAGGCACACTGGGGAGATGGGCTGATTTCAGCATTCTGTGAGTGTGCAGAATAACGCTAAGGATCTAGATTTAGGAGGAAAAATGTCTGTGCCACTTCCTCTTTCCCGGGTAACCCCTTACTGGACACTGATGCCTGTAGGTAGCAAGCCTGCCTGTATTCCTCTTTGAGTCAGGCGTTGGTCCCCTTTGCTTCGGTGGGTTGGAAGCCCCTGATGCTGAGGAGTTTGGTAACCATTTATAGAAAAGCATGTGAGGCCTTGGAGTAGGTCCAGTGCAATGGGGAGCAGGGACTCAAGGGAGTTCAAGAACAGAAAAATAATGGCACATCCCCAGAGGTGCCTGAAACCTTTTTCCCTCTCCCCCTTCTAGCTTCCGTCCCACCAGTAGTACACACACAGTTGAAATGCTCTAGCTGGTGAAATACATTGCACCGCTGGTGGCTGCTCCAGGTGGATTTCTGGCCTGGTGAGGTACTGCTCCTCAGCTACTTGACCTTCGCGTGCCCTTTGGGACCCCCTCAGCATTATCTCAAGTCCCAGGCTAGCAATGTCCATCACTGTTCTGTTCTTGGGCTCTCATACCCTTGCATCCAGTGCAGCATAACCCTTCTTTCCACCAATACCCCCCCACACGTTATAGCCAAGGTGGTGGCCCTGCCTTCCAGCTCCTCCTCAAGGTCCCAGAGTCTTCTGGCTTTGTTCCTTCCTCAGCCATTGACCATCCGTAGTATCTGAGCACCTTCCATGTAAAGTCAATAGAAGTAGCAGCATCCCTTAGTGGACTTCATGGAATCTCGGGTATTTTCAGGGACGAAAAGCTGCTTGGAGTAGGGCTTTTGTGGTAGGGACTGGAGAGTAGAAGGACCTGTTAGTGCGTTGAGTGTCGTTCTTATTGTGGAACAGTTTGCAGCATTTCCTGAAGACAGGCAGGCTCTGGATTCACTTGTTCCCTAGCAGGATCCCCTTGATAGAGAATGACTTATGGCCCTTGTGACATTTGTTACTGTTGATCATGCTTTATTCTTCCCTAGATGCCCTGGGGCTGGGACTACTCCCGATCTTCCAACCTAGGAGAACTGAAGCTTCTGCTTGAAGAATCTATCATGATCCGCCGTCTGAAATCGGATGTGCTTTCTCAGCTTCCAGCAAAGCAGCGCAAAATGGTGGCGGTGGCTCCCGACGGCATTAATGCAAAGACCAAGGCTGAACTGGCTGCTGCTGCAAAGGAGATGGCCAAAGGATACAGAAGCGTAAGTCAGAAACTGTTAGCATTATGGACTGTTGATATTTCAGGTGCTGCCATTTTTTAAGACCAGTGAGCTTTATTGGCTCACTTAAAAAAAAAATCAGTGGAGAGCAATTCCCATATTCTTACATCAGCATGGAAATGTACAGCAGACTTAATCAAGGGCACTGTTTTAAATCGTTCTCCTGGGTATCCGAGAATGCATGACATCAATAATCCTAACAGGTCAGCTTTGTCTTTCTTTAGTTTCAGCTTTTTCATCTTGTCACGCTCTGTATCACTCTTTCATTTCCCCTGTCGTTTCCCCTATCTGGTCACCTTTTATCTCCTCTTCTTCACCCTGTTGTCTTTTGCTCCTCTGTATTTACTCTCCTGTCTTGCCTCATGAACCCCACTTACAAATGTAACCAACAGGGTTGTGAATCACAGTTGTGGCCAACTGGGTTTTTTAGCTTTTGTTGACAGAAAATGCATTTGATATATCTGGGTTAGAGACCTGTGATGTTTGTTTTTACAGATTTTTCTGTGGCACTTACTAACTATTTTACTATCTAAGCTTCTGGCAAACTTCCCTTTACCCTCACAATACTTGTGGTGTTTTTCCCATTTTACAGGTGGGATTCTGAGGCCTAGGAAGAGTTGAGCTCTCTCTACATAGGAGCTGTAATTTACTCATGCTAGTTTTGATCAGCCTCATGCAGTGACTGTAGCGGTACCATTAGCAGCAGGATGGGCTAGCCATCTTGAGTATGTACCTAGGATTTCAGTTCGGATTGCACTCTGGTAGCTAGTCTGTACCACTGCATGGGCCACAACAGCTGTGCTGCTATTTTTGGCATTCTAGCTCAATCAAAGCTAGTGCCTACTCAAAGTAACACAGAATTACACTTCCAGCTTGCACGGGAGATGTACCTGGAGAGACTTGCCACCAGGAAGTGGCAGATCAGGGTCACACAAGTGCTCTGCCAACCAGACCCATCTGGTGTATCTATGCCAATGCCATTTTTCTAACATGGTTATGACACATTTTGCTGTCCGCACCGGTAAGAAAAAAAGCAAATTACAGCGTGATTTGGCCATAGCTGTTCTTAAATATGGCTGTTTGCAATGCAGACAGGGCCCTCTGCACAAAGCACCTCTTGGGGAAATAAAAATGCAATTAGCTTGAGAGAGTATTCCTTCTGTTTAAAGAACTTAAATTTCCAGCAGCTGGGGGCAGATTTCCTTTTTCCCATTCCTGGGTGGTCCCCAGTCAGAGGAGAACTGGAGCGGCCCCAGAGGGGTAGGCAGCAGGGATTTTGGTAGTACGTTAAGGGGCTCTGCTCCATGTGTGTGCACGCTACGCAGAGGTAACGGATTTGATTCAGCTGTGTTTAGTTGGTGCCTGTGTTTAGGGATAATCTGCTTTTCCCCAGCGCTGTGCCCGGTGGTGGCCGCAGATGTGCTGGAGCAGCTCGTACCAAAGAGGGACAGATGATCTGAAACTGACATTTAGTATTTTTTGGCTCTTCACAGAAACAGCAGGAGAAGGAAGCTCTACTCCTCTTCTATAACAGAACCGCAGAAGCCAAAATCCGTTCAGTGATGTAAGTCACGGGATGGTCATAGAATCATAGGAGTGGAAGGGACCTGAAAAGGTCTTTTAGGCCAGTCGTCTCCACTCAAGGCAGGATTAAATAGTGATTCTCAACCTGTTTATCCCTGTGGTCTGCATGTGTGGCTCACAATTTGTAACATGGGTCGCAGGCTGAGAACCACAGCATTCCCCCTGCCAAAACAAACAAAAAAAAAACCACCCACAGTCCCCTATGCCCAGTGCAGTCATCCCCAGAGCAGGGCCAGGAGTGGAGCCCGGGGCATGGACCTGAGCAGCAGCCGTTCCCCCGGGATCAGGCAGCAGCCAGAGCCCTGGTCAGGAGTGGAGTGCCCAAGCCAGGACCTGAGAAAGGGGACTGGGAGAGGAGCCCTACCTAAAACCTGGGGATGCTGCAGCAGCCTGATTAAAGCCTTAGGTCCCAGTGCCCCAACCCACTCACTGCCCAGAGATCCCTCCCCCCTGCTACAAACCCATTCACAGACCCATTCTCCTGCCCTCTACACCTGCTGCAGCACTCAGCAGCCTGTTGCTGACAGGAACTACAGTGCAGGTGGCAAGATACTGTCCCTGCCTCAGCCAGCCCTGCGCTCTACCAGACCAGAGCAGAAAATTTTGTAGCACACGGCTGGGCTGGGCTGTGGCTAATTTGACTGGGGTTGAGAACTGCTGATCTAGACCATCTCTGACAAGTGTTCAGAGATTTTTAGGAGCAGGTTAGACAATGACAGAAATTCCACAATGTCCCTAGGCAATTTATTCCAGTTCTTAACCACCCTGACAGCAAGTCTAAACCACCCCTTCTGCAATGTAAGCCTGCAGCTTCTTGTCCTATCTCTCTAGAGGTTAATCCAGTGCTTTCATATTGATCTACTGAATTGCATTTGACTAGAGGGAAGAGAGAGATTGAGCCTTTGAAATAAAATTGGTGCAAAATCAATGCTGCCTGAAGCCAGCTAACAAATTTAAAAAAAAAAACAAAAAACTACAGTCCACAATATCCTCTTCCAAGATCTCTATCACTGCCCAGCCTTTAATTGAAGAGATGCTTTATTTCATTTCTAAAGGATATGGATTTCGGGTTAGGATCAGGTCATCTGGTTTTGGCTCTTCTTTAGTTTAAAAGAAGCAAACCAATTCAATCATGTGGCTTTGCTGCAGAAAGCATCGGGCCAACCTCTTTCTCAACTGAATTTAGGCTTGAGTGTTGACAGCCCTAAAGGTCTTGGATGCTCCTCAGAGCACATCTGGGATCATGGTAACAATGTGAGCCTCTCCCATGAATGGACTTTTAACTCTTTCCTCTGCAGAGGCCATACATTTTGAGTTAGGCTGCAGGCCCTTTCATCCCAACCGTTTTTTTTCTGAGACTGCCAGCTAGCATACTGGCTTTGTTTCATTTTTGTGGGGACATGTCTAATCTGCCACTGATTTCTATTCCTCTTAACCCACTGATCAGCCATCCTGTGGTAATGACTGCATGATTTCAGAGCCACTGAATTTGCTGCAGAATCCACCCGTTAGCCACCAAATTGCAGCCCAGAGGCTTTGTTTTTGTTTTGTTTTTTTTTTTAAAAGAAGAGTTTGTTGCCTTTATGTTGAAGAAAATCTCATACATGTGAAGTAAATATACAGCCACACAGTGTTATTTCCCTGAGTGTGCAGAGGTCTCAAAAATAGCAATGAGAGGTGGGAGCTGCCACGTTTATCTATGACATTTTAGAGATGCAATTTAAATGCTAACATTATGAATTGCTAAACTGCCTGATTGTTTTAGCAGAACCCCTTCAGATGTAGCTCTGGCTAATGTCCTTATCCTGCCTCCCACAATTTCTTGGGTGCCAAATGCCCAATTTCCCCCGACAGCTTTTCCAATGTAGCAGTTCATGGTTCATACAAAAATCTGTTGCTCATTAAAATGAAAACGTTGGGACAGCATACAAAATATATGTAGTGAATTGAGTATCAGAGCAAGTAACATGGGGTCATTGAGCTTATTGCATTATTCATTTTCAGATTCATATTGTAAACCTCCTCTTGAATTAAACTGAGCTGCAATAGACTTTCTGGCCTGATGCATCAAAATGTATCAGAATCCAGTGATTTGGGTGCAAAATTTAAATACACCTTGCCACAGAGTCATTGCTTTTTTTTCCAGTCATCACTGGCCTGGACTGTGTTGCAAACAGTGACCTAGTGGTGGAATACTTCACAGCCCTGATTTTAGCACCAATTCACTAAGCCATCTATCCTCATTAGAAGCTGAAATTTAATTTGCCTCTTCCCAACAATTTGCAACTAGCTGGCAGTAAGTTTCCTATGTAACAAGCAACTGTATTTCTTAGTTGGCCTAAAAATAAGTCTCAAGACCTCCTGATGAATTTGTTCTTGAGCGAATTTTCCTCTTTTAGAGTGGCAACAGAATTAAATAAATGCATTATGGGTAATCGCCTCCTGGATAGCATAGCGTGTTCCACGAGATGCACACAGTTAGAAATACAGATGGATGAATGTGATAGAAAGATAAATGGGACTGACTTTAAGTCGGGCCACTTTTTGCCATCAAGTATGACTCAGTGACATACAAATAAAGAGAGACATTTTTCATTCAGTGACCAGCTGTCTAGAAAGATAATGGGTGTTGTGTCCACAGATCTTTTGTTTATATAAGTTGTTATCTAAGTAATAAATCAGTACGTATATTGAAAGGCTATTTTTTGCTGACAGGTTTCCTGATTTCTGCCTCTAGATGAACAATATCTCTTTGCATTTGAAAGTGATGGGACAAAAGAGACATCAGTAATATAACTTGGATTGTTTTTAATACAGAGAATATATCCTGGATTTACTGGAAGGCGGGAGAGACAAATTCCTAGTGTTTGCTCATCACAAGATAGTACTGAACGCAATAAGCAAAGAGCTGGAGAAAAAAGTAAGTTCTTAAATCAGGTGCCTGTTAATTTCATTATTTTTCCAATGGCCAAGTTGCTGGAGAGTTCTAGCAGGTCCCCTACCTTGTGGAAATTTGTGGCATGGATAATTCTCTGGTTGAGAGCTCTCTAAAGTGCCCCCTGGCCATCATAAACGAACCTCCAGAATAAGACTGCTGGGGGCTGGGGGGATGTACGTTTGCACACGTGAGGACTATTGCTACAGGTGTTCTTTTCTGTTTGCCACTATCTAGAGTATTGTGTGTACAGTGTTGTTTTAGTACCGAACGCTGCTGCTGCTTTCCTACCTCTTTCGAGAGCAGCTTGCCTTGCATTTCTTATTGAGTTCATGTTGCTCTGATTTTTGTCCCTGGTGTTGCATGGATGCTGTGCTTATGAACTGCAGAGTGGTCTTTCTTCTGTTCCTAGTGTTGAGCAGGGGTCTGGTTTCCAAGCCTGTTTTATGTGATCTGTCAGATTCTGAAAGCTCCAGAGATGGCTCTGAGAGACCTGGCAGTAGTAGACAGGTGGTGGTTTTGCTAATTTGTCACTTAGCTCGTTCTGAAGACAGCACCAGGCAATTGCTCATCACCCCTGACGTGTATATCCATGTCATCACCACTTCCCTTTGGTGATATGACCGTTAGAAAATGGTTAGTTTTGCAGCTACAACAGCATCAAGATGGGGGCAGCACTCAGCTGTGCACTGAACCTTTTCACCAACCTACACCCTGCAGTTTGGTTGCTTTCCCAGTGTCTTCACACAATAGTGACCTGGATGAAGAGCAGCTACAGGAGTGTTGAAGGGTGACACTAGTTCTGAATTTTGTGTCAAAGCCCCAATCTAATGGCAGCATTCAAAAATGCTGAAATATACAATTTATTTTTTTAGCCCTGCCAGTGCATTTAAAATATAACAATACTAGCAGTTTGCCCTGGTGATGCTCGGGTATTTATTTTTTTCTGTTCAAAAAATAAAAGGAAAATGGAGATGGCTTATTGTGTATTTGGCAAATGAAGTAGAAAACTTTTCTTAATAAAAGTCTGAGTGATTCAAAGAATACATCGTGCATGTTAGTCGATAATGTTTGCAGGCTTTCTGTCTTTTGCTAGGATAAACCAAGGGGTAGGTGAGTGCTGGGGTGGGGGAGGGTGGCATGGGGTGGGAGCCAGGGGGCTGGGAGAGTTGGAGGGAGCAGGGCACAGGGCGGGTGGTGCTGCACGGAGGGCAGACGGTTGGGGTAAGGGCATGTGTGGTGGGGGTGGGGGTGGAGAAGTGAGGCTGGAATGGGGGGGTGCTCAGGACAGGGACTCGGGAAGTTGGGGGGGGCTCAGAGCTCAGGGTTTGGGGTGAGTGAGGGGGTCTGGGAGGGGGATGTGGGTGTAGATGTCACATCAGGAGGTTTGGTATGGGGGAGGCTGTGGGTGGTGGGGAAGCATCGTAGAGGGAGGGCGTGGGCTGGGGGAATGATAGTTTGGTGGGCAGCACAGGAGGCAGTGAAGGGGTGGGCTGTGGCTGGGGGGGTTGGGGGGTGGGAGTTGCGGGTTCTTAGTGGAAAGGACGGGGCTGGATGGTGAGGGTGGGGGCTGAGGGCAGAGGGTTAGGTGTGTGGGGGAGGGTTGGGGCCCAGGATGAGTGTGCAGGTGTCAAAGGAGGGGTTTTGATGGGGGGGTTGAGGGCAGGGGGTGAGGGGAGAGGGATTGGTGTGGGAGGGATCAGAGCAGGGGGCTTACAGAAGGGGTTGGGAGGTGTTAGGAGGCTTAGCAGGGCAGCCGCAATGGTGATGGTGGAGCTGGTCTGGTGTGATGGGGCAGGGGCAGGGCTACACTGCTTGGCCCTGGCATCTCCTTATGGTCATGATTCCTGGCCCCAATATCTCTGGGGAAAAGGGCTGGCCTTGTTTCTGCAGCCCCAGCCATAACTTCTGGGGGGCGGGGGAAGGCTGGGCTCCTTGTGGAGGGGGAGGGGGTTACATCTGGGGCTTTTCTCCCCCGGGGCAGTGGCAGTGGTGGGCCTTATGTTTTTTGTTCTTTTTTTTCCCCCCCTGGCTTCAGGTAGGGTGTGTGGGTGGGTGGGTGTGTGTTGGGGGGGACAGGCGGGCATGGGGCTGGAGTGGTTTTCCCAGCCCCAGCATGAGCTTGGTGCAGGAGGGGCAGACTAACTGTGTGGGTGAGTTGAGTGGGCGCAGTGGTACGGCTGTTCCCTGCATTTGCTGCCCCCCAGTGGTGATTGAGTCTCTGACGTATGTCGCCCTTCCTGCCAGTGCCCCTCCCATTCCACGTTCTGGGAAATCCTGGGATTTCTGGCACCACCCACTTTCCAGGCACAGCCAAACCCCGACCTTGGTTTAACTCCGGATAAGAGGCAACTTCAAGGCTGTAGCTCTTACGGTTTAAGAGGAGACCATGGACAAATGTAGCCCCGACAGATGGTCACACGCTAAGACACATAGAAGATGGTGGAGCCAGCACAGTGGGTGTTTTGATTTTCACAAGCCTGGTGGGGGTGGTGAGAGGGAGCGCTCTAAGGTTTGGGAACCAAAAGACCCGTTAACAGTCTTTCTTTGCTCCCTCAGCATGTTGGGTATATTCGCATCGACGGCTCCACATCTTCAGCTGAGCGTCAGTCTCTGTGCCAGAAGTTCCAGTTCTCCGAGAAGCACTCTGTAGCTGTCTTATCCCTCACTGCAGCCAACATGGGGCTGACCCTGTCTTCGGCTGACTTGGTGGTCTTTGCAGAGTTGTTCTGGAACCCCGGTGTAAGGAGCCTAAGTTATTGCCGTACGTTAAAAGAATGGGCTCCAGTGGAGAAAGCACTGGGCCTGGAATTGGGAGACCGGCATTCTGTTCCTAGCTCTGCCTCTGACTTGATGAGTAGCCATGGGGAAGTCATAGTGCCTCTCGCTGCCTCAGTTCCCCCATCTGTAAAATGGAGTTAATGATGCTGACCTCTATTGTAAGGTGCTTTGGGAGCTACTGAAAAAAGTGCTGTGGAAGAGCTAGGTGGCATTACTCTTCTTATTACCAAAACAAAACAGAGGATTGATGAAGAGTGGAAATGGACTTGTATTGTGGTGGCTCTTTGGAGAGGAACATAGGGGAGCATCATCCATGATTGATTTTGTTTGTTTGTTTGTTTGTTTATTTTCTTCCCACCTACCACACTTCATACACTCCCAACCTCTGAAAAAAATCTTTATATTGCTGACGCCCCCTTGACCAGACTGGCTGCTGCTGCCAGACAAGTCAGCCAGTGGCCAGAGGGGATCTCTCAACAGCGATGCAGACTCCTGTTCCCTGTGTCAGAAGCTCAGCACTCTGGCCCTGGATCATGAGAACTGCCACAAGACCAGCTGGTCAGTTTGTAGATTTTTGCTTTGAATGGGCCCTTCATAAACATTGACCTTCTGCTCTCCTCTCTGGGACTTGGGAGTTCTGATGATCCATCTTACATCATCTTAACTGGCGTTTGGCTTTAAGCCCAGCTCCACGGAGGTTGTGGGGGATGACTCTGCAGCTGGCAGTAAATAACTAAACAATGAGAAGGTCATTTGAGCTCACCCTTCGTATTCCAGGCACTGTCTCTTTAGTTTTCAAGTTCATGCTGCTTCAATATTTTACTCTGTATTGATTTACACTTCTGGGACATAATCCTAGAAGTAGCTTAGCTCTTTTTGACCTCAGTGGGAGTAAGGGTGCATGACGCCTTTCAGGAGGTACTCTGCACCTTCCAGGATTGGGCCTAATGACATGGTGTACCAAGTCTTGTGGCCTCACTACTGGAAATCCTACTGCTCTGCTGTACCCTGCTAGATGCATCTGAGGAAGTGTTTTTTACCCACAAAAGCTTATTCCCAAATAAATCTAGTCCTCAGTTTTTTTTATAACAGACTGGCCGTGTCTACACTAGCCCCAAACTTCGAAATGGCCATGTAGATGGCCATTTTGAAGTTTACTAATGAAGCGCTGAAATACATATTCAGCGCCTCATTAGCATGCGGGCGGCTGTGGCACTTTGAAATTGACACGGCTTGTCCTGAGGGGGCTCCTTTTCAAAAGGACCCCAGCTACTTCAAAGTCCCCTTATTCCCATCTGCTCATAGGAATAAGGGGACTTCGAAGTAGGCGGGGTCCTTTCGAAAAGGAGCCCCGTCGGGACGAGCTGTGTGATGGCGAGCCGCGTCAATTTTGAAGTGCTGCGGCCGCCCACATGCTAATGAGGCGCTGAATATGTATTTCAGCACTTCATTAGTAAACTTCAAAATGGCCATTTACATGGCCATTTCGAAGTTTGGGGCTAGTGTAGACATAGCCACTGTGTCCATATGGAGCCAGCC
This sequence comes from Carettochelys insculpta, assembly GCF_033958435.1. Lineage (NCBI taxonomy): Eukaryota > Metazoa > Chordata > Testudines > Carettochelyidae > Carettochelys > Carettochelys insculpta. Next base: position 71,767,500 of record NC_134144.1, read on the forward strand.
TGGCTGCTAGTGAAAACTGATATTACTGGTTATTAATACCAGGTCAGACTAATGAACTAATCCACTAAAACAGTAGAACAGGCTACTCCACACAGTCAGCCTATGGTGGCAAGAAAGGAGTAGCACGTTTTGACGTTAGCAGAGGAACTTTAAATCAGAAATTCCCGTTAAACACGCACTGCCTGTATTTGCTTTCAGCTGGCTAGTGCAGGTAGTACTAGGAGGCTATGTCTGCACTAGAAGCGTCTGTCGACAGAAGTTACTGTCAACAGGGAAATTTCGACAGAACTTCTGTTAACAGATTGCATCTACGCACCATTTGTCCTGTCGACAGAGAACTGCCAGACTGTGCTGCCCTCTGGTGCCAAAAAGTGGAATGGCAGCTCTGCAGAGAGGGCTGCCTGGCAACTGAACGCTCATTCTGTCTGCAGAGGTGTCTACACTGTACTTCTGTCGACAGTACTCTGTCCACAAAACTCTCCAGTGTAGGCCTAGCCGGAGTGAAGATGTGGCAGCTTGCGCTTCAGTGTGAGCTAGTTTCCCCAGTGCCAGCCTGCTGGCCCCCCTAGGGACATACATGGGGTGCTGGCTCATGTTGGGGTCTGCATTGCCACAGCTTCACTGCTGTTGTTACCTGCACTAGCTAGGTCAAAACTAGCGTGGGTATGCCTGTCTCTCCACAGTTACCCCTTGGCCTGCAGTGTAGACAAATTCTGTCTCTCTGGGCCTCGATTTCCCATGGGAATACCTCCCTCTCCTTCTTCCCAGAGGTGTCTGAAGATAAATGCCTGGACGATTGGGAGGGACTCAATCCATTGGCCAGACAGGGCCACGTTGGCTTCTTGTAAAGATGCACTGCATTCTCTCCCCTGTTGAGCTCTCTTTAATTATTTAAAGACCATTAATCCTGTTCTTTTCCACAACCCATGTGCTCCACTCCTGCTTCTCTGCATCCCATAGGATCACAGCTTTAAACTGTGCCATATAATAAGGAAAGTTAAACCAGTTTTACCTCTGGCCCACAATGACCTGTTCTCTCTCTGGTCCTTCTGCAAGATGGTGCCAGAAACGCTGAGCTGTGAAAATGGAGTGGTGGAAAACATTACCGCAGAGCCATTGTGCTTGGCACCGTTGCTGATCCATCAGTCTTGGCGAGCTCTCTGCTTGGAAACCTCCAAGGAAGGGCCATTAGGTGACTCATTAAGTGACAGTATTCTGTGAGTCAGTATGGAACCAGTGTTCCAGCACAGCGGTAGCTGTGAGCAGGGAGGGCTGCAAGTGCTGTCCTTCATTTCAAATGTAAAAGAAAGACCTGAGTGCCCTTCATCAGGAATCCAAGTGTGCTGGAGCCCTGCCCAGACTCCATCCTGCCTTGCCTAAGGTTCTCCAGCTATTAGGGATGGACAGTGATACTACCTCATTCTCATAGCATACTTCATCATTGCCTCTTTAAGCATGTTACAAAGGAGATCCTCAGTATCATTAGCTCCATACACAAACAGGAAGAGAAGCAAAGTGGCTTTTCCAGTATCACCCAGCAGACCAATTTCAGAATTCCAGTCAGTTCTGTATCCATTGGACCACAGCATGTCTCATTCTGCTTCTTCTCCTGCTCTGAACTGCAGAATAGAGTAGCTGTGCACCATTAAGCAGCTGATGTATTCCTCCCCTAAGGCAGCGGCATTTCGGTAAATGATCTTTGTGTATACAAATTGTAGAGCTGCGTGAGGTCCCTCTGAATGCAGCGTGCCATTTTGAAATATCAGTTATTGGCAGTACTGGAGGTCCAACAGCCCCCTTATGCCTTGGAAAAACCATACGAGTATTTGTTTTTCCTGGTGCTAATTGCAAGTTCACACACTTCTGGTAATGCAGGAAACTGAACGAAGGGGAATTCTTTCAGCAACTGGTAGTTTAGAGGATGTCGGAGGCAAAATGTCTGAGAGGATGGTAGGTCTTTGGGGTTCACGTGCTGGCTTGGGACTAGGATTTGAACTCAGATCTGTGCTCTCACACATTTCCTGGGTGGTCTGAGGCAAATTGATTCATCTCTCCGCGCTGCCTCAATTCCTCATGTATAAAAGGCTTGGGGGGAGAGGTTTGTGTGTGTATGGTGGGGGGGGCGGGAATAATCCTTCCATTCTCCTGCCTCTTGTGCATTTGTCTGTTTTAGGTTATGAATTCTTTGGGGGGGGCGGGGGGCAGTGGCAGGCCCTGATCTCAGCTGGGGAAGCCTGGTGCTAGTAGGGTATAAATAGGAGTCGTTAAGTATCAGGGGAAAAAGAGGTTCCTGTTTTCTCGGGCTGGTTTTGTAAATTCTTGTATTTTGCTTTCTGTGTTCATTGAAATACAGGTTTTGATCCAAGCAGAAGACCGTGCACATCGCATTGGCCAAAGCAGTTCCGTTGACATTCATTACCTGGTGGCTAAAGGCACAGCTGATGACTACTTATGGTATGGAGTGGAAAGGGCTCTGTCTGTCCATCTGATTTCTCTCTTTGGGACTTGGGATAAGTTATTCAACAGCTCAGTGTTTGTATCCTCCTCTGCACAATGGGGTAGCAGTAATGTGCTCTCAGGGCACTGAGAGGAGTGATGTTTGTGAAAGTGTTTTGCCTTTGGGTGAGGCTTTCTCAAGGGCAAAGACTTGTTAACAATCTGGCTTGCTGGCTGAAGGTGACAAGCCAGTAAAACAGACCAGTTTATCACTGTTGAGATATGTGAGAGGGGTTCATGTATCCACACGGTCTTAGGCTGGGAACAGCTGGGAGTAAGTTTGGCTCCTTCTTTGCCTGAATGCTTCTGAAAGATGAAGTTAGCAGGGACTGAGTGTTCAGCAGGCTGGGCCCATACAACTGCCTGGCCTGAGGTGCTTGGCACACAGAGAGAGGCTGCTCTTCTGAAGACACGTCGCACTGCAGCAGAGCTTGCTGATCCGCTCACAAAGAGGCACTGATGTTTCCCAGAGGGAACACAGTCTATCCCTTTTGGTTTGCAGGAAGGTTGGTGGGGTGCAGGGCTCAGGAGCCCGATGGGAGTACAGTGTGCTGGGGAAGGAATCTAGGAAGAAGGGCAGGGTCCTGCAATCTAGGAAGGAAGACGATCCACCAGATGGTACTTCGAATGTCCGAAATGATATATTTCCATTACCTCATCTGCAAGAGTAAATGAGCTGAAGTGAACTTGTACAGTTCCCAGAATATCATGATTGCAAATAATTATGGCTTTGCATCACAAGGAACTGGAAACTGACATGTTGCCCACATTTCAGGGAAAGCTAATGACAGTAATTTGGCTTTTTTATTTGTGAAGTGTCATCCATGTAATCACTCAGGCTTGAGTGTAAAGAAGTGTGCTTTTCAGAAGAGGGAACATGTATCCTTTCGGTTTCCCTCCCCCCAATGCCAACTCCAGGAGAGATGAGGTCATTTTATTAATTAAGGGTCATGAATTGTGCTTGGGTGATGTTGGCGTCGTCATGGCTTCTTGTCGTGTGCTGCAAATCCTAGGAATTGGAGATGGAAATGGAAACCGTTGCTCCACTTCTGCCCTGTAGAACCACTTCGATCTTTACACCTTCTGAATATTTGTAGACTGCAATCATATCCTCTTGTCCATTAATTAAGCTGAATGCATCTAACTCTCCACCTTTACATATATCAGTCCATTTAACCTCTATAATCCTTTCTACTGCTTTTTTTTAATTTCTCTATTGAATATCTCCGACTCTGAGGTGCCCAAAATTAGCATAGCATTCTAAGTGTGTGCACACAAACAGAAGGCAACATAGTGAAATTGACTTGGGTTACTAGTCCTGGCTCTGCTAGCATGTGGTCTTGCCCAAGGAGAAAGGTCTGGTGTTTTAATACTCTGAAATCTAATCTTTCATTTACCCCTGGTAAATGACATCACAACACCAATGATGTTTTTATCCTCTGGATGGATGACCTAAACTTCCTCAGACAATTCAACCACAAGCTCAGTGACCACCACCGATCCACCAAACTCTCTCTAGAACAGTGTTTCTTAAACCTTGAGACCATGGTACACCAAACAATATTTCTTCTGCAGAACACCTGTGAAAATTTTCTTCAAAAAAATTGTCAGACCAAAAAACAAAACAAAAAAAGCTCAAAATAAACTGCAACATACACAGCAAAACCAAAATGAAGTAGTTTAATCGGATATCATAGCAATGAAGAAGTAACATGTTATGTGGTGTAAATAACAGAAAATATCAACCATCAGTGTATTTTGCCAAACACTTGCAGCCCACCTGCGAGTTGTTCATGAAACACCAGTGTTCTGTGCATGGAACACAGTTTTTAAGAAATACTGTTCTACAACACTTTCACATCAGCATCAACTTCCTGAACACCATGCTTAGCTTCAGCAATGGAACTCTATAAACAAATATATTCAGGAACCCCACAGAACCAATAACCACCACCAACACACCAAGAAATCCGTTATCTACAGCTAGGCAGTCAGATAACAAAGAAGATACACCCAGGAGAAAATCTGAGACACACTTCACACACTCAAAATTGTTTGCTCCAAACCAGTACATACCACCAGAGGGGATCAGAACATAAAATGGGTCACCCAAGTACAGCACCAGCTTCAGCATAGGGGAAAGAAAACCCCACCAACCAAGCACCCCTTGTCACTTACCACCCCAGACTGGAAGCCATACAAGGCATCATTAAACAGTTACAACTCATCCACAATGGGGACCATGTCCTGAAAGAAATTTTTCCCAAACTCCCTATGCTGGCCTTCAGACAATACTTCAACCTCACCAAACTGCTCCTTAGAAGCAAGTTACCCATAGGCCAGGGCACAATACCTCAAAGCAGCACTCTTAGTGGTCATTTGCTAAAGAGTAGTATGTCTTCATGTCACCCTCCTGTTTGATTTCGTTGATGGGTGACCAGCCTGATTCTGGAGTTGCAGGTCTAATCACAGAACAGGCAGGTGTTGGTAGCTGTTGGAGGGCTGCAGAGCAGTTTTTGATGCACTTTTCTTCTCTGTCTCTCTTGTCTGCACTGCGTCGGGACTCTCAAGTTGCAATCTGGGTCAATCTGCTGGGTAGTGTAGATGTATCTGTGCCTTTTCCAGACCTGAAAAATGTAAGCTTGAAAGCTTTTCTCTTTCACCATTAAAAATTAGGCCAGTGAAAGAGTACCTCACCCACCAGGTATCTAAGGAAAAATGATTGTGTTCTGCTGCCTGTGGAGGAGCCTAGGACACCTGAAATGCTACCATATTCCTTTCTGATAATATTTGGGCCTTGTTATCTTCCCATAGGCCTATGATTCAAGAGAAGATAAAAGTGCTGGGTGAAGCTGGTCTTTCTGAAGCTGGTTTCTCTGAAACAGCTGAAGCCATTGATTACTTCTACAAGGTAAGTGACGTGAAAGTGAGACACTTAGCACAAATAATTCCTGAGAAAAATTAAACTGACTAAACTCCCTCGTCTGACCTTTTAACAGAAGAGGAAGGCTGAGGTGGCACCATAGAATCATAGAACACTAGAACTGGAAGGCACCTTGACTGGCATCAAGTCCAGTTCCCTGCCCTATTGGCAGGACCAAACACCATCTAGATCATCCGTGACAAGTGTCTGTCTAATCTGCTCCTAAATATCTCCAGCGATGGAGATTCCACAACCTCCCTAGGTAACTTATTCCAGTGTTTAAGCACCCTGACAGTTAGGAAGTTTTTCCTAATGTCTAATCTAAACCTCCCTTGCTGCACTTTAAGCCCATTGCTCCTTGTCCTACCCTCAGAGGCCAAGGAGAACAATTTTTCTCCCTCCTCCTTGTAACCCTCTTTGAGGTACTTCAAAAATGCTATCATGTCCCTTCTAAGTCTTCTCTTTTCTAAACTTAAACGAGCCCTGTTCTTTTAGTCTTCCCTCATAGCTCATGTTCTCTAGACCTTTAATCATTCGTGTTGCTCTTCTCTGAACCTTCTCCAATTTCTCCACATCTTTCTTCAAATGTGGTGCACGGAACTGGACACAATACTCCAATTGAGGCCTAATGAGTGCTGAGAATGATTTCTTATGCCTTGCTTACAACACTCCTTTTAATACATCCCAGAATCATATTTGCTTTTTTGGCAACAGCATCACACTGACTCGTATTTAGCTTGTACACTGTGACCCTTTCCACAATACTCCTTCCTAGACAGTCTCTTCCCATTCTATATGTATGAAGCTGATTGTTTCTTCCTAAGTGGAGTACTTTTCATTTGTCCTTTTTAAGCTTCATCCTGTTTACCTCAGACCATTTCTCCAGTTTGTCCAGATCATTCTGAATTATGAGCCTCTCCTTCAAAGCAGTTGCAACCCCTCCCAGCTTGGTATCATCTGCAAACTTTATTAAATGTACTCTCCATGCCAATATCTAAATTGTTGATGAAAATATTGAATAGAACTCGTCCCAAAACAGATCCCTGTGGAGCTCCACTTATGTCCTTTCCGCATGACTGCAAACCATTAATAACTACTCTCTGAAAACAGTTATCCAGCTAGTTATGCACCCACCTTACAGTGGCCCCATCTAAGTTGTATTTGCTTAGTTTATTGATAAGAAGATCATGCAAGACCTTGTCAAATGCCTTACTAAAGTCTAGGTATACCACATATACTGCCTTTCCCTTATCTGCAAAACTTATGTCGAAAAAAGCTGTCAGATTGGTCTGGCATGATTTGTTCTTTACAGATCCATGCTGGCTGTTACCTATCACCTTATTTTCATCCAGGTGTTTGCAGGTGAATTCCTTAATTATTTGCTCCATTATCTTTCCCGGCGCAGAAGTTAAACTAACTGGTCTGTAATTTCCTGGGCTGTTCTTTTTTTCCCCTTTTATAGATGGGCACTATATTTGCCTTTTTCCAGTCTTCTGGAATCTCTCCTGACTTCTAGTATTTTTCAAAGATGATAGCTAAAGTCTCAGAAACCTCCTCTATCAGCTCCTTAAGTATTCTAGGATGCCTTTCATTAGGCCCTGGTGACTTGGAGATGTCTAATTTTTCTAAGTAATTTTTAACTTGTTCTTTATGTATTTTATCCTCTAAACCTACCCCCTTCCCACTAGCTTGCATTGTTAGGCATTTCTGCATTGGTCTCGGTGAAGACTGAAACAAAGAAGTCATGAAGTGCCTCTGCCATTTCCAAGTTTCCTGATTTTGTTTCTCCCTCCTCACTGAGTAGTGGGTTTATCCTGTCTTTGGTCTTCCTCTTACTTCTAATATATTTATAGAGTGACTTCTTGTTACTCTTTGTGTCTCTAGCTAATGTGAGCACCAGTTCTACCTTCAGTGCAGTAGGCTGGGCCATCATCTTCCTCCCCAAGTGTTGGAGTGGACACTCCACACAAAGATCCCAGTAGTGTGTAGAAGAGACTCCGGTGCTTCTGTGTCACTATTTCCTCACCCCCTCTGGCCCTGTGAAGGTTTCTGTAGGTCGTAGGGAACCACACGGGAAAGAATGGTGCCAGGACAGACAGTGGGCAGACATGGTGTACCCCAACTCTTACTGTTTGCGTTTTAGGCTGGTAACATACATACAGCTCCAGGCTCCATTATCTTTTCTGCTGAGTCCCCACTCCCGAGAGATCAAGGACACCCATGGCTAAAATCCTTGGTAGAGTGGTCACGGAGCAGAACCAGCAGGGAGCACAGGATCTCCATGCGTATATTTCCTTGGTCTCTTGCAGGTTCTCCAGATCACTGGGATCTGTGAGAGCAGCCCTTGAGCCATCACTGTGAGGGAATCTCCATGAGAAAATCAATACAGAAGTTTCTATGTGAAAAGCTCCCTCTAGCAGCTTTTCCTTGCCCTGAAAGGGGCCACAAAATTTTGTATATCAACCCCTTCCTTTCTCTCAACCTCTGAGAAAATGGTGGTACACGGCTTCATTTTAGGGGGAACAATGGCAGAGTTGAGTTCAGGCTACGTCCCTGAGGTTCTCTCATGGATACATCGTGTGCTGGAATTCCAGTCTCAAGTGGTCAGGGGAGCTAGGAGGGAAATGGGAGCTGTGAACTAATTTCAGTTGCCAGCTGTTTGGCTTGTTTATCAATACCCTGGGTGTACAGAAGCTCTCTGCTCTCATTTCACAGCAAGACCCAAAGCAGCAGACCATTTACAACCTTTTCCAGAGGACCTTATCTGAACAGGGAGACGACCTCGACAAAGCTTTGCTCGCAGAGGCGGTTGATGCTTGCCAGGAGTCTGACCCTGGGAATGCAGGAGCAGACACCTGTTCAACGAGTCCATGTAAGAAAAGGCGTATTGAAGACTATTTTGGTAGCCTGTAAATAGAGAGGAAGAGACACTTCAGATGTTTGTTTAAAAAAAAAAAATCATTGTGTTGCTTGAGTTTCCACAAATAAAACACGTTAATGGGTTTTTAGAAGATTTGCTCTCTTATTTCTGTTATGTGTTTACTTCCCAAAGGATGGAAGGGAGATAGCAGCATGCTCATCTGGGTGAAGGCTGTGTGTCTTCTGAGTTCTAATCTTGCCTTGGCCAGTGACTCTCAGTGGTCTCAGGCACTTGGCCACTTTTGGGTCTCCATTTTCCCACCTGTTTACATTGCAAGAGTATTACATGGATGAGCTAGCGAATGGCTACAGACTGCCTTGAACTGCCAGAACACCAAATAATTGCAAAATATTGCCAGTTCCCCACCGCCATGATGTTAGGGGGCAGCTTAGCAGCAGTCTGGGGCACAGCAGAGATGAGAGGAAGAACTTTAGATAGTGGAGTAAGTCTCTAGGTCAGCAACAAGTGCATAGGATTGTTAAGTGCAGAGCATTCAGGATCTTGAAGTCAAATTTTCAGAACCACCTGGCCTAACATGAATGACAATCTGTATGCGATTATTGCAGAGCACAGTTCTTAAAAATCATCCTGAAGACCCACATGCTTAGAACTTAATTTACCTGTCTTGGGATGGTGAACAGCTAACGTGATTCCACCAAGATTTGAACCCATGACTACCCTGGGTCTAGAATGTAACATCAGCAGCTTACTCTACCTCCACGGCCTCTTGTTAAGCTTTCCCCACCTCCAGCATTCTCTCTTCACTGTACTTAGTTTTGTTTGACCTGCTCAATGTACACTTAAAATTATCTCTGCCATCCAGAAATATACTTGTGTGTGCCTGCACCCTCACATGTTTACAGCAGGAAACTGAGGAGTCTAAGACATTTGCCTGAAAAGAAGTGTATTCCATGGTACTGTAAGTGTTCTGTGCACTTCCTTTTTCCTTTGATTTGGGAGTCCTGTCTCACCTCTGGGCCTTGAGACCTTAAGAAACATGAGTCAGTGACGTATAAGTATTTATTTAAATTATTTACAGTATTTATGGCTCAGATCTCTTTGGTGAATAAGAAAATTACCTTTAAGTTCTTTAGCTCTGATATGGGACACTTGCTTACAGGCTAGGTAACAACTACTCCTCTGATGGGTATTTTATGTCTCCCTAAGTATGCTATTCTACTGGCCCCTTCAGGTCTGTAATTCACTACCAGTTCAGCTCCACTGTAGCAGTGGTGGAGGTTTTAATATAGAAAGGCCTCTTGGGTGTCTTTATCACTGTTTCACCCAGCTGTACTGTAGAGTTAGCTGGCCTGGCAATAAAGCTCTGTACCTCCACTCCATGCTCCACCCTCCACTATTGCTTCAGAGCTGCAATGGTGGTGACATGCAGATCCTGAAATAGGCCAGCATAGACACTGCCTGACCGTTTGCTGCACTGTGCTTTCCTTCCTATCTAGCAGTATTCGTAATCCCTTGAAAACAGATTGGAGCTGGCGCTACACAGCCATCAGATGATTAGACTTAGTTTGCTGCCATTCTGGAGGAAACTTGACTATTCAATCTAGGAATGATGGTTTCTTTATCTCATTTCTAATACCCTCTGGCAGAGGTGCACAAGGTTGGGGGTTGGCCCCCTCTGGCGGGGGCTCTGAAACTTCCAACTCTGGCTCATCCATCTCATTAAAAATGTTGAAATAGTTACCATTTTCATGTACATGTATTCACATTTATATACTGATTAATAAGGTTTTTACGTTTTACAGACTTATTTTCTTACAGGTGCCAAAAGGGCTTTTCCTTTCTTCGTATGAACATAACTGAATTTCCACTGGGTTGGATTACGTTAGGCAGGCTGCGGGGTCCTGGTAATTGCAGAGACGAAAAGTAGAGCCTAATGGAAAAAGTTTGCTCACTCCTGCCCTAAGGAATCCAGGCTCCCAGTATTTGCCTAAAAAGCAGTCCTGTAGCATCTTAAAAGGCTGTTGTTTGTTCGTCTTTAAGGTGTTACGGGACTGCTTGTTTTTTATGAAGCTGTAGACTAACATGTCTCCCCCTCTCAGAGTATTTGCCTAATTATCTTTATTTATACAGATTGAAGTAGTGGGTAGTCACAGCAGCTTGTTTCTTTCTTCTCAACCTCCTTTTCTAGAACTAGATCATTCCCAGGAATCAGTTGGGTATGTGTAATTGATCGTGCTGCGTGCAGTGTATGTAAGAATGAATAGGGATCAATTTTATGCATTTTCCACAGTGCCAGCAAGTACATCTCCCACTTACCATCGGTGAAGGGGGACACAAACTCAAGTTAATACACTTTGCATTCTGCTGCTGTTGTTTAGACAGAGTGATTCAGCTGCAGGTGGTTAGCAGACAATAGTCAAAGCATTTCGGTACTTGAGACAGAAGCAAGAGACTTCTGCCAAGTGAGCAAATGGATAATGCCAGTGCTATCCTTAATTAAAGTTTTATTGCATCATTGACCACAAATACCATCACGTAAGCTTGGAAAGATTAATATATAATAGGTACAAAGTCTTGGTGGTTCATTTATGGCTGTGCAAAAGGGGTTTTCAGTTGGTGGGAAGTAAATTGAACGGTTTGCCTGTGGCAGACGAGGGGAGAAGAATGCAATGGTAGATATTGGATCAAAAAAGCCAAATATCATTCCTGCTGTCGGAGACTGACTACTGCCCAGCCATCTCTTTGTGCCTAGCTGCTCTCACCAGTAGATTACTTTGTTGGATATCTCTCCCTAATTACTCTCAACAGTTTGCATCTAACCCTTTACATAGAATGCTTACTAGTGTTCCCTGTAAGATGAGGGCTTGGACAGCCACCCAGGGGAGATTAGCAGATAATCCACAGGGAGCAGCATGTGTTTCTAGTGGTGGTGTCACATCTGCCTATATCTTGGTGCCCATAGATGGAAAAAATTAGAGGGCACATTGCTGCTTGAAAGAGGGCTGTTTTCAGTGGGCAGCAGGAACTGGTGAGAGGCTTCGTGTACAAATATTCTCTTCTCAAAGGAACAATTCTCTTCTCTCTCATAAGTGAGAGGCGCACCAGAGAGCCACCTTCTGAAATCTGCTGAAAGCATGTGGAGAATTCTGCTGCCCATAAAATCTCAATTTATTTTTATCTACACACTGATGAATCTCCAAGCCCATTAAAGGACATCAGGTTACTCTCGGTCTGTAATGTGCCTCATAAAATCTCAGCTTGATTTTGGCAGAATCGCTGAGACTCTTCAAGAACACTTGAAAGTCACTTTACCCTTTCTATATTAAAAAGAAAAGAAAACCTTCCCCTGGAGAAAAGTGCTTTTAGCTATTAAGTCAAAGGGGCTTGTTGCTGGTTCAGTGCCTTGTTATATCCTCCAGGTTATCAGAAAAGGTCTGTCTACAGTGGGAACAGTGGTAAGAGTCCCAGCTCCAGGAGAAGTACCTGCACAAGCTTGCATCAGACTGGCGCAATAGTTTTTAAAAAAATAAGACTACTGCCATGGAGTATATGCCTCAGATCTCCAATGAGTACATACTTAGCCCATCCCACCACCCATCTTCCTGGGGCTGTGTTCTATTTTTAGCGCTCTAGCTCTGTAAGAGCTAAGGTGGGTATGGCTCCTCAAGCCAAGAGTTGCACCGCCACCTACAAGTATAGGCATTTCTGCAGAGAGTACGACTGTTTGTAGACAGGCAACAGGTCATTCCAGAAAGTCTGAGGACTCGGTTCATGGTTGGGTCCAGTTGCTTCCGTTTATTTCAAGGGGAATCCCCATTCACTAAACCATAATGTATCAAATACGGGGTGGGCAAAAAGTTGGAACGTGCAGGAATTGGAGAAGAGAGACTTCTCTGAAGTAGAAGGAGGAGGATGTTTGTGTGGACATGATGCTGTCCTAAGTCTCAGATCTGGGTTCAACTCCTTGTGTTATCTTGAGCAGAAGCCAGAAGTCTAGTCCAAACCCAATGAAGTTAATGGAAAAACTACAATGGAAAGCCACTGATTAATGAAACCCTTAATCTTGCTGATCCTCAATTCTTCCTCCATAAAATGGGGCAATACTGGGTAATTTCTTTTCTCCCACTCTAGGTTTCTCTCTCTTTCTAGTTAGACTATAAAATCTTCCAAGTCGGGACTACCTCTTGCCACATGGCCATATTGCACAAAACCCTGATCCAGGTTGGGGTCTTTAGATGTAACAACTGTAAAATAAACAATATAAAATGTAACAAATAGCCCAGAACAGCTAACTGTATGAGAAGCATTTAAACAACAACAAAAAATTCTGAATTTTAAATTGAGGTAATCTTGAAATTACTAAACCTGAAATTGGTATCTTGAAGTTCACCACAACCTCAGAGCATCTCATTACAGTTCTTTACCTGCTGATACTTGTCTGCATTCCCATCCTGGCCTTTCAGAAGAAATGCCATTTCAAGAGCCCAGCTCTGGTCCTACTGCTGTATCTCTTTCAAGTCTGATCTGTTCCAGGCTCCTGTCTGAAAATTGTTGGGTGTTTAAATATGCATTTGGATGAGTACATTGTCTGGGGTTTTAAAACAAAATTAATGTCAAACTGCACAAGGTTCTTATGAAAGGGGAAAAAAATCTTTCTTTTGCATGAAAGTGGTGTCGGAGGGTTAGAGGAGATCTCTCAAGCTCCATCCCTCGTAGATGCTGGGAGGTTCATGATAATTCTACATACTGCCATTGAATTGGGTTTGTTTAGTTTGGAAAAGAGAAGACTAAGAAGGGACACAACTTGTAAATGGCTGAAAGCATAGGACAAGAAGCATAGGACAAGAAGCAAATAGCATCGGGGAGGTTTAAGTTGGACATTAGGAAGAACTTTGTGTCAGGGTGTAGTTAAGCACAGGAATACATTTTTTAGGGAGGCTGTGGAATCTTCATAATTGGAAATATTTAAGAACAGGTTAGACGAACATCTGTCAAGTCTGATCTAGATGGTGCTTGGACCTGCTGGAAGTCCAGGAGATGACCTCTTAAGGTCCCTTCCAATTCTACTATCCTATGATTCTTTCTTTGGCAAAGTTTGTCATATATATTAATAAAGAGGACCTTGTGGAAATTTAACAACTGTTTCTGAAAGTCTTTAGGAGGAAAGAAATGAGTCCTCCAAGTAATCAGATTATATAGAACTGTATATTATAAAGCCAAATCACATAGATTATAAAGGGAACATTGTGGTCATCTAGTCTGATTTCCTATATGATGTGGCCCATAGGACTTATTGGAATTCTTGTTTGAACAAGAGCATCTCTCTTAGAAAAATATCCAACCTCCATTTAAAACTTTTTCCAGTGATGGAAAGTTAATCACAAACCTTGGTAACTTTGTCTAATTCCAAGTTGCAGCCATTGGATCTTGTTATACCTTTTGTCTGTAAGACTGAAAAGCTAGTTATTGTCAGATTGTATAAGACTAATCAAGTCACCTCTTAATCTACGCTTTGTTAAACTAAACAAGTTGTGCTCCTGGAGTTCATCATTATAGGGTGTGTCTTCTCATCCTTAAATCATTGTCATGGCTCTTCTCTGAAACCTCTCCAATTTATCAACATCCTTCTTGAATTGTGGAAACCAGAACTGGACACAATGTTCCAGCAATATTTGCTCTCATGCCAAATATTGAAGTAATATTGTCTCCTTTTTCCCACCTTAGATTCCCTTGTTTGTGTCCAAGGATCACGAGACCTTTTGTCAACAGCTTTGCACTGGGAACTCTGGCTTATCTAATTATCCACCAGGATACCCAAGTCCTTTTCAGAGTCACTGCTTCCTAGGATAGAGCCTCCTCCCATTCTGTCAGTATGGCCTGCATTTATTCTTTTGTTGTTGTCATGAGTGGGGAGAGGGGAAAACTCATTGTTTGCATGCATCCAGTTTACCAGATGGTCCAGATCACTTTCAGTTCTTAATTAAAAACAATAGGATTATCCTATAATAAGTACGGACAGAACTCTGTCAGTCTCACACTCCTACTCCATTTGGTCCGGATTACTCAAGAATTCGGTTTAATTGTACAACACAGCCTCTTCTTCTTGAACCTTCACGTTGTGCGATATTCAGCATGGAAAGGGCTGCTGGTTTGTTTTTTTTTGTCTTTGTTAGACAGAAATTCCATATTCATTACCCAGTTATATTTGGGATGCTTTCTGAAGGCCAGAGACTCCCTTTTTTGATCTGAGTAAGGGACATCGAGGTCTTACACCTGTCTGCCTTTATACAGATTTTGATGATGAAAGAATGTTTGGAAAAAATCTGGTTGGTGGGAGGGATAATATAAAATTATTATAAAGTACTTCTGACCTTTTTGTCTCTTAAAACTCCAAATTTGCTGTTTCCCTTTTTATTATTCTTGTATCTACTTAGTTCTTTGATTTTCTTAAAAATAAAAACCAGCTAACCACTCTCTCCATTTTCTTTTTATGGGCTCTTCAGATAGGAAGTCAGAAATCTGCATTCTGTGGCTAAATCTTTAATCCAATAAAATTGATCTATATCTCTGTGGATTTTATCACCTGGCTGTTTCCTGTATCCCTGAATTACTACATTTCTACAATATTTTTCAACTGAGGGATCATTCCAACTCAAGCTGCAACTAAATTCCATTTTGTGAGTTTGAAGCCTTTAGGTAACCCTATTATCACAAGATGGATTTATCAGATTTAGCTGTGTAAGACCAAAAAGCATGGGCCGGGGGCAACTCAAACTCTTGGAGTGGAGGTAATTCTGAAAGCAGGTCCTAGGTAGCTTTATGCTGCAGTTGGATCCACATGAAAGCAGAACTTACTTTTGTGATACTGCTTGTGTGTTCTGATTGGCCCCTACCTCTTACCTTTTGTTAGATTAAGAAAGCTAAATTTTGAAACATTTCCCTCAAATGTACCTGCTGTATATACTGTATCCTGTACCCTTAACTCCATGTAGATATAGGACATAGTTGCCTAACAAGGCTACAGTTAGTAATGATGTAACATTAGTGACGGCAATGAATCCATTTCTATTGCATGGTTTTATTTGAACTCTCTCTTGTTTCTTCTGTTTCTTTTGCCTATTCTCCATCCTTTTGCCTGGTAGGCATACAGATAATCTCCTGTATAGATAGGATCTGATGCATCAGAGCAGGGAGATGAGCCATCAAACCTGCAGTCCTTCTGGCTGCACAGGTTAACGTACTACAAGGGAAAAAAATCCATAAACTGTCTGCAAATCCTGCACTTCTGTGGGAAGAGGATCAAAGCCTGAGGTTCAGTGTCAGACTTGTCACTCTTTTTCTTGAATAAATATTATTGATCATAAAATTATTCTGGCATTTTAAAAATGCTAGTTATAGCTTTGACCCTCCACTGGCGAGGACCCCAGCTTCCCTATCTATAAAGCAATGATGCAGAAGGGTCTCAGCCCTCCTGTTTCAGGGCAATAAAATAACCTCTGACTGGTGTCAGGAAGAAAATTTCCCCGGGGCTGAGTTATTTCGCTGTTGATCAGTGTGGGTGTTCTAGCACTTTCCTCTGCAGCATCAGGTACTAGCGGCACTCAGCTCAAATACAAGCAGGGCTCCCTACCTGCAGGATTGCCTAGCAGGGGTGTGTGGGGGTGGGGAAGGGGCAGCAAGTCTGAGTACTGACTTCTCTTCTTTTTACAAAAAAAAAAAAAAAAAAGCACTGAATTCAAGATTAGGTAGACAAGTGCAGGTCTGCTGTTCTTGGAATTAAAGGGCACTTTTAAATTTGCTATATTGTTGTACTTTATTGTCCTTTTACTACAGGTTGATCCTCTCATCTGGCACCCTCAGGACTTGACTGATGTTGAAAGAGAGAATTTGTAGGACCAGGGGAGGACAGAAGTGCCTAGCACAGGGTTTCCCAAACTTTAAATAGTTGGGACTGGGTTTTTTCGAGTACCCTTTTTTGTGGCCCAAAAATATAAACACACACAAACATGAAAAATGAATAAAATTTGACTGTTTGTTATTTATTCACAATAAGAGTACATAGCAATCACTTGCATATTTTCTAAGGATTGGTATTTGTTTTTTTCCAAGGACCGGTACTGGGCCATGGACCACACTGTGGGAAATGCTGGTCTAGCATGTTACCAACCCTTTCCCTGCTTACAAGGCTCTTAGAAGAAGGCTTAGCGGCGCCTGACTCTCCCACGAATCTGAGTGCAACAGACCGGCCACAGCAGAGATGCTGCGGAAGCAGCAGGGGGCGACAATAGAGTCGTACACCTCCGAAGGGTAGATAGTCCCACTCTGACGCCCGGGAACTTACTCTCCGTGGTTTGAGCTGCCCTTCCTTCCGGCCAGGCTCATGGTAATGCGCCTGCGCAGGAAGTGCCTCCTTCTTTGCGTCCGGGCGCGGCAGGGGGATGGTGAGTGTTGCGGAGGAGATCCCGGCTTCTCCCGGGTCAATCCGCCGCCATCCGCCGAGCGGGCCGGCTCGCCCGTGCCGGGAGGGGTCGGCGCCGCTGCCGCGACGCCCGCGTTCTCTGGGGCGGCGGCTGTGGGGGGGCAGCTACACTCTGAATTTTCGGAGCGGGCCCGCGGGGGAGACTGAGCCGGGGACCTTGAGGGGGAGGGGCCTCTATCCGGGGTGGCGGTAGGGCCCGGGCTGCGGGGGGTGGGGTCCGGCTCGGGGGAGGATCTGGGCCGCTGAGGGGTGAGAGCCGGGGACCTTGGGAGCGCGGAGGAGACAAAGGCCGGACCCGGGCTGGGGGTGGGGCAGACAGCCGTGGAGCTTGTGGGGACCTGGGCCGCTACATAGTAAACCGGGGACCTTGGTGGAGGAGGGACCTCTGCCCGGGGTGGGGGTAAAGCCTGGGCCGTGGACGGCGGGGGCGGGCAGGATATGGGGCCTGGGGGGGATTAGGGGCTTTCCTGGGCGGAACTCGCTGGTGGAATCGGGGTGCCAGCCCTTTGTCTCCGTCGTAGGCCTGTACGGGCCGTGGGGTGGTTCGGGCTGTAGCAGTGCGTTTCCTATGCCTGGATGTTTGGTGATCAGGACAGCGGGGAAGAGTCAGAAAATAGGGGATCTTCTCCCAGCTTTGCTGGTGGCTCATTTTTATTGAGCTCTGACAGTTACCACGGGCAGCAGGCACTGATCTCAAAACTGTTGCCTTTCCGAGGGGCTGTAGGTTCTGGAAGAGAAATAGAAACAAGTAACTGTGGGAGAACTAGGGGAGAAACAGCAAATTTCTCTCTATTCTGGTTTCTGCCTGGTTCCATGGGCTTCACAGAGGAAGAGAGGGTCTTCAGGAGAGATGTGAATTAGGGAGCATGGGGCCCTGTCATACTAGGATTTATGGAGATCATTCTGAGTCTGGGGCAGTGAGAGCTTAAGTCTGTTGGAGAAGGAAATAAGGTGGGAATCAGAATGGTGTCACTGAAGGTGTAAAGGAATGGGTGAGGAAAGGTTATAGAGAAGAAACCCTGATGTAGGCCAGAGTGGAGTTCCAGGTCTTGGAAGGAGGCACGGGCTTGAAGTTGGAGATGATGGGTAATGACAGAGCTGTGTGAATCTGAACAAGCCATTTAATTTTTGGTTTCTCTCCTATTTCTGACTATTGATAAAAATATTTAGTTTTGCAAGACTTTGTCTATGACTGTGATCCTCAGAACATCTGGTGAAATGCTCTGTGTACATAGTTAATGATGGAAACCTAACTTAGGTTCCAGTCTCCTTTGCCTGTCTTCAAGTGCACTGGTGTGTCTGTATGCAGCCATTGCACATTTGTGACCCTGAGCTGTACGTACCAGAGAAATACTTGTGGAGCTGTGGCTATGGAATGATTCATATAGAATTGACTTTCCAAAATGCTGGACAAATTTTAATTAGCTGCAGTGCAGTACAACTTTATTTTGTGCAGCATATTTGTGGAAAATATACTCTTTAAAAATACTGTTATATAACTAGAGAAAATAGATTCAAACTGTGTACAGATAATTTTGCTTTAATATTTGGTTGCTGTTTAGTGAACTGCTAAGCTGTCTGGTTTTAATTAAGCTCACGTGTGTGGTGATTTATATCCTAACAGGCTAAGCGCACCAAGAAAGTCGGAATTGTGGGTAAATATGGTACCCGTTATGGTGCTTCTCTTCGGAAAATGGTAAAGAAAATAGAAATTAGCCAGCATGCCAAGTATACCTGCTCCTTCTGTGGTAAGGTAAGAAGAGCCCTCTGATTCACTCCAGGAAATTTTCAGGCTTAACATGTAGAAATGAGATTTTTTACTTCTGATTTCCCTGCCTCTTAATATATAACAGCTTAATTACTTTCTAAGCATTGAGTGGGGGACTCCGATAAGGGTTCCAGTTAGCGTAATGATTTTATGATAGTTATTTATCCATTCACAGTTAGATTGGTATTGGAGCTCTTTTCTTGTTTTATATAGTCTTGTGAATCAGTTTGAAGCTGAAGTGGCTTTATAACCATATGAGTAACAATTTAAGCTGCAACAACTTGTAAATGAACAACTGTAGTTAGGAACAAAGTCCAGTTCAGCTCCTCTACTTTTTTTGGTTTTTCCTCAAACAGCTGCAGATTATTTTTAACATAGACAGTTACCACTGTTGTGGTATATTTGCCCTGAGGCCTTATCTACACTGCAGCCAGAATGGAGACTCTTGATAATCTACCAGTGGTAGATTTAGTAGGTCTAACAAAGACCTGCTGCATTGACCAGAGATCCCTCTCCAGTCAGCTGCTCTATACTTTGCCCCCTGTGAGAAATGTAAGGTGTAGACCCTTTGGTAACTCAACCTAAGGTACATTGAGTTGAGCTAAATGATTTATGTAGCTGAAGTTGTGTATGTTGTGTGGACTTACTGCAGTAGGCTAGATACACCCTGAGGAAATGCTGTTACTGAAGTAGGTCTATATTAAGAGACCTATGGGAAGTCTGTTTTCATGTTTGTTTGGCTCTGATTGCAGATATAGCTGCTGTGAAATCTTTATATTTAAATCCTGTTTTCATTGTGTTGTTTTTGGTGTAATACTGAAAGGTGGCTCATTTTTACTGGGCAAAGATGTGCTTGTTTTGGTTTCTTCAATTGAAAGTAAATACTTTGTTACAGACGAAAATGAAGAGGAAAGCTGTGGGTATCTGGCATTGTGGATCCTGTATGAAGACAGTTGCTGGTGGTGCCTGGACCTATAAGTAAGGAGACCTAATAACTAGATCTGTTGTCTGGTAGTTGAAGCCAATTTAATGTTGTTGCTTTCTGATTTGCTGCTGCTTATTTAAGCAGATCACAGAACTGGAAGGAACCTCGAGAGGTCATCTAATCTAGTCTCTCGCACTCACAGCAGAATCAAACACTTCTAGACCAGTGGTTCCCGCTGCTCCTTTGCTGGGCCACCGCCACAACCTCCTTTGCGCAGCTCCCCACAGCCTTCCTACTCCCTTCTCCCTCCTGCAGTGCAGGCAGTTCCCTGCCCTGCTGCACTGAAATGGGATTTGATTTAATTGGTTTAATGGCTGGATCCCTCCTGCTGGCCATTAAACCAATTACATTGAGTTCCATTTCATCAGGGCGGGGACCAGGAGCTGGAGGAGTGGGCAGTCGCAGGAGCAGCAAATTTCTTCTTAAAGAGCCCCACGTGGCTCGGAGCCGCCTAGCTGGCAACAATTAGAAAATCTAATGGGAACCCATGTTTGGGTCCTGACCCATAGGTTGGGGAACTCGCTGGTCTAGATTGTCCCTGACAAATGTTTGCTTTTAAAAATCTCCAATGATGGAGATTCAGCAACCTCCCTAGGCAATTTTATTCCAGTGTTTAACCACTCTGACAAGAAATTTTTCCTGATATCCACCCTAAACCTCCCTTGCTGAAATTTGAGGCCATTGATTCTTGTCTTATCAGAGATTAAGGAGAATAATTTTTCTGTCTTCCTAACCACCTTCTAGTTACTTGAAACCTGTTACTGTCTTCCCCCCCCACCCCCAGCTAAACAAATCTTATTCTTTCACTCCTCCCCATAGGTCACCTTCTCTAGACCTTTATTCATTTTTGTTGTTCTTTGGATCTTCTCTAGTTTGTTCATGTTTCCTGAAATGTGGCACCCATGATTGGACACACTACAGTTGAGGCCTGATCATGGCTGACTAATAATGAAAGAATGACTTCTTGCATCCTGCTTACAACACTCCTGCTAATGCATCCCAGAATGTTTGGTTTTTTTACCCCAGTAGTGTGCCACTGTTGACTCTCATTTAGCTTGCAGTTCTCTGCGACCTCTGCAGATCCCTTTCCATAGTACAGCTTTCCTAGACAGTCATGTCCCATTTTGTAGGTGTGCAGTTGATTGGTTCTTCCTCAGAGGAGTATTTTGCATTTGTCCCCATTGAATTTTGTTCTATTTTCTTCAAACCATTTCTTCAGTTTGGAGTTGCTCTTTGAAGGTTAGGAACCTGTGCTTTTTCCCTGCATGTTTGCAGTTGATTCAGAGTATGAGAAGTTCATATTCTGGTTAGCGTATACTTAGTGTGCTTTTGTGACTATTGAATCCTGTCTTTTTGTGCTGCTCTTTCCCCCCTTTTTTTATTTTTTAAGTCCCTCTGGAGTTCCTTGCAACCTTCTCCAGCCTTAACAAAGCAAATTTATTTTAGTCTTAACTCTGCCCCATTCTTAACATTAGCTTGGATCACTTTCCCTTTATTATGGACGTCCTGAATTAGAAAACTGCCACTCATAATTATAGGATTGCAAGATCTGCTTGTGATGTTGCAAGATGTGCTGTTTCTTATCACTGGTTTTAAAAAATTCAGACGTGCTGTCTTTGGTACAAAGATCATATCAGTGTCCTTCTTCCTTTCATTATCTGTAGCCATGGAAGCAAAGGTTTTAAATGCTTTAGATGTTGTATATGTATGTATATGTGTCTTTGACACCAGTTATAGGTAGGAACAAAATGTTTCTGAGCCATGTCTTCAAGGGTTTGCATATCTAGATATCTGCCTATTTGTTAATATTTCTATAAATGGTGACAAACACATTTGTTAAAAAATGCACAGTAAGCTCTTTCAAATCCAGCAGCCCTGGGACCAGGAGGTTGCCAGATATTCAAATATTCTGGATAATAGAGGTATACGTAGCAGTGCATAACACTAAATAAAACCAAGGTTAGATATTAAGAAACAAACAAATGTATGCAGAGTACTTTATTTACCACCAACAGTAGTATTGTACACTGTAAACTTATACAGTGCCCCTAGCCTTCAGAACAAGGGCAAGAGATGGATGGCAGGAGATAAATCACTTGATCATTGTCTTCTGTTCTCCTTCTCTGGGGCACCTGGCATTGGCCACCGTCGGCAGATGGGATGCTGGGCTGGATGGACCTTTGGTCTGACCCAGTATGGCCGTTCTTATGTACTGAACTTGCTATATTTATTAGTACTTACAGGCAATGTAATTAAAATTTACTTATGGTTAAAATGCTGGCTGTTTTGAGAGTTCTGGGTAACAGAATGCTGGATATGAAAGTTTACTGTAGCATGATGACCTTCCTTATGGTATTTGTTCAGTAAGAGTTTTAATTTAGGAACTTTGGGGGGGCTGTGCTTACCATCTGAATTTTAAGTTCCCCAACCACTGTGTCATCAGAGCCTTGTCTAGATAGAGGTTTTGTACCCATACTCACTATTTTGGTAGAAAAATCACACAGTTAACCAAAATAGTAAATTTTTCACAGCCCTTACAGTGAAGGTGCTTTACCTTTGTCTTATGTGCGTTTCCCACAAAGATAGCTATACATGGAATAAAGCACAACTGTATAGTTCTAACTGAATCCACACTAGTAAGATTGTGTTGCTTTAACTACAAAGTGGCTCTGTGTCCCATTGTTAGTCTTCAAAGTGCTACATGACTGTTTTGTTTGAATACAGACTAACACGGCTACCTCTCTGTTCCTATACAATGGTATAGTTAAAGTGGTATAATATTGTAGAGACAAGGTTTTAGGAATAAATGTCTTTTTTTCCCCTTTGGGCATTGCAGCCAATCAGTTACAATTGTTTGGGTGTTTTAATTGTAAATTTCATATTTTAACATGTCACTTTTAACCTTGTCAAATTCAGAATTTTTAGTGCTTTGGAGTTAGGCTCCTGGATGCCAAAATGACATCTTTCCCTTGCTGTGTGATGTCAATACAGCACAACTTAGCTTGAGATACAAGACATATAGCTGTGTGCATCTTCTCAGCCTCGGATACATGTTGGACGTGGGATATTAACATGGAAATGGACTGTTGTAACTGTTTCTCTTCAGCTGGTAAACTGAGTGCACAAGGAGTGCAACTGATGATCGTTGTTGGTAGTTTCAGTGCAGGAGTGACACTGTGGTTTTTCTTACAGCACCACCTCTGCAGTGACAGTGAAATCTGCCATCAGAAGATTGAAGGAATTGAAAGACCAATAGGAGCTTCTGCCTGTTACCGTGATTCATACTTTCCTTCTCCAGTGTCTGAATATCTCTACTATCCTTTTGTCAATAAAAAGGATGTAGTGGAATGGAATCCTGTTTGTTCTTCTCTGTAAAATCATATCTGGTCTTTGATTGCACTATGATTGCAGATCTGCTTAGTTGTAGATTATCTTGTCAGGAAGGCACTCGTAGCAAGTTCTGTATCTGTTATGGTAGTGAACTTACCATTCTTTGATTGACATCACACCATCAGAAGTAGCTCAATCAGCATCGTTTCTCTCCAGTTGATTTGCATGTTTAAGTTTTATTAATCGAATGAATCAGTGGACTTGTACGTGTTTTTAAGAATTCTAAAGAAAAGTCTAGGCAGGGTCTAATCTGGCATCATGACAGTTGTGCAATAGCACTAGTCAGTAATGTATTTATTTCTGGGGATATTTTAACTGGGAGGGTTGAGATAGTGAGGGGGAAAGGAAAAGAAGGGGCAGATCTCAAGTGCTGTGGAATCTCCGTATAGGTTCAGTTTCTCTGCACCCACTCAACAGCTGTTTCTACACAGGCCGCTTCCTTTGGAAGTGGCATATTAATACATGGAGCGAAAGATGCTAATGAGGCATGGATGTAAATTCCCCACACCTTATTAGCATAATTTCACGTGATTTGGAGTCCGGAAGACCGTTCTTCTGGACTCCAAAACGCCATGTAGAAGCATGGCCCGGGGTGGGGTGGGGGCGCTTCCAGAAGGAAGTCCTCCTCCTAGAGGCCCCTTCCCAAAAATTTGCAGGAAGAAGGGGCCTCCGGAAGAAGGACTTCCTTCCAGAAGCACACACCCCCCGCCTCTGGGGCTGCGCTTCTACATGGCGTTTTGGAGTCTGGGAGAACGTGGTGTTATGCTAATGAGGTGTGGGGAATTTGCGTCCACGCCTCATTAGCATATTTCACTCCGTGTATTAGCATATGATTTCTGAAGGAAGTGGCCTGTGTAGAAATGGCCAGCTGCTGCTTTTTGGGAGGTTTAGCTGTTCCATAGCATGGGACAAGGAGCGGTGGGAGCCCTATTTACAGAGTCTCCGTGGAGTTGGAGTGGAATTGAAGTCACAAAGAGCCACTCTGCTTCTTGCTGTGTATATGAATCCCATTGAGCCTTCTACAGACATTGAGCTCTCACTGATTTTGTTACATTTCTTTTTGTGTGACTCTCTGTTACGGGCCACCTGGTGCCTTTCTGTCTGGGCTGATGTTCCTGATTGGTAACAGGTCCCTGTGGGTTGTAATCAAAATGTTAGCTAAATCTTACTGAATCACACATCACTATAATAAAAATTAAATGCACAAACATTCATGCTTATCCAGTTCAAAGACCTACTGAGGGAAACAAAGTTCCAGTTTCTAGAGTTAAGAAGAGTAAGTTGTGAGTTTCTGGAGCTTTAGTTTTTGGTAACTGGAGGCAGTTGTCACAGGAGTTTGAACTATCTTTCAGTCACCCCTGATAAAAACTGGATACTGACACCATCTGTATTTTGTGGGCATGCAAATAAGGAAATGACCCAGCTGGGAGTGAGGTGCTTGCAGTCACACAGGAAGATAAGTCCTATTTTTGTGATATTAGAAAGATTTCTTCCCAAGTGTAAAGTTGCCGTGTGAACCTAGTTTCGGGGACTTCTGTGAACTGCTGAGGCTGCAGTTCAAGAGGCTGAAACAGTCTCTTTATAGAGCAGTGCCCCAGATGGAGGCAGTGCCCCAAGTGTTTGAAGGATGCAATTCAGATGCTTTTAACAAGACCTGAAGAAACATGAACTGTGCTGCACTTCATTATAGACCAGACCATCATCAGCGATAACTGTGGGCTCAGTGCCCATGGGTGTCTGATGCCTCTTTCCATTAACTCCTGCATCAAGCCTGTGAGTCTTTGCTGAGCTAGAACATATCCCTCTCATAAAGACAGCTGTAGAAAAAGTTTATATTAATGGCTTGCTACACCCAGGGTTGTGAGCTCAATCCTTGAGGAGGCCATTTAGGGATTGGGGCAAATAGATGTCAGGGATGTTGCTTGGCCCTGCCAAGAGGGCAGGGGACTGGACTAGATGATCTCCCAAGGTCCCTTCCAGTTGTAGGAGATGTGTATCTCTGATTATTCTATTCTATTCCAGTAATGGCCTGGTGTCATCACAGACAACCTTTATTTACCTGCATCAGAACTCTTTTCCCCTCCTTTTATATCTCCTGTCCACAGTGAAAAACACAAACCCTGTCACAATTTAAACTCTTTGGGTTCTCTGATAACAAGGTAACTCTTAAACCTCACTGTCTTATCCATGCATATCCCCATTTAATAGATGGGCAATCTGAGGCACTGAGATCGTGACTTGTCCAATATCAGCAAGGTAGTCTGTAGCTAAATAGGAAATTGATACTTCTGAGTGCTAGTCCCGAGTTTTAACTACAAGGCTGGCTGTTTTACTAGAGCAAGGCAATTGTCACCTCTTGAAAAACATTTATAGCTGGGCCTAAGAGACAAAAGGACTATGGAGAAAGATGTTCCTGCTTTCCCTCACCTGTCTTGGAGTGTCCTGCATCTTGCCTTTCTACTTGAGGGTTCTGTTTATTGCTTAAAGTCAAAGTGACCGAAGTATATAGATTGCTTAGTTTGACAACCCTGTTTCCCAGCCTCAGCTGCAATGTGTTAATACCATGCAGTGGACTCTGATAACATCAAGTATGTTGCCACACGTTGTACCAAGACAGTAGTGACCAGTTATGTTTTCAAATGCTACCTCACAATGCATACTCTACAAAGATTACAACAGTGAATAGGGTGTGACGACAGCATTGCCTTTTCTTACCACGGGGAAAAAGACAAATAGGCATGTGTTGTTTACTCCTTCATGTAACAAGTATCAGGGATTACCCAAGGAAATGAATAGGCAGCAGGTTTAAATCAAAGGAGAGTAAGTCATGCAAGGTACAGTCAATCTGTGGAATGCCTTGCCCAGGGTTATTGTGAAGGCCAAAAGCATCACAGAGTTTAAAAAAAAAGTTACTGGAGGATACATTCACCAGTGGCTCTGAGCCAAGGGGGTTAGG
Source organism: Carettochelys insculpta (assembly GCF_033958435.1). Classification (NCBI taxonomy): domain Eukaryota; kingdom Metazoa; phylum Chordata; order Testudines; family Carettochelyidae; genus Carettochelys; species Carettochelys insculpta. The sequence goes on from NC_134144.1 coordinate 71,793,378, forward strand.
GCTGCATCATAGTCTGCATGACCTTTAAGGTGCAGACTGCTGGAGGTTGGGGCAGGATGATAGGGCATGGGTCACTAATTGCTCTGATCAGTCGGTTCCCTGGAGGTACTCAGCGGGGGTGGGACACAGGCCCCTAGGCTAGGCAGCCCATTGGGCTGAACCAGTCTGGCCTGTGCTCTGTACGGCGGCCTCCCAGCTGCAGTACCTTGCACCTGTAGGACTTTCAGGCTCCTGCCGGCAATCCCCAGGGCTAGGCACTGCCTGATGCGCGAGCTCAGCATCCCAGGGCTCCGGGAGCTGGCGCTTCAAAGAGCCCCCCCTTCGCAGGCGGCTGCTCGCCGTTCCTCTGCAGGTGAGCCGCCGCCCAGCAGGGGGCGGGCGCGCCCCCGGAACCAACGCCTTCGGCAGCAAGAACTTGAGCGCGGCTGGCTCCCCCAGTCTCCATGCTTGAGGTGACGTCGCGGGTCGATGACGTCACGGCGGGCGGCGGGGTTCGAAATAGCGGAGGAGGCGCGCGCGCGGCGGAAGTGTCCCTGGGTGAGGCGGCGGGTTAATATTCGGATTAGCCCGTGCGAATGTTTGCGCGGGGTGACTGACAGTGGTGCAGCGTGTGCCCGCCGGGAGGGGGCAGCGGTCAGTAAGCGGCACTGGGCGGGGGAGGCACCTTGGGGGGAGAAGATGGAGGCGGGTGGCAGGTAGGGTGCTGGGGGGAGAAGGTGGGGAGGACTGTGTGGGGGGGGTGGTGCTGGGGGGAGAAGGTGGGGAGGACTGTGGGGGGCTGGTGCTGGGGGGAGAAGGTGGGGAGGACTGTGTGTGGGGGGGGTGGTGCTGGGGGGAGAAGGTGGGGAGGACTGTGTGGGGGGGGGTGGTGCTGGCGGGAGAAGGTGGGGAGGACTGTGTGGGGGGGGGGTGGTGCTGGGGGGAGAAGGTGGGGAGGACTGTGTGGGGGGGTGGTGCTGGGGGGAGAAGGTGGGGAGGACTGTGGGGGGGTGGTGCTGGGGGGAGAAGGTGGGGAGGACTGTGGGGGGGGTTGGTGCTGGGGGGAGAAGGTGGGGAGGACTGTGGGGGGGGGTTGGTGCTGGGGGGAGAAGGTGGGGAGGACTGTGTGTGGGGGGGGTTGGTGCTGGGGGGAGAAGGTGGGGAGGACTGTGTGGGGGGGGTTGGTGCTGGGGGGAGAAGGTGGGGAGGACTGTGTGGGGGGGGTGCTGGCGGGACAAGGTGGGGAGGACTGTGGGGGGGGTGCTGGGTGGAGAAGGTGGGGAGGACTGTGGGGGGGCGTGCTGGGGGGAGAAGGTGGGGAGGACTGTGGGGGGGGTGCTGGGGGGAGAAGGTGGGGAGGACTGTGGGGGGGTGCTGGGGGGAGAAGGTGGGGAGGACTGTGGGGGGGTGGTGCTGGGGGGAGAAGGTGGGGAGGACTGTGTGTGGGGGGGGTTGGTGCTGGGGGGAGAAGGTGGGGAGGACTGTGTGGGGGGGGTTGGTGCTGGGGGGAGAAGGTGGGGAGGACTGTGTGGGGGGGGGTGGTGCTGGGGGGAGAAGGTGGGGAGGACTGTGTGTGGGGGGGTGGTGCTGGGGGGAGAAGGTGGGGAGGACTGTGTGTGGGGGGGGTGGTGCTGGGGGGAGAAGGTGGGGAGGACTGTGTGTGGGGGGGTGGTGTTGGGGGGAGAAGGTGGGGAGGACTGTGTGGGGGCGGTGCTGGCGGGAGAAGGTGGGGAGGACTGTGGGGGGGGTGCTGGGGGGAGAAGGTGGGGAGGACTGTGTGGGGGGGGGTGGTGCTGGCGGGAGAAGGTGGGGAGGACTGTGGGGGGGGTGGTGCTGGCGGGAGAAGGTGGGGAGGACTGTGTGTGGGGGGGGTGGTGCTGGCGGGAGAAGGTGGGGAGGACTGTGTGTGGGGGGGGTGGTGCTGGTGGGAGAAGGTGGGGAGGACTGTGTGTGTGGGGGGTGGTGCTGGCGGGAGAAGGTGGGGAGGACTGTGTGTGGGGGGGGTGGTGCTGGCGGGAGAAGGTGGGGAGGACTGTGTGTGGGGGGGGGTGCTGGCGGGAGAAGGTGGGGAGGACTGTGTGTGGGGGGGTGGTGCTGGGGGGAGAAGGTGGGGAGGACTGTGTGTGGGGGGGGTGGTGCTGGGGGGAGAAGGTGGGGAGGACTGTGTGTGGGGGGGGTGGTGCTGGCGGGAGAAGGTGGGGAGGACTGTGTGTGTGGGGGTGGTGCTGGGGGGAGAAGGTGGGGAAGACTGTGTGGGGGGGTGGTGCTGGGGGGAGAAGGTGGGGAGGACTGTGTGGGGGGGTGGTGCTGGGGGGAGAAGGTGGGGAGGACTGTGTGGGGGGGGGTGGTGCTGGGGGGAGAAGGTGGGGAGGACTGTGGGGGGGGGTGCTGGGGGGAGAAGGTGGGGAGGACTGTGTGGGGGGGGTGGTGCTGGGGGGAGAAGGTGGGGAGGACTGTGGGGGGGGGTTGGTGCTGGGGGGAGAAGGTGGGAGGGCTCAGGAACGTGTGAAGATGGGAGAGCTATGGCAAAGGAGCCAAAAATGGTGATTGGGGTGGAGGGGCTGCAGTGGAGGCGGGCAGAGGTCTGAAGATTGGATGAGTTCTGAGGAGCTAGATGGGGGGAGCTGTAGCCAGAAGATAACTAAGGGAAGCTGGATTTGTGGGGTGGTGGAGGTAAGAGAAGCTTTGGGGCTGTTGGAGGAAGAGGGTTACAGCTGGTGAGGTGATACCAGTTCTGTATGTTTCACAACTTCTGCCACTTCTCTTTCTAGTATCCCTCTGGCCTGCCCTTCTCTGCAGTTCTTCCCATGGCCTGGCCCAGCAGCAGCACATAGAAACAGGAGTTGGTTGGCTGTCAGGTTTGGAAGGGATTTTGTCGTCATCCACTAGAGATCGAGCTGGGCCTGGCTTGCTTGACTTACCGATGACCTAGGAAAGCTTTGAAAGTAGGTTTCTAAAGGAGGGATGATGGCGTATTTTGTACAAAGATTCTCAACAAAGGCCTTGCTCCGTTTGAAATCAGTGGCAATGCTTTACTCTGGGGTGGTGAACGTTTTTCAGATCACAGGCTTCTGATCCTCAGACAATTCAGAGGCCCCACAAGTGAAAATTAAAAAAAAGCCCTCACTGATATGGTCCCCAACTGTAGGGGGCCCAGGGCTATAGGGTCTGGGAGGGAGGGAGGGGAGCGTACAGGAACAGGCTGGAAGTTGGTGCATTTGGGCTGGAGGAAGGATGCAGGAGCTGGCTGGGGACAGGTGATCTGGGCAGGAATAGGGTGCAGGGGCAGGCTATGGGAGGTGGGTATTGGAGAGGGCTGGGGTGTAGGGTCTGGGTGAGAATGAAGGGATCAGGGTTGGGGTGAGGTATCTGGGAGGGAAGGGGCAGGACCAGTTTGGGAAAGGGAAGTTGGGGTGAGGTGTGGACTCAGAATTGGTCAAGGGACACGATGGCTGGGTTTTGTGCTTCTGGTCACAGGCACCACCTTCCGCTGCTCTGACTGAGAGCAGCAGGAGAGAGTCTCCAGGCAGCACTGCTGAGGCCACTGCTAATTATCCTCCCTTCCCCCAGGTGGGGGAGCATCAGTAAGTGGCAGCAGCACCTCCGCCACCCTTACTCCCAGCAAAGCCCATGGTCTGGATCTGGCCCCAGCTTGCCTGATCAGGCCTGTGAGGCTCAGGGCTCTACACCCCCCAACCGCACGGTGTGCTAGATGCTATGGAGGGGAGCCCCAGTCTGGTAAAGACGCACAAAATCAATCTCTCTGGGTCTGGCAGTCGACCCCTGTACTCCATGCTATTGTGTGGAGAAAGGGAGGTTGACAGAGGAAACACTCTCTGGGACCTTCCTTAGGACACTCAGGTAAGTTGATTTTCAATAAGTCGATTCTAGCTGTGCAGTAGCTCTAGCTAGAATTTTGTATCTGAAATTGACTTATTTCCCCAGTACAGACTAGCCCATAGAACACTGACTGAGAAAAGAGGCTGTGCCCCCAGTGAATGAACATGGTGCACTTTGCTGAGCGTACTTAAACTTTACTCCTGGAAAACATGCAGAGTGCATTGAGGACATGGCTAAGTAGGATCCTTGTTGGTAAAGATGTACTTGCTGTATTCTTCCATTGGAATTATTTTCCTTATCACACTTAGTGCAGTCTGGTCAATCTCAAAAACAAAACAAAAAAAATGTGTTCTTTGAGCTGCAGGGATAAGTCATTTCTGTCAGGGATGGTTTGTCAAGACCCAGCGATTTGTGCTTTCGTGAAGCCAGGGAAGTCAACCCAACTTACCTTCCATTAAGGTCACTGAAATGTTATTAGAGGCTCCTTCTGCTCAGGACTGAATGAATCTCTTAATACAGTGTCAAAGATGGAACAGATACATTCCTTCCTAATGATGGATGAAGATGATTTGCTTTCTGACCTAAGCAATGGCGACCTAGAGGTAAGCTTCTCTGCATGGGGGAATGTATCTCACTATAGTCTGTGTGAGTGGCTTTCATTAAAACTCTCTCTTTAAATAGCCTCTTGACTGTTGAAATAGCATCATACTGATGGGTATGTGCAAAAGCTAGTGTCACAGCATCTTGCTGTTGGCATTCTGCATGTCTATATTGGTGTGACCTGGGTTTGCTTAGTGGTCTCATGACTCCTTGCTCTTAGGCCTGTGCTAACTCCTCTAGATAGGTTTCTCCTGGCCTAATCGCAGTTAATGTTGTCATAAACATTTAACTGAAATAAAATATCACAGAACTAATAAGGATGCAACCAACCACACCCATTCAGTGCGGTGCTCTGTCACCTTTGGCCGGTGGGCTAGATCACATGTAGAGGTTGATGAGCCTGCTATAGCGTTGGCTAACAGAGCTGGGTCTTCTATTTCAGACGCTAGAGGCTTTCAGAAACAAAGTTTGAAGGCTCAGTCCCTGCTGCTGATAACCCACCCCAACTTGTAGTGTTAGCTCTGTTTTCAAAATGTATCTTCCCAGCTCACTGTGGTGTCTGTTGAGTAGGCAACTGTTATCCACTGGTAATGTTTTGTCTAGACTCTGACAATGGGTCATATCCCCCATCTGATCTGACTTTTTTTCTTCTTTTGATACATACTACTGATGATGAGCCATTTCCACCTTGCTGAACAGACCTTTTCAGCTCTGGCCCCACCTTTTACTGGGATTCCACCCTTTAAATACCCCTCTGGAAACTTCCCCCTCCACTCATGCATCTGATGAAGTGGGTCTTTGCCCATGAAAGCTTATGCTCTAAAATATCTATTAGCCTATAAGGTGCCACAGGACTTGTTGTAGTTCTCTTTCATTAGCAGAGTTTGGAAAAGTAAAAGCTAGAGATTTCAAGGCAAAACCAGAGATTTTTCATGACTTGAGATTCACATCAGGGTTATGTCCCTCTGCTTTGCCCCCCTGTAAGTGTTCCACATAGACCAGTTTTTATTGTCTTGACTTAGCAAGATGCAAGTCTTTCAAAATGTATAAACCTACAATACCAGGAGCTGCAGGTTGCCAGGGCCGTGGGTGAAAGTGAACCAGGGACACTGAATGGACCTGAGCTTTCATACTCCACCTATCAACTTTGGCTTGTTTTGTATTTGCTTGAATTCTTTCCCTGTTTTCCCTTTCTAGATGTTACTGTCATTTTTGGTTGGTAAAGTACATGAGAGCGAAGTGAGAGTGAGCACAGAGAAAGATGAGCTCATGAGACTTGAGACCGAAATAGCACAATAGTAAGTCTCCTGACAAGTCTTTCTATATTATTAATTAATTAGTATTGTGTTTCACTTTGTTTTGATCATAACTACATTTTAATAGTAGCTGAAGACTTCACTCTTCAGTCTGAAAGCTGTGGGTGTGGGTTTAATGTCAGGGCCATATCAGAAGGCCTTTTGTTGGCAGGAAATGTTCTGTAAATGGACGTGAAAGGGCTTTTTACAGATAATGCAATAGTTAAATTTTGGTGCTGGTATCTTATATGAAGCAGTTTTGCAATATAACACAAGTTGTAGTCACTAGACTTGTGACTGGGAAGAGAGGTAATGATTTTGTGCTCTTATTTTGTAGTGTCACAGAAAGAGACAACTGTCTGTCATTAGCAGCAGAGATTGTGAATTTGCATCCACTGCTGGAAGAGGAATTCAAGACTCGAGAACAACTTGAAGCTGTTGCATCTGAGCTAAAAAGATTAAAAAAGGATATTGCTCAAGATACCAGGTAGAGCAGAGGTTGTTTGACGACAAACATATGGCTTGCAATATATTTCTGATTTGCAGTCTTGGGGTAAGTAGCAGGGCATTACCATGGGCTCTTCAAAGAAACCGATGAAACAGGCACATGCACTACATCAGAACTGCATATATTGACACTGAGACTATGTACCCTGTACACTTAAGATTGTTCATTATATGAAATCAAATAGTAGCCTTTGAGGAGTTAGTTTCTCTTCCACCTGGGAATAATAGCAAATAATCAGCAGGGTGGGCAAGTAGTGAATTTCCAGAAACCCAAGGACTTCCCTTAATGTGCCCAAATGATTTGCTTGTAGGATGGGGTTGAAGCTGCAGGTTTGCGATGTGCTCTCTGTTTGGGTAGTGAGGTAGCATTGCCAGGTGGATTCTGTGGGACCTGTTGCTTGTCCTGCTTTAAAGACCACCTGGCCCTTTATCCAGACTAGGGGACTGCTGAGAGGTTTGATTCCTTTGGCTAGCGTGTTTCTTTCACAGCCCACAGGATAGACAAAGAAAGCCCATGTGGGTTCACATGAGCTAATAGCTACTAAATTAGACTTGGGAGGCTTCTGTCGTCTTTGAATGTCCCATACAAACCTTCCATTCTTTAACAGTTTTAACACATGTTGTGTGGCAAGTCAGTTTCACTTAGACTTCAGTGATTCTTTGTAGGTTCGTGCTTCAAAATACTGCAGTGATAGGCATGTTAGAAATGTCTGAGGTAGAGCACCAATGTGTTATACCAATTGCAGCAAGGGTGACAAGCTTTCATCTAGGATTAGGAGAACACACCCCAAGCTTGTCCCTCAAATGCAGAGGGAGTCTGCCTGCTGAGTTGATTTGCCATTTCAAATAAGGGGACTTGGCCAGCACATTTTGGAGGCAACATTTTTGCTTCCTGTTTTGCTTTTAGAAGGTGCTGCCTTTGATTGGTGTTGTGTTAGCTTTGTCCTGCTTGGAAAGGGGCAGGAAAGCTGTCCTAAAGGGCCAGTCAAGGATTTCCTCAGTATAAGGGAATCTTCTAGTGGCATAAAGCAGGTGGCAGTTGACTGTACACAACCTTCTTCTGTTGCTCTCCTTCCTTCCCCCAAACAGGTGAAGGAGGCATGTCCAGGAGCAGGGATGTGGGCTGAGGGCATGGCAGGGAGTGGGAGAGGTGAGGCTGGAGCACAGATTTCTCTGTCTGTATAGTGGTTGCTAAGAGATTGCATAACTTAGAGCCTGCTCAAAATCTTGCTGACATCAGCAGAGGGCTAATTTATATCCCTATGGTTTGTGAGGTGGGTTAGGGCCACCTTCCCATCGTGTCTGCCCAGCTGTGCCGGGCAAGCTTCCTTCAGTTGATGAGTCAGCCTATTTGGTTAATATTTCTTAGCTATCCTGTTCAATCAGGAGTCAAAGCTAACCTGGAGGGTCTGTAGCCGGGCATCTTCTGTAAAGTAACTATTCAAATGGCATGTTCCAGTTGCTCAAATCTCCTCCTTGCTTATTTACAGAAGCATTTTGCTCAGAGGAGTGACAAAAAATATATCTTAATTTTGGCAAGTCAGCACAGTTAGAAGGGGAGCTGGATTCTTCCATGTTATTCATCATCAGAATTGTATACAAAGCTGCACTTAATTGCATCCATTGGGGTTGCTCAGGTGCAAAGAGCACTTTTACCAGTCATGGATGTTTGAGGTGGAAGGAGCCCAATGTCCTCTCCCCGATAGCCACCCAAGGATGACTGTCAGAGCCCAGGCTGAGTATGTTGAGCTGACAGGAAAAAAAAATCCTTCAACTTGTAAACAGAATGTGTTTGCTTTGCTGTCTGAGACCGACAATAAACACGGAGCCCCACAGCACCGTTTTTGCAGTCACATTTTAGGGTAAAATTGCACATTCAGATGGTCACACTGGTGAGACACATTCCTGGTTTGGTATGTGGCATTCTGTGATTTTAACACATTCTGGCTCTACAAAAAATCCAAATGTCCAGCTTGATGCTATTCACATGAAAACTTGAATTAATGTTTGCACTTGTACAGGGTGTCCTCGTTATAAGTCCAGGTTACGTTTCTAAATAATGCAACTTATAGTGAAATGACTCTTACAAAGGGGAATTAATATCCATAAAGAATAATGTAACTAGCTTGAGATCTGTTCCTAACACATACAGTTCACATGTGTGGTACATATAATGTACCTATAATCCACAAAAGATAATAAAGTGAAGTGAAATAGAAATTAATAAATAAATAGCTAAATAATACAATTAAATAAATACATAGAAAAAGATAAGCCAGCTCCCCACAGCTTGCTGGCTCCCTGCCTTCCCCCCACCCTGCAGCTCTCTGCCGCTCCCCCAGTTACCTGCCGCTCCCCTGGCTACCTGCCAGCTCCCCGCAGCTCCCCACCAGTCCCTCATGACTTCAAGGCTCACTTCCACGGCCTGCTGCCCAGCCACAACAAAGCTCCTTTATGTTCCTGGTTTTGGTCCTTCAGCCCCTAAATGATGTCAGTGCTACTTACAATGAATCTGCTTTCCTGAATGAATTAACGACTTATATGCAAAATGACTTATAGTGAAGCAACTTATAATAAGGACCCCCTGTATGCCCTTAGGGGCTGGGACTGCCTTTTTGTTGTGTGTCCAGTGAGCAGGTCTGGTCCTGATCTTGACTATCCTTGTAGGCCACGTGTGGGGATTCAGATCTTTGCTTGTTTGGATTCAGCCCCTGAGCTTCCCTCCCCAGCATCCAGCCCATGGCTGGTGGGGATTGCAGAGCCCTGAGCCTCATCTTGTAAGTCAGAGCTGGATCTAGCCCACAGGCTCTGCCTGGTGGGGGAGGAAAGCAGCAGCCTGTTATCCTTACTTTATAAATGGGGGCAGGGGGAGGAAATTGAGACACAGTGAATTCTGGTGGAGCAGGGATTGAACATGGGACTTCTAAGTCCCAGGCTGGCACCCTAACTCCTGGACAGTCCTTCTGCTTCAAGTGTGGAAGTACTCTGATTTTTCCCTCGCTACGTCAGCTATGCTACATCTGACTCACAAGGGTGATGGCCAGCCTTGTGTGCTTCAGAAAAACATAGTTGTTTGAGATGATCCATTTAAAAAGTTGCCTCTAAACCATGTAATTTCCCTCCAGGTGAGTAAGACCTGCCAAGTCCTGCTTACCTCAACACCCATTCCTAGAACGAGCTCATTGTCAGTCTCCTACCAGCACTTTCTCTCATGCTGTCTCTGGTATACCTCTCAGAAATTCTTACAGTCACTTTCTTATTGTTCGTCAGTTCTCTCTTGGAGACAGTCTTTAGAATGGTGCCAGCAGATAACACCAAGAAGTGGCAATCTGTGTATGCAGCTCGTTTGAATGTTTAGAGCCCTGCAAATCTGAGGATATCCCTTCTATAGCCCTGGACCAGATGCGCATATAATGATGTATCCACACGGGGCTCTATGGACATAAAGCGGGAGGGATAGGTCAGTGGTTTGAGCATTGGCCTGCTAAACCCAGGTTTGCAAGTTCAATCTTTGAGGGGGCCATTTAGGGATCTGGGGCAAATCAAAAAGCACAGGGGTGCTTAGTCCTGCCAGAGGGAAGGGGGCTGGGCTCAACAATCTCCCAAGGTCCCTTCTAGTTCTATGAGATGTGTATCTTCACATATTAAGCATGTTGCTGTGACACCTCAGAGCCCCAGCCATGGACTTAGGACCCCATTGTGCAAGGGCTGTATAAACATAACACAAAACATAGCTGAGCAGTAACAGAGAGAGAGCCATGTAAGTTTATATTCTAGTCTTTAAAGTGCTACCAGACTGCCTTATTGTTTTCATAGCTGAGCAGACATAGCTACTCCACTAGTATCATCCATCTGTTGCACCTCATCATTAATTGAGAAGCTTTTCAAGTCAGAAACTGTCATTTTCCTTTTTGTTTGGACAGTCCCCAGCATGATGGGGCCCTGAGTCCTGACTGAGACTCCAAGGATGCTACTGTGATGGAAATAACTTTTTTTTGAGATCTCCTTTTGACTTGAGTAGGCTCCTCATGGAAAGGGTGAGAGACCTTCTGGCTCTGTGGCTGCATGGAGGATTTCAGACTTAAGTTAATTAATGTTTGTAAAGAGTGTTGAAGTGGGAAGTGCTGTGTAAGAGCTACATGTTGTTGGTAATGTGAAAACATTGCATTCGCACAATAGAGTGGAGAAAACATGAATGGATCTCTTGTAAGAGCTGTTAAACTAACCCTTGCTGCTGTTGTGGTATGAAGTTTAGATTGCAGTATTGCAAATGGCCGACTGGGGGAGCAGCTGCTCCACTAAAGACAGGCTGAAGACTTACATGGATATCAAGGATATCCACAGTTGTTTTAATCATCCATACCAAATCTTCTGGAAGAGACATTGGGCTATGTGCTTCAAGGGCTTGATCTAATCTTTACTTATGAGAGCTCAGGATGAAACCTACACATGGGGCATATTTATCCCATGTCATCTAGAGGGTCTGCTGAATCAGGACTGGCCAGTTGTTGCTGGAGACAGGATAATGGGCGAGAATGAATTCCTGTGTACCTGTATCCCTTCAAGGATTTGTGTATGCCTGAATGAGACAGGGTCACCTTCAGTTAATTCTGTTTCTGGTTGCCTTTGTAGTGAGCAGTCTGATGCAACACAGTTGGAACAATTCATAGCTGAATCAGAAACCGTGATAGCCTCCCTTCATCAGAAAGAGCGTATGCTTAAAAGCGAGAAAGTTCATCTGACCAAGGTACTGGAAACCATCCAAAAAGCCCTTTCCGAGGCACAGGCAGAAAGCCATGCAGGTAACTGACTTTGACCTTTTCTTGGGTAAATGAAAGCATATATGCCTCCTTGAACTTTAGATATTTCTGAAAGGGATGTTGTCATCTTGAAATCTAGTCACTTTCAAAAATGAATTAAAAGTAGGTTCAAGGGTGCCGCTGTCTGAGTCCCTCTGTCAATTTCTCTTGATTTTTGCAATAGCTTTTTCATCAAAAAGTAACTTCTCTTCCTTGTTGCTGCCTGAAAGACCCCCCCAAAATGGACTTTGAGGCTGCTGGTGACAACATCTAAAGGAATATTTAGAAGCATGATCTTTTTAACTTGAAGTATCCCCTTATCATCTTCACTTCTGTGACTGATAATAGAGATGCACAACAATGCATCAAAACTTCCCCAAAGATCTGAGGTGCCTCTATAGAAGAATCCTGCATGGATCCTTTTCTGATAGGAGACTGACTGAGGGTGATTCCTCGAAAAAATCTCAATGAACTTGGGAATAACAACAATCAAATGGTTTTAGACTTTCCTTGAGGTGGTGTACTTAGCCAAGTGCAGACTAGAAAGCTCAGAAAGGCTCTGCCATAGGGCATTAGACTTGACAGCAGTCTACAACGTTGTCACTTCTTTCTCAAAGCCATAGACGTGCTGTGTGTAAGGTTGACTGAGTCTGACATACAAAGCAGTAGGTCACAATCTGGCCATGATGGTGTCTTCTCCAAAAGTCAAGGTCTGTCTCCTGCAAAACAATTTTCTGAAAGCCTGGGAATTTTTGACCCAGCCAGTTAGGGGACAACTGATCATGGGTCAGCTGACTCTGTTTCTTTTGAGCAGATAGGGCTTGGTTTTCTGTACCTCTTCTCCTGGGAAGTCTTGCTTTGTAGTGGGCAAGTCAGCCACAACTGACTTGGAATTGCAGGCCTTTATGGCCAATCGCTTTTTACCACTTTGCCTTTGTGGAAAAATGTTAGTTAGGCACTTGCCCAAATTTCTGACCACAATTACATTGAATTTTCATTTGTTCAAATCACTGTCTGTGGTTTGCCCCAGAGACCCATTGGTGTCCTGGGGCACCTTGGATATGCACCTGGCATGTCAAGTACCCCAAGCTACTAATAATTTTTCAGTTTAGAAGGCAGAACAGGCTGTTTTATGGCCATCAGAGCAAAATCCAAAGATCAGACAATCCCTGGCTTGTTCATACCAAACCAATCTTATAAATGTAGGGCTCGTTCATTTCGGGAGAAACTTGCTATCAAAGCAGCTATCATTTGTGTGCAGCTCCTCTGACATCATTCAGGTGCCTTCATGAGCTACTAATTTGTAATCTCAGTAGTACTGGGATGTGTGAGAGCTGGGGGAGGGAATCTTGCCATTCCTTGAGTGGCTGTGGCAGTTGCCCTTCTGCCACCTGCCAGAAAGGGTACCCAAGCTGCGATGATTTCCAGCTCTTTGCACTCTTTCCCTATTGCCTCACTGAACATTAATTACTGTGAGAATTACCCCTACCAGTTTGTCTGAACAAGGAAGGCCCTAATGACTGCCTTTCATCTCCACAGCTGACCAGGAGCTGGTTCGTTTGCAGAAGGAATGTGCTGAGCAAGCTAATGTGAAGTCTTTGAGGGATAATGAAACTGACAGACAGCTGGATGCCTGCATCAGACAGCTAGGAGTGTTAAGTCTCCTCACTGAGAAGAAGTGAACTGCTGTCTCCAGTGGGGGATAAATTGGACAGTAGACCTCAACTTCAAACTTCCACTTGCAGAAGGAAAGGAGGTGGTATATGGTGACCAGTACACAGAGCCCATGTTGTAGAAAGCATGAGCAGAGACGTCACCTTGATCTTAGATGAACCAGGAAATGCATGGTGACAGTTCTCCAGCTGGATTTTATTTCATCTTAACCACCTTCCAGCTATCCACTGAGATATAGCAGCAAAATAATTTGATTGGGAGGAACAATCTTGTCTTCTCTGGGTGCTTGCAGGGAGGACCTGAAGCAAAATCTGATGTATGCTGAATTTTGCTACTTACTGTATTTCACATATGCCTGATTTTATTTTCATAATCATTGAGACTGGTGCTGGAGTTTGTCATTGGTGTTAGGGATGGAGGGACTAAAAGCAATCCATAATTTAAGAAGGCTCACTTCTGCCAGACAGCTTGCATCAGCCATTTCCATGTCTACTCACCCTGGTTCGTGCTGGTGCTGTCTGTCCAACAAGATAGTTCCTTTTCCAACTAGTAGTCTAATTCCCCTCTTTTTAAGCATGCCATATCCACTCTGCCAGAGTGCTTCTGTTGCTATCACGTTCCACTTCAGATGGACCTACTGTCATGCGTTGTATTGGATTGCCTTGAAGTTTCTCTGTGTTGAGAGTAGGATATCTCCAAGGAATCTGTGAAGATTATCAGGCATATAGGAAACAGAACTAGAGAAGCCACTTACTGGTCTGGAAGCTGGCCAGCTTATGGGAGACTATGCACAAAATTGTGGCTAGTGATAATTGTAGTGCAGCATGGCTGGATTTCTAGAAAGCTCCAAGCAGAGCCATCTTTTTTGTATAACTGCAAATTAAAGTCAACTTTCTTACATAAGTAATTCAGTCATTTTGTTACCTGAAAGTGCTGGAAAGCCCTGTAGGCCAATGGCTTTTGTCCTGTCATCAATAAGCAGCGTGGGTGATCTGCTCTGTAAGGTGACTGATGCAGTATATTGAAGATGATCTGTGGATGCAGCAGCATCCAGCAGGGATCCTGGATTATATTACAGTACAACACAACAGTAGTTCTCAACTCCTGATCCAATCAGCATGCAGGTGCAGCACATGTGACTTCTGGAGGGCTGTACCAGTAGTGTGGGATGTGACCTGCAATGGGCAGTAGGTAGAGAACCCCTGCTGTATAGGAGTCACAAGACCCATGCTGGGGTTGAATATGGTAGTGGTTTAACTGTAGCCAGAAACGTTGTAGAACAGGGTTATAAACAAGAAGGGAAAATACCATTTTTGGTGAAGCTAGAGCAGGCACAAAGTATCTACTTTCATTAAGATATGGCCTTGCCATATTATTTGTATTACTGTAGAGCCTATAAGCCTTGGTCATGGCCCAGGACCACACTGTGCTAGATTCAATACAAACACTTGGCAAAAGATGGTCCTGCCCCAGGGAGCTTACATGGTCCTAGTGTCCCTGCTGCAGAAGAAACTGCCATGGGATTTCTAAGGACCACTTGTGGTTCCATCTCATACAGTGAACTAGTCCAAGCTCCCCAGCTACAATACCTGATGCTGGACTCCAAGATGAAAATGCCATTCACTCCCTTAAATACATGGATTTTTCCTGTCTACCCAGCTACTTACCCAACTCCAACCTGCTCTGACTAAGAGACCTGATTAAATCATAGCCCAAGGTGGGATGGTTGCGGAGCTTGCCTATAAAGTAAGGAATTGTCCCCTAAGCTTTGCATGCATCCAGTCATAAGTAGTTGGACTGTTCAGAAATCATGCCAGATCCACCTCCCAGTCATGAGATACTAAATGCTGGGATTGTGGGGTTTCCCTTCTTCCAGATTTTGAGCCATTAATGTCTCTAGGTTACATTTTCAATCTTTTCTTTAAAATCTGAAGGCTAGAAAAGTACTTCTTGTTTCAAATGAAAGCTGCAATTCTTAAGTGGAACATGTCATGAGATTTGTGATACAGTTATGAGAGATGGCATCATTGATATGTTAGTGTAGGAAATTATGCTGCAGTCTTCTATAATTTCATAAATAACATCGGGAATGGAGGTAAGAGAATCAGCGAAGAGTTTCTGATAAAATCCAGCTTGATCTAATGCCTAATATTAATAAGAGGGAAGAAGTATTTGTTTGCTTACTGAATGTCTTGTGGAGATTGTACTGATCACACTGCATTGTAGTGTGACTTCCTGAGAGAAGGGAATTCAATCTCTTGTAAACCTGATGCTTTGAAGATAGCATATTTTATGTGCTGGGGTTATGGAGGAGTGAAAGAGTAATGAAGTGCAGAAACAGCTTTGACTTTTGGTTTACTTGAAACAAATGACTGTGTCTCTTCTTTGATAGAACAGCAGTGCCCACTTTAAGGTACTTGACAGTCCAGTTCCTGGCCTTCCTGATACCTGCTTCCAATCTGGTGTGCTCTTGGTTTCATGCAGACATCTGCAACAAACCTATTATCTGTAGTCTCACCAGAGAGGCCCAAACTGAATGGGCAAGGGAGACTAAAGTAAATTTATTTTTATTTACTTTCACTATACTGTACTTATGGAAAAATGTAACTAAAATTTACTTATGGTTAAAATACCAGTTATTTGAGAGGTCTGGATGATAGAAGGCCAGATATGAAAGAGTTTACTGTATATTTCTTTTTAAAAATAGATTTATAATGCTGAGAAGCTTTGTAGATGAAAACAGCCACTTGCTGCAAAAAGAGGTTTGGAAGTCAGGGCTCCTGACTGTTTTATTATCGTCACTTGCAATCATTGTGGAGTCCTGTTCACATGCTAAGTAGCTAATCCTGTATTCTTTGCATCAACAGCGGAAGATGTCTCCTTAAAGCCTGTAGGAACTTGGCTAAGTGACCACCACAAAGCTAACATTTTCCTTTCATCTTTTCCATCCATGTTTGGAATATTTATGTGCACTGAGGCATGTGTGAATGCACCATCAGTAGAAATAACCTAACTGGGGGCACTCTGCTAATAAGCTTGGCAGCATTTGAATCTCCCCTGCATGGTGGCACAAGTGCACAGCTTACAGGGAACATGGCACTGAGCTTTATTTCATCCAGGGATCTCAAAGTCCTTTATAACTATGACTCTTCTTAGGACTCATCTGAGAGATTATAGTGGAAAGAGCTAGGGGTTGCACTCAGGTAAATTCTTCCTCAGTTCCAGGTTTCTCTAATTCGTGTCCCAAGAAGGCCGTGCAAGGGTTAATATTTTAATGTTTAAAAAGGGCAACAAGAACTTTGGATGGCAAGCGTTTTATTATTTGTATGGCTGGAGCACTAGTCATGGGCCAAGACCCCCTGAGCAAACTGCTGGTCAGACACAGACATGTCTTTCCCCCCGCAAGACTTGCGGTCAAGTAAGTGGAGTCTTACCACCTTGTTGCCTGATGCAGCTTTTGAAATGATGGCCTTGTTTTGTGCCTTTGGGGAAAAGGATCTGATTTGAATAGTGTGATTCAGTAGAGCTGGCTGAATAGAAACAGCACGTGGGAACTGCTTTGGAAGAGAACAAGTTGGAGCAGGACACCTGTCAGGTAGCAATCCTTTACCTCCTACAATGCCCTGCAGACCAGCCATGCTAACCCAGGGAGCAGCAGTGAACTAATGTTGAGGTGAAAAGTGACTGCTGTTTGTGTGCAAGTGGGTGAATTATAAGCAAGATGGCGTGACTGAAGGTGGAAACAGCTCCCTCAACTTGGGTATGAGCTACTGTATCTTTGTCTCTTGCACCTGTCTCCCCTAAAGGAACTCAGCTCACTCTTGGGGTCTTTTCAGAGCCCAATTTAGTGTCCCCTTGTCTCTAGCTCATGGCAGGACCCAGCACAAGCCAGCGGCTGGAAGCAGTCTCTCTTGCACTCCTCACACCAAGCTGGGAGAGTGTCTGTGTGTGAGGGGGTTTGAAGGAAAAGACTAGCAACTGCTGCAGCTTGAGTCCTGGAGCTCACTCGGTGTCTCAGGCAGCTTGTCCGGTCCTACAAATACAACCCGCGTCCTACTCTGTGGCCAGTTTGATCCTTTTAAATTCCATTTCTCCAGGTGGTGTGTGTTATGTGGGTATGGCTTATTGGCACCGCCTGGGTCCAGGAATGCTTGTTGACCTTTCCAGCCAAGTGAAGGGGGCGTGCTCCATCTCAGTTGGTCAGGGTGCTGATTTCAAGCACTCCAGCGTTTTCTTCCATCAGAGAAAAGAGGTGGGTGCTGCCTGTTCCAGCTCACCCATTCTTCTCTGTGCTTGATACAAGCCTGCAGGGATTGCACGTGCACCTCTGTAAGAAAATAATGAATAAGCGGGTGGGAATTAGAGTACAGAGCCTCAGGCACTTGTTACTGTGCATGTTGCACTCCTTGTAACCTCAGAGTGACATGACACATCCTCACCCACGCAATCCCTTGCAGGCATGCACAGCCAGGACAAGAATCCTGCTGAGTTACGCATCTCCATCCTTGCATCTTCAAGGGCACAAGAGTCTTTGTGTTCAGGTATTTCAGGTGCTGGATGAAACACCCTGGAGACAGAAACCCCAGAAGGGCTAGAGCAGGGGCCCTAGTTGGGCAAACTTTCCAAACACTGCTCAACTAAAAGGTCTCAGCGCCGAACAGGAGCGAGCAGGAGCATGGCCTGGTGAACAAGGGTTTAACTAATGTCTGCTCTGCTGCATGGGCTATCCAGGGAAGGCTACAGCACAAAAGAGTGGCTGTGCGGGCGGGGGAGAACTAAGGTGCTTCCTAAGTCCAGGAGCTTGTTTCACACTAACTCTTACCTGACAAGGCTGAAGAATGGGGCAATCTGGAAAGTTTGCAAGTGCTGTAGTGTCCAGCTGGCCTATTTGAACGTACAATTCCTTATTTACATAAATTACACGCTTTCTGAGTCCATTGCTGAAGCCTTCTAGCAGCTATCTTCCTGCTGTATGACCAACCGTCTACCCACTGCTTGCTTGATCCACCTGTCCAGTGTACCACTCCTCCTTTGGTGGATGGATGGTTTCTGCCGCTTCCTAAGACCTCATAAAATCAAGGGGCTGATCACATGGGCACACAGCAGCTCCTGCTTTAGAACTGCTGCCCACTAAGGATGGGAGACCCTTCATGTGCCCAACGTTTTCATGCTGTGCCCCCAGTGTTGTGGGGTAGTGATTGGCACCTGGCACTTCAGAAGCAAATATACCACTAGTGATCACTTAAAATACTCTTTGCTCCCTTCAAGCCAGCAGAGTTCATAGAAGGGCTGGGACAGATTCCCCTCTCTGAGGAACCATAGACCTCTTTCCAAGGAGGAAAGACCTCTGCTTCAAGGGTCAAGTGAGTCCTTGGCTTTCCTGTTAAGATTGCTGACCAATGCGGAGTCATTCAAAGGCAGCAACTACAGGTTGAACCTCTCTCGTTCAGCATCCTCGGGACCTGATTGGTGCTGGATGAGAGAATTTGCCAGACAACACAAGGTCAATATTATCTAGCCCACTACCAACACTTCCACTGCTTACTGAGCTCTTAGTAGACATTTAGGGGTAAATTACAGCTGATAACAGCACAGAACACTGAGAGCCAGGACTGGTGGCTGTAAACAAACTTCATGGGACCACGGGAAACTTGGCCATGCCCATGATAAGTGGTCGTCTGACTAAACTAAAATCATTACGGATGTTGCTGGATGAGAGAGTTCTGCATTAGAGAGGTTCATCCTGTAGCAGGCTATCCTCCACCTTCTGATTTCACTTATGTTATAAGAGAGGCTTCACATGGGAGCATCTGTCAGCCACTACCAATCTGGTCAGATTTACACTCATGCCCTTGCAGTGAAACATGCCTGTATTCAATTCCCAGTCTCCTGAACTGTCTGGTCCCTACTGGGGAATGATTTAATAATAAATTGCCATTGGGGGCATATAGCTTCCTGCTATATGGCTTGGTGCAGCGCTTTCCCTTCGGGGTTCCCCCTGGGGAAGAGGGAGCCTGAAAGCATGTTAGAAGGTGGCATTTCCTGAGCAATTGCTCTGTGACATAGGAGTATGTTTGCCAGGTCTTCGAGTGTCCTGTGGAAGGATTAGCTCCAGTGACTTTTTCTGGGAATCGTATACCTAAAACTCGCTGCCACTCCCTCAAAATGAGAAGTCGCCATCCAGAACATATTCTTGTTTCAGAAGTGTCACCATTAACTAATGTCCTGTAAGAGGTAAGCATAGCCAACTTGCTGATATTCTTCTGGTGCCCAAGTGGTTAGATGGAATGATGTCTTATGAAAACCACTTCTTAGAAAACATCTGATTGCTCTTCCACGTATTCTAAGTGTTTTCTCTTGACAAGGCTTTGGCATTCCACTGGTTGCTAAATATACTTTCCTCTTATGAATATTTGGCAGGACTTGGTGTGTGGTCTCATGCCAAGCTGACTTTTTAAATGTTAACAAGCCCCATGGTGCGGCTTTCCCAGCAGAGAGTTTATGCTCTCCTTCTTCTACATTCAAAGAACCTCACTGGCATCCTTCCCCTTCAGTTCGTGTTGATATGAACTCTGAGCACATCCAAGGAGGCAGCTGAATGGGGCCAAGTTTCTCTTCCAGCAGCAGAGAACGTTGTTCCCAGGAGCTTTGTGGGACTCGTTTTCAAAGGTATTGAGAACATACCAACAGCCGTGAAGAAGTCCTACATATTGCCACGTAATCCAGATTTACATCTGTGAAGCCCCAGTGTCGGCTACAGCCTTCTCCCGTTCTGTGTGATACTACATGCAATTGCAACATGACAAGGGAACCCTGCTGGAGATCCTCAAACTGCACCAATGGGCCCATAGAGTGGTCATGAGAAGCCACCGCTGGTACTCTAACCTCTCTCCTTCCGTTGCTGAAGCCCTAGGCAAGAGCAGCTTCCTTGTGAGAGCACTGTGTGTAACGTGCAAGTGGCTTCCAAATCAGCTTTCTCCATTACCCTGCATTTGATTCCTGCTCAAAGTGATTCTTGTTTGGCAGTGGACAAGGTCTTCATGACTGATCTGCAGTGGCCCCTGTAATTCCCCTCATAGTCCTCACCCAGCTCTGCCTATGTCCCTCATTCTTAGCTTGCTGTACCTCTTGCTGTTCTAACCTTCAGCCCGACCCTGATACAGCTCTGCCAAAGCACCATACTCTGACATCTGACTTGGAATTCAACTGGTGATGCACCATAATGCAGGTGTGCCATGGAGAGAGGGGAGGGCTCTTATGTATAGATTCTAAGGGCAGGTCTACACTAGACCTTGACATTGATCCTAGCTACACAGTTCCAGCTGCATCAGTTGCATAGCTGTAATCAAAGAGTCTACAATCAACTTATCTGGCCATCCTCACTGAGGGAGGTTGATGGGAGAAACTCTCCTGTTGACCTCCCTTAACTCCTCAGGAGAATGACGAGTACAGGGGTCGACTGTCATCCCTTAACAGTTTGATTTTGTGCATCCCCACTAGGCACGCAAAATCGGACCTCAGAAGATCAACCCCAACTGGGTCAATCGAACAGGCTACGTAGCTGTACCCTAAGTTGGGCTGTAGACAGTGTACAATCAATCCAAGCCAGGTGCTCAGCGTTTGACTGAAAACTTGCCAACAGCCTCAGGCATGCATCTGTTTTTCAGGCAGGGGAGCAGATTGGAGCTGCCCTTATCTTTGGCAGCTGTGCTGCTAAGCCAGGACCCTGGACGGCAGTGGTCGGCTCTGACCTGGAGCCCCTTGCTTCCACTGGAGCGTCCTTAAGGGCCAGGGCTGGCCTTGCTTCCGTACTCTTACACAAACCCAGGATCAGAGCGTGAGCTGCAGCAAAGCTGATTGACAACAGCTGAGGATCGAGCCCACACATTTTAAGTAAGCACCCTGTAACTTAGTTACTGTGAGCGCGTTCTGCAGCTGTGTCCCCGTGCACCTTTCCCCGCTTTGATCCCACGTAACAGAAAACATGTGAAAAATATGTCCAGCCCCAAACCAAAAACCCCTCCAGGCCTGGGGCAAGCACAGTCCCCCACCACCTTGCAGCTGGAGCTAAAGATCAATGTTCCCAGGGGTGGCGTATGGGGAGCGCATGCAGCCCTGCACCCCTGCCTGCATTCGCAGTGAGCACTGCAATGCTTCTGATGAGTAGGGAGGCAGTTTTGCCCCTCTCCTGCAGCAGCGTGGCCTAAAAGCCCTACTCCTAACCCGCGCTGCTTCAGGGGAAGGGCCCCTACATGCACGGGAGCTGGAGGAAGAGGCCAGGGCATGGGTGGAACAAGGGCAAGGAAGGGGTGGAGAACGGGTGGGAAGGGAGGGACATGCAGGCAACGGGGGTGGGACAAGGCAGGGGCACCCCTGCGATCCCTACACCGGTTGCCTCTGAACGGCCTAATTTTTTTCCGTCCCTGTGTAGAGTAAATTTTGTTACGGAGCATTTGCAGACGTGCACCAACAGAACCCATGCCACGAGCTGTGGGCACTCTGCTACTCAGCTAGGCAGCATTTGAATGACTTCTGGGTGGCTGCCCAAGCACTCAGCTTACAGGGAAGGCTGCTAAAGACCTAAGCGATGACGTTTATGAACAAAGGGCAGCTGGGAGCTTAATTTGTAACACAAGAGGTGGCAGGACTCAAGCAGCTTTCCTGTCTTTTGTAGCTGATGGGGCAAGCCTTAAGGAGCTGGTGCTACCACCTACCAAGTCTACAGGTTCCAGGGCTCAGCCCTTGTAACTCCTGGCACAAATTGGGCCAGGGGAGCAACATTAATTGATGTCCCTAAACCAGATGCTCAGTTATTCACCAAGTAAGCAGAAGTGGGGTAAGAGAAAGGGGTGTGAAAACACCAAGGAGGCAATTCCTGTGCACAGGAATAGAACCAGACAGAAAATGATCCTCAGGCTAGATTCCAGCCCACGTTATGTCGTGCCTGTCTCCTTTCTTTGGGACGTTCAAGTCTGCCGTCTCCTCTCTCATTGATGCTTTGCATGCAGTAGAAGAAGAATGCATCAACCCAGACAGTGGAGCTCATGCTAGGGCAAAGCTTGTTCTCATATCCTTTGTGTTAACAGGAAGGATTTTTACTGTGTCCAATGAAATGAGATATTTTTACTTTGAACTGGCTGGGCTTTTCCAAAGGGGCCTGCAGCCTCGCCAAGGAATATTTATTTATAACACATGGCTTCAGGAATTTGCTCCATGACCCTTCTCCATTCCTTTAACTAAATCTAATATTATGAGGGGAAGAGCATTTTATTGTGTAACCATGACCCTGCCCGAGACAAATGACCTACTAGTCACCTTGCGCTCCAGTTCAGAATTGGAACAATTTCAGGGCTGTGGAGTCAGAAGAAAGAGCTATGGTAAAGGGGAGCCTCCTTCCCCCAAACAAACAGTACTTTAAAGAGGTGTCTGCAAAAGGCACTATGGTTCCTATCACGGAGAGAGAGGGGGCTGTCACTGAGGTGCAGGGGGCCCTGCACCCACAGATATGAACAAAAGGGATATGGCATAGAACATACTTGTCAGCACAGGAACCAGAAGCAGCCAGTACAATCCATCATGGGGACAGGGGGCCTAGAGTGGGGCCCCTTTCTGCACCCAAAGCCAGCCCAGACTGATTCACACACCCAGCAGCCTCCTGCCAGCCAGACCCTTCCTGCAGCCTTTGTCCTCCTTCCTGGGTAAAAGGTGTCACCTGGCCATACCCTCCCCCTGCTAAGGTTGCAGAGGTCTTCTGCTGCCACACCTGAAGCTCCCATCACCACTAACAAGAAGAAGTCCTGTGGCACCTTATAGAGTAACAGGTATTTTGGAGCATAAGCTTTCATGGGCAAAGACCCTCTTCGTCAGATGGCTTTGCCCACAAAAGCTTATGCTCTAAAATATGTTAGTCTATAAGGTGTCACAGGACTTCCTGTTGTTTTTGAAGATACAGACTAACTCAGCTACCTCTTTGATACCCATCACCATTACGTATTAGTGCAGTGCCTGGGGAAACAGAGGCACACACACTGGGGGCTACTAAAAGACTGTAGAAATCACATGCAACGTAACAATCCCCACCAGGCAAATACAATCCCTCCCCCCGCTTGTCACTTTTTCACAGGCATAATCCCCTTCCAAATGACCATTCACTGATAAGTCTCAGCTTTGAGCTAGGAAAGGTAAGTATAGGGCACATCCCTCAGATAACCTGGCGATGGGTGTGAATTTCAGTGATTAGTAGACAAGGGAGTTCAGTCTCCCTAACCCATTCAGTCTTCACTGAGGCATGTGTATTGTGATGGTGATTCTTCATAAGCAATTTCTGAATCTGGGATATAAAGAATAAATCTCTCAAGAAAATGCTTGGGGGACAAGACAAAACAAAACAAAATGAAACAAAAAAAGACACCAAGAATTACAGGCTGGGTCTCAGTAAGGGGAAGAAAAGTGGGAAAAAGGCTATCGGCATCAACAACAGAGAATTTGTTTCTCTTGAACAGCTGAAAACATTCTCAGAGGCCACCTGCTACAAGACAGGCCTCGCAAGGAAAACAAGAGAACACCACTGACCATCACATACAGCCCCTGCCTGAGGCCTCTCCAGTGCATCATCAGTGATCTGCAACCCATCCTGGACAATGATCTTTCACTCTCACAGACCTTGGGAGGCAGGTCTGTCCTCACCTACAGACAGCCGCCAACCTTAAACAAATCCTCACCAGCCACGACAAATCACAAACCAGTGGCTCTAGGCCTGGAACCAGCTCCTGCAACGGTCCTCGCTGCCAACTCTGCTCACATATCTACGCCAGTGACATCATCACAGGACCTAACACCAACTATACTATTGGGGCTCCTTTACCTGCACATCTACTAATATAATATATGCCATCGTGTGCCAGCAATGCTCCACTGCAATTTACGTTGGCCAAACTGGACAGTCTCTACTTAAAAGACTAAATAGACGTAAATCAGACGTCAGGAATGGTAATGTACAGAAGCCTGTGGGAGAGCACTTCAGTCTCCCTGGACACTCAGTGGCAGATTTAAGGGTGGCAGTCCTGAAACAAAGAAATTTCAAAAATCAAATGGAGAGAGAAATTTCTGAGCTGCAATTTATTTGCAAATTTGACTCCATTAACCAAGGATTAAACAGAGACTGGGAGAGGCTCACAGCTTCTCTGCCCTGGGGGTTAAGATCTCCCCATTAGACTCTCACAATGGCTCACATCCCCCTGTCTGATCTGACTTGTTTTTTTCTCTTTTGATACGTACTATTGATAATGGGCCATTTCCACCTTGCTGAATAGACCTTGTCAGTCTGGCCCTCCCATTCTTTAAATACCCCTCTGAAACCACCCCCCCCCACAACTCATGCATCTGATGAAGCGGGTCTTTGCTCCTGAAAGCTTATGCTCCAAAATATGTGCTCATCTATTCGGTGCCACAAGACTTTTTGTTATTCCCAGAGGGGTAGACTCACAGAGCTGGAAGAGCCCTGAGCTGGTCATTGAGTCCAGCCTCCCCCCCAGGGTAGGACCAACTCCAATCAAATCATCCCAGCCAGGACTCTGTCAAGCTGGGACTTTAAAAACCTCTAGGGATGGAGATTCCATCACCAATCTAGGTAACCCATTCAATACAGATAGCTGTGTTAGTCTGTAGCTTCACAAAAAAAAACAAGCAGTCCTGTAGCACATTAAAAACTAACAATACTATTTATTAGGTGATGAGCTTTCCTGGGTCAGGTTCTGGTGACAAAGGTTCATATCACAGGAATACCAAACATGGAAAAACACCAGTAAAGGAACTATTGAACTCTCTCTGCAAATTGAGATTTTTTTTTTAAGTCTGTCATCATCAACCGCGATTTTATCTTCTGTGCTGGGTTAGTGCCTACACACCCCTGTTATGGACCCTGGCCCTGTGGTGCTTGGTGCTGTACGAACACAGAGGAAGATGGTCTTTGTCCCAATGAGCTTATAAGCTAAGTACAAGCCAAAAGTCAACAGGTGCAGGGTAACAGGCGAGCACAAAGAAAGAGTATTGGTTTCTGGGATGGGGTATATAAACCCTCCTCTTGGTCTGAAGAGGTTAAAAGGCATGTAGCTCTTCCCCGGCACATACACATCCCACCCTGCTAAGCATGACTGGGGGAATGGGTTGAACTGGAGCCCAGTGGCTCAGGCAAGGAGGGTGGACAGGCTGCAGGAGAAAGGAAGGCTGAGATGCTAGCCAGAAGGTCCAGCCTGAGAAGGGACCACAAGAGTGGGTAAAGCCCTCAGGTAGAATCTTCTCCTACTGCCACCACAGCCATCCCCTCTGAGAACCAGCAGGGCTGCAGCGCTGGGTTCTTTGGCACGTTGTGCTGAGCCGCTTCCTGTTTGTTCCTTTCCAAACTGAAGGAATCTATTGGTCAGAAATAGCCCAGGGAACTGTACTTGGTCTTACTGAAGGGAGGCCGCTGCCAGAGTTGCTTCCCAAAGGACCCTGGGCTGGGATAGGTGGAAGGGTTCCCCCCCCAGCATATATACTCCTTTCAGGGATGAGGCCCAGATGTGGGAGGAGAGCAGAAGATTCCCAGTTAAAGTCAGGAGCCTGCACCTATGCTGCCCTGACAGAGGGGTAAGGGGCCAGAAGCAGCGTTCCCTATAAGCTGAGCACTTGGGCAGCTGCCTAGGAGAGATTCAGATGCTGCCTGGATGGTTAGCTGAGCACCCACAGACAGCAGCGTGTGTTTCTACTGGTGGTGCACAGAGCAAACCTTTTTCTGCTGATGAGTGGGAAAAAAATTAGAGGGCGCACTGGGCAGAAGTGGCTTTGCTAACCACTAGGCTGTCTGGGCCACCAAGCCCCCTATCAGAATCCAGTTAAGAGCCAGTAGTCTCAGCGCACCAGATGCCCCACTAGAGTAAAATGTAGGTTACCAGTTTTCCAAGCCATCTAATTCAGGCTGCAGACCACCCGTAGGAAAGTCGTCATAGTGGTCAAAGTTGCCAAGCATAGCAACTCTACACTGACAATTTGGACGTATGCTTCCCCAGGGGAGGGGCAGCCAGGACATGGTCTAGCTCAGACATAGTGCACTAAAAATGATTGGTGGCACAGGCTTCAGTTCAGGCACAAGTGGCTGGGCAGGGCTGTGCCTTGGACAACTAGCTCAGCCTGCTGCCACTCTGTCCACACTGCTGCTGTTAGCACACTCACTTGAGTGGAGTGAGCGTGAGTCTCTACCTTGTCCCTTTGCTGCAGCGTAGACATGCCCTAGGAGCAATGTTCCCCTCTAACATTTTCCATCCTAGTGCAAATTTTTTTCCATCCATGTGCAGAATAATTTTATGTGCATTGAGGCATGTGCGGAAGTGCACCTCCAGTAGAAACAGTAAACCGAGCTGTGGGCGCTCTGCTAATCAGCTGGGTGGCTTTTGACTCTCTCCTGCCTGGCTGCATAAATGCTCAGCTTACAGGGAACGCTTCCTGAGAGTTTGTTTTCACTTCCCGGAAGATCAACTCAGTCAGGATCAATCTTCTGGGGCTGGATTTCATGCCTAGAGGGGACGCACAAAATTGAACTGTCCAGGGTTGACAGTCGACCCATCTATTCAATCTCACAAGGAGTAAGAGAGGTCGATGGGAGAGTTTCTCCCATCAACCACCCTCAGTGAGGAAGGACAGATAAGTCGATTGTAGATATGTTGATTCCAACTACACAATTGCCATAGCTGGAGTTGCGTATCTAGAATCAACTTTAAAGTCTAGTGTAGACCTGGCGTAAGAGTGCTTGCTTTGGCAACCACATATATTCGTAGTTTTACCTCGTTTCTTCTTTCTCCACTTTGCTTTATCACCTTGGGTGGTGTGAGCCCAGTGAAACAGACACTACCTTTATCATATATATTAATTTGCACAGCATCTAGCACAACAGGACTTTGATCTCTGATTGGAACCTCTGAATGTAACTACAATACAAAGCAAGAGGACGGTTTATATACCCCATCCCAGAAACCAATACTCTTTCTTTGTGCTCGCCTGTTACCCTGCACCTGTTGACTTTTGGCTTGTACGTAGCTTATTTTTGTTATGAAATATGCTCATTAAATGGAAGAAGTTGCTAATGCAGGAAGATGTGTTCATTCATAAAAAACGGGGAACAAATCTCTGCCTGAGGAGAATCATAGAAACATACTAGAACTGGAAAGGCCATTAAGAGGTCATTGAGTCCAGTCCCCCACCTTCACGGCAGGACCAAGTACTGTTCTAGAAGGGGGTTCTGTTTAAAGCAGAGAGGAAGAGAATCTGTCTGCTATCGTATTCTAAATTGATTGGTTTTTTTGCATCCAAAAGACAGATGAGGAAGGAGATTCCTTGGTTGGGTCCTCCACCCTCTGGATTAAAAACCCACAAAAGCTTGATAGATATTTTATGCTAATAAATTCCATTTCTCTTATAAAAGGAAGTTTGCCAACTACCAAAGCAGGGAAAATATTTCGCATAACTCTGAGAACTCATTCTAAAATGTTGCCATGGGCCTGGCTCAAACTTCTCTTTCCATAACCCCAAACGCAAGGGAATGTTGAAATCAAACTGGCCTCATCCACGCAAGGGCTGGGCTTTGTTATGTTTTGTTTGACTCTAGTGCACTGGAAGATGCAAAGTGCTTCCTGGCCAGTGGGTGAAGGCCAGCCAGGGGGGCAGGAACATGGAAAAATCAGTAATAGATTTAGAACAAAAAACATTTGTAAAGAAAGAATTATGTCCCTTGCAATGCTGCAGGACGGTTGCTATGCAAGGCGTGCAAAGCACAGCTGTCAACTGTTAACATTTTGTTATTTAGTTTAATAGTGAGGGTGATTAACCATTAGAACAGATTCCCCAAGGAAGTAGATCACATCATGGAACAGGTCACTCAAATACCCCAGCAGAAACTGAATATGGAAACCACCCCTACCTTCCAGCTCCCACACTGACTGCACCCCCTACTTGTCACCGAGCACCCCACACTAGAACACACAAAAGGTATCGTCGAACAGTTATAACCCATACTAGAAGGGGCCAAAATCTTTCCTAAACTCTCTCTTCTGGCCTTCAAACAACCCACCAATCTCTCCAAGTTCATCCCAAGATACAAGCTCCCTATTCAGACACCAATTCATACAGTACCAGACATTGCTAGATGCAAAATCTGCATCTCTATCTCCATGGCTACAATGATCAGTACCTCAACAATGCCCCTTTCAAGTTCCGCGGGTGCTAGATGGGCCTATCACCCCGTGTGGTATACCAAATCCTATCCATCAAATGCTCCAGCAACAATGAGGTGGAGGAAACCAGACAATCACTGTGCTCTTGAATGAACTCACACTGAAAAATTACAAAAGCTGAAAAAACATGGTGTGATCGCTTCATCTCTGACCTCTCAGTCCTCATCCTCAAAGGAGCCCTGCACTTCACCTTCAATAGATGAGCCTGGGTACCTCAAACTCAAAACTCTGTTGGAAACTAAGAACCATGGACCTAACAGAGACAGTGGTTTTATGTCTCATTACAACAATTTGTCACAAACATGACTACCAGGTAACTCCCCATGGTCTTAGACGTGCAGAACTATTAATTGCTCTCTTCTTTTTAAATGATCGCCTGCAACATATGGGAACTTTTACTTTACTTTAATCCCTTGTACTCCGGGTGGAGCACAGGTCATCTACAAGTCTCCTCCATTTCACTCTGTCTCGGGACAAAACTTCTAGAGGACCCCAGGAGTACCCCAGTTGTTGTCTTTTAATCTCAGTAGGTCTTCTTCAGATGTCCGAGGTCTTCCTCTTTTGCATTTTCCATTTTGCGGGTTCCATTTGAGAGCTTGATGGACTATGCTGGATGATGGTTTTCTGAGTGTGGCCTAGCCATTGTTGTACTGAAAAGTACTGCATGGTATCTTTTCAGGGGAAAAGGCAAAATGCCGCATTTATTGGTAATGCACATATAGCAATCAACACTTATCATATGCATATGACATATCCCATTCCCATTCATACATACACACACGCACACTCCTGTCTTGTTGCTGTTACCAATAGTTGCTCTGCATAACTGCACTGGCCAGGTGAGTTAGACGGGGGAGGGGTGGAGCTGGGCTTCTGCCAATCCCGATCAGTGGTCCAGTGATGACAAGACAAAACCCGGGGTCCCTGTGCAAGATGCCTTCATTTATACAGGCCTCTCTCTCAGGCAGGTTGCCAAAAGTTAGCCATCTCATGCAGATGCATAATCTGGGAGTGCAGTTTTAAGAATATGCATTTAGCACCTTCTTCTGGGTGGTGCTTCCAAAGTCAGGCACTTGCTGGTGACTCCCAAGGTGTCCATGTGTCCAGTCTTCTTTCAATGGGCCCACTTCACAGGATCCATTGTTCTTCTCACTGGTCTTGGATCTACCTTCTCCACACCTGGAGGTGCTGGTCTCCTGCCTTTCCGTTCACACTTCATTCACTCAAGAGGACAATCAATTAAGCAATCCAAAAAGAAAGGGTACAGAGAGTTTTGTCTTTACCTTCCCTACTTCTAGGAACTGTTCTTCAAAATAGAATACATTTCTATAGAACAGGGCTTAATACAATGATACATAAAATGACTTGACAATATTTAAAAATTCCAGTGGGAAGATAGTTAAAACAGAGATGTATCTACACCGTCCCCACTTTTTTCACTGCATGCCAGCAGGAGCTACAGCTCTTGGAAGGGTCAACCAAACTGGACAGGTCAAAGGGTAGAAACCAGACAAATTTGGACCACCTCTTCCCAAGGTAAAAGGGTCTGGCTTAGGGTTAACAACCCTATCCATAAAACCCAAAAGTTACAGAATCGTCTGCAAAGAAACTTGCAACTATACAAGTCTTGGGTGGAGTTGGCACCTGCATGTATTGAGTGTGAAATGTAGGAGGGAAACTGAAAGGAACATATGAGACCCTCTTATACTTAATGCGTCCCACACCTTGTATTTAGCTTCAGCATCCTCACTACCTTCTCCAGACCAGAGGCAAGGCTCTGTGAAGCCCGAGGGCAGCTCTGAACTTAAAATTCTGTGTCCAATATAATTGCACCACTGTAATGTTTAAGTAAAGACACTCCTATGCCAACAGGAGACCTTTCCCCATCATTGTAGAGTTTGTATTGGTGGGAGAAGCTCTCCTGTTGTCTTAGAACTCTCTGTATGGGGGGTTAGGTCTGTGTAAATATGTTGCTCGGGAGGGACAATAAAAGATATGGCCTTGTCTACTTTCTCTCTCTCATATCTTGGACCAATACGGCTACAACAACACCGCCAGCATTCTATTTCTAGACATACTTGCTCACTCTGTAACTCAGCGCCCAGAATGGTGCGACCTGGTTCATAAATCAGGTCTGTTGCAGAAGAGGTGCTGAAAATATACTTTCCCTCTCCTGAAATATTTCCAAAAACATTTGTGTCCTAAACAGGGATGAAAGATCAAACATTCAAAATCTCACCTGGGAGAGAAAGACAGAGGGTGTGTCTTCACTACCCAGAAGATGGACCTAGTGAGGACCCAGCTCCCAGTGTGTTATCCTGACAAGGACTAGCATTATTTTAATGAGTTTGGGCCACTCAAGCCATGTCTACACTTTTGGCAGCTTGTGGTTTGCGTAGACGGCTTGCCCTCTTAACATGACTATAAATAGCAACGTAGATGGCAAGACACCCTGCACCAGTGTTCCCTGTAAGCTGAGCGCCTGTGCGGCTGCTTGAGAGAGATTCAGATGCTGCCCAGCTGATTAGCAGAGCACCCACAGCCACCCAAAGTGAGCACCATGCGTTTCTGTTGGTGGTGCACTTCTGCACATAACAAACTTTATTCTGCTTATGGGTGGAAAAATTACTCCTCATCAGCTGATGGGGGTGGGCCACATCCACCCAGACTGAACTGACCTTGTTGGTACTGGTCCTGCATTGATAATGTAACTCCCTTCATTTCTTGTGCTAGTCCGAGGTGGACAGTCATTTTCACAAAGGGGCCACTCCACGAGTTTTGCTGCTGGTCGTGACCCAACTCTGGGCCTCCTGGAAGGGACTGGGCTTCAGGCAGAAGGGGTGGGGCAGGGGGCTAAAGAGCGAGACCAAGAGAGAGTGTGCGTGTGGGAGAGAAACACTTTGTGTGCTAGAGACAGACTTGGTGACACGGATGGAGGGTGTGCTGTCTTGTGCATGTGACAGTGACTCTGTGTGTGACACTGACTGTGTGTTTGGCACAGACTGGGTGTGTGTGACAGTGACTGTGTGTGTTTGGCCCAGGCTGGGTGTGTGTGACAGTGACACAGTGTGCGTGCTGCCGTGGGTGTGTGACAGTGACTGTGTGTGTGTTTGGCACAGACTGGGTGTGTGTGACAGTGACACAGTGTGGGTGCTGGCTGCTGCTGGGTAGGTTTCGGAGAGAAGCCGTCCTCTGTTTCTTTCAGGGAAATCTGTCCTGCTCTGTCCTCCCTCCCCTGCGCAGCTCCCCACTCTTGAGTGAGTCCCTGACCATCCCTGCTTCAGACTGGAGCAGCTCCCGTGTGTCTCCCTCTCCCCAACCCCTGCAAGCCAAGAACCCCCTGACTTCAGCACTGCCCTCTCCCCAGCCCTGGGGCATAGCTAGCAGGAGTAATCCAAGGAGCAGCTCGGCTGCAGACGGGACAAGCTGTGGGAGGGGCGGCTGACCACATGCCACTGGCTGTAAGTGTGCACGCGCTGCTCATCAGCTGGGCAGCTGGAGAGAAATGCTTGATGGGCCGGCACCGGCCCCCCAAGGCTGATTTTGCCCACCCTTGTGCTCATATATTTATGCCTGCCTCTGTCATTTGCACTCCGTGCATCTGACAAAGTGGTCCACAAAAGCTTATGCCCAAATAAATGTTAGTTCTTACAATGACACAAAACTCCTCATTGTTTTTATGGGTACAGAATAACACGGCATACCCGTCTACAAGTCTTATTTTTATTAGTGTACTATTCCACTGCCCCTCCCCTGGCAGACCATCCCCCCGTGGCGTGTAGCCCACACACCAGCAATGTGGGTGCAGCCTATTTTTCACTGTGGCGGGCACTTACCCCTGCCCTGCGCAGCGGTGCCAGGACAGACAAGGCTTCGGAAAGCAAGAGCATCAGGTGCAAGGGGTGAAGTTGGTGACGCAGTGCGAGTAATTCTCCGTCTATTAGCAGTCACATTGGGAACAAACGGAGAGTTCCACTAAATTATCTCTCAGGGCAGAAAACCAGCGTCAAAGTCAGTTCACTGATTTTGTGAGGTAGGACACAGAACCTCTCACCCCCTGTGCATTCATGCACATACCTTCTGGCATCTAATTTTTAATTTGCTGTTACCTAGCAGCTATGTCCTTGCTTCAACTCAGTGCATTAGCTAAATGGAAAACTGAAAGGAGAGAAAGTGCGAAAGCAACAGCAACAAAAACAGAGGTTTAAAGGTCTGGAGAAGTTTGCTAGGTGAGGTTTGGGTGCCTTGTATATTCCATTGTGCTGTGCTGTTCGTCAATTGGCGATGCCAGAGCTGAAGTTTTTCATTCAAAGCAGGTGCACAGATCCCCTCCGGGCTTGTAGCGCAGCTTCTGACAAACATTTCCCATGCTACATG
Organism: Carettochelys insculpta; assembly: GCF_033958435.1. Lineage (NCBI taxonomy): Eukaryota > Metazoa > Chordata > Testudines > Carettochelyidae > Carettochelys > Carettochelys insculpta. The sequence continues at coordinate 71,825,712 of NC_134144.1, forward strand.
TGGACTGGGAAGTTCAGAGTGAGAAGAAAACCAGGCGAGCTGGTTTACAACACTGTTTTGGAAAACAAATGCTTTTGCACATTGAACCTCTCTAAACCGGCACTCTCTCATCCAGCGACATCCGTCATCTGACATGATTTTGAGTTAGCCGGCGACCACTTAGCATGGGTGTGGCCAAGTGTCCTGCGGTCCCATAAAGTTTGTTTCCAGCCACCAGTCCTGGCCCTCAGTGTTCTGTGCTGTTATTCAGCTGTAATTTACCCTTAAATGTCTTATGAGCCCAGTAAGCATAACACGAAATTCAAGGTAATGAAATTTCATGGGCAAAACCCACACCCTCAGATGAAAAATGAAGAGGAAAAACAGAATCCAGGGTGATATAGTGGCAGGGGAAGGAGAAGAAGATAAAAAAGAATGTTACTTCTCATTAGTAGGACCAGTCAGTGAAACAAATTAAATAGCTTGGGTGTGTCTACACTTGCATGCCTCTTTCGAAAGAGGTATGCAAATGAGGTAAATCAGGAATGCAAATGACATATACATTTGCATATTTGGCACCTCATTTGCATATTCTAATTTCTAAAGAGCTATTTTCAAAAGAAGAAAGCCAGTGTAGATGCTGCTCTTTCGAAAGTAAACCCCATCTTCGAAAGAATCTTTCCTCCCATTAAATAAAGGGCAGGACCAACCACCACCTCGACCATCCCCAGTAGAACTCTATTTAACCTGCTCTTAAATATCTCCAGTGACTGAGATTCCACAACCTCCCTAGGCACTTTATTCCCTGACAGTTGGGAAGTTTTTCCTAATGTCCACCCTAAACCTCCCTTGCTGCAGTTTAAGCCCATTGCTGATCATTTAATGACGTAGTTGTGATGGAGAAGGATCTAGAACACTGGCAAAGTGAGGAAATGACTTGTGTGTATATTTCATTGCTTTTCCTACACAATTTGAATGCCTGGGATAGATCAATGCTACTTCAACCTCAGTGGTTCAGAAGCCAAATTAGCAAGCAGCATTAGCCCAAAGAGACGTAGGCATGTGAATTCTTTGTTTCTTTTACTATAGTATTATGTATTTATATCTAAGAAGTACTGTGTGTATATTATTCTCACAGCAAAATAACTTACCAAGTATTGTTATTTTATCAACTGCAGTTTGTTACTGACATCATAAAAGCCTTTTGAATGGTTAATAACTACATTGGTTAATAATTAAGTCACCCAATGTTTCAATGTCATGTGCTGCAAAAAAAAACAAAACCCTGTGGGAGAACCACCACAGCTGGTGAAGGTTATTTCGTCTGAGCATTACTGGCATGGATAGATTTGGCAAATCAGCAATGTCAAGGCTGGTGCAAACAGCAACAGTCTCTGACCAAGTTTACCAGCCACTGCTTCACAAATTTGCAGATTAGTTTATAGTTGCCCTGTAAAACAGTGTGGCGTTTCTGTTTTGGTTTAATCTGTTATTCCTTTAAGTGTGTGTCACTCACTTTGCCCTCTATAGAGATGGCATGTGTGGCAAAGTGGGGTGGGTGAGGATTTTATTCCTCCGTTAGGTTGCATGTGCTTCCTACTGTCCTGTAGTAATAACACCAGGTGTGTGCCTCAGTTTCCCTAGGCACAGCATCAGTGCATAGTGGAGATGGCAGTTTCAGTGTGATGACTTCTCACAAGTAGACAATGGGCCCTCCGTAACGTTTGTAACCTAGGCAATAAGGTGACATCTTTCTTCTCTGAGAAACAGGAAAAAGGAGGGAGGAGGGGCCTGGCTAGTTTGACTTGGAACGGGGCTGTTAGGTGGGGCAGTCTGGTCTGGCTGAAGAGGAAGGAAGGGGGCCAGGCCCTGGCTTGGGGAACCCCCCTGGGCTCCTATCCCCAAGGTGGATTGTGCTGATGGCTTCTGGTTTCTGTGCTGGCAAGTCTGTTATATGTCGTGTCCCGGTTGCCTAATAACCCTTCTGCTCTCCCTGCTGAATTAGAGTCACATCTGACTACAGATGGGGTGCAGGGCCTGGGGACCCCCACACTCTGTGACAGTATGCATTACATGTTTTCCTGTCAGGGGTTTATATAGGGCTTGGGACAACTGCTAAACTGTGGAATACTTCAAATTAATCCCTTCAAAGTCAATAGCAAATTCCAGGCCAAAGCAAACAGGGCAAAGCATGCGTTATCTTGTTTTCTGGAGCGCTGTCACCTTCTGTTTACCTGCTGCTTCGGAAAGAGAAAGAGGCTGGAGTGTAGAAACAGCAAAGTCTTGTAGCACGGTAAAGACCAAGGAGTTTATTTGGGCACAAGCTTTCATGGGCTGGAGCCCACTTCATCAGATGCATGAAGTGGAAACCAGTTCGGCAAGGAAATATACACATGCAAAGGTGGGAGTGTTACGTTACTAGGTGGAGGACCTGTGCTAGTGCCCAAATATGCTAAAATAAATTTGTTATAGTCTTTAAGGTGCCACAGAATTCCTCATTTTTTTTTCTGAGGCAGATTAATATGGCTATTAGTCTGGAGCGTGATATTGGCAGAGATTCTGTAACCACTGACCGAGAAATGGAAGACATTACTTCATTTTTAGAGCTGGTCGAACTCTTAATTTGAAATGTTTTTAGGTAAAAAATAACTTTTTCACCAAATGAGAAATTTCTGCAGGAAATGCCTCTTTTTGATCACAATTTTCTGGTTTTGCTCCGAAAACCCCAAACTGAAAAGTTTTCAGGTAGTCTTCAGCTTTTGGTCACCAAAGACTGAAAAATGTTGGGGTTTTCATCGAGGTGTTATAGAGAAAATGAAAAAATAAAAGATACTTTTGTGGGAACCTTTTCCCTCCCACTGCAATTTTCCAGACAGTTCTGATGATTGTTAATTCATCCCTGTTAATAACTGAACTATGTCCCCAGTCTATGCTGTCAATGAAGAGCACTGTTTGGTGAGTTCCACCCAGAGGACGTAATCATGCTGTCATGCACTTCATCAACCCCATTTGGCCAGCCATGCTAACGGTGTTGCCAGCTCTCCTGCGGGAGCAACGGGATTTTGACCCCCTGCTGGAGCACGTCTGGTAAAAATGCAGGAAACTCCAGCCTTGCTGTAATTTCCAGCCCAGTCCAGAAACATGGATTGGCTACTTTTGCTGCAGTACTGCCTCCTGGGGAAGAGCAGCCAATCAGAAGAGCTGCTGTACACCATTCTTGCCGGAGGAGAAGTCAGGAGAGCAGAAAGACCCCGCAACTCAGGGCCTGTATTTATTGTATTGAGTCACTTAAAATAAATGCCCTGCTTTTCAAAAATGCTGAGCGTGTTGCAGCTCCTGCTGACTGAGGCTTTGATTCAGCAAAGCACTTAAGCATATGATTAATTCCCATTGGTGTCAATGGGAATTAAATAAGGATTAAGAAATCAATTTAAGCATGTACTAAGCATTTGCTGAAAATGGGCCAAAATAACAATGTGGGACTGATTTATGCACAATTTTTGAACTGCTTTAACCGGATTGGTTCCTAATATTCTGAGCTTGGTCGTAGTTGTGACTTTTGTATGAAGGTGGCAAGTATCAGAGAGGTGGCCATGTTAGTCTGTATCTTGGAGAACAACAAGAAGTCCTGTGGCACCTTACAGACTAACAGATATTTTGGAGCATAAGTTTTCGTGGGTAAAGACCCGCTTTGTCAGGCAAAGCGGGTCTTTACCCATGAAAGCTGATGCTCCAAAATATCTGTTAGTCTTTAAGGTGCCACAGGACTTCTTGCTGTTCTGATATAAAGGTGTTCATGTTGGTAGCACGTAGTTAGGAAAAGAGCCTTGCTTACCAAAGTCTTGTCCAGTGTGATGAACAAAATCCCACTCAGTAAAGTCACCAAATAATATTGATTGAAGACTGAAAGGAATTGGAGGATTGAAATAACTGGGTTTGTTTCGCCTAGAATTGAGAAGGCTGAAAGGGGACAGGATAAGAGCTTTCAAGTACCTAAACAGTTGTTACAAGGAGGCAGGAGATAAATTATTGTATTTTCCTTAACCTCTGAGAATAGGACAAGAAGCAATGGGCTTAAATTGCAGCAAGGGAGCATTAGGTTGGATATTAGGAATAACTTGTTAACCGTTAGGGTGGTTAAGCACTGGGATAAATTGCCTAGGGAGGTTGTGGAATCTCCACTGTAGGAGATACTTAAGAGCAGGTAAGATAAATATCTGTTGGTGGTTGGTCCTACATGAGTGCAGGGGACTGGACTTCCTTCCCATTCTAGTAGTCTATGATTCTATAAATATGCAATTCCCCTGCCCTTCCCATTCCAACAGTAGCAGTACATCCACCATAAGTAGGTTTTGTGATTCCAGGTGGGAAGGGTTTGTGAGACTCACAGTCGTGATGGAAATGGAGACGCTCCTGAATCAGAACTGAGCCCCCCGGCTTAGCAGGGAGCTCTTGTGGTGCTCTTAATAATTTTTAGAGTCGGTCTTTTTTTTCTGACTAACGTCCCCTGAGGCTGGATGGACTTTGCTGGTGCCCACATTTTGCTGACAGGGTCACAAAGGGTATCACAAATGGCGGTGTACTGGTAGTGCAGATAGTTCATGCCATCCTGGCTTTTAGTTAACAGTAGCAGGTAAGATGTGACCCAAATATATCTCTAGGGTCTCCAGTGGGTGTGTGATGGGGCCCCTGGCCTGTGTTGAATCCTCTTCTTCCATATATTTGCTACTATTGCCCTCCAGGCGAGCTAGATTGACCGTGATATGAACACGTGTTCCCTGCAAGCTGTGTGTTTTGGCAGCGATCCAGGAGACATTCAAATGCTGCCGAACTGATTAGCAGAGCGCCCACAGCTGGCAGTGTGTGTTTCTGCTGGTGGTGCACATTCGTATATGCCTTCACGCACATAACAAAATTGATTCTGCACATGGGTGGAAAAAATTAGTGGGAACATTGATGGGCTTGCCTCCCTGTGCTACAGTTAGACCTTCATTTGCAGTGTATCTATGGCTACTGGTACCAAAAGGATAAGCAGTACACTCAGGGTCAGATGGCAGAGAATCCGTGTCAGGAGCAGGAATAGCATCCAATAGGAATAGCCTCCTGACCTCTGTTCCCTCTATATTTTGTCATCCAGGAGAAATTCAGATGCCTCTTAGCTGATTAGATAAATACCCAAGCTGGGTTTTTTGTTTCTCCTGGTGATGCACATCGGCACATGCCTGGGCCCAGTAAAATTTATTCTGCACGTGGGTGGAAAAAATTTACACATGGATGGAAAAGATTAGAGGTACCATTGGTCCTGACTCCAAGTCCCTGGGGCTTTAATCTCTAGATTATGGTGCATGTGTCCCACTGAAAAAGGACACAGCTCTTCAGTAACACGGTGCAATAAGGAGGACGGAGTGTTTAAATTAGTCCGAAGACTTATTAACAGGCGTATGAGTGTTGTGATGAAATAGTAGAGGTACTAATTCAGCCAGAGGCTGGTAATGAATAAAAGAAATGCCCACAATTTACCCAAGTGGTCCCAAAGGTCTCCTGTTCAGAACATTGCAATCCTTAAAGTAACCCTCAATAAAAGTTAAACCACATGATGAGGGCGATAAGCCATTAGGACAAAGTCCAGGAACCAATGTCATTTGTTAGCTGTTTCTGATCTGTCAGTCAATGGTACTATTTTTAGGAATCCCATACCTAACGTCTGGTATTTTAATACTATACACAGACCATGGCAGCATATCATTGAGCAAAATTAGATTATTTCAGTGTATCAGAGACCCTATAATGGTGACAGCTAATAGAGATCCTCTTTTATCCCAAGTGGTAATATGCTGGTGTCATAGAACAGTGTTTCTCAACAAGGGGCATGTGTATCCTTGGGGGTTCACTGAGGTCTTCCGGGGGGCACATCAACTCACCTAGATATTCACCTAATGCTGACACCAGGCTACATAAAAACACTAGTAAAGTCAGTACAATCTAAAAGTTTGTTGAAACAATGACGTGTTTCTTCAGCTTTGTATGCCTTACGCTAAAACGTCAGTTCAATATGTCTATCCCAATTTATTTATTTGATAATAAGATGATAGAAAGTCAGCAAGTTTTCAGTAGTAGCCTGCTGTGATATTTTTGCATGTTTTTGTAAGTAAGTAGTTTTTAAGTGAGGTGTAACTTAGTGGTATGCACAACAAATCTGGCTCCTGCAAAGGCGATAGTGATCTGGAAAGGTTGAATGGTGCTTGTTTCAAGACCCCAGGTTACCTTCGGGTCATGTTTCTCAACCGGTGGTATGTGTATCCTTAGGGGTACGTGAGAGAAGTCGGGGGGTACACTGGCATAGAAAGAACTGGATTTTCTCCTACTTATCAGCTGGTAGACTTTTGGAAGAAAGTGATGCTACATATATGCTAGTCCAGGGTCAGCAACCAAAATAGAAAGAAAAGCCATTTTTTTCTAATTTGACAAAAACCTCAACAATTCAAGAGCCACAATGCATGTGAATACGAGACAGTCCTTCATAAATTACATCAAACCATAGTTATTTTAAGAAAAGCACATCCATATATCCCACAATGCACTGCACATATTAAAGGGGGCGTTGTCCGGAGTTTTGAGATCACATGTCATTTGCTATTTAGATATGAATTGTTCATTTTTGGGCATTAAGATGTTCACTGAAATATCAAAAATAATCAGGAGGGTTTTTTTTTTTTCACTTTGCAATTATAGCATTGGGCACCACAAAGAAGTCCTTAAGGGGCCACATGTGGCTCCAGACCTGCAAGTTGCAGCTGGGATTGTTTCCCTTTCTGCATTGTATGTTTACTTTTCAATGATTGGATCCATGAGCTAGTATCTCCTAATGCAAAGGAGGGTCCATGGACGCAAAACATGTCAGGGGCAGCTGCTGGGATGGCTCTTTCCCCCTCCCTTTTCCCCCCTCCCCATTCCCAGGGGCAGCAATTCACATGTGAGCCCACGAGTGTAATTGCAGGCTTGAACAGGCTGAATCCCACACCTCTTTCTTTAATCCAACCCTCCTGACACCTGGCAGAAATGACAAGTATGGGGAAGTTGCATTGCTTCCTTCCACAGCTGTGGCCGGAAGGCAGCCCTTCCAGCAAAATATCATGAAGGGATGCACATTGTTTGGGTCCTGTGCAGAGCTGTGGAGCTGCCTCGCGGAACTTATGACCTTTGCTTTTTTCCTTCCCTGTTTGTTTGTTTCTCTGACATGCCAAAGGGGCAGGAATGCGGGCGGAGAGGGGGGTGTTTCCTAGCCAATCTCCTTCCCCCACCTTTGCTCCCACTCAGACCTGGATGCAGACTGGGACTCAGGGTGAAAAGGTGAAAGAGTCTTGTCCTAGAGGGTGAACAGACCCCGAGAGATAATTAACAGGAGATAAAAGTGCCGGGCGTGTTCGCTGCACTGGAAACGTTGGAGCGTGGCCCGGCTGCACAAAGAGGCCCTGCGCATTGAGCGGGGATGACTCTCTGGCTACGTCTACACTAGAAGCATCTGTCTACAGAGGTAAACGTCAGAAGAGATGTTCCGACAAGCTTCTGTCGACAGATCACATCTACACATCCAAGCGGATCCAGCTTTGGGCCTACTCTGTTGACAAAAGCCCCCTCCCCGGAGCATCTGCACAGCTTTTTTGTTAACAAGACGCATGGAGCTTGGAGAAGCTCCACAAGGTTTGTCGACAAAACGCTCTAGTGTAGACATAGCCTCAAGGAGAAAAATGTCCCAGGAGGTAGTGGGATTGGGGTGGGTAAGGAACAAAGCAGGCAGGAGAGCTGGGGGAGTGGGGCTGGATCCTAGAAGTGTGGGGTGGGGCAGGGCAGCTACCCCTTGGTGACGCCAGACCACAGCCTCCCAGCGCCACCCATAGTGCATTGGCAATTCAAAGGGCCCAGGGCTCTGGCCACAACCACAGTAGCAGCAGCTGCGGCTGAGAAGTTTGGGCCCCTTTGACTCTCCAGGCTCAAGGGCATTTGCCCCCTTTGCCCTGCCCTGTCAGTGTGCCTGCAAGCAGTGGAGGCCGCAGCTAGCTGACCGGCGGGAAAACCCCCTAGTCTTCTCTGGGAGGGATCCTGACAGGAACAGGGTCATTTCTTCACCAAACACCAAACATCCTCCACCGTCAATGACACATTTGTCCAGTACCTCAAGCCAAAATCCCTTTGCCCCATTCCCAGCCCTCCTGGCAGTTGCCTGGCCTTGCCGCAGGGAGCAAGATGACCTCTCTTGAAGGAGACTTCGGTTTTTTCTGCACTGGCAATTGAGCGCCAAAGCTTTTGTTGTTCACAGGTGCTTAAAACGCGCCCCCCCTCCCGCCCCAATCACAACAGTGGCAAGTACTTGTGCAGACAGTGCTTTGTGGGCAAACGTGCCAGCCGTGTTTACACCGTCTGACTTAGCCACAGGGAGAACCGGACCATTTTCAAGAAAAAGGCGGGACATCTGCAGGCGGCCCGGACTGTCCCGTTGCAAGAAGGATCTCTTGGTCCCCCTGTTTAGAACAGGCTGCACAACTGGCACACTCTGTCAACAGTGCTGAGGGCCAGAGTCATAACTCACGTTGACCCAACAGCAAGTGGTAGAAAACCCTCCCTGACGTGTGCCTCTACACCGTCTCCCAGGTCCCTCTCACACCGAGGTGAAAGGACCTCAACACATTCCTTACCGGGCTTCCCTGGAAATGAGTCCAGAGGTAGCGACGTTGCAGAGCACCGCTGCCAACTTGTGCCTTCAGATGGGAGTGACAGGGGTTTGTGACATTCACCCTACCCAAGCCAGGACCAGCTCTGCATACTCAGAAGGGGCGGGGCCTTGGGTGGAAGGGGCGGGGCTAGGGGCAGCCAGCCCTCAGCGCCACTCAAAGTGTGCCGTACCGCATCCCTTCCCCCGCACCCAGACAACCCTTAGCCCTGCCCAGATTGCACCAAGTGGATCTCCAGCAGCAATTTAAAGGGTTCAGGACTCTAGCCACCACGGCTACTCCCATAGCAGCGGCTGGGAGCTTGGGCCCTTTTGAATCACTGGCCCCAGGGCAGCTGCCCCATTTACCCATCTCCCTCATCGGTGGGCCTCTCCCCCATCAGTTGGCCTGATTTGCACTGGCTGCCAGTCTGCAAAAGATACTCATGACCTCAGTGCTGGCACACAAAGGCCTTCAGAGCTCTCAGCCACCACCACTCAGCCTAGCTGTCGTCCCAGTCAGTCAGCGAAGGGCAGCTCTGGGTCTCTAGGTGCAACTGGGACCAGGCTGGGAGGGAACTGCCTCAGAGGAGTTCCTTTGTTTAGGGAACTCCCCCTGGACACAGTCAGAGTCCCACCTAAGTTGTCCATAGGGCGCCAAGTACAGCCCATGTATTCCCATTGGTTTGTCATGAGGTACACTGTGCACTCTTTGGTTTTGGCCTCTGCTACTCCTTTTCCTTCCCTCCCTTGTGTCTGTGGGGACCCGATCCCTCTGCTCAGGGCTGCCTTGCCAATGCAGACTGGACTTCTCCGCTGGTGGTTAGCTGGTCAGCTGGTTAATGGGTTCCTCTGGTGCAAGATGTTGTTGAGGCTGGCTGGGTGTGCCCTTGGGCTGGCTGTCTGGGTGTGCCCTGGGGCTGGCTGTCTGGTTAGCTTTCTGTCCAGATTTCTAAAATATTTTGTGCTGTGGTTTGAGCTGTGCTGAGATCCTTTGCAACAGGCATCTTGTAAGTTGATTAAATAAATATGCCCAAAATGTTATTTTTAATCCTCCTTTCACCTTGTCCATTATCACCATAATCCATCCACCAGATCCATCACCACCCTGCACTAGCGCTAGCCAAGATCCACAACAAACACTTCAGCTCCTGCTAGGGTGACCAGACCAACAACAACACCATCACACTGGGAAGGGATGACCTGGAATATGTGGAGCAGCTCACCTATTTGAGGAGTATTATGGGCAGAGATGGGGGAACAGACAAGGACATCAGTTGTAGGATAGGGAAAGCAACAGCTGAATTCAAGGCTCTCTGGACCATATGGAGTTCACAAACAATATTTGCAAATCCAAAACTGCAACTCTTCAATACAAATGCGGGGAGCGTTCTCTTGTATGGATGCGAGACCTGGCATACTAAAAAGTCTTCAGATCAGAGGCTATGGACATTCATAAACAAACACCTGAGGTACATCCTTTGCATCAAATGGCAAGACTTGGCCACAAATGAGGAGCTTTGGAACAGAGCAGGACAAGAACCAACTGACATTCAAAGCAAAAGAAGAAAGTGAGGATGGCCGGGCCACACTCTCAGAAAACCATCATCCAGCACAGTCCGTAAAACTCTTCCATGGAACCTGCAAGGAAAACGCAAAAGAGGAAGACCTCGGACAACATGGAGGAGGTTTACTGAGATTGAAGGATCACAGCTGGGGTCCTCCTGGGGTCAGTTAGAAGTTTTATTGGGAGACAGTGAAATGAAGGAGACATAAAGATGACCCATGCTCCATTAGGAATATAAAGGTTTAGGTCAAATTTAAGTCAAGGGTGACCAGACGTCCCATTTTTAAGCCTCCTCTTGGAGTCACAACATTTTCCTCAAAAACAGGCTAATTTTCTGGCATTGTCTATCTTCACCCTCCCTCAGTACTGGTGTGTTCTGCTGTGAGCCGGATCCCTGCTCCCCTCCTCCCCCCACCCCCTACCACCACCACAAGTAAGTGGGGCAGGCCAGCAGCTGACAAGAGGGGTTGGCAGGCAAGGCTGATGACAGGGTGAAGATGCAGTGCATGGAGGTGGCTGCTCTCACTGCTGGGCCACCAGCACAGCCCCCACTGTGTGCCAGCTTTTGGCCAGCAGGGCCCTGCCCACTCCCCATCCCACTTCCAGCTGGCACTGGCTGTTCTCTGCAGTGGCTGCTGAATGCAGACAGGTGCCACGCAGTGGCCAGTTATGTGCCACCTCTGCAGCTTATCCATTGATGCTTTACATGGCCACCCTCTCTCTGCTTTGCCCCTTTGCCCCCTGGCTCTTCTGCTCTTCCATATACCCACCAGCAGAACTCATACTGCTCCTGGCGCTGTGCAGAGAACCAGCCCCGTGCATGCACTCAGCTCACCCGCAGCCTGCCAGCCATGTGACCCCATCCGTACCATTTCCTGCCCCATTCTTCTGGAATTGCATCCGTGCATGTATAGATGCACTCTTCCGGCAGAAGGAGCAGCTATTTTGGACCACGTTTAATATGTAGACACGATCTTCTAGAAGACAATCCTCCAGAAGCTGTCTTCTGGAGGATCATCTTCCAGAAGATTGTGCATGTGTAGAAGTGGCCAAACAGTGCTAATTTACTATGTGAGTATCCCCTACACATGGATAAAAGGAGCAAAGTGTAGTTCTTTGTCCTATTTGATTGACTGCCTAGCGTTGTAGTGCTCTCATTGACTTGCCCAAAATTACATAAAGATTTCTTATCATTTGTCTATATCTTTGTCTGTTCTTTAACTTTCCTCCTAGCTTTCTTAGGACCCAACACCCCACACAAAACTAAATACAAGTTTCGTGTTTGTAGGGACTGCAGGACTGGGCCCTCCGTATTTTCCACAACATACTTGCTAATGCTTATTTTCCTTCCCTATTCTAACAGCTGGCTGGTTCCCTCCATCTCCCATGGCCTCTGGCTGGGCCAGCACCCTGGGAAAGGCCTGGGAAAGACCTTTTGGCTCCTGGCACTTGCCAGGCGGGTGATGAGACCTCCACGGGCCAAGCTCCCACACAGCACTGGCCTGGGGAAGACTCTATGGTCCTCAGCTAAGCTCTGGGGAGGTAGGACCCGGGGCTGGGGAATGATTTCCAGCCTGTTGATGCCACAAACCTGCAGTCATCCTCAACAGCCCCTGTGGCTGGATGTAAGCACCCTCTTCACCAACCAGTCCCCCGCCTGGGTCCTGCACCCAGGGAGCATTAGGCTCCTCTGTCCCCTGGGCACCTGGCCCTGCTGAGATACCACTCTGGTGGGATTTGCTGAAGCCCCAGCAGTTAGGTTCCCTGGGCCCTGGTGCACAGTGCAGCGTTAGGGTTTAACCCCTTCCTGCTTGTGCTGTAGCTGTCGGGGACAGGAGACAGCAGGGCTATGTTGGTAGCTAGCAGCAGCCTAGATATGCTAGCTGCCTTTTGACACTGTGTGGGCAGGAAGGAACAAGCTGCTTCCAATCATGGGAGTCGGGTGGGGGTGGGAGGGCAGGTGAGAAGAAGAGAAGACCTCTGCAAAGACATGGAGCCAGGCCATCCTTCCCCTGCATCTAGCACCATAGCAGGAAGCAGCTCCCATCCCTTCCAGCCCATACAGTGCCAAAAGGCTGCTGCTGGTGACATTCTGGTGTGAACCCTGGCAGAAATTAGGGGGGGTGGGAGGAAGGGGGCATAGGATGCTGGTGCCTTTCTATGTGTTGCTTTGGGAACACATGGCATCCATCCACAGGGACCAGCCAGGCACACAGGGCAGAAAGTGCTGGGCAGGGAGGGTTGGGTCAGGAAGTCACACCTCTCCCCATGTGAGAGAGACGAGTGTGTGTGTGTGTGTGTGTGTGTGTGTAACCTCACTGCCCATGAGTGTGGGGTGGGGAAGAGTAGTGGTACGTGTTTCACCCCTCCACGTGTGAATCCTCAAGCCTTAAAGATAAGAAGGTAAGTAAAAAGAATCCAGCCATGCAGCGTTTCTTTTAATGGGATCAGTCAACTTGATGCTAATTGGAACATTTGGCCTGCATAATTCTGATTCACTGCCATTAATATCACTTGAGTCCAAGTCACTTTGCCAGTTGTCCCATATTCCACATAAGGAAATACAGTCATCCTGATTGTAAACTGAGGACGTTTGCTGTGAAGTACGTGACTCAATTATGTGAAACTGCAGCTGCCTTCCTCCCCAGAACTAGCTGCATTTCAGTAGTGGTACAATGCTTCTTTGGGTATGTGTAATCCGAGAAATGCTCTGGGTTCCTTTGGGACGAGAGGTGCGTTGGAAATGTAAGAAGCTATTCATAATATAGAATAATATACAATAGCAAGCTGAGGGAACACACTTTTGAATGGCTGACTGTTTTTAGACTGCTTTATGATGGAACCATTCTGGACAAGGTTTAATTGACTCGAAAGGCAGGTAAACTCCTCAGAGTGTGTCATGTGTGTTATGTGCCTTCCCCAGCTTGCCAAAGTTCCCACATATACCAAAGAGCCATAAATGAGGGCACGAGAAAAAATGGCCTGCTGACAGCTTTAAAACTTGCAAGATCCATTTCCGTAGCCTAGTCAGTTTCCCGATTCAGCATTTTTTTCTGTAAATAATTTACAATAATAAAAATGAAACAACACCAGGTCTTTGGAGACTCAGATAAATCTGTAAACCAAGAAGGTTCTCATGGGAGAGGAGAAATACAACCTTTTTAAAATATTGCTGCATTATCACAGAAAAAGATCACTCACCAAATACTTCGCTAAATATATTTCAAGGGATAATTTCAGCATGAAAATCACAATTTGACTTGATCAGTTTTTATAGACTGTTGTTAGAAGTGCTACCTAACATGGAGACCGTGGAAAGAGATTTGATATTTCTCTTTGTTTTTTCCACTGTTCACTTTCTCCATGGGACAGCACTTTGTGCATAGACTGTTTTACTGTCTCCCCCTGCATAGTCATTCAGCTGGCCCTCTCATTTGTCTTTTGCACAGGAACAGGTAGAGAGAAACATTTGAAAAATAGAAAAAATTGGTTGCAAAACCACATTAGGTGCTGGATTCAGGATAGGACCTCAAACTCCTTTTAACTCACTATTTGTAAACTGACTAGATTTGAAGTCAGCAATGTGCTTGTTAATCGCTTAAGAAGATTCATAACATGTGAAGGCTTCAGGCCATGCTCCAACTTGAAAAAAAGGCATCATATATTTGCTTCTGTGCAGTAGGAGATATCAAGGGCTCTGTAGGTTGGTTTCTCAGTGGACGAGAAATGAACGATGAAAAGTCAGTGTATATTTAGCAACTGCTTTATTTACACATATGCACCAGGCCTGGCACAGAAGTGGTCACAAACAGCATGCAGCAATCCCTTTTCTCAGGATCACAGCCCAATGTCAGTGCCCAGGGAGCTACTCTGCCTGTAGAACTGATTCTAATCAGAGATCAAGGCCCAGAGCCAACTATCCTGCCTCTCATGCTGCTCCCTGTGCTGTTATATAGGGACACCATGCAGCGTGTTTCCCCAGGACTGATCATTTGCTTGCGTTCTACAAAAAGAAACGTGGAAGACTTTATGTAACAACTCTGCCTGGTGAGCTGTCCTATAGCAATATCGCTTAAGCCTGGCTTTTAAATAAGGCTTTTAGCACAGTTCTGCATGACATTCTCATCAGACAACTCTAGGAAATGTGGTCTAGATGAAATTAGTGTAACATGGGGCAAGCTGGTTCAATGACCTCACTTGAACAGTGGTCAGTGATTTGCTGTCAAACTGGGAGGGCAAATCTAATGGGATCCATGTGAGATCACTACTGGTTCTGGTACTATTCAATATTTTATTTAATGGTTTGGACAATGGAGGGGAGAGTATACTTATAAAACTTGCAGGTGACACCAGGCAGGGAGGGATTGCAAGCATTTTGGGGGACAGGAATAACATTCAAAATGACTGTGGCTACTTAGAGAATTCACCTGAAATCAACAAGATGAAATTCAATAAAGACAAATACAAAATACTACACCAAGGAAGGAAAAAGCCAATGCACTGCTTCTCAGTGGGGAGTAGCTGGCTAGGTAGTAGTAGTAGTACAGCTGAAATGGATTTAGGGGTTAAAGTGGGTCACAAACTGAGTCTGAGTCACCAGTGTGGTGCAGTTGTAAAAAAGGGTCATGTCATTCTGGGGTGTAGTAAGTGGAATGTTGTGTGTAAGACATGAGAAGTAATAGTCCCAGTCTACTTGGCACTGGTGAGGTCTGAAGTGAGTGCTTTCTCAAATGCTGGTCACCACACATTGGGAAAGGTGTGGCAAAATTGGAGAATTCAGAGTAGAGCCCTGAAAGTCCATGGACATCCACTTTATAGCCGTGGATGTGGGTGCAGATATCATCATCATCATCAACAACCGTGGGATCACCTCACTATTTCCTTCCATCTTTCCCTGTCCAGTGCAGAGTGGCTTAGTTTCTGCAGACTAGCTCCGCACCAATCTACTATATCATTTACCCATTCTGTGTGGAGTGGCGGGGGGAGATGCAGATAACTGTGGCTCATTTTTGCAGATATAGATATGGATACAAATGTTGTGTCTGTAAGCCTGCAAATTTACAGCTGTCCACAGATGTGGATGTGGTTATCTGTGAACCCTTTTTGCAACTGTGAATTCAATTTTGTAGCTGTGCAGGGGTCTAGTTCGCAGGACAGGAACAAAAATGATAAGAGATTTAGAAAACCTGACCTAAGAAGAGAGGTTAAAAAACACCAGGCCTGTTAAGTCTTGAGAAAAGTCCAAGAGGGGACCTGATAACAGCCTTCAGAGATCTGAAAGAGGACAGTGATCAATTGTTTTTCATATCCACTGAGAGCAGCATAAGAAGTAAATGGGCTTTTTGCAGTGAGAGATTTAAATTAGATATCAGGAACAACTCTAAACTCTAAGACTAGTTAAGCACTGGGACAGATTACCAAGGGAGGTTGTGAAAACTCCATCAAGAGAGTTACCATCAATAGACTACCAACAATTGTTGTGGAAACTCCATCTTTTAAGAACAGGTTGGACACACACTGATCGGGGGTGGTCTGGGTTTACCTGCCTCAGCTCAGGGAACTGCACTTGATGGGGTCTTGAAGTTCCTTCTGACCCTACATTTCTATGATTTTATGTCCTCTGTCCTAAAGTGGGAGCATTTCCCTAAGAACGTCATAGTCTGCCATCTCTGAACCATGAGAGCGTGTGCTTCCCCAAAGTAAAAACAGCTGCCAGGGAGCAACCAGAGATCAACAGGGTGTAGGGAAGCCAGTATTGTCCTCCTTACACCAGCAGCATGGTGGGGATGGAGGTGACGTAGGAGTTGCTGCTAACTCATTGCTCCCCAGGGAATTCTCCAGCACTGGGGTGATCTCTAGAGCCAGGTAGAGTAGCATTCCATTCAGCAGCCACCAAGGGTATGGTACAGAGCTGCCACGGGCTCCCTTGGCTACTGGATCACGTTTGCCCAGTGCTGTAAAAATTGAAGGTGGTAGATAAAGGTCACTTTTTTGTCCCTTATGTAGCACCACAAATATACCTGGCACTTGACAGGCCTAAAGATAGCTTCCACCTCTGCCTGCCTTGAGGAGCGGCATCCTCTCGAACAGTGATTCCCAAACTTTTCACGAGTGCAGACCCCCACTCACGCCCCAAACTGTTTGTGGACCCCCATCAAAGCCAATTCTAGCTGCTATGTATGCTTCATTACATGAAAAAGGAAACGACAACATAGATGTTTGGACAGCAATTAATAACAGTATTGGAAGATATTTAATTTAAAGGTGATAATTGACTGTAACTTTGCAATTTATTTAAAACTTATTTTCTATGCTCATTTTTATTTATCTGTTATTATTTTCACAGGCCCTCTGCCATTTGAAGACCCCAGGTTGGGAACCACTGCATTAGAAGCACAGCTAATGTACGGACTGATTTTCAGAGGTGCTTACCACTTTCACTGCTGCTTACACGATGACTAGAGATGCTCAGCTGGAAGGCACTTGAGCAGGGCAAAAGAATGATTAGGACTGTGTATTATTACTGTGAAATGTGAGTGAGCCAGTTTGGATACAATAAGTCACAACCCTGACCTTTTGTCTGGAATTTAAATTATTTATTTATTTGAGGTTTGAAAAGGTTTGTCTGCCTTACTTTTTTAAAAATTGTTTTTTCACTTGCTCCCATCTGTGGCCACGGACAGCTGAGGGGTGTGATTCCTAATTGACCAAGCTGGACAGCAAGTCCTCCTAGTGTAGACAGAGTTCTATCTTCCAAGCTATCCTTAGGTGATTTCACTTGGGCAGGGGAAGGGGAGAGGAAGGGAGCTGGAATCAACGATGCTGACAAAAGTGCAGTTTTGCTGAAATAAATTTCCTCCAGCTGAGGAGGAGTTTGTTGGTATGATTTTTGCTACATGGGCAAAGCACTCTCGGGGCACACCTCGTCTCTGTTGTAACATCGGTGACTCAGACAGTAAATGGGACACAGCACACACTGATTCTGTAGCTGCATCCCCATGTACTTTCTGGAAATCCAGCAATTCAGAACCAGCTGTGTGGGAAACAATTTGGATATTTCTCCAAACCAGTGGGGAAGTGGAGGTATCACCAAACCGGCTTCTAACCAGCCCTTGGTAGCTTTTCTGCTCGTCCCACTGCTGGTGAATCTGGGAACTTGTTTGTTCATCCTGACTTTGTTAAACCCATTTTTTGTTGCTTCTGAGTGTCACTGGGTGAGTGTTGCTCCTGAGGGTTCCCGTGCCGGGCTCCAATCTCCCTATGCTCCACAATATGCTGTTTCTTTTCGGGGTGCTTCCAATAATGGACAGGCAAAATGGTAATTGAAAAGGTGTACCAATGAACAAGAGACTCTGTAATTGATGGTGCAGGTGAAAGCACAAACAACCTGCTCCCAATGCAAATTCTGCACTCTGCTGTTTCTGAAGCTTAAACACTGTGTACTTTTACCTTGGAGAGGTCTGACTGCCAGATTCTCTCTCTAACGACAGGAGGCCCAATCTCCTCTCGCTGACACCAGAGCAAATCAAGAGTAATTCCATTAACATCCCAGAGAAACGAGAATCAGAGTCAGGTAAGATATCCAGAGGATGACATAGGTCTTTGGGAAGCAGGAATTATATTTTTTGTTAATCTTTAGGCTTGAGCACCAGGGCTTTTCCTGGACGACTGTTATCGCTAAGATGACAGACTGACATTCAGTTCAGTTTCACCACATGAAACAAAGTTGGGCCCTCACATTCCTTGCCCGTGAGTGCATGCACAAGCATTTCCTGTAAGCTGAGTGCTCGGGCTGCTGCCCAGAAGGGATTCGGGTGCCGTGCACCTGATTAGCAGTGCGCCCAGGGCCACTCAGAGTGGATAGCAAGTGTTTCTACTCATGGTGCACATAATAAAATGTGTTCCACCCATGGCGGGAAGAAATTAGAGGGAACCCTGGTCTGCTCCTTTGCGCCCTCGTGCCCACTTCCGGCATGCAGGTTGGGATGTCAGTTTAATTCTTTAGGCCCTGGGGTGTGTTCAGTGTGCCCAGTGTAAAACCTCTCGGCCTTGTGCACCCTAACCCTTTCTTGGAGAAGGCTCCACGTCGAGCTATCACTGGTCCAGGTCCGCTGGAATTAGCAGCGTTGGGAATGCTAATGTTAATTAGGCTCCTGTGGCCTCCAGCTTATGCCCCCATGTCATGTAGGCTGACCCTGCACAAGGAGAGATGGCACAGTGAAATCCACAGCAGTCACCGGAACTCCTCCAGATACCTCAGCTCCACAGGTGCCAACTTCCCCTCTAGCTGGGGGATGGTCCCTCTCTCCACTCTGCCCTGGGTCCCAGCCCCAATCCATCCCTTCTCTCAAGTCCCATCCCTTCCCCCAAACCCCATCTTCACCCCTTCCCTTCCTTCCTGGAGCATCCTGGTCACTGCAGATTCATGACGCTCTGGAAGTGCTAGGCAAGTAGGGAAGGAAATGGTCAGTGGGGCCACCAGCAGGCAAGGGGCATGCAATGTTCCCTCCAATTTTTCCATGTAGTGGTGGAATACATTTTTTATGTACCCCAAGGCATGAGCATATGTGCACCACCAATAGAAACACAGGCTGGCTATGGGTGCTCTGCTAATTAGCTCAGTAGTACCTGAATCTCTCTTGCACAGCCACCCAAGTGCTCAGGTTACAAGGAACATTGGGCATGCTGGTGGGAGGGGACAGAGGGTACACCCTGGCTGCTGAGGGTGTCAGTACTCACTAATATTTCTGCATGGGTGCATCAGCCCCAGAGAACCCACAGAGTCAGTGCCTGTGCCCACAGCCTTAAACTGTATAGCTTTGCTGCAGGGAGCTTCTGGGTCTCCAGGACCAACTTCTGGAATGGAACGTTCCATCTGCTCCTTGCTAGAACTTCTCAGCAGGTTTTGTGTCGTCTCTGGAGAGCCTGTGGGGTTTCACCATCGCCTCTCTGGCTGCATGTGTTTCCCACTCTGCTCAGGGCAAAGGCCGTCATCTACCAGAAGCTTTGGGAAGCTTTGGCTCCCCTCCCTCTCCAGCACACCCTTGAGGTGCTGATTGCAGCCAGACATCCAGGGTTTCTCATTGATTCTTAAGGCCGGATTGTATCCCATTGAACTGTTCACAATGTAACAAGCTAGGATTCTAACCTCCAGGAGGGTTGAGAATTGGTCCCCAGTGCATGGAATGACATCCATCTTCTGTCCTGGAAGCAACATGAAGGCATTAGAGCAAAGGATTCATTTTCACTATGCTCCTACCAGGAAGCTGAGGGTTACAGATGGAGAAACTGAAGCTCTCATGGGCTACATCTTCATGACAACCCTATATCAAAAAGAGGTATTTCGAAATGGCTATTTTGAAATGTTTCAAAATAACACAATCACACACAAAATAACACAATCACACACAAAATGCAGTTTGAAATAACATTTCCATGGTCCATAGGGTTATTTTGAAATAGTGGCATTGGAGCACATTATGGCCTATTTCAAAATAGGTGTTATTCCTCAGGAAATGAGGTTTACCACAGACAAAATAACGTGCCTGCTATTTTGACACTGCCAAAGTTATTTTGAAATAACACCTGTTATTTCGAGATAACCTGGCCATGCAGACGTAGCCATGGAGGTTACGTTTGTTATTCTTTAGGTACTACGGGTGTTATCTGCCAAGGCTGTGTGAGATCACGTACATAACTGAAGTGCAGTCCGTACAAAGGCTCCATCCTGAACCGTTCGCCCACACAGCTAGAGATGGGTCAGAGACTCTGCTGTCAAAACTGGATTCCCCAAAGTTCACCTCCGGAGTTTCGGTTTGGCTCACGTGTTGGGGAGGTAGAGATGAGAGGAAGGAAAGTTGCCGCTGATCTAGTAGATGCTGGAATGTCTCTGATTTAACGTCCCAGTGAGATTGCAGGAAGATGGAGTCTAACTAATTGCTTTGTGCGTGGAATGCGTCTGCCTTGCAAGCAGACTTTTCTGACCGTCTCCTGGCAGTATTGTTGTGGCTGTGAATAGCTCAGCTAGAGAAGCCAGTTCCCTTAGGCCTTGATTTAAATCTAATGGGGCCCTTGGGTAGGCCGCTTTTATTATATGTACACAGAGCCCCTTGTCAGCTCCTGCGATGCTTCATACTGGGAACGGCTGACCTCCACCCGGGTCTGTCCGCTGAAATTAGAGGATGCAGAAGCTACTTATGAGGGGACCTTTTGTCTTGTGGCAGAGCCAAGTGGAACAGGCTAACAAAGAGCCAAAGGTTTTGTTTTTGTTTTAGCAGGGAAAGGGATCAGAAGAGGAAAGACTCAAAAGTCAGTTTAAATATAAAATCAAATCCAGAGGGTGTGGAGGGTGTGCCTGGAATTCTGGAATGGCTCCAGGCTTCATTGATCCAACCAGAGGACATTTTGCAGAGCAGCACAGAACAGAAAGAATTCTCCGAGCGGAGAAGGGGAGGACATGGGTAGTTTCACCCCATAAGACAGGCCCCCCTGGCAATTCTTGGATCATTAAAGATCCCATGAAACTTATCAGAGAATCATAAAGTTAGAATGGGCCACCAGGGTCCTCTCCTCTATTCCCCATCACAAGAGTGGAGGAGCTAACACCCGGTGTCTTGCCCAAAGCAGATCAAGTTGTACCACAGAAAATGTCCCTGAGGAAGTTGATTTCTGAGGCTCCCCAGTACTGAGCCCTCTTAGTAGAAGGAGGATGGTGTGTGCTGTGGATATCTGAGACCACCATACCATTGCCCAATGCCACAGACCTCAAGGGTTGGGGTCCATTGGGCAAGAAGTTGCTGGCTTGACTGTCTATCCCATATCTCTTTGGCAGAGCAGTGCCTTGTGAAATGCAGCTTTCTCTGGGGTCAGAGAGCAGCAGCAGCAGCTCCCAACACACAAGATGAGTGGGACAAGTGAAGATGTGGCCAAGTGTTCTGGGGCAAACCCTTCTCTTACAGAAAGTGCCTGGGAGTGTTACCACCATGCAGAGCAGATACGACTGGTCTTTTTGTGGGGTTTGCTGGGATATGTTGCACCTGTGGAGCTGGGATATCCGCTGTCACTGAATGATGCGCTCAGCTTCCCAGGGAACTTAGGTGTTTCTGTCCCAATGCTCAGATCACTAAATAGTCTTCGTGCTATGTCACTAGGTTTGGTTTCAATGTGCTCTGTAACCCTCCAAAAGTTTGCTCGCCATGACTTCCAAATCACAGGGAGATTGATTTGATTTTGAAAGTTCCAGGTGCGAAAGGAACTCTGTCTCCATAGTTTGTTCAACCCTCCATTCCTTTTGCTGGGAGGGTAAGCATCAGCGAAGGCTAATCATAATGATCTGACCTTGGTAAATGAGCCCATCATAGGGGGTGGATTGTCTCCTTTGTATTATATGCAGTGTTTACACAAACAAGAGCTGCAACTTTCTGTGCTATAGCAGGGGTGGCCAGTAAGCCACCCCCAGGCTGGACGTGGTTCACCAGGGTTAGCCACTGGCGGTCTGCTAGCCTCTTAAATTAGCTGTGCTACTGCAGGTACAGCCATGCGCAGCTCCTGTTGGCCGCAGTTTTCTCCACCCAACCAATGGGAGCTTCAGGAAGTGTCACAGATTGGGCCACCGCTTTCCACAGCTCTCATTGGTCAGGAACAGCAGACCACAGCCAATGGCAGCTGCAAGCAGCCATACCGGGCAACCATGGTACTATGCTATGGCCCCTTTTCATCTCAAGAGACGGTGGTTAGCAGCGGTGGTGAGGATCTATGGGCACTGTGTGAGTCTGCAGCTTCTCTCATGGCTTATCCATCCAATATTGGATTTGCTCGCTTGATTGCAATAACTGCATGTCAGTCTATTTCTGAATTCTTGAGTCTGAGAGTTTTGCCTTCTGAGGTGAAGTTCTTTTGTGTGGCTTGCACATATACTATCAAGGGATGATGTGCGCTGTCATAGCAATTGTCTCCGGGTATTTCGATCTGATGATGTAGATTCTCAGGATTTTGGATCGATGTTGAATTTTTTCAGGGTGTTTTTTCAGGTATCCTAGAATCTTAGCTTAGGTCTTTCTCTTGTTCTCAGCTCACATGACAATTCACCAAAGAGGATTTATTTGGGAAACATTCGTCACCCATTCTTCTCACATGACCAAGCCATCATAGTCTTCTGCTGTTGAGGATCACTATGAGGCTGGGTATGCCAGATCTTGACAGGACATCTGCATTTGAAACTTTATCTTGCCAGTTGATATTCATAATTCTGCAGAGGCAGTGAAGATGGAAGATGTTCAGTTTTTTCTCCTGGTTTGAGTAGGTGGTCCATGCCTCAGAACCATATAGCAGGATACTCAATACACATGCCTGGTAGATTAGTATGTTTGTTTTCACCGTCAGTTTAGGATTGTTTCATGCTCATTTTGTAAGTCTGCCAAAAATAGTAGCTGTCTTCTTGATTCTGAGGTTCACTTGGTTGTCCATGGATAGGTTTGTGGTGACAGTAGATTCAAGGTAACAGAATTGTTGAACAACAGCTAATGGGCTGTGATCCAGAATGACATTGGGACGCTGAGGTATACCTTGCAGGAATACAACAGTTTTCTTCATGCTTATGTCAAGGGAAAACAACTTGCAGGCTCTGGACAGAGAATCCATCAGTGATTGTAGTGTGTCTTCATTATGAGTGATGAGAGCTGCATCATCTGTGAAGAGAAGTTCCCTGATGAGGACTTTCTTGACCTTGGTTTTGGCCTTGAGTCTTGCCAGGCTGTAGAGAGCACCATCTAATCGCGTGTGGATAAATATATCGCTGTGTGAGTTTTGAAATGCGCAATTTAGTAAAACTGAGACAAATATGCCGAAGAGGTTAGGGGAGAGAACACACTCTTTTTTGACTCCACTGTTCATTGCAAACAGTTCCCATATAGATCCATCATATTGCAATGTTGCTTTCATGTTTTTGTGAAAGGATGTTATGACCTTGAGTAGGGTCAGTCAGCAGCCAGTCCTGGTTAATACTTTGTGTAGTCCTGATCTACTAACTATGTCAAATGCCTTTGATAAGTCCACAAATGCTATGAATAACTAGCAAATAAAGCATCTGGTAGCCTGCTAAACCCTGGTGCACTAGGCCCAGACTGCAGGACTTTTAAGCTGTGTCTACACTAGCCCCTTCTTTTGGGTAGGGGCATGGTAATGAGTGAGGTCGGAAGATGCTAATGAGTTGCTGCCATGAATATGCAGTGCTTCATTAGCATAATGGAAGCCATGGTGATTCAAAAGTGCTGCTTTCGAATTGTGTGCCACCTGTAGAGGCAGGCCTGTTGAAAGGACCCCCCCAGTCTTTGAAAGCCCCTTCTTCCTATCTGGTGTCAGGAAGAAGGGGCTTTTGAAGTCTGGGGAGTCCTTTCAAAAGGCCCCCCTTTCCACAGGCGGTGTGCAATTTGAAAGTGGCACTTTCGAATCGGCTGTGTCCACCATTATGCTAATGAGGTGCTGCATATTCATGTCAGCGTTTTATTAGCATCTTCTGACCTCACTCGTTACCATGCCCCTTCCAAAAGGTAGGGGCTAGTGGAGACACAGCTTTATTGCCCCATCTTTGCTGTAGCCACCCATCCACTGTGAACTGCAATCAGACCAAACATGCATTTCATACAGGTTCCAGGGGTTTCACATGTGCGAATTATTGTGTAATGGGAAAACAATTCACGATAAGGTAGACATTGATATTCTTTTTTTTTTTTTTGTAACCCTCTGTTATTGTATGTACAGAAAGGGCTTTTTAATTCCAACACACATTTGCATTTCATGTACAGGTAAAAAGTCCCCATTTCATCAGCCCTCAGCCCTCTGCTCTCCAGTTCCTTAGGCAAGCAGGGATAAACAAACCAGCACCAGGCTTTAAATTAGCACATTGAAAGCAAGGCTCTCTGAAAACATAGCTTAAAATATTACTGTGCTTTTGCCATGTAGCAGGGGGGAGCTGGTTAGTTGAGAAATGCTCTATCTGCTGTCCAATTCCACAGTCCTAACGGAAGGTGTGTAACACAGACTCATAGTTAATTAGGCCGTAAAAGGTCTCTTGAGAAACACTAAGCACCAGTACGTATTACTGGGCATCCTCCTCTATCGCTCCCATGAATGGCATCTGTAACCTGTTCTCCAGTCTCTGCTGTACTGGTGTCCTGACCGGTACCCAACTGATCTTACTCAGAGAATGTTTAGCTTCTAGCTAGTCTACACTTCTTCTTCTTTAGCCTGAAATCTACCGTGTGTAGAAAGAAAAGCTTTAATTTCTGGGATTTTTAAAGGGACACACCTTTTTTCCTGGCTCCAATGCATCATATGATATTGGAGCTTTAAACCTGATCCCTGATAAAGTTTCTGCTTCTAAGTACAAGTTGAACCTCTAGTCTGGCACCCTCAAAACCTGATCAGTGCTGAATGAGAGACTTTGTTGACCCACGGGAGGTCAATATTGTCTAGCACATTGCCAACACCTTCGCTGCTTACTGGGCTCTTAGAAGACATTTAGAGGTAAATTGCAGCTAAATACAGCACAGAACCCTGACAGCCAGGACTAGTGGCTGTAAACAAACTTTATGGGACTGCGGAAAACTTGGCCACACCCGTGCTAAGTGGTCATCCAGCTAACTAAAATCATGACGGATGATAGAGGCTGCTGGCTGAGAGAGTTCTGGATCAGAGAGGTTCACCCTGCTAGTGCTGACGCTGACATAAACTGATAGCCAAGATGGTAGTGTTGCACTGAACCCGAAGGGTGCAAATAAAGGTCACAATTGTAACTGCTGGTATTTAAAGCCACAGTGCATGTGCACGGCCAGCTTATCTTTCATCCATTGTGATTACTGTTGACTGACACAAGCCCCAGCAGTGCTGTAAATATAAGATTTTCTCCTGGAAACTCTCCTCTTCTGGTCTGCAGAAGTGTCAGTAGTGCACATTGCACACCTGAGGTTGACATCAGGAAATGAACTTCACCCTAGGTGATATATTGTCTGTGTTAGAAGCAGCACTTACACAAAACAGCTGGTTTCAGGATCTTCTCGTGTGAATTCACTGAATTTGAACCAAGAATTAAGAAAGGGGGACTGTAACTCTTCTCTCCTATATGGTGTGATGTCTTTACTCTCTAAAGAAAACACTCGGGGTGCGCTATTGGCCTTATGTAGTTCTACTCTCAAAAGTCGCTAGGCAAAAAATAACAGAGTATTATTAGCCATTCTACTGCTAGTGGGTGATCAGAATCAGGTCTTGCTCACTGGGAATTGTGATTTCCATCACAGTTTAAGGAATTTTCATTGAATTACATTAGGATTTAGGACCCTAAATTAATTAGAGTCCTAACAACCCAAGCCTTAATGACCAAGCCACATTTATGCAGTTTATTGTTCCTGTTAGTCCTTCAGAGCCAACACAGTTAGGGGAGAAGCAGCCTGATTCCATTCTCCTTTGTACTGCAAAAGAATGGTTTATTAAATTCTGCTCATTTTTCCCCTACAAACAATGAGGTAGCCCAGATGTCACCAAAATCATAATTTGGCCTGTAGAACCTGTCTTTGTGGTCGTGGGAGTTGAGAGAAAGAGACCAGCTTTGCACAAAGTTTGCATGATGGACTGTTAGAAAAAAAGCATCTCTTTACGTCATGCATCTGATGAAGCAGGTCTTTGCCCATGAAAACTTATGCTCCAAAAAAATCTCTTACTCTATAAAGTGCCACAGGACTTCTTGTTATCTCTTGACATCAAAGCATTTGATCTGGAATCCTGGAGAGGCATAAAGAGGAGACCCCACAGTCACTTTTCAGAGTGTCACTGTACTGCAAATTCAAGCATAATTTATTTTGCTGCTGGATTTATAAGGTTTAGGTTTGTCCTCACAGTAACATGATGGAATCTGGACTACTGTGAACGTGGCCCAAAAGTCCAGGCTGGATTCCATTCCGGCATAATTCCATTTCACCTAATTAAATTCCCATTGCTGTTTCAGTTGCATGCATTGTTTTTCTGCCCTTCGTATCCTCCGTTCAAGTGTAACATTCGTGTGAGCTGTTAGCCAGCAGGCCATGTTCCAGAGGAAAAATGGCTGCATTTTGGTATTGAAGTGATTCCTGTGTATCGTGTATAAAGTTTCAGAAAGTGTGAAATGGCTTTATCATTCCCCACAGGACACTAGAACCTTAAATAAAAAGCAAAAGGGTGGCTTGGACACTGTATTTCCCGTGGCACTTTGCGAGTGAAATATTTCATGCACTGTTTATTGTTTGTGCTACAGAGGTTATAGCCTCCATGGTATATGAACTCTGGATTATTTATACAGATATGTATTGTTGGAGCACGAGTTGCTAGAAAGCACCTGCATTTGGCTTTGCAGGTTCCTTTTCTTGGTGGGCAAATGTCATTGTTTATTTTCTGGTGCATTTCTGTGGGGGCAGGGGAGCTGCTGCAAACAGCAGGAGAGTTTGATCTCTGTCTTATTTTCTCTAACTAGGATCAGTTCTTGGTGCAGCGTCACTTCCTGAGAAGTGGGTGCAGGTGTTTATGCTGAGATTTCAGAATGAGACGTTTGCCTGCATGCTGTTTGTGGCCACCTGTGTTCAAGAACTGGTGTGTACAATGTAAATACACAGATTACACCAAGAAAATACTCACATTTCACAGACCTGATCTCCCCTACTATTTGGAAAAACCTTGCCAAGCCTCAGATCTGCTTAGCATTGGTCTGACAACATATAATAGTGAATGAGATCGTATGTATCAATTCTTGCAATGATAGGTACTGTGCTTTAAAGCATATGATTAAATATACTGTGTTGAGACCTTATGGTTGTCTGGAGCATCCCTAGCTAAAGCACTGTTATAAGTACAATGATTATAATGCTCAAAAGAGAGAATTCAGCTAACAGAAACAGAAAAACAAAAGGAGAGTTGTAAACATTCACATTTGCAACTAAATAGTTTACTTATCAGTACTGCTGATGAACAGAGAGGACTTTGTCCAGGTACTGTAGATAAAACCCTATGTAGCGTGGCATTCGCCAATCACTGGAGAGGAGACCTTCATCTGGAATCTGCTCTCATTCCCCATGAGCTCAACCATTGGGGCAGCAATGGGGATAAATGTGATTGGAGCTTGTCCGAGTCTACAGTAAACCATCAAGTTATGTGGGGGTTGCGTTCCAGCAACCCCCCCGTAACTCAAATTTTTGCTCAAGTCGAGGGGAGATGGGAACCAGGCTGCAGCATTAATCCAAGACATATGCAACTCAGTCGCACATATCTTGGGGGTTTGCTGTATAATTGCAATCCAAGAGCTCAATTCTTCAGGGCATCCTTATCTCTCAGTGAGGTTAGCAGGATGTGAGGTTCTCCCAGCATCACATAGAATCATGGAACACTAGAACTGGAAGGGACCTCACGCGATCATCAAGTCCAGTCCCCTGGTTATGGAGGGTGGGGAAGAGACAGAATTGTTCTCCAGGCTTCTCCTAATGGAATATTTCCTATGGTTACCTGACATCTGGGAGACCCAAGGAGCCACACATTTTCTTTCTTGGGCATTTATTTGTGTTCTAGTTTCACCTCCTGAAGTAGGAATTATTATCTACAAATTTATGCTGAGTTTTTAAGAATCTGTACCCTGAGTTTCAGATTAAATAGTTAACTACCTCATGGGGTCCAGTGGGCTCTTCCTTCTTCCCACATTCTGCCCAGTGCACAATTGATCATATATATTTTTTGGGAGGCAGGCCTGTCCTTGCCTACAGACAGCCTGCCAACCTTAAACAAATTCTCCCCAGCAGCTATAGACCACAACACAGTAATTCTAAATCTGGAACCAATCCCTGCAACAAACCTCGCTGCCAACTCTGCTCACAGATCTACACCAGCAATATCATCACAGGGCCTAACATCGACCACACTGTCCGGGGCTCTTTCACCAGCACATCTACTAATCTAATATAGGCCATCATGTGCCAGCAATGCCCCACTGCAATTTACGTTGGCCAAACTGGACAGTCTCAACGTAAAAGAATCAATGGACATAAATCGGACATCAAGAATGGTAACATGTAGGAGAACACTCCAATCTCCCTGGACGCTCAGTAACAGATTTAAAAGTAGCAGTCCTACAACAAAAAAAAATATTCAAAAATAAAATGGAGAGAGAAATCTCTGAGCAGCAATTCATCTGCAAATTTGACTCCATCAACCAAGGACTGAACAGAGACGGGGAGTGGTTGGCCCATTACAAAAGCAGTTTCTCCGCTCTTGATGTTCACACCTCCACATTAGCTACTGATAGTGGGCCACATCCACCCTGACTAAATCAACCTTGTCAACTCTGGCCCTCCCCTTGACTGAGACTCTCTCTTTAATTCCTCCTCTGAAGCACCCCCCACCTCCCCACATGCATCTGATGAAGCAGGTCTTTGCCCACAAAAGCTTATGCTCCAAAATATCTGTTAGTCTATAAGGTGCCACAGGACTTCTTAGCTGTGTCTACACGTGCACGCTACTTCGAAGTAGCGGCACCAACTTCGAAATAGCACCCGTCGCGGCTACACGCGTCGGGCGCTATTTCGAAGTTAACTTCGACGTTAGGCGGCGAGACGTTGAAGTCGCTAACCTCATGAGGGGATCGGAATAGCGCCCTACTTCGACATTCAACGTCGAAGTAGGGACCGTGTAGACGATCCGCGTCCCGCAACGTCGAAATTGCTGGGTCCTCCATGGCAGCCATCAGCTGGGGGGTTGAGAGATGCTCTCTCTCCAGCCCCTGCGGGGCTCTATGGTCACTGTGGGCAGCAGCCCTTAGCCCAGGGCTTCTGGCTGCTGCTGCGGCAGCTGGGGATCCATGCTGCAGGCACAGGGTCTGCAACCAGTTGTCGGCTCTGTGTATCTTGTGTTGTTTAGTGCAACTGTGTCTGGAAGGGGCCCTTTAAGGGAGTGGCTTGCTGTTGAGTCCGCCCTGTGACCTTGTCTGCAGCTGTGCCTGGCACCCTTATTTCGATGTGTGCTACTTTGGCGTGTAGACGTTCCCTCGCAGCGCCTATTTCGATGTGGTGCCGCGCAACATTGAAGTTGAACATCGACGTTGCCAGCCCTGGAGGACGTGTAGACGTTATTCATCGAAATAGCCTATTTCGATGTTGCTACATCGAAATAAGCTATTTCGATGTTGGCTTCACGTGTAGACGTAGCCCTTGTTATATATTTTTTTCCTTTTGCTCTGTCCATGCTTGTTTTACTGCTTCCAAGAGATGAGGCTTTTATCCCTTCCCAACATGTATTAGACCCCACCAGCTGGAAGCATTTCTTTATTTCTTCATCCTGTAGTTTCCTTGTCTGCACTTCATCTCATTCCACTGTGTCCCACTCTACTGGATTGCACAAATTCCATTTCCTGTTCCCACATGCAGTGACTCTTTGCAAATTTTCAGGTGCTGCATTCTTATTCAAGGCAGTATCATAGCATGACTTTCTGTTGCCCAAGAAAGAGGGCTTTTCACTCCTGGGTGGGTTCCCTCAAGTTTCTACCTTTGCAACAGAAAATACAAACCCACTGCAAATGGTGGCAGATGCTTATTACTTAATTCTTGTGACTCTGCTTGTGTTCTGAAGCACATTCATCCTGCTGCAAGGTGTCCAGACACCAACAGAAAGCTAAAGAGGATGAAAGTGAAGAGTGGCTTCAGTTTCCCAAATGTCAGATGGGGACCAAGTGGTCTTGCCAATTTCCTACTCTGATTGGCCAGGGGAATTTGGGAAACTGCCTTACATGGAGACAATCACTGAAGTATATAGACCAGCGCCAGACCAGATATGGCCCACAGGCTGGCTGTGGCCTGCCAAACCTTTGAATTTGGCCCCCAGCCTGCCCCATATGGATCCTTAGGCAGGGAGCAGCCCCCCACCCTCACACAGCCCAACTCCCTGCCCCAGGTCACCACTCAGACCCTCTGCACACACCCCTCTCGGGTCACAGCTCCCTCCTACGCCCTTGACCCAGGCCAGAATCCTCTCCTGCACCCTACCCACTCCCAGATCCTGCACCCCAATACCCTGCCCCAGGTCAGAACCCTTTTCTTCACTCACACTCCCTGTCAGACCCCACCCCACTTCCTGCACCCCAGTCCCTTACCCTGAGCTCCCTTCTGCATCCAACCTCCAACCCAGATCTTCTCTATAGAAAAGTGCAGCCTGTGACCACTTACCAAACTCTTGGAGCGGCCCCCATCAAACATTACTTCCCATCCCTGATCTAGACACCAAAACCTGTGAGTTTGCAAAGACTTGGCTTCCTCCTATGATAAATGGTAAAAAACCTAATAATCCACGACAGATGGGTTTTAGCAGTTTCTCCACATTAAAAAACAAACAAACAAACAAACAAACCCTCTAACCTTGCTGGAAGGCACTGGGTGGACTGGCCTAGAGACTGAAGACCTTTGTGTGGCTGCAGCATGGACAGTGTTAGTGAAAACACAGCGTGACCAGTCTCAAGGTGAGAAGATGCTATAGGCTGAACCTCTCTAATCCAAAACTCGCTCATCTGGCAACATCCATAATCTGGCACAATATCAGGTAGCCGGACGACCACTTATCATATCATGGGTGTGACCAAGATTCCCACAGTGCCATGAAGTTTGCTTACAGCCACCGGCTGTGGCACTCACTGTTCTGTGCTGTTATTTAGCTCTAATTTACCACTAAATAGCTGCGTCTACACGTGCACGCTACTTCGAAGTAGCGGCACCAACTTCGAAATAGCGCCCGTCGCGTCTACATGTGTCGGGCGCTATTTCGAAGTTAACTTCGACGTTAGGCGGCAAGACGTCGAAGTCGCTAACCTCATGAGGAGATAGGAATAGCACCCTACTTCGACGTTCAACGTCGAAGTAGGGACCGTGTAGACGATCCGCGTCCCGCAACGTCGAAATTGCTGGGTCCTCCATGGCGGCCATCAGCTGGGGGGTTGAGAGATGCTCTCTCTCCAGCCCCTGCGGGGCTCTATGGTCACCGTGGGCAGCAGCCCTTAGCCCAGGGCTTCTGGCTGCTTCTGCGGCAGCTGGGGATCTATGCTGCAGGCACAGGGTCTGCAAACAGTTGTCAGCTCTGTGTATCTTGTGTTGTTTAGTGCAACTGTGTCTGGGAGGGGCCCTTTAAGGGAGCGGCTTGCTGTTGAGTCCGCCCTGTGACCCTGTCTGCAGCTGTGCCTGGCATCCCTATTTCGATGTGTGCTACTTTGACGTGTAGACGTTCCCTCGCTGCGCCTATTTCGATGTTGGGCTGAGCAACGTCGAAGTTGAACATCGACGTTGCCGGTCCTGGAGGACGTGTAGACGTTATTCATCGAAATAGCCTATTTCGATGTTGGCTGCACGTGTAGACGTAGCCAATGTCTTTTAAGAGCCCAGGAAGTGGTGGAAGTGATGGTAATGCTGCTAGACAATATTGACCTCCGGTGATCTGGTAGATTCTCTGGTTCTGCACTGGTCAGGTCCTGAGGGTGCCGGAGGAGAGAGGGTCAAACTGTATTGTTCAGTTTCCCAGGGCCGATTAGTCTTTTCAGTCCTTGACCTTTCTGCATAGATTGTCAACACAAGTCCAGAAAGTGCCAGGTGTTACATGATGGGTTCTTTGCTGCGTCCAGATGTAGCATGATTGGTTCCGTGGCGTGTTCAGCTGTCAGCTAGGAACTGGACGAAGAACCCCACCCCAGCTCATTTCACACAGGCGGTCAGACAACCAGCAGATGATTTTGGTCTGTACTGATCTACAGGGGATTGGAATCCGCAGCTGAGAAGGAACAAGATCTGTGTCTCATTACCAATGCCTCTAGCCATCCAGTCCTTCAGCTGTCAGCTCACATATTTCAGTTCAAGGATCAGTTCACGTGGAGATTTGTTAAAGCAAGAATGGCCTCACAGAGATACTCCGGGACCTTGGAGCAGAGCCAAGCATTTTCCTTCCCCTCCCTTATGCAACTACTCTCAGGGGCTGGGTCCTCCTGCTCCCTTCTTCAACAGAAAGAAACCCAGGAATCTCTGGAAGTTATTTATGCTGTCTGTAAGAAGCATCCCTAGGTAATGCATGCCACATTTTATTACCCTTATAAGCAATGTAGTCTGCCTAACTATTTAGAACCTGACTGGAACTGTTTTTTGTGACATGCTCTTTACATTTTTGGCACCAATTAAGATGTTTTCGCCACATTTTTAGGAATAGATGCTAGGCCTTTGCTACTAAGAGGATTTCAGATTTGCAGCTATTGCTACCTACTGCCCCAAACCCTGGTGGACAGCTACCTTCAACCTCCCCTGGACAAAACAAAAAACAGTCGTGTAGCACTTTAAAGACTAACAAAATACTTTATTAGGTGATGAGCTTTCGTGGGACTGACGCACTTCTTCAGATCTAGAAGCAGTGCTGAAAGTGAACTGGCATGACGAATATAGAACAGAGAGAGAGAAACCAAAAAACAAAACAAAACAAGAAATGAAAACTGACAAATCAGCTAGGAGGAGTGTGGGGCAAGGGGGAGGGGGAAGAAAATTACTTACTGCAGGTGTGTATTAAGTGATTTGTCTGAGATCACTACTGATATCGGCGATGGGGAAGCTGTCTTTGTAATTACTCACTGGAGTCACATGTGGTGGGGTACATGTGCGCAGCGGCTGGAGAGGCCCCCCACTCGTGCAGCTTTCCTGAGCCTCTGAGCTGCCTTTCATCACACTCTGCTGCCCCGTTTGCCACATGTGGCCAAAGGGTAGTGTTTTGGACACCACGGAAGTAAACACTGGAGACATCCAACACCTAAGCCTGATTCTCTACTGCTGGGCACCCTGTGTAGATATTTACAAATGTGCAAAGTGTCCGCAAATTGCTGGTGCTTGGGTTTGCTAACATTTGACACCAACTTGGCACAGGTGTCAAGAGACCGCACAAGGTACAAGCTAGTGAGGAAATCAGGCCTCGAGGCTTTGCTCCTCCCAAGTGATACACTTCTTTTTTACCTTGAGAATAGCTAATTGAAGCTAAAGAAAGCTAAACACTGACCATCTCGGACAACTCTATTTGGTTTTTAATTACTGTATGAGTTACCTAGCTCAGTGTTTCTCAAGCAGGGCTACAAGTACCCTTGGGGGTACCCCAAGGTGTTCCAGGGGAACATCAACTCATCTAG
The DNA here is from genome assembly GCF_033958435.1 of Carettochelys insculpta. Lineage (NCBI taxonomy): Eukaryota > Metazoa > Chordata > Testudines > Carettochelyidae > Carettochelys > Carettochelys insculpta. The sequence continues at coordinate 71,859,162 of NC_134144.1, forward strand.
TTATTTGCCTCATTTTACAACAGGCTACATAAGAGCACTAGTAAAGTCAGTACAATCTAAAAGTTCATTCAGACAATGACTTGTTTCAACTGCTTCATATGCCTTACACTGAAATGTAATTTCAATATTTCTATTCCACTTCATTTATTTGATAATAAGATGATAGGTCAGCAAGTTTTCAGGAGTATCTGCTGTGATAGTTTTGCATGTTTTTAAAAGTAAGTAGTTTTTAAGTGAGGTGTAACTCAGTGGTATGCAAAACAAATCTGGCTCCTGCCAAGGGTACAGCAATCTCATAGAAATGGAAGGGACCTCGAGAGGTCATTGAGTCCAGTCCCCGGCCCTCTTGGCAGGACCAAGCACCATCCCTGACAGATTTCTTTTTCATCTGCTTGCCTCAGACCCCTAAATGGCCTCCTCTGGACAGGTTGGATGGCACCTGTTTCAAGACCTTAGATTACCTTAGGACCATATTCCTCAACTTGTGATACATGAACCCTTAGGGGTATATGACAGAAGTTTCAGGGTACTTATATATATATGTATATATATTTATTTAAAAAGGGGTACTTTACAAAAACAGGTTGAGAAACACTAACCTGGATTACGTGTTTATAAGTGTCGTAAAAATGCCAAAGATGGGGTAAAAAGACACAAATGCTCTATGCAATCAACTTGTCTATAATGTATCCCTCTTCCCCCTTAGAAATAAACTTTAGGTGGACTGTTAATAGAAACATTTCTGATGGGAAAACAGCTTAATGCAGTATCAGAAAGGGAGCCAAGTTAGTCTGTATCTTCAAAAACAACAAGAAGTCCTGTGGCTCCTTATAGACTAACAGATATTTTGGAGCATAAGCTTTCGTTGGCAAAGACCCGCTACAGGACTTCTTGTTGTTTTAAATGCAGTAATGAGTGGCCTATCCACCTGGACCCCTGGGTAGCCACTCCCGTATGCACCTCTTGTGTACTGGGGCCACACACTTCTTATGCTTCGCTCATAACTCCCAGCACTTTCATAGGAACAGTGAATTGCCTAATTCATACTCCATCCCGTCTTTTCCCCTCCATCCCAGTGCTGGAATGCTGTGAATCAGCTGTTCATGGCTGTTCCTGCTCAGGGAAGGTGGGGACAGAGGAGCAGGGACAGAGTGCAAATCAGGTGATTCATGTGCTTTGAAAGTGTTGGGAGGAGCCAGTAAGTGCCTCAGGCACTGCTGTGGGTGGCTTTAGCTGTCCCGGATTCTGCTCTGTTGTTGAGGAAGTAGGTGAATCTGAGTATAACAAGGCTGCATGGCTAGTCCCTAGAGAGATTTTAGCACCACAAGAGCAATTTCCAATTGGATTCCAAGGTGAGTGGACACAGACATTTCCAGGTGGTGTGATTTTGGTTCCTGGAGTTGATCAAGAGTGCAAACTGATTATATGCTATTGAGATTGCAGTTTGGCTTGACCTGGTGATACACCCATTGCAGCCTAAGGAGACTCTCGATAAGGAGTTCGTCTCTCCCTTTGGGCCAAATACCAAAAGCTGATTCAGTTTCTGAAGTGTTGGACCTTGGATGATAGGATCCCAGAAGTCTGGCACAGAGCAAAGCTGGTTCCCTGTCTGCATGTGCTCCACCAGGCTTTGGATGAGGTACCACTACTGTGACAGATACCTATCTATCTCACAGAATTGGAAGGGACTGTCAGAAGACATTAGCCATGTCTACACGTGCATGCTACTTCGAAGTAGCAGCACGAACTTCGAAATAGCGCTCGTCACGGCTACACGTGTTGGGCGCTATTTTGATGTTAACATCGATGTTAGGCGGCGAGACGTCGAAGCCGCTAACCCCATGAGGGGATGGGAATAGCGCCCTACTTCGACGTTCAACGTCGAAGTAGGGACCGTGTAGTCGTTGTGCGTCCTGCAACATCGAAATAGCGGGGTCTGCCATGGCGGCCATCAGCTGAGGGGTTGAGACACGCTCTCTCTCCAGCCCCTGCGGGACTCTATGGTCACCGTGTGCAGCAGCCCTTAGCCCAGGGCTTCTGGCTGCTTCTGCGGCAGCTGGGGATCCATGCTGCATGCACAGGGTCTGCAACCAGTTGTCGGCTCTGTGGATCTTGTGTTGTTTAGTGCAACTGTTTCTGGGAGGGGCCCTTTAAGGGAGCGGCTTGCTGTTGAGTCCGCCCTGTGACCCTGTCTGCAGCTGTGCCTGGCACCCTTATTTCGATGTGTGCTACTTTGGCATGTAGATGTTCCCTCGCAGCACCTATTTCTATGTGGTGCTGCGCAACGTCGATGTTGAACATCAATGTTGCCAGCCCTGGAGGATGTGTAGACGTTATTCATCGAAATAGCCTATTTCGATGTCGCCACATCGAAATAGGCTACTTCGATGTAGGCTTCATGTGTAGACGTAGCCATTAAGTCCAGTCCCCAGCTCCTGCCCTCACAGCAGGACCTATCACCATCCCTCACTGATTTTTTTTAATTTTTAATTTATTTGCCCCAGATCCCTAAATGGCCCCCTCCAGGGCTGAGCTCACACCCCTGGGTTTAACAGGCCAATGCTCAAACCACTGAGCTATCCTCCCCCCCAGGTGAAATGAATGTATTGCATCTCAGGTTGACTGATGCCTCACTTTCAGACAGGAGGTAATACGTAGTGCCAACTCAAAGGTCTGGTGATATTCCTGCGAGGGATGCTACTACTGCAGACGGGGCTGTAATATCTCTCAATACTCCTTTGCTACAGCAGCTCTTGTACTCCTGGACAAAGAATTATTAAAGACCTACAACCTATCCTTAATCAGGATGCCACGCTCCAGAAGGCCCTGGGTGACATGCCTGTTCTCTCCTACAGACAACCTCCCAACCTCATGAGGATCCTCACTAACAGCCACAGTCTATACCCCAGGAATACCAGTCCTGGAACCTTTCCCTGCAACAAAGCCCGCTGCCAGCTTTGTCCACATATCTTCTCTGGAAATACCATCACTGGACCTAACCAGGTTACTCACAGAATCACGGGCACTTTCTCGTGCTCCTCTACTAACATCAGTTATGGCATCATGTGCCAACAATGCCCAGATGCTTTGTATATTGGACAGACTTCTAACTCCCTTAGACAAAGGGTCAACGGGCACAAAAGAGACATCAAAACACTCCAGATCCACAAACCAGTTAGTCAACATTTTAATGGAATGGGGCATTCTATTAATGACCTAAAGGTATGTGTGTTACTGAAAAAGAACTTTCGCACCATTCTCCAAAGGGAAGCAGCCAAGCTGGCTTTTATATTCAAATTCGGCACATTAACACATGGTTTAAAGCGGGACGGGAAATTTCTGAGTCACTATAGGGGCTTGTCTGCATACTTGGCTTTATCTATTTCTTGACTTCCCCCCCACCCCCCCAATCTCTGATTTGCTCATCTTGATTATCTTTTTCTGATTTGTCCTCCTTGCTTACTGTTTTTGGTTCTCTGTGCCTTAAATATTGAGTCTGTTCTGGTCTGGCTATGGTCTGAAGAAGTGGGTCTGTCCCACGAAAGCTCACCTTATAAACTATTTTGCTAGTCTTTAAAGTGCTACTTGACTGCTTTTTGTTTTGATAGTGGATAGACTAGCATGGCTTCCTCTCTGTTACTCCTGGACAAAGGTCTTACTGGCACTTTTCGAGGCACAGCTGATCAATGCCCTCCAGGAAGCTGAAAGGGACTTTCTTAGGTCAGTCTATACTATGGAGAAGATCAACCTGGTCAGGGTCAATTGTCTGGAGTTTGGTTTTGTGCGCCTGGTAGAGTGGTGTGAAATCAAACTGTCTGGGGTCAGCAGTTTCTCCCATCACACTCCCTAGAACTGTGTATCTGCAGTGGACTCGCTTGCTTAGTGTTGACCAAGCCTTATAATGTAGGAGTATCAGTGGGAAAGAGTCTAACACGCTAAGTAAGTCCAGGAGTTTTTATCCCCTTAATTGCAGGTCCTGGAACAGGCTGAACAAAGTGCTTGTTGGCAAGTATTTGCTTCCTTCGTTCCCACTGGATAGGATTGGGCTCCAAATATGTCCCACTACCCTCTCTCTTGTCACTGTTGTCCTTCCCCTCCACGCTACCCTTTGCATATTATTTTTGAAGTGCTTGTAAACTCTGTGATGCAGGGAACTTTTGGTTTGCCTGCAAAATATCTTGTGTGTCTAGAATATGGAGCTATTGAAATAACCAATAAGAATTCCTCATATTCGGGAAAGGTAAGTGGAATAAATCTCTTTCCTTACCCGCAGCTCTCCAGAGTCCTTCTTATTCATTTCGACCAGGAGAACCTCAGTGCTTGGCCTTGGCTTTTTGTTTGCTAGTTTCTTTTTTTTAATTTATTGACAAACCACAGAGCCATAAACGAATCGACTGCCGATGTCTGTGGGGAAAAAAACCAGCCTTGAAAAGGGTCCTAGAAATACCGTAGCTTTTGCAAGCAATTCCAGTGGCTCATGCTTTAGCGAGATGCTGTCTCAGTTGTAAGTTTTCTTTCTAGGAACAAGCCTGCATCTGTTTGGCAGTGCCATATTTTGTAACGTAGAATAAACCCTTGAGAACAAACAGCTCAACTTATACGGAGGGCAAACGCCTGGGAACAGAGCTCACTTGTTAATCCTAAAACTGTCAGCAAAGGCCCATTGGAGAAATTATAGCTGGCCACTGGGACTAACTGTTCCCCTGCCCCTCCCCTCTTCCACCACCAAGTCAGAACAGCTGTAAAATCTTTATTGTTCAGCTAGGGACGGAGAGATTTAAAAGAAGGTCTCCTATTTTAACTTTACCTGACTGGATCAGTAAACAGCACTGCATCAAAAACACCAGAATCTATTGTATTTGCACCATTGCTCTTTGGCTGGAGTCAACGAAAATGACATTAAAAAATGACAGTGAACCAAGCACCAAGTAAAGAGGCACATGAACAGGAAATTCTGGTTCATTCAGTATCTGATCTGTATATAGTTTCTTTCCCATCAGTATCACTGTTTAACATCATCCTGCTACACAGGCAGCTGTCCCTACACTTTACTGTCCCATCCTCCTCCTCCCAACAGATTTAAGAAATACTCTGTGGAAAAATGATTTGTGCATTCTCTGCCTAAACAATTATTTTCCACAGGAATTTGCTGCTGCCAGAAGTTATTCATGGCTTGCTAGTAAATGCCCAGGGCAAAATGAGCTGTTGCAGAAATTAAGCGTGTGTTGAAAAATGGGCTTTAAATTGTTCCCCTGGGGGGAATGACCTTTTGCCCACCAAAAATGCAGGATTTGTTCCTGTAGAATTAAGTTCAGGCCATTTCTTTTACAGGCACACAGAGACAGATGCTATCTAGTTCCCAGTTAAAGGGCCATGCCGCCTTTAAAATGTCTGCCATATATCTCAGCAGCATAATGTTTGCAACTAAACGAATGCCACCTTTGAAAACTTAGACGCCTCAAAATATGCCTTCATTGGACAAGTGAAAATATTTCATTTTCATTCATGCCACTAATCAGTGAAACCAACTGCAGTTCATAAGAATATACAATAGATTATTCTATCATTCCTGGAGAATTGTGAATGTGCAGTTAAATTAATTTGCTACATTTTCCATCAAACATCTGCTTAAACATAAACTGTAAATGTGGAGCTTGAGGGGTTGCATCTGAGTTTTCAAACCCCTCTAACATTTATGTGGGTCAGAGGGCAAAATGTCATTTTTTTGTTCTTTGTTTTCTCCTCTGAGACATTCTTAAGTAGCTGAGGCCGAGAATTTAGGTTTTGTAATTAAAAAGGGTTCCTGTGAAATGAAACTTAATAGAAATAGTTTCATGATTTGTTTTTAATCTCAGTGAAAACTTTTTTGTTATTGTTGCCTTGGATTTTAGGAGCTCCCCAGCACTTTCTGCAAATGAGATGTAATACAATGCAAAGCTAGAGGAAGGGAACTAGAAAATGAAATTGACTCTGGAAGGTGAAACTGAAAAATCTGGATGCATGGTTCATACTGAGCGAACTGGAAAAAGTAAATGAATGGGATAAATTTGGAAAAGCAAATTAGATCTTGAAAATTCTTTCATTTTTCATTATCACAGGACTTGTTAGTAAAAATGGAATTTGATTGATAACAATATGCAAATTCAACAAATAGAGCTTAGAATCACAGGAAGAATCATGAGAAACAAAAGCCAAGAGGAATGCTCTCTTAATCCTTCTGCACATGTTTTATGGAATATCTCTCAAGCCCCAGGATCTTGGCAACATTTATGCATACAAGAGTCACACCTACACTAGCAAGTTCTTTTTGAAAGAAAGGGCTCTTTCGAAATATCCAGTGGAGTGTCTACACACAAAAAACGTTCTTTAAAAATTAAATTGAAAGAATGCGGGACTCATTTCGAAAGTGCTCTTTCACTCCTGTTGCAGGAAGAGCGCCTTCTTTCAAAAGCTTTTTTAGAAAGAAAATGGTGCAGATGCTCTGCAGGCCCTTTATTTCAAAATAACAGCCCCCACAGCATCTGATTTTTCGATCCCTGGTCTGTTCTCTCAAACGAGCGGACGGCTGGGTGGATCCTCTCTTTTGAAAGAGCACATCACTCTTCTGATCGGCTTTTTTGTGTATGGGCACCGTTCTTTCGGAAGAGATCTTCCAGAAGGACTTCATTCGGAAAGATGCTGTAGGGTAGACTTAGCCAAGTAGCACTACCTTAATGCTGTGCAGGTGACTATGCAGTTGGAGGCTCAGACTCATAAATAATAGAGCACTCTATTAAGCTACCTGTTTGATTTGAAAAATAACAAATATTATTTAAGTTGCAACATAGGTTAATGTTGCTGTTGGAATTAAAAATTCTTCATTTCTTCATTTTAATTTTAGCTGTATTAATCTTAATAGTGTCTTAATAGGGGCATGTGGGTTGAGGGTATTTGGTTGCATTTAATTTCTTAGGTTGTACTACACTGTGCCCCTAACTCGAAGCAATATCCACACTGTGCGCTACACAAATTGTGTATCCTATTTTGAATCAATTTCAAAATAGGCTATTTCAGGATTTGATGCTGTCTGTGCAGTGCCAGGTTTCAATATACAGGGCTGTATCGAGGCAGCCCTTACCCCTGCTGCAATGAGGTGCAGCGGGATGCCAAAATAGCACGCCCAGTATTTAGAAGAATATTTCTAAATGCCGGGTGTGTTTCCTAGATGCGGCGTTACTATTTTGGGGTACCTTGGTATCCTGAAATAGCTCCGCAGCGTCAACGTAGCTTTAGTGTTTTGCTACATAAGTGGAAAAACAAATGGCTTTTGTTTAATAAAGTTACTATTTTAAAGGCCCCATGTGAACAGTGATGTTTTTACCTCCCTGGGAAGGGTCTCAGGGCAGAAGGGGCGGGACCTCGGTGGTGGAAGGGGTGAGGTGGGGTCTTGCTTTGCCAGCTGCATCTCCACCACCACCCCTGATGGCAGGCTTATTTCTTCCTCTGCGGTAGGCTACTTTCCCATGCCAGGCGGCAGGACCTTTGGCAGGTCCCATTCCAGTACACACGCTAGAAGCCCACAGGCCTGGGTGAGTTTGGGGGTCCAGCAGCAACTGAGTTCTCTGTGTCTTTTTGAGCCTCAGGAGGGAGATATCAGCTAAATCACCACCACCTGTGGAAAATGGGGCCACTGTTCAGGACCAGTGCCCAGTATTCAGAGTCATGCAACCAAGCAATTGTCTCTTCATTTCCCTCCGCCCTTGGCTACGTCTACACGTGAAGCCTACTTCGAAGTAGCCTATTTTGATGTGGAGACATCGAAATAGGCTATTTCGATGAATAACGTCTACACGTCCTCCAGGGCTGGCAACGTCGATGTTCAACATCGACGTTGCGCAGCACCACATCGAAATAGGCGCAGCGAGGGAACGTCTACACGCCACAGTAGCACACATCGAAATAAGGGTGCCAGGCACAGCTGCAGACAGGGTCACAGGGCAGACTCAACAGCCAGCCGCTCCCTTAAAGGGCCCCTCCCAGACACACTTGCACTAAACAGCACAAGATACACAGAGCCGACAACGAGTTGCAGACCCTGTGCATGCAGCATGAATCCCCCGCTGCAGCAGCAGCAGCAGCAGCCAGAAGCCCTGGGCTAAGGGCTGCTGCACACGGTGACCATAGAGCCCCGCACGGGCTGGAGAGACAGCGTCTCTCAACCCCCCAGCTGATGGCCGCCATGGAAGACCCCACAATTTCGATGTTGCGGGACGCGCAACGTCTACACGGTCCCTACTTTGACGTTGAATGTCGAAGTAGGGCGCTATTCCCATCCCCTCATGGGGTTAGCGGCTTCGACGTCTCGCCGCCTAATGTCGATGTTAACATCGAAATAGCGCCCAACACGTGTAGCCGTGACAGGCGCTATTTCGAAGTTAGTGCCGCTACTTTGAAGTAGCGTGCACGTGTAGACACGGCTCTTGTGGGTGATATTCTCTATGGCTAGGACTGCCCCTGGTGCGGTGTACAAACACTCTCCAAAGCAGAGCTGTCAATAAGCACAGTGTCGGAGAGGAGGCCATGTTAGTCTGTATCATCACACAACAAAACAAAAAGCAGTCCTGTAGCACCTTACACACTAACCATATTATTTATTAGCTTTCATGGGATGGATCCCCTTCTTCAGATCTGGAGCATAACTGAGAAAGGAGTTCTGAATTTTCACTTGCACTTGTGATTGCTGACAATGGGAACTGTGTACATTCTACCCGCAGTTGCTGCTGTGAGAAGATCCCTGCATCCCTGAGCCAGATGAGGAGAAAGATGAGAACACATACAGTGAAATCCTGCATGACCACGAGCAGATACGAGGCATTGGGTGTTGCTTTCACTGAGATCCAGTCTTGTGAGTAAACAACATCAGCATCCCTTCAGTCTACCAAAAGCTCATTCAACATTAATCCTGCCTCTGCTGAGACGGTAGTTGAAGCATTCCTTTGTGCTGTCAAGCTGGACAAGGTACGAGTTCATGAGCCAAGGATGTGAGGGGTAGGCTGGGTCCCCAAGGACTGCTATTGGCATTTCAACATTGCCAATGGTAACCTGCCAGTTGGGAAAGTGGGGCTTTTTCTCGTAAGTGAATGTTGTAACGTGGTATTACACCACCCTGGGTCCAGCTTGGGGGTGGGGCACCGTTTCAAGCTCACAGAGTGAAAGTCATCTCTGCTACTTGCGTTGGGTTAAGAGTCTTTAGGAACACATAAAGACCACAGACAGGGACCAAACATACCTTCAAGGTCTAGTTTGCTGAACTAGATTAATTACAGTTAAAGCTACGGTTACCCAAACACAGAGAGACATTCTATAAAGACATGCATAAATTGCAAATATAGTTGTAAGGAATGTGCCAGCAGGAACTCAGTGCTGCTGAAGGCTGGGAGGAATGTGTCTCCCACAGATAATTTGCATGAGAATGCAAAGGTGTGCATGTGTGAGACCTCGCAGGCAAAGCCTGATGGGTAGCAAGGAAGCAATAAGATTTGGTCTATTATAAACACGTTGTAAAATCACAATTTATGCTGACACAGTGTGGGAGTTGTGGGATCTTGCCAATGCTCTGGGTTGTTGTGGGGGACAGGGCAGTCGCCATAACCGCACAAGACATTGATTACACAGGGCTCCCTGGTTTAAAGCATTGTAAAGCAGAAAGGGAGGGGGTGTTAGTTGAGTTAGCTTGCTGGGTGTGTTGGTTCTCTAGGTATAAGCCTACTTTGACTAGTCCTCCCCTCACCTGTTAAAAACAGGGCTGGGTACTAGTGTTTTCTTATGAGGCTCCCTGTTAGTAGATATTAAGAGCTGGATTTGCAGAGTAGCAGCTGAGGCCATCAAGAGTTGAAACTACAGGGTTTTGCCTCAGGCCAAGCCCATGATGGGCAGGTGGCTAGTAGGAGAAACATTAGATGGACTTGTGGGCAGCTGGAAGGAAGAGCAGTGGATGGCAAGACCAGTGGGCGGCCAGTAGGAGGAGCAGTGGACTGTGCGATTGGCGGGCAGCTGGTAGGAGCAGCAGTGGATGGACGGACGGTGCAACTGGTGGGTGGCTGATATGAGGAGCAGCCAGCGGCCAGCAGGTGGCAGTCAGTGGGATGCTGCAGACAGGTGGACAGCTAGTACTGCCCTGGCGATGTACCTGTGGGCTCTGGGTCCGGGACTGCACCGTGAGAGTTACACCCTGTAAGGGTGTGTGGGGTAAAGTCAAAGAGCCCCAGCAAGAGACTTGGTTCTATAACGTATGGGGATGGTATCTTGTTAAAGGGGTGCATCTCTCCTTTGCTTAGATACATGGCATATGTCACTGTGTAAACTTGGGGTAGGTTATCGTTATTAAATAAGCTGTTTCCATCTTAGACTTTGTGCTTGCGAGGGCAGGGGTAGGGTGGGGGGAGAACTGCCTTGGGCACCCAGCAAGTGGGGTGAGATTGTCTCAAGCCACTGGGTGGGGGCTCGAGCTGATTGGTTGTATCCTTGACAGTAAACTCCTAGAAGCTGAATAAGGCTCTTCTGGCAGGCACCTGGCATTAATAGAAAGGTTACATAGTTATACTCACAGTCTTAAAGATATTCTTGAGGTCTGACAGCTGCCTTCCCAACTAATCATCAGTAGGATAATTCCTGTCAATGTGCCCTCTAATCTTTTCCATCCCTGTGCAGACTTTTTCCCCACCCATGTATGCAAATAACTTTTGTTTTCTGTGCCCTGAGGCATATGGGAATGTGCACCACTTGGAGAAACACAAGCCCAATTGTGGGTGCTCTGCTTATCAGCTGGGCATCACTGAACTCTCTCCCCAGCAGCTACACAACTGCACAGCTTACTGGGAACACTGGTTCCCATTGGAGTTTACCAGGAGGAGCTCTATTTTCCCAGCCTAGGTTGACTGCCTGTTTCTATAATGTGGTTCTGACTATACCCCCCTTAACATTTGTGGGAGGGGAGGGGTGGGGTGGGGTGGGGTGGGGTCTGGTCTGGTCTGGTCTGGTCTGGTCTGTGTTTGGGGGTGTGGGTTAGAAAAAAAAGTGATAACTGTTCATGTTGTAAGTAAAAAATTACTCTGATTGGTAATTTTTTGCAGTATCACCCCTTAGCACATCATGTTCTGTAATCTTTTGGCATCAGGTCATTCTTTGGTCACTTAACATAAGACAAGATTTTTTCTGTCTGAAGGAGTGGGTCTTACCCAAAAAAGCTCAGGACCTAATAAATGTGTTAGTCTCTAAGTTGCCACAGGACTGCTAGTTTTTTGTGAAGCTACAGACTAACAGAGCAACCCCTTGGAAACTTTTTATTTATGTGAAGCATTTCTTAAGCCCAAGGCCTAGTGTGGCTCTGTATGCAGGCCTTGCATTTTAGCTCTCCTTGGCTGCGTCTACACGTGCACACTACTTTGCAGTAGCGGCGCCAACTTCGAAATAGTGCTCATCATGGCTACGTGTGTTGGGCGCTATTTCGAAGTTGAAATTGATGTTAGGCGGCGAGACGTCGAAGTCGCTCACCCCATGAGGGGAGGGGAATAGCGCCCTACTTCGAAGTTGATCGTCGAAGTAGGGCACGTGTAGACGATCCGTGTCCCGCAACATCGAAATAGTGGGGTCCGCCATGGCAGCCATCAGCTGAGGGGTTGAGAGACGCTCTCTCTCCAGCCCCTGCGGGGCTCTATGGTCACCATGTGCAGCAGCCCTTAGCCCGGGGCTTCTGGCTGCTGCTGCTGCAGCTGGGGATCCATGCTGCATGCACAGGGTCTGCAACCAGTTGTCGGCTCTGTGGATCTTGTGTTGTTTAGTGCAACTGTTTCTGGGAGGGGCCCTTTAAGGGAGCAGCTTGCTGTTGAGTCCGCCCTGTGACCCTGTCTGCAGCTGTTCCTGGCACCCTTATTTCGATGTGTGCGACTTTGGCGTGTAGACGTTCCCTCGCAGCACCTATTTTGATGTGGTGCTGCCCAATGTCGAAGTTGAACGTCGACGTTGCCAGCCCTGGAGGACGTGTAGACGTAATTTTTTCGATGTCGCCACAAATAAGCTATTTCGATGTAGCGTGCACGTGTAGACGTAGCCCTTATGTAAATACCTAGTATATAATTATCCTCACTAACTACTGATCAATCTCATTCTTCTATAATCGTACAAGTTAATTCTAGTTAGCAAACAATGGTTATATGTGATCTCACGCGTTAGCAAACCCAAACATCATGCTATAAAGAAACCCACTGAACCAGCTACAAAAGAAGTCTTTGCTTGTAGCTTTCTGAACAAACCTGTCTTTTTGATGCTGTGGGGGTGGGATAGCTCAGTGGTTAGACCACTAGCTTTAGAACCCTAGAGTTGTGAGGTCAGCCCTTGAAGGGGCCTTTTAAGGGTCTGGGGCAGGTTAAAAATGTTCCAGAAGTGGTGATAAGTCCTACTTTGAGTGCAGGGGACAGGGTGTGATCGGTCCCTTCCAGCTCTATGAGATCTATTTGTACATATCTTCCCTGATCAGTCAACAATGATGTCAGTGAAGCATCTCCGATGCTCCACAAACTCTTCCCTAGCTCTTCAGCAAGATGATCTGATGCCAAAACAGGGGATACACTCAGTGTCTGCTGCTCCACTGCAGTTTGGGAACCCCACTGCTGCAATCCATCCTTTGTGTCCTGCACAATGCAGAGAGTCATAGTCCTGGGTAGCTCAAGACAATGAATGACCGTGGCCCCTACAGCAGGTTTTCCAGCTTCAGAATTATTTCCCACTAGTCCCAGTGTTGCAAGCAAGGCCATCCCTAGTAAGATGTGAGGCCTGGGACAATACACCACAGTGCCCTCTCCTACTCCACCCCTTCCTCCACATCACCCTGAAGCAGGGGTGGGATGGAGAGGCATGGGGCCAGTCACACCGCTGCTGGTCCCCTGCCACTCAGGCCTCACGTCCCCTTGCAGAACGGTGCTACCCCAAAGTTTGAGCCTGGGACAACAGCTCTGAAATATCCTTAGGACGGGCCAGCTCTGGCTGCAATTTTCTTCAGCCTGATCTCCACTCAGTTCTTTACTGTCCATGCAGCTTGTCCATGCAGCTGTCAGCAGCATCCCTGCGAAGAGGGCTGGGGAGCATGGCACACCGATTGAGGAACATGGCCTTGGTCATTGAAAAGTTCTGCAGCAACTTATCATCATCCCAGGCCTTCATCATGACATGATCCCTGCAATCAGTACTCATTTTGCAGGCCCAGAAGTGGCACTCAGCATCTGCAGCTGTCCGCAACTGCCAACGACAACCTTGAATAGGTTCTCGCTGTGTCTCACAGCAATCTAGCCTCCAAGAAGCTTTCCCGCTGATTCTGTTCTTCTTATGGCTCTGCAAATAGGGGAGGGGGGTGCTGCATCCTGTGCTTGCAATGCCCTTGGCAGCACCATCGTGCGGGTTTCATGCTGCTTTGGTGAGCCATGGCATACAGCAAGGAGAGACTTTGGGGTCTGTGGGACTTTAAAAAAAGGCATGACTAGTATGAGAGAGTGATAATTTAGAAAAGAGGAGACCCGGGGAGGGATATGATAGAGATCTATATAATCATGACAGGTCTGGAAAAAGCGAATAAGGAAAAGTTATTTATGTGTTACCATAATATAAGAACTAGGAGTCACCACATGAAATTAATGGGTAGCAGGTTTAAAACTAACAAAAGGAATCTAGCAGCACTTTACAGACTAACAAAATAATTGATTAGGTGGTGAGCTTTTGTGGGACAGACCCACTTCTTCAGACCATAGCCCTACCAGAACAGACTCAATATTTAAGGCACAGAGAACCAAAAACAGTAAGCAAGGTTGACAAATCAGAAAAAAAATTATCAAGGTGAGCAAATCAGAGAGTAGAGGGGCAGAACCGGGAGGAGTCAAGAATTAGATAAAGCCAAGTATTAAACCTTGATTACTATTTTTGGTTCTCTGTGCCTTACATATGGAGTCTGTTCTGGTATGGCTAAGGTCTGAAGAAGTAGGTCTGTCCCATGAAAGCCCATCACCTAATAAATTATTTTGTTGGTCTTCAAAGTGCTGCTGGACTGCTTTTTGTTTTGATCATATATAGACTAGCATGGCTTTCTCTCTGTTACTTTTTAAAAAAAGGAAGTTTTTCCTCATGCATCAGAGAGGTCACCATGTTAGTCTGTATCTTCAAAAACAACAAGAAGTCCTGTGGCACCTTATAGGCAAAAAGATTTTGGAGCAGAAGTGTTCGTGGGCAAAGACCTGTGCACAGTTGGCCTGTGGAACTCCTTGCCAGAGGACGCTGTGAAGGCCAGAACTTTAACAGGGTTCAGAAAAGAACGAGATAAATTCACAGAGGTTAGGCCCCTCAATGCTTATTATCCAGGGTGCATAGGAATGGTGTCCCTAGCCTATTTGTCAGAGGCTGGGAATGGATGACAGAAGAAGGCTGACGCAATGATTCCCTGTTCTGTTCACTCCCTTTGGTGCGCGCCTGGTACTGGCCACCGTTGGAAGACAGGATACTGGGCCACATGGGCCTTTGTTCTGACCCAGTATGGACGTTCTTATGCTTTTATAACATTAGGGGATGTATAACAGCAACGAAGGGTCCTGTGGCACCTTATAGACTAACAGAAAAGTTTTGAGCATGAGCTTTCGTGAGCACAGACTCACTTCATCAGATGCTGGTCTTGGAAATCAGTGATTTCCAAGACCAGCATTTGATGAAGTGAGTCTGTGCTCACAAAAGCTCATGCTCAAAACTCTCCTGTTAGTCTATAAGGTGCTACAGGACCCTTCATTGCTGTTACAGATCCGGACTAACACAGCTACCCCTCCGATACTTGACACCATTAGGGGATGGTGACAGTTGCACACTGGTAAGTTCTGTCCTCGCCCCCATCAGTCCCACGTAACTCATTTCTGTCCCACCATGCCTGGTCCAACCTTTCCAACAGACCATGCACTGGACAGTGCACGTTGCACACTGAGACACCCACCCATGGTGCACTGCACTGTGTTTTGACACGAGTGCTCCTGGTGCCAGCGTGCAGCGCAGACACAAATATTTGTATCTGTGAGTGCTATAGGGTGAGGGGTTTGTGCTGGTGTAACTTGCAGCAACCAAAGTTTGCATTGCAGGTGTGTCACCAAGTGTGGGGGGAGCCAGAGTCATAGTCAGCTGTGATTCTCACTCACCAGCAGGTGGAACAGAAGGTTTATCAGGCGACAGGGACACAGCTTAGAACAGACTTGTCAGCACAGGAACAGGAAGCAGTCACTACAATCCAGCTTGGGGAGGGGGGTCCAGTACCAGGGCTCTGGTCCTCCCCAGCCAGCCAAGACTGCCTCAGTCCCAGCAGCTCAGTCCAAACCAAACCACCAGACCCCTCATCCAGCCTTTGTCTTGCTTCCAGGGGGAAACAGCTGTCACCTGGTCACCCCCACCCCCGAGGTTATGAAGGGCATGGCCATTGTGTATGCGTGAGAAGCTATCGCACCCGAAACGGCCAGCATCATCTACTTATTGGTGCAGTGCCTAGGGAAACAGAGGCACCCACAGGGTTACTACAGGACAGTAGAAAACATGCAATACAACAAGGGGAATGAAATCCCCACAATCCCCAATATATCACAACATGGAATTAGATTCTGATATATTGCCAGGATCGCATCCGTCACACAGCCACTCAGGAAATGTCTTCATAGCAGCTAGATTCCCGGGGCTGGCCTGTGCCAGCCAACTTGTGCTCACAGGTCTCAAGCTGTAGGGCTGTTTCATTGCTGTGTAGACTTCTGGGTTCAGGCTGGAGCCCGAGTCCCAGAGCTCAACCTGAGCCAAAGTTGGCTGGTGTGGGCCAGCCATGGGTTTTTCTCTGCTGTGTTGACATACCCTATGGGTACATCTCTAACACACAGACTGGAACTTGGGTGGAACCGCTAGGTAGCTCCAGCAATAGAAAGTAATAATGTAACTACTATTCTCATGCCTTCACTCAATAACTTTCCTTTTATCTGGCTGAACTTTCAGCTGGCTCTCCTATTTCAGTGCTCTGAGTTTTCTTGGAGTAGAGAGGATTGTCCAATGGTTAGGGCACTAACAGAGAATTTAGAAGGCGAGAATTTTGCTCCGTCAGATTCCCAGTATGACCTTAGGCAAGTTAATTAGCTTTTGTGGGACTCAGGTACAACCGTGACAGTAATACTTCCCTATCTCACGGGGACAAAGGGGTGTTGTGAGGACAAATACGACAAAGATCGTGAAGCACTTTGAGACCTACTGGTGAAAAACTTTACATAAGAAATGGGTGTTATTAACTCACTGGAATAGTGATTGGCTGAATTTCCAAAGGTTCTGTGGTTTGGCTCCTTAAAGCATCCATGTGTGGATGTGGAATTTCTGGAATCTGGGAAATCTCACAAGGAATGGGTTTTGGTCATGTGGTTTGGTGCCTTCAGTTTCACGTGGATACAACTATGTCTTTCTGTTGTAACCTCCATCTGAGAATCGCTAAGTGCATTATAAACAGTTAGGGACCTATGCAAAGTAGGAATACACAGTACACCTCCCTTAATCAAGACTTGCTGAATTAGAACACCTCTAAAGGAGCTGTGATAATGTCTTTCAGGGTAGGGCTACACACAGCTAACTCATTTTGAAATAACTAACCGAGGGTCTGCATGACGCAACTGCTATTTTGAAATAAATTCAAAATAGTGGGTGACTTATTTCGAAATTGGTAAAACTCATTTCACAAGGAATGGTGCCTATTTCGAAACAGCTGTTTCAAAGTAGGTGCTGTTAAGACAGGGAATAGCACCTATTTCAAAATAAGCCAGAATGCATCCGATGGCTTTATGTTGAAATACGTAAGCACTACTTCAAAATGTATTTTTGTGTGTAGCAGCCTTATTTTGAAATAAGCTGTTTTGAAATAGGGCTGCGTTGTAGGCATGCCTGCAAGGAAGTGAGGCCAGTGATAAGCAATGAGTGCTGCCTGTTGACTGGAAAGGAAGCAAGGTTTTATGGAAGTCACTTAACTTATCTGTGCCTTAGTTTCCACCTCTACACAATGTGTATAGTGCTTCCCCGCATCCCAGAGGGGCAGTAGGACACTTGGATTGAAAGGGCTAGTAATGTGTGGAAATTCACCTTCTGGGGGCAACTTTGGAGAGCTGAGTGGTGCTGAGGTTTCTCACGTATGGTTCGGTCTCAGACTGATTCTGCTAACTCCTGTACAGTCTCTCCCTGGCTGTGACCCAGACAGAAAGTGCCTGGTTCCTCTCCACTCTGCTGTCCCAGTTTGCTCCTTCCACACTGTGTACACATGCTGGGCCAAGCTCAGCTGGCAGGCAGAAGGGGCAGCCCCACATCACATGCGTATTCACAACTCAGCACTCTAGCGGCTTGGCTGACATGGAAACAGACACCAGCCAGGTTGCTTGGCACCCTGTCCCTGCACTTGGAAGTGGGCCCAGCCCCACACCCTGGCACCCAGTACTGGAAGCACATAAAACCAGCCCTCCAGCACTGGGGACTGGCCAGACCCCAGTCAAGATCCCTAGCACAGGGGGAGGGAGGGATAGGAACTTAGCTTCCCTCACAAGGGAAACTCCTCAAGTTCAGACCCCATGGCACAGGGAGAGGAGAGTTACTGGGGAGGGAGGAATGTAGCTTGCCCCCCAGCACTGAGTGGTGGACAGCCCCTGAGCTTGGCTGCCTTGCCATGGGGAGCAGGAGCAGGAATTTAGCCTGACCTCCTTGGCATGAGGTGGGGGACAGCCCCCGCCATGGACCGGGGAGTGCAGACTCTGAGGGGGCAGGAATTTTGCCTCGGGGGGCAGCTCCCAGGCCCCACGGTACTGGGGGGACAGTCCCCGGGGGCAGGAATTTCACCTCTGGGGACAGCTCACAGGCCCCTTCATATTAGGGGGGCACGAAGGTTGCCTCTGGGGGGCAGCTCCTAGGCCCCCTGCACTGGGGGGAACAGTCCCCGGGGGTGGAGCAGTCCCAGGGGGTCAGGAATTTCACCCCTGGAGGGCAATCCCCAGCCCCCCCAATACTGGTGGGGAGCAGTTCCAGGGGGTCAGGAATTTCACCCCTGGAGGGCAATCCCCAGCCCCCCCCCATACTGGTGGGGAGCAGTTCCAGGGGGTCAGGAATTTCACCCCTGGAGGGCAATCCCCAGCCCCCCCCATACTGGTGGGGAGCAGTTCCGGGGGGTCAGGAATTTCACCCCTGGAGGGCAATCCCCAGCCCCCCCCATACTGGTGGGGAGCAGTTCCGGGGGGTCAGGAATTTCACCTCTGGGGGCATCTCCCAGCCCCCCCCCCCCACGGGGAAGAGAACACTCTGACGGGGCAGGATTTCACCTCCGGGGGGGCAGCTCCCAGGCCTCCCCTTACTGGGGGGGAGCAGTCCCGGGGGGGTCAGGAATTTCACCTCGGGGGGCATCTCCCAGTCCCCTCTCCCACTGGGCAGAGAAGACCTCAAGGGGGCAGGAATTTCACCTCCGGGGGGGCAGCTCCCAGGCCCCTCCATATGGGGGGGCAGGAATGTCGCCTCTCGGGGGGCCGCTCCCGGGCCAGCAATCTCGCCTGGCTGGGGCCGCTCGCCGCGTCCGCCCGCCCGGGGCTGGAGGTTGAGCCCCGCTCCCGCTCCCGGCTCCCGGGGCGGTCGTGCGGCCGAGGCGGGGCGGGCGGAAGGGGCGGCTCTAGGACCCGGGGGGGGCCGGGAGGAGGGTTGCCACCTGCCCGCCCGCCGCCCCGCAGTCCCGCGACGATGCTGCCGCGGCTGGGTCGCTGCCGCCCGGCTCCGGCCGCCTGGCTCCGGCTGCTGCTGCTGGCGGCGGCGCTGGCGCGGCCGGCGCTGCCCGAGGTGCTGTTCCGCTGCCCGCCCTGCACCGCCGAGCGCCTGGCCGCCTGCGCGCCGCCCGCCGGGCCGCCCTGCGCCGAGCTGGTGCGGGAGCCGGGCTGCGGCTGCTGCCCCGTGTGCGCCCGCCTGGAGAGCCAGGCGTGCGGGGTGTACACGCCGCGCTGCGCCGCCGGCCTGCGCTGCTACCCGCACCCCGGCGCCGAGCTGCCCCTGCAGGCGCTGGTGCAGGGCCAGGGCACCTGCGCCCGGAGACGGGACGCCGGCGGCGAGTACAGCGAGTACAGCGCCGAGCCCGGCGCAGGTGAGGTGGGGGGGCCGGGGGCGCGGGTGAGAGGGCGGGGGGCTGTGGCACAGGTGAGGGGAGACCGGGGAGGGGGGTGGGCGCCAGGGGGCACAGGTGAGAGGGTGGAGGGTTGTGGCACAGGTGAGGGGGTGGAGGGTTGTGGCACAGGTGGGGGGAGCTGGGGGGTGGGCGCCAGGGGGCACAGGTGAGGGGGTCCAGGGGACGGGGCACCCAAAGGCGCAGGTGAGGGGGGTCCGGGCACAGGTGAGAGGGTGGGAGTGTCAGGATGCAGGTGAGGGGAGCCGGGGGTGGGTGCTGGGGGTTGCAGGTGAGGGGAACTGGGGGATGGGACACCCAAAGGCACAGGTGAGGGGGGTCCGGGTGCAGGTTAGAGGGTGGGAGTGATGCAGGTGGGGGGAGCCAGGGGCATGCATGGAGGCACGCAGGTGAGAGGGTGGGGGGTTGTGGCACAGGTGAGGGGAGCCGGGGCATGCACGGGGGCATGCAGGTGAGAGGGTGAGGGGCAGGGCACCGGGGGTACAGGTAAGAAGCTGGTGGGAGGTTGTAGTGCAGGTGATAGGAGCTGGGGAGCTAGGACCCCAGGAGATGAGGGTGAGGATGTCGAGATGCAGGTGAGCGGGTTTAGAATACAGAGGAGAGGGCAGGCGATTGGGCGCAGGTGAGGGGAGCTGGGTGGTGGGCACTGGGGGCACAGGTGAGAGGGTGGGGTGTCAGGGCGCAGGTGAGGGGAACCCAGGCGCAGGACACCAGGAGGTGTAGGTGAGTCAGGGGTTGGGGTACAGATTAGACAGTGGGAAGGTCGGGATGCAGGTGAGGGGATGCAGGGGTGTGGTACATGGGGGTCTCAGTTGAGGGAAGCCTAGGGGTGGGATAGAAGAGGCCTCAGGTGTGGGGAGACTGGCAGTGTGCGGCCCTGAGAGGAGGCACAGGTGAGGGGAGTCTGGGGGCACCAGGAGGCTCAGGTGAAAGGAGGTCTGGGGACAGGACTCCCATTAGGGGAGCTGAGGTGATGATGAGGAGGGTGGGTGAGGGGGTTGGGCAGAGCGAGAGTTGGAATGTCCAGGGGATCCCCCGGGGTGTGAAGAGAGGAGAGATGGAGAGGGGAGGGGGTAGGTGGTGGGGACCTCAGTGAGCTGACAGAAGCTGAGGTGCAGGGGAACATGGACGGATGGGTGAGTGGAGCCAGGGAATACGCCAGCAGGAGAGGGGAGCTGAGCTGAGGGGGATCTAAGGTGTGGTTGACGGAACCCCCATGGGCTGAAGAAGACCTGGGAGATGAGGGGATCTCCAGTGGGATGAAAGAAGTCGGGGTGTGTGTGTGAGGAGAGCTATACTAAGGGAGAGGGTGATGGTGAGCCAGGGGGATGGGCGAGGGGGCCCCTGTGGGGTGCAACTAGCAGAGGGGTGCATGAGAGGAGCCAGGGTGAGGGGCAGCCAGGAATGTGAGTGAGAGGGACCCCAGTGGGGAGAAGGAAGCCAGGCCCAGGGGGAACAGGTGGGAGGATGAGGGGACTGGGAGAGCAGCCGAGGGGAGCAGCTCCAGCTGGCCAGCCGTAGGTTTTTCTTTGTTGGGTAGACAAACCACGAGGCTACATCAGTGACAGGGTAATAATCCTGTTCGGAGCTTTTGGGTAGCATGAAATGTGTGAAGATCTTTAGAGAACCGTAGCTCGTGAGAACACTGTTGATGTGGAAACTTGCTACAGAAAACAAATGTGAACAACCCGATTTTACGCTCTCCAGAGAATCATGAACATTTAGGTTTAAGGTATCTGGAGTGGGCTTTCCAGTTTTTACGTGTGCGATTAGAAGTAGGTGTTGAGGTACAGCTGGAGAGGAAGCAAACCACAGTAACCTCAGTAAAAATTGAAGTGTCAGCCTGGGTTTCCTGACTGAATGCTGTTTTCTTGCATTTGTGTGTTTCTCTCAGAACTTTTGATGCTTTGGGGGATGGGGGCAGGATTGGTTTGGTTTGGTTTGAAGTATTTTGTTTTCTTGTATTGTGTGTATTATATATGTTCAACATACACAGTAACATATTTTAAAAACGTGTTAGTTCTCTGTATGTGTTACTCTTTAATGCCCATAGGGATAAATAATGAAAATAATGGCAAATCTTTAACCAGGGCAGCGTGCTGGTGTGATATTCAGAGCTGAGCATGTCTTTACAAAGGGGTTGGACACCACCTGGCACCAAAGAGAGAAGGATTCAGACATTTTGAGCTACATACATTTTAATAACAAGAAGTCCTGTGGTATCTTATAGACTAACAGATATTTTGGAGCGTAAGCTTTCGTGGGCAAACACCCTCTTCAACAGATGCACGAGTGGGGGGGTGGTTTCAGAGGGGTATTTAAAAAGTGGGGTTCCAGTAAAAGGGAGGGCCAGAGCTGACAAGGTCTACCCCACTCTTTAAATAACCCTCTGAAACCCCCCCCGACTCATGCATCTGATGAAGCGGGTCTTTGCCCACGAAAGCTTAACCTCCAAAATATCTGTTAGTCTGTAAGGTGCCACAAGACCTCTTGTTGTTCTTGAAGCTACAGACTAACACCGCTACCTCTCTGATAAGTTTTAACAGATTGTTGCAAACACTAAAACAAAAACTCCCAATGGCAGAAAAACTGTCAGCTCCCCCAATACTCTTTTGCTGAAATTCTTACTGTAGCTTCTAACTGCAACGTGCACCCAAAGTAAGGGTGAGAGAGAGGGTTATTTTGTTCCATTTCAAAGTGACAGAGAGCCATGAAATTTATTCTGTCCAGTACTCAAGACTGAAGAGGAGGAGGGAAGAATCAAATTCACTTTCAGATGCTGATGTCAAATAGTTTGAACTGTGCTGTGCTGTTGGCAAAAGGCAGGTGCTGACCCAATCTTTTTATGCATTTCAAGGAATTTGCCCTGTCTTCACCCTTCCAGTTTGAAAAGTCCCCTTTGGCTGGTTGACGATCGGAATGTGAAACTCATATGTTATTCCTTAAATTAGGGGGTTGGCAAGTTATTTTATCTCTGATGAGAGCTAGGAAGGTTGCCCAAGCGAAACAAGGAACACCACTGAGAATTCTCCTGTTGTGAGCTCCAGCATTGTTTAATCTTTCCCTTCTCTCCAATGCCAATCCAGAAACGATTCTAGGCAGAAAGAAACATAAACCACCCCCCAGCTAGGAAACATGCAACACTGCTCGTTGCACAAGAGGGGTTGGGTGTTTTGATGCTGTTGGGAATGTTGGAGCAAAGTAAGAAATCTGTGAAAATCTGAGGGAGAATTTATAGTTGCATCCTTGGTGACTAATGCCACAGGATACTGAGTGGTAGCTGAGGCACCCAGCCCCTCTGAGGGTCTGATCCTCCGCAATAGTTTTGATGCCACTGAAACTGTACTTTTTTTCATTTATTTTGCATAATTTTTTTGTAAATTTTTCTCTCATCTCACAGAAGTGATAAGCTTGGGACCACATATATTACCATGTATCTAAAGTGCTTATGTCACTCCCATAATCCAATATTGGAAGACCTCAGAATCTCTACCATATATATCCTTACAACAGCCCTGGGAGGTATTAGGAAAAATGCTGTGGTCCCCATTTTACAGATGGGGAGCCAAGTGAAAGAGAATAAGTGGCTTGCCCAGAGTCACTCAGAAAGTCTGTAGCAGAGCAGGGATTTGCAGCTGGATCTTTCAAAGGCGAATGGAGCTGAACATTCTTATTCCCCGATTGTATTCTAAAGCCTCTCTGAAATAATGTGGTGAGTTTCAGTCTCATTTCCTAGTGGATGAATGTCCAGATTGTTTTGATTGAAATGGCTTTAGACTTCCCTGTCTTTCAGAATTTTCCTAAGGCGGAAACTACTAGGCTGATTCTTGTCATCTTCAAAATTCTATTTTTTCAATACTAATCCTCCAACGTAGACAGTTTTTTCCAGTTGTTCTGCTTCTTTGCCTCTGAGTTTAATTTTTCTTTCTTTTTCTTTCTTTCTTTCCCTCCCCAGCCTGATCAAAACAAAAAAGCAGTCCAGCAGCACTTTAAAGACTAACAGAATAATATATTAGGGGGTGAGCGTTCATTGGACAGACCCGCTTCTTCAGACCATAGCCATACCAGAACAGACTCAATATTTAAGGCACAGAGAACCAAAAATAGCTATCAAGGTTGACGAATCAGAAAAATTGTAATCAAGGTGGGCAAATCAGAAGAGCAGAGGGGCGGTGGGGGGTGTGGAGTCAAGAGTCAGATAAAACAAAGTATATAAAAGAATCCATATGTACTTTGTTTTATCTGACTCTTGACTTCCCCCCTGCCCCTCTGCTCTTCTGATTTGCCCACCTTGATTATAATTTTTCTGCTTTGTCAACCTTGATAACTATTTTTGGTTCTCTGTGCCTTAAATATTGAGTCTGTTCTGGTATGGCTATGGTCTGAAGAAGTGGGTCTGTCCCACAAAAACTCAACCCCTAATAAATTATTTTGTTAGTCTTTAAAGTGCTACTGGTCTGCTTTTTTGTTTTGATAGTATATAGACTAACACAGCTATCTCTCTGTTACTATCCAGCCTGATCAGTTATTATCCATAAATCTTCCTCAAGCTCTAAGGTCAATATCATTTGTGAATCTAAAATAAAAAAAATCAGCGTAGTGGAGACAGTTGTCATGCTGATACATTGTATGGATTGGAATGTTAGAGTATGAGGCACGCTGGTGAATAAAAGATTTTGGCTATGTCTATACTAGCAAGTTTTTTCGAAAAAGACGGTGCTTTTTCGAAAAATCCCATGGAGCATCTACACACAAAATGCATTCTTTCGATATTAAACTGAAAGAATGTCGCACTTTTTCCACCAGCCCTTTTCCGCTCTTGAATGAGGAAAAGCACCTTTCTCCGAAAGATTCTTTCGGAAAATAAATGTCTAGATGCCCCCGAAGCCCTATTTTCAAAAGAGCAGTTCTCCATGTTACCAGATTTTTCGATCTGCGGCGTTTCCTGGCCTGGGGTGTGGCCACTCTCTATCACAAGAACAGATCAATTTTTCAATCTGCTTTTTTGTGTGTGGTTGCGATCTTTGGAAAGAAATCTTTTCGGAAGAGATCTTCTGAAAGATGTTCTTTCGAAGGAGTGCTGTAGTGTAGATGTAGCCTTTTACTGAAGAAATGAACAGACTTAGAAGCATATTGAGGGTTTCAAGAATGCAGGAAACTCCCACCCCCCGAAGAGATAAGAAAACAGAGCAAGAAATAACAGTATTACAGGAGACTGAGGAAAGATGACCGCAGTGGTTTGGAAATGTGTCAAGAATGGACCCAGAAAAGGATACATGGCAGTACATTTCAGAGGGCAAAGAACTAGGAATAGAGGAACGGAAAATAGAGAAATGGAGGAAGCTGTGAAGTTTGTACAAGATGGATAGTGGTTTAAAAAAAAACACCTTAATTTGGCTCCATTCTTGCTGTTGGGAGAGAATCAAAGAGAAAGGAAAGAAGTGTTTGTATTACATGCACACCAGCTCCGTCACTGTTTGCCTCTTGCACAATTTTAGAGCGCCTCAGAACCGAAAGGACCATGTAGACTATTATTTTGTTTTTTCATCGGTAGAGGTGATCGTTCCAGAGCAAGGGTGAGGTTCACAGCTGGGAAGGCACTGTAAGGGAAAGCTTACTATAACAGTTCACTGCATAGCATGTGGGAGAAATACTGGCTTTGCCATGTGGAATTCAAATTATTAGTGGGACATCTGGGTGGGGTCGTCACTAGGACAGAAGACGTATTCTAATTTGTGTAAGCAAAATCTTAGCCACTTTGTAGTTTTCATCTTAGTAAATTGAAATAAAGACAAGATTTATCTTTAACTGGACCAGCTGACTTGTACGAAGACTACATATTGCTTTGGCTTCTTCACTAGCGTACGATCCTGAGTTAGAGCTAGCTGAGCCAAGTGGAGAAAAAATTTTTTTTTTCTTTTTGTGGATTAGGCCTTGGGGTTAAAACATGCTTCCAATTGTGAAAAATGCCTTTAAAGATGCAAATGTGCATTGTGGGCTTCCTTGTTTGTCTCTATATGATTCTAGCACAAATTTAGCAAGAACGTTGTTTTTGTGCTGCTCTGGCCATTAGAAAATCAGCTTGGGACCATGCGATGTAAAAGTCAACCTTTGTTTTTTCTGGCTCATGGTATCATTGCTAGTAATCAGGGCCTTGTGTACTTTGCAATTCCAAGTCCATAGAAATTGTCACAGAATCTACCCTTTGCCACTGACTTATGCTCCAGAATATCAGCTTTCATTTACAAAACAAGTTTCTAGGTTTTAGGATTGCACAGAAAACCTTCCACACATTAGCATTAGCAGAGAGCCTGAAACAATAGCTCTGAGAGGTGGAAACTGGCTCATTCACCTCAATGGGGTATCAACTTTGAAAACTAATGATACAAATGTCAGCCTCAAATCAGTTAACAGTTTCACAGTGGATTGGAACATCCAGCAATAGTGCTTATTTGTTAGGCTCAAAATGCCTCCCAGTCTTCCTCAAGGAACAAAGATTAAATACTAAAAAGAAAAACAAAAAAGTAAAACACCAACCAAAATAAAAATACCCCCAAATCCTTTGTCTTCTGTACAACCACTGCTAGAATACAGTCAAGCATTTTCAACCCAGATTTCTACCTCACATTGACTATTACAAATGTAGAGGCAACATAAAAATTAAATTTAATAGAACATCAACTCAGAAACCACCGGGCAAGGGTGTGAGGGTGATTTTTATTTCCACTTTTAATCCAGTGAAGGTCTCTGGGCTCTAATTTCTCTCCAGGCACTGCAGAATCTTTGGTTCGTTGGGCTGACATGCTGTAGAATGCAGGGCGCTTGCCACAAAAGGTTTCAGCTCGCGTGGCTCACATGTAATACACACACCTATTGGGTGAGGTTCACTGTCCCATGTAGTGGCTCTTAGACCACTTCTAGAGAGAGAGAATGAGTCAAGTAGTACAGACTCATGCACTAAACTCCAGAAGTCCCAGGTGTTGTTCTACCTGTTGGCAGTTACACACATGATTTTCCAGCAATTAAAGTATCTCCAAGAAGGACTATATTCTCAGCATTGCTTTGTGGTGCTTGCAGTAGGTTGAAGGTCTACTTTGTATGGATGTTGTAGGACAACAACTACAGGTTGAACATCTCTCATCCAGCATCCTCGGGACTTGACCAGTGTCAGATGAGAGAATTTGCTGGTCCATAGGATGTCAATACTGTCTAACAGCATTACCGATACTTCCACTGCTTTGCTTACTGGGCTCTTAGAAGACACGTAAGGGTAAATTACAGCCAAGTAACAGCACAGAACACTGGGAGCCAGGTCTGGTGGCTGGAAACAAACTTCATGGGACCATGGGAAACTTGGCCACCCCCATGGTAAGTGGTAATCTGGCTAACTAAAATCATACTAAATTACGGATGTTGCCAGAGCAGAGAATTCTGGATTAGAGAGGTTCAACCTGTAAACTTTTACTTCCAGATGGTTAAGTCAGATAATTGCATCAGGAGTAGCAGAGTGTATGGCTATGATCCTTCCTTTGCATTTGTGAATTAGGCATTGAGTAAGTTACATGTTCCTTGAGCTGTTCAGGGCAACTGCAGTCACACACTGGAGAGTCCTTAATTTGTTCAGCAAATATCCTCATATGTCATGATTATACAGATGCAGTTTTAGGTTGCCCATCAGCATTGCAGGAGATCAAAGCCAGGGATCTGCTGCATCAGGTCTTTCACAACGTATGTGTTTGTGACATCTTGTGAACTCAAAGCAGCTTTCCTAGCTTCATTGGTGAAGGTTAAATGCCTGGGTCCAAAAAGGTTAATGTAACTACAAGTGGTGGTGAGGGATTCTGTTATGGTACTGTTGGATGGCGAGACGGTCATTTCCCATGATCTGCTGGAATTTCTGAAGGGTCACAGCATTGCATTGAACAGCTGTGGGAGCAATGTCCAACAACAGCAGCAATCAAGACGTTGGGATCAGCTTAGAATCATTGAATACTAGACCTGGAATGCACTTCAAGACTTCATCAAGTTCACTCCCCTGCCCTCACAGTAGGATCAAGCACTTTGCAGACCATCCCTGATTGGTGTCTATCTAACCTGTTCTTAAATATCTCCAGCGATGGAGATTCTGCAACCTCCCTAGGCGATTTATTCCAGTGCTTAACCACGCTGACAGTTATGAAGTGTTTCCCAGTGTCCAACCTAAAAACTCCTTGCTGCAAGTAAGCCCATTGTTCCTTGTCCTATCTTCAGAGGTTAAAGAGAATAATTTTTCTCCCTCCCACTTATAAAACCCTTTTAGGTAATTGAAAGCTGCTATCATGTCCTTTCTCTGCCTTCTCTTTTCCAAACTAAATAAACCCAATTCTTTTAATAATCTCTCATAGGTCATATTTGCTAGACCTTTAATCATTTTAGTTGCTCTTCTCTAGACCTTCTCCAATTTCTCCACATCTTTCCTAAAATGTGAGGCCCAGAACTGGACGCAGTACTCCAGTTGCAGCCTAACTGGTGCAGAATAGAGTGGAAAAATTACTTCTTGCATCTTGCTTACAACACTTCTGTTACTGTATCCCAGAATCATGTGTTCCTTTTTTTTCCCCCAGAGGTGTTACACTGTTGACTCATACTCAGCTTGTGGTCCACTATGACCCCTAGATCCCTTTGTGCCGTTCTCCATCCTAGGAAGTGACTATATGCAAAACTGATCGTGCCTTCCCAAGTGGAGTATTTTGCATTTGTCCTATTGAATTTCAGCCTGGTTGCCTCAGACCATTTCTCCAGTTCGTCCAGATCATTTTGAATTCTGACCCTGTCCTCCAAAGCAGTTGCAAACTCTCCCAGCTTTGTATCACCTGCAGACACTATAAACATACTCTCTATGCTAATATCTAAATCATTAATGAAGATATTGAACAGAACTGGCCCCACAACTGATCCCTGTTGAACCTCACTTGTTCTTCCCTTTCAGCATGACTGTGATCCATTAATAAGTACTCTCTGAGAATGGTTATCCAACCACTTATGCACCCACCTGACAGTAACCCCATCTATGCTGCATTTCCCTAGCTTACTGATAAGAAGGCCATGCAAGACTGTATCATATGCTTTACTAAAGTCTAGGTATATGTGTCCACCACTTCCCCTTTATCCACAAGGCTTGTGATCCTGTCAAAGAAAGCCACGAGGTTGGTTTGACATAATTTGTTCTTGATAAATCCATACTGGTTCTGACCTATCACCTTATTATCTTCCAGATGTTTGTAGGTGGATTCCTTGATCGTTTGCTCCATTATGTTTCCTGGCACAGAAGTTAAGCTGACTGATCTGTAATTTCCTGGGTTGTCCTTATTTCCCTTTTTATAGATGGATGATGTATTTGCCTTTTTCTGGTCTTCTAGAATCAATCCTGACTTCCATGACTTTTCAAAGGTGTTAGCTAGTAACTCAGATACTCCTTCTATCAGCTCCTTGGGTATTCTAAGGTGCATTTCATTGGACACTGGTGACTGAAGATATCTAGTTTTTCTAAGTAATTTTTTAAATTTTGTTTTCCTATTTTAACTTCTTGACTCCATTTCCTCTAGCTTTCACTATGTTAGGCATCCAGTCTCTCTCAGCCTTCTTTGTGCAAACTAAAACAAAGAAATCATTGAGTACCTCTGCCATTTCCACATTTTCTGTTATTGTTCTTCCCTCTTCTTTGAACAATGGGTCCGCCTTGCCCTTTGTTTTCCTCTTAATTCTAATATACTCGTAGAAAGTTTTCTTGTTTCCCTTGATGTCTCAAGCTAGATTGAAACTTGAGGGTGCCAGTGCCTTGCTGCGTTGCAGTGTACAGTTGGACATCAACAAGTCGAACATACCTACTCATGGTCCATACCTGTGCTCAGAACTCGACTACGGACTATCTAAGGAGAACTGATACTGATATTCCCCAGCTTGTGCTGTTTCTGTACCAGGTTGATTTTTGTTTTCATCTTGGTAGGTACCTGTTTCAAATGGTTGTTTCAAGTGGAAGGTTAGCATGTGATCCAGCTTCACTTGGAGATAGGAGTGGGTTTGTTAATCTGTGTAAGCTCTAATGGAGCAGGACGTCTCTGTACAGGACCTAGTACAATGGGCCCCTAAACATGTTGAGACCTGTCGGTATTATTGTAATAAATAATAGTGAAGCAACTCGTTCTCCTTGCTAAGGTGGCAGTGGGGGTTTGTAGGAAAGGGTGAAGATTTCCAAGACTTCAGGACCGTTATGAAGGAAAGAAGTGTTCTATTTTTGTCCTGTCCTTTGGCAAATTTTCTGTTTCCCCCATGTCCCAAGAGGCCATTGTTTCTTTTCCTCTTGGTTCCAGTTTGTTGCTAACTGAAAGCAATGTTTGCTGAGGGAATACTTAGAAGTTCTGCCTGAGAGAAACTTCATGTTATTTGTTTTATCCACATCCAGGAATTGAGATCAGATAAACAATGCAGAAGGAAGAGCAGTGAAAAATAGAGCGTGGGGATGTATTTATTTATGTAACTTTGCACTAGAGCTTATCAAATGATTCGCTGGGGCTTATTTATCTAATTAGCCATTGCATTTGCTCATAAGTTATCCATGAACACAAAGTGGTTTTATTTGATTTTTTTCTAATTGTTTACAGACTCTCTTGTACAAACATTTTAGCTGATATAACTTTTTGTTTATTACTTTTCACAGTACTGTTATTTGCTGTGTGTGTCATATGTTAACTCTTGTAAGCCCCATTTTATTCTTGAGTGGCTGATCTTAGCTTTATGAAGAGGAGGAGATCCAAATACAACATGGGCACTTTTTTTTTTTTTGGATACACATCTCATAGAACTGGAAGGGACCTCAGGAGGTCATCAAATTCAGTCCCCTGCCTTCGTGGCAGGACCAAGCACCATCCCTGACACTTTTTTTTTCTATTTGCCCCCTACTCCTAAATGGCCTTTAAGGACTGAACTCACAACCCTGGGTTTAGCAGGCCAGTGCTCAAACCACTGGAAGTAAAGTGAGATCTGTGTTTTCTAATGCGATGTGATTAGTGTCTGAAAAGATACTAGGAACCCATCCCTAAGGTGGTCAACTCCAGTAGAGCTTCATCCTCACATTCTGGTGTTGGTGTAGTGGCAGACTGCAGTGAATTGCTGCCCAGAAATGTCAGTGTTATTTACACAGGTTGACTGTGAAAATCAGGAAGTCAGAGGCGAGGGGAGCAAATGGTCTTGTCTCAACACGGGAGGGGGCAGCGCAGTGTGTCTGCAGCTAAGGCTGGAGTGGTTTAAGTTGCTGGGAGAGAAGAAGATAACGTTGTGATTGCCACACTGCCAGTTACTTGTAAGCAGCATGACGGTCACCTGTAGCATGGCCTGGGAATAAAAATTGTGGCATTTGGCTTGCACCCCTTCCTCCAGCGGGAGGGTGAGAGCTTTGAGAGGCCGATATCTGCTGCCTTTCCTTTGCGACAGGTTCTAAGCCGTTCCCTTTTCTTTCCCTTTAAAAAGGCTGCCACTGCCAGAGCTTTGCCAGAGAGTGGATGTTATAATGTGGTATGGCCTTGGGCAGTACAAAGGGATGTCTCGCAATACCTATAGTGTGTCTCTTGCCCTCATTTAAACTGTCGCTCGTCAATATCTTTCTTGTAAGCGTGTGGTTTCACTTGAGTTGTATACCGAGGTACCGTTCCCATCCACTACCCCAATCCAGGGAATGGTGCTTGTTTGTATGCACCCCAGCTTCACACTGACATATTTTTGCTGCCATCTCACAGTGCAAAATGATGTCCAGTTTTATGGCTACTGTCACCTTGACAACAGCTTCTGGACCAGGCATGTTGGAACTGGGAAAGAAGCAAGTCAAATGACCGAAGCCTGGTAGAGTGTCTCTCCATGTTCAACTAATGTGTAGTCCTGTAGCTCCTTAGAGACTAGCAAAGACATTAGGTCATGAGCTTAAGTAGGTAAAACCCACTTCACAGAATCATAGAATCCTGGGCTGGAAGGGACTTCAGGAAACAGTCCTGCCCCCTGTCTAAAGCAGGACCAACCCCAACTAAATCATCCCATCCAGGGCTTTGTTGAGCTGGAACATGGACATTCCACCACCTTTCTAGGTAATGCATTCCAGTGTTTCACCACCATTCTGGGGAAATAATTTTTCCTAATATCCAAACT
Organism: Carettochelys insculpta; assembly: GCF_033958435.1. Taxonomy (NCBI): domain Eukaryota; kingdom Metazoa; phylum Chordata; order Testudines; family Carettochelyidae; genus Carettochelys; species Carettochelys insculpta. The sequence continues at coordinate 71,890,549 of NC_134144.1, forward strand.
ACATCTTCTGCTCTTTAACTTGAGTCCATTGCTTCTTGTCCTGCCATCTGTCACAACTGAGAACAACCTCTCACCATTCATTCGCTAGAGCCCCTGGAGGCTGCTATCAAAACACCCCTCATTCTTCTCTTCTGCAAACTAACTAAACCTAAACCCCTCAACCTTTCCTCATAGGCTGTGTGCTCCAACCCCCTAATCATTTTGGTTGCCCTCTGAAGGACCACTCCAATGCACCTACATGGTTTCTATACTGGGGGTGGGAGGGGGGAGCAGAACTTCAGATGAAATGGCTATCCCACAAAGACTCTTCTCCATATTCACTCACTTAAGCACAATGCTTAAGAATGTATGTTCCTGCCACAATACATATGTATTGTGCCAGTCTCCCTTGGAGGTGCTTTCTGTGTGACTCTTCTGTTATCATTGGCACAAGCAAAAGTGAGAGCCATAGCTTTTCCCCAGAATTTATCCTCTGACCTGATGCCACGCTGGCTTGCACCACAGGGAAGCAAGTCAGGGTATATCAATGGAAATTTCTTAATTCCTCAGAGAATTGTGTAAAAACAGCACCTCATTCCATGTGATTTATAAAATACAGGCAGGTTTCTGGGAGTGGGCTTGGAGGAGAAAGAGGAGAATCTCTCCATTTGAAATTACAGGTTGAACCTCTCTAATTTGGGATCTTTGGGATTTGGCTGTTGCTGGATGAGAGAATTTGCTGGGCTCTAGGAAGTCAATATTGTCTAGCAGCATTACCAACACTTCCACTGCTGACTGGGTAAATTACAGCTGAGTAACATCACAGAACACAGAGAGCTGGGACTGGAGGCTGAAAATAAACTTTGTAGGACCATGGGAAACTTGGCCACACCCACAATAAGTGGTCATCCGGCTTACCAAAAATCATGCCGCATTACAGATTTGCTGGCTGAGAGAGTTCCAGATTAGAGAGGTTCAACCTGTAGAAGGGGGATACGAGGGATGCAGAATGGAGCTTCCTGAGTTGGAATTTGTCTGAGACACCGGCATCGATTTCTTATCTCTTAAAGTCCCCAAACATTTTATATCTCTTGTAGGAATGGCATAGTTAGCTAGCAGCAAAACACTAACCCTATGCTGTGCCTAGCCCTGGAGCTGCCACTTCCAGCATCACATTAAGATTCTTGTTTGTAGGTTCCTGTTCAAGAACAGGCCAAACCTAACCTTGCTTACCTTCAGAGCATTCCTACAGGAAGAATGGGAAGTGGAATGACAGCTGTAACACCATAGCAGGGTGAGGCAGAAGTTCCTTTTTGATGTTACTTAGAACTTTGCACAAGCTACTTCAGTTTGTGTGAAAATCCAAGAAAAACTGAACATGACTGTGTTATTTATTATTTTATCATATCCAAAGTTTAGCAAGACCTTGCGTAGAGGCAAAGAGAAATCAAGGTCCTTCTTTTGTGAGATTGTAATGGAAGATGGCTGTTTTAAGAAAGTTCTTTCTTATGGAAAGAGATGGAATATTGGGAGAAATAGCAATGATCTCAAATCATGTTTGCAAATGGTAACATAATATTTCAGCAGTTATTCATAGCAAAGCTGAGTGGTGCCTCTTGGCTGGCACAGTTACATATTTGCTGCCTACCCTCCTGCCTAGTTAATTCTTTTCTGAGGAACAGTTTAATTGGGGCACTCGTAACTGGAGACTGATCAGTAGTGAGGCTGTTTGTAGATGGTGCATGAGGGAGTTGGAGTATGTTGAAATTACTACTGCTTAGTCTTGCAGTTTTCTGTTAATACAGAATCTCTGGAGAGATTGCAGAAATATAGTGTTTTTCCTAGAAATGAATAATGTGTGCACATCATATTTTTATTCAAACTCAATTTTTTAAGACAATGGTGTGTGAGTTATCACTTACTCAGGTCATCCAGTAGATATGACACACAAAAGCCCAGTTCCATATTGTTTCAATTTTTTGACCACCTTGAACACCATGTTTGTCAATATGGTGCACGTTTTGGCCTCCCAGCATGGCACAGAACTCAGATCTTTCTGCTCTCTCTTTGATTTAAGCTGCTGTAAAGACTGGCCGTATGAGCAGAATCGGAGCAGTTTTGGCAGCGTTGGATACAAAGATTGACTTCATATAGCTGCTAAGGAATTGAACCGTGGCAGGGAGATTACATGCTAACTCCGTATATCATAGGCCGGGTCTACACTAGGAAAATAAGTTGATTTCAGATATGCAATTCTAGCTACGACAATTGCATAGGTAAATTCAACTTATCTGAAATCGATTTACCTGGCCCTCCTCACAGAGGAAGGTCAACAGGAGAGTTTCTTCTGTTAATCTCCCTTAATCCTTGCAATAGCAAGGAGTACAGGGGTTGACTGCCAACCCAGATAGGTCGATTTTGCACATCCCTACCAGATACACAAAATTGAATCCCAGAAGATCGACCCTGAGTGGGCTGATTTTCCAAGTAATGTATATGTGGCCATGGAGTCTAGAGAAAAAGAAATCTGCTAGGTTCTACCTACAGCAGCAACGAAGGGTCCTGTGGCACCTTATAGACTAACAGAAAAGTTTAGAGCATGAGCTTTCGTGAGTTAACTCACTTCTTCAGATGCTGGTTCTACCTAGTTCATCTTCCTGGCGTTAGTCCAGAGAGTCCCTTTTGTTTTATAGTAGATGGTCATTGTTCTGCCAATTCTAGCTGTAATTGCCCCAGTGACAAAGCATCTCCACTGCCCTTTTCCAACCAGTCCACCATAATAGATTGTTTTCACCTCAGTGCTAGAAGAGCTTTCCTGATAACCAACCAATGTTTTCTTTTGCCATTTAACAGCAAGGCAGGACGGGCAACTAAAGGGCTTGCCTTGTTCAGGTTCAAGATTCTGGAGTTGGATTTTGTGCATCTCGCAGAGATGCATAAAATCGACCTTTTGGAGGGTTGACAATCAACCCCTTTACTCCTTGCTGTCATGAGGAGTAAGAGAGGTTGATGGGAGAAACTCTCCTGTCGACCAACCTCTGTGTGGACGGCCAGGTGAGTCGAGTGCCGATAAGTTGATTCTAGCTATGCAAATGGCCATAGCTAGAAGGCATATCTGCATTCGATTTACCTGCCTAGTGTAGACCAAGTCTAATTTCCCAGAGCAATGACAATATGCTTGTTTCAAGCTGATGATAGTTCACTTATCCTTTTGCATATTACTCTATCCGACTAATTTTTGTTATTTTCTGGAATGTCCTTCAGAATTTTATCAGGACTTAACTGGCCATGCACACAGCTCTATTTTCTCAGACATTCCCTTTCCATCTTCCGTCTAGTGGCACGGCATCACAGCCACTCTCTGTTTAGAGGGAAGTATGAAGATCCCTCCAGAGCCTGTCTGTGCTGACCTATGAAGCATAGTTATCTCTGAAAATGTGATGGTAACGTTGGCCTGGTGGGGTTCCATGTCTTCTGGCTTGTGTTTTTTTTTCTCTGTTTCTGAGAATAAATATTTCTTTTTTCTAATTGCTAGCCCAGCGAATTCCACCTAGGACATGGGAGTCATTATCACCAGTAATAAAATATTCCAAAATTGGAACTCAGACATGCCTAGTATGTTATCCAGGGTAAAACCCAGCTCACACATGCAGAGCTCTGATTAGCCTGGAGGGTAACAGAGTAAAGATAGTTAAAAAAATTGTCAGTAAAATCAGCAGATCTGAGTCAGAATACACACAGGAGGCAGTTTTAATGAGTAAGAAGATGCCATTCTGCATGCTCACCTGCCTGACAACAACCACAGTTTAATAATCTGGCAGGGTCACCGCTGTGTAATGGAAGACACTCCCCTTCTCTTGTTACCTCTCAGCCCCATCAGTGATGTTACTGTGGACTTAAGCCGGTATAAATGATATCAGTATCTGATTCACTGAGCCTGGTTCTTCTGTACTGACTCACTGGCCTTAGTGGAGATGCGCCTGCTTCTTATTACCATCAGTGAAGGGAGAGTCAAGCCCGCTGCCTGTAAATAGGATTCTTTTGGGAGTACCTGTTCCTTCACAACATAGATATAGGGCTAGATTGTGACTGGGTTATCCTATAGAGATGCTGTAAATCATTGACTGTACCAGTGTAATACACAAAAAATCACTGCATACTGTATGTGCGTGTATTTTATAACCTAAATGTAATTCCTGACATCAATGGAGCTACTCTGAATTTACACCAATATAACATATCAGAATTTGAGCCTGTAGAGTGTAGTGTCAGGCCCATACACAGTGTATGTCTGTGGAATGCATCTCCTCCCATGTCCAATTTCTCTCCCTGCTGTGCTGTGTGGGGGAGAGGGGGGGGGGGAGCCAGCAGGGCATAATGGGTAAACCCAAGGAACTCTGGGAGCTGTAGTTCTTTGTCCAGTTCCCTGCCTAGAAAACTGGCCCTGGAGCAGGGAAGGGACTATATTTCCCAGCATGCCTTTGGCTGCTAGCAACAGGAAAGGGAGGGGACGAGGGAATATTGTTTTTCACTTAAGATATTATAGCAAGATCCCAGAAGTAATTTTTATAAAACCTTTTTTACTGTATATTTTAGTATGTGATAACATAAATCATTTTACCAATCACTATTGCCACTAACATTTTTCATTAATCTCTCTTATGCACACTCATTGCATGACTATTCTGAATTCCTTGATATTTAAAAAAAAAACTGCAGTCCATGTTTCAAGAAAGCATGTACTCCCCTCCCCCAGAAATTGCTGTGTAGGGGCCTGAGTGCAGCGCGTGACTTTGGAGATTCCCTGCATTTGAACCAAAAGAGGTGTCTTTTGAGTTGTATAGATCCTGGGCTAGGAGGTCACTGAGCTCAGTGGGGACTGTGTATGAGACAAAGCATGCTACTTAAGGGGCAATGTAGACTAACAAATGGCAGTTCTCCTGCACACACTGACTCCTCCATGGACCTCACTCCTTTTAGCTAGTTTTCCACTCTTCACCGCCATCTGGTGCCTTTTACCTCAGACCTGGCACTAGACCACTTAAAAAGAAAAAAGGAAAAATTAAAGAGTAACCCCTATTAACAAACAAGAATATCAACTGCTTATGCCAGGACCTTTCTTGCCAAATACGATGTAACAACAGCTAAGGTTCCTTCTTTTCGTTAGCTGTTCCTATTCCCTGTCATTTCTCTCTCCAGCTACTTACCAGAGGTTATTTTCATTCCTTGCTAAGTTGTCTGTCCAATTTAGGTTACAGTTCCATGGAGGAGGGATGGCACATTCTGACTTCCATGGATGCCAGTGACAATAAAAGCGTTGTCTGTCTCCGTTGAAAGTGTTTCATAACTGGTCCTGGGCTTCCTCTCACCTGAATTTTAGAAGAACAGCAAAGGGACTGTTATGCTTGTCTGACAATCCCTTCATTCTTTTACCGAGATGTTCTGTGCCGTCTCGCTTGTAGGGAATTGCCTATCATCAAACTACTCATTCAGATGTGCCACTTTAGAGATGATTCATTTCTTTGCAAGTTCGATGAAAGTGGGTGGGTGGAAATAATGCTGATACTGCTTGGTATGGAATCACCTTTGCTTTCTGTTGGATGGAAGCAGAACTACTTGTTTTTGTTGTCATATGTCCAATAGTGCTAATGGTGGTTCCCCATTTGCTCAAATGGTATGGACCTCTTGCTGGGTGGAAAAAGGACTTTACTTCTCTCTCTGCTATCACTGATTAGTTCCAAGAAACACTGTTGTCTCCTAGTTGACTCTGGGTTTGTTTCAATATTTGCCATTATATAAGCAATTTCCATTGTCTAAGGGCCATATAAATGTTACATTATTAACTAAATGGGGGATCATTTCTCCCGTCCCTGCTTTCTGTGATGGACTATTCCATCGTGTTGCCCTAATGCTTTCATTGCAGTTTTAATTGGGTTGTTAAGAACCCACAATCCTCAGATCATATGTTGCGGGGCAAGGAAGTAGCATCAAAGGATGCTTAAACCAATTGACTGGCATCATTAAATGCTTTTATTGGCCTGAAGGAACAATGCTTGCATGGCTTGCAGGGTTTCTTAGAGAATTTAATTAGGATAATATATTTTATTCCTTACACTGGAGCCTTCTCTGCAGTCCTCTGTCCTTTGGAAAAATAGCTAGGTTCCTTTTGCAGCCGGTTGTGCTAAGAAATACAATTCCATTTTCTTTGCATTTATTTTTAGTCTTCAGTATTGCAAGGGACAGGCAAGTATGTTCGGTAGTCAGTGTTATAGGGATCCACATGGCTTTGATGACAGTACTCACCTTCTTTGGGTCAGAGGGTCTCGGTTTCTAATTCTAGACCTGGACAGAGTCCTGTCCGCTGCTTACAGCAAAGAATAGAGGTATGCACTGTAACACAGATCTTTTGGTTAAGCAATTTAACTAATGCTGTCCAAGTGGAAAATAAAAGTGCTGTTCAGCTCCAAAAAGTGGCAACATGAAATATTAGCACACAGGTGGGTAAGGTTATATCTGTTATTGGACTGTTTTCTGTTGAAGTGAGAGAGCAAATTTTGAGCTCACAGAGAGTTCTTCTTTGGGTTCAACTCCACCTTGCCTCTCTGATCTCCGGGACCAAAATGGCTACAATTACCCTGCACAGAGTGTGTTGAAAACATCACTTTTTTGTTTAACAGACCTGCTCCCTGTGTGTATTTTGCCAGTTTTAGTGGCTAACGTATTTACAGCATGTGGGTCTTATCCACAAAAGCTCATTACCTAAGAAATAAAATTGTTAGTCTTTAAGATGCTACAGGATGGCTTGGTAAGCATTTTACTCTTGCTAGTCCTGCAGAGTCAGGACAAGTAAGAGGGAATAAGATGGATTTTATCCAGGTGCACTATAAAGAGAACACATCACATTGCTGTTCAAAGGCCTGTTGTCTACACATCTTCAGTTATATTGGTGGCAAGGAATTGCGCACTGCATAAATGGAAGACAATTGGATTGTGCTGGTGTAAGTGAGGGCACAATTTGCCTGACAAATCTTTACTGCCAGTGATGTTTCGGCAGGAAAGAAAGGAAACTCTGTCTGACTCTAGCAGAGTTGCTAGGACTGAATTAAAACATTTTTGCCTTTAAGATGAGCACATTTAATCTGGGATCAGTGAAAGAACATGGATAAACATGGTGCTTCATAGTTCTAAATAATCATATATAATGTGTCTCAGTGACACATTTTAAAACATGTGAATTAACGTTGTGAAAGTAATGGCACATCTGATTACCTGCAGGATCTCTGCCCATCGGCTTTCTGTTTGGAGCCTCTTTTACTGCTGAAGTCCAGGAGAAACTTTCTCTGTCCAGAGGCAGATTAATGACCAGTACTGGCAGTTTTTCACTGGTGATACAGCTTGAACATTGAGCTACTCTGATAATATAGTTCTTACAAATGGCTTAATTTTTTTTTGGGGGGGTCAGTGTCCTTTCTGCTGCTCTAATGCCATCTGAAACATTAAACTAATAACGTAGAACAGCACAAATGGTATTAACAATACCGATTGGTAGCTAAATTGTTTGTAAAAGGAAATCCAGGGCAGACAGACACATTGAACCAGAGGTTTTCCCATGCTAGTAGCCTTTAGTCATCCTTTTAAATGAGACGTCGAACAAAGGTCCTGACCAGCTTGGCTGTTAAAGATCCCATGCCATATCCCCCAGAGGTACTAAGTTCCCATTGACCTGGCCAGATCCCCAGTCATGCAGTTCAGTCCTGACTTCCTTGCAGTTTCAGGTTGATGTGATATTTAGTTCCTAGCCCAAGACCACGTCTTTGCTATGAGGAATAATTGGCTTAAGATACACAACGCCAGCTATGTGGATTGCATAGATGGAGTTGATGAATCCTAAATCGATTTTTCCTGCCATCTCCATAGCAGGAGGTCCATGGGAACAACTCTCCCGTTAATTTCCCTTATTCCTTGAGGAGCGCCAGAGTAGATGGTGAAGCTTGATCAATTTAGTGCAGCCCCCTTAGGCACGCTAAATCGAACCTTGGAAGATGGACGGCCACCGAACGGATATTCCAGTAAATGTAGATGTACCCTTAGCTATTGTAACACCTGCCAGTTCCCAATCCAGAGATGGAGCATTTCAGTAACCCCTTGTTTATGTTCTGGAAGTGTTATGTGAGATTTCATCAGCATGTGTAAAGTACTTTGAAATCCTCAGAAAAGAAGGCTGAGTAATGCTTAGTACAACAAGCAAGTCGTGTAGCACCTTAGAGACTAACAAATTCATTAGGTCATGAGCTTTTGTGAGTAAAACTCCAATAATCTGAAAAAGTGTCTCTTTACAAAAAAAAAAGCTCATGACCTAGTCAATTTGTTAGTCTGTAAGGTGCTACAGGATTGCTTTGTTGTATTAGCCTTAGTAAATGGAATGCTGTAAAAAACAGGAGTGTGAAACTTTATCCATTTGAAATAATAGCTTTAGATTAAGCAAATAGCTACAGGCTACTAAAGCGATAATTTTGCTCTTGTTGTGTTGCATTGTAGGTCTGTGCACATCAAACCCTGTAAGCCAGCCGTGTCCAACAGGAATTCAAAGATCGCCACACTTGTGGTTGTCGTCTTTTCTTATTCACCACATTCTCCCCCAGCTCTAAATAAATATCTTCCCCTCACGCCGAGCCAGGCACTCCCAGCTCCCTCGCTCTAAATAAAAGCCCTCTCCCAGAGCAGGCACCCTTAGCTCCCATCCCCCTGTCACCCCTATTCCAACTGAATGCCCCCCCGAGAACCAGGCACCCTGAGCCTCCTCATTCTGATTCAATGCTGGCGACTCACCAGGGCTGCTTCTGGGGCCGCTGCTGGAGTTGCCACTGGGGCTGCCACTGCCACCTCGCACTTCAGCCACCAAAAGTTGGGGCGTGTGCGTGGAGTGGGTGGACATCACTCCCCACTGCGGCTTGCAGGAAAAGCCACATTTAAAGGCTCCAAGAGCTGCAGGTTGGCCACACCCGTATTCGCAACAAAGCAGTGCCTTATTCGCCACGTGTAGGGAGTAGCAAACATGTTGGACACCATGGCTGTAAGCTGTTGCTCAGCGTTACAAATTAGAGTTTCTTCACCTATTTAGTTTGGTTAAATTTCAATCTCAGTTTAGAAATGGTAAAGCTTTCGCTGTAGCCGTGTCGATCTCTAGCTGTTAGAGGGGTGATGTGGGTGATATGATAAGCCAGTAAAAGATATTATCTCACCTGCCTTGTCTCTCCAACACTTTCTTTTGGCATTTGTGTTATGTTAGGGATATTTTATGCATAATGCAGCTTGCTTGCTCTGCTCACTTCACTGTTTGCTGTGCTATTATTCAGATACTTGTGTTTGGACAGGAGTTTTCTCCTTCTGAGGCTAATCTAGACATGAAGTTAAAATCTGTGTCTGTCTGCTTTGGAAAGGAAGGGGATGCACCAAGATCATTACAGGTTGAACTTCTCTAATCTGGCACCCTCTGGACCTGACTGGTGCTGAACCAGAGAATTTGCTGGAGCATGGGAGGTCAATATTGTCTGACTCTAGCAGCGTTACCAACACACGTACTGCTTACTGGACACACAGAAGATATTTAGGGGCAAATGACAGCTAAATAACAGCACAGAACACTAAGAGCTAGGCCCTGGTGGTTGTAAGGAAACGTTACGGAAGTGCAGGAAACTTGGTCACACCCATGATAAGTAAGCACATGGCTAAGTAAAATCATTCCGGACCACGGATGTTGCCAGATCAGAGAGTACCAGACCAGAGAGTTTCTACCTGTCTTGTGGACATGAGCACCTGTAACTCCTTTTGAATGTAATGAGTGTGGTGAATTCTCAGCCCCTTTCAAACCTAAGCTGTGTGATCTATTGGGAGATCATCTGAGCTGAAGAAAGGGTGAAATACAAAACTTCATTCAGGAGCAAAGTGAGCCCAGAAAAATAATGAAAAATGAAAGTGAAATAAGGGTCTATTCTGAGATGGATCCATCTCTGTTTCTCCCCACATATAAAAGTCTCTTTTAGTAACTATTTAGTGTTTAAACAAAAAGCAGTCAAGTAGCACTTTAAAGACTAGCAAAATGGTTTATTAGGTGAGCTTTCGTGGGACAGACCCACTTCTTCAGACCATAGCCAGACCAGAACAGACTCAATATTTAAGGCACAGAGAACCAAAAACAGTAAGCAAGGAGGACAAATCAGAAAAAGATAATCAAGGTGAGCAAATCAGAGAGTGGAGGGGTGTGGGGGAAGGTCAAGAATTAGACTGAGCCAAGTATGCAGACAAGCCCCTATAGTGACTCAGAAAGTTCCCATCTCGATTTAAACCATGTGTTAATGTGCCGAATTTGAATATAAAAGCCAGCTCTGCTGTTTCCCTTTCCAGAACGGTGCGATAATTCCTCTTCAGTAACACACATACCTTTAGGTCATTGACAGAATGCCCCATTCCATTAAAATGTTGACTAACTGGTTTGTGGATCTGGAGTGTTTTGATGTCTGTTTTGTGCCCATTCGTCTCTGTTACTATTTAGTGTTTAGTACCTATTTCTTTCACCTTCCTCTGTTTTGTCTGCCAAGTCCCTCTCTTCAGGGGGCTTAGAAGAATGTATCGTTGCAGCCTTTAGCCTCAGCTTGATCATTCTAGGGAATCTCCTTGGAAGTACTTCCCAAGGACTTCAGAACAACGGAAGAGACTGCCTTCCAGAGAATTCAGCACTTTCCAGGGAACCCCCTGCATGTGAAGACAGATTTCCGGGGATTCAGTCCATGCCGTGTGAAGGCTCCAACAAGAGCAGACATGATCAGTGACATGGTCATGTGTCTCACTTTTGGGTCTCCAGAGGTTTCCGTTCAAGGAGATCCCATCGGCTAGAGACATAAGACCAGACAGAAGACTGTTCCTCCAGGATTTCCAGTCCGGTTTTCCTGACCTCAGGGTGAGCGCTTAGAGAGTGAGTCTATGAAGCAAAGTTATTTCTGAATAACTTTGTGAGCAGCCACATAGCAAAAGCATGATTTTGAAACGAACAGCCTGTTTCAAAATCTGTAAACCTCGTTCTAGGAGGAATAGCGCCTGCTCCAAAATAGATATTTTGGAATAGGGGCTGTATAGACAAACAATAGGGGCTATTTCTGGAATTTCTTACACTGAAATAACACTGCTGTGTAGACATGGAACACTGGTTGCAAGTGCCTATCTTTCATGTGCTTCCCGGGGCTCTAATATGAAACAGGCTCTGTTGTGCGTGGACACACCATTTTGAAATAAGTTTTGCTCATTGTGGGGCTTCCCTGTAGCATGGACACATTATTCCAGAATACTTTATTTTGGAATAATAACTCCGTAGTGTAGACATCCCCCAAAAGAGTCAAGCTTAACCAAATCTCCTAATGATTTTGAGGTGGCGCCTTTGAAAACTAGCATACTGCCTACCTTGACCTTGGTCTCCCCTGGGAAGTCTGACCTTTGGCGTGCGCTGCAGCCTAGTTCTTTTTGTCTGAGGCAATCTGCTTTTTTTGCCCTCTCTCCCCATGTGACTTTGTTCTAAGACTCCCAAACAAACATGTCAGCACCTACCTTTCTTTCCTATCTTCCTGTGTGTGCTTTGGGCTCAGCGTGGCAAGAGACCCTGGAGAATCTGATTAGCTGGGCTGTAAGGGGAGGAAGATAGCACAGGCTGATCTGTTCTTCCTCTGGCTTATCAGCTTGGATAGTTTTGAATTCTCAGCTCCAAGGTGCGTTTGTGTTTAACAAGGAATATTTTCCCGTGAAACTCGTCTGATATAGCAGAACTGGAAGGTTTCTGCTGGCCTTAAAAACAGCTTAGAGTTAAAACGTGAAGTTCATCCCATAAATGTTTAACCAAGACTGTGGGTTTTTTTTTTTATATGTTCACCCTCCATTTCTCTGTATAGAATGTCAGCTGTGTGTAGCTCTCTTGTATTTTAATTATACAGCTTCCTTGCCTCCTGTCAGCAAAATTGTCCCTGTGTAGGACTCATACCAAGTTAAGTGGCTCCATTGTTCCTGTGGCAGTGTTTGCAACCTATTAGTTCTTTCACTGATATCTAAATTACACCCCAGGAGATATGCAATGCCAAGCAGCTAAAATAAGATATTGTAACCCTCTTATTGAACTTTTAGGTGTTAAATCCTGACTGCTCCATACTGACGTCTGCTGTTTGAGATGCAAGGTTCTGCATTATATTGTTTTTGTTGCTCTGGAATAGTGTTTTTTCATTATTGTATAGGGATGTAGGTATCGGGGGATGGGGAGTGGTGGTAGTCTGTATCCGCAAAAACAACGGGAAGTCTTGTGGCACCTTATATACTAACAGGGATATAGGTGATCTTTATAGTGTTCTTGTATGAGCCAAAGTTCATAGATCTGGGCTGTGAGACACACATCTGTAGACTTTAAAGTGCAGCGTAGAGGGAGCGTGTACAGCAGAAGCTCTGAGTTATGAACATCAGAGTTGTGAACTGATCAATGAACCTGATTTGGAACAAGAAGTACACAACCAGGCAGCAGCAGAGCCCACCCAAATGAAAAACCAAAAACTTCTCTCAAAACCCAAACAAACCCCGATCTCATTCAGTACTGTTTTAAATGTAAACTAATGAAAAGGTGGGATGGCAGCATTCTTCTTCTGCACGGTAAAGTTTCAGATCTGTATTGTGTCAGTGTTCTGTTGTAAGCTTCTGAAAGACCGACCATGATGTTTTCTTCCATGTTTTGTATGAACATTTTAGAGTTACAAACGGCCTTCATTTCCGAGCTGTTTGTAACTCTGAGGTTCTGCGATTATGTCTTGCACTAATGCATGTTGAACTTACTGTTTTCTTCACTGCTTTTTATACCCCTTTATCTCTGTTCTTTTTCCCCTTCACTTGGTTTTGTCTGTAGTGCTAATTTCTTTCTTTTTCTTTCTTTCTTCTTTTCTTTGTTTCTTTCTTCACGTTTCCTCTCTGACTTCGAATGTTTCAAGTAAGTCTCTTTCATGATGATTCAGAACGCTGTCACTGAATGAAGACCTGCTCAAACTTGTTCTGCCTTCTGAGAGAGCAGGACTTCATGGCTATTCTGAGGGGGAAGGGTCAGGTTTGAGCGCTCACTTTAAGATAACTGCACAGCCTTGGTATTGAGACCTTAATTAAATGGCAGGTCTGAGCCTCTTTCCATTTAGTAAAACTAGTTCTAACTCCAGCTTCACACACACATACGTTCAGAGGCTTGCCCACAGAGACGGCTATTATACAAAAGCACACTGTTTTTTAAGAAGACTTGTTCAAAGTGTGTTAACTGTTCACAGCTCTTTGCACTCACTTGAGCATATGTGGAGAAACCACAGTGCCTCACTACAGCTACCTTTATCTTTTAAGTCACAGGGGGTCCTCAATATATGTTGGGGATCAGGGCTGTAAAATTGCAACTTAAAGCAAAAAACGGCGTATAATGAGGAATTTTCCCTCATAAGAAATAACGTAAATAGAGGGGGACTGGGACTGTAAGAGGGCAAATTTTGTCTGTGACTATTTAAACCCTAATGTACTGCTCACTTACAGCACCTTACATTTAAAGCATTTTGAACAACATTTACAGAAACGATCCTAACCCAAAATACATTTTAAACCATTTTTATCCTATGTGCAGTATGAGAGAGAGGAAGGTCACAGAGGATGCTGGGAAGGTATGCTCATTTTCCATTTTCTAAATGACATAATGACGTAAGAGTGTGAGGAATTTTTAGATCGTGTTCCTCAAAGTTTCAGTGGTGTAAGTGCGAAACAACTTATATTGGAGAGACTGGGCTGCGGCTGGGGGGGAATCAATGACCTCCTGAGGTCTCTTCCAGCCCAAGGATTTTAAGCATTGCAGGACTTCTGTCAAGGACCGACTGTTCTCACAGCTCCCTTTGGGTATGCATGAGCAATAAAATGAATTTCAGGTGGCTGCAGAGGGGAGTACTACTGAGGCAGGTCAAAAGGTTATAGGCCACAAGTGCTCTGCATGTTCCCAAACTGTGAGGACAAAGTGGGGAAGAAGGGGATGGACCAGGTGTGGAGGGTGAGTTTCTTTTAAACCAGCCAATTTCTGGACACTTGCAGGAGGCGGGAATATCTGTATGGAAGTCAGTGCCCCTTTGTAGCTCACTTGGGTTGGATACTTGCACCCCATGGCTCCTTGAAGTCAGTAGCTACTTCTATAACCCTCTTTCAGGCAATGATGGAAGAAGGTTTACAGACATGTAAGGAGTCAAACAGAACAAGTTGTACTGAGCAGCTGCTCCATTGCTGTGAGCTGTTCATGGAGATGCTTTACTGGTGGGAAGAGGGTTTTTTTCCCTGCTGCTGTAGATTTCTCGAGCCTTGCCACTGTTTGCTCCCTTCCAAATTTGGCAGTCCAGGGTAATTTTTTGGGCCTGAGCCTTTATTCATGGACTAATAAGCAAAGCTCTGCCACTGAATTTTGTTTGAGCTTGTCTGAACTTTTTCTGTGGTTTAGATATGTAGAAGTTTTCACTCCTCAGAGATTGGGTTCAAGTACCCATATTAACTCAGTACCTTTGAGTTTCTTCCAGATTTCCATGCAGGAGCATGCATTTGCATCAAAAATACATGGATCAGTTCAGGTTCTGAAACTTCTCCATAACCCTGGTCTCCAGCAGGTTTCAGGGGTAATGCATTTTGAAGGGAAAGTTTCCAGAGCTGGTAAGTCAGCTGATTGCGAGTCCGCTTTGTATAGAGGGAAGAAGGAGGAGCTTGCTTTATCTTAGGCTTGGCAGGATTAGATTTCCATTGGTATATGTTGATAAATGCCAATTTCTGTAGGCACAGATAAACCAATGAAAGTAGTTCCATTAATAATAAGCAACATTTACAAAGGAGCCAAGTCAGAAAAAGCTGCCCCACCATTTCTTACACTCCTGAAAATTGTAATGGATAAAAATGAGAGAAAAAAAAGCCTAAAATCCATAACTTCTTGAAACTATGAATATTGAAATTGATGGAAATTAAAACAATGCTTAAAATAAACATCACTATTATCAGCTGAAATTATATAAAAATAGTAGGTAGTCTGTCGTGTCCGATGATGACGTCTTGAGCTTGCACAGGCTCATCAGTTATACAAATAATGTCCTATCAAACCTGTTTAGTTTACGCCCTCCTCATAGTGTCTTTTCCTGCTACATCCTCCCCTGTTCTATTCCCTTGGCTTGTAAATTACACTTGTTTTGCATCTCAAAGAACAGAATTTGGTGCAAGGGTTTTGGACCATATACTTCCCTGCTGCTGGCACCCACTTACACCGGCTCAGAATTTGGCCCTTTGTGTTCAAGCTGTGTGCAGTGTCTTCTGAGTTTTTACCTCCTTGCTGCGAGTCTTTTTTAAGTCGTTAATGTGAGCTTTTTTTGGTGGCAAGAGATTTAGGAGTGAGGGGGAGGGCACTTGTGCTTAGAGAAAAATGATGAATGACTCTCTTGTGCTCTGAACAAAATTAGAATTTTTTTTAAAGGGAAATGAGAAACAGTAAAGGGGCCTCCCCTCCCTCCATATAAGCCTTTGCTCTGCAACATCTGGACCCCAGTTAAAGGTCAGTTCCCGAGAGAACCTTCACTTGTCACTGACAGTTACAGATCCTTTCTTTAGAGCTCTCTGGACTGTATAGATAACTCACCCCCATAGCCATTAGGTGCTTTTCTACCCTGGGAAATTGACTAGGGTAGATAAAGAAGGATAAACTGTTCCATTCTGCCTGTGATAGATTAACTCCCTGGTGTGTATGCTCTATTCTGGAATTAAAGTCACCTTTATTCCAGAGTAATTATGCCACTTTTGAAGTAATTCTCCCAGAGTAAAAGCACTCACATGAGGAAATTGACTGGAATAGCTCCACACATGGATGCTCCTATTCTGGAATACTTACTTCAAATCTGTCATAATTACCGTGGAATAAATTAATCTTTAATAAGAGCATCCACACAGAGAGCTACTCTGGTCAATATCCCCGTGTAGGTAATCCCTCACAGCAGTGTAATAAATTTGTAGAGTCCCCAGATCAGAATGAACTATTGTGACAGTATTGTTTGATAACAAAGCCATAAGACTTCTCCAAAATCTTTCCTAGCGCATAATTTTTAGAATAGCTTCCAGCTGTCAGTGATGGAAAACCCACCATGTAATCTTTGGTAAATTGTTCCAGTGATTAATCACACTGTGAAGATTTTAGTCCTTACTTCCAGTCTGAATTTATCTAGCCACAGAATCATGTTCTGTCTTTTTCTGCTAGATTTAAAAGCCCATGTTATTTTAAGTAGCAGCCTTGTTGGTGCTCCACATCAGGTGTGCCTGCAGCTTTGAGTGGGAATTTTTGGTAGTAGTGCCCAGTTAGCTTGCACTTGTGATCACACATCCTTGTGCCCAATGCTGATGCTATGAACAGTTGTACAAACAAGCTGCTTTTTGTTTCTTCTCAACCTCTGGGAGTCCAAGATGGGCTGTGCTGTGAGCCTGTTCTCTAAAACTCAGCTTTTTCTGAGACAGTTAACTTACAGATACTTACAGTGCTATAGCTGTTGTAACAATCAGTCCCTTTGTTTTCATTTCTTTCTTGAAAAAACCCAGAAACTTTTATTTTATTAGTGATAGGTAAATAGTTAACCCCTTCTAAAGGTTGAATTGTCATTAATTTTGCTTGGGAATGCCAGGCTCCAAGAAGTCAAGAGTTGCCATTCGTGTCCGGAAGCTAGTCTCATAAATGACAAACAGTCCCCATGCCTCCATTGTCTGGGGGATTCTCAGATCCCAGGCAGCTCCAGGAGCTGCACTCCCTTCAATGGTCCAGCCCTCTGAAAAAGGAGAGAACTTAAGTTTTAAACTCCTAAGGATGGAGCAAGCTTTGCATTCAGCTTTGGGTGCACGAGCTGAGGTCACCCCATTGTACACAGACCTCCCTTTACAGCTCGTCCCCGGTCCACTTCCACATCCCACTCACTGGAGACCAATAGGGATGTAGGCACTCTGCAGCGCTGAATACATCTATAGTGTCAAAGACCTTACCAACATGAGGGGGGACATGATAGCGGTTTTCAGGTAATCTAAAAGGGTGTCATAAGGAGGAAGGAGAAAACTTGTTCTTCTTGGCCTCTGAGGGTAGGACAAGAGGCAATGGGCTGAAACTGCAGCAAGGGAGGTTTAGGCTGGACATTAGGAAACAGTTCCTAACTATCAGGCTGGTCAAACAGTGGAATAAATTGCCTAGGGAGGTTGTGGAATCTCCATTTCTGCAGATATTTAAGAACAGGTTAGATAAATGTCTGTCAGGGATGGTCTAGACAGTACTTGGTCCTGCCATGAGGGCAGGGGTCTGGACTCCATGACCTCTCAAGGTCCCTTCCAGTCCTAGCATTCTATGATTCTATGATACAGGGGTGCTAGGATGGAGGAGCAGGGGATCATGCCTCCCCCCGCCCAAAGGCAGAAAGGCCAGGGCCTTCCATTCTTTACTGCCTGGGAGCGTGGGTGGAGGCAGCAGAAGAGGTGGAGAGTCGTGATCGGGGTTAGGGTCTGGGGTGAAGGGCCAGCATGAGGGGAGGGATCACTTGATGATTACCTGATTTGTTCATTCCTCTGGGGCACCATTGGCCAACATCAGAGGACAGGATACTGGGCCAGATGGACCTTTGTTCTGACCCAGTGTGGCCATTCTTATGAGGGTGGAGCAGTTGGGGGCAGGGCAGCATGAGGCTTTGGAGGGGAAGGACTGGTGTGGAGGCAAGAGCCTCAGGAGGGCACTTTTGGCCGTGGTGTAGCACTGGCTGCCCGCATTCAGCTGCTCAGTCACTATGATTCCCAAATTGGTTTGAGTCATTTTTCCAGGCTCGTGTCTCCCATTGTGTACAGAGGGCTTATGTTTCTTTGTTCCTAGGTGCATAACATTTGCATTTAACTGAACTAAAATGTATTGTGTTTTCTTGAGCCTAGTTTTTTTGCTAAGTGAGGCAGATTGTTGTATATCAATGACTTATCATCTTCATTAACGTTCCCCAGTTTTTTGTGTCATCTGCAAGATCTACCAGTGATGATTTTATGTCCTGTTGTAACTCTCGCCCTGTCTTTTCCCAGAGTTTGTTACCATCTCCCATCAAGTCACATCTTAATTTAGGTTGTAAGCTCTCTATGGCCGAGACGCTAGCCATATTTTGCTCTCTTATGCAAGTGTGTTGCCAGAATGATTTTACTGGATTACTTTGGCGTTACATTTTTGCAATGGAGAGCAGAGTGCAGCCTTTGGGCTTTTGTCTGTAAAGTGCTATGCCTATTTATGGCCCTTCAGAAATAATTTCTCATGGTATAATTTCAGGTTAGACACATATAGCCCACACTTCCTGCCTTCCTAATGTTCTTCTGGTAGTTTCAACTAGTTACATTATTCTCCTTCACTTTCTGTCCTGTAATTTTGTGGTGTTTTACAGTATGTGACTGAATAGGTGCCAGGTTCCAATCCAGAGGCACATGAAGTGATACTTACACCAGGGTTGTAAAACTGTTTGCAATCATTCATTATGAAAGGCACCATTGAGATATACATTCTTATTAGGAATCATCCAGACATGGTAGACTCTTTGGAGACAGGGATATAAGAGGCACCATTTTTATTATGTATAGGGTTCTGGCCTTTCTTCAAGTCATAAAATTCTACTCACAACCTCTAATGACCTGCTGGACTCTTGAATTTCCAGGTCTTTTGTTTTGACAAGCCCAGCAGGGTTCAACTGCATGTAAAAATACATTGTCATCCACCTATAAGGAGATGGGGGTGGGAGAGAGAGAGAGAGAGGGAGAGAGAGAGAGAGAAAATGTGTATGTGTTTCCTCTTAGAATCATAGAATCCTAGGGCTGGAAGGGACCTTAGGAGGTCATCTAGTCTAGCCCCTGGCCCAAAGCAGGATCAACCCCAACTAAATCATCCCAGCCAGGATTTTGTAAAGCTGGGACTTAAAAAACCTCCGGGGATGGAGATTCCACCACCTCTCTAGGCAACGCATTCCAGTGCGTCCCACCCTCCCGGTGAAATAGTTTTTCCTAATATCCAACCTACACCTCTCCTTCCTTAACTTCTGACCATTGCTCCTTTTTCTGCCATCCATCACTGTGGAGAACTTTTGTGAAAATGGGATGTGGTTTAATTTAAATAGCTAACTCAGTTGTTTACGGTGCTGCATCTTGCAAGGGTTTGCTGAATGAGATCTCGTCTAACTTGGTGACTCTCACATTTTCGTCATGTAGCTCTGCTTTCAATATTTCCATACCGACTTTCACTAGCAGGATCCTTGCAGGGTATGTATTAATTAGTAGGGGAAGGAGGGCAGATTGAGGGAAGACACCATCTGCCTAATTGCACAGAATTACAGAAACTTTGCTCTCTTGGGCAAAGATGGCAAACTGAATTACAGTAGAAAGTTTCTCAGCAAAACAGCATATTTCAGCTGTTCTAACTGGTTAATGACGGGTCTCATAAAATCCCAGGAATTCAGACCTCTTGGCTGGTGTATGTATTACACAAAAGTTCACTGGGTTCAAGGGCACTCACAGTATTGCCCTTGAGTTTTTAACAGTTCCTGGGATTCTGCAGTATTTTGTTCATGACACCATTGCACAATCGCCGGTTATTTTGTCTTTAACCCAGAAGACAATATTTTATTGCTATTTTTCTTGAACCTGGTCAATATTTACTCAGTCAGCTCTTTGGATTTTTCTCAGAGCTGGCTGTTCACTGGAAAAATATTGCGGGAAGCAAGCAAAACACACACGGTCACATCTACTGGATTGTTCTCTGAACATGGACTCATGACCTGAAGAGTCGACTCAATTGCTACTGGTCGAATAGCAACCGTTGAGCCAATGGTTATGGGTCAAAACAGTCCAAAGAGTGGATGTGAGAGGAATGCAGCACCCTGTCTCTTGAGGCCTGAACAGGCTAGTGCTGTGTTAACTAGTTATAGGATAACAATTTGCATGTTGAATGACTGGGAGTACTTTTTTTTTTCTCTTTTGTTTGTGCAAACTAAGGAAAGAGACATGAATACACAGGAGAGACAAATAACCTCATCCTATACCAGTGATGCCCACTGGCATCTGGTAAAGGTGGGAGGCCAATTTAGGGAAGCACAATATTATTTCATACCATGTCCTTTCTTGGATGTTATCCTGGGGACTGTAGTTCACTGTTTGGATGGCGGGGGGGCACTACGGAGGTCTGTTGAATTAACAGTCATTGCTGCTCCCTAATCAGACTTGCTTGAATGGGTGGTAAGTAACAGAGAGATAGCCGTGCTAGTTTATATACTATCAAAACAAAAAAGCAGTCCAGTAGCACTTTCAAGACTAACAAAATAATTTATTAGGTGATGAGCCATGATCTGAAGAAGTGGGTCGGCCCCATGAAAGCTCATCACCTAATAAATTATTTTGTTAGTCCAGAAAGTGCTGCTGGACTGCTTTTTTGTTTTGAATGGGTGGGTGTGATTCTGCAACTGCTAGTGCCAAAATACTTCCCCAGTGTGATACCTTACACCTGGATTAATGCTGTCAAAAGCTAGCATAAATCGGGGTGATGTCAGCCCAATGGGCTTAATTTATCACATAGATTTATGTGCAAGTTTCTTAAGCAGCAATCCCCAGACCATTGTTAGGTGAATGTTTGTTTGTAGGGTCAGAGGAAATTAAGGTCTCCTGCAGGCCTGGGATGGAGCAAGTGGGGAACCCCAGGGCTGAAACGGTTGTCTCCGGCTTTCCACCTTCAGCCCCACTTCATTCCTCCCTTTTTCCAGGGCCCTGTCCCTCCTACCTACCCATCCACCACTCTCTCCTTTCCTCTTCCCTGCCCTGCTGCTTTAGTTCTGAGGCCAGAGGAGCTCTGGCCATGGCAGGAATTGAGAGATCCTCCACCTTGGGGGCCACGGCGGGGTGAGATTTTTCCAGGGTCTATAAATTGGTTGGGGCCCTTAGGCGTGGGCCCTGTGCGGTAATCCACCAGTGTGTACAGAGCTATGCAAGTGTAAGATGTGCTTAGGCATTAAAGTATTTAGTCAGACACCATGCAAGCCCTATCATGTATGTTTGGGTTGGATCACTTGGCTGTGTGTGTGTGTGTAGTAGGATAATGATACAGAAATAGAACCATAAGAGCTCGCCCTCCTGGGAGATAGTTTTTTTTTTTTTACAGTAAGTTTACTAATCCTTTGCCATTTGCATAGCAACCGATTGTTATGTATCTAAATATCCTGGAGTTTTATTAACTTGGCATTGATGGCTTTTGTATGTTAGTTTTACTAACAGCTAAATTGCACAATGATTAAGGCTTTAAGAACTTTGTAATTTTTTTGGTTGAAAAGCTGCTGCCATGGCTGGTTAAAATCACAGCCACAATTCGTTAAAGTTTAGGTTCAAGGCAGAAGTAACCCACACACCTCCTGTGTATGGTGTATTGTCCTATCTAGTGGCGCTGAGATCACTTACAGAAAGATAATGAGAGTCTCAAAAGTCCCACAAAATAAGAGACAAAGAAGAGTTGGTTTAGCTACATCTACAGAATGCTGCAAAAGTTGAGAGCTCATGACGCCAGAGCTGCATGTGTTAAATACAAACCATTACTGATTTATTTTGCTTAGGGGTTGGCTCTCCCATAATGAGTAAATGTTGCTGATCATCTTTTTTCTTTTGCTGCAGTGTTCATTGGTACAATATGTGTGCAGCCACTGTCCAGGCTAATTTCAAGCGAAAAGTATCAAACTTCAGTGGCCAAAAGAAAAAAAAAAAGGAAAACATGCTGACCTATTTCAGCCACTTATTATTATTCAAGAAGCCTCTCTCTCTGTGTGTAAAAAAGTTGTTGTTACGCTAATTTTTTGTAAGTTTTTTCTTCTATAGTTAAAAATGCAGCACAGTAAGTGGAAAGCTTATATATCTCTTTTACATTACTTACACAAAATCTAGCTTCATTTTCAGGTTTTGTTGAAAGAATTTTTCTCAAGCTCATTTGCTAATAAATTTTGGCTTTCGGGCTTTACTCCCAAATCTCTTTTGATGCTTTGTGGCAGCATGTTTACATAGCCCCTTGCTTTTTAAAAAATGTATAATTAGAACATAGTTTAGTTTGAGAAGCAAATGCCAAAATGACTAAAAGTGTCACCACTAGCCTTGAGGCTGTGCGTTACAACGAGGACTTGCATTGTGTGATCACAAAATGTATAAAGGAATTGGAGGTGAGTGAGAGACCACAGATGAGGGCAGGAGTGGCAGTGCTGCAGTCGGGACAGCACTGAGAACTTGACTGTCCTTGGCCTCACCCCTTCTGCCCTTGGTGCTTTCTCTTGTGGGACACAGAGCCAGGCCCCTGCTTCCCACCCTGCCCTGGGGCCTGCAGTGGCTGTGGGCACCCCTGTTTTCCTTCCACAGCCTGAGTAAGGACAGGGAATACTTGGGCCCCTGTGAATGCTGATCACCCCTTTCCCCCAAGTCCTTGCCAATGCAGGGCATCTTTTCCTCATATTTCTGAGAAGGAGGAATGGGATACCAATCTTCAAATGGGGGCTCAGCCAAAAAAGTCGGTGAACTTCTGATTTAGGAATTCATTTTACAATAGAAACAGTAAAGCAAGCGACACAGCTACAGAGTCTTGGCAAATTCTGTAACAGCAACGAAGGGTCCTGTGGCACCTTATAGACTAACAGAAAAGTTTTGAGCATGAGCTTTCGTGAGCACAGACTCACTTCATCAGATGCAGAGATCAGAGTCTGTGCTCACGAAAGCTCGTGCTCAAAACTCTTCTGTTAGTCTATAAGGTGCCACAGGACCCTTTGTTGCTGTTACAGATCCAGACTAACACGGCTACCCCTCCGATACTTGGCAAATTCTGTATATGTATCAGGCACCTGAATTAATAGTCATACCATTAGATCTTTCTTTGCATTTCTTGATTTTTTTAAATGTTGGACTATTGTACAACTATTTTGTATTTAATTTTGTAGCTTTTTTAAGAAGAACTAAGGTTACATCTGCACAGCAGCATTATTTCGAAATAGTCCATTCCAGAATAGCTATTGCCAAATAGCTTACACTCACCCCTCATTTAACGAGTTCTTGACTTATGGGTACTTGCTAAAATGAGGGAGACACATACCTACCAAGGTTCACTAGATGAGTGAACTTCCCCCGCTAATACGTGCAAGCCACTGGCGGGGGCTGGGAGACCAGCAGCTCCGCTCCAGCCACTGGGTCCCTGGCATGGGGGGCTGGCTCTGCTCCAGCTGCGGCGTCACCGCCGGAGGAGGCAAGTTTGGCATCCCCCCGGGGTCCCCACAGGGAGGTGGATCGGAGAGACTGGCAGCCCTGCGGCTGGTTCCGCTCCAGCTGCGGGGTCCCTGCTGTGTGTGTGTGGGGGGGGGGGCGGAGAGACCTGCAGCCCTGTATCTGGCTTCGCTCCAGCCGTGGGGTCCTTGGCCGGGGCGTGGGGAAATCTGCAGCCTCCCAGCCCACAGCTCCCTGCACAACCACCCCCAGCCCTCTCCCAACACCCACCCCATCCTGTTCAGTTCCAACCCCCCTACCCCTGCCCCTGCCAGGTACCTCTGGTGCAGCCAGGAGGAACTAGCTGCCACCTCCTCCACCTGAGCTGCCTATAGGTTTTAACCCACTCTCCCTCCCATTCATGTCCCCAAAATGTCCGCAGCCTTTAACCCCTTCCCAACCCCAGGTTCACTTAGTTTTTAAAAGCAGCACCACCTCCTGCCCCTCTGAGCACTTGGAACCAATCAGAGTCTTTTACAAGCATTTTAATAAGAATTTAGTGTCCCTCTTACGAGTTTTTGCCTATGAGCAAAAAGTTAGGAACCAATCGTGCTCGTATAATGAGGGATGAGTGTATTTTGAAATAATACAGCTAACGCAAGAATGCACTTCAAAATAGCACCTATCTATTTCACAATAGCATGTCTGGACACATGGTGCCTATTTTGAAATAATGCCACTGAATGCCATTATGGCTTATTTCAAAATTGCGCTATTCCATGTCTTAACAGCGCCTATTTTGAAATGGCTGATTTGAAATTGACATTATTCCTCCTGCAGTGAGGTTTAAAAATTTTGAAATAACACAGCCGCTATTTCGAATTTATTTCAAAACACGTGTGTCGTGTAGATTCTCGCAAAGTGATTTCGAAATAACGGCTGTTGTTTTGGAATAACTTTGCTGTACAGACGTAGCCTAAGAGAGTAACAGAGAAAAAGAGAAGAAAAGTCAAGAGCTGTTTAGCTGTTTTATGGGAATTACAAGCCCTTTGACTTCATAAGCCACACTTCCAAGTTCATTGTTAACATGCACTTACAGGGCATCTATACTATGGCCGTATCCAGCTCCCATTCAAGTTAATGGGTATCACTCCATTGTCTTCAGTGGAAGTTGGATTGCACTCAATCTGAAGGACTAGGGAGACTTTCTACATACACATAGGCTGTGTCTGCACTTGCATTCCTCTTTCAAAAGAGGCACGCAAATGAGGGAAATCAAAAATGCAAATGAGGTGCAGATTTGCATAACTGACACCTCATTTAAATATTCTTTTTTCAAAAGAGCTTGTTTCAAAAGAGAAAAAGCCGTGTAGATGCATCTCTTTCAAAAGTAAACCCCATCTTCGAAAGAACCCTTCTTGAAACAAAATAGGAAGAAAGGTTCTTTCAAAGATGGGGTTTACTTTTGAAAGAGCTGTATCTACACTGCTTTTTTTCCCTCAAAAGAAGCTCTTTCGAAAGGAGAATATGCAAATGAGGTGCCAGATATATAAATCTGCACCTCATTTGCATTTTTGATTTCCCTCATTTGCGTGCCTCTTTCAAAAGAGGAGTGCAAGTGTAGGCACAGCTGTAATGGGATGCAATTTTCAAATCTAATTCGTGTTCTTAGATGGTTCATAGTATTGTGGTAACTGAGCGTCTCCTAAGCTGTGTCTACACGTGCACGCGACTGCGAAGTAGCGGCACTAACTTCGAAATAGCGCCCGTCGCGGCTACACGCGTCGGGCGCTATTTCGAAGTTAACTTCGACGTTAGGCAGCGAGACGTCGAAGTCGCTAACCTCATGAGGGGATCGGAATAGCGCCCTACTTCGACGTTCAACGTCGAAGTAGGGACCGTGTAGACGATCTGTGTCCCGCAACGTCGAAATTGCTGGGTCCTCCATGGCGGCCATCAGCTGGGGGGTTGAGAGATGCTCTCTCTCCAGCCCCTGCAGGGCTCTATGGTCACCGTGGGCAGCAGCCCTTAGCCCAGGGCTTCTGGCTGCTGCTGCGGCAGCTGAGGATCCATGCTGCAGGCACAGGGTTTGCAACCAGTTGTCGGCTCTGTGGATCTTGTGTTGTTTAGTGCAACTGTGTCTGGGAGGGGCCCTTTAAGGGAGCGGCTTGCTGTTGAGTCCGCCCTGTGACCCTGTCTGCAGCTGTGCCTGGCACCCTTATTTCGATGTGTGCTACTTTGGCGTGTAGACGTACCCTCGCAGCGCCTATTTCGATGTGGTGCCGCGCAACGTCGAAGTTGAACGTCGACGTTGCCAGCCCTGGAGGACGTGTAGACGTTATTCATCGAAATAGCCTATTTCGATGTTGCTACATCGAAATAAGCTATTTCGATGTTGGCTTCACGTGTAGACGTAGCCCTAAAAGTATAAAAAGGTATGTCTGCAGTCATTCGGTACTGGACTTTACTTATATGGTGTGGTTTTGATTCTGTTTTGTCAGTTTTAAGTGTGGTGTGATCGTGGCTAGGCTTGGTCAGTGAACTGGGGTTTGTATTTGTCTCTGAAGGCTGCTCCATTCATGGTCACCCTGTTCTATTTGGACAAAGGAGTTCTGTATTGGCAGGCCAGTTTCCACGACAGCTCAATCTCCGGGTACACTTGAGGCCAATAGTTCAGTTGTTCCAATGGACCATAGCTGTTCTGGAAGGTTATACTCAGAGGCAGGGTCAGACTAGAGTCAGTCCCATGAGAGGCCTCAAAGATGAGGACCGAAATCTTGAATTTGACCCAGTACTCAATTTGGAGAATGGGGGATGAAGTTCTCTCAGTGCCTTGTGCGGCTGAACAGATAGGGCAATCTATAGCATCCTCATGGGTGGTGTCTTCAGACCTTGGTGCAGAGATGCGTAACAACCTCACCGGGAGGTCCTAAAGATGTGTATTTCCAGGGCCAAGTGTGGATCTGATGGAAGACGTGAGGGACATGTGACATTTATACCCAAAAATGGGCAGTTTTCCTGGCTGCAGCTATTTGGGTTCAAAAAGCAGTGAGAAGTCCCAGCTGCTGATGGTCCTGATGATGTGAGAGCACAAGCTCCTGGTGGAGGGTAGTGTTACAGAAGTGGCAAGTTCTTCTCCCCACCAGCAACATTTCTTCTTCATCCAGCTGCTGATTGCAGCCAAGCCCCTGGAGAGCTCAGAGATGGTGCTGTCTGTGCAGAAGGTAATACAAAGCTGTACGTTGTCTGCATATAATACATAACGCGAATGGAATTTTTGTTTTTAAATAGGATCAGAGGGGGAGATGATTGTTTGGCTGCCCATATGGAGATTATTGGCAATCTGATGCACTGAGGAGAGTGGGCAAATTCAACACTGTTGCAAAGCCATTGAAAATGACCTGTGTGATGATATAAGACACATCTTTGAACTCCTTATATTGGAGAGGTTAATTTCCCACCATTCCTACGTTCAGAATCTGCAGTTATTGGTGTTCAGGGGTGTGTGCTGTTAGGAAAGGTGGGAAAAGTACCCTAAAAGTACTTGAGTAAAAGTGCAGCTGCTTTCACTTCTGAGTACTTGAGTACAGTAGGGTCTCATCATTTGCAAGTGCCACATTTGTGAATTCAGTTATTCATGAGTGGCCTCGTTTCCCTGGATCTCTGGGGCCAGGAGCACCAGCAGCTGCCTTGGCTTCCTTGGGTCTCCAGGTGGGGACCGCCGGCAGCTGCTGCGGCTTCCCCTGGGCAGGAGTGCTGGCAGCTGCCACCGCTTCCCCAGGACTTTGGGGCCAGAGTGCCAGCAGCTGCCGCTTCACAGGGCTCCAAGCCCCATCCCAATCACGACAATCGATATTCGTGAGGGTTCTGAACACAGAACCCCTGCAAATGTTGAGACCCTCCTGTACAATAAAGATGTGCTGTGCCTGGTATACTTTTACTCAGGTAGTTTTTCCAGAGGGACACTGGTGATTGGTACTTAAGTACATTCCCTGTGGTGCCTCCCTGCACCCCTCCCAACCCCCCCCAAAATAGAAAGAAAAAAGAAGCAGCTTCACTTTTACTCAAGCAACTTTTGGGGTACTTTTTCAATGTCTGGCAGCTAGTGCCCTGGTAAATTCCAGTTAGTTCTATGCACTTTGAAGCTGTAATTTCCAAGTGTGAGTGTTTAAATAAATAGTCTGCTTTTCAAAGTCTCATCAAGTTAAGTGGGAGCTGTGAGTCCTTTACACCTTTGAAAATTAGGCCTGTGTGTGTGTGTGTGTGTGTGTGTGTATGAGTGTGTGTGTTTAATAGGAAGTTGGTACAGGTTCCACCTCTCACATCTGACACCTTCGGGACCTGGCTGGTCCCAGATGAGGGAATTTGCCAGATGAAGAGAGGTCCTTTGCTCTGGCCACCTAGTCTGCTGCCAGCTCCTCTTCCCCGCTGCCATCACCTCTAGCCCCATGGCCTCCTTACCTCATGCCTGGACCTTGGCCCCTGCTGGACTGATACGGACATGGCCACATCCGGCTACTGGCCACAGAAATTGCTTCAGCTGCAGCCAGCCTGCTTGACATGGCCCAGGCCCCTGTGGGCACAAGCTCCTGACACAGCCACGGCCAAGGCTACGTGGCACAGGCTCAGCCCCAAGTGGGCTACCAGCATGTCTCCCGAGGCTGGCGGCTGGCTTTTTCACAGGCCAGGCTGCCTGCTCTGGCCCCGGCTCTGCAGAGATCAGTGCAGCCCCAGCCCTGAGAGTGCCTGGTGCAGCCCTTGCTAGGCTGTCAGTGTGGCCCCAGCTCTGGTGTTGCACCCTGGCCCCGTGAAAATTGGCTCTGGCTGGCTGTGCCTCTGGGTTTCCCTGCCCAAGGCAGCCAGGCTCCTCATACTAAACTCCCACCCCGGCATCTCTGGTCCAGTAACATCTGTGATCGTTCCGGACGACGGACATTGCTGGAGGAGAGAAAGCTGCTTTTGGGAATTTCCACAAGTAAAGTACAGTGATCTTTGGAGATCAGGAAGCTGCATCTCTAGCCACAGGATATCATCCTAAATAAGTACTGCATACAGTAAACTCATTCATATTCAGCATTTTAGCCATAAATAAATGTTAGTTACATTTTCCATAAGTTACAGTATAGTGAAAATAAATACAAATGCATAGAGGAAATACAGTATAAGTTTACAGTGTACAATACAACAGTTGGTGGTAAGTAAAATACCCTGCATACATTTTTATTTTTTTCTTAATATTTAATCTTGTTTTTCTTTAGTGTTATGCGCTGCTAGGTAAACGTCTCTATTATCCAGAATATTTCAATATCCGGCAACCTCCCAGTCCTGGGGCTGCCGGATATGAAAGAGTTTACTGTATAGCACTCAAAATTTCCTCTGAAGGTTCTCTAATTTTCATTATATTTTAATGAATTGGCCAATCTGTATGTGTGTCACTGCTCTCTGTTGGGCAGAATCACAACTGCTTGTGTGTTGCATAGATCCTAAATGATTATCAGCTGATGGAGATGCTATACTGCAACACTAATCTGTGTTTTAGTTATAGTAGATGTTCCTATGTTTTATAGGAGATTTCCATTGTTCCAGTGAGGCATTTGTTTCCATATATTGCGTGCCGGAGGATAAACCAGAAGCGGAATGAAAGGGAATAATTGGGAAAACTGTTGCTTTGCTGAGAAATGACATGCCTTAGATCTGTAATGTAACAATACATTGGGTTCCAAAGACGAATAAGTCATGTGACAGCAGGGTAAGTTACAGTAGGTCACAAAGCACGTGGCACCTGGTTACTAGGAATGAGTTTTATTTTAACCAATGATGAAACATTAATAAGGCTTGGATTTTGGCATATGATAATGGTTGTGTTTGCCACCTTGCTATTTATCAGTTCAGTCTCCTTGGCCTTTTTACCTCTCTCTTTTTGTTGGCTGTAGGTGACCTGGTTTGTTTTGCTTTTTTATTAAGCTATCAGACAAGCAGTGTGGCTTTGTCCAGGGGTTAGAGCTAGAATTCTAGTAAGGATCTGTCAGATAACGAGCAGCGTACCAGTGAGTGAAGGGTGGGTGGCCACTTTAACGGGGGTTTCTTTTTTAAAATTAACCTTGGTTTTCTGGCAGGAGAGCTATCCTGAGGCTTGCCTTAACTGAGGTAAACATGCCCAGACAGAGTTCTAAGCATGTGAACAGGGGAGACGTTATACCTCTGATTTGTGTGTGAGTGATTTCCCCTGGCCGCTGGCCACCCGCGCTGCTGACTGATAGGTCTTGAAAAAACTTGCAAGATGCATTGTATGATTCATGGTGGCTGATGAGGGATTTTTTTTTTTTTTTTTTTGGATTCTGGCTTGGGTTTGGCGGCTGGTAGGGATTAGTCAGAAATATTTAGGTCCTGATTCAGCAAAGCACTCAAGACAGTGGGGCTACTCTTGTGCTTAACGATAACCACTTGCTTTAGGTCTTTGCTTAACGGGGCGGGTGGAAGGACAATGAGGAGGAAGAGGAATGCTTTTGCTCTCATCTTGCCGGGCCTTCTGCTGCAGCAAAAAACTGGTGACGTGCAAACTGCTGGGTTTTGGACTTTTCCAAAGGAGGCTCCCACATACTAACATGGTGGGCATCATATTGGCTTTGCAGGCTCAGACTGGACCAACAGGGATAAGAGGCTGCTGAAGGGAGGTGGGCAGGATCTGAGGTCAGTCAGAGTCCCAGCCCTTGTGCCCTGTATGTGCTGGCTTAGCTTGGGAAATAGGGCGACCAAGTGTCCAGCTTTCATGTGAATCACCAGTTAAAAAGGGATCCTGGTGACTCCGGTCATCACCACTGACCAGGCTGTTGTCTGCTTGGCAGTGCCATGCAACGGGCCTGGGAGGCTCCCAGCTTGTCTCTGTGCTGCGCGGCTCCTGGGAAGCAGCTGGCATATTCTCCATCTGGCTCCTGTGAGTATTAGGGACTGCCCGGGGGCTCCACATGGAGCCCCGGCCCCATGCACCACCCCGGAGCGCCCACTGGCTGTCAGCTGCAGTCAGTGAGAGCTGTGGGCATGGTGCCTGCAGACAGGGGAGGGGGACGTGCTGGCTGCTTCCCAGGACCTACCTGAGGCAAGTGCTGCCTGGAGCCTGAACCCCTGTTGCCTCTGAGGCCCCAGTCCCCTGCCCCAGTCCTGATCCCCCTTCCCAACCTCTGAACCACTCAATCCCAGCCTAGAATCCCCTCGCACACACCAAACCCCTCATCCCCAGCCCCACCCCAGAGCCCTCACCCCCTCTCACATCCTATCCCACTGCCTCAGCATGGCACCCCCTCCTGCACGCCGAACCCCTCATCCCCAGCCTCACTCCAGAGCTCTTACCCTTTCCCGCACCCCTGCCCCCTGAGTCAAGCCAGTGAAAATAAACACGTGAGCGATGGCGGGGTGTGTGTGTGTCTCAGGCGCGGGACGTGGGGCAGTGCGAGGGTATTCGATTTAGTATGAATAATAAGTTGCCAACCTAGTGGGAACACCTGGAGCTAGGTGAGTGTAGTTTAGAGGACTCAGTCTGCACCTAAGCAGAAAATACGTCACAGCATCAGCTGGCATGTATTGTGTAGGCAGGACTCCTCGCTAGCTTCCGCTTCTGCCGGTCGGGTTCCCCATGGTCTTTCCCAGTGTCACAGAGGTACCGTTGGCTGCGGAGGAAACAGGGAAAGAGGGTGATCAGTGAACAGCTTTCTCTTGTCCCTCGGCCCAGCGGCGAGCCTCAGCCCCATCTTCTAACCGCCGCACCCTGCGTTCCTCCCTTCCTGACTCCCAGCTCAAGAGAGCGGGCGCTTTGGGGTGGGCAGCCAGAGTGACAAGGCCGTTGGGGGCTTGCTGAGGGAGAGGAGGCAGCAGGAATTAAATACGAGTAGGGTGTAGAGATGAAAATAGCAATCCAGAGTCATGGGCGTGGAGTTGTCTGTTAGAGCTGTGGCCAGACAGAAGAGAGCAGCAGACAGAGAGAAAGACCTGTCCAGCTGGAATGGGGTCATGCATTGCCTTGGGAGGGTTACTGTGGCTGTGCACGGGGGTCATTTGAAGGAGGGTGTAAGAGGTGACCAAAGGTCAACATAGGCCAGTGCGCCTTGGTACGCCAGACCGGTGAGAGACTGACCAGCAGGGGGCGCTGCAGGTGGAGGCACCGGTGTGCTCCCAGCTGGCTCCTGCCGGAAGTATGGGGCTCCCAGCATAGGCGCATGTTGTCCCTGCAGCATGCAGCTCGTGGGGGAAAGGAAGCGGCAGGGGTTTCTTTGTGCACTGTCTTGCCTGCAGGCGCCATCCCCACAACCACAGATCCCGTTTAGCAAGGAAGAGGAGCAGTGTGGGGCAGGGTCACCCTACCTCCCTAGGGGGAGCCTTAGTCCGTGGGCCTGCAGGAGCCCAAGATGTGCCCTTTGTCGCGGTAGTTGTTGTGGTCCTGAACAGCCTTGGATGCCTTTCTGGCTGGACAAAAAATAAGCAGTCATGTAGCACCTTAGAGGTTAACAGATTCTTGAGGTCAAGAGCTTTCATGAGTGAGACCCACTTCAGATGGCTAGAAGAAGGGTCTTATCCACAAAAGCTCATGACCTAATAAATATGCTAGTCTCTAAGTTGCTACAGGACTGCTCGTTATTTGTGAAGCTACAGACTACCATGGAAACCCGTCTGAGTTCACTTCCTTCTGGAAACTATTCAACAGCCCAGATTTTACTGTTGGCACATTTTTATTTAACACACACTTCTCCATCTTTTTTTCCTGTTGTGAGATTATCCCACAGTCTAAAAAATTGCATTTAACTGTTTGAAAGAAAGTATCTACAATCAGATTTTCTCCTGGTGAATACCTACTTTTTCTTTTATCACAAGGATGTAAAATACTCTCATGTACAAGTAAATGGGTGTCTCAGCCTTTGAGAACTAATTCCTCTCTCTACCCTATTGAAGATGTCTTTGTCTTTAGTTCCCTTTGGAAAGAACAGTGGGAGCCAAACAATGGAACCTCAGTTGCGTCTTAAAGATTGCAATAGGGATGTAAGCAGTTTCTTCAGGAAACAAGAATTTAGGAGCCCTTTCGCTCACTAGCACTGAGGAGCTGCAGTAAACTTCAGTTCTTTTTCAGGAATCTCTTTGGTTTGAAAAGAGGTATTCATGCAGTTACGCAATCCATGTTGAATTTTCAATTTGTCATGGTCCCCCCCTCCCACTTTGTTCACCCGCTTGATCATGCTTCCAGTGAGTCACTTCATTGACTGACATGGTTTCACAACAGTAATAATATTTAGAGCCTGATCCTGCAGCCAGTGGAGAGGCAGCCTGGCTCCCAGCTCCCCTCCCCTGCTTGGAGCCAGGAAGCTAATCAGGGCTGGTGCCCTGCTCAGTTTCCTGGTTCTGCAAGATGGGGGAAGCTGGGAGCCAGGCCAGCCACTCCGAGGACTGGGAAACCGCTCCTGTCAGGGACGTCAGGCTGGCTCGTGGCTGCCCCCTGACACGAAACCGCTCCTGTCAGGGGTGCAGCTGAGAGTCAGGCTGCCGTCCCTGACAGGAGCGGGGAAGCTGATCCTGTCGGGGCAGCAGTTGCGTTAACCTGAGACACGCGCAGTTTGGCTGAGGATATCTCGAGGGTTTACTGTGACATTGAGTTCTGAGTGAGTGGCAATAAGGGGATACAGCTCGATCCCACAGACATTTGTTCATTGCATTACAAACAGTGTGTTCTGGGGACAGTTGCCCCATGCAAGGACCTGCTGTCATCAATCAATCAAACCTTGTCTGGAAGGAGCTGATATTTGTCATTGGCACATTTACCCAGGAGGCAATCAAACGAGTCAGCAATTCAAATGCTCCAACAAGCTTTCCATTTTCTTACTGCTAGGGCAGTTGTCAAGGGACACTGTCAAGGTTGACGGGCCTAAAATTTGTCACGCCCCCTGCCTGACCCTTAAAAAAAGGGGGAAAAAGATGTGTCAGGATGGAGGACAAGCACAAAAGAGACAAGCATAGGCACGTCAACAAGTTCATGGGAAGGGAGGAGGCATTTGAAACAAAGCCTAAAGCTTCTGCCTGGCAGCTGGGCTTTTATCACTTGTTACTTCGTTTTGGAGGGGCAGCAAAAATTATTAAATGATGTAGAGGAATAGGTATCAGACCTGGGGCCAGGGAACAAACAAGGGCAACTCAACAAAGGGTACATTTTTCTTTTTAATTCAGAAAGCTGCACAAGATTACATGACACCGGAGCTGGATTTTACCTATTCCAGAGGATTGGACATTCAGTTCTTTCCACCTGGCTGCAAAAGCCTGATTTCAGTTTAATGGGAGGAATGAACATTTGCACATTATTAGACCTTCACGTTACAAAACCTCTGTGCATCACCAAAGCAAGAGAATCAGGGACACAGGAATAGGCAAGTGGATTTTCTTCTGTTGGACGTTTTGTGGGAGTTTAACTAACAATTAATTCAATGACAACTGACATTTTTAACAACTTCTAATTCTCCGGTTAATTTCTCATTCTGCGTTCAAATCTTCCCATAAAACATATTCCTGTTACAAAGACTTCTAAAGATTTTCACTATGTACAGGTTGACTCTCTCTAGTCCAGCACCCTCAGGACCTGGCCAGTGCTGAACAAGAGAATTAGCCAAACTACTGGAGGTCAATATTGTCCGGCACATTACCAACACTTCCACTTTTTACTGGATTCTTAGAAGATATTTTGCAGTAAATTAGATCTAGAGAATGTCAGAGAACACCGAGAGCTAGGACTGGTGGCTTTAAATAAACTTTATGGGACTGCAGGAAACTTGGCTACATCCATGATAAGTGGACATCTGGCTAACTAAAGTCAAGCTGGGCCACAGATGTTGCCATTTGAGAGTGTGCTGGGTTAGAGAGGTTCAGCCTGGACAGTCTGTATTGTTTATAACTAATAAGAACAGATCCACACATGCACACCATTTCTTGACTGTTCAACCATCAGCCTAGGTATTATACGTCTAATATTGCAATGAATTAGCAACTGTGCATGTATCACCGTTGCCTTCTGTGGGGTAGAATCAGCTCAACTGTGTTTCATAGAACAGGCTTTGTGCTGATCACAGCTAATACTGATGTTCCTGCATAACTCGAGGGTTTACTGTACTTTTTTGGGAAGTTAATAAAATCACTTTCACGTTTGTTTCACTTCACGCCACCAACTCTATTTCTGCCTCCCCTGCTCCTTCTTGGTATGGATGGCATTATGGAAATCAGAAAACCCCCTTGATGAGGCAGGTGGTTCTGAGAGCAGTGATGAATAGAACACGTTTCCCATAACACAAGAACTAGGGATCACCAAATGAAATTAGTGGGAGGCAGATTTAAAACAAACAGAAGGAAGCATTTCTTCATGCAACGCACAGTCGATTTGTGGAACTCCTTGTCAGAGGGCTGTGAAGATCAGGGCTTTGACAGGGTTCAAATAAGAGCTAGATAAATTCATGGCGGATGGGGTCCTTCAATACTTATTAGCCAAGATGGGTAGGAAGGGTACCCCTCAGCTCTGTTTGTCAGAGGCTGGAAATGGCAGATGGGAGGGATCACTTCCTGATTGCCTGTTCTATTTGTTCCCTTTGGTGTATCTGGCATTGCCACTGTAAGAAGACAGGGTGCTGGGCTGGATGGGTGTTAGGTCTGATCCAGTGTGGCCATTCTTACATTCTTAGGTTCAGGAGGGAAGAGAAGCCAGGAGAATGTGTGGTTGAAGTGGGTGTTGATGGATGACTGTGGTCTCAACTGGCTTTTGGGAAACCTGGGTATTTTGAAGCTGAAAATTTTTGTTCTGGGGGTGGAAAAGGCAACCCCCTGCCCCGAGAGAGCATCTCACTGGAATCTCTCTCTCTGTCTCTCTCTCTCACAGACACACACACACCGGGGATTTCCCCTGCAGCAGATGAGCTGGACTAATGCTATTTCCTTTCTCTGACGCAGCTTTATGAATACCTACATGCACAGACAGTGCCTCCTTGTTTCACAGGCAGAGGCAACAGATGGGGGCAGATGGCAGA
Source organism: Carettochelys insculpta (assembly GCF_033958435.1). NCBI lineage: Eukaryota > Metazoa > Chordata > Testudines > Carettochelyidae > Carettochelys > Carettochelys insculpta. Next base: position 71,925,882 of record NC_134144.1, read on the forward strand.
CAGGCCTCCCCCGTCGTGTTTGCAGTCCCTCCCAGTCAGCTCTGATTTGAACAGGCCTCTCTAGAATACCCCAGCCCTTGAGCTGCATGGCTGCCTCTGCCCAATCCTATCCTGAGTGAGCACTGCGCAGCCTTCATTCACTGTGCTACCGCAGGGCTGGACTCAGAATCACTCTGACATGCCGCTGGTGAGCACAGCCATGCAAGAGTGCGGGAAGTGTTGGGAGTCCAGCTTCACCCAGCCGATCCCTTCCACTCCCAGCACCTCTTGGATCCTTTTCTGTGTGCCGCTTCCCCGCCCCGCTCCCCTGCCCTGCCCCCTCTCCCCTGCTTTATTTATTAAAATGCTCTTGGCTGTATTGGCAGGCACTGGAAGACAGAGTCCTTTACAAAGAGAACTTTTTATTTTCCCACCGGAGCTTGTTCGTTCCACTGGCAGCGTCCTGGGCACTTGAGTTCCTGCTTCTGTAAAACCTTCACAATGGCCATGAATCTCTGATGGCCTTGCAGTGCCATTTAAAAAACAAAACAACAACAAAAAAACCCCCCAAACCTCCAGAACTTGACCACAAGATAAGGAGGAAGCAGTGCATGCTCCGGAGAGGAAATAAGAGATGTTATTACGGTGGCAGTCAGTAAAGATTCATATTTCAGGTGAAAAACTGAACTGGTGGGTAAACATTTTTGGAAAGTTTTAAAATACATTTCAATATGAGGCGTATATCTGTACAGAAATCTCAGTAGCTATTTAGGGATGATGCTGATAGGCACAGCTCAAAAAACTTTAGATCAGGGTGGGCAAACTTCTCGGCCCGAGAGCCACGCCAGAGTATAGAAATCAAATGGAGGGCCGTGAATGTTCACAAAATTGGATTGAGGTGTGGGAAGAGGTGAGGGTGCGGGCTCTGAGGTGGGGCCAGAAATGAGGAGTTCAAGGGAGAAGGCTCTGGAGTGGGTTTGGGGGAGACCTGTGGCCAGGGGTGCAGGCTTTGTGGTGGGGCCAGTGATGAGGCGCATCGGAGGGGGCTCGGGCTGGGGCCAAGGGGTTCAGAGATGGGAGGGGGCTGGGGCAGGGGGTTTGGGTGGGGGGTGAGTGGTCAGGGGTGCAGGCTCCCAGTGGCACATCCACTCTTCGTGTGGTTCCTACACAGCGGTGCAGCCAACCTGCTGTGTGCGCTGACCCTCCCCCACCCAATCTGCAGACCATGCCCTGGCAGCTCCCATTGGCCCCAGTTCCCAGCCAACAGGAGCTGCAGGGGCAGCACACGGCGCCCTTACTTGTCTTTCCACATTGGAGCCAGCCAGAACCAGGACATGCTGCTGCTTCCGGGAGCAAAGGCATGAGTGGAGACGGGCTAGCCACAGATCCTGCTCCCCACTGGGAGCTCAAGGGCCAAATCAAAATGGCTGATGGGCCCTAGTCAGAGGGAACCAGACCCAGCTGTTCACATAACAACATGGACTGACTAGAGCGGCTCCAGGGTCTCCACAGACTTCTGTAACTCCAAGGATGCTTCTGAGGCTATACAGTTACTCATTTAAGCTACCTACTTTGCATACTGGCTGGGAAATGGTGTGTGTTGTAATTATTAAAGCCTTAGGGGAGATACAATTATGGCAGATGCGCATTGCCCCCAAAGTCAGGCCAGGTGGATTTCAGCAGCACTTGGGAAGATACAGCCAGTGTTGCAGCTTGGGCTTTCTCTAGCACCTTGCACTTTGTAAATAGTAATAGTCTGAGTCTACATCCCCTCTCTGAGACATATACGCAGAGTCTGTGGTGAGGAGTTCACTGTAAATTCTTAAAGAGTAGTCTGTTCAAAGGAATCTATTTGGCTTCTGTTACTTTAATGTCTGGATAATTACTCTGACACCCCATAAGCAAAGTCAGTGCTGTTAACCTTTTTTGTAGATGGGGAAGTGGAGCACAGAGAAACTTGCCCAAGGCCAGGCAAGAACTCTGGGGCAGAGCAGGGAACTGCATCTTGGTCCAGGCTAGTGCCTTAACCACTGGATGCTTTTTTCTTTAGGTAGGTAGTATTATTCCTATTTTATAGCTAAACTGAGGCAGCAAGTGGGGAAGTGACTTGCAGAAGGGGACAGAACAAAACACTGAAAAAGACTGGAATAAGAACTCATGCTCATTAGCTTCTGATTGGTTCCTTAGTGTCCCATGGTTAATTCCTAGAGGAAGGATGATAGGTTTCATATACGAGCCAAGTATTATTAAGATTCCTCAGTGAATTATCCTTCAGCTCAGAAGCAGGATTTTCACTAAAAAATAGTGATACTCACCCGCTCATTTTATGTGACCCACCAATGCTAATGTGCAAGTGAGGATTGGGAAAGCAAGAACAGCTTTTCTTCTTATGAAGGGCATCTGGAATTCTAAGCAGATCAGCACTCAGACTAAGATCAGGTTATTCAACTCCAGTGTCAAATCAGTGCTACTGAATGGAGCAGAAACTTGGAGAACAGCAAAGAGGACTGTCACAAAGAACTCCACACACCATACACAAAATCCACTGGCCACACACCATCAACAGCCAAGACCTGTGGCAACTGACTCACCAACTTCCTGCCGAAGAAGAAATCAGGAAGAGAAGATGGTGATGGACGGGACAGACCCTCAGAAACCCAACCACTGACATCACAAGGCAAGCCTTCAGTTGGAACCCACAAGGAAAAAGGAAAAGAGGACGCCTAAGAAACACCTGGTGTAGAGACCTGAAACAGACACTACCAAGACAGGATACACCTGCCGAACGGATGTCAATGGCCTAAGCTCCACGATGTAGAAGAGGACTTACTATTACTACTAATACTACTATCTGGTGAGTGGGTACTGCAGCTCGCTGGGCTGTCCAGCCTCTCTAGTCCACAGTTACGTTTCCTGTGATATCTGGAGGGACATAAACTGCTGCATTGTTGCTCCTCCCCCATGCATCCCTCAGCGCTACTTTTCCTCTTCTGATGGGAACTCTTAGTTGTTGTTTATAGACCTTAATCGGGTGATCTTCTTTCCAGGTTATGCATACTGGACTCTCTCTCTCTCTGTCCTTCTCCACCCACTCCTCCAAGCCCTTAATCTTTTTGAAAACAGACACCACCCAATTGGGAGCTGAGCTGTGTCCACATCATAATTTCCATTTGTTCTTTCCAGAATTTGGATTGGCCCTTGTCTGGCATTGAAACAAAGGGAAGGAAGGATGACTGGTATACGCACTGGAGAAGGAAATGAGAAACTCCCAGAGTAGAAGTTATTTGTGGTCTGAGCAACTTTGCATTGCATCATTGTTGTCTAGTTTCCTTGTGTGAGATGGAATCATGTTAACAGTTGTTTCTTTTGGAGGCATGGAGTGTGGTCTCCGCTACGTTGAGGGTTGTAGAGATCATCTCTTTGTTCTGAGTTACTACAACAGCTATCCCAATGGAGCCTTGATCTTTTTTGATAATATAAATAGCACTGATTAGTGACTGGGTTCTCTGTGCTGAGCAAGAGACACTCTTTGTGTGCCTCTCTCCTAGGACAGGCGAAGTGCTTCATGTCACTCAGGGCATGTCTTCACTTCTTGGAAGATTGACCCGGTTAGGGTCAATGTTCTGGGGTTCAATTTCACATGTCTAGTGGGCACATGCAAAATCGATCTGGGGTTGGCAGACAACCCCTCTACTCCTCGATCTCAGGAGAAGTCAGGGAGGTCAATGGAAGAGTTCCTCCCATCGATCTCCCTCAGAGAGGACGGCCAGGTAGGTAAGTCAATTGTAGATAAGTCGATTCCATCTACACAATAGCCACAGTTGGAATTGCGTCTCTACGATTGACTTTAAGGTCTAGTGTATGCTGGGCCTCAGTGACTTCCCTTCTGGCAGATGAAGGATTCCTGCTTACTCACCTATAGCTGGAAACCCTGATGTGTCACCCTGAGATGGTGGGGGAAGTCGGGGGTGGGTAAGAGACCCATTGAATAGAAGGAGACCCCTTGTGCCCAAAATGGGGGTTGTAGCTGCTTGTAGCTTGAAGTACAGTACCACTAGGTTTAACTGGGTCTCTGTCTCACACCATTCCAGCACAGAATGGAGAATGTCCATCTGTGGTAGACGACCATTGTCTTGGCTTATCTCATTAAGTGTAGCTGAACTTGGGAGTAGCTCATCTAATTCTGAAATCCGCTTGAGCCCCGGTGGGCTTCATGCTGCACAGAGAACAGCACTGTCCTACCACGACTGCTTGGTGAAGAGTGACAAGCTGTTGTGAGACTATCTGCTGTCTGGACAGAGGCAGTGGCCGCTGATGCTGAGTACTGAGGTATACTACATTTGACAGGAAACCTTTACTCCTCTGTGTCACGTTAGACTAGAGACACTACCCAATTCTACTACAACGTGGAGGATGGGGGCGCCCTTCTCATACAGCTGTTTCAATAATTTTGCTTTGTCTTATATATGCCTTTCAACCCCATTGCACTCAAGGCCTGTATTCCAGAGATAAGGTGAGAGAATTCCACTGTCATAGCAGCACATGGAGCAGTGCACCAGATGGAGAGTTGAGCTTGCAAGTTGCCAGCTCCTAGTAGTGGGTAGTCCGTCGTGTCCGACAATGCCAACTCCTAAAGACTCACTTTTCCTTATGGAAGAACACTCTTGGGGCCTGAGGACTGGTGTGAGGTGCCCTGGCTTCTAATCCCAGCACTGCTGCTAAGTCTCTGCGTGGTGCCAATTTTGTAGCGCTGACAGACGTGTGGATTATCAGCTCCCCTGAATGATCTTCCGTGTCTGCTTCCGAGGGGGCTGTGATATTTCTACGATGACTGCAAAACACTTTAAATGGTAACAGAGAGGCAGCCGTGTTAGTCTGTACTCCAAGAAAACAAAGCAGCAGAAATGTAGCACTTTAAAGACTAACAAAATTATTTATTTGGCGATGATGTCTCACAAATGCTTGCACCGAATAAATCGTTAGTCTTCAAAGTGCTACATTTCTGCTGCCCCTCCCCTTTTTTTTTTTTTTTGCAAAACACTTAGAAAACCTTTTTTGAAGGTGATGTAAGACATAAAAAATGGTATTGTTCAGCCATTCTAGGAGTCTAGGAGTCAGTAGGACTCTCTGTCTTGGCTGGTGCTTGAAGCCCACCCTGTGATACAGCCTGTCACTGCAAGCCTTGAACTTGAAAGTTAGGGGGAATTTGAAGTTTTGAGAGCTCAGAACTTTGAAAGATTTGGCCTTTGGGCCTAAACCTGCAAATTCATGTATGGAGTTGGAGACCTAAAATTTAATGTTTAAATCCATCATATCAAAAGACTGTGGGAATTGGGGCGTGTCCGATCTCTCCAGAGGCCTCTTTTGTTTCTTTGACTGTAAACTCTTTGGGGCTTGGATCCGCTTCAGATGTGTTTGCACGGCACCTAGTACAACCATCCTGGTTGGGGCTTCTGTAGCAAAGTTAAGTTGGAATGATAATCCTCTTTATCCAGATATAGATAGAGGCACCTAAGATGAGGCAGCAAAAGTTTAAAAATGGAACATTTTGGCTGAAGGCCCGATTTTCCTAAAAGTTATTTTTTTCAGGCCCCAGCCTTGGTCTCTTTGGACTAGTCTACAGCAAAACTCCCACTGGGACTAAGATTTATCCTGAGATGAATTAGCAGCTCATTGCCCTGATCAGTTTTTTCCCCTCTTTCGGGCGTTACTATTAACTGAATGCTTGACAAGCACCTTTCCTTATATTGATGCCACTGGTGTGAAAAATGGCATTTGTTACAGTGCAGGTGGCTTGTGCCATGTGAAAAACAGAACAAAACACCCAACATTCTATTGACTACCCAGAGCCAGGGAGGTTTTACACCAGTTGTGTTCTGGAATTATGTGCCACCAGGTGCCAAGACCGCTGTGGTGCTTAGCGACACGTAACAAGGTGATTATGTCTGTGGGTACTGCCTTGCACTGGCTCTCTGTTGACTTTGCAGCTTTCCAAATATTGAAGCCTATTGTCTTGAACGCTGAATGCAGCAGGTGAGAGAATTACCACAATGCCTTTCCTTTCTGATTTGCTTATCAGCTTCAGTCCTGGAAGGACAGAGGAGATAAGAAACCTGCCCTTTTTGTCCAGCTACAGATGTCTTTGTTTGACTCTCTCAAGGGGAGTGCTCTGGCCAGTTGCCCTTTAGGTATTATTGCCCAGAGCAGCTACGAAGACGAAGAGGACTTAATTCTATCTCGTTATATGGCTCCCATCACCATGGTAACCAACCAAGACTATTGTTATTAAACTTCTGACCTCGTTTATACGACTGGACTGGAACTCAGGAGTGATGTCTGTGAAGTGGGAGACCAGGGCAAACTAGCAGCTCAGGCAAGATCAGTATCAGGCCCAGGGTCCCTGCTCTGCAGGTCTTACAGTCTGAAGTAGATAAACTACCCAAGGAGCAACCAGAAGTCCTGTGGCACCTTATAGACTAACAGATATTTTGGAGCATGAGCTTTCGTGGGCAAAGACCTGCTTCATCAGATGCATGAGTAGGGGGCGTGGTTTCAGAGAGGTATTTAAAGAGTGGGGTCCCAGTAAGAGGGAGGGCCAGAGCTGTTGTTCTCAAAGCTACAGACTTAACACGGCCACCTCTCTGATACCCAAGGAACAAGCAGTCCTGTAGCACTTTTAAGGACTAACAATTGGGAGTGAGAGTGGGGATGAGGGGAAAAGAAAGCAGCAAGAGGCAGAATATGAAAGCCATGAAGTTTGGCCCGTGTTCTGAATAGTTCTTTAGGGGTGGGGATGTTCGTGCAGCTCATTCTTCAGAACTCAAGGGTACAATTTTCTCTTGGTGTAAATCTGGCCTATAGCCAGCTATTTCTCCATATTTCCACCTTCTTGATTAGTGGGCTTTGATTTTAAGAAAGTAGTTAGGCCTGTGCCTAATTTTAAGTACAGAACTACAGTGAAACTTCTAAGATCCTTAAGTGTCATGCTGAAATCAGTGCCTGTTCCCATTATTCCCTCCACCCTGGTCTTTTTTTTTTATCTGTCTCCCTCCTCCCCATACCCCCAACAGTTGTTGATGCTAATGGTCACTGTTTCATTTCAATTGCTTCATCTCTAGGTGCTTCCTGTGGGTCAATTCCTTTTTCATTGTTGCCATCAAAGTTTCCCTTTCCCTTTAGTCTTGCAGTGATTTTCCTGTGCTTTATTTTGTGATGCTACTTCTGTAGAAGTACATGGTGCTATCAAGTGACAGAAACACGCTGATGCCAGAAGATAATTGTTTCATTATTTTTAAAATACCTTGTTGAAAAGAGCCTTTTTTAATGTGGTTTTCTGCTGGCATTGTGATCACAGAAATCAGCTCTGTACTTAGTGCCGATGAATCAAAAACCAAAACTGCATAGTCTAGTAGCAGTGCCAATTAGGGTGTAATGCAGGAGAGTAACGAACAAATGAAATGGTGAAAACTAAAGTAGACTTTTAAAATGATTTCCTTTTTATTGATCTGTTATTAGCCACACCAATAAGAATTTTTTAAATTGAAGATCTATTTTTTAAATCTTGTTGATGCCTTTTTAAAACGTATGCTGAATATGTTGGTGAATTTATTGTGGTCTGTAATTGTTACATCATCTTGCCTGTGCAAAAATAATTTTGGCTTTTAAGATTAAGTTCATTATTTGTGCACTGAATTTTGAAAAAAGATGTGGTGACAGCATTTAGAGGTGGTAAAAAGGGCAGGTTTTGCATTTCAGCTGAAGCATGTTCATGTGTTGCAAATAGGTGACTGTACTGTTTTTTTAAAGAAAATACAGCGGCAGAGACTTTTGAAGTTCGCTGCCACATTATGAATTGTTTTTATAGTTTCGGAATCCCACTCAGTAATGGGATACCTCATTTCCATCATTTCTGCTGGTTTCAAAGAGTATGACATACCCTTTCCTAAAACATTTTTAGATATTTGGGGGAAATTTGAGTACCCAGTTTTCAACGTTACACTGATGGAGCCTTTCAGGATATTAGAAAGACCTTTCATTTTTGTTGAATAGTAACAGTGAGGTAACCCTGTTAGTCTGTATTCTAACAAAGCAAAGCAGCAGTCATGCAGCACTTTAAAGATGAGCAAAACAATTTATTAGGTGATGATCCCTCATGGGGCAGACCCACTTCCTTCATTTTTGCGGTGATCGTAAGAGTAAAGCCATAAAATGAAACCAAAGCCCTGAAAACTCCTAAATTTCAGGGACATTTTGAATGTGGAAATTTGAACTTTGTAACCTTGAAGATATCCGGTGACAGAACTGGTGAAATGATGATCCCACAAGAGCCAAGGGAGTGAGAGATGAGCTGTTGAACAAGGACGAGTGTTTTCTTTTTCTTTGTTTTTTTGTCAGTCCTACTCAAACTTCAGTGACTAACATTTTGGAGAAAAACAACAAGAGATCCTGTGGCACCTTATAGACTAACAGATAGTTGGAGAAAGGAAATAATCGATAGAAATTCAGCACCCTGTGGTTCAGCTGAGGTGTGAGAGCTATCCGTATATGACCTATGCCCTCCCCAGAAAAACAAAGTTGACATTCCTAATATTTCTAATCTAATTTAATCTCAAACAAAGCAAAAAAAAATGACGTTTAAAATAATAATAATAATAATAATAATAAACCATCAAAACAAAAAGGCAGTCCAATAGCAGTTTAAAGACTAACAAAATAATTTATCGTTTTGTTAGTCTTTAAAGTGCTACTGAACTGCCTTTTTGTTTTGACAGAATATAGATTAACATGGCTCTCTCTCTGTTGCTAATACTAAACCATGAATGCCTACTTAACATGTCGTAAAAGTTCACCCCAATTTTTAAACAATTCTTTGCAGGTGACTTTAAAGGGACTTGATAAGTCAGTGGCAGAGCCAGGAGCAGAAGCCAGGCACTGGTGACTGCCACCCTCAAACTCAGCCCGCAAGAGCTCATTGCTTTTGAGTTGGAGTGAGATGTGAGTCAGGAGCCAACCCTACACTACCTGAGTTATTCCTGTCCTCCAGCCACTGCAGTTAGTCATAGGATACTTGAACTGGAAGGGGCCTCAAGAAGACACCAAGTCCAGTTCCCTGCCCTCACGACAGGACCAGGCATCATCTATATCATGCCTGTGAGATCTTTGGCTAACCTGGTCTTAAATATCTCCGTTGACGGAGAGTCTTCAGTTCTTGCATTGCTTGTGCGTGTGCATGCTTGGCTCCTTGCGTTGGTGCATGTCCTCCCCAGGACCAATAGCATCAATGCAGTGTGCCATGCTCCACTGACAGGTATGCCACAGTGAAAGTCTCCATCACCCGACCGGGGAATTGACAGTCTCACTGGGCACCTAGGGGTGTGTGTGTGTGTGTGTGTGTGTGTGTGTGTGTGTGTGCGTGTGTGTGTGTGTGTGTGTGTGTGTGGCTCTTTTCTCCCGGTTGTGGTGGGGCTTCATGTGGAAAGGCCGGGGCAGCCAGCCCTCAGCACCACTCAGACCATGGCGCATCACCCTTAGGAGTAGGGTTGCCAGACGTCCCGCAATCTGTGGGACAGTCCCAAATGTCCTTGAGAAGTCCTGCATCCTGCATTCATGCAAAAGTGTCTCCTGCAGGACTTGTGGTGGAAATTCCTGGCCCCTTTCCTGCAGCTGGGGCTGCCGGTGGGGCTCTGTGTCCCAGATGGCTCCCAGACAAGAGGTGGAAGACTCCAGTAGCCCAATGGGTAGGGCTGCCAGTGGGGCTTCATGTCCCAGCCAGCTCCCAGCCCCAGGAATCCTGGCAGGCAGTGGGGGGAGCCACCCTGGCAGCCTCACGGCTGGGGTGCAGAGCCCTGCCAACAGCTCAAGCCATGGGAACTCCAGCTATGAGGGTGAAGGAACCCCGGCAGCCCTTTGGTTATGAGCTGTCTGGGATGTGGGGTGCCCTGGCATGGCGCTAGCCTCCCAGCCGCGGCAGCCTCCCAGCTGTGGGGCTGCTGGTTCCTGCCCCTGCCAGCAGGCGGGAATCCCAGCCGCAGCTGCCTCCCAGTCACGGGGCTGCTGATTTTCCTCCACCCTCCTCTTCCTCCCCAAGCTGGGGATCCTGTGTCTGTGGCCACCTGTCCTGCAGATCCTTCCCAAAAATCTGGCAACCCAAACCACCAGGGACTCTGGAGTACGTCATGTGGGGCCCCATCGGCAATTTAAAGGGACTCCAGCCTCAGTAACAGCAGTGGCTTCTTGGAGCTGAGGGCCCTTTTGATTATCTGGGCCCCAGAGCCGTTGTCCCTTTTGCCCCCACTGTTGTGGGCCTGCCATCCAATGTGGGGCCTTCTGGAAAGGTTTTGAAGTGGCCCCAAGCCTGCAGCTCTGCAGTGGTAGGCTTGGTTTGAATCAACGTCTACCTGTCTTGTAGGTTTACTCAGTTTACAAAGCAGTGTAAGATCTTATCACTTCTGAGCCTGCCTCCCTTATGTTGATCTTCACGTCTTTCTATTTATTGATTCGTCCAGTGATCCAGTCACTTATTGAAAACAGGCATTTACAAAGTCATACGTCCTTTTGTCCATTCGTAACAACTGGGCTATAGTCAAGGAGGGTTTGCCCTTGTTCCCTTTTTATCTGAAGTGAATTGTTTATTGTAGTTTTTGCCATAGTCCCTATCAGGGCAACATCTCAGCAATGAATAAGAAGAGTGCAGGAAACATCTGTGCATGTGCTCGGTGCTGCCTTTCATCTCCAATCAACAGCTTTAACTCTTCTCCACTTCCTCCTTCTCTTGTACCCCCCTATTCATATACATTTCAAAAGCACCATCACTTTGCATAGTACTTTGCAGGCATCCAAAGAGACCTCACGCCCCCAAACTTTACAGCCCGTGTTTCCATCCTCCATGCCATCGTGGTTCATTAGAAGGGGAGTAGAAATTCCTTGCGTTTAGGCCCTGTCTCATGGGGGGCTTTTGGCAAGCTTGGCTTCTGCAGACTTCAGTTGGTATTGAGAGCACACGATACTTTGCAAAAGGTGCTCTGGCCAGTGCCGAACTGGGTCCGTTCCTGAGGAGGTGAAGTGTTGACTTGCCAACTGTTGTTCCATATGGAAAGAATGGAAATATTTCAAGAATGCACTTGCTGTTTGACATTTCAATAAGAAATGACCCATGCAGTGCAGTCTAACATCTGATTTTGTTTAAGGCATCCATGGAAAGTGCTAATGCTTATATTTAACTTCATGCTAAGCTTTTGTTCCAAATGTTTCATGCCATTGCATGCCGAGACAGTCAATGAACTTTGTAAGAGCTGTGTGGTTCACAGTCCCACTGATTGTCTTCAGCTGAGGGCACAGTGGAGGACAGAACCTGTTTGACGAGGGGAGTTCTACTCTTTCTCATTGGCCCATGGGCTTTAAAGTCAGACAGGACCTTTGTGATCCTCTGATCTGACCTGCACGTTGCAGGCCAGGGAACCTCACCCACTCCCGGAGTAGATGCCTGACCACTGGCTGAGTTACTGAAGTCCTCAAATGATGGTTTAAAAGGTTAATGGATCGGCATTCTCATTGCACTCAGCCTCAGCTGGGGAAGCCAATGATCCAGCCAGTGGAGCATATTTGGTGAGGAATCTTGGTCACGTGTTTCCTGAGGCACATTGTACCTGCACTAAGAAGACTAGTTAATACCCGCAAGTGACCTGCATTCCATGCTCATGAGAGGCAGATCTAATAAGCTGGGGGAGGCTGTTCTCCAGTTCGGGACCCCTGGTTGTGGCACTGTTATGGGGGCTCTGGATACTGCCCATGCTGCAGTGAAGGTGAAAACAATGACTCAGGGTCTTGTCCAATAGGACCTGGGAGAAATTTCCTTCCCAACCCCAATTGTGGTGATAGACCTTGAGCAGGTGGGCAGAATACACCAGGCAGAAGCATGGGCAAGAATTCTCTGTAGTACCCCAGGGTCCTCCCTGTCTAGTATCCTGTCGCCGGCAATTTCTGCTAGCGGCAATGGCCAGTCAACCACATGCCATTCCACCAGACCACCCCCTCCCTAAGCTTACCAAGTTCGGTTTTGGAGCCAGGTAGGCTTTCAAGGCAAAAGTGCCATCTTTATATGTTAGACGTCCTGCAGAGCTTGTACTCCAGCTACTGTAAGGGATTAAATGTCAATAACAGCCATAGCTGTTGTTCACGATCAACAGTTATGTTGAACCGGCAGTGCCACCAGTATGTGACTGCTGCAAGCGTGTGCCCAGGTGGGAGTATATTTTCCAGTTGGCGCATGGGAGGGGGTGAAGTTGCCAAAGAGTTTCTTATGTTCGGCTGTTGCAGCCGCTGAACTTCCTTTACTCTGGACAGCAAACATTCAGTACATGAGACCCATACATCAACAATGTCGTTGGACTGGTCACATGGCTCAGATGTCTGACCAGTGCCTCCCAAAACAGATTCTGTCTTCCGAGTTGGAGGAAGGACGGAGGAGCATCGGGGGCCAGAGGTGGCGTTATAAGGATGTGCTAAAGGCACCCGTGAGCAAGTGCAGCATCAGTGTCGAAGTTTGGGAGAAGCTTGCCCAAGACCGTCCCCAGTGGAGAGTGGTAATCCATGAGGGGGTGGAGTAGTTTGAGAGGTCCTGCTGCAGTGCAAATGAGAGACGGAGAAGAAAAGAGCTGCAAAAACTGCCCCACGCCCCTCCAAATGCCCCATGCCCCTCCCCTCCAGCTACCAACACCTGCCTGTGCTGGAATGAGATCAGCTGCTCCAGAATTGGGCTGGTCAGCCATCAATGGACTCGCGGATAGGAGGGTGACATGAAGATGTCCTACTCGTTATCAAGTGACCACCAAGAAGAAACATAAGAACATGAGAATAGCCATACTGGGGCAGAGAAAGGGTCCCTCTAGCCCAGTATCCTGTCTTCCAACAGTGGACAATGCTAGGTGCTTCAGAATACATGAACAGGGCAGATAACTATCAACTGATCCATTCTTTGTTGCACATTCCCAGCTTCTAACCAACAAAGGGTCGAGACACTGTCTCTGTCCATCCATAGTCATAGATGGACTGATCTCCTGTGATTTTATCTAGCTCTTTTTTGAACCCTGTTATAGTCTTTGCCTTAACAACGTCCTCTGACGAAGAGTTCCACAGGTTTCATCTACGGCTTTAGCTGGTTACAGAGAGACCACTCCTGTGAAGTCAATGGGAGTGTTTTCTTGTAAAAAAGAATAGTACGACAGTATTCTACAGCAATAGTCCAAATCACACGAAAGACTCCAGTGACAGTGCATTGTTTGGGGCTACTCGTGTAGAACCTCGTAAATAGTGGTTCCAATGTGAAACGCATGGATACGATCACAGTTCGTTGGTAGAAAGCATTATCCAAGAAAAGGGTGTGTGCTTAGACTGCAGGCAGGAGATGAGAAGTAAAATGGGGAGAATAATTACAGAAAAGCAGCCACTGTGCTGCCAGATTTCACAGCAGGTTTTGCAGTGTTAACAGTAATAAATGGCCAAGGAGTAAATGCCAGGTCATCTGTTGGGCATCCTGTTAATTGCTTCAGCCTGTGCCAGACAGTGATATCACAGAAATCTGAAAGATCCCTTTAGAATGTGCTTTCATTGGGGAGCAGCCAACAGGGTTTGTAGGCGTGGTAGAAGGAACAGGCCATTAAAAGAGCGAGCCTGATAGGCTAGATTTCGTAGAGCAATAAAGAGGGTTTGGTGTGGTTTGGGGGGCGGGGTCTCACCTTTCTTTTGTGGCATTTTGCATAGGTTGTTGGGAGCTTCCATATGTCCCTTAAACCAGGGTTAGCAAACTTTTTACGTCAGGCTCCACTTTTCACCCCTGCAATTAGCAGGGTCTCCCCACGTCTTGTAATCCAAACCGATGGAAATTTTGGCAATGCTTGTGTGAAAAACAAAACCCTTTCAGCACGTGCAAGAAAATAAGTCTGTAGAATGTAAAAACTTTATTAATCAGCGTGTAAATGTAAACACACAGACATAAAATCAGTGATGTATTTCAACATTTTAAATGAGATGAATGAGCCTGAGACCCAGCAGCCAATTATGCTGCGCCCCCGCTTAGGAAATGTCATGCCCCCCGGGGGGCCCGCCTCTTGCTTTGCACACCCCGATGTGCAAATGTGTTGTGGTGTGTGAATACAGAAGTGAAGTCTTTGTTCAAACACATTTAAAGCCCTTTCCCTTGATCAGTACGTGCGCTACCTGAGCCAAATGTTACAAAATGGCATTTGTTTGCCGTTCAGGTTGAACCTGTCTTATCTGGCACCCTTGGGACCTGACTGGTGCCAAACAAGAGAATTTGCTGCACCATGGGAGGTCAGTATTGTCTAGCACATTACCAACACTTCCACTGCTTCCTGGGCTCTTAGCAGAAAGACATTTTGGGGTAAATTAGACCTAAATAACACCACAGAACATTGAAAGCTGAGACTGGAGGCTGTGAACAAACCAGCAGAAGCTTGGCCAGAACCACATTCATCCAGCTAACTAAAATCATGCTAGATTATGGATATTGCCAGACAAGAGAGTACTGGACAAGAAAGGTTCAACCTGTACTGGTTTAGGGTAAAATGAGTTTTATACGCATCTCCATAATGACTCTGTGAATTATTGCAACCCTATGTCTGGGATGGTAACACTGTGTAACAGTTTTAGAAGAGGAAGTGAAGAATCTCGAGCTCAGATGAGACTGCCTGGAGAACATCAATATGTAGAATGGGACCACAAGCGTTCCCATTTGACTACCTTTCAGTCTGCCATTTAAATGCAGCACATAGCTAATTGGAAAAAGCTTGTATGCGTTTGGAGCCAGGGGGCCCACCCCACTAAGATTTTTGTTGGTGAAGATATGAGTTGCTTTTGCTTTCCAGCTTCATGTCTGAAGGGCAGCTGCTGCGATATTCAATGCACATAATTCACCAGCCACCTGAGAGAAGACACTTGGCTGCAGATTGTCAAGCCAAGCACCACTGCATGAGATCAAGGTGGTACATGGCACATATAGAGCTGACGCCTTTTAGAACATCTTGGTTTCCTGGCCTAGGCTTTGGATGGAGCACTCTGCTTCAGCTTCCTGTCGGACCAGTCCAATGCAAGTGGTTTACAAGGGAGAACTCACACATATGCCAGCCTAGGAGGAGTCCCTCGTCTGCAGACGGTGCGCCCTCAAGAATGCATGGCCCAGTTAACATCCAGGCAGAAAATGGTGTCTGAGAAATGCAGCACCTTTCCCTGGTAACTTGGTCCCAAGCAGTGTTCCAGCCATCCCAACGAGGAGACGATGAGAACCCACTGGTATGATTTGGGAGTGGCAGGACAATACAGTTTCCCACTGTTGACACGGTGCTCCGCCCCAGACTCACCCCTTTTTTGCCTGTTGGTGACCCTCCATATGAAGTGCACAAACAGTTTCAGGCTTAAAGAGGCCTCTTAGGGCTGGAAGTTGACAAGCAGGCCTGCTGCTAACCCTTTCTCCAAGCACTGCATGCAGAACCTTTGCCCTTTCTGGAAGGGAGTTAAAACGCCCCATGCATCGGATGCAGACTTCCTGGGCTTTTGTTCTGGCCACCTGGAAGGATGTGCCAGAGGAGCCTTTCAGTGGGATTGTTTGTGAGATGCAGCTGGCACCAGCACAGAACTAAGTGGCCTGATGGAGGGGGACGTGGGGGCTGTGTTTTGATTTTGCTTTTCCTGTTTGTTGTAACTTGGCAAACTGGACGTCTCAGACGCTGCAGGGGCAGTAAGCTTTTTTTCCTTTTTTCCTGGCATTGGCTGAGATGCCTTTAGCCAACAGCTCTGATTTTTTTTCCGAGGGGATGGAGGGAGAGTGGGAAGTGGGGTAGTTAGCGTACAAATGCTCTGCAGATTCAGAGCATGCACAGCCAGAACACTTAAGATCAGCTTCAGTGCCTGTATGGGAGGCTTTCTTCAGGAGTGGGCCATGCTGGGAGCTGTCATTTCTTCCTGGAGTGGAGTCCCTGTGGAAAAAAACAAAAGAAAAAAGAAGACAAAAACCCTGTCCAGGAAAAGAGATAAAGCAGCAGTAAAACCAAGAGTTTAATTGAACCAGACAGATCTGTTTTTAAAACACTAGCAGATGTGGTGGCAACATCAGCAGCCATAATGAAGTAGAGTTTTATTAAGTGAAGGTAATGAGGGCAAAGATATGTGCTTTGCACCAAGGGTTGGAGAAAGGGTTTGTTTTTAGATGCTATGAACTAGCAGCTCCAGGTGCTTGTAGTTCATCTTCTCTTCCATTACCTAGGCTAGTGTTTGCCAACTGTTCTGGGGGAGTGGGAGGGGTTTGTGGTGGAGCTGAAGATGTGTTCCTGTTTCAGCCATTGTGGTCCATCGGTGGTCATGAAAAATCTCATGGTGCTGGTGGGAAGAATTAGGGTCGTTAATTATAATGCTTTATTATTATTATTATTATTATTATTATTATTATTATTATTATTTTAAACCCTTGTACTCCGGGTGGAGTCTAGGTCATCTACAAGTCTCCTCTACTTCATTCCTTCTCAGGACAAAACTTCTAGCTGACCGCTGGAGTACCCCAGTTGTTGTATTTCAGTCTCCGTAGATCTTCTCCACATTGTCCAAGGTCTTCCTCTTACATCTTCCTTGTGGGTTTATTTGAGAGCTGGATGGACTATGCCCGGTCTTGTTTCAATTTGATGACTTACAGTCTGACAACTTACATTTCCTTGGGAGTCTCGTTAGGGGTCTTCTTCCTGTCCCATGCCATTGTACCATGGCATTATGTGCAGTTAAATTACTGTCCTGTTTCACCCTAGAAGTGGCTGCAGTTCAATGGTAGGTAAAGCGATTTGGCTGCGTGTTGCTTGTAAAGAGCTGTGAGCTGCGTCAGGCTGAATGGTACAGTAGAAATGTCATGTAAGATCATTTGTGCAGCTGTGCACATTGCCAACCTGCTTATCTTCAGAATGTAGAGACAATTCAGGGCAGTTTTCTTTTCTCTTACTTGTGGCAACCCATTACCACCCAACAATCAGTCTGGCACTGCGGGTGGTCATTTTCCATGTGCATTGTACCTCCTGGTCATATCTTTCTTTAAATAATACACGAATCCTTTCGTTTACAACTCTAAAGCCGGTGGAGAGCGGCGGTGACTCTAAGAGAGTGCTTACACCGCAGACAAGGGTGCGATTGTAGCATGGGTACATGTACCCCTGTTAGCTTCAGAGCGACAGCAGCAGCACAGGCTAGGAGGCATGGGCTAGTAACCCAAGAACATGCCCAAGTTCCCTGAAGGGCTTGTGTTCTGGTTACCTGTGATACCACCGTCTCTACACTGTTCTTGTTACCCGTGCTAGCTAGATTAAAGCTCACGTGACCATGCCCAGCCCTGTTACAGTCACACCTCTCACCTGAAGTGCAGGTGTCCTGGCTACATCATAAGGCAAAGGAAAAGCTCGTTCTGGGAGTGCACATCAGGTACATAAAAGGTCAGCTGGGAAGTTGCTGTGTAGAGATCATACGTGACCAATAGCTGTAATGTGAATGCTGCTCACCTCGTGATTATGTTGGAAGTACGGCTACTATCTAAGCCTTGTACTCTGGATGGAGCATAGGTTATCCACAAGTCTCCTCCACTTCACTCTGTCTTGGGACAAAGACAGTTGGAACAATCGTCCCCAGTTTATTTCGCCCAGAGCCTTCCCTTATGACAGAGTGGCAGCTGGACTGTTTTGTTCCTATCCGGTTTCTCAGATCTCTTTTTCTGCCTCTGTTCTTGATCTCCCGCTTTTCCCCCGCATCTTTCCCTCTCCTTCCCGACTTTCTGAGCCCCCCATCTGCTCTTCACTCAGCACGAGGCCACCTGTGACTTACGGTGGAGAGGTCTGAAAACAGGAAAATTGGAAACAGGGTGCAAAGACTTAGTGAAATCCAGCCGGTTTCTGTGCAAGTGCAAAAGACTAATAAAAATACTCTGGCCCTGTAGCTGCAGGCTGTCCTGAAGGCTCACTTTGTACTGCTTACGTGTTATAGAGGAAATGCCCCTCCCTGAAGGTTGGGTGGCAGTGGTAACTCCAGCCTGCAGGCCAGGTCAGATTTCGGAGCTCCAGGACTGCAACATGAAAGAACAACATGGAAGTTCATGTCCCAGAGAGGAGGCTCTCATGAGGATGTCCACCACAATGGTCAGCAATGCAACACTCTGCTCCAGATGTCTCTAAACCTCCAGCTGCCAGAATTGGGGACTGGACAACAGAGAATGAATCACTCACAATTGCCCCATTTTGTTCATTCCTCTGAAACTTTTGGCACGGGCAGGATCCTGCACTAGATGGGCCATTCATTTAATCCAGTATGGCTGTTCCTGAGATTTCAAAGAAAGTAATTTCTAGACAGGTGGTCTTTTCTCTCTAGCTGATACTAAGGGTGTGTCTTCACTACAGGGAAGATCGACCTGATGAGAGTGGATCTTCCAGGGTTTGATTTTGCACCCCTAGTGGGGATGCACGAAATTGATCTAGGGTTGGCAGTCGACCCCTGTGCTCTTCCATATCACAAGGAATAAAGGAGAGAGTTTCTCCCATCAACCTCCCTCTGTGAGGACGGCCAGGTAAGTTGATTGTAGATAAGTCAATTCTAGCTACACAATTGCCGTAGCTAGAACTGCATCTGTACAATCATCTTTAATGTTTAGTGAAGACCTGTCTTCAGTGAGTGCTTCCTCCTCTTAAATAACTAAGTGTATCTTCAGATTTTAGCCAGATTGTTGCACAATATCCTCATTTATAGAGCAACTTTCATGTTAAGGGAGTCCAAAGAATTCTGCAGCCTTAGGCCTTTTCTGTTGGTGAGAGTTGTACCAGTTTAACGTAAATCATTTTTAAACTAGTTAAAATTAGTGCAAACTGCTTGTGGACACACTTAATGCTCGTTTAGGAGCAGGTTCTTTTATTTTAGTTTAAATAGTTCCTAACTGACTTAAGATAAATTGAAATAAACGCACTGTAACTAAAATAAGAGTCTTCACACGCAGGTTTGCACTGGTTTAACAACACCAGTTGAAATATCAGTCCTTTAGTTCAGCTCGTGAAACCGTGATGCGAACAAGACCTTGAAGTATGGGATAAACCTGGAAACCGATATGTGGGCAAAATTTCTGGTTGGTTTCAGTGGCAATTCAGCCTGAACAACGAACCTGGACATCAGTCAAAGTGGCACCCTCTTGGGCGGAGCATTGGCAGTTGTTTTCTCGCACTACTGGGAGAAATGAAGAAGAAGAAGAATGTCTATAGCTGTTTGAAACTGTGAAGGGATATGGGTTTGGCAGAGGTGGGGGAGGGTGGGAGGAAGGGTGCCAAGGCTTGGCAGACCTCCGCACAGCTGGAGCGCTAGCACCGGCTTGCACCACTGTGGATGGAGAGGAAAAGAACCTTGTGTGCTGGATCCAGGCAGACCATGTGCTACATGCAGCCTGCAGGCTCCGCCTGGCAGAGGGGAGGAAGAGGCTCTGGGAAGAGCTGTGCAGGAAAGCTCTGTTCCTGCGCTCGCTTACAGACTCCACCCCTGCGACTTCCACTGGCCGGGAATCCTGGTATCTGGAAGCACAAGTCCATGTGGAGCCGCCTGCATCCCCCCATGTGCTGAGCCAAGTACACACCTCACCAACCTCCAGCTCATTTCTGAATCCTGCCTCCAACCCAGACCCTCCCAGTCCAGACCCCTCTTGCACTGTCCCATCCTCCCAGACCACACACCCTCTGTCTGGTCCTGCACCTTACTTCCCTGGAACTCCGCACCCCCCAGCCTGCTCTTGTACCCTACCTCCTGCCCTGACCCTGCACTCCCAGTCCATTGCTACACCCTACCTCTCACTCATACCCACGCCTGCACTGTATCCCCTGCCCAGACCCTAAATCCCCACCCTTGTCTGGTCCCTAGCAGTCTGCTCCTGCACACAAAACCCCTTGTTTTTGGCCTCACTCCAGAGCCTAGGGGACCTCACAAAATCTTCTAGCCCCAGAACCTCACAGGAGAAGCCTGTGGCGGCTAGAGCTTGAGGGGAAGGAGCTGCGTGTCTCTTTTCCCCTCCTTATCACTCAGGGCCCAGGCCAGTGAGGGTTTTTTTGTTAGCTTTGGAGTTATTTTGCTTCTTACTTCTGTGTGGGGCCTGACTGATTTTTCTGTGTCAGTGCTGCTCGACCCAAGAAAGGTTCCCCACCTCTGAGCTATGTGGAATGAAGTGCCAGAAGTCTAACAAAAGAGTGATGACCTCCTTTCAGTAGCCTGTAGTGTTGATCATGGTGAGTGTAAGGTATCATCTAATTTTTTTAGAAGCAACTTGTGGCATGGCTGAGGGGAACGTGTGATTCTGGGGAGAAACCAGATAAGAGAGAAGATGAGGTCTGGTGCTCAGCCAGAGCAGACAAACGGTATTTTAGTTTCTCAGCTAATCCAGCCCTATTAATGACACTAACGGTCACTGGATTTGGGGCTTGATATTCCTGAAGAGAAGGTAGAATGAAATTATATGAATATTGCATTTTTCCAAGGCCGCCTTTGAGGAAATGCACAATGAGATTTGGGTGTGGACAGGTGGGGGGAACCCTGGATCAGAGCACTGTCTGGAAAGTTGACTGTGGAAAAGCGAGATGCTATTGAGAGACTAATAATACCAATGGCTGAAGTCCATTCTATTTGCATGCAATAGTCATAACAACAATCGAAGCCAATATGGCTGAAAAGGAAGACTGGAGCAATAGGAAAGGTGGATGGCCAGACAGATCTAAAATGCAGGGTGAGGTGTTGCTCTGACTGTTTTTTTTTTTTTGAGCTTTACTCAGTAATTTTCCTCCTGTTTTTCAATGTTTCTGCTTCTTTTCAGTTCTTGGAGTGGAAGGTCAGATTTTTGGCAGGGCTACGCGGAATTCTTATCCAAACGTATGCGAGAATATTCCATCGTAGATTCTGAGGGTCAGCTTCTGGCCGTTTGGTACCTGTGTGTAGCAGCCGTTGACTTCACTGAGAGCTTGTTCATGTGTCTGTGGGCAGAATCTGGCCTCTAGAAGTTGGAGATGGAAAATACCTATTTGGTCAGCTACCCCATTCCTAGTGAATCAGTGCAGGACTGATTATGGAGATACAGACTTGTGGCTGTTAAGCCCAGAAAGGAGCATTAGACCATCTCATTTGAGCTTCTGGATAACACAGGTCAGAGGATTTAATCCGGTTACCCCTGCGGTAAGCCCAGTGACTTGGTGTGACTAAAGCCTCTCTTTCAGAAAGCATCCAGTCTTGATATGAAGACTTCACGAGATGGAAAATCCATCATTTCCCTTTGTAGCTTGGTCCAGAGTTTCATCATCATCACTGTTCAATATTCGCACCTTCTTTCTCATTTAAATGTGCTGGGATGGAGCTTCCAGCCGTAGTACCCAGAGGCACTGAGACTTCATCTGGGGTGAGTGAAGTCTCTGCTCTACAGCCTCAGCTGAGAGCCAGCTGGCCTTTAGCTCATGTGGTAGGGTGCAGGGCTTTAGACCTTATGCTCGCAGGTCCTATCCCTGGGGCCGGCAACCTGGGTCTGTCGGCGTTACACAGCCATAGGTTCTTGTTTTGACTCCCCTCTGGTAGATTGAAGCACCCTTTAGAACGCAGTATTCTCTCCCCATGAAGGTACTAAAGGCACACAATCAAGTTGCTTCTCTGTCTTTTTGATACGCTAAGCAGATCAAGCTCTTTCAATCTCTTCTTGCAAGGCATTTTCTCCAGACCTCGCATCATTTTTGTGCCTCTCCTCTGCACCCTCATCAGTCTTTTTAAAATGCAGACACCAGTACTGGAGGCAGTATTCCAGGATCAGTCTCACCAATGCCATATAGGGAGGCAAAATCACTTCTCTCTCCCAAGTGACACTCCCCTGTTTGTACACCCATGAATCATGTTGTCCTTTTGTCACAATATCACGTTGGGACTTGCTTGGCTGCTATAACCCATCGACCCTTTGAGAGTTACTGCTTTCCAAGGTACAGTCCCCCATTATGTAGCTATGGCTTCCCATCTTTGACCCTGAATGTGCCTTTTGTTTGAATGGGCCCAGCTCACCAAGGGACTGTGGTGATGTTCAAGGTGATGCCTTTTGGATTCCGGAGTAGTCTCTGCAGGGAGGACATTTCTACTATCCAGCCTACATGGACTGAGGGCTGTCTGACTTTGCAGGGGTTACAACAGGGATTTCACAAGCAAGCCTGCAGATCCCTAGTCTTCGGGTGATATGGGAAAACTTCACAAGCGTAAGAATCAGGCCGAGTAAGTGATTCCCCTGTTAAAGCATGAGAAAACATGTCACTGCTTTTACAGGAATCAGGGGTTAGGTGTCTGAGGCTCTGATTCAGCCAGGCAGTTCACATGAATAATCTCATTAACTTCAGCTGGGCTAGTCGTGTGCATAAATACTGTCCTGAATTGGGCCCTTAATTCCCCACAAGTTCACACAAGGAAAAATCAGGCTCTTGTTATGCATCTCTTCCCTTTGCACCTGATGTGCTACCTTGAAAAGGGAACCTTCACCAGGGCCTATCAAATCAGAGCTCTACCTGTTGTAAAGAAATGCCTGAACCGTGTCTGAGGTGTTGGCTCTTCATAAAGGTCTAGTTGCAAAGAGTTTACCACTCTTGATAAATCATAGAAATATAGTGCTGGAAGAGGCTTTCAGAGGTAACCAAATGCATTCCTTGAACTGAGACAGGCGCAAGTAAACCTGGAGTCTTCCTAGACCATCCCTGACAGGTATTTGTCTAAACTGGTATTAAAAATCTCCATTGATGGGGATTCCACAACCTCCTTTGGAAGCCCTGTGGAACTCCTTGCCAGAGGATGTTGTGAAGACAGGACAACTAGATAAATTCATGGAGGTTAGGCCCATCAATGGCTATTAGCCAGGATAGGTAGGAATGGTGTCCCTGGCCTCTGTTTGTCAGAGGCTGGGAATGGATGACAGGAGAGGGATCACTCAACGATTCCCTGTTCTGTTCATTCCTCTGGGGCATCTGACATTGGCCATTGTCAGAAGACAGGACACTGGGCTAGATGGCCCTTTGGTCTGACCCACTGTGGCCGTTCTTATGACAAGGTCCATTTTTAACTGGAACGCCCAGCAAATCAGATGGTGTAAGGGTTTTTTTTTTTGTGCTCTTCACCCAGTTTGATTTTGGAAGCTTGTAGGGACTGAGGAATTAAGAGAATAACAATGGAAATTTTACACACTTCTGAACAATGCCAAAACACCAAGGATCACACATATGTGTGAGGATAACAGGAACTAGGAGCAGCAGTTTGTAAAATTAACTGCTTTTTCGATTCAGGCCAAGCCTCCCTGTGACTTACGGACAAACTCAGGATTTTAAACTTGGGGTCAAGGGTCAAATGGGCATGCTGCAATCCAATTATTTTAAGATGGGCTGTGGCAACAGTTTCAAAAAGTAGTTTGTTTCTTTTGGGCTGGGGAGATTGCTGCTTCTTTAAGGTTATTCAGACCCGAATCAAGAAAGCACAAGGGTATGCTTCAACAAAGAGGTAGAAATCTTTCATGGTGTCATAGCCAGGGAGAGATTTAGGCCCAGTTCAGCAAAGCATTTAAGCACATGCTTAATTCTCCTTATTCAACGAAGTGCTTTCCCAGAGCCTGTTCACTGCATTAGAATTTTGCTTCTTTGTAGCACTTCACATCTTCACAGCGCTCCTCCTCACTGTGCCTTGTAAAATAGGGAGGTGGGATTAAATCCATTTTACAGGTGGTAAAACTGGAGTTTTGGGTTGTTTGCAACCTACACAGTTTGGCAGAGCTAGGAACAAATCCTGGGAGCTGCTGATTCTCAGATTTGAGCTCAGTGCTCTAGATGATCCAGACTTTACCAGGGTTTTAGATATGCAGAAACTAGGTGACTGGGCAACAAAATGGCAGATTAAATTTAATACTGTTAAATGCAAAGTAGTATGTATTGGAAAACATAATCCAACTATACATATAAAATGAATGGGATTAAATTAGCTGTTACTACTCAAGAGAAAGATCTTGGTGCCATTGTGGTTAGGTCTCTGAAAATATCCACTCAATGGCAGCGACAAGTAAAATGTTAGGAATCATTAAAAAAGGGTAGAGAATAAGACAGAAGATATCATATTGCCTCTGTATAAATCCATGGTACACCCACACCCTGAATACTTTGTGCAGATGTGGTCACTTCAAAAGAGATATCGTGGCATTGGAAAAGGGTCAGAAAAGGGCAACAAAAATTACTAGGCATATGGAACAGCTGCCAAATAAGGAGAGTAATAAGACTGGAACTTTTCATCTTGGAAGAGAGACAACCAAGGCAGGATATGATAAGGGGTCTATAAAATCATGACTGGTGTGGATAAAGTGAATAAAGAAGAGTTATTTACTCCTTCCATAACACAAGAACTAGGGGTCACCAAATGAAGTTAGTAGATAGTAAATCTAAAACAAATAAAAGGAAGCACTTCTTCACACCATGCATAGTCAACCCACGGAACTTTTTGCCAGAGGATGTTGTGAAGTCTAAGACTTTAACAAGGTTTCTAAAAGACCTAGATAAATTCATGGAGGATAGGTCCATTGATGGCTGTTAGCCAGGATGGGCAGGGACAGTGTCCCTAGCCTCTCTCTGAATCTGGGGGTGGGCAATGGGATGAATCACTTGATGATTGTCGTGTTATATTCATTTCTTCTGGGGCACCTGACGTTGGCCACTGTTGGAAGACACAGTCCTAGGCTAGAGAGATCTTAGGTCTGACTCAGTATGGCCACTCTGATGTTCAGAAAATGTTTGTCTATGGTTTACTTTAGGCTTAAGATCAGCTCTGCAGGTGTGTCCCAGGGTGAAAATTCAGTTGGCTGGTTAGTAGAGACGGGGCAATGAAGAGGAAAAAGAGCAACTTCAGGGGTAACTTTGTTAAATGAGGGGAAGTGAGAATAATTTGCTGGATGCACCAGGGATTTGAATTGGGTCCTGGCTTTATCATTCTCCATATTGAGGGTAGGTCTACACTAGACCTAAAGGTTGATCCTAAATACGCAATTCCAGCTTTGACAATTGCGTAGCGGGAATTGATGTATCTAAGATTGACTTAGCAGGCTGTGCTCACAGAGGAAGGTCAATGGGAGAAACTCTCCTGTCAACCTCTCCTACTCTTCACAAGAATGAGGTGTACCAGGGTTGACTGTCAAACCCTGATGGTTCAATTTAGCACATACCCACTAGGCGTGCTAAGCTGAATGTCGGAAAATTGACCCTGATGTGGATAATGAGGTACCTCAAGCAGGGTTTTCAGGTTTGCAATTGACTATAAAAGGGTTATAGCAAAAGTTCCCAGACAAGGTCTTTGTGGCCCACTGGTGGTCCATAGAGAGGTGTATGGTCACATGATACCAGCTCGTCTTCCATATGGCCGGCCATCTGTCAGTCCCATTATAAGAAAGCTAAGAATACTTAATCTTTCCTTAATGTTATTTTTCTGTGCATGCAGTTGCTCTAAGTGCCATAGGAATGCTACATGACAACTAGTGGGAGGAGAAGTGTTCACGAGACAATTTCAGAGTTCCCATGGGATAAACAGTTCAAATTGTGATCAAGGCAACAGAGCAGTTTGGTGTAAAATAATGAGTTTTTGGAACAAACACCTTGGAGAGGGAAGGACATCCCATACCCTCATCTTCCATCTCCAGTCATTGGATCTCTTTCAGGATCACATATGTGCTCCCTTCATACTAAATAAGGAGCCCACGTGTGATGAGGAAAGTCTGGTGCCACCTTATAAATCTGAAGAGGCTCTGTGCATGGACTACATCGCAAGTTCTAGTTCACTGATGGACAGCCTAGGCTAGTGAGTGGGCCACATTTGTGTTCCTCCTTCGTCTCAGAGGGCCGCAAGATTGTCGTAACCAAGATGGTCTCCTAGGATAGGGTAGTTTGGTTAACTGGGCTTACCTACCTAGAATTTGTGGGGTGTGCCAATTGACCTGTAGCTGTGTTTTGGTTGAATACAGAGGCTCTCTGTGTCAATGCTGTGTGCAATTCGCACACATCTCACTTCACGTGCCCTTGCTTATATGCATCTCACATCAGTCATCCTGGTAGGGAAAAAAGGACACATCCAGAAACCAGCAGAATCTGGCATCCCTGTGTGTGGCAATAGTCAACAAAATGTCTTGTAGGTCAGACATAAAACACCAGTGGGCCACATGAGGCCCGTGGGCTGCAGGTGTCCAACCACTGTTCTAGATCCAGGTCTGGGATGAATTACTAGGGTGAAAGGTACAGCACATGGGTCAGGAAATAGATCTGAAAGAATAGTTGCTTGCTCAGCCCAACGTTCATCTTTGGCGAAGTGAAGAAAACAAAGCTGGCAACTTGCAAGCTGCTGGAGCACACACTGTCTTTGCTGCCCAGTGATTGTCAAGTCCAGGAGCCTTTGAACTGCTTCCTGTGGAACGCTGCAGCCAAAGGGGAGCGGTGGGTGCCCTTTGCATCTTCCCTGTGCCAGCAACCCTGGACAAGAAGAGGAACTTGCTAAGCAACAGCCAGCCAGAGGATGCCGTTCTGCTTAATCATACACTCTGTGCTCACATAGATAGGCTGAAAAGAGCGGAGAGGAGAAATAATATGTTTCTAAGTAGTGCTGCTCACCCAGAAGGATCTCAAAGCACTTACAAATCCAAGGCTGTTCACCAGTTCTCACACAGGCAGCTTTTAAAACACCTTTTGACCTAAATGAGAGTTTTACGGATGGCAAGACTGGGACATCAGGCTTTACGAGTGAGTGTGCGTGTGTAACTAATGATTGTTTAATGAATTCCGTCAACTCTAAATCACACAAAGACTGTGCGTTTCTAGAGAACATGATGGAACCTGCTTCGAGGTGCTCACAAGCTGAACTAGAAGACGAGTGCACATCAGACACATATATAAGGGATTAAAACTCTTCTTTGAAAGCTTTTTTCTTGACGGTTACTCAATAACGAGCAGGTCACCCTCCTATTTGTGAGTCCATTGATGGCTGACCAGCCTGATTCTGGAGTTGCAGGTCTTATCACAGGAGGGGCAGGTGTTTGTAGCTGTTGGAGGGGCTTGGGGCAGTTTTTTGACTTTTTTCTCCTTCTCCACCTCTCCTGGTTGGCACTACAGCGGGACCTCTCAAATTACGCCACCCCCTCATGGATTACTGCTCCCCATTGGGGATGATCCTGGGCAAGATTCTCTCCAGTGTCTACACCGATGTTGCACTTTTTCATGTGTGCCTTCAGTAGGTCCTTATATCGCTTCCTCTGGCCCCCAGCACTGTTTGGTCCAGTCCAGATTATCTATATTAGATTTCCTTCTGTGCATCATCGTGGGACATGAGCTTTTAAGGAGGGATCTGAGTGGTGGATGTGTAGGGTGCGGAAAGAGGAAAGGAGTTTCAAGACATGAATGGGAGAAGGTTACAGGAAGGGCATTCTAGAGTCCAGCTTGGAGCTAGCGGAGGTGAGACCTGAGCTGTGGAGGCCAGTCAGAGCACTGCCTGACCGTGATGGTAAGAACAAGAGTCTTAAGTTTGATTGGGAGGAGAAGAGGTGATTCAAAGAGGGAGTAACATAGTTTGGGCAGCAACGAAGGGTCCTGTGGCACCTTATAGACTAACAGGAAAGTTTTGAGCATGACCTTTCGTGAGCGCAGACTCACTTCATCAGATGGTGCTCATGGAAATCCTGATGAAGTGAGTCTGTGCTCATGAAAGCTCATGCTCAAAACTTTTCTGTTAGTCTATAAGGTGCCACAGGACCCTTCGTTGCTCTTACAGATCCAGACTAACACGGTTACCCCTCTGATAGTTTGGGCGGTAGCCCAGGGAGGCACATTTACCAGCCGTGTTTTGCATAGGCCACGCAGAAGGAGGGTACAGAGTCAAAGCCAGAGTTAGTCAAGGTGTAGGTCAAGGGCTTGCTGTGGAAACAGAGAAGAGATGGTGAATTGCAGAGGAAAAGGTGACACTCTTTTCACAAGAGCCAGAATGTGGAAGGAGAGCAGAGGAGAGGGGATACTTGCCTGGGGAGCCTGCATGATAAGGAAGATAGTGGGAAGGGAGAAAACAGGAAACTCATTTTTGGTCAGGTTAAATTTGAGATGGCAGCAAGCTGTCCAGAGGAGATGGCAGAGACTGGACAGAGGGAGCCAAGATAGGTAGCACAATGATGGGCACTCGATTTGAGTCATTGGCCGAAAAATGGTAGTGAAACCTCAGGAGTTTGAGGCTGATCCACAAGAGACTATACAGGGAAAAGAGGAGACTCCAAGAATGGAGTCTGGAGGGACTGAGAAGGATCATCAGTGGTAGGAGCCCAAGGTGACTCTGAGACAGCAGTCTGAGGCCACATCAATGTTACCCAGATCGAATCACTCACGGTCGATCTTCCAGGGTTCAGTTTCACGCGCCTGGTAGGGACATGCGAAATCTGACCTATCAGGGTACATCAGTCGACCCCTGTTCTCCTTGCTCTCGCAAGGAGTAAGGGAGGGCTATGGGAGAAACTCTCCCGTCAACCTTCTTCAGTGAGGACAGCCAGTAAGTTGATTTCAGATAAGTTGATTCTAGCTACTCAAGTTCCGTAGCTAGATTTGCCCATGTGCAGTCGACTTACATTCCTAGTGTAGACAAAGCCTGAGAGGTACATGGAGAATCAAAGGAAGACAAAACCATCAAAGCTGAGGCAAGAGAGCGTCCGGAACAGGAGGCAGCCTCAGGTGGGTCTGTGATGGGGTTCAGGGGTCCCCGAGCTCTGCACCCCGTCCGCAGGCAGGAGTCACTCCCACTCAGCGGGAGAGCAGCAGGTTTATTAGCTGACAGGACACAGCATCATACAGAGGAGTCGGTACAGCAGGCAGAGTCAGTCCAATCCATGTTGGGGAGAGGAGGCCCCCTAGGGGCCCCCAGAGCTGGGGCCTTGCCCCCTACTTTGTCTCCCTCTTTCTCTCTCCCAGCCCAGACTAACTGCTTTCCAACTCCCAGTTCCAGTTCAAACCCCTCGGGCTCCACCTCCTCCTTTGCAGTCCAGAGGTGTCACCTGGTCGACTCGGTTACCCTCAGCAGGAGCCCCACACCCTCTGTGAGCTCCCTGCCCCCACGTATCCATCTCCCACTACATTACAGGGTCATGTACCAATTACACAGAAACCCTGCGTACTACGTTAGGGCAGGGAGGGAGAATAATGTATCCATTACAACTGCCAAGACATTTTAGTTTGGGAAAATATAATTGAGCATGTTGAAATGTGCCAAGGCATTGGGTTTAACTGCCTGAGAGTTACCTGACCCTTTGTGAGCCAGTAACTCATGACAGGACATTAGAATTCTGTAGCGTTCTTAGCGCCTCGCTCACCCTAGGTGATGAAACAGAACAAGAGCAGGAGCACCAGTGGAAAAGTTCATAGAATCTTTGAACCATGGGTCTGGAAAGGACCTCAACAGGTCATCGAGTCCAGCCCCCTGCCCAAAGCAGGACCAACCCCAACTAAGTCATCCCAGCCAGGACTTTGTCATGCCTGGACTTACAAACCTCTAAGGGTGAAGATTCCACCACCTCTCTTGGTAACACATTCTGGTGCTTCACCTCCCTCCTGGTGAAATAGCTTTTCCTTATATCCAACCTACACTTCCTGCTCTGTAACTTGAGACCATTGCTCCTTGTTCTGCCATCCACCACTACTGAGAACAGCCTCTCTCCATCCTCTTTGGGACATCCCTTCAGGAAGTTGAAGGCTGCTATCATCATGCCTCACTCTTCTCTTCTGCAAACTAAATAAGCCCAAATCCCTCCACCTCTCCTCGTAGGTCATGTGCTCCAGCCCCCTACCCATTTTGGTTGCCCTCCGTTGGCCCCTCTCCAATGCATCCACATCCTTCCTCTACTGGGGGGGCCCAGAACTGGAAACAGTACTCCAGATGTGGCCTCATCAGTACCGAATAAAAGTTTGAGTGGCTAAATCAATAAAAAGGATGCATAGAGGAGGTCACGTCTCCCTTTTTGCATTTCCAGAATCTGGTCCCTAAGGGAAGGAGACACTGTATCATATTTCCAGCAGCTGATGAGACAGTGGTCCAGGGGCCAAACTTCTTCCTCAGGAAAGTGTGAGTCAGAAATCATTGATGGGAGAAGAACTGGTGTTAGGTGTGTGTCAACTGTAAATCCAGTGACCTGCTTGACTGTGGAGTATTGCAGATGGCTTGTGGGCAAGCTGCTGACCCTGACATTAGGGTTATGCAGTGTCATGGAGTGAGTGTTGAGGCACCAAAAAAGTGGCAGGAGATGTGGGGAAGAGACGCTGCAAAACATCTGGGCTGCTTTGTAAATGAGCAGAAGGAAGCAGGGAAGGGCAAGGCAACCATTGACTTCAGTGGGCTCAAGACAAATTGGAGGATTGGGCCAAGAAAAATCTGAGGAGGTTCAACAAGGGCAAGTGCAGAGTCCTGCAGCTGGGGCAGAGGGATCCCAAGCACTGCTACAGGCTGGGAACCAACTGGCTATGCAGCAGGTCTGCTGATAAGGACCCGGAGATTATAGTGGACAAGGAGCTGGATTACGAGCCAACAGCCTGTCCTTGTAGCCGACAAGGCTAACGGCATGCCGGGGTGCATTCGTAGCAGCTTTGCAGCAGATCTAGGGAAGTGATTTTTCCCCTTTATTTGGCACTGGTGAGGCTGCATCTGCAGTATTGCATCCATTTCTGGCCCCCCATTACAGAAAGGACGTAGATCCAATGGAGAGGGCCCACCCCCTGAATCACTTTTGTCACCCTCCACTGAAGCCAATGACTTACGAGGAGAGGCTGAAGCATTTGGGTTTATTTAGAATACAAAAGAGAAGAATGAGGGAGGATTTGACAGCAGCCTTCACTTCCTTGAAGGGGGTTTCCAAAGAGGAAGGAGAAAGGTGGTGTCTTCAGTGGTGACAGATGGCAGAACAAGGAGCAGTGGTCTCAAGTTGCAGTGAGGGAGGTCTAAGTTGGATATTAGGAAAAACTACTTCACCAGAAGGGTGGCGAAGCACTGGAATACGTTACCTAGAAGGGTGGTAGAGTATCCTTCTCTCAAAGTCTTTAAGTCCTGGAAAGCTCTGGCTGGGATGATGTGGTTGGGATTGGTCCTGCTCTTAGCAGGGAGTGGGACTCAGTGAACTTCTGAGGTCTCTTCCAGCCTAGGATTCTAAGACCTTTTGTGTCTTTCAGTTCTTTCCCTTCCTGCTAATTCCCCCCAAACTCACCTCATGGTCACACTCTGTCCATTCAGTTGGCCCTCCCTGACTTGCTGATTCTTTTGGTGTTTCTCCTGTGGTCTTTCCCCCACCCAAGACAGTCCCCCTGTGGGTTTTTCTAGAGTGCAAAGGGTGAGCCAATGATAAATACTGAGCTGTCACCCAGGCAGGGAGATGCATCAAATCCTGCTTGTGTCTGCAAGTGAGTTGTAGCAAAGCACTTCCAGCTCAGGGCAGGGGGACTGCAAGGGCTGGTATGCATCAAACCAAAGCCCTGTGCTTGCGAGCAATCCTAGTGAGCAAACAAGTGGGTTTTTTTTCCTTTTTTTGCGGGGGTGGGTAATCACATGGGAGCTTTGTTCTCAGAAGCCCCGTTCCAAGGAAATTGGAACCTGGACATACTTGCTGCTGCCAATTTCTCTCCTGGCTATCTCCAATCCATGTGAGCAAAACCTGCTCTGGAGCCGCTGCCTGGGGATCTTTGCTCAGATTGCCCCTAAGAATGCTAAGATGACTCTAGGAAGGGTTGTAGGAGGGCAGGTGAACAGGTGGGCATGATGGTTCTGTGCTCCCGGCCACCCTTTCTGCAGCCATCCCTATGGCTTTCACTTGAACTAGAAGTATAAAGCCACAGTCATAGAATCATAGAATGCTAGGACTGGAAGGCGAGAGCCAGGCTTTGGGTCCATTCAAGCAACCACTAAGGCAGGCTGCTCATTGAAAAACCATGACAAAAAGACAAGTTTGTGGTAATGAACACTGGGGCTTTTTTGGCGTTCCGCTCAACCTTGACTTCATATTTATAATGGCTCACTCATGTCATTGTCTTTGTGGGCAGGAGCAGGGGCTAGTGATTCAAGCAGAACCCAGGATTTCTAGGTTCTTTTCCTCAGCCGCTGATTTGTCTCCTGGGGCAATACCTTTAATATCTCGGTGCCATTGTTAGCTGATGTGCAACATGGAACAATACTTCTCTCAGGGTGTTGCAAGGCCTAATTCATTAATTGCAAAGATTTTCATGTCCTTGCATGAAACACGCTGGATATCTTTTGGCTGCTAAAGTCTGGATACTCCAATGAGTTCACCTTAAGCAGCTGCCTGTGTAATGCAGAGTACCACAGACGTTATGGGGGCTCTGAGTGAGTGCTGAGGTCCAGGTGAATAGAATTCATTGCAGGAATAGGGCCAGTATCTGCACTTAGCTGCTCTGTAAACAGGCAAGCTTGCAAGTAGTTGCATATGTGATAGTACGTGTCTGCTGCCGCTAAAGGAAAACAAATAGACACTGGATGGTGCTCAAAGGAAAGGTGATAATAAATTGCCTGCTGCCCACTCAGCTCATGGTTCAGGTTGGAGCAGTAGCTCTGAAGGAATCCTATTGTCAGACACAACTCAGGTGTGCTTGGGAACTGATCAAATTCATAACTGTTGTCATAATAACTCTTTGGTTACAGAGAGAGATTTTTTTCAAAGGGCCCCTGATCAGCCTTCCCGCTATCTTTTTCCATTCATAGACGGAATAAATTTTGTTATGTGCACTGAGGCATGTATGGATGTGCACCACCAATAGAAACACAGGCTGCTGGCTCGGGGCGCTCTGCTAATCAGCTGGGCAGTACTACATCTTCTCTGGGCAGCCACCTAAGCGCTCAGCTTACAGGGAACACTGCTCCTGGTCCTGAGAGCTGCCACCAGGCCTGCCGATGGGAGGTGGCTGGGCAAATAGGGGAGTTGCTCTCGGGCCCAGCATTCAAAGGTGCCCAGAACAGCTTCAGGGGCACGCTAAGCCCTGCCCCTTCCACCCTTGGTGGGGAGCTGGCCTGCCTCCCTCCCTCCTTGCACCCATGTTCATGGCGGCTGGTGTCCACTCTTTATAGGTGCACAACCTCCATCACCTAGAGATCTCGAACTGGCCTGCCAAAGGCTGAAGCAAAGGAAATTGGTGCCGGCTTTTGGGAACATTGGTCGGACCATGCAGTGCATTACAGGCATTAGCTGATGTGCATTTGCCATCTGCTTTAAATGGAACCAAAGCGTAACTCGGTGGTGTCAAGAGGAATTTTCCATAAAGAAAGCTGGGAGAGCTCCTTGTCTTGGCACTCCGGGAGGTGTTCCCTGGGCATATTAAACAGAACTTCTGCCACAAGCAGCCCCGCCCTGTGCAAAGCGCTCTGCCTTGTGATCCAGAAAAAAAAACTGGAGGTGCTGTGCACGAACCATATGAAGCACCATAAAACTTAATTGCTTTGAATTTTGGCACTGCTTGGATAGGAGGTATGTGTTGAGTAAATTGAAAGGGGTTGGCAGCAGCGCTTATGACAAAGGGTTTAGAGATGCATCATAAAAGCAAACCAGTGATTGCCCCGCCAGGTATTTCAAAAGGAATTTGCTTTTCTTAGGCCTCATTTAAAAATATTTGGCTGTAAAAAGTCACCATTTAGCTCCAAGTCGACTACATGCTCTTCCTGCCTTGAGTCCCTTTCCTCTCCAAACTTCAGCTCTTGCACCTGGAGATTCCTGAACAGGGCCCTCCTGAGGGTGGCCCAGGGCAACCCCACCTCTAGTGCTGCAGACGTGGGGCCCTTGCATCTTGCCCCCGCCATGCTGCAGGTTCTGCCCCTTCCCCACCTGCCTCCTCCCGCAAGAAACGCGGCCTGGGGATTACAGGACCTGAGCTTGCAACACCAGGGGTTGCCCCGCCACTCACCACAGGTGGTGGTAGCAGCACTCCTACCCACTGCATCATCCTGCTGGGATGCTGTGTCCCACTTTTCCTCAGTGGCAGCAAGCAGAGCCTCCGGGCACTGGTGCCCATAGCTGCGGATAGGTGAGGCGCAGGGGCCTGGAAGGCGGCGTGGCTGAGCGGAGCAGGCTGCTGAGCTCCCACCTCCCATGTGGTGAGTGTGGGGGTGACCCCTGCTGCTGTGGTGCCAGGCCCCATATTGCCCAGGAAGGTGGGGTAACCTCCACAGAGCCCCCACATGTGCAGGTCCTGTGGTGGCTGCCCTACTTTGTCCTATGGGTGTGCTGCTAAACTAGGGATTCTTGGATTCTTTTTGAAATGGATTCTCTCAAAGGTGAGCCTCATCTGCCTCACACAGGTACGCCCACACATTGGAAGACATGAGAAGCGTTTCAGGGAATCATTGTACTTTCCAAGCATCTTCTCTGCTGCCTCCTTTAGCTCTTCTTTCTTTGATCATTATAGAGCAAGAGTCCTTGTAGTTGATTTTAAAGCAGTGCAGCCGCTGGCACCAAGGAAAGCCAACACAATGTGTCCAGCCAGTTCTTCGGAAGCCACCAGCAGATACTCCATTAACCGTAAGGGTCCCTCAAATTTAGGACTCCTAAGAACATAAGAACCACCATATGGATCAGACCAAAGGTCCACCTACCCCAGCATCCTGTTCCCAGACAGTGGCCAGTGCCAGGTACTACAAAGGTACCACAGAACAGGTAGTCACCAAGTGATCCATCCTCTCACTCACCCATTCCCAGCTTCTAACAAGCACAGGCTCGGGACACCATCCCTGCACATCCTGGCTAATAGCCACGGATGCACCTATCCCTTCATGAATTTATCTAGCTCTTTTTTGACCCCGTTAAACTCCTGGTCTTTACAACGTCCTCTGGCAAAAAGTTCCACAGGTCATGCGCTGTGTGAAGAAATACTTGGTTTTGTTGGTTTTAGACCTGCTACCTATTACTTTTATTTTGTAGTCTTTAGTTTTTGTGATGTGAGAACAAGTAAATCACTTTTCCTTACTTTCTCCACCCCCGTCATGGTTTTATAGACCTCTGTCATATCCCCCTGTAGTCTCTTCTCTTCTAAACTGAAAAGCCCCAGCCCTTTTAATCTCTCCCTTATGACAACTGCTCCAAAGCCCTCATCATTTTTTGTTGCCCTTTTCTGAACTTTTTCCAGTGCCAAGATATCTATTTTGTTTAGATGAGACGAGCACATCTGAACACAGTATTCAAGATGTGGGCGTACAATGGATTTATATAGGAGAAATAAGATATTCTCTTTTTCTTATTCTCTATTCCTTTTTCAGGATTCTTAATCACAGACCTAGGGCAGGGATGAGCAAACTTTTTATGTCGGTCCCCACTTTTCGTCCCTGCAATTAGTAACCCCCCATCAAGCTGTCTAATGCAATCCAAATGGATGGAAATTTCGGTTATGTGTATATGAAAAAAACCCTTTTGGCACATGGAAGAAAGTTAGTGTGTAAAATGTAAAAACTTAATTAATCAGTGTATAAATGTGAATACACAGACATAAAAGCAGTAACAGATTTCAACATTGTTAACGAGACGGATGAGCCTGAGACCCAGCAGCCCATTGTTCCATGACCCCTTATGAAATTTCACACCCCTGATCTAGGCATAACACCAACAGACCCAGGTTGCTAGCACGAGGGATTGAACCTGCAAGCATAAGAGCTAAAGCCTTGGGCTCTACCGCACGAGCTAAAGGCTAGCTGGCTCTTAGCCAAGGCTGTAAAGCAGAGACTTCATGCACCCTAGTATGAGGTCTCAGTGCCTCTGGGTACCACATAGGAAATGGAAGAAAACAACCTTGCCAACTCCCTTATCGAGGAACAACCTGTGCATTGAAGGATGTCTCTGAGAGAACCAGGATTGAAACTTGGAGTAGGATGAGCCCCGGCACTGAAGGCCTCCACCTCACAGGAGCCGTCTTCTGCCTTCTCTCAGCATCTTCGCACTGCAGTGCTACGCCACAGACCGCGCCCGGCTTTGAAAAGAGCTAGAATCATAGAACACTAGGACAGGAAGGGATCTCGAGAGGCCATCAAGTCCAGCCCCCTGCCCCAATGGCAGAACCAAGTACTGTCTAAACCATCCCTGATAGACATCTATCTAACCTGTTCTTAAATATCTCCAGCAATGGAGATTCCACAACCTCCCTTGGCAATTTATTCCACTGTTTGACCACCCTGACAGTTAGGAACTTTTTCCTAATGTCCAACCTAAACCTCCTTTGCTGCAGTTTAAGTCCACTGCCTCTTGTTCTATCCTCAGAAGCAAAGACGAACAAGTTTTCTCCTTCCTCCTTATGACACCCTTTTAGATACCTGAAAACTGCTATCATGTTTCCCCTCAATCTTCTCTTTTCCAAACTAAACAAGCCCAGTTCTTTCAGCCTTTCTTCATAGGTCACGTTCTCTAGACCTTTAATCATTCTTGTTGCTCTTTTCTGGACCCTCTCTAATTTCCCACATCTCTCTTGAACTGCGGTGCCCAGAACTGGACACAATACTCCAGCTGAGGCCTGACCAGCGCAGAGTAGAGCGGGAGAATGACTTCTCGTGTCTTGTTCACAACACACCTGTTAATGCATCCCAGAATCATGTTTGCTTTTTTTTGCAACAGCGTCACACTGTTGACTCATAGAACCGAAGGTGGAGCCTGTGTGGAGTCTGCAGCCCAGCCATAAGAACAGTCGGGACTGCATTTTGTACATAGCCCTTGCCATCAGCCTGGGGGAGGGCATGTTCTAGGCAGCCCAGCTGGAGGTGGGGATCAAGGGAGGCAAAGGGAGCAGTTGCCCTGGGCCGGGCATTTCAAAGGGACCTGGAGCTGGCCAGAACTCTGGGCCCCTTTGAAACTCTCTGGAGCACTGTGCCACTGCTCCACATGCAGTGTGGGGAGCAGGGCTGACAGCCCTAAGCCCCTCCCCTTCCACCTTTGGCCCTACCCCTTCTGGAGGCAGGGAGCTCAGCCCCTCTCCCACCTTGCCCCAGGTCCCCGGCAGTGTTGGCACTACTGGTTCTGTGAGTCCAGTCCAAAGACCGTGAAAGCAAGGGTCACCATGGACAGATCTGCACCCGAGAGGAGGGGAGGCAGTCTGTACCCATGGGAGGTTTCTGCCCCCTGCTTCCTGCTGCGCTTTAACTCTGCACATTGTTTCCAAAACTATTCTCTGCCATCTCCAGCGTGCGTGTTCCCAGCGCTCCCATCCAGAGTTTCCTTCGGTTTTATCGTTGTTTCCTTTGGAAAAAAATTGTCTGAAAATATTAGCAGAAACAGAGTTTGTGAATGAACCAGCTGACAAGATGTTTAACGTCTGGCTTTCTTTTACTAGAACTTGGGTGTGTATGTGTCTGTGCATGTGTAGCTGTGTCAACAGATTGTGTCTACACGCAAAAGCGGATCAAAAGAGCAATCCGCTCTGTCGACAAAGAGCAGCCGGACTGCCTGGCCCTCTCTCGACAGAACGGCCAACTGGAAGATCTGTAAATGGGGCTGCCCGGTGAACCAGAAGTCATGCCTGTGGACAGAGGGCCCCCCAGAGCATCTACAAGACTTTTTTGTCTACAGGAGATTGTGGACAAAGGCGTTATTCGTCATCATGGAGAGGCACAACACTGCCGGCGGATGTGCCAGGTTTTGTTGACAGTCTGTTGACAAAGCGCATTTTGCGTGTATACGCGCCATGGTTTGTTCTGACAAAAGCTTGGTTTTGTTGGAAAAACCCTCTCGTGTAGCCATAGCCTGTGTGGAGGTGTATGTACATATCTATATCAGGAAACAAGAGGAGTTGATCAGGAAAGGACGGGCTATCCCAGCTTTAGATGTACCAACTATTCATTAGCTCACGTTCATGTTTTATTCTGAATTAAGCGGTGAAGGACTCAGTAGACGCTTGAGTGAAACCGCATCTTTCATTTTCTCTGCTGGGCTTAGATCCTGACTTTACAGGCAGTGCACCATTCATTTTCAGCTGTAATTTACTGACATCTAGAATGAATTATGCCTTTGTTCTGCTTTTATAACATTAAAAAGCTAAAACCCTCAAGCGACTTTCAGAAAGCTGGGGTTTGGCACAATCTTTCTTTCTTTCTTCATTCTGTTCATTTCAAAGGCAATTTAGTTTGTCCTCATCCCTCCACATCATCATGTGTTTCTAATTAAATTGGAGACTGTGATATGTAAACAATTAAGATGCTTATTGGAAAAAAATCCTTGCCCAGCTCCTAAGATGACACGGGGAGCATTAAGTATTACTATTTTCTCTCTTTGTGTTCTGCCAGCTCACATATGTCCTGACATAACATCATGTTGTAGAAATATGTAAATGTTTTACAAGCTTAGGCCCCTCGAAAGGAGGACAGACCTGTTAAAATTAGGACTGTTATGGGAAATACAGACTAGTTTGTGCATCTAGATTCCATCACGCACAGTTCTGCCGTTATTTCATTTTGTATATATTGCTGGATTGCTTGAAGTGAAATGATCTCCAACTGTGAATATGAATCCCAGATTATTTCTGGCTTTAGTTACTATTTGTTGACATGTTGTAGGTTTTAAAGGCAGGAGCCCTGCAAGTGGACTGATATATGTTGAAAGATAATGTGCATACGTCTCTTTTGAGAGAGGACTACGCTCTAGTGTAACGTCAATAGGTAGATTTGAACCTGGGATGGCTGGAGCTTTGTGCATGAGCCTCTACCTCTTGAGCAGAAACCTCACTGGCCCTTAGCAAGGCTCCTCCAAGTGGTCTAAGGGTCACTGCATGGGACAGGGAACCACACCCAGAACGTATGTGGATTACACTAGCTTTTGTCACAGAGGTAACTAACATCTGCTCAAGGCTCTTAAAGAATTGTGAAGACTGCCAAAATATTAGACTGTTTTAGTGACTTGTTCATGTGTGTACGTATCACTCCTCTCAGCTGAACTGCTCCTCTGTGTTGCCTGGGGGCTGTACCGCCAACTCTTAGTGGAGGTTCTCTTCTAACCAGAGTTGTCAGGGTTTACGCTTTTGAAGCAAACAGGAGAACATGAGTTTTACCCCTCTCCCCACACTGCTGTTGGCAGAGTGACAGCCGGTAGCAATGGTTCGATCACACTATTACACATGCAGTTGTAGGAGAACCAAAAGGTGTGCAGAGTTTTGGAGGAAGTCCTACGGTAACCTTGAGTTTTCTTGTTGCTTGAGTCTGATATTGATGAATTACATGATAGGTTTTGAAGCTGAAAGCAGTGGCTTGTTTAGCCTCGAGCACCTGGGCCTGTGCTGGAGTTGAGCGAAGTAGCCGAATGTGGCTTATCTGGTTGAAGTTAGGCATGAGCGAAGCATTGTGGGGCAATGGATGTAAAATAAAATGAAGTGGGACTCATCAAGAAGTAGTATTGAAACAACAGATGCTGCCAGAAATGACAGCAATAGGAAAAGAGTGGCGGCTATGTCTGACCACAGCGTCCCCTGAAAGCTGGGCGTTTGGGCGGCTGCCTCGGGGAGAGATTCAGGTGCTGCTCAGCTGATTAGCAGAGCACCCACAGCCACCCGCAGTGGGCAGCCTGTGTTTCCACTGGTGGTGCACCTCTGCACATGCCTCGGAGCACATACAATTTATTCTGCCCAGGGATGGAAAAAATAGTGGGAACAGTGGTCAGGACTCTTGGATGCTATTCCTGGTGTTGACACCAATTCTCTGCTCTCTGACCCTGGGTATGGTACTTATCCTTTCTGTGCCGCACGGATACACTGCAAATGAAGGTCTAACGGTAGCACAGATAAGCATGCAAAGTAAATTTTATGTGCACTGAGGCATGCGGGCATGTGCACCAACGAGCAGAAACATGTTGACCGCGGTGGGTGGCTGGGGGCACTTGGCTAATCAGTTGGGAAGCATTTGAATCTTTCCTGAGTGGCTGCCTCAGTACACAGCTCACACTGAAGACTGGTCTCGAACATTTACTTTAACATATATGGAGTAAGTATTCCTGTAGATACATAGTTGATAGTGCTGATAGTTAGAACCAAAGGATCTTTACTAATCACTTCAGCTTTATGCTCTGAAGCTGAAATATAATAGGCACTGTAAACCCAAGTGGATTTGCGATGGGAAAAATACATTCCTAAGTCAGGGATTGAGAAGAGCAAGTAAAACCAGAAAGAACGTCTCAGAAAGGTTTTCCCCCTTTGCTCTAAACTACCTTTCTGAAAGGTAATTCCACCCCAATGAAAGGTCCCATCCATCCTTTCCAGATTAAAGTTTGGATGTGATTTTAAATTTTGTGTGAAACATTTATGGCTTGGTAACGTGCCTGCCTTGAAACAGCCGAGGAAGGAACCGTATGAATGATTGGGATTTTTCTCTTTCTTCCTTCTGCCTTATGCAGATAATGGTGAGGAGGAGCCTGAAGGAGTCCTTACTGAGAATTACGTGGATGGCACCACTGGGGTGATGAGTGGAGGTGGAGGAAGAAAGACAATAAAGGCAGTTGCTGTCATGCGAGAGAAAGCAAATGAACAGCAGAGACAGATGGGCAAAGTCATCAAACATCACCCAAGCCACGAAGAGTCGAAGAAGTTACGGCCACCATCCATCAGGGTCAGTTGGCAAAAATGTGGGGATTTTTTTGCATGAGGGTGGGGGGAAGAGCTGGTTGAGATTCCAATACCATTAGTCCAGTTCCAGCTGCAGACTCCCAGGGGAACAGATCAATCATTGCATAGAGGGCAAACACATGAAGCAAACATTTGTTTTGGCCTGAAACTGGGTTTAAACACACAAATAATGAACGTCATGTGCTGCTGAGAAGGCCCTGCTTTTCCTTGTGTTTGCAACGTTATGCAAAGATGCACTAAAAGGGACGATGGCATCCAGCTTCGTAGGAGCAGGCTCTGTTCCCACTAAACAGTAATAGGTACAGTAGTGGGAGTGAGCAGCTAGTCCAAGTTCTTCACACCCTTTTCTCGAGGTGACTCCAGTAAACGTCCCTGTGTGAATCTTTGATTTATCCTTGTACAATCCAGGTCCACTTCAGCTCACTGATGGCCACGGTAGTCTGCCACATGGTCATCTGCTCTCACCCCCCCGCCCCCAATGCAGATAAGTGCAAGGGCTTTATGGTAGAGGATGCATGGTGAGTTTCTTGGGCTGTAGACCAAGTGACAAAAAATTACCTTCTCTCAGACCCCTCTCAACATCAACCTGGGTTTGATTGACCGGGAAGGCAATGCAGCCTTCCGAAATGGCTTTCTACCAGCCCTGGCATTTGTGGTGCAGCAGAATTTTGCTGGCGTTATAGAGACAGACCCCTCTGGGGTTTAGGGCAGCCAAAAATGATAATGCTTAGTGCTGAGGACAGCAAAATGACTCAACTTCTTGGAGGCCTTCCAGCCTTGGACATGGCTGATAAGAACACGGTAGCTTGGTAGTTTGCAGCCCGTGGATCTGGTTTGTGCTCCCCGCCCGCCCCACATGCCCACAGCCCCCTTCCTCCCCATGCACCTCTCCCGTAGAGGCGCACCGGAGCCCTGCACTTCGTATCCCTCCTCCTCCTTCTTGGCACTTCCAGAGCTCCATGAACCTGCTGGCTCTTGCTCTGTCCCCACCACTTCCCCACCTTCCCTCACAGAGCTGGAATGCTGCAAATCAGCTGTTGGTGGTGTTCTAGTTCCAGGAGGTGCGGGGCGGGATGCCAATCAGGTGACTCATCGTGCTCCAAAAGTGCTGGGAGGGAGGAGGAAGGAGCAGGGAGTGTGGGGCTCTGGTGCCTCAGTGCTCAAGAGGCACATGGTGGAGGGGGGCAGACGGGGGAGGGCAGTTCATGGGTTGTAGGCGGAGCCTCAGCAGACCATGTGCTGCTACAGCCCCATTGAGGTGAGGGAGGGCCACTCATGTAGTCCACTCATTCTTCTTGGTTGCCCATCACTGCTGTAAGGTCTTTAGTGGAGGCATAGCCTTAGGTTTTTCCTACGCTGTCAACTGAATGACAAAGCTTTTGCCTGTTCCCAGGTGCTCCCCAGTGGGACAAAATCTAGTGTAAACAGTGCTGGGCTGGCAGGAGGGCACTGCTAATGACAAAGCAAACACCGCTCATTGCCTGACTTCCAGTGATGGGGCGGGAGCTGTGCAGTGTGATGCGCGTGTGGCAAGAAGAAGGGAAATCTTGCCCCTAGGTTGGAGGGTAGGTGTGGGAAGCCCAGGGAAATCCTGCTGCAATGTGTATGGCTTAGTTCTGCAGTGTGCAATACGCTCCCCATTCGCCGCGTGTGGTGAAAAAGGCAGCAGGATGTGGCGAATGCAGCTCAGGAGAGCTGCACACATGAGGTGCCCACCC
The DNA here is from genome assembly GCF_033958435.1 of Carettochelys insculpta. Taxonomy (NCBI): domain Eukaryota; kingdom Metazoa; phylum Chordata; order Testudines; family Carettochelyidae; genus Carettochelys; species Carettochelys insculpta. Next base: position 71,968,258 of record NC_134144.1, read on the forward strand.
GCTCTGCTCATGGACCCCACCACATGATGGTGGGACAAGTGCATGGCGGAGGCAGCTCCTGCAGGCTCCAACCATGGGGTGGCTTGCATGGGAGCAGTGGCAGCGGTGGCTCCGGCCCTGGGGTGGCTCCAGCTGCAGCGAGTTATCTCATGGCGACAGGCAGTGGGACAGGGGTTTGTGCCTGGCTTGGGGCAGTGGGGGCAGCACATGGCGGGGGGGCGGTCGGGGGCTGTGGTGATTGGGTGAATTTGTCTTAGACACCACTGGCTTAGTTGTTCTCCTGTGGGGCTTAGATCCTACGGTGGTAGGTGTGCTATACGCACACAGAGGGAAGGGGTTTGCAATCCCTGGCGAGCACAGCTTATTCCTGCAGAATTTACACGGTCATTAAAATGTTTAACTGCCCCACTAAATCAAACAGTTGCAAGGGGTAGTGCTGTGACTTGAATGGCACCCACAGGAGTAGATCCGGGGTAATGGGTTTGGGCATCTAACATTACAGGAGAATGTTTGTTCAAGGAGAGGTAGATACGCTGGAGGGCAAGGATAGGGTCCAGAGTGACCTACACAAATTGGAGGATCGGGCCAAGAGAAATCTGATGAGGTTCAACAGGGCAAAGTGCAGAGTCCTGCACTTAGGATACAGAAATCCCAAACACTACTGGGAACCGACTGGCTAAGCAGCAGTGCAGCAGAAAAGGACCTGGGCATTACAGTGGATGAGAGGCTGGATATGAGTCAACAGTGTGTCCTTGTAGCCAAGAAGGCTAATAGCATATTGGGGTGCATTAGGAGGAACACTTCTAGCAGATCTAGACAAGTTATTATTCCCCTTTATTTGGTACTGGTGAGGCGACATCTGGAGTATAGCTTTCAGTTCAGGGCCCTCTAGTATATAAAGGATGTGGATGCATTGGAGAGGGTTCAGCGGAGTGCAACCAGAATAAATAGGGGGCTGGAACACATGACCTACGGGGAGAAGCTGAGGGATTTGGGCGTATTTAGTTTGTAGAAGAGAAGGGTGAGGGGCGATTTGATAGCAGCCTTCAACTTCCTGAAGGGAGGTGCTAAAGAGGATGGAGAGAGACTGCTCTCGGTGGTGACAGGTGGCAGGACAAAGAGCAATGGTCTCACATTGCAGTGGGGGTGGGTCTACATTGGATATTAAGAAAAAGTATTTCCCCAAGGGAGTGGTGAAGCATGGGAATGGGTTACCTGGAGAGGTGGTGGAATCTCCATCCCTAGAGATTTTTAAGTTCTGGCTTGGCAAAGTCCTGGCTGGGATGATTTAGATGGGGTTGGTCCTGCTCTGGGTAGGGGGCTGGACTCAATGACCTCCTGAGGTCTCTTCCAGCTTGAGGGTTCTATGATTCTCTGAAATCCAGACCCAGGTGAAGTTAAAGGGCATGAAATTTACATCCCCTGTGGGGGCAAAAGTGCCATAACATTGCCTTTCCCTTCCTTGCGTGACCAATAGGGTGAACTAGAATAGTTCCAATAGCAAAGCACTACCCAGACCCCCTCCCACCTTAGGAGACTCCTTCACGACAACTCTGTTCTTTGACACCCTGCCGTGGGGCTGGGGATATTAGCCAGTTGCCAGCTTTCTGTCCTCTCTGTGGTGGCTCACAGGCCACAAGGGGGCTGCAGTGCAGCCTGAACTCTAGCCCTTGGTAAGGAGTGATGAGAAAGATAATGGAAACATTTCTACTTTTAGATACCGTCTCTACGGGCGGTTCATGCTGCCCAGTGGGGCCACACTTAAGCAAACAATCAGGGTGCTGCCGTCAGCCGCTCTCGCGAGAAATGCGGGAAATGGATGGAAGGGTTTCTCCCGTTGACCTCCCACTGTGGGGACGGTGGCAAAAATCGATTAAGTGTACATTGACTCCAGCTACGCAACGCTCGTAACTGGAGTTGCGTATTGCAAATTTATTTTATCCCCGAATAAAGACCTGGGCTCAGTAAGACGCATAAATGCTCCCCCTTACAAATCAAAGCCTGAGCTCTCACTCGTGTTCCCTCCAATTTTTTCCACCGGTGGGGAGAATCAGTTTTGTTCTGTGCACCCGGGCATGCATGGATGTGCACCGCTCGGAGGAACACACGCTGCTGGGTGTGGGTGGCTGTGGGTGCTCTGCTAATCAGCTGGTCAGCTCTGAATCTCTCCTGGGCAGTAGCCCCAGAGCTCAGCTTGCAGAGAACATTGCTTGTGGTCCCTACACTGCGCTAGAGTCCATTTAGGGCCACCACTGGGGCTGACAGCTACCACGGGCCCAGAGACAAGGTGGCGGAGAGGGCCTGGCTCCCTGCCCCTTCTGGGCACAGGAAAGAGGATTTGCCTCTTAATGATCCTGGATATCCGTCAACTCACTGACTAGTTTAGCTCTCTTGGCAGCAGTGAGAATTCCAGATGGTCTCTGCTCCCCCCAGCCCTGACTTTTCTAGCTCAGTTTTTGATATTTTCTTGTTTGCTGAGCTGAGGCAACCCAGGTCACTCGTGTGCTCAAAGCACCTGGATCATCCCGGAGCAGCCACGTTACAAGGGGCTTTCCTCACCCTCCGTGTGTTTATATTGCTAGAAACACACATCTGGTTGGCTCCCGCATGGCCTTGCGCCAAGTAGAGTGTGAGTCCCTAAAGTGTTTGATTCAGACTGACGAAGAGGAGCGGTAAAAGGCTTGGAAGATTTGCTCCCAAGCAGATGTGCTCTGGGCGTGTACAAGGGACCTGCGGGGTTCGCTCCCCATGGGTCGTCCTGCGTATTCAAAATCCAGGAGGAGGATAAAAATGGGAGAAAAGGCATAGCAAGTTGCAGGCTGTGCCAAGCAGTGGAAAAGTACAGCTGATCAGTAGGGGCTGTGGGGGATTGTGGAGTCAAACATTCTTTGTATAATGGAAATCCAAAGAAGGAGACCAGAGGGAAGAATCACTGGAGCATCGTAGAAGAAATACAGTCCAATATGGTTCTCCTCCAGTACCATGTAACCTACATAGAGGGAAGGTAAATCAAATCACTTACCAATTTTGTGCTACAGAACTCCCCCACTACTTACTACTTCTGCTTAACCCTTGAATTCCACATGGAGCATAGGTCATCTACAAGTCTCCACTTCACTCTGTCTTGGGACACAACTTCGAGCTAGCTCCAGGAGTACCTTACTTGTTGTCCTTCAACCTCTATAGACCTTCATGTTGTCCGAGGTCTTCCTCTTTTGTGTTTTCCTTGTGGGTTCCATACGAGAGCTTAACAGATTGTGCTGGGTGATGGTTTTCTGAGAGTGTGGCCCAGCCATCCCCACTTTCTTGTCTTGATTTCAATGTCAATTCATTCTTGTCCTGCTCTGTTCCAAAGCTCCTCATTTCATAGAATCATAGAATACTAGGACTGGAAGGGACCTCGAGAGGCCATCGAGTCCAGCCCCCTGCCCCTATGGCAGGTCCAAGTACTGTCTAAACCATCCCTGACAGACATCTATCTAACCTGTTCTTAAATATCTCCAGCAATGGAGATTCCACAGCCTCCCTTGGCAATTTATTCCACTGTTTGACCACCCTGACAGTTAGGAACTTTTTCCTAATGTCCAACCTAAACCTCCCTTGCTTCAGTTTAAGTCCATTGCTTCTTGCTCTATTCTCAGAGGCCAAAAAGAACAAGTTTTCTCCCTCCTCCTTATGACTCCCTTTTAGATACCTGAAAACCGCTATCATGTCTCCCCTCAATCTTCTCTTTTCCAAACTAAACAAGCCCAATTCTTTCAGCATTTTTTCATAGGTTGTGACAAAGCCTTGCCATTTGATGTGAAGGATGTACCTCAGGCATCTGTTTATGAATGTCCGTAGCTTGTGATTTGAAGACTTTTTAGTACTCCAGGTCTCGCATCCATACAAGAACACCCTTCACATTTGTGTTGAAGATCCGCGGTTTCGTCTTCGCAGATATTATCTGTGAACTTCCTATGGGACAGAGAGTCTTGAATGCAGCTGTTGCTTTCCCTATCCTGGCACTGATATCCTTATCTGTTCCTCCCATAATACTCCCCAAGTAGGTAAACTGCTCCACATCTTCCAGGTCATCCCCTCCTAGTGTGATGGTAGTGTTATTGGACTGGCTGATCTTCATTGTCTTGGTCTTTCCCTTGTTAATGCTCAGACCAGTCACTGAGGCAAGTTTTGTCTAGTGTTATAACCTTTTCTTCCATGCTTTCATGTTGGTGTGAAAGGAGGGCGACATCATCAGCAAAATCAATGTCCTCTAGCTGTTTGAAAAGTGTCCACTGAATACCTCTGTCTGATTTAAATTGTCTGCACAGACGCTGAATTCATATCCTTGCAAGACACAGCAGCCGGACTTCTACATGAACGCTCTAACTATGAAAAGTGAGATTTATAATAGGATTCGTTTTCTTTACTCCTCTTTGGAATCAAGTACCAGGTTTTACCATAAGACAGCTACGTGCACAACTAGCAGATTCAGCTTTCATTTTGCTGAAGAACATTCTGATGAGGAGGCATCCGAACTCAGCTGTTCTCACATATTAGCTGTGTCTACACATGCACGCTACTTCGAAGTAGCGGCACTAACTTCGAAATAGCGCCTGTCACGGCTACACGCGTCGGGCGCTATTTCGAAGTTAACTTCGACGTTAGGCGGCGAGACGTCGAAGTCGCTATCCTCATCAGGAGATGGGGATAGCGCCCTACTTCGGCATTCAACATCGAAGTAGGGACCGTGTAGTCATTGCGCGTCCCGCAACTTCGAAATAGTGGGGTCCGCCATGGCGGCCATCAGCTGAGGGGTTGAAAGACGCTCTCTCTCCAGCCCCTGCGGGGCTCTATGGTCACCGTGGGCAGCAGCCCTTAGCCCAGGGCTTGTGGCTGCTGCTGCGGCAGCTGGGGATCCATGCTGCATGCACAGGGTCTGCAACCAGTTGTCAGCTCTGTGGATCTTGTGTTGTTTAGTGCAACTGTGCCTGGGAGGGGCCCTTTAAGGGAGCGGCTTGCTGTTGAGTCCGCCCTGTGACCCTGTCTGCAGCTGTGCCTGGCACCCTTATTTCGATGTGTGCTACTTTGGCGTGTAGACGTTCCCTCGCTGCGCCTATTTCGATGTGGTGCTGTGCAACGTCGAAGTTGAACATCGACGTTGCCAGCCCTGGAGGACGTGTAGACGGTTGCTACATCGAAATAAGCTATTTCGATGTAGGCTTCACGTGTAGACGTAGCCATTGTAGCTAAACTAACATCCCTAATGAGAGACGCACTATTTTCCTTTAAAATAAGCAATAAATCTTTAAATACTTATTTAAACCTTACAAAATAAGTACCAGGATTTGGGACTTCTGATTGTTCCAGATCTTCTCCTTTCAAATAGTCTCATCTGGGTGTTGTGTTGACGACTAGATAAAACATTTAGTTGTAGCATATAACCTATTGTTCCGATACTGAGTATACACACAACTTAAAAGAACAAAACCCCCAGTCCATTTCTGTAGCTGTCAGCTCAGTTTCAGTGGCGTGATGCCTCTCACAGACATTTGGCCTCCAGGCTGCTTTCTCCGCTACGGCATTTTCTCACTTTTTATGCCGCTGAGTTCTGTAAAATTGCAAGGGACAGCACTGAGCTCCACCCTCTAGATTTCAGTATTCTAGATTCTCTCTGGAAGCAACGTCTGTCCAATTCTGCCTAATGGAGACCTCAGGCTGGAATTGTTAAACCTGCCTGAGCATGATAGACTGCTAAGTCCTACTAAGATTTAATAGGAGTTGGGCATTTAACGCCTGTAAATACCACCGAACGCCCCCAGCCTGCTGCAGCAGTGTGTGTAAAGATTTCTGTCAGTGTGAAGTCCCTGACCCCTTATTTTCCCACGGGTAAAACTGGCTTAAAGACAAAGCTGTCACTATGGGTATTTTATTGCTAGTGAATTCAATCCACAGGCAGTTTCTGGTGGCCTTTGCTTATACTTCCCCTAATAGATTAACATCAGGCTGATTGACTATGGAGGCCCACTTGCTGCATGTAAGTACAAATGCCACCAGAGTGACCAGGGACTCTGGGCAGGTTGCCAGTGTGTCACAGTGTTTGAGGGATCCTGTCGGAAGAGTTAACGACCTTGTCAAAAGGCCCTTATAGGAAAAATCAGCTGTGCTGGTAAATCCTCCAAGTGCTTCTCTTTTCTTTGGTTGTTGAGAGCAACCTGAAGGCTGTGCCTGGGGAGAGCTGTGAAACAATACCTCTTCCTCCTAGGTGGCCTTCAAGGGCCTTGACCTTCCCCGGCCTACGTCAGAGAACGGGGAAAGGATTCATTCTCTCTTTTGTTTTGGCTGAAACCTGCTGTTTCCCTGATTTTTTTTTTTCTTACTTTCTTGGCCTTTTTTTTTGCAGACCCCTTGCCAGCAGGAATTGGATCAGGTCTTGGAACGGATCTCCACCATGCGTCTGCCAGATGAGCGTGGCCCGTTGGAGCACCTCTACTCCCTGCACATCCCCAACTGTGACAAGCAAGGCTTTTACAATCTCAAACAGGCAAGTGTAGCAAGCTGTGAGGCTACCCTGCGTGCAGGCAGCCTTCACTTTGGATGGGAGCATTTAACGTTGCTTTGTGGTCGTCCTTCCTTGGCTGGAGGACGTGGGTGACCAAAACCGCACCAGCTCTCAATTTGTATACCCAAGAGAACACAGGTCCTAGGTTTGAGTAAGGAGTTATGGTCTTTGCCTGTGACTTTCCTCTGCATTTATAGAAGACAGAAGAGTCCTGGGTATATCATAATCTTTCAGCATATTGGCCTCAGCAATGGTTAGTCTTTGGCTCGAGAACAGGGTCTCTCTTCTGTCACTACTATCCTGGGACCAACACAGCTAGGACAATACTACATGTGTCCCTCCCGTCCTTTGTGACAAGAAGAGAGCGGACTGAGCCACTCGCAGCTACTCCAGACAGCGCATTAGCTCTCCAATGGATAGCATTGTTCTGCCTTGTCAGTCACCTGCTAGTGGCCATTGGAGGTGAAAAATTTCCTGGAGCTGTGCTGAGGAGACATGATGTAATAGCACAGCAAGGTATGACAAAGAATCATAGAATACTGGAGTGGGAAGCGACCTCAAGAGGTCATCAAGTCCAGTCCCCTGCTCTCTTGGTAGGACCAATACCATCTAGATCATTATCCAATCTGTTCTTAAATATCGCCAGTGATGGAGATTCAACAACCTCCCTAGGCAATTTATTCCAGTGTTTAACCACCCTGACAGGAATTTTTTTCTCATGTCTAACTGAAACCTCCCTTGCTGCAGTTTAAGCCCATTGGTTCTTGTCGATCATCAGAGGTTAAGGAGAATATTTTTTCTCCCTCTTTTAGGTACTTGAAAGCTGCAGTCATGTCTCTTCTCAGCCATCCAGCTAAACAAACCCCGTTCTTTTAATTTTCACACATAGACCTTGAACAATTTTGTTGCTCTTCTCTGGATGTTCTCCAATTTTGCCACAACTTTCGTGAAATGTGGGACCCAGAACTAGACATAGTGCTCCAGTTGAGGCGCGATCAATGCAGTAGAGTTGAAGAATGGACTTCTCATGTCTCACCTACAGCAAGAGGTTGACGGGGAAAGATGAGGGTTAGGACAGGAAGAAACTGAGAGCTCTTTTATCACACATCCATTAGACTGGGCGCTGGGATAGTGCATTTATTTTGTGCGGATGAGTGAGAAGAGAAGAATTTATATATACGCTAATAATTGTAATAGGAAGGAAGAATCAGAAAGGAGACCAGGGAGTACTGTGAATGGCTCGTACTCGAGCAAGATCCACTCCTGTGCGTCCACTCGCCACATGTCGCTATTTGCTGGTTGACTGTGGCCAATAAATATATTTTCATAATAAAGTGGCTGGTCTGCTTCAGAATGGATTGGACGCCATGAACAAAAATAGCTGCCTGCGCATCTGTTGTGTGGTTGTCACACCAGTCATTTCATCCAAATGTTGTCCTCAGATAAATGTCTGGCATGCTGAAAATCAGCCTTTTGACTTCATGCCTGCCATTCATCTGTCAGTGGGAGACCAGGGCGAACTCATGCCACCATCCGGCCCTCACCCTCCCCAGTCATAGGATTAGTGTGGTCTCGTAAGATAGCCGTAAGCTTGCAGGGCCAGGTGAATGAACAGATGCTTCAGTGCCTAGTGTCAGGGGATGAGTCTCTAGTGTATGAGTTCAAGGAGACTCCACATTAGATTTTATCAGTATAGGGCTTATGACACATCGGTGAGCAGTTCTGAGGAAATAGGGTAACGGACAATAGAAAATAGGTGGCAATAGAAAATCCTAAAACAGAGAAAAGCAGGGCTAGTGATAACAGTTATCAGCCTTTCTCTGAATCAGGTTGGAAATTGGAAGTGTACCACCAGTATGCAGTCTAGTTGTAAAATTCTTCAGAAGAAAGGCCCCCCTCATTTCCCTTAGACCTCACTGGTAGGAAGCACACCTTGTCCTTCACTTTATACTTTCCTCTCTTTATTTTGTTCCATTCTCTATGTGTATCACACCAAGTAATTCCTCTTCCTCAGTGCCTCACCTTGCAAAGGTTTGTGGTCGGGCAGATTAGAGTCTTTTAATCTCTCTATAGCACCTTGATCTTTTTTGACACTTTTTAATAATCAGATGGCAAAGCACTTTACAGAGGAGGTCGGTTTCATTATCCCCACGTTACAGGTGGTAAAACTGAGGCATGGAGCACTGAAGTGATTTGTCCATAGTCACTCATCAGACTAGGGGCCACTAAAATCCCAGTCTGCTATTCTAGCCTGTAGGCCCTGCAGCCTCCCCTAAATCTGTCCTTCCATCACCATATTTGCTGCTGTCTTCTTTATTCCATCCCATCAGTGCAATATTTTCCTTCTAACAAGAATGCACTGGCAATCTTCCCTCCAATTCCAGCCAAAAAATGGAGCAAACAAATGAACTTTGCACATTTTCCTGTCAGTCAATAAACTGTCACTACCGTCCTACCAGCAGGGAAAGCCAGTTCCACAAGAGGCACCCTCTGCAGAGAATGCCATGTGCCCTGAAGATCATGCCTCAGCTGGCAGGATGGGGCCTTGGGAGAGCCGTGCCCCTCATGCAGCCAGGATCCAGCTCGTGGAGGGCTGATATGTAGGAGCACGTTGGACAGCACTGGATGTACCAGCTGTTCCCTCGGTAGCTTCTGCAGAATCAGTACCGATGAGGTGCCTTAAGATATGCTGTGCTCCTCACAAGGCCAGCTGATCATTCCCCTTCCAGGCCCAGTTGATCGGGGTTCGGTTGTCAGCCTGACAGAAGGGTGTGGTAGCTCTGCAGCTCCTGGCCCTTGGGGCTACACAGAGGCACATTGCCCTGCCAGATCCCCAGGGCAGTAATTAACCACACCCCATGGAGCTGGCTAAGTCCCCTGAACTGGATAATCTGGCTCAAGGAATCTCGGCTCTTGCATAAGCCTGGTGCAGTACAGTTGCATTGGGGAAGAAAAAGCCTCTCTTGAGCGGATGGCTGAGGGAAGACCATGCCTGGGAAGTGGCTAGCGCTTTGCCCCAACGGACAAACTTTTAGAGACTGGAAATAGCAGTGACACCTTCCCCAGAGCTCCCCAGTGAAGAGACAGCTGTGGGACCAGCCAGCTGCTCCAGCCAGGCCTCCCCTGTGCTTGGAGCTGCCAGTGGACCTGCCTAGTAGAGAGGGTTTCACTTCTGGTCCAATCTGCTGTCATTGATTTTAATGGGAGTTGAGAGAGCTCAGCAGGGGGTCTGATCCTGCTTCGCTGGAGTCAGTGGGGGCTTTGCCATGGCACTTGCCCCCCAGCTTGGAACTTTCCCGTAATGTCACTTCCTGTTGGTCACATTTCCTGCCTGAGCACCTCGCCCTCTGCCAGCCGGGTACCTGCACACAGGACAGATGAGGGCAGAGGGAGACCTGTACCTTCCCAAAGGGGAGGGCGGAAAACAGACCTAGCCCATGGTAGGTAATTAACTTGGGAGCTGCTGTGTGTGCTCATCCAGTCCCATGGCCATGTTAACATGGCCCAAAGGTGTGCTTTTCATATACACTTGGCACGGGCCTAGCATTGCTCCCAGTGCGGTCTCCGGATTTCACTGAAAGTGGAGTGAGAACAACAGAGTGTGCATTTGAAAACTGCCCCCCCAAACACCTCCCCAAGCAGCAGGGTGCCCTCTGTTTTTCCATCCATGTGCAGAATAAATTTTATACACATGTGCCCCAAGGCACGTGCGTATCTGTACCACCAGTAGAAACAGAAGCTGCTGGATGTATTCAGTGGAGACTGGTGTAAAGATGGAAGATGCTCATGGGAGATGGGCCTCAACAGAAGCCCATCTCCAAGCATCCGCTGACTCTGGGGAAGTCATGGTCAGGTGCGCCCCTGCCCCTTAGCTTTTGTCATGGATCAGTGACCTGACCAACCGCTTCCAAGCTTCTCTGACCTGGAGGAGTCGGGATCTGTCTATGGGGATGGGCCCAGGCTGCAAACTGCAGTGTTAATTATTAGTAGTGGAAGATGGTTCCCACAAAGTGCAGGTTTCTGTACCAAGTATCAGAGAGGTGGCCGTGTTAGTCTGTAGCTTCGAGAACAACAAGAAGTCTCATGGCACCTTATAGACTAACAGATCGTTTGGAGCATAAGCTTTCGTGGGCAAAGACCCGCTTCATCAGATGCATCTGGTTCCTTCCCCGAGGGGCTGCATCTGATGCATCTGATGAAGCGGGTCTTTGCCCACAAAAGCTTATGCTCCAAACGATCTCTTAGTCTATAAGGTGCCACGAGACTTCTTGTTGTTTCTGTACCAGTTTCTCACCAGACTTCTGATTTCATTCTACAGCACATGGGCTCTGAAGCAATTGGCTGTTTGTTGCCTTTTCCACCCGGTAACTATTTCCGTCCCACCCTCTTCCCCACAGTGCAAGATGTCTGTGAACGGCCAGCGAGGAGAGTGCTGGTGCGTCAACCCCATCACTGGGAAAGTGATCCAGGGGGCACCCACCATCCGTGGAGACCCTGAGTGCCACCTCTTCTACACGGCACACGAACAGGAAGCCCGGGGAGTGCAGGCTCTGAATGTGCAGTAGATGGACGCATTTCCTGCTCAGTGGAGACAGCTCAGTGTGGCCCCAGTGCTGGATTTTACATGGGTTTCAGCGTGTCTATTTATGTTCTGAAAGAGACCGGCTTTGTGCCCTGCCTGTGGTTCTCATTCTCTTGCCTGCAGCCCCTCGGGGAAGGAACCAGGCTGGGCGTGCATTGCATGCGGGGGGGAGGGGCAACAATTGCTTTTCTTGTTGTCTTTCACGTAAAGTAAACGAGAGACAAAGCTTTGCCTTTTGTTGGCTTTGCCCCCACTGTAGCATTAAGAGTGTGCTGCCAGAGTCATCCTCGGCCCCCAAGCGGTAGCATAACGCCAGGGAAACAGGGCTGATGCTGAAAACCAAGCAGCCCGTTGAATGTAAAGTCCTGAGCTCCTGGGATGCTTCCAAAGAGCCAAGATGATAATGCTCAAAATGAGATGGATGAGTCGTTGCCCCGAAAGACCAAAGACTGTATATAATACAAATCACCTCCTGCTGGAATTGTCTCATCCTGTCCCTGTGCCACGCTGCTCCATGGGAGAGGGGAGATAGGGAAGGAGGGGGATTTCTGAGTTTCCCACATGGATCAGGCCTGTGCACATGGGGAGAGAGGGGAATTGAGACCGTACTGTGCGTTGCGCTTGGGGCATCGTCCGCAGCCGTGCTAAGCACTGTCTGTTCTCGTAGACTTCATGGAGACCAGATCGGTCTCAGGAGCAGGCCCCGAATTATAGCTCACATCTTAAAGAGCCGTTCCTGGGTTCCGCTGGGCACTCTCACTTCTTGTGGCCAAGAGCCTGTTAAAGTGGTAATTAAGGGCCTGATCCTGAGAGGTGCTGGTCACCTGAATTAAGTTGCAGGTGCTGAGTATTTCCCAGGATCAGGCTCTCCATTTTGTAGTTGAGGAAGCAGGAGTGCCCTTGCAGAGAGAGAGGGCTTCTCGCAGCTTTAGGGTGACAATCCAGGGAGCCTCTCTCTCTCTTTTCCTGAATAGCAAAACCCATCTAAAACCTGTACTCCCAAGCAGCTGCCAGTACCCCTCAAACGTAGCAGGGAGCATCAGCCACTCAACACACACGCACCATTTGTAAGTAAAGTGCCGTATATATAAAAGCCCCTTGTGAAACCCGAAACACGCATGTGAGCACACTCTCTCTCTCTCTCTCTCTCTCTCTCTCTCTCTCTCTCTCTTTTGTATAAATTTAATAAACACTAATTCCAAGAGTGGCAAGTGATTTTGGAGACTAGGTTTCCAAGAACTGGTGCTGTCTCTCTACAATTACTTTACACACCGATTGGTTTGGGTATGAAACACACGCAAGTGGAGAGTAAGCAATGAGATTTTCTTTTCCTCCAGAGGGCATAGGCAGAACAATTGCTCGGTCCTTTTGCTTAGAGAAAGATAAGGCACTGCCACTGTTTCCTTGTGTCAAACTCCTCCAAGCTGGCTAAGCAGCAGCAGCTCCTATGGGGAAGGTGTTTCATTCCAAAGGTGCCGACGAGTTGGAAGGAATGGGATTGAAAAGCGCAGGCAGAGCGCCTGGACCCTTAACGCGGAGTTGGACTAGATCACTGGAGCCAGCAATGGCTGTGCCGGCCAGGCGCACCGAAGATGGGCTCGCGCTTCAGAAGAACGTTCAGGTGACAGAAGGGCTGCTCTGCCAGGAAGCATGCGGCAATTCACTGGCGCACCGGGGAAGCAGCCTAGAGAGTTACCAGCCACCCGCCCCCGGCACATTTGAGGAGCTGCTTTCGGCGTGTGTTGTATGCATCGTGTGCTGCCCGTAGACCTGGGAGAGGGATTAAAATCTGGGTAAAAGCAGGCACCTGCTGTGACGAAAGGAGGGCGTGTGACTGTTCTCTCTGATTTTTATCATCCAGGAGCGGAATAAATGTTACATTGCACCAAGGCACGTTCAGGAGGGCACCACCATAGAAACACATGCCACATACCGTGGGCACACTGCTAATCAGCTGGGCAGCACCTGAATTTCTCCCGAGTGGCTGCCCAAGTGCTCAGCTTCCTGGGAACACAGGTGTGACCTGAATGTTACTATGTCCGAAAGCGTAACACACCTCTGGGCTTAGATTTTCTGTTCACTTCCTTGTATATCATAGTGGAACTGAAGCCATCTGAGAATGCTACCCTGGGGTAGGAAGCAAGACCAGGCTTCACCTGTGTTCTTTAGCTCTGTGAATATTTGCTGCCCAGTTTAATGTACTTTCTTGTGATCTAGTTTGCAGTTAATGAGAATAATAATAGTGCCTTCAATTGGTAAATATCACCTACACTTGATCACACACACACACAAAGTGTATATTAGTTAACAATAGCAGCAGCAGTCTTGGCTTAAATGCAAATGCTGGGCTGTAATGGACAAAGGCAGCAGTGAGAGTTAAAAATCACACCCAGGTTTAGCGCTGTTAGTATGAACAGGAAAAAAAACAATTCTGGAAAGAATCCAGATTTCACATGGAGACAGCTAATGACACAAAGAGGGTCACCCTGCCTGACAGCTGCTCTCTGAAATTAACCCTCCATCTCATCCATCTGTGGCATGATGTGTAAAGGAAATTAAAGAGTGGGCAGGATTCATCTGTTCTGTGTGTGTGTGTGTGTGCACGTGCGTGTGTGTGTGTGCGTGCAAAACCTAGTTGTGAAATTGGTGCTACCAGTTTTCGGTTAACAGCAAAGGGGGGTTGTTCTGCTTCTCACAGCTGCTCTTATTTGCAGTTTGTACCTTCTGTTTTGTTTAGCAATCAGTATGCTCTTTTCTGTCTCTTTTGGAAAAGCTGAACGGCATATAATTGGAATAAATTAAACAGGATGCCAAAAAAGTGTCGTGTTTCCCCCTTCCACGGCCATTAATAGAACATGTGGTTTTCTCTGGTGCATCACACATAAATGCCGGCCTGTTCCCTGCTTTGTCCTGGGGGTATTGTAAACAGCGTACGCAACAGGCCGCAAGGAATCTGTGGCCAATTTTTTTTATCATCATCATCATCATCATTGGTCCCAGTTGTAGATGGCTAGGCCAGCGGTGGATGTTCACCAACCTGCCTGATGCATTTATTCAGTGCCTGCGGCTTAAATCCATTCTTCTGTCTTTGTGAACAAAGATGAGTCTTTGAACCTCTGCTGCAGACAGCCAAATGTAACCACCCAAACCAGTGAACCTGTTGCCAACCTGAAACAATAGCACTGAGAAGTGTGAACCTCCCCCGACACCTTGGCGACCATAACTCCAAAGTGTTTGTTTAATAAGTGAACCTCTGAGCCAATGGGCGGGGGAAAAGAGAGGGGGTAGGCGGGTGGCAGCTGCTGCAGGGAAGGAAAGACAGACCCAGAGGAGGGGAGAAACGGGGAAAAAACAAAGGGTGGGGAAGGAAGAGAGATGACAGATGACAATTTGCACTTCCCTCTCAGTGGCCCAGCAAGGGCACCCACTCATGCTGCCTCTGCACAGCTCCTTGCCTCTCTTGCGTTATTTCTAGCAAAGGCCTGCGGCCCCAGGCCCCCTGCTAGCTTTCTGCTCAGAGAGGATTAGGAAGTGTGATTGCTTTAGTTATTCCTTCCCACCCAGCACTTCCCATGCAAGCCCACTGTATTCGCATGGTAACAGCATAACACAGGAAACATTTTAAAGCAATACAAGAGCCTACACACATGGTAAGGAGCTTATGAGAGTCAACCCCCACCCCCAGCCTGGGCTCTGGCAGGAGCAGTCCTTCAAATCCCTACCCAGGACGATTCCTTGTGGTTAATCACAGAATCCTAGGGCTGCACGAGACCTCAGGAGGTCATCAAGTCCAGCCCCTGCCCAAAGCAAAACAGCTTGAGTAAATCAGCCCAGCCAGGGCTTTGTCAAGCCAGGACTTAAAAACCTCTAGGGATGGTGATTCCACCACCTGTCTAGGCAACGGATTCCAGTGCTTCCCCACTCTTCTGGTGGTGATACATTCAGCCGGGGACTAGGCTAAGAGACCTAAGTCCCTTTCCTTCCTCCATTTCTACGATTCTTCTATCGGCTTCTGCTCACAACAAGTCCCCAGTCTTATGGGGGCTCGGTGGGTCTATTTCTTCCAACACTGCCCTTACTGGATAGGAGCCGTGTTCCATGGAGGGCTCCCACCAACTGCTGGATCAGGAAGGAGGCCCTGAGCTGGGTTAGAACAAGGCTAGTTGTACAAAAGCCCTTTCTTTGGCCATGGGTCCCTGGGGAATTAAGTTTGAAAGCGTGTATGTGCCTCTCCCAGGAGCTGGGTTCAAAGTGTTGGAGATAGAACTACCTCAGTATCCCCCTCTCTACTAGAGATAATCCATACAGTGACACGGCCACATATCCAACTGCATTTTTAATGCAGCAAAGGCCCAAAGGTCTTGACTGTGGTTCAGCAAAGCTGATCTCAATTCTTTATGGTTCAGGATATTACAGACCCGAAGAAGGGCTCTGCGTGTGCTCAGAAGCTTGTGTCTCATCTGTCCAAGAAAGGATATTACCTTGTCTGTCCAATATCCTGGGAAGAACACGGCTACAACCCCACTGCATCTGACAGGATATTGTCTGTCCCTCACAGTACTGGCCAGGGGCATGTTTTCCAATCCACTGTGTGGAATGTGACAGGGAACTGCTGAACAAATAACAGTGATAACAAAGGAAAGTTCATTCGCTACTCAAGCCCCGGCTTCCCTCCACTATATGCTGGCTTCCTACTGAACCTCAGATGGAGGCCAAACCTTGTCCCCCAGAATTAGAAATGGAATCTGCCCTGTCTTCTGCTGCTTTAAAGGAGAAACCCTGTTTAAAAAAGGCTCTTTTGCCTGCAGAGTGTCTTTGGTTATTGTCTTTTGATTTCAAAGGGGTGTTGAGACGCTATCTATTATTTGCAGAGCACCTCAATTCTGCTGACATTAGACACCATGGCCAGCTTGTCCACCACCAGAGTTGTCAGCTGGGATCAAAGCTTGGCCCTTTGGAGCAAGCCTTTATCTCAAATGGTAGCAAAGAACAGTGATGGCTCTGGGACAGCTAAACAAGGAACAGGTTGGTAGCGCACATGCTAAAACTGATGCACTGGGCCAGAGAGTTTACAGGACAAAGCGGACACAATCTGAAATAGTCCCAGTTCAGTAGGGTTTGGCCAGTTTGCGACAGATACAGATATTACAGTATTTAGTCCCACTTTGCGTGCAGGAGACTGGTTTTGATGACTGTGTGAGGTTTCTTCCAAGCCTAGGACACTACGAGCTGAGTTTTCACAGTGCTTTCCAGTGCAGGAATGCGAGGGGTGGGCGAAACACAAGTATGAGCTAGAAGAGGGTGCGGAACAGTTTATTCCCATTCCTGTAGCTACACCAGCTTGCACAACATGTGAGCAGAGGTGACCCACATGTTTCCAGCCCAGGTGGAGTTTGACGATTTGGGACCAGCAGGGTTTAGTTGATATCATGTGACGTCTTAAAGGTCCTGATCCTGTCACCTGTTCTGTTGACCTCAGTGGGAGCAGGAGCAGGCCCAAATTGTGTACAAAATACACTGCAACAGGACTCTGGTTTCTTCTTATATCAGACTACACTCTGAAGCCTGGCTGAGCAGGTCACAATGCAATGGGTAGGCTACAAGCATTCAGTCTGTGATGCCTGAGTCCCAATTTTTCCCAACTCAGTCCCAGGCCTGCAGGGTATAGCTGGTGCCATTGCTGTGCCGTCAGTGGCTGAGCCTCCCCTGTTGATGGGAAGACTGATTACCTATGCAGGGCTTAATGGCATGTTTTGTTCCTGGCTTTGATTTGACTTTTGGCAGAGAAGGGCAGTGGTTTGGCCTACGGGTCAATCCCTGCTCAGCTCCTCACTTCCTGGCAAGTCAGTGTTGTGTTGTGCCTCAGTTTGCCGTCTGTAAAATGGACCACTAGCCAGCCCATCTCTCACTGGGGAGTTGAGCGGCTAAAGCCAAAAAGATGACAAGGTGCAGCCACAGCAGTACAGGTTGACCCTTTTGTCCCTGGCACACTTGGGACCTTACCAGTGCTTGTCTCGCAGCATTACCAACGCTTCTGCTGCTTACTGGGCTCTTAGAAGGCATTTCAGGGTAAATTACAGCCACCAGTCCTGGCTCTCAGAGTTCTGTGCTGGTATTTCGATGTAAACAAACGTGGGAAACTTGGCCGAACCCATGATAAGTGGTCATCCGGCTACGTAAAGTCATGCCAGATGACGGCCATTGCAGGACAAGAGAGCTGCCACCTGCACCCTATAGTAAGTACAATCAATCACTCAAGACCCTTATTAGGCTGGAAGTTGAAGACAAACTTTATGCAGCTGCTAGGGGAGAAAGGAGGCGCCTGAGACAGCAGCTACCAAAGGCGCTTTCGTTTCCTGCGCCAGCCGACCTGCAGCTGGATGGGTGTTGGGCCACCCACCTTCATTGTATTGACGACTATGGGCCAGGTGTCTCCCTACGGAGCAAGCTGCTGGCATTGTGGCATGGGCATCAGAGTGCCAGGGTGGGTGAGGTTGTCTCTTTTTATTGGCTCCACTTTGGGTCCCTGAAGGCTCAGACAGCGCTGAGACTCTCAGGGCTGGTGGTCAGGAACGTACGACAGGCAGCTGTCAGTGTGGGCAGTGGGTTACAAGCCATTGCCTTCCCAAACTGCCTGGCTGGCACTCACTGCACGCTGTGTCCAGAACGCTCCCTGCTTCAGCACAGCTCCCAGGCATCCGCTCTGCTGGGAGTGGAGACACTGAGTCACCCTGCCTCAGCTCCAGGCAGGAAACTGGGGATGCCTGCCCTCCTGGTGCGCCAGGGTAGGGGAGCCTTATGAATATGGAGGGTGGGGGGCTGAAGGCCTGCCGGAGCATGGGGGAGGGGCTGGGGGTCCCACTGGAGGTGGGCCTTGATAGAAAGGTGTGTGTGTGGGGGGGGGGCTCCATCCCCCAGCTGTAGACTCACCCCCCCCGCCATGGCTGATAGTCATTGTCACCTTCAGCACCTCGAACCTGTCCCCCTTCCGCCTTTCCTTTGTGTGGGGGGAGGTGGGGTGTGTCAGCTCCTGCCTGTGGCGGGGCGGGGAGCAGATGCGGGACCGGGGCAGGCCAGGGAGCTGCCAATCGGATTGAGACCGTGCTTCCGAGGTGCAGCCGGTGCAAGGGGCTTGGCGGTGCTGGGGGAGGGATGGGGGGTGTCTGGCTCGCCACAGGGCCACGTGGGGCTGAGCGAGGGGGCCAGCCCGCCCTCTGCTGGGGCAGAGCAAGACAAAGGCCACGCGGAACAGGCTTGACTGGCCAACCCCCAGATAGATGTCCCCCTCCCTGCAGCCTCAGGGCGAGGCGTCGAGCCGGCTGCAGGCTGCACATAGCTCCCTTCCAGCCAGTGGCACTGCCTCCTGACTGGGGGGGAAGGTGGGGGGCTGCATGGGCTCATGAGGAGCTAGCTGGGCCTGTTTGCTGCTTCTGAGCCATGTCCCCCCTCCACCTCCATCCTCTCCTTGGCCAACTTCCATGGGCCTGGCTGTGTGGCGGCGTTACAGCTACACACCCCCACCTGGTGGCCGACAGTCAGCACAGCCGCCTCCCAGTCGCCTGGTGGGGAACAGCCAACGCCTGCTGCTGGCGTCTCTGTCACCTCGTGCTTGTCTGTACAGGCCTGGCTGCAGGAAGGGCGACATCTCGCTGCCCAGGCGAGGTAAAGCCTGTACACCCGAAACACCGCATGAACAGGTGGTGCCGCTTGACACCTGTGCGAGGGACAGCTGGATGAGGCAATGCCCATACACCTGTCGCACAGCATGACTGGGTGGTGCTGCTTGACACCTGTGCGAGGGACAGCCAGATGAGGCAATGCCCGTACACCTGGCACACAGCATGAACAGACGGTACTACCTGACACCTGTGCGAGGGACAGCTGGATGAGGCAATGCCCATACACCTGTCGCACAGCATGACTAGGTGGTGCTGCTTGACACCTGTGCGAGGGACAGCCAGATGAGGCAATGCCCGTACACCTGGCACACAGCATGAACAGACGGTACTACCTGACACCTGTGGGAGGAACAGCTGGCCAAGGCAACGCCCGTATACCTGTCACACAGCACGAATAAGTTGTGCCACTTGACACCCGTGTGAGGGACGGCCAGATGAGGCAAAGCCTGTACACCTGTTGAACAGCATGAATAGGTGGCACCACTTGACACCCGTGGGAGAGCCAGCCGGACGCGGTGAAGCCCATACAGCTGTCCCACTGCAGGAACAGGTGGTGCTGCGTGATGCCCACAGGCGGGAGACCCAGCCAAGGCAAAGCCTGTACACCCCTCAGACAGTGTAAAAAGGTGATGCTGTGTGATGCCCGTGAGTGGGCCAATCCAGGGGTGGCATCGTGGTGCAAATAATTTGCAGCCCATTCCCCAAGGACCAGAGCTGCCACCCAGCGAGTGGGTCTGTGGAAAGGGCAGGGTGTGATCTGGCCTTGTGCACCACGCTCAAGGCTATTTAAAAAAAGGTCCCTTTCACTAAGGCCTCACCCCTTGTGCTTTTGATGGGTCACCTCAGCCAGGCTGCCTCTGCAGCCCATGGCAGGTTATATTGCAACCTCAGCCCATGAGGCAACGTTCCTCTGGCTGCGCACAGCCGGTTAACGGCCTGCCCCAGTGTCGGTGCATGGGCTCACACGCAGCCCAGGGCCTCAGTACTGCTCTCATGCACATAGCGCGTGGCAGCTGCTTCGTTAGCGTGTGATGCTCCAGGCACTCTCGGTGCTTGGGGTGCAAAAATCATTGAGCGGTGCTGCACCTCTGTGGGTCTCGGGCCAGCCAGCGCCCCTCTAGACACCCAGAAAGGGGAGCTTTGTCACTGCCCTGCAGCATTTCTTGGGCGGGGAAATGCCAGGACCCTTTGCAGCCAGGCTCGGTTTCCTTTGGTGGCACTGAGCTGATCTGAGCTCACGCTTGTCATTCCATTAGGATAAGCCACCGCCCCGTCTCTGCACACAATTGTTCTTTAGTGCTTGGGCTAGGCTGTTTTAAATTACTCCAGCCCGGCAGCTAACCCCTGCCCCAGCACCCCAAGACCTACTCCCACAGTGGTTAACGGAGGTAGCCGGTTTCTCCTTTTGTAAATTGGGTCGCATGTGTCTGCCCTTGCCCCAGCCAGGCAGGTTTGGTTGCTGCAGTTTGTGAAAGGCTGTGGAGCTGTCACAGTTCAGGGCTCGTTCTCAGGTTGCGTGGTGTGCGTTACTAGATGCGGCCTAAGGGCCCAGCATGGCACAGCTGTAACTGAAGAGCTGTTCCTCCCCTACAGTGGAAGGGCAAGATTTCCTGCCTACTTTATAGCCTGGGATGGCAGGGCACTAAGCCACTGGAGGGCAAACTTAACTACTTAGTTTGGTGCTGAATGCAGGGGCTGGCTGGGCAGGCCACTTCCTGAGGGGCTCAGAGATGGACTTGGTTCCACTTTAGGGGTTTCACGTGACATTAGGCATCACTTTGGCTTGCAGGCTGCACCCAGCCAGCCGGTGTGTCAGGATGCCTGCCCTGGCCATGAATGGGGTATGAGGTGGTACTGCCCTCCAGTGAAAGCAGCTACCGCAGCAGCTACCACACTGCCAGATTGCAAGGGCTAGCATCCAAGGAGGGAGGTGTGTGGCTTTTGGCTGTGGGCTCGCCCTAGTAAGCTATCACCCCTCTTCTCCACAGCAGGCTGGCTTTCAGCAAACTGGGAAACGGACCAGTTCCCAAAGTAAGCAGGAATCTGCAGCGTGAGGGCTGGTTACAACACCCAGAACTTGTAGAAATTATGAGTGCAGCGTGGACTCAATGTCCTGCCTCCAACAATGGCCCTATAAGCTGAGCGCTTGGGGAGCTGCCCAGGAAAGATTCAGGTGCTGCCCAGCTGATTAGCAGAACACCCGCAGCAGCAAGCCTGTTTCTACTGGTGGTGCACCTCCCCGTTTGCTTTGGTGCATGTAGCAATATTTAGTCCGTCCCTGGATTGAAAACAATACAGCGAACTCTGCTGGCCACGAACAAAAGCATCAGAAAATGACACTGTCCACCTTGCAAACAGGGGCTGAATGGCTTGGCCTAACCCCCTTTAAGCGCTAGAATGGCCAACCCCTGCAGCTTAAGTTTTATAAGCTCCTCTCGTGCCTTACCATAGCGGCACTGCTCCCAAAACCGTCACAGCATGCGTTATTAACACTCAGCCCAAACCCGCCAGGGCAGCACCCCGCGCTAACTGAATGCATAACTTTATTAAATAAATGCTTTGCCATGAGAAAAGACAAAGATCAGAGAGTAACATAAATTATAAGTTGAATAAATAGTATACAGCAATCGTCACTTTTTAATAAAACGTGAGATTTGGTTTGAAGTACAAAACCGAGCCTTACGCTCCTCATCCGGTGTCTTGTTTTTCACAAACTGCTTTTTTTTTTTTTCCTTTTCCTCACCAGTACGATTATGCATATGTCTCGTATACTGGGGAAAAAAAAAAAAAAAAAGACAGTAACGAAGGAAAAAAAAAAAGACGACAGAGCTACTTTATGCATGTAAAGCTATAACAAGCCGCTGTAAAATGTGTAGTGAGTATTGCTTAAAGAAACAAAAACCCAGGCGGACATCTCGGAATCTGGTGTGTTAATTGTGCTGTCATGGGGGCCTGTACCAATGCCAGCAAGGTGGGGTGGGGGGGCAGGATAGGTGGTACGGCAACGCCCTGGCGTCCTAGTCAAGGTGCTAAGCCAGGAAGGGCTGGAATCAAGGGGAAATTGTTACTTGTTTAACTAGACACACTCTGTTTGGGGGTGGGGAATAAAAAAGAAACCACAGAGTGTGTGAAGAAATAGTGCAAAATGCTCTTGTACTAGTGGTTTTAAAATAAGACTGTCCCCTGCCGTACAGCCCAGGAATAACCCCGCCGGAGAGGATCTGCTTGCTCACCACAATGTCCTTGCTAGTCCTGGCATAAACAGTGCCCCGTTTTCACGACACCCCCCGGCCCAAATCAAGCTTCTTCCCCACCTCCCTGGCTTTTCTTTCCTGGGCACAGACCCCGGGTGAGAAGAACCTCAGAAGGTGAAACCTGCCTCAAAGCCCCTGCCCCCCCAGTGGCCTCCCGGGGACGAGGGCGGTACTGCAGAAAGTCGCCCAGCTGAGTTGGCTGGAGCCATCACTCAAAAGAAAAAAGCGCTCCTCTCAAGGGGATGAGCCCGCCTGTCCTAGAGAAGGAGGGCCACATGGGCCCAGCAAGCCATGTCCCGGGCCATGACTTGATCCCGCTTAGTAAAGCTGAGTGCACTTTTCAAACGATCCCGGCCCATGGAGTGTAGATAACCTTTCCGGCCAGCCACCTTGCATTGGGTGCAGGCCCTGGCTCCTCCAAAGGAGACCGGACAGCTGGTTCTGCGTGCCCCACAGCTCCAAAGCATTTCAGGGGCTGGGTCTCAGGGTAGATGCATCCCCCCCGTGCTGGCCTGCTCAGTTTCTGGTGGAGGAGAGGCAGGAGGGGACCTCTGAGCTGATCCCGAGTGTGTGTGGGGCTTGTACAGCGCCTCACCCCAGTCCCTGGGGCTTGCTGCGGGTCCAGGGAACGGAAGGCCTTGGGGCAGTTTGAATCTGCACCAGTGTCAATCTCTTTTGCAGGCCACAGGGGAGATAAGAGCCCTCTGGCAGCTGTGCCATGAGGCCGTGGCTGGCTGTGCACCGCCCCGCCCCCCCGGCTTCCCCTCCAAGGAGACCTCAGGTGGGATCACTTCCACAAAAGGCGGGGGGAAACTGAGGCAGAAGTGTATTCGCCTTTGGCTGGTGGTAGCACTCCCAGCTAGCGCCAACCCCCCAAGCCACACAGGCTGGGGGCACTCACACACAGACACAGAGCAGTATGGGGGTGTTCCTCCTGGAGCATCTGGCTGGCTGCCTAGGAGAGGCAAGCAGAACAAGGGAAAGGCGTGGCTTTCTGCCCCGCCCTGCCCATCACCTAGGGCTGGGACAAGTGTTCCCTGTAAGCTGAGCACTGGGGCAGCCGCCCAGGAGAGGTTCAGGGTTAGGGTTAGCAGAATGCCCTGGCCGCCCACGTGGTTTTTATTGGTGGTGCACATAACACTGGTTATGCCCATGGATGGAAGAAAATTCGAGGGAAAACCGCCTGTGACCAGCACCCCCTGCAGCGGCCTGGGGAACACGCCTGGTGTGCGCGTGGGGAACTGGGTGGGCAGAGCGGGGACGCATCTCCAATGGTGAGACCCGTAAGTCAGAGCCCCATGGACTGAGCTGCCAGCCTTGCCCTGAGAAAAGGCACCACTAGGCTTGGAATGCCAGCACCTGAGGGGAGAAGGGCATTTGGGGCAGTTTCCTCTCTCAACTTGATGCCAGCTTCTCCCCCTAAGCTTCCACTTCCCTGGCCAGAGCCTGTTCTGTGGGTCTGGCTTCCAGCATCACTGCGGCCCCCCTGCACAAAGCTAGGTGCAGTGTCTCCGACGGCCGCAGGAGGCGGGGTGATCAGCGCACACTGCTGGGGCCAGTGTGTAAGCGAGAGCAGCCCCAAGGCTGCTCTACCTGACCTTGGAGTCTGCCCAGCTCCAGAATACAAGGCACCCTCCGCCCAAAACCTGGACATGGGGAAGTGAGGCTCAGGCTCTGTGATCATGGCATGCTCTGGTGTTGGGAGCATGGCGCCCCAGCACAGACGGCGTGGGAGGTGGTAGTGGTGCTGGCACACAGATGCCCTGCAGACCTCCTCCAGAGCAAAACTCCCTGCTCCACTTGACTCTCCCGCAGCACTGCCCACCTCCCCGCAATGCTGGCGCCTCTGGGAAGGTGGCACAAAAACCCCCACAAGGCCTGGTCATGCTAGAGCTAGTCTGGCTCTGGGAAGTTCCTTGGGGCTCTTTGATCCGCAGTCCTGTGCTGTGTGTGTGTGTGTGTGTGTGTGTGTGTGTGTGTGTGTGACGCCGGCTTTTGGAACACTGTCTCACTTTCCTGTGGATCAGCTCGCAGCAGGGCCCATCCTGGCTGGCACAGGGAAGAAACCAACACGCTCTAGGTGTTTCTTGTTAGCTATCTCAGCCCCAGCCTCGCCACGCTGCCAGTGCCAGTTATGGCCAGTGGTAGGCTGGGCTTGAGGCTAGCTCTTTCTGGGAGGTGTCTGTCTGCACAGCAGTCCCATAGAAATGTACAGCGATGGCTGGTGCCCCATGAGTTCGCCAAGTGCCCCGTCCTCTTTGCTGCAGGGTCCTGTAGGCAGCGACTTTACCAAAGACCCTTGTCATGTTGTGGTGAAACTGGGGGTGGGGGGAGTGGGGGACAGTCCCAAGAGTTAAAAGATGCAGAAGTCCAAAGGCTGCCCATGCTCTGGCCATGCCGGACGCCGCCGTTTCAGTCAGATGAGAGGCTTCGGTGGGGTCAGTTACAACGGCAGCTGAATTAGCCAAACGGTCCTTGTTGGCATTGCTCTGTTAAGGCACCGAGCCCCCAGTAAGCTCTGCCAGGGCATAGGTATTTTCCTGGAGCTCATCACAGGGCCAGAGGCCAGCTGCAGGAAACTTACAAGTCGTATTTTACTACTGCAGGCGACAAAGAGGCAGGTTTGCTTTTGTGTGTGTGTGTGTTGGCACACACCTTCCGGGAGGCAAGCAATTATTCTGATGAGCACAGACAAAAGCACTTGGTTTTCCATCCTGGGATAGGCTGGAAGGATGGCAAAGATTTTTGAATTCAATCCCACGCTCATCGAAACACACCTGTCTGCAGGACGGTGCCCATGAGTAAAGTTATGCACACGCTAAATTGGATGCAGGATTGGAGGGCGTGGGATCGGGGAATATCCTTCTGCCTGAACTCGGGGAGCTGGTTACAGGTTTTCCAAACACTTGAGCACCTGCGTGATTTTAAAGCACGGGAAAAGGCCCGTTAATGCCTACAGAGCTGCTCATGGGAGTAAAGTTAAGCCCATGCGACTGCAGGACTAGGCCAGTTTTGCAAGGTGGAAGTAGCCATCTGGGTGTGGTAATCTATTATGAGTGGTTGGGTGTCTGTCTGTCTAACGAACGGTTAAAAATAATTACACTTGCCGGGAAATACGCTGCCTGACTTTGCTCAGGAACAAAGATCCCCAAGGGAAGCAAAAGGTGGTTTTTGGTTTTCACTGATCTTTTTTAAGGCGCCACAACTGTTTTTCGGCTGGCAGGTGCTGTTATTCCCCGACTCGTTTCCTAAAGCAATGCAAACCATTTACCACCATGTCCTAGACCGTGGTCACTCAGAAAGCTGTCCTCCTCTGTGGCTCCACCTTCAGAGATAGCAATCAGAGAGCACCCGCTGAGGGGCAAGGTTTTCTCTGGCATTGCCCCAAATGCCACTCGAACGCCAGGGCCACGTGGTGGTCGTGTACATCATCGCAGGGCTTTGTCTGGGTCTGCTGGAGACCGTTTGGAAAGCTGCGGGCCAGTCTAAAAACCAAAACAAACAGGAAAAGCTCCTCCCGCTTTCAATATCTCAAAGCAAACCCACACTAGAAAGGCCTCAAGTCGGTTCCTACGTTGGCGCTGGCTGCATCCCTGCATGGGGCGTCGAGAGTAGTTTGGGGGAGCAGGAGGGGGGGGGTGGTCTGTCCTGGGAAGGTGGCGCCGGTTGGACTTCAGCTTTCCTCTGCGCCTTTGTCGCCGCCGCTGCCGAAGAGCGGGCGAGGTCGGGCAGCAGATTCCGAGGGCCTCAGTTTCGTCCGTTGTTCTAAATGAGATGAAAGGGTTCGGAGTCCCGGGGCGTGGGGCGGCATGGGGGGTGGGGGCGGGGGGGCGGCACAGGCTCATCACTCGGTGATGCTGCTGTCGAAGGTGTGACACTGCAGGTCGCCGGCCACGTAACTGGTCCCCGGCAGCTTCAGTCCGTACTTGTCCACGCACCAGCAGAGCCCACGCTTCCGCCCCCGGGATGGCTTGCACTGGGGAGACGAGGAGAGACACAGAGGGCCGTCAGGGGCGGGCACATCACGGAGGAGCGCGAAGCCACCGGGGCAGCACCCAAGGCTCAGTGCCACATGATTCTCAGCCGTGTCTCATGGGGTGCAACCCGGCAGCCCCACGGACGCGTCTAAGGTTAGTTCACGGCTCAGGCGCTGCACAGGCCTCAGGAGAGGGCAGGGTTGGGTTCCTGGCCTTGTGTGGACTTGAGCAAGTCAGTTCGACTCCCTGGGCCTCAGTTCCCAACCTGTGAAATGGGGTCAGAAATCCTTCCTTTCTCCCACTGTTTGCTGAGCTTCTCCAGGGTGACCATAAGCGCTAAGCATGCAGCAGGCCTTGCACAAGGGACCACAGCTGCCCCCTGCCCTGCCATTCCCAAGACAGGGCCTCCAGTTCTGGGAAGATGCAGCTGCTGGCTACCTGCTGCGTGGGGCATCCAGTGCCACGGGAGTTGGCCGACTTCCTAGGAGGCTGGATAACCACTAACCCAACCAGAGGAGCCCTGCAGGGCACAATATGGCTGGGGGCAGCGTTGCCTAGCAGCTAGCGTGCCAGGCTGGGGCTCTGGGTCAGGTTCTGGTCCTGCTTCTGTCAGTGACTTTGGGCAGTTGGGCCCACTGCTCCACCCACCTTTTCCAGATGGGGAAACTGAGGCCCAGTGCTGCCACTCGGCTTGGTGAAGCGCTTTGAGCGCTAAGAGTGGGAAGTGTTCCATCGGAGATAGGGGTCACCAGTCAAGTCCCCAAGCACCAGACCAGCTCACCAGGGGGCGAGTGGCCCCCAGAGAATCAGACACGTTCCCTGGGAACGGGGGGCCCGGTTTCCTTTAAGGGGACGCTCACCTGTTTCCTCTTGTAGAATCCCTTCCGGTCGCAGTTGGGAAGGTGGACGGCTCGTGGGATCATCCGCTCACTGGTTTTGATCTCCTGCAGCGAGGCCTCCATCTGCCTGCGGCACGGGCCCTGCCAGCAGAGCGAGAGCATCAGAGAGAGGCGCCAGGACGAGGCCGGACCCAGCAAGTTCTGGCCTGATCACCAGCCAAGAGCCAGGAACCCCACACGCCCCAAGCAGCGAGGCCGACAGCCACGTGTCCTGGGGCGAGATGGGAGGGGGGGCCTGGCTCCACACCTCTGGAAAGGGCGGAGCCGAGGGGGGCTCGAGGTGGACTGAAAGGGGCGAGTCCATGGGCATTCAGCTCTCAGCACTGTCCGGACTGCGGGGCTGCCCCCCACAGGCACATGCAGCAATTCAAGGGGCCTGAGGCAACTGCCCCCTTGGCCCGCTCCCCCATTGGTGGGCCTGGCCCCAGGGGCCGGCGGCCTGCAGGGCTCCCGGAAAGGACGGACTTCCCCACCTTGGCCTGCTCTCAGCAGCAGCTGCTGGGAATGCCAGCAGTGGGGCGGTGAGGGGAACCCAGCACTCACCAGCTCAAACTCTTGCCTCAGCTCAGGGACGGCCACCCGGGGATGGGCCGTGTTCTCCGCCCCACCGACAAACTTGGACAAGGTCAGCTTCTTCCTGCGATCCTTCTTCAGGGCCTCAGCCTTGAGCTCGGAGAGGCGCCCATGCTTGGGCCGGTACACCTTGGGCGAGTAGGTCTCCTCTGCCATCTCTGAGGTGGTTGGCTCCTCATGTTCTCGGGATTCCCGCTCTGGAGGGGGAAGGGACAAAGTAGAGTAAGTTCTCCATGAGCTGTATGCAGGGGTCAGTTAGCCTTGTCATACAACCACAGAACTGGATGGGACCCTGAGAGGTCATCGAGTCCAGTCCTCTGCCCTCAAAGCAGGTCCAAGCACCATCTAGACCATCCCTGACAGGTGTTTTCCTAACCTCCAGTGATGGAGATTCCACAGTCTCCCTAACAATTTATTCCAGTGCTTAACTACCCTGACACGAAGTTTTTCCTAATATCCAACCTAAACCTCCCTTGCTGCAATTTAAGCCCATTGCTTCTTTTCCTGCCCTCAGAGGTTAAGCAGAATAATTTTTCTTCCATCTCCTTGTAGCAGGTGCTTGAATACTGCTAACATGTCCCCTCTCTGCCTTCCCTTTTTCCAGACTAAACAAGCTCCATTCTTTCAGTCTTCCCTCCCACGTCACGTTCTCTAGACCTTTGCTCATTTTTGTTACTCTTCTCTGGACCCTCTCCAATTTCTCCACATCTCTCCTGAAATGTGGTGCCCAGAACTGGCCACTCTCTTCCAGCTGAGGCCTAATCAGAGCAGAGCAGAGCAGAGCAGAGCAGAGCAGAATTACTTCTTGTGTCTTGCTAACAACACTCCTCTTAATATAGCCCAGAATGAGGTTTGGAGGTTTCTTTTTTGCAACACCGTCACACTGCTGACTCATTTAGATTGTGATCCACTCTGATTCCTAGATCTCTTTCTGCCGTACTCCATCCTAGGTAGTCATTTCCCATTTTGCATGTGTGAAACTGATTGTTCCTTCCTAAGTGGAGTACTTTGCACCTGTCTTTATTACATATGCCTCTTGACGAGTGCCTGTCCTCTTCCCAGCAGGCCTTGGGGGCACAGGGGAGGGTTGAATAATCAAATGAGCACCATGCCAAGCACTGTAGTACCTCATAAGAACATAAGAACGGCCATACTGGGTCAGACCGAAGGCCCATCTAGCCCAGTTATCCTGTCTTCTGAAAGTGGCCCATGCCAGACGCCCTGGAGGGAATGATCAGAAGAAGCAGTCATCAGATACCATAAAGGAGAGGCTCTTCCTTCTGGTCTGATTCCCCTTAAGGGCATTTTTTGGGTTGCTTCCAGGACTAAGTTGCACTAGGTGGCAAATGGGACCAGAGACCCAGACCACTGCATGTCATTACATCCAACCAAGGCTACGTCTACACGTGCCCCAAACTTCGAAATGGCCACGCAAATGGCCATTTTGAAGTTTACCAATGAAGCGCTGAAATGCATATTCACCGCTTCATTAGCATGCGGGCGGCAGTGGCGCTTTGAAATTGAGCTCATGGGAATAAGGGGACTTCGAAGTAGGCCCCGTCTGGACGCTCTGCGCGGTGGCAAGCCGCGTCAATTTCGAAGCGCCGCTGCCGCCCGCATGCTAATGAAGCGCTGAATATGCATTTCAGCGCTTCGTTAGTAAACTTCGAAATGGCCATTTGCGTGGCCATTTCGAAGTTTGGGGCACGTGTAGACACGGCCCAAGAGAGACACAGAGGGTTTACTGGCTGAGCAAACAGACACTGAGACGCACAAGAGAAAGGGTGTCTGTTGGCCAAGCACGGTTCGTACACAGTGCCTGAACTGGCTCAGATTTGCTGGGGGCCAAGCCACCTTCTTTTTAGGATGTGGGGCTCTGCGGGACGCAGAAGAGATGGTAGCAGAGCTGGGCTGCTTCTCTTGGGCTGGTCTGCATTTGCCCTCAGGTTGAAATCACCACGCTCTCTGGCGGGGTGAGCTCGGCGAGTCCATGGGGCTGCAGGTCAGGCCTGGGGGCAGCTGGCAGAAGTACGTGGGGGATAGCAGGAGGAGCTTTGCACAAAGATCGGGGACTTTGGCAGAGCTTTTCAGTAGCTGAATGCAGGAGGCCATCGTTGCAGAATGGGTCCTTACCGAAAACCTGGTGTGCCATGGTCCAGCCAGGAGCGACTGCAGATTTGCAGTGGTTACATGACCCCTGTGCAGTATACATCTAGACTCCATGGTGCTGGAGGTTGTGTATGTATGTGTGAGGGTGTGTGTACACTGGGAGGCCTTGGGAACACTTTGATCCCAGCCAATATGATTTTAACAGCTGGGATGTCATCAGTGTTCCTGAGGGCTTACCTCTCTCTCTCTCCCTCTCTCTCCCTCTCCCTATATATATATATATATATATATATATATGAGGGAGCCAGTGACAGCCTATACTTAGCTGACTTGTGACCTTTAATACAGCCGCTGAAGTGACAGAGGGTTATTTCTGGTTCTAGATGGGAATGTAGCTCTCTTCTCTGGAGGTAGGCCTGTTCCGCGACAGGGGCCCCTCTGGCAGAGGCACTTGAAAAAGACAGGAAACGTACGCCAGTGGAGAGGGGAGACCATAGGGGGAAGAGTAGAACAGGATGGTTTAACTTCCCACAGGCATTTTCCAGAACTGAAGGAGTGGGTCTGTCTCATGAAAGTTCATCACATTATAAATTGCTGTGTTAGTCTTTAAAGTGCTACAGGACTGCTTTTCTGTTCTGTGAAGACACAGACGGACACGGCCGCCTCTTTGTGACTCCCACAAGCAGGAATACAATACAACAATTCTTATATCTCCTCCAGATCATCATGAGCATATCTCATTAGAATTTGGGACAATGCACTCAACTCGCGGAAAGGATGATCCTCACAGAATACACACTGCAAGGAATAAGCCTGCAGAAGGTGTTGGGACAGACAGCACGCCAGCCCTACAGGCCAAGCAAAGACATCCATCAACATAAATAGAATAATTTTTTGACCTAGCCCAGCGGCAGGCTAAGAAAAGACAAACAGGGATTTCTACTGGCACCTAATGTGGCCACTTCTGGGGTAGAACATAACCTGTAACTGCATACAGCAACAGAGAAAAACCATGTAGGTTAGGAGATGCAGAGCATGTCCAACTGGAACCAGAGGGGAAATCTTAGTGGAGGCAGAATGCAAAGGGGCTTATCATATTCTATTTCAGAGTGTTATACACAGGCCCCAGGGAGGTGGTGAAGCAACAGCAATAAAAAAACAGTTCGGTAATCGGTGACTGGATTGCACCTTCAGCAAGTTTGCAGAGGACACTAAGCTAGTGGGAGAGGTAGATATGTTGGAGGGTAGAGAGAGGATCCAGAGTGACCTGGATAAATTGGAGGATTGGACCAAAAGAAATCTGATGTGGCTCAAAAAGGAGAAGCGCAGAGTCCTGCACCTGGGGCGGAAGAATCCCATGCATTGTTACAGGCTGGGGACTGACTGGATCAGCAGCAGTACAGCAGAAAGGGACGTAGGGGTTATGGTGGATGAAAGCCTGGATATGAGTAAACAGTTTGCCCTTGTAGCCAAGAAGGCTAACAGCATATTAGGGTGCATTAGGGGGAGCATTGTGAGCAGATCTAGAGAAGTGGTTGTTCCCCTCTATTCGGCACTGGTGAGGCCACATCTAGAATATTGTGTCCAGTTTTGGGCCCCCCAGTATAAAAAGGATGTGGATGTGCTGGAGCAGGTTCAGAGGAGGGCAACAAAATTGATTAAGGGGCTGGAGCACAAGACCTATGTGGAGAGGCTGAGAGATTTGGGCTTATTTAGTTTACAGAAGACTGAGGTATCATTTAATAGCAGCCTTCACCTTCCTGAAGGGGGCTCTAAAGAGGACGGAGAGAGACTGTTCTCAGTGGTGACAGATGGCAGAACAAGGAGCGATGGTCTGAAGTTGCAGAGGGAGAGGAGTAAGTTGGATATTAGGAAAAACTACTTCCCCAGGCAGGTGGTGAAGCACTGGAATGTGTTGCCAAGAGAGGTGGTGGATTCTCCATCCCTGGAGGTTTTTAAGTTCCAGCTGGACAAGGTCCTGGCTGGGATGACTTAGTGGGGGGGTTGATCCTGCTTGAAGCAGGGGGCTGGACTTGATGACCTCCTGAGGTCCCTTCCCCCCTATGATTCTTTGACCTGGGTTCTTGCACTTTCAGAAAGGAAGCAATTCACCTGCACACCAGCAGGTGGCAGCACATGCCTTTCGCTCATCTTCATACAAGGCCAAACCCTGGGAAGCTCAGCAAGCCAGGAGCGTGTCAGGACCGGTGCAATGGAGAATGGCATTGGAGGACCAGTGGTCCCTACAGATATCAGTCCAGACCTGCCTCACACACAGGAAATCTCTCGCAGAAGAAGGTTAGGGACAGGGATAGGGTCCAGAGTGACCTAGACAAATTGGAGGACTGAGCAAAAAGAAATCTGATGAGGGTCAACAAGGGGAAGTGCAGAGTCCTGCACTTGGGACGGAAGAATCCCAAACATTGCTGCAGGCTGGGGACCGACTGGCTAAGAAGCTGCGCAGCAGAAAAGGACCTGAGGATTACAATGCATTAGAGGCTGGATATGGGTCAACATAGTGCCCTTGTAGCCAAGAAGGCTCAAGGCATAGTGGGCTGCATTCGGAGAAGCGTCTCCAGCAGACCTAAAGAAGTTATTATTCCCCTTTATTCAGCATGGGTGAGGCCATATCTGGAGTATTGTCTCCAGTTCTGGGGCCCCCAGTATAGAAAGGATGTGGATGCATTGGAGAGGGTCCAGCAGATAGATGGTAGCCAAAATTATTAGGGGGCTGGAGCACATGACTTACAAAGAGAGGCTGAGGGATTTGGGTTTATTTAATCTACAGAAAAGAGTGAGGACTGATTTGACAGCAGCCTTCAGCTACCTGAAGTTGGGGGGATGTCTAAAGAGGACAGAGAGAAGATGGTCTCAGTAGTGACAGATGGCAGGAGCAATGGACTCAAGTTACAGAGGGAGAGGTGTAGGGTGGATATTAGGAAAAACTATTTCACCAGGAGGGTGGGGAAGCACTGGAATGTGTTACCTGGAGAGGTGGTGGAATCTCCATCTCGAGAAGTTCTTAAATCCCGGCTTGACAAAGCCCTGGCTGGGATGACTTAGTCGGGGTTGATCCTGCTTTGGGCAGGGGGCTGGATTTGATGACCTCCTGAGGTCCCTTCCAGCCCTAGGCTTCTATGGCTCTATGATTCTAACACGGAACTGATGCCAAGTTTTCCAGGTCCCAGTTTTGCAACTGAATCACTGAGTCACCTCCCTGTCTGGCATCTTGTGAGGCTCTGCTCACTCCCGTGATGTGTGGGTTAGGGCAGTCTTTCTTTCTCGGAGCAGGGCTGTGCAAGGAAATAAATGTACCAATTAAATGAAGCATGAAAAGAGCAGGCCTGAAAGATGGAACCAGCTGGGGACCAGGCGCTGGCGAGTGGCATGGTCTGTGTCTTTTCAGTTGCAATGACAACCCGGCAGACACTAGGCCAGGACTTGGGGTTTGGGTTTCCAACAGGAAATGGGCGGTTTTACTCTCATCCACCAGATTGCTGAACTGAATGTCCTATTCTGCCAGGCTGTTAACCAAACCCACACCCCAGGTGTACACGAGTGTCGTCCCTTCCAGATAAAGCAGAGCCCTCACTGGGCCAGCTGAAAAGCCAGGTAGAAAAGCAATAGGTACAACAGCAGAACACGTTGGTCTGCAGCTCAAGCCACTCCTGCGGACTGATTTTCACTGGCACACAAGGTGGGAGCTGAGCCCTGCCGCTCCTACCCCCATGCAGCCAGGAGCTTGCTCAAAGCTATGTCACCTGTGCATTAGCAATAGCCCAGCTAATGCCACCATCCACTACCTACACGGTAAAGCTCTGCATCTTAGTGTGTTTATGAATGAAGCTGTTGTAAGTAGGACTCTTAGTGACTTTAAAAAGTGTCTTCGGCCCTCTGACAGCCCATAGAGGTCGCTGACGCCTGCTCTGATGCTTCTGAAGAAGCAAGACACCCTGCCTCTCAATGTCCCTGGCCAACAGCACTCTACTACTGCCCAGGAGGACACACTGTAGCGGGTAGTCAGTGCATGTCCTGAACAAGGTTCCCTCTATTTTTTACCATCCATGGGCGGAATAAATTTTGTTATGTGCACCAAGGCATGGCACGATGTGCACCACCACAGAAACACACTTTCAGCTGCGAGAAATCTGCTAATCAGCACCTGCATCTCTCCTGGGTGGTCGCCCAGGTGCTCAGCTTACAGGGAACACTGGTCCTGAAGGATTAGGCTTGATTGTTTGCAGATGATGCTAAGCTAGGGGGAAAGGTAGATATGCTGGAGGGTAGGGACAGGGTCCAGAGTGTCTTAGACAAATTGGAAGACTGGGCTGGAAGGAATCTCATGAGGTTCAATAAGGACAAGTGCAGAGTCCTGCACTTGGGCTGGAAGAATCCCCGGCATTGTTACAGGCTGGGGTCCGACTGGCTCGGTAGTAGTTCTGCAGGAAAGGACCTGGGAGTTGTAGTGGATGAGAAGCTGGACATGAGTCAACAGTGTGCTGCTGTAGCCAAGAAGGCTAATGGCATATTAGGTTGCATCAAGAGGAGCGTTGCCAGTAGACCCAAAGAAGTGATTGTTCCTTTTTATTCCGCTTTGGTGAGGGAGCATCTGGAGTACTGTGTCCAGTTCTGGGTCCCCAATTATAGGAAGGATGTGGACACACTGGAGACGGTCCAGCGGAGGGTGACCAAAATAATTAGGGGGCTGGAGCGTGTGACCTATGAAGAAAGGTTGAGGGAATTGGGTGTTTAGTCTGCAGAAGAGAAGACTGAGGGGGGACTTGATAACAGCCTTCAACTTACTGAAGGGAGGCTGCAAAGAGGCTGGAGAGAGGCTGTTCACAGTGGTCACGGATGGCAGAACACAGAATGATGGTCTCAAGTTGCGGTTGGAAAGGTCCAGGTTGAACTTTAGGAAAACGTTTTCCCTAGGAGGGTGGTGAAGCATTGGAATGTTCTACCCAGGGGAGTAGTGGAGTCTCCATCCCTGGAGGTGTTTAAGTCTCGCCTCAACAAAGCCCTGGCGGGGCTGATCCGATGGGTTTGGTCCTGCCTAGGGCAGGGGGCTGGACTCGATGGCTTTTTTACATCTCTTCCAGCTCTATTGTTCTATGATTCTATGGTCCAGGTCACTTGTAGCTCAGCTAGCTCAGTACAGAAGCTGTTCTCGTTCACCTGTCATGCTCAGGACACAGCCATCCTCACCCACACGCAGCTGTGGGGTGAACCTGGATATTTGGGGCACCCCTGGGTCTTAATGTCCACCCCCTTTCCTCTTCTTATCCCTGTGCTGTGGCTCTGCCTCCCCTGGACAGGACCTAGTTAACAGAGAAGTGAAAAAGCCCGACCGACCTATCAGCAGACACTGCACCTGTGAAAGGGCCAATCAAGTGGCAACGAAACTGTTTAACTAGCATTTGCCAACCCAGGTACATATTGTCAGTTTCTGAATTTGCTGTGTTAAGTTGACAGGACCTTGGTTAAAAATTCATTTTCAAATATTTCATTATAAAACTCACACCTCTAAAAAAAAATCACCATTCCTCCCGGCCTGGGCTGCTGTTGGGCACCCGGGCCCCAGTTCAATCGCATTATGTAGGGCCCCAGACATCCTAAGGATGGCCCTGGAGCTGGAGTCAAGCAGCAGAACACAGTGGTTGGGAGGGGGAAACGGGAAGGCTGTGGCTGGCAGACAGAGCGTCCTTCTCTGATGCAACAGCCACCAGCACCGCAGCTCTCGTTACATCTCCCATGAGCCGTTCTTCTCTGACTCAGCCACAGCTGCCTCCACGTCTCTGGCTTTAAAGCCGTGTTTTGGACGTGTGGCCAAGGTGCTGGTGCTCAGCTCTTGCCGGAATCAAACGTGGGCGCCAGCTCCCCACGCCCGCTGCATACCTAGCTATAAGCGCAATGCAGAGGGCGGAGGAGTCAGCTGAGAGCTAACGTCGCAAACCTAGCTGGTACGCAGCTGGGTTTAGAATGAATAGTTTAAATGGAAATATTCCTTTAAAATGTATACCCCTAATAAATAACTACAATAACAAAGCAGGCTGTGCAGCCCAGCACACCTGCGAGACCCTACAATAACAAAGCAGGCTGTGCAGCCTGGCATACCTGTGCAACCCTACAATAACAGAGCAGGCTGTGAAGCCCAGTGCTCAGGCTAACCTCTCCCACTGTCAGCACCATGACAGCCTGAGAGATCACCCTGCACTGGAAGCCGGGTCCTGGATCCCGACATGGATACTTTGCTGTTTGGGGGTCTGATGCCCAGGCCCAGAAAGGAGCTGGTCCATCTTGAATGCAAAGGGGCTGCCAGTGGCCCAGGGAGGAGCCGTATATTGAGGATGCAAGCAGAACAGCCACCAGAAACAGCCATGCAGCTCTGGCCTTTATCTGCGAGCCAGGCTAACTGGAGTGTGAGTGGACAGCCCAGGTCTGACTCCTTTTGGGAGGCAGGAGTGAGATGGAAGATGGGTGAGGGGACATCCTGACAGGGAGCAGATCTGAGGGGTGTGTGGCTGCGGGTTTGGCGTATCTCAAGCTGATTTGTGCCTGCCTAGCTCCCCGGAGATCTTCCTCATTCGCCGGAGCATTCTTCAGCTCAGACCAACACTTGGTGTCCTCAGGTCTTCACTGCACCCAAAGCTGGATCTCCAAAGGACACGCCGGAGCTGCACAAACCTAACCGTGGCTCCCCGGCTCTGGTTTCGACAGGGGCAGCTTAGAGGTACTCATGTGGGGGGCATTCCACTTTGGAGGAGAGGGTTCCACAGGTTGCGGGGGCGTGATCCAGAGAGTTGCCCAAGCCCTCACTTCTCCTCCCCAAACAGGAGCCGGGTGGGACCCTGCCAGGGACCTCGTGTTCCCCGCCTGGAACATCGGGGAGCGACTCGCATCCGGTGGCTTGCACACTCCCAGCCCAGGCTGTGCTGCCGACCCAGCCTCTCGCTGTCACCCAATCCCCCTCCTCGCTCCAACCCAGAGAACCTGAGCCGGGCCCCACGTCACAGCTGCTTGATGCAATCGGGATCAGACGCCCACATCAGCGACGCATTAACGCCGGCGGCCCCAAATGGGCTCCGTTAACCCCCATGCAGGGTAGGGACTGGCTGCCAGGGCTGAACAAGACCCAGGGGGTTGCAATTTTGCCCCTGAGGGAATACACAGGGGAAAAGGCACCTCCCAGGCAGTGCTCCCTCTAATATTTTCCATCCATGTGTAGAATACATTTTGTTCTGTTCATTGGAGCATGTACAGATGTGCACCACCCACAGGACCATGCCTCTGGGTGGCTGCAGGTGTATTGCTCATCAGCTGGGTTGCACCTGACTCTCTCCTGGGGGGCCGCCCAGGTGCTCAGCTTACAGGGAACAATGCTCCCAGGCCAGTGTCCCCTGATGAGCATGCAGGGCCCTAGTGGCTCTGGGAGGAGGCTGAAGTTTTACTCCAGCAGGATCTGCCCCTCACCCAGCACAGCAGCCCGGCCAATCTCTAACCAGCTGGCCAGCCCTGCTGATTCACCGAAGCAGGAACTGCTAACCTTTCCCACCATCTCACCCTTGCTGGTAGTCAGAGCCCAGGGGAGGCAGATGCTGGTGGGGCTAAGGACTGGCCAATTCATTCCTAGCTGGTCTCCTGGTGAGTTTGCCCAGTGCAGGGTGGCAGCTGAATTAAACACGAACATTGTGGACTACTGCGGAGCGCCAACTCTTCTGACATGTGGGTGGAGCTTGGGATGCTGGGTGCAGCTTGAGGAGGACATCACCTGCTATGACCTGTCTCTACAAGGCCCCCAGTACAAGCAGTAGGCCTGTTCTTAGTTACTCCTGGGGGCAGGAAAGGTAGGGGGCAGAAGGCCTGGCCTCAGGGGAAAGGGTGGGAGCTAGTTTCTCCCACCAGCACTTTGGCAGTGCCTCGACTGTGTGACTAGGGCACCCACAGCAAGTTAAAGAGCCTGGGGTTCGGCCGCTGCTGCAGTAGCAGTGGCTGGGAGCCCTGGGCCCTTCTGAATCACTGGGCCCCAGAGCATTTTCCCCCTTTGGCCCCTCCCCCTGCAGCAGCAGGCTGGCCAGTGACTGGTGTAAGCGAGAACAGCCTTGGGGCTGCTCTATGCTGTACTCTGCTTTCAATAACCTCCAATGAGCCCTGGGAAGCAGAAAATAACCGCAGTGCCATGTCTACATGCCACAAACCAACTTTCCCTCCTCCAGTAGGCTGAGAGCAGGGCCAGTTTAACAACAACAATAATCCCCAGCTTTCCTATGGCACTTTGCCCCAGTAGGTCTCAAAGTGCTGGTGTCCATTTTACAGATGGGGAAGCTAAGGCACAGGGAGGGGAGCGGCTTGCCCAAGGTCGCCGAGGAGGGCCAGCGGCAGTGCCAGGACTACAATGTAGGGTTGGGTAGGACAGCCACACTAGGAGAAATCGCACACAGCCCTTTCCACCTCCTCCTCGTTATACAATCAGTGTAAGGAGGGAGCCTTGGAGTTGCTAAGAATCAAGGCCAGTTTCTGGGGAGAAACAATCATGCGAGTGACCCTAACAAGAGCTGCTGCCCTTCCACTGCCCATGCGTCTCCCTATGCACAGCCAAAGCTCTTGTTTCATTGCTTCTGTGCAACACCAGAGAGCCTTCTGTTGGGAATATGTGTGAGCCCTCCCCCCACACCCCGTCAGGTATGTGCATGTGACCGTCTCCCTCACTGTGGCTGCGTGGGCCGTTGTGAGTGTATTCCTCATTAGTCGCTCCTTCTTTAATGCCTCCGATGGTCGCTTGCCTTTTGCGGGCTGCAGGCCAGGAAATGGGCTGGAATGTCCCTATCACATTCCTAGCCAGAAACCCACTGTTTATCGGTTTCAAGAACATAAGAACGGCCATACTGGGTCAGACCAAAGGTCCATCCAGCCCAGTAGCCTGTCTACTGACAGTGGCCAGTGCCAGGTGCCCCAGAAGGGGTGGACTGAAGACAATGATCAAGCGATTTGTCTCCTGCTGTCCATCTCCAGCCTCTGGCAATCAGAGGCCAGGGACACCCTTCCTACCCTTGACTAATAGCCTTTTATGGACCTAACCTCCATGAATTTATCTAGCTCCTTCTTAAATTCTGTTACAGTTCTAGCCTTCACAGTCTCCTCTGGCAAGGAGTTCCACAGGTTAACTATGAGCTGAGTGAAGAAGAAATTTAACAGGCCAAGAGCACCTCTCCTCCGCCTGATCTTTGCAGCTTCCACCAGGCTTGGTGCATTCCCTCTGGTCCTGCGCTTTCCTGGACAAAAGGAAAACCTGCCAGGGCCTGCCGCCCATGTGCTTGAAACGCAGGGCCAGCTGCAGCAGCTGGGCTAGACCGAGGGACATGGCTTTTCATTGGTTCTGGGATGCCCCCATTGTCCGAGGAGTAATGGAATGTTTGGAATAGCCCCTCGTTCCAAAATTTGCTGCCATCTGGAGAGCCCCAAGTTTGGAACAAGGGGGGATACGATAGCGGTTTTCAGGTATCTAAAAGGGTGTCATAGGGAGGAGGGAGAAAACTTGTACTTCTTGGCCTCTGAGGATAGAGCAAGAAGCAATGGACTTAAACTGCAGCAAGGGAGGTTTAGGTTGGACATTAGGAAAAAGTTCCTATCTGTCAGGGTGGTCAAACAGTGGAATAAATTGCCAAGGGAGGTTGTGGAATCTCCATCTCTGGAGATATTTAAGAACAGGTTAGATAGATGTCTATCAGGGATGGTTTAGACAGTACTTGGTCCTGCCATTGGGGCAGGGGGCTGGACTCAATGACCTCTCAAGGTCCCTTCCAGTCCTAGTGTTCTATGATTCTATGATTTGAATTACACAAACTGGGTAAATGAGTTCGCAAACAAATGGCTGTGTAGCCGTAGCCCTGGTGAGCTCAGTTTCTCGACTCATCTCCCTGAGAGCGGGGGTGCCAGCTTCCAGCTAGGTACACAACCAGGAGCAGGAGAAGCCAGGCCGAGAGCACTCATGGACCTTGTCCTTCTCAGCCAGAGTGACGGCTCGGATGCAAATGGTGGCCATCTGCTTCAGGCTCCTCTTGAGCTCTTGTGCCTTGGGAAGAGCTAGCAGCAGTTAGGGGCTGTAGGGGATCTCGGGGAACTGCCAAAGGGGCAGGGTCCATCGTACAGCACGCAGAGTACCTCAGTGACGTTTGTGTGCAGGTGAGACTCATTTGGGAGGAACGGCACGCAGCCATGGGGACAGAAAAGCCCAGAGTGGGGTCGGCGGACTAGAAACATGGGCTGGAATTACTGGTGCAAAACCACTGAGGGAATCCGATCTGAAACGTAAGTCCTCGCCGCGAGGGAGACCGTGAAGAAAACCCGCCCCTGAATGTGTCCCAGGTGTCAGGGACGTTCACCTCCAACACGGGTTTGCAAGGCAACAGGGCTCTGTCCAAGAGGCCAGTTCTATCTGAAGCTGTGCCTCATGGAGCAGGAAAATGAGGGTCTCTTCCACCTGCCACTGCACACAGGACATTGGGGCTCCTCCTGAAGAGAAGGGTATCAATCAACAGGCCCGTGTTTGGAGAACAGCAGCAAAAGGGGCCAGAGGGCTGGAAAGACTCTGGACGGGCCCAGGCTCTGCCTAGCTTAGCCAAGCGGGGGACCAGAAGGACCCCCGGTAGCAGCCAATAAATATGTGCAGCACAAAGAGCTGGAGGATTAATTCAGGTGGCTCGTGGGGGTCTAACTGGATGTGATGGAAGAGCGGATAGTTGGGAGAGATGTCAGAGACACTTACTGAACAGGGAGATGTAAGCCCTAGTTTCCTGAGTCACCGTTTCATACTATTTGAGCTAGACTGGGACAATACACTGGAGCAGGTACACTCAGGAATGACCCTGTGACAGTTTGGAGCATGGGTGGAGGAGCTACTAGCTGTTTTCCACCTCCCAGTTTGATGGGCCCACAAGCTGAGAATCATCAACTTCCACAGAATCATAGAGCACAGAACAGGAAGGGACCTCAGGAGGTCATCAAGTCCAGCCTGCTGCCCTTGCGCAAGACCAAGCACCATCTAGATCAGCCCCGTTCGACATTTATCTAACCTCTTAAATATCTCCAAAGATGGAAATTCCACAACCTCCCCAGGCAAACTACTCCGTGACTAACCACCCTGACAGTTACGAAATTTTTCCAAATGTCCAATCTAATCCCAATTTAAGCTCATTTTGTCCTCTTTCCAGAGGCTCAGGAGAATAATTTTTCTCCCTCCTTTTCGTAACACCCTTTTAGGTACTTGCAAGCTGCTACCATGTCCTCTCCAGCCTCCTCTTTTCCAAAGTAAACAAACCCAGTTCCTTTAAGTTCTCATAGGTCACATTTTCTAGCCCTTTAATCACTTTAGTTGCTCTTCTCTGGACCCTTTCCAATTTCTCCACATCCTTTCCAAAATGCGTGTCCCAGAACAGGACATTAGATCTTGAAGGGGAAAACTGGGCTGGGCCATCTGTCAAGTCCAGCCTTCCTCTCCAGAGGAGGTATTTTGGCCATCAGAGCCCTGGGGCCTTCTCAACAGATGATCATCTCCTCCACACTAGGGCAAAAGAGGACTCTGCTGAGTCTGCTGCTGTACACCTGTAGGGGGAGATGATATGGGACAAGGGACAGGGAGGTGTTTTACGCCAGGGCTACTACCCTGGGTTCTTCTAAAACAAAACTAGGCTCAAATAGGATTGGTTTGCAACATAGGCCTGGGAGTGCTTCTCCCCTGACCTTGATGCACCTGGGCTGAGCTCAGGAAGAAAGAAGCTTAGTTTTTCCATGCACGGGAAAGGCGAACCTCGGGGAACGAGTGCATTTCGGACTGCGTTTTTCAGTCTGGACTACAAGCGCAGGCTTGATCGGTGTTGGCAAAGAGATGCATCCGCTAGCTTGGCACAATCTGTCAGCAATGACAATGTGTTTCCATCGCTGGGAGAGGTAAAACAGTCCCTGCAGGATCTGATCACATAAATATAACTTAGGAGTTCCACACATGCTTACGCAGTGAAAGTAAATCCATGCACTTGCCCCTAATTTCGTAAGTGTCTGTAGCATTATACACTGAACCTTCCCAAAGCCTCTGCAGGTGCTAGTCCTCACTGAGGCTACGAAAGTAAAACCTATGTGGCTTTCCTAGTGCAAACCCTTTTTGAGCTAAGATGAGCCACAAATACCAAACTTTCCAGGGAGTGAAAACACCCAGGACAATAATTCCCCAGCTGAAATTCAATGAAAGACCATTAACTTCAATAGCACAGGGTGGATTTACACCGGCTGAAGCTGAGGCCTCTCATGTAAATACTCTGATTTGCCTGGTCTCGTTGGCCTTGTGCTTTCTAAAAGCACCGGGAACTGAAGGTAGACTGGACCAGATCTGGTGAGGCTAGACTAGGCTGGGATGGAGAGGCTTTGAGAATCGGTCTTACAATGAGAAGCTGCAGTAGCTTCAGCCTTGACGATGAAGAGATTCGTATTTCTCCAGGTGGTGGGGATTTCACCATGGCCCCTGAAGAAGCAGAGGGATGAACAGAGGGAGAGGAGAGAGGCAGCTACATTCAGTAGTTAGAGACCTGTGCTTTTGCTTCCATGACCAGAAGTTAAAATGGCAAAATCTGCACTCCTTTCCCCCAGACTCCAACCACTTGCTTGCAGGGGTGAAGAAATTAACAATTAACCCTTGCCCATTCTCTCACCCCTGCCCTAAGAAATTCCATGCAGTCAGTGGAGGGGCGGGGGACAGGAACAGAGAAACCCCCTTTTGGAAAGTGATTTGCAAACAGCACCATGATTTAGTTGGGGTTGGTCCTGCTTTGGGCAGGGGGCTGGACTCAATGACCTCCTGAGGTCTCTTCCAGCCCCAGGATTCTATGATTTGCTTGATTGCAAGGGGGTGTAATAGGAGATACCAGCATCTCACCTTGGCTGTGTTTACTGGTAACACAAAGACTGCAAAACTGTATGCAAACAGCGAGAAAGTGAAGCTTCTCACCTGAGGATGTCTTGAGCAGCCAGGGCCCCCCAAAGCAGGAATGACATCTCAGGCACATTGCTATAAAGGATGCACTGGGGCGGTTTGGAACAGGACTCCAACAAGTATCACCCAGCAAGAGTCAGAAATCAGTCCTGAGGCCCTGATGCCACATGACTCAACAGGAGAGGCACAGGGAAGAGCCGTCAGTTTTGGGGCTGTAAGTAACTTTGCTCTCTCTGGCGAGCCAGAACCTCCCCCAAAGCTCTGCTGGAGCCAGGCTCAGATTGCTGCAGCCTGCATGAAACGTGCGTGTATGTTCTGCTGAACTGACAGCACCGTTAAACCATAAATCAGAGTTAACTAAACAAAACCCAGCCAGGCCCAGCAAAGCATGACCAGGATGGGCCCAGCAGCTAGGGGAAGAAGAGACCTTTACCAGAAAACGCACTAGGAGTGGAGATCCCGGATGCCACAGAGTCCAGGGGTGATATTGCAGAAGTCGGGGCACTGCTGGAGAAGAGGGGAGTGTTTTTTTGCCCAGGGCAATGTTCAAATAAAAGGGAGCTCTTTGTTGATGGTTAGAATATGAGACTCAAAAGTCTTCCCCTTTACAGATGCTGACCTCCCTTTTAAAAACAGCTGCATGAGAGGCAGCTACTTTAAGTCTAGAATAAGTCTTGTGGGTTGGTCATACCTAGCCTAGGGAGGCTTTCATCTCCCGGACATCGGTTCTCTTCCAAGGCAGGCAAGTGGTAAGTGAAAGCTGTTACCCTCTCAGAAGGGTAGCGGTGCTAATCTGCAGCTTCACAAAAATGAAGCAGTCCTGAAGCACCTTCAAGACCACCACATTTATTTATTAGGTAAATTCTTATTCTTACCCACGAAAGCTAATAAATCAATGCGTTGGTCTTTAAGGAGCTACATGACTGCTTGTTCTCTGTTCTCATCTGACAGCTGTTCAGTGAAATGAGCAGGGGTGAGGGGGAATCACAAGCCTGTTGCAAGTGGACAGATCTCTGCGTGTCTAATACTTTGGGGTCTTAAGCCTAAGCAGAGAAGCCAAGTGCTTTTGGTCTCATCCTTACCGGGGGAAAGTGCATTGGGAGTGGACTGTGTGGAGGAATCGTGTGCTGCTTTGGGGACAAACGTAGGGAGGATTTCAGTCTTTCATGCTGTTAGTCTGTCACCTTTCACCAGCACTATCAATAAAGACAGCACACAGCAAAGATGGTGCGATTGTTAACATGCGCGTGCATGTGCTGGAAGAGACCAAGTGAAATCCACCAGGAAATTTAACCTAGTGACTTGTGCTTTCAGCATGTAAATCACACAGGGCTCAAGGACTTCGGCCTGATTTTCATGGAGTCCCAGGGGTCGGGTGGAAAAGCTCATTTGGATCATCCGCTCCCATCTGCACTCGTGTGAGACACAGGTTCTAATGTGCCGTTCAAGAGATCAGCTTTCTGCCATTTCCTTTGGGAAACCATTCTGCTCCCTAATACAGCTCATCAGCAGGAAATCTCTCAGCCAATTTAATTGTTGTACTACTCAGTCTGCTTCTAGGCAATTCCTCTCCTGGGCTGATGTTTATGACATCTCTGGCTTGGTTTACACTCGGCAGGTTAAGTGAATTGCAGACATGCAGTTCTAGCTACGGCAATTGCGTAGCAAGAATCGACTTATCTGAAATCGACTTAGCTGGCTGTCCTCCCTGAAGAAGACCTACCTTCCTCTTCGCAATAGCTGACTGCCGACCCCTGATCTGTTGATTTCACACACCTCTACCAGCTGCATGAAATCAAACTGCAGGTAACGTAGACACGGCCTATATGGCAGACAAACTCTTGCTTCCAAATTCAGATCTGAAACTTCACCCTTGCTCCTTCCTACCACCTTCCCTGTCTGACCTACACCCATGTAGCAGACTTAG
Organism: Carettochelys insculpta; assembly: GCF_033958435.1. Taxonomy (NCBI): domain Eukaryota; kingdom Metazoa; phylum Chordata; order Testudines; family Carettochelyidae; genus Carettochelys; species Carettochelys insculpta. Next base: position 72,012,781 of record NC_134144.1, read on the forward strand.
AGCTGATCCCTTACTCTGACACAGACTCCCCGTGTAACCTTGGCATGTCCCTTATCCCTCCCAAGCTTCAGTCTCCCTGCAATAACAGCACTGGTGTACTTTCCAGGCGTGTCAGTGGGATGGATACAGGCACAGAGTCTAAAGCCAGATGGGCACACTCTGCACATCCAGTCTGACCACCTGAGGAGCACTGGGTACAGGGCTTCCCCCATATACTTCCTGTTGGAACTGCAGCTGATCCAGCCGTGATTTATAACCTGGAGCCTTCACCAGGAGATCAAAGATGAAGAGGTGATGGTGAGGTAATAGTGATAGGGCCATGGACACTAGGTAACCCCAGTCCACCGGCCACATTTCAGGGCCAACACCCCAGCTCTTCTGCCAAATGCTGCTGGATGTTTTAAGGGCCACAGCTGGACAGGGAAAGTGAGCACTGCATATCACACTACACACATAGCACTGTACCAGCTCCAGACCACCTCACGAATCCCTAGTGCTGTTAGGCTGAACGTCACCCCCAACCATCGCACTGGGGAATTGGCTTAGTGCCAACTGCCTGCCTCTTCTAACCCGGCACCGGATTCATTGCTGACTCACAGAAAGGGATGTCACAGAATCATACAATTCTGGGGCTGGAAGGGACCTTGGGAGGTCATCTAGTCCAGCCTCCTGCCCAAAGCAGGATCAACCCCAACTAAATCAGCCCAGCCAGTACTATGTCAAGACGGAACTTAAAAACCTCAAGGGATGGAGATTCCATCACCTCTCCCGGTAACGCATTCCGGTGCTTCACCACCCAACTGGTGAAATAGTTTTTCCTAGCATCCAACCTACACCTCTCCCTCTGTAACTTGAGACCATTGCTCCTTGTTCTGCCATCCGTCAGTCACGGCTGAGAACAGCCTCTCTCCATCCTCTTTAGAGCCCGTGTTCAAATTGCCCCTCTGTCTTCTCTTCTGCAAACTAAATAAGCCCAAAGCCCTCAGCCTCTCCTTGTATGTCATGTGCTCCAGCCTCTCAATCCTTTGCGTTGCCCTCCGCTGAACCCGCTCCAATGCGTCCACATCCTTTGTGTACTGAGGGGCACAGAATGGCATCCCACCACCGCTTTTGTGAGTCAGTAATAACTGGGGGGTGGGGGCATGTGAGGGTTGGTGGGGTTCACGCAACCCACGGTCTTGGCATATAACTGCAGTCCTCTATGGACACAGGTATGTGGCCAGTTCGGTGTAGAGAGACTGCCCCCCCGAGGTTGAAAGGGAAAGGGCAAAAATCCACAGTGCTGATTTGTCTTTTACTGGCCACAGGATATTTTAAATCACCTTTTGGGCAAAATGCACCCACCCTTCTCATTCTGGAAGGTGGATGAAAGACAGAGCCAGAAGGAAGCACGAAATTTCCACCCTGAACAACTCCTGCCCCCCGGCTGCGGGCAGTACTTCCCACCAATTTTTTCCCATCCATGGGTGGGATAAATGTTGTTATGTGTACCCAGGCATGTGCGGATGTGCACTGCCAATAGAAACGCCAGCTGCTGGCTGTGGGTGCTCTGCTAATCAGCTGGGCAGCACCTGAATTTCTCCTGTGCGGCTGCCTCAGCACTCAGCTTATAGGAAACGCTGGCTCTGGATGTGTTGGGGGAAGCGAAGGAATTGCAGGGGTGGCTGAGAGAGACGGTGGGTCCTGCAAGGGCTGTCAGCAGGAATAATGCCATATATGGCAGGACAGATTGCTCTGCAGTGATAGACTGATTCTGTGACTGCTGGAATGTAGCACTGTCCTGCCCTCTTTGCACCCTTTCTCTGGGACTTAAAGTACCGCTGTGGGTCCCTGGCTAGAGAACCCACTCCAGAGGAGCCAGAATTTTGCCTTAAACTCATATGGTTCTATGATACCGCAGGTAGGAAAACATCTTTCTAGGCTCCCATTGTAAAAACAAATACATTATCTGGCTAGTTACAACAAAGGAGAACGTGACAAGATTTTTGATCCTTTGGGTCAGCTCTCTGCCTACAGGAATGGCTCATACCTGATACTTCCCAGAAAGACTTCTTCCTTGCCTCTGAGGATAGAACAAGAGGCAATGGACTGAAATTGCAGCAGGGGAGGTTCAGGTTGGACATTAGGAAAAAGTTCCTAACTGTCGGGGTGATCAAACACTGGAACAAATTGCCAAGGGAGGTGGTAGAATCTCCATCACTGGAGCTATTTAAGAAGAGGTTAGATAGATGGCTTTCAGGGATGGTCTAGAGAGTGCTTGGTCCTGCCATGAGGGCAGGGGGCTGGACTCGATGGCCTCTCGAGGTCCCTTCCAGTCCTAGCATTCTATGATTCTAAGACATCTCCTGTACCCCCAATGCCTCAGCACCCCAACAATCCATAGTGCACTTAGCTGTCTGTACCCGTCTGCAGAGTGAGAAAGTGAACTCTTTCATGGAATTTACATAGTGGGTGGGTTTCTATTTTTTTTTTGTTCTTGTTGAAACTGTACCTCTTTTAATGCCCTTAGAAGCCATAAAGCAGTTTGTATGAATGCATCTGTCTGTATCAGAGAGATGGCAATGTTAGTCTGCAGCTTCGAGAACAACAAGAAGTCTTGTGGCACCTTATAGACTTACAGATATTTTGGAGCATAAGCTTTCGTGGGCAAAGACCCGCTTCATCAGCTGCATGAGTGGGGGGGTGGTTTCAGAGGGGTATTTAAAGAGTGGGGTCCCAGTAAGAGGGAGGGCCAGAGCTGACAAGGTCTATTCAGCAAGGTGGAAATGGCCCAGTATCAACAGTACTTATCAAAAGAGGAAAAAACAACTCAGATCAGACAGGGGGATGTGAGCCTTTGTCAGAGTCTAATGGGGAGATACTAGCACCCAGAGCAGAGAAACTGCCTTTGTAAGCTGCCCGCCACTCCCAGTCTCTGTTTAATACTCTTTAAATACCCCTCTGAAACCAACCCCCTCACTCATGCATCTGATGAAGCGGGTCTTTGCCCACGAAAGCTTGCGTTCCAAAATATCTGTTAGTCTATAAGGTGCCACACGACTTCTTGTTGCATCTGTCTGTGTCGCACAATTATGTATAAAAGGTCTGTCCATGTGCACTGTTTCTAAATGAGATCAAAAATCACATTCCCATAACAGATTTCCTCAGCAACACCTACATTTGTTAAAATGGTTTTTAGAAACGTCAAAACAAAAAGTTTCTTCTCCCTAAGATTCTTGTTTGCTTGTGGCATTTCCAACTGGAAACCAACTGGTCAGTTTCACCTTTGCTTCTCATGTTCTAATCTAAGGCAAAGCAGCCCTGTTTGGGGTATTAAGAGGGAGCAGAAAAATAGTTTTTTTTTTTTAAAAAAAACTAGATTCCATGTGAATTAAAGAAGTGATCAAAACCAACACAAATCAAACAGGAATCCTAGCACTTGTTTTACAAAATCAATGTTTTTGGACCAAATTTAACCAAAAAGTGATCCTTTGAGCTCCATCTGTGATGTTGCACCAGTAATTATGGCATTAAGTATCTCTCAAACAGATCGTCTCCACCTGAAATAACACTCAGACTGGTAATCTCCCTCAGCTACCTCGAAACAAACACACCAGGCACAGTTTTCTTGGGTTCTTCAACCTCCCACCAGAGGCATTGTGAGCCTTAATTAATTAATATTTGAACAGCCAGTTGGAATGCTGGTAAGAATAAAAGTGCCAGGGAGAAGCTAAGTATCATTACTGGAGGATTCTTTGCAAGTAAGCTTTATCCTTTAAGCCCTCTGTGTGAGGAATTCCCACTGACTTCCCTAGGAGTCACGGAGAGGGGGCACCATATGAAAGGAATTAAGTTTTGAGCCCTTAAGGGCTGTATTTCCCAAGAGAGCCCTTAGCTTTTTTTAAATTATTGCTCTGCCCCTTTGCATATAGATTCACAGACTCCAAACTAAGAACTGCACCCCCCGCCCTGAAGAAATTTCCATCTCACATGGAGAGCTCAATTTGGTTCAAGAGCTCTCTGCCATCCCACTCCGTAAACTGCCCCAGTGCCCCGATTCCAAGACTGCAAAGTGACCTGCTGTGTCACACAGACCAGAGAACTTCCTCAGACTAACTCCTAGACCAGACCTTCCTGGGTGTGCAGGGCTTGGAATGAACCAACAGGTAGGCCTGAAAGTTCTACCCAGGCAAATTCTGGAGGGCTAGTGTGAACTTAACCCATCACTGGCCTCTGCACCCGTCTTCCCATCTGTGCAGCTGAGGTTCAAACCTCCCCGTTTGCTTCAGCGGACGTCTGTGGAGCTGTCTCAGCCAGTAGCTGGTAAGAACTGGTCTGTCGCCTGCACAGATGAAAACATTCAGCTGCAAGGAGCTCAGCAACATTTTCCGAAAGAGCTGTCTCCCCGCGGGTGAAGATGATCATGCAGAACTCTAGAGAGTGCTGGATTACACAGCATCCTGCCGCCTGTAGGAACAAACTACAAGCCACTGAATGGAAATAAACACCAGCAGCCCCGGAGCACGTTAGCAGCAAAGAACCACTTAAAAAGCAACATCTGAGTGAAATGTGCCCTGGCCACTGACATCTACCGAAGGTCTGGGGTCTGAGATGGATGCAGACATAGGAGCGTTGCAGCTCCGCACCACTCAAGAGAAGAAAGACCGGTGCCAATCCCTGCTGCCCCATTTTCTGGCAGTCTGAACACAGAGGCCTGGGTTATGCCCTTGTCCCCAGCTAGAAGGGATCTGTGTTGCTGAAGGGGGAGAAGACGACTGTCTCGTTGCTGCCCGCACAGGACCTGACCTGAGGATGAAGAGACACTTTCCATCTCTAGGGGACCCCTTTTACCTGCATGATGTTCACTTACAGATTATTGCTGCACATTCAGCCATGTATTATTTCAGCCGGCTAATGTATCATTGAGTCCTCCAGCCCATCTTCATGTTTTCCTCCTTCGCATCTCAGCGCTCTCTGGGCTCCCTGCTAAAAGTCTCATCCAGACCCTCACCATGTCTTGCCCTGATTGTGACATCTCCTCTCCTTTCCCTAACACCCATCTGTGGCTCGTTAAACCCCTCTGCTGGCTTTCCTAGGCTGAGTGCCAGCTGTGTGGCTCCTCCTCCTGGGCTCTTGAGGACCCTCCCACCCTTCCTGGCACTTGTCTCCTGGCGCAGCCCCCTGCCTCCTCTGCTCCACCACTGAGGTCAGGATTCCCTCCCTCCAGCTGTCTCCATGTGTTTTGCCTCCCACCTCACCCCCTTCTGGGTGGAACAACTTCTCTGGATACCCCCACCCATTTCCACGGATCCCTCTTCTCGAACCACCCCTGTAGCGCCAGCCCTCCAAGCTCCTGGCAGCGAGAGAGAGATGCCAGCTGAGGAACAGGGAGATTTATTTTGTTTAGAAAACATCTTTGATGACTTCAGCTCCATGCAGTGGTGCGCACAGCTGGATGGCTGCTGCTGTTGGTTTCAGCCTCTCCCCCCTTCCCTTGTAGTCTCTGTTGTACTTACGGATGCCTTGCCTCGAACTAGACTATAAGCCTACAGGCTGGCGGGGAGGGGCTTGTTCCTATGCATTTGTACATCCCTTGGAGCCTAGCAACCTGTGGACCCAGTCCAACTGGGGTAACCCTAAACCCTCATAGTAAATAATATTAGTATGGCAATCAGCATGTCTCTCTTCGCTTCCCAGTGCATATAGGAGTGTATACGTGTGTATTCCTATAGACGTGGTGCCCACATTTTTCACTAGTGCAGACCCACAATCACCCCCACTCACCATTCACGGACCCCCCCAGGCACCCCCCAAACCGTTCGCCAATCAAAGCCAATTCTAGCTGCTGTGTACACTTCCTTACATGAGAAAGGAAACCACAAAACAGATTTTCAGACAGCAATTAATAACAGTATTGGAAGATATTCAATTTACAAATCATAATTGATTGTAACTGCAATTTATTTACAACTTATTTCCTATGATCATTTTTACTTATCTTTTATTTTTTTCACAGACCCCCTGCAATACCCTCACGGACCCACAGGGGTCGGCAGGCTCCAGGATGGGAGCCACTGCTCTGTAGTTTACCGTAAGGTCCCATACCTCTCGTAATAGCTATACATCTATGTGTGCAGGGGCCATGCTGAATCAGACCAAAGGTCCATCCAGCCCAATAGTCTGTCAGCTGACAAGAGCCAATGCCAAATGCCCCAGAGAGAATGAACAGAAAAGTTAATCATCAAGTGATCCTTCCCCTGTTGACCACTTCCAGCCTTTGGCAGACAGGACCAATGGGGGGAGAGAGGAGGGGAACGAGGGTCCTTCCCATGTCCCCTTTCCCAACACATGAGAAATATCTGGATATATGCAATAATACCATATGTATACACATATGCACGTCTGTGTTCTTGGTAAGCTCTGGCTTCTCTATACCTCTGCAGCTGCCTGTTGACTTCGATGGGGTGGTAAGGCACTTGGTAAGTAAGGGCTAAATTTAGGATTTTTATCTGCTAGGCAGGTTAGTACCTCCAGAAAGGAGACGCTGCAGCTCACAGGCTGTCCTGCTGAGCAAACGTATAACCCACAGCTGGGGAAGCCAAGCTCGCATGACTCCTTCTTTCCTCTTCCACCCAGAATAGGGAGCCGTGGAAATCCGAAAGAGCAAAGGAAACGCCACCCCAGAATGGGCCTTCTCACCTGCTGTGCTTTAGCAGAAGCAGGACAGGGGAGGAAAAAGGGAACCCATAAATAAACCCCCCCTTGCTGCCTCCAGGCGAAGCTTTCAGTGGACATGAGGAGAAAGCAGAAAGCTGAGTATGGTTAGACACGTGCCTGGCTTCAACGGATCAGAACAGGGTATCTGTGGGCTTCTTTTCTCTTTGGCTACGGTTACACTGGTGAGTTTTGACGACAGAACCCACCATGCGTTTACATGCAAAGTGCCTTTTGCCGACAGCACATCCTCAAACCTCAGCACTTTCCCCGACAGGCGTCTGCCTTGCCGCTACCAGGCATAATGCCTTTGCTGACAGATTTCTGCAGACAAAACAGCTGTGTAAATGCCCCCAGGAGGCCCCTCTCAACAGACTGGGCATCCAGAACAATGGGCAGCTCCGCCTGCTGCAGTTCCAGGTGCCTGTTTTGTCAAGAGACCAGCCAGGCAGTCCAGCTGCTCTGTCGACAGAGCAGAGTGCTATCCCAATTGGCTTTTATGCGTGGCCACACTCTGTTAACAGAAGTTTTGTTGGGAAATCTCTTCCGACTGTGACGTCTGGTGACAGAGTGCTGTAGCATAACTGTAGTTCATGTCAGTGTAGACAGCCTACAGATAAGTATACTGTAGGTACAGCTAGGGAATGAGCAAGAGGAATCTAAGTCTGCTTAGAGCCAATGGCAGTGGCTGGTACCCTTTCTTCTCGTTCCCAGGCATGTTCGCTTACATCGTCATCCTACAAACACTTAAAGCGCACAACTGACTTTAACCACCTGAGTCGAGGTCTTGTCATCTCAATCTTGGGAATAAAGGAAACATGCATAAACATGATGAATAGTAACAGAGAGGAAGCCGTGCTAGTCTATACACTATCAAAACAAAAAGCAGTCAAGTAGCACTTTAAAGACTAGCAAAATGGTTTATTAGGTGAGCTTTCGTGGGACAGACCCACTTCTTCAGACCGTAGCCAGACCAGTTCTGGTCTGGCTATGGTCTGAAGAAGTGGGTCTGTCCCACGAAAGCTCACCTAATAAACCATTATGCATAAACATGTTTAACCCTTTGCAGGATCTGGGCCCCTGGCTTTTCTCCAGGACAGCATTTAGAAACTTTTTGACACCACAGAGCACCAAACAATAATTTTTTTTTTATGCAGAACAGCTATGAAAATTTTCTTCCAAAAACTGTTGTCAGACCCAAAAAAACCCCCCAAAAACCATCCTCCCCCCCCACTCAAAAAACCACCCCACGAAATTCAAACCGCAACAGATACAGCAAAAACAAAACGAAGTAATTTAATCAGGTATCACCGCAATGAAGAAGTAACATTGTATCCAGTTTTAGTGACAGAAAATATCGACTATGGTGTGTTTTTCCAAACGTTCGCGGCACACCTGTGAGTTGTTCACAGAACCCCAGTGTTCTGTGGAGCCCAGTTTAAGAAAAACTGCTCTAGAGTCCCTTAAACTTTCTCAGCTTCACTTATTGAAGGTTAAATTCTGCTCTCAGTGACAGCCACTTAAGTCCGGACTTCAGAGGAGTTACCCCAGATTAATGGCAGTGCAAGGAAGATCAGAATTTGGCCTCTATTGCATGCATGCAGCCGTACATCTTTTCTCTGGTGAGCTCTGCTAGGATTAGCCAGAATCCTTTTTTTTTTAGTTTTTGGATCAACAACTCAATAAGCTTGCTCCTGCTCTAAAAAGCAGGCTGCTGCAGAATCTGTCTGTCAAGGGGCCCCTACCCCTTCCCCTTTGATCCACAAAAACCAACTTTCTCGCTTGCACCTGATGGATTTCACAATTTTTTTAAATGTTAGATCAAAAAGAAAAATGGAGTTTTTCCTGTTTCTGCTCCGAGAGCTGCAGGCCTGTTGCTACTAGCTTTAACTTTCACATCTCCAGGGTTTTAGTGGTCTCAGCTTCACACAAACAACTCACCTCTCAGCACAGATCACTGCACTAGTTTGTCCCTGGCCGGCACATGTTCGTAACTGTAGTGTGTACAGAGCTCCCTGCTCCCATGACCCTTGCCCTAACCCTGACCCTTGGATCTAACCCCAGTTCACCCCCAGCCCGCCAGGCCATAGCTGCACACCTGCTCCTCTTATCTGCCAGTCACTCATTTACAGCTGTTGCGTGTCTGTTAAACCCAGCCCCATGTTAAGGCACATTTAAACCAAGAGCCTGAAAGAGGGAGAGGAAAATACGTCAGGGGAATGATAAAGAATTAAGCCTGGTGATAGCTGCAGGGAATGGAGTTACACTCACTGCTTCTCCTGTCTTGTTTGAGCTGACACAGCAAAATTAATTTTCTTAACGCTAACGTTAGATTTCTCCCTCCTGGCTACAGTTATCATTGGCTCAGAGTTTCAAAAGGAAAACTTGCCAGAGATTCTTTTTTTCTTTCCTGAAAGAAAGAAGGAATGAGAGAAAGAAATGTTTGGCCCTGTTTGTTTTTCCATGAACTTTTTCAAGTCAGTAGACTTGTATTTGGCCAGTAAACCCCATTCCGGTTCTCGTCTCCGAGCCTCTCCATCTCTGAGGTCAAGAGGCAGCAGTGTGATGTGGCAAATGGTGAAACAAAATTGGAAAGAGCAGGCAGATTTGAAACACCGAGCTCCAGAAATGCTGCTGCTGGTGTTTTTACAGTACTGTAAATCTCACTGGTGTAAATTACAGATTTGCCATTAAGCACACTATCCCCTGACGACAAAGGATTTTCAGAGTACTCATCATTGGTATCTAGCACCAGTAATATTAATAATGAACATAATCTTACTTTGAGGTTCTAGAGCTGCTTTTGTTCAACACACTTAACACTCCCTATAAACATAAATGAATGTACCCTGTACATAGGGAGATTAATTTCCCAATATCATTATTCCCAATTTACAGCTGGGGAAACAGAGGCACCGTTCAAGAGCTAGGCAGAAGCAGAGCTCGCACTAGATTCTTTTGCAGCAATTCCCAGCTCAGGGCCAAGTTTGGACATAGATAGACTGTAATCCAGGCCAGCTTCCCTGACACACTGTTCCTGGATTTCTGGCCAAACTGGCAGAGGCCAGCAAGTTCAAGTCAAACATCATTTTCTTTCCTCCCCAGTTGCCTAGTAACTTGTCTATGAAAATATACTTCTGTGTTCTCACTCCCTACCACTCAAAAGCAAAGATGGGCAGGAGGTTAGTTTTGTTTCTCCTTGTCCTCGGAAATTCTTGAGTTTTACAACCCTGCAAGTCTAAAGCTAACTCTGCTGCTGCCTTCCAATAGAAGAATTTTGGTTCAGACTTTCTGAATCATTCTCTTTGCCAAAGCAACAGAGGTCCCAACTGGACCACCTGCAAGACTGGGATGAAAGGCCATCAGAGCACCAACTAAAAAAAGTCTTCAATCCACCCTTTCTCTCTCTCTCTGTCCCACACACCATTCTTCAGCTGGCTTCCTGACTGAGTGAGAGCCAGAAAGCACCTTATGAGAAGACCAGCAAGCTGATTAAAGGAAGCCCAGACAAGTGGTTCATATCTATGCACCTGCTATCAGACTGGATTTCTTGGGAAGGGCGAGGTGGGTGGAGAAAGGCTGATCAGACTCCCTGAGACTGAAATGAAAAGCGAGAGGAGCGTTGCTTGTGCCATCTGTCTGCAAGGGGCACTGTTGTTACACTGAGCTACAGGTACCCAGCCCAGCTCAGGGCTCTCCGTGCGGTCTGGTGCATTCAAGTCACGTTGCTTGCTGCTCTGACCATGCCACCCGCTCCATGCACAAGGTGTGTGCACACACACACACACACAAAGAGTAAATAATGCAACTGATAACACGCATGGCACGTGGCGATATTTCCCACCATTTCAGCCTTCCTGGATGGGGATTATGACTTGGTTTATCAGGTTCCAGGACAGGAAATTAACTCCTCCTTTACCATCTTCCTCTCTTAACCCACCTACTCTGCATTTCTGCACCATCCAGGACAGTGGCCTGTGCTTTTAAATTGTTCCCAAGACAGTATGACTGTATTTTTATACCTTCCCACCCATCTTTTTTTTTTTTTTTTTGCAATACATATATTTGGCTGTGCTTCGAAAGAAGACACATAAAAAGCACCGGACACCTGCAGCAGCAGCAGCAGAAGGAGGAAAATAATAAAAGCAACCAAGATTTATTGGGTGTTAGAGGGGATAAGCTGCAAATCTCCAATGCACAGAGGCAGGGCATGGCTTGCAGGGGAAAGCAATAGCACAGTGGTTTGAGCATTGCCTTGCTAAACCCAAGGTTGTGAGCTTACCCCTTGAGGGGGCTATAAAAGGATCTGGGGCAAACAGATAAACTGTCAGGTGGTGCTTGGTCCTGCTGTGAGGGTAGGAGACTGGACTCCATGACCTCTGAAGGTCCCTCCCAGTTCTATGAGATAGGTAAAAAGCAGAAATCTCTCTTTTTTTCTTTTTCATTAGCAGTTTGGGTGGTTTATAAGTGTCTCTTCCCTCCTTCCCCTTCCCTTTGGTGGCTGATGGTGCCCAGGGGGAGCAACAGAAAGACAGGATCCTGCTATATCTTAGACAGGGTGGATGGAAATAAGGGACAACTCTATGAACGATAAGGGCCAATGCTTCATTTTTAAGGGGCATTTTTGGGAACCAGTGCTTCCTTTGGCATAGCAGGCACTTTTTTCTCCTCTCAGGTGTCCATCGCTACTGCCCTGGGGTAGGCAGTGGAATTAATCGCAAGTTTCACACTTAAAATGGTTCTGATGATCCATTTGAATACACCTTCAAATGAGGGGTGGCTCATCACCCAGTCATTAAACCAGGGCCCAGAGAAACCTGAAGTTGGAGACAGTCAAAGGAAAGGCACCTTCCCCTTGGCCTCTGCAATATGCAGGGAACAAAGGCGGAACCGCCTGGGCTGCCTTTTGTTCTTTTTGCATCTGGGTCCCCCGCTCCCTGTTCTGCACCTGCTCCTGGCCCAGCAAAGACTTCCAGCAACAAACTGGAAAAGCTGGTCTGGGGAGGGGGGTGTTTGCATTTGCGGGCGCTGGGGGCTGAAGGGCCAGGCTGGCAGGGGGGCAGTTTGGCAGGCAAATCTCTGGCTTGGGGGGCTTAACCACCCAGCCAGGGGAGAGAGCTTGGGGATGCAGCCAGGGGCGCAGGAGCTGGGGTGCACCAGGCAACTGGGTGCTGGGCAAGACGCCAGCAGAGGGGCGGATGCCAGAGGAGGGGGAGCTGGATCCAAGCTTGCAAGCGGTATAACAGGGGCAGAGCTGGAGCTGGGGGCGGCAGCCTGGGGCGATGCTGCAGGGCAGGGGAGCAGCTGGGGAGGCGGGGTGGGGGGAACCCGGCGCAGCCACTCACCCAGCTTGGCCTGCTCCCGGTAGCTCTTCTCGTGCAGGCAGAGGCCCCGGCCGTGGAGCAGGGCGTGCAGCGGCTTCTCCTCGCCTGGGCGCGGCAGGCAGCGCAGCCCGTGGGCGCAGCGCTCGGTGTACACGCCGCAGGGCTGCCCCTCGGCCAGGGCGCAGGTCAGGCAGCAGCCGCAGCCGGGCTCCTTCACAAGCTCGCAGCCCACCGGCCGGGGCGGGCAGACGGACAAGGCTTTCTCGTCGCACGGCTCGCAGTGCACGAAGGAGCCCAGCGCCTGGCTGCAGCCCAGGCACATGCCCAGCAACAGGCAGAGGGTCAGGAGCATCTTCCAAGCGGAGGCGACGATGCCAAGTGGGAGTTGGTTTTTCTAGAGGGGGGAGGGGTGGGGAACCCCCCTCCAAATTCCAAGAACCAAGCGCAAAAAATCCACCCCCGCCCCGGAATTTTTATGGTTTGGCCTCAAAATCCCGGGTTGCGGAGCTGGGGTTGCAAAAATCCCGGGGTGCAGAAATCCCGGGTCGCAGAGCTGGGGTTGCAAAAGTCCTGGGATGCAGATCTGGGGTTTGCAAAAATCCCGGGGTTGCAAAAATCCCCGGTTGCAGAGCTGGGGTGCAAAAATCCCAGCTTGCAGGAGTGGCGTTTGCAAAAATCCCGGGTTGCAGATCTGAGTTGCAAGGCTCAGCGCTGCAACAGGTGGAGCGGGGGGGGGGGGGAGCAGAAGCAGGCAAACTGCGGGGATGACTTTGGCGAGGCTGCAAAGGTTTAACCCCACACCACAACAGTTTCCAAAGGGCGGGCAAGTGGGGAGCAAAGAGTTTTGCAGAAGGGGGCGGAGGGGTCCTGGCAGGATCGCAGCAGAGAATAGTGATAGGTGGGTGGGGAGCTGCCAGCCCCAGAGCAGGTAGCGTTAGGCGGCTGGAGAGGGGGTTTTGAAGCACAGGGGATGTTTTGATTGGGTCTCTTTGCCTCCCCCTCCTCTTCCAGGTCGGTCAAGGAAGAAAAAAAAAAGTTTCCTGCAAAAGTTTGGAGTATTTTGGTGTCAAAGCTGCAAAGAAGGAGAATAAAAAAAAAAAAAGGAAAAAAATCCACTTTGTAGCTCTCCCAACACTTTCCCCCCGGAGAAGTTTCTAAAGAGACTGAATACTGCCGAGCAGGCTGGCTTTTAAATAGGCAGCGCTGGCCGCCTGCCAGCCCTCAGCTGCAATTTGAGATCCCAGTGACACCTCAGCTTGAGCGCCTGCCAGAGCGAGGCACTGTCAGTACACACTGGGGTGGGGTAGGGGAGCGGGGAAGAGACGTCTGCAGCTTTTGACTTCTAGGTTTGCAACCCAGGGGCAATGATCAGCCAGCAGATTAGGGGGTGGGGGGAGAAGGAAGGTCAGGCAAAGGTATAGCTCTGATTTTCCCAGGAAAACTGGGTACGAGGGAGTGGCAACTCCATCCAGCCCCGGCCTGGGTTTGAGGGAGAGATTGCCCATGCAACGACTGAGGACTTTTGAACTCACGCAGGCAGGGCCCAGTCCTGCAAACAGCGGATATCAGCCCCAGTGCTTATGCCCACGAGGTCCCAAACCCCTCCAGGATTGGGCCCTATCTGGATCAGGGAGCCAATGGGCCCAGGAGTCCATCAGGGATAACATGACATGTATGAACCATGAATTAATGCAATCACTTATTCAGGACAGAGGGAGCAGAGAAGATTCTCACCTGTGCCTTGGCATGGTTATTCAGCTCTGCATCTCGTAAAAAGATATCCTCCTTTGCATGCTTACCTGGGCCACTCTCACTAGTTCCTTACAGGGAAAACACAAAGGGTTAATAAAACTGAAGGATGAGCATGACAGAAGGCAGGGAGAGAGACAGATTAGCTGCAAGGGCTGTGTTAGCACCAGCCTTCTGATAGGGACATGGCATTTCTAACCACAAATGTTTGGGCCACCTCCCTTCCTGCTACCCTACAACAAAGTCCTGTGGCGCTTATTAATGATTTGCAAAGATTAACTTTGTAGCAGTAAATCTCCAGGAATATGTTGCCCAGTCCCCCGCACACTCTGAAACAGCTGTAAGCAGACGCCTTATGCCTTGAGTAACAATGGCAGCAACAAAAGCTGAGTTTGGAGGCTTGGTTCTGTATTCAGTAAATCAGCTATGTGGTGCTGCCTTCAGACAAAGGGAGAAATTGCAAGGGATCAACTCTTTGTGGGTGACGTTTAAAGGAAATGCCAGAGTCCCCCTCCCACCTTGCACCTCCTACTTCCATATTTCTTAGGTTTCTCCTCTGCTCCTGCATGAATGTGGCTGCCTGCATTGCATGGATTTTGCCACTAGAATGCACCCTTATCTATGATAAGAAGTTGGGACCAGCTGCTTAAAAAGTTTAACTCTTTCTGCCAAGACTGACTAGCCTTAAGCCTACTTTAGTCAGCTCTGCCATTCGTTGTTGTCATGCCTCGCTCATGTTTTCACCATCTACCTGGAGTCGGTATTAAATCTGAGGTTCCCTGCTCTTCTGAGCAAGGAAGCCTGAGTCTGCAATGCTGAAAATTGTTTTCTGCAAAGGAGGATTTCCTAGGTTTTCTTGTGAACGGGCTGCTTAGTGATTAGTTATTTCGTACTGAGTTATTTCTAAGTGGCTGCCCCTGTGGGAGCTAACGGATGGATGGATAGATACAGAAAAGGTTAGAAAGACATTAAAATATAAATTGCCCAATGGACACTGATCAATTTTATGGACTGTCCCAGTCTGCTGTTGGAGAGATAGGGTGTGGGGAGGGGAGGTAATATCTTTTCAGGGGACCAACTTTGGCTGGTGAGACAGACAAACTGTTGAGCTACACAGAGCTTATTTTCAGGTCGCCTTGCCCACTTTGTAAGCTGCTCGGCCCAACACGACAACAGCAACATGGCCAATATCCCGCCTTTGATTGCCATGCGACTCCCCCGCTGAGTTCAGTGGGCACTTTGCATGGAGTAAGAGGAGGGCTGTGCAGCTGCATAGCACTTATCACTGGAAGATCTTCAAGGGTGGTTAAGGTGGGTCAGTGAGCCAACCACTCGTTGGTAAAGCCAGGGAAACTGAGGCATGGAGGAGTTAAGCGGCCAGTGCTCAGCAAGACGTGGGCAGAGACAGCAATGCGGAGCTGAGAGCTCATCTCTACGCTGGCCTCTGCACAATGCATAAAATAGCCAGAGTGCCACCTGGTACCGCTCATGGAAGAGCCTACCTGGGTGCAAGAGTAATCCCTGACAGGTGGATTCAAAGCTGGGACCTGGGAATGTTAGTGCAGGAGCCTTTGCAGTTGGAGCTAAAAGCCAGCAGGCTCTCAGCTAAGGCTACAGAGAAGACTCATGCTTTCTCCGGGTAAGTGGTCTGGGTGCCACTACGTGGGACAGTGAGCCACACCCCTAGGTGTGTGGATTGCATAACCATTGTGGAAGAGGGTGTAAGGCCTTCCTTCCAAGCCTTCCTCCATCAGCCCTGTGAATGGCACAAGCAGTGTGTGTAGAAGGGTGAATATTCCCCGCAAAACCCTGCAGGGGCTGTGCTAGTTCAGACAATGCCCTAGATCTATGCTGTGTGGGGGGACATGCAGGGCCAAAGCTGTCTTAAACGCATCTGAGCATCCTGCCTACTGAGCTGCAGTTTCTAAGCTCTGCCCCCATCTCTTCAGGCCTAGCTTAGGCTCAGGTATGTCCTCTGACCCCTGTTAAGATGCATAGGCCTTTAACCTTTAACCATAAGCTGCTCCTGGCCGTAGCCTCTTGACTAAGGACACTCCCAAGTCACAAGAGCAGCCTCTGTCCTGTGTGCTGGGGGGCAACAGAGCTGCCCATGGGGCCTGGACGCTGAACTGTCAATCTGGCATCTTTCACCAGCAGTAAAGAAACCATTTCTCTTTAACAGAATGGGAAAAAGAAACCAGCCCGTTAGCAGCATTTTTCAGCTGCAAGAGAAACTCTAACTAGCCAAGATCATATTTCTCCATTCCTGTACATTTCAAGGGGCTATCAGGATAATATTTTAAATTTATATAACACTGTTCTTTTTATTTGGGTCGTGAATGGAAAGCATTCAGATGAAACCTATGTTTCTGTTCGCCTCTTCTAATATACTTTAATTCTATGTATTGCAGGTTTTATGCACGACTCTTTGTTACAAAAGATCTCTTTGGATAACAGTTACTGTTCTTTACTTCTCAGCTATGTTACACTTCATCATAATCCTCTCTGCAATGTGTAAAAGCCCTGGCTTTCAAGGATGTGATAAAAGAGATGGAGCGTATGCTTTCGTCTGGCCTCATCAGTGTATTTTGGTGCCACTTGGAACATCCGAGAAGTTCAGAGGTGACTCACAAATATGGATGAGATTTTTTTTCCCCACTCACGGAACACTGTCAAATTAGTTTCAGCCCAAAATTTAGGCTTTGTTAAGGAGAGTAAAGTTTTATAACAGTGAAAAGAAGTGTTCTTGTGCAACTAAAAAACAAAACAAAACAAAACCAAAACAAGTTACGACGAGTGTTCCTTCTAATTTTTTTTCCATCTATGGACGGAATAAATTTTGTTGTGTGCGCAGAGGCATGTGCCGTGTGCACCAGCAATAGAAACACACGCTGTCCACAGTGGGCAGCTCTGGGTGCTAGGCTAACCAGCTGGGCAGCACTTGAAACTCTCCTGAGGGATTTTGATGTCTAGGTTATTTTCCCATTCACTGTCCGGGTTTTGCTGTGGTTGTATCTTGTTTAAAACGTTATTTTTAACCCTTCTAAGTCCACTATTTTTCTCTTGACAGTGTCCGTTTAAACAGCATTCATGTAATCAGAACCATAATTTAAGGAACCACTGCCTTTTTGTGCTTGGACTAAGCGCAGCCCTATAAAAATATACAAAACACAGTGGCAGAGCCTTCTTGGAGTGAGGAGTGTAATAGTGGTTTTGAGGGCTAGGTGGCACAATGGATACATTGGATGTTTAAGACACCCTGTAGCACACAGTTTGGGCAATGAGGAATGAAATTTGCAAGCTGTTGTCTTTATCATTTAAAAAGGACACACACACAAACACGTCAATGTGTTAGGTAAAGACAGCATCAGTGTTTTGGTTCCAAGCTTGATTCTTGAACATACAAATTTTAAAATCATACCAGGTCAAATAATTGGTCTTTTGAGCTGCTACACAGCCTGGGTTTCATATGAGATAAAGTCTTTAGCTCAGATTTTCAAGTGACTATTGGTCATGGATACCTCGGTTTTAGTATGTCCAGCCTGAGTCACCTTTAAAGAGGAATGAGTTTTTAGAAAATGCCAAATACTTAGCCTGTGGAAATCAGGTCCCTGGAAGCACTCTGGAAGGACAAGGAGCTATGGTCTCAAGTTACTGAGTGGGAGGTGTAGGTTGGATATTAGGAAAAACTATTTCCCCCAGAGGGTGGGGAAGCACCACAATGCGTTACCTAGAGAGGTGGTGGAAGCTCCATCTCTAGAGGTTTTTTATGTCCTGGCTTGACAAAGCCCTGGCTGGGCTGATTTAGTTGAGGTTGGTTCCTGCTTTGGGCCTGGGGCTGGACTTGATGATCTCTTGAGGTCTCTTCCAGTCCTAGAATTCTGTGATTCTCTGATTCTGTTCAATGAATTGTTCCCGTCCCCCCTCATGTAATGGAGGCATCCAAAATCACTAGTCACGTGGGAGGCTTGACCCAGTTCAAGTCAAATAAGGGTGCTTAGCTTCCATTGTCACAAACTGCTGTGGGGCAACATCCCACCATCTAAATTGATGACTGATAAAGAACTTGGCCCAACTTTCTTGGTTTGACAGGAGAATAAATTGCTTCATCATTAAAGGGCTACAGACAGTTTTCTTTGCTCAGCTCATGGGACTGGGAAGCAGGACCCAGTTCTCCCTTGCTAGGACATCAGGCAAAACTCATCGGACTTGAGTGGAAGCGTAGAGAACCAGACCTGTGGGTTACCTGCTCTTCCCAGAATTCGCTGTACATCCTTGGCCATGTCTCCTCTCTGCTCTTCACATCAGTTTCCTTATCTGTAAACCAGGGCTAATGAAACTTACCTACATCTTGGGGAGTCATGAGGCTTTACTAATTGCCATCTTTGAAAGTTCCCCAGCTTTTCACCCTATGGTGAGTTTAAAATATTTTTGGGTTCCCTCTCTTTCCCTGCAGCTCAACTTTTCACAGCATTTTTTCTTTTTCTTTTAAGATTCACACAATACCTCTTTGGCCCCAGTCAGTGGCACTGGGTGAATCTCTCTAACCAGTTAATGGTGAAAAGGTGCATCTGCTGAGGCAGCCAACATTTTGTTTAAAACAAAAGTGCTTTCGGAGAAGGCAACCAAGACACCATGCTGGAGTTGGCTGCAAAGCAAAAGTGCTCCCAGCTGAAGTGCAGAAAAAACACCTGTGTCTAATAAAAACAAAAGAGAAACATCATCAACATACAGTGGACGAGTATAAATAAAAGGAGGAGCATAAATTCAAGCGGTCTCTGGGAAAGTTGAACAGATGTCCCAGCCTGCTGTGTTCTATAGGTGTTATGCAATTATTGGCCTTGGGGGCAATAATATACAGAGATTTTGTCCGGCCAGCTGGCACAAAGCACAGCTAGCTACTATGGTGATGGGTGCAATAGGAATACACTGGATAGTTGTAGGTGGAACCAGAGAGCAGTTTCTGGAGATGAAAGGTTCTTTGAAAGATCTTGGAGACTTCTTGGGGTTCCTTATGGTTCCTATACATTTTGCCAGATTCTGAGACATATGTTGCGTTAATTCACGCAAGGGAGGGTGCACCGGCAGCCTGGAGGAAAAAAGAGCGCAGCTCTTATGAACCCAGGGAATACACCTGTACAATGCCGCTGCTCTCTGGTCTCTCTAAGAAGAAGTCAGCTGCAAGTGAGGGACGCCTTTTTTGTCCATAGTTGATTTTCACCATGAATTTTCATACCATCCCCTAGGCCAGACCTGTTGTGCAATGTAGCCTCTGTGACCTTTGAACATAACGTCTCTTCCCTTGCTGATTTGGTCTTTTACCATTTAACAAACACGCATCCTTCTTCTCCCACGCTGGGTTATCATGGTGCCTCAGCTGACGTGCCTTGTTCAACTTCCTTGTGCCATGATTGGGGTGGACTGGCTTTGTGTGGGTGGAGTGTTGAGAGCATTCTGACTGGTTAACTGGAGGACCAGGTTGGGCACAACTTCAAAATATCAACTCCATCCCCAGCTTGCAATCCCCGGACCACACAGCAGGAGTAGTTCGGGCCACGGAGAGTAGATATCTCCTGAGAGCAGAAAGGTGGGTAGACATCTGTTGGCACTGAGGCATGAGTAGACAAGTTGGAAAACATTCTGCATGGAGAGGAAGCATGTCCTTTGAGGTATGTGACTGCAGAAGAGCATCTTTGCTGGAAAACCAGTCAGTTCTTCAGAAGGGTTGTTGGAGTTCTCAGCCATATGAGCATAGTTCTGGGGCCAGGTTTTGCTAATTACTTTGTGTGTCCTTTAATAGCCACCTGCCTGGCTGTATAGCACCAGGACCTAAATAGAGCGGGTCCATGGTAATCAGAGGCCAATCGGCTTTGAAATATTTTGCAACAGAGTGAACATAAGCCCATAGGAACATAAGAATGGCTGTACTGGGTCAAACCAAAGGTCCATCTAGCCTAATATCCTGTCTTCCCTTCCCTGTTGCCCATTCCCAACTTCTGACAGACAGATCTGGGACACCATTCTTACCCACCTTGGCTAATAGCCATTGATAGACCTAACCTCCTCTTTGTTTGAATCCTGGTCTTCGCAACATCCTGTACAAGGAGTTCCCCAGGTTAACAGTGCGTTGCGTGAAGAAATACTTCCTTTGTTTGACAGTGTGTTTGACATTTTAAAATAAAAATACCCATTCGGGAAACATTATATTAGGTTACAATTTTGTCCTGCAAGCACACATGCCTGTTTCCTTTCTAGCGACTGATCTATTTAATTACTCTCTCTTTGAGTTTTCTGCAGTATCAGAGGATCTAAGTGCTGCTTTGCAGCATCATTCAGTCCCTGCTTTATGAAGTGTAAAAGTGGAGGAGTGTTAAAGCAAGAGCGGTACTCAGAAACCAATGTTCTCTTCCCACCTGCCTGGATTCACCTTGTGGCCCTCAGTTTCTCTGTGTGTACAGTGGAGATAATATTTCCCCACCCCCCGAGCCAGCTATGAGGCTTCATTATTTGTAGAGCACTTTGCAATTTGAAATGAATGAGGCCCGGGGAAACATCATGGTTTGAAATCCCTAAAGGGAGAAGTCATTTGTACAATACAGAATATCTGCTGTTTGTCCCAGGACATTAGCAATACACCCTAGGCAAAAACAACTTCTGTTGGTGAAAGAGACAAGGTTTTGACCTACACAGAGCTTCCTGTCCTGAAGTACAGCTCTGTGTCATTTCACTGGTTCCTGGGGCTCTAATCCACAATACCATCTCTTCACAGTAGCTTTATTTTGAAATAAACTATCCTGTAATAGCTTATTTAGAAATAGTCCCTATTCCTTGTGTCACATCAACAGACCCAGGATAGAACCTACAAGCATAGGGGCTAAAGCCCTGTACTCTTCCACATGAGCTAAAGGCCAGCTGACTTTCAGCTGACGCTGTAGAGCAGAGACTTCACTCCCCCCCGATGAGGTCTTAGTGCCTCTGGGTACTACACCTGTCTACATAGCTCATATTCCGAAATGTCTGTTTGGGAATAGGCACAATTCCTTGCAGAAGGAGGTTTACCAAGTTTGCAATAAGACATCTGCTAGTTCAAAATTATTTCAGAATAGTGGTTGCATAGTGTAGACGCAAAGTTATGTTGGAATAGCGGCCGTTATTCCGAAATAGCTTTGCTGTGTAGACACAAAGAGGAGAAAGACTGGAGTTTAGTCCTTGTGGCCCATTCACATCCTGACCCATAGGCAGACATGCTCACCCAGGGTCCGGTGAGCACCAGCTGAAATGTTGGCTTCTGCGATGTGAACACATGCTCCCTTGGAACTAAACTGAGAGCGACCAACTCGTTCCAGATGGGACATGGAGAAACTATCAGATACCCACTCCTTTCAGTCCACTAACTTAAGCTGGCTGTGGGCCCTTTAACTAATTCCCAGAACTCTCCACACTCCACATCTCTGAAATTCGTAACAATTATTTTCTAAGAACAATCATAACACACATTTTTTCCCTTGTTTCCTTCCTCCCCGGAGTAATGAAAATGTGACTGTAGTATGTTCCCAAGAGTCTTTTGGTAAGCAATTAACCCCACACTCCTTCTTTTCCCCTTTCTCACTTGAAGCATTTCAAGCTCTGTTGAATTTCTGGCCAGCATTTTTCCTGAGTTACCTTTTTCGGTTGCCAAAAAAACTAAACAAAAAAAAAGTTACAATTTTCCAAGACTACTATTAATTAAATTTATAATAGTCACAGTTTTCCAGCCAGCTGGGACAGTGACAATTGGAAGGCTTCACCCATGCCTACGGATCTGCCTTGTAGCTCTGCTTCTCTTTTGTTTCGAAGAATAAAATCTCACGACGCACGCTGAAGCTACACTTGGAGGGGTTGCTGCCATTTTTCTATCTATTCCCTGTAGCCTTGCTGGACTCAATCATGCATGGCTTGGGTGGGATGCTGGTATCAGGCTAGGTCTTAGCCATTTACCCTAAAGGATGCCTTCTTTTCTCCACCTGCAACATATGCTGCCAATTTTTATTGACCTGTTCACAACACCCCCTCCTAACCTGGCTACAACAAACGCTATTAACTGTACCTGTGTATTACCACTGGTGTGTGTCTGCAGTCCACACTGTTTGACTAGCAGGGCTCGGCAACCTCTGGCCCATGAGCCATTCTTGGCACAGAAGCTGATTTCAAGCAGCACATGCCAGGAGCTCAGCCTTGCCCCTCTAACTCCTATGCAGCACGGGAGGGGCCGGAGCCCCTACCAGGGCATGGGGCTGAGGCCAGCACCTCTGCCACAGAGGCCCCTGCCACGGCGTGGGGCAGGGGCCAGAGCCCCCACAGAGCCCAGCTGTGATGTGGTGCTGTAGCTGGATCCTGCACCAGACCACAGGCACTGGGAGATTTGTATTCAAAAGCAAATTAATGGGTTTTTTGTTGTTGATATTTTAATTAAAAAAGGTGGTTTACAAAGACACGAAATATTTGTGGTTTTGTGTAAAGGCATTCGTGGTCAAAGACCATGTAATGAGCACTGTGAAAGTCTCCTTCTTTCACCATTTCCCCCCAGAATAAATCTACATTTCCACTAACAAAACTGAATTAATTTCACTTCATTACTCTGATGCCCTGATTATAATGCGGGTGGTTTTACAGCATTATTCATAAAAATGATAGAGCAAACTGGCAGGCGTATGTTAGTGATGGGCTTCATTTCTTTATGGAGGAAGCTGTTGTAAGCAAGAGTATGGGTGACTTTAAAAAGTATCACCGGCGCTTGGGCCGTACGTAAAGATCCATAAGTCAAATTTCGGCACTCCACCCCGGAAAGGCTGCTGACCTCTGGACGATAGTCCTAACACTGTATGCCGTCTTACAGCGCCTCTGCAAGGGAATATAGTGCCTGTACACTACGTACAAAGAGCACAAACAATGCTTTCTGGGGTGCCTAGGGATCTGGATGGAAGGAGGACAGGCCAAAAACGTTGCACCCTACAATTGCCCATGCTACAAAATGCAAACAGATGAAAGGCTGGAGTGCTGAACGGGTGAGAGCAGAACAGCCTCATGTCAATACTGGGCTATTTGTCCCTTTGACCTCTCTTAGATCTATCCCAAGTGCCTCCTTTCAAGTCCGGCACCTTCCCGCCTACGTTGGTGGAATCCTGCGGTTCCCCCCACTGCGAGGCTGGTCTGTGGCACCCCGGTGTACTGCTCATGGTTGTGCCTCAGGCCCTGACCGTACAGTAAACCCTCGAAATGTGCAATTTCGAGTTGCGCTGAATTCACATTAACACTCACCTCCTGTGCATGGTTCTGGCTACCCCCACCCACCCCCATGCCTGGCTCTGGCTCACCACCATGTGCAGCTCTGGCTCAACCCCTCCCCCCGAGCCCTGGCTTATCACCCCCACTCATGGCTCTGGCTCACCCCCACCTTCAGTTCAAACCCCTATGGCCCAGCTCACCACCTCCACCCGTGACTCCAGCTCAACCCCGACCCTTGCTCAGTTCAACCCCCGCCAACAGCTTCAGCTCAGCTCCACCCCCTGCTCCCCTAACCCACCCCAGGCTTAACTCTCTCATCCCTCTCCCATGGCCCCAACCCACCTCCAGGCTTAACCCTCCTCAACTGCCCCACCCCTGCTCAGCACCAGGACTTACCTTCCAAAAGGAGCTCCAGGTGCTCCCACTGCTTCCCCGGCTGCAGAATGTGCATTCTGCGGGAGGAAAAAGCCACCCTGTGACTTTACATGAAATCAAGGCACTACGGTATTTGGCCCTCTGTACGGATTCCATGTGGGAGCAGTGACCTGCCTGAATGGCATCCGCAAAAGGAGGTGGTGTTTATTTATCCATAGGAACACGCCTTTCAGAGAATGGGCTTAAAACAACACGTGCTATAGGCATACCTCCCGCCAAAAATGTAGCATTTCCTTCAAAACCTAGGCAGGAACAGTGTTTTAAGACCCTGTGTGCTGAGTCTGTCCTTCTGTGTCAGTTGTCTTTCCTCCTTGAGCAGCTCCCTGACAACCCACTCTGTCTCCTCAGGCTCAGGGCCCTGGTTTTATCTCCTCTCGGGTTCTTTGTTTCAAGAGTCAGGCCTGAAGGGCTCTTTGTCTGTCTGAACACAGGGGTTTGGGTGCAGCATGGTCAGAAGCAACGTTCCAAAGGCATCAACACGTCTGTCAATTTTATATTGGGGACTGGGATGTTTAAAGCCAGCGGTTGCCTTCCTGTGGCTGTGAGGCGATCTCCTGCAGGACTTACCCCTTTGCAACCAGGAAGCAAACAGCATAATAACCCATAAACAGAGGCGCGCGTCATATTCACGCAAATAATGCAGATGGCTCTCTGGTTCTTCATGCACCAAGGCTGGGACCAGGTGTGACACAACTGGCGGCCATAGTGAGAATAAGCCACATTGTATGTTGGCACAAGGCAACGTGAGAGCCTACTGGTACATCGCTAATGAGTTACAAACTCAGTTAAAAGTTGCAGCCCCACCAGGATCTTAGGGGGGATTTGTGTGAGCCCATGGCACATTCAGGATTTGGTTGTTATCTTGTGCTTGCTTGGTGTGACCTTGCACTACACTGTGGGTTCATACAGGCCTTGGGAAGGTTAAATAAGGAGTCAGACATTTATCCTATCAACCTCTTGCAAAACCTTTGACACCCCCAGTTTTTCTTTGTTGCAAGCCTCCCACGAGGATGCTGCATCTGGCCATAACTTGCGCCGCAGCTGGACTGTTTTGCAAATTAATACGTCTGAGTGGTTGCGCTTCTCAAGGAGCCTGTGGATTAGACACTCAGGTAGGCAAAAGGACACAATTGAAAGGATAGGAGTGATGTCTGGAAGTGCAGGAAGAATTCAGGGGAAAATAGGATCTCTGGGCTGGGTAAACTTTAGGGACTTAATCTCAGCGGTGAGATGAGGTAGGTGTGTGTGGGGGAGGGATTTGAACCCGCTTCCTGTTTTGCACTCTGTACAATCCCATGGACTGCAAAAGCATTTCATGGGGCATTAAATCAGGACAGAATCTGGCCCTTTCTCCAGCCACATTAGGTGCACAGAAAAGGTGGGGCATAGGAGGCAGGACTCATCCTTCTTGGAGCTAGATGAGTTGTTATTTTATCAGTGCTGCCCGTATACCCAGAATTCTCAGCTTCCTGCCCAGAGAATTGCCTGCTCTGCTGTGAAACCTTCCTTTCCTCCGTAGCTTGCCACCAGGTCCCTGTGTGAAGCCTGGTACAGTAGCAGGGCTGAAGAGTGCTATCGCCACACACTGCAGTGGGTTGTACAGGTTGAACCTCTCTAATGCGGGACTCTCTTGGCTGGAAATATCTGTAATCTGGCATGATTTTAGTTAGGAGGATGACCACTGTCATGATGTGGCCAAGTTTCCCACGGTCCCATAACGTTGGATTCCAGCCACCAGGCTTTCAGGGTTCTGTGTTGTTATTTAGCTCTAATTTCCCTCAAATATCTTCTAAGAGGCCAGTAAGCACTGGAAGTATTGGTAACATGAAAGATGATAGTGACCTCCTGTAGTCTGGCAAATTCTCTCATCCAGCACTGGTCAGGTCCCAAGTGCCAGATGAGAGAGATTCAACTTGTATTGGTCATCCATGTGCCAGCTTGCAGCCTCAACCCCCTGAGCCAAGCCATGAGGGTGCCAGGCTGGGAAAATTGAGATTGGCCCCTAAAGTGTCTCAAATCAAATCAAATCAAATCAAACCAACCCCACTCCCCAAAGGAGTAATGGCCTCAACGGCCAGCCAAGAGGCAGTGTGGGACGGAGGTTGTGCCAAGCTCAGAAACAGGGGGCCATTAAACATATAATCATGCCTTCGCTCCCAAGACTCAGAGCACACTTCAAAAGCTGAAACTGGGGCCAAGACGTGGGGTTTTGGTTTTTTTCTGCCTAGGCCCAGGAGACAACCGTTTCACAACCTGGGAGCTGGGTTTTTGCTCTCAACTCAGCAAAGCCATTCACAACTTGCCTTCTTTGCTTTCAGAGCCACGAGGGGAGAAGCTTTCAGAGCCTAAGGCTTTGTCTACGCTAGGAAAAGTAAGGTGACCACAGAGACGTGATTCGAGCTACAGGAATTGTGTAGCTAAAATAGATGTATCTGTGCTCGGCTAACGTGGCTGTCTGTTCTGGGGAAGATCGATGGGAGAATGTCTTCTGTCGACCTCCCTTCCTCCTTGTGTCTCACAAGGAGTACAGGGGTCAACTGCAACCCCTGAGAGGTCGATTCTGGGCAGATCAATCTTCTGGGATAGTGTAGACATAGCCATAGAGAGAAGTTTACGGCAGGGGGAATTGATGCCTGGTGTTAACAGCACTGACATTGCTGAGGTTGCAGACAAGGTGAAAGGATTCCCTCATGTTTCAGTCAGAGCTGTCACCATTGTACTCTTCCGCCAAGAGATCAGTGCAGCTCTTGCGATGTGTCCCTGCACTGGGTCAATGGAAGACAGCTTTGCATCCTCATGGGACTCTGCATGCAGTGATACATAAACCAACCTTTGAAATTAATTCTTTACCTTCCCAGTAGGACAACAGACAGGCTGACAGCACGTCGGGAGAGGCCATGACTATATTTTCGGGGGACAGTTCACAAAATGTGCATTTCCCAAGAAGGGAGGGTTGCCTAGTGGCTAGAGACCTGGACTGGAACAGAGGAGCCCGAGGTTCTTTAAAAGGCTTCCCCACTGCTGTGTGACTTTGGATAAGTCACACCCCCAACGTTATGTCTCAGTTTCCCTCTGAGTAAAACAGGTATAATGATATTGATTTCCTTTCTGAAATACGTTAACATCAACTCAAGAAAGCTACTATGCAAGATGTACTATTATATCGTTATTATGAAGGGACCCCAAAAGGTTTGGCAAAAATGGAGCTCTCATTTCTGCTGATGAAAAAATGTTTATGAGGCCTGCTGTTGTGGAGATTTCACCTGCAGCATATAACAACAGCGATGTCACAGTACAAAGACATTGTGTTGCGACATAACAAAGCTGGGAAGAAAGCAAAGGTCTTTCCCTCCCTTTGCAAACTAAATTCAAGATTTGTTTTTATGCCCAGCAAAATGGCCCTGCAGAATTCACAATCTGTCCATAAAATGTGAGACTCACCGTAAAAAGATCAGCGGAGGTGGCCTTCCCAGATTTATGAGTCACAGCATTTCGGGAAAAATTAATGGCAAGTTTGCTCAACTGGTAAGGGATGCCAGTGTTCCTGGGGTCTTTCTCTGAGTGATTTGGTAGGATAAGAGGAGGAACGATGAGGGTTTATAACATTCATTAAACCGTTCTCCAGGAAAGGAATTTTTGGAGGGCTTCTCTGGAGCCAAGGTTCTCCTACTCTGACCAAGAGGTCACCAGGGGTCCTCAAAATAAATTACAGTGAGAACCAGGTATTGAAAGATTTTGATGGTGGGAGTAGGGGCAGGGAAAACATTCATGAGAGGACCTCTTTCTTACAAAATGGCCTGTAGAATGAGAAGTTCAGGGAACTCTTTCTCTATAAAAACAATCAGTCCTGTAGCACCTTAAAGACTAACAAATTGATTTATTAGGTAATGAGCTCCCATGGGTCAGACTAACTGCTTTCATTTATTACTAGTGTATCTGTTTTAAAATTATTCCCCCTTGTATGCGGTTTCCTCAATGGCAAAAACACTTCTATTGACTTACTCCATTTCATGCCATAATCTGAAATGTCTTGGTAAATCTTATCTTTTTGAACAACATGGAAAGCTTTTTGAATGGTATAGATTAGGGGGCAGCAACTCCCGGCTTTCATGCCAAGTGTGGCATGTGAGCTGATTTTCATGGGCACACAAGACAGGAGTTCATCCCCACCCCTCCTTCCCCCAGGCAGCTGGGAGCTTGCTTAAAGCCAGCTGCCTGTGCATTAACAAAAGACCAGCTAATGCTACCAATCACAACCTAGACGGTAAAGCTCTGCTTCTTAATTTATTTATTAATTCAGCAGTTGTAAGTAGGACTATTAGTGACTTTAAAAAGCACCACTGGTGCTTGGACCATACACAGAGGTCAAAAGGTCAGGTTTCAGCACTCCACCTCACAAAGGTTGCTGACCCCTGGTCTAGCTAATACTTGGTCCTCCTATGAGTGTGGGGACTGGACTAGATTTTCTCTCGAGGTCCCTTCCAGTTCTATGATTCTATGCTTGATTGAATGTCAAAGAACTTAGGTTCTTCACACCTGGTTTTGGTTCACCAGTGACCTTTTACAAATCAGTACCTTCCTTCTTGCGCATGGTGCTCTGCTCTACACCCAGAAGTCCAGACGGTGCCCAATAAGTGTTTTGTAGAGTCATAACATCTCATCTGATGAAATACTCAAGGATTGAGTGAGGTATTGGCTGATTGATGAGGTATCAGCTTGTCTTTGAAAAATCGTGGAAGACAGGGGAGATTCCAGAAGACTGACCATCTATAAAAAAAGGGAAATAAGGACAACCCAGGAAGACCCAGGGAATGACAGACCAGACATATTTGTTTCTGTACCATGAAAGATAATGGAACAATTAATTAAGGGCTCCTTTTGCAAACACCTAGAAGATAATAAAGTGATAAGTAACAGCCAGCATGGTTTTGTGAAAAACACATCTGATAGCTTTCTTTGACAGGATACCAAGCCTTTGGATGGAGGAAGTGGTAGATGTGCTGTACCTAGACTTTAGTAAAGCATTTGATACAATCTTGCATGTCCTTCTCATTAATAAACTAGGGAAATATAACCTAGCTGGAGCTATTATAAGATGGATGCATAACTGAGAGTAGTTATCAATGGTTCACAGTCATGTTGGAAGAGTGTAACAAAAGGTGTTCTGCAGGGATCAGTTTTGGGACCAATTCTGTTCAGTATCTCCATCAACAATTTAGATAATGGCATAGAGAGTACACTTATAAAGTTTGCAGATGATACCAAGCTGGCAGGAGTTTGCAAGTGCTCTGGAGAATAGGATCATAATTCAGAATGTTATGGAAATCCTAGAGAAATGGTCTGATGAGGTAAATAGGATAAGATAAATAAAAAGTATTCCACTTAGTAAGGAACAACCAGTTTCACAGATATAAAACAGGAAATGACTGCATACGGAAGGGTATGGCAGAAAGAGATCTATAGATCCTAGTGGAACATAAGCTAAATATGAGTCAAGAGTGTGACACTGTTGCAAAAAAAGCAAACATCATTCTGGGCTGTATAAACAGGAGTGTTGTAAGCAAGACACAAGAAGTAATTCTTTCCCTGTACTCTGCACTGATTAGACTTCAGCTGCAGTACTCTGTCCATTTCTGGCATCAGGCTTCAGAAAAGATGTGGAGAAACTGGAGAAGGTCCAGAGAAGAGTAAAAGAATGATTAAAGGTCTAGAAAACATGAGCAATGAGGGAAGATGAAAAGAATAGGATATGTTTAGTCTGGAAAAGAGAAGACCAAGAGGGGACCTGAGAATAGCTTTCAAGTCCCTGGAGAAGGGAGGGAAATTATTCTCATTAATCTCTGATGACAGGACAAGAAGCAATGGGTTTAAATTGCAGCAAGGGACATTTAGGTTGGACATTCAGAAAAAAAAAAACCTCTTCCTTACTGTAAGGATACTTAAGCACTGGAATAAATTGCCTAGGGAGGTAGTGGAATCTCCATCATTGGAGATTTTTAAGGGCAAGTTAGACAAACACCTGTAAGGGAGATGGTGTTTGGTCCTGCCAGGAGTGCAGCAGAAAGGACTTGACTACCTCTCAAGGTTCCTTCCATTTCTATGATTCCATGATTTTTTGTTCTGAATTCAGCACCTCTTCCAACATAACCTGGCACCTTGTTTATCTTATTTTACTGAAGGTGTGGACTGTGTTATGTATTTGGATATTTCTCCTTTATCACACCCATTTTCTTTCCTTGGACACTGTTGCTGGATGGCATTTGTTTCTTTCATCACATGCTCTCAGCCTAGGATCTATACTTATCATCTGCTTGTCGAGCCATGTGATGGTCCCTTAGTACTTCCAGTGTTTTATGGGAACCTGTGCCTCCACTGAATGAAATGTTTCAGACTTTTGATCAAGTATGTATCAGTTCCCTCTAGTGGGAGACTCAGCAATAAAATAGGCAGGGCAATGGCTCTCCTGGTTTGGGAACATTTTAAAGATTTTGTTTCTAGTCGAGAATCGAGACAAAAAGCCAAAATCTCAAAATATTTAGCAAATAAAAAATCCTAAAAAAAATCATTTTGGGAGGTCAACCAAAAGATTGCGTATACTTTTGAAATGCTTTGGTTTTAATCTCTTAACATTAAAAAAACCCCTATGCATTAATTTGAACCATAAAATCACTTGGAATGGAGGAATGGAACTTGTCTCAACAATTTTGACTTTTTCCCCCAAAAGTTTTTCAAAATGGGGAATTCACCGCAGTCAGACTCAGTTTGACGAAGCAACATTTTCGGTGTAATGCTATTTAGTTGAAAAATCCCCCGACCAGCTCTTGAGTTAAGATTTCTTTAGCCCAGGGGACAGCTAGGCTGTGGTTTTGGAGACTCATGACTCATGAGTTTATTCCCCAGGCTGCTTGCATGTGGTTTAGAGACACAAGGTAGGTGAGGTAATGTCTTTTATTGGACCAGCTTCTGTTGGTGACAGAGACAAAACTTCATGTGGTTTAAGAGGATGACCGCACATCCGGTTGCGGCATTAAAATTCATGGCTTCTTTCTCCTCCGGCACGAGGAGTTTCCATGAGCAAGCTGAGGCCAGTTGAAAATCTTCATTTAGGGAATAGGCTAGTTAAAAGAATACATTCCTTTGCATCAAACAGCTCATTTCTACTGAATCCCCATAGTCGTGACCCCCTTCTAAAGATGTTCCAGGTAAAAGAACAAGCTGTTAACAGACTAAAATTCCAGTGCTCTGGAAACTGAAATACAACACAGACGGGACCAGATAGATTTTATTGGGGGTCACACTTGACTCTTAGCTCTGTTAGGGCAGCCCCACTGAAGTCAATGGGATTGTATCAGAAGACCAGAGAGGGGGCCTTAGAGGTGGTTAATGAAGCTGTTTCCAGGGTACTGGGTCATATGGCAGAGTTCTCTGAAACAACACCTGGGAAAGCGGAGAGGAGAAAGGACCTCTTAGAAGGAAGCAAAGTCAGGAGGGTGAGATTATTTCTTTAAGAGGCTTCTGCTGTATTATACAAAGTGGTATAGCAGCTCCTGTTCTAGTGCCCCTGCCAACAGTCAGTTAAGTCATAGAATCATAGATTTCCTAGGGCTGAAAGGGACTTCAGAAAGTCATTGAGTCCAGACCCTTGCCCAGAGCAGGACCAACCCCAAATAAATCATCTCAGCCAGGACTTTGTCAAGCCCAGACTTAAAAACTTCTAGGGATGGAGATTCCACCACCTCCCTAGGAAACCCTTTTCAGTGCTTCACCATCTTCCTAGAGAAATAATTTTTCCCAATGTCCAACCCACACCTCCCACTCTTTAACTCTAGGAAGGAGTACTGCAGAAAGGAACTTAGGGATCACAGTGGACAACAAGTTAAATATGAGTCAACAGTGTGATGCTGTTGCCAAAAAAGCAAATATGATCCTAGGATGTATTAACAGGAGTGTTGTGAGCAAGACATGAAAAGTCATTCTTCCGCTCTACTCAGTGTTCATTAGGCCTCTGTTGGAGTATTGTGTCCAGTTCTGGGCACCACATTTCAAGAAAGATGTGGAGAAATTGGAGAAGGTCCAGCAAAGAGCAACAAGAATGATTAAAGGTCTAGAGAACATGAGCGATGAGGGAAGATTGAAAGAACTGGGCTTGTTTAGTTTAGAAAACAGAAGATTTAGAGGGGACCATGACAGCGGTTTTCAAGTACCTCAGAGTACAAGGAAGAGGGAGAAAAATTGTTCTCCTTGGCCTCTGAGGGTAGGACAAGGAGCAATGGGTTTAAACTACAGGAAGGGAGGTTTAGATTAGACATTAAGAAAAACTTCCTAACTGTCATGGTGGTTAAACACTGGAATAAGTTACCAAGGGAGGTTGTGGAATCTCCAACACTGGAGTTATTTAAGACCTAGTTGGATAGACATAGTTTGATAGATGCCAATTGGGGATGGTCTAGATGGTGTTTGGTCCTGCCAAGAGGGCAGGGAACTGGACTCAATGACCTCTTGATGTCCCTTCCAGTTCTAGTGTTCTATGATTCTATGGTTCACACACCTCCTTCCGCCTTTGTAAGTAGGCCTGGCACACCCTCAGGTGACAGCAGCCAGATAACATCACAGGTCTGTTAGGCCCACTGCAACACTTTCATTGCCCAAGTGGAGTAACTTCTCTCCACTCAATGCAGCCATGAGCACTTCTAAAATGACCACCAACACAGGGGGCCTCCTTCACATACAACAAACTAGTGGTGTATGCACAATGGAGAAGACAGCTTTGATAATTAAACAGATTTCACTGTTGTGAGTCCCAGGTGGCTGTGACAAACAACCTGGAGAAGAAATTCAAAACAAAAAAATAAGAACAATTATAAATGGCATTTTGACCACATGCCTCTTAAAGCGCAACCAAAGTTTTGGCCTGGAGACTGTTCATTTTTGCATGGGTCTTGAGCCGTGGGCTGAACTGTACTTTAAAGCCGGAGGAAGCTGTTCATTTTTGTTGGGATGAGTACAAAGGACTAGTATATATAAGAACCCTGGTTCTAATCTCTCCAAAGCCCCTGACTCATTGTAGGATGTTGGACAAGTTGCTTGACTTGCCTGAGCTCTGCACAGCTGTAAATTTGGGGGAATAAATAGCATCCTTACTGCAAGCTGAGTTTTTCTAGGTAAACGAATTACTCTCCCCTGCTCCCAAACCTCCCTCTCCCTTCCTTGTCTCATGGTTGAAGCAAGGGCTAGTTTAAACAGTGAAAATGATCAAAGTAAAAAGCCTGACCTGGCAGCAGTCTCTGCATGACCTTGCTTTGGCTGTGAAATCTGCCTGAGCTTTGCAGGCACAGGTTTTTACAGCCTTTTCTGGTCGGAGAACAAAGATATGTATTTATTTTAAAAGGAAATTTTAGACGGACTTTGCATGACACCCTTCTGAGGCCTGATATCAAGCCAGTGGCCCCTTTCCTTTCCCCCTCCACCGCTCACTTTATATCACCCAGAAAAATAACATCCCAGCCTATCTTCCTCTCTCAGAGCGGTATTGGAAAGTTGGATGCTTGCAAGCCCAGTTTTATGTGAGTCCACTTCCACGGGCTCTCATCTGAAATACTATGTCTACACAGCATCTTTACTTTGAAATAAGTTATACCAGAATAGATCATTTTGTAGTAGACCCTATTCCCTTCTACACAGCCCCTATTTTGAAATCGACGTTGTTCCTCGTGGGATGAACTTTACCAGTTTCGAAATAAGCTGACTGCTTGGCGCTCAGGGACTGTCTCCACTGGAATGCTGCAGGGGCACAGCTGTCCCCAGAGAAGCTACTCCACACACACTATGACAAGTACCCAAGCCAACTCTCCCAAATTTACTGGGCAAGGTGTTTTTGGCCTCTCCTTCTCCCATTCTCCATTCTGCCCCCAGCAAACCCACGTTCCATCTGTTCTGACCACCCCATCAGTTCAACCCTGTTCTCTGCTCCGTCCCCGACATCAGGTCAGCCTCCCACGCCTTTCCCTTTGCTCCTCCTGGACTTCTTCATCCCCTTCTTGCATGTCTGGGATGGGGGCAGCTGCAGGGGCTCCTCACCCCTTCCAGGGCAGGCAGGGGAAGGTAAAGGCACTATCCTATCCCATTGCTCGCAGGAGAGGAAGGAGAAGATGGGAGAGGAACCAGCTGGAGCTGCAGGGAATGTTTACTCCCTCCTTCCGGGTGCTATGGTGGGGGGAGAGGGCGGCACCTGTGCCAGTTCTGATTGGTTATTCTATCCAGAAGGCGGGCAAATAGAGGGGCAGCCAGATTTTGCTGATCATGTTCATCTCCCACCCAACACTTGCATTTTATTGTGCCAGAGGGTAAATAAATGCAGCAATGGAAGCAAAGTCAGGAATAAGATTCCTGGTGTACAGCCGAGAATCTCCTCCCTTTTGTTGCCGTTTGTGGGCTGGGCCATACGTTAATGGTATCGACTCTGGCTGGATATGTGGGCACACCCTTGTGAAGAAATGATGCGGCCAAAGTACTGCACCTGGGACCTGAACAAGTCACAGTTGGCTGGCTTAAATTTTCAAGCCAGCCTGCTGCAGCCAGCTAAACACATCCTCCGGGCAGTTTCAGTGTTCCTGGAAAGTCTTCTCCCAAACAATCACATCATCCAGATAAACCAAACATGTGGCCCACGGAATGTCTGCCAAAATCAAATCAATTTGTTGTTCAAAGGGGCTGGGGGAATTGCAGAGACCAAAATGCATCACCCCAAATTCCAAGAGGGAGATGTACAGTCTGGCGCCACTCTGGTTGTGTTTGCACTTGCCAGAAGCCACCAGCTAAATCCAATGCTCAGCAGAGGCCGGCACACGGCACAGTGCCCTCTGTGCAGAGCAATGGCTCTGCAGTTTTCTTGTTTGTGTTTCAAACGCTTATGGGAGGTGCTAGACTCAGAAACCCTGGAAACTAGTCCTCTCATTTAGTTGGGGTTAGTCCTCCTTTGGGCAGGGGGCTGGACAGGACCACTTTCTGAGGTCTCTTCCAGCCCTAGGATTCTTGATTCTCTATCCCTCAAACAGGTGTGGTGCATTCTTTGGAGGTGCAGACTTTCTTCAAGCCACTGAGCTAGAGTGCCTGAGTGCTGTGCTGGAGGGATACAAGCAGAACTTTGGTTTCCACTGATTACATACTTCTAGTTCTTTCTACTGTGTTTGTCTGACACAACGGGGACTTGATCCCAGTTGGGGCCTTTGGGTAGCACCCTACTACTACTAATCTCCTCAAACAGCCAATGCATATTTTGGGATTTGCACACTCCTCCAACTCAGGCCTGGTGACCAGTGTTCCCGCTAATCTTTTTCTATCTGTGGGCAGGATAAATTTTATTATGTGCACCAAGGTATGTGTGGACACACACCACCAAGCTAAACACATACTGCTGGCTGTGGGCGCTCTGCTAATCAGCTGGGCAGCACCTGAATCTCTCCTGGGCAGCTGCCCAAACACTCAGTTTACAGGGAACACAACTGGAAACCTAGAGGTGAAAGCCTTGTTATGAAAATCATCTGATCCATCCAGTTCCCACTTATTCACCCCTGGTACAATGTTCTTTAGGCCTGGGGTGAGCTAACTTTTTATGTTGGACCCACTTTTCATCACTGCAATTAGCAGCCTCCCCAATGTAATCAAAACAGACAGGGGCAAGGATAGCTGAGTGGTTTGAGCATTAGCCTGCTAAACCCAGGGTTATTTAATGGGACGAAGGATCCTTTTGAAGATGGGTTTACTTTCGAAAGAGCAGCATCTACACTGGCTTATGTCTTTCGAAAGAAGCTCTTTCGAAGTTAGAATATGCAAATGAGGCGCTGAATACGCAAATTTATACCTCGTTTGCATTTTTGATTTACCTCATTTGCATAACTCTTTTGAAAGAGGAATGCAAGTGTAGCCACACCCTGAGACAGCCATTTAGGAGCCTAGGGCCAACAGCTCAAAGAAGAGACAATGCTTGGTCCTGCCAAGAGAGCAGGGGACTGGACTCCATTACTTCCCAAGGTCCCTTCCAGTCCTATGATATATATATATATTATTTTCTGGAAAGTTCAGTTATGTTCATATGAAACAAAAACCTTTTGGCAGGTGTAAGAAAGTAAGTCTGTAGAATGTAAAAACTTTATTAATCGGTCTGTAAATGTCAATACACAGACATAAAAACATGAATATATTTCACAATTTCTAATGAGAGGGATGAACCTAGCACACAGCAGCCAATCGCACTGTGCCCCCCCACTTCGAAATTTCACATCCTCCCGAAGGGGTCCACCCCCCACTTTTTCACCCCTGCCTTAGGCTACCCAGAACAGAGAGGCCACTTGTGTAAACAAGCCAGGATTCCAGAATCACTGAAGGACATTTTGAAATGTATAATTTTTGCTTTGTATAATGGGTTAGCAGACCTTCGCCTCCCCACGCATTGCTCAAACAGACTTTTTCTCAGTGGCTCGTTGTTAAAAAAACTTTTGTTTTATTTTTTTTAAAAGCACCTCACGGATCTTTCCAGCTGCATACTGGATAAAATCCCCTCCCGCTGCCAAATCTGCCAGATTTGGAAGAGCAAAACCGGACAAGATGGCGCCCTCCTTCTCTCCAGCCTTACGCTAATGTCTGCCAGTGCGAGGCTGGACTCAGAGAAAAGGTAAGCTGCGGCTGCCAGCCAGTGGATGGAGAGAGGTCCTGTGACCAAGGCAGAGTTTACAGCAGCCCTGGCATCAGTTCCAATGCAGTTCCAAGCACTGGAGTTTCCATGTCTGTCTCTGCTTTCCGGATGCAAAGTAGACTCTTCTTTCCAATCGCCAAAGGGCCGGAAGCTGGAAGGTGCTGAGGTCCCTCTACTCTCATGATTTAAATGTGCAGCCAGATTTGTTGTTGGTGTGTTATGGAAGGAATGCTTAGGCCTTATGATGCAGCACTTATGGAGAAAGGTCCATAAGATCCTGTCTGGAGACCTTTATCAACATCGTTGCAGGACGAGAGGTTTAGGTTGGACGTTATGAAGAACTTTCCTAACTGTCCAAGTTGTTAAGTGCTGGAATAAATTGTCTAGGGAAGTTGTGGAATCTCCATCCTTGGAGATTTTTAAGAGCAGGATAGATAAACATCTGTCACGGGTGACCTAGATGGTGCCTGATCCTGCTATGAGTGCAGGGGATGGGACTTGATGACCCCTTGAAATCCCTTCCAGCTCTATGACTCTGTGATCATCAGTGTGACACATGTTCTCTACAGGTGTGTATTCTGTGGATCTTTGTCAGCTAGTAAGACATTAGTTTCCTTATTTCTTTTAATTAATTTCTCCATGATTCAGCACATGGTCTGCAGGTCTGTTGCACAGCAAGAAACAAAAAACAACCCCTTTCAAGTGTCTGAACTATTCACCCTGTGTTATTTAAAAAAAAAAAGCCAAAAGATCACCCCCCCACACACCACAATGCACAGCAGGAGAAGAATCACAACCAAGGAATCATGTTCTTACATGCTCAGCTCTCTACATCCTCAATACAAAGCAGCTTCCCTCCTAAGGCTGTGAATGGAGAATTATTAAGGATAATCATGCCCATGTTCATTTGTAACTCCGGTGAAGCATGTCAGTGGATCACTATCATGGCTCACATACTGTCTAGTAAAGATCATCGCTGGAGTATTAATCCCGTGAAAAGGAATGATACTAATGGGGAATACTTTAACTCTTTCATTGGTCTCCTCTGTGGCCCTCCTTCATTAATGCTGTATTGCAATCAGCTTTGCTACAAAGCCGGAATGTTTGGCAACGTAGTGGCTGCTTTATACTTGGGCATGCCTGGGACATTCTGCAGCATGTTATACCTAGCCATACCCCGAGAAAGATCCTGAGAATAGGATGGATGCAGGAGGTCACCAACAAGGAATTATAGAGGTAGATACAGATGAACGAGAACCCACTGCAGGAGGTTATACAACGCAAGTTACAGCTATTTGGGCATATTTGCTGAATGAATGACAAACAAAAAATCAAGACCCTGGCCTTCGGCAGAATGGACGGTTCGAATAGGAGATGCAGACCCCACAGAGAATGGGTAGATGATATAGTAGGTTGGTGCGGAGCTAGTCTACAGAAACTAAGCCACTCCGCACTGGACAGGAAAAGATGGAAGGGAATAGTGAGGGAGGCATCAGATGCCAATGGGTGCTGAGCCCCTGGTTATTGTTGTTGATGATGATGATGCCCTGAAAGTTCAGAAAATAAATATACAGCCAGTTTGCTATCACAAGAAGAGCATTAGAGAAGAGCTGTGGTCTGGCTGGGAGTCATGACTTCTGCATTCTCTTCCCAGCACAGCCACTGAACCAGCGTGTGACTATGTACATATCATAGAAGCACTCTGACCTTAGTATTTCTGCCTCTCAGTATCTCCTCAGACTCCCATGGATGAGCTAGGTACCTAACAGCCATTTATGTCCTTGAATATCTTATGTCCTGAACATTACCACCCCATCCATAAGAGGAATATAATATCTGCTAAGTTGTATGTGGCTTTATTAATCAATGTCTGGAGGACTATGAGGTCCTAGGATTATAGTCATTATCTAGATGGATACTAAGGGCTAGGTATTGTTGTAATACATTGGTTGGGATTTTTTTCTGCTACATATGCTTCCTGCCAAAGTTTTATGGCTGAGATTTTAAGCAATTGTGGCTATTTCCATGTGGAGGTACCCAACCCGTGGCACTTTAAAAGAGTCCTGATCTTCAGAAAGCTCTGGGCACCTGCTCTCTGCAAATTAGACCTCTTTAGAACATCTCACTTTGGCTGCTCAAAAATCAAAGCTTCCAAGACCTGTCTAGCTCCATTGAAAATCTTGGTCTTTGTGTTTCAACTTGTTCATTTCTAGACATCTCTTTGCTAGTGACATACTGATGAAGGAGTTTAGAGAAGAGGAATAAAAGTGATCAGAGGGTTGGAGAGACTGATGTACAGGTTGAACATTCTCAGGACCTGATCTGACCAGATCCTACACCCCAATACCCTGCCCCAGGTCAGGACCCCCTCTTTCACTCAAACTCCCTGTCAGAACCTATACCTCTTCCTGCACCCCAACCCCTACCCTGAGCTCACTTCTGCACTCAACCTCCATCCCAGCCCCCATACTCCTCCACAGAAAAGTGTGGCCCTTGACCACTTACCAAAACCCTGGTGTGGCTCCCAACAAAAATTACTGTTCATCCCTGGTATAGACTATCAGTCATTTGAATAGAACTCAGTAAGGTTTGTGGCTAATTTTAAAGCACTTGGATAGTCTCATTAAGTCCCATGAGATTTTGATGGAACTACACGCATACTTAAAGTTAGGCATGTGCTTAAACCTCTAGCTGAAAAGGAAGCAGATAGAAGTCCCATTTTGATAACGTGAAAGCATATAAGAAGTTCTCAAATCACCTTTCCTAAACCATCTATTGTTCTATATTCTTCTGTGAGTATCTTATTTATCAACACTCTAATTTCTATGGAAATCTATGTGGAGATCTTTCCATCTTCCTTCGCTGGACCTTTTATATCTGCACTGGTCTTTGAGATCTGCTGACCACAACCAGGGTATTCCAGGAGAGACAGTAACATCAGTTGACACAAAGGCTTTATAGAGTTTTTCATACAGTTCTCCGCTGTTGTATTCATACATTTGTGAAGCCGTTGCTGGCCACAAAGACCTTGAGGCAACAAACTATCTTGCCATAAAACTTAATAAATGGTGCAAGACAGAACCTCTGACTCTCCCTGCAGCAGTTTCCTGTTCCCACCAAGCCTCACATCTGTCTTCATCAAGTCTGCTTTCACTTAGTCTGAAACTTTGCACAATTTTCTCCATGGCTTTACGTTCACTGTGAACAAATCTTGCTGCCTCTGCAGCAGAATGTGAACTGGTGCAATGCTATGCAGCCATTTAGGGCTGAAAGTAATTACTGCATCTAGAAATGTGATCTTTCACGATCATCAGGGACATGACTTGTTTAAGATGCCACCTGACAAATGCCACCTGCAGTAGCTAAGTACTCCTTACCACTGCAAGAGTGAATTGATGGAACAGGATAGACGAGAGAAGAGTTGAGTCAGTCAACTGCATCATTCTTACAGCGCTCGGGCTGCCTGTAGTGCTTGCCTGTCTAATGCTTGTTGGATTGTGAGATCAGACCCTACAGAGGTGAGGACTGATGAAGGAACCTCGTTGGGGTTTTCTTCTTTGGCAGAAAAGGGTGTCTGGGTTCACAGCTTGGATCTCTGTGCAAAGAGGAACATTGCTACAAATTTGCTCTTTCCCCCAGACCAGAGAAGCAAATGGCCATCACTTGGTGTTTTTTCCAGCCCAAATCTTTCTGCATTCCTGCATGGGGTAGCAATGAGGCTGGTGGGGAGGGGCTGCTTTGTTTATAGTTCATTTTTTATAGGGCTATATACAAGTCTTTCAGGAACATTGGGCTCTGACTCAGGCAGCTTTAAGTTCTGGTGTCTCTGAGGAGCTGAGATGAGGTATCATCAGGGACAGAAGAGACTGAGGCAGAACATTTTAAATGCAATCAAACTATATGACTTAAGACAACAGGCATTATTCAGAACTCATGCACATCCAACTGGCAGTGACTGTTAATACACACAGAGCACCCCAATGCAGCCAGAACTTTTTTCAAGTGTCCAAAACATGAGAGAGAGGGAGAGAGAGAGATGGAGAGAGAAATGACCTTTTTTATTTTTTACTGTGTCTGCAAACATATAAAACTTTATAAGGACCATAAGTATCTCTTAGTATATGGAAACTCCTCAGGTTGCCTAGGGAAGATTTCAGCTTTGCGTTAGAGAAACAGCCGAATCAGCAATGGGGGGCTGGGTGTATCCATGTTTATGACTTTCTCGTACATGGCCCCAGAAGAGATCCCTCTGAAAGAACATCTCACCATGACTCATATGTCTGCTTTCTTAACTTAGGGGAAGGTTGATCCCAGGTATGCAATTGCCATGGCCGAGATTAAGAAGAAAGAGGGATGGGCCGGGAAAAAAAGCTAAAAGGGCAGAAGAGAAAACACTGCAAAAGTGAGGAATGTAAATAAAACTGTCCACACATCACAGATGTGACATCATCAAATTCCTTCACCAGTCTTTTGCTCCCAAACTGATAAACTAATTAAAAAGACACATTTTACAACTCCCTCGGCCTTATAATGTAATTAAAATCCGTTTTCAGCTGGCCTGGCCAAATGCCAAAAACTTCTCCAAATGTTTGTACATGAGGGAAATTCTTAATGTACGGTGTGGTCAGCTTTGTCATCAGAAGAGCAAATTTTTACTGGCCTGGTGGGAGAGAGACAAAAAAGGGGAATTTTGTTGTCTTCACGGTGGGTTTCAACACTGGTTTGGGCTACCAGTGAAGCCCCTCTCCTTAATACAGAACTTCATCTCTGCACCACATGGTCAATCTGGTGTGTAGCTGACACACAACTCAATCAAATCACATCTTTCATTTATAGTCTTTATTCTTTTTTTTTTTTTTCTCTTCTCTTCTCTTCTTTCCATTCTAGGCTGGAAGGTTCTTCTTCTCTCTTTTTTTTTTATTTCTCTTCATTGCTGTCTGCGGCACCTGTCTTTGTAATAAATAAAGCATACAGCCGTCTTTGATGCACCCCAGAGGGAAAGAGTTGGATGGTTACAGCATGATGACATGTCCTTTTGCCAACAACTAGGCTCATAAAGCAAGTGCTCATTAAAATCTATCGTTTTTTAGGATGGAAACCGATCCTCGACTCCCAGCCGCGGGCTTTTGCAAACATTTTCATTTTCCATCACAAAACACTGACCCTGACAGTATAAGGTCAATCCGCTGAATGTATTTAATGATCTTTAAGTGGCAGGAATGTTTACAGCAGCTCATGAAGTTACAAACAGCAGTAAACACCCTGCTACGATCTTTCCTGTGCTCTGGTTGGTTATGTGCTTCTCAGGGTTTTTTCGGTTTTTTTTGGGTCTTTTTTCTTGGTTTTTTTGTTTTGTTTTAAATGTAAGGTGATGTTTAGATCACTGAACATAGGCAAAACTGACCTAAGCTGCTACAAATGGAGGAAATCTCTGAAATAGACTCAACATTCCTCATCTCAGGTTTCACCCTTTAACACTTTACTGATGTGATTTTAGAGCCAGTGGCGAGAAGGCACGTGAAGACCCATGTCCTCTCTTTATCCACAGGCAGTGTAATCTCAAGCCCTGCCCTGCAAGCATAGTGCTGACAGGTGGAGCCCAATGTGGGACCTCCAGAGCTCAGTGCATGAGCCTCTACAGCCTGAGTTAAAAGCCAGCTCCTGCTCAGCTAAGGCTGCAGAGGAGACACAGCCTTCCTGGAAGTGGTCTAAGTGCTACAATATGGGAACGACAAGAAGTCCTGTGGCATCTTATAGACTAACAGATATTTTGCAGCATAAGCTTTCGGAACTGATGCAGTGGCTCTTTGACCATGAAAGCTGATGCTCCAAAATATCTGTTAGTCTATAAGGTGCCACAGGACTTCTTGTTCTCAAAGATGCGGCCTAACACAGCTACCTCTCTGATATATGGGAACAGTGAAACACACCCAGTCCATGTATGGGTTACACAAGCATGGCTTTTAGGTGTGCAAGTGTTGCTCAGAAGCCACACTCATTCTG
The DNA here is from genome assembly GCF_033958435.1 of Carettochelys insculpta. Classification (NCBI taxonomy): domain Eukaryota; kingdom Metazoa; phylum Chordata; order Testudines; family Carettochelyidae; genus Carettochelys; species Carettochelys insculpta. Next base: position 72,054,940 of record NC_134144.1, read on the forward strand.
TCCTTTGCTCATGGAAACACGTCTTGCGGCGTAGGGCATGCTTCTGTTTCTCCAGGGAGGATGAGGCATGCCTTATGTTTAAGACAGCAGAGGCAACATAATTTTGTTAGTTTCAGCTATTATTTCAACCACCAGAAGTGCCAAGGTGGCCCAGTTGTGGGAGAGGACCCCACTGAACAAAAAGACGACCCATCCCCACACAGCCCACAGTCTAAAGAGCACAAGACCAAAGAGAACAGGCAGAGACCTGGGGAGGTTGAGGGCTTTTTTGAAGAACAGAAGAAGAGGTGCTCAACATCAGAAGCAAGCTCCCCACAGACCAGGACAGCAAGGGCTGGAAAGAGTACAGATGCAAGGAAGGGAGGCTGAAGTTGCTCATGCAAGGAAGGAAAATTTAGTCTAGTGGAAACCAGATGAGTCCAGAAGGCTGTGATTCCAGAGGCTGTTGAAAGATGCTGTTTTGGCATCCTTGGAATGGATACTGCACAGGCAGATGCAAAGACAGCTTCCCTCTTGTTCCTTCCACCCGCAGGACTCAGGTGTGATGGGGGTGGGGGCGCTAACGACCACCAGGATAGAGAGGAGAATTTCATTTTCACGTTCTCCCAAATATGCTGTTGATTTTTGCTATCCAATTCTAGTCATCTCAGAGACCCATCCCTTCATGACAGGTAGGACCATTCTAACAGAGTAACCCCTTTCATTCCTTCTGACCTCAGCCTGGACTCAAACAGGGAAACAGAAGGGAAATGCCAATCTGCTGAGCCAGCCGGTATCCAGACAGCTGTGTATGGTAGGGAACAATCCTGCACCAGCAGGAAATGGACTGGATAAGACTATATACCTTTCCCATATCCAACATTTATGATTCCACAAATTATCATCCTCTTTAGCAGGGTGCCCTCTAAGTTTTTCCATCCTGGGAGGAATAAATTTTCTTATGTGCACCATGGCATATGGTGATGTGCACCACCAGTAAAAACTCACTGCCAGCTGTGGGCACTCTGCTAATGAACCGGGCGAGATCTGAATTTCTGCTGGGCAGCTGCCCAGGCACTCCGTTTACAGGGAACCCTGTTCCTAACCAACAGCCCAGACAGGAACGATCAATTACTGATAATAAGAGGAGTGCAAATAAGCATTAAGACCATCTTCTGAACACACCAAAATGATCATGCAGCCTATTAAAATGGCCCTGAACTAAAGTTATCTAAGTTGTCTCTGGCTTCAGGCAGAACCGCAGAGGGGGCTTTTTTACTGCCTTATTTAACTGGATTCCTAAGCCTGCCATGGGCTCTTCCACTTGTCTCCTGTGGTTTTCTGGTGTTTGCATGAACTTGGTGAACCCGGTATTTATATTTGCACAAGCTGTTCCGTGTGTCTCTATTTGTGTTACTACTGCCTCAATGGGGGGTGGAGAGTGCGGGGGGAGCGGCAGGGGATGCCTGCAGCTTCGTTTCAGCTGACCGTAAATAAACGTCACCTCCGTCTCCCCGGGTTTCCACCTGTCTTTTCTGACCTCTCTGGTCCGCTGCAATGCAACAGTGATAGGTGGCTGCTGAGTGCCTCACATACAAGGGTGACAAGGACTAAAACTAAAGGCAGCCACCACAAGCACAACTAAAAATGCCACATGGGGAGGGGGAAGGTCCCAAACTTGCCTGTGTTTTCTGGGTGTGCAGAGGAGGAGGGAGAAAGTCTGGGGCTGTTGCATATTTTCCACTGTTGGGGCGTTCTTGAGGTTTCAGAGTCCCTTCTGAACATGTCAGGTCACCTTTGGGATGTGGGACCAGTCTTAATCTGAGGAGGGAGAAACAGTAACAGGGAACTTGGAAATGGCAGAGATGCTTAATGAGTTCTTTGTTTCGGTCTTCACTGAGAAGTCTGATGAAGGAATGCCGAACATAGTGAATGCTAGTGGGAAAGGGGTAAGGTTACAAGTTGAAATAAAAAAAAGAACAAGTTAAAAACCATTTGGAAAAATTAGATGTCTGCAAGTCACCAGGGCCTGATGAAATGCATCCTAGAATACTCAAGGAGCTGATAGAGGAGGTATCTGAGCCTTTAGCTATCATTTTTGGAAAATCGTGGGAGACAAGAGAGATTCCAGGAGACTGGAAAAGGGCAAATATAGTGCCTATCTAAAAAAATGGGAATAAGAATAACACATGAAAATACAGGCCAGTCAGCTTAACTTCTGTGTCAGGAAAGATAATGGAGCAGGTAATTAAAGAAATCATCTGCAAGTTCTTGGAAGGTGATAAGGTGATAGGGGAACAGCCAGCATGGATTTGTAAAGAACAAATCATGTCAAACCAATCTGATAGCTTTCTTTGACATGATAATGACCCCTGTGGATTGGGGAGACGCTGTGGATGTGGTATACCTCGACTTTAGTAAAGCATTTGATACGGTCTCACATAATATTATCAATAAACTTGGCAAATACAACTTAGATGAGGCTACTATAAGGTGGGTGCATAACTGGCTGGATAACCGTACTCAGAGAGTAGTTCTTAATGGTTCTCAATCCTGCTGGAAAAGTATAACAAGTGGGGTTCCACAGGGGTCTGTGTGAGGACTGGTTCTGTTCAATATCTTCATCAACGATTTAGATATTGGCATAGAAAGTATGCTTATTAAGTATGCAGATGATACCAAGCTGGAAGGGGTTGCAACTGCTTTGGAAGACAGGGTCATAATTCAAAATGATCTGGATAAATTGGAGAAATGACTGAGGTAAACTGCATGAAGTTTAATAGGGACAAATGCAAAGTGCTCCACTGGGAAGGAACAATCAGTGTCATACATACAGAATGGGGAGAGACTGTCTAGGAATGACTGCAGCAGAAAGGGCTCTAGGGATTATAGTGGACCACAAGCCAAGTATGAGTCAACAGTGTGATGCTGTTGCAAAAAAGCAAACATGAATCTCGGATGCATTAACAGGTGCGTTGTGAGCAAGACATGAGAAGTCATTCTTCCGCTGTACTCTGCACTGGTTAGGCCTCAGCTGGAGTATTGTGTCCAGTTCTGGGCACCGTGGTTCAAGAAAGATGTGGAGAAATTAGAGAGGGTCCAGAAGAGAGCAACAAGAATGATTAAAGGTCTAAAGAATGTGACCAATGAAGAAAGGCTGAAAGAATTGGGCTTGTTTAGTTTGGAAAAGAGAAGATTGAGGGGGGACATGATAGTGGTTTTCAAGTATCTAAAAGGGTATCATAAGGAGGAGAGAGAAAACTTGTTCTTCTTGGCCTCTGAGGATAGAACAAGAGGCAATGGACTTAAACTGCAGCGAGGGAGGTTTAGGTTGGACATTAGGAAAAAGTTCCTAAATGTCAGGGTGGTCAAACAGTGGAATAAATTGCCAAGGGAGGCTGTGGAATCTCCATCGCTGGAGATATTTAAGAACAGGTTAGATAGATGCCTATCAGGGATGGTTTAGACAGTACTTGGTCCTGCCATGAGGGCAGGGGGCTGGACTCGATGGCCTCTCAAGGTGCCTTCCAGTCCTAGTATTCTATTCTATGATTATTTTAATCCTCCTCCCTCTGCACACCATGCAGACCTCCCAGTTTGCTTTTCTGTTCTTTATTTAGTTGTGGTTCTGAAGCAGATGCTCTTACACATGTCAAATGTTTGGCCGTGATGGGAAGGAGACAGACAGAACTGTCAAGTAGGTGGGTTGTCCTGGAGAGGTTCTTACATGGGGATTCTGGCCTTAGAACCACCCTGGGAGGAAGCAAGATACCAGCATGCAGAGATGCAGCATCACCATGCAATGAAAGCTTGTGGTGGTGCCAATATTAAATGCAAAACCACAAACAATACTGATGTGAAGGAAAGAGACAGAGAATAGTAAGAAGCCAATAAGACTCCATCAGGAGCTCTTTAGTGACAAGAAAATCAAAAAAGAATCCTGGAAAAATAAGGAATCATGGGAAAATAGCTAAGGAACAGTCTTATGGAATGTCTACACTACAGAGATATTCTGGAATAGTTTATTCTGGAGTATTTATTCCAAAATAAAATATTCTGGGATAAAACATCTACGCTACAGGGAAGCCCCGAAATAAACAAAACTTATTCTGAAAGAGTGTGTCCACACACGGTAGAGACTGTTTTGGATGAAAGCCCCTTGCAAAGTTATTTTGGAATAGTGGCTGTTATTTTGAAATGACTTGGCTGCATAGGCATACCCCAAAATAATAGCACAAGCGGGTAGTGATAACGTGAGGACAGCTAAGGCACAAAATAGGTTACACCTAGCAAGGGCACAAAAGGCAATAAGAAGAGGTTCTTTTAGCATATTAGGAGCAAGAGAAAGATGAAGGGAAAAGTAGGTCAGGGAAAGAGAGCTAATAACTGATGCTTTCAAGAAGGCCGAGATTTTTAATGCCTGTTTTGCTTCGGTCTTCATTAAAAGGATTAATAGTGGCTAGATACTTAACCCAAGAAGTGGGGGAGCACAAACCAGAATAGGGAAATAACTGGTTAAAGAATATTTAGATACTTAGGTGTATTCAAGTTGGCATGGTCTCATGAAATTCTGCCAAGCATACTTAAAGAACTTGCTGAAGCAATCTGGGAACCATTAGCAATTCTCTTTGAGAACTGCTGAAGGACAGGTGAGGCCCAGGGGGCTGGAGAAGTGAACAGTACCTATCTTTAAAAAGGGGAACAAAGAGGACCCAGGGAATTATAGACCAGTCAGCCAAACTTTAATACCTGGAAAGATACTGGAACAAATTATTAAACAATCACTTAGAGGATAATAGCCTGGTTGGCATGATTTGAAAATTCCATGCTGTCTACTCATTATAACCCTAATTTCTTTCTGTGACAGGGTTACTGCCCCAGTGGATGGGAGAAAGCAGCAAACATGATATATCTTCATTTTAATAAGACTTTTGATATAGCCTCAACAATGCTCCCTCTGATCTTTTCCATCCATGTGCAGATTTTTCCCATTCACATGTGGAATAATTTTTTATGTTCACCAAGGCATGTGTGAATGTACACCACCAGTAGAAACAACCAGGGGGTGCTCTGTTAATCAGCTGCGCAGCGTTTACGTCTCTCCTGGGTGGTCACACAAGTGCGTGGCTTCCAGGGGACACTGCACCTTACATGATAGTCTCATAAGCAAATAGAAGAAAAGTGGTTTAGATTAAATTATTACAAGGCAAGCACATAACTGCTTGAAAGACTGTACTTAGAGCAGTTATGTACTTAGAGTAGTTATCAGTAGTTTGCTGACAAACTGCGAGGGCATATCTAGGGAGGTCCCACAGGTCCGGTACTGGTCAATAGTTTTATTAATGACTTGAGTAACAGAGAGGAGAGGATGCTTATAAAATTTATGGATGACACCAGGCTGGGAGGGCTTGTAAGCACTTTGGAGGGCCGGAGATTAGAATTCAAAATGATCTTGACAAACTGGTGAATTGCTCTGAAATCAACAAGATGAAATTCAATAAAGAGATGTGCAAAGGACTACACTTTGGCTGTGTCTACATGGCCAAGTTATCTCAAAATAATAGCAGTTATTTCGAAATAACTTTGGCACTGTCTAATTGACACACGTGTTATTTTGAAATAAATTTGAAATAATGGGTGTGTTATTTTGATTGAAGTAAACCCAAGTAACAATGCCTATTTCAAAATAGGCCAGAATGGTCTCCAATTGCACAATTTTGAAACAGTGCTATGAACCTGGAAATGCTATTTCGAAATAGTTGGGTGCTATTTCAAAATGCATTTTGTGTGTGGTTGTGTTATTTCAAAATAAGATATTTTGAAATATTAATTTCTTTCAAATATCTCATTTTGAAATAGGGCTGTCATGTAGACGTAGCCTTAGTGACCAATTCTGAGCACTACACTTTAGAAAAAAGATGTGCACAACATGGAGACGGTCAAGAGGAGAGCAACACATATGACAAATGGTGCAGAAAAACTGACCACTGAGGAAAAGTTAAAAAACCCAGACATATTTAGTCTTGAAAGATAAACTTTGATGAAAACCTGCTAACAGTCTTTCAACATGTGAAGGGCTGTTCTAAAGAGGAAAGTGATCAGTAGTTGTTCTCCATGCCCACAGAAGGTAGGACAAGAAGCAATGGGTTTAATCTGCAGCAGGGGAAGTTTAGGTAGTGGGAAACACTTCCTGACTGTCGAGGTATTGAAGGTCTGGAACAGATTTCCAAGGGAGGTTGTAGTATCCCTGTCACCGGAGGTTTTAAGAACAGGTTGGACAAAGGCCTGTCAAGGAAGGTGGAAGTTCACTTGGTCCTGCCTTGGTGTAGGAGACTGGACTTGGTGACTTCTAGCCTTACATTTCTACGATTCTATGAGTGACACATTTGTTGGTGGCATTTTCTGTTAATGTGAATTTTGTCTGGGAGAAAAATAGAGGACTGAGGGCCCTTGAGACTGAAGTTCATAGAATCATAGAACACTAGGACCGGAAGGGGCCTCGAGAGGCCATCGAGTCCAGTCCCCTGCCCCGACGGCAGGACCGACCACTATCTACACCATCCCTGATAGACATCTATCTAATCTGTTCTTAAATATCTCCAGCGAGGGAGATTCCACAACCTCCCTTGGCAACTTATTCCAGTACTTGACCACCCTGACAGTTAGGAACTTTTTCCTAATGTCCAACCTAAACTTCCCTTGCTGCAGTTTAAGTCCATTGCCTCTTGTTCTATCCTCAGAGGCCAAGAAGAACAAGTTTTCTCCCTCCTCCTTATGACACCCTTTAAGATATCTGAAAACCGCTATCATGTCCCCCCTCAATCTTCTTTTTTCCAAGCTAAACAAGCCCAATTCTTTCAGCCTTTCTTCATAAGTCATGTTCTCCAGACCTTTTATCATTCTAGTTGCTCTTCTCTGGACCTTCTCTAATTTCTCCACATCTTTCTTGAATTGGGGTGCCCAGAACTGGACACAATATTCCAGCTGAGGCCTAACCAGCACAGAGTAGAGCGGTAGAATGATTTCTCGTGTCTTGTTCACCACACACCTGCTAATGCATCCCAGATTCATGTTTGCTTTTTTTGCAACAGCATCACACTGTTGACTCATATTTAACTTGTGATCTACTAGAACCCCTAGGTCCCTTTCTGCTGTACTCCTTCCTAGACAGTCTTTTCCCATTCTGTATGTGTGAAACAGATTATTCCTTCCTAAGTGCAGCACCTTACATTTATCTTTATTAAACTTCATCCTGTTTACTTCAGACCATTTCTCTAATTTATTTAGATCATTCTGAATTATGACCCTATCCTCCAAGGTAGTTGCAACCCCTCCCAGCTTGGTATCATCTGCAAACTTAATAAGCGTACTTTCTATGCCAATATCCAAATCATTAATGAAGATATTGAACAGAACTGGTCCCAAAACAGACCCCTGCGGAACCCCACTTGTTATGCTTTTCCAGCTGGATTGAGCACCATTAGCAACTACTCTCTGGGTGCAATTAGCCAGCCAGTTATGCACCCACCTTATTGCAGCGCGCTTTAAGTTGGACTTGCCTAGTTTGTCGATAAGAATATTATGCGAGACCGTATCAAATGCTTTACGAAAGTCTAGGTATACCACATCCACTGCTTCTCCCTTATCTACGAGTCTCGTTATCATGTCAAAAAAAGCTATCAGTTTGGTTTGACATGATTTGTTTTTTACAAAACCATGCTGGCTGTTCCCTATCACTTTACTACCTTCCAAGTGCTTGCAGATGACTTCCTTAACTACCTGCTCCATTACCTTTCCTGGCACAGAAGTTAAGCTGACTGGCCTGTAATTTCCTGGGTTGTTCTTATTCCCCTTTTTGTAGATGGGCACTATATTTGCCCTCTTCCAGTCTTCTGGAATCTCTCCTGTCTCCCATGAGTTTCCAAAAATGAGAGCTAACGGCTCAGCTACCTCTTCTATCAGCTCCTTGAGGATTCTAGGATGCATTTCATCAGGCCCTGGTGACTTGCAGACAACTAATTTTTCCAAATGGTTTTTAACTTGTTCTTTTTTTATTTCAAAAACTAACTCTACCCCTTTTCCACCAGCATTCACTACGTCAGGCATTCCTTCAGACTTCTCTGTGAAGACCAAAACAAAGAAGTCATTAAGCATCTCTGCCATTTCCAAGTTCCCCATTACTGTTTCTCCCTCCTCACTGAGCAATGGCCCTACCCTGTCCTTGGTTTAGGACTCATATAGGAAAGGCAGTTAATGCCAACTTTGCTGGGCTAAAGTGCTATTAATCATCTTGCAAATGTCCTTTTGTTACATTTCTTAGGGTTTATACCCAGGGTATTTTCTTGGTTCCTTGCCAAATGAACACCAGCTGCAAACATCTTGGTGGGTTATTTGGCCCAATGCACCTATTGTGGTGACCTTGACATTTTTGGTGCTTAGAGATGTCCCACTTCTTCTCCGGAGCTTTCACCACAGAAATGATGTAGAACTGGAGTTGTTGTGCTTAGTGTTTGGCTGGTAGATGTATGCACAGATCCTGGAAATGACCATAAAATCTCTGCATATCCTTAGTGCTTGGGGACTGACCCTTTCAATTGTTTCTCATTTGCTCAATAGAGAAAATGAAGATCTCAGAGGACCAAGAACAGAAAATGGATCCTTTCACTTTTGGATCATTGGTTCAAGAGAAGCCCAGATCAAGCAGCAGGTATGATCTAATGGTTGTTTCCAGGTCTTTGTGAAATTAAGCAACAGGCTGAGTTCACTTTTCACTGCCCCAAAGTCTTTATCACAATTGAGTAGAGCAGACAAGGACTAAATAGATCGTGTAAAGTCAACTCCCCTCTCCTCCACAGACTGTGTCTTTCCAGAAAACAACTGACTGACATGGGAGGGTGACGAGAGTGGTGGTGAGGGAAAAGAGTACCTTTAGGTCTATATGCCCCTTTGACCTGCATAAAATTCCCAACACATCCTTCCATGGATCACCATCGGTACATATGGGGAAGGCTTTGCTTGAAGACCCTCGATCATAGAGAGAGAAATTACCATCAAACCATACCAATGACTGGGAACTCCATTGTGGAATAAGGAATTTGGGAAAATAGCAGCTAAGTGAACAAATGCTCTGAAACAATGAGTAGACACTACATCCCCAAGGGAATGATATGCACTAATGTAGACAAGGTTGTGGAAACTCTTTCACTGGACATTTTCCAAATGTTGCTGGATTGCCATCTGTCCAGGATGGTTTCGACACACCAAGTTCTGCATCTTGGCAGGGGGTTACAGTAGATGACCTTTGCATTCCCTTCTAACCCTATGGTTTTATAATGATGGATGGGCCAGTGTCAGTTGGGTAGGACCTGGGTTCAGATGTGAACTCAAGCTTTCCCAATGTTTGGTTATCTGGGTTTGGTATTCTAGCTCATCTGATCACAGCCCAGAGGATCTCAATTTTAACTCCCCACTAAATCTGTGTAGAACTGGATTGGATCTTTCACTCTGGCTGCATTGTTTGTTTCCATGACAATCATCGTCCAGTGAAGAATGAGGAGTGCCTATTTGTAAAATGAATACAGTCTTGGTAATACACTAAAAGCTTTCTTATCCAGCGGGTTAGTATTTGGAAAACTCAGTTAACTGGCATCTGCCATAGGCAGCAGTACAATTCCATCTTCAGTTAACTGGAAAAATTCTGATAGCTATCCAGCATCATTTTCCAGTGTTTGCACAAGTCATGTTTGTTTGATGGGCCTATGGCCATAGAGGAGCAGTAAATTACTATACTGCATACAGTAATAGTGATAAAAGATGGAGGGTTAAGTAAGATTATTTCATTTCTTAAACAGTTTTTGAGTTTGATGAAAAAGCTTGAGTAACTGGCACATTTGATTAACCGGTAACCCGCATTCCCATGCATGCCCTATCACAAAGCTTTTCCTGTATTAGCTTGCAGTCAGGAGACTATAGCAGTTTTAACATTTACCAGCCCCTTCTCATCAGGATGTGTATGAACACTATTCCACTGAAATAATGGACTGACCAGAGCAACAAAGAGATGAAAGACAAATAAATAAGAATACACAGTAATATTTTTAAATAAAGGAAAACTAATTTGGGATCAAAATGAGATACACAGGCAGAGAAAGTCATTGAGACTGGTGGGAACTTCTAAGAACCTTTCAGTGTCCCATCCCATAAAACAATCCTGGAAAAGAGCATGGCTGACCACAATAAACAGTCTAGAGTTTATGCACAGTACGGACTAGCAAGAAAGCAGGATATGAGACCTGAAATGGAGCAGCTGAACAGGGGTGATTTCCAGGTTACTGCGGACAGGTGCAACCTGTATAGGAGTCTCCTTTGAGATGCTTGTTTTATAATTCCCCTTGAAGTTGGAAATGAATGCAGCACAGTGCCCTGCCATGCACGACTTCACATCCCATCGATCCACAGAAATCTCACTTAGAGGGGAACCATGTCCTCTGGGGACATGTTCATGGCTTTTGGCTCATTCATGTTTGTGCTCTTTGATCATCAGCTGTCGCATTAGAACGGTAGAACTGGAAGGGACTTCAAGAGGTCATAAAGTCCAATCCCCTGCCCCCACGACAGGACCAAACACCATCTATAACATCTCTCTTAGATATTTATCCAACCTGTTCTTAAATATCTCCACTGATGGAGATTCTACAACCACCCAAGGCAAGTTATTCCAGTGCTCAACCACCCTGACAGTCATGAAATTGTTCCTAATGTCCAACCTAAAACACCCTTGCTACAATTTAAGCCCATTGCTCCTTGTCCTATCGTGAGAGGCTAAGGAGAATAATTTTTCTCTCTCTTCCTTGTAACACCCTTTTAGGTACTTGAAAGCTTCTGTCATGTCTTCTCTCAGCTGTTTTTTATTCTAAACTAAACAAACCCAATTATTTTAATTTCTCGTATTTTCTAGATCTTTTATCATTTTAGTTGGTTTTCTCTGGACCTTCTCTGATTTCTTCACATCTCTCCTAAAATGTGGTGACCAGAACTGGACACAATACTCCAGTTGAGGTCTAATCAGCACAAAGTAGAGTGGAAGAATTACCTTTTGTGCCTCGCTCACAACACACCTGTTAATGCATCCCAGAATCATGTTTGCTCTTTTTGCAACAGTGTCACCATGCTGACCCATACTCAGCCTGTCATCCACTATGACCCCTAGATCCCTTACAGCACTACTTCATTCTAGTATTTCATTGGGTATTTTGACAAGGCCTCTTGTGCCTGCTCAAATTCCAGATTAGTGATGGAAAACTGAGACAGAGAGAGAAATATACAGGCAGTGACACAGAATGCAAAGGAGAGAATAACTGAGGCACACAGATGGTAGAGACCATGGCAGAAGTAGAAAAAGAGCTATATGGAGAAAACTCTGGTTGGCCAACACTTGAGAGGAGACAAACAGTTGCCAGATTTTCTAAATTGCAGCAATGTGATGTCCTTGCTTGAATCATTGGAAGTTATTGTTCAATAACCAACCAACCAAATGAGCAGGAGAAGAAACAATGGCCTGAAACTGCCTCCACCACGCTCATCATTAGAGCAGGACGGACAACGGAAAAACACCAACAAGCAACAGCTTCCACAGAAGCAGAGAAACCACAAGGAGATATAACACAGGTCTCTAAAACAACTAGGGGTTCAGTGGGAGTCAGCTGGTTTCCTAGTCTGCAAATACTCCATTACGGGATGAGGGGGACACAAGACTATTAAAAGGCAGCTGCAAAGGAATGAGGTTTTCTTCACATTTATAACCAACCTGGAGGGGAAGTCAATGCTTCAGGTTAACATTGAAAAAAAAACTTCAGAAAAGAGATGAGATATGTATAGGACTATGGATATAATCTATAGTGGAACTAAGTAGTATAATAATTACAGGAACTCTCAGGGTACATCTAAACTTATTGGGAGATCGACTCAGTCACGGTCGATCTTCTGGGGTGTGATTTTGTGTGCCTAGTGGGGACACGAGGAATTGAATTGTCTGGGGTCGGCATTCAGCCCGTGTGCTCCCCATTCTTGCAAGGACTAAGGGAGGTCAGCGAAAGAATTTCTTTCATCTGCCTACCTCAGTGAGGACATCCAGATAAGTTGATCATAGGTAAATCAATTCCAGCTACACAATTGTCATAGCAGGAATTGCATATGTAGGATCTGGTGCATGGGCTAATCACCCCCTTGGTGGTGGAAGAATGTCGCTATCCATGCATAGCACTGACCAGCTAGACAGTTGGATTAGGACAACCTTTCTTGCAAGTATCCCACAGAGGGGACTCCTGGAGGCAGGTACTTGAGTGGATGATCCATAGTCTGCTTGCACAGAGAAACTCATTTTGAAACAGACCCAGTCTGGATGCCTCACTCTGCTCTCTCACATTCCCTCTTCCACTTTTAACCAGGAGTAGCTGCCAGTTTGTAGGTGGACCTGTTCTCCTGGGGAGCTGGGTAGGGGCAGGGTACATGTAGGCTGTCACCCTATTCCTACATGCTTGGCCGGGTTATTAGTTCTCAGAACCAATCGATAGAGCTATGTGACATGAAATGCAGAGGTGTAACAGTATGGGGGACAAGTGGATCACGTACCCAGCTCCAGCAGAGCCAATAGCCACCACAGGCTCTGGGGCGAAGCGGAAGGGGCGGGGCATAGGGTGGAAGGACAGGGCCTAAAGTGAGACATAGGGACCGGGGCCTAGATGGTGGTGCTACCCCTGTCCTTCACCCTCAGAGGCCCGTGCAGTGGCAGAGCAGGACTGCAGCAGCATTTCAACGGGGGTGAGGCCACTGCCCCCTTTGTATCCCAGTCAGTGGGCCTGCCCAGTTCTGATCTTTTATTCCGTTGGCCTACGACAGCATGAGGGACCCTGGAGAACTTCCTGCTGTTTTCTCTGACTGGTTAGGGAGCTGCGATTCCTCCCTAGCCCTTGAAAGCCAGCAGCTAGATACAGTAAGCGCGTGCAGGGTAGTGCATTGAGGGTGAGGAGGTTAAAGGAGGAGAAAAAATGAGGACTCTTAAGAGACCTTGCTAAACCAGGAAGGGAAAAAGAAATCATCAGCCCAGTCTGGCGCTCCCACTCTCCTGCCTTTGCTGGAGCCGTGGCTTTTTCAGTCTAAGTGAAATTGTGAGACTCCAGTGGTGGCAGTGAGGGGTGTGGAGATTAGAAGATTTTAATGGAATTGGCTCTTTCTTTGTTTGCTAATCTCTCGAAGTCAAAGCAAGGAAAACGTTATGTCAGAAAGGTGTCCTGAGGGCGGGAACCACTCGGACTGCGACCTGTGTTTAGGGGAGTTCAACCTCAGAACTCCATAGCTCATGCCCACCGTTAATCCCGGACGACTGACTGGACTTTTAGTTTGCTTCAGATTTTTCTGCAGTGTGCATCCCCTTTCCAGCTCTGCAGTCGCCAGTGCCTGTCATTGACCCCTCCTTAAGTCACAGGTCCCCTATTCACTCCTCTCCTCTTAAGCAGGTGGCCAAAGGGACGGAGATCTCTCCTAGTCTGAGAGCATGTCTTCACTACCTGGAAGACCAACTCAGTCAGGGTCAATCTTCTGGGAATTGATTTTGCCTAGTGGCACTATAAATTTATGGATGTTTCTGGATGAGAGAATTCTGGATTAGAGAAGTTCAACCTGTAGTTATTGCCTTGTTATGAAATTTTATAGGCTGTTTTTTTTTGTTTTTTTGTTTTTTTTAAACCTAAACTAAGTTAAATTCTACATATTTTATGTGTAATTTCTATAGAACATACTTTCCATGCTAATTCTTACATTGAAATTTTAGGAGTGTTTATCCAAACCCATCAAACTTTCTGAGATCTGCCTATCAAGTTAGTGTACCTTCAAACCAAAGTTTATCCAAATACAGATGGAGGACAGATCAGCTCTGATGTAGCATCTTTATTTTTCCTGCCAGACTGTTTTACTTAATTTTCCAGCTGTGCTGGCTGAGCTCAAGTGACTTCCTGAAGGTCACATGTAGAGCAGGTGTTCCGAGAACTCACCATCCAGCTGGGTCCTTGTCCAGCAAGACCATGTGACCCTCACAGGTCACACCCGGGTTTAGTTGCGTACATCTCTGAATTGAAGGCATGCTTTTTTACCCCTTGGCAATGGATAATGAAGTTTCCCAACTTTTAAGAAGCAGCATGAGAATAGTTGCAGTGGAGAAGACGAAGGTACACCGAGCCTGGTATCATGCATGCCTCTGATGAGTGGCTGATGAAGGCGGCATAGCCTCACCACTCCATAGTGTCTCTTAAACCTATACTCCTACAGTAGCATGATCCTGGCAGGAACCTGAGGCTTGAGATATGTGGCTATGTTTATTGTTATGTAGCAATATATGTGCTACTCTACTCTCCTGCAACCTTCTCTCTATGCCTTCATGGTCCTCCATGAGCCTAGTAGCCCCTCTTGACACCTGGGGTGGTGTGGAAAATATCCCGTGGTTATCAGATCTCTTCTGCCAATTGCCATTGGTTATTTGTTTAATGGTGGCACTCAACAGCTCCCCTCACAACCAGCGTTCCATCACGCTAAGCATGCAAATGCATTGGTTCGTGCCGGCTCCACTCCCAGAGAGTCTACCATCTGATTTGAGACAGTGATACAGAAAGTGACAAGACAAATGAGAGGGGAGAGAATGGAGGAAACTAATAAGGTCAAACCATCATGTAGGCAACTATGGTGCAACTTAATGACACCTAACCATCAGAACGGTGGTTGTTGTTTATTTTAAATAAATACATAAAATTAGCTTCCCTTGACTGGATCTTCCCCTACTCGTTCTTGATTCCTCTAGAGATAACAAAAAGTTTTGGCTTTCGAGAAGGAATTGCATGAGGATAGGCTGGTGCCCACAGCAGTCAGACCCTGTCCTGGTGATAGTCCAAGTTTTGCATTGCAAACTGAGTTTCTTTCATCACATGGGTATGGACTGAATACAAATGGCCAAGCCACTAAGCACAGCCATGATGTCTCTGTAAGGACGGACATCATCCGGTAGAGTTTCTGAGTGTTACTTTTATTGCATGGAAGCTGGGCGCTGGACACTTTCATGTTGTGATCCTGTCTACATTTATTGCCAACAAACTGGGTTTCTTGCCTTTTTTTTAACTCTTGTTTTCTGCCCTGCTATGTATTTTCATTGGATTTTACGTCAGTACTTTCATGGATTGCTCATGCTCTCCTTTGGGAAGCGTGGGTTTTTAACAGCCTGGCTGCTGATCACTGTTCTATGCAAAACCAAGTCTGTTGCTTGGGATGACTTTATTTGGCTTTCTTATCAGAGCTACGACATATAATTTGGTCTCTAATTAGTTCTTCCACTAACTGTTCACATCACTTAGCCTTATTTCATACAATTGTAATGTAGCTGTCAATGGGCTAGAGCAGGAGTTGGCACCCGAAATAGCAAGAAGAGCCAATGTTTTCAAATTTAGTGAAAACTCAATAATTCAAGAGCTGCAATCCATGTGAATACAAGGTGGTCCTTAATAAATAACCTCAAACCATACTTTTTGTAACTCCTATTTTAAGAACCAGGCACACACAATGATTTGTAATGCAATGCATGTTCACTGCAGGACATCTACAAACTTTTTACATATTCTGTTTCCTCACAGTTTATATGTAAGCGTTTGCACCGTCTTCTTGACTTTCACTCCCGAGCCCACTTTAATGATGCCAATTTTAATTCACATTTAATTTTCATTTTCTTTCTTAAACTGTGTGTTGCCCTTCACAGCAGGAATGCCACAAGCTTCCTTTTCCTTTTCAAAATCAAGACTTTATGAGCAACACAGTCAAAATGGGGACACAGTATCGTATCCCACAATGCACTGCACATATTAAAGGGGAAGTTATTCAGTATTTCGAGATATTTGCTATTTAGATATGCATTGTTTGTTGTTGAGCTTTTACATGTTCACCATTTATCAAAAATAATCAGGAGGGTTTTTTTTTATTGCTTTGCAATCATAGTGTTGGGAGCCCTAAAGAAGTAATTAAAGACCTGCATGTAGCTCCAGAGCCGCATATTGCAGATCCTCGGGGAAGATAGGTCCATTCCTAACTATTAGCCAAGGTGGGCAGGGATGCAACCCCTTCCCCTGACTGCCGCTGGCCTCTGTGTGACAGAGACTGGGAATGGGCAACAGGGAATGGGTCACTTGAGGATTACCTGTTCTGTTTATTCCCTCTGGGGCACATGACATAGCCACTGTCAGGCAGGATACTGGGTTGAATGGACAATTGGTCTGACCTAGTTTGGCCTTTCTTATGTCACACCTGGCAGCTGGCTTCTTGTAACAAAAATGTGTTTTCCCCAGGGACATGCTTCCCTGGATCCAAGTGTTATTGAAATGTTGAAAGGACTTTGAGGAGCACTTTGCAGTGCTCTTCATGCTCCTAGTTTCATGCATTGCAGATCTCCTCTGCTTCAGAGCCTACACCATACATCCCTATTGAGGACTTCACCCTCTCCTCTAAAGTAATCTGCCAAACTCGTTTCATATCAGCTACTAAGTAGAACCTCTCGTGACAGCTTTGATTTCCGCTAGCCTGGGCTGGGTTCTAACAAGCAGCCTAAAGAGGAAAGCTTTAGGAGTTTTAAACAGTTAGGCAAGCCGTCCATTCTCCCTTTGAGAGGACTTTCATACCTTCTTTCTTACTCCAAACTGAGCTAAAGACACTCATAGAATCATAGCATTCAAGGGCTGGTAGAGACCTCTGGAGGTCATCAAGTCCAACCCCCTGCTCAAAGCAGGACCAACCCCAGCTAAATCATCCAGTCAGCACTTTGTCAAGATGGGACTTAAAAATCTGTAGGGATGGAGTTTCCACAACCTCTCTAGGTAACCTGTTCCAGTGCTTCCCCACCCTCATAGGCTATGTCTACACTACATAGCTATTTTGAAATAACATTACAAGCATCTAGACTACACACAGACTCTTTTGAAATAAATTCAAAATAGTGGGTGCGTTATTTTGAAATTGGGAAACCGCATTGCAGGAGGAATAACACCTGTTTCAAAATAAGCTATTTCAAAAGAAGCCATAATGGCTTCTAATGGCACTATTTTGAAATAGTGCTGTGTCTAGAAATGCTACTTCGAAAGAGCTCAGTGCTATTTCAGAATGCATTTTGTGTGACGCAGCATTATTTTGAAATAAGATATTTTGAAATATCTTATTTTGAAAAAGCTCAGTGGTGTGGATGTAACCCTAGTGAAATAGTTTTTCCTAATATCAAACCTAGACCTTCTCCACTGCAACTTGAGACCATTTCTCCTTGTTGTGCCATCTGTCACTACTGTGAACAGCCTCTCACCATCCTCTTTGGAACCTAACTTCAGGTAACTGAAGGCTGATATCAAATCCCCCCTTGCCCTTCTCTTCTGCAGACTAAACAGGCCAAAATCCCTCATCTCCTCTTTGTAGGTCATGTGCTCCAGCCCCTAATCATTTTTGTTGTCCTCTGCTGGACCCTCTGCAATGTGTTCACATCTTTCCTGTAGTGGCGGGTGCGTGGGGTCCAGAACTAGACTCAATACTTCAAATGTGGCCTCACCAATGCTGAATAAAAAGTCACTTTTATCAGCTAAGCTAGCCAGGCTCAAGGTTGTGCCTTTTTTTTTTTTTTGCATTGGCTGGGAATCACAGCCAGGCCTGCCATGTGGTAGGTGAGAATTCGACCACTGAACACTCAGTTGCATTCAGTTGCATCCTTTGGCTGTAAAACACCCACACAATGTTGAACACAGATGGGCCTGTGGTGCTAAGTTCATCTCTACATCCCAGTCTGAACTGGCCAAAGTCCAGCAATGTTTTCCTGCGAGGCATTTGGTTGGCGTTGGCCTTCACAGAGAAACTGACTCATCACAAAGTCATCTTGGACTCCCTCAAAGTTTAGAGACAGATGAGGTTCTAGGATTTGTGATGGCTTCAGCACACTCCCCGCAATGACTTAAGGCATGAGGGAGCTGAGATAGCCACAGACTGACCTTGTGGTTATCAGTGTCCACTCCCTTGATACTCATTCCAACTGAGCCTTGTCTTCTCTCGTGGAAGATGACATTACAGGAATCATGACTAATTACACTGAGTTGGGATTTCCCATCCAAAAGTCAAAGAGTTAAAGGCCTTAGTAACCTCGCCCTGCTTTACAGTAAAAGTGTCTATAGGGTCCGTAAAAACCGGTTGCCGTGACACCGGAAACCATGTTTCTCTGGCTGAGCTGGGCCAAAATTTCAAACAGATGTGGCACTGCAATCAGAGGTTTCCACAGAAGCCTACCAGGAGGGCCAGAAAATGCCACATCAGCCAAATATGTTCAGAGCCTGTTCACGGCCAGTACAAAAATCATGTCCTGTGTGCATCCTCACCGGCCTTGCCTTTCAGCTGAGACCAGAAGAGCTAAGCAAACAGCCCCGTTGGAGAAGGTTGAAAGAAAGCTGCTGAGTTGGTCCTTCTGTTCAAATGGCACCTGCCTTTCTTCTGACACGGGCTTCCTTATTGGTGCTTTCTCCCTCCCTCTCCCCAGCTCCCCTCAAAGGGCTGAGTTTGTGGTTTTTCCTTTTGGAAGTGCAAACTCCTGGAATTTGCTTGGCCTGGCCCCCTCAGGAGAAGACCCTCTGCAAACAGACTCACTGCCCAGTTCAGTTCCACCCTGGAAGCAGGAAAAGAACCTTCTTCATCGCTGAAACTTCCCCTTCTCGGCTGCTGACAGAGCTAGGGACGTGTCCGGCAACTGGACGGGTAAATGGCTGAGTAGGATGGGGGCTTAA
Source organism: Carettochelys insculpta (assembly GCF_033958435.1). Classification (NCBI taxonomy): domain Eukaryota; kingdom Metazoa; phylum Chordata; order Testudines; family Carettochelyidae; genus Carettochelys; species Carettochelys insculpta. Next base: position 72,073,752 of record NC_134144.1, read on the forward strand.
AGCTACTGCCTGCATGGCAGGGTCAGATTAAAAGGCAACCAAACCACTATGCTTGAAGAAAGCATGGAGGCACTGTTGTACAACACCGTGGGCTGCAGAGCAATTGAGGTGCCCCAGTTTGTACCTTATCTTCTTCCATGGCTAGTATAGGTCATGGTGCTACATTGCAACACCTCTTGTGGGTGGCACTCACTGTCTCTAGGAGGACAGCTACACCCTGAGAAAAGGTAGGCCCCATTCTGCTGTTAGCACACAAACAGGGGATGTGGTTCGGGGGTGTAGCAGAGCTCCTGAGTTACGTGCCCTGATACTAGACAACTGCATAGGGTAGTACAAGAGAAGGAAGGCTGTTTCTGCCCTCAGTGTTTGCGTTCCCACCCCAGCCCAGGCTCTATGTTTATGTAAAGATGACAGACCTGGATTGCTGGCACCAGGGGTAGAACATTCAAGCAAAGGGTCTAAAGCCCTGAACTCCATCACATGAGCTGAAGGCCAGCTGGCTCTCAGCCTAGGCTGTAGAGCAGAGACTTCACTCGCCCCGATGAGATCTTGGTACCTCTGGGTACTACATGCTTCCCTGGGCTGAGGAAGCGTGTCCTGAGCTTCTGAGACCTGCCAGCAGTTCTTCCCAGCCAATGCACCAGTTGCAATGCTGACAGACCTGGGTTGCCAGCACCAGGGACAGAACTTGTAAGCATAGGGGCTAAAGCCCTGCACACTACCACATTTGCTAAAGGCCAGCTGGCCTTCAGCCTAGGCTGTAGAGCAAAGACTTCACTCACCCCAGATGAGGTCTCTACCTCTGGGTGCTACACTTAGATCCCAACCCCTGGATCTCATTGGATGGGGAGGGAGTGGCTCAAAACCAGAACAAAAAGACAGGGCCTGCCCCAAGGAGTTGACCGTCAGACAGAAGACAACAGCTGAAGAAGCACAGGAAACAAGATAACACTGGTCAGCACAAGAAGCAGCTGTCTTCACACACTGTCTGTCTGATCACCATCGGGGTTATTTGTGTATGTTTCACGGCAGAGGATTTTAAAGGAGGATAATGAGGGAGCTTTGCAGAGGTTTATGGGAAACTCCTCGCAAGTGGGCTGGGGCAGTACAGGAGAAAACGTCAAGGAGGGGTGACTGGGAAATTTAACCAATGGGTGGCTGTCACTTCTGGGGGCGAGGCTGGAGCTGCCCTGGCTCCTTTCCAGCTGCAGCTCAAGCTGCCACCAGTGAACCAAAAAGGAGGTTTCTGAGTCATCAAGCGCAAACCTTGCCCTGATCTGGATTGGAACTTTGCCCCCGGAGCCCACCCAGCTGTTCTCGGACTCAGCAGAGGCACTTAGCAAGGAAGAGCAAGCGGGGTGTTAATAAAAGGGCCCGTCCCATACAGAACAAACAGAGCTGACCCCAGGACGCTAACGTTGTGCCACATTGTGTACATAGCTTGTGCAGCCAAACCCCAGCCTCTGGGCATGACAGCCGCTCATGCTTTGCAGGCAACTTCGCACTGAATGTGATTCAAGCTCATCTCTCTAGTTATCAGTCCGTAGGAGGGTCTTTTCATTTTTTTTCTTGCCTTTACATAAATTAAACTTTTGACAGCCTGGCAAAGTTTACAGACGCAGATGGAATTGATGGACAGGCTTTCAAAGAGTTGCACAATGTGCTACCACCCTCCTTCCCAGTTGGTTAAGAAAGATTCCCCGGTAGTGGTGGTCAGATCTGGCAGGGCAGACAGGCAAGATTTGGGATGCTCTATCTGACCTAATCTAACCATCCAATGCAATGGGCACTGGGATGCAATGGCATTGGAGATACAAAACGGAAACCCTTTTTGATGGTCCTGCACAGGGTGGGGGTTGATTCCTCCCTTTCGATGTCACCTGCACTGGTAGGGCTGTGACTTATGCTGGGTTTCCCCTTTCCTTTTCTTTTGATCACTGCTGAAGGGTGTGACCTCTCGGCTCCTGCTCGGCTCCAAGTCCTGGTGGATTTATTATCTGTAGTCCGTAATCCAGCGTGATTTTAGTGAGCTGGATGACCACTTATCATGGGCATGATCAAGTTTGCTGTGGTCCCGTAAAGTTTGTTTCCAGCCATCAGTCCTGGCTCTCCATGTTCTGTGCTGTTATTTTGCTCTAATTTACCCCTAAGTGTGTTCTAAGAATTCAGTAAGCAGTGTAAGTGCTGGTAATGCTGCTAGACCATATTGGCCTCCTGTGGGCTGGCATCTCATCTGGCAAAGGTCAACCTGTATTATATCCCATGGGAAGACCCATAAAAATCTATGGAAAAGTTATTACGTAAATTCTATAAAGGATTATTCAGCAAGGGACAAAAAGATGGTGAGAAAAGGGTTAAAAAAACCAGAACCAGGACACTTGGGTTCCATTTCTGGCTTTGTTGACAAATTCCTTATGTGAACCTGGGCAAGTCACTCACCCTATCTGGGACAGACATGCTCCAGCCAAAAAACTGTGACAATACTCTTTGCTATTTAAAGGTAAAGGAAGGTGTGAGGCTCCAACTCTGTAATGTTTGGGGTTCAGTTGCTACAGCACTAGAAGTCATATGATTCAGACAGATAATTGCAAATTACCTTGGGATCCTGGAAGGTGATCACGGAAGACAACATGAATTAGTTATCCTTTCTCTCTTCTCCCACCATGTGGACTTGCAGAGCTTAAAATGAAGACACTGTCCATGCCAAATCCTCAGTCCTGGTTTTAGGTGACAGCTGGGATCAGTTTTTATTTGAGCCAAACCCATTTGACTGTCCTTTTTAAGACAAAAAAAACAAACCAAAACCAAAAAACAAACCAAAACCAAAACCAAAACCAAAAACTCTCTCCACTCACGGAGTGATTTCCATGCATGTCACTAAAAGATTTGATTGTTACACCTTTCAGCTTTGCTTGGACTTCATCTCAGGTACTGTGATCTGAACAGGAAATGAGAACCTTGGTGGACATAGAGATTTCCCAAAGCTTTATCAGAGTCATCAGGATGAATTTCCATATGGCACTTGCTTGGCCCATCAAGCATGGAAGGTAAAAAAATCTGCCAGGGATGTTGCTTGGTCCTGCCAAGAGGGCAGGGGACTGGACTCAGTGACTTCCTGAGGTCCCTTCCAGTTGTATAAAATGTGTACCTCCATGTGTGTGTGTCTCTCTCTCTCTTTTCAGGAGTCTCTTTTGATCCTGTAAACAGTTAACCATGCTCCATATCTTCCCTTTGGCAGAACTAATTCCCAGACGTTAAAGCATTTTCATTGCAAAATACAGCTTGGACTTCTGGACTCGCTTATTTGTTTGGAAGATAGAGACACAAATGAAAGCATAGCAAACTCATACCAGATTGGATCCACTTCTGAAGCTGCCAAACAGCTGCCAACGCTGTTGGGTTTGAGGATCTGGCCAAGCTGCTCTCTCTGGGATGGGGCTTAGGGGAACCTGGACTCTGGTATCAAGCTCTGTAGCAGTCCTGGCATCAAAAAGTATGCCACCCACTGCATTTTCCCACCGCAAGTATGCACACAGAACCCACCACCTTCCAAGCCTGAAATTCTGTTGACCTGCTGTAGGATCACAGCAAAAGCAGCACAAACAATTAACAGTTTTGATGCACTGCGAAAGGCCAGATTTTTTTTGGCAAGAAGAAGAGTTTGAGGTGGTGGGACTTACGAGAGATGGATTAAGCTCCAAGGGCTGACAGTGGAAGCAGTCTCATACCAGTGAGTGAGGATCATAGATAGCGGTAATCTTTTCAAGCACTAGCCATGCGCCTGAACTGTAAGAAGCAGAGAAGCCACAAGGAGCTACCTAAGGCTCTGTCTATGCTAGCCGGGAAGATCAGCCTGCTCAGGGTCAACCTTCCAGGGTTCATATTTGCACATATGGTAGGAATGTGCAAAATCGACCTCTCAGGGGTCACCGTCAACCCCTGTATTCCTGGTGACACTCAAGGAATAAGGGAGGTCAATAGTTTCCCCATCGACCTTCTTCAGTAGGGATGACCAAGTAAGCCGAGCGCAGATATGTTAATTCTAGCTAGACAATTGCTGTAGCTAGAATTGCGTATCCATGGTTGACTTCCTTTGCCTAGTGTAGACATAGCCTTAGCCATTAATTACTATGCTCATGTTCAATAGGAGGCAAATGGACAGAGAAAGGGAGGGGGAGAGAACACAGCTGGGGCCAGTTGGACAGGGGAGAGGAATTGACTCCTGCAACTCCTGAAGGCTTGGAGAAGACTGAACACGATGCTCCAAGCACCCTGAAAATTAGTGACCTGTTGCTAACTGTTCACAGTGAACCCTGCACGCTGTCATTGACTCTCTTTCTGGGCAGGGGTGATATAGAGTTTGTGAAGGCCAGGGCTTTTGTCTCTAGAAGTGGCCAAGAGAGCCAATCCCTAGTCTTCATTGAGGCTCAGTTTCAGGTTATAATTGAACAACATATGATCTGTCCCATTTTCCACAGGTGAATTTGCCAATCCACAGACAAACAAAAGAGGTGAGTCTGCTGGGTCAGCTAATGTGCTCTGCGGGTGAAGAAGGGAGGGCTGACTAGTAAGTGATCTCTTCTTGGCTTGCTTATTGCTGTTTCAGTTATGCATGGGAACCTGAGAGCAAACACAGCCATGTCAGAGCTTGCAAACCCGGACATGTTTTTCACAACACATTCTGTTTTCAAAAACCATTTACCCTGGCACCTGGATGGTTTCAGCGGGCATCTGGTGTGTTGGCCTTGCCTTCAGCCCAGATACAACGTGCTTGCCTTGCTCTTCTTTCAAGGGAGAGAGATGAACCAAACAAGTAGGGATAGCTGTAGTTAGTGTTGTCATGGTCACAGAAGGCCTATACCAACAGCCTCATCCAAAGCTTTGAGGAAGCTTGGATTGGCCTCAGACATATTTCTAATGATTATTATTCTGGAGAATGAGTGGCATAAAGGACCCCTTTATCACCCAAAGAAGATAAATGTAGCCAAATATCATCATCAGCATCATCATCATTATCACCATCAACAATCCTGCATCAGTGCAAGGGACTGACCTAGATGACCTGTCAAGAGCTCTTCCAGGCCTATGTTCCTACAATTTTATTATCTTGAGTGGTTGGCCCTTACTCAGCTGTGGAACTTGTTTTTGCCAGAAAATCTGGCTGAGCACCAAGACTTGCAACCACCTAAACATGATGTAAGCACCATTTCTTCAGAAAGAATCACCTTAACAAGCAGGCAGGGGGCATCCTGTCGCTGCTGGCAGAGAGGATCGTTGAGGTAAAGGCTGCTTGTGAGGATATTCCTTCGATGCCAGAGAGGTTTGTTAAAAGCGATCGGATTCTGTAGTGATGGGCGCATTGGAGATGGACCTACTAATAATCAGAATGGGAATAAGAAATGGAGCCCACTTGCTTGGCTGCAACTGATCTGTTCCTAGAGGCCAATGCATTACTTTTGCAGAGGGTATCTGCACCTGCACTTTGTCCAGTATACGTTTCAAAGGCAGAAATAATGGAGCTTCCACCACTTCCTACAGACGATTATCTCCCCAGCTGAATAGATCTCAGCCTCAGGAAGATTTTCCTGATGATCAACTGAAAAAAATTCCCTGTGCTCCAGGTTAAACCCTCGTGTAACACACATGCTATCTGGCTGTGGGGTACCGTCCCACCTAGCAGCACCAAGGCTGCTTACAGCAAGCATAATGAATCTCTTCTAAGAGGCTGCTGGCTTTTAGATCATGCAGTGGGGGCTTGTGCTCTAAGCTCCAGAAGTCCCAGGTTCAATTCTACTCACAGATGACCAGGATCTGGTGGTGTTACACATACATAATTCTTCCTCCTTTGAGTTCATGCCCTTCAAATCCCTAGGGGATGTGTCTCACCCACTTTGGATATATCACATAACCACCCTGAGGCCTATGCTGCCTTGGAGGTGCTAAAGAAAAAGTGGGGGAACTGGTTCTGGCTCAAAGACTTTCAGCTAGCCTTTGGGTATTGCCTTGATGCAGCCCATACAAGATTTACCCACCCCAGCGGAGGTGTGGGGCTTCCACTCCTTTGCCTTCTTTTGAACTTATGTGTGAATGGCAGATGGGTAGCATTGTAGGCCATTGGGGGGCAGCAGAAGTTCAGGCTCTGCCCAACACCACTGGTATAAGAAATCAAGAGATACCATGGCCTGCAGGAGGCGCCAAGCAAGAAACAGTTTTTCCATTCAAAATTAGCTGGCAGTGCAAACTCTTGTCTCATAAAACCAAACTGTCCCACCCAGAACTCCCCGTAAACAAATCAAGGGATCAGAAGGGTGTCTGGTGACTGCTTGCTCCTCAGCAGAAGAGCCCCATTTTCATGTTCGTGTCCTCCGCATGTTGCTTCGAAGGCTGGAAGATCAGTTCCTTATTCTCACGATCGAGTCTCTCCGGCACCTCTGACCTTTTTGAGGAACTCGCCTGCCCGAATAAGGAAATATGACATTAGACTGGCTCCATATGCTGGGCGATCGGTTACATCACGGAGACAACCCAGACAGAGCGAGGCGAAAACCAACCAGGGATTAAATCAGCCCCGACCCCATTTGTAAACAATGGTGGAGAGGATCAGGTCACTGTTTCTCAAGCCTTGTCCAAGAAGGAAACAAACAGGCAGACTGTTAAAACAGCAAACAATGCGGCTCTCATATCTTTCTTAAATTAGCTCTGGTGGCCCCTTGTCTGCCCTCTCCCACGCTTGATCTCTGCTGTGTGATCTAATTAAACACACTGAGGAGGATGGGGCATTCTCTCTTTGGACTGTGCCTGTAAGAACATGTGGGGGGGCATGCATGGGCTTACAAGCACCCCCCTCTCCTTGCACTCGCCATCAGGGCTGCTCCACTTCTGATGAGGGTAGAGAAGTGCCCCTCGCTTCCTCGGAGCAGCATGGCCCGAGAGCAGCGTAAGCTCTGCACTCGCAGGAAGCAGAAGGTGGGGGCGGAGCAAGAGCGGGAAGAGGGCGGAGCATGGGCAGAGCAGGGATAGGAGGGGCCGGGGCCTTCCTCAGAATCCCCACCCCAGCTGCCTCTGACCCTGCCTGTGCCTAGATTGGAGCACTGCAAGTCTAACTCCAAGCCATGCTTTGCTCCTTTCTCAGCCCTTCTGGATCCCAGCAAGAGCCTCTTTTCCACATATCTTCTTTCTCTGCATTGTTTAGGTCCATTGCTTCTGAATTTTCTGGTTCTTTTCTTTTTTGTAGCTCTCCTCACCACTTATTCACTTAGGTCAGCACCTATACTTAACATTGAGCTTGGCCTAGTTATGTCCTGCAGAGACATGAAAAATGCACATCGCAAAGCACCCAAGTTAAACAGACCAAGTCGCTGGTATAGATGCAGTTCGGGTGATGAAAAAATTCTCCTTCACTGCTGGAGAAAGCATCTAACACTCCCCGGGGGCGCAGCTGCTTCTGAAGTGCCCATAGTGGAGACAAGCCTCCGTGCAAACAGTTTTATGGCAGCTGGAAGTATAGGGGAGAAGAGGCTCTTGAAAGCAGCACATTCTATCCAAGAAGGTCTCGGTGGCTTTCTCACCAACTGTGCTTTTATGCTGCTGCACTTTTCGGAAGGCAGCCTGAATGTTAGGGGAGGTCGGAGCTTGGAGTGCGGCGCTCAGACTGAAAATTTGAAGGCGCTGTTGCCTTTCTTACTGGGGCTCTCAACCTGCTCTCCAGGTTGAGCAAATGGGTGAAAAAGCAGGGTGCTTAACACGGCTGCTTAAATCTATAGCCGTGAGCACCATCACTTTGTTCTGCAAACCTGTCAGATCTTGCAGGCTCCAGGCCTGTCAGGTTTGAAGTCTTTTGAAGAAAACCAGGCAGAGCAATTCAGAGGGTGGAGCTCTTCTTTCCCAGTCTGTTCTCATTCAGTGCTCCAGTTGGGGGGCAGTGGTGGGCAGTTTTCTCTTTGTGCTTCTGCGGCTGCTCAGGAGGGAATCAAAAGGCGTCCAGCTGATTAACAGAGTGCTCCCCAACTAGGTTTTTGGTTTCTGCTGGCGGGGCACATCACAGAAGCCTTGGTGCACATTAAAATGCATTCCGCACATGGATGGAAAACTTTAGAAGGAGCCTTGATGGAAAGGGCCCTCTTAGTGGCTAGAGCTGACTTTCAGAGAACTACTATGATCTTACACCCCACTCCCCCATAGAGCTGGAAGGCACCACAGGAGGTCATTAAGTCCAGCCCCCTGCCCTCTTGGCAGGACTAAGCACCATTCCTTTTTTTAAGAAAAGTTAATGTATTAGCTGTAGAACCCTAAATAGCCCCCTCAAGGATTGAGCTCATAAGCCCAGGTTTAGCAAGGCAATGCTCAAACCACTTAGCTAGCCCTCTTGACTGCCTGTGACTAGCATTACAATTTTGGTGCCATATTTTGCATGAATAGGGTGTCCAGCTAGTGTATTCTGGTGCTCTAAATCTTTTCAGTAGGTTCATTTGCACTCAGAGCACCTGCCTGTGTCCTGTCCTGGACTGCTATTTGTTACTGCAATGTGACCATAAAACAGCTGCTCTTTTTCATTTCAAAGGTGGCTGCATTTCAGTGGTGGGCCAAGTGATCTTTGTGGATGGCAGAAATGTGTAAGAGACTTTGGTATCGTTCGGGATAACTGGTGAATAATAATAATAGTATCCTCCAGGGAAGGATCATAAAGAATTTTATAGACATTCCCAAATTACGCTTTGCAGCCCACCAAGGATAAATGTGATTATAGCTCCCGTTTCACAGGTGGGAAACTGAGTCACAGAGAGAGACAAGGTAACAGACTCCGGGTACACCTTCACTACACAGAAGATCGGCCCTGCTACCGCCGATCTTCTGGTGTTTGACTTAGCAGACCTAGCCCCCCTGCAGCTCCCATTGGCTGTGGTTCACCTTTCCCAGCCAATGGGAGCTGCAGGAAGTGATACGGGCCACAAGGACATGCTGGCTGCTACTTTCTGCAGCTCCCCGGGCTGGGAATGGTGAACTGTGGCCACTGGGAGCTCCAGGGTAGGGGTTCTGCCCTAGGACCTTCAGTGCAAACAAGCTGTTTTGTGGCCCATCAACAGATAACCCGGATGGGCCGTGTGTGGCCGGAGGGCACAGTTTCTTCCACCACTGACTTAGAAGCTTCAGCAAGCGCAGACTGCCGCAGTCTCTGGATCTGAGCATGTACTGCTTGTACTCTGCAATGGCTTCCTGTTTTCCTTTCTGTGCAATCTTCTGTGCGCGCTGTCACTGTGACCTTTCTTGGTGCACTCAGGGCTTAGAGTCATCTCGTTACCCCCAGCTTACGTTTAACTGCGTGTCAGCTCCCTACCACGACCAGCCTGTTAGCTCTGTCCCCTGGGTTATGCCAGCCCTTATTTTGCCCCAGTCCGTTTGAAGCTTTCCCCTGTAGCGTCCCTCATCTACTAAACTCTCTCAGAAATACTAAGCTTGCTGTGCCTGAAGGATCAGAATACACAGGCGTGTGCCAGTTGACTCAGAACAGCACCATACTTAACGTCACAGCACTGAGACACATTTACTGTGAAAATCAAAACACATTTATCATCAGAGATTCAAGAGACCACGAGTAAGAACACTGGAGAGAAACGGCTTCATATAGCCCATAACGCACCTTCTAGAGGCTAAACTCAACTAACTGGTTATACCTGTCTGAAGATGTTCGTTCTCACCCAAAGTCTTCTGCAGAAGTTTAACCTGAGTGAAATCCCATTTTCATGAATGTAAACACATTACCTGTTGAATTCTTAGGTGCCAGATGAAGGTATGTGTTCTTTCTCTCCTTCTCCCCACCACCCTTGCCAGAGTTCATTGACTATCTTTAGACAGAAAGGGCACCATGACTTAGTTCTCCTGGTGCTAATTCCCATCTCTGCATTGATTTGGCATGGGAATGGGCTTCCATTGTATTCATTTCTGATGCTTAATTTACATCCCAACAGCAGAAGGTGAATAAACATCTCTTCTCAGACAGAATTTTTTTTCCACCTCTATGGTCATCATACCATTATATGGACTCAAATAACATAATTGCAGTATCTACATAGGATCTTGCATAGGATCTACATATACATTTCACAATATTAGTGACCAGTGTACACTGGCTTTCGTTTAAGCTGTTGCGAAACATTCCTTGGTGGACCAGAATGAACAAACCAGAATCAGAATATTCCTGTAACCACAGGGTCAAGTGACTTTAAAGAGGTCTTGGGCCACAAATATTCACACAGCTATGATTCATCTAAGACCTGGCTAACTCAGAGGCTACTTTGCTCTTGAAGCAAAAGGTGTTACCTACCTGAATGCTTTCACTTCTATTTTATGTAAAGGTTAAATCTCTTTAATCCGGCACCCTCTCATCTGGCAACATCCATAAACCGGCATAACTTTAGTGAGGTGGATGTTCCCTTATCATGGCTTTGGCCTTTTCCCGTGGTCCCATAAAGTTTGTTTACAGCCACCAGTCCTGGCTTGCAGTGATATGTGCTATTATTTAGCTCTAATTTACCCCCTAAATGTCTCCTAAGAGCCCAGTAAGCAGTGCAAATGATGGTAATGCTAGTAGGCGATATTGATCTCCTGTGTTTCGGCAAATTCCCGTGTTTGGCACTGGTCAAGTCCCCAGGGTGCCAGACAAGAGAGGTTCAACCTGTACTGCCAACCGGGTAAAATGCTTTCCTCCTGCACTCTATGCCCCTGCTTCCAAGCTCAATGCAAGGCCTATGCTCTGTCTCCTGTCGGCATCTGGAGGCAGGTGACAGGGTATTTTCAGTGGATGACCCTTTATACAAACATTTTACTCATGCCCGTGGTCCTTCCCTGTCTCTCTCGTGTGACCTCTTAGAGCCCGCATTGGCTAATTTTCAGGTGCTGAACAGCCACCATTTGCTCACTCAGCTAGCCCAGCAATGAGGGTGGAATTAAAACCAGAGACAAAAGATTTCCTGGGTTTGGGCAAGTGCTTGTCAAAGGGATAGTGTTGGTTAGATTTGCACTGGAAGCTCACAATAGTTCTTCACTTTAATTTCAGTAATGTGCCCGGACAAGTCCAGTGAGAGGTGCAAAATAAATACTCAGTTATCAGGCTACGGCGTTCAGGAATCGAGTGCGACATTTCTCCATCAGGGAGAAAACACAGGAGTCAGGATCTTAGCATTTACACATGCAGGAGAACAGAATTCCATTTGTACCTGTACTAATTTTCACATGAGCACTGAATTTCCGTCTGGCAGAGGATGTGCTAACCAAAAGGCCCCTGATTTTCACCCAGCCTCTCAGAATGATGGTAATTCACACCCCAGAAATCTCTCTCTCTTTGTATGTGTGGAGGGAGTTGTCATTGGCAAACCATGCCATTGCCCCATGACTCAGTTTCCCCATTTTTTTAATATGTGGATAATCATACTCACCTCCCTTGTAAAGTGCTTTGATGAGGTGTGTCTCGTAAGAGCTAACGGGAAAATATTGGAGTAAGGCTTCAGTTTCGCAGCAGCTGTTGAAGTTAAGACATTTGTTTTATTCCGCAAGGGAATGGAAATCAACCTGATCATCTTGGAGAAATGGACTTATGACAAAATCTCACTTTTCTGCTTGAAAAGGACAAGATTTTGATTCTATGGTCTGTTTGTCTCAATCAGCAGACACAACCAAAAGGTTCTGAATCTCAAAAGCCCCTTCGGTGAAAACTGCAAAAATGCTTCGGCTTCACTTAAACAGAGTATTTCAAGAAAAATAACATTCTGTCAAAAATGTTGTAACCAGCTGTAGTTTGTATTCTTTGGCATTGGGCATGGTAAACCAGAGAAAGGCCTCTTGGCAGAAATATACCATTGGCATACTGGGCAGATGAGCTCTGTTTAACACCCACTAATTGTTGCACAATAGTTACAGAAATAATGGATTTTTTTCATTAGATGCACTCCAATGAGTAATCCAAGACAGGTTTAAATGATTATTTCTATCTTTCCCAGTTGCTGCTCTTTGGATTATCTTGCTGGCTGTTCCATGTCACTTTTCTACTTACATACAGGGGAGATTTTGGCCACCACATCGCTGGAATGCTGCCAGCTGTTGAAACCATGTTACTGTGATATTGAGAAACTTCTTGGACACTGCTACTCTTGATTCTTAAAGCTGATCAAAAAAACATCTGGGAACATTAAATGGTTTGCTTGGGAAAGTTGGATCAATTATTTGCCAGGGCATTTGAGGATATTTAATTCCCAGTGGAAGACACAAGCTTGACAATGCAAGCTTGTGGAAAATACAAGCTCCCCTTTCATGGCAATCATCTTCAACACATGGAAACTCACATTTAGTGGCAGAAAAGGTATAGCCCTGGTAGGAGCACAAAATTCCTCCATTCTCACACACTTTTGGGCAGAGGATCATAGAAATGTACGCCTAATAGGGAGCTCAGAAGGTTACCTGGTCCTTCCAACACTGAGTAGAGAAGCACGACATTGAACTATCTGGGGTCAACAGTTGACTCCTGTATTCCTTCCTCAATATTGTGGAGAGTAAGGGAAGTCTACAGGAGAATTTCTCCTGGCAACCTCCCTTAGTGAGAATGGCCAAGTAAGTCAATTGTAGATAAGTCAATTCTGGCTATGCAATCGCTGTAGCTAGAGTTGCGTATCTACAATTGACTTTAATGTCTAGTGTAGACCTGGCCCCATTCTGCACCTTAGCTTTTCTGATTTTGTCCCTACCCACTGGACCTATTCTTCCACCCCCTCAATTTGTCCATCTTTCCATTTCTGTAGATTCATTTTTGATTTTCAGGCCACTAAAGAACTCCCGATGGAGCCATAATGACTTACTAGCAGTGTTCCCTCTAATTTTTTGCATCCATGGATGGAATACGTTTTGGTATGAGCAACAAGGCATATGGGGAAGTGCACCACCAATAGAAACACATGGTGCCAGCTGTGTGGAGCTGAGGGTGCTCTGCTAATCAGTTGGGCTGCACCTGAATCGCTCCTGCGTAGCCATACAAGTGCTCAGCTTACAGGGGACACTGCTTACTATTCTCGCTATCTGTTCTTTGCATCAGAATAGCCTGAAGTTGTGCCTTTAACATTGCCTCCTTGACAAACTGCCAGCTCCTCTGATCACCTTTTTCCCCTTTGAATTTCCTTCCAACTTTTCCCTTCTTCCTTGCAGTCGCCTGGTCTCTGCTACCAATAGAAGTGCAATACACTAATACAGCTGCACAGTCTTTAGCAATTGCAACTAGTGCAGGAGTGCAGTAGTAGAAAAGAACTCAACCCTTCACAAGGAAATTCCACCTGAGGTGCTCCTCCACCCCCAGGAATAGTTTTGGATGAAAAAAAAAAAGAACCCCCCCCCCAAAATGCAGTGTCAATATAAAGCACATTTTGGCAAACAGCTGAAATACACTCAGGAATAGTCTAAACACATGCACACACGCACACAGATAAACCTAGCAACAAAGCTTGGAGGACAGAGGATTAATTTGAGGTCAGCAGGGCACAGCTTTCTGTCATAACATTGCCATGATGTAGGAGCAAAGTCATTACTCACCATGACATGAAGCTGAGAGGCGAAGGAACAGTTTAGAGCATTTCAGCTTACAATCCCCTTCGACAACAACCTCTGCTCTTGAGGATGGCAGCAGACAATCTAAACAAGACCTTGTGTGTACAGAACAACTTAGCCCCTATACAAACATAACAGGGACATCATGGCTTTCGTTTCCATGTTATTTTTAAGTGGTAACCAAAACACCAGATTTCTGAGCATCCCTTCACATCCAAAAGGTGTTGTGTCATATATTAGGAGGCACAGGTCACGGCTCCATAATTAAAGTTGAGTTGATTATACTGAGAATGAGGTGAAGGCAAATAATTCATGATTTGGCCACTTTTGCTATGTTGCAATTTGCTGTGAGCACATTCTGAAACTGTCAAAATGATTTGCTACTTCAATGGCAACCCAGAATTGCAAAAAATTATTCTAGGTCTGTAGCATCATTGGGGAGCAAGTCATATGTGCGTTTTAATTGGACACAAACAACACACTGCTATCACCTTGCTTGCTGACTGTTGGCAGGGGCTTTCACATCTTCTCTAGGACTAATTTTCCCATCTCTTTGGCAGGGCTCTTTTCTTGCTGGATGAAGGTAACAAGTCTCAGAGGGGAAGCTATGTTAGTTTGTTTCAGCAGAAATGAGGAGTCCTCCAGCATCTTAAAGACCAACCATTTTATTTGGGCATAAGCTTTCATGGGTTGGAACCCTCTTCGTCAGATGCATGAAGTGGAAACCTCAGTTTGGCAGGGATATATATATATATATATATATATATATATATATTCTTATATATATTCTTATATATATATGTGTGTGTGTGTGTGTGTATATATATATATATATATATATATATGCAAAGATGGGTGTGTCATATTATCTGGCAGATGACCCATGCTAATAACTTGCCGGGGTGGATATGGCCCAATCCCAATGGCTGACAAGCAGGTATGACTATCAAAACATGGAAAAGTATTTTTTGTACTCAGCTAGCTGAACACTTGGGGTCTACGTGGGATATAGGCCATTTTGCCAGTGTGGAGGACCTGGCTTTGGCCACTACTCTGGGTTTCAACCAAGAGACTTTATAAACAGCAGCCATGTACTGCTCCCTTTAATTAGTGACAGCTGCATTCCCCAGGCCTTCTCCCACGTGGTCCTTTCACCTCCAAGGGGCAATTCTCAGGGCCACCTGCTCCCACGTCTAGCAAATGCAGCACATTAAGCTCCTCTGCCAAAGAAGAACTCACTAATCCCTTCCAGGAACTGACCGGCTTAGTTTTTGCAGTGCCTTTTGTCTGAAGCTGCTGGGCTCCGACTGGCTGTTTCCATGAGACCTCTCCAGGCAGGTCTGGAGGACCCAACTTCACTGCTCCTGTTCGGGGTGAGGTGTGGCGGGGGAGAAAGGGGCCTCCAACTCTGGTCATGCAGGGCCAGGTATACCCCATCACCAGCCTGAATTGCGGTGACATTCTGGTCTTAGTTTGTCTAGCCGTGGGATTATGCAATATGTTGGCACAGGACCTAATCCCCACCTACTGAAGTAAATAAAAAGTCTTTCTGTTTTCTTCTGAGGGCTTTAGCATCAGTGTGGTGTATGAAAGAGAAATCATGTCTCCCGCTAGCAGCTGGCGCTTGAAGGGAAAACAGCCTTCTGCTGGGGTCACAAAGTTTAGGCCCCTAGCTTTCACACCAGCATGTTTGATACAAACCCTGCTCTTCAGCTATCCCTCATCCAACACTTTTTAGGAGCTGATTTCCTGATAAAGGGAGATTTTATTTTAGGCTTTCCCCTAAACTTGCAGTTTTATTGCATCAGTAAAGGCAAAATACCAGCAGTTAGCGCAAATAAAGAACGGGGTGTTTTTTTTCTAAGCTGGGACATCCATCTCTGTCACTTCCTCATGTTCAGCAGGTTATCTAGATGACCCACAAAAGGCAACAACCCATCCTTCAGCTAGGGAATGTCATCCGGCTGGTATTTATGGTGTTTCACACATGACGAAGGGCACCTTGGCCTGTACCCTTTTCATCTATTACAGACCAAACTGTGATGGCAGATCTGGTAGGCATACCAGCCCTAGGCTTTCTCAAAATGAAAACCGTGGCTACTGCTTTGTGTTGCTGGAGCTGCCATAGGTCTCCTCTACACTGCTGATTGTAAGGACTGCTTGCGTGGTATATGTCCTGGAGCTGCGGTCATAACGTGGGTTGCTGGAGAGACACAGACTAATAGAAGTTACCAAAGAAGCATCACCCGACAACAGAGCTACTCATTCTTTTGCCCATGAATTGGGGGTTTATTTACTTGGCTCCATTCATTGTTTCAAAGGTAAACTAAGTCAGAAGGTGAGGACTTCTGGAGACTGCAGAATTCTGCCATCAGGCCCCCTGCCCTGCAGGTAAGGCCAACTGAAGTCAAGAGAAGATGTGTGTGTGTAACAGAGGCAGACCTGAAGCTGGGACCTCTACAGTTTGAGCTTAAAGCCAGCTGGCTCTCAGCTATGTTTTTTGGGGGAGACTCTCTGCAAGTGGTCTAGATGCCGCCACCTGGGCCAGCGAAGCCCATCCAGTAGGTGTGTGAGTTACGCGTGTACAGCCCTGAGACTGCTACAGATGGGCCCAAGGCCCAAAGCTTGGATCCTCGTTCCCCTCGAATCAGGGGAGCTTTGGAACCTTGCTTCATTTTGGGTGGAGCAGAGAGCAAGAGGGTAAGGCAGACAAACTGTTAACGTTGACCACCAGGCTTTTCTCTCACTGCCAGATGAGCTGGGAAGTGGAGGCTGCAGTGGTGGAGACTGGCTGGGCCTTTGACTGCAGGTCAGCACTGTATGGAGGCAGCCAGCGCAAGCGGATCAGGCTGGAAGGGCACCTATGTTTAGGGATGAAAAGCTGGGTAGCCAGCACAAATGTTTCCTGCAGGGCTGAGGGCTTCAAGGATCTCCCTTGTCTACCTCCCTCATATACTTCCCTCAGCACTCGGTGTTGGATCAGTCCTCTCTGCCAGCTGAGGGAGTGTGCACCTGCTGCTTCCCAAAACCCTGCCTGTTATTTCCACGTCAGAGGGAGTGAAACACTTCTTCCAGCTCATGGGCGCAGGGGGCGGCCCTGAGCCTGGTCTCCTGCAGGGCTGTTTAGCTGGCGGTGATTTGAAATGCAGCGAGACCCCACCGCCCACTGGCCCAGCCAGGAGTTGTAGCCTGATTTGTGAACAAGCAGATGGTGGGCTGGAGGGACAAATCACACCTCGCTGTGCTTTGCCCGTGAGTGGTGACAGGCTGCTTACATCAGCCGTGACTGGGAATGTTTGATCGGATTATGATGGTTGGTTGCGAACGTTATTTTAAAATTCCTAAAATGGCTGCAACAGGACTAATAAATGACGTCTTGGGGTGACGGCTCCTATCCCTGAGCACAGCACACCCTGGGTTTATGGGAGGTGGCTCCCTGACATCAGCAGGGCTGCCGCTTTTGAACAGGGTAACTCATGCACACCAGCAAAATCACACAACGTTTGTTCGGGGGGAAAGGTGAAAAATAACTTCATCAGGAGTGTGTGGGAGGAATGGAGGGAGGTAGAATGTGGTTATGCAAAGAGGGGATGGTCTGGGACATGTGTTACAGCCCTACCTTACAAAGGAAAGCCATTTGAATAGCTTGTGGAAAGGCCCTTAGGATGTTTCATTGACTCCTTGAGGTTCACGGTGCCGAGGAGGCTCAGTGGTATGTCTCAGCCAAAGGATGAGCACCTCTAGAACCATGCGGGGCATGGCAGTGATTTTGATGAAAGTCCCCCTCGTGACTTCATCTATCCCAAGCCTTTTACTGTAGACCTGGGGAATGAGTGTAGCATATATGTCTCTAGAAGTATCCACCATATGGCCCACTGGCCAGAGACAAATGAAATTTAATGTGGATAAGTGTAAGGTAATGCACATTGGAAGAAATAACCCCAACTATACTTACAATATGATGGGGGATAATTTAGCTACAACTAATCAGGAAAGAGATCTTGGATAGTTCCTTGAAAACATCCGTACAGCGTGCAGAGGCTGTCAAACAGGCAAATAGGATGTTAGGTATTATTAAAAAAGGGATAGAAAATAAGACAAACAGTATCTTACTGCCCCTATATAAATCTGTGGTACGCCCACACCTTGAATACTGTGTACAGATGTGGTCTCCTCATCTAAAAAAAGATATCCTGGCACTGGAAAAGGTTCAGAAGAGGGCAACTAGAATGAGTAGGGTCTTGGAACAGGTCCTGTATGAGGAGAGGCTGAAAAGATTGGGACTTTTCAGTTTAGAGAAGAGGAGACTGAGGGGGGACATGATAGAGGTGTATAAAATTATGACAGGTGTGGAGAGAGTGAATAAAGAGAAGTTATTTACTTGTGCCCACAATACAAGAACTAGAGGACACGAAATGAAATTAATGGGTAGCAGGTTTAAAACTAACAAAAGAAAGTTCTTCTTCACTTAGCCCATAGTTAACCTGTGGAACTCCTCACCAGAGGAGGCTGTGAACGCTAGGACTGTAACAGAATTTAAGAAAAAGCTAGACAAATTCATGGAGGTTAGGTCCATAAAAGGCTGTTAGCCAAGGGTAGGAATGGTGTCCCTGGCCTCTGATTGTCAGAGGCTGGAGATGGATGGCAGGAGACAAATTGCTTGACCATTATCTTTGGTCCCTCCCAGGGCACCTGGCACTGGCCACTGTCGGCAGACAGGCTACTGGGCTGGATGGAGCTTTGGTCTGATCCGGTATGGCCGTTCTTATGAGACAAGCTCTGTGGTGCAATATGGCCCATGTGACATATTCAGATTGTGTAGAACAGTGGTTTTCAACCAGTGTGCCATAGCACACTGGTGTGCTGTGAGAACTGTCCTAGTGTGCCTTAAATTCCATCAATCCCCCCCTTGCTGGCACTCTTTGCAGAGCCACCGCCGGGGGAGAAACAAATGACTCTGCACTAGCAAGGCTGCCTGGGTCCCAGCTGGCAAGGGGGTTCATCAATTCCCCTCCCCCGGCAGTGGGTCTTTGCAGAGCCACCATGAGTGAAAATGCCGACCCCTTCGCACCATCAGGCAGCTGAAATGTTGCTTCCCATCCCAAATGAGTTGGTGGGGAGCCTGCCACAGCCTCCCTCCTGTAGCAACGGGGAGGGAGGATGTGATGACGCTGGTTGGAAATGGGTCGCGGTTTAAATGCCATGTCCTGGCCCCAGTGGACTGGTAGGGAAGGAAGCCTGCTTTCAGCAGCGCCTCATTTGCTCAACATCCTTAGCGTGGCATTGAGCAGATTGTGAAAATATGTCTGTGCTTGCTGTCTAAGATGAACTATTGTGTGACGGATTTGAGACATGAATGAATTTGATCCTTGTTTAGCTTGTATGCACTAGTGTGTCGCAAATCTCCCTAGTAAGACAGCAACCAGAGTAAATGTACGTAAATGGGACATTTATGAGCAATCAAGTGAACTGAAAAAAGTGGCAGAGAGGAAGCCGTGCTAGTCTATACACTATCAAAAGAAAAAGCAGTCAAGTAGCACTTTAAAGACTAGCAAAATGGTTTATTAGGTGAGCTTTCATGGGACAGACCCACTTCTTCAGACCACAGCCAGACCAGAACAGACTCAATATTTAAGACACAGAGAACCAAAAACAGTAAGCAAGGAGGACAAATCAGAAAAAGATAATCAAGGTGAGCAAATCAGAGAGTGGAGGGGTGCGGGGGAAGGTCAAGAATTAGATTGAGCCAAGTATGCAGACGAGCCCCTATAGTGACTCAGAAATTTCCCATCCCAGTTTAAACCATGTGTTAATGTGCCGAATTTGAATATAAAAGCCAGCTCGGCTGTTTCCCTTTCCAAAACGGTGTGTTACTGAAGAGCAATTATCGCACTGTTTTGGAAAGGGAAACAGCCGAGCTGGCTTTTATATTCAAATTCGGCACATTAACACGTGGTTTAAATCGTGACGGGAACTTTCTGAGTCACTATAGCGGCTCGTCTGCATACTTGGCTCAATCTAATTTTTGACCTTCCCCTCCACCCCTCCACTCTCTGATTTGCTCACCTTGATTATCTTTTTCTGATTTGTCCTCCTTGCTTACTGTTTTTGGTTCTCTGTGCCTTAAATATTGAGTCTGTTCTGGTCTGGCTATGGTCTGACGAAGTGGGTCTGTCCCACGAAAGCTCACCTAATAAACCATTTTTCTAGTCTTTAAAGTGCTACTTGACTGATTTTTGTTTTGAAAAAAGTGGGTGTGCCATGGGATTGTTTGTTTCATCAACGTGTGCTACCTTGCTGGAGAGGTTGGAAACTGCTGGCGTAGAACTGAAACTTCCATTTTTAGTGGAAGTAAGTTTCTAGTCCTCACAGCTTCAGAGATATCAGATTACACTCAGTTGATGTCGTGATTATCTTGAGGGCTGCCTGAGTCTGCACAGAGCCTGGAACATTTAATCAGAGGGGTAAACTTCCCTGCTTTCTGTTAGCTGACTGAAGCATCAGCCCTGAAGTCTAGTGACAATGTAATGTGAGCATTACCTGATCAACCTAGAGGCAGGTGCACGCCATGGGGGTGGGCACTGGGAGTTGCAGTGGAGAATGCAAAAAGGAAACAAATACAGAAGCTTGATTACTACACAGAGGCTGTATTGTACCCTTTGAAATCTGTGTGACCCTGCTGCTGACATCAGGTCAGTCTCCAGGGTGGAGGAAGGGAAGGATGTCATCCCAAGTGCACGTTTCAGCTCATGGGTCGTGATTAAATATAGTATCTGGTCCTTTCCTCGGAGTTTAACATCCCTAGTCTAAGTCACTAGAGAGCACCCCGAGCCTGGCTTGGAGATTTCCCTGCCAACTAGGGGGGAGGCCCAACACCCCTGAGCTATCAGAGAGGTTCAGCCCCTTACAGCTGTTTTAAGGGGAGGGTCTTATGATAGCTCAGCTCCCCCAGAATATTGCTTGCCGGCATGTTGATTTAACCCCTTCCCATTGGAATTCTGGGGTCAGAGACAGCAGGGAGCCGGCAGGACTGAGATTCATTGGACTTCACTTTCTCATCGTATCTGTGCCCCTGCCCTGCAGCCTGTGTTTGGGAAGGGGCTGTACGCTATGTAAAGCATCTCAGGAGGCCCAGGGACAATCAGGAGGCCCAGGGACAAACACTGCACTACCTCAAGTGAGGTTACGGTTATCTTCACAAGGATGGTTACATTCCCCAGAAATCTGCTCCTCTGTCTCCGCCGTTTCCCTGGCCACTGCGAGCCGTTAACCCTAATCTCTTCCCCAGTGAACACGGAGGGCCTGCCTGATTGTAAAACAAGGGAACAAATGTCAGCTATTTATAACACAGAGAAGAGATCATCCCGTTTTTGCCAGACAATACAAGCTTCCCCCACACATAGCCCAGACCTGCCTCCCACACGGCTCTACTTTTGTTGGAAACTGGCGTCCCTGTTCTCAGAAGATGCCTCCCCCATTCCTGGCCTGCTTTCCTTCCTATCCGACTCCCTTTGACTGAGCTGTGTGTGTCCTTTACAAAGCCTGACAAGAAACAGCACTGGCCTTTCCTGTCCTCTGCCGCTGCTCTGCCAGGCAGGGTCTTCCCTGCGGCATGGACTCTGGACAGCCCCTCAGGCTTTGCAGCAGGAGCCTTCATGAGAGAAGAGGCCCCTCAGGAGAGGGCAGACGGAGGAGCCTGCAGGCACTTGGCTCCTGCAGCTGCAAGCGTAGGGGCAGCAGATGCAAAGAGAAGACAGGTGAGGTTAGGGGACGGAGTAGTGCAGGAGGAGCAGCAGATGGGAGGCGAGCTGGGATTTCCATCCCCCCCTGAGTTTTTCCTGTCTGATTGCACAAGACACAGGGGAGTCTCATGGCAGGCCTGGTGCCTCTCTTACAGCACAACACTGCCAGGCATACCTCACACAGTACTGTAGCGCTGAACCTAGAGGCATTTTGCTGGCTTTCCTGGTTCTCCTCACAGGACTCACTCCCTGTGTCCCAGCCCGGTCTGCTTCTCTCTCAGGGTTTCCCTCTTCCTGCTTGTGCTGCTTACAGACTAACCTTGAATTCAGAGAAAAAAAGCTAGTTAGAGCCCCTGCCCTTTTCTACTGCCTTGGCTCCTGTCTCCGACTCTCCGTCCTTGTCCCATCAGGGTGCAGGAAGAAATTGCCTCTCTTTCCCGCTGAGGAGGATCAAAGAGCTGCGGTTAGCTCACTCCTCGAGGTCTGTGCTGGGCCACCACAAGCCCAGCTGTTTGTGGTTTGCCTGTGAATATGCCGGGTAGTGCTGTGTTATCATCCCCTCCTCCACACAGCCCTTCCCTCCCCGCTTGCTGCCGCAGCATTATTAACACTCCTGTTGCGAAAGAGTGCCCAGGGGAGACAAGAAAATGCTGAGTCCACGCTCCTTTTGTGCCTTCCCCCAGTGGAGCCCTGGCTGTCAGCATTCCCTCCCCCAGCCTGGCTTCCCTTGCTGGCTGATCACGGCCAGAAGGTTCATCTCTAGAGCTTCTGATTTCACTAGATGAACCTAGTGGCCCTGGAGGTACAACTGGTCCCATGTCCTGCATCGCTGGTCAAATTGCTGAGCTACAGATTTAGAAGAAAACTCTCCTGCTGACGAGAGAGGGTGACCAGATTGAAACAGGGAGAGAGAAAATGTCTCTCTGTTCTTCAGTCACATCTTTCTGTCTGTTTAAAGGGTTTCCGAAATAGCCACAGACCTTGCAAAGCCTGGATCTACCTGAGAGAGAAACAAGGGGTTACTTTAATCCAAAAGTAATTCCATTGACCTCAGCCAGCTGGGATGAGTTTGACCTGAGAGACAGAATCTTCACAGGGCCACAAAGTGAAGATAATGCTTTATGTTTTCTTGCACATCAATGCACGTTACAACTGGGAGCACCCCTGTTAAATAGGCTTCATCAGCATCTTCCCTCTTCTACTGATTTGGAAACTGAGGCACAGTGAGTTTAAGGGACTTGCTATAGAGGTCACACAGTAATAGAGCCAGCAAGAAAAACTTGGAGAACCAACCAGTGTTCTCTGGAAGCTGTGCACTTGTGTGGCTGCTCAGAAGAAATTCAAATGTCATCCAGTTGATTAGCAGAGTACCCGCAGCTAGGGTTTGTGCTTATATGGGTGGTGCACATTCACACATACCACAAATTTATTCCACACCTGGATGGAGAAGATCAGTGGGAACACTGGACCCAGCTCCTATTTCCCCGCTCAAAGAGAAGAGAAAGACCACCTAGAAAAAGTATGATTTGACCCGTTCCCAACATCAGTCTCCTACTGAGACAAAGGGCATTACGACGTCATCTCTGAAGGTCTGGGTTGCCTCTGTCTTGGATCACAGATGAAGAAAGTCTGATATCTCCCTCCTGTTTGTTTATGGTCTAAAACCCACTGCTCGTGGTGGCTGTGGGTACCCAGGAGTGAGATGCTTTAGTAGGGTTTGAAGAGACTAACCAGAACTGCATGTCAGGATTTATGGGCATTGCCAAGGTTGTGTGGAGATCTCAACAACTGAAGTAACAGGGGATGCTGCAGATTTAGCATGAGGTGCACTGGAAGAGCTGTATAGAGGCCTGAGGAATGCTAGCTGTTGAAATATGAACGTCTCTGGCTTGACTCAGAGTTCACAGACTTACAGGATACAGCCTGGGTTTATTACTAAAGAGACATCCTCCCCCTGCAAGTGTAAGGCAATGCTCTCTTTTAGCCTCTCAGCCGCCTCTGTGACTGTGAACGGAGAGATCACCAGCTCTGGTTGTGGGTTCAGCTAGTCAACGAGGCTACAGGTAGGAAAAAGGAGGCTTCTCTTAAGGGACAGACATCCTGACAGTCAGCAGTGCTGGGAATCATATCTAACCTGTTTTTAAATAACCCCAACGATAGAGAGTCAACCACCCTAGGCAATTTGTTCAAGTACTTAACCAACCTTACAGGAAGTTTTTCCTAATGTTCAAACTAAGTCTCCCTTGCTGCAATTTAAGCCCATTGCTTCCTTTTTAGAGGCTAAGGAGAATAATTTTCCCCCCTCCTCCTTCTAACAACCTTATAGGTACTTGAAAGCTGCTATCATGTCCCTTCTCAACCTTCTCTTTTCCAGACTAAACAAACCCAGTGATTTTAATTTTCTCCCATATGTCATATTATCCAGACCGGTGACCATTTTAGTTGTTCTTCTCTGCACCTTCGCCAATTTCCCCACGTCTTTCCTAAAATATGGTGCCCAGAACTGGACACAGTGCTTCTGTTGAGCTACAATTGAGAAAGGAAAGCAGGGCTGACATGTGAGTTAAAAGGGGTCCTGGCAAAGCCCCAAGGCTCATCAGCGTTTCTTGGACTGCATGCTTGGTAAATGACAATAGGCTTCATGGAGGAATATCTAGAATGCCCTTCACCCTCCATCCATTAGTTCAGCAGAATTTAGTGACATCCATGGAATAAATACTCTGCTGTCTCATCAGTCTAAAGTGGTACCTATAAAAGCGTTGGCAAAATCTGCATTTTTCATGAGCTCCGTAATTACCCTCTGCATACAACTGTCCTTACGCATCTGACTTTAATAGAATGTTATTTTCCTTTGGAGGAGAGGGCTTTTCCTTTACCTTGTTTGATGGGAGATCTATAATCTGGTGCTGATAGTGCCAGTTAGGACTATGTGCTTTTATGTCATTTACAGCATTAGAGAAAGCAAGAATGCACAACAAGCCCAGCTACTTGAAGGGTTATATTGTGCCCAACCCTTTGGGGGTGAGGTCATGTTAACCATGCTTCTCATCCTACCCTCAAAGGTTAAGGAAAGTAATTTTTCTCCCTCCTACTTGTAACACCCTTGATGGTACTTGAAAGCTGTTATCATGTCCTCTCTCAGCCTCTGTTTCTCCCAACTAAACAAACCCAATTATTTCATGTTTTCTAGACCTTTAATCATTTTTGTTGCTCTTCTCTGGACCTTTTCTCCACATCCTTCCTGAAATGTGGTGCTTAAAATGGAACACAATATTGCAGCTGAGGCCTAACCAGCACAGAGCAGAGCGGAAGAATTACTTCTCATATGTTGCTTACAACACTGCTGTTAATCCAACCCAGAATGATCTTTGGTTTTTTTGCAACAGCGTTACACTGTTGACTCATATTTCATTTATGGTCCGCTGGGACGCCTAGATTCCTTTCTGCACTATTCCTTCCTAGACACTCACTTCCCATTTTATATATGTGCAACTGATTATTCTTTTCTAATTAGAAACTGCATCCTATTTACCTGAGACCATTTCTCCAGTTTGCCCAGATCATTTTGAGTTATAACCCCATCCTCCAATGCACTTGCAACCCTTCCAAGCTTGGCATCATCCACAAACTTTATCAGCTTACTCTCTATGTCATTACCTAAATCACTCATGAAGATATTGAACCGATTGGGTTCCAAAAATGATCCTTGCAGAGCCCCAGTTGTTATGCCCTTCCAGCATGACTGTGAGCTGTTGATAACTACTTTTTGAGAATGGTTATGCAACCAGTTGTGCACGTGTCTTATATCTCATCTATGTTTTATTTCCCTAGTTTATTGATCAGAAGGTCATGCAAGGTGGTATCAAGTGTTTTACTAAAGTCTAGGTATAGCACATCTACTGCTTACCCCTTATCCACAAGGCTTGTGATCCTATCAAATAAAACTGTTAGGCTGGTTGGCCATGAGTAGTTCTTAACAAATCCATGCTGATTGCTACTTATCACTTTGTTATCTTCCAGATACATGCTGTTATCTTCCATGTTACCTTTTCTTGTTGTCTTCCATGACACACAGGGTTGCGAACTGCAAAAAAGATTCAACTTCCTGGAGGCCTTCATGTCTTGAGCACCGATAAGAACACCATGGCTTAACTTGACCGGGTTGTATGTGCCAAATAAATAACTCCTAACCAAGGTGGCTGTAACTTACCTTGTATGGAAACAGAAATGGCAGATGGAGAGGAAGTCCCACGTGCAGAAGCCCAGTAAGAGCTGCTGTGTGTACTCACAGTCCACCTATCAGGAGCCTTCTCTCTCCCCATTGTTTCTTTGTAGAGAGCTGGGTGTCTTCTCTCCTACCACCCCACATTAAATATACTTTGTTTTAAGGCTTCCACCTCATGGCCCAGGTAGCATGTGAAATCGTCTTGGTGGCCCAGAGGTGGATCTCATGCACAGTGGCATAAATCTGGACTAACTCCATTGACGTGGATCTGGATTTACACCTCTGCACGTGAAAAAAAAAACACCATAAGTTCCAACATGCCTAATTAAAGTGCCTGTGTCTATCCAGCTCTTCCAATGTCCATCCAATTCATGACCAACTCATCACCATCATATCTCAATGCTGTGGTACATAAACAACTCTTTCTTCTCATTCAGTGATGTGAAAAAACCCACTGTGCCATGAGCTCTACAGATCCCTCTCCAAACCACCTGCTACGGATATCATAATAGTGCCACTACAGTGGTCATCTCATTGCCTTGAGCTTCATAATTATGAGTGCTATTTCCTTCCCTACAATATTTAAGGGTCCATTTTATGCCCCCTATCCCTCTTTTTCTTCTGTTTCTCTCTGTAACTAGCTGTGGGGCTTCCAACCTTCATGACATCACACTGGGGCTGTCTTCCAGCTGGTACAGTTGTCATTTATGGCTGGCTGAGTCTGAACTGTTGCACTGGAGCTCTGAAGTGAACAGCAGAGTTGAGCATTGGGTGAAGGCCTCCTTCAGCAAGCTGTAGGTAGAGACTGCTCACCTTTGGCTTGGCCATGCCCCTTCATTTCCACTGGCAGGCACTAATAATAGATGTCAAAGCAACATTAGCTACCCTCGTGTTTTACTGAGAATGAAATGACTTGTCTGACCACAAGACTGGCTGCTGGCAGGGTGCACAGGAGTTTTAATGGGAGAAATGAACAGACTATTTATCTCTAATATGGATTCAGGGCACAAACCTAGACAACATACAAGCATCATTTGAAGGCATTTGACCAACATCATCAACGCTGCCTCAGGAAAATCCTAAATATCTCTTGGGAGGATAGGCTCACGAACACGACCATCCTGGAAGTGTCCGGGATGACGAGCATTGAAGCCATTATCATTCACCAACAACTTTGTTGGACTTGTCATGTGGTTCGGATGTCTGATCAGCCCCTCCCAGAAGAGATTGTTTTCTGAATTGGAGGAGGATGGAAGAGCATTGTGAGCCAGCAGAAGCAACAGAAGGGCATGCTATTACACATGAAAAAGTGCAGCATTGGTGTTGACACTCAGGAGAAGCTTCCCCAGGACAGTCCTCAGTGGAGAGCAGTAATCCTTGAGGGGGTGGCACAACTCGAGAGGTCCTTCCTCAGTGCAGAGGAGGAGAGGCAGAGAAGGAGCAAAGAGCAGCAAAAACTGCCCTTTGCCCCTCCAACACCTGCCCCTTCTGTGATCAAGCCTGCAGCTCCAGAATCAGGCTGGTCAGACATCAACATGCTCACAAATAGGAGGGAGACATGAAGACATTAAGTGACTGCCAAGAAGAAGCCCATACAAACAAGATGATGACGAGTCTGAAATGGCATCTCAGTGTGAGACAGACAAATAAAGTGATCCCCCAGGGGAGTGGACGGCTCAGGGTTTGTTTTGAGATTACAGAACCTTTCACCTCTTTGGTGCTTGCATGGAATTAGCCCGGACTGCTAAGTGACCATAGTGGCTGCTCTGTGACCTACAGCAAATTCTGTCATATCTGGCAGCCCTAGGACTGGGAGGTTGCTGGATATTCAAATATTCTAGATAGTGCATAATACATGTAACCCTTCTATTAATGCCAGATGTCTGCCACATTCCCTACATACAAAAGAAAAACAAGCTTAGATATTAAGAAACAAACAAAAATGTATGCAGTGTACTCTCTTTGACAACAACAGTAGTACCATATACTGTAAACTTATAGGCTGTGTCTCCATGTGCTGCCTCTTCCGGAAGCAGCACGCTAATGAGCTAACTGGAAGATGCTAATGAGGTGCAGATGCAAATTTTCAGCGCTCATTAGCATGGTGGCATGTGGTTCCAAGTCTGGAAGAAGCTCAAAATTTTGGGGAAGAAGGGGCTTCCGGAAGGAGGGTTTCCTTCGGGAAGATCCCCGCGGGCCACATGTCTCCATGTGTACTTTGAAGTTCACAAGACTCCAAACCACGTGCCGGTATGCTAAGGAGGCGCAGAAAATTTGCACCTACATCTCATTAGCATCTTCCAGTTAGCTCATTAGCGTGCCGCTTCTTCCGGAAGAAGTGGCACGTGGAGACGCAGCCATACTGCATTTGCTGTATTTATTTGTATTTACTCTGACTATAAGGCATTTACGGAAAACGTAACTAAAATTTCCTTATGGTTAAAATGACGGTTATTGGAGAGTTCTGGGTAATAGAATGCTGGATATGAAAGAGTTTACTGTATTTGAAGGTAGGTGATCTCAGGCTAGCTTCTCTGATTGGGCCAGAGCCTGAGCTGGTGAAAAATCAGTGCCACTGCCTGGACTTAGAGGAGCAGCATGGTTTGCCATCGACTGAGGATGCCCCGGTAGATGTGTAGGGTGCTTTGCGGGTATAATACAGGTGCATTTCAATCTCAACAGTACCATTGTAGTTAGCAGTGGCTGGTCCCTTTGCTGGCAGAGACGCCGAGGAGTGAGTGGCACAAAGGGATGCAATGACCTTCTCCTTCATGAAGCTGTCAGGAGGCACACAAAGGGGTGGGAGGCTGCCTGGCTTCTGACCAAGCTACCAGTCCACATGTGTAAAAGCGTGGGAGTGCAAAAGTTAGAAGAGATGTTCTTGGCCAATAACATGATAATCTTATACCAAATCCAGTCACCCATGCCTCCATGGCTGTCACCATCCTGCATACCATGGTAGCAGCAGAGAGGAACTCAGAATCGCCAGCTGCAGTTTGAACCTCTTTCATCTGGCAACATCCGTAATGTGGCATGATTTTAGTCAGCTGGATGACCACTTATCATGGAGGTGGCCAAGTTTCCCCTCGGTCCCACAAAGTTTGTTTCCAGCCACCAGTCCTGGCTGTCAGTGTTCTTTGCTGTTATTTACTCCTAAATATATTCTAAGGGCCCAGTAAGCAGTGGAAGTGTGGGTAATGGTGCTAGATAATACTGACCTCCAATGTTCTCAGAAATTTTCTCATTCAGTGCTGGTAATAGGAAGTCTAGTAAAATGTGATCAAGCAGTTTTGAGTCTATCCACCTGTAATACCAACAGATGCTGACCCCAGGGATAGAACCTGTGAGCATAAGACCTAAAGCCCTGCACTCTACCACATGAGCTGAAGGCCAGCTGATGCTCAACTAAGGCTGTAGAGCACAGACTTCACTCACCCTAGATGAGGTCTCAGTGCCTCTGGGTACTACACAGGGTTGATGCCGGTGCTCTTACAGACAAATTGATCACACTAGCAGACACCTTCCAATACAGACACACTGGGATTGTTCAGCCAGCAAACGTTTCTAGTGTAGACACAGCTTTTACCAGTTCCTGAATCACATATGCTATTCCAACAAAAGAACTTTTAAGCAGTGCCGACATTGTTTTTTGTCACGATAGCAATATCATTTTAAAAAAATTAATCCCCGCAAGCAACTTGGCAATACTAGCTAATATTTCTAGTGGAGATGCATTCTAATGAACTTCTGGCGTCTTTGCAAACTTTCAGCCTTACTCCATGTCTGCCAGGCACAGAGAGGCTAAAAGTTGTCTGCCCCAGCTTAGTCGCAGAATTACAATTAGCCCCCATCCCACTCTCCAACCAATTGCCTGGTTGGAACTAGACCAGTCTTTGTCCCGGGCATGATGCCAGTGTTAGAGTGCTGCATTAAAGACTACTTCTCTTTTTAAAGATAGGGCTGCAAGAAGCTCATATAAAGAAAAGATCCTTGCCTGCATTAGGAAAAAAATTACATGGGCTTTGCAAACAGACTGAAAAAAGAGCCAGCCACTAAAAGGCTGATTGCAAGCCCAAGAGATTTCATTCCATAGGTTTTGTACATTTGAGTATATTTCCTTCAGAAAGAGAGGATGCAACATGCAATGCTCTTTTTCACACCCACCCTGGCCTCTTGAAGTCTGCCTCTGGAAGTAGTTGCTGGAAGAATGCCAGCGGTGCATCTCTTGCTCTGCATTTCATGTCTTCTCGCAGAGCGTGAGATGTAATTATTTGTTTGTTGCTGCCTTGCCTTTGTTTGGGCAAACTGACGCCGCGGGGACTTTTTCTGAAGACATTTGTCAGCCCTGCAAGATTACCCTGCATAAATACACTGAAATAAATAGATTCCTCTCTAGAAGTGTTGCAAACTTATCTGTCTATCTTGCTGTCAGTCTAGCAGTCTTAATTATAGAGTGCCAATCACCAGCTTCTTTAGGCACTTAGTGCTGACAAATGCAGACATGTTTAAATAGACATTAACTGCTTCACTGCCCATAGGTAAGACAGCCTAGCGTGTTGGGAATCCTGGCCCTTCCCTGAATGGAAGAACAAGAGTTAAAATGAGAGCTGGGCTGTCTTAGGCAGACATGCCTGCCTCATTGCATGTCCCTGCCATGATGTTTTAATGCCACTTCATTTGCAGGGACCATCTAGGACAAGAGGGCAGTGACGTCAGATGGAAGGAGGGTCCCGTGTATAGTTCTCTGGACTGGTCTATGGGGCTCTCCCATTTTCTTCTCTGTCTCTGTGTGACCCTAGCCAAGTCAAGGGAAGCTAGGATGTTAAATATCCTTGGGCAACTAGGCCACAAAGTTCTCCATCTTTGAAACGTGACAAACAGCCTCCTCCCTAGCTCTCAGAGATGCTGTGTGGATAAATGCGCTGAAGATAGAGAGGTGGTTTCACTGGATGGTACTTGGGACCATGCAGGTACCTTAGCAGGAAGGCAGTTCTTCCAGTATTTCTAGTCTGTCTGGAAGTAGCAAGAGAGGAGAATTGCACAAGAGGAGGACCTGGACTCCTTGAAGCCGGTAGTAGCAGAGCCCCTGCCATGGGAGAACTAGAAATTCAAAGGAGAATCCAGGCTTCCTATGCTGATAAAAAGAGTCATAGAATCATACGGCTGGAAGAGACTTTAGGAGGTCATTGAGGCCAACCCCCTGCTGAATGTAAGACCAATCCCAACCAAAATGTCCCTGTTGGGGCTTTGTCAAGCCAGGACTTAAAGAACTCCAGGGAAGGAGATTCCACCACCTTTCTGTGTAACAGAAATTGTGAAATTATGAAACAGTGAAATTCCAGGGCTTCCCCACCTTCTTGGTGAATTGTAACAGAGAGGTGTCCGTGTTGGTCAGTATCTTAACAAAACAAAACAGCAATCCTATCACACTTTAAAGACTCACAAAATAACGTATTAGGTGATGAACTTTCAAGGCACAGACCCACTTTCTCGGATCTGGAGACAGTGCTGCACTGGAAATAGTGCTGAAAGCAAATTGGAATGACAATTACATAGCAGAGAGATACAAAGAAAAAAAGAAAAAAGAAGCGATGCTGACAAATCAGGTACATAGGTGCAATAGTTTTCCCTACTAGCTGATCTAGACCTTTCCCACTGCAACTTGAGACCATTGTTCCTCCTTCTGCCATCCATCAACACTGAAAACAGCGTCTCTCCATCTTCTTTGTAATCCCCCTTCAGGTAGCTCAAGGCTGCTATCAAATTCCCCCTCGGTCTTCTCTTCTGTCGACTAAATAAGCCCAAACCCTTCCATTCACCAGCAGAAGACAAGACATTTCTGGCCTGTTGCATTGCAAAGGCAACCATGAAATTTTTCAGTGGTGCTGAGCAGGGTTGCCTATATTTTCTTCCCATCTATGGGTGGAATAAATTTTGTTATGTGCAAGGAGGCATGTGTGGATGTGCACCACCAGTGGAAACATATGCTGCCAGCTCTGACTGCTCTGCTAATTAGCTGGGCAGTACCTGGATCAATCCTGGGCTGCTGCCCAAGCTTTCGGCTTACAGGGAACCCTGGCACTGACTAGATGCTAGAAGGTAAAAGAAACAAGTAGGTAGATTCAGCTAAAGACTAGAATCCTAAACAGCCACCTCCCTGCACTGCCTCCAGCTCATATACTTTAAGTAAACCTAGTTAAGCTTGGAGAATACCCCATTGCAGCATCTTGCATGTTTTGTTCAGGTAGATGGGTGTGGATAGGACTTATAGGCTGAAGACCTATGAGGATAGGCTGAGGGATTTGGGCTTGTTTAGTTTACAGAAGAGAAGACTGAGGGGTGATTTAATAGCAGTCTTCAACTTACTGAAGGGGAGCTCTAAAGAGGAGGGTGAGAAACTGTTCTCAGTGGTGTCCGACGGCAGAACAAGGAGCAATGGTCTGAAGTTAGAGGGAGAGGTGTAGGTTAGATATTAGGAAAAACTACTTCACTAGGAGGGCGGTGAAGCATTGGAATGCGTTGCCTAGCGAGGTGGTGGATTCTACATCCCTCAAGGCTTTTAAGTCCCGGCTTGACAAGCTCCTGGCTGGGACGACTTAGTGGGGGCTGATGCTGCTTGAAGCAGGGGGCTAGACTAGATGACCTCCCGAGGTCCTTTCCAGCCCTATGATTCTGTGATTCTGAATCACAACAGCCTATTAAAGATCAGCCCCACCAAAGACATAAAGTGCATCTCAAAAGAAAAGCCTGTTTTGGCTACCAAAAATGGCCAATGCTGTGAAAAACTGGCTGGGACACAGCACCATTGTCCTCTTCTGGGTGGAAAGAGAACTGCTGCCACCCAGCTCTTAGAGACTTTCTTTTTGCACAAGTGGCAGAGCTGGTATTATAGCTCATCTGAAAGACAGCAAAGGGCCTGTGTGTTCTGGAAGAAAAAGTAATCAGCATTCTACCACTGTAAGAGGTACGTTGTGATCCTGCATAAGCAGATTTGAGGTTCAAGTTGTCCTTGGTCGGGTCGTCTTAACATTGTTTTTTTTCAGGCCTACTTTTTGTGCTCCTCACTGATGGCAAGGGAATGGATTCAGACAAGACTAGGCGATCGCTTTTCTTACAACATCCGCCCCCACCAGCCTCCTGCAGGGACAGCTCACTGGGAGATCCCAGCAGTGATTAGCTATTGCTGATGAAGCTGCAGAACACGAGGCTGTTTAGGGCCCCTATCTTTTCTCAATCATTCAGATTGTGCCTGAGATGAAGCATCAGATAAGGGCAGAGGATTTGTGTAGTCAGAGCAGATGAAGAGCTGGCGTTTCATTTGCTCAAACATTCGTAAGCAAAGAATCGTAGAAATTGGTCATTTTCAAAAGGACTCATGCAGAAAAGGACCTGGGCATTACAGTGGAGGAGAAGCTGGACATGAGTCAGTAATGGGCCCTTATAGCCAAAAAGAGTAATGGCATATTGGGCTGCATTAGTAGGAGCATTGCTAGCAAATGTAGGGAAGTGATTATTTCCTTTTATTTGGCACCGGTGAAACTGCATCTGGAGTACCGTGTCCAATTCTGGGCCCTCCATTACAGAAGGGATGTGGATGCATTGGAGAGAGTCCGGTGAAGGGCAAAAAAAAATGATTAGGGGGCTGGCACACATGACATGTGAGGGGAGGCTGAGGGATTGGTCTTATTTAGTCTACAGAAGAGTGAGGGGGCATTTGATAGCAGCCTTTAACATCCTGAAAGGGGGTTACACAAAGGATGGAGAGAGGCTGTTCTCAGTGGTGACAGATGACAGAATGAAGAGCAATGGTCTCAAGTTGCAGTGGGAGAGGTTTAGGCTGGATATTAGGAAAAATTATTTCCCCAGGAGGGTAGTGAAGCTCTGGAATGCGTTGCCTGGAGAGGTGGTGGAATCTCCATCCCTACAGGTTTTTAAGACCTGGCTTGACAAAGCCCTGACTATGATGATTTAATTGGGATTAGTATCAGAGAGGTAGCCATGTTGGTCTGTAGCTTAGAGAACAACAAGAAGTCTTGTGGCACCTTATAGACTAACAGATATTTTGGAGCATAAGTTTTCGTGGGTAAAGACCCACTTCATCAGATGCATGAGTCGGGGGGGTGGTTTCAGAGGGGTATTTAAAGAGTGGGGTCCCAGTAACAGGGAGGGCCAGAGCTGACAAGGTCTATTCAGCAAGGTGGAAATGGCCCAGTATCAATAGTATTTATCAAAAGAGGAAAAAACAAGTCAGATCAGACTGGGGGATGTGAGCCTTTGTCAGAGTCTAATGGGGAGAAATTAACTCCCAGAACAAAGAAGCTGCCTTTGTAAGCTGTGAGCCTCTCCCAGTCTCTGTTTAATCCATGGTTAATGGAGTCAAATTTGCAGATAAATTGCAGCTCAGAGATTTCTCTCTCCATTTGATTTTTGAAATTTTTTTGTTTCAGGACTGCCACCCTTAAATCTGCCACTGAGTGTCCAGGGAGATTGAAATGTTCTCCCACAGGCTTCTGTACATTACCGTTCCTGACGTCTGATTTATGTCCATTTATTCTTTTATGGAGAAAGTGTCCAGTTTGGCCAACGTAAATTGCAGTGGAGCATTGCTGGCACGTGATGGCTTATATTATATTAGTAGGTGTGCAGGTAAAGGAGCCCCAATGGTATAGTTGGTGTTAGGTCCTGTGATGATGTCACTGGCGTAGATATGTGAGCAGAGTGGGCAGGAAGGACTGTTGCAGGGGCTGGTTCCAGGCCCAGAGTCACTGGTTTGTGATTTGTAGTGGCTGGTGAGGATTTGTTTAAGGTTGGCGGCTGTCTGTAGGCGAGGACAGACCTGCCTCCCAAGGTCTGTGAGAGTGAGAGATCATTGTTCAGGATAGGTTGCAGATCACTGATGATGCGCTGGAGAGGCCTTAGGTGGGGGCTCTATGTGATGGTCAGTGGTGTTCTCTTGTTTTCCTTGCGAGGCCTGTCTTGTAGCAGGTGGCTTCTGCGTACCCGTTTGGCTCTATCAATCTGTTTCCTCACTTCCTTGGGTGGGTATTGTAGCTTGAGGAAAGCTTGGTAAAGGTCTTTTAGATGTTTGTCTCTGTCTGATGGATCAGAGAAAATACGGTTGTATCTTAGTGCCTGGCTGTAAATAATGGATCGTGTAGTGTGCTCTGGATGGAAGCTGGAGGCGTGTGGATAAGCATAGCGGTCCGTGGGTTTTTGGTATGGGGTGATATTTATGTGACCATCTCTTATCTGCACAGTAGTGTCCAGGAAGTGGATTTCTTGTGTGGACTGGTCCAGGCTAAGGTTGATGGTGGGGTGGAAACTGTTGAAATCATGGTGGAACTCTTCAAGAGCCTCCTTCCCTTGGGTTCAGATGATGAAGATGTCATCAATGTAGCGCAGGTAGAGGAGGGGCGCTAGGGGACGAGAACTGAGGGAGTGTTGTTCCAGGTCAGCCATAAAAATGTTGGCATACTGTGGGGCCATGCAGGTGCCCATAGCAGTGCCACTGATTTGAAGGTATAATTTGCCCCCAAATCTGAAACAGTTGTGGGTGAGGACAAAGTCACAAAGCTCTGCCACCATTTGTGCCTCAGTCTCATCAGGGATAATGTCCCTAACGGTTTGGAGTCCGTCTTCGTGTGGGATATTGGTGTAAAGGGCCTCCACATCCATGGTGTCCAGGATGGTGTTTTCAGGAAGGTCACGAATGGATTGTAGTTTCCTGAGGAAGTCGGTGGTATCTCGAAGAAAGCTGGGGGTGCCGGTAGCATAGGGCCTAAGCAGAGAGTCCACATATCCAGACAATCCTGTGGTGAGGGTGCCAATGCCTGAGATGATGGGGCATCCAGGATTTCCAGGTTTATGGATCTTGGGTAGCAGGTAGAATAAACCTGGTTTGGGTTCAAGGGGTGTCTCTGTGTAAATCTATTGCTGTGTTTTTATAGGGAAGGTCTTGAGCAAATGCTGTAGTTTCTTTGTGTATTCCTCAGTGGGATCCTCGGACAGAGGTCTGTAGAATGTGGTATTGGAGAGTTGCCTGGCAGCCTCCTTTTGGTAGTCTGCCCTATTCATGGTGACAACAGCGCCTTAGTTGGGGTTGGTCCTGCTCTGTGCAGGGGGCTGGATTCGATGACCTCCTGAGGTCCCTTCTGTCCCTAGGATACTGTGATTCTAATAGGAAAGGCAGCTCGCGTCTCAAACTGGACCACCGGATCCCAAATGAAAAATTCAGAGACTGGAGACAGAAGGGCTAAGAATTCAATTGGTCAAGCTAAGAGATAAGCCATTTGCTGAGCTCAATCTCTTCTGTAGGGGGGAGGAATTGTTTGGCACCCCGAACTAGATCACACGGGAAAAGGATTGTAGTGGCCTCATTCCAGTCTCCTCAGAGCAAGATGCATATTTCTTCAGGGGATGCCCTGAACATGGAGGGGGCCCAGTTTGAAAACAGCTGGTAGAACTGTACTGGGAACCCAGCACTAGAACAGCAGTGATGCTGTAGGTCAGGACCAAGAGGCATCTGTGTCATGATGTATTTATAGCAACAGCAGGACAACAGTTACTCAGAGGACTGGACAGGACCCAAGAGGACTGGCAAAAAAAAAGGCTTTGATTTACTTGTTCTCTCTGGGTTCCAAATTTTGCTCTGCAAAGAGAGACACAGAGAGATTTTGCACAAGGCAAGAGCCTACAAGCATTTTCATTTCTGCAAAGCCCTTCCTGCAGCATACATGAACAGCAGCTTGGTGAGAACATAAGAACAGCCATACTGGGTCAGACCAAAGGTCCATCTAGCCCAGTGTCCTGTCTTCTGGCAGTGGCCAAGGCCAGGTATACAAGAGAGAGTGAAAAGAGCGAATCAGTTGAAAGTGATACATTTTGCAGTGATTTAGACAAAAGTTCATGATGAAAATCATAATAAAAATGTGTTTCAATAAGCTTAAAATATCCCATTTGGGAATGGCACATTTCAAGCTTGGAAAAAAAATGGTTTTGGTAACTAAAAATATACAAAAGAAAATAAAAAAGGCAAAATCAGAATGAAATGTTTTGATCAATTTGAAATGATTTTTCCCCCAGAATTTTGTGTTATGAGAAATTTCAGAAATCTTTTTTGCTTGTACAGGTTGAACCTCTCTGATCTGAAACTCTCTCCTCTGGCAACATCCATAATACGGCATGATTTTAGTTAGCCAAACGGTCAGTTATCATGGATGTAGCCAGGTTTCCTGTGGTCCCATAAGGTTTGTTTCCAGCCCCCAGTCCTGGCTGTCAGTGTTCTCTGCTGTTATTTAGCTGTAATTTGCCCCTAAATGTCTTCTAAGAGCTCCGTAAGCTGTGGAAGTGTGGGTAATGCTGCTAGATAATATTGATCTCTCATGGTCCTGCAAATTCTCTCATTCGGCACTGGTCAGGTTCAACCTGTGTTTTACTTTGAAATGAACCCACTCACCCTGGAAACTTAGGGAATTTGCTGGGAAATTCAGTTCTCTATGAAGTCCCTGAGATATAAAATATCAAATGTCCTTTCCCAGCGTTCCTGGAAACACCATTTTGTAGAACTCAAAGAGGAAGATTTCCTCCATTACCTGAAAATGCTGACATTGCTTACAGTTGAGATAACATGGCATGGAATGATTGTTTTAAAAGCTGTAAGTGAGGAGGCACACAGAATTTTTAAAAACTATTTGAACAATGTGATTTAAAAAGGCAACAATTTAGATGAAGCGTTAAACAGCAGAGATGCAGTCTTGACTGGGGAATATGACTGTTCCAAAAAGATGAACCCACAAAACATACTGCAGTGACCCCACTCTTTCTCTTAGTCCATGCAAAGTGGGATGCACAGCCATGTAGCATAAAGACTTTACAGTAGTAAAAGCTAATTAATACAGCAACAATTTCACAAGATCAGAGTTTAGATATTGGCATAGATATAACGCTGACTAAAAAGCAAAGACATTGTGCCAGCAAATAGTTTCAGAGGGCTACATTTACAGAGGAAAGTTATTCTGAAATAACAGCTGTTGTTTTGAAATAACGTTGCAAGCATCTACACTATACACATGCTATTTTGAAATAAATTTGAAATAGGGAGTGCGTTATTTCAAATTTTGTGAACCCCATTGCAGGAGGAATAATGCCTATTTCGAAATAGCTATATTGAAATAGGTGCTATTAAGACATGGAATAGTGCTATTTTGAAAGAAGCCATAACAGTGTTCAGTGGCACTGTTTTGAAGGAGGCATGATAGCTGTGTCTACACATGCTCCCTCCTTTCAGATAGTGCTACTTTCAAATCACACGGTGCCCATGTAGATGGGGGCCTTTCCAAAGGATCCCCTGGATTTCAAAAGCCCCTTCTTCTTATTGGGTTTTAGGATCACCATTATGCTAATGAGGCACTGCATGTTCATGTCAGCGCCTCATTAGCATCTTCTGAACTGCCTTTCAGAGGGGGCATGTGTAGACACAGCCTGTGTGTCCAGACATGCTATTTCGAAATACCTGGGAGATATTTTTCAGTGCTATCTTGGCTACGTCTACACTAGCATCCCTCTTTCAAAAGAGGCATGCAAATGATGGAATTTGAAATGCAAATGAGGCACAGATTTACATATCTGACACCTCATTTTCATATTCTTTCGAAAGAAGAAAAGCAGTGTAGATGCGGATCTTTCGAAAGTAAACCCCAGCTTCGAAAGAACACTGCTTCCTAAAAAAAATGGGAAGAAGGATTCTTTTGATGGTGGAGTTTACTTTCGAAAGACCTGCGTCTACACTGCTTTTTCTAGTTTGAAAAAATAATATGCAAATGAGGTGCCAGATATGTAAATCTGTGCCTCATCTGCATTTTCTATTTCCTTCATTTGCATGCCTCTTTCAAAAGAGGAATGCTCGTGTAGACGTAGCCCTTGAGTGTAGCTGTGTTACTTGGAAGGAAGCCATTTCGGAATAGCTGTTCCAGAATGGATTATTTTGAAATAACAGGGTTGTGGAGACATAGCCTTAAAGACTAACAACTTCATTAGGTCATAAGCTTTCGGTGGGTAAGACCCACTTCTTCACATGATGTCAGCAAGTTAGCCTGGTGCTAATTCTTCAGCGCTGAGAACTGAATGTATCTAGTACAAAGTATGGGTTGAACCTTTCTAATCTGGAACTCTCTCACCTGGCAATATCCATCATGTGGAATAATTTCAGCTAGCCAGGTGACCATTTATCATGGGTGTGGTCCTGTAAAGTGTGTCTACAGCCACCGGTCCTGGCTGTCAGGATTCTGTGAAGTTATTTAACTGTAATGTACCCCAAATACCTTTTAAGTGCCCAATACGCAGCGGTCATGCTGCTAAACAATATAGACCTCCCCTAGTCCAGCAAATTCTCTTGTCTGGCACTGGTCAGGTCATGAGGGTGCTGCATTAGAGAGGTTCAGCCTGTGTTTCTTTGCTCGGCACTGCATGACCTCTCATGCATGGTTTGTGTGAGGATGTGATTTACAGATGAAACCATTTGGCTCTACAGAATGGCATCCTTTGCACAGCACGACCCGGCACATGCCACATGTCTGAGGTTACACTGCATGAACAATGCTGTTCAGTAGCACAATATGACATCTCGCAGATGGTGTGACCTCACCCGCCAAATCAACGCTGAGGAATTCCATGCGATAGCCTGGGGGAAGGTTACACTGTTGCTGCCTGGGGCTTCAAATCATCCAATAGTAAAATGCACACGGGCTTAGCCAGGTAGTATTGATAAGGAGAAAATAGGGAGATGTAGCCACCCATTGGCTACATCTACACCTGGCCAAAACTTCGAAATGGCCATGATAATGGCCACATCAGAAAATACAAATCAGGCACTGAAATGATCGTTCAGCTGAGAGCAATAAGGGGATTTCAACATTTCCAGGGTCTTTTCGAAAAGGACTCCCATGTAGATGAGCTGTGCACGAGCGAAACGCAGCACTTTTGAAGTGCCGTGGCTGGCAGCATGCTAATGAGGTGCTGAATATTCATTTCAGCTCCTCATTAACATTCTCCGATTTGGCCATTAGCATGGCCATTTTGAAGTTTTGGCCAAGTGTAGACAAGGCCATTGTTAGTGAGGAAAGAGTTACTAAGTTAAACTGAACTGGACTGGCTTCAAGAGAATTGCCAGAAATAAAAAGAGTCTTTGATTTACTCCCATTGGTTATGTTCCAAGTTTTGCTTGGGGGAGAAAAAGAGAAATATTTGGGCTCTCAGCTCTTTTAAATATAAAAGCATTTTGCCTTCTGCAAAGTTGTGCTTGCTGAATTAAATAATGTCAGCTTTGTGAGAAATCAGCTGCTTCATATTCTAAAAATAACAAAATCCCAGAAAACCCTCCCCCCCAGCTTTTTTGCAGAAATCAGGTAGGCCACACAGCTG
Source organism: Carettochelys insculpta (assembly GCF_033958435.1). NCBI lineage: Eukaryota > Metazoa > Chordata > Testudines > Carettochelyidae > Carettochelys > Carettochelys insculpta. Next base: position 72,113,721 of record NC_134144.1, read on the forward strand.
AATCGTCCAGGGCAAGGGATGACAAGGACTGGGTTTTCTCGCTTTGTGTATATTTCTGCTCTTTGGAAGGCAATCCCAGGACACCTCACAAGCTGCACTGAGGTAGGCTTGGTCAGGGCTGTTCAAGCCTTCTGTTCAGTGCTCATGCATGTGCAGAAAAAGCTAAAATGCAACATTTAGGCTTTATTTCTTCCTCCACACACACAGTCCTCTCTCATCAAGCACTTCTGAAGGTAGCAAATTTATACTTATGCCTACTATACTGCCCACTACTGGGAATACTTTCTAGAGCAAGAGAAGTACTGTTCATCAAGATGCTTTAACTTGTGTAGGAGAAAAAAATTGTTGAAGTACCTAAGATTATTGGATGGTGAGAACTTTCCCGTCCTTACCTTGTGAGAACAAGGTAAATGTGATAAAATCAGGCTGCTCTGAGGACAGTGTGGCTTTGGAATGCTGTATAGATTCACAATTCTAAGGCCAGAATGGACTTCTGTGATCATCCAGTCACATTTCCCATCTAATGTCCCCACCCACCAAATAATTCCTGGTGATTTTTTTATACAAGCCTCCAACCTTGGTTTTAAAATTCCCAGTGATGGAGACTCCACCATGAGCCACGATTAATGGTCCAACGGTTAATTACTCTCTCCATAAAACACTTACATCTTATTTCCCATCTGTATTTGTCCAGTGTCAACTTCCAACTGTTGGATTGTTTTAGACTTTTGTCTGCCACACTGAGGAGCCCTTTATTAAAATTTGTTCCCCACATTGGTACTTACAGAGTAACCAAGTCACCCTTTAATCTTCTCTTTGTTAAGCAAAAGGGATCAAGCTCCTTGATTCTATTGCTATAAGGCAGGTCTTTTAGTCCTTTGATTGTTCCTGTGGCTTTTCTCTGCACCCCCTTTTGTTTATCAAAATCTTTCTTGCAGGCACTACTGTGGAATCTCCATCGTAGGTGATTTTATTTAAGTGAGACTGAGGCAAACCCCTGCCAGGGATGATCTAGATAGTATTTGCTCCAGCTCTAAGAGCAGGGGACTGGACTTGATGACCTCTTGTGGCCCCTTCCAGTTCTACTGTTCTATGATCCTAACTGGACAGAGGATTTCAGCAGCAGTATCACCAGGGCCATAAAAAGAGGTGTAATACCTCTCTGCTCCTATTCAAGGCACTCCCATTTAGGCATTCCATAATCACTTTAGCTCTTGATCAACTGATTACCCACCAGGACCTTCTAACCCTTGGGTCACTACTTCCCAGGACAGAGTCCCCATCCTGTAAGTATAGCCTACAAGCTTTATTTATTTATAGGCTATGATGCACAGAGAAATAGATGCCAACTGACTGGGCAAAACTATAGGTCTGAAAGAAAAGCCAACATATTGAGACAGAATCAAAAACTTAAGCTCAAGTGTGTTTTTACATTTAGCTATGTTAAAATACGTTGTTTGCTTTAACCGAGTTTACCGAGCCATCTAGATCTCTCTGGATGCATGACCCGACCTCTTCATTTTTTACCACTTCCCCAGTTTTTTGCATCATTTGCAGACTTTATCAATGATTATGTTATGCTTTCTTCCAAGTCTTCAATGAAGGCATTAAACATCAGTATGTATAGCCCAGGCCTGCTCCCTGAGGGACCCCACTGGAAACCAGCTACAGTCAATCCTGATTTCCCATTTCAAGTTACATATTGAGAGGAATCAGTTAGCCAGTTGTACCCCATCTCATGGGTGCCATGTTCATTTTACATCATTTCAATTTTTTAAATCAAAATGTCACGTGATGCTAAATCAACAGCCTTACAGAAGTCTAAGCAGATAACAGCAACACGATTACCGTTATCAACCAAATTTGTAATCTCATTAAAAAAAAAAGATGTCAAGTGAGTTGGGCAGGATCTGTTTTCCACATACCCTTGTAGATTTGCTTCAGTACCACTATCCACCTTGAGTTCTTTATTAATCGAGTCACTGATCAGCCGCCTGTTATCTTTGTGTGGATCAATGTCAGGATGACTGAGCTATAATTACCTGGGTCATCCTGTTTACTCTTAAAAATTGGCACAAGATTAACTTATTATCAGTCTTCTGGAACTTCCTCAGTACTCTGAGACGTGCTGATAATAAACATTAACGCTGAAGCAAGCCCTCCAGCCAACTCTTTTAAAAGACTTTTTTTTTTAAATGTTTCATTCTCAGAAAGGTGCTAATAAGAGAAGAGTGAATCATTTGCAGTTATTCATTTGCCAAAAGTTGCTTTCTCCCTGGGCCTGTGGAATATCTGTATGCAAACAACAATTTCCAGTTCTTAGCATGTATTCGACTGGTATCTTTTTGGAGTTTGCCACCTGTGGGTTTATCACAAATGCTCCCAATGTAAGCTGCTGTGTCGCTCACTGTGGCCAATGGCATAAGTCACTGGGAATTGTTTCTGTTTCCTTGGTGGATGCAGAGTTCCCTGTAAGCTGAGTACTTGGGCAGGAGACACTCCGGGGCTGCCCTGATGATTAGTAGAGCCCCCCACAGCTAAGAGCCTGGGCTAATATGGGTGGTGCACAACTGAACAAGCCTTGGTGCAGATAACAAAATTTATTCTGCCCATGGATGGAAAAAAAATTAGCAGGAACATTGGTTGGATGACAGCACATACACATCAGGCAAGGATTCCTACATGGGCAAGTCTCACATCTGGCGTCTCTTAATCGAACTAAAAGAGCTTCAAAAGACCCATTGCCAAATCCAGGTCCAGCACTCCAAGCCCTAGATTCCAATGAAGACAGATTGAAACATGCCATTTAGTTTCTGAGGAGAATGGTTTGCAAGCACTTCAGCAGTGCAATAGCTTTGAGGCAGCATCAGCCAAACTGAATCAGCGGCAGCAGGTGAACCCAGCAGAGGTTCATAATATACTCAGAGGAAGATCTGCAAAACAGAGCTCTTCCACCCTGATCTTCAGCGGGGCAGGCTGCCTTTCCCACACCACGAGCAAGCTCTCATGAAATCCAACGTCCTGGCACCGCAGTGATCAGCTTTGGCTCTGAAACTTTGCTCAGACATAGGCACTGGCTTCTGGCACGGGCCAAGCATTTTTGCCTTGTTGGCTTTCTATTTCTAGGAGATTGTTGGACATGATCCCAAGTGATATATCTGGCTTCTTTTCTGGGCCTTTTTTGTGCCTGTGAGAATATGACTAAGCAGAAAATATCCTTCCATTGTTATCCAGGAAAGAAAGGGAGAGAGACCTAACTAGATCAGTTTAAAGGAGCAGGGTGGTGCATTTTTTTTAAACGGCTTAATTAATGTGTGGCTAATCTTGGCCTATGTGTTATGCACACATCCTCCACTGCAGACTCTCAAATCTTCCTTGCACCTACAGGGAAACCCTTCAGATCCACCTGCTCCCAGGACACAACTGTTATCCCCCCAAGGAAAGGAGAATCTTTCACTGCTTCCAGCAGGATACGGGCCATGATGCACAGAGGAATAGATGCCAACTGACTGGGGAGAACTGTAGGTCTGAAAGAAAAGCCAACATATTGAGAGAGAATCAAAAACTTAGGCTGAAGTGTGTGTTCATAATTCAGATTTAAATGGCATCTAAATAAGGAGCCTGATTTTCACAATGTCAGGAACTGCTCAGCATTTTTGAAAATCAGGCACTTAATTATTTTCCTAACTAAGGACAGAAAGCCCAGGCCAGTCACTCATTTTCTAAAAGCATGGCTATCGAGTCCAAAGGAAATTCTTCCCTAGAAGGCACCTGGAACTTCAAAGCAGATTCGCATTTTCTTTTTTCTGCTCAGGGTAGCTACCTGATCACACCCTGTTTGTGATTAACTTGCTCTCTGTTGTGGTTCCTCAGCATTTTAAATGTCTTCACTCAGGACAGCTGGCCTTATCACTGGGGCCCATGCCAGGTTTCCTGTTCTATCTCCTCTTGCAGGTGGATAGATGGCCATGAGGTTTACAACTCTTCTCTGCACTGATTGGGTCTCAGTAGGTGTATTGTGTCCAGTTCTGGGCACCACATTTCAAGAAAGATGTGGAGAAATTGGAGAAGGTCCAGAGAAGAGCAACAAAGCTGATTAAAGGTCTAGAAAACATGAAGGATTTGCAAGGAGGAGGGGGGAAAATTGTTCTCCTTGATTGCTGATGAAAGGACAAGAAGCAATGGCCTTAAATCAAAGCAAGGGAGGTTTAGGTTGGACATTAGGAAAAACTTGCTACCTGTCAGGGTGCTGAAGTACTGGAATAAATTGCCTAAGGTAGTTGTAGAATTTTCATTTCTGTAGGTATTTAAGAACAGGTTGGATAAATATCTACCAGGGACGATATAGACAGTGCTTGGTCCTGCCATGAGGGCAGGAGACTGGATTTGAAGACCTCTTGAGGTCCTTTCCAGTTCTAGTATTCTATGATTCTATGTCCTCAGTAACCACTGAGCTTACACTTACTCAGGCTAATAATTAGCTACCTGCTGGCCACATTACAAAGGTTGGAGGTGTTGTCACACAGATAACTGTTACTGTTATCCCAGCTAGCATATCTAGAAATGCTATTATGCTCATAAATATCATCTCCTCTTTTAAAAATTCCAGCCCCTGTATTTGAGTCAGTGACCTTCTACAGAGGTGAGTTCCATAGGTCCATCACACATGAAATAATAATTGTTCTACATTTCTAGGACATTCATTTGATTGAGCAGGCCCCTTGCTCTCAAGTTAGGGGAGAGAGTTTGTAGCTCTGGTATGATGTGTGAACATTCAGTGTGTGCCAGAAACAAAGATCTCCTTTCTTTAGTATTCATCCCACTCCCACGATTGAGTGTTGAGGACTTGCTAGGAACACCCTTAAAAGAGACTACAAAACTCAGCTGTTGCAATTGTGCCTGATTAACTCACTGTTCTGAGGGGAACATCTGCAGAGCAATTATTGTCTTGGAATGAAACATGGGAAAATAAAGTTGTCGGTAACACTTGAAAAGCATCCCAGCAATCTACTGAAAGGTTTGTCCGAGCTGTGAACCTTGACTTTATTTAGCTTTGTGTTTCTTTTCTTCTGGGAGTTGGTAGTAAACCAAAAAAGTATCCGGTATGTTGCTGTGGTAGAAAATATAAACCACGATAGCATTCATCTCAAGGTTTTTATCTAGTGGGTTGTAACCTGGGGTCATGGGAGCATTTCTCTGAGGAAATACAGTATATGTAATTTATTGCCCTGTCGGGTTTTAACTGTTTCATAAGGACAGAGCTGTAAATAGACGCTACGAAGGCCCGGTACTGAACATAGTAATGAACTGGCTAGGGTTTGTGTAGGTATGCCGCTACCTCTACTCAAAGGAGCTGTTCAGCAGGGTATCATATACGCTATACTGAGGACAGTGATTGTGCATTAACCCATGGAGCAGACCTCTGGATTTTGATGCTGCTGGAAGAGCTGGGTTGTCACCCCTTTCACCATGACACTCTGAGCAACCATGACGTTTCCTAATAGTTGCTAGATGTTACCGAAACCTTTTTATCATTAGCTCCTGAAGTGTTTCAGAGTGGATTCAGCTGGGGGTGGCATTCTTCATTTCCTGTCCTAGAGGGTGGGGCATTCAACAGCCCATGTGCTATTGAACAGGTACCAAACTCCACCCCAGAGGCATCTGCATTGAAGGGGGAGGTGAAGGTCCCTATACATGTAGGTTTTAAATTACTAGGGGATCTATTTTGATGCAAGATGCCATCATAACTGCTCGGTGAGCTCAGAGGGCCATGGGTCTTTTGCTCCAGCTGTAGATTTTAGCCGTGGTGGTCCCCACTTCAGTCCCAGCAGAGTAGCCATCACATTATGTCCATATCAGCTGATCCAAATTAGTTACAGTTGAATGAGATAACACTTGCTCAATGAAGGTTAAAAAAGCACGATTTTTTTAATAATTCCCCATGTGTTAGCTTCATATCACAAGAGAAATCTTCCGTCTCATTACCTTCAGTTAAAAAGTACAACTGCATTCTTCAGTAACCACCTACAGGTCAGACCTTTCTAATCCGGAACTCTATCATCCAGCGTAATCTGGCATGATTTTGGTTAGCTGGAGAACCATTTATCGTCGGTGTGGTCAGGTTCCCTGTGGTCCCATAAAGCTTATTTCCAGCCAGCAGTCCTGGGTCTTAGTGTTCTGGTCTGTTAGCTGTAATTCACCCCTAAATGTCTTCTAAGAGCCCAGTAAGCAGTGGAAGTGTTGGTAATGCTGGACTATATTGATCTTCCGTGGTTCAGAAAATATCTTGTCCAGCACTAATCAGGTCCCTAGTGTGCTGGACAAGAGAGGTTCAACCTGCCCCCTACTACTTGGTTGGTGTCATGAGCTCCAGAGATGTGGCCCTTTTAAGTTTTTTGCAAGGTGGAAGAGCAGCATGATTGAGCATCATTGTTCCCCGTAATTTTTTCCACCCATGGGTGGAATAAATTTTGTTATGTGCACTGAGGCATGTGCAGATGTGCACCCCCAATAGAAACACATGCTGCTGGTTGTGGGAAGCTGTGAGTACTTTGCTATCAGCTTGGCATCATCTGAATCTCTTCTGGGCAGCTGTGTAAGCGCTCATCTTAGAGGGAACACTGATGGGCATTAAAAAGAATATAATCTGTGTCAATCAGAAGGCTGGCAGTGGAGTCCTAGGGCTCAGAGGCTGCATGGTGTTTGTACAGGAGAAGAAAACCAGGTGATCCAAAACAGAGCGGAGCTCCAGCCCAGGGGAAGGGGAAAAAATCGACACAGAGAAACAGCTCCTAAAAGACAGACTGTCTGGAGGCTCAAGGACCATCTCTGTCAGAGTCTGGCTCTTTGCACTATGTGGAAAAAAAATACAAAATTGAGATCTCTGACTAATTGGTCAGCCCTCAGCCTATTCCTCACGTGCTGCATCTACACACGCCGTGTGCTGCCAATACAGAGGCAAGCCTTGTTTTCCCACAGCCACCCGACACCCTCTCTTTCGTCCATTCCCACTGGGAGTGAGTCAGATTCCAGGAGGCAGTGCACTCATTCTCCAAGAGCACTACGTGGTTACAAACGGGGGACCCTGAATGCACACAAGATATTCATTCATCCACGAGTCCAAGCCACTGACGTGCTGGGGGGTGTTATCTGATAGGGAGCCCGGAAGACTACATGGGTGCGTAGTGTGAGAAAACCTGCTCCCAGTCTTTCCCAAACCACAGGCCTTGGAGGCTCTGAGGGTCATTTCCTGAACGTGAGATTGAAACTGTGAGCCTGTCATGAAAGCACGTTACACACAACATTCAGATATGCTCTGTTATAAATGTGTGGGCCACCTGAAGTGTCCCCTTTCTGGCTAGGGGGGCACTGCAGGTGAGCCCCTCTTCACCTTCCCCCATGGGGTGTAACCTTATTCACTGGCACACAGGAGGGCAAGGAAGAGCCGAAATAAATCAGTCAAAAGAAGCATGGCTCCTTTAAAGGAGCTCTGGAGAAAGAGGCCAGGTCATTAGGACAGAAAAGGGAATCTCCTTAATTGTTCCCAGGCTGCTCTGTTTGGCTACATCTACACTACAGAGTTATTTCGAGAAGATGCACCAGCTATTTTGCATTTAATTCAAAATAGCACACGTGCATTGTGGTCACTAGCAAAGCTATTTCGGAATAACAGCTATTATTTTGAAATTGGTACCCTCGTTGCCAGGAGGAATATTGCCCATTTTTAAATAGCTATTTCGAAATAGGCACCGTTATGGCCGTGTCTACACTAGCTGCCTCCTTTTGGAGGGAGCAAGGTAATGAGGCATTTTGGCAGATGCCAATGAGGCGCTGCCATCGATATGCAGTGCCTCATTAGCATAATGGTGGCCGCATGCAATTTGAAAGTGCTGCTTTGGTTTTGGGAAGAAGGGGCTTTCGAAAGCAGGGGGTTCCTTCGAAAGGCCCCTGCCTACACAGGAGGCATGCATTTCAAATTGCACGTGGCTGCCATTATGTTAATGAGGCACTTCATATTCATGGAAACACCTCATTAACATGTGCCAAAATCCCTTATTACCATGCTCCTTCTGGAAGCAGGTGGGTAGTGTAGACACAGCCTAAGACACGGAATAGCATTATTTTAAAATAAGCCGTAATGGCTTCCAATGGCACTATTTCGAAATAGTGCTGTGTGCCTAGAAATGCCGTTTCAAACTAGCTGGGTGCTATTTCGAAATGCATTTTGTGTGTAGCTGTTATATTTTGAAGACATTTCAAAACAGCTGTTTCAAAATACCTCTGGAGTGTAGCTGTAGACTCTGCAAGCTCCTGACTGACCCTTTGAAAAGGCAAGATGCTTCTTCACACATAGGAATATGCTGGTGTATTGCAATGAACATTATCTATCCAGATGTAACTCGCACACCTGCTGGGTGTGGTTCACTGTCCCATGTAGTGGCACTGAGACCACTTACAGAGGGAAAGAATGAGTCTTCTCCACAGCCTTAGTTAAGCGGTAGTTAGTTTTTAGCTCAACCTGTAGTGACCCATGCACCAAACTCCAGGATTTCCAGGTTTGGTTCCGCTTGTCGGCAGTTACACGTACAGATGGTTATTTGTACCTGCCATTGCTTTACTGTGGTATGTGAACATGGCACAACGTCATCAAGCAGCTGGGAACAATGTTCTCCAAAGAAGCCAGAACCTCAGGATGGTGTCAACTGGCCAATGCCATGGGAGACAGGTATCTGGCTGCAAGGAGAAGATGTTTATACCTGGCTGGAATATTAAGCCATCCTTCCAATTGGTGATCAAAATTGCTGTACAAGCCACAATTGGAAGTACTCTTGTCCATACAACAAGTTGAACCTCTCTGATCCTACACCCTCGGGACCTGACCAGTGCCAGACATGAGAATTTGTCAGACCACAGGAGGTCAACAATGTATAGCACATTACTAACACTTCCACTGCTTATTGGGTTCTCAGAAGACATTTGGGGTAAATTACAGCTAAATAACAGCAGAGAACTCTGAGAGGCAGGGCTGGTGGCTGAAAACAAACTTTATGGGACCACAGGAAACTTGGCCACACCCATGATAAGTGGTCAACTAACTAACTAAAATAATGCTGGGTTACGGACATTGCTAGACAAGAGAGTTCCAGATTAGAGAAGTTCAACATGCACTGTTTAATCTGCTTCTCATTGAGCAGGGCAGGATCTCTCCTTGGTGATCTTTAGGTTTGTCAGGAATTCTCCCTGGGGTTTTCATACTTTGAAGTTGACTCTGTCCTGGACCCTGTTCTTAACAGTGAGTGAAGAATTCCTGCAAAAAGTAAGTTAATTGTTATGGAAATGCTGACTGACCCTCAAACCTGACGCCAGTTGCTGCTTTAAAACAGCGTCTCAGGATAGCTGACGGCAAAGCCAATTATGACTAATTCCAGAGATGAAAAGTTTGGTTTATAAGATATGTTGTCCCAGCACAAAATTCAGGTCATGGTAACAGTTGAACCACAAAGGCCAATTTCCCATTATAAGAGAGGCATCTTGAGAAATCAGTTGCAACTTTTTCTATGCCAAAGACCAGGGATATTAAAGCCTTAAAAGGGGATTGAATTATGCACCATTAACTGGATACTCAGATCGTTGCTGTTGTTTTTAAATTGTGTTTACGGATGGGTTAGGGTATTGCAAATGGGGATAAAAACAAATATACTGTAGCAGATAGGAATCAAGTCTCCAAGCACCTAAATGAATATAGCGTTCCCTCTAATTTTTTCCGTGTATGTGCAGTATAAATTTTGTTATGTGCTCTGAGGCATGTGCAGATGTACACCACCAATAGAAACACATGTTCCTAGCTGCAGGCACTCTGCTAATCAGCTGGGCGGCATTTGACTCTCTCCTGGGTGGCTGCCCAAGCTCTCAGCTTACAGGGAACATTGAACTAATGCAACAGATTTCCAACAACGACCCCAGATTCTGAATACCTCCATTTTTGAATATGCAACCTGAAACCTATCAGAGATTTTCAGAAGACTTGCCCTCAGTTGTGATCCTCTGAGGTCCCTGGATACTGTTAAAAATCTTGGCTAATGTAACTAAAAGATACCATGGCTCTTTGCCTTTACATTATCCTTTCAAATCAGGCCCAGGTCAGCCATGGTCAGAAGTCATCCTCAGTAATATTTTTGTGAAGTGATTTAAATAGCAAGGAATTGTACAGTAGTATTTTCTTCCTAGCTTATGGGAAAGAAAGAAAGATAGAAAGAAAGAAAGAAAAAAATGTAGTGATCTGGAAGAGCTGAGTCTGTGGGAATATAGAACACCTAATTGTTGACAATATGTTCTTTACCAAAGTTTCATAGAGTTTAGGGTCAGAAGGAACAATTAGATCACCCAGTTTGACTTTTTGTGTAGTACAGATCAATAACTTTCATTCAGATGTCCCTATATGGAGCCCAATGACTTCAGTTACACAAATACATTTTAGTCCTCAGGAGACTAAACTGTTGGATGCTACCAGTGGAGACCAAGAGAGACCAAGGTGCCACAAATGCCAGAGGAAGTTGGCGTGTAATTGACCAGGTGAAATATACCTAGACGGTCTTAACAGGTGATCCGCTCCCTATACCACAGAGAAAGGCAAGTCCGTCAGACCCCTCCCGGTCACTGTATCTGAGTGTCTTAACAAATGCAAAGAATAACATCCTTCGTGCAGACTTGAGTCCTTCCCTACAGGCAGCTAGAATTTTTGTGTGTTCATGCATCTCCTCGTCTCTCCCATCCCTTTATAGTCGCTCCTTTTCTCTAGCTTGGCTGGAGAGGTGAGTTTTTTTCTGCACTCAAAGCACCAAGGAACATTTATATGCTCATCTCCTTCTGTGGGAAATTCCAAGAAAGCTCCTGCCCCGAGCTCTGACATCTTTCCCTGGACGACAACAGTTTTACAGCTCTTATGGAACGTTGCTGGTGGTATGTGTACCTATATGTTGGACTGTTTATTGGCTATGCTGAGCAGAGCTGTGGGGACAGGGATATTGAATTGTGTATTCTGGGAGGCTGTTTCTTTCTTTTACTGTTTCCTATCCCGCAAGCTCAAATGTGGCCTAAATTCCGTCAAGAATTGCTGCTTCAAAGATCATTTTATTCTATTCCCCACTCAAGGGAGAGAAGCCACTTTGCAAACATCCCATGTTCTGAGTGAAAGGTGGTGGTCCAGGTGCTCTTTTCCCCCATTGCCAGCTGAATTCATCTGTCATTGAGGACACAGGCCAGGCTTCACCAGCCATGAGGTTTGCTAGAACAACTATTTTATTGTAAGAGAAAGGGAGCTGTGCTAGTCAAAACAAAAAAGCAGTCAAGTAGCACTTTAAAGACTAACAAAATAATTTATTAGGTGGTGAGCTTTCATGGGACAGACCCACTTCTTCAGACCATAGCCATACCAGAACAGACTCAACACTTAAGGGACAGAGAACCAAACACAGTAATCAAGGAGGACAAATCAGAAAAAAAATGATCAAGGTGAGCAAATCAGAGAGTAGAGGGGTAGAAGGTGGGTGCGGGGAGGTCAAGAATTAGATTAAGCCAAGTATGCAGACGAGCCCCTGTAGTGACTCAGAAAATTCCCATCCCAGTTCAAACCATGTGTTAATGTTATTTTATTGTGTTTCTAGAGTTTGTTTTATGAAGACGGGTGGTTGGGCTATCAACCAACCTCCCAACCTGGAGGACCCATGTGCTGCTTTTTGCCCAGTTCCTACCCTTTGACCTGTCTGGCATGGGTGGCCTTCCCCCAGGCCTCTAGCTTTCAGAATCAGCTGCACACATGAGCCTTCTCATGGCATCTAAGTGAAGGCCCCCAGGATGGATTGCACACAGCTGATTAACAGAGCGCCCACAGCTGGGGGCATGTATTTCTACTGATGGTGCATATCCCCTTATGGCTTGATGCTCATCATAACATATATTCTACCCCTGGATGGAAAAAATATTAGAGGGGGACTCTGATCACGTCCCATACTGGAGGTCAGATTCTGCCATTTTCTTACTGATTTTCATGCTGAGGCTGTCACTCAAAGACAGAGATCTGTAGGTGGACAAGGTAGTTGCTGGGTTGATGTTTGTAACTGAGTCCAACCTGTGACCAAGTGACCTTGACAACATGTCAACAGGAGGAAGCAATTGATCTGTATCCTCAGGATACAAGCTGTGATGACCTCTCAAAAGGAGCCAGGGGTGAGCAGGGGAGACAGCGACCACACAATATTAGGGTAACCTGGAAAAAAAAATCCAAGTTTTTGCCTTAAGGGAAAAAATGTCTGGTTGTGTACAGAGTGCCAAGTCTTCAACACACCCTGGAGATAAATCATTAACTTTGCAGTGCAAGCCCAGTCAACTGTGTTCAGGAAAGTGTACTTTACCATAGAAATAACTCACCCATTCGCTTACTGGCAACATACAATGCAGCCCACTGTGCCAGCCGCATGAGAGGCTGGGTGGTCTCTGCCTTGTTGGAACTGAATGTTCCTGTGGACGCTGGGTGTCCTTGTGGACTAAAGAATCAGGCAAGATGCTTTCAGTCCTAGGTGTGCTACTGAGCTGTGTGAGCTTGTGGGCAAATCATTTCTCTTCACTGTACCTGCAGCTTCCCCTTTACCCTTTGTGGTTGCTTTGATGTGAAGGGTTTCAGCGCAGAGATTGTCTGCAGCCATGTGTATATACGGTGCCTAGCAACCAGGCCTCCATTTCAGTTGAGCCTTATATGTGCGACTTCAATAGAAATTCGATAATAAGGAATCAGAGGTGGTTTATAGATATGCCTCTAAAAGGGCAGTGAGCCTGCTAGGTGGACCTTTGCTCTCACCCAGTATGGCCATCCTTATGCTCTGTATTCCATGGAGACAGTGGATCTCTAAGCTAGGCCTTATATTTCAAATCTCTGTGTGTATGTTCCCTTCCTCTTGCCCCCACTCCTGGCTTTGGAAATGTCTCACACTGGCCTACACTGCAACTCGCTTCCTCAGGAACGGCGAAATCAAAGAAACCAAAAAGACCATTTTCAGTTTGGGAATTCAAAAGTATTTGAGAGACTGGGCCAAATTTATCCGAACAGCTGGTCTACGCTACAGAGCCATGACGAATAATATAACTACACTTGGGCTATATCTATATGGCCGGCGCTATTTCAGGATACAGAGATAAGAAAAATTATTTACCTCTTCCACTTAACAAGAAGTAGGGGTCACCCAATGAAATTAATAGGTAGCAGGTTTAAAACAAACAAACAAAAGGAAGTATTTCTTCATGCAACACACAGTGAACCTGTGGAACTCCTTGCCAGAGGATGTTGTGAAAACCAGGACTTTAACAGGGTTCAAAAAGGAGATACATAAATTCATGGAGGATAGGTCCATTGATGGCTATGAGCCAGGATGGATAGGAATGGTGTTGCTTGTTTCTGTTTGTCAGAAGCTGGGAATCGGTGACAGGAGAGGGATCACTGGATGATGATCTGTCTGTGCATTCCCTCAGGGACACTTGGCATTGGCCACGGTCGGCAGACAGGATACTGGGTGAGATGGACCTATGGTCTGACCCAGCGTGGCTGTTCTTATGTCACCCAAACACATGTGAAAGTCAGGGCTGCATGAGCACAAATTGGTTGCACATAAAGAATTTGCACACAGGAACATCTCTGAGTGTAACCCCGAATATCATGTGTGTATTGGGTATTTGCCAGTACAACCTGTGTACATGTGTGTTAAAAAATATGGGATTCAATGACTTAATGAAGGTTAAAAGTTTCAGAACACAAAAGCTTGGCTTCCCAGATGAACCTTATCCCACAGGATGACAGTGTATATGTAGTTTTAGGTGACATTAAAATTAATATGAAGTTATGATTCTGCTCTCTTAGCTTTTCCTCCATCCCTTTGCTTGCAAACAACTTCCTTGCACTTGTTTGCCTTGGCAGAGTCCAGCATTGAGAGTAACAATTTCATCTCCTGTTTACAGGCAGGTGTACCCCATGTTACTCCTTTAAATTGCAACACTGCTCTGAGCTTAGAAAGGCATATGAGCAGTGCTGGGAGACTCAAAGTTACAAAGGACCTGGGGCTGGTTAATGCATGGGGTAGCATCACCCTCACTCCTGCAAGGAAAGTGTCTCACCTCCCACTCCTGAACCTGAACCTGGAACAGCACAGGAAAGACCATTGGTGGAGCTGAACAACTGGACCAGCAACAGAACAGAATCCTCAGCAATAGCACTCTTTCTCCAAGGCTTTAAGCATCAGGCTGTCATCAAAATCAGCAAGTGTAAACAGCACCGGTTGGGCTCCAACTCAGCCTTTTAGCACCCATGTTTGGAGTTCTGCCTTTTGAGGAATATATCAATTCTCTGACCACCGAGAACCTTTTCCCCCAGGTTTTCTTCTGAGTTCCTGGCTGGACTTTTAGACCCTAGTCCAGCTTTATCGTCTCCTATTCACTTGGGGGACTGCTGCACAGGGGCATGACACCTGTAGCAGCTGGGATTGAAGCAGGGCCTTTGCACCTTGCTTCTGAGGCCTTCAGAATGAAAGTATTGGGTAAAATCCTGGCCACACTGAAGTCAATGGGAGTTGGAGCCTGGATTTCATTGAATGGGTCTGATTCTTAACTCATTGACATCGGTTTTTATCTGAGCTCATGGCCACTGATTTTGATGATTTACATAATTGAGAATAACAAGAAGTCCTGTGGCACCTGATAGGCTAACAGATATTTTGGAGCATAAACTATAGTGGTCAAAGACCTGCTTTGTCAGCTGCATCTGACGAAGTTGTTCTTTGCCCATGAAATCTTGTGCTCCAAACTATCTGTTAGTCTATAAGGTGCCACAGGACTTCTTGCTGTTTTTGAAGATACAGACTAACTCGGCTGCCCTTCTGATAATTGAGAGTGGAGAATGAGGCCCAATAGTTGACATATCACTTCCATATCATGAGGTTGGGAGTCACGCACTCCCTTTTCCAGAAGGGGAAACTGAATCACTGGAGCAAAGAGACTGCCCCAAAATCCTACAGAGAATCAGTAACAGAGTCACTGACCTCTCAGTGCAAGAATTGCTTGTTCCGTTCTTGATATGCAGCCGCTGCTTGGGTGAAACTCGGGTGTGTTTAGCTTTCCCCAGCAACACGCTCCAAACAGTTTAGAAAAGGGAATGGTGTAAGATGCTGTATCCAAATGAAACAGCAGTGGGAATTTTATACCATGAAAACATAATTGTCCCTACAGGAACCTGGCCAGGACCCCGAGGCGATACACAGCCCTACATTCCAGTAAGTATCATGGGAACTTTAATGACCATAAGTTGGTGGGATCTTCATTTCACAGTTCGTTGGAAAAAGAGAATCTCTCTCTCCAGCACCACCCCCCGTCTCCCACCACGCACTGGCACTGTGCTGACCAAGAGGGCAGAGGATCATCTCCTGTGTCAGCCACACCACAGGCAAATTTAAGAGGCGAGGGACATTTCAGACAATCAAGGCAGGCCCAGCATCAGGGCAACATGAGCAAGGTGGTTGCCTGGGCCCCCACGAGTTGAGAGCCCCGTGCTCCCATCAGCTGGAACCCTCTGTCAGTGTGCCACGTTGGGCTCTGCCCACTTGACGTCCTCCCCCTCCCTCCCCGCTGGACCGCTCTGCAATCTGAGCAGCATGTTCACACCCAGACTGTTCCACCAGTCTCTCTTTACTTTTTTCTGTGTCCGAATCCATGTTCCAGGACAGAACTTGGCCCTTTAGAGTGCTGGCTGGCTGAGCTCATGCCAACTGCCCACAAAAACATGCCTAGACCTTTTACTTTAGTCAAGACTTTGGACCCCACAGCTGTGAGGAGGCCGCAAGTACATCAACAAAGCATTCTGGGTAAAGGTATGCAAATAGGTGCAGTGTGGCGTATGGGAGGAGCTTAAGTAGAATTACCACAACTTTCCTGACCAATGCTGGTGTCTGTGGATGAGCATGTGTGTATTCCTTTAAGTATGCAGGCCCATGTTTACATAGCTCAGGGCGTGTCTTTCTCAGTGGATCTGGCTCTGCTCGCGTGTTTATGATGTGCCGCTGAGTGTGTGTGCATCCCGCCTTGCCCACATTGGCGACGCGAGTGCCAGGACTCAGGACGCTCAGGTTTCAGAGTGACCTTCCCTGGGCCATTCAGCGGTGACTCTGCCCTGGAGCGAACTGAATTGCAGCTTGGGAATCTCACATGGCAGGAGGCATTTCCCACAAACTGAACATCTTCCAGTGGAAGATTTCTCTTTCTAAACGAATTACACTCCCTTCCCCAAATTACTAGCTATCCAGTTACTTATGCATAAACAGGAACTTTGTTCCTGCAGAGCCCGTCTTCTTTCCAAGGGCTTGTTAAGCCACTAGTTGGCTTCACATCCTATCATCTATAAGACGGTATTATCCGCTGGAACATTAGAAATGGATATCCCGAGCCCTCACTCTCCAGTAACCATACTTGCTTTCACTCTGATGTTTCATCCCCCACATCCTCACTGTTCCCTCTTTTTTTCCTATATTGGTGAAATAAATTTTGTTCTGTGCACAGAGGCATGTGTGAATGTGCACCATCGGTAGAAACACACACTGCCGGCTGCAGCTGCTCTGATGATCAGCTGGGCAGCACCCGAATCTCTCCAGGCTGCCCGTGGAGGTGCTCAGTTTACGGGGAACGCTGTCTACCCGCCTCCCCAACTTAATCCCATAACAAAAGAACTAGGGTTAATGGTAGCAGGTTTAAAACTGACAGGAAGTTTTTCTTCATACAGCACATAGCTGGCCTATGGAACTCCTGGCCAGAGGAGGTTGTGAAGCCCAAGACTTGAACAGGATTCAAAAAAAGAACTAGGTCAATTCACGGAGGTCAGGTCCATCAATGGATGGGTAGAAATGATGCCCCTAGCCTGTGTTTGCAAGAGGCTGAGAAGGGATGCCAGGAGAGGGATCCCTTTCATGATTACCTGTTCTGTTCTCTCCCCTGGGAGCATTAGGCATTGGCCTCTGTTGGCAGACAGGATACTGGGCTAGGAGGACCTTTGGTCTGTCCTGGTGTGGCCATTCTTAAGTTTTTATTTTCTAATCCACCAATACAGGAGACCCTTCCCATGTGTGACCCCCCTGCCATCCCCAAGCCCGCCTCCTCCTGCCACCTCCTCCAGCCTTTACACTCCATTCCCCAGCCTTGTCAGGGAGCCAGATGGGAATAGGACCTCAGGATGCCTGTTGAGGGTGACAGCAACTGCCAGGCTCTCCACCTACGACATGCACTCGCCTCGGCATCGGAGAGCCATGGGGAACTCGCCGTGGTGGCCTGAAGCTGCAGGGAAATGGAGCACTCACTTGTTTGGCCATTCTGCTTTTGGCGGTGGTGTCAGGAACGTATCCACCAGGAATGGCAAGGCTGTCCCATGCTCACAAAAGAGGCAACACGTTGGCCTTCCTCTGCTGCCTCGGGGTAGATTGTCTCCATAGTGCTTTGTGTCAGTCTACATGGCCGGCTCCTTAGGATGGGGGGTGATGAGTTTCATACAGCACCAGGCACTGGTAATGACTCTGTCACCACTTTAGGTGGGGCACCATAACATGCCTTACCAGTAGCTGCATGTGAACTTGTTGCAGTTGACACACGCTAAGCCCACTCTCCCCGCTCATTGTCATCCCCGTGGGGCGGGTAGTGGCATGGACAGGGTGTTTTGTTTGAGGTACTGGCTCTTAGAAATTTACATGGGTTGATTACTGCCCCCATGACTCCTCCAGGAAGGGAGTTGAGGGTCTCCCTGTGGATGCTGCTTCATCCATCAGCTGGCAGAGAGCACTGCCTTGTATGGACCCACTTCCTCAGAGTCCTAGCATCATTCTACGCCAGACCTGGAAGAGGGGTGTCTTTAACCCCAGTGTCCCATCATGATGCGCCTCTTGTTGCCATGGATCTGCTACTCCTCCTCCTCTTCATCAGACCCTCTTCTGTTTCCTGCCCCCTCGGCTCAATGGAACAATCCAGCCCCTCTTTTGGTTTCTCCTCCAACTTTCCCATGCTTTCTCGGGCCTAACCCTCTTGTTCTCCCTGACCTCTTTCCTCCTCTCTCACTCTGTCTGCTGTCTCCTCCTCCCGGCCGCTTTCACCAGCTCTGCCCAGTGTTATCCCCCTGCCCCGTGCTCTTTCTTCCTTTTTGCACACTTCCATTGGACCTCAGTCAGGACGCAGGGTTCTATGTGTATCCTCTTAGCTAATCAGCCATGTCTGAAAGTCCTGCCATGGGCAGGGGTTTCCAACACTGATTTTCAAAGGGGGACATGCACTGGTACGTACCAGCTCTTAGCCCCATCCAGTGCACAGTGCTGGGCCCTCCCCTGTTCTCGCGGAGTTGTGGAGCGGCACATCTGTGGAATTTCACAGGGGCACAGGGCCTCCAGCTGGTAACTCTGGTCCCCATTGAAGCACTGGGCTCCTGTACATTTGCCCTGGTTGACCCACCCATCGACAGGCCTGGTGAGGCCATTCTCAGTTCTGGGTCTCCCTGTTGCAGCTGCACCGTCCAAGTTAACCTGGCGGATCGTCCCTGGAGCACTGGGCTGCTTGGGATGCAGGCTGCCCTCTCAGAGATTGGGCACTGGACCCTTGTGAGGCAGCCCTGGGTTGTTTGCCATGCTGGGAGCGGCACAACTGGAAGTAGATTATAGAGCTCTGGAGCTGTCTATCTTGCCCCCATTGGTCCCCAGGACCATCCCTGTTCCTGCAGGTGTGGACAGTACATGTATTAAGGAGAAACAAAAGGAGCCGTCCCAGTCTGCCTGGCTTTGTACACATACCGGTTTAGTCTTTGCTCTCAGGGACACAAGTTGTGTAGTGCCCCACATGACAACGACAACAACAACAGCAGCAGGGATAATGAGTCAAGATGAAGGCATAAGTTCAACCCTTCCCTCAAACCACTCAGCTCATGTGCAAACAATGCATCTTTTGTGGGCTCCGAGGAGCTTTCAACAACACAATGGATTTCTTTCTTGGCGGTCACAGACAGGAGCTTGCTGCTTGGCTAGTGAACATTGAAACGTCTAGGGGAGTGGGAAGGGGGGACACCTCTGCCCACCCCTTTACAGTGTCCCCTGCCAGATGACAGCCCCCACTCAGGAATATATTCACTACCTCTTGTTTGTACAATTTTAAATGGTCCTCCATGTCAGCCCCACAGCCCACGCCAGTGTCTCCTATTGGCCCCCTGATAGCGGTGCATGTAATTCAGACACGGACTCTGTCTGTTCCAGGACCTTGTTAGGTTCTGGGTAACTGATCACACCTCCACCACCAGATCAAACAAGTGTGTGACATTTTCCTGCTACCTCCTGCCTCAGAGTATGACCAGCGAGAGGGGCCCCAGTACCGGATTCAAATGGAAATTATCTACATGTGTGGTGTGGTTTTTTTAAAAAAATGATTCTGAAATGTAATCAGATTTAGTTTAATGAGGGGGGATAACACAAACACAACCTACAAAGAAGGAATTTGTGGCTGATCCTGAGCTTTCACCCTAAACACATTCAAGTCAATTTGTATTAGTGTACAGAAAACTTAGGGGAAGTCTACATTAGGCATTAGAGCCGACTGCAGAGATGCAATTCTATATGACAATCCTGTAGCTAGAATCGACTTATTTACAATTGACTTACCTGGTTGTCCTCACAGAGGGTGGTCACTGGGAGAAATTCAAGAGTGAGAAGTATGGGGGGTCAAATGCCGATCCCAGGTAGTTCAATTTCACACTTCCCTACCAGACATGCAAAATCCACCCCTGGAAGATCGACCCCAGCTGGGTCAATCTGCCTCATAATGTAGACATACCCTTTGAGACAGAAGTTACTTTGTTGATACCCTTCAGCCATAACTGCTTTTCCGTTATCACATGTATAAAATTTGGTGTCTATATTCTGCCACACTCAATATAGACGTAATCTAGGAGGGTTACCCCAGGGTAGGAAGGTATACGTTAAGAAGTTTCTGAAGAGCAAAGAGGTCTCAATATGAGCCAGATTCAATGGGTCCCAGTTCTGGATACATTTATTGAATGCAAAATGTGAGTCACTTTAAAACTACCAAATCCAATAGTGGAGGGTTGTTTGTAGGCTTTGCAGATTCTTAAAAATAAGGTGAACATCAGGGCAGTGTTAGTAAAACTATACATCTTTACAGCTTGCACATCACATCTCTGTTTCTAGTCAAGGAAGAGATTTCCCCCAACAGACCACCTGAAAATTGGTGATAGTCTTATGTTGCTTGTTTTGTTTTTCTAAATTGTGCTTGTACCGTTAGCTACGTATTATGTTTTGAATCAGCATGTTTTATAAAAAATTAACCTTTCCTCAATCCACCTGAAGGAGTTCTTGGACCACAGTTTGAGAACTTCTGGTCTAGATGAAAGCTTATATTTGCATTATGCTAGGATAAAAAATGTGTAAAAATAAGAAGCATAGATGGCACGAGAATGGAATAATAAAAGTTAATTTCTTTTGAAGAAACATTTAATCTGGTAAAAAATTATTGAGTCAGCTTTTGTGATATTTTTTGTTACCAAATTGTTAGTTAAGTCATCATAAGTAATATTTTGTAAAGAGGCACTTTCAATTGTCAGTATTGCCAAACTTGTCAAATGTTCCTGACTCATTATATTTCACAAATAAGTTTTAACTTTTTTCAGTACAGAAAAAGAACATTCACCAGAAGCATTTCTTACCGGCATTGTTCAAAATACTTTCAGTGTGGCTTCTATATTTGGAAATGGTACATGCAAACAATCACATAATAAGGCTGTAGAAATCAGCCCATGAAGAACGGCCCTCATCATTTAGAATAAAATGAACGAAATGTTTTACTTCATCTTCAGAAAGTTTTGTGTCTCTGTCCTCTCATCATCATCAATAACTGTGGGCTCAGCACCTGTTGGTGTCTGATGCCTTTCACTATTTCCTTCCATCTTTCCCTATCCAGCACGGAGTGGCTTAGTTTCTGTAAATAAGCTCCGCGCAAATCTACCATATCATCTACCCATTCTCTGTGGGATCTGCCTCTCTTGTTCGAACTGTCCATTATGCCAAATACCAGGGTCTTGACTTTTCGTCCATCGTTCATTCTGCAAATATGCCCAAATAGTTGTAGCTTCCAGTCTATAACCTTCTGCAGCGGGTTCTTTTTTGGCTGTATCTTTCTATATAATTCTTCATTGGTGACCTTCTGCATCCATCCTATTCTTTGTCTTCTCGGTAGAATTAATTTAATTTCTTACTGTAGTTGCTTTTAGCTTTTCTGCCACTCTTCTATCAAAAACCACACAAAATAAGTTTTCGTTACAGATTCACCTCTATTCTGCAATTGCACTACAAGTCGAACGTCTCCAGTCCAGCACCCTCGGGACCTGATCCGTGCCAAACCAGAGACTTTGCTGGACCACAGAAGGTCAATATTGTCTAACACAGGGGTCTGCAAGCAAAATAGAGAGAAGAGCCATTTTTTCAAATTCAGTTACAAAATCAATACTTCAAGAGCTGCAATTCCCATGAATACGAGACGGTCCTTGATAAATAAGGTCAAACCATACTTTTTGTAAGCCCTGTTTTAAGAACAGAGCACACACAATGATTTGTACCAGTTAGAAAGTTGTTACCCACATCTCCAGGCTTTACCTGCTTCAGCCCCCACATCTACCCCCCTTCCTACGCCCGCACCACCAGGCTTAACCCTATCAGTGCCAAGTCGCCTCTACATCCCCAGGTTTAACCCACCTCAGCCACCCTGCCCCCACCTACCCACTGAACCTGGATCTTACTTGCCCACCCTCTGCTCTTCCCCGCACTGCACTCTGGGTCTCCCCGCCCTCCCTCTCCCCCCTCTGCATCCCCCACAAACTTCTCAGGCCAGAAAGTGCCTGCAGCTTTCCCAGCTGCTCCCCACCCAGTGGAACCAGTGCCGGACTCACCAGGTCCCAGGGTGGGGAGCTGGGCCAGGTCCTGGGGGAGCTGTCCTTGCACTGCCGGATGCAGCTCTAGGTTATGACGGCTGCTGTGGAGCGAGGAGGAGCTGGGGGGGGTACTGTGCTGCCTGGGAGGAGGTGCTGGTCCCCCGGGGAGGGAAGCTGCGCTTGCAGGATGCCCCCCCACCTGCCTCTTCCTTCTTAGTGTGGCTGGGCAGCTCTGGCAGGGGCAGGTGTGGCTGTATGGCTCCATCAGGGGAAGACTCAGCTGTCCCTCCCTCTGCTAACTTCCCCCATGTGCAGCGGGGACAGTGCAGGGAGTCACAAGGCTTAGCAGCGGCAGCGCCCAGAGCCACAAGTGGCTCCTTAAAGAGCTGCATGCGGCTCCGGAGCTGCAGGTTGCCCACTCCTGGTCTAGCACATTACCAACACTTTTCCTGCTTAGGGGGCTCGGAGAAGACATTGGGGGTAAATTACAGCTAACTAACAGCGCCGAACACTGAGAACCAGGACAGGTGGCTGTAAACAAACTTTATGGGACTGCAGAAAACTTGGCCACACCCATGGTAAGCGGTTGTTCAGCTAACTAAAATCATGCCAGATTATGGATGTTGCCAGATGAGAGTGTGCCGGACTACAGAGGTTCAGCCTGTATTATTGTGTGACAAATAACACTGATGATTGTCTCTTCCCCTTTAAATTGATTTCATTGTCTCTAGTTTAATCAAAAGTAACTTTCTGCTTTTTTTTACATTTCTCACCAGATATAGGAATCTATATTTTCTGTGCCTCTGCTTCCACCGAGCTATAGTCATTTTGAATTTATGTGACAAAACTTTGAACTGAGGCCAACTGTGCAGCATTCAATAAATTTGTATCAATCTTTTGCAACAGTTTGCTGAAGGCATTACTTCTTTGAAGCAGAAGACACCAAAAAGAATAAAAACGACATTATTGGACTTTTCAAACTTC
This sequence comes from Carettochelys insculpta, assembly GCF_033958435.1. NCBI lineage: Eukaryota > Metazoa > Chordata > Testudines > Carettochelyidae > Carettochelys > Carettochelys insculpta. The sequence continues at coordinate 72,136,696 of NC_134144.1, forward strand.
TCTACTACGGATTTTTCTTCAGTTTTTTTCTCACATGGTTTTTCAGAATTTAATGTAGCTGTGTCTAATAAGGTTTTCTTTATATCACCATAGCTCATAAAACAGCATCTGCAGGAGCAGACTACCTGGTGTCACAAATTCTTTTGACGGTCAATCCATCTGCCTGCCCCAAGCATGATTGTAGCATATTCCACTGATCTTTGGAATCTGGAAAAAAAAAGGCCTATGTGTTTTGAACAAAGTCAAAAAAATGCATGGCTCCCTCACAAGAGTTGACTGCGGCACTGCGAATTACATTTAAGAAAAGGTGGAACATGTATGAATAAAGCAGAGGGACTTTGTTGTCCAGTCTTGCCCATGGACCGTATATGTGGCTTTTTCCAAACTCTGCACCCAACAATTTTTAGTGTCCAAATCTAAATTTGCCATGATTTCCCAAATAGTTGTTTTTAAACATTCAGATGTGTGGAATTTTTGTGGGCCAAAACAGAAATTGTTCTACAGCTTCACCCTTTTCTAGTCACGTCTCTTAAAATGAATGTTAATTCGTCTACTTGACTCACATCTGGCATTCAATCAACTATTGTGGAACAGTACAAGCTGAACCTGCACACTCAGGACCTGACTCTCAGGAGGCCAATATTGTCTAGCAGGATTACCAACACTTCCACTCTTACTGGGCTCTTAAGAGACATTTAAGGTTAAATTACAGCTAAATAATAGCATAGGACACTGAGGCAGATCTGGTGTTGTAAACAAACTTTATGGGACCACGGGAAACTTAATATAGCTGTATCTAATAAGGTTTTCTTTGTATCATCGTAGCTCATAAAATAGCATCTGCACGATAAGTGGTTGTCCGGCTAACTAAATCATGCCAAATTACACAGTTTGATGGACAAGAGAGTTCTGGATTGTAGAGGTTCACCCTGTACTTGGTTTCTGAGCCATTCTGCCATTATAGTGATGAATTCATCATAGGGTTGGTTCATTAAAAAGTTGGTCTTCCCTGAGCCACAATACTGATAATTTTTCAAATGCTCTGTTGGGAAAATCATGAAATTCACTAAGATTTCTAAGACATGTTAAAAATTGCCTTTTATGATTTGACCCATTTTGTCTTCTTAGAGGTGTTCCCAGGAAGCAAGTGATTTGTGGAAAAGGCATATCTCAGCACTTTCCTCCAATCAGAACATCGCTTTTCAAATGGAGCCAATCACACAGAAGCTATTCTTCCAGATAATTTACACCTTTGAGCAAACTTACCCATAGCATTAATACAAGCTTTGGAAGTTTTCTAATTAGCAATGTATTTGCTACATTTTTGTAATTGGAGCGCTCCTCAATGAATGATTGTTTTCCCTTCTTATGGTCAAGGAATAATTTGCAAACATAACAGCAGATGGTCTTAATGGTTTTAGAAAATAATCAACCAAAATACTCATTTCTGTTGTCTTGCTTTTCTTCATCCTCAGGAAATGGGACTCACAAAGACTTCTAAATTGCTTTCATCCTCCAAACTCATACTGTTTTCTCAAATTTCCCACATCACCTACATTTTTGGTTTATTTACTAATACATATTCTATTATATCCAATGAAAAGGATTTTGGCCGTAATGCAGTCTTCAGGCTAGGTTTCTTCTCTTACTTTTAAAAAATGGCCAGTATTTTGTAGCTCCATTGTCACTCCAGAGTCCACTTGTTCAAATTTTGCACAAATTATCCCCACAACTTGAGAAACGAGCAGGTAATTTAGATGTTTCTTCATTCATACGTTTTGATGAATGTCCACCATTCAATACTTCAAGCTATTAAAAATAAGATGACAAGCTGTCTTTCTGCTTAGCTTCGCCTTTGTTTCTTATCTATTTTTTTTGGCATTTTGATGGCCAGACTGAAAGCGGCTCCTCGTTACTGTTAAAAAAAAAACCCTGACCTTGATTTTAGGCAGATTAAAAATGTCTGAGTGGTCCACAGCACACCCAGCCCCATCTCTGGCTACACCCCTGCTCTTTCAATTAGGTTTAACACAGTTAATCCAGTGGTTTTATCAGGCTCTGTACAACAGTGATTTAGAACCATTACATACTAATGACAAATCACAGGCATTGTTGCAAGGCGTTGGGGGAGGGTGCTTTGGTTCAGTTAGATAATTGATCAAGCAGACAGAGTTTGACCGGCAAAAATGATGATTTCCCTTAGCTGCTAGTATGGTGTTGCTGATACAGCGGAAAAATGAGGAAGCAAAATTCTTTGCTAGACTACTTCAAAAAAAACGTCTGGAAGTGCAGTTCGCAGAATAAGTTTGCAGAACGCAGAAAGCCTGGACTGCTTCATGAGTTGCAGCACTTATTAAAGTAAATCATTTGTCATATTTCTCCTGAATTTTGGGGTCTCCTTTCATCGGGGAGCAGGGGGACCCAGGCTACTGCCTGGTTTATTTCATGGTAAATCTGCTCCTGAGATGGATGCTGTATTTGACTTTTTCCAGTTGTCTGGGACCTCTCCCAATCACCATGAGCTGTCAAAGATAATGGCCAATGGCTTGGCCATCGCATCAACCATCGCAGCACCTTTGCATGCATTAGATCCAGGACCCTGGGTTTGTGAATGTCCAGCTTTTCCAAATAGCAGATCACATATTGTTATAGTGGACCACCCATGGAATGAGACCCAACAGTGTGATGCAGCTGTAAGAAAAGGTTCATATCATTGTGGGGGGGTTTCTAATGGGGTGCACTCACATCTCATGAGCACCCCCAGTCTCAGCGCAGGTACCTGCATTCGCTCTTTCAGTTTCTGTCGAGTCTTTGCTGACTCAGCCATCTGGCCAAGTCACACATGCTCCAGCTGTGTCACAAAAGCAAAACGAACCATTGCTGGGGTATAAATACACTTTTGGCGGGGGCCTATTTCAGCCCCCTCTGCAAGTTGCTTTGATCTGCAGCCCTATCTTGGGGCCCATTCTTCAGTACCCTGGTCCAAACTATTTCTCAGGCCCGTCTGGGCTCCCTCAATTTATTCCTGGGCCTGGTGCGAGTATTCGACTCCCAGGGCTTCCTCTCTGAAGACTCTTTGCCCCTCTGGGCCTTTCTGGTCCCAACTCCTCAGGTGGGCCGCTAAAAGGGCTCAGTTAAATTTCTGGGGCCCATCAAAGTCCAGGATGTCTTCCTAGTGCTGCTAGGGGGTAACTGGGGCCCCAACACCTGTTCTGGGTCCCAGTCCAGGGACCTAATAGATAGCAGCTATCTGACATGTCACTTTAAATATACTGTGTAGCTGTTACAGTTCCCTGGGTCCCTTCTCTATGGCTCCAATACATTGTTCACCCTTAACTCAGGGACTTGTCCTGGTGGAGTCCCAGAAGCCAGCCCAGAGTAACGTCCACTCCCCTCCAGCTCTTGCTTTGGCCTGGCTGCAATTCTTATACTAGCCTGATACGCTCTTATTGGCTGCCTCCCACAAAGCCCTTAGGCAGCTTGGAGCACCTTTCTACTGTCTTTTCTCTGGGGCACTCTAGCAAGGGGGCTCAGTGCTTATTCCACCACGTCACGAGTGTGCTAACGGGAGTCTTGTGTGTTAAGGCACCAGTGGGAAATGTCGCATTCTTCTTGACCCTGTGAAGCCTCAGCTGGAGTGGTGTGTCCAAAGCTGAGCAGCACATTTCAGGAGAAATAGGCTGTGGCTAAATGAGTGAGACTCCAGAGGACAGCAACAAAAATGATACCAAGCGTAGAAAACCTGACCAAAGCGGAGAGGCCAAAAAACCGAGGCTCGTTTAATCTAGAGAAAAGCAGCCTGGGTGAGGACCTGGTAGTTTTCAAATCTCTTAAAGGCTGTTACAAAGGGGGATGGCAATGCATTGTTCTCCATGTCCACAGAAGAGAGGACAAGAAGTAATGAGAGAAGCAAAGAGGATGTAGGGGAGGTATTAGGAAAGAACTAACGGAAGTTAAATTCTGGAGCAGGCTTACAAGGGAGGCTGTGTTATCCCCATCGCTGGAGGCTTTTAAGAACAAATTGGACAGGAAGCTGCTATCTGTTGGGTCCCTGTCAAGGCAGGTCTAGGTGCATTGTGCCCAATTCAGTGGAGGGTGCTGGACTTACTGACTTCCCCAGGTCCTTTCCAGCCTGACATTTCTATGCTTCTAAGAAAATATTACTCAACCCGAACTGCCTTGCAAGGGGGGAGAGAGGATGTTTGTGCTGTGCTTTAAATAGGTTAAGTGCTGAATGTTATTTATAATAGTGTTTATAATTTGAGGTCTATGAAATGCCAGGGCAGCAGACGCTGTGTATCTGCTGAAGGCCAGTATCATTGCCATAAGATTAAGTAGGGGAAAAAAAAACACACACACACACACAGAGAGAGAGAGAGAGAGAGAGAGAGAGAGAGAAGCTGCCCAGAAAACTCAGTTGTTATCAAAAGGTAAACAGGAATAATCAACGGAGGGAAGTTGAGAAACTGCCTCCCAACAAAGCCAATTGTAGGACCAGTTCCAAAGAATGCCCTCCTGTTTCCTAGAAGCCTGTGGCTAATGCTGACAAAAGGGGGAGTGATGTTGACCGCGAGGATGATGCTTTTGAAGCCAAAGCTACTTTTAGTAGGCTCATCCGCACACCACCTGCACTCCCTAGATGTATTCTATCTACAGTTGTCGACAGCAGCTAGAATGCTTCTGGAGGCTCCTGGCAAACTGCGTTGTGGGACATCAACAGCTGCAGTCTTTTTGGATGCTGCAACATGCAGTCTCCATAACGCCAGTGTCTGGTGGGTGGAACACTGGATGTACTGTTGCCATGTGTAGCCATTGGGAATTTGTATTCTGGTGGGGTGTTTTGTCAGGGTGGTTTGGGGATCACCCTGAAGACAATCCTGCACTCCCAGGAGATTGCATATTTGGGCCAGTTGGTTCTTTAACATCGTGCAAGGATTTTAGGGCATGTCTACACTGTGGCTGGGAGGTGGAATTCCCAACTTGGGGAGGTATAAATGTACGAAACCGGTTTGTGCTCGTGTACTAAAAATGGCTGTTCACTTGTATGGGTGGAGAGAGGGACTTACTACTCAAATCCTACTCTGTCCAAGATCTTAGGCTTGTACGTGGGTTGCTAGCTCAGACTGGTGCCCATGCCACCAAGGATACTCTCTTATGTCTAGTGCACCAGCTAGATCAAAGCTAATGTGTTGATGTCTACTGATCTGGGAATCACACCTCCCATGTGCAATGTAGACATCTGTTTATGGTATGACCCTTAGAAATCCTGAGCATGGAGCCTTCAAAATGTATGAACCACACTTATCTAACCTTACTATGTATTTTAGAAATGTGCACCTGTCTGTCTGTCCGTCCATCTCTGATTTATTTTGCTCGAGAACTCCTCCAAAGGGGTAAGAGCTAGGACCACCAAACTTGGTATGCAACTGTCTCTTCCCATAACTTAAAGCAAGGCAAGGGTTTGGTGGTGTCCGGACAATGGGATGTGCCTGGAATTCAATTGTTTTTCATAAGATGGAAAGGGAAGTTTTGGTAGGAGGGAGTAATACTGTAGAGTGTAGAATGACCACAGAGGGCCAGCAAGGGGGCAGAGATGGGGACTGGGACTGCTATAACCCCATTGGGGTAGCGGGGGCAGGGGCGGAGAAAGAGACACCTATTTACTATATACTTCAGAGAGAGTGTCTGTTTGTCCCCCAGCTGAAGGATGGATGCATCTCCCCTGCCTGTGTTCGCTGGAGCTGCAGTGCTCATGGACAGGTGCTTTTCACCTGGCCCCAAGCTGCTGCAGTAAGAGAGAGCTGGGGTAGTCCTCTCTCCCCAGGGCAGCCTGCTTACTGTACCTCTCATCCCCAGCTCTGCCCCAGAGCAATGACTTAAATGAAAAAAGATGCACTTGAGTTAAGAACCCAAGCAATAAAAAACAATACAATGTTATGTCTATAAGCTGAACGAGAAGAGGAGTGGGGAGGAACACAGGGTGAGTGATGCTGGCGTGGCTTACTTCTGCTGTTGCAGTACTTGGCAGGGAAGGCGGGAGGAAGATAGAGAGAGGATGGTGATTGGTGGATTTCTGATGTTACAATTCTGACCCTCTCATTCCCTAGATCACTCTCCAGGAACCGTCTGCCAAATCTTTCAAAGCTGCACCTGTTTTCAGGGAAAGGAAACCCACTGTGCCCTCCTCCAAGCCCTCCATCTGCTGCTAAAGGCCTACCAAATATTTCCCACACCCTCTCTCCAAAGCCCTTATCCAGTCCTTCATGCTCAGCAGAGTCCAACCTACACTTGGGTCTAACTGGGATTCAGTAGACAGTGCTTTGTCCAGAATGGCTCCATTCTATTCCAGCAGGTGGTAGAGACACGTGGATGTAAACCATCATATCACCTAGCCCATGCGACAATGCCCCACTATGGCCAGCAAGCATGACGTAACCCCTAGGCTCACAAAGCCCAGCTGGGCTGTCCGTCTGTTCCTGGGGACCAGGAGTCTGTGCCCCCTTCCTTCACATCCTTGTGCAGTAGGCAGTTACACTTTTATCCGCCCTGGAGCTATGAAGCTGCCAATCACCAGTGCCTGTATTATTAACCCCTGGGTTGCTGGGCTAGCGTGGGGTCACCCACCCCATGCCAGTCTGGTGTTCCTGAGTGAGTGTGTGAAGCTATCATAGTAGAAATGACACATGATGCAAACCTTATCAGTCCCACTAGTAGATTGAGCACTGAGGCCAATTGCGGGCTGTTAGATTTGCCCATGGTCGACACAAAGTCTGTGGCAGATCCATGATCATGCGTGCTCCTCCCCACACGGGTGTCTCTTTTATCTCTCCCTCGCAGTTCCTGTGTCTGTCCATGGCTTTCTCAGGACTGTGGTCACAGCTCCATTTTTCAACGCTTCTCCTGCTCGATTTTTACCTGTGGCATTACCCTTTGTTTTTATTTCTTGCCTCACACCCTTTCCTAAGGGGAAAACACAAATCCAGTGCCAGCTGCAAATTACACTTTTACATCGATGATCTTCCATTTGATTTGCCAAAATAGGTTCACCCCCTCCTTATCTGTAGACAGTGGTCAAAAACTGAAGCATTAGACATTTTATCGGGAGCCTTTTCTAAATCCATAGTTAGATCCATCAATAAAGTAGCTCAGATTGACTCTTTAGCTGCATGTATATATATCTGCTCTGTTACAAATGAGCACATTTCCCCAAAGCCCTAACTTGTATTTCCCCGTGGCACCACTGATAACGAGGTATTCCAAGGGTGCTGGGGATGTCTCTCGTTTACTAGGTGGGAACAACTCCTCAGAGAGCCCACGGCTTCCCTGAGACAAAGGCTGCTTCTACTCATGCCACCTCCTGTTGGAGGTGCCATGGTAATGAGGCAATTTGACGCAGGCTAATGAGGCGCTAACATGCATATTCAATGCCTCGTTAGCATAATGGCGTCCATGTGAATTTCAAAGTGCAGACTCCCTTACTCTGATCTAGTTTTGTGGGAGGAAGAGAATGTCGAAGTGGGCCCTTATTTTGAAGCTGCTGCATCTACACTTGTAAATCTGCCATTTGAAGACTGCACTTTGAAATTCGCGTGGCTGCCATTATGCTAATGAGGCCCTGAATATGCATGTTAGCACCTCATTAGCCTGCTTCGAATTGCTTCATTACCATGGCACCTTCAATGGGAGGAGGCATGTGTAGAAGCAGCCAAAGAGATTTGCCTAAAGAGGTCAGAAAATACAGTAAACCCTTGATTTAATGGACCCTGATATAATGGACTTCAGAAATAATGGACACTGTCTGTCCGCCCCCTGTCCAGTAAATGCCAGACACTAACCAGAGCTGCCACCAGGGCTGGAGGAGCTGCCGGAGTTGCTGGGGCTGCCAGAGCTGGAGGGGCCAAAGAAGTCGGGGTGGGGGAGCTGCAGCGGGACACAGGAACTCTTCTCCCCCATCCCCACATGCATGGAGCATGGCGGCATCCAGCTGCCACTGCCTGCAGTGGTGCTGAGGAGCAGCCATGGTGTCGGAGACTGCTGCCTGCTGGCAGGCTGGGGGCAGCCATGCTCTGCCTTCGTACGGGTGGCTCAGAGCCAGGGGCTGGGCAAGTTGAAGGGCAGAGAGCTGCAGGAGGCAGAAGGAGCCAGGCCAGCAGTCAGCTCCTCAGCTGGTAATTGGGAGGGGGAGAGATGGAGGTGTGAGGAGAAGAATGGAGCAGGAGGGGGAATGGGAAGGGGTGGGGCAGAGGACAAGAGTGAGTGATGGCCTGGGAAGGTCAGTGCATCATCACACAATATAACCATTCAGAGATAATGGACTTTCAGCATTAACAGACACCCTTTCCTGCCATTAGTCCATTAAATCGAGGGTTTCCTGTAGTAACAAAAGGCACAAAGAGGAAGAGACGGAGCAACCTCAATTATAGCCATCCTGGGGTCTGACTACTCTACTAACCAGTCACTGAACATACAAAGAAGTGCCATTAGGAATCTGCAGCAAACACCTGTTCCATAACCGTACGTGGCCATTGCTCTAAAGATCAGGATGGCCAGTTTAGCTGCTCAAACCTTTCCAGGAACATTCACTAACTGTTGCCAGCAAGTATCACCATGGGAGGTAGAACATCTATGACATCACAGTACTCAGAGCCTTTGATTGTCTGCGCCTACTGAGGCCACCTCATAAGCTCACGCACCATCTGAGCAAGCAGGTTGGCTTGGCTCAACCGAGAAATGAAATCGCTCCCCCTGGGCTCTTAAACCAACCAAGCTGAAGCAGAGATGGCGCGATACCCTGGCCAGCACCGTCGCAGAGCCAGACGCAGGAGGCGCTCCATCCGAAGGGCCAGGGGGTGCAAAAGACGGTGCAGCTACAGAAAACCACCGCTAAAAAAGAGACCAGGTAAATACCACCCCTGTTTCGTACTCAGTTCGTTCATAGTAGGTACTTAATATGAAGTAGAGGGAGTGGTAAAGGGAATTACATGCCAAGACACTAGCACTGGAAACAGGAGACCGTGGGCTAAATCACGAGTGAGCTACCTTTCCCAAGTGGAGTGGTGAAATTTGACCTTTTGATCAGTACGTATAGTCCCAGTGCTGGTTATCCTTTTAGAAATCACTACTACTACTCACAACAGCTTCATTAATAAATACACTAAGATGCAGAGCTTTACCATTTAGTTGTTGGCTGGTAGGATTAGCTGGTCTTTTGTTAATCCACAAGTGGCAGGGCTTTGAGCAAGTTTCTGCCTGCATGGTGGGGAGAAAGGGGACAGGCTGAGCTCTCACCTCGTCTGCGGGTGAAAATCAGCTTACGTGCCACTCTTGGCACCCATGTCAGGGATTGCTGACCCCTGGTAGTTACCAGGGACTTCAGCTATTCAGATATATGATGGGAAACTAACACAGCGAGGCACAGAATATCCAGAAAGTTTTTGGACTGCATACATGACAATTTTTTATTTCAGAAGGTGGACAAAACTACTGGGGGGGGAGCAGTTCTAGATTTGATTTTAACAAATAGGGAAGAACTCGTTGGGAATTTGAAAGTGGAAGGTAGCTTGGGAGAAATGGGCCATGACATCACAGAGTTCATGATTCCAAGCAACAGTGGAGGGGAGAAGAGCAAAATAGAGACAATGGATTTCAGGAAAGTAAATTTTGGTAAACTCAGAGAGCTGGTAGGTAAGGTCCCATGGGAAGCAAGATTAAGAGAAAAAACTGCTGAGGAGAGTTGACACTTTTTCAAAGGAACATTATTAAGAGCCCAAAAGCAAACTATACCGCTGCCTAGGAAAGCTAGAAAGTATGGAAAAAGACTGCCTTAGCTTAGCCAGGAGATATCTTACATGATCATAAAATCAAAAAAGAGTTGTACAAAAAGTGGAAAGTAGGAGAAATTACAAAAGATGTATATAAGCAAACAATGCGTGTATGCAGGGGCAAGATTAGAAAGGCCAAGGCACAGAACGAGCTCAAATTAGCTAGGTCATAATGGCTACGTCTACACGTGCACCCTACATCGAAGTAGCTTATTTCGATGTTGCGACATCGAAATAGGCTATTTCGATGAATAATGTCTACACGTCCTCCAGGGCCGGCAACGTCGATGTTCAACTTCGACGTTGCGCAGCCCAACATCGAAATAGGTGCAGCGAGGGTACGTCTACACGCCAAAGTAGCACACATCGAAATAAGGGAGCCAGGCACAGCTGCAGACAGGGTCACGGGGCGGACTCAACAGCAAGTCGCTCCCTTGAAGGGCCCCTCCCAGACACACTTTCATTAAACAGTGCAAGATACACAGAGCCAACAACTAGTTGCAGACCCTGTATATGCAGCACGGACCCCCAGCTGCAGCAGAAGCCCTGGGCTAAGGGCTGCTGCCCACGGTGACCACAGAGCCCCGCAAGGGCTGGAGAGAGAGTATCTCTCAACCCCCCAGCTGATGGCCGCCATGGAGGACCCCGCTATTTCGATGTTGCGGGACGCGGATCGTCTACACGTCCCTACTTCGATGTTGAACGTCGAAGTAGGGCGCTATTCCCATCCCCTCATGGGGTTAGCGACTTCGACGTCTCGCCGCCTAACGTCAATTTCAACTTCGAAATAGCGCCCAACACGTGTAGCCGCGACGGGCGCTATTTCGAAGTTACTGCGGCTACTTCGAAGTAGCGTGCACGTGTAGACGCAGCTAATGGGCAACAAGTTAAATATGAGTCAACAGCGTGATGCTGTTGCCAAAAAAGCAAACTTGATTCTGGGTTGTATTAACAGGAGTGTTGTGAGCAAGACATGAGAAGTCATTCTTCCACTCCACTCTGAGCTGCTTAGGCCTCAGCCGGAGTATTGTGTCCAGTTCTGGGCACCACATTTCAAGAAAGATGTGGAGAAATTGGAAAAGGTCCAGAGAGGAGCAACAAGAATGATTAAAGGTCTAGAGAACATGAGCATGAGGGAACACTAAAAGAACTGGGCTTATTTAGTTTAGAAAAGAGAAGATTTAGAGGGCACATAATAGTGGTTTTCAAGTACCTCAAAGAGAGTACAAGCAAGAGGGAGAAAAATTGTTCTCCTTGGCCTCTGAGGGTAGGACAAGGAGCAATGGGCTGAAACTGCAGCAAGGGAGATTTAGATTAGACATTAAGAAAAACTTCCTAACTGTCATGGTGGTTAAACACTGGAATAAGTTACCTAGGGAGGTTGTGGAATCTCCATTACTGGAGATATTCAAGAGCAGGTTAGACAGACATCTATCGGGGGTGATCTACATGGTGTTTGGTCCTGCCGAGAGGGCAGGGAACTGGACTCCATGACCTCTTGAGGTCCCTTCCAGTTCTAGTGTTCTATGAGTCTATTATTGTCAGTTTGCAGGCAGATTACACAAATGTCTTTCTGCGTCAAATTCCATGTGTGCTCCTTAGCAAAGTCTTTATTTTCACACAAAACTTGTATTGCCTTCAGCCAATGGATTTTCAGAGACCGCCATGTTCTTTCTTTTTGTAACAGGCTACGTGCGTGTTATGACCACCTACTACTACAGGAAATGATCTGTGATACCAGACTGTGAGTCTGTCTTGAAACATGCACCTCATCAACAGTCCCTCAGTAACCATGCCACCTGCTTCTTGAGTGTGAAAGCCAACAATGGCCATCATGTAACATGCCAAAAGACAAAAGCAAGCAAATGGGTGACTCTGCACAACCCAGGAGCTCTCCTGCCCCAGGACACATGCCACCAACCTGCCAGTAAAGCTGTAAAATGCAGTTTGTGTATGGTGTTTTGTCCCATCCTTGCAATTGTGGGCCACCTTGGCAGGCACCCCTGGGGCCAAGCGTCAGCCATGCCTTAATTTCCTTAATTGGATGCCGGTATGTTTGTTTTTACAGATTGTGGCAATTAACATGCCCAAAAGAATTAATCAAACTAACTCCTCATGGAAGGAGCGCTCAGGATAACAGTTCAAAGGCCCGTATCTTAGCCCAGAGCTCCCCACTGCAGCCTCCAAAAAAATCTGCGTCTGGTCACACTAATCTACAGGAGCCAGAGAGAAATGACCACCCTTTGTAGCTCCCTTGCTCAGCTTCCTGTTCCTATTTAACTAAGCCAGCCCATTGGATGGGGAGGGAATCTCTTTAATTACACCCAGACTTCTTTGGTTGGGAGTTCTTGTTTGTTTCTAAAAGGGGTAGTACACTTCTTCTCGACCCTATGCATCTTTTCAACATAAGAATGGCCCCTGGGTCAGACCAAAGGTCTACCTAGCCCGATGTCCTCTCTTCTGACAGCTGCCAGTGCTGGGTGTCCCAAAGGGAATGAGCAGAACAGGGACTCAAGTGATCCTTCCCATCACCTATTCCTAGCTTCTCACAGAGGCTAGAGACACCATCCCTGCCCACCTTGGCTAATAGCCATTGATGGCCCTGTCTTCCATGAATTTAACTCATTCTTTTTTTTGAAGCCCATTACTTTCTGGGCCTTCACGACATCCTCTGGCAAGGAATTCCCCAGGCTGATTGTGTGTAGTGGGAAGAAATATTGTGTTTTCTTTGCTTGAAACCTGCTGCCTATTAATTTTGCTTGGTGTATCCATATGCACACGGAACAGCAACACAAAACCACCAGGGGATACCTGCCCTGACGACTCCTAACTTGTTCTGCAGAGAGCAGGTAGACACACTGAGAAGTGACAAAGTGACAAAATATTTTCTCTCTACAGAAATGGGCATCTCTGGCCTGAGTTTAGCCCAGGTTGTTCTTTTGCAGGAATAAATTTTAGACATCAAAATACTGGAAAGTTTAAAATGAATGCAGGGCAAAATTACATATCGGAGCCAAAACCTTTAAAAGAATTAGTCTTAACTGAATTCAAAGGGGATCTTCTCTTAGCATCATTTGTACTAAGGGCCACACAACTATGCTTCTGTCTTTTGCTGAAGTGTAAAAAAACAAATACTTTATTAAAGGGTTCAAGGGACATTTCGTTTTAATCCTGGAATTTTTGGCTCAACTAAAAGAATGGGGATTTATTTATCCTGGTTTAAACCAATGTAGTTTCACTGGTTTAGCTGGGATAACACAAGAGATGGATTTGGCCTATCAGGTATCCTCTGCAGGCTGGCCTATTTCGTTATAAAAACCATAGCATAAAATAACAATGAATAGGTAGACATGATGCCGTGGGTTCTAGTTATCTAATTATGAACTCGAACCTGTTGTGCACTGGTACGTACTGCACTGTCAGTGTCGGCAGTGAAGTGACTCAAGTTTTATAAGAATGTGAGAGAGATTCTGCTATTTCTGATCAGTTTCCACTATTAATAGTCCAGTAACTGAGGAAGAAGTCAGGAGAGCTTTTTAACTTACTTCATGAACCAGGTTTTCTAGAACAGGATAATTCATGTGCAGCCTTTAACCATGGCTGGAATTTGCTTGTGTTCTCTCTTCAACATACAGTCTCTCAGATTTGTATGATCTAATCCAGATGAAAAAAAATCTCTCTGAAGCGTCATCTGCTCACAGAAACTAGTTTTGAACTTCCAGCAGTTCAGTGGTTTGACTTTGAGAGCGAATAGGCACTCTTGATGCACACGGTATAAAGCCAGAGGGCCTTACTGTGATTGTGATGGGTCCAGTCACAGAAGACCTCTCAGGAAGTTCCTGATGTACTGGTACTGCGACACACTCCCGCCTTCCTGCTTATTGCTCCGCCCCAACCTGCTGAGCCAGATCCGCTAAGGCACAGAGTTGCGGTTACTGCCCCCTGCAGAGCAATGCAGACAGTGACTAGCCACAGCTCTGGGTAGATGCTATTCTAGGGCACAGCACCCAGGGAATTAATCCCGCCCCCAGAAGGGATCAAAACCCCAAATAAACCTGTCTCTGTCTTTGCAAAAGGTTTGTACAGGGAGGGCTCATTGGCTAGCGCCCCTTTATCACTGAAAGCACAATATGGACAGTGGTAGCCTTCCCCAGTTAATCACAGAATCACAGGGCTGGAAGGGACCTCAGGAGGTCATCTAGTCCAGCCCCCTGCTTCAAGCAGGATCAACCCCTACTAAATCATCCCAGCCAGGACCTTGTCCAGCCGGGACTTAAAAACCTCAAGGGATGGAGAATCCACCACTTCTCCAGGCAACTCATTCCTATGCTTCACCACCTGCCTGGTGAAGAAGTTTTTCCTAATATCTAACCTACACCTTTCCCTCTTCAACTTCTGACCATTACTCCTTGTTCTGCCATCTGACACCACTGAGAACAATTTCTCACCCTCCTCTTTAGAGCTCCCCTTCAGGAAGTTGAAGGCTGCTATTAAATCACCTCTAAGTCTTCTCTTCTGTAAACTAAACAAGCCCAAATCCCTCAGCCTCTCCTCATAGGTCTTGTGCTCCAGACCCTTAGTCATTTTTGTTGCTCTTCGCTGAACCTGCTCTAGCAAATCCACATCCTTTTTATACTGGGGGGCCCAAAACTGGACACACTATTCTAGATGTGGCCTTACCAGTGCCGAATAAAGAGGAATAACTACTTCTGTAGATCTGCTCAAAATGCTCCTCCTAATGCACCCCAGTATGCTGTTAACTTTCTTGGCTACAAGGGCACACTGTTTACTCATATCCAGCCTTTCATCCACCATAACCCCTAAGTCCCTTTCCATCGTACTGCTGCTGAGCCAGTCGGTCCCCAGCCTGTAACAATGTTTGGGATTCTTCCGTCCCAGGTGCAGGACTCTACACTTCTCCTTGTTGAACCACATCAGATTTCTTTTGGCCCAGTCCTCCAATTTATCCAGGTCCCTCTGGATTCTCTCTCTACCGTCCAACGTATCTACCTCTCCCCCTAGTTTTGTGTCATTTGTACTGGGCTTGATTATAAAAAAACCTCCCAGCTTTCATTAAGCAGAACAGTAGGATTTGAGTCATTCTGAGAAAACAGGCAGAACAAACTGAATTTCCAAACCAAACAACAGAGAAAACACACAGCTAATTCTATTCCTGTCAGATTCTATTTGCAGTAAGGTCTCAGAGTATGCAAACCCAGAGTACGCCACCCTGCTCCTATATGGCTGACCCCCGATTCCTACAGTAAACCCTGGAAATGCCCAATTTCCATTTGCGCTGTACTCACCCCCCTACCCCAGCCCTGGCTCAACTCCTCCGGCTCTGCGCGGTCCCAACTCAGCCCCTCCCCTCCCCGCCTCAACTCCACTCGACACCCGCCCATATCTCCTGCTCAGCTTCACTCTTACCTCTGGCTCTAGCTCACCACCCGTCAGGCATGACTCCGGCTAACCTCCCTGACCCTGGTTCAACCCCCCAGCCAAGTTCCTCAGATGTGTCTTGACCCACCTTAAAGGCCCTATCCCCTCACAAGCCATACTCTCACTGTAAGGTAGCTGTACCCCATGTTGAGGTCTTCACGGACATAGACATTCCGAATACAAATGTGTAGATTTCAATTTGTAACTGCAACTACAAAAATGATACATGCACAAAAATGGGATTTGCAGATCCAGCAGGTTATAACATTAAAATGATAGTTCAGACAGCACATTTTGTCGAAAACATTTTGAGTTATGTGTATTTATATTCATAACCCATTCTCCATACAGCCTGGGGAGATCCATCACATTAATGGGTTTTCCTGACTGATTCTCCCTCCAAAGATGAGCTGAATAGGAGGAAATGGCTAGCAAAGGATGGCGCTGCATGTCTCAGTCTACGAGCATTGTGCTTTCCTATGGGTTGCAGGTAGCAGAGATGTTTGGTTTCTGTGTGTTTTAATTCTGTCTTTCTGGGGGATCAGATGATATCAGGCAGGTGGAGGCCAATGGCAAAGCACTTTCTTTAACAATGGGAAAGTCATAGGCTGTAAGTGCTTATTCCCATGTATGGCCAAGGTTGACCATTATGAAGTATGGATCACAAACACAAGCTAAGCTCATAGGTCATAATTGTTGGCCTCTTGAGATGCAGGACAGATATGCTTCAACTCACCACCTGAAGCAGGCAATGCCATCAACTGAGACAGGTGACAGGCTCCATTGAGAAGCAGATCTCCTCCTATCACTGCAGAGATCTTGAAAATAGAAGATGGTGAGATACAGGCGATACCACCGGCACCGAAGCAGAAGAAGCACCCGTTTTCAAGGACAAGGCAGGGACAGGAAGAAAGGCGCAAGGAGAGGCAAGGGGAGGAGAGGCAGAAAAGGAGGTACAATACAGGACATAGTATTATGACTGGGTGGACGTGCATATTCTACTGGAAGGAATCAGGACTTTTGAAATGAGCATCATAGGCTCTGTCCTGCCAGGGCCATCCTGAGGGGAGCCCAGGGCCCGGGCCCGATTCAATCCCCTTCCACCTCTGCCCCCACCCCCACTCTGCCCTTATCCTAAGTCCTGCCTCTGTTCAGTCCCCTTCCCCTTATCCCTTCCCTTGAGCAACAGGGCCTGGAGGATTACAGGGGCTTGGCAGAGTGACAGCAGGACTCACCTGCTCCTTTCCCCCAATCACAATGTGGGTGGTGGGAGCCGGAGTGGCCCAGCGGTCTGCTCCATCCCGCTGCATCTTGTTTCTCTGTTTCTCCTGCAGTGGGGCATGCTGTTCCTCACTACCACAGTGAAGCTGAGTGCAGTGGAGGGTGGCATGACGGAGTGGAGCAGGCTATGGGGCCGCTTCCACTCCCAGTGCCTGAGTGGGGTGGTGGTGGGGAGGTGAACCCAGCTGCTACTGCTGTGCGCCAGGCCCCATAATCTACCAGGATCCTCCTGGCAATGGGACAGTGTTGTAGCTGCTGCGGGGTCCCCAAATCTGAGGCCCTGGGGCAGCCACCCTGATACGTCCTATGGACGGGATGCTAATAGTTGAGCAGGACTCTCTTTGAGCTTGATCGTTCGGGGACTGTGCTTTTTGCCAAGTAGCGTCAGTCATTCTGCCCCTGCTGCCTCTGAGAAGTTTGCAGCAACCATGGTCTCCAGACCGTGATGACCACAAACTCATAGGGGGCCACAGATTCATTCTAATGGTTAATTAATTTACTGTAGAACTTAAGAAGTGCCACAGTGGGTCAGACCAAAGGTCCATCTTGCCCAGAGTCCTGTCTTCCAACAGGGGCCAATACCAGGCACCCGAGAGGGAATGAACAGAACAAATAAGCAGTCTGGTTAGAGAACCATGCCTCTGGGCCGGTCTGGAGACCCACTGCCTCACAGAACACGGTACTGCACAGACACTGGCAAAGGAGATGCTCTGATGGTTTTCCCTAGCCATTGAGCCTCCATGTCCCACTAAATCCTTAGTCTCCTGGGGGCACTTTCGACAAAAAGGCTATTTAACAGCAACTGTACTAGAGGCCTTTATGGTGTGGCCACCTGCCCAGCACATAATTAAAATAATTAATTTATTTTTGCTACTGCCAACCTGGAGCCATGTCAGAGCTGAGTGGATTTTGCCAAACTCTCCTTTCTCCCTTCTTATCTGCAGGTGGACACCTCTATCACTACAGGAGGCGTGTAGTGTATTAAGCCATCTGCTGCATCCTGTCCTACGTACTGTGACAGAAACTGCAATGACCTTAAATTCTCCACTTCCAGTCTGTGAAACTATCTCATAAGTGACATCCAGATTTCTGGGTGCATAAGAGTTGTTGGCCATAAGGGCCACCTGGTAGTAAACCTGGTTGAATGAAATGTAGGCTGTGATTTTACTTTGTATCACAGGGATCTTTACCCTGGAAGCACAGGTAACTTTTCTAGCTTTTTATGAGGTGTTTCTTCTAATAGCTGCAATTCGAGGACAATGTTCTGAGAACAAAGGAGGAAGCAGGTTTGCTGGTAGGCAAAGAGACTGGAAAATGTTTGTTGTTAATATGTGGTTCCCAGGATCATTGTGTGGAATGAGATTCAAAATAGTTGCATCTTCTGTTATGCTAAAAACACATAAGGAGAGTGTTTCACTTGGCCACGTACAAGGACCATAATAAGAAATTAATCTTAATAAGGCTGAGTGTGGCAACTAAGTATTCAGGAACAAATAACATTGCCTTAGAATCACAGAATGCTAGAACTGGAAGGGACCTCAAGAGGTCATAAAGTCCAGTCTCCTGCCTTCACAGCAGGACCAAGCACTGTCTATATCATCCCTGTTAGATATTCATCCAACCTGTTCTTAAATATCTCCAACGATGGAGATTCTATGACTACACCAGGCCATTTATTCCACAACTTAATCACCGTGACAGAAACATTTTCCTAATGTCCAACCTGAACCTACTTTGCTGCATTTGAAGCCCATTGCTCCTTGTCTGGTCATCAGAGGCTAAGGAGAATATTTTCTCTTCCTCCTCCTTGTAACACCCTTTTAGGTACTTGAAAGATGCTACCATGTCCCCTCTCAGCCTTCTCTTTTCCAAACTAAATAAACCCAGTTCTTTTAATCTTCTCTCATAGGTCATATGTTCCAGATGTCTTATCACTTTCTATGATGGTCAGCAATCAGTAAACCATGGGCAATTCAGAACTTCAGCTCAGAATTTGTGGAAGAAAAGGATGACATACTTGCCCAGCTAGAATCAGGCTTTGGTGCAGCTATTTTCTCAGCAGATCCAGCCAAGGACAATCATGACCTGAATGAAGGCCACAAAGGAAAAGCAAATAGTCTGCACATTGAGGAAACAGCACACGCTGTACTCATTCAGGGCTTCCACGCTGGTCTCTGCAGCACTGTGTACTTGGGCGAACTGTGCTGGATATGGCATTGAATTCAGGTTGCATTATTTAAGATACCACGGCCCTTTTATGGACATTTAATCATGACATTAGGCTTGTTTTGAAGCACAGAAGCAAGGTCCAGAGTCTTTTGGGTCTGAGTTTCTGTTGCTCAGTTTCTTCCTCTGTGAAATGGTGATAAAAAGAACCACAGCCACTTGCCTACCTACCAGGCCCAGATGCTGCAAAGTGATGACTGTGTCCTGCGAAGAGCTGAGCTCCTCTGATAGGTCATGAAGACAATTGTCTGTCTCCGCATTCAGTCAGAACCAGGCTTGCTGTGCCTCCTGGATGCACCCCATTGTTTGATTATTCTGTGTTAACTTCTCTGGATGAAGGAATAGCTCTTCAGAGGCTCAGGGAGCTCCCTTTGGCATTCATATAAAAATGCATTACGAGGTGTGCCAGACAAAACTCCATTCTATCAACAGCACCTCTCCTTTCCCCCAACCTACACACACATTTATTGGGGTCAAGGTCAGAAAGAAACCTCAGACCATATTGTGTATGATCTCCTATATAATACAGGCCTTTCAATTTCACCAGTTAACTCTGCATTGAGCCCAATAACCTGTGGCTGAATAAAGCAGAGCTTGCAGAAAAGCCTCCCTTCTCGATTTGAAGACATTAAGAGAGGGCAAAGCAGAAACCACCAGTTCCCTTTGCAGTTTGTTCTATCCAGTGATCATCAATACAGTTAAAAAATTGTGCCTTATCTCCAGCTTGAATTTATCCAACCATTGGTTCTTGTTCTGTCCCTTTCTGATAGAGTAGCCGGTACTCAGTATTTTCTCTCCATGATGGTCTGTAGACACCGCAGTCTTACGCAGCCTTGTGATCTTTTCTGATAAACTAAACAGATGGGTGACTCCGAATCACTCACAGTAAGGCCCAGCCCTTGAATAATTTTTGCGACTCTTTTCTGTACTCTCTCCCAGTTCCAACTTCTATAGACACCAATGTCGTCGGCTGTTTACTTGTACTGGTCTCACCAATTCCATAACATCACCCCTTGCCCCATATTTGTACATCCAATAATCATGCTAGTCCTTTTTGTCATAGCATCATGCTAGGCACTCACCTGGAGTTGGTTGCAGGCTCTGACTTCTGAATCCCAGTTACAGTCATTGCTTTCCAGGATACAGTGGAAAGACCACAGGTTTACAGGATGCCCTCCTATCCTGGCCACTGGGGGAAGCAAACTCAGGACCCCTGGAAATGTGCAGTTTGCAGAACTCAGACCGCTCCCTAGTTACAGCAATTGCACAGCTAGAATCAATGTATCTGTGCTCAACTTACTTGGCTGTCCAGACTGAACAAGGTCGATGGGAGAGTTTCTCCTGCCAATCTCCCTTACTCCTCTTGTTTTGCAAGGAGTACAGGGGTCATCTGAGATCCTGAAGGCCAATGGATCTCAGTTGTCGGCAGGAAGGAACAAACCTGTGACCTCAGGGGCTAAAGCCCTGTGTTCTACCACCTGAGCTAAAAGCCACCTGGCTCTCCACCATGACTGCAGAGCAGAGACTTCACTGTCTCTTGTCAGTGGTCTCAGTGCCTCTGGGGTTACACATGCATTGGCCAGACCGTATTATTTAAACTAAAAGGAAGCACAGGGAATTATCTGAGCAACCAAGAGATTTCCTGAGTGGCTGCTGCTCTGGACCTAATTCTTGTTTGATCCCTGGTCCCTGATTGTGTTTTGGATACCCTGTTTTTCAGAATATGGATGTGACATGACTTTTCCCTCCACTCGATCAGTTTTCCCTCTATGATCCCAGCCTCTGCTCTGGTTATTGAAGATGAAACAATGCTGACATGATGACAGTCCTCATGCATGTCAATGACTCAGTAAAGGAAACCTAAGCCCAGCCAGATGTTGACCTCAGATGTGATGCTGTGTTCTTGAGCTGCGTGGCTCGAATGCACATATGTTCTGCGAGGCTATTGCTGAGGCTGCTGAAGAAGTGTAGGGTATGCAGAGCGTGTACTTGCAGACAAGGAGGAATGTTCTGACCACTTGTGTGGTAGAACTGTAATAATCTCTCCCGGTTTAAGAATATTTTGCAACTTGAAAGTGCCTTAAAAACATTAGTGAATGAAGCCTGGTTTGGTTCTATTTTACACTTGATTTCCACAGGGGAAAATGATTCTACAAGACACAAGAGCCAGTGGAGAAAGAGATCTCCAAAGCTGCTAATTCAGTAGGTAAACTGCTCCTAGTGAGCAGAAACTCCAGTCTGGTGTCAGATCGAAGCGTTGGGCAAATAGCAGATCTTTCCGTTCACTGCCAGTCTTGAAAAGTTAAAAAAAAAATGATTGTGGATCACAACCAAATGAAATGTTATGAAATTTTCCATGAGTCATAATCAATCCCTAAATCAAACCCAAAATGTAAGTCAGATGCCATGTTTCATGCCACTCACATCATTTTTTGGACATATAAAAGCGAAAAAATAATTAAGGCCATTTTACAGAAAATAGGGAAGGGTAAGTTTCCGAAAGCAGGGAAAGGAATTTTTGCAATGTATTTAGTTTTGGACTTTTAGTTTTTGTTCTAACTGCACAATTATAGAATCTGTAGCAGCACATGAACGCTCTCAGTGTTGCTGAATCTATATTCTACAGCCCCTTTCCCCAAATGCTTTGTTCAAAAATTTTGTCCTGCTCTTCTAAGCGGTACAATGGTTCATTAGCAGCATAAAACTATCTTTTTCCTTTTAGTTATTAAAAATCCCTTGGTACTTGTTGCACGAGCAAGGTGTTAACATTGGTGCCTCAATCAAAGGTCGACAGATACAATTCCATTTGCCAAAATGAATTCCCCCTGCAGTTCAGCTGAATGCATTTTGAATTTTCATTGCTTGTCCTAACATACCGTTTGTATTCCTGAACTACTGGCTAGGGTTGTGCTACACATTTTGAAAGCTGCTGGGAGTGATCCTACAGTGTAAAACAATACCATTCCACGGATTCCAGTAGAGCTAGCGGTTGACTTACACAAGATGTACATCTGAGCAGATGAGTTCCCCTCCAGAGAGGGCAGCGTGAAGTGTGACACACTCGTCCTTTCTCTGGTGCATACGGATTTGTGAGACCTTCTGAGAAAAAGGGAGCATTTGAGGTGAAAGACGACCTACAGAGGGGCAAAGTTAGAACAGAAGGAGCAACAATATTAGTTAAGATCAAAGATCCACCTGTCTCAGGATCCTGTCTTCTGACAGTGGCCAATGCCAGAGCCCCAGAGGGAATGACCACAACAGGGAATCATCAGGTAATACACCCCCGTTGCCCATTCCCAGTTAACAGCCATCAATAGACTATCCTCCATGAACGCATCTAGCTCTTTTCTGAACCCTTTTATCTTCTTGGCTTTCATGACATCCTGTGGCAAAGATTTCCACAGGTTCACAGTGCATTGTGTGTGAAAATGCTTCCTTTTATTTGTTCTAAACCTGCGGCCTCTTAATTTCATTGTGTGACCCCCTAGTTCTGGTGTGAAGAGGGGTAAATAAAACTTCCTTTTCTATTTTCTTCACAAGTTAATTATTTTCTGTGCTAATTCTTTCCTCCTTGACTCAGTGTGACAAGCAGATAGGAACAACCTTTGTCTGACTTCATTCTCTAGTCCATTGTCCTTGAATATTTCTCCACATCTCCCTGTTTACCCAGTTTCCATAATCAGCTTTCAGAAATGCTTCGTCAGCTAAGTTTCGTCTTAGAGTTCACCCTTCCCATTCCCCGCCCACGTGGGTCCATTTTCCTATATCGGGGTCATCAACCTTTCCGAGGCAGAGTGCCGAAATTTGAATTTCTGACCTCTGTGTATTGGCTGAGTGCCGGTGATACTTTTTAAAGTCACTAGTAGTCCTACTTACAACAGCTTCATAAATAAATACATTAAGATGCAGAGCTTTCCTGTGCAGGTGGTGGTCGGTAGCATCAGCTGATCTGTTGTTAATCCGCAGGTGGCATGACTTTGAGCGAGCTTCTGTCTGCATGGGGGAAGACGGGGCAAAGACTCACTTTGTCCATTGCCCACGAAAGCTTATGCTCCATTAAATCTGTTAATGGACTTCTCGTTGTTTCTGTGGATGCAGACTAACACAGCTACCCCTCTGTTACCTGTTTTATGCTGACACTCAAATTTACATGACCATATCCTTTCTCCCCTTTCAATGATCGTTGACTGCTTCTACGATTTCAAGGAAGAGTAATAAATAAATGCACAAAACTTCATTATTAACATAGAGAAATACATTTAGGAACCAGACTTAGAGCAAAACTACATGTCTGAGTGCATGGGAAACAGGCTTCAAAGATATGCAAAGTAACAATGTACAGCAGAGGTGGTGAGGAACGTTTGAATTAAACCCTTTTCTTTGGAAAATGTTGATTTGTTGAATGGATATTTTTTCCCAGGAGAGTTTGCTCTGAGTAATCTCCTGACTGGAAAATGTTTTGGGAAAATTAAGTTTCAAAACTGCCCCAATGTTGAGTTTTGACCTTTTTTTAAAAGCAACGTTTCATTTTTTTCAATTGAAAATGCCTTTGGGTTTTGACATTTTAATTCATTTAGGCCAGAAAAAAAAAGTTTTAATAAAAAGAGAAAGAAGGAACAGAAACAATGAAACATTTCGCCTGACACGATTGATTTTTTTTCAGGTTATTGTTTTGCAACTTTTTTCTTTGAAATTGTAATTTTTTGTCCCATTTTGGAATCGGAGAAAACAATGTCAAAATCTCAAAAACTCCCTTCAGCTCCAGTGCATTGTGCTAGGTCAGAATTCCCAGCCACACCTGCCTAGCTCAGAGATCGGCAACAGAACTGCTACTGACTGGGCACATTCCCAGCTCCAGGGGTCCGGTGGGGGCCCCAACTTCCAGGGAAAGAATGGAAAGGTTCCAGTTTTCTAAGGAATCACATCTCTGGGGCTTTGGGAAAAACAGAAGAAAAGAAGAGGTGAGGGGAACCCCTGGGATTGTTCTGCTGCTAGGGTATTAAGGACAAGTATATGGGAAATATAGCAAAAATAGTTTATTTTTAAAGAACGGTTCATTCCTGGTACCAAACCACACCCTGGGATGTGTGAGGTGGTTTTCATGGGACATGTGATGAAATGCCCGACAAAGAGCAACCTTCATTAACCATTGGCTTGATATGGGTCACAGCACAATAGACATAAAGGAATATGTGGGCCTTGCAAGGTTGGGGAGACCCTTGTCCCTGTACCATCTATGCTATTCAGGGGCACAGCTTTACCCTCCCCCTCTTGTTTCTTCAGGGGAGTGGCCCGGGTTTTGGCAGAGGACTCCCATGGTCCCCCAGAGCAACAGAAAGAAGGAAGCACATGGGTGAAAGGACATAGTCACTGCCCCCTGATCTTGCACCATGGACCAGTCCTTGTTCTTTTCGACTGTGCAAGGCTGCAGGAGGAGGAGAAGTGCAGAGAGGCCATGTTAGCCACAGGCATCACAAAGGCATCACTCAGACCCCAAGAAAGTCATAAGATTTGAGAAATAGAACTCATTGCATTGGCTTTGCCACCTGTCTGCTGATGTTTGAGCAGCCAGGAGGAAACCACCCACCACAATCAACGCCTGCGTCACAAGGTTAAAATGCAACCTTACATGCATGGAAAAATTCAGCCTCCCCTTACTGTCTGTTTGGAGAATGAATCCACCTCCCCCTTTCCTAACACCCACTAAGCTTGTCTTCCCATGTTACCTCTTTGGGACATTGAGAGTTACAGGGTTTCCCATGGGCTGCCCATATTTGAAGCTTTGAAGCAGCCCAGGGTGTTTCATCTCACTCCCATGGCAGGACTTTCTGCTGGATTCCGTGGCATTGTTGTACTTTCCCAGTGCAAACGCCCAAAACCATGAGCCAGATCACCAAACAAAACAAAAATGAAAACCATGAGGTTTTACAATGGACATTGGGGGTTCTTTTGATTTGCCTCCTGGGGGTTGACAGTACTGGGGTCACATTTTCAAGCTTTTCCCTGCCATTTTGTGTGCTAGGAACTTGTTTAAACATGAAAGCAGAGGCTTAACATCTAATAACATGACTCCAGGATGTGGGGCTTCAAGGAAACCACTAGCTGTCACAAGAGTTGGCCTTACTGCTGTCCTCGGAAGCAGCTGTTGCTGCCAACGCTGGAGACAAGGTGCTGGACTAAATGGACATTGGGTTGATCTGATCTGATCTGATCTGATCTGATCTGTCAATGCTTGTGTTCCTGTGATTTTCCCTGGGATCAAGGAGGAAAGCATGAGGTTGGAAGGAAGGAAGATGGCCGAAGCTGGGAGGTTCTTTGTTTTAAAAGAGTGCTCCTTGGCCAAGATTTTATCTGCCGAGTCCCCGCCCAGAATGCAATATTTATAGCCGATAGAACACTACCCTCCTGACCCGGATCAAAAGAGGTTTACAGTAAAAATGCAGAGTCGGACTCGGCTGTTGCATCAGAAGAGGTGATGTCCTAAGCTTGGGACATTTGTGAGGCTTTATAAAGCCAGTCTGTGCTTTTATTGTGACTTTTCTACTCTAAATGTTCTGCTCATGCTGGTGCTCAGGAATGACTGGGAGAAGACGAGGGGGTGGGAGAAGGTGATTTGCCAGCCCTCCAGGATGATCCTGGAGTCAGCAGGAGTTAAAGATTATGTCATGTGATGAAGCTTCCAGGAATACATCCAGACAAAATTGGCCACCCTGGGGAAAGCTGGAAGGAAAATGGAGCAAAGAAAGCAGGGGTGGGACAGGTTACAAGGCAGGGGAGGAGGGCAGAAAGGAGAGACCAGGAGGAGGGAGAGAGGTTCTTTTCATGGCTGGACCTAGTTCATCCTCCTGGACAACAGGAGACCCTTCCAGTTCTGGAATGTCCCCAGTTTCCTTGGATTCTCTTATTTCTGAGGCTTTGGGAGCTGCAGCTCATTATCGGAACTGAGCTGCCTGTGATCCCACTGCTTTGGCTGGAATGGGGCTGAGGGAGGGGCTGGCCCCTGCTACCACCAAGCGGGCTTCTCTGGTTCAGGCAGCACTGAGTGTGAGTGCCACAATGAACTCCCTCACAGCCCAGGGCTGTTACTCCAAGGTTGGGGTTTTGTTGCTCTTCCCAGAAGGGCCTCTGAGAGGATTGCAGGAAGTTGCTGATGAATCCCCTGGGTATGATTCTGGCTGCATATTATCCCCCTCAGGTCCTTGGTCTATGCCCAAGACTCTGTGATCAATGTGAGCTGACTTCTTGTTGTGGGAATCAAAATGGCCACTTTGTGTCTTGGCCAGCCAACCTGAGAGGACAGCTTGGGCATCAGCCTTGTTCTCTGAGCTACCCTAAGAGACAAAATGGGTGTGGATCGACTTCTGCTGGTAGGAGACACATGCTTTCCAGCTACCACAGAGGTGCTTCTTCAGGGCCTGAAGCTTCTCTTTCTCCAACAGAAGCTGGTCCAGTAACAGAGATTACCTTGTTCACCTTGTCTCCATAACAGCCTAGAACCAAAGTGGCTTCAACAACTCAACACCACCTTACGTGGGACATTCCATCTCATGTCCGATTTGGGGTTCTTTCGAAGTCTGAAGAAACCCAACCCTTGCCTTCTTGGGAACATTCCCAGTGACTATGAAATCACTCTCCCACTGTTGCAGTGCCGGCTCCCAGGCCTAGAAGAGATGTTTTTTATTTCCTGGGAAAGAACAATTGTGCAGATTTCATTGCTACCCCAGTGGCCTTCTCCTTTGCAATTTGCTGCCCCTTGGCCTTTCTCCATCTTCCGTCTTCCAGGAAAGCCTTATCCTTTCCTTGCTGCCAGAAACCACCTCCTTTCCCTTGTCCTTGGCCCAGCCCCTGTAGTGACCCCCTGAGAAGGCAATTGCCTACCTTTTGAGCTGTATTGGGTGGAACGTGTTCCAGATAACAGAGTGTGCCCAAATGTATGAGTCTGACGTTTGGCAAAGGCTATCTGCTTTGGGCCTGGGAGACTGAAAGAGCTGGGCCAGCAGGACTCAGGCAGGGCTCATCAACGATATGGAGAAGGCAGCTGGCCAATCAGGCATGAAGTACCAGTTAGAATGAGTCAGTGTTCCCTGTAAGCTGAGAGCTTGGGTTGCTGTGCCGGAGAGATTCAGGTGCTACCCAGCTGATTAGCAGAGTGCCCGCAGCCACCCCAGGGGACAGCCTGTGTTTCCACTGGTGGTTCACATCTGCTCATGTCTTGGTAAACATAACAAAATTTATTCCTCACTGGAGGGAAAAAAATTAGAGGGACCACTGGTACGAGTGCCTGCACCCATGGCTGGGAGCAGGTCTCGTCATGACAATGCTGAGCCTAGAACTGTGTTTTCTACTGTCCACAGTCAAAGCACAGAACTGAATTGTCTATTACCCAGAAGTCCGTGGGGCTCCTGGGATCAGCAGCTGTGAATAATCTTAACCACACAATGACAAGGGGTGAGCAGACAATACTTATAGGGCAGTACTGTAAATAGACATGCTGAGGTTGTGCGTTCAAGCCTCACCTTAAGCACTGCTTTGGAAGCTGGACTTTATGGCCTCCTGAGGTCTCTTCCAGTCCTATGATTTATTCATGAAGCACTGTAGATTCATTGGCCTTATGGTAGGCCTGTAGTACATTCGTATGTTGACAGTGTTATTGTAGCCTAGTTAGTCCCCAAATAAGAGAGAGAAAAGGTGGTGAGGTCCTATCTTTTACTGAGACTTCTGTTGGGGAACGTCACCAAGCTCGTCTTCATACATGCACATGGTCATTGGTGTACAGATATACAGGCAATGTGCACAGAGATGCATCTATTCTAGTGTCTAACATCACAAAATGTTTGGGATTGTGACTGGACGAAGTTATGTGATAAAAATCCTACTTTGTGTAGCTAGCTGAGCCTCTGCATTCCAGCCATAGAGCCTAGAGTTAAATTTTTAATAATAGTAATAACAGAAGAATCAAAACCACATTGGTGAAATATTTAGTTCAGATGTAAAGTGATGAGATTTCCCGGCGCTCCCCCCCAACGGGACGACACAGTACAATAAAACCCCTTTCAGACACTGAGGCAGTAAGTCCCTCAGGCAAGTAATACACAAGACAGAGATTGATTTTCACGAACTGTTACTATATTCTTAACTCCCATCCCTTAGCCCTGTCCAAATACATATTGGCAGCCTCCTAAACAAGGAAACACTCGGTCGGTCAGGCAGATGAGAGATGCGCAGGGTGAGACAAATTATCACTGTCTGAAATTAATCAAAACTTTTCTGGGGACTGATCCAATCTTTTGCAGGAGTCTGTCCCACAGGTTTGATGGATTGCAGACTTGTGGGACAACTGATTTACTTCAGCCACCTGTTCGTAAAGTGCCGTGCATGCTTTTGAGGCTATATGGATACATAAATAACAGCAACTGGCCAATTGTCAGTTTCTGTGGCAAACTGGATAGCCACACTACACACTTCAATGCGATGTAATTTATTTCCCATAAAGTGGCCTTACATAGCTGCCTTATGTAATTTATGCTATACGCACCGGTAAACAGTGTTCCCTGTAAGCCGAATGCTTGGGCGACTGCCCAGGAGAGATGCAGGTGCTGCCCAGCTCATTAGCAGAGGGTCCACAGCTAACGGCATGTGTTTCTCCTGGGTGGTGCACATCCACCCATACTATGGTGCACAGAACAAAATTTATTCCACTACAGATGGAAAAAATTAGAGGCAACACTGGCAGTAAGTAGCACGTAACTCTTTAAAGCACTGTGGCAAGCAGAGTTTTGTAAAAGGGTCACTCTGTGAATACAAAACACTCTTTGTTTACAGGACTGTGTGTTGGGGACGTGCTTGCTTTATTTAGCTACTGAACAAACTGAAAGCAGGAAATCTCTCTCACTAACGGGAAGTAAAGGAGGGGGGAGCGTGGATAACCCATAATACTCAGTGTAACCCAATTGACTCTTTTCCACACAGTGGATATGAAAGAGGCTTTACAGAACAAACCAGAGGGGGAGCCCCATTGTATAATGAGAGGCAGCCGCTAGCAGTAAAGACAATCAGATTGGTAGAAAAAAGTCCCAAAATTGTGGTTTTTCTGATAAATACATGAACTTCATCACCATCTTAGGATGTGACAATAAAGATTTTCAGATATGGGGCCACCAACACTTACCATGTCACCTGTGGCTGCCGCTTTAACAACATTGCTGTAGTCAACAAATAACACTGTTTTACAGTTAAATGTACAAGGGATATACTCTTGGTCTGGCTTTGCTGTGACCTTGACAAGTGGTGCAAGGACACATTTTGCGCTCATCTTGATTGTCAGCGTGGTCTGGGTAAATTTAATCCCATCTCTCTTTTTTCTTTCAGATGCTACTGTGGTTGTGTGAAAGCAACTTGGTGATTGGGTAATGTGACCTGTCTTCAGTAGAGGAAGGCATTAGATTACAACTGGCTGTTATTAGTGCTTCAAACATGACAGAAAGATACAAGCTTATTCCAGAGCCAAGTCCATCATGAAAGGCATCTTGTTCCTCTGCTAACTGGTGCAATGTGCACATTGTCGGGATGACCCAGGTGCACATTTGATTAATGTAGCAGAATTAACAGCATTAACTGGTGTGTTGTGAACAAGACACGAGAAGTCATTCTTCCGCTCTACTCTACGATGGTTAGGCCTCAGCTGGAGTATTGTGTCCAGTTCTGGGCACCCCAATTCAAGAAAGATGTGGAGAAATTAGAAAGGGTCCAGAAAAGAGCAACAAGAGTTATCAAAGGTCTAGAGAACATGACCTATGAAGAAAGGCTGAAATAATTGGGCTTGTTTAGTTTGGAAAAAAGAAGATTCAGGGGGGACCATATAGAGGTTTTCAGGTATCTAAAAGGGTGTCACAAGGAAGACGGAGAAAAGTTGTTCTTCTTGGCCTCTGACGATAGAACAAGAAGTAATGGGCTTAAACTGCAGCAAGGGAGGTTTAGGTTGGCCATTAGGAAAAAGTTCCTAACTGTCAGGGTGGTCAAACAGTGGAATAAATTGCCTAGGGAGGTTGTGGAATCTCCATCTCTGGAGATATTTATGAACAGGTTCGATAAATGTCTATCAGGGATGCTCTAGACAGTACTTGGTCCTGCCATTGGGGCAGCGGGCTGGACTCGATGACTTCTCAAGGTCCCTTTCAGTCCTAGCATTTTATGATTCTATGATTAAAAAAGGAGCATGGATCTGGTTATCCAACTCTGGTAGAAAATATCAGGCGTTTCCATGAGACGAATGCACTGCCCATACCCATAGACACATATAGATCAGAAGATGTGATGGTATTGAAAAGATTTTGAACAAGAACTGTATCAGAGGGGTAGCTGCGTTAGTCCGTACCTGCAAAAACAATGAGAAGTCCTGTGGCACCTTCTAGACTAAGGTGAGAGATTGTGCCATACTCTCACTAAGAAACTGAGGAACTGTCTGATCACCATCCTGTACAGCACACAGAAAAACATCCAAAAAGAGATCTCAAATCTGGAGACAACCTTCCACGAAAACTTCCATATGGCTGGACTTTACTAAAATAAGACAGGGGGATTTACAATGCACACTTCACTTCTCTGCAGAGGGAAAAGGACTGAAAAGGTGTGAGTCTGTAAGGTGACACAGGACTTCTCGTTGTTCGAACAAGAACAATGGACTTTGACACAAATCCTGCTATATCACATTTAACAGGATCCAATTTAGGAAAGGAGAAAAATCTAAAACAACAGAGAAAGCTGTGGAGCACCGTGTGAACTGCAAGGAAATACACCGGACCAGAAAAAGTAACAGCTCAGAAAAAAGATTCCTTCATTTGTGAAAAGATCATACAGGTTGAACCTCTCTAACCTGGCACCCTTGGGAGATGACCAGTGCCAGACCCAAGAATTTGCTGAACCAAGGGAGATCAATGTTGTCTAGCAGCAATACCAACGCTTCTGCTGCTTACTGGGCTCATAAGACATTTAGGGGTAAATTACAGCTAAATAACAGCACAGAACACTCAGAGCCAGGACTGGTGGCTGTAAACAAACTATATGGGACCATGGGAAACTTGGTCACACCCATGATAAGTGGACATCCAGCTAAATAAAATAATTCTGGACCACAGATGTTGCCGGACCAGAGAGTGCTAGACTAGAGAGGGTCAGCCTGGGTAGACAAAAATAACTCAATAAGCTTACAAATTTCTGTTGATGAACACAAAAGTACAGTTCTCTTTTCTTGGAATATTTCAGAGCAGTCTGGGCATAAAAGGGTATTGTTGTGTCTCAGGAAGACGGAACAGGCAGCTTAAATAAACCTGCAATCCAAAACACATAATGAAACAAGAAATGCTTTTACAGGCTTCAATACACTGAAACTTAACATTCCCCACCATGTTCAAGGAGACGAGTTTTAATTTGGTTTTTGCAATCTCTCTGGCTGGAGGTCTGCTGAGCAAGGGAACTTTATTTTGCTTGCTAGGTTCTCTGATAATGGCTTGGTTTTTTGACTTGTGAGCTTAATTACAAATGCAGCCTATTGCTACTGCTGGTGCTTCTCACGCTCCCTAAGTGAGATAATCGCAGCAGAGTCTGCAATGTCTTCGGTGTGCAATTTAGCTAAGGCTGTGCTTCCTTCTGAGAAGGGGCTCTCCATGTCTTCTATGATGTCAGCAAGTGACTTGTGTGAAAGAATCCTAGACACTGTTCATGTGTGCTGATGGGGTTGTGTATTCAACTCTTTTCAGGTTGTTCCTTTCTCTGCTGCAGTGTATGCGTGTAGTCCCTTTATCCTCCCTGTGCTCCTGGCCCATCTACTCTGAGCCACACCTTATTTCAGTCCTGATTCCCCTTAGCAGCGTGTTCTCTGGAGGTTCGCCTCCTCTTTGGCCCAGAGAGGTAGAACAAGTAAGCCACCGCCCCTGTAGCTGCTGGGCAGGCAGGTTCCAGTTCATGCCCACAGACTGATAAATCAAGCTCCTGCCTCTTCACTATCAGCCACAACCTGAGCCAAGAGCCTTTCTCTTCTGCCCCTCCAGGCTTGGTATCAGTTGCAGCTAAATCAGGCTGGGGCTAACTGGATCTAGAGGCTTGTTTACCCCCTGGGATGCCACACCCTCCTTTCTCCGAAATGTAGGTCAACTCTCCCCTAACTTCTCAGATTTCCTTGTCTTCTCGGTGCCTGTCTTTTACTTAGGCCATGAGCCCTAAAGCTTATAGCTTTGTCTGTTGGAAAACACTGAGGACACTGTTGGTGGTTAACCAATAATAATTAGGCTGTCCAGAGGCTAAAATAATTAACAGCACTGAGCTCGGAGGGTGGAAGGGGTGCTAGAAAAGTCACGCTACTAGCTGGTTCAGAAATAAAGAGTAACATACCCTTTAAAAGCAGTCATCAACTTTTTATAAAACAGAACCCACGTGATGGTATGTACAGGGGACCTCCACATTATGAACAGCTGGTATATTAGCCCAAACAGAAGGCTGAATTATGCCTCCGTGTTCCTTCTGGCTTCTAAAGAGCAACATCCTAGCAGTGCATTGCCTGACTAGTCCCAAGCCATAGGCAATTGCAACAGCAGAGAATACGCCTCCTTCTAGGGTCCTACAGAATATATCTCTTCCAGTTAACACCCCAGGACCCTCCTGGATTGTCTTAGCTCACATGCCATTGACCGGGTTTTACTCATTCTAAAAGCCTTTCTGTTAACTGCTGCTATCAGCCAGTGTGCCGAGGAATTTCCTTCAAGGTCAAGCAGGCAAATCTCTTGGCAACTCCTTGCCTTTTATAGCGTCTTCTTTCTGAAAACTCTTGGCACTTCAATGCTGTAAGCCTGACAACACCCCTTTGGGACAGTGCCGCTTTATTATCCCCATTTTACAGATGGGAAGAATAAGGACTAGAGCGGTGAAGGGATTTACCCATTGTCACCCAGCTACGATTCTTGCATATCACTTTTCACTCTGTGTCCAATCAAGGCAACTGAGGCCACATGGACGGATCTCAAGTACCCCAAAATTCAGTCCCCATGGGGCAGGGTTTTTGTGGGTCCTGTCTTCCCAGAACATCTTCCCTCCATTGGCTGTTCTCTGAATTCCTTGCAGGTCTCTCTCATCTGGGTTGGCATAATCATGAGCCGCTCATAACCCCTGTTTCCATTGTGCCTTCTGTGCAGATGTGAGGTGGGGTGCTGGGATTCAGAGCCAGGCTATTAAGGTTGTTTTATGATTACATGGTTGAATTTGTTTAAAATGTTTAAAATGTACAACTTCCTGGTAACTTTTGGAGCTGTGTCCTTGTAAAGAAAGTATTTAAATGCTGTGAGACAAGGGATGTGGGTGGGGAGGGAAGCGGGGGGTGAGAATACAGCAAGATTACTAGGGTTACACTTTATAGGTCTATGTACTAATTTTATTGAGCTGGAACAGAGCTATTTTAAAGTACAAGCACTTTCCAAAAAAGCCAAAAGGCATGTGGGTTTTAATGAGGAACATAGGAATTGGAACAGGCCCTCGATCCACCCAGTCAGATATCCTGTCTCCAACAACAGCCAGTACCAGATGTACCAGAGGAAGGTGTGAAAACCCCACAGTAGTTAGATGTGGGATAATCATAGAATCCTTGAACTGGAAGGGCTCTTGAGAGGTCATCAAGTCCAGCCCCTTACCCTCTCGACAGGACCGAGCACCATCTAGATCATCCCTGACAGATGTTTATATAACCCACTCTTAAATATCTCCAGTGATGGAAATTCCACGCCCTCCCCAGACAATTTATTCTGATGCTTAACCACCTTGACAGGAAGTTTCTTCTAATGTCCAACCTAAATCTCTCTTGCTGCAATTTAAGACCATTGCTTCTTGTCCTAGCCTCAGAGGTTAAGGAAAATATTTTTTCTTCCTCCTCCTTGAACAATCTTTTAAGTACTCAAAAGCTGTGTCTTTTCTTTTCCAGACGAAATAAACCTAATTCTTTCAATCACCCTCACTGGTCTCCTCAGATTATTTTAATCTGCCCCTCATCCCAATCCCTATGTGTTAGAGCCCACTGTAATCCCTGCAGCACAAGGTTTCATAACCTTTCCCAAATTTCCTTCTTAATTATGACAACTCTGGATATTCTTGTTCTTCATACAAATGTCCAGTCTGTCCTTGAGTCTTGCTAAACAGCTGGCCTCACTGACATCCTGTGTCGGTGAGTTCCATGGTCTAATTATTCTGTGTGAACAAGTATGTCATCTGATCAGTTTTGAATTTGCCATCTTTCCACTTCATTGAATTCCTCCTTGTTTTTGTGCTAGGAGGGAAAGGGAGAACAGGATCTCCCAGGCTACTTTCTCTAGACCATTGGTTGTTTTGTGTATGTTTGTTGTAGACCTTCCTATTTGTCTTCTTTCTAAGGAAAACCACCCTAGTTTTTCAGTTTCTTGTCACAGGAGAGCTTTTCCATGCACCTAATTATTTTCACTGCCATTCTCTGAGGTTTTGTGGTAACCCCCTGAGATGCCCTCTCTGGGTGGAGAAATGGAAAGCCACATGGTTCTACTGCATTCCCAACCCACAGTGAGTCTGAGATCATAACAGAGTCTGCTCGTTGGTGGTCCGTTATGTTAATCTCCTGAGAGAGTCTTCTGCCTCGTGTTTGGGCAATGTCCCTCCCCAGTTTTCTGTCAGCCAACAGTTAAGAGAGTTCCCTTCTGCCAATGTTGATGCAGAAGAAACCTGGCTTTGGGTTTAATGGCATGAGGAGTGATTCTGGGACTGCGGAAGACTCCTAGCCCACTAGGAAGGATGTGAATTCACTGAAGGCCAGGAGACTGAGACCGAGTCTTTTCAGTGGAGCTAATCCTGATTCACCTCTTCAGTGAAACAAGAATCAGGGCCTCCGCCCACTTAGCTAGGTCTGTAACAAGTGAAGAAGTTGTGGCAGAGCAGGAGAGTTGATGTATCACAGACCCCATGGTCTGGCATTGTGCTGCAGCTCATCAGTTGCCTCACACACCTTCCAACAGCTGGTGTGACCCCCCAGGTCTTCTTCCCTTCCTTCAGGGCCAGGGTGGAAACTCCCTCCTGAAACTCTATTCAGAGAGGGACAACTGTGTTCTTTCCCTCTCTCCCTTCAGCTACCTTCTATGCCATACTTCTCTCCTTCTAGAAACCACCTGGTTACTTCCCCAGCTGGGGCTCATCTTTAATTGGGCCTGGTCCAACCCTCCAGATGCAAGCAGCCACGTTAACTGGCTTTTCGAGGTCACATTAACCTTTTATGGGGTAGGTGCCCCACCACATGCAGAGACTTGGCTTGCATACAATGGTTGGGTTTTTGATTCCTCTTTGCAGCAGCTCTGTATTTATCTCTGCCGCCACACTCTGTCAGACAGAAGCATTTTGACATGTCCACTCACAGCGTGTCTCATTGGCATGTTTGCACTGGTACATTCCAACCTTCCTGATGCCTCTGTTCCAAGAGTGCCCAGCCCCATCTCTGGAAGCAACAGCCGTTGGGTGATTCTCCAAAGTAAGGACCTGCATCACGCAATGGAGTTTGATAGATTGGTATCATCCTCATAACCTAAAATCATTGCAGCAATTTGTAATGCCACCAGATCATACGAAACCACTTTGGTAGTCTTTTTCCAGCTCCTAATGGACTGGTGGCTGCATTCCACAAACTGGTGCTTGATGGCTGGCTGTAATGGCCATCTTTTTGAACAATTGTTACAGAAAACCCATGGGCTGTATGGGCTGCCATGGTCAAATGCCATCTGACCTTCAAGTTAAGACTGAGACAACTGAGTGTGGCTTGTGAGCTTGCAGGGCTGCTCTCCAAATTGCGCTCCTGCTCTAGGGCTCATTAATGGACTTCAGTCGGCAGATCTGATGAGCTGGCACCTTATCCCAGCACTAAAGAAAATGAGGTAATATTATTTCACAGTCTTTACTATCACCAGAAATCCCTTGGGAATACATTAGAAAGACGAAACTTTCAAGTTTCTCACCCGAGCAACCAAAGAAGGGACAGTTCTGAAACACTCTCTTTCAGATTTTCCATGAGACCCATACTGGGATGGGTTATTTAGACTTGCTCACTCATGCACCTTGAAGACCTCCAGTCTGGCTGGACCTATTCAATGAAATCAACTTCCTTTTTGTTACCTTAATGCTGAGTCTTGGAGTATTAACTCAAGGCTCCTAGTAACCCAGTGTCCCAAGAAAAGGCAAATTTCTTTAGTTCATTTTAATGGCTTGTTTACAGCTTTGGAGTCCAAAGGGTTCTTTTTCAAGTCAAAGACGATCATGTGTCCTGTAAACTTTTTAATACGATGTGAAAACTGAAAGACTTAGCAGGAGAGGCTTAGCCGTACTGTGTCATGACATTTGGGCATTCCACGAGCTGGGTTTTATTAGTCTGTTTTTGAGAGACATCAAAAGGACTAAGCACAGGGTCAAAGATGGGAAACCATAGCGCTGATTAGACTACTGGCACCTCAAGTATTTTCTCAAGGGAAGGAAACCTTGGGCCTGCAACCATGGAGCATCCTGTGTGACTTGAAAAAGAACAAAGAGAGAGAAAGACATGCAGCAAAGCAGTTCGTCCGTGCAGAACAAGAGTGGCGGATGGAGACAGATCAGAAGGCATGCTGGAAGGCTTGTGTAACTCACTGGCTCAATGCATGACAGAAATCAAAAGCTGTTGGTGTGGTTGTGCAGCCTACATGCCTTCCCGCCCCTTCCCGTACTGTTGTGCCCAGCAATGTCAAGGAAGCGTTAGGGTTGCAGCATGCTTTACAAGGAGCTGTGACTAAGTGCTGTCACAGAAAACCCCTTGAGACTGTTCCCCAGAGTGCTGATCGTACCACGGACACCCTCCTGTTTGCTCTCCGGGGCTCTCCACCGCCCTGTCTTGCTGGGCCAGATTCCCTGGCCTCCCCAAGGCAAGGCAAAGAATTGAGGTGACTGCCCCCCCAGCAGAGCAATGAAGACGCTGATCCTTTTCAGCCCTGTGGGGGGATGCAGTTCTACAGTACAGCACCCAGGAAACCTATCTCCAAAGGAATCAACCCTGCCCAGATAAATCTGCCTCTCTGTGCAAAACTTTTTCTTGGGTAACCCCCCTTATCAATGAAAGGGAGATATGCAGGGGGCGAGTGCCTCAGATCATAATTACTTACGTTGGGCTTGATCATAAACATAAGAGTTTTCACTAAGCATGTACCATAGGATTTAAGTGGTTATTACTGAAGACTAGACAGAGCTAAGCTGCTAAATTGAAATGAAATTGCATAATTAGTTTTAACTTCCCTAGGAAACTTAACACATATAAATTCTTACCCTAAATAGCTGTTCTCATGTCAGGGAAAATCTTCACACCAGAGCTGCTTTTTTCTCTGATTTGGGTCAACAGCCTTTTATAGTTTTTTATTTTTTCGTAGGGTGTGTCAGGCAGATTCCAAGGTAGGTTGAACACAAAAGACTGATAGCTTCCTATTGCTTAAACAGACTTTTCCATAGGATGCATTTGCATTTCAATTTATTAATTTACTTCAATTAATCTAGTTTTC
Source organism: Carettochelys insculpta (assembly GCF_033958435.1). Taxonomy (NCBI): domain Eukaryota; kingdom Metazoa; phylum Chordata; order Testudines; family Carettochelyidae; genus Carettochelys; species Carettochelys insculpta. Next base: position 72,174,032 of record NC_134144.1, read on the forward strand.
ACTAATAACCACTTGAAATCTTTGTTCTACAGCCCCTCTTCCCAAGGAAAAACACTGAATCAAAATGGCTTTCAGTACCAGGTAGTATGGTCACATGTCTTTCTAGTACCAACCAACTTCTAGACTTAAAGGACAAATAAGGGTATTTACCAATAACAAGGAGTCCTGTGGCACCTTAGGCTACATCTAGACAGCAGTGTTATTTTGAAATAATCCATTCCAGAACAGCTATTCTGAAATAGTTTATTTCAAACTAAAACAGCTACATACAAGGATGTACTTTGAAATATCATGTCCAGCCACATAGTGCCAATTTCAAAATAGTGCTTTAGGATGCCATTATAGCTTATTTCAAAATAGTGCTATTCTGTGCCTTAACATCCTCTATTTCAAAGTAGCTATTTCAAAATAGGGTTATTCCTTCTGTAACGAGGTTTATGAAATTCAAAATAAGGTGCCCACTATTTTGAATTTATTTTGAAATAGCCCGTGCATAGTGTAGGTGCTCACAAAGTTATTTCAAAATAACGGCTGTTATTTCAGAATAACTTTCCGATGTAGATGTAACTTTAGGGACTAACAAATTTATCAGGTTATGAGCTTCCATGGGCAAACCCCACTTCCTCAGATAAGAAAAAAGGAGGCTGTTTACAAGTCGTTAACGTTGATCACTCAGTCATTAGGGTTCCCAAAGCAGAAATAATTGTTCTCATTAGCATATTTAAAACTATAAACAAACTTACATTTCATATTCCTAATGTCACACAAAAGAATGATACATGTGCCAAAATAGTACGGCGTCAGCAGGTTGTAACGTTAAAACTGATAGGTTACATGAGGTGTTTTGTCCAAAGCATCTCCAAGTTATGCATATGTATATTTATATGCCAATTGTCATAAAACATGGGGGTTGGGAACATGTGGTGAGGAGCAGTGGCTTCCCCCCGACTCTGAGGCAGAGAAGGCCTCTCAGAGACCTTAGTGGGCAGGGCCAGAACACCTGTGCCTTGCCCCACAGCAAGCAGCACCCGGGTCTGGACGCACCAGAGATGGAGCTCAGGGCTCATTAAAAGGCTGGCCTCTGAGCAGAGAGGAGGCTTCTGGCTGGGCTCTCGCAAGCAGAAGCCAAAAGGCCGGCGCCAGACAGCCAGACCAAACAAAGCCGCCAGCCAGCTGCCCTGACCTAACCAGAGGGCCACAGCCAAGCCTGCGTTTGGCCCCGTACCTGGAGTTCCCAGATCGACCTGGGAACTCTGCCCTGCGGCAAGTCCCATGCCCTGATGAGCAGAAGGAGCTGGTGAGCCTGCCCACTGCCAGCTACCCCGAAGGCCCAGACCTGCCTGCACTGGTGGGTCCCCCGGCTGCCAGTTGCTCCAAGGACCAAACAGGCACAAGCCTGGAATCCTACGTGCGGCCAGGGACCTCGAGCCGTTGGACCTGCTGGAGCCTATGATCCTGCCTCCTGTCCACTACCCAAAAGACTTGAAGATGCCTGACTGGCTGGACCTGCCAGCAGCCACGTAGCTGGAGGACATCTGCCTTCCCGACCTCCCTGGGGACTCCTAGTGGGAGCAGTCACCAGTGGAGGTGGAGCTAGAAAGTGGCCTGAGGGACGTTCCACCAGAGCCCCTGGCGGTGCGTTGAAGTCTGCATGCCCACTGCCCGGCTCCTCTTGAAAGCTGTTGTTAGGGTCCCAGGCTGGGGTGCAGTAAGTGGGTGGGCCTGCACCCCCCTACTCCTACCCCTAGCAAAGCAGCCCCTCGCCTCTCCCAGTGCACACCACTGCTTTGCCCTGTGCTAGGGTGAGCCCATGCCATAATGTTCTGACTGCTCAGCTCCGCTACCAAGATGCTCAGCCTTATCCTGGGGCCCTGCCCTGAACCAGACCCTGGGCTAACCGAACTGCTAACTGTATTGTTTGCTGCATGCCCTGAACCAGGACCTGGGCTCGCTGCACTGCTCACTGGGTTTGTTATAGCCTACCGCTGGCCCCCACCCAAGGCCTGGGTATATATATTACCTGCCAGCAGCCCAGTTAAAGGGTACTTGCCCCTGTGGAGACGGCTGCCTGCCCCAGGTCCGGCAGGATGTAGGCGTTAGAAAAGAGTAGTGGTCTGCCCCACTCCAAGGGGTGCACTTCCCTGACCAACACCTCTACAGCCCATCACAGTTGTTTTTCAGTAAGTTCTAGATCTCCAGGGCTAAAGCCCGGTCCAAGCAAGCCAATGGGAGAACTTACTGCATAGCTCTGTGCTGGATGTTTCCATTCCTGTACACCACCAAAGCACAGAAATAATTTTCATACATCTTCTAAAAAATACCAACTTCCTCCCCCAGTCAGCTGAGTTTCCGGGTTCACTCGCACGATCCCAGCCCGTCAGGAAGCAGGATCGCATGCACCCAGGGCTTCAAAAAGCCAGCAGGTATTTTGCCATTCTGACCCAGTCCAGCCGAACAGGTGCACCCGCTGCTCCTTCCACTGTGGTACCGAAGCAGTCTGGACCCATGCTTTTACATGCACAGGGCTCAGGTCTGATCCCTGGCGATCACCCAGCCATCATTCCCCAGGGTTGTACTCAGATAGCTCTTCAGTGACCATGCACGCACATTTTACACAGGGAGAAAGAAAATTAGCTGGAATGCACGCCTGGGCCAAGTGAGTTCATCCATCCCCACCCGCCACCCACTCCTGCTGCAACCTGGGCTGAAATTCATTTCTGCTCTTTCTTTGCAATTGCCTTGCCTGGAGGCACAAGCCCACCAGAGAAGCCCCCTTCCCTCTCCTCTGTGCCAACCTAGCACAGACAGGGACCTGCTTTTAGTCTTTCAGGTTATTGAGAAATCCAGAGTTAGAAACTGACTCAAAAGGGAGACATTTGGAGGTGGCAGGGAGCCAGTACCTTGCGAGCCCTCTCTTAGTTTGTCCCTGCCTGTGGTTTGGTAGCATTTCAACCTGATCTGATCACAAAGCAAAACAGGACAGCACGATGCTATTGTGGGAGTTGGAAATTAGACCTTATGAGCCACCCAGGCCTATATATATGGTCAGTAATGAAGGTGATGGCAGCATCAAAACCAAAGGGACCAAAATAAAAGGTGGGCGGGCTCCTACTATGCACTGCTTCTTAGCTACTTGGCCCTCCAAGAGAAGGGTGTCATGGGGGTTTTTACCGCTTAGCTGCTGGGAAAGCTTCCAGGTGTGGCCAGGCGCAGAGCAGGTTGTGTCTGAGTCTGCTCTGACTCAGCACTTTGCTGATGACAAGCTCCGGCAATGCAGGCACTCAAAGGCTTTGCAAGGGGACAGATCAGGCCAGTCAGATAAAGATATCTCCTGATCGCGGGAGATATTTAGGAGCAAGTTAGACAATGATATAGATGGTGCCTGCTGCTGCCGTGAGGGCAGGGGGCTGGACTTGACCTTTCGCAGCCCTCGCCAGTTCTAGTGTTCTATGTGATGCTCTCATCTCTAAAGGACCTGCCCCGTGTGTTGAAAATAAGTCAACTATCAGCACTGCAAGGCGGGAACTTGCTGCTTTATTCAACCACGTAACAATGTGGAGAAATGCACCAACTCACAGGGAAGGAAGGGAGGGGTGAGACCCGCTGCTAATACTCTGAGACTATGTCTACGCTTACGGCAGTGTATGAACACTGCTTTCCCAGCTTGCACGGGTCTAAATAGCAGCACAGATGGGGTAGCCCTGCTGAAGTGAGTAAACACACACCTGAACCCTGGGGGGTATGTGCCATATGCAGCTCTCTACATGCCCAAGCAGTGCCTCCACGGCCTTTTTTTAGCTGTGTGACCCATGCGTGTGGCTACCAACTGTAGTGCAGACACAGCCTGCTTTCACTGGAGTGTGTTGCCACCACTGTAGATAAGGCCTGCGTGACCCAGTTAACTTCTGGATACAGCTGGTGTCTATCACCTGGTAGGATCCTAAGGCCTTGTGGGAAGACTCAGCCACTGCCTATCTGCACGCGGTGGGGTGGCAGCCATTGGGAACAGTGCCTCAGTGGGAGTCCCTGAGGCCTTGTGCCTGACTGAGGGAGTCGCACAGGCCTCTTGACACGGGCTTGGTTTCATGACTAGGGAGGAGTGAGTTGGTTAGTTCTCAGGCCACCCCTGAGGACAAGTGTCCCTACTTGGCACTAGGACCATTAACATCAGCTGATGCCTGTTCTGGTGGGCTCAGAAGAGACACCCAGGATTGACTGGGCGAAGCAGCTCACTCATGGTTCTAGATGGTCCTTCTTTCTGGGGAAGGAGGGAGGGGCAGCTCGCCCCACATCTGCTTACTATGGGGTTTTGTAGAAGCCCATGTATGATGGCATCCCTTGCTGGGCTACCACAGATTGCCCACAGTCCTAACGGACCCTGAGCTCTGGCTCCGTTGAGGAACCGGCTGGCGGTCGGCCCCAGTTGGGGAGGCTGCCTCTGGCCCGGGTGGGGCTGCCCCAAAGGCTCACCCTTCCCTCAAGGCAAGGCAGCAGGCAGCCTGCAAGTAGTTCGGATGGCCCCAGCCCTTGCGGCGGGGCGGGGCGGGGCGGGGCGACAGGTAAGGCTGCTGTGTTTGGGGAAAAAGCCCAGCGCTCAGTTCAGGGTGGGGCAGCAGTTACCAGGTTTGGCTCTCCCCGACGCGGAGTTGGCTTAGCCCGGTGAGGGTTGACCCCACCAGGGACGGGGTAGGGGGTCGCAGGCCCTCCCGCTCCACTGCGACCCGTCCCGGGGCCCTGTGGGTCGCTTACACCTGGCTGTGGCGGTGGGGATCCAGGCTGCAACACACCACCATGGGTTCCGGTGAAGCGTCCCCCGGGCCACTTCCTACCTCCACCTCCATCTGGGGAGGGTCCCAGTCAACCTGGTCGGCAGGTCCCGGCGGGTGGGTCCCCTCCAAGTCGTCTGCCCTTGGGGGCTCCGGCCAGTCCAACATCTCCCCGTCGTTGGGGTAGTCCGGCGGCGGCAGCACGGTGGGTCCAAGGGAATTGGGGGCTTCTGCACTGCAGGGGTCCGGCCGAACTCCGGGGTCGGCCACTCCCGGGGCCTCTGGGTGGCTAGCCCCAGGCCGTCTGTTTGGCCGTCCACCGGCTTGAGGGCCCTGGTAGATCCGGGAAGTCCGGGTAGGTCCCCTGGGGCATCCATATCTGTAGCTAACCAGGCTGGTCTGGGCAGCTGGGGGGTAGCTGTCGCCGACAGGCTGGGCAGCAGCGGGCTCTCCGCCCCTGGCCCTTCTGGCTTTAGACCCCGCCCTCTGAGGGGCAGGACACCGGTGTTCCGGCTCAGAGCCCGCCCACCAGGGCCTCTGAGCAGCCTCCTCCACCTCTGAGTCTGCGGAAGGCCACAGTGGCTTGCTACAGGTTCCTACACCTTTCTCAGAAGCATCAGGTACCAGCCATGGTCAGGGAAAAGATGCTGGATTAGACAGACCTGGTCTTTAATCTCAGTCAAAATGACATTGGCAGGACAGCATCGGGAATTACCCTTGCCACCGCTTATGCTGTATCTACATGTAGAAAGCACCTAGATCACCAGGGCGGTCAACCCAGCATCTGTCACCACCAGGACAAAGGAATCAAACCCCCCAGAACTGCCTGCATTCCCCCAGGACCTTAACCTGGTCAGCCAGGTGTAATTCAGCTTCTGATGCAGCAATTCATGGGTTAAGAAAACAAAGCTAAGATTAAGCCCTTGTCACGGTAAAGATAACGAGGAGGAGAGGGGGAATGCAGCACGAGGGAGATAGCTCGAGGAGCCTTGGAAAACCATGATCAATGTCTCCTCTTTTTTGGGGACTGTGATATTTCATGGTACTTTACCTTGCTCTGCAAAGGCAGCCTTAGCAATATATTAGAAAGATAAGATTAAGCCCCCAGGTGCCTGAGGGGTTCCCTCCCAAAAAGCCATGTCATGTCTTTAACAAAGGAATATTAACACCCCCCCATGGAGGATTTAGGAATTTCTCTCACTCTCACTTGCTGTTAAAATATTTGGAGTGAACTTGGTGCTTTTGTGTGGGAAACAACCAGGTGCAGACCTGGGCGCAGGGTTCCCCCAGCACAGCTCTGCAAATACACCTTCATCCTGACATTCAGCTGTCCTGCTATGGAGCTCTGCCAATACCCAAGCTGACCTCTGCAGTCTTGGGTTCTCTAACCCTGTCCTACAGTTGATCTCATGCAGCTCTACAATGCCTTATTGTCCTGCCCGGCAGTCTCCCTGCTGTCCAGCCCTGGCCTTTGGATGAAAAGTGATCCCAAAGCAAACGTCAACCCCATCAGGGCTTAATCAATTGCTTGTCAGCAGATGTTTAAATACAAACCCACACCTGAGCCTGTTGGTATATTTCTAATTGTAGGGGATGGTCTCCCCATCTCTTGTGTCCTTCTGGACAAAGTTCCCACCTGGACTTGGATAGACGACTTTCCCTCTCATCAGGGATGTTGAGCTCACCTCAGGGAAGCCACCAGACTGTAGAGGTTGCTTAATGCTCCACTCAATGTCCTCAGTATTGAGCATGACTCAGCACCCATCCTGCAAAGCTTCTCCTACTGAAAAACACTGCACAGGACTGATGGGAATTCAGCACAGGGGAAAGTCCTGAGAGAGCGAGAAAACATCAGGTCTGGTCCTGCTCAGAGACTGGAAGAACTTGGAGCCAGATTTGAATGCCAGACTTCAGCGCCTGAAGGTTTAGATTGCTGGTCCAGACCCATGAGAGAGGTGGAACTGAACTTGTGAGAAGTTCTTATTCAGGGAACATAATAACCCTGACCCAGCAATAAGCTCAACAGATGCCTTTTCTGTAAAGATGGCACATTCCATTATGAATTGCTAAGATGATCTGTTCGGTGAGATGTTGGCAGGGCACGCATTCCCGTTAAAGCTGGTGCCATTGACATTGTTACAACTGTTCTGAACTGCAAATACACCGTCAGGTGTTCTTGGCATGATTGCTTGGTGCCCTTAGCTTTGCACCTAGGCCTATTGTTTAACCTTTTATTGTTCAAGGGCAGGCACCTATAAGCAGCTCTAGGGGGAACTTTTACTTCAGAGAAGGTGGCAGCTGAGATTAGTGGTGTGGTACAACTGCTGTTTGGCTCAAGGCATGGTCTCAAAAGGATGAGGGCAAGATCATCTCTGCTGATGGTTGCATAAAGCCTCAACTCAGCCCAGGACAATGTAGATGTTAAGATCTGTAACTTTCAGTCTTTGCTGGTTTTAAGTCCTGTAAATTTCTGTAAGCTTTATTCTGTAGCAGCTGGTAGGTCTATATTAAATATTATAAGTTAGTAATAAATTGTTTATAGAGACCATGTCTGTACAAAATCCTGGCTGTTTGTTCCTTTGTAAAAGAAATTGCTTTCTCTGAAGGGAGCAGTCCTTTGTGTGAGTGGGGAAAGTGTGACTGTGGGTATGTGTGTAATGGAATCAGTCCCTGAATCCAGCCTGTCTGGACAACCAGCTGCCAGCAGCACCTGGATGGCCAGAGAATAATAGGAGCTGAGCCCTGCAAAAGAACCCACGCAGGAAGAGCAAGATGTCCCATCAAGAGAAGATCAAAGTCCCATCTGCTGTTAGCTGATGACTCATGGTCATACAGCACCCACCAGCAGCGGGAGAGGACAAGACATATAAAAAGATGGGTGCAAAACTATGGGTTCCCTTCCCATCAATCACCACTCTACTGGAGTTAGTCTCAGCTGTCTGGGGAGTCAGAAGAAGGCCCAGAGCCCTGGCTGCAGGCCCCTCCCTCTCTCCTCAGGATGAATGGTACTGACTGCTCCTGAGTACTACACGAGCACGAGAGCACCAGCTGACAAGTGGACCACGCAATCAGCTCGCCACCACAGCTTCAGAATTGCAGCCAGACATACCGGGCTCACTATACCTTGGCTTCCCCTGTTGTCCCTATGCAACCCTTCACCTGTGTGAGTTCGTCTGTGTAAGTGTAGGCGTGCAAGAGAGTGTGTGCGTGTGCGCGCGCTTGAAAGCGAGCTCTTCCTTTTCCTTTACTCCAACAGTGGCATTTAATACATCCATGTGAGTATCACCCTGGGGTGGTCTCTAGTGCAAAAAAAGGGTAACATTGAAAGCCAACAGCTCTTCCCATTGATACACACCAGAATTTCTTCACAAGCACGATGCAGTGCCTGACTTTTTGGTACACTCTGCTTCCCCTAGTGCAGGCTGCACACTGGTGGCACTGCAGCATCTGGAAAATAAAACCACCCGTAGGATATGTCTACACTTGCCTTTCTCTTTCGAAAGAGGCATGCCAATGAGGGAAATTAAAAATGCAAATTAGGTGCAAATGTACATATCTGGCACCTCGTTTTCCTATTTTTGTTTCCAAAGAAGGAAAGCAGCGTAGACGTGGCTCTTTCAAAAGTAAACCCCATCTTTGGAAGAACCCTTCTTCCCCTTGTTTATGGGAAGAAGAGTTCTTTTGAAGCTGGGGTTTACTTTCGAAAGAGCCGCGTCTACACGGCTTTCCTTCTTTGGAAAGAAGAATTTGCAAATGAGGTGTCAGAGATGTAATCTGCCCCTCATTTGCATTTTTGATTTCCCTCATTTACATGCCTCTTTCAAAAGAGAAAGGAAAGTGTAGACATATCCTAGAGGTGGGTTTATTTTCCAGATGCTGCAGTTTGACACCGGGTTCAGTTTATTCTGAATCTCCAACGTTCCAGGTAAGAGCAGATAAGAGACTGGTGCTACAGTTTTTGGACCCTAATGTTAGGCACTGGCATCTACAACACAACTACCCATTGTGAGTTAGTGGTTGTCAGGTAGGACAGAGACCTCCCTGAGCAAGATCAGGCCCCATCGTGCAGAGTGCTCTTTGTACGCCTAATAAGAGACAGCTGCTCTCTCCACGTGCTTGCAGGCTGAATATGGAATTCGACAAAGGGCGGAAAGAGAAGACAGATCAGCTCCACACAGGGCAAGGGAACTAGGCCTGTGTGCTCCCATGCCCCCCAGAATCTCCAGCCTGGCTTGACCTGTACGTGGTGCCAGTCAGCATGAGTCAATTTTTCTGGCTCCCTGACCATGGGACTTACAGCTGCTGCCCCAGTCCCTGGTGGAAGACAGGGTAGTTTTTAGGCTGCTCTGTCCTATGGCGTCAGCCAGTGGCCACACAGTAACTGGGAATCACAGTGGGCTGCAGAGATGCCCTGACCACTTGTTAGGAGTAGGAGCCTGTACCATGGATCTTTGCCATAAGATGACTGTCCTATGATGTCTGTTGCCCTTCAGTTGAGTGGAAGGCTGCTTAGCCCTGGAACAATGCAAAGTCACCCGAGCAGGGCCAAAGAGCCTGTCCAGTAACACTGTACCATAAGGAGTAGATTTCCCAAGCTGCGCCCGTGCAAATGGAAAAGTGAGCACACGCATGCCTCTCTGTGCACTGCACAGGTGTGAATGCTTGTGTCTGCATGCCCATGAACAGCTGCAACACCTCCCAGTGCATAGCAATTCACCTACAAAACTTAGCTGCCTGAAAATGGGGATTTTAAAACTCAGATTTAGTCTGCAGTCCCACAGTTTTGGAAACTGGAAATTCCAAACTTCTGCAATATGCTGATACGTGAAGGTGTTTTGTTTTGGCCAGTGAGTCTGGGAATCACAAATTACCTATCTGAAGTAAAGATAGATGGAGAGTAACTTTAGACCAATCAGATGAGCGTGCGTATTTCAGCTCTGGAATCAAAGAGAGCGAGAGCAGCTAGGACAGGATTCAACTGTGAAATTAATGATGGGAGAGGGTATGTTCCCATGAGCAGATGGGAATAAGGGGACTTCGAAGTAGACGGGGTCCTTTCAAAAAGGAGCCCTGTCTGGACAAGATGCACAGCGGCAAGCTGCGTCAATTTCGAAGTGCCGCTGCCGCCCGCATGCTAATGAAGCTCTGAATATGCATTTCAGCGCTTCATTAGTAAACTTCGAAATGGCCATTTGCGTGGCCATTTCGAAGTTTGGGGCTCGTGTAGACACAGCCATGAAGTTGCTAATAAGTTTGTTTGCCAGAGTAGCTCAGCAAAGGTTCATGTCCTTCTCATTAGGTGATCATGAAATTGTACCTTAACTCCACATTTAGGTCCTTGGTGGGTACATTCCTGTACCTTATACTTAACAGCTGGTCATTGATACCCATCTTGAACTACTGGTTTATTCAAACAGCTGTTAGAGTCACAGGTGCAGCTATTGTCTCTACAGCCTCTCATGGTGAATCTCTCGTGAAACAGGTTGCACTGCTAGCACACCAAACTTCAGCTCACTGGTCACTCTGACAACTGGGGCTACACACCTGCCATGCACAGCAGAGCAAGCTTTTACTGTCATTTTCACAACAATGCACCTCAGTTCTGGTCCATAGGCCTCGCCTCACCAGGAGTTTGATTTCTGTGGCCCAGTTACATAGGGGTCTCTCTGCCACCGGGTGCCTTATATATGATGAGTGACAGAGAGAGCACACCCAGTGCTGCACTGGTACCAACCTTCTAACCAGGAAGCTGGGAATGAGCCTCAGGGAATGCATCACTTGATGATTAGCTGTTGTGTTCATTCCCTCTGGGGCAGCTGGCATTGGCCATTGTGAGAAGACAGGATCCTCAGCTAGGTGGAGCCTTGGTCTGATCCAGTATGGCCATTTTTATGTCCCTATGCAGGAAGATGATGGAAACCAAAGTGTAACGCCAACAGGCGGAACCAAACCTGGGACCTCTGGAGCTTAGTGCAGGAGTCTCTACAGCTGGAGCTGAAGGCCAACTGCCTGGCAGCCAAGGCTGCAGAGGAGGCTCTGTTTGTCTCTCTGGAAGGGGTCTAAGTGCCACTACATGGGACAGCAAACTATACCCAGTAGATGTGTGGACCAAACAGATTCTACATATAAGTCACCTGTGCTGGGGCATATGTTAAGTTCAGCTTGTTCTGTATTTATATTAGTGTGTCTTAAAGGACGTTCCATGGACCACCGGTGTTCCACAAGCAACTCGCAGGTGAGCAGCGAGAGTGCAGCAACTGGCAATGGGGTGCGGTGCACATATCTATTTTCAGATACAATGTTGGGTGTACAGTAGTTACGGGAGGGATAGCTCCGTGGTTTGAGTATTGGCCTGCTCAACCTGGGGTTATGAGCTGCATTCCTGAAAAGGTCATTGAGGGATCTGAGGCCAAATAGATTTAAAACCTTAAAAAAATAATAAGGGATGGTGCTTGGCTCTGCCAAGAGAGCAGGGGACCAGGCTTGATGGCCTCCTGAGGTCCCTTCCAGCTCTATGAAATGTGTATCTCTCTTTTTTAATTTTATTACAGCTATTCAGGCATATGTGCAGAACGAACAACGAATGAAAAATCAAGACCCTGGTATTTGGCGTAATGGTCTGTTCGAATAGGAGAGGCAGACCCCACAGAGAATGGATAGATGATATAGTAGATTGGTGCGGAGCTAGTCTACAGAAACTAAGCCACTCCGCACTGGACAGGGAAAGATGGAAGGAAATAGCGAGGGAGGCATCGGACACCAATAGCCGCTGAGCCCATGGTGGTGGTGGTTGTTGATGATGATTGTTACTTCTTCATCGCTATGATACCTGATTAAATTGCTTCCTTTTCTTTTTGCTGTATATGTGGCTGTTTTTATTTTGGGGGAGGGGAGGCCTGACCATTTCTGGTTTTTTGAAGAAAATTTTGCTAGGTGTGGCACATAAAAATATTAGAGGCTGGTGTTCCATGGGCTCAAAATGTTTAAGAAACGCTGATTTAGATAGGCTGTTTCTATGAGCAGTGTTGTGCATTTAAAAGAAATAAAGAAATCCGTGCATGAAATGCGCATCAGAACTACAGGAAATGGGGAAAAACCGTAAAGGACACATAACCCATGAAGGAATCAGCCATTAGTATGTTGTGGGAATGCAAGCTTCAGGAGGGCTCTGCACAAACTACGGGACGTAGGTCGGGTGCGCTGCAGGATTGTACAGCCAATGAAAGGCAGCCTAGGTCAGTGAGTGTGCTGCATGAGTGGTCCCCCTCTATCTCAGTGGACCCAAGATTGTTATGACCAAGGTGGTCTCCCCGGAGACGGTGGTTTTGCTCACTGCACTTGTGTACCTAGAATTTGCCGACTGAACTGTAGCAGTGCTTGGATTGGATGCAGAGGGAGTGAACCGCTGTCAGAGGCAATGTTGGGTGAAATCATCACGCACCTCCCTTCACATGCCCTTGTTTTAAACGCATGCCACTTCTGTAATACTGGCAGGAAAAAAAACCTAGCAGACAACAACCAGTGGAATCTGGCAACCCCGCGTCATGGGCAACAGTAAATTAAATGTATTGGGGGGCCACACATACAACCCTGCTGGGCTGCAGGTTGCCCACCCTAGGTATAGTCAATAGACATTGGTCATTAGCATCTCAACCTCTTTGACCCCTTTGCTAATACCAGGCCCAGTAATGCAGTGGTAAAGACCATTGGGTCACTTCTAGTAGGCATCCTTCAGTCTGCATAGACTATGGATCGCGCCCTTTATAGTTTCAATTGAGGACTTCATTTACAGCGTCTGTTGTGACTATGAAGACCCACGCGAGAGTGACAGTCCTTGCTGCATCTCTTGCAGATGTGGTGGGTGTCTGGCAAGTCCTTAGTGTGCTTTCTGTGCGCTCGCTTCTGCTCTGCTAGCTGTCTGATCCTCATCTCACCCTTCTGAAGACCCTTGTGTAACCCCTGCCTCCATCTGCTGTGGTCGTCTGCTAGTTCTTCCCAGTTGTCCAGCTCGATGTCTACCTCTCTGAGGTCTCTCTTGCAGACATCTTTGTAACGCAACTGGGGGCGTCTGGGAGGTCTTTTGCCAGAGGCTAGCTCACCATACAGGATGTCTTTTGGAATCCTTCCATCATTCATCCTGTGGACGTGGCCAAGCCAGCAGAGCCGACGGTGCCTGAGGAGGGTGTGCATGGCTGGGATTCCAGCTTGCTCGAGGACGGCGGTGTTGGTCACTCTGTTCTTCCACGATATTCCAAGGATGCGCCTGAGGCAGCGCAAGTGGAAGACGTTCAGCATCTTTTCCTGGCGGGCATACAAGGTCCAAGTCTTGCTGCCATAAAGGAGGGTGCTGAGGATGCAGGCTCTGTAGACTTGCATTTTGGTGTGAGTGTACAGCTTGTTGTTATTCCATACTCTCTTGCTGAGTCCGGACTGAGTTGTGGCCGCTTTTCCGATCTTCCTATTTAGCTCAGTGTCCAACGGTGTGCATCGGGTCACTGGTATTTCTTGAACACAACCTTTTGCAGAGGGGGAGGACGGCCCTGGAGGCTGGGTGGGACCCTTTGAAGCTGCATAATGCCAGCTACTCCGAGTAGAGCAAGCTTTATCATCAGTGTTCCTTGGAATTCTAGCTCTTTTTCAAGGGCAAACCAAACAGAGGATTAAAAATAAAACATTATCAAGGCAGGAAGGGACTGCGAGGACTGAACAGCTTCCTATATTTAGGAAGGCCAGGGTAATCTTAGAAGGACTCTGGGCCTTATTCATGACTCCAAGCAAACGCAACACACGTGGGTCCTGCACATCCAGCATAAACACTATCTGCTGCTTTTGATCTCAAAGCTCAGCCACGTTACTGAGCTTGAGCAAGAGAAGAAACTGAGGACCCCTGGGGGAAAGAGATGCCATTGAAGGCCCTTTGACAGAGATGCCTTCCTGTATCACTTTGGGGAGTGACTCTTCAGAGTTTATCCACTAATTTCTATCCTTCCCCTGTTGCTGTAGAACCTCACTCAGGACAGCACATGAAGAGCTCTAAGTCCAGAAAGGGCAGGTGCTTTCCTGAATTGGGCAGTGAATGCTGTTATACTTTGGGTATTGGAATAGCAAACTATATACAGGACTGGATACAAATAATAACAGATCAGAGAGATTTTAATCTCTAGTCACCACTGAATAATTTCTAAGCAAAGCAGGCCCAGATCCTCTAAGTTGTACAGGTGCCTAACTCCCCTTGAGTTCAGCAGTAGTTAGGCACCTAAATACTTTTGAGATTATAGGCCAAAGACACTATCAAAACTATTATTTAAGGGTGATAGGAGAATATTTTGAAGAACGGGAATGTCACCTGCTCTCGGGAGAAGGGAGTTGCATCCCTGCGTGTTATGAGAATTAGCTGGTGACTTGACAACACGGTGACAAGCCACGGTGAAGAGCCTCCGACAGCTGATGTGCCACCCAAAGACAGGGCAGAGCAAAAGGCAGAGCTGCTTTTTGCTGAAAGGCAACAGAGCTCCTGATGATTTTTACCCCCTGGAGGCTAATTTCTATCCCTCAGAAGCTAAGGGACTGAACACTAACAGAAAAAGGTCACTCAATATTTTAGTGTGTAGCAGAAGCATGAGGAGTAAGTAGCAGCAAGGGATTTATAGGGAAAATGTACCAGCTTCTCTTGGCTGGTTTATGGTCTTAAGGGAGAAGGGGCACAGATTTTGCATGGCGCATTTAAGGCAGGGCAATGTTGGGACTGATTCAGTTTTGGGAAGGGAACGAGAGGGTTTGAGGAGATCTTCTTTGCATCCTGGTGGAAGGGTCATCATCATTCTTGGCTAGAAGCAGCTGTTGCAGTTTCACTCGAGGAAGTGGGAGTTTTGTATTACCTTTGTGGACTTCCTCCAATCCGGTTCCAACCAATGAGCCGTACCGCTGGAAGTTTAGGGGGAAAATATTTATGAAGACCATAAAAGAGGGCTTTGCAGCTGTTAAAATGGGTTCACATGACTGTCTGTCATAGAATCATAGACTCCTAGGGCTGAAAGAGACCTCGGGATGTCACCGAGTCCAGTCCCTGTCATGGACAGCTGTTGCAGCAGCCTGAAAGAAAATGCAAGAGTCAGTTCTGGCAATAATCCCGGGGTGGGAATCAGTGATTTTTCAGATGAAGGAGGCAAAGAAAAAAGTTAAAGTCAAGGATGACAGCAAGATTTGTGGCCTGACGGACCCAGTTCCAGTCTGAGCTAAGGAGCTGGATAATGGAATCAGAGACGTTGGAGGAGGACTTCTGGCCCTGATCCTGACTCTTGTAGTTTGCCAGTCAAATCCATGGAAACAAGAGCTCACTAACATTTGTTTGAACTCAGCATGGCTCTTTGGTCTGGTCGCCTTCATGTCCCTTTGCTTTTGTTGCTTACATTTGCACAGATTGATTTGTGTGCTTACATGTGCTCAATAAATAGCTCTATTTATGGGCTAGTAAGGCTCTTCGCTATTCACTGTTCCTTGCGGTCCTGTTGAAATGGTTCAGTCAGCCAAAGGCAGGAGAAACACCACCATGTGGTGCAACTTCACGATATGAAAAGAACATGCATAGACAAGAGTGTAAGGACATACTCTAAATTCAAACTCAGACCCAAGTGCGTTTCCTTCACTATGTGAAAGCATTTGACTGCATTTTAATTTTAGTTACATTAGTTATTCTCCTGATGCGCAGTGCTGACAGAAAGCAGAAGGGCTAACAATAGAGCACAGGAAAAAGGTGGGTGTTTCCCCACAGGGCAACCTAAAGAAGAGCTCTTCTGAGCTTCTCTTCCCAGAAAGACCAGAGCCACATGCAGTACACAAGGGGTGGGGGTGCAATGCCAACAGACCTGGGTTGCCAGCAGGGATAGAACCTGCAAGCATAGGGGCTAAAGCCCTGCACTCTACCACATGAACTAAAAACCCGCTGGCTCTCAGCCAAGGCTGTAGAGCAGAGACTTCACTCACCCCAGATAAGGTCTCAGTGCCTCTGGTTAGTACAGGTGTATGTACAGTACTAACATTATGATAGTTTCTATATTAGAGTCTCTTTCCTAATGCTCCCCACCTTCTTTTTGTCTTTTTTACTGCTGCAGCACAGTAAACTGGTGTTTTCATAGCGCTACCTGTGGTAGTGCAAATCTTTCCTGAGAGGTAACAGGTCATATAGACAATAGCATTCTGTATGCAGAGTTGTGATTGTTCTTTCCAATGCGCATTACTTTGCACTTCTCAGCATTGATCAGTTACTGGTGTAGCTGTACCAGACTCCTGGCACAGACTGGAGAACTGGCTATCAGCTGCATTTGCTCCTTACTTAAACATGGGGTGATGACAATGAGTGCAAAAGGCGGTTTATGGCAGCCTTGCCTGCCTACTCCAGGAGGCTAAACCTGCAGCTCTGGGCTGGAAAATGGAAAATTCTCATTGTAATTGAAATGCAGAAATTTTGCAGGCGCGGGGAGGATGGGGCAGTCATAACTACACTGGCTGCTGGTGTGTTGAGACACCTTCTCCTGACATGCTGACCAGCAGCTTTTCCTTGTTCTTTCTTGTTCGTCTGTTGTCCTGTGTTAGATCTTCAAGGTAGAGATTGTCTTTTTGTTCTGTGTTTGTACAGCCCCTAGCACGACCCGGGCTTCTGGGCAGTATCTATAAACAGCAACAAGGGCCTGTTTCAAAAGGGGCGTAGGCATCCAGAAGCCTGCTTCCCACTGACCACAGCACTGCGTAAATGTGTTTCCTTCTGTACCATCTTTAAAAGGAGTCCAGAAAAGCTGAAACAGAAGTGAGAACTGGGACATTGGAAGGCTGTCGTGCTACTTTTCAACAAATGCAAGTGGCTCACTGAGGGGTTAGGAAAGAGCAGCCTCATGTATTCCCCTGCATGATCGCAGATAGGGATGTACTCAGCTCTGCTGTTTACCTGGCTGCTCTGGTCCTTTCACAGTTTGTGGGACGAATGTTTTGCTTTTGAACTTCGGAAGTGAGAAGCTGGGGCTTAGGCCGCTGTGGGGATCTCTACCCTCTAGTGCTGGGAATGTTCTTCCAGCTCGAAGGAGGTTAACTTGTTTCTAGGAGTCTTTCAGCCCGTTGGTGGGTTCTTAAAGCTTCCTCACTGTACTCGACCATATACAGCTCAAGGGGTGAGAAACATACTGCGGTAGGCCTGCGTTCTGCGCTGGTACGGACTGCAGTTCCTAAGGGAATCTGTTGGGCTTCATGGGGCAGTGGTGGCGGTGGAGAATTTCCCATCCGTTACTGCTAAACTGCAGCTACCTCTGGGGCAGAACGCGGCAGCTGCTTAACAGTCCACACAACATTACCCAAACAAACTGAGCTGCGTGTAGCAATATTCAATTACATGCAGGAAGAACATTGAGAGGCAGCCTTTCATCTTAAAGAGACCACCCCAGTGGAAGTGAATTTTATTGAACTCCCAGGAGCAGGCCTGGCTTAAAATCAACCTGAATCAGTCTCTCATATCGTAACAATCTCGCCTCCCCCCAGGTGGTCCCAACCAGGCAGGTCTCACTGCCTTTAAAAATGGGTGATCTTTTCTTCAATGATAATTATTTTCAGTCTTGGATTGAATTTTGCTGCGGCTGCTGCTTTTCTTTTATGTAACTGAGAAAAGCTCCGCCCCAACCAGAGGGGCTGGTTTCCCCTGAGATTCCTTCTTTGCATTATTACCCGGCTTTCCAGCTGGATCTGACAGAGGCATGTGAACTGCAAAATCAAGAGCCTGTCTCGTGACCACAGTTTGGGAGTCAGTTCTTCGGACAGGATTTAAAATCTGGGGTCCTTTGGGCTGCTTTTCCTACCCCTGTGGGTTCCAATGACTATTGAATGTAACCCTCTCTGGGAACCTCCTGGTGTGTACAGCCAGTTATTAGCTCTGGTGTATTGACTGCACTGTAATTAGCTCTTCAAAGTGTTTAAAAGAAATAATCCGAGGGTAGATCTACGCTTACCGAGAAATTGACGCAGTCAGGGTAGATCTTCTGGGGTTTGATTTCGTGTATCTAGTCGGGATGCGCATAATCAGATGATCAGGGCTTGACAGTAAGTTGCCCCTTGTTCTCTGCATTAACGTGAGGAGTTAGGGAGGGCGACAAGTTTCTTCCTTCGACGTCCCTCAGTGAGGAGGCCTAGATAAGTCAATCCTAAAGAAGTCGATTCCAGCTATGCAACAGTCATAGCTAGAATTGTGTATCTAGGATCAACATTCAGGTGCAGTGTAGAACTGCCCTGTGTGTGTCTCTTCCCCAGCTTACTAGCAGTAGTGCTCCTCTCTTCTATTTCTGTATTTTCAGATCTTTTGGTTTGCTTTTTCTGAGCCAAAACCTTACTTTCACCCTCACTGGGTGTCACCATGCCTCCTGGGTAAGGATTTGGGACTGTGGACCACTGCCACGCTTGCTTTCCGGATCTGACATCTGGTTTGGCGGCCTCTGAGAACAGATCTCACCAACTTCCTCTTCACAAACTCTCTTCTCCTTCAGCATCAGGAATTGCTACGTGGGTTGTGATTTTCAGCATGGAAACCAAGGCCCCATGTGGGGAGGGAAACAGTGCCTACATAGAGGAAGGTGGGAATGAGGATGTACCACACTATATTCACCTTCTACTGGAAGGTAGATGGGTTGGATGGTCTAAAAGGCTTTTGTCATTTGTGCAACCGACAAGTTGAAAGCCCATAAATGAGAGCTCATTAATTCTGTGAATACCCAGTGAGGTAGGCATGATTTCCATTTTATAGCTGGGGAAACTGAGGCACAGAGTGGTGAAATAACTCTGAAGCATTCGGAGAAAAGATATAAAGAGAAGCTGGTGTCTGAAAGGATTGTCCCCCCCCCAACTATAATATATGGAATTGAGCAAGAGGTGTTTATTAAAGAAAACAAACAACCTTCCTCACAGCTTGAGTTCCAACTTTGTCTTTTGGGCACCAGCCACCACACCCTGCCTGGAAGTTTGTACAGAGACATCTAGTGGCTGACTATTATATGACAAGTAACTATACCATCACATCAATTGACCCTCATTCTGTAAAGCCTTGATCCTACGCCATGCAAATCCACAGGAGCTATGCCATTGACTTTGAGGAGCGAACCCCAAGCAAGCCCTAACTGTTTGTTTTAGTCTTTTCTCCTTTTGCTTTTGCTGAAGCAATCCTCTCCCCAGCCATCATTTATAACTGGAATTATTATTTATCTTGCCCTAATGCTACTTTTCAGCAAGAGCAAGCAGCTTACTGTGGGGATAGGAGTGATCAGCCCTGCTCCCCAAACGTCGCTACTCACAGAAGATCAATGCTCCCAGCCCACATCAGATCACTGATCATCCAGAAGAGGGCTGCTTTTGTCCTTGACACATTCACCAGTTGCAACTATTTTTCCCCAGGCTGCAAAGCGTTATGGACAGCTGGCAAACTGCTTCCCCATAAGAGCAATTTTCTAGTAGGTCCTGTTGCGCTCACTGCCCATGGCTTGGTGAATGGACTCTGGGCTGGAGAAATATCAGGAAGGGAGGTTTCTGTTAGCCTCAAACAGCAACGATGCCTCAGGAAGTTGTTTCCAGCACGTGCCAGGTCCTGGGGACAATAAGAGGCTTTTGGAGGATGCAACTTCCTGATTCTTGACAACTGCACTGAGGCTGGCATATAAAATCCCTCTTGTGGAGGATCAGATTATTCTCTGTTTGTACCACTCCTAACACAATGGGCTCTGGTTCATGGCCATGGCTGCTAGGTGCTATGGTAACACAAATACAGTGTACTCCCCAGGGGTGGTGTGCGAAGTGAGGGCTGAGAGGGCATGTGCTCCCCCAAACCCAATAGGTGGGGGAGGCAAGGGGCCAGAACCTCTGGGTCACTGGAGTGACTAGTGCGTAGTCTCTGCATGTGACCACAGTTCATCACCTATGGAAATCAATGGCTCTACCCTGGCTTAGAGTTTGCCCTCAGGCCATCTTTCTATCCCTGGAGGAACAAATAGCCCAGAGCTGTACGCTGAGGTGTTTCAACTCATCTCCAACTTGTACCCCATCTCCAACAACCACATTCCTCTAGTTGGTTGCAAAAAAAATGTGTTGACAATAACATCGGAGGTTCCATCTTGTGTCCCATCCCCCCACAGGTTCTACAATTTGTTAGGTGCTAAGCTGGGTCCTTCTGAGATGCACAGTCCTCAGTGCTTCCCCTTCCTGGATCTGCATGAACAGGAAGAGCAGACTCTTCCACTCATGGTGACAGCTGAGGTCAACAAGCTGATGATCATATGGCAGCAGAGGGTTTCATGGGTGCCCTTCCACCTCTGGAGAGTCTTGCCCACCATCCTTTGCACACGCAAGCTTCCAGATTTGCATGAGTTTGCATTTGCACATGCAAATTAGGTACTTAGGCATTAGTTTGCCTGGGCAAACATGGCATGTGCAATGACCATTTTTGTACGCACAAATCTCAGGTGTGAAAAATACCTGCACATGTTTTTATGTAAGTGGTTTTGCACGCAGGACATAGTGGGTGTCAGTTTAGATGCCCTTTTGAATACGAGAAACAAAGGGGAAGGTTTTGCAAATCCATTTTCTGAAGGTGTATTAGGCCAGTTCAGGTCTGACTTGCTCAGGATTGGGCCCATTGTCACCGGTTCTTGCAGGGATAAAACAAAGACCTGAATCGTTACAGCCACCTCCTGGCTTTGCCAAGAACACATTCCCCATTTATTTTTTTCCTCCAGAAACCTCATTTTCACTGTTATTGTTGGAAACATTTTATTTTTGCCAAATGATAGTGAAATTCCCCTAAAAGTTCCAGCAGAATCTTGCCAAAAGATGTCGAAATCCTCAGATTTGCCAAAAACCCAGTTACAAACCTCATCCTCCCACCCAGTTCTACTCCACATTCACTTTTCAAAGTTAAAAACTCCAACCCTGCACCCCCTGACTCTCATGTGGGTGCACATTTTATTTCACCTCCTCGTTGGATTGTAAGAAATCAGTGCTCTGGGAGGTACCACTGAATGCAACATCATTTAAGAATGCTCAAAGCCATTATTTGGAACCTGACAAGCTCCAAGCCTCATTGGTATCTTCTGGCAGTAAGTTCCACAGGCTGATCTGATAATACAGGGCTCTTCTGTTTAGTGGACAGAGGTGTAACACTCTCTTAGCACCTGGCCCAGTAGGGACCTCATCTTGACCGAGGTAATACAAATAATAATAATACAATGGCGGAAGTTGAAGGTAATTCAGGCCAGAAATTTTTAATAGTGAGGGCCATTAACCTCTTGAAAAACCTCCTAGACAGATTGTCCAGCACTGCTACTTTTACAACCAAAGTGGTATATTTTTCTTAGAAAAAGAAAAAAAATACGTCTCCATTCGAACAGGAATAATTTTGAGGGTGGGTACAGTAGTATCTGGCTTAAGCAAAAAGTTGGCCTACAGGATCTCCGCGGCGTTGGCATTTATGTTACTTTTTAATTGTGTGAAACAGGTGTTTTCTTTGGCCAATATTCTCATCCTATTCACAGAGGCCAGAGTTCTCCTTGGCCTTTGAGGACAGGATGAGAAGCAATGAGCTTAAACTGCAGCAAGGGAGGTTTAGGTTGGACATAAGGAAAACCTTCCCAACTGTTAGGGTGGTTAAACACTGGAATGAATTGCTTAGGGAGGTTGTGGAATCTCCATCACTGGAGATATTTCAGACTACGTTAGACAGACATCTGTTCGGGATGGTCTAGATGGTGCTTGGTTCTGTCTTGAGGGCAGGGGATTGAACTCAATGACCTCCCGAGGTTCCTTCCAGTTCTAGAGATCTATTATTCTATGAATATTCCAACGTCCATTTCCCTGTTTTCAGGAGAGGGTGAACAGAAAGTCCCAATCTACTTTCTTGGTCTTACTGGCGGAAATTCTGCCTTGGAGGACACAGTGTGTTTTGCACCTTGCCAAGTTTCCTGTTGACCTGACGAATCCCAGTCCATGCAGTGCCTATCTTAGGGCAGTACCAGGCTATTCACCAGGTATAGATGTTTGGAGAGACAGCCCTCTGACAGACAGCCAATGAATTTTCCTGGCACAGCCCCTCAATATGGTCTCGGTTGAGGCAGCCTTGCCTGTCAGACAACCGGTGGCAAAGAACCATCAGGCCTGGAAAACTCTTGGTCTTATCCTCTCCCACAGCTACTGTGTATTTTGTGGAAGTCCAGGGTGTATCTGGTGAGGACATTCACAGCACCACTGCAGGATAAACAAAAAGGAACATCACCTCATTAACAGCTCATTTCCCGCTTGCTTTTATGAGTTACCACATCTCACTTGGGAGGGGAATGCTGGCTGGGCTGTCTCTTTTTTTGGCAAACGGTCCGTTCCCTTCTGACTAGCAGTGACCAGTTTCTCCTGACGTCCCACCCTGTTGATCAGAACAGGAGACGTTTTCCTCTGCTGAGTGTGGGTCAATGCAATAGACCAAAGGGACCAGGGACATCCTCCTGGCCACCCACCACCCTAAGAGAGAAGAGCTCCAAGCAGAGTGAAGTGGGGAAAGAGGAAAGCCGCTCTTTGAGGGGATATTGCTCAAATAAAGCACAGCAGGGAGGAGTGGAAGTGGAGGAGACTTCAAAATACAGAGAATCTGCCATTCAACCTGCTTCAGACCCATGTCCCATGCAGGAGGTGAAGGGGAAAACCCCTCTGCAGGGTCTCTGACAACCTGACCTAGGCTTACCTGGGGCTGTGAAGGAAAGTGAGGGGTGAAGGCAAGCATTCCAGAGACATGCCTATGAGAGGACAGGCTGCCTTTCTCACAGCAGGAGAAAGACCAGGGCCTGAGATGAAGTCTTGGCCTCACTGAAGTCAACGGGAGTTTTGCCACCGATTTCTGTGGGCCAGGATTTCACCCATAGAGGGGAGCTTGCCCCCGTGTGTGCCACCGGCAGCCCATCATCTAGCAGGTGTGACTTCAGGACTGTTCTCAGATACTATTAGACTCTGAATTCAGGCCCAGCCGTCTCTTTATCCAGGTCATGCTCACCCTGTAGCAGCCATGTTGACCCATGTGGCTGCTGAGCAGCTGATCCACAAGGCAACACAGCTCAAAAGCTTGGAGTCATCTGATCATTGGTGTTAAAAAAGCTAGTGCCATGCAAAGTGCTACACGTGGGGGGCCATTCGCAGTGGCCATCAACAAGGTTAATTGGCCCCATTAACCTTGGGATCCATTTTCAGACAGTTAGTCTTATCCCCGGACCCTTGGCCAGACTGCAGCTAGCTGCATGTTTTAGTGTAGGTTGAACCTCTCTAACCCAGCACTCTCTCGTCCGGCAACATCTGTGGTCTGGCGTGATTTTAGTTAGCTATAAGACCATCGATCATGGGTTGTGGCCAAGTTTCTCGTGGTCCCATAAAGTTTGTTTCCAGCCACCAGTTCTAGCTCTCAGTGGTCTGGGCTGTTATTTAGCTGTAATTTACCCCTCAATGTCTTCAAAGAGCCCAGTAACCAGTGAAAGTGCTGGTAATGTGCTACACAATATTAACCTCCTGTGGTCCAGCAAATTCTCTTGTCCGGCATAGGTCAGGTTCTGAGGGTGCCGGATGAGAGAGGTTCAACCTGTAGAGACAAAAAAGAGCAGCTTTCTCTACAGCAGCAGGGGGTTTTAAATCAACCTGGCAGGTCGTTCAAGCCCAGGTTTTTGAAGGGGAAATCTTCCCTTTTTTCTGCAACACATGCTCCTTGGTGATGGAGCCGGGAATGGTCATGCGACTGTGTGATGGAGCAAGATCTTTGCCAGGTGCAGCAGAGATCTTTGGCCAAGGGGACAGGAGAGTTGAGAACAAACCCCAATTATTCTTGCAGCATTCATGGCTGGAGAAAGCTGAATGTCTTTCTCCCTGGAGCAGCTGGTGGCTTTCCCCACCCTGTTAATTTACCCAGCAGACTTCCATCTGCTGTCCCCACAGTAGTAACACGCACCCCTTCAGCACTGTCTCCCTGCTTCACGGAGGTGGTCCCAGCCAGCCAGCCAGCCCGCCCAGAGCAGATGTGGGGTTGAGCTGGGATGTCTGGTGGGTCTCAACTAAGTAAATTTGCAGGTGCCTATGATTGAACTGACCATAGTGCTGTCTGCTAATTTCTACCCGTTGTGTGCTTGAAGCTTTGGCCTCAAAAAGAACCAGTATACAACAGGGTAAACTCTACTCTAACTTTATTAATACACGAAATAGTATAGACAAATAATGCAGAATTACGTAGAGCTATTTCAATGCATATACTAACTGACAGTGGTACTCTAGTGATACCTACACTCAGGAGCATAAACAAGATACTCTATTTTAGTTATATGAATTTACATGAACTGATTTTTATACACCATACACAGTGCTAACATTAGCAAGCTTACAACTGGCAGATGGAAGGGCATGGCCTCTTTCCTTTCCCACGCATGGAGGTGGCCACAGTGCATTTGCAGGTGGGAATGGGTTTTAGCTTCTGGTTGCAACGGCAAAGGGAATACTTTACCCAGTCTCTTCCACTGATTATTTTTTTCACCTATATTTATACACGACTTGGTCATTCTAATGATATGATTAATTAGACATTCTACGGCTGTAGCTAAAAGTTTCTGCTTATCTAAAATACAATGTCCTAGCCCTAGGTTGCTCCTGGCCCTGACAAGGTCCCATTGTACTCTAGGGAAGATAAATGATGGTACAAAACATTCCTGCCTCTCACGGCTTCCTCCTACTCAGCCCTGCCTGCATGCTAGGTGCATCAGGCTTTCGACAGGCCTGGGCTTGTGTCTGTTAGGGATCTGTACGCTAGACAGTACAGGCATGGCAGACGTTGTTATTCTGGTCAAGATGGGGTTGCCCAGACTCCTCTACACTAGCTAAAGTACTTATCTGGCCTCTCCTCAAGAATATCAGAGCAGCTCACAAACTATCGCATATTTGTCCTCACAGTGACCCCCGTGAGGCAGGACAGGGATATTGCGTCCTTTGTACAGAAAGAAAACTGAGGCACAGAGAGACTAAGTCACACAGGAAATCTGTGACTGAGCAGGGTGTCATGTTCAGGCCTCTGGATAGCATCCTAGCAACTAGAGCATCCTTCATCACTAAGAGCTGCCACTCTGTGACTCTGGGCAGAGTCCCAACAGTGCAGTCTAACCTATTGTGTTCCGTAGAGAAAGCCGGCCCCCTGTTAAAGGGAAAGTACACCTTGGAGCCAGGCTGTCACCTCAGGGTTTTTCACAGGTTGTTTCTTTTTACACCAAGAAAGCGGCTTGTCTGGTTACCGTTGCGTCGCTGCCATTGGTTAAATTCCCTCTCTATCAGTTTGGCAAAGGCAGGTGTTCCTTTGGGGTGAGGGGTGAGTGGAGGGCTGGCACCCATCATGTCTCAACTTTCTTGCACGTGTGCACTCTGGGACCCATCTGCACAGCACTGCCTGAATCTACTGCCTCGCCTGGTGTGGGAGCCCATGTGCAAAGGACGAAGGAGCCTATGGAAGCAGCATGCTTTGCTTGTTTCTGAGGCTTGCTCAGGAATGCGGTTCGGTCCCTTCCTCTTCTTGCTTTCCCGCCTTTTCCCACATCCCAGATGCAGTTACTGTGGTTTGGATGTCCCAAAAGGACTGTTAAGCACCCCCTATTTACTGTTATGTACCTTCCTTCCTATCACTATTATTACACACACATCTCTTAATTAAGGTCATGGTACAGAATCATCCGACGTGCTGGTCTGTGGCGAAGTCGGGAAGACCAGGCAGTCCTCCGGCAGCCTTCATCCCTGGGGATGGGAAACACAGCACATCCTCCAGTCCCAATAATGTTAAGACTAGTGGCAGCTCTCTTTGGGTGCTGCTGTGCTTCAGCTCAAGATGGCACCTCTAGTGCTTGTGTAAGAACCTACTGTAAGCAAAAGCTTTGTATCTGGGTCGTTTTGAATTATGGCTAGGCAGTGCCAGGCTCAGACAGCCGCAGGAGCACCAGCCTGATTCTCAGAAATCTGTGAGCATCCAAGGAAAGCAGATTCTGGGACTGAAATAGACAACTTTTCCACAAAGGGGACCGTAGCTTTGGCTGAAGCCTGAGATATTCTGTGTGCCAGTACAGACAACAAGAGGCTTTCACATTCTTTTGTGTCTCTAAAGGGACTAGAATGCTGTGCCTATTCCAAGCAGCAAGCAGGGGACTAGGATAAAGGTCTGAGCGAGGGCCGGTCTTAGCCAACTGGCAGCCCCAGGCAAATTTTGGCGGCCCCTTGAAAATGGCGGCCCCCACAATAACCCCGAGCCCAGTGCTCCACCCCAACTCCACAGCCGGCAGCCGGCCGAGTCCTGGAGCATGTGCAGGCCCTCAGGGGCCGGCCTGGGAGTGGAGCATCCTCTTGGGAGCTCATGCAGCATGGCAGGGGGCCAGCCCGGGAGTGCGGGCAGTGTGGCAGAGGTGGCTCCGAGTGGACTGCCCACTTCAGAGTGCACAGCACAGGGGAAAGCTGGCTGCCAAGACAGCATCTGAGCCCAACTCACCTGGCTCCTTGAAAGTGGTGGCCCCAGGCAACCGCCTAGCTTGCCAGTACCTAACACCAGCTCTGATCTAAGCCTCCATCAATAAGTGCACACACAACTGCTGATTTGCACACGTACCCAGAGTCAGTCTAACATTCATGCATGCACATGCCCCAGTGAACTTGCAAGCAGGTCTGCAAATGCAGTCATGTAAATTCATACAGACCTGAAACGCGGGCATGCAGTCCCAGCCAGCCAGAGTCAAATGCAGCACTCCAGTCCCGTCATGCAGGGGCTCTCAACTATTCAGCTGATGTGGATCACACTTGAATACAGAGATTGTCTCACAGAAACTCCCCCGCCACATCCTCTTCTCTTTTTCTGTCGATCGCCTCCCTGTTGGAACTGTTTACATAAGTAACAGGAAGGAACAGGACAGGACAGAACTGTGCTCAGCTGTCCATGGAACACCATGAGATCTTCTGATCCACAGAGGTTCCCGGGAAGCAATCTGGCTTAAAGAGAGCTGGACATCTGCATGAAGATGGGGTTGGTAAAAGACATACGGAATCTGAACAGCCTTGGAGCCAGGTCATCACTGGTGTTTGAAGGAACTGGGAAGGGGATAGGAGAACCTGCCTTTCCCCTGTCACCAGAGCATGTCCTGCCCTGGTTAGAAGTGGCTGAAAGCTGTCGTTTTCTGAACAGAGCTGGCATGATTCTATCAAAACGCAAGGAGCTTCACTTAGGAAGGTGCAATCAGTTTCACACATACAAAATGTTACTCTTTTACAATTCAACATACAAAATGAGAAATGACTGTCTAGGAAGGAGCACGGTGGAAAAGGATTTGGGGGCCATAGTGGATCACAGGCTAAATATAAATCACAGAATCATTGAATCCTAGGGCTGGAAGAGAGCTCAGGAGGTTATTGAGTCCAGCCCCCTGTCCAAAGCAGGACCAACCCCAACTAAATCATCCCAGCCAGGACTTTGTCAAGCCAGGACTTTAAAATTTCTAGGGATGGAGATTCCACCACCTTTCTAGGTAACTCATTCCTCTGTTTCACCACCCTCCTAGTGAAATAGTGTTTCCTAATATCCAACGTAGAGCTCCCCGGTCTGTAACTTGAGGCCATTTTTCCTTGTTCTGCAGTCTGTCACTAGTGAGAACACCCTCTCTCCATCCCCTTTAGAGCACCCTTTCAGTAAGTTGAAGGCTGCTATCAAATATCTCCTCACTCTTCTCTTCTGCAAACTATATAAGTCCAAATCCCTCAGCCGCTCCTCATAGATCCTGTGCTCCATGCCTCTAACCATTTTGGTTGCCCTCCTCTGGACCCTCTCCAATCAAGAATGTGACACTATCATTAAAAAAAAAAAAAAAAAGCAAACGTTCTGGGATGCATTAACAGGAATGTCATAAACAAAACATAAAAATTCTTCTTGTCTACTCCAGGCTGATTACACCGCTGCTGGAGTATCGTGTCCAGTTGTGGGTGCCACATTCCAGGGAAAATGGGGACAAACTCGAGAAGGTCCAGAGGAGTGCAACAAAAATGAATAAAGGTCTAGAGAAGGTGACCTATGAGAGAAGATTCAAGAAACTGGGTTTGTTTAGACTGAAAAAGAGAAGACTGAGAAGGAACATGATAAAGGCTCTCAAGTACCTAAAAGTTTGTTACAAGGAGAGAGAAAAAATATTCTCTTGACAATAGGACAAGAAGCAATGCTCTTAACTTGCAGCAAGGAAAGTTAAGAGTTGGAGATTAGCAAAAAGCTTGTCAGGGTGGTAAAGCACTGGAATAAATTGTCCAGGGAGGTTGTGGAATCTCCATCACTGGAGATTTTTAAGAGCAGGTTAGACAAACACCTGTCAGGGATGGTCTAAATGGTGCATGGTCCTTCTATGAGTGCAGGGGCCTGGACTTGATGACTTCTCGAGGTTCCTTCCAGTCCTATGATTCTATGATTTTCTAGAGGCGAGATACCCACTTCACTAATCTCCCCTACCCCAGACACAGCTGTTTCTAGCTACCACTGCTGGTAGAGAGGCTAAAGAATGGATGACTCACAGAGAGTGAATTCCCCTCTACGGTAAGTCTGAGGGAATTGGCAAGTTAGTTTGCATTTATACTGCCAGTGCCATGCACAGCAACTCTGACTAGATTATCATGACGGACCCTTCTGGCCTTAAAGGGTGTGTTTACGGCAACAATACCCCACAATCCCACAGGCCGATTTTTTTTGTCTGGAAGACAGTCAAGGTTTCCCATAATAAACCATAACCAAAGGACTGGAACAGCTCCAGATGCTGGAGGCCCAGGCTGGGACCTAAAGTTCAATAATCCTTAATCTGGGATTACAAATGCATGTGGATGCTCAAATCCTAGGTTAACAACTCAGGGTCTGTTCCCTTAAATTCTACTAACTGTGGGCTTATATTGCTGCTCACACACACTCAACGTCTGTTTATCTCTACTTACGGGGATGGTTTCATCCTCCCGGGCTGTCAGTCAGGCATTTTATCATTAAGGAAGACAAACACTGGTATTACAAACTGGTGGAAAACTCAAGATCATGAATCCCTGCCCTGATGCACCAAGGCTTGTGTTACATCTGTAATGGAGCTAAGAAACACGCTGAAAACATGGGCTGGACACATGCAATTAAGTTCTTTTCTGGCTACTAGCCAAAACTGCTGATCTGAAATGGAAAATTCCAAGAGTGACATTTCTCTGGCCATGTGTTTTAATGACAGATCATATCGGCCCCACGGCTTGTCCCAGAGGTTGATATACAACACACACTAACCTTCAAGTTCCTGGAGGGATACCTTCATGCCAATAAGAAGTCCTGTGGCACCTTATAGACTAAGTATAAGGAGTATAAACTTTTGTGGGCAAAGGCCCGCTTCATCTGATGCATGAGTGGGTCTTTACCCACAAAAACTTATGCTCCAAAATATTGGTTAGTCGATAAGGTGCCCCAGGACTTCTTGTTGTTTTTGAAGATATAGACTAACACGGCTCCCTCTCTGATACTTCATGCCTATGGTCCTATTATCTTGTCAGGAAGAAAAAGGTGAACAGAGAGTTGTTCTAGGCCCCTAAACATTTACTGAGAGAGTAGGATGTCTGGAATCCAATTACACAGCACCATCCTTACAGTGTGCTGTGATATGGGGCCAAATTCTCTGCTGGTGTAAATGGGCACAGCACCACTGATCGCACCGGAGGTCTGCTCCCTTACACCAGCAATCTGACCCATTGTTTCTATTTGTGTAACCATCCTACTTAAACACATGCAAGTTGCTGCAAATCACTGGTCTTAAATTAAAAATTTCTGATGTGGGTGAATCATTGCAATTCCTTATCTGTAATAATAATAATAATAATAATAATAATAATTAATGACTTGGATCCCAAATGATTTCTAAACATAGCTCAAGTAACCACTGTAACAGATGATGTTACCCTGTAAGATCATTTGGAATTCCAAGTTGAATTTTCTGCATGGAATTTCTTTTCTGAGCAATCCAAAAGTTTGAAGGAAGAAAGAAAAAATGCTCTTATTTCCTGTGACTCCTTCCTGGCTCTTCCCATTGCCTTTGTCAAAACTCCAGCCCTGTTTCAATGAGAAGTGGAGGGGAAGTGGAATGGAAACATTTAGGGATGTTATTAAGATAAAGCAAAAGGCATCCAGCTGCAACTGTGGGATGGCTTTCCCCAGCTGTACATGCTGGTGTCGATACTACCTTGACATGCTGTTAAAAGTTCCTCAATTAGCTCCCTGCAGAGATGTGACACCTATAAACCAAATGTCATTGAACGTCTCTGTGCTGTAATTCTTGCTTCCCCTGGGAATGAAAGTAAATAATCTCGGTTACTCAGACTGTGAAAAATATGATTTGCCATTGAAATGTGCCTGGCCTAATTATCTTGAACCCGATGTTTCCTGGCTCTGAGCCCATGTGATCCTCCGAAGGGTGTGATTTCAGACATATCCCATTCCCCGGAAAGGAGGTGTGGCCAGAACACTGATCCACCAGAGGCTCTGAATTTCCTATCCATAGCAGCCCGGTGCCTGACTTGTGACATTTCTGGAAGGCTTCTTTGGCCTTGGAGAACTCAAGTCCCCTGAGGAAAAGCTGACTGTTCGGCTGGAGCCCAACACCAATCAAATTCATATTGCCTAGGAGAAATCATCTGTGCACAACAGGGGGCCTGGCCCACAGGAAGGAAATGACTGCCTTAAGAGGGTGCTGCATCAGCCAAGGTGCAGTGCCCAACATGATGAATCAACCTTATGAGGAGAGAGTTGATGTTCACCTCATTAGAGCTTCTTTACTCCGAGGACTAAGGCAGTTGATTTCAGTGGTGCTTTTCGCCTATAAATTCCTTTGAGTCTGAACGTTTTTTTCTTTTTTAAGCACACAGACTAAACGTGATCCGTAGGTCTTGGAAGCTCCCAATGAGCTATTTCTCCAGGCTGGGAAAACAGGGACCTTCACATTGTGGATGGCCATTCCATGCTTCAGACAGTTTCCTTGGCAGGGCTTTTGCTGCTGGGTTTGAGGATACAAGAGAAGAAGCAGGGAGGTCACTTCACCCCTTGCTGTGTGCACTTAACTCCTATGGACTCTACTGGAAGCTCCACAGTGCTGTTGGGTCTTGGCATGGACAGATTCCATGCTCGCTTAGAGCAGTGTAAATCTGGAGTAAATCCACTGAAACGGATGGCATTATTGCTGACCTGTACTGATGTAACAGAGCAGTGTGAGAAACCCGAGAAGGTGCAGAATGTAGGGCTGGTTTAGCCCCAGGCTTATTAATGTGCCCAGACCCCATAAGATTCCCTTCCTGTCCTCAGTTGGACACTCGCTCCAGGCCCAGGCCCTTCTGCAATGGACTTCTAGCTTCCCTGGCCCATTGACAGTATCTAGGACAGCTCACAACAGCTGGAAATCTTTCCCTGGACTGTGACAATTCACAACAAGGAGCAACGGCCTCAAGTTGCAGTGGAGAAGGTCTAGGTTGGATATTAGGAAAAGGCTATTTTACCAGGCAGGTGGTAAAGCACTGTAATAGGTTATCTAGGGAGACAGTGGAATCTCCATCCCTGGAGGCTTTTGAGGTCCTGCTTGGCAAAACCCTGTCTGGAATGATTTAGTTGGGGTTGGTTCTGCTTTGAGTAGGCGGTTGGACTTGGTGACCTCTTGAGGTCTCTTCCAGCTCTGTGATTCTATGTCCTTTCACAAGGACAGCAGAAACCTCCCTTGCTCTAGTTATGGGAGCTAGACAGGTCTCCTTCATGACATTTTAGTTCCCTCCTCAAAAGTCCCCTTCACCCTACCCATAAAAAATAACTAAAGGCCCAAAGACTCATTGGGCAATGATTTGCACTTGTAACTTGAATAAGGTGCCTGTCTCTACACATTCCAGCCCAGATAAAAGGGAACATCTGAGCTTCAGTGGGCCAGGGGCCATATCCCTTCTGGGTTTCATTTTCTGCACAAAGGCCCATGCATGCTGTATGCTATCTGTAGCAGAACTAGGCATTATTACTATTTGTCATTTGCAATGACAATCTATCACAGCAGTAGCGGGTTAAAGAACTACAGTCATTCGTTACAGAGATAAATGCACTGGTCAGGGGTGTCGTTGTCCTGTCTGGTGGTGAAGTAGGTAAAGTAGTTAAAAAATGTGGTCCATCCTCCAAGCTAAGAGATAAGGCTCTTTAGTACAAACAGGAGATGCCCATATTTAGGCCCAAGGTCTACACTAGACCTTAAAGTTGATTGTACATATGCAATTCTAGCTATGGCAATTGTATAGCTAGAATCGACATATCTGTAATCGAATTCCCTATCTGTCCTCACTGAGGGAGGTCAATGGGAGAATTTCTCCCATCGACCTCCCTTACTCTTCACAATAGCGTGGAGTACAGTGGTCAACTGCCGACTCCAGACAGATCAGTCTTGCGCATCTAATGGAGAGGCATGAAAGCAAACTCTGGAAGAGCGACCTTGACCGGGTCGATTTTCCTGGAAGTGTAGATGTAGCCTTAGAAACCTCCAGAAGACAAGGACATTCCACATGTATCTGTTGACAGCTTGTACTGTTAAGCCGTGAAGAGATCTGCTCCAGAAAACAGGGTGCTGGCTTGCACAGCAGAGAAATTATACTGCACACATCACCTGTGCGTGAAGACAGACACTGGCAGGGGTGCCAATGGGGCAAAGAGGCCAAGTGCACTGGGGCCTGGCATTTAAAAGTGGCCCAGAGCTCCAGCCACTGTTGCTGGTTTTTGGTAGCAGTGACAGCTAGAGTGCTGGGCTGCTCTGAAATGCCGTGGCAGCTCTGCTCTGAGGTGTGGGCAGGGACCAGTGCCACTAAGGGCTACCTGCCCTAGGCCCCACTCTTTCCAGGGGCAAAGAGTCAGGCTCCCCTCCCACCTTTTCCTAGTGCCTGTGGTGGGTGTTAGCCCCACTGAACACAGGCCTTGCTTTTCTCAAGTAACTTGCCACTTTAGTGCAGGTTCTACCCATTGTACACCCTGGACATGTTGCTGGGGATTCAGGCACAATGATGCTTCCAACCCAATACCTTGCTCAGTTCCACGGAGAATAAATCTCAGCCTAGCAAAGACATCTGGGCCTTATCCAAGACATTCAAGTCAAGGAAACAGCTCCCATTGACTTGACTGGACTTTGAGTCAGGCCCTTTCTGGACAGGATGAGAAAAAAACAAATAGCATTTTCTCCCAGGCAGAACAGTTGCCCATTCAGCACAATATCTGCCTTTCTAACCTGATGATGCACAGTATTTTTATCAGGGCATCCTAAGTCATCGTCAGTGGAAAAAGAACCAACAACTTCCATGACAGGAAGCTGTAGCCACCAATGGGAGACGCAGTGGGGCCACGATCCACAATAAAAACAAGCACTTGTTTGAGCTAATGCATGATGATGAGATTTATCGACTGTATGAAATGCACACTTTTTACCATCTTTTGGGTAAAGCCAGGCCGACAACTGTGTTCTTAGTCAAATAAATTCTTGGACAGCGTTAGCATATCCTTGGCTGGTTATTTTAGCCTCTCCAACAGAAGACAGAGTTTGGCTTGCAATGAATATACCTTTCTCCAAGGTTTGTTCCAGTTCATATAGTAATCAGTCACATGGGTATAGTGTGGATGTAGCTTCATCGTGGCATGGAAAAAAAAAATCCTCTAAAGTAGGAACAGATGGCAGATTCACCCTGCTTCTGTTTATGCAGGCAACACTGCATCTTCCTGCTACTGCATTTATGTTGGGGATAAAAAAATTCTTCTAAGCTGGAGTGGCTCTTGAAGGGAGGAGGAAGTGTGTCTAATTCCCCATGAAAACTCACTTTGAAAATGCTCTTAACATCAGTATCTCAAAAGTCCACAGTGATGGTACCTCTCTACTGAGTTCCCTGCCTTGCTGGCAAGTTGAAAACTCTGGTAAGATGGTGCATAAAGCTCAACAAGCGCTTACTGATGATACCTGTTGGAGAAGTCTCAGTACAGAGGAGAAGGTGGAGATCACAATGAAGATGATCCAGGATCAAGGTTGCTGAGCCAGTAGGACAAGAGAATGTTGAGGGATGTTGGAGGAAAGAGATGAGCTCAGTATAGGAGTAAATGGGGGGGACATTCTGTGGTGTTTTTTTCTGTGGGAAAGTCAGGAGTAGATGCTCCCATGCGGCCACTTCTGGGATTAACGGACGATCCTTGGAGAGGAGGGTTTGCTCAACTGGCTTAAGAAGAGGGGCTTTATCTCATTCCATCAGTGACCACACCATTGCCTAAAGCATTTCACTGTGAGGACAACCGGGTTGACCGACAACTTAAACTTTTCCGTACTCAGTTGTACCTCTTTATACCAGCTCAGGTCAC
The DNA here is from genome assembly GCF_033958435.1 of Carettochelys insculpta. Classification (NCBI taxonomy): domain Eukaryota; kingdom Metazoa; phylum Chordata; order Testudines; family Carettochelyidae; genus Carettochelys; species Carettochelys insculpta. The sequence goes on from NC_134144.1 coordinate 72,208,250, forward strand.
CTTAAAGAATTCCTCTCCGCCCTTGATGTGCATGTCCTTCAACTTCTTGGTGACACTGACAGGTCCATCCACAGGAATTTCTGTGGAGGGCTGTGCTTTCTTTTGGAGATGTGAACCACATTTTTTTTTAAATATAAAGGAGTTCAAAATAGACATGCAATGAGTGCGGATAAGAGAGCTTAATGAAAAATGTGAATGAAAACACTGGTAAAAATTATTTTGTTGCAACATGCTAAAAATTATACAGTAATAAAGGCTTTGTAGAAATTACCTTCTGGGATCTTGCAGTAATATCTTAAGTGAAAAACAATACTCCCTCCCTCCCATTTCCTGGTTGCTAGTGGCCCAGGACATACTAGGAAGTGTAGCCCCCCACCCCCTCCCTGGTCCAGCCAGTTCTGTAGGCAGGCAACTGGCCAGGAAACTACAGCTCCCAGGGTGCCTTGGGATCCCCACAGGCTCCTCCTGAACAGCACAGCAGGGAGGAAGGTAGAGAAACCAACCATGGTGTGTGTGGAGGGGGGAAGGGGTGTATTTGCACCTATCACACCCCTCCTGCTCAGTGGTCTGGTTGATCAGAGACATTTCAGAATCTTTCCATCTCTCGCTTCACTTCACTTCTCAACTCCCTTTCCTGTTTCCACAGGAAGGGCAGCACCCACCATCCTTTGGCACTCTTTCTGGTCTATGGCAGGGCTTTGTAGGTCTTGCAGTTCCGGTCCATTTCTTTTCAAGCTTCTCTCGATATATATAACTTGCAGATGTCCCAGGCAGGACCAAGGCTTTGTTGTGCTAAGCCTCTACAAAACACAGAAGCCACCCTGGTTCATGTCCTGAAGAACTTGCAGTCAAAGGGCTAGATTCTGATTCCTTTAGCCATCCTGAGTGGCCCCTTATTGTATGAATTACTTATGGAGTAAGTACCAGTTCTTAATATCTACCCCTTCTGTCCATTAGCTGGCTGAATTCTGGTAGGGATAAGGGGCAGAAGTGGTTCCTGGAGAGGGGATTTGGGGAAGGAGAATGTAGTGAGGGCAGGTATCATTAGGCATGCATACATGGTAATATTAAAAACAATGCAGTATGCTCACCTACATTCAGCTCTGAATTAAACCAATGAAGGACCCATAGCAACAGTCCTGAGTCCGAGGATGCCTCCCAGAGAATGCTTTGCAATAGGTTCCGCCTCTTCTTTTCAAACACTGATGGCCCTGTAGCTGAGGCCTGAGATTCAAAAGAGATCTCGGCTCTGTCACAGACTTCCGGGTGTATTGGAAGGCAAGTTTCTTAATTTACCAGCACTTCTGTTTCCCCACCTATAAAATGGGAATAATTGTGCTTCCAAGCCTCTTGATGAGGTTGCTTGGATTAATTAATACCTGTGAGATGCACATTTACTGCCCTGGAAATTGCTAGGGCCCCAGTGATTGAAGGACTTTGCTGATTAAACTCAACTGTTCAAATCTCACCTGGAAATTGATGGAGGTCTGAGATTAGAGTCATATGAATTGGGAGGTGACCAATTTCCTTCCTTTTGTCCTTTATAGATTGTTCAGCTCTGACTCCCACACTTTCCAGAGCTTTTTCCAGACAGTCATGAAAAAAAAAAAAACATTAAGTGGAAAGCAATGTGACAAACCCAGCTGCACAGCTCCCTTTTAAAAGCCCTTTAGAAGGCAGTAAGGTTTTAGGTGCAGTCGATGAGATGGAATTGCAAAACACAATTTTTAAGCTCTCCCTTCCCTTCCTTTGGACCTTAACCCTCTCCAGCCCAAACCCCCTCCGAAAAGGAGGATATTAGAAAACCAAACAGGCAGGGGGGTGTGAACAAGGAAGATGACAACAGAAGAAAGCACTCACTGTCATGGTAACAGTGCAGAATTCCTCCTCAGCATCTCTTCCATTCCAAGAGGACGCTCTCTCTACAGAACACACTTTTATTATTATTGGTCTCCCGGCTCAGAGTCGTGTGCAATGCACCCTTTGAGCAATCCCCTTTAGTGGCTGGTCTCCAGGTGCTGTGGGATCACGGGTGACACAAGTATTATTCTTTAATTCAGTTTTGATGGAGCAGGCTGCAGGATCAATCCCGGCTGGCCACCTGTGGCTACGTTCCTGCATTTATTCTGGGGACATCAGTGGTGTCAGAGAGCACACCTGGAATGCGTGACTGAGACAGGTGGTGGAATTTCCATCCCTAGAGGCTTTTAAGTCCCGGCTTGCCATAGTCATGGCTGGGATGATTTAGTTGGGGTTGATCCTGCTTTAGGCAGGGGCTGGACTGGATGACCTCCTGAGGTCCCTTCCAGCCCTAGAATTCCATAATTTTATGATTCTATGTTCTGTTCTTTGGGACGTCAGTAAAGGCTGCTACATAGCATAAAATTCTGGTTCCGCTGCCCAGTCCTCGCCTATGCCAGTGTGGTGGCTCAGGGACCGAGTGATCTGCCCGGGCCATCTATTTCTCCATCCAAAGTGACTGTGAAATTATCTGAACAAAAAAGCAGTCCAGTAGCACTTTAAAGACTAACAAAATAATGTATTAGGTGATGGGCTTTTGTGAGACAGACCCATGTCTTCAGACCATAGCCATACCAGAACAGACTCAACATTTAAGGCACAGAGAACCAAAAACAGTAAGCAAGTTTGACAAATTAGAAATTATCAAGGTGAGCAAATCAGAGAGCAGAGGGGCAGAAGGGGTGGCAGAGGACGTCAAGAGTTAGATAAAGCGAGGTATGTAGAAGAGTCCCTGTAATGAGCTAGAAAATTGCCATCCCGGTTCAAACCACGTGTTACTGTTAATGTTTGAACTGGGATGGCAATATTCTAGCTCATTACAGGGACTCTTTCACATACTTTGCTTTATCTAATTCTTGACTTCCACCCCACACCCCTTCTGTCCCTCTGCTCTCTGATTTGCTCACCTTGATAATATTTTTTCTGATTTGTCAACTTTGATTAATGTTTTTGGTTCTCTGTGCCTTAAATGTTGAGTCTGTTCTGGTATGGCTTTGAACTGAAGAACTGGGTCTGTCCCACAAAAGCCCATCACCTAATAAATTATTTTGTTAGTCCTTAAAGTGCTACTGGACTGCTTTTTTATTTTGACAGTATATAGACTGGCATGGCTATCTCTCTGTTACTATTGAAATTATCTAGTGTGCAATGGGGTGAACAAGGTCCAGAGACAAAAACAAGGTCCAAACCTTGTTATCCCCAGCCTTGCTCTGGCTTATTTATACCTGGCCCTGCAGATGTCCAAGACCAGCATCTGATGAAGTGAGTCTGTGCTCATGAAAGCTCATGCTCAAAACTTTTCTGTTAGTCTATAAGGTGCCACAGGACCCTTCATTGCTGTTAAAGGTCCAAAGAGTCTCTTTCAGTCTCCTAGTTAACATCACATCTCACAGCTTTTCCAGTGACTCTATGTTGCACGTGTAAGTGATCTCTACCGCAGAAGAATGCTGAGAGCACCCTATTGAGTAAATCTGATTCAAGCTGCTGTTGATAGAGGTCTAATGTCTCACAGTACTATTTGGGCCAGCTCACCCACAGCCCACAAAAGGCAGTGGAAAGCTTCCTGTGAATTGTTCTGGGGTTTAATCAGGCCCTCTCTCCATAGAAGCCTTGTCTTCTGCACCCATCCTTGGAACAGGTAGGAGGATCTATGTAAGTTTCAGCCAATGACAGAAATCAAATCTATGTCTCTCTAATTCCAGCTGAGGTAATTCCATTCGGTTCTACCATCATACAGTCCCCCCTGTAGTTTCCTCTATGAGGAGAACCTGGTTTAATTTCAGTGCTGATCCTAGGGGTGGAGTTGTTGCTAGCTCTTCAAAAGCTGTCGTCTTCCATTCCAGAGCTGGCTGCTCTTAGTAGTCAGTCGAGCATGTTTGTGTGAGTGTGTATGCATATTGTGCGTGTGCAGCACACATATATCCATAGGACAAAAGCTGTTATACATCCCATATAAAAATATTACACTATTCAGTATTCTAGAGTACCCAAATATAGCAATGTAAATTCTGTATGACATCATATTTATTTAAAGGGGATAAATAGGAATGTTGAGCAAAATTCTATGGTATTTGGTGGTACAGGTTGGCACCCTCAGGACCATACCAGTGCTGAATGAAAGACGTTGCTGGCCCATAGCAGGTCAATATTGTCTAGCACATTATCAACACTTCCACTGCTTACCGAGCTCTTAGAAGACATTTAGGAGTAAATTACTGCTAAATAACAGCACACAACACTGACAGCCAGAACTGGTGTCTGTAAACAAATTTTATGGAATCACTGGAAACTTGGCCATAGTCATGATGAGTGGTCATCCAGCTAACTAAAATCATGTCAGATTACAGATGTTGCTGGACAGGCGAGTGATGGACTAGGGAGGTTTACTTGAAGTCGGTGGGGCTATGTCTACATGGCCAAGTTATCTCGAAATAACAGCAGTTATTTTGAAATAAGTTTGGCATTTTCTAAATGATGCATATGCCACTTTAAAATAAATTTGAAATAACAGGTGCGTTATTTTGATTGCCATAAACGTGATTCCCTGAGGAATAACACCTAATTCGAACATAGGCCATTATGGGATCCAATCACACTATTTCAAAATAGTGCTATGGACCAGAAATGCTATTTCAAACTGTATTTTGTGTTTCGTAGAATCATAGAACCACAGAACTGGAAGGAACCCCAGGAGGTCATTGAGTCCAGCCCCCTGCCCCATGCAGGATCAACCCCAACTAAGTCATCCCAGTCAGGACTTTGTCAAGCCGGGACTCAAAAACCTCTAGGGTTGGAGATTCTGCCACTTCCCTAGGCAACGTGTTCCAGTGCTTGGTTGTGTTATTTTGAAATAAGATATAAAAGGATTGTGATGTAGACATAGCCTAGGAGATTAGATTGATTAAAGGCAGCATCATTTCACACTACAGCCTCTTATTGGTAAGACATTGCTGTGACAGCACCAGGTGTAAAACTGGAGACCTCTTGTGGGATATGCTGGAGTCACTGGAGCTTGAGGTAAAGAACCATCCTCCATGACAGAGTCTGAAAAAGATTCATGTCCTTTTGGAAGGAGAAGAGATGGGGATATACAGCACTCTTCAAGCAGTGGGCCACACCCCGCTCAGAGTGGAGCTGTACAGGCATAGTGAGAGGCAATCCTCGGCCCAAAGACATAGAATGAGAGGAGAAACAAGGGGGGGAGTAACATACCCAAGGTCAAAAAGAAGGTCGGTGGCAGAGTCTCGAGACCACCTCCTCCACAAATCATTTTCTAAGGTGATTAGCATAGGGTCCAGAATGGGGCTACAATGTCTGCTGGTTAGAGAAAAGGGAATCAGGTGATCTGGACACTAGTGAGAGACTCACAGAATTAATTTACCTTCCCCTTGCCCATTGGTCTAAAGATGGAGCCTGGCAAAAGCCCCAAATGGATTTAGGAGCTCAAGTGCTCTTGATTTTAATGTGGATAACACCAGACCTACCTGGGTATAGCGAGGCTTTGCCTGTGAGGGAGTTAATGAGCCTACTACAGAAGACTGAAGCTGGAGTGATTCTCAACATTCATGCTCATAAAATGCTCATGCTCCAATGACAAGCACCGCTGAAGGAGTGTTACTATTATGTCCCTGACCTGTTTTTGCTTTTGGGTTTTATGCCATTGCCACAAGTACAAAACCAGCCTGTTTGGGTTATTTTATTTTATTTTTTTTTCACCAGCCTGGGAACGTTTTCCGTGCGGTTTAAAGAAAAACAGAATGGAAAGGAAAGATCCGTTATTAGTGTCTGAATTACGGATCTGACTCATTGGCCAAGGTTTTCAAAACCAGGTGCCTATAGCTAGGCTGCTAAATTCAGATCCAAGCCTCTGCACACCTCAGCGGGTGCCGCCTCTTTAAACTTCAGCCTAACATATTTAGGTGCCTCCATACAGACGTAGGAATCTAATGTATCAGCCACTCAGTTTTGAAAATCTTGTCATCTATTTCAGAGACTCCTGAAAACCTTGGGGGGGTTTAGGGCTCAGTAGGAGGATCTAGTTTTAAAGTGTTTAGACTTCCATGCCAAGTTTGTGAAGAATATTACAAAAGAGCACCCGGAGCAGGGAGCTGATTTATATGTGTTTTGGTTATGGGTTGTTCATACCCCGGCATGAATTTTACTCCCACAGGTGAAGATATAGTGATCCAGGCTTCTGCTGGACATGTTTATTTATTTTTAATAGAGTCCATTCACTCCCTGGCCTCCTGGCTTGGCAGCTGTTTCCCCAGGCTGTCAACTGGAACATCTGAGTTTGGGAACAAACTCAAGTTCCCAGGACCTGGGGTGGCAGAGGCTAAGCGTGTTGTGGAGAAGCTGTATTTGAGTGCCTAGAGCCAGGGAAATGCCTGTGTAACTTCTGGGGACTGGGAGATTCATGGGGGTCTCCTTAACACAGGTTGCCCGAGGACTCATTTGTCTCCCCTCCTAGTTGGAGGTGGTGAGAGAGGACTGTACCATGGGGTGTGGAGGAAAGGGATGGAATTAGGATTTATTTTGGGTAGGGGAGACCTGGAGGAGATTCTGGGAGTTTCTGGCAGACTGTGGAAGAGGAAGAAAGTGCTTAAAAGAGGGAAAGCATTTAGGGACACAGATAATCAAATTGTACCTTTTGGTGTAATCTTTTCACTGCTGTTTGACTTGGAAACACACCCATGGGAGGCAGATCCCACTCTTGCTTTGTAAGGTGGTGGTGGTAGGACTCTAGGAGTGTGAGCCTCACTCAGGGTGTGAGAGAGCCTGGGTCCATATCCAGGCAGGTCCTGATTTCTCAGGGGTGGCAGACGACAGAATGAGCAGCAGTGGTCTCAGGTGGCAGTAGGGAAGGCCATATTGGGATATTAGAAAACAACTATGTCACTGGGAGGGTGGTGAAGCACTGGAATAGGTTATCTAAGAAATAGTGGCATCTCTATCCCTAGAGGTTTTTAAGTCCTAGCTTCACAAAGCCCAGGCTGGGATGATTTAATTGGGACAGGCCCTCTTTTTAGCAGAGGGTTGGACTTGACCTCTGGAGGTCTTATCCAACCCTATGATTCTACAAGGGGTGTGTGACAGGTTACATCCTGTCCTGCCATGACAATTGAAGGATAATTTTTTCCCACCTGGGAAGCAGCCCATTATGCTTATTCAGTGAGCGCTGAAGGTAGGAACTTGGCTAAGATGCATAAATTCATTACACTTAGGACACCAAGTAGTCATCTAATGGAATGTCCTAGGGTTCCCTGGAGCCTGGGATGGATACCAAGCACTGGCTGGCTTCACCATCTACGTGGGTTTTCAATGTCTGACTTTTCAGTGAAATAGGATATTTCAGCTGGATTCATCTCATAATTGAACCATAGGTCCTACCATGTGACGCTTAATACAAAGAGAGGCTCTCTCACTTCTTTTGGACACCCAGCTGTGTTGATGATCAATGGTGGCCTCCGCAAGCTACTCAAAAGGGGACATTACTTGACAACACTGGTTTGATGTTTTGCTCTCCAGCTTTGGGCGTGCCATAGGAACAGAACCTTGTGAGCCCTGGTCTACCTCCCCGGGTGCTGCTTTCCAGGGCTGGATTTCAGCGACAATGGACATTTCTGGCAGGGACCTGTTAAAGTGGACATAAAACCCGTCAGTTGTACTCAGTGTAACCCACAGGTCCTCTGTTCCAGTGCTAATTTAGTTTCCTCCCTGGCCTTCACAAATCTCAAACTGTGGCATTCTGTCGGAACAGCCAGTTCTAAGAAAGGGCTTGTTAGCCTTTTATTTCCATCTCCTCGCATGGCATCTCCAATCTCCCTCATGCTCTGTATTTGGCTATGGACAAACAGACCCTTGAAGAGGGGGGGAAAGGAAAGGAGGTGAAAATCCCAGTATGCCCGTCCCTTGGTGCCAACTCTTACAAGCAAAGTCCAGCCAAATTCAAACACTTTCCTTCCTGTCGCCTGTGCTCCAGTAGCTGTTATAGCTCCCCTTCCGCAGAGATCTGGTCTCGTGCCCTGTTTTTGTATTCAGAACCCACAATTACAATCCCTGACCTCAGGCCATTCGCAAGAAGCCAAGCCAGAAGGAAAGTCTTGCCTGAAACTTGGTACCATTGAGGTTGGTGGCTCAGTTCCTAAGGAGAGTATCTCAAAACATTCTGGCTTGGTGAGGAAGAGTCATAGAGCAAGGGATTGATTTCTGTGGGGTGTGCATAAAACACATAGTTTGCTCAAAGCCCTCAGCACAAGGCGGTGGGCCCGATCCCTGCCTGATTTCAATCATGTTTCAGATGGAAGGACTTAGCCCCATGCTTTTAGCACTAACATGCTGCAGAAAGCCAGATGCTTAGCCTCGGTAATTACAGGCTGGTATTTCCTAGCAAAAGTCATTTTTATGTATTTATTTACAGAGCAAGCAGTTTGATGGATCCAAATGTTTTCTTTCCTTCAGAATAAAAGTGTGTGGCTTCCCCGTTGTAATTGTTTAGTTCCTGATTCAAAGGTAACCTCTCTGTTACCACTTTCCTGGCTCTCACTGAGGAGAAGGTGCATGTTCTGGCTCCCTCGTCGCAGTTTAAGCCCTTTGTCTTCTTGTGCTATCCTCAGTGGCCAAGGAGAACAATATTTTCCCCTCCTCCTTGTGACACTTTTTTAGGTACTTGTAAACTGCTATGATGTCCCATCTCAGGCTTCTCTTTTATAAGCTAAACTAGCCCAATTCTTTCAGTCTCCCCTGATTAAAGCCCCTAGAAGCAGTGCTCTATTGTGTGTAGATACACTATTTTGGAGTAAATTTTGCTTATTCTGGGGCTTCTCTGTAGTGTAGATGTGTTATTCTGGAATATTTTATTTTAGAATAATTCTGGAATAAGCTATTCTGGAATAATTTTGCTGTATAGACATACCCCCCAGTCTGATTAGAAACCCAGCCTGTGTCCTCAGATAAGGAGAGCTACTGGCTGAGGAGCTGGCTGGAAGCCTTCAAAGCTGGAGTAATGTGTTCAGTTCGGGGCACCACATTTCAAGAAAGATGTGGAGAAATTGGAGAAGGTCCAAAGAAGAGCAACAAGAATGATGAAAGGTCTAGAGAACAAGAGGTTCTTTCAATCATGTGCGGCTCGTCTACACAGGGTTCTTTTCGAAGGGACCCCTCACACTTCAAAATCCCCTCATTCCTAGTTGGTTGTAGGAATAAGGGGATTTTGAAGTTTTTGAGGTGTGCGGGGTCCTTTTGAAAAGGACCCCGTGTAGACGAGCCACGCGCGATCGAAAGCAGCACTTTCGAAGAGCTGCGGCCGCCATTATACTAACGAGGCACTGCATTTTCATTGCAATGCCTTATTAGCATATCCCAAAGTGTCTCATTAGCATCCCTCTTTCAAAAGGGGGGATGCTAGTGTAAACATAGCCCTTCTGTATCAACAATGACCCTGAGGTCAGTCTTCTGGGCAAAACCCACTCAAAATCTTTGTGCAGGGAGTATGCTAGGCATGTAGGAAGGATTCTCACTCAGGTGTCCAGCCACTCAACTATGTCCGAGCCCATGGGCCAAAGGCTGGGGATTTGACTCAAACTCATGCTGAAATTAATGAGTTTGGTCCTAGCTCCAGATTAGCAGTTACTCAGGGAGTAAAGTGCCAGAGAGCTTTCCATTCTCGCTTCTGCAGCAGAGACAGGCTCTGTGAGGAGGTGGTATCTAGAACCATAAACAAGACAGTTTGTAGGCTGCTCTCAAATGAAGCCAAAGAAGAGTTTTACCCTGAATGCACTGACCCAGCTCACCCTCTGATGGCTCACTACTCTATTGAGACTCTCCTGATTTACTCCGGCTGAGGATCTGATGCCCAATATTAATTCCCAGCTGGTTTCAGAGCATATCACCTTCACAGACGAACCCATCTCCAAGTTTGGTTGGGTCGATCGTCAAATCAGAATGGGCTTGCCAACTTTGGATCCAAAGCTTGCGTGGCAGGAACCTGGAGCTCTCGCTGGCATATTGCGCTCCTCAAAGAAGCCGGGATAATAATGCCTAAGACTATGTCTACCCTGCACGATAAAGTTGATATTAGGGCAGTTAGCTTGATTTTACAACGTCACCGCCTTCATTGCAAAGACCATTAGGGCAACTTCAGGCAGCACTTAGGTCAATATTATAACACCATGAGAAGCGACTTGGTGCAGCGTCAAGTTGAAACATAAAAGTTTGAATTAAAGCTAGTGTGGAAATGCCATGTCTTTTAACAGACTTTATTGCCTCCAGAGGTGTCCCATATGTATCCCACAATGCTCCAAGGTTGTCCACTCTGGCTGCTTCCATCTACCCTGCTCTCCAGGTGTGCGGGAATTAGGTAACAGGAAGCCTGTTAGGTAACAGGAAGCCCGCGAAGTTGAATTCGGCACCAGGAAAGCCGCGGCGGCTAGCCTGTGGGATCATGCTCGTCACAGGCTGAAAAGCTTCTTTCTTTCTTTGCTATCAGCGCAGCGAGCACATCTACCCATTGAAAATAGCCCCAACACAGAGTTCGTGGCTCTCTCTCTACTTTCGCAAGGTGAACACTTGGATTTTTTTTTTTCAGACCTGATGCCAGCCCCTGCCCCACCACACCACGCGGCAGCTTGGCTGTGGGGATCATGCTTGTATGAGAGGCCGAGAAACTTCTTTTCTGCAGTCTATATTTGTACAGGGGCAGCCCCCCCACAGGTGCAACGAAGTCAGGGTCTTTTCTGTGCCCAATCACATCATGTGGCCAGCCCCCAGCCCAATAAAAGGACGTGCCTTCAGTGTGGACCATGCTGCCTGACAGCACTGTGTCCTGGCTTATGCGTGATGAGGGCTCTATGGGCGGCAAAGATGTTTGGGGGCTTGCTGTCACTAGGGGGGACGCCTACCCTCGCTGCAAAGATTTCAGGGGCTGGTTGTCACTTGGGGGGAGGGGGGGAAATCTACCCTGGCCTCAGTGATTTGGGGGCCTGCCACCCCCATCCAAGCAACACTGAAGGAACGATTCCAAACGGCCCTTCAACCTAAGACCCGCACACCCCAAGGCGATGAGGGGGGTTGCCCCCCCAGAAACCATCAGGGTGGTTCGCCACCTGCCCCAGCAACACTGAAAAGACCACATCAACTGGTTCTTCATCGTAATATTCTACAGCCTCCTAATGCGATGAGGGAGCTCTATCCCCCGCCATCCCATCCGTCAAAAATTCTGCATCAAAAATGTCTTTTTTTCCTAACTTTTTCTGTCCTTCTCTTTCTTCAAGCTTTGCATCGCTCCTGTAATATTTTCAGGGATGATGTTTCTGGAATCAAGGGAGCTGGAGGGCCAGCTGAGAAGACTCAGACACCTGCTGCTTTTTGTAAAATCTTTGATAATTCAGTTATAAAAGCAAGAGATTTCAGTTAATTTGGCAATCTTTGCTGACGCTGTCTTCCCTGTCTTCGTTTCTTTCATGCCACACTGTGGTTTCAAGTGGGGGAAAAGGGGCTGAGGGACCAGCTGACATGACATACTCATCTGAGTGACCCCAGAGCACATACACATTTTGATTCCCTACTTTTCCTTCTGGAAAAACAGATATTTGCTTCCAATGGGAGGGGAATGAGGGCAAGGCAATGTGGGAAGATGAGATCACTTATCCACAACCACTTGCAGGGCATTTTTTCCCCATACTGCACTAGCCAAAATAACAAGAACGCAACAGTATTGAGGGAACTGTGGGATAGGCTCCCACAATGTACTGCTGCAACAGTCAATGTTTGGAGATAGAGTGTATCCGTAATAAGTCGACTTTGTGGGGAATTTGTGGGGAGGTGAGGACAGTCAAATTGGAATTTATAAAACCCAGCATTACAAAATCAATTTTAATACATTTACATTTATCTCATAGCATAGTTGTAGCCTCAGTCTCCAAATAGCATTTTCAACTAGCCTATCTCAAAGCTCTTCATAGCCTGCAGTGCTTTCACCCTCCCAACCCCCGTGAAAAGTGAGGCAGGGCAGGGCTATTATCCCCATTGTACAGATAGGGAACTGAGGCACAGACTGGCTATGCAACTTGCTCAAGATCATTCAGGAAGTCATTGGCAGAGCGGGAAATTGACATGGTGTCTCCCAAGTGGCTGGCTATTATTTTAACTACTGGAGCACCCTTCTTCTCTTGGGTTACTGTTCTGGTCCCACGCGCCACCTCTACTGGCAAGACATGCTGCATTCTAAATGAATTTTAGAGAACACTCATGGAGAAAACATTTTGAATTTTTAACCATGAGTATTTCCATTGGAAAACTGCTTCTTAGAGCTAGAGCTCATCCAAACGGGGAACAGCAACTAACCACCTGACCCAGGCATCCAATCCAGATAGGTCCAATTTCAATCCCTGAATTCTTACAGCAAAAAGTCCATGAACAAGCGATGGAAAAAGAACTAGTCGTTAAAATGACTTTGCACATGATTTTGAATGACACATACTTCTGAGAAATTCTGAGAACAGAAAGAGAACCATAGTTCGTCCAAGAAATGATCTGTTATGAATTATTTACCTAGAAAGGAATTTGCCTGATGATGTCCCAGACAGCAATGCTGGTTGCCGAACCAATCAGTTATGGGTTGCCAAATCCCCATTGGGATCTGGGGTCCTAAACTGATTTGCAAGACAGTACTATGAGGACTGCAGCCCTGGAGATATCATTCTTTGGATGAGCCATAAAATAACTCCTTGCTACCTCCAGTCTCTCTAGTGATTCTCTTTGGGGAATATAAGGATCCCTTATCACTTTTCATAACAGCAAGAGACCACCCTGGAGTCCTGATTAGCATGACTTCTTAGTAGCCACCCCAGCCAAGACTGGATTAGAACTATTGGAGCGTGCAAAAGTGTATTGGCAAAATCCACTTTGCATCAGACTGGTTGAAGGTTTAGCAGAGAAGTGTTCTACATCTGAGTACAATGTCTTGGCTCCATTTCAAGTCAGCAAACCTTCATTGAAAGTGAAAACTTTTCATGGCCCTCTTACTTTTGCTATAAAATAAAGGGTAAAAATTGCATCAGGGATAACCAGGATCAACTTATATAATGGACCCCACACTACCACTTTAGACACTGAAGGTTTTGGCTGATCCAAAATTATTTTGGATATTTTATTTTGTTTCCTTTAGAACTGTAATAACATTTTCAATCCCCCAATTTGTTTTTGTGACTGCCCTAGGGATCATGATTGAGAAATAAGTTCTAGCAGATGACAGCATAGTCTAGCTTAGTACAATGGAAGGACTTGATGACCATAGAACACCTCAAGTAGTCCGGTCCCCTGTCCTCACAGCAGGACCAAGCACCACCTATATCACCCCTGTTAGATATTTATCCAACCTGTTCTTAAATATCTTCAATGGTGGAGATTCTACAACCTCATCAGGCCATTTATTGCAGTTCTTGATCACCCTAGCTGTGTCTACACGTGCACGCTACTTCGAAGTAGCGGCACTAACTTCGAAATAGCAAGTGTCGCGGCTACACGCGTCGGGCGCTATTTCGAAGTTAACTTCGACGTTAGGCGGCGAGACGTCGAAGTCGCTAACCTCATGAGGGGATCGGAATAGCGCCCTACTTCGACATTCAACGTCGAAGTAGGGACCGTGTAGACGATCCGCGTCCCGCAACTTCGAAATTGTGGGGTCCTCCATGGCAGCCATCAGCTGGGGGGTTGAGAGATGCTCTCTCTCCAGCCCGTGCGGGGCTCTGTGGTCACCGTGTGCAGCAGGCCTTAGCCCAGGGCTTCTGGCTGCTGCTGCTGCAGCGGGGGATTCATGCTGCATGCACAGGGTCTGCAACTCGTTGTCGGCTCTGTGTATCTTGTGCTGTTTAGTGCAAGTGTGTCTGGGAGGGGCCCTTTAAGGGAGCGGCTGGCTGTTGAGTCCGCCCTGTGACCCTGTCTGCAGCTGTGCCTGGCGCCCTTATTTCGATGTGTGCTACTGTGGCGTGTAGATGTTCCCTCGCTGCGCCTATTTCGATGTGGTGCTGCGCAACGTCGATGTTGAACATCGACGTTGCCAGCCCTGGAGGACGTGTAGACGTTATTCATTGAAATAGCCTATTTTGATGTTGCCACATCGAAATAGGCTACTTCGATGTAGGCTTCATGTGTAGACGTAGCCCCTGACAGTTGTGAATATTTTCCTAATGTCCAACCTAAATCTCTCTTGCTGCAATTTAAGCCCCTTGCTTCTTGTGCTATCAACAGAGGATAAGGGGAACATTTTTTCCTCCCTCCTCCTTGTAACACCCTTTTAGGTACCTGAAAGCCAGTATCATGTGCCTTTCGTCTTTCTCTTTTCCAGACTAAACAAACCCACTTCTTTCAGTCTTCCCTCACAGGTCATATTTCCTAGACCTTGAATAATTTTGATTGCTCTTCTCTGGACCCTCTCCAATTTCTCGACATCTTTCCTAAAATGTGGAGCTCAGAGTTGGACACAGTACTCCAGCTGAGGCCTAATCAGCACAGAGAAGAATTAGTTCTTGTGGGTGGGTTGGTTGGAGAAAACCAAGACAATAATAGACAGCAGCACAGCATTCGTCTTCCACATTCTTTTTGGGCCCCTGTCTGTCCAGGACACAAATTTTGCACTGCATTGGAAGCAGTGTCATGGACAAAGTTCTGATCTGGATTTCCAACCCTCTCACAGATGAACCTCTTCACACCCAGCTTTCTCCTTTGGCTCCTTTTAAAGATAGATGCATCTTGTGACATCTGGATCTGGATTCAGATTTCAAACCTCTGTAGGTTGGGGGTTTTGTTTCTGGTCTCTCTCTAAAATCCAATCCATTGGACTGGTGCATTTATGCGGTGTCCATGAAGTGCTCTTTCCCAGCTGTTCTGTGTAAATTTCAGGGGTTGGGGTGTAAATGTAACAGCCTTAATATTGAATCAATTAACTTTTGTGTGTAGGGACCACAGGAGACATTTGCCTCTCACTGGAATGTTTTTCACACTTTTCCACGAGGCCTTGAAGCAAAAGTGTTTCAAAGACCAAGTCAATCTTTATCCCTTTTCATGCCCAGTTCAGTTCATTCCATCAGCACTGGCCCACCAAGCACATAAATCTTCCTGCAGTACAGGAGAAACTGCAGTGTAGACAGCCAGCATCAATTTGTAATTTCTAATGATCGAGCTGGCGCTGGAAGTGGCAGCCTGCCAGGAATTAGAAGCACTTCATCTTTTCCTCAGGTTTCATATAATAAAGTGAAATAATTGGGGTAATCAATTCAGAGAGAAAGCTGCACCTGTTTTTCTCATAGCAAGGTTCACAGAGTGGAGCCTGCCAATTAGAGGCTGTGAAATCCTGGCTCGTTAAAAATATTGAGTCAGACTGGCCAGGGGAGAACTTCAGAAGCTCGGGGTGGTTATAAACGCTTCGGAGTTCAGATATTCCACCCACAAACATGTACCTTTGGAAATCTAAGGGGAACGAGGTCTATGGAGACATTTGAAGGGTTTTCTGGTTCTGGTGCAGAAGAAAAGTCTCATGAGAAGAGTCCCTTTCATTGTATTTTTAATTCTTGCCATGACAATTCAGAGGTGGTGCTGGCAAAGAGAAAATGCACATGTGATAGAGCCCTTTCTAATGCCAAAAGCCCTCGTTCTAGCCCCTCCCAAATCATTTGGTTTCTGGATGTTCTTTTTTCATATCCACCCTTTAAGGCATCCCTATGAGAAAATACACCGGTGGGAGCCAACCGGGAGTGGCAGAAGATGGAGCCCAGTCCACATGGCTCTGATGAGGGTCGGGCACCAGAGGTCCACACAATGCAACCCTATGAGCATTAAGCTCAGCAGAGACGGTGACTCTGGGAGAGGTAACAGGCTTAAAGAGGGGGCCTGGCCTAACACATTGAGCTGTAGCCTGAGAAGAGCTGGAGAAGCCCTGAAATGGTCAATTTAAGTCTCTATCTTCTGTCCCTACTTGTTCCTGAATACCTGTTGAGTGTCATGCGGATTTGCTAGTGAGAAGAAGAGAAGAAAAGAAGCCTCTGCTCTTCCCCTGAGCACCCCTGTGATACCAGGGTAGAAGACACATCTAATGATTAAGAACGCACAGGATGGGAACCCTGCCAACTAGAGTAGATGATCAGGTCCCCAGCCAGCTACACTCGGACTGACACAAAAAGCATAGGCAGCAAGGATCACCCAATTACAGCTTTCTTTACCCCTTTGTTTCTCTGCCCATTATGATAGAGATAGACTCATACCACGTTGTACGGCACATCTGACACAGTCAGAAACCGAACCTGGCTCTCCCAGATACCTGTCCAGTGCCCTAAACAAGAAAAACATCATAAGAACGGTCATAGTGGGTCAGACCAAAGACCCATCTAGCCCAGTGTCCTGTCTTTTGACAGCAACGAAGGGTCCTGTGGCACCTTATAGACTAACAGAAAAGTTTTGAGCATGAGCTTTCGTGAGCACAGACTCATCTGATGAAGTGAGTCTGTGCTCACGAAAGCTCACGCTCAAAACTTTTCTGTTAGTCTATAAGGTGCCACAGGACCCTTCGTTGCTGTTACAGATCCAGACTAACATGGCTATCCCTCCGATACTTGTCTTTTGACAGTGGCCAATGCAAGATGCTCCAGAGGGAATGAACAGAACAGGGAATCCAGTGATCCCTTGCTGCCCATTCCAATTTTCCAACAAAGAGGAGCCCCACGGGTTGAGTATGCATTCTTGCCACCTTCTTGCCTAATGCCTATGCACTGTATGAGGCCAGGGACCACAGATCAAAAAGCACAGGATCCTGCAATAAAGACTGTGTTGTAACCTATACATACCCAGGGGCTGAATTAAGTCGGCACAGGCATTTTGATATTAGTATTTGAGTAATTGACTTTGCAGCCTTTGTGTTCTTTGGTATAGTTTGTGGTATGTGCTTTCCTAAGATGTTTAAAAGCAGACTGAGAAAAACAAAACTTAACTGGTGGCTACCAGCTCCACCTCTAATCAATCCATCGTCCTAATGAAAACATCAGCTGAAACTACCCGACTCAGCTAATGTTGTTTAATTAGTGCCAAAGACAACTGTGACCAGCATCTCTCGAGTTGTGGTTCTTTCATCGTACCTGGTATGAAAAATGTTATCTGCCAGAGAGATACTACCATTTTGTGCATAACACAACATAACCATTTTGTGCACAGCCCCACCCAGGCTTATGCATCATCTGTCTTAAAAACACAATGCCAAGGTTTACATTCCAGCAAATATATTCAGCCTGTAAAAATTCTTTCAAAATTTGTTAAATGCATTTCTTAAAGTAGTGACTAGAGAAGCACAAATGCTGAGATAAGTCCAAAAGAAAGGCCTGGATCTCAACACCTCCAAACTTTTGAATCCGGACCCTATCCTGTGTCTCTGCAATGGACCAAACAAAAACTTTGACATCCCAGAGAAGTTCAGATGCTGATTCTTATTCACACTTTCTAGCTGAGACCTATAGTGATTAAAAAGTCAGGGTCGTGTGTGTTTAAAGTGGATGCATATGAGTGTATGCTGCCTCTGGTTCCAACTAGAACACAACTGGGAGAAAATGCTGAAAAATGAGGACAACAAGCAGGCAACCAGTTATTTTTCTTAAAGGGTGCATTGACACTAGCCAGCTACTTCGAAGTAGCTGGCACAAAGTCAAAATCGCACACGTCGTGTCTACACGTGCCATGTGCTATTTTGACGTTGAAATCGACATTAGGCGGCGAGACGTCGAATTTGCTATTCGTATCTGAAGATGGGAACAGCACCTTACTTTGAAGCTCAACGTCGAAGTAGGGTGTGTGTAGATGATCTGTGTCCTGCTACATCGAAATATCGGAGTCCTCCATGGTGGCCATCAGCTGAGGAGTTGAGAGACGCTCTACCCAGCCCCTGCAGGGCTCTGTGGTAGCCGTGTGCAGCAGCCCTTCGCCCAGGGCTTCTGACTGCTGCTGCTGCTGCTGCTGCTGCAGCTGGGGGGTCCATGCTGTGTGCACGGGGTCTGCAACTGGTTGTTGGCTCTGCGGACCTTGTGCTGTGCTGGCTGAGTGTGTCTGGGAGGGGCCCTATAAGAAAGCAGCTTGCTGTTGCCCCAGAAGGGCTAGTCCAGCCTGTGAGCCCATCTGCAGGCTTTGCTGGCCCCTTATTTTGATGGGGAGCACTTGTGTGTGTGGACACTCTGCATTTCCTTCAGGGGCAGCTCTGCTTGACGTTTCCCGTCGCTACTTCGACGTTGAACGTCGACGGCACCAGCCCCAGAGGATGTGTAGACGATACACGTCGAAGTAACCTATTTCAATGTTTTTACTTCTAAATAAGCTACTTCGACGTAGCGTACTAGTGTAGACGTAGCAAAAGTGTCAGAAATATCAGAGGCAAAGGAATGAGCATCTCTTATGTTCCATGATATCAGACAAGTTGGAAGAGAAGTTGTGATCCTCTAGTCTGAGTGCTGCATAACAACCACAAAAGCTCATTATCTAATAAATACATTTTGTTAGTCTTTAAGGTGCTACAGGACTGTTTGTCTTTTGTGAGACTTCCCTGACTTAATTCCTTCTTGAACTAGGGCAGAACTTATAGATTTGATGGGGGGAATTCTTGGGTGAACTCCCATGGCTTGTGTAATGCAAGGCAAAAGGGTAGATGATCACAGTGGTCGCCCTGGAATCCATTACTCTACAAAATGCCAAGGATGATGCAAAACAGATTTTTTTCCCCCCAAAATGTAAAAGATACATGTATTAGCAGATTTCAGGGTGCTGCATGCTGTGCTTATTCGTAGGTGCCACAAGGCATGCAGCCAAGATGGGTGGCTATTTTCATCATCTTCCGGCACAAATATCCAAAAAGCTGTGCTCAGGTCCCTCAAGCAACCTTAAGATTAGGTACCCTTTGACTTCAGGGTAACCTTTCGGATGCTTTCCCTTTTTATTATGTCACTGCATCCCAGGCTGAGATCCAGGGGGTTGGAAAACTCATTCTAAACTAGAAGGAAGGGCGTGGCTAGAGAGAATTTCAGGAGAGATGGGATGGCATGAGCTGACTGAACCTGCCATGCTGAGGAAGCCTTAGTTGTGTCTTCGTGGCATATTTAAGGTTCCTTTGTGCTGGGCTGCTAGGGCAGATTCACCTGGCCCATTAGCTGCTAAGGACACGAGGGTTATGTTCCACTCATATCTTCCAAATTCCCTGGTCATTTTATTTTTACAGTTGGATTAAATAGAACCCATCATAGCTTTTAATGGGGCATTTTACCTGTCTAAGGCTATGTCTACACTAACCCCCCTCCTTTTGAAAGGGAGATGCTAATGAGACACTTCAGAATATGCTAATGAGGTGTGGCAATGAATATGCAGCACTCCATTAGCATAATAGCAGCCGTGGCACTTTAAAAGTGCTGCTTTCGATCGCGTGCTGCTCATCTGCATGGGGTCCTTTTCGAAAGGACCCCACAGACTTCGAAATCCCCTTATTCCTGCAACCAAATAGGAATAAGTGGGTTTCAAAGTGTGCGGGGTCCTTTCAAGAAGGACCCCATGTAGACGAGCCACATGTGATCGAAAGTGCTGCCGTTGCCCTTATGCTAATGAGGTGCTGCATATTCATTGCAGCACCTCATTAGCATATGCTGAAGTGTCTCATTAGCATCCCTCTTTCGAAAGGGGAGGGGGCTAGTGTAGACACAGCCCCCCTGAAGCAAAGGCTGGGGAGCCAGGAGTACTGGGTTCTGGACCCAGCTCCCCAGTCACTGGCTGTGTGATGTTAGCAGACTGGTTTAATCCAAACTTTTAATATCCCATTGACTTCAGCTCGGCTCAGAGACCACAAATAACAGAGGAACCCCCCAAACAGCAGACAGCTAAAAAAAATCTTGCCTCAGTTTCCCCATCTGTATAATGAGACCACTGCAGCTCAGCAGTATTTAAAGAACTTCTACACCTGTGATGAAAAGCATTATGGAAGGGATTATTATTATTATTATTATTATGTCATTATTTATTAGGTGCTATTGCCTTTTAAACTCCCTCTCCCTGTGTGCTTCCTGTCAGGTTATTGCAAAGCCAGAAGACCTTGTATCTCTGTACTACCAACCTCTTGACAAAGACCATAGGAGTTTCTCCTGGTAGTAGCAGATATTAATCATTGTTTCCAAGTTGTGAAGTCTATTAAGAAATGCTCAGGAAGGGTGTTTACTGTGAGTGAGCAAGACATGTACTGGGGGAAGTGTTTGCTTTGCTAACCAATGTTTTTGAAAACTTTGCAGCGGAGTTCCTGATTCGCTAAAGCAGAAAATTGCAGCAGAGGAGGGGTTGATATGAGAGATTATTCTTCTCAGACTCTCTTCTCTTTCATACTCGCCTCTTCCCTTTCACTGGCTCTACTTTTATGAGCAGCCAGTGTGTATACAGAAAAGGGTGCATGCACACACACACACACAAAGGCTAGTTGCAGTCATCGGGTGAAGTGGGCCCAGTGAAAGTGCACAGAGGCAGTCGGGACAGGGTCTTGCTCCTGGGAGACAAATGGTCTTGGAATTGGGCAGTGGTTGGCAAATGGGTACAGCCTAGTGCTGCTGTAAGTAGACCAGCATGCTGGAAGGAGGCCGGGCCGGTTTCTAAATTCAGCCAGCAGATATCTCAGACCTTTAGCTGTTGCATTTTTTTACAGGCAGTAAAGATTTCTACTGAATGGGAAATCTTATCTGCTCTGTGCTGCATAAATCTAATGGGGACTCATTCAGATCAGGCGGGTCCTGCTTTTATCCTTACACCTGGTTGCAAAGTCCCTCTCACTCTTGTGCAGTTAATTTTTTGGCAAAAGAAACCTCTGAATGCATTTTCTTCCAAGATAAAAAATTAGTGACAGTAACTTACCACTCTGCAGTACTAACCTGTGCATGCTGCCCATGGCTTAGCAAAAGTGCAGACACACACAACTGGGCTTAATACACTTACCACAGACAGTCCTCCAGTAACATGCCGACGTGTGTAGCTGACAGCCTTTGAATGACCATAATTTTTTTTAAAAAGTGGCCATTCTCCTCTTTTTTCTCCTGTAAGACAGCTTCTTTTCAGCATGTGAAATTGGGCAATAGAAATATCTCCCCCCTCACCTACCTCATTTTTGCATGTTGCAAATAACATTTCCCTATGTTTTGTGGAAGAGTTCAACTACAGCGACAAAACCAGTTTATATTCAGGCTCGTATGTTCAGGATGGGGAGGGTGAATCTGCTTTCTCTCTGGTCCTCCCTGCTGTGCTATGCAGGAGTAGCCTACAGGGCATGGTGGGGGAATCCAAGGCATCCTGGGAGCTGTAGCCTAGACAGCAGGCCCTGGAGCATTTCCCAGAACGCTGTTGCTAGCGGTCAAGGGCAAAGAGAGAGGGGCAATGGGGTAGATGTGAGACCCCTGTACAGCACTAGCCATGCCTGGATAGGGCTGCTGCAAGAGGGTGGCATTGTGCATGAAGAATGCAGGAGCATAGAGAGTAGGTGCCTTTGGCCAAGATCTCATCTGCACAAGACCGGAATATTTTGGCATATTGTCTTTCACGTACAATATTACAGTAAGGTCCCAGAAGGTAATTTCTATAAAACCTTTATTACTGGATAATCATTTCTCCAATCACCGTTTCCACTTAAATTTTTCATTAACCTCTCTTCTGCGCACTCGTTGCCTGACTCTTTTGAACTCCTTCATATTTAAAAAAACAAAAATCACAGAATCCGATTACAAAAAAAGCACACACCTCCAGGAATTAGTGCACGCAAGCAACCTAACATCAACTGCTACTTGCACGCCTGGGGGAGGGCAATGCAAGCTTGGTGTAAGAACAGATTTCAGTTGCTGGCCTCCAGTGAAGCACAAAGGAGACAGAACCAAACTCTGCCATTTCCATTGAGTTACTAAGTGCTGCTCCTGCTCCCGCCTGAGTGAAGGAGGAGGAAGGCGCATGCTGGGGGCAGGGAGGGAATGCAGGAAAGTTCTGAGCCTCCAAAATCACGAACTTAGAATGGAATGTGTTAGGCAACCACAATATCACCGCCAGTTCCACCTTGAATTCTTGCTGCGGGTTAGAGGCTGATTCTGAAGCAGATCGTATTTTTGATTTTATGAAGCAAGATCCGTGACTACAGGGAAAAGGTCTTCAACGTATTGCACTGGTATCAAGTATCAGAGGGGTAGCCATGTTAGTCTGTATCCTCAAAAACGATGAGAAGTCCTGTGGCACCTAACAGACAAACAGATCTTTTTGGAGCATAAACTTTTGTGGGCATTGGACACTCAGCAGCAGATTTAAAAGTCACCATCCTGCAACAAAAAAAAAAAAAAAAACAGATTCCAAAGAGAAACTGCAGAGCTACAATTCATTTGCAAATTTGGCACCATCACATCAGCACTGAACAAAGACTGGGAATGGCTGGCCAACTACAAAAGCAGTTTCTCTTCCCTTGGGGTGCATCTACACTTGCATTCCTCTTTCGAAAGAGGCATGCAAACGAGGAAAATAAAAATGTAAATGAGGTGCAGATTTACATGTCGGGTGTCTCATTTGCATATCCCTCTTTCAAAAGAACAAAAGCAGTGTAGACACTGCTCTTTCGAAAGTAAACCCCATCTTTTTATGGGCAGAAGGATTCTTTCGAAGATGGGGTTTACTTTTGAGAAAGCAGTGTTTACACTGCTTTTCTTCTTTTGAAAGAAGCTCTTTAGAAAGAATAATATGCAAATGAGGTATCGGGTATGGAAATCTGCACCTCATTTGCATTTTCAGTTTCCCTCATTTGCAAGTGTAGACGCACCCTTGGTGTTCACACCACCACATCAACTGCTGGAAGTGGGCCACATCTCCCCTGGACTGAATTGACCCCATATACTCTAGCCTTCCTCTTAATTGGTGCTCTCTTCTTTTCATGCGATTGCTCATTTATACCTGTCTCTGGAATTTCCACCCCCTGCATCTGACAAAGTGGGTTTTTGCCCACAAAAGCTTATGCTCCAAAAAATCTGTTAGTCTATAAGCTGCCACAGGACTTCTCACTCTGTTTGCACTCATCTATTATTTTTGTCCTCACAAAGAACATCAGCATCCAGACTTCAGAAAAAAAAAATAGGCCTTGTTAACACGTGGCATTTGCAATCTGAGAATCAATTAACCTAAGAGGCAACAGTTCATGGCTTGCAAGTTTCCATCGCTCCATCCTATGGCGGTTTTTCTAACACAAAGCAGTGACAAATTGCTGATGAGAGGTGAGTCAGCGGAATGGCTCTGTTTCAACATCAGGAGTTAATAGTCCCCATCAAACTCATACGCTTCAATTGTATTTATTTAAGATATTTCACAGAGAAAAATTCCCGAGTCAAAAGATGTTGCTAAGTAAACACCACGTTTTTGAGGGGAAATATGTCAAAAAGAAAGTGTCACATTTCTGAAGTGAAAAGGTGGTCCCTGGTAACTTTTTGCTTTGCTGCCCACAGCCAGGTTGCAGACCTTTAAAGCAAAGCAGCTACGCAATCCTTGCTGTGAAATAAGAGTCTTGCGATGTGCCCCAAGGAAAGTATTGGACGCACATGAGTGAAATCCATCCTTACAGGGAGGGCCTGAGACACACCATGAGCCCAGCAAACTTTGTGTTGGCTTTCACACGGGGTGACAGGCCCATATTCAGGAAATTCTGGCAGAAGGGGCTTTTTTTGCAAAGCAGAAAACATTTGTTTTAAATACAAAGGATTTCAAAATGGTTGTTCAATGAATAGTAACAAAGAGGAAGCCGTGCTAGTCTATACACTATCAAAACAAAAAGCAGTCAAGTAGCACTTTAAAGACTAGCAAAATGGTTTATTAGGTGAGCTTTCGTGGGACAGACCCACTTCTTCAGACCATAGCCAGACCTGTTCTGGTCTGGCTATGGTCTGAAGAAGAGGGTCTGTCCCACGAAAGCTCACCTAATAAACCCTTTTGCTAGTCTTTAAAGTGCTGCTTGACTGCTTTTTGTTTTGTTCAATGAGTGTGTGTAAGAGTTAATGAAAATTGAGTGTAAAACAGTGATTAGTAAAAAGATTTTCTTATAACTTACAAAAAATTATATGTAACTGTAATGGGGTTGGCCCATTCTCAAGCATTCCTCTGTGACCAAGGGCACCCTGTGCAGCCTTGGCCGTGACCTTCTAAGTCCTGAAAGCAGGATTTGATGTGGCTGGTCCGGGGTGCTGTCAGCTTCTTTACCAGGTTTGTGGCCAGTCTCCAGCCCCTGGGTCCTGAGTCTCATCCAGGTTCAAGCTCAGTGCTCACTCAGAGCCATCCAAGTGCTGCTAGGCTCCCAGGAAGCATAGACATCTGCCTTGGTCAAGCTCCTGAACAGAACTGCCTGGCCCTAGCCCAGCAACTTCTTTATATTGGCCAATAGGGCTCTGATTGGCCGCCACCGAGACAGCTGCTCTGTCCTCCCTGGAGGACCGCTTGTCTGCTCTGTGCTGGGGTGTGGCGAGGTGTCTGGCCTTTGCTAGAGAGCATCATGGCTTAAGTCCAACCCCATCACAGTAACACACACACCTGCTGGGTGTGGTTCACTGTCTTATGCAGTGGCAGCTAGACCATTTACAGAGAGGAAGGAACAAGCCTCCGCTAAAGGACCATAGCTGAGAGGCATCTGGCTTTGGGCTCAAGCAGTGAAGACCCAGATTCAAGTGTGCTTGTCAGCAGTTACATATACAGCAATAAAAATTTTATGGAAATTATGTTCTGGGATCTTACTACAATATCATAAGTGAAAAACAAGATTTCAAACTGTTTGCCCCCCTCCCTTTCTATTGCTGGTGGCCAAGTGCATGCTGGGAAATGTAGTCCCTTCCATGTTCCAGAGCCAGCTCTCTAGGCAGGGAGCTGGCCAAGGAACCACACTTCCCAGGGTGTCTTGGGTTCTCCCATCACAGCCTGCAGGCTCATCTCCCCTGCACAGCTCAGCAGGGAAAGAAACCAGAGGTGGGGATGAGGGAGGGAGTGTTCATCCCCCTTTGCACCCATCCTGCGTACAGGCCTTGGTGAATTCCAGCCCACCCCATCCAATCAGAATACAGCAGTCTTCTCATTCATTCTAGCTTCCCTGAAATGGGAAGCTTTGTACTGTTCTGAAAACAAGTCATTACATATTCATTTTCCCACACACAGTCACACAATACCTGCCCTTTGGTTCGGGACCAGGGTCTGGCTGCACCCAGGTAGCTTGTACTAGAGAGGGCAATTCTGAATGTCCTAGGTAGAAATGAACATAAGCCATTTTTCAAATCTGCACAGCCCCGTTTTCCAGTCGCAAATTACTCAGGGGGAGGGTGTTCAGATTTTTTAGGAATTAACTTGTTTATCCTCTTTTCTTTTTTTTTACTAACTGTTTAGAAGAATAATATTTCAGGCTCTGTAGTGCTTAGAAAGTATTTGCCAAGTTGATTGCTTATAGGGTTCATCATCTGCAAGTCACTCTGCCCCACAGTATGTGTTGTGTTCGGTACTGGTCCTGGGCCTGATGCTTGAAATAGATTTTCTTTCTCCTGCCTCTCCATAATAGATTCTGGGCTTCTGCAGCCTGTCCCCTAGCCACCTCCACATTTCTCTATTTGAGTGCTGAATTGGTGGTGACATATTTGTGAGAGGCTTTTTCAAAAATTATTTTTAGGTTGATTCCTTGAGGTCCGAGATCCAGATTGTTTGCAGAGAGGGGAAAAAAAAAAAAAAGATGCGTCAGAATGGGAGGTGAGAACACAGTGTTTGGACACTTGGCTCAAGAGGCCAATGGCAATTCCTTTAAAGCCACCTCTGCAGCGCCGCTGGAACCGGCTTGGCTTTTCACTCTCTCTTTTGACATTCCGATGCAGGATTAACCAACCCATTTGTTAGGGATAACACCCACACTCACTGTGCAATTTTAAGCGATTTACCCAGTTTCACACGGGTGTCCTGTAGTAGAGCTGGGAGCAGATTTCCCTGGAAAAGCTGAGCACTCGGGCAGTTGATCAGGAGAAATTCAGGTGCTTCCCAGCTGATTGGCAGAGCCGCCACCAGCATGCTTGTCTATTGGTGGTGCGCATCTGCTCGTGCCTAAGTGCACATAACACAATTTATTCCACACAGGGATGGAAAAAAACTAGAGGGAACATTGGCTGGGAGTAGAGCCTACATCTCCAGAATTCCAGACTAAATCCCTTACCCCATTGCCTTCTTTCCTCTGCACTTACAAATGTATATTGAGGCTGGGAATAGAATCATTAGGACAGATGCTCGAGGTGTCTGGTAGAAGCAAGCCCAGGGCATGCTCAGTTCATTCCAACTGAAGCCAAGTGCTCAGCATGCACAAAGAAATCAGGCTAACGCAGTCGAAGGAATTCTGGAAAGGGTTGGAAACAAATGCCTGCAGGCGCTGATGCAGTAGACAGCTGGAGAGGCCAATAACACTCTATGGGAGTCCAGCAAGAACACAAAAGGGGCTGGAAAATAAGAGAGCCTGCCAGATCACGTAAATAATGGGGTGAGAGATGGATGGGCCAAGGATACTGCCAAGGCTGCCAAGGTCAGGGAGACCTAGAACGTTAGCATCAGAGGAAGATCCCTCTGCAAGAAGAGGCTGAGAGGCGGGGAAGGAACCTTGCAGTGGGCTCCTTGCTCATGAGTTCAGATGCTGCCCAGGGATTAAAAAAACAAAGTAAAAGTTGCTGGGGTGGAAGTAGAATGTGCCAAGAGAACAGCAAAAGAGTCCTTTAAAAAGAGTTGTGTCAGGCGGGGCCCTCAACAAACTGGCCTCCTTAAAGGCTCCCTGGGAGGAACATTTTTTCTCTGTCAGAGCCTTATAAAAATTGTTTTTGCCAAGGGAGATCTCTGTGAACCAGCAATGTCCTGATGATGCCCTGCAGTTCCTTGCGACTCCAGTGGCACCGCTTTCTGTCACGTGAGCTGGGCTCAGACAGTAAGTAGAGAGTTCAGCCAGGAACAGAAGCTCCTTCCATGGCCCTGGATGGACGTTGGGACCTTGCTGGTCCAGCTCAAAGCATCTGGGAGGGGAATGTGTTGGTTTTTGGATAAACATGTCCAATCATCCTGTTTGCTCAGAGGCTTGATGGCTTTATCCTGCTGCTGCACAATTTGAGAGCCCCAAAGGTGAGGGGAAACTAGCTGCATTAAGTCAGAAGTGAGGGGAGCTGCATTGTCCAGGGCCCAAATGCTGAAGTGGACCTCAGGTCTGACCCCAAACTCTTCCCACTTCTTGTCCCTTTTGGCTACTATTTATGTTCTGACAGTGATGGAATCGTAGGGCTGGAAGAGACCTCAGGAGGTCATTGAGTCCTACACCCTGCTAAAAGCAGGACCAATCCCAACTAAATCATTCCAGCTAGGACTTTGACAAACTAGGACCTAAAAACTTCTAAGAATGGAGATTCCACCACCTCTCTAGGTAACCCATTCCAGTGCTTCACCACCCTCCTAGTAGAGTTGTTTTTCTTAATATCCAACATAGACCTCCCGCACTGCAACTTGAGGCCCTTGCTCCTTGTTCTGCCCTCTGTTACCACTGAGAACAGCCTCTCTCCATCCTCTTTGGAACTGCCCTTCAGGTAGTTGAAGGCAGTTATCAACCACTCTTCTGTAGACTAAGTAAGCCCAAATCCCTCCACATTTCCTCATAAGTCGTGTGCTTCAGCCCCCAATCATATTTGTTGCCCTCCTCTGGAATCTCTCCAACGCATGCACATCATTTCTGTAATGGGGGGCCCAGAATTGGACACAATACTCCAGGTATGGTCTGACCAGTGCTGAATAAAGGGGAATAATCACTTCTTTGGATCTGCTGTCCCTTAATACCCCTCTCAGAACTCTTTTCCTTTTAGCCAAAACAAGCCCTC
Organism: Carettochelys insculpta; assembly: GCF_033958435.1. NCBI lineage: Eukaryota > Metazoa > Chordata > Testudines > Carettochelyidae > Carettochelys > Carettochelys insculpta. The sequence continues at coordinate 72,236,191 of NC_134144.1, forward strand.
CCCACCTCTAGCTGTCTTCTTAGGACTCTTCCTGGGCCCTTTCACTGATATCTCCAAATGCTTGGACCAGAGAGATCCTGTGTTATTGCCCCTTTTCTAGAACCTGTTTTCCAAGAGATGGACTCACAACAGGTCTAGACCTTTCCTTAACTCTCCTTGTTCTGAGAGAAGGGCTGCATATATGCCCTGACACTCTTGTCCAACTAGCTTTCCTGTGCATCTCAGAACTTTTACATTTCATATTCTAGAACTGAAATAGTCTAACACCTATCTGTCTGCTCCTCAGTTCTGGATGCCTCTGGAGGGTTATCAGTACTCATGATTCACTTCAACATTGCTTTGGGTTTGCAGTTCTGCAGCCAATGATATCCCAGTTCTGTGGGTAATTGGACATGAGCCCAGCAGTTCTCCCCTGTAGCTCATCCGCCATAGCCCCACTAGAGACCTTCTGCAGCCATGCTGCAGATCCAGATGGTGTGGGAAGAGTTACCTGCAGAAAGATTGCAGGACCAGCACATCCTTCTCCTTCAATAAATGAGGCACAGGGCTAAGTAGAGGCTGATGTACAATAAAGACAGGGGTGTAGCCAAGGCGTTCGCTCAGCAACAATGCCAAGTGAGTTATTAATAGCAACCTAGATTAGAGTCTGCCATTTTTTCCTTCCTCACTCCCTGTGAGGTGAGGCTTTTTCTCCAACTCCCTCTCTTTTAACATTGGCAGCTCTTCTGCTCTGATTTGACTAAGGCTGGCCAATCCCAACACAGCTGCTTGAAACCTGGTGAGCAGGCCTGGCTGTGAGGAGATTTTGCAAGGCAATAATGAAGGCTTTGAATAATGACCATCCAGTTGGCGGGGAGCCCTTCTCATTTGGAACAACATCAGGCAAAGCAAGAGTTCGTCAAATTATTAATGCGAATGGAGAATCAGAGGACGCCAAGGCAAACAAAGGCCTTTGAATCAGTGCTCACTTTGTAGCCTTCCCTCTAAACAATCTCTTATGCACATGCACAGGAAGAAGGGGCCCTCTGAGATGTCTATTTGAACAAGCAGTGGGCTTTGAGGAGAAATCCCAATCCACAAGGCATGTCTCCAGCACTGAAGGATCTCGGTAGGGTCAGAGAACATGACCCTCATGAGCAGAAAGGAACTAATTTCACTGAGTATAAAGCCAGACGGGGCCATTAGCTCATTTAGTCTGACCTCCTGTATCTCACAAGCTTTTACATTTCACCTAATTGCTCCTTCTGAGCCCAGTAATTTGGGCCTACCTATGTTATTTCTTCCAGAGAGGCATCTAACCTGGATTTGAAGAGAGATGAAGAATTCACCACTTCCCTTGGTAGTTTGTTACAGTGGTTAATCACCCGCACTGTTCAAAAATTAAGCCTCAGTTCCAATTTGAATTTGTTTGGCTTCAGCTGGCTGCCACTGGCTTTTGTTCTACCTTTATCTGTTTGATTCAATAGCTCCTCAGCACCCAAGTGTCTTCTCCCAGTGAAGGTCCTTAACCACAGTATCCGCAATATCCCCAGGCAATTTATTCCAGTGTTTAAAGACCCTGATGGTTAGGAAGTTTTTTGTAATGTCCAAACTAGAAGCATCTACAAAGCCAGTTGTCATGCCCCTGAATCACCCAGTGCTGTCAGTAAAATACGTTTTGGGATCTCACCCAGGCAGAGGTCCTCGTAGGCAAAAGGAAAAGGGTAAGAGGACAGCTGCCTTTGAGAAAAGGAACAAGAAGAGGTCCTGCAGCTCCATTGGGAGATATTCTGTGTGGAATTCTCAGTTTTTTAACTCTGACTCCAGTGCTCATTCTGCATGTGATCTGAGGCAAGTCGGTCGTCCCAGTCCTCATCTGTGAGGATGAGGACGGAATGGTGCAAAGTACTAATCTCACCACTCTGAGGCAAGGACATCACATCGGGGCATCACACCCACACATTGAGAGAGATGCTGGAAGGCCTCCATTTTGGGGCAGCATTCTCCTGGAGAGGCTAATAGAAACATAAGCACCGTAGACAGCAGACCTCCGCAATCTGATCCCTGCTCTCTCTCCCTATCACAAAGACATGTGGGGACAGGGTGCCTAGAATGTTGGCTCTTCCCAGATTATAAATAGCAGGAATTTGCAGAGTTTCCCACCCTGTTCTTTAAGACACAAATTGCAAAATCTAGATCAAGATCTGACATGTCGATGCTTCGGATCTGGGGTTTTGGTCCACCCTATGGTAAAGGGAGGAGCCAGATGTGAAATTCAACCTCTCTCCCCCACCCCTGGGTTCAGAGGGTCTCTTTGCTGTTCTTGAAAGCGGACTACGGAAGCTGCTTTCACGTAGCCTGGAGCAGGACAAAAATGAAAGGATCCTGTTCTAGCTAGAATGATGCAGGGCCTGTCCAAGGACTGCTGGCCCTGGGGATAAATTGCAAAGGCCCACCCATCCCTAGCTCAGAAGGTCGATATGCAGCTGTTCAGCACTGCCAAGCAGTCGCTTGCCAGGAGGAACACCCGTCCAAGCGGAGTTCTATATTTATGTATGCAAACAACTACAGAGTACAGAATCAAAAAGCCATAAAAATACAATCAAGAAACTCAATATCAGCCCCATATGTGAGCTATTAGGTTTGAGTGAGGCGGAGGGGAGAGAACTTTCGAATAGCCTTCTGTACTGAAATCTTTGTGATGCTGGAACAGAGCGTATTTGCTGACAAGTCACGGCCCCAGGGCAGAGTGGATAGCCCAAGCCCTCGTTCTGAACCTCTGCAATGTTTCAAAAATGCTTTTTGTGTCTGTTTCGCTGGCAGAGGAGGTGTCGTGCTGACGCACCTGATATCAGTGCGGCTCAGGACCCGGGGTCGGGGGGCAACTCAGCATGGAAACGACAGCAGCTTTTCTCTCATCAAGGTTATCTTTTCACCTGAGAAGGGTGCACAAAATCCACCTTGGTCGGACATAGGAGCGTTTGTGGGTCAGCGTACCTGGCGCCTTGAACTCTGGGATACACGGTCCCCATGGCTCTGATTCACTCAGCATCTCGAGTTGCCAAACGCAGGGGCAGCCAGCTGAACAGAACTCAAGCTCCCTGCTGAGTGCTGACTCACTGATTCACGCCCCACTTGACAAGCACACATCTCTGGTTCCCTCTGCTAACATAGGCAGTGCACATGAAGACGGAGATTTAGGCTGGCTCCACCCTGGACCTTTGAGTTAGCAAAACAGTTTTAAATGAAGTCAGGCAATCTGGCGTAACCAGGCACGGACACTTGCTAGAGTTTGTTTTAGAGCGTTTGGACCCGGATTGGTAAGTCCTTGCTTCATTTCTGGATGTACTGATAATTCCAAATTGATACTCAAGGGGTCAAGTCCCTTGCTGGCATAACTCGTCTGGTTGCAAAGTGGTTATGCCCTCAGCAAGCGGAAAGCACAAGAGATGAGCACCGTTTCTTATCTTTGCAACCCTAAGGCCATTCAGGAAGGGCAGGCGAAGCCTGCTCTACAGCCTTCGCTAAGGGACAGCTGGCTTTTATCTTATATACTAGAGGCTCATGGCTTTAGGCCCTCTGATCCCAGGTTCCATCCCACCTGCCAGTGACCCAGGTCTGTCAGCTTTATGGGTTTATTCAGGATTTTTCCTCCCACAAGATTAAAAAAAGCACCTTGCAAATGACTGTATATACACAAACAGCAAGGCCGACAGCCACGGCGGGCCCTTGGCAATGTGGAAGGGGGGCCCGGCTCCATGCTCTGGAATAGGCAGGGCCTAGGGCAGTCAGCCTTTAGCTCCCCTCAGACCATGGCACTGGGGCAGACCCCGCCACCCACCTCTGAGCCTCTTGGAGCAGAGCAGCTGTAGCATTTCAAAGGGCCTTGGAGCTATGGGTCCCTGTGCACCTGCCCCCTTTGCAGCCTCTGTTGGCAGCCCTGCATACAAAACTATCCCTCAGCTTCCCAAGGTGGTTGCTGCTTGGCATGAGTTTGGGACAGTAGATGAAGAGGAACACCATAACCTACTGAAACTCCAGGGGCTTGGCAGAAAAGAACCACTCCCACTGGGTGTTGGCCACTGCAATGGAATTAGCAACCCTCTCTTCGCGCAAGACAGGCCATGCTCCCAGGGGAGCAGGCCTGGGCTAGTGACCCAGACAGCTTGGTTCTGCCACCGACCAGCTGTCTGATCCCGGGCAGGTCATGTCACCTCTCTGCCCTCAGTCTCCCTCGCTGTGAAATGACAGTGGTCATATTAATTCACTTTCATAAAAGGGTTTCAAATGTTATAAGGAAAAAGTGCTCCATAAAGAAAGCCCCCTATGGGACTGTAATCCTTAGGCAGTGGGGCAAGCGCTGCGCCATGGAAGGGGGGGCCTTGGTAGGAGGGGTGGGGCCTAGGGAATTCTGCCCTCAGCATTGCCTGGACTGCGATGCAGCCCCCGTTCCCCACATTCCTCACAGCCAGAGTGGTTCCGCCACAGCACTCCGAAGTAGCAGCGCCAGTGGCTGGAGCTCTGGGTCCCTCTACAATGCCCAGGGATGGGGACAACTGCCCCGCACTGGCAGGCCTGTCCTCAGGACATCAGAAGAGTTTCTCTTTCAGGATTCCCACCCAAGAACTGACAAGCTCAGTCCTAGCTGGCATCTGAGTTGCACTGGAGGCCTCTTCATGGCCGTGCCCGCGAGACCCAGCACTTAGCACAAAGAATGGTGTATGCAATGGGATAGATGTGCAGCCATCTCATGGACCCTGCAGTTGGATAAAGGCTAAGTGGTCATTAAGAAGTTTTCTCCAGAACATTTAGTCAGTAGCTTTTGTGACAGCCACAAACTTTTTTGGCCAACATGCCAGGGACAGAACCTCTACAGCTAGAAGCATGAGTTGCTGCCACTTGAGCAAAGCAGCTCCAGTTCTGTCTCTCACAGCTGTCACAACTCCTGTGCTTTGTTGATTATCACAAAGGGAGGCACTCACCAGTGGCTTCTTATGTCATTCACCCATCTACAGCCTGCTATGGACAAAGACCAAAGAGGCACTTTTATTTAAAATAAAAGCAATCTCAACTGAAAGACAACTCCAAGAAAGAACAAATATAAAGTCTCCATGAGGGACACTGTGAAATGTGTCTCTCAGTCTTTAGGATCTGTTCTCTTGATTCCTCTTTCAGCCTTTCACCTTCCTGCCCAAGCACCATCCCCAGGCTGCTCATATTTAAAAGTGCAGTACGCAGAAACCAGAGTCATAGTCACGCTTCAATTGGCTGAAACACAATATTCACATCACTGGTGTACACAAGGCAATAAATAGCTTTTGCAGGGGTTAAATTATGAAGTGAAGACATTTAATATCCACAGGAGGCATTTGTTGTAAGTACAGGCAAATGCCACGAATGTGATTTGTATTATATGACAATTCAACAAACCACAACATTAATAAAGACAGTAAAAATGTTTTCCTGGCCTTGAAATCATATTGCTGTCTTCTCAGTCTTTCCATTGATGTGACTTTCAGGGCTGGGTTATTGTGAATAATTTCTGAGGCCTGTGAAGAACTGGACTGATGTCAATAGGCAACAGATCGTGTCGATGAGGATTTCAGCATTGTTTGTGGGTGGATGATGGTGGACCTTTTAGGAGGCTCTGATCAGCTGCATCTTTACCTCAGAACACACACATGCGTCAAATTGACATGGAATTTTAATACACTGAAACAACTGTCTCTTTGGTTAGCAGAGGGAGAAAATAAGGGACTTCCAGAGCAAATATATTTTGGCACAATGACCTATTGGTCATTGAAATTGGAAAAGAAAATCAGGCAACGAGAAAGACACTATGTCTTTATCCTGTAAATTTTAGTTTAGATAACTATAGTCCATCTACCTACCTTCTCCTTGTGTATCACATCCCTGTCTGATTGGGTAGTGGTGGTGGTATCTTACATTGACCTGTTGACTGCAATGCAAATACTTGAATTCTTAAAGTTAAGCCTGTGGTGGAATGCCTGACTCCATCTGGGCCTTTCACCACTGCGATGTTCCACCTTGGCGTACAATTGCCAAAGCTGAAGTCTGGCCATTGGAAAGTGCCTTGGGAACCTTGCTGACCAGAAATTGCCAGGGCCACCCATTGGGCATAGACCTCAGCTGAAATGTGCCACCTACCCCCTCCAGCGGCATCATTATAAGGCACTGGTTCAGCAGTGACACCATCCCATAAGTCAACAGCAGCAAGGTGGGGTTTCTTTGGGAGCCTGCCTGCACAGCACACGTGGAGCTCACAATCCAGTCTGTCCATCTGCGAGGGAGGAGCTATAACAACCTTCTGAGAAAAATGGCTTATCTTGTCGGATCCAGCCTGGAGAGTTCAACGCTGCAGGCCAGCAATGCCTGTCCTTCAGAGTAGGGGCTGCTAACCCACTCCCCACACCAGAAAGACCAGCCACAGATGCAGTCAGGACATGTGGTGAGGGGATCTGTATACATCAGCCCAGCTGACACTGTAGGGTGTGCATACTAGGGATCCAGGAGACATTATCTCCCTTGGGTTATATGGCTCCAAACTGCCCCCATGGGTGGGGCCGTGTGTTTGGCTCTGCATCAAGGGAGACACCTTATCCTGGTGAGTTAGGAGCCATCTGAGCTGAGTACATCCTTGGCTGTGTGCATGTGGTTTTTCTGGAATGAGAGAAGAGGCGCAGTTCTACTCCAGCCAGAGTCAACACGACTCTTCGGCCAGCACATCCCTCGCTGCAGAGCATATGAGGGGGCGGGGTCACAGTGGCGTCAGGTCTCACACCTGCACTTGAACCAGCGCTCAGAACTGAGGGGAGGGGCAGAGAAGTGGGTGCTGAAAGGAGGAGCTGTTATTCGGAGCTGCAGGTGTTCCTCAGAGATCCTGCTGGCAGGCGCTGCAAGTGGAAGTTAATTATTACAGGTCAGATTCATCCCTGGTGTCACTTCACTCATTCCAGTGGGGTTGCCTCAGGCCTGACTCTGTAGCGCTTTCTGGGTGACCCCGTGTACCTCACCAACCTACGCCTTGGCAGCAGAAAAAGATGCAGTGACCAAGATGAGCATGATCCCAGGTGCATCACAGCTTCTCTGCTTTGTGTTGTCCCATTCTCCCTGCTTCGTGGGGACAGAGAATGGGGTAGGGGGTTTCTGTCCTCCTACACGCTGCTGTGTAGGTCACCAATGGGAGCTCTGCAGGGTCAGAAAGGGGACATTCCTGGTAGGAAAGATGTCTGACCATGAAGAGCTCCGGTAGGGGCGGCTGGAGGATGATGGTGGCAAGGAATATGCAAGAAAAAGACAATGGTCTACTGCTGTGGTGGCCCATGGCCATGTTAAACCCACTTCACTTGATGAAGTGGAAGGGAAAATTCAGCCCACTGCTAGATGAAGTGATCCAGGGAAATGCAGCCACTTCTAGGGTGATGTATGCTAGCTGTTTACATCATAATTTAGGACAGGGAGTAAAGAATAATTTTTTTGTCCAAGTGAGGGTGATAAGAGAGTTTCAACCGGTAGAATGGGTTGTTGCATTGAACGTGGCCAGGATATCACATATAAAAGCTCTACTCTATCCAAGAGTCATGGGGACTCCTAGAAGTGCACAGGACCTAGCTTTTAGCTCTCCCCTGAAAGACACGTGAGAAATGGAAGCAGTCAGTGCCTCTAGTTACACAAAATTGCTCAACTGAGCCCCTCCACAAACAAAGGAGCTGGGTAACCAGAGTGAAAAACACATCCAACAGTTGCTCTTGTGAATGAAGCCAGTAGAGTCCTTCCCATGGTAAAGGTCCCTTTTCTCTGCTTCTGCGGAACCATTCATCTGAGCACATTGCTTCCACGACCATTTGCAAAACTGCTTATATTATTCGTCCAGCCCACTCGAAGAGCTACGGGTGTTCCCAAATTATTGCTTCCCCTGCTTCTACAATGTACATTATCCAGGGGAGGACAGAAGCAACATCTTAAGCTATACAGGAGCAATCAAAGACCATGAATAATAGTTGCCATTTTGCCCATGGACTTTCATCTAAAATGTAGAATAATAGAATATTGTAACTGGAAGGGACCTGGAGAGCTCATCGAGTCCAGACTCCTGCGCTCATGGCAGGACCAAGGACCATCTAGATCGTCCCGGACAGATATTTGTTTAACCTACTTTTAAAAATCTCCAGTGATGGCGAATCCAAAATCTCCCCAGGCAATTTACTCCAGTGTTTAACCACACTGACAGTTGGGAAGTTTTTCCTAATGTCCAACCTAAACTTCCCTTGCTGTAATTTAAGTCTATTGCTTCTTGTCCTATCATTTGAGGTTAAGGAGAATATTTTTTCTGCCTCCTCCTTTTAACACCCTTTTATGTACTTGAAAGCTGTTATCATGTCTCCTGTCTTGTCTTCTCTTTTCCAAACTAAACAAATGCAATTCTTTCAATCTTCCCTCACAGTTTATATCTACCAGAACTTTTATTATTGTTATTGCTCTTTTCTGGACTTTCCCCAGTTTCTTCACATCCCTCTTGAAATGCGGCACCCCGAACTGGACAGAGTACTCCAGCTGAGGTCTAATCAGGGCAACCTTCACCTACTGTCAATCAATTCCAAGTAAGGATGAAATACGTAAAAGTGACCTGTGAGCAGACCATCTGCGTACAGAGAAAACAACTGCTGTATCTGTCAAACATATTATAAGTAAGTAGTTTACCCAGGTCTAGAAGAAGAGGGAGACCAGAGGTTCAGTGTAACTGCAATCAGGGCCTGAACGAACACCTATTTATCGAGTCATAGATTTCAAGACCAGAAGAGACCACTGTGATCTGGCCTCCTGTGTAACAGAGCACTGAGAACTGCCCCCAAAATAATTCTCAGAGCAGATATTTTAGAAAAAATATGGCATCCTATCTTGACTGAAAAATGGTCAATGGGGGAGAAACCATGATGACCTTTTGTAAATTGTTCCAGTGGTTAATTACTCCTTATGCCTTGTTCCCAGGCTGAATTTGTCTAGCTTCAATATCCAACCACTGGATTCTCTGCTGGGCTGAATGGCCCGTTATCAAATATTTGTCCCCATACAGGTACTTATTCACTGTGCTCAAGTCACCCTTAAACCTTCATTTTGTTGAGCTAAATAGATAGAGTTCCTGAAGTTTATCATCAGAAGACATATCTTCTAACCCTTTAATCAGTATCATGGCTTTCTTCTGAATGCTTTCCAATTTATGACCTTCTCAAACTGTGCAAACCAGAACTGGACTCAAGATACCTGCAGCAGTCACATCAGGTACCGAACACAGTGGTCAAATATGCCTTCTACACCCACTTGAGGTTTCCCTGTATCATAGAATCATAGAATCCTAGGGCTGGAAGAGACCTCATGAAGTCATCGAGTCCAGCCCCCTGCTTCAAGCAGGATCAACCCCAACTAAGTCATCCCAGCCAGGACTTTGTCAAGCCCAGACTTAAAACCTCTAGGGATGGAGATTCCACCCCCCGTCTGGGTAACGCATGCCAGTGCTTCACCACCCTCCTGCTGAAATAGTTTTTCCTAATATTCAACCTGCATCTCCCCCACTGTAACTTGAGACCTTTGTGCCTTGTTCTGCCATCCGTCACCACTGAGAACAGCCTCTCTCAATCTCAATCCTCTTTAGAGCCCCCCTTCAGGAAACTGAAGGCAGCTATATCAAATTGTCCCTCACTCTTCTCTTCTGCAAACTAAATAAGCCCAAATCCCTCAGCCTCTCCAGGTAGTCATGTGCTCCAGATCCCTGGTCATTTTCATTGCTCTCTGTTGGACCCTCTCCAGTGCGTCCACATCCTTTCTAAACTGCATGGCCCAGAACCGGACGCAGTACTCCAGATGTGGCTTCACCATTGCCGAATAAAGGGGAATAATAACTTCTCTAGATCTGCTGGAAAGGCTCCTCCTAATGCACCCAATATGTCATTAGCCTTCTTGGCTACAAGGGCACAGTGTTGACTCATATCCAGCCTGTCATCCACCGTAATCTTCTGGTAGATTCAGCAAAGGTGTGCATTCATCCTGTTGGCTGCAGCATCGCACTGTTTATCTACCAGGACTCCCAAAGCTTGCTCAGAGTCACTGCTTCCCACGAGACAGTTCTAACTCACTTAACCATGGCCTGGGGTCTTTGTTCCAAGATGCATCCATTTACATTTAGCCATATTAAAGTCTGTGCAAAGGCATTAGTGAGGTTTGTGTCAGGTCCTCATGCTTCTCATGCTTCACTCAGCTCTAGGTCAAATGGCTGGCGCAGCTCACCCTGCGCTGCAGGAGTTAACAAATTCATGAGACTGCTATATCACTTGGGATCATTTTATCTCTCAGTACACGAATTCTAGGAAAGCAAAGAATCCTTCCAAGTAAGTCGGTGGTTTCTCCAAGTGATGCTGTTATAGACATTGTTGTAAGAGATCCAGGTTTTTTTCTCCGGGTACAGTATGTGAGCGTGTGTCATATTTAGATTTAGAGGGCTGGTTGCTGTGCAACGGGCTTCCAAAAAATCACAATAAAGAGGAATGATTAATAATAAACAAACAGATAATGGTGGAAACGAGCCCATAACCTGTTATCGCATTTGGGGTCCAGTTCATTCCAGTTTCACATGGAGGCTTGGAGTTGTCAGGTCTCATTACTTCATGGTATTCAGAGCTGGAGACCAGATTTCCTCTCGCTCTTTTCCAGAATCAAGCCCTCCGTTGCACAGAGTGGGGAAAGTCAAGATAAAATATGGGCCTCTAGGGCCACCGCCTTTGTGAAAGCTTATTACGGCTCTAACTAAACCTTCTAATCCGAACATATCCTGTTGCATCCAAGACATTCTGGGTCCAGGCCGAGGGGAAATTTTTTTAAACAAATAGGATAGAGCAAAATTCATTTCCCCATTGCCGCTGTTACTTGCATGTGTTGTTTTCACCGGGTTTTTGGCCGAGTTTTGCAAAGGGGCCCCAGGAGATATGTAGAGGGGGCTGCTGGGTGACTCTCTGCAGCCTAATTGCGTGGTTGGTTGCTCTCCCAGCTGTCGGAAGCTGTTGAGTAAAGTTGAGAACATATTGTGCGGAGTGAGGTTGGTCTGTTTAAACCTGGTGCTTGGTCTCTGACTGTGGCCAATGTCAGAGACTTCGGCTGAAGGGTGAATAACCCTTAAAATCATACACTATCATAACTATCATAACTATAATAATAATAATAATAATAATAATAATAATAATAATTATTATTATTATTATTATTTATAATTTCAGTAGCATCTAGTGGGTCCAGTCAAAATTTGGGGCCCATTGTGCTAGGAGCTGTACACAGAGACAGTCCCTGCCCCCAAAAGCTTCCATTTGAAGGCCTTTTGTAACCACCAACAGGCAGCACGAAACCCGGGACCTCTAGAGTTTAACTCATAAGCCTCTACCACTTGCTTACACTGAGAAACGTATATCAGTTTTAACATGGTGTACAACCAAATCAGTGCAAACCTCTAACATAGGCCCAGTTGAATCAGTTTAACTTTTGCTTAAATGTATCATCTCTCTCTTACATTGCGTGCAAAGGAGGTCGAAAGAAGTGGTAGGAGGGGAAGCAATTTGCTCAAAGTCACACAGCTGGTAAGTGGCAGAGTGTGGAATAAAACCCTGACCGCTTGAGTTTCCGCACAAGTGTTCTGCCCACTAGACCACACTGTGTCGCTAAGGTATAAGCGTCTTTCTAGTCCCACCCCTTGTAATGGTATCATACAGGAGGTAAGTGCAGATGCATTCATTTCAATGTTAGAGTCATCCATCGTGGAATCTTACGGAGCGGTTTGTTTCAAGGGCGTCCTGCTGCAGGAAGTTCCATAGGTCAGTAAACATGCATTCATGAGCATCATGCAGGAAGATAGGTCCTGTTAGCACATAGAAGGGAGTTGAAGCCAGTACTGCTGAGATGGGGCACCTTGTAGTGATTAGGCACCTGGGAATCAATTTCTCCAGAGGCTAATCACATCTCCACCACTGACTGGTTGTGTGACCTTGGGTAAGACATTTAGCCTGTCTGTGCCTCTGCTTACCAGTCATTGAAAAAGGACTGATAATAACTTCTTGCTTCTCTGGGATATTGAAACACCCCTGGGCCTTAGGTGGGCAGGACCGGTTTGTTAATCATTGTATTGTATTTAATCGTTTGTATAAATGCCCAGAGGTCCCATTGTGCTAAGTTCTCAGTCGGGGGGCACAGTCCCTGCCTTGGTGCAGTTCCTAACGGGACATTTGCCCACTCTCCAGCGGGTGCCAACCAGAGCCCTTGGTCGTGGTCTCTGTCATGGGTTTCCATCCCTGATTACTTTCCCATCCTGAGCCCCAGAGGACAGGGTTATCTTGACTGCAGTTGTCATCTGGGATGGCTCTGACTAAGCACTGTGTGTGCAGCTGTAATGCCCGAACCTTAGCAAGCGAGAAACAAGTGAGTCTCCCTTACACAGCAACAGGGATCTGGCCCAAATTTCTTGCCACCTCATCCCTTTCTCTTGGCTGACAGCTTTTCCACCTGTCCCATGTCTAAGAAGTCTCCAGTACAGTTGCACTCTTTCCCCCATTCATCTTTCCTGATAAGCTGAGTCCCCCTATGGCTCAATGAGCTTCCAACCCCCTGTCTCCCAGGAATTGCTCAGCTGTAACAATAAATCATGAATTATGATAAGGAAACAATGGGTGTGGCCCAAGATTCAGATGCAGCTCATAATAACCAAAATGGAGGAGCTGGTCCCCGGCTCTCCGGAATCACAATTAGCACTTCAACAAAAAATTCAGAGTGGAAAAGAAAGGGTGGAGTCCCAAGTTCACGTTCCATCCTGGACATAGACTTCTTGGGCGAGGCTTACCCTCCCTCTGTGTGTCCATTTCTCACCTGTACAATGGCTGTAATAGTCCTTCCTTTCCCCCAGCTCTTGTCTGTTCTCAATGGCAAGCTCTTCAGGACATGGACAGTTTCATGATATTTGTATGTACAGCCCCTAGCACAACAGAGCCTGGGTCTTTTAGTGCCACTGTAACATAAATATTAATACAGGTAGAATCTCTCTAGTGTGGCACTCTTTGGTCAGGCAACATCCATGGTCCAACATGATTTTAGTTAGCAGGATATCCACTTATCATGGGTGTGGCCAAGTCTCCTATGCTCTCATAGAGTTTGTTTACAGATGCCAGTCCTGACTCTCAGTGCTCTGTGCTGTTATCTAACTCTAACATCTCCTCAATGTCTTCTAAGAGTCTGGTTAGCAGTGGAAGTATTGGTAATGCTGCTAGACAATACTGGTCTCCCATGGTTCAACACGTTCTCTGGTTTGGCACTGGTCAGGTCACAAGGGTGCTAGACTAGAGAGGTTCAACCTTTAGCATCCTAGTGTTCAGAAGCATCATCATAACAAACAATTGCACAATCCAAGAAGTAGAACATGTTGGGTATCATCATTCAAGTTACTTGTTTGCCTCCTGTTTTCAGGACAGAATAGCTAGGGCCAGTCAGATCTTTTCACTTGCTTTGTCATTTCAAATAAGTGGGTAGATGAATGACATCTCTGATTATTGGAACAGGATGGTGTGTCCTTTAAGGTGACGTGCAAAGAACAAAGTCATTGGGTTTGTGCTGCCCCCTTTTTTGTCTCATGATGCATACAGAAACCTGAGCAGTTCTTTCCCAGATGACAACCAAAAAGCAGTCAAGTAGCACTTTAAAGACTAACAGAATAATTTATTAGGTGATGAACTTTGTGGAACTGAAGAAGTGGGTCTGTCCCATGAAAGTTCATCGCCTAAGAAATTATTTTTTTAGTCTTTAAAGTGCTGACTGCTTTTTTTGTTTTGTGAAGATACAGACTAATACAGCTAGCTGTCTGTGACTGTTTCCCAGATTAGGTATTTATTGACCTATATTGTATCTTACAAAATTGCCTTAACACTGGAGAATGAACGAGACTGTAATATCAGAGATCTCCAACAAGTTTTGCCCGTTGGAGAGGGCAAATATTTTTTACTCAAACTTCCTACATCTCTTGTGGTTTTGTAAACACAAATTTACCTAAAGTGTAGGAGAGATGAGGATCTTCTTTTTTGAGAGATGTGATGATGTTCCTCTAAAAATAAATGGATCTCGTATTCTGATACAACCTGGCTGCTGCTGTGACCTCTTTCCTTTCATATGTCATTGGCTCAGAAGTTTGCTTTTCTTCTTCTGGGGGCAAGGACTGTGGTCAGCTGTGATTCTCACAGACTCTGCAGCCTGGGGCATGATACACTTGGTCTGGAGATGGCCTCCGAAACACTTTCTTTTATAGCTTTTCAAGAAGAGGAAGAACAATCCTAAATTAATCCAGATGAGCAGTCCCAGTAAAAGTCACCTTCATCTAACAGCCAAAGGCTAACAAAGAGGTTAACTTCCTCCTCCGTTTCCGAAGTGCACCCAGTGCTGGATGGACCAGCACCATCTCCCAACACAGAAGCTGTTCCCAAGTGGAAACAAGGCTGGATCATGGGGCAGCTCATCTGTATTAGAACTCCCAGCCCTGCAGAGCCAAGTAATACACAGAGTTCAGACAAGCCTTAGAGAAGAAGCTGGCTTGAAGACAGAAATAGGATGGCCTGTAACCAAACCTCAGGTCTGATGCTGTTCCTATTGAAATACTTGGCCTAACGCCCAATGACTTTGATAGGAGCTGAATGAAAATGGCCTGAAAACCAAATTCCCTCGTGAATAACTTGGACTCCTGTGGGTAAGAGAAAGAGAACAAAGGGCTTATTTTTCAGTCTGACTTGTATCTAAAGCTCTGATCTCTCCCCCTCCCCCACTCCTGCTTCCCAGCCCCTGCAATCCCACCTGTTACAAACACGGAGTAATCAGAGAGATGAATGGCGCAAGCAGTATTTTTACCAGATGAACATACCAGGTCAGACCAGGGCCTGATGTAGCACTATAGCAACGCGTTGCAAATTTCTACTGTGGACAGACATTGCGCCAGGTCTGGGGAAGCTGTCAGGGGGAGGTTGTCCATCCCATAGGAACACACTTCCGCTTCCCTTCAGTGCCCAGGAACTGAAAGCTGCAGAGTTTAGAGGAAATGCACACGGGTTGCAAAATGTCAGAATTAAGAAGAACATGTAGGCACAGGAAGGTCACCAGCCAGAGGAAGGGGATTACGGGAGAGGTGGGTCTTGGAAAGGTCTCTCTTTCATCCCTTTCCTTTGTCCTTTCCATTTTGGCATCAGTGAAGAGTGAGCATCATAATTTGAAGATGTCCCTGGACAGGCCAGCTTGTCTTCCCTAAGGAAGGTCCAATCTCAAGTTTAGATAAAGGTCCCACATGGATTTACAACTGAGTGGTGAAGTGGAAGCTACCAGTGGAGGTGTTTGCAGACAGTTCCTCGGAAGGAACGCATGCATGGAGCCGGAGCTGGGATGTGAATGTCTCTCCTGCAGTGTTCCCTGTAAGTTGAGCACTTGGGCAGTCACCTAGGAGAGATTCATATGCCAGTCAGACGATTAGCATAGCACCCACAGCCAGCAGCGTGTGAGACTACTGGTGGTGTACATCCACACACCCCTCAGAGCACATAACAAAATTTATTCTGCACAGGGATGGAAAAAAAAATAGAGGTAACATTGGTGCTCAGCAGTTCCCTGTAAGCTGAGTGCTCGGGCAGCCAGCTAAGAGTGGTTTGGGAGCTGCCCAGCTGATTAGCAGAGTGCCCACAGATGCCCACAGCTGGCAAGCTACTGGTGAGGCACACCCACGCATGCGTTGGTTCACGTAAAATTTATTCTGCACATGGATGGAAACAAATAGATGGATTATAGTCCTCTGCAACACGTTAGCAAGGAGTTTAGCCATGTCAGGGAAATGAACTGCTCTTGGTTCTAAAACTGCTGGACTAAAGCTAAAATAAAATCTTCCCAAACTGCAAGTGCTCAGCTGGGTATTGGAAGCACAATCTGCTGCCCAGAGCATAAAGCCACAAACCCTCTTTGCCACCTATCCATTCCTGGGCATTTCATGTAAGTACATATTTAATTTCATGGCAGGTTTTTTATTTCAAATGTGCCAAAGTTCGGGGACTTCAAAGCAACTTCCTGGCACCACACTGTACCTTTGGTTTCATTATGGCTTTCGTAGCTGCTTTGGTTCTGGAGAAACTTTTGGTTGGATGCTGGTCTCTCCATCCTGATGATCCAGAACTCTTCACTAGTTGTAGCCTGGGACTGGTCATTCCCACATCTCACCCCTTACACCCTGAGAGTGGTTACTTGGCAAATAGAAGCAGGATTTTTGTGCGAGGAGTCTCAAAACTTTTCCCACTCTTGTCCCTTGACGAATCACCCTGGAGTACGTCAAAACTGGGAAAATTTTGATAATTTGATGAAAATTCTTATGGAGATTTTTACCAAAAAATGGATGGTGGGGGAGGAGAACAGTGTTTCCAGTTTTTTACAATTTCTACTCTATGTACATTTTTGGCTCACTCTGGCTGCCTGATAGCATAATTGGACTGGGACCTTGTAGAAGGCTTTACAACAGCCACGTGACTCCTTATCTTTTCCATAGACTCAGAGCAACTCAAGCAGTTTTGGTCTCAGCTGAAATCAGTGACCCCATGGTACTAGGTGCATAGCAAGACATACTCCCTGCCCCAAGAGTTTACTAGAGACAGGACAGTCAAGGGTGAGAAAGGGAACAGAAAGGTGACGCAACTGTCCAACATCACACCGCAAATCAGTGGCCAATGGTAGGTCTACAGTGCAAAGCGAAGGGGTTGTTGGAACATGGGCAGGCATGCTTGTGATATCTTTAAGCTGGGCTGTCTGGGTAAGCATAGCAGCAGATGTGGCTACCAACCAGCTCCCTGGAGCACTTGTATGCTGGATGCTAACCTGTGCTGCACCTTGTCACCCCCATCTGCATTGCTATTGTCACCCATCTCGCAGGGGTAACCCCCACCTGTGCTACACTCACACCTTCTAGTGCCATGTAAACATACCCCAAGCTAGAGCCAGAACCTCCAAGTCCCAGTGAAGTTTACAAGCCACTTAACTAGTGTTCCCTGTGAGCAAAAGGCTGGGGCAGCCGTCCAGGAGAGATTCAGGTGCCACCTACCTTATTGGCAGAACCCCCACAGCCGGCATCATGGGTTTCTCTAGGTGGTGCACGTCTGCTCATGCCTGGATGTACACAATAAAATTTATTCTGCCCACGGATGGAAATAATTAGAGGGAATACCACACTCAAGCACAGTGCCTTTCGCTAGCAGGCATCCTTTGCGTGTCAGAGCACTTTCCATCCACCGAGTGCTTCGCTGACAGAAAGCATTAATGAAACATCCTGAACATTGCTGCCAAAAGGAGCTGAATTTAGCTGTGAGGGATTTAGTACTGAGGGAACAAGAATTCAGGCAGTTGATGGACATTATGCAGCTGGTTACAGGGGGAAACGGCCTCGGGAACTTCTCCCAGCGTTCGGCTTTTGTTTAAATTAAAGCTTCGTTCAACTTTATGGGACAAATCTTGCCCTCCTTCATTGCTGACACCAGATATTTGCCTGAGCCAGGCTGGAGTTAATATGGAGTCTACCTGATTTCCTGGCTCTGGGCAAAATGGCTGCCCCTGCACCGGTAGAACCTGGTTTGGTTTGCAGCAGAGAAAGCAGAAATGAGGACCTGGCAAATCTGCAGTTTGGTCACCTCATGACTGTGGGGACATGGCCGTCCTCATGCTCAGAGAATTAGACTTCAGTTTTGAGTCTGCTGCTAAGCTAAAGCATGGAGGTGGCTAATAAATTCACACCCAGAGCCAGAGTCCAGCCTTAACGCAAGTGTAAGTCAGGAGTATAAGCCACTGGCCACTGATTTTCTGTGTGACATGGTCCCTGTTGACTCCAGCTAGGCTACTCTTGATTTGCAGGGGTGTAACCAAGATCAGCACCTGGCTCCCTGAGCCCACATCTGCTTCTTCACTGGTGTACTTGAAAGCAGAATACTACCTCACAGAAGGTAGCACTGTCCAGTGGGTAAGGTACTGGAGCAGGGCGCTACTCCCCAGTCTGCCACTGATCTGTCACATGACCTTTGTCAAATCACTTCGCTGCTCTGTGCCTCTCTCTCTCTCTCTCTCCCTGTATCCTTTGTCTGTCATGTGTATTTAGTCTGTACGCTCCTCTGGGCAAGTCCGGTCTCTCTTGCATCCCTACAACAGCATCGCCCAGCTGCATCTGCACCCCCTCCTCTCACAACACTGCATGGAGTCCTCACCTTTAGCACCCTTACTGAGCTTTCTGTCCACCCTGTAATGTCCTTTCCCAGCCCCCATCTTTCTCTGGGGGTGTTCAGTGACTTGTCCTCCCCTCAGCCAAGTCTCCTGAAAGGCTTAACCCTTCCAGAGTAACACAGACAGTCCAAATAAATCTTCAAACTATCAGCCCTTCTACCCCTTTCACATTCCCCTGTAGGCCCTTTGTGGGCCTACCAAAGAAGCCCAGCCTTTAGCTCTTGCTCTATCATTCCCATCAGTTAAATTCTAACCCTCCACAACCAGCCTTCCTCTGTGCTATATAAGGCCTATCTCTGGCCAGGAGGCAATTAGTTAAACACCCCTCCTCCACCACATGTGGCACATTACTAATTGAGGTGCTTTCACCTTGCAGGTGTGGGGTTTATGTCTCTCACAGACCCACTCTGTGCTCAAGCCACAGAAGAAGTGAAGCTGTTGCATTCTCCTCATGGTCTTTTGCTGGGTGGGTAGGCCTAGAAGGCCCTGGCTTGATCCTGGGTCTTGACTATGGCAGCAGTTGTTGCCTCTATGGGGTGTGGAGCATTGGGGCCTGCAGGCCTTTACCCTAATAACACAGGGGCTCCTGTTGGCCTGGTGAGAGGAGAAAGCCTTGGTTTTAAAATTTCCCATTGCTTCTGAGGAGGCAGGCTGGCTGATTTCTTTTCATGTCACCTTAAAGTAACATTAATATCAGTCGTGCTTCAAAACAGTGGAAGATATCTGTAGTCAGAAGAATGAGACTGGGCTAATATAGTAGGAGAGGAAAGTACATGTGAAAGCTCATCTATGTACATATCTCATAGAGCTGAAAGGGATCTCAAGAGGTCATCATGTTGAGTCCCCTGCCTTCTTGGCAGGACCAAGCATGATCCCTAGCAGATTTTTTTTTAATTAATCTACTTGTCCTAGACCCCTAAATGGCCTCCTTGAGGAGTGAGCTCACAACCTTGGGTTAACACAGGCAAGGCTCAACCCACTGAGCTATCACTCCCCCCGCCCCCTGCAAGCATGAGCTGTCTTGGCCTGGAATGAAACCCAGGGCTCCCACATGGCATGTGAGAAGGCTACTGCTGAACTGCTGGCCAGACAAAGTGCTCTGTTCCAGCCAGGGCTGGTCAGAGTTAGTACATGCTGCAGCTGGCACTGAACCATGATTCCGATATGTGAGGGGAACTTCTGAAGTGGCGGAGGAGGAGGAGGATTGGCACTCAAGAGATATGGGTTGTAGTCCTGTCCCTGCTGCAAGCCTAAGGGGTGAATCACAGCAAAGATCCATTCCTCAGTTTCCCCAGGTGTCAAATGAAGAGGGTGACACCAGCTTCCTTTGCAAAGCACTTGAGATCTACTGAAGAGCAGTGCTTTGTCAATGTTGGGTATCGTTAGTATTGAATCATCCCAGACTAGTCTCCCTAGGGACTGAATTCCTCTGATTATTCACAGATTGGAAGGGCAGACAGAACCATTAGATCACCTAATTAGACCTGTACAACACAAGCTGGAGAATTTCATCCAGGGATACCTGCACAGAACAACTTGCTTTTGATTAAAGCATATCTGCTGGAGACATGGTCCTGTTTTCAAGCGATGGAAAATCCACCACTTTCTTTCTTTGCTCCATGCTACCTAAGTCAGGGCTAGCTTCCTGCAAGGGATCTCACTTTGTCCTGAAGGGTGCTGCCAAAGCTTCAAGGGGTATTTCAGCTGACGTGGCCCTTGCTGGTGTCTTGAGTGCAATATGTCTCTTTACAACTGGACTGAGACACCTTAACTCATTTCAAATGTGCCACAAACCGAGCCTCAGAGGCTACCATCTTTGCACTACCTTGGAATTTGCTCCCATCTAAGAAAGTATACATAATAAGACAGAAAAATATCATATTGCCTCTATGTAAAAGAGGAGGCTAAGAGGGAATATGATAGAAGCCTATGTATTCATGACTGGTGTAGACAAAGTCAATAAGGAAGTGTAATTTACTCCTTCTCATAACCCAAGAACTTAGGTTCAGCCAATGAAATTTATAGGCAGCATGTTTAAAACATGCAAAAGGAAGTATTTCTACATGCAACACACAGTCAGCCTAGGGAACTCCTTGCCAGAGGATGTTTTGAAGGCCATAACTTTAGCAGTGTTCAAAAAGAGAATTAGATCAATTCATGGAGGGTAGGTCCATCGATGGCTATTAATCAGGATGGGAAGGGATGGTGCCCCTAACCTCTGTCAGGTCTGGGAATGCACAATAGGGGAGGGATCATTTGATGGTTACCTGTTCCATTCATTCCTTCTGGGGCACCTGACATTGGCCACTGTTGGAAAACAGGCTACTGGGCTAGATGGACCTTCTGTCAGACCCAGTATTGCCATTCTTATATTATTTCTTTTATAAAATCTCCAGAGTTATCAGGTCCGCATTGGTGCTATGATTTTAACATTATTGCACTCTCACTGTCCTCTGAGTCCCAATATACAGCGTTGTTCATTTTAAACCCCCCTGGGTAAATTTCTGCCTTAATTTACACAAATGTGTTGTTGGGACTCACAGGAATATCCCTTTATGTGAGTGCACTGCATGCAAGGGTTGGCCAGACTGATTTCTCTCTCCCTTGTGTTGGCGTTCTCAGGCCTCCATGACTTCATATGGCATGGTATTAAAGGTCTCTTGACAGCAGTACACTGAAACCTCTCAAAGGCTATGCCGGCTGGGAAATTCCAGCTCTTTCAGAACAACACTGGAAACAATTAGGTGACTGTAGGGAAATCCCAGGCCTAATGGAACTCCAGAGGTTTTCAAGACCTCCTGGTCTTCTAACCTTGCATTAGATGCCTCATCTAGAAACAGTGGTTCCCACCAGCCGGTTCAGCTCTGTGCATCTCTCTGTTTATACAAATACCATGCAAAATATGTGCTTGGAGGGTAGCCCAACAAGAGCAATCCATGATGCTTTTCATAGATTCCTGGGCCCAAAGGTCACAGTCTGACCTGTATGGCAGGCCAGAGAGCTGCCTTAGGATAACTGCTCTGTGCGCAGGAGCAGATCTTTTAATGAAACCTCCAATCTCGATTTCAAAGTGTTCAGGGATGAATGCATCCAATGGCTAATTATCTTCACTATTAAAAACTTACAACTTATTTCCTGGATTTTGTCAAACCTTTGTCAGCTGGGGACAAAGCAGCCAACTATCAAATGTGTTCCCCATAAGGACTTACCTTACTGGTTATGATCAAGCTCCCCATTTCCCCATCTCTCTGGGGGGTGAGCTTAGTGCTTCAGTCATAGGCGTGCTCCCTTCAATCAGTTCAGACACCTTTCAGTGAAAACTGCCTGCAAGATGTGACCCCGGTGTACTAAAAGCGAACAGCCGGGGTCACTGTGATAGAAGACAAAGTTCAGTGTGAAATTCCCAGGAGGACTTTCTAATCAGGCATAAATCTGAGAACTTGTTCAGCGAAACCTCTCAAGGCACTTGGGCTGAACTAATGAACTATTTGCCCCCTTTTCACTTCTTCTGCCTTCCTAACATTTCTCATCTTCTCTTCGGCTACGTCTACACGTGCACCCAACATCGAAATAGCTTATTTCGATGTTGCGACATCGAAATAGGCTATTTCGATGAATAACGTCTACACGTCCTCCAGGGCTGGCAACGTCGATGTTCAACTTCGACGTTGCTCAGCCCAACATCAAAATAGGCGCAGCGAGGGAACGTCTACACGTCAAAGTAGCACACATCGAAATAAGGGAGCCAGGCACAGCTGCAGACAGGGTCACGGGGCGGACTCAACAGCAAGTCGCTCCCTTAAAGGGCCCCTCCCAGACACACTTTCATTAAACAGTGCAAGATACACAGAGCCAACAACTAGTTGCAGACCCTGTATATGCAGCACGGACCCCCAGCTGCAGCAGCAGCAGCCAGAAGCCCTGGGCTAAGGGCTGCTGCCCACGGTGACCACAGAGCCCCGCAAGGGCTGGAGAGAGAGTATCTCTCAACCCCCCAGCTGATGGCCGCCATGGAGGACCCCGCTATTTCGATGTTGCGGGACGCGGATCGTCTACACGTCCCTACTTCGATGTTGAACATCGAAGTAGGGCGCTATTCCCATCCCCTCATGGGGTTAGCGACTTCGACGTCTCGCCGCCTAACGTCGATTTCAACTTCGAAATAGCGCCCAACACGTGTAGACGTGACGGGCGCTATTTCGAAGTTACTGCCGCTACTTCGAAGTATCGTGCACGTGTAGACGCAGCCTTCCTGTCCCAAACTTTTGTACATAAGAAATGTCTATCAGGGATGGTCTAAACAGTACTTGGTCCTGCCATGAGGGTAGGGGGCTGGACTCGATGACCTCTCGAGGTCCCTTCCAGTCCTAGCATTCTATGATATGATTCTATGATAAGAACAGCCATACTGGGTCAGACCAATGGTCCAACTAACCCAGTATCCTGTCTTCTGACAGTGGCCAATGCCTGAAGTATGTTATACCATGCTGAGCAGCTACTTCGTCACTTGCTAGTGATGAGTCTTTTTCAATGGGAAATATGTATTTCCCTGGTACATTATTTGCTTGTATATATTTGCATATTATTTTCAGCATGAGAGGAGCTACCTGCAACCATGATACTATTTTGGTACATTTACTTCAGAGATTTGTTTTAAGTACAGGAAATAAGTCCTGCAGAGATGGCAACCACCAATCATCAACCAAAAAGGACCCCATTTAAATTATCAATCCCATTGTCCAAGCCTATAGCCAATCAGGCACGTTGCCTGAAGCTATCTCAGGAAACGAAACATTTTTCATGAGCTAATAATGAAATGATAGCACCTCCATGTAGCACTAATTTGATGTTGACACTTGTCATATCTGATAGGTTGGGTGGCCAACCCTACTGTATGACACTGTTCCTTCAATCACTTCACTCACTCCTGCATAATGTGCTTTTTGTGGTACTAGAGCCCTGCAAAATAGAGTTGAGAAAGCTAAGGCTCATGTGCCCCAGTAAAACCCCCCTTGAAAGTCCAGAGAAGAGCAATAAGAATGATGAAAGCTCTAGAGAACATGAGCTCTGAGGGACAACCGAACCAGCTGCACTTATTTAGTTGAGATAAGAGAAGACTCAGAGGGGACATGATGGCAATTTACAAGTGCCTAAAAGAGTGTTACAGGGAGGAGAGAAAAAATTGTTCTCCTTGGCCTCTGAGGATAGACAAGTAGAAATGGGCTTAAACTGTGGCAAGGGAGGTTTAGGTTGGACATTAGGAAAATCTTCCTAACTGTCGGGGTGGTTAAACACTGGAATAAATTGCCTAGGGATGTTGTGGAATCTCCATCACTGGAGATATTTAAGAGCAGGTTAGATAGACAGCTATAAGGGATGGTCTAGACAGTACGTGATTCTGCCATGAGGGCAGGGAATTGGACTTGATGACCTCTCGAGGTCCCTTTCAGTTCTAGTGTTCTATGATTCTATGCACCTGGACCTCACAGCAACAAGGTGTGAGACTCTTTTATTTGCTGGTATATTTCTATCTGGTTGGTCCTGGCACCTCAGGCTGGTGATTTTGAGGTAGGCAAAACTATTTTACAGACCTTGATTGAAGAGTAACAGAAACTAGCTACAGGCTTCTATCAGGTATGTCCACCAACCCATAATTCAGGACCATGCATGAGTTCCTTGGGAGCATTCCCTACTCTCTCATCAACAAACTGTATGGTTGCTCAACATTCTATTGCTGGCCACAAATGTGTGCAAGCCACATGTCTTTGTAATCACTTAATGACTCATTTCCTTAATCGCTCATTTCCTATAGCCTTATTACAAGCAGCCATAAAGCCAGCTCCATCACTGTTCCTTGGCTGGTGTCAGGAAGAGGTGAAGCAGACGCCTGCTTCGGGTTGGTTGGCTGAAACAGCCCCCTTTATTCCCTCTTGAAATGCTCCGCTGTAGCTTGTCCTCTGCCGCAGCGGCACCTACTGATGAGGTCAGAATGCATTAACAACATGCTCCCCTGGTGCCGAACACAGCCAGAAACCACTTCCTGGCTCGAGCCAGATGTGTCTGCTACTCTGGAGTGAGCACACACCACCCAGGGAGAAGGGTCACACAGTCTTGACTTTGCTATGTTGGTGGTCAGTGGACCCAAACAGAGATTACAGCCGTAGGAGAACAATCTGTTGGTACCTCAGCTGCTTATTTGGACTTGACCTCAGTGGGATACGCACCAGCCGGTGGCTTTGGTGAGTTGACCTGGTAAGTCAAAGAAACTCCAGGGGATCTTTTTTCTCCAGAGGAGAGAAATCAACCAGGATGTGTCTGGGAGTAGCCAGGAGACCATTCCATCAGTGGGATGTGTCTGGAGTTCAGCAAACAAGCTGTTTGCTTCCTCTGCTGCTGTCTTTGAGTAAAGAAGAGAGGAATTACATTGTTCACATGCCTTCTGGAATATCCAGAGTGATTAGAGGACAATACATGGTTGTGGTTCGGAGTTCTGTCTAACCCTATCACCATCTACCATTAAAGCAGGGGTCAGCAGCCTCTGGCATGGGTGCCAAGAATGGCTTGAGACAATTTTCATTGGCACGTGAGGTGGGAGTTGAGCCTCACCCCTTCTCCTCCACGCAGCTGGGTGCTTGCTCAAAGCCATGCTGCCTGCGGATTAACAAATGGCCAGCTAATGATACTAACCACCACCTAAGCAGTAAAGCTCTGCATCTCACTTTATTTATTAATGAAGCTGTTGTAAGTAGGATTATTAGTGACTTGAACCATACACGGAGGTCAAAAGGTCGAAATCCAGCACTCCGCCTTGGAAAGATTGCTGACCCCTGCGTGACAGCAAATGTGCTTCAGTCAGCCTAAAGCCAACCTACTGTTGGCAAGAGCTTGGCAAAGTAAACGGTCTCAACTACAAAGCTTGGGAGGAGGCTAGGACTAGAGGAGGGTCAAGGGGCAGGAGGAAGCCTTAGGTTTATTCCTTTCCGGAGATCTGGGTTTGAAACTCTGTAGCCCAAGAGCCTTAAGGACCTCTCAGTGAAGGTTTGTGTGCTTCCAGCACTAATTCACAGCTTGGTTTGGTGGGTCGAGTCAGAAGGGGTTTTTGGTTATGACAGAGGTGAGACGTTAGAGTTAGAAGATTGGCAGAGGACTGTCAGGGCATATTCTGGAGCTGTGGAGGGTTGCTAGTCAAACTAGCCTTGGTGGAGCTGTGTGAAAGGAGCCCTCGGGAGGGCTGCGGGATGGGACTAAGCAGCATCCCCAGAGGTGTTTGGTTGTATGTGGCGGGCAGCTACGAGGCAGATATTTATCTAGATGTCCATCATCACAGTATCTGAGCACCTCACAAACCTTGACCTTTGTCTCCTCACCACACCCCGATACGTTGGGCAGTGTTAGTATGCCCATTATGTAGCTGGGGAAGGAACTGAGGCACAGCAAGGCTAACGAACTCACCAGAGGGCACACCGGAAAGCTTCAGCAGATCGGAGAATCGAACGTGGGCCTCCTACTAGTGCCTTCACCGCTGGGCAAAACCATCTTCCTGCCAAGGAAGAGCCTCACTAACCTATGGTGCTCTGTGCTGGCTAGTGTATCCCACTGCCCCCTACTGGATGGAATTGGAACTGCTCATCTGTGAGTCATAGCCCCTGCTCATCTGACCTTTAATTTAGATTTGTGGTTGTGAAAGAATTGGGCTTGTTTAGTTTGGAAAAGAAAAGGTTGAGGGGGGACATGATAGTGGTTTTCAGGTATCTAAAAGGGTATCATAAGGAAGAGGGAGAAACTTGTTCTTTTTGGCCTCTGAGGATAGAACAAGAGGCAGTGGGCTTAAACTGCAGCAAGGGAGGTTTAGGTTGGACATTAGGAAAAAGTTCCTGACTGTCAGGGTGGTCAGACAATAGAATAAATTTCCAAGGGAGGTTGTGGAATCTCCATCACTGGAGATATTTAAGAACAGGTTAGATAGATGTCTATCAGGGATGGTTTAGACAGTAGTTGGCCCAGCCATTGGGGTAGGGGGGCTGGACTCGATGGCCTCTCGAGGTCCCTTCCAGTCCTAGTATTCTATGATTCTCCTTGTGCTTAAGAGGGAGAGGCGGGTGCTTTTTTTCTTTGGAGTGTGAGACTGAGTTTTAGCCTGGTTGTTACCATCCTGTAGACGCACTAAGCTCTGTGGGGCTATTCACATCCATAAGGACCTTGTAGATTTTGTGGCCTTGTCTCTTGGCCTGTTGTCATGGAGCGTGGGAGTCACCAGGCCCTGCACCCCATCTGCAATCAGATGTGACTTTCATTCAGCAGGTAAAATAGAAGGTTTATTAGGCAACAGAGGCACAGGATAGAACAGACTTGTCAGCACGGAAACCAGAAGCAGTCAGTACAATCTACCTTGGGGAGAGAGGGCCCAGAGGTATCCCTGAGCTGAGGCCTGACCCCCTTCCTCCCTCTCCAGACAGTCAACAGCGCACCACCCCACACCCCAGCTCCAATTCAAACCAGTCAGGCCCCTACTCCCCGACACACCAACCTACTGAGGAAGAAAGTTGCCACCTGGCCACAAAGGGCCTGGAGGGCCATTGTCCATCTGTGAGAAGTCATCACACTGAAATTCCCACCACCACTATGCGAACAACATGTCTTTACTTTCTGTGCACTTCACCTGTGCATCTCTAAGAAGACAGGCAGCCATTTTGCATCAAGTTCAGCACAAAGGAGATGCTCACACCATGCTCTCTCTCTCTCTCATGGAGATTTTGTTGTTTTTTGCTTTACTGTGAAAGGTAATTGAGCTGAGGGTATCTGTGTGCTGGACTATGGGAGGTCAATATCATCTAACGGCATTACTAACACTTCCACTGCTTACTGGGCAATTAGAAGGCATTTACGGGTATATTACAGCTAAGTGATAACACAGAATCCCGACAGCCAGGACTGGTGGCTGTAAAGAAACTTAATGGGACCATGGGAAACTAGGCCACGCCCATAAGAAATGGACAGTCAGGTATCTAAAATCATGCAAGAAGACGGACGTTGCCAGAAGTTCAAGCTGTATAGTATTATTTACTTGTAGAATTCCAGTAAATGTATTTCAGCTCACGTTTTCACTCGGCTCTTGCAGTCTCCACCCCTTTTAGCTGATTACTTATTTACAACAGGATCCAATAGCTGGAAATTGAAGTGGGCCAGCTTCAGCCTAGAAAGAAGCCACAATTTTTTAACAGTGAAGGTAATTAACTGTTGGAACAGCACAGCCAGGACTGTGGTGGATTCTCCATCAATGGCAACTTATAACTCAGGCTTGGATGACTTTCTAAAAGATTGACTCAATTTCAAACAGGAATTAATGCTGGAGGTCTAAAGACTAAGATGGATAAATTTGAGCGCCTGGTATTAAATGAGGATATTGCTACAACAGGCATTACAGAGCCTTGATGAAATGAGGATAAACAATGAGATACAGTAATACTAGGGTACAAAATATACAGGAATGACAGAGTAGGTTGTGTGTGGGGGGGGGACGACAAGAGACATTATGACAGAAAGCATATAGTAAAAATCTTCTGTACCATAGAATCTCTATGGTTAGAAATGGCATGCTTGGGCAATAAGCATACAGTAGTAGGAATATACAACTTCAATGACAAATCAGTCCTACTGTATGGAGCAGAAACTTGGAGAGCAACAAAGACGACTGTCAAAAAAGAAAAAACACCAGATGTTTATCTATTAGTGCCTCTGTAAAATACTCCAGATCCACTGGTCATACATCATCAACAACCCAGACCTGTGACAACTGATTCACTAACTTCCTGCCGAAGAAGAAATGACGGAGAGAAGGTAGGAAGGGATGGGACACACCCTTAGAAAACCAACCACCAATGTCACAAGACAAGCCTTTAGTTGGAACCCACAAAGAAAAAGGACAAGAGGGTGCCCAAGAAACAGCTGGAGTAGAGACCTGAAGGCAGACACTAAAAGATGGGATACACCTGGTCAGAACTGGAAAAGGCCACCCAAGACAGGGGACACTCATGAATGGTTGTCAATGGTCTATGCTCTAAGATTTCAACTACCCTCATACTGGCTGGGTACGTGGGGTGGGATGCAGAGGTAAACTTTTGAGACACGCTGCATGATTGCTTCTCAGAGCAGCTATTCCTGAAACCCACAAAGGGAGAAGCAATTAAAAAAAACTAGTAAAATGGCCAAAAAATGCCACCATGACTAAACAATAGAGTAAAAGAGGTGGTTAAAGTCAAAAGGGCATCCTTTAAAAATTTCCATTGTAGGAAAGTTAAATGGATCATTTGCATCTGTCATCACTGCAGAGAATGTGAGGTTCCCACACATGAATTCTTCTTTTTTAGGTGACAGACCTGAGAAGCCATCCCAGATTAAGTTTTCACTTGGGAGGTTCTGGAACAAATCAATAAATTAAATAATAAGAAGCCTCCAGGGCCAGATGGCATCTACCCAAGAGTTCAGAAGGAACTCAGAGATGAAATTGCCTAACTGCTAACTGGGGTATGTAATCTATCACTTTAACCAGTTCCTGTATCAAATGACTGGAGGATAGTTAATATGATGTCAGTTTGAAAAAAAAAAGGCTCCAGAAGCTATCCTGGCAATTACAGCTGGGCATGCTTAACTTCACTACCAGGCAAATGTTGAAAATATAGTAAAGAACAGGCTTACCAGGCACACAGATGAACATAATTTCTGGGGGAAGAATCAGCACAGATTATGTCAAAGGAACTCTTGCCTTACCCGCCTACTAGAATTCTTTGAGAGGGTCAGTGAACTTGGAGACAAAGGGGGACCTTTTAGACATAGTGTACTTAAACTTTTAGGTAGCCTCTGACAGTGTCCTTTACCAAAGGCTCTTAAGGAGTCATGGGATGAGGGAAGGTGCCCGCATGGACCAGTAACTGGTTAAAAGACAGGAAACTAAAGGTAGGAATAAGAACATAAGAACAAAAGAATGGCCGTACTGGTTCAGACCAAAGGTCCTACTAGTTTAGTATCCTGTCTGCCAACAGAAGCGAACGCCTGATGCCCCAGAAGGAGTGAACAGAACAGGTAATCATGAAAGCGAT
The DNA here is from genome assembly GCF_033958435.1 of Carettochelys insculpta. Classification (NCBI taxonomy): domain Eukaryota; kingdom Metazoa; phylum Chordata; order Testudines; family Carettochelyidae; genus Carettochelys; species Carettochelys insculpta. Next base: position 72,265,587 of record NC_134144.1, read on the forward strand.
CCCTCTCCTGACACATATTTCCAACCTCTGACAAACAGAGGGTAGGGACACCATTCCTACCTACCCTGGCTAATATGCATTGATGGACCTAACCTCCATGAATTTATCTAGTTCTTGACTTGAACCCTGTTAAAGTCTCGGTCTTCACAACTTCCTCTGGCAAAGAGTTCCACAGGCTTACTATGCACTGCGTGAAGAAAAACTTACTTTTGTTAGTTTTAAACCTGCTACCCATAAATTTCATTTGGTGGCTCCTAGTTCTTTTGTTATGGGAACAAGTAAATAACTTTTCCTTATTCACTTTTTCCATGCCACTCATGATTTAATATACCTCTATCATATCCCTCACTTAGTTTTTTTTTTTCTAATCTGAAAAGTCCCAGGCTTTTTACTCTTTCCTCATGTGGGACCCATTCCAAACCCTTAAGCATTTTTGTTGCCCTTTTCTGAACCTTTTCCAATGCCAATATATATATTGTGGTAAACCCGGTGGTAGACCCTTACCTGGAAGCTTCTGGAGCCTTCTAGAAGGACAGTACACTGGGTCTATTTGGAGACCAGGGAGTGGGCGGGCTGTGCCCACCCACGACTAAAAAGGCCCCTCTTAATAGAAGAGAGATCCCTTTAAAAAAAAAAAACATGGCCCCAACAGAGTGCGGGGGACAACTGAAGGAAAAACAGGGACGGGAGTGGAGGTCAAAGGTTTAAAATGAGGGAACCAGAAGGCGACACCAAGCAGAGAACCCCGGACAGCACCCACTGCCCCTCAAAGGTGTCGAGAGAGCCAGTGGATGCCACCCAAAGGAACTCTGCCCGGAGGAAGGAGACCACCCGGAACCCGTGGAGACCCGACCCACAGCCCCTGGTGTTCAAGGTGGCAAAGATGATCGGCAGCATTTAGAGGGCTGGGGAGGATCCTCGCCGGAGGGAACGTCAGTGGTTCCCGTGGGGCCGCTCAGCAAGCCGTGGCCGATGCCATAGGTGATTAGGGCATCACAGAAGCCGTGGGCCTGTTGGTAGGCTCTGGCGTCCCTCCTCCTGGTCCCCTTGCCCTCCTTCAGAAGGGCCCTCACGGACTCAAGGATGAGATGGAAGTCACCCCAGCGCTGGAGGGCGAGAGCTACTTTGTTCTTGGAGCCGCGAACGTACTCCAAGAACTCGTGCATCTCGTCCGCCAGCGCATGGGGTGCCGAGGCCTTGGGGTCCTGAGTGCCCCTCGGCCTCATATCCTTTTGGGCTCCGCAGCTGGCAGGGAAGGTCATGCAGTGGCTGGGGCTTGGTTTTGGGAGGACTAGGGGTGGCAGAGGGAGAGCAGCCCCAGAGGTGCTGGAAGAGGGCGAGACAAAGGGGGCCTCCCGAGGGATTGAGGCCTCGGGAGCAGTTATGAGCAGACGAGGGTTGAGGGGAGGTGCAGGAAGAATGGGGATGGGGGCAAAGGTGATGAATGTATTGGGGGGAGGGTGAGTGTCGTGGAGAGAAGGGGAAGGCGGAGGGAGAGGGGGCGGGGGAGAGAGAGGAGGAGGAGGAGGAGAGTCTGGAGGGGGTTGGGGCGCAGTTTCTGGGACAGGACTTTGACTGGAAGAGGGGGTGGACGTGGGGGTATGAGTAAGAGGGGTGTGGGGAGGGGGGGCTTTTCGAGGTGGCAAGAGGGGAAGGGGGGATAAGGGCGAGGTGCCATTGCATCTAACAGCAGGCACCAGTGAGGTGGAGGGGTCGGCGTTGGGGTTTTTGATACCTGGGGGGGCAGGGTACGAGGGGAACACAAATCCCTCTGGGATATCTGGGGGCAGGACAGCTACAGCTGGGAGGTGGTCCTCAACTGGGGGGGCAGTCACACCCTGTGACGTCCCAGAACAAGGGAGGATAATGGTTGGGGGATCGCTGGCAGGTAGGGAGAGAGAAGGTGAGGGGGGCTGCTGGGTGTGGGTGGCTGGCCCATAGGCCTCTAGCAGCAGACCCCCTATGTCCAGAGCAGCCGGCGTAAGGCCTAGGGCCTCGACCTCCTGCGAGAGGAGGGCGAGGCCGAGGCTCATCTCCTACGGGGACCTCACGACAGTGGTCTGGGCAGCGGCCGGAGGGGTGTCGGAGGAGGGCACGGGCTCAGGACAAGCCCCCTCTGCCCCTTTGGGCTCGGGCTCCGGGACAGGAGGGGCGATATTCTCCATTGCCGCCGCGGCGGCCTCAGTCACCCCCGGCAGATGGTCAGTAGCCAGGGGTTTAGCAGATGGATCAGGGCTGGTGGCTCTTTTTAATGCTTTGTGTGGCACATCCACCCCATCCTCCGACAGGGTAGAGTGCTGGGTGCGTGCACTTCTTCTCTTGTGCTTCCCCCTTACCAATACCCAGTCCTCCAGAGAGGTGGGCTCAGTGGTAGAGGAGGAAGGACCAGGGGACGGAGGCAACGAGGAGGGAGGGAAGGAGAAGGAGGACAGGACAGTGAGGGAGAGGGACGGCCCGCCCTGGGGTGGACCCTGTCTGGGTCCTGCCGCCGGCCCTGCCTCCCTCTCCTCCACAGACCTGGCTTGAATGCCCGCTCGGGCGCCGGCGCCTGCTTCTTCTTGCCCTTCACCATGTGCCTGGGCATCCTCCAACACCCGAGCGGCGATGGTTCCGTCCGGTGCAGGAAGAGGAGGGGTGGTCCCAGGGCCTGTTGCGGTCGGGGTGTCGCCGGTCGTGTGGCTGGCACCCCCCGGGTCAGAGGAGGTCCCGGGCTCTTCTCTTCGTGCCGGGCCAGGGGGCAATCCCTCCGGACATGCCCCGCCGCCCGACACACGAAGCACTGGGCCTCCCCCAAGGTGTAAAAGACCCGGTACTGGGCCCCTTGATGAGGCACCAGGAGGGGAAGGGTACCCCCTTCCCTGCCAAGAGGCAGGGCAGCAAGAGTCCCCCCACACACCACCCGCCCAGCAGCTCCAGAGGGAAACTAGCCAGGAAGGGTGGAGTGGGGGGAGGAAAGAAGCAACCTGCCCAAGGCAGGGAAAGGGAAGCTGGCCCAAGAAAGGGGCCAAAAGACAGTCCCAGATGGGGTCGAAGCAGCCAAAGGCTGCCTGTCCCCCAGTACTCATCTCCCAACTGGGGGGCTCCCCAGCTGGGATCCCCGCAGCCTGGAGAACAGAGCGTTTCTGTTCCCTGTCTAGGCCCAGACCTTCATTGGTCAGATAGGTCCTGTGCTCCCTATAAAAGGCTCCCCATCTGGTAGCGGGGGGAAGGTTTTGGGAGCTGCACCAGAGGAGGAGCAGGAGCACAGCGAAAAGGTACCACGGGGAAGCGGTGGGCGAAGTGGCCCAGGGTGAGGCTACTACTTTGGGGCAGGGGTAAAGGTCGTGCCGGCTGCCTCTTGTTCTCATAGGGACCCTGGGCCGGAGTCCAGGATAGAGGGTGGGTCTGGAGTCCCCCCACCCTTCCCCCGAGGGATCACTTTACTGGAGCAGGTGCGGGCCTGTAAGGGGACTGGTATTGTTCTCCCTGTACTGGTCCTGCCTATGATGAGGATGGCTCGCTAGCGGAGACCCCTGCCTTTGGAAGGGCCTGGGCAAAAGGGGGGCCTCCGTGAGTCTCTGAGGCAGCACAGATCTGCCAGGAAGCGCAGGTACCCACAGAGGCTGACAAGGAACTTTGTCATTATATATATATATATATATATATATATATATATATATATATATATATATATATATATATGACCACATGCAAATGAGGGAACTCAGAAATGCAAATGAGGCACTGATTTCCATGTCTCATGCTTCATGTGCATGGTCTCTTTTCAGAAGATATTCTTTTGAAAGCAAAAAGCAGTAGTAGATGGGGCTCTTTCAAAAATAAACCCCATTTTTGAAAGAACCCTTGTTCCTAATTTTTTTCACAGGAAGATTCGTATGCCTTTTTCACTTCACAAACATGCCCTGGTTTTCTCTCACAATCCATGGGGTGGTCCCACAGATTTCCATGGGGCTCTGCACTCTACAACTCTGGAAAGAGAAAAGAGTGCTCCAAATCACAGAACCGTAACCCAGACGGGCAACACGAAGACATCATGGCATTGTGTCCTGACATCAGGTAGACATCACGTGTGAATGCTACACTACACCTTGCTCTGCTAACACAGCCCTGCAATCCAGATTGATGTGCTTGCAGGGTGCACGCAAAACCATGATGTTACAGGCAGTTAGTGACACAGACCTTCTGTTGTGCATGGCTCCTCAAAAGAAGAAAGGAGAAAGTATGGGGGAAGGGACTCATGTTCCTTAAAAGGAATACTTCCCTCTTCCCATCCAGATACCAAATAATTTTCAATGCTGAAACCTGCTAACAGCTGAGGCTAATTTGGGAGGTTATTTTTATGGCAATAACAACAAGACAATAAAAAGCTCACCCTAAATGTGGCTGGGTTCTGGCTCTTTCGCCATCAGCCCTAATAGAATAGTTCTGGTTTGACCTTATATCCCCATTGCATCATTTCTGTCTGGTGGCAGGCAGTGTCATGTGTATCTGATCAGACTGTACGCCTCTTTCCCTGGTGAGAGGAATGCCTCTGCTGCATTCTGTAACATGCCGTCAAGACACAAGGTCTGATACATTTCGCTATAAATTTCCCACAAAGCAGCCTGTCTGTCACTGACAGCTATTTATAGGATATAGCATGCTCTAAAGCATGACCTCAAATCTGTTGCCTAATCATGTCCTCCTCTGGAACGAGGGTGTGCGCAATTTGAAGGAAGGTTTGTTATTGTAGTGTTGCTCATAATTGGGAAAATTTTACGTTACAGGTTGAACTTCTCTAGTCCGTCACCCTGCGGACCTTACTGGTGTCAAATGAGAGAATTTGCTGGACCACCAGGGGTCAATATTTTCTAGCACATTACCAATATTTCCACTGCTTACTAGGCTCTTAGAAGACATTTAGGGGTAAATTACAAATAAATAACATCACAGAATCCTGACAGCTAGGACTGGTGGCTATAAACAAACTTTATGGGACCACAGGAAATTTGGCCACACCCATGATAAGTGGTCTTCCGGCTAACCAAAATCATGCCGGATTATGGATGTTGCCAGACCACAGAGTGCCGGACTAGAGAGGTTCAACCAATAGATTGTTATTGTAGGGCTAGTGAGTTGAACATGATTGTTTGTAGTTGTAGGGTTGAATTGTGGGTTGAATTGTTTGAGTTTAGTATTGTAGGGCTACTCATAAGTGCTGGGCTTCACATACTGGTTTCTTTTTGTAGGGTCACTCTTAACTAGAGGGCTGTACTCCATTTTTTTTTATTTCAGTAGAGCTGACCAGAAAAACTGAACATCTAGCGCTGATTATTTTTGTAATCTTAGGTCAAACACCTTGGGGAAAATCTGAATCTCAAAGGCAGTGGTATACCCTCTGATAGATAAAATTTGTCCCAGGCCCACTACATGGGCTATATCTTCAGTCTGTGTAGAGATGGAAGCTGGGTAAGAGTTTGGCCACTTGATGATCAGTATGTCATCCTGGGAGCATCAGGTCCTAGTGAAAAAGTCAGACTAGATCTAATATATCTTCCTGGCCTTAGTATCACCAAATCTAATGCTTCTCCAGAAGTACTTATATCACTTAGAATTCAAGGGTTTGGTTTTGATCTGTGAAGCCTATCGGGATGTAAGACTGGAAATAATTTCCTGGGTCTCTGAGTCCCCTCTCCTGCTCTTGCAGGCAACCCCCTCAATAGTCCCATTCAGATATTTATCAAGCTCATTGATAAAATAAGTTGTTCCAGCTCTGCCTGTTGGGAGGTTGTTCCAGAACTGCACTCCTCTCAGCATTAGAAACCTTACTCTTTCCAGCTTAAATGTGCTTGTGGCCAGCTTCTCTCCAAACCAGCATTGTCCTTTATCTTTAATAGCTCTTCTCTGCTCTGTTCAGTCCCTGGTATATTTATAGACAGTAATCAGATCCCCTTCAACCTTCACTTTGCTTGGCTAATGGCCATACTCTTTCAGGCAGAAGACAGGTCCTCCATTTCCTTGGCCATCCACCACACCCTTTCCTGTCCGAGTCGATCTTTCATGAGCATGGCAGACCAGAATACTCCTTGTGCTAGTACCCCATACAATGGCAGTAATACTTCTGTCTGTGGTGGAAATACCTCTCCTCTCATGTTTCATGTCCACATCGTACTGGTGGTTCATAATCATCCTATGATTGACCAACACACCCCAGGCCTTCTCCTCCACCATGAAGGAGTCAGTGTGAAGCAGAAATTATTGTTTCTGCGAAAAAAAGGTTTATCTGAAAGGCCACCTCCCTCCCCATGTTGTATCACCCCAGATGAGATTTCTGAGGAGCCTGCACTGGAACACAGGATGATACAGGGCAGCTGTGCTGTGTAGACCCTCCTACCAACCAACTCGCTCCCCACCCTTGGTCCCAAATTGTCCACAGTGACTGGTCTTCAGGACATGCTGAAAGGCCTCTGTGTTTTCTCCAGGACACAGAAGGACAGAGGCCTGTGATTCCACTCAGATTGCAACACAGAGTCAAATTATCAAAAGTGCCCAGTGCCGAAGGTGCAGATCTCTGAAGAGAATCTGGCCTTGGCCCTGTCTTAAAATTTTGGTCTTGGTTGTTGCTGTAACTACATGTAGGTATCACAGGCATAAAGTCTGAGCTCCTCACAGTCTTTAATGGATTTAGCCTTACAATCTCCTTGTTATGTCAGGTAGGGCTACGTGTCCCATTTTACAGAGGCAAAACTGAGGCACGGACAGACTATGTCACTGGCCTAAGATCACGTATGTTTGCTACAATAGAAAGAATTGAATCTCATGGATCCTTGGCTATGACTAACCAGTGGATTATTCTCCCTCTTGATGCGGTAGATATTTCCAGACCCTCATGCAGGGACAGACCCAGCCCAAGCATGCTAGCAGCTCTACTAATGTCTTGTTTAATGCATCAGCTGTCCCCAGCTGTCCTCCAGCTTAGGGTAGATCTACACTTACCAGAGGATAGACCCAGTCAGGGTCCATCTTCCAGGGTTTGATTTCACGTGCCTAATGGCGACACGCAAAATCGAACTATCGGGGCTCGACAGTTACCCCGTCCTCCTCATTCAGTGAGGAGTCAGGGAGGTTGACAGGAGAGTTTTTCCCATCAACCTCCCTCAGTGAGGACGGCCAGATAAGTTGATTCAAATAAGTCGATCCCAGCTAGGCAATGGCTGTAGCTAGAATTAGGTATCTACGATGGACTTTCAGGTCTAGGGCAGACCTGCCCTTAGTGATCGCAAGCCAAAATTTCTGGTAGGCCTCCTAGGAGAGGTGGCTCTTGAGACAGGGATGTGGGGCTGGAATGAGGAGCGATTGGCAGCTCAGCAAGGCTCCTGGCACAATAGTGACTTGAGGTCCCTGAAACAAGCCTAGCATGAATGTGGCTAGAGGAAGATACTGGCTGGATGGGAATAAAGCATCCTTTTGTGAACAGTAGTTGGAACAGGCTTGTGCTCTTGCTGGGGAGAGTCATGCAGCACCTGTTAGATCTTTCATCGCAGCCATGCCGTGTGCTTTTCTCAAGACACATGAGCAGCTTGACTCTATAAAACCCCCCGATGCGTTTCCTTTCATTCTGAAGAGCTAATCAGAAACTTTCTGCTCCCGACGGATGAAGAAAAATGGGGTTTCTTGTGCTTGGGAAACAGGTTGGAGCTGTTAAAATAATTGGCAACCGCAGATTCCTGCAGACTTCTTTGGCCACATTTTAAAATTGAGGTTTTGGGTTTGTTTGGGTTTTTTTTTTGGGTTTTTTTTTTCATTTTCTCTTTTCTGAGATTTAGCCATAAAATTGCCCTTTATTACATTAGCAGTTGCAGAATGCAGGCGTTTTCCTCATTAAAGCCGGTTTGCTGGAAGGGTCTGGTTATATCATTTGATGGGACATCCCTTGCCAAGAGCCCATTAAAACAGCCAAGGACTCACGCAGTTGTGTCAGGAGGTTCCTTCCTTGGTTACTTTGGTAACATACAAGAAAACTTCTCTCTCACCTCAGGGAGAGGATATGGGTTTATTTGAAAACGCATCTCCATACAGGAAGGTGAGATGACTGCTGAGAGGCTAGCTAGGGAGCTGGCAAGAACAAATGTTGGCGAGGACAGGAAAATAGCAGGCAGGATATCTGAGCCTGTAGACCTGGGCTGGCGGGATACGCAATGTACAAGGCTTGTTGGCCTGTTTGTAACTCAGCATCTGGGGTGCACTTCATCACATATTTCTAAGACAGCCATTCCCAAAATGTGGGTCAGGAACCCAGGGCTGACCTAGATTTGCTGGGGTCCATGCAGGCCCACAGATGGGAGGAAAGAGGCAGAAAGGGTCAGTTGCCTTGGTGACAAGTATCAGAGAGGTGGCCATGTTAGTCTGTATCTTCAAAACCAACAAGAAGTTCTGTGGCACCTCATAGACTAATGGATATTTGGGAGCATAAGCTTCCATGGGCAAAGACCTGCTTCATCAGGCGCGGGTCTTTGTCCACCAAAGCTTATGCTCCAAAATATCTGCTAGTCTATAAGGTGCCACAGGACTTCTTGTTGTTTCTGGTGTTTCTGGTTGTTTCAGAAGGTCCTGGGGCTTCCAGCTGCTGCCCCTGGAGCCCTGAGCCTTTCAAATCGCTGTTGCTCTGGGCAGCTCCTAAGGTTGCCTGGGGAGGTGGGGATGCCATGCATGTCAGGCAGGGCAGGGCGAAAGGGGATGGGAGGGAGAAACACACCGCTCTCTAGATGATGCTGAGGCCAGGCTGGCACGGCCCTGCTCCATCCACCTGAGGCCCTGCCCCTTCCAAGATTGCAGAGCTGCTCTGAGTCCCAAACAGGCTATTGGCTTCCCAGGACTCAGGACTGAAGCCTGAGTCCCTCCACCCAGTGCCAAAGCTTATTGAAGGTGTTCTGGTTATAGGGCCACTGTCTGGGGCTGAAGGCCCTGAGCTTTAACTAGGCCCCTTGCACAGAGTGGTGGGACTTGGGCTTTTCCCCACCCCTGGGCAATAAGGTTTGGGTTGCCTCAGGCCTTCCTGGGGTCAGGTAGTGATTTCTGCTATCAGAAAGGAGTCATGGTGCAAAGAAGTTTGAGACTCCAAAGGTGGCTTTGTGCTCTCCCAGTCCAGGGGCTGGAGAGGTGTCCAGCGTAAATCATGACAGCCCCTGAGTCCTGTCTAAATTATGGCAATCTTTAAAGACTGACGATGAAAGGCAGAGCCACCGAAATTTCCACACCACTACCTGATGTGGCCCCACCCAGTGTTCTCTCTAATTTCCATCCATCCAAGGGTGGAATAAATTTTGTTATGTGCACCAAGGCATGTGTAGTGTGCACCACCATAGAAACACACGCTGCTGACTGTGAGCAGCTGTGGGTGCTCTGGTAAACAGGCTGGCACCTGAATCTCATCTGGGTGGCCACTCAGGTGATCATCTGACAGGGGACACTGTCCATAAAGCACTTCTGTGTCTCTCACCTCTCTGTCCCAGCATCCATGAAAGCTGTCCTTTGAAGACAGCTGTCTAGCTGTCTTCTCCAATGCCCATACTAGGAGAATCTCCCATGGCCTAGACCGGGGTCTTGAGGGATTCAGTATGCCACCGTGGCCTTTTTACAGAAAAAAACCTCAGACATAGCAAGTCCCCAGCTCAGCTGGAAAAGGAGGGCTGGCGTCAGACAGGTAGCCAGCTGTAAAACTGGCCAAAGAAATCCATGAAATAAGTCCTTTATACGCCTGTTGTGAAAACTCGGAGGTCCTTAGAAGCGAAAGATAGCACCCTTCTCTGAATGTGGCTGCAAGGGCTCCTCCATCATTCTGGCCAGATGCAATCAAAGAAAGTTCAGAAAATAAGACTGGAGCACAAAGACATGAATGGTAAAAGGGGCAGAGCTGGGGCAGAGGTTAATGAAAAGACAAGTACAGATTGCCTGCATTCAAGAGACCAAATGGAAAAGGAGCAAAGGCAAGTGATATTGGAGACGGCTGTAAGCTACTATGCTATGGCATGTTGAATAACAGGAATGGTGTTGGCATCGGTTCAGACGAAGTGATAAGGAAATGTGTCATGGCTGTAGCTAGGATAAGTGACGAGATAATTTTGGTTCAGCTAGCTCTTGAAAAGGGCCACCCCAAATGTTATGAGTGCGGATGCATGCCAAGTGGGATTTGATGAAGAAAAAGCGCTTTTCCTTGAAAAAAAGGGGTACTGTGGTACAGAAAATGATCATAGAATCCCAGGGCTGGAAGGGACCTCAGGAGGTCATCGAGTCCAGCCCCCTGCTTCCAGCAGGATCAACCTCAACTAAGTCATCCCAGCCACGACTTTGTCAAGCCAGGACTTAAAAACCTCTAGGGATGGAGATTCCACCACTTTTCTAGGCAACGCGTTCCAGTTCTTCACCACCTGCCTGGTGAAGTAGTTTTTGCTAACATCCAACCTCTACCTCTCCTTCTGTAACTTCAGACTATTGCTCGTGCCATCTGTCACCACTGAGAACAGCCTCTCTCCATCCTCTTCAGAGCCCCCCTTCAGGAAGTTGAAGGCTGCTATTAAATCACCCCTCAGTCTTCTCTTTTGCAAACTAAGCAAGCCCAAATCCCTCAGCCTCTCCTCATAGGTCATGTGCTCCAGCCCATTAATCATTTTCTTTGCCCTCCTCTGAACCTGCTCCAGCACATCCACATCCTTTCTATATTGGGGAGCCCAAAATTGGACTCAATACTCCACATCTGGCTTCACCAGCGCCATATAGAGGGGAACAACAACTTCTCTAGATCTGCTTGTAATGCTCCTCCTAATGCACCCCAAAAAGCCATTAGTCTTCTTGACTACAAGGGCACACTGTTTACTCATATCCAGCCTTTCATCCACCATAACCCCAAGGTCCCTTTCCACTGTACTGCTGCTTAGCCAGTCGGTCCGCAGCCTATAACAATGCTTGGGATTCTTCCATGTCAAGTGCAGGACTCTGCACTTCTCTTTGTTGAACCACATCAGATTTCTTTTGGCCCAAGCCTCCAATTTATCCAGGTTACTCTGGATCCTATCTCTACCCTCCAACATATCTACCTCTCCCCCAGTTTGGTGTCATCCGCAAACTTGTTGAGGGTGCAATCCAGTCCCTTATCCAGGTAATTAATGAAGATGTTGAATAACACTGGCCCCAGAACTGAGCCTTGGGGCACTCCACTTGCAACTGACTGCCATGAAGATATTGAGCCATTGACCACTACTCGCTGAGCCCGACCATCAAGCCAGCTCTCTATCCATCTTACAGTCCGTGTATCCAATCCGTACTTTCTTAACTTATGGGCAAGAATGTTGCGGGTGACTGTATCAAAAGCTTTGCTGAAGTCAAGGTATATCACACCCACTGACTTCCCCATGTCCACTGAGCCTGTTTCCTCCTCATAGAAGCTAATCAGATTGGTGAGGCAGGACTTGCCCTTGGTGAATCCATGTTGACTGCTTTTGATCACTTTCCTCTCTTCCAAGTGCTCCAAAATGGATTCCTTGAGGATCCCCTCCATTACTTTCCCAGAGCCTGAGGCAAGGCTGACCGGTCTATAGTTCCTTGGATTGTCGTTCCCTTTTTTAAAGATGGGCACTACATTTTCATTTTCCCAGTCATCTGGGATTTCTCCTTATCTCCACGAATCTTCAAAGATAATGGCCAAAGGCTTGGCAATGATATCTGCCAATTCTCTCAGTACCATTGGGTGCATTAAATCCAGACCCATGGATTTCTGTACATCTAATTTTTCTAAGTACCTCTTAATTCACTCCTTCCCCACCGAGGGCTGCCCTCCGCCTTCCCATACTGAATCGTCTAGCACCGTAGTGGGATAAAGAATGAAGGAGTCATCATTGGAGCTGAATTTAATACTCATTCAGAGAGAGATGGCAAATGCTACAAAAGATAACATGGCAGCTGGGCTTATGGAAATAGAATAAAGAAGAGGAAATTATTTTACACTATGCCGAGTCATACTATTTGGTAGTTGTTCATACATTTTTGACTAACAACGGAGGACACCTGGTTATCTATACCAGTGGTAGTATAAGGGTGCAGATAGATTTCTTCCTGATGAATTGAGTTGCACAGAAGAACATCAGTCCTGTAATGTCATCCCTGCTGAAGGCACTGCAACTCAACCCATAATGTTGAGTTTTGATTATGGATATATATCATACCTGAGAAGAAAAGGGGCCAAAGCCATAGAAAACCAGGTGGCAGAATCTTAAAAAGTTAGCAAGAAGTTTAAAATAAAAGTGTTGGAGAAGACCTCTTTAGAAGGGTTAAGAGAAAATATGAAACAAGGATGGAACCAGATTGCAATCAAATTTCAAGAATGTACAAAAAGCCTGGAGGTGAAACAAAAAAATAAAAAAATCGGGTGGTGGAATGAAAAAGTTCGAGAAAGCATAAGAGGAAAGAAAAAGTCTTGAAAAAAACATTGGTCACCAACTCCAAGAGCAGGATTTCAGGAGTATAAAAGAGTCAAAAGCCAGGCCAAGAAACAGGTGATAGCCACCAATGCTAACGCCATGGAAGAGAAGATAGAGAGGGACATGATAATAGTATTCAAGCACAGGTTAAACCTCTCTTATCCTGCACCCTGAAGACCTGACCAGTGCCGAACAAGAGAATTTGTTGAACCACGGGGCGGTCAATATTGTCTAACTGCATTACCAACACTTGCACTGCTTTCTGGGCTCTTAGAAGACATTTGAGGTAAATTACAGCTAAATAACAGCATAGAATGCTGAAGGCCAGCACTAGTGGCTGTCAACACACTTTTTGGGACCATGGGAAACTTGGCTACACCCCTGGTGAGTGGTCATCGGCTAACTAAAATCATGCTGGATCATGGATGTTGCTGGACAAAAGAGTGCCAGACTGGAGAGGTTCAACCTGAATCTAAAAGGTTGTTATAAGGAGGATGGAGAAAAAATATTCTTTTTAATCTCTGGAGATCGGACAAGAAGCAATGGGCTTAAACTGCAACAAGGTGTTGGACATCAGGAAAAGCTTTCTAACTGTGAAGCTGGTTAAGGACTGGAACAAATTGCCTAGAGATGTTCTGGAATCTCCATCACTGGAGCTATTTAAGAACAGGTTAGATAAATACTCATCAGGGATGATCTCAGTGGTGCTTGGTGCTGCCAGGAGAGCAGGGGACTGGACTTTTAACCCATAAAGCATTTTTTTTCCCACACACTAGTCACTACAGAGAGCAACATACTAGGCCTGGCACAAGACCCTGAAGACTTCCTTCTCCCCCTTTGCTTGTATCGCAGAGTGGAAGTTCGGTTTGTATAATCAAACATCAGAAATCCAGTTACCAGTGTCACACAGGGCCTTGGAAATATTATGAACTTCTTCAGGCTGTGGGCTGGGTGAAATGTAATTGTGAAGCAAGTGGGTAAAATCACTTGTCTTTAAAGTTCACTGTAATAAACAGTGAAGGATTATGAACATCCTCCCTAAACAAAAATACATGGCACCTCTGAAAGCTGTCCCAGATAAGGAGGCTTAGGAATTTGAACTATGTGGGCCATTGCTTGGTGGAGGTAGGTGTCTGTAGAGGAGAAAGGCCAAAGAAGCAGAGAGAGAAGGCAACAAAGAAGGAAGATCCAGCACAGCCTGAAACAGACACCGAGGTCAAGTCTACACTAGACCTTAAAGTCGATTATAGATTCGAGCTGCGGCAATTCACAGAATCATAGAACAATAGAGCTGGAAGAGACCTAAAAAAGCCATCGAGTCCAGCCCCCTGCTGTAAGCAGGACCAAACCCATCAGATCAGCCCAGCCAGGGCTTTGTCTAGCAGAGCCTTAAACACCTCCTGGGATGGAGACTCCACCACTTCCCTGGGTAGACCATTCCAATGCTTCACCACCCTCCTAGGGAAAAAGGAATCAACTTATCTACAATCCACTTACCTGGCTGTCCTCACAGAGGAAGCTCGACCTCCATTACTCACAGCAATATTGAGGAGTACAGGCATTGACTGTCAACCCCAGATGGTAACAGAGAGGTAGCCATGTTAGTCTGTACTCCAACAAGACAAAGCAGCAGAAATGTAGCACTTTAAAGACTCACAAAATGATTTATTCAGTGATGAGCTTTCACGGGACAAACCGACTTCATCAGATCAATTTCATTTCCCATACAGACTAGCATTTATAAGTACAGAGGACCAAAAAAAAATTGCAATAAAAACTGACAAATCAAATAGGATTGAAGGAAGGGAGTGAGTGGTGGGGGGATGTTAAGTGTCCTGTCTGAGATAATTACAAGCATCAAAGGAAGGGAAGCAGTCCTTGAAATGCATGAGGTAGTTGATGTCTCTGTTCATACCACGTATTAATATGTCAAATCTGAATATGTACTCTAACTCACAAATCTCTTGTTCTAATCTGTTGTTAAATTCTCTGTGTTCCAGAACACAAATTCTCAGGTCTTTAACAGAATGGCCCACTCTGCTGAAGTGTTCACTGACTGGCTTATGTATATTGAGTTTCTTGATGTCTGCTTTGTGTCCATTTATTCTCTGGTGAAGGTTTTGCCATGTCTGTCCAATGTACATAGTGTCAGGGCATTGTTGGCACATAATAGCATGTATAATGTTGCTGGAAGTGCACGAGAATGTGCCTTTGATCTTGTAACTGACATGGTTAGGTCCAGTGATGGTATCCTCAGAATAAATATGTGGACAAAGTTGGCAGCGGGGTTTGTTGCAAGGAAATGTTCCAGGATTAGTATTACTGTGGTGTAGCCTGTGATAGCTGGTGAGAATCTTTCTTAGGTGAGGAGGTTGCCTATAAGAAAGGACAGGCCTATCACCTAGAGCCTTCTGGAGTGTAGCATCCTGATCTAGAATAGGTTGTAGATTTTTAATGATGCATTGCAGGGGTTTGATTTGGGGGCAACAGGTGATGACAAGTGGTGTTCTGTTGTTGATCTTCTTGTGCCTATCTTGAAGTAGCTGGTTTCTGGGTATTCATCTGGCCTGTCAATTTGTTTTTTTGCACATCCCTACTAGGTGCACGGAATCGAACCCTGGAAGATCACTAGTGACTGGGTTGATCTTCTGGGTGGTGAAGAGACACCCTAAGAGCATGACCCTGAAAAAAGCCTCACAATGCAGCTTAGAAGCTGAGTGCCGATAGGGGCTTGGAAATCAGAGCAAAAGCCCAAGCCTCCTGCTCTCTATCTTCGGTGTTCCAGGAACAGCACTTCAAGCACATGCTTTGCCTGACTCCATCATCAGTTTTACCTTGTAATGGAGACAAACTGCAGGGTGCTGAACTTTGGCTATCTGCTCAGATCAGAAGGGGAAATCATTTTTATTGCTCATCCACCTCTATGTCCAGCTTCCCCTAGTGAGTCAATCTGCTCCTTTTTGGGATGGTCTCATCCCCAGCAAAGGGTTTAGAAAGTCAATTCCAGGCCTTTGTGGCCAAACAGCCATAAACCACTGACTCAGGTCACATTCAGAAGTGGGCAGAAGGGTGTCACCTTCGAACCATTTGCTAAATTTTGGCAAGAACAATACTACTACTGATAATAAACCCCAACCTCTAGGTCAGAAGACCAGTTGTAAATACTCCAAGCAGGCAACGTTAATTTCAGAGAAGAGGCCAAAGCTTCCATCTTTGTCTTTATCCAAGTTCAGGAAGACAGGCCTTCTTGGTTTGGGCTCATCTCCTTCCTCGTTTATTTCACAGTGGATGTTGATCTAAAAAGGGAATGGGTGATGGAAACATACCGTTGAAAGCCAAATTGTCAGCAGCTAGCATGGATGATAATGCCAAGTTAAGACACATCTGGTATTGCCAGCCCTGCCTGCCATGGAGAGCCTTCTCTGTTCATCCTCAAAACTAAAAAAAAAATCATTCTGGATCACTTTAAGTTGTGAGACTGGAAAAAAACCTGTTAGTGATTTTAGATGCTTTTCTCTCCCTTCAGAAATTAAAACCAGTGCCTGGATTTGTGCCTTTGAATTTCTTTGTCCTTGAAAATTAAAACAACCACTTTTTAAAAAAAAAAAGATAGGCAAGAAAAAGAAGGAAAAAACCCCAAAGCAGCTACTGACTTGCAATCCAGCTACAACTTCCTGGCAAGAGTGCTACAAGGGTTTTTGAGCCTGGGAACCTAGCAGCAAGTGTGTGTGAGAAACAAACACAAAGAATCCCCAACCCACCCAAGCCCAGCAGTTTGAGAACCTTCTGAGTGAAACTGAGCCATGTTTCACAGGAGCCCAGGGACCAATGATGGGTTTAAATGGGAATCAAGAAAACTTGGGATTTTTGTACAATTGAAACGGGGTGGGGTCATATGAGATCCTTGTTGAAATGGGTTTTGCGGTCAATACCAGCCCCACCCAAAAGCTCAGTTTTGACCCTGCTGCTTCCAATATGCATAATGCTTGGTGCTTGGAAAAGAGCCCCAGGAAGTTAGGCTTTCCACCTTCCTCAAGATTTAGTGCACCTACACCCTGGGGTCTCATTATAAATTCCCAGCCAAAGCCTGCTAGCAATTAACCAGCTTCTGGCCCACATTGAAACAGATCCCTAAGACTCTAGGGCATCTGTGGAGCAGTGGGACCGACATGAGACATCTCACTGCATTCTCTAGACACAAGGATTGGAGACTTTTTGCAATTTGACTGTGACCAGATGTTTGAGGGAAAAGGCACCACGGTGTTTATGGAGAGCCCATTCTGTGATCTGTACTGATCTTGTAAGCATACAGGGTATCGGAGCTGGGTCTAGTTCATCCAGTCCTGGTTTTGACTAGAGAGCACAGTTAGCTGCAAAGGGAGAAGCCGCCTTCTGAATTCTGTGAGCTGCAGGATTAAGCATGGGGCCTGTGGCATCTCCCTTTGCAAGGACACACTGTGTGATTCATTCCAGAAGCTAGGCCACTTAGGATACAATATTGGCATGGAAGATGGGATCAGCAAGAACCAGAACCAGAAAACAAAACAAAATAAAAAAGCACAAAGGGACCACAAACAAAAAAAAAGGGGGGGTCTAACACACTATTGAACTTTTGTACAAGGCTGCCCGTGGAAACAATAATTTTCTTGGCATGCTGTAATTAGCACTCTATAGGGATTATGCCGCCTTCTGTCAGACCTAAAGCTTAGTGGCACCTGTTCTGTGCATGGCCCATTCTGCTCTGTCAGTCCAGAGGGGCGGTGGTAGCCATTCTGAGTGTGGCGTATTCTCTGGACTGCATCAGAAACTCTGAACAGGACTGTCTTAAGTTAAAACCCACCCACCAGTGTACACAGAACATTGCCACCCAAGGTTTTGTGATAACAAGCGTACCAAAGATCTACCTCAACTTCTACAGCCACACCGTACACTTTTTTGCACAGCTGGCTGAACAGCAAAGGAAAAACATGTTTCTGACCTTCCCTGAGTTTCCTACCCAGGCATGTCATTCCAGTCTGAGTCCCAGATGGGAGCACAGGCTTGAAAATTTAAAAATAATAATTTTTTTGCAATGCAGGAAGATGACTACCACAAAATGTACTGTGCTTCTCAACTTTGTGGGAAGCGAGATGCACCATATTTTTAAACCATTGCCAGCTGCCGTGGATAATAAGGCTTATGAGAAAGCAAAAACAGCACTCACAAAGTACTCTAAACCAAATAAAAACATTGACTGTGGCAATATTTGTCCCAAATATGGAAAGCAACAGCAGCATTCAAGACTCTTCATCCCATATGGAGTTCACAAATAACTGCAAAGACAAAACTATGAATCGTCAACATAAATGTGAAGACAAAAAAACAGTCAAGTAGCACTTTAAAGACTAACAAAATAATTTATTAGGTGAGGTTTCGTGGGACAGACCCACTTCTTCAGACCATAGCTATACCAGAACCGACTCAGTATTTAAGGCACAGAGAACCAAAAACAGTAATCAAGGAGGACAAATCAGAAAAAAAGATCAAGGTGAGCAAATCAGAGCGTAAAGGTGTAGAAGTTGGGGGACATAAATAATTAGATTAAGCCAAGTATGCAAACGAGCCACTATAGTGACTCAGAAAATTCTCATCCCAGTTCAAAGCACATGTCAATGTGTCGAATTTGAATATAAAAGATAGTTCAGCAGTCTCCCTTTCAAGAGTGGTGTGAAATTTTTTCTTCAGTAACATGCAAACTCTGTGAATTTATAAATGTGAAGAGTGTGGTTTTTGTATGGACATGAGACCTGACATACTAAAAAGTTTTCTAATCACAAGCCAGACAGGTACATCCTTTGTATCAAATGGCAAGACTTGGCCACAAACAAGGAGCTTTGGAACAGGGCAGGACAAGAATAACTTGATGTTCAAATCAAGAGAAGAAAGCGGGGATGACCAGGCCACACTCTCAGAAAACCATCTTGCAGCACACTCCGTCATGCTGTCCAACGGAACCTGCGAGGAAAACGCAAAAGAGGAAGACCTTGGACAACATGGAGAAGACCTACTGAGACTGAAGGACAACAACTGGGGTACTCCTGGGGTCAGCTAGAAGTTTTGTCCCAAGACAGAGTAAAGTGCAGGAGACTTGTAGGTGACCTATGCTCCACCTGGAGTACAAAGGTTCAAGTCAAATAAGTCAAGTCAAGCACATCAGCGAGAAGGGGGAAAACATGGGCAAGCCTCATGCCCACCTGTTTCATCTTGTGACTGATGTGCATCACATGATGAGAGGCCAGACAACACCAGGATGTTTATCAGCTAAGCTGAGAAGAGAAATTCTCGAAGACCCTAACTGACTCTTGTCAGAATATTGGACGCTACCCAAGTGGGAACCCAGGCTCAACCCATAAAACATGGAAACCTGGCAATCTATACAGAGACAGTCAGGCCTGCCAACAGGGGGCAACTTCCCTGGGGCCTGATGATTGACAAGGGCTCCAGTATGCCACTGCTCCTGCAGCAACAATGGCAACTGGAGCTCTGAGCCCTTTAAATCACTGCAGGAGCCCCAGGCAATGGTCTCTAGGTGGTGCTTAGGGCTGGCACAGCTTATCCCAGCCCCGCCCCTTGTGCCCTCAGCCCTGCCCCTTCCAGGCGCACAGAGACACCTCCCCACACACACGCCTTGCTCAGGTGTCCAGCTTTTCTGTCAACTCCTCTGGACACAATGCATGCTGTCCCGACTATGAACTATTTCCAGAATCAAATGTGGCATTCCCAAGATAGTAACCACCCTTGCAGCACTGGTCCCACAGATGACAAAGATTAAATGCGCTAAATGTGGAGGCTTATATTCCCACCAGAGTGATTGCCCAGAAATGGGTTTCTTGGTCATCTCTGTGGAAAATGAACTGCTATGCAAAATTCTGTAGATCAGCTAACGCTTCTGCAGGCTGAAAAGAATTTCCAAAGACGTCGAGGTGGAGTGAATGCACTTCAAGCTGATCCCTCAGAGGATGACAACTCTTATCTTGACAGAAGTTCCTGAAAAACACATAGCCGTCTGAGCACATTGCTCAACCACGATGGCACACCGTCCTACAAGGATACAAGGCTGCCTTTTTAACTGACACCAGCGCATCAGTGAATGTGATATATTGATGGAAACTGCTTTTAGAATGCATGCTGGCAAAATGTACCTGCTTATAGAAAGCCAGGTGCACTGATTATGGGGAGTGTATTTTGAGCTTGTTTTGTAGTTAAAGGCGTGTTGGTCACTACTCCCATGCACACAGTGGCGAATAGCCCAGATACACTGGTAAATGGCACTGCCGAAACTGTACTAGGACTGACTCAGATGATCCACAGGACACAACCTAACAGGCTAAATCAACTTCTCTGTTCTAATGAGGACACGTTCAAAAGAATAGGAAAGTTGAAGGGACCGCAAATACAATTGCACAATGATGATGCAGATCAGCCTGTAATTCTGCCACAGGAGCACATTCCTTTCCATGCCAGAAAGCTGGTGGGACAAGAATGAGCAAATCTGGCAGAGCTCAAAGTCATCAAGCAAGTAGAAGATCCCACATCATGGGTCTCCCCTATAGTAGCAACCCAGAAACAAAAGCCACCAGCCACTATCCAAATTTGTGTGGGTATGCATATACCCAATCAGGTTCTCAAGCATGAGTGATGCAAAGTCCTACAGGCTTGACTTCACAGCAGGATACCATCAACTTGAGCTCCACCAAGTCAACGTACATCACAGCCTTCATGATACGTGTGAGTCTGTGTTGCTGTAAAGGACTCATTCTGGCATTTCTTCAGCTGCAGAAATATTTCAAAACACCATATATGAGGCACTAGCTCGGATCCCTGGAGTTCTTAATATGAGTGATGACATAGTAGTATTTGGCACCACATCTGAAAAACATGACACTTGCCTTGCAGCTGTTTTTGAACAACTGCAGGAGCAGAAGTGCATTAAACCCAGACAAATGTGAGTACAATCAACCCACATCAGAGTTCTCGTGGATGCACATTCTCCAAAGATGGTGTCCCAGCAGATCTTAAGAAAGCAAAGAAATAACGCAATTATGTCTATGGACCCCACTGAAATTCATAGCCTGCAAGGGCTTGCAAATTGGGATGGCAAATTCATTCCCAGGTTAGCCTCTGAGAGGTCTAATCAGGAAAGAGCAAGTATGGGTTTGATTAGAAGAACTTCAAAATGCATTCCAGGAGATGAAGAAGTTCTATTACCGCAATGTAATCATGTGACATTATGAATCCAGATTATGATGACCAAGTTATCTATTTGTCTGGACAGAACAACTGCTGCTACTGATGAATTCTTGTCTACTACTACACTATTCTTAAACCACCGAACAATCACACCACAGAGGAGAAAGCAGAACTACATGCAAACTTCTTCATTTCACACACCATTCCTGAAGCCCTCTTGTTAACAACAAATCAGAACAATGCAGAGTCTGACTGGCCTCCAAACGGTCATCTAAACCACTTGAAATGATCAATGGAAAAGACTTTTTCACAGCCTGCAATATTTGACCTCTGTCAAACTATCCTACGATTGCTGGCCCATATGAAAGTGAACCTACCCTCACAAATGATAGCCTCCTACTCAAAGATAAAGCATTGGGTATTCTGCGTTTATTGTGAGATCATGCACTTGATTTAGCTTATGAAGGTCACCAAGGGCTGACTTAAACAGGGCAAAAGTCTGGTTCCCTGTATAACGCTGGCAGACCCTGGTCATCTGCAGGTGGAATCAAAACTGGGACCTTTGGAGCTTAGTGTATGAACTTCTAGTACATGAGCTAAAAGCCAGCTGCCTCTATAAAGCCAATTAATTATTCTCTTTTAAGTGGTTTTGGTGCCAGTAGATGGAACAGTACACCACACCCAGAAGGTGTGTGGGTTTCCCCTGGGATTGGTAACTTTAGTAAAAAGTGCATTAAGTCCTGCAGACTATGCCAGGCAGCACTTGTGGAAAGCACACTTCCCCACTACACATATCTCTTCTGCCTTAGTCCCTATGGATGGAAGTTAATGTGGATTTTTGTGATCTTGCTAATGGAAAACATTTACTGGTTGTTATAGATGACGATTCTCATTACCCAGAAGTTGAAACGGTCAGCATTATTTCTGCCAGCACTCTTATACCTAAACTAGACAAGATTCCTGTCAGCCTACAGCTTACCCATCGTTATTAAAACTGACAATGTTCCCCCTCTCAAGGCTTGCAGTTCACTCAGTTTGCAGAGTATCTTGGTTTCAAACATCATAAACTTACTTTGCACTGGCCACAAGCCAATGGAGAAGTTGAGAGGTTTATGAGAACACTCAAGAAAGTGTTGTGAATCGCTACAGCAGACAGACAGGACATGAAACAGGAGTTACTCTGTTTCCTCTGCATTTAGCCAACTGTTTCCCACTCTACAACTAGCAGAGTGGCTGCAACTGTCCTGTTCAGCAGAGAACTGCCACAAGTTGAGATATGAGGTGATGAACCTCTGTGTCAACATGACAGCAAGGAAAAGTTTGCTGTGGAAAGATATGTTGAATAGCACAGATGGTCCAAGACTGCACTTTTCAAAGTTCTAGTCAGAAACTTTCAGCCTCACAGCGAACTCTCTACTCCTTTTATCTTAAGCCTTACCAGATCACAGCAGTCAAAAGCAGGGTGGTCACTGCTCAGAAAGGATCCCTCAAACTTCACATCAGACCTCTTCATAGCACTCATGGGGTGCGTCTACACTTGCATTCCTCTTTCAAAAGAGGTATGCAAATGAGGTGAATCAAAAATGCAAACAAGGCATAAATCTGCATATCAGGAACCTCATTTTGCATATTCTAATTTCGAAAGAGCCTCTTTCGGAAGAAGAAAGCCAGTGTAGACGCTGTTCTTTCGAAAGTAAACCCCATCTTCGAAAGAATCCTTCTTCCTATTAAATAAGGGGAAGAAGGATTCTTTCAAAGATGGGTTTACTTTTGAAAGAGCAGCTTCTACACTGGCTTCCTTCTTTCAAAAGAAGCTCTTTCAAAATTAGAATATGCAAATGAGGTGCCAACTATGCAGAGTTATACCCCATTTGCATTTTTGATTCACCTCATTTGCATTCCTCTTGCAAAAGAATGCAAGTGTAGATGCACCCACGATGTTCTCACTCCACAACATGATGAGGATAATAATCTTTTAGAGAGACCCAACCCTTCTGTGTTTGCCACAAGGAACGTAGAAGTGGAAGGTCAACATCCACCTAATAGTAGTCATCAACCCACAGACGAAGGACTATAAAACATAAGAGCCTGTGGCTTTGAGGGTATAGTGATCAGTCATCACACTTCTGACCTTAGGTCACTTGATTTATGCTTGTAGCTTCTTGATAAGGTGGAAATATTTCAAACTGGTGAACCTAATAACTCTTCAAAACAAAAAAAAAACACAAACAAGCAGTCCTGTAGCACCTTAAAGACTAACAATTTTATTTGTTAGGCAATGAGCTTTCATGGGTAAGAAACGTCAGAAATCTGAATAGGTAGGTCTTACCCATGAAATCTCATTGCCTAATAAATAAAACTGTTAGTCCTTAAGGTGCTACCGGACTGCTTGTTTTTTGTTTGTTTATTTGCTTGTTTGTTTTGTGGTGAAGCTACAGACTAATCCAGTGACCCCTTTGAGATGAGTAACTCTTGTTCATTTAGTGATTCTGGACAAAAAGGATGGACGTAATATGTATGGAGAACCCTTTCTGTGTTACACGTAAAATATCACATATAGCCGTTGGGTTGAATGATTCCTTTCCAGGTTTTGGCTTTGTCTGGAGAGCACAAATGGAGATGCTACAGCCTGTGGTCTGCGAGCTGCAGGATAAAACATGTGGTCTGTGGAATCTCCTTTCAGACTACGTCACTGCATTTATGTGATTCATTCCAAAAGCTACCAATCAGTAAGGACAGAATGGGAGCGTGAGGACAGAGGTTCCAGGAGAGCACACAACTCTGCCTGTCACATGTGACACAACTGAGGGGAAGTGTTGCCTTGGACTTAAAGCACAACAGACTCAAGATACAGACTTCTATTCTTAGCTCTTCTGCTGACTTAGTGTCTTTGGGTAGGCCACTGCAGCTTCCTTTCTGCCTCAGTTTCCCCATCTGTGAACTGAGGGGCAATAATACCTGTGCTGGGCAGGATTCTCAGAAGGTTAATTCATCCATAGCAGGAAAATGTACCGAGCACCCCAGCCCACCCCAGGGAAAGGCAAAGAGTATTAAAGCGTAAACACCTGAAGCAATGATCTCACACTGCCAGGGTCTTTTCCCTGTGCATTCCTCCCCCCCATCTCTTGAGAATAAGGCCCATTCCTACCTGGTCACACCACCCAGCCCAAATGCCTATCGCTTCGCTTGGAAACACTGCTTCCTCTGCACATGCCTATTTTATTTCCTGTTCTCAGACATGTGCAACAAACATGCCTCTCTCGCTTGTCCCTTGAAAGTCCTGTGGCCATGGGAACGCTTTCTGGCCCAGCTGGCAGCCCATGTGCTCTTCTCATTAATACTGTTTGCTCTTGCCTCAGCTGGATCCTTAGGTGACGGCCAGGTGAATTCCCCATCCAGAGGAGCACATCTGGGAAAACCCTTTTCAGCTCAGAGCAGGGCAGGCCTTCGCTTCCCACTGCCTGAGCTCCAAGCATGTTTGTCAAATGCCACCCGTCCCAAACGTTGGTCCTGGTTACATGGCTGAGTCCGGTCTGCATGCCTGAGTGCCACATCTTAAGACACGCACTCAGAGGGAAGCCAAGCCCGAGGGAGCAGAGACGTTCTACCATAGCAAGGTGTATGCCAGAGGCCAAGATCTTCAGATAGAGGCCTTTAACAAGTCTTGTGGCTGGCTGACCCTGTCAGACCTTGTAAAGCATTCTACTTGGGCAGATCCAGTTTTGCATTGCATCCAATCATGCATTTGCAGAGCATTTCCACCTCTGTCAAGCATTCTGCTTCCTGGCCCAAGAGGCTTTCCTGAGTTCATCTAATGCGACAAAGTAATTGTCTTGTTCCTTCTGATGTCCTGTTTGCACCCAAGCTTAATCATGGAAAACTATACCTGTGCCTCTCCTGCGGGGTTCCCACTAATTTTTTTCCATCCATGGGTGGAATAAATTTTGTCATGTGCACCAAGGCCTGTGTGGATGTGAACCATCAATAGAAATACATGCTGCCGGCTGTGGGTGCTCTGCTAATCAGCTGGGCAGCACCTGAAGCTCCCCTCCCTCCCAGTGCTCAGCTTACAGGGAACAATGCTCTCCTGATGTAATTCATGCTCTGCTCGGTACTGGGGGCTGTGCCTTTAAGGGCTGAGCCTCCCAAATAGGCAATCCAGGAAGCAGTGCTGTGAAGCTTTTGCTGTTCTGTATATACAGAATGCAGTGCAAGTACCTCCAGGACTCACCAATGACTGGTATGACATCATGCAGCAACCAACTAGGGAAAAATGAGAGCTTTTGGCTTGTCAGTATCATCACTGTGCTGG
The DNA here is from genome assembly GCF_033958435.1 of Carettochelys insculpta. Lineage (NCBI taxonomy): Eukaryota > Metazoa > Chordata > Testudines > Carettochelyidae > Carettochelys > Carettochelys insculpta. The sequence goes on from NC_134144.1 coordinate 72,290,580, forward strand.
TGATGGGGTCTCCTCTGCAACTCAGATTCAGCGGTCTCATTCATTCAGCTGGTGTGGGATCATCAAACCCCACCCCCCAACCCACAAAGAGCAGCAGGGATGGGAAATTGGCAAAATTTCCTGGCACACTTGGACAGTTCTCACGGCACACCAGTGTGGCAGAGTGCCCTGGTTGAAAACCATTGTTCTAGATGCATCAATTCTGGAGCTGTAGCTAAAGCTGGAGGCCATGCAACATAAAGAGTTGGGGCAGATGCCATCAACAGGGAAAGCTGTTTCCACATGGAGACGGGGGCTGGTTTCACTGGTGCCAGAATAAAGAGCACAGAAAGAGCAGACACAAAGGGTGGATATGGGTAGAAATTTAAATAAGAAGTCGTTCGCCTTCGGCTGGAAGGTGCATGTGAAGTTTTCACCAAAGGGATTTGGATAAAGGATTGTGAGGCTGTGAAGCCAAATGGGCAGGTGTCCGCCAACAGGTAGACTCAGACCTGGAACTAGTGCATGAGCTGCTGCAAGCTGAGCAACAAGCCAGCTGCCTCTCAGACAAGGCTGTAGAGGAGACTCATTCTCTCTCTGTGTACAGTAAACCCTTGACTTACTGGATCCCTATTTAACAGACTGCGGGAAAAAATGGAGGCTGCCTACCAGTACCCTCCCACCCCGCAAATAAATGCTGGCGACTCACCAGGGCCTCTGGAGCCAGAGTTGCCACCACCCCTAGAGCTGCTGGGGCTGGAGGAGACGCTGCCATGGGTGGGGTGGCCAGAGTGGCTGGGGCCACCAGAGCTGGAGGACACAGGAGTGGCTGGGAAACTGTTACTAGAGCTGCCACGTCCTCTTCCTGTCGGGGTGGGGTGCGCGCACAGGCAGGTGGCATAAGCGGATTAAATTTAACAGACTTTGGGCATTAACGGACACCCTTTCCCCACCATTAGTGCATTAAATCTAGGGCTTACTGTGAATAGTCTAAGTGTCACTACATGGGATAGTGAACCGCACACACTACATCTACACAGCAAAGTTATTCCAGAATAGTAGATTCTGGAGTAATTATTCCAAAATAAGTGGTCAAGGGCTGCACTTTTCTATATAGGGGGTACAAGGTCTTGCACAGAGGTTGGGTGCAGAAGAGAGCTTGGAGTAGGGGATGGGATGCAGGATAGGGTGTGAGGTCTGGGAAGGGGTATGGGTGCAGGAGAGGATTGGTGCCCTGGTGGAGGGATCTAGAAGGGGGCATGGGGTCTAGGTGGGAGATGTGACCTGTGAGTGGGGAGTGCAGTGGGTTTTGATGGTGACCTGGTGCAGGGAGTTGAGGTGGAATGAGGGGCTGCACTGCCAGAGGTAGGCTCGGTCTAGGATGCGCTTACCTAGGTGGCTCCTGGCCAGCATCCCTGTAGTACGTGGAGGCAGGCTCCCTGCCTGCTATTGTCCCAGACAGCTGAAAACTGCTGCCTGCTCCATATGAAACTCTGCTCCAGATGCACTTCCCCCAGCAAAATCTCTCAACTCCTATTAGCTACACTTGTGCGTTCAACTGCGTGTGCACTTTGGAAATCCCAATATCTGTGTTGCAAGGGCTAGAGTTTGCCTTCTTCAAAACAACTGCAGATTGAAGATGCAAATTCCAATACGTAATACTTGCACAGGTACTGGCCTTAGCACTCTGCAAAGGCATGCATGGAGAGTGACTGGAGAGGCCTGTGCAGTGTTTTTTATGCACACCAGTTGAGGCTGGAAGTTACAAATCAGATACTAGATATTTATAACCTTGGCCTCTGTCCCAAACAAAGAAGCCCTACTGGAGAAGTTCAATGTGCTGTAACGGGATCTGCAAACTCTTCATTTTAAATTTAATCCGAAAGGGGTTAGCTGGCAGACGGACCTTTTTTATAGGAAGCAGGACAACTAACCACCAAAGTGCAATGTAGAAGTTTCCTAAGCACAGTGGCACCTCAGAAACACAATGGGCCTAATCCCCACCCCAAATCCTTGGAAATGGCCTGAACTCATTATCGGACAGTTGCAAAGCTCCGACGGCCCAACTGCCGAAAACAGCTGGAATGACAATGGCTGAGAACTGTGGAGAATTAAGTGAAGAAGGAAAGACCTAGTGATGAGAGAACCTCTATGGGTACGTCTACACTGCACATTCACATCAGGCCAGCAGGACCTGGGCTTGTGAACTGGGAGCATCTGATTCTATTCTGTGGCTTCACCGAGGTCCACAGTGCAAAATAAGGCCCAAGTGCCAGCAAGACTCGGGGTCTAACTGTACCCTCCATGAGGGACCTAGGACCTGGGTGCTGGTTGATCTGAGTCAGGCTGATTTGAGTGTGGACCAGATGAGCACTTGGGCTCAACCCTGACTCAGAGCCGAGGCTTAGTGTACAGTGTAGGCATACCTGCAGTGTTCAAAGATGGGATAGAGACACCATGTTTGGATCAGGATTTGTCCTGGAACCTTTTCAAGGCTAGGGTGTATTTGGGTTCAACCCATAATAGAAACAGGGCCCAGCAATTTTATAATCCCTCCTGATAAAGGGACAGGACTCAACTGTAATGAAAATAAAGGGTATTCTTTACTGAGGAGGCAAAGCCTACAGTTCTCTCTGGGTGTCGACCTCTTGGTCTGTGCCGGCTATATCCCCAAACAATGTCACCCTTAGTCCTGGCCTCAGCAGTCACGTAATGGACCTTCTTTGCCATTAGAAAACGAGGGGCCAGCCATGCTGTGCAGTTTTGGATGTGAGATTCCTCACGATGCAGGGGAAGGGGGATCCACAGTCTTGGTTTGGACCAGCTCTTCTGGTTCATGAAAAGCTTCTCAATGTTGGGCGCTTGTCTGGCATTTATGCAGTACGGGGAACATCCCTGAAACAAATTTTGAAACTGTCTTGAGCTCAGCTGTTGCTTTGGCCAGCTGAGTTCCCCACTCAATTGCTGCTTTGGCCTCTCTGCTGATTTCCAGCGACTGGTGCAGGGTGTGATGGTGTGAGGTTTTCTGACACTTGGACCACAAGAAAGTGGGTTGAGACCCATCAAACTCATGTTCTATAAGACACTGAAATGAATTAGCCGTCAGTGACTCCATTATCTTCTTTTCCAACCCCCTGTCAGAAGTGGAAAAGTACTGAAAAAGTTACTTGAGTATAAGCGCAGCTGTGGGGGTAGAGGGTGGAGGTGTACTTAAGTACAAACCACCAGTGTCCCTCTAGAAAAAATACTTGAGTAAAAGTATATACACACAAACTCACATGTCACATCTTTATTGTACTCAAGTACTCAGAAGTGAAAGCAGCTACACTTTTACTTAAGAAACTTGTTGGGTACTTCGCCCACCTCTGCCCCTGCCACCAGAGCTAGAGGACAGCTGGCAAAACTCAAACAGAGATAAGTTTGTGTAAAAATGCCTACCAGCCAGGTTTGTGCAATAGTGAACAGTCAGTGTTGTATTATTTTTTTAAACTAGAAATTGTGGGAGACTGAAAATTATTTGCAGGGATGTTTTGCGATAATGCAAAACACACATTTTGGCACCAAAAATCCCACTTGTGAATTCTGGAGCAGAAATAGCCTCCCCAGCCGCTCCTTTCCTTTGTCCCACATGCTAACGAAAGACAGACCACAGTGCTGCAGTTAAAAGGTCCGGAGCTCTTCAGTGTGTTTGAGACTGGCTGCAGTAGGAATTTGCTTCTACAGACAAATATGGAGGGCCCTGATCCTACAAGGAATTGTATGCAGATCAACCCACGCAGACTGCCATGGGTCAGGCCCTTAGGCAGCTTTCATGATCGCCTCAGGAGGTGGCTAAATATCATTGCTTCCATTTCCCAGCTGGGGAAACAGAAGCTCAGAGAAGTTCCGCGATGTGCCTGGGGTGTAGTTGACTACAGCCTGGTACCAGGAACCAGTTTCCTTGTCTGACACCAATCATGGTGTGATCCCAGGCAAGATGCTTAATTTCTCCCTGTCCTCAGTTACCCAGCTGTAAAATGGGATCCTATTATCTCCTCATGCACACCGCTTTTTCTGCCTTCTTTATTATTATTTGTATTATTTCAGAAAATTGGTAGCCCAACCTTGGCCCAGAACCAGAGCTGTTTCGTGAGAGGCATGGGGCCTGGGGAACATCCCCGCCCAGGGCCCTAGGTGCGAGGCGCAAAGCAAAACCGCTTCATCACAGGCTCTGCCCTACTGCCTTCCCCCAAGCAATGTGGCTCCAGGGATTATGCAGCTTCAGCAAGGGTCACCCGCACCACCCACCATGCGGGTAGCCCCATCAGTCTCCGAGCCTCCGCCGCAGTAGGAGGCAGAGCCTTCTGCTAGCTGAGTGCAGTGGGCCGGGCGGACAGCGGAGCAGGGAAGAATGGAGTGGGATGTGTGGTGAGCGTGGAGGGGAAATGACCCCTGCTGCTGCTGTGCGAGCCCCCCGGCCCCAGGTAATCTGTGGGAATTCATCCTTGGGGATAGTTGGGAAGACTGCCACGGTGCCCCCAGATGTGTGGTGCCTGGGATGGCTCTGCCTGAGACCCCTGAGGCTTTGTACAAGCACAGAACAAAAAGATGGCCCCCACCCTGTCTCCTTCCCTCTCGTTTCCTGTGAGGGTGATTTTTCCAGATTTCTTGCCGGCAAAGGAACATTTCAGGCCAAAGACAGTCAAGAATTTCCAAAATTGCTCCTGTCAACCAGATATTTTGTGAACTCAAAAACCCAGGCCACTTTTGCCCACCCTCGGGAAACCTACGGATATTTGGGATGAACATTTACCACTAATCTTGTGAACTTTTTCCAAACTAATTTTAAAGAGGAAGGGGTGGGGGGGGGAAGGTTAATTTATCAGGACAACCTCTTTTGGCAGAACAACCCCTTGAAGCGGTCTTGCTACAAGATCATCTGCAAACCATAGCTTGCTATTTTGGCTTTGGAGCTCAAGATAATAAGACCGCTGCCTGACAAATTCCAAGAGTGTTTTCCTATTTATATTAGCTTTGTATTTATTTGTCCAATATGTGAGGATATGATTCCTTGAATTAATCATTGACTTGGTAGAACTTTTCCTACTTCCTTGCCAAGCAAAAAATAAATACACAACAAATCCCAAACTTTCCATGTAGATATAAGTAGCATGACATGGAAGTAAGTCCCCTTGTAGAAAAGGGCAACACAAATTGTCCGCAATGGGGCTGGAGCCCTGAGCTGCGTAGGTTTTTATTTATATCTTTGTTGCTGGGAGATTTGCAGAAGACCTACAGATGCTCTTCATATGTACACCAGAAAGCCAGCACATTTTCCCAGCAAAGGTTGTGAGTCTTCACACATCAGTCCCTCCAGTTGCTGGGCTGTTTAGCCTCCTGTCCAAATCCTTCTCGGTATTGGTTCCACAATTTTGTTACACAGAGGTCAGTCCAGATGATCACAGGGATCCTTTCTAGCCTGAGAATCTAGGAATCTGTAAAAATGAAGGTACAGGTTGAACTTTTCTAACCTGGAATTCTCTCGTCTGGCAAATCCGGCATGATTTTAGTTAGCTGGATGACCTCTTATCATGGGTGTGGCCAAGTTTCCTGTGGCCCCATGAAGTTTGTTTCCAGACACTAGTCCTAGCTCTCAGTGTTCGGTGCTGTTATCTAGCTGTAATTTGCCCCTAAATGTTTTCTAAAAGTTCAGTAAGCATTGGAAGTGTTGGTAATGTGCTAGACAATATTCACCTCCCATCGTCCGGCGAATTCTCAGCTGGTACCAGTCAGGTCCCGAGGGTGATAGATTAAAGAGGTTCAACCTCTAGTGTACCTTTCTCTGCTCATGTTCTCTATTTGATTGAAAGCTTCTTGGGGCTAGACACAGTGGCTTATTCTGTGTTTGTACAGCACCAAGAGTTATAACCTCTTGGTTCCTCTAGATGCGACTGTATTAAATGAAAATTGTAATAGGAAATGTCCCAGTGTCTGAAAAACTTTGGCTCTGTTTTATTTGGTGCCAGGATTAATAATAACCCAAATATATTTGCCCAGAGTAGATTCTATTGTTACCATCATTTTTCACTGCAACAGGGTCGAAAGGAGAGGTTGGAGAGGTGTAATCCAAGAAGAAGCTGATAAAAAAAAATGAAGAGCCAGAGGAGGTGTCATATATCAGGTCCAGTTTCCAACCCAAATTAGGTACAGTGAAAGCTTTTGAAACTTGGCTTCTCGTTGCTTAACAGAAAAGCTGCAATTACATAACAGAATTGCCACCAGGCAGGATTTCAACAATACCTAAGTGAGTTAGGAGCATTAGGGCTTTTGCACCCAATGCCCTTTCCCTGATTATTTCTGGGTGAATAACACTCTCTGATTAACTCCATGTGCTTATGCTTGTATAACTGCCTTGTTTCAGTTAACTTAAGCGAAGTGGATTATTGCAGACAGAAGAGTGTCTACACATGGAATCAATCAAGGCTAGTTGATCAGAAATAATTCCCCATGCAGACAAGCTCTAAGTTTCACTTTTTAAAAGAGTCCCATTGCCTTTCAGTGGCACTTAGGCTCCTAAGTCCCCTTTGAAAATATTACCTGCCACTATCATTAAAATGACGACTTTCACATTCTAATGCAGGATCCACTTCCTTTCAAGCAGTTAAATTCTGTCTAACTTCATATGAATGGCCTCCTTAGCTACAGTGCAAAGGAATTAACAAATAACTTCATGCACAAGATGGGGAAATTTTTTTTATTTTATTTTCCACTTAGATTTTGTTCTGGTAAAAGCAGTGGATCAAAGACCTTAGGGACTGAAGTTACAGAACCGACAGCAGATGTTCATATCAAATGATAGAGCATCATGACTTGAGTCAGTGGCCCCTGTCATAAGAATAAGAATATCCTGGCACAAATCAGTTGGATAATTATTCTGCTTGCTTAAAATTCCCCCTACACTTTCATCTGAATCACCACAACAAGGGATGGAAAAGACCTATTAGATCCGATCCATCTCCTGGCCAGCATGGGATTATTCTCCATGTGATATATAGACACTTTGGCCAGTCCAAACTTCAGTGACTCAAGTGGGGGGTTTCCATCACTTCTCCTTAGAGGCTTTTCTGTTGCTTGTAGATCTCACCCTTAGGAAAGTTTTCCTCAGGCTACATTTTCCTTTGCACAAGGTCATCCCATTTCTCTGAATTCAACTCCCTGAATGACGGCTCTGCCTTCTTGGAGAATCTTCAGTGTGTCATTATCCTCTCCTCCTGCTAAACAGTCCGGGAGCCAATATAAATACTTTTCCATTGTAGTTTTGGAATTCTTGTGTTTGTACAATGTCTTTTTAAAAAAAAAAAAAGAATGTCAAATCAAAATACAAATGGAAAAGGAAATCAACAACCTCACTCCCGGCCACTAGGCTGCCATTTGCCATAACTTCTTCCAAACTTTTTTTTTTCCTTTGGATGGCTGAGTTACAAACCTCTACAAATAAAGGAGTAGCGTGGAAATGCTGGCATCACTTTACCCTTTCTAATGCAAATTGCTACTTTCCTGAACCAACAAGCCTTTGTGAGTATATATTGCCACTCATTGGAACTCCCACCAAGAACAAACAATCAGCCTTTTGTCTTACTTCTTTTCACAGAATCATAGAATCCTAGGGCTGGAAGAGACCTCAGGAAGTCATCAAGTCCAGCCTGATACCTAACGCAGGATCAACCCCAACTAACTCATCCCAGCCAGGACTTTGTCAAGCCGGGACTTAAAATCCTCCAGGTGGAGATTCCACCAACTCCCTAGGAAATCTCTCTTGCTGAAATGTTTCTCATCCCTGGCATTAAAACAAAATTCTCCATCCATAGCCTAATTCCTACCTTGGATAGAGTGCTTTTCACCAGTAGGGTCTCATATGACTGTTCAATGGAGGGCAAAGTCATTATCTTCATTGTAACCGGATAGATGAGGAAACTGTGGCATGAAAAGATGAAGTGGCTTGCCCAATGTCATGCAGCTACCCAGTGGCAAAGTGGGGACTAAAACCACCCAGTCAAGTTCTGTACCTGCTAGGCCACACTCCCTCTCAGCATACATTTCTACAGAGCCTTAAGGATCCCAGAGTTCCATACAGACTGCTCATCTGCATCTAATCTATGAAAAGGACTTATCAGATAACAGAGCAAGAGGATATTTAAATTAGTGGCAATATGATGTTTTTTGGTGTATTATCTATCCATTTCCCAGTCAATGGTGCCTAACATTCTGGTAGCTTTTTCGACTGCCCCTGCATATTGAGCAGGCGTTTTCAGAAACCTATGCACAATGGCTCCCAGATCTCTTTCCTGTATTTCTTTTTTTTTTTTCTTCTGGGTTCTAAAGGAAATGAGCGAAGTTGAAAGAGAATAGATCCATCAACAGCTATTAGCTAAGTCAGGGATGTCACCCCATACTCTGGGTGTCCCTACATCTCTGACTCTCAGGCACTGGAAGCAGACAGCTGGGGATGGGTCGCGTGATAATTATCCTGTTCTGTTCGTTCCCAGAGAAGCATCTGGCGTTGGCCTGTTGGAAGACAGGATACTGGGCTAGACGGATCTCTGCTCTGACCCAATATATTGCCTTTCTTATATTACGTTGTGTGGCAGCAACTAAATTTAAACCTCCATTTGGTATGGCTGGTTGGGATTATGTCTTCCAAGGAGCGTTACTTTGCATTTTTTACCATTGAATTCCAACGGCTGAGGGCTTGCTCAGTCCATCACTCTAGCAGCTCCTTGCGCTTGGCTTAAGACTTAACTATCTTGAGTCATTTTGTTGTCTGCAAATTCCCCACCTCCCTGTTTACCAGCTCATTTATGAGTGTTGAAGAGCCCTGGTCCTGGCACCAATCTGTGGAAGCCATTAGAAATAAAGTGTCTTCCAATCCCAGGCATCCTCACCCAATTAACCTAGAGGAAGGATTGTTCAGTGGTTGGGGTGTCAGGTTTTGACTTTGTAAACTGAGCTTTAATGCCTGGCTCTGCCATAGACTTCCTAGTAACCTGAAGGTAACCTGATCTCTCTGTGCCTTACTTCACTATTTAGGGATGATCACAATTATTCTTACTTCACTGGGGTGTTGTAGGCATAGATACAGTAAAGAGACTGTGTAGTGCTCAGATATACCAGAGTTCTGAAGGCTATGTACAGCTGCTGGCTAGAAAAACGAATGTAATACATTTCCTGTGTAGCATTTCTAGTGTGCCATCCAATTTAGTACCTCAGTTCCATATGCTCTGGATGCAAATCTGTATAATACTGAGTGTAGACATCATCCTGTATGGAAATGCACCTGCCTCTGAAGTGGAGCAGGATGGTTACATGGTAGTCCTCAGCAGTTCAAAGAAGAAAATCATTTTCAACCTGCATGGCAGAGGGAAGTCAGGGAGGCAGGAATTAGTTCAGTATTAGTTGGAATTTGGCCAGGAACCATGAAATAATGGTCCCAAGTGGTTAGACATCAGTTTTAAATCTCATCTGAAATAGCGCATGTCCAGTAGGAGAGCACCCTCCAACATCATGCCAGTAGGGGCCCAAGTTCAATAGTCTTCATGCATGTCTGAGTCCCCAAATATCTGCGCGTCCTTTTTGCTCCTGTCTTTTTGCAGCCTATTAAATGATATCTTTCTCTTAAAACATCTGTTAGCATGGGAAGAGGTGTTGAAAAGGCTGTGGATGTTCACTTACTCACATTTTGACGTGATCTCGCTGAGTGATCTTATTAGTGATGGTGATGATTTTTATTTGCAGAGCACCCGGCACAAAAGGAAGACCAACGTGGGCGTGTGGGGGAACCATGCAACAAATATTGTTTCAGTTTTGATTTGAAAGCTAGCTCAGATTCAGCCCAGAGACCTGTGCCGTAGAGGTTGGAGCTAGTATATGGAGGGAGAACCCTGTCCAGGAGCAACACAAAGTGACAAGGCATTTCCACCACTGAGAAGAGCAAAAAAGCTGCTTATTTTCCCTTGCAAATGATGTTGACTAGAAAGCGAACATAAGAGCGGCCAAACTGGGTCAGACCAAAGGTCCATCCAGTGTCTTGTCTTCCGACAGTGGCCAATGCCAGAGGGAATGAACTGAGCAGGTGGTCGTTGAGTGATCCAACACCTGTCACCCATTAAAGACCATGAGATGTTCTCCTGCTCTGAAACAGGGAGATGGATAAGTTTGGTGGATGAACAGCAGTGTGGTTGCATTGGGAGCCAGCAGGACCTAAGTCCCAAACCTGGCTCTGCTAGTGACAGGGTACACTGCCTTCGGCAAATGGCTTCACCCAGGTATGCCGCAGTTTCCCCTCTAGTGAAATGGAGATAACAGCACTCCCTAACAAAATCACGGGGGTTGTGGTGGTTATGGGACTCAATGTGTTGATGTGCTGCATGATCTTAAACCCACTTCCCGGAGGGCATACCACACAGTGAGCCTGAATACCTTCCTACAGACATACTTTAGTTCAGGCACAAGTGACTGAGGTCTGTAGTATTCACTTGGATAATAGGGCACAAGAACTGTTTGCACTGCAAACAAGTACAGGTGATTTTTTTTCTAATGGGTGTTAGGCAGAGGGCCAGAGTGGAGCATCAGAGATATCCTCTCTGGAGTGATGAGTATGAACAAGTCTCACTGCTGGCAACCTCAGTGCAGAGTACCTGGCCTTGGCAGCTACCCCTGATCCCTGAATGCAGTTACTCTGAATCAGGGCACACGCATATCCCCTGGGAACCTGCCTCAGAGGAAGTTTGTACAACTCCTGCTTCAGTGCTTGTGTTCGGTGTCTAAACAGAGGACTTCACTTCCCAGTGCTGTAAATCCAACCACTTCACCAGCAGCAGAAGGCCCTTCGAGTGTAGATTCAGATCTGGAATAGATGGATGGATTTTGCAACCTTCGCAGACCTGTCCCAGAGCCTTCCTGCTGGTTTGTGGCATTAGAAGAGCCAGTGGCAACAAAAAGCTGCCTGATTTCTGGAATTATGGCACATATTAAATAGCTGGGTCCTATATTTCCTACTCCCAGAACTCACCCTGAACAGCAGAGAAGCTGAGGAGGAGGGATAACACAGACACACATACACTGAGCTAACTGGATTTACTTTCCATTTGTGGTCAGAGTTATGAAGGACATCTCTGCCTCGCAAGCACTGATTGCAGCTTCCAGAATACACATATGCTTCTTGGATGCATCTCAGAAGCTGGCTTCTCTTGCCTGGCTAAGATCTCCAAGCTGTCTCCTGGGGAATTCATTAGGACAAATAGGATTTGCTTTTGACTCAGCATTGGGGCTAACATTGTATTTTAATTTTGCAGAGCAACCCCCCGGAGGGACTTTGGGGAGTAAAAAAAGAGGGAAATCATACTTTTCTGCTCACCTCCCTTTCGCATCGTGTTGCCAATCATGCTTCCCCTTTGTGGCCCAGAGCTCAGTTGTTTCGGGGGGTTTCCTAATGAAACCTGGCTGCACTGGCTTAACGTCAGAACTAATGCAACATTCTGGGCTGTTCAGCAGAGGTTGTGCAGTATCATTGGAGCTCTGCAAGGTGCAGAGAGACCCCACCAGTCACAGAGGGCTTTGATTTACAAAGGAGATGAGCAAATGAGACAGAGGGAGGGAGAGAAGGGATAAGAACGGTGGGATAAGGAGACAGAAGGAGATAACATGGAGAGATGGGAAAAGTGTCATTAACGCCATCCCTAGAGGTTTTTAAGTCCTGCTTGACAAAGCCCTGGCTGGGATGATTAGTGGGGGTTGATCCTGCTTTGGGCAGGAGGCTGGACTGGATGGCCGCCTAAGGGCCCTCCCTAGTGTAGTACCCAGAGGTACTGAGACCTCATACTAGGGCAAGTGAAGTCTCTGCTTTACAGGCTTGGCTGAGAGGCAGGGAGCTCATGTGGTAGAACACAGGGCCTCACTCCTAAGGAGTGCAGGTTCAATCCCTAGTACTGGAGGCCTGGGTCTGCTGGTGTTACACTAGGTTTCTATGAACTCTCTCCCTTTGGTAGTTATACTTTACACACAGCAAACAGAAAGAGCCAGGAGGAGGCAAATTTACCTGACACTGAATGCTCCTTTGCATGTGCTTTTCTGCAAATGTGCCAGGAGAACAGTGATTGTTTGCATGTGAGGGGAGGGAGGTTGTTGTCCAGTCAGCTGCATGTATCTCTAGGCACTGGCCTTTGGAGGGCTCAGATATGGGCATGAGGAACAGACACGGAAGAGGAGTAGATATACATCTCGTAAAGCTGGAAGGGAACTTGGGATCCAGTCACCCTGCCCTCTTGGCAGAGCTAAGCACCATCGCTCCCCCCCACGTTTGCCCTTCAAGGATTGAATTCACAATGCTGCATTTAGCACGTCAGCGCTCAAACCACTGAGCTATTCTTCCCATTGCAGCAATAGCTCTTAGCCATGACTGAGCCTGGGTCTCATTGTGGTAGGTGCTGTACAGCTACATAGCCAGATGTTTTGATCCTCACTATGGCAGCGCAGAGTGTTCACAGCAGCCATAATAATATCAGGCCCTTTAAAATAAATCTGAGTATTATATATTTATATTGCACTACCACCTAGAGGCCAGCTGGTGTGGGTCTGCTTTGAGCTAAATGCTGTGCAAAGACATAGTAAGAAATAGTCCTTGCCCCAAGGAACTTACAGGCTAAATTGATAAGACTGAAAACATGTGGAAGGGAGACCAGAGGAGCCTGAGCCATGAGCAGAGCTCCAGGTCTCCTGACTCAAAGCCGAGGGCCCCAGAGCTGGCCCAGTGGGGCCCGGGCGGTGGGTGGGGCCCAAAGCGGCATACTGACAGTGGGGCTCAGCTGGCGGGAGGTGGATGTTATTTTCAGTTGGAGTGCAGGCTCCTGAATTCACAGGGCCCAAGGCAAACCCCTTGCCCTAAGGCCAGACCTGCAGGGCCCTAGCCTCTAAATTACACTACCTTACTTCTCTCTCAAAACAAAAAGCAGTCAAGTAACACTTTAAAGACTAGCAAAATAGTTTATTAGGTGAGCTTTCGTGGGACAGACCCACTTCTTCAGACCATAGCCAGATCAGAACAGACTCAATATTTAAGACACAGAGAACCAAAAACAGTAAGCAAGGAGGACAAATCAGAAAAAAGATAATCAAGGTGAGCAAATTAGAGAGTGGAGGGGTGGGGGGAAAGATCAAGAATTAGATTGAGTTAAGTATGCAGACGAGCCCCTATAGTGACTCAGAAAGTTCACATCCCGATTTAAACCATGTGTTAATGTTCCGAATTTGAATATAAATGTCAATTCGTCCGTTTCCCTTTCTACAAAGGAGCGATAATCTCTTTTCAGTAACACACATACCTTGAGGTCGTTGACAGAATGGCCCATGCCATTAAAATGTTGACTAACTGGTTTGTGGATCTGGAGTGTTTTAATGTCTGTTTTGTGCCCATTGACCCTTTGTCTAAGGGAGTTAGAAGTCTGTCCAATATACAAAGCATCTAGGCGTTGTTGACACATGATGGCATATATGATGTTCTCTCTGTGTAGAATGTATGTATCTCTCCACGTGCTCTGGCAGCTATGGTCCGTATTAAAATCCTGGGTCCTCGGGGGTGTGTGAGTGTGTGTACAAAGATGCAGTAAGGGGAGCATGTGTCCACCTGGTTTCACTTTGGATCAAGACGACGTTGTTTGCAATTTGCACTTTCTTGGCTTTGTACCTCACAGCTGCTTTCTGCACACGTCTGCAAAGCCCGAGGCAACCAGCCTGTCCGCGGGGTGGGGGCAGGCTGCATTTTTCACCCCTCTCTGTCGGCGTGGTGTTCGGTGCGTGCATGGTGCGTGCTCGCTACCCTCTGCGGTGAGCTCATCGGCACGCTGAGGAGCTGCAGATGAAACCGATCAGCAGCATGCGTTTCCGCTGGAAGCTGTGTACTCAGGTGCAGGCTGTGCTTCTGAGGTAATTGCTCAGCCTCTAGCCAAGTCTCTATCCAGAGGGAGCTGCTCTTCCATTCTATAACACCTTGGCATTATTCTGCTCCCAGGAGGCAAAGCAATAAGCGAGTCAAAAGTGCACAAACATGGAATGAATTATCTTTATAGGTAGGCTGTTTCATACTCCCAACTTCTCCTTCTCTTTCCCTGGGGGATGTTTTTTTTCAAAGCGATTGAGATTATTATGCTTCTGGGCAAGACACGAGGGGCCTCTTTAGAAAGGTTTGGAAGTGAGGGACAGTTCTTCTATTGTGTCCAACAAAATCCCTACCCCTTGCATTCCCCAAATCTTTATTCCAGCAGCTGCTTGAGCTCTGAGAAACTCCATGCATCTTTGCACTGGACAAACCAATAAACCCAAGGGCTTTGCGGGAAGAAGACGGCTATCGTGTCTCCTCTAAGAAGACCGAGCGGGACATGATAGTGGTTTTCAAGTACCTAAAAGAGAGTTGCAAGGAAGAGAGAGAAAAACTGGCCTCTCAGGATAGGACAAGAAGCAATGGGCTTAAATTGCAGCAAGGGAGGTTTAGGTTGGACATTAGAAAAAACTTCCTAACTGTCAGGGTGGCTAAGCACTGGAATAAATTGCCTGGGGAGGTTGTGGAATCTCCATCACTGGAGATATTTAAGAGAAGGTTAGACAGACATCTATCAGGGATGGTCTAGACAGTACTTGGTCCTTCCAGGAGGACAGGGGGCTGGACTTGATGACCTCTCAAGGTACCTTCCCGTTCTAGTGTTATTGACTGGTCCTCCGTGCTATTAAATTTTAGCACCCACCCCCTTTGACAGGCAAAGGGTAATTAACACAGCATTGAAAGGCAAGGTAGAGTTGATAGAAGATGCCCTGCCACACAGCAAGGGAATGCCTATCACCAGGACAGGAGTTATTTAATGAATGACAGCAGCCCATTGCTCACCTAGTGTTGCAACTGAGTCACTTTTTCCATTATAAATCCTGAGTGTTTGGACACCGACACATCAGCCTGCAGATGAGCAATATTTATTTTCAAATATTATGTGAAATACTTTTTGTCCTTTCAGAATCCCGGGGCAGGGAGGTTGGGGAAAAAAAACCTGGAATCTTTTCTTTTCTGTACAGTGGCCAAAATATTTGTGCCTGAAACTCGAGCCCCAAACAGGCTGAATTTTAAAGTTTTTTTTTACGGTCAGGATGGCTGCAGCAAAGAAAAACTATCAGTCTTTGCACTCTAGCAATGAAGTTTAAACCCTATGTAAAATACAGTTGAGGGATGAACAGAGTCTATAGAAAAAGAGATGCTTTAGAGGGGCCTGAAGACAATTATTATTATTATTGAGTTCTCATATGGATTCTGATGTACTCTCTGCTCCTATCACTTTGCTGCTCAGTGCTTCAGTAGCCCCAGCTGCAAAACGAGAATCATTTTATTATTATCTTTATTTATTTGTTTTTGGCATTATGGTAGCACCTGTGAGCTCTAATTAAGGACCAGGACACTTTTACACTAGGTGCTATACAAATGAAGAACAGAAAGCCAACCCTCGACTCAGGGAGTTTACAGTTTAAGTATAAAACAAAAAAATGTCTAGAGACAAATAGGGGCCCTCAGTCAAAAAAGGCGGGTGGTGAGTGTGAATTCACCTATGGATGAAGAGTGCAAAGATGAAGACATTCCCAAAGAGAGGAAATCTGCTGCATTTTGCCCAGCTGGCCAATCCACACTTTCACAGTGGTTCCCAACCTGGGGTCTGCAGACCACTGGGGAGTCGGTGAGGATATTGCAGGGGGTCTTTGAAAAAAAATAAAAGGTAAATAAAAATGATCATAGAAAATAAGTCGTTAATGAATTACAAAGTTACAAACCATTATGATTTTTAAATTAAATATCTTCCAATACTCTTATGAACATCTGTTTGGAAATATAGGACGTGTACATAGAATCTAGAACTGGATTTGATGGGGTCTGTGAATGGTTTGGAGGGGGTGATTGGGGGTCTGTGCTCGTGAAAAGGTCATGGACCACTGGGCTATCTGATACACTGTGTCGGTAGGAATAAAGGGAGAGCCAACAGATTGCTCAGAAAATCCCAGGCCTGCTGGGTGACACCAGATCCGTGCAAAGGGTTGTCTAAAATGCTTAGCAATCTGTAGCAGTGGAACTCTCCTGATCATTGCCTACCAGTGTTAATGCTCCTCATTCGACTGTCAGACCAGCCTCACAGCTGGGTGGGTTACAGTTACACCAACTGTGGCCAGTAGCCAGGTCAGTCTCATACTGAAACAGGGCCTCACAGAAGAGCCACGTTGTTGCTGTCAGGCTCCAGTTTCCTTGCTCTGTGGATTTCAGAGGCGCAACATGAGCTTGAGAGTGGGGCTTGGGAGTAGGTGTGGATTGGACCCATATGGAGTTGAACTTCTTAAAGCTTTTGTGATTTCATCAGTGGGCTTTGCTGGATTTCACAGTGCCACGTGCAGCAGGGGCCTGACCAAACCCACTTTGGAAGGTTCCCAGATACTTTGGACTGGGGCCTCCTAAGAACCTAGAGCAATGGTTTCCAACCTGGCAATTCAACAAGACAAACGATTCCAGGGTACAGCCACTTTTTGCAATTTAATCGATTGTTCATAAACATCACCCCTCCCCACCAGCCAGTTGGAGCTGGAACGCAACATTTAAACCACATCCAAGTTCCAACAGGTTCCCGCACTCCCTCTCTCCCTTTCTCCCTGTTTGCCACAACAGGGAGTGAGGATGGCTCCCTACCAGCCCGTTCAGGCTGGGAAGCAGCATTTCAGTTGCCTCCTGGAGCACACAGGCTCCTGCAGGGTCAGCATTTCCTCTCCCGGTGGTACTTCCTATGCCAATACCTAAATCGCACACTTGGACAGCACACCACTGTGTTATGGCACACCAGTTGAAAACCACTGACCTAGAGTTTTCACCAGCCCTTTCCTGCCATGTTCTGGAGAACAAACAAGGAGCCTCCGCCTTTGGCTTCTATTCAATAGGATGAAATTTCACTTAGCACAGTGGCAGACTGCCATGTATTGTTACTACAGATGAGCCCACGCTATGGTATTCAGATTCCACTATGGGTTTCCAACACCCCAAGGTGGGAACCCATGCCTACATGCATTGTACTGAGTCATAATGAGATTCATACACAGACACTGATCACCTCTGGCATGTGCAACTGCAGGGACAGAAACCAGTCAGTGCTTGGCTCCCCCGTGGCTCAGACCAACATGAAAATCACTAGCATGAGACAAGGCACAGAATGCATCACTTAGGGTATCTCTTTGCTACTGGGAAGATCGATGCGGTTGTGGTGGATCTCCCGGAGTTCAATTTAGCCATCTGGTAGGGCAGCCCTAAATCAAACTCATGGGGCACCTCTGTCAGTGCTGGTATTGCTGATCCTCTCAAGGAATAAGAGAAATCAGTGGGAATGTTTGCTCCCATCACCTACCCCAGTGGAGATGGCACAGAACCTTGAATTAAGGTACGTCGACTCCAGCTATGTAATTAACACAGCTGGAGTTGTGTATCCTAATTCAACCTTCCCCTTTAGTGTAGCCTTGGCCTTAGGGATCATAGCATCATAGAATACTAGGACTGGAAGGGACTTCGAGAGGCCATTGAGTTCAGTTTCCTGCCCCAATGGCAGGACCAACTACTGTCTAAACCATCCCTGATAGACGTCTATCTAACCTGTTCTTAAATATCTCCAGAAATGGAGATTCCACAACCTCCCTTGGCAATTTATTCCAGTGTTTGACCACCCTGACAGTTAAGAACATTTTCCTAATGTCCAACCTAAACTTCCCTTGCTGCACTTTAAGTCCATTGCTTCTTGTTCTATCTTCAGAGGCCAAAAAGAACATTACCAAAAAGGTTTTCTCCCTCCTCCCTATGACACCGTTTTAGATACCTGAAAACTGCTATCATGTTGCCCCTCAGTCTTCTCTTTTCCAAACTAAACAAGCTTAATTCTTTCAGACTTTCTTCATAGGTCATGTTCTCTAGACCTTTAATCATTCTTGTCGCTCTTTTCTGGTCCCTCTCTAATTTCTCCACATCTTTCTCAAACTGCGGTGTCCTAACCAGCACAGAGTAGAGCGGAAGAATGACTTCTCCAGTCTTGTTCACAACACACCTGTTAATGCATCCCAGAATCATGTTTTTTTTGCAACAGCATCACACTGTTGACTCATATTTAGCTTGTGTTTCACTATAACCCCTAGATCCCTTTCTGCTGTAGTCGTTCCTAGACAGTCTCTCCCCATTCTGTATGTGTGAAACTGATTGTCCCTTCCCAAGTGGAGCACTTTGCATTTGTCCTTATTAAACTTCATCCTGTTTACCTCAGACCATTTCTCCCATTTATCCTGATCATTTTGAATTATGACGCTATCCTCCAAAGCAGTTGCAACCCCTCCCAGCTTGGTGTCATCTGCAAACATAATAAGTGTACTTTCTATGCCAATACCTAAATCGTTCATGAAGATATTGAACAGAAGTGCTCCTAAAACAGACCCCTGCGGAACCCCACTTGTTATACTTTTCCAGTAGGATTGAGAACCATTAAGAACTACTCTCTGAGTATGGTTACCCATCCAGTTATGCACCCACCTTATAGGAGCCTCATCTAAATTGTATCTGCCTAGTTTTTTGATAATAATATCATGCAAGACCGTATCAAATGCTTTACTAAAGTCTAGGTATGCCACATCTACTGCTTCTCCCCTATCTACAAGGCTCGTTATCCTAACAAAGAAAGCTGTCAGATTGGTTTGACATGATTTGTTCTTTACAAATCAACGCTGGCTGTTCCCTATCACCTTACCACCTTCCAAGTGCTTGCAGATGATTTCTTTAATTACCTGCCCCATTATCTTTCCTGGCACAGAAGTTAACTAAACTACTGGCCTGTTGTTTCCTGGGTTATTCTTATTCCCCTTTTTATAGATGGGCACTATATTTGCCCTTTTCCAGTCTCCTGGAATCTCTCCTGTCTCCCACGATTTTCCAAAAATGATAGATAAAGGCACAGATACCTCCTCTATTAGCTCCTTGAGTATCCTAGGATGCATTTCATCAGGCCCTGGTAACTTGCAGACATCTAATTTTTCTAAGTGATTTTTAACTTGTTCTTTTTTTCATTTCAACTTCTAACCCTACCCCTTTCCCACTAGCATTCACTCTGTTGGGCATTCCTTCATCAGACTTCTCAGTGAAGACCGAAACCAAGAAGTCATTAAGCATCTGCCGTTTCCAAGTTCCCTGTTACTGTTTCTCCCTCCTCACTGAGCAACAGCCCGACCCTGTTCCTGGTCTTCCTCTTGTTTCTAATGTATTTATAAAAAAGCCTTTGTGTCTCCCTTTATGCCTGTAGCCAGTTTGAGCTCATTTTGTAATCTTGCTCCTGCATTCTTGTGGTGGAAGATGCCCAGCTACCTGTCTCTGATCCCAAATGGGGATGGCCTTCCTTCTTGACCAGATTGAAAGTCCAGGCAAGTCAATGAGACCCTTTCTGTTCACTTTGGTAGGTTGCGCTGTGGGCCCTTTGTAAGGGGAAAGGTGTTGCAGGGCTACAGTCTTCCAGTGTCCCAGGTGAGTTGGAATAGGAAGGGAGGAGTGGCTAAGATGGGCTAGTGCGTGTAGTAACATCTTTGATTGAAACAACTTCTGTTGGTGGAAGAGGCAAGCTTTTTAGCTAAACAGAGCTCTCCTTCAGGTGTGAAGAGTGGAACAGATATGGGTGTCCATCCCATTGCTTGGCTGCTCCAGTAATACTTTTCTTACAATCACATTTTCATACATTGGGATCAGTGGGGTTTTTTTTGATGGTACTTGCCAGTATCAAATACTTGCAACTTGGCAGCCCCAACCATGGGATTGGCTGGAAGGGGTGGGAGGAAATGGAGAGCTGGCAGGGGATGGCTCCTCTTTTTTTTTTCCCCCCCACAAAAAGGGTGCATTGGATGATACACATTTCTGTGGGAACTCCTCATAGCGCCTGCTGCTCTGGATTATGCAATGGTCTTTTTGCAGTAGGACAGATAAATAAATTAGATATATGGACTAAAAACGATACAGTACAGGTTGAACCTCTTTAATCCAGACCTCTCACATCCGGCAACATCTGTAATTAGGCATGATTTTAGTTAGCCGGACAACCAAGTTTCCCGTGGTCCCATAAAGTTTGTTTCCAGCCAGCAGTCCTGGCTCTCAGTGTTCTGTGCTGTTATTTAGCTGTACTTTATTTCAAATGTCTTCTGAGCCCAATAAATAGTGGAAGTGTTAGTAATGTGCTAGAAAATATTGACCTCCCATTGTCCAGCACATTCTCTTTTCTGGCACCACTCAGGTCCAAAGGGTGCCAGATTAGAGAGGTTCAACCTGTACAACACGGCAACACAGAGTATTATTGAAAGTATAATTTACATGATCTATCTATAGAAAATGATAAAATTTTATTTAGTATACAAAAAAGATACTTTGGTTAAATTCAGTATCCTGGCAAAATTCAAGTTGGAATAATATATGCCCTGCACCTTATGTATGAAACTATATTCTTTCCTTTAGCTCTTACAAAACTTACTAAGTGTTAAAGGCACTAAATGGACCTGGTGTATTTCAGTTAGGCTGCACTTTGTTACTTGAACATTTATTCAATCATAGATTTGGTCAGGAAATGGTTTTCCCATCCCATGAGAATATTTGTGAAAAACGTTCCCATCTTGAATCAGAAAAAGAAAAAGCTGAAATATCATTTTTTTTCACAAACAGATAATTGTTAGGATACACACTAACACAGCTACCTGTCTGTTGCTGAGAATAATAAGAAGATGTAATCAATCAAACCATTTAGTTTCAATATTTGCAAGTGTTCATTTTTATTTTGACCTTTAAATGCCTATTTTATTTATTTTTTCACTATTTACATTTCATTTCAGTAATTTGAAAATATCGTGTTTGAATTTTGATCTTTTAAATTATTGTTATTTTTCTTTTTTCAAATGTTTTCTGATTTTCAGCACAGACCCTTTCTCGGGAACAGCACTGGCTTCAATGCATTGGCAATACATTCTGTTGGATAATTAAAAACCTGATTTTTACTTCAGCTTTTATTTATATCATAGTTGTATCTAAGGTCCTATCCAAGATAAGGACTCCATATCCATGGGTGCTTTAACTTACAGATTACCCTCCCATGCTTTTTGATCCTATGACCGTACCAGTGTTAATAAGTCACTTCACTTTGAAGAATCCTTAAGAACATATATTAAGTTAGGCTTGGTCTACACTGGGCAGGTAAGTCGACTACAGATACACAAGTCTAGCTAGAGCAATTGCATAGCTCAAATTGACTTATCTGCAATTGATTCACCTGGCCATCCTTGCTGAGTTTCTCCCATCGACCTCCCTTACTCCTTGTGACAGCCAATCCCTGCTAGGTCAATTTTGCGCATCTCTACCAGGCACGTGAAATGGAAACCCCAGAAGATTGACGCTGCTCCAGTTCAGACTAGAGGTGTGTAAACAGACACTTACACCAAGGTCCTCTAACAACCCTACATGGATGCAGCAAGTGTGAACCAAAATGTTCCTAGTTTGCTTTAATGCATTCTGATTATCTCCAGTATCCTCACTGCACAACCATCCTTATGTGGGAAATTTGCTTCTGAATCAAGTAATTCCTAACCTGACTTATCACTCTGAGTCTGTGAACAACTGTCAACCTCTTCCGTTTTGGACTAGTTTCTCCCACACCCCACAAAGTGGGGATGATGCCCTTAGTTTTGCAGAATTATCTCATAATAATTTGCCTAGAGCTGCTCTTCTCACAGGCTGACACACACACAACAGGGTTAGGGTATAAAAAGTGGTGGTTTCTCTTTATCTTCTAGGACAGGGTCAGCAACCTTTCTCAGGCAGAGAGTCGAAATTTGACCTTTTGACGTCTATGTACAGTGCAAGTGCTGGTAATACTTTTTAAAGTCACTAATAATCCTCCTTACAACAGCTTCATAGAGTCTTAGGGCTGGAAGGACCCCAGGAGGTCATCTAGTCCAGCCCCCTGCTTCAAGCAGGATCAACCCCAGCTTAGTCATCCCAGCCAGGACGTTATCAAGCTAGGACTTAAAAATCACTAGGGATGGAGAATCTACCACATCTCTAGGCAACGCATTCCGGCGCTTCACCACCCTCCTGGGGAAGTAGTTTTTCCTAATATCTAACCTACACCTCTCCCTCTTCAACTTCAGACCATTGCTCCTTGTTCTGCCATCTGTCACCACTGAGAACAGCTTCCCTCCAGCCTCTTTAGAGCCCCGCTTCAGGAAGTTGAAGGCTGCTATCAAATCACCCCTCAGTCTTCTCTTCTGTAAACTAAATAGGCCCAAATCCCTCATCCTGTCCTCATAGGTCATGTGCTCCAGACCCTTAATCATTTTTGTTGCCCTCCGCTGAACCCGCTCCAGCACATCCACATCCTTTTATACTGGGGGGCCCAAAACTGGACAAAATATACCAGATGTGGCCTCACCAGTGCTGAATAGAGGGGAACAACCACTTCTCTAGATCTGCTTGCAATGCTCCTCCTAATGCATACTAACATGACATTAGCTTTCTTGGCTACAAGGGCACACTGTTTACTCATATTTTGCCTTTCATCCATAATAACCCCTAGGTCCCTTTCTGCTGTACTGCTGCCTAGCCAGTCAGTCCCCAGCCTATAAGAGTGCTTGAGATTCTTCCATGCCAAGTGCAGCACTCTACACTTCTCCTTGTTGAACCGCACCAAATTATTTTGGCCCAATCCTCCAATTTATCCAGGTCACTCTGAATCCTATGTCTACCCTCCAATGAATCTACCTCTCCCCCTAGCTTAGTGTTGTCTGAAGCTTCCTGAGGGTGCAATCCAGTCCCTCGTCCAGGTGATTAATAGAGATGTCGAACAATACCAGCCCTAGAACCAAGCTTGGGGACGCTCTACTTGGAACCAACCCCCATCCAGCTAATGATCCATTTACCACTAGCCGCTGGGCCCAACCATCAAGCCATCTTTCTCTCCATCTTATAGTCCATGGATCCAATCCATACTTTCTCAACTTATGGGCAAGAATGTTGTGGAAGACTGTATAAAAAGCATTGCTGAAGTCAAGTTATATCACATTCATTAACCATGTAGGTGGTGGTTGGTGGCATTAGCTGGTCTTTTGTTAATCCACAAGTGCCATGGCTTTGTGCAAGCTCCCATCTGCATGGGGGAGGAGGGGCAGGGCTGAGCTCCCATCTTGTGTGCCGATGAAAATCGGTTCACATGCCATTCTTGGCATGCGTGCCGGGGTCGCTGACTCCGTTAAGAGATAATTGCCTGACTGTGACCACTATGCAAGAGAGATCCGGGACTGGGGATACCTGCCTAATAGTCTCTAATCTACTACACAGGATGAAGCTCTGCAAAAAATACGTGCAGCCAATCTCTTAAAGGAATCAGGGTAGCAGCATTAAGTCTGGGCCTCTGTGCTGGCTTTTAAGAGAAGGTAGCACCCAGTTATTGTTCAGCTGAAACATCTGCATGACCTCGAAGGTGAAAGTGTCTGGCCAGATGAGATCTTTGAATCTGCACAAAAGTCCTCCGTTTATCCTCCTGCCCTCTCGGGTACTGTGTTTTTCAAGAGCAATTAAGCTAAAAGCTGTCTTCCTTCAAGGTTTGCGTCAAGCAGTGGCGGAAAGGAGAGGCTATGGCCCTGGACAGGGGGACTACTGGCAAACCTTTAACACTTCACATATGTATGGAAATGTCAGGCTCAGTTAGCTTAAAATGAATAGCCATAAGCCAGTTCTTGGTCCGCTCCTCCTGCCAAGTTCTCCAGAGCTTGCTGGATGAGCCAACAGCCCTCTGCCAAGATGCTCTGCTGAAGGTTGCTCATTCCCCCTCTTTACCTGATTTCCAGCTAAACAGGAAGAGTTTTATTCTTCAGTGGGACATGGTCCTTTTGTGTCAGAAAGAACCTGATGGAGCCAAAGGATTCCTGATCCCATTTCAATGAAATAGTTTACAGAGTACCAGGCTGTGTCCCCAGCCTCATCCTCTGTGGACTTGTGCTTGGCTCTCATGACAGCGAGTGAGGGTGATCTGCTGAAGATTGACACCTGGCAAAGTGCCTGTGAGATGCAAGTGTCCTGTCCCCTGAGAGGATGCACCTCCCTGCAGCTTTGCTACTCTCTCTCAGGTGACTGGGGTGTCGGAGGAGGCCTCTCAAATGGTCAGAGAAGGCGTCAGGCCTCGGGGTTGCAGTGAGTGTCTAGGATCCAAGGGCTACGGTCAGAGTCAATATTTTGAATCTGGAGCCCAGGGTAAAGCCAAGATCAGGAGCAGGATTCCAGAGCGGAGGCCAGAGAAGAGTCGAACCAGACAGCAGGAGCGAGCAGCAGGCAATGAGGGCTCCAGGCAGGGACAGGACAGAAGCAAGACTGGAAGCAATGCAGGGGTGGCAGGAGCAAGAAAACACAGGAGCAGGCACAGTGCAGTGCAGGAGCCCAGAGCATGCTGCAAATTGCTGAAGCTGGCTTTAATGCTGGCCTGCTGCCCCCCCTCCAGTCAAGCAGGTGGTTTGGTGAATCAGATAATTCCTCAGATGAGGCTACCTGGAGACTAGCTCTATGGCAGGCCCTGCTTCCTGACGCTCTCACCTGCTCCTGCCCTGGGTTCCCACCCTTTTTCCCTGTAAGCTGAGCACTTGGACGACCGCCCAGGAGAGATTCAGGTGCCACCCGGCTGATTGGCAGACTGCCCAAAGCCACCCATAGTGGGCAGTGTGTGATTCTATGGGTGGTGCACATCCACACATGTCTAAGTGCACAGAACAAAATTTATTCCTCCTGTGGATAAAAAAACAGAGGGAAGACTGGCTCCCGCCAACTTCTTCCATGGTGCCTGAGTCCTGACCTCGCACTTCACTTCACAGGTGTGCCAATGTGCCTCTGTCCTCGCCTGCGGAACCTCCTGCCATTCCACCCACTTCTCAGGCACTACCTAGTCCACTCGAAACCTATCGCCTGGGCTGGAACTCCTGCTCAGCTGATCCAGACCTAGGACAACTTTCCTTTGCACGGCTCTGTCAGCTGCCTTTTTACGACTGCATTTCTCAAGCCCAGCCACTGTTGCTGGTGGTTATCCGACGTGGACATTTGTCTGCTAATATCCAGGTGCCAGCAGCACACAGCTGGGTTGGAAAATACTTTCCTCTGCTCTTAACATTCCTGGTGGCGTTCTTCCTCTCCTGTTCAGCTGTATTATGGCACGTCTCCTCTAGAGGCCCAGTGCGACCTGCCAAAAAGGTTCCCTTAAACAGAGGCCAACAAAAACACATTGCTGATGTTTAGTTGGAAAGCGGCAATGGCAGCAAAGCCAATATTGTAACAAGGCGCGCCCACAAAACGTGCCCCTTTCTAACCTGTGATAAAACCTGAATCCAGGGGCTGTGCAGAGAGGAGAGTGAATAGATTAATTCATTGTCCCGTTCAAACAACGCCTTTCTCTTTTAGTGACTGCTAAGGAGCTGGCCGAAACAAACTCCTACTAAATGTACTTGCTAGAAATATTTATGCCTTGCCAGCAGGTGCATTAATAGCCCAGGAGTTCAAGAAAGGTAGAAATACCATTCAGCAGATATTGGCACTAAGATAGTGGAGAAACCTCAACGAAAGAACAAGAACATCTACACTTGGTTCGTCAATTTTCAGAAGACATTTGACAGTATAGATCAGAAAGTGATTGGGTGGTCTTGGAGTTGTATGGAGTGGACAGCAGACATACGGTTGTTGAAGTATATCAGTGACAATGTGGAGGCAGTGGTGAGACCGTGGGGAGTTGAAAGTTGGTTTAGAATGAGTAAAGGTATGAGACAAAGAGCTCCGACATTGCTGAGTAGCTTCATCATGCATCTAGAGAGAGGGCTGGACAAGATCAAGGGAGAGGTAGAAGGGATAGCTGTGCATGGGAAAAGAATTATCAACTTGAGGTTTATGAGTGATACAGTTATCATTGAGAAAGATGACGAGAAGCTAGTGAAAATGGTGCAGGTGCTAAATGAGGAAGGGAAGTAGTACGGGTTGATCATGAATATTGATAAAACAAAACCATTTGTATTGCAGATAAGGAAATAGAAAAGAAGATCAGCGTAGATGGCATTGAACTAGAGAATGTAGAGAAGTTCACATATCTGGGGAGCAACATAACATATGATATAGACTGTAAGAAGGAAATAGCAACTGGAATAGCAAAAGCAAGAGCAAGTCTGAAGACGATGGCTAAGATCTGGAAAAGCAAAGTGATTAGTTTAGGAATGAAGCTTTGTGTCTTGAAAACGTGTGTATTCAACTGCATGTTGTACAGATGTGAGACATGGGTGATAACAAAAGATTCGAAGAGAAGGATATTGGCATTCGAGAGGAGTTACTATAGAAAGATCGTGAGACTAGGATGAATGCAGAAGGTCACCAACAAGAAATAATATCCGAAGATCCATCCGAAAGAGAACCTACTGCAGAAAGTTGTACAATAGAAGTTACAGCCATTTGGGCATATTTGCAGAATGAACAATGAACGAAAAATCAAGACCTTGGTATTCGGCATAATGGATGGTTCAAATAGGAGAGGCAGACCCCACAGAAGATGTGTAGATGATATAGTAGATTGGTGTGGAGCTAGTTTACAGAAACTAAGCCACTCCACACTGTACAGCGAAAGACAGAAGGAAATAGTGAGAGAGGCATCAGACGCCAACGGGCACTGAGCCCATGTTTGTTGTTGATGATGAAGATGATGATGAGTTTTATCATGAAGGAGAGAGCAAGTTATCCCTCCCACCCTGCTACGGGATAATTGTTTCTGGGGGACTCTGGAAAGCTGCTAACTCGTTAGGCAGATAATGCCTGAGGTAGGCAATAAGGCCTGAAAGCTGAGGTTAACTCCTTGTTCACCAGGAATCAGTTCTGGGTTCTGTTCATGCTTTTCGTAGAGATTCCCTGCGTGACCTTGAGTAAGTCACTTAATCTTTGTGCTACAGTTCTTCACTGAGAGATGGGTGTAAGGATGGGTGATAGTATTGTGTAGCTGGATTTTGAAGTCTTTGGGTCATGGATGGTCTCTTATGGGCATCGCCTAGCATGGTGGAGCCCTTGTCTCAGTTGCCACCTTCAGGTGCTCCTAGAATATAAAAAATAAAGTCCTTCTGTCACAACCCCACAGCAACATACATAGCTGCACACACCAAGCTAAACTTCCAGTCTCGAGGGCTCTCCCCTGATTTCTCTTTGTCTGACTCCGAGGTCGTAAACGCTTCAAGGCAGAGAGTAACTTTCCACTGTGGGAATAGTGCAACACTGTGGTCATACTCCCAGCCTTTCTGGCACTGTTGTGGCCGCAGCCAGAGTTCTGTGTCTTGTTCTGGGCACCCCACTGTGGAAAAGATGTGGACAAACTGGAGAGAATCCAGAGGAGAGCAACAAAAAAGATTGTTTGTCGTTCACTCTGCAAATATGCCCAACTAGCTGTAACTTCTGTTGTCCAACATTCTGCAGTAGGTTCTCTTTTGGCTGTATCTTCGGATATAATTCCTTGTTGGTCACCTTCTGGATCCATCCTATTCTCAGGATCTTGCTACAGAAAACCTGACCTAGAAGTGGACTGTAATCAATTGTTCTCCCCATCTCCTGCAGATATGACAATAAGTGATAAATTTAGTCTTCAGCAAGGGAGAATGCTTTGCCTGAGCAGGGACTTGAACCCTGGACCCTCAGATTAAAAGTCTGATGTTCTACCAACTGAGTCTCCTTGAACTGTGCACATACCACAATCTGTGCATCACAAACACATTCTTCCAAACAAAGCCACAGCACAGAGTGTTGTGGAGACACCCACGCTCAAAGCACTGGCATCAACTAGATGTGGTCATCACTAGGCGTAATAACCTCAAAAACATCCTTCTGACACGCAGCTCTCATAGTGCTGACTGTGATACAGATCACTCGCTAGTTTGCTCCAAGCTCAAGCTGAGACCCAAGAAGCTGTACCGCTCTAAACCTGCTGGAAGGCCCCGCATTGATGCCAGAAAGACGGCAAACTCGGAGAAAGCTGAAAAGTTCAGAGAGACCCTCCAGGAAAATCTGTGCAGTGGCCCTGGGGGTGCCGATGTGACATCCAAATGGCAACATCTGAGGGATACAGTTTACAACACGGCCTTGTCGGTGTTTGGAAGAAGAGCTAGAAACACGAATGACTGGTCCGAAGCTAACTCCGATGAGACGATTCCAGTCATTGAAAAGAAGCGCGCTGCACTCCTGGGCTACGTCTACACGTGTAACCAACATCGAAATAGCTTATTTTGATGTTGCGACATCGAAATAGTCTATTTCGATGAATAACGTCTACACGTCCTCCAGGGCCGGCAACGTCGATGTTCAACTTCGACGTTGCTCAGCCCAACATCGAAATAGGCGCTGCGAGGGAACGTCTACACGTCAAAGTAGCACACATCGAAATAGGGATGCCAGGCACAGCTGCAGACAGGGTCACAGGGCGGACTCAACAGCCAGCCGCTCCCTTAAAGGGCCCCTCCCAGACACAGTTGCACTAAACAACACAAGATACACAGAGCTGACAACTGGTTGCAGACCCTGTGCCTGCAGCATAGATCCCCAGCTGCCGCAGAAGCAGCCAGAAGCCCTGGGCTAAGGGCTGCTGCCCATGGTGACCATAGAGCCCCGCAGGGGCTGGAGAGAGAGCATCTCTCAACCCCCCAGCTGATGGCCGCCATGGAGGACCCAGCAATTTCGACGTTGCGGGACGCGGATCGTCTACACGGTCCCTACTTCGACGTTGAACGTCGAAGTAGGGTGCTATTCCTATCTCCTCATGAGGTTAGCGACTTCGACGTCTCGCCGCCTAACGTCGAAGTTAACTTCGAAATAGCGCCCGACGCGTGTAGACGCGACGGGCGCTATTTCGAAGTTGGTGCCGCTACTTCGAAGTAGCATGCTCGTGTAGACGCAGCTCTGGAGTACAAACGCTCACCGAGCCAGAGTACCCAGCAAGCACTTAGAGAGGCCAGAAGAACAGTACAGCAGACAGCCAGGCGCTGTGCCAACAACCACTGGCTCCAGTTATGCAGCAGCATCCAGACCTGTGCTGACTTTGGTAATCTCAGAGGAATGTACGAGGGTATGAGGAAGGCATTAGGACCCACCCAGAACAAGATGGCACCTCTGAAATCCAAATCTGGTGAAGTCATCGCTGACAAAGCCAAACAGATGGAGCGCTGGGTCGAGCACTACTCCGAGCTGTACTCACGCGAGAACGTTGTGGTTGACGCAGCCCTCGATGCCGTCGAGCTCCTACCAGTAATGGACGAACTGGATCAAGAACTGACAGCGGATGAACTGAAAAGAGCCATCGACAGCATTGCAGCAGGAAAGGCCCCTGGCCAGGATGGTATACCACCAGAGGTAATCAAATGTGCCGCGGACACACTCCTGGAACCCCTACATGAGCTACTGTGCCTGTGCTGGAAAGAGGGTGAGGTTCCACAGGATATGCGCGACGCTAACATTGTAACATTGTATAAGAACAAAGGAGACAGAAGCGACTGCAACAACTACCGTGGAATCTCCCTCCTAAGTGTCACTGGTAAACTGTTCACTCGCGTCATCCTTGGCAGACTCCAGAAGATTGCTGAGAGGGTGTACCCCGAATCGCAGTGCGGATTCCGCGCAGAGAGGTCTACCGTTGACATGGTCTTCTCTCTAAGGCAGCTGCAGGAGAAGTGCAGGGAGCAGAGGAAGCCACTCTACATGGCCTTCATCGACCTGACCAAGGCCTTTGACTTGGTCAGCAGGGATGGTCTGTTCAAACTGCTCCACAAGATAGGCTGTCCTCCACGGTTACTCAAGATGATGCAGTCGTTCCACGAAGACATGAGAGGAACTATCCAATATAACGGCGTGTTATCGGATGCTTTCAGAATCAGGAGTGGCGTCAAACAAGGATCCGTGCTTGCTCCGACATTGTTCGAGATCTTCTTCGCACTCCTCCTGAAGCATGCCTTTGGATCTTCCACAGAGGGCATCTTGCTGCACCCAAGATCTGATGGGAAACTGTTTAACCTTGCAAGGCTGAAAGCTAAGTCTAAGGTGCGAGAAGTCCTCATCAGAGACATGCTGTTCGCAGACGATGCTGCTGTAGTGTCTCACACAGAAGACCAGCTTCAAAAACTACTGGATCAGTTCTCCAATGCGTGCAAGGACTTTGGGCTTACCATCAGCCTAAAGAAGACAAACGTACTCGGTCAGG
Source organism: Carettochelys insculpta (assembly GCF_033958435.1). Taxonomy (NCBI): domain Eukaryota; kingdom Metazoa; phylum Chordata; order Testudines; family Carettochelyidae; genus Carettochelys; species Carettochelys insculpta. The sequence goes on from NC_134144.1 coordinate 72,320,897, forward strand.
ATGTTGCTGAATCCCCATCAATCAGCATTGACAACTATACATTAGAGGTCATCCACGAGTAATTTTACCTCGGGTCCACCATCACTGACACCCTGTTGTTGGACACTGAGCTCAATAGGAGGATTGGAAAAGCAGCCACAACTCTGTCCAGACTCAGCAAGAGAGTGTGGAATAACAACAAGCTGTACACTCACACTAAAATGCAAGTCTACAGAGCCTGCATCCTCAGCACCCTCCTTTATGGCAGCGAGACTTGGACCCTGTATGCCCGCCAGGAAAAGAGGCTGAACGTCTTCCACTTGCGCTGCCTCAGGCGCATCCTTGGAATATCATGGAAGGACAGAGTGACCAACACTGCCGTCCTCGAGCAAGCTGGAATCCCAACCATGCACACCCTCCTCAGGCAGCGTCGGCTCCTCTGGCTTGACCACGTCCACAGGATGAATGATGGAAGGATTCCAAAAGACATCCTGTATGGTGAGCTAGCCTCTGGCAAAAGACCTCCCGGACGCCCCCAGCTGTGCTACAAAGATATCTGCAAGAGAGACCTCAGAGAGGTAGACATCGAGCTGGACAACTGGGAAGAACTAGCAGATGACCGCAGCAGATGGAGACAGGGGTTACACAAGGGCCTTCAGAAGGGCGAGATGAAGATCAGACAGCTAGCAGAGGAGAAGCGAGCGCACAGAAAGCACAATAAGGACTTGCCAGACACCCACTACATCTGCAAGAGATGCAGCAAGGACTGTCACTCTTGTGTGGGTCTTCATAGTCACAATAGACGCTGTAAATGAAGTCCTCAATTGCAACTTTAAAGGGCGCAATCCATAGTCTATGCAGACTGAAGGATGCCTACTACTACTACTACTAGCAAGGGAGATTGAGGTTACATATTAGGAAAAGCTTTCGAACACTTAAAATAGTTAAACGCTGGATTAGATTATCAAGAGAGGTTGTGGAATCCTCATCATTGGCTCAGAGTTGTAGGAACTGGTTGGACAAACACTTGTGAGGGATGGTCTTAGCTTACTTTGTCCTGCCTCTGCACAGAAGGTCAGACTTGGTGACCTCTCCAGCTTCCTCCCAGCCCTACAGTCCTCTGATTTTCTGAAGGGCTTTGTGTTTCTCCTCTTTGTAAATAGGGACACTGACACAGAGCTCTGGGCCCCAGTTTGGGTTTCATGGGAACAAAGCCAATTGAAAAAAAGGAGGAAAGGCACAAAAAGAGTTTTTCAAAGACATTTGAAGGTTTCATTTCTGGGCTGGCTGCTCACAGAAAGCACTGTGTTAAGGAAGGAGAAACAAGGAGAGAATCTGTCTTATTGCGCTTTCTATGAGTAGTGATGGGCTGACAGGCATCACTGCCTGGCAAACTAGATTTATAAAATTATTTCAGGCTTTGGTAACTTAGCCATTATTAGCACCCAACCCCCAACCCTGACAGATCCCAAGCCAACTATCCCAGCCTTCTTCCCTCACATCATTCAAATCCTGTTTTGCTGAAATGAGTTGAAGAAACCAGCCCCTTAGCCATGGTTAGATAAGAGGGCAAGCAGGAAGAATTCATGTCCGTTTGCCATAGTATCTGACCACTTCATAATTTTTAATCCATTCACCTTCTCTACACCCATCTGGATGGGGAAGGGCTGTTATGTCCATTTTAGAGAAGGAAAATTGAGGCCCCTAAACACACGAGGATCTAGGTGTAAATGACTTTGCCAAGGTCACACTGAAAGTCCATGGCAGAAAGGGAAACTGACTCCAGGTCATCTTGTTGTTAGTCTTTTGGGTGGTAAACTCCTTGGAGCTGGGATCATGCTTTCTTTGGACCACACCTATCCTACGCTACTGAGATATAAATACTGGTAATGAGAGACGATATTTGATAGGGGAGGTTGTTTGAGCTAGAAGCTAGAGCCAGTGACTGGAAGATGAAATCCAATGAATTCAAAGTAGAACTAGGGCTGCAAGTTTTCTCTGTAGGCATGAGGGCAATTAATGTCCCCTCCATACTCCCCTGGAAGATGTGGCTAATGTTTCCTTAGTTCGAGTTGTTAAATCAAGGCTGTCTTTTCTACAGTTTTTATGCTCTGGTTCGAACACCAGTTAGTGGGGATCAAATAAGAATTATTGGGTGATATTTTCTGGATAATGCCATGAAAAAGGACAGACAAGAGGATCAGCGTTGTCCCTTGAGCTCCTTTCCCTGTGAAAACCCTCCTCATTTAACCTCAGTGACACAGGCATACAGGAGTTTGAAAAGCAGAAAGTAAATCATTGTTTCGTTTCTTCGTCACCTGGAGCATGTACAGCACTCCATCCCTCTGGGCCATGCTTCTGGAGTTCTGTTTGATATATTGCTTTCTCTCCATGAGAGTTTACACAAAAGGCCTCAGGTGTACAATACATACAACTGTCCCAGCTCTTGCTCTGTTTATTTTTGTGCATATGTATGTTCATGTGATTTTTCAGAATTCACGGTCCAGGAGAGTCCCTGGGAATTCACATGGCTTGACCCAGGAAGAAGACCTCCTCTGCCTTGATAATGTTTCAAGAACAGATGCAATAGACAGACCATGATTCCTTCCAGGTGCCTGTGGATGACTGCTGTATGTCTTTACGGTTTGATTTCCAGGGAAGAAATCTTGGGGTCTGTCCGGTTTTCTGAAGGTAGGGCTCTGTCCATCCATTTCTGATTGAGTAAGAACAGACTATAGGTTGAACCTCTCTAATGCAGAACTCTCTCAGACGGCAACCTCCATAATCTGGCATAATTTCAGTTAGCTGGGTGACCATGTATCATGGGCATGGTCAAGTTTCCTGCCATCCCATAAAGATTATTTACATCCACCAACCCTCCCACTCAGCATTCTGTGCTGTTATTTAGGTCTAATTTACTCCTAAATGTCTTCTACGAGCCCAGGAAGCAGTGGACGTGATGGTAATGTGCTAGACAATATTGACTTCCCGTGATCTGGCAAATTCTCTCGTTCAGCTGAGGGTGCCAAGTATCTTGTCTTCCAAGAGTGGCCAACACCAGATGCTTCAGTGGGAATGGACAGAACAGGTAATCATCAAGTGATCCATCCCTGGTCACCCATTCATGACTTCCAGAAAACATAGACTAGGGACCTATCCTCCATGGCTCTAGAGACTAGGGACCTATCCTCCAAATCTTTATTTAACCCTGTTACAGTCTTGGCCTTCACAACATCCTCTGGCAAGGAGTTCCACTAGTGTTGTGTGAAGAAATACTTCCTTTTGCTTGTTTATAACCTGCTGCCTAATAACTTCATTGGGTGACCCTAAATTCTTGGGTTATGAGAAGGAGTAAATAACCTTCCTTATTGACTTTCCTCACAACAGTCATGATTGTATAGACCTCAGTTATATCCCCGAGTCACATCCATCTCATCATATGAGTCATCCTCCAAGATTGGTCTTAACTGAGCTGTACTGCTCTGGGATATTGGTCCCTCTCCATTCAGATATAATGCTGCCTTTGTGATTTTGCAGTTAGGGAATGCAAGCAGAGCTGTGTGATGCTTACTTCTTTAGATCTGAGTGCAAAGACAACATCCATAAAGAAACTTAGCTTATTAACCTCGTAAATCACTAGCAGAAATACTTTTAAGGAGGTAAATGCTAGCCTTCTTCTACAGAATCCAGAATAATGCTCAGTCATGCAGGGGACAGAGAGCTTGCCTTGCTCAATTCAAACCTGCCTGAGCTAGAAACACAAAGAGCATGTTCCTGCTGCCTTTGTTTTGCAAGAGGCCATTGCACACAGTTTCCTGGCCAAACCCCAGCCATTGGGGTGAGCCTCAGGAAGGCAGAGGAAACATGAGGATGCTGCTTGCAGAAAATGGCCTGCTTAAAGGAGATGACACTGCATGAGGGCCCATGCACAGGTGGTGTTCCTAGCCTGTTTGCCAGAAGCTGTAAATGCGTGACAGGGAATGGGTCACTTGATGATTCTCCCTGGGGTACCTGGCATTGGCCACGATCAGAAGACAGGATGCTGGGCTAGACGGACCATTGGTCTGACCACGTATGGCCATTCTTATATTTTGATATGTTCTTATGTTCATGAACAATGGTCCCAGCAAAGCCCATAAGAAGATACAACATACTGCTTCCTACAATGGAGGAAGCAATGGAGAAGATGGAAAGAGATGGCATTGGCAGAATGTGTTACTCAGCTGAGAGGATGCCTCCCCTGTCAAAAAGTAAGCACACCGCTATCTGCTGAGAAACAATGACACAGTGAGCAGTGAAGTCTATTCATTGTACCTTGGTGTATACAGATATCCTCACCACAGCAACTGAGTGCTTCAGAATCATCCATTCAGTGCCTTGTGAGGCAGGAAAATACTATCCCTGATTTTACAATGGAGAAACTGAGGCACAGGGTAGCTTAAATGATTGCCCTTGGTCACGTAGGGAGCCTGTGACTGAGGTGGAAGCTGAACCCAAGGCATTGGCCCTAGACTCTTCTTTCATCCATTGGACTATCCCTCCTGAACAATGGACATCTGAAAGGTAGATCCCTCCCTCTGGGGAAGAGCTGCTAGTAATGGATGGCCATAGTCTGGAATGAATGCGAGAAAATCCTGAACTCATTTACAAAATAGACAAAGTGGCAACATTTAAAGGAAATTATTTCTAGTGAATTATTGTGTTACACTTTTTCTAACTAGGAAGATGGGGGTGGAAGTTGTATGTGGGTAAAGGGAAAAAAACACAATAGGAAGACTTGGTTTTGTTTACAGAGCAAAGATGGAGTGAATGCTTTTTCTTTCTTTCTTTTTTTTTTTTTTTGCTATAATCCTTTCATTAATGTGGATCTAGTAATATATTTACATTGCCTTATGCCACAAGGCCCCTGAACAGCTTAAGAAAGCAGCTTAAATCGTAATGTAATTTTAGAAGGTACACATCTCATAGAGCTGGAAGGGACCTTGGGAGGTCATTGAGTCCAGTCCCCTGTCCTCTTGGAAGGACCAAGCACCATGCCTAACAGCTTTTTTTTTTTTTTTTTTTTTTAAGAAAAAGTTTATTTGCTGCAGATCCCTAAACAACCCCCTCAAGGATTGAGCTTGCAATCTTGGGTTTAGCAGGCTAATGACAAACCACCAAGCTATCCCCTCCCTTTTTTTCAGAGCCTAGTAAGAATCCCCTTCACCTCTGCAAGAAAAAAATCGGTCAAAGTTATTTTTCAAATGCCTATCTTCGAGAACGGTTGATTGTTTTGGAATTAAAGATTTTTTCCCCCACTCTTTATAGCAACTGGATAAGATAAATATGTGCAGGACTTTGGAGACATTACCTATATACACTGCTGCTCAGGGTGTAATATGGCTAAATGCCTAAGTATCTCTTTGTTCTGGAATAGTGATTGCACCAGACAGTGTGGGGGCTAAAGACTGATTCCTTGATCCAGGGCATGCTGAGTCAAGTTCCCCTGCTTCATTCAATCATTCTGGTTTTTCACCCTGAACGCCTTCAACAGAACTATGCAAACTCAGAGTGCATGAGCCTCCCTCAGGGTTGCCAACACTGCACATGAAGCAGGGGCCCATGAGACACAGGTTTCCGGGCCCAGAGCTTCCGATTGCGGCTGTGCTGCATGGGCCATGCTGCTCTGCACAACCGGGGTCCCAGCAGTCAGCCCCCCTGGTCTCAAGAGCCCAGCACAACGCTCTTGACTCAGACCTTAAATGTCAGCGTGGCTCGGCCCCAGGCCAGGCTGCCCCATGGCCTCAGTTGGCTGATCAGCTGATCCCCAGAAGGTGCCATAGGCAGCACCAGCAGGTCGTGAGGGGGACTGCAGGACCCTCATTCTTGCTCACCACACTGGGGTCACGTAGCCACCCAGGCCGATAATATATGGAGATGCACATCTCATAGAACTGGAAGGGATGTTGGGAGGTCATCGAGTCCAGCCCCCTGCCCTCTTGGCAGGACCAAGCACCATCCCTTTATTTTTTCCCCTAAATCTATTTGCTCCAGATCCCTAAATGGCCCCCTTAAGGATTGGGCTGACAACCCTGGGTTTAGCAGGCCAATGCTCAAACCACTGAGCTAACCCTCCCACCGAATGTACGACCATTAGTAGGGAAACAAGCCAAATAAAACTGAGAATAAGTGCAAAATGAAACCAGTGCTCCATCCCCAATGTATACAGTTTGGCAACAAACACGGCAAACCAGCAAAAATGCCTGCTCCCTAAAATAAGCATTAGAGCCCTGTGTAGGTTGAACACAATGGATGTGTTAGCTGTTGGCCTCTGCACAGTAAACAGATCCACATATCCCAGTCTTGTGAAAACAATGGTAATCCAAATCTTCCTCCTCTTAAAGCCCTCTGTCTCTGGGAATTATCATGAGCCACAAACCATTAAAGGACACGGTGAGCCTGACCCAAAGATCATGGGAGTCAATGGAAAGCTGCCCAGAGATTTTTGATGGGCTTTGGATCAGGCCTTGGGTGTTCCTGTCTGACTCTTGCATTGAAGCAAGTCATAGACTAGGAGGATTTTGGAGGCAATCCTAAGTAATTATGGAAGTGAAAGGTCCTGGCTTGGCATCCCTGGAGAATGATCTTCTCCATCTCTGTCTCTCTGATCATCCACTGGACATACACACCAGAAGTTCAGAAAATACCTCTATGTGCACAAAAGGAGTTCAGCCGCCATGCCCAATTCAGTCCGTCACCTCTCCTGATGACCCTTTCATAGCTCCATTAATTTTCTGATCAAATGAAAACTGCTATCAAGTTGTTCAACAAATTTGCTTGCAGGTATCTGGCGTATTGCACTAGTAACATCCAGTGCATCATCAATCTATTTGCCCATTGACTCTTCATGGTTCCCCTTTGTCTGCTCTCATGCCATGAACTCCTCTAAGCAGGGACTGCTCTTCCTTCATATTTGTAACTCGTCTCTCTTGTTGGGTGCATCACCCTCAATAAAATCTCACCATCCTGCCTGATGGAACCACTCAGTGCGTTGGCTAGAGATGCGCGCAAGCTGCAGACCTCAGACCCAGGTTTCATGCTGGCTTTTGTTCATCTCTAGATCGTCGTAATTATATTTTAAAACATAAAGACTGTGAAGGGTACGGTCACACAAAGTGCATCAGATGTGAACTGGAATCCAAGAAAACCTTTTGTCAGTCAAGTATAGCTATTCCCGTGACAAGCCACGCTCCTGCGATAGTGTAGCCACAGCTCTTGCTGAGGTCTTTGCAAAACCCAAATGTCTGAAACACAAATATATACACAATACTCATAACTTTAAATACAAAAATCATACATGCACAAAAATAGGAGTTACACATCCAGTGCATTATATCATATAAAATGATAGGTGACAACAGGCATTTTGTCCAAGGCACCTCTGAGTTACTCATATTTGTATTCATAACCAGAGATGGAAAAAGTAGCCATAAAGTTGCTTGAGTAAAACTTCAGCTGCTCTCACTTCTGAGTACTTGAGTAGAATAAAGATGTGACACGTGTGTTTGTGCATGTGTGTACTTTTACTCAAGTAGTTTTCCAGAGGGACACTGGGGACTTGCATTTAAGTATATTCCCCCCCCTCCCAAAGCAGCTGTACTTTTAGTCAAGTAACTTTCTGGGTACTTTCCCCACCTCGGTTCATAACCCATTTTCTATAAATAATGAAGGGTGAGGTCCCTCACAACAACCACCAGGTTAGACAGGTTAAACAGGACTGTAAGGCCACATCCTCTCGATCAATGGTGATTATATGGTCTTCATGATTATAGGCTGTGTCTATGCTACAAAAATAACTTTGAAGATGCTTACTTTGAAATATGACTTCAAAGTAAGCAACTTCGAAGTTAAGCATCTACACACATCCTACTTCAAAGTGAAACTTCAAAGTAAGCCACTACTCCATTGCTGGGAATGGAGTAAGGACTTCGAAGTTGGGCTAAGTTAACTTCGAAGTAAGGGAAAATGTGTGTACACTCTCTGCTGGCTACTTCGAAGTATTGCCTAACGGCGAAGTTAACTTCGTTCCTAGTGTAGACACAGCCATGGTGTCTCAGCACCCCACAAGTTATTTATCCTCCAAACTCTAACTGTGATGTAGGGCAGTGCTAATAGCGCCATTCTAACCATTAGATCAGAGGTCCCCAGATGTGGGGCATGGAATGTTCAGGGAGTGTCTGGTGTGACCCAGGCCAGCACCCACAGAGGGCAGGAAGAGAACACCATCCAGACCCACTCTGCGCCTGCTTCACCTCCTAGAGAGCTCTTCCATTGACATAGTGCTGTCTACATGGGAAGTTACACTTGGCATAACTGCATTACTCAGTGATGTAATTATAGTGACCTCAGTTTGTAGTGTAGACTTGTTTGGAGAAAGTTTCCCAGACCTCTGAGCAAAGTTGAAAGCTCGTCTTGTCGAAAGCTTGGAAGTTGGTCCAATAAAAAATATTACTTCACCCACCCTGCCCTTCTAATATCTTTGGACCAACAAAGCTACAACATCACTGCAAATGCCTCTCTTGGCTGACAGTGTTCTTGTCCTAGCGAAACGTAACTATCATGGGAGGTTGCAGTCACTCTGGGAGGTACCTCTCAAACAGCTTGGCCCCGGGAGAGATTTAAATATCAGGGCAAAGCCTTCGACCAGATCTGTGTTAGGAGGTAAAACTCAATTTTCGACACGTTGATCCAGCTATGAGAATTATCAGAGAGGTAGCTGTGTTAGTCTGTAGCTTCGAGAACAACAAGAAGTCTTGTGGCACCTTATAGACTAACAGATATTTTGGAGCATAAGCTTTCATGGGCAAAGACCCACTTCAACAGATTTATGAGTTGGGGGTTGGCTTCAGAGGGGTATTTAAAGAGTGGGGTCCCAATAAGAGGGAGGGCCAGAGCTGACAAAGTCTATTCAGCAAGGTGGAAATGGCCACAAGACTTCTTGTTGTTCTCAAATTGTACATGAGAATTGTATAATTGGAATCAACTTTTATCTAAAACCCATTTTTGCTGCTGTCCACACAACAGGAGAAACTCTCCAGCCAACTTTCCTTCGTCCTCACAACTGTCAGGAGTACCGGGGTCAATGACGGTGCCAGGACAGTTCGATATAGCATGTCCTCACCAAGTGCACTAAATCAAATCCCAGAAGGTCGACTGCTGGTGCATCGATCTCCCCACGAGCATAGACATACCCTTCAGCATGGACTCTGTGTTGCCAGAGGTCTTGGTGAAGAGGGAGAAGAAAAACAAGACCCGTTGCTCATGGTGACCTGTGCTGGTAAGATGACATGCTGCTGGATTTAGGACTAGATCGAGTGTTCTCAGGTTGTGCGACTTGACTTCTAGAGCAAATGGGAGCTGGCTGGGAGCATTATGCTGGGGAAATAGATGTATGTAAACTATTTAACTACTAGCCTCTGGGCAGCTAGAATGTATGGGGAATATGGCTTAAGACCAGTGAAAACTGCCTCCACGTTGACTTCATGCAGTCATTCTTACAGTCTCCAAAAAGGAACTATCACCACCATGCAGCAAGACATTAGGAACAATTCATAAATGCTGAGGCAGCACACGGCTTTTTTCCTCTGGGCAAGGTGTCTCTGTCTCCAGGTGGTCACCACATGGAGAGGAATTCCACCGTCCCTTTGCAAAGACAGGGAGAGAGATAGCTTTTTAATTAGGTTCGAGTCTTAGTTAAAACAGATGAAATTAGAGAACATGATGTTTTCAATATGTCATGGGAGGTTTATGTGGAGACATTCTCCTTGGCTACATTACACAAGTGCTGTTAGTTTATATATACCTGGAAAACAGAATGCATTTTATTATTTTGCAGAAACATTAATCGGGCCATACTGACTAGTTTATGAGAGCTAAAGAATAAGCCAAATTCTGAAAAAACCTCAAGCCAGTAATTGTAAAATTACGAGTATTTAAATACAGAAAATGTGCAACTGCAAAGTGGAAATTTGCTATCTGTGCTGGGAGTATAACGTCCATAATTCCAGTCTACATAATGAATAATGTATTATCTGCAATATATATTGATCCAGAGAGAGTGTGCTTTAAGGGATATGACCAATGGTGCAGAGCCAAGACAGAGCTTTTATCCCTATTTTTGGATACAGTTGTGACTTGCTCAACCTGAATGTTACGTCCATGATAGCATTTAGCATGGGATGGTTTATTTCAGATTTACCATTGCTCCCTAGGGATCTTCTGGGCATGAGAATGAGGCTATGTCTACACAACAGCCTTATTTCAAAATGAGCTGTTCTGAAATTGCTGTTCCAGAAGAGCTTAATTTCGAAATAATGCTGCTACACGCAAAATGCATTTCGAAATAGCACTTAGCTATTTCCAAACACAATGGCCATTTCTACACAGGCCACTTTCTTCGAAAGTGGTATGGTAATACACGGCCTGAAATATGCTAATAAGGCACGGATGCAAATTCCCCATGCCTCATTAGCATACGGTCACGTGATTTGGAGTCCGGAAGACCATTCTTCCAGCCTCCAAAACGCCGTGTAGAAGCGCGGCCCCGGGGGAGCTTCCAGAAGGAAGTCCTTCTTCCAGAGGCCCCTTCTTCCTGGCCAGTGTCTACACACAGTAGAGTCTGTTTCAAAATAGAGCCATTGGATGAACTATGTCTTACTTCCAAATAACTATTTTGAAATAGGTGCTGTTAAGACAGGGAATAGTGCCTACTTCGAAACAGATGCTATTCCTCATAGAATGAGGTTTATGAATTTCATAATAAGTCAACCGCTATTTTGAAATTATTTCAAAAAAGAGAGGCTGCTTTGTGTAGATGCCAGGATAGTTATTTTGAAATAGCGGCTGTTATTTCGGAATAACTTTGCTGTGTGGACCTACTCTGGGTCTCATTTGAGCTTTTTCTGTGATCCAAATGCCTAAAGAAGCACCAAAGCACATATGTTCTCCACCTAAGTGATCTCATTCTCCCTTCTCTGCATCCTAAGGAGAAGCTAAAAATGAATGTAACTTGTTTTTGGCCTCTGATAAATGAACTGGAAAGCATGATGCTATTTCAGGTCCACATTACAAAACAAACAAATAACACTATTTATGGTCCCTCATTGCTCATCTCAGCAGGAAGGTCAAAGATTGGATAGGTGATGAATTCTCTCCTTTGCTCTCTCCACTTGATGGGGTCCCCTGCCGGGGGAGAAAGGGTGTGCCACAGGCCCCGGGTCTACGAAACATACCAATGCACTGAATGTTTTCTGTCTTGGTGTAGCTGTAAATTGCTCAGGCCACGGCCTTGGGCTTCTTGTATGTCCATGAATGTCTGTGGGTCCCAATGGTTTTATATAGATAATGTTCAGCTGAATGGATATTAAGAAAAAAACAATGTATGGGTTTGTTGGAGAAATGGAAGTGCTCAGCAAAACTAGCATGTGCTTGTTCGTCACCGCATGTCACCCCATGTGCACATCACTGGGGACATAGCAGCTGGAGACAATCACTGTTCAAGCTGTGTGATTGACTAGATTCAGCACCGGGCCAGGTGCAAGAACCAAATAAAAAAAAAAAGGAGCAGCAAGCTACTCGAAAACCCTTACAAGCCCAAAACTAAGCCAACCTACAGCCAACAGAAACGATCAACCAACTCTGCTTAAAACAAGGCATTTTCTTCTGATTACTATGCGTGGACTTGGTAACATTCAGTTCTCCAGTTACAACAGCGCATGACTTAGGTGACCAGTCACGTATAGAATCTTAGAACACTAGAACTGGAAAGGACCTTGAGAGGTCATCGAGTCCAGTCCCCCGCCCTCTCGGCAGGACCAAGCACCATCGAGACCATCCCCAATAGACGTCTATTTAACCTGCTCTTAAAAATCTCCAGTGATGGAGATTCCCACAACCTCCCTAGGCAATTTAGTCCAATGTTTAACCACCCTGACAGTTAGGAAGTTTTTCTTACTGTCCAACCTAAACCTGCCTTGCTGTATAGTGAATAGTATTCATGAATAGTGAATGCTAGCAGTTCACAAACACCCCTGGGCCTGAAAACTATGCAGCGAACATTTACAAATAGCGTATGCACTGAAAGAAATGAGCACAGGTGAAAACAATCCATCGTCGCCTGACCGAAACATAAGCCACTGGGGCTTGAGATTTTGGCAATGATTCAGAGACGACGGCCCTTACGATACAAGGTGCCACATAAACGAGATGAGATTATTTTGCTTGTTATGTAATTTACATCCCCCTTTTAGAATGCAGCTGCCTCTGTGGCATGGTTGTCATTCCTGTAGCTTGCATTAAAATGGAGAAAAATTTACTCCTAAATAAATGCTGGTTCTGTATGGAACTGACCTCCACTTTGAACTCTGTTAGCTCTCAAGTCCCACCTGCCTTATTCATCTTCCCTGTGGGATGACTTTCCCATTAGCCAAAGGAAGCTTTTTCTTTTTTTCAGATGTCAGTGTAAGGAATTAAGTACCACGGGGAGACTCTGCCATGGTAAAGGTCAGTTGCATAAGTTCTCCTAAATGGCAATTAAATGATTGTATGACAAAACAGGATGCGCCCCGAGTGCAGACATCAGCTCTGACCTTGGGACCTGGGAGAGTCTGGGAAAGAGGAAAAAAAGCTTTGGGAAAATAAACATTACACCCCAAACTGTAAAAGCACATGAGTCAGCAGAGAAACTTATCATTTTCCCCCACTCTCTTGGGAACTGCAAATGTAGCAACATTCGAATTTCTTGAGTAGCACAAAGAAACAGCTGATCCCCAGTGCTGTTAAAACCAACCTATTGAGTTATCCATCCCAAACCTACTAAGTGATTAAACCATTCTGTCATTGGCTCAGGAGCAGAAGAGGGATTGTAAGATTTGGGCTTATTTAGTTTGCAGAAGAGAAGACTGAGGGGCAATTTGATAGCAGCCTTCAACTTCCTGAAAGGGGGCTGTAAAGAGGATGGAGAGAGGCTGTTCTCAATGGTGACAGACTGCAGAACAAGGAGCAATGGTCTGAAGTTACAGAGGGGGAGGTGTAGGTTGGATATTAGGAAAAACTATTTCACCAGGAGGGTGGGGAAGGACTGCAATGTGTTACCAAGAGAGGTGGTGGAATGTCCGTCCCTAGAGGTTTTTAAGTTCCAGCATGACATGGTCATGGCTGGGATGATTTAGATGGGGATGGTCCTGCTTTGGGCAGGGGGCTGGACTAGATGACCTCCTGAGGTCCCTTCCAACCCTAGAATTCTAGGATTCTGTGACTGTGTATGGCCTGGGCTGCTAATGGCTCTCTCTCTAGGCTGGGTCCTGCCCTGCATGTCTGTGTTCTGTTATACGTCCCTATCCAAGATAAAGAGTGTTCAACACAATGGATGTTCAGGGGAATCCAGTCCTGCGTTAGCTAGTCAAGTTACTCCAGCCTAGTGCCTAGAGTGAAGCCTAAGAGAAAAGGAGGCCAAAAACAGGAAATGACTGCCTCGCGGAGTAGTGTGCAATGGAGTCTGGGGTCAGAGAGGAGCCCAAGCTAGACAGGAGTCAACAGTGTAACACTATTGCAAAAAAAGAAACAACAAAAAGCAAACACGATTCTGGGAGGTGTAGCACAGTGGAGTCCAATAACAATTCGAGGATCGCCACGCTTGTGGTTATGATACCTGCATATTCGCCACGCCCCACCCCCCCATGAATGTCCTCCCCCTTCTCCAGAGACAGGCACCCCCAGCCCCTCTCCCCAGCTCTAACTGAACATGGCAACTCGCCAAGGCTGCCGCCACTGGAGCCCGGGCCTCTGGGGTCACAGAAGCCACGCTGTGCTGGCCCATGGCTGAGCCAGGGAAGCCACAGCTGCGCCGCACCATGCCGTGATGTGCCACCCCAGCCTGAGGTGCACCAGGGCAGCAGAAGCCATGCCATGGCCACGACAGGGCAGCCGAAGCTGTGCAGCGCCCGTCTGGAGCTGCGAGAGCTGCCCCAGGTCTGGAGGAGCTGCATGGCTCCGAGCAGGAGCTGCGGTAGCAGTGCAGCTGCACCCAGGCAGACGCAACCACAACCAGGGGAACCTGACAGGGGCTGCCTCTGCCACTGCTGCCACACATGCATCCCACCAAGTGGCGGGGCGTGGGCATGGAGCGGGCAGAGCGGTGTCCCACTTGTGCGGTTCTACTGAGCCAGAGCCCCGTTTGCCACAGATGTCAAACACAGAGTGTATTGGACACGGCGGTATTAGCACGAGTGTTGCAGGCAACCTCAAGGAAACATGACCCATGAGGAAAGACTGAAAAAAAACTTGGTTTGTTTAGTCTGGACACGACAAGACTGCGAGGGGAAGCGATAACAGTTTTCAAGTACGCAGAAGGGTGTCACGGGGACGAGGGAGAAAAATTGTTGTCCTTAACCTCTGACGACAGGACAGGAAGCAATGGGCTTAAATTGCAAGACATGAGTTTAGGTTGGGCATGAGAAAAAAGTCCTACCTCTCGTGGAAGGTAAACACTAGAATAAATTGCCTCGGGGGGTTGTGGAATCTGCATGACTGGAGATTTTAAGAGCAGGTTGGACAAATGCCTGTCAAGAAGGGTTTAAATCAGGTGTTCTCAAACTTTTTCTCAGCCTGCTTGCTCATCCCATAAAGGCTACGTCTACACGTGAAGCCTACATCGAAGTAGCCTATTTCGATATGGCGACGTCGAAATAGGCTATTTCGATGAATAACGTCTACATGTCCTCCAGGGCTGGCAACGTCGATGTTCAACATCGACGTTGCGCAGCACCACATCGAAATAGGCACAGCGAGGGAACGTCTACACGCCACAGTAGCACACATCGAAATAAGGGTGCCAGGCACAGCTGCAGACAGGGTCACAGGGCGGACTCAACAGCCAGCCGCTCCCTTAAAGGGCCCCTCCCAGACACACTTGCACTAAACAGCACAAGATCCACAGAGCCGACAACGAGTTGCAGACCCTGTGCATGCAGAATGAATCCCCCGCTGCAGCAGCAGCAGCCAGAAGCCCTGGGCTAAAGGCTGCTGCCCACGGTGACCATAGAGCCCCGCACGGGCTGGAGAGACAGCGTCTCTCAACCCCCCAGCTGATGGCTGCCATGGAGGACCCCACAATTTCGACGTTGCGGGACGTGGATTGTCTACACGGTCCCTACTTCGACGTTGAACGTCGAAGTAGGGCGCTATTCCGATCCCCTCATGAGGTTAGCGACTTCGACGTCTCGCCGCCTAACGTCGAAGTTAACTTCGAAATAGCGCCCGACGCGTGTAGCCGCGATGGGTGCTATTTCGAAGTTAGTGCCGCTACTTCGAAGTAGCGTGCACGTGTAGACACAGCCAAAAGCTCCATGGCCCCCTTGTGCCACCACAACAGTTTTTCTGCATATGAAAGCCATGGCCTGTGGTAGGAGGCTGTAGGTGGGGCAGCTGCCTGGGGATCCCTGGCACAAAGGACCCTGTGAAGCTAAGTTGTTCAGGGGTCTTCTTCAGCACGGGGTGATAAGGCTCAGGGCCCCAGGTGGTGCAGTTCTGGCCTTTTGCCCTGGGCCTTGCCAAATCTAACTCCAGCCCAGCACGGCAGACCCACTGAAACCTGCTCACTACCCCAGTGGGCCCTGGGCACCTGGTTGAAAACCAAGGGTCTGGGTAAGGCTTAGTGAGTTTTACCCCATGAGGGCAGGGGACTGGACAAGGTGATCTCTTGATGTACTTTCTGGTCCTATGATGATGACCCAGCCTGGGTGAGTCCACGGCCATGGAGACATGGGTCATTCCTTGCCCATCCCATGATCCTTTTCATGCTGGGAGCTTCTGAGATACCTGTCTCATAGAGCTGGAAAGGGCCTTGAGAGGTAATCAAGTCCAGTCCCCTGCCCTTGGAGCAGGGCCTATCACCATCCCTGGCAGATTTTTCTTTAATCTATTTGTCCCAGGCCCCATCAAGGATTGAATTCACAACCTTAGATTGGCAGGCCAATGCTCAAACCATCAAGCTATCCGTCCCCCAGCCTCCTTCAGAGACCCTGTTGCAGAAGGCCTGGCTAGTGCTCCACTTTCCACGGACCCATGCATTGCCCCAGTTCATGTTTATTCTGGAGGACAGCAGCCATCGGCTCCGGGTTGTGCATGGGGTGAGGACTTCCAGAATTTCAGCTACAGAGCAGGGTTGGGCCAACTATGGCCCATGGGCCATGTCTGGCCCATCAGACCTTTTAATTTGTCCCTGGGGAGCAGGGTTGGAGGCTTGCCCTATTCCACATGTATCTTCCCCTTCTGACCTCTAGGCACTGGGGCACACAGAGGGCTGTGGGTGCTGCCCTGAGCCAAGCGTTGGCTCTGCAGTTTCCATTGCCCAGGAAGATGCAGGGGCAGTGCCCGTGGACGGGGCAACGCTCAGAGCTGCCTCGTCGTACCTCCATCTAGGGTTACGAGAGGGACATGCCGCTACTTCTAGGAGCTGCTTGAGGTGAGCGCTGTCTGCACCCCACCTTTAACTCCAGGCCCTGCCCCTGCCCTGATGCCCCTCCCACCCTCTGAACTTCTTGGTCCCAGCCTGGAGCACCCTCCTGTTCCTCAAACCCCACATCCCTGACCCCATGCCAGAGCCTGCAGACCCAGATGGAGACTTTATCCTCTTCTACACCCCAGCCTCCCATTTTGTGAACATTCATGGCCTGCCATACAATTTCCTTACCAAGCTGCGGTCCTCAGGCCAAAAAACATGCCCACGCTTGACATAGAGAAATAGAGTTAACCCGAGAGCAGATTTGCCAGACTGCTCTTTTACTACGTGGTATAAGTAATAATCAGTAAACAACTGAGACTCTCGGAAAATGGAAGAAGCAAGTCCACCAAATTCAGGCTAGGAGCGAGGAGATGAACACTTTTATTTAAATATCAGTACAATGCCAGCTGTGGGCCAGGTGCATTACAGACAAAGAAGAAGCAACAGCCCTGTGGTGCTCACTACCAGCATACAGACATGAGGAAAAGGAAAAGAAGCAAATAAAATAAAATAAAATAAAATAAAAAGGACTCATGAGTGTGCAGAGAAGGACATCCTGCCTTCTGGCAAGTTGCTTTTTTTTTTTTAAGTTTGAAAGGGAAGGTGAGTCACTTTGCTGAGCGGCTGTGACTTGACCATTTCCCTGAGGGAAGGAACCGGGTTATGTAGGCGAGTTGGAAGAAATGTGTTTCCGGGAGGCTGCTGAAGCAGCAGATGGTGGAGATTTGTGGGGCCTGGTCTGGCATTCTGGCCTACGGGCCTGCCTGAAAGGAAGCCCTGAGTCTGAAGTGAGAATGGCACATGAAGGAGGAGATGAGTCAGACGGGTTGGGTGGGGCCAAAGGAGCCATGAAGGGAGAAAGTAAGACAAGGATGGAGACAGAGGAGGGGCCTTGACTGTGCAGAAGCTTAGAGCTGCAGATGGAGAGCTTGAATTTTGTTTGGGGTATGAGGCAGCACCCAGAAAAGGGAACAGAAAACCAGGTCCAGCTGAAGACCGTGTGGGGCCCAACGTGGCATAATCTCAGTAGGCCCAGCCAGTGGGCAGAGCCCAACGTGGCACACTGACAGTGGGACCTGGTCAGTGGGAGTGCGAGGCCCTGAACCATCTTGCATGATTTGCCTGAAAGCCAGGCCTGCAAAAAAGAGGGGAGATGTAGGTAGAGGAATGGAAGGTGAAGCTGATTTTGCCCACAAACTATAGCACTAATTGGAGGGAGATGGTGAGGCCAACCTTGGAGATGAAACCGAGGAGGGAGAGTAGGTGAGAACCGATCAGGTACGAGCATAGGCCTGTGGCAGTGGGAACGGAGAGGAATGAGGGGATTTAAAAGATGAGGAGGAGGGAAAAATGGCCATGTTTAGGCCCAGATTCTCAAAGATATTTAGGCTCCTCATTTCCACTGATACCAATGAGGGTGCAGGTCCCAGTGACAGCACTATTTCTGGATGACTCGAGAGAGGATCTGCAGATGACACCCAGGCTGCAGGATGGGGAGGGGCCCAGCGCCCCCCACAGTGACAGAGCAGATCATGAGAGAGGAAAAAGGAGGAGTTCTGTTCCAGCCATGTTAGTTCCAGCTGGAGATGTCAGAGACTGCCATCAGCAGAGTCACCATCAGCTCTGACTTGAGCCTGATGTGTGTGTGAATCATGGCTCTGCTTTCTGACTGTAGCTACACGGCTGTCAGCCTGTTCACTGCAGCAGATACCTATTCCACTGGGTTTTCAAGTCTCCTTCAATCGGATGAAGACACTCTTGTGGTCAAGTCACCATCCATGGTGCCGGTGACAGCTGTGCACCCTTCAGAATCAATTCTGGTGAAGTGAGGACTGCCATGATCCTTCCTGGGGAACTCAAGGCAGGCGTGAGTCAAGAATTCCAAAAGTCAAAGCCAAATTCCAAATTCTGATGCCTCCTACGTTCATTGTTCTTCAGGTTTGTGGAGGTCTGAGTTTCCCCACCAGATGTCAGCTGGAAAGTGGGTACAAAAATGCTGACTGCTACAGGAAAAATGATTTCTCTCATTTTGGCTTAGCCGGCAGCAGAAATTACAGGGACCCTCATGGGAGATACCTGTCTTTGTGGTACTAACACAGCAAAGAGGTTTGGAGAATCCTTCAAACGTGTGGGCATTTCTTTGTATCAAGCCAAACAAATACAAGAAAGTAACAAATTCATAGTCAGCATTGCATTGGTGCTGGACACGTGACCAAATGGACCACTAGCAGAGTAGAGATAAAACTAAGTCCTGCTGTTCCAAAGACACACGCCCTTATCACCTGACTTGACTTAACCCCTTGTACTCTGGGTAGCGCATATGTAATCTACAAGTCTCCTCCATGTCACTCTGCCTTGGGACAAAATTTCTAGCTGACCCCAGGAGTACCCCAGTTATTGTCTTTCAGTCTCAGTAAATATCTTCCATGTTGCCCGAGGTCCTCCTCTTTCATGTTTAACTTGCGGGTTCCATTCGTCTTTATCACCTCAGCTAAAGGAGAATCTATGTCATAAATACAGAGCTGATGACAGAGATCAGATTCTTCTTAAAGTGATGTACACACTGTTAAGTTCTTTACTGAAACATTCACAACTCTTAGCACTTCTGCAGCACCTTTCTTTTCAGGCTCTCAGAGGGCTGTAGGATAAACAATATACAGGAATCATTGTACCCACCTCCTGTGAGGAACACATCAGTTGTTTATTACATCATGCAGCAGCATTGCCCAAACATTTAATCACCAAAAAATACCACATGCCAGTGAAATGACAAATGGAGCTCAGGTCTGCAGAGTGTGATGGCTGGCATTGGAATTTGGCCAGGATTTGAGGGTTAAGACCAAAACACAAAACAAAAATATTAGCAGATCTGTAATGATCTCAGATGGTTGGGGGATTCTGCTTTATACCTCCAGCACCATGCCGTGTTGGAGTATTCCTTGAGGGCTGTTTCCGAGATAAAATCTGCTACATGACTAATGCATTGCCAGCAGAACCCAGCTATTCTTTGGAGCATCCTAGTCCTTTTTCAGGCTACGTCTAAACTAGGCCTTAAAGTAGATTGCGGATACACAGTTCCAGCTACAGCAATTGCGTAGCTGGAATCGACGTATCAACGATCAAGTTTTGTGGCTGTCCTCACTGAGAGCGGTCAATGGAAGACACTGTCCCATCAAACTCCTTTTCTCCTCATGAGAATGAGGAGTTTGGGGTCAACTGTCAAGCCCTGGTAGTTCGATTTCATGCGTCCCGACAAGGCATGCAAAATCAAACCCCGAAAGATCGACCCTGACTTGGTTAATCTCCTGGGTAATGTAGATGTACCCTCAGTCTCACTTGGTGTACTTCTTGGGACCAGATTGGCTTACAAGAGGAAGGTATCTGGCTGCTGCCTCTCCACAGAACCCAGGACCACACTCACGTAGACCAGAAATGACTGCGAAGTTATCAATATACTTGTATGTCCCATATCACCTCATCAATGGATTTTTATCTTCCCATCAAAGTTGAGATGAGCCCTTCATGACCAGAGAACTCAGGCATGGTGCAGAATGAACAGAGTGACTCAATGTCTCAAGGGAAATTTGCAGTGAATATTCCTTGGCTCCTTGTTTAGCCCACATACCAGCTCACAGCTTTCTAATATTCAACTAAGTGAGGACAGAGCCAAGGAACCTCCAGCGTGTATAAAACAGCCTCACCCCACACAATAGCTCAACAAGGGTTCTCAGGTGTATTACTGAGAGATGGTACTAAGCTTGAAGACACGCAAGAAGGGAAGCCAATTGCAGTTGGACAAGATAACGAACATGCTCCAGGGCCAGATCAGGTGAAATATGATCTTGGTATTTCAAGAATGTAAGCAGCTGAGTTGTTGTCTGACTGGCCCCTGAAATCTTGTACAAGCCAGTACAGTAGGAAGCTGTGGGGCGATAAGGGAGGAAATCTCTGAACATTTGAACTATATGGAGCAGGGAAGCAGAAGACAGTAGTTTCTCCCTCAAGTTGCGATAATGGCAGTCTTCCCTCAGGGAGGCCTGATTACAATGGAGAGTTTGTCTCACTAATCCTGGGCCTTGCATCTGGACTGTAACCTTGAAGCAAATCTTGGTGCAGCTTCAAGAATCATGACTCAGCCACCGCACCGTCCCCTGGATCCTCAAAATAAAAAGGAAAATATTTCTTTGTATTTACATTTTGCTTTCTGAGCTTTCGCGAATGCCCATCGTTTTCCAGGGTTTCTCTGCAGCTGTGATGGCTAGTCATGCCCTTTACAAACAAGACAAAACTTGAAGCCAAGAGCTTCCCAGAATCACCAGATTCCAGATGCTGAAGCTTTAAGAAACCCACCCAGTACCACGAGACTCACACTAAAATCACAAGAGTTGGCTACATTTCAGCTAATGGTGGTTTGGTGGTTCTGCTTGCATATTTCACCTTCTGTTCAGCTGTTTCCCCATTTCAATGTATGAGAGACATTGAACTATCTATGGTTCTTCTCTGGTCTCTATCACAGTAAGATTTAAGTACCTCGTATTCTTGAATGCATTTACTGAATGTTTCTGTGGCTAAGGCACTGGACTAAAAACCTGGGTTAAACTGCCGGCTCTGGTATAGGTATCCTGCCTGACCACATCTCTTAGTTTCTTACAGCTGGGGAACTCACACTGGTATAACAATGCTTCCTTTCACTCTTTTTCTGTTTAGACAGTAATTTCTCTGGGGCAGAGAGTGTATCTCATAATGGGTTTGCATTGCACTTAGCACAAAGGAGTCTGGTCCCAGTTGGGGCCCCTTGGTGTTATCTTAACAATAACAAAATCAGGATGGCTGTTTCTTTGGAGTCTGTCTGTCCTGGCTGCTTATTTCCCATCTGTAGTCAGCAAGCTGTTCCTCTGACACTAGCATACCTCTCCGGGGCTTTGAAACATTTTATAGGATCAAAGGCGCTGTATACATGACATGTAATACCGTACCTATAAAAATGTTCTCATGCACAGATCTTTGCCAATAAAAGCACATCAGCTTTAGATTCACAGCCACATTTGGCATATGCTTTCTTTCCTGGAATAAGGCTTTGTAGTCAAATAGCAGCGCATCAAAGTTGGTCTGTATTCTTCACCCACACTGATATAAACAAAGAGTAACTCCCCTGACATTAATAGAGTCACTTGATTGTAAGACCTGGATTGTCATAGCGTGGCTGTCCGGGAGAAGATCTCTTTGCATAATTTGATTGCTACTTTGTGTTAGTTTAAACACCTTTAATCCTCTCGGGACAGATGACAGCAGCCATTTTGTATTCAGTCCATTGTAGACCGTAATAGAGAAGAGGGACATGGGGGTGCATCTGGATTTTTGAATGGCACTACACTGCCGATTTACATCTGCTGAGGCTCTGGCTCAAAT
This sequence comes from Carettochelys insculpta, assembly GCF_033958435.1. Taxonomy (NCBI): domain Eukaryota; kingdom Metazoa; phylum Chordata; order Testudines; family Carettochelyidae; genus Carettochelys; species Carettochelys insculpta. Next base: position 72,342,825 of record NC_134144.1, read on the forward strand.
CTTCCCTTTTGTTCTTTCTTAGTTTGTTGTTCTCTTGATCTGGAATAGACTGTGCTCTAACGGAGAAGGTCCAATTGCATTTTAGGTACATAAGGAGTTTCTCTTTTGACTGGTACATCTCCAGGGCATCCTGCTGCCTTCTTTACAGTACCACATTTGTGGTCTGGAATCCCTCCAGAAATGAGCTTGAATTGGGCCCTTCCTGAATGGCATAACAGTGATATTTGTACCCAGTTCTGCTCCCAGACAGGCACACTTCAATTTGCTGTCTCAGAGCAGAGGTGGAAAATGTACCTCAAAAGTTCCTTGAGTAAAAGCACAGCTGCTATCAATTCTGGTTACCTGAGTACACTAAAGATGTGATATGTGTGTGTGTGTGTGCTTATGTGTGAATTCTTTTACTCAGGTAGTCTTCCAGATGGACACCCGTGACTTGTACTTAAGTACATCCCCCTGCTTAAAGCAGCTGCACTTTTACTCAAGTAACTTTGGGGGTACTTTTCCAAGCTCTGGCTCAGAGCATGTATGTAAGAACTACTCCTTGGGGTTTTGCTTCTGTTATACACTGGAACCATCTCAGTTGGTGACTGCCAGTATTTGGTAAAACTGATTTCCTTTCCCACGTTCCTTGCAGGTTTTCCCATAAGTTGGTGAGGTTACAGGCTAATGATCCTTCCACATGCACCTTTTCATTTAACTGGCTGGTCTTGACCTTTGCAAACGGCTCTCATAGTCTCCCTTCCACACCCTGCTCATGCTCCTTTTACAATTTACGGCACATAGCGTACACCCATTTCCTTCTGCACTTAGCTCTCCTGCGTGTGTTCTTGTTGTCTCAGCTGCCTGACAGATTTGTAGTGTTCCAGCTAGCATTCAACCTGGCTCCCCTAACAGCTGCTCTTTCTGACGACATTTCACATGCTGTCAGCATTTCAGCCCAACTTCCAAATTTACACATCTGGCAAAGACTTCTCAGACATAGAACAAGGCTGGCCTACAAACACTTCTACCATGCAAAGGAAGGCAAGAGAGGTGGGGGGTTGATAGGATGAATTGCTTTGAGGAATTCAATGTACTTTAATCTTTTTCACAAGATCAACCAGATTTCCATCCTCCCCTCCTCCATATTGTGGAGTTGCAATCTTCTCCGGGTATCATCTGACATATTACTTGGGCATAACCAGAATCTCTCACTCAGTCTTCCCCAAATATCTTCTAATATGGTTCTAATCAACTTGTGTCATCTTTTCTTCCTTTGGGGTTTTGTCCCTTGTATTACTTGGTCATCGTCTTTCACAAGGTCCCTATGACTTTCTCTCATGGTATGGCCCCACAGCAGCCTTATTTCGAAATAAAAATTAGGCAAAGGGTTCTTTCGAAAACGGGGTTTACTTTCAAAAGAGCCACGTCAACGCTGCTTTTTTTCTTTCGAAAGAATCTCTTTCAAAAATAGATTATGCACATCAGTGCTTCATTTGTGTTTTCGATTTCCTTCATTTGCTCCATTTCCTTTATTTGCATTCCTGTTTCAAAAGAGGAATGCAAGTGTAGACGTAGCAGGGGCATGCAAATGAAAGAGGTCGAAAATGCTAATGAGGTGCTTATATGACTATTCAGTGCCTCATTTCCATAATGGTGGCCACCCAGAGTGTCAAAAGTGCTACTTTTGAATTGCAAACTAGCCGCATAGATGGGGTTCCTTCGAAAGAAATCCCCGATTTCAAAAACATCCTTCTTTCCAATTTTTGACATAGATATAACCAAAATGCATTTCAAAACAACCCTTAGCAATTCCAAAATACTGCTTCTACACACAAAGAGCCTATTTCAAAATTGAGCTATTGGATGCACTATGGCTTATTTCAAAATAGGCTCTATTCCCCGTCTACACAGCGCCTATTGCAAAATAGTGGTTTTGAAATAGGCACTATTCCTCATAGAATGAGGTTTACCAATTTCAAAAAAAACCAACCACTATTTCAAAATTATTTTGTGCAGACACTTGCATAGTTTTGTCAAAATATGGGCTGTGATTTCGAAATAACTTTCCTGTGTAGACCTGCACTCATTCATTGCCTTCCAGCTGACAACTTTTGCTTTTAAGGATTACCCTAAAGTCTTTCACAAGATACAAAATGACATCAATGCTTTCCTAGTAGCAGCACCTTGTATGCATGTCCCACATTCCACCTCCTGCCTCTTCTGTTGCATCTTGAGCGTGCCACAGGAAAGGCTTCTGCTGGGTTTTTTAAATCTGTAGTTCAGCTCCTGCAGGGGTGGAGGCCCTTTAAGAACTAGACAGAGGGATTGCATGTGCCCTGTGACTTTGGCCCCACCGCATTGGCTGGTTGCATTCTGTTGAGCTAACTGATGCCTGAGGCAGTGAATAATTGCCATGGCCCATCCAGCTCAAGTGGTTCTTATTCAACATTTAAATCAAGAGAAGACAGTGAGCTTAGCTAGGCCACAATCTCAGAAAACCATCACCTAGCATAGTCCATCAAGATCACAGATGGAACCCGCAAGGAAAATGCAAATGAGGAAGACCTCAGACAATGTGGAGAAGATCTACTGAGACTGAAGAACAACAACTGGGATCTCCTGGGGTCAGCTAGAAGTTTTGTCCTGCAACAGAGGGTAGTGGAGGAGACTTGTAGATGACCTATGCGCCACCCGGAGTACAAGGGTTCACGTCAAGTAAGTCAAATCCAACTAAAACAAGCACACGCTGCATGGCTCATTCAGGAGAGATTCTCCCTTTTGGATAACAAAGGACAGCTGTTACCTTTAAGCTGGGAATGGGTGACAGGGAAAGAATCGCTTGATGGTTGCCTGATCTGTTCATTACCTCTGGGGCACTTGGCCTTACCCGCTGTCAGAAGACAGGATACTGTGATAGATGGACTTTTGCTCTGACCCAGGATGGTCACGCTCATGTTCACTTACAAGGGTCCTGGGTTCAAGGTGCAGCTGCAGTATAATATGGGCTGCACAGAGCCACACTGAGAGGTTTGCTACCCTCTGGGGAAGAGGGAGACCAGGCCAAATAGTTATGTCCACTCCATGTGGACATCTGCTGGTAGACAACAGAGGTCACTCCTCTTGCAATATCATTCCCTCCTCACCTGATGACTATGCAGTTTGGTTCTGATGTTCCTCTTGCCTTCCAGCTGTAAAGCTCTTTTGTTTCTTTCATTTTAATTTATTATTGGTAAAGTGTTGGGGGTGCTGGTGCTTAATACATTACTTATACCATGTCTCTGTCCAGAGGACCTTACAACTGAGGTCCCAAATGCTATTGATTTCAGTGGTGCAGGACTGGATCATAAGTCAGACATCTGAATCAAACCAATACTGAGAAGAAAGGTGCAAATGAAAAAAAAAATGTGTGTGTGTGGGGGGGAGTGGAGCGCAGAGACTGTTGTGGAACTGAGGACAGCCCATCAAGTTCTCAAGGATGAAGCAGATGTTAAGGAGAGTCATGAAGAGGATTGCCGAGGCAGGCATGCAGGGGAATTTGTAAGAGGATATAAGAGCATAAGGAATGATAGCCAGAGTGGCATGAAAGGAAGGTGCAGGCCCATACGCAGAAATTTCTAGGGTTTGTGTGTGCTTTGTATGTAAGTGTGGACTCAATTTTTTTTTTTTAAATATAAAGGGGTTAAAATAGTCATGCAACGAGTATGCATAAGAGACGTCAAGGGAAATTTGAGTGGAAACGGTGGTTGATAAAATGATTTTGTTGCAACATATTAAAAATGTATATGGTAATAAAGATTTTATAGAAATTACCTTCTGGGATTTTGGCATAATATTTTAAGGGAAAAATAATATTCCAACATATTTGCCCCCTCTCCTTTTCCTGTTGCTAGTGGCTGGGAGATGTAGTTTCTTCCCTGCTCCAGGATCAGCTCTCTAGGCTGGGAACTAGCCAGGGAACTACAGCTCCCAGAGTGTCTTGGGTTTCCCCATCATCCCTTACAGGCTTCCCCTGCACAGCACAGCAGGGAGGAAGGGAGAGAAACTGGACATTGATGGGTGGGCAGGGGTGTGCATTTATACCCTTTGCACCCCTGCTGTGCATAGGCCTGATGTGGATGTTTGTATGGGCTCAGAGCCATGGTGGAGAAGGTAGGAAGACTGAATGTGATAGAGAAGAAGAGTGAAAGCTGATGAGTGGGGCTGCTGTAGTCTTTGCTGGCTGGCCTAAGAAATTCCCCTTAATATTTCCCTACCTCTGCCCACCCATGCGAGTCACCCCTTCCACAAAGCTGCCTTTCTTTAAGGAGATGGGGAGTGGTGAGGGGCTGGCCAACATTGTGTAATTCTGCCCTTGTTTATTCAGATGTCCCTTCCGTGGCAGGCCTTATGAGGTATGCATCTTCTCTCAGGACAGAACCACGTGACTCAGTGCTCTCAGGTCATCTCCCGAGCTTCTGAGTAGCTGACTCCATGTTGGTGTTTTTCAATAGTTAGATGAGATTGAATGCTGGCTGCTGGGAGAGATGGAGAACAGGGAGGACGCGGAATGGATCAAGACAGAGACACACGCTCAGGCCTTAGAGAAGTCAGGATACTGGTAAATTATTTTCTCAGTTTTGCTGTACATTAGGTCTCTCCTCTGGTTTTATGTATTGACTGGGAACACAGAGGCTTGCCACGCGGGACTTCTGAATAGCGTTTGTCAGGGATAGGGTGCCTTTCCTTCAGCCCCAGGGAGGCCACCCTGGGGCCCAGTGTCACCACTACATTCAGAGACAGCAGAATTTGTTGTTGCCAGCCAGTGGTGTTGTCCCTCCTTCTCACTAGGCCAGTAGGAGGATATTCAACACAGGGGAAGCCTTGTGATTTTTTTTATGCAACTTCAGGAGACAGGACCTGTGGCTCCTTTGTGTGCTCTGCGTTGTGTGTGAGAGTGTGTTCCCCTCAGGCCACACCCACACAACTGGCTTTATTCTGTAAAGAAGGTAGAACAGGATTACAGTTCAGCAGCCTCCTCTGCTAGCAGCCTACCTGCTCCTAGCTCAGTCAATGCTGAGACCTTACAGGGGGGCAGTGGGTACATCCTGACAGGAGCCAGGAAGTTCTCCCAACACACCACACTTTGTAGTCTAGGGTTTGTTGTTCCCAAGGCTGCTTCTGAAGGACACTGGGCCTTGAACTAGGCTTTGCCCCACTTACAGAAAGGGTGACCTCCGCCCTTTCCTTAGCCAAAAACCTCTCAGGTGGAATATCACATGCCACCCCATTTTGTCACTGCTTCTGGGTTGCATATGTAAGACATGGGAAACAACTATTCTGCTCTACTCTCCACAGAAGGCAGGTCAGGAAAGAATCAGTTTAGTTTACAACAAGGAAGATTTAGGCTGGATCTTATGAAAAACTTTCTAACTCGAGAGGTAGTTAAGCACTGGAACAGATTCCACAGGAGATTTTGGAATCTCGATCACATGAGGCTTTCAGGATCAGACCGGATAAACATCTCTCGGGGTGCTCTTGGTCTACTTATTCCTGCCACAGGGGGGTTGATGGACTAATTGACCTCCTACCATCACTATATTTCTCTGAGTTCTGTGTCACAGAGACCTTGACGTTCATTGCGCCTCTCCCCAGGAGGTTGAAATTCTGAAAAAAAAAAATCACCTCCACATTTCCTTACCCCACATGTTGGTGGAGGGAACAACACACATTTTGGAAGCCTCTTTTGAAATCCAAAGAGCACTAATTAAATATCACTTAATGTTGCTTTTTAAACTCCAGTTAAGTTCAACCTGGACAGAAGAATGGCCCTAATGTGGTATTATTACAGTGAGACACAGTAACAACTTTCAGGAAGGTGTTTCCCCCACTTCCTAAAAGGTCACCATGTGTTAGAGCATGAAGATTTAATGACTCAAACTGACAGCAGTAAGTCCAAGTCATTTCCTGGAGGCATCTGATTGTCATATTTCATTTCAATTTCAGAGAGCAGCATATGGTGATTCCTACCAAAAAAAAGCAAACTCCCTCCACTGGTCCCAGATATATTTCTTAATGATTCGGGATACATTAAGATGAGTGCTAAGGGCCTGATTCAGGGCTCATAGAAGTCAGTGGGCATCTTTCCAATCAATTCAGTGGCCTTTGGATCAGGTCCAAAGTGAGGAAAGCAACTTTCCTCTGTTGAGTTTTCTCTTTTCAAGGTGTGCAACAAGGTAGAAAGATGCTCCAAAAACACAAGAACACAAGCACATGAAAGGCTAACCCAGACCCAGACCAGACCCCTGTGCCATAGGAGACTGGGTGATGCAGGGGAAGACAGTGATAGTGGGGAAGTGATTATGGGTCAGGCGTCAAGGATCACAGGTGAGTTGTTTCCCGTCCCACTTGGCTAGAAGCTGGCAAGACATCTGACCATTGGCACTCACCGTTTCAAGTGGCTTGTTTTGGCTGGAAATTCTTTGACTATGGCTATGTCTACAGCTATGTCTACACTAGCTTGGAAGATCGACACACAATAGGTCAATCTTCGGGGGCGTTGATTTTGCATGTCTAGTAGGAGCACGCGAAATCAGCCTCTCAGGGGTCGCAATCAACCCCTGTATTCCTCACGAGATGCGAAGAGTAAGGGAGTTTGATGGGAAAAACTCTCCCTTTGACCTTCCTCAGTAGGGATGGCCAAATAAGCCAAGTGCAGATACATCAATTCTAGCTATGCAGCTGCGATAGCTAGAATTGTGTATCTGTGGTTGACTTACTTTGCCTAGTGTAGACGCCACCTATGAATCAACAAAGGAAAGCCCAAAGGAAAGGAATTGAAAACATTATTGCTGGTGACAACATTATTCATCTTCTACAGCTCCTAGCTTTTCACACTGACCTAGGTAGTTATTCATGGCTGGTATCCTGGCAATATCCTACAGTTTGAATGTGGTGCAGTGCATGTTTGCTGACCCATGAATTTTAAGGAAATGATGCAGCACATGGTTGGGAAAAGCAAAATTCACACCAAGTGTTTGCTTCTACCCTGATTCTGAGAGTTGTGCTCCTCTCTTTAGGGGAGATAAAGTATCCCAGGACTCTGGCCAATCAAAAGAGTTTGGGTTTAAAAGATCAAAAGCTTACAAACAAGCCAGCTTGCAAACTAGGCTACAGACTAAGAATTAGTAACCAAATAGTGGGTATATTTGGGAAAATGATGAAACTGGGCATCTATTATTCTACCTAGCCACCTCAATGCAGGGTATTTTCTTAGTGCAATGTGTTTATTTATACTGTATGGACCAGTCCTGGAACATATGTGGGCACATAGGTGGGACTCAGCACATAAGCAATTCACTCTTTCAGAAACCAATAGCCAGTTCACAGGGAGCAAGTTTACTCTAAGTATTGATTCCAGTTAGAGAGATCAGTGCAGATGACAAATTCTCCTGCATTTATTAAGCCTCAGTTGGAGGATGGTGTCTAGTTCTGGGCACCACATTTCAGGAAAGATGTGGATCAACTGAAGAAGGTCCAGAGAAGAGTGACAAAAATGATTAAATGTCTAAAGAACATGACCTCTGAAGGAAGAATGAAAGAACTGAGTTTGTTTAGTCTGGGAAAGAGAAGAGTGAGAGGGGACATAGTAACCATTTTCAAGTTCCTAAATGATTGTAACAAGAAGGAGGGAGAAAAATTATTTTCCTTATAAAGCAATGGTCTTAAATTGCAGCAAGGGAGGTTAAGGCTGGACATTAGGAAAAACTTCCTGCCAGGGTGGTTACACACTGGAGTAAATTGCCTTGGGAGGATGTAGAATCTCCATCACTGGAGATTTTTATGAGCTCATTAGACAAACATCTCCCAGGGATGATCTAGATGGTGCTTGGTCCTGCCATGAGTGATGACTTCTTGAGGTCCCTTCCAGTTCTGATATTCTGTATTCTCCAGGACCAAATTATTCTGTAAACCTTCATTGTTTATGATCAAAAAAAAGCACAACCACAAAGTTCATTAGTGATAATCCTTATTTATATAGCAATTTTCATCCATTGATCTCCAAGCCCTGTGAAAAGGGGGTACAATTGTCCCCATTTTAGAGCTGGAAAAGCTGAGGCACAAAGACTTTTCTCAACATCTTCAGGACTGTGGTTCTACCAACATCCAGTCTTGTGCTCTGATTGTTAAATCACACTGTCTTTTTTAACCTTTGTGGCTAAAACATTGCTTGACATTAATTTTAAATCAAGGGGTGGGGGAGAAAGAAAAACTGGCTATCCTACTGCAGCATGCAATACAAGTTAGGCGATCTCCTTCCAAAAAGCGGATAGACATCTTATGCCAATAGAGTTATACCAGGTTCTTTCAATCTATTGCATAGGCTATAACAGGTGAATGGCCATGACTCAGTCTCATCTTCCTTTAAAGTGCAGTTATGGTCAGAGCAACAAGGATGTAATAAAGAACATGTCCTGACACAGAGGAAGCAGGTGCTTTGCTCTTCAAGGGCCACTGCTCCATGGAACAACCTTGACGCAAGTACCAAAAGCTTGGAATAAAATCAAAACCACACATGAGAGAGATGTGAAGCCAAAAGCGTCTGCAGATTTTCCTTCTCCTCTCATCCATGTTTCTTTTCTTTTCGACTTGCTTTCGCCTAAGTATTATGCAGGCATCTTTTCTGTGCCAAAGCTGAGGCATCCCAGGGTGAGGGAGAAAGATGGTGAGTGTGTTTTGTTTTGTTCTGAGTCTTCTGTATTTCCTGGCTCTTGTGGGCTGAACTCACGTCCCCTCTATTGCTTCAGTGCTGTTCATTTTTCTTGTCGTCTAATTAAATTTGGCTCCAAGCTGAGTTACACATTAGCAGCAACAATGGGAGGAGGAAAGAATCTTGAGCTCTAGGAATCATTAGGGAAATTGGAATGTCAGGGAATCGGATGAAAAAGAGAGATGGGAAGGCAAAGGGAATAAACAGAATTGAGGAAGAATGGCAGGATGGGAGAAATTCTCCAGGGATATCCATGACGTTGGACTGACACATTGAGTTTAAGTCACTCAGTATAGAGATGCTCCAATCAGAAATTCAGTGGTTGTACAAATGGCAACAGGTGAGGCCCTATTGTAACTTCCTTGACCTCAACAAACTTACATCCAAGAATGAATTTGGCCCATGGGGTTAGCTCCAATTGGATGCTAAGAGACAGAAAACTGAAGGACTTGATAAAATGGAGATGGGGGGTTTATCAACAAAGGTGAGAAGGGAAGGCCAACATCATACCAGAGCCCAGGAAATGAGTCGGGTTTCCTAACAACCAGGTCAACACCTTCCTTGTCCACCGGACCACACAGACACCCAGCTGTAGAAGAACACTCTCTAGCCCCTGTACCAGGGTGTTCAGGAAGCATTTCCCATCCCCACCTCTGGAAACCTCATGACAAGTTGCATTTCATTTAAGCTGATGGCACCTTTCAACCTTCTGGCTCCTTTAGCTGTAGGGGTTTTTATTCTTTTCTGGCATTTTTTCTTTTTTCCCTTACTTGACTCATAATACGGAGGCAGCCTCAGAACCTCTCCGCCAACGTGAGAGATGAACAAAAGTATTTCCCCTGTCACGAAGCTGGGAATTTAGTCATGCACCATGAAGAACAATCAACAGGACTTTTGTGGTTTTTTTTCCTTTTGATATTTCCCCCACTCCACACTTTGATGGCTTGGCCCTTTTGGTGGGGAAAGAGGCTGCTGTTTGTGTTTTGGATGGAAAGTGGGTGGGTAGCTCCTTGAATCGCTTCCAAAATCAACCTGTAAACCAACTTCATCTATGGCATGGTTCTGCCACAGCAATGGCTTTGTTGTTTTGAGTTCTCCAATGCATGGTGTAGTCTGACACCAGGCCTCCACGAGACTGGCCCAAAAGCCAATTCGTAAGAGAATGAAACCACTCTGTTGGTAGCCTGGCAATGCCCTGCAAAGCGAAGTATGTACAAAATAGGATGTACAATAGATTAGTTTAACCAATGGGGACACCATAGAATCATAGAACACTAGAATTGGAAGGGACCTCAAGAGCTCATCAAGTCCAGCCCCCGGTCCTCACGACAGGGCCAAGCACCCTAGTGGGGGTCAGGCAACGTGCATATGCTAGGCGGGTTGGCTGCCTCAGTATGTACCTAGAGCCCTGGACAGGATCCTATTTGAAATAGCTAGCCTCTCCACCAACTGTGCTCATATTTGTAGTGCACTAGCTCAGTCAGCTCCAGATAGTAGTTAATAGACTCACATTATAAAGACAGAAGGGAGCATTGTGGTCATCTCATCTGATTTCCTGCAGAACACAAGCGAGAGAAATAACTCCTGAATTAACTCCTGTTGGAATGAAAGCAGCACTGTCAAAAACAAAATCCAACCTTGATTTTAAAAACTGCCATTGATGGAAACCTGCCTACATCCCAAAAATAAGTTTTTTTTCCCAGGGAGTTCTGACTTTTCCTGAACCTCTCGGTGTCAGATACAAAAATCTTGAAAATATGAATCTGGATCCAGATGAGACATCTGCAAAATATCATTACAATGGACTGAGGGAAAAAATATCTTGTGTCTGAACCTGGATTCTGAGCTGATGCAAATGTTCTTCTAGCGTGCAACATCATTTGTTGCAGATAACTGTTTTTCATTCAGGCAGCTACTTAGAATTAATGAAGGAGATGAAAGTGGTGAAACTACACACAGAGAGGTTATTTGACACTCATCACATTGTTTTAGCCCTGTTGAGCCGCGTCTACACGTGCACGCTACTTCGAAGTAGCGGCGCCAACTTCAAAATAGCGCCCGTCACGGCTACACATGTTGGGCACTATTTCGAAGTTAACTTCGACGTTAGGCAGCGAGACGTCGAAGTCGCTAACCCCATGAGGGGATGGGAATAGCGCCCTACTTCGACGTTCAACGTCGAAGTAGGGACCCTGTAGACGATCCACATCCCGCAACATCGAAATAGTGAGGTCCTCCATGGCGGCCATCAGCTGAGGGGTTGAGACGCTCTCTCTCCAGCCCCTGCGGGGCTCTGTGGTCACCGTGTGCAGCAGCCCTTAGCCCAGGGCTTCTGGCTGCTGCTGCGGCAGCTGGGGATCCATGCTGCATGCACAGGGTCTGCAACTAGCTGTCAGCTCTGTGTATCTTGTGCTGTTTAGTGCAAGTGTGTCTGGGAGGGGCCCTTTAAGGGAGCAGCTTGCTGTTGAGTCCGCCCTGTGACCCTGTCTGCAGCTGTTCCTGGCACCCTTATTTCGATGTGTGCTACTTTGGTGTGTAGACGTTCCCTTGCAGCGCCTATTTCGATGTGGTGCTGCCCAACGTCGACGTTGAACGTCTACATTGCCAGCCCTGGAGGACGTGTAGACGCTATTCATTGAAATAGCTTATTTCGATGTCGCTACATCGAAATAAGCTATTTTGATGTAGCGTGCACGTGTAGACGTAGCCTTGGTCTCAAGATATTAGAGGAAAAACATGAGTGAGATATAACATAGGTTGAAGCTCTCTAATCCGAAACTCTATCTTCTGGCAAACTCCGTAATCCGTCATGATTAGTTATCCACTTATTGTGGGCGTGGCCATGTTTCCGATGGTCCTATATGTTTTGTTTGTTTACTGCCACCAGTCCTGGCTTTCAGTGTTTTGTGCTGTTATTTAGCTGTAATTTACACCGAATGTCTTCTAGGAGCCCAGTAAGCAGTGGAAGTGTTGGTAGTGTGCGAGAAAATATTGACCTCCAGTGGTCTGGAAAATTCTCTTGTCCAGCACTGGTTAGGTCCCACAAGTGCTGGATGAGAGAGCTTCAACCTGTATCTTCATTGGACTTGAGTACTTGAGTACTTGAGTACTGCGTGCAGATGTGGTCTCCTCATCTCAAAAAAGATATATTGGCATTAGAAAAGGTTCAGAAAAGGGCGACTAAGATGATTAGGGGCTTGGAACGGGTCCCATATGGGGAGAGGCTAGAGAGACTGGGACTTTTCAGTTTGGAAAAGAGGCGATTGAGGGGCGATATGATAGAGGTATATAAAATCATGAATGGTGTGGAGAAAGTGAATATAGAAAAATTATTTACCTTTTCCCATAATACAAGAACTAGGGGACACCAAATGAAATTGATGGGTAGTAGGTTCAAAACTAATAAAAGGAAATTTTTCTTCACACAGCGCACAGTCAACCTGTGGAACTCCTTGCCCAAGGAGGCTGTGAAGGCCAGGACTCTATTAGGGTTTAAAAAAGAGCTTGATAAATTTTTGCAGGTTAGGTCCATAAATGGCTATTAGCCAGGGATAAAGTATGGTGCCCTAGCCCTCAGAACAAGGGCAGGAGATGGATGGCAGGAGATAAATCACTTGATCATTGTCTTCTGTTCTCCTTCTCTGGGGCATCTGGCATTGGCCACCGTCGGCAGATGGGATGCTGGGCTGGATGGACCTTTGGTCTGACCCAGTATGGCCGTTCTTATGTTCTTATGTTCTTATGACTATCTTCTGTTGTTGGGAGAGATACACTTTCAAGTTGTAATTTTGTGTGATGCTTGTTGGGTAATCACAGGACAGGCCTCCAGGGCAGGGGACTGGACACGCTGACCTCTCAAGGTCTCTTCCAGTTCCAGCATTCTATGATTCTATGTGTCTAAAAATAAACTGAGTATTTACTAAGAGGTGTTTACAGAGAGGCTGTGACCGCAGTGGGCATTCCAGTCATGTATACACAGACTGACTTTAGTGACTCCAACAAACTCTTTCTTCCTGCAACCTGAGCTCCTTCTTCCAAGTTCCATGCAGGTTGCTACGGTTTGCATTCCTTAGCCCCTGGTGCCCCACCAAACTAAACCCATCCTGAAACCTGAACCTTATTCTCCAGTTCCCTGGAACATACTGACCAGGGTCTGTCTTTTTCAAATAGGGGCAGATTACCAAAGGCCAGGTAACTACTACCAATGGTCATTAATAGCTTTTCAGTTACCCAGGCTCTAAACCAAAAATTCCAGCCATGGTATGTGACTCATTGACTCTGCTGCAGTGGGATATGAATTCCACACCAGTTGGCCTGTTTTAGTAAGACTGTGCGGCCAAGAGGCAAGACAGTGCATTTAGCCTTCCCCTCTCTAGCTCCCATAAGCACGGGACCAATCACAATGGGGTGCATTGTTCTAAGATCCCAAAAGCAGGAGGGGCTGGATGAAACTTCCAACCCTTTCATGGCCTGTTATAACCCAACATTCAGGGTGATGATGAACCTGTGCCAGGGCTAATTTTTCTAAATCCCCCAGAGTTTGGGGATTCCTGCTGTGCCCCACACCGCCCATGAGCTCTTCCTTCAAAATAAGACCTGGACCATCTTTAGACTCTTAGCAGCATAGAATCCTAGGGCTGAAAGGGACCTAATGAGGTCACCGAGTCCCGCCCCCTGCTTAAAGTAGGATCAACCCCAATTAAATCATCCCAGCCAGGACTTTGTCAAGCCAAGACTTAAAAACCTCTGGCGATGGAGATTCCAGCATCTCTCTCAAGGTAACGCATTCCAGTGCTTCACCACCCTCCTAATAAAATAGTTTTTCTTAATAAGCAACCTAGACTCCTCCCACTGTAACTTTAGGCCATTGCTCCTTGTTCTGCCATCCGTCACTACTCAGAACAGCCTTTCTCCATCCTCTTTAGAGCCACTCCTTCAGGTCATTGAAGACTGCTATCAAATCGCTCCTCCCTCTTCTCTTCTGCAAACTAAATAAGCCCAAATCCCTCAGCCTCCCATCGTAGGTCATGTGCTCCATCCCCCGAATCATTTCTTTGTCCTCCAGTGGACCTTCTCCAGTGCATCCACATCCCTTCTATAATGAGGGGACCAGAAGTAGATGCAATAGTCCAGGTGTGGCGTCACCAGTGCCGAATAGAGAGGAATAATAACTTCTCTAGATTCTAGTTTAATGAGGACAAAGGCCCTAATCTGAACAGAGAAACACCTGGTTCGAAGAACACTGTTCTGAATTCTTTCACTGGATGCATGAGCAATGACCTGAAGATGAGCAATACCCAATATAGCACCTCTTGTACACCACAGGCTGTGCAAAGCCCAGCATTTCTTCCTGCCATTGCTCTGCAGTTACAAGTAAATGTACCTCCGGTACTAAAAGGACTTTGTTCTGGGGAGGTAGCTGTCCCGGCTGGCTCTGGGTGGTTGGAAGCCAGCTGATGTTGTGGTCACTTTGGTATCATTTGAGGCATTGTTTCATGGAGGGATGATTCATATTATTATTATTGGTGGAGCAGAACCTTACCCTAGGGCCTGAAAGCAGTCAGAAGAACAGGGACTGCCCCACCCTCTAATAACACACACACACCCATGCCAGAGTGCCGGGCCAGCCAAAATAAATGAATTGCCTCATCCAGGGGATATTGTCTTGTATCAAAGCCTCCTTCTCTCTTTAATAAAGGCTGTAAAAATGCCTCCATTAACTGCTTTCACTAGCTGCTTATGTCTTCTATATGCGAGGATGCTCAGGGTGACAGCAGATCTGGGGAAGGATCCAGGGTATGGGTCATTCCCGGAATGTGAGGAAGAGTGATCTCTTGCTCTTTTCAAGCACGCTGATTTCGTTTTTACTGGTTGCGATCAAGTGTAACTTAGATTTGCTGAGCCCATTATAAGTTTATATTCACCAGCAACATCAGTCTACTCATAGAGGTTCCGCAAATAAACCGTGCAAGACTCTCTCTAAGGGCCTACAGAGACAAGGATAGTCCAGAAAACAGACATGATTTCCAGGTCCAGAGCTTCCAGGGACTGAGCATCCAGAGCTCATGTTAAAATCAGTGGCTGAAGAAGCAGCCCAGCACTTCACAGGGAGTGGTCTCAAAACCAAGGAGGTTTGGCAGAACAAACAGTGAAGGAGAGAGGAATGTCCGTCTCGTGTATTCCCAGAGTGGACAGAGGCATGAAGGAGGGGCTGGCCAAAGGGATGCTGGGAAGAGCACAGACAGCAGAAGAAGATGCTTGTGAGGAGAGGCTGAGGGATTTGGGCTTATTTAGTCTACAGAAGAGAAGAATAAAGGGTGAGGAGGATTTGATAGCAGCCTTTCACTACCTGAAAGGGGATTACAAAGAGGATGGAGAGAGGCTGTTCTCAGTGGTGGCAGGTGACAGAATGAGAGCAATGGTCTCAGTTGCAATGGGAGAGGTCTAGGTTGGATATTAGGAAAACCTGTTTCACTAGGAGGGTGGTGAAGCTCTGGAATGGGTTACCTACAGAGGTGGTGGACTCTCCATCGCTAGAGGTTTTTAACTCCAAGCTTGACAAAGCCCAGGCTGGGATGATTTAGTTGGGGTTGGCCCTACTTTCAGCAGAGGGTTGGACTTGATGACCTCCTGAGGTCTCTTCCAACCCTATGATTCTATGACTCTAGGCTGAGGGGAGGTAAAGGCAAAGAGGCCCAGGAGGTTTAGGCAGAGCTGTACAAAGCTTAGGAAGTGAGGAAAACCATCCCTGGAGCATCCTGTTCAGCTCCTCTCTTGCCTGCTTCTCCCATCCTCCACATGGCCTGTGGCTGAGTCCCACCTCATCTCTCCCTCTAGACCTCTAAATGCTGCCCTCTTCCTGAGTCCCAGTCCCTGTTTAAGATCTTTGAGTCACTCCTGGCTTAACTATATCAGCCTTCTATGCATAGAGCACCTTGTCACTGACTCTGGTGACCTCCACCCCATCCAAGGAGAAGCTGCTCCAGACATCTTCCCAGGGCTTGCCCCAGATCCCTTGACTGGGGTTCTTTCTCTTCCTGTATCAAACTCAAACCACTGATCCTCCCCTCCAAAGCCTGCCATATGGCTGGGCCCTAACACCCTCTGATTGCTTCCTGCTCCCCTTGCACAGCTCTTACAACCTGTGGACTCAGCTTTTAAAGTGGCCTAAGGGGTCACTGGACAAAAGCTGGCCGGGGATATTCCCCCCACTCCCCGCCAAGCGGTCAGAAAATGCTGAATTGACAAGACAGTTCTTCAGCTCCAGGATGGAATTTCTGGTCCAAATCGGACAGAGCCACACAGCCCATGGGAATCAATCAATAGGTAAGGGGCTCTGTCCAACCTCTAATTAAAAACTGCCAGTGGCAGGGATTCCAGAACCTCTCTAGGAAACCTGTTGCAAAGCTTAACTACCATTATAGCTAGAAATATTTTCCTAATGCCTAACCTAAACCTCACTTGCTGACAATTAAGCCTCTTAATTCTTGTCCTGCCTTCAGCAAAAACAGAGAACAATTGATTACAGCCCTCATTATAGCAGCCCTGAACATATTTGAAGACTGTTATCAGCTCCCCCCTCCGTCTTTATGAATTTCATCCTGTTGTTTTTAAGGCTAATTTTCTAATTTTTCAAGGTGGTTTTGAATTCTAATCCTATCTTCCAAAGTGCTTGCAACACCTCCTGGCTTGGTGTCAACAGCTAATTTTGTTAGCATAATTTTCATTCCACTATCCAAGTCGTTAATGAAAATGTTGAATTTCAGACCATGAGTAAGTCTCTTACAATAGTTCTAGCTCAAATCGAAAAATCACAGAAATCCCATAATACATCTTGTAGTGCTGTTGATATTTGCCAGTACAGACATTTAGTAGGCATTATCATAGGCTTGGAAGAGATCTCAGGACATCATCAACTCCAACCAGCTACTCAAAGCAGGACCAATCACAACTAAATCACCCGAGCCAGGGCTTTGTCAAGCCAGGACTTAAAAAGCCCCTCGGGATGGAGATTCCACCACCTCCCTAGGTAACACATTCCAGTGCTTCATCACCCTCCTAGTGAAATAATTTTCCCAATATCCAGCCTACACCTCCCCCACTTCCCCTCCTCTCCATCCTGTTTGGAACCTGCCTTCAGATAGTTGAAGGCTGCTACCAAATCCACCCTCACTTTCTTCTTCTATAGACTAAATAAGCCCAAAAGCTCAGCCTCTGCTCATGTGTTATGTGTTCCAGCCCTCTTATCATTTGTGTTGCCCTCCATGGGACTCTCCAGTGTATCCCCATCCTTTCTATAATGGGGTCACAGAATTGGATTAAATACTCCAGACGCAGACGCACCAGTGCCAAATAAAGGGAAAGAATCTCTTCCCTAGATCTGCTGGCAATGCTCCTACTAATACAGCCTGATATGCCATTAGGCCTCTTGATTACAAGGGCATATTCTTCTCTCATGTCCAGCTTCTTGTCCACTGTAATCTCCAGGTCCTTTTCTGCAGACCTGCTGCTTGGCCATTTGGTCCTCAGTGTGTAGCAGTGTTTGGGATTCCTCTGTTCCAGGTGCAGAACTCTGCAGTTGTCCTTGCTCACCCTCACCAGATTTCTTTTAGCTCAATCGTGCAATTTGTCTAGGTCTTTCTGGACCTTACCATTCCACAAATTGACTTCTCCCCACAGCTTAATGTCACCTCTGAACTTACTGAGGGTACGATACATCCCCTCATAAAGGTCATCAATAAAAACGTTGAACAAAACCGGCCCCAGGACTGACCCTTGGGGCATTCTGCTTGATTCCAACTGCCAACCACACACCCTGCCAACCAAGGTTTATTTAGTCTTCCTACAAGATCAGTTAACTTGAGTTCTGGCTAATTTTGTCATCACCCCAAGAAAACTTTTCCTATTTAGCATGTGTCCCCCACTTTTCTTTTCCCTATGGTGACAAATATCTCTTCTCTCCTCCTCTATCCTCAGGTTACACCTGATTGTAACGTTCCCTTGCCCCTTTCTCCATCCCATTTGCCTCTGCAAACCTTTTTCCTGTCTTACGAGGCTGCAGGCCATTTACTCTGCATGGGGGAGACTTTTTCCTCTTTGCTAGAGATTTGGAGTGAATAATCCACCCTTTACTTTTTTCCATCAGATACTTGAAATTTTTAGAGCCTTATACGGAAAAAAAAGAGTCATAAATCATTGCCACAAGGAACTTAAATGTTATCTGAAATGCCAAGCCAGTACTTGTTAAAGGGATCTGTAAAGAGCATATTCCAAGATAAAAACTCTTTGTGGTAACTCTTCCCTTAAATGCCTCATGTGTGATCAAGTTTAATGCCAAATTAACAGAGATGTTGGAATCATAGCAGAAACAAACACTATAAATCCAATACATTCAGCGTGAAAGTAACTTTGGGAAACTCCATGCTGGAGCCCATCTCTAGAACAAATCCTAGAGCACTAGAACTGGAAGGGACTTCAAGTGGACATCGAGTGCAGAATCCTGCCCTCGCAGGAGGACCAAGTACCATCCCTGATAGACATTTGTCTAAACTGCTCTTAAATATCTCCAAAGATAGAGATTCTACAACTTCCCTAGGTGATTTATTCCAGTGCTTAACGAGTTAGGACCTTTTCTTTTTTCCTAATGTCCACTATGACCTCCAGATCCCTTTCTGCAGTACTCCTTCCTGGACAGTCACTTCCTATTTTCTGGAGAACATTACCTATGAAGAAAGGCTGAGAGAACTGGGCTTGTTTAGTTTGGAAAAGAGAAGATTGAGGGGGGACATGATAGCAGTTTTCAGGTATCTAAAAGGGTGTCATAAGGCAGAGGGAGGGAACTTGTTCTTCCTTGCTTCTGAGGATAGAACAAGAGGCAATGGACTTAAATTGCAGCAGGGGAGGTTCAGGTTGGCCATTAGGAAAAAGTTCCTAACTGTCAGGGTGATCAAACACTGGAACAAATTGCCAAGGGAGGTGGTAGAATCTCCATCACTGGAGATATTTAAGAAGAGGTTAGATAGATGGCTTTCAGGGATGGTCTAGAAAATGCTTGGTCCTGCCATGAGGACAGGGGGCTGGACTCGATGGCCTCTCGAAGTCCCTTCCAGTCCTACTCTTCTACGACTCTATGATTCTGTGATTCTATTTTCCCATGAGGTGAACTGGAAACCTGAACTAAATCCCCTTACGCAGGGCAAGTTCAGGTCATGATATAGATCCGCATCTAAACTCACAGCTCAAGCCCAATTTTGATTTTTAGCAAGAGCTTTTGCTTTGTTAGGGAAGAGTCAGTTCTGAGAGTTAATCCCTGGCGCCAACTCGGACTGAAAGGAGGCACAGGGACTTTGAAAAAGCAGGGACAGCTTCTTCTCCTCGAGCAATGGTGTAGCTGAGAGTGAAATGGTGACGTGAGCCAATGATGACTGACAGGTTTTCTTAAAAAATGCATACAGCGGTCTCTGAAATATTCCAGTGTGTCACTCTAGTTAGGTTGGCATTGAGTCTGTGGCTCGCACGTCGGCGTTGCTGGGAGGTGGGACCCATAGCTGACATCTGGAGAGCCTCTCAAGAGCTGGTAATCGTGCTCGCTGTGCGAGGTCCAAACAGCACCAGGCCAAAGATGTACCTTGGTGTCTCTCTGTCACTGTCAAGGGCCAGACAAAAGTCTATGGTCAGCAGCTTGTTTTGCCCTCTCCTTAGCATTGCACTTTCCAGGGCCATGTACGTTGGTGGATAGAGCCAGGGCAAACTGCTACCACACTGCCATGCTAGCTTTCACACCCAATTTGTCCAGCTGTAAGTGACCCATGTGATGCAAGTCAGTGGGGATGTTACCCCCGTCGTTCCAAGCCCACTGTGAAGGTGATCTAAAGAAACACCACAGCAGATCGCAATCTTTTGATTGCTCATGAATCAGTCACATTCTGCTCAGGCTGATGCTTACCCAATAGAACCAAAGGGAAATGAGACACCACTTCTATCTCTTTGTACAGCTCCTAGCACACGGGGGGGGGTGGACACCATATTTGTCCATGACCACTAGGTGTTACTGCACTATAAAAGCTGGTTAATAGTGCCCTTGGCTGATTGAGGTGCACCAATAGTTGGCTGGAAAGTAATGCTGGGCAGGGGCAGCTCCTTCTTCTGCCCCAGTGTGCTGTTTGACCATGATGCTGGTGGAAGTGAGCTGGGCTAGATAAGATGTAAAACCAAAGTACCACACAGTTGTCGCTTTATAGATCCTGGGGTTCTCCTTTTGGAAATGGCTGGGTAAGGGTTAGTTTCACAGCTTCAGCCAGTTTCCCAAAGAGGTACAATCTGCTTCCTTACACCCCAACTGCAGCTTCGACTTGGTACAGTGTTCTCTTCTCATATTGCACTGTTGGGGAGCATTAATCCATACTGTTAAGGAGCCCCGGCATTCCACCCCAGGGGTGGCCGCATGTCAGTGGCGTACGAAGTGCTCCCTACGTATCACGTGCTTTTCGATCTCTTTGGGATGAAAAGTGAGATGTTCTTGTCCTCCCACATGCTTGCACTTGTGCACCCATGAAACACTGTGGTATCAACGTGTGTTTAGGGAGACCTAACACAGAGGCCTTGGGCTGATTTCTGCTCCTATCTGTCTCAAATGGCTGGAGGCTTTCCGGAAGCTCTGCTGTCTGGTGCCATGTGAGTCCCATGAGGAAGAGATGGCTAACAGGTGCTGTGGGGGTGCAATTTGTCCATTTGCCCGTATGTCAAAAGCAATTTTAGGCTCCCAAAGGGTAGGTCTACAAAGCATAGTTATTTTGAAATAAGTCTCCCAGCATCTACACAACACAATTTGAAAAGAGTGGTTGGCTTATTTTGAAACTGGGAAACCTCGTTGCATGAGGAATAGGGTCTGTTTCAAAATAGCTATTTTGAACCAGGAGCTGTTAAGACAGGGAATAGAGCCTATTTCGACATAAGCCAGAGTACGTCCGGTTGCTCGGTTTCTTAATAGGCTCTATTGTGTCTAGACGCTGTATTTCAAAACAACTAAGGGTGACTTCTAAATGCATTTTTGGCTGTGTGTACATGACCCCTCAGAAGGGGCATGTAAATGCAGCGGATTGAAAATGCTAATGAGGCGCTGATATGAATATTCAGCACCTCATTTGCATAACAGCAGCCACTCGCCGCATCAGAAGTGCTGCTTTCGAAATGCAAAATAGCCATGTAGATGGGGTTCCTTTGAAAGGAAGCACTGTTTTTGAAAGCACCCTTCCTCCTAACACAAATTGGGAAGAGGGTGCTTTCAAAAACGGGGCTTCCTTTCAAAGGAACCCCACCTACACGGCTATTGTATACTTCAAAAGCAGTGCTCCCATTATGCAAATGAGGCTCCTATTATGCAAATGAGGCACTGAATAGTCATATCAGTGACTTATTAGCATTTTCAATCTGCTGTGTTTACATGCTGCTGCTGAAAGGGAGGGGTAGCGTGGACGCAGATTTTTGTATAGAGCAGTATTATTTTGCAACAACCTGTTCCTTCATTATTTCAAAAGAACCTGCTCCTTATTTTGAAATAAGGCTGTTGTGTAGACATACCCAAAGACACCTCATTAAAGAGATGCCCACCGAAAGGCACCTGGAGAGGAAGCCTGCATTGAGAGCTTCTCCCCACCACCCAAAGGGCAGGCTCCTGAGCAACCTCCGAGAGAAGAAAACGGGGCTGGATGGAACCAAAATCCATTGGCTCCCACGTTAAGTGTATATGTGTGGTGAGAAGGGGACATCATCCAAGGACCTGCAGGCCATCACGGCTTTAATCCTCTCCGCTAAAACAGACTGAGCAGGAAGCTGGGATAAAGCAGCTCTGCATTCCCAGGAGGAACTTGTTACATGCCTCTAACATTTCCTTCAAGTTCTATCTGGTGCAATATTTGGCTCCAAGCCACGGTGCCCTGCATGCCCCTGAATAGACAGACACACCAGGAGCTGGAAGGAGAAGTATCTGAGACAGAAGCAAAACTACCCATGCACTGAGGTGGGCAGCTGGTGTCAGCTGGAGGGTCAAGTTTCTTTCCCCAGCACATGAGAGGCACAGCGCCAGCTGCCCCTGTAACCACCTGCTCCCCACTCATTTCTTTCAGCCAAGCATGGCCCCCCACTTCCCCTTCCAAACTATGTTGCTTTCAGAGTTATTTTGTTGTAGAAATTCAGCTCCTGACGGTACTAATCTTCCACCTGCCAGGCGATGAATAGGGTTCTTTTTCAGGTCTGGAGCAGGTTGCCAAAGGAAGCAGGCTGCTCAGCCACTGTGGCAAAGGGATGCTGGCCAATTGTGAAGCGACTGCCCCACTGCACAGGTTGGGGGTGCCCTGGATTTGGCTCCCCACTTGCAAGCCATGTGCCCGAGAGGCCCCCTAAGCCCAAACCCCTGGGATCTCTTCCCCGGCCTTTGGGGGGGCAGAAGTGCACCCCAGGAACAAGCGCTGCCCTCCAGCAAGGAAACAACACTTCTCTCTGGGTGGAGCAAACCTGGGTTTGTACAAAGGACCATTCAGAGTCCCTGGGTCGGGTGTGTGTGTGTGGGGGGGGATGCCATTACACATCCCTTCCCCTGCATGTGCTGAGTCCTGAATGCCTAGACATTGAGAGTGATCCTCTCTAGTGCTCATAAGAACCCAAACAGCCTCATAGTCTATTCTCCAAACACCTTGTTGGGGTGAACTGAAGCCTCTGACGCATTGCTGGATGACTGTCACTGTGCTGCTGCAGACCCCTGGGCAGAGTGAGCCTGCTGCTTCAAGCTGGCTGTGGCCAGGCTCCTGGCCTGCTTCCCTTCCTCCCCATCCCCAGACTAGCTTTCAGCCTGCCGCCTTTCTCTGCAATGTCTCTGCTGTCTCCAGGGCTGCCCCGGGTCTAGAGATACCATCCAAGAGCGCTGGATCTCTGGTTTGGGTTAGCACTGGTAGCCAGCAGCTGGAGGTGAGATTTCTTCCCCGGCCTGTCACTTAAAAGTGTTTGCAGGCCCACCAACCACTTCAAAAATCAGGGCTCCCTTGGCATGTGGCTGATGAGCTGTCTCAGGCAGGCTCCACAAGGGCTCCAATAAGAAATAACAGCCTGTGACGGGTGCCTTTAGAAGGGTGAAGACATTCAACTGGTTGGTGTTTTCCCAACATAGAGAGCACCTGTATTGCTTCAGTCAGAACGGCTCATTTAGTTCAGATGAAAGAGGGGGAAACAGGAAAGATCACAAGCAAAGTGGGCATTAAGGGGAGAGAGAGCAACGCTTATGCTCCAAAATATCTTATACTTTATAAGGTGCCACAGGACTTCTTGTTGTTTTTGCGGATACAGGCTAACACAGCCGCCCCTCTGATACTTTTCACTAGGAGGCTGGTGAAGCACTGGGTTACCTAGAAAGACGGTGGAATCTCCACCCTTCAGGGCTTTTAAGTACCAGCTTGACTAAGCCCTGGCTGGGATGTTTTTGTTGGTGCTGGCCCTGCGTTGGGCAGGGGGCTGGACTCAATGACCTCCTGAGGTCCTTTCCAGCCCTAGGATCCTATGGTTCTAAGGTGAACACAGGCACAGTTGCCTCGACCCGTGACAGTCAGCAGAACCTATTATTTTACATACCATGCAAATATACAACACCCCAAAATCCCTGCCCTAGACACCTTGCAGTCTAGGACTTAGCCTGTGAAGGAGTTGCCATGATTGGGATTCAAGCCACACTGCAGTGTACTAACATCGTTAGAGCATCCCACCTCCTGCGCTGAGCTGGGTAAAACTACCAGAGGACACACAGGAGGAAAAGTTACTTCTCTGGCTGGGGCAAGACAACCCAAAAGATTACGTCTTTCCACCTGTTGAACCTCTCATTCCAAAGGCAGCCTCTAATGATAGTAACAACCCAGTTAGGAGCAGTGACTCCTGAAGCATGGCATAACCCTTGTTATGCCATTAAGAAGGGTGCAAGATCTGTTGCCCTTTCATCTTCTTTCTCAGCAGGCCTGGCTCATCCCAGGGGACCAGTGATGCAGTCACAGAGATCCACACGTCTTTGAGCTCCAGGCGTGATTATGATAACACGGTCAGGCTAGCTCAACGGACAGCTCTCTTACAGCAGCTCAGACTTCCCACAGCGGCCTCAGGACTGGCAGAACACTGAGCCCCAGTGACGGGTTTGGTGGGAGCAACCTTTCTAGCAGCCCTCCGACTTTTAACAGCTTTAAAGCCATGTCCTGCAGGAAAGGGCTCTCTGAGTTTTCCAGGAAGGCAGCGTTACTCAGTGTTCCCCATCCCACATGATGAGAGGGAAACACCTGCTGGTCGAAGACAGGTGCTCTAGATTTCCATGCACCTTCCTTGTTTAGCCTGACATTTGAAGGACATTTAGATTTGCATCTGTGTGTCGAGTAGACACTGCCTTCTAAACTAGTATGGGTACCAGCAGCAGTGGAGACAGTGAAGCGTTGCATAGGGAGTAGACCAGAGCAGAATGCCCTGCATGCCTCAACTATAGACTACATGTGTCTCTCTACACCCTCAAGCAGTGCCTCACACATGCTATTTTCAGCCGGGTAACATCCCATTCTCTCTCCCACTGCAGTGAAAGGCTCTGGCAACGGGGAGCTCTCCTTGCTGCTAGAGCCTGTCAGCTCCCTGTGCAGCTACCCACAGCAGTGACAAATGTGGATGCCCCCTCTCTTCCACTGCAGCATGGACTCTGCACGCCATCTGAAGAGTAGACATAGCCTTAGCAAAGTATCACATGCCTTGCAAGTGCCTAGGACAGAAAACCTTGACTGGACGATTGAGAGGCAACGTGGTCATGGCTAAAGCAATGCATGAAGATTCAGGTCAGTTAGACCAGGTCTACACTAGACATTAAAGCCAGCTGTAGGTTGGTAGTTCCATATCTGGAATTGACTTATATACAATCAACGTATCTGGCTGTCCTCACTGAGGGAGGTTAACCGGAGAACCTCTCCCACCGCCCTCCTTTACTCCTCGCGAGACTGAGTACAGGTGGCAACTACCTACCTCAGATAGTTCGATTTCGTATGTCCCCATTCGGCATGCCAGACTGAATCCCGAAAGAATGACCCTGACTGGGTTGCTCTTCCATGTAGCACAGGCATACACTGAGATCTGCTGCTATTCCCAAATCTAGCTCTGAGCCGTTAGTAACCATGGCCAAGTCCTTTTGTGCCAGTTTCTCCTTTTCACCTCCATCTATTTAAACTGTAAGCTCATTAGGTCAGGGACTATGTTTTGTGAAGTACATGTACCGCACCGAGCACAATCGCCCCCAGCTGAGGGTTCTAGCTACTCTTGCAATACAAGCAATAATACAAATAAGGCCTAGATCTTATCTCTTTACAGCAGAGAAACCTCAGCGTGCCACAGAGCAGAAGAGCAACGAAGGGTCCTGTGGCACCTTATAGACTAACAGAAAAGTTTGGAGCATGAGCTTTCGTGAGCACAGACTCTGATCTCTGCATCTGATGAAGTGAGTCTGTGCTCACGAAAGCTCATGCTCAAAACTTTTCTGTTCGTCTATAAGGTGCCACAGGACCCTTCGTTGCTGTTACAGATCCAGACTAACACGGCTACCCCTCCGACACTAGAGCAGAAGAGGTTATTTATCAGCATGTTAGACACAGAAAACATCAGACTGGTTCTCTCTCTCTCTCTCTGTTTTTCCTCCACACCCCCAAGTTGAAGCCAAACTGTTTCATAAGAAGCAAACACCAGGGAAATTGCCTCCTATCCCACTTTGCATTCCAGCAGCTTTCAAACCAGCCAGAGTGATTTATAGTACCGTTAAGGACAAGAAGGGTTTGATTCCAAACACACTCCGTGTGGTGTAGATCAGGAATCGCTCCACTGAAGTCAATTGGCCTGGTGTTCCTCTCGGTTTCCACTGTTGCACAAAAGCAAAGTAATTCCAATGAAGTCTTTTTCTGGTGCAAAATGAAAGGTGCGTGAGATAAGAATCAGACTCATGGGCACTGTGTTTGCTCTGGGGGAACGGGAAGTCGTGCAAATTTGAACTGTGAAGCAAATTTTAAGGCTAAACAAAAAAACCATGAGAATTTGGGGTTTATTAATGAAAAGGCTGACAGAACCTTAATACAGTGAAGCTAGTGGGTACCACTATTAAAAAAAGAAATCTTTCTTCTGCACTTAAGAAATTTATTAGGTGTAATTTTATTTTTTTTCCTACCAAAAGTCTTGCAAGGAAACAAGAATAGTTTATGCCCTGTTAGGTTTTTCTTAACACACACACACACACACACACACACTCTCTCTCTCTCTCTCTCTCTCTCTCTCTCTCTCTCCCTCTCTCTCTCTCTCTCTCTTTGCTTTTCAGGCTCCAGCATGTGTGCAAGTCCCACCCCATTCTCTGAAGTTCAGCAGGCATCAGTGGTTCATTTCAATGAGTTCTTACTGTCTGTCTGGTCTCTCTTGCTGAGAAAATGCACAATGCAACAACCTGCTCCTGTGGAAAGGAGGAGCAATCGGGGTCCTTTCAACCCTCAGGCTGAATGCTAGACTTTTCCCACTGGGGTTTGTTTTCTCAAATTACGTCAACTAACATCTAGCAAACCCGACCATTGAAGTCAACTGGAGCTTTGCCCAGATAAGAATAGCAAGATTTGACCTCCTATCTCAGAAACAACCTTTCCTTTGCGATGTATACTTGCTGTCTGTCTACTCTCCCTTCCAACTCCACATCCTCTTCTCCTCTGGACAACTTTTCCCAAGATAAGGAAACATAAAATCTTCTTGGACTGAGCTGTCAACCGTTGGATCTCATCATCTATGATGCCGTTGGTGAGCAACTAAACCAATCCTTGATCGACAGAGCTGCTTACAGATGTTGCATAAAAACCCACCGACTGCAGGGGGTGTATGTTCTTTTCAGATCCTACGCTTGTCTTGTAGCGCCTGGTGTGATGGAGTGGGGCGTGCATGTATGAGACTCAGGCTGTGTGCGTGTGTGACAGGCAGAGCGGCTCACAGTGGCTAAGGATGACCCACTGGGGCTGTAACCAAGCTGGCAGGAAACACCTCTGACCTGAACAAGGAGCAGGGAGGAACCAAACAGGGTTTTGAGGTGGCAGTTAGAAGCTGGGAGAGAGAGAGCTGGGAGGCAGCCAGCCTGGCTGGAGGGGGGAAGCTACACCCCAGATGGGGCACCCCTCGGGCTCCTCTCCCCAGGGTGGGTTGGAATGACTGTCTCTGCAAGCTGTACTGACACCTGTGTACTGAGCTGTGCCTCTGTCATCTAATAAACTTCCTGTGCTCCCTGCTGAGTGAGAGTCACTCCTGCCTGCGGACGGGGTACAGCTCTTGGGGACCCCTGCACCCCATCACACCTGGATACACTGACTCTCAAAGCAATTAAGAGACTGTACAGTGGTTTCCCACCACGACAATTTGTCCTGAACTAGACTTTCCAGATCCTTGGGAGATATGCCCCATGACTTCATGTTGGTCTCTAAGATGTCTTTATAGCACTTACCACTGACCACTGATAGAGCACGTTCCATGAGCAACTTGGCCACAGAAGCCCATCTTTGGTATTTGTGTATCATCCATCCTCATAACATGATCACTCTAGCTGTAGAACGCGAATGCAAAGACAAAGCAAAATATAGCAGAGACATAAGCGTTCTCACAGGCGAGTAGGAACATGAGGTTAGCCCCACTGGAAGAAGCTGATGGACAGTCTTATCTCTGACAGTGGCCAATAGGGGCTACTCAGAGGAAAGTACAAACCCAAATATATTCACATTTGTATAACTGACTGCCAGCGAGGGAAATCTCTTCCTGAGCTCACTTGTTCATCAGTGTAAGCCTTGATGTGCAAGGATCGGTGCCTCTGGCTCTTTCCTGCAGTGGCCAATAGGGGCTACTCAGAGGAAAGTACAAACCCAAATATATTCACATTTGTATAACTGACTGCCAGCGAGGGAAATCTCTTCCTGAGCTCACTTGTTCATCAGTGTAAGCCTTGATGTGCAAGGATCGGTGCCTCTGGCTCTTTCCTGCCTGGTTGGTGCAAACGCATGCCCTATTGTTATTGGTTCAAGTGCACACCCTTATCAAGTAGACAAATACCCAGTCTCTTTACCTCAATAACTATCCTGCAGCAGTGAGTCCCGCAGGTTAACTGTACATCACTTTGGAATTGTTTGCACCAGCCTATCCAGCTGCCCCAACCCCCCAAGGCCTAGACAAGCCATCGGCAGCCCAACATTCTTCCCCTGGGAGCAGCGGCACGGCAAACACTTTGCAGTTGGGATGGCAGAAAGGGTGCAGGAGCTTTTGCCTCCAGGAAGACAGCCTGGAAGAGATGGTTGGCTAATTGCTCCAATTCCTCAAGGGTGGTTTGCCTTTCCTTGCCAGAGGCTGAATGCAGCAGTTACTGCTATACAGGACATTGGAAAGGCACTTATACGTGCTGCAGGCCACGCAGTCACCTGTCACTGTAAATCAAGCAGGAAGAGGAGTAGGTGAGGCTGGGGAAAATCAGCCTTGGAAGAGAGACACAACCATCCCCCATAAACTTGGGGAGTGGAGCCAGGTGTGACTCACTGCCATAGCGCCTCCTGCTGGTCACCTGGGAATTAGCTCTTCAGCCTTTGGAGCGCTCTCTTCTGGCTGGTGCTTCACCCGCTGTTACCTGCCTTCTGGTCTCCACCAGCTGATCTCAGGACCCACATCCTTCCCTGAACATCCCTCAGGGTAGTGCCCTACTGCAGTGGTCCTACTCTCTCAGGGGTCCTCCCCAGTTAAGCAATGCTAAGCTCCTGTATCCCCCGTGGTCAGTCTCCACCTAGCCCTCATCTCAGGGGCAAACTGCAGTCTGAAGTGGGGACTCATCATTGGCAAGGGGTTGGACCTGCTGCCTTCTGTTGCTCTGGTTGCCTCCTGCAGCCCTGGTACACTCAGGCCTTGTCTCAGGCCAAGCAGCCTGGGAGCCTTCTTGGCCACAGGTCCCCCAGCTCTGTCTGCCTTTCTCCTAGCCCTGCTCTGTGTCAGGAAGCCCCTGTAGCTTCCCTGGCAGCCAGGTCCCTCCTGCTCCACTGCTGGAGCAAGAGCTCCTCTCAAGGAGCCCTCCACATACAGCCCTCAGCTAGGTCCTAATTGGCTGCTAATTGCCTCAGCTGCTGGCTCCTCCCAGGGCTGGGTTTTAACTCTTCCCACTCCTGCAACTGCGGAACTACAGGGAGCTATGTTCTTCTGTCATCACTCCCATGTGTCGCTATTGTGATGGATGGAGCTATAGGAGTATACGAGCTGTCAAGACATCAGCCTCACCCTCGCCACTGCATTGTTGTTGATGAGGCAATGATGGAGACCGTGAGATGCTGCTAGATGCCTCTCGGCCAATGAGTGACCCCGACTAGCTGGGAAGGGTCCAGCTACTGGGATTAAGGCCTCAGGTGTACCAACAGGCCACCAGAACAACCTCTGGCTGTGGTCTCTGAGGGGAGTCTGAAACGCAATGACGCCTGGAACCCTGGAGGCTTACGTGGATCACTGTATGGAACAAATCAGCCAGGAGTAATACAGAACACGCTGCAGCTCTGCAAGTCATTACCCATCACGATTGTTCAGAGGGGGAGCTGGCAGAAAGTCCGCAAAGCCAGTCTCCCCCGTTCCCTGCCCTTGCTCCCTGGTGCTTTCGTGCAATGAACAGTAACTGGCACTTATTTCAATCCCATTGAGAACCATCAGGACCCAGCGAAAGAGCCAGAGAAGGCGGGGACATGCTAGAGGGATGGAGACTGGTCCCATTCAGCTGTGCCTCATCCCATTGCTATGGAAACATGCACCTGGATTAGAAACAAAGGCATGGAAAAGAGCTCAG
This sequence comes from Carettochelys insculpta, assembly GCF_033958435.1. NCBI lineage: Eukaryota > Metazoa > Chordata > Testudines > Carettochelyidae > Carettochelys > Carettochelys insculpta. The sequence goes on from NC_134144.1 coordinate 72,372,425, forward strand.
AGAGCTGTAGCTTGAGAAGACATCTCACCTGCCTTTATTGCTGTGCCAGAAAGCAGAGATGTTTGCCTTCACCTGGTGAGCTGACTAGCATAACGTCTTCAAAGGCTTGGCAGATTGCTTATATGATCTGACGCCTCCTGTCTTTGTCCTCCACCCTTGCCCCCCTCAGGTGAGGAGCAGTTTTCTGCCAATAACCCCTGCTCTTTTCTCTCAACAGCAAACAGATTTCACGTCTGTCCTGTTAAAAAGGGAATGTGGACAAACTGCATTTGGAAATCTTTCCTGCTGCTGATTTTTTATGTCCTATAAAGCAAAAATACAAGAAAATAAAACCAAGACAGCGCTTGCGGGAGCAGGGCGTTTGGCTTGGGATACGCCAACCTAAAGGAAAGCGTGACGAAAGGTCTGACTATCTCACTGCTCAACAGACCAGTCAGTTCCAGTTGGGGCCCAGTGAGAAGCCTAGCTGTCTAGCCCAGAAGAGCAGGACAAGATGAGTGTTTTATTAGGTTGTTTCTGCAGGGCTGTTAGTAGTGAATCAGCACAAGACTTCTGATGTGTTTTCCTCGTTCCAGGGGATAAATGAGCTAACAGATGTCACTGGGGAATTTAAAACAATGCCTTCTGTTACAAGAACAGCTGGTTCCTCCACCAGGTATGTCTGAAGTTCGGAATTAAAGCAGGAGAAATGGTCAGCAATGAAGGCACTGGGCTAGAAATCTTGGGTCTGTTCCTGGTACTTGTTTGAAATGAATGTCAGAAAGGTATGCAAGTACCTTCCTGCCCAGACAATGGTGAAAACAATATTCTGCCCTCTGTCTTCTCTAGTTAGAGGGTAAAATCCCAGAAGTAGGGACCTCCTCCTGTGCATATATGGCACTCATTATGATGGGTCTCAGTTACGGCCTGTAGATCTGCAATACTAGAAGGCTGTTACCCAGAGTTCCCTGTAAGCTGAGCACTTGGGCAGCTGCCCAGGAAAGATTCAGGTGCCACCGAGCTGATTAGCAAAGCACCTACCATGCCAGAACAACAGATGCAAAACCTGCAGGCAGATGTCCCTGGCTACCTTGATCAACACCAGGGCTTCTTTTCTGGCGAACGGCGCTCCACCACCTTGTTTGCTGGCGCTGCCATTTTTAAAACAAAGTAGGTGGCACAGCTCAGACACCAGTGGCACCATTTTTAAAAGCTGACTGGGTTGCTCTGTCTGAGCCTCATATGGCTTTTTAAGAGCCATTTGCCGCTCATTACACTGCCGCCTCTGGATGATTTCTCCTCCACTCCCTTCCTGCCCCGTCTTGTAGTGCTGTTGGAACTCAGTTTAATTGGTTTTACAGCTGGCTATTAAACCAATTAAACTGAGTTCCATTAGTAGCATGGCAAGCCAGGCAGGGACTCCCTGTGCCGCAGGTGGGGGCAGAGGGAGACATGCGGAGGAGGTCGTGGTAGCAGCAGCCTGGCAAGGAGCAGCTCAGCTTTCCTTGACTGCTTGTGAGAGGTAGGGTGGTGGGCAGAGGGGCAAGTGAGGTTTAAGCTGCGGGGGCAGCATGGGCCCTACATGGAGGGAGATGTGGGGCTCGGCTCAGCTCAGGCCCCATGTGTGGGGGGGGAGGCAATGTAGCTCAGGCCCTGCACAGGGCCTATTAAGCTACATGGAGGTGGTTCAGCAGCCCGGGGGCAGCTCAGGCTATGTTAGGGGGTAGTTACGCTGTTAGGGGGTGGCTGAGCCCTCCCCCGCCCCCCCGGGTAGTGGCTAAGCCGCCACATGCAGTACTTCAGCCCTGATAGGGGGCAGTTAAGCTGCCAGGGTTGGCACCTACTGGGGATTGGATGGGGCCCCTGCAGGGGGATGGTGGGGGCTGCCCTGGGGGTGGCTAAGCCAAGAGGGGGTAGTTTGGCCCCCCCCGTGGGGGTTGGACCTCCCTGAGGAGCAGCAGGGGCTCTGCGTGCGGAGGAGTTAAGCCACCGGGTAGGGGCTGAGTTTGGGGCTTGAGTTCTGCCACTTTTTTTTCTAGAATAAAAGCACTGATCAACACCACCCCCTAGAACACACCTTTAACAAGCTGGGGTCCTACCCAGGCCCATCACCACATGTGGTGCAACCTATCCAGTGCGCTGCATGTCGCAGCAACAAAGACGTGGGTTAAACCAGACGATCACACAAACCCACTCACCTGCCAGACACTTTCGAAAGCTAAGCTTGGGAGCTTAAATTCCTAACTTTACTCAACACTGAATAAAAACACTGGCTTTATGGTTTTTTACAACAGTTATGACCCCCTAATCACCCTCCCCAACAACCATTTGTTTCTCCCCTTCACATCCTTCTCCTCTATGAATGGAGGCAGGGCTTTTTTCCAGCAGAATGCCGCAGAACTGCATTCCACCACTGTTTTTCCCGGGGCTGCCATTTTTAAAAGGCACCTGGGCAGCTCTGAGCCACGTGTCCCTTTAACTAGCCATTGTGGCTTCTGCCCCTTCGCCGCCAGCTCCCTGACTGCCGATGAAAGAGCAGGACTCAATTTAATTGGTTTAAAGGCAGGTGCCTCCATTAAACCAATTAAACTGAGCCCTGTTCTTTCAGTGTGGCAGGTCAGAGAGCTGCCCCTGCTGTACTGTATGTGAGGGAGCCATGAAGAAGGGAACATGTCAGTTAGCGGGGGGCAGTTGGGAAGTTAAAGGCTGGGGGTGGTTTGGGGCTGTGGAGGGGCCTCAAGAGGGGCGGGGGTCAGTTAAGGCTGTCATAGGTTGGGGCTGTGGGCGGTGGTTAAGTTGCAGTGGGTTGGGGCTGGGAATGGTGGGGGTTTAAGCATGGCAGCAGGTTGGGGTTACGAGAGGGGCGGGTTACGCCTGCAGGGGGACAGAGTTCTGGCACCTATTTTCCTTGAAAAAAGCACTGACTGGAGGTATGTTAATAAGCTGCTTCACTTCAATTTGTCGTCATCATCATCAACATTGGCTCAGCGCCCGTTGGTGTCTGATGCCTCCCTCACTATTTCCTTCCATCTTTCTCTGTCCAGTGCGGAGTGGCTTAGTTTCTGTAGACTAGCTCTGCAGCAATCTACTATATCTACCAATTCTCTGTGGGGTCTGCCTCTCCTATTCAAACCGTCCATTATGCCGAATACGTGGGTCTTGATTTTCCATTGGTCGTTCATTCTGCAAATATGCCCGAATAGCTGTAACTACTGTTGTACTACCTTCTGCAATAGGCTCTCTTTTGGCTTTGCTTTCCTATGTAATTCCTCGTTTGTGACCTTCTGCCTCCATCCTGTTCTCAGGAGCTTTCTGTAACAACTCCTCTTGAATGCCAATTTCCTTCTCTTTGAATCTTTCATGATCACCCATGTCCCATATCCGTACAACTTGCTGCTGAATACACACATTTTCAAGATGCCCAGCTGCGTTCTTAAGCTAATCATTTTGCTTTTCCAGATCTTATCCATCACCTTCACACTCATTCTTGCTTTTGCTATTCTAGTCGCTATTTCCTTCTTACAATCTAGATCTTATGTTATGTTGCTCCCCAGATTATAGAATCACAAAATTACAGAGCTGGAAGGGACCTCAAGAGGTCATCGAGTCCAGCCCCCTCTCCCAAGCAGGATCACAAAGCAGGTCTTTGCCCACGAAAGTTTATGCTCCAAAATATGTTAGTCTATAAGGTGCCACAGGACTGCCTGTTGTTCTTGAAGATACAGACTAACACAACTACCTCTGTAATACTTACCCCAACTAAGTCATCCCAGCCATGACTATGTCAAGCCGGGACTTAAAAACCTCTAGGGATGGAGATTCCATCACCTTCCTAGGCAACGCATTCCAGTGCTTCACCACCCTCCTGGTGAAGTAGTTTTTCCGAATATCCAACTTACTCCTCTCCTTCTGTAACTTGAGACCATTACCCCTTGTTCTGCTGTCTGTCATCACGGATAGGATACACGAGCTTCACTTTGATTGGCCCCCACAAATAAATATGTGTGGACTAACTATGCAAAACATATTCCACTTTGTATGTAGCTTTGAGGATTTTCTCCAGGCACGAAGAAGAGCTCTGCATAAGCTCAAAAGCTTGTCCCTCTCACCAAAAGGAGCTGAGCCAATAAATTACCTCAGCCACCCAGTCTTTCTAATGTCCTGGGACCAAGATGGCTGCAAGAGTGCTGCATATCATAAGTTCTTTATCTATTTGGTGGGCCTGATCAGCTCTCTACAAGGTTTGGGGCTGAGGGGGTGTTAAGCCTGGGAGCAGGAGAAGCAGTTTGGGGCTGCAATGGGGTTAAGCCTGGAAGGGGTGGGGGATGTTTTGGGGCTGTGGGGGGTTATGCCTGGGGGCAGTTTGGGGCTAAGGGGAGTTCTGGCACCTTGTTTTCTAGAAAAAAAGCACTGGTAATGGCCATGTCACATATATTGAATCATAGAATCATAGGGCTGGAAGGGACCTCAGGAGGTCATCTAGTCCAGCCCCCTGCTTCAAGCAGGATCAATCCCAACTAAGTCATCCCAGCCAGGACCAAAAGCTAGAAGAGACCATTCTGATTTCTCATCTTTCCTGTACAACACAGGACATATTATTTCCCCAAAATTATTCCTATAGCGGATATTTTAGATGTTAGTTGTACAATTACCTATGAATCCCCCTTGACTTTTGGTGAATTGTTCCCATAGTCAATTACTCTCTCTGTTAGAAAGTTACATCTTATTTCTTATTTACACACTATTCATTTGTCTAGCTTCAAGTACCAGCTATTAGATCATTCATGCCCTTCTCTGCCAGACAGATAAGCTCAATAACTTTTTTGTTCTCTATGTAGGTGGTCACAGATTGCAACCAAGTCATTGTTAAACTACATCCATTGGGTTCCTTTAGTCTGTCATGACAAGGGTTGTTTTCTAGTCCTTTCTCTCCCAGGGCTTTGTTGCGAACCTTCTCCAATTTACCAACGGGACACAGGAGTGGTCATGCCAAATACAGATGTAAAATAACCTCTCTGCTCTTACATGATACTCTTCTGTTTATACATCCCAAGATCGTGTTAGCTCTTCCGTCTGCAGCTTCACACTGGGAATTCGTGTTGTGCTGATTCCTCACCATGACCCCCAAATCTTGTCCAGAGTAACTGCTTCCCAGGATAGAGTCCCCCATCCTATAAATATCACCAACATTCTCTTTAGCCATGTTAAAATATATTAGAGGTTGTACCTCCCACGTCCAGCATATTCAGGTTCTGAGTGGTCCCAAATAAGAGGACTGGCCACACTAGGAGAGGTCAGGCCTCCTGGCTGCCCGGGGAGAAAAGGGGGCCCCAATCTGCTGCCCTGACTCCCCTCCTGGCCCTCACCTGCTCCCTTCCCCCAGGCTGGATGGGGGGTGGGTTCACTCTGGCTCTCTGCCATCAGGCTTCCAGCCAGGACTCCCCACAGAACTCCCAGCCACAGGGGATAGTGGTTTAGCTATCACCACTAGAGAGATTTTTTCCGATGTGCATTACTTTCCACTTAGCAACATTAACTTTCACTGGCCATTTTGTTGCTCAGTTGAAATTATTTGTCCAAGTCACTCCGATTCATTTCTGTTTCCTGATTGGACAATGAAAGCTGTATCTATTCTGGCCCTACGTAACCAAAATAGACATATTTGTCGTGTATTTGAAGGAGTCTGTCAACCTTCCAGAATGGTAGAGGCTAATAGCTAAGGATGTTGTCGCTTCCAGCCCCAGGCCTTATTATTCTGTATTCAACCAACTCTGCCCCCAATGTATTTTGAAGGGCTTTGAGGAAGAAAACAAAAAAGCAGTGTAGTTGCACGTTAAAAACTAACAAAATAATTTATTAGAGGGTGAGCTTTCGTGAGATAGACCCACTTCTTCAGACCATAGCCATACCAGAACAGACTCAATATTTAAGGCACAGAGAACCAAAAATAGTTATCAAGGTTGACAAATCAGAAAAATTGTAATCAAGGTGGGCAAATCAGAAAGAAGAGGGGCGGTAGGAGTGGGGGAAATCAAGAGTCAGATAAAACAAAGTATGTAAACGAGTCCATATAATGACCCAGGTAATCGGTGTCCCGGTTGAAACCACGTGTTAATGTGTCAAATTTGAATGTAAAAGAGAGCTCCACACTCTCTCTTTGCAGGCAATTCTTAAAGAGAAGCGCAGCTTTTGCAGGGGAGGTGGCTTGGTTGTCTTTATTCGAAAGGCCTCAACTCCACAGGCCAATTGTGCATTTTGTAATCCATTTTATCAGACATCACTGAGACTAAAGCAAGGTTCCCTCTATTTTTTTCCACCCATGGGCAGAATAAGTTTTATTATGTGCACCAAGGCATATGCGGCTGTGCACCACCAACAGAAACGCATGTTGTCAGCTGCGGGTGCTCTGCTCATCAGCTGGGCAGCACCTGAATCTCTCCTGGGTGGCTGCCCAAGCGCTCAGCTTACAGGGAACAGGGGGCTCAACCCTTGGGCTCATTCCTCAAAACCCTTCTCTTCTATAACACATGTCCAAAATGGCAATCTAATAAAGCCAAGGCAGGGTGGTGAGTTGTAATGGCTCCTTCTGACTGGCTGCACACCTTACATGTACCCCATCAATCTTGCGCCTCAGTTTCTCCCACCCCTACCCCATGAGCTCATGGGAATAAGGGGACTTCGAAGAAGGTGGCGTCCTTTCGAAAAGGAGCCCCGTCTGGACGCGCCGCGCGGCGGCAAGGCTCGTCAATTTCGAAGCGCCGCTGCCGCCCGCATACTAATGAAGCGCTGAATATGCATTTCAGCGCTTCATTAGTAAACTTCGAAATGGCCATTTGCATGGCCATTTCGAAGTTTGGGGCACGTGTAGACACGGCCTATATGTGCTATCGTGGTATAAATGTTAAATGGTATTAACAATGATAGGAGGAGTTTTCAAAAGGCTCAGATATTTATAGGAGTTATGAGAAGATTCAGAGCTACCATAACAACAAGAAGTCTTGTGGCACCTTATAGACTGACAGATATTTTGGAGCATAAGCTTTCGAGGGCAAATCCCCGCTTCATCAAAGGCATGATCCCCACTCATGCATCTGACGAAGCGGGTCTTTGCCCACGAAAGCTTATTCTCCAAAATATCTGTTAGTCGATAAGTTGCCACAAGACTTCTTGCTGTTCTCGAAGATAAAGACTAACACGGCTACCTCTCTGATACCAAGCTTCCATAGTGAGGATTAGAACCAACCCACCCCGGTATTATAAACTCTCCTCCTTTGGGGACATTAGCCAACCACCTGTTCTCCCTATTGTAGGTACTTATAAACCATAATGAGAATATCTGTGGGTCTGACAGTGACAATACACCAGGCCCACTGATTTGAGGAACACAGGGGACCCTTTAAATCACAGCTGGAGTGCTGCATGTGAGGGTTGCGGGGGGCGGGGGCTTGCCATGGTCTAGGCAGTGCTGAAGGCTGGTTGCCCTGTCCCCACCCCTTCCACCTAAGGCTACACCTGTTCCTGGGGCTCAGAGAAGCCCCTCCTACCTTGCCCAGAGGCCCACAGAAGCTGTCAGCCCAGCTGCACCATCCATGCAAAGCCCTACTTGACCCATTTTACAGATGGGGAACGGAAGCACAGAGCGTTAGAGCAACTTGAGCAAAGTCACACAGAAAATCTGGAGCAGAGCGGGGAACTGAATCCAGATCATTTTGACATCTGGGCCAGTACCCAAACCACTGCACCATCCTTCTCCAGCAGACTATTATGGTCTAGACCAGGGGTCAGCAACCTTTCCCAGGCCCAGTGCCAAAATCCAAGCTTTTGACCTCTACATATGGTCCAAGTGCTAGTGATACTTTTTAAAGTCACTAGTAGTCCTAAGTACAACTTCATTAGTAAATGAAGATGCAGAGCTTTACTGCTTAAGTGATGGTTGGTAGCATTAGCTGGTATTTTGTTAATCCACAGGCAGCACGGCTTTTAGGAAGCTCCTGTCTGCCTGGGGGAAGAGGGGCAGAGCTGAGCTCATGCCTCATGTGAATAAAAATCAGCTTGTGTGCCACACTTGGCGTCCATGCCAGGGGGGTTGCTAACACCTGGTCTGGATGATCTAGCTGGTCTAGACAAGATGGTCAAAACAGTCCCTTCTGGCCATAAAATACATATGAACTCCCGACTGACTCCCCTAACTTCAGGGGAGTCACTCTTGGTTCATTCAGTATGAGTATGAAACAGGTTAATTAACGAAAAGCAAATTAGCGGGCATGGCAGACACTTTCCCTGCCTACCGCGAAGTCTTCCTGCACCTTCCTGTGATGCACCTGGAGCATGCACCCATCAGAGGTAGGCGACTGTCCCGGATGGACCCCCCCCTAGGATTCATTCATTCATTCATTCATAGGCACTGCCTATCCTCTGCCAGCCTGTTTGGGATGGACTTGGAAATCAAAAGCAGAAAAGCTGGCTGTGTTACACGAAAGTCGTGTTATAGAAACCGGCGTCAAAACTGGCTTCCCAGACAGGCTGGCATCTGGAGAAACAACATTGCTTCAGCTGCATTCATGGGGGCTAGTCTATCCCGTTGGTATGGAGATGTAAGCAGAAGAGGTCAGAGACAGGCTCTGTGGATATGCCAGGCTGAAGCAATATGACAAAAATATATATATAGGCTGAATAGCCAGGGTGATTTCCTAGCCAGGATTTTGCTTGACCAAAAATTTCCAGTTGGAAAACAAGTGCCTGCACTGGGTAGGACGAGCAGGCATTGAGGAGACTTCCACTGCCAGACCACATGAATGTCCTTCAGTGGAAGGGAGAGGGTGACTTACTCTCCAGAAATGGCTGCTTTGCTCTCGCAAGCTGGAAGTAACTTCAGCGTCCTGTCACGAGTGGTAGGAACGGGATGGTGTGTACACAGGGATCCTTATTTATATGGTCATGGTCAAACCCAAAGGCTGCAAGGTGGTTCCATCCAGGAGTAGAACTGGGAGAGCTGATGACAGGGAAATCCATGTGTGCCTAGACGCCACAAAGTCTGGTCAGCAGATCTTTGAAACACTCTGATCTATTAGCTCATGTAACAATCAGTTTCCTCCAGCACAGCCTGCTACAAGGATGAAGGAGCAAAATTATTCTCCTGGGCCTCTGAAAATAGGACAAGGAGCAAGGGGCTTAAATTACAGCAAGGAAGGTTTAGGTTGAACATTGGGAAAAAATTTCCTGACTATCAGGGTGGTTAAACGCCAGAACAAATTGCTTAGGGAGGTTGTGGATTCTCCATCATTGGAGATATTTAATAATGGGTTGGATAAATATCTAACAGGGATGATCTAGATGGTGCTTGGTCCTGCTGTGAGGGCAGGAGACTGGACTTGATGACCTCTTGAGGTCCTCCCAGTTTTAGTGTTCTATGAGTCTATGATTCTCATGGCCCCAGGACAGATTTACAAGTGGCCCCTGGCTTCAGTTCCCCTTCTTGGTGCCTCAGTAAGAACCCACAGAGGTGTTTACAAATCCCATGACAGCTCTCCTTGGGGTCTGGTTTGGAAATGTGAAGTTAAAAAAATAAGAGCAAAGGTCTTCCCCCAGCGTCCAGCTGGGTGCACGCCAACTCCCCAGAGATCTCAGAGTCTCCCGTTTTACCAGGCTACACCCAACCCTTCCTAGCAAGGGAAAGTCCCCTGGTCTCAGGATCTTCCCTTCAGGAGCCTTTCTCATGCTTTACTATCTCTTGAACGTTCTCTGAGCTTCCTCCTCCCTCTCCAGCCTCCTGCTGCCCTTTCCCTGGAAATCAACTCCCCCAGGTGCTCCACCTGGATCCAATTAAACCCCACATCTCAAATGTGGTAGGCTGGGCTAATTAGAGGGGGTCTAGCCAGTTCTAGGCCTTGGGCCCTTGAAAGGGTAGGCCACTCCATTTCAGCCTATGCAAGCAGGTCTGAGAGCAGATACAGTGGTTCCTGTTCTTGACCATGGTCAGTCCTAGTTGCTGCAAAGGGTTTCCCTGATAGCTACTGCAGCCTGGACTGGACCAATTCTCTGCACCCTGTGCACATGGATAAGCACGTGTTCCATATCGTTCATTCCAGAACATGTCTCTGGAACACCCTCTCGTCTTACAAATCAAAAGACAACTTGTTTTTCTCCAAGAGGCCCGAAGGCCACCTGGGAACTGAGTGTCAAGCTAGGTTTTATTTTTCCTGACGTACTTCATCATTAATAAATCACTTTCCATTCAGAACCTTTCTTTCTATGCTTTCCTCCTTCTTATGATCCCATAATTAGTGTTACTCATATTTTTTCCTCTTTAAATGGTCTACCATAATGAAACATATGTACGTTTTCCTTCAAAAACAGGGGGGAAAATCCGCAACCTCCAAGAAGAGTACTGATTCTGCTCTTACTGCAATAATTAATTAGGTGTATTACAGGAGCCCTTAGAGGTCGCAAATGAGAACGAGGCCCGTAGTGTTAGTTCTGTGCAGACACATAGAAAGAGCCATTATTGTCATTGGGCATTAATGCACTCATTTTACAGCAACTGACTCACAGAGATACTGAAGGTTTGCTGGTCAGATGTCACCAGAACTTCCTGGCTCCTTAAGGACCCTGAGGACATATTTTAGGCCGCCCTATGTGTCTGTGACAAAGGTCAGGACTCAATCAAGATCTCTATGTTCCCCAAGGAGTCCTATTAGCATACGGGCAATGTGCCTCGTGCTGCAAAAGACCAGGATTTGTCTCTGAATTTGGTGTGCTGCTTGGATCATTAGCTTCTTCAGTATGGGTTAGGTGCTAACAGGCAGTGTGACACCTCCTCCCCCTTGAGTTCAGCGGCTTGTGGTCACTCTGTTAGTGAGTTTGAGTCCTCTTCCCTTGAGCACATAGTGATGCTCAAATTATTCTGCGCAGAACAGTGGATGGCTCCATAATTCCAGCCTATCTGAGGAAAGAACAAGCTGGCTTTTGAAATGCAAAAAATGAGACTCGAAAATAAACAGGCATGTGTTCTGAATGGCCCATAAAGGCCTTTGGTGAGAACACTTGTTGACACTTAGCTATGATAAGCACTGCGTGGCTTTCCAGTAAGCCATCATCTCAGACAGAGGGCTGGAAAGGAGAGGAAAGCTGCCTGATTTGCTGAGCAGAGATGTTAGCACAGGGGTCTGCAACCTGCAGCTCCGGAGCTCTAAAAAAAAACAAAAACCAAACCAAACCAAAACGAACAAACAAAAAAAAACCCTCCTGATTATTTTCGATAAACAGTGAATGTCTAAAAGTCCAACAATGAATGATCCATTTCTAAATAGCAAACAATATGAAATCCTGAAATGTCAGATAACTCCCTCTTTAATATGTGCAGTGCATTTTGGGATATGATACTGTATCTGTGTTTTGATCGTGTTGCTTATGAAGTCTTGATTTGGAAAGGAAAAGGAAGCTTGGGGCGTTCCTGCCATGAAGGGGCAACACACAGTCTAAGAAAGAAAACTGAAATTAAACATGAAGTGAAATTGGCATAATTAAAGTGGGACTGAAAAGGCTTCAAAAAGAGTTTGCGAACGTCCTGCAGCAAACACATATCACATTACAAATCGTGTGTGTGATGTTCTTAAAAAAGGGGTTACAAAAAGTATGGTTTGACAGATTTATCAAAGACTGTCTCGTATTCACATGCACTGAGGCTCTTGAATTATTGAGTTTTTTACCAATTCGCAAAAAAAAAAAAAGGGGTCTTCTTGCTATTTTTGGTTGCTGACCCCCTGCCTTAGCACTTCCACCATGATGGCCGATCTTCGGTTGAAACCCTGGCTTATAATGAACCATCTATAGCTCCAGGCATTACCCAGTGACTTGCATGAGAACTCACAGGCAGAGCAGAGTCAACCCCATCACCACAGCCCACAGAGGAAGAACAGCAGCTAGGCGAGACCTGTTTCTCATTAACCTTCTTTTTCACACAGCATCAACCAGCTAAGTTGTTTTATTATTACAGTGCAAGAGAAAAAAATGAAGGAAGGAGCTGCCTGGCACAGTGCAGGCTGCAGCTGTTTCAGAGAGAAAGAGAGGAGGAGGGCGGAAGTATGGTGGGTCTCGCTAAAATGGAAACTATCAAGGAGAGATTGGGCACATACAACACAGCTGTGACGGGGCAAGGGCCTGGCACACAGGTCACAAATATGGCGAGCAATAGCCTCTCAGAAGCTTGGCAATCACATCTGTATTGATTGATGCTTGGCTTTTTCACCTTGGCCGAACATTGGTCCTCGCCACCTGGGTTTTTCCATGGATCCTTCAATGAAAAAGTTTTTTCTTCTGCGTATGTGTGGGGAAGTGCGGATTACTTCTCCATTTGCCAAGCAAATCATTGGCAAGCACATCGCTAGCACTGTCATAGCAACGCCCGTTGCACAGCCAGCCAGCTGGAACATGTGGCTGCCATTTTGTGGTGGTGGTGTCCATATTGAAACCAATGGAGGAGGCACCTGTTTAGCCCCTTTTGTACTTCAACCCACCACACCAACAGGAATGGCAAGTCTAAGGTGATTACTAATCCAGGGCTGCTTGATGGCCCATTTCACAGGAACTGGTGGCCTCAGTTGAGTTCCTAGTAGTCAAGTATCTATATTGCATGAAACAGTGATGGGAGTCCTGTTTTTGTGGATACAGGCTAACATGGCTACCCCTCTGATACTTGTCACCAACCTTGTACTTGTGTGTTCAGTCACTATCTATCATGCTGTCAGTTTAGGCCCTGTCCTGGACCTGGTTCAGCACGTTCCTGTTGTCTATGGGGTATGCATCCATACTGAGACATCTCTTAATGAAGTGCTCTGTTATGATCCCTCTGGGATGTGTTTATGGACAGTGCTCAGTACCACGTAGTGTTTTATATGACTAAACCTGTTTGTCCCAGATTCTGTTAGCAAAACCAGCCTCTTGATCACAGCTTAGCATTGACAAAGTCTTGGACATTGTGGCTTTGGCCTGTGATGACTGGCCTTTTATTTCAGAGCCTCATCTTACTACATCCATCGCAACAGAAGTTGTCTGGCTTGTGCTACATAAGCGATCAGTCTAGCTCAGTGCTTCTCAACCTTTTTTCTCTTTTTTATAAAGTACCTCTTTAAAAGAAAATAAGTACCCCCAGGCTTCTCTTGTGCAGCCACACTGGTTGAGAAGTGTGGCCTAAGACCATCAGGGGTCTTGTAACAAGTGCCATTCAACCTTTCCAAATTACATACCCCTTTCAGAAGTCAGTTTTGTTTTAGCAGAAGGCAAATGAAGCAGTAGAAACAAGTCATTGTCTCATGAACTTTGAGATTGTACGTACCCTTGGTTGAGAAATACTGCGCTAGATGATCACACCAGTTACTTCTGTTCTTGGAATCTATGAATTGGCATTAATTTTTGGCTTCACTCTCATCAAAAGCATCCAAGGATTGAACTGGCCCTAGCCTTGATGAGTCACATCACCTTCTTTCTCCAGAGAGGAATACAAAAAGATGGCGGTGTTGGTTTTGTGCAATAACCATTTTTGTGCATACAAGTTGAACCTCTCTAGTCTAGCACACTTGGGACTTAAACGGTGCCGAAGGAGAGAATTTGCTGGACCATGGAAGGTCAATATTGTCTAGCACCTTACCAATGCTTCCACTGTTTACTGGGCTCTAAGAAAACATTTGGAGTAAATTACAGCTAAATAACAGCACATAAGCCTGAGAGTCAAGACTGGTGGCTATAAATAAACCTCATAGCTATGTCTACACTCGATGCATCTATCTACAGAACTTACTCTGGGAAGAAATGTTCTGACAAAATTTCAGTCAACAGATCTCATCTACACATAAAGCAGATTGATCTTTTGATCTGGTCTGTCAAAAAAAGGATCCCCCAGAGTGTATACACAGCCTTTTTGTCAACAGTTTCTGTTGACAAAATGCATTTTGTGTGTAGATGCCCCGTACGTTTCATCAACAAAACCCCAGTTTTGTCTACAAAACTCTCTAGTGTAGATGTAGCCTATGGGATCATGGGAAACTTGGCCACACCCATGATAAATGATTGTCTGGCTAACTAAAACCATGCTAAGCGAGTTCCAGATCAGAGAGCTGCAACCCATACTATGAGAGATTTAATCTTCAAGGTATTACCTCAGCGTTTTCCATCTGCATGAAACTCTGATAGTCAACAAAAAAAAGTCTAAACTGCTTTTAAAAAGAAATTGACATGAAATGGAAACAAACTTATTCTTTTCTTGAATTTTGTTTTGTGATGAACTGATTTCGAAAAAGCGCAAGGGTCATTTCTCCAGGTGCATGCTTCAAAAGTGAACAGGGATATTACTAGTTTCACAGATCATTACAATTGCACACCAGGCAGCGTAGTAGGTAGGGCTATCTGAAAAATAGTAAAATTGGTTGGTGAAATATTCTGAGGTTTCAAAATTTGTTCTTGTTCTGCATTAGACTGAAAAATGGGGCCTTCTGAAAATCTGGTGGTTAGAGTTCTGGTCCACTGTATGGGAGACCTAGGATCAAGTTCTCTAGCCTGATTTGGGGTGATGGGGATGAAAAAGTGTTCCCTGAATTTAGAAGAACAGGGATTTGAGATGGGTCCTATTCATGATCTTATCAGCTATCACTCTGCCAAACAATTCATTGTGGATGGAATGTCATTTTTGAAATAGAAAACAGCTTTCTTTAAAAAACAAAACAAACAAAAAAGTTCAACCAGCTCTTGTACGAAGAACAAGAATCAAAGTTTCAAAGGTGGCTGTTGAACTTTAACCAGTTGATGTTAAAGTGGGTTGAATTTCAGAGGCACTGAACACTTACAAACTTTGTTGAGAGCATTTCTGAAAATAAGGCCACTTTTACTTGGGTGCCTGCTTCTGAATGTTGCTGCCTTATTGTAACAACCCAGGTCTAAACATTTTAGTCTCTGCATTGTTAATTTGTCCTTGGAAAAGGAGAAAGTGATCAAAAGTAGCCAACATGGATTCACCAGGGTCAAGTCTTGCCTGACCAATCTGATTAACTTCTATCACAAGGAAACAGACTCTGTGGACATGGGGAAGCCAGAGGATGTGATATATCTTGAATTCAGCAAAGCTTTTGATGTGGTCTCCCACAACATTCTTGTCTATAAGTTAAGGAAATATGGATTGGATCCTTGGACTATAGGATGGATAGAAAGCTGGCTTGATGTTTGGACCCAACTGGTACCGGTCAATGGCTCAATATCTGGATGGCAGTCAGTTTCAAGTGGAGTGCTGCAAGGCTCAGTTCTGGGGCTGGTTTTGTTCAACATCGTTATTAATGACCTGGATGAGGGACTGGATTGCACCCTCAGCAAGTTTGCAGATGACACAAAACTAGGTGGAGAGGTAGATACATTGGAGGGTAGAAGAGAATCCAGAGTGACCTGGATAAATTGGAGGACTGGGGCAAAAGTAATCTGATACGGTTCAACAAGGAGAAGTGTAGAGTCCTGCACCTGGGGTGGAAGAATCCCAAGCATTGTTATAGGCTGGGGACCGAGAGGCTCAGGAGCAGTAAGACAGAAAGTGACCTAGAGGTTATGGTGGATGAAAGGCTGGATATGAGTAAACACTGTGCCCTTGTAGCCAAGAAGGCTAATGGAATACTAGGGTGAATTAGGACGGGAATTTTGAGCAGATCGAGAGAAGTAGTTATTCCCCCCTATTCGGTACTGGTGAGGCCACATCTGGACTATTGTGTCCAGTTTTGGGTCCCCCAGTATAAAAAGGATGTGGATGTGCTGGAGCAGGTTTAGTGAAGGGCAACAAAAATGATGAAGGGTCTGGAGCACAAGACCTATGAGGGTAGGCTGATGGATTTGGGCTTGTTTAGTTTACAAAAGAGAAGACTTAGGGGTGATTTAATAGCAGCCTTCAATGTCCTGAAGGGGAGCTCTAAAGAGGAGGACGAAAAACTGTTCTCAGTGGTGTCAGGTAGCAGAACAAGGAATAATGGTCTGAAGTTGAAGAGGAAGAGGTGTAGGTTAGATATTAGGAAAAACTACTTCACCAGGAGAGTGGTGAAGCATTGGAATGCATTGCCTAGAGAGGTGGTGGATTCTCCATCCCTCAAAGTTTTTAAGTCCCAGCTAGACAAGGTCCTGACTAGGATGATTTAGTGGCGGATAATCCTGCTTGAAGCAGGGGGCTGGACTAGATGACCTCCTGAGATCCCTTCCAGCCCTATGATTCTGTGATCTGTGCAAATACACATAAAACCAGAAATGGGGCATTTCTCTTGGCAACCACCTCACAAACCTAAACATGGGTCTGATTTCTAATCATAACCAAAAGTAATGAGATGAAATTAAGAACAGTTTAAGAGAAAGACCAAGCAGCTCTTCTCTCCTGTGCAGTGTTCCCTGAATTTTTCTATCTGTGAGTGGAACAAATTTTGTTATGTGCACCAAGGCATGTGTGAACGTGCCCCACAAGGAGAAACACATGTTGCCAGCTGTGGCGGCTGTGGGCACTCTGCTAAGCAGCTGGGCAGCACCTGAGTCTCTCCTGAGTGGCCGCCTGAGTGTTCAGCTTACAGGGAACAACACTGCTCCTGAGCCAGTTCACAGAAGTCTCAATTGACCAAGCACTGAAGAACAGCCTGTAGGGAACAGCCTACATCATGTAAACGAAATGATCTATTCAGAAGTCTTCTGATGCACTTTTTTTCTTTTTTTTGGCTCAGGTTCCCTGTTCGTTCCTAGTTTTTATTCAATCCTTAATATTTGTTCAGGTAATTTTCCACAGGTTTTGCCAAGTAAGATGTCCTGAGTAAGAACTGAATCAGGTCCTTAAGATCTGGGGGTATGACTCCATGCAACAGACACGACTCATGGCTGCAGAGAACGAGGGAGTAAGGAGGCAGCAGTGTTACTGAGCATGGTCTTTCTCTATGGGTGTACTTTGTACCAATCACACAGCAAATCGGAGGAGGGGGTGACTATGCACGTCCATCCCCACACATTGCTTCTGCTATCCATGACGCCCTGGACAAATAAACGGGTTTGACTGATGAGCTCAGGAAGAAGACAAAGGAAAGTCTTGCTGCAGGTGCACTCTACAAGGGAGGCCTGACGAGCTTTTAATCTATCAAAATATTTATCTTTCATTCTTTTTAAGAAGGGGGGGGGAATCCAAGGTACAGATTATGTAATGTTAAAAAAAATCTGTTTCTACTTAACAGCTACTTGGACGTCTCCCACAGCAGACAGTCAACACCATGCTGTCAGGCAGATTATTCCCAGACCTGCTGAACGCGGCGGGAGGGCAACGAGGGTTGGTGCCTTGGGACCTGGCGATTCAAATTGGCTCGGAACTTCCAGCTCCTTTGGAATGCCGTGGCAGCGCTGTTCTGAGAACAGGGACCCAGCGCGGTGGTCTGGGTGGTGTTAAGGACTGACTGCCGTTGGCTCCACCCCTTCCACCTTGTCCCTGGGTCTGCGGTGGCTGGTGGCCCTGCCGATGATTCCTTCTGC
Source organism: Carettochelys insculpta (assembly GCF_033958435.1). NCBI lineage: Eukaryota > Metazoa > Chordata > Testudines > Carettochelyidae > Carettochelys > Carettochelys insculpta. The sequence goes on from NC_134144.1 coordinate 72,389,921, forward strand.
GTGCTTCGTCTCAGCAGTGGATTGAAGAGCGTCATCTTACCCTGTTTAATATTTTAACTGTACGGGCCGCAGTTTCACGGGCAATGTTACATGAAGGGGAACACTCGGCCAGCCAACTGCAGCCCAAAAGAACAGTATTTCCTCAAAGAATGCTTCACTGATGCTGTACATAGGAAGTCACGCCACTCTGCTCCAGCACATGCCTCTCTTCTGTGACCACCCGGAGGCCCCACTACGTCCAAGGATCTCATTTCAGGATGTCAGGGAGGGAGACGGAGAGGAACCCCCGTCTGCTGAGACAGAAACAGGAGGGGAAGTATGCAGTGCAGCCTCCAGAGCCCTCAAGTCCAACCCTAGATGGTGTTAGATGCATTTGTGGAAGTGGCACATGGGAAGCCATTTGCAGTACATAACAACAGCCACTTCACAGACCCTGCCAATGGCCAGGGCTACATATTCTTATCTGCTGTGGATGGGGCTTTTTCTGTGAGCTGTTTGCATTTCTATAGACTTCTCTCTGGCACAGAGCACGATCATGCTAATGGAGGTGAATGCCTGGACAAGCCACACAGTGGTGAATCCTAGGGCCTTTCCTGGCCATCAGACTGCACAGCCTTCTATCCAGCAGAGCTGTGCACCGGTTAACTCCCTGAGGTTCTGCCGACCTCCCTTGCTCCGTGAATGGGCAGCAAATGACCATTCCTGTGGCCTCCCTGCAGCAGAAGTCAAGACGGTGGTTAGCTCTTAATCATCTTTGTCCCCATGACTAACTCACTCGGCTCTTTGGCACTGTAATGGGGTGAGCGCTCTTCTGCCTTTTAAGGAAATCACCCCGCCGTTCAGGATCATCTGAGGGGGAGAGAAAGAGTTTGCTAATCTGGCAGTACAGGTGCAGCTCAGCTACTTTTAAAGGCTGGCCAGCCTGAGGCAGGCATATTCTGCAAATGCAGCCTCGTTCATTCTCACTGGTGTCCCAATTAGGGACCGCTAACACTGGGGGCTTGGCTAGGTCCCAACTTCGTAACTTCATTCTGCTTCTCTAAACTTCCCCTGCAGTTGGCTGGGGAGGCTGGAATATTCGCTTCCTGTCCTGGCACATGGAAGAACATTACTGTGCTACTAAACAGCTGCTGTGTTCCACTCTACCCGCGACAGCGTTTCATCAGCGGGTAAGGTGATATCGGCATACAAAGACTCTCTAAAGCCCTTTGGAATGAAAGGCATAAATGTTAGATGTTGTTGAAGGGTCAAATTCTGAAGGTTTAATCAGGCAGAACTCCCACTTGAGCCAATGGGGATTTGGCTTAAGGAAGGAATACAGGATTTGAGTGTAAGTCAAGTTATTAATAAAATGGTATGTTTTATTAATACCAACAATGTTATAACACAGAATGAATATAACTCATGCTGTATATAAAGGACTCTCTGACTTCTAAAATGAAGAGAGAAGATGGTTTGTGTAATTAAAAGGAGGAAAAATGTCTCCACGTTTACTGGGAAATATATTGGGAAACAAAGTTTCCACCTTCCAGTGTTCCCAGTACACTGGGTGGTTGGGCTGATACCCAGCAGAGACTCAAGTGCCGCCCAGCTAATTAGCACAGCACCCACAGCTGGCAGTATATGCTTTACTCATGGTACACACCCCCATATGCCTTGGTGCACATAACAAGTTATTCTGCCCATGAATGGTAAATATTACAGGGAACCCTGTGTCTTTCCCCCCAGCTTTATATGAAAAAATAAATAGGAACCTGAAGATAAGAACTTTTTGATTTTTACTCTGACACCTGCCAACTCATACAACAGCTGACATAAAGTAGCCGGTACCTGGCCTTCATAGTTAAGTCCCTAGCAGTGCATAATGATCAAGGTCAGGAAAGCCACGTAGTATTGAAACAAGAATGATCCGAAGACAGTGAGAAAACTGAATTTTGTATGTTTAAAGTAGACTCAAACCTCTGGAATGTTCCCTTCCAACAGGATGCACCCTGACAACCCTGCTTTCCCAGAGAAGGCGAAAGACAGACAAAGAAATTCAAGTTGAACACTTGGTGTTTTTCAAAGCTCGTGAACGCATATCAGTAGCCTTACATATTGAGCTAAAGATTTCAGTGTTGTTTGCATACCATTTATCCATCATGCAACACTATTAAAACGTCTGCACATCGGGCTTTTGAATCACTTTACATAATGCTCCTTGTGGAATCTTTGCATTGATCTGACTTCAAATGCCAATGCAAATCCAACATTAATGGCAATTTATAGGACCTCATTTGCTTATAAGGGAATGGCTGGTAAATGATACTTCCTCCTAAGCTATTGTTTGGATATAACATACTGTCTTGCAGCACCTTAAAGATTAACAGATATATTAGGCCATGAGCTTTAATGGGTAAGACCCATTTCCAATAATCTGAAGAAGTGGGTCATACCTGGGAAAGCTCATGGCCCAATAAATTAGTCAATCTATAAGGTGCTACAGTACTGCTTATTATTTTTGAAGCTACAGACTCACATGCCTACCCCTCTGATATTACTTGGATATGCTTCTGAACATGTAAACTGGAGAATGACATCATGTGTTGAAGACCAGCTAGATCGTCAATGCATGGGACAACCTGGAGATGTTTAACCTGTTCTTTGCCACTTCTACAATGATAGCACAGACAGATTGGGATGATCAAAGTTTAATTGGGTTACAAATCAGAGCAGCACAGCTCAATTTTTCAGTTACTAGTGCTACTTTAAGATCAAGTTAACTTCAAGATTTACAGGGCAGAGATTGACACATTTTGGAAGTTACTTGGATAAATAATACATACATATGTAATAACATGTATTAAGTTGGGTACCACAGTGATCAGTCCTGGGACCACAACAAGCCATTATATACTCAGATAATCTAATGAGGATCTGCTTATAAAATGTGTGGATGACACCAAATTAGGAGGAGCTGCAAGGACAGGATTAGACTTCAAAACAACCTTGAAAAATTACAGGATTAGTCTGAAACCAACACAATGAAAGTCAATAAAAGACAAGTGCGACATATTTCACTTAGGAAGAGAAAATTAATTGCACAGCACACAATAGGCCCTAAATGCGTAGGTGCAAGACATGGAGGATCATTGTCCCACTACTCAGAAGGACTTAGTTGGAGTACTGTGTCCAGTTCTTGGTGTCAGCCTTTAGGAAGGAGGTGGACAAACAGGAGTAAGCCCAGAAGAGAAAAATAAAGGTGGTGCAAGGTTTAGAAAATCAGACCTATGAGGAAGAGTTAAAAAACCTAGGCATGTTTAGTCCTGAGAAAATAAGACTGTCTGAGGACCTGGGAACTATCTTCAAATATATGAGCGGTTGTAATAAAGAGGCTGGTGATCAATTGTTCTTCAGGTTCATTGATTCTAGGACATGAAGCAGTGGGGTTAATCTGTAGCAAGGGAGATTTAGGTGAAATAATAGGAAAACATTTCTAACTGCAGGGGTAGGTTCATAGATTCCAAGGCCAAAAGAGACACGTGTGATTATCTAACTTGACCTCCCGTGTAGCACAATCCAGAGAATTGCCCCAAAATAATTCCTAGAGCAGATCCTTTGGAAAAACAGCAAAAAATGGTCAGCAATGGGGAATCCACCATGAGCCTTGCTAAATTGTTTCAGCTGGTAATTCCCCTAACTGTCCAAACCACAGGTTGTATTTCCAGTCTCAGTTGGTCTGGCTTCAACTTCCAACTATTGGATTGTGTTATGCCTTTCTCTGCTAGATTAAAGAGACCATTAGTCAATATTTATTTCCCATGCAGAGGCTTATGGACTGTGATCAGGTCATTCTTTAATCTTCTCTTTGTTAAAATAAATAGACTGAACTCTTAGACTCTATCCCTGAACCCTCTCCAACTAATTCGTCAACATCCTCTGCACACTTGCTTGTGGTTCCCTCGCTTATGCATCTCAGAATGGCTTTAGCTCTTCTAGCATTACCATCGCATTGGGAACTCATGTGCAGCTAATTATCCATCACGACCCCCAATTCTTTTTCAGCCTCCCTCATCCTGCACATATGGCCTATGTTTGTTGTTTCTAGAGGTATACTTACATATTTAGCCATATCAAAACACATATTGTTTACCTCAGCCCGTTTACCAAGCAATCTAGATCGTGCCAGCTCAGTGACTTGTCCTCTTCATTATTTACCATGTGCCCCAATGTTGCATAATCTGAAAACTTTATCACTGATGATTGGATGTTTTCTTTTAGGATTTTGTTGAAAATGTCAAAGAGCATGGACCCAAGAATCCCTTCGCAGAAGCCAATTTGAAAACGCACTTGCTTGATGATGCTACCACGTGACCTTGATTAAAAAACTAGAATAATATAAAATTAACATGCTACACATTAAATGGATTAAAACTGGGTAACTGACGTCTTCAAATCATGGAAGCCTGCTTAAATGCATCCAAGAATACTCAAAGAGCTGACAGAGGTGGTATCTGTGCCATTAGCTATTATCACTATGGAAGATGGGAAAAATCCAGAAGACTGGAAGAAAGCAAATATAGTGCTCATCTACAAAAAGGAAAATAAGGACAACTCAGGGAATTACAAACCAGTCAGCTAACCTTCTGTATCAGGAAAGATAATGGAAGAAATAATTAAGCTAACAATTTGCAAATATCTAGAAGATATATGGTGATAAAAAACAGAGAGGTAGCTGTGTTATTCTATATCTTAGCAAAACAAAAAGCAGTCCTGTAGCACTTTAAAGTCTAACAAAATAAGTCAGCATGGATTTGTCAAGAATAAATCACGTCAAACCAACCCAATAAATTCTTTGACGGGATAATTAACTTGGTGGATAGGGAGGAAGTGGTAGATATCTAGACTATAGTAAAGCATCTGATACAATCTTGCATGACCTCATTAGTAAATTAGCCTAGATGGAGCTATTATGAGGTGTGTGCATAACTCTTTGAATAATTATTCCCTGAGAGTAGTTATCAATGGTTCACAGTCATGCAGGGAGGGCATAATGAGTGGAGTTATGCAGGGATAAGTTCTGGGTCCAGTTTTGTTCAATATTTTATCACTGATTTAGATCATGACAAGGAATACTCTTACTAAGTTTGCAGAAGACACTAAGCTGGGAGGCGTTGCAAGTATTTTGGAGGGTAGAACTATAATTCAAAATGATATGGAGCAACCGGAGAAGTGGCCTGAAATAAATGGGATGAAATTCAATAAGGATAAATACAAAGTACTTCACTTAGGAAGGAACAACCAGTTAGACTCAGACAAAACAGGAAACGCAGCCTAGGAAGGAGCATGGCGGAAAGGGATATGGAGGTTAGGTCACAATGAACCACAAAGTAAATGTGAGTTAACAATGTGACACCGTTGGAAATAAAAAATATTCTGTGATGTGTTAACAGGTGTGTTGTAAGCAAGACATGAGAAGTAGTTCTTCTGCTTTTCTAGACAAAGATTCAGCCTCCACTGCAGCACTGTGTCCCCTTTTGGGCATCACATTTCAGAAAAGACAGAGACGAATTGGAAAAAATCTGGAGAAGAGCAAGGCAGACGTTTAAAGGTCCAGATAACATGACCTATGAGGGAAGACTGAAAAAACTGAATTTGTTTAGTCTGGAAAAAAGAAGACTGAGAGGGGACTTAATAACAGCTCTCAAGTACCCTAAAAGTACAAGGAATAGGGAAAAATTTTCTCCTTAACCTCTAATAATAGGACAAGAAGCTATGGGTTTAAATTGTAGCAAGGGCAGTCTAGGTTGGACATGGTTAACACTGGAATAAATTGCCTAGGGAGGTTGTGGAACCTCCATCATTGGATATTTAGAAGAGCAGGTTAGATAAACACATATGAGGGATGATCTTGACAGTGCTTGGTTCTGCCATGAGTGCAGGGCTGGACCTGATAACCTCTCAAGGTCCTTTCCAGTCCTATGATTCTATCCCACAAGCTTAGAATCACTTGCTCCAGCTGCTGTCTGGCTAACATAGAAGACTACATTCAGTTCTGGGGACTACATCAGAAACCTCACAAGCAACCTGAATAGATGACAACATAGAGCACTGCAGAACCATACACAAGATGATCAGTGGGTAACTGCCCCTTAGGCCTTCCCATGAATCCTCTCAAAGAGGAAAGACTAAAATTGTGGAGGCTGGAAGATGGATTCCAGGGGATAAGACTGTCTCTGTTGTGAGTGTACATGTTTCATTATATAACTCAATGTATGGCACTCTGTGTCTTTCCCCAGGATAAATTACATCCCTTATGGCATATAATGTTCTTCCGTTTCTCTCTCTCAATTATAAAATAGGTAATTTAATCCAATTGAAAGCACATACAAGGTGCAAAAAATCACTGTCTTCTAACAGGAAAAGTAACTGCTAATGAAAACCAAGTGCACCCTGTCAATTTCTAACAAAGGAAAACTTTGCCTGTGAAAAGAGTTTTTTATTTCCCCAGAGCCAGGAGCAGCCGCATTTACACTAGTTCCGCAGCTCATCCGATATGGATATGTCTGAGTCATCTTTGAAAAACTGACTCTTTCTTCTGATAGATAAACATAAAGCGAGATGATTTTCACCAATCTGCAGGAGAAATCGTTATGCTATTAACCACTGATCAGCAAAACCACATGGGAAATTTATAGTTTGTTTATATGGCTTTTTTCGGAGGGGAGGGGGGATCGGGGCGGAAGGGAGGTTTGTTAAGCCCTTTTAAAATGACTTCTTGTTCTCCCTGCATCTGGTTGCATTTAGTGCTGAGATATAATTTTCAGTGCTGAACACTTCTGGGTAGAACATACAATTAAGGCATTTGAAAAACAAACAGCTCCAAACCAGTGATCATTAAAAAGATGGCATAGCAAGCAATAGTTTATTTTCCATTGAGGAATCAACTTCCAGTCCCAACATTGTTGGGAAGAAGAACCTGAAACTTAAATGGAATTTAAAAGGAAGCCAAATAGCAAGGAAGAAATGCCAGCAAATTTGCTTCCTCTCTAATTTGCATGTATTTGTTTAAATTATATTTTTCATTGCACGAAGAGAGGCAGCCAGGTTTCAAATGTGTTGGTGGATTTAGTGTGTGTATGAAGAAGTCATAGAGGGATGCAGCCCGCAAAAACTGGAAGGCCAGTCATTTGTACCGGGGTAATAGAGCTACTGAGTTATGCCACTGTTCTGGCACTTTGCTTCTCTGCCTCCGTCCCCCTCGTGTTGGTTCTTGTATCTATCAAAAGCTACAGGTTCAGAATAAAACTGTGGTGGACACTCCCTTGTATCCACACTAATATCTTTTACTTCCATTTCAATCCACCTGTCCTTACGGGGCCCCACTTTTAAAGCGTTTATGGTTCTCTCAAAAATTTCCTCAAGCAAGGCAGTGGTTCTTGTTCTTTCTCACCCGGATGATGAATTTAGTCAGGAAATCTGGTAAAGTTCCATTTTGGTTGTTTATACAGTTGAGGAAATAAGAAGGCTGGACTCAGAAATCTGGACAAGAACAGCTCTGAAATCCAGGAGAATTCAGCTCAAGATCTGAATTGTGATGCTCAGGCCCACCTCTATAATGGGCCAGACCAAAACCTAGGATTCAGGTTTAGTCAGGAACCAAGGGCCAGTTACATCTCTAATAATAGTATTGCAGTAATGTTGCTCTTTGCATTTGATTACATGAGGTCAAATCTCAGTCCCTTCTATGGTAAAGCAAGCACCCACTGATGCCAGTGGAGCAAGGCTTTCAGATAATGGGTGGGAAGGCTAGGGAGAAGAAAAGGAGGAAGCCTCTGGAAACTGAGGTAACCTTTGGATATCTGGAGGCTGCAGCAAAACCAGTATTCTGGGACATTGGCAGACATGTCCACCATTAGCTTAAACTGGGAATGTGCAAGCAACCGAAACAGCAAGAACGGCTATTTTGTAAATTCAGTTACAAAATCAATATTTCAAGAGCCACAATCCATGTGAATACGAGACAGTCCTTCATAAATAACATCAAACTCTACTATTTTGAGAACAGTGCACACATGATTTGTACCAGTTAGAAAGTTGTTACCCTCATCTCCAGGCTTTACCCAACTTCAGCCCCCTAAATCTGCTCCCTACTCCCAAGCTTTATCCCCATCCAGCAAATCCGCCCTACCCCTCGCAGCCCCAAACCTGCTCCCCATCCCCAGGATTTACCTGCCTCAGCCGATGAGCTCAATGCACTGCTGCTGCTCCTTGACTGCCACCACCTCCTGCCTGCTGTTTGCCCCTGCCATCCCTTTCTCAGCAGGTCTATGCAGCTCCGGCAGGGGCAGGCTTAGCTGCCCCTCCCCCAGCTCTCATGCAGGCTGACTTCCCCCACGTGGAGCACATGGACGGTCCCTGCCCTGCCGGCTTTTTCATCCAGGGTTCCCTGTGCTACCAGCTTCCTCCTGCTGCAGCTGACTGCTCAGCAGCTCCAGCCACTGACACCACTAAACCAAAATATCTAAATTCCGTTTTAACTGTGGGTGTTGTTTAAGCAGCGGCAACCTCGAAGCCGCAAGTGGAGTCTGCAGCAGCAGCACTAGGAGCCACAAGTGGCTCCTTAAAGAGCTGCTTGCAGGGAGCCTCAGGTTGCCAACCCCTGGTTTAAGCACAGACAGACCATGTACTTAGCTGATGTGGTAAGAGCAAGTCTAGAAAGCATGTGAAAGGCAAGCGAAAAGCCATCTGCTAGGTAGCACAAACACACACTTTTACAGCCAGGTTTTTCGTATCTGTATTTCATTTGGTTCAATACCACACGGTTTTGATATGATGTGAACTGAGGCTGGATGGGGCAGGAGTAATTTTAGTTTGACAAAACCTTTGATCAAAGTAGAAACCAATGATCTGACAAGCTCAGACTTTGGGGGTATTTCTTAATAAACCAAGACGTACCAAATCCAGCCGTCTCTCTGGTTTTCTTTTCAGCCATGAACATCCCAACCAACAAGGTTTTGCCAGTCTGGTTTTCCACCCCTCCCTTGCATCACTTCTAGTCAAAACTAAGCTAGAGCCAAACTCCCAGATCTATACATCTCAAACTTTGGGTGATGACCGTATCCCAGCTGTCTCAGCTCCTTCGGACAAGAAACATGGATAGCTGAATGTCTGAGAAACAGCCAACATCTCAGAGGCATGCACATAACCAAATTTCAAATGATAAACAATAGCTGAATAGCACAGTCAACCTGAATTTCATGGGACAGAATTACCCTAATCCTCTTGGGAAGGTCCGTTCTGGACCTAACTCTCACAACTACAGCCTGACCCTTCTTTCAAATGGGCATGTAATGGAGTGCAGACTCTTCACCACAGCTCCTCTTGCTAGTTGTTCTGAGACTTGGTTCTGTTCAGTTGAGCATGCCACTTTCTGAGATGCACCTCACCCGTCGTCACTCTGCTGTCTCAGCCAGTTCAGATCCACATTGCTTCCAGACTGCAGCATCCTCTTCCGGGCATAGCCAACTGTGATCTACTCCATCTTCCCTCTTCTGTGGGACCATCAGTTCTTCATCCCACTATTTGCCTCAGCAACTGCAGACTCTCGTCCTGCCCCATGCATCAGGGCAAACTGCAATCTGGTTATTGCCTACTTTCATCAACCAGTGAGGTGCAACTAACTACCTATTTCCCTGGGCCACCTCCCCCTTAGTCCGAGTACCCTCTTTGTCCTTCCAGCAAGGCCCTCAGTCTAGCAGCAGTCAGCCAATGTCTCTCTCGGCCCTGATATCCTGCCCAGCACAACTCTATCTGAGACGCATTCCTAGGCAACCTTCTCCCTGGCAGGTCAGGGACAGACTGCCCACTGCTCCGCTGAGCAGCCATTTATTTATGGGTGAATCAGCAAGTCTTATTCTGATTGGATCCCTAATAAGTCCTCTTCACATTGGCTGGTTCTCAGAGAACTGAGAACTCCTCAGTTCTCTGTCTGGGGCTGCCCAATTATAAGACCAAAGCAAGACTATGACGAACACATGAGTCAGGGGCTTCCCATGGAGAAAACCGATTTACAAAATCTTATATGGCTTGGATATCTGCTAACTCAGACTCTTCTCTCATGAGGCTCTTGTGCTACTGCACTTTAGTGTTAAATGTCTGGTTGCTGATAAGTAGGATTTGTCAAGGAGGGACCCTAGATTTTACTTCCCCGTTTGGGAACCTGAAATGATTGAGCTTTAAGGTAAGGAGCGTGAAGCCATGTTATTCCCTCATGAATTTACTGGAAGAGGGTTGGGAAAGATTTCTGAGGCAGGCTTTCTTGAGCTGTTGGCAAAAGAAGTGGTAATTCGTAGGCCCTAATTCTTAGATTGCTCACCCCAATTTAACACCACTTCATCTCCGCAGAGCTCAGTGATTGAGTCTTGCCGGCAGCTGGCTCCTTGCCAGGCCAGAAATAAAAGATCCATTCCAAAAAAAGTCACTTCACGCCACAGTCCTCTTCAAGGTTCATGTTTAAATATATACATGGGCACGGACAAGAACAAAAACAGCCTCGCCTGTGAAAGCCACCCAAGGGGCCTGTGACCCAACAGATGTCCCTCAAAAGTTCTAGATGCAGCTGGCCAGACTCTGCCACCCTTACTTCAAAGCAGGTATTGCCTGACCAACAGCCGAGGAATTACTGAGACAGAAAGGGCTCAGGAGCAGCTTGACTGAGAGGGGTTTGATCAGGTAAATTGGGGCCCCATATCTGGTTTTATTAAAGGCAACCTGTAAAGAAAAATCAGCATGGGCCTTGGCTTTATGAAGGATAAGGAATACCTGATGGATATTTAGGTCTTCTCTAGCCTGCTTTTTTCTGAAGACTCTTAGGGTGAGTGGGAAAATAGCAAAATTGTGACATCACAGCAAGGAAGCTGAACAACTGGGAGAGGACGGGACTTTTATTCAACTTCTCCTACCCACCCTTCTCCCCGTTAATATGTTTAAACCCTGACCTAGAGGGCTTCCACGTAGGGATGAAAGAAATTTTAGGCTCCTTTACTTTTCATTGCATGTACACCTACAAACATCCAGCACAGGTATATGACTGACTTGGGCTAAAGTCTAAGAAAGAAAGAAAGAAAACACCACAAAGAAAGCACCACAGAGAAAACAATCCAGATTCCAAGTCCTCTGGGCTATCCTGCCCTCCCTTGGAGCATGTTCTTTTCCTTTTATAGTGACACTGCACTGAAAATGATGAACAGTTGGGCCTTGGGAAACACAAAGCATGAATCAGGAAGACCTGACCCCAGTGCAAGACCATTTGTAGAATGTTGTATCCCTTGGGGTATGTCTACACTGTAACTAAGCACCTACAGCTGGCCCATGTCAGCTGATTTAAATTCACAGGGCTAGGGCTGTTAAATTGCAGTGTAGACATTCAGGTTTTGGCTGGAGTCAAAGCAGTCCCAGAGCTTGGGGTTCAACTCAAGCTGACATCAACATTTTTCAGTCCGGCAGACAGAGCTCTATAAGCCTCAGTCAGCTGACACAGGCCAGCTGCTGGTGTTTAATTGCAGTGTAAACATACCCTTATATTTCAATGAGTTCAACTCAGAGAGATGGTGCTTGGGAAGGGGCTGAATAATCTCCAATTGAACAAGAGATTCCACCTTGTTCTCAGCGCTTGGGAGTCCGGGAAAACGAGCGAGTGGCAATTTAGGGGATTATTGTGAAACTGGCTGACTGCTATAAAAACTATGCTGGACATGTTTCAGACCAATGTTCACACTGAGCTGTCGGGCCAGACTGAAAGCAGGTGCAACACTGTGGTTAATCATTTGCAAGTGGCTATTATTTTATTTATACAGCACCAACACAGAATAAGCACTTTGCAAATAAATATGGAAATGGGAGACTGTATTAAAAAAGAAGGCAAACATGGCCTTTAAAAAAAAAAACCCAAACCTGTGCCAAAAATGTTAGGTGTTTTTGATTAATTTCTAATTTTTACAATGCAATAGCAAAGTGGAAAAAAAAAACAAAAAAAACCTTGTGTTTTATTTCCCTCTCGTCATTTTTCAGTGACAAAATTGACGGAAAAAAAAGTAGGGGAAAGGGTGAATGAAAAAGGAGGAAAGAGAGGTCAAACAGGAAGAAAAGCCCCAAACTAAACATTTTTCAAAACTTAATTGTGTTCACAAACACTTTCGTGAAAAGTCTTGAAAAACTGAAAATTGTTCTTCTCCAAGACCTGCTTACACAAATGATTATGGCATAGTCTCTGGCAGATCTGTAACATTTATTGACCAGACCTAGGGGAAGCAAGGTGTCCATACTGAGGAATTTACAGCCAAACAAGGAGCAAGATGATTCTAGGTGGCCATTGACTTTATTGGATTTACTGCAGGTTGAATCTGCCCAACAGTAAAGAGAAGAAGGATGGGAAGAATCCAGCAACTTTTGGGTGAAACACTATACTCAGTCCTCAAAAAACAGCACAAAGATGATGATGATTCACAGATACTGTGACAGATCCAGGGCAACTGGCTAAAACAGTCTGATGGACCTTGGGGTCATAGTGGGCCACAAGCTAAATATGAGTCAATAGTGTGACACTGTTGCACAAAAAAGCAAGTTTGGTTCTCAGATGCATTAACAGGAGTGTTGTGAGCAAGACGCAAAAAGTAAGTTTACTGCTTTCCTCTGCACTTGATGAGGCCTCATCTGGAGTTTTGTGCCCAGTTCCAGGCATCACATTTTAAGAAAGATGTCGAGAAACTGCAGATGGTCCAGAGAAGAGCAATAAAAATGATTAAAGACCTAGAGAACATGAACTAGGAGGGATGATTGAAAGAATCGGGTTTGTTTAGTTTGGAAAATAGAAGACTGAAGTTTTAGAATAGTTATCAAGTACCTAAAAAGGTATTACAAGGGGAAGTGAGAAAAATTTTTCTCCTTGACCTCTGATGAAAAGCAAGGCACAATGGGTTTAAATTGCAGCAAGGGTGGTTTAGGTTGGACTTTCGTAAAGACTTCCTGTCAGGGTTGTTCAACACCAAAATAAACTTCCCAGGGGGCTTGTGGAATCTCCATCATTGGAGACATTTAAGAGCAGGTTACATAAATGTCTGTCAGGATGATCTAGATTGTGCCTGGTCCTGAACCCATTTTAATTATGCCAATTTTACTTCATGTTTAATTTCAGTTTTCTTTCTTACAATGTGTGTTGCCCTTCACAGCTGGAATGCCACAAGCTCCCTTTTCCTTTTCAAAATCAAGAATTTATTAGTAACACATCTAAACACAGACACAGTTTGATATCCCACAATGCACTGCACATATTAAAGCTGGAGTTATCTAATGTTTCAAGATCACATATCATTTGCTATTTAAATATGAGTTGTTAATTGCTGGGGTTTTAGACATTCACCATTTATCAAAAGTAATCAGGAAGGTTCTTTTCTTTTGTTTTGTTTTTTTAACTTTGCAATTATAGCACCAGGAGCCAAAAAGAAGTCCTTAAGGAGCTGCAGGTTGCAGACCCCTGTCTTAGTCCCATCATGACCCTACACACCCCCTCAATCTGCTTTATGCTACCTGTGATTCTCCTGTGCTGGGGAACTACAGCTGCTTCTTTAGGGGCAATGTGCCAGATTTTTTTTTCCCATCTGAGTGTTACCAAATAGCAGGACTGAGGGCCTAGCCCAAGGGTCATTTCTCTCTAAGACAGAAGGGTCAGGTGTCTCTGGATCCAACTCCATCCAGAAAGCTTAAGCATTTTATACACTCAGCTGATCTGATTTTGCAGACACACAGTTCTGAGCCACAAGGGTGAAAGTGTGAAAGGCAAGGATTTCAAAAAGGTAAGTGACTTCTTCACAAGAACCAAAGGGTTAAAATAAATGGATTTGGGAAAAAAAAAAAAAAAGAGAACAAATGTGGTAAAGTTGCACAATCTTCCCTCGGTGTTTTATGCATTAATAATCTGTGCCCTGAGGGTTAGCACCTGGGGCAAGAAGGATGTTATCGCACAAGCTGTCTAGACATGTGAGCTGCAGAGCCCAGAGGTGCTGGCGCCTGGATTTGGCTGGAGAAAACGCTCCCTTCAGTGACTCCTATGGGATAAATCCAAATGATTTATATTTCAGATATAAATGCAGGTAGGAGAATAGGGGTGGGGGTAACAGAAATATATCTTGTTGCATTGGGTGTGGTTCTTTTAGATGAAATAAGATAGAAGTTTCAGCAGAACCAAAGGCATGAACCATCTAACACCACTCACTTAACTCTGGAGTTGTCAAAAACTTTACACTGCAAGCCAGTAAATCTTATAGCAAGACTGGGTCATATTTTGAGTGAGTTTGGGTCAAGATTCAAATATCAGCCAGTTTATGGCTTCAAAGTAGAAAGGAAGCAAGTCTTAATTGCTCAGTTCTATCACTGGTGTGATACTTCTCCAGTGCTGAGCTTTGCTGGGAAAGTACAGTCTGAGGAATAGCACTCAGGACTTCTGGGCTCCATTCTAGACTCTTTCTGTGTACTTGGACAGGTCACTCAATTTCTCCAAGCTCCCATTTAACCATCTGTGAAATGGGCAAAATAATCCTTCTAATACAGGTGGAACCTCTCTAATTCAGAGCTCTCTCATCTAGCAACATCTGTCATCCAGCATGACTTTTGTCAGTTGAATGACCACTTATCATGGGTGCGGCCAAGTTTCCTGTGGTCTCAGAAAGTTTGTTTACAGCCATCAGTCCTGGCTCTCAGTGTTCTGTGCGGTTATTTAGCTGTCATTTACCCCTAAATATCTTCTAAGAGTCCAGTAAGCAGAGAAAGTGTTTGTAACATTTCTAGACAATAGTGACCTCCTATGATTTGGCATATTCTCTCATCCAGCACCAGTCCGGTTCCAAGGTGCCAGATTAGAGAGGTCCAACCTGGATTTTGCATCTAGAAAGATATCCTTTGTGCAACGTCACAATTATCCCACCACGTTTCCTTCGTCTGGAAATGTCTGGGAAGGATTATCGAGAAAAGACTTCAGGAAGACCTAAAGCACCAAGTCAGCAACCATCAATTAGGAAGATTTTTGCCAGGAAGGTCAACAATGCAAGCCATTTTTTTTTTCAGTCTGAACATTATTTCAGAAGTATAGGGAGAAACAAAAGGGATTCCACTTACTGTTTGTGGATTCTCAGAAGGCTTATGACAAAGCATCTATGGAATTGTTATGGTGGTGCCTGCAGCCACATAATCTGCTGAAGACATATGTTCAAACTGTCAACATGTATGAGGGTAGCCACAACAGGAGTGAAAAGCAGCTGTGGCTACCGTAAGTCATGCATTGTGAAGGCAGAACTCTGTTAAGGATCAGCCTTAAATGAATTCTTATTTGTCACAGTTGTAGACACCTTGGTGCAGATTAGGGGAAAGACTCTAAGAAGCTTGTTGGTCACTGACAACTTTATGTTGTGCTGTGAAGATACATACGACCTGAGAAGGAATTTAGTAGAAATATGGAGGGCTGGATTAGGAGAAGATGGATTACTGATCATTCAACAAAAGAGGAAGTACAGGTGGTGCTTCATTGAGGGAGACAATGAAAAGCTGGTAAAACTGGAAGGTGTGGAGCTGGAATTTGTGCAACAATTTATATAATTGTGCAAACAATTTAAATTTAACTGCAGTGCTTGGCCATGATGAGAATATGGACGTGTTGTCTTAAAGAGTGCTTGGTGTAAATAGATGGAGTCGCTGGGAATTCTCTACGATAAGAATAAGTAAACTAAAGAATACAGTCAATGAGGACTCCTGTGGCACATTAAAGACTAACAGATTTATTGGGTCATAAGCTTTTGTGGACTTTTGCCTACAAAAGCTAATATACGAATAAACCTGTTAGCCTTTAAGGCGTCACAGGACTCCCTGTTGTTTTTGCAGACACAAACTAACGCAACCACCCCTCTGATAAAAACAAAATCTTTAATATCATGATTAGGCTGGCTGTGAAGCAGGTTGGAATGCTGGCCCAGGAGGAAGAGAGGAAAACTTTATACCACCCCAATGACGATGTTTTGCTAGGGGATGCATGAAATAAAACCTGACAGGCTACACAGGAAAATGGTATGAGCCACACATAGTCCCCATCATGGAAAAGCAGAGGGACGAGGGACTGTGATGGCTGGCTCACATAAGATGACAAGCTGTGGACTATATTTTTCCTTTTCAATTAAGATGTGGACAAATTGGAGAAAGTCCGGAGAACAACAAAAATAATTAAAAGTCTAGAAAACATGACCTCTGAGGGAAGGTTTTTAAAAAATGGGCTTGTTTAGTCTGTAGAAGAAAAAAGAACAAAAGGGGTGACATTAAAAACCTTCAATATTCTTGGAAACAGTTACAAAAAGGAAATAAAAATGTTCATATTAACCTCGGAGATAGGACAAGAAGCCTTGGGCTTAAATTGTAGCAAGAGAGGTTTAGGATGGATATTAGGAAACTTTCCCTAGTTTTGTGGAGTTTCCATCACTGGAGGTTTTTAAGAACGGGTTAGATAAACATCTAGCTATTATACTGATCTGCCTTGAGTGCAAGGGTCTAGACTAAATGACCTCTCAGGGTCCCTTCCAGTCCCATACATAAATGATTTATGATGTTGGCCAGTGAGTAAAAGGGCTAGCAGTCACAGGACAAAGGCTGGACAAAGGCTTAGAAAGAGGTGATTGAGATACTGAAGGAGGACATGAGAAGCTTAATTTCATCTTGGAATACATCCTTGACAAGAACACGGGGAGATGCAGAACAAAATCACGAATCCTGACACATGGGCCACATCAAAGATGATGTAATAGGTAGCTGGTTTAAAACCCAGAAAAGAAAGTATTTCTACACTTGGTGCACAGTCAATCTGTGGAACTTCCTTGCCAGAGGATATTGTGAAGACCAGGACTTGCATTGGAATGTTCTACCCAGGGAAGTAGTGGAGCCTCCATCCCTGGAGGTGTTTAAGTCTCGCCTTGACAAAGCCCTGGCTGGGCTGACGGGTTTGGTCCTGCCTAGGGCAGGGGGCTGGACTCGATGGCTTTTTTAGGTCTCTTCCAGCTCTATTATTCTATGATCCTATGACTTTAACAGGGATCAAAAAAGAACCAGATAAGTACATGGAGGGTAGGTCTGTTGTTGGCTATTAGCCAGAATGAGTAGGAATGGTGTCCCTAACCTGTTTTTCAGAAGCTGTGAATGAGCAACAAGGGATGGATTACTTGGTGATTGATTATCTGCTCTCTTCCTTCTCTCTCTCTGGGGCACCTGTCACTGGCCACTGTCAGAAGATAGGATACTGGGCTAGACAGACCTTTGGTCTGACCCAGTATGATCATTCTTATGTTCTTAAGGAGTCACTGGAATTACTTCCCTTTTTATCTGCACAGTTTAAAAGTAAGATCCACCAACACAAAGGAAGTCTTTCCCCCTCCCTCCCACAACAGTGGGTGCAATGTAAACAAACTAATGCATGACAATTGTATACTGTGTTATTGCCCCCTTCATAAAGGCCCAATTTGAATGGAGTCAGTGGAAAGATTTCTGTTGATTTCAATGGAACTACCAAGAGACCCCTTCCCATACCATGTGCTACCATTTAGCATTATTTGACTAGCAGGTTTGCAATATCAAATCCGGCTTCTGCAAATGCAGCAGTCCAGCTAAGTCTGCCAAGTGAAACCCTGTTCTCCTAGACTATCCAGTAACAACCAGATAAAACAACACGGAAAGATCCCTGAATGAATCTGTAGCCTGTTAGAACACCAATATACACCTTGGAGGAATGACTGTATGTTGGGCAGGAAATAACGGGGATTTTCAATGGTTTTAGATAAAAATTGTGAATGGGGCTTTGGATGCATCAGCATGGAAGTCAAATATTCATCTCCAGCATGGGCTAGTACTCAGAGTGGCTTAGTGAAAGTAAGACTGGCCCAATTGTTTGGAGGTTAGATTGTGACCCAGGAGCCCAGCATTCAGCTCCTTGTTTTGCCGCAAACACTATCAATGAGCCACAACCTCCCAGAGCTTCAGTTCTTCAAAATGGGGATAACAGCAAAGCCTTTCCTCACTTATATGCTTTAAAGACTGAGTGTTGAGGTCTTCCCAAGACCTCTTCCACTTGCTTCCCCTAGAATTCAGCCTGACTCCAGCCTCTTCACTCCAGCATGTGGCAAAGCTAGGATGAGTTGATTGGACTCAAGCACAGGGTGGGTAAAGGGGGTAGCACACATGCAAAATTACACAGGAAGCCTCTTCCTTTACATACCTTTGCACATCGCACTTACTATATGCTGCATCACATATTTGGGGATTGGTTTGGCCACTCTTTACAAACCAATCCCTCTACAGCATACTCTATCGACGCATGAAGTACTCTCCTAGCTCATCTTCCCGGCTTCTCTTGTCCATTGCAAACAACTCCCTAGGGGTCTCCCATTGTCTTAACTAGTTTAGACATTCCATTTTGAACCTGCTGATCTATTTACTTTCCTAACTCTATCTCTCTGGAAAAGAGGAGTCGCCCCGTCCAATTATGGCAAGCTGAGGCTTTTTCCCACTCCTTTTGCCTTTTTAAAAACATCATTCATTGCATTTGCATCATAGTCCTGTCTTTTTGTGCTTTCTCTTTTAAAGTTAACTAGCCAGCAACACGTTCCCAAGAGCCCACTAGTTGTGAGCATTTGAGCCACCATGTATACTAAACTCAAAATACGAACCTAGGGATGAAAGTTCATCTCCTCTGGTAAAGCCTGCCAGGGTGTAAGTCTGCATTTCAAGAATGTTCTGCCTCTGAGGCAGCCATCAGTAAATTTAACTTTGCTTTTTTTTTTTTTTGCATTATAAAGCATTGGCACAAAATATAAAAATCTTTCCATTTATTACCATGGGAAATTTCGGTGTAAAACATAACATAAGCTTATTAAGATAACAGTCCCTGGGGCCAGACCAGAAATGGAGTCCTTCAGCTACCACAAAATACTTGTTATCACCAGCAAAGGCAGTTTTTAGTTTACCAGCATCCCAGATCTCAACCGTATGGTGCAAATGGGGAAGCTGTGTTCCTAGAGCAAAACCACATACTGGCATCTCTGTAAAGATATTCCACTTGCTCATTCAGATGTCCTCCAGATGGAATGTCTTGCAAACAGCAGTACAAGTCTTGAGCTTTCCAGACCTTGCATTGTCTTGGAACAGTATCTGAGAGAGAAAATAAACTTCTTCCATACTACATGGGCTGCAGCGGTGTGCCAATTTTAGAACATTTTTCTGTGGCGATAAAAAATGGCAAGTTTTCATCTTCAATCAGGCTACACTTTGCATAGCGTGTATCCTCTCCCCCGCAACATATTATACCTGATATTATCTGGAACACATAGACTTAATTCCATACTTTCCTTAAACACTTACAACATCCTAAATATTCCATACAGATAACAAAGATTCATTAATGAGTCCTTGAATATGCTTAACCCATGGATACAGTATGTCTGCTAAAACAAGAAGTCCTGTGGCACCTTATAGACTAACATATTTTGGAGCATAAGCTTTCATGGGCAAAGACCTGCTTCATCAGATGCATGAGCATGTCTGCTGTAGCTCTTCTGATGAAATGCTGGGTCACGTTCCCATAGATACGATGTCTCCTTTTGTGCAAATGGCATGCCCTTGTGCGCTTGTGCTGAATGTCCCAGGTCTCCAAACCATCTGGTGAATCTTTTTTTATGTCTGCAGTCAGGATTCATTACTAGTAGCTATGTCCTGATGGATTTGCACTGGTCTCTGAAGTGAGTTGGTGCTCTTGGTGTATTTCCTAGCAAACAGGTGTTCACAATAAACAAAACCCCATCAGTACTGACCGACCTTAAGGGCAGCTTGATGGTTACCTTGCAAAAGGTTTTTTAAAATTCAATGACTTTGTCCTTTTGCTTCTTTATGATGGAGAGAAAAAGCCTAGGAAATGATCATTTTCCTAACTGTTTTTGTTTTTTACCACATCCACATAAAGGGATATCTGACCTGGTATTCCCTGATCTTATTGGATCTCAGAGCTTAACTGAAATGGCAAGGTGAACAAGTGTGTAACAAGTACATCCTTTCCCCAAACTGGTAGTTGGCCAATCAAGTTAAAGTGATGTTAACAAAAGCAAACACAACATAGATTTGCAAACTACCGTCTAGACCCCTTCCTTCTCCTCTCAGCTGCTGAATTTTCCCAAATACTAAATTCACTTTACAAGAGGAAAAGAATTCAAAAAAGAGAGCCTTGCATAAACCAGGTTAAGGAAGCAGTCTGGATAACTAATCTTTGTCATCTGCTGGGTAGCTCTTCCACCCAGAAATGATAGAAAGGTTTTTCCTCCAGCTGGAGGTCATGAGGAAACTACTACTGCATAACCCAAAGGGTTACACAACTGTTAATTTTGGATCTATGAGTCCTCCATGGGATTCTCTGGTATCTGAGGAAGCAGCACATACAAGGTGAAAGGTAAAAGGTAGAACAGTTTGCAAAATTCTCCAAAGGCTGCCTTGGCAACTTGCCAGAAGCCCAGAGCCTAAAGCTGGGACCTGAGCCATTTCCCACTGAGGACAATGAGTCATCAATCTTAAGATCAGAAGGGACCATTCAATCATCTTGTTTGACCTCTTGCATGGCACAGGCCAGGAAATTTCACACAGTAATTCCTGCATTGAGCCCAGTAACTTATGTTTGGCTAAAACATGCCATTCAGAAAGGCATCCAGTCTGGATATGCAGACTTCAAGAGAGGGAAAAATCTACTCCTTTCCTTGACAGTTTTTTCCAGTGATTAATCACATGCGCTGTTAAAAATCGAGGCCTTATTTTTAACTTGAATTTGTCAGGCGTTGACTTCCAGCTATTGGTTTGCGTGATGCCTTTTCTCGGCTAGATTAAAGAATCCTTTAGTGCCCAGAATTCTCTTTCTTTGAAGGTACTTGGATACTATGTCATCTCTCGCATCTTCTTTTTTGTAACTAACTAGATTGACAAGTTTCAGTGGGGTATGTTAGGCTATTTCTACACTAGACATAGGACTCAACTGCAATTTTAGCTACTCTAAGGCTACGTCTACACGTGCAGCCAACATCGAAATAGCTTATTTCGATGTTGCAACATCGAAATAGTCTATTTCGATGAATAACGTCTACACGTCCTCCAGGGCCAGCAACGTCGATGTTCAACTTCGACGTTGCTCAGCCCAACATCGAAATAGGCGCAGCAAGGGAACGTCTACACGTCAAAGTAGCACACATCGAAATAGGGATGCCAGGCACAGCTGCAGACAGGGTCACAGGGCGGACTCAACAGCCAGCCGCTCCCTTAAAGGGCCCCTCCCAGACACAGTTGCACTAAACAACACAAGATACACAGAGCTGACAACTGGTTGCAGACCCTGTGCCTGCAGCATAGATCCCCAGCTGCCACAGAAGCAGCCAGAAGCCCTGGGCTAAGGGCTGCTGCCCATGGTGACCATAGAGCCCCGCAGGGGCTGGAGAGAGAGCATCTCTCAACCCCCCAGCTGATGGCCGCCATGGAGGACCCAGCAATTTCGACGTTGCGGGACGCGGATCGTCTACACGGTCCCTACTTCGACGTTGAACGTTGAAGTAGGGCGCTATTCCTATCTCCTCATGAGGTTAGTGACTTCGACGTCTCGCCGCCTAACGTCAAAGTTAACTTCGAAATAGCGCCCGACGCGTGTAGACGCGACGGGCGCTATTTTGAAGTTGGTGCCGCTACTTCGAAGTAGCGTGCACGTGTAGACGCAGCTCGAGTGTGGTCAACTTCCACATCTGTCTACACAGCAGAAGGTCGATGGGAGAATTTCTCCCTTTGATCTTCCTGATTCCTCGCCTCTCACGAGGAGTTCAGAGGGTCAACTCTGAACCACTTCTGGGGACTCACATGAAATGAAACCCCAGAAGATCAAACCTGAGCTAGTTGATCTTCCACGGTAGCATGGCTGTAGCCTAATTCCGTATCTGCAAAAACAAAGAGGAGTCCTGTGCATATGATGCATCTGTTGATTTCTGATGCATTTGATGAAATGGGTTTTACCCACAAAAGGTTTTGCCCAGGTCAGTTTGTTAGTCATTAAGGTGCCACAGGACTCCTTGTTTAAACCAACCAAGTTCCTTCAGGCTCCCACTGAAGTCAACTTATCTATCCCAAGAATTATTTTTGTGGCTCTTTCCTGCACTCTCATCAATTTTTCAAGAACCCCAGAGTCCTTTCATTACCACCTAATTGAAATGGATCTGCTTGCTAACATGCACACGCTGGAAAATTATGGCACAGCCCTTTAGTGCTCTTCCATGTCCTTGAAGTGGCGAGAAATTCCTGAAGATTGGTTACTTGTAGGTTGAAATCCTTGGGCACAAAACCTAGTGACATGTCACTACTGAGGGAAAAAGTAGTCACTCAGGACTGGAGTCACGGTGCGTGCTCCTGGCGTTGTCTACTGTACATCGAGTCCTTCCATCGAGTCACACAGCTAGATGCCCAGGCCACCTAGTGGCCCAACTGGTATTGTTTTGCTCTTATTCCCTTGCTCAGACAGGATTCCAGTCCAGCACTCAGAGGTCCTCCTTCTTAGCCAAGATACACAGAGGTTCCAGAAGTGTGTACACTCCCAGGAAAAGTATTAGATAGCACTGTGGGGGAGGGCAGGATTGTGTCGCGAACTTGGGATAATGTATATGGGATAATGTGACACATCAAAGGCCTTTTAGGTAAGCTCCACCATTTATTTGCTCTACATCATATATGTGTTTTTCCTTCAGTAAGCTGCCATGAAGAGAAAACAAAACCTGGCCTTTACAGGAAGTTTCCTTCTGCCATGAGTCTTGGAGGCTTTACAATATGAAAGCAGATGCGATTTGACTAAGAGGGTGGTGTGGAACGAAAAGCCCTGTTGATGAGGCTATTTTTTAGAAGTGTATTTTCTTAATCTGCTTACGGTTTACAAATGGAGCCCCCGGAGACACTGAAACTCCACGGCCCCTGTTCTCACTTTGGAGTCTGCGAAGATATTGAATTTCCTGTCTTTGTTCCAAGGGGAGTAGTGCCGAATGGCTTTTTTCTTCCCCCATTGAAGGATTAGCTCCTAAATTCGCCAATTATCACTTGCCAATTAGTGCTGTCACACAGTCCACACAAGTCGAAAGCTGTGTTACTCAGCTGGAAAAATGGACTTCTTCATAGTTTACAAAGATGCCTTGCCAGGTCTCCATCTTAGAAGTCTGCATGAGTCGCTCTTTATTTACAGTCTATGCAAAAGGTCAAAATCTGGACTGGATTGTTTTTGGGGAAAAGAAAAAAAAACCCACCTTTTTCTTGGTGAGAGCATAAACTAGTGCCCCAGAGTTGAAGTCTACAAGGTATTTAATTATACACAGTGCAAGAAATGATGCATCAGTTGCAGGCCAAAGTTGGATATATAACTAGACTGCTCCATCAGCATTCATGGGAGCCACCATTGAGAACCTGAACTTGATGCTATTGCTTGGAGAAAAAATTTGCAGTAGGTGCCCCATGATGTCTATCTCCTGTCCCACGAAAGCTCATCACCTAATAAATTATTTTGTTAGTCGTTAAAGTGCTGCTGGACTGATTTTTTATTTTGATAGTATATAGACTAACATGGCTATCTCTCTGTTACTACTTCCCTATGGTTGTCTGTGCCATAGGGCAGCATATCCCACCCCATGGCACACTGTTGGGTCTTAATAATCACAAATAATCAGTCCATAAAAAGTCTGAGGTCACAACCCAAGAACATCTAGTGGGTCAGGACCCCATTTTCGTCAGGGAAAAGGGGGGTACAGAGAGAGTCCAATTCCCCACTTATGGAAAGTGGGTATGAAAAGCTATTGAACCCTGCCCCCCCTGCAATTCATTAACAGAATATCTAGGCTGCTGGGGTCACTTTCACTATTTGATATCGATGTATGTGACCAGAGTCATATGCAAATTGACACTGTCTCTGGAAGTCAGGAGAACAGACAGAACATTGCCAGACAGGATCAGAAGTTATGGTACACCTGGCCCAGAATTCTGTCACCAGCAGCAGTTAGTACTGGCTGCAGAAGAAGGTGCAAGAACGTGGGAGTTACGGCATAACCCACCTGTGAGGAAAATGTCGTCCTAAATCCCATGAGCTAGAAGTTAGAAAGAAGGTTCCCAACTCTTTTGAATCTCTTAGTCCTAATTTCTACTACAGGCTGAACCTCTCTTACACAGCACCCTCAGGGCCTGACTGGTGCTAAATGAGAGAATTTGCCGAACCACAGGACGTCAGTATTGTCTAGAAGCACTACCAACATTTCCACTGCTTACTGGGCTCTTAGAAGACATTTAGGGATAAATTAGAGCTAAATAACAGCACAGGGCACTGAGAGCCAGGACAGGTGGCTGTCGAGACACTTTATGGGGCCATGGGAATTTTAGTCACACCTATGTTATGTGGTCATCTGACTAACTAAAATCATGCCAGATCATGGATGTTCCTGGACCCGAGAGTGCCAGACTGGAGAGGTTCAACCTGTAGTTAGTATTCACAATCTAGTTCCTAGAAGGTAACCATCTACTTGTGCAAATGGGCCACTTGATACCCTTGAGAACACAAGAACCAGACACGGGATGAAACAAACAGGCAGCAGGTTTAAAACAAACATAGGGGCATACTTCTTCACACAACACACAGTCAACCTATGGAACTCACTGCTAGGGGATATTGTTAAGGCCAATGGTTGTTAGTCAAAATAGACATGAACACAACACCGTGGTCTGCTTGTCTCTCTTCTGACTGATAGATGCTGGGAGTTGATGACACGGGTGATTGCCCTGTTCTGTCATTCCCTTTGAAGAATCTGGTACCAGCCACTATTGGATGACAGGGTACTGGGTCAATGGACCAGTGTGACCATTCTTTTCAGCAGGAGACGTGGAAAAATCCTACACATGCTACAACTTGTTCTGCAAATAGACAGAACTCTAATCTCCAAGGGCTCCCGACAAGGTACTAGAGCCTATCCCAGGAAGTCTGTATCCCAGCCCACAGTCTAACCATGGCATAGTGCAGGAAGAGGTGCCAAGATCCAGAGCTTTGGTTCCAATCCCCTCTAACTAAAATTATTAAACAGATCAGTGAGAGAGCACAAAAGGACTCCACCCTGGTTGCTCATCCCAGTTCTGGTTTTGCAATTCCCCTTCAAGGGAATTTTATTTAAATGTGCATCGTGCTTGTTTGTTTGTTTAGACAGTTAGATGGATTGTCTTCCTGCTGAGTCCCTTTGTAACAGTTCTGGGGGCTGCCAGCATGAAATGTCTTTCTAAAGCTGATCTTCCAGCTGAGGGGAGTTTGGCGAATGCCTCGCCCAACTCACGCATATTTGCATCTGTTTCTCATGGTCTTCCAAAATACAATCCCACCCGCCTGGCTCTTAGTTCGGGAATTAGAAATAAATACATTAAATTAAATTAAACTAAGTTAAATTAAATTAAATTAAATTTAAAAAAATACTTTAAAAAATGAGTGCCTCAGCTTTTGATACATCCTCCGGGTGGCTCTTGTGTTTTGGAAAAGAAAAGATGCCTCTGCCAAGCCTTTGGAAAAGGTCAGTGATCAACACATAATTCTTGCAGCCAACTCCTGGCTAGCAGATACCTTTGGGAGGACGAGTCTTTGTAACTCCTTGGTGCGGCTTTGGGACGAGAGCAGGAACTGCAAGAGAACCTGTATGTCGGAGCCTCCGCAGGGTGGGTGCTGCTTGTCAGTGAGGCAAGATGAGTTTCGGGGCAGCATGGGTGGAGTGTGTGCAGCCCAGACGGATGTTAGACAGCTGGGGAGACATCCAGCATCTTTCACGCTGCAGCAGGAGAAATCAAGTCATAGGAACCCAGCCTATCACAGCAGACAACAGCTGCTCCCCTAGGATATCTTATCTTAACAGTGGACCAGCGTGGCTGTTTCAGCTAGTGGAATGAAACCAACCAGATGCTGTTGTTATTACAGGCTAGGAGTTCCCAAGGAGGATCAGACCCCTATTGTGCTAGGCACCATAAACAAACAAAAGGAAGTATTTCTTCACACAACACACTATCAACCTGTGGAACTCCTTGCCAGAGGACGTTGTGAAGACCAGGGCTTCAACAGGGTTCAGAGGAGAGTTAGGTTCATGAATGGCTATTAGCCAGGTGTGATAGGAGGGGGCTTCTGGGCACAACTAGAGAAATCATTTCAGGGTATCTTTGCTTAAAATCCAAGCGACTCACAGCCCCAGGCTGGGCTTTTCTTCTTACTAAGGCAAATCCAACCAGCCTCCACAGCACTTCTGCCAGCCCCACTGGCCAGCCAGAAGCCACACAAGTAAACCCACAAACTTCTCAGCTGCTCTACCATCCCAGACCAACAACCCCTAACTTCAGGTGACAGCCTGTAAAACCTAGTTTACCAAACACCACACAGATTCTTCCAGACCCCAAAAGGACCAGCCCCAACCCCTGGTCAATATATACTTGGATCTTACCCAAACAACCATGTGAAAGTCAGATCCTAATACCTAAGCATTTATTAATGCCAAAGAAAGAACAGGGTTGGAGAGAAGAACTGTTAAAGCAATACTTTACATGCATCAGTCATAACTACTGATGCAGGCCGGCGGTGTTATTTGCTGATTCTTGAGAGTCTCTGCAAGTTCATTTCAGGTTACCTAGATTCAGTCATTGGAGCACTATAGATCCAGCCCGCTGGGGTCCACATTCTGGGACATGGACCCTTGGAGGCCACGAGACAAAAGATTCAAGATGACCACTGCTAAATCCACATCATCCCTCCAAGGGACGTGCCCCCAGTCCGGACAGGCTTAACTACTGAGGATCGAAGAATAAAGAAAGCACCTGCCAGGGCCCATCTTATAGCTTTTTATGGCTATGTCTACACTAGCCAAAAACTGCGAAATGGCCATGCAAATGGCCATTTTGAAGTTTACTAATGAAGCGCTGAAATACATATTCAGTGCCTCATTAGCATGCGGGCCTCCACGGCACTTCGAAATTGGCGCGGCTCGCCACCACGCGGCTTGTCCAGACGGGGCTCCTTTTCAAAAGGACCCCACCAACTTTGAAGTCCCCTTACTCCCATCTGCTCATAAGAATAAGCAGACTTCGAAGTAGCCGGGGTCCTTTCAAAAAGGAGCCCTGTCAGGACGAGCCGCGCGGCTGCAAGCTGCGCGGCTGCAAGCCGCGTCAATTTCGAAGTGCTGTGGCCGCCCACATGCTAATGAGGTACTGAATATGTATTTCAGCGCTTCATTAGTAAACTTCGAAATGGCCATTTGCATGGCCATTTCGAAGTTTTTGGCTAGTGTAGACACGGCCTATATGTGGAGGGAAAATTCCATTCTTCTCCATAGGTCTTGGCTTACCACCTGACAAGGTGGGTCACTGTGCTGTGTTCCCATTCGCTGCAGTCCCAGTAGGAAAACCCCACCATCACAAAATGGTTGTTGGCCATCTGGGCCTTTGCTCAGTCTATTGTCCTGGCTGGGGTGGCGCCACCACCTCCCTTTGTGAGCCTCAGCACTGAAACATTTCCCACACCGCTGCAGAGCTAGAAATCTATAACTTTACATACATACATGATACAGACACACAAGTAGCATACACAGATTCAGGGCATCATCAGCTTTCATCTGACACCTCACATGGCACCCCCAGCACAATATTTGAGGACCAATAGCCACAAGGGGCATAAAAATGGTTTCCAGACCCAATATAAAAGTCCAGCCACGTGATACCAGGATGGCGAAGGGTGGTGTCCCTAGCATCTGTTTGTCAGAAGCGAGAAATGGGTGACAAGAGATGAGTCACTTGATGGTTCCCTGTTCTGCTCACGCCCTCTGGGACACCTGACATTGGCCACTGTCAGAAGACAGGACACTGGGCTAGATAAACCTTTGGTCTGACCCCGTCAGGTTGTTCTTAAGTTTACATAACAAAGGAAAAGCAGACAGCAATGCACATGAAGCTGCCATGGTTGGTGAAGCTGCCATGGTTGGTGGTATGTACACTCAGTTTCCCCACCAGCAAACCCAGGGTAATGCTTGTGACCTTCTTTTGAAAGTGCTTTGAGACCTACTGCCATGTGAGAAGCAGGTATTTCACTATTGGTTATTAGGTTCAATCCATGGGAACAACTCCCACCTCAGCTGTCCCATCAGCTTGCCTGAACTGCACACACACACACAGCATTGCCCAGGTATCTCTCCCTTGTTTCACGTGCACCTTAACTCACTGCTTGGTTCTGAATGTCAGCATCAAAGTCGATGGAAAAAGACGTACCGCAGCAAAAAGTTCTTCACACCAGAAAAATGGCCTTGGCAAGTCAGACGCTGCAATAGCTGTGGCACATATTCGCCACTGGGAGATCAGGTTGTAGGCTGTGAGGCCTAAGGGCCAGCACAGGGGTCAGGCCTAGTGGTCAGAGTCCAAATCCAGAACCCATACTGAAAAAGGAGTCAAAGCCAAGGATTGGAGCTCAAGGTCAGAACCAGAGTCAGAGTCTAATTGCCAGAGCCATGAGTCCAGACAGAATTGGAGTCAGGAATCAGAGTTGGGGATTGCCTGGAGTTAGGGAAGGCAGGGGCATAGGGGTGAGAACTAAGGGAATGGCAGCTGCCACAGCACCCTTAGGCTCCCAGCCACTCCCACGTGCACTGGAGTCCTGGCTGTGGGTCCACATACCAGCGGGCTCTGCTGGTAATCTGGGTGCTTGGGAGATCTGCGGCTGGCCCATGTACAGGGCCCTGGCTATCACTCCCATGCACTGGGGGGGCTCTGCTGCCATCCCTATTTGGTGGGGTTCCAGCTGCTGCCCTAGGCACCAGCTGCTAACAGCTGCGCGTGCAGGGACTTTGCTGCTGGCCTCAGTTGTGGGTGGGGGGAGTAGGGTGTGGGCAGGGGGTCTGGATTGCATCACCTCCACTTTTAAAAATGTTCCTGCACCCCTGGGCAGGAGCAGGGCTGGGGTGAGGTGGGAGGCAGGGCAGGGGTCTGAGCTGAAGCAATGCAGGAGCAGGGTTTGGGGTCAATTAAGCACAGGCCAGAGAAGCTACCTGTGCATGCACTGAACAGCCACTGATCCTTCGCAGCTGCTCGGCTTACAAGCAAACCATGCGACTGCCTTTAGCCAGACTGGGGCTTCTGCTCTGGCCCAGCTGCCTTGTGACTGGGCCAGCCCTTGTTCTCAAAGCTCACAGAGAGAACTGTGCATGTCTCTGGCTTCCAGTCTAGGGACAGAGCCCCGTCCTGGGAGGATACTCCATTGGGGAAGCAACTGCGCTAGGAAACCTGAGCATTTCTAGTCCATTTCTACTAAACCTGCGTATGAACAAGGAAGCATCTGTCCAGCAAGGAAGGACCAGACAGGAACAATCAATCTGTCTCTCTCTCCCGCCAAGGGTTGCTCCTGGAATGGAGCGTGAAGAAATAGCATGTGCCATTTACAGCTGTCCCAGTTATGTTTGGCTCTACCCAATCACTAAGCCGTAAACTGGTCATGTGACTCCCCAATGACGTATGTGCCCCCCACAGGAAGAACAATAGCTCAGTCTGCTCCAGTTGCTCTTGCTGCTACCCTGCTGCTAGTTCTTCTCCAGCCTTGTTTCAAACCTTGCTGGGACTCCTGAGTTTCCTGGCTCCAGCCACTGTCTGACCATCTCCCAGCCTAGTTTCTGACATGGGACCCAGGAGTAAAGCAGTACAGAGCCCTATGCCTTTGTCAGCAAGGGCGCTCATAGACAACCTAATGGCTGTTAGTTTCCGACCTTCCAAGCTTTGATACCTGCCCCATTAGCTGCTCTGTTATTCCCATCTTTGCCTTCACCTATGCTGCTGCTCTTCAGACATGAAATGCTATTAAACCACCAAATTGGAGAATGGACATCTCCGGCAGGGTGGGATGGGAAATGGTTTCCCCGGCATGCGAAAATATTCAAAGCAGTGAAAATTTTTCCCCTTACAAATCCAGAGAAAGAGGCAAAATCTTGGAAATTTTCAAAATGTTCAGTTTGCTTATCTTGCTCTCGTGATCTGGCTCTAGCTGACCACCATGTCTGCGACCAGGAATTCTCCAGCAGATCAGATCACCAGGCCTTGGGTATCTTTCCTCCTTCCTCTGCAGGTCACTCACCAGGGCGTGCAATAGGAAGTCCTGTGGCACCTCATAGACTAACAGATATTTTGGAGCATAAGCTTTCAGGGGCAAACACCCGCTTCGTCAGACCCACAAAAGCTTATGCTTCAAAATATCTGTTAGACAAAAGGTGCCACAGGACTTCTTGCTGTTCTTGAAGATACAGACTAACACGGCTCCCCCCTGATACTTGTCACCAGGACGTACCTCTCCCATCATCTGCTGCACCTGTTTTCTGCTGGAGATAAAGAGGAGAGCACACTGGATGACCTAGTCCGCCTTTCCAGCCTTAAAGTCTATACCTTTATGTTGCTACCTCTCCCCCTGGCTCTGAGCCAAGGCAGTTGGCTTTCCCATGGCCTTGTTTTGTGCACAAACAGAGCTGCTGTGACTGCAGATCTATTCACCCGCACTGTGTACGTTCAGAGCTCTGTTCAGCACCTCTCAGGATGGGGCCCTGGCTGAAAAGTGGGTGCCCTGCAGCTGCCATTCAGGAGGAGTCAGAGGAGCCATGCCTTGATGGTGGTCGACTCTCCGCTTTCAGCCAGTGGAGTTCCTTTCCCTGAGTGACAGCGGGAAAAACTAGGGAAACTGAGTCCAGGACTGCGATGGCACAGATGCAGCAGCTGACACCAATACCAGCGCTCTGCATCCTGGGCTGTGACTCCCTCTGTGTGCCTCGGTGGCTGGGCCCAGCACACAAGATGGCATCTCCGCTGCCTGACAGCTACGCCTCTGGCTGCTGCGGATACTGCAGAGCCATGCCACCGCATGCACTGCCCACCTGCACTGCTGGAAAAGGTGCGGGGGGGACTTGGCCCAGGGACTCCGAACCACCCTCTAGTCAAGTCCTTAAATTTGGGGCTTGGTCCCAAGAGTCCAGATTATCCTTAGTTGGGGCTTCCCAGTAGGTTTTCCCCATTTCCCAGAGGCTTTGGGTGGGAGCTCCCGTGTTCCCATGGCTGCTGGGTGGAGGCTCTGGTTCAGGTCCCTAGACTGCTGACCTGGGTTCCTGCCTCCTTGCTGGTCGCCCCAAACTGAGCCAGACTCCTCCCTTTACTCCTGCCTCCAGGCCTGCCATTGGTTGCAGGTAAATAAGGTGAGTCTAGCTGTGCCCCAAAGCTTTCTTTAGCCCATGGCATGCAGGGTTCCCTTTCTCCACTCCTTCTCCACTTCCTTTCTTCCTTTCTCCTTTCCCCACTCCCTCGCATATGCAATCAAGTTCTTATATCAGCTGTTTGCCAGCTGGGCAGGCCCTCTGCAGAGTGGGGGTTCTCTGTAGGCTCTTTAGGGTCTCTTTAAGACTCCCCCCCAGAGTGGCACAAAGGGACCATAGTGGAGAGGAGAATCAGGCCCTTGATTCAGATCCCTTTCGGGCACTGGCGTAGTCTGATGCTCTGGATCAGGAGAGGTTATGTGCTGAAATTGGAGCAAATCCTTTTCCTCGTGAGTGTGTTTGTACACGTGCATGCAGTACTACTGCTCTGTTTAACACTCATCTCTCTCACTCCCTTTTTCTTCACTATTTCTCTGGGTTCTTCGAGGCTCTACTGTGCATTCCATGAGAAGGTGCAGCCCCAGCCAGCCTTTGATTCTCCCTAGAAATTGGCCTTAAAGCAGCAAGTGAAAAGCTGCACCGCACAGGGCCTGAGCTGTCAACGTCTGGGCTCTAATCAAACTTGTCAAAAGCCCTCTGAGCAGCTGGAGGTTGCTGGCAGTTCCACTTGCTCTCTTCTCCCCTCTGAGATCATTAGGTTGAGGCTGTTTACAAGATACGGCTCAGCTTTGGATCACCCTTCCTGGTGAATGGAAATAAATCATTTTAAAAAAAAAATCCGAATAATTTTTAACCAAAAAAAAAAAATCTCCCTGAATAAACAGCATAGCAGAGTGGGGGGAAAAAAAAAAAGCCCACAGCAGAAACTCTGGGGGAGATGCACTTTGATCCATTTGTTTTCAGTTTTTTAAATGCTCCAGTTTGGGGAGGCTGTCTGCCATCAGCTCAGCTGTGCTGCGCTTCAGCTTAGACGTGGCGAGGGACAGAGAAAAGAGGAGGGATTCATTCATGACTCTGACTGACAGGGGAATAGGGTCGCTCCCTAACGCATGAGGTTGGATCATCACGAGACTTCCATAACTGCACTTGTTATTAACGAGAGCCCAGTTTAAAGACCTGATGTGCCGGTCTTACCCCGGTCTTTGCAGGCCCCGTTTCCAAAGGGTGTTTCTTTCCTGCTCACGCTTGGCTTGTGCACATGAGCACGCTTGCACACACGGCTGTCTGTTTCTGTAGGTACAAAACAGAGGCCATTTGAAAAATCACTCCCATCACTCCCCTTCTTGTTTCTTCTTTATTCCAGCTATGGATGTGTTCTTGAGTCTGAGCCAAACTTGCACCCAAATGCTCTTAACCTTTTGATGTATTCGTGATCTGAACTCAGATCCCAGGCTGAATTTTGCACGCAGTTAGAGGAAGTAGCATCCCAGTTGTAAACTCTCCCTATGCCCAGTGCACAGAAGCAATGCATGGGGGTGCACAGGGGTCACATGCATTGCCAAGGTCCAGGCTCTTCCCTGCACTCACCATCAGTACCATGCCATTTCCAGTAATTGCAGGGGCAGTCTCGCCTCCTTTCTGCTCTCAGGCCACACCACTCCAGAGGAGGAAGGGACTGCCCCACACTCCCCAGAAGCGGTGCAGCGCTCACCATAGAATCCTAGGGCTGGAAGGGACCTCAGAAGGTCATCTAGCCCAGCCCCCTGCTTCAAGCAGGATCAACCCCAACTAAATCATCCCAGCCAGGACCTTGTCGAGCTAGGGCTTAAAAACCTGTTGGAATGCAGAATCCACCACCTCACTAGGCAACACATTCCAATGCTTCACCACCCTCCTGGGTAAGTCGTTTTTCCTAATATCCAACCTACTCCTCTCCTTCTGTTAACTTCAGACTTTTGCTCCTTGTGCTGCCATCTGTCACCACCAAGAACAGTCTCTCTCCATCCTCTTTAGAGCCCCCTTTCAGGAAGTTGAAGGCTGCTATCAAATCACCCCTCGGTCTTCTCTTCTGCAAACTAAATAAGCCCAAATCCCTCAGCCTTTTCTCATAGGCTTCTGCAGGAATAAGTGGATGCGGGCAGAGCAGGGGTGGGGAGAGGGCAGGACATGGACAGGGCAGGAGCGGGGAAGGGGTGAAACATGGGCCTGGAGGCTACAAGTGTCCCCCGCTAGAACCCTCCCACCCAGTAGTCTCTGACTTCTGTTGTCCTGATTTAACTCAGAATTCTCCTTCAATTTCAGCTGGTGGTAACACAAGACTATTTTGCCAACTGGGCACAAATCACATCAGAGTTATTGTCCCACTTGCCGAATGTATAATTTAATAGCAACGGTACAACCTCAGAGTCATGCACACCAGAGTTACAAACTGACCGGTCAGCCGCACATCTTATTTGGAACCAGAAGTACATCACCAGGCAGTACGCACGCGCACACGCCCACACCCAGACCCACACACACAATGCAAACAATGTACTAGGGTAAGTTTTTAAAAAGGAAGGAAACTACATCTGTGCTCGTTTCGTTTAAATTAACACGGTTAAAAGCAGCATTTTTCTTTCTGATGCACAAAATTCTTTCAGCAGCTTTCTGCATCATAAGGTTTCCAAGTCATATACAGTCAGGGCTCACTTGAAAACTTCTGAAAAATGAACCATATAATTAGATTCAGCGTTACAGACTTTTTAGAGTTTATGCACAATCTCCATTCCCAAGGTGTTGATAACTCAGCTGTTTCACTGGATTCCAATTTACCTTATTTATCATGGAGAAGCAGTGGGCAATCCTGGTAGCTGGAGCTGCCACCTCCACCACTGCCATGTTAGTGCAGTGAGTGGCGCATGCTGCAGGCCCACTGCATAACAACATAAGAATGGCCATTACTGGGTCAGAGCAAAGGTCCATCCAGCCCAGCATCCCGTCTGCTGACAGTGGCCAGTGCCAGATGCCCCAGAGGGGGACCGAAGATAATGATCAAGTCACTTGTCTCCTGCCATCCATCTCCAGCCTCTGACAAACAGAGGCCAGGGACACCATTCCTATCCCCTGGCTAATAGCCTGTTATGAACCTAACCTCCATGAATTTATCTAGCTCTTCTTTGAACTCTCTTATAGTCCTAGCATTGGCATTTGTGCCTCACATACATGCAAAGGACCCTCACGCCTTGTGGGGAACAAAACAGGGTGGAGCACGGGTGCTATGAAAAGAGGATCGCAGCCATCCTGAATAAAAATGCTGGGATAAGGACTTGTGGGATGCTACCCCATAAAGGAGATCTTGTGAGCTGAGGCTCTAGAAAGTGTGTTATGATTATGTGTTATGTAACCTTTTTTTCCCAGCATTCTTGTGCTGGATCATTGGAATCTCTGTTCTCTGATAATCAACTTAGGGGGGTGTTTTCGCTGTGGGTACAGCTCAGTTCTGTGGGGCAAGTGGAGGGATGACTCTGGGTGGAGACAACTAAGCTGGTGCATTCTATTCCATCGGGAATGGCAAATCTGAGAGTTCCGCAGGACTTCAGTGGATCAGGGGCTTGGCATTCCAGTGTAATGTTCAGAGGCCTACAGGGTCCATGTCTGCCTATTTTTCCCTCCCCAATGAGATCAGAGCCCACAGAGGCCTGGAGGGCTGTGCTTGCCTTGCCAGAGGCTGCTGGACTCAGTGAGCTCGTCCACGGCAGGCCCACAGAAGACTTCCTCACCGTGAGGGCAAGTGCCTCACACTGTTTGGTACCTCTGGGAAGCCTCGGAGCTAAACTTTCATAGGCTACCCTTTGACAACATCCACGATCTTGTCCTATGTGCCCTATGAACTGCAAACATGCTGTAGCTGAATGCCTTGGCTTGGTTTTTTAGTTGTGTGAGCAGTGTGCCTGTTTGTCAGAAGGAATAAGAACTTTGCTACAGACTTCCACAATCCAACCCAGGATCCTTCTAGTCTACTGCATGGCATTGCAGACATGTGCCCAATATGCAAATAAATTGCCAAGGGAGGTTGTAGAATCCCCATCAATAGAGATATTTAAGAGCAGGTTAGATAAATATCCAACAGGGATGATAACAGGTGGAGCTCAGCCCTGCTGTGAGGGCAGGGGACTGGACTTGATGACCTCTTGAGGCCCCTTCCAGTTCTAGTGTTCCATAATTCTATGCTAATGTAGGGAATGTGCCAACAGGAGCTCAATGCTGCTGAAGGATTGGAGGAAAGTGTCTTTTAGAGATCATCTGCATGAAAAGGCAAAGGTGTGCATGCGTAATACCTTGCAAACAAGGCCTGATGGGTAGCACAGAAGCAATGAGGTTTCATCTATTGTAAACAACATGTTCTTGTTAAATCACAATGCTTGAAGTTGTTGTGGGGGTACAGGGCAGTCATCATCACTGCATAAGATATGGATTGCACAGGGCTCCCCTCATCTAAGCATTGTGAGAGAGCAAGGGGGAAGGGATTACTGGTTGAATGAGCTGATTGAGAGCCTTAGGTGTGCCTGAGCTTTGGCTATATAGCCATAAATCTGGTTTGACTAGTATCAGAGAGTAGCCGTGTTAGTCTGTATCTTCAAGAACAACAAGAAGTCCTGTGGCACCTTATAGATTATCCGATATTTTGGAGCATAAGCTTTTGTGGCCAAAGACCAGCTTCATCAGATGCATGAGTGGGGGAGTGATTTCAGAAGGGTATTTAAAGAGTGGGGTCCCAGTAAAAGGGAGGGCCAGAGCTGACAAGGTCTATTCAGTCAGGGTAGAAAAGGCCCATTATCAGTAATATGTATGAAAAGAGGAAAAAACAAGTCAGATGAGACAGGGGGATATAGCCCACTGTCAGGCTAATGTGGAGATGTTAACACATAGGGCAGAGAAACTCCTGTAAGCTGCGAGTCACTCCCAGACTCTGTTTAATCCTTGGTTAATGGAGTCAAATTTGCAAATAAATTGCAACTCAGAGATTTCTCTCTCCATTTGATTTTTGAAATTTCTTTGTTTTAGAACTGCTGCTTTTAAATCTGTTACTGGGGCTACGTCTACACGTGCAGCCAACATCGAAATAGCTTATTTCGATGTTGCGACATCGAAATAGTCTATTTCGATGAATAACGTCTACACGTCCTCCAGGGCCGGCAACGTCGATGTTCAACTTCGATGTTGCTCAGCCCAACATCGAAATAGGCTCAGCGAGGGAACGTCTACACGTCAAAGTAGCACACATCGAAATAGGGATGCCAGGCACAGCTGCAGACAGGGTCACAGGGCGGACTCAACAGCAAGCCGCTCCCTTAAAGGGCCCCTCCCAGACACAGTTGCACTAAACAACACAAGATACACAGAGCTGACAACTGGTTGCAGACCCTGTGCCTGCAGCATAGATCCCCAGCTGCCGCAGAAGCAGCCAGAAGCCCTGGGCTAAGGGCTGCTGCCCACGGTGACCATAGAGCCCCGCAGGGGCTGGAGAGAGAGCATCTCTCAACCCCCCAGCTGATGGCCGCCATGGAGGACCCGGCAATTTTGACGTTGCGGGACGCGGATCGTCTACACGGTCCCTACTTCGACGTTGAACGTCGAAGTAGGGCGCTATTCCTATCTCCTCATGAGGTTAGCAACTTCGACGTCTCGCCGCCTAACTTCGAAGTTGGTGCCGCTACTTCGAAGTAGCGTGCACGTGTAGACGCAGCTTGAGTGTCCAGGGAGATTGAAGTGCTCTCCCACAGGTTTCTGTACATTACAATTCCTAATGTCTGATTTACGTCCATTATTCTTTTACGTAGAGACTGTCCAGTTTGGCCCATGTAAATTGCAGTGGGGCATTGCTGGCACATGATGGCATATGTTATATTAGTCGATGTGCAGGTAAAGGAGCCCCGATGGAATGGTTGATGTTAGGTCCTGTGATGATATCACTGGTGTAGATAAGTGAATAGAGTTGGCAGCGAGGTTTGTTGCAGGGATTGGTTCTAGGCCTAGAGTCACTGGTTTGTGATTTGTAGTGGCCGGTGAGGATTTAGAATCATAGAATCATAGAAGAGTAGGACTGGAAGGGACCTCAAGAGGCCATCGAGTCCAGCCCCCTGCCCTCATGGCAGGACCAAGCACTTTCTAGACCATCCCTGAAAGCCATCTATCTAACCTCTTCTTAAATATCTCCAGCGATGGAGATTCTACCACCTCCCTTGGCAATTCGTTCCAGTGTTTGATCACCCTGACAGTTATACACTTTTTCCTCATGTCCAACCTGAACCTCCCCTGCTGCAATTTAAGTCCATTGCCTCTTGTTCTATCCTCAGAGGCAAGGAAGAACAAGTTCCCTCCTCAGCCTTACGACACCCTTTTAGATACCTGAAAACTGCTATCTAAAAAGCAGGCTGCCTGTAGGCGAGGACAGGCCTGCCTCCCAAGGTCTGTGAGAGTGAAAGATCATTGTTCAGGATGGGTTGCAGCTCACTGATGATGCATTGGAGAGGCCTTAGGTGGGGGCTGTATGTGTTGGTCAGTGGTGTTCTCATTTTCCTTGCGAGGCCTGTGTTGTAGTCCTGTCTCTGGTTTGACTAGTCTTTCTTCCTCTCATTCTCACTGTTCAAAAATAGAACTAGATGCTGGAGTTTGTTTTTTTTTGAGACTCCACTTTCGTGGACACTGAGATTGAAAGCTGAAATCACAGGGTTTTGCTTCAAACCAACCCCACATCATGGTGGAGAACAGTGGACAGGCAGCCAGCAGGAGATGGCCAGCAGGGTGCAGGTGGTGGGAAGCTGCAGGCAAGTGGAAGGCTAGCACTTCCGTGGTGATGTACCTGTGGACTCTGGGTTTTGGACGGCACTGTGAGAGGTTCACCCTATGAGTGTGGGGTTTTGGGGACAAGACAAAGTCCACGTGTACACTAGCCTCTTCTCCTCCTCGAAAGGGGCATGGCAATGAGCGAGGTCAGAAGATGCTAATGAGGTGCTTCCATGAATATGCAGCACCTCATTAGCATAATGGCGGCTGCAGCAATTCAAAAGTGCCACTTTCGAATCATGTGCTTCCCATGTAGATGGGGTCCTTTCAAAAGGACCCCCCAGTTTTCAAAAGCCCCTTAACCCTAATACTAAATAGGAATAAGGAGCTTTCAAAGACTGAGGGGTCCTTTCCAAAGGAACCCATCTACACAGGCAGCACGCGATTCAAAAGCAGCACTTTCGAACTGCTGGAGCTGCCGTTATGCTAATGAGGTGCTGCGTATTCATGGCAGTGCCTCATTAGCATTTTCCGACTTTGCTCATTACTGTGCCCCTTTCAAAAACAAGGGCTAGTGTACACGTAGCCAAAGAGTTCTCAGCAAAAGACTTGATCCTACAGACTCTCGGGACAGTACCTTGTTTAATGGGGTTCAGCTCTCCTTTGTTCAGGCATATTGCATGTGCCACTGTGTAAATTTAGGTTAGACTATTGTTATTAAACAAGCTGTTTCTATCTCAGAGTTTGTGCTTGAGAGAAGGGAAGAGCTGCCTTACAGGCACCCAACAGGTGAGGTGAGATTGTCCCAGGTTACTGGGTGGGGGCTCGAGCCGGTTGGTTGCATCATTGATAGAAAACCCCTGGAAACTGAACCCTGCCCTTTTGGCAGGCACCTGACATTAATAGAAGCGTTAAACTAATATTGTCTTCTTGTTTCCTTGTCTCACCCTCTCTATGTGTGCCCAGTTGTTGTTCCTCATCTTATATTTAACTTGTAAGTTCTTTGGAAGCAGAGACCACTCTTTGCTCTGTGCTCGTATAGCACCCAGCACAGTAGCACCCTGGTCTTATGATAACAGAACATAAATAATAAAACTATAACACAGTTCCTTCTTTCAGGTAGTTTCACTGTATAATACAGAATAATCAGGAGCAGAAAACAGAAGGCAGATGTCATGCAACCATTACACTGAGATCAAAGTCTATGTCTATGCTCATCAGACATACTAGTATCACTTCTTGCAGGCAGGTTACACCTTCAAAGCACGCTTCAAACATTAGCTAACTGAGGCTCACATCACGAGGTAAGTATTATTCTCCCTTTAATACTCAGGAGAACACGACACACAGAAGCTTTGAGTGATTTTGCTTGCCGAAGGCTAGACAACTGGTGTTCAGTGAATAAATGTATGTTGTGCAGAATGGGTAGTATTACGGGTTTCTTGGCAGGACAGCTTGATTTGTGCATCACAGCGACCATCACAAGTGAGTTGTGCGGATCATCTGAAAGAAGAGGCAATTACACACACCGATTTGCTGACAGAAACCTTTGCAGGAGAAAGAAAAGAAATGTGCCTCGTTGCAAGTTCCAGGAACTGACACCTTATAAGCAGCTTTGGATGAGATGGTCTTGTGGGCAGAGCACAGATAACGCAGTCCAAGGTACACTGCAGTGCAACTGATCACATCCCTGCAGCTACTCACGTGGACACCAAACCATTTTGCAACGTGCCACATGCGGACACCAGACCCACACGCACACCAATGTGTTTGCATCCACACACTGGGCTGACAGGAGAATGCAGAAAGATAACACTGATTTTGTGCAGTGCCTGATACTCCTTGACAGCTGCTCTTGGTAGAATTGTGATATCAGCATCACAGGGGCTTGCAGCAAATGACACGTGTTTGGTTATTAGGAAAATATTTCCTGCTTAAAAATTTCAGTGCAGTTGACTGAACTGTAAATATTATCTCAGGCAGACAGATGAGCCTGCTGAGGTGCTGTGGGAGTCCTATTTAACATCTTCATTAACGCTGTGGAACTGTGAACAAGCAGC
This sequence comes from Carettochelys insculpta, assembly GCF_033958435.1. Classification (NCBI taxonomy): domain Eukaryota; kingdom Metazoa; phylum Chordata; order Testudines; family Carettochelyidae; genus Carettochelys; species Carettochelys insculpta. The sequence goes on from NC_134144.1 coordinate 72,429,975, forward strand.
CTTGCATGAAATTCACAGACTGTTTTAGCACTGAGGGCAGAGAAATCAAAAGGAAACGTAGTGAGATTAGAGCGAAAGATGGAAAGCAGCAAGATGTAGTCTTGGAAAAACCAAGCTAATGCAGAAACGCCCAGGTTTAGTAGAAGACCAAAACTTGGTAAGCAGCAAAAGAGACAGCAACCAAGAGATAATAACAAATGATAGTTTAGATGTGGTTCTGGGCTGCTTGTGTGGACACATTGTCACTGAGTAGGAAGACAAAATGCTCCTGCTCTAAAAAGACCAGCCTGAAGTATTGAGTTAATTTCTAAACCGTTCTGTATTAGGAGAACACCCAGGAAACGGATGGCTGGGTTGAAATGTAGAAGGAGAAAATTTAAGCCTGATAATTTCCTGACAGTGTGATCTGGGGCACTTCAGAAAAATCTCCCAAGGTGGGGGGACTAGATGTAATGTGAAAACCCTTGTCCTTGGGATGTTACCAACCTATGCCAGATCAGGCAGTGGAAAATGTACAACACAGAATAGTCATGCACTGGCAGGGAGGTGAACCAATCACTGGGTAACTCTTCTTCCTCTATCAAAACAAAAAGCAGTCAAGTAGCACTTTAAAGACTAGCAAAATGGTTTATTAGGTGAGCTTTCGTGGGACAGACCCACTTCTTCAGACCATAGCCAGACCAGAACAGACTCAATATTTAAGGCACAGAGAACCAAAAACAGTAAGCAAGTAAGTTTTTGGTTCTCTGTGCCTTAAATATTGAGTCTGTTCTGGTCTGGCTATGGTCTGAAGAAGTGGGTCTGTCCCACGAAAGCTCACCTAATAAACCATTTTGCTAGTCTTTAAAGTGCTACTTGATTGCTTTTTGTTTTGATAGTGTATAGACTAGCACGGCTTCCTCTCTGTTACTCTTCTTCCTCTCTGTGGGTGATTCTGTATTTACAGGGCGAAATTATAGAATCAAAGAATTCTCAGGCTGGAAGGGACCTAAGGAAGTCATCTAGTTCAGCCCCATGCCTAACGTGGGATCAACCCCAACTAAATCATCCCAGCCATGACTATGTCAAGCCGGGACTTAAAAACCTCTAGGGAAGGAGATTCCACCATCTCTCTGGATAACGCATTCCAGTGCTTCACCACCCTCCTGGTGAAATAGTTTTTCCTAACGTCCAACCTACACCTCTCCCTCTGTAACTTCAGACCATTGCAACATCAGCATTCAAAAGTCCCTTCTCCCAATTCTGTTCTGTTTCAGAGCAACGGTGAGTTGTACAATGGCAGTGAGAAATAGCCATAGTTGTATTGGGACACTTTAATAGCCATAACACTCCTCCTAATACTGCAACCATGCCTCCAATCCCCGGAACCCCTTGGCCAAGCCTTCCAGCTTGGGCTGTCTACGTGTTACATGAGAGTTTAAAAAAAGAAAACAGTTTGGATGCACAGACAAATAGGTGTCACATCTGAGAGGGACTGTTCCAATCATTTAGTAACTTGCCAGTTCCTGAATCAAGCCCAGAACTGTTGCTTGAGCTAGAGCACATGATCAAGAATTAAACACATTAGCAGCCAGCCATAGCTGGGATAAGTACCCGAGAGATAGATTAACAGACTGATTGGTTTCAGGCTATCAGAATCAGGCACTAACATTTGCTATGGCTCATCCATAGAAACCAGATATTTTGTGCCCTCTTTCTATCATATCTACAGTCCCAAAATAAATCCAAATTTGGCCTGAGGGACTATTAGATCAACAAAATGTAATTTCCTCCTGAAAGTTTCAATTTTTCCATGGCTATGTCTAGCTTACAGCAATTTGTCAAGAGAACTTTTTGTTGGAAGATATCTTCTGACAAAACTTCCGTCGGCTGATTTTGGTGCAAGAGTAATCTGCTCTGTCGACAGAGAGCAGCTGGACTGCTCAGCCATTCTTGTGACAAAACACGCAACTGGAAGCACAGCAGACAGGACTGCCCGGTATCTCTGTAGACAAAGGCATTATTCCTCATGTCAACAAAAGTGCTGCATTCTGTCAATTTATTGTTGACAGAATGTCTTAGAAATCTGAATGCTCCCCTGGTCCCTGGCGTTTTGTCAACAAAGCCCTCCTGTGAGGACATAACCTGTGTGTGTTTGTGTGTTATTCTACTGGTTTTGCTTTAAACTCTTAGACCGTTTTTTTCTTTTTTTTTTCTTACCCTTTTGGAAAGAGACACCGACATTTCAGTTGCTTGTTTTATAAGGCATTGCATCATCTCCCCTCCTTGCCATTAATTAACCGGGGTAATATTTTCCACGTGAAGTCAGAGAACTTGAAATGAATGTATTGCGGCATCAGTTAGATCTCTCGCTCATGTGAGGGCCCAGCTGCACTTTGAATACTATTTATATGATGGTAAAGAGCCAGTCTTTGCTGTTGCTGGCCAGCAGTGAGTTTCATAGAGTACCTACTTGCAAGTAACTAGAAGTATGTGGATCTGTATTATTTTATTTTCTTTCCCAGAAAAAACGATGTTGGATAAACTGTACTGGTTTTTAACACATAAAATGGACTGCCAGCAGAAAATCGGATGTTATTCTTGGTGTCTGTTTTATTTGCTTCTATTTTCCTTGGAAAATACACCCATCATAAGAAGGAGTTGCTTCTTTTAAATGGATTCTTTTTTTTCGGACCGGGGTTTCTGCTTGGCACTTTTCCTCGTGCACAGACATTTTTCAGGGAGAGATTTAGACATCTAAACAACCTTTGCTGATGGATGGTGGAGTCAGAGGGATCAGGATAGAAAAATGAGGTTAGAGAAGCACTGGCAGTCTTCAGTGTGGATTAGGTAAAATCCACATGGATAACACAAGAACTGACCCAAATCTCAGGCTGACTATGCAACCTCATTCACTCAGGGGCTCAGAAAAGTTTGGTTAACTTTTGAAGAAAGCCAAGTTGCAGTATCTGCTGCTGTTCCTCCCATGACTGCTTATTATAGCCCCTGTGGGATTACATCAGGAAACACAGACCTGGAAAGTGGTAAATCGTTGTGTCCAGGAGCCTCGGCAAAGAATCCTGTATATTTATTTCAACAGTCCTATCACTTTTTCTCTAACAACTGTACTGCTTCTTTCACTGTATCAGGACAGGCTTCTAACACCTCCAGACTATTCAAAGACAGAAATAACACTGATAATTTTGCTTTCTTCTTTCTCAGGCTACCATAGAAACAGCTGGCCTAAGCTGTAGGTGGGGGTTGGGGGGGGTGTGAGAGACAGAGAGGTGGGGAGGCCAGGAACTATGAACAGCTTATTCAGACTGAGATGGTGCCCAAGGCCTCATGAAACTCAGGTCCCAGACTCACACTGGTACTCAGATTTCAAGGTGGTTCGTTAACCCAGGGCTTAGCTGTTTTTCTGAGTAGGCCCTCACTCAAGTATTGGGAGGGTGTTTCCCATCAATGTGCTTAATATATCTACCCAAGATGTAGGAGCTAGTTAGGCAGAATTCTTCCATGAGCCTAGTGTGGTCTACAGTGGAGGTTCATCAGGCTTCACTACTGGGTGTGGATTTAAACGCTGACGTAAGTTTTGAGCCTAGATACGGCCTTCCTCTCAATCTTTCTTCAAAGCACCAAGCCAGGCCAGAAATCTTGGCCATATCACCCCATGAAATTAGGCCCTGAAATAGCCTGCAGCCCATGCCAGTGTTAGTTACATGACACATAATGCAGCTGAGTTACACCTGGTTTCAAATGACTCAAGCATGTCTCCCTCAGCTGTGCTCACCAGTCACTTTGAAGACAGAGAGCAGGACCTCCATTGTCTGTATTGCTAGCTTTCAGAGCTTTCTTCTGCCCAGTCCATCTTAATCAGGAAGGCAACAGCTACAAACTATTTTTGCAAACCCACTGGTTCCCACAGAGTTTGAGTTCCACCTTTGTCTCCTTTGCATGCCAGGGCTGCTGTCCTCTTTGGATGTTTGTGCTGCACGGGGAGAGACGTGGCATAACATACTGCAGGAAAAGGTACTCAAATTTGCAATATATGGATTTGCATTTTGCATGATCTGATAGCTTAGTGATTTGCAGAGCCAGGCTGTGTACTTGACCTACTGCAGTGACCTGGACTAAAACCCAGTACTTTTTTGGGTGCCAGTACTTAATCCCCCCTCCAACGCATTCAGTTATACTTTCCCCTGACACATTTTTATTTCTCCATACTCTCTGCTGTTCTCAGTACCTATCAAGAGCAAGGATCACTCAACCTTGTGTTTTGTTTATTCCTTTCACCAGCCAGTCCTCTAGGGCTACGTCTACACGTGAAGCCAACATCGAAATAGCTTATTTCGGTGTAGCAACATCGAAATAGGCTATTTTGATGAATAACGTCTACACATCCTCCAGGGCTGGCAACGTCGATGTTCAACTTCGACGGTGCGCGGCACCACATCGAAATAGGCGCTGCGAGGGTACGTCTACACGTCAAAGTAGCACACATCGAAATAAGGGTGCCAGGCACAGATGCAGACAGGGTCACAGGGCGGACTCAACAGCAAGCCGCTCCCTTAAAGGGCCCCTCCCAGACACAGTTGCACTAAACAACACAAGATACACAGAGCTGACAACTGGTTGCAGACCCTGTGCCTGCAGCATAGATCCCTAGCTGCCGCAGAAGCAGCCAGAAGCCCTGGGCTAAGGGCTGCTGCCCACGGTGACCATAGAGCCCCGCAGGGGCTGGAGAGAGAGCATCTCTCAACCCCCCAGCTGATGGCCGCCATGGAGGACCCAGCAATTTCGACGTTGCGGGACGCGGATCGTCTACACGGTCCCTACTTCAACGTTGAACGTCGAAGTAGGGCGCTATTCCGATCCCCTCATGAGGTTAGCGACTTCGACGTCTCGCCGCCTAACGTCGAAGTTAACTTCAAAATAGCGCCCGACGCGTGTAGCCGCGACGGGCGCTATTTCGAAGTTGGTGCCGCTACTTCGAAGTAGCGTGCACGTGTAGACACAGCTTAGGTGTGCATCTGTCCCCACTTGCTAGGATCCTCAGGCACTAAGTTAACAATTTACCACAAGTCACATCCAAGCAAATATCAACAGCTTGGCAAGGGACTGCTGCATTTTGGTGCTTTTGGCAATGAGAGAATGCACTTTCTGGAAGTCTTGTCTGCTCTGGTAATGCACAGAAAGTCCTGCTGACTGCCAAGAGATGACAGAGTGCCCATGTTTTCACATCAGGTTATGCTAGCCCTGAGGCAATCCAAGCGCTTTGCTTCCACTCCAGGCAAACATGTCATGCCCCAAGGCGGACCGCAGAAATTTGGCCTTTTGACCTCTATGTACAGTCCAAGTGCCAGTGATACTTTTAAAAGTCTCTAACAGTCCCACTTGCAACACCTTCATTAAATAAATAAATAAGATGCAGAGCTTTACTGTTTACTGATCTTTAATTCATAGGCGGCATGGCAACGCTGGGTGACTGGGCACGAGAATGGCAGACAGAAATTCTATGTTGTAAATGTAAAGTAATATGCATTGGAAAGCATAATCCCAAGTATCCATGTAAATCGAGGGGGCCTAAATTAGCTGTTTCCACTCAAGAGAGAGATCTCAGAGTCACGGTGGATAGCTCTCTTAAAACATACACTCACTGTGTATTGTGCAGGGGCAAATAAAAAAGCAAACAATGTCAGGACCCACTAGGAAAGTGCTAGATAATAAGATAATAAATATCATAATGCTGCTATATAAATTCATGATACACCCATACCTTGACTACTAGCTGGAATGCTGGCAGCTCCATCTCAAAAAAAGAAAAATAAAATTGGGAACAGTTCCATATGGGAATAGAGTAAAAAGACTGGGACTGTTTGTTTAGAAAAGAGATGACTAAGGTTGAGGGAGAGATGACAGAGGTCCACTAAATCATGAACAGTCTGAAGGAAATGACGAGGTAAGTGCTATTTGTCTCTTTACATAACATACAAACCAGGAGCTCTGCAGTGAAATTAACAGGCAGAATCATTGAAACAAACAAAACAAAAGGGAGAACTGCTTCACACGGGACATGGTCAACCTGTGGAACTCCGTGCCAGGGGATGCGGGGGATGAAGGCCAAAACTTACAAGGGTTCAAAAAAGGATTAGGTAAGTTAATGAAGGACAGGCCCATCAATGGCGATCTGCCAAGATAGTCATTCCCATACTCCAGATGTATCTAAACTGCTGACTGCCAGCTGCTGGAAATGGGTGATGGGATGGACTGCTGAATAGCTGCCCTGTTCTGTTAATTTCCTCTGGAGCATCTGGCACTGGCCACTGCTGGAAGACAGGAGAATGGGCTAGACAGACCATTAGTCTAATGCAGTATGGCTGTTCCCATGCACTTTTTTTTTTCCCTTCAGTGCTATAGTAACGCTTTGCACTAGTGTAAATGAGCACGCATGCAGCAAAACAGGAGGAAAGTAAAACCATGAAACTGTCTCATACGTAACTTTTCAATCCAGCCCGAGCAATCGCTCCTTCGCTGGGGTGTCCTCCAGCTTTGAGTATGCAGAGAGAGAGCTCAGGGCTGTTACTTCCCCATCCCCCTGCCCAGAGCTGTGATTCCCTTGACCTCCAAGGAGACTGGCCTGCCAATCTTCCCCATTCAACTCTACCACTGGAGCATGATCTCTGCTCCCCTTGGCACGCTGTACAGTTGAGCATCTGTTCTTGGAGACGGGCAGCCTCAGAGACCGCTGTGCATTTGAAAACATTGTCTAAACCTATTCGTCCAACGGCTAGCTGGCCTACGGAAGTGTTACTGCATGTTCCAGCAATTAAAAAAAAATGTCTTAAACCTTAGCTTACAGACACCACCATATGACTGGAAATCTTGGGAGCAGAGACGCCAAGGTCATCTCGGCTCCTGCGTGTTTTGAATCTCACACTTTTTTATTTCTTTTATCAGACTCCCCTAATTGCAATGAAAGCTGTTTTGTGGCAGGGGAAACTTTAAAGGCTGCACTGTGAAAGGAACCTGAAAGCTACTGTACCACAAAGGCAATTTAAAAAGAAGAAAATAAAAAGTCCCAGTCTGCTGTGTGTCAGATCAAGCTCCCAGCCATAATTCCCACCGGGGGAGTGATTGCTGTGTTGTTTAATCAGGTTACATTTCCCAAACTGCAATTTCAGTCTAATCTGTTCTCAGGACTTTTTAATCACCAAATTCACAGCGCCAAGAGTATCAATTCCTCTACCCCATCCTCCTTGTCTCTCAGCCCAATTCCCAGGACTTGACAGAAACCACAAAGGCCAACAAGATACCGGAATGGGACATCTATTTAAAATACAACAAAACCCGGGCACATCCTTGGAAAGCAGCAGGAAGCTGGAGAACTAACTAGTCAGCTTTGTGTCATCCTGATGCAACTGACTGACATTCGGAGCAGGGTCCCATGCTGATGAGACCAACCTGCGTCACCAAGGCAGGATGACATCAGTGATCACATTAGTATCCCACAGAGGAACAAAAACGAAGGTCTCTAATGGGAAAGGGGCCAAATCTCTCTGCTATTTCATGAATCGGCTCACAGGAGAGCCTGAAAGAAAGATGGAAAGTCAGAGACTAATCCATGACCACATTTTGGGATTCTGAGGCACCATCTTAACCCTACCTCTCTGCCTTTTCTAAAGAACCAGACAAGCCCTCTTTCATCTTGAGGAACACCATGAGTGTCTTCAGAGTTCTGGAGAGGGTGTAGGTCTTAATGACTGACAGCTTGCCTTAGGGTGCAGGAGAACTTGGGTCATGATCCAGGCTTTGCCTTACTCTGGCTGTGTGTAACCCACCACTCTGCACATGTCTACCTATCAGTCCCATGAAACTGACAAACTCAAAAAGTGGCATCCACAGATGTTTGTAAAGTGCTTTGAGATCCTTCAGTAGAATGCTCCATGGGTGACTTGGGGAGGGCCTTAAATAGGACTCAAGGGATGGATGGGCTCATGCTGATCTTTCATAGGTGGGGAATGTCATCTTCCAGTGTTGCATGTTACTGTTATATACAAGTCCTTGATTCAGCTGTCCTTTATCTGGCTTCATAGCTCTGGATTTGGAGCACTGGTCTTGCAAACTAAAGGATGTGTGTTCAAGTCTTACCGGGGTCTGTGCTCCTCATTCACGAGCTCCAGGGTGCAATAGGTTAGTGTGTGGTACTGGGAGTATGCAGTCATGCTGGGAGGAGTAACACTGAGCTTGGGAGTTCAAACCTCACCTGAAGCATCTGTTTCAAAAAAGGACTGAGTAAATTCATAGAGGATAAGCCCATCAATGGCTGTTGGCAAGGATGGTGTCCCTAGCCTGTGTTGTCCAGAAGCTGAAGATGGATGACAGAGCAGTGATCACTTGATGATTGCCTGTTCTGTTCATCCCTCTGTGGCACCTGGCATTGGCCTCTGTTAGAAAACAAACTACTGGACTAGACAGGCTTTTGGTCTGACCCAGAACGACCCTTCTTATTCAGTGAGCCAGCTTTGAAATCTCTGTACAGTTCATTAGTATTGTGGAGGATGTACCCACTTCGAACTCAACCCAACACCCTCCTTTCCATGCCAAGATGCCATCAACATATGATGACTTTGCATCACACAGGAATAGGAAGGATCACGGCGTCCCACTGCTCAGACTCTCTGTGCGCTCCCATTACAGAGTTGGCATGTGTAGCACTGCTATTTTAGCAGCACCAGAAGACCTCAGCTGAGGTCAGGGCCCTGTTGCAGCAGGGGCTGTATGCAAATACAAAGAGCAAGAGTGAGGCTTTGTCCCCAAAGAGCTTACACTCTGAAGAGACAGGACAGACACATTATGCCTGTTGCACAGACAGGCAGTGAAAATGAAGTGGTTTTGTCCAGGGTCACACAGGATACAGCCAGGAACATACTCTAGGTCTCTTCCCTGCCAGTTCAGTGCCTCCCCGGCAAGGCCGACGTCTCTTCCTGCTGCCACTTGTCTTGCTCAGCACCGGAAGTGATTGCCTCAGTGAACTGCTAAAATTCGAAGACATCAAACACATATTTCCAGAAGGAAAGGCATGAGTAGCACTGGATGTGAGAAGGCCAGGGTTGGACTAGCAGTGGGCTGTGAGGTCGAGACTAATGTTCCTTCTAATCTTTCCTACTCATGTTTGGATTTTTTTACACCCATGTGTGGAATAGTTTTATGTGCACGAGGTGTGTGTAGGTGGTCCACCAACAGAAAAAAAATCTAGCTGTGGGCACTCTGCTAATCAGCGGGGCTGCCTTTGAATCTCTCCTGAATAGCCACATGAGCGCAGAGCTGACAGGGAACACTGGTCAGGAGTGAGTGTGTGGGGACGCTGGGTCTGGCTTAGCTAGAGTGCCACAGGTGAGCACCCTGGTGTACTGATATTTACAATCTATCTGCAGACATTGAGCACAAGAAATGCAGTCCCTGTCTGTGGCTAAGAACAGACAATCACTGAACATTAGCTCCGTTCGCCAGGCTCTTATTTGGCTTCCTCTGCGACAGGAGCGGAGGAGGCTGCATTCTCTACGTGCCAGATCCTCCTTTCTCCGCTGTCCCGCAGACACATTGCAGGCATCATCAAACATTTCCTTCCTGTAGAGTACTTCGGCAGATTAGAAGAAATAAAACAATGCCGCCGAGGAGGGAGGGCTGCAGGTCATTCCTTGCCACCAAGGCAGCTGACCTCGCTTCTGTGCAGTGGTGGTGCAGATCATATAGTAGGGACATGGATGCCACAAGACTGGGGGTCTAGATTTGCTTCTGACACTGACACGTTGCAGGAGTTTGGCAAGTCTTGACACTGCGTTACTTCTTCACCCGTAACATGGAGTCATCAGAATTTAGCGTGTTCTAATTATGTACTCCCACCGTGAGTGCAGGGAGATGAACTAGATAGCCTCTCAAGGGCCCTTCCAGTCCTATGCTTCTCAGGTTCATTTGCTGTCTGATTCCTATCCTCATTTGGGGGCGGAGGAATCGCTCAGTGGTGAGTTCAGTCCTTGCTGGGGTCTCAAATGTATTTCAGGATAGGAGCTTTCAAGTACCTATGGGCTGGTTTGATGAAATCTGTTAGCGATGCTGACAGGTCCTGCTGAGAATGCCGGGGACTGGATTCTATGACCACTCGAGGTTCTGTCCAGCTCTCTGATTCTTCTTGATTCTACCACTTTCCTAACAGAGTGATCAGACTTTTTGGAAAGACCTACAAGAGCGTCAAAAGGAAATGGTTCCATTTAGACTGAAGTCAAACAAGAGGTCATGCTACAGGAAAATATAAAATAATGAGTCGTACGGAAAAGCCGGGTTTTGCTATCACCTCCTGTTCCAACACAAGAATAAAAGAAACCAACTGGGCAACAACATATTTAAAAGAGACAGAAGGAAATTCCCTACTGAAATACCCCACACGAGTGGCCTTCCAAAAAATAAAAATCTCAGATTATGCATTGTGTCACTTATCAAACTACATGTGATGTCTTACTCTTTCTCGAAGGGGCGAACTGAGAAGTGAAGGATCCTGGGCTGGATAACGCCAGGATCTTAATGTGGCCTAGTGTTGAAGGCATGGGACTCACGAGACCTGGAGTTATTCCTAAAACTGCAGCCAAGGGTCCTGTGGCACCTTATAGACTAACAGAAAAGTTTTGAGCATGAGCTTTCGTGAGCAAAGTCTCAAGTGAGTCTGTGCTCATGAAAGCTTATGCTCAAAACTTTTCTCTTAGTCTATCAGGTGCCACAGGACCTTCGTTGCTGTTACAGATCCAGACTAACACAGCTACCCCTCCAATACTTGATTCCTAAAATTGTCACTGGCCAGCATGACCCTGAGCAGATCACCTTGCCTCTCAGAGCCTCAGTTTCCCCATATGTGAAATAAGGATGAAACTCGTAACACACTTAGGCAATGCCTACACAGCAGTCCTATTTTAAAATAATATATTCCAGAATAGCTATTCCAAAACAGGGCTGCTACACATTAGCTATTCTGAAACACATAGGCTGTGTCTACATGTGCCACTTCTTCTGGAAGCAGCATGGTAATGAGCCATCCAGAAAATGCTAATGAGGCGTGGATGTAAATTTCCCATATGGGCATGTGGTTTGGAGTCTGGAAGAAGCTCTTCCAAATTCCAAAATACATGTGCAGATGTGTGGCCTGTGGGGATCTTCTGGAAGGAAACCCTCCTTCCGGAAGCCCCTTTTTCCCTGAAATTTTGAGGAAGAAGGGTCTTCCAGAAGGAGGGTTTCACGCTGGAAGATCCCCGTGGGCCACGCATCTGCACGTCTATTTTGGAGTCCAGAACAGCTTCTTCCGGACTCCGAACCATGTGTCCATATGCTAATGAAGCACAGGAAACTTACACCCACACCTCATTAGCATCTTCCAGATGGCTCATTACCATGCACGTGTAAACACAGCCATAGTCTACACACATTGCACTTATTTCAAAATAGCTATTTTGAGATAGGTGCTGTTCCTGCTTCAATGAGGTTTACTGATTTTGAAAGAACGCACCTGCTATTTTGAATTTATTTCAAAACAGTGGTTGAGTGGATAACAGCAAAGTTATTTTGAAGTAACAGCTTCTGTCTTGAAATAACTTGGCTATATGGAGGTAGCCTTAGAGATCTACTAGTCAAAAGTACTATGTAAGAGCTAGGCATTAGTATTTATTTATTATCATTCCCTGGCAATGAAACACATAACAGGTGAACCTTTAAAGGCTAGGTTGGTCAAATATTTTGGTTCTCACAGGAGTTTCACAGGCGCTAAGGCCAGAAGGGGTCATTGTGATCATCTAAGCCAAGAGTTCTCAACTGGAGAGGACCCCAAATAAATCACAATGGCCCAGCAATCCATGGGAAGAACACCCCCCCCACTTGAAGGGAGGTTATCCAACCAGAAATCCCTGCACCAAGACTAGCAGCTTGCAGCTGAATTAGAATCTGCCTCTGTAAGAGATGAGACCATCACCTCCATCACTCTGGCTAGTGCAGGACTGCACCTGGCTTAGATACTCCAGATGTTTATTCAGTCTAGTTTCCAATGCTGCTATTACTGAAGCTACTACCAGCAGTCTCTTCCCCCGCTAGCCACAGAGATTCCTCTGCTGCATTGCAGGGGTGAAATTTTCAAGTAACTCAGGCCTTATGTGTGAGTCTTCCTTTTTGTGCATTGCCAAGCACACTGTGCACCCCTTTGCTGCAGAGTCGCACTGCTAGGCCTCACTAGTGTCTGACAGCAGGCTGTGCCGTCAGCCCTGGGCCTTCCAAAATCCTGACACAGGACCTCCAAAATCAGGAGACTAAAACAAGGAGGATGAGGTTTTGGTTCTTTTCTATTTGCCATCTGGCTTTCAAACCCTATGGGTGCCACTGGATCCTGTTTCCAAGTTTTGTTCTGGCACCACAAGGGCTAAAAGAAATCACATATAATGTGATCACATGACTCCTGGAGCTCGGGCACAGATGAAAGCACGAGTATTGTGAGAACTGGCCATATTAAGTGTGCCAGAATGGGGGAAGGATGGATATGTCAGGCACACAGACAAAGGAGCACTGGAGGAAGATCATGCCTCAGTTTCCCTGTCTGGCCAGTGTCACCACCACTGTTTGCATTCTTTGCTATGAGTCTTTTCCCCACACTGTGTCCCCTCTCTGATCACTGACAGCCTGAGACACAGAGGAGGAGCCACTGGGTGAGTATAAAAGGCATGGCAAGGGCTTGCCTCTTTCCAGCAGACCACCCAAATGCACAACTGCGGGGCTGTCTGGGGTGATATCATTAACCTGCAGGCTTGGCGTCTCACAAGCCATGGAAAACAAGCAGGGAGGTTGCTATTAAATAATTTTTCACATTGTAGTTTCCCTTGAGCCTGCCAAGCATCCCATTTTTTTCTGTCCGACTGACAGTCTGGGGCAAAGCTGGACAGAATATGGTGCTTTTATTTGGAGTTGGTTTGTTTCTTTTTACAGGAATCTCTCTCGTGATCTTCTCATTTGATATTCAGATGCTGGGAGTTTCTGCACCCGATCCATCTTAGGCCAGGGGAAGCTGCCTGTCACTTGGTGGGGTGGAGGCTAGGAAATCTGCTCCTGGGCTTCCCCGCTGCAGCACCACCAGCAACAGCTTTGGGCACTAGTTGAAATCAAATGGGTATCAGGAATCAGGGCTGATTGGCAGTAGTTTAATGTTAGGGTGACTCCTGGCAATTGAAACCATGCTCATAATAGTGATAGATACCAGCATCAATTGTCAAATACACACATACACATTATAGCAGTCGGCAGCAATGCCTCTGATCAAGATGCTTAATCATCACCAACAACCACCACGGGCTCAGTGCTCATTTGCGTCTGATGCCTCCTTCACTATTTCCATCCATCCTTCCCTGTCCAGTGCGGAGTGGCTTAGTTTCTGTAGACTAGCTCTGCAGCAACCTACTGTATCATCTACCCATTCTCTGTGGGGTCTGCCTCTCCCATTCGAGTCGTCCGTTCTGCCGAAGGCCAGGGTCTTGATTTTTTGTTCATCATCCATTCTGCAGATACGCACGAATAGTTGTAGCTTCCGTCGCATAATCTTCTGCAGTAGGCTCTCTTTTGGCTGTATCTTCCTATATAATTCCTTGTTGGTGACCTTCTGCATCCATCCTATTCTCAGGATCTTTCTATAACAACTCCTCTCAAATACCAATATCCTTCTCTTCGATTCTTTCATTATCAACCACATCTCCCATCCATACGACATGCTGCTGAATACACACATTTTCAAGACACTCAGCTTTGTGTCTAAGCTCACTGCTTCGCTATTCCAGATCTTATCCAATGCTTTCAAACTCACTCTTGTTGTTGCTATTCTGATAACTTTTTCCTTCTTACAGTCTAGTTCATATGTTATGTTGCTTCCCACAAATGTGAACTTCTCTGTTCTCTAGTTCAATCCCATCTATACTGATCTTCCTTCCTATTTCCTTAGCTTCAATTACTATTTGTTGTTTTATCGATGTTCATAATCCGTCTGTACCGCTTCCCTTCCTCGTTTAGCACCTGCACCGTTCTCACTATCTTCTCTTCATCTTCTTCAGTGATAATTATGTCATCCGCAAACCTCAAGTTGTCGATTACCATCCTATGCACAGACTAAAGCATTAATGCTTTAACGCTTCCCATTATAATGGCCCTATTTTTGGTTGCTTAACACTTAGCAAGATTTTAACAAATCCCACTGAACCTCTCAATGCTGGGAGTCTGTCTCAGGGTGAACTCTTGTGCGAAATGTAGGCCAGACCAGTCTAGCCATTTCTGAGAACGAGGCTGCGGAAAAGTTGTTTGTTTTGCAGTGTTAAAACCTCTTCTGTTTGAGAAGGTCTTGCATCCTTTCCAACTCCCCTTTGGGAGCAGTAACTTGATATTTGGCAATGAGTGGGCCTTTGTAACAGGTGACTTGACTTAAACCCTTGTATTCCAGGTGGAGCATAGGTCATCTACAAGTCTCCTCCATTTCACTCTCATTTTGATGTTGCTATGCAAATCTGCCCATGTTACAAGCCACAGAAAAATGTGTTCATGCTCAGTAGAGGCTTCTTAAATTTTAGCAGCAAAAATTTCATCAGATTCTAGCCTCACTAAACTCCAGCCTTCCATTCACCACTATGCATGGACCATCCCCTTACAGCAGATGAGCATGCTCAGAGCTGAAGTTGTTCACCAGGCCCCTCCTTTCAACTCAGCCCTCAGACATTAGTGTGAAGATCATCACAGAAAAGCTGATGAGAAAATCCATAATTCGGTTTTCAGAGCAGAGTTTGAACAGCAGCATTAAATAAAGTTGGGAAACACACATGGAGGCTAAGCCAAAGTATCAAATAACTCTTTGTTTAAGCTTTGTCCATTCAGTGCCCTGAATCAGTCAGAAATCCTGGGAAAAAATAGGAGGTGACCATGAAAGTAATAATTGTACCATAAGGCACATGCACAAAGGGGCTGAATTAAGGTTACACAGGCAACCTTAATTCTGATCTTTCCTAATTTTGGCGTGCTAAATTTTAGATCCTGCTTCCCTCAGGTGGCAAAATCTGTAGCCACCTGAGTGAGTTACTCATTGGATCCAGAATTTGCTTGTTTCCCTTATTTCTTAACTGAAAATCTCTCTCAGTTTTTATGGCACATGCAGGCCAGGAGTCCTTGATATACATAGAGTGATACCACTGTCCAGGCCACATGTTTGGCTCAGGCCAGCAAGACCAACAGCCACCGTGGGACCAGAAGCAACATGTTGGGGGAGATTGGCTCCAGGCCCCCAAAATGGGTGAAGCCCTGGGCAGAGAGAGTGGGGCCAAGGGCAGTCAGCTCTTAGTGTCTCTCAGCACAAGGCAGTGTGTCAACAGAGGTGCTTAGAAGCTCCAGACATCTTTGAAACACCAGGAGCCTATGCAGTTGTCCCCTCAACGCCCCCGCCATCGGTGGGCCTGGTTCAGGCGTCCTTAATTTGTAATGAAATACATGATGGGGCTCAAGCAATTATTTTTACATTCCTAACTGATGCGTCAAGCACAGAGGTGCCATGGCGATGGATTGCCGAGCCTGGCATTGCTATAGGTCAGACTCGGCAAGCTCTGCCACAGATTAAGCACTGGGTTCAGCCTACAAATATTTATCACTTACCCTCAGATAGGGCAGCTTATTCACTTCTCATCTTTACTGTAACCCATCAAGTCCCGCCAAACAATCACTGGAAACGTCAAGTACATGGTTGCGCAAACTGCCATCTATTAACCCAACCAGAGATACTGAGTGTTTCTTAAACAATGCAGAAAGGGATTCAGCTTCTTGTAGAGCAATCCAAAAAATAAAAAATAAATGTACCTTTCCCATATGCGTACTATGTGTTTCATATAATTTATTTGCACACATGGTAAAAATATAACAGACAATATATAAAATGCATTTTGTAAAGGAACAGAATTGGCCTATTGTTCAGCTGTTTAAAATATGGGACAGCGCACTGTATACTTTACAATTATTCGAATATGTTGAAGATACTTTGTGTCATTCCATGTAATATATTTGAAATTTCATGACAGCTGCACAGTGTTGTAATATGTTCCATATTGTCAGATCTCTTCTAAATGTCTGTGTAATACATTTGATGAAGCATTTAGATTACCAAAAAAAAAAGCAGGGACAGAGTTGGATTGAGTGATTATGATACAAAAATGAAAAGAAAAGTGAAAACAAAAAAAAAAAAAACTTGTCAGGTCTTGATGCCTTAATTTGCTTAGTCATGGAGATTTGGATCAATGAGGTTTTTCTTTGTGGGAAACAAAAGCCTCACGTCACATATGTATTTGCATGAGTATTTCAGCTGCTCTTTTGAGTTTTTTAAATTGCACCATATGGGAGTAGAACCCACATGGCCTGAGAACCTGAAGTACTGTCAGAGGTAAAAGTAAGCTAGTATGGGCCAGTATGGAGTACCAGCAAGAAAGTAGGCAGTCCACCCAGATAGGCCATACAAGCAAGCTACTTATAGCCAGCATGTCTCCCTGGAATGACACGGTCCTCCTCCCTCCATGGAGCTGCCTCTCAGCAGAACAGGGCTGGGAAAAGGAGCTGGGAGCGGTACAGCAGCTGGAAAAGCTACCGGTGTTCTATCCCTTCCCCTGCGCACAGAAGGAAAAGGACCATAACTCCTGGCTCTGACCTTCGGCAGAGCTACCAGACAGAGAAAAACGTTGCTCTCTGGAAGCACAAGAATTGGGCTTGGGGGTTGTGGAAATACCAGGTCCTCTCCACGCAGGTGTCCCACCTTGAGTATGTTTATGCTGCAGTGTAAACCTGGAGTCAGTGGGACTGGAGGCTTGGGTGCATAGGGAGCTGTGGGCTTGAGTGTCGACACCGTGCTTCAGCCCTACGTTAGGGTTTTTCTACCCCCTGCTCGGACCTCGGGCTCCAGCATCCACACTGCAGAGCCCGGACCCGAGTCAAAGTTACCTTATCCCGTAATCCCTAGCACCCTTACCCCCACCCCAAACACGGTCACTGTAATCTCGGGCCATGGGCAAACTTTTCTGCCCTCCCTGCACGTTACCAGAAAGCAGCCCACTTTGCAAAAGGCTTGATGGGGTCGCTCTCCAGAGGAATCTCTGACAGTGGACAGGCAGATAAGTGATCAGAGGAGAATGGGTTAACGCTGGCCTAAGCTGCTGCCCCCTGGGGCTGGGGTATACCGCCACCCAACTGGAGAGGCTGCATGTAAATTGCAAAACAACAGGGCTTAGACCCTGCACCTCTGCCTTGGACCCTGCACTTCCAAGCCCTGGATTAGCACAAATGCAGTGCAGACACAATGGGAGGAGGAGGCTTGAGATGTGCCCACAGAAGCCTGAGAAAGGGACAAAGAGTGAGCAATTCCAGCCGGATGAAAACTTACTTTTGTGCACAGGGTTCAGTTCCTGGCTTCACTACAGGCTCCCTACAAGAAACACTTCATCTGTCTGTGCCAGAGGTGTGAGTGAGAGGCAAGGAGGCTCTAGTGCTCCCCTTCTTTCTCTGTCTTGTTTGTTTAGGCGGTTAACTCTGCAGGGCAAGTCTTGTCTTTTCCTACAGGTATGCAGAGCACCTAGAACTAGGGGGTCCTGATCCTAACCAAAGGCCTCTCTGTAGTACTTTAACACCCGTAATTGACTAATAACTCACACACTGCAATCCTGGATCCCTATGCACTTTGGGAATGTCACTTAGATCAAAATATTCAAACTCGGTTCCAAACTCAACATATTTAGGCACCAACATATATGGCTTGATAACTAGCAGTGCTGAAAACAGACAGCTCCCACTAGAATTCAAAACAGAGTATTTAGAACCTCTCAACATTAGATCATTTCTTTGGGTGCCTACCTTCAGGGACCCAAGTTTGAAAAGAATGGCCCTGAAGCCCTGTGTGCCTCAGTTTCCCCATCTGTAAAATGCCTACAAGTGAGGCCATGGGGCTCAAGGATCATTTATTATTAATGGATCTTAGGAGCTGGTGATGCCTTTCTGCAGGAACAAGAGTCTTCAGTAATGTTAGTGAAGTGTTTGGCCAGATGATGCCATGAAAATACCAAGTTTTCCCCAATGGCTAATCCCGATTTATATTTTCAGGTGTGTGGCAGTCCCACACTAATATCTGAGGCACTGACTTAGCAAACTCCTACATGCTTCAGTCAAGGGGACGTAAGAATATGCTTAAGTGCATGGATGGAGAGCGAAGGGCTTAGGTGTTTTGGTGCTTTGCTACCCAGGGTCTTGCAATGCCTAAGGATGAAATAATAGGGCTGAGGAACTATCAGCCAAATCACGTTGGAAGGAGGACATGCACTTAAGTGGGTCATGACTTGCTTAGTGTTAGCTGGTAGTAGGCATCCTTCAGTCTACGTAGACTATAGAACGCACCCTTCGTAGTTCCATTTGGGACCATCATTTGCAGCGTTGACTGTGACTGTCAAGGCCCACATGAGAGTGACAGCCCTTGCTGCATCTGTTGACGCCAATCGAGCAAGAGCTTATAACTGGTATCTGTTACCTCCCGTGTTGGTTCAACGCTGTTGAGCGATGCTGGAGCACCTCTCCAGGCGCGAGCCTGGGCAGTTTTCTTTTTTTTGGGACCCTGGGCTGCCCAGACGCCAGTGTCCCCCTCTCGGCTCTACTGATATAGTCCAAAGGAGAGGACAACCTCTACGTCTGGTACCAGCTCAGCTGCAGGAGTTGCCGGGTTAATGCCAGAAGTTGGCACAGAACCGCCTTAGGACTCCCCTCCGG
Organism: Carettochelys insculpta; assembly: GCF_033958435.1. Taxonomy (NCBI): domain Eukaryota; kingdom Metazoa; phylum Chordata; order Testudines; family Carettochelyidae; genus Carettochelys; species Carettochelys insculpta. The sequence continues at coordinate 72,448,797 of NC_134144.1, forward strand.
ATTTTCTGTCAGGGTTTAACTCCATTAGCCTTGCTCCTTCCCAGGATAACCCACAAGGCAGTGGAGCGTTAGCTATTAATAACCCATTGAGGAACTCTTCAGGCCGATAACCTTTTCCTATTATTTTGGGCCCTTTGCAAAAGTTTTATTTTATTTCCCTGTTTCTCCTATTTCCGCATAGGCAGTCAGGTTCCTGGCACTCCTTCCCTCCCCACTTCCCAGTCCGCTGAAAAATCAGACCAAAATAATTCTTGAAAGTTTGTTAGCGGTTTCTTTTTAAATGCACTGGATGGTGCGAGGTGCCAGCTCAGGCATCAGACACTGATGTAACAAGAGGTAAGAAAATCGAGAAACAATTCACGGAGGCTTGCAGCAGCTGTATCAGCAGCTTTGTAACCATCTGCAACTACAGCACCCTCTAGTGGCCGGAGGCTGCTGGTGACTTGCAAGAAAGTTTCTCCTGTAGTTCATTCTGGGTCTGAATTTGTAAGGTTCTGAGCATTTCCCACTGCATATTTCCTTCTCAGATGTTGAAAGTACTCAGCACCTTGCAGGATCAGGCCCTAAGCTGGTTAGAATCACTGAGCAGTCCCAGGACTCAGTCCAAGAGAGGGTTAGGGGTTGCCCTCCTACTTTCCCATGTGGCATCCCCTAGTTCACTCCAGAGGTCGAATGTAAGAGGACATGTACAACAACAGAACTTTTCTCTCTCATGTTTTGACGATGCTCTCTGCAATTAACAGCCCTTTTGCAAATGGGAGTTTCAGCTCCAGGGAATGACGAATGAATAAGGAAGCAATTACGACTCTTAAGTGCATCCTTCGGAAGGAAAAAAGAAACAAAAGGGTCCTGATTTTCTGATGCTAAAGCATGACCGAGCAATATCATTGCATAAGTGGCACTGAAAGCTGAAGAGGGACAGATATGGAGGGATGGACCTAACAGAAATCTCAGAGGCAGGTTCTTCAAGCTGTTTCCAGTGTGCAGATTCATCCACTGGAAGGCGGTAATGTCCAAGATGAAATAACTTCCAGCTACAGTCTTACCCTGATAGTCAGATCTTTGTTACTTTTCATGAACACTGGTTCAGTTCCCCAGACTCTGCAAAGAGAAGAGAGAAAAACAGCAGAGTTTTGTAGGCCTCACCTGTCTTCTTGGATCTACAGCTCAACCATTCGAAGTGAGAACATGCTGGCAAAATCCTGTAATTGACTGTCCACTTTGCAGGCCCTTGGCAGGTAAGAAAAAAAAAATCAGAATCAGATTAGATTGAGAGATGTTTCTGCAACAACAGCCCTCGATTTCAGAGTCAGAGGAACAGGGAAGCCACCTGGAAAACGTCAGTAAGCATCCTCTGCATACGACCGATCAGATGTCACATCTGGGTTTCTCTCCCCTTTTTCTCTAGTGGCATTTACAGGGGAAACGAGCTGTGACAGATGACAACATCCTGCAATATCCTGCACAAAACTGATTGAATTGTGTTAACCCTTACTGAATTAAGCTTCAATATTTTAGGAGTTCCTTGTATTAGATACCCAAATGTGCGTGCATGATTGAGGGACTGTGTGTAATTCTGTGGGGGAAGACAAGAGCCTCCCAGGAATTAAGAACAAGGTGAGGGCCAAAGGGTGGTGAGGCAAACTGAAACAGATTTTAAGACTTCTGGAGAGCTACTGCCACCTCCAGACAAACTCAAACTTCAGACTAGATTCTCCATGGACCAACACAGAAAAAATATCTTATTTAAAACTGATTCAGGGCCTTTAGTCTGATCCAGTAAGCCACTGTGCCACCTTATAGTAAGGAGCTCCACGTAGGTTGTACTTCCCTAGGTTATTTACGAGAAGACCATGCAAGACAGTATCAAAAGCTTTACACAAGTTCAGCTATAACATATCTTACTGTTTCCCACCCCTCACAAGGGCCGTTTCTACACAGGCCACTTTCTTTGAAAGTGGCATGGTAATACACGGCCCAAAATATGCTAATGAGGTGCAGATGCAAATTCCCCATGCCTCATTAGCATATGGTCACGTTATTTGGAGGCCGGAAGACCGTTCTTCCGGACTCCACAATGCAGTGTAGAAGCATGGTCCTTGGGGAGATTTTGGAAGGAAGTTCTTCTGGAGACCCCTTCTTCCCGAAAATTTTCGGGAAGAAGGGGCCTCTGGAACAAGGACTTCCTTCTGGAGGACCCCCCGGGAGCTGTGCTTCTAAACGGCATTTTGGAGTCCGGAAGAATGGTCTTCCGGACTCCAAACGATGTGACTGTATGCTAATGAGGCACGGGGAATTTGCATCCGTGCCTCATTAGCATATTTCGGGTCGTGTATTACCATGCCGCTTTTGAAGAAAGTGGCCTGTGTAGAAACGGCCGAAGTGTGTTGTTACTTCATCAGAGAAAGCTGTTAGGGTGGTTTGACACAATGTTGGAGAAAAATTTCCTGTATGAGGACAATAGGATGAAATGTAATTAGGACAAATGCAAAGTACTTCACTTAGGAAGGACCAATCAGTTTCACACATACAAACTGGGAAGTGACTCCCTGGGATGGAGTACTGCAGAAAGAGATCTAGGGGTCAAAGTGGACCACAAACTAAATATGAGTCAATAGTGTGCCACTGTTGCAAAAAAAGCAGACATGCTTCTAGGATGCCTTAACAGGAGTGTTGTGAGCAAGATACAGAAATCATTCTTCCGCTCTACTCTGCACCAATTAGGCCTCAGTTGGAGTACTGTGTCCAGTTCTGGGCACCACATTTCAAGAAAGATGTGGAAAAATTGGAGGGTACAGAGAAGAACAACTAAAATGAATACAGGTCTAGAAAATATGACCTATGAGAGAAGATTAAAAGAACTGCATTTGTTGAAGAAGTGGGTCTGTCCCATGAAAGCTCACCTAATAAACTATTTCGCTAGTCTTTAAAGTGCTACTTGACTGCTTTTTTGTTTTGTTTTTGTATTTGTTTAGTTTGGAAAAGAGAAGGCTGAGAAAGGACATGGTATCATGTATCTAAGTACCTAAAAGGGTGTTACAGGAGGAGGCAGAAAAAATATTCGCCTTAGTCTCTGATGACAGGACAAGAAGTAAAGAGATTAAATTGCAGCATGGAAGGTTTAGGGTGGACATTAGGAAAAATTTTCTAACTGTCAGGGTGGTTAATTACTGAAATAAGTTGCCTGTGGTGGTTGTAGAATCTCTGTAATGGAAGATATTTAAGAACGGGTTGGACAAATATCTAACAGAGATGATCTAGATGGTTTTTGATCCTGCCAAGGGGGCACAGGACTGAACTTGATGACCTCTTGAGATTCCTTCCATTGCTAGTATTCTATGATGCTCCACTATCTTTCTGGGTACTGAAGATAAGCTGACTGGTCTGTGATTCCCTGGCTTCCAATTGTAAAGATGATGGACCTGGTTCATCATCATCATCTGGGATTGGACATGGGACATTATGGGATAAAGACACGTGCCTCTATTGCTTGAACTAAAAGCCAGCTGGTGGTGAGCTAAGGCTGTCTCAGGCAGATTTCACTCTCTCTTGTCAGTGGCATCAGTGCCTCTAGTTTATACAATGAACTTCCTGTCCAAGGGATATCCATTCCTGCTGCTTGGTGTAGACAATATCTTCCTCATCTTGCTCATGCAGTTCAGCAGCAGAAGCCTCCAGCCACTGCAAGAAGACCTCACATGGACAAGGGAGACAAAATTTGACCCTGTACATCACCACACCCCACCCCCTACACTGCAAGGAGAAAGAGCCTGCACATTTGTGCTGCCTCACTGTGAAACCAGCAACAGGAGTGACAGTAGCTCCCTGGCATCCATATCAAGCTCTGTGAGCTATCTGTCCCTAGTTAGGAAGACAGCTGTGTTTTCTATAAGCAGAGAGCTTGGGTGGCCATCCAAGAGAGATTCAGGTGCTGCCCAGGGGATTAGCAGACCACCCACACCTCCCACAGCCAGACAGGTGGTGCACATCACAACATGCCTCTGTGCACATAGCAATATTTATTCTGCCCAGGGAAGGAAAAAAATTAGGGGGAACCTGGAAGACAACTGCAGGGTTTGCCCTTTTAGATGGAGGTGGAACCATGTGTTAATGGGCCTGAGCTTCTGGTTCTGTCCCATGGTGTCTATGTGAGGGCAGGGACACTAGCACAAAATAACACTCCTTCTGAGACTTGCATCTGGGGGAATTCAGACCTGACCTTGTCTAACATGCTGGTGCAGTGAGCGTGACCCTCTGAGTGGCTCACCGCAGTGGCTGTAACAGCTTGCTAGTTGCCAAAGAAAGCTTCGCTCGTCCTTTTGCTCAAGAAGTAGGGGCTGTACTGGCTGTTTTGCTCATCCCCATAGTACTATGGTTGAAATCTACTCCTGGACACCTGAAAGAGCCCAGAACTTGTAAATCCAATACCCCTGCTCTGCCTATGAAATATCTGTATACAAATCATAGAATCATAGAATGCTAGAACTGGAAGGGACCTTGAGAGGTCACTGTGTCCAGCCCCCTGCCCTCATGGCAAGACCAATGACTGTCCAGACCATCCCTGATAGACACTTATCTAACCTGTTCTAAAATATCTCCAGAGATGGAGATTCCACAACCTCCCTAGGCAATTTATTACATAATATTAATAAAAAGATAGCACCTTCCTTTCCCATTGTTCTGTGAAGTGTATGCAGTGTGCTGGCTGGAGCAGTGAGCTCCCAGTTACAGCCTGAGTTCAAGACTATGTCTCTCACATTCTGATCTATTTTTGTACTAAACAGAGGAGCTACCCTGCACTCTAAAATTAGCTGAGATTAAAGTAATAAATAGGGGAGGAGGATAATGAGACAAAACACGTCTGTGCTTTTAATTAAATAAAAATAAACCACTCTCTGTGTGCATGTGTGGATATAATACAAAGCTGCAGTCCCAGTGGACTTCTGTGTCTACTATTTATTATTAGTGCTTCACCTTGAAAGGGGAACTGGGCGCCCTTGGAGAAAGGGGCCGAAAGGTCTGTCTTGGTTTTGATACAGCTGCATCCACATCCCTCACTGAAATGCCACCTTGCATTCTTCAGCAGCAAATGTTTCCCTCTTGGAGGACAGCCGAGAGCCCAGATCCATCCTGCATGCCCTGAACTCAGTCTCTGGCGATCAACTCCTGCCTCTCCTGCAGCCGCATCTGCCTGTTGTTCATGGTCATTAGCAGGGTTCCCTCTAATTTTTTCTACCCATGGGAGGAATAAATTTTGTTATGCGCTGCAAGGCATGTACGGATGTACACCACCAGTAGAAACACATGCTGCCAGCTGCTGGAGATGTGGGCACTTTTTACCCCCCTAAGGTTTGCAATCAATGACAAGAGACAACAGAAGGATGCAGTCAGACGGGGCCTTTAAAGAAACAGCTACAGGTAGAACCTCTCTAATTCGGAACTCTCGTGCATGGCAGCATCCATAACCCGGCACGATTTTAGTTAGCTGGATGACCACTTATCACCGGTGTGGCCAAGTTTCCTGTGGTTCCATAAAGTTTATGTAAGGAATGTGCCAGCAGGAGCTCACTGCTGCTGAAGGAGTTGGCGAACGTGTTCTGCAGAGATCAGTTGCATGAAAATACAAAGGTGTGCGTATGTAATGCCTTGTAAACAAAGCCTGCTGGGAGCAGGCAAAGCAAGGAGGTTTTGTCTGTTGTAAACAACGTGTTGTTGTAAAGTCACAATTTATGTTATCACCCAGTGTGAGAATTATGGTGTCTCAACAATGCTTGGAGCTTTGTGGGGAGGGGGGTGGGCTTTATAGGGCAGTCATCATTCCTGTGTAAAATATGGATTACAGAGAGTTCCTGCCGCCAAAAGCCCTGTGTGAGTGAAAAAGGGGGCAGGGGGGTTGAACCAGCTGGCTTGACATCCTTTGGCTATATAGCTCTGAGACTGGTTTGACTAGTTTTCTCCCCACTGCTCACAGATAGACCTGAAGATATGTCTATAGTTATTCTATGAAAATCCCCCTTGCTGGATACTGAGATGCTGTGGCTAAGCCCAGAGCTGAACCCTACTATGAGCTTAAATCACTGGGTTTTGCCTACAGCAAAACCCACAGGACAGCAGCAGACGGCTGGCGGGTAGCAGGAGCAGCAGACAGACAGATGGTGTCACCAGTGGCTGGCTGGTAGGAGGAGCAGTGGACGGATGGATGGCACGACCGGCGGACAGCCGGAAGGAGGAGTAGCGGGCGGCCGGCCAGTAGGAGGAGCAGCGGACAGACGGACGGCACAACTGCCAGCCGGCCAGCAGGAGCAGCAGCACACAGGGAGCAAGGAGAACACCAGACCAGCGCAAAGAGGGCATTGCCTCAGGTTCAATGAGGGAATGCATCAGGGTGACGTGTCAAGGCCTGCAGGGACCGGAGTTGTAAGTGGAGCATTTGAAAAAAGGGGGTACGAAGGAAGTTTGGGTCTGTGGATTGGCTGGTTACACTATTGGACTGGTGAGCCTGAGAGGCAAGGGACACTGCTCAATCCATTTGAGCTGGGATAGTTACTTGAGGGTTGGTTATGAACTCTGGGTGTGGGGTTTCCCCAAGCTTAAGTCAATTGACTTTTCTGCCTTTTCCATGAAAAGTTTCTTTTCTACATTCAGACTGTGCTGGCGAGCGGGGAAGCATTGCCTCTCCGAGGCACCCGGGGGTGTGAATTTCCCAGGCTACTGGGTGGGGGCTCGAGTCCGTTCTGTGTGAGATGGATGGAAAGGAAGCCCATGATGCTGAACGTCGCCCTGGTTGCTGCTGACTCCTTCCGGCAGAAGGGCTACGTTTGTTTGCAGCCACCAGTCCTAAATGTTTTCTAAGAGCCCAATAAGCAGTGGAAGTGTTGCCAGACAATAAGGACCTTCTGTAACCCAGCAAATTCTGTCATCTGGCACCAGTGAGACCGAGGGTGCCAAATGAGAGAGGTTCTACCTGTAGCCAGTAATAATCCTATGTATCTCACCAGCTGGCTGAGCGCCGCCTTTGTTTTAATCTTTGGAGGAAAAATAAAAAGAGACAGTGATTTGTTTCAGTTCCATGCCACCGTATGAGTGTATCTGTTCTTGATTATGGCAGAGGACTTTTCTACATGCTCTGGAGGCCTGCTCTTACTCCTGAACCAGGAGGAATTGTGCTTGCTGATAGTATTCACTAGGTGACTATATTCTAAAGGAGAAAAAGTTCAAGGCAACTGAGTTACCAGCCACCTTCTGGAACAAGGAATTTTTCCTAGGGGAGTCCTTTCCCTTCTGAGGGAAGATCATCTGAAAGGCCAGGACATGCTACAGTAAGAAACAGCCTGCTTTAACATCCAGTCAATGAGGAAGGGCAGCAATTAGGGTGAAATACTGCACGAGCAATAAGTTGTCGATACGACTGGCCAAAAAGTTTCTCTCTGTTTTGAGATTAAAAAAAAATGCTCTGCCCCGCTCCAGCCCCTCCCCCCCCCAAACTCAGGAGATTTTTTACAGAACATTTTCACTTGGGAGTTTTTCATTTTCTGGCAAAAATCCAACCCTCCAATTTTTTTTCAGCTCAATCTTCCCCCCTTCTCCCCAAAAACAGCTAAAACCCAAATTATTTGGTAGTTTCCACTAAATATTTTTTACAGGGAGGGGCTTGGAACTGAACAGTTTTACTAAAAACTCTACTTTTTTTTCACTGAAGCAGTGTCAAATTTCTATTAAATATTTTGTTTTTTTCAAAATTTTTCTCAGAAAATATTTTACCATTTTCGAATGAATGCTGATTGCCTGGCGTGCTTCGTAATGAATCAGAGAGGTGCCCTTACCTACTCTTTCCCTAGGTGTTCTCCTACATAGATCTCTGCTGTCTATTGGCTCCTCCAGCAGTAAGAGAGGTCATCACATAGGTCTTCACGGCTCCTGCATGCCCCAAGGTAGTCTCTGCTCTCCTGTGCTGGCTGCTGTTCTGCTCAATAACCCGGTTGTAACTGGTGATGGCAACCGCTAAGGAAGCCATGGCATAGCCTTCCACAGGCAATAGAACCTCCACTTGGTTCTTGGGCCATCCACAAGTTGAGAAGAACTATGTGACTATGTTCCAGGGGTGGCAGGGTAAGACCCCATGCTCCTTCCACATGGAACAATCCAAAGGAAATCTGAGGATTGGAACTCGGAGGTTCCTGGTCCCTCCAATTAATTTATTGTTATTATTATTATTATTATTATTATTATTATTATTATTGTTTAATGTCTACATTATGGTGTTATATAGAGGCCCCAACCAAAATCAATGCCCCATTTCACTAGTAGGAGGCAGTCCCTGTCTCAAAGACCCAACAGCCTAGACAGACAAAAGGCGGGAAGGGAAACCGAGGCACAGAACCCAAGATCACAGAGCTGGGACAAAAACCTGACTCTTCTAACAGCCTTTTTCCCTGTCCTGCATCCAGTTGCCTCAAAGAGTTTCTAGTTCTTTGCTATTCCCAACTCTCACTCTAAAACACAGCAATCATGGCTCTGAGTTCCAGGATCTCTCCTCTCTGCCCAGAAATCTCCATATTCCCAGATTGCAGGGCCCCAAGCAAGAAGGATCTTGGCCTGACTGCTCTAGGAGATGTCCTGTGTTCACACAGTCCCACCATGCTCAGCAACAGCAGGCAGTGTTCCCTGTAAGCTGAGTGCTTGGGTGGCCTCCCAGGGAAGACTGAGGGGCCACCCCGCTAATTAACAGAGCGCCCACAGTCACCTGCAGTGGGAACCTGTGTTTCTGTAGGTGGTACACATCCATCCATGTCTTGGTGCACAGAACAAAATTTATTCTTCCCATGGATGGTAAAAATTGGTGGGAACCCTGACACAGGCACAGTAAAATGTTGAATCTGAGCCTGACCATGCTACTGGCAGGACTGAAAGGGCAGCCAAGCTCGCTCCAACAGATCCTTGGCAATTGTGATTCTGGTACCTTTCTCAGTCTTTCTGTGCTGATAACCAGTGACAGCTCTGTACTCCACCCTTTCCCGTTATCGGTAGCTGACTTTGGAGTTATCTAACTTTTCTTAGAATGGCTCCTTAAGCAATCTTTATCGACAACAGATCTGGGAGGGGTGCTGGAAACCTTTATGATCCTTGGCAGTAAAAGACAGGGCATGCTAAATCTCCTATCATTCCTCCGACCCAAAAAAATAAAACTTGCACAGCGCTCACTTACAAATCCCTTAATTAGCTAATGCCGACCGATCACATTACTAGTGTTAAGAAGCAGATTTTAAATAGGGGTGTTTTTCATTCACAGCAAGGAAAGACACAGCTAATAACGCATTTACTCTTGCTCCAAAACATTTGGTTTCATTTCAGGAGATATGCAAAGGCAGATTTTTTTTTCCAACAAAGACAGAATTCTTTGTTGCTCTGCTCTCAGTGAATTCACTCCTCCGAGCTCCCTGAGATTACAGAGTAAATTTGGAGCACGGCTGGCAAAATGCCACCTCCGCAATGCTTTCAAGAAGCCAAGTATTGGTTGTCTAAGCAATCGGGCCAAAGGCCATGGGCAGGGCAGCTCAAGTTTTCTTTCTCATTCTCTGCCTGCACTCCCAACATTTGCTGAACGTGAATCTATAAGAGAGGAGGAGAAAAGTTATTCTTCCTGACTTGAACGTATACTCCAATGTGCTTGTAATGCTGACAGGCAGAATCAAACCTGGGACCTCTGGAGCTCAGTACATGAGCCTCTACTACACCCACTAAAAGCCAGCTGCCTGTTAGCTAAAAACCATACAGCACATACACTGTTCTCTCTCTAAGGGGTTTCAGCACTGCTAGCAGGTACACCAGACCCAGAAGGCGCGTGGGTTACCCACTTCTTTGCGTCAGCCAGAAGGGGGCGATGCATGCCATACACATTCTACATTCTCTTTCTCTTGTTGATTTCCACCATCCTGGCACTTCTAGCATCCTCAGGAGGCAATTTTTAGGACCAATCGGCTAGAAACCACTTGGAGCAGGCCACAAATACTGCGTCAGTGCCGTCATCCCAAAGGGTGGCTACAACAGATTGCTTGCTGTCCCTATACTATATTGTGGATGGGCGAATTGGTTTGGGAGCAACTAATTTGGATCTGCACTCTTCACAGATCTTGAGCCTGAAAGGTTTCTGAGTTCATATGGTGAAATTTATCCCATACTAATATGCCCTCCCCCAGTATGGTGCTGGAACACTTTGCAAACATCAACCATCGTTGGAAAAGGTTCTGAAAAAGGCAACAAAAATGATGAGGGATTTGGAACAGCTGCCACAGGAGGAGAGATTACTAAAACTGGGACTTTTCAGCTTAGAAAAGAGGAGACTATGGTGGAATACGACAGAGGTCCATAAAACCATGACAGGTGGTGAGAAGGTGAATAAGGAAAAGTTACCCCCTTGTTCCCATAACACAAGAACAAGGGGTCACCCCATGCAATGAATGGGTAACAGGTTTAAAACAAACAGAAGTATTTCATCACACAACGCACAGTCAACCTGTGGAACACCTTGACCCCTTCCCCCTGCAGCTTGGAACATTACAATTTTTACTTGAAAATTTGGGGGCTTTCTGTGATTTCCCAGCCACAGTCTAATTATATGCCATTGTTGGGGACCTATGGAAAATAAATACTATTAAGACAAGCACAGACGACCTCCCACAAAGAACAAAACTTTCCTTATTCCATGTCATCTGTCTGGTCCCGCACCTTTCCCTCTGTCCCCCTTGCACACTTATGTAACCTTGCGAAGATGGAAGCCCATCAGCCAAGACAAGACTAATTGGACGCATGGGGGTGCAAACCCGGGTCAGAACAATGTGTGCTTTGAGAGTCACACCCATCACCTGCTTTGTGCATGGGTATAACAGCTTTGTGGAGCGTTGGGGTTTTTTATTATATATATTTAGATTTTCGTTCTTCTAAAGCAAGAGTTGGCTGCGGGCCCAGCGCTGGATGGAATGAATGTGCTTTCTAAGAAAAATCTGAGCAAGGGAATTGCATTCTTGACGGTGTTATTTCTTCAGCGGGTTATTTATTTCCAGCGTCCTCTTGCTGCCCACACCAGACTCTCATTTGCAAAAGTGAAAGAACCCGCTATCGTACTTTTTTGCTTTGCTTCTGAATTTAATGCTGGTGAAAGGTTCTGGACTGGGTAGCTCTGGAAGTAGAAATCAGAGAAGGGATACAAGCTAAGCAGTGGCAAAGCCTGCCATTGTTCTCTGCTGCTGTACCTCAGGCCAGGTCCACACTAGACATTAAAGATGATTGTTGCATAGCTAGAATTGACTTATCTACAATTGACTTACCTGGCCGGTCTCACACAGAGGGAGGTCAACAGGAGAAACTCACCCATCAACCTCCCACACTTCTCACGATATTGAGGAGTACAGGGGTTGACTGCTGACCCCACATAGTTCTATCTGGCATGTCCCTACCAGGCATGCAAAATCGAACCCCGGAAGATAACCCTGACTGGGTCAATCTTCTGCACAGTGTAGACACGCTATCATTCATCAACTGGATAGGCAGGCTTTAGGGCAAGGCTAGTAGCTCAGTTTCCATGGCCTCTGCCAGTCTTCGCCACTCTGCTCAGACGACCAAGCAGTCAGTAGAAGAGCTCTAGTAGTTTGGCTAGGAATTGTGAAGCAGACCTGCAGCCAGACCAGGGCTGTTTGCACAGCTACAGTGACTCACCCCTCCAGCAGAGACTCATCTCTCAGGCAAGCCTGGGTTAGATGAAGCCAAGCACAGGTATTTCACCCTCACTGCCACAGCCACTTGTTACTTTGAGCATTAACATCACTGGGCTAGGAACTCTTCTGCTGCCTCACAGTGTTAGACTCCCTAAGGCTTCCAGCCTGCCCTTGATCCTCCACCTGTTGCTGTCCCCGCCTTTTTCCAGCATGGGCCATACTCTGCACCAACCTCAGGCTAGCCATGAACCTGCCTCCAGAGCCTGGGACTGAATCTAGTCTAACCTCAACTTTCAGTCACCGTCTGGACTCCAACTACAATCTCTGTTCAGCTTGTCTATGGACTCCAGTCCCGATTATGCCCTATGACCTGCCCCAGGGTCTAGTTATCGTGCTGCCCTCTGCCCAGTCCTGACTCTTTGATCCTTAGTACCTGTTCTAGACCACCCTGACTGTCTAGATCCCAGAACCTACCAGGATCTGGATTGGATCCACTAACTCATTTCATTCATGGAAACAAAGAAGCCAACAAATTGGAACTCCCAATCACCAATCACTGCCAGCCTTGGCCAATTAGATCCAGGGGTGAAAGACACAATATTGGGTCAAGGTGTTTGAAACTATGACAGTTTACATCCTTGGAGGACGTTACTTGATGTCTCTGTTTTGTCTGGACAATATGGCCATTTGAAAAGCTCCAGATGTATGTTTTCTTTGGGACAATGCTTACCCGCATGACTGAAATGCTGTGGACTCCTATTACCATGCAGCCCTGTTTCCTGCACACAAAAATGGCATGAGTAAAACTTAGCCAGTCTGAGTATCTGGCTTTCTGTGTATATCTATGGAAGCCTTTAAACTCCTCATTTAACATGGAGCCATTTCGTCCAGCCTAAATGGTAGCTCCAAATGCAGGAGAGGTCAAATGCTGATGACTTTGGAAGACACTGACAACAGGAAATGTAAGCTTTAACTCCTGGGGGCTTGTGATTTAAGCACACTGTATACCATACTAGTAAAATCTGACCCGTCTGTTACAGGAAAGCTCTCTCTTTTTATACACTAGAACCTCAGAGTTACAAACCCGAGAGTTACAAGCTGACCAGTCAACCATGGACCTCATTCAGAACCAGAAGTACACAGTCAGGCAGAGACAAAAAAACAACCAACCAGCCAACCAACTAAAACCATCAAATACAGTAGAGTGTTAAATGCAAACTACAAAAAATAAAGGGAAAGCAGCATTCTTTTGCATAGTAAAGTTTCAAAACTGTATTAAGTCAATGTTCAGTTGTAAAGTTTTGAAGAGCAACTTCCACTTTTTGTTCAGCGTTACAAACATTTCAGGGTAAGAAACAACCTCCACTTCAGAGGCAAACAGTCCACAGATAAGGAGCCAATAGATGGTGCTCAAGAATCTGTGACATAGTCCCTGGGTTTATAGGACCAACAAAATATCTATGCACTGAAAATGGCGCCCTCTGGTTTCTCTTTTGAGAACAGATTAGAAAAGCAGCACATTTAATTCTGCCTCAGAATGAGGGGTCGGGGGTGGCGGGGGCGGAGGAATCAGCTAGATGACTTCTTGAGGTTTCCTCCAGCTCTACCTTTCAATGATTCCATAACTGGAAAGAAAGGATTAAGAGCAACTATGCTGTAATTTACACTTTCACACAATCCTTTTGATTTGGGGGGTGGAGGCAGGAGGATCAGCAAAGACCTCAATCCCTGGAGTGGTAAGGTATGTTTTTCTGGCAGGTAAGTGCTCTTTGAGGGTCTCTTTATGATGCAGCAGAGCCACCTCCTGGTGAGTGAAGTAATGTTTAGCTAGACAGACCAGGCAGTCAGCTGCTCTTTTCCCAGTATCAGAGAGGTGGCCGTGTTAATCTGTAGCTTTGAGAACAACAAGAAGTCTTGTGACACCTTATAGACTAACAGATATTTTGGAGCATAAGCTCCATCTGACGAAGCGGGTCTTTGCCCACGAAAGCTTATGCTCCAAAATATCTGTTAGTCTATAAGGTGCCACAAGAATTCTTGTTGTTCTCTTTTCCCAGTAGTTCTTCTTGGAGATGAGTTGATCAAAGCAATGAGCAGCATTGGTGAGGTGATGGCCCACTGTGACTTATGAAGCGCAGGAAGGGTGATGGGGCACACCAAGAAGAGACACCAAGAATGAGCTTCTCTTAATGAAGACGGGCAGAGACATGGGACTGCCTCCTGAACAGGTTAGTTCAGTAACCTCCCCGCTCAAGGTTGTAGAGCAGAGGGCTGATGTTGCATCCCACACACAGCTCACGGCACATTGGGCCTTATCTGGAGCACACGGCAGGGCTGCTCTTGACTTGCAATCCATGGGCTTCACCTTGAACTCATTCATCTCCCTGGTCTCCACTCAGATGGGATAATGCAAACCTGAAGCGTGCCTGGTTGGTCAGACCTCTCTCCCAAGCACACTGTAGATCAGCAGGGTTTCCTAGTGGTGGGCACACCACACTGGACACTTGGAGTCTAGTCCTGTTTCTATCACTAGCCTGTGGGGAGACTTTAGAGGAGTCATTTTGCCTCAGTTTCCCCATTCATAAAATGGGGATTATGATTTGACACCCCACACTCCTTTTGTCAAGATCAGTGACTGAACCATGATGTGTAAGAGACAGCATCCGTATCTGGGGGCAACAAAGAGAATACAGAAACCTAAGTTGTTTTTAAGACATACCCTTGCCTTTTGTCAGGGATGAAGTTATTGCAAAGTGTGAGACCCTTATGGGAGATTGTCTACAGCTCCTGACAGCTTCTGTGACTAGCAATTGACAGCACGTACTGTAAAAACATTAGACAGTGGAGACTGTGTCAGAATAAAACTGGAGGTATTTTCTTCTTAGTGATCCTTTGTTTCCAAAGGTTACCATTGCATAGCTCTGTTTCTAAATCCTTGGTGTGTTTGTTTATAGACTGACACATGCTGGTGAGGCCATTGTACAAATAGGGACATCAGAGAGTTTGTAGACAGGTGGTGGAGGAATTTTTTGTGTCCACCACCACCACTGCAAATCTGGAGTAAACAATGACCTTCTGTGCTGACTTGTTGATGGCTGGGTATTTAATCCATTTAAGATGCTTCTGCAGAATAGGCGTGAGGTGCTGTTTGTTTCTTCCATCCAGTTATCCAAGAGAATATATGGAAATACAGCTTGGAAGACAGACAATGACTTGCCCATAGATTTTTGCTCATTGAATGTAGCATTGGTGGCATTTTTGCACTTGTGAAAATAACACGGTTGCAAGACAGCAGTCTGGTTTGAAGATGGAATTTTGCTACTCTGGCTGGAGCTATGCAAGTTCTTCCACCACTGTCCAAAACATAGTCTCAGACATATCCTCTATGTCAGGCTAGAAGCATAAGTCATTTTCCAAAGGCAGTCCAGTCACCGGCCTCTTTTGAGACTGGCAGAAGAAAATGAGTGCTAATTAGGACTGTGATTTTTACATTGTGAATATCTAGCTTCTGTTAAATAGACTGAAGCTAAAGGCTGTAGAGAAGTTCATTAGACGGAACAGATGCCTAGGCACTTACAAATGAGTAGATAGCTAAATAAACAGGCTTGTGTGAGACCGCAGTTATCAGCATTGCTCGTGGACACATTTCAAAAGCTAACAAAGTACATCTCACATTAACAGAACATTCCTTCCCCTTAGAAATAATTGAATCATAGACTAGTAGGAGTGGAAGGGACCTTGAGAAGAAGTCTAGTCCAGCACTCCTGCATTCAGGGCAGCGCAAAGTATTCTCTAGACCAGGGGTCAGCAACCTATCCTAAGCAGAGTGCTGAAATTTGACCTTTTGACCCCTATGTACGGTCCAAGTGCCAGTGATACTTTTTAAAGTCACTAAGAGTCCTCTTTACAACAGCTTCATTCATTAACAAATAAAGATGCAGAGATTTACCACTTAGGTGATGACTGGTAGCATTAGCTCATCGTTTGTTAATCCACAGGCAGCCTGGCTCTGAGCAAGCTCCCAGCTGCATGGGGGAGGAGGGTGCAGCTGAGGTCCTGCCTTGCATGTTGCTGAAAATCGGCTCACATGCCAGTCTTCGCACACATGCAGGGGTTGCTGTTGCTGACCCATGATCTAGAGCATTCCTGACAGGTGTTTGCCGGACCGGCTGTTAAAGATCTCCAGCGATGGGGAATCTACAGCCTTTCTTGGCAATGTATTACAATGTGTAAGCACCCTGAGGCTGTGTCTACACTAGCCCCGACTAGGGGGCGTGGTAATTAGGGTGTTGGGAGATTACTAATGAAGTGCTGCAGTGCATAAGCAGCACTTCATTAGGCTAAATCTCCCCTGCAGCAACTTCGAAGTGTGAAATTTTGAGGAGTAAAGGGACTCCGAAGTAGCACAAGCACTTCAAAGGACCTGCGCCTGACCTGCGGCTACATACAAGCTGGCACTTTGAAGTTTCACACTTCAAGGTTGCCGTGGGGGGAGCTTTAGCCTAATGAAGTGCTGCATATGCACCACAGCACTTCATTACTCATCTCTCAACACCTGAATTACCACGCCCCCTTCGAATTTGGGGGCTAGTCTAGACACAGCCTGACAGTTAGGAAGTTTTTCCTAATGTCCAACTTAAACCACCCTTGCTGCAATTTAAGATCTTTACTTCTTGTCCTACCCTCAGAGATTAAGGATAACAATTTGCCTCCATCTTCCTTGTCACAACCTTTTAGGAGCTTGAAATTTTTTATCATGTCCTCTCTAATCTTCTCTTCTCCAGACCAACAAACCCAAGATTTTCAATCTTCCCCCCGTCAGTCAGGGTTTTTAGATCTTTAAACAGCTGTGCTGCTGTTCTTTGGACTTTCTTCAATTTGCCCACCTCTTCCCTGAAATATGGAACCCAGAACTGGAGACAGCACTTCACTAGTGCTCATAATCCTCCTCTTGCTTTTCATTTTAAATGTATTGTGTTTGCCACAGGATTGGAACTTGCCTGAGCCACACTGGACTATCGGAGGGATAGACATCATATCCCAGACACATTTTCAGAGCCTTTTCCGAGGCCTTCTTTGGGGACCTTAGCTGCCCTTGTGAAGGAATACTGGTACTCTCAGAAGCAATAAGACATAGCATCTTCATCCACGATAGACCATCTCTAATGAGGGCATCCCAAAGGAAATAATGCACAATGACGACAACAACAACAAAGAGGAACTTAAGAGGAAAACAAAACTCTCCTCTCTAATGTATGAGGCTTAACTGTATGCAGCAAAGTGTAACCTATTTTGGGCTGAAACCTGTCTCCCTTAGAAGCTGATGGCTGCCGCTAGCAGAGATAGGGAGGAAAGATGTCTAGTGGAGACACTGGATACTGCAAGTTGGGACACTCGAGCCCTGCGCCAGGTTCTCCCACTATCTGTGTAAGCATTCCTTTAGCTCATGTCTCTGCAAAAGCAGCATAACTGTTTTTTGCAATTAAGCAGAAAGCTTTAAGGCACCTCTGTTGTCATGAATCATAAGAGCACAAAACAAGAAAATACTCAGTAACTAAACCTGGGTAACAAAGTTCCGGGTCTCTTTTCCTTACCAGTGGCTTCCAACTATGAAGTTTGCATCTGGAACCCAAATCCACACACCTTGGGAATGTATGTGCCCAGGATTGAGTGAATCTGCCCCACGATGTCTACATCTGGACGAATCCCTTATCACTAACTGGAAGTGGAGTCCTCAACCTCAGCCAGGAGCAATTCAATCAGGCAGCAGGAATGATGCTCCGAGAAGGTTCTGTCATCACACAGGGATCACACCACTATTCCTTGCACGTGGCCAACATCAGAAGTACAGCTGCAGAGCTAGCAACTTGAAATTTGCATGCACTGTGAATTTGTATGCATGGTGATAGTTATCAAACATTCCAAACATGAACAAAACTGCTCTGCTAAAAATAACACGAGCAATATTGTACCGGTGCAACACTGAAGTGGTGGGCCTATGGCCTGAGGCTTTATACAGCAGATCTGAGCATCCAGTGGGATAAGGAACCTCAGTTCTCGTAGGTTTTTAGGACGTTCATCTCCCAAATGGAGGGGCTCAGCTCCTTGCAGGAGAAGACGTTGTGTCTGGAGTCCCTTTTGGCACTGACGATCGGCCTTCGATGCCTGGACGCAGAGAGGTTTACAGATGTATCCTTTTGTGTCCTGTTCCCTCCTTCCTAATGAAATTTTTATGACTTCCCCTCACCTGCTTGGCAGCCCAGCAGCATGATGCTCTCCCTCCTGTGTGCACCATTCACTCTTACAGCAGCCCCTTTGCGCAGACTTACCCAGCTATTTCTTTTTCCAGGCTGACTGCCAAGGTCTCACTTTGTCCAATTCTCTTTCTGCCCTGCCTGTTCCTTCACTAGGCGTTGAGGTGCCTTCAGCAGCCTGATCCAAGAGCTTTTCTCTTCCTGTTGAGCCCAGCCAAATCCTTCTCAGCATCTAAAATTTCCTACCTGAGACTCATTCAGTTGATGTGAATGTTGCAACGGTCTAGGTTTGGTCAGCTTGGAAGTGGTGTAGTGCGGAGGTCAGAGCTTTCTCTCACCAGGTATCCTGTGGGACAACGGGGAAGCACGGGTGTATATTCAGATGATCCACCTAGCTCTGCAATGGGCCATTTTTGCTTCACATGCTGTCTCTTGTCTTGATTCTGGTGCCACAAGATACACTCTGGATAATTACAGCTGCCATCTGTTGGTACAGAATGTGAACGGATCTGAAATAAGCTAGCAAGGCCTACAGTGGGCCATTCTTCTGTATATTTCCCACTGGCTTCTTATTTTTTTTTTCTTTTCTTTAATGGAGAGGAAAAAAGACTTTCAAACATTTAAACAGAGCAGCCTGCAGGCAGCAAATGAACCAAAGTTGACCATGGAGTACAGTCACTGGCTTTATTAGCTCTGTTATCACAGTCTCCGCCACCTGCTAATGAAGTGTTTTTCCTAATAGCGTGTGGAGGCCAGACCTATACTAGAAGGATTTGATTTGTCAACCAAATGAATGTTTTCCCACCGATGGCTGCAGGAGCCTGGGCGAGCTGGGGCTACAGGAAGGAGCAGGGGGAAAGCAGAAGCCAAGCAGGAAAGAGGAGACGAGCCAGGAGCTGGGCTCAGAGAGGGATTTGTGAGCCAGGGCAGAAATTAGGTCTGCAGTAGAATGCTACAAATCACAGCCCACAGGGGCCAGTTTATCCCACAGCAATTTCATGGCTCTTGCCCATTCTCACAATTCACACTGCAGAGCTGTAACTTATTTCCAGTGGAGAAAAGCCATGCTGACACTTTATCAAAGTTAACGTCCCTTCAGGCAAAGGGTCCTTTCCATGGGACACAGGCACGTGGCATAGGATGCAGATTTAGGTTTTGTGGGGGAATACAGACAAGGGTTTACAACCCCCCTTAGGAATAGAAGCATTTTCATAATTGATTTTTAAAATCAAGGTGTGTGTGCATTTTCGTTCTGAAAGAGCTTCCTTGTAGGTCAAGGGAAACGCCGGACAAGAACAATCAAACTAACATCTCCACGGGAGAGAACACAGTGTGTGCACCCTGTGATACATAGCCCATATATTCCATAATCTTTATGAAGAAATGCTTATGGTGTGGATATGCCATAAATGAGATATGCTTTATGCAAGATAATTCATGTGAGATATCATTGGAAAGGTAATGACTTAGTGAATATGATTATCCTATTTGTGTTCATGTAGTACTTTTGTATTTGACGTTAGGAATATTGACTGTTGTATCTGTGGCTTGACAAAGTCTTGGATGGGTTGATCCTGCTTTGGGCAGGGGTCTGGACTCGATGACCTCCTAAGGTCTCTTCCAGCCCTGGGATTCGAGGATTCTATTTCATATTTGCTGCTTTGGGTCACTGCCGCAGATGACATTTCAGACAGAGCTGTCCCTACTAATGTCAGCGAGCTACACAGCCCAGCACCAGCACAACCCCTGTGGGGTGGGCAGCCACTCCATGGGGGTAGAAGTTTGGGGCGCAGGAGTTAGGTTGCCAACTCTCCCAGACCAGACACACCAGCCAACATTGCTGCAAATGGAGTCTGGTCTGTCCAGTTGGGACAGTCGGCAACCCTAGGCAGGAGCAAGGCAGGGAGGGCAGCTCTACAGCAGCTTCAGGGGAACAAGAAGGAGGCATTGGTGGAGGCAAGCAGCATGCACGTAGGAGCTGGAGAACTCTGGAGGGGCAGAGGACAGCTGAGCAGACAGCCAAAGAGAAATGGCACTTTGAAAGGGAAACTACCACTTCTCTCCAGATGAACCACTGTCCCCTTTCTGCCTCAGTCTTCTGGCTTGCACTTGTGCTGCTTGGTGCACCCTGGTTAGCAAGGGCTAGATGCAGCTTGCGGGCTGCTAGAATGGGGGACCACCAGAGCCCATATGCAGCGTCACAGCTTCCATGCTAATAAATATGAGTATCCGTAATGCAAAGATGCTTTATGCAAAGGAGATCATGTAACAGCATTTTAAAGCTACAATCTGTTGTATCTGTATCTCCTGTTTTTGTGCATGTATCATTCTCATATGTGATATTAGAAAACTGAAGTGTGATCTGTTTTTAATTCTAAATGATCTAATGAGGGTCCTTAGGGATACTTTAAGAACTTAATGGCTCAGTACTCACACCAATGACCTGAGAATGTTTTCATTTTTCTGTAAGCCCAAACTGTGACTGGTCCTAGAAAGATGTGTCGCCTTGCCACCTGGTACTGGAATCCTTCTTGAATCTGTTTCTTTTCCAATGTGATGGGGAAAATGAACAAAGGTTGCCCACTCTGGGGGAAAGGCTATGTAAGGAACAGAAAGCAATCAGGTCTTTGTCTTCAGCTGACTTTTGAAATTGTTCCCCATCCTAAGAAGATACACATGAAAAAAAAAAAAAGCCTGGGAACAAAGAATTGCAGCAAAACATTGAATGCAATGCCACTGGGCCTGGGTCAGAGAAAAGATCAACTCCAGGCTGAGAAAAGAACAATTGTTTAGGATAAGAATTTGCATGTAACAAGCTTCTTAGTGTATTAGAATTAGCTGGGCTCTTTTGTTTATTTTAACTTAGTTATTTACTTTGATCTCTCTCTTTTCACTTGCAATCACTTAAATCCTACTTTTTATACTTAAAAAAAACACTTTTGTTCACTATCAAGTAAAATGTAAATATTTTTACCCAGGGCGTGGGGGAGGGATGCCACTACTGTGCATATCTTGCTTTCATTGGTAAAGGGGGAGCACAACTTCATAGACTGGAATATGGATAGAAAGTTGGTTAAATCATTGGGATCAACTGGTTGTGATAAATGGCTCAATGTTTGGTTGACGATCAGTATCAAGTGGAGCTCCCCAATGGTTGTTCCTGGCTTTGTTCAACATTTTCATTAATGATCTGGATGAGGAGATGGATTGCACCCTAAGCAAGCTCACAGATGACACCAATCTAGCGGGGAGGATAGATACGCTAGAGAGTAGGGTTAGGGTCCAGAGCGACCTTGACAAATTGAAGGATTAGGCCAAGAGGAATCTGGCTTAACAAGAACAATTGCAGAGTCCTGCAATTAGGACATAAGGATCCTAAACAGTGCTACAGATTGAGGACCGACCTGCTAAGCAGTAGTTCTGCAGAAAAGAACCTGGGCATTGCAGTGGATGAGAAGCTGACACGAGTCAACAATGTGCCCTTGTAGCCAAGAAGGCTAATGACATATTGGGGTGCATTGGTAGAAGTGTTTGCCTGCAGATATAGGGAAGTGATTATCCCCCTTTATTCAACACTGGTGAGGCCACTTCTGGAATATTGTGTCCAAATCTGCCTCCCCCCCATTACAGAAAAGATGTGGATGAACTGGAGAGAGTCCAGCGGAGGGCAATAAAAATAGTTAGGGGGCTGGAGCACATGACTTTTGAGGAGAGGCTAAGCGATTTAGGCTTATTTAGTCTACCGAAGAAAAGATTGAGGGGGAATTTGACTACCTGAAGGAGGATTACAAAAAGAATGGAGACAGTCCCTTTTCAATTGTGATGGATGGCAGAACAAGGAGCAATGGTCTCAAGCTGCAGTGGGGTAGGTCTATGTTGGATAGGAGGAAAAACCATTTCACCAGGAGGGTGGTGAAGCACTGGAATGCGTTACCTAGAGGGGTGGTAGAATCGCCATCCATAAAGGTTTCTAAGTTTGAGCTTGACAAAGCTTTGGCTGGGATGATTTAGTCGAGATTGGTCCTGCTTTGAGCAGGGGGTTGGACTTTATGAACTCTTGAGGTCTCTTCCAACTGGAGGATTCTATGAGTCATCCCAGAGCTGAGCTGGTTTGGTGTCAGTGATGCTGTGCAAGTGGGTGGTAACACCAATTCTGTGTCTTGGCTGGAAGAGACTAGAGCTTCTCGCCTAGTACGACAGGCTAGTGGGGAGCCCAGTAAGCTGGGCACCAGTGGCTTGATCAATACCACCAAGGTGATTTCTTTGATCCACCCATAACACGCAGCACTCAGCTGCTTAGGGCACCATGAAATTTGGAGCAGTTTTGTGCCCCAGCTTTCATGACGCCCCACACATCTTAATTTTCATGTATTGGTAGGAGTGGCCCTGACTTCACAGACTACAATGGAAAAACCCATCAGCTTGGACAATGGACTGTGAATAGGCTTAGTCTTCCTATGGACACCCCACACTGTCACTGACTCCTGGATACCGAAGAACTACAGAGTCAAGTGACGTAGTCACCTGATACTCACCTGCATCTTGGAGTCCTGAATTGTTCCATTGGGAGATGGGAGAATCAAAGAAAGAATTCAGGCAGGAATCAGGGGAAGGGGAAGAAAACAGTCTGGGTCTTCAGCAAGCCTCTCCTCTTGAAAATATCTTGAAATAAAATGATTTGAACTGGGAGGGCAGGAAGAGGCAGGAGGAAAAGAACTTCTGGACCCAGACTACAAAGGTATCTGGCCTGTGAAAGACTGTACCTAAAGCAATATCTCAGGCAGAGGTCAGCAACCCCAGTACAGGCGCCAGAAGTTGCTCGTGAGCTGATTTTCATTGGCACGTGAAGTGGGAGCTCAGCCGCACCCCTGGTCCCCCATGCAGCCGGGTTTTTGCTCAAAGCCATGCTGCCCATGCATTAACCAAAGACCAGCTAATGCTCCTAACCACCACCTAAATGGTAAAGCTCTGCTTCTCAATGTATTTATGAATGAAACTGTTGTAACTAGAACTATTAGTGACTTTAACAAGTATCACCAGTGCTCAAACTGCACAGAGGTCAAAAGGTGAAATTTCAACACTCCACCTCGGAAAGGTTGCTGACACCTGGGCGTGGAGATTTATTATTTGTAACCAGTTTCTTTAGTGAATCTAG
This sequence comes from Carettochelys insculpta, assembly GCF_033958435.1. Lineage (NCBI taxonomy): Eukaryota > Metazoa > Chordata > Testudines > Carettochelyidae > Carettochelys > Carettochelys insculpta. The sequence continues at coordinate 72,471,917 of NC_134144.1, forward strand.
CTCATTTTGCATGCTTTATAATCCACTTCATTCTGTTTGATATCTCTTTCCCTACTTAAAATACACCATTTCTTAGTTACTAAACTTGTTTCTGGTTTATAAAAGGAAACCTCAGTTTATGTACTTTCTAACCAGCGGAGAAGGAAGCTTCCTCCATGCTGAGAGAGGAGGCAAATCTCATGTAACTTTGGGTTTGTATCCCAAGGAGGGATGAACACCTGGGTGCTGGGGTAATTCTCTTACGCTGAGTTTTCCCAGAGTGGACCTCCGTATCTTTATCTTCTGCAGTTAGGCCGTTGCACTGCTGATGCACTTTGCTGGAGGGAGTTTTCACGCCTGGTTCAGCAAGATTAGGTAATGGAGTCCCAGGATGGCATAGAACGGCAGGCCTATTTGGCGTGCCTGGGGTCCTAACCCACCACACATCCCCCATGCACCATGCTGCCTCGGCCACGTTGCACAGATCAGCCACCTGCCTCCTGCAGACAGCAGATGCCTGCAAATCTGTCAAGTCTAAAGGCAGGAGGGGACTTCTATGGGCCTCTAGTCAAACCTCCTGCATAACAAAAGCCAGAGAACGTCCCTGTAAAGATGCTGTACACAGGCAATGAAATTAGACCACCTGCAGAACCTATCTAAAATATGAAGTAGAAGATTGGAATATAAAATGGGGATTTAAACATTCTCCAGGGGAACACGCAAAATATCAAGGACCTGAATTTCAGTCTACTCCCACTGGTTCCATTAAAGAAATCCAATGCTCCTAGATTGGCCTACATGGGAAAAAGAAAATAAGATACACTAGAAAAATCACAAGAGCTCTTCCTTCTGCTTTAGGGCACTACCTGGAGGCCAGATAAGGACAAGAAGAAATTTCCCATTATGGTATATCACTGCTTAAGTGAGTTATAGGATGTGACGTTTGTTCCTTTTCCCAAGAAATCTGGTATAGGCAACTATCAAAGAGAAGTTACCAGAAGAGACGGACCATCAACATTCTCCAGTATGGCAAACTGTATGTCTTTGTCTCTGAATGACGCAACCTCGGACATCAAAGTGCCCATCTTAATTAATGCCATAAGAGTTCACATTTGAAATACAATGACACGATTGGTTGGTTTCCAGGAATTATCTCATGATAATTCTCCCACACACAGGCAGGCTGGGCTCAGGTTTCACTGCTGAGTGAAATAAATTAAAACCATCATTTCTTCCCCAATAGCTACAAGGACCTCATCATACCAGTGTCTTCGACCTGTGATTGCTAGTCATTATCTGACATTGTGGCAGGACCACAGTTCAAAAGGATCACCTGAGTCCTTGATTGCTGCAGCTGCGTCTTCATAAGATGATCATGGTTCACTGTCATTTGTTATTATGATTATTACAGTTATTTAATTATATTCCCCTGCTCTAACCTAATGGAAGTTTGAATTTGCAGCCAGTTACGAATGATGGAAATTATGCCAAAATAATGGGAACCCGATCGCTGATCAAATGCTCTGCATTAATAGAGCAGTGTTATTATATGATGGAACGTAGCTCAAGGCTGCGAGTAAGGCTTATGATGAATCTCTTACCACTATGTCACCAGTTCAAATGTGGACCCAGGTCAGTAGCGACAGAGAAGTCTATTAGTGTTTCTCTTCGAAAATAATTGGTTCTAGGGCTTTGAAGTAAAGATCTGACATCCCAAAACCTGCAACCTTCTTTAGAAGTCAGTGTAGAGCTGAACCACCTTTAGAATTCTACAGTTTTTCCTAATATCTAAATTAAATCTCCCTTCTTGCAGTTTGGGCCCATTACTTCTGATCCTGCTTCCAGTGAACGTGAAGAACAAACAATTGCTGTCCCCTTCGTAACAATGCTTAACAAATGTGAAAAGTAACAGAGAGGGAGCCGTGCTAGTCTACATATTATCAAAACAAAAAAGCAGTTAAGTAGCACTATAAAGACTAACAATAAATAATAAATTATACATTTAAGACATTATTTTGTTAGTCTTTAAAGAGCTACTTGGCTGCTTTTTTGTTTTAAATTTGAAAACTGTTATCAAATCCCCCACTCAGTCTTCCCCCCACAATGAAACACATCCAGTTATTTTAACCTGTCCTGTAATTCAGGTTTTTATAACTTTTTATCACTTTAGTTGCTTTTCTCTGAACTCCCTCCAACTTGTCCACATCTTTCTTAAAACGTGGTACTCAGAGCTGAACACAATACTCCTGCTGTGGTGTCATCCGAGCCGAGTACTGTGTAACATTTACCTCTCAGGCTTTTCATACAACATTCCAGGTCATGAAACCCAGAATGTTATTAGCCTTTTTCACAGCTGCATCACACCGTTGGCTCATACTCAATTTGTCTTTCATTCTAACTCCTCAATTCTTTTCAGCAGTTTTAACACCTAACCAGCTATTGCCGATTTTGTAGTTATACTTTCCTTCCTAAGTGAAGTACTTTGCACAAGTCTTTATTATGTTTTATCTTGCTGATATCAGACTAATTTTCTAGTTTGTCAAGGTCATTCTGAATTTTAACTCTGGCCTCAAAAGTGTTTGCAACCCCTCCCAGCTTGGTGTCATCTATAAATATTATAAGCACTCAACACTCAAGGACTCAATCAAAATGTTGACTAACACTGGATGTAAAACTAACCCTGACGAGACACCTTGGATGTACCCTCCTTTTCTGACAGCAAACGGCTGCTAACTAGACCCTGAGTCTGGCCTTTCAAGCAGTTCTGCACCCACCTCATAGTAATTCATCTAGACCTCATTTCCGTCCTTTGCTTATGGATATGGCACCCGGACCTGAGTTAAAAGGCTTATTAAAAGCAAGATACATTGTGTCTACTGCTTTCCCCCAGCCCCTAGGCCAGTAACCCTATCAGAGAAGGAAATTCAGTCAGTTCGGCATGATATGTTTGTGACAAATTCATGATGCCTGTTCCTGATGGCAGCCAAGATCGGGGAGAAGGCAGTGGACAGGAACTAATTACAAATTAATTGTTTAATAATTTGTTCCAGTGTCTTTGCTGGCGTCGAAGTGGGCTGACTGGTTCATGATTCCCTAGGTCCTCTGTTCTCCCTTTATAAAAATAGGTTCTGTGTTTACCTTTCTCCAGTCCTCTGCAATCTCACCTGTTGTCCATGATTTCTTAAGGAACTAGCTAAAGCAACCTTGGTACCATTAGCTATTATGTTTAAGTACCCAGCCACAAACTGGATCAGTCCTTGAATACATCCAAAATACCCTTTCCCCATTTGGCTTCTGGTCTAGCTGAACTGTTCCTACTGAGCTGAGCATCATTTAATGGTTCTAGTAATGCTTCATCCACCTCGTCTTCCTGATACGCTGATCTGTCTTGAACCCTACCTTATTTTTTCCCCCTTACACAGAGCCTTTCAGCTAGTCTGCCTCTGACCGCCTTCTTGGCTGCAGGAGAAGTGTGTACAATCTTCATGTTTAGTGCAATACCTCGTCCCTTTACTCCCTGCCTGTTCTTCCTGAATAAATTATATCCAGTAATCAGATTATCCCAACAAGGCTCCGTGAAACCAGTTAAGTCACAAATTAGCTTGCGTACTGATACATTGAGTTCTCACTGTCTATTCCACATATTCCTTGCCTTTCGTATCGATAGCTAACCCAGTGTGCTCATTCCTCCATTGCTTGTCTCTTCTTCCTCCAGTGATATAATTTTGTGTCTCCCTACTCCTCCACTTATATAAACGCTTTCTTAAAGTCAACGTTGTTATGCTTACCTGGGGGCTTCTGTCACCCTACCCCTTTGAACCTAGTTTAAAGCCCTCTTCCCTAGGTTGACAAATCGTTGCACAAAAATGCTCAACTGATCCATTTGCAAGACTAATCCAACATTCTGAAACTCTGGCTTTCTAAACAGTACTCTTATCAATAAACTCCCAATGCCTTTGACTTATAACACAAGTAGTAGACTTAGCTGGTGTTGCTGGGGTGCTTAACTCAAGTAAGGTGTGGGTTTTTTGTGGGGGGGGATAAAAAGGAAAATGTACATGTTTTAGTTAAATGGTTGTGTTTGCCAAAAATAGTGTTATTTTTTAATTTTATTTCAGATTTCTTAAAAAAGAGAATTGTTAATTTTTTCCATTTTTTTTATTAATTCTAAAATGGGAATTCCATCAAAAGTATTTTTTTCTTCTTCCCTCTAAACTTCTATCATTTGCTCGGTTTTAATAAAAAAGGTCTATAGTCAAATTAGTTTCCAATAACATTATCTCCTCGTTTTAAAACCTTAAGCATTGATTTAAATGTGTCAAAATAGAGCACTACTCCAAATGTCCCAGTTTTATCTCTTTTCTGTAAGTTTTACTGAGAAGCAATCCCAGTCCAACCAGGTTCATCCATTTTTCTGGCTCGTCTTGTTTTGATACCTTTCAACATTTGCTCCATTATGTCAGTTTTGAGGACAGTATTGAATTTGGTGGTTTTGTTTCTTCTCTGTATGGTTTTATGAGAAGCAGTCCCATTCCAGGCCTATCCCATTCTCTTGGCACACCCAGACCCTTACATTGCTTTAGAGTATGATAAAAGAAAACTGCATACTGAATTTGGTGGTCCTAGTTCTTACTGTTTAAGGGGGCATCTGCTTGAAAGGTTCACAAAGGTTAAAATCAGAATGTAAAGTTTTTGTTTTAATGAAGACAAAATATTTCCAGTGACCCAAAATGACACCCCTCCCTCCCGCAACATAATTTTAGGCTTTTTTTTAAATGTATTTAGAACAGAAAAAGAAAATCAGACAGGTGGGTCTTCCCACAAAACAGAAAATCCAATGGTATTTCAGCTCCATCTGGGAGCTGAATGGCCAGAGAAAGCCAATGGATCCATTATGTCCATGGGCTTTAATAAAGACATGGATTAAAATGGAGCCTTTTCTCGGCTAAAAGGAACATCACAGCAATATGTCTCCTATGTGGAGCAGGGGCAGTGAAGACGTAAGGCAGATCTTGATTCAAGAAACCTAAAATGAGCTGCAGAGACCAGAGAAACTTGCTGGATCCTGGAGCTCACAACTTAAATAAAACTAAATTAGATTATCTCACATGGACAGGCTGGGTATTTTGGCTAAAGTGGAAGGGTACAGAGCATTAGTAGCCAAAGAGGCCTTGGAAACTAGATCAGGGGAGATAAACTAAGCTTTTCTTCAGCACCAACTCGTCCCTAACAAGAGAACAGCTGAAAAAAAGCTTCCAAAGAAAGAGAGAGAAAACTTCTCTCCCCATCTCCCGCTTTGGGGGGCTTAATTTTCCACTTTATCTCTTTCTTCTGCCCTGAAGCACTGGGTGATGTCAGTTTCACCTGGACAAGTGCCAGGACTCAGGCTGGAAATAAAGGCAGGCTCTTTTTCAAACATGGGTTGCCGTGAGTGACATAATGTTGGCGCAAGAAGCCCAGATTGCGAGTAGAAAAGTCAGGCAGGCACCGAGCCTTAAACATTATTATTATTATTATTATTACTATTATTAAACTTCCCTGCCGTCAGAGAGAAAAAAAATTAAGTTAGGTCAGCATTGTATTCAAAAATAACCAAGAAAAATTAAAGAGCGTGATTTAATTGATTTGTCTTTTGTTAATTAACCTCTGGGCCCTTTCAAGCTAAAAAGGTCTAGGGGCATCTGCAGGAAGCTGTCTTCAAACTCACACTCAGCTAATCATTGTCAGCTGCTTCTTTCTTTGCCAGCACAGAGGTGAGAGAGGGAGATTTCTGTGCAGTACATATTTAGCTATTACCTTTTAAGGCTCTCTCAGTCTCCCATCGCCTCCCTGGCCCCAAAGCCTTAGGCAAGCCTCTTCTTGACACTTTACACTAATGTAAACAAAGTAGGAGAGACCGAGAAAAGAACTCCAAAGGTTCTAAAGGAAGTTTGCTCGGGCCTGGTCACTGGCTCCCAGTGGCTGCATATTAGTATTATGCATGACTTGTTTTCAAGTGGTTCCTCCAGGTCTCACCCAAAACTGGGGACCTGAGGCACTTGACTCTCTATGTACACAAAGTACCAGTCAGTCCCTGCCCTGAGAATCAGCAAACTAGAGGGCCAGAAGGAACATCAACAGATCAGCTGAAATAGCCCCATGAGAAGCTCACTATCTATTCGGACAAGATAGGCAAAGGGTGAGAAATAGGAAGGACTGTTATCCCCATTTTACAGAAAGGAAACCGAGGCACAGAAAGAGTATATGACATGGCCAAGGTCACACAGTCTGTGGAAGAGGCCAGAACTGAATATAGATCAGCTAAGGTCTATGGCAGTGTCTTAATGACAAGCACCTTTCTCCATCCACACGGGTCTCTTTCCATTTTGGGTAGCTCGGGCTGTAACATTCAGACCCAAGGGGGGGAATATTTTGCCAACCTGTTTTGCATTTCACTGTAAAATGCTGGATGATGCTGATGCTGATGATTACACCATCCCCTTGGTGGGTTCTGTCCAAGGTTACTCAGTGAGTTCCTAGCAGAGATGGGAATAGGACCCAGCCTACAGGAGTGATGTGAGAATAGCCCCTTTGCACCAGCAACTGCCTTCCTGAGTGCCAGAATGGATTCAAGTTCTGCAGAGATGTTAGAAGACAGAAAACATTGGTCTGACCCTCCAGTTTGGCCTCTTGTATTTCTCAGGCCTAAACATTTCATCCAGGGACACCTGCCTCAAGGCCATCCAAGGTGGTTCAATAGAGCATGTTGGTTGGATGGACATGGTGAGGTCATATGTAGAGTACTGGGTCCAGTTTTGGGCCCCCTGGTATAGAAAGGACGTGGATGCATTGGAGAGGGACCAGCAGAGGGCAACCAAAATGATGAGGGGGCTGGAGCACATGACCTATGAGAAGAGGCTGAGGGATTTGGGTTTATTTAGTATGCAGAAGAGAAGAGTGAGGGATGATTTGATAGCAGCCTTCAGCTTCCTAAAGGGGGTCTCTAATGAGAATGGAGAGAGGCTGTTCTCAGTGGTGATGGACAGCAGAACAAGGCACAGTGGTCTCAAGTTACAGTGGGGAAGATCTAGATTTGATATTAGGAAAAACTATTTCCCCAGGAGGGTGGGGAAGCACTGGAATGTGTTACCTAGAGAGGTGGTGGAATCTCCATCCCTGAAGTTTTTTAAGTCCTGTCTTGACAAAGCCCTGGCTGGGATGACTTAGCTGGCGTTGATCCTGCTTTGGGCAAGGGGCTGGACTCGATGACCTCCTGAGGTCCCTTCCCGCCCTAAGATTCTATGACCTCCCAGCCGTGATGTAAAGATGCCGTGTGAGACTGTCTCTCCTTCAGCTCACAGCCCAGAAAAGATGGGGCTTGGACCATGTTGGAACCCCCAGACATGACCTGTTGTAGGGGCTCAAGTGCTCAGTCCCGTGTGTCTAAGTTACGGCACCCTCCCACCTACCACCAGGCTACAGGCCTGAATCTCCAAAACACAGCATGGTAGGGCCTTTCCCCAAAACAGCCTCTCACCAACCCCACCTGCTACACCATTGCTTTCCAGGGAGCCGGGAACGGCTGTCTTCCAGCTGTCTCCTGCAGCTCCTGTGCCGGGTGAAGCTCTCCCCTCAGGGGGCCGGCAGAATTGCCACGCCCCTGGGCAATGTGGGTAGGGGACAAGAGAGAGGGCAGTGCCTTAGCTAGAAAGGGCAGAGCTGGGGCAGCCAGCACTCAGACTGTGCTGGTCACCCCCCACCTTCCCCCAGGCAGCTCTTGGTGCCATCTGGCATTGAACACCCCAGGCTCCGGCTGCCAGTACTGCAGTATTAGCAGCAATGGCTGGGAGTACCAGGCCCTGTTCAAACACCGGGCCCCGGACAGTTGCCCACTATGTCCCCCACTGTCGGGGGACCTGCCTTCCCTGGTAGGACACATGGCTTTAATGGAACCTGTACCTCACTCTGGCCTTTTCCCATGGGGGGAAGAAGCTGCAGAAGGAGCTCGCTCGTGCCCTCCCTGTGGCATTGAAATGGGTTGCGAGCTGCAGATCTGTTAGGTGAGCTAGACGATGTGTGTGTTCACCACTCCCAACTCGGCCCATCCTCACCCACGCTTCCACTCCCAATCTCAGGGTGAGAAACGGCACCTTGGACAAGAATCCAGAGTCCTGATCTGCATAGAGTTGTGATACTGCAGATACAGCATGCCCCGTGAGCCACCAGGGGAAAGGTTAGGTAGGTAGCCAAAAGTCATCTCTCTACCCCTATATGTGTGCCATGAACACATAAGGGCTACGTCTACACGTGAAGCCTACATCGAAATAGCTTATTTCGATGTAGCAACATTGAAATAGGCTATTTCGATGAGTAACGTCTACACGTCCTCCAGGGCTGGCAACATCAATGTTCAACTTCGACGTTGCGCGGTACCACATCGAAATAGGCGCTGCGAGGGAACGTCTACACGCCAAAGTAGCACACATCGAAATAAGGGTGCCAGGCACAGCTGCAGACAGGGTCACAGGGCGGACTCAACAGCAAGCCGCTCCCTTAAAGGGCCCCTCCCAGACACAGTTGCACTAAACAACACAAAATACACAGAGCTGACAACTGGTTGCAGACCCTGTGCCTGCAGCATGCATCCCCAGCTGCCGCAGAAGCAGCCAAAAGCCCTGGGCTAAGGGCTGCTGCCCACGGTGACCATACAGCCCCGCAGGGGCTCGAGAGAGAGCGTCTCTCAACCCCTCAGCTGATGGTCGCCATGGCGGACCCCACTATTTTGAAGTTGCGGGACGTGCAACGACTACACGGTCCCTACTTCGACGTTGAACGTCGAAGTAGGGCGCTATTCCTATCCCCTCATGGGGTTAGCGACTTCGACGTCTCGCCGCCTAACGTCGAAGTTAACTTCGAAATAGTGCCCGGCACGTGTAGCCGTGACGGGCGCTATTTCGAAGTTAGTGCCGCTACTTCGAAGTAGCGTGCACATGTAGACACAGCTAGGAAGTGCACAGAATTATGTTGTATGCTTGGAACGAAAACGTACTGTCAGTTGGGGAATCAGCCAGGTATTAGCTCCCCAGGGGCAACAGCAGGGAAACTACCAATGCCTGGGGTGTCTGTGTGAAAAAACCTATCCGTAATCATTGTCCAGCAAGGGAGCTACAATGTAATATCTTACCCGTATGAGGCCCCACCAGCAGAATTGCTGAGCTTGGCCTGGTAACTCAGCCAAGGCGCTAGATACGGGTGGATTTCGGCTCCCCAAGCACAAGTGTTTGGGGGAATAAAACAGAACACACTGACCTCCTTGGCCTTTCTTCTACACCTGTCTAAGCTGCCGCACAACAGGACCCTGAGAAGACTGGAAAGACCACCTTTACTGGTGAGTTGGTATGAAGCATGTGGCAAACCTGCTCAGGTTTTACAAAGGCTGACATATGTCCGCTTTCCATTGATGAAGAGGTGACTTAATTAATGAATTAGATGATATACCCCATGCCAGTTTCAATCCCAGTCCATTCCTGTTCCAGCCTGCATCTGCTCAGGCCACCAGTGACTCCGACAGGTGTTTTCTGCTGAAGGAAGGATGGGGGGTAATGCTGTTAGGCCACTAAACTAGGACATACGAGCGCTTGGTTCCATTTCTTTCATACTTATGTTGTGGCCTTGGGCAAGTAACTCAATCTCCCCTAGATCCCAGCTTGTAAAATGGCAATAATAATACAGATTGAACCTCTCTAATCCAGCATGCTCTTGCCCAGCAATATCCATAATCCAGCATGATTTTAATTAGCCAGATGACCACTTACCATGGATGTGACCAAGTTTCCTGAGGTCCCATAAAGTTTGTTTACAGCCACCAGTCCTGGCTCTCAGTGTTCTGGGCTGTTATTTAGCTGTAATTTATCCCAATAAGTCTTCTAGGAGCCCAGGAAACAGTGGAAGTCTTGGTAATGTGTTAGAAAATATTGACCACCCGTGGCCCAGCAAGTTCTCTCTTGTTCGGCACTGGTGAGGTACCAAGGGTGCTGGATTAGAGATGTTCAGTCTGTACTGCCATTCCCCCACACAGGTTTGTGTGGGGCCCAGCCATTCTTACAGTCTCTTATTGTGTGTTTGGAGAGCACCTAGTACGACAAGGCTGCAATTCCGGTGGGTGCCTGCAGATCCCAGCCCAGTATAAGTCAAGCTGTTCAGATCCTGAAGTTTCAGCTCCCGACTTTGTAACTTGGGCGCCTCTCTGTTTGTAGGGAACGCCTGAAGGTAAAGACGACAGCAAATGTCATTCTCCCATAACCGGCCTCCCTTCACTTTGCTTCAAGCTGTGTCAATGGTTTCGCCTATTGTTGGAAAGCACTTGTGGGAGATTCTTTTTTACAAACCACAGAGGGGCCAGTTTATTCTGCATTCAGGAGCTAAAGAATGCCATGGATACAAGAAGGGCCTGCATTCCAGGTGTCATTGTGATTTCACTCGTGCTTCACCCATCAAGCCCCGACCTGGAATTCAAAAGTTACAATCCAAGGATTTGTTGTTTTGTGGGTTTTTTATTTTCTTTTTTCTTTTTTTTTTTTTAAACCTCTTGAGAGTGAATTAGGAGACCACACACACAACCAGTTTCTCACAGCCCATGCTCTGACCTGCCACTTAACCCCCTATGATTTACAGCCACCATTAACAATGATCTCTAAGATGGACAAGCAGGGCACTGGGCTTCTCCTCTAGTACCACAAAAAATCACAGGTTGCTTCACTCATCCCTGTGGAATTGCATCACTGTAAGATTAATAGCAATAACAGCCATGTGCTCATCAGATCATAACAATCAAATCTCACTGCACTTTACAAAAGAAATCTGCATCATCAACCCCTTCCTACACATGGGGAAACTGAGGCACAGGACAGGCATTCACTTGCCCCAGATCTCCTAACAGGCCAACGGCAGAGCCACGAATGGAAGCCAGGCTGAATCTCAGCCTGCTTACTAGGCTACCCCACTGCCCTCACGGACCATCCCCCTGTAAATCAGGACCGAAATGTTTGGCTGGCCAGCTGTGGCGGGACTCAGAAGGCAGCAGGAACTACTGGCACTGTCAGGAGAAAGCCAGGCCTGAGTAGTTTGAATAATTTACGTGAACCCTAAAAAAGTGTCTAGATTGGGATCAATTCTCCAAACAAGGAATCTTGAGGGGTTTGCCGGCTCCTCACAGAGGCATCAAGGGGCACCTGTGTCTGAGGGCCAGGAGTGTTGCTTTCCAAGGCTACTCCCTGGAGGAGAGGCCTTTGAGGAAGGACAAGGTGTAATATCTACGCAGAGATACTCTGGGAGACTTTTCCCTGCATAACTTGTGTGTACCTACATAGTCACCCCCACTCTGCATGTGGCTGTCATCCGATGGGGTACTGAATGTTTCTGTGTGTCCCAGAGGTAGTGTCCTTAGTGGAGACAAAGGGGGCAACTGCCCCAGGGCCTGGAGATTCAAAAAGTCCCAGGACTTCCGAGTATCGGGCCTTTTCAATCACCCTCAGAACGCCAGGAAGAGTGGTCTGGGCAGTGTTGAAGGGCTCGTGGGGGGCAGGCTAGCCCCCAACCCTGTCCTATCTGCCCAAGCCTCACCCCTTTCAGGAACACAGAGATGGACCCCTCACTTTGCTCAGGGCCCGCAATTCTGTCATCTGCCCTGCTTAACGTGTAACATCGCTAAAAGGAGGGAGCATTTCATCTCAGCTGCTGGACACAGGTAGACCACACTGCTCTCTCTAGCTCTCCAGCTGCCAGGCTCTACTGGACAAATCTTGGCCTCGGTTACGCAGCCAGCCTGGAAGTGAGGGCCGACTATTCTGCAGGTTTGGTCCCACCGCTTTCGGGACCGAATCAGCTAGAAACTGTCATTAACACCCAGCTTAAATGATCTTTTTTATCTGTTGTGGCATTTTGCTCTTCGCTCCTCCATGGTGCTCTCAGCAGAGTATTTCTGATACTGTGTGTTGAGGGAGACAGTCTCTTGGCAGTCACTTGATAACAAGTAGGACGTTTTCACATCACCCTTCTATTTGTGAGTCCATTGATGGCTGACGAGCCTGATTCTGGAGCTGCAGGTCTTATCACAGAAGCGGGGTAGGTGTTTGCTGCTGCTGGAGGTGCCCAGGAAGGTTTTTGCTGCTCTCTTCTCTTTCTCCGCCTCTCCTCATCTGCGCTGCAGCAGGACCTCTCAAACTGAGCCATCCCCTCGCAGATTACTGTCTCCACTAAGGACAGTCCTGGGCAAGGTTCTCCCAAGTGTCAATGCCACACTTCTTCATGTGTGCCTTCAGCATGTTCTTGTATCACTTCCTCTAGCCTCCAACGCTCCTTTGTCCTTCCTGCAACTTGGATGGGGGAGCTATACAATAATAAAATTTATTCCTTGGTGCTCCACAAGTAGATGCTGCACAGCATGCCCTGAAGTCAGCCTCAGGGCTTCAGGATTGGGACACATCTGGTTAAGCCACAATGGTTCCCTCCCTTCCCCACCTCATTTTGTTGTGTTGCTAAATGGTGCATCCAGATCGCAAAGGGCTAATCTTTATTTACAAAGCTGTTTGTTCTTGGGAAAGTAAATGCTGTTATCTTCTCAGTTTCTCCAGTCAGACCAGGGAGACAAACCTTCCCACCTGCCGTCCTTCCAACTCTTCAGCAGCCTTGCCTTTCGGTGGGTTCTGTCCACATGACGGCTCAGCCTCACTGCATGCACCGTTATCAGGAAACGACCTGTTCTCCCATGGGGGTCAGAACATGCCGAGCTGATTCACTGGCAGGCGGCAAGCCAGTCAGCATTGCCTCTGGCACAGCAGCAGCCTGCCCGCACATCTCCAGGGATCTGAAGAAGTTCTGGTAGGACGTCGGTGATGCCGTAGCTGGAGTCAGACTGTTTATGCTGGAAGGAGAACATGGGCAATTCCTCCTGACTCGAACAAGCCTCTCCCTGGGACGAGCTAAAGCTATTGCTCTTGTTTTAGGAGTCCAGCAGTTTTCTGAAGAGCCTTACTCCATCCTGGGCCAAGTCCTCTCTCTCTTTACGTTGGCTGAATATTTGGCCAAATAAACTTACTTGGAGTAAGAGTGAAAATGAGCAGTCCTGTAGCACCTTAAAGACTAACATTTTTATTTATTAGGTGATGAGCTTTCATGGGTAAAACTCACTTCATCAGATGGATTTGGGGACGGGACTTGTAGTGGGTTTTACCCCAAAAGCTTATTACCTAATAAATAAAACTATTAGTCTTTAAGGTGCTACAAGACTGCTTATTTTTTGTAAAGCTACAGACTACCTCGGCGACCCCTAGGACTGACTGTTTGTTTCAGCCAGTATATTCGCTCCTTCCTGACAATGAAAACCTGAGATCTACACCCACTGACAATCCCAATTCTGTGCCTTCAATATTGGTTCTAATACAGTGGTTAAGGGGCGAGAGCCTTAGCTCGTGCAGATGTCTTTGAGATCACTTCCCATTCTGTTAATCATAGAATCATAGAACACTAGGACTGGAAGGGACCTCAAAAGGCCATCGAGTCCAGCCCCCTGCCCCAACGGCAGGACCAAGTACTATCTAAACCATCCCTGATAGACATCTGTCTAACCTGTTCTTAAATATCTCCAGAAATGGAGATTCCACAGCCTCCCTTGGCAATTTATTCCACTGTTTGACCACCCTGACAGTTAGGAACTTTTTCCTAATGGCCAACCTAAACCTCCCTTGCTGCAGTTTAAGCCCGTTGCCTCTTGTTCTATCCTCAGAGGCCAAGAAGAACAAGTTTTCTCCTTCCTCCTTATGACTCCCTTTTAGATACCTGAAAACTGCTATCATGTCTCCCCTCAATCTTCTCTTTTCCAAACTAAACAAGCCCAGTTCTTTCAACCTTTTTCCATAGGTCACATTCTCTAGACCTTTAATCATTCTTGTCGCTCTTTTCTGGACCCTCTCTAGTTCCTCCACATCTTTTTTGAACTGCGGTGCCCAAAACGGGACACAATACTCCAGCTGAGGCCTGACCAGCGCAGAGTAGAGCGGGAGAATGACTTCTCGTGTCTTGTTCACAACACACCTGTTAATGAATCCCAGAATCATGTTTGCTTTTTTTGCAACAGCATCACACTGTTGACTCATATTGAGCTTGTGGTCCACTATAACCCCTAGATCCCTTTCTGCTGTAGTCGTTCCTAGCCACACAAAAGAACTTTGTCTTAGAAGGAGAAACTTGCAGACTCAAGAATTCAGAAATAAACTGACATGCGATAATTGCAATTGACCGAGCAAATCCCGTATTGGACGGCTAAGCCACAAGAGATGCTGCAGACTCAAACACTGCCCATAGATCCTCAATGCCGCTGCTAACCGCCATCTCTCAAGACAAAAAGGAGCCATGGTATACTGAGTACACCCAACTAATCAACACCCAATGGGATCTCTGTGTTTCATGGCAGCTTATTCTCCTGAGGATTTTATGCTAACCCAAGTGATTGGGCTTGATCCTGGAGTAACTGAGGGAAAGCGGGGCTATGCTTACACAGCAAAGAAGCACCCACAGCTGGCCCATGCCAAGTGATTCTGATTCACTGGCTTGGGTTGTGGGGCTGTTTTATTGCTGAGTAGAATACGGGGCTCAGGCTGGAGCCTCAACTTCTTGCACCTTACAGGGTCCCAAAGCCTGAACCCCAGCTTGAGCCCTGGTGTTCACATAGCAGTGAAAGAGCCTTGAGCCCGGTGACTAGTGTTCCCTGTAAGCTGAGCATTTGGGCAGCCACCCAGCAGATTCAAGTGCCACCCCAGTGATTAGCAGAGTGCCCACAGCTGGCAGCATGTGTATCTATTGGTGGTGCACCTCTGCACGTGTTGGTGCACGTAATAATTATTCCACCCATGGATGGAAAAAGAGGGAACAAAGCCCGTGTTCAGAGTCAGTTGGCTCCTGCAGGTACCTAGCTGCTGTCTAGATTGACCTGTAGTGGCTGTGATGTACAGTAGATCAGATTAGATGGTCCACTGGTCCCTTTTGGCCTTAAACTCTACATGAACTAAAAGTCTCAGAGGGGCTGTTGACTAACAAGCAGTCCTGTGGCACCTTAGAGACTAACAAATTTACTAGGCTGTGAGCTTTCATGGGTAGCATCCACTTCATCAGATGGATTTGGAGATGAAAAATAGAACCCAGGGTTTATAGAGCAGGCATCAGGAGTGAGGAAGTAAGGGGTAGGGGTGCAGGAAGTTAGCTGTCACCAGTAGGACCAGTCAATGAAGCAAGTTACGTTGGATGTGTGCTATTCCTGCCCATATCAAAGGCGGGGGAATTACCTTTGTATTGCAAATCCAGATTCTGTTTTTCCTTTCCAAATCCACCTGAGGAAGTGGTTTTTATCCACAGCTAGACAGAGACCATTGCAATGGGCAATGCAAAGACACACTATCCCCTCTCCCCTCCCCAGGCAGAGACAAGTTAGTAAATTATCTCCCACCTTCCATGAGGTACCAGATCATCCAGGCTGGCCAGTGATTTGGAGGACACGTGCATAGAATGATACAGACTCTGTGATTGTCAAGTCTAATTGCCACCATAACAGGGGCCATACCTTTCAGAGGGATAGCTCTGTTAGTCTCTTTCAGCAAAACAAGGAGGAATCCTGATCTGATCCCTCTGTCCCTTTGTTCGGCCCAGGTCACCTGACTGGGGAGGTGATCACCACGATCACCTTAAAGACTAACAAATTTACTTGGGCAGAAGCTTTCCTGAGCCCATATAAGCTTATTCCCAAATACATTTGTTCGGCTTTAAGATTTCACGGCTCTCCTTATTGTTTTTGCAGTCCATAAAACACGCCTCCCCCAATAATTCCTAGAGTAGGTCTTCTCCAAAAACATGTTTGTTTAAAAATTCCATGATTGAGCATCCACCACCCCTATTGGGAAAGAATTGTTCCAGTGATTAATTAGTCTGACTGTTAGAAATGTATGCCTTATTTACAGTCTGGATTTATCTAGCTTCAACTTCCAGTCATTGGATTGTGTTATACCTATCTCTGTTAGATGGAAGAGACCATTATTAAATATTTGTTCTCTTTCCAGATGCTCATAGACTGTAATGAAGTCACAATCTCTCTGTTAGCCGATATTTCCTTTCCCAGCTGATGAAAATCTAGGATCTGAATCGATGGATGACCCAAATTCTTGCATCTATCACTCTGAGGCACATTTTTGAATCCTTTAATTGTTCTCTTGGCTCTCTTCTGAACCTTCTCCAATTTATCAACGTTTCAAGTCATATGAATTGTAGCAGGTGCTGGGGTCTTGCAGGTCAGTTTCCTGTTTGAGAATTAAGATCAGTGATGTGGAGTCTGGATATTTCTTAGTGTAACTTATTTATTTACAGTATGCACATTCTCAGTACTAGAACAGAGGTGGTCACACACAGCATGCAAGCAAACGCCACTTGCAGAAAACTTAGTGCACGCGTGCGAGAGAGAGAGAGAGAGAGAGTGAGAGACTCCTAGGAAACATTGCCCAAAGAATGTCATTGATTTCTTCATTTTAAGGCCAGAAGAAACTGTTGAATCAACTAGTCTGACCTCCTGTATAACACAGACCAGTAAATTTCACCATTACCCCATATTGAACTCTGTAATTTATGTTGGTTAAAGCATTTCTTCTGAAAGCCTATCCAGTCTTCATTTGAAAAAAAATCAAATTAGAGGGATTTGTAAAGAGAACAATCTCTTCTAATGTTTGCATCAGCTCCCCCAAATATAAACTGCACCACACATCTCACAGCACAGCATGTGTCATGCACTGCTTTCACCCTAAGGAAATAAAGGGCTGAGATACGTCTAACAGTGCCACCTAGTGACCCCTGGCATAATGTTAGCGAGGCCACACAATTCAGAAAAAAAAAAATCTCCGGTATTAAACACTAGTGGAGCTGACACACACTATACAATGGCCTTGCCAAAGCAAACATCAATAAAACCCTGCCCATAAAACACCTCCACATCTTGTGAGGTCAACAAAATGTTCCTGCAAAAGTGCAGGGGCAGCAGGTGGGGGAAACAACAACGCAGTAATAATGTCCATGGTAGACCACATTGCTCATGTGCAAAATGACTTGATTAACATTTACAGGAGCAAAGCGTTCCCCACCCCACTGCTGCATTAGAATGTCTGTGCCCTTCTCATCACCCAGGCACAAGGAAGAATGAACCAGGCCAGGAACAAATTAAAAGACCTGGCACGTCCAGTTTTATACTCAGCTCCTTGTTACTTTATTTGCTTTTGCAATGTGTTCGTGTTCCTTGTGAAACTGAAAGCGTAATCACACGGGCTGCAGCCAAATGTGGTGTTGACAGCCACTTTACAATCTCCCCACTACAGCTGCATTGTGTACGTTGTGGTGGCCCTGCCCCCACTCCCTCCTCTTTGACAGACCTCGGCCACAGTACGTCTTCCTAGCTTACGTCCCAATGCCCTTCAATTATGGCCTCCGCTAACCTCTGCTCATCCAATCTTACTAAGCCTCCAGAGGCACCTCAATCCTGACCCATAGCCCCCAGCAATTCCCAACCCAGATCCCACTGACACCTTCAGCATCTCAGTTGATTCCAGGCCTGATCTACACTCCCAGCCACATCAAAGAACCATAGAACTATAGGGCTGGAAGGTACCTGGAGCAGTCAAAGTCCAGTCCCTTGGGTTAGCATGCGTGCAGATATGGTGAATGTGGCTGTGAAAGGAGACCTAGGAGAGAAGGGCATGGGGGAAGGGAGGATAGAACACCTATGTTATTTCCACGGCAATCTAAAACCCTTAATTCCCAGTTCAGGGTAATTTCTAGAATCTAGGTGTGGCAGTTAGACCAGATAGAGAATGATGAACCTGCTATTACCTTGGCTTTTGGCTCACACCCTGGAGGAACATGTACTAAGCTCCGGATATCCCAGGTTTGAGCCTCGTCCCCACCTAGCAAGGTCCGCCAGTAATACAAGGACACAATTGGGGTCAGACTCAGGATTCTCCAAAAGAACTGCTCTGGGCCACTCCTGGGAAGGAGAGGGCTGAGACACAGCCCTCCACTGACACTGGGCACAGACTACAGCATGCCATCCAAGCTTGGCAATCCAGCAACGGTGGAACTGCACAAACAGAAGTGACCCCCTCAGCCCAATCCTCTTCATGACTGAGCAGTGTAATCTGTGTGGGCAGTCAGGGTAGATTCAAATGTCACTCAGTTGGTGAGCAGAACACCTGCAGCTAGTTTTTTTGTTTCTACTGCTGGTGCACATTCACGCATCTTCATGCACATAAAATTACACTGCTCATGGGCAAAAATTTGGCACTTGGATGGAACGGAGTAGAGGGGATATTGTTATTGAGTGTCATGGTTAATCCAACTGCATCCTTCTTCCACCTCCATGGTCCAGCACACTTTTTCCTACTTGTAAGCCATAGAACTCCCAGCCGTCGTCTTTCTTGGGTGGACATCTGTGTCTCCCTGCTGATCTGGGGTTTTCCAGGTTAAACAGCTACAGGAGTACACGGCAAGGTGACAAAGTTTGTGGACAATACAAACCTTCTCAGACTAGGTAGGTCTAAAGCAGAATGAAGAGAGTTAACAAAGGAATCTCATGAAAGTGGGTAACTGGGCAACAAAACGACAAATAAAATAATCTGACGTTCGTCAGTCATTCTAGATAGTTCTCTGAAAACATCCACTCTGTGCAGCATCAGTCAAAAGAGAAAAACGAATGTTGGGAATTCTTAAGGAAAAGATAGATAATAAGTGAGAAAATGCCATATTGCCTCTCTATAAATTCATGGTACCTCTACATCTTGAAAACTGCATGCAGATGTGTTCCGCCCATCTCAAAAAGGATATATTACAACTGGAAGAGGTTCAGAAAAGGGCAACAAAAAGGATTAGGGGTATGGGACAGCTTCCATATGAGGAGAGACTAATAAGACTGGGATTTTTCAACTTGGAAAAGATACAGCGTAAGGGAGATCTAAGACAGGTCTGTAAAATCATGACTGTGTAGAGAAAATGAATAAGGAAGTGTTATTTACTGCTCCTCATAACACAAGACCTAAGGGGCATGAAATGAAATTAATAGGCAGCAGGTTTAAAACCACCAAAAGGAAGCGTTTCTTCACACAACACACAATCAGCCTGTGGAACTCTTTGCCAGAGGATGTTGTGAAAGCCAAGAGTATAACAGGGTTCAAGAAGGAACTCTATAAATTCATGGAGGATAGTCCCAACAATGGCCAGGATGGGCAGGGATGGTGCCCCTACCTTCAGTTTGCCAGGAGCCGGGAATGGACAAGGGGGGATGGATCACTTAATGATTCCCAGTTCTGCTCATTCCCTCTGGCGCACCTGGCTCCGGCCACTGTAAGAAGACAGGATACTTTGCCAGATGGACCTTTGGTCTGACCCAGTATGGCTGTTTTTATGCTCTTACCTGCCTATTTTGTGTTACTCCATGTGAATTTGCATGCCTAAATGTGCTAGAAATTGTGGTGCGCTTCCTCTTCAAAGGATACGGATGGAGAAACTGCCAGCAGTTATATGTTACCACACTTTTTCCTAAGCAAGTCCATTTATCCCTAAGATGCAAGCAATGCAAACAAAGCATATTAAAATGATAAAAGTTCCCAAATGCATGCTAAAATGTTTCCAGAGGTCATCTATCTGCCTCTGTAGGCCTAAGTCTTTCCATCCCATTGGCTACCCCAGCCCACCCCTTAGACAGAAGATTCTGTCCATTTCCTGGATCAGAAAGAAGACCCCTCTTCAGTTTAAACACAGGCTATCTAATCAAAAGTTCCAGGTTTGTCCATTTCTCTCTGGAGAACCTAATTGGAACCAGATTGTGAAGTTGAAGTCTCAGGGTGGAACCTTTATGGAACAGTTCCAATCTGAGTGAATTTGTCTAATCATCCCCTACTGGTCTTAACTCCCGGAGGGCTGGATTCACCCTCCCCTGGGCAATTACATACACTCCTTGGCCCAGAGCAATACATAAACTTAGTTTGGTAGAGGCATCCTAAAGATATTGCAGGAGATTGCCATCTCTGTCACACAGAGGTCACTGGTTCCTCTGTTTGGAGACACGTGGAGGATGTTAGTGATGATCATGCCTTTGTGCTTAAGCACCTCAAAGCCCAGGAAAACATTGGACATGACGTCCCAGCTATGACAGTGTCTCAGAATACTCTTCTGGGGTGTTTGGTATCCAGATGAAGATGCAGACATGCCAAATCCCACGTAGCAACCCTGGCCAACGCTCCCTATGAGGCGCAAAGCCACCGCCTGAATGATGCGAGTGGACAAAAGAACACGCCTGTGCGGGATGAAGGGAAGCAGCTGGCTTACTGACCTTTCCGGACATTGTCCATGAAGTTCTCAGCCTGTGTCCTAGCTGTACCTGTGCTCACACTTAAAGGCCACAATGACCCTTTTATACAGAACGGCTGCATGTGTGACTTTCAGGGCGACTGATGGCAAGGCTATCCCCACCTGGTGGGCCCTTTCTCACATCACTGTGCTTCTCTCTGGAGCATCTGACTGACAGGCATTGCCACAGCCCACTTTTCAGGTATCGCTGAACGGATATGACTTGCATCTTCATTCCGCTACACCTGTGTAAGAGAGGGCCACAATCTGAGCAGCAATGAGACCCAGAGTGGTCTCATAACCCAATGTAACCATGGAAGGTCTCTGGCTAAAGCTATAACGTGGTCTCCAGCCTTTGGAATCATTCACTGACATGCCGAGGGCTTGATTATCTGCCCACAACAGTGTAATGGTTTGAGATTAGGCCCTAAAGACTGCAACTGTCTTTAGATCAGCCCCTAAATTAGGACGAGCATCCCTGGACTCATAAATTGGCTAAAAGGAAGTTACAAAAGTAATCCCCTTAGATTCACCAGCTTCCCTGAACCAGAACCTAGTACTGTACCTCTCCCTGCATGAATGAGAGGTTATGATAACCAATGTCACCATATCTGAACTGGTTCTTCACTCAGAAGCATGAAAATGAGGGTCCAGTGGAGGGCAACAAAAATGATCAGGGGTCTGGAGCACATAACCTACTAGGAGAGACTGAAAGATTTGGGCTTATTTAATTTACAGGAGAGATGAGTGAGGGGTGATTTGACAGCAGCCTTCAGCTTTCTGAAGCGGGGGTGGGGTCTAAAATAGATGGAGGGAGGTTGTTCTCCATAGAGTCGATGGCAGGACAAAGAACAATGGTCTCAAGTTGCAATGAGGGAGGTTTAGGTTGAGTGAAGCACTGGAATGGGTTACCTAGACAGGTGGTGGAATCTCCACCACTAGAGGTTTTTAAAGCTCTGGCTGAGATGATTTAGCTGGGGTTAGCCCTGTTTTGGATAGGGAGCTGAACTGGATGACCTCCTGAGGGGTGTTCCAGCCCTAGGATTCAGTGTTCGGTCCAAAAACAGAACCTGACACTGGGGACTCTCACTAAAGAACGAAAGGGTTCAGGCCCACCAAAGGAACCACAGAGTGAAGGAATCCCTGCATGGCCTTTCCCTGAACAGCATATGGAGAAAAGCCATTCCCCTCCTGATGCCGACATTATATTCTGAGCAGTGGAGGCTCACACACTAGCCAACTGAGCAGGGAAGCCTGAGGAAGAGATGCAGGTAGGTGCTAGACATAATCATTGAGTGATCAATCCCCTTTCCAAGCTTCGGGCAAATGAAGGCTAGGGATACTTCAGAGAATGGTTTTGCTCTCCCACCCTCCCTTCGTATGAACCATCAATGGACCTAGCCTCCATGAATTTATCTATCTATTTTTTTAACCTTTAGATAGTCAGCCTGTGTAACTCTGCCAGAGGATGTTGTGAAGGCCGAGACCACAAGCAGTGTGAAGAAATACCTCCTTTTGTTTGTTTTAAATCAAGTGCCTATGCGTTTCATCTGGTGACCTCCGCTTACTGTGTTACAAGAAGGAGCAAATAACACTTCCTCATTCATTTTTCTACACCCGTCAACATTTTATAGACCTCTATCTTCACCAAGCTGAACAACTCCTAAAATTCTGTTCACTTTTTTTGACTGCTGCCGCACATTAAGCAGATGTTTCCAGAGAACTACCCAGGATGATTCCAAGATCTCTTTTTTGAGTGGTAACAGCTAATTTAGGCCACACTGTTGAATATGCACAGTTGGGATTTCGTTTTCCAACCTGCATTACTTTGGGATTGTAGCAGACGTTGTGAGGGGAGTGCAGGGCAAGCGCAGCTGTGCCCCCAGATATTTTCACCAATCACTTAAGAAGGGGGAGGCCAAAGCCAAGTTAAGAAAACTAAATCTCTTTTCAGAAGATGTGACCATCCACATGTCAAGTTTTCTTACGCTTCTAGGAAGCAAGTGAACTGTCTCTCTTCCCCTTAGGCATAAGGTAAGAGGAGGAGTCATTTAAACCAGTTAGTAAGTCCCCTGTCTCAGAACCTTGAGTCAGACCAACCGGTGTCAGGATATGTCTACACTACAGCTGATCCAGCAACAGCGGCAGCCCGGCCCTGTAGGGCCATAGCATAGCACCGACAGCTGGGAACTTTGTATCCATGCCATTGCCCCACTGTCTTGGAGAGGGAGCAGCTAGCTAATTTTTCCATTGACCTAACCTTGTCTATGCCAAGACGTTACGTCAACCTCATTTTAGCACTCAGGGAATGAATTTTTTTTTTATCAGCCCTGAGTGCCGTAGCTACATTGATCTAATTTTTATTTGTAGATCAGGCATTATCATGAGAAAAGCAAAGTCACTAGGGACCTGGTCACGTGAGTGAGGAAGAAGCCAAGTGTCCCAACCAACTCCAAATACCATCAGTCAGAGGTATCCACAGAAATTTTCAAAAGATGAGATGCTTTCTTCAGAGCAGCAGAGGAGTATCACAGAGAACCATAAAACAGATCAGAAGAGCAATGTAACCTAACTCTTTGCCAAGTTGTAGGCTTTGAGGCGTTGAACCCATCCCAACACAAATGTATCAGAGAGAAAGCAGTGTTAGTCTGTATCTTCAAGAACAACAAGAAGTCTTGTGGCACCTTCTAGACTAACATATTTTGGAGCATAAGCTTTTGTGGCAAAGAAAGCTTATGCTCCAAAATATCTGTTAAGTCTATAAGGTTCCACAGGACTTCTTGTTGCTCTCCAATACAGATGGTTAGCCGCCCTCCTTTTGAAAACCTCCAGTGTGTGAGCTGCCATGACCTCCCCCAGGCAGCTTTTTGCATTGTCCTGCTGTTCTTACAGTTAGGAAGTTCTTCTG
Organism: Carettochelys insculpta; assembly: GCF_033958435.1. Taxonomy (NCBI): domain Eukaryota; kingdom Metazoa; phylum Chordata; order Testudines; family Carettochelyidae; genus Carettochelys; species Carettochelys insculpta. The sequence goes on from NC_134144.1 coordinate 72,495,210, forward strand.
AGGATTAAATCTGCGGTACTGCAGTTTGAACCAATTGCCTATTGTTCCACCCTCTGTAGCCAGAGAGAACAACTGCCTCCAGGCGGTTCCAAAGAGGATGGAGAGAGGCTGTTCTTCATAGGGACAGACACCAAAATGAGAGCAAAGGTCTCAAGTTACCATGGGGGAGATAGAGGTTTAATATTAGGAAAAAGTATTTCACCAGGGCTACGTCTACACGGCACCCTAAACTTGAAATAAGATCTGCAATGTGTGCTACGTAAATTGTGTATCTTATTTTGCATTTATTTCTAAATGGACTATTTCAAAATGTCCTTTACTCCTTCTGCAATGGGAAGAACTAGCAGACGACCGCAGCAGATGGAGGCAGGGGTTACACAAGGGCCTTCAGAAGGGCGAGATGAGGATCAGACAGCTAGCAGAGGAGAAGCGAGCGCACAGAAAGCACACTAAGGACTTGCCAGACACCCACCACATCTGCAAGAGATGCAGTAAGGACTGTCACTCTCGTGTGGGTCTTCATAGTCACAGTAGATGCTGTAAATGAAGTCCTCAATTGAAACTCTAAAGGGCGCGATCCATAGTCTATGCAGACTTCCCTACAGGTCTTTCAATCCCAGCGTGACAAAGCCCTGGCTGAGATGATATAGTTGGGGCTGGTCCTGCTCTGGACAGGGGGTTAGAATCAACGACGTCCTGAGTTATCTAACCCTATGAGTCTATGATTCTAAGTTTTTCGCCATCTTTTTTATGGCGGCCTTTCAAATATTTGAAGACCATTAACGTGTCTCACCCAGCATCTCCTTTTCTCCAAACTAACCATACCCAGTTCCTTCAGTCTTTGCTCTCATTCCATCCCTTGGATTATCTTAATTGCTCCCCTCTGGATCCTTTCAGTTTCTCTACAGCCTTTCTATACATTGGTGAACCAGACCCATCACCCGCTATGACTTGCATGCTAGGCAGCTGCTAATGCTAATGGAACCTACACAGCACAAGAAATCTCACATCTTCAGCCACTGCTGCAGATTTCACATTCTCTCTTTCCCCCTGCCCTATTTCACTTTTCTTAGCTACCATACCTGAATACTGACAATATAGCGTGAGAAGCGCCGAAAGATTTAATTTCTTCTCCAAGCTCTTGATTAGAACAGATACTTCCAATTACACTTGATTGTTTTATTTTAATATTTGATGGATCAAACTAATTTAGTCTGTCACTTGGATCGGAGATTTCCATCTTACAGCTGGGATAGAAGAAATAAATAAGAGAATGGAAGGTGCTGTTCTCAATTAAAGTCCTATAGACAATCAGATAGTATTGTTATTACTTACTCTTGGAAGGAAAACCCCAAAATGATCCCCAAAAGTGATATAATGGAAAACTGATGTGTAAGAGTCCACGATTAGATTCCAAGACCGATGTACAAATAGAGAGATGGGCAGAGAGACAGGTGGCAGCGAGAGAGAAAGATAAACCGGGGAAATTTTTGGTCAAAACTTTGTTTTGAAGAAAAATGTCTTTTCAATAAAATTGAAAGATTTTGTGAACATTTCTGTTTTCATTGAATCTTCTGGGGTTTCACAGAAAACTGAAAAGTTGAAGAATGTTTCATTTTCCTATTTTGAGCAAAACAAACAAAAAAAAACAGTAAAAATTATGCCTCCAAATTGACTTAGTGTTTGTAATTTTTGGGGGTGGATAAAATACACTGTTGAATCAGGTGTCACATAGAGCTCATAGAAGCCTGTGGACTGTAGTTTGTGGATCTCTGGTGGGCCTCTCAGGTTGCTGGCTGAAGACATAATGCTGGCTGTGCTACAGAATAGGTCCCGAGAAGGCAGGATCTGGACTCCAGCATGCAAAGCAGGAGTTCACAAAAGACAAGTTCTGCCATAGTACTGAGAAGAAGGAACAGCTGTGGCCTAGAACTAGAAGCAATCACAAGTGCTGAGTCTCAGCACAGAGCTCAGAGAGAGTGGATTTCATAGGAGAACAGCACAGCAAACTGAAACATCCATCTGCCGCAGATGATACTAACCAGGCCATGCTCCAATGCAACGATAGTAGAGTAGCCACAGAGGGGGGAGCTCAGCGACCTGTCTTGGCCCCTTCCTGCCACCCGCATGCCTGCTCTATGCTCATGTAGGATTGACTCTTCACATTGGTCTGAGCAAACTCATGTGTGTCAGGTCTGACGAGAAAACATGCAGGAGGTTTGTTCTTGTGGGTAGGGATTCCCACTTTGAGTGTTTGCCCAACCCTAATCTCGTTAACTAAATAAACAAGGGCTGTTTTATTTATTCTAACTACACTAACTGATTATTGAGAGCACATTCTCCTGGACACACCCATTAATCCACACCACATGGCCCTACTAACTTCTGCAGTCTCCTGGAGACCAAAATCCCTCCACAACATAATAAAACTCAAGTGTTTCATAGCTCCCACGCCCAAAGTGGAATAATAAAACAACACTGACATCTGTGTTGAGGACTGATGCTTTCTGCGTACACAATTAGCAGGTAAAATGTACTCCTTGCATCAGTTAAGCCTACCGCATACTGCACCTCAGACAAAACTCATATGGACTGTGGGCATCGCAATAGACTAACATAACTCAGTGCTGAAAAGTAAGTGGCCTGAATTTCAGAGGTGCTGTTACCTACCTAAATTAAGAGATTCGAACACTGAAAGAAGCCACTTGATCATCTCGTCTGGCTCTCTGCTTAGCATGGCCCATTGAATACACCCAAATCTCCTTCAGTGAGCCTAACAACTTGTAACCAGGCCTACCGACGGTCTTCCTGCTAATTTTTTCCATCCATGGGCAGAATAAATTTTTATGTGCATCGAGGCAAATGTGGATGTGTACCACCAATGGAAACACACACTGCCCACTGGAGGTGGCTGTGGGTGCTCTGCTAATCAGCTGGGCAGCGCCTCAATCTATCCTGGGCAGCTGCCCAAAGATTCAGCTTACAGGGAACACTGCCCACTGTCAGGGGCAGGGCAAAGGGGGCAGTTGCCTTGGGGGCCAGATTCAAAAAGGCCTCAGGGCTCCTGGTAGCCACCAGCACCACTACTGCAGCAGCAGTGGTGAAGGAGGCAGGAGCCCTGGGACCCTTTGAATTGCTGCTGCACTCTGGGTGGCTCTGAGAGCTGCAAGAGGCAGGGCTCAGTGCATAGAGCTGGCTGCCACACCCCCTGGCCCTTCCACCTGAGGATCTGCCCCTTCCAGGAGCGTGGAGCTACCCCTCCCCAATCTTGCCCAGGAGCCCAGCAAAACCGTCAGTCCCCCTGCTTGTAACTGAGCTACAGCAACTTAGAAAGCGAGCCAGCCTTGATGTAAACTTTTTAAGTGACAGAAAACTCAGCAGTCCCTTGGGACTCTTTTCCAATGGTTGCTTAATCTCACGGTCAAAAATTTTGCATAAAATTTGAATTTTACCATCTTCAGCTTGCACATGCTGGAATTTGTAGCACCTTCATCAGTTGGATTCATAATCCTTCTAGCAGCAGCTGTCTTCACTCTGTGACAGTAATAACAGACTGTGCTCCAGTCATCTCTTCATGTCCTCTTCCCTAAAATAGATTAAGGTCCTGTAGCCTTTCATTGTGAAGGCATGTTTTCCACACCTGAAGCTCTCATTGACTTTAACAGGAAGTGGGGGTACTTAGCACCTCTGGAAATTTGGCTATAAATACGTCACTTAAGCTGACGTTCTCTCCTCATGGTGTAGGGATATTGCATTAGGTTAAATATCACCTTTCAAATAATAATTTTGAAAACCATTTTCCCCAGCTGTGATAATTCCTGTGTTCATTAAAGCTAGAAGAGTTTTTAAGAGGCCATTTACCTTCTACACTGAGCCCTGTTTGGGCTTATCCCCTCACTCAGCTTTGGAAAGCGGACGAGTCATTTCTGCTTTTTGATTCTAGATAGGTTCACGTTCTGGTTGTCACGCATAACGACCACTGATGCTGCACTATACACGGATGGCAAATACCATGGGGGCTCAGTTATACTCAATGGACACAAAATAACCAACCACACTGATGAACCCCGCTTCACTGGAATTAAATGACAGATAAGGTAAAGAGCTCCACTAACTCTGGATTTTATAAAACTAGTATCTGATTTAAATTCTCCTGATCAGATTCTTTTAATTTAGGGTTATTACATTTGAAGTTTTAAAAAAGATAACACCCCAGACCAAGCATGTCTGGATCAGCATCTACCAACTCACATGGTATTAATGTACTATATATACGGTAACACGCTAATATAGCATGAGTTGATAGATATTTATCCAGATACATGCCCTTCTCAGGGGTCAAGTATCAGGGAGGTAGCCGTGTTAGTTTGTATCTTTGAGAACAACAAGAAGTCCTGTGGCACCTTATAGACTAAAAGATATTTTGGAGCATAAGCTTTCGTGGTCAAAGACCTGCTTCGTCTGATGACCACGAAATATCTTTTAGTCTATAAGGTGCCACAGGACTTCTTGTCCTTCGCAGGGGTGTCCTCTTTTTCTTAAGATAACCCTTTTTAAGTGGTTGTGACCACATAGTTAGTTTTACAAGCCAGAAATCTGAATGCCGTCATGCACTCTGACTTCCTTGATACAATTTTTCTTAATTATTTCAGAAAACCACCATACATGGTAGCTGCTCTGAGCCTGAACCATTACCTGTAAAGCTGTCCCTTAAGCTTCTGGTTGCCTTCCTCAGCTGACCTGTTGTTACTAAAATATCTGCATATTGCAACGCAGTACAATATGCAGACGGTGTACTGATCTGAACTCCTTCAAGTTACCAGTCCCAGAGAAACAAATATTAATACAAAGAGTGCTAGTGTTTAACGAATAAGCAATAACACTTGAGGAGCAGGGCACTTCCTGGCAGTTTAATAACCAGCTGAGAGACGCGGATGACCTGAATTGATCTCAGACAATTGTTAATTTCCGGGAGTCATCTGTGCCTGAAGCACTCTGCTATCATTATATGATGAAAATATTGAAGACAACATGCATTTAAAGTCCTCAACGTTCAATATGCTGATTTATACCAGCCAAAGATCAGTCTTGGAGCATTTTGAAATCTCAGAAGAAATTCAGTTCAATTTTGGGGAGAATTCTACACCAATAACCTACGCCCAATCTTTGCAAGGGACACAGAATCCAAAGTTTATATTTCATCCCTTTCCCTTGTACAGGCTGCAAACCAAACATCCTTGACTATGGAGTAATTGGAAATCTGTATCCGAATTATGCAGCTTAATAGACATTTCTTGCCTCGTTTTCTTCCAGAATCAATCCATTCATTCCTAATGCCTAAAGATGAGATGCAGGGAGGGGTGGACAGAGAAGCAATGCCTGTGGCTCTCTGTAAAAATTAACATTTCTCAGTCTAGGTTACAGTTGGTGCAACTGACTTCTCGGAAAAGTATGTCTGGAACCTGTGAGTTATGGAGAGATGCGTCATTCTGAAAGATATTTGGAAGCCATAGAACTGTGACCATCCTAACTCAACAGGCATTTCATAACAAAATCCAGCCATGACCCATTTACAGAAGTGATGTTTTGTGCTCTGTGTGCAAGGCTAAGCAAGCTCCCTCTCTTTCTAACGTGATACCAATAATGTTGCTTTGCCCACAAAGGGCCATTTTTGTACAAAAAATAAAATGAAAAGGAAAAAAAGCCCAAACCTGGATTGGATGAAGAAATCAAGGACACACAGAACAATGTTTTCAGCCCAAGGCTGTTACAAGGCAGAGGTGGCAGGAGAAAGGAGCCCCTTAAGAATGATTTGTGGCTCTGTAATTTACTGAGTAGAGGTGGGAGCTTGGGAGCAGATGGGAAAGGGGGAAAGGAATTTGTTTAAAAAAGGAATTCTGAGTCCCAGAAGGATGGCCCATAATGTAATGGAACCTGCCAGGAGAGGTGGAACAGGAGCTATAAAGAACATGAATCTTAGACCCGCCATCAAGGGACTGCTCCAAAACTCATTCAGACAGCTGAAGGCAACTTCTAAAAGCATGTGGCCATAAGCCCATTATGATCACCGTGTGCGTTTGTGTGCATGTGTGTGTGGTAGTCCCGTGGGTAAGCCGACCTCTATTATATTCACTGCTTTGCATTATATTCTCCTGTATCCGATTCAGCAAAGAACCTGCAGGTTTGTATCCTGTAAGACATCGGCTTCAACAGTTAGCAGGAAGCATGAAACCTACACACCTTGGCACAGATAAACTTAAGTGACCCATAAGCTCATGGGAATGGGCAGTAGAGTGTAAGGGGGGAATTTTGTCCACATGACAGCAGCTGGCCAGAGAACATGAACTGACACCAACTTCTGGAAGATTTCGGATGGAGCATTCCTCTGCAAAAGTGCCATGGCAACAAATTGATATGTCTGATAATATGGTGAAATCATAAATGCATTAACCTATAAAATCAGGATCCCTTAACATTGGTAAGGAGAGGAAATAAAAACACGAAAGACGGGGAAACCTCTATTGACTATGTGACAGACATGGTCACATCATGGAATCCCAGGGCAGCAAGAGAAGAAATGGGAGGGGCCAGATCAAAGGCCATAGGTGAAGATAATGGCTGATGTTTCAGGTGGTTTATAATTGGAGCTACACATCCCCTAGAATGGACCTTGGGAGGTCATCTAGTCCAGCCCCCTGCCCTCTCAGCAAGACTAAGCACCCTTCCTGACATCTATTTACCCCAGTCCCTAAATGGCCTCCTCAAGGATTGAGCTCACAACCCCAGGTTTAGCAGAGCAATGCTCAAACCACTAGGCTCCCCCTCCCTGAGGTCTGTAAGGCATGGGGTGAGTTTGGATGTTCATGTGTACTTGCTGCATTATCTCTACCTTGCTGAGTTACAGTATTTTCTGTGACCTCACTAACATACCATTACATTATTTCTTTATGAATATATGTAAAGGAGCTCCTATAGAGTGAGTGTTATACCTCTGCACATCCTCTGTGTGTGTGCACAACCATTCACAGCTGCTCTCCGGAGACTGCGAGAGGCCACTCTGGCAAGGTGGACTCGAGCTTCACATCTCTGTGGGATGAAGTCTGGAGTTTGCCTCCAGTCCCATCACAGGAGATGGGACTAGACATGCAAGTCTCATCTATCCACTCTTCTATTTGGACCTTGTGAATGCCTGATTTGTACTGGTTTGGCTAATGGGCTCCCTGCTTGCAGCTTCCAAATGTGTATCTCCACGCCTGAATTCATTCCTTCCGGCATCCTCTGCAACACCTCATTCTCGATGTGCCATAGCCATGGGAACAAGTGCCCCCCAATCAAAAGTTCTCCCTTCCTCCTGACAATTCCACTGCCCTCCATGTCACACAGGCAAACCCCCTCACCTACGGGTGAATTCCAAAGAAAGAAGCCTTCTGTGGTCAGCGTAGGTCACCTGGGCTAACTTCTTATTTATATGTGAATACATTCCCTGGTTGTTGCTTAGTTCCAAGGTGTTAAGCCCCAAAATACCATACAGTAGGCTGTCCTCATGAGATTTAGTTTGATTTTGGAAGACAGTTTGGGCCTCACTTTGAGAAGCAGCTCAACTTCTGACCCAAGAAGAAGTCCTGTGGCATCTTCTAGACTAACAGATATTTTGGAACATAAGCTTTCGTGGGCAGCCCCAGAATATCTGTTAGTCTCTAAGGTCCCACAGGGTTTCTTGTTGTTTTTAAAGATTCAGACTAACTCAGCTACCCCTCTGACACTTGACCCAAGAAGAACATCCATATCTTTTTTCTTCTATTACCTACATATTGCACACTATAAAATGGAATAGCTGTTAGAAGAGCATGGAGCATTTCTGACCTAGATAATGATTAAAGCCAGCAGATCACACTTCAAAACACACACACACACACACAAAAAGCAGATAAGGAAAGTAAGAACATGCGATTTTAAAATAGTTACTTTTCTGACTATACTCACACATTAAAATTAGTACTATGCAAACTTCTTCCATTAATTAAATGCATGCCAGCCTGCCTGTCGACCTTCATAAGCCCATCACCATAGCATCTAGACACTAGTTTGTTTTTCTGGATCTGTTTACTTTGACCCTTTACTGCCTCAGTGAGGTGGCATAGATAAGAACAAAATAGCCAAGATGAAGTTTTCTCATGGGATCTCTGCAACCCATGGCATGAGTTTTCTGGAAGGGGCAGTTCTCTTATTATCTTTTCCCCAAAGATGGTTTCCCAAAGTGCTGACGAAGTCAGACAAAAATGCCAACACTAACGTAGGTGTACAATCCTACTTTGAAATAAAGAGTAAGCCAATTTCTTGGCTGCACCCACCGTAGCTAGTTATCTACCCCATAACAGCTACCTCAAGATGTTGTATTCCCATGAAATTTCTACCCTCAAAGTCTGAAACTCCATGAGAAGTCCAGTACACCGAGAAAACCTGGCTCTCTTCTTCAGCATCTGAGAAGTCAAAAAGGGGCATCCTTCTCATGCCATGTTAGTAACTTGGCTTGCAAACAGAAAATGTTGGAAATCAAACCTATCCACTGACCACAGAAAGATGTGACTGTGCTGAGGAAATACTAAAACATACTGGAGAACTGCAAAGCATCATTCTTGCAAGAACTCTTAATTGGAGCAGCCATCCTTCACCTTGGGAATTCATTTCAGATGGGGACCAGGAGAGTAGATTGCTTTCTACCTTTCCAGGCTTGTCTGGTGATCAAAAACAAATGTACATCTGGGGCTGGTGAAATTGGGCTGTTGGCGCTGGTGGTGGGCCTTGTGGGGAGAAGCATATTTTGCAGAAGATGGAGCACTGCTTTTTCTCAGGAGAGAAGAAAAGACAGATGATTCATATCAGCTGTCTGGGAGGTGTTTACTTCCATTGTTACTGAGATCTAAGAGAAGAGCCAATTGTCTCCTCAAAAGCAGTTACAGAAAAAGCAAAGGGTGAGTCACAAAGAAAGAATGTGTAAAGGAAAAATATAGACGCTTAAGGACTTTATGTAGCAACTGGGAATAATCAGTTTATCAGGTGCCTATGTCTGAACCCAGGACTTTAAATATAAGCACAGAAGACTCGCTGCTATACTCAAACAGCTTGCTGTTGGATTGTGCAACACTGGGAAAGATGATGTGTTCCTCAAGACATTATATCCTATCACCTGTCAAATTAGAAGAGTGATACAACAATCACAATCCCAGCAAATCTACAGAGTAGCCCAAGTAAAACAGAAGGAACAAATACTTCGAAAAATAGCACCAAAAATGAAGGCATGATCCTTCTCCCATCCCAGCCACTGAGAATTTGGCCACTAACTTCCATAGAAGAAGCATCAGGTTTTACACTATAATGGGGAGTAACTAGGGTGGGTTCATCATGGAGAGGCTGATCACAACATCACTGATAAGTAGAGCTCTAGTCATACAATAAGAAATCATCCTGTAAAACACACACACACACACACACACACACAGAGTCATATAAGAACAAATCTGCAAATTATGGTGTGAGACACCAAAATACAAGTGCTTCATATTTCAGTCATCTGTCATCTGGGGACATACCCACCAAGAAAACCCCAACCTGTACACAAGACTAGAAAATAAATTCACAGACATATCAATTAATAACATGCCCACCAACCTGAAAAGCATGGAAAGAACAGGCAAAGAGACTCATCTTTCACATTCTTTACTGCTTGCAGATTGCTACAGCTATGCAAATAATATATTCTAGCATTTTGTCTGTGTCTACACTAGCCCCCTTCTTTGAAGGGGGCTTGGAAATCACCCATTCAGGGAATAATAATGAAGTGCTGCAATGAATATGCAGCACTTCATTTGGCTAATTCTCCCCGCGGCAACTTTGAAGTTACAAACTTCTAAGCGCCGGCGTGCTGTGTAGCTCTGGGCATGTCAAAATACCCACTTAAATTTGGGGGTGGGGGGAGTAGGGGCACTTCAAAGTAAAGCGGGTACTTCAAAGTGCCCATGGCTAAATGGCACGCTGGCACTTTGAAGTTTGCAACTTTGAAGTTGCCGTGGGGAGAATTAGCCTAATGAAGTGCCGCATATTCATTACAATACTTCATTATTATTCCCTGATCTGGCTGATTACCAAGGCCCCTTCCAAGAAGGGGGCTAGTGTACACACAGCCTCTGTAGGGCTTTCACTTCCAGCTGCAGCAGGCACTGAGGCAGTTGGGATATACTGTGTTTTTCGTGCTCAGTCTCCTGCAAAACCTCAACAGCGACTCAGCAGCCTGAAGGTTGTCCCTGTTGTACATGTCAAACAAGCCTAATTGTATAAATCTCCTGGCCTGATTACTGTATGCATGCTGGAAAGAATTTATTAAATTCCTTATCCTGCAGCTGTTTAATCAGCAGCTTTCCCAGAATGAGATATGTACCCCAGTGGGTGGGATGGACTGGGGTAGGAAAGCATGCCAGGAACAGCTCTGCAGACGCCTTTTTATAAGGACGGTGTAATAATCGCTTTTTATGTCCCAGGTAGGGTTGCAGCGCTGGAGCAGATCTCATTCCATGCCTCGTTTTCTGCAGTAAATCCATGTCCCTTTTTTTTTGATCCACTCCCAGTTTAATCTACCTATTGAATGCAAATGTGTGGGTTTTGTTGGCATGGGGATACGCAAAACTAACCCTCCCCAAAAAAAACCCCGTAGGAAATGGATATTTTTAAAGCATTTTAGTGATGGTCAGAGAGTCCTAGAGATCACAGTCCTCTGGTTATCCACAGAGCAATGCTTCCCGGACACTTCCTCTCCAACCCACCCAGATTTGCCTTGGAGGTGTCACCTCTGTGAGTGACAGCGTATACCTATCTTCCCATTGCTGCAGTCCTCAGAGATCCTGCTCAGATGGCTATGAGTCATTATTTATATTCCAGTAGTGCCCACCAGGGGAACCACCAGAGTTGCCAGGCCCCTAGGCAAGGTGTGTGTGGTGTGGGCGGGGGGGCGCAACTCCTGGAAGAGGTGGAACCTCGGGCAGAAAAGGCAGAACTGGGGGCACCAGTCCTCAGCACCACCTGAAGCGCACTGTGTTGGACTATGCCCACCACCCCCAGCCATCAGAGCTGCCTGGAGCATGCTGTGCAGCGTTCCAGTGGCAATGTAAAGGGCCCGGGGCTCTGGCCACCAGGGCTCCTGCTTGAATCACCAGGCCCTGGGAAAACTTCCCACCCCGACATTGGTGGACCTGTTGACCACAGTACATAATGAAGATCTGGACGCCACTGCAGTAGGAGGTGGATATACACATCGAAAGAAACAGTCCTGGTCTTTAAGTGCTTATGGATCTGAGTCGGCGAGACAAAAGCTGAGAGAAAAGGTATATTACCACCCCAGTTTTAGCAGATGGAGAACTGAGGCACACAGAGATTTGCTCAAGGTCCCACTGGGGGCACTGGGGCAGACAAACCACACCACTCGAGCCCTACTGCTGGGACCTCTTCACAAGACTTCCTATTTGCATGTGGGGAGACACAAGCCCTTCAATATTTTGGTAGAGGCCGCTGAAGAAAGTCTGCAGTATGGTGCTGAGATGATGCACAATCCCAACAGATGCACGGCATCTCAGGTGTGGACATGGAGAAGAGGCGCTGTGGATTTTTTATTTTATTTTGGATTCCTGTAAAGGAAGATGATTGGGTCATGCACATAGTTCCCACTATTTTTTCCATCCATGGTCAGAATAAATTTTATTATGTGCACCCAGGCAAGTGCCGGTGTGCACCACCCATAGAAACACATGCTGCTGGTTGCGGGCATCCGTGGGCACTCATCTAATCAGCTGAGCAGCCCCTGAATTTTTCCTGGGTGGAGAAGTGCTCAGTTTACAGGGAACAATGTTCATGGAACATGTGGTCACACACCTCTAATTCCCATAAGCATGACACATTAAAAAAAAGAGGAGAAATTCTGGAGTGTTCATCGCTGTTAGTTATCTTGTCGTTTGCTGCGCTTGACTTGCAGTCCTAGGAATATGGATTCTTGGCTCAATTTCTCTAATGCCCCATGCATGGCTGTGATCCTCCAGACATCTTCAGCATACCATGCTAACTCTGCCAGGGTCCAAGATGGATCTCACATGTGTGGCTGGCTTGCTATCAGAGGAATTCATTTACCTTTTTGTTATTGCAGAGGGGCAGGAGGGAGTCATCTGGAAGAAGAAACACCTGGAAAGCCACCATCTGGAAAGCATGTGAAGGAACAAGAGTAATGAAGCACTGTTCTTGATAAGTGGCACTGCACCTGTCAAATATCACTAGCCTCTGCATGAGCAACAGCTCCTGAGAGGGATAAGTAATTAAGAGAGGTGTGCAGGAATTGAGACAGAAAAGGACTGAGAACTTGGCTCTTGTTAAAAGCACATTAAACAAGAACGTGGACACAGGTCAGCTCAAATTAACTGAACTTGTCGTAACTCCAAAACTTCCCTAAACCAAAGAGATTGCCCTATCTGCTTTCTTTTCTTCCAATTATCTGAAAGGAACCAATAAATCTTTGCCCGATCTCCCCTTTCTGTGACTTTACCTCTCCCAAGACACATGGGAAGAGTCTAAAAATCTTGTGATTCCATAACTCAGAAGCACGTGGACAGGTTGATCCCAAAACACTTCCTTAGATCTATCCTCGCTCAGACATGCCAGCTCATCACCGTTACCTACTTCTAGCTGGAACTGATGGAGCAGCATCACATCAACACACTTCCTTGTTTTGTTTATTCTGAAAGAAAAACTGCTGCCGACTTTCTTCTGATGGGGCCTTGGAAGACCTGTGCCAGCCCTCGAACTGGCAAGATTGAGACTGATTGACAACTCTGCAGGCGACAGATCTAATTTGAGAGGTAGGCAAGTTTGAGGAGAGCTGGGTTTTGGAGGGTAGCCAGCCAGAACTCACTGAAATGCATGCTGGAATGTGAGCTGCTCCAGGAATGAGGAGCACAGTGGAGGAGACAGCCCTTTGCTCTGCAAGCTGCTGCAGAGAAGTGCTCAGGAAAGGAATGTTTCGGGGGACTATGCAGTCCTCCCTATATCTAATTTGGCTGAGAAACTTTGAAACGATGGATTATTCCATTGCACAGCGTTTAGAAACTTTCCAATAGTCTCTGCTTGCTGCTAACCCCAGTTTGGATTAACTCTCTGAACTTAAATGCACCAAGAAACCCAATGGAGCAAAACCACACTGAGAAAGGTCTGTAAGTGTTTCAAATCACTCCAGGAGCCTCGATCTGGCTCCAGTGACCCACCTGCACTTTCACATGTAATGATGAACCTACCTCATTCTCATTACGAGCAGGCTCCAAAATAATCAATAAACAATGCGCCCTTGCAGCCAAGAAGGCTAACGGCACATTGGGGTGCATCAGGAGGAGCATTTCAAGCAGATCTAGATAATTTGTTTCTCCCCTCTATTCAGCACTGGTGAGGCCACATCTGGAATATTGTGTCCAGTTTTGGGCGCCCCAGTATAGAAAGGATGTGGAGGTGCTGGAGCAGGTTCAGCAGAAGACAACAAAAATGATTAAGGGGCTGGAACACAAGACCTATGAGGAGAGGCTGAGGGATTTGGGCTCATTTAGTTTATAGAAGAGAAGACTCAGGAGTGATTTAATAGCAGCCTTCAACTTCCTGAAGGGGACCTGTAAAAAAGATGGAGAGAAACTGTTTTCAGTGGAGACAGATGGCAGAACAAGGAGCAATGGTCTGAAGTTACAGAAGGAGAGGAGTAGGTTGGGTATTAGGAAAAAGAACTTCACCAGTATCAGAGAGGTAGCCGTGTTAGTCTGTATCTTCGAGAACAACAAGAAGTCCTGTGGCACCTTACAGACTAACAGATATGTGGGGAAGCACTGGAATGCGTTGCCTAGAGAGGTGGTGGATTCTCCATCGCTAGAGGTTTTTAAGTCCTGGCTTGACAAGGTCCTGGCTGGGATGACTTAGTGGGGGTTGATCCTCCTTGAAGCAGGGGGCTGGTCTCTGACCTCCTGAGGTCCCTTCCAGCCCTAGGGTTCTATGATTCTATGAAAGGTTCAGATTAACTTGGTAAAGACAATTCCTTGAGAAGAAAGTATGATCTGGCAGCTAAAGCACAGGATTGGAAGTTGTTTTTTTCAGGATGATTTGTACCTAGAAGCACTGGACATGGCCCAGGACCCAACAGTGCTAGATATGGTTCAGACAAAGATAACACCTCTCTCTTCTAAGTAGAAGACAAAAGAGAACAGGTGGAGAAAGACCTGGAAATCTGGAAACCTGGAAACAGTGAGATGACATTTACAAGTGAGTGAAGGATCACAAATACAGTATGTTTCTTACGCAGACATGTCCGGAGCAGGGAATAATGATGCCTGGAACTTACACAATCAGTAAGATGTTGATTACCGGGAAAAGGAAACTACCCAGGAGTCAAGGGTCTTTTCCCAATTCTCTCAGCACTTGTCATGCAATGCAGGGCAAATCACTTAACTGTAACCCTGCAATAAAATGGGTACAGCCATAGAAATGCCAATCAGTCTCTGTATGTGGCAATGCCCATGGTTCAGGGAACAATATAGAATTGCAAAGCACCACTAGTAACAAAGGATCTCTAGAAGGAATCAGCCAGGCTCTGCCCAGTTAGGATGGCAGCATTTAGCAGGAACATGGTAATTTGGGGCTCTTGCGAAAGGAGGTGGGATAGGAGGGGGTAAGGCACTGGCTGGATGAATGGAGCTTGAAAACAATCTGTGATTGAGTCTTGGAAGTTTTTCACATTTTGATAAAACCCCTTACTGAAATTTGAAATTTTAACCAAAAAAGTGTATGTTGGAATCTCCACGTAATTTTTGCTCTTTTTTCGACTTTGCGACCAGTCTCAGCGCCAGTTACAATTATGTGAATTTCAAAATTGGGGCATAAAAATGAAAATAAAATTGAAAAACTTTTCAGAATTTGTTCTGGAAAAACCTTTGGTGTTGAAGGGTTTGACTAAGCCCAGTATGTTTGGTTGGCTTCATGGAGCTCAGCAGGATATGTCCATGATGGTCACTTTCAGCCATTCATAGCAGGATGCTTCTGCCTTTGCAGATTCTATTCTATATAAGCTGCTATACTGCCCACCTCACAGCTATACCTAAGGCCTGGTCTACACTCGGGATCAAAGTTGATCCCAGATGCGCAATTCTAGCCACGCCATTAGCATAGCTGGAATCAATGTATTGGGGTCAACTTTGTGCTCTGCTGTAGATCAGGGCTCTTTGGGCTCACACTGACTTCCCTTACTCTACCTGGCAGTGTGGAGTAACAGGGTTGACGGGCGAGCTCAGAGAGATCTATTTTGCCGCATCTTCACTGACACAGCAAAATTACACTCTAGTAGATCGATTGATCGCAGTGTGCTGAACCTGCAGTAAGCGTAGCCATACCCTGCGGCTCTGTCAAGGCGACACAGCTTTTAGCAAAATGGCTGTGTCAACACATCTGGGTGGCTGAAAGTCAGGCAGTGTAAACACTGTTTGTCAGCACCTTTTTTTCCAAACCAAAAACTCCCACCCACCCCCAACCCACAAGTCGGCACTTGCCTTGTCTGCAGGAGAGCACTGTTTACACTTGCACTTGTTGGGATAAAACTTTCATGGTTGGGAGTGACATTCAGGGGTGTTAAGTACCTAAGAATGATACAAGCTTTGCTGCTCAGTCGCCAGTATAGACAAAACCTAAATGCATTCCAGTCCCGGATGCTTTTTACTATATGTACATTTAAATAAATGGAACCTAGAAATGAGACACTGGTTGGGCAGATGAGAGAATAAAAACGCTCCTGTCTCCTCGCAAAAGACCAAGAAAAATACCCCAAAGGTTTGCATTATATTTATTTAAAACTAACTGTCTAAGATTTCAGCCTCTATGTTCAGAACAATGACACCAAGCTGTTTGATTTTGTTAGCCCTGAGAATATAGTGAGCTCCCAAGACACAGTGGCTCATGGACTGGATTTGCTGAGAAAATAATTGCAAACATCTGTCTCGTGGGATCACATAGCTGACAGGCCCACAGCAACCGTCAGGTATATTTACAGTTGGGGAGGTTTCTGATTGTAAAGAGCATTAAAGGAACAACTAGGCTGGCCCGTTGCTGGTGAGTCATGGCTTGCGAATATGGTCCAGGTATGAGATCATAAAACCAAAGCAGACCCGGAAGCCGGATCATGAAAACCCCAGTGCCACATAAAGTCTGTTCTAATGGCACCATCTAACTGCAAAGCAGGGCAAGCCACTGAGAAAGAAATTAATTGTTGCAATAAAAACTGTACCAATAAACTGAGAGCTGCAGTCTTGACAAGTGAGTGGCAGACAGAGAGCATTGATCCCAAAGCAAATTTACATAAGGAAGGGCAGGCTGGGGAGACCATAGTTCAGTTCCTCCTTCTAAACTAGTCTTCCTGCTTGACTTTAGGCAACTTGCTCTGGGATGTGTAAAATTACACTTTCCTACCTCTCAGTGATGTGTAAATGCACCAGAGATTTTGTGAGGTGCTCAAACACTATGGTAAGGGGTGGAGCTGGCCAAATCAGAACCCAACTGCTTGTGTTTATAAAATAACGTCTTTGGCAATATATGGTCTGCCAGTCCTGAAGTCTGATCCAGTTTATTACTCAGGCAAAGATCTCTTAAGTAGGCTCCACATAAGTGCAAGTGGGGAAGGGCCAATGCACTGGAATTAGGATTGTGGTCTGAGTGCTGGTAAAGCCTGGGGTATGTTGGGTTTTGCGAAATCTTTAGGGGATGTGGTTGGGTTTTTTTTCTCCAAGACTTCCTGGTTGCATGAGACTAACACTTTTTTTTTTTCAAAACATTTCCTCTGTAATTGAAACCACGAGTTCCAGGGAATGGTAATTTAAAAACCATGTATTTCTAGCACAGATGAAACACGTGTTGTACAAACAGGTGATTCTAGTTTGAAAGCCATCGTTGTTTGACTTAGAGAACTAATGGAGAAATACCGAACCTACCACAACAGGACCTTGGTCCAGGACTAGGACTCCTAACCACCATGGCACAATAAAGTATAATAACTGTAGTGAACAAAGCTGCAGCAGTCCCAAATGTCTTGTTTCACCAGGCTCAAGTAGACCTCAGAACCTGAGAAGTTCTGAGAGTTTTGCTCCCGCAACTCCTTATCTAAAGTAAGTTACCTTTGAATGGAAGCTGGGGTGATTCAGGCTCTCATTGTTCTCTCCCTCTCCTAAGGGAAGCACATATCCATTCAGTCCACCATAGGGATTTTCTGACACCTGGCCTACTGCCCCAACGTCTATGCTACTCCCCCAGCTGCACATCTCATGGGTTGAAGATAACATCTACTTTGGGCTTCATACCTCAAAACGTATCACCCTTGGGTCACGAATGAATGTGACATAACGACTCCAATAAGGAGCCTGATTCAAAGCTGCTGAAGATTCTTTTCCATGTACTTCAGTAGACTCTGGATCAGAACTTTGTAAATTAATGCTCCTCTCTCTGTGGTATCAATGTGCTCTGTCAGGAATTAATATTCAAGTAAAAGAAAAAGAGATGCCTTGGGATATCTTGCTCTTTTCTGCCATTCTCTCTTTCCTCATTCCTTGAGGGGGCTGGGCAAAACTTATCCCACAGGACAGAATTAAAAACCAACATCATTTTCAAGTCCATGTTGAACCCAGACAACATTGTGGACTGTAATTTTCAGTCAGCAGTATCACTGTTGTGCTATGGACCCCTTGAGGAAAGGGCAAGGCTGGACAACACAAGGGAGCCGTGCAGAAGACTGCTCAGAGATGAGTCTGTCCAGCTCCAACTCTTTGACAAGACTGTTGTTGAGTTGTCCCATTGCAACAGGTGCATTTTACATCAATAATGTCCTGTGTAACATCTCAAGGTGATGATGTTTCACAGGCTCTGACATCATAGGGGCACCAGCAGGTAGCTGGCATGAACTGTTTGAGGGAAGAAAGCCAGTCTGAAGTAAAAAGGGGATGATTTCACCAATTCTGGACTATCCAGCTATGCACAGAGTTCTCCGTAGCACCGGTCACCCAAGCAGCCCGGCAGCACTCTATTTAACTATTTTTATTTGTATCTGATATTTCATTTCTATTGAACCTCTCTTCCATCTCCCTCCTTCGCTGAACACAATGCTGTCACCTGGCCATGAGAAGCTTTGTTGCCAGGTGTACAGACTCCACACTGTGCGACAAACGATTAAGGAGAACTGAGCGATTCTTGTCCCACCTCACCCTCCAACCAGAAAAGAACTTACACATCAGGGCAGTCGCGCACTGGGTGGTAGCTCAGGGATAGGAGCAGACCTGCAACCTGCAGCTCTAGCAGAAGGTGGAAGGAAGGCAGAAATCTCTCCCCTCCCTGGGGGAATAGAAGAGCTTCCAGAGGTGCTGTGAAAGGGAAAGAATTACCCTCCGTCATATGAAACCTGGGTTTTGGTTCATCTTTTGCTTTGGACTACACCAGCGTGCGAAAACCCTTGGACTGAACTGGCTCATTAAGAGGGAGGCCTTACGGTTGGAGAAGGCTGTTGTCACCAGAGGAAGGCAGCTACCACACTGCATGCATTTTTACAACACAGCATGACTATTTTATAATCCACGGACATTATCTTCACAGTTACGATAAGGAGAAGAACAAGAGTAAAATTTGAAAATTTCGGTCTACACAACACACAGGCTACGTCTACATGAGCCAAAAACTTTGAAATGGCCATGCAAATGGCCATTTTGAAGTTTACTAATGAAGCGCTGAAATACATATTCAGTGCCTCGTTAGCATGCGGGCGGCCGCAGCACTTCCAAATTGATGCGGCTCACCGCCCCGCGGCTCGTCCAGACGGGGCTCCTTTTCTAAAGGACCCTGCCTACTTCGAAGTCCCCTTATTCCTATGAGCAGATGGCATAGGGGACTTCGAAGTAGGTGGGGTCCTTTCGAAAAGGAGCCCCGTCTGGACGACCCGCGTGGCGGCGAGCGGCATCAATTCCGAAGTGCCGTGGCCACCCACATGCTAATGAGGCACTGAATATGTACTTCAGCACTTCATTAGTAAACTTCGACATGGCTATTTGCATGGCCATGTCGAAGTTTTTGGCTAGTGTAGACATAGCCACAGTAAAAAGAAACTCATATATCCAGAAAGCTTAGGTTTAGCTCATCTAAGTCTCAGTTAAGCTGTGGCTACACCTGCATTCCTCATTTGAAAGGCATGCAAATGAGGGAAATCAAAAATGCAAATGAGGCACTGATTTACACATCTGGTGCCTGATTTGCATATTCTCCCTTTGAAAGAGCTTCTTTCAAAAGACAAAAAGCAGTGAAGACATGGCTCTTTCGAAATTAAGCCCCATCTTTGAAAGAACCCTTCTTCCTGAAACATCTTGGAGTTTGTGTCAGTTGAATTTGAAATGGAAAGAAGAAAGTCCCAAGTCCAACGTGAAGTCATAATGCATTTTAAATCTGCTAATGGGATGTGGCATTGCAATTCTTGTAATATATTATAAAGAGCTTGACTATCCCATTGAACAAATGATACCTTCAATATCTACTGAAACATACTATAAATATGCCCTGTAACCATTTAGGGGGGAGGAATAGCTCAGTGTTTTGTGCACTGGCCTGCTAAACCTGGAGTTGTGCGTTCTACCCTTGAGGCCATTTAGGGATTGGGGCAAATAGATGCCTAAGCTGATGCTTGGTCCTGCCAAGACAGCAGAGGACTGGACTAGATAACCTCTCAAGGTCCCTTCTAGTTCTAGGAAATGTGTAACTCCAATTAATTTTTTCTTTCAAAGGGAGAACATGCAAATAAGGCACCAGATGTGTAAATCACTGTCTCATTTGCATTTTCAATTTCCCTCATTTGCATGCCTCCTTCAAAAGAGGAATGCAAGTGGAGAAACAGCTTTAGCATCTTTAATCACATACTGTGCTGAGTCTGAACCACCTTCCCTCCACTTGCTTGTAGAAATACAGGCGGCTTTTCCTTTGCTGTGGATGGCTGCTAGACAGCTGGCTGATCAACCAGTCACTCAGTTAAGTCATAATTACAAAGACTTAAAGGAAACTCTGTTATAAGACAATACAAAGCTTACGAACAACAAAAACCAAAAATTATCAGCAGGGTAGCTGCATTAGTCTGTCTCCGCAAAAAAACCCAGAAATCCTCTGGCACCTTATCGACTAACAGATTTTCTAGAGCATAAGCTTTCATGGGCAAAGTGGGTCTTCACCCCTGAAAGCTGATGTGCCAAAACATATCTGTTAAAACAGAAATTGATTCTTTCCCCATTACTATGTTTAAAGAAAAGCTGATGAGAAAGTTACCTAGAACAAAAAGCAGTCAAGTAGCACCTTAAAGACGAGCAAAATAATTTATTAGGTGAGCTTTCGTGGGACAGACCCACTTAAGTGGGTCTGTCCCACGAATGCTCACATAATAAATTATTTTGCTCGTCTTTAAAGTGCTACTTGACTGCTTTTTGTTTTGATAATATACAGACTAGCACGGCTCCCTCTCTGTTACTTACCTCAAACAGTTTGGCTACAATCAAAACATTCAACCCGTACAACTAAAACAGGAAGAAAAAGTTCAGTTAAAAAAAAAAGTTATCTTCCCTCCCAGTTTTCCCTGGCTGTAATTAACACTACCCAGGCTCCCTGTTAAGAGAATTAGCATCACTACCTTCTGCAAAATGCTTCAGAGGCAGGGATACCAGCCTGCAGCCTGCTTCTGATCTCAGCAGCTGGCAGCCCACCCAGGACACATGGCCTGAGAATAGCAGCTGTCCCTTCTGCTGTCCCCCATGGAGTCTGACCCCAGCAGCACACACAGACCCTACAACCACCCCACCCACTTCCAGAAGCTTCTGAGCCTGCAGTACTAAATCTGCCTAGCAACACTGACCCGGACACAACTCACTCCTGTTTTGCACCCCCTCCGGGTCTCTTAAAGAAATATCTGCCTATTAGTTGCACGGTTTGCATGAAGGAGAGAAGTCCTGTGGCACCTTATAGACTAATAGATTTTTTTGGAGCATAAGCTTTCATGGGCAAAAACCCGCTTCATCAGGTGCATGTAGTCCTCTGACAAAGTGGGTTTTTGGCCACAAAACTATGTGCTTCGAAAAACTTGTTAGTCTATAAGGTGCCACAGGACGTCTTGTTTTTATGGATACAGACTAACATGGTTACTTACACTTATCACCATGCATGGTTTACATGGGCTCCCTTCAATCTGCTTTAAGCTAGGCAGTGACTTTGGGACTTGCAGTTCATGGGTCATAGGCCTGACCACTAGGGAACACTACCCAGCCAACCCTTGTCCAAGTAAGGCATGAGGCTCAGCAAACCATGGTGATACACACCACAGACTCCTAAAATTTTATGTTAGCTCGAAGGAAAGGACTTGAGTTTTCTGCTCCAAAAGCAAAGAATTTTACCATCGGAGCAAAAGGAGAATCTCCATCATCACTGTGGGGCTTATGACACACAGAGGTGCAGTTCTGATTCTGATACCCAACAGAGAGCAGGGGTGTTACATACGCAGTACCTGAGTCATTGAAATAATGACACTGCCCCAAATGGAAAAAGTAATATGCAAACTTCCTAGGTAGGCCTGGGGCCATACGTCTGTATAAAGCCCAGTCGTGTACAACAGTGAGCATGGTGTCCAGAACAAGCTCCATAGCACCCTATCTGCCCATGGTCCTATCTCACCCTGGCACCAGCAAACTTCAGCAAACATCGATTTCTCTAAGAGTCCTGCTTCACTCAGAGGGATATGCTGAATCCATGTCCCTGCTTTCTGATGTGTCAAAGATGGGACAAGTTTTCCACCAAAGGCAAAGGGACTTCAGAAGCCAGCAGGGATGGAGGTTCAACACAGTCGTAGGTGGGAAGGGGTCATCACTGATGATAGAATAAAGGCGCAGATACCCACCTCACATCTTACTTCACAGACTCTTGCAAGAGTGAGGCAAGATGTGGTTCTGCCATCTCAAAAAATATGTTGGAATTGGAAAAGTTTCAGAAAAGGGGAACAAAAATAGTTGGGGGGAATGGAACAGCTTCCCTCTGAGGAGATGAATAGGCCTGGGACTTTTCAGGTTGAAAAAGAGACGGGTGTGGGAGAGATGATAGAGGTCTATAAAATCATCACTGGTGTGGATAAAGTAAATAAGGAAGTGTTGTGTATCCCTTCCCATAATGTGAGAACCCAGGTTCACCCAATGAAAATAAGAGGCAGCAGGTTTAGAACAAACAAAAGGAAGGATTTCTGCACATGCACTGGCATTTTGTGAAGGCCAACACTATAACAGCATTCAAAAAAGAACTACATCAGTTCATGAAGGATAGATAGTGCGACCATATGTCCCTGTCCCCAATACGGGACAGGGAGATATTGGGGGGAGGGCAGCTTCTCCAAGCCCCGGGGGAGCCAGCAGCTGCCCACGCTCCCCCTGCTTCCCCAAGGCTGGGGTTGGGGTGGGAGCAAATATGGGACAAGGAGTCCCTTTTAAAAAAAAAGTCAGCAAACACTGGATTCTCTAAGAGTCCTGCTTCACTCAGAGAGATATGCTGCAGCCGCATCCCTGCTTCCTGGTGCGTCAAAGATGGGAAAAGGTTTCCACCAAAGGCAAAGGAACCTCAGGAGCCAGCGGGGATGTAGGTTCAACACAGTCGTAGGTGGGGAGGGGTCATCACCAATGGTAGAATAAGGGTGCAGTTATCCATCTCACATCTTTTGTATCCCAAATATGGGACCATCCCACCCAGTACAGGACAGGTGGTCAGTCTAAGGATAGACCAATCAATGGCTACCAGTCAGCATGGGTCGGGCTGGCATCCCTAGCCTCTGTTTGCTAGATGTTGGGAATTGGCAACAAGGGATGGATCTCTTGATGATTATTTTTCTGTTCCCTCTGGGGCACCTGTCATTGGCCACTGTCAGAAGGCAGAACACTGGGCTAGATGGACCTTTGCCCTGTCCCAGCATGGCTGTTCTTATGAGGTACGAGAGTCGGGCTGGGATGTCTACCCTCATCCCCTGTGCCGAGCTGCCTCATGCGATGTAGATTCCATCGTCCAAGGAAGCTGCCAGTTTCTGGATGCACTTCAGTACCATCTCCATGGCTATGTAGACAGTACACTCCCTGGGCTATGCAGTCGAACCCTCCAGGCTACTCAGATGGGGTTTGAGTGGCTTTTTCTTCCTTTCCTCAAGCTTCTTCTTACCTCGTGTCAGCTGCAGAAGTTTTATGCACTGTTCCGTTATTGCTTTGGCTGAGGCTTAAAATAGCTTGAAAAGAACCGGTTGGATCCATACCTTAAGAACTCAGCCTCGTGTCTGATTTTTTCCCCTTGTCCACGCTCTCTGCCAGTGAATGAAGTCTGTTCTGTTTCCTTTGTTCCAAAGGCTTTCCCTTTGGGACTGATCAGAGGGACAGGGCAGGGAGACCTCGGTGAGGGGCTCTTTAAATGGGCTGTCCTGCTTCTGTGGAGACACTCTGATACCTATAGAAACTGGTATTACTCTTTCTGCTGCAATGACTCTAGTCTTAGGTTTGGACAGAGTTAGCATCCTGGCGCAAACTGCCCCTGCTCAATTCTCCATGGCTATGTCTACACAAGAAGCCTCTGTGTTCAGAGGCGACTGTCAGAAGGGATTTCCTGGCAAAACTTCTGTCGACAGATTACGTCTACACATAAAAGCAGGTCGAAAGAGCAGTCTGCTCTGTCAACAGAGAGCAGCCAGACTGCCCAGCCCTCTCTTGACAGAACAGCTGACTGGAAGCTCTGCAAGCAGGGCTGCCCGGTGAACCAGAAATCCTGTCTTTTGACAAAAGGGCCCTGGAATGTCTACACAGCTGTTTTGTCGACAGAACACCGTTGAGAGAGGCGTTATAGCTGAGCGGAGAGAGGTGTAACACTGAGGGCTGATGTGTTGGGTTTTGACAACAAACTGTTGACAGAGGGTATTTTGTGTGTAGATGCTCCCTTTTTTTTCCCAACGAAAGACTAGTTTTGCCACGAGAAGCCTCTCGTGTAGACGCAGCCTTTCAAGCTGAGGTGGATCCATTGAGGTCCATGCTTTTTTACTTCATGCTGGGATCTTCTAGCTGAGGCCTTGAAAAGCAAGGCCCCAAGGCAGAGAAATGTGCAGGTCATACATTGATAAGTGAAGAGAAAAAACGGGCTTCAAGATGACAGAACTTAAAATGTCAGGGGTCAAATTCTCCTGCCACTTACAACCTAACTTGCTAATTAATGGTGTAGTGTGCCTTTAAATTTAAGGAGCCTTCTTTTCTGCTCCTCTTCCCCTGAGCATTTAAAGAGTCACTTTTCAGAAAACAGATTGATACCATCTCCCATAGTCCTCCAGGGGAGCTGTGTTGGGCAGAAGCCAAATACCACAGGCTGGCTGCTGGGTGAATTTGCTTGTAAACTCAGCAGTGCATTATCTCTTTGGTATTTGCTGCTAAATCCTATGACACTCCAGGTAAACATGGAGTGAGTTCAACTCCTTTATCTTCTGGCAGAGGGTGATTTTCAAGGGAGGGCTGCCAAAGTTTCAGCTCTGCTGATGTCTTTTACATACTCAGGATAGCAAAGTCCAGGGCAAGGGAGGGATGGAAAATACCAAATAAGCTGCAAGAAAAGACTCAGTAAAATAAATGTATTTCTATGGGTACTTCATCTTCTCTTTTTGACATAATGGGGCTGTGAAAAGATTATGGTGAATTAGTTTATTCTTGTGGTGCATTAGGGCTGTTTAGCTCTTCAAGAGCAGGGAGAACATAGTTCTGAGTCCTCCATACAGGCTAGAAGCTTCTAATGCAGAAGAGCCAGTTTAATGCAAGGTGAGTTATGCCTGTTTGGGAGCAGCCTGTTTTCTCTCTCTCTCCCTCTCTCTCTATCCTCCCCCTTGCTCCCCCGCCCCATTTTGTGTTCTTGTGTGTTTTAGCACCGAATTCTAAGAGACAAAGTAGGGCCACATCACAGACTTCTAGCAAAACTGTTATGCTTTTTTTTTTCCTGATTATGCTGTGTGTATACCACAAACAGCACAAGTCTAACACAACATTTTACTTAACCGACCTCAGACTCCGTGGTGCTATGACATTTTACCACCACTAAAGATCTGTCCCAGTGAAGTTAGCTCTTTCCTGTTGATAGATTTTAATATTTCTCAATTTGTTTGCTATTCAGAATGGTCCAATAAAAGTTTACGCTAACATGTCAGCTGTTCGCAAGCTCTTTGATACCTTGGTGTTTCTGACCCATCAGTATTTGTGGTAAGTTATTTATAGAGCTAGGCAAATCATGCATTTAAAATAATGGTTTGATGAAACGAGGCCTTTTCTCTACTGGTGAATCATTTGGACCCCAGTGTTAATCTCATGAATACAGTCATTGTTTACCGGTATTTACTAGGCTGTTCCTGTGTGGAATGACTGTTATGTAAGAATGCGGGGCACGGTTTTAGCAAGCAGAAGTCATTTTGGAAAGGGAACCCTGGGCAGGATCCAGAAACAAGCTCTGGTTACTGTCTTCTACCATCTGCAAATAAAAAATAACGTAAAGCCGCGTCTACACGTGCACGCGACTTCGAAGTAGCGGCGCCAGCTTCGAAGTAGCGCCCGTCATGGCTACACGCGTCGGGCGCTATTTCGAAGTTGAAATCGACATTAGGCGGCAAGACGTCGAAGTCGCTAACCCCATGAGGGGATGGGAATAGCGCCCTACTTCGAAGTTGAACATCGAAGTAGGGCACGTTTAGATGATCCCTGTCCCGCAACATCGAAATAGCGGGGTCCGCCATGGCAGCCATCAGCTGAGGGGTTGAGAGACGCTCTCTCTCCAGCCCCTGCGGGGCTCTATGGTCACCGTGGGCAGCAGCCCTTAGCCCAGGGCTTCTGGCTGCTGCTGTGGAAGCTGGGGGTCCATGCTGCATGCACAGGGTCTGCAACCAGTTGTCGGCTCTGTGGATCTTGTGTTGTTTAGTGCAACTGTGTCTGGGAGGGGCCCTTTAAGGGAGCGGCTTGCTGTTGAGTCCGCCCTGTGACCCTGTCTGCAGCTGTTCCTGGCACCCTTATTTCAATGTGTGCTACTTTGGCATGTAGACGTTCCCTCGCAGCGCCTATTTCGATGTGGTGCTGCCCAACGTCGAAGTTGAACGTCGACGTTGCCAGCCCTGGAGGACATGTAGACGTTATTCATCGAAATAGACTATTTCGATGTAGCGTGCATGGGTAGACGTAGCCTAACTGTCACATACTTACATATTGGGGGACAGCCTAGTTGTGCTGTGCTCGGAGCAGTGGTAGGCAACCTGCAGCTCACAGGCCACATGTGACCCACTGGGGCTCTGTGTGTGGCCCCCAAGACATGCCCACAGCATTGCCAGATTCTGCTGCTTTCTGTCTGTCTGTCCCCGTTTGTAAAAATGGATTAATTGCCTCATCCTGCTCTACTAGGATGTCACAGAGTGCAAAGCGCTTTGAGATGGATTCTTCTGCTCTGCTCTGCTCTGCACTGATTAGGCTTCAGCTGGAATTCTGGGTCCAGTTCTGGCTCCCACATTTTAGGAAAAAATGTGGAGAAATTGGAGATGGTCCAGAGAACAGCAACGAAAATGATTAAAGGTCTAGAAAATAAGACCTATGAGAAAAGATTAAAAGAACTGGGTTTGTTAAGTTTGGGAAAGGGAAGGCTGAGAGGGGACGTTATAGCAGCTTTCCAGTACTGAAAAGGATGTTACAAGGAGGAGGGAGGAAAAAAATATTCTCCTTTGCCTCTGAAAATAGGGCAAGAAGCAATGGGTTTAATTTGCAGCAAGAGAGGTTTAGGTTGGACATTTGGAAAATGTCCTAACTATCAGAGTACTTATTTACTGGAGTAAATTGTCAACGGTGGTTTTATAATCTCCATCATCGGAGATATTTAAGAACAGATTGGATAAATATCTACCAGGAATCATCTAGATGGTGCTTGCTCCTGCCGTGAGGGCAGGGGACTGCACTTGATGACATCTTGAGGTCCCTTCTACTTCCAGTGTTCTATGACCCTAAGAGATCTACTGATGCTCAGTGCTGTAAAATAGCTAGGTAGTTTGTTCTCTTTGCAGAAGCAGAACTGAGGCACAGGGCAGCCTGCCCAAGAGGACACAGGGAAACTATTGTTAGGCAAGAAAATGACTCCACCTCTCACACATCACAGTCGAGGCCTATCTCCACGAAGTTTTCCTGCCTGTCCATCTGAGTGCCTTGCGAACATCAGCTCCCCTCCTTCCTACTACCACAAAGAGGAACAATTGAGATGAAGTGTTCTGGGTGTGTAGCATTCTGCTGCTAGTTTGAAATGAGGTTGTAGCATCCTCTGAATGGCTTGTCAGCTTGCTAAGCTCAGCCACTGTGGCGTGCAACGGATGAAAAGCCAGTGCCCTATAAAACTGGAAGCAAAATCCCACCTCATCTTCTCCTTTAAAAATAAAGTTAAAAAAAAAATCAAATGAATGGTGCTGAGAAGTACAGGGTGAAGAAAAACGCCCCATTCATCCAGCCTTCATGACTATCCAGCGCAGAGTTGAATGGGCTTTGGCTGTGTTCTCTGTGTAACGGTACATTATAAAAATGTTATTGGAAGGCCAAATTTAGGCATAGCTGGGGGAGAAGAAGGGGGAGGAATCATGAAAGATAAATTGGCCTGTTTGGGAAGGAGATTTCAGGCCTCCCCTTGTGCTTTGCTGTCAAACGTGTTGGGCCCATAACCGCGGCTCAAACGCACCATTTAGAGCAACAGGACTAAACCAACCTCTGTTTCCCAAGCGCAAAGTCCTTCTTCCATCCTTCTCCAGCCGGCTCAGCTCAGACATATTCTGGTCATAGTGGGAAATGGTGCATGAGGTGAAGAGGGATAAATGGTGGAAGAGTTTCTTCAGATGGAAAGGGGCTTTCCTTGACTTTGGGCATGTCCTGCATGGGTGTGAAGGAATGGAGAAAACCTTTAATCCCTTTAAAAATATGAGAAGTCTTGTGGCACCTTACAGACTAACAGATATGCTGAAGCATAAGCTTTTGTGGGTAAAGACCCATTTCCTCAAGGGCAAAAAAGGGTCTTTGCACACAAAAGCTTATGCTCCAATATAGCTGTTAAAGGTGCCACAGAACTCCTCATTGTTTTTCTGGATACAGACCAACACAGCTTCCCGTCTGATACTTAATCCTTTCAATGGCCACCAGCACTAAAAAACGAGCACAAAATCATAAAGGAGGAAGTGTGTGTGGCTATTGTAAACAGCCCTGCTGAGTGGTGTATTGGTTGTGGCCATCTCCAGCTTTCACAGTACAAGGCAGGCGTAGAGAGGGAAGGAGGTCTTGAGTTCATTGATTCACAGGAGTTCAAAGCCAGAAGGGACCACTCAGATAATCGAGCTCCCCTCAAAAAAAACCCAGCCAATTGTCAATTAAAAATCACCAGTGATGGAGGATCTGCCATGACCCTTGGTGAATTGTTCCAGAGGTTAATTTCCCTCACTGTTAAAATTACGCCTTATGCCTGATCCAAATTTGTCTAGCTTCAGCTTTCAGCCATGGGACCATGCTGGACCTTTCTCTGCTAAACTAAAGAGCCCATTATTATACGTGTGTTCCTTGGAAGGTTACTTATGCATAACCAAATGGCCCCTTAAGCTCTTATTTGCTCCGTTAAATAGATTGAGCTCCCTAAATCAAACAATAAAAGGTAGAGATTAAACCACATGACTCCCGCAGGCTCCAGTGATGTCTGGCTACTTGACCTTGTGCAAAATCATTTAGGCTATTACGTTTTCTAAAATGACCTCTGATTTGGGTGACCAACATCAGACACCTATGACCTGATTTTCACAGGTCCTAAACACGCCCACCTGCAAGGAAAGGCATTTGGTGTTCACAGCCTCTCAAAAATAAGGACAAAGTCACTCTGATTTTGCATCCAAAAATCAGAGGATATTTTAGAAAACAGTGGATTAACTTCTCTAACTCCAGTTTACCCATCTCTAGAATGAGGAAGTGCATGCTTAAGATGCCAAATTTGGATGGGAATCTAATGTTTCTCCAAATGGCAGGAGTGTTTGGATCCCTAGTTTTACATTGTCCTGGTAAAATTTTGGTCTGGATCCAATACTTAGGAAATATCAGAATCAGTGTTTTCTTTGAGTCTGTGTCTAGATAAAACTAGCTAGAGCTTGAGTAATTCATCTGATGAGTTTTGCCTCTTTCATTGTTCACAATTTGTCCTTGAACATATTGTGATTCTGTCAATATCATTTGCCATTCAAAATCATAGAATTATAGGAGTGGAAGCAATTTCAAGAGGTCGTGTAGCCCAGTCCTCAGCACTCATGTCAGGACCAGCTGTTATCTAGATCATCCCTGGCAGATGTTTGTCAAACCTCCTTTTAAAAATCTGCAGTGATGGAGATTCCACAACCTGCTTTAGCAATTTATTCTAATGCTTAACCAGCCTGACAGATTAGGAAGTACTTCCTCAGGTCTAACCTAATGTCACAGAGTGTGCGGGTCACCAGGCCCTGTACCTCCACCTGCAGGCTGATGTGACTGTCACTCAGCAGGGAGAACAGATGGGTGATCAGGCGACAGGGACACCACATAGAACAGACTTGTCAGCACAGAAACCAGAAGCCGTCATGACAATCCATCTTGGGAAGAAGGCGCCTCTGAGTCAGGGCCCTGGCCGACCTTCCTCCATCGCCACAACTCCCTAGGTTCCCAGTTCAAATTCAAACAGACAGGCCCTACTTCCCGCCTTGTCCTGTTTTCCAGGTAAAAGGTGTTGCCTGATTATATAGGTTACACAGGGTATGGAGGGTCATAAAGTACATGTGAGAAGTCATCACACAAACTCCCATCACCAACTGTGCACTGATGCCTTGTCTAGGGAAACTGAGGCACCCCCATGGAGTTACTACAGAACAGTAGGAAACACACACAACATAACAAGGGGACTGAAATCTCCCCAGTTCCCACTTTGTCACAATCTCCCTCACCTCAAGTTAAGGCCATTGTTTCTTATCTTGTCCTCAAGGGTTAAGGAGAACAATTTTTCTCTTTCCTTCTCATAACAATTGTTTACGTATTTGAAAACCGACACATCCCCTCTCAGTTGTCCCTTCTCCAAACTAAATAGACAACGTTTTCAGTCTTCTCTCACATGTCATGTTTTTTAGAACTTTCATCATTTTTGTTGCTCTTCTCTGGCCTTCTTCCAATCTGACCACATCGTTCCTGAAATGGGGCACCCAGAACTGAACACAATACTCCAGTCAAGACCTAATCAGCACAGAGTAGAACAGAAGAATTACTCCTTGTGTCTTGCTTTTGACACTCCTGCTAATACAAAACACCGAGGTTTGTTTTGCAACAATGTCACCCTGCCGAGTCACGATTAACTTTTGGTTCATTAGGACCCCCAGATCCCTGCCTGCAGTTCTCCATCCTAGGCAGTCGTTTCCCGTTTAGTAGGTGTGCAACTGGTTGTTCTTCCCTAACCAGAGTACTTTGCATGTGTCCTCTTGAATTTCACCCTATTTACATCAGACCTTTTTCTCCAGTTTGTCCAGACCATGTTGAAGTTTAGTCCTATCCTCCAAAGGACTTGCAACCCCTCCCAGCTTGGTATCATCCACAAATTTTATCAGTATACTCTCTATGCTATTATCTAAGTCCATATTGAAATACTGAACAGGCCCAGAACTGATCCCTGCAGTAGCCTAACTGATATGCCCTTCCAGCTTAACTAGGAACCACTAATAACAATTCTTTGGGCACAGTTTTATCCACCTTAGGCTCTATTGCCCTAGTTTGTTTATGAGAAGGTTATGCAAGACAGTGCCAAAAGTCTTAAGTCTGACTAAAAATCAAGATATAACATATTTACCGCTTCCCCAATATCCACAAGGCTTTTATCTTATCAAAGAAAGCCATTCATTTGGTGTGAATGGAAAGTGAAGACCAAAAACAGTAGAAGAAAATGAAAATAGTCATTCAAAATATGAACATAATACCAGGGAAAATACTGAGCAACTTCACATAGTGCCTTAGACTTCATTAATTAATATGTTCCAAGTGATAGGACATAGTATTTGGTGCTAGAAGACCTAGGGTCGAGTTCTAGCTTTGCTACTGATCTCCTGTGTGACCTTGGTCAAGTCCCTTTTCTGTTCTCTTGCCACACCGTATCGATTTTGACTGTAAGCCGATCACGATAGTGACCAGCTCACAGTATGTCACATAAGAGAGACTTGATCTTGGTGGTCTCTTCCAAAGTCTTATCATAATGCAAACATGCTTTGCAAAATGCTTTGAGATCCACAGAAGGAAGTTTCTGTAGAAATAAAAAGTGTCATTATTCATTGCAAGCCTTGCTGAAGTTTTAAGCTGCCATTTATTTTATTCCAGCTGGTTTGTTTAAACTCACTACCAAAAATACAGGAACAGACCTGTACTTACACAAACAATTAAATGGATGGTTAAGGAAAAAAAAAGTGCACAAACACCATCCAGTAAGTGATACCACAAGAGCAACTGACATCTGGACAAGGAATTTTCGACACACTGCGAGAAATAGTCAACTGCCTCTCTACTTCCTGGTGCCACCACTGCCTTGAGTTAGCTCCGGGCATGTCTTCCACCTACCACACATTCCTGCTTATCAATGGCAGACAGAACTCATTAATCTTCTTGAAAAGAAAATGTTTTGGAGATGCTGCTCAGGTTGAAACCCTTCCCAAAAGAGATGACACACCTGGGCAAGGCCGAGTATAGAAGACAGTCCTGTGGGTAGGCAATGCCAGCTTACAAATGCCTGGGGAAGATTGATGGCGTAGTTGGCCATACCGAATAGTTTTACTTTCCTGTGCTGAAACAGGTCTTTGCTAGTTGTGGCACAGAAGTTCGTTAAGTCTGTTTTTCTTGGCTGGGACCATGGAGGAAAATGCTCCTTCTCTCGCAAGTGTACACCCTCTGCATCTTTCTACCCAAATGAATAAAGTGCTGCAGTGAGAGAATTTGAATGCAAATTGTAAAATAACTTTATGTCTCTCTGGCTGTGGCATTATGAATGGGAGGGAGAAAAATGATTCTCCTTCACCTTTGGTGGCAGAACAAGTAGTAATGGGCTTAAATTGCAGCACGGGGGGTGCTGCCGTTCACCTCTATCGGTGTGTTTGTTGCCATTCACCAGAGGGTAGGGTGGACTTGCCTTCTGTGGATCTTAGCAGAGTTACATCAGGACAAGTCTAATCTAGTGAAAAGAATCATTAAAATGGGGATAGAGAATAGGACAGACTATCTTAACTGCCTCTGTATACATCTGTGGTAGGCTCACATCTGACTACTGTGTACAGATGTGGTCACCTCATCTCAAAAATGATGTCTTGGCACTAGAAAATGTTCAGAAAAGGGCAACAAAAATGATGAGGGGATTGGAACAAGCTCCATATGTAGACATATTGAAAGGACTAGGACTTTCCCTCTTAAAAAAGAAGAGACTTGGGGAGAAGGTAGAATAGAGGTCTCCAAAGTAATGAAAGGTATGGAAAAAGTGAATAAGAAAAAGTTATTTGCTTGTTCCCATAACAAAAGAACTGGGGTCATCAAATGAAATTAATGGATAGCAGATTTAAAACTAACAAAAGGAAGCCTTTCTCTGTGCAGAGCAGAAGTCAGCCTGTGGAACTCCCTGCCAGAGGATATTGTGGAGACCAGGAATTTAGCAGGGATTGAAAAAGAACTAGATAAGTTCATGGAGGATAGGTGCATTAATCGCTAGTAGCCAGGATTGGTAGGAATGGTGTCCCAAGCCTCTCCTTGTCGAGGTTGGAAATGGATGTTAGGAGAAGGACTGCTTTGGTGACTCCCTGTTCTGTTCATTCCCTCTGGGGCATCGGGTATTGTCCACTGTCAGAAGACAGGATACTGGGCTGGATGGACCTCTGGTCTGACCCAGAGTGGCCATTCTTATGTTATTAATTTTAATCTAATGAAAGGGAGGGAAAGTCCTGGCTCTCAGCTCTGTAAGGCAGTGGTTGTGACGCGATATCTTTACATGACTCCCTGTACATGAAATTTTCCTGAATATCCATCTCACTCTTCCCGTTCTGAGTTTCCTTTCATAGGAAAAAAAAATAAAAAACCACCATGCTGATAAATCCTCTGAAGCTTTTGCTGTACAGCTCTGGTGAATCTCTGGTAAAAGATGGTAACAAGCAAAAGAAAAGAAAAGAGATTGGATTCCCCACATAGTTATCTGAACAACTAAGAAGCCAATGGAGGCAGCACTGATCATTTAGCTTGTTTCCAGAGGTCTGACAAAAACGTTCATTCCATTGCCCTCACCCAAAACAGAGAACGAAAATGCTTTTTGATGCAATTCTTTAGGGATTTAACCTATTCATAAATAACAGCACTGTCCTCTAGCTTTTACACAGCACTTTTCTACCTGGAATTTCCCAAAGCACTACATGAACTCGACCATGCACAGCTCAGTTCCCATCTGCACTAAGGTATCAGTGTCGCAAAACACCAGGAAGCCTTGATGTAGGGACAGGAAGTGGAACTTCTTCCCTCCACACCTTTTTTTACACAATTTAAATGGCAGCAGGATTTTGGCAAGTTACCAAAATGAAAATCTGCTTGAGGTTGCAACAGTTAGGCCGTTTCTCCACATGCCATTTTTTCCGAACGTGGCGTGCCAATAAACGGCTCAAAAATGCTAATGAGGAGTGGATGTAAATTTCCAGTGCCTCATTAGCATATGGTCACATGGTTTGGAGTCCGGAAGAAGCTCTTTCGGGCTCCAAAACAATGTGTGGAGGCGTGGCCCCTGGGGGATCCTCCTGGAAGGAAAATTTTGAGGAAGAAGGGACTTCCAGAAGGAGGATTTCCTTCCAGGAGATCTGCTATTGGCCGTACCTCTACGTGCTGTTTTGGAGTACGGAAGAGCTTCTCCCAGACTCCCAATCATATGACCATATGCTAATGAGGCACCAGAAATTTACATCTGCACCTCATTAGCATTTTTGGGCCATTTATTAGCATGCCACTTTTGGAAAAAGTGGCATGTGTAGAAATGGCCTTAATTTTGGTATCTGTGAGAGAAAAGACACAGGCTTTTTAATGAGCTGGCTGGGAGCCCCTAGATTTTAGGTATCAGAGAGGTAGCCATGTTAGTCTGTATCTTCAAAAACACCAAGAACACTGTGGCACCTTATAGACTATTGCATTTTGGAGCATAAGCTTTCGTGGGCAAAGACCGGCTTCGTCAGAGGCACTCGTGCATCTGATTACGCGGGTTTTTGCCCATGAAAGATCATGCTTCAAAATATCTGTTAATCTATAAGGTGCCACAGGACTTCTAGATTTTAGGTATTACCTAAAAATGGAATTTCCTCTGCTACTGCTGCATGGGGCAGCAGCAAAGACTCTGGAAGGAAGCACCCTTACTGAGTCATTACACTTCCTTTAGTGTTTGTATTCTCCCTGCAGGGGTGCTAAGCCAAAGACTGGTTCAAAGGGACATGGGGATTTCGAGATAGTAGCAATATTAAGGCTTGGTCTACATGGCCCAGGTTTGTTCCCCAAAGCTGCCTTTCGGCGACAGAACGGTGAGAGCGTACAACGTGCCACGTGACTATTGTCATGGCAAATACCCAGTTTTGGCTACAAAAAAAACTTCCACCCCACAAGACTCATTTTTCTTCCCCCTCCCTTTACTGCCAGACAACAGCCAGTGTACACTCTGCTGTTGGTTTTGCCCCCAGAACTGGGTTCTGCCCGTGTCCCACCATGCCTGCGTGGAGGGCTCTGCTCAGTGTTTGGATCTCTGCTGCGCTGCAGGCGTGCCTCAGCATCCCGTTTTGAAGCTCCAGGAAGGATCTAGCCGCTGAGTGCGCTGCTCCTTTCAGGGAACAAAGAGCAAATCGTTGGGCTGCTCCTGTTTTGCCTTGCCCTCAGAGCGCAGCATCAGGCAACCTGCTGCGGCAGGGGGAGGAGGATAGATTGCTTTGCTGCTTCGACATCCCCTCCACAAGAAGAGCTCACTCCTGATGCCACTCGTCCATGGGATGAGATGAGGTGGCCACCCCATGCCCCATGTTTTTAGGTGTCCTGTAGTGGCAGACCCCCCCATCCTATGGACAGGAGGGGAAGGATTACCTGGGGCAAGAGGCAGGCAGGTGGTGACAGTAGCAGCTACAGGGAATTGCCTCTCCCATGGCCTCCCAGCTGCCCATGGAGAAGTGAGGCTCAGGGAGCCAGAAGGGCACAGCGGAGTGCTGTGTGGTGACTGAGGGAGGGAGGCCAGGGGGACTTGAGGACCTGAGGTTGCTGCCATCTTCTGCAGTCCATCCCCTGCCCCAGGTAATCCCCAGCCAGACTGGTCGGGAAGGGGGCCAGAGGTGAGGGTGGAGGCAGAGTGGGGAAAGGGCAAGACTGATGGGGTGGGAGGTGGGGGAGACCGCCTGTGGCCCCATGCCTGCGATGCTAGGGCCGGGTTTTGCCCCAGACCCCCTCCTGTCTCCACACGGCCCTGCTGCTCCCAGAATCAGAGGAGGCTGTGGAAGAACTCAGAGGAGTCCCAACATGTGCAGTGAGCACCTCCACCTTCCCACCACCCTGCACTATGGGCTACATACCCACAATGCATTGCTCACTCTGTTGATGATGGTGCCCCCGACGTGGATGTGATCATTGGACAGAGGCAGCAAATATAAACCTCCTCTGGAGATTTTTGTCGATTTTGGCACGTTGACTTTAGTTTCATCGACAAAACTTTGTAGGGTAGGCATAACTTAGAAAGAAAGGAAACTGAACTCAGCTCGGATGACTTCTGCATCTCATTATTAATACAAGCTACAAAGAGATTGCTACTTCTGGTGCAAGCATCCTTGCATAAATAGAATTCTGTTGTAATACAATCTCTCCCACCCCCCCACAAAACACAGCTCCTCATGCCCATATTCCAGCTGCCTGGGGCTATGTCTACACGTGCAGCCAACATCGAAATAGGCTATTTCGATGAATAACGTCTACACGTCCTCCAGGGCTGCCAACGTCGATGTTCAACTTCGACGTTGCGCGGCACCACATCGAAATAGGCGCAGCGAGGGAACGTCTACACGCCAAAGTAGCACACATCGAAATAGGGGTGCCAGGCACAGCTGCAGACAGGGTCACAGGGCGGACTCAACAGCCAGCCGCTCCCTTAAAGGGCCCTTCCCAGACACAGTTGCACTAAACAACACAAGATACACAGAGCTGACAACTGGTTGCAGACCCTGTGCCTGCAGCACGGACCCCCAGCTGCCGCAGAAGCAGCCAGAAGCCCTGGGCTAAGGGCTGCTGCCCACGGTGACCATAGAGCCCCGCAGGGGCTGGAGAGAGAGCATCTCTCAACCCCCCAGCTGATGGCCGCCATGGAGGACCCAGCAATTTCGACGTTGCGGGACGCGGATCGCCTACACGGTCCCTACTTCGACGTCGAACGTCGAAGTAGGGCGCTATTCCGATCCCCTCATGAGGTTAGCGACTTCGACGTCTCGCCGCCTAACGTCGAAGTTAACTTCGAAATAGCGCCCGGCGCGTGTAGCCGCGACGGGCGCTATTTCGAAGTTGGTGCCGCTACTTCGCAGTCGCGTGCACGTGTAGACGCAGCCTGGGGAGGTCCTGAACTCCTCAGCATTTGGTTGATCAAGTTACTCACTCTGGGTCAGACAAGGGTTCCGTGGCAGAGCCAGGAACAGAAGTCAGATCTGCTGAAGCCCTGTCTTGCAACTTAAACCAAAGACTCTCCCCTGCCTGGACCAGTCATCATGGTGGAATGAGTACCAGAGGGGGAGCCGTGTTAGTCTGTAGCTGCAAAAACAACAAGAAGTCCTGGCACCTTATAAACAAACGTATTTTGGAGGATAAGCTTTCGTGGGCAGCAGTGACCAGGCCCTCGGTGAGTTGCACCAGCTCTCTCTGTTTCTCCTGTTTAGCCTGGGCCAGGGATTCTCTCAGCCAAGCGTACTGTGAAAAGCAGCTGCTTTCTGCAGAAGAAGTTGCCTTTTCATTGAGAAGAAAAAGAAACAGACACCGAGACAATGGAAATTATCCTGTGACAACAGAAACTTTCAATCTGGCAGGGCTGACATAGTCCAATGCTTCTGATCAAAACACGGTGTTTCGTTTCAGCACGATCCAGTTCAAAATTAAAAAAGTGCTTCTGAACTGCCCAGGTGCCTTGTAGAAGCTGCAGTTCTGTTACGTCATGCCCCGCTTCTCCTCTATAGGCCACGCACCCCAGGGGGACTCCATCTCCCAAAATGCACCACAAGCACAGGACTCCCATGATGTACTACAGGAAGTAGAATAAGTCATTTGCAATGGGCCTGACCTGCAGCCCTAGAATCCAGACACCTATGAGCAACGGGGGAAGGTCAATGCAGTTTCCTAGCCATGCATTACTGCATGGCCTTAATCCTAGCGGGTACTAATCTGGAATGGAGTCAAACCCTGGAAGGATTTAAATCGCACCACAATTTCCCAAGCTACTCAGTTCCCAACAGTATGTTGACTTTGGGGCAGAAATGGAAACCTCTCAGGGAAATTTTAGCTGGCAGCTCCCCTAACCTGCAACGTTTTCTGATGTTTGTCTAGAACATGGAAACAGGGGCAGGGGACAATCTGTTGAAAGCCAGAATGAAATTAGTGCTTCTGGCAAGATGTCCATCGCTTCATGGTACAAACATCCCTTCTCCTTCTCAGACAAAGGCCAAAATTCATCTGTTCAGCATCTGTGGCCACCGATTTCTTTGCCTGTGCTCAGATTAGAGGCCATCCAACAGGTCTCTTCTAGACTTAGAAATGTAGTTATTTTGTCCCCATTGCAGCTCTGACACGGAGAAAGACACAATAAATGTGGTTCTGGTTTTTGGGTCTATAGTTTTGAGAATTGTTTTTCCCCCCGAGAGCAAAAACAGAGGAAGAATGTCCTTGAGCAAAGTATGTTGCTTCTTGGCTTGCTGCCTCATTCCATTTGGGAGCCATATTGCAGTGTGAGCAAGGAAACAGCCAATAAACAGGGGCCCTGGTGTTTGTATTTTTGGAAGCATGCAACCAGGCCCATGCTAAATCTCTTATTCGAGATCCCTGAAACATCTGCTTCCTTTTCCAAGGCGGGATTCCACTTCCCTTCTCTGAGCACCTTTGTGACATGGAGGTTGAACATGAGCTGATGATTGGAGGTTGAGGCTCAGGGGGAGGTGAGTTTCAGTTAAGTAAGCAGAACTGAGTGAAAGTTGAACTCTGGATTCTCTAGTTAATTGTCCCTTTGCACTGGCCACCCGGGGACAATTCCACACTCCAGCGATGGATGGAGTGCCCAGGGCATGAAATATATTCCCTTTTCTCTCTTGCTGTACAAATGCAGGACAAGCCTTTTGTACATGGTCTCTTCTGCGTTTATCAGACATAGCTGATTTTGGTTTTTTAGTAATATCGATATACAGCTTGACATCTAGAAGGCACAACCCCCATATTGGAAGGCATGCAGCTTTCACGATGATCCCGAAGATGAGACCCTGAGAGTGGGAACATTTTTGAAGCCAAAGTTGACTCGTTTTAACAGGTTCTCCCAGTTGCTGAGTGTAGTCAGCATAATATATTTTATCCTGGCTGCACATAACCAGAAGGATCAAGCCAGGATCATTTGTACCTAAGCTACCATTCATTTCTAGATCTGTAATCGATTCCTCTGTCACTAGAGGACACACCTATGTCAAGAGCATATCTATAGGGAAACATTTAAAGGAAGATTTGGAGACTCGGTCAATTCACCTCTTATTTCTGTGGTTTAAAAGCATTGGTTATTCTAGCCCTAGTGAAAATGAAGATGATGCTATTATGCTCAATAATGGCGGGCAATCTGCGGCCTATGAGGTCTATGTGGCTCATCAGGGTTCTACATGTGGCCTATGAGACATTTTGTTTAATGTTGCCCATGTGCAGGGTGGTCAGATTCTTCTGGTTCCCATTGGCAAATTGTTTCCCCCGCTCAACCAGTATTAATAAAGTGACCCCCTATAGAGCAAGGCCACGTGAAGTTAGGTGTTTGTTGATGGTCCACAACATTAAGAAAGAGCCATGTGCTCCCTGTGCATCTGAACAAAGTGAAGCTACAGTTCAATCAGCACATCCTGCAAATTCTAGGTACCCAAGCACAGTTAGCAAAACTACCCTATCCCAGGAGACCGCATTGGTTACGACAATCTTGTGGCCCACTGAGATGAAGGAGGGCCACACATGTGGCCTGTTCACTATCCTAGGTTGTCCATCAATAATTTAGAGTAACCCCTCTATAAGCTCTCCAACCCATTACGGAGAGTACCTGCGTCAACAGGCTTCCGAGCTAAGGATGGTAGTCAAGGGTATAACACTAAGTCATTTACCTACAATTCCTATGCACGTCAATATGATTTGTTTATGGTACCATGGCAGAGCTGGAGTAGATGTGAACAGCCGGCACTGGCATTGGTTAGTGTCAAACAAAGGCAGAGGACCTTTGCATGATTCCCCACCACTTGTACTCTCTTCCATATCAAGTTCCTGCTTGGCCAACCCACTTCAATCCTGGCTTATAGATCACATTTCATCCTGGTGTCCAGCACTATCAGTACACTATAGATTTGCCCTGTGGATTCTGTTATTTCGTAACTGGGCTTCTATCAGCACTGCTTGCTCCTGATTTGCACCTTGTGTTCCAGTCCTGGGCCTCTTACAAGCAGTCCATTAGGTGGTGTTTTTCTAATGTACCCAAATATCCTTTGTTATGAGGTTAGACCCACCTACATCATATTTGTTCCTGGTCTTTAAATGGAGTGGTCTTTTCTTTTTTGCAGAAAAGGACCTGGGAGTTGTAGTGGACGAGAAGCTGGACATGAGTCAACAGTGTGCCGTTGTAGCCAAGAAAGCTAATGGCATATTAGGTTGCATCAAGAGGAGCGTTGCCAGTAGATCCAGAGAAGTGATTATTCCTCTTTATTCGGCTTTCGTGAGGCGCATCTGGAGTACTGTGTCCAGTTCTGGGCCTCCATTTGTAGGAAGGATGTGGATACACTGGAGACGGTCCAGCGGAGGGCGACCAAAATAATTAGGGGGCTGGAGCATATGACTTATGAAGAAAGGTTGAGGGAATTGGGTCTGCTTAGTCTGCAGAAGAGATGACTGAGGGGGAACTTGATAACAGCCTTCAACTTACTGAAGGGAGGCTGCAAAGAGGCTGGAGAGAGGCTGTTCACAGTGGTCATGGATGGCAGAACACGGAACAATGGTCTCAAGTTGTGGTTGGGAAGGTCCAGGTTGAACATTAGGAAAAACTTTTTCACTAGGAGGGTGGTGAAGCATTGGAATGGTCTACCCAGGGGAGTAGTGGAGTCTCCATCCCTGGAGGTGTTTAAGTCTCGCCTCGACAAAGCCCTGGCGGGGCTGATCTGATGGGTTTGGTCCTGCTTAGAGCAGGGGGCTGGACTCGACGGCTTTTTTTAGGTCTTTTCCAGCTCTACTGTTCTATGATTCTGTGACAATGGGGTGTAGACAGTCTGACCTAACTGGCACAGGTGGGATGGAGTCTGACTGTCAGAGAAGCTAACCACAGCCAGAAGTCGGAGGAAATTGCAAAAGTTACGTTAGGAAAGCAGGTGTCAAGGTCAGAGTCATGCCAGAGTTGGGCACCAGAGATCGACTCATAGATTTCAAGGTCAGAAGGGGCCACAATGGTCATCTAGTCTGACCTTCTGCACATAGCAGGCCAGAGAACTTCAAACGCTCCCTCCTGTAATAGGCTCCAAACCTCTGGCTGAGCTACTGAAACCCTCAAATCATGGTTTAAAGACTTCAGTTAACACAGACTCCCCCATTGACACTAGTTTAAGTCAGTGTGTTCCCCATGCTCCATAATGCAAAGGAACGCAAAAAAAAAAAAATCCACCCCCTCCCTTCAGGTTCTCTGCAAGTCTAACCAGTGGGAAAATTTATTTATGACTCTAAATATGGCGATCAGTTAGCTCCTGGGCATATGGGCAAGGCTCAGCAGCCAGACACCTGGGAAAGAATCCTCTGTCGTAACCCAAAGCCTTCCCTATATAGTGTCCTATCCCCAGCAATTTGAGATATCTGCTACCAGCAGTCACAGATCAATCACTCTCTCCATAAACTCACCTGGCTCTGCCTTAAAGCCAGTTAAGGTTTTATTTTTGCTCTCACTGCTCTCCTGGGGAGGCTGCAGCAGAACTTCACTCCTCTGAGGGTTAGAAACCTTTGCCAGATTTCAAGCTAAACTTGTTGAAGTTCTTGTGTCCACACTGGTGCTTAATTTAAATAACTCCTCTCCTTCCCTGCTGTTTATCCTGCTTACATATTAATGGACAGCAAGCATGGCTCCCCTCAGCCCTTGTTGGGTTCGGCTAAATAAGTCCTCTGATCATTCTATTGACCCTTCTCTTCACCTTTCCAGTTTGAATTAATCTTTCTTAAACGTGAGAGAAGAGAACTGCACACAGCAATCCTGATGAGGTCTCACAAGTGCCTTGTATAGGTATTAACACTTCTTTATTTTTACAGAAAATACCTCACCTACTGCATCCTAGACCACTTTTGCCTTTTCCATAGGCTTTATCACATTGGCAGCTCAGAATCATGAGCTCAGCCAATACACCCAAGACTTTCTCCTCCTCTCTCACTTACAACTGATCAGTCCCCAGCTAATAGCAAGAAATCTTGGTGTTAGTCCTTAAGTGCCTGGACTTCCACTTCGCACCATTCCACTTTTTCCCCATTTCTAAGGCTCCAGGTTTCAGGGTCATTCAGATCTCTTTGAATGGTATTCTGGTCCCCCTCGCTATTGGCAATGCCTCCCAATTTTTGGGTCATCTGAAAAGTTGACTAACACGGCCCCACTTTTGGTGCCATCATTAATAAAAAATGGTAGCTCAGATTGGTTCCAAGACTGTTCTCTGAGGAACCTCACCTGTAGCCTCCTCTACTGATAGTTCACCTTTTAGCATGACACCTTCAAGTCTATCCTATAGCCAGCTCCTTATCAATCTCTCAGTTCTCACCTCAATCCCCCTCTTCTCCAATTTAACTAATCATTTCCCACATGGAACTACATCAAATGTCATACTCATGAATCTGACAAAGCAGGTCTTCGCACACAACAGCTTATGCTCCAATATATTTGTTAGTCAAAAAGGTGCCACAGGACTTCTTGTTGTTTTTGCAAATGTCTTACTGAAGTCCAGGTAAATTAGAACCACTGCATTTCTTTTGTCTAAATGAAAGATCGGTCATTTTCTCAAAGAAAGAGATCAGGTGTGATCTACATTTTAATAAAATCATGTTGACTTTTATCCCAATTCACCCCTAACTCCTTAATTACTTTCTCTTTCAATTTCATGAGCCAATTCCTTTAATACTCTTGGATAGAGATTACCCAGACTCCCTGGCTTAGTCCCATTAAGCTATTTGAGTTTGGCTTCCACCTCGGACCTGTTAACTTCTACCAGGCTTCACTCTAATTTTTAACATCCATCAGTGGAACACATTTTTTATGTGCACCCAGGTCTGTGCAGTTGCACACCAAGGGAACACTGGTCTCTACTTCACATCCCCATTCCTACTGGCCACCCTGCCACTGCCTCTAAGCTTCTCAATACCCTTACTGAAAACTGACACAGTGTATTTCTTTAGGTATTGTATCAGGCCTAGCTTATCTTTGATCTCCACCCATCTTCCTTCTTCTCAGTCCCTCCCCTTTTCTTTTGAACTTCTATGGCTGTAACAAGAAGCCAGAGTCAGGCTAGAATCAGACACCAGTCAACAAGAAAAAGTCTAGCGCAATAACAGGCCAAAGTCTGCACCATCGCCTAAGCAGCTTCCTGGGCCGACCTTTGGGGTTAAATAGAATGCTTGGCCAATCAGAAGGTTGCAGAGTACTGTCACTCAAGCTCCCTTGGGTGGTACTTCCTGCAGCACCTACATTCCACTGTGGTCCTAGGGGGCATCTGGGAGGGTTTGTTAGTAGCTCTGGAGGAAAGTTAAGGCTCTGTAATTCTGTAGACTTGGGTCCTTCACCACCCGCCTGGGGAAGTAGTTTTTCCTAATATCTAACCTACACCTCCCCCTCTGCAACTTCTGACCATTGCTCCTTGTTCTCCCATCGTACACCACTGAGAACAGTTTCTCATCCTCCTTTTTAGAGATCCCCTTCAGGAAGTTGAAGGCTGCTATTA
The DNA here is from genome assembly GCF_033958435.1 of Carettochelys insculpta. Taxonomy (NCBI): domain Eukaryota; kingdom Metazoa; phylum Chordata; order Testudines; family Carettochelyidae; genus Carettochelys; species Carettochelys insculpta. The sequence goes on from NC_134144.1 coordinate 72,538,609, forward strand.
AATCACCTCTAAGTCTTCTCTTCTGAAAACTAAACAAGACCAAATCCCTCAGCCTATCCTCATAGGTCTTGTGCTCCATACCCTTAATCATTTTTGTTGCCCTTCACTGAACCTGCTCCAGCAAATCCCATCCTTTTTATACTGGGGGGCCCAAAACTGGACACAATAGTCCAGATGTGGCCTCACCAGTGCCAAATAAAGAGGAATAACTACTTCTCTAGATCTGCTCGAAATGCTCCTCCTAATGCAGCCCAGTACGCCGTTAGCTTTCTTGGCTACAAGGGCACACTGTTTACTCATATCCAGCCTTTCATCCACCATACCCCTCGGTCCCTTTCCATTGTACTGCTGCTGAGCCAGTCGGTCCCCAGCCTGTAACAATGTTTGGGATTCTTCCGCCCCAGGTGCGGGACTCTACACTTCTCCTTATTGAACCGCATCAGATTTCTTTTGGCCCAGTCCTCTAATTTATCCAGGTCTCTCTGAATTCTCTCTCTACCCTCCAACGTATCTACCTCTCCCCCTAGATTTCTATGATTCTGTGATTCTATGAAAAGCAGATCAAAATAGCAATCTGCTCTGTTGACAGAGAGCAGCCAGACTGCCTGGCCCTCTCTCTATAGAACAACTGACTGGAAACTCTGCAAATAGAGCTGCCTGGTGAACCACAAGACATCTGTCGACAAAAGGGACCCCAGAGCATCTACATGGCTGTTTTGTTGACAAGAAAATGTCAAGAAAGATGTTTACCTGAACATGGAGAGGTACAACGCTGCCACCGGTTGTGCCGGGTTTGGTTGAAAGTCTGTCAACAAAGCACATTGTGCGTGTAGATGCTCCATGGGTTTTTCTGACAAAAGTGCAGGTTTTTGCCAGGAAAACCCTTGTGTGTAGGCGTAGCCTAAGTGTGGTACAAAGAAGCATTTGTCTGTGCCCCTTCAGGTTGTGTGGTGAGCAGAATTTACCCAGACCTCTGGTCTAATTGGTGTAAGAGAATCATAGAATCATAGAACACTAGGACTGGAAGGGAACTCGAGAGGCCATTGAGTCCAGCCCCCTGAACCAATGGCAGGGCCAAGTACTGTCTAAACCATCCCTGATAGACATCTATCTAACCTGTTCTTAAATATCTCCAGTGATGGAGATTCCACAACCTCCCTTGGCAATTTATTCCACTGTTTGACCACCCTGACAGTTAGGAACTTTTTCCTAACGTCCAACCTAAACCTCCCTTGTTGCAGTTTAAGTCCATTGCCTCTTGTTCTCTCCTCAGTGACTAAAAAGAACAAGTTTTCTCCCTCCTCCTTATGACACCCTTTTAGACACCTGAAAACCGCTATCATGTTGCCCCTCAATCTTCTCTTTTCCAAACTAAACAAGCCCAATTCTTTCAGCCTTTCTTCATAGGTCACGTTCTCCAGCCCTTTAATCATTCTTGTTGCTCTTTTCTGGACCCTGTCTAATTTCTCCACATCTTTCTTGAACTGTGGTGCCCAGAACTGGACACAAGACTCCAGCTGAGGCCTAACCAGAGCAGAGTAGAGCGGAAGAATGACTTCTTGTGTCTTGAATGGTAACGAAGTCAGGAACGGATGAGATCTACTTGGGCATTCAAAGCATTGTTCTACCAATGTAGAGATTGTCTCTAATGTGCATTTACTACGGTCTTACCCAGCCTAGCTTTAAATGGGACTTCCACCACTCCCCCTGCGAGAGTATTATGCTGGCTAGTTTGTCTGGAAATTCATCCTCCATTTCCAACACCTCTCCTTTTTTGGTTCATTTCATTATTCCCAGTGCCTCTAGTTATGGGCCAGCCTACATCTACAATGAGCGCGAGTGTTCCTGCCGGCCTTTACCAGGCGGAATGTGCTCACATGTTTATTAGTGAAGCCGTTGCTCTGGCTTGCAGAAGAGAGCCCCATGGTTTGTTTGTTGGTTGGTTTGTGTGGTTTTGAAGGTGAAGAAGTCCAGGATTCCCTCTATTTTTTCCATCCATAGGTAGAATACATTTTGTTATGTGCACCAACCTGTATGGGGATGTGCACCACCAGTAGAAACACAGGCACCATAGTTGCTCTGCTAATCAGCCTGGTGGCACAGGACTCTCTCCAAGTGCTCAGCTGGCAGGGAACACAGGAAAGGTCTATTCCCTGTGCCACATGCTGGTTAGTGACGGTGGAGCATGTGTAGGCATGTCATTCTAGCTCATCATAAGCCCATCTGTAATGGCTCCTGTTTTCCTGTGATGACGCCACTGAAAATACAGGCTCAGTTTTGTCACCTCGGGCTTCAGGCTGAATGATGGGGGAGGGAATCCCACAAAGAGTCTCCTCTAACTCCAGCTGGGCTGCTGCAGTCTGTTTTCTCTATCTCTGGCTTTGCTGCTGAGAGGGAGCTGGCACTCACATCCAGGGGTGAAGGACATTGTGTAGGTGCCTGGAAAGAGAGAACGGAGAAGCCCCATGCATATAAAGTTTTGTGTGACAGTAGCATCAAGAGAACCAGTCAGAAATCAGGGCCCTGACGTGTCAGGTGCTGTACGTATTCACTTTCAGAAGAAGTTCCTGCTCTGAAGTGTTTATAAACAACAAGAAAGGACAGAGAAAATCAGAGGTGTTGAGTAACAAGCTGACTTGCCTGAGGTTCCAAGTGTCTTTACCTCCAGGCCAGTGCTCTGCTCACCACACTACACTGCCTCTCCATGGAAGGGACTCAACTCATCACCACTGTCCCCATTCGGATTGTCAGACTTGTACTCGTGTAGTCTACCTGCTCCCACCCTGCCTTTGCAACGTAGCTGAGAATCAGGTGACTTCCCCAGGTGAGCTGAAAGATAAGTCAGCCACCGTGACTAAGCCACAAGGAGTGGATGCTAAATTTGGCTCACCCGGAGGAAGGTTTTCTTTGTGTCAGGCTGCGGGAGCACACTGCCTATGTGACTCAGGGAAACACCGCTTTGGAGGAAGGTCGTGAAACCAATTATACAACCTGGGCCAGCTCCTGAGCTCACTTACCTTGGAATAAATCTAGGTCAGGGGTTGGCAACTCAGCCCTGCCCCTGCCCCCCAGTTCAGCGCAGGAGGGGGCTGGTGCACAGGGCTGGGGACCCCTCCCCTGTGTAGCATTGGAGCTGGACCCCTGGATGAGAATACCTCGCTTTTCTCTGGATAAAATCATTTTTGAAAGTAATAGTATTTCACAGCCATACGTATATTACTTTTAAAACAAAAAAGCAGATAGTATATAGACGAGCACGGCTTTCTCTCTGTTACTAATCAACATGCAAGGCAGTATATTACTTTTATTTATACTATTCTGCCCCCAAAAATGTATTAACCCCCTTCTAAACCAGGAAAGCACAATGTCTCCCTTGAAGGGCTTCCAGCATGTGTTGACATGATGCTGTGTGGGTGTAGCATTGTGGGAGAGAGGTGGAGAAGGAAGATCAGTAGTACCAGTAAGATTACACTCGACACAGCATGATTAATAAAGAGAGTTGTGGGGCGGGGAGGTGGGGGACTGTTTGTTTTTTGGTCTCTGCTGATAGATCCCATCCCCAGTTTAGAGCCTTAGCTTGTCTTTGCAAAACAAGCTGTGTTCTTTCAGTACTTACACCCCTCCTGTCCTAACCAACCATCGCTTACCCGGAGGAATCATAACTCCTCTTGCACTGCAGAGAACAGACTCCAGCTCACTCTGCTTCAACCATATTTACCAGATCCCCCACCACGGCAGAGCCCCGGCTGAAAAGGGGCCTGCCACAATGCGGGGCTAGGGCTGGAGACCCTACCAGAGAGGCCCCTATCGCAGCTCAGGACTGTGGCCAGAGCCCCTGCCGGAGACATGGTACTGAAGCCCTGGGCCCAGTGTAAGAGAAGAAGAATTTTTGGATTCCAGCCCAGCCAAGGTAAAGCCCTGCTGAGACTCAACACTGAGGGGTGCCCTCAGAGACCAGCTGGGGGAGAGATGTGCTGCACCCTGAAGCATGGCACCTATCTAATGGAGCTGTGGATGTCCAAGTTAATTTCTTGGCCTCAATGTCACCCCCAACTGGGAGTTCCACAGGTGATGTATGTATTGCATAAAGACTCATTTTCTTTGCTCAGTTTTAAATTTGTTGCATTTTAGTTTCTTTTTAATGCCCCTTTTCCTTTTCGAGAGCCACCAAAAGTCTCATAAAAATTAAAACCGGTCATTTTCCATGATTCAGATGAAATCTGACAGTAGTGCTTTATTTGTTTATTAATGAAGCTGTTGTAAATAGGGCCTGGCCTACAGTAGGGAACAAAGCTGCAGTGAAAATCGATGTATCAGAACCGACTTTCTGTCTTAGTGTAGACTGGGGCTCTTTGGGCTCGTGCTGACGTCCCTTAATCCACGTGGTCAACGATCGAGCCCAGAGAGATCGATTTTGCTGCATCTTCACACAGGCAGCAAAATCAAACTCTGAAAGATGGATCGCAGCGTGTCAAATCATGGTAAATGTAGACATACCCTAGGACTATTAGGCTACATGTACACAGGAGCTTCGATGGGGAAATAAGCTATTCCAGAATAGCTATTTCGAAACAGCTAGTTTGAAAAGGGGATGCTACACACAAATATGTATTTGGAATAGCATGTAGCTATTTTGAAATACATGGTCTGTACACATACCACTTACTTTTCAAAATAGCTCTTTTGAAATAAGCGCTGTTCCCTGCAGCTATGTCTACAAGAGTCCCCTCCTTCCAGAAGGGGCATGGTAATAAGGCAGTTAGGAAGATGCTAATGAGGTGATGACATGAATATGCAGCACCTGATTAGCATAATGGCCACCAAGCATGATTTGAAAGTGCTGCTTTCGGAACATACGCCACCCATGTACACAGGGGCCTTTTGAAAGGACCCCCCAGACTTCAAAAGCCCCTTCTTCCTAAAACCAAATAGGACGAAGGAGCTTTGGAGTAGGGGCCTTTCGAAAGGCCTCTGTCTATATAGGTGGTGTGTTTTGAAAGATGCACTTTTGAAATGCGCACGGCCACCATTTTGCTAATGAGGCGCTGCATATTCATGTCAGTGCCTCATTAGCATCTTCCGAGCTGCCTCATTACCATGCCCCTTCTGGAAGGAGCCTGCACTAGCAGCACCTATTTTGAAATGGCAATTTCAAAATACTCCCTATGCCTCCTGGAATGAGGTTTACTGATTTCAAAATAACTACCACCTACTATTTCCCATCTATATTGAAGTGGCGTGTGCGTAGTGTAGACAACAGCAAAGTTATTTTGAAATAGCTGCTGTTATTTTGGAATGACTTTGCTGTGTAGATATAACCTTTTAGTGACTTTAAAGAATATCATGAGCACTGGGGGCGTACATAGAGATCAAAAGGTCAAATTTCGGCACTCCAGTTTGGAAAGGTTGCTGACCCCTGAGGTAGAGAAATTCCACTGACTTTAATTAAGATCTCCTGACTGGCTCCAGATACAGCAGTGTTACTAAGATGACAGCCTGACCCTGTTTGAGAGAAGGTAAACTACTTCTTTGCTAATTAGTAATGCAGATTAAAACCCCATTGGCACACTATTTCCTTATAAACATCATTACTCGCTTTCAGATTCTTTGCATTTTGCTCTTAAGGCATCACTATGCTGTTTCTCACTCTCCTCTGAAATACCAGGCAGGTTTTGTAAATATCAACCTGATGCAAAGTAAATATGGTTCCCCTTGTGCCTAAGGTGTATTTGTGTACATAGGTCTCTTTGCTATCAAGCATGCAGCAGGTTGGAGCTCTGCTTCTCGTCACAATACTCTGCCCGGAGTGTTAAATGGGCAAGCAGGCTGGGTGTGTAACTGGTGTGTGGATTTGTGTGTGTGTGTGTGTGTTGCTTCACCTATTGGTTGAACCTCTTTAATCCGTCACTCTCCCGTTCGGCAACATCCGTAATCCAGCATGATTTTAGTTAGACGGACAACCACTTATCATAGGTGGGCCCAGTTTCCTGTGGTCCCATAAAATACGTTTCCAGCCACTGGTTCTGGCTCTCACTGTTCTGTGCTGTGATTTACCCCGAAATGTCTTCTAAGAGCCCAGTAAGCAGCGGAAGCATTGGTAATGTGCTAGACAATATGGATCTTCTGTGGTCCAGCAAATTCTCTCATCCAGCACCGGTCACATTCCAAGGATGCTGAATAGGAGAGGTTCAACCTGAACTTATTGTCACATTGCAAAGTGTGAGTGGCTGACGAATGTTCAGGAGATGATGCTTCATTCTAGAAGAGTGCAGTCGGCGAACAACCTATGTCCTCACCTGGTGTCAACTGGTGTTCTTTCTGCTGGTTGCCATGCTGATTTCGAACATGCTTATTATTTGCTATGAGTTATTCACTCTGCTCTGTGTATCGCGTGCACACTGAACTGGGTCCCTGTAAAAAAATTATGGTGAGACACAAAAGACGCAGAGAGTTGAATGAGAAATTGTTTTGAAATATTTGCATTGTAGCAGTGAGGTTAGACTGCAAAGACCTTTCCTCCATTGGTAAGCAGCTGTTCACACAAGTGCTCCCATCTGGCTTCCTGAGGCTTAAATAGGTTGTGTTTTTATCTGCCAGACAGGCTGGTCAGACAACATTTGGGAGAGATGTCCACTGAATGCGTAGCTGATGCTCAGCTAGGAATGGGAATTCAGTGGCAATCACAGAGCAGTATCTTTGCATTCATGATGTACCCTCAGCAAAATGCCTGCTCCAAACACACCCAAGTGCTACGCTTGGATTTGTATCAAGAGGCAAAGTCCACCTTGTGAGCCCAGACTATTTACTTGGACAGGCAATCTCCTTTGCTTTGCTTTTACTTTCCCTGTTACCCAGGGCCTTGTAAGTCAGCTTTCTGTTTGGAGCAGAAATCAGGCTTCGTCTACAGGAGGCATGTAAATTGATTGCAGACACACAATTCTAGTTATGGCAATTACATAGCTAGAATTGGCTTATCTGCAGTCGATTTATCTGGCTGTCCTTATTGAAGAAGATCGACGGGGGAGTTTTTTGCCCTAGCAAGGAGTACAGGGGTCGACTGCCAACCCCGATAGTTCAAATTTGCAAGTCTCTACAGGACCATGAAATTGAATCCAAGCAGGTTGATCTTCCAGGTAATATTGACATGGCATCAGTGACATGGGGTCAGTATTTTTGTTCATAAAATGTGTACCAGTCCAGTTTCTTGGAACAGAGGTGGTGACAACCAGTGCACAGTAGGTCCCCTTTGCGAAAACCTCAGGAAACAAAGACTGCTGTCTAATTCCTCCAGTGCCTGATCCTTGTTTAACCATCCCAAGAGGCAGTGCTTCCAGCACTTATCTGGGAAGAATTTTCCCCAGCTCCGCAGCAATGCTCCCTTTAACATTTTCCATCCATGTGCAGAATAATTTTTTTCTGTGCACCAAGACGTACAGATGTACACCACCAATAGAAACACATGCTGCTGGCTGTAGGTGGCTGTGGGTGCTCTGCTAATCAGTTGGTCGGCACCTGATTCGCTCCTGGGCAGCTGTTCAAGTGCTCAGCTTACAAGGATTCATCCCAAATTTCCTTTGGAAGCCTCCTCCTGCTCCCTGGCCAGCCCCTCCTCCCAGGTTCTGCAGTCCCTGGAGCCGTTTTGCCTAGGCTTCCACACCAGACATTGCACCGGGACACCAAATTTGGACGTGGACCCAGAGCGGGACCCTGCTCCCCGCAGCTCAGCAATGTCCTTATCTGGGGTATGAGTTCTGCCCCCTGAGGCAGGCAGGCCCAGAAAGTAAATTCGGATCCGGATCCATCATTAAGAACTTGGCAGGATTCCAGGGGCTCTGAAACATGCAGAGCATGTTAACACTCAGGCACCTTTCTATGTAGGCGTTTGCCTGAAGCCCCTCGTAACACAGTGGCAAGTTGGGGAGTTAATAGAGTTTTCAGCTACAGCATTTTCTTTGATGGATTTTTTTTTTTAACCCAAGAGAGCAGAGAATGACTACCGAAAGCTGTGGGGGAAGGGAAAGGTCCGACTCAACAGTGAATTGTAAGACTCAAGCTCAGTGAAAGCTCTTGGCGTACCCGGCAGTGTGGGGGTAAGAAAATGATAAAGCCCATGACAGATAGGCCAGCTAGCCCATAATAAAAGTTCTATATGTCCACAGATGCGGATCTGTTCCAAAGGACAGTCTGGTTTTCATTTACCGGCCTTTGGCAAAGGAAATCATGTCGTGGTTATGGATTGGGTGACTATCATGCTGATCTGCGAGGCAGGCCTGATTTATTTATCAGCCTTCCAGCCTTCCAAAGAGGGAGAAGGGGGGAAGGTGGGGGAGCGAGCGGGGAAGGGAAGATTTATATCCAGATGGGAATGCTGAAGCAAGGGTGGGAGCTGCTGCTAGGAAGGAACCTCCACAATGAAGGCTATTCATCACCTCTTCCAGCTATTGCACTCAGAAATGCACAAGACCAGAAAGTATTCCGCCAGCCTAATCTTTGGTAAGGGCTGGTTTCAGCAAGGAAGCGAATGCATCAGTAGCTGAATAGCTCTGGGCTCATCCATCCCTGCATGGGGATTGCATACTTCTTTATGGGGTTTTTGGGTTTTTTTTTTGGTTAACCCTTTCATTTTGTAAGAACTCCACACAGTGCCTCTTCCCTCACGTATCTTGGAACAAGATTGGAGACAGCTGCAGCAAAATGGGCATAGACTCATAGAATCCTAGGGCTGGAAGAGACCTCAGGAGGTCATTGAGTCCAGCCCCCTGCCCAAAGCAGGATCAACCCCAACTAAATCATCCAAGATGGACTTCGTCAAGTCAGGACTTAAAAACCTCTAGGGATGGAGATTCCACCACCTCTGTAGGGAACGTATTCCAGTGCTTCACTGAAAATAGATTTTCCTAATATCCAACCTAGACCCACCCCCCACAAACATACTGTAACTGGAAGTTGGTGGCTGCTATCAAATTGTCCCTCACTGTTCTCTTCTGCATACTGAATAAATCCAAATCCCTCAGCCTCTCCTCATGGGTCATGAGATAAGGGACACAGAACACAGCACGGTGTGTTTAACCAGAACAGACCTAAAGCGAGAAGACAGAAATCTCACTCTGTGGCGTAATGTAACCGAATCTGTTCCCACTGGGGCAAGTTTTCTGCTGGTGTAAACTGGCCTAGTTCCATTTGAAGCCTATGGTGCCATGGTGATTTGCACCAGTTTGGCCAGACCACTGTAATGATAAAACCATAAGAACATAAGAACAGCCATTCTGGGTCAGACCAAAGGTCCTGCAGCCTAGTAGCCTGTCTGCCAACACTGGCCAGTGCCAGGTGCCCCACAGGGGCTGGACTGAAGACAATGATCAAGCAATTTGGCTCCTGTCATCCGTCTCCAGCCTCTGACAATCAGAGGCCAGGGACACCATTCCTATCCTTAGCTAATAGCCTGTTATGGACCTAACCTCCATGAATTTATCTAGCTCTTTCTTAAATTCTGTTATAGTACTAGCCTTCACAGTCTCCTCTGGCAAGTATCGGAGGGGTAGCCCTGTTAGTCTGGATCTGTAACGGAAACAAAAGGTCCTGTGGCACCTTATAGACTAACAGAAAAGTTTTGAGCATGAGCTTTCGTGAGCACAGACTCACTTCATCAGCATCTGATGAAGTGAGTCTGTGCTCATGAAAGGTCATGCTCAAAACTTTTCTGTTAGTCTATAAGGTGCCACAGGACCCTTCCTCTAGCAAGGAGTTCCACAGGTTAACTATGGGCTGAGTGACGAAGAACTTTCTTTTATTAGTTTTAAACCTGCTACTCATTAATTTCATTTGGTGTCCTCTAGTTCTTGTATTATGGGCACAAATAAATAACTTCTCCTTATTTGCCCTCTCCACACCAGTCATAATTTTATACACCTCTATCATGTCCCCACTCAGCCTCCTCTTTTCTAAACTGAAAAGTCCCAATCTTTTTAGCATCTTCTCAGATGGGACCTGTTCCAAGCCCCTAAGCATTTTAGTTGCCCTTTTCTGAACCTTTTCCAGGGCAAGGATATCTTTTTTTAGGTGATGAGACCACATCTGTACACAGTATTCAAGGTGTGGGAGTACCATAGATTTATATAGGGGCAGTAAGATACTCTTTGTCTGATTTTCTGTCCCTTTCTTAATAATACCTAACATCCTAGTTGCCTTTTTGACTGCCTCTGCATGCTGTATGGATGTTTTCAAATAACTATTCATGATAACGTCAAGATCTCTTTCCTAATCAGTTATAGCTAAATTAGCCCCCATCATATTGTAAGTGTAGTTGGGGTTATTTTTTCCAATGTGCGTTACCTTACACTTATCCACATCCTGACAGCTTTTAAACAATCATGAGGGGGAAAAAATAAAAATCTGAACTAAAATAAAGATAGACACAAAAATCAGCCCCTGATATAGATATGGAAAATAAAGGGATGCTGTCAGGATTAAATATAATTATTACAATAGATTATTTCTCTAGACACTCCCCTTTAATTTCTATATCATTTCTAGCTATTTAGTGCACGACCTCATTTTTTATTTTACTGATATCATTAGGTAGGATAATATGAAGATCAGGTCCTCAGCAGGTATAAATTGGGATAGCTCCTTTGACTTCAGTGTGACATGGCCAATTTGCGTCTGGTAAGATCTCACCAAAGTCCTTTATATTCCTTTACCCATGCTGCAAAAAATATAATGTTTAACCTCTGTTTTCTGGAACAAGCTCACTGAATTCCTCATAGGTAGGACATAACACAGGAAAACTCTCAGCTTCCTTACATAAGAATAGCCATAGTGGGTCATTTGAGTCAGACGAAAGGTCCATCTAGTCCAGGGTCCTGTCTTCTGACCACACGCAATGCCAGGCAACCGAGAGTGCATGCTCAGAACAGGCAGTTACCAAATGATTCACCCACTGGCTGCTGTCCATTCTCAGCTTCTGGCATACAGGGGCTATGGACACCATCTCTGTCCATGAATTTACCTAGTTCTTTTCTGAACCCTGCTATAGTCTTGGCCTTCAGAACATCCTCTTGCAAGGAGTTCCACAGCTTGACTGAGTGCCGTGTGAAGAAATGTTCCCTTTTGTTTTAAACCTCCTGCCCAATGGGAAATTTGTGAGATTTTATTATTATAGTTACTTTTCCCAAAATACCCAGCATTGTAGCGTCTACCTGCCATCACCTGTATTTAGAGAAACATCACATACCTATAAGAGTTGCCTTTCTCCTCTCTTTGAGCTATTTCTCAATATATTTGAGTTCAATTATGTAGTCCTTGAACGCAACCCCTGCCCCCATCTGACCAAAAATACACTCGAAAATAACAGAGGTGATCCTTAGCTCCTGAACACTGTCCCAAACCCCAAATTAGCACAAATCTGCCTTCCCACCCTATATTTAGATCCTGAGTCTGGAAGAGTTTGGAACCTGGGGCTTGCTCATCCTCATCTTTTCTCTCTACTGCAATTTGGATGTAGGCAAAGTTGCAGAGAGTACAAAAATGTACACTGTGGAGCAACACTCAGGGTCTTTCACGGCTATTCCAAGCTCTTTATTCAGGAACCCATCCTGGACTTTCTGGTTCTAGCCAGCTATAAAACCCTGAGGAAACTTTTGGAGAAACTAGCTAAAGCCAATTGCAAGCTCATCTATTTAAAAGTAATATCCTAGACGCAGCACACTGTGGATTCAGGCCAGGGCATGGAACTGAAAACATTTTAGAGGACATTTTCAAATGAAAGAGTGCCGTTCATTGCATCACGTAACGGCACACAGACAAAAAGTGACCTTGAGTGCTTGTGTATAAATGCTAGAAGTCTAACTAATAAAGATGGGTGAACTAGATGCTTCATATTAAGTGAGGATATTAATATGAGGCATCACAGAATCTTGGTGGAATGAGGATAATCAAAGACACACATTAATTCCAGGATACAAAATATATTGGAAGGACAGAACAACAGGTTGTGCTGGTATAAGTGGCAATATATGTGAAAGAAAGTATAGACTCAAATGAAGCAAAAATCTTAAATGAACCAAACTTTCCTGTAAAATCTCTATGGATAATAATTCCATGCTTAAATAAGAAGAATATAGCAGTGGGAATATGTTACTGACCTCAAAAATAACTAGAAGTCCTACGGCACCTTATAAACTAAGGCTAGGTCCACACTAGAGAGTTTTGTCAACAAAACTGGGGTTTTGGCTACAAAACTTGTGGAATGTCTACACATAAAATGCATTTTGTTGACAGAAACTACCAACAAAAAGTCATGTAGATGCTCCGGCGGGGGGTGGGGGGAGAGGGGCATTTGTCAACAGTGCATGAAAAGGTCGATTCACTTTTATGTGTAGATGTGATCTGTCGACGGAAGTTTTGTCAGAACATTTCTTGCGACAGTAACTTCTCTAGATAGATACTACTAGTCTAGATGTAGCCTAACAGATATTTTGGAGCATAAGCTTTTGTGGGCAATGACCCACTTTGTCAGATGCACGAAGCAGGTCTTTGCTCACGAAAGCTTATGCTCCAAAAAATTCGTGAGTCTTTAAGGTGCCACAAGACTTCTCATTGTTTTTGCGGATACAGGCTAACACAGCTATTCCTTTGATACTTGTCACCATTACTGACCTCCTGACCAGGATGGTGATAGTGACTGTGAAGTGCTCTGGGACACTAGACAGGCTAGACAAATAAAAACATGAATAATAATGCGGGGGCGGGGGTTAACCATACCCATATTGACTGGATACATGTCACCTCATGAAGGGGATCAGAAGTAAAGTTTCTTCACACCTGAACTGACAGCTTCTTGGAGCACCTAGTTATGGAATGCACAGTCTCAGAGGGTTGGCTGTGTTAGTCTGTAGCTTCATAAAATCAATCAGTCCTGTAGCGCCTTAAAAACTAGCACATTTATTTATTAGGGTTTATATAGCGGGGGGAGGAAGGAAGGAGGAGGAGAAGAAAAAAAATGGAGGGGTGGCAAGGGACCTGTCATTAATAGGACCAGTGGAAGAAGTAAGTTAAGTGAAGTTGGAGGTGAGCCACTCCTGCAAATATCAAAGGTGAAGAAATTGCCCTGGTAATGCATAAGATAATTGAGATCTCTATTAAGCCCTAGGGTAAATGTGTCAAACTTGCAAATATCAGAGAGGTAGCGGTGTTAGTCTGTAGCTTCGAGAACAACAAGAAGTCTTGTGGTACTAACTTTAGATATTTAGTTATGCATCTGATGACTCATGCGTCTGATGAAGCGGGTCTTTGTCCACGAAAGCTTATGCTCCAAAATATCTGTTAGTCTATAAGGTGCCACAAGACTTCTTGTTGTTCTTGAAGCTTACAAATGAATTCCAATTCAGATATCACCTTTTGCAATCTTGTGGTAAAATTCCTTTGCAGAAGAATGGTTACTTTCAAATCCTTTATTTAATGTCACCAGGAGGTAAAAGTGTTCCTCTATAGGTTTATCTGATGTTGAAGTTATGTCCCTTCATCCATTGGCGCAGAAACTGTCCAGTTTGTCCAGATCTCAATTATTTTATTCTTTACAAGAGGAGAGGCAATTCTTAATTTAGTCCTAGATGGTGTACAGGATCTGGTCTAAGGTGAATACAGAGGTATTACTGAGTAATAGTGAGTGTAATATAATTACACTTAACATCCCTGTGTCAAAAAAAAAAAACCTCAGTAGCAAAACATGATGACATTTAATTTGAGAAGGGGAAACTACACAAATATGAGGAGGTTAGCTAAACAGAAATTAAAGGGTACAGTACCAAAAGTGAAATCCCTGCAAGCTGCATGGAAACTTGTTAAAGACACCAAAATGGAGACTCAACTTAAATGCATACCCCACGTAAAAAACAAACAAACTGAAAGAACCCTAAAAGTGCCACTGTGTCTAAACATCAAAGTGAAACAAGCAGTGAGAGGCAAAAAGATATTGTTTAAAAAGTGGAAGTAAAATGCTAGTGAGGAAAATAAAAAGAAGCTTAGACTCTGGCGAGTGAGGTGCAAAAATATAATTAGGAAGGCGAAAAAAGGATTTGAAGAACAGATAATCAGAGCTAAAAGTGTTAGCAAAAAATTAAAGTAAAATATAAAAAATAAAAAAAATTAAGTACATTATGGTCTTGCCATGAGGGCAGGGACCTGGACACTATTACCTCTCAAGGTCCCTTCCAGTCCTAGCATTCTATGATTCTATGATCATAAGCAGGAGATCTGCTCAGTAACCAGTGGAATGACTGGTCAATTGAGATGCTGAAGGAGCATTCAAGGATGACAAGGCCACTGTAGAGAAACTAAACAAATATTTTGGATTAGTCTTTGTGGCTGAGCCATTCTTTTTAGATGACAAATTTGAGGAACTAAATAGAAATAAGTCACTAGAACCAGCGGGTATTCACCCAAGAGTTCAGAAAGAACTCAAATTTGAAATTGCAGAATTACTAACTGTAATTAGTAAAAAAACAAAGAGCAGTCAAGTAGCACTTTAAAAACTAGCAAAATAGTTTATTAGGTGAGCTTTCGTGGGACAGACCCACTTCTTCAGACCATAGCCAGACCAGAACAGACTCAATATTTAAGGCACAGAGAACCAAAAACAGTAAGCAAGGAGGACAAATCAGAAAAAGATGATCAAGGTGAGCAAATCAGAGAGTAATCTTTGTAATTCATAAACTATCTTTAATAGTAGCTTCTGCACCACATGACTTGAGGCTAGCTAATGTGATGGCAATTTTTAAAAAGGGCTCTAGAAGTGATCCTGGCAATTATAGGCCAGTAAGTCGGACTTCAGTACCAGGTACACTGGTTGAAACTATACTATGAACAGATTTGTCAGACACATAGATGAATAAAATTTGTTGGGGAACAGTCAACATGGTTATTGTAAGGGGAAATCATGCCTCACCACTCTACTAGATTTTTTGAGGCGGTCAACAAGCATGTGGACAAGGAAGATCCAGTGGATGTAGTGCACTCAGATTTTCAGAAAGCCTTTGAAAAGGTCCCTCACCAGAGGCTGTTTAGCAAAATAAGCTGTCATGGGAAAAGAGGGAAAGTCCTCTCATGGAGTGATAAGTGGTTAAAAGACAGGAGACACAGGGTAAGGTAAAATGGTCAGTGTTCAGAATGGAGATTGATAAATACTGGTATTGTCCAGGGATCTGTAAAGAGTTAAATACTATTCAGTATATTCATAAATGATCTGGGAAAAGGGCAAAAAAGGGAAGGGGCAAAATTTGCAGATGATACAAAACTACTCAAGAGATTTAAGCCCAAAGCTGACTGTAAAGAGTTACAAAGGGGTCTCACAAAACTGGAGGACTGGGCAACAAAATGGCAGAGGGAATTCAGTGTTAATACATGCAAAGTAATGCACACTGGAAAACATAATCCCAACTATACATGTAAAATGAAGGGGTCTAAATTAGCTGTTACCACACAAGTATGAGAGTGTGGAGTCATTGTGGATCGTTCTCTGGAACTGTCCTCCCAATGTGGAGTGGCAACCAAGAAAGCTAACATAATGTTGGTAATCATTAAGAAAGGGATAGATAACAAGACAGAAAATATCGTATTGATTATATATAAACCCAGAGTATGCCACATTTTGAATACTGAGTGCTGATGTTTTTACCTCATCTCAAGAAAGATATATTGAAATTGAAAAGCGTTCAAAAAAGGGTAACCAAAAGGTTTAGGGGTATGAAATGGCTTCTGTGTGAGCTGAGATTAATGAAACTTTGGCTTTTCAGCCTGGAAAGAAGACAGCTAAGGGGGATATGACTGAGGTTTATAAAATTATGACTGATATAGAGATACACTAATCCAAGAAGTTATTGAGCCTGGTCTTCATTTACATATTTCCTGTGAACAAGCTGTGACTTTTACAGCTATGTTCTCCATTGAAAGTTGAGGTACAGGCATTTTGCATGAATAAATTTCAGCTCATGGTACCCTGGCGACTGCTTGCTGTGAATGTTGCATATTCATGATTTGATGTCCGAGATGAGGGATTGGTCCCTGACTCATATGCCTGTGGTTGCCTTCCAGATGTTTATGAGGGCTGTCAGAGCATGTCCAGCGTGAATCTTTCTACCAGCTGGATTTGTGAATTTTGATTGTCAAGAAGATTCCAGATTGCAAAAGTAACCTGTGAGCATGAATGTTGGTGGAGAAGTCATTTTGAGAAGTCACACAGATCATCAAAGATAATTTGTTTTAGATTTTGCTGAATATACCACTTCCTGCTGGGTTAGCACAGAGTCTGAACCATAGGTTGGAGGAGTTATATGGCATCGTGGGGTAAGACGCTGAGTGCAGATTCAGGAAATCTGGATTATATCCCTAACTCTGCCATTGACCTTGGAAAACTCATTTAATCTTTCTGTGCCTTTGATTCCCCTCCAACCTCTTGCCTCTCTCATCTTTTGGATTAGAAGCCATTTCGGGCATAGAGTGTCTCTTTTACCTACGGTACTTTGCACAAGGAGGCTCCATTCCTGCACAAACCCTCGTGCTTCAGCAGTGAATATAACAACAGGTTCAGGGCTGGATCAAGTGGGCAAAAAGATTGGATTCTGGGTTTGGTACAGCTGTACTCAAAAGGGATAGAGTTGGCCCTGGAGTAGTGATGAGATGTTTGGATGTTTTTCCAAAATATATTACATTTATTTGAATTAACCACATTGGGAGTTGGCAAAACTGGGCTGGAATCATCTGAGCACAAAAAATAAAAGACAGAGAATTGTTTTCACACGGCAAAAAAATGTATTGAAGCTTAGGGGAAGGATGAGGCTTTTGCCGAACTGGGCCATTCATCCATACAATTCCATGGTGTGGGAAACAATGGCTGGAGTGTGTCTTTCTCTTGCTGGTCAATATTTCTTTGCTTGCTCCTATGTTCTGATCTCCTTGCCGCTAGGTATCTCCTGCTCATTCTCTCACTATGGTGGTACTGGAGAAAGAGCGTCAAGTGTCAGGAAAGGTCGAGTTCAGTGTGGCACCAGGAAGCTTAGGAATGACAGCTACAGCCCGACTGCTCGGCCTCGTTCTCCAGAGCCTGTCCATGTAACAATGCCCTATGTCAGGTAAGAACATAAGAAGGGCCACACTGCCGGGACAACGGTCCACCCTGCCCAGTATCCTGTCTTCCAACAGAGCAACGAAGGGTCCTGTGGCACCTTATAGACTAACAGAAAAGTTTAGAGCATGAGCTTTCGTGAGTTAACTCACTTCTTCAGATGCTGGTCTTCCAACAGTGGCCAATGCCAGGTGCTTCAGAGGGAACGAACAGAACAGGCAATTATCGCGTCATCCATCCCCTGTCATCCTCTTAAAGATAATAAGGATCTCTATCACTTTGCCTGCCTGGCACGTCCCACTCGTGAGACAGCCAGTGCTGGCCCTTTAAGGTTCCTGACGTTATCAGCCCAGGGTCTCTGTCACTCCTGTAGTCTTTCCACTTGCAGGTCCTGGAGGTTCATCACTGGTGGACTGCCCACCTTCTCGTGGCTACACCACTGCAAACTTCCCAACCTCACCTGCTCCAGAACCCCCCAGGGTGGTGGATAGTTGGATGAGCCTAACATTGGAGGGCAGGGTGGAGAGGTAGGGCTAGCCAGGGTCTTAGTTGCTGCAGTTTCCCAAGGTGGCTGAGAAGTACGTCCCGGTGGGAATCTGCTGAGACTAGCTGCTGAGGACTGGTTGACTGTGCATCTGAGAAAGACCGGCATTTATCTGATCTTGATATGGGAAGTTCCACCAGCGGACAGGTCCAGATTACCAGCTGGTGGTTCCAGGCACATCCCTAGCCTACACTGTCTACCCTGCAAAGTTATTTCGAAATAACAGCGTCCACACAACACGACCTCTTCTGGAATGGCTTATTCAGGAATAATGCTGCTGTGTAGACAGAGCCCTGGGCTGCACCCTCCTCACATAGCAGCAGCAGCATCTCTGAGCTGAGGGGGTCTGGGTGGCATTTAGCATTAGGGCTTCCCAGGAAGGCGAGAAAAAAGAGATGGCACTAGATAGATACCCTGGCTGCAGACGGTGTGCGGGGATACAGACAGTCAATGACAAGATTCAATGTAGCATGAGCCAAGACAACTTCTGTGTTTAGCAGACTCTGCTCCCCACGCACATGACCAAACCCAAAGCCCTTCTGCCGTGCAGGGCCTTAAATACTTCGTCATCACTCTGATCACTTACAAGAACACCGTTTTTGGCCTAATGCTTTAATCCTCCCATTGTCTTTAAGGCGTTTATCGTCACGAAAACACTGTCTGTCTCAAGTGCTGGCCCCTCTCTGTGGTGGCAGGTGGGAATGCAGGGGCGGAGGGGGAGGGCAAGCTGCCAGGTTTTAAAAAGCCGCGGAAGCTGTTTTGCTGTGCCAGGGAGGCCATGAGTCAGCAAAGTCTCCCAAGCCACAAAATGTGACCCTGCTGGTCTAAAATTACAAAGGCAACATGATTAAAGCAGAAGCCAGGCCCTCAGGACACTGCCCTTTTGTCTCTGTGGAATAATGATACACTGTGAGCTCCCTCCAGCTCCTATCTCGCTAATGTGCTTTTTCGCTCCGGCAGGGAGCTCTCCTCTTCCCCCATGCGTCTTGGTTCTTACACGTCACATGTTAGGCCGGCCCGTGCTAGGTCCCACCCACTCAGTGCATGTAGGTCTCACCTTCAGCGCATCCCAGTTTTTTCTGGTCTCCCAACCCCTCAGTTTTGATCTGCAGCAGCCTCCCGCTGTGCCCATGTAATCCTGACCTCCCGTGCTTCCGCCTCTTCCACGCTTTAGCCTCCAGCTCTGTGCTCCCAATCCACGGCGCCCATTGCTCAGGACACTGGGTCCTGACTGATCTTCAGCATCCAAAGTTATTCACGGTCCTGAGATCCAAGACCTTCCGCCCCTCGTCACCCTATGCTAGTCTTGTACTGTTTCATGTCAGAGACCTGACAAAGAGCTCTGAGGGGCTCAAAAGCTCATCTCTTTCTTGGTCCAGTAAGGCATGACCACACTCCTCTGGTGTTCTGCATGTCAGATGCTGTCTTATTGGTTGTGGGACCTCAGGAGGTCTTCAAATCCAGTCTCCTGCTCTCACAGCAGGACCGAGCACCGTCTAGATTATTCCTGTTTAGATATTTATCCAACCTGGTCTTAAATGTTGCCACTGATGGAGACTCAACACCTGCCACAGGCAATTTATTCCAGTACCTAAGCACCCTGCCAGGAAATGTCCAATCTAAACCTCCCTTGCTGCAATTTAAGCCCATTGCTTCTTGCCCTATTTTCAGAGGCTAAGGAGAATAATTTTTCTTTCTCCTCCTTGTAACTTTTCAGTACTTGAAAGCTGCAATTGTGTCTCCTCTCAGCCTTCCTTTTGCCCTTCTAAACAAACCCCATCTTTGAGCACCCCCCATCTCCACTGAAACTGGGGGGAAGGATGTCTCAGTGGTTTGAGCATTGGCCTGCTAAACCCATGGATGTGAATTCAATCATTGAGGGGGCCATTTAGGGATCTGGGGCAATTAGATTTAAAAAAAATGGTGAGCATTGGTGATAGATCCTGCTGTGAGTGCCAGGGATTGAACTTGAGATCCCTTACAGTTCTATGAGCTAGGTATATCTCCCTATATATACATTTTAATCCTCTCTCATAGGTCATATTTTCTAGCTCTTGAATCATTTTAGTTGCTCTTCTCTGGATCCTCTCCAATTCTCCACATCCCTTCCTAAAATGTGGTGCCCAGAACTGGACACTATACTCCAGCTGAGGCCTAATTAGTGTGAAGTGGAAGCGTTGCCTCTTGTGTCTGGCTCACCACACTCCTGTCAATCCATCCCAGAATCATGTTTGGGGTTGTTTTTTTGCAATACTCAGCTTGCGGTTCCACAATGACCCTTAAATCGCCTTCTGTGCAAATGAGCTAAGGGACTGCTATATGAGCCCGACTAGTTTTCAGTCTCAAATGAGAAAGGAGCCTGGACAAACCGGTCACTAGCAGACCTACGAATGGGGTGGCATGTGAAGGGGATCGCCACCCCAGGGCCTGGCGTTACAAGAGCCTGGAGCTCCCAGCTGACTTTGCTGCCGAGAGCCATCACAGGCCCCAGGGCAAGGTGTGAAGGGGACCTCACTGCATGCTCTGGAAAGGGGTGGGGCCAATGGCGAAAGGGGAGGGTCCTAGAGCATTCAGCCGTCAGTGCCACCCAGACCTAGGCACTGCCTTTCCGCCAGTCCCTCACAGCCATGTGCAGCTGCAGCTGCGCTGCCGTGGCAATTCACAGGGGCCCAGAGCTCCAGCCCTGAGGTACCAGTGGCAGCTGGAGCTCTGGGCCCACTTGAAAGGCCAGTCCTGGGGGGCAGCTGCCTTCTTTGCTCCCCTCCCCTTCATCAGACCTGCCCAGGCCCTATAAATTGCTGTCAGAGGGTTGCCCAGCACCCTACATGCAGCAGTGAGACCTGGCGGGGTGGGAGCCCCAGCCCTGCCCCTTCTACCTGGAGCCCTGCCCCCCTCTAGGAACACAGAGCAGCCCCTCCCCTGCCCCCATCTTGCCCATGGGTCTGGTGAGGCTGTTGGCCTGGCTGGTGACAAAGGATCTGACCTATCAGAAACTCACGATGGAGTTGCTTCAGTGTGGGAGGGTAGCTGAAACTACCACGCTGCCTGAGTCAGGGTAGTCAGTCTGATCAGTTCTGCATTTTCACGCAGGCTGAATTGACTAGAAGAGGAAGTAAAACCTGTTTAAGATGCTGCAGGGGGGGCCAGCAATAGATTCAAGGGGTTTGTCTACACAGACCAACAAAAAAAAAAAAGGGCGGGGGGATAGCTCTTCAGGTGTGGGCTGGAGTCCAGGCTCTGAGACATTCCCTTCCTCTGTGTTTCAGAGCCTGGTCTCCCAGCCGAGCCCAAACACCCATGTTGCTATTTTTAGCCCTGCAAGGTGAAGCCCCAGGTAGTAGAGGAGCCAGGAACTGAGACCTACTGCCACAGGTCTTCTCTTGCTACATAGACTTATTCTGGGGGGTGACTTGGAGAGACAGCTCCCTTCAGTGCCAAACAGAAAGTCATCCAAGCTTTAGAGAAGGTGAAATGAGGCTCAGGAAGTACCAGTGCAGAGGACAGGCAGCAAATTTGCCCAGTGGTTAAAGCAGGGAATAGGGAGTCAAGATTTCTGAATTGTCTTCCTCACCTTGCCACTGACCTGGGGCAAATCTCAGCTGGGTCGATCGTTTTGACGTACCCAAATGGATAAGCATTGCTCCGTATAAGAGTGGCAGAATCAGACCTTCTAGCCCTGTGCTTCTGTTCCTAAGCTCCCAAGAGGGGGCAATGGATCAGCTGGTGTAAATGAGCACAAATATAGTGACTTTATACTGGTAAATAATTACACTATGCACTGGTAGATAATTCGGCCCCTCTCTACTTGCCTGTCGGTTCTGTGAGTCTGGATGGTTGCTTGCAAAATCTCTGAGATCTGTGAATGCCTGGCACTGTCTGGGCTGAATGCAAAGCAGAACAGCTTTTCTCCCACCAGGCTTCTCATTTTTGCTGCGTTACCTTCCCAGCAACACCGTTTATTCTTTACCTCTGTCTTTGCTCTTGCTCTGAAGAAGGGCTTCACGGTGGTGGGGCTGCCACCCAGGGCTTGATTGTTAGCACCCTCCTTGGCTTCTTTCCCCATACATATGAGCAGGAGGAAAGGGAGAAGGTGGCCTTTGTTTCAAAGGCACACGAGATGGGAGAACAGGGGTGTTTGATTCAGCCTAGGTTTTAACTCACCACAGCAACATGCTCCTGGGTGAGGAAGTAAAAGAATTTGTCGAATGATGAAAAGGCGAAATTCAATCAGTGCCGGCCAGAGGAGTTTGGCTTGCCAGATGCTTTCACGGGGCTGCTTAGTGCTCTTTCTGTAGTCACTGGATATCACTGGCCAGGATCTCCGGACCGACTCTCTCTTCCTCTTCCAGGAATTATTACCCCCTTCCTGATTTCATTAAACGATGGTGTTTATTTTGTCCCGGCTGGGGCAGAGGAGGAGGGGAAGGCAAAGAATAAACGCTCTGATTTTACACACGAAGCAAAAGGCAAATATTTTCCCTTGCTCTCCTTTCCAAAGCTTTCCCTGGTCTTACATTAACCCTTTGCACCCCTCTCCACAGCCTCCTCCAATGAGGACAGGGGGTGGACGGTGGAACCCAGAGCTGTCATACTGCTGTGGATCTAATTCAGAGCCCCCTCCATCCAGCTGCTGTTGGGCCTATGGAGCTAATCTAAAGCAACGTGATAGTTCTATTGTAAGGGCTATGTCTACACTAGCATACTACGTTGAAGTAGCCTATTTCGATGTAAGAACATCGAAATAGGCTACTTCGACGCGTATCATCTGCACGTCCTCCAGGGCTGGTGCCATTCACGTTCAGCATCGAAGTAGCAATGGGGAACATCGAAAGGAGCCACCCCGGAAGGAAATGCAGAGCATCCACACACACAAGCGCTCTCCTTTGAAATAAGGGGCCAGCAAAGCCCCAAGCCACTCCCTTGAAGGGCCCCTCCCAGACCCACTTGCTCTGCACAGCGCGAGATCCACAGAGCCGACAACCAGTTGCAGACCCCTTGCACGCAGCATGGACCCCCAGCTGCAGCAGCAGCAGCAGCAGCCAGAAGCCCTGGGCTAAGGGCTTCTGCATGCAGCGACCATAGAGCCCCGCAGGGGCTGGACAGAGCATCTCTCAACCCCTCAGCTGATGGCTGCCATGGAGGACCCCACCACTTCGATGTAGCGGGACGCAGATCGTCTACACGTGCCCTATTTCGACGTTGAACGTTGAAGTAGGGCGCTATTCCTATCTCCAGCTAGGAACAGCGATTTCAACGTCTCACCGCCTAACATCGATTTCAACATCAAAATAGCGCACGGCGCATGTAGATGCAACACGTACTATTTCGACGTTGTGCCAGCTACATTGAAGTAGCCGGCTAGTGTAGACGCAGCCAAGGTGTTTGGGGCAAGGACTGTCTCTTTGTATGGGACTAAATGGTGCCTAACACTGTGGCGCACCATTTGCACTTGAGGTCATTAAGTCCTACAGTAATATTAAATAATACAAAGTGAGACCTATGCAGAGAAAAGATTATCCCAGCTTTGTCCACTGCAAGCAACCAACCTCTTCCTCCGAAACGTTGCAGCTGCTCACAGATGGAAACAGAACACTAGGCAACACAGACCTTTGGCTTATCCACTCTGGCGATTTCTAATTTCCCAAGGACCAAAGGTCCTGTTTCTTAGACCCAAATTCTCCACTGCTTTGCGCATTGTTCAGCAATGAATAGCTGTGAAGAATGGGTCTAAAAAGTTCCCAAAAGCAGAACCACCCTCCTCCTCTGGAACCCCCATTCCTGCATCTGACGAAGCGGGTCTTTGCTCATGAAAGCTTATGCTCCAAAATATCTGTTAGTCTACAAGGTGCCACGGGACTTTTTGTAGTTTTTGAAGATACAGACTAACTTGGCTACCCCTCTGATACTTGTCCCAAAAGCAGAGTTCATTAACTACCCGTCATCATGTTATACCCATTTCACAGAGGTATAAATGATGATAATAGCTATGAAGGAGGGCTGACTCAGACCCTGCCTATATATATTACTTGGAGACTTACAGCTTGCTTACAAATAACAAGAAATCCTGTGGCTAGTTAGAGACTAACAGATTTTTTAGGTCATGAGCTTTCGTGGGTAAAATCCACTTCATCAGAGGGGATTTGGAGTGGAAATACAGAATCCAGGATGTATATAGCAGGGAGTGGAGGGAGGGAGGAAGGAAGCTCCTTCTCACTAGTCAGAGCAGTTAATGAATCAAATTAAGGTGAATGTTTCTCATTCCTGTGAATATCAAAGGTGTGGAAATTGCCCTTGTAATGCATAAGTCAGTTAAGACTCTGGTCAGGCCAAGGCTAAAGGAGTTACATTTGTGACTGAATTCCAATTCAGCAGCCTCCCTCTGTCATCTTGAAGTAAAATTCTTTTGTAGAAGAATGGCTCCTTTAAAACCCATTATTGAATGTCCAGGGAGGTTATAGTAATCGTTTACAGGTTTATGTGTGTAACCATTTCTGACGTCAGATTGGTGCCCATTTATTCTTTGGCACAGAGACTGTCTGATTTGTCCAATGCCCATGGCAGAGGGGCATTACTGGCACTTGATGGCATATATCGCCTTAGTGGATGTGCAGGTATACGAGCCCCTGATGGTGCAGCTTAGGTGATTAGGTCCTGTCACGGTGTCGCTTGCATAGATATGCAGAATTGAGCAGGCAGTGGGGTTTGTTTCTTGCTCATATAACATACTTATGAAGCACAAAATCCATGTTATGCCATATTGAGGGTCACAAAATGAGGTGAGAGTTGAAGAAGGGTTAATAAGTATATGTAATGCCATTCAGTTCTAGAGGCAATTAACATTCTAGACAACAGAATGTGTCAAATTTTGGAACTCAGAAACTGGTGCTGTTGCTGTCAAACATTCTCACCTTAAGAGCACTCAGCTGCCATCACCAGTGACACAGATAGCTGCTTCTGCATTACCCGTGAAGCACGCAAGTTTGCTGTATGTCAGCTGAGCTGAAGAAGTGGTAAGTCAAGAATCTGTCTGCAAAGGAATGCACATAATAGATGTTCAATATGTGCACTCGTTACAGCTGGCTGGAATGTGATGAAATTCAAAGCTTCAGCAAGACTTTTTGTCGATGGTTTGATGAAAAACAGAACCAAAAAAAACCTGTTCAACCCTATTTGAGGAAATGTATTTTCCTCTAGCTTTAGTGTTTAGCCTAATTCAGAAAGGTCCAAAATGTACCAGCGCTCGTGGACTCAGACATCACCACTTCAGATCAAAGCCCTACTATTTGCAGAATATCACGCTTTCCCACCAGCCTCCCCGGTTTTGAACTCCTTCTTGGGATGTTATATTTAATAATGACAGCGGAGCGTGTGCCAATTGCCATTTGAAGAGGCTGCCTTGTCTGCAAGCTGGGTGTTGTTATTATTTAGTTCTATCGCAGTCATGCCTGTGAGCTGCAGCCCTGCAAAGGGTTGGCACCTCTGAGATCCAGAAAAAACCCTGACCCTTCCGGCTTCCTTCCAGGCACCTCCCCCACCCGCCTGACCTGTTCCTCGTCCTCTCGGTCACCACTTCCCACAACATGCTGCGTCCCACCTTGCCCATTCAGGCACCCTCTCCCATCATTATTTTGCACTTGCCCTCACCCTCTCTGAGCCCCTCTACCCACCACTCAGACCCCCCTCTTCTCCCTTCTAGTGCCCCTTAAAGCCTACCCACCCCCCGCACCCATTCACACCGCCAGTAGCACAGCTGCGGGGGTACGGGATACTCAAGGTCTCTTTGCCTCTTATTTTCCATGCCTCTCACACCTGTTGGCATAGGGAGGAAGGCAACCCCAGGACCAGCTCGAATCCACGTAGCCATGACGGGAAGCTTAAACTGCCGTTTGAATGTTGAGTCGCTAAGGAAACGTCTATACTAGGCAAAGTAAGTCCACCACAGAGACGCAATTCTGGCTATGGCAATTTCATTGCTAGAATCTATGTATCTGTGCTCTGCTAACTTGGCTGTCTCTATTGGGGAAGGTCAACGTGAGTTTCTCCCATCAACCTCCCTTAGTCCTTGTGTCTTGCGCAGAGTACAAGGGTTGACTGCAACCCCTGAGAGGTTGATTTTGCGTGTCTGTACTGGACGCACAAGATCTAACCCAGGAAGATCAACCCTGAGTAGTTAGCAGCCTACATTCCCTGCTTTTTTAGAATGATGCTGTGGTAAGGGTCCATTTCATCTCTATCTGGGGTCAGAAGAAAATCAACAGCGCACTGCAGAATTTTGTCAACATGCCAAAGTTTCATTCACCCAGAGAGTTTCAGCTTTGCCAGACGACAGGACTGGCCTGATTGGAAGGAGCCACTTGCATGATTTCTCTTCACAGCTCACCTCCATGAGGAAGTGCAAATTAGATCCCTAGTCAATGCCATGGCCAGGGAAGGTGAACATATCTTGAAAACCTTCACTTTGGGAGAGGAGAGCCATGGAAATAAATGCTTTGAGGTGCTGGCTAGTTTCGACGAGTGCCTCACACCTCCACGGACAGTGGTTTACACAGCAGTGTTTCTACCAGCACATTCAGATGTAATGCCAACAGGTGGAACCAAACCTGGGACCCCTGAAGCTTAGTGCACAAGCCTCCAAGGCTTAAACTAAAAGCCAGCTGGCTGTTAGTGAAAGGCCTAGAGGAAACTCATTCTTTCTTTCAGTAAGCCACTACTGGGGACAGTGAACCACACCCAGTAGGTGTGGGGGTTATGCAAACACCTGAGGAGTGTGCGAAATCTTTTATAAGAAGTTGATATGACATGGCAGAAAATGGTGACGTGGAAGACAAAACCAAAGAGCACGTTAGAGGCAGAATCTCGACTGGCAATTTAGCCATGTGACCATCAGACAAACTTCAAATCCTTCACACAGCAACAGAGTTGGCAAGATAAAATGGAGACAATAAAAAGTCAAAACAGAAACCAGTGGTTGCCAGCAAGAAAATGGTTGGGAAGTGCCTTACAAACATTGTCATGATAGAAGATAGAGTACAGCTGCAAAAAAGCTACTGTAGTAAATCAAAGACATTCTGGGGTAAGCCCCAGGCAAAATATAACATTCTTCAGACGAGAGCCATAAACCGTAGACAAGTTCCCGGTCCAAGAGTCACTTGTATAACTATAGGAACCAAATGCCATAAATGAATAAAAACTGGGCATTTTGTTACTGTCTGACCCACCCTGAGTCACGATCTTTTCTTTTCCTGTACTCCATCACGTGGAATGACCTAGCGCCTGCCTGGTGAGTGGAACTGAAAATTTGTGTAACGACTGTTCAATTAAAGTAGCCTCAGGTGCAGGCCTAACAGTCATATCAGAAGGGAGTTATTATCACTGTCACCCACTCCCACAGCTGAAACGAGCAGACGCTTCCTTAAATAGCTCTGGAGGTGTTTTGAATTGTATCAGACAATTTTCCACAGAAACCACACATAAGGGCAAACACCCTAACTTCTGCATATATGGGATTAAAGGACTGGAGGCTGACCATCTACTCAGTCACAGGACAGTGGCTGTGGTGGGTCTAGTAGGAAAGGCAGAAGACGACTGAATATTTGGCGGTATCGCACTTTTAAAAGGAAAGCCAGTAAAAATAATCTCCAGAGACAGTTCTGAACCATATAGTGTACATATGTGTACATATAGTGTACATATAGTGTACATATGTGTACATATAGTGTACATATAGTGTACATATGTGTGACAGACAGCTGGCTAGGAAGAGGGATCCAGAGGCTGGTACGCCAGCTCCAGCAGGAAGGGGTAACTGGAGCTGGCTGAGTAAGCCCAAACCTCAGGGTAAATGGGGACCAGCTGCAGGTCTCATTCGCCACAGGGCTATATAAGCAGGACAGGAAGGAAGTAAAACAAGAGGAAGGGGAGGAGGTAGGAAGTGGGAGGCTGTGCTCCCAGCTAGTTGCAGGAGCTTACAGGACAGTACATAGAAGGCCGTGGGGACTCACATGGACAATAAAGGGCATGGATGATTGCAGAACAAGGAAGATTTCTGACAAGTTTGTGGGTTCAAAAGAGGCCCATGCGTGAACCTATTACAATACGTCTGACAGAATTTCTGTTCCACTGCTTTGTAATGGAGAAAACAAATTCGAAAGAATGGAAAAGAATCCCCTAAGTAAGAAAAATCTCCGAGCCAAGTGCCTGGTGCACACTGGTTGAGCCTTTTGTGAAATAAAGTTGGAAAAAGCAAACCTTCTTCAGGACTTAATGAAGCAGTAGCGACAGAAAAAATATATCGTCCCAACACCCAACGACATCCTCCCTCATGTAGCAGGAGATAGTGTATTCTCCATGCTTGATGCCTCTGGTAATTTCTGGCAAATTCCTCTAGAAAAGGAGCATTCTAAACTGACTAGACTCATTATGCTGTTTGGGAGATTTTGTGTTCAAAAATCACCTTTCAGGATTGCCAAAAGTCCCAGCTGTTTTTTTCAAAGAAAAAAGGCAGGAAGACTTCAGAAGATTAAATTTCACTGCGAATGTTGTCATTCTTTCATTAATGACTTGTACTCCTTGACTCATGCATCTGATGAAGGGGGTCTTTGCCCACGAAAGCTTATGCTCCAAAATATTTGTCAGTCTATAAGGTGCCACAGGACTTCCTGTTGTTTTTGAAGATACAGACTAACTCAGCTACTTCTCCAATACTTGTATGCCTTTGATGAGCTTAATCAGTGAGTTCAGACTCAAACTAAAGAAAGAAGATTGTTTTCTTCCTGTATCAAATTTAATTTTAGGGGCAGATGATAGAGAAAAGTGAAATTGGCTCTAGCTCTAAGAAAGTAAAAAATCAATTAGAGAACTGAATGCACTAAAAATGTGCCAGAACTGTATCGTATACTGAGAATGGTAAATTATTTTGATCACTAACTCTAAGACCTTTCAGCAGTGGCAAAACCACTCAATGAACTATTAAGGTCCAACACTTCCTGGTTATGGGGGCTGCACAAGGAAACAGCCTTCAAAACCATGAAATAAATGATCTCTGTTGCTCCAGTTCTGAAGTTTTTCAGTGCAAGCAAACTCACCAGCTGCGTCTACACTACAAAAATAACTTTGACATAAGCAACTTCGAAGTACAGCATCTACACACACCCTACTTTGAAGTTAAACTTCAAAATGGGCCACTACTCCATTCCCAGGAATGGAGTGAGGACTTCAGAGTTGGTCTCCCTGCTTCGAAGTTAATGTCGAAGTAAGGGAAAATGTGTGTAGACTCTCTAGTGGCTACTTCGGTGTAGTGCCTAACTTCGAAGTTAACTTCAAAGTTAGTTCCTAGCGTAGACGTACCCACCATGTTGAAAGCTGATGCTAGTAGCTATGGCCTTGGTGATGTATTGCTGCAAGGACGTGGATCTAAGCTGAAGGCAGTTGCAATCTGCTGTCATGCACTTACGGAAGCAAAAGATCTATACACACAGGTGAAAAAGGAGTCTCTGGCAAGGGTATGAACAAGTGAGAATCTCCATAAATATCTGTGCAGGTTGCTTTCCTTTCACCTGATAACTGACCATAAAACTCTTGTAACACTTCTCAACAGAAAACACCTTGAACACGCATCACCAAGATGCTGATGTCTTTTTTATTTAGCTGTCATTTAATGCAATCATGGAATATATCCCTGGGAAAAAAAAATCATAGCAAAAATCTGGTAATAGCAGATACATTACCAGAAAGTCCACCATCACACCCAAGCACCTGTAGGCAGGTGGAAGGTGTAAAGGTTTATGTGGATGCTTACAGACCAGTGTTAGGTAAGATACTGTACCTGCTACGTGAAGCAAATTGGGCGAAGAAGTAACTTCCAGAAGTTGATTTGAATAGGATGGGATAAATATCTAAAGAGCATGATGGCCATGGTAAGAGACCAGTTTGCTGTGTGCAGATAATTCAGCAAGTCCCTGGAGTAACAATTAAAGGTGGACGGCACTGGTGTAGACTGTGCTGTCAACCCAATTGCTTTGAGAGGAGAAATTCTACTTCTATACTTCATCCATGATGGACATCAAGAACGACTAAAATGCCACCAGTGGGCAGTAATTGAGGCTATGTTTATACGTCAGAGCTATTTCAGGAGACTGAAGTATCCTGAAATAGCTACTTCATGTCTATGAAACGTGCCCGGTATCTTGAAATATTTTTCAAAATAGCAGGCGTGCTATTTCAGCTTCCCACTATGCCTCATTGCGGGAGGAGTAAGGGACGCCTCGAAATAGCACAGTATTTCAGCATTTGGCACTGTGTAGACAGCACCAAATACCAATGCAGCCTATTTGGAAATTATCATGAAAGAGGATACGCAATTTGCATACTGTTAATTGCATATCTTATTTCGAGTTAAGACCACAGCGTAAATGCTGCCTGAGTGTGGCGGGCTAGAATCAACAAAGCCATGAAAAATGAAGTATTGGCAAGCAAAGAGTGAAGAGCTAACGGACCATCTCAAAGCAAAAAGCCTCGAATAACAATGCCTCTACCAAAGAGACTCCAGAAGAGGCTAGCAGAAGTTTCACGTGGCTTGAGAGGACATCAATATCTAGTTGCAGGGGATTATTTTTCCTGGCATTTTGAAATAATGTATTTGACACATAGAACATGTTGCAGAGTTACTGAGAAATTAAATAGAGCATTTGCCTGTTTTGGTATTCCAGAACAACTATGGATGGAAAATGGACCAGAGTTCGCTGCAGCTGAATTTAAGTCCTTCCAAACAAAATAGGATTTGGAACACATCACCAGCAACCCACATTATCCACAAGCAAGTGGAGAGACCCAGAGGGCTGGCCAGACAGCCAAGAAAATAGTGAAGCAGAAAGATCCATTTCATGGTCTTCTGAGCTACTGAGCAACACCCTTAGCAGCTACGGTTGAGAGCCAAGGCCACCTCCTCATTGGAACAACTCATTACACTCTTCCAAATCTGGAAAAAAATGGATCCCCACGGGCCTGCTGATGGGGAAGAGAAAGGGAGCAACTACCCCAGGGCTCAGAGCTCTGGCCACCACCGCTGTTACTTTGGCAGGACCCAAAGATGGGCCCCCTTGAATTGCCATGGCAGCAGCTGTTGAGGGAGAGGGGGTGCCCAGTGTTGCAGTCCAGGTGGCACTGAGGACCTAATGCCGTAGGCCCTACCCCTTCTGGGGTATGGAGCCAGGTGCCTCTCCCACCATGCTGCAGGGCCTGCAGCATCTCTGGAGCCCCAAAGTGGCTAGATCTGAGAGATGTAGCCAAATCTGATAAAAGAGCAAAAGCAGCTTGTGAACACTCTTCTCAGCAGTGTCCCTCAGTTAGAGAATTGCCTGCTCGGGAACCTGGCGAGTGAGTTTGAATCAAACCGGATAGAGGAAAAGGATGGGGCACTCCAGCTGCCGTAGATAGCAGCAGCGTGCTGCCCAGCTGAGTCTCTACTTGGAAGGTCCTGATCCTCTGAGACCATCTTCTGATGAGTCCACAGTGTGAGCAATCAAATGGAGAAAACTTGGTAAACAGCAGATACTGAACAAGGAGCAGAAACCCCCCTGTTCAAAACCTGCCCAAAGCAGCTGTTGCAAACAAAAGGCAGCCTAGCCACCAGGTTGTTACTTGTTCCCCTCGTATGTTTTGTTTTGTTATTTGTTAAGTATGATTAAGGGATGAGTGACAGCTGGGTGCATGTAAAGATTTAAAGTGAGTTTGAAGCTAATGGCTTTAAAAGCGTTAAAACGGAGAAAAGGAACGAAGAAACGGGGGGATGTGGGAGAAGGCGGCTTGCTAGTTTAACCCTCTTTCTTCTCTCGGCGACCGCTCGACAACAAGTAGGACATCTTCACGTCACCCTCCTATTTGTGAGTGCGCTGACGGCTGACCAGCCCGATTCTGGAGCCGCAGGTCTGATCACAGAAGGGGCCGGTGCTGGTAGCTGTGGGATGGGAACGGGGCAGTGTTTGCTTCTCTTTCCGTCTTATCCCCCTCTCCTCATCTGCAGGACCTCTCAAATTGTGCCACCCCTTCACAGATTACTGCTTTCCACTGGATGTGGGTCCCTGTTCCACGTAGTAGCACCGAGGCCACTTACACAGAGAAAGAACAAGTTTCCTTTACAGCCTTAGCTGAGAGGCAGGCAATTTTTAGCTGCAACTATAGAGGCTTCTGCAGTAAGCTCCAGTGGTTCCAGGCTGGAGTCTGCCTGTGGGCAGTCACATTAGCATCCATCTCATCTCTGCATTACTAACTCAGCCCGACTCTCAACAACCCCAGACAGCAGCTCACAAGTCTGGTTGAACTTGGAACATGCAGGCAAGGAGAAGGTGGCAGAGGGCTTGGTGTTAAAGGACAACTCTGATGAGCACTTCTGCCCCCTGCACCCTCAAAGTGGCGGAATAATAACCAGCAAGGCCATACAAAAACCAGCCAAGTGACAGCTGTAGCACTGACCACGGTACATCGCGCTATCTGATACCCATAAAACTTGGATACTGAGGGATTCTGCCGACTTCCAGTAGCAACGACTCAGGTACAAATCAGCACACTGTCCGAAGTTTCACAGCCAAGTCTGGAACTAATTGGGCTTAGCTCTTGGAAGGTCCTTATTCTCAGGCTGCTTCGGCATGGAAGGATCAGGGTTTTTTACAGATAAATGCTGACAAACTTTGCTTTCATCCCACACACAAATGGAGAGAAAAATATTTCTGTTAATAATGATCTGCATTTTCAGATAGGCCAAGGAAGAAATATATTGCTTGAGAATTTGCAGACTGATGCAACGGTAAAATCTTGATATATGATGCTGATTGCTTTTAATGGTTATAAAGCTTTAACATTTTGAATCTCAGTGTCTACAGTCCTTACAGACTTATTGTCTAATCACCCTCTCATTCCCCCATCATCTTATTTAAATGGACAAAACAGTGCTACCTTCTCCCATAAACCTTTCTCCCAACCAGGGCTATGGAGAGACTTGCAAGGTTGGAGAGGGACAAGCTCTGGGCCCCAGAAGGAGAGGGGCCTCATGCAGAGAAGGTGGGGCCTCATGCAGAGAGCAGGGGCTTCAGGCAGAAGGGGTGGGGTGTAGCTAGTTTCCCATAGGCCGGCACCTGGAGCATGATGCATGGGGTTCTGTCAGCAATTTCAAGAGCCCAGAGCAGTAGTGATGGCCCAGAACTCCAAGCCCATTTAAATTTCTGGGCCCTGGGACAGCTGCCTCCTTTTCCCACTCCACCTTGCATCCGTGGGTGACTCTACACCCCGCCCTCACTTTCCAGATCTCATGCATTTCAGTGCTCGTTAGCTAAGGGTTAACAATGGTTCAATTTCCCTGCTGGGTTCGCTGATTTACAGTTCTCGTTATTTAATCCAAATAGAAGAGAACAAAAAGTGTGCCAGCAAAGAAAGGCTGCTCTCCAAGAGCGAGATATGCTTTCTGTGCCGGGGCGACAGATGCCACATTTAAGATCAGATGGTCTAAATATTTACCCAGCCATTTACAATGTTCAGCCGAAGGCAGGTGACTCAGCTGTAAACAGTGTTTGTGTGCGCAGGGAGAGTGATGAAATATATACAAAGCGCAAAGTGAAAAGAGGCTGACATCATCTGTGTTTGCACAAGCCAGAAAGCAAGAGAGGCTTTGCGCCGCAGGAGAGTTTGCAGATGGGGGGATGCAAATACACTGAGAGCTATTACGTGAAGCTGGTCATCCAGTAATCCAAATGGGAGCATTGTACCTACATGGCTGCATTTGTTAGCAGCCTGCTTTAATAACAAGGGATGGATCCTCAACTGGGGTAAATAGGAATCTCTCTGCTAAGAACAGAATGCAAGGACTGGAAGGGACCTCAAAGGGTCATCAAGTCGAGTCCCCTGCCCTCACGGCAGGAGCAAGCACCATCTATATGATCCCTGTTAGATATTTACCCAACCTCTTCTTAAATATCTCCAATGATGGAGAATCCACAACCTCCCCAGGCAATACATTCCAGTGTTTAACCACCCTGACAGTTAGGAATCTTTTCCTAATGTCCAACCTAAACCTCCCTTGCTGCAATTTAAGCCCGTTGCTTCTCATCCTATTTTCAGAGGCTAAGGAGAATAATTTTTCTTCCTCCTCCTTGTAACAACCTTTCAGGTACTTGAAAGCTGCTATCATGTCCGCTCCCAGCCTTCTCTTTTCCAAACTAAACAAGCCCAGTTCTTTTAATCTTCTCTCATAGGTCTAAGGGAATGTTGCCAATCGGCGTCGGCTAAAGATCTAGCCCCCTGGAGCCAGTGAATGAGTTTGGAATCCTGAAGCTATTATTCTGCCCAGGGCACATTCACATGGCCAACAGACCTGCTGGGCTGGGCAAGGTGGGAGGTGCTGGCTCTGCCCTCCTGGAAAGGGCAGGGCCTCAGGCAGAAAGCATGGGGCTGGGGGTAGCCAGCTATGGGAGCCGCACAGAGAGTACCATGTAGGGCTCTGGCAGAGACTTAACAGCTCCCAGGCTTCAGCCACTGAAACCCCAGGCCCTTTTGAATCACTAGGCCCTGGGGAAGTTGTTTCCTTTGCCCTCCCCACACTCCACCCGCACACCTGACAGCCGGCCTGGTTATGCGGGTTGCAAATCATGCACCTTGTAGCAGGTTGGGCTGTGGGTCGTGACCAGAGGCTAGCTGTTGCCAAGAGTTGTCTCTTCCTTGCCTTATTTCTTTTTACCCACTTGGAAATGAATGGAGCTGCGAAATTTCAGCATCTGTGAAATGGAAGAATCGGAATGAGTTAGAACAGGAGCAAAACAAATAGTTCCAAGTGAATCATCAGCTGGAATAACCACACCCCTCTGTTCACCAAAGACAGAATTTTAACCTTCCAATCTGCCTGGATTTATGGGCATCCATAGAGTCACATTTCCCCAGGGGGGTAGAAAAGTGCTCCAGCATTTTTCCTGCTGTGCTGGCTTTAATAGTAGTTGTTATTATTATTATTATCATTATTATTATTATATAGTTGGGAAACCCATTTTAAATGCCATTTAAAGTTCCACTGCAGTGCAAGCATCACCAATCGTTCTGCATCACGCCTTTAGGTCCAAGTGAAGAGTCGATAACCAGAACATGAGGCTGCAGCTCACTCACAGGCAGTTACGAAAGGTGATTTAATTACTCCGCAGCCTTTTCTCATGCCCTGTATTAATCTCAAGACAGGATCTTCAGGGACAATTCTACCAGCTGTGCCAAAAGGGGAGTCTCCATTGGGAGAGCTAAACTAGTAGGAGTTTTGCCAACTGGTCTCCACTGGAAATTGGTCTTTGGCAATCAGAGCCAAGGCTTTGGGAAGGTCAAGATAGACAGTACTAAGTAGGTATCTACAAGAACTTTGTATCGTCTCTATGGCACTATTCTATTCTATTTCTAAGCAGTCTGTGTGACGTGTGATACAGTGTGTGACATATGTGTATGAAGTAGGTGTGTGCGTTACAGAAGCAGTTCAGGGAAAGAGATTTCTCCTGTTCTAGGTTTGTCCAGCGCTGAGCACAGGGCAGGCCAGTGCCAGCTGGCCCTGAGGCACAACTCCAATAAACACGACTAACAGTGCTGCATTGCACTTGCTGGGTGGTGATAGTAGGGGTCGGTCGCAAGCAAGAGGGTGCACGCTGGTTCGTTGTGGTAGTGTTGCTACAAGGTGCAGCATACGCACACTGCTTTGTTACAGAACGGCCTGGCAGCCACACCAGACAGCACAGGCTTCGCTTATTTGTAGTGTCGGCATGTGGGCTTTCTTACAGCCCCTTACGGAGAGCACTGTGACTGTTGCAAATAGATACAGGAATCTCAAAACACACCCACGGGTCACAGTTTGGAGCGTCCCCACCTCAGTAACATTCCTTTGCAAAGAAGCCATATGCCTGCCTGGTCTGAGCACAAGAACCCGCTCATGCCAGGCAAATGGACAGCCCAAACCCCAACGTTGCACAGCGTATGACACTGAATTATACGGCAACCGGGGCGTCCAAAACAAAGCACCAGAGTCGTCTGTCTCCTTATTGGGAAATATTTTACACTGTAATAAAGTATGGGCAGGCGAGATGGAAGTGCTATAAACCGTCCACCGAAAGCGAACATTGCTGGCATTCCATTGGCTTAAATTATTACTCTTGCAAGAGCTGACTAATTTTTGCCCTGTTTAGTTCACAGCGGAAATGGTACGCCGGGTGTTTCGCTTGTACAATCAGTGCAGAGCTGCGTACTTTAAATCAGGGGTCAGCAGCCTTTCCGAGGCGGAGTGCTGAAATTTGACCATTTGGCGTCTATGTATGGTCGGCATGTCGGTGATACTTTTTAAAGTCACTAATAGTCCTACTTACACCAGCTTAATGAATAAATATTAAATTGCAGAGCTTTACCATTTAGGTGGTGGTTGGTAGCATGGGCTGGTCTTTTGTTCATCCACAGGCTTTGAGAAAGCTCCTGGCTGTGTGATGCCTGGTTCCGAGTACCAAAGGAGGAAAGAGAGGGGCTTACACACCAAAGTAGTTCGGTTATTATCATGGTCATGTTGTAGCATCAGAAGTGGCTAAAAAGTCTGGTTCACAAGCAACAGCCCTTGTCCCAGATAACACACCAGGCATAAGATACAGGGCCAAAGATGATACCGACACGTTACTACTACAATTGTGCCTCCCTGTTCAAATTACATTATAGTTTTCTATAGCTACAAATCCAGAACACTAGAGTTTATTGCTCATGTTCCACTGAAAGGGAAGATATGTGTGTTCAAATCCTCTCCTGTGTTTTGATGCTGGATTGGATCACTAAGATGGAAAGAGCCTCTTTCCCAGGTTTGGTTTAGATGAGGCTGCAGCCTGAGGAGAGCTAAAAGGGTTTTGATGCCAGTGAAAAGGGCTGGTTGAATATTTTTTTCAGCAAAACAGTTTTCCATTGGAAAACACTACCTCATGGAAATCAAGATGTTTCAGAGGGACGTTTCACTTTCAATTAAACTTTCAATGGGAATATTTTGGAATGATTAGAAGTCAGAGAGTATTTTGCATGGACCTTCTCATTTCTTTCCTTTCCAACAGTCTCATTTCATTATGGCTTCTAAGTGTTTTAGACATTTTTAAACATTGAATTGATGTTCATTTTATATATAGATATAATGTTAGTCTGAGTCAACATGATTGAAAAAAATCATTTCTCTCTGGTCATTCTGATGTTTCAGAATCAAAATATTTTGGAGTTTCTGTTTCACCAGATGTTTTGAGATTTTTGAGTGCTCAATCCCATTTGGGACAATTACTCCTCCCTTTCCCCATTTCACCCCACCCCCCTGCAAAA
The DNA here is from genome assembly GCF_033958435.1 of Carettochelys insculpta. NCBI lineage: Eukaryota > Metazoa > Chordata > Testudines > Carettochelyidae > Carettochelys > Carettochelys insculpta. The sequence goes on from NC_134144.1 coordinate 72,575,616, forward strand.
AAATTAAAAATGCTGAAATTGCAATCAGAATGGAAATTACATTTTCCAAACTGCTCTCCCAGTAAATCTGGATTCCAGCTGTGGTCCTGATGCCAGTTCAAAGCCAAACCTGTCCTGGATCAAGATCCAAAGTCGGACGATCTCTTTGATCCATCAACATGTGTAGAGATATTGCGGCTGGTACTTCCTTCAGTGGTTCCAATAAATGAACATTGACCTGGACCATCACTTCATTAAAACCAACCTATTCTGAAATTTCTTTTTCTGCCTTGTGCTCCTCACTTGCATTGCAGCTGGGTGGTTTTTGTTTTTGTTTTTTTTTGTTCTTAATAGAGAGTTGATAGAGACTGTCTACTCATTACCTCTGTGCAACTCTGTTGTTTTCAAATCCTGCTACTGATTACACTGGTGTGACCCTGCTACATTCAAATTCTCCCCTTCCCTACACTGCTGCCTGCCTCTGGGTCTCCAGTAAGTTTGCAGAGATGCAACTGAAAGTAGAATTATGGCTCTACAATTAAAATTTATTTCATCTGTTTCTGACGCATAAGCTAGATTAGAATTGAGCCCCTCTCCCGGAGCTGTGATGGGTCTGCAGGGCTACTGAAAATCATAATCATGGCGACAGAAAAGGAGTGGTTTTTTGTCACTCAAGTCAACAGATATTACTTGAAATACATACAAGGAGCAGACTGATATTAGGTACTTATTTAGTCCCAATTACCAAAATACCAGAGGATCTCAAAATACTTCAATGCCTTTAGTGTCAAACTCTTTGTGAGGCAGAGCAGTGCTATTATCCCCATTGTACAGCAGAGTAACAAAGGCAAAGAGAGATTAAGTGACTTTCCCAGTGTCAGATGGGACCCCTGTGGCAGAGCAGAGAATTGAATCCAGTTCCTCCTACCAAAAGCTAAAGTCTTCTCTACTAGGTCACCCTTCTGCTCTTTGGGGGCCTAGGGCCTCTTCCAGATGGACGTCCCAACTCTGTTGTACTTCTGTAGAAGAGCTGAGATAATCCCCCATTCTGTCCTATGCTCAGTTCTAACCCAAGGCTAAGTATGTATAACTGCTGTGTACACAGTGACTGTCATAGTTCACAACACAGTTATCATAGGTTCAATCCTGGAGACTTAAAAAGTCCCTCAGCCTTACATGGTAAATCCCATTGCAGTGCAAGTTGTTCTGGAGTTTACAAAGGCCCCTTTCCCTTCTTTTGGGACAGACGGACATGGAAAGCTCTAAGGATGTAAATTACTGCTTTACCAACACCTACAAACCCAAATACTCTTCCGCTCTCGCGGCACAGGGTCAGATAGCCTCTTGTACACATATGTCGGAACTCGCTCCATTGCTTGTTTATGGATTCCTGGGCAGACAAAACTGATCTCAGTGAAGTAAGTTGGAGGAGGAGATATCTATGCTGAAACTTGAGCCAGAGGGAGACTTCTGGAGACACAGAGTTAGAATTCCCATTTTGAGGCAAATATGGAATCCAGGGCTCAGAGTGAAAGGGAAAACTAAGGGAAGACTCTGGGAGCCAAAAGGGAAGCGAAGCTACTCAAAATGGAGTTCACAAGCCACAGTTGGAGACTTCCTAACAGCACAATTACACTACATCCTTCTCAGCTATGTAGGAGTTCATCAGTTCAGGCTTTCACGGGTCACTCAAGGATAACATCCCAAGATGCCTGACTCAATTTCAAAGAAAAAAAGAAAAGAAAAGAGAAAAGGCTTCATTGTTTTCTCCCTACTGCAAACTCCTTCGGCACATTCACAGAGCTCTCCCAAGATTCATGGGGCTGCACATCACCAAGAGATCAATCTCTCTTGTCTAATTACCCCGACCTCCAGTAGCTTTGACCCAAAAGGGTTTTCTTTCTAGCAATTCTTGAGATTACGTGTCTAACTAAGCTAACAAGGGATGCAACTAAAATGCTCAAAGTTTGGGACCATCCTGCTGCTTCTTTGCTGTTGTTTATATCTCATTCTTGGAGAAAGAAAATACTATTTGACGGGGCAGCATCCTGGTTTTATTGCTGCAACTTTGGAACAACCACATTACTCATGCACAACAAAGCCACAAGTGAGCTAGAGTAGGTCTTTCCAAATGAGTGGCCATAAAACCATGCCCCAAGTCTGTTTGTGCCACATCTTTGTTTTATTTTGATAGAGTCTGTGGGTTTTCTTCCCTTTCTTCCCCTTCTTTGATACTAAACGTGGAGACAGTGATGTCACCGGGGTGGCTGGAAGTATCCACAAACGTAACCTCAAGTAAACGTTATTGTCATTTGGCCAACGCCAATCCTGTGTTTGTGTGAATCTAAACTGCTTAGCACCATGAGCCTCTATGTATGCTGCAGATGGAGAAGAGGAAAGGAGACCTATGAACGACTTAGACACCTGCCAAAAGTTTATAGATTTCATGAGCAGGGGTACGATCATCTGCTCCACAATAAAGGCCAGAGACTTATATGCCTAAGCTGACTCTGGTGTGCACAATATGTTGCATTTGTAAGATTTGCTATCTTGGGTTCTACCAAGTAGCTACCAAGTAACTTGGGCTTTCCCAAGATAGGCCAGAATCATCCCATTGAGAAGCTACAAGTCTCCTCTTAGCAGTGGTCCAAGGTGCTGAATTATAGATTCAGAGATATAGAGAACTTAAATATGGACTTGGTACCAGATGGGGCATTGGCCCTCCACAGGATCTAATGGATATTTGTGGGAGGGGAAGTCTGCTTTTGAGGGAAAAGGAAGGAAACCTTTCAGTGGCAGGGCTGGTGGTGTTTGGGTTTTAAAGGTACCTGCTTGAAACTGCTCTGGGGTTAGGTGCGTTGAAATGCATCCCTGTGGGATCCATTAGTGGGCAGAGTGCAGGTGAAATAGCCAAAGGGGTGTGATAAACATAGTTAAGCATGTGGGTTTATCCAATTGGTGTCATCCTGCTCTCCCTCTCTTCAGTACCAGAGCATGGTTTGAGCCACCACTCCAGCACCAGAGCCTGGCTCTGGAATATGATTCAACTCACCAGAGTATGTCTCTGGTACTGGAGTATGTTTTCAATAGCCACTTCAGTACTTAAGTAGGACCTTAAAGGCCATTGAAGCTCACTCATCAACTGAGCACCCAAGTCAAAGTTGTCGCACCTGCACAGTGCTTACAAGCTTGAGATCTGAAGTTCACGGTACCCTGACTTTGCACTTGACAATGTCGCTTCCTCCATTGACTAACCTGATCCCAGATCTTTAGGGGTGTTTCATTGGGTTAGGAAATAAACACTGGGAAGGCAGAGAAGTTGGAGAAGATTGAACCTGGGTAGTGTGGTGTCTGGTCATATTCTGAGAAGCAAATGAGTTTTTTGTGAAGTGAAATTAATTGGCAGTAGGTTTAAACCCAGCCAAAGGAAGTACTCCATGCAATGCACAGGCAACCTATGGAACTCCCTGCCAGAGGATGTTGTTAAGGCCAAGACTATACCAGGGTACACAAAAGAACTAGATACATTCATAGAGGATAAGTCAAATGGCTATTAACGAGGATGGGTAGGAATGGTGTCCCTTGCTCCTGTTTGCTACAAGTTGGGAATTTGTGACAGGGAATGGATCACTTGATGATTCCCTGTTCTGTTCATTCCCCCTGGGATGCCCAGCATTGGCCATTGTCGGAAGACCGGGTACTGATTTAGTTGGAACTGTGGTCTGACCTGGCATGGCTGTTCTTATGTTCCACATGCAGGACAGGCCGATAGCTCACATTAATTTCTTTTTCTCTTTCAAGTGCTTGCCCATGTAACAGGATTCTGGGACATTCTTTTTCAGGTGGCTTCGTCCCAGATTTCTCAATCTCTCTCTTTAATATCTACTGCCCAATCCTATCAGTGTTTATTCTGCTGTAGAGAAGGCAATTTTTTTTTCCCCGAGGATGTTCAAATTTAAATCTGGAGAGTGGTGAGAGTTAAAAAGACTTAAACAGTAAAGCCTTGTTTACAAAAGGGAAGAATCAACTGTCACACTTGGAGTTTGTTTAAAATACTTTTTTTTAAAACCTCTCCACTTTTCATTTGAATTTGTTGCTTTTGTTAAATAAATAACCAGTAGTGTCTCCACTGATCACTCTGTGTGTGTGTGTGTGTGTGAGAGAGAGAGAGAGACTTTCTAGCCAAAACTGTATTACTCTGTGCATGAGGGTAGGAATGTTAAGTGCCATCTAAAACCAGCTTCAGGGCCAAGCTCTGGGCAGGCCCCAAGAGAGATTGCTAGGATGCATGGTTCAGTATTCGGAACGGATGAGTAACGAACTTGTAAATGTGACCAAAATGGATGGAAGACAAACGTCCAGCATGTATCCAGAACTGAAACAGTCTTAGGATTCTAAGACAAATATCCTGTGCAGTGAAATAATCTCTGCTCCTCTAACCCCAGGATGGTTTAGGGGGCCTGGGAATCTGTGGACCATGCAACGGGGCAGACGTGGAGTTAAAGTATTACTCCATGGACACCCCTTCCACAATGGCTCTCAGTTTGACTTGTGAGAGAAAGCAGCTGCTGGCTGTGTAAAGCAGATGGACCTGTGGTTTGAGCCTTGGCTGGCTAAGTCCAGGGTTGTGAATTCAAACCTTTCAGGGGCCATTTAGAGATATGGGGCAAATAGATTAAATATATATATATATATATATATCTGTCAGGAATGGTGATAGGTCCTGCTGTGACTCAATGACCTCTGAAGGTCCCTCCTGGCTCTAGGAGATAGGTAGGTCTATCTCTATAACCCTGGTTGATGGTATGTGGGATTGAACCTGAGACCTTAGGGTATGACTTAACTGTGGAGTTATTCTGGAATTATTGTTCCAAAATAAACTACTCCAGAATACTGTGTCTACACTAAAGGGAAACCCTGGAATAAGCCAAACTTAGTCTGAAATAGTGTGTCTACATACAATAGAGACTATTTCAGATTACCACCTCTGGATGTACTGTATTTCAGAATAAGATATTTTGAAATAAGTGCTATTCCTGATAGAATGAGGTTTATCAAATTCACAATAAGCCATCTGCTATTTCAAAATTATTTTGAAATAGCAGTTTTGCGGTGTAGATGCTCGCAAATTTATTTCCGAATAGCATTCATTATTGTGAAATAACTTTGCTGCGTAAACACACCCTTAGAGACTAAAGAATGAGCTTCTACCACATGAACTAAAAGCCTTAGCTAAGCCTGTAGAGAAGACCTGTTTTCCTCAGTGCCTCTGGATTACATCCATGAGGGGTGCAAAGAGTCGTAGTGGGGCTGGGAAAGTTGGCATCATTCCATCAACCTCATAAAGTGCCCCAGGAGTTGGGGGACCAGAGGACTAGCCAGGGTTGCTCTCAAAGCTGCTTACCTCCCCTGGGTTTTGCAGGCTCCCGTATTGTGGCTGATCTCAGGAGCAGCACAAAAGGGGATGCAGCTGCTTGTGGGCTCACTTTGCCCGATGTTTCACTACCACCTTAAAGGTTTGTTCTTTGTTCGAGTTAGCTAACACCAGGTAAAATCCTAGTCAGGACCACATAAGTGACCAGGTCAAGTTAAATCCAGTAGGTTTTACTTCTGCTTAATAACTCACTTTGTGTTCATAGCAAAGACAAGATTATGTGTGCAGCTAGCTCACTCTCAAACTGATCACCCAAGACACATCTTCAGTCCTCCCCAGAGTAGGAGAGGGACAGTTGAACCTAACAAAGGATAAAGGAAGTTAGTGGAAGAAGTAACTCAGGAAAACCAGCTGCCAGTCAGGAATGGACATATGAAAAGGCATTCGAAAGGAGTTGTTATCGAAAGATTCTGAGAATAGGGTGGATGCAGAAGGTCACCAATGAAGAATTATATAGAAAGATACAGCTGAAAGAGAACCTGCTGCAGAAGGTCCTAAAACAGAAGCTACAACTATTTGGGCATATTTGCAGAATGAACAACAAATGAAAAATCAAGGCCCTGGTATTCGGCATAGTGGATGGTTCCAATAGGAGAGGCAGAGCCCACAGAGAATGGGTAGATGATGTAGGAGATTGGTGCGGAGCTAGTCTGCAGAAACTAAGCCACTCCGCACTGGACAGGGAAAGATGGAAAGGGAATAGTGAGAGAGGCATCAGACACCAGTGTGTGCTGAGCCCACAGTTATTGATGATGATGATGATGATGATGATGAAAGCCATTAGGAGAAGAGGGAAAGCAGTTGTCATTGGATCTCATGAGCGATGAGAGTTATTGAGAAGAGGGGAAAGACTGGCAGGGACTAGGACAGGCATTTTGAATGGGTGAGCAGTGGGAAGCCTGGACAAAGAGGTTCTTCCAAGTGACGATGAAGTGTAAAACTCAAGGCAGATGAGGAATTTTTTCTTGGGCCTTGTCTACATTGGTCATTTCTGGACAGCAAACAGTAGGATCACACCCTGGCTTGCCATGCAGTAACATCCCATACCGACAAGCCCTTAAGGCTGGGAAAAGGAACAGTTAAAGCAATCACAAGCTGTTCTGGTACAGTAACAAGGATCGTGTATGAGCAGGGTTGCAATTAAAGGAAAGCCTTTATATGGTTTCATTTGGCAGAGCGCAGTTTGAAGTATGAGGTACGAAAATAATGAGAAATTTGTCCAAGACAAGGAGAGTATGTACTTAGCAACATAAGTGTATGTAACTGTGCCAGCTGCTGTCATTAGAGTGGGGTTCTGGAGGAGCACAGAGGCAGATTTCTAGGATGAAGTCCAGATATTCAGAACCAGAGTCGAAGTTGGCCCCTGGCCCTCTGAGAGACCACATTTCCCTCCACAACCATGGAAAACTACATTTCTCCAAAACAACAAACCTGCCAGCCCCAAGGGTGGGATTTATGAATGCGGATGACGGAACCTTCTCAGGAAATGTGGAACGCGGTTCTTTAAGGGATTAGAACAACCACAGACTTCTCTGCTTTCAGGACTGCACCGCTGTAGCCATGTCAGTGCCAGGATATTAGAAAGGAAAGAGGGGGGAGGGAAAAATATTTTATTGGACCAACTTCTGTTGGTGAGAAAGACAAATTTTAGAGCCACACTGAGCTCTTTCTCAGGGCTGGGAAAGGTACCAAGAGTGTCACAGCTAAATGCAAGATCAAAGACAAGTTAGCATAAGTAGTTAGTGCTTATTCTGAGGGACCATACAAATTGAGGTGGCTTGTTAGCACCCCTGTAACCATGGGACAAAAATCAAGTCAGTGGGTTTCAGGTTGTTGTAATAAGCCATACATCCAATGTCCTTTTTAAGATCCTGATTTTTACTGCCTAGCAAAGGTATGAATTTATGCTGTCAGACTTGTCTTGTGAAACAGTTGTGCAGGTTTCCTGTGAGGAGGAAGACAGGTGAGATATCAAGTGATGACTTGGTGAATCTCATACCCCAATGTTCAATTCCGAGCCACCTACCATGTCCTGAGAATGGACTCCATTTGGAGAATTTGGGGCAGAAGCCAAACTCTCCTACTTGCAATGGCACACCCTAAAGAAACTGCATCATAGGCCTAACAGTGCAACATTCCTCCAGCAATGCTTCACTCTGCTAACATGCTAAGTAAAAGCTCTTGTAAGGTCATGTGGCCCACCAGCTGAGGACTGCTGCCATAACAATAAAATAGAACACATTTGGTTTTTGTTACAAGATTGAACCTTGAGATTGAATGCTTTGAACCCAGGCTTTCTTAATTCTGAACCAGTATTTTCTTCAATTAACAAATCATTAAGTCATTGTGAAACTGAGTATAACAATGGTCTGAAGTTACAGAGGGAGAGGTGTAGGTTGGATATTAGGAAAAACTATTTCACGAGGAAGATGGTGAAGCACTGGAATGCATTACTGAGAAAAGTGGTGGAATCTCCATCCCTGGAGGTTTTTAAATCCCAGCTTGACATAGTCATGGCTGGGATGACGTATATGGGGTTGATCCTGCTCTAGGCAGGAGGCTAGACTTGATGACCTCCTGAGGTCCCTTTCAGCCCTAGGATTCTATAATTTTATCATTCTATGAAATTACACTTATATCCATTGGCTGTGTCTACACATGCCGCTTCTTCCGGAAGAAGCGACATGGTAATGAGCTATGCAGAAGATGCTAATGAGGCATGGATGCAAATTTTCTGTGCCTCATTAGCATATCGGTACATGGTTCAGAGGCCGGAAGAAGCTCGTCAAAATTTTGAAGAAGAAGGGGGTTCTGGAAGGAGGGTTTCCTTCTGGAAGATCCCCATGGGCCACACATCTGCACATGTACTTTGAAGAACTTCTTCCAGACTCCGAACCACCTGCTGATATGCTAATGAGGAGCGGAAAATTTGCATCTGCACCTCATTACCATCTTCTGGGTAACTCATTATTGTGCAGCTTCCGGAAGAAGCAGTACGTGTAGACACAGCCATTGTGAGTTACCACAAGAAACTAACAAATATTCACACTAAAAAGATATAGCTATGGAGGTTCTTTTTTTAGACGTTTAAGGCCCAGCTGCAAATGCAATACCAAAACACTGCTGGGGAAGCTGCTCTCACAGGTCAATTGTACACATAGATTCATGGAGCTATGGAAATAAAAATTCCTTTTGCCATAAGAGACAGAGACCTTGAAACCTGCTACTAACTATCCACCCTAGTTCAGAAATATTTTCCCTCACTTTGCAAACCTCCTGCTCTCAAGACAGGGGTAGCATAGTCCAGAGGCAGTGTCTTGTATTAAGAAATGCTGTTATTAGAATGAACACTAGAGATCATTCAAAACTGCATGTCTTTTGGGATCTTTCCCATCCCATGCTACACCACACATTTCCCCAGGAATTCTGTTCTCCAATGACTGAAACTCAGTTTCTTTCTCAACCTGTTCACATTGGTATCCAGGCTACAAGGGCCACTTTTTTCCTCAAGGTTTTAATGGGACCGAAGTAGCTGGTTTCCCATGCACATGTCCTCTAGACAAAGTGAATTTCCCACTGAGATTTTTTTTTCCTGTCAGCATTGTCTCAGTTAGCGCTAAACATTCACTCAGCATTGTTTTTGCTATGCAGCTTTCCTTCTGGGTACAGTTAGAAATAGAGTTTGCATTCTCCTCTCCCCCCGGCCCATTTTCTCCCCCATCTGGTAGGATGAAATTGGAAGGAGAAGAGGAAGATAAGCCTACTATCTGATTTTTCCAGGCCGGAGTGTTCTGGTCTTCCCCAGTGACACTCTAATGAAGCTGACAGACCTTTCAGGATTAGTTTAGCAGTGGAATTAAGCATCTGGACAAAAATTGGATATGATGGATTTTCCCCATTAGGGTTTCTGGTCTAATCCCAAGATAAATGTCTATCAGGATAATTGCAGAGCCATTATGTTGGCTTAATTAAGGATGTGGAGCTTTATTTCCAACATATTCTCTCCCCAAAGAAGCATAAAGTTCATTTTTCTCTGTGAGCAACATATTTGTTGCAGAGTGTTGGACAGCTACAGGGGGAGAACAGTTATTCCCCAAGTGTTAAGACGTTACAGACTGATCTATTGGGATTAACTCTTAAACTATCTCAGAAGCATGTACAGTGTCACTGTCCCAAAAGAAACAGTCCTGTAGCACCTTGAAGACTAACAGTTTGATTATTAGGTAATGAGCTTTCATGGGTAAGACGCACTGCAGTAATAGCTCAAGGTCAACTACGCAGCTGGGCACAGCTCTATTGACTTCAAGATGCATTTCAATCAACATAGACTGAGATGGAGCTCCACTGGCTTACACCAGTTGAGGATCTGCCCTCCATATTTAAAAAGGAATAGCTACCGAAAACAGATGTGAAACCTCGGCATCTGGATATTTTGGCTAGACACGTGGTGCAAGTACACTGAAAAGGTAAAAAAGCAGCCCTGGATTGCAGGAATGACACAAAATCCACACAATGGAGAGATACACCTACTACAAGAGGGGTCCCATTGTTGAAACTGAAAGGCCGCTAGATGGGGGACTTCATTTCACATCTTCAGCCCACGTAGGGGCCTGAGGAAAGTATCTTGAATAGCCAGGCTTTGTCACGATCGTGATATCGTGGGTTCAGCTCTTCAGCGTGAGTTCAGGGCACCATAACAGCAGCAATAGCTTCTCCAACATCCTGACTTGTTTCTGGCTTGACTCTTACAACAGCATAGGATGAGGGTGGAAGCTAGCGAGGTGGAGATTAGGCTGATCTCATGGAGCAATGATTTTCTCATCCCTCAGTCAGCCTTGAATGGCTGCCGTCTACTCACACGGGCAAAGGGCTGGTTGTAATGTCGTCCCATCAGTGTCCTGTATTCCTGCTGATGGCTGTCATGGTTATGAGTCTACACAGCAAGACCGCTGTTTTGAAATAATTTGAGTGCTTCTTAACGGTGCTTGATGGCTGTGGGCTGAGACTCATTTACCGTGCTGGGGCCTGCTCTGTCATACCTCGCTAGGCTGCCTGGGAGGGTGATATTACTCTAAATTTCAGAGGTGTGGTTGTGTTAGTCTGTTTTAGCTAAACCAATGAGGAGGCCTGTGGCACCTTAAAGACTAGCAAATTGGGCTGTGGCAGGGTGTTCCCCCTGCTCCAGGAGGATAAAGGTTGAAACCCAGCCCTGGGAGCATGCTGAGGCAATTAGCTCCAATTAGGGCCCAGCTGGGTCTGTAAATAGGGGCTCTGGGAGAGGAAGAGAAGAAACTTGCTCCAGCTGTGGAGCAGGTGGGACCAGGCTGCCAGGGAAGTTACAGCGGCTTCCTGACACAGAGCAGGGCTGGGAGAAAGGCAGGCCGAGCTGGGGAAGCTCTGGGCAGACCAGCTCCCAGGCTGCAGGACCTGAGACAAGGCCCAAGGGCACGAGGGGTGCATGGAGGCGGCCGGTCCAAACCCTCACCGATGATAAGAGGCCATTTCAGAATGCAGTTCGCCCCTGAGGAGCAGGGCTAAATGAGGACTGGCACTAAGTCACTGAGGTAGGAGTTTGGGCTACCCTGGGAGGGGAGGACCCCAGAGAGTGGGGCACTGCCATGGAGCTGTACCCTGAGACAAGGGCACCGTGGTGTGGGAGGTGGTGGAGAACAAACCAGAAACAGCGAGTGACCCAGAAGCCAAGACCCACCCCTGGATGGCAACTTTTCCTAGGACTCCTGGGCTACGTCTACACGTGAAGCCTACATCGAAGTAGCCTATTTCGATGTGGCGACATCGAAATAGGCTATTTCGATGAATAACGTCTACACGTCCTCCAGGGCTGCCAACATCGATGTTCAACATTGACGTTGTGCAGCACCACATCGAAATAGGCGCAGCGAGGGAACGTCTACACGCCACAGTAGCACACATTGAAATAAGGGTGCCAGGCACAGCTGCAGACAGGGTCACAGGGCGGACTCAACAGCAAGCCGCTCCCTTAAAGGGCCCCTCCCAGACACACTTGCACTAAACAGCACAAGATACACAGAGCCGACAACGAGTTGCAGACCCTGTGCATGCAGCATGAATCCCTTGCTGCAGCAGCAGCAGCCAGAAGCCCTGGGCTAAAGGCTGCTGCACACGGTGACCATAGAGCCCCGCACGGGCTGGAGAGAGAGCGTCTCTCAACCCCCCAGCTGATGGCTGCCATGGAGGACCCCACAATTTCGACGTTGCGGGACGCGGATCGTCTACACGGTCCCTACTTCGACGTTGAACGTCGAAGTAGGGCGCTATTCCGATCCCCTCATGAGGTTAGCGACTTCGACGTCTCGCTGCCTAACGTCGAAGTTAACTTCGAAATAGCGCCCGACGCGTGTAGCCGCGACGGGCGCTATTTCGAAGTTAGTGCCGCTACTTCAAAGTAGCGTGCACGTGTAGACACAGCTCTGATGTCCAAGTGCGGAGGCACTGCTCTGTGTCTGCCCTTTCAGATTGTGGCCTGTGGGCCCTTGAGCTGAATGCAACCCTCTTATTTCAGTCCCTTTGTCTCTCTCCCTGTTGTTTTCCTCCTTTCATTTCCCTGTCAATAAAAATTTCCCTTTCCTCTAGTCGCTGGGCTAGTCTGGTGGTGTGTGTGTTCACGCTAGCGCACAGGTGTGCCTGGGGTGGAAGACACTTCCTGTGTTGGCCAGAGCCATTTGCAGAGCCGACTCCATCTTGGCCATGAGGGCACTAACATTTGGCACTAGACAAGGAACATTAATGGAGAAAGCAAAACGCTTTTATCAGCTGCTCTGTCTTGAACACTGCCTACCAAGTTTCCTCCTGGAGGTTTAAAGGCCTAATTCAAGCTCAGTTTTCCACAAATACAAAAGGAGATACAATAGTACCAAAAACTTGCAAAACGGACATATTCCCCTTCTCGCCGTGGAGTGGTTTGTCTCAGCAATGGGGTGTCCACCAGTGTTCCCTCTCATTGTTTTCCATCCGTGGATGGAATAAATTTTGTTAAGTGCACCAAGGCATGTGCACCGCCAATCCAGACACAGACTGCCAGCTGTGGGAGCTCTGCAAATTAGCTGGGAGGCACCTGGATCTCACCTGGTTGGCCGCCCCAGAGCTCAGCTTACAGGGAAAGCTGGCGTTCGCCCCTGCAGCACTGGATGAGGCTAAGACAGCCAGGTAGGCTTATTGGCTCCAGAGGTTGCACCTGGAGGAAGAACCTGGCAGCTGGCAATTGATTGCAAGCAGGTTCAGCGGTGCAAGAACAGGCAGTGTCTAATAAAGCAAAGGAATCTGGCAGCAGGCAAGGACTGCTTTGGCAGTTGCTCCATGAGAAGAGCAGGGGGGTTGCAGCCAGAGAAAAGAGGGACCAGGGAGATAGAAAGCAGCCTGGAGAAAGGACAGTGGGGGCTGAGAGAAGAGCTCAGAACTCTTGGGTTGAGAGTCCAGGAACTGCGACCAAGAAAAGGGCGCAGGCCTGGTTTCCCATACGAGCCACTGAAGGAGCAGTGCCTGAGGTGGGGGATGGGAAGATGGCCTACAACTGCTGAAAGAAGGAATTTGAGGTACCCCAGAAGGGATCAGCCGCAAAGAGGTTGCTGCGGTTGCTGCAATGACAGCTGAGCTGCAGACCTGAGAGACAGAGGCAGGCTGAGGGCACCTGGCCACAGGGTGGAGTGTTGGCCTCCAGGGCTAAGCCCCAGCATGACTAAGAGGGAGTGCCTGAGGAGAAGGGAGAGGCATGCCCCATCACCATCCCGCTTGGGGCCCTCGTTGGTGGGGACATTTTCTGCATGCATGGTGGCACGTCTGCAGGCTGAGCCTGCGTGGGCAATCCTAGCAGCACAGGGCAGGGGGATGACTCTGGCTCCAGTGGCCGGGCTGGAGGAGGGGGAAGCAGGTAGGTGCAGACTCCACCAGCCAGAACCACCACTGATGCCTGTGGGCTGAGGTGAGGCAGGTACGGACAGGGCTCCCACTTCCTCCTCCAACTCCCCGGCAGCCAAACAGAAGCAGCAACCATGTCCTTGTCCTGGAGTGGGGTGGGAGTGGCTCAGGAAGTCTTGTCTTCCCCCAGCCTGGGTCTTGGCTTCAGCATCTTTCTGGCCCTGAAGGGGGTAAAGGGGAGGGGGGGCCTCTGGGACTAGTGGAGGGGCTGGGGACAGGGCAAAGGCTGAAGGAGAAAGCAAGACAATTGTATTTTAAATGGGTACCACAGAACACCCCCAAAATCCATCCCCCCCCAAAATGCACACAAAATACAATGAAATGCCTCGTGTTGCTAGGAACAATACCCGTATCCTCACACCCTGGCATCTTTTCCAAGCCAGGAGCTCAATGAGTCATATTTAATTAAATAGCAGTACAGCCCAACCCAAGTGTTGAAATATCTCTAAACCATATGACTAGCTTAAACCCTCGGAGCTGTTTTTATAAAGAATACCAGTGGCCTTCATTTGATTTGCCTTCCTGTTTAGAGCCTCCATCCAGAGATTGAAGGTTGTAGTTCTGTCTGCCTTAGGTACCTATTTGGCTCCTATCACAATATCAGCTGAGCACCTCGCAATCTTCAATGTATTTCTCCTCATGACTCCCCCGTGTGCTCCGTTACCTCCATTTGAGAGATGGGGAAACTGAACTACAAAACAGGCTAAGTGACTTAGCCAAGGTCATACAGGAAACTGTGGCAGGGCCAGGATTTAAAGCCCATTCTCCCAGTTCCAAGGCTAGGACTGAAACCATTGGCCCAATCTTCACCTCACTGGTGTCAATTTTTCATTATTCTCTGCTATCATGAGGGTTTGAAACTTATTACAGGTTGAACTTGTCTAATTCAGAACTCTCTCATCTGGTAACATCCGTAATCCAGCATGATTTTAGTTAACAGGATGACCACTTGTTATGGGTGGGGCTGAGTTTCCTGTGATCCCACACAGTTTGTTTACAGCTCCCAGTCCTGGTTCTCAGTGTTCTGTGCTGTTACTTGGCTGTAATTTACCCCGAAATGTCTTCTGAGAGCCCAGCGCGCAGTAGAAGTGTTGGTAATGTGCTGCTAGACAATATTGACCTTACATCATCTGGCAAATTCTCTTGTCCAGCCCCGGTCTGGTCCCGAGGGTGTTGGAGAAGAGAGGTTCAACTAGTACTGACTTTTTTAATAATAATAATAATAATAATAATTAATAAAAATAGCTGCTGATTTTTAACATGACTCCAGGAGCTGGAGGTTTAAGCACACAAGTACATACAGTGAGGCGCAGGGATAAAATTGGCAACACCAGTGCTTTAATTCTCTGTGTGTCTGCAGTGTCCCCTTGTACCCCTCCGCTCTCTGATTTGCTCACCTTGATCATCTTTTTCTGATTTGTCCTCTTTGATTACTGTTTTTGGTTCTCTGTGCCTTAAATATTGAGCCTGTTCCGGTCTGGCTGTGGCCTGAAGAAGTGGGTCTGTCCCACGAAAGCTCATCACCGAATAAACTATTTTGCTAGTCTTTAAAGTGCTACTCGACTGCTTTTTTGTCTTGATAGTGTATAGACTAGCACGGCTCCCTCTCTGTACCTATGCTGTTGTTCAAACAAGAAATAACTCAGAGAAGGGCGGTGGTCTGTAACATGCAGGAAGTCAGACTAGAAGGTCACTGTGGTCTCATGGTCTCTGCATATGACTCACAATAACAGCTGAGATAGTGCAACCGAAGCAGAAAATCCTATGGTTCTTTTTTCCACTGCGCCCTTTACGTGCCCAATGCAAATCCACTTACGGTGGAGCCTCCACTCACCCGGAAAACGCGCGTCACTGAAAATGATAGCACCGAAAGAAGTTTCCTCTCTCTCCATTTATTTTCTTTCCTCGCTGCTGCAAGGAATCAAGAGCAACAGTTAAAAAAAAAAAGAGCAGTAAGAAAGCAATCTTTGTGGCCAGCTATTAAAAGAAAGTTCAAATTTTTTAGGAATTTTTTTCTTAAAAAAAAAAATAAAAAGAAGAGCATTTGGAGTGCAAAAGGTCACCGCGAATATGTCTCTTTCCCCTTCTCCCCCAGACGTTCTCAAACACACAGTGCTTCTTTTCAAAGGCATCTGGCCCATAAATTGCAATCTATGCTAATGTATGAAAACAAATCGCTGACTCCCAACTTTCCACAATATTTGGAAAGGGGCGAATTAAGCAGCCCAATTGAAAAACCAGGCCCCTCCCTGCTCTACAGGTAGGATGTCCTCCAAGCCAGCCTTCCCAAGCCGCTGCTTCCCTTTACAAAGTTAACTTTGTACAATTGTGGGATGCAAAATAGCCCTGGGACAGCAGCATCTGTGTTGGTGGCGGTGGGGAAACGGAAATTAAACATATCCCGGGGTTTCTGGATCGCTCGCGTTCCTGCACCAACCCATGGGAGCCTCTATTCAGAGAGAGAGGGAGGCATAGATATGTTCTGGAACTAGGAATGTTTGCCATTTTAAGACTAAATTAAGTTGGTTTCACCTCTGCACAGTACCCTTCTTTCTTCGTGGCACCTTGAGCTCTGGAGGGAGCAGTGGTGGGACATTTGGACATCCAGAACTTGCAACATAGAGCTTTTGCCTGGGTTGTTAATTACCGGTGTGGGTGTTCCCCGTTGGGAAGAGAAATGACAGGCAATTTAGCAGAGAGGCAGTCTGGCAGTTTAAGGTAAGTATTTAGGTTGTCTGAGACACAGGTGGAAACAACAGAAGGAAGGGAATATACACAGCGCAATGTGGTATTCAGTCCTTGGCCAAAAAAGCAGTCCAGTAGCGCCTTAAAGACTAATAAAATAATTTATTAGGGGCTGAGCTTTCGTGGGGTAGACCCCCTTCATCAGACCATAGCCTGTTCTGGTCTGGCTATGGTCTGAAGAAGTGGGTCTATCCCACAAAATCTCACCACCTAATAAATTAGTTTGTTAGTCTTTAAAGTGCTACTGGACTGCTTTTTTGTTTTGATGGTATATAGACTAACACGGCTATCTCTCTGTTACTATTCAGTCCTTGGCTGTATCTCAAGATCTGTTGTCCTTTTGCAGTGGAAGAGGGTAATGCATTTCACTGAGGCTCAGCAGAGTGAGTTCCAGGTGGATAACAAACCTATTATCCAAATGATAATAATAATCCTGAACTGGCCTTTGGCTCTTTGCTGTACAGGGCGGGTACTGATGCTGTAGAAGGATGGGCGTGGAGAGAACAAGGCCCTTTGTCCTATTTGGGAGGTGGGGTTGTGGGCTACAGGTGAGCTTGACAGGGTGAGATTTTTAGCAGCAAATGTGGGTAAATGTCAATTTCACCAGACACACACAAACTGAGGAAAGCGTATTTCCATTGCTCCTAATCGACACGCCCAGCTTGGCAGAGTAAGAAAATTGCTGCTTGAGCATTTCCCGGAATTTGATTTCACAATATTTACAGAACTTTGTCTATTGTGATCTGTAAGCTTTGTGTGTGGATGGTGATAAAGCCTTGACTCCAATGTGAACAGCTACTGTCATGAAATAAGTATTTCTTGCAGCTCCTCATTAACTGACCTCCCTCACGATTTCCCACACCTGTGAAAATTTAAATGGATAAAATTGAAGAAAAACCATGTAAGCACCATAATTTTGCTCAATAGTGAAAATGAAATTGATTAAAACAAGAAGTCAGAGAACTTAAAAATAAACTTGGATTTTTTTTCTATTTTTAAGTCATTTCAACTGGTACCCAGTTCTGACAAGTCTAGTTATATACAGGGCTGCAGTTAACCAGGCTGTGGTTGCTGCTGTGTTACAGTCACGTGATGGTTCAATAAACAAAATTTGTGTTAAATCCAAGCTTTCTGAACCTTAATGAGGAGAACACCACAGTCAACCTGAACAAACCCCTTAAAGATCCTGGGGATACTTTGAGATCTTGGAGGAGGGACAAAAATCTTAGATATGTT
Organism: Carettochelys insculpta; assembly: GCF_033958435.1. Lineage (NCBI taxonomy): Eukaryota > Metazoa > Chordata > Testudines > Carettochelyidae > Carettochelys > Carettochelys insculpta. Next base: position 72,592,966 of record NC_134144.1, read on the forward strand.
GACCTTAGAGCTGTTGGAAAATTTCCCATCAAAACTTCCTTTTGACAGAAAACTGGTGCTTTAACTAAACATTTTTTCAGTGAAAGCTTTTTTTTTTTGTGAAAAAAAAATCAGCTTTTCATCAAAAAAGAAATGCTAAAACACCCAAAGCCTGAGCTGAAAATATTATCCCGTTGCCTTATAAAAGGCATAGTTCAGATATCACCTGAATTAATTCTGCTGTTTAAATTGTACATACATCATGGATATGGGATACCCATGAGGCTCTGTGGCAGTTGGGAAAGAGGAGAGCCCATGGAGCATCCTGGGAGATGTAGTCCAGGCAGGGAGTACCTGCAGCATACAAAGAACAATGCCCACAATGCACCACAGCTACAATTCCAAAGAGAAATATTCTGCGTTCATCTGAACAATTTCTTTCTCCACCTGTAATTTTCCAGTTTTAGCTGAAAAAGTTGTAATTTGGTTTTTTCATCAAAAAAGTGGAAACTTTCCATGCAAGGAAAAAAAAAAGTGCATTTACTAACTAGCTCCAGTTTGCCTCTATTTTCTAAACTGAGCCTTGAGATTAGTTCACCCCATTTTTGGACATCAAAAATCAAGATGTCTGAATGGACTCCAAGGACAGGTGTCCTGAACTTTCTGCGAGTCAACCCCCAAACTTCCCAGGACATTCTAACATAGCTGGGCACTCAACATCACTATTTACTTTATTATATATTGAAGAAAGGCAACAACCTATGCTTAGTCCACAATACTAGTGAGATAGAGTGAGATAATATTTATTAGACCTGTCTCCGCTCTTCTTGTCTCTCTTTGAAAATGAGTCATTCTCCTCAGAGAAATGCATTCTGGGAGATGCTATGTTTCACCTCTGTGGCTAACCAATACTTGAGCTTTTCAGTCGGCGGTCCAGAGAGTGAATTTTCTAGTGTTACATCAGAGAACAGATGGTATGCAGAGCTGTTGGCTGAGGGTTGGGAAAGCTGGCTATTTATAATGGAAAATGTCCCAATGAAAAGGAATGCATTTATTTGATTCTAGGATAATATTTATAAAATTCCTTTCCTGAGGCTTCTTTGACGGTTTTATTATTATAATTAAAAATAGAATGCAGGCTGCAAATGACATTTCAAACCCTTCAGAGAACAGTGGAAAGGTTTTCAGCACTAGACTGGTTGACTGTTTCTGACCGTTGGATTTACACTTACCCTATGTGTTTGCTTCGGCTTTTCCCCCAGAGAGTTAATTGTATAATAATATCCAACAACTTTCAGGCCTTAGTCTTTCAAGGAAGGGCGTTGCAGAATTAAGGCACGCTCTGATGCTGTGGGATTTCCGTACTTCGAAAAAAATGAATGCTGTTGCCTCTGAAATCTTTCAGCTTCCAAAACGTGGTCCTCAGCTTGTGCAAATAATTGAGGTACTGCCAACCTAAACCGATCTGTGCTGTTTAACACCCTCTCTAATTCTGGCCTGAAATGTTGACAGTCATGATAAGGCAACACTCTTATGCATTAGGTTTTTAAATCCATCCATATAAGGCACTTTACAAAGGCAGATATCAATATCAATATCCTGCTTGTGAAAGTGAAACAGAGGTTTCGTGATTTTCCTGTGGTCACCCAGCAGCTCAGTGGGACAGAAACCAGGCACCCTGTTTCCTAGAGTACTGCTCTGTCCACAGCATAGCCAACAGGTACGGCGGGCCCAGGAGCGAGGTGGTGGTGGTGAGATTCCACGCCTCTAGAAGGGGTGGAGCCTTGGGTGGAAGGGGCAGGGCTGAGGGCAGTCAGGTCTAGGCGCTGCCTGGAGTACAGCACTGAGCCCCTGCCAAAGCCCTCAGAGGTGATGCTCTTGCAGTGTTTCAAAGGGGCCAAGAGTTCCTGGCTGCCACTGTCCCTCTGCGGTTGCCCCCTCCCCGCCCCAACCTAACCCCCCGTCAGCAGCCTGTCTGATGACTTACCTTTGCATCTGGAATTAATGGTGGCTTATATTTCTGATTCACAACTTATCCCATACTGGGATTCCCCCTGCCACAAAGTCAGGAACAATCTAACCAGCAACCCAGCTCCCCCCCCCGCCCCACATTTATCAATACAATGGGGCTGTGATCCCATCTCAGCTGTAAACAACCCCCCTGGGGAGAACCCTGGCCTGTATTCATATAACTAAAATAATGTCTCATTCCAGGATCCCTTGGGTCCGATTCTTTGGGTTGACCCAGTCTCTGTTTTCAGCATTTCAGTACCTTGGCAAAGAGAACGGAATTCATTGTATTCACCTGTTCGTACAGCGGCACATCCTGCTAGTACTGTGGATGATGGCCAGTCAGAAGAGCGGTTCATTTGTCCTTGACCTTGAGCTCAAAGGAGACTTCAAATTTAGACACTTGCTACTTTTCTGAGCTTTGATATGTTTTGCAACTTGTTTTTAGGTGCATCCCTATCAGAGCTAACTTTGACCAACTCTCTCAGCTTAGAGCTGCCAATTTAAGCAAATAAGACATGCAATTTTGTAAAAAACATAATTTTTTGGTAAACTGGTATAGACTTATCATATTAAAGAGTCAAAAATGTTCATCGAGATTAATAAAAATATATCAGTTCTGAGGGCATGAGATTTGACTGTGAGGAATGTGTCCTCACACATCATCAGTGTGTCCTTGTAGCCAAGAAGGCTGATGGCATTAGGAAGGAGCATTGGCAGCAGATCTAGAGGAGTGATTATTCCCCTTTATTCAGCACCGGTGAGGCCACCTCTGGAGTTTTGCATTCAGTTCTGGGCCCCCCAGTGTAGAAAGGATGTGGATGCACTGGAGAGGATCTTGTGCAGCAGAACAAAAGTGATTAGCGGGCTGGAGCACATGACCTACGAGGAGAAGTTGAGGGATTTGGGCTTATTTAGTTTGCAGAAGTGACAAGTGCGGGATGATTTGATAGCATCCTTCAGCTTCCTGAAGGTGGTCTCTAAAGAAGATAGAGAGAGGCTGTTCTCTGTAGTGACGGATGGCAGAACAAGGAGCAATGGTCTGAAGTTACAGGGGGAGATGTAGGTTGGATATTAGGAAAAACTATTTCACTAGGATGGTGGTGAAGCACTGGAATGGGTTACCTAGGGAGGTGGTGGAATTTCCAGCCCTAGAGGTTTTTTAGTCCCAGCTTGACAAAGTCTTGGCTGGGATGATTTAACTGGGGTTGATCCTGCTTTGGGCAGATGGTTGGACTTGATGACCTCCTAAGGTCTCTTCCAGCCCCAGTCTATGGTCAGCTGATTATATAAACAAACCACTACTCGTGACCTGCGTGTTGAAAGGTAAAGACTTGTTCATTTTTGGCTTCTTCATCCTGGTGAGAGCCCTCCAAAGCTAGAAGTGGCACAGGTTTCTCTGAAGCTCTGAGAGGGTCTGGATCCACAGGCGTGTGACAAAACAAGTTATCCTTAAACTTCTGGCTTACTTAGTAGACCCAAAGGGTTCAGCAAATCCCTGCATTTCAGTTGCTTAGTTTGTAACTGCTGAGGTTTGCATATGCCCAGCATGAACCAAAGCACTCTTCCTCCATTGTCCCCCACTTCTCCCTACATCTGAACCATTCTTGCTTCGCCAGCAGAAAAATACCTCAGGGGACTGTTATCTTTTGGCTGAACCCCTGATTGGAAACACTTTAGTGGCGCTATAAACGTCAATGAAGTTTGCTGAATTGTCTTATGCTCTCCAGGTAGCTGTGGTTTGACGCTGGGCTGAGCTTCCCACAACCTGCCTTCAAATTCATCCTCTGAAGGCTTTAAAAGCTTTCCTTCATCTGGAGCACTTTCTGTTCAGTCTCTGCTTTACGGATGAGCTGTCTGCACAATAATAAAAATAATAATAACGGTGACAATGAAGAATAAAAGCAACAAGGGTTTGTTTAATTTCACATTCCAGGGCAGCCACATCTCCTCTGAGACAGCAGAAACACACAGACGCTGTTCTCTGTCTCTTTTATGCCCAGGATCCAATATCCTCAGTTCATGCATTTCTCATCCGCCGCTTGTGCTGCAAAAACGTCATTGTTTTCCGGAGGGGGGGAGGACAAAGGAAAGAGAGGAAGATTTTTAAATGGCAGCCAAGATCACTTCTCCTGAATGTTTTGATTCCCCTCAATAGTTTGTTCATTAAGGAACAATGTTTTGGTGGGCCTCTGCAGGAGACAACCTATTGGAAACGAATTGTTGCACAACAGGAAGGAAACGAATATTGTTCTTCTCTGACTCCAAAGATATAGTCATTGCTGGAGAAGACAAAGCTACTTGACCTAGAAATTTGTCCTCTTCGATGTTTGTTTCAGTGTCACACCCCACCCCGCCCTCCTGCCTCCACACTTTTTATGTTCATTTACATACGTATACATGAGAGGCAATTTTACAGAAATTCACATCCCTGCAGCGGGGATTCCAACCAATTCTGAAAAGTTTAGTCAAATGACAGACTGCAACTCAGTGCAATTTACCCCTTGATCCTTCCCCTGGCTTTTATGCCCGCTTCATGATGCTGTAATGCCACCGAATTCAAAGGAGCTACTCTTGATTTATGTCATTCTCAACTCACAGCTGGCTCTGTCAAGCCTGGTTGTGAATTCATTCCCACCTGTGTGAAGTCACTCACTGATTCTGCTGACATCGCTTCTGATTTACATGAATGTTAATGGAGACAGGAGATGAGGTTGCTGCACATTGTGCGTGTGTGTGTGTTTTGTGGCTGGCTATAGAGCTCAGCGCTGCTGCTGTCACACCAGCGCACAAACTCAAGGCTTCCTGTTTGTAGGCACCCAATTTGTATCTTATTAAGCTGTGCAACTACAGGGAGTTTTGGCTCCAATCTCTGCACTGTAGTGGGCTTTCCCCACCTTCTACGCCTATTTCACAGGGTATATTAATAGATGGCTTTGTCTGAGATGACCAGTTACACTTTGTTACCTAATTTTTTATGGTGCTCTGTAGGGTTTTTTCTTTTTTGATAGAAAAGGGCTAAACGTTCAGATGCTGGTTTTTATGCAGACTTTCAACAAACCCTCTCCAAAAGCTAGGTGTGTCTGGAATTGGGGCTTTGGTTGGTCCCAGTAGATAGCCAGAACCCAACTGTAAAATTCTGAGCTAGGATTTTTGTCTCCTGCAATGGTGAGGACAGGGGTGCTGACATGGAGATCTGGCTTTTGACCCTCCCGCATCAGCAAGAAGAGTTTGGACTCATTCAACTTTAAGGACCCGTCAACACTTTCAGCAGTTCAGGTCTCTTGTCCTTGGCCAAAGTGATCAACCTGATTACTGATAAGCCCAGACCATATTCAAGAGAGGCAGCAGTGAATCATGGGAGATTTATTCCCCAGTAGAGCAGAGTTCACAGGAGAGAAAGAGGGTATGAGGGCCTCACAACTATGGCGCCCACAAGGCACTGCATAAGCTCAAGCAGGTACAGAAATTAGCGCTAATCTTCCCCAAATGCAAAAAAAATTGTTTAGAGTCAACAAATTGAAATGAAGTGTCTCAATTTCGGAATGTATAAATATTTCATCTGGATGTAAACTATCACAGCATTGTATTGTACAATGTCTGAAACTACTTTTTTTTTTCCTGAGCCTTCTGTTGTTTTTAAATGTTTTGTCTTTCTGTCCTGATTCAGGATGAAAAATATTGGAAATGCCCCTGGTCGGGAAACCCATTTTCAATCAACTCTACCGACCAACAGTTGTATTATGATGATAATTATTCTCCTTCTTCTACACAATGTTTGCCTGTTATTTGTAGGAATGAACTGTATAAAGTGTGACATATCGATAAATGGGCTAGCCTGGTAAACTATATTCAGTTATGGCCAGTGCCGGCCGTTTTAGAGGTTGGCACAAAGCCCCTTTAAAGTGCTCAGATAATATAGTGATGAGCGCGGTATAGAAACCTAGAGACTAAATTTACAAGACTCTGAAAGAAAATCTTCCTTGTCTGAAGCCAACCAATGTCATATCTCTAGGAGAATGAGGAGCAATAGTTCTCATTATTTAATCCCGTCTAATTTAGCTAGATGTTTGTATATCTGTATACATTCTTTATCAAATCTCATACTACTTACCTCACAGATATCATGTGGCAGTGAGTTCCACAGGTTGATTGTAGGTTTCACAAAGGAATATTCATTTAGGTCATGGTCCTTAAGTCAGGTTTCCCCCCAGCCCTGACCCCAGACTTTAAAGTTCTGACACAGATCCAATTTTGAGCTCCATGACTCAAACCTACCTTAAAACAGGCTGGAGTACAGCTCCAAATTCAAGCCCTCCCCTCCCACAAATCACAACACTGGTGGGGCCAGGGCTGTGCTCTTAGTCTCTTGCAAGCCTGGCACCTTAATGTCGTGCTGGTCGTGGTACGTTAGCACATCCTTATATGAATATAGAATGCAGCAGCACCAAGTGAAATTGCACCTGCCAGTTGAACCTCATGTGCCCAAGAATGGCAGAATCATATTACATTGTATGAGCAGCTCAGGGCTACGTCTACACGTGCAGCCAACATCGAAATAGTCTATTTCGATGAATAACGTCTACACGTCCTCCAGGGCCGGCAACGTCGATGTTCAACTTTGACGTTGCTCAGCCCAACATCGAAATAGGCGCAGCGAGGGAACGTCTACACGTCAAAGTAGCACACATCGAAATAGGGATGCCAGGCACAGCTGCAGACAGGGTCACAGGGCGGACTCAACAGCAAGCCGCTCCCTTAAAGGGCCCCTCCCAGACACAGTTGCACTAAACAACACAAGATACACAGAGCTGACAACTGGTTGCAGACCCTGTGCCTGCAGCATAGATCCCCAGCTGCCGCAGAAGCAGCCAGAAGCCCTGGGCTAAGGGCTGCTGCCCACGGTGACCATAGAGCCCCGCAGGGGCTGGAGAGAGAGCATCTCTCAACCCCCCAGCTGATGGCCGCCATGGAGGACCCAGCAATTTCGACGTTGCGGGACACGGATCGTCTACACGGTCCCTACTTCGACGTTGAACGTCGAAGTAGGGCGCTATTCCTATCTCCTCATGAGGTTAGCGACTTCGACGTCTCGCCGCCTAACGTCGAAGTTAACTTCGAAATAGCGCCCGACGCGTGTAGACGCGACGGGCGCTATTTCAAAGTTGGTGCCGCTACTTCGAAGTAGCGTGCACGTGTAGACGCAGCTCAGATGATTTCATTCCAAAGTCATACAGGTTGTACCTCTGAAATCCGGGGGACTTTCTTGTCTGGCAACCTCTGTGGTCTTGCAGGACTACAGATACTGCGGGAGCAGAGAGCCTCCATTGGATGTGGGGGAAGGAAAGCCAAGCCGGTGGTATTGTGGACGGGGAGCAATGGCCGGGATGGGGAGCAATGGCCGGGACAGGAAGCCTGTAGCAGGGGAGCTGGTGGCCTGGGACAGGGAAGTAGGTGGACTGGGAAGCCAGCAGCTGAGCTGGGGAAATGGATGGCTCAGGACTGGACAGCCATGGCCAGAGAAGCTGGCAACTGGGGCCAAGAAACCAGAGGCCTGTTGCCGGAGCCAGAGAAGCGGGTGGCCCGTGGCTGGAGAAGTTGGTGGCCTGGGGGCAGGGAAGCCAGCATGTGGGGCCGGGACGTGGAGTGGGGGACTGGGGCTGAGAAGTTGTGGGGCTGGGAAGCCACAGGCTGCAGGAGAGTGGGGAGCCTGGGAGTGGGGATAGCAAGCCAGTGAGGCAGCATTGAGCTCCCCTGGTCCAGCAAAATCCTTGGTCTGTGGCCACTCAGGTCTTAAGAGTGCCAGATTAGGGAGGTCAAACCTGTACTTTGTGCATGCTGTTATGTGATTTAGCAAATATACCTTTCGGGCACACAGGGAGGTGAGGGCAGGACATATTACAGATCACTTATAACACAGGTGCCTGCTTTCAAGAATCAGGCTGTTGAGATTTAGCTCCAGTGATGTTTGCAGATTATAGCTCAAATTACTCCCATGTCCTATGCAACTCTTGGAGTGTGAGAAGCACTGATAACTTTCCACCCAGGCTCAGAGGGTTCCAGGGCCAAGAGAGACCATTATGATCATCCCCTCTGACCTCCTGTGTGACACCCACCATAGAATGTTCCCAAAGCAATCCCATAAACCCATAAAATATAGGACATTCCCCTCCCACATTTGCCCATTTCCCTCCCGCTGCTCTTCCCCAGAGGCTGTAATTTTTGCTCTGCTCCAATGAGGAGACGACTTCATTTGACTTACATTCTAGCTTTCGCATGTTTCATCCAGGTCTTCCTCACATATTTGCACTGCCGCCACACCCACAGAGCAATCATGAGAGCACATTAAACAGTCATCTCTACAGTTTTGCCTGTTCCTTATCTGCTGTTTTAAAATTGGCTGTCATCTGGTAAGTTTTGGTATCCTAAATTGTCGGCTGTGATACCCTAACTCAATGACCCCCAGGAGTCTCTTCCAGCCCAAAGATTCTATGTTTCTATGATCATTTACAATGAGCAGCCAGCACTCAAAGGAGCCTATGGGAGTTGAAGGAGGGTAGAAGCCCCAGAGGCTCTGAACATCTCATATTACTTAGATCAGGTCTGAGCAACCTGTCCGAGGCACAGCGCCAAAATGTGACCTTTTGACCTCTGCTTATGGGACCTCTGGAGCTTACTGCAGGAGCCTCTACAGTTGTCTCAAAGGCTATTTTAACCTGAGAGTTTCCTAAGTCCAGCCAGTGTTGCGTAGTTTCATTGGTGTAGGATCCCTGTGCTTCCAGAGCCCAGTATTTCTGCAATGTATCAAAAATGGGCAACTTACAGGCTCTGTATGAATCACGTCGACATTTAGAGGAAGCAGAACAGCCCTTGTGATGTCCAATCACCTCCCATTATCAGTTCTGGAGGTTAGCTGGCTCACAACAACTTTTTTTTCCAGCAGAATTATTATGAAATGGCTCATCTGTCCATTGTTCTTGTTAATACTTGAAATGTTCTTTCATCTCTCAGCTGGTGTTCAGCACCTTCTATCCTGGTGTTGGGGATGATGGGGGAATATTCAACTAAAGATTACATAGCTGGTACATCCCTAACCACACTCTTAAGTTACTCACTACCAGCAGCTCCAAGGGAGGCCATGAAATGTCTGGGTACCATTCTGTTGTCATGTGTTCTGGATTGTGAAGATCTGGTTCAACTCCTGCCTCTGTCAGAGCAGGCAAGTTGTTTAGTTTTGCCATGCCTGAGTTCCCCTAAAGTCTTCCTTTCTCCCACATTGGTGGTCTTACCTGCTTGTAAGATTGTAAGCTCTTCGGGCCACAAACTGTCTCTTATTCTGTGCTTCTGCAGCACCTAACACAAAGAATCCATTGTTTTGGTTGGGGCTGGTATAATACAAATAATAAGAGTAAATTTATATCTCTGTTTACACACACCATTGTGCGTACTCCTAATATGGACTCAAATTACTGCCAGAATCCAGGAGTGGCAGCGGGGTGATGGATCACTTGATGATTACCCATTCTGTTAATTCCCTGCAAAGAATTGGAGGGAGGAATGGCTTAGTGGTTGGAGCATTGGCCTGCTAAACTCAGGGTTATGAGTTTACTCTTTGAAGGGGCATTCAGGGATCTAGGGTAAATAGATTAAAAAAGGGAAGGTGGTTGGTCCTGTCAAGAGAGTAGGGGACTGGACTTGATGACCTCCTGAGATCCCTTCTGCTTCTATTCAAAAGAGATTTGATGCAGTTCAAGAAGAAGTGTAGAGTCCTGCACTTGGGACAGAAGAATCAGCTGGAGACTGAATGGCATAAGCAGCAGTACACTGGAAAGGGACCTAGGGGCTATGGTGGATGAAAGGCTGGATACGAGTCAGCAGTGCGCCCTTGTAGCCTAAAAGGCTAACAGCATATTGAGGAGCATTGTGAGCAGATCTAGAGAAGTGGTTGGTCCCCTCTATTCGGCACTGGTGAGGCCACATCTGGAATATTGTCTCCAGTTTTGGGCCCACCAGTATGAAAAGGATGAGGATGTGCTGGAGCAGGTTCAGTGGAGGGCAACAAAAATGATTAAGGGGCTGGAGCACAAGACTATGAGGAGAGGCTGAGGGATTTGGGCTTATTTAGTTTGCAGAAGACTGAGGGGTGATTTGATAGCAGCTATCAACTCCCTGAAGAAGGCTCTAAAGAGGATGGAGAGAAATTGTTCCCAGTGGTGACAGATGGCAGAACAAGGAGCAACGGTCTGAAGTTACAGTGGGGGAGGTGTAGGTTGGATATTAGGAAAAACTACTTCCCAGGTGGGTGGTGAAACACTGGAATGTGTTGCCTAGAGAGATGGTGGATTCTCCATCTCTTGAGGTTTTTAAGTCCCAGAATGATAAGCTCCTGGCTGGGATGGCTTTTTTGGGGTTGATCCTGCTTGTAGCAGGGGCCTGGACTAGCTGACCTCCTGAGGTCCCCTCCAGCCCTATGATTCTATGATTTGGAACTGGCCACTATCAGAAGGCAGGCTGCTGGGCTAGATGGGTCAATGAACCAGAGGTTGAACCTTTCTAGTCTGTCACCCTCGGGACCTTACGGGTGCCAAACAAATTTGCTGAACCAGGGGTGGTCAATACCGTCCTGCGCATTACCACTGCTTACTGGGCTCTTAGAAGACTTTTAAGGGTAAATTACAGCTAATTAACAGCACAGAACTCTGAGAGCCAGAGCCAGAGCCAGGACCGGTGGCTGGAAATGGGAACTACAAGAAACTTGGCCACATCTTATCTAGGTGGACATCTGGCTAACTAAAATCATGTTGGATGGACCATGGATGTTGCCACATCCGAAAGTTCTGGGCCAGAAAGGTTCAACCTGTGTGACTTTTCTCAGATCAGGCAAGCATTGCTCTTTTGAGAATGTGTAGTAACAAAAATGCCTGATGACAAAGACTGCCTGTCCCAAACCAAAAGACACACTAGGTTTGTCTCTCCTTTCTGCTGAGAAAAGCAAAAATAAAGCCATGGCTGTTATCACTGTATCAATAATCATTCCCAGCTCTTTCAGCAAACTAGGCTAACCTCTAAATATTTGATCTTCCAGTTCAGAGAAAGAACCAATATGTGTTATATGGCCAAGGACTGCCATAAAGTTGTTATTCAGTAGCTGATGGCTTGACTCAGCATTTCCCAAAGTTTGGTCTGCAGCCCAATACCGGTCCTTAGAAAAAAAAAATGCTAGTCCTTAAACTTTACAACTGTTAAAATTCTACTGGTTAAATTGTAATTAATGTAATAGCAATAAGTTAGGCACATAAGTATTTATATCACGATTTATATTATTATGTATTATTATTATTGTGAATCAATAATAAGCAGTGAAAATTAATTCATTTTTCATTCATTTTTAAGTATGCATTTATATTTTGAGGCTGCCAAAAAAGGTACTGAAGAAAAAAACGGGTTCCAACTATACGAAGTTTGGAAAACCCTGGCTTGAAAGATAATGGGGCAAGAGACCTTTTTATCTTTAATAATCACAGCTAATAATTACATTTACCTTTGTATTTCAAAACACTTTAACTGCGTTTTGCCCACCAGCCCTGCACACTGGTTGGTCATATAAATAATATTGTAACAGTAGAACAGCCCAGAAAGGTCATGAGCTGGTTTAAGCCCTCAAGGGTATACAGTAGGCAGCAGCAAAGCTAGGAGTTCAAGACCTCTTCCCCCCTCTAACTACAAGACAACACTTTAATTTTGTTTTAGTCACCATAGGAAAACCCAGAAAGGGGAGTTCCCAAAAGAAGTTGCTTTTACTTTTTTTTTTGTAAAGAGTAGCCCTCCTCCCCACCCCACCCCACCCCACCCACTGTTGGTCTCAACAGTGTTAATCTGAGAGGGGTACCCAGGCTAGGCTGTAGCTTCACAAAAAAAAGCCAAATACTCCTGTAGCACCTTAAAGACTAATAATTAGTCTTTAAAAATTAAGCAGCATTAGGCAGCTCTGTAGCAAGAACCTAGGGGAGATACTTTGCTTCAGAAAGAGGCTTTATGGAGGGCAGATGGGGCACAAAACCACCTCAGAGCTTTGAAGAGTCGCTCTCCTAAACCTCACGCAAGGCAACAAGAGATGGGCTTTTAACCCCATGGGCCAAATTTCACACAATTCCCAGTGCTCTTAAAAGACCACCTACCCCTCCCCACAACCCTGTCTGTCTCCCATTCCTAGGTTTCCCGGGCTCAGGAATGAAGGCTGAAAGTGGCAGTAGGTGTGGCTGGCTCATTAGCCTTAACTCCTTATAAATCCTGACCTCAGGCCAGTTTGTGGGCTAGCTAACATCCCCCTAAGATGGCTGCTTGTGTGCTGGGCTCATCTGACAGGACTGGGGAAAGGGTTAGTGCCCTTCTCCTGGGGGCAGGGAACGCACAGACGGTCTGTTAGAAGGAAGGGAAAGCAGTATGAGAGATAATAAGGAAAACGCCAATGCAATCCAGAGGAAGAGTTAGAAAAAGAATTCCTGTACACCTAAATCATGCTGGCTACCAAGCCCTTCTCTTTATTTTTGTCTTACTCTAGAGGGGGCTACTGAACACACAGTGAATAGCAAAAGCAACGTCATAGTTAGTTGTTTACTGGCTGGTCTCTTCCCCCTGACACCAGCTGAATCCTTCTACTCTGCTGGGGTAGACCCATGACTGAACACAACAGATGTCCTAATCTGGAAAGAGCAGCTGAAGATATCTGGCCACTCATCCACACAGGGCTTGTGGAGAAGGAGTGTTTTGTTCTCCCAGCAATGTAACACCACAGAGCATACATGGGAACTTCTTGGCTCCAAGAAGCTTAAACTGCGTCAAGGGAGGTTTAGGTTGGACATTAGGAAAATCTTCCCAACTGTCAGGGTGGTTAAACACTGGAATAAATTGCTTAGGGAGGTTGTGAAATCTCCATCCCTGGAGGATACTTAAGAGCAGGTTAAACAGACATCTATCACAGGTATGGTCTAGATGGTGCTTCGTCCTGCTTCAAGGGCAAGGGACTGGACCTGATGACCTCTCAAGGTCCCTTCCAGTTCTAATGCTCCAGGATTCTATAATCTGTGGTCACGAGGGATGATCTTCCCTCCCCCATCATGAATACTATGTTCACAACTGACAATCTTCGCTTGACAGCCTGAGCAGGGAAGCCATGGAGACAGTTTCTCAATGGTCTGCGAGGTCTCTCCAGGAGAGCATTAAAGCACGCTGGGAAAATCTAGCATCGCAGCTGCCTACATTATGCTTTATCTGCTGATCAACAGAGGACTTCAGTAGCTCTCCAAAGCTTGGTTTCATGGCCTATGACCTTGTGGTCCTTCTTGCAATCACTCCAGGTTCCACCCTTAATCACAGCTTTCTCAGGTTTCACGCTCTGTGTGTTTGCTGTTTTCCTCTTCAGAGGTGGGGCAAGAAAAGGTGGATGAGTGGGAGACAGCTATAAAATGGCCCAGCCCTTCCAGAAGTCACACTGTGTTAAAACTCAGAAGTGGTCCTAACACAGAGATTTGGAAGGGCAGGGGTAAAGAGAGGAGGCGTGTAAGAAATTAACTCAAGTGTGAAGGAAGACTAATTCTGAAGGCAAAACATTGGCTGGACTCTGAAAGCCCTAGGGGGGTACACATTGCAGAGGCAGATATAAACACCACTTTTTAAATAACCTCAGATGAGTTCTGATGACCTGAGCTGAACTCGGAACACAAGCTGGTGGGAGCAGCACATGGTGTTTGTTACACACACATCACCGTGGGCCCTTGTTTCCATAGTTTTCGCTTTCTTTCGGTTCAGATTTTTCTTTGAACTTTAGTTCTGATTAGTTTTGGACTTGTCACTTTATTTGGAAGATTTCATTTTCCAGCTTCCTTCTGCACTCTCTGTGCCTCTTCTCTCTGGACCCATTTGGCTGAGCGCGCCTTTTAAAAATCATAGGACTTTCCGCGTGCTGTTTTGAAACAGTAAAATGTTGCTGAAGCAATGGACTTCACATCTCCGTGTGAGTTCACTAACTGCTTCCCCCCTGCTCTACTTTAATGGGCTTGTTTATTTCTTAGCCATTAAAAAATATTGATTGCTCAAGGCTAAAAACACAGACTCTTATCCCATTCTGATATTGATGGCAGCGAATTGTTTGCCGTGGCAGTTCAGACATAAATCCAATTTTAGACAGGCAAAAAACAAGTCCGCATATAAAAAAAATATTTTGATGATCTGAGACTTAATGGGCTGAAATGACCTCCCATTAATGGAGTGAGTTTCTGTCACGTTATTGTGCGTTGTGTAATGATTGATAGAGCTGGCCAAATAAAGAACATTTATAGTTAATGAATTTAGCCTTCTTTTCCATTTACAAATTGCATACAAATGGACGGTTTCTCAAATTTATTCAATATACCAAATGATTTCACTGAGTAGTACTTGGCCTGGCGATGTGTTTTGAACTATTTTTTATGGGTATTTGAAATCTGACGTTCCAGCTTGAATTGGTTAGATCTGATGGGACGCAGAGGCCGTATGGTGTGTTTCTGTTCTCTGATTATGTGCACTAGAGGTCCAACCACTGGACTCAGGTTTCTGTAGCAAAAACTTGCATTTCTGGCTTCAAAATGTTCAGCAAAGTTTTATTAGAAGTCCTGGTTTCTGTCAACTTTCTTGCCACCAACCCTGTTTTGCTGCAACTGTCTCTCCTGGGTCCCTCAGACAATGTGTTCTGGGGAGCAACACAGCCCCCAGTCTTATGTGGGGCTCAGTAGGTCCAGTCCTTGCCTTTGGGCAAAGCAGTTGCCTTGGGCCCTGTGCTTTCAGGACCCCATGCTCCAGATGATTGTAACATCCACCATGCTCCGGCCAGGCTCCACTGTCAGTTTGCCACACTGGGCCCCACCTATTCACCTGGCACCACCGGGGACCATCTCAGCTTCCATCCTACCCTACAAATTGGGGCCCTCCATCAGACAAAGCTCCTGTCAAATTTCTGGATCAGGAACAAGGCCCTGAGCCAGTTTAAAGCCAAACTGTGTCCAAAACCCATTTCTTTGTTGGTCCCCGGAGAATCCATTTTAAACTAGTCTAAATGAACCTCTCCAGCTGTTGGGTTCAAAGGCTTGGTAATGGAAGAAATCATCCATTCCCCTGCTCCCTATTCAAGAAGATACATAAAAGGCCAGAATAACAGACTCAATGGCATTTTAATACAATGTACCCTTCAGTATTAACCCTAATCCAATAAGGTTTAACTTAATTCAGTCAAATTGAGCTTCAGTGCATAAAGTTTGTTCAGGATGTTGTCAGTCTGTCACAATTTCAAACAAGGAAAAAGCCCTGTCAGAGAGTGAGTGAAGGCCTCATTCAAATCCCATTGACTCTTTCCAAATCTGGCACTGGTTTTGTTTGCATATGAAATCATGTGCCATCCTCCAGAAATTCTCAGGACGCTACATACATCTCTTTTTAAAAAAAAATGCAACTGGTGTTCTTCAGTGTCAAAAATTCCAAAGAGAACACGAGCATTATTCTGATTGTCTTTCATTGCACGATCCTGCACAATTTGTTTTGCCTTTAAGGTCCTTGATGTTTTTATAATCAGTCGTAAAATCATGGTTGTGGAGAAGGTAAACAAGAAAGATACTGTGAAGGCTGAGACTATAACAGATCTGAAAATAGATCTAGATAAGTTTATGGAGGATAGGTCCATCAATCATCACAGGGGTAGCTGTGTTAGTCCACATCTTCGAGAACAACAAGAAGATGCATCTGGTTAAGCAGGTCTTTGCCCACGAAAGCTTATGCTCCAAAACATCCATTAGTCTATAAGGTGCCACAGGACTTCTTGTGTTCTCTAAGGTCCATCAATGTTTATTAGCTAGAATGGGCAGGGATGGTTTCCCTAGACCCTGTGAGAGGCTGGGTGGGAATAGGCGGCAAGGGATGAATCACTTGATGATTACCTCTTCTGTTCCTTCCTGCTGGGGCACTTGCTACTGGCAGCTGTCAAAAGACAGGATGTTGAGCTAGATGGCCCTTCGGTCTGACCCCATTTGGCCATTCTTATGTAAACAAAAGCAGGCCATCTCTTCGCTCTCGATTCCTGTGCCTGATGCCACGTCACCCGGGACCTGCCATAGCAAGGGAAAATTCTGCTCAGATCCTGTAGCCCTTGGCTGGTGCCTGCTCAGTGGACACAGGATCCCCTGAGAATTTAATTGCCAACCCCTAAATGAGTCTCCACTTCACACAAAATGCTATACAGGTGTTAATTACCTTTGATCCAAGTCAGCAGAACCTCTGCTTTCAACAGCTTCCAAAAGATTGCTGGGATGGCGGTTACCCTGGAGCTGAAATGGGAAAAATCCACCCCAAAGTATGAAGTAACTGATGGTTACAGGCAAATGAGATGTAGAATTTTGTTTATTGCCTGTAGCTGTTTGAATCAAACTGTCTGGACTTTCCCGGCCAATATATTTATGTGAGTTCTGCTGCTATGACTCATTTATGACACAGAAAGCTTGGGAAGGTCACATGACCGCAGCCCTCCACTGATTGGGTCTCTACAGTCAGAATGAAAGACCAGGCGAATAGCCGCGATGTTCTTTGTCTTCATTCTCATGGAAACAGAAAGTGGATTTGAGGTGAAACATCTGTTTTGATTTGGGCAAATGTTATTTATCGGTCTCTTTTCTTTTCCCAGGGCTTTTAACTGTTAGTGGTAACTCTTCCCCTTCCTGGGGTAATGGTCTCATTCAAAGGCCACTGAATCTTTCTGTTGACTTCAGTAGGTTTTGGATCACGCCCTAAATATGGATATGGACTGTTCTCCGCAGATTCTCTTCCTCCTCTTTGCGCATGCCCTACCATAGTTTATAACATGTGCATCAACTGTAAGAGCTTTGTTTGCTGTGCTGAGTATGTGTAGGGAGAAATCAGGAAATCTTTCAGTCCCACCTTCTTTATTATTATTTATGTTATGTTAACACCCAAAATGTTCATGGTGTTCTAAAAACATATGAGGGGAAAAGAAGGTGCCATCCAGAAGGACTTATACTATAAAAAGACAAAGATCCGATCGTATTCCACTGCTCCCAAACCACCATGAAACCTCTAATTGCAAAAACAAAGACACAGGCCAGCTCCGCATATATAATCCACAGTTAAAGGATTCGCTTTGTCAATAAAAGCTATACCTGCTCACCACCACTGCCGAGAACAGGCGGGATGTAAAATACAAATTCTGAAGAATGAGGATGATTTCCAGTAATGGGGTGGAGGTTCCAGGACTTAAATATTTTAAATCAAGACTGGAATTCTATCAAATCATCATATGATCTGGTTTGACCAGAAACGATGGGGCATGAGGCCGGAATTGCTTGGTAAAATTCTCTGGGCTGTGTTCTGCTGGTGCTCAGACAAGGTGGTCCCTCGAGGTCTTAAACAAGGAGCAATTCACAGACTTGTTGATTTTATGGATCTGATCCTTACCAACCTGAATGTACATGTGAAGTCAATAAGACTAATCGGCGTTACTGCTCCTTACAGTCCTCACTCAAAAAGGGTGAGCTTGCACAATATTTTATCATCTCTTTGTCTGTCTGTCAACATGTCTAAAGCATCTATGCCGAGAACAATCCCATCTGTGCAGTGGAATCAGTCAGCTTTCCCACGCTGAGCTTTCACTCGCTTCCTGGCATCCATCCCATGTGGTTTTCCCTTGTCTCTCCTTCACTGCAGAATGTTTTGCTGAAGGGGCATTAAATTTCCAACTGATCGTGTCCTCTTGTTGCACCTTACCCTCAAGTTTGTATCTGGCCTCTGTGAAGCTCATGCCAGCTGATCCTAGCTGCAGAAGGAGAGAGGCGATCTCTGAGTCTGACAGCCAGAGCTTCCCATCCATCGTTTTGCTGGAATTATGAAGCGTAGCCAGCAGAGAACAGGGGGAACCAGTATCAACTGCAGAAAATCCTTTTCATGTGCTCTGCTGGGTTTGATTGCCTCAGGATATAGGCTCCTGCATTATGCACTAGCTGCAATTTCCCTTTTTATTTAGACCTATGTAGAGTGGATTTCAATGGTCCAGCCTCATGGTTGGGAGACACGTAAATTTCTGAGGGCAAGTCCTTGTCTGAGACCAACGAATGGAGGCATCTTGCTAACTGGGGAAGGACATGTAGCTTTTTTCCCTTGAGTATCCCAGGTCAGGCTTGAGCCCAGCAGTGACCCACAAGGCTGTGCATTATCTCTACTAGCAATAAACAAATACTTTCAGTTGAAGACAGAGTGGCGGAAATTGCGAGGTCCCCAGAGAGTTTAATTAGTATCAATTCACACTTGATTGGGTTCATCATGGGCCAGCTCTTCCATCCAGCTCCAGTTTCCTCCACATCCAAAGATCTCTGCAAGACAAGGAGCTCGTTCTCATGTGGCTGGAAATCTCACCATGTCATCTGAGCAGCTTGCTACTTGCCCTTAGGATGTGCCCAAGAAAACTTGGGGCAAAGGTGCAGGGGAGGAGTAGACAGCTCCCAAAAGTGTTACCCAAAATACACCTGTGCTGCAAAGCTTCAAGGGTGAGGATAATGCCAGGATCCTCAGCTGTGCCAGAGGTTAGAAGCTGCTCTTAAAGGGATTGTCCCCCTGCAGATCCTGGGTAGAACATTGCTTAGCTAAAATCGTTTCACTGCCTAAAATGACATAAAATCCACTATCCTGAAATAACCATGACTACATTTGACTTTGGGTGACACCTTTTTTAGGGCTCTTTCAAGATCAAGAGTCCCCAGTGACAGCTTACTTCACATTTAATATAATACTTTTGGTACATGAAGCATTATGTGCTAATTGAAACCCCGTTTGCCGAGGCTGCTATGCTTATGAAACAGCCTGGTTATGGCACTGTTACATGGTTGGAGAACCACAGCAAATATGTTCTTAATGATTATTTGGCACTGTTTTCTTAAATTCAAAGTAAAGAAGTTAACAAGTTTATTTAGTTTGCATTGCTGTCCCAACTTGTGTTTAGCTTACATGCTGCCTTCCCCAGACGTAAAGAACAGCTCCATGTATCTACAAAGCTTGCACTTTCTGCCAACAGAAGCTGGCCCATTAAAAGATATTACATCAGCTATCTTGTCTCATGTTTATTTAGGACTCTCAATTTTTCAAGTATTGTCAAAATTTCGAGTCGTTCTTGAGGTGAGGATTTAGTACCAACCGTTCATGTGACTGAATTTATCTTCTAAATAGGTATCATATCAGAGCCACAGCAACACAAGTTTTGGATATTCTGCTCCCAACTAAAGCTCTGTAGCGTTCTGCTTTTATCATTTATATAATGGGAACCTTTAGAGGCACTCAATGGGGGGGGGCTAATTATGTTAGGCACCATGCATTCATTTCTTGAGACAATTGCTGCCTCACTCAATCTACAATATAAGGAGGTGGGCTGTTTGCTGCCAATTTACAGATGGGGAACTGAGGCGCGGGGAGGTGAAGCAGATTGCTCATGGTCACACAAGTCTGCGGCATAAGAGATCAGCAGTGAATTCTCAGTGAAGCTGAACATAAGAATGGTCATACTGTGTCAAACTCAAGGTCCATCTAGCCCAGTGCTCTCTCTTTTGACGGTGGCCAATGCCAGATGCCCCAGAGGGAAAGAACAAACAGGAGCTAGGGACATCAATCCTGACCATCCTAACTTATAGCCATTGATGGGCAGGTCCTTCACGAATTTGTCTAGCTCTCTCGTGTGGGTCTTCACAGTCACAGCCGACGCTGCAAATGAGGATGCCAAACAGAACTACGAAGGGTGTGTTCCAGAGTCTATGTAGGCTGACGGATGCTACTACTACTACGCTCGCAGGTTCTATCCCTGGGGCCAGCAACCTAGGTCTGTCAGCATTACACATGAATTAAACAGAGACTGGGAGGGGCTTGCAGTTACAAAGGCAGTTTCTCTGCTCTGGGTGCTCATATCTCCCCTTTAGACTCTGACAAAGGCTCACAGCCCCCTGTCTGATCTGACTTGTTTTTGCCTCTTTTGAAAAGTACTGTTGATACTGGGCCATTTCCACCCTGCTGAATAGACCTTATCAGCTCTGGCCCTCCCTCTTACTGGGACCCTCTCTTTAAATACCCCTCTGAACCCGCCCTCCCCACTCATGCATCAGATGTAGCAGGCCTTTGCCCACAAAAGCTTATGCTCCAAAATATCTGTTAGTCTATAAGGTGCCACAAGACTTCTTGTTGTTCTCGAATCGTTTTACTCTGTCCTTGTATAGCAGTCATTCTATACTCCTAATCATTTTCTTGCTTTCAATGCCACTATATATATATTTTTTTGAGATGAGGTATGTAGGATCGTAGATGTGGGTGTATCATAGATCTATATGAAGGCATTAAGATATTCTGTGTCTTTTTCTCTACCCTTTCTTAATGATTCCCAAAATTTTTTGTTGTTGTTGTTGCTGTTGTTGTTTTGTTTTTTTCACTGCAACTGCACACTGAGTGGATGTTTTCAGAGACCTATCCACAATGACTCTGAGGTATCTCTATTGAATGGTCAGAGCTAATTTGGTCCATAGCATTTTATATTTATAGTTGGGATTATGTCTTCCAGTCTGCATTATTTTGCATTTACCAACATTAAAATTCAACTGCCATTTTGTTGCCTTAGTTTTGTGAGATCCTTTTGAAGCTCTTTGCAGTCTGTTTTACATTTAACTGTCTTGAGCAGTTTTCTGCTGTCTGCAAATTTTGCCACCGCACTGTTTACCCTTTTCTTCAGATCATTTATGAGCATATTGAATAGTACATGTCCCAGTATAGACCTCTGGGGGACATCATAAGTAACCTCTCTCCATTCTGAAAACTAACCATTTATTCTTATCCTTTGTTGCATGTGTTTTAACCAGTTGTAAGTCCATGAAAGGACCTTCCCTCTTATCCCAAGGCAGCTTATTTAAAAGTCGTTGGTGAAGAAGCTTGTCAGAGGCTTTCTGGAAAACTAAGTACACTATATCCGCTGGATCCCCTTTTTCCACATACTCATTCACCAACTCCAAGAATTCCAGTAGATTGATGAGGCATGACTTTCTTTTATATCAACCACGTTGCCTCTTCCCCAACAAATTATGTTCATCTATGTGCCAGACAATTTTGTTCTTTGCTATAGTTTCAACCAGTTTCCTGGTACTGAAGTCAAACTTAGTGGCCTGTAACTTCCAGGATTTCCTCTAAAGCCCTTTTTAAAAATTGGCGTCACATTCACTATCCTTCAGTCATTTGGTATAGAAGATGATTTAAAGGATAAGTTACAAACCATAATGAGTAGTTCTTCAATTTCACATTTGAGTTCTTTCAAAATGTTTATGTGAATGCCATCTGGTCCTGGTGACTTAGTTGGCTTTTGTTTGTCAATTGCTTCCAAAATCTCTTCTAGTGACACCTCAATCTGGGACAGCTCCTCAGATTTGTCCCCTAAAAAGAATGCTCAGGTCTGGGAATTTCCCTCACATCCTCAGCCATGAAGACCGATGCAAAGACCGATGCAAAGAATTCCTTTAGTTTCTCTGGAATGGCTTTACCATCCTTGAATGCATCTTTAGCCTCCATCATTCAGTGGCCCCCTTGGCTGTTTATCAGACTTCTTGCTTCTGATACACTCAACATTTTTGCTATTACTTTTTGAGCTTTGCTAACCTATTCTTCAAATTCCTTTTCGGCCTTTCCAGTTATATTTTTGCAGTTCATTTGCTAGTGTTTATGTTCCTTTGGTTTTCCTCACTAGGATTTAACTGCCACTTTTTAAATGATGCCTTTTAATTTCTTACCGCTTCTTTTACTTGGTTGTTAAGCCATGGGTGACACTCCTTTGGTTCTTAGTTGTGGTGTCTTGGAAACCTTTCATGCAGCTTGCAGGGATTTCACTTTGGCACTATGCCTTTTAATTTCTGTTTAACTAACCTCCTCATTTTTATGGAGTTCCCTTTTCTGAAATTCAATGCCATGGATTTGAGCTGCTGCAGTGTCCCCACCTGAGCCGGCCAGCTGTCAGCTAGTAAGCAGTTGCCTTAGTACTCCTCACCATCACTGTCCTGAGTTTGTTGCTACCTCACATGACTGATCCCCATTTTGCCATTGCTTTATTTGGCTATTTGATCATCGGTCCCAAGCCTTTGCACGAAGTGGCCTCAGCTACTTTGCTGCAGTGGTTATGCAGTTGCCGACAGGAGGAGTTGAACCTGGGGGCTCTGGAGCTTAGTGCAGCAGCCTCTACAGTTTGAGCTAAAAGCCCACTGGCTCGCAGCAAAGGTTGCGGAGGGAACTCATTCTTGCTGTCTGTAAATGGTCTGGGTGCCGATACGTGGGACGGTGAACCACCGCGAGGTGCATGGGTCACACTCAGCTTCATGCTTTCACCTGCTTCAGGGTCCTGGGGTAATGATGCCTGTGCCTGTGACTATCCAGTCCCAGAAAGGGTGTTTTGAGATGGCCCAGCACTGCCAGGTAGAAATCCCTGCCTGCGTCTCTCGCCTTTGCCATCAGTCTCTTGCCAGTCTTTACTTTCCCCTCTGTGGTTGCCTACAAGTAGATTGCCTGGGGAATGTTTGGCACAACAGGCGAGGACATGAAAATCACAGACTTGTAGAACAATAGAGCTGGAAGAAACCTAAAAGCCCATTGAGTCCAGCCCCCTGCCCTAGGCAGGACCAAACCCATCGGATCAGCCCCGCCAGGGCTTTGTCGAGGCGAGACTTAAACACCTCCAGGGATGGAGACTCCACTACTTCCCTGGGTAGAACATTCCAGTGCTTCACCACCCTCCTAGGGAAAAACTTTTGCCTAATGTTCAACCTGGACCTTTCCAACCGCAACTTGAGACCATTGTTCCGTGTTCTGCCATCCGTGACCACTGTGAACAGCCTCTCTCCAGCCTCTTTGCAACCTCCCTTCAGTACGTTGAAGGCTGTTATCAAGTCCGCCCTCAGTCTTCTCTTCTGCAGACTAAACCACCATTATATCTGCCAGCCCTTGGACCACAGTACTAAAGTTTTTGCAATTAGTTCCTGTTCTAGTTCCAAGGGCCAAGGTTGACTATTTAATGGTGACCATTGTTATTTGGTACACTACTTTACCCACAAGACTGGCGTATTAGTTTGGGTCTGGAATGCCTGAATTAACAGAAGAGGGGAGCAGACTGATAAGAAATGCACAAAAGCAACTGAATGTTTTCTGATCTGTGCAGCTGCATATAGTGCTTGTTATTTTTACAAGTCGCTGGAGGCATTTGTGAGGTCAACATGGTTAACAATCTGGACCTGAAAGTGAAACATAGTATCTGTCAGTGAGGCCAACCCTTAATTGGAACCTAAATTTAATTTTTAAAAGGAAGAGGAAAAAATACCGCACGCCTAATAAGATCCAGGAAACTTCTGAGGGCGGCCTGCTCAGATGATCTGACTGTCTTGCTCCGAAGATGCTGTTGTCAGGTGAATTCTTGATGTCATAAGTAAACAGAGACACTTCAGTGTGTATCTCTGTTGTCAGAAGTCCTACACAGACAGCTTCAGTGCAGACTTCTGAGTGGGAATATCAGAGTAACTTTCTTCTCAGCCCTAAGAAACCTGATTGCTGGAGCAGCACAAAATGTTTTCCTCAAAGTAACTGTGGCATAAAATGGCTTTTGGTCCAAACTGCTTTTCTTCATGCTTCTGATTTTTTTTTTTTTGTGCCTGATTCACCACCTTTGTCAAGCACAGGCCCGCCAAGAGGGAGGCGGGCAAGGGGGCAACTGCATATAGGCCCAGTGTTTCAGAGATGTTTGAAAAGCCACAGGGGCATCACTCCACATGGCTTCTGAGGGGGAGGCCAGCACCATGCTCGAAGTGAGACTAAATGACTGCCCTTGGCCCCACCACTTGCACCCTGGGCTCTGCCCCTTCCAGGGGCATGGAGCCCAGCTCTCACACACCTTGCCCCCAAGTACATGATGGTACTCCTAGCAGGCCAATTCTCCACTCTAGTGCACTCCTGTGTGGGATAGACAGGATCCCATGGGCCTGTGGGAAGAAGCTGTCCAAACACAGCTACGAATGGGCTTTAGAAAGATGGACATCTGTGAGAAGATTGCATGACAGATGCAGGCACAGGACTACTCAGCGTGCTGTATTTGGGATGATCGTGCAGGTCCCTGTACCTCTCTATGGGGCAGACACTGAGATGGGCCACACTGGGCTGTGGGATTGGAAGGAAAGAAGTGTGAAAATGATGGGATGTGGATGGTATTATGTGATAGAGAAAGCCTAGTGATGAAGATTTGGCCCCTTGAGCCCATTATCTCCATGTGATTCATTTCTATCCCACAATGCACTGCAAAAAATTCCCAAGGGGACTTGCAATGGATGGTAATAAATAGGACACTGCCATATCTGCCCATGATTCATCACACTTTGCATCGAGGCAAGAAGTCCTGGTGGATACATGCAGCATTTCTGCAAGCCCTCAAGTATGCACGTGTACAAGTGTTAGACCAGGGATCTGCAACCTTAATGCAGCTCTTTAAAGACTTCTTTGTGGCTCCCGAAGCTATAACTTCAAAGTAAAAAAAAAAAAATCCTCCTGATTATCTTTGATAAACGGTGAACATCTAAAAGCCAAAAACTGAACAACTCATATCTAAGTAGCAAACGATATTTGATCTCAAAAGGTTGAATAACTCCCCCTAGGATCTTTGAGAGAGAGAGAGAGAGAAGGTTCGGGTGTGAAAGTCAGGAAGGCAGTGGTACAAACACACACATAAAGTGTGAGCAAATAGAATACGTGAAACATTTGTGAATGTCCTGCAGTAAACATGTCGCATCACAAATCATTGTGCATGTGCTGTTCTTAAAACCAGGGTTGCAAAAAGTATGGTTTTATGTTATTTAAGGACCCTCTCATATTTACATGCATTATGGCTCTTGAATTATTAAGTTTTATATCAAGCTAGAAAAAAATGGCTCTTCTATTTTGGTTGCCAGCCCCTTTTGACTGACTAACTCTGTTGGCTGTATACCTATGTAACTAGTGTTCACTGCAGTTGCTAGTGCCGACATGGGCTGAGCTGCATCTATCCCAGATGTGAGAAATCTGTGACCAGCCTATAATATTATAAAACAGGGGCCTTCTAGAGGAGGCTCAATAAAGAAGAGACAAATAAAAGACACGTGGAAAAAATGTGCCCCTTCTACCATGCATCAGAGGATAACCAAATTTCTCAACAGATTAGATGCCCCATTGGGTGGAAAATTTGGAAGCTATTATTACAAAACCTCAGTCATGTAAACCCCAGTGAGCACGGAAATCAAAATGCTAGCCAAAAACAAAAGGGGAAAATAAAAAACCTTGTGTTGCAAAACTGGTCCCAAAAATGGGTGAAAAAAAACCCCAGAGTGGAAACATTTCTGCAAGTGATTAAGAGAAGAGGGAGAAATGCTTGTGATGGAACTGCTGTGGAGGATAAATATAGAATTTATAACACAGTAGGAACTGCTGGGTGGGTTTTAATTGAAACTGCCTTGTTGTCCCTACCCCGTTTTATCCTAAATGGTTCAGTATGTGAAAGACAAATGTGTTCTTTAAGACCGACTGATGCCAGTTCCCGAAGGAAGCCATATTTGGCTGTTCCTCTTTGGGATCAGTCAGAGTGCTGTAAAGAGGGGAGTGGAAACATCAGGTTTTTTTACATCTAATTTCTCTAAAGAAGCAAAGAACCATTAAGAAACAGGATATGTTTTTCTGCAGTGAGTTGAAGGGGCAGACAGTGAAATATGGGCAAAATCAGGACCTTATGGAAGTCAGAGGGACCTTAAAAACAAAATAATTTATTAGGAGATGAGCTTTCGTGGGATAGAATTGGACCTGTCTGAAGTAGTGGGTCTATCCCATGAAAGCTCACCACCCAATCAATTATTTTGTTAGTCTTTAAAGTGCTACTGGACTGCTTTTTTGTTTTGATTGTGTACAGACTAACACAGCTCTCTGTTACTATTCAGAGGGACTTTTGCTATTGACTTCATTTGGGCCAGGTTCCCACCCTTAATCTCAGAACAGGGGGTCTCTCTGCCAGTGACCCACTCCTGTCTTATCTAGTCCTCCCCCTTCAAAATGCTACTGAGACAAGGCTCCTCTTGGTCTATCCACCATATAGAGAGCAGAATCATTCCCAGTATGAAGGACTGTCCTTATGGGGAGGTCATTCTGAGATGGAGACTGGGAGAGAGGAGATCCAAGTTAAGAGAAGAGAGAACTGATGTGAGCAAATGCTCCAGAACCTGGAATGTATCTGAGCTACTCACATCAGATCCCAACTTCCCAAAGGTCCAGAACCCAGGAGTTCAGCTTGGCCCTTTAGGGAGAGATAGAACCAGCTGCAAATTCAGAGTCCGGATTCAAAATTTACATCTAAACTTGGGTCCAAATACATTTTTATTTTCTGTAACAACTATTCAGAAAACTTCTGTGAAAGATTGTTAAATGGATTATAATTGCAATTGAAGTCCTTCGTTCCTCTCCCGAGGAAAATAGAGAACAAATATTTAACATGTTGCTGGCATGCGTTAATGGAAGACAACAGGACAGTAGGTTGGTCTGAGGCATGTGCAGACTCTGAAATATCTACTTATCACACGTGTAACAGCTTTACTTGCCCTGCCCCACCCATTCTCATTTCTAATAGAGAATCTCCTGGTCTAGGACTCCACCTCCACCTTCCCATATGGTTTTGGAGAGCGCCTTGGTCTCTGCACCTTTGTTTTTCTCAGTGGCAACTCTTCTACTTCCTGTATCCCTCACACTCCAGAGCACCCCATCGGGAAATCCTCCCATAACCCAGACTTCTCATAGGACAAAAAAAAACCATGCAGCCATCCGGAGCTTATTTAGTACTGCGATTGGATCTGGTGCCCCTTCCTTAGCCTTTTAGGCCTTCTTCAGTCCGAGACTAAAGATGCAAGTGGTATTATAACCTTTATGCTGCCCTCAGCATGGGGTGA
This sequence comes from Carettochelys insculpta, assembly GCF_033958435.1. NCBI lineage: Eukaryota > Metazoa > Chordata > Testudines > Carettochelyidae > Carettochelys > Carettochelys insculpta. The sequence goes on from NC_134144.1 coordinate 72,619,995, forward strand.
AATTCGCTTCCTTGCTTTCTTACACTCACAGACAGCATTTCCTGCAAGCTGAGTGCTTGGGCGGCTAAATTTCTGAATCTGGAACTCAAATGCCACCCAGCTGATTGTCAGAGTGCCCACAGCCAGCATTCTGCCTCTCCCCCATCAAGCCTAACGCTGCCCTCAGCAGTATTCTGTCAACAATACAGCTGTGTAGATGCTCGGGGCCCATTCTGTCGACAGAGCAGGTCCTCCATAGCGCCAGCTGCCTGGAGTTGAGAGGCATCCTTCCCCTCAGAGGTTCAACTCTATCATCTCCGCCTCTGGCCACTTTTAAAGGGGTCAGCAGCCACAGCAGCCCCATGCAGGAAGGTGGAGGTGTGGCTTCAGCCCTGCTGCATTCTGCCAACCACTCCCTGGGACCAGAACATGTCCCAGGCATCTGCAGACTATCACAGACCCTCCCACAGCCAGGGGAGGGATCACAGGGCTCCCAACAGGATGGCAGGAAGCAGTCCTCATCCTGGGCTGGGCTGGACATTAAGGACTTGCAAGTGCTCTGTGCCAAAGAAGGCATTCTCCCGCTCTACTCTGCGCTGGTTAGGCCTCAGCTGGAGTATCGTGTCCAGTTCTGGGCACCGCAGCTCAAGAAAGATGTGGAGAAATTGGAGAGGGTCCAGAAAAGAGCAACAAGAATGATTAAAGGGCTAGAGAGTATGACCTATGAAGAAAGGCTGAAAGAATTGGGCTTGTTTAGTTTGGAAAAGAGAATGAGGGGAGACATGATAGCGGTTTTCAGGTATCTAAAAGGATGTCATAAGGAGGAGGGAGAAAACTTGTTCTTGGCCTCTGAGGATAGAACAAGAAGCAATGGGCTTAAACTGCAGCAGGGACGTTTAGGTTGGCCATTAGGAAAAAGCTCCTAACTGTCAGGGTGGTCAAACAGTGGAATAAATTGCCAAGGGAGGTTGTAGAATCTCCATTGCTGGAGATATTTAAGACCAGGTTAGATAGAGGTCTATCAGGGATGGTTTAGACAGTACTTGGTCCTGCCATTGGGGCAGGGGGCTGGACTCGATGGCCTCTCGAGGTCCCTTCCAGTCCTAGTGTTCTATGATTCTGTGAAAGAAGAGGTGGTCCTGGGCCCCACAACGAAGCACAGAAATGCCCTAGGCTACCCTCAGTTGGCCGAGGCCCTCGCGGAGCACTACTACCCCACCCTCACCATTGAGCAGGTGCAGGCAAAGATGAAAGAGCTCCACCAGGACTATGCATGGGCCTGGGATGTGCTGTGGAGGTCAGGGCAGGGCTGGCCACCTGCCCCTACTCCAAAGAGCTGGACCACCTCCTCATGGGCGAGGACAGGGCCCAAAGCACCCGCCCTGTGGACACTGGGCAGGCGACTCCCTCTATCTCACCGCAGCCAGCCCAGGACCTGCCGTCAGACCCTGTACTGAGCCAGGGTGGTCTCATCATCACCCTGGAACCGACAACCCTGAGCACCACCAGCTCCACTCAGGCATCCATGGACCTGTTCACAGGACCATCCGGTGCATCCCCCAGAGGTCGCACCCCGCCCCCGGGCTTGGGGATGGGAGGGCAGGTGGGGAGGTGGGGAGTGCCATGGGGCCAGCCGGGAAGGCACGGGTGGGCAGGTGCCCTGAGGGCTTGCCATTTGCGCCCACATCCACAGCAGTGTGTACCACCTGCACCCAGTGGGCAGATGCCAGGCCACTGCCCGCCCCACAAGGGGCCCCCAGGAGTCCCAGGGCCCGGCGTGGGGGCAAACCACCCCTGCCAAGGCCGAGTCCAGGGCAGCAGCCCAGCTGAGCATCCAACCCCAAGCACGCACCCCGAATGGTGGTGCAAGCTGAACACATGCAGCGGGGCCCCGGGGAGGACACAGCAACACCAGGCCCCCCCACCACCCATGCCAGGAATCGCATGTGCCACTGGGTGTGGGGAAGTGGTCAGGCCTTCCCTTCCGACAACACAGGTTTGCTATGCAGCAGAGCCCACCATGTGGGGTCACAGACGCGGTACCTGGGCCAACTACCTCCAACAGGACAGGGGTGGGGGCCGCATCTCTCAGGGGCACAGAGGTGAGGCCCTCGGGTTGTGCTGTGAGAAGGGCTCACTCTTTCCCCATCTCTTCCCATAGCTGCACCCTCTGAGCACAGGACCAGCTCCAGAGTGCACTCGGACCACCCCGGGGAGGAGGCAGATGCAGTGGGACCCCAAGCAGCACCCCGAGGGCCAGCAGCCCAACCCCACCGGGGCTTGCACTCATCAGGAGGTCACGTTGCCAGCCAAGCATTGACACCTTACGGGCCTACGCAGCTGCCCTCCAGCACCAGAATGAACTGATGGAGGAGCAGATGCACTGGGAGGACGGGCGGCACTGGGACCGGGTGAGGGCATCCGAGCAGCGGCTGGCCCGAGTGGACTGGTTGCTGGACATTGTGGTAGCCCAAACTGCCCCACTCACTGAGCATGCTGGTCCTGTCCCCATTGCAGCCAGAGCTCCCCCTCCCACCCCCTGCGTCCCTTCTTGGAGGGAGGTGACCTGAGGCTGGGTGTGGTAAGAGAGGGATGTAGCAGGACTGGGGCTCCCCCAGGGGTGTCCTGTGGGGAGCCACTAGGGTCCGTGGGCAAAGGACTCCTACAGGACCTCCTGAATGCACACCCTGTCCACACGCACCTGCTGCAGGGAGCTGCCCCAGGCTGTTCGTAGCAGCCCCCTTCCTCCAGCATCCACCCCTGCAGGATCTTGTCCTCCTTCCTCTCCACCAAGTTGTGGAGGGCACAACAGGCAGCCACAGCTGTGGGGGTGTTCCACTCCCCTACACCCAGCCACATCAGGAGGCCGAAGGCCAGCTCCACAGGGTTCTTTGCCCAGGTGAGGTGGCCATTGACAGCTCCTGTGTACATGCCATATGGCTAGTGTGGGGCCTCATAAGCCATGGGAGGAGTGGGTGGGCCACATCCTCAATGATGTCCAGAGCCATCTGCATGTTCCCCTATGGCCAGGTCCCAGTGTGGGATGAAGGTACCTGCCTCCATCCTCCAAAACAGGCTTGAATTCTGGAATATGCGGGAGTCGTGTGTCTGGCCCGCTCACCCAACACAGACATCACACTGTCCGCGGTGGTCCACCAGGCCCTGCATGACCACAGAGGGATACCCCTTCCGATTTATGAAGTGTCCAGTGTTTTATTCTGGGGCCCAGATGGGAATGTGGGTCCCATCCAGGGCCCCAAAACAATTGGGGAAGCCCAAGTTGGTGAAGCTGACTACCAGGGTGTCCATGTCTGTGAAGCGGATGAGCCTTTGCAGCAGGATGTCATTGATGGTGCCTACCACCTGCAGGGAGAGGTAGGTAGGACGCGGCTGTGACTCACTGGGGGGTAGCACCTCTGGGCCCTGGTGAGCTCCACAGCCTCCTCTTCCTTCCTCCTCTTCTCCCCATCCCTCTCCCCCCGTGCAGCCCAAGGGTGCCTTACCTGCATCAGTACAGCCTCGACAGTGGACTTCCTGACCCCAAATTAATGGCCCACGGAATGGTAGCTCTCAGGGGTGATCATCTTCCACAAAGCGACAGCCACCCACTCCTCGAGGGAGAGGGTGGGCCGCATGTTAGTGTCCTGTCTGAGCAAGGCAGGGGTGAGCTGGCCGCGCTGCTTGAGGAAGGAGGCCTTTCTCATTCGGAAGTTGTGGACCTGCTGGTGGGCACCCCACTGCCCCATTATCAGACAGCCCCACCAATCAGAGCTGGTGGGTACCTCCAGACCCATGAGGGTCCCTGAGGAGGGGAGGACTGCTGGGATACTGGAGCAATGGGGTTGTCATCCGCAGGCTCCTCCTGGGGGTCGTCATCCTCCCAGAGGCGATGGAACATCGCAATGAGGACGAGGGGCAGAGGCAGCTACCCTAGCATGCTGCTGGGGTGGCAGGAACAGGCTGTCTCATCAGAGTCTGGGTAGCCTGCAAGGGCGGAGTCGGTGCTCTGGGAAGGGCTTGCCCTCCATTTGAACCTTGCTTCCAGGGTTAAGGGGCTCTCTGTCAACTGATATTTTGCAGGGGTAACTCTTCTGACAGTGCCATCGGCTGACAGAAGCTGCCCGTGTAGACGTAGCCTAGGAGAGGGTCAATTTCCATGCTTTTTTCTGGCATGCCTAGTTTTATACACCGTAGAGGAACAAAACTGGGCTGCATGTCACATACTCGTTAATTGCTGCGCAAGACTTCCCTTCTGCTTAGTCACAAAGTGAGCTGTAAATTTCTGAGCAGCTTCGCAATAATTTTTTACAGTTTGCAATCCCACCCTTAGACATTAATAATCTGAAATGGTACAAATGCTCGCTAGATGCTTTGCTGCTGACAGTTACCCAGAGGCTGGCTTCAGCTGTTACAATAAAGCTATTTTATTGTCCCCTTTCTCCCCCCACTTCAACAATTTCATGACTAACTCTGTGTAAAATGGAAGGAATTTGAGCACCATTTCTTCATCCAGTTGGACACAAACGAGGTTGGCTCCTTCAGCTCACTTTTATCTGGCAAGGAATCACTTTCTGTTTTCTTTTAAATGTCAGAAAAGGTTACATAGACTATTCAAATCTGCAATAGATTTCCAAGACCTCTGGGGGGTGAAAAACCTCACAAGAGAGATTTTGGTGGGACAGTGGTTATATTACTTCAAATAATAAGCTTGGTCTTAAAATCCTTCGGCCAAGATCACCCTGGGTTGGAAAAGGGGTTCTGGTGTTGATGTGAAAAAGTCATCATCTGCCCCTGCTCCCACCCCAAAAAAATGTAAAGCCTAACTTGCATTTACTCAATATGGTTCCATTCTTCTGTAGCAACTGGTCCATGCAGAGGCCCATGGGAGCATATAACCTTTGAGTAAACATACTTGGTTCTTTTAGTTCATGATGTGAAGGTTCGAGCATTTAGATCCACAGATCCTGGGTTCTACTGATTCTGCTCACAACCCACCTGAAAGCCACTATAGAAACTCATCCAAGCTGGTTAAGATGATGGCCTCCTAATCCATTCAGAATTTCATGCATTCAAGGGATGCTTGTCTGACTGGTATGGGTTTCCTGCTCAATTTGTGATAACATATGCAAAGTTTGAGATTGCTATCCCATTTCCTAAATGCATACCAATGGGAATGAATAGGATGGCTTTAATTTTGTGATCTATCCCCTGTTTGGGAGATTTTGCAGATATGCCCTTACCTCTTCATAGCCAATATGTCACTGAAACATAAATCTCTTGTGTGGGTTGCTGTTTGAGCAATGTGATGTGCCTCCGCAGCCTAAGAATTTGTCCCATGTCTCTGTGGTTTCTGGATCAGGCTTTGGTCTCCTCTTTGAACATTCATGGAACCATTTCCTATGCATCTAATAAATCACGCAGAACTGCTGATGGTTTAACGAGATCTGGATCAACCCTCTTCTTACAGGCTGTTCTTCTCTTTGCTGGCATAAGCGTTGACCCTCACTACTGCCATCTCTCTCTTTGGACACTGGTACCACTTTTAAGGTTTATAACTGCTGAGTATCAACTAGAATTTCAGCAATAATCTGCCCAATGCTTTCCAGCACAGTTCGGCCCTTCAAAATGATGCCTATTTTGAGTAATTAGTGGAAGGATTCTTTATCTGGCCAGATGATACTTTTGGTAATTTAACAAGTCGATTTTATGTCCACATCTCCAGGCACAAACTTTGCTGATGAGCTTCCAGTTTCCATGTCTGCATGTGCCATTGTGTTCCCTTAGTCATTTTTCATTGGAGACCAATTACATCCCTTTCCCCCCAACTTTAAGCCTGTGTAAGTTGCCTGAATTTGTTTCTGATGAAGTTCATAAAGAGCTTTCACACCTGCCATACCCACAGGAGGAAATATACATTCCATATGGAAAGAGAGGCGAGGGGCTGGTGTTTCACCAGCCAATTCACAGCAACGATGCTCAACTAGCTCCTTAATAAGGAACAGCCCAGAGGCCACCAGCTTTGCTTAATTGTATCTGGGCTTTGATCCAGTCTTAGGGAGGGATTTCACTTCCACCAACAGCTTCCAGGTCGTGCCCGTCTTCCATTTCCCGTAAATCTTCAAGCTTTCCAACGCTTGTCCTTGCCGCGGTATCATAGCCTCAGGGAACCACAGGGTCAGAAGGGACCAGAAGGCTCATCTCATTTGATCCCCTGCAAGATGCAGATTAGTTGGGTCTAAAGCAGTGGTTCTCAAAGTGTGGTCCTGTGGCCTGATAATCTTGCAGGTAGGCCATGGGCTTGGGGCTTGTCCCCTCCCCCGCCTCACTGCAGGTGTTCCCCAGCTGGGCCATAAATAAAAACAATGTTGAAACCTTTAGTTTTGGACATAAATTAATATTTTCCTTTCGTTAAAACACAGATTTAACATATGTGCCCCCTTATGCTATAAAATGTAAAAATCAGATATAAATAGATGCCTCTTTGTGTTACAGCTGCGTTTTTACGTTTTTATGACCGAGCAGCCTAAGATGAGTACGTTAATATGTAAGGTATTTAGAGATAAATGAATGCATTGTGTCATCATGGGTGGTTGACTGGTGGTGTGCCAAAAGTTTTTTGTTGAATCGGGTGGGCCTCAACCAAAAAGTTTGCGAACCACTGGTCTAACTCATCCAAATCAGGTGGCTGTCCAGCCTCCTTTTGAAAACCTCCAGTGAAGGAGCACCTGTGTCTTCTTCAGGCAGTCTGCTCCATTGTCCTACAGGTCTCACTGGTAGGGAGTTTTCCCTGAGATCCAATCTAAATCTGCAGCGCTGTCATGTGAACTCACTCTTTGCGGTAAGAGAGAGCAATTTTTCTCCAGCATTTCTTTCACGGCAGCCTTTCAAGTATTTGAAGACAGCTATCACGTCCTCCCTTAAGCTCTTCACTTCCAAATAAACATTCGCAGTTCCCTCAGCCTTTGCTTATAGCTCCACACTCCACCCCTTTGATCATCTTTGTTGCTCACCTCTGGATCCTTTCCAGTTCCTCTACGACCTTTCTAAGCATTGGTAACTTTAGAATTACAGAATCCTAGGGCTGGAAGGGACCTCAGGAAGCCATCAAGTCCATCCCCTGTCCCAAAGCAGGATCAACCCCAACTAAGTCACCCCATCCAGGGCTTTGTCAAGCTGAGACTTAAAACCTTCTAGAGATGGAGATTCTACCACCTCTCTAGGTCAGACTTTCCAGTGCTTCACCACCCTCCTGGTGAAATAGTTGTTCCTGATATCCACCTTTGACACCTGATTGTTATCATTAGAGCTTTGTGAAATTCTTTGTATTTTTTCCCTTTAGTTTTAGGGAATTTCATTTTATTTCAGATTATCCTGGGAGGCCTGAAGGGGAAGTTGGCTCCGGCTGTGAGGGGGTGAGACACCCTGAAGCAGAGAGGGGTCGCAGAACAAGCCTGCCTTGCATTGACTTGGTAGCTGCATCTTCTACTGACACAGCTCCCTGCGCCTGGAGTTGCAAGCAGACACATGGGATCCCATCACTGCTGAGGTTTGGCCTGTCCATCTCCCAGCAATGAGGGAGGAGACAGCTGCTACCAACTTCACGGATGGAAGCAGGAATTCAATGCATCAGGCTGAAATGCCACTCACCAGAGGTAGGAAAAGTACCCTAAACGTTACTTGAGTAAAAGTGCAGCTGCTTTCACTTCTGGATACTTGAGTACAATCAAGATGTGTGTGTGTACTTTTATTCAACTAGTTTTCCAGAGGGACATGGGTGACTTGTACGTAAGTACATTCCCCTTGCCCACCCACCAGAAGAGCTGTACTTTTACTCAGGTCACTTTTAGGATACTTTTTCCACCTGTGCCACTCACTCTGGTTTGGCCTTTCAAATCCCACTTTCAGTCCGATAAGATGAATGGCCTTGACTGAACCTGTCCCTTGGCTCATCATTTCCTCCACCAAATAAACCAGCAGTTATGTACCACTTTAAAGACTAACAAAAAAGGACTAGAGCCTTACCAGAATGCGCTACAGATCTAAAGACGTGAGTCTGGCCCATGAAAGCTCACCACCTAATAAATTATTTTCTTAGTCTTTAAAGTGCTACTGGACTGCTTTTTTGTTTTGGTAGAATACAGACCAACACAGCTACCTCTTTGTTATCATTTGCTCCACGTTTTCCTACAGCTACTTCGAGCACATTGAGAATTCAGCTGGCATTCCTAAATCTCTCTCTCTTTTAGTTGTTTTATTTCCTCCTTTCTTGCTCTGACCCTCAGATGTCAAATACGATCTTTTACCTCCAGCATTGTCGACAATCCCTGATTTTCTGACTCTTCCAGCTCTTTACTGTTGAAGTGGGTTGTTCTGTATTTGATTACAGTAAAATGTCTGGGTACAGCTGCACTACCGGGGAGAGGGACCCAGTCAGGGTTGATCGTCTGAAGTTTGATTTTGCGTGCCTGGGGAGGGGACACAAGAAGTTGAACTATCAAAGATTAACAGTCAACCCTGGTACTCCTCATTCTCCTGAAGAATAAGGGAGGTCGATGGAAGAGTTTCTCCCATCGACCTCCCTCACTGAAAATGGCCAGATAAGTCTATCAAAGATGAGTCCATTCCAGCTATGTAATGGCTGTTGCTGGAATTGCATAGCTACGATCGACTTTAAGGTCTAATGTAGAACTGGCCTTTATCTTGCAATGTTGCTACAGTCTGTACCAGAAATGCACACAGAATCATAGGCATCTAAATACCCATCCTTCCACTCATATAATAACCTTGCTTTTACTGTTATAATGGAGAACCTTCACATAAAAGTCCCCCAGCTCTCTACAAGACACAGAACTTGCAAATAATTCAATCTTCCTTGCTACTGCTCCTCAGAGGTTTTAAATGGTAGGTAATGAAAATATTTGATGCTCCTGTGCCTAATTTGATTTGAATGATTCGTTGATTGGTGGGTTGGTTAAATGAAAGATCAATATCAGATATAGGAATGCAATTTGTAATCTAAACATCAACAAGGCTCAAATAACAAGCAATCCAATAGCACATTAAAGACTAGCAAATGTATTAGTTAGGGTCTTACCCATGAAAGCTCACCACCTAATATATCTGTTAGTCTTTCAGGTGCTACAGGACTGCTTATTACTTGTGATGCTAAAGACTAGCAGGCTACCCTCCTGAGACTATCCGTAAGGCAGTTGGTTGTTCCTTGGACATTTGGAAGCATAAACCTTTGCCATGTAATACAAAGGAAAACCAAGACTGGCTGAAAACTCAGCTCCTTTCCCATGAGGACATGACAGTATGTGGAACGGAGGGTAATAAAATAAGTGGCTCGGAAATGTAGAGACGTAGGAAACCAAATCAAACAATCTCTTGTGGCTCTATCCATCCAAACTATTCAAACTTTCTTCCGAGTACAGTATCTTCTATAGTATCTTCCACAGTTCATGTGTGAAATAATCAATTGATGGTCTCGTCCGCTGCTTCCAGTGGGATGCTGTTCCATAGTTTAATATATTTCCCCATTCGGAAAGTTTTTCTGCTAGTCTCACACTAAATTTTCCTTTCTTTCATTATGCCCTGTTACATAATATACATCTTAGCATCATCCAAATTATGTTGTCTCACTCTTGGGCATGTCGGATGAGTAGCACATCCTTTTTTGCAGCTGTTCAGTCTCTCAGATTTCTAAAGGGTTATATTTTCAAAGCATGGCCTTGGGCTGTCTAGCCACACTTCTCCACTGAGGTCAAGAGGCTGAGGCATAATCGATGGAGTTGCTGTATGTAGTGAATGAGGGAATGTGGTCCAGGGAGTGGACCAAAAACCCCATAGCCATTCAGCCTGAAGCTTTGAAAAATATGAACATTCATTTGTGTTAGGGAAGGATTCAATGCCATGCTTTAGAAGGCAAAATCAAAGAATTCTGCATGCCATAGAAAGTTGAAAAAGAAGCCAAATCCAGAAAGAGTTGGATGACCTGTTTGAAATGCTGTTTGAACAAGACGGATGGATGGACCCTGCCGTTCTTGGGCCCTGGCCAGGAATAATGTGTTCAAAGCAAAGAGACTCTTTTGATCTCTGCGTACTCCTCAGCACTTTGAACCTCCAGGGATATATAGCCCTCCACAGCAACATGAGGAGAAAAAAATGTGTCTCACAGTCAAGAGAGAGAGAGAAAGAGGAAAAAGGCAATGGAAGCCAGCGAAATGGGATCTGAGAAAAACACAAGTGGTCATAAAGACAACCCCACTGTGCCAATGGAAGAGTTTTGTAATATTTTTGACGGAACGGTTTGTTCTTTTGGTCCTAGAGTATAAAAGTGGCTCCACCATGCATAGTGCCAGGTCTCCAACTGCAGCGCTATGAGGAGTGGCTTCCTATGCCTTTCACCTGCATGGGGTCCCAACGTGCTTGACCCGTCAGGCAAAACTTCCCACTAAAGTCCAAATTGACTTTAAAGGATATTTTTTTGCCTCCTGAAGCAAGGGAATTTCAGTATCTGGCTCTATTTAGGAATCAGTGCTGAGATGCAACTGTCTCTGGGGTGGAACATAGCCTCTGTTTCCTAGTGCACAGCAACACAGCACTAGTATGTTAGCACACAAAAGGAAGAAGAATGACCCATGCAATTAGAATGGGAGCGGGAGCTCACAAGATACACTATTGCTGTCTGTATTGGCATTTGTTCAGAATCCTGGGGTTCACATTGCTATGTCAGTGTAAAAAAAAAAAAAGTTGTGGAAGGGTCTTTCAGTGACCTTAGGGCTGTACCTTACCCTGGCAGACACCAGGGTGGCTCCCTAGTTCCAACGCCACCTTGTGACATTGGTTCCGCATAAACCCAGGAAGAACACCTCCGTCGGCTGAATTTACCAAAGCCGCCTCCTTGCAGCACTGGCATTTGCGCTGGAGGTTTCCCATCCTGGCACCATCTGCGATGGAGAACAGAGGAGTTGCCTAGATCTGCGTGACCACTGCTGGAGCCGGGCCTTTGTAGCCAGCCCAGATGACCTTAGAACAGGGATGTCGGCGCACAGCCTCTCCCGGGGGTGGCCTGGTCCATGTGAGAGTTTCGGAAGCTCGTTGTGAATAATCTCTAAGGGCTGTGGATAAAGGCACAATCTGTGGCGCACCTCTTGGGCTTGTGATGCGCTCGGATGAGCTATCCTCCCTGTCTTGGTGCCGGTAAGCTGGTCATTTGCCCAGTAGAAAATAAATCAGGCCTTTCATATTTAAAGTTTGACCCCATGTAGTGCTAGGCCTGCCGACAGCCAGTTGTCCCAAGGCCGGGCGTTTCAAATGGACTTGGAGCACCACACCTCCGGGGGTGGCAGTCAAAGCAGCAGGCGCCTTAGAACTGCTGCAACAAGGCTGCTCTGCAGGGCTATAAGGAGGGGGTGGAGCCCAGCACCACAATCCTAGCAGCGCTAATGGCTGTCTACCCTAGGCCCCGCCCCTTCCAGGGCACAGAGCCAGGCCCCCCTCCTACCTTGCCTGGGGCCTTTGATGGCTGCTGGCCCTGCCTGTCCAGGTCTGAATTAAAGCTGGATCTGGTTTTGTCTTGTGTCACCACAGGTGCTGGAGGGGAGCTATATTGCATAGGGAATATGAGATCATGCCAGCAGGGGCTGGATCCTGCAGCAGAAGCCGGGGTGTGCTGTGTTCTGGAGATGGGCCAGGGGCCAGCTCAGCTTCTGGCAGTGCAGCAAGCTGTCTGATTGCAGTGGCAGTTTCTGACTCACTTTCTGGTTTAAAGGGGCCTGTCGTGATGACTACACAAGAATCTCATCTCCAAAAGGTCAGGGCCGCTGTGCGTAGGAGCACGTGATGCTCTTGTCTATCAACCGTCAGATCGTGGATCACAATGACATGGCACTCGGAGCTGTACAAACAGAGTGAGAAGCACGGACAGCCTCAGAAATGCCGGCATGGCACGACCCCACTCCCCCCCCCCATTTTCCAGCTGACCCCCATATAAAAACTGTTCTGCAAAGTTACGCTGTTGTTCCTCCACTTCGGAAAGAGGGATTGTTCACACAAATACGCACACAATTAGTAACATGTAACCCTTTGCAATACCGAAGGGAATTGAGTCTGGGGCAGAGCCTGTCCTTTACACTTCTTGCCAGCACCGCCCCCCAGTTTGGCCCTGACTGGTTGTTTTCTAGTCCTGTTTATTTTATTAGAACCTTTGTAATATTCCAGAGGCAGAGAGGCTGGTTGGGTTTGGCAGCAGAATTCTCTTTGTGCCTTGGAACGAGTTAATCTGTTGTTGCAAAAAGGAATAAAGAATCAATTTGCAAAAGGGGAGAGAGATGAAAGGAGTCTCGTCTTTGCCATTGAAAGCTTTTATTCTAAGATTTTTATGAGTTTGCTGACAATGTTGCTTTGCAACCTTCTCCATCAACACCCTGCCCACTTCCCAAATCCCAGAGCCAAGTTTTGAAACCAAATTGTAATCTAGGGAAAATGCACGGTGTGCCCAAAGATGTAAACTGTAGCTTGTGAAGCTGAATTCAGATTGGTTTTGTAATACAATTTAAGAACATCAAAGAACCAATATCCTGTTAGCAATCCCCTCTCACTCCCCACCACCCACCCACCAACTAACCAGCCTTTCTGATCATAATGCAGAACTGAGGCATTTAAGAAAAAACTATTCCATTAATTGACACAGCCACAGTTCAAACTTAGCCCATTGCATAGAATGAGTCATAGAATCCTAGAATCATGGGATTGGAAGAGACCTCAGGAGGTCATCAAGTCCACCCCCCTCCCCCGGCCCAAAGCAGGACCAATCCCAATGAAATCATCCCAGCCAGGGCTTTGTCAAGCCAGCACTTAAAAACCTGTAGGGATGGAGATTCCATCACCTCTCTCGGTAACACATTCCCATGCTTCACCACCCTCCTGGCAAATACTTTTTCCTAATATCCAACCTCTCCTGAGTAAATAGGTGAAATGAGAAGAGTGTGCTTGTGTAGGGATGTGAGACCTGAGTTACTAAAAAGTCTTCAAACCAACAAGCTACAGACAGCGATAAACAGATGCCTGAGGTGCATCCTTTGCATCAAATGGCAAGACTGGGTCACAAATGAGGAGCTTTGGAACAGAGCAGGACAAGAACCACTGGATGTACAAATCAAGAGAAGAAAGTGGGGATGACTAGGTCACACTCTCAGAAACCATCATCCAGCAGAGTCCGTCTAGCTCTCACATGGCACCCACCAAGAAAACGCAGAAGAGGGAGACCTTGGACAACATGAAGAAGATCTACTGAGATTGAAGGACAACAACTGGGACTCTCCTGGGATCCATTAGAAATTTTGTCGCAAGACAGAGTGAAGTGGAGGAGACTTGCAGAAGGCCTATGTTCCACTTGGAGTACAAGGGTTTAAGACAAGTAAGTAAGTCAATATCTAACCTAGGCCTATCCCACTGCAACTTGAGACCACTGCTCCTCGTTCTGCCATCTGTCACCAAATCGAGCTGCCACATATGGAAAAATGCCAGGGCAACAGTCAACTGCAAAAGGCCTATCATAAAAGTGGAATTTGCAAATTCTTATGTACAAGGGAGGCAAAAAAGATGACATCCAGCTGTGATGAGCTTAGCACAGGGTCTTGCTACGTCAGTGTAAAGTAGAGGCTTCCTTCTGGCGCACCTGCATAGCCTGTTTCCTGTGGACTACATGGGAGCTGGCTTGTGTCACAGCTGTGCAGGAGCTCAGAGTGCCAGAGTCTGCTGGCTGGCTGTTGTGTCTGATGGCCTGCCACTTTTGATACACCCAAGCAAGCAGAGCTGAAGGCTATCTCTGCATGAGGAGCAGTCCTGGCCCATTAGCTCTAACAGTGCTCGGGTTTTAATGTAACATGTCAGGGGCCCAATCGGGCAAAGGGTTGCAGGAGTCCCAAGGAGTTCGGCACTGAGCAGAAGACTCCGGGGTCCTTGATGAAGTCACTGGAGCTGACCTGCTCAGCACCTCTGATTCAGGCCTCAAGCGGATAGTAACAGGGGACGTTCATGCTAGAGCACAAAACATACACTGATCTGCAACCCAGAGGGTCTCTTCTGCAGCACTCCGGAGATGTGCTCACAAAGCAGAACCAGCCCCCCCTGGAAATCTAAACCCCTCTTCCTTATTGGCAGGGGCAGCAAACAGTCCTTTCGGAGTCCTGGACTGTTTTGACTGCTCAATGGGAGGTGCCGCAATTAATCCATGATTATGTGACTCACCCTAATGATGCCTTGTTAAAACTGAATTTATTGGAGCATGAATCACCCTGCCCAAAGTGGGACCTAATTACTCCAGCGTGGTGGCAGCTCGTTAGCGTGCCAGGAGAGGTCATTCTGCTGCCTGGGTTCAAGCAAAGAAAAGGTTTTGTTGTCCAAACTGGGGGCACGGTGGTGTTAAAATACAATTCTTTCTGTAAGGTCCCACCTGATGCACCAGGAAATAGGCAGCTGGCCTGCTATCAGTCACAACCTCTGGGCTGAAAAACTTGATTTGTGCTTGATTTTCCCTTGGCCAGCGTTGTTTGGCTTCCACAAAGCAGCTCTGAGGCCTTGCATATTTAATCACTCCACTCAAATGCAGACCTCCCGCTGCTCGGCTGGGTTATTTCTAGGGATACGCTCAGCAGAGTTACAGCATTCCAGCTGCAAGCCTGTAATTTAAATCAATACGGGCACAGGAGGAAAAGAAAACAAGCATGGGTGGGGCAGCTTGTCAAGGGGGAAGCCTCCGGTGGGATTTGCAGGATGCTAGGGTATTGTGCAACCCCTTGAGCTAGGTGGAGAATGCATCAGGTGCAAAAGGAATGCTTTGCAGGTGTCTGTGGGGAGTAGAGCAGGCTTAGGTGCTCTGAGACAGCTGGGACAATAAATGGCACCAAATGATACAGGTCCTGATTCATCAATGTGCTTTATTTTAAGCACATGCTTCAATTACTTTGCTGAATTAATGTTTCAGGCTTTTGTTTTTCTGAGCAGTATCCTGGTTGGAGAGGAAGGATGGCCTGTAGTTTAGTCACTGGATTCGGACTTGATGACTTTGGACATATCATTTATCTCTGGGTGGCTCCATTTCCATCAGAATAACAATGGGGCACCTGGACTCCTGGAGCTGCTGACTGGATTTATCTGTAGGTCTTAGAGAGGCTTTAACATGGGATAAAAAAAAAACGTGCAAGGAAAATGCAAAAGAGGAAGGCCTCGGACAACATGGAGATCCACTGAGATTGAATAACAACTGGGGTACTCCTGGGGCCAGCTAGAAGTTTTGTCCCAAGACAGAGTGAAGTGGAGGAGACTTGTCGATGACCTATGCTCCATCCAGAGTACAGGGGTTAAAGTCAAGTCTCGGAGAGGTTTTCACATGCCGCAGTCAGATAGATGGTAGTTTCCTCAAAGTAGCTTTGGTTTCAAGATGAATTTCAATTAACATGGGAGTGTCGATTTGCAGGGTTCCGAGAATCATGTTTCCCCCATACCGAGGATGCTCAAACCTACTTGGGAATGTACTGCAAATCATTTTGCATCTTCAAAACAGCATACAAGCGTTACCTGCTTTTTAAAAAGTTTTCTTAGCATTGGAGACAGCACTATATTTAACAGCTGGCCTGAGAGAGTTGAGATCAGCTGTCAATAGCAATTTCCTGTACTGAGCCATTACTTGATACAACACACCACCATACACGTTAATCATGAGAGGGGCTCTTTTTTGACAGTCAGGACATGAGCTGCATTAACCATCAAAAGCGTGTGCAAGACATAGCCCAGATCAGTCCTAGAGAAAGAGGTTACAGAGAGTTTTGAAGGATCAGATTAGAAGCCTGATTTCAGATGCTTATATGGCTTCCAGAGGATGGTGAAGACGGTGTGTGTCGCATGGTTTAGCTACCATAGCATGAAGAAAGCAACAAAGCTTGGAGCAGCTGGTGGTTATAATTAAGAATCTCATCCTGCAGGCCTTCACATGAGCAGTCCTGTTGGATTTGAATGACTGGTTTGCCAATATAATACAAGCAGAAGCCAATGATCCCAGTAAATGCAGTTTGTTTAAACTACATATCCAAAAATCAGATACTGTTTCAAGGTAAGGGTTCCTGTTTCCCATTCATGCCTCTTATAACCCTGTTCTCTTACCATGCTGCTCAAGTAAGGGAAAGTGGCTGAAGAAAACTAAAATAGCCCAGATGGAAAGATCTCTCCTCTTTCAAATTAGCTGGAGGTGCAGGAGCAGGCAGGGCTTAGTGGAGGGGTAGCTGGAAGCATGTAACCTTTCATCTCTAAGTTGGGAATCTCTGACCCATATCTCATGCATATCTATCTATCTACCCATCCACTCAGGGATATTCTCCTCAGTTCAGTCAGCTGATCACCTGAAAGCTATTGACTAGAAGGATTCAGAAGAGATGATCAAAAAATTGTAATGTGATGAGGAGAGATGGTTTCACATGGGGAGAGCTAATTTCCAAATACTGTATACCCAAGCATATCCTGGGAGGTTTTCCAAATATTTCCATTGAAATGTCATTTTTTGTTGGAATGTGTCTTTTCAATTCTTTCACTCCATTCAGAAGCTTGCAGCTTTGATGAAAAACAGAAGAATCTGGTGCTGAGTTTAGAAGTTAATTTTGATCAAAATGATTCTTCTTTTTGCAAGACCTTTTAAAAAAATCAAATACAGTCCTTCCCCTAACCAAAAAGAACTACATGTATGACCAGACATCTTTTAAATATTACTAATGTAATATTTAATATACTAATGTATCTGGAGCCGGCCTGTTGACTAGTAAACCACCCTCAACAGGGCACGGTACCAATGTCAGCAAAAGATTGTCTCCTGCCCACACGGTGCTATCCAGACCCATGTGTCTGTTGGTGCAGCTTATGTTAAGTGGGGAGTTTCCCATCCCCTGAAGTGACGTAAATTACACCACTGAAGTGCTTGTGTAGACATGGCCTCAGCAGACCATAAATATTTCCAAACCCTAGCGTGGAAGAGGGATTCTTGAGGGTAAATTAAGGGGGAGCTACTGCTTAGTGCCGCTCAGCAAAAATCCACTATAAACTCCTAACTGGGATTTTGGAACAAAGGAAATAGATCCTGTGCTGACCATGCCATCCCCAGCTCCCTCTGTGACCATCGTTTTCACTCACTGTCCAGCCCCGCCGGGTGTATGCAGTAAAGCTGTGGTATTGAACCTTGGTGTGTTAATGCGAAGCTCTCAGCAGCCTGACAGGTGACCCCATCAGGATCTCTGCTATTCAGATGGCCACCTGGAGTAGAGACACATGGCGAGTTATTTTCCATGCCTATTACCAGCTCGTAAATCACTTCCACAATGGAAGCAAATATTAAACATACAAGACCGGTGATTTGTGAGCCAACCAGAGGAAAGAAAACAATCTCTCGTTGGTCCCATGAAAAAGTAGCGCTCTATCCCTCCCAGACTGAGCACTCTCATCCGAAAGGAAGTCGCCTAGTTGCCATTAATATCAATCACTTGCCTTAAGTGGCACTGAAATACACAGAGGACTTTGTTTGGCCTCTCTGGATGACTCAAACTCCAGATACTGACAGATGTAGGTGTTGTAAGGGCTGGACCAATAGCAAGGAGGAGCTGTAATAAGCATTTATTGTGCCTTCCGTCTGTAGCTCTCATCAATAACCGTGGGCTCAGCGCCCATTGGTGTCGGATGCCTCTCTCACTATTTCCTTCCATCTTTCCCTGTCCAGTGCGGAGTGGCTTAGCTTCTGTAGACTAGCTCCCACCAATTTCCTACATCATCTATCCATTCTCTGTGGGGTCTGCCTCTCCTATTCGAACCATCCATTGTGCCAAACACCAGGGTCTTGATTTTTCGTTCATCGTTCATTCTGCACTGTAGCTCTGGAGAATTAATATTTTGGGGTACAATAAAATAGCCCATCTCCATTAGCAGCTCCCTGTCAGTTCTGTCAAACCACAGTGTTAGAATTATGGGTTTGGGGGGAAAGGTTATGTAAAGGAAGGAGTAACCTGCAAGCTGGAGTATATGTAGTTTGAAATGCTGCTGCCTTTGGCATTTTGAGTGTGTGTATGTGTATGCGTTACCCCTTTAAAAGCCTAAGGCTCCTTTCTGTGTGCAGATATGGAAGCCATTTTATTCTCACATTTGCTAAAGTACAGGAGATGCACAAACTGTTCTTTGCCTTGGAGACTTTACTCTGTCCATTCCTGTTATTTTCCTGAATTTAAAGAGTCTTTTTGGATTGAGGGCAACAAGAAGTCCTGTGGCACCTTATAGACTAACAGCTATTTTGGAGCATCAGCTTTCGTGGGCAAAGACCCACTTTGTCAGATGCGTGCGTGGGGGAGGGTGGTTTCAGAGGGGTATTTAGAGAGCGGGGTCCCAGTAACAGGGAGGGCCAGAGCTGACAAGGTCTATTCAGTCCAGGTGGAAATGACCCATTATCAGTAGTATGTATCAAAAGAGGAAAAAACAAGTCAGGTCAGACAGGGGGATGTGGCCCATTGTCCGAGTCTAACGTGGATATGTTAACACCCAGGGCAGAGAAGCTGCTGTTGTAAGGGGCCAGCCACTCCCAGTCTCCTTGGTTGATGGAGTCAAATTTGCAAATAAATTGCAGCTCAGAGATTCTCTCTCCATTTGATTTTTGAAATTTGGATTGAGGCTTTTCTCTTCTGTGCATGATTCACCAAAAATCTTTGCCCCAAATGCACACTGAACTCCAACCAACCCTCCATTGTAGTTCAAAAATTATACTCGGTCAAAACTACCACTGGTGCCCCAGAGTTGGCTTAGGGCCATGTTTTTCATTTTCGTGCACCGCTGCAACAGAGTCAAGAAGGGTCCAAACAGGCTTGAACACAGGGAGTGTCTATTCCTTTTCAATTCCCACCCCACTGGAAGCAGAAAATATTGGAAGTCACTTCTTAGCAGACAAAGATCTTGGATATTCCATCAGAAAATACCATCTACATTTTCTGTGGTTTGTCTATCGTGTGAGGTGCTTTCCATCAATCAACCATAACATGATGTGATGCCAGATGAAAGGCAGGGCAGAGCAGCTGAGGATAGGATGGTGAAGAAAACCCAAGTCATCATTAGAGATCAGAGTATCCATTAGTGCGTAGACAATACACAAGGAACCTCACCTCCAGGACTGGTCACAACTGGAGTCCCTGAAAGTGGAGGTTGGAAGAAACTGTTCCCAGGTGTACTGTGGATTCTGTTGGCCCCTGTGCCTAGGTCATCTGATCTACAGCAATGCCATCAATGCAGATAGAATTAGTGCTTTTACAGCATAGTCATAAGGCTGTGGCCAGGGTTATACCACCCTTTTCCAGGCAAAGCCTGTGCTGATCTGCAGAGAATGTTTCCCTCAAATGCACGGATCCCATCAGCTGTAAGCCAGTGGCCCTGAATCATCTTTTAACGCCGCCAGCCAGTCTTCCGACACATCCTGCTCTGGTTACTGCTGCCCGATTCATGCTCACAAGCGCTGTTGCGGTCAGATGAGAAATGAGCTCCCTCTGGCAGTCTCTGAACACTTCCAGACAAGGGGATTTAGCACAGGATAGCCTGCCCTGTGTGCAAAGCTGTGTATGCAAGCCACGGAAAAGGTGGCAGGGCAGTCACAAGAGATGGGTGAGCTTATATTTGTGGGTTTTAAAATATGTTGCAATGTAATACAAGGATATAATTCTGTGATTCCCCATCCTTTTTATTTATATCATTCCCCACAGAGTCACAGACTAGCCTGTCATTGAGACGGTCTTCCATGTTGGATGTGCAGGAGTGATGGACCCAGCCCATGCGGACTGGGCCAAGACCTTGACTGGCATGCCAGGGTGACCAACTGGAGGCCCTGAAAAGCCTGCATAGGGCTTTCCCTTGTGTGCTGGGTATAGCCACCGGGTGCACACCAGAGGAGGAAGGAGGCTGGTGGATGTTATCCATGGCTGCAGGTGAGGTGGCCATTTTGACACCCAGTCTGAGCCCAGAGCTCCCACACACACAGTGGAGAGTCAGAGCCACCAGACACCGCCCGATCTCAGATCCCCCTGGCAAGCACTAGGAACTCAGAGCTCTTATGCTGGGCTCAATTCTGCCTGAGACACCATCACAATATCTCCAGGGCTTGATCTTCTCATTAGGATCTTAGCACTTGTTTTTAAACATACACGTGGTTCTGTGCTTGTTAAAGATGACAAAGTCAAAGTAATGAGCATCGCCCTCAGAGAGGAAGGTGACAGGTTTGTGTTGAGCCTGAGCTCCCGCACAAGTTCATTCCACAGCCTTGGACAGGCCCCTTTTCAACTCACAGGACCAAGGACAGACAGGGTTATGGGATTTGCTTCAACATTGAGCCGATTACGGATAATGTCCTTTATTAAGCTTACTATTCCACTGCTACTTTATTTCACGGGGTACACATTAGCAAGCAAAACACAACAGGACAACCCTTAATAAAATAAGAAGCTCTTTGGAATGCTTACATCCCTTCTGCCACAAGGAGTCCCGGTCCCAGAATGCCTTACACCAGGGCCATGGCGGATGTGCCTCCAGCTGGGAGAATCCGGGGCACCTCTGAGGCTGCTGGTCCCTGGTGAGACTCAGATAAGGGCAGGACTACCTGAGTTCTTATACCTTAGGTGTTTACCACTGGGTGTGCATGCACTGGCTCAATGCCACTTTTACATTTCCACAGACCTAAAGCAAAGTTGAAGCAAGGATTAGGGCTATTTTGCTTCAGGACTTGGCTTTTAATTACAGCTATAGGGACGGTGTCCAATAAGACCTGTCAAGGATGATACAGACCACCTACTGTTTGACAGAATCATGAAATCATAGACACTAAAACTGGAAGAGACCTCGAGAGCTCATTAAGTCTAGTTCCCTGCCCTCTCAGAAGGACCAAGCACCATTTAGAACATCCCAGAGAGGTGTCTATCTAACCTGCTCTTAAAAATCTCCAGTGATGGACATTCCACAACCTCCCCAGGCAATTTATTCCAGTGTTTAACCACCCTAACAGTTAGGAAGTTTTTCCTAATGTCTAATCTAAACCTTTCTTGCTGCAGTTTAAGCCCATTGCTTCTTGTCCTGTCCTCAGAGGCCGAGGAGAACAATTTTACTCCTTCCTCCTTGTAACCTCTTAAAGGTACTTGAAAACTGCTATCATGTCCCCACTAAGTCTTCTCTTTTCTAAACTAAACAATTCCAGTTCTTTCAGTTTTTCTTCACAGCTCATGTTCTCTAAACTTCTAATCATTCTTGTTGCTCTTCTCTGGTCCTTCTCCAATTTCTCCACATTTTTTGGAAACGAGGTGCCCAGAACTGGACACAATACTCCAGTTGAGGCCTAACCAAGTGCAGAGTAGAGCAGAAGAATGACTTCTCATGTCTTGCTCACGATACTCCTGTTAATGCATCCCAGAATCTTGTTTGCTTTTTTTTGCAACAGCATCACACTGTTAACTTATATTTAGCTTGTGGTCCACTATGACTCCTAAATCTCTTTCCGTAGCACTCCTTCCTAGACAGTCGTTTCCCATTCTATATGTATGAAGCTGATTGTTCCTTCTTAAGCGTAGCACTTTGCATTTGTCCTTATCAAATTTCATCCTGTTTACTGCAGGCCATTTCTCCAGTTTGTCCAGATCATTTTGGACTGCAGAGTTCAAGGCTGAGCTGGGCCATGGATAGCAAACATTGGAAGTGTCCACTTTTGCTCTCTGAGGCCTGCAGACAGTCCTGTTAGTGTGTTACTTGACAGCCCAGAGGAAGTCCTGTCTCCTGTGCAGACCATCTTTAACCTTACTGTAGAGTTCCACTGGACCAAATGAGCAAAGCTGCCATCCCACAGTCATCATCGTTCAGCCTTCATCCTAAAACTCAAAGTAATCTATAGATATGCTGGGCCTAGACTGTGGAGCATCTCAAAATTTCAGTGTGCTGTGGGGAACCGGGGTGGTGAGCAGAGAATAGTTGTGATGTACTTCTTTTAGGCCAGGTAGCTGTGTTGTGTTTTAATCATCCATCGGAGACGTGACGGAGGCATGAGTAGCAGACACCAAAATGAAACAGACCCTTAGCCAACCAGATCTCCCAGAAAGTGTTACTCATGGCCACTGCTAGTTGGGAACTTAGTGTGAATGAGACATCCAAGAATATTGTGACACTAAGAACTGATTTGACCAGTTGTGCGTGTGATCCTTCAGCCAAAGGGGTCTCCACAGCGGCCTCCATGTCCTAAAAATCCCTTCCACTGGCTGTCAGCATCTCCTCTGTCTTGTCTGGCTTCAGCTTCTTCCAGCTGTTTTTCAGCCAGGGTCTAATCTTGTCCAGTTACTGCAACACCTCCGTGGTATCAGTGTATATGGTGTAGATGGGTGTCATCTAACTTTTAGTTGGTAAGGAAATGCACCAGGGAACTCGTGGTAACTTAGACATCCGAAAAAATTTTACACCTTCCGTGGAACTTCCTATTGTATGGATAAGGACTGTCTTGGAACAGTAGAATTTATTTAGTGCTCACACAAGGTTGATGTGTTATATATGAATAGATCTGTTTAGCAAAAGACCTTTTGAGTTGTTGAGTAGAGAAGTGGTGTCACTTTTCAGTTGTTCAGATACTGTTGCATGAATTCATGGCAACAGTTCACTGTTACCATTTTAACCTCAGAAGGGAAGCAGTCATCATAATCACCCAGAATTCCACATGCTCTCTGAATTTTCTGGTTCTCATGGCTATTGAGCTCTCTAATAAGGACTCTCCCAGGGGACTCCCAGTATATCCTGCTCTCAGCTGAGGGGGAAGGCGTGGAGCGCCACAGGAAAAATTATGAGCATTTTGGAAATAATTTTCATTCTGTGGATTCTGAAAAGTTCCTCTTTTTTCAGTTTTTAAGAAAGTTTTCTGAAACTTTTTGCCAAAAGTTTACCAAAACTACACAAGCAAACAAGCAAAACACCCCAGAACAGCGAAAAACCCTGGTAATTTGGGAAAAAAGTGATGTGTTTTCTGTGCAAACAACTTTTGAGTCCATGACCTCCTGCTTCGCCTTGGGTCTGCCCCCAAGGATGGCGTGTCTTTCTGTGCTACTCAAGTGCAAACAGGAAGAGAAGCTGCGCCTCAGTTTTACAACGTGCAGCTTGCTTTCAGGAAACGGAACGACTTGATGGCTTCTGCTGACATTTATTGCTCTCCGTTTGCTCGCCTGAAATTCCTGAGCTGTTTGCTACCCTGGCGGACAGCATGGAAAAGCTGGCGCTCAAATGTCCCATGATTCTGCAGGAGGCCAGCTGAACTGGGCCTGTGGAGAGTCAGAGCAGGTCGTTAAAAGGATCCAGCCAGGTTGCTTCCTCCCCATTCCCTCAGGTTGGAGGTTGTGAAGTGAACATGTGATACTTCAGCTTCACATTTGCGTGGTTATAATTTTTAAAGGCTTGGCTTAAATCGGGGGCATGAGGGTAACAGCTCCGGCAGAAAAGGGCTGATTGTGCACCTTCCTGGAGACAGGCAGGTGAAATCCCATCTCTCTTTGGCAAATAACACCTGCCTTCCCTGCCCACCTGCTTATTTTATCAGTTGTATTAGCACCAGGTGGTCAGGATTCTTGACCCCATTACAAACAAATAATAGCAACTAATGGCTAATAGCTTTGTCCACCATTACCTGGTCTGTCTGAGAGGACTTGGAGGATGTGGTCACCATTAGGTACCATCATGACAGGTGTCTCAACCAGAGAGGGTAATGTCAGTGCGGAGGGGCCATGGACCATTACTGTAGTAGGGGCTATACAAACAGAGAAATAAAAGACACTCTATAGCCCAGAGGCCTTCCAAACTAAGCAATCAGCATAGAAACTTGCTCGGAAACCTGCTGACAGGCGTCCAAAAAAGCCAGCGAGTGTATTTTTTCTGGACATCTGACATCAATAATAAATTAACACCCTGTCTAAAATGTGCACCAGGCCTCTATCCTTAGGCTTTGTTGTCTCTACAGAAATTGTATTAGGAAAATGAAAAAGACAAGCCACTCTGCTCCCCAAAATATCACCCAACAGAAAAGGAAGATGCACATGCTGTTCTCCAAGGGCTTGGTAGCACTTTCCCATGCTAAGTCCTGAAGAGACGTGATACAGCTTTGATACGACCAGCCCAAAGGAGCTTCTCTTTCCAAAGCCACCACTTTCCAAGGAGCCATGGTGGTGCCTTGTCGAGGGTCCTTTCTTTGCAGATGGCAGTAGGGGGTTCATTGGGCCCCAAACAACTGTCCATCCCAATCGTGGTTTCATGCTCAGTCTCTTGGGATTGAGCACTGCATGGATGTCTCTTCATCTATGATTTGGGATCTGTGCCCAGGGTGTACAATATAAGTTTGCTCCTGCACCTATCTGAATTGGCTGCTGGAGGCAGTGCGTTGCTCAGTGGGAGGATGCCAAAACAGATCAGACTGGAGGTCCACCTAGTCCAGTGACGCATCGCTGGCATTGGCTAGCACCTGTGGCTTCAGAGAGAAGTGCTAGAAGCTGGATAGGCAAAGGTGTGGGACATTCCAGTCACAGTGTATTGGGGAAACCTACCCCTTGTTTTCCGCCTGATCCACAATAGTTAGCTCCTGCATCTTAGAGGGTTTATATCCCTTCCAAAATCATTGGGTTTTGGTTTCCATGTTTAATATTCAGTGCTGCTGTGACACCAACAGGCAGAACCAAACCAGGGATCACTCATGAGCCCCTACGGCAGAAGCTAAAAGGCCGCTGTCTCTCAGCTACACCTGTAGAGGAGACTCATTCTTTCTCTCTGTACGTGGCCTGAGACTTACCACATAGGACAATGCACCACACCCAGAAGGTGTGGGGGTTACACTGCAACCCTGAATGTTCTCATTGTCCATATATATATCCAGTTGCCTCTTCGGTGCTGCTCATCTGTGGACCTCAACAACGTCTTGTGGCAATGAGTTCCACAGGAAAATTGTGTATTCACGCACGTGCGTGTGTATGCACATGCGTGTGTGCGTTGAAAAGCACCTTAGGAGAAGACTCCATATCCTGTTATGGAGCTCCTAAGAGAACCACAGTAATGATACTTTGCTTTTCTGTAGAACTTTTCACTCTTAACTCTCAGAGCACCTGACAAAGGGGTATTGGTACTAATGGTATTTTCCATCTGGGGGTGAGAAGCAAAATGGGCTGTTGGTGCTGCATAAGTGAACACTGCTTAGCTGCCTCCCTGTAAGCTGAGTGCTTGGGCAGCTGCCTACAAGAGATTCAGGTGCTGCCCAGCTGAGTGGCAGAGCATCCAGAGCCACCCACAGAGGGCAGCATCTCTTTCTCCTGATGGTGCACATAAAAATTGTTTTGCCCCAGATGGAAAAAATTAGAGGGGGCATTGGTACTTAGCTCCTGCCCAAGACTACTACTGAGGCTGAGTTTGCTTGCGGGCATGCCGTGCCCAGCATCTGGAGAACAAAAGTTACCACCAGTAGAGGCAAAGTAGTAACTGCCAGGGGTCATGTAACAGCCAATGCATATCTTTATTAGAACCAGACACTATGGGGAAATGCTCCTTCGCATGTAGGCAGTGTTTTATATCTGCTGAGACCCCTAGGGGGCAGGGGCCGGGAAGCAGAATGCACCGTGGATGATGGTGCTGTGGGCAAGGTGGGTGAAGAGAGACCAGGAAGGTGAGTCGGGACTTGCCTGCCCTGGGAGTGTTGACTGGAGAGGCTTCCTTGCAGGTCACTTCTATTTCTCCAGGACTTGCTGTTTTTGTTTGCACCCCAGATCTGTCATCACACCCCAAACCCCCTGTGGTTTCATTTGGAGATGTGACTTCCCAACAGCTGCTGTGCTCCACTGAATGGCTCTGCCGGGATGGAAACGCACACAGGACAGGGGCTGGGCTTGGCCAAGGTATAATAGCCATTTGATCAGCTGGGAGGGCTAGAGTCCAGAGGAACAGAGCGGGTAGAAGAGACTGCAGCACATACCAGAGGACAGAAGGAGGAGCTGATGGGAGATGTGAGGAGGTGGGAGTGGAGGAGACGGTGGGAACTCTTGGACTTCTTGGGAGATCGCTGAAAAACTAATCCCGTGTCATGGTGCCGCCAGCCACGCACGTCCTCCCACCAAAACCCAAGTGCTAACCGCGTTCCAAGCCAGCAGAACCAGTGAGTTCTTGCAGTCCCATCTGGGGCACAAGGGGATGCCGAGAGGAGTAGACTTCCCCAAGTGGCCACTCCTGGGGAAGGGACATTGGGTTCCCATCTCACTGCACCAGTGGGGAGGGCCTTGCTCTTGTGTCACTCCTCGGAGCAGCTGTTGAGTCTGGTGGCATGATTATGAGGTGGCTGCTCTACAACTTTGCTCTGCAGTTTCCCCTACACATCCCAAGTTGTCATCGGGTCTAAGCAATTTCACTGACGGAGGTTCTGGCTGGAGCCTCAGCCCCAACCAGCTTGGTTATGGGGAGAGCAGCCGCACAAGCCTTGAGCAGCATGATCTGTAGGGGAGGACATGTGCCAAGGTCTAGGAGTGCTGGTGACGAACTGGGGTGTGTGACGATTTCGTTCCCCTGGTTAGGTTGCATGAGTTTCCTGCTGTTCCATCGTAACACCAGCTGTGTGCCTCAGTTTCCCCAGACACAGCTTCAGTACATAGTGGCAATTGGAGTTTCCATGTGACGACTTCTCACACATAGATAGTTGCAGTTCCTGCTCTATGTAACCTAGGTCACCAGGTGACCCCTTTCTTCCCCTGGAAACAGGCCAGAGGCGGAGGAGGGGCCTGGCTGGTTGGAACTGGAACTGGGCTGTGGGGTGGAGCAGTCTGGTCTGGCTGAAGAGGGAGGAAGGGGGCCAGGGCCTGGCTCGGGGACCCTTCTGAGCCCCTCTCCCCAAGCTGGATGGTACTGACGGCTTCTGGTTCCTGTGCTGACCAGTCTGTTCTGTGCTGTGTCCCTGTCGCCTGACCCCCCAGCTGTTCTCCCTGCCGCGTGACAGCCACGGCTGCCTGCGGGTGGGGGCAGGGCTGGGGACCCCCCCTTCTCCACGACACCCTCCCCTGCACAAGACCTGGCCTCGGGTGTTAGCATGGCGTGAGTCTCCACACAGACTAAGAGCCTAGTTAGAGAGGCTGGAGGTCTGGTCTCTTTCTCTTTCCTTCAAGCAACACAACAGCCGGCTGGGATGTCTGGCTGGTCCCTTCCAGAAGCTCCCAGGTGCTCTGAGCAGCACTCAGCCTGAGCATGTGGATTGCAAAGCAGCCTGCATTTCATGAGCTCTTTTGCGAGCTACCTAATGCTGTTGCTCGAATAGAGTGTAGCTGCGAGTCTCCCGGGTGGAGCCCCTGCAGGGCGCAGGGCCAGCCGGTGCACTGGGACAGAACGGCTTTGTCACAGGAGGACTGAGTCATTCCATTCCCCGGTCCTCACGAGAGGATGGAATCCAGGTCTGGAAAGAAAGGGAGAGGAAGTGCAACGACTCCAAAATGCTGGGCAAACGCTTGGCAAACGTGCGATGCGGTGCCACGCGGGAAGAGATTCACCTCAGCTCCTCCACTGGAGGATGGGCCTCTGGCAGTGAAAAACCCCTACGGGACAGGGATGCCCACCTACATCCCCCAGATAGCCCCACAAGCCACGGACCCAGGCCCACGGGGAGGAGCACTGGCTGAGAAGGAAGTGTTGCTAAGACAATGGGGACAGTGGTTGCTGCAGCTCTTTAATTACACACCCTCGGGGAGCCATGGTGCAAACAGGAGTGGAACATTTGCCTCCGCCTCCGCCCCCGGCCCCAGGGGTTGCAAGGGAGATTGCATTCCCCGCTCCCTGCCCCAGGGTAGAGCTGTGATGGGACAATCGCAGGACAGGAAAGGCAAAGCCTGGCTGGCAAATTAAGAAGCCAAATTAGCAGCATAAGTTTTGAAAGGGACAGCTGGAGCTCACAGAACCCCTAGAGAATTACCCATGGAATTCCCCCGAATGGGAACCCCGACAGTCCCACAAGACATACGCTTTCCTTCCCTTCCCCCCCACATCTGTGCAGGAAGCCTGCCCGCTCCCCGCCCCTCGCTGCTAAGAGGAGGCAGTTCTCTGCGGTAAGAAGCAAATAACAGTTAGCCAGGCATTGAATGCCCTTTCCTTTCCCGCCCCATAAAACATGAGCAATCTGCCGAAGTGTGAATGCAGATCGCTCTGGGGATCCGTAGAAAGCCCTGACAAGTGCCTGTGTGTAATACGGGTTGTGTGCAGTCAACCCCAGAGCAGGGGGAGCTTGGGAAAGCAAAACGTGCCTGGCCTAGCAGTCTCCGAGCCCTGGGGCTGATTAATTAAAGGGAATAGAAAGAAATCTGGAGTGGGGCAGGGGAGGGAATTGAAGCACTTGAAGGCAACTGATGCCTCCCAGCAAACCTTGAAACACTCTTCAGGAGCAACTCTGCTCCTTGGTGAAGCTCTGATGTCTTTAACTCTCCTTTCCCCGGTTCTTTATTGCTGTGGGGGCTTGCAGAATAAAAGCCTTTGTCTCTTCATTGGCTTATCCACCACTTGGCGTGTGCTGGAGGACAACCACCTCAGCAACCCATGCACTGCGTTAAGCCCTCGGCATGGAGAATGGAGAGACAAGAACCACTCTAAATAAGGTGACCAACCGCCCTCTATTTGGCAGAATGGTCCCATATTTGGGTTGCCAAAAAGGTATCCCAACTTATTTTTTAAAAGGGACAAATTGTCCCATATTTAGGTTCTCAGGGGCTGGGGGTGGGAGTGGGAGTGCCAGAGGTAGCTGCTTTCCCGGGGATCCGAGTGGGGAGCACCCATGGCTGCTGCTTCCTCGGGGCTGGGAGGATGGGTGGGGAGCACAGGCTCCCTGGGGCTTGGTGCTGTTGGGAGGAGCTACCCCCTCCTGCCATATATCTCTGGCCCGTATTTGGCATAGGGAGATATGGTCGCCCCAACTCGAAACCCAAGAGCAAAAATAGTTCATTAAGTGTTCAGTTCTGAGATGGGCTTTAGCAGGCCTCTCTGTTCCTATGGGTGCAAAATTTTGCCCTGGTGTTTGCAGCTCGGCTATTGATGGTCATTTCGATTGCCAAGCCCTTATCTACAGCCACAAACTAGAGACCCAGGTATGAGTAGACTAAGACATTTATTGGAGCATAAGCTTTCGTGGGCAAAGACCCACTTTGTCAGATGCAACTGGTGAAGCAGGTCTTTGCTCACAGAAGGTTATGCTGCAATAAATCTGTTAGTCTATAAGGTGCAGGACTCCTCGTTGTTTTGGAAGATACAGACTTACACGGTTCCCCCTCTGATAGGGACGAGTGACCTTAGATTTTGGTCTCAAAACTTATCCCCCTGCCGTTTGAACCCACAGAAACAGAAATCAGCATCAGAGATCAGCTGATATTCCTTGGGGAATCTTTGTACGAAGCCATCAGCTGGCAAGAGGAGCTTTGGCTCTAAATGTATCTGAAGTTGCGGGGTTTAGATCCTGGCTTTCAGAATAAGAATTAGCACTTATATGAGGAGTTATTTTTATTTTAGGCCCTTGTGCAATACGTGCGCTTCCATCTGTCCTTCACTAAGTTGGAGGGCAGGTATCAGGGAGGCAGCCGTGTTCGTCTGTATCAACAAGAACAACAAGAAGTTCTGTGGCACCTTATAGCTAACAGATATTTTGGAGCATAAGCTTTTGTGGGCAAATCTGAAAGCTTACGCTCTGTTAGTCTATAAGATGCCACAGGATTTCTTGTGGTTTAAATTGGAGGAGACTTTCTTCCCAGATCATCTACAATTCCTTACTTTTGGCAGGGACTTGAGCCTGAATTTCCCACATTCAAGGGGAGCGTCCACCTCCTTCTTCCACCATTTTCTCTCTCCTTTCAAAAGGCCTCACTATCAACGTGAAGCAGAACAGAAAAACATCTTGACATCTCAAAAACTTTCACAGGTCATGAAAGTCATTCTCCTGCCAGTTCTAGCTAACATTCTGAAACTGGAAAACAGAGATTGGATGTCTGATCTAGAAGCTGCTTATCTGGAAATATAATCCTTTCTGGCCGAGAGTCAGAGATTTTACAAATCAAAATGGGTTCCTCAAATACACCTGGTTTTCATGGCACCACATCACCCAGTTTTATAGTCAGTGAGAATGAACCATTTCCAAATTAGACTCCAAAGTCAATGTTAGTTTAAGAGAGAAAAAAAAAAACCAGAAATTTATTTTTAGCCTTTGGGAAAAAAAATCTTGCTCCTACAGCATATAAATCAAATGCTGTTTTTGGAAAAACAAATCTACTGCTAGAACGTGGTTCAAAAGGACATACAAAAATACCCTGGTATGTTTTATCTTTAAATAGCTAACACATTTAATTGTTCACCTACAAGCACTAAGTTCCCTCTCCATTGGAGCTGAAGTGAAGGTGAAGAAAGGGGGACTACTAAAACGCACATATAATTTGCAATTTATTAGCCACAAGGGGTCAGAGTAAAGGATTTGGGTTGATTTTGAGATACAGCCCCTCTTTTATGTCTTTGCATGAAGTATAAACCGTTGGCATGAATGACTCTGAAAGCTATTTCATAATCGCTGATTTCCCCAGATCAAATATAGTCAACAACATGGACCAGGACTTCCTTGACGGTCAAAAAAAATACAGGCTAGTTTGTTTCCTTTTCATATTCTGTTGTTCCCCTTGATGGTAGACGAACACCTGCCCTTTGTGGAGAAGAACACCAGATGGAGAGTGGATCTCAAGAGATACCACTTTAAAAATATAATAATCAAATAAACCCTGCAGGCAGGGAGAGGGTAGCACCACAATGGACTGCCAATGGGTGCAGACTGCAGAATGAATGACAGCACTGAAGAAACCAAACGTAAGTCCGTTGGGAAGAGCACAGGATATGAGGCATTGGTCTGTCAAACCTCAGTTGCTGTCAGAGATGAGCCAGGCTGATTGGCTGGATGCCAATATTTCTGACCCTGGAAGTTCATGTCCTGCCTGTCAACAAGGGGTAAAGCTCTAGACCAGATCTAAACAAGGAGTGACATCCAGTGGCCAGAGTTGGCCTGGTTCACAAAGTCAGCAAATTATTCCATCTGTGACTAGCTCTGTGATTTGAAGGCCAGATTTTAAGAACCTGGCTTTGCATCTGCATAGGGTTTGCATGAGCAAATTTGTTTGCAAGGTACATGTACAAAGTTCTTCTGGGCATGCACAGTTTGAATACGTATGGCCTGGTTTTGTTTATTTTTGGTGCCTCTTCAAGGTTTATTACCATGTGAATAAACACCTGCAGTTTTCTTGGGAATTGGAGGAGGCAGCTGCCCCTCTCCTGCAAGGAAGGGGCTCAGACAGGCTGGAGGGAGCCTGGGCAACACCTCCAGCCAGTAAGGGAAGGACTTAGAACCAGCCAGTCAGAGGCAGCTTTCAAGAGCAGCTCTACATATAAGGAGCTGCTCCAGCAGAGTTGGGTCAGTTGTGTCTTTGACCAGGGAAGTGCAGGACCAGCTCCCAGCAGGAGCTAGCAACCTCGGTGGAGCAGTGCTTGGCAGGCTAAGGAAAGCCAGGGAAAGGCGCCAGCCTGATGCCCGCCAGGATCCTGGACCAGATATAGAGGTCTGCAAGGTGCAAGGAGTCACAGGAGAAGCGGCTTGGGGAGAGAGGAGGAGGGCAGGACAAGGCTGCTGCCAGAGAGTCCCTGAGACGGGGC
Source organism: Carettochelys insculpta (assembly GCF_033958435.1). Classification (NCBI taxonomy): domain Eukaryota; kingdom Metazoa; phylum Chordata; order Testudines; family Carettochelyidae; genus Carettochelys; species Carettochelys insculpta. Next base: position 72,651,732 of record NC_134144.1, read on the forward strand.
TCAGAAAACTGGGTAGGTCTGAGTCCCTCCCCTGCCCCCTGGTACCACACCTAGCCCCTCACCAGAGGGACCATTATGGACTGTGGCTTGCCCCTGCGGTGAGGGGCTTGACTGTGGCTGCTGTGGGCCACAGTGGTGGGTGACCTGAACCAAGAGTGCCGAGTCCCTTGGAAGGGGACAAGAGACTAGAGCAGGCACTGCCAGACAGCAGGAGTGCCATGGTGGTGAGTTCTTCCAGAAACACAACAAGCTATGGTGCTAAAAAATGATGTTCATGTGTTTGCGCAAATTGAGGCCAGTTAGAGACTCTTTTGGAATGTACCATTTTGGCAAGAAAAATGCTCCGTAAAAAGAAAAACAGACTCCCTGTGTTGACTACAATGTAGAGGAGGTGTTTTTAAGTAACTCCAATTAGTCTCTGGTTCTGTAATACCACCATTGCGTAAATAATTAAAAGGCACTAGAAGCATAGGAAGCTAAAAGCACGACTGTTCAGTGATGCTGAGTAAGAGTGGGAGAAGATGGAATGTGTGGAAAAGCTGAGGCTTACCCAACCACAGCTTTGAATGTTCTAACCACTTTTCAATTAACCAAAGAACAATTAAAATTTATACTTAGGAAAGTGCTGGCCTGAGAGTGGTTTTGGTGATCAAGAACTTTGTCAGCTAGATAAATTCGTGGAGGTTAGGTTCATAAAAGGCTATTAGCCAGGGGGTAGCAATGGTGTCCCTGGCCTCTGTTTGTCAGAGGTTGTAGATGGATGGCAGGAGACGAGTCGCTTGATTGTTGTCTTCAGTCCACCCCCCTCTGGGGCACCTGGCACTGGCCACTGTCGGCAGATGGGATGCTGGGCTAGATGGACCTTTGGTCTGACCCAGTAATGGTCGTTCTTATGTTCTTATGCCAGCTGGGTTTGAGTGGTGCGGTCTCTTCACAGCTCTCATCCTGGTGCCATCTGTGAAAGTATGACTTTCAGTTCTCAGACCCATCAAGGAATGTGTTTTATTTGTTTTGGTCCAAAATTTTGGTGAAATTTTGTGTGGCTTTGTCACAAACTGAAAACTAACTTCTTTTTCTTTTTGGTTTTCTGCAACCAAATCCTGAAAATCATTCAGCTTTGGGGTTTCTTTTTTGGTCAAAACACAACAAAAGTTGAGGAACAGAGAATTTCTTGCAAAACCTATTCTGCCTGAAAGGTTTTTGAAGTTGTTGTTTTTAGGGGGGTTATTTTGTTTGTTTGGGGACTTTGTGGGGTTTTTGAGAGGGCCACTGGGGATGGTAAAAAAAAAAAAAAGATGCTCAGAAGAAAATTTCCAACTAGTTTTAAATTTCAGCATTGACTTAACTTTGCTGCCTTTGCTGTCAGTGGGAATGGAATTAGATCATCCAGGAGCACTTTTGAAAATACTTCCCTAAAACTGCAGAAAGCCGATCTGCTGTGGGGAAAGAGCCTTTCTTGGGACAAGTAGTGAAGTATGAAATAGCACAGCAGAACAGACCTTTAATCTTTAATTTCTGTGACCCACCCATCACAGCCCACTTCTGCCGAGCAGGTGTACAGTCTGTATTCTGCCGTCAGAAGAACCCAAGAAAAACAGTAAGTGATAGCCAAAGGAAAACAGCTCGGAGTAATTCCATGCAGTTGCCTTTTCATCCTGATCTTACACAGTGTCTGTTTTGTTACATGGATACAGGAGAACACCATGACCATTAAGTGAGCAGTGGCTCCATTGCAAACATTGTAAAGCACATTAGTTGGGATATCCTGGAGGGATTAGGAAGGCTCTGCAGCTAATAAATTAATGTGGCATTCAAAGGACATTTGCAACCAATAGTATCCTTTCTTTGTTTTTTTCTTTAATCCTATATTCCAGGATTTCCAGCAGTGCTTAGTTCAAACAGCTATACACAGGATCCACCAAAGCAGAGATGGCGGGGGAAGTTAGAGACCATCACTAAGTCCACCCCTCAAGAGTTTTTTTTATTGTGACTAAAAATCCAGCTGTCTATGGGTCAAGGCTGGCTGGAAGGAAAGGTGCTTCCAGTAACACTTGCTTTAGTTTTCCTTAAAATAGCAGTTATATCACTTGGCCCTTCTACAGTCCATTGAAACGGATGATCACGAATTGTTTGCAGCTGCACACCACTCTGGCATTTAGGATGTATTCCCCCAATTTTGCAAGTAGAACCCTTTGTGCCTCAGTTTCTCTGGCACCCCAAGATTCAGGCAGCGAAGCTCATGGCTCATCTGAGATTATAACCTGGGAACACACAGTTCACTGCCGCAATACGGGACGAGAACTACCTCTCTTCTTTTGTAATGTGTAGGAAGGGAACACCAGGGTTTCATGCAGCTCTAATTCCTGCTGATCCCTGAAAAGACTACCCGAGTTCTAGAGCCTGGCTAGTGGAGCAGCAGACGGCTGTTCCTCAGAGATGCCAATTCTAGTGAAGACAATCTGCTTAAGCAGGCACACAGGCGTCAGCTCCCAAGGTTCATGGCTTAAGATGGTGATGGCTAGATATGGACTCCCTGGCCAGATGAGGGCCCCAGCTGTGATAAAGTGTGTCCCACTGGGCAGATTTTAGGACTGACTGTTTGGAGAAGTGTCTCCTAGTCTCAGCTCTCCCTTGGCGACTCACTTCCCTGTGTCTCATTTATAAAGGGAAGGAAGGGGCTGGGTTATGACAGTGAACGTCTTTTTAAAGTGCACTGGGGTCTATGGATGAAGAATAACCAGCCTTGAGGATAAGAGGGAAGTTGTAGATGTGGTATACCTAGACTTTCTTAAAGCATCTGATACAGTCTTGTTTGAATTTCTTATCAATAAACTAGGGAAATACAACCTACATGGGGCTACCAAAAGTGGGTGCATAACTGGTTGGATAACCATTCTCAGAGAGTAGTTCTCAATGGTTCACAGTCAGGCTGGAAGGCCCTACAAAATGGAGTTCCACAGAGATCAGTTTTGGGACTAGCTCTGTTCAATGTTTTCATCAACAGTTTATATAATAGTATAGGAGTATGCTTATAAAGTCTGGGGATGATACCAAGATGGGAGTTGGATGTGCTTTGGAGGCTAGGGTTATAATTCAAAATAATCTGGGCAAACTAGAGAAATGGTCTGAGATAAATAGGAAGAAAGTCAAGAAGGACAAAGGAAAAGTACTCCATTTAGGAAGGTACAATTTGATTCACACATGCAAAATGGGAAATGACTGCCTAGGAACGAGTACTGTAAAAAAGGATCTAGGAGTCAAAGTGGACCACAAGCTATATGTGAGTCAACAATGTAACACTGTTGGGGAAAAAAGAGAGAGACAAACATCATTCTTCTGCTCTGCTCTGCTCTGCTGTACGCTGGTTAGGTCTCTTCTGGAATATTGTGGCCAGTTCTGAGTGACACATTTCAGAAAAGAGGTGGAGAAACTGGCGAAGGTCCAGAGAAGAGCAATAAAAATAATTAAAAGTCTAGAAAACATGACCTACGAAGGAAGACTGAAATACTTTTGTTTGTTTAGTCTGGAAAAAGAGAAAGCTGTTTTCAAACACCAAAAAGGGTGTTAAAAGGAGGAAGGAGAAAATTTGTTCTCCTTGACAGCTAGTGATAGGACAAGAAGCAATGGGCTTAAACTGCAGCAAGGAAGGTTTAGATTGGACATTAGGACAGCAGCAAGGAAGATTTAGATTGGACATTCCTAACTTAAGCACCGGAATAAGTTGCCTAGGGAGGCTGTGGAATCTCCATCATTGGAGATATTTAAGAGCAGGTTTGACAAACATCTGCCAGGGACCATCTTAAATGCCTTCACTGAAGCATACGAGAATCTTGGCCTCACACTGAAAATCACAAAAACCAAGGTGCTGCATTTGCCCTTGCCTATGGGACAATCTCATGTATCTTTTATTGAAGTCAATGGAGAAATGGTGGAAAATGCAGAGCAATTCCCACACCTTGGAAGTCATCTTTCCACTAGAGTTGACATTGATGTGGATATCCAGTATTGTTAGAGCCACGCAAGCTCTGCTTTCACCTGCCTGAGACAAAAGGTCTTCACGAACTGGGACATCTATCCCAAGACAAAGCACCTTGTTTACCGTGCAGTAGCTGTTCCAACACTGCTGTACACAGGTGAAACTAGACAACATACAAATGTCATTTGAAGGCACTTGACTAATATTATCGATGCTGCCTCAGGAGAATCCTAAGTATTTCTTGGGAGGATAGGCGTATGAACACTAGCGTTCTGGAATAGTTGAACATGACCAGCATTGAAGCCATTATCATTCATCAACAACTTTGTTTTATTGATCACATGGTTCAGATGTCTGATCAGCATCTCCCAAAACAGATTCTGTTTTCCAAGTTGGAGGAAGGACAGAGGAGCATTGGGGCCAACGGAAGCGATATAAGGACATGTTGAAGGCACGCATGAAAAAGTGCAGCACTGGTGACAGCATCTGACAGAACCTCGCCCAAGACCATCCCCAGTGGAGAGCGGTAATCTGTGATGGGTAGCTCAATTTGAGACGTCCCACTGCAGTGCAGATGCGGTGAGTGAGAGAAGAAAAGAGCACCAAAACCGTTCTGCACCCCTCCAACAGCTACCAACACCTGCCTCTTCTGTGATAAGACCTGGGGCTCCAGAATTGGGCTGATCAGCCTTCAACAGACTCACAAACAGGAGGGTGAAATGAAGGCATCCTAGTCATTATCAAGTGACTGCCGAGAAAAAGAAGATGGGTGTCTCGTGCTTCAGTGAGGGCAGGGAACTGGACTTGGTGACCTCTCAAGGTTCCTTCCAGTGCTAGTGTTTTATGATTCTATGAAATGTGGCATACAAGTAGGCGACTACTCCCATTTTACAGAGGGAGAATATGCAGCCCAGAGACCAAGGGACTGGGCCAAAGAGTCTGTGAAAGAGCCAGGAACTCAGATCCCCAATCACAGTCTTACCCACAGGAAAAGGCTTCCTCACTAAGATTTACTGCTGTCCGCTTTCCCCCTGAGGGATGAGCAAACCTAGGGAGAAATCCAGAGCCTATTGGGGTCAGAGTTGTTTTCCATTGGCTTCAGTGAAGCTGGAATTTCACCCCTAAAGCCACATCATTCACATCTTGTTGGTGGCCCGTATCACTGTCTATGGTTTCCACATGGCTGAAGAGAGAATCCTGCTCAGCTGACACCTTTAGTAGCCATTGGATGGGTGTGGAGTGATTCCTCTCATTGCCCATCTATTCTGTGGCTCCTCCTGATGACATGGCCTGTAAGAGTCCAGAGCAATGCCCACGATGTTGATAGCATTTTACTTTTGAAATGCAAAAGGAACTAAGAGCATCATTTTTCATTGGTCACCAACCAACCACTGCATGGTCAGTGCTCTCACTTGCTATGCCACCATCAGGGAGATTAATTCAAGGTTCCTTTTGGGTTATCAAGAGAGAGAACCAGCACAAGTGCAAAATGATGTCTTTCATTTTCAGCTTTTATTGCAAAGCTGCCAGGATATTGAAGGCTTATTTATTCCTTTCCACAGACAAAAACTCCCTCCGGAGAACCATGTCCATTGCATTGAGGAAGCAATGTTTTAAAAACAGAGTTTGCAGGCTTAACTTTTCAATCAACTTGAAAGCTGATGTTGCAACACAGTTTTAAGGTCAGCAAAATAATGTTTAATGTCTCCTGGAACCATTACCTTTTTTGAAGTTCCGGAGGAGTGAAAATAAGCAACCACGATGTATCATAATGGCAATTTATTGCAGCCTAGCCTCTTTCATAGTCATCATGAATGCTCCTGGGCCAGCTACAGTCTGAACAACAAGTGAAACACTTAAAAGTCAAATTGTGTGTCCCATATATATTGTAACTGTGTATAATTGTGTTTGACAATGATTAGAGGTAAGACAGGAGCCCACTAAGGACTCCACGTGCAATACAGGTGTCATTGTATAGACACTGTACCTAAAAGACATTCCCTGCTCCCAAGAGCTCACGGTAGGTGGAGCAGGTAGCACCATGTATATTAGTATGGTAGATTAACACGTCCCATTGTAATATGCTGTTTTCAGTTGCTTATGACTTTTCCAAACTTTAACCGCCAGGGCTTGAAATTTTCCCTGGATGTCTGCCCAGGCTGATTTTTTGTTTTTTTAAACTTTCATAATTAAATATGCAACATATGGGAGAATATCAACATTGTTTTTCTGCCCATTTTACAGAATGGGATGGAGTGAGACAATCCAGCTGGGAAAACAGCCATTGCTCTATACACCACAAAGAGACGAAGTTATATGCCAAAGGTCACACAGGGACCATAAATTCACTCTATATTTCCTGCATCCCAGACCAGTGGGTTAACTTCAGACCCATCTTTTTTCGATTCACCTAAGGCAGGAATCAAGAATGCAATGGTGGCCAAGACTGGGATGAGTCTGGAAGTTTGGAGCCTCCAGCTGATCTTGGTGTGGGTAGTTTTATTCTGCAGCTGGTTAGGCTTTTGCACACATCATTTTTGTGGCTGGAAGAAACAACTCTTGGGTGAATTGAATGATATTTATCCAGGCTGATTGGTCAGTAAGGTGGAATGGTTTGGAGCAAAAGTGGAAAGATACTTAATAAAGACTTGATCTCGGACTCTTTCCATTGACTTCACTGGCTGGTAGATAAGGTACCTAGGTCCCATTTCATCAAAGCACTCAAGCATATGTTTAACTTTTTAGCAGGTAAACAATCCCATCGAAGTCCCTGGGGACTATTCATTAGCTAAGCACACATTGCAGTGTTTTGTTGGCCTAAATCCTTTCCTGGGCAGAGCTTTTTCCTCATACTAGCCCTGTGCTGAATTTGGTACATCCCAACTTTACTCTGCCTCCTGTGGCTGAGGCCAGGTCTACACACAAGACCTCACAGTCGATCATAGGTATGCAATTCCAGCTACAGCAATGGTGTAGCTGGAAATCAATGTATCTATGATCAACTTATCTGGCCATCCTCACTGAGAGAGGTCGATGGGAGAAACTCTCTCTTCGCCCTCCCTTACTATTGGCAAGATTGAGGAGTTCAGGGATTGACTGTTGAGCCCCGATAGTTTGATTTGTTGCAACCCCACTTGGTGCACAAAATTGAACCCCAGAAGATTGACCCTGACTGGGTTGATCTACTGGGTAGTGTACATGTACCCTGACTAAAGTGATCGTGATGGAGCCAAGGCAGTCAGAGGTCTTTTAGTGACAGGACTTCCACTCGTGAAAGAGGTGAGCCTTTCAACTTCACAGGACTCTTCTTCGAGTCTGGGAAAGGTGGTCGGCATGTCTCTCCCATCCTGGGAGCAATGCAGCTCCAACATGGCATAAACAGATCAGGCCATCCTAGTTAGTAAATTGTGCGTGTCTGGGAAGATCACCAAAGGACTTAGCCACCACCAAGTAGGGGAAGGACAGATGTTGCAGAACTTTTGTCATGCTTAAGCCATGAAGCTACTGAAGTCATTTGCATGAGAACAATAAATCATTAGGGACACCAGGGCAACTCTTTCCTCAGCCAAGAGGCAGTTTCAGCTAAGTTTATTCCTGCGGGGAGGAGCACCCTTTGGTCCATGGTAAATACAAGCTGTGGCTTCTCTCGCCAATCAATGGCATGAGAGTGGATTCTGTTCTGAGCTGACGGCAGCGAATGCACCGGAAAGGAACCATAATATAACTAGATCTCTTCCATTAACATTCTTCCCTGGCCAAGCCCCGATTGCTTAGCGCTGAGTGATTATTAGGGGCCGGGGTGGGGCTGTAGGGTGACAGAAATAGTCAAAAGATGGGTATGCTTCATTCAGTGCCAACCTCTTACTAAACAAAACCACCCCAGGGGAGTCACTTTCTGCCCAGCCTGGAAAACAGCTGGAGAGGCAAAGGCTGCTGGGAGAGTGATATGAGTCAGCAGACAGGCTTCGGCCTGCTGCTTATGCTGCAGTCACAGAATGATTAGAGAAGGAAGAGGCCACCTGAGCCACCTCACGCCCCCAGGATGACACAGGATTTTTTCTCCTCTCACTTTTTTGAAATCTGTTATTGTTGCTGCTGTTTGTGTGACGGGAACCCTGTCTGCTGCCCTGTAGCACCCCAATAAGTTATTGGTGTCCTGAGAGGGGAAACTGAGGCAGGGAGTGTGTGCAGCACCCCACTAAGTTCTCTTCGGGCATCCGTGAGGCTTGGCTCAGTCAGTTCTCCTGAGAACTTGTTTATTACAAAACCTGCTCCAAAAGGGTCCATAACAGAGTTCCACACAAAGAAAAGGAGCATTTTGGCATGCAGGGTTTCAACCAGGGACATGCTTCTACACCGCGTTTTGGAATCCAGAAGAATGGTCTTCCAGACTTCAAATCACGTGATGTTATGCTAATGAGGCATAGGGAATTTGTATCCACGCCTCATTAGCATTTTTCACTCCATGTATTAGCAGAAAGTGGCCTGTGTAGAAATGCCCATAGGGTGTGTCTACACTTCCATTCCTCTTTCAAAAGAGGTATGCAAATGAGGCAAATCGAAAATGCAATTGAGGTATAAATTTGCATATTTGGTACCTCATTTGCATATTAAAATTTCGAAAGAGCTTCTTTCGAAAGAAGAAAGCCAGTGTAGAGCTGCTCTTTTGAAAGTAAACCCCATCTTCAAGAGAATCCTTCTTCCCCTTATTTAATGGCATTTTCGATTTACCTCATTTGCATACCTCTTTCGAAAGAGGAATGCAAGTGTAGACACACTCATAATGTGAATGAGACCCTGCTCCTAAGGGCTTACACTCTAAATAGACAACCAAGCCAAATGGTGCAAGAAATGACGATGGCACAGTGAATGACCCCTCCTAACAGAGCATAGCAGGAGCAGAGCTGGGGATAGGGAGCATGGGTCATTCTCCTCTGTGAACCATTCCATCCAGCAGACCACATGGTCCCATAGTTTCACATGACTTTTCTCTCATTTAGGGTGTGTCTACACTTACATTCCTCTTTCAAAAGAGGTATGTGAATTAGGAAAATTAAACCCCATCTTCGAAAGAATCCTTCTTCCCATTAAATAAAGGGAAGAAGGATTCTTTCGAAGATGGGGTTTACTTTCGAAAGAGCAGCGTCTACACTGGCTTTCTTCTTTCGAAAGAAGCTCTTTTGAAATCAGAATATGCAAATGAGGTGCCAAATATGCAAATTTATACCTCAATTCCATTTTCAATTTACCTAATTTGCATACCTCTTTCGAAAGAGGAATGCAAGTGTAGACACACCCTTAGTGGCCGATTACTCAGTTATGTGGGAGGTTATTCAACTACCCCTTTGACTGCACAATTAATCGACCCGGCCATGGTGAAGCACCAAAGGTGTTAATGTAACTCAGTGGAAACAGCAACAAGACTTCAGCAAGGTGGCTGCCAGGCCCAACCAAGTGCTGTCCAGATGACTAGCACAATTTCTACAAAATTGCGTTTAGACAAAGATGTTCCAACTAGCTTGAAATTACAGCACAGTGTAATCACAGCACATTTTTTGGCACAAAACAGAACGTCTTACCAGAAGAATAAGATGTTGATTAATCAGCCAGGTGGTGTTAGCTGTCCTAGCATAGACGTTCTCAGATTGTGACCCACGGACTGCTGGAGTCCTGTGAAGATCTGGCTCCCCCTGTGATGTTATTTCTTTTACTTATCACCAGCTGCTAAATTTTATTTGAAGAAGCAAACCCTCTGTCGAATGGAACTTCATCCCGTCATCTGACTGGTTCAAGAGGTGACTTGCAAAAAAACATCAATGTTTGGTTTTTCTTTTGTTTTTTCAAGTCTGCTGGAAGGATTATACAGCTGCGTCTTCCTGGCTTCCAGCAGCACTCCGTAAACTTTGGAAAGAAATATGAATACAAGGAACTGACACTGGGAAGATCCAATGACAGGTTAATGTGGCAGTGTTAAATGATTGCCATAAAATAGCCAACCTCCATAAAAGTTTATTGCAAGATGGCCTTTGCTCCAAAGGAAACTGAAACAAGTGCTTACCAAAAAGTGGAATTCCTGCTGTAAATACATCAATTTCAGGAGCAGGATCTATAGAGGGGTCCGTGCGGTTTTCTGGCTTGGCGTGCTACACTCCTCTCTTCCTGCTTGCAGAATCTATTTTTCTCCTCTCTGGCTCGAAGTCACAGCCAACCCTCTCTTCCCTTGCGCTGCTTGCTGTGCAGTTGCTATGCACTGTTGCCCTTGCTTGCGCGCCTGCCTGCTTTATATAGCAAGAACCAGATTTGTCCTGGCCTCACCAATACAACTGTCATCAGCCCCAAGGTGAGTTCCTTTCTGAGATCTTAAAGAAGGGCCTTGACTCACTGGGCTAATTCCAGGCCTACAAAAGGAAAGCTTTCCCAGGGGTATACAAGTTCAAGAGGTGCCTTTGGTTGCGTTCAGCACCTCCAGGGTGCTGGTCAACAGATCACAACTGTCACTAGCTCAGGGTGGCGTACCGACCTATCCCGAAAGGAATTGGCAAGCGGTGAAAAGTTCTGTGGGGGAGCGTTTGTTCAAGATGCACCTCTTCGTTGGAAGAAGAGGGAGAAAAATTGTTCTTAACCTCTGAGGATAGGACAAGAAGCAACGGGTGTAACTGGCAGCAAGGGAAGTTTAGGTTGGACCGTAGGAAAAACTTTCTAATTGTCAGGGTGGTTTAAGCACTGGAATAAATTGCCCAGGGATGTTATGGAATCTCCAACAATGAAGATTTTTAAGAGCAGGGTAAACAAACATCTGTCAGGGATAATCTAAATACTTGCTCCTGCCATGAGTGCAGAGACTGGACTAGATGACCTCTCAAGTTTCCTTCTGGTCCTGCCATTTTATGATTCATACAGGTTTTCTTTAGCTCCAGGCTCTCACTATCCCTTATTACTTACTGAACTGACTGCTAACTGGCATCTCAGTTTCCTCTTAAGAAACCCAAATGATCACTGGAAACAGCTGTGAAATGTGTTCTCCTGGTGGAATTTGGTTCCATTGCAACTACTGTAAAGCCTAGATGCTAGTGTTGGGCACCCTGTCATATACTGAAGGGATGTGACCTTATGTTGTCAGGGTTCCTAAGCCTTTGATTGCTAGACGCTTGGCCTGGGAGACAGGTTATGGACCACTTAATGATTCCTTGTTTTTTTCATTCCCTCTGAAGAATCTAGTGTTGGCTACTGGCAGGAGACAGGATACTGAGCTAGATGGACCTTTGGTCTGACCCAATATGACCATTTAGTTTGTTTTTGACCAAGGCACAAGAACTTTTATTCCTGCTACTCAGTGAAGAAGGTGTCTCTTTGATTGAGAACTGAGGTTCTACAGGTGACAAGGGTGACCCCCTCCCATCTGTTCATTTCTGCTGATATCCCTAACTGCCTTGCTCATGTGCCATCCATTATTTGAATTCCAGTGAGGTAAGGCAGGAATCCCAATCAAAGATGAGGGCCCATTGTGCTGGGTTGTGGTACAGGCAAGTAGCAAGGCAGAAAATCCCAGAGAACTCACAATCAAGACTGGATGCAACAGGTAGATGAAATCAACCAGAGGAAGGGCAGTGGGAGAGGCAATGACATGAACAGTGTTTAGCAGAACAGGAGAAAGTGCAAGTCCCCACCTTCGGCCCCTTCCTGAACCAGGCACGCCATTCCGATTTTTTTTTTTCTGGTAGGTAATACTGTGTAATTTCTCTCTGTGTACAGGTGCAAAGGTGGCTATCACCGCAGCAATATCTGCATACCTCACAATCATTAATGAAATTCATCTTCACAACACAGCCCCTGTTAGTAGGGACCTATTAATCCCCATAAACAGCTATGGACAGATGGGGAAAAACAAGGCACAGAGTATAGCGTAAAAGACCAGATCATAAAGCAAGTCTGAGGCTAAATCAGGAACTGAAGCTAATATCTCAGAAGCATGAGCTCCCCTCAGTGCAGTACCTTACCCACATCTGCCCATGTATAGAGTTCTATAGCATTCACTCTTCCATGCTGGTGGACAGCAAGGTTTGTCCCTATGGTTTTTGACCCTATGCACCAATTCTAGCATGTAAATTAGAGAGGGCAGGGTCTTCTTGGGGCTACAGTCTGGTGAGGGGTGGGAAGTGTCAGGCTCACCACATACACATGCACAGAAGTTAGGTAAAAACATAAATATGCTTTCTAGAAGGTTGCCACATAACCTCGAGAATCTGTTGCTTAGAATCCAGACCCCTAGCAACTGGTAAACATGGAAAATGATTAAAACAACAAGAAGTCCTGTGGCACCTTATAGACTCACAGATATTTTGGAGCATCAGCTTTCGTGGGCAAAGACCCGCTTCACCCCCTCCCCACTCATGCATCTGACAAAGCGGGTCTTTTCCCATGGAAGCATATGCTCCAAAATATCTGTTAGTTCGTCTGATGCCACAGGACTTCTTGCTGTTAATGTGGAGGTATGAACATCAAGAGTGGAGAAACTGCTTTCATAATGAGCCAACCACTCCCAGTCTCTGCTCAGTCCTTGGTTGATGGAGTCAAATTTGCAAATGAATTGCAGCTCTGAAATTTCTCTTTACAGTTTATTTTTGAATTTTTTGTTGTTGTAGGATTGCTACTTTTAAACCTGTTACTGAATGTCCAGGGACATGACAGGTCACTGATTCAGCAGAATCTAGAGCTGTTGGTAAACCTGGCACCAGCCAACAATATTTGTTTTAATACAACTCAGTATAAATGCGTACACCTAAGAATGCAGAACACAGGTCATACTTTCAGAATTAGGGGGTCTCAACCCTTAGAAAGGCTAACTCTGGAAAAGCCCTGGGGCTAATCAGTTGAACATAAACACCCAGTGCCATACAGTGGCCAAAGGAGCAAATGTAACCCTTGGATGCGTAAGGATGGGAAGCTTGACTTGGAGTAGAGAAGCTGTTTCACCTCTGTATTTGGCAGTGGCCACTGCTGGAATTCTGCGTCCAATTCTGGTGCTCACAGTTCCAGGAGGATTTTGATAAAGTGTGTAGTTTCAGAGGAGAGCCACCAACCTGATTAAACGTGTCTTGTCGGGACAGACTCAAGGAACTGAATATTCATCTTAACAAAGAGAAGGTTACGGGGGGGACCTGATTAGTGCCTATCTACACAGGGAACAAATATTTAATAATGGTCTCTCCAGTCGAGCTGAGAAGTGGGTCTGGCCCATGAAAGCTCATAACTTAATATATTATTTTGTTAGTCTTTAAAGTGCTATTGGACTGCTTTTTTGTTTTGATAGTATATAGACTAGCACGGCTATCTCTCTGTTACTATTCACAATGCAATAGGTGGAAGCTGAAGAGAGAGAAGTTCAGACTGGAAATAAGGCCTACATTTTTGACAGTAAGAACCAATTTTTAAATTGAGATTGGATAGTCTTCTAAACTCTCTGCTCTAGGGATTATTTGGGGATATTCTCTGCCCTGAACTAACTGGGAGGACAGATGAGATGATCACAATAGTTCCTTCTGGTCTTAGAATCTATGAATCTGTGAAACAGGCAAGAACCAAAACCAGAGAGAGACAAAGCAGGCTGCTCCTGAGGGCAACTCAGTCACTGCAGGCTGGCTCTTTGAACACTGACTACATATGATCCAGAGCACAAGATTCCAGACAGGACCCCTTAGCCTGCAGACAGGACCGGGAACCCCCTTATCAGTATTCCCTATGAGCTGAGCCCTTGGCGGGCCATCCAGGAGAGATTCAGGTGCCATGCAGCTGATTAGCAATGCACTCACGGCCATGTGTTTCTGTTGGTGGTGCCCATCCGCACATGCCTTGGTGCACATCATGAAATTTATTTTGCTCATGGATTGAAAAACCTAGAGAGAATAATGATTACAATTTAAAGTGATACCTTGAAATGTTGATGCAGGCAAGGTTTAAACTGTCTCTACCATGCTATATTAAAAATTACCAAGAAGTCCTGTGGCACCTTATAAACTAACAGATATTTTGGAGCATGAGCTTTCTGATGCATCTGACGAAGTGGGTCTTTGTCCATGAAAGCTTATGCTCCAAAATATCTGTTAGTCTATAAGGTGCTACAAGATGACTTCTTGTTTTTGAAGATATAGACTAACTTAAGAACATAAGAACATAAGAACGGCCATACTGGGTCAGACCAAAGGTCCATCTAGCCCAGCATCCTGTCTGCCAACAGTAGCCAGTGCCAGGTGCCCCAGAGGGGGTGAACCAAAGACAATGATCAAGCGATTTGTCTCCTGCCATCCATCTCCTGCCTTCGACAAAAGGCTAGGGGCACCATACCTTACCCCTTGCTAATAGCCATCTATGGACCTAACCTCCAAACATTTATCAAGCTCTTTTTTAAACTCTGTTAGAGTCCTGGCCTTCACAGCATCCTCTGGTAAGGAGTTCACGGGTTGACTGTGCGCTGTGTGAAGAAAAACTTTCTTTTATTACTTTTGAACCTGCTACCCATTAATTTCATTTTGTGTCCTCTAGTTCTTATATTATGGGAACAAGTAAATAACTTTTCTGTATTCACTTCCTCCATGCCATTCATGATTTTATATACCTCTATCATATCGCCCCTCAGTCTCCTCTTTTCTAGACTGAAAAGTTGCAGTCTTTCTAGCCTCTCCTCATATGGGACCTGTTCCAAACCCTTAATCATTTGAGTTGCCCTTTTCTGAACCTTTTCTAACGCCAGTATATCTTTTTTGAGGTGAGGAGACCACATCTGCACGCAGTACTCAAGATGTGGCCATACCATAGTTTTATATGGCTATCCCTCTGATACTTATTAAAAACTAAGTGTCCCTCTCGTAGATGAGGAGTTGGCATGTGCAATTAATTATTCCCCAAGCCAGCTAAAAAGACTCAGGGCATGTCCATGTTGCAATCAGACACCTGAAGACAGCCTGTGCCACCTAAGGCATGCTCATGGGCTTTAGCTGAGAAGCTGTTGAACTGCAGGGTAAATGTTTGGGCTTGTGCCTGGGCTGGGGGGTCCTGTAAGTGTCCCATAGCTTGAGCTGCAGCTAAGCCTTAGCACCTCCCTTGCAGTGGAACAGACTCATAGCCTGAGCCCTAGGAGTTAGTCCTGCTGGCATGGGCCAGCTGCAGGTGTCTAGTTGCAATGTGGAGGGAAGAAATCTCTGAAACATTGTGCCAGGCCCCACAACCATGGTTCACCCCTAGCTGGGTGGCAAATGGCTGCTAAGCCTCCAAAGGATCCCAAGAATACAACCTATTCTGCCTTCACTGCTGAGCCAGGCATGATGCCTCTGGACGATTATCCCCAGCAAGGCTGCTGGCTCGATAGTGGCTGTAAATACAGGACTTCCCATTGCTCAAGTACCACTTAAAAACATCCTCTGATTTACAACCCTGCACTTATGCAACCTCCGTAAATCCTGAGAAGTGTCCGTCTGAAACTAGTATTATGATACTTTAAGAATAACACAGCCTTATGAAACACTCTGGACAAGTCTGACCCCATCCGCCTTAAATCACCTTTAATGGCCCTGGCCCCAGCTCCTTCTGAGTCCCCAGCTAAAATTAAACCTGCTGTTGTTCTTCTATTCAGAGGCACAGGGCTGCACCTGAGCTAGAGAGCGGGGAGGGCTTCAGCTTGAAGAACCAACGAATGTTATCGCAAGGGGACCTCTAATGGCTTTTCCATGCTGGCCATAAAGTGAATGAACCAGGAACTTGCATGATTATCTCCGCCTGGCCTCCCAAAGGATGGAAAATAAAACATATTTTTATTATGCCCCTTGAAAGACATCATCACTTGTTTTCCACAGATGAAACCCCACCAACTGGGTACTTAACAAGTACTTCACTTCCCAAAAAGTAAGGAATCCTTTTGGGAGGTCAAAACCAGACCTGAAAATAACCTTGCAAAATGGGGGCCATTTGCCTAGCTCCGCCCTTCATACGCATGATCACCCACCCAGGATGGATTTGGGTGCGTAAGGAGCTAAGGAACACTCCATACACCCCATACATAGTCTAATTCTCCCTGGGAAAGAAAACAGCATCATTTCCATCTCTGTTACAGACAGAAACCACCAGCTGTTGCCAGCTCCTACAACTGCAATTCCATCTCTGGCAAGCAGGCCTAGGAGACCTGGAACACGCATGATTTGAGTATTGGCTGGTGGAGAGTAAAGATCAGGCCTCATCAAATTCCATTGGAAATGACTGAATAGGAGTTTGCAGCATTGTTTTAGCTGGGTTTGGTCCCGGGTGTTAGAGAGACAAGGTGAGTAAGGATCCTGAAGAAAAGCTCAAAATCTTGTCTCGCTCACCAAAAGAAGTTGACCCAATGAAAGATATTGTCCCTCCCGCCTTGTCTCTCCAAACAGAAGTATGGAGTGTAGGATTATTATTTTTTTCTGATCAAGCCTCATAGTCAGCATCCTGGAGCAGACCAGTGGAAATGGCCCTCCCAGGAACCCATCAGATGTCCTGGAGGCCTTCTGAGGCTGTCTGGAAAGCTAGAGGGCTGCAGAGGGGGAAGGATGCTGGGAAAGTCCTTATTATCAGATGCAAAGGATGGATATTTTAGAAAGAAAGCAAAGTTCTCCATGAAAAAGCCATCTGGGCAGCAAGGTGGTCCATTTTTAGGGTCCCTCCAATGTAGTATTGGAGAAATCTCTTGAATGGTAGCATCCCTACTGATGGGGAGAGTCTGGAGTGAGCTCATCAAAAAGTCTCTCTCTCTGCAGAGAGCAGAAGCCCAAAGGTTTAAAAACACACAATGCAGAAAGCAAGAGGGTCACAGTTATACAGCTGAACATGCGCAGTGCCAGGGCAGAGGGTGATGAATGTGACCCCTTCATTGCAATCAGTGGAGCCAACAGCCAACATGGGCCCTGGGACTAGGTGGGAGGAGGCCCCAGGAAGGGGCAGGGCTTAGGGTGGAAGGGGCGTGGGCTAGGCCAGTAAGCTCTTAGCGTGGCTGGGACCCTGGCACTGTCCGCTTCTCCCCCCATTTTACAGCCACAGCACTTTAACGGGAACGGGACCTGCGGACACTGTCACTGCTGAAGTAGCAGGGGTGGCGGTCGGAGCAATATCCCCACCTTTGAAATGTTGGGCCCTGGGGCAAATGCTGCTTTTGCTCCCCCCTTCTGCTTGCCCCCCACCTGGCTGGTGGGCCTGGTTGCCATAAGAAAATTACATAGGCTATGTCTGCTCCACGGTGTTCTTCCCAAATAAGCTATTCTGGAAGAGCTATTCTGGAATCGCTTATTTTGAAATAATGCTGCTACACACAACATGCATGTTGAAATAGCTCTCAGCTAGTTCAAAATACAGCGCCTACACACAATACAGCCTCTTTCGAAGTAGAGTGATTGGATGCACTATGGCTTATCTTGAAATAGGCTGTATTCCCCGCCTACACCGTCCCTGTTTTGAAATAGGAACTAGTCCTAGCGGCATGAGGTTTACCTATTTCAAAATAAGCCACTGCATAGATGCTAGCAAAGTTCATTTTGAAATAACAGCTGTTATTTCGCAATAACTTTGCTATGTAGACCTACCCATACAGGGAGATCACAAAATCAGAGCAAGCCAGAATGCACTATATTGATCAGATACCATGAGAGGGGTCTCCAGAGTAGCATCAAACTGGGATTACAAAGTATGGTGATATTATGTATAATATGGGAGTGTGCATTCATTTTCCCACCAATAAATTACAACCTAGTTTAAGTTAGTGAAGGACTTTGATGAAGAAGAAGTAGAAGAAGAAGAAGAAGAAGAAGAAGAAGAATGGCTAAACAGAATTAATACCTTTTATGTCAAAGATAACCTCAATAAGTGGTAGTCTAGGGCTTGGTCAACATTAGGGAGGTAAGTCAATTGCAGATACACCATTCTAGCTGTGGCAATTACGTAGCTAAAATCAACTTATCTGCAATTGACTTACCTGGCTGTCTACACAGATGGAGGTTGACTCGAAAAACTCTCCTGGTGACCTCCCTTACTCCTCACAATACAGAGGAGTACAAGGATTGACTGCCAACCCCAGATAGTTCCGTTTCACACCTCTCTCCCAGGCGAGCAAAATCAAACTCTGGAAGATCGACCCTGCTTGCATTGATCCTTCCGGTAGCGTAGACATACAATAGGATACTGTTAGCTCATGTTTTGGAGAGGTTTTGTGGGTCAGGGTGAGGGAGGTGGAATTTCTGCACATGCTCTATCTCAGCAGTGTTGGTGCAGACTTCAAGGTCACATCCAGCCCTACCTGTTATGGTTCTTTTATTCTATACTGTACACAAAACATTTGGCAGGGTAATTCCTTTCCTAATCCGAATTCCCCAGAAAACTCAGCACATGCACTGGTGGTTAGTTACTTTGGTCATTCCGTCTCCTGTTGTAAACATAAAGCATTTAAGTGCTGACTTCAGGGAGGATACTTAATGTAAACCCTTGAAATTAGATACACGGTAAAGTATCTTACTGAAGGAGGACCAAAATGGGAAGAATTGCAATAGTTTGGTAAAGTCAGCTCCACAGCTGGGACGTTGTGTTTGTTTTTCTACTATCAAGACGACACATTTTCAGCTGCGAGAGATGTTTCTGGCATCAGAAGCTAGAAAACTGGTTTAACCGGCCTGGACTGCACCTTTCTGAAGACGTGAGCTTTATATTTTCCAAGATGCACCAGAACTGCTGTAGCAAAAGGACCTTGACTTTGGAGGAGCTATAACATTGTCTTCTATGTCTCAGTGCAAAAGAGAGGAATATCTGCCCCACAAGTGCTGATGCTCAGTTTAGACAAATGATTCCATGGCCAGAAAACCAAGAAGATTTTTTAATGTCTTGGGCCCAATTCTACTTCTACAGAAGCATAAATCTGGTGTCATTTCAGCAGTGCTACCCCAGGTTGACATCCTATACAACCCACAGTAGAATTTGGTCATGTAAAGTTTAACTTATGTAGAAATACAAGTGATCCATGCTCTGAAGCAAGCTATTTTTGCCAAGAGCTACTGAGTGATTAAAATAGTGTATTTAAAATACTGAGCAAATATATGGCATAGGTCTTCATTAGCAAGAATCTGCCTTTGGGAGCCAGGGCGTGGTGCTTTTAATGTATCAAAAGAATGCACGTATTTCTCTCTGCTCAGCCACGAAAGCCAGCATATGGAGCCATGATCCGAAAATTTCTTCTGTCAGTCTCTTAAAGAGGGAAATGAACATCGGTTCCCAGTGATAACAACTGGAAAAGCTGCTGTGCAAATAAGCCTCAGCAAATATTTTAATTGTCAAAATGCGTCCTGGGGTGGGGTGGAGGTATGAGTTTCTGTATTGTTTTGGACAATTACTGTACCACTCCCCCTCCTCGCCCTCTGCAAGGGAATGTCTTTAACACAGGTCCTGCAGAATCTTTGCATGGGGTGCTCCCCACATCCTCCATTCATTCCTTCTTTGAAAAGTGTAGGCACAGAAGACAGAATAATAGACCCATTACAAACAGTTACAACACAGAGAGGGGAAAGGCCAATGTTCAATTCCCTCTCAGCTCACTAGTACAACCCACCCACCATCTAGCAGCAATGGGCGAGGATAGTCTAGTCTTCAGGGTCAATATAAGCCCAGCTCAAACTCATAGCAAAAAATTCTGGCACCGTTGACATCAAAGTCAAAACTCCTATAGACTTCAATAGTGTCAGAGGGACTATTATGGTCATCTAATATAATATAACTTCCTGCGTAACACAGACCAGAGACTTTCACCTAGGAAATCCTCTGCCAAGCCCATAACTCCTGGCTGAAGGACTGTGCACCTTTCTGGAAGCCAGCAAATCTTGACTTAAAGCCTGCGCGGTGATAGAGAAACTCCCACATTCCTAAACAAATGATTCCAGTGATTAACTCCACTGTTTACAAGTTGATGTGAAGTTCAGGAAAGACCCTCGTGATCATCTCATGTGATTTCCTGTACATTGCAGGCTGCATAAAAAAGCTCTAGTAAAGTCGGTACTATCTAAACATTCGTTCAGACAATGACTTATTTCTATTGCCTCATACGCCTTACGCTGAAATGTCAGTACAATATTTCTGTTCCAATTCATTTATTTGATAATAAGATGGCAGAAAGTCAGCAAGTTTTCACTAGTAGTTGCCATGATATTTTTGCGAGTTAAGTAGTTTTTAAGTGAGGTGTAACTCGGTGGTTTGGAAGACAAATCAGACTCCTGCAAAGGGTACAGCAATCTGGAAAGGTTGAATGGCACTTGTTTCAAGACCTCAGATTGCCTTACGACCATTTTTTTCAACTGGTAGTACACAGTACGCGAGAGAAGTCTGGGGGTAATTATATTTTTTTAAAAGGGAGTACTTATGAAAAACTGGTTGCAAAACACTGGGTGGAACCATAGGTAGCTTTCGGGTGGCAACCATACAGTAGGGCACGTTGGAATCCATTATTAATCCTAGCAGCTCTAATTAATGTAGCCCCCACAATCCTCTCCCAAGACTGGTCTAGGATCCCAAGGGTAAAAAGGCATGTTAAACTGTGATTTCCTTCCTGTGTTGCTCCAGAAACTCAGGCTCCACCTCTTATATGCCCTTGTGTATTTCCATAGTGCTTGTTTCCATAACAGCTAAACGCTGTCACACGGGGGCTGCGGGGAAACTCGGGGTGTTTGCATCCAAAAGTAACTCAGCATTGCTCACTTTGCTGTCCAGATTTAATTATACAACAGAATGGGGGGCGGGGGTTTACTAAGTGCTCATGCAAGAGGATTGCATCTGCTTTGGAAAGCCACTCAGGATTAACAGGATTTTGCTGGAATAATAAAGCCCTTTGAAGTGGAGAAAGCTGTTTATAGAATTGGAATCATTCGGTGCAGGTACTGAACTTGCATGTGTGAAAGGAATGAGCTCTCTACCCAGTTTCATTTCTCACCACTGGCTTTAGAGAATGGTACTGTGCAGGGTGTTGTCGCAGGTGGCATTTTTGTTATCTCTTGGCAGTGGTGCACTGGACTCTTTTGGACAGTTTATCTGGGGAAGAACCATTTTGGAGCAACTAGAGTGGAAGTGATGAAGGAGCCATGGATTAAAATAAACCAATAAGCGACCCTTGAGTAGAGCAAACTTTTAAAAAACTGTTGAGAAACTATGGGCCTGATTCTCCCTTTACCCATTTCAGTGGACACAGTAAACTCTTTCATATCTGGCTTTCTGTCACTCAGAACTCTCCAATAACCGGCACTTTAACCATAAGTAAATTTTAGTTATTTCTTCCATAACTACAGTATAGTGAACGTAAATACAAATAATCACAGCAGCTACAGTATAAATTTACAGTGCATATTACTGCTGTTGTTGGTAAAGAAAGTACTCTGCACGCATTTTTGTTTGTTTCTTAATATCTAATCTTATTTTTCTTTAGTGTCATGCATTGCTAAGTATGCCTTTCTATTATCCAGAATATTTGAACCTCCCAGTCCTGAGGCTGCTGGACAGAAAAGAGTTTGCTGTATAATACATCAGAGAGTAATGCAGGAATAACAGGAGAGTTACAACAGTAGAGTTAACAGCTGTGAGAACATTCATTAGTCCAGGAGTGCTCCTTGACTTAAAGACCACAATCTACCACCCGTTCTCATACTGAGTATTGCCTGCCCCTGGAGTAGTTTGAAGGGATAATTCGTGGAGTAAGGTATCAATTACCACACGTAAAGGAGGCAAAAGCTAGCTCCTGAGTACTGTCAATAACCTATTGAGATATTTTTTCATTGGGCCTCCTTGTAACTCACATTTGCTACCAAAGCAGTTAGCTTTATTTGTCAGTGGAAAACATGGCAATGAAACCCTTGAAAGAGTGTTTTTCTGCAATGGATAATTTTTTCATCTGGGCAACTTGTCACGTTTTCTCTAATTCAAATAATATGTGTGAAGAGTGGCACAAATTATAAGCATTTTCTCCCTTTTTAATCTCAAAAACATGTATTGAACGCTAGCAGGGGGAGCAGTGGAGAAGACATTTATATAACAGCATGACTGACTCCCAAAGAATTCTGCAAAGGTGATCTGCGCAGGTTTTGTTCCAAACCAGCTGAAGTAAGACTCTTTAATTTCCTCTGAGTCCTGGACTGAATTCATACAATGCATGAGTCACTGGCTTCGTAGGACATTTTCTCCAAGCTCTAATGTTTATAGCTCTGCCCTTTGGCAAACTATTTTATTTCTTTGGAAAGTTTGCGTGGAGAATTGCAGAAGATATATGTACTTAAAAAAATCAGGAACAAGCTAACATTGAGCATGTGTATGCACATGTTGACAATACCTGGAAATAGGTTTCTTCACTCTCTTGCCTAAAGTCAGAATTCAGGATACTGTGGTTCCCAAGCAATAGGTATTTCATGTATTTGCCTGCTTTCCAGAGCAGTAAAAGTTCTCAGCAATGGATAGCAGGGAATCTTGATCTCAATACAGGTTAAACCTCTCTAGTCTGGCACTGTGTGGTCCAGAAACACTCGTGGTCCACCATGATTGTAATTAGCTGGATGTCCACATATAATGGTTGTGGCCAGATTACTCATGGTCCCATATAATTTGTTTACATCCACCAGACCTGACACCCAGTGTTCTGTGCAATTGTTCAGCCCTAATTTACCTCTAAATGTCTTCTAAGAGCAAAATAAGCAGTGGAAGTGTTGATAATGTTGCTAGACAATACTGACCTCCCATCGTGCAGCAAATGCTCTGGTTTGGCACTGGTCAGGTCCTGAGGCTGACGGATTAGAGAGGTTCAACCTGTATTCATCTCCAAGATGAAGAAGGAGCTCATAGAATTATATAATCACAGAATAACTGGAAGGGACCTCAAGAGGTCATTAAATCCAGTCCCCTGCCCCCACAGCAGGACCTAGCACCATCTAGACCATCCCTGATGGATGTCTGTCTAACCTGCTCTTAAATATCTCCAGCAATGGAGATTCCACAACCTCCCCAGGCAATTTATTCCAGTGTTTAACCACCCTGACAGTTAGGAAGTTTTTTTCCTAATGGCCAACCTAAACCTCCCTGGCTTCAGTTTAAGTCCATTGCTCCTTGTCCCATCCTCAGGAGAAAAAATTTTCTCCCTCCTCCTTGTAATCCTCTTTTAGGTACTTGAAAACTGATGTTCCCGCTAAGTCTTTTGTTTTCTAAACTAAACAAGCCCAGTTCTTTCAGTCTTCCCTCAGACCTCATGTTCTTTAGACCTGTGTCTCCCAACCAGGGGTACGTGTACCATTGGGAGTACACCGAGGTTTTTCAGGGGGGACATCAACCCCTCTAGATATTTGCCTACTTTGAGAACAAGCTACATAAAAACACTAGTGAAGTCAATTCAATCTAAAGGTTCACTCAGACATTCTACTGCTTCATATGTTTTATGCTGAAATGTAAGTACAATATTTCTATTCCAATTCATTTACTTTATAAAATGGCAGAAAATCAGCAAGTTTTCAGTAGTAGTCACCTGTGATATTTTTGCTTGTTTTTGTAAGTAGTTTTTAAATGACATGTAATTTCGTGATATACAGAACAAATCTGACTCCTGAAAAGGGTACAGTAATCTGGAAAGGTTGAATGGCACTTGTTTCAAGACCTCAGATAACCTTAGGACCATGTTTTTCAACTGGTGGTATGTGAACCCATAGGGATACATGAGAGAAGTCTGGAGTATTTATGTTTTTAAAGGGGTACTTTAAAAAAAACTTTGAGAAACATTGCTCGAGACTTTTAATCATTCTTGTTGCTCTTCTCTGAACCTTCTCCAATTTCTCCACGTCTTTCTTGAAACATGGTGCCCAGGACTGGACACAATACCCCAACTGAGGCCTCATCAGAAGAATGACTTCTTGTGTATTTCTTATGACACAACTTTTCATGCATCCCAGAGTCACGTTTGCTTTTTTGTTTTTTTGCAACTTCATTGCACTGTTGACTCATATTTAACGTGTGGTCCACTATGACCCACAGAGCCCTTTCTGCAGTACAAAGGAAAGACAGTCACTTGTCAAGACACTAAATTAGGACTCTAGAGACCTGGGCTTAATCCCTGGTTCTGCCACAGACATGGTATACTGGCCATAGCTCTATAGTTCCGGATGTGCTTTGTGGTGATATACACAACACATACCCATTGGTATATTATTTGAAGAAGACCCTTTAATTTCCTCTGAGCCTTGGACTTCATTCACACAGTGACTCATAAGCAAACAGCATTGTAGAGCGTACTCTTTGAGTTGTAATAGTCCCTGCTGTTCATCTGGCAAAGCATTTTATGATTTTTTGCAACGATAGAAAGAGAACTAGAGTAAATATAACATTACAAAGCTCATAGGCCCTGTTGAAGCATTGAGACTGTATCCTTTACTCCAGCACTAAATTTCCCAGGGTTTTTAAGGCTAAAATTTTCAAAGGCTATGCACCCAGAGTCAAGCACATTCATTAAGGAACCTAAATCCAACAGCTTTCAGTGGTATTTAGATTCCAATAGCCAGATGTTTCAAAGAATTTAGGTGCCCATCTTTGGTTAGGGTCTTTTGTAAATCCCAGCCTAAAATTATCAGTTACATTTATGGCAAAGCATTGCCCTCAACTACTTAGATTCTGAGCTCTTCATTGTCATTAGGAAATGTATCCTTAGAGCATCATATGGAAGCAAAGAGTGCAATCCCTACTTACAGATAGAGGGCTCAGAAAGTCACTTGGACAAGTTCACACAGGAAGGCAGTGTCAAAAAGTGGGGAAGTGATTAATTAACCTTAAACCTGCCCTGTTCTGTGCCACTGCGTTAACCCAGTGGTTGCCAAACCTTTTGGCTTCATCGATTTATAGAATACTAGAACTGGAAAGGACCTCGAGAGATCATCAGGTTCAGTCCCCTGCCCTCGTGGCATGATCAAGCACCATCTATATCTTCCCTGTTAGATATTTATCAAACTTGCTCTTAAATATCTCCACTGATGGAGATTCTACAACCTCCCTAGGCAATTTATTCCAGTGTTTAACCACTCTGCAAGGAAATTTTTCCTAATGTCCAACCGGAACCTCTCATTCTACAATTTAAGCCCACTGTTCCTTGTCCTATCCTCAGCAGCTAAAGAGAACAACTTTTATCTTTCTTCCTTGTGACACCCTTTTAGGTTACTTGAAAGCTAATACCATGTCCCCTCATGGCCTTCTCTTTTCCCAGCTAAACAAACCTAGTCCTTGCAATCATCTTTCTTTGGTCACATTTATTAGACTTTTAATCATTTTAGTTGCTCATCTCCGGACCCTCTCCAATTTCACCACATCATTCCTAAAATGTGATGCCCAGAACTGTACACAATACTCCAACTGAGGCATAATCAGTGCATCATCACCCCATTTGGACACCTTATTGGTTCCTTTGACCCCACACAACATGGAGGAGTCCATTTTGTAGAGTGAAGTGGCAACTTTGACACAGATACTTTATGTGCAAGGTCACATCCAAAATGGTGGCATCCTCACACTCACATTTGGGGTCTTGACTTCTGATGATGTGGCCCCTGCCTTGGGGTCACAACTCATCATCTGAGAAACTCTGCTGGTCAATCAGCTCCTTCTTCATGCCGCTGCCAAGTTCTGAGTTTCTCAGAGGAAGACAAATTTCAGTGAAACCTTAAGTTACTAGAAATTCACAAAATACATTTTTTTTTTGCTGTCAGTGCCTGCTAGCAACTAAGTTCAGGAAGGATGTGATAAAAAGTCCATTGGTTCCTCAAGGTTCCGTATGAGTTTTTTAATAGTTCTAATTAGTTCGGCATCCTTACACAACCACTTCATCATGCTCTGGACTTCAAAGCGCTGCCTTGGATAAGCAAAGAAGAAACACAGATTTACTAAGACATCCGCAATCACTGGATGAGGTCAATTAAAAGCCAAGGGAAGCACTTTGGGATTTCAGTAAAGATTCAAACAGGAAGAGGGATGTGACTTGTGCCAGTTGGAGATGAAAGGCATTCCAAAGGGCTGATACAACACAGGGTGGGAAAAATAGGCCAAACATTGTCTTTAGGCAGGGCAGAAGGTTCCTGGGGCCGATCGTCAGTTTTTCAGGAGAGGGAAAAGGATAGACAGGCAAGGCAGCACAGGGATGCTTAGCGCTCAGAAGCAGTTTGTCGGATGCTGATTCGGCATCCAGGGAGATGAACAGACTGAGATGCTGGGTCCAGGATCAGATGATGAAGTGACTCAGGAAAGCGTGTGCTGATCTGATGCAGCAAATGGTGTGATCCAGTGCTGAGCCAGAAGGCTCTGCCAAGTGGACTCCAGGTTGTGCAACCCCCTGGATGAGCTGCTGATTCATTGTGTGATCCTGCAACGCCCCCTGCCCCCCTGCATCCCCTCAGGCATTTGTTTCACCGTCGTATTTCTCAGTGAATGCGAGAAACTGCAGTGAAGGAGAACTTCCTGGGATAAATAAAGGACTGCAACCTTCAAGGATGTGGGGGATGGGGTGCCAGCTAGGGGTGACAAGGAATGAGAGTGGATGTGCATGGAGAAGTTACTATTCCCCTTTATTCAGCACTGGGGAGGCCACATCTGGAGCGCTGCATCCAGTTCTGGGTCCCCCAGTATGGAAAGGGTGTGGATGACTGGAGAGGGTCCAGCGGAGGGCACCCAAAATGATTAAGGGTGTGGAGCACATGACCAACAAGGAGCGGCTGAGGGATTTGGACTTCTTAGTTTGCAGACGAGAGGAGTGAGGGGGGATTTGATAGGAGCCTTCAACATCCTGAAGTGGGGACTCTAAAGCGAATGGAGAGGGGCTGTTCTTAGTTGTGACGGATAACAGAATAAGGAGCCGCGATCCTAAGTTGCGGTGGTAGAGGCCTAGGTTGGAGATTAGGAAAACAACTCTTTCCCCAGGATGGTGGCGAAGCACTGGAATGTGTTACTTAGAGAGGTGGTGGAATCTCTGTCCCTAGGGGTCTTTATGTCCCGGCTTGATAAAGCCCTGGCTGGGATGATTTCATTGGGATTGGACCTGCTTGGAGAAAGGGATTGGACTTGATGACCTCCTGAAGGTCTCTTCCAACCCTAGGATTCTATGATTCTGCATGGCAATGTGCTTTCACTATGGTTAGAGAGAGACGCCCAAGGCAAAAGGGCCTGTCTGAAGACTCTGCAGTACCGAGGTCCATTTCCTGATTTTGCAGTGGTGCAGAGCTGAGGCTGGCTGGCAATGTTGGGAGGTTATATGATGGGAGTTTTAATATTTTAGTGGCCAGCCCTTTCCTTCCTTCCAGCCCCTGTTTCCACTCCCCTCTGAAGCCCTCTGCCCCCTCTTTGTTGTATTTTTTCAGGCTGTGGCACTTCATTTGTCAGGGGTTGTATTAATGTATTTTACTGCGTGTGGACTGGAGCGGACTCCTCGTTCTGAGTGACAGTGGTAAGCGTTTTCCCAAGAGACGGGCAGCGAATGGCCACTCCCTCATGAGCAGCCTAGAAGGGAAGGAAGGATCTTTCCCTTGTGGTGCAGCCATGAAGGGCACAGTGGAAGAGGTACGAGGTAGCTGTAAAAGACAGGGATATTTGTGTGGCACAGGAATGGCTCTTATGCACTGGGTTGGCTACACTTGGGGTTGAGATAAATTATATCTATGCTGTTTTAAAGGGGCAGTGCCTCTTACCTTGCTCCCACACACACCTCTGAAGACTTGAGGTCTGGTGAAAGCACGGTGCTTTCAACCACTTCCTCCATTAATGTGTCTCCTTCAGCCCCATCCAGTCACCTAAGAGGCACAATTAGCTACTGAGATCACACAGTGTTAAGTTACCTGGGATGAACGGTAGAAGATAAGGCCATAAAGTGCCATTTTACTTATTGAGTCTGAGCTCCCTCTTGTCACCAGCGAGAGACCCTCATCCTGTTAAGTCTTTCCAACGTCCTCTCCATGAGCTACCCCAAGTTTTAGAACAGACGTCTAGTCTTGGCATAAAGATTGCAAGTGAGGGAGCTTCCATGACCTTACTGGTGCTTGATCACCCTGGCCAGCCCACATTTGTGCCTTATCTCTAGCCTGAGTTTGTCTCGTTTCAGCTTGTGGCCCAGGGATCTCATTGTGACTTTTTCTGTGAGATTAAAGAAATACTTACCATGTTCCCCAGGTAATGACTTGTAGACAGTGATCAGGTTGTCTCTTAACCTTCTGGGAACTGATCCAAATTGACTAATTGATTAATACGTCCTGCTACAGTATGTTTACAAGACCTTGGAAAATTCTTGCAGGTCTTCCGTGAACTCTTTCTGTTTTTCATCATCTGCTGTGATGTGTGGAACCAGCACTGGCCTCAGCGATACAGTAATGTTCTCAGTAATTCTGTATTCGGATGTGACAGCACCTTCCTACACGTACTACATGATGGGGTCAAATTTAGCTACGACAGATCAGGAAAGGGATCTTGGAGTTATAGTGGATAGTTCTCTGAAGACATCCACGCAGTGTGCAGCAGCAGTTAGTAAAGCAAATAGGATGTTAGGAATTATTAAAAAAGGGATCGATAATAAGACAAAAGATATCATACTTCCCCTATATAAAACTATGGTACGCACACATCTTGAGTACTGCGTGCAGATGTGGTCTCCTCACCTCAAAAAAGATATATTGGCATTAGAAAAGGTTCAGAAAAGGGCGACTAAGATGATTAGGGGCTTGGAACGGGTCCCATATGGGGAGAGGCTAGAGAGACTGGGACTTTTCAGTTTGGAAAAGAGGCGATTGAGGGGCGATATGATAGAGGTATATAAAATCATGAATGGTGTGGAGAAAGTGAATATAGAAAAATTATTTACCTTTTCCCATAATACAAGAACTAGGGGACACCAAATGAAATTGATGGGTAGTAGGTTCAAAACTAATACAAGGAAATTTTTCTTCACACAGCGCACAGTCAACCTGTGGAACTCCTTGCCCAAGGAGGCTGTGAAGGCCAGGACTCTATTAGGGTTTAAAAAAGAGCTTGATAAATTTTTGCAGGTTAGGTCCATAAATGGCTATTAGCCAGGGATAAAGTATGGTGCCCTAGCCTTCAGAACAAGGGCAGGAGATGGATGGCAGGAGATAAATCACTTGATCATTGTCCTCTGTTCTCCTTCTCTGGGGCACCTGGCATTGGCCACCGTCGGCAGATGGGATGCTGGGCTGGATGGACCTTTGGTCTGACCCAGTATGGCCATTCTTATGTTCTTATTTCCTACTGCTGCTTGATCTTCCCCCCTGCTTGTACATTCAAAAGTCATCTTTTCCCTGTCATTGGCACCACAGAGCTGGGAGTTCATATCCCCTGGCTGTCAACCACACCCCGATTTCTTTTTCAGAGTCCTAGTGTCCCATGGTCTGTTTTCCAGGGTGTAGCCCCCAACTTGTAAGAGTGGCCTCATTCCTTGTCTCCAGATTTGACTGGATCAAAGCGTGTAGCTTCAATGAACCCACCTTACCAAGTAACAGAGGTTGCCGTGTTAGTCTGTTGTCCAACAAAACAAAGCAGCAGAGATGTAGCACTCTAAAGACTAACAAAATGATTTATTCGGTGATGAGCTTTCCTGGGACAGACCCACTTCTTCAGATCAATTTTATTTCCAATATAGACTGACATTTATAAGTACAGAGGACCAAAAAGAAAAAAATTGCAATAAAAACTGACAGATCTTATCACCTTACCAAGTTATGTTAGTTGGTTTGTCCAAATGACCTGTTTCCATCATTACTTACCACTCCACCAATGTGTGCCACCTGCACATGAATTTAGATTTTCTTCTAGATCAGCTATAAAGATAACGAATATGTTGGGCCAATGCGCAACATGCCGTGGAACCCTGCTGAAAACACCCTGTTAGACAACAATTCCCCATTGGCAATTACTTTTGGCAGTTGCGCATGCAAACACACATGGAGGCTGGCTGCCATGTAATTAGCACAAAATTTCATGAGCCAACATGCATGCTTACGTCTTTATCAGCACATTCTACATATTCGAAAGATTAATGCCTTGAAATAGCTTTTGAAAACAGCTGAAGCCACTTAATTAGGGCTTGACGAACACAGTAAAGTTATTTTTAGCAGATCATTTATCTCTGGTTACATTTTTGTACGGGAAGGTCTTGCAATGTAAGCTAATTCTTAACTGAAGGGAGGGAAGCGTTTGGATACCTAAATGATTTAGCTTTCCACTCTTTAGGCTTTTCTGCACCTGTTTGGTAGTCCTGAGGTTTTAATCATGAATCTGGGAGTCTTTGACTGCTGGATTTTGAGTCCTGCTTTTTACATATTTTTCCAAACTTCTTTCTCCCCCCCCCGCCCCCGCCCCCGGCCATCTGGCTGAGAGGGCCAGAACCAAGGGTGCCATTTCAGGAGGGGTGGCAGTCGGGTGTAGCAGGACATTACTGGCTCTTCTTCCCATTCCCATAAAAGTCAGGAGGAACTGGAAAAGTACATGAAAGTACATGTTCAGGGGAACAGGAAAAAGAGCAAGCAGTGTCCTGGTACACACGGCTGCCCTCCCCGCCACACTCTCCTGAAATGGCACCCTTAGCTAGAACTGCTCTTTATGAAAGTTGGGGCTCTCAGCTAATCACCTGCATCAGGGAGCTGGTGATTTAAGACACCCTCCGAATGTCATGGGATTTGGAATCAAATCATAAGAGTTAGGAGGTATAAGAACGGCCACACTGGGTCAGACCCAAGGTTCATCTGACCTAGTATCCTGTCCTCTGACAGGCCAATGCAAGGTGTCCAGCAGTGAGTGAACAGAAGAGGTAATCACTGAGTGATCCTTCTTCTCTTCTCCATTTCCAGCCTCTGACAAAGAAAAGCTAGGGACACCATTCCTGGCTAAGAAATATTGATGGACCTAACCTCCATGAATTTATCAAATTCTCCTTGTCTTCACAACATACTCTGGCAAGGAGTTCCACAGGTTGACTGTGTGTTGTGTGAAGAAATATTTCATTTTGTTTGTTTTATACCCGCTACCTATTAATTTAGTGTGGTGACTCCTAGTTCTTTATGTTATGAGAACAAGTAAATAACTTTTCCTTCTTTACTTCTCCATACCTCTCATGATTCTATAGATGTCTATCATATCACCCCTTAAGTCTCCTCTTTTCTAAGATGAAAAGTTCCAAATTTTTTCATGTCTCTTCATATGGCACCTGATCACCGCCAGTTTTCAAAGATAATGGCCAAAGGTCCTGCAATGACATTTGACAATTCCCTCAGTACCCTGGATGCATTAAATCTGGAGCCATGAATTTGTGTGCATCTAGCTTTTCTAAATAGCTCTTGTTCTTTCCCCACCGAGGGTTTCCCACCTCCTTCCCATGCTGCATTGCCTAGTGCCTTAGTCTGGGAGCTGACCTTGTCCTTGAAGACAGAGGCAAAAAAAGCATTGAGTACGTCACCCTTTCCCACATTGTCTGTCACCAGGTTACCCCACCCACCCTGATAACCCTCTTAATGTTAATGTGCCTGTAGAAACCCTTCTTGTTGCCCTTCACATCCCTTTCTAGTTGCGGTTCCCATTGTGCTTTCACCTTCCTGATTACTTCCCCACATACTCCCACAATCTGTTTATACTCCTCCTCAGTCATCTAGCCAAATGTCCACTTCTTATACACATCCTTTTTGAGTTTAAGCTCCCCAGGGATTTCCCTGGTAAGCCAAGCTGGTTGCCTACCATATTTGCTTTTCTTACTGTGCCTCGGGATGGTTTGTTCCTGTGCCTTCAATAAGTCTTCTTTAAAATACTGCCAGTGCTCCCAAACTCCTTTCCCTTTCATATTAGCTCTCTGGGGAATCCCTGAGGGAGTCCACATCTGCTCTTCTGAAATCCAGTGTCTGTATTTTACTGCTTACCCTCCTTCCTTTCACCAGGATCCTGAAATATGGGGCAATGGAGATGGAAGAAAGATAGGGCCTGGAGCCCATCCTTCCCTCCTTGTTCTGGAGGTTCAGGAGGTTCAGACAATTTGGCGTAGGCATTAGGGAACCAACCGAAGGTTTCATCACATATCCAAGCTCCACCCAAACTTCTGGGGACTTTCATCACTTATTTTATCCACTAAAGAAATTGTAGGCTGTTCCTGTCATGGTGGCTAAAGTCACCATAGAATTGGTTGACGCTCAGTTTCGAGGGCAGGTAGAATAAATATAATCAAAATATAAAAATAACAACCAGATGTCTCTTATCCCGCTAACTCCCATTTTTGTTAAAATGCCAGTTAATACGCCTACAGGATTCTTCAGTGAGGAGTTATGCAGATAGTCCAGTTAAACGGCTTTTTGGGGAAGCATCGGCACATCATTAGATTCTCAGTGCCGTGGCTGCATCAACGAAAGAGGGAAGCTTTAAAGCCCCAGTTTTCAATATCATGCAGGACTACCTGAAAGCAGGTATTGTTTGAAGGGGTGGGGGAATGGGACAGTGGTGCAGTTATAAAAAATCAGTGGTCCTTCTTTTGCATAAATTCAGCCGTACAAGTGCTATTAGTAAGTATAATGTTAACTTTGTAACATAGGATCGTAGACCACTAGAACTGGAAGGGACCTCAGGAGGTCAGCAAGTCCAGTCACCTGCCCTCATAGCAGGACTAAGCACCACCTAGACCATCCCTGATAGAACAACGAGAAGTCCTGCGGCACCTTATAGAACTCCCTCGTCCGGCAACATCCATAATCTGACATAATTTTAATTAGCTGGACGACCGCTTGCCATGGATGTGGCCAAGTTTCCCATGGTCCCTTGAAGTTTGTTTTCAGCCACCACTCCTGGCTCTCCCTGTTCCGTGCTCTTACTTAGCTGTAATTTATCCCTCATGTCCTCAAAGAGCCAAGTAAGCCGTGGAAGTGTTGGTAAGGGGCTAGACAATATTCACCCCCTGTCATCCAGCAAATTCTCTCATTCAGCACCAGTCAGGTCATGAGGGTGCCGGATGAGAGAGGTTCAAGCTGAACTTGAGTCTCAGCTCTTTACATAACAAAAGAGTGTGAAGAAACCACAACAACAGAGGTGGAGCTCAATGTATTTACTGACCATGCACAGTCACTGCAGGCCTAGCTGCACACACAGACCTGCTTGCCGTGGGCTTGTGAAGCTGTGGAGCCATAGAATCCAGCGAGCACCTTGAGGTTGTTTGGCCCTTATTTAAAGGGATACTAACCCAGCCCTAGTCACTGTAACACAGATGTCAGTAAGAGGAGGCTCTGGCCCTGTGCATTTGTGATTTCATTCTGGGAAAAATGTCTAGATTTGATTTTGCACTCTGATTTGGGAAGGGAACGTTCTTCAAAAATCTCACTTATTTCACGGGGCAAGGAGAGTGTTTCCTGCATCCCTCTAACAACCCGGGCAAGCTTCTGCATCTCTGCCAATTGGGATCCCAGCAACTCAGCCCTTTGAGAAACCACATAGGACATGGGGAAACAGGAGAGTCTTTGGAGCCAATTTCAGCTTCCCCCTCTACGCCCCACAGAGATCACAGGATTCTTTGTAACGGGAAAAGCAGCCCCCATCCTGTACTCGGTCTTGGTGATGGATGAAATAGTGGGCTCAGTCTATCCCAGCTCAACTGCCTCTACAGACCAAATCACTTTGGGCAGGAACCAAAGTCACAGAAACAAGGGGCAAGATTGAGTCCGGGATTGTTCTGCACACAAGAGCTGCACCTCTTCTAGTCAAGAGCAGCATCAGCCCCTACTTCCCACATGGCACCTCTGCTTTAATTACCTTTATGGGGAGCTGAATAGTGCAGGAGAGCAAAGACCCATGTGCCCAGGCCTCACACACCCTTCCTCTGACTTACCCTTGCTTTGCCAACAGCCCCCACCTGGGGAGACCCACACCCTGAGCCCAGGCTGGTGGAGCCAGCTCTGCAGCTGGGATAGGTGTATATTTCCCAGGGTGGGAACGGAGGAAGGTTAACAGACACAGAGCAGGCCACTGAACAACAATGAATCAGTTCCAAAGTCTTTGGAAGTGGAGGTGAACAAAGACAGTAGAAATGTCCCGTTAAATCCTCTGATCCCCCACCCTTCCCAGCTAACATCATGGGGCTGTTCCTCTGGGATGGCTTTGGCCCTTCTTGTTTCTAATCTCCTGCATGCTCCCCGGGCCGCCTCGATAAACATTCCCAGTACACCCTGGCACTGCATTCCAAATATAGTAATTCCTCTTCCAGTGTCTTTGGGCGACCCTGCACCGCCTTTTCGCAATCGGCAGCAGCACCTTTTGAAGAGACGCCAAACTCCACCACCCTGGGCCCTCCTCTGTGGAACAAGGCACTGCGCTGCCATCCAGAATGAAAGCGAGCTGAAAAATCTTTGACACAGCAGGTTCCCATGGGAAAACTGCAGCTCGGGTGAAATCCAAGCATTCTGCAGGAACGTGCCTGTATTGGCAATTTTCTATGGCAACATTTTGAAAGGGCTCAAAGGCCGACGTCAGGCTTTCATTTCAGCTTTCTTGTTTTGTCTCCTTGCGACTGTTCCATTTTATTTCTTGGCCTGTGAGGATAGAACAAGAGGCAATGGGCTTAAACTGCAGCGAGGGAGGTTTAGGTTGGACATTAGGAAAAAGTTCCTAACTGACAGGGTGGTCAAACAGTGGAATAAATTGCCAAGGGAGGTTGTAGAATCTCCATTGCTGGAGATATTTAAGACCAGGTTAGATAGATGTCTATCAGGGATGGTTTAGACAGTACTTGGTCCTGCCATTGGGGCAGGGGGCTGGACTCGATGGCCTCTCGAGGTCTCTTCCAGTCCTAGTGTTCTATGATTCTGTGATTCTATTTTACTCTCATCTGTTAAAT
Organism: Carettochelys insculpta; assembly: GCF_033958435.1. Classification (NCBI taxonomy): domain Eukaryota; kingdom Metazoa; phylum Chordata; order Testudines; family Carettochelyidae; genus Carettochelys; species Carettochelys insculpta. The sequence continues at coordinate 72,686,609 of NC_134144.1, forward strand.
GTCGTATTTCTTTACATGCTGTGTTTCATATCTGTGTACATTATAGCAAACGTTTTGTGTCACAACGATGCGCCATTCTCAGACTAAAACACGGCAACATTTGTAAAATGAAAATCTTCTGCTGTTTTTCAGAATTTTGCCTTCTGCAAAAAATTCAGTTTAAACTTTTCATCCAAACGCAAAGCAGATTTAGTGATGTCTGGATTCCCCATGGGATGGAAATTGGGCATTTCAACTTGTCCTCTACCCAAAAAGAATGCAAAATGGAGCACATAAACTGTCCTCCATCTGGTCTCTTATTTTTCCCTACCAATCAGGAGACAGCCTGGTATTTATTTATCTAATAAGTGATTTATAACATACTTTACTCAAGCTTCAAAGCACTTTGGAAGGTACCAGAATAATATACACACAGGGATTGCTTCTCTTCATCTGCTGCTGGAATGCAGCCAACTCTGGGGAGGAACTTGGCAGTAAACATGATAATGTTTTAGCAACTTGATAGGGCTTTTATGTATTGAGCCGTGCTCAGTCATTAACTAGTTAAGACTCACACGGTGTCTAGGAGGTAGGAAATTTACAAGTGCTGCACAGAGAGTCATCCAGTACTATGTTACACAAGGAGGCAGCAGCTGAGCTGGGGTTAGGATCAGCCTGCTCCAGATCACTTGCCACCACCTAGCTGTTTGGCATCACAGACGCCTCCCCCATCGCTTTAGGGCTGGAAGTGAAGGATTCTGCATCCAGTTGAAGCCTCATATGGGAAATGTAAGTAAATGGAAGACTTCAATTAGTGCCACACTTGGACTATGGCTCAGACATTGGGGCTAACACCCCTTTACCTGGGACCTCGCCTGGAAGATGATAACACAGAATCGGCCTAACCTCTGCCCATTTCAAAGCAGCCCTGGGCACCTCACTCCACAAAAGCCAGGCCAAGATGGCAGCTGCAGCTTGGAAGGCTGGGACGCTAGGTCTCTGAGGCTGCGTCTACACGTGCACGCTACTTCGAAGTAGCGGCAGTAACTTCGAAATAGCGCCCGTCACGTCTACACGTGTTGGGCGCTATTTCGAAGTTGAAATCGACGTTAGGCGGCGAGACGTCGAAGTCGCTAACCCCATGAGCGTATGGGAATAGCGCCCTACTTCGACGTTCAACATCGAAGTAGGGACGTGTAGACGATCCACGTCCCGCAACATCGAAATAGCGGGGTCCTCCATGGCGGCCATCAGCTGGGGGGTTGAGAGATACTCTCTCTCCAGCCCTTGCGGGGCTCTGTGGTCACCGTGGGCAGCAGCCCTTAGCCCAGGGCTTCTGGCTGCTGCTGCTGCAGCTGGGGGTCCGTGCTGCATATACAGGGTCTGCAACTAGTTGTTGGCTCTGTGTATCTTGCACTGTTTAATGAAAGTGTGTCTGGGAGGGGCCCTTTAAGGGAGCGACTTGCTGTTGAGTCCGCCCTGTGACCCTGTCTGCAGCTGTGCCTGGCTCCCTTATTTCGATGTGTGCTACTTTGGCGTGTAGACGTTCCCTCGCTGTGCCTATTTCGATGTTGGGCTGAGCAACGTCGAAGTTGAACATCGACGTTGCCAGCCCTGGAGGACGTGTAGACGTTATTCGTCGAAATAGTCTATTTCGATGTCTCAACATCGAAATAAGCTATTTCGAAGTTGGGTGCACGTGTAGACGTAGCCTGAAGGAGCAAGTAGCCTTGGGTTCATCTCCTCGGTGCTCACCCTATATGTATAGAGCAGAGGAAAGACTTTACACACTTTGGTTTTGACTGTAACCTCCATTCAATGTCTTGTTTTGTGGGGGAAGGGAGCGTGTTTCCTGGTACATTTGGCAGCGGTACTGGGCTTTGCTTGGCCATGATGACTGTTGGTTTGGGGAAAGGGTGAGCAGGTTCTTGCGGTGCCTATGTTTTCCCTTGGAAACCTCTCATCCCATCTGTGCGATTCTATCCATGGCTCACAGCCCTGCCGTCACAGGCTGCAAAAGCCTTACATCTCACAGTCTAAACCAGGTTGGGCCTAGCCAGAGTTGGATCCAAGACAACCAAAGGAACACCGATGATTCATTAGATGGCACTCGCTCCCTCCTCAGGCTGGAGGCAATGACTCAGGAAAGTCACAAGGAGGTGTGGTACCATTTTTGGAAGAAATATAGGCCCACGGACTTGACCACTCATCGTTATTGACAATTCTGTGATGCTTCAGTTGCTGGGGTCTTGGCCAAACATTGATATTGGTAATTACGTTTTTTTCTGTTCTCTCTGCAGTTCCAATCAGAAATGAAATTAGGCCTCACAAGTAAACCAATGAAATACAGGGCTTCCCGTTGCACATAACTCATTTTAATGTGAATTAAACACCACTAGAAGCTGCTCTGTGGCTGTCAGCCTGTGGGCGGGTAGGCAGGCTAAGAGCCCCTTCTCCCTGCCTTCTCCCCAGCCGCATGGCTGTCAGCCTGACAGCAGCGCTGCTGTGGGAAGGCAGAGAGAAAGCTGCAGGCAGCCAGGGAAGAAGGGTTCTTTCGAAGATGGGTTTACTTTCGAAAGAGCCGTGTTCACACGGCCTTTCTTTTGAAAGTAACCCCCTAAAAGAAGAATATGCAAATGAGGTGCCTGGTATGTAAACCTGCACCTCATTTGCATTTTTGATTTCCTTCATTTGTACGTCTCTTTCGAAAGAGGAATGCAAGGGTCGGTGTAGCCATGGTGTTTGGCTTGAGGACAGCCCAGCATTGAAAAAACAGCAGCAGCAAAGACTGTAGCAATACTCAGACAAGGTAGCTTTCCCTGGCCAAGTACCAGACCGTCGCTCTGCCTAGCTCCCTTTGTGTATCACTGCTGGGCTACCTACATAGTTATCTTTACACTGTGTTTTGGAACTGCGATATATATACTAGACCCTTCTGGTTCTCCTCATTATCTTCCCTTACCGCAGCAGCAGTACATCCAAGCAGGCCATCGGTCTTTCTTTTCAAACTCTGTGGGGAGAAGGAGGTTGATAGCCAGAAACTAACAAGACAATGTTGAGAAATGACTCAGGCAAGATGGCGTTTGCAATACCTGACAAAACAGACAAGCAGTCATGTAGCACCTTAAAGGCCAACAAATAATTTGTTAAGTGATGACCTTTCATGGGGCAGACCCACTTCTTCAGATCTGGAGATAGAAGAAGAAGAAGTGGGTCTGCTCCACAAAAGCTCATCACCTACCAAATTATTTTATTAGTCCTTAAAGTGCTACATGATTGCTTGTTTGTTTTGTTAGACTACAGACGAACACAGCTACCTCTCTTTACTTTGCAATCGCTAACATTTCTGTTTGTCACCGTTGCCTGTATTCTTTTAAAGCCTCAATATTAAATCATCCTCCTGAAATTTAATTTCCTTCCAGCCAACGTTGGTTGGTAATTACCAGGTTGCTTTGCTGTGACGTGCTGGGTGCTCATATGAGTTTGTGCATATGGGTGTGGTCAGCTGCACAAGTTGGCTTGTTGTGGAGTTAATAGATCTATAGCTTTTAAGCCTGGAAGTGACTCTCTCATCGGCTCTCCATGTTCTTGTGTGCAGAGCTGTATTCACTGGGCTTGTACTCTGAAGTTGTGAGTATTGACCTGCCTGCATGGGGTTGTCATTCCAGTGTTGCACCTGCTCACTTGCTAATCCCCTGAAATCCCTCTGTGCCTTATCCTTGCAAAAGAGAATCCTCCCTGCACACCCCAGACAAAGAATCCCACTGGGCTAGTCCCTTATAAGGGATAAACAAAGGATACTGAACTCACGGACAAACTCCTATTGATTACCACAAGCCTTAGATTATCCTTAGTGGGTAACCAGAATACTTTACACATCTTCATATCATTTTGTTCCCCGGTTCCAGTTTCTCCTCGCAGCCTGTGGCCATGCTACGATCAGCCTGTCTCAGTATTAAGGGGCTTCTTCAACATACACCACAAGGATGGCTCCTTCTCCCAGGGTTTCATTTACTGACCCACGACACAAAACCAAACACAGTTGTGGGCCTCTATCCTCTCAGCCAAGCCTGGTCTCTGCAGTTCTCTCTTGTCTTGGTAGTCCACTCTTAGCCCAAGCAGGCCAGCCGCCTTTTCTCCTCCCACGGAGTCTGCTCTCCCTGGCTTTCAGCTCTCCTTGGCCCTCCAGCCCAAACCCTTCCACCTGCATACGGATCTCCTCCAAGAGTCTCCTGATCACTGGGGCCTCCGCCACAGCTCTGGCTGTCTTTCCCTCTGCATCCCTCACTCTGCAGCTTCCCACCACTCTTACAGGGGCATCTTCAAATTCGACACATTAACACTTGGTATGAACAAAGACAGCAATTATTTCAAGCATTGCAAAGACTGCTTCCCTTCCTTTGATGTTTGTAATTATCTCAGGCACGACACCTAACATCCCCAACTCCTCACCCGCCTGCTTCAGTCCTATGTATTTGATGTGTCAGTTTTTATTGCAATTTTTTTTGGATAGAACTGGACCGGAAGTTCTATAGGTCTGAAGAAGTGGGTCTGTCCCATGAAAGCTCATCACCTAATAAATCATGTTGCTAGTCCTAAAGTGCTACATGATGGCTGTTTTGTTTTGTGAGATTACAGACTAACACAGCTACCTTTTTAAAACAAAAAGCAGTGAAGTAGCACTTTAAAGACTAGCAAAATAGTTTATTAGGTGAGCGTTTGTGGGACAGACCCAAAGTGGGTCTGTCCCACGATAGCTCACCTAGTAAACTATTTTGCTAGTCTTTAAAGTGCTACTTCACTGCTTTTTGTTTTGATAGTGTATAGACTAGCACGGCTCCCTCTCTGTTACTATTCAGCTACCTTTTTGCTACCATAGAGGCATCACCTGATGCCTGCTTTGTAATTAGGACTGGCTGCTCCCAGGCAGCTAGTCTTAAAATGGCAAGGCACTCTGTCATGCTTCATAGAACACTAGAACTGGAAGGGACATCAAGAGGTCATTAAGTCCAGAGCCCTGCCCTCACAGCAGGACCAAGCACCATCTAGATCACTTGTTTTAGATATTTATCCAACATGTTCTTAAACATCTATAACCACCATAGGTAATTTATTCCAATGCTTAACCACCCTGACAGTTAGAAAGTTTTTCCTGGTTTCCAACCAAAACCTCCCTTGCTGAAATTTAAGCCCATTGCTCCTTGTTCTATTTTCAGAGGTCGAGGAGAACAATGTTTCTCCCTCCTCCTTGTAACACCCTTTTAGGTACTTGACAGCTGTTATCATGTCTCCTCTCAGCCTCCTCTCTTACTACAGGACAAGCCCAAGAAAGAAACCAACAGAACACCACTAGCCATCACCTACAGTCCTCAGCTAAAACCTCTACAGCGCATCATCAGGGATTTACAACCCATCCTGGACAATGATCCCCCACTTTCACAGGCCTTGGGAGGCAGACCAGTCCTTGCCCACAGACAACCTGCCAACCTGAAGCAAATCCTAACCAGCAACTATATACCGCACCACAGTCACTCTAACTCAGGGACCCATCCATGCAACAAACCTCGTTGCCAGCTCTGCCCACAAAGCTACACCAGCAACACCATTACAGGACCTAACCAGATCAGCCACACCATCGTGGGTTCATTCAGCTGCACATCTACCAATATAATTTATGCCATCATGTGCCAGCAATGCCCCTCTGCTATATACATCGGACAAACTGGACAGTCTCTACCTAAAAGAATAAATGCACACAAATCAGACATCAGAAATGGCAATATACAAAAACCCGTAGGAGAGCACTTCAATCTCCCAGGCCACAGAGTAGCAGATTTAAAAGTAGCTATCCTACAGCAAAGAAATTTCAGGACCAGACTCCAAAGAGAAATTTCTGAGCTACAATTCATCTGCAAATTCGACGCCCTCAGTGCTGGCTTAAACAAAGACTGCGAATGGCTGGCTAAATACAGAAGCAGCTTCCCCTCCCTTGGTGTTCACACCTCCAGATCAACTGCTGGTAGTAAGCCTCACCCTTGCTGACTGAGCTAACCTTGTTATCCCCACCCTTGCTCTGGCTTATTTATACCTGGCCCTGCAGATTTCCAAGACCAGCATCTGATGAAGTGAGTCTGTGCTCACAAAAGCTCATGCTCAAAACTTTTCTGTTAGTCTATAAGGTGCCACAGGACCCTTCATTGCTGATGCTTTACAAAGGGGACCAGGATCATTATCCCCATTTTGCAAATGGGAAAACTAAGGCACAGGCTCATGATTGGAGTTGCCCAAGGCCCTACAGCCACCCATGGGCTGAACTTGGACTAGAACTGAGCTCCACTGAATTCCAGTCCATTGCCTGGCCCGCTGCCATGTCTCAATCTGAAAGGGAAGGAGGAACAGTTTGTAATCTGGAGGCAGAGGGATCTGAGGGTGTTTGTAATTAAAGAGGTGCTGGCAATGAAGGAGTCTGAGGAGGGGCAGGATGGTGACCCTGCTACAATGGCCTCCTTACTGCTACCGTCTTTTTCTGCAGCTCACTTGATTCATTAGCTGCTAAAATATCAAGCCAGATATGGTCCCCGGAGTCTGCAAGCTACACCCTTCCTTATGCTGGTGCAACAACAATGCAGCCAAAGAAGACAGCAGACTTGCTAGGCATTGGTGCAAGGAGCCGGGGGCTAGGTCTATGATCCTGGAAGGGGCGGGGCCTCGGGCAGAAGGGGCGGGGCTTGGGCAGCTAGCCCTCAGCACCTCCTGCAGCATCCCAGCAGTGATTTAAAGGGCCCCAGACACATTGCCTGCCTTCCGTCCCCATTGATGAGCCTACATGCAGTCCATGCCTGTTCAGCCAGAACAGGTTGGTTGATGGGGCTGTGTTTGCCTGTGTTTTTTCAGGCAGCTGGTCCCAGAGCTATTCTGATTTTGGCAATCCCACCTCACAATGTTTTCCAGGCCACATCCCTGGCCTGTGTCATTCAGGAGGAGGGGGCAACTGACCGTCCTTTGGTTCTGTGTTCGTGCTGCTCCTAGCACAGAGTGGTCCATGCCTAGGGCTCCTGTGCACAACCACAATATAGATAAACCGTAATACATCTGTAGCGCCAGTGAGTGCTGTTAAGGCAACAGCTGATGCTGTTGGGCATCTGTATTCCAAATTCAGTGTCAGATCTGGGGGGGGGAGATTGCCTCTCCCTTTATACCAGTTTAAAGGCTGTGCTCCAGATCCTCTGGTGGTGTAAACCAGCAAAGCCGAACTCCCTTCGAGGGGGAGGCTCCAGATTTACGCCGTGTTCATGAACATGCGGCTCACACTTTGCTCTTATTATAGTTATTTCTGTGGCACCCAAAGGCCCCAAGGAAGATCAGGGGCCCTTTGCTCTAGATGCCTTAGTTCCTGGAAGGAGAGACAGGCCACACCCAGAGAGTGGCTAACTCTCCGGTGTTCTGCAGAGCGAGCTGATTCTCATAAGTTAGCATCACATTATTATTATTATCTGCAATTTATACATGAGAACCTGAGGCACGGAACCATAAATTGACTCAGCCTGGTAATTAAAGTCAAGTCTTGCAAACCTATTAGTTCCATAACTACAGGTCAGCCTTCCTTGGTGCATTCCTACCTAGTTACTTACACATTCCCCATGTATTTTATTCCCCTGGGGTGAGCGGTGTGTCCTCATTCTCAAAGGAGGCCCCATTGGAACACTAGCTATTTCACACCTGAACTCACCTCTGAGTTCCTCCTTCGTGCATAATGCAAACCAGATTGCTCCCTGCCTCTCCACTCCCTGTAACAAGAACAGTTTCAAGTACTTACATAGCAAATGTCTATCTTCAAAGCACTTTAAGCGCTTACCCTACCCTAAAGGACAGGCAAGTAAGTGTTAGTACACCAATCTGCCAGACTGGATAGATGAAAACACTTCTTCTGAGCTTTGATTCATTCCTCAGCATTTTTGCTCTGTTCACTTGTGCGGGTGGTTAAAATTGGGTGCTCATGGCTGTACATTATTTCTTTCCTGTTCCGATTAAACCTTTAATTCATTGTTGTGCCTTTTTTCCCCTTTAACGTTTGAAAAAGTAGCACAACTCAGGCACAGGGGGAAAAGAGGAGAAGGTGCAGCACAAATAAACCAGAGCAGTGGTTTTTAGTTTTCAGCCCGTGTCCCTGGAAACATTATAACGTACAGAAAAATTAGAAAAACTAAACGGACAAAACTTGTTCAGCTGACGTTCAAAAGACCAGTCGACTGTGATAAACATATGCCAGTATTTGAACGGTGTCAAACACCAAAAAAGGGAGGAACTGTTTAATGTGGGACAGGGAGAAAAGGGACACAAATTAGGAATTACCATATTCAATACAGGAAAAAGTTGGCTGTAGGTAAGCCGCGCATCCCGAGAAGCGAGAGCTATTAGACTGCAGAACAGCCCGTATGGGCAATACTATTACAAAACTAGCCTGAACAAAGCAGTGAAGAAGCTAGTGCTAAGAGCAGTCCTGGCCGAGAGAGATGGGACTTCAGGGTGGAGAATGAGCTAAGAAGCCTTTATCCTTTTCCGCCTCTAATTCCCTTGATTTTGCATCACGTTTTAATAACAATTTTATGAGCCTTTGCATCCCCAACTGCAGTATTCCATAATGTACCTGTTAGTAGCCACACCTCTGATGACGTGTCAGCAGGTCTAAGGTACTGTACCGCAAGGAAAGAAGTGCACCTTGGTATCCATCACCCTCTAATGGCTGGGGCACCTCAGAAGAGCATAACTGATGTTGCTTGCAGCTCAAGGGCTGGAGTTTGGTCAGGGATGTCAGCTCAAGCCATAGTGCTCTCTCAGCTTTTAGCATAGAAAGCCCCAGGTTCAAACCCCCACACCTGATACAAAATTACCACCAAGTGGGATGTTCCTTAGAGGGATGAGAGGAGCTTCTTGAAGATTTATCCCTCCCTGTGCTCACTTATGGGCTGTAAGTATGGCTTGCTGAGCCCTGGACTTTGGGATGCAAGGTTGCTGCTGGAACCAGGGGAACAGTTGCTCTGGATTACTTCAGCCCATATTTAGATCAAAATATCAAAAGATTTATTAATGAAAAAAAAAACAGGGTTAGGGAGAAAAGTTGTTAAAGCGATACCTTACACACATCAATTACAGCTCTTGATGCAGACCAGCGATGCTGTTTGCTGGTTTTTGAAAGTCTCTAGTACCACACAGGAAGCCATGTTAGTCTGTATCTTCAAAAACAACAAGAAGTCCTGCAGCACCTTATAAACTAACAGATATTTTGGAGCATCAGCTTTCGTGGGCCCACAAAAGCTGATGCTCCAAAATATTTGTTAGTCTATAAGGTGCCTCAGGACTTCTTGTTGTTTTTGAAAGTCTCTGAAAGTCCATTTCAGGTTACATAGTTTTAGTTAGTGGAGAAATGTAGATCCGGCCCACTGGGGTCCGCATGCCACAGGTACCAAAAGACAAAAAGATCCAAGATTGACACGGTCAGGCACACATCATGGTTCTCTCTTGTGTTCAGGGACAAAGCCCTTTCTTCTTCCCATCAAGGCCTTGAGGGTCAAAAGTCACCTTACCTAGGTGAGCCGCTGTGGCAAAATGCCATTGGTCACTGGTTTTGCCAGCATGCCCCAATCATTTACATGGCAGGTGGGATGGATGCCAGGGCATCTCATTTCAATTTCTTTGCTCAGACCAGTAACAGAGAGATAGCCAAAACAAAAAGCAGTCAAGTAGCACTTTAAAGACTAGCAAACTAGTTTATTAGGGCTACGTCTACACGTGCACCCAACTTCGAAATAGCTTATTTCGATGTTGCGACATCGAAATAGGCTATTTCGATGAATAACGTCTACACGTCCTCCAGGGCTGGCAATGTCGATGTTCAACTTCGACGTTGCTCAGCCCAACATCGAAATAGGCACAACGAGGGAACGTCTACACGGCAAAGTAGCACACATCGAAATAAGGGAGCCAGGCACAGCTGCAGACAGGGTCACGGGGCGGACTCAACAGCAAGCCGCTCCCTTAAAGGGCCCCTCCCAGACACACTTTCATTAAACAGTGAAAGATACACAGAGCCAACAACTAGTTGCAGACCCTGTATATGCAGCACGGACCCCCAGCTGCAGGAGCAGCAGCCAGAAGCCCTGGGCTAAGGGCTGCTGCCCACGGTGACCACAGAGCCCCGCAAGGGCTGGAGAGAGAGTATCTCTCAACCCCCCAGCTGATGGCCGCCATGGAGGACCCCGCTATTTCGATGTTGCGGGACGCGGATCGTCTACACGTCCCTACTTCGATGTTGAACGTCGAAGTAGGGCGCTATTCCCATCCGCTCATGGGGTTAGCGACTTCGACGTCTCGCCGCCTAACGTCGATTTCAACTTCGAAATAGCGCCCAACACGTGTAGACGTGACGGGCGCTATTTCGAAGTTACTGCCGCTACTTCGAAGTAGCGTGCACGTGTAGACGCAACCTAGGTGAGCTTTTGTGGGACAGACCCACTTCTTCAGACCATAGCCAGATCAGAACAGACTCAATATTTAAGGCACAGAGAACCAAAAACAGTAAGCAAGGAGGACAAGTCAGAAAAAGATGATCAAGGTGAGCAAATCAGAGAGTGGAGGGGTGGTGGGGGGAAGGTCAAGAATTAGATTAAGCCAAGTATGCAGACGAGCCCCTATAGTGAATCAGAAAGTTCCCATCCCAGTTTAAACCACGTGTTAATGTGCCAAATCTGAACATAAAAGCCAGCTCGGCTGTTTCTCTTTGAAGAACGGTGCTAAAGTTCTTTTTCAGTAACACACATACCTTTAGGTCATTAGATATATATATATAGAGAGAGAGAGAGAGAGAGATTAGATTACCTTTAGGTCATTAGAGAGATAGCCGTGTTAGTCTATATTCTACCAAAACAAAAACCACTGCAATGCAGCATTAAAGATCTACAACCCATCCTTAATCAGGATGCCACACTCCAGAAGGCCCTAGGTGACAGGCCTGTTCTCTCCTACAGACAACCTCCCAGCCCTATGAGGATTCTCACCAGCAACCACAGGCTATACCCCAATAATACCAGTCCTGGAACTTTTCCTTGCAACACGCTCCGTTGCCAACTTTGTCCACATATCTATTCTGGAGATGCCATCACTGGACCTAACCAGGTTATCCACAGAATCATGGGCACATTCTCATATTCCTCTACTAACATCATGTATGCCATCATGTGCCAACAATGCCCACATACTTTGTATATAGGACAAATGGTAAACACGCTTCGACAAAGAATGAGTGGGCACAAAACAGACATCAAAAAGCTCTTAACTCACAAACCTGTCAGCCAGCACTTTAATGGAATGGGCCATTCTGTTAATGACCTGAAAGGCTGCGTTTTACTGAAAAGGACCTTTAACAATCTCCTACAAAGTGCGAATGCTGAGCTCTCTTTTATATTCAAATTCTACACATTAACATGTGGTTTGAACTGGGACACCAATTACCTAGCTCATTATAAGGACTCTTTTACATACTCTGTATTATCTGACTCTTGACTCCCCCCCGCACCGCCCCTCTGCTCTTCTGATTTGCCCACCTTGATTATTATTTTTCTGATTTGTCAACCTTGATAACTATTTGTGGTTCTCTGTGCCTTAAATATTGAGTCTGTTCTGGTATGGCTATGGTCTGTCCCACGAAGGCTCACCACCTAATAAATTATTCTGGTAGTCTTTAAAGTGCTACTGGACTGCTTTTTTGTTTTGCTCAGACCAGGTTATCTGCCCAGTGGGCTGCATTTCATTAACAAGTCCCAAGTCTCTGGGATGTAGATTTGACGTCTGAGCAGCTGGTTTCCACCTCATTGTTCAGCCCAATGTCCTGGCTGGGGCTAAGTTCACAGCTCCCTTTGTGAATCTTAGCACTGAAACATTTTCTGCTACAGCTACACAGCTAAAATCTATAACTTCACTTACCAACATGGCACAGACATAAAAGTAGCATACATAGATTTAGAACAAAAAAAGCAGTATAGTAGCACTTTAAAGACTAACAAAATAATGAAACAAAAAATTTCAGAAATCAAATGGAGAGAGAAATCTCTGAGCTGCAATTTATTTGCAAATTTGACTCCATTAACCATGGATTAAACAGAAACTGGGAGTGGCTCGCAGCTTACAAAGGCAGTTTCTTTGCTCTGGGTGCTAATATCTCCCCATTAGACTCTGACAAAGGCTCCCATCCCCCTGTCTGATCTGACTTGTTTTTTCTTCTTTTGATAAGTACTGTTGATTCTGGGCCATTTCCACCTTGCTGAATAGCCCTTGTCAGCTCTGGCCCTCCCTCTTACTGGGACCCCCTCTTTAAATACCCCTCTGAAACTAGCCCCGCCACTCATGCAGCTGATGAAGCAGGTTTTTGCCCACGAAAGCTTATGCTCCAAAATGTCTGTTGGTCTATAAGGTGCCACAGGACTTTTTGTTGTTCTGGTTAGGTCCAGTGATGGTATCTCCAGGGTAGATATGCGGACAATGCTGGCAACGGGGCTTGTTGCAAGGAAAAGTTCCAGGACTGGTATTATTCTGGTATAGCCTGTGGTTGCTGGTGAGAATCTCAACCTTGATTACTGTTTTTGGTTCTCTGTGCCTTAAATATTGAGTCTGTTCTGGTATGGCTATGGTCTGAAGAAGCGGGTCTGTCCCATGAAAGCTTACCATCTGCTAAATTATTTTGTTAATCTTTAAAGAGCTACTGGACTGCTCTTTTGTTTTGACAGTATATGGACTAACACGACTATCTCTCTGTTACTATTCAACATAGATTCAGGGCATCATCAGCTTTCATTAGACACCTCACACATCCCCTCTAGCTCAATATTTGGAGCCTTTAGATACACTGGGCGCATAAAACGGCTTCCATAACCAGTATAAAAACCCAGTCACGTTACAGAAACAAACATAAATGTAAGCAGAATATTGTTCCCAGTCTTTTTCCACAAGCACCCACACACAATAGAAGACTGTTACCTCCTGCCAGCAGGACACGGACTCAGCTGAGTAGCTCTTGCGAGCATGAGTAACTCATGCTGGGCGGGAGAGCAGAGGAGGCTGCAGGCTGCACTCAGACAATCTCCATGTCCCATAAGGGGGAGATTGGATAATTTAGCAGAGTGTTAATGGCGGTCATTAAAAGTGACTGCCTGCTGGCTACTTGGCAGATTCTCTGTCTGGAAGATCTTTTTGAAGAAATATCTGCATTATAATTGGCATTAATGATCTCTTAATGGCAGTCTCCTTCGAACATTAGCCCTGCATCTGAGTGCACCCTGCAGGCGCCTCTGCTCTCCCCTCGCTCCTGCCTGGTGCCGCTGAGCAGAGCTGCTTGGCTGTAAGTTATGCCAGTTGATCAAATAGTAGCTAAACAAGAGTTTACTGTACCTCCCTTATTCACTGGCTGCTGAGGGGGAGGGCACGGTTTCGTTTCCAGTGCAAGTGAGAACAGCTCTCAGGGTGGCCATAACTGTATCCCTGCTTTAACGAGCAATCGCAAGGATGTGGTCTCTCCATAATGTCCAGAAAACCAGGCCACACACCACATCCTGCCCCCAATCTGCCTGCCCAGAACACACCGTGGAATGAGACTATTTCCCAAGACAAAGAGGCTTCCATCTTTCCTATGGCCAATTACACCAATCAAGCTTGCACCACAGACGCTCCTGGGGCCCCTAAGAATCTGGTTCTACAAGTCATTCAGAAACTGGTCACATCAATGCTTCACTACAGGTGTTGCATGTTTGGTCATGTTCTTCTCTTTGCCTGTTGGCCAAGTGAAAAAGCTTTGACTAAGAGAATCGTGTATAAGGAATAGGGAATTACAAATAAGGTGCTTCCTCTTTGAATGAATCATCAGATGAACTGCTTGGAGAACACATCACCCGGTCCATCATTTCTAGTCAAGCCCTAAGACACAACTGTATCTGCTCCAGTCCTACAGACAGAGTCCAAAAACTTCGAGATCTCTACTGGGCATTTGTAAAACTTAATTACTACCGGGAGAAGTGGAAAAAAAAACAAAACAGATTGACAGAGCTAGACGAATACCCAGAAACCAACTACTTCTAGGTAGGCCCAAGATGGTTAATAACAGAACACCACTTGTCATCACCTATAGCCTCAGCTCAAACCCCTCCAGTGCATTATCGACAATCTACAACCTATAGAGGAACATGATGCTACACTCCGAGGGGCTCTGAGTGAGATGACTGTCCTTTCCTACTGACGACCACCTAGCCTCAGGAAAATTGTCACTAGCAACCACACGCCATACCGCAGAAGTACTAATCCTGGAACTTTCCCCTGCAACAAACCCCATTGCCAACTCTATCCACATATTTACAGTGGAGACACCAGCAGTTGACCTAACCACGTCAATTACACAATCAGGGGCTCATATTCCTGTACCTCCACCTATAGGCCTTCACGTGCCAGCAATGCCCCTCTGCCATATATATTGGACAAACTGGACAATCTCTTCTTCAAAGTACAAATGGACACAAATCAGACATTAGGAATCTGAATCCACATAAACCTGTCAGTGAGCTTTTCAAAGGAACAGGCCATAACATTCCAGACGTGAAAGCCTGCATTCTAAAACAGAGGGATTTTAACACCAGATTACACAGGGAGACATGTGAATTGGAGTTCATTCTCAAATTCACTACTTTATACCTCAGTCTCAACAAAGATATCAATTACCTTACACATTACAAGGACAGTTTACCCATCTCCAACAGTCGTAGTGATCTCAGGTGAGTCACTACTTAATAGTCACTTGCAGTAAGTAGCTCTCTTCCCCTCCTCTGCCCTCCCCTCCCTCTGTCCTATGTTGCTGATTCATCGTTTTTATTTCATTTTTTTTCTACCCTTCTGTTAAATTCTCTTCCTCTCACTTTTCATTTATCAGAATTTTCCAGGTCTGAAGAAGTGGGTCAGTCCAACAAAAGCAGAAATAAATATAAAGAAATTATTTGTTAGTTTAAAGTGCTACAGGACTGCTTTTTTGTTTTGCTTGGAGGCTTTATCCTCATTTTTTTTCTCCCAGTGACCCTAGGTCTCCTACACTGGTCCTTTCCATTGAATCTGATGAATCCAGAGGTGGAAAAGACTTTCTGGTTCACCTTATCCATCTCCCCTTACTTCATATAGGATCTGTCCCAGTCTTTAGTGCTTTGTCCAGTCTAGCTGTACGTGTGACAAATGAAAACTGTCTATATCTCATAACTTTTTCTTCTAAACAAAAAACTGAACCCATTATATTTGTTCATAAACATCTGACTTGGACAAGATTTAAATAAGTAAAAGGTCAACTGTGAGATCTACCCAAAATATTTCAGTTGGGAAAAGTTTAGTAGTAGGACATCAAGGGAACTGAGCAAAACCAAGAGGATTATCCTGAGTCATTCTTAGAAAGCTCCACCAACGGATGGAGCCAATGGAAGACAATGAATATCCCTAATAATACCTCCTCTAGCCGCAGCCTTTGTTTAGTTACTGCCTCGTTGTTGGCCCGGTCATTTGTGCTTTCTCACTTTGCTGGCATTTGAGGCAGTATGTTTTTCAGACGGGCAATGTGTTTAAGCAGAAAGCCACCCAGGTCTCCATTAATTCTGCCCTCTGGGAAACACATTGGGATTTCGAATGCATGTACCAAGTTCCCAGCCTTTGCCAGAGGCATGTCCTCTTCACCTAGAGGACACTGAAGTCCAATTTCAACCAGACTTGGTGCTGCCACTGAGCTGCTGGGACTTCTTCCCCATCATGTCACAGGCATTGAAATGTTCATGCTCTGAGACGTAAACTCTAGATGGATCTGAGCTTCTCGGATGTTTGCAATCTGAACCTGTTTCCAGATTCAGACATCGCAAATGGGGCCACCGCTGTTTCTTTAGCATATGCCAAACCAGAATCCTGGATCCAGTCCCCACCCCACACACTCTAGGGAGATCGTGATCTGGACCAGATTGAATTGTGTCTAGTTCAAGCATGAGATGAACACAGACTTTTCTACACGTGCAAAATAACTTCAAGGGAGTAACCCTACAGAAACCAGCTGAGGAACAAGCTGATTCTGTTTGTTGGCATCATCTCTTTAATATGTATTCTTTGTACTTTTTTTTTAATTTTCCAGTAGTTATTGCCAAAAGCCATCAGCAAACCTACAATATTCCATATCCTAAAGAACTGGAATACAATTCAAATGCCATAGCATATCATCAACACATTAAATAAGACACAATGGACCAGATTCAATGGAGCTACACCATGGAGACTTAACTCATGACTCTAACAATCCAGCTGTCAAGAATTCTCTTAAAAGCACAACTTCTGTGTTGAATTGGTGTGATTGAAGTCAAACAACAATCCCCTAACTTAATATCCTCATGGACCTTGGTCAAATCCCCCCCCCGCCCCCCCCGTATTTGGATACCTTCCTCTCCCCTCCTTTTAGTTTAAGTGAAAGATTGTCCTAATTTTCCAAGTAACGGGTGGGTCTTTACCCTCCTGACAATAAAGCTGCCTTGCAAATGTTTATCCCATCAAGTCACATTTTTCCATTCTCTCCCTCCTGGAGAACCTCCATCTTTCCATGCAGGGGATTATGCTGATGAACATGGACAAAGATTTCCATAGCTACCCTTTTGGGGGATTAGCACTGATGATGTATATTTATGAAAGTAAGCAATCTGGAAAAAAGAAAAACATGAGTCACATGTTGCTCTCTATCAGAGAGGTAGCCAAGTTAGTCTGTCTCTTCAAAAACAACAAGAAGTCATGTGGCACCTTATAGACTAACAGATATTTTGGAGCATAAGCTTTCATGGGCAAAGACCGGCTTTGTCAGATGCATGAGTGGGGGCGTTTCCGAGGAGGATGTAAAGAAGGAGTCTCAGTCAAGGGGAGGGCGAGAGCTGACAAGGTCTATTCAGTCAGGGTGGATGTGGCCCATTATCGGCAGTTAATGTGGGGTTATGAACATCAAGAGAGGAGAAATCAAGTCAGTTCAGTCGGGGGGATGTGGCCCATTATCAGTAGCTAATGTGGAGGCATGAACATCAAGAGCAGAGAAACTGCTTTTGTAATGGCCCAACCACTCCCAGTCTCTGTTCAGTCCTTGGTTAATGGAGTCAGCTCTGCTACTCTGTTGTTATCATCAATATTAGAGCAGCCCTGCTCAGTTCAGTGGTGAAATGGAGAACGGCATTTGACCGTCTAGCTGTGTGAAATTGGACAGTTAAAGACCTCGGATCAGGCTGTTGACTCAGAGGGAACTGGACACAGGTTAGGGTCAGGATTAAGGAGGTTGATTAAAATAAATCACGTGAAGGATCAAATCTTCTGGAAGGAAGTTACCCACTTCAGAAGCGATCATCTCAATGCTACTAAATACAAGACAGACCATGTGGATTGAATTTCATAACCACATATTTAGTAATCAGGAAGGAAAAAAAGACTAATTATATCATTGGAAAACTGTGTCATTCTTGGCCTGGCCCGTGTTGTATGCTAGGAGAGGCAACGCTTTGTCTCTTATGTAACCAGCCCTGCTTCTGCAAAAGCATGTTTCATTTTGCATGGTAGAGACGCATCAGCCTGGGCAGTGAAGAACAAAATATGAAAGCTGAACCATGTGCAACATCGACTTCAGTAAGCGCATCAAAACTTGCTGCTCCTCACAAGAGTTTTCAAACCATGTCTATGTTCCTAAACCTTGAAGCAACAGCATGCTTGATGGCTGCTCTGGGCATATTAAACTAGTCTTCAGACACTTTCAGAACCATCATTTGTCACTTCTGCCATTGTTTCCTGACACAAATAACAGATGTTTCTTTTTGTGGGTCTTTTTTGGTTAAATCAAGACTGTTTTTTTTAAACAAAAAGTCTGCTCGACCAGACATTTTGGGGCAGATCTCTGGCCTGGGTTATCCAGGTATCAGAGCCACTGATCACAATGGTTAAACATGAGACCGTAAGAATGGCGATAATGGATCAGACCAAAGGTCCATCCAGCCCAATATCCTGTCTACTGACAGTGGCCAATACCAGGTGCCCCAGAGCGAGTGAACCGAACAGGTAACAATCTCTCTCCTGCCGTCCTCCTCCAGCTTCAGACAAACAGAGGCTAGGGACACCATTTCTTACCCATCCGGGCTAATAGCCATTAACAGACCTAAGTTCCATATACCAAGCTCTTTTTTAAACCCTTTTATAGTTCTAGCCTTCACAGCCTTCTCTAGCAAGGAGTTCCACAGGTTGACTGTGCAAGGTGTGAAGAAGAATTTCCTTTTGTTTGTTTAAACCTGCTGTCCATTAATTTCATTTGGTGTCCCCTAGTTCTTATATTATGGGAACAAGGAAATAATTTTTCCTTGTTTACTTTCTCCACACCACTCATAATTTTATAGACCTCTATCATATTCCCCCTTAGTCTCCTCTCTTCTAAAATGAAAAATCCTATTCCCTTTAATCCCTGTTCATATTGGACCGGTTCCAAATCCCTAATCATTTTAGTTGCCTTTTCTGATCCTTTTCTAATGCCAATATATCTTTTCTGAGATGAGGAGACCACATCCGTACACAGTATTCAAGATGGGGACATACCATGGATTTATATAAGGGCAAAAAGATGTTCTTGGTCTTATTCTATATACCTTTTTTTAATGATTCCTAATATCCTGTTTGCTTTTTTGACTGCTGCTGCACACTGCGTGGATGTTTTCAGAGAACTATCTATGATCACTCCAAGATTTCTTTCCTGGTTAGTTGTAGCTAAATTAGCCCCCATCATACGGTATATATAGTTCAGGTTATTTTTTCCAATGTGCATTACTTTAAATTTATCCACATTAAATTTCATTTGCCATTTTGTTGCCCAGTCACTCAGTTTTGTGAGATCTTTTTAAAGTTCTTCACACCCTGCTTTGGTCTTCAGTATCTTGAGCACTTTAGTGTCATCTGCAAACTTTGCCACTTCACAGTTTACCCCTTTCTCCAAACCTGGGCAGAGGGATAACTCAGTGGTTTGAGCATTGGCTTCCTAAACCCAGGATTTTGAGCTCAATCTTTGAGGAGGCCATTTAGGGATTGGGGCAAATAGATGTCAGGGATGGTGCTTGGTCCTGCCAAGAAGGCAGGGGACTGGACTAGATGATCTCCTGAGGTCCATTCCAGTTCTGGGAGATGTGTATCTCCAATCATCTTAGATTTAAAAATAAGTTGAATAGGATTGGTCCTAGGACTGACACCTGGGGAACACCACTAATTACCCATCTCCAGTCTGAAAATTTACCATTTATTCAGACCCTCTGTTTTCTGCCTTTTAACCAATTTTCAATCCATGAAAGGATCTTCTCTCTTATCCCATGACAACTTAATTTATGTAAGAGCCTTTGGTGAGGGACCTTGGCAAAGGCTTTCTGGAAGTCTAAGTGCCCTTTATCTACTGGATTGCCCCTGTCCCTATGTCTGTTGACCCCTTCAAAGAACTCTAATAGATTAGTAAAACAAGATTTCCCATTACAGAAACTGTGTTGACTTTTGCCCAACAAATTATGTTCTTCTATCTGCCTGTTCTTTCTGGCCTTAGAATGTTGATCATCGGCTTGTGTTTGTAGCTTTGGGATGTGGGCAGTCAGATCTAGCAGAAGCCAGGAACTAAAGTTAGATTCAGAATTGCATCAAAGGTTGGGAACATGCCAAAGGATGAATGGAAATCAGTGTCAGGAGTCACACTGAGGTACAGGACTAAGGCCGGAGCCAAACAGGCAAGACAGGGTCCAGTACAGCATCAAGTTGGGAGTTCAGCCAATTGTTTGAACAACTACTTGCACCTCCTGCTTTAAATAATGCTTCCATGCCAATTGGTGGGGCTGGACAGCTAATCCAATCAGGAGCTTTGTAGGTGGAGCCTATGATGGGCCAGTGTTCCACTAGCCCCTCCTATGCTGGTTATAAAGAGCTGTCAGGTAGTGGTTGCAATCTGGGCATTGCTTAGAGGCCTACAGGCTTGGGTGTAAGACCCATAGTCCCTGACTATGTGCTCTCTCCCCACCCCCACTATGCACACACTTTTCATCTGTTTGCTGTCTTTTAGGTCATAAACTCTTCCAGGCAGTGACTGTCCAATTTTGCAAGTCCATGGAGCAAATGGGACAATCAAGCTCTGATTCCGAATGGGTCGTCCAGAATCAGCCACAATACCCATGGCGAATATTGGCATTGCCAGAATTTTATTTCAGAGTAAATACCTGGTGGAACTTTGTGACTTGCATCCTGTGGGCTGCCCTGTTCTGCTTCTCAGAGCCTGCGGTCTGGGGCAGTTTTGCAAGGAAGAGTGGCCACTGCCTGTTACAAAAGAAGTCCTGCCCATGAGTTCTCTTTCTCTCTCATGCAGACTTTCATTTGGTTCTCTCTTGGTATTCCCCACCCCGCTACCCCAGATCTAACTTCCAATGGCATCAGAATGTCCCATTTTGGCACTTTCAGCAACAATTATTTGGTATTTTGTTTTGAGACATCATCTGGGAAAGTCTAAACTGAAACGAAAGCCCTTTAAATAGCCAACAGAACTAGGCTGCACTGAAGGGCAGGTGGGGAAGGCTGGATCCCAGCCCTGCCCCTTCCTCCAGGAGCAGAGGTACCCCCTCCCCACTTTTTCTGGGGTCCAGAGATAGTCAGCTGCCCTTTTCAAGCCACGATGATTTTTTTTTTAAGAAATGTCCAATCTTTGGCCCTATTCCATGCAAAGGTGACTATCAGAGTCTCAAAAACCCTCCTGAACTGAAACTTTTGAGCTCCACACAGCTAGCGGCCAAACTGGTTTTCAATGGGCAATTGGAGTTTTGATGAAATGAAATATTTTTTGCAAAGTGTTTGTTTTCCATGGAAGTTTTTGATTTTGTCAATGGAAACTGAAAGGTTCTCAGCCAAAACATTTTCTTTTTCCATTTTTTAACAAAAGTTGAAATTTCCCATTGAAAATTTCAGAGAAAACAAAACTCGCCTGGTTTCACCATAATTCTCCATAACTCTGTCCCCACCAGTCCCCCATTTTCCAATCAGCTCTAGTATTTATAGGGGACATAACATTATCGACATATCCCGGCCATTAGGTGGCTACTGTGAAATGATGTGAAGTGCCAACAAACAGAATTACGTTTGGACTGGAGAAAGAATTCTTCCAACCTATCAGACCAAAGAGCAGTGCAGTCAAATCTAAGAAAAATATAAAGCTGGTAGTAGTGAAAAACAGATAATCACATAGCACCAAAAATGCACACAATGCATCTGTATAATAGAGCAAATCAAACTGACTTATGAACACACCGGTTCTTGGGGCATTTGGAACAACATTCCAGCTGTGCCTCTGTGTAGAAATTGATCTGATACATGTGGTAACAGGACAGTTGCAGACATCTGAAGGCCTGTTCTGGCTGTGATGTCTGTCACTGACATATTTACTTCCTTTACTAGTGCCAGCAAGTCATTGTGTTGTTAGTTAATTTCAGAAATCAACCAAGCTTGTGAAGATATTACGCTGTTTTCCTTCCGCTCGGCGTATCGTCTGTCAGATAGAGAGAAGAGAGGCCGTGACAAGTTCAGGCCCTCTGAGTTATTTGGGTTCATGCTTGCTGGGAAAGGCCCCCCAAAATGGGAACTGGATGACAGATTAGCATGCCTGGTAGTGCACAAACAGATGGAGAGATTCAAAGCAAACTCTGATCTTAAAACCGATGGCCTCTGTCCTGCTGAGATCTTGCACAGAGAGTTTGTTCATATTACAAGGGTTTCCTACACTGCTAATCCCAGTGAACTAAAAAACATGAGACAAATTCAGGGGTGTTCTCTTTGCCCTCAAGTGTTGTAGCCTTGCAGGAGCGGGTCACATTCTCAAGTTTTTTGTTACAGGCATGACATCTACAAACTTAGCCCTCTTGGCTTGCTCAGCAAAGCTCAGATTTTCCACTTCCTTTTTGGACTTCAGGAGGTGGTAGAATGGCAAAAGAAAGCCACAATATTGAAAGCCGGCAATCCTGGAGCTTTCAGAGGAGGGGTTAAGGAGTTCCCCAGGACAAGAGCCTGTTGCTTGTAGCCCTGGTTGGAGAAATGTTCTGGAAATAAGAACATAACATAAGGACATGAGGATGACCATTTTGGGGCCAGTAGCCCAGCGTCCTGTCTTCCGACAGTGGCCAATGACAGCTGCTTCAGAAGGTAAGGTAACCATCAAGTGACACATCCCCTGTTGCTCATTCCCAGCCCTGACAAGAAGACACCATCTCTGCCCATCCTGGCGAGCAGCCATTGATGGACTATCCTGTTAAAGTTATGGCCTTCATAGCGTTGTCTGGCAAGGCGTTCCCCAGGCAGACTGTGTGTTTTGTGGAGAAATATTTCTCTTTGTTTGTTCTGAAGCTGCTGCCTGATAATTTCATTTGCTGACCCCAAGTTCCTTGGTATGGGAGGGAGTAAATAACTTATCCTTATTTCCTTTCCCCACGGCTGTTGTAATTTTATAGACTTCCATAGTATCTCTTACCAGCCATATCCCTAACCATTTTCCAGTGCCAATATATCTTTTCTGAAACAAGGCAACCACGTCTTCACATCTTATTCAGGAGGCAGGCATAACATAGATTTATACAGCGGCAATAAGATATTATCTGTTTCATTCTCAATCCCTTTCTTCATGATTCTGAGCGTTCAGTGCAGCTTTTTTTGGCTGGTGCTGCACATTGAATGGATGTTTTCAGAGGATTATCCAAAATGACTCCAAGATCTTGAGCGGCAACAGTTAATTTAGATCCCATCGTTTCAGAGATAGACTTGGGATTATACATTCCAATATATATTGCTTTGTATTTATCAGCATTAAATTTCATCTGCCATTTTGTTGCATAGTCACTCAGGTTTGTGAGATCCTTTTGAAGCTTTTCACAAGCTGCTTTGGACTTAATTCTCTTGAGCAATTTTTGTATCATCTGCAAATTTTGCCACCTCACTGATTATCCCTTTCTCCAGCTCACTTATGAATACTGTACAACCCTGAGATACGTTCACTCAAGTTGCATGAATCTTGGATTAACGTGACTGAGTGGTGGGGAACTGGCACCTGGCTCAGGGCTGCCCACCACTCCGGGGAGCTGGGAAACTGACCAGTGCAGCAGCGCTGGTCAGCTTCTTGACTCCTGTGAGTGGCGGGCATCCTGGAGCCAGATGCCAGCTCCCCAGACTCTCAGCTGCTGCCACTGACAGGAGTGGAAAACTGACCAGTGCAGCAGTGCTGGTCAGTTTCCTGTCTCCTGTGATCATCAGGGAGCTGAAAGCCAGGCTCCCCGTTCCACACCACTCATAGGAGACAGTAAATTGTCCAGTGCTACTGCCCTGGTCAGTTTCCTGGCTTCCCTGAATAACACAAAATTTGACTTACATGGGGTTTCTCAGGAACACAACCTCTGCGTAAGTCGGGTGTCTACTGTATGTTGAACACCGTTGGTCCCAGTATTGATGCTCGGGGGGGTCACCCGTTTTGTTTTGGTTTTTGGGTTGGGTGGTTTTTGGTTTGTTTTTATTTTTCAGTTTTGGAAACAAGAAGTCGCTGCCAGGTATTAATGTCGGCATGGGGGGATAGCAATTCCAAAAGAGCATTCCAGTCCAGAGATTTGTCCCTGTGAAGCTGTAGGTTAGGAATCAATCTCTACCTCCTCTCTATGAAGTTAGCCTGCCAGAACTAGCATGCTTGACGTGCCAGAAAAACAGAGACAACCTGGCAACCTCTTCATAGTGTGCAGAACGCAAGTCAAACAAATCATGTCCTCTTATCTCCAAAGCCTCTTCACTGAATCGCAATCGGTTTCTGAGTTTGCACGGCTGCTTTGCTTCGCCAGCGGTAACTCACTGTTGCAAGTCTGAACAGATCCAAGGAGGTGTTTTAAGGAAGGGCACCTGCCGCGTCAACTCTGCCAACTGGGTGTGTTGTGTGCAGGCCTCTGACAGACCCGCTGCAGACCTCGCCTGGCAGCCTGAGAACTGTCCACTTGGGGAAGAGGCAAGACAGGTTTTCAGGCCACATCTGATGGGGAAAACTCAAGAGTATCATCAGAATTTCCCTCCACAGCTGACACTAACAAAAATGTAATGAATATTTAATACCTCTACTATAAATTCCTGCTTTCACCGGTGCTACCTTTTAGGGAGGAATCTCCCAGCGAATACCCCAAAGCCATCTCACTTTCCTCTCTCCACACCCACCTTAAAACCCTTGACCACCAACAAAAATCTCAGCAATGGCTAGACAGCAGGTGAGCAGCAACCTCATTGCTTATCAGGCTGACCAGTTTCTCTCCTGCAGCCTCCAGTTGTCTGTAAAGTTTTCCCCTTAGCTTGTCAAGTTTCTGAAATTCAGCCAGTAGCTTTGTTTCTAAGTTAGCGCTACATCTAGCCCAATGGGGCCCAGATCTTAACTCTGCTGCCATGCAGTAGAAAATAAATGACAACAACTATAATGAGCATTTTAAAAAACAGGGGGAAAATATTCTAAACTGGCCTGAATCTTTGAAGAGTTACAAGAAAGTACATGAGAGGTAGCCGAGTTAGTCTGTATCTTCAAAAACAACAAGAAGTCCTGTGGCATCCACTCATGCATCGGAAGAAGGAGGTCTTTGCCCACGAAAGCTGATGCTCCAAAATCTTTTAGTCTATAAGGTGCCGCAAGACTTCTTGTTGTTGAAGAAAGTCTCTGGAGCTTGACACTGATCAGGGAAACAATTAGTAGCAAATAATTTCATCAATGAATTTTGTCTCTTTTCTCTCCCTTCCCTCTCCATCAGTCATCTTTAATTGTCGTGTGATTTTTCCCAAGCGTTTTCCTCGCAGGAGGTTACTGGGACAAACAATTTTTGCCAGAGTTGGTCTGAAATTTTGAGCTGAAGAGAATCCCACTAAAAAGCAACCAACAGCACTTTGATTACTCATAGAACTAGCATGGGCCTGCATATTTTTGGCCCGTGCTAGCTTCTGTGAGTAACTCTGTGCCTGTAGGTTGCTTGCGAACAGTTTGCTGTGAGTATTGCAACTAGAAAATGCTGCCTGGTTCAGTTGGCCAGGCAGACTAAAAGTTTTGCTTTCTGAAGTTAAGCACTTAAAAGTAATTTCTAGGGATGTTTGTGGGCGTGAACTAACTCAAAAGGTTTGAAAAAAAAATCCATTACAAATGTATGACATATCGTGGAAATCCAAGCTTTGCTGGGCTCTATTTAAATTTGGGTGCAGCCTCCTAGCTATTGACAGGAAAAGGACTGTGTTGAGAAATGCTCTAGTATCAAGGGACACCTTGGGCTGATAGAATCATAGGGCTGGAAGGGACCTCAGAAGGTCATCGAGTCCAGCCCCCTGCCCAAAGCAGGATCAACTCCAATTAACTCATCCAAGCCAGGACCTTATCAAGCCAGGACTTAAAAACCTCTAGGGATGGAGAATCCACCACCTCTCTGGGTAACGCATTCCAGGGCTTCACCACCCTCCTGGTGAAATAGTTTTTCCTAATATCCAGCCTACTTCTCTCCTTCCATATCTTCAGACCATTGCTCCTTGTTCTGCCGTGTGTCACCGCTGAGAACAGTTTCTCTGCAGTGGAGAGAAGCTCATGGCTGGGTTTTAGAAGGTTCTGTGGACAAGCACTGCAGTTTTCTACTGTTGTGTAGACAACTTGTGTGTGTGTGTGTGTATGTGCAAATCCTTAGTCTCCAAGGTGACTTGCACAGCTCCTGTGTGTGTCAGTGGGTCCATTAGCCACTGTGTGTGCGACCCTGAGAGGTGGGCTACATCACCTAACACATCGTTCTCATCTCACACCTGTATGGCTCTTTTCAGAGAATGAGGGAAAAGGGACACTTACAGGGAGAAGGGCTAGAAAAATAAAGTCCTCATCGCCGATGGAGGGAGAAGAGATGGGGAAACTCTTTAGCAGATAACCTGCCAAGTATCCTGCAGGGGCTTGGGTGATGTTCTATTTGCTAGTGTCAGCCCTAGCACCAAGGCTTCCTGTTATTGCAGACCAAAGACCGATTCCCAACTCTGCCAGGAAGAGCTGGATGCAGACAGAGCAGACCAGCACTGGATCCCAGACCCAGTTAGTTGCCTTTGAGAACTGTGGATGAACCAGTTCAAGAGGAGGCCAAGCAAGGTCTGCATTGAGCTGTATCAACTTCCCTGGCTAATGCTGTGATCTGGGCTCTTTTGGTATTGTCTGGGCCACTAGTGCATTGTGCCTCTGCTGACCAGCCCCTGCCCTCTCTCTGGCCATCTCAGGGCTTTATCTTCTACTTGCTGTCCATATACAACTGGGAAGCTGTACTGTGGGCACCATTTTTCATCAATACTTTGTGGGGCTCGTTTTTGCTCTTACGGTGGTGGTGTATTTCTGTAAAAATGGCCCCAACTTCTATCAAGGGGGAGTGTGTGTGGAAGGTGGAGAGCAGGGTTCCCTCTAATTTTTTCCATCCATGCGCAGAATAAATTTTATTACATGCACTGGCACATGTGAGGATGTGCACCACCAATTAAATCACAGGCTGCCAGCTGCGGGCGCTCTGCTAATCAGCCGGGCGGCATTTGAGTCTCTCCCGGGCAGCTGCCCAAGAGCTCAGCTTACAGGGAACACTGCAGAAGGGGAAAGAGAAAAAGACAGAGGGAGCAAGAAGGAGGAAGATTTTTACTAAGAAATGCCCTTTAGGGAGGTCTGATGCCAGAACCCTGGGCTGCATTTCCTAACAGACCTTTCCCATCTTCTACCTGTATGATTCCTTGCACAGAACAAGAGAAAAACAGACACATAGGGAAGTAGAAAATAGAGAGGTAGAAAAATAAAGACCTCCTCACAGCCAGAGGGAGAAGGGAAACTCTTAAAGAGAGGATGAGAGATGCCAGAGAAGGTGGTTGAAAGAACTGACCTCCAGGCAAACAAAGTGGAGAAACAACAAAGGGAGATGAAAGAGGAATAACAACCATGAGAGAAGACAATGGAAGTCTCAAAGCGGGAAGGCTGTGACAAGCTGATTGGCTGCCAGTGATGTCATTCCTCTCCCACAGCTGATTGGCTGCTGGTGATCTCACGCCCTCTCCCAGAACACCCTAAAAATAAGTACACGGGACTCGATTATTTAAGAACAATCCCTTTTCTTTGTTTTTCCCTTTTTAATTTAAAAATTAATTTCCTCATACAAGCAACCGCAGCCACCTCCTGCCAGCCCATTCCTAGCGGGTGACCACAATTCTCGTGCGGCAAAAGACAGCTTCCCAAAGACCATCAGGCCAAGCTAGCGCTAATCAGCCAGAAATGCACAGCCTGTCGTGTCTTATTGCTTAATTATCCATCTCCCCTCTTTTCAGCCCTCTCCTTACTGTACTCCGCATGAAGCTATTTTTCAATTTTATTTCATTTTCCCCAAACCCCCTCCCAACCTGCCAGGAGATTACGGGTGATGAAAACACTGAGATTTCGTTCATCCTCTTGCTCTCAGCCCCTGGCCTTTCCTGTGAGGGGTTAGTAACTCAGTGACCTGGGAGTTCTTTTCCAGTTGCACACCCTGAGGCCCAGTTTCACCTGGTGTAACTCGACTGTAGCTGTTGGAATTACACCTGCGGTGGATTTGGCTTTATATTCCTATGCCTGTAAAATAAGGTCCACTGTGACCTAGTTAGCAATTGGACTGGGAATCGTAGTATCTTAGGGCTCGATGGGACCGCAAGGGTTATCTCATCAAACCCCCTGTCGTAATGCAGGACTGGTTGTGTCTAAATCAGCCAAGACAGGTGGCTATGCAGCCTCGTTTGGGAAACCTTCACTGAAGTACATGCTGACACCAAAAATGCTATGTGCAAAGAAGTCAATGCCATCAATGTCCCTCTAGAAACTGGGACTTTAGATAAATCAGAGCATTTCTGTCCACAGGAGTCTAAGCTGTTGAGCAGAAGCCAGGAGAAACCAAGGTGCTGCCAAGGTCTGAGGCACTTTCATGGCAGGGAACAGACTAGGAGAGATGTGCCCAGTTGATCTAGCAGATGATCCGTATCTGATGCTGGGGTGGAAGGGAAAAGAACAGCACGGTCCCTGCCAACTAGATTTGCAGGGACAATTCTTCCCCAGCTCCAAATCTGGTCACCAATACAACCCTGAGCATGTGAACAGGGACCAGCCATCCAGGCATTGAGAAAAGGGAGTCTCTGTACAACCTTAGAGAGCCATCTGGTGTCTTATCTCCAGCTGTGGCTGGTCTCTGATGCTTTGGAGGAAGACAAACTCCCCGTCTCCCATCCCCACTAAATCTAGCTTAATCAGATGAACCACTTCCCCTCCCTTTTACAATTGCACACCCGGATCTCCTCCCGCCATTCGCGGCCACACGATATCCCTGTGCGAAGTCTTATATGGGAAAGTGATGCTTGGAAAGTATGGCATTTATCTGACTGGTTGAAGTGATGCAAATGCTAGGAAAAAGAAGGAACTGCCAGTAATCTGCAGGTCCCCTGTTGGTCTTTTCTGGCTCACTCGTGATCTGCAGACCTCCTTTGGAACTCACCGTATCTAATATGCTTAGGTTCTAAGACCAGAAGGAACCATTGTAATTGAGTCTGTTCTGGTCTGGATATGGTCTGAAGAAGTGGGTCTGTCCCACGAAAGCTCATCACCTAATAAACTATTTTGCTAGTCTTTAAAGTGCTACTTGGCTGCTTTTTGTTTTGATAGTGTATAGACTAGCACGGCTTCCTCTCTGTTACCATTGCGATTGAGTGTAGCCTTCTAAGTAGAATGGGCCATACAAACTTACCCAGTAATACCTGCATCGAACCCAGACTCCTTTGGCTGAAAAACTCAATCTTCCCTCTAATTTTTATCATACATGTGCGGAGTAAGTTTTATGTGCACTGAGCCATGTACAGATGTTCACCATCAGTAGAAACACACTCTGCTGGCCGTGGGTGCTCTGCTGATCAGCTGGGCAGTACCTGAATCTCTCCTGGGCAGCTGCCCAAGCTCTCAGCTTACAGGGAACTCTGGAACAAATTTAAAATACAGCAAGATTTAGACTGCGGCTGGGTCCGGCTGGCTCCTTTCGGCACTAGGCAGGCTGTGGTTTTAGGACTTTTTTTTTTTTTTCAGGAGCAGGGGAGTAGGAATCGTAGCTGTGGGTTGCATCTATTCATTGATCCTCTGTTGTGCTTGGAAGCTGTGAGAACAAGACAGACAGTATCACAGATGATTTCCTGTCTGTGTTTTGACTAGCTGGAGTATCAATTCCCTCTTTGTGTTAAAGGGACATTGTCTGACCAAATTCAGCCCCAAACTTGTGCGTGTGGTTGTTCAAAAACTAAGACTAATAATAAAAGAAGTAGGAAGGGATGCAGCTTTGTGTTTGAATGTATAAAGCCAAGATTCCCCTTGCAGTATTTGAGACCTAATTGTGGAACCACTGAGCTAGTATTATTTGGGAGGGGGCGTTATTTACCATCCCCCTAGTTAAATCCTTGCCAGGGCTGACTCACCCCTAAAATCAAGGATCACTCCAGAAAAATGATATGCAGCTGTAAACCTCAGTTGAGTGTATACCAGGCTGGGAGTCCCTTACACAAGAGAAGGTGCCAAACCCATCAGAGGAGGCTGTTTCAGTGGGATGGCCAGTATAGTGATGTCCCCCACTCCATTCCTGGGGCCAGGAGCAAAGCCATGGCTCCGAGGATGGCGGGGATGCAGACAGGGCTAGGGGGATGAGGCTTGAGGCACAACTGGGGGCTGGCGTGGAACCAGCAGCCAGGGTCCTAGGTGCAAGGCAAACAGCCGTGACCTCAGGTGTGAGACCAGCAGCTGAAACCCCAGATGTGGGTCCAGGAATAAACCCATGCATAAAACCTGGGGGCACTGCAGCACCTCTTCACACCTTGGTCCCACACTTATGGCCCTGCAGAGTGTGACCATGAAGAATTCCAAACTCTGCCAGTGGTAACCCATAGGAAGCCGGTTCCACATCTCTCACACCTCTGTTTGTGCATTCAGCTTTAGGCAATGAGCTGCTGGAGGATTTTTGGAAGCTCTTCCCATGGGAAGCCCATTTAGCCAAACCACCTGGCATGAACAGGTGTGGCCAGATGCCACTGGAGCTGGGAAAAGTTTGCAAACAAGCTTGCAAAACGCAGTTTTTGATTTGTGCCGAGCCCAGACTGTGCACTGCTCCGACATCCACACATTAAAAGGCTGATAAATGAGCAAGGGTTCAGAGAAGATCTCCAGGAATGATCGGTGGTCAGGAAAGCGTGCCTTGCAGTGCAAGACTTAAGGAGACAAATCTACTTTGCCTGCTGAACAGAGGGCTAAGCGGTGACTTACGTCCCAGTGCAGGAAGAAGCTACCAGTCGGAGAAGGTTCCTTGATCCGCAGTCAAAGGCATAGCAGAGTCGAATGGCTGCAAACTGCAGTCAGCAAAGCTGGGATGGACATTTATAACACTGAGGAGTTAGCCACTGGAGTAAATAAGGGCTGTGAGGGATTCTTGCTCCCCTGGAATCGTGACATCCAGTCGGGATGTGTTTCTCAGAGCTATTTCTAGTTCATGTGTGACCCATCAGTGAGGGTGGCCTCCCTCTGCTCTCGGGCACTTATCCTATAAATTGAGAGTCAAGATGATCCAGTCGTTCCACGAAGACATGAGAGGAACCATCCAGTATGACGGCGCATTATCGGATGCTTTCAGAATCAGGAGCGGCGTCAAACAAGGATGCGTGCTTGCTCCGACATTGTTCGGGATCTTCTTCGCGCTCCTCCTGAAGCATGCCTTTGGATCTTCCACAGAGGGCATCTTGCTGCACACAAGATCGGATGGGAAACTGTTTAATCTTGCAAGGCTGAAAGCTAAGTCTAAGGTGCGAGAAGTCCTCATCAGAGACATGCTGTTCGCAGACGATGCTGCTGTAGTGTCTCACACAGACCAGCTTCAAAAACTGCTGGATCAGTTCTCCAAAGCATGCAAGGACTTTGGGCTTACCATCAGCCTAAAGAAGACAAACGTACTCAGTCAGGATGTTGCTGAATCCCCATCAATCAGCATTGACAACTATACGTTAGAGGTCGTCCACGAGTTCGTTTACCTCGGATCCACCATCACTGACACCCTGTCGTTGGACACTGAGCGAAATAGGAGGATCGGAAAAGCAGCCACAACTCTGTCCAGACTCAGCAAGAGAGTGTGGAATAACAGCAAGCTGTACACTCACACCAAAATGCAAGTCTACAGAGCCTGCATCCTCAGCACCCTCCTTTACGGCAGCGAGACTTGGACCCTGTACGCCAGCCAGGAAAAGAGGCTGAACGTCTTCCACTTGCGCTGCCTCAGGTGCATCCTT
The DNA here is from genome assembly GCF_033958435.1 of Carettochelys insculpta. Lineage (NCBI taxonomy): Eukaryota > Metazoa > Chordata > Testudines > Carettochelyidae > Carettochelys > Carettochelys insculpta. The sequence continues at coordinate 72,718,040 of NC_134144.1, forward strand.
GGAATATCATGGAAGGACAGAGTGACCAACACCGCCGTCCTTGAGCAAGCTGGAATCCCAACCATGCACACCCTCCTCAGGCAGTGTCGACTCCGCTGGCTTGGCCACATCCACAGGATGAATGATGGAAGGATTCCAAAAGACATCCTGTCTGGTGAGCTAGCCTCTGGCAAAAGACCTCCCGGACGCCCCCAGTTGCGTTACAAAGATGTCTGCAAGAGAGACCTCAGAGAGGTAGACATCGAGCTGGACAACTGGGAAGAACTAGCAGACGACCGCAGCAGATGGAGGCAGGGGTTACACAAGGGCCTTCAGAAGGGTGAGATGAAGATCAGACAGCTAGCAGAGGAGAAGCGAGAGCACAGAAAGCACAATAAGGACTTGCCAGACACCCACCACATCTGCAAGAGATGCAGCAAGGGCTGTCACTCTCGCGTGGGTCTTCATAGTCACAATAGACACTGTAAATGAAGTCTTCAATTGAAACTTTAAAGGGCGCGATCCATGTTCTATGCAGACTGAAGGATGCCTGCTACTACTGCTACTACTGAGGAGCCCTGTAGCATAGATAGAGCTTACAGCCAGCCTATGCTCTTGGCTCTGGAGGTCCCTGGGTTGCTGCTGCTGTACTAATCCAGGGGATGGCTGTGGTCTTCATGCCAGGTAAGGTTTTGAGCTGTGTGTTTGCTGTGGGTGAGACAACACACTCACAACAGTCTCTTCTGGACGTCACTGTGACAGTGGCTCCCAATCTTTTCACTAGCGCAGAGCCTCAATCAGCCCCTCAAGCCATTTGCGGACCCCCATCAAAGCCAATTCTAGCTGCTGCGCACACTTCATTACATGAAAAAGGAAATCAGAACCTAGAGTTTCAGACAGCGATTAACAACAGGATTGGAAGATAGTTCATTTAAAAATAATAATTGATTGTAACTTTGCAGTGTATTTAAAACTTATTTTCTATCATCATTTTTATTTATCTTTTTTTTTCCATGGACCCCCTGCAGTAGCCTCACAGACCCCAGGCTGGGAACCCCGGCGCTATGAAACCTGATGAATGACCTGCCTGCCTCTTCACTGTGCCTCAGATATTCCTATGACCCCTTTAATTCTGCCCTAAGGTTGGGGAGGAACTAATTATTCCCATGAGAAGGGCTATTGAGGCTCAAGCAAACATGTTCTTGCCCCCACCCCCATGTATTTCTCAGGCCTGAATACATGTTGACCAGATGAGAATGTGAGACTAGGAAACTGAAACTGTACATAGTGTGTATTTAACTCTCTTGTTCCCTGAGGGTATGTCTACACTACGGAGTTATTCTGGAATAGCTTGTTCTGGAGCTGTTATTCCAAAATAAGCTTTTCTGGAATAACACATCTACACTACAGGGAAGCCCCAAAATAAGCAAAACTTATTCTGAAATAGTGCATCCACACACAATAGAGCCTATTTCAGATTACAGCCCCTGGAAGCTCAGCTTCCAGAATAGCTTATTTGGAAATAGACCGTATTCCCTGTGTACCCAGCCCCTAGTTTGAAATAGGTGCTAGTCCTCATGGAATGAGGTTTGCAATTTCAAAATCAGCTGACCACCATTTTGCAATTATATTGAAATAGCAGTTCTATTGTGTAGACACTCGCCACGTTATTTTCAATTAGCACCTCTTATTTCAAAACAGCTTGCTGTGTAGACACACCGTGGTGAAGAAATCAAGATGCTGGAGAAAATGGGGCCTGCGTGTAACTAGCACGAGCCAAACCCTCCTGTAGTTGCTGGAAACAGGATTATACCAGTGCTAATAGAATTAGTCCCTTAGCTCAAGCCACTGGTGATCTATGTTTTTAGCACTGAAGGTTCAAAGTCAGCTCTTGGAGCAGGCATACCCAATTGCATGTGGTTGGATACACTGATCGGTTCAGTTGGTTCTTGTGTAAAGCAGGACAAGGAAGTAACTTAAAATGTACGCCTCCTGCTACATCTCTCTCCCTGAGAAAGGAGCTTAATGCCTTCTTCAGGGACGGCTCCACTTGATAAACATCAAATCATCCAACCAGGGAACAGAAACTGCGCCATGTGATTTAGGTGGCCATTCAGAGGGTGTGTACGCAAGAGCCATGTCTACACGTGCACGCTACTTCGAAGTAGCGGCACTAACTTCGAAATAGCGCCCGTCACGGCTACACGCGTCGGACGCTATTTCTAAGTTAACTTTGACGTTAGGCGGCGAGACGTCGAAGTCGCTATCCTCATCAGGAGATGGGGATAGCGCCCTACTTCGACGTTCAACGTCGAAGTAGGGACCGTGTAGTCATTGCGCGTCCCGCAACTTCGAAATAGCGGGGTCCGCCATGGAGGCCATCAGCTGAGGGGTTGAGAGACGCTCTCTCTCCAGCCCCTGCGGGGCTCTATGGTCACCGTGGGCAGCAGCCCTTAGCCCAGGGCTTCTGGCTGCTGCTGCTGCAGCTGGGGATCCATGCTGCATGCACAGGGTCTGCAACCAGTTGTCGGCTCTGTGGATCTTGTGTTGTTTAGTGCAACTGTGTCTGGGAGGGGCCCTTTAAGGGAGCAGCTTGCTGTTGAGTCCGCCCTGTGACCCTGTCTGCAGCTGTGCCTGGCACCCTTATTTCAATGTGTGCTACTTTGACGTGTAGACGTTCCCTCGCAGCGCCTATTTCGATGTGGTGCTGCGCAACGTCGAAGTTGAACATCGACGTTGCCAGCCCTGGAGGACGTGTAGACGTTATTCATCGAAATAGCTACTTCGATGTAGGCTTCACGTGTAGACGTAGCCAAGGTGTTGAAAACTGGAAGGAGCCATGCCTAGAAATGCTTGACAGAAAGAGGTGTGTGTCTAATATATGGACACCTTTCACCCAACTTTTAGGATGAAAATCTTAATTCTACAGAGGGTTTTGCCACTGACATCCAATCAAATAGTTGGGGAAGAATCTTGTTGGGTTTGTAGATTATTTGCAAACCGGGGGGAGGCCCAAATCAACTTCTTCCATGGGAACATCGGACCTCCTGGGCTTGTTGCTTCATAAGAATACTCAGTCCAAGTACAGGACTTCGTGGGACCACTCCCACTGATTCTGGCAGAGCAACACACTGGCTGTACGTCTACAGACACGAACCGGTACCTCTCACTTTGCCACTACAGGATGATTTTGACATGGAACAAGGGTGAGTGCCCACTGAGGCTACGTCTACACGTGCACCCAACTTCGAAATAGCTTATTTCGATGTTGCGACATCGAAATAGGCTATTTCGATGAATAACGTCTACACGTCCTCCAGGGCTGGCAACGTCGATGTTCAACTTCGACGTTGCTCAGCCCAACATCGAAATAGGCACAGCGAGGGAACGTCTACACGGCACAGTAGCACACATCGAAATAAGGGAGCCAGGCACAGCTGCAGACAGCGTCACGGGGCGGACTCAACAGCAAGTCGCTCCCTTAAAGGGCCCCTCCCAGACACACTTTCATTAAACAGTGCAAGATACACAGAGCCAACAACTAGTTGCAGACCCTGTATATGCAGCACGGACCCCCAGCTGCAGCAGCAGCAGCCAGAAGCCCTGGGCTAAGGGCTGCTGCCCACGGTTACCACAGAGCCCCGCAAGGGCTGGAGAGAGAGTATCTGTCAACCCCCCAGCTGATGGCCGCCATGGAGGACCCCGCTATTTCGATGTTGCGGGACGCGGATCGTCTACACGTCCCTACTTCGATGTTGAACGTCGAAGTAGGGCGCTATTCCCATCCGCTCATGGGGTTAGCGACTTCGACGTCTCGCCGCCTAACGTCGATTTCAACTTCGAAATAGCGCCCAACACGTGTAGACGTGACGGGCGCTATTTCGAAGTTACTGCCGCTACTTCGAAGTAGCGTGCACGTGTAGACGCAGCCTGAGAGTGCAAAAGAGATTCCTGGGTTTCATGACCCTGGATTCTACCAGACACAGTGTGAACTGGGAAAGTATAACAATCAAGCACCATTCTCTGGAAGATACATTTGAACTGGAGACCTGGATAAGATGACTGTCTGCCCTGTTTTTCCTGGGACAGTCCCTTATTTAAGCTGTCCCGACTTTTTAAAAGAAAATAGGCAAATTGGCCCATATTTTGCAGGGCTCCTGTGTCTTGGGATGGCAGCCTCTCCTTCCAGGGAGCTCCTCCACTGGGTGATTGCCATGTTTCCTCGAGGTCTGCATCTTGTGACAGAAGCTCCTGCTGCAGGGGAGCTCCTCTGTGGGGCAGCTGCCCCATTTCCCAGCACCCTACAGTGGCAGCCCCCACTGCTGGTGAGCTCCTTGACAGGGCAGCTGCCTTGTTGCCTGGTGACCTACACTTAGGGGAGGCAGCTCCTGCTGCCAGGAAGCCCCCGAAAATGTCAGCTGTCTGGTTTCCCAGCTCCCCCATGCCTCAAGGAGGCAGCTCCTGCTTCATTCCCTGTCCCTCCCCTCTTCCCCGCTGGGAGGCTTTGAAACACTCCCCCACACCAGCGGGTTCTCAAGTCTTCATCCTCAGCTCCCTTTCATCCCTGGTGCCTCCCCACTGGAGGCTGCAGAGCTCCCATCCCTGTTGCCTCACCCTGGAGCAGCAGCCCCCATCGCCAAGGAGCCCTGACACGGGACAGCAACCCCATCCCTGGAGGCCGGTGTCCCATATTTGCCATAAGGCGATGAGGTTACCCTAGACCTGGAGGAAAAAGGTGTGAATCCCCTGCCACCTCCTTTCCCCCCTAGTTCAAGTAGACAATTCAAGTTTTATTTATTTATTTATTTATTTATTTATTTATTTATTTATTTATTTATTATCAGCTTTGCGACCGGGTGCTGGCAAACAGGGTGCGTGCTAACAGGAGGGAGTTTGGAGAGGCTCTCCTGGAGGAGGAGAAGGAAGGAAGGAGCAAACTAAAGCACCTTGGGGTAAGTGGCTGCTTATATTTGGAGGTTTTGGGCTTGTGTGTTTGTTTGGAGTTTGGAGTTTGTTTGTTTGGAGTGCTGAGCTGAGTGTGTGTTTGTTTGTTTGAAAGGCCGTGTGCTCAGGCAGGCAGGCAGGCAGGCAGTTGGAAGCTGATTAGGTTTGAATTGAAACACCGTGTGCTGATTGGCTGAGCTGTAGGCAGAGGGAGGAGCTATCAGGGAGGCTGAGCACTTAAACCCTGCTAGTAAGCGACCAGGGAGCTTTGCGACCGGGTGCTGGCAAACAGGGTGCATGCTAACAGGAGGGAGTTTGGAGAGGGGAGTTTAGAGGGGGAGCTTGGAGGGAGCCAGTGACTTACTTCTGTTGCCCTTAAACTAAATCCTTTATAACAACCTCTATCTGAAACATTTAATTAACCCTCGTATATAACTAGAGTAGGAAATGGAGGCAGAAGCCCAGCAGCAGAGTGGGGGCTATCCTGTTTATTGTGTCGAGTGCAGTATGTATGACTACCTACCCTGTGGGCGGGTGGCGTATGTGTGCGCTCGATGCAAGGAGCTCCTGGCCCTCAGAGACCGAGTGCGTGCTTTGGAGGCCAGGGTGGCTGAACTGGAGGAGCTAAGGAAGGCAGAGGTGTTTGTGGATGAGACTTTCCGGGACATAGTAGGGCTGTCCCACCTCCAATCTGACAGTCCTGAGGCTGTTACGGAGGATGAAAGGCTCAGGGAAGGAGAGCAGTCAAGGGGAGCAGAGGGAAACCATCCCGTAGTTGGGACCCTCCTTCCAGAGGGTGATGTTGTATCCTCTCGTGCCGAGGATACTTCTCCGGGGGAGGGAGCGCCAGCTGTTAGGAAGAAGCAGGTTTTAGTAGTGGGGGATTCCATCATTAGAAATATAGATAGTTGGGTTTGTGATGACCGGGAGAACCGTATGGTGACTTGCCTGCCTGGTGCGAAGGTTGCGGATCTCTCGAGGCATCTAGACAGACTTATGGGCAGTGCTGGGGAGGAGCCGGTCGTCGTGGTACATGTTGGTACCAATGACATAGGGAAGGGTAGAAGAGATGTTCTGGAGGCCAAATTTAGGTTACTAGGAAGGAGACTGAAATCCAGAACATCTTTGGTGGCATTCTCTGAAATGCTTCCAGTTCCACGCGCAGGGCCAGATAGACAGGCAGAACTTCAGAGTCTCAATGCGTGGATGAGACGATGGTGTAGGGAAGAGGGGTTTAGATTTATTAGGAACTGGGGACACTTTTGGGGTAGGGGGAGCCTATACAGGAAGGATGGGCTCCACCTAAATCAAGGTGGATCCAGACTGCTGGCATTAAACATTAAAAAGGACATAGAGCAGTTTTTAAACTAAGAGGTGGGGGAAAGCCGATTGGTGCGGGGGAGCACCTGGATCGGACGGAGACTTCTCTTACACGAGGCTCCATAGACAGGGATTCCCTAGAAGTTAGTCAGATAGGGAACGTGGGAAATAATATATGGGCAAGATCAGATGTGAAACAATCGTGCATAAAAAAATCCACCACGTCTGTGAAAGGCGGACATATAAATAGTGGTAGTTTTCTAACATGCTTTTACACTAATGCTAGGAGTCTGTCTAATAAGATGGGTGAACTGGAGTACCTCATATCAAAGGAGGAAGTTGACATAATAGGCATCTCAGAAACATGGTGGAATGAGGACAATCAGTGGGACACTATCATACCGGGATATAAATTATATCGGAAAGACAGAACAGGTCGTGCGGGTGGCGGAGTGGTACTATATGTGAAGGATAATATAGAATCAAATGAAGTAAAAATCCTAAAGGAATCAAAATGTTCCATAGAATCATTATGGATAACAATTCATTCCTCTAATATGAATATGGCATTAGGAATATATTACCGACCACCTAACCAGGACAGTGATAGTGATGCTGAAATGATGAGGGAGATTAGAGAGGCTATCAAAATAAAAAACACAGTAATAATAGGAGATTTCAATTATCCCCATATTGATTGGGTGCATGTCACCTCAGGACGGGATTCAGAGATTAAATTTCTTGATGCCTTAAATGACTGCTTCTTGGAGCAGCTAGTACAGGAACCCACAAGGGGAGAGTCGATTCTCGATCTAGTCTTGACTGGAACGCAGGATCTGGTCCAAGAGGTAACTGTTACTGGACCGCTTGGAAATAGTGACCACAATATAATAACTTTTAATATTCCTGTGTTGGGAAGAACACCGCAGCGGTCAAACACTCTGGCATTTAATTTCAAAAAGGGGAATTACACTAAAATGAGGAAGCTAGTTAAACAGAAACTAAAAGGTAGAGTAATTAAACTAAAATCCCTGGAAGCTGCATGGAAACTGTTTAAAGACACCATACTAGAGGCCCAACTTAAATGTATACCCCAAATAAAAAAACACAGTAAGAGACCTAACAAAGAACCACCATGGCTAAACAGCCATGTTAAAAAGGCAGTGAGAGAGAAAAGGGCAGCTTTTAAAAAGTGGAAGTCAAATCCTAGTGAGGAAAATAGAAAGGAACATAAACACTCCCAAATTAACTGTCATAATGTAGTAAGAAAAGCCAAAAAAGAGTTTGAGGAACAGCTAGCCAAAAATTCAAAAAACAATAGTAAAATGTTTTTTAAATACATTAGAAGCAGGAAGCCTGCTAAAAAAGCAGTGGGGCCCTTGGATGATAAAGATATAAAAGGAGCGATCAAGGAAGACAGTGCCATTGCGGAGCGATTAAATGATTTCTTTGCTTCAGTCTTCACGGCTGAAGATGTTACAGAGGTTCCTAAATCTGAGCCAGCCTTTTTAGGCGACAAATCTGAGGAACTCACTCAGATTGAAGTGACATTAGAGGAGGTTTTGGAATTAATTGATAAGCTGAATAGTAACAAGTCCCCAGGACCAGATGGCATTCACCCAAGGGTTCTGAAAGAACTCAAATGTGAAATTGCGGAGTTATTAACAGTGGTTTGTAACCTATCCTTTAAATCCACTTTGGTACCAAATGACTGGAAGACGGCCAATATAACACCAATATTTAAAAAAGGCTCTAGAGGAGATCCTGGCAATTATAGACCGATAAGTTTAACATCAGTACCAGGCAAATTAGTAGAAACACTAGTAAAGAGTAAAATTGCAAGGCACATAGAAGAGCACGAATTGTTGGGCAAAAGTCAGCATGGTTTCTGCAGAGGGAAGTCGTGTCTGTCTAATCTATTAGAATTCTTTGAAGGGGTTAATAAACATGCGGACAAGGGGCACCCAGTGGACATAATATACCTAGATTTCCAGAAAGCCTTTGACACGGTCCCACACCAAAGGCTTTTATGTAAATTAGGTGGTCATGGGATAGGAGGAAAGGTCCTTTCATGGATCGGGAATTGGTTAAAAGACAGAAAACAAAGGGTGGGAATAAATGGTAAATTTTCACAATGGAGGGGGGTAACTAGTGGTGTTCCCCAGGGCTCAGTCCTGGGACCGATCCTGTTCAACTTGTTCATCAATGATCTGGAAAATGAGGTAAGCAGTGAGGTGGCAAAGTTTGCAGATGACACCAAGTTGTTCAGGACAGTCAAAACCAAAAGGGATTGTGAAGAACTACAAAAAGATCGCAGCAAACTGAGTGATTGGGCAGCAAAATGGCAAATGAAATTTAATGTGGGTAAGTGTAAGGTAATGCATGTTGGAAAAAATAACCCAAATTACACGTACTACATGATGGGGTCAAATTTAGCTACGACAGATCAGGAAAGGGATCTTGGAGTTATAGTGGATAGTTCTCTGAAGACATCCACGCAGTGTGCAGCGGCAGTTAGTAAGGCAAATAGGATGTTAGGAATTATTAAAAAAGGGATCGATAATAAGACAAAAGATATCATACTTCCCCTATATAAAACTATGGTACGCCCACATCTCGAGTACTGCGTGCAGATGTGGTCTCCTCACCTCAAAAAAGATATATTGGCATTAGAAAAGGTTCAGAAAAGGGCGACTAAGATGATTAGGGGCTTGGAAAGGGTCCCATATGGGGAGAGGCTAGAGAGACTGGTACTTTTCAGTTTGGAAAAGAGGCGATTGAGGGGCGATATGATAGAGGTATATAAAATCATGAATGGTGTGGAGAAAGTGAATATAGAAAAATTATTTACCTTTTCCCATAATACAAGAACTAGGGGACACCAAATGAAATTGATGGGTAGTGGGTTCAAAACTAATAAAAGGAAATTTTTCTTCACACAGCGCACAGTCAACCTGTGGAACTCCTTGCCCGAGGCGGCTGTGAAGGCCAGGACTCTATTAGGGTTTAAAAAAGAGCTTGATAAATTTTTGCAGGTCAGGTCCATAAATGGCTATTAGCCAGGGATAAAGTATGGTGCCCTAGCCTTCATAACAAGGGCAGGAGATGGATGGCAGGAGATAAATCACTTGTCTTCTGTTCTCCTTCTCTGGGGCGCCTGGCATTGGCCACCGTCGGCAGATGGGATGCTGGGCTTGATGGACCTTTGGTCTGACCCAGTATGGCCATTCTTATGTTCTTATGTTCTTATTTGACTAGAACTTGGACTCGTTAACAAGGGAACCTGTGATTATAATACACCAGAAAGCCAGAGCTTGTTTTGTTTTCTATACAAGAAGATCTGGTCATTGACCATCCTTAGAAAACTGGCTACTATTCTTCCTTTTGAGCATGCCCTTCAAGTTGGAGAGGGCTTTGTCTGTGAGCCTTTTCAGGTCAGAGGAAAACGTGATAATGGGTTTAAGAATCATCAGGACAAAGAGGGGCTACACAGTTGGGTGATTCATTGAACCCACTCATCATGATATTTAAGCAAAATATCTGAGCCAAATTCTGCTCTGTTGCTACTCAAGCGAAACTCTTACATGCCCACATACGGACAGAGAAATCAAGAGTTGCAGGAGAAAAATAGCTAGATTACTGCATGCTTAGCACCCTGGGTGCATATGGTTCTTTACAGTTCTTTCTAGGTCAACATCCCTGCTCTTTACAGCTGTAATTGAGCATGAACAATGCAATGGAGATCCTCTGGGCAAAGAGGCTTGGCCAAACATTTTCAAAACTGGAGGCCTTAAATTTGACCCCCAGTTACATGTTTAAACATTTAAATCAAACTGACTTGATTTTCAAGGGCATGATGCACCCACAACTCTCATGGCAATCACATGGCAGGAGGGTGGAAGGGTCAGGATTGTTTACCTCAGCGAGGAGAGGAATAAGAGAAGTACAGAAAGTCATGAACGGTCTCAAGAAAGCAGATGAGAAAACATTGTCTCTGCCACTCAGTAACACAAAAAGAAGGGGACAGGGAATGAAAATGAAAGGTAGTAAATTTGAAGTTCATTAAGGGACACTTTTTTCACACATCATGTAATTAGACTGTGGAAGTCATGGGCCACAGGATGTCATGGAGGCCAAGAATTTAACCAAATTCAGAAGTATTGAATTTTTGTGCAGATAAGAATATCTAGAGCTATACGGTGACAGAGGGTTATACAAGTTGGACCTCTCTAGTCCAGCACGCTCTTGTACAGCAACCTCTGTAATCCGGCATTATTTTAGTTAGCCAGATGATCACTTATTATGGGTGTGGCCAAGTTCCCCTGGTCCTAGAAAGTTTGTTTAAAGCCACCAGTTCTGGCTGTCTGTGTTCTGTGCTATTATTTAGTTGTAATTTATCCCTAAAGGTCTTGTAAGAGCCCAGGAAGCAGTGAACATGTTGGTAATGTGTGAGACCATATTGACCTCCCGTAGTCCAGCAAATTCTCTCATTTGGCACCAGTCAGGTCCTTAGGGTGCCAGACTAGAGAGGGTCAAACTGTAATAGTAAATATTTTCTTTAGTATATATTTTTAAAATTAATCCTCATGCTTCTGGGCTTATGTCAGTCTGACTATTAAACTAGGACACTTCCCTGAGGACGGATTACCCCACATCAGCCTGCTGAAGGATTTATAGCACTTTCTTCTGATGCACCCGTCATTGGCTGTGGTAAGAGACAAGACCCTGCAGTAGATTCACCTAATATTCCACTGACTGGAATAGGAGCCACATGGCACTGCAGACAAATGAATTCCGACACGCATTATTATACCGAGGCGAAACGGTACAATAACAACGGTGACCAGGTCAAAATATGTCCCTGTTTTTCAGCAGACCTGGAGACCGAGACATGCATCAGTGAAGGTGCACTGGGAAGCTAGGACAAAACAGGTAGGTTTTAGGGAGATTTGGAAGATAAGAAGAACAAATAATCACCAGAATGAATGGATGTTGACACACTGAATTCCTGAACTGGCCTGGAGTGGTGTACAATTCCAGCCTCTATTTGGCCTTGAAACACAGAAAAATTTCCTGCAGAATCCTAGCTTCTAAGGCAGATCCTCCACTCCATTTAAACTGGTTCAGCTTCTTAAACCAACACGAGCCACTCTACAAAGTTAAACTGGTTTAAGGTGTTAAACCCATTCAAATCTTCAAAGCAGGTTACCATGGCATTAAGACATGAACTCCTTAAGCCTCCCCCTTAACATTTACGGAGGAGGAAGGAGCTTACATATCAAGAGTTCCAGCAGCTGAAGAGTCTTAAACTCTTAAAACACTTTTCAGACATTCAGCCAAATTCTGTGATGTGCTTATCGCCCAGGTTTTTAGTTGGGATCCAACCACATTTTTAGCTTGATGTTTAGGATCCAGAGATTCCTAAACCGGTAGAGTCATCCCACACACCTAGCAGTTACACACAGGGAAGGATGGCTCTGTTCATCAATTCCCTGCCTCCTGAGACCATTCTGATCTGTGTCTGCTGACTCAGACTTTGTCTAAAAGATTTTTTCAGCATCAGCAAAGGGGGAAATTTAAAATAGATAATTCCACCTGGGTCACCCCGCACCATAGGCTGTTTTATTCTGGGAAAAGAGTGGCTTCTCTGACGTATTTGTCCCTTGGGAAGAGCATGAAATTGAACCATGTGTCCTAGCAGTGCATGTTATATGTGTGTTAGAAGTCTCCCCTCTGTGCCAATCCATGAGTTGTTGCTGCCCTCGCTGACTGGTCATGGATTTTCAGCTGGAGGTGCAGCAGCTCATGCTTTTTGATGCTGGATGTACCTCAGTCCCTGGCGCATTGGCCAAGAGGGTGCCTATGCCATGCCACGCTCCTAGCCAGAGCCCTCCCACGGGGCGATCAAATAAAACAGACGGCTCTGGCTGTGCTCTGTGGGGTTAGGCCAGTCCAGTCACACAACACATGCAGCTTCCATCAGTGTGGTGAGATGGCACGTCCACACTACTTCTTGTGTCAGTGGGACGTCTGTGGCTCAGAAAAAAACCACACACCTGACCTACACAAGAACATAAAGGGTTTAAATACAGGACTGTCCCTTTTAATTCAGGACATCTGCTCCCCCTCAAGAGAAGCTTCTGCTGACATAGCTGCCACCACTCATGGACAGAGGTCCCTCCCATTGGCATAGAGCAACTACACACGTCACCTTACACTGGCCCAGCTGCATCGGTACTGCTTCACCACTACATGCTCAGCATCAGTGAAGCATCAGTGTTGACACTTGGGAGAACCTTGCCCAGGACCGTCCCCAGTGGAGAGTGGGAATCCATGAGGGGGTGGTGCAATTTGAGAGGTCCCACTGCAGCGCAGAGGAGGAGAGGGAGAGAAAAAGAAAAAAGCAGCCAAAACTGCCCTGTGTCCATGCAACAGCTACCATCACCTGCCCCTTCTGGAATAAGACCTGCGGCTCCAGAATGAGGCTGGTCAGCCCTCGACGGACTCACAAATAGGAGGGTGATGTGAAGACGGCCTGCTTGTTATCAAGTGGCAGAGAAGAGAGAATGCAGATGTGTCCTTAATTACTCAACTCAGCCAAGGCCATTGACGTTTTGGTTTGAATGAAATTTGGACAGTGATTTTCTGTAGTCTTCACCTGTGGCTTATTGGAGAGACCATGACAGTGTCGCACGAGGGGAGCTGCTCTGAGTATCTCATCTGCTGTTCACAGCAATAAAAGGCAACAGATTTTAAAGCAGACCGAGCAATGTTTTCATGCCACTGTCCTAATTACCTGTGGAACTCCTTGCTGCAGGACATTACTGAGGCTAATAATAAGTTTCAAGAGACAGAATAGACTCATTTGTGGACTCAAAATTACCTGCAATCTACTGAGATTAAATATTACAATAGCTGTCAGCCCTCATTCTTCTGCTCTTGAAGTAGTCACTGCCTGTGGTCAAGGACACATGTCACCTACCCAGACAAAAGAATATACCACCATTAGCGGCATTATGAATGCATTTGACAACTTGTGTGGATGTATCCTGCACCAGCCACCATCTGAGACAAGATACAGGCTAGACAGATATTTGTGTGGTTCTAAGACTGCATTTTATGGTGTAAGAACTAACCCCACAGCTGGAAAAAATCATTGTAGCTCCACTGAAATCTATGTTCCTCCAGTTAATGATCTGTCTATGTATGCCTCTATATTCAGCCCTGAATTTTTCAGGTATTTGTTTAGCAAGAGGAGAGTTAAACCAAAGCACAGTTAAAGGCTGTTTTGTTTTCTTGAGGTAACAGGTTAGCTATGTACTAGCGATATCTCTTATCTTTAGCCCTAGGAAGGCATGTAGCATCAAGTAGATATTGGCTTCATGCTTGGCTTCTCTTTGCATTTCAGCTCTGAGATATGCAGGCAACCTGCCACGGGCTGTAAAACCACAAAACCCAATGCACTCTAATCTGTGATGGGGACTGATAATGGGAAATATATGAAAACAGCCTTCGGAGAAATTGACTCCTTTCCAGGAGGCTTGAGCCTGACTTCTGGCATTTGAAAGCAGTTGCTCATGTGTGAAGAGAATTAATTTGTAGGCTTTGGGATGGTTATGGGGAGAAGGCAAAAGAGAGAATGGGAGAGAGAGAAGAATCAGCATTATGAGGCTAAAGAACTGCACTGGGCAACTTCCAATACAACAAAGTCATTGTCCTTTACTTTCACTAACTTGTTCCCATGGCATCCTCCATGTATCACTGTCCGTTCATTAAACTTGAGCAAAATATGCTTAAGCTTGTGTGAGTCTACAGCAGAACATCAAATAGAAGCCATATCCTCTCACTCCCCATCTCTTGTGGTTGGGCAACCAGACCAGTCTAACTTTGCTTGGGTAAGTGACGAGACAATTGCATGGCCCTAACATTCGTGAGTTTCCAATAAATTTGTGAGTGCACACAAAAACCAAGTGACTTCCCAGCTCAGCCCATCAATGTGGTTTCAGGGCCTCTCATGCTGCTTCCAACTGAGGCCTCCTGGTCTGCTTCTTGTCGTACATAAGAATTAGGTAGTATCCCTTTAAAGCATTTGCAAGTCCATCTTGTCTTTGTCCTGGCAATGTTTCTGGGGCTTTTTGCCCAAGGCAGGGCCTAGTGGTGCAGAGGGAAAAGGGTTGGGAGAAGGTGCCCTGAATAGGTCTGCCCCAGCCTAAAGCTTCAAATGGAAGCCTGAACCAAAGACTGGATGGAGCCTGTTTTCTTTGGTGCATGAAATCTGCAGATGATGACGACTTCATAGTTGTTCATTATTGTTTTGCAGATATTGATTTCTCAGAATTCAGGTCTTTCTGCCTCTTGAGCTGAACCTAAATAGCTGTCAGCTGGGTTCAGGACAGAGCCATGCAACACAGCTGAGCAAGAGGAATTCAAGCCACAGAGTGGCAGAGCACCGCACACCCTCTACCACAGCCAGTCCATTATCGTAATGCCTCACCCAACTCTGCTTCCACCCAGGGAGAGGTATGAGGAAATGCCTAGAAGTCCCCTTCCCCAACCTACTCTCTGACTTTTGCAGTTCTCTTAGCTTTGCCTTTTGCAAGATCCGAGCTGCAAAGCAACTTAACCTCCAGGGAAGCCAACAAGTGCTCTAAATGCCTTAGCAGATTCTAGGCAGAATCCATCTGCAGCCCAGGGATTTTCCCATTTGCGTAACAGTGCTTGCATTGCCTTCTCATCCTCCTCCCCCCAAAATCCCCTTTAAGAATCTCTTAATCCCACAAGTCCATCCCAACCAGGGCAGCAAGTCTCTTGAAAGCAAGAGAAACTCTTCACGGGAGACCCTGACCTTCTCTCCAGGGGAAATCCTCCAACCCCCAGATCCCTGGGTTTGGTTAAAAGGCTGGTATCAGAATTAGAAGTTTTCCCTTCAGGTGGAGGATTGGTGGCAGGCGTGTGTGTGTGTGTGTGCGTGTGTGTGCGCGCGCTGTTTCAGTCTTTGTGCTGGTTACACGGATCGGTTGCTCAGACCTTATGAAAGAATTTGGAATATTTCTCACACTCACATGGCAGCGTCCTTAAGTCACCGCACAGTCTGGCCCCCCCAGAGCTTGGACGGGAATGATTGTTTTTAACCTGGGGACCTGTGGGATGGAATTAGCCAGAGGGCAGCCTATTGACAAAGCTGAATGCATTAGGGAGAAGAAGTGTATGGAAAGTGGTGGGGAAATAGCGGTGGGTGCTGGAAATCAGGATTTAGCTTAGAAATGGAGAGGATTCGGACTGAGATAACGAGGGCTAGGAAAGGTCTCCTGTAGGTCATATTACAATGGAAATCTCCAATCATGAGTTTGTCTCCTGATGTGCTCTTGGTGCATTACAGTTCTATATGCTCTTTCATCTGCCTTCTATAAGGAGGGTTCAGTCCTAGGCTGGGTAATGTTTCAGGCTTTATTGTGCTAGAGCAGGCTATGATTCTTCCAAACATTGTCATGCCATGCCAAGCAGTGCCTTCATATTCTGAGCAGATAAAATCACGAAATGCCCAGACTTCACCCTGCAGAACCTGGACAGTTTTGCTACGTGCACGCCACTGTTGGAGACGAATTTGGCTATCACAGAAAGTAAATAAAATCCATCTGCAACCAGTGAGCTCTTCCCAGCTGTAAAATCGTAACAGAGAGGCTATGTCTACATGGCAGTGTCTACACTTGCATTCCTCTTTTGAAAGAGGTATGCAAATGAGGGAAATCAAAAATGCAAAAGAGGTGCAGGTTTGCATATCTGGCACCTCATTTGCATATTATTATTTTGAAATAGCTTCTTTCAAAGGAAGAAAACCAGTGTAGACACTGCTTTTTTGAAACCATACCCCATATTCGAAAGAATCCTTCTTCCCTTTTTTATGGGAAGAAGAATTCTTTCGAAGATGGGGTATACTTTCAAAAGAGCAGTGTCTACACTGGTTTTCTTTTTTCAAAAGAAGCTCTTTCGAAATAAGAAGATGCAAATGAGGTGTCACATATGCAAATCTGCATCTCATTTGCATTTTTGATTTGCCTCATTTGCATGCCTCTTTCAAAAGAGGAATGCAAGCGTAGACACAGCCCACTAGATGCATCTGTCGACATACGTTACTATTGACAGGGAAATCTCGAAAGACCCTCCATCAACAGATTGCATGTACACACAACTTGTTCTGTCAACAGAGAACTGCCATACTGCACTGCCCTCTGGTGCCAGAAAACGGAATGGCAGCTCTACAAAGAGGGCTGCCTGGCAACAGAAACCCTCTCTGTCGACAGAGGTGTCTACGCTGTACTTCTGTCGACAGTACTCTGTCGACGGGTTGTTCTGCCTCAAATCTGGGGGGGATGGCCATGTCCACACTAGCCAAAAACTTCGAAATGGCCATGGCCATTTCGAAGTTTTTGGCTAGTGTAGACATAGCTGATAAGAGGAAAATGCAGAGTTCTGTCAAGAATCTGTCAGTTGAACACTTAAAGCATGTAGACGCTCCCTAAGTTATGTTGACAGAAGGCCCCTTCTGTCAACAACACTCTGTAGTGTAGACCCAGCCTTGGTGACTTAGCTCCACTGCCTTTGTCTCTCTTGTCAATTTAGACTGGAGCTCATTGGGGCAGAGACTGGGTCTTACTGGGTGTGTGTGTTACCTAACACCCCAGGACACTTATCTTTGTGTTCTACAGTCATCAGAATTATGTGCCTAACCTCAATGCCAGTGTTACATTGCTGTCTCCTATGAACCACCTCCCACTGGGTTTCTGATGCACATTCTATCATAATATGTGAGCCAGCTGATTTTTATTGTGACCATGATTGCAAATAAAGGCGAGTTCTGGATTATCTGCCTTGTGAGCAGCTCACAATTGTCCAAAAATGCATAGCCATCTGCCTCTATTTTGTCCATATTTTCCTTATTATAATTATTTTCCTGCTTTGAGTTGGAGATGCTTTATTTTTAGATCCCAGGGCAGGTAATTTAATTTGAAATGTGTTTGGATTTCCTGCTCACCTCAATGTTTTTCCCAGTAGAATTGAAACAATCAGTTCCAGGGCATGGTAGAGACCTAATTCTGGAAAGGTGATTAGCCTATAAATAGCCAGCCTGCTACTGGGATAATAATTATTTCTTCTGTCGGCTCCTTTTGAAGTGTTGTTCAAAAAGACCAGGGGTTCGAATCCATAAGCATGTTGAGAATGGAAAATCTCAGCTTGAACTAACATTGTTCTTCGGTTGCTCTGTCTGAAAGGCATTGCCAGTGGGTTGGAGGCTCTAGGAGCTATTTGGAAAGTCACCTCCACAAATGTAAGTCCGCAGCATTTGATATTGAAATACTACTTGGAAATAGCACGTCGGATGGTTGATTTTTCCCTTGGCCCCAGGCTTCCCTGGAATTGGAGCTGTATAGTTGATGAATAAAGTGCTCGGCACTTCATAAGAGCCAAGGCCAGCAGGTGAAGACGCCATCTTGTCACAAGTCTAATTGTTTTGATGTGTGCATGAATGGAGCCGCCTGTCCCAGTAGGAACTGGGCCTTGGGTAAAGCCTAATCTACTCTTACACATCTAAACAATTCCCTGTTAATACAAATGTGCATTTAATGTAGGACTCGGGCAAGGCAAGGGAGCTAGAGAGGAAGACTGAGCTTAGGTGTAAGGAAGCAGAGGAGGACTCCAAAGATCTGGATTCTGTTCCCCGCTCTCCATCCTGAGTGACCTTGGCTATATCACTTGATCTCTCTGTGCCTCAGTTCCCCATCTGTAATATGCAGATTAAGTTTCTCTCCCCCGTACCACTCTCGTCTACTTAGATTGTAAATGTTTCATTCAGGGATTGACTCTTATTATGTGTTTGTAGCCAGCGGTACCCTAATATAACCTCATGTCAAAGTTGAGCGAACCCTACCAGTAGATGACATCCTACGCTCGCTGATCCCAGCCACTAGGAGGCGACACGATCACACGCCCAACGCCGAATAGTCTGTGTAGAGTAAAGAATCTAGCACGTCGGCAAACAGGATTGTAATAGGTTGTCTGGGGACTGTCACAAAGGCAAACTTCACACCTGGTGCAACTCCACAACCCCGGAATAAATTTCTTCCTTTGGGTCTGAGCGATTTCAAGCAGAGAGAATTTTAATGAGGCTCTCCAGATGTGACAAAGGTGACCCTGTTTGCTTAGTTTGAACTCCTCTGCTGAGAAACCCTGATTGTATTTCTTTTACGCAAACCATCCAAAGCACAGATATATGTATTTTCCCCCTAGCAGTCTTGTTCACCTGTTAAAAGCCCATTCTGGTGCCGATAGCACTAGAGGGTAGCGAAAGCTGGTTCTGCTCAGAGGATGGGAAAATCTGATTATCTCCCAAGCCCCCTTTCTTTTAAGCACATTGAGTTCTTTCCAGGGGCTGCAGATGATATCTCGCATCTACATCTCAAGTCATGCATGCACACTTTTCCCAGTGCTATAAACAAAACCTTTTGCATCTGCAGCAGCAGCAACCACACCGTCCATGACAGGGCATCTCGTTTTACAGGCTTGAACTGAGGCGTTGCAAACAGTTCAATCATTCAAAAATAATCTCTCTCGTAAAGCAGAGCCCTGGCTGCGGCTCCTTGGGGGGTTTCCCTTTCCTGCCCCAAACAGCTGTGTTGGTATTTAGACACAGGATACCAGTTCAGCCTCTACTCATATCCTGCAAGCTTTATAAGTTCCCAGATGGTCCATAACGTTTATCCAGTAGTCAGCCAGCCAGCAGCACTGCTTATCTGGTGTGTAACTCCTTGGAATGCATGTGTGGGGAGAGGAGAAAAAATGCCAGATCATCTTCCCAGAACATTTCCTCTCTCGGTCCAGACAGAAACAAACGCTGTGAGAGAAAAGGCTGCTGTTCCGCTGCATTTGGCTTCCCTGGCATGCCTCTTGCAAAGGTGCCTGGTTTGCCACTGCCCTGCATTTTGGGGGGCATTTCCACCCCAAGCTGCACACCTGTTCTGATTTGGGATGTTCACATGGTAACACATGGCATGGGGCAAAGATAAATCAGAGCAAAGTGCTCTTTCCACCTGCTTCCCAAATCTGAGCAATCAGAAAGATTCAGACTAGAGAGACATCTATCAGGGATGGGCTAGACGGTGCTTGGTTCTGCCATGAAGGCAGTGGACTGGACTCAATAATTTCTCGAGGTCCCTCCCAGTTCTAGTGTTCTGTGATTCTATACCGGCAGACAAGCCCCAGGGGTTCTTTGTCTCCCAGCCTATAATTCTTACATCTGCATCTCTAGCTGCCCTTACTTCTGCCCTCTCTCCTGACTTTCCCTAACACCTCTTCCCTCACTTTCGCACTGGTCCCCTCCTTTTTGCTGCCCTGCATGCTCAGAACAGCCTCCTCCCCAGTGTTCTCCATCTCCTAAAAAGAACACCATTTATGACACCTGCTACAGTCCTTAGTTGCACTCTGAAGGCAGGCGCTGGAGCCAGGGTCAGCAACCTTTCCAAAGCAGAGTGCCGAAATTTGACCTTTGGACCTCTCTGCATGGTCCGAGTGCTGGTGGAACTTTTTAAAGTCACTCATAGACCTATTCATAACAGCTCCATTAATAAATAAATTAAGCTTCAGAGCTTTACCATTTAGGTAGTGGTGGGTGGCATTAGCTGGTCTTTAGTTAATCTACAGGCAGCATGGCTTTGAGGAAGCTCCTGGTTGCATGGGGGAGAAGGAGCAGCGCTGAGCTCCCGCCTCGCAAGCTGGGGGAAATCAGCTCACATGGCGCTCTTGGTATGTGTGCCGGGGCTTGCTGACCCCTGATCAATAGTATTGAAAAATGCACCTGAGCCACAGTGTGCAGAGCCAGGTGTTGCTGTGAATTTCTCCAAACTCCAGGACGGACCAGTTCATGCCACAGTGGAGACACAGATCGGCTGTGAAGGCTGGAGCTGGAGCTGAACTTCTCCCAAGTCCAGAAGCATTCAGAGCTGAGTTTTCCTCTTATGTCTTAGCCCACCAAAGCCGAGGCAAAGTATATTTATTTGTCAACTGTTTATATACGCTGCAGCATTTCATGTCATTACGGGGCTACATAAACAATCACAGAATCATAGAATCCTAGGGCTGGAAGGGACCTCTGAAGGTCCTTGAGTCCAGCCCCCTGCCTAAAGCAGGACCAATTATAACTAAATCATCTCAGCCAGGGCTTTGTCAAGCCAGGACTTGAAAACATCTAGGGATGGAGATTCCACCACCTCTCTAGGCAATGCATTGCAGCACTTCACCACTGTCCTAGTCACATAGAGAACAACAAGAAGTCTTGTGGCACCTTGCAGACTAACAGATA
This sequence comes from Carettochelys insculpta, assembly GCF_033958435.1. NCBI lineage: Eukaryota > Metazoa > Chordata > Testudines > Carettochelyidae > Carettochelys > Carettochelys insculpta. Next base: position 72,738,636 of record NC_134144.1, read on the forward strand.
TTTTGGAGCATAAGCTTTTGTGGGCAAAGACCCGCTTCATCAGATGCATGAGTTGGGGGGTGGTTTCAGAGGGGTATTTAAAGAGGGGGTCCCCGTAAGAGGGAGGGCCAGAGCCGACAAGGTCTATTCAGCAAGGTGGAAATGGCCCAGTGTCAACAGTACTTATCAAAAGAGGAAAAAACAAGTCAGATCAGACAGGGGGATGTGAGCCTTTGTCAGGTCTAATGGGGAGATATTAGCACCCCTGAAACCACCCCCACCCCCACTCATGCATCTGATGAAGCGGGTCTTTGCCCACAGAAGCTTATGCTCCAAAATATCTGTTAGTCTATAAGGTGCCATGGGACTTCTTGTTCTCGAAGCTACAGACTAATATGGCTGATGTTACATCTCTGATACTAGTGAAATAGGTTTTCCTAATATCCAAACTACACCTCCTGCTGAAAAAGAAGAACCAATAAAAAGAAGAGGGAGTTTTCTGTCCTGGACTGAAGAGGAAATAAAGATAAAACTGCTAAGCCAAGAACACGGGTCCATCCAACCTTTTCCTGTTCGCTAGAAGGGTGGAGAGAGTCAGAGAGATCCTCATGATGTTTGCTTTTGAAAAGCACTCAGGTACCACAGTGAGGAGTGCCTGGATGGACCGATGTGAAGTCTAAGGATATATCTGGACTGCAGTAAAATACCCACAGCTGGACCATGGCGGCTTACTCAGGCGTACAGGGACTCTGACCGTAGGGCTATAAAACTGTATTGTAGGCATCTAGACTCAGGCTGGCGCCAGGCTGGGGAGTCCATAAAAGGGGATTATCTGATCCTGATTCAGCCCAGGAGGGTTCAAGGCCTATTGTTTTGCAGTGTAAACACCACCCAAAGGGACTCGTATTCTGAGAGTCTGCTAAAAGTATCCCACAATGCCATCGGCCAACTTTCATTGTTCTCTACCTTGTCAAGTTTGTTGGGCGGTCAAGTTTTCCTACACTGACCCATTCTGAAAGGGCTAGAAAGGCCACCTTGTAGGAGGGTGCTAGGAAGTCTGGGATATGGATGGTCAGACTCCAGCCCATTTGATGCCACGTAGCTGCTGGAGCCCAAAGAACTGCGGTCTAGACATAACCTGCATGGCTTAAACTGCTTTGAAAATTTCATCTATAGAGAGGATTTCACTCCCTGTTAAAATCCCTAGGATTTTAGAGCCATTTCCTTAGAACATTATGAAACCCCTACAGAAGGTCTATTGGTTTTACCTGGGTATATGCTAACAGACTTTCCCACAAGTGAATGCTCTTCAACAACTCCCACACCAGGATTCCCAAGAAATATAGACACTCTAGCCCTAGGTTAACACATCCAGGGGCTGCTAACATCAGTTCTACTAACCTTGAGCTTGCATTTTACCCTAAGGGTACACCCACCAGGCATCTGAACGCCTCCCCACTGGTCCAGTTTCTCTTCCTTCCTCCGTGCTGCGCAGTGCAGGAGGAACCTGCAGGGCATGATGGGGGAACCCAAGGCACACTGGAAGTTGTAGTTCCCTTGACCATCTCCCTGTCTAGATAGCTGGCCCTGGAGCAAGGAAGAGACTACCATTCCCAGCATGCCCTTGGCCGCTAGCAACAGGAAAGAAAGAAGGATGAAGAAATATTGTTTGTCACTTACGATATTACAGCAAGGTCCCACAAGGCAATTTCTATAAAACCTTTATTATGATATTCATTTGTAACCCTTCTACTAATGCCAGGTGCCTGCCAGAAGGGCCGGTTTCAGCTCCTAGGGGTTTCCTGTCAAGGATACAACCAACCAGCTCGAGCCCCCAGCCAGTGGCCTGGGACAATCTCACCCCACTTGCTGGGTGCCTGTAAGGAAGTTCTCCCCCCCGACTCCCCCTGCAAGCACAGAGTCTAAGATAGAAACAGCTTATTTAATGACAATAACCTACCCCAAGTTTACAGTGACAGATGCCGTGTATCTAAGCAAAGGAGAGACAAACCCCTTTAACAAGGTGCCATCCCCATTCGCTATAGAACCAAGTCTCTTGCTGGGGCTCTTGGCCTTTACCCCACACACCATTACAGGGTGTAACTCTCGCAGTGCAGTCCCGGACTCAGAGCCCACAGGTACATCGCCAGGGCTGTACTCGCTGTCCACCTGTCTGCAGCATCCCACTGACTGCCACCTGCCGGCTACTTCTCCTACTGGCCACCCACTGCCATCCGCTGCTCCTCCCTTAGCAGGCACACTGCTGCGGGACGACCCCTGAGGCAGAACCCTGAGATTTCAGCTGGGCATGGCCTCAGCTACCACTCTGTGATTTCAGCTCTTAATATCTCTAGGGCTATGTCTACACTCGCCAAAAACTTCAAAATGGCCATGCAAATGGCCATTTCAAAGTTTACTAATGAAGCACTGAAATGCATATTCAGCACCTCATTAGCATGCAGGCAGCCGCAGCACTTCAAAATTGATGCGGCTCGTCCAGACAGGGCTCCTTTTCAAAAGGACCCCGGCTCCTTTGGGCCGCGTCTACACGTGCACGTTACTTCGAAGTAGCGGCGCCAACGTCGAAATAGCGCCCGTCACGGCTACACGTGTTGGGCGCTATGTCAAAGTTGTAATCGACGTTAGGCTGCGAGACGTCGAAGTCGCTAACCCCATGAGGGGATCGGAATAGCGCCCTACTTCGAAGTTGAACGTCAAAGTAGGGCACGTGTAGGCGATCTGTGTCGTGCAACATCGAAATAGCGGGGTCCGCCATGGCAGCCATCAGCTGAGGGGTTGAGAGACGCTCTCTCTCCAGCCCCTGCGGGGCTCTATGGTCACCGTGGGCAGCAGCCCTTAGCCCAGGGCTTCTGGCTGCTGCTGCGGCAGCTGGGGATCCATGCTGCATGCACACGGTCTGCAACCAGTTGTCGGCTCTGTGGATCTTGTGTTGTTTAGTGCAACTGTGTCTGGGAGGGGCCCTTTAAGGGAGCGGCTTGCTGTTGAGTCCGCCCTGTGACCCTGTCTGCAGCTGTTCCTGGCACCCTTATTTCGATGTGTGCTACTTTGGTGTGTAGACGTGCCCTCGCAGCGCCTATTTCGATGTGGTGCTGCTCAACGTCGAAGTTGAACGTCGACGTTGCCAGCCCTGGAGGACGTGTAGACGTTATTCATCGAAATAGACTATTTCGATGTAGCGTGCACGTGTAGACATAGCCTTGAAGTCCCCTTATTCCTATGAGCAGATGAGAATAAGGGGACTTCAAAGTAGGCAGGGTCCTTTCAAAAAGGAGCCCCTTCTGGACAAGCCACGCAGCAACAACCCCTGTCAATTTCAAAGTGCCACAGTTGCCCACATGCTAACAAGACACTTAATATATATTTTAGCACTTCATTAGTAAACTTCAAAATGGCCATTTACATGATCATTTCAAAGTTTGGGGCTAATGTAGACACAACCCAGGAAATAGTTTTATGAAAACCCTAGTACCCAGGTCTATCCTTCAACAGGTAAAGAAGGCTAACCAAACCAGACAGATCAGTAGGTAGCCAAGGCACTCAGCAAGCCCACCTAGCTAGCACACCCTTCTTTTTCACCATCCAATGCTTTAAACCAGGGAGCCCAGTGTAATAAATGTCTTATGCAGCTATGGCGAATGCCCTGTCCCCCACAACAACCCAGAGCATTGGTGAGATCCCACAACTCCCACACTGAGTGTCAGCACAAATTGTGATTTTACAACGTGTTTACAATAGACAAAATCTCATGGCTTCCTTGCTACCCATCAGGCTTTGCCTAAAAGGTATCACACACACACAACTTTGCCTTCTCATGCAAATGATCTCTGAGAGACACATTCCTCCCAGCCTTCAGCAACGTTGCATTCCTGCTGCCACATTCCTTACACATTTTTAGTATGTTAAAAAAAATCGTTTTACCAATCACTGTTCCAACTCAAATTTTCCATTAGTTTTTCTTATGCACACTCATTGCATGACTATTTTCAACTCCTTTATAGTTAAAAAAATTATAGTCACGTTTGCAAAAAACCACATGCATGTGCATGCACACACACACACAAGCAAGCACCCTGCAAAGTTCCTGTATTCAGGCCTGTCTGTATTGCAGTTCAGCAGTTGTAGCCATCTTGCATGAGCTGACACAGGCTTGCAGGGCTTGACCTAAGGGATTGTTTAATTGCAGTGTAGCATTTCCAGGCTTGTCCTGGTGCCTGGGCCTCTCCCATCTTGCAGGGTCCTGGAAGGCAGGTGAGTGATGGAGTGCAAATAGCCTCTTGTCATTTGGAAGTTGAAACCAGAAGTGCTAACCCCATAGTGACCTTTTCATCCTTATCTACCCAGGCTGCTTATGTAGATCCCATAGCCGCAGTCTCTGAGCACCAATCAGTCTTTAATGTGTTTGGCCTCACAATCCCCAGAATGGCAGGCAGTGTTGCTATTCTTGGGGTACATAGGGGAATTGGGGCACACAGAAGCTAAGTGACTTGCCCAAGGCCACACGGAGTTTGTGGCAGAGCAAAGAATAGAACACAAGTCTCCACAATTCCAGGCTAAATGTCCTAACCATTGGGCCATCCTTCCTCTCCCTGCAGCAGCCACAAGGCATGAGCAACTTTCAGCATCCACAGTGCTAGATAATACTACAAAGTGGCAGCCTAGTTGAGGTTAGTGTATCATTCCTGGACAGCCGTCATCTGGGACAGCCTATGCATCGGGCACATTCCCTTCCTGCTTCCTTGGAAAAAATTCCAACAACTCAAAACCTCCATGGGAAAAAAAAAAAAAAGCTAGGCAAAAGCATAACATTAATGTTCCAAGGCCAAGTTCAGTAGCATGAATAAAAACCATCTTAACCTCTCCGGGCAGGAGGTCGCCAGCTGGCTGTGGCAAATCACCACCACCAGATTGCTGTTGGCTGGAGTGATGAAGGCTAGTTAGTACCAGTGGATTTCAGAAGCATCTCAGCTGTAAAGAGACAGGGCATCTTGGAGCAGCGCCAAGCCGTTTGCGGCTGTGTTTTGTCTCGTCCTTTGTCTGCATCTCTCTCTTTCTGCCTCCACAGATTTCCCAGTCTAGATAGCAAGAGAGAATTCACTTGTGGGAAGGCCTGGGCTAATATTCCCCAGGTGAAACCGATAGAATTTCTGTACGGGTTTCATAGGATTCTAAGGAAATGGCTCTGAAGTCCTATCAATGTTAACAGGGAGCGAAACCCTGTCTGTAGGTGAAATTTTCAAAGTGGTTTAAGCCACGCCGGGTGTGTCTAGACCAATATTTCTTAACCTTTTTGAGACCATGGAACACGAAACAATATATTAGCAAAACAAAAAAGCAGTCAAGTAGCACTTTAAAGACTAACAAAATAATTTATTAGGTGAGCTTTCGTGGGACAGACCCACTTCTTCAGACCATAGCCACACCAGAACAGACTCAATATTTAAGGCACAGAGAACCAAAACAATAATCAAAGTTGACAAATCGGAAAAAAAATTATCAAGGTGAGCAAATCAGAGAGCAGAGGGCGGGGTGGGGGGAAGTCAAGAATTAGATAAAGCCAAGTATGCCAAAGCGCCCCTATAAAGTCCCAGAAACTTCAAAAAAAAATTGTCAGACCAAAAAAACACCCCCAAATAGCAACATATACAGCAAAACCAAAAGGAAATAATTTAATCAGGTACCACAGCAATGAAGAAGTAACATTGTATCTGGTTTTGATAAGAGAAAATATGGACCATCTGTGTGTTTTTCCAATGCTCGTGGCACACCTGTGAGTTGTTCATGGAACACCAGAGTTCCATGGAGCACGGTTTAAGAAACGCTGTTCGAGACGGCAATCCTTGCGTGTTATCAGAGGTCAAGCAGACACAACCCAACGAACTCTAACCTGGACAGTTCAGGTTCCAGAGCAATGAGGCTGCACAGCACATATATTAGGGGGTGCTTGACCCATCTGCCTGGAACAGTTGGAAATTACTTGCAGGACGAGGCTGCGCTGCAGAGACCAACAGTTCCATATTGTTTCCTTGTGCTCTCCCCTACCTCCATCTATCCAGCTCCATCTGTTGTCTCTTGTCCTATAACAAGATGGGAAGCTCTATGGAACAAGCTCCAACTACTCCTGTATTTGTCCAGCCCCAGCACAGTGGGGTCTCGACCTATGACTAGGCCTCTTAAGCTAATGCTGGGCAACCTGTGGCCCGTTAAGATTGTCTGTGTGGCCCTTCAGACATTGTTTACTATTGCCATGCAGAGCTGCCAGATTCCGCTGATGTTCATCTATGTAGGTTTTTTTTTTTTTTCCTACTGGTACCTACCAAACTGACATGCATATCCAGCCAGGGCAGGCAAAGTGAGGTGCACGCTGATTGTGAGAATCATAGAATCATAGAGTGCTAGGACTGGAAGGGACCTCGAGAGGTCATCAAATCCCGCCCCCTGCCCTAATGGCAGAACCAAGCACTGTCTAGACCATCCCTGATAGACATTTATCTAACCTGTTCTTAAACGTCTCCAGAGATGGAGATTCCACAACCTCCCTTCTGCATTCAACCAAAGTCCTACTTCAGTTCCGTCGGCACACCCCGCAAATTCCAGGCACGCAAGCGCAGGTAGCAAAACTACCCTATCTCAGGAGACCGTCTTGGTTATGACAATCTTGTGGCCCACCGAGCTGAAGGAGGGTCGTTCATGTGGGCCACTCGCTTAGACGTGATTGCCCATCACCATCCTAAGTGCTACCATGACACAGATAAGAACTAATTTATTCTATTAGCATTAGTAGAGGATAACAAGAAGTCCTGTGGCACCTTATAGACTAACAGCTATTTTGGAGCATAAGCTTTCGTGGGCAAAGACCCGCTTCATCAGATGCATGGGGAGCCTGGTTTCAGAGGGGTATTTAAAGAGTGGGGTCCCGGTAAAAGGAAGGGCCAGAGCTGACAAGGTCTATTCAGCCTAGGTGGAAATGGCCCATTACCAGTAGTATGTGTCAAAAGAGGAAAAAACAAGTCTGATAAGACGGGGAATATGGCCCATTGTCACAGTCTAATGGGGAGATGTTAACACCAAGGGCACAGAAGCTGCTTTTGTAAGGGGAAGTCTTTGCCCAGGAAAGCTCATGCTCCAAAATATCTGTTAGTCTATAAGGTGCCACAGGAATTCTTGTTGTTCTCGAAGATGTAGACTAACATGGCTCCCTCTCTGATATAAGTAGAGGATGGGTCCATATCTATTAACCAAATGAGTCGTTACAACAGATGAAAGATCAAAGGGCTCTATAAGGGTACCTAGTGGGATAGCTTGGTGGTTTGCACATTGGCCTTGAAAACCCAGAGCTGTGAATTCAATCTCTGAGGGGGCCATTAAAGGTCTGTGGCACATAGATTTAAAAAAAAACAAAAAACGTGCCCAGGATAGTGCTTGGCCCTGCTGAGAAGGCAGGTGACTAGACATGATGACCTCTGGAGGTCCCTTCCAGCTCCAGGAGATATGTATGTATCTATCCAGTGGTACCTATGGGAATCCAGCTAACAAAAAAATGATTTATGTTTTCCACTGATTGTCATGCCTGAGCATATAAAGAAAACCAACGATGGAAAACCATCGACGTGTTTTAGGGAGCCATTGTCCAACTGTAGCAGTAGATGACAAGGATCAGGTGCTGTATTGGAAATTTGCAGAGCAAGATCATTCTTTGGGAAAGAAATCTGTGTGGGTAACACAGCCTCAAGGCTTCTCTAGCAATTATATCCTACAAGGGCTTGGGGAAGGGGAAAGAGAGGAAGTGGTTTTGGACCACAGCATAGAAACCTCTAGCACAAATCCAAATCTCTGAAAAATTTTGTGGGATGCTTGAAAGTTTCACTCCCTATTATTAAGTTCAATGGCCTTTTTCCATAGGGAAAGACAGTCAGCTGGTGTGTCAGCTGTCATTTGTACGAGGGAAGTTGGACCAAAAGCTGAAAGTCAGCAATGGAAAATACAAGTCTTCCCCGTCCTTCCAGCCCCTGCCAAGCTCTTCATCCCACCAGCAAATCACAGCAGTGATTGAACACGGCTTTCCACTGCTCCCCGGATCTGGATCCTGAAACAAGCACCTGCAAGACACTCCTGTCTGCACGACTCTTTGCTTTAACGTCCTCCAGGTTAAGACAAAGCTGAGCGGCTCTGGGTTCACGCTTGGCTTGTTGTACCTGCTTGCTGGGTGGCGAGGGCTTGCTTTTTGTAAGGCTGGATTTCTCTTTGGAACATCAAAAGTAGCAAAGGAATGCAATCATAAAGGAACATTTCCTGCAGGAGCTGTCTCTTCGTCAGAGCCCATCGCACATTTTTCTTCCTATCCCGAGGCATGTAGCTTATTACTTAGAGGGGAGGCCTGGGAATCAGGGCTCCTCTGCTCCCCCAAGGCAGAAAATGTGAAGAGTCAAACCCCGTGCACATTAGAATCAACAAAATGTGTCTCGTACCCTGTTTGCCAGAAGCTGGGAATCAGCAAGAGGATGGATCACTTCATGATTACCTCTGCTGTTCATTCCCTCTGGAGCACTGGGCATTGGTGACTGTCAGCAGACAGGACACTGGGCTAGATGGACCCTGGGTCTGACCCAGCTGGCCAGTCTTGTGTTCTTACTAGACTCGTTACATTCATGTCTGAGGGCTGTAATACATGAAGGAGCTTCTGCCGGATTAGTGCCTACATGACCTCATCTTGGCCCCATGAGCATTAGCCTGCACGTGAGTATGCCATAGGAGCACTTCCCAAGTCCATTCCAGTGCAAAAGGAATTCCCCATTTTCAAGAGAGGGACTAGCTTGCACACTCGTCATGTCTTAAAGGGCTTGGTCCCCGAGCCCACTGAAGCCAATGGAAGAGTCCCATCCGCTTCTGTGGGCACAAGCTCAGGCCCTGAAACCGGAAAGACCTTCCAGCAGGTTCCTTTTAACGTTTTCCATCCACGTGCAGAATAAATTTATTTGTTAGGTGCACCACGGCATGAGCAGATGTGCACCACCCATAGAAACACGTGCTGCCAGCTGGGAGCAGCTGCGGGTGCCCTGCAAACTACCTGGGAAGCACCTGGGTCTCTCCTGGGCAGCCGCCCACGGATGCAGCTCACAGGAAACTCTGCCTTCCAGCCTCCGGACTTGTGCAAAGGAACCTACTTGCCCTCCTCACCAGCGTGTGTCCTGAGGCCCCATTCAGTCATTCGTGGCTGAGATCCCACATGAGGAAGGCTCTGCAAATGTTGCACTTGATTGCGGGAAGCCACTTTTTTCCTACCTATTCCTGAAGTTCAGTCAAAAAAATTTTGGTACCTCTATCACACGGCATGTTTCTTTCTCTGGGGAAGGAGCAGACAGTCTAAGCTCCCTAGGAGGAAGAGAGGAGGGGAAGTAATTAAGGCCGGGACTCCTAATAAACAGCTGTGTTTACCCAATGCTTTACCACTGATATGACATCGTATCAACCTACCCATGCGCCATGGGTCCATGGGTTAAAAGAGTCAAGCACATTTCATTTCCCACTCCCCAGTTCTGAAATAATGGTTAATGTGTTTCACAGCAAAGGCCTTTTTTTTGGGCAGGGGGGTAATGTTTATCTTGAGGGCAGGAGGAGGGAGGGACCTGGTCTTTCCAGGCTCATGTTCCTCTTCGGCCTAATCTCTTTAACAAACCCTTTTAACAAATAAAAGCTCCGACAGGAGGCAGAGTCATTAAAATGAATTTAAATGCATCCAGGAGAGCTTAGTAATGAAGCCACTTGCTGGACAATTCCTCTTTTCTTCCCAGGATCAGCCACTAGGAAATATCCCAGCTCAGATGAGAAAACAAAAAAAAAGCATCATCATTGGCCCATAAAAGACGTACCAGGTCTTGTGTTCATGTCCCTCCCTGATTCTTTGCCCCCCACCCCACGCACACAAACACAAAACCACACAAACGTCAGCCGGCTTTCATCGCTTATGGTCTTTTTAAATGTTCTCTCAAGTGTGTGACATAAGAGCTGGGGGCAAGTGTTGGGCTGGCAGTTGGAGTCCTTCTCCTGGGCCCAAGACAGACAGGTGGACAGCAATGGCCTTGTCTCAGATTAGGCGCCTCCTTGACCTGACCTGGGGGCACCCAGGCAAAGGGTCCAGGGGGCACCTGATAAGCTGAGGATAGCCAGGAGGTACCCTGAGCGCGGTGGCTGGTTTTACAACATGGTGACTGGTGTGTTCACCCTCTGCCTGAAGAGTGCTCTGGCCAAGCAAGTAGTCCAGGCTGGCTTTCCAATCCAGTTCAGGATGATGTTGGAGAGGCCAAGCCCTCTACTGAGATCAACCCTAAATAGTCCTCAAGATGGATTATCATGGAAGCATCTGTGTGCATGCCATCAGGTCTGGCACACACCTCTGGGCAGCTCCTGGAGCCTGGGAGGTAGATTTTGATCTGATATTCGCAAGGGCCAGCTCTGGAAAACCCTACCTTACCCACCAGTGGCATTGTGGTAGTATGCAGGACCCCAGCCATGGACCAAGACCCTCATGTTGGTAGTAGTGTACAAGTGCCAAACAAAACAATGGCCCCTGACCTCATGACCGTCTAAGACAAGACATAGGTGCTGAACAGATGGAGAAAACTCACTTCTACATTTTTTTCCCATGCTTTTCCTGTTGAAATGTTTTTAAAAGCATTCCACCCCAGATGCTCACTGGCTCTCTCTTGTCAAACCCCTCTGGCTTCTCTTCAGAGTGCAATCAAATCTGGGGGAGCCCCCAAACCAAAATACAAACTTCCTAAATTTCCCATCTCTGGAAACCACAGCACAATGGCACAGGAAGACAACACAAAAACGCTTCTTTCATTTTGGCCTGACCTGGTGAAAGAAAACAAAAAACCAAGGGCTGTTTCATTTCACATCATAAAATTTCCTTTCCGGTTTCCCCACTAGCTGATGTCTTCCAGTGATGAGTACTGGCATTTTCACGGCAACTGTCGGAGTCCAGTCCAATGTTTCCCTTCCACGATTGCTGTAATTTACACGGAAGTCATGGCTGTAAGATAGTCCATTGAAATCAATAGAGCATGGTGAGTTCCTCACTGCTTGTGTATCACGGGCCACTTGCGTGTGTAAAAAACACAGTCACTGAATTTTCACAGCCTTTTGAGCTTTGGCCTGCTAAACCCAGGAGTGTGAGTTCAATCCTCAAGGAGGCCATTTAGGGATTGGGGCAAATAGGTGTCAAGGATGGTGCTTGGTCCTGCCAAGAGGGCAGAGGACTGGACTAGATGACCTCCCAAGGTCCCTTCCAGTTCTAGGAGATGTGCATGTATCTCCAATAATCTCAATCTCACAAGACTTCTCTTGCGTGTCACAGGCAGAGAACAGCAGGGCATGTCTATATTACATGGAAGGTTGACTCCATCAGGGTTGATCTTCCAGGGTTCCATTTCATGCACTTGGTAGAGATACAAGAAATCAAACTATCTAGGGTTGGCTGTCCACCCCCGTACTCCTCAGTATATCACTAGGAATAAGAGAGGTCGACCTCCCTCTGCGAAGACATTCAGATAAGTCATCTGCAGATAAGTGGATTCTAGCTATGCAATTGCTGTAGCTAGAATTGTGTATTTGCAATTGACTTACCTGCCTAGTGTAGACAAAACCTGAGACACACCAACCCCTGAAACCATTGCAATGACCTGATTAAAGGAGATCTTGCCAGCTCATCTGAGGACATGGCTGAAGGATTGCTGATGATGGAGGGAAAATGATGTAGTGAATTTGTGAACTGGACAGATTTCACTCTCCATTTGCGAAATTATTGTAATGAACCATTGCAGGGGTTATTGAGTGAACGTTTAACATTCAGAGAAATACATGGCTTCCTAACCATGAGCAAATCCTCATCTCCGTCATTCATCTCCAGCACACAATCCAACCCTTGTAGCAAAAGTGGATGAAATTTATTAACGGAACAAGATGTTATGTTTGGTGAGACATTTCTGAGTATTTGTGTCCCATGGAATTACAGCTGATAAATTCAGGACTGCCTGCGAGGAGTAGTTGTATTCCGTAAGGGTTTTTCATGACAATGTGCTAATTATTTTCACTTTACACTGCAGGCAGGCTAATGCTTACAGGTGCAGGACACAAGCTTGGAGAATTAAACTGTGTTTAACATCTGACTTTGCTCACACCATTACAGCGTTCAGATTAATTGCTGCATTTTGCAGGCATCGCAAATGTTTTTTTTAAAGAGTCTAACTTAAGAAACGCGCAGGCTTAAAGACAGATCGTCAGATGAAACACAGGTAGCTCGTTTGATTTTTTTTCTTCTCTGGCTAGTTATTTTTCCAACTAGCAGTTATCTTAGGGTGCGTCTACACTTGCATTCCTCTTTCGAAAGAGGTATGCAAATGAGGGAAATCGAAAATGCAAAAAAGGTGCAGATTTGTGTATTTGGCACCTCATTTGCATATTCTTATTTTGAAAGAGCTTCTTTCGAAAGAAGAAAACCAGTGTAGATGGTGCTCTTTTGAAAGTAAACCCCATCTTCGAAAGAATCCCTCTTCCCATTAAATAAAGGGAAGAAAGATTCTTTCGAAGATGGGATTTACTTTCGAAAAAGCAGTGTGTACACTGGTTTTCTTCTTTCGGAAGAAGCTCTTTTGAAATAAGAATATGCAAATGAGATGTTATATATGCAAATGTACATCTCTTTTGCATTTTCGATTTCCCTCATTTGCATACCTCTTTCAAAAGAGGAATACAAGTGTAGGCGCACCCTTAGGGCTTTATACCACCCCTCTCAGTCTGATGTCTGACAGAGCACAAGCCTACTGTCGGAACTCGGCTTTATCAGTCACTCAGCTCAGAGGAATGAAATATAAACTTCAGCCTAATTTCTGTCACCAGAAGAGAAAGCAGCAGGTCTTAGAGCTGACCTGCAGAGCCTTCTTTCCCAGATACTTACCTTATGTAGTTCCTCCTGCTTCTACAAGACACTCCAAGCACTGTTACATCTGGAAGTTGTTGTGGACGAGAAGCTGGATGAGTCAACAGTGTGCCATTGTAGCCAAGAAGGCTAATGGCATATGAGGTTGCATCAAGAGGAGCGTTGCCAGTAGATCCAGAGAAGTGATTATTCCTCTGTATTTGGCTTTGGTGAGGCCGCATCTGGAGTACTGTGGCCAGTTCTGGGCCCCCCGTTATAGGAAGGATGTGGATACACTGGAGAGGGTCCAGTGGAGGGCGACCAAAATAATTAGGGGGCTGGAGCATATGACCTATGAAGTAAGGTTGAGGGAATTGGGTCTGTTTAGTCTGCAGAAGAGAAGACTGAGGGGGGACTTGATAACAGCCTTCAACTTACTGAAGGGAGGCTCACAGAGGCTGGAGAGAGGCTGTTCACAGTGGTCACGGATGGCAGAACACGGAACAATGGTCTCAAGTTGCAGTTGGGAAGGTCCCGGTTGAAAATTAGGAAAAACGTTTTCCCTAGGAGGGTGGTGAAGCATTGGAATGTTCTACCCAGGGGAGTAGTGGAGTCTTCATCCCTGGGGGTGTTTAAGTCTCACCTCGACAAAGCCCTGGCAGGGCTGATCTGATGGGTTTAGTCCTGCCTAGGGCAGGGGGCTGGACTCGATGGCTTTTTTAGGTCTCTTCCAGCTCTACTGTTCTATGATTCTATAATCATGAATCCACCCAACGGGCTCACCTTTCAGTATAATTCAAAGATAGTTGCTCCATATATTGATGAGTAGTTCCTATGCAACATCCTGGGACTGGCCAAAATGTTACATCATAAATTACCTCATACCATCCTTGCTGTTTGATGCAGCTGATTGGACATTTTCCCCCCCTCCTTGAAAAAATTTAAGGAACAGCATTTTTTCCTCTCATCGTAACATTTTTGATTTTCATTGAAAAACATTAACCCAGATTCCACCCCCCACAAATGCTTTGGCAAATGAAAACTTTTGGGGTTAACACTTTCAGGCTTTGTTTGCCAAAAAAGGAAGACAAGAAAAAAATCAATTTGAAGTTTTTCAATGAAAAATTAACTTTTTTTTCACAAAATGGGCAAATTTGTCCAAAATATTGTTTTATTTTTCAAAGTCAGCAGAAACATTTTAACCAGCTCAAAGTTTGATTATTTTATTTTCAATTCCCCTGAAAAATAGATCCAGTCAGTTGTGCTTTCTTTTTGTAGTCAGTTTCACTTCCTGGGTCACATAATAATGCAGGTTGCGCCTCTCTCCTCCAGCACCCTCAAGACCTGACCGGTGCCAGACGAGAGAATTTGCCAGACCCTATGCAATCAAATGCCTATTTATAGGTCCTCTTTGTTTTTATCTGCTCCGGAGGCTTTGATGTAGCTGGGGCAGTGCTGTTCCCCTTGTCAAGCTGTTTGGAGTGGCTCTCGACTGTGAGTGCCTACCGCAGGGCAGACGGTGAAAACAAGGCAGATGCCCCAAACAGGTGATAAATTTGGTAACTCAATTTTCGCAAGCCAGTAACAACTGTGAACTCCTGGATCACTATAACTTTCAAGTCCCCTTAGCCTCATCTTACACCAAACATCCCAAAATGTTCTGGTTGTGTCCAGCCCCAACTGCCCAGTAACTTACTCCAGATCCGTTGGCACCCTAAATCTCATACCAAAGCCAATCCTGTAATAAGCTGTCCAGGGGGTTTAGGAACCAGGAACAAAGAATTAGAATTATTTACATGTGAAACCAAGCAAACATATGCATACAAATGAGTTCCAATCTAGTTGTGGTGATCTTGTCAATTGAAAATGTCTTTCACGGAGGACTGAGGAGTAACTCCTAGGCTTCAGTTGAGTGTTTCTGGACCTCTGGGATTTCAAACACTGAAGAGATGGAAACTTTTCCTGTGTTTCTTTTATTTCCTTCACTGACTCTCTAGCTCCCCAGGAGGAGCCTCCTCTCACGTCATATTTCCAAAGTGTGATAGAATTATTCACCACTCCCTTCTATCGCAATGGTCTTTGGTAGCCCAGCTGATTTTGGTAGATCTTCTAGTAGGGTGAAAGCAAATACTTTTCTCATCTGAGCTCACAAGTTTCAAGCAAATGTTTTCAAAGTTATAAACCAAAACTTACACGTTTTCTTATGGAGCAGAACTGCAGATGTGACAAGCAAAATGAACATATGCAGCAGCTTACCAGCATTTTCATAGATTCGAAATACACTCTTGTAAGATTTATACTCACTTGGAACAGAACTAACATGCAGGTGAGCTGGTTTCATTTCCAGCTATGAGTCTGTTAGCTCTCAGTCGGTGCCTGTGGCCTTGGACAGAGCTGGCGCTCGGTTTACTCACATCATACCCATCTTCTCCAACTTTTGGCAAAATCATCGAGGAACGAGAAATGCAAGAACAGAAGAATGGCCCTGCTGGGTCAAACCAAAGGGCTTCTGGCCCAACATCCTGTCTTCCAACAGCAGCCAACGCCAGATACTTCAGAAACAAGGAACAGAACAAGCAATCAGGAAGTGATCTGTCCCTGTCATCCAGTCTGGCAAACAGAGTCTAGACATGCAGAACATGGGGTTCCCTCCCTGACCATCCTGGCTAACAGCCACTGATGCACCTATCTTCCAGGAACTTTTCTAGTTTAGTTTTAAGTTAGGGGCAGCTTGTCATAGAATCATAGAATCCCAGGGCTGGAAGGGACCTCAGGAGGTCATCTAGTCCAGCCCCCTGCTTCAAGCAGGATCAACCCCCACTAAGTCATCCCAGCCAGGACCTTGTCAAACCAGGACTTAAAAACCTAAAGGGATGGAGATTCCACCACTTCTCTAGGCAACGCATTCCTATGCTCCGCCACCCTCCTGGTGAAGTTTGTCATAGTATCTAACCTACACCTCTCCTGCAACTTCAGACCATTACATGTTGTTCTGCCATCTGCTACCTCTGAGAACAGTTTCTTACCCTCCTCTTTAGAGCTCCCCTTCAGGAAGTTGAAGGTTGCTATTAAATCACCCCTCAGTCTTCTCTTCTGTAAACTAAACAAGTCCAAATCCCTCAGCTTCTCCTCATAGGTCTTGTGCTCCAGACCCTTCATCATTTTTGTTGCCCTTCGCTGAACCTGCTCCAGCACATCCACATCCTTTATATACTGTGGGGCCCAAAACTGGACACAATATTCCAGATGTGACCCCACCAGGAGAACAGCTACTTCTCTAGATCTGCTCAAAATGCTCCTCCTAATGCACCCCAATGTGCCATTAGCCTTCTTAGATACAAGGGCACATGGTTTACTCATATCCAGCCTTTCATCCACCATAACCCCTAGGTCCCTTTCCATCGTACTGCTGCTGAGCCAGTTGGGCCCCAGACTATAGAAATGCTTGGGTTTCTTGCGCCCAGATGCAGGAATGTACGCTTCTCCTTGTTGAACCGCATCAGATTTCTTTTGGCCCAGTCCTCCAATTTATCCAGGTCACTCTGGATCCTCTCTCTACCCTCCAAGTAACCATCATCTTTGGGACAATTTCTTGTAGGGGCATAGCAGTTTTCACTAATTACTAATCCACTGTGTTTGGCGTCAGAACGGTCTCTTCTTGCTTATGACCACTGCTGATGCCATCATGCTTTCCAGCGTAGTCAGGCAGTCAAGTGTATCTTCCTTTTCAGTATGCCACGACCTCTGTGTTTCAGGCTTTCTGAACAAGGCAAGGGGTATGAAACACCAACACGCCTCTCTTTATTCAGCACATTGCAAGATGGTGCCTAGACTGTCCATGAAGACTCTGAGAAAGGTTGCAACATATTAGAGACCCCATCGATGGAGAAACTCCCTGGGAATTACCTGTGCCTAGGTCTAAAGGGATAAAGCTGTGTGGGTCCTAGGATATGAGAAAGACAAGGCAGGTGAGGTCACATCTTTCAATGAACCAATTTCTGCAAGAGAAAGAGCCAAGCTTTTGAGACTGTGCCACAATAGACTATAACTAAGAGTGGCTTCTCAATGACATTTTCAAAAGCACCTTCATTGTCATGCATAGCATGTCATGTTCTGCACTGGTGGGGAAAGAAGCCCTCCTATGAGACCACCATGGATGAAATATGTGTCCCAGATGTTCAACCAAGAATGGGAATAGCAACAACTCAGCTGGTTCAAAAAGCAGTGTTCAAAACCTGTTTCTCTTTGACATTTTGGTCAGTTGCTCCACAAATCTTCAGGGAAAATAGTTTTTCTTTATTTAGTTTTTTGGATTAATCTTAACTTCCTTTTATCTTTCATTATTTGTTCTTTCACATCTGCACATCTTCTGGAAGCAACCTCCAGAGCTTTTTTCTGTCTTTGCTTGGTGAAATGTTGTAGCTTTAAATAGATTGGCCAGCTGTTTGCTGCAGCAAAGGGAGAGAAAGTGGTGTGGTTTTCCACACTGGATGTATTTTTTGAATGAAATGAATTTTGTTAAAAGAAGCATGTGCTTTGCTGCTGAAAGCTACAACTGTACAAGTCCAAAGTATAACAAATGCAGGTCAAGACTCATTAGGCAATCAAAGCCTTCCTTTGGTAATGCTCATTTTTCGGGGGCAGCGGGAATAAAACCCATTTGCAAAAGCAGTAGCAAACATTAAGCCACACAATTAGACTATGACCCACACTCCAGTGAAGTCAATAGGAGTCTTTCCATTGAATAAAAGAACTGTAGATCAGGGTCATTGTGACTCACTCTTTATACGATGGAACAAAGTTAAAACTGAAGAACAGTAATTCCTCCTACTGCATCTTAGGGATTACTCTGTTCCTTGGTTTTCCTGTGCTACTGTACTTCTGTCCCCTAGCGTGCAAGTCACCCTGGTTTTACACAACAGCTTGCCTGGGCTGCACCTCTTTACCTTTTATACCCATTTTCTGATCACCTTACCTATGACGCCTAACACTCTTTATATTCCCCAGCGAATGTTCTAGTTGCACCTTGCAAATTCAAACCATGGGCCCAATCATCCAGTATGACTAATTCCATCGTTAAAACATTCTAGGACTGGGCAATGATTGGCTTACTCCTGGCCTGGGATAGCAAAATTGACATCAGAATCTGATCCATGTGTTTCAATAGCTAGAAAGAAAACATATGTTTATCCTATTTTACTTTCGTGTACTTTTGTTTCTTTTGCTAACTGATTGTCACAATGACTTCTCTGTGTAACAGATCCATGCATGGAACTTGGTTGCTCGTAATTTTCTAAGCCTCCCTTTTAAAGCTCCGTTTCTATAAACTGAGAGACACAAAACCTTATTGCCTTAACATGGTATTTAGGGCTGGGGCATCTAAGTCAGTGTCAGTGCTCAGGAGAGGTAGCTGAGAAACGTACATTTATTTTGGCACCTGCAAAGGTAACTCTGTTGTTGAGTGCAATTCTTGGCCGGATCACCAGGGTGCGGGATAGCGTCCAGGCCTGCGGAATAAGCTGTGTTTCGAAGCAAGCCAGAAAGCCAAACAAAAAGACCACACACAACTTGAAGTGAGCGCCTGGATTTCGCAGGAAGGTGGTGCTCGGGGGCTGTAGGGGTTTTATAATACTCAAAGACTTGGGAAAAGATTTGAGTCATTACAAAAATGTAATCCTATATCATGATACAGCTGTGCTGGACTATGACAGATGGGGCTGGGAGAATCTGTAGATCAAGCTCTTAGATTAGGATTCAGAGAGCTCTGTGGTCAAATGTAATAAACATAGACTTGTATCGGGAATGCATTTCTCTGCGAACGTGTCGCCTCCTTAATGAAGTTTCAGATCTGCTTGCCAGGTGACAGCATGTTCCCCTACAGGAACTGCAGCTTCTGCGGAGGATGCAGAGCTGCGTTCTTTGCTTTGGTTGTGGCAAATCATAGATATGGAGATGACCGGGGGTCATTATGTATGTCTCATCTGACAGTTTACATCACGCAGGCCTGGGAATTTCACCCAGTGAAGACGAGGGAACTTAGCAAAGATTTAAATGATGCTGGCCCAAAAACCTGGCTCCCAGCCCCACATGCCAGGCGTCCAGACACTGAGCCTCCTGCCAGCCCTGCGGGCTCGGCAGCCAGCCTCATTCCCAATGGTTCCACTGTTGATCCAGGGTCTTGCTCAGCTGTTGGTCGTGGGGTCTCTGTAGCTAGCCCTTGTGTCCCGAGCCCTCACTCCAGGGCTCCCGACCCCACGGACCCTACTGCCTGCCCAGTATTCCTCTCTGGTGCTGGCCCTGTGCTTGAGTTAAATCAACTGGAACTGGGTAGACCAATTAATTTTAGAATGGCTTAACTAATACTTATGAAATGAAGAGGAAATCCAAGTACCATCCTTCCCAGGCCAAGAGTGGTGAACCGTGGAATAAATCACTAACAAGACAAAATTCACCAAGAAAAATCAGTGATTAAAGACAGGCACAGTGCACTTCCACAATAAAATATATCTTAAAGGAGAAAATGAGGTGAGGTTCCGAATGTGAAACATACCAAGGTGGAAATGATGTTATTGAACAATTAACTTTCAGGCCCATACGCAGGAATATCTGCGGTGTGTGTGCGTGTGTTTGTGGGGGGGGGGGTGGCTTTCTTTTTTTGTTTTAGTTCCATTTTTAATAGTGAATGTGGACCACAATCTTTTTATAAATGCGTTCAAAATAGTTGTGCAATGAGCATGCATAAGAAAGGTTAATTACAAGTCTGAGTGTAAACAGTGATTATTAAAATGATTTTGTTATACCATGATAAAATGTACACTGTAATAAAGGCTTTATAGAAACTACCTTTTGGAATCTTGCTGTAATATTGTAAGTGAAAAACAATATTCCCACATCCCCCTGCCTTTTCTGTTGCTGGCACCCAGGGGCATGCTGGGAAATGTAGTCCCTTCCCTGCTCCAGGGCTAGCTTTCTAGGCCAAGAAACTACAGCTCCCAGGGTGCACTGGGTTCTCCCATCATGGCCTTCAGGCACAGTACAGCGAGGAGGAAGGGCAAGAAACCAGGTGTGGGCAGGGAGCTGTTTGCACCCTTCACACACAGGCACATCCTATGTACAGGCCTGGCTTTTTCTTGGGATGACTTATACCTGTATTGCCAAATATTATATCCCAGCACACCATCCTTGTGCTGAGGTGCTTTTTTCTCTTCATGTGCACAGGTGCACGTACAGCCAGACATTTCAATAGCTGGGTGAGCTCGTGTACAGCAGAAGTGGACAAGGTAAAGCTGACCTGAGCCACTAACCTGAGTTCTGATCCTCGCTATGCGAGGGACTCGGCTTGGCCGTGTCTACACTTACAAAAAACTTCGAAATGGCCATGCTAATGGCCAAATATTTCACAACGCTGTAGAAGCTAGAGAGGAAGAGCAATTAACAAGACCATCTAGCGCTATCAGAGGGTTGGCCCCTATTTTATGTACATTCTTCAGTGCTTTGGCCACGTTACTTTTAAAAGACTTGAGCAATGGGATATGACCATTCTAGTTCCATCCTACACCAGCCCACCTCCTTCTGCAACATTTATGCCTTTCAAGCATGTGTAGGTGGTTGTCAAGAGCTGTCATCCATGGTAGGCCTCTGCTAAGCTAAACACAACATTATGCTTGGGGGAGATAAAGCAGAGGCAGGCTCCCAGCATGTGCAGAAAGGGCTGTCATCCCTCAGGGCCTCTTTCTTCCATCATGCAAAATTAAATTTCTTCAAAATTTCCAGCCACAGAAGGCAGGTTTCCCAAATGAAAATACAAAAACTTTCCATGAAATGCCAGATTGCACCATTGATGGCCCGCCGGCCACAGCTGCTTCCGTTTAGTCATAGTGTGTGAGTGAGCGAAGAGACACTTGAATAACACATTTTCACTGGAACATCCCTTCCAATAAGTTGTGTTAGCTCAGCTGGACTCACATCAAAACCCAATTCACCGTGTGGAAAGCAATTACCCATTGGAAAAGGGAGGAATGAAAAGCACTATTATATATCCTCTTTCCTCATGGAGCCAACCCAGATTCAACAATGCTTGAGCTACCTTTTTTTTCCCTGTTGTTCAAGCTGTATCTAAATGGTACAATCCCAGATACTGGTGACATCCATCCGAGACAAACATTAGAAAGTTCCCACCGGCTCTTCCTGGCTCCTGGCTGCTCAGTTAAGATCTGTTCTGTTCCTTACAGACCATGAGGGTCCTGATTAGAGATGGGGCTGCAATAATGTGGATATATAGGCACACACCATCACTTCAGCCATGTGATATGGGGAAGGTTCAGCTAAGCTGATGGCATTCTCTTTGCTCCATCTGGTGGCTAGACACAACCCAGCTGCACATTAAGTTCCTGAGCTTGCTGTGGGATCAGACCAGAATAGTTCTCGAAGCATAACCTAGCAAAAAAGAAGAATGAGTTACATCTTAGGCTATGTTTACACTAGGCAAAGTAAGTCGACCGCAGATATGCAATTCTAGCTACAGCGATTGTGCAGCTAGAATCAATGTCTCTGCACTCAGCTAACTTGGCCATCCCTAACGGGGAAAGCCGACGGGAGAGTTTCTCCCATTGACCTCCCTTACTCCTCGAGTCCCGTGAGGAGTATAGGGGCCTCCTGTGACCCCTGAGAGGTCAATTTCGTGCGTCCCTACCAGACGTGCAAAATCAAAACCCGGAAGATCGACACTGAGCAGGTCAATCTTCTGGGGCAGTGCAGATTTAGCCCTAGAGGCTTTGTTTTGCCAGTCAGGGGCCTACATCGCACCAGCAAAAGACATGAAAAGGAAACCAAGCGCCTACATGGCCCAAATACATTTTCCCGTAGCAGAGCGGGAAGGTACTGGTCCACTTCCCTATTTGTAAATGCCCCCATCAACCCAGCAAAGTCAAGTGAAATCAGAGGAGCTCCATTTCCTGTAGGAGGAACCCAGCCACGCCAGGCACGACAGGCCTGCAGAATTGAATTGCTTTCAGATTCGCTGGCTGCCTTCACGGAAACTTTTTAACACTGGTGGTTTAAAACCTTTTTCTTTTTAGTGAGTCCCTGGGCTAAATTACTGGCACATCACTATATATTCTGGATGGATCAGGAGTAAGTTAATCTCCATCGGCCTGCCTGCTGCTGCATTAGCCTCTTTGACAGCCCACAGTGTTTGATTATGGTTATTTTTATTAATCTTATGGGACATCAGAGACTTAGTCATCTACCAGGACTTCACTATGGTCGGTGCTGTACACAGAACAATAAGACAATCTCTGACTCAAAGAGCTGAGAATCTAAGTAAAAAGAAAGTGACAGACAGACAAGGGACCACAAGGAAATAATAGGCTTAGATTATAAATTACAGGGCCAGGAAATATTGCCTTGAGTCCTCCAGTGTTGTGCCCCTTGTCCTCTGCAAAACTCTATCTCATTTTACTTCACACCTATTGGTATTATTATTTTTAAAGGCTCTGGTGTGTTTGGTGCAGGGGGAGAGGTGATCCCTGGCCTTATGGCTTCTGTGCACAGCCACGTAAGGGAAGAAAGATTTTGCCCCTACAAAGTTGGATGTATTAGGCTGTCCAGCTGTGTCTGGTGGAGCAGAGAGAGATCATAGAATCATAGAATCCCAGGGCTGGAGGGGACCTCAGGAGGTCACCTAGTCCAGCCCCCTGCTTCAAGCAGGATCAACCCCCACCTAGTCATCCCAGCCAGGACCTTGTCAAGCCGGGACTTAAAAACCTCAAGGGATGGAGATTCCACCACCTCTCTAGGTAACACAGTCCAGTGCTTCACCACCCTCCCAGTGAAGTTTTTCCTAATATCCAGCCTACACCTCTCCTGTAATTTCAGACCGTTACCCCTTGTTCTGCTGTCTGTCACCACTGAGAACAGTGTCTCACCATCCGCCTTTGAGCTCCCCTTCAGGAAGTTGAAGGCTGCTATTAAATCACCCCTCAGTCTTCTCTTCTGTAAACTAAACAAACCCAAATCCCTCAGCCTCTCCTCATAGGTCTTGTGCTCCAGCCTCTCAATCATTTTTGTTGCTGTCCGCTGAACCTGCTCCAGCACATCCACATCCTTTTCCCAGAACTGGACACAAAATTCCAGATGTGGCCTCACCAGTGCCGAATAGAGGGGAACAACCACTTCTCTAGATCTGCTCAAAATGCTCCTCCTAATGCACCCTAGTATGCCGTTAGCCTTCTTGGCTACAAGGGCACAGAGTTGACTCATATCCAGCCTTTCATCCACCATAACACCTAGGTCCCTTTCCGCTGTACTGATGCTGAGCCAGTCAGTCCCAGCCTGTAACAATGCTTAGGATTCTTCCATCCCAAAAGTAGGACTCTACGCTTCTCCTTGTTGAACTGCATCAGATTTCTTTTGGCCCAGTCCTCCAATTTATCCAGGTCACTCTGGATTCTCTCTCTACCCTCCAATGTATCTGCCTCTCCCCCTAGCTTAGTGGATGCTCCCACCTAACAAAGAGAGGGTGCGGGGAGGCACAGAAAGGTCAAGTGAAGATCTGGACATCTTCTGGAAGGAGCAAAGTGCCCTCATATCCCCCTGAAATGAGTGAGGGTTGAGAGCCACTCCTCACCTCCCCAGAGTGCTCAGCACCTGACCAGATCCAGGGCTGGATTAATCTTTTATAGGCCCTGGTCTATGCTCCGCCCATGTTCCGCCCTGAAACCCCGCCCCTCCTCGGCCACCTCCCTCCCCCAGGCCCCGCCTGACACATGAGGAGCATGAGCATAGAGAAGTACGGGGTGATGGGGCCTTGAAGGGAATAGGCTGAGTGGAGGCGGGGCCTTGGGGTCAAACCCAGGTGGAGCAGGGGGTGGGGCCATGGTCAGGGCACTGGGGCCCCTTCTGAGTGCAGGCCTGGACCACTGGTGTCTTTGGAAACACAGTACTGACAGGATCAGAGCCCGGGGAAAAGAGGGAACGTAGCGTTCCGGTCTCCACAGTGGGAGGCAGCCGCTCTCTCATGGGCACAAGGCTGGGGGATAATACGAGAGCGCTCGGGAAAGGCACAAGTGGCCTGTAAGAGAACCAAGGAGCAAGTGTGTAAATGAAAAACACAGCGAGGAAGCTGTGAAATGCAACGTGACCAAGGGAAAGCTGGAGAGGCCCCGTCAACCACCGGCTTGGCAAGGCACAGGGGTTTCACCAGCGGAGTCTCACAGCTGTACGGAGCAGGTGCGAGGCAGACAAGCCCCAGTCTGGGGCTGGAGCGAAGGGGAAGGAAGATGGATTTTCCCAAGTTCCAAACAACAGCACACACGAGAGAGCCAGGCAGAGCAGCCCTAGGGTTGATCCAGGCAGAGGCGTACTTGCCACTTGGAGATGACAGACGAATTGACTCCACCCGCACCCAGTTCGAGGCATCTGCGCCATGGGATTTATCAGCTGTCAGGCCAGCCAGGGATAAGCTAAACAAAAAGCTTTCACGGCCCTGGTTCCCAGAGCCGGGCCTCACCGCGTGCCAGGAAAAATGATTCCTTGCCTCCTTTTGTGTGTGCGCGCGGGAAGAAAGGGGGGTGCACCTTGCTCCCGCTGGACAGCTGGAGGGGCGCCAGGCTGCTGCTGTTCTGGTGGCAAGAACCCGGAGGCGGAGGGTGGTGGGGGAGAGTTCCCAGGTGATTGAATAGGAGAGTGGTGCAGCAGGGGAAGTCTGTCATCCTAAATGTTCCCGTCTCTCGCTCCCTTCTCTTAGCCGCCTTTGCTTCCACATTCCCTCCTCTCCCAAGCGCTGAGTCTGGGGAGCCCTGAAAAATTAGCGGGTGCTTAGCAGTCACCGATGCTCAATCTGCTCTCCCTTCCACCCCCTGTTCCCACCCACCAGCGGCCCCTGCTGAGCAAAGCCTGAGGAAAAGCAGAAGCCGGCAGCTGTGCATCCATTCCTCCACCTCCTCTTTTGATGCCTGTTCTGGTGCAGTCACGTTCAGATTCCTGCCAGGCACACAAACTGTACCGGCCCACCAGTCCACAGGCTGGGTCAAGCCGGTGGCCCGGTGAATGAGTCATTTGGATATGCGCCACATCCATGTTTTACATCCTGGAGCAGGAGGGCGTAAAGCCTTGCCCCACTGTGGGGACTAATACGGCTACCTCTCTGATACTTGCCACCGTGCAAGGCACTGCATTTTGCCGTATTGAGTGGAAATCCATCAACTTCATGAAAAAACTTGCACAGATACAGACAGACCTCATCTACAATGGGTCATATCCCCCTGCCTGATCTGACTTGTTTTTTGCTCTTTTGATACATACTCCTGATACTGGGCCATTTCCACCTTGCTGAATAGACTTGTCAGCTCTGGCCCTCCCTTTTACTGGGGCCCCCTCCTTAAATACCCCTCTGGAAACCCTCCCTGCCAAGCATCTGATGAAGCAGGTCTTTGCCCACCAAAGCATCTGTCAATCTATAAGGTGCCACAAGACTTCTTGTTGTTCACGAAGATACAGGCTAACATGGCGACCTCTCTGAGACATATCTGCCTGCCCTGAGGTCTCTACATGCGTCCAGTGGCCATATAAACCCTGCTGAGCTCTTGGCCTTTGTGACAGGCTGATGATCCCAAATAGGGAATATTTAAGGCTGGGGCTGCTGAACCATCAGCCGGAGGGATCAAACCTGCGATCTTAGGAGCTAAAGCCTAGCGCACTAGCACACAAGCTAAAAACCAGTCGCTGCCCAGCCCAAGCTGCAGAGCAGTGATATCACTCTCCCTGGTCAGTGGTGTCTGTGCCTCTGGGGTTACAAATAGATTCTGCAAAGCTCTCAGGTTTATCACATCCCTGCTGGAACTAGCCACACTGCCGGAACCTCAACTTAAAATTCCTGCACCATCTGCAATTCCAGAGTGCTCTGTGCTCATGGGATTGGTATTCACAGGAACTCAGGAGCAGGGACAGCTCTAAAAGCATAAACCTCTCTAAAGCAGGAGTATCCCAGATCCTCCAAAGCGTTTCTGCACCTGGGAGATCAGCTTCTAAACACTTGGGAGGACGTGGGCTTAGGTCCCTTGCTTGGAAAGAAGCAGCCAGATCCTGCTGTCGCTCAGCCACGGCTATGCACGTTCTGTGGGCTCATAGGAAACCAAATCTCTTGCCAATCGCCAATCTATTGCTCGGGCTAAGACACCATCGCTTCAATCACAGGAAAGAGACGGTACCCACTGTCCAGTTGCCCATTGGATTCTGCCCTTTCATTTTCCTCTGAGAACAGTCCCTTTCCCCTTTGGACAGACAGCTGTCCCCCTGTGGGCTGCAGTACTATAATCTCTCTCCTGTTCTGCCGGCTTGGACGGGACAGTGCAGGGCCTGGTGCATGCTTCATCTGGAGTCAGCACTGAGCTCGTCTGATGCTTGGAACACTGTGCTGCAAATTGGGATGTGAGTGGCCCAAGACGGGGCTTTCTTCCCTGTGGGTCTGAGCAGACTCCAATGCCCTGTAGCAATGCTATGGAAGGATACAAAGCTACCCTGTGTAGTAATCAAACCTCCCATGGCATGTCTCGGTTTTGCCTGCCGAAGTTCCCCCAGCCCTTTCGTTTGGCTACTGTCATCATTAAAATACAGCCTCCTGGCCAGAATTGTTTGCTTTCCCTTGCCTCTTCAAACAGCTGCTGTGTTCTGCACCAGAGGTGGCTGCATTCCAGTGGCAGGTCACAAGATTCCTGACATACGTGAAATTCGTGAAGCTCTTCCGGAGCCAGTGGGCTGAAAGGTGATGCGTCAGTGGTTAGATTGTTATCACGGCTGTTATTATCTAAGCAAGACAGGAGAGACCTCCCAGGGGGCCTGCGTTTTATTATTTTCCCACACTCCTCGACCTCCCAGAACTAGGGGCCTTCCATCCCTCCCGGCTGCACTTTGGTCCTTCCCAGCCCTTCAGCCCTAGCTGTATGCTGCAGGGGAACTTTTCCCCAGATTGTCGGCTGGAATCTGCTGGTTGCCACAGCATCAGGTACAGAACTGCAGGAGAAGGTCCCGGTGTCGGGCAGCTGGGCCACATCAATTCCCTTGTGCCGTGGTAGGGAGCGTCACGCTGCGTTGGCCATGCTGGGTTGGGTCCCTGTTTGCAACATACTTTCTGGCCTTCTCAGAAATCTCCCTTTGGCTCCGGTGATCGTTGGCAGGGGAGCGCTGGCTCTGATTCCACCTCGCTCCAGCCCTTCTCTGTCTGCCTCAGCTGGCATAGGTTTCCTGAGCAGACATGGCTGGAGAGGCTGCTCAGCCTGTACACAGCCATCACTAGCATTCAGCTTACGGCCAGCTCCCTTGTGGCCTAGAGAATATCTCCCATGAATCTCAAAGTGCCCTGTGGACATTCACTCACTTGGTGCTTGTCTATTCTCGAAACTGGGAGCACAATGGCTATTCCATCAGATCTCCAAGCGTGGACCAGCCCTGGGCTTCACAACAACACCCTGGCCCAGATGGACTCTGGGGTACAGAGAGATTATGGGCTGTGCTGTCAAAGACAGAGCAAGCGGGTGACACTGCTGGTGGAATTCAGTCTCACACCTGCTGGGGATTGTGTTCTGTGCTCAGCCCTGTCAGCTGGGCTGCCTCTCACAAGAGGAAGTAGATTTCACTCTGTGGGGCACGTGAGGATTTCACTCCCATGGATCAGTTACATATGTTTCCTACTATCCTGCAGTAACACCAGGTGGGTGCCTCAGTTTCCCCAGGCACAGCATCAGCGTATGATGATTATGGGAGTTTCCATGTGATGACGTCTCACACACAGGCAATGGCCATCCCTGCTCTTCGTAACCCAGGCAACCAGGTGACCCCTTTCTTCCCCGGGAAAGAGGACAGAGGCAGAGGAGGGGCCCGGCTGGTTTGAATTGGAACTGGGCTGGGGGGTGGGGCAGTCTGGTCTGGCTGGAGAGGGAGGAAGGGGCCAGGGCCCGGCTTGGGGACCCCTCTGGGCCCCTCTCCCCAAGCTGGATGGTACTGACGGGTTCTGGTCCCTGTGCTGACCAGTCTGTTCCACGCTGTGTCCCTGTCGCCCCATAACCTGTCTGTTCTCCCTGCTGAGTGAAAGCCACGTCCACCTGCGGGTGGGGGGCAGGACTGGGGACCCCCCCACTCCAGGACACACCAAAGTGCCAGGTAACAGGGCCCACTCTTTGTGCTTAGACAGCCACAGGTTGGCACCAGCCTCCCCATGGCTAATTATTGTGATGGCGCTCGAGCTTTCTCGGGACGAGAGAACTCCATTGTCGTCGTCGTCGTCATCATCATCATCTTCATCCTGGTAAGGAGCCTGACACGTGCGGTGGCCATACCCATCCACCTTTGATACCTAAATTTGGGCATCTACATAAGCAGCCTTACCAGCCGGGACACCTGCCTGCCGACCTCTCCAGCTGGCTGCCCGCGTGGGGCTTCGTCGAGGTGCTGCCAGGGGTTGCCCATCACAAGGGTGTCTGAGCACCCGGGGTGAGATGAACGCAGCACAAAGCCCTCGGGAGCAGGACTGTGGGCCTTATGCACCACTCATCTTTCTGGTCAATGTATTGAAGAAACCAGTAAAGCATTCGAATGAGCACACCCTGCCTGGAAGTTCAGCTGCACTGCCCCATCCAGTCGTTGCTCCGGTCCATTGGGGCTCGGAACACAGGATAGACCTCTCAATAACAAGAAATTCCCTTCTCCGTTGATTGACCCTAGAGCCCAAGGCACAACCCTAACCGCCACCGATGGTGTGTTGCCTCCACCAGGCTCCAATGGGGCTTTTTCCGTAGGGCAGTACCCCCCTGCTGATCTGTGCGTGTTCCACATCACCTGCCCAGCTTGGACTGCAGAGAATGGGGAGGGTTCAGGTCCAGCTCTCAGCGCTGATGCCTGGCTCTGTAGTTTGCCCTGGGCAGGCTTCCAGTCCCAGGAGTGCCAGTTAAGCCAGTGGCCAGTGCACAGGGATTGTCCTTCCTGCTGGCCAGAGAGGGCTTTGCAGTCACCGCCTCCCCGGCACAGCTCCCGCTTAGGGGAGTCCACTCTTCTGCATTGTGCTGACTTCTGGGCCCTATGGAAAGGAGCAATCGACCACTCCAGCTGCAATATTCTGCCCCTGTAACCACCTGCTCCATGGCTGTCCCTGGTCAGGTTTGGTCCTTTCCCACTCAGCTAGAACACTGCTTCCCTCTGGCTCCTGCTGGACTCTCCCCAGCCACCAGTTCAACTCCCCCCCGAGCCTCCAAGCCAGGCTGCTGCCCCGGAGAAGCTCTCCGCACAGATCCACCACCCTTTGGTTGAGTCACCTCATCCCCAGCCGTCATCCCTCTCCCCCACTCACAGGCCCTCTTCTGGCAAATCCGATCACCCCACCTTCTTGTGTGCACTGGGGAATCAAGACCCAGTAACCCAGGGGTTTGTCTGCAGATGCCACGAACAGGCCTGCACTTTTATCGTGCAAAAAACCCCAGGCAGACCTGGTGTGTTGCACAAGGGCCGTGCAGAGCAGATGTGCGTGAAGCTCGTGCAAACGGCCTGAATGTGCTATGCCCCAGCTGGTGTGGAATGAGGTCGGTCTGTCAGCTGTGCCCTGTGTACACACCCTGCCTTGGAGGGATGCGTAGACAGACAGCTCAGCAGACAGCTGAAGGGGCATGGGGCAAAGGGCCCTTGGAGGGGTAGCTCCCAATGGGACCTGTCACTGCAGGGAGTCAGGCTGGTGCGTGGATGGAGCCAGGATTTAAAAAGTTCAATTTGCTCAACTTAGCCTGAACTCAGCTTCATTCTTGGCTACTGAAACATCCTGCGCCGCCTTGACTGAGCTGCTGTGCAGCCTATCAGGCTGATGCTCCCCCATAGGCTTAACTCCACACCCCATACTGCTCTGGAGAGGACATTGCGTTCCCGAAAGCTTGCTGTTTGTTCCATAGCTGCCCTGGGGGACCTGCTGTGCGCTCGCAGGGGGTGGGGGGACTGTAAAACAATGAGGGCCATTGTTGGTACCGTGATGGGAGAGAAATTCAGAGCAAATTAAAATGGAACCATGCCTTGCGCTGCTCTCAGAGGCGGACGGTAGGTTCTCAGCTAGATGCAGGGACACCCGCTGGCTAGGCCAAGATGTAAACAGACGCCTTTGGGGAGAGGAAGGAGGGTGTAATGAGGCAGACCAGTGACCGGGGAGCACAGAGCCAGGGACCTGCTGGGGCTAACAGAGCGGTAGTCAGGAACCATGGCAGCACCACGCCAACCAAGGGCTATTGCAAATGGTACAACTGAGTTCAGCAAAAGCTGCTTTCGGCGGGTGGAGGGCTCTTGGCTGGTGAGCGAGCTCCGCTGTTAATAAATGGTGAAATCCAACGTTGGCAGTGGTGTCCTGCTGGTAAAGAGTTTTGTGTCCCTCTTTAGCGAAGGTAATACCCGGGCAAACTCATGCTGTTAGAGCAGCCACATTGTGACAGGAAATATTTCAGCTTGTAATACTTATTCCTGCCACTTGCAATCTTTGAGCGGCTTTATCCTCGCAGCTCCAGCCACACACAAACTCCCACGGGAGGACTAAAGGGTGGAGGTCCGAACTCCTTTAAAACCAGAGTGGCTGGCCCAAGCCATCCCTGAATGTTTGTGGCTGAAGAGGGACTTGACCAGCTGTCTCTTACGTTGCAGGATAAGGCCCTACTGAGGGAGCACTAGTAGGCTGTTATCCTGCTGAGCTCTGTTGTGCTTGATCAGTTGCACTGACAGCTGCCGGGGGGGCAAGGTGGAAGAGGGGTCCAGCTCCATGCCCTGAAAGGGGTGTGGCCAAAAGCAGAAGAGGCGAGGCCAAGGCAGTCAGACCTTAGCGCCACCCGCTGCCTCACAGCCACTTCCAGCCACAGCAGTGCTGCTGTGGCACGTCAAAAGGCCTAGGTCTCTGGCCACCCCCATTGCCAGAGTAACAGTGGCGGCCAGAGCTCCAGGCCCGTTCGAAACACTGGAGCTGGGGGAACTGCCCCATTTGCCCCCCTCCCCCGTCATTGGGCCTGCCTTCAATGGCTGTTGGGTGCCCCCACGAGATGAGCTGCTTGTCTCAATCCACCGTCTCTGAATAAGTCTCCCAGAAGGCCTCCTTCGAGCACTGGGCGAACGTGCCTGTGAAAGAGCATGTATGGGAATGAAATCACATTCCGGGCGAAGGTGAAAGGAAACAAGATCAAAAGGGATGAGGAACAGTTGGAAGCTGTTTGAGAATTAAAGGCTGGAGAATTTGACCTGTTCAGCTCGATTAAAAGCATTTAAACACATATAGGCTACGTCTACACGTGAAGCCTACATCGAA
Source organism: Carettochelys insculpta (assembly GCF_033958435.1). Lineage (NCBI taxonomy): Eukaryota > Metazoa > Chordata > Testudines > Carettochelyidae > Carettochelys > Carettochelys insculpta. The sequence continues at coordinate 72,769,865 of NC_134144.1, forward strand.
GTAGCCTATTTCGATGTGGCGACATCGAAATAGGCTATTTCGACGAATAACGTCTACACGTCCTCCAGGGCTGGCAACGTCGATGTTCAACATCGACGTTGCGCAGCACCACATCGAAATAGGCGCTGCGAGGGAACGTCTACACGCCACAGTAGCACACATTGAAATAAGGGTGCCAGGCACAGCTGCAGACAGGGTCACAGGGTGGACTCAACAGCAAGCCGCTCCCTTAAAGGGCCCCTCCCAGACACACTTGCACTAAACAGCACAAGATCCACAGAGCCGACAACGAGTTGCAGACCCTGTGCCTGCAGCATGGATCCCCCGCTGCAGCAGCAGCAGCCAGAAGCCCTGGGCTAAGGGCTGCTGCACACGGTGACCATACAGCCCCGCACGGGCTGGAGAGACAGCGTCTCTCAACCCCTCAGCTGATGGCTGCCATGAAGGACCCCACAATTTCGACGTTGCGGGACGCGGATCGTCTACACGGTCCCTACTTCGACGTTGAACGTCGAAGTAGGGCGCTATTCCGATCCCCTCATGAGGTTAGCGACTTCGACGTCTCGCCACCTAACGTCGAAGTTAACTTCGAAATAGCGCCCGACGCGTGTAGCCGCGACGGGTGCTATTTCGAAGTTAGTGCCGCTACTTCGAAGTAGCGTGCACGTGTAGACACAGCCATAGTTTGGCTAAGAGACATGGAGTGGGGCACTTGGTAAACATTTTACAAGTAGCAGGTGTAAGGGGATGAAATTATTGAAGGTGCAATTTAGGCTGAAGATCAGGGAAATCTCCCCAGCAGAGCAATTGATCAGAGCAGCGTTCTTCTTCGGGCATTGATGGAGACCCAACCTCCTGAGTCATTTGAAACTTGACCGGCCAGAGGACTTGTCTTAATCATGAGGGTTAGCCAGCAGCCTGGGAGTAAAAGGGTTAACTTCCTTAGCCAGGTGGGGTTGGCCTATAGGTATGTAGGTAAGAATTAAATTTTGGCTCCTCCCTCTTCTGTTCTCTGTTTCTTTCTTCTTCTTTCTAGCCATGAGGGAGAGAGACACAGAATATCTCCCTCCAAAACCAAGTCCTCCAATCTTCTGTAAGTAGGGTAAAGTTTAGATAGATCCGTTAGGCTTTATTGTTTTATGGTTTGGGAAGTGGGGTCTGATGTCTGGGCACTTTTTAGAAACGTTCTTTTGCTCTCCTTGTACTAAGTTCTAGGCCCATGGTGGAGACTCCCCATGTGTTTCACTTTGTGACTCTTCCATCTAGGCATGAGGCTTGCAACACAAATATTGTTGTAATAATAAAAGTTCTCTCTTTTTCTTTGTATTAACCTGGTATTGGTTAATGTTTGTGTCCTGGTTTTTACTTTTGGGGCTATTTCCCAAGTAGTCTCTCCCTGGTTTCCTTATTATTACTTGGGTGGTGGCAGCAAATTTTATCCCCAAAATTTAAGGTTTTTTAGAATTTTTGGGGGGAAGTTTATACCAAAACCTGGTAGATAAGGTTTTGGAGGTACTTTTGGTGGCCCCCACTTCTGCATTTATCTTGCTAGAGTGGGGAAGGAGCCATGACAGGACTGGAGAAACTGCACTCCTTTGCCGCGAGCGGAAAGATGGTGCCATGGTGCTCGCTTGCATCTCATGAGCTGCAATGGAGCGAGGCCAAGTTACACCAACTGAGGTTGTGATCCTGGACCACAGGGAGGTGCTTCTTCAAAGCACCATGAGGAGGAGCTGATGAGAAGGGGAACTTCATGGGGATGTCTACCCTGCAGCTGGGCGTGTGCCTCCCACAGGCGCTGCTCTTGAGCTAGAAATAGGAAGGTGGCCAATGCAGCATGGATTCACCACTCAGGTGCAGGGGATAGGGTGGGCTGGGACTCTACTGGCTAACCAGTTCCCCAGTGTCCATACTGCTGTTTTTCCCACCCTAGCGTGCGTCTGTCCGCCGGGCTGGGAGGTGTGCTCCCAGCTGCTGTGTGGATGGACCTGAGCTGATTAAGCGAAGCACAATGTCATTCTCTTCCTTAAATGAGGCCAGCCACAAGAAATAGAGGAGAAGTAGGTGCAGCAATCAAGAGCAGCCCTGGGAACTACATGCTGTAGACTGCAAAGGGTGTCATGCCGGGAGAACTTCCTGTCAGGATGTACCCACCCCCCCAACAGGGTTTTGGCAGTGACTGAGCCGGGAGCACATAGGTGGCAAGCAGAGAGGTGGCTGCTGAACTGTAAGCCTGTCCTATGTTCTTGACAGAATAAAGCCAGTTCCCGTCAGTTTGTCTGAGTGGGTCTGGTCTGGGGTGCGCACACACTGACGCAACACTCTGCACACACAGGAGCCTCCGGCCCAGACTCCCAAAGTTGTATGAAAAGTCTCGAGGCTTCTCCTGTGTTGAATAAACTTCTACTGGGCTATGGCACAGGGGAGGCAACAGATCAGTCCTTAGCCTGGATTACTGCTTCCTTGAGCCTACTGAGGGAATCACGACTTCTGTCATTCAGACCTAGCATGGCACCGGAGACACATGCCATCAGTAGCCCCTGGTTTTTGCGCTGTGGTTTTTGATTGAAAGGTGACCTTGTCTAGAACTTTGTAACCCAACAAGAAATCAATTTGTTGATGGGGTTTTTTTCTACATATGTATTTTCTGGTACACTCATTCTTCCATAGGTCCACTGGTTTTGATTAAGATGTTCCTCTGAGCTGACTCAAGGTACAAATCCAAGAATTTCCTTCCTTTTTAAAAAAAATTAAAAGTACTCATAGATTAGTAGGCATCCTTCAGTCTGTATAGACTATGGATCGCGCCCTTTATAGCTTCAATTGAGGACTTCATTTACAGCATCTATTGTGACTATGAAGACCCACACGAGAGTGACAGCCCTTGCTGCATCTCTTGCAGATGTAGTGGGTGTCTGGCAAGTCCTTAGTGTGCTTTCTGTGCTCTCGCTTCTCCTCTGCTAGCTGTCTGATCTTCATCTCACCCTTCTGAAGGCCCTTGTGTAACCCCTGCCTCCATCTGCTGCGATCGTCTGCTAGTTCTTCCCAGTTGTCCAGCTCAATGTCTACCTCTCTGAGGTCTCTCTTGCAGACATCTTTGTAATGCAACTGGGGGCATCCGGGAGGTCTTTTGCCAGAGGCTAGCTCACCATGCAGGATGTCTTTTGGAATCCTTCCATCATTCATCCTGTGGACGTGGCCAAGCCAGCGGAGCCAATGCTGCCTGAGGAGGGTGTGCATGGCTGGGATTCCAGCTTGCTCGAGGACAGTGGTGTTGGTCACTCTGTCCTTCCATGATATTCCAAGGATGCGCCTGAGGCAGCGCAAGAGGAAGATGTTCAGCCTCTTTTCCTGGAGGGCATACAGGGTCCAAGTCTCACTGCCATAAAGGAGGGTGCTGAGGATGCAGGCTCTGTAGACTTGCATTTTGGTGTGAGTGTACTGCTTGTTGTTATTCCACACTCTCTTGCTGAGTCTGGACAGAGTTGTGGCTGCTTTTCCGATCCTCCTATTTAGCTCAGTGTCCAACGACAGGGTGTCAGTGACAGTGGACCCGAGGTAAACGAACTCGTGGACGACCTCTAACGTATAGTTGTCAATGCTGATTGATGGGGATTCAGCAACATCCTGACCGAGTACGTTTGTCTTCTTTAGGCTGATGGTAAGCACAAAGTCCTTGCACGCTTTGGAGAACTGATCCAGCAGTTTTTGAAGCTGGTCTTCTGTGTGAGACACTACAGCAGCATCGTCTGCGAACAGCATGTCTCTGATGAGGACTTCCCGCACGTTAGACTTAGCTTTCAGCCTTGCAAGGTTAAACAGTTTCCCATCAGATCTTGTGTGCAGCAAGATGCCCTCTGTGGAAGATCCAAAGGCATGCTTCAGGAGGAGCGCGAAGAAGATCCCGAAGAATGTCGGAGCAAGCACGCATCCTTGTTTGACGCCGCTCCTCATTCTGAAAGCATCCGATAATGCGCCGTCATATTGGATGGTTCCTCTTAAGAGAGGAATTTCCAATAGAGTCTAAATTTCGAGTATACGTTCAATGTAATCTAAGCCCTTGTCTATACTCCCACAGGTTATCAACCTAAGTTACACATCTTCTGGTAAATGAATAACATAGTTCAAGTCAACATACTCAGGGCTGCTTATCACAGTATCCTCATGGCAGTAAGTTGACAGCTAACACACTCCCATCAGCTCTGCCTACTCTTCTCATTTTAGAGGAGTACTACATCCAATGGGAGAGCATTCAGTGGTTGATATAGCGTGTCTATACTAGACATGATAAATTGACCCCTGCTGGATCGAACGCGGCTCATCGATCCAGTGAGTAGTGAAGATGTGTCCTGAACGACTTGGCGGCACAAGAGCCATTGTACAACTAGTACTCTTAACGCGTCTAGGTGCTTTCAAAATCCCACCCTAAAGTGAGCAAGCCATGCATGTCACTTGTATTTTTTCCCGTTTCAAACGCACGCAGTGTTTTGATTGCATGTGTGCAGTCAAACAGGGTTGTGCCTCTGTTTGGTTGAGATGCTGTCCATGGAAACTCGGAGGGGCAGAGGGGGAGTCGCTGGCTGTTGTGCTGATGTTTTTCATATTATGCGCAGCACAGCATGACCTTTGCCATCTCAAAGCCAGGTCGGACTGATTAATGGGCTGTTGCCCCAGCTAAATGAGGTTCAGAGTGGTGTGGGGTTGCTGGGAAGGGTTTCTCCTAACTGCTTCTCCAGGAGAACAACATCAGGTCGCTCTGCACCATTAAATGCAGAACCCGGGGCTCTGAATTTATCAGGTGGGAACTGAGGGTAATTACTTTTCAGGCAGCTGATACACCCCAAGTGCACTCGCAGCGGAAACAAAGGAGGGAAACTTGGGAGACTCGGATTGTGTTTACATTCCGGTGAAACTGGATCTGGGAACTGTATGGGGCTTGGGTAAGGAGAAGGACAGGCTGTTACAGAGTGACTGACATATTCATCATGTGCCACAGGTGTTCAGTCCAGCTGTCAGCCATGCCAAGGTTGTGGAAAGTAAATTCCAAAGCTGCTAACCGATTGCATGTTTCTATAAGGCATGGTCTTGCTAGGAGCAATGTCAGATGGATGACAGGATACAGAATCTCTAGCAAGGACCACAAAGGTCAAAAGATGCTAATGGTAAGTCTATTTTTAAGGCAGATCTCTCTCCCCCAGCCTCTCAGTCTTAGGTTTCAGCGTTGTGCTTATTCTCAAGGTATTTAAGCATTGCACAAAGTTAAAGAGCGCCAAAATAAAATATCAGAGGGGGAGCCGTGTTAGTCTGTAGCCACAAAAACAACAAGAAGTCCTGTGACACCTTGTAGACTAACAGATTTTTTTAGAGCGTAAGCTTTTGTGCGCAAAGACCTGCTTTGTCAGACCCATGAAAGCTTATACTCCAAAAAATCTGTTAGTCTATAAGGTGCCACAGAATTTCTTGTTGTTTTTCCGGAAGAAAATGTCATTCCCTTTTCTCTTCTTCCTGGACAGAAGAATGTGATTTATGTGGTAGGGTTTTTATTAGCTCGTATTTGTTCATTTTGAATTGCATTAACCTCAGAGGAGAGCTTTCACTAGACAGGGTGTGTTACAGTGTCATCTGCTAGTTTGGCTCATCCCAAACTCTCCTGACATGACATTCCACCGCCAGCAACAAGAATGTCCAGTGGCTGGGAGTTGGAAGCTGGGTCTCCCAAAACGAATCATTCCCACGGCATGTAGTGGTTTTATCTGATCATAAACAGGCAGAGTAGGCTAGGAAACAGTTTTCCCTTCCCAGGAGAAATTTCAGGAATTGGGGGTAGGAAGATTTTCCATCCCAAATGAGCGCAAAAAGTCAAAATCTTGAAAATTCTCGCAAAGCGACACACCAGCGAAATCTTTGGTTGGGGTCAGTCAAAATAAGAATGGCCTGGCTGGGTCAGGCTAATGGTCCATCTAGCCCAGTATCCTGTCTCTGACAGCGGCTTGCACCAGACACTTCTGACAGCTGAAGCATGGGATTGCATCCCTGACATCTTGGCTAATGACCATGGACAGACCTATCCTCCAGCAAATTATCTTGTTCTTTTTTTTCACTGCTTCATCATTTTGGCCTTCACAGCATCCTCTGGCGGTGAGTTCCCCAGGCTCACAGTGAGTTGTACAAAGAGGTATTTCCTCCTGTTTGCTTTAAAGCTGCTACCTATTAATATCAAGGGGTGAGCACTAGTTTTTGTGTTGTGTGACGAGATAAATAACACTTCCTCAGGGACTTTCTCCACACTGCTCACAATTTTACGGACTTCTCTCATAGCCCGCTTTTCAGGTTCAACCTCCCTGGTCTGCCATCCTCTGGACCTGAGGGTTGTTCCAAATTAAGGATTTTGCCAGATCACGGGAGGTCAATTTTGCCCCCTGCTGGACTCCAGCCCCTGCTCCTGGGCTCCTCTCCCCGCTGTCACCCGCAGCTTCCTGAGTCCCCCACCCTCGCAGACTCCCTGACCGTCAGATCCCGGCTGCAGCCACCCCACCCCAGATGCAGCTTTCCCAGGCTGCGTCTTCCCATCCAGCCGCAGCAATGAGTCGCTGTCAGCCTCTGCTTATCAGCCTGAGCTTCCAGCTTCCCAGTCCCGGCCACTTCTCTCCAGGCAAGGGTCCCTCACTGCTGCCCCACGCCCGTGCTCCCTAGCTGAGGCTGCCCACCATTGCTGCCACACCGGCTGCGGCTGCCCTGCCCTGGGCTCCTGCCGCTGGTCTGGTTGGCCCCTCCTGTTCCCAGCTGTGGGACTCTCTGGTCCTGGAAGATCTATGGCCCTGCCAGGTCATGGCTGTTGCGGGACAAGCAAATGCTGGATTTGGGGTGTTTCAACCTGTAGCTTTTCTTTACTTGATGTTTTGTGTTGTTAATTTTAAAATGTTTTGTTTCAATGTAGATTTTTTGCAAACCTTTTGTTTGTTTTTTTTTACTTTGAATTTACTACAATTTCAAAACAAAAATCTCATTTGATGCAAAAAAAAACAACTTTCTGGCTCAAAACCATTTCAAAACATTTTTCCGTGAACAGTCTCAGTTCTGGCAAATCAGCACTGGTGACCAAAACAAAAAAGTTTCCTGAACTTTCCTGGCTGGCTTGCCCCCAGTTGAGCATAAACCCTTCCTTTTAACTTCTCCTCCCACCCGCAATGGTTTGCAACAGTGGGGTGCTGGGATGGCTCTTTCCCAAAAGCAGCAGAGCGGGAGCAGAGGGGCTGTTTTGTCTGTACATTTGGCACTGGTGCGACTGGTGCTGAAATCCTGTGTCCAGTTCTGGTGCTCGCATTTTAAGAAGGATGTTGATAACTTGGAGACAGGTCATGGAAGAGCCACCACAAAGATTAAAGGATTAGAAGACCTGCCTTATAGAGACAGCCTCAAAGAACTCAATCCATGTAGCTTAACAAAGCGAAGATTGAGGGGTAATTCGCATAGCTGTATGCATCGATACAGGGAACACATATCGAATGATGAACTCTTCGGTTTAGCAGGCACAGGCAATCACCATCCCAGGGCTGGAAGTTGATGCTAGACATATTGAGATGGGAAATAAAGCGTCCGTTCGTAACAGTGACATCAACTAACCATCGAGACAAGTTACCGAGCATTGCAGTGCATTTTCCATGGCTGGTGATTTTCCAGTCAGCATTGGAGGTGTGTAAGGTCTACTCTGGGAATTATCAGATGGGGGAGGCAGAGTTGTGGTCCAGGTGAGGAGGTCAGACTAGATCAGTGTTTCTTAACCTTTTTTTTAAAAAAAAAAGTACTCCCAGTACCTACAATTTTCAGACACGCGACTTTTTTTCTGCTGTTGCAACGCATTTCTTCTCCTGTGTCAGGGCAAGCAGTACTGCAGTGTAGCATTACTACAGGCTGAACCTCTCTACTCTGGAACTCTCTCATCTGGAAAAACTCCGTATATCCAGCATGATTTTAGATAGCTGAATGACCACTTGGCTTGGGTGTGGCCCAGTTTCCCGCGGTCCCACAAAGTTTGCTCACAGGCGCCAGTCCTGGCTTCCAGTGTTCTGTGCTGTTGCTTAGCTGTAATTTACCCCAAAGGTCTTCTAAGAGCCCAGTGAGCAGTGAACATGTTGGTAATGTGCTAGACAATAGTGACTTCCCAGGATCAGGGAAGGTACCCTGCCAGCAGCCTCCCAGCCTGCCACTGGCTCCACTTCTGACCCTGGCCAGATGCCCTGGCACTGGCCGGGCTGCCTGCCACTGGCCCTGGTTTAGCTGGCTGTGGGGCTGCCATATCCCCAGACCAGCAGCCAGGCTGCCACAGTCCCTGATCTCTGACCGGGCAGCTGCAGCCCTGGCCCCCACCCCCTTACCAGGTGGCCCCATCCAGCTCCAGCACTTCTGCAAGGCTTGCCACAGCCCCGGCTCCAGACACCCTGCTACGGCTACTCTGGCCCCTGCTCTGGCTCCCTAAGTCCCAGACGCCAGGGTTCTGTGGCCCAGGAACATCCGTGATCCTGCCTGGCTATGGATGTTGCCAGACCAGAGAGTCCTGGTGTAGAGAGGTGCAAGCTGCAGTCATAACAATAAACCTCCTCGCCGCTGTGCTCCTTCTCTGTTCTGTGGTTCTTGTTTGTATTATTTTCATGTTTCGATGTCCTCGCCTGACAGCCGATGCTCAGGAACCCCCGTGACAGGACAGACCGCTTGAATAAAAGCCAGGAGAGGTCATCGGTCTGTACCAAAATCCCAATCAATCATCTTCACAAAGTTTAAGGGTTAGACCAATTGACATTGCTCCACGGACTGCAACAGACATGGGCTGATTTGCTCCATTGGAGGATCTGGCCTGAAAAATCAGGCCCCAGCTTTCTGATTTATGCCCATCTGTGTCAGAACCTTCTGCTCATCGGCCAATGGATTATGCGTCAAAATTTGGCATCCTTCAGTATGTTGCCAACTGCACAGGGGCCCGAGTCACACAGCTCTCTCCCCCTGCCCATCATCTTATGGGCAGTAACTTCACCAGAGAGGCAATTTCCTTATTTTACAGAGCCACAGGGAGAACAGTAGCACCTGTTTTACTTCTGACACCATGTTACCAGTGGATGTCATTCACAGTGCACAGGAACGTCAGTATATCATATTGATCGTCCAAAACCCAGGCACTCTGCTGCAAGTGACATCTCATGTAAAGAGCCTTCACATAACACCCATAATTAAACCTCTTGGCCTGCTAAAGCAACCAGAATAGATAGGAGGATCAAAACACCAGAGAAAGGGACAGGGGTCAGATTCCATTCTAGTCCCCATGGAGAAAGGGTGGTTGAAACCTCACTTCTTCCTGAAGTGATGTCACCAGCTATCCATGCCTAGAGTGCTGGAAAACAGCAAATATATATAATTTTAACATACACCAATGTTGCCAAGAACCACTTTCTTATATAAAGAGGGAGATGGACTGAAATGCGTCTCATCTAGCAGCGCAAGGAATTCAAAAGTACGCCCATAATAGCATCAGCTGGGACTCCTCCAGACCCAGACCTTCCGCATGGCTTGATTCTAAATTGCCAGCGAAACAATGTGTTCTTCATAAATAGTTTACTCCTAAAGGAAGCTCATTACATTTTTTCTGCAATCGAAGCAAATTGCCTGCTGCCAATAGCATGATTTAACGCCCCCCTTTAGTTGCAAAAATTGTAATCATTTTCCTGGGGCAACAGAGCACAGATTTCACAGATTTCACGGCCAAAAAGGACCGATCTGACTGTCTCGTGCAGCTCCCCCTCCTCCGAAGAAGACTGATCCAAAATAATTCCTAGAGCAGATCTTTCAGAAAATCTTAAGCCTTGGTTCAGAAATGGTCAGTGATGGAGAACAATGGTTCGTTTCTCCAATGGTTAATTAATCTCGCTGTTATACATATATGCTTTATTCCCAATCTGAATTTCTCTGGTTTCAGCTTCCAGCTATTGGATTGTGCTAGACCTTTCTCTCCTAGACCGAAGAGGCCATTACTAAATATTTGTTCCCCTTGTAGGTACTTACAGACCGTGATTGAGTTACCCCTTAACCTTCTCTTTACGGAGCCCAATAGATTGAGCTCCTCAAGTCTATCTCTGCTAAAGCTTCTTTTCTAATCCTTTAATCCAGTGTTTCTGAACCAGGGGTGCGTGTGCCCTTGAGGGTATGCTGAGATCTTCCAGGGGGTAGAGCAACCCATCTAGATAGTTGCCTTGCTTCTCAACACTCCATATAAAAACACTAGTAAAGTCAGTACAATCTAAAAGTTCATTCAGACAAAGACTTATTTCATACGCCTCACACTGAAGTGTCAGCACAATATTTCTATCCCAATTCTTTGATTTGAAAATAAGACGGCCAAAAAGGCAACAAGTTTTCAGGCTCAGTCTTCTGCGATATTTTCGCACGTTGTTAAGTGAGGCGTAACTTGGTGCTGTGCAAAGCAAAGGGGATGCCTGAAAAGGTTACAGACATTTGCAAAGGTTGAATGGCACTGGTTTCTAGACCTCAGAGTACCTTAGGACCATGTTTCTCAGCTGGTGGTACGCAACCCATTAGGGGAACGCGAGAGAAGTCTGTGCTATTTATAATTTTTGAAGGGGTACCTTAGAAAAGAAGAGGCTGAGAAACACTGGTTTAATCATTCTCGTGACGGTTCCGTGACCTCTGTTCCATTTGTCAACTTCCTTCTTGGACTGCGGGCACCAGAACTGGTCAGAGGACTCCAGCAGCGATCATCACACCAGTGCCGAAACATCTCCCTGGTCCTTCTTGGGGGTCCTCTTTTTACGCATCCCAGGATGACATTAACCCTTTCATGGTGGCACGTATCAGAGAGGGAGCCGGGTTAGTCTGGAGCTTTGAGAACAACAGGAAGTCCTGTGGCACCTTATAGACTAACAGATAATTTGGAGCATCAGCTTTTGTGAATAGACCTTGTCAGCTCTGGCCCTCCCTCTTACTGGGACCCCACTCTCTAAATACCCCTCTGAAACAACCCCCCCCACTCATGCATCTGATGAAGCAGGTCTTTGCCCACGAAAGCTTATGCTCCAAAATACCTGTTAGTCTATAAGGTGCCACAGGACCTCTTGTTGTTCTTGTTAACCCTTTCAGCACCACTGGCAGCTCTTCAGCTGATTAGCCATCGTGATACCCGCCCCACCCACGTCTGTTTCATCGTCACAGCTTTTCAGGAGAGAGAGTCCCCCTTCTTTTGAGCATGGCCTGCTTTCTTTTTGCCTCGATGTATACATATGCCTTCAGCCATATTAAAATATGAATGTTTGCTGGTATGCAGATTACCAAGAGATCCCATTCACTCTGTCTCAGTCACCTGTCCTCTTCCTTATTTACCATTCCCACAATGCATGCATCATCTGTAAATTTTCTCAGATGAGTTTATGTTTTCTTCCAGGTGATTGATAAAAATGTTAAATAATGCAGGGCCAAGATCCATATCAAATCTCATAGAGCTGGAAGGGACCTTGGGAGGTCATGGATTTATCCCTGGCACTCACAGCAGGACCTATCCCCATCCCTGGCAGATTTTTTTTTGTAATCTAACCTGCCCCAGAACCTTGAAAGGCCCCTCAAGGAGTGAATTCACAACCCTGGGTTTACAAGGGCAATGTTCTAACCACTGAGCTTTTCCCCCCTCATCATACTCACTAGAAACAGAGTGAGAAGTCCCCATTTGCAGTTCTATTGTGTGGCCTAGCAGTTAGCCAGGTTTTAAGCCATTCAGTCTGTGCCAGTTCATGTCACATCTTTCTAGTTTTATCAAAACGTTGTGCAGGCCAAGCAGTTGTCTTACAGAAATGTAAAGCTATTACACCAACACTGTGGTGTTTATCAACCAAACTTGTAATCTCATCACACGAAATATCAAACTACTCTGACAGGATCTATTCTCTATAAACCCAATTGATTCGTATTAATTAAATTACCTTGCTTTAATTCATCATTAATCTAATCCCATATCAGTCACTATCTTGTTCAGGATCAATGTCAAACTGCTAGATCTATAATTCCCCATGTCATTCTGTTCCCCTTTTTAAATATTGGCTCCTGACATTTCTTCCACCCTTCTAAAATTTCCCCACTGAACCAAGAATAATTGCAAGTTAACATTAATGACCCAGTGATCCCCTCAGCCAGCTCTTTTAAAATTCTTGGAAGCAAGTTTTCTGGATACCATGATTTAAAAATATTTGACTTTAGTAGTTGCTGCTCAACATCCTCCAGAAATACTAGTAAGATATCATACTTGTGGTCATATCGTATGACTTCATCATCCGTTTTCCTGCAAATACAGAACAGAATAAGGAATTGAACATTTCAAACTTTTTGTGCATAATTATTGGTAACACTACCCTTTCTATCTATTAATGAACCAGTACCATTTTTCAGGATTCTTTTTGTTTCTACTGCACTTTAAAAACTCTGTCTGTCCTTAACTCTGAGGACCATTGAGTTTTCCTAGTGCCCTTTTGCTTCCCATAGCAATTTTCTTCAGTTCTTAGGTTCTGATTTTTGTTTTTCACAACCAGCTCCCCCTTTCTTCTATTTGTTTTATTTATTTATGTATTTATTATGCCTCCCTTTGCTTCCCTGCTAAACCACCCTGGTTGTTTAACCAATATGGCCTTTTTGCTCAGTTGTGGGATGGTGGGTTTTGTACAGGGAATAACGTGTTCTTACGCAATGCCCAATTATCAGTCTCCTTTCTGTGGTTATTATTCCCATCTGATCTGGCTCATAATTGTCTTCACCTTTGTGAAACTGTCTCACTCAAAGTAGCAAGTATTTCTGGCACTGGTCCGGACTTTATCCTGTTTGAACATCATAAATGTGATCTTGGCGCAATCACATGTTTTCTTATGCATTAATCATTCTTGCGGATCGAAGGGTCTATCTCGTACTGTGCATATTCAGTGCCTAGCATGGTGGGGCCTTGATCATACACAGAAAAGAAAAAGAAAAAAAACAAAGAAGAACACCACTGCAGTGGTGGTGATCAAAAAGCCTGTCTACAGGCTAGAGTGTTTCCTCTCGGTGAAAGTTTGGCTGATGTTCTCAAACATTAGGACCTTACCTCTTTGATTATTTTTTTATTTTTTATTTGTTTTTATTTTATTTTTTACCATTTCCTAAGATAGCTCAAGCTATTGTTGTTATCTAAATAAATTCCCAATCCACGTTGATGTTCTTTTTCCAAATGAAGAAATTACAGTAACATAAGAAAGAAGAGTACTTCTGCACAAAGTCATCCATCGGGAACACCCCGATCGCTGTGCAATCAGGTACTCTTTTTAAGTCGCCTTGGAGCACGGTATTGTAAAATGACATGCCTAGTGAAAACGCAAGAAATAACTGTGCTAGGCGCAGTAGGAAAGAGATCTTCTTTCAGAAGAGAAGGTGGAAGAGATGCAGATATTGTTTTATATAGACAACAGACAGCAAACTCAAGTTGAAAGCATTGACAGAACACGTTTTGTTGCTATGGAGTTTGGGAGTTGCTTCATTTTCATTCAATGAAACAGAAGCAGAAACTAGTCAGGACACAGAAAAGATTATGAGCCTGAAATCCATTGATGCAAGGCAGGAAGTAACCTAAAACTGTTCCCCGGGGGGAACGTGAGCAATCGTTTGAAGGGATGGGGGTCTACCTCTTGCTCTATAGTAAGTAAATCAGAGAAGATGACACCTAGGGAAACGGAGTATTTCAAACACTCTCTACAACTGTATCACTGACTACCTTGTGTAGCATGGAAGTCATTGTAGAATTTAATCCTATGGTTTTGCTATTGTAGATCAGATAGTGTATGGTTAGCATCAAAAATGTGATCAATGTCTGGTACTCGAAAGCTAGGTGTTGGGGAGGAATATCATGGAGAAGAGACCAAGAGTTAAAATTTGGTTCTGGTACAACACTGTGTACAGTCCTAGTTCTGGTGGAGCAACTCCACCCTGAGGTAATGCTACTAAAGTGAATGGAGTTCCACTTGGCCCCTCTTTGTCTAGAGGAATCCAGGGGAAGCAGATATATCCAGCTCCCCCACCCCTCTTTTCAAATCGGAGTATCCAGGCAGCTAGCCCAAGCCACTGCTAGTACACAGCTACACAGCTGTTTTTAGCATGCTTCCACGTGCAGGACTGTTATCTGTCCACCCACAATAGGACCCACAAAGACACCCCTGCAGGAATTAAAGCCTCCGAGAGATGCAGAATTGACCACATACATTCCAGTGGCTAATTACTCTTTGCATTTTATTTCCCTTTTGGGTTTGATTGAGTATCCCTGCTTCTAGCCCTTTGAGCCTGATTTTCATAATGCCCCCTTCTCTTTAGAGCTGGAGTAATGGCCACCAGCCTAGCTAGCCATCAAAGATTCTGGAAGAAACACGTCACTGGCTTGTACAAGTGCCTTGCAATTAGTTATATTATTACCCATGGTATATATTTATACTTTGGTAGCACCCAAGGGCCCCAATCAAGATCACAGCTCCAATGTCCTAAGGGTTGCGCAAGCACCGCTAAAGAGACAAGGTCAACATTTCAAAGGAACCCCAGTCCCATTTTGAGACCCGCATTGTACACAGGGGACCTCTGGTTTCACTGGAAATCTATGAAGCCCGGGCCATGCCTGTCCAGCTTGCTACACACACGCCGGGCAATACACTTGTCAAGGGCTAACAAACAAGGCTGAATCCCAGGGATGGAAGGGACCTCAGGAGGTCATCAGGTCCAGCCCCAGCCCAAAGTGGGACCAACCCCAACTAAATCATCCCAGCCAGGACTCTGTCAAGCTGGGACTTAAAAACCTCTAGGGATGGAGATTCCACCACCTCTCTAGGCAACACTAAATCATCCCAGCCAGGACTCTGTCAAGCTGGGACTTAAAAACCTCTGTGGGGGGGCAGGTGCCCCATTCCCTGGCACCCCACAGTGGCAGCCCCCATTTCTGGTGAATGCCACAACAGGGCAGCTGCCTCGGTCCCTGGTGCCCTACACTTAGGGGATGCTTCCACTGCCAGGGAGCCCCCACACGGGTCAGCTGCCTTGTTTCCCGGTCTCCCACACCTCCAGGAGGCATCTCCTGTTTCATTCCATGCCCCCCACCGGGGAGTTCTGGAGCCCTTGTCCTCCACTTCCCTTCATCCCTGGTGCCTCCCCATTCAAGGCTGCAGAGCCCTCATCCCTGGTGCCTCACCCTGGAGCAGCAGCCCCCAACACCAAGGAGCCCTGACATGGGACAGCAACCCCATGCTCATCCCCATCCCTAGAGACTGGTGTCCCATATGTACCATAGGGCAATGTGGTCCCCCTCACTATGAGGCCCAGTGGTCTTTTGCTGGTTCTCTTGAACAGTGGTGGATTTCATCTGAAGCCTACACACCACACCAGCCTTACATGACAGCCTTGCTCGGTCTGTTCCTTGTTTCCCAAAAATCTGCCCGGGGAAGCACTGTATCAGCTATTTAAACAGCTGGCCTTAAGAGGAGAAACGATGCATTGCTATGAAAAGGAAATGAGCAACATTCGATCCTCACTGTGGCAATATGGAGCATCTGAAAGCATCTTAACCTGCTCGGCGGAGAACACGCTGACCCTGAACTTGTTTACTTCAAGCTTGTGTGCAGAGCTATGCAAGGCCTTTCACCCTGCTCCTTCCTTCTTGTTCAAGAACTTGGCTGAAATCAGCTCGTGAGATTTATCTTTCTCCCCCCACTTAAAAATGGGAGATAAGGCTATTTGGCTCACACGGCTATTATGGACAGATTTGATTCACCGGTTGAAGAACTAGATCCAAAAGCGCTATGGAAAACTTGCTGTTCCCTAAGTTTTATTCAGCTGAGTTGGCCGGGAATGGATGAAGACAGCCTCAAGTGACTTGACCGAGGTCATACTGTAACTCCATCCTAGATATGAACCTGAGAAGTTCTTTAGTCTCTGAGGCCGTGGTGTCAATCACCCTGGGCCACACACTAGCCTTTGAGAGGCTGAAAGTTCCATAGCAGCAAAATTCCAGTCTATTCTTAGAAACTTTTATGATGGTATTCATCATCCTGAGACAATTTAATCTCGGGTATCATCAAGTTTATTCACTTTGATCTGAGAAATCCAGCCTTCTTTTTTTTTTTCGCTATCTCTGTGGTTAATAATATTTTTCCTGGCTGTACTGCTATGTTGCAAGGCAATGGAACTTGAGGTCAATGAACCCAACTGCTGGCTCTGCAAATATCATAGTTAATCGTGCAACTCTGGGTCAGATCTTGTCAGACAAATGATCTAAGAACTGCACCAGAGTAACAGGGGAATGGGAAACTTCTGTAGAGAACTTAGGGAGGCTGGAAGGAAACAGGGACAGGGAGCTGGGACAGGGCTCTTCTCCAGCACCCCAGCACAGAGCAAATGGTGTGGCACTCTCCTGGGGCCCTTAGTGATTTGCAATCACTCAAGTCCTGTGGAAGTTTGCAAGAGCAGGCGTGTAAGACTCTTGGTCCAATTCCATTGGAAGTAACCACCAATCCATCTTCCTGCAAGGATCTAATTCAGTAATGTCCTTGGACATGTGTACAAGTCCCACTGCCTTCTGTGGAATTTCTCACATGCTTTAAGTTAAACACATAATTAAATGCATCCTCGGCTTCTTTCACTTCCTAGTCACGCTGCTTCATGCGGTATTCAGCAACAGCTGCATTCCACCTCTGTGGCGGCTGCCTTGCGCTGGTGAGTGAATTGATTTGCTGGGATGAGAGGACTTACAGAGATCATTGCGCATTAGAACCAGGGACAGCAGAGCAACAGGTTTGAAGCAAACGAAGGGAAGTTTTCCTTCACATCGCACTGTCAACCTGTGGAACTCCTCGCCAGAGGATGTTGTGAAAGCCAGGACTTTATCAAGGTTCAAAAAAGAACTAGATAAAAATCAATGGCTATGAGCCAGGATAGGTAGGAGTGGTGTCCCTGGCCTCTGTTTGTCAGAGGCTGGAAATGGGTGACAGAAGAGGGGTCACGCAATGATTCCCTGTTCTGTTCACTCCCTCCGGGGTATCTGGTATTGGCCACTGTGAGAAGACAGGACACTGGGCTAGATGGACCTTTGTTCTGACCTGGTGTGGCCGTTCTTATGTTCTATTGAGATCCACCTGCAAGCAAGGTGACTTATGGTAAGGTAACATTAGTCTTATTGCGTTGCTCTCAGGACTCTAAACAAGAGATTTGGAACCCCCTCTGACAGGTTGTGAGCCTGACAGAAGTCCCATGGCATTGAAGTCTCTGAAAGCATCTCTTGTGATGGCCCAAAGGAACTGCCCTAAGAATTCCCAATCGGATCCAAAGGAGCACAGCAGAATACATGATGAAAACGACAGGCGTGTATTCATGTACGGTGCTACAACTATGCAGGAAAGGGACTTCTCTGTCGACAGAAGTGCTCCCTTCGGCACAATCAAACCATCTTCCTGAGAGGTGCAGATGTTGGCTGCAGATGCTGTCACCTCAACATAGTGCTCCGTACATGGGGAAGGTGCTGGCTTAGGTTGGTATAACTACATCCGGGCTGGATTTTTCACTCCCCCAAGAGATGTAGTTATACCACTAGGAGAGGGGGAGCCGAGTTAGTCTGTCTCTTCAAAAACAACAAGAAGTCCCGTGGCATCTTATAGACTAACAGATATTAAGGAGCTTAAGCTTTGGTGGGCAAAGACCCGCTTTGTCAGATGTATGGAGGGCAACCTACTACCTTGGGCCCCACTACCTGGCCATGCTCATGGTCTATTTTAACAGCAGAGGTGACCATTTCCGCTTGAAAATTCAATGGCCTAGATCATTTAAGCTAAAATTGGGGCTGTAATAAAGCTCTACTTCCCTGGCCAGGGTCTTACCCCATTTCAGTTGGTTCTTCTGTGGTACCTCAGTGGTCTCTTTCACTGGTGCTCACATCACACCCAGGTCTGAGCTGGGGCTTCAGGCAGTTGCTGGTATGTGGCAGCGTTCATGTCTCAGGGTGCTGCCTCAACTGATGAGCTTAGCCAGCTGCAGGGCAGCCTGGAAAGGAAAGGGCTGTCCCCAGTCTGCTGTGGCGGATGGACAGAGGAGACTTCTCCTCCCAGCTACTTCCTGGAGGAGCTACACGCAAGTGGGGAAGGAAAGGATGGGGTGGAAGGAGAGAGACAATGGTTCTGCTCAGACCTGGGACCCAGAGCAAAGCTGTGACTCCGGGAAGAGGGGACACCCGCAGGGGTAAGGGGCCTGAGGTTGGCGCCACAGCTGGAGCCAGCGCAGTGCAGTGGGGGCACGATCCACACAGTGGGGTGGGGTATATCAGCGAAACATGTGCTCGCATGGTGGTGAACTGGAACGTACTGTTCCTAGCAGACATGGACAGCACATCGGGGCTGAAAGGCAGGCAGTATTATTTTCAAGGGGACTTACATTGCCACAACTGCCGTTAGCAAAATCAGCTTTGCAGCCGAAGACTCCAGAAAGGATCTGGGAAGTGGCGCCAACTTCCCTGGGAAAGGGGAACCCATCGAGGAAGACGGAACTTATGGCATTGGTTTTGCCATTATAAATCAGCCTTCTGAACACGCTGAAAGATATATCTGTGGGCCAAAGCGAACGCTCTGCCTGTAGAGCTGCCCACCAGGGAGTCATGCTTGGCAACTCTTAACAATGCTGATGTGTAACTACCAAGGCGGGGAACCAAGCCTGTGACCTCTGGACCTGAGTGTAAGAGCCTCTGTACTTGAGTGAAAGCCCAGCTACAGCTGTAGAAGAGACTGTCCTTACTCTCTCTCTAAGTGGTCTAAGTACCAGTACATGGGACAATACATCACACCCAGCAGGTGTGTGGGTTACATAGGCACCAAGCATGAACCATACCAAAGAAAGAGCAGAACAAGTCTCTTCCAGTTGGGATAAAGTGATTTCACTGGACCTGCACCCAGGGAAGAAAAACTCGTGTCTCTGGGAGGCTCTAATGCCAGAGCTGGAAAAGACAGTGTGGCTGGGAGTGGTGTGATAGAAAGAAATGGAGTCCGAAAAAAATGAACCGCAATGGTTTCCTCTTTTGCAAGTGACTTACTTGACTTAAACCCTCATGGAGCATAGGTCATCTACAAGTCTCCACTTCACTCTGTCTCAGGACCACAGGAGTTCTCACAGCTGTTGTTCTCTTTCAACCGCAGTCGATCTTCTCCATGTTGCCCATATGACATGTTATTCCTAACCCAATTTACAGCTGAGCCAATCCATACCAGACTTCATGAATGCGTCTGAGATCAAAGCTGTGGCACCACCTTGACGATGTCCCTACACAGTAAAGAGACATCAGGGACATCACGCTGACCCAAAGAAGAAAATTTTTGGGTCGACAAAACCATTTTTAATTTTCATATTGCTGCTCTTTAGTGAAACGATGCTGAGCAGATTAAAGCAAATTAGGGCATCAGTCGAGACATCCACTTCATCAACAAAAATAAGAGAAAACTTAGAGGAAAAGATTGATAGAATTCCAGAATCACCCAATGATACATTCAAAAATGTAGAGTAAACTCAAATAGGTTATAATTCAAGCCTCAGAATAAACTCTAGGGGATAACTAAAGACCACACAACACTGCCTTCAGGAAAATGATGAAATCAAAAAGCTCTGTGAGGAGAAGAACAATGTGTTTGTGCCTTGGCAAAACAATGCCGAATTAACATCAAAGACAAACATTTTCAAGGACCTGCAAGCCAAAGCTCGAAGACAGCTGTGTCCTCCATGGGATAACTAGCAGGGACAGAACACATCATAAACAGAGCATGGCACTGCTACTAAGAACACACACGGAACCCATCAAACCTGGGACTGGATTGGGATGTGGCTCCTGGCCCCCCTCCACCTGTGCTAAGTGTGGAGGGTGGCCAGGCCACAGCTTCAAGACCCCCCACACCTGTACTTGGGGGTGCCCCCCTCCCTGGAGTGAGCTCCGTGGGGAGTCTGGGGAGGCCAAGGCCCCACCACTTTCCCCACCTCAGCCTGAGCTCCAGGGGGAGCTGGGTGTACGCACTGGAGCTAGGAGCAGGGCCAGGTCATGTGCCTAGTGCGTGAAGTCAGGGCGAGGGGTGGGATTGTTGGTGCTAGCATTGGGAAGGAGGTAAAAGTTCCCAGGCTGAGGACAGGGTTCCTGGCCCCAGTGTCTGGAGGGGGAGTGGTAGTCCTGGGGGACAGAGTGCGGGGGCTGAGGACTAGGGGACACTTACCTGTCCGGTGGCCAGCAGGGTAGAGAGCCCTGTCACCACATGGCCACTGTGGTCCTGCCATAGCCGAACCCCCACTGCAGAATTGCTGTTCCCTGTGGTCATGGCCCCCAGTGGTGAGCCTGAAGTATGGCATCCCTCTTCTCCGTCCCCTCTCCTTTCCAGGTTCTGGAAAGCCGTGGGATATCATCACGGCCCAGTTTCCAGGCACAGCCAAATCCTGAGCTTGGTGTAAGTTAGGGCAAGAGGAAGCTGCAGACCAAATTTCATGGTTGTAGCTCTTATGGTTTAAGAGGAGTTCTTGCACAAATGTAGTGCAGACGGATGCACTCTGTAAAATATAAAGAGGGATGGAGTAGGGCTAGGTCCCCCAAACTTCTTTTCTTATCCCTGCACCTGGTATGATGCCTCCCCACCTTAGGCCAAATGACCTACCTGTGTTTGCTGTTCTGCCCCAGGCAGAGAATCTGGATGAGAGATTGCTAACTGTGTGCTCCAGTCAAGGGGAAATCAATGGATGTGTTACACCTTGACTTTAGCAACACTTTTGATACATAATGTTCTTGCCCATAAGTTAAGGAAGTATGGATTATAAGATCGATAGAAAGCTAGCTTGATGGACAGGCTCAAAAGGTAGTGGTCAATGGCTCAATATCTGGTTGGCGGTCGGTTTCCAGTGGAGTGGCCCAAGGATCGGTTCTGGGGCCAGTACCGTCCAACCTCTTTATTAATGACCTGGATGAGGGGATGGATTGCACCCTCAGCAAACTTGCGGATGACACCAAGCTAGGGGGTCAGGTAGATACATTGGAGAGCCAGGGATAGGGTCCAAAGTGACCTAGACAAGTTGGAGGATTGGGCCAAAAGAAATCCGATGAAGTTCAACAAGGAGAAGTGGAGAGTTCTGTGCTTGGGAGGGAAGAATCCCAAGTATTCCTACAGGCTGGGGACCAACTGGCTAACCAGCAGTGCAGCAGAAAAGGACCTGGGGATGAGAGGCTGGATATGAGTCAACAGTGTGTCCTTGTAGCCAAGAAGGCTAATGGCATATTGGGGTGCATTAGGAGAAGCATTTCCCGCAGATCTAGAGAAGTTATTACTCCCCTCTACTCAGCCCTGGTGAGGCCACATCTGGAGTATGGCATCCACTTCAGGGGTCCCCTTCATAGAAAGGAAGTGGATGCATTGGAGCGGGTCAAGTGGAAGGCAATGAAAATGATTAAAGGGCTGGAGCACATGACCTATGAGGAGAGGCTGAAGGACTTGGGCTTATTTAGTTTGCAGAAGAGAAGACTGGGGCGTGATTTGATAGCAGGCTTCAACTTCCTGAAGCGGGGGCTCTAAAGAGAATGGAGAGAGGCTGTTCTCAGTGGTGACAGATGGCAGAACAAGGAGCAATGGTCTGAAGCTACAGAGGGAGAGGAGTAGGCTGGATATTAGGAATAACTATTTTCCCAGGAGGGTGGTGAAGCCCTGGAATGCGTTACCAAGACAGGTGATAGAATCTCCATCCCTGGAGGTTTTCAAGTCCCATCTTGACATAGTCTTGGCTGGGATGGTTGAGTTGGGGCTGATCCTGCTTTGGGCAGGGGGCTGGACTCGAGGACCTCCTGAGGTCCCTTCCAGCCCTAGAATTCTCTGGTTCTCTGAGTTCTAGACTCTTGGTAGACGCTTATCACATTAATCCCCTGTCAGTTGGCTAGTAGCCAACAGATGTCATAGTGAGTCGGAGGTGACCCCTCCTCTGATGCTGACACGGAAGAACCACTCCTTTGATCTGAATCCTGGAGGCTCATAAGTGACTGATGATGAGACATCTACCAAATCAGGATTACTGCAGGTCCTTGGGATTTTTTATGTCTACGTTAGATATGATTTGGTGTGGGAAAAAGGGAACTTTTTCAGCTATATCAAGGAATATCTTATACTCTCTAAATTAAAGCTCTAGTTCCCAGATAAACAGATAGGTTCTATGGGTGAAGATATATTTAGACAACAAGTAAACTATAACAGAAACCCAATTAAACATGTTCGGCTGCTTCCAATGCGGAATTAGGTTTTGAACTAGAAAAATGGATCTAGTGGGTTCCTTGAAATACCAGTGTTCCAAATGGAAACAACAGAGAGCCATAGAAACCAGTAGAGAATAGCTGAAGGATGCTAATGAGGGATTTCTACTGGAAGGTGCGTAATATCCAGGTTGGTAGGCCAAAATAATCAGCAGCGTGTATGATTCACTGGTGTCCCACTTATGTTAGCTCATTCCCTCATCCTGTGTTCCGTCTCCACAGGCAGGGTGTCAAAATTTACAAGAATACTGGCCCTAGGAAGTAGGATGTTTGTAAATTGCACATTTCGGGACCCGTCCTGTTTAAGGAGAGGATTACCCGAAGGCTAGCTCAACATGCATGCTGGGGCAAGGACCAAGAGAAACAGCCTAATGCGGAGATCTACCAAGCTGTAGAAAAGTCTGCCCAGGGAATCTGTGGAAGCTCTGCCCTTTAAACACTCAGCTGGCATTCAGACTAAACTAAATAGACTAAACAAATGACTGAAAATATTCTGTAGAGACTCAAACTGTAACGGAAGGGGAGAGAGGGCTAATGGGAGAGGTTCACTGCCTTTCTGACACCTGTGATTCCGTAAATCTACTGTCTGTAGTATGCAGTTGGCCTTTAGAAATATTCTTAGAATAGTCAACATTTGTTGCATTCCAAAACCATGTAGAAAAATGAGTAAGGACTCCAAAGTGCAGGTCTTCAGAGACAAGGAAGTACAGTAGAAGAAAACCATCATTTTCAGAGGCTAACAAAGTCCAGTGGAAGTTAACACTGGCTGAATAATTCACAACAAATAATTTATTCCACAAATATTGCTGTCCCTCTCCCTCCCCGTTTCTGGTAAAGGATCCGTGTCTGTGAAACTCTCAGAAACGTTCACTGTGTGGAGTTATTTGTGAATTTCTTTTGCGGATAATTCTTGTTCTGCAAATTACGACTTTTGCAAGCTGTAGATTTTATAACTAAGCAGAGAAATAAGGGAAGGAGAAGATTTTGACCACTCCGCCAGGCCAAAAGCAGCACCTGGGGAACCACAGAAAATGTACATCAGGAAGGAAACAGTCATATGGCACAAGAGGAAAAAAGATGGAACTGTCATAATCACTCAAAACTGACCCAGTCCTGCCCCCATTGCGATGATAGAAGTTCCACCATTCACTTCAACAAACATCAGATTAAACCAATGTCGAACGCTTTGGGAAATCTATTCCAAAAGGAATAACAGACCGGCCACGTCCACAGCAAGAAAACTGGAGATGCTTTTCTTCTGGGAATGTGTTTTTATTGCATATCAGAGTTGGTCAGAACATGTCTGACAATGCGTTTTGAGAAGAATGTCCATCTTGCCTCAATGTTTCAATTTTCCATTGGGAAAATCTGAATGAAATATTTCATTTCAGGGCAAGCTGTCCTGACTCAAAACATTGTAGAGGTGTCAAACGTTTTGCATCAATTCGACCATAGACTGTGTCGGCCAAAGTTGCCTGAAGTGCTGCTGGCAGTCATCATTTGGGTGACTCATGCATTCTCTGTGATGGCTGGACAAAAATCTTCCTTGATGCACTGAGACAGCCAAGGCAGATGCTGTTCAAAGTTGAACCAAAGCGAACCAAAAAATGTCGATGTTCCCAATTTTTACTCGATTTCCTTTTCTGTGCAAAATGTTTCTATTTCAGCTTTTCACCCCAATTTGCCATAGCATGGACATTCTGATTTTTGATCAGCTGGAACAAATAGGAGAATCAGTGATCTCCTGACATGCATGTGTTATGGCTTCCACAGAAACAAGCAGAACAGTATCTGGTGATGCTGGTTCCCTTCTCATCTCTGGAAGTGGAAAACTGCAAGGACAGTTTCCTCATACTGCCCCATTGGTTTGGTTCATCCCCCTTGAAGTATCTGGCATTGGCCACTGTCAGAAGACTGGATACAGGTTTAGATGGACCATTGGTTTGAGCCAATCTGACTATTCTTGTGTTCTTTCTAAGCTTACACTCAGAAGGCCAAGAACCAATTCTTTTTTTCTGTGTTTGTACAGCACCTAGCGCAATGAGGTCATAATCCATGACTGGTTGCTCCACTCCACCACAGTACACACAGAAAGTAATCATAAGCAAAGATGCTGTGCGATTCCCGTCATGATATTCTCCAAAGCACAGCCACTCACACCAGCAGAGGGAGCTGTTACTTAAGCGGATTTGAACGTTTCCAATGCCAGCTCCTCAGCTGGTGGAAACCAAGGAGGTCGTTAGGCTGATACACACCAGCTGAAAAATCTGGATCTCACAGGGCAGGAGTAGCCATCGCATTCTCTAGCTGTTGTGTACTGTCTTTGGAACTCAACCTGCTGCAAGTAGGAAATGATCAAACTACTCGCTGAAGTCAGTGGGACTCCACTGGGAGCAGGGTCAGAAATGTATAGAGCTATGGGATCGCTGTTAATAGATACTATGACTAAGTTGGCTCGGGAAGCTTTGCAACAGCGATTCAAAGGAGTTAAAGTATTTCCATCCTGAGGCCCATAAAGTTCAGTTTTAACTTGAGATCTGTGGGTGTAAAGTGCTAAGTCTCATTAATTCTTCTGCTGCAGGTGACCTGAGCTTCGCTTTATGGGATTAAAGGGGCTGTTGAGTAAACCGAGGCCTTGAGAAGATTTTAAAGATCATCCGGCTCTTTTCACAAAAGCAGAGATTTGCCCCACATTTACACTTCCTCCATTTGAGCACCCAAAGAAGATAAACTATAGCCTGGTAGAACTGGAAGGGACCTCGAGAGATCAGTTTGTCCAACCTGAACTCTTGCCAGGACCAAGCTCCATCTGGACTATCTCTGACAGTTGTTTGTCTAACTTGCTTTCAAATATCTCCAGTGATGGAGATTCCACAACCTCCCTAGACAACTTATTCCAGTGTTTAACCTCCCTGACTGCCAACCTAAATATCCCTTGCCGCAATTTAATCCCATTGCTTCTTGTTCTACCCTCAGGGGTTGCAGAAGACACTTTACTTTCCTCCTTCTTGTAACCACCTTTTATGGACTTAAAGGCTACGTCTACACGTGAAGCCAACATCGAAATAGTTTATTTCGATGTAGCAACATCGAAATAAGCTATTTCGATGAATAACGTCTACACGTCCTCCAGGGCTGGCAACGTCGATGTTCAACTTCGACGTTGCGCGGCATGACATCGAAATAGGCGCTGCGAGGGTACGTCTACACGCCAAAGTAGCACACATCGAAATAAGGGTGCCAGGCACAGCTGCAGACAGGGTCACAGGGTGGACTCAACAGCAAGCCGCTCCCTTAAAGGGCCCCTCCCAGACACAGTTGCACTAAACAACACAAGATACACAGAGCTGACAACTGGTTGCAGACCCTGTGCCTGCAGCATGGATCCCCAGCTGCCGCAGAAGCAGCCAAAAGCCCTGGGCTAAGGGCTGCTGCACACGGTGACCATAGAGCCCTGCAGGGGCTGGAGAGAGAGCATCTCTCAACCCCCCAGCTGATGGCCGCCATGGAGGACCCAGCAATTTCGACGTTGCGGGACGTGGATCGTCTACACGGTCCCTACTTCGACGTTGAACGTCGAAGTAGGGCGCTACTCCGATCCCCTCATGAGGTTAGCGACTTCGACGTCTCGCCGCCTAACGTCGAAGTTAGTGCCGCTACTTCGAAGTAGCGTGCACGTGTAGACACAGCTAAAGACTGTTATGTCACACCTGAGTCTTTTCTTCTCTGGACTAAACAAACCCATTTTTTTTTCAGTCGTCTCATTAATCATGTTTTCTAGACCTCGAATCATTTTTGTTGCTCTTCTCTAGACTTTCTGCAATACCAGAACAGGACTCAATGCTCCAGTTGAGGCCTAATCAGCATGGAGTAGAGCAGAAGAATTACTTCTCATGTCTTTGCAACGAAGGGTCCTGTGGCACCTTATAGACTAACAGAAAAGTTTTGAGCATGAGCTTTCGTGAGCACAGACTCACTTCATCAGATACTTCTCCTGTCTTGTGTACAACACTGCTGCTAATACATCCCGGAATGTTTGCTTCTTTTGCAACAGAATTAGATGGTTGACACATATTTAGCTTGTGATCCGCTATGACCCCACCGCCCCACCTGATGCATTCTGCAGAGCACAAGGGAGAGCCAGGCATCAAAGGTTAAATGAAATTGAGTGCTGTATCCCACAATGCAAAATGTTACTATGTTTATCGTTGTCTCTTT
Organism: Carettochelys insculpta; assembly: GCF_033958435.1. NCBI lineage: Eukaryota > Metazoa > Chordata > Testudines > Carettochelyidae > Carettochelys > Carettochelys insculpta. The sequence continues at coordinate 72,796,431 of NC_134144.1, forward strand.
TGCTGTAAACCAAGAGGGTGGGAAAGACCAGGAAATGCCGACTAATGATCTATTAGACCACATCCTTTCTCTGCTTTTCCAGGACGTAATGCACCCTGCATGGACTTAAGGTGCTATGAAGCTGCTAGATCTTGGAGGCAAGGAAAGCAGCCGGCTGGGTTATTGCTCCAATGAGCTCTCTCAGGGCACGTCTTCACTTAATGGGTGATCGAACCTGTCAATTTCATGTGCTTAGTGGAGACGCATGGAATTGACCTGCCAGGGCTCAGCCGTCGACCCCGTTCTCCCCATTATCGCAAGGAGTAAGGGAGGTTGACAGGACCGTTTCGGTGAGGGCAGACAGTTAGGTCGACCTAGATAAGTCGATTCTAGCTACACAACTGTCGTGGATGGAATTGTGCATCTAGGATTGACTTTCAGGTCTAGCGTAGACCTGCCCTGAGTGTTCCCGTGATCCTGTGCTGGGGGGCGCTCTGTGGCACAGTGCCATCCTTTGGATGACATGGAGGGTCCTGGTGGCTTGTAGCCGCTCCTAATCTTTTCACCAACATTGTTAACGTCAAGTCTTCCTGCCCAGAACATACTTCTGGTGTTTCGGTTCTGTGTCCCAACATGCTCACTGTCAATGGTTATATTCCTCGCCCCCGGAGCTCAGCAAGCCTGGCGTTGGAAGACAGCATTGGAAACTTTAATCTGGCAAGTTTCTCCTTTGCTTCAATCCAAAGCAGGGAAAAATGGGGGCTCGGAGAACTTCATCTCAGTCTGTCCTTGCCCCAGAATTGTTGTGTAGTCTTGTCCTGAGGAATGCTGGGAACCCTCAACTCCCTCTGAAGACGTGCCCAGCTGGGGGCAACCACATCTTAAGACACTGCTCCCTTCCACCACTGCTGTGTTCCTCCCAAGAGGTAGATGCAGCTAGATAGTTGGTGAAGTGCATCACCCTGCCGTGTAAAATATCCTTATGGCCCTGTTGTATGGCTTAATTAGCTGGTGTTTGTAGATCACCCTACGATCTCCTGATCAGAACAACTGTAGAAATGAGAAGTGCAATGCCAGGGCTGCACTGTTGCTCATTTTTATTCTGCCTTCCTCTAATGCAGAGTGGGAAATTTTCTCCAGCCAGACACCGATCAGCATAAGCCTCGTAATGTGAGGTCTGGCAGCTTGTCCCACCTACTGCCACCGCAGCTTCATTTCCTACAGGTGTAACATCTCAAGTGTCAATTTCACCAAGATATTTGCTTTGCTAGGATCCTGCACCAGGAAGTTACCCAGCTCTGTAAGATTACTGCATATAAAGGATTTCATCTCCTCTCTTTTTTTTTTAAACATATTGCTGTTCAATCTCACTGCGTTTCCTCTGGTGCTTGTAACGTAGATCTCACTAAAGCAGAAGCATCAGAAGCTGCTGCAGTGAAGTTGTTGTGCGGCTTTGTTGAAATGACTGCAAACGTACATACAATGTTTTGAGTTTTATACATTCTCAGCCCAGAAGGGATGACTCCTGCATTCCCTGTAAGCTGAGCACTTGGACAGCCACCCAGGAGAGATTCAGTTCCCACCCAGTTGGTTGGCAGAGTCCCCACAGAGGGCCACGCTCTACAGCAGGTGTTTCTATTGGTGGTGTACAACCGCACAGACCTGGGTGCACATCAAATTTATTCTTCACATGGATGGAAAAAATTAGAACATTGGGCCACTACTCTGGCCTCCTGGGGAACGCCTGTCTGCAAAATGTCCCTGTGTTGATTTCTATTTGTCTGAGACATCTTTAAGCAAAGGATCCAATCTCCAGTTGTCAATGATGGAGACTCCACCATCACCTTTGGGTGAATAATTCCGTGGGAAATTGCCTTCCCTGTATGTCTCATTGTGGTAGCACGTCCTATCAGAGGATCTCCAGATGGTTTAATGAGCAGAATCCCTGAGACGTGGGTAATTTTATTATCTCCCCTTGTGCAGATGAGGAAACTGAGGCAGCCACCTAAGAGAGATTCAGGTGCAGCCCAGCTGATTGGCAGAATACCCACAGCTCTCCCTACCCAACAGCCTGTGTTTCTCTTGCTGCACATCTGCACATGCCCTGGGATGTGTGACAAAATTTATTCCACACACAGATGGAAAAAAAAAATAGAGAAAAAGTTGAACCACTAGTCTGAGCTCCTGAGGAGCACTGGCCAGAGAACGTCCCTGAATTAATTTCTGTTTGACTAGTGGAAACCACATTCTGCCTTGAGCCGGTCCTGCCTTGAACGCAGGAACACATTTGGGGAGCCAAGCAACCAGGTCTCAGCTGTGCCACTGTGACTTACACGGAGGGTCCTGTGGCACCTTATAGACTAACAGAAAAGTTTTTAGCATGAGCTTTGGTGAGCACAGACTCACTTCATCAGATGTGACTCACACCCTGGCTTCAACTCTCGCAGGGTTAGCTGTGTTCGTCTGTATCTGCAAAACTAACGAGGAGTCCTCTGGCACCTGGAAGACAAACAGATTTATTTGGGTATCAGCTTTCAGCTCACTGTCCCCTTGGGCGACCAGCCCATAATAAGCAGAGCCCAGCACCCTGAGAACCAGAACCAGAACCAGAAAACCCCCTCTCCAGTTGCGGGGAGCCAGAATGCTAGTGCTGTACCTTTGCTCTGCCTGGGGACCCCAAATTTACGTCCTGCTCTCAAGAGTCAACAGATTGGCAGAAACATGCCAAGAAGCAATGACAGATCAGCCCCCAAAGTTTTCTGACCTTGGATTTTAGCCCCCAAGACCCAAGAGATGTGCAGCCACTGGCTCCCGCTTAGCTGTGGCCAGCCCCATTTTTTTTGCAGACAATAATGTTTGCAATAATCAGCCTCCTCCCCTCTCCATCCCCCCAGAGGCTGGAGCAGAGCTCTGGGGAGCCACCAGCCAGTGCAGCACAGTCGTAAATCCAGCTCCACCCCAGCACAGCACGGGAGTGTCGCCCAATGTTTCTTCCCCATTGAGGTTCCCGTCCAACCCCAAGTTCGCATAGAAACAGCCTCCCGTGTGTGCTTTTATTTCCCGCTGGCTGGGGAAGGGGGTGCTGAGGACCAGGAGGGAAGAGATGAGACAGCAGATATTCAAGCCCTTCTATTTTCAGGCAGAGCAACAGCACCCTCTGCAGATTATTCCTTAGAGCACTGACGGGGAAAATGGAAAATGGGGGAGTTGCTCGTTGGCACCCCGTTGGGTGGCTTCTCTGCGCTGCAGCGGCCTGCAGGGGAAAGAACAGGAAAGGAGAAGGGCTCCTGGAGGTGCCTGGCTGTTTAGATGGCAGGAGTTTCTGAACCACTCCCCAGCTGCTTCTTCCTGAAACACACTCCACTGCAGGGGGGATTAAAAGAGCCTCTGCCAGAGCTGGGCTCAAGCTGGTACATGGAGGGCCAGACTGGGGGCTTGAGCACATCTAAAAAGAGGTGGTTGCATTTGTCTTTGTGTGGTGACAGACGTGGGCTTCAAACTTCAGGGCTGAAATTTACTCTTAAATTACTGCGTCAGGCTATCAACCAGAGCAGAATGTTTCACGTGCGAACTAAGTGTTAGGTTCGTACCTTTCCTCCTAGCTCATCACGCTGCTTTCAAGAGCTTTACCAAATAGGCATAGGCAATAGACGTACTAGAGCAGGGCTCAGCAGCCCCTGGCACGGGTGAGCCAGCTGTCACCAGCACACGAGGCAGGAGCTCAGCCCTGTCCCTCCTCCCCCAGGCAGCCGGGAGCTTGCTCAATGCCAGGTGGCCTGGGGATTAACAAAACACCAGCTAATGCTACCAACCACCACCTAAATGGTAAAGCTCTGCTTCCGGAAGGAGTGTGGCAAAAAGGGATCTAGGGGTCATAGTGAACCACAAGCTAAATATGAGTCAACAAACAGTACAATGTTGTTGCAAAAAAAAGCAAACCTGATTCTGGGATGCATTAACAGGTGTGTTGTGAGCAAGACACGAGAAGTCATTCTTCCGCTCTACTCTGCGCTGGTTAGGCCCTAGTTCGAGTATTGTGTCCAGTTCTGGGCACTGCAGTTCAAGAAAGATGTGGAGAAATTGGAAAATGTCCAGAGAAGAGCAACAAGAATGATTAAAGGTCTAGAGAATATGACCTATGAAGAAAGGCTGAAAGAACTGGGATTGTTTATGTAAGGAATGTGGCAGCAGGAACGCAATGCTACTAAAGGCTGGGAGGAATGTGTCTCCCAGAGATCATTTGCATGAGAATGCAAAGTTGTGCATGTGTGATACCTTTCAGGCCAAGCCTGATGGGTAGCAAGTTAACTATGAGATTTTGTCTATTGTAAACACATTGTTGTAAAATCACAATTTGTGCTGACACTCAGTGTGGGAGTTGTGGGATCTCACCAATGCTCTGGGTTGTTGTGGAGGACAGGGCAGTCGCCATAGCTTAATAAGACATTGATTACACAGGGACCCTGGTTTAAAGTAGTGTAAGGCAGGAAAGGAGAAGTATGGGTTTAGTTGGTGTGCTGTGGGGTTTTTTTTGGGTCCTGCTGATAGCTGTGTCTACATGTGCATGCTACTTTGAAGTAGCTGCGCTAACTTTGAAGTAGCGCCCGTCACGGCTACACGTGTTGGGCACTATTTTGATGTTAACATTGATGTTAGGTGGCGAGATGTCAAAGTTGCTAACCCCATGAGGAGATGGGAATAGTGCCCTACTTTGACATTCAATGTTGAAGTAGGGAATGTGTAGTCGTTGCGTGTCCCACAACATCGAAATAGCGGGGTCCTCCATGGTGGCCATCAGCTGAGGGGTTGAGAGACGCTCTCTCTCCAGCCCCTGCGGGGATCTATGGTCACCGTGTGCAGCAGCCCTTAGCCCAGGGCTTCTGGCTGCTGCTGCTGCAGCTGGGGATCCATGCTGCATGCACAGGGTCTGCAACCAGTTGTCGGCTCTGTGGATCTTGTGCTGTTTAGTGCAAGTGTGTCTGGGAGGGGCCCTTTAAGGGAGCGGCTTGCTGTTGAGTCCGCCCTGTGACCCTGTCTGCAGCTGTGCCTGGCACCCTTATTTCGATGTGTGCTACTTTGGCGTGTAGACGTTCCCTCGCAGCGCCTATTTTGATGTGGTGCTGCTCAACGTCGATGTTGAACATCGACGTTGCCAGCCCTGGAGGACGTGTAGATGTTATTCATCGAAATAGCCTATTTCGATGCCTCCACATCGAAATAGGCTACTTCGATGTAGCCTTCACGTGTAGACGTAGCTGATGTCTTGATCATATGGGTGTAAGCCTGGTTTGACCAGCACTCCCCACCTGTTTAAAGATAGAGCTGGATATTAGTGTTTTCATTAAACTCCATGCTGGAGGTATTAAGAGCTGAAATCATGGTGTTTTGCTTCAGGGTGATTTTCCCAGCAGTGTGACTGGTGGGCAGGTGATAGGAGGAGTGGTGGATGACAGTGGGTGGCCAGTAGGAGGTGTGGCAGGTGGCATGACCAGCAGGTGGCTGGTAGGAGGAGTGGCAGATGAAGGTGGGTGGCTGGTAAGGGAGCAGTGGACGGACCGAGCGAGTGACCGGCAGGTGGCCAGTAGGAGAAGTAGCCAGCAGGTGGCAGTCAGTGGGATGCTGCAGACAGGTGGACAGCCAGTACAGCCCTGGCGATGTACCTGTGGGCTCTGGGTCCGGGACTGCACTGCGAGAGTTACACCCTGTAATGGTGTGTGGGGTAAAGGCCAAGAGCCCCAGCAAGAGACTTGGTGCTATAGCGTATGGGGATGGTACCTTGTTAAAGGGGTTTGTCTCTCCTTTGCTTAGATACACTGCATCTGTCACTGTAAACTTGGGGTAGGTTATTGTCATTAAATAAGCTGTTTCTATCTTAGACTCTGTGCTTGTGAGGCGGGGGAGAACTGCCTTACAGGCACCCAGCAAGTGGGGTGAGATTGTCCCAGGCCACTGGCTGGGGGCTCGAGCCGGTTGGTTGTATCCTCAACAGGAAACCCCGAGGAGCTGAATTCAGCCCTTCTGGCAGGCACCTGGCATTAATAGAAGGGTTACATTTAGTTTTGAAAAAAGGAGATTGAGGGGGAACGTGAGAGCGGTTTTCAGGTATCTAAGAGGGTGTCATAAGGAGGAGGGACAAAACTTGTTCTTTTGGGCCTCTGAGGATAGAACAAGAGGCAATGGGCTTAAACTGTAGCAAGGGAGGTTTAGGCTGGACATTAGGAAAAAGTTCCTAACTGTCAGGGTGGTCAAACAGTGGAATAAATTGCCTAGGGAGGTTGTGGAATCTCCATCACTGGAGATATTTAAGAACAGGTTAGATAAATGTCTATCAGGGATGGTCTAGACAGTACTTGGTCCTGCCATGAGGGCAGGGGGCTGGACTCAATGACTTCTCAAGGTCCCTTCCCATCCTAGCGTTCTATGATTCTATGATTCCATTCCTTTATTTATGAATGGAGCAGTTGTAAATAGGACTATTAGTGATTTTAAAAAGTGTCACCAGCACTTGGACCGTCCAGAGAGGTCAAAATGTCAAATTTCGACACTATACCTCAGAAAGGTTGCTGACCCCTGGTCTCGCTAATGAGGAGGGGGGAAGTCAGGGTTATTAGAGCAGGTAAATCGGTTTCCAGCCTCCTCAAGTAATGGAATGAGAGGCAGCAGAAGACTATTTCTACATATTGCGATGAAATATTTAACTCAACAAGATGCTGCCCCATCCATGGGCTCTTGGACGCTGGGGATCAGCTTCCTCTAAGGGTACCATACGGGACTTACTCAGGCATGGCGAGAATACAACGAGTACGAAGACAGGATCAGTTTTTGCAATGGAGAGAGATGAGTAGGAGGGTCCCCCAAGGACCTGTGGTGGGACCTGTGCTGGTAAACCTATGATCTGAGGAAGGGGGTGGCTCTGGCTTTCTTGGTCCTCATCGCCGACATCAGCGCCTGGGCAAGGTGTGGCTGGGCATGCCACTGCCTCTGTCCCAGCAGGGATCTCTCAGAGCCAGCCGCTGGAGTGGAGGCAGGCCCGAGTCTCCCTACCAGCCATGGGGAAGAGGCACAGAGCAGGCTGCCGGGGTTTGCTGTCCCTGAAGGGACCCCCTGAAGAAGGAACACCCTGCAGTTACAGAAACTGCGTGAGGAAGGTGCTGGGCCTGGTAAAAGCTATTCCCCAGAGCCGCTCAGAGGAGGCACCAGCACAGTGAGTTTTGCTAGCCCTTTGCTACACGTGGGTCCCACTCCTTTTATCTCAGTTTCTGCAAAGTGCACCTTGTTGTCCGTCTGCCAGAAAGGCGCAGTGCCGTGCCAGAAACTTACACATCATCCAGCAGATGTCCTGTTGTTCGTCTTCCCCAGGACACCACACACACAGCAAATGCATTTTGCCCGTGCCCCTTGTAGCTCCGACATCACCAGGCCAGCGGAGCTGGGAGAGAATGTTCCCGCAGACCCCCACATGCAGCTTGCGTGGAAGTCAACGGGCCGCGCCTGCCTCGTTTCTGCCTCCCATTCACATTCCGTTAGCAGGGAGACACAAACGGGGCAGATTCAGAGAAGGCCTTCAAATGCGTCCTCCAGCTTTGCAGAGCCACACTTGATCCAGACCTGCCCTGAGCACCACCCCGAACCTCCACTCAGCTTTCTGCTGATCTGCCCAGACCTTCCTGAGGCTGGATTTTGGGCACCATTGAACATCCCGGCTATTCCCATTAACTAGGCATGACCTGGAAGTCTAATCATGCACCCCAAATTCTGGACCTAATGCTGAATTTTGTGCTGGACCCTCTGTTTACAGTGGGCCAGTCCAGAACCCCAAATCTGCATACCCCAAGCTTAGGTGTCATTTGGATCCAAGCTTGGCTTCCTGGTGTAGTCTCCCATATAACAGGTAATTTCATTTTTCCTGACAGCGAGCCCAAGCTGCCAGAGACCTCCACCTCTGACACCCACCTTGCCTTCTCAGATCCACTGTTTTTGTGCCATACCAGCAGACCCAATTTCCAAATGTACGCGTGAGTTTGCAACGCTCGGTCTATATCATGATCCCAGCAAAGAAGACACAAAATCTGAAAGGGGCTTCATTCAAGTGAGCACCCAAAAATGTGCCTGGTTTTCCAGGTCGCTGACTCTCTGGAATTTGCAAAATAGGCCTGGAACTAAGGCCCCAGTTTGCAGCCTTAGCCATATGGTTTTTCAGCACGCCTGCTTACAGGCAAAACGCAGGCGTGCGGAACGCAGCCGTGAGGACGATTAGAAGTCTGGAGGGAATCTGGAGCCAACTTTTCAGAGGGCCTCGGGGCAGATGGTGAAGTAATCAGTGCCCGCAATCAGGGCCAAATTTGCAAAAGCGTCCCTCCCCACCCAGCAGCTCCCGTGGCGAAGCTGATTGCCGAAGCTCAGCAGCCAATGTGCTGAGCCTGTCGGAAAATCTGAGTTGCTCCTTTCAGGGCTTAAATGGGAGCAGAGAACGTTTTGGCAAAATCCGTGTGATGTTTCATGGCATATTTCAGAACTCCAGGGTGTAGTTGGCTCTCCCAGCATTAGAACTCAGATCCACGAAAACCAGTTGGCTCCCCTTTGCCCACCCCACCCCACTCAGATTCCTGTGCAACTTGACTGTTTTTTTTTTTTAACATCAGCATAGAGATTTCTTAAAGGGTGGCACCCTTCACCCTAGAAGAACCACAACAACACAGGAAAAGCAATGCAAGGCATTTATTTTTCCCTTCTGAAATGCACTGCATAGAGGTTGCTTTCTGATGCCTCCAGGCTAGGCCATCCCATGATCTCATTGTCCGTTTGTATTAGTCGTGTTGCATTACCTTCTACGTTCTGCAGCAGGAGTGACCTGACCAGGTGACACAGCTGTCCAGACAGTCCAAGCCGTGTCCCTGGGAACCACAGAGATCTTATTTGCCAGATGTGTGGAGGGTGGCAGGGGGAAGATGTGCTTCGCGTTTCAGTAATGTCCTGCTATCTACCAGTTCATGTGCAAGGTCCCTCATCTTTTAGGTAGTTGAGCTGGCGAAATGGCCCAGCCCAGGTTCCCATTGGTGTCAGGGAGGTACATGGTGTTCCAGACCCGGGTAATTTGCCATAAACTCGCTTCTTCAACCCTCTGGCTGGTCCATGCTTGGAACAGGTGCGCTGTGGCAAAGTGTCTGGTCGTGGGAGAGGTTGCACCGAAGAAGGTTTGCCTACAGCAAGGATGCAAACGTCCTCGAGTCCCCATTCCAATACAGCTCAGTAGAAAGGAAGAATTGGGAACCTCCATCCCGGGGAAATGGGGCAGCCCCTGTTCTGTCTATTGGGGCACCATAACACATGCACTACACCCACTAGCAGGGTTAGCGATGGAGTGTTAGCCCATCGAGCATGATAAAGGCCTTGTGAGTGAGCAAAAGTTGTGGTGTGACTTCACAAGCAGCTGCGGATGAGGACTTGCGGCTCATAATCATGCTCCCAGGCTCTATTTTCATGCCAACGCCCTCAGCCGTTTGAATAAAGGCACACACAGCAAATAAAATAAATCCCACCCCAGCCAGCAGGGAGTGGGGGAGCTAGAGGGGAGCAGAGATCCCAGGGAATCAGGAGGGGCCATTGGACTGGGCAGGATCCTTGGGGTGATGTCCAGGGGGCGGGTTTCCCAGAAGGGAGGTGAGTGAGTGAGAGCGGGGAGCATCATTCAATTTCCCTATCCAAAGGTTTTCCCGCCCCGGTTGAGTGGCAAATCAGGACACTCTTTGCAGGGGCGGAGGGGACAGACACCTATAAAAACAAAGCCCCTCATCCCGAGACCCCTCCCACGCAAAGCTGCCATCCTGGGCCCAGTGAACTCAATGGGAGTTATGCCATTGGAGAGTACATTCAGTATTTTCAGAGTCCACCTCCCTCCCACCTCATGTTTCACTGAGGCCTGAGCCTGGCCCCCCACTGAGGAGACAGCAAGTCATGTCATGTGCATAATTAATGGATCCAAGGATCCCTCCCACCAGCTCTCTGTGCCCTTTCGATCTGACCACGGAAGAGCGGCCATGGCAGAAAACCCCTGAGCCAGCAGGACTGCATTGTCCCCAGCTCAGCAGAAGGGAATCCGACTTTGGCGTACGCTGCTTTTCCATGGAACAGCAGGCAACTTCACCTCTTCCCGCCTGAGTCCCAGAACTCTCAGTTCCAGTTAAAATCTCCTTAAAAGCAAACCAAGAGCAGGAGAGCTCCTGGAGTCCCTTGGAGGCCGAGAGGAAGTCGCATGGCAGCCGTCTCTAATTCCCCTCTCCAATCCAGGAGCTCACTTCGCTGGGTTGCCCCACACTAGCAGAGCTGGTGGAAGCAATGTTTTCCTTCAGGGTTTACAGCTTTCAGCCTGATCTGTGCTCTGAAGGCCTTTGACCAGGGCATTTTCTTGGCTTCTCTTCCTGGTTCTACTTAAATACCTTGGGCTCTGCGCCCCAGGGTGGCAAGAAAAGTAACAATTCCATTGCAGGACAAGGAGCAATGGGCTTAAATTGCAACAAAGGAGGTTTAGGTTGGACATTAGGGAAAACTTCTGAACTGTCTGGATGGTGACGCACTGGAATAAATTACCTGGGGAGGCTGCGGAATCTCCTCATTGGAGACTTTTGAGATGAACATCTGCCAGGGATGACCCAGATGATCCTTGGCCCTGCCATGAGGGCAAATCAAATAGGCAGTGGCCAGTCACAGCACTTAGGATCTGGCCCTTTTGAATGTTGTTCCTCTGTATTTTGTCGGCACCATCTGCTTGCGCGTCACCTCCCCTTCCTAACTTTTACGTCAAGAAGGGAGGGGGGTTGGTGTTACGAATTCAGCCTCCTGGGACCAAACGTCCTTGGATAAGATGTCTGATGGAGAGATCTCAGGGAGACGAAACCAGCAGGGAAAGGCAGTCTGCAAGATGCCCCCGTCAGTATGACCTAGGTGGATCCACGCATGGACAAGTGAATTAGGACGTCCATCTGGGCCAGGAACAGGTTGTTCTTTCATGTTTTAATGAGTAAATTTCAGGCTAGTGGAAGAGGACAGAGGTATGGCACAGAAGCTTGAGTGCACTTCTAGTAATCTGCTCCAGTGGTTCAATGGCAAATGGTTTCTCCCTATTACCTCGACCACAGACCTCAACCTTACTCACAGATTCATGGACTGGAACGCCTTGGAGGGAAGCTCTATTCGGAACTGAAGCCATTGTTAATTTCTGGTTAATTTGGGCACTCACAGGCTAAGCAAAAGTTCTGCAGAAAAGGACCTGGGTATTGCAGTGGATGAGAGGCTGGATAGGTGTCAACAAGGTACCCTGGTAGCCAAGAAGGCTAACGGCATACTGGGCTGCATGAGTAAGAGCATTGACAGCAGATCTAGGGAAGTGATTATTCCCCTTATTCGATACTGGTGTGAGGCCACATCTGGAGTATTGAGGCCAGTTCTTGACCCCCCCGACCCCCAGTATGGAAAGGATGTGGGCACTTTGGAGAGAGTCCAGCGAAGGGCAACAAAAATGATTAAGGGGCTGGAGCACAAGACCTATGAGGAGAGGCTGAGGGATTTGGGCTTGTTTAGTTTGCAGAAGAGAAGACCGAGGGGGTGATTTGATAGCAGCCTTCAACTTCCTGAAGGAGGGCTCTAAAGAGGATGGAGAGAGGCTGTTGTCGGTGGTGACAGATGCAGAACAAGGAGCAATGGGCTGAAGTTAACAGAAGGAGAGGAGTAGGTTGGATATTAGGAAAAACTACTTCCCCAGGAGGGTGGTGAAGCACTGGAATGCGCTGCCTAGAGAAGTGGTGGATTCTCCATCCCTGGAGGTTTTTAAGTCCCGACTTGACAAGGTCCTGGCTGGGATGACTTAGTGCGGGTTGATCCTGCCTGAAGCAGGGGGCTGGACTAGATGACCTCCTGAGGTCCCTTCCAGCCCTGTGATTCTGTGATTCTATGATTTGAGCTTATTTAGACTATAGAAGAGAAGGTAGGGTGAGGGAGCAGGATTTAATAGCAGTTTTCAACTACCTGAAAGGGGATTACAAAGAGGATGGAGAGAGGCTGTTCTCAGTGGTGATAGACGGCAGAACAAGGAGCAACAGTCTGAAGCTGCAGTGGGGAAGGTCTGTGCTGCATATTAAGAAAATCTATTTCCCCAGGCAGGTGGTGAGGCACTGGAATGCATTGCCTAGGGATGTGATGGATTCTTCATCCCAAGAGGTTTGTAAGTCCTGGTTTAACAGAGTCCTGGCTGGGATGATTTGGTTGGAGTTGATCCTGCTTTGGGCAGGGGGCTGGACTTGATGACCTCCTGAGGTCTCTTCCTACCTATGTTTCAATGGACCTGTGGCTTTGGGGATGTGGGCATGGTCAAGAAAACCAACATGAATGCATTAAGAGAGGGATAGAAAAAATACTGAAAGCCCCTGATGGTGCCTTTTGTCCCATTAATGGTTCACCCTGTTTGGAAGTCCTCCATGTTGCTCACCACAGCTCAACAGAGCAAATACAGTGCAGCTTGGAGCTTGCCCATCATCACCCCAACACACAGGCAGCCCATGGAGATCTCCGTCGTGTAATCTTCATCCTTCCACCCTCACTGGCATCGTGTTTTGCCCACTGTACGGGGAACGCGTGCAGACCACGCTGAAGCTGCAGGAAGCTGTGGGCTGCGTTGCAGAGCTTTGTGGGCTGCTTTTAGCCACTCTGTGAATAGCAACCTGAACAGTCCATTTCCCTGCCCTGCTCCTTCGGCAGTGGCAGAAAGCAGCAGCCTCCTGATTCTTCATGGGTAGAGCATGAGGTGCAAACCAGGAAGCACAGGATGTGCATGTATTTCTGTCCTGTAGACTCTGGAAGTGAGGCAGTTCTCAAGCAGTTAAATGCTTCATTGCAGACACTGCAAAACACAAAAGCCTGCCTTGAAAACCTGTAGCCGGCAGGTATATTTTGTGTGTCTTACGTCTCTCCAGACAGATTTTTGCCTGCCTGCCTGCCTAATTAGAGTAAAATGGGATAAAAAGGCCATGCAATCCCCTTTGATTGTGTTTTCCTTTAAAGCGATCAAAACAAGATAATGATCAGCAGATCATTTTTACTCTTATGTACAGCTTTTGTACCACCGTCTACCAATGGAGAGAGAGGGAGGATTACTCGGTATTTTTAGCATAATCAAATTTCAGCTTAATTATATTACTGCCTTCACTATAATCACAGTGTAACCCAGACGCACTGAGGCCACTGACAAGAAAGAGTGAAGCCTCATCTGAGGGCTAGCTGGCTTTTAACTCACGTGGTAGATGCCCGTTGTCAGCAGGACAGATTCAACCTACAGCCTTAGAAGATAAGACCATGAGCCTTGATCGCACGACTTAAAAGCCAACCTGTCCTCAGCTAAAGGGCAAGTCTCCCTGGTGGACAAATGTCTAATGGCCAGGGTTGCATGTGCCAAGCTCCAGCCTGAGGTGAACTTTCATGGATGAGTCATAACCTCCTGAAATGAGGTGCTGCTAGCAAGCGCCTAAGAGAAGTTGTGATATTGCCTTCTTCGGAGCTGCACAAATGGGGACGTTGCAGTCTGAGGGTCAGGTGTTGGTAACCAGCAAATTGACTTGAAATTCAGATCCCAGGGGCTCAGACTGAAACACTCATGGAAACAGGCCCCATCTGCCAAATCCAGATTTCCATGGGGATCACCTCGGGTGCAGAAAGGCAGGAGATTTCAGCAATGGATGGCTTTGGCTAACTCTGAGCGTAAATCACAAGAGGATCCAGCAGCTTTATTTTTCCATAAATACTAAAGAAAACCCGGTGATAGACAACAGGCAGAGGGCCCTGAAGGGGAGACAGGTTCTTCCATTTGTTCAGGCAACTTTCTGCAAACGTTTTATTGGTACATGTGCATCGCCACAGTCTTGGCTGGATTAGAACCCCCTGCTCTTTGTGAACCATTGTTCCTGCCTCTGGGATGCTTCCAAAGAACTGATTGGGTTGTAAACGGCAGTGGATTTCCAGGCCTAGCCTAGGCCAGGTTCTTACAATGAGTATAAGCCCATGTAAATCAGACAAACGCTGTTGACTGTTTTGCCTTCAGTGATGCTAGGTTGGTTTACACAAGCTGAGGATCTCACCCACTGAGTTTTGCAGGCATGAAAAGTCACCTGGAACTATGCCTGCTGACACAAAAATGTGAGCACCCACTGATGGCTGGATCACTAAGTTTATCTGGGTGTTAAGAACTGGGGTCCCAGCCAGGCTTAGCATCTCTTTCTGGGTTCTGTGTAACAATACAAGAAAATTTGGTCCTACTTAAGGCTGTAAGATCTAAAGTAAGGAATAGAGAAAGACAAGAGAAAGAAAAACAGGAGGATTGGTGGGATATTGTCTTAAATAAGTGTGCAGCTGGGACTGTTTTTTGGGAGGGTGGTAATAAAACCACTATTATTGCTAACAGCACCTCTGCCAAGCTCTGACCATTAGGCAGTTTACCATCGAGCTCACAGTAAAGGTGGTGTTAAGCAAGGCTCTGAAGTTAAACAGTCAGGGGGAGGAAGCAGGGCAACATGACTGGGGTGCTCTCTGCAGAAGGGACAGCAAAGCCGGTAAGAAAGGATGGCGGACAGAAAGGACAGGCTCACAACCCCAGGCTTTCTTTTAGAACCATGGAATCACAGAACCAGAAGGAACCAGGAGAGGTCATAGAATCATAGAATCCCAGGGCTGGAAGGGACCTCAGAAGGTCATCTAGTCCAGCCCCCTGCTTCAAGCAGGATCAACCCCCACTAAGTCATCCCAGCCAGGACCTTGTCCAGCCGGGACTTAAAAACCTCTAGGGATGGAGAAACCACCATCTCTCTAGGTAACTCATTCCAGTGCTTCACCACCCGCCTGGGGAAGTAGTTTTTCCTAATATCCAACCTACTCCTCTCCTTCTGCAACTTCAGACCATTGCTCCTTGTACTGCCATCTGTCACCACTGAGTTTAGAGCCCCCCCCCTTCAGGAAGTTGAAGGCTGCTATCAAATCACCCCCTCGGTCTTCTCTTCTGCAAACTAAATAAGGCCAGAACCCTCAGACTCTCCTTATAGGTCGTGTGCTCCAGCCCCTTCATCATTTTTGTTGCCCTCTGTCATCAAGTCAGCAAGTCCAGTCTCCCACACTCATTCACTTGTTTCAGTGCTGCCCTAGTGAATAGGAGGAATAAAGCAGATGACGTGGGGAAGCTTCTTCTCCAGGCTGGAGCAGAGAAACTCACGGGTGTAGATAGAGCAGTTGTAGACCCTTCCAACATACTTAAAGTCGTAAACTAATAGATGAGAGCAAAGAACATATGAGAGATTAGCTCGCTCACATCAGGCAAATTTTGGACAGCAGACCTGGGGGAAAGGTCTGTTTGGAGCAGAAATGTTTCTCCTGGCTACTCAAAAAACCCTGCTCAGAAAAACTCAGATTTTGAATTGAAAGCTACAGAAAATAGGAGGAGTGGGCTCGATTTTCTAAAATGATGTTTGAGGAATGTGTCCGTAGACCATGTTGGAGTTGTGCTGCTGATCAGCACCTGCTTTTGTGCTGAATATTTGGTTGCATATACTTACAAATGGTCATTGATTCTGAGACTTCACTTTTTGGTTACTCAACCCAAGGAAGCTTGGGTGTGATTTAAGCTTCTTTCAGGGCATTGGATCGAGCACAAGAACAGGGGATCTATTCCTGGCTCAGCACTGACCTGCCATGGGCCCTCAGGACCATCAGTTCACCTCTATTACCCCTCCCTCACTTTCTCTGCCTCATCTATTCAGTCTGCCAACTCACTCAGATGATGGTCAATTGGGCCAGCTTGGAAGCATGTGTTGTACCCAGAGGCACGGAGGCCTCATCTGGGGTGAGTGAAGTCTCTGCTCTGCAGTCTCAGCAGAGAGCCAGCTGGCCTTTAGCTCATGTGGTAGAGT
This sequence comes from Carettochelys insculpta, assembly GCF_033958435.1. Classification (NCBI taxonomy): domain Eukaryota; kingdom Metazoa; phylum Chordata; order Testudines; family Carettochelyidae; genus Carettochelys; species Carettochelys insculpta. The sequence goes on from NC_134144.1 coordinate 72,812,351, forward strand.
GCAGGGCTTTAGCCCCTATGCTTGCAGGTTCTATTCCTAGTGCTGGCAACTCAGGTCTGTTGGCATTACATACATGGCCCCAAACTCCAACCCCAGTATTCCCATCCAAAATGCAGAACCACCATGGGGAGAGACCTGCTGAGCTGAGCACAGGTTAAATGTTGGATTCTGCTTCACCCTTCAAAGCTCTCCCTGAAGTTTGGAAGCCTTTGGAAAAGTAGCGATACAGACTTTGCAATTCTTCTCCTCTGTGTTCTCCTGCTCTGGAGGAAAGGAGTAGGTTGTGCCCAGGCTAAAAGGTGGAGAAATTGTTAGAAGAGGGGCCCACAAGCTGGAGTGCAGATTTCCATGCCTAGCTCTGCTTCTGATTCCGCCTGGAACAAGAAGCATATCATTTCTGTCAACTCATTGGGGCAGGAACTGTCTCTTCCCATGTGTACATAGAGCTTCTAGCATGATGGGGTCCTGGCGCTGGCTAAGGTTTCTATGTGACACACCAATAATAATAATTCTTCCAAGTGCCGAGTCTCTCCCACTTCATCAGATGCCAACAAGAGCTGCAGCTCCTTAGCGCCTTTAACGATCACTTCAGTGGAACTACAGCAATGAGAAACCAGCCCAAGGAACCGGAAGTCAGGCGCTGAATGAGTGAGGCACTGAAACTTGGTGAGCATGTCTGAAAAGTCTGAGCATGGAGCATGCACAGGGTTAGGGTTATTTATAGGTTCATCGTATGTTCCCTTCAGTCCTCCAGGGCCTGTTTCCTACAGCCCCTCCACCGCAGATGTTATTATGACGTGGTGTCGATCCAAAGCCTGGAGCCGTAATGACAGCCCTCAACTCAGTGGAGCATTTCCTTAATTGCCTGTGATGCTTGTGGTGTAATGTAAACGTTCCGGCAAATGGAGAAACTAGTTGCAGAAAAAGGCCGATTTTGTGCACCAGCTTGTACGCCTGCCAACATGGGGAGCTCCTTCTGGGAGGCGTCCTCAATTTCCAGTCAGCCCAGTTTTTCAAACATCCATGCCCAGAAATTTGCACGGCTTCTAGTGCCCAGAACACCTGCAAAACACAGTGGGTGAGATCCTCAGGCTGTGTAAATCAACCCAGCACCACTGAAGCCAAGGCGGTCAACAGAGCTCGTCTGATTTATGTGGGCTGAAGAACTGGGCTTATACTCCTTGTAAGAACCAGGCCAGGGCTAGGCCTGGAAATCCACTGCCGTTTGCAACCAAATCAGTTCTTTGGAAGCATCCCAGAGGCAGGAGCGATGGTTCACAAAGAGCAGGGGGTTTTAATCCAGCCAAGATCATGGCAATGCACAGGTACCTATAAAATCTTTGCAGAAAGCTGCCTGAACCAAGGGAAGAACTTGTCTCATCTTGAGGGCCCTCTGCCTGTCGTCTGTCACCGGGTTTTCTTTAGCATTTATGGAAACATAAAGCTTCGTGGATTGCTTCACCTTTTTCCATCCATTGGTGTCCTGTGTCCAGTACTATGCCGCCACCAGGCAGGACAGAAAGGATGTGGACACGCTACAGGGAGTCCAGTGGAGGGCAACAAAAGTGATTCAGGGGCTGGAGCACGTGACTTATGAAAAGAGGCTGAGGAATTTGGGTTTCTTTGGTCTACAGAAGAGAAGAGCGAGGGGGGATTTGATAGCAACCTTCAACTTCCTGAAGGGGGAGGGTTGAAAGATTTTTTTTCCATCCATGGGTGGAATAAATGGTTTTCTGTGAACCAAAGCCTGTGCGGAGGTGCACCACCAACAGAAACACAGGCTGCCATCTGTGGGCGCTCTGCTAATCAGCTGGGCAGTCCCTGAATCTCTCCTGGGCAGCTGCCCAAGCGCGCAGTTTGCAGGGAGCGCTGGTTAGGCGTGTGTGTACATGTGGGCCTTTGCATCAGGCATGCTTGCTGGTCTCCGAGCCAGACCCTGCAGTGCTAATAGGGACAAAAGACTAGACTGGCTCAACCTGGTCTCTGCTTTTGGATCAAACATTCCCTGGGATGGCTCGGGGTGACAGATGCAGAACAAGGAGCAATGGGCTGAAGTTACAGAGGGGGAGGTGTAGGTTGGATATTAGGAAAAACTACTTCCCCAGGTGGGTGGTGAAGCACTGGAATGCGTTGCCTAGAGAGATGGTAGATTCTCCGTCTCTCAAGGTTGTTAAGTCCCGGCTTGACGAGGTCCCGGCTGGGATGACTTAGTGGGGGTTGATCCTGCTTGAAGCAGGGGGCTGGACTAGATGATCTCCTGAGGTCCCTTCCAGCCTGAGGATTCTGTGATTCTGTGAGGGTGGATGGTAGGGAAGTGGAGAAGAAGCAGAAAGACTGCTCTTCGCAGGGCAAGAGAGAGCCCATGTCTGTGGAATCAGGACAGACTAGTCCCCCAAGACACAACATACCGCCGAGCTCTCTGTTTATCAAAGGATTGTATTAACCCTTCCAGCCACAGCTTTAAACTGGGAGCTCACGGCTAGCTGGTCACCCACCATAACCCCCCTGTCTTTCGCCAAGTTGCTGATTTCCTGCATATATCTCTGCTATCCAGAGAAGAGAGGCAAGAATGGTGAAAGCTCTGGAGAACATGAGCTCTGAGGGATGACTGAAAGAACTGGGCTTGTTCAGCTTAGAAAAGAGAAGACCGAGAGGGGACATGACAGTGGTTTACAAGTACCTAAAGAGGGTTACGAGGAGGAGGGAGAAAATTATTCTCCTTGGCCTCTGAGGAAAGGACAAGGAACAATGGGCTTAAACTGCAGCAAGGGAGGTTTAGGCTGGACATTAGGAAAAAGTTCCAAACTGTCAGGGTGGTTAAACACTGCAATAAATTAGCTAGAGAGGTTGTGGAATCTCAGTCACTGGAGATATTTAAGAGCAGGTTAGACAAACATCTGTCAGGGATGATCTAGATGGTGCTTGGTCCTGCTGTGTGTGCAGAAGACTGGACTTAATGACCTCCCAAGGTCCCTTCCTTGAGTCTATGATATAATCTTCCAGCCCTGTCAGTCCAGATTCCATTCCTTGCTTGGGCTGACCTGGCTCTTGGCTACCTGGCGAGGCAACCAGCCACCACTGCTTTGCTGTTTGTGAGCAGCCTCGACTGGTGGAACAAAATGGATGCGTCAAAGCAAACTGGTGGCAATCCCAACATGTCTAGGGCCCTGCAGATGTTGGCACGTACAGGGCATGACATCTGTTGTGTCTCCTCCTGGCCAGTGGCTTCAGGCCTCCCCTCCTGGCACACTGGGGCCTGGAGGAAAGGGGGCTGTAGCCACACCATAGCCATACGGCTGGAAACACAAGAAGGCAATAAAAACAGCTGAGAAAGGCTGGACTTAAATACCCTGCCTACCGAGCAGTATCAGAATGTGACCCCAGACAAAGGAAAGCAACATTTCTGTTCCCCAGCCTTAGCTGAGAGCATGCCGGCTTTTAGTTCACATGGCAGAGCACAGCACTTTTGCCCCCAAAGTCGCAGGTTCATTTCCTTCTGCCGATGACCTTATGTCGGCCTTACAAGAAGCTAAAGATTGTCTCTGGGCATTTGTTCTCTGGCTCAGGTTTTATTAAGGAGCCGGATGTAAGAGCTGCCTAGTTCCCTAAAGCCTTTCCCATTTATGAAAGCAGAAGGAAGGTAACACATTAACCAGCCAGTGAACTTCTCCTGGCTTTGATTCCATGAAAAGTTCTCACATTTGGAGCAGGGAATCAATTTAGCTGCTGCTCACTTGAATTCCCGGATTCCATGAGTAGCTTGTCTCCCTCCACACCACTTGGGCTGTTGTCTGGCTAGGCTCCCAAATTGTTGTCATTCCAGCTGGATGGAAAAGACAGCCAGAGCAGGACACGGATGGCTGAGTGTTCGTCCCCAGAGCTGTAAATCTGTGGTGCTGAATGGGGATGTTTCCTTGCCCTTGCATTTCACGGCCGTCCATTGAGGGGGGGAAGAGACGAAAATGGCTCCATGTCCCACGGTGTTGTCTGCCAGCTGGTGGCCAGACTAAGCTGATCTGCAGAGTTTCTTGCTGGGTGAATGCCTCTTGAATGTTACCCCAGCTTATCCTCCAGCCAGAACCAGGATGGTCCTGGAACGAGACTCCAGATGGATTCTCCAAGTTGTGCCAGACACTGCCAGTGTGACCTTGAGCAAATTGCCTCAGTTCCCACCTGTGTGATGGAGCTGAGAATATCTCCTGTCTCCTGCTCTGAGTCAGTTTTACCTACTTAGATTTCATTCTCTTTAGTGTTGAGATTTTCTCTTACCATGTGCATGTACAGCACCAAACACAATCAGCATCTGACTCCAGTTTAGTGCTGCTATAGCCCAAAGGAACTTCTCACCATCGGACCAAATAGCAGGGGCTGAGTACAATTAAATGAGAACCATTATACATTTTCATTTGGTCCAGGGCTTGGCCATTATTTCAGGAGAGGAGAAACCACTAAAAACAGAGGTGGCTGCATTGTGATATCACTGTGCTGCAGATCAAGCATCTTCCTTTGAAGCCTTACCAGCCCTGTGATGGGGCTAACTGACTGCTAGCAGCTGGATGTGGTTCTGCAGTCCTTTTACAACCTCGGGGTCCCCGTAGGCTGTCAGCCTTATCTGGTAGATCTTCAGTGGCTCAACCCTCCAGCCAAGTTACACAGTCAAAAGATACTACCTACCCCCCAGGGGTAGCAAAGAGCATAACACACCCATCAGCCGTCACCCAGCTGTTCAGCCCTGTCTCTGGACCTTTTAAATCCACCCTTCGATCAGGCTTCTCAACAAGCCTGGTCCCTTTCTCAGGGTTTGGGCCATTTTCCCAGTGGCCATCAAGGAGAATCTGGGCCTGCCCGTTACTCCAGGTGCCAACCCTAGGATCCTACACACAGCAGTCACGAACTCCTGCCTCCAGTTTGCTGCTATTTCCTGGCCTTGGCCTTGGCCTTGCAGGTGGGTGGTGAAGATCACAGACCCTCTGCCTCCTCTCTCAATGCCAAGCCCAGCGAAGAACTAGCCTGCTTGGGTCCTGCGGCTCCTTTTATCTGAGCCTCCTGGATTCTGATTGGTTACTTCTTTGAAGACTTCACTGGTCCTTTCTTGTGTGGGGTTGGGCCATGGGGTCTTCAGCAAAGGGCCTCAAAGGTCCGCTCTTCTCGCCTATATCCACACTTACTCTGCACCAGCATAACTCCATCAAAGGCACCAGTGATGGAGGCTGTGGCAGAGATAGGATTTGATCAGGGTTATGGAGTGGCCAAAACATCAACCATTACTGCCGTTTGCTGGAGCTACACCAGTGATAACTTTTCCAAGTCCAGACAAGGCCCAAGAGAGGATATTTGCTTTGTCATGGTAAATGCTAAATCCAATTTCCACTCTGAGGTTGGATGCGGCTCTTTCAAATGCCTCCGTAAGAGTCTTCTGTTTAGTGAGAGCTGTTGGAGCATACGTTCTAAGTGAAGAGTGATCCTCAACCAAGACCAGGAGGCAACGTTTAAAAGAAGGGGTAAATTATTATCTAGACTTAGGAACTGAAGAAGCAAAATTTGGCTGTTGATCTGAGACACAATGAGATAAATTTGACTCTGAGAGTTTACCGAAGTGGAGAAACTCCATCAACAGAGGCATGTAACAAAGGGATCACAACGTCCAACGATGGGACATTGATGTCAGCTAAGGTCAGACCAGACATAAGATGTACATTTTAACAGAGAGGATAAATCACCATGGGACTAGCTTCTCAAGCGCTGTGGTGGGTTCATAGAATCATAGAGTCATAGAATTCTAGGTCTGGAAGGGACCTCAGGAGGTCATCTAGTCCAGCCCCCTGCCCAAAGCAGCATAAACCCCAACTTAATCATCCCAGCCAGGACTTTGTCAAGCTGGGACTTAAAAACCTCGAGGGATGGAGATTCCACCACCTCTCTAGGTAACACATTCCAATGCTTCACCACCCTCCTGGTGAAATAGTTTTTCCTAATATCCAACCTACACCTCCCACACTGTAACTTTAGACCATTGCTCCTTGTTCTGCGTGTCACCACGGAGAACAGTCTCTCTCCATACTCTTTACAGGTCCCCTTCAGGAAGTTAAAGGCTGCCATCAAATCACCCCTCAGTCTTCTCTTCTGTAAATTAAACAAGCCCAAATCTCTCAGCCTCTCCTCATAGGTCACGTGCTCCAGACCCTTAATAATTTTTTGCCCTCCACTGAACCTGCTCCAATGCATCCACATCCTTTCTATACTGGGGGTCCCAAAACTGTATGAAATACTCCAGATGTGGCCTCACCAGGGCTGAGTAGAGGGGAACAATTAATTCTCTAGGTCTGCTAGAAATGCTTCTCCTAATGCACCCCAATATGCCATTAGCCTTTTTGGCTAGAAGGACACACTGTTGACTCATATCCAGCCTCTCATCCCCAGGTCCTTTTCTGCTGTACGGCTGCTTAGCCAGTCGGTGCCCAGCCTATAATAATGCTCAGGATTCTTCTGTCCCAAGCACAGGACTCTACGCTTCTCCTTGTTGAACCTCATCAGATTTGTTTTGGCCCAATCCTCCAATTTGTCTAGGTCATTCTGGACCCTGTTTCTACCCTCCATCGTATCTACCTGACCCCCTAGCTTAGTGCCATCTGCAAATTTGCGGAGGGTGCAATCCATCCCTTCACCCAGGTCATTAATAAAGATGTTGAACAGTACCGGCCCCAGAACCAAGCCTTGGGGCACTCCACTTGAAACCGACTGCCAACCAGACATTGAGTCATTCACCGCTCCCCATTGGACCGTTCTGTCAAGTCAGCTTTCTATCCACCTTACGGCCCATGTATCCAATCCGTACTTCCTTAACTCCATTGGGAGCCATCAAATCCAGGTCAGCTGCCTTTCTCAAAAATATCCTCTCTTTTCAGGGGTCATCGCAGACCCTCCTGGCTTTCATAGCAAGGAATGAGGATAAAATGGGGTAACGGGGCTAGGTGAGGAACCACTCTTTCCATGATGTCTCTTGGAAGGGGAGGTCAGTGTGGTTGCCTGGCAGGCCTGTTCCCACACAGCATTCCTGTATGGGCTCAGGAGCAAGAGGTCTACTTCTCACAGCCGGTAGAAAACGTGGAAGACAGGAGGGCCAGGTTTGGTTGCAAAGATCCCGGGAGGTTTCCCCTCACTCGACATAATCTTTACTTAAAGATTAACCTTTAATTCCTGGAGATCCCAGGCCAGTCTTGGGGGGTTGTTGGCCTTAAACGGAGCCCAAAAAGGTAAGTGATCCCAAGCTGCTGTCTGCATGAGAGACCTGTGGGCACAGGGAGGTAGCCATGGCATGGCCGTGCTCCTGACTTCTTCCCTGGGACAAGGTGGTTACCCTGCTCCAGGAGGAGAAAGGGTTAAACTCAGCCTTGGGTGAGGGCTGAGGCTGAAAAAGCCAGCAGCTGGGGCAATTATCTGCCAGTTAGGGCTGCAGCTAATTAGAGCCTAACTGGGACTGTGTAAATAGAGGGTTTCTGGAGAGCAGGGGAGAGGAAACTCTTGTGCCTGTGGTGGAGTAGGAGGGACCTGGCTGCCAGGAAGCTAGGGGGACTTCCTAGCATAAAGCAGGGCTGGGGGGAGCTCTAGCCAAGCAAGCTCCCAGGCTGCAGAGCCTGAGATAAGGCCCAAAGGTGCTAGGGCTGCAGGAGGCAGCCGGTCCAACCCCTTGCCAATGCTGAGCGGCAATTTCAGACTGCGGTTTGCCCCTGAGGTTAGGGACGAGGTGTAGACTGTCTGTGGGTCACTGAGGGAAGGTGGATATCAGGGCTCAGGATTCCCTATGAGAGGAGGACCCCAGAATGTGGAAGTACGGCAGCAGGGCAGTAGCCTGAGGGCAGGGCCTGTGGTCTGGGAGGGACTCGGGTACTGGCTAAGTAGAGGAGAACAAACTGATAGGTAACAGCAGGCAAAACACCAGCCCGCAGAGGGCGCTCCGGAGGCTGGAAGAGCTAATTCCGGTGTGACCAGCAGGGGGTGCCACGGAGGGGAGTCACGCCCGGTTACAATCCCCCCCAAAACACGTCCTCGTTCCTGGGCTGGAAGGGGTTAAGCAGGGCTGAGCGTGTCTTGTAAACAGCCTGAAAGCGTAACCTCTGCTTATAAACCGTGCGTCTGCCTCCAGAACACGCCTTTAATCCCGTAATTACATTCAGCGCTTGCTGCTTGCGGGGAAGGAAATCTGAGCTGCCTTCCAAATGGCACCGCCGCTGACCTGAAATGATATGTTTGCTCGCCGAAACGGACTCCGCCGTGGAGCCCTCCGACTTCCAGAATCTGCTCCCGGGGCCTGGGGGCGAGTGCACACCAGGCTGTGTCACTGGTGGTTTTGCTGAAATGAAAGCAAGGGGTAGTGCCTGCAGCCAGCACGGCCCACCAAGTGATTTATAGCCGTTCCGTTGACTTCAGGCTGCTCTTGCCAAAACCGAGGGAGAATTCAGATCCCGAGAGGATGGTCATTTGGGCCAGGTTGGAAGCACGCGTGGCCCCAAACTCCAACCCCAGTATTCCCATCCGAAATGCAGACCCGCTACGGGGAAAGACCTTCCGAGATGAGCACAGTTTAAATGTTGAATCCTGTTTAACCCGGCAAACCTCTCCCTGGAGTTTGGAAGCCTTTGGAAAAGTAGCAATACAGCCTTTGCCATTCTCCTCCTCTTCGCTCTTCCGCTCCGGAGGGAAGGAGCATGTCATCCCCAGAGTCTCTGGCTACAAAGAGGGCAGAATGGCCAGTGTCTAGAAGAGGGGCCCAGCAAGTCAGACTGCAGGATTCCATTCCTAGCTCTGCTTCCGATTCAGCCTGTAACCTGGGCAAGCAGCGGATCTCGGCTTGTGTATTGTGGGTGCCAGGTGGCCCAAATAACAGCTGTAAAACGCTCTGGTAAAAACCTTCCAGCTCAGCACAGCTGAATCTGGGCCTCACCCCGACAAGATCCTGCCTGCCTTCCATCCAGCATCATGAGTAACACATGCAAGAAGACGCGCTAACTAAATCCTTATGCTCAGCCATCGGCTACACCTGGCATACAGCTGCGCTGCTTGGAGTCCCTCTCCCAGCAATGTCAAAGCGCACGACAGCTTCTCTCGCTCTCACCCACAGAAGTTAGGCTGACAAAACATACTAACGCACACACCTCGTCTGTCTCATAGCCTGAGACAGACATGGCAACAGCAGCTAATTCTGGCAGCTGTGCATCTCCCCCCCCTGCAGCTTTTGAGCATGTTAATCGCACGCCTGCGAGGCAGGATGTTACAGGTGGGGAAACTGAGGCAAACCCTCTCAGTTTTGGGGAAACTAACCCCAAAGCACATGGGGAGTTTGTAGCAGAACAAGGTGTTAAATCTCGGTCTTCCAGGATCCAGGCTCGTGCACTACCCATTGGCTGCTCCTTCCTCTCCTAGTCCAGGGGTTAGATATGCATTACGCAGCAACTGCCTGGATCTGCAGCATCTAACCAATGAGCTACTGATCTGTCCCCTTGATCCCTGGGATAATTCAGCTGTGTTCTTCCGATCTGTGCTGGGGTGAATTTGACTCCCCTCTCCCCAGCCCCCACTCCATGGTTATTTGACTCCTTTCCAAGTCAGCTCTTCTCTGGAAACCGCATCAAAGCTGTTTCTCGCAGTAGATCAGCAGCGCTTCTCTGTTTCAGCCGGAAGCACCCCAAGACTAAGCCATCCTGGGCAATTTCAGAGCGAAATCAGGGAACGCAGGGGAGCCTGAAAGCTAAAGGCCTTGGGGAATAGAGCAATCCAGCTCAGGTCCAAATACTAGGGAAGATCTGAGTTTTGCATGAGAAGCTGGGCAAATTTTTCTCTGCTCCAAACTACTTTTCCCTCCTGGCAATTCCATAAAAGCATGTCTGAATGAGCTACTGAGCCTTCATAGGAGACTAGCTAGTGAGATCCTTGAACTTGCAGGGGACAATGTGAGCTCCCTGCAAATGGGAATGGGTGACGTGGCTGGGCTAGTGTCTTCCAGGCAGTGGAAATGGCTGACGGGGAGGGGTCACCTGGAATCATGACACATTAGAACTGAACAGAACCTTGAGAGGTCATGAAACTCCATCCCCAGCTCTCACATCAGGATCAGGCACCATCTAGCTCATCCCTGACTGACGTTTGTCTATCCTGCTCTTTAATATCTCCTACAATGGAGATCCAACAACCTCCTGCAGCAATTTGTTGCAGAGCTGAACCACCCTGACAGTTAGAACCTTTTTCCTAATGTCCATCCTAAACCTCTCTTGCTGTGAATTAAGCCCATTGCTTCTTGTCAGGCCCTCAGAGGTTAAGGAGAACAATTTTTCTCCCTCCTCCTTGTAATACCTTTTTAGGTGCTAAGATCACATCCCCTCTCAGTCTTTTTTCAAACTAAACAAACCCAGTTCTTTCAGGTTTCCCCTCTCGTGGGTCATGCTCTTCTCTGGGCTTTCTCCATTTTCTCCACATCTTTCCTGAAATGTGGCACCCAGAACTGGACACAATACTCCTATCCAGCACAGAGCAGAGCAGAATAGCTTCTTGTCCCTCGCCGATAACACTCCTGTTAATGCTTCCCGGAATGAGGTTTGATTTTTTTGCAGCAGTTTCATATTGACTCATATTTAGCTTGTGGTCCACTATGACCCCTTTTCGCAGTACCCCTTCCGAGACAGTCACTTCCCATTTTGTATGTGTGACAGTAAGGGGCCAAACTCTCCAAATAATCCATTCTCCTTTTCTCTTCATGGCAGTGATCCGTGAGGACAGGACGTCATTCACAGTGGGCCATATAAAGCAGGGTTCACCATGCACTTCTACCAGCTCAGCTCTATTGTCATCACAGCAGAAATTCTTGCTGGCTAAAGTCATTGCTGAATGCAGCTGTCCTAAGCCAGTCCCACCTGAGGGAAAACTCCCATTCCATTGCTTTCCTCTTAGCCAGGTGTGTCAACGTAGCTCTGCCAAGAGAAGCCTGCGTACAATGAGACCAAGACTTGAATCGGTGTCACCTTACAAATGTTTATTTCTCATTTCCCTCTTGATGAGATACAGTTGTGTATCATGTGAGCTGCTCTGTGTCATTTAGTCCTTCCCAAAGAGATGTCCAAGGATTCAGAATTGCTTCCCCTTTCCAAACCCCAACCATACATCCTTGGCGCTGGCTTTCCCAGAAATCTTTCTCAGCCTCACTTCCACTGTAGTATTCCCAGACTTGGATCTGAGGAATGAATTGGTAACTCCTCTAGTGCCAGGCAGCTTTCAGTTTATCATCTGCATGCTCTGGGACGCCACAGTGATCTGCCTGTTGAAATTAAGGTCCTAACGGATGGGTCATTAAACAAGACACAGTATTTTGCTTCAAGTCCAAAGGTGTCAACTTTGGCTTCACAGACAAGGGCCAGTTTGGATAATTCCTATCTGACCTCTCGACTGTTTCTTCTGCAGTTTCAGCTGGGGAAGGCTGAAGACACATTCTGTCCTGCCTTGGGATATATTCTCACCATGTCTATTGTAGGTACTTACTGCACTATCCGAGCTCCTCATGGTCTATAATGCACATCCTCTGAATATCTGGGGAGAGGTAAGACAAGTCTATTCTCCCCCCTTTACAGAGCATCTCTCAGTTTCCCTTGGGGGCAGTTTTCCTAGGTAATTAGGTACCCAACGAGCCTTGTAGATAAGGGAGAAGAGGTAGATGTGGCATGCCTAGACTTTAGTAAAGCATTTGATACGGTCTCACATGATATTCTTATCAAAAAACTAGGCAGATACAATTTAGATGAGGCTACTATAAGGTGGGTGCATAACTGGCTGGATAACCATACTCAGAGATTAGTTCTTAATGGTTCTCAATCCTGCTGCAAAAGTATAACAAGTGGGGTTCTGCAGGGGTCTGTGTGAGGACCGGTTCTGTTCAATATCTTCATCAATGATTTAGATATTGGCATAGAAAGTATGCTTTTTATGTTTGCAGATGATACCAAGCTGGGAGGGGTTGCAACTGCTTTGGAGGACAGGGGCATAATTCAAAATGATCAAGATAAATGGGAGAAATGGTCTGAGGTAAACAGGGTGAAGTTTAATAAGGACAAATGCAAAGTGCTCCACTTGGGAAGGAAGAATCAGTTTCACACATGCAGAATGGGGAGAGACTGTCTAGGAATGACTACAGCAGAAAGGGATCAAGGGGTTATCATGGACCACAAGTTAAATATGAGTCAATAGTGTGATGCTGTTGCATAAAAAGCAAACATGATTCTGGGATGCATTAACAGGTGTGTTGTGAACAAGACACGAGAAGTCATTCTCCCGCTCTACTCTGCGCTGGTTAGGCCTCAGCTGGAGTATTGTGTCCAGTTCTGGGCACCGCAGCTCAAGAAAGATGTGGAGAAATTAGACAGGGCCCAGAAAAGAGCAACAAGAATGATTAAAGGTCTAGAGAATATGACCTATGAAGAAAGGCTGAAAGAATTGGGCTTGTTTAGTTTGGAAAAGAGAAGATTGAGGGGTCACATGATAGCAGTTTTCAGGTGTCTAAAAGGATGTCATAAGAAGGAGGGAGAAAACTTGTTTTTTTTAGTCTCTGAGGATAGAACAAGAGGCAATGGACTTAAACTGCAGCAAGGGAGGTTTAGGTTGGACGTTAGAAAAGTTAGAAAAAGTTAGAAAAAAAGTTAGAAAAAGTTAGAAAAAGTTAGGTTGGACGTTAGAAAAAGTTTCTAACTGTCAGGGTGGTCAAACAGTGGAATAAATTGCCAAGCGAGGTTGTGGAATCTCCATCGCTGAAGATATTTAAGAACAGGTTAGATAAATGTCTATCAGAGATGGCTTAGACAGTACTTGGTCCTGCCAAGAGGGCAGGGGGCTGGACACAATGGCCTCTCGAGGTCCCTTCCAGTCCTAGTGTTCTATGATTCTAACAATGCAGGTAGCCACTAGGTGAGATTTCCAAAGGCCCCTAGATAGTGTAGGTACCTGGTTCTGGTTGAAATCAGTTGGAGAGTGGTGACACGCTGGAATGGGTTACCTAGAGAGGTGGTGGAATCTCCATCCCTAGAGGTTTTTAAGTCCCAGCTTGACAAAGTCCTGGCTGGGATGATTCATTTGAAATTGGTCCTACTTTGAGCAGGGGGTTGGACTGGATGACCTCCTGGGGTCCTCAGGTCCCACCCTGTGATCCTATAATTTTTAAGGCCCTTCTCACCCTGTTTCCAAGCTGCTCAGACACTCAGTAATGAAGCCCTTAACAAGAACAAAGAGAGATGAGCTAATTTCCCTCTATGGTTCCAACTCCTCAGTCACAAACAGCCTTGTGTCAAGGCAATTTCTATAGTAACAGACAGTGAGGTCATAGCCCTGGAAAACATTTCAACGGGCTGGGTAATGAATAGACCATTCCACGACATTCATCCATGACATGTCAGCTGCTCTTCCAGTCTGTTTTGCGGGGATGGAAGGTAAAGGAGCAGGAAACGACCAGGGCAAAGCTGATGCGCCAAGTGTAGGGAAGAGAAGAACAAAAACAACCTCTATTGTAAAGTCCCTCTGCATTTCCCTTTGCTGCCATGCCATGAGGGCAGAGAGGAAACAATCCACCCACCCACCCACGCACACAGGTATGCATTCAGTGACCGTCATCCCCACTGGGCTTTGGGGCTAGGTTTTAACCTCTTGTCCTGGCATCTCTGCCAGCAGGTTTCACTTTCACCCCATATGACTGTGTTACACACCAGCAAAGGGTGCACCTCATTCCCCTTTAATGGCTAGAGTGGAACAGCCTACTGCTGCTGTCATGTTTCACTCTTCCCGGATGCTACCAAGAGATAGTTAGGATTCTCCTGGAGATGATGATATTATTCAAGTGCCTTCAGATGGCGCTTGTGTGTTGTCCAGGTTTCACATGCATACAGTAGTGTTGGAACAAGCCCTGCGCAGTACACAAGGAGCTTTGTCTTGGCACACGTTGGTCAAATGGAGGGGCAATGAAATGGCATGAACTGGTCTGAGAACACACAGGGCTGGTAAAGACACCTTCGAGGAAAGGGAGGCCCGTCCTTCTCTCAGCCTGCCGGGGGGTTTCAGCGGGCAAGGACCATCACCTCCTCGGGTTTGTGCAGCACGTTCGGGGGCGTGCCACAGAGAGGGGTCCACTCAACCTCAATGCGCAAGGTGGTGGAAGTGAGCGGAAAGTTGGCTGAAGAGCCGGAAGCTGGAGATAATTCCGAGTGGAATACTTTTGAAGCTGGGAGGAAGTTGCTTGTGGAGTACCATCAGGATTAGCAATGGGTCTGCGCAGCTTGTCATTGTTTATATTGTACGAAACAGAGCTGGGGAGAGGTTGGAACCCTCCGTAGCCAGCCAACACCCCCCGCCTCCGCTGCCACTTACTGTCTCCTTTTCACCTTTCTGTGCACATCCTTCTCCACATCTCTGGTTTAGTCTCTTTTGTTCTAATAAATAAAATGTTACGCGTCTGGCATTTCAAAGCCAAGCTGATGATTCAAGGTGGAACCGGCAGTTTGACTTTGCAGCCCTAACTTGCTTTTTGTGTTGGGTTTGTTAGTTTTTTTGTTGCTAATTAGTATTTATACAGATGCATCAGGCCCTCCTTCTGCCAGGTGTTGCTTATACATGCAGTGACAGACCCTCCCTTCCCCCAGAAAGTGAACAATCTCCCTATGACAGAGAAAAGGAGGATCGTGATCTGTGTCAGTGAAGTACATGTCTAGCCCCTATTGTCACAGGAACTGAACAAGGCACAATTCTGATGTACCTTTCAGGTTTGTCGGTGCTAACAGAAGGGGAAATGAGGGACAAATAGATTAAGTGACAGTCCCAGAGTCACAAGGGGAGCTTGTGGCAGAGTCATGAATGGCACCTGACACCCTAATACCTGGAACCTCCTTGAGCTCTGTGACGTGACTTGTTCACAAGGGACTGAACCATGGCCACCATACCTCACTTTGCTCTCCTCTGGGAAATGCATTAGATTCTGTTGATCTGGGCTGGGTTCTGATCAGCCAGGAGGTTGGGTGATTCCATAGCACCTGGTGGCAGATAGAGTTGACAGATGACCGTGTTTGGGATGGTTACCCTGGCTTATACATAACTGATAGTGAAAAATCATTAGGGGATATGAATTCTGGTGCTTCAGGGCTCAAGTCAAGGTCCGCTTACTGAAGATCAGAGGTCGCTGACATTACTGTGGGGTTCTTACACTTTGGCCTGACACCTCTGGTGCTGACCACCGTCTGAAAGAGATGGCTGAGTCCTTGTGAAGCCCAGGACTTAACAGGGTTCAAAAAAAGAACTAGATCAATTCATGGAGGCTAGATCCAGCAATGGCTGTTAGCCAGGATGGAGAGAGGTGGTGTCCCTCGCCTGTGTTTGTTAGAAGCAGGGAATGGGAGACAAGGGATGGGCCGCTTGATTATTCCCTGTTCTGTTCACTCCCTCTGGAGCATCTAACATTGGCCTTTGTCAGAAGACAGGACACTTGGGCTAAATGGACCTTTGCGTCTGACCCAGTGTGGCCATTCTTATTGTCTTATGTTCCTAAATGGGCTTCAAGTCTGAACCAGCCTAGTGCCTCCCATATCCCCGTTCTAGCAAGGGGCAAAGTTCTCAGCTCTGCCGTTCGAGCTGGGTCCCCTAAGATGAGAGCGCCTATTCTGAGAACACCCACGTTCTCCTTCTTACGTCTGCTTCAGAAGCACCAGGAGGAAAGCTCAGGTTACAGCCTTTCTACCGCTAGAACCAACCCCTCACCCACCCCTTGGACTCCGTCAGGGCCAGGACATGGGCTGGGCTGTCTGACAAAACCAAGAAGAGCACAGACATGTCAGGAAAGTTTTTGGGGGGGGGTTGTAGGAGCACACACTTGGTGGACATCTGTCCAACCATCTCTAGCACCTGGCAACGTTCCCTCTATTTATTTTCATCGGTGGGCAGAATAAAATTTGTTTTGTGCACCAAAGCCTGTGTGGATGTGCACCACAACAGAAACACATGCTACTGCGTGTCTGTGGGCACTCTGTGAATCGGATAGGCAGCACCTGAATCTCTCCTGGGCAGCCGTCCAAACACTCAGCTTACAGGAAATGCTGGTACCAAGTCCTCTTGAATCTTCTGTGTATAGATATTTAGATAATACCAGACTTCAGGGATTCAAACAGCAAAGAAAGACTGGCTTGAAGCTTCTCTGGCTTGGTCTCATCAGGATTTGAGGTGTTCTGAAGAGAAACTCATGTCTAGTTTCTAAACGCTCTGATTTCTGATTGCACAATCCACAAATTTACATTTTCAGGCCTCCAACGAAAGTGGATCTTACCCACAAAATACATAAAATTATTAGTCTTTAAGGTGCTACAGAACTGCTTGTTTTTGGTGAGTCAGAAAAGTAAAGTTGAGGGCCACAAGGGATCATTTATGATCTAGTGTGACCTGCATCACACAAGCTGTGGAATTTCACCCAGTGAGTCTCCAAGGTGCCTGATAATTTAGTGTGGCTTTTGGAAAGAGCCAGCCACTCCTGCCAGCCAAACCCATCTCTGGTGTACCTCCATCAACGTCTGCCAGATTGGATCCAATAAAACTGAGGGGACTATGGAAAGGCAAGAGAAGGCAAACAGTGAGGGAAAGTTAGAGCAATGGATTGTGAAAGCCAACTAACTAAGCCCAGATGGTCTATCTAACCCAGAAGCCTCTCTGCTGACAGTGACCAATGCCAAGTACGTCAGAGGGAATGAACCAAACAGAAACTCATCAAGGGATCCATCTGTTCCCTGTCGTCCACTTCCTACTTCTGGCAGTCAGAGGCTGATTGCTGCAGCCCAGCAGGAGCTTATCTCATTCTTTTTTTTCACCCAGTTATAATTTTGGCCTTCATGACATCCCCGGTTCCACAGGCTGACTGTGGATTGTGTGAAGAAGGACTTCCTTTGGCTGGTTTCACATTTTTTGCCGATTCATTTCACTGAGTGACCCGCAGTTCTTCTGTTACGTGAAGGAGCCGATGGCATTCCTTATTCTCTTTCTCCAAGACACGAGAAGTCATTCTTCCACTCTATTCTGCACTGGTTAGGCCTCAGCTGGAGTATTGTGTCCAGTTCTGGGCACCGCAGCTCAAGAAAGATGTGGAGAAATTAGACAGGGCCCAGAAAAGAGCAACAAGAATGATTAAAGTCTAGAGAATGTGACCTATGAAGAAAGGCTGAAAGAATTGGGCTTGTTTAGTTTGGAAAAGAGAAGGTTGATGGGAGACGTGATAGTTGTTTTCAGGTGTCTAAAAGGATGTCATAAGGAGGAGGGAGAAAACTTGTTTTTTTTAGTCTCTGAGGATAGAACAAGAGGCAATGGACTTAAACTACAACAAGGGAGGTTTATGTTGGACATTAGGAAAAAGTTCCTAACTGTCAGGGTGGTCAAACAGTGGAATAAATTGCCAAGGGAGGTTGTGGAATCTCCATCACTGGAGATATTTAAGAACAGGTTAGATAGATGTCTATCAGGGATGGTTTAGACAGTACTTGGCCCTGCCATTGGGGCAGGGGGCTGGACTCAATGGCCTCTTGAGGTCCCTTCCAGTCCTAGTGTTCTATGATTCTATGATTCCACACCAGTCATGGTTTTACACACCTCCATCACGTCTCCTCTTGTCTGTCCCTTTACCTCAAATTGAAAAGGGTTGATCTTTTAATGTCGCTTCATTAGGAAGCTGCTCCAGACCCGTAATAATTTTTTTGTTGCCCTCCTCTGCACCTTTTCCAGATAGAATCATGGAATCCTTGAGCTGGAAGAGACCTCAGGCGTTTGAGTCCAGCCCCCTGCCTAAAGCAGGATCAACCCCAACTAAATTATCCCAGCCAGGACTTCAAGACCTCTAGGGATGGAGATTCCACCACCTCCCCAGGTAACCCATTCCAGTGCTTCACCACCATCCTAGTGAAATAGTTTTTCCTAATATCCAACATATTCCTCATCCATGCTAACAAGTTCTAGTTCTAGTAGATCTTTTTCGAGATGGGGCGCACACTACACGGCTGTTCTTCTTATGCCCTGAACTTTCCTATGTTCTCAACTGAAACCCAGAAACATGACCCAGAAATATCAACAAAGAAGGTTTTTCTTACAATAGCAACATTTCAAACCATCGGGATCTATTGCAATTTAGCATCATCTTTCAAGTACAAACCTTGCTAGGTGGCAGAAGCAATGCGACCAGAGCTCAGAAAAACGCAAATCGGGGTATCGGTGATCACTCATCCAGCCATGTGCCTAGAGATCACCCTTAACGGGCAAGCCTGGTGAAAGCAAGGGCTAGAAAGCAGATGCTTCCATTACATCACCTTTTCTGTGAGGCTGCACCTGAAATATCGTGTCCAGTTCTGGGGCCCCCATTAGAGAAAGATGCACTGGAGAGAGTCCATCAGAGGGTAACAAAAATGATTAGGGGGCTGGAGTACACATGTTAAGAGAACAAGTATCAGAGGGGTAGCCATGTTAGTCTGTATCTGCAAGAACAAGAAGTCCTGTGGCACCTTATAGACTAACAGATATATTGGAGCATAAGCTTTCGTGGGCAAAGACCCGCTTCTTGTTGTTTTTATGTTATGAGAAGAGGCTGAGGGATTTGGGTTTATGTAGTCTACAGAAGAGAGGAGGAAGGTGGGATTTGATAGCAGCCTTCAACTTCCTGAAGGGGGATTCCAAAGAGGTTGGAGAGATGCTGTTCCCAGTGGTGACAGATGACAGAAAGGAAATCTATACTAGGGAAATAAGTTGATTTCAGACATACAACTCTGGGTACAGCATTTGCGTAGCTAAAATCGACGTATCAGAATCAACTGAGTTCCCTAGTGAAGTCTGATGCAATAGCGCAGGAGTCGATGGCTAAGCCCAGAGAGGCTGATTTTGCCATGTCTTCAGCAGACGTGAAAAACTGAACTCCAGAAGATCAACCGGAGGGTGTCAATCTTCCAGTAAGTATAGACAAAGCCAGAACCAGGAGCAATGGTCTTAAGTTGCACTGGGGGAGGGGGAGGGTGGATATTAGGAAAAACAATTTCACGGGGAGGGTGGCGAAGCCGTGGAACACATTACCGAGAGAGGTGGTGGAATCTCCATCCCTAGAGGTTCTTAAATCCCAGCTTGACAAACCTGGGCTGGGATGATGTAGTTGGGATTGGTCCTGCTTTGAGCAGGGGGTTGAACCTGTTGACCTCCTGAGGTCTTTTCCCACTAAGGAATTCTATGATTCTTCAATACAGTTCATGCTTAAAGAAATGTTGGTTCTCATAGGATACGGAGCTGGGATTTTCCATGTCAGATTGGTCCATCCTACCTGATATTCTTCCAGATATTGGGGCCCGAGTCTCAAAGCATGGCAATAAACCGCTGTAATGCACATGGCCCATTTTGCATTGCTGGAAGGAGCGAAGGAGGGGGCTAATTGCTTCCTGTCTCCCACGGCGATCTTCCTCCCTAATGCCAGTGAACCGGTTCCTTCTCCCTTGGCTGATGTTGCTGCAGATGTCAGCAGGCACCGATCCAGCCAGAATATTTAACTCCCCCTCCCAAAGCAGTGGCTTCAGGAAATTGCGTATGCACTACAAGAACGCTCCTTTGCTTCCATTTGTTCTAAGCAGGGTCAGATTGAGGCTCCAGAGTCATCTCCATGGAGCTTTTGCAGAGTTAAAGCAGTGGATGCCAAATTGCAGTGAGGTCCAGCCTCACAGGGATTCAAGAGAGACTCGGTTGATTTAGCTGCAGAAGTTAGCAACTCCTTCACAGCTTTTCACAAGCCTCCGTGTTTATACAGGGCTTAATTCTGCAGGGCTTTACTCGTGCGTGGAGTTCTCTTGAAGTCAAAGCAAGCAAGAGTTCTCCGGATCAGGCCGAGATGTAGCAATACCAGGCAGTGGGAGACAGAGCCACTCTGTAGCTCCAAACAAGCTCTGACCAATGTTCGGTAAGTATTTTCTCAAGAGCTGTCCGCCGTATTCTGGAGGGTGCTTAAAACTTCTCTAGATGAGCTGTGATTCCACATACCCAAACTGTAGCCCTCTAAGATGGGTGCATATCTGGTTTTCATCATGGCGGAGACTGATCACCTCAGCTTAATGAACTGATCATCTCAGCACCCCGGACAAATGGGGAAACTGAGGCACCAGCCTTTCTTTTCCCTTTGCGTTTGTTATTTAAATGATTTGCCTCCCATGTCAGCGTCTGCGACAGTGCCAGGATCTGGCCTCAGCGTTCCCAGGCTCGCTTCGTAACCGACAGCCCTCCCTTCTTCCTGTTTATACAAGTGTTCTACAAGATCCATCTCCCAAACTTGCCAGCTCTGGCTGTACAAACTGTAACCATCCCTAAGCATTAAAGACGTGCAGGTGGAAGTTTATGAGCACACGCTGTCCTAGCTGTTCCACAATGCAAGCTTTGGTGAAGCAATTGTTACAGGCCCAGCTGAGGGATAGTTTCTAAACACAATGGTGCTGAGCACAGCTCCCGCTCATATTTTTCTTCCGTGTGTGGAATAAATTTTGTTATGTGCACTGAGGCATGCACAGATGTACACCACCTGTGAAACACATGCTGATGGCTGTGGGTGCAGAGGGCATTCTGCTTATCAGCTGGGCAGCATTTGAATCCCTTCTGGGCCTCCATCCAAGCGCTCAGCTTAGAAGGAACACAGGTGCTCCGTCTGTTCAGTAACTATGCCCCATCTCCACAGTTTGATTGCATACAGACCAGACGTATACTCACGATATACTTCAGATCTTTACTAATTCTTCTGTTCCCTTTTATTTTGTTCCCTTACTATGTCTTCTGTTCCCTTTTACTTCCATGCACAATGATGGCGAATTATAGTCATCCCTCAGGGTACTGACCCTTATGATTACAAACTCTTGGAATACAATCCCAGTTCTGACCCGGACAGACTTCAGTGCTTTGGGAAGGTCACAGCTTCCAAACTTGGGTGCCTATTTTGAGTCACCTAAATATGGGGTCTCGTTTTCTAGGTAGCTGTTCTGTGACATGTGATGCAATTACACGGGGTTCTCTGAGGTCTTTTCTGTAGAGTGCGAGCAAGTGTTCAGTCTTGGAAAGACAAACCATGTGCTGAGGTCAGCTGGGGGTTTTGTGCCGGGACAGCTGTGCAAACATGAGCAGTTTGCTGCCTGCCTTGAGTTCTGATTGAAGTCAGTTCTAAGGAGAACTGAGTGGTGGTCATGGGCTGAGATCCCTGGGCAGAGGGATACCCCTCCTCCCCACCCCCAGGCTGTTTGTCCATCTCATTCCAAGCCTGGTGTACGTGTGTGTCTATAAAACAAATGACACACAGTGCACTCCCAGACTCTCCATTGCTCGTTTCCCCTCTGGGGAAAGTCGGCCCTCAAGGCCCCAGGCATTTACGAAGCGCTCCCGGAAGGTGTTGCTGATCATAGAATCTTAGAACACTAGAACTGAAGGGGACCTTAAGACGTCATCGGGGCCAGTTCCCTGCCCTCATGGAAGGACCAAGCACCATCTAGAGCAGAGGTTCTCAGCCTGTGGTACGTCTGTCCCTGGGGGTGCTCAGAGCTCTTCCAACGGGTACATTAAGTCAGTGGTTCTCACCCTTTTTGTGAATGAAATGTTGGACTTATACATTCAGCTAAATTTTGTGTGTCTGAAAATTGTAGATGATGGGGCCACTTACAGTTAAAAAAAGGAGGTTGAGAAACACGGCTTTAAACCATCCCTGGCAGGTGTCTATCTAACCTGCTGCTCTTAAGTACCTCCACAACTTCCCCAGGCAATTTATTCCAGTGTTTAATCACTCCAACAGTTAGGAAGTTTTTCTTATTGTCCATCCTAAACCTCCCTGGCTGCAGTTTAAGCTCATTGGTCCTCGTCCTACCCTCAGAGGCCAAGGGGAACAATTTTCTCCCTCCCCCTTGTAACACTCTCTTAGGTGCTTGAAAACTGCTATCATGTTCCCTCTATTCTCCAGTCTTCTGTTGTCTACACTGAACAAGCCCATTTCTTTCACTCATCCCTTGGAGCTCATGTTCTCTAGACCTTTCATGATAGGAATCTCCATCCCCGGAGAATTTTAAGTCCCGGCTTGACAAGGTCCTGGCTGGGATGACTTAGTGGGGGCTGATCCTGCCTGAAGCAGGGGGATGGACTCAATGACCTCCTGAGGTCCCCTCCAGCCCTAGGGTGCTATGATTCTTGTGGTTCTTTTCTTCTAACACTGGAAGAGAATTCTGTCAAAGGCCACAACAGCTGAGCGCGTTGACCTGAAGTTCTCTGGACAAGTTTCTGCCTTTGCCCTAAGTTACAGCATCATCGTCAGTCCAATGCCCTCCATCTCCCTGGTTACTTTTCCAATGAAATGCCAAGGCAGTGGCGATGGAGGCAGGATTATCTTTTCCCCAGCCACTGTGCTGCATGGAGAGCTCATGTTAATGTCTGACACAAACTGGGAGGAAAGAGGTTAGGCTAGTGGTTGGGGTGGGAGCCGGAGTCCAGGGGTCACAGCTGGAGCCAGGAACTGAAGCCAGGTGTCAGCGGTGGTGTCAGGAAGCCAGCAGGGCTGGAGCAGGAGCTGGTTGTAGGTGTGAGCACTGAGCAGGCAAGGAGCAGTTCCTGCCGTTGGCTGGCTGACTCCATGGGCTAACCTGGCAGAATAGTCCCACTGCTTGTGGCTCAGCTGCGCTCAGAGGCAGAGTCAGGGCAGGTGGACCGGCTAGTCCTCACTCCTGATGCTATAGAGACAGGGAAAAAAACCTCTGGACCAGGGCCGCTACCAGAGGGGGCTCCGTGGAGCTCATGCATCCGCCTCCAGTGATATCACTGTGTGCTGCTCAGACCCACCGTGTAAACAGAGAGTGTGATACTGTTGAAGCCAAGTAAGAGCCCAGCCTACCCCCAGCCCAGCCTACCCCAGCCCAGCCAGGGGCTCCGGTTCCCAAACAGTGTTCCTCCTGCCCCTTGTGGTGGTTACAGGGTCATGGGCATTGGGCAAGCTCAGCCCTGCAGGCTCCAGCCTCTGCCTCATGGCCTGGATGGTTCCCCTCGAGCCTGGCGTTCCTCTTCCCCAGTGGGGGAGCAGGCTGGGTGCCACCGCTCCGCTGCACTGACCTTGACGAGCTGCACTGAGATAACTAAAACCCTGGATTTCAAGATGCCACTTTTTCTGGACCGGTGAGGACTCAGCCTGCCCCAAGGCCCATTGGCGTCAAAAGGAGGAGACCAAACAGAAGCTGAAGGAAACAGGAAACTCCTGCCCTGTTAGCCGTGGGCACTGAAGGACTGAGAGCTGAAATGACTTGCCCAAGGTCATGCAGAAAACTCAGTAGCAGAGCAAGAAAAAAAGATACTCTATGTGCCAGGCCTAGGGCCCTCCCACACTCAGAGTCTCTATTCGTCAGTTTCACCGTCAGGGAGTTTTGAAAATCGTGAATTTCATGAGTGCATGTAAGTGAAGCTGAAATGTCACAGCGTTGTAACCGGGGCCCGTCCTAGGGTGGCACAGGACCTAGGGCAATTCTCCCAGCCCCATGGTGCCCCAGGTGTGGGGCCCAGAGCAACACCCTGCCACAGGCCCCATCCCACCCCTGCTGTGCCCTCTTCCCCAGCCTTGCCCCATCTCTGCCCCCGCCCTGCCCCCTTTGTTCCTCCCCCAGGCAACACAACCTAGATTACAGGAGGGGGTCAACCCCCTTGCCCCCAACACACACGCACACACTCACCACACAGGCAGCAGGAGTCGGAGTGTCCCAGTCTGCCCCGTCCTGCTGCTTCCCACCTCTCCGTGGTAGCAACAAATGCAGCTCGCTGGGGCCGGAGCATTCTGCTCCCAGCCGCCTCTGAGAAGCTGAGCGCAGCAGGCTGGGAGAGGACAGTGGGGCAGGGTGGAGTAAACTGGGGCAGGCTGCTGGGCTGTTCCACTGTGAATGGGGCGGGTGGGAGTCCCCTGCTGCCCTGCTGCCAAACTCCCATAATTCCCAAGTTGTCTCCTGTCCATAGGACGGCTGGGGTGTCTGTGGACGGCACGGCTCTGATTGTGCCTGTAGGATCCTAAAGCAAAGGAGGGCTGTTGCAGGAGGCCACAGTGTTGCCACCTTATTTCTGAGCTGCCTTCCACACAGGGCAGCAAGAAAGTGGCAGCTGCTGGCCAGGGTCCCAGCTCTGAAGGCAGCCCAACAGCGGCTGCACAGGAGGAAGGATGGCCGGATAGGGTATCACCACCCTTATTTCTTTGCTCTTGCCGTCAGGCTGGGCCTTCTGCCAGTGGCCACTCCTCTTCGGCCACTCAGCCCCGAAAGCACAGCCAACCTTTACAGTAACACTGTCCCTCTCTCTGGGGTCGGGAACCTCAATCTGAGACACGGCTGCTCTCCTCGAGACCTGTGTGGTATAGGTAAAAGCACACCACAGGCCAGATTTCACGGGTGAGACCAGATTTCATGGTCTGTGACAAGTTTGGCAGGGCCCTATTTATGTCCCAGTCCAGAGCCTGAGTCACAGACTCCTCCTCCCAGCCAAAATGTCTCTTCATTTATCTCCTTCCCCCTAATTAATCCCCACCACCCAAGGGAGTTGTTTATACCAGTGCTGGGCTCTGTGTACGGTACTACAAGATTCCCCAGCCGGGCTGCAGGTAGAGATGCTATTTGTTTTGGCCCAAACTTTTTGGCAAATTGACAAAAAAATCAAGTAAATTCCGCCAGTGTGGTTCTGTGTTTCTATTGGTAGTGCACATGCCTCGGTGCACATAAAAAATTATTCTGCACATTGGGGAAAAGAATACAGGGAACAATTGGGGTAGAGGAGGGTTTCTTTTTTCTTTAATTTTGCAACAAATCTGAACCCTTACACAACAAAAGACATCAAGTATAGAAAAGTCAGAGTGTTTCGCTGTTGAAAGCAGCGGAACAGAACATTTTGACTTTTGAGGAACTTTTTGTTCAATTTTTCAGCTGGAACAATTAAGCAAATGCTTTCATTTGACCCATATCTGTAAACGTTTGCAGGAAAACACTTCTTTTAATTGGTAACAAAGCTTTCAGTTGCAGGGATGAGCCAGTGCCAAATGATACTGTCCTTTGGCTCATAAAGAAGAGGTCAGGAAAAGTGCAGGCAGCTCTTTGGCTAGGTGGAGGAGGTCAGATGCCTGAGGAGGTCGTGGAATCTCCATCACTGGAGATATTTAAGAGCAGGTTAGATAGACATCTATCAGGGATGGTCTAGATGGTACTTGGTTCTGCCATGAGGGCAGGGGGCTGGACTCAATGACCTCTTGAGGTCCCTTCTGGTTCTAGTGTTCTATGATTCAATGAGGGACCCCAGGCCTTTAGAAAAATTTCCCAAAAAGCAACACAATTCTTCACATGATGGGCTTGAACCCAACCCTAGCTTTGTGGCTGTCAGTCCAAGCGGTGAGTGAGATAGAGGAGCAGATTTGGAATGGGCTTTCCAGATGAGCCAAAACACATTAGAATGTGCGAGGGATGGAAAACATCTTTCAATTGGACAGCAATTGCATTTATGAAACAATCCCACTGCTGGATTGGAGGGGGAGAAAGTTTTCTGGGAGAGCGATAAGGGAAAGCAAAAGTTTCTGCTGCTATCTGGAGATCAGCTGCTGGTGGGAAGGGCCCTCCTTCCCTTGTTTGCAGAGAGCTTTGCTTTGCAGTTTGAAAGCAAACCCACCCTTGCTGCCCCAGGCAGCCTCATCCTCCTACTCTCACAGCCCCTGGATTTATGACATGCATGATTCGTCCTCTCAATGCCAATCCCTCGCTCGCTCCATCTTTAACAGCTGCTGGAGCAGCTGGCCATATTAAACCTCTGGAAGACAGCACGACAAAGGTAAACTGAGTCGTGGCAGGCCAATGGGAGGGAAGCAGGGCTTCCGAGCCCTAGGATTACAGAGCCAGGGTACGGCGCAGCTCTAAAATGTAGAGGTGGACTATTCAGATCGTACAGCGGTGAGACCCACCTACATAAGTAGGTAGGTATAGACACCTACTCTCCTCAGAGGGATTTTGCAAGAACCGAGAGACCCCCTGAGCAGGATGCACGGTGCTTTCTGAGCCCAGCCTGCACAGCAGCATCTCACAGCAACATCACAGTCCCCTGCTGTGGGGTCTCTGGCGGGGGGTCAAAGCACCGGCTGGCAGGGAGGCCCGGCCAATGGGGCAGACTCTCTGGCAGTGGTTGGTATCTCAAGGGTTTGCCTGTTTACCAGCCAACTCGTAGTTGCTCTAGTGGCTACGATATGCCCTGAGCCTCCTTCTTTCCCAGCAGTCCTGAGGTTGCCGCATCCTCTCTCGGGCCGTGGAGTTCACCACAAATTACAGACTCCTTGTGGGTGCAGACAACAGGCCTCACGACTGTTGGGGGCAGGGTGAGAGCTGTGCCAAACACACACACACATGCGTGTGCGCACACACGCACGCACTGCTTGCTCGCTCGCTCGCTCGCTCGCTTTCCGCCCATCTGCTCACTGCAGCAGTTGTGTCTCTGCCAAAGGGTTTGCAAGGCCCTTGCAGAGGGGTGGCCGTCTTGGACTGGTCTGGCGTGGCTTCACCTCACAGACCAGTCCTGGGCCCAGTCGCACCTGTTGGGTGTGCAGCACACACACACACACACACACACACACACACACACATTAAGATCCGGTCCTCTCAGCAAACACACGAACCCCTGCGAGCCCACACCAGGCGGCAGACAGGGGAATTTCCTTACTAGAGAAGAAGGTGCTGTGTATTTACCCATCCTGCAGCAGCTGGTCGATTTCTCCCTGCCCCCTGCTTTGCACTTACAGCCCAGGGATCAACCCCATCGCCCCAGAATCAGCGGCACAGAACAAAGACCCTGGCTGGCCT
Organism: Carettochelys insculpta; assembly: GCF_033958435.1. Classification (NCBI taxonomy): domain Eukaryota; kingdom Metazoa; phylum Chordata; order Testudines; family Carettochelyidae; genus Carettochelys; species Carettochelys insculpta. Next base: position 72,839,239 of record NC_134144.1, read on the forward strand.
TTGGCACCTGTCACCACATCGTAGCACGACGTGATTCACGAGTTAACAGAGCTCCGCGTTCACTGACTCGGGTATCAGCTGTCTTTCCTCACCGCCCCAGCTGCGTGGCTTCCCCTTTCTTTTAGCCATCATCACCGTCCCCTCTGCCCTCTATTAAGTTTTGCCATGGGTCCAGGGCTCCCCAGCCATTTCTTTTGACCACAGAGACATCTACTGGCCTGCGGAGAATAGGCCAGTGCTTGCTGAGTTCAGGACTGGAAGGGGTCGTTATTCTTCTCTTGTTTCCTGGAACAAATGCCTTTGGACTTCGCCAGGACAGTCCTGGCTCTGGCAGAAGGGTCCCGCCACAGAGCAGACTGGAGTGGCTGCCTTCATTAGGTGCCTACGGACTTGCTTTGAGGTGACCTGCAGAGTCTCTGGCTTGTGGATTGGGTGGCGCCTTAGGACTCGCAAATACAGGTTAAGCCCCTCTCCTCCGGCAACATCCATGGTCTGGCCTGATTTTTGTTAGCCACGTGTCCACTTCTTGTGGGTGAGGCCTAGTTTCCCATGGGCCCATAAAGTTTGTTTCCAGGCACCAGGCCTGGCTGTCAGAGTTCTGTGCTGTTATTTAGCTGTAATGTACCTCAAATATCTTCCAAGATCCCAGTCTGCAGTGGAAATGTTGGTAATGGGCTAGATAATAATGACCTTCCATAGTCCGGCAAATTCTCTTGTTCAGAGCTGGTCAGATTTCAAGGGTGCTGGATGAGAGAGTTTCAGCTAACTTGGGGCACTCACCAGGCAGCTGAGGCAGGGTAGTCCTACCCTCAGAGCTCTTGGGTTGATTTCGAACATGGCAGGAGCCAGACCAGAAGCCACCAGAGGAATGCACTGGTCTGTTCAAATAAGGCCATTATCGCTACTAAAAGGACTCCTGACTTTCGTGTTGTTTAAGTGATGGTTGAGAGGGAAAGAACAGCACCTCAAGTGACTCTAACTAGGATCCACACCTCCCTACTCCCAACCGAGGAGTCGGGAAAAAATATCTCGCCCTGCAATGCGGCATTGCTCCATGGCATGGGAGCGGCTCCGTGCTTTGAAGCATTGGGCATCAGCTTTCATAATGGATTTGTGGTTTAGGAGTGACTCCAGGTACAGCCTCCAGTGTGGTGACATGGCCATGTGTCCAGCGGAAATGGACACCATAGGTGTGCGCAGGGCAATTTATGCCTCAGAGAGATACAACAGAAACAGCAAATGTGCTGGAGCGATGGAGGGGAGGGAGAGAGAATAGCTTTTCTCAGCCCAGCATTGGTTGGCGGGAGACAAGCTTTTGGGCAGAGGTGGGAAAAGTACCCAAAAAGTTACCTGGGTAAAAATGCAGCTGCTTTCACTTCTGGATACTTGAGTACAATCAAGATGTGATAAGTGTGTACTTTTACTCAAGGAGTTTTCCAGAAGTACAACAGTGACTTGTACTCAAGTACACCCCCACCACTGCTGTACTTTTACTCAAGTAACTTTCTGGGTACTTTTTCCACCTCTGCTTTCAGGCCCACACAGCCCTTCTTCAGGTTTGGGAAACTAACCAGCTCCGGGTAAGCTCCAAAGCTCGTCTCTCTCACCAGGGAATGTAGGTCTAATAAAAGATAGACCCCCCGCCTGCCTCATCTCTCTAAAAACCTGGGACTCACACTCTGTGGTGACACTGCAAGCACCAGCCACTTTGTCAGCCAAGAACAGGGCTTCAGCGCCTAGTGCACTGAGTCTCCAAACACCTGTGGAAGGTACTTTAATTCAATTCTCTGGACACTGCTCAGGTGAGAGCCTCCTAGCCCTCGCCATGCCCTGTGAGGTACATGGTTTATCCCCATGTCACAGATGAGATGAAATGCTTTGTCCAAGCTCCCACCCAGCTGCTCCAGCAAAGCATGGAACTGAAGCTAGGGTGAAATTGCAGAGTAGCTCCTGGCTGCTGGGCCAGCCTTCCCCTCAGAGGCAGGGTCGGAGGAACGCCTCATGCCTCTCTGGGAGGCTGAAGGCCCAGGCATGCCGAGACGGTCGCATTGCAGAACCAGGGCTGTTCGCTCATCCGTGGCGGTGCCCTGAGTCTGCAACGGGATCATGGGTCAGCGCTGACATGGGACCGCCCCTTGTGCAGCGCAGGGTCACCAGACAGGCTCTGCTGACCTCCTGCGCTGGCTGCATTGCTCCCGGAATGTGGGGCTGGCTACACCAGCCGTCTGTACCTCCATACCCCCTACCTGATCCTTCCCACAGTCTGGCCAACAGGTGCCACGTGCCCGGAATCTTGTCCACACAAAACAGATGGCATCAGAAGGCCCAGGGCTATGGGCCACAGGTGGCCAAGGAGAGCCCTTAGAAGAGTGAGAGGATGGAACCAGCTTCTTGCTGGTTAGCTCACTACCTTCTTATGCTGCCTGCTTGCTTTGCTTCTTAGGGTCCCCGCCCCATCACCTGACGCAGTGGCAGCGCCTGCTTCTTTCCAGGGCGGGCAGCCTTCTGCATCAAAGCTGTCCGACTGAAGTACCGCCCCAGCTCTCCCTGCGGAGTCTCTGGGGGACCTTGAGGGAGTCACTTGGGGACACCACCAGGGCATTGTATAGTGCACTGCAAACCTGGGTTTGCCGTTGCCAGCCCCGGCTCTCACAACTGCGCTAACTCGTCCGTGTGATGCTCAGAAGACCTTCTGGCTCAGGGCTGGCGCTTGAGCGGTCTCCAGGCTGCCTCGGACTTCTCACAGTAGGACTCGGGCTCTGACACGCACTCCTAGCAGGGTCCTAGGACCTGGGTCCTGAGTGCTGGCTGCTTAGGCTCAAACTGATCAGAGAGTGGCCAAAGGTGGGGCTTGTGCTCCAACCTCAACCAGCACCCAGCCCGAACGTGGAAGTCAGTGACTTCTGAACAGAGCGTTCACGCTGCAGGAGCATTTCGAAATGCACCAGAGCCCAGGTGTCCAAGACATTCACCACTCATCGCATGCGGCGAATAAGACACGGCACTGTGGTGAATATGGGAATGGCCAACCAGCAGCTCTCAGACCCTTTAAGTACGGCTCCGCCTGAGAGCCGCACGCAGGGAGGGCCATCCGCACGCACCCCGCTGCTTGGTGGGAGAAGCGCATGGGGGCCCTGGAGGCTCTGCTGAGTTGTCGGTATTGAATTAGAACAGGGAGCGCTGGGGGCCCTGGCTGTGCGGGAGGGGGAACACCTTTGAGTCGGGGGCTGGGAGCGCCCAGCGTGATAAAGTTCTGTATAGTAAAATGTGGTGAATATGGAAAGACAACAAGCTCAAGTGTGGCGCTCTTTGAATTCCTGTTGGACACGGCTGCCCGAGGGAGCCCAGTTTGGATAGGAGAGCAAGGATGGGCTGCCTCCCCGGCGGCCGATGAAGTCGTAATTCCCTCTGCTTAGTGCACATGGAGTCAACTTCGAAAGCGGCAGGGTTTTGGCAAAACTTGTTCGTTTTGGTGGAGTTCAGTGCCTAGTTATCCCAGGAGAACCAGCTTTGCACTGGGGACACAAGGAGATTTTTTCTGCAAAATAAGGGATTTTTACACACACACACAAATCAGTGTAGGCAAGCCCTCAGTCTTAGAGCCCGGTCAACTCGTGTACTGGAACTAACAGTAGCAGTACAAGTGTTCAGTTTTGGGCCAGAGCCAGGCCGCTGAGACCGGGTTCAGAGCTCTGTGCTGCAGTTTGAACCCCACAGCAGAAGCAGGAGTTGCTGTGGAAAAGAAGGACATTGCCCTTCCTTTCTCCCTGTTCAGCTTGCCTCTTGCTTCATGGCTATACACACCTAGCACAGTGGGGCACTCGTGCCTGCTGAGGCGTCTTAATGCTACCATAGAACAAATAAATAAAGACTGCTCAGGAAACCAGGCTGTCCCTGGTGGGATGGAAACGCCTGCTGTCCCAGAGCCCAGTGGTTCTGCCTGGAGCGCTGTGATATTTAGGCTCCAGGAAAGCTGGATAAATCCCTCAACCCCCAGTGTCATTCATAAGCTCCCTGTCCATGAGTCTCCCCAGCCTGGTGACAAATGGAAAGTATTTTCACTTGCAGCTGTTAGAAAGTGAATGGATGAAAAAAAAACCCAAATGCTGATGACATTTAACCACCACAGTCTTGTCCTCTGGGTAACATTCTCCAGAGTGCATCTGAAAATCTGGGACGAGAACCAAGCCCGGATCGCCTCTGTAATTTACCAGAAACTCTGGCAGGGGAGGGGAAGGGAAAAGTGTTTGAAGTGTACAGTAAATCTCTGCTGGAGTTGCAGAAATACTGTATGGCTGAATTTAGCCAGGGTACTAAGCAGATACTGTTAAGGGAGTTTCTGTAATTCTCCCTCCTAACCCCCCAACCATTAACAGATCTTCAGAATAGTCATCCCTTGGGATCATCTCCAGCCAGAATCTCCGTCCTAGCAGTGATTTATTTCCCTCGGTTCAATCTGGGCGCGTTGGCTTGTTATAGTAGGGTTGATCGTGAAGAGTGAAACAAGCATCCATTGGTGCCACATGGCCGTCCGTGACGGACATCCATGTCGTTAAACCCAGGTTAACTGAAACAGCTGGCTAGCTGCAGGTCACAGGTGTGTCCTGACCTTTGGTTGAAGGGCTGGCCTGGCAGGAAGCATAGTGCTCCAGAGGACAGGGTGCTAGGGGTGTATTAAAATATGCGGGTCCAAGACCTGTATCTGCCTCCCACTTGCTGGGTGACCACAGGTGCCTTGCTGTCTCACCCTTTGCATTTAGACTGTGAGCTCTCTGCCTCCAAGGCAGTAGCACATCTAAGACAACAGGGCGCAGATCTCAGCTGAAGCTGCGAGGGTATTTCTCCGCTGCAGAGAGGACCCCACAGCATCAAGTCTCAGAGCCCTGGTTAATTGACTCCGGCTCGAGAGCTAAAGATAGCAGCGTGGCTGTTCCCCCCTGGGCTCTGATCCTCGCTGGGCTTCAGCGCCCAAGCGGGAACATGTACGCTCCTGTTTCAGTCCCATGAGTGTGAGCCCATAACCCAGGCTCTGAGACTCGGTGCGGCTGGGTTTTCTTTGCTATGCAGACGTAATAGTAATAAGGGGCTGTGAAGGAAAGAGTTGCACTTCTGATGTGCTTCACAGTTTGGAGATCTGCAGGCTGAAGTGCCAAGTGCCCAGGTACTGGGGTGCAGCTCCTAAGCCCCTCTTTTTGCTCAGAGACAGCTGGGTCCATGTAGGAGGACAGTGGGCAAGGAGTCAGGAGTCCTGGGTTCTGTCCTCACCTTTATCAAGCCACTTTCTATTTTGTGCCTTGGTTTCTCCAGCTGAAAAATGGGGCTAGTAGGCTGGAGTTAGGAGCTATGGATGCAAAGTGTTAGGTAATTATATAATAATCCCCTTGGGACAATCCTCACGGTGGAGTTTCTGATTGCAAAAGGGCTTCTCAAGCATCCACTGCTCATGCAACAATGAAGAGGGGCACCTGTGCAGGGCAGGAGCCTTTACGGTGTGAGCTACAAGCCTGCTGACTCACAGCTCAGGCTGCGCGGGTGACTTGCTCTTTCTCACTGTAAGTAGTCTAGGTGCCGCTCTGTGGGGCAGTGACCCATGCGCTAGGTTTGTGACTTACACGTGCACACACTCCGTCTCATACCTAGCTGAAATTCTCAATGCTGCCAAAGGGATTTAGGTGCCCTATTCCAATTGACGGGAACGGGGGAGGAAGGAACGTGCAGCTTCTGTCTCTTGAGAAGGGCGACGTTCCTTTAACAAAGCGAAGGAGCTTCTTATTTTACACTGCAAGCTACTCTGCTGGGAAGGCCCAGGGGCCACTGAGACAGCAGCACACGGGCTTCCTGGGCGGGCGTATCACAGTGAGAGGGTGCAAACGAACAAGCAAACAAACCAAAAGGTATTTCCTTGCACAATGCATGGCCGACCTGTGGAACTCATTGCTGCAGGGCGTTGTGAAGGCCAAACTATAGCAGAGTTGACAAAGAGCTCGATAAATTCAGGGAGGGCAGGTCTGTCGGTGGTTATTGGCCAAGATGGTCAGGGAGAGCCGACAGGGGATGGACCATGGGATGATTCCTTGCTCTGTTCACTCCCCTGGGAGCACCTGGCGTTGGCCACTGTTGGAAAACGGGATACTGGCCTAGCTGGACCATTGGTGCCACCCAGAAGTGACCAGTCTTATATTCTTAGAACAGCCTCTCCCTGATGAAGAATGCACCTCAGCTTTTCCTAGAACCAGAGAACAACAGAGCTGGAAGAGACCTAAAAAAGCCATCGAGTCCAGCCCCCTGCCCTAGTCAGAACCAAACCCATCGGATCAGCCCCGCCAGGGCTTTGTCGAGCTGAGACTCAAACACCTCCAGGGATGGAGACTCCACTACTCCCCCGGGTAGAACATTCCAATGCTTCACCACCCTCCTAGGGAAAACGTTTTTCCTAATGTTCAACCGGGACCTTCCCAACCGCAACTTGAGACCATCGTTCTGTGTTCTGCCATCCGTGACCACTGTGAACAGCCTCTCTCCAGCCTCTTTGCAGCCTCCCTTCAGTAAGTTGAAGGCTGTTATCAAGTCCCCCCTCAGTCTTCTCTTCTGCAGACTAAACAGACCCAATTCCCTCAACCTTTCTTCATAGGTCACATGCTCCAGCCCCCTAATTATTTTGGTCGCCCTCCGCTGGACCCTCTCCAGCATGTCCACATCCTTCCGATAACTGGGGGCCCAGAACTGGACACAGTACTCCAGATGCGGCCTCACCAAAGCCGAATAAAGAGGAATAATCACTTCTCTGGATCTACTGGCAACGCTCCTCTTGATGCAACCTAATATGCCACTCAGAAGAGAGCGGTACCCAGCCCTCCTCCAAAGGTCTTGAGGTCTGAAGTGAGGGGGGAGGAGGGAGCAGAACTGAACACACCCAGGAAAATCTAAGGTGTGCACACCACCTGAAATCCACACAGAGCGAGGGAGGCAAACACCGAGAGCCTGCCTTGCAAACACACACATCAGTGAGCTAATCCTGCTGGGGCATCCGGCCGGCCAGGCATGTTGTTACAACCCTGCTCCTTAAACACAGCTTAGAGCGGAATGTCGTTAAGGTGATTGAGACTACAACTCCCCAGCTGGTCCCCATTAAGCAGTTTTCTGTAACCACTGCGTTATTATAAAACCCTCTGCGTGCGCCACGCTCGCTTATCTTCCAGCCTGACCCACCAGGGCCTGACCCCCATGAGGAGTTAGAAAGAAGACAAGCTTGGCTGGTCTCCTGGCTTTGTCCGGGCCGGGGTGGATGATGAAAGATCTCATACTCCAATGTGCGCTCGGTTGTTTCTACAATCACTTTCACCTGAGACCCCTCGCTATGGACAGACATGCTCAGCTGTCCTCCTTCTGAGATACTTGCATTTGGTAAAACGATTTTAACAAGAATCGAATATCCCACCGCTTGCAATTTCTTGTGGCTTTTTTAATTGAAATAGCGGATGTTACATTCTCTCTAGATGTGTTTTATTTAAATCGTATCTTTTCACATTACAAAGGACAGCAGGTATCCTTCGCTCCATGTTACAGCGACTAGTCAGAGATGACTCCACGAACTAACCCTGGCAGTCCTGTTTTCCAGACAGCTGCCCACCCACTGGGCTACACCGTCAGTGTTCGCTGTAAGCCGAGCACTTGGGAGAGATTCAGGTGCAGCCCAGCTGATTAGCTGAGCACCCACAGCCACCCACAGCTGGCAGCATGTGTTTCTATGGGTGGTGTGCATCCGCACATACCTTGGTGCATGTAACAAAATTTATTCTGGACACAGATGGAGAAAAATTAGCGGGAACCCTCCACATCATCCCTCAAGTCCAATCAGCCTGTAAACGTGTTTTAAAAAAAAACATAAGAACATAAGAACGGCCATACTGGGTCAGACCAAAGGTCCATCTAGCCCAGTAGCCTGTCTGCCGACAGTGGCCAGTGCCAGGTGCCCCAGAGGGGGTGGACTGAAGACAATGATCAAGCAATTTGTCTCCTGCCATCCATCTCCAGCCTCTGACAATCAGAGGCCAGGGACACCATTCCTACCCTTGGCTAATAGACTTTTATGGACCTAACCATGAATTTATCCACCTCTTTCTTAAATTCTGTTACAGTCCCAGCCTTCTCAGTCTCCTCTGGCAAGGAGTTCCACAGGTTAACTATGGGCTGAGTGAAGAAGAACTTTCTTTTGTTAGTTTTAAACCTGCTACCCATTAATTTCATTTGGTGTCCTCTAGTTCTTGTATTATGGACATAAGTAAATAACTTCTCCTTATTCACCCTCTCCACACCTGTCATAATTTTATACACCTCTATCATGTCCCCCCTCAGTCTCCTCTTTTCTAAACTGAAAAGTCCCAAACTTCTTAGCCTCTCCTCAGACGGGACCTGTTCCAAGCCCCTAATCATTCTAGTTGCCCTTTTCTGAACCTTTTTAAGTGCCAGGATATCTTTTTTTAGGTGAGGAGGCCACATCTGTAGACAGCATTCAAAGTGTGGGCATATCATAGGTTTATATAGGGGCAGTAAGATACTCCTTGTCTTATTTTCTATCCCTTTTTTTAATAATATCTAACATCCCAACCCCATTGATTTTACTGATGTCACTTAGTGTTGTGAAACAACACAGAGAAGACATGTCTAAAAATTTATCTCCTAGGGCCATGGATCGTAACACCTGGTTATGTTAGCACACGACCCCACAGCGCTGTTCATTTGCGTTCCCACTGGGAAGTGGTGTCGTTCAAGCGTATCTCAGGCTCACTGCTGTGAGGTGAGCTGGGGTAGACCTGAAGAGCGAGCAAAGGGCGTGAAAAGTCCCTTTTTGCTGGCCATGGTTTTTGTCTAAAGTGAACTTAGGTTAGATGAAGTTTGCACACTGTCATCAAGTTCCCTCTCCAGGGCTCCTCTAGGCCCCAGACCAGGCCTCTAGTCTGTGATGACTGATTTTGACATCACACCACTCTAGGCATAAGAGGCTCCATCTCCGGCTGGGCCCCAGACAGCTGGACCCTTGCAGGGCCGCCAATGAACACAAGAAGCCGCTCACACTGATGAATTGCACCATGGGTGTATGAAGGCTCCTGTCCTTCAAAGGGCTTCTGGTCGGCAGTGGCTCCAGCAGGTCTAGAACTAGTCCACTCCAAAAGTGGACCAACATCAGGGACAGGCCCCCTGGCAGAGGCCAGCCGAAGCCTCTCCGTGAGCTGAGAACTGAAGAACTCATCTACCATCAGCTGTGTTCTGTTGTCCCCTTTGAAGCTCCTCCGTCCGGCCCTGGCACCTCTCGCAAGTGTGGTGGGCTGGGGCCATGTGAGTCCACATTAACTCACCAGCCCCTGCTTGCCTGGCGTGGGGCTTGTGTACCCCTGCCCAGACATACAAACACACACACTGGGGTCTCATTCTTCAGACCTACCCCAGCTCAGTGTACAGCAGTGAGCCTGAGAGACCCTTGAACGACAGCGCTTCCCAGTGGGAATGCAAATGAACATCGCTGTGGGGTTGTGTGCTAACATAAACAGGTGGATGGTGATTTCAATCCAGCCCACTTGGGATGCTTGGTTATCCGCTTTAGCCAGTGAGCCAGCTGAGCTGGGCCAGAAAGCTGGGATGGTGTGGACAGGATCCTGAGAGCAGTGGGCCATGGCATTAACACCCCTTTGAGATGCCTGGAGCGACTTCTCTCCCTACATGTGGCTTTGATTCAGGCTCTCCGTTGATCCCCTCTCTTGTATAGTCTCAAGTTTCCTTTGCTACTGTGAGGGCTGGAAATGCCTTTTTCACGTTAATGGAAGCAGAGGGGCTGATGTAATCACATGACTCCTGACGCTGGAGCCTTACACAGCAGCTTTTAGGGCCTTTGCTGAATCTGGCCCTGCCAGTGAACAAATACAGGACAACTAGGATGTCTGGGCCAAATTCACCCCAGCAGCAATGTCCCTGACTCACATGGTTTTTCATCTCAAAACAGAGATCTCAGCACTGGAAAAAGTTCAGAAAAGGGCAACAAAAATGAAGAGGGGTCTGGAATAGGCTCCATATGAGGAGAGAGTAAAAAGGCTGGGGGTTTTCTGCTGTAAAGATGATATTACTGGGGGTTAAGGTTGGAGGTCTACAAAAATCACAACTGGCGAGGAGACAGTGCATGAGGAAAAGGTATTAACTTGCTGTAACACAAGAACTAGGGGTCACTCAATGAGATTAATAGGTAGCAGGTTTAAAGCAAACGAAAGGAAGAGCTTCTTCATGTGATGCAGTCAGCCTAGATAACTCCTGGTCAGAGAAGGTTGTGAAGACCAGGCCTTTACCAGGGTTCAATGAAGAGCTAGACAAGTTGATGGAGGTTGGGCCCCTTGATGGCTAGGGAAGGTGTCCCTTGCTTCTGTTTATCAGAGGCTGGGAATAGATAGCAGAGGAGGGATAATTTTTTCCCTTTGAGTTGGAGGTACTTGTCTCTGAGAGTTGGAAGGGACCTCAGGAGATGATCTATCCCAGCTCCCTTGACAGGAGCAAACACCATCCCTGATGTCTATTTGCCCCAAACGCTAAAGGATTGAGCTCATAACCCCAGGTTTAAGAGACTAATGCCCAAACCACTGAGCTACCACTCATGCTAGAAGCAGCCACCCAGCATGGGGGGGGGTGTTGAACCCATGACCCTGCAATTAAAAGTCTCATGCGCCATCAACTGAGCTAGCCAGGCCACCGTAGAATAAATGGAGACATACCTATCTCAGAGAGCTGCAAGTGACCTTCAGAGGTCATAGACTCCAGCCCCCTGCCCTTACAGCAGACCCTATCACCCTCCCTGACAGGTTTTTTTTTTAAATCTCTTTGCCCCCAGGTGCCTAAATGGCCCCCTCGAGGCTTGAGCTCTCAATGGCAGGTTTGGCAGGTTAACGCTCAAACCACTGATCTCCTGTCACGTTCACTCTCTCTAGGACACCCAGCATTGGCTCCTGTTGGCAGACAGGACAGTGGGCTGGATGGCCTTTGATCTGACCCAGTGTGGCTGTTCGTATGTTCTTTTGGCTTTGGCTGGCTCACACTGGGGCTAAACGTGTCCCCTGGGGATAAAAGAGAGGCGTAAGAGGGCAGATCGCTCACTGCGTGGAAGCTGCAGGCTGTGAACGATGGAAAGGTTCGACCGACTCCCCCGTGTCCTCTTGCATGTGCCACGCAGAGGTTGCTGCACGCAGCAGGAGAATGGTTTTCCCAGCTGGGGGGATTCACACACAGCTGCACAGATGACTCCTTTGGCCAGCCCATGGGTCATTTCCACAGCCCCGGTGTCCCCAGTGCTGAGACACAGATCTTCAGGGAAACCCAGGGCCCTGCAGGCACACACCAAGCACAACACAAAAGAGTGGTTCTGGCCAAAAAACAAAACAAAAACTGTGCTCTGTTCGGCTCCACTTTCAGGGAGCTGGAGCTGTGCAGAAGGTTTCCCTCATGTTTTCCTCCCACCTCTCTCCTGGGGAACACGCCATGAGTTGTAGCGAGCTCCCAGTATATAATTTGATAGATGTGTTAATTGCAAAGGTCTCCTGCCAGGGGATGCTTGAGAATCGGCTTGTTTTCCAGTTTAGGAGGGTTGCAAGTGTGCAGATGTGTTGGGGGAGGGGGATATTTGCTTGAGAGCTGGGGGCTTCTTTTCTGATACATTTTTCCACCCCAGAGAGCTCCTGGAGGGAAGGATCCCGCGTGTGCTTGGGCCAGGATGTGTCTTGGCTGGAACTGAAGGTGATCTACAGCCAAAGGATTGAAAGGTGACGCAGACGGAGGCAAAGCCAGCGGGGCTGGGGGTTGGCTTACGTCTGTGACGGCAATGTTAGGAAGGGACAAAACTGGCTAGAGAAAATGGAAATCTTCCGCTTGTTTCAAAAGTGTTGCCCAGACTTCTGATTCCACCTTGGCAAAACACGCCAAGAACTGCTCCTGCTTTATTCCGGCAGACCTCTGGCTCCCCTCTGGTGTACAGATCCCAGGGCTTTTATACGACAGGGACCTGGCCCTGCTCCAATTGAAATCAATGTGAAAGTTCTCGCTTTGATGTGGCAGCCAAACTCCCCAAAGTTTGGAGGCTGGATGTGAGGGTTATCTGGCCCTGGAGAGCTGGGGGAAGTGTTGGCACACCGGCAGAAAGGTACTTCACGGCTGAAGACCCCATTCTTTGGCATGGTTCTGTGCCGACTTCAGAGTCAGCTCCGCAGGCACCTACCAACACTTCCCAAGTCCCTGGCCTTCTCCCCAGTCTTTCTGGGACCCCCCACCACCACTTCCAGGATGGCCACAGCCTTCTAGAGCATGTCCCATGGCCAGGACACAGGACAGAGCTTGGTATCTCATCTGTCCACTGCTGGAGAAAACCTGCTCTGGGGCTCTTAAGAAAGGGTCATCAAGACAGAGGTGCCGGGCAGGTCACAGGTTCCTCATACGTCGGGTGACTGGTTGCCCCATTTTTAAGGGGACAAGCCCATTCTTCAGCCCTCCTGCCGGTGTCCTGAGTTTTTCCTTAAAAATGGGCGAATTGCCCCATATTTTCTGGGTGCCCCCCAGTGGGGCTTACAGCTGGTCCCATCCTGGCTTGCCAGCCTCCCACCCAACAGGGGTGAGTGTGTGGGAAGGAGGGTCCAGTGGCTGGTGATGGGGATGAGTGTGTAAAGCTGGTAGTTGTGCAAAGCTACAGTGTGCAGGGCTGACTGCTCCCCCGGCTGCTCGGTCAGTGCAGGACCTGCTCACTCAGCTCACCAACAACCTGGCCAGCAGGGTCCTTCCTTCCCAGCTCACCTCTGCCTGGGCTGGGCCCCAGGGGACGCTCGCTGGCCCAGGGCAGCTTCACGACCCCTCTGCTAAACTGCGGTGGCGGGAAGGGAAGCATTTTCCAGACTGTTCACGCCCTGATCCTGAAGACTCCACAGCAACTCCCCCAGGCAGGGGCACTCAGCACCCTCTTCCCACACCACCCCAACCCTAGGTCCTACCCCCCGGGAGCATGGGGCTGCCCTGTTCCCGGGCATTCCCCAACTGCTGAGCCTCTTCTCTGGCCGGTTCCCGGGAACCCCTGCAGTCGGGTTAGGGTTAGGGTTAGGGTTAGGGGTTAGGGTTCCCTGGGCTCTGGTGCTCAATGCATTCTTAGGCGTTACCCCTTCCTGCCCTCGCTGCAGCTGGACAAGAGGCAGCGGGGTTAGGTCAGTGGGCAGGAGCGGCTTGGAGGTGTTCTCTGCCTTTCTACACAGTGCGGGCAGCAAGGAACAAGCTGCTTCTAGCCACTGGGGAACAGGACACGAGGGGGGAAGACCAGGTCCTCCCTTCCCACCTCCTCTCTGCAGCAGGCAGCAGCTCCGGTCCCTTCCCTTCCACAGGGGTCTGAAAAGCTGCTGCTGCTCACATTCTAGCATGGTAGAAATTAGGGGGGAAGGGAGGGGAAGCTGAGACCCTGCATATCCCCTCCCCCTCCCACACCATGTCACCCTGAGCAGACATGATACTAGGTACCAGGCCAGGCCAGGGCCTAGCCAGGCATGGAGTGTGGCGAGCTCTGGGCAGGGTCAGGTGAGCCAGTCGCCCCATCCCCGTGTGAGAGAGGTGTCCAGGAAGTCCTGTGTGTGTCACCGCTCCCGTGCAGACAGGAAAGAAGATACACGAAAAGAGGCCAGCCTCCGGCTACGGCTGCTCCTCAGGGATTGTCAGAAATAACTTACGTCGAGGTCAGGACGTCAGGGCGAGTTAGCTCTGAAAAGCGCGTTCGCACTGCCAGAGCGTTTCCCAAAGGAGCAGTCACCCGAGGGAGCCCAATTCCGAAATGAGAGCAAGGACAGGCGGCCTCCCTGGAGGCCGATGAAGTCGGAATTCCCTCCGCTTCGTGAACACGGAGTCAATTTCAAAATTGAAAAGGGGAGGGTGGCAAAAGTCATTTGTTTTGCTGGCATTACTACTTCAAGTTAAGCGCCCGGTTATTGCAGAATAACCAGCTTTGCAGTGTGGACACAAGGGGCTTTATTCTGCCAAGAAAAACCCTCTCGAAAAACAGCGTAGACAAGCCACAGTGTTTCTTTTCAACTGGCGCTCAGCCAGCCTGAGGTTAATTTAGACATTTGCACTGCATCGTTCTGACTGATTGCCATTGAACTCATTAGCTGTCCCATATTCAGCCCAGGGACACATGGTCACCCCACCCGTAGGGCTGAGTTTGCAGGCAGCAGGCCACTGAGTTGTCTAAATCACAGCGTGCGAAACAGCTGGGCACAGGGGAGTAATGGCTGACTCGGCCTTTCCTAAGCCACGATGGACAGTACTGCCTTGTGAATGAGACCAGCCACGGATGTGTCTTCCTGTCTCCTCTAGGTGCATCTTCTCGGCGGCAGGTGAGAAACGACAGATGTAGCTAGACAGACTAATGATCCCCTGGCTATAAATAGGGATCGGGGTTTGAATGAAAGCCAGGTCTGGAGAGATGGTGACATTTCCTTCAAAGTCAAACCACTTTCTGCTCTGGATCTGGTGCTGACAGAACATATGGACTGTCTCAAGCCCCTGCACAGCTGCCTCTACTATGTTCAAGTTTCTGTCCCACACAGCAACACAGCTAGTACATGGGTCTGCTGGACCCTGAACTGCGTCTCGGTGCAAAGACTTCATAAGTGAGACACAGTCGTTCTGCAGGAGGGGGCGAGACGTACTCATTAGACGATATTTGCTTTGCTGCCGCCGTTTGAACCCAGCTTGCAGCTCAGGCAGATGAACTCGTCAATGGTTTCCATGGTATTTCACTCCCCCGCCTGCATCAGTTCTGGGGCCCAGGTCAGAGGTTCTGCTCTGGGTCTTCTGCCATGAGATGTTCAGTCCCACAGCAACTTGGAGGGCGGAGGTGAAATTCTCTGGCTTCTCCACAAGCAAGGCAGCGTGGTGATGGCAAATAGTAGTAGGTGGTCCATCGTGTCCGACGAGGACGTCTTGAGCTTGCCCAGGCTTATCGGTTGTTGACTCGCATGCGGCTGAGGAGTCCCAGCTTTGAACGGCCTGGGCGTTTGCCGTGGGGGTGAGGGAATTGTCCTGGCTCTGTTGGCGCGGCTGCTGCTGTTGCTTTCTTCCTCTCGCGAGCACCAACGAGGCGTCCGCGTCGCTGCTCTTCAAAGTTGTCACACGCGTGGTGATGGCAGATGAGCTCTTCTTAACCAGCCTTTCAGCAGCGAGTTCTAACATTCAGTCGATAACTCGGCAGAATAGTGCCGAGGTGCGAATGCTCCAACCTCACAAAGATCGGGCCTTGCTTCAGTCGCTTGTCCTGCTCAAACACAGCTTTGCAGCCTCTTCCACCACCTCAACAGGAGAGACAAAAGCACCCCAGGACACTGCGCCCAATTAAATGAACGGGGAGCCGGTTTGAAACTAACCAAAGAAAGTATTGCTTCACACACTTGTGAGGATGTTGTGAAGACCAGGACTTGAACAGGTCTCAAAAAAGAACTAGGTAAACTCATGAAGGATCGGTCCAGGGATGGTGTCCCTGGCCTCTGTTTGTCAGAAGCTGGGAATGGATGACGGGAGGGATCACTGGCTGATTCCCTGTTCTGTTCATTCCCTCTGGGGCACCTGGCATTGGTCTCTGTTGGAAGACAGGACACTGGGCTGGATGGACCTTTGATCTGACCCAGTGTGGCTGTCCTGATGTTACACTCCCTAACTCTCCATCAGCCCATGTACAGATCTGAAAACTTCATTACCCAGCTCCTGATGCAACGCCAAGGTCCCTCTAATGGGCTCGAAGGTCCTTAGTGGACTACGCGTGTTGAACGGTGATGAGCGTTTGAATGGGTCCGTTTCCCTTCTCCCGCTGCTACGCAACGCGCCTGTGTCCTGTGGCGCTGTCTACACACAGCCGATGGAACACTTTGAGGCATAAGGCGAGATAAAAATTCCGTCGGTTTAGCCGGCGGATGAGAAACCCGGGACTTTTAAGGTCATGGGACGGAAGCGCTCGTTCAGCTCCGGCGAGGAAAGAAGCAGAGGGCAAAGAAATCCATACAATTCCCAACCCCACAAGCACACCAGCGATTTGGTCACATCAGTCTCATTTTTGAGTTTTGTGTTTTGTTTGCTTTTCATCCCGCAAGCTGCAATGTAAAGGAACCCATGTGCTTAGGAAAACATGTACTTATACATGCAGGGCAATTTCCCTTGGAACACAGAACCGTGATTAAAGAAGACATTTAAACAACGTCGACAACGGCTCCCCAAGGGCAGGCGGCCGGCGACATGAACGGTGCCACTTCGGGCCTCATTATGCACTGGCAAAGTCACGTGCACACACAAGCAATCGGCGTGAAAGGAAAAGCAGACTCACTTTCCGACGGGGCCAAACCAAGGCCCAGCACGGAGAAGCTCCCAAACCAGTGGAAGAACTGGGGCTAGCATTTGGATTTCCCTAGCTGCCGATGCTGTGCCCAATCCACTCAGTTTCTTTTCCTCTCAGAAGTCCCAGGTGCAGGTGGAAATGAAATTAATAGGACCAAAGAAAGAGTTTTTTAAGCACCCAGTAGAGACCGGTGAGGATGTATCTCAGGATTTCCACAATTAAAACTTCTTGGGGCAGAGACAGTCTTAATAAATAACAATGCATGGAGATACACATCGCACAAAGCCAGGAGGGCCCTGGGGTCTAGTTTCCTGCTCTCTTGGCAGGACCAAGCACCATTCCTTCCTTTCTATTTCCCCCAGATCCCTAAATAGCCCTTTCTAGGGCTGAACTTGCAACCCTAGACTGAGCAAGTTAATACTCAAACTGCTGAGCTGTCCCTCCCCTAGCATGTTATGGTGCTTGATGCCACTTGGGCCTGATCCTGATGGAGGTGCCTGCCTATTACCCTAATAAAATAATCTCATAATAATGAGTAACAACCCACAGGGATGCTGCTCCATTCCACCTCCGGGTCTTCGGCAAGCATCTTTGGGACTTTTCGACAGCCCTGCATTAATTCCTGGGATTAGAGCAGGATGGTTAACACAGGCCTAACATCTGGACTGAGTAACCTAATTGTCTCTATAAGGAGAAGGTTAAAGAATCTGCAGCAACACTATACAGATAGCCCCTGCAAGCTAAAGCTGGCTGAGGGGGACCATCACCATCTCCCGGCCTGACAGCTCATCAGAATTACCTGGCTGGACGAAGCTGGCTGGGTTCCCTGGAAGCTGTGCACTTGGACAGCTGCTCAGGAGAGATTTCACTGCTGCCCAGCTTCTTAGCAGAGTGCCCACCGCTAGGTTTTGTTTCTACTGTTGGTGCACTTTGGCACAGGCCTGGGTGCACAGACAAAATTCATTCCGCACATGGGTGGAAAAATTCCGCACAGGGATGGGCAAGCGGAGCCCCAGAGTTCTGGCTCCAGTGAGGGCCAGTGCCAGCTGCAGCGGAAGAATGGTCTTTGAGCTCTTCATTCATCTCACTTGCTTTGGGATACGGGTTTCCGGCCTGCCACTGCGGTTTCCAGCTGGAATTTCACAGGGGGGAATCCTGCCAGTGCAGCAGCTGGCAAGTGGAGTAATAATGTGCGTGTGTGTGTGTGTATGTGTCCCGCCGTTAAGTCCTTTACAATCACTGCTCCCTTCCCCAGCCCAGTGCCTCTAACATCACTCCTTTGAGGCTCCTCGTTCAGCCTGGTAACTCCTGAGCAATGCCTTGGCTTTGATCCCTGTTACAACTCTCCATTTTGGGGAGTCAGGGGAGGTTCGGAGCCCCGGCCCTAAAATGACCAGGGTCTCTTTGCCAGCGGCGGGGTGGGGTGGGGATGGCCAGGGAGGGCTGAGTGAAAGCTATCAGCCCTAACAGCGAGCTGGGGCCTGGCTCTTGAGAGTCTCCAGCAGGCGGCAATGGCCGAAGAGCCATCTTTCTTTAACGCTATCTAAATGGAGATGGACATGCTAGCCCACGGTTTCCCACACTGGGGGCGTGCCCCCCAGGGGGTGAAGAAATTCCGGGGGGGGGTGAGGCAACCCAGCCCCTCCATCATTCCCCCCACCCGAAGAAAGAACTGGCCTTTGCTTCCGGCTCTCAGCCCCTGCCATTTTACGTGGGCGACCCGGCGCAGCCGCTATAAAAAGCAGGCAGCTGGCAAAGCCCAACATGGAGCTGGCTGCCTTCTGCAAATGAGAGTGAGTGTGGGTTGCAGGGGAGAAGGATGGAGAGCTGGGGGTGCCTGGCTTTATGGGAGGACCGGGGAGGGGGCTCACAGGACTTGTGGAGCTCGGGCAGCCAGCCAGCTTGCAGGACTTGTGGGGCTCAGACGGCTGGCCCTGGTACAGCAGGGCTTGGGCGGCTGGCCCCAGCAGCATGGGGCTCGGGATGGCAGGTGGGTAGCTGGCCCTGATAGCATGGGCCTCAGCCAGCTGGCCCACAGCTGGGGTGGGTGGCTGGTGGGTGGGAGGGAGGAGGGCTGCTCCTGGCGGCGTGGGACTTGGGCAGTCGGTGGGCGGGTGGACATCTGGCCCCAGCAGCATGAGGCTCAGGCGGGCGGCTCTGACAGCTGGCCAGCTGGGGCTGCACCACGGGACCCACAAAGAGGCTTAAGAAAAATTATTTATGCTTATTTTTAATTTTAAATAACGTTTTTGTTTCTATTTCAAATTACAAATTGAAGTTTTTGTTAAAAGGGGGGTGGGATGATGGTAAAGGGGGGCATGAAGGTTTCTCAAAAATCAAAAGGGGGGGCGGGAGTTTGGGAACCCCCACTTTAAAGCTTTCTAAGTGGAGATGGATACTCCAGCCCATGGTTTCCCAAACTGGGGGTGCGTGCCCCCGGGGGGGTGAAGAAATTCCAGGGGGTGCGAGGTGACCCAGCTCCTCCCCATTGTTCCACCCACCTGAAGAAAGATCCGGCCTTGGCTTCCAGCTCTCAGCTCCTGCCATTTTACATGGGTGACCTGGCGTAGCCACTATAAGAAGCAGGCAGCCGGCGAAGACCCACGTGGAGTTAGCTGCCTCCTGCAAAGGGGACTGAGTGGGGTGGGGAGGGGAAGAGGAGGAGGGTGGGGTTAGATGGGGGGCAGGGGGTGCCTAGCTCAGGTGAGGGGGATGGGGATGGGTAAGAGTGGGGGGGCTGGTGGTGCCTGGTTTTGTGGGAGGGGAGGGGCTCAGGTGGGCGGCTCATGGGGCTTGCAGGGCTTGGGCAGCCGGCCGGCCAGCTTGTGGGAATCGCGGGGCTGGGGTGGCTGGCCCTGGCAGCATGGGCCTCGGGCGCCTCAGGCTGGCAGGTGGGTGGCTGGCCCCAGCAGCGTGGGGTTGGGTGGTCCAAGAAAGCAGGAGGAGGGTCCATGGGACAAGATGGTCTTGATTGAACAGGGAGTGGAAGACGGGCAGGGACATGAGGGGTGACACGGAAGCTGGGAGGAAGAAGACAAGAGCATGGGCAGGGCTGAGAAATGGGTCATGACACTAGGTGGGATCTCCTGGATCAGGGGGGCCCCTCGCCTGCTGCTGTGTGTGCAAACGGAGAAGCTCCATCCAGCTAGGATGGAGCTGAAGGTTGGTGCTTGAAAGTTGTGCACCAGACCCTTCAGAAGTCCACCACATCACTAGCTACGGTTAGGATGGAGCAGTCTCCGGAGGCTGTTCACCAGAGCCTGCATCACTAGCTAGGACTGAACGCAGGAAGGGACCCCGCTGGGCCATGCTAAGTGTCAACCGGACTGACTCACAAGTGGCAGATGCCAACTGTGGAACATTTCAAAGGGTGTTGATTTTATTGCCTGCTAACATGGGGTGCTGCAGACCCGGCTGCCTGGTAGCATTCAGCAGCACATGTCTGAAGAGGTGCCAAAATCTTGGTGCCAAACAAAACTCTCCGTATTTGTTGTGATGGCCGTGGCTTGCATCTTCTCCCTCACCGGCTCTTCCTCAGCAAACCGGGCCGGAGCTGCCTGGAGCAGGGCTCTGCTTCCCCCATTCTGCCTGCCATGCTGGTGCAAAAGGAGACACGCTCTAGTTAGCTTCGGGCTGAATTTAGCACATGGATCAAGCCGCCTAATTTCCCCTTCCCACCTGCTGCTGCTCATCACATGGCCAATCCCCCTCCAAAAGTCTGGAATCTCGGGCCTGTCCCTTTCACCCTGGTTTCCTTTCTCAGCTGGGTCAAAGCTCTAGAGATCATTCCAGGCCTTAGTGCAATTATGTAGAGGATATTAGGTTTGCAGGAGGACGGGTGGTTGGTTGGTTAAGGGCTTCTGTGGTTAAAGAAATCATAACTCTGCAGCGATTTGTGCCTCCCTCAGGAAAGCGTGACCAGCCCATGGCAATGCAGATGGGATGCTGTGAACACCGCCGTGGACCAGCTAAGAATGGGGCAGCACCTGCTTTATCACCATCCCTCCTAACCCAACCCAGCCGCCGTATTGTCTCACCTTCCAGCTGCAGCTTTGTCGTTGGGATGACAAAATCCTTGGGCAGAGGCAGTCATTTATTACCCTGTCACCGGGAAGGCCCCATGGACAGAGCATTGGGCTGGGGCCAGAAAAACTGGCTTCTCGTCCCAGTTCAGCTGTTGTAACCCACACTCCCAGCTCAGCTAGTGGCACCTAGACCATTTACACAGAGAAATAGTGAGCCTCCACTGCCTCCTGAGCTGGAAGCCAGCTGGCTTTTAGCTCAAACCACAGAGGCTCCTGTGCTAAACTCCAGAGGTCCCAGATTTGAGTCCACTTGTTTGTAGTTACACATGACCCTCAGCCACATCAGTCTCGGTTTGTGCCTCAGTTTCCCAATTTGTAAATGGAAGGTGATATTACCGAGCTCCTTTGTAAAGTGCTTTGAGATCTATAGATTAAAAGTGCTATAGAGCAGCTAGGGCCTGTTATGATGATACATTTATACAACATCTAGCACTGGGGGAAGGCCAACCTAGCAGCGACCTCTAGGTTTGACCACAGTATAAATATTCAGTCTACTGCATTATGTTTATTATTCATAATCATCATTTACTATTTTTTCTCTCAGTGAGATGCCATCAAAAGGCCCAAAATACTGTTAAAGAAAAATTAAGTCCAGTGAAAAAGTTTCTACTGCTCTCTCTAAAGTCCAAAAAAAACCAAACGTGTTATTCGCAACAAAAAATGTGAGCTGTGACAGAGACATGCAACAGTACGTTTCAGACAGCAAATGTGCCTATGAGTGCCTCAGTAGCAGCTGAGTGTTTTACGACAGACAATATCAGATTGTCTCTACAAAAATGCCTTGTGCAGCCACATCCTGAATACCGCATGCAGAGGTGGTCTCCTCATCTCACAAAAATTGATCTTGGCAATGGAAAAAGTGCAGAAAAGGGGTCTGGCGTGGGTGCCCTATGAAGAGAGATGAGTAAGACTGAGACTCTTCAGCCTGGAAAAGAGACAACAAAGGAGGCGGGGATCATGGTCTATGCAATCATGACAAGTGTGGAGAAAATAGATAAAGACGTGTTATTGACACCTTCGCTTAACACAAGACCCAGGGGTCACCAAATGAAATTGAGAGGCAGCAGGTTTCAAACAAACAAACCCAATGCACAGGCAACCTGTGGAACTCCTTGCCGGAGGATGCTGTGAAAGCCAAGAGTATAACAGGGGTTAAAAAATAACTTAGGTAAGTCAGGATAGGTTGATCAACGGCCATTAGCAGGGATGATAGGGATGGTGTCCCTCGCCTCTGTTTGTCAGAAGCTGGGAATGGGAGATGGGGAGGGATCACTTGAGTGTTCCTTGTTCTGTCCTTTCCCTCTGGGGCACCTGGCATCGGCCGCTGTCAGAAGGCAGGATGCTGGGCTAGATGGACCTTTAGCCTGACTCAGCGTGACCATTCTTGTGTTCAGGGAAGCCTCTGGCCTAGATTACGCAGGAATTCACGCCAAACAAACCCAGTGGTCCCTGCTGGCTGTGAGGTCTGTGTGTTTATGAAAATGCAAAGTTGTTGCGGGGGTATGTAGCTATTGCTGTCAGCTTTAATGAGTCTTTTTGTTACAGGCTCAGCCTCCGGAGCCAAGCGACGGAGCTGCCAATTGTTTTCAGCCACAGAGAATAAGGCTCTTGCCCTCAGTTGCAGAGAAAGGCCTGGGAAGAGGAGCCAAACACAACCCCTAATGCCTCCAAAAACCCGAAAGCAAAGGAAAACCTGAAATGGTTATTATTGTTGAAAATCTCCTGGTATTTAAAGCAATTTCATAATTCGAGAGGGCCTGACTCATGGTTTTTGGAGGCTTGAAGTTGGCAGTGTCACTGCTGTCTTTCTAGTCTGACCAAAGCACCACTTCGCTTTCTAAAACACGGACGCTAGGACGAACACAGGGTGTTCTTGGACTGCTCGCAGGGATCCCTGAAATTCCCTGCCCTTTTGTTATGCAGGAGGTCCCATGTCTACCTATCTGCGGGTGACACCCCAATATTTCGACCTGTTAATGGGGCGCCCGGAAGAATTTCTGATCTGACAAATGCAGCATGAAACCCAGGATCCATCAGCGACAGCAGTGATACAAGTTTGAGCGTCTCAGCAGCAAAATCCCACAGCTTCACCCACACTAAGGACAGACATGTTTGGAGAGAACAATGGGCCTCAGCAGATCATCTGATGTCTTACATGCCCGGCGTTATGTGAAATATTCCCTAATGATATGACCGTACCAGAACAGACTCTATATTTAAGGCAAGTTAGTCTGTAATTTCAAAACCAGCAAGTCTCTGGTGGCACCTTAGAGACTAACACATTTATTGGGTTATGAGCTTTTGTGGGTTAAGCCGTCAACTCCTCCTGATGGCAAGTGAGCCAGTGTTCCAGGGTGGGCACACAAATTGTCACTTTCACAAGGGAGAGGAGGAAAGAGCAGGCTCCCCCAAGTACCGTAATGGGACCGGGGCTGGTCAGTAGACTAGTACGTGAACTGTGAAAAGGGGTAAATAACGAGGTGGCAACATCTGCAGATGTTACGAAATGACTCAAGACAGTTAAGTCCAAAGGTGAGTAGCAAGAGTTACAAAAGAACTTCAAGTATCAGAGAGGGGGAGCTGGGTTAGTCTCTATCTTCAGGAACAACAGGAAGTCCTGTGGCACCTTATAGACTAAAAGGCATTTTGGGTGTCAGCTTTCGAGGGTAAAGACCGGCTTCATCAGATCTGATATAGTGGGTCTTTGCCCACAAAAGCTTATGCTCCAAAAGGACTTCATGAAACCAGGTGACCGGGCAGATGAAATGTTGGGATGACAAAGGCAAAGCAATGCACGTTGAAGAATATAATTGCAGCACTACCTTCAAAATGATGGGGTGTCAGAGAGTGGTGAGCACTCAGAGAAGAGACCTGGAAATCATGGCAGCTAAGTTCCCTGAGAGCATCCACTCAACATGCAGCGGAAGTCAAAAAAGCAAACCGAACGTCGGGGAGTCTTAGGAATGGGACCGATACTAGGTTGGAAAATGTCATATTGCCACTACACACGTCCATGGTACACCCACATCCTGAACACCATGTGCAGTTCTGGTTGCCTGTTCTCAGAAAAAAAATAGTAGGAAAACGTGTAGAGAAAGGAAACAAAAATGTGTCAGGGAATGGAACAGCTTTACTAGGAGGAGAGGTCACAAAGACGGAGTGTACAGCTTAGTTGTGTCTTTTCTATGACAGAGCTTGTAACCAGTCACAAATAAAGTGCAGAAAGTACACAGGGAAGCGTTATTAACCCTTTGAAACACCACAATAGCCAGGAGTTCCCTGATAAAATTAATAGGCAGAGGCTTTAAAGCAAGCAAAGGGAAGTACTTCTTCACACACAGCTCGGTCAGCCTGTGGAACTCCTTGTCAGGGGACATCCACCAGTGATGTCCACCAGTCTAACCGGGTTCCAAAAAGAATGAGAAAAGTTCCTGGAGGACAGATCCCTCCGTGGCTGTTAGCCAAGATGGCCAGGAACACAAACCCCAGGCTCCAGGTATCTCTAGGCCTCTGACTGTCAGCTGCTGGGAGTGGAGGACAGCAGATAAATCACTTGAAGATGACCTGTGCTGTCCATTTCCCTGTCAGAAGACAGGATCCTGGGCTAGATAGACCATTGGTTTGACCCACTCTGGCCATTCTGAGGTTACCTCCTTCCCCCCTGCCTGGAAACCCAGGCAAGGAGACCACATTCCCAAGGTCACCCAATGAAACAATGCAGAGCTGTCATTCCTTATGCCATGGTCCAAACCACCTGCCTCACAAGCAATATGTGCAACCAGTCCTGCTCCCAGCTGGGCCATGTCTCTTCTCAGAAAGCCATTGCTAGAGCTGGACTAGATGAGCTATGGGACTCATCCATTGGAAGGTAGCTCAAGGACCCACCCTAGAGGGTTGTTTTGCAGGTCATGTTTTAAGGATTTCTCTCCCCAGTCTTGCTCTGGAGCTTTCCATGCTGTTCTAGAGGAAGGAGATGCTTTCCCCGGTCTCCGAGCATCACACAGGATGCAGTTAACCCATGGAACTCCTTGCCAGGAGATGTTGTGAAGGCCAACAGCCTAACGGGGCTCAAAAAAGAATGAGACCAATTCTTCAAGACGGATGGTTCCCAGCATTTCTAATGCTCCCTCCCCACCCTAACCCCTCCCGCCCTTAGAATTTGCTCCTGGCGGCCACAATGAGTGATTAGCCGGCCTAGTTCAATTAGTGGCAAGCCCTTTGGTAGGACTCCAGGTGCCTCCGTACGTCCAGCAGCAGACCGAACCGCACGTTCCCTGATGGAGCTACTTGTTCCGGTGCAAGGCCGCAGGGCCACAGCTTGCCAGCCCGTGACACACAGGCAGCTGCAAACGCAATGAAATAATAAATAAAAAGCCTTGGCATCCGCTCTCTCCCCTGCATCAGTTTCCACATGGTCCCCATCAATTTCTGACGGAGCCAGCAACCAACCTCGCCAGCCGCTGACGGGGCAATTTTGACATCTGGAGAAACTTCTCCCCCCGGCCCTCCCTGCCTCTGTTTTTTTAAAGGCGCCCGCTGCTGGAATACACATTCCCTGCCGAGGCACCTCCATCTTCGCCTTCCCTTCTGCGGCCAACAGCTCCTGATGGGCCCTTTGTCTGCCACAGGGACGGAAATGCCTCTGGGCCCATTTCCCTCTGGCTCCTCCATGGTGGTGAAGGCTCCACGGTGAAACACCCGCGATGTGAAGGTTCCTCTTGACCTTCCTAGTGGCCGTTCATGGACGGAGCTTTCCCCAGCTGGCTCCCTTGTTGTCTTCTTCATGCTTGGAGATTCTGGGGATTAGCCATGGAGTCTGGGAAGTCCCAGGCTCTGGAGCAGAGGTTTCCTCGGCGTTTGGCCATTGTCTTCCCCTCTTGACGCTACCTGTTGGCCAGACGCTGACTTGCCGAAGGCCCGGTTTGGTTCAGCAGGCTTTGCCCATGCCTACTTGTGGTGCATCCAGAGGCGAGGTCCTTTCACTGATGCTTCTAGGTAGATGCTTCTTTTGGCCTGCCCGGCTGTTCCTCCCCCCTCTCAGCACCCAGCACCAGTGGGCAGTATCCCAATTTCTAACCCAGGTGGTAGCTGTCTGCATCACCTTCCTGCTGGGTAACAGGAGAGCTCGCTTTCCCGCTTTGCACCCATGGTCACTGATGCACCACGCAAACAAAGACTTACCAGGGCAGAAGTCGTGCCCTTGGCAAGGCTCCTGTCCAGAGCTGGCCGGCCACTCGGTGTGGCTGTTCTAGGCATGGCCACCCCAATGGTCCTTCTTATTTGCTGGGTAATCAGCAGGGTTCCTCTCATTTTTTTCCATTTGCGGGAGGAATAAATTTTGTTATGTGCAACAAGGCATTTGTGGACGTGGGCCACCAGTGGAAACACAGGCTGCCGGCCCTCTGCTGATCAGCTGGGCAACACCTGAATCTCTCCTGGGCGGCCGCACCAGCGCTCAGCTGACAGAGACCGCTGGTGCATAGGGGCATGAGCTAAGGGCCTTCAGGCTGCTGCCTCGAGTCCTCGGTGCCCAGCGGCTTGGCTGGGCGTCAAGGGGCCATAGCACCAAGTATGAGCTGCTTAGAAGCCGGAGGCAATTTTCTTGAGGTTTCATCATTGCAGCCCGTGGCAGACGTCGGCACCTGGATGCAGAAAATGTGCCTTCAGGGGATAAACGAGTCTGTGAGTCCACAAGGCACAGGGACAGATGGTCCCACCTCATCAGACAACCAAAGAGGGCCCCGTTCTGCTCTGGGGTGAGTGGGACAACCCCACTGAGCCCCAGCGGCCTTGCGCCTGCGGAGGCCAAGGAGGGCTGTGCTTGGCAAGCTAGGGCAGCACCAGGCCTCTGGCAAACAGCTGGTTCTAAGGGGCCAGGAAGGAGCAGCGGAAGAAACCCTTTGTGAGCAACCAGCCACGCAAGGCAGGATCCCTGCCAGGAATGGCCCTGAGCCAGGGCACACAGACAGCAGTGGGGCGTACGCCAAGGGGCAGCGGAGTCTGGGGTGGGAGAGCGGGAGTTCAGCCTGGCATGAGTGAAATCCCAGCCCCCAGAAAGTCAATGGCACAATTCCCGATGCCATGGGGCCGGACTGCCCTGGACGGGGTCAAGGGCTCTCTGGTGCCATTAATCTTGTCTCCGCTCTGACCTCCTCCCTCGTTCCAGGGTGCTGCATGGCCTCACCTCTCCATCCGCCGACCCAAGACCCCCTGAGCTGCGTCCCCACCATCGCCCTTCGGGGGCGGCCTTGGAATGTGCCTCCGAACTGTGGAAAGCACCTGGCGGCCCAGCCTCCGCCAATGCCGCGCTGGAGCTGAAGCTGATTGGCAGAGGGCCAGCAGCCTGTGTAACTCTCGGTGGTGCAGATCCACAAAAGCCTTGTGGCACATAAAATTTATTCCACCTGCGAATGGAAAAAAAAAATGAGAGGAACCCAGCGAATCAGAAGAACCCCTTGGGAGACACAGACAGACAGACAGACAGCTGGGCGGGGAAGGGAGAGTGAGAACCATTTGAAAGCCAGCCTGCAAAACCAGGTGCCCCCCCGGCCCTCCCCGGGTGCCCCCCCTTGCAGCTCCGGGATGGGAAGCGATTGCTCCTGGGGGCTGACTTAGCATTTATGCCGGTGCGGGGGGGGGCTGTGGGTGGGAAGGAGCCTGTAATCTCTCCTGCTCCCCGCATCCCTCCGCTGGCAGCGCAGGGGTAATTGGACAACGTGCTAGCTTTGCTCCCAGCTCTAGCTGCCAGGTGTTGTTTCCATGTGGACCAAAGACCCCAAATTTATGCCGGGGAGGGGACAGTAGCGTCCCTCTCCCTGGGTTGGGCCAGAGTTCGCAGGCAGGGGGCTCTGCATATGGGACGCCAGCTCCTGACCCCACTTTATCGGCGTGGGCTGTGTTGAGTGGCTCCCAGGGAGACCGACCTTATCCTGGCACGTTCTGCTCACCAGGGTGCCCGCCCGCCCGCCTGCCCCATGGTCCCTCACCCAGGCAGAGGGCAGGCCTGGCTTCTGTTGCTCACCAGCGTGTGCCACCTTGTTGTGACGCACAGCTGGGCTGGAAAGCCACGGCAAAGGCCTCTCTCGCCGCGTCCCTCTCCCTTCCTCATCTCACACCCATCGGGCTGGGGTTGGGGCACCTGAGGGGACTTGGATTCGCTGCCCAGCTCTGCCACAGAGCCAGCACAAGTCCCAGCCCTTGTGTGCCTCGGTTTCCCCTCCTATAAGCTGGGGAGCCCTGGTGCTGCTGCATGAGGCTTAGCTGACAGCTGGCTCCAAATACCATCAGCACCTGGGCCCTGAGTGCCATGTGGGTGTGATTAAGGTGCACCCCTCCCTCCCCTCTCCCCCAACCCCTTCCTCACGCACTCGGTTACTCAGCAGGCCATGGGCAGCAGGGAGAGTCCCAGGGCTAACTCCCCTGCAGAGCATCCCCACGCCCACAGCTGCAGCAACTCAGCCTCCCCATGCCAGGGGCAGCTGGGGAGACTGGTACCCAGGCAGCTTCTGCCCACACAACCAGCCTGCAGCTGCCGCCTCTTCGGCCTGGGGCTCCCAGCAGAACTTCCGGCTGAGACCACGGCGGACCCCTCTCCGGCCCACCAACCGGAGGTTAACCCACCCCAGCCCAGCCCCGGCCTCTGCTCCCATGGTCACTGGTGCCACTGTGGAGCGACTGCCGCGAGGGCCACAGAGGCTGTTTGCAGTGATCGAATCACACGTGCGCCCAGTGGGACACCCTGTGGAAGCTGGGAGTGAAAATGCCACGGCCGTGCACGAGTGCTTACGCCTCTGTCCTGGCCCCTTTGCTCCCGTGCTTGGTAGGGGAGCCCTTAGGCAGCTGTTGGGGGGATCCCCATGTAAACATGCTGCAGACGAAGGGTTCTTACCCCTCCACTTGCAAAGCAGAGAGGCAGCTAAGTTCCCTCAAAGGCACAGGGCTGTGCAGAAGGCTCCCAGAGCCAGGCTGGCCTCTCCCCCATCCCGGCCCTGCCCGAGCTGCTGCAGCCAGGGAGGGGTGCTGTCCCCCCAACCTCAGGCTGCTGCGCGGCGAGAGCTGGGGGAGAGACCCGCACACCAAGCGCCTCCCCCGCAGACCCAGCCCAGTGCCTGCTGGTGCAGCCAGATGCCCCACCCACATCACACCCCTCCCCCTCAGCCCTGACCCCCTTTCCCTGGACCCATGGCAGAGCATGCACCCCCAGCCTAAGCCCTCACCCCCTGCACCCCCATCACCCCCATCCTCAGCCCAGCCCTGAGCCCCCTCCCATGCTCCTAACCTGTCCCCACCCCTGCCACGCAGCACCCCCCTGCAGGTGCAAACAAGGGGGCTGTACCATTTTTCTGGGGGAGGGGAGGTGGGGCTGAGACCCCCTGAAATAGCCTGTGTCTCATGGAAACCACTTCAAGCCAGGGGATGCTGCAGGTACCCCACCCCTGAGCACCAGCACCTCAGGGTGCCCCTACCAAAGCACCCTCCACACAGTGCCTGGCCCCCTCTGACTTTGGAGCAGAGCAAGGCCTGCATCACCGGGCCTCCCAGACCAGCTCCCACTATAATTAAACCCTGTGTCTTTTGCCCGCCCAGTTCCCTCTGAGCTGTGCTTGCTCCAGTCCTGCTCTTGCCCGGTGGCTGCGGGGTTAACAGCCTTACAGCCAACGGGCCGGCTGCCAGGGCTTGTTCCTGGCATGGCGGCCGACGGAAAGCTCGCCTAGACACAGCATAACCCAATGCCTCGGCTGTTCAAGGAACACAGCTGCGGGGCTCGAACCTACAGCCCTAGGGTTGGCTGGGTTTGCAGGTGCAAGCACTTGGGTTTGCGCTGCCTTGCCCACCCTCAGCGCCAGCTAGGCTGCTCCCCCTGCTTGGGCTCTGGCCAAGCTGCCAAAGGCGTCAGGCCTCCGACGCCCCAGCATATGGCAGAACTGGGCTGATCCAAGCCACCACTTCTACTTGGGGGCTTGTTGCAGGGTTTCGGACTTAGGTTTAGGGTTCGTCTACACGGGCACGCTCGGCAAAATGAATCCAAATTAACTAAACTTAAAGGGGAGTCATGAAACAGCATTAAATCCCCGGGCGGATGCTTGTCTTCAGAATTCAAGTGGCCTTCATTCAGTTTGGTTTAATTCACTGGGGAAGTGGGTTTGCCATAATCCACACCAGAGTTCCCCATAAGCTGAGCATTTGGGCAGCCACACAGGAGAGATTCAAGTGTGGGGCAGCTGAGTAACAGAGTGCCCACAGGCAGCAGCATGTGTTTCTATGAGTGGTGCACAACTGAATAAGCCTTAGTGCACATAACAAAATTTATTCTGCCCCGAATGGAAAAAAAAATTAGCAGGAACCCTGGTCTAGACCAGAGCTGGTGATCCCGTCCCCAGTGCCCTGATGGAAGAGTTGTCAAAATTGAGCCATCCCCGTGGGAGCTTTTGACTTCAGGGAGCAGCATAGTTCTCAGAAAGTCCATTGCCTTGAAAACGTTCCAGCCAGCGGGAGGCAGAGCCCAGCACGTGCCGTGTGGGTCCAGGAATGTGCAGTCCTGGAGCAAGGAGCCTAATTCCTCCAAGAAAACCTCTTCCCCAAGTGCTGGTTGATGTTTGCGGTGGGAGTAATGAGGGATGGACTCGAGTGGTAGTTCATGAGCCAAGGTCTGGGTCCTCCAGAGTTCAGGCAGGCTTGGATCCAAGGCTGGGGGCAGTTTTCAAAATGCTGACCGTGCTCCAGAGTTGGATTTGAAGGAGTGGCAAAGTCCAGCTTGGGGCTTTTCAATTTGGGTCCATCACTTCTGGGCATACCTGTCTTTATCAGCTGGGAAATGCAGCTGCAACGCCCATAGGTAAGAACAGCCATTGGTCCCTCAGCCTGTCTTCCAACAGTGGCTAGTTCGAGGTGTCCCAGAGGGAGCAACCAGACCAGGTAATTATCAAGGGACCCCTTTCCTGTCATCCATTCCCAGCCTCTGACAAACAGAGGCCAGGGGCACCAGCCCATCCTGGGGGTAACCACCAATGGACCCAGCCTCCATCAAGTCCAGTCCCCTCCATGACCTACCACCACCTATCCCAGCCCTCACCCATGTTTGTCTAACCTGTCCCTCCGTACTCAAAAGCTGTTATCATGAGACCCATTTGAGTGCCCAACACAAATTGAACTCACAACCTCTAGGTCTATAAGGCAGGTACCCTAACCACTGAGCCATTACATCACCCACCATAAAACTCTCAAGCTCTTTAACCCTGTTAAAAGGTCTGGTCTTCACAACCTCTTGTGGCAAGGAGTTCCACAGGTTGCTGTGCAAGGAAAAACTTCCTTTGGTTTGTTTTAAACCTGCTGC
The DNA here is from genome assembly GCF_033958435.1 of Carettochelys insculpta. Taxonomy (NCBI): domain Eukaryota; kingdom Metazoa; phylum Chordata; order Testudines; family Carettochelyidae; genus Carettochelys; species Carettochelys insculpta. The sequence continues at coordinate 72,870,041 of NC_134144.1, forward strand.
CCATTAACTTCCTTGGGTGACCCCTAGTTCTTGTGTTATGGGAACAAGCAAAGAACTTCTCCCTGTGGTGAACTGCAAAGAAGAGGACAATCTCGCCAGGCTGCGAATCTCCTCTCTCGTTGGTGATGTTTTCCTGCAGCCGCAGGCTGGCTGTTCTCAGAGGTGGGAGGAGCTCTTTGTATTTTTACAGCATGTTTCCTCCGCTCTGTGGGTGTTAATGAATCAAACTGCTGAGTGCCCCAGGAGGTAAATGAGTCCTGTGCACCCCACCTTACACAATGGGGAAACTGAGGCACTAAGCCACTAGGTGATTTAAGGTGCTTGGAAGGAACTAAAATGAAAAGACATCTGAAAATTGGGACCCTGGAGATTTCCCCCATGTTACACGCTGGTAAGAAAATTACAGAATCACAGAATCATAGGTCTGGAAGGGACCTCAGGAGGTCATCTAGTCCAGCCCCCTGCTTCAAGCAGGATCAACCCCCACTAAGTCATCCCAGCCAGGACCTTGTCCAGCCGGGACTTAAAAACCTCAAGGGATGGAGAATCCACCACCTCTCTAGGCAACGCATTCCAGTGCTTCCCCACCCGCCTGGGGAAGTAGTTTTTCCTAATATCTAACCTACACTTTTCCCTCTTCAACTTCTGACCATTACTCCTTGTTCTGCCATCTGACACCACTGAGAAGTTTCTCACCCTCCTCTTTAGAGCTCCCCTTCAGGAAGTTGAAGGCTGCTATTAAATCACCCCTCAGTCTTCTCTTCTGTAAACTAAACAAGCCCAAACCCCTCAGCCTCTCCTCATAGGTCTTGTGCTCCAAACCCTTCATCATTTTTGTTGCCCTTCGCTGAACCTGCTCCAGCAAATCCACATCCTTTTTATACTGGGGGCCCAAAACTGGACACTATATTCCAGATGTGGCTTCACCAGTGCCGAATAAAGAGGAATAACCACTTCTCGAGATCTGCTCGAAATGCTCCTCCTAATGCACCCCAGGATGCCGTTAGCTTTCTTGGCTACAAGGGCACAGTGTTTACTCATATCCAGCCTTTCATCCACCATAACCCTTAGGTCCCTTTCCATCGTACTGCTGCTGAGCCAGTCAGTCCCCAGCCTGTAACAATGTTTGGGATTCTTCTGCCCCAGGTGCAGGACTCTACACTTCTCCTTATTGAACCGCATCAGATTTCTTATGGCCCAGTCCTCCAATTTATCCAGGTCCCTCTGGATTCTCTCTCTACCCTCCAACGTATCTACCTCTCCCCCTAGTTTTGTGTCATCCGCAAACTTGCTGAGGGTGCAACCCAGTCCCTCATCCAGGTCACTAATAAAGATGTTGAATAACACCGGCCCCAGAACCGAGCCTTGCGGCACTCCGCTTGAAACTGACCGCCATCCAGATATTGAGCCGTTGACCACTACCCGTTGGGCCCGACCATCAAGCCAGCTTTCTATCCATCTTATAGTCCAAGGATCCAATCCATATTTCCTTAACTTATGGACAAGAATGCTGTGGGAGACCATATCAAAAGCCTTGGTGAAGTCAAGGTATATCACGTCCACTGACTTCCCCATGTCCACAGAGCTTGTTACCTCTTCATAGAAGCTAATCAGATTGGTCAGGCAGGACTTGCCCCTGGTGAATCCACGTTGGCTACTTTTGATCACTTTCCCCTCTTCCAAGTGCTTCAAAATGGATTCCTTGAGGATTCCCTCCATTACCCAGGACTCCTCTGACCACTAGACCACACCGCTTTCAGTTTCAGCCGGTCACAGAATGGGGTGATTGGGGGTCCCTCACAGTGAATCAACACTGAATGAAGTTTACCTTTCAGCTGGGTTGGAGGCATGCTCTCCTGGGCTTTCCCGGTACCGGTCCGATGGCACTCCTCACTTACAGGCAGTCAGCTAAAGGGTATTTTTACCCTCATCTGCACCGGGATTTTTCGCAGCGGACGAGTGGACCTTGAGCCTGCAGGAGGACCACAGCGTATGCCCACGAGCTTTGCTAAGCAGCCCTGGTCTGAGGGAGGGACACAGAAATGGGGCGTGCCCCATGGCCTCCTCCTGCAACTTTGCCACTGGCTTTGCTGCTGCAGTGCACTGTTGAGTAGAGGACAACATGCTGGTGCGTAGGCCGGCTTTGTTAGACCAGTGTTCTCGTGCGGCCAGATGTGCAGCTATAGGTCAGGGCACGATGGTCCCTCTAAGGTGAGCGTCTGGGCAGCTGCCCAGGAGAGATTCAGGCACTGCCCAGCTGAGTAGCTGAGCATCCACAGCCGGCAGCCTGTGTTTCTACTGGTGGTGCACCGCCGCCCAGGCTGTGGTGCACGTAAAATTTATTCTGCACGTGGATGGAAAAAATTAAGGACACAGGGCTGGCCATCGGCTCCTGGCTGGTGGTCTCAATAGCCTCATAACAGCAGGACGTTCAGAGGAAAGGATGTGAGTGGACACCAAGTGGGGGAGTGGGCAACAAACACTTGCCATGGTGCTGCCCCGCAGCTTCAGCTCTCAGCAGCTGGGATTCTGGACCAGTGTCAAGAGCTGAGGGCGCTTAGCTCTGTTACGCACAGTATCAGAAGCAGCCGTAGAAGCCCTGGGGGCAGAAGTGCCCCTTCAGTCTGTGACCACAAGGCAGGAGTCAGGGATATGCCCTGTTCTCTTCTTTCCCCCAACGCACCAGGCAAAGACCTCTCCTTGCCTCAAAAAAGATATTTTGTTATTAGAAAAGGTTCAGAAAAGGGCAACTAAAATGATGAGGGGTTTAGAAAGGGTCCCATGTGAGGAGAAGCGAAAGAGGTTGGGACTTTGCAGTTTAGAAGAGAGGAGACTGAGGGGGGATATGATAGGTGTCTATAAAATCATGAGCGGTGGGGAGAGGGTGAATAAAGAAAAGTTATTTGCTTGCTCCCATAATATCAGAACCAGAGGACACGACATGAAATTAACGGGCAGCAGGTTGAAAACAAATAAAAGGGAGCTCTTCTTCACACAGCACACAGTCACCCTGTGGAACTCCTCGCCAGAGGAGGCCGTGAAGGTAAGACTATAAGAGAGTTCAAAGAAGAGCTAGATAAATTCATGGAGGTTAGGGCCAAAGAAGGCTATTAGCCAGGGCTAGGAATGGAGTCCCTGGGCTCTGTTCGTCAGAGACTGGAGACGGATGGCAGGAGACAAGTTGCTTGATCATTGTCTCTGATCCACTCCCGCTAGGGCACCTGGCACTGGCCACTGTTGGCAGACGGGATGCTGGGCTGGATGGACCTTTGGTCTGACCCCGTAATGGCCATTCTTATGTTCTTATGTTCACTGTCAGGATACTGAGCTAGATGGACCTCTGCTCTGACCCCGTATGGCCGGTCTAATGTTCTTAAGTTATTCTGCTGGAACCTCAGGTCAGGACACCATGAGTTTCCAGTGGCAGGTCAGCAGAGTGCCAACCACACTGGGCCCCAGTCCCCATGCGAAAAGAAGACATCCAGGTCACAGAAAACTTTGTAACTACAATGGCAGTTAGACAATGGAGCGACCATTCTCCTCTGTCAGCTCCTGGAGCCACAACCTTCTGGAGGCCTCATCTCCAGCCCAGTATTCCATCTACATTTCTCCATCCTGGTGACATGCACCAAGGCCATCCAAATGTGCACTGCCAGTGGAAACAGATGCTGGCACGCTGCTAATCCGCTGGGGGCATTTGAATCTCTCCTGCATGGCCACCCAAGCACTCAGCTTACAGGGAACAATGCTGCAGTCCTACGGCTAGAAACTCAAAGCAGCCGAGCAAGGGGACCGAGCTCAGAGAACTCAGCCCAGATTTCACACTCAGTCCAAGACATGTCGGGGCAGGATTGAGGACCTTAGTTTTGCGGGGGGTTGTGCAGTGCCGACATGATTCATGAAGCTCTGAGTTCAGCACTGCATTCCAGCACTCAGATATAACTTTGTCCTACATCTGCAGCCGCACCCCTGAGACAGCTGAGCCAGGCAACTTGCCAGCAGAGGCAGGAGCCCTCCTGCATTGCATGGGGCAGAACAGCGAGGCCAGGTGGGGTGGGGTGGGAATGTCAAAGCTAATCTCCGGGTTCGTTCTTTGAAGCCAACTTCAAGACCTTTCCCAGTCACCTCACAGACCCTCCAGCCAGCCCTGGCCGTGATCTCTGTGGGCAGGGAGTCAGGTCCATCGGCAGGAGAGGGCGGCGGGAGCTAAGGAATGTTTGCTTTGCCAGTTGTCAGGTGCCATCAGAGCCTTTATGGATGAGGAAGTCAGCTCCAGCTTGCACTCACCCCTGGCCAGCTTCCACTGGCACCACGACAGCCCCAGCCTGCCTCCAATAGCCCAGCATCTGCTGGTGTCCTCAGGGGGCTCATGTGCCATCCCGCCGAGGGTTATTTTTACAGCAGTGAACCAAGGGAGAAGGCTCAAGGGCTTTCCAAGAAAGCTCATGAAAGGTCCCAAACTGGAGCCGGGGTCGGAACTGCCAAGACTCCAGGATCAGCATCTTCCCCGTGTGTCTTTGGCATCCAACGTAGTGTGTTCGCACAAGCGGTCCAGACAGTCAGGGCCAGGAAATGTCCTTCCTAGAACGTAGCCTGTCTCTAAATCTCCAGGCTGCCTGGCCACCTCCTGGGAAGAGGCAGCATGCAGAAGAAGCATGCAAGACCTATGCAACGTAGGTCACGTCTCTGACATGCTGGAGGAAGGAGAGCCCTGGAAGCAAGACAGCATGGAGAGGGCACAAGCAGGCAGCCGAGTTAAAACAAACAAAAGGAAGTATTTCTTCATGCAACGCACAGGCAACCCGAGGAACTCCCTGCCAAAGGACATTGTGAGGACCAGGACTTCTACAGGGTTCAAAACAGAGCTAGATCAGTTCCACGGAGGACAGGCCTATCAATGGCTATTAGCCAGGATGCGTAGGGAAGATGTCCACAGCCCCCATTTGTCAGAAGCTGGGAACGGGCAACGGGAGGGATCACTCAATTCTGTTCACTCCCTCTGGGACACCTGGCACTGGCCACTGTCAGAAGACAGGACTCTGGGCTAAATGGACCTTGGGTCTGACCCCGTGTGGCCGTTCTCATGCTCGTAAGCAAGAGAGAAGGCGTGCCTTGCAGCGTGGGCTTACGGAACCAGCGGAGCACCAGACGCCACCAGCCCGATGAGACAGCAGTGCTTTGCTGATCTACGCCATGGAGGCCCCGACCTCGAGTGAGGCACCAGAGATGGGAAGCACATCTAGATTTAACGTTTGGAGCAGAGTCAGAAGCTGCTCCTCCAGCTCCGCCCAGGGTCTTTGCTGCAGGAGCCTGTGCTGAGAACGGTTGACGACACACACCGTAGAAGGGTTTAGGGCAGGGGAAGTGACACCTCTCAGGATTTATACAGACATTCTGCCGCTGGAATTGTAGAGATTGGAAAACCAAATGGTTCTGATCGTTGTTGCTGAGAGAGCTGGTTCCAAAAAGGCCCATTTCTTTCCTTCCAAATTTCCTGCAATGTTTGTCTGATTCTTCCATGAACCTCCCCCTCCAGCACTGCCCTTCTACAAGACACAGGGCACCTTTCCTGTTAAACACAAAACTACTTTTTTCTACAAGCACATTTCATTTGCAAACTCCAAAACCTGATTTGTTTTACATCAGGTCTTTGCCCAGCCCGAAACAAAGTGTGATTTTCTGCTGCCCTTTATGGAAACCCAGAAGTTGTGGACTAAACTGAGAACCTGGTTCCATTGGCAAAGCCACTTCCCACCCAAATATATTTTAATCGAAGACATGTTGACCAGTTTTAATTTACATGAGGCATGTGCTGGGCTCCCTAGCAGGTCAGCTTCAGAAAAAGGCAGCTCGTTAAAATCACTCACATCCAATCTGCGGTGAGTTGCCATTGTTACAGGCAAAAGACCATAACTACAAAACACTTTCCTGAGCTAATCTGCGCATCCAGCCCTGGACCCCAAAGTCCATTAGCTACCAATCCCTCCTCCAGAGCCATGTTAGAGGGAGAAGGTGCTGGAAATGTTTGTATTTATTTATTTTAGCTGGGTTGCAAATGTTGCCAATATAGTTTTCCAAAAAAACCTCTGACTTGCTGCCCAGAAACTCAAAGTTGCATGCCTCCTTCCAACCTCTGTTTACAAAATTATAAGCTTTCTTGATCCCTGCCATTCTCCTGTTACAATAATATTCTTCGTCGTCAATCTCTTTTTTTTTTCAGTGCATGGAAAATATGATTTCATTGCAAAAGGATTTCTTATGAATCAATATAGCTAAGCAGCCCGCGCAAGAGATCATTGGGACATTTGCAGTAAATCACCCTTAAAGCAGAGACATCCAGAAAACGAGTTACAAGAACAAGCAGATAATCCCAAGTCATTTCCAGATGGAAAGAGGATATATTTTCCATACACTGCATCTGGTTTATGTGTCATAAAACACACCGGTATTTATTTAAAGCCGTTCCCCTAGCCCCATCTCTTGTACTGCAAGGTTATGATTACATGAACCGAGTTTCAAATGCTGCAAAAACTGGCTGGATTTAGGTAACAAATGGAAGAATTCAGACACCAGGCTCCTACCAGTTACCCCCGACCTGAGTTGAAATAAAGGTGAGCAGAGCATTAGCAGCTGTAACTCCAGCTCAGCTGTTCATCAGAGACACCTACGATCCTAAGACTGGAAGGGACCTCAGGAGGTCATCGAGTCCAATCCCCCGCCCAAAGCAGGTCCAAGCCCAACTAAATTATCCCAGCCAGGGCTTTGTCAAGCTAGGACTTGAAAACCTCTTGGGATGGAGATCCCACCACCTCTCTAGGCAACGCTTTCCAGTGCTTCGCCAACCTCCTGGGGAAATAGTTTTTCCTAAAATCCAACCTAGACCTCCCCCAGAGACCTTTGCTCCTTGTTCTGCCATCTGTCACCCCTGAGAACACCCTCTCTCCATCCTACTGTTGATTGTTTCTGTCTCCCTCAACCTCTTACTTGCATTTTGTGGCTCCGATTGACCAGTATCTGGCACGCAAGACAGGCCAGTTGTAAATCATGTCCGGTTCTGAACGATGGAGCCTCTTCGCCCCATCAACCTGGGCAACAACAAGGGAGGTCCTGGGGGCTTGGTTTTCCCCACTGATAAAAAGTAGCTGACAACGGGAGGCAGGATGATGCTGTGTCCAAAGCACTGCACTGGGATCCAGGAGAACTGAGCTCTGGTAGGCGGGCTTTGGGTTAATTGCTTTCTGGATCTCTGCCTCAGTTTCCCCCTCTGGGGAACTGGTATTTCTCTTCTTTGCAAAGCACTTTGCACGTGATGAGTGACAAGTGCCATGTGAGAACAAGGTGTTAATATCTGTTTTCTGCCTCACCGCGCTCTCAAAGTGGGACATCTGGTCGCTGGACGAAGGTCATTGGCAGAGCCCAATCAGGCAGCTTGGAGAGCCTGTCGGATAACCACATTGGAGACCGAGATGCACCTTCACCCACAGTGAGAAAGCAGGGGGGAGGGATTTCTGAGTCCACAGCTTGCAGGGGAGACCTACTGGACGACCTCAGGCCAGCCGAGCCAGCGAGACCCCCGCCTGGGCTGCCTGAAGAAGTCGGTCTGGAAGCAGCCGCTGAATGTAGTGGGCCTCTGAGCTGGCCTGGAAATTACAAATGTAACCAGCTCGCTCGTACTGGGACGGTGCACCTGACCTGTTGCATAAGCAGGTGAGGGCTCACTAGGTCCTTTTCCCCCTCATTCCCCCTGCCAGGGGACCAGACGTTTTCCCAGACAACCACCACTGCTAGCAGAGGGAGGCAGCTGCCTGGTGCTGGCCTCTCCAGCCTTGCAAACCTCCTCCCTCACTTTGACTCTGCCACCCTCTCCGGGGCACACAGAGGCTGCCCCGTGTGGAATACGGCCAGGCACTTCAGGACAGGAGTGGTCTGCACAGTGCCCAAAGCAACAGGGCCCTGCATACGGCTTGCTCATGACTTGCTCATGCCTGCCCCGGGGTGTAAGCCCATGCTTAAGTCTGGGATCAAGCCCAGTCCTCTGCAATTGCATCTGGGTCCCAGGACCCTGCGGGGCTGGAAGGTGAGTGATCTGTGACACCCCCTGCCCCCAGCCTGCAAGCTGCTCTATTGACAAGGGAAGCCACTTCCCCCCGCTCACCTTGGCCAACAGCAGTTGGGCATGTGTGTTCTCGGCCGTGCTTTCGCAGAGCGCCTCCCTAGGGGTACCGGGGGCACATCTCAGGGCAGGGTGACTGACGCGGCTCTGGACGCTGCAGAGTGGATGCCAGAGCTTTAGGGTCATGCAGGGGTTAGCACAGCCCGAGCAGGGGGTTAAAACACAAGGTAGCTGCCCGAGCCCAGGGTGACCTGCCTTGAGTCCCACCAGCCCTGGGCTTACAGTGTGGCCACGCCTAGGACGCAGCAGGAGGGGGCAGGTTGCCAAGTGGGGGTGGGGGCTGCTGCCCCTCTGAGCGGAGGAGGGCTGCTGCTGGCGGCTCGCCTTGCCACGCATCCATCCCGCTGCTGTGGGACGGAAGGGTTCGGCCCTCCTTGCTCCCCTCTGAGATGGACCATCTGGGCCCGTGGGACGTCCTGCCCTGCTCCGCTGGACCATTTGGCCAATGCCGGGAGCCACCCCCGCAGCCGCCGGACATGCTCAGGGTCGGCTCAGTCTCCCACGGCACCGACGGAGCCGCCCCTGGCCCACGGAGCAGCCCCAGGTGCGGAGAAGGGCGCTGGCTCTGCCCAGGCTGCTGGCAGGCGTTTTCTTCCGGGAGAAGCTGGCCCGCCAAATAGCTCTCCCTTCTCCTGCCCGACCAAGCCCTGAGATGCTTCTGCTGCGACCATGGGGAGCTGCAGCCCGGCTGGAAACGTCAGGCGTGGAGGAATAGCCGTCACCCACACCAGTCCCTGGGCCAAGCAGTTTGCAGGCGGGTCTGGCCCCAGTGCCCTTGTGGGGGCCAGTCTGTAGGGAGAGACTGACCCCTAGTGGCCAAACACCACAACCAGCCGAACCCTTGCTGGGCAGCCAGGCCTGAATCCACGGCCACACTGCGGTTCGAAGCTGGCAGCCGGCCTGAGCCCCAGACTAGGGCGAAGGGGGTGTTTGGCCAGGGTGTAGGTGTTCGGGCTCAGGCTGGACGAGGGCCCCAAATGGCAACTGGAAGCTGCATGGGCCAGAGGCGCCGTATGTCTCACTGCTCCGCAGGCGAACGCGGGGAGGGCCAGAGGAGCAGCGCGTTCCGGAGCAGGAGAAGGGGCTCAGCTCCCTTTGCAGCCCCCACTCCCGAAACACTGCACCCCCATGCCAAGCACGGCAGGGACGGGGCAGAAACAACCATGGGCCCGGATGGGGGCAGGGAAGGGAGACAGAGGGGGCTAGTACCTGAGGCCGTGGATGAGAAGCCAGCTGGGCGCCTGCCCCGGTTCTGCCCCTGAGCTGCTGGGTGACCTGGGGGAAGTCTTTGCCCCCACTCCGTGCCTCAGTTTCCCCTCCCAGCCTCCTCCCCTCCCCTCTCTCATTGGGGCAGAATCATAGAACAATAGAGCTGGAAGAGTGTGGGTGCTGCCGTGGATGTGTGACAGTGACTGTGTGTGTGTTTGGCACAGGCCGGGTGTGTGACAGTAACTGTGTGTGTTTGGCACAAGCTGGGTGTGTGTGACAGTGACTGTGTGTGTTTGGCACAGGCTGGGTGTGTGTGACAGTGACACAGTGTGGGTGCTGCCGTGGGTGTGTGACAGTGACTCTGTGTGTGTTTGGCACAGGCTGGGTGTGTGTGACAGTGACTGTGTGTGTTTGGCGTAGGCTGGGTGTGTGTGACAGTGACACAGTGTGGGTGCTGCCATGGGTGTGTGACAGTGACTGTGTGTATGTTTGGCACAGACGGGGTGTGTGTGACAGTGACTGGGTGTGTGTTTGGCGTAGGCTGTGTGTGTGTGACTGACACTGTGTGGGTGCTGCTGTGTGCATGTGACAGTGACTGTGTGTGTTTGGCACAGGCTGCATGTGTGTGTCTGACACAGTGTGGGTGCTGCTGTGTGCGTGTGACAGTGACTGTGTGTGTTTGGCACAGACTGGGTGTGTGTGACAGTGACACAGTGTGGGTGCTGCCATGGGTGTGTGTGACAGTGACTGTGTGTGTTTGGCACAGGCTGGGTGTGTGTGACAGTGACACAGTGTGCGTGCTGCCGTGGGTGTGTGACAGTGACTGTGTGTGTTTGGCACAGACTGGGTGTGTGTGACAGTGACACAGTGTGGGTGCTGCCGTGGGTGTGTGACAGTGACTGTGTGTGTTTGGCACAGACTGTGTGTGTGACAGTGACACAGTGTGCGTGCTGCCGTGGGTGTGTGACAGTGACTGTGTGTGTTTGGCACAGGCTGGGTGTGTGTGACAGTGACACAGTGTGCGTGCTGCTGTGGGTGTGTGACAGTGACTGTATGTGTTTGGCACAGACTGTGTGTGTGTGACAGTGACACAGTGTGCGTGCTGCTGTGGGTGTGTGACAGTGACTGTGTGTGTGTTTGGCACAGACTGGGTGTGTGTGACAGTGACACAGTGTGGGTGCTGCCGTGGGTGTGTGACAGTGACTGTGTGTGTTTGGCACAGACTGTGTGTGTGTGACAGTGACACAGTGTGCGTGCTGCCGTGGGTGTGTGACAGTGACTGTGTGTGTGTTTGGCACAGACTGGGTGTGTGTGACAGTGACACAGTGTGGGTGCTGCTGTGGGTGTGTGACAGTGACTGTGTGTGTTTGGCACAGGCTGGGTGTGTGTGACAGTGACACAGTGTGCGTGCTGCCGTGTGTGTGTGACAGTGACACAGTGTGCGTGCTGCTGTGGGTGTGTGACAGTGACTGTGTGTGTGTTTGGCACAGACTGGGTGTGTGTGACAGTGACTGTGTGTGTTTGGCACAGACTGGGTGTGTGTGACAGTGACACAGTGTGGGTGCTGCCGTGGGTGTGTGTGACAGTGACTGTGTGTGTTTGGCCCAGGCTGGGTGTGTGTGACAGTGACACAGTGTGCGTGCTGCTGTGGGTGTGTGACAGTGACTGTGTGTGTGTTTGGCACAGACTGGGTGTGTGTGACAGTGACACAGTGTGCGTGCTGCCGTGGGTGTGTGACAGTGACTGTGTGTGTGTTTGGCACAGACTGGGTGTGTGTGACAGTGACACAGTGTGCGTGCTGCCGTGGGTGTGTGACAGTGACTGTGTGTGTGTTTGGCACAGACTGGGTGTGTGTGACAGTGACACAGTGTGCGTGCTGCCGTGGGTGTGTGACAGTGACTGTGTGTGTGTTTGGCACAGACTGGGTGTGTGTGACAGTGACACAGTGTGGGTGCTGCCGTGGGTGTGTGACAGTGACTGTGTGTGTTTGACACAGACTGGGTGTGTGTGACAGTGACACAGTGTGGGTGCTGCCGTGGGTGTGTGACAGTGACTGTGTGTGTTTGGCACAGACTGGGTGTGTGTGCTGGCTGCTGCTGGGTAGGTTTCAGAGAGAAGCCGTCCTCTGTTTCTTTCAGGGAAATCTGTCCTGCTCTGTCCTCCCTCCCCTGCGCAGCTCCCCACTCCCTGACCATCCCTGCTTCAGACTGGAGCAGCTCCCGTGTGTCTCCCTCTCCCCAACCCCTGCAAGCCAAGAACCCCCTGACTTCAGCGCTGCCCTCTCCCCAGTCCCGGGGCACAGCTAGCAGGAGTAATCCAAGGAGCAGCTCGGCTGCAGACGGGACAAGCTGTGGGAGGGGCGGCTGACCACATGCCACTGGCTGTAAGTGTGCACGCGCTGCTCATCAGCCGTGCAGGCTGGAGAGAAACGCTTGATGGGCCAGATCCGGCCCCCCAGGGCTGATTGTGCCCACCCCGTGCTAGGGCCTGAACCAAGGAATCTTGGAAGGACTTACTTCTGTTTGGAAGAAGCAGGTAAGACTCAGTGTTGGGGGGGAAAGGGCTCAGTGGTAAACACTGTAGTGACTTGGCTGTCTTGTATGTGTGTCGCATGTGTCTTGCCACTTCCCTCTAAAGGCTGGACTCAGAACTGCTCAACTGTGTGTCATAAGCCTCATACTGCCAACAGCTGATGGCAATCCGCTGCGGATAAGCTAGCTGAGGACAGGGCTTTTGGAGCAGGAGGAATATGAGTTGCCCCCAGTTTCAATAGAAAGCTCCACAAGCTTGTAATGACGAGTGTGATGCCAATGCAATTTTTTTACCGTTCCGCGCTCTGCCTCTCTCTCTCGCCACCTTCCTTGTCCCCAGTGCATTGGTGCTTCGTGGAAGGTGGGACCAGCAGTGCCTGTGGGCCCTGGGCAGTTGGCAGATTTCCTTCTTCCTTTAGTGCCAAAGACAACCGCAGAGGAAAACAGATTCTCTTCTCGCTTTGCTGCTCGACTCTGAAACTGCTCATGTGCCTCCAGTCCCTTGTGGGCGTCACCTTCAGCCACCGGTGGGTGCTGAGACCTCAGGGTCAGGTCTGTGGCATTTCAGCCTGAATCTCAGCCAGCCCTGTTCATGCTCAGGAGTGCTGGGGCAGGGGAGGCGAGGGGGCTAAACCCCGACTCACTTGTGTTGGGACAGAGTCTTAGCCCATCCCGCGTGGGGAAGCTGGAAGGAAGAGGCAGGGCTGCTAACTACAGGAGAGCTTGCAGCGTTGCTGTTGCTGTGTGTAGAGACATGGTGGGGGAGTTGTATCTTTTTGTGGTCCGCCTCGTGGCTAGAACAGGACACGTTGCAGTGCTGACCCTCCGGGGATAAGGACTGCTCACGTTTTCCCTGGACCTTCTGTGCCATGACCCAGCCGGGGTGATAGGCTGGAGGGAGACTGAATTGAGAGTGGAGCTGAAGGAGCATCGGGGAGCACCCCGGGCAGCCCCCTTAAACCTGGATCAATTAGCTCTGCTAGCTGCCTGGGTGATGGGTTTGTTCTGTTCATCCCCTCTGGAGCACCTGGCGTTGGCCGTTGTCAGCAGACAAGAGCGACGTTGCGCTAGAGGGACCTTTGGTCTGAGCCTGCGTGGCCATTCTTAGGCGACCTCACTTCCATTTGAGCTCAGGTCTGACCCCAGCACCCCATCTCTGGTGTTTTCCTGGCTTGGCTGAGATTCATGCCGCCCCACGCATTGTTCGGGGACAACCGGGGCATTCAATTTCACCAGGGCGGGTTCCTCCTTGGTGTTCCATGCATGAGCGTTGCCATTGGTGGGCAGAAAAGTGGCTCAGCTAACCACGGCCTTGTCCCCTTGTGCCCAGTTATGTCCATTAGCTCTCCTGGACCTTCCAGATCTGAAAGTTTCAGACCTGGCATCCCAGCTTCTCTGGGCTCTGCTCCTTCCTGGGGCTGGCAGAAGCGCTGGCAAATTGGAGACCTCCGTCCATGTCCAGCTTACGAATTCTGGTGTGGATGACTGGCTTGTGGGACACATCCCTGTGTAATAAACAGATAGGGGCTGTGGCACTGACCTGCCAGAGCAGGGACACTGCCTAGTCATTAAATGCAGTGATGGCCCAGTCAGGTGGAAACATCTAGGGACAGGATGAAGCTCATGTTGCTCAGCTAGTGCCTGGGGTGTGCAGAGCAGAGAAACTCAGGAGCTGCTGTTCAGTCCCAGCCCGCAAGGCTGGGGGGATCTAGGACACATGTAACCACCAGCAGGCAGATTCAAATCTGGGACATTTAGTGCTTAGTGCATAAACCTCTACAGCAGGGGTCAACAGCCTTTCCAAGGCAGAGGACTGAAATTTGACCTTTTGACTTCTATGTATGGTCCAAGGGCCAGTGATACATTTTAAAGTCACTACTAGTCCTACTTACAACAGGTTCATTCACAAATACATTACGCTGCAGAGCTTTGCTGGTTAGGTGGTGGTTGGCAGCATTAGCTGGTCTTTTGTTAATCCGCTGGCGGCCTGCCTTTGAGTGAGCTCCCGGCTGCCTGGGGGAGGAGGGGTGGGGCAAAGCTCCCGCCTCGTATGCCGATGAAAATCGGCTGGCGTGCCGCTCTTGGCACCCGGGCGAGGCGTTGCTGACCCCTGCGCTGCAGTCGGAGCTAAAAGCCAGCAGGCTCTCAGCTACGGCTGCAGAGGAGATTCGCTCTTTCTTGGGGTAAGTGGTCTAGGTGCCACCACATCAGACAGTGACCCACACCCCTAGGTGTGTGGGTTACACATGCCCAGAAAGTGTTGGGCAGGACAGGAGAGGAGACCAAGGTGGTCTGTATGGTTGCCACTTGTCTGGTTTGCCCAGGCTCATCCCATGGCTGAGAGATCTGTCCCAGGAGATCTGGACAGGGGCTGGGTGCCAGCTGCCCGGGTGAATGGGCTCAGGGTGGGGGGTGCAGTTGTTTGTACCTCACATATGGCAGCTCTAGGGGACAGGTCAGACCAGGGGACCAGCCAAGACTGAAGGAAGTGACCTAACTTAAAGGAGAGTGAGTGGACGATTTGGAAGAGAAGCCCCAAGCAGGAGGGCGGCATTTTGGTGGGCTGTGCCGGAGCTGTGGGGAAACTGAGGCAGAAGCCTGCTGCCTGCTGGGGGGTGTTATTTTGGCTGGCACAGTGCCACTCGTGCGCTAACGTACGTAGAAAGCAATTTGTTTTAGCACCTGTGCGCAGTCGGGGTGTTTGTTTGCATTCACAACCCCACCCCCACCCCAGGGCTTCAGCTGGCCATCGAGCAGGGCTGGCGCTCTGGCGAGGACGCATGGTGCTTACGCTGCAGGATTAAGTGCTGTACCTTTAAGAGCTGAGCTTCCCAGACAGAATAAAGCAGAACTCTGGTCGATGCCCGAATGATCCCCAACCCCCCTGCAGCTACTCGGGGGGGTCAACACTTGTCCTGGGGCCCCCCAGCCCTGCGGCCCCGCTTGGGGGCTCAGACCGACAGCGTGTGGCCAGGAAATGAAGGCAGCTGAGAGCTGCGGATGGGGACCCAACCCAGCAGCCTGGGGGTGTCCAGCAGCTCCCCCTGACTGCGCATGCTTAGCTGGGCTCAGCTGTGTTTAGCCTTACAAGGCCGGTGAGCAGAGCCTGGCTGCAGCTGAGGCCAGTATTCAGACACAGGCATCCGACACATCCAAGTCCCTGCCCCTGCACCGTGCCAGGGATGCAAAACGACCAGGCCCACTCACCCAGCGGAAGCCAGGGGCAGATGGACAGAAGGCAGCGCAGGCTGCAGAGGCCGCTGGGTGTCTCTGGGGGCTGGTAGCGGCCGGCAGGCATAACAATAAGCTTCCCTTTAATACCATGTCACAGCCCCTGTGCCCCAGGGAGGGATTTTTCCCAAGGGACCTGGGCCAGGCTCTGAGCTTTAACGCAGGCCACCCGATCGCCCGGAGCGTGTTGGGCTTTTCCGATGTGCTCGCTAGCTTGGAGGCAGCTTGACTCTGCGCCCCCCCACCACCACCCAAGCTCTTTCGTTCACAGTGCCACTAGCCCACGGCTGGCGGGGGGATGTTCTGCACCCTCTGTTCAGGGCAGCTGATGAGTCACTGTGGATGCGCTGTTCTTACTGGGATGCAGCTGCTATGCAAACTCAGCCAGGCAGCAAAAAGCAGATCATAGGGGCTAAGCCCTGGGAGCCCCATACAGTGCTTCTGTCTCAGCCACAGGGACCCAGGCCCTTTCAGGCTTCTTGCAGAGGTCCCTGGCGCAGGGCCTGGCCCTGCACTCAACAAGCAAGCAGAAGCGCCTGAGTGGAGCACCTAAAGGCACTGCTCTGAGCCTCTTTGGTAGCCCAGGCCGGCCGCCAAGGAGTGATTCAGGTGGCAGAGCACCCACAGCCAGTGGCCTGTATTGCGATGGGGGGGTGCACATCCACTCATGCATTGGTGCAGCTAACAAAATTTATTCCACACACAAAGAGAAAAATTAGCGCGCCCCCTGGCAAGGGGGCTGGAAGGGAGAAGGCGAGCAGGATACTGCAGTGCACACCAGGAGAACACTGTAGGGGGTAAAGCATCAGCCCTGTGCAGCCAGGGCAGCCTGTGGGATCTGTCCATGTCCTGCAGGGCTCCAGTGAGCCCTTGGGCCCGTGGCCACACTGGCTGGTGCCAGTACTCGCTGGGCCAGAGCTGCTGCCTCAGCCATGGCTGTGTGTGAGCCAAGCCCTGGCAGGCTAGCCCCACACCCCAGTCCATGCAGACCAGGGGCATTGTTTTCGAAAGCACCTCAGTAACAGAGGTTCAGCTCATTGGTGAGCCTCAGATTTAGGTGCGTGCGCCTCGCTGACTCGGCTCCAAGCTGCAGCAGGACCTGGCTCTGACCGATCCCCTCTAGCAGAGGCCTGAGGCCTCGAGGCCTGGCAGAGCCATGCTGGAAGGATTTGTGTGTGGGAAGGTTCAAAGCTGAGTCAGGGACAAAGCTCAGCAAGGACTGGGGGTGGGGGGAATTAAAGGGGACTAGTGATTCCCGGGGGACCAGGGCTCCCAGCTACGCCTAGTGCGGCAGCCATGGTGGCCAGAGCCCCAGGTCCTTTAAATTGCCCCGAGTGCCATTTGACACACTCTGGGCCAGCTGGGGGAGAGGCTGCCCCCAGCCCTGCCCCTTCAGCCCAAGATCTGCCCCTCCCCCCCTTTGCCCAGGGGCCCAGCCAGGCTGTCAGGCCCACTGCCCTCGGCATACCCCTTCCACGCAGCTCCCAGCAGCCGCCTGCTCCGAGTAAAGCTGGGATGACTTTATAAATGGAAAGGACTAATGCAGGGATGGCAGGGCCCCCCTTTCCTTTGTTTTTGCGGCAGGAAAACTTTCAGGACATTTTCACGTGCTCTGGGAGTCAGGACTCCGCCCAAAACACTGGGTTTCGAAGGTCCAGCTGACCTACCCGACCTGGGTGCAGTGATGGAAGGAGCCGTCCCAGAAAGTGATATGAATCCTGGGATCGTACATAGGGACTGGTAGAGTGTATGGCCTTTTCACCAGCCATTTTTAGCAGGTACCAGCCCATACATGGGGGAGGGTGTGTGCGAAGGATGCAAACACACCCAGAATATCTCATTTCTCTCCCTTCCTCCCTGCTGCACTGTGCAGGGGGAGGCTGCAGGGCATGATGGGGGAACCCAAGACACCCTGGGAGCTGTAGTTCCTTGGTCAGCTCCTTGCATAAACACCTGGCCCTGGAGCAGGGAAGGGACTACATTTCCCAGCATGCTCTTGGCTGCAAGCGAAAAGAAAGGGAGGGGGAACGAGGGAATATTGTTTTTCACTTACAATATTACAGAGCGATGCCAGCAGATAATTTCTATAAAGCCCTTATTACTGTATACATTTCTAGTACGTTGTAACAAAATCATTTCACCCGTCACTGTTCTGCTCGCATTTTGCATTTAGCCTCACTTATGCACACTCATTGCATGCTTATTTTAACTCCTTTATATTTGAAAAAAATTGCGGTCCTTATTTACTAAAAAAAGCACACACATACCTAGAAATTCCTGCAGACAGGCCTGATACACAACTTGCAATTAAAGACACTGCTCCAACCTTCTGTGCAAGGCTAGAATCACAGAATCTGCCCCTGAAGTGCACACAGAAGAAAAGAAAAAAATGTGCCATCTTCAACAGAAGTTACTTAGCTGCATTTGAGAGGCTGCAGAGAGGCGCCCAACCTGTCAAAGGAAAGTAATCACCCCATGCCATTGACAGAAAACAGGAATGGGCTAGAGATTTCCTTAGTTAGCTGAATGTTTCCTTTAATTAAATAAGCAACCAACATAATAAGCATTTCAGCTGCCCTATTCTTCGGCCTGAGCATGCAGTAAAGGTGCAGTAAAGGTGAAGGCAATTTTGTCAGAACCCAGCCTAAGCGTACTTACACTGCTGCAAATGCAGCTCTTTGCCTTTGCAGGGGTAAACCTCACTATAAATATAGACAGAATAGTAACAGAGAGGGAGCCGTGCTAGTCGATACGCTATCAAAACAAAAAGCAGCCAAGTAGCACTTTAAAGACTAGCAAAATAGTTTATTAGGTGAGCTTTCGTGGGACAGACCCACTTCTTCAGACCAACTGGAGAAGTGGGTCTGTCCCACAAGAGCTCACTTAATAAACTATTTTGCTAGTCTTTAAAGTGCCGCGACTGCTTTTTGTTTTGACAAATCAAATAGGATAGCAGGATGGGGAGGTGAGAGGCGGGGGGGGGGATGTTAATTGTCCTGTCCGAGATAATTATGAGCATCAAAGGAAGGGAAGCAGTCCTTGTAATGGGTGAGGTAGCTGATGTCTCTGTTCATAGCACCTGTTAATGTGTCGAATTTGAATATGTTCTCTAACTCACAAATCTCTTGCTTTAATCTGTTGTTAAATTCTTTGTGTTCCAGGACACAAATTCTCAGGTCTTTAACAGAATGGCCCACTCCGCTGACGTGTTCACTGTTATTGCTTTTTTGTTTTGTTTTTTTTATAACTACAGAGCCACTGGCACGACCACTGGATGAGCCAGGCAAGCAATGCAAGCCCGGAGCTTTCAGAGAATGACCGATATGGAACGCGTAGAGGAAAACACAAACCAGAAACTCCCAGGGAATCTTGGAAAGGAAACGGGACATTAGCAGCTGAAAAAAACCGTGCAGTGGTTTATGGCTGGAGATGGGTTTGCATCCCGCCTCTTTGCAATTCGCCCCCTCTCCGAGGTGAGCTGGAACAATGTCACTTGCGAACAGCTGGAGTACAGCCTGCTCCCCTTCCCAGGCAGCGGGAGAGCCCTGGGAAAGGTCAACCACAGGGCAGGTGGGTGGCTGGCTGGGGACGCCGGAGGGGTTAGGTTACTGCCGGCTCCCCAGTGCGCAGGAAGGAATTTCAGGAAGAGCTCGGCGGCCGACAGGAAAATCCTGCCCTCCGTTTGGGCCTATTAGTCTTCTTGGTTGTGCTCGCAGATATGTATATATCTATCTCTGGAGGGGGGTGTTGTGTGTGAGAGAACAGAATTGTTCAGCCAGATGCTGGCTAGTAGGGGCCCTCCAGCAGAGAAAAGCCAGAACCCAGCTGTAATGAATATAAATGGACATTCATTATTGAGGTCAACGGATGCGAGCCAGACCGTCCTTGTTTCCCTTGCTCACTAGCATGTTCTTTCTTTTGTCACCGCGAGGGGGCTCCCTAAGTCTGGGCAGCTTCTTATCACAGTAAGGAGACCAAAGTCCCTATGGGAGAGCATGGTGTGTGCATCTCAGTCTGCAAAAGCCCAGAGATCAAAATGACCGCTGCCTCCCCAAGCCAGCAATGCGCTTAGAGGGGAGGCTGAGCCACAAGCAAACAGACAGCGAGCCGTTGCTACAGGAGGTAGAATTCGGCTACAGTCGTGTTAAGTGCTGCTGGAAGGGGCAGTTTTAAGCGTGAGATGGAGAACTCGAGCCTTGATCTCAGTGCAAGAGTGGGGCATTTGCCCAGGCCCCCCAGCCGTACCTGAGCACGTTAGGGTACGGTCTGCCTCCCAGAGACTGGATGTGGGGTTGTGGTCGGAAGCCCCTGGGTGGTGTTGCTACAGCCATCCTGCTCCACCCTAGACACGGTTCACTTTAATGGCGGTGAAGCAGTTTGCTAAATGAGGGGCATTGTGGCTGTGCAATTCTCTGCAGTGGCAGGGGAAGGAAAAGCCTCTTCTCCTGCTTTGCGAGTGGGGTTAGCAATGGGGTGGACCAATGAGCAGACCCAACAGACCCCTCGGCATTTAAGGATGTATGGAAAAACCCGAAAGCCCTGCAGTGCAGCCCACCTGCCCTGCTTCTTGGCCCATGCCAGCCTGGCACCGCCCCACCAGGGCGCTTCCCGCCCCCACCCTGGGGGGGGGGCACAATTGCACCAGAGAAAGCCATTAGCAGGGTTTCAATCTGCCAGCGACGTCCTGTGTCTGGGGGTGGGGGTGTGTGGAAGGATGGGCAAGGGTGTGTTTTTACACCCACGCATCCTCTCACGTGCCTCGTCATGTCCGCCTCCGCCCGGGTGGCTCTTCCCCCTGTCCACAGGCTTGCCTGCCCACAGGAGGTGGCAACGTCCTCTCGCGGTCACACTGCGTGGTACCGCACCAAGGGGCTCCCAGTGGACCAGTCGTGAAGGTGCCCGCTTAACTGCCTCCCACCCCATGGGACCGAGCCCAGGGAGCTGATGAATTTTGGAGCCTCCTTCGTTTCCTCTGCCGCTTTCCCGCTGCCCGGGACTCCCTGGTGACGGGCTGGAGGCTCTGCCGCAGACCAAGGCTGTTGCGTCCCCGCTGTACAGACACCGGCTCTGGGGCAGATGCCAGCCACCAGCCCAGGTGGGTGCTCAGCTAATCAGCTGGGCGGCCCCCGACTCTTCTGGGCGCCCGTCCCAGTGCCCAGCTCACAGGGTGGGGCTGGGGCATAGAGGCTGGGGTGTGGGGGAGGGATTCGGGGTGCTGGCTCCTGCTTTGGGGCACCAGCGTTCTCTAGCACAAAGCCAAACGCCCTTGCCCTGTGCTTGCCCCTGCCTGCCCAGAGGTCCTGCCCCTTCCCCACAACTTCTTCGAGGCCCTGCCCCCACTCACTCCGTTCTCCCTCCCAGGGAGGGGTTGCAGTGGGAGGGGGCTGCCAGTGGGGGAGCGGTGCAGGAGTTAGGGTGCAGGAGGAAGTTCTGACCTGGGGCAGGGCTCAGCGTGCTGGCTGTGGGCAGATCCCGGTCAGCAGCGCAATGGGGCTAAGGTTCGTCTCTCCGTCTGCCATGGCTGCTGGAAGGGGCATTCGTGTCTCTCCAGCTTCAAGGCAGAAAAGGACCGTGTGCTGCTTGCGTCCTCAGGCACCAGCCCATCGCTCCCATTGGCTGCAGTTCCCAGCCAATGGGAGCTGCAGAGCCGGCACTCGGGGCGGGGCGGCAGCATGTGTCGCGCCCCCTGCTGTGGCCTCTGAGGAGCTGGCAGTTGATTCGTCAGGAAAAGCGGTCTGCCTGGCATTGTGTGTGTGTGAGAGAGAGCGAGTGCAGAGAGGTCGGGGGTGAAGCTGGGCACCTCGTTATTCTGCCCCCGAGCCCGCCTCCCACCCCCTCCGGTAACTTGGTGCAGCCCGTGAAGGCCCACTGCTGAGACACCAGCAGCACGCCAGCTGCTCCCGGGTACTGTATAGGAAGGCCCCGGGTTGCTGTTACTTTACTCGCTCCTGCTAGCTCTGTTCCCGGGAGCAGCCGAGATTCTCGGCGCCCGTTTAAGCAGCAGCCACCCAGCAGCGGGGGCTGTGCTGTCTAATGGCTCAGGCTGCCGACCCCAGCCAGTAATAAACCCTCTCCATGGCCGGGGGCTGCTGGGCATTTAGGCCCAGGGTTACGCACCTGCGCTGGCTGGAAAGGGCCACGCTCCGGCCTGCTGTCCTGGTCTCACCTCTGTCTTCCGGCCCCAGGCCATGCCTCAGCCTGTCCCGGCTCAGGCCACTCAGCCCCGGCCCCGCAACAGCCAGCTAAGGCTGTGCCTCGTGATGGGCTTTTAATCCGCCATCCGCAGAGCGGTTGCTGTGCTGCCGTCCTTGGCCTAGCCTAGGCTGGCATTGGACTCCTGTGGCCGGCCCGTGCCAGCTGCTTCCAGGACCCAGGGGCTGCTTAACTGCAGGGTAGCTCACCCTCCCGCATGACCGCGTCCCGAACGTCTTCGCCGCACAGAACCAGCCCCTAAAGCCAGGTCAGCTGGCACAGGCCTGGCCTTTCGCTGCCACGCGGACAGACAACAGCCTCCCCGAGACAGGCTGGACTCACACGGCCACTCCGGACTCAGCTGCGTAGGGCCACCTGTGTGTGGGTGTCCTGGCCCCTCGGCAGGGCCAGGCCATTGGGATGCGGAGGGGAAAAGGCTGCCTGGGTCCTTACCGCCCTTAGAAGCGTTGGCAATAACATGGTCGGGGGCTCTGCTGCCCCAGCCCTGAGGAACTAGCCTTGCCAGCTCCATGGCCTGGCATCCCCCTCTCCCCTAAGTCATTTAGCTCCCTCCTGTCGTGTTTCCCACTGGGGGGGACCCCAAAAATACCTTAGGCTGAGAGGGCCACTCACCGCCAGACCCTCGAGCGAGAAGCTGGATGTGACAGGCTCTTGCCCGAGTTTCTGGTGGACTTAGCATGCCTGGGCTCCCCCCAGCTCTGCCCCAGCCGCTGCGCCTGTGTCACTAGGGAACAGCGGGTATTTACCAACACACAACCCCCTAAATACACTGTTTACGCTGCAGCTATTTGCATGCCAGCCAGTCGTATTTTTAGAGCTCCTGGGGGATGCTAAGGGCCTCGGCGCAGGAGTGCTGACGCCAGGAAAGCAGCCGGCACTTTGGCTGACATTTATCTTATAATTAACCGTTCTGGGAGCCCATTTCTTGCCCATCGCTCTCAGTAATGCAGCACGCAGGGCGGAAGTGGGCCCAGCCAGCCAGGGAGGAGGAAGCTGGGACGCCTGCTGCCCCTGGGACTGCAGCTCTGTCTCCTCTGGTGAGTGAGCAGCAGCCGTCACACACCGAAGAGAGCTGCAGTCACCAAGCCGAGAAGAGATGCAATCAGGAAGCATGGGGTATGGACTAGCCAAGGGCTGGCTGTGCGCTCCCCAGCGCTGGGGAATCAGCTGGGAGAAAGCCAGGGTTCCAGGCTGGGGGGGAGATTGGATCAAGGTGGTTCCCCCCACGTCGGCTGTTTCGTTGTTTTTTTTTCCAAAAAAGTGTGACGTCCCTTCTAAGAGTTGAAAAGTTGCTCTCCCCTGATAACACCGAGGGGGCGCTGGGGCCGTTTCACCGGCGGCCGAGAGCTGCAGAGTTTTGTTCTTATAAAAAAAAAATTGCAGCGACAACACAATTCCATCGCACGGTCTGATTTCGCCAGCACCACCTCCGCCTGGGGACCGTTGCTCTGCTGAGGTGTTGACAGCTCCGATCGTTAGGCTTACGGAGCGTGCGGGCTGCAGTTGATGACAGCCTTTGGGAACCCCACCCCCCAGCAGTGTCCTGGAGTGATACAGTAGACCCCTGACTTACGCAGAGGTTGTGTTCCTGCACAATCCCGCTTAAGTCAAATTTTGCATGACTCGGGGGAGCCAAGAAACTGACTCAGGCAGCAGCGCTGGTCAGTTTCCCTGCTCCTGTCAGTGGTGGGGAGGCTCCCTGCAGCCGCTGTGATGGAGTAGGGGGGGTGGAGGTGCGTGAGAAAGTCAGGCTGGATGTGTGTGTGACAGGCAAAGCAGCTCACAGGGGCTAAGGATGACCGCTGGGGCTGTAACCTAGGCTGGCAGGTAACACCTCTGACCTGAACACAGAGCAGGGAGGAGCCGAGCTCGGGTGGAATCGGAGGCGGCAGTTAGAAGCTGGGGAGAGAGTGGGAAGGCAGCCAGCTTGGGCTGAAGGGGGGACTACCTGAAGGGGAGGCTAGACTCCAGGTAGCCCCCCCTTGGGCTCCTCTCCCCAGGGCGGGTTGGCATGACTGTCTCTGCTGGCTGCACTGACACCTCTGTGCTGAGCTGGGCCTCTGTCAGCTAATAAACTTCCCGTTCTACCTGCTGCGTGAGAGTCCCTCCTGCCTGCAGCTGGGGTGCAGCGCTTGAGGGCCCCTGAACCCCATCACACCGGCCACTCACAGGAGTCAGGACACTGACCAGCCCTGCCGCATGGTCAGGTTCACAGCTCCCCTGAGTGGCGGGCAGCCCGGAGCCAGGCGCCAGCTCCCCGCCACTCAGAGTCGCAACTTGAGTGTGTGTATCTCGGGAATCTACTGTATTTTCCATGTGCCCCACCAAGACGTTGGAGTAACTTCAATAGCCATCCTGCCCATCCCCCTGCCAGGTTTGACTTGAGAGCGGGCAGTGGTTAGGCTGGGGTTAACTGGGTCTGGAGAGCCCCTGCGCAAGGCTGGCTGTAGTTATGCGAAGCTGCTCGGCCTTTCCCTAATTCCAGGCCGTAGCGCCTTCTGACACAGCAAACACGTCCTTGACTCTGGCCCGGCCCTGCATTGCTGGGGTTGGCACGCAGAGGGGATTCTCCATAACGAAGCAACAAGAGCCCACGGTGATTTCTCTTTCGCTTTCCTCAGGCGTCTCCGAGCAGACAAGCGAACGTCCGACCACGCCTGCTGTCCCTGGCACGCGTTCGCCCCGACCACGGGGGAGCTGGAAGGTGCCACAGTCGAGTGATCGGCCCCCAGGGCAGCAGGCTGCCTGGGTGGGCCCGTGGTGGGAAGTAGGCAGCCGGCCCCCTCGCCGTTATTCTCACGAACGGTTCCAGCACCAGCCACCGACCTCTTCCCAGGCGGGATACAGGCTAGACTCCGTGTTCTCATTTCTTCCATTCCCGGGGCAGACTAAACTTTGTTTTGTGCACCGAGGCATGCACAGATGCGCACCACCAATAGCTGGGCGGCACCTGACTCTCCTCTGGGCAGCCGCCCACGCACTCAGCTTACAGGGAACGGGGCGTGGGGCCGGGCATGGCCTGCGGCCCCTGCTGCTCTTCTGCAGGGTAACAAGAGACTCTGCTTTCCCGGGCTGGCCAGCCAGTCTCTGCCCGGCACTAAAACCACTTAAAGGGGGGCGCTGAGCGGTCACACGCTCAGCAGGAGTGGAGGAGCTGCGATTTGAAAGCCGCAGGCAACCAGGGCGGCGTGCGAGGGGCGTGTGGATGCTCTTCAGCCAGGGTGGCGCTGGAGGGGCGTGTTCTGGGTCAGTCGCAGCCGCAGCTCCCCTACCTGCATGCCCGTGCTCGGCCCCAGTGCAGAGTTAAACTACAGCGGCTGCTGGGAGGAGGAGGAGAGTTGCTGGAAATGAGTCTTGAGCAGGGACTAGTCACCGGGGGGGTGTCGCCCTGGCTGGGGGCTCAGGCGCCTGCTGAGCTGGATTCTTCCCTAGCCAAACCGGAGGCTCGCCAGGAGCACTGGGCCGGTGGGGGCCCAGGGAGACAGAGAGGCTGAAGCAGGGCAGGCCGCTGTGCGCGGCCCAGAAACGTGCCAGGGAAGACTGTGTCCCGAAGCCCCTGTGTGCCCTCTGTGCTGCGTCCTGGGCACCTCTGGGCAGAGCTGGGGAAGCCGCCCCAGGCCCGCTGCTTTTAGAGGCCCTGCGGCGGCCGCCCCAAAGGTGCTCTGGACAGGAGGGGGAGGACTACCTGGGGTCAGGGCCAGGCCAGGGGATTACCTGGCCCAGGTGGCTGGCAGGAGCGGCAGCCTGTTCTGGCCTACTGTGCCGCCCTCTGGGCCAGATGCGCCTGGCTTCTCTGCACCAGTGATGGGGAGGGTACCCCGGCTACTGGCACCACAGGCAACCCCCAGCCCCGGGTAAGCCCTCAGCCCCATTGCTGGAGATGGGGCTACGGGGCAGGGTGGAGGCACAGCAGGGGAGGGGCAGGGCATGGGGGGGGCTTACCCCAGACCCCGCCCCTGGGGACGGCTCAGCATCTGGGGGACTGAAGAAAGCCTGTGCCGAAGAAGCCATTCTGAGGCCCCGTAAGCGGTCGCTGGCACAGGCTCCCGGAGGAAAGGGCTCTCGGCACCAAACAGCTGGGCCGGTGGGAGTACGGGGGGAGGAAGGGCGAGATCCATCCCACAAGTGGCAGGGCCTTGCCAGAGGCTGGAGCCAGCACTCGAGGTGCGCTCGAGAGGGGCTGGAAGGAGCCTGAAGCACTGCATGTCTTGTAACCAGGGACTCGACTCTGACAGTCTCAGGCACACACCCTGCCCCATGGCATCCCCGGGGCTTGGGGGACTGAGGCCCAGCTCCTCCGGGGTATTCAGGTACCTAAGTCCCAAGTTAGGTGCCTGGATCCCTTGGATGACCTTGGGCCTGTGTGGTGACAGCACCCAGCAGGGAAGCTTCACTGCGGACAGAGCATAGAACAAAGGGCAGCTCCTTCCAGGTCTCCTCTGCCAGGTCCTTCTGGCCGGCCCCCTCAGCGATGGGGGCGGGAAATGGGGGAACATCCAGCAGGGGCAGTGAGTCAAGGAGGGATGAGATGGAGGCAGGAGGGGCAGCCAGCAAGGGCTTGGGGGAGGGAAGGTGGAAAGGCTGACCACACAGTCTTGTAGGTAGGGCAGCTGCTCTGAAGGTCATGTGTAAATTTCGGGGCAATATAGGCAGAGTATGAGCTTGGGGACTGGGGGTGGGGTGGGGGCACAGTAGCATTGGGAGCCACTTTGAGGGCCTGGTCAAATATCATAGTATAATGCTTAGATGCAATATGTTATTTAGCCACCAGGTGTTACCACTCGTAGCGTTCCAGGCTGGGTGATGTCCCTGGTAAACAAAGTGAGAGCATGCTGGAAGTCAAGCTGCACGCGTAACACTTTTTCACGTGTCATCGTAGCTGTTTTCTTTGGAAGACTTTGCTGGTTTAAGAGGGACTATCGAGCACAGATCGTTTACCTTCCCATACACCCACCATCAAGCATCAAGTCCATAACAACAAGTTTCCACCTTGGAAGGAGAGAGCCAACTGAGGGAGGACCAAAAACAGCCACCATGTAGATTTCCCTGCGCAAAAAGAACAGAGCATTTATTCCTGTATTTCCTTAAATTTCGAGATACAATTCCAGAGCTCCAGACACTGAGCCGGCATTCCAAGCAACAGTATATTATAGATAATTGTTTCTTTTATCGCTTATAAAGCCATACAATGAACTGCAAAAAAACAGCCCTCTGTACAAAGGAGAGAAAGAAGGCCAGGCGAGCAAGTAGGGCACATTCACACATGGCCAATGAGTAACAGCGGTAGTCTTTACAGAAGTGACAAAGTTACGGGCACAAAGATGAAAAACACAACATAGATTTCCACCGATACAAATACACCAAAATGGGAATTTCTGGTTTTCCTCTTCAGTGGTTCTTCTACTAAAAAATAAAAACCCTGGCACGATGCAAACAGAAGGCAAATTATTTTAAACTGTTGGTTGATGCTGATTAGCAAAGACATTTGTAACAATCCCAAATCGACAGCAACACAACATCAAATGAAATATGGAAAAAAGAGTGATTTTAAACCAAAAAAAAAAAAAAAATCCAATGTGTTTGCAAAACAAAACAAACAAACAAACAAAAAAACAGCCCACTTTGCTGCACAATTTTCCTGGTGGTTTGATTGGCAGGTTTTTGACATCCGGCTTATTTATGAGATTGGGTTTTTTTGTTTTCTAAATAATCTTTGCACACCTGCTGTGCCTATTGAAGGATGCAGGCAACGTGCTTCACGAGCATTAACCTCACAGATTTGGGTTCTGTAGCAGTAGAGTTTTGGCCTGGATTTCAGCGGGAGTGTGGGGTATATCTGTACTGCAGCTGGGAGCAACCAGGTGTGATGATTTAATTGAGTCGTTCTGATTCCCGGGATCCAAACCGGCTGCCCTGGCTTCGAGTTTGAGGCAGCTTTTTTCTCCAGGGGATTGGAGGGTGGGGCTTCTGTTACATTGACTTCTCTTGTTGTACCTGGGTAGGTCCTGTTTGCGTGACCAGATTTGGATGCGGGGATGGAATGGAGTGGAAAGACATTAACCAGGGTAGGGGGAATCTGGAAACAGGCTTGGTTCCAATAAACTCCTAAAAGTTCAATTACTTCACCCACGCCTCGTTAAGCTGAAAAACTGAACTGGGGAACCCCACACGCATGGGTGGTGTCAATAGGTATTGGGACACTCAGCTGACATGCAGGGGGAAGAGATTTTCTCCTGGCAGCTCCAATCCCAGCCAGAGCCAGGAGAGAAGTGTGCATGGAAGTGAGGAGGAAAGGTCTTCAGCGGAGAAGGTTCTGCCTTTACTGACACTCTGAACCAGTTCAGTTCCAGGGACAGAAGGATGCTGCCTTGAACAGACTCTGATTTTATATTAACTTAACCGGAGCTCCAGGTGAGATCCCAAAACCTAACTCCGGTGTATAGATCAAGGGAACGATGGCCGATCAATGCACCCTGGATGTAGAGCCAAAGTGGCCTGAAGCTTAGGGGATTGTTGGCTAGCCCGTTGGCAAATCAGGAGCGAGGCACAGCTTGGCTCCAATCCAGCACGGATGCCTTCAGACTGAAGGCCGGCAGCGCACTTGACAGATGTTTGTATTTTCAAGATTGAGTCAATGGGAAGCCGTCCATCGACTTTCAGGGGCTCTAAGGCAGAATCCAAAAGACATTCCAATCTCTCTTGCTGGGGAAGGTGGGGAGGGAATTTACTGAGCAGTAAAATATGGAGGAGACACCATCGGCCATTTGTTGGAAATGCCACCAGACACAAGCAAGCACTGCATGCGGCTTTGTCTCCGGGGGTATTTCACAAAGAAGAAGGGAAGGACAGGATTGGCCAGAGGGAAGCTGATGGACCTGCTGCTGTTAGCACTCAGTCTGTGGCTAAAGAAACCAGGCTATCTTGTGTCAACTATTTTCAGAATCTTCAGCTCTGCTGGAATATAGAGTTACATAAAATGAACATCAGCCGGCCGCTCCGGGAATCGGCTTTTACTGATACACGCAACAAAACCGACAGCAAAGAGGTTCTTGGAGGCGGAGGGGCGAGGGGGAAAGGGCACACACCTGACATTTACGAAACAAATGAAACCACTGGGGAAAGTGCATTTGCAAGGAAATCTTTGGCAAGACTACACGCAGCTCCTCGTGTGTGGCGGAGGTGTGCGTGTGAGTGTGTGAGTGAGCTATTACATCTGCTGCTGAAAAAACAGCCGTGGGATTACTAAGAGGCGTCAGCATGGAACTCAAGTACGGTGACCGCATTTCTGAACCAGGAAGAATCCTCCCAGTCCTTTTAGGAAAGGAAAACATAAACATTGGTGGGTGAAGCTAGGTTTTTGCCTGGTGCATGAGCTTCATGGATATCGTGATAGCTTCAGGGATATTACACAAGCTGACGGTTTGGCTGGGGAAAACAGGGACACCAGAAAGTTACCCATAAACTGCAACTTTTTTTAAAGGTTTTCAATGGAAGCTGGAAAACACCTGCCTATTTCATTGGCAAGATGCGTAGCATTGTATTAAAAATATAATCAGTGGTGATTTTAGCGTTAGAAATCCTGACAAGGTCTAACTACATCTTCCACCTTGGCTAACGAGTTAGCAACTGAGCCTCCGCCGGCCACAGGTGAAAGCAAGTGTTCTGCTACTATCAGGTATCTGCCGTGATTGTTAAAGAGACTGCTGGATGCCTTAACACGGGTTAAGTGTGTGTGCGGGGGGGGTAGAAATAATATGGCTCTCAGCTTTAAACAAAAATAATAAAATTAGTTTCAGCAGTGAGAAAAAGGAAGGCTGAAAAATAGAGACTTTCAAAAAATATACCTTTATATATTTAAATATCTATAAACACAGTGTTCATCTAATTGGTTAATGGCAAGGTGAGGAGGTTACAGTGAGGGGTTCCTCTTGCTTGAATTTTGCAGAAGGAGGGAATTTCTTTTAAACAGCTTAAAACATAAAGATCTCAACTTCCGACCTGACGGGGTGGGCTGGACCACAGAGCCCTGGAGGGTGTCAGACCATGACCACTCCCACCCCGGCCGGCCCAGTACCCATCTCCCAGCACCTCTCAGATGCAAGGCTAACCCTCCCACGGTCTCCAAAAACGAGACGACAAACCAACGGTCCTCACACACACTCACACGTCCGCACACACCCGCGCCCGCCGCCAACCCTCGTGTTGCTCGGCAACGGTTTAACACTCACACGCCTCATAGGCTAATTTGCTCCAGCCGCTAGCCAATCTCCACGTTCCACAGGGAAAAGGGGCGGAGTTAGAGGAGGGGGCTGTTGCGGTGGGGCGGGGGCAAAATCAGACACATTGCACCTTGGGCAATCACACGCTGCCCTCTCTTGCCCACGTCACTAGCATAACCGAAATAAACCATAAATCGTTCCGCTCTAGGTGAGTTATACAGATTGGAGCCTATATGGGGAGCCGTATATAATGGAGGGGATAAGATACACAGACAGGAATATGGCAAAAAATAAATAGTTTTGTGTAAATTCAACCCTTTTTAAAAATTTGATTAGCTTACAGTATTTTTCAGTATATTTCTTATATATTATATATATCAGGAAACTGCCTCGGTGGGAGGGAGCTGTGTTCTGGGGGGATCCCGGTAATGGTGATGCTTTCACTGGTGTTTCGCTCTGGGGTGCTTTTTGGTCTTCAGAGCAGACAGCCTGTATCACAGAACCATGCACTGAAAGGTCACCCAGGAAAAGACCTGTCTCTCCCGGCTCCTGTCTTCCCCGTGCCCTGACAGCTCTGGCCACAGCCGAGCCAGTCAAGCTGTTTACTGCACCTCCCAAAAGCCCAGAGGGGCTTGGGAAGACTGGAGGCCGATGCAACATTTTAGGGTGCCTCAGAGCTGGGTGTGAGCTGCGGCTCCTTCTAGACCTGGGTCTGGCAAGCCCCCAGTACCAGGAGTGTTTGGGTTGCAGGATGTTCTCAGATTGGGTCTCAGCTCTAACTGGAACTCAGTGTTAGGGGAAGAAAAATACACCCATAGGATGTACTGCACAGGAAGAACAAGGGGGTCCTTCCAACCCTGCCCCCAGAACTGGCCAATATCAGAAGAAGGCATAAAACCCACATCATTTTACCTGGCCAACTACACAACCATTCCCCAGGGAGGAGGGAAAACATCTCAGCTCCCCAGACTGCCCTCTGGGGGCTCTTTTCTCACCGGAGCTACATAAAGCCAGATACGAACGCGGATCACCCCTGGGGCCCACTGCGAAGTCAGGCAGAGGACTAGAGCCCCATCTGGGGACAGGGGGGCAATGCACATTGTTTGCCACACCTTTTTGTTCTCTATGGAAAGGCCCAAGCAGACAGGAGATCCTGGAGGAATTTGCCTAATCTAGTCACCCCACTTTTGCAATGCTGGCTGCTACCTGTTGCCATGACTTAGCATTTCAGTGCAAGGCCTGAGGCATTTCAGAGCTGGGCCTTGAGCCCTCTGGAAGCAAAAGCAAAGCTTATGCTTACTAAGTCGCGTCTAAACCGCAATGCACACCCATCTCCACTTCTCCGCAGGGCAGAGCATCTGAGAACCCAATCCGGCCGGGGGAGCTCTCAGCTTTTGGCTCAGCCGGAGCTCCCAAAACACGTCCGTCCTCCTTATATTTATTTGACTTTCGTGCAGCCAAACGCCCCTGCAGTCAGCAAGCTGCTGGTAGGTTTTCCAAAGGAGTAGGGCCCAGGCTCAGCCAGACCCAAGTCAGCTTCCAGACTGTTAGTCCTTAAGGTGACGGTCTTAAGGTGCTCTGGTACTGCAGACCTGCTGGACTATGGCCTACAAGCTCTTTCTGGTGAAGCCCGGCTCTGGAAAGCAGGCTCCTGAATGCAGCGAGTGAAGGACAAGCTGCTGTGAGCTCTGCTGGTGGACGAGAACTGCCGAGTGCATCTGACTCACCATTGCCCTCTACTGGACGGAACCAGAGCTGCTCTCCTATGTGTCCTAGACCCCATAGTGCTAACCATACTCAAGTGGCCTAGATCCTGCACTCTTTGGAGCAGGAGGATCTGAGTTCTCTCCCTTCTGCTGCCAGGAAATCCTGGCAGGCTGTGGCACGCAGCCCTGAGACCAAAGTGAGTTGCTAGCTGGCAACTGATTTTATATATATATATACAGACCCCTCTGCTGTGAACAGATCGGTATGACCCATCCCTGCACACGCTTCTGAGACACAGGAGTTGCAGATCTTGGAGAAGGGAAAATGAAAAGGGCTTTGACCAATTTTTTGTTTTCCTGCCTGATCGCTCGAGCACAGCGGGTTTCAACCTGCTTTCATTTGCAGACACCTAAACAACTTCAAACGGAGGGGCAGCCCCCCTTTGGAAATCTCACCCTGTCCATCGAGCCTCCTGGAGTCCTCAGAGCACAGGTGGAAAACCACCTCCCCAGCGCACAGGTTGGACGGCCAGAATGGACCACGGAGAGCGTCTAGTCCAACCTCCGGCGTAACACACGCCAGAGAGCTGCCCCGGATTAACTCCTCTCTGAACGAGAGCAGATCCCTTAACAAAGCGTCAAAATTGCCCATGACGGACAGAACCCACCGCAGCCCCTGGGTCAGCGGTTCCAATCGGGGCCATGTAGCCCTGGGTGTTATTTCCTCCGACTGACATTTGCAAGCAAAGCTGTGGATGTTCAAGGGGCAGGGCCACGAACATTCCCACTGGGACTGGGGGTCAGTTGGCCTCTGGAAAGCCCCCCGGGGGAGATACTGATTCAAGAGCCAGCCCAGTTCCACTCCTCTGACTCCCGGCCGCTGCACCGCCCTGCGACGGGAAAGGTGCTTCCTTTAGCTGTGTTTGGTTACGGTTGGGTGGGGTTTTTTTCTTCCCCAATTCAAACCTTTTTCCCCCGAATCCACTTCCCACTCCCACGCATGCACTTCCTCGCGCGCCTTCTCGGATCAACTCCAAGTCCTCCTCCAAAATTCAAGGGCGAGCGGCCCCCGGGGCCGGCTGGCAGCTCATCTCTTCTGGCCGGAGCTCAGCATGACCCGCGAGACGAAATTGACGATAGCGGCGGCTGGCTGGTCCGGATCCAGCTCCGCGAAGAGGTGGCAGACGTTGTCGGTGGTACTGCCCTGCTTCCTGGCCACAAAGCCAAAGAGCCTGGTGGGGTCACAGAGAAAGAAGGCGCATCAGAGAGCAAGCCAGCTGGGGGAGAGGGGCTACACGCCCCCAGAACGGATGGGAAACGGGAGTCCGTGTCATCACACGGGTGTCTACTGACAGCCCATGGCAGGCATAAAACCGCACCCAGAAAGTGACCGGCCCCCGGGCATGATTCAAACCCAGCTCTGTCCCAAGGGGGCCAGTCCCAGGGTCAGGGAAGCAGCTCTCGGGAAGAGCCACTCGCTGAATGAGGCCTCAGAGCTACCTGCGGGGCCCTGGCGTCTGTACCTTGCTAAGCAGCACGTTCCTGGGAGGCCATGAAAGCAGATGTGGGGACCCGGATCTCAGCTCCCCACAAGGCCTGGGTCAGCCCCAGTGACCCCCAGGCTGCCAGTGCAACCCTGTCCATGACTGGCCATTGCCTCGCCTCTGTCCTCCAGCCGTGCCGTCTCCACCCCAGTCCCTCAGCTCGGCTCAGGCCCATCTCCCCATTCTCTGCCACAGCCCAGCCCAGAAGCGCCCAGCTGCTAACAACCCCTTCAAAGCCCAGGGGAGCTCCTTCCCTCTCCGGCCTGGTGTTAGCACACATGTGGTGCCCGACCTCCCTTGAACACCCCGTGCGGCCTGTCAGAGGGGGCGGCGTTTGGAGGAGACAAGCCAGGTGAGGTGCCTGGATCTTAGCAAGGCCCAGCGTGGCTCCCTGCGGCCCTTTGACATGTTCATCATGACAGTTCCAAGAAACGGACTGCAAAACAGCCATGGCCCCATGCTTCCAAGCACGAGCGTATTCGAGCACCTGGCTCCCCTACGCCGGGGGCGGTAATCAGCGGCTGCAGGCCGGACTCGGGTTGCTAGGGTTAGCCTCTGGCGGGCCCGAGTGCATCCCGCACCTTCAAGCCCTCTCCCAGGGTCGCCTAAGAGGCTAAGGCCGAGGCTGGGGGCCGTTTCCCCTGGACGGTTCAGCTCCCTGGCTGGACGTGGACAGGGAAGGGGCTTTGCTGGTGCTGGAGCAGAGGAGCCGTCCGGCCCCGTTAAAATCCCCCCATCCGTCGTACAAACAAAGCGGCCTCTGGAATTCGCTCTTTTAAAGCCGGTTTCTAAATCCGGGCTGAGAGGGGAAAGCGCATCAGCCGGCACCGTGCTGGGCCACTTCTAATTCGAGAGCCCCCAACCCCGGCAGCTGGGGGACGTGCTGCCCTGGCCAGGCCGGGAGGAGGTCTGGGTACTGCTGTCCTTGAGGGCTGTGACTCGGAGCTGCATCGCTCAGCCACTTTGGGAGAGAGGAGACTTAAAAGCCTGGGCAGGTTGTGGGGCAGGACCAGTCCCACTCCTCAGCCAAACGAAGGTCCCCTCTAGGGACACGTTCCAACAGGACCCCGCGCCCGGGGCGCGTCCCACTGGCCCTGCCCAGGGACAGGGCTCTTCCTCCGGACTCTGGGGTTGGTTCTTACGGTCCCACACGGCAACGGGAAACGACGCCCGGCCGCGACCGACAGCGTCCCGCTACCCCGGTACAACACGCGAACCTTGCAACAGCCACGGCCCTGCACCTGCCTGCCAGGGGACGAGGCCGCTGCCTGCTGGGCTGACCAGCGCCGGAGGGGGCACTGCAGAGCCAGCGTATGCCCCGTCCCCTGCGAGAACACGCCGAGCGTGGGAATTAAAACGGCCGTCACGCCCCCCGGCACCGCCAGCTGCACCGTGGCCAGACCCAAGAGCCACTCTCAGGCAGGCTTTCACTGAGAGGAGGCCACATCCTTTCAGGGCAGAGCAAACTCTGCCGCGTGCCCATTCCTGCCCCCCGGCCCCGTCGGGATGCCCGGTTTGCTGGATGAAAGGGGCTCGGAGAAGCCTCTGTGGCTGGTCTGGTTTGCCTGTCTGCGTCATTGCTCAGCGGGCAGCCTCCAGAGCCCAGCGGCCGGACCGCGACCAGCAGCAAAGAATTCCATGCATGGCACTTACTTTGCAGGACCTCCGCTGTCCGATTTCGTCCACCTGCAGGGAGAAAACAACCCCAGGGATTTACTGCTCCACTCCCCCGGGACGAAGGCCCCGAACTCGTTTGTTAGCATCATCGTTTCTGGCCAAGCCCCAGTTGCAAAGTCACTCTCGGAGCCTGACTTTCAGAAGCTCTAAATAAGGCCTTGAGTGTGGGGTGTGGGAAAAGAAGGCAGTAAGGCCCCGATCCTCAGAGGCACTTCGGTGCCTAACTCCCCAAGTGAAGTTAAAGCCACTCTGCTCCTCCCCTCCCCTTTGAAAACGGATCCCTTGCCCAGCAGGAATGGCCGGGTCAGGCTCTCCTGATAAGTGGCTGCCCAAGCTAGGCATATCATCCTGTATCCAGCGGCTGGGCCACCGCTGACAGCCCCCAGGGGTGGAACCGGGATTGGATACGGGACTCTGGTGTGACCTGCTGGTGAGCCCAGATCCCTGGCTGGGAAGGAGCTTTCCGTGGTTTTAACACCACAAGTGACCCATGTGGCCTGGCCAGAGAACCTCGCTCAGGACTCCTGCGCCCAGCCCAGAGCTAGGCTAGAGAAAATCCATCAGATAGACCTCCAGGCCTGACACCACCATGATGCCAGAGATTCCCCGTGGGCAGGCCTGCTGGCGTCGGGGTTAAAGGCCACAGCTGCCGCAGGGCCCAGCATTCAAAGGGGCCCAAAGCAAGAGCGACGCCTGATGGCAGCTGGTATTGGCGTCTGCCGGCCACCGCTCACACTCCCGGCTGCGGGTGGGCTGCCCTGGCAGATAGCAAGTACCTTTGCATTTCAATGCTGTCCCGCCTTCCACCCCTCCAAAGCCAGCGGAGCGCAGCCAGCCAAGGCTCTGACACCCCACCACAAACACACACCCCTTCTGCGAACCCACCGCCCCGCTCCGGAGCTGGGGGGCCCAGCACTTACTTTCGCTCCTGGGGGTCCAGGTCGCAGAAGGTGACGGTGCTGAGGGGATAGTGTCTCCGGAAGAACAATCTGAAACACAAGCAGAGGCCATGGGGAGCGCGTGAGGCCCGGCTCTGCTTGGCATCCCATAGCCATCCCCGTCCTGCCTGCTCGCCCTCGCCAGGGTCTGCACAGCACAGTGCTGGGACTCTGCCTGGCCATGCCTCTGCACGCCGGGGCAGGGAGCTGTCCGCTGACAGCAGGAGATGGGGCAGAGCTGAGCCAACAGGGCCTGTCCTGGGAGCCAGCAGACACAGAGTGATCCTCCCAGGAGCCCGTCCCCGGCAGCATTTGCCCCTTACGGCAGCTGAGCAGGGGCGGGTCTCGGTGCTGGCCTGTAACGCTGGCACGCCAGCTGTGTGCTCCCCCAGTGCATGTGGCCTCCGCAGCATGGCCAGCAGCGGGGGGCAAATCCTCAGGCTGCCCCAGCAAGGAGCCCATACAGCATGGGGCCTTGTAAAGACAGTGTCCAACTCGCTTAAATATACAAATCCAAAGAGACAGAGAGATCCAGCCCCCAAACCCAGTGACTCTTCTGGGGCAGGAACTGGAATGAGACCTGGATCGGACCCCGTTTCCCAGGCCAACCAGTCTCCAGCGAAGTTTATGCGGCTATACAGAGATTCACATCTCACAGAGCTGGAAGGGACCTTGGGAGGTCAATACGCCCAGTGCACCAAGCACCAGGCCTGACAGATTCTTTTTTTAGTCCATTTGCTCCAGATCCCTAATTGGCCCCCTCAAGGGCTGAGCTCACAACCCTGGGTTTAGCAGGCCAATGCTCGAACCACTGAGCTAACCCTCTCACTTCTTCTATTCTGGGACGGAATAAATTTTGTTGTGTGCACTGAGCCATGTGCCAATGTGCACCACCATCAAGACATGCTGCCGGCGGTGGGTGCTCTGCTAACCAGCTGGGCAGCACCTGAATCTCTCCCTGAACAGCCACCCCAGCACTCAGCTTACAGGTAGAGCTGGTTCCCGTTCAGATCTGTCTCTGTCTCAGCTCCGTTACAGAAAGAAATCCCAGCTCCCTAAAAAGGGGAGCTACAGCAGCTGTAACACACCCAACACATTGTTGCAGGAATCTGCGGTACTCGCCTGGCCCCTGCCACTTGACCATCTCATGGCCTCCGTGCATTTATCCTCCTACTGCAGCCCAAGCTGGCGCAAAGACAATAATTCAAAGCAGGTCATGTTCTATTCAGCACAACTAGGGATTGAACCCAGGTTTTCTACCTCCCCAGTGGCCACCCAAACCACTGGGCAACACTTCCACCCCTGCCTGTGGTCACTCCTAAGAGCCAGGCTATCCTTCAGCCGCCTCCGCCTCTAGCTTTCTCCCACCAGCCTGTTCTGGGGACTCCTCCAGCAGGACACAAACACACCACCGTGGGAAGTGATGAGGCGAAAGGAATCCGCCAGGTTGGGAGGCCGCCTGGCTGGGGCGTACCGCGTGCAGGGCTCTTACTTTCTCTGGTTGTCCGTCAAGGTGATGCCCTGCGCGGAGACTTTGAAGTGCACGATGGTGGCGGTGGGCGTGGGCTCCAGGGCCAGCGTCTCGCTGATGGCTTTGGTGATGGCCTGCGGGCCCGTCAGCGACTCCATCTCCACCGAGTTGATGAAGAGCACGTTGCAGGCTGGAAGGGAGACACGGAGGGGTGTGAGGGGAAGGGCCAGGAGCCCACACAAGGGCCACCTCCTTGGAAGCTGCTCCTTGTCTGTCTCCTAGGGGCGGCCAGGGCTGGAGAGGGCGGGGGCTGTTCTCCCCCTCTCCGATCATGAGCGGACATGAGGCTTACGGCTTTATTCCTGCTTAAGCCTGTCTGAGCCCCAAACACAGGGGGGCCTCAGGAGAGCCGTCTGCAAGGGGACCGTGGATAGGGCTGTGGCAGGCTGCAGGTCGGAGCGAGGGGCACAGCAGAGCCGTGGGGTCCCAGGAAGGGCTGAGGGTTAGGACTGAAGCAGAGCTAGAATTGGGGGGGGGGGCCCAGACTGACATAGCAGTGGGGCACCTGTACAGCCCTGTCCGGGGCAGCCCAGGACTAGAAC
The DNA here is from genome assembly GCF_033958435.1 of Carettochelys insculpta. Lineage (NCBI taxonomy): Eukaryota > Metazoa > Chordata > Testudines > Carettochelyidae > Carettochelys > Carettochelys insculpta. The sequence continues at coordinate 72,907,555 of NC_134144.1, forward strand.
AGCAGAGGGAGCTGCATGTGTGGCTGTGGGGAACCCAGAGGAGCGGCAGGTCAGGCCTGAGGGTCTGCAGCAGGATCCTTTCTCCCAACAGCCCCAGATCGGGGAAGGGATTGAAAACCAAGCTCTGGATCCAAATACCAGGGCTTGGGCCCTTCCCTGCTGGGCAGCAGCTCTTCAGGGCCATTGAAGGAGCCCCACCCAGAGCAGGAACAGCCTCCTCCCTGGGCACTGAGAGGGGAAGCCCCACAGCGACACACCTGGGATGAGAACCCAGGAGTCCTGGCTCCCTGGGCCAGGTGCCAGCAGACCCCACGCCTTGGACAAGGCAGGACGAGAACCCAAGCGGCCTGGCTCTCGGATGCATATTCCAGTCACCAGACCGCCCTTCCCCGGGTACAGCCGAGCATCACCTCTCTTCAGCGGCCCTCGGTGAGGAAGCCGCCCCCATGCTCAGCAATTCCTTCCGGCCCTTCCGACAGGAGGGGCCGAGGCTCCCAAGCTCTCCCAATCTTTGGCTCTTGCTCAGCCTAACAGAGCCCTGGCGAGCTGCCTCCTGGGTGCAGTCGCGGGGCTGGCATGGGACGCAGGCTGGAGGCCAGGGCTCTGAGCAACACCGCTCCGCTTTTGCTGGGTTCTCGCTGTGCCCTGGGGCTGCAGAGCAGTTAGGATGACAGAGGCAGCTGGGCCACTCACCCGCTCCCTGCTTGAGCAGGTCTGTCGTGGAGCTGGCGGCCGCAGACGCCTCTTTCGTTTCGTCCGTGGGATCTGAAAGGAAAGGACGGGTGGTGAGTCACCGTCGCCGGAACACTGGCTCATGGGTCACCTCTGCAGGCCTGCGCTGGCGGAGACACGCCGGGACTCCCCCAGCGCACCCCAGCGGGGGCAACCCAGCCAGGCGCCTGGGTGATGGACGAACAACGCCCCTGGGGAGCCGTGGGCTTGGAGCTCATTTTCACGCACCTCCGACGCCCTCTGGGTGTCAGTAATTGTGCAGTGCTCAGGGTGCGGGCAGGGGCTGCGGGGGCTTGGATTCGGGGGGCTGAGGTCCCAAGGAGGGACTGCAAGTTGTTTTTGTTCTGGGTTTATGCAGCACCTTGCACAATGGGGGGCCCACTCAGACAATCATAGGCTAGGAGGGACCACAAAAGTCAGCTGGTCCAAGCCCCTGCCAAGACGCAGGGCCTGTTGGGACCCTATCCATCGCCATAGGGCCCAGGTGCCGCCGTGACAGTCCACAACTCCCCCTAGGCCCTGTGCTCCTACAGGTAATACTGATGAGCTGGATGGGTCCGGAACATGCCCCTGCTGCCACGGAGGGACACTGACTGATGAGCTGGGGTCCTGGCAGATGGGCACGAAGGAACCCCAGTGCCCAACACCTCCTGGGAAACACAGCTACAGGGCAGGGTTCTGAGGGATTTTCCCTCTTGTGAAGCTTTCCAGTCCTGCCCTTCGGGGCTGAGCGAGGTGAAAAAGCCATCCAGCCCCAGGTCCCACCGCCCAGGGCCCATTCCCCTGTGCATGCGGCACGGGGCTGTGCCTCCTACCTCGGTCGGGAACGACCAGCCTGCAGGGCAGCGCCAGAGGGAGGATGGAGTGCTGGTACACCAGAGCAGACAGGCACCCTAGGGAGAGAGCCAGACAGGGACCACATTCAGTGCTTACGCTGAGGCTGGGCTCTGGCACACCTCCATCACCCAGCCAGTCATCCACTGGGTTTCCCCACCCGGTCGCTTTCGCCTACACTCAGAGCCCTTACTCAGGCTGACTCCACGGGTGCCCTGGCAGCGTTCCTCCTCATTGCTTCAATCCCTGGGTGGAATAAATTTTATTATGTGCACCAAGGGAGGTCTGGATGTGCACCACCATAGAAACAGAGGCTGGCAGTTGCAGATGCTCTGCTCATCAGCTGGGCAGCACCTGAATCTCTCCTGCGTGGCCGCCCCAGCGCTCAGCTTACAGGGAACGGTGAATCCCTGGCACTGCCTCAGTAAGGGGGGTACCCAGCGACCAGGCCAGGTCTGGGCTTTGCAGTGTCTCCTGCCAGCCTCTGCCCTGGAGCTCAGCCCCTTTACTCAGCAAACTCTCCAGGGCGAGGGCCTTGTTTTCCTCCCTTTCAGGGCGAGGCCAGGTCCAGACCCGTCTCAGCCCTGAAACCCAGCTGGGCTGTGTCCGTGGATGATTTTAACACCCAGCCCAAGTTAACGCTGGACAATCGGCTGCCCAGCCCACACGCCGGTCGGCACAGTTGAAGGTCACTGACTTTTAGATGAGGGATGTGGGACCCTGAACTCCATCCCCTCTGGGCGCTTGGTTACAGAGGAATCAGTCTCTGTCTGGGCCCGTCATACCAAGCTTCAGCTGGAGGCTACCGGTGAAGGAGGCTCTCCTTGGTCTGCAGAGGGGTCGTGCAACATCCAGCCCTAAGAGTCCCTAGCAATCCCATCTCCAGACCTGGCTGCTGAGCCTCAGGAATCAGCCACCCTGCCCTAGCTAGCAGCTAACCCTCCTCTCTCCTGTGCAAAGAGAATGGGTGACCCAGCCAGGAGATGTTGGCATTCAAACCCACCTTGGAGCAGGGGGCGGAGTCCCATGCAGCAGGGGGCGGAGTTTTGTGGAGCAGGGGGTGTGATCCCCACCCTCTTTCCCCCCCAGATAGATGGAGAATTTTCTTTTTTTCCCAGAGCACAGAGATTGCGACTCTCTCTGGCTTTGCATGAGCTCCAGGTGTATCAGGGCTAGTGCGTTTCTCCTTCCTGACACTTCAGGCACTGTCCAGAGAGTGGTGAATGTTTCCTCGCCACTCACGTGAGATGGGGAAACCGAGGCAGAGAACTATTAAGTGACTTGGCCAGGGTAACACAAGGAGTTGGTGGCGGAGATGAAGTCCCCAGAGATCTGCCAGCTTAATGTTCCATTAACACAACAGCTTGGAGCCAAGAGACTGGCTGTGAGCAAGAAGTGACACTGATCAGACTGTTCTGTTGCCGCAACTGAACACAAAACCGTCACAAGCATCAAGGCTGGATGAGGGGCTAGAGTGGTGACTGTGCTGTGAGATTTAATAATCTGCAGTGTTTGTGCCGACACCCGGACGGCAACCGTAATGAATGCAGTGGCTCTGTTCAGTAGCTCACATTTAACACAGCACTGTGCTGTATCCCTTTTTCTTTCTCTGCTGCAGCTGCCTGACTATGTTCTTCCGGTTCCCAGTGCGCTCCGCGGCTGGCTGCTCAGTTTGTAACTCGCTTGTTTGTAAGTCTGCGTTCAATTGTACTTAGGCTTTTCCTCCAGCCCCTTTCGATCTAAAAGGGAAGGCCGTCTGTGCCCCCCGGAGCCCAGAGAACTGGGCTGCCAACTCTCCAGCACTGTCCTAGAACCGATGGGAATTAAAGATAAATCTTGAATGAAAGATTGTGTCATGGGATGAAGCCTCCAGGCGTACGTCCAACCAAAACCAGCCACCCCAGCAGAGCACCCGACCTCTGGACCCCTCGTTAATTTGTGTTAGTGTTTGGAGGGCGCGTGTGTGTGTGTGCGTGTAACTGGCACGCCTATGGGCCACTGTCCCAGCTAGTGGCCTGGAGACCACGAAGAGAAAGACTGACTCTCTCTAGTGGTAGCTGGGAGACTGCTGGTTTTCAGCTCAACCTATAGCAGTTCCTGCACTAAACTCCACAGGTCCCAGGCGTAACCTGCGGGCGGTTACATGAGCACATCCGTGGCCCTGCCTGTGAGGTTTCTTGGCATCTGCTCCGAATCCACAGGTGAAATAGCAGCCGTGGGAAGCGTGGGCCACGTGCGAGCTCCCCCTTCTCGCGACTCTCCTGGCAGCATTACAGGCTGGGTTTGCTAGCTGGGGTGTTCTGGAGCTAACAACTAACTCAGACACCTGCTCCCCAGCCCTCCTGGCACCGGGCCGGCCAGCCGGTGTGCCGAAAAGCCCCTGGCAGGTGCCGCAGTTACTGACTCTTCCGCACACACGGCAACTTCCCAAGTTGTGCCTCTGGCAGTTCCCATCGGTACCTCTGCCCCCTGCCGTGGGCGCCCACGTGTCCTGGGGGTGGATGGGGAGGAGAGGCTCGTGCCACTTACCGAAGTTGGGCTCATTGGGGCACCCTTTGAGCTTCACCCCTCGCGGGCTGGTCTCGATCAGGAAGTGCCTCACCAGCTCGTGGGCGATATCGCCTGGCGGGAGAGAAGACAGCGTCACGGCCGGCTCCCGGCCCCTCCTGGAACCAGCCTCCTAGGACAGCGGGGGCTGGGGCCTGCCCGGCAGGGGAACGTCCCACTGCCCCTCTGTGCACGCTGGGTGACTGCGGCCCCAGGCTCTGGGGAGCAGGCCCACGTGAATCTAATGGCAGCTGCCCTGTGCTCTGCTACCATTTGCTTTCCCCACGGGGCCAGGGGCTCCAGAGGGAGCAGGGAAGCTAAGGAGTCACAAAGAAAGGCACCAGCAGCCAGCCGGGGACGCCCTCTCAGCCCCCCGCCCGTAGGCTGCATGAGCGAGGCAGGGTCTGGAGGGACCGGGCTAACTGCAGTGACTTCACTGGTTCGCACTGGGGTAGGTGGGACGGGAGCCCGGCCTAGGGAACTCCACTGCAGATGACAACGCTGCAGCCCAGGCAGGGAGGGGGCACGCAGGCGGAACCCTTGAGGGTCACAGGTTTCCCACCACTGGGCCAGACACTGCACCCCCAGTGCAGAGAGGGCAGCTGGAGACAGAAAGGGGTCCAGGGCTCTTTGCAAAGGGGCACAGAGCCACACACAGCCTCGGGCGGGGCCTCAAACTCACTCCACTCAGTGGAAAGGCTCCCACGGGCTTCGGCTCGGGCCAGCCGAGAGCTCAGAGCCCTGCGCTGCCCTCAGTTCTGATGCCTCAGCACATACCCAGCTGCCCCCGGCCCCCCGTGCTCTGCCGGCAGCACAATGGAGGGAGCGTCAGCTGCTCCCCGGCCAGGGCGCGTGGGCGACAATACCTTTCTTGTTCTGCTGCAGGATGGTGGGAGGCGGAGAGGCGACTTTCATGGCCAGCCCGTAGGCGCCCCGGAAGGAGTGGCTGTCGCGGATAATGAAGGCTCCGGGCTCCCTGTCCTTCAGCAGCGTGATGGCTGGGAAGGGAAGCAGCACAGCAATGAGCACAAGCACCGAGACGGCTCTGGCGAGCACACAGCTACGCGCCCAGCCAAGGCAGAGTGCTGTGACGGGCCAGGCGTGCCGTGTCGCTCTCGGGGTATTCGAGAGGCAGGCCGGGGGAGTCCTATCTGGTATGGGACCTACCGCCACCCAGGCCCTGCGGGGGACCCATTCGTACCCAGGAAAGCTCATTACCTAATAAATACAAGTGTTAGTCTCTAAGGCGCTACACGACGGCCTGTTTTGCAAACCCACTCTGAAAGAACTCTTTCCTGTCCCCCACATCTGGTCCCCAAACAGCCGCCCGGCCTCTCCAAGCTTGTCCTCTGTGGCAAGCTGCCCGCAAAGTAGGGCACGCCGCTGCAAACAGGGCCGGACCCAGCCAGGACAACGGCAACAAGAGCTGTCTCCGCTGCTACCCTGATTGTCATCCCTCAACTCCCCTGCAAGCTCCCTGGCGCCTCCCCGTGCCTATCGCCCCGACCCCCCAAAGCAGACAAGAGCTACGCCCCCTGACCGAGCGCACTCAGGAAAGTAATAAAAGACCCCAGTGCCCTCTGGCCTGTGGCTGAGCATTTCTCTCAGCGCCATCGCAACAGAGCAAAACTGGGGAAGTTAGTTAGGCAGAAATTAAAAGCCCCAGTGCCAAAAGTGAGTCCCCTGCATGCAAACGTTTTAAAGAGGCCACAGTAGAGGCTCCAATGTATACAGCAAACCCCTGATCTATGCAGAGGTTGCGTCCTGGGCAACCTCCCCGTAAATCAAATTTTGCACAGATTAGGGGGGTTAAGGAGATCCCCTGAATTCCCCTGGCTGGGGGAAGCAGGGAGCTGGAGCCAGGGCTCCAGTCGGCAGCTCCAGCTCCCCCTGCAGGTGGGCGGGGGCTGGGTTAGGGGCAGTCAGGTGCCTTATGCTCCAGCTGTGGGCCAGACAGAGCAGTCATGGTGCCCCTGTCACCCCCCAGCCGCGGCGCAGCTTGGCCCCAGGGCTGCTCGGGCAGTGGCAGCTCCAGCCCTGCCTGCCCCTCTCTGCCCTGGCTTTGCAGTGCCAGGGAGCTGCCTCCAAAGAACCCCTGACCCGGGCAGCAGTGCAGGGTTAAGTGGAGAAGTGGGATGCAGGAAAATAGGGTCCCCCCCAGACTCGACTCGCATTAATATGAAAACACGTAAGTCGAGTCCACGCAAAGCAAGGGCCTGCTGTACCCCCACATTTAAAAACCATAAAAATAAAACCAAACACCTGCCAAGGGGGCTGAACAACAATGTAAAAGAAGCAGAGTGAGGCAACGACGCAGCGTTCAGAGCTTGGAAGTTAAAGCTGAGTGAGGTAAATAGAAAGGTGCACAGTCTGGCAAGTGAAGGGTAAAAATATAACGAGGGAGGCCAAAAAGAATCTGAAGAACAGCCAAGCAAGGACTTAAAGAGTAATAGCAAAAAAAGAACATTGAAGTCCATCAGAAGCAGCAGCCCTGCTGAACAACCAGTGAATTATTGACTGGAGAACTCAAGGACGAAAAGGTCATTGCAGAGAAACTAAATTACTTCTTTGCATTGGTCTTTCTGATTGAGGATTTGAGGGAGATTCCCAAGCCTGAGCCACTCTTTTGAAGTGACAGCTCTGAGGAACAGTCCCAGACTGAGGTGTCATTAGATGAGGTTTGGGAACAAATTGATAAACTAAGCAGTAGTAAGTCACAGGAATAGAGGACAGTCACCCAAGAGTTCTGAAGGAACTCAAATATAAAACTGCAGAACTACCAACTGTGGTTTGCAACCTTTTAAATCTTCTCTACGAAATGACTAGAGGATAGCTAATGTGATGCCAGTTTTTAAAAAGGGTTCCAGTGGCGATCCTGGCAATTACAGACAGGTAAGTCAAATGTCATTACCAGGGAAACTGGTTGAAACTAGAGTAGAGAATAGAATTTTCAGACACAGATATAACTCTGATGGCTTAGCTAAGAGCCCATCAGTTTTTGGCTCATGGCATGAGCCCCTAAAGTCCCAAGTTCCTTCCTGCTTGCTGATGACCTGGGTCCATTTGCTTTACATATAGACGAATATAATCTTGGAGGGAAAGGTTTTTATAAAGATAACTCATGCCTTGCCAATCAACCAGAGCCCTTTGAGGGGGTCAGCAAATATGTGGACAAGGGGGATCCTTAGATTTTCAGAAAGCCTTTCATAAGGTCCCTCACCAAAGGTTCTTAAGCAAAATAAGCGGTCCTGGGATAAGAGAGAAGGTCCTCTCATGGATTAGTAACTGGTTAAAAGACAGGAAACAAAGGGTAGGTAGGAATAAAGGACTAATTTTCAGACAGGTGAGAGATGTCCCCCAGGGGTCTATCCTGGGACCAACCCTCTTCCACATAAATTATCTAAAAGACGGGGTCAAGAGTGAGGTGGCAAAGTTGGCAGATACTACAACTGAGAAGAGCTACAAAAGGATCTTTCTGGGTGACTGGGCCACAAAAGGATAGGTAAAGTTTAATGTAGACAAATGCAAAGCAATGCACGTTGGTAAACACAATCCCATCTAGACACACAAAATGATGGGTCTCAATGAGCTGTTACCGCTTGAGAAAAAGATCGTGGAGTCACTGTGGACGGTTCTCTGAAAACCCCCACTCAGTGTGCGGAGCCAGCCGAAAAAGCAAACTGGATGTTGGGACTCATGAAGAATGGGACAGAGCATCAGACTGACTATCATATTGCCACTACGTGAATTCTTGGGACGGCCACCTCTTGAGTCCTGTGAGCAGGTGTGGTCGCCTCTCCTCAGCACGTATATAGTGGAATTGGAAAACGGCCCGAAAAGGGACGACAGACATGATGAGCGGTACGGAACAGCTTCCGTATGAAGGGAGATTAGTAAGGCTGGAACTTTCCAGCTTGGCTAAGGGGGGATGTGATGGAAGTTTATAAATTCACGAATAAGCTGAGTGCTGGGGCGGCCGCCCAGGGGAGATTCAGGTGCCACTCAGCTGATTAGCAGAGCTCCCACAGCCACCTGCATGTGTGTCTGTTGGTGGTGCACCTCGGCACACACTTGGGTGCACATAACAAAATTTATTCCACTTATGGATGGAAAAAAATTGAGAGGGAACCCTGGAGACAGCCCCAACTTGAGACAGGACAGGCCAGGCAGAGTGCTGCTATAATGCAGGGATAAGGGCACAAGGACCTAGGCCAGGAGTAACCCATATGGTTTTTCCGCACAGGAGCACACTGGCTTCCAATCCCGTCCGCTCAGCCTGTGCTGCTGCTCTCTCACCGGAGCTGGCTCAGCAACTCACCCTGCTCCCTGGAAATCTCCGGCTTGTACCAATACTTGGAGGTGTCCTGGACAAACTTCACATTGGCCCGGGTCTCGGGGCTGCTGTCTGAGAGAGGGGAAGGAGAGGAACCATCAAGGAAAGCACTCAAGTCCCAGACAGATTGACAGCCAGGGGCTGTCACAGTGCAGCCCTCCCTGAGACCAGGCCAGGGACAGAAGCTCTTCCGGGTCTCACTTCACAGCATCTCTTTGCAAGCAGAAATATCTTAATCCTCCCTTAACCTTTGCAAATTGCCTAGCCCCAAACTCATTCCATCTAGAGCTCACAAGGGCGCCCTTCTTTCCCAGAGCCAGCAAACACTTACGCACTACCCTTATCGTTCCAAGCCCACTGGTGTAACCGGGGATACGCCGGGACTGAGAATTAAGCATGCGTGCAGGAGTTTGGCAGAGCAGGGTCGGACATGGCAACAGACCCAATTCTGCAACGGGCTGTGACCGGATGGAGATGACCCAGGACGCTCAGAGTTTAAAAAGAAGCTGTCCATGCAAAAGACTTGCTGGCCAGATAAATACACAGGCCCAGCAACTTAGGTAGCTGCACTGGTTTCAAAGGTAACAGAGAGATAGCCGTGCTCATCTATATACGATCAAAACAAAAAAGCAGTCCAGTAGCACTTTAAAGATTAGCAAAATAATTTATTAGGTGATGTGCTTTCGTGGGACAGACCCACTTGGAGAACCCATCACTGGAATCACGGGCACATTCTCATGTTCCCCAACTAACATCCTATATACCATCGTGTGCCAACAATGCCCAGATCCTTTGAACATTGGACAGATTTCAAACTCTCTTCGACAAAGAATTAATGGGCACAAAACAGACATAAAAACGATCCTGATCCACAAAACGGTCAGCCAGCATTTTAATGGAGTGGGCCATTCTGTTAATGACTTTAGAGTTTTGCATCTTACTGAAGAGGAATTTTCACAACAGTTTGGAAAGAGAGGCTGCTGAACGCTCTTTTATATTCAAATTCAACACATTAACATGTGGTTTGAACCGGGATGGGAATTTTCTAGCTCATTATAGGGGCTCTTATACATACTTGGCTTTATCTAACTCTTGACTCCCCGCCTCCTTCTGCCCCTCTGCTCTCCGATTTGCTCACCTTGATAATATTTTTCTGATTTGTCCACCTTGATTACTATTTTTGGTTCTCTGTGCCTTGAAAATTGAGACTGTTCTGGTGTGGCTATGATCTGAAGAAGTGGGTCTGTCCCACAAAAGCTCACCCCCTAATAAATTATTTTGTTAGTCTTTAAAGTGCTACAGGACAGCTTTTTGGTTTCAAAAGGTGCCTGCCGGCCAACACAGCATGCAGTGAAGTCAACGGGGCCCCTTTGCAAAGGACGTATCCAGACAGGGCTGAATTCCCCTCTGCACAGCAGGCAGCCAGGAAAAGCAATCCCCCAGACTGAGCTGCTTTGATCTCACTGCGTGCAACGTTTTCCATAAAGCGTACGGGCTGTTTCCCCCTTTGATGACCACCGTATTTTCCTGGGTTCATTCAGACAGCTAATTTTCGAAACAGGAAAAGAACAGATGGCGGCGGGGGGAGGTTTGGACTCCAGCGGTGACACCTCTGTATACGCATATACCCTGTTGTAGGGAGTAAATCACAGCAGCTCTGCCGCTCCCAGCAGCCCTGAAAACCGCGGGGCAGTTGCATGCAGGAGGCTGGATGGAGGACAGTCGCAGGGCAGTGGCATGCCTGCCAGCAGTGCTGGGACCAGCCAGTGCTCTCGCTGGGGGAAAGCCTGAGTCCCCCGGGAAGGAGCGTTTCGCGCAGCCTTGGTGGGAGGAAGGCACTGTGTCGAGCACCCCAGGCTTGAGTGCAGGACCATGGTGTGTGCTTTGCAGAAGGCGCGGAGGAAGCGGTGTGCTGACGGGCTCCAAGCCCATCAGAGAGTTGCCGGGGGCCCAAGCCCATGGCACTTCCTCAAGCTAACGGGAGCTCCGCCCGGGTGAGGACTCAGGACTAAGCCAGGGCCTCCGGGTGTATCTCCAGGTCAGCCTCGCAGCTAAGGGCAGAAGCCACCCAAGGGAGACGCCCTGCTGAGGGCGACGGCTCTCCAGGGAAGGCCGAGAGCCTTCAGGGGATCAATCAGCGAAGGCCCACCAGGGGCTGGGGGCGATGCCCAGAGAGGCCGCTCTGAAGCAGGGCCATGCGGCACGAAGCACCCTCGCGGCAGAGCACTTGGCCTCCAGGGAAACCGTGTCCTCCAGCACTGCCGGCCTCTGCCCGGCCTGGCCCCAGGACCCCGCGAGCCCTTACCTGGCATCGAGAACTTGGAGAAGTCGGGCAGGGTGTGCGGGAACGCCACGCTGCTCCCGCTGCTGGGGCTGGACATGCCGCTGGAGACGGGTGAGGCCATCTTGCCGTTCACCGTGGCGTAGTTGGGCAGGCTGCTGGACCGCTCGCCGGCCGACATTCTCCTCTTCTCCGGCAGCGCCGGCAGCGGCGTGGGGCTCCCCTGCCGGCAGGTGGTGGAGTCGGGGGAGGAGGACTGTGGGCTGCTCACTCCGGGGTAGTAGGCCGGGGAGATGGGGAAGGAGGGCGTGGACGGGGGCTGGTACCCGGAGGCACTGCTCTGCCGGGACAGCGTGGGACGCTGCTCCTCCGGGGTGGAGCAGACGTAGACGAGGTGCCTGTCCAGGCTGGGGCTGCCCGGCGTGCCCGGCGCACTGCCTGCCCTCACGGCCTGGTGCCTAGCGAGACCGGGGCTGCCCGGGGTCACAGCCAGAGGGTGTCTGCCCAGGCCGGGGCTCCCAGGAGCAGCTGCCATGCCGGGAGTGAGCGCTCTTCGCCCAAAGCTGGGGCTAGGTGGCGTGTTGGTGGCCACTGTCCTCTGGAGGGGGTGAGAGCTCCCTGGCAGGGTGTGGACACCCTCCACGCTGACCTGGGCCTGTGGCCTCATGCAGGCCTCTTGCTGCGCCCTGGCGCGGCTGTCGGGGTACTCGGGGCTCGCAGAGACGGGGCCCAGGAAGGGCACTGGCGAGGCATTTTGGTAGCTGCTGTGCGCTGATGGGGCCGTGTTGACCGACTGGAAGCTGGAGTCGGCCGAGGGCCGCGGGGGCGTGATGGCGCTGGGGCCGCTGCTCTGAGATGGGTAGCTGCGGAGCGACACCCTGAGAAAGGCAAGAGAACAGCTCAGCTTCTCCCAGAATCACGACCAGGCACCACAGAAGACTCCACTGGAAGGGACCTCGAGAGGTCATTGAATCCAGTCCCCTGCACACACAGCAGGACCAAGGAGCATCTGGACCATCCCTGTTACATATTTATCCAACTCTGCTCTTAAATATCGTCAGGGTTGGAGATCCCACAACCTCCCCAGGCAACTTACCCCAGCGTTCAACCACCCTGGCAGGTAGGAAGTTTTTTCTAATGTCCAACCTCAACCTCCCTTGCTGCAGGTTAAGCCCTTTGCTCCTCGTCCTGTCCTCAGAGGCCCAGGGGAACAAGGTTTCTCCCTCTGACTTGGAACACTCTTTTCGGTACTTGAAAACCGCTGTCATGTCCCCGCTCAGTCTTCCCCTTTCCCAGCTAAACAAGCCCAGTTCTTTCAGTCGTCCCTCGGAGCTCATGCTCTCTAGACCTTCCGTCATTCCTGCTGCTCTTCCCTGGACCCTCTCCACTGACATTGCTCTGCACCAGGCTCACCCCTGCATGCGAGAGTTGCTGGCCCCCTGCGGGTGCACGTCGCTTAGTCCCAGGGCACCTTGTGATATTCGGTCACCAGAGAGCCCTGTGATCAGCCCCCCTGAAGGCCTGGGAGACTGAGACCCAGATCCTCACAGGCCCGTTGATTTCAGTGGGAATTAGGTGCTGTGCAACCTTTGAGGATCTGGATGTGAGGGACTTCCCTAAGGTCACCCAGGAAATCTGTGGCAGAGCCAGAGATGAAACCCAGACTGTCCAAGTCCCACGCTGGCATCTAAGCCAAGAGATCACCCTCCCTTTGCTGCGTGACTGGCTCAGTCAGACCCGACACTGGTATCAAAGGCCCCATGTCACAGCATGGTGACTGGCTGCCAGCTGCTGTAGGGGCATGCCCAGCCCACACCTGCCTTCTGGGATACACCCTGGCTGTCTGGAAACACAAGCATGGTGCCGCGGGACAAAACAGCCCTCTACCGACACGGCAGCTTAGGTGGGAGTTTCGAAACCTGGTTCCTCTCTAGCTGGGAAGCAAAGTCACTGTCACCCTGTCCCAGCCCATCGGCCTTGTGCCGTCTCGAGACACAAAGATGGGGAACTTTGTAGAGCTCGCCAGCAAGTCACGTAACTAATAGACACTTGGGAGAAGTAATTTTCTTCCCCGCCTTCCCCACCCGCCCAGCTGATGTGTCAGTTTTCATTTCAGTTTTTTGTGTTTCTATCCCTGTGTTATACAGTCGTCGAGCCAGTTCCCTTTCACTGCGGTCTCCAGATCTGACAAAGTGGGCCAGTCCCACGAAAGCTCACCCCCGAATAAATTATTTTGTTAGACTTTTTAGTGAGACAGGACTGCTGCTTTGTTTTGTGAGACACAGACTAACCCGGCTGCCACTCTGTATCTGTCCTCAGAGGAGAATATGTTTCCATCTAGCAATGGCCCATCTAAGGAAACTAAGGCAGGGAATGGGCAAGTGACCAGGCCAGGTGACACAGCAACTCCTGACTTCCATTCCTGGTCTACTGGCTCATGCTGAAACAAATGACTGACACCTATGTCCATTGCTAAAATGCGGCTGTCCTGCACCTCTGGGGAGGAACACAGTAACGGCAGCACATAACACTCTACTGAACTTTCTCCTGCGCTCGCCTCTCCCAGGCTCTGTCAGTGGTAGTCAAACGGCTCCGCCTGGGGAGAGAAGAGAGAGCAGGAGGAGCTGCCCTTCTCTCCGAGGGTTCCCACGACCTGACTGATGCCCAGACGTGCTGGTGAATGGCGCCAGTGAAGCAGAACAGAAAATGACATTGTCGCTACAGCATCCCCTGGGGGTCAGGGCCAGGGGGTTTGTCTCCTGGGTTCTCCCAATGCCTCAGTGGTCTACACGACTGATTTTCCCTTTGGGACCCGGGCTGGAGTGATCATCCTGCCCACACCTGAGCACATGCCTGGCCTAGACCACAGGGAGCAGAGCTGAGCACCGAGGATCCCACAGCTGCGATGGGGAACAGTGGATGTACCGGAGCGGCTGCTCCGGAGCACTTTGCTCAGCAGTCAGTCGGTTGCTTGGGGCCAGACCCTGCCCAACAGCTGGGCGCTGAGCATCCCCGGAGCGCACTGGCTTCGGGGGCAAGCTATAGGGCTCAGCACCGCCCGGCAGGGGGCTTTGGGAATAGTCAGAAAGGAGCTTTGTGCAGGGCCTGGCAGTGAACGGCTTAGGGAAGGGAGGCCTGGGCGTCTCCCTCTGCTCAGGACAGGAGCTGGGGGGGTCGGGGCGCGGCAGGCATGGGACGCGCCTACCCCAGCTCCGTGCGAGAGAGGAGGGGGTTTGCTGGGTCAGGTGACAGAATGGGTCCCCACAGCTCCATCCGGCAGGGAACGGCTGGGAACAGCAACCAGGGGCGCAGCAGCCGGGGCCTGACCCAATGGATAATCACCCCACGTCAAGCCGGTCTGCCGGCACACTGCCCCCAGAGCCGCGATCTCCCCCTGTCCCGCTGCACACACAACCCCACGGGGGTGTACACACACCCCTTCCACACACACAACCCCGCGGGGGTGCACACCTCACTCACACACAAACCTACATGGCACACAACACGTGCACACACAACCTCAGACATATAACCCTACATGTGTGAACGTGCACACCCTACATGCACCCCTCCCCATAACACTGCATGCATGCACACACACCCCCACGTGTGCACACACAACCCTACCCACATGCACACCTCACCCACATGCAATCCAACACGTCTGCACACACCCAGCCCTACATAAGGGAACACATCCCCCTATATGTGCACATATACACACCCGCCCACACCTCCTCCCAAACACACACACAAATGTCCCCCTGACACACAACCAGCTACACTCTTCAGTCAGTCCCCCAAGGACCATCGACATCCGCCCCCTTCCCACACTGTCTCTCTCTCACACTCACACACACACACACACACACACTCAGGCCCACACAGCCACAGACCGTCCCTGCTACACATGGGCAGAACCTTCCCTCCATGCCACACAGCTGCCAGGCACAACCGCCCACACCCTCCCCCCGCCTGGCTCATAAACCAGCCCGCGCTCACCCGCACAGCTCCCGACCCGGCGAGGGTGGGGTTGTCACAGAACCGATGGAATCCAATGGCTTATGGGTTATGGTGGATGAAAGGCTGGACATGGGTCAACAGTGCACCCTAGTAGCCAAGAAGGTGAATGGCATATTGGGTGCATTAGGAGGAGCATTTCCAGCCGATCTAGAGAAGTGGTTGTTCCCCTCTATTCAGCACTGGTGAGGCCACATCTGGAGTATTGTGTCCAGTTTTGGGCCCCCCAGTATAAAAAGGATGTGGATGTGCTGGAGCAGGTTCAGCGAAGGGCAACAAAAATGATGTAGGGGCTGGAGCACAAGACCTATGAGGAGAGGCTGAGGGATTTGGGCTTGTTTAGTTTACAGAAGAGAAGACTGGGGGGTGATTTAATAGCAGCCTGTGATGGGGTTCAGGGGTCCCCCTGCACTGCACCCCGCCCGCTGGCAGGAGAGACTCTCACTTAGCAGGCACAACAGCAGGTTTATTAGGCAACAGATGTCCAGTTTCTCACAGAAGCAACAGCATAGCCGCCAGAGACAGTCCTTCCAACCTGTCCTGGGGGGAAGACCCCGAGGGGTGCCCCTCTGGGGTGTAGCTTTCCCCCTCCTCAGGCTGGCTGCCTTCCAGCTCTCCCTTTTCCTAGCCTCCAACTGCCGCCCCCGATTTAAAACCCAGCTCAGCTCCTCCCTGCTTTTTGTTTAGGCAGAGGTGTTATCTGCCAGTTGTAGCCCCAGGGTTATTCTTAGCCACTGGGAGCTGCTGCTTGCCTCGGACATCCAGCCTGACTCACACATGCACCCCCCCCACTCCATCACACAGCCTTCAACTTCCTGAAGGGGAGCTCTAAAGAGGATGGAGAGAGGCTGTTCTCAGTGGTGTCAGACGGCAGAACAAGGAGCAATGGGCTGAAGTTGCAGAGGGGGAGGCGTAGGTTGGATATTAGGAAAAACTACTTCCCCAGGCGGGTGGTGAAGCACTGGAATGTGTTGCCTAGAGAGGTGGTGGATTCTCCATCCCCGGAGGTTTTTAAGTCCCGGCTGGACAAGGTCCTGGCTGGGATGACTCAGTGGGGGTTGATCCTGCTCGAAGCAGGGGGCTGGATTCTGACCTCCTGAGGTCCCTTCCAGCCCTGGGATTCTGTGATTCTGTGGCTTCGGGGCAGCGAGCTCCTTTACACCCCTTCGACACACCCAGGCCTAACGGACACCTGAAGGCTTTGGAGAATGCCCCGCTGGCCCCCTCCCTTCCCCTGCTGCTCGCGGTGCACTAGTCTGAGCTCGGGGAGACACAGCTGTGCCCTCGGCCCCCAAATGCAGCAACGCCACCACAGGGACCGAGGCTCCAACTCCGAGCGGGTAGCTTATCCCTGGCACGTGGCAGCTGCTGCCCCAGATCTGGCTGTTGGGCTCTCTAACCCTGCAACAGGCAACAATGCTTCTGAGGAAGCTGGGATACCCCAGCGCGCACTCGGCTAACATTGGCCATGCTGCAGCTGGGTGGCAGGAACCCTGCCTGACCCCTGCGGTGGCGGCTGCTGCCCTGCAGTGTGAGGGTGCATGGCTGTAAACAGACCCCAGAGCCCTTACTGGTGTGACGCCATGGATGGTGCGTTCGGGCAAGGAAGGGCTGAAAGGAGGCGCGCTCTCAGAGTGACTCCCAGACCCACGGCTGGTCCCTTACCCGTCCGTGCTGTGAATGGGGCTGCTGGTGGAGATGGGGCTGGGGCAGGCGAAGGAATCTGTCAAGGCCCCGTTCTTCACCGGCGACTCAGCGCTGTAAGCCTGTGGCGCGGGGGGGCTCTGGGGCACCCCTCCGGCTCCCGTCACTGCCTTGCGAGCCACCGACTCCACATAGCTCCTGGGCTCTGCGGGGGGAAAGGAAAGGAAAGGTGAAGCCAGCAACTGACGTAGCAAGGTCAGCGGTCCCGTGCCCTTTGGCTGCAGTTCAGGATCGGGGCCGTTGGCAGCCAGGGCCCGACTATCAGCCACCCGCTTCAAACCGATCACCCTGGTGAGGCTTCGAGAGCTGGTCTGAGAAAGCTGCTGTTTCTCCGTCACCCCCCCGCCCGCCCCAGCAATGAAGAAATCCCTCCCTGGCCCCGCGAGGGCATTGCCCAACCAGCTGGAACATGGGACCAGCCTGTGCCTCGCAAAGCTGCTTCTGCCTGCCGCTGAGTGCAGGCGAGAGGTGCAGCAGCTCAGAATGGGGCCGCTGAGAGGCCATGGATGAATCACAGCCCTGCAATATGAGATTAGCCGTAGGGCTGCGAGGCCCCTGCCCACCCACCCCACCGGAATGGTCTTCCCTGCCGCTCCTTGCTCCGGGAATCTTGTGCGCACGCAGGGCTGTGCGTCTCGTCTACTGGAGGCGCAGCCCTGCCCGCAGGAAGTCAGTCGTCACCCTTTAAAAACAGCCCCGTTTGAATCACGCCGGCCAGACGTGCAGCTGGCCCGGCAGCCTCCCTGCGTGCCTGGCCGTAAGTAACCCCGTCCCACCTCCTCGCACCCTGGATCCCTCCTAAACAGAGGCTGTGACTCAGCAGGGCTGGGGCCGGGTCAGTTTTCACTGCACTCCCAGCGCCGCCGGAGAAGTCACACGAGACTCCCGTGATGGACAAAGCCAGGGCAGCTTGGCAGGTGGCTTCTCCAGGAGCATAAACACTGGGGCACCTTAGTTCAGACCCAGCCAAACAGGGCGTCTTACAGAGCGCAGGCCTGTGCCCTGGACCCGCAGTAAGATGGACTCTCCGGTGTCTGCCGCTCAAGCCGCCGGCTGCTCTCTCTGAAGAGCCGCGGATGAGAAAAGCAAACGGGGGCCACCCAGAGAGGGGGGTTGAAAGGCCTCCCACCCTCCTTCTCCACCATGAGTCCCTCTCCTGGTTTCCATCCAGCAGTGGAATAAATTTTGTTACGTGCGGACGTGCACCACTGATAGAAACACAGGCTTCTGGCTGTGGGCGCTCTGGTCCTTAGCTGGGTGGCACCTGCCTCTCTCCTGGGCAGCTGCTCAAGCACTCAGCTTACTGGGAACACTGGTCTCCACCCACTGCATTGCGGACGGTTAGCTCAGCCAGTCGCTCCCACAGGGCGGGTGCCTTGGGATGGCCCCTAGGACTCAGACGGTCCATTTCCGGGAGTGGCTGAGCTCAGGGGCTGGCCTCTCGCAGCTGTGGTCTGTCCTGAGAGCGCGGGCGTGGGGCCGGGAGCAGACCCTGGGGACTGGTGTGCAGCGAGATGGTACCTCTGCACCCAAGGAAGCAGTAACTGTCTCCCCAGGGAGCAGAGCTCCCCGTCATGTCGAGCACGAGCCCAGTCCTATGCCAGGATCCGGAGCAACGCACACTTCCCTGCAGCCTGCAGCAGCCCTCTCAGACAACCCGAGCGCCCGACGCCGAAGGGGCAGCCCCGCCGGAGCCTGCCACCTTCCCACGCCATCGCTGTGCCAGCGGGCAGGAGGGCAGAGCCGCTCCCTCTGAGCCCACGCAACCGGCCTGCCGTCCGACACAGCCAGTGCAGCGCGTGACAGCCCAGCCAGGCCCCTGTGGGCCGTGAGCGCGGAGAGCAGCCGCTGGCCCGGTCGCTGCCAAGGTGAACTGGCGTCGAGGGCACGCCTGAAAACAGAAGCCAGACGCTTTCTGTGCGACAGGACTAGTGGCCGGGTTGGAGGCGTTCGCCCCCCCAGCGGCAGCAGAGCCGCTGCCTACAGGCCCGAGCTGGACAGGCTCCGGAAGCGGGGCCTGGGGACACGCCATTGCTCAGATGCCAGCCCAGTTTCCGCCCTGCTTTGGCCCGAGAGGTGGCACCTCAGAGACCATTCCTGGAGCTCTGCCGGGTCCCTTCCTCTTCAGCACTGGGTCTAACGCCATCACCGAAGTCCTCTGCCTCCTACCTGCTTCCACACCAGTCTTCCCTGTAAGCTGAGCACTTGGGTGGCCGCCTGGGAAGACTGATATGTCCCCCCCAGCCGATCAGCACCCACAGCCGGGAGCTTACGTTTCTGCGGGTGGTGCACATCCGCACAAGCCTTGGTGCATGGAATAAAATTGATTCCGCCCACAGATGGAAAAAATTAGAGGGACTCCCCAATCCCCACCCACCCCATTCCTCCAGTCTCCCCTGCCCAGCTCCCCCTTTAGCCGCCGTCTGAGCAGGTGCAGACACCAAGCTTTGCCTGCCTGCCTCCCTTCACCGCCCCCCGCAGCCCCGCTCGGAGGGGGAAGGCAAACAAGCCTCGGGGTTGTTCCTGCTTTTCATAACGCACGTGCCCCGTCCACATGCTCCACTGGGCCCTGCCTCCACGGCTGTCCAGCTTTCTGCCTTCCCTGTGTCCTCCCCTTGATGCACGAGCGATTCCAAGAGCCTGGGGAAGATACGCCTCCTGCCTCCCTCCCGCCCATCCTTCCCAGAGCCGGTCCCGACTCCTCGCAGCCCATGGGCCGCTCCTCCTGCGGCTGTCCCCGCCAGATCCCAGCCAGGGCTGCCGCAGCCACCACGGTGCTGCCACCAGCCTGACAGCCAGCACGAGGCCTGACCGTCAGAGTCTTCCTGGAGGAGACGGGGGAGGCGGTGTTACACCACGGGCCAGGAAGAGACAAATCAAAACCGCCCACCCAGCACACCAGGCCAAGGACAGCCGAGTCTCTTATGATGCAGGTGGCCCTGCCTGCAAAGCCCTGGGATTCAGCCCCTGCTGGCCCTGACTCCTTTCCTCACAAGGCTCTTGCCTACAAGCAGGGGCCTCTCCAGCCTTCCCGGTCTGCGGACGGCTGCAGCAGAGAAACCGCCCGCTCCCCGGCGCTGCTCCCCTGCTAGGGAGGAGCCAGGCCCGCCGGGCGAGGTTGTGGCTCCGACACCCACAGGTGTCTGGTGTCTTGTGCAGTGGACCACACATGCGCGACACCCACTCTGCACGCACAGCCCCACGTGGGTGTACACACACCCCCCTTCCACACACACAACCCTGCGGGGGTGCACCTACACCCCTTCCACACACACAACCCCACATGGGTGCACCTACACCCCTTGACACACACAACCCCGTGGGGGTGCACACACACCCCCTTCGACACACACAACCCTGCGGGGGTGCACACACACACCCCCTTCCACACATACAACCCCACATGGGTGCACCTACACCCCTTCCACACACACAACTCCGTGGGGGTGTACCTATACCCCCCGCCGTACAAACAACCCTATGTGGGTGTATGTACACCCTTTCCACACACACAACCCTGTGTGAGTGTTCCTACACCCCTTCCACACACACAACCCCACATGGGCGCACACACACACACACAACCCTGTGTGAGTGTTCCTACACCCCTTCCACACACACAAACCCCCCCATGGGTGCACACACACACACACACCCCTTCCACACACACAACCCCGCATGGGTGCACACACACCCCCCCCTTCCCTGCATACACCCCTACCCCCATGCACACCTCACTCACACACAGCCCTACGTGGCAGGCACGTGCCGGCGCTGCTCCTGGCTGGCTCCAGCTCTCTTACCCTGTCTCTCCCCACCCCAGCGCTGTGACTGGTTTGGCGCAGAGGCTGCCCGGTACAGCAGCCGGGGCTCATTGCCCTCTGGGCACTACTGATGTTACACGGCAGCACAAACACAGCCTCCTCCTGGCCTCACAAACCAGGCAGTGCCCAGGTTTTTTGGAGACGAGCCGGGGGGGACGTATAACCTCTCGCTCCAGCACAGCCACGTGGAGCAGAAGCTGCCCTCGGCAGCGAGCCGGGCGCAGCCTTTCAGACCGAACGTTCCCGGGTGGGGTTCGGTATTTTGGCTGAACCCAGCACTTGGGTCAGGGAATCGTAGGACTGGAATGGGCAATGCACTCCTGGCAGGACCAAGCCCTGAACCATCCCTGACAAGCCCTCATCCAACCGGCTCTCAAACGTTATCTCCAGCCGTGGAGATTCCACGACCCCCCAGGCAATTTATCCCAGGGCTTAACCACCCTGACTGTTAGGAAGCTTTTCCTAATGTCCAGCCTAAACCTCCCTTGCTGCAGCTTAAGCTCATTGCTTCTTGTCCTATCGGCAGAGGCCAAGGGGAACAATTTTTCTCCCTCCTCCTTGTCACGTCCTTTTAGGTCCTTGAAAGCTGCCACCAGGTCCCCTCGCAGTTGTCTCTTTTCCTAACTGAACAAACCCAGTTCTTCCAATCATCCCTCGCAGAGCATGTTCTCTAGGCCTCCAGTCATTTTTGTTGCTCTTCTCTGGATTTCCGCCCATTTGCCCCCACTTTTCCTGAAATGTGGTGACTCACGCAACAAACCTCGTTGCCAGCTCTGCCCACATATCTACACCAGCAACACCATTACAGGACCTAACCAGATCAGCCACACCATCGTGGGTTCATTCAGCTGCACATCTACCAATATAATTTATGCCATCATGTGCCAGCAATGCCCCTCTGCTGTATACATCGGACAAACTGGACAGTCTCTACCTAAAAGAATAAACGCACACAAATCAGACATCAGAAATGGCAATATACAAAAACCCGTAGGAGAGCACTTCAATCTCCCAGGCCACACGGTAGCAGACTTACAAGTAGCTATCCTACAGCAAAGAAATTTCAGGACCAGACTCCAAAGAGAAATTTCTGAGCTACAATTCATCTGCAAATTCGATGCCCTCAGCTCAGGCTTAAACAAAGACTGTGAATGGCTGGCTAAATACAGAAGCAGCTTCCCCTCCCTTGGTGTTCACACCTCCAGATCAACTGCTGGTAGTAAGCCTCACCCCTGCTGACTGAGCTAACCTTGTTACCCCCACCCTTGCTCTGGCTTATTTATACCTGGCCCTGAAGATTTCTAAGACCAGCATCTGATGAAGTGAGTCTGTGCTCACGAAAGCTCATGCTCAGAATTTTTCTGTTAGTCTATAAGGTGTCACAGGACTCTTCGTTGCTGTTACAGATCCAGATGAACACGGCTACCCCTCCGATATCTTTAGCTTGTGACCCTCAGATCCCTTTCTAACAAACTCCATCCTAGACAGCCGCTTCCCATTCTGTACATGCGCGACTGATTTCTTCCTTCCTAAGTGGAGCACTTTGCATTTGCCCTGGTAGAATTTTATCGGCTCAGCGTAGGGCCAAGGTGCTGCTGGAGGTGACCTGCAGAAGAGGGGTAATAAACCTTCCCCGGCGTCAGTAATTAGATCTGCTCAACATATTTCCCACTCTCTGCCCCAACCAAAATTAGCCAGCCCAAGAGCATGAATCAGCTGGCGGGAGGCTCAGGGGAAAGGCTGCGGAGCGAAAGCAGCATCCTCTCGTAGGTCAGAATGTCTTGTGACACAAGGAAAGTCTGTGTCATGGGCAAAGGAGAGAGAAGGCCGGGGGGGGGGAGAAGTTTGGGGGCAGAAAAGCAAGTTTGGCATAGTTTTTAGATTAAAAAACTTTGTCTGAGGATCTTGTCTATGCTGGTGTGATGGGGTTCTGGGGTCCCCCAAGCTCTGCACCCCGTCCGCAGGCAGGAGAGTCTCTCACTTAGCAGGAAAACAGCAGGTTTATTAGCCGACAGGACACAGCATCGTACAGAGGAGTCAGTACAGCCGGCAGAGACAGCCAGTCCCATCCATGTTGGGGAGAGGAGGCCCCGAGGGGCCCCCAGAGCTGGGGCCTTGCCCCCTCCTTTGTCTCTCTCTCCCTCAGCCCAGACTAACTGCTTCCAAATCCCAGTTCCAATTCAAACCCCTCAGGCTCCACCTCCTCCTTTGTCTCCCGTACAAAGGTGTTACCTGGTCGTCAGGGTTACCCTCAGCAGGACCCCACACCCTCTGTGAGCCACTCACACACACACAGGTATCCCCCACTCCATCACATCTCTCCCCCCTTCCAGACCGAACTGAGCGGGGTCACTCAGCCGGTGACCTGGGGAAGTTCGGGGCCCTCCCCTCGTGATCGGGCATCGGCTGTACCCTCGGTGCTTCCCTTGATGTGCACCACCTCCACGTCATAATCCTGCTGGGGGAGGCTCCAACTCAGGAGCTTGGTATTGGCCCTTTTCATGTGATGCAGCCGGACAAGTCCCTTTAGTTCCCTCAGGCTGGTTGGTCTCCCTGCTTCGGCCCCGGTCCGTCAGCCACGTTCTCAAGTCGGGCAGGCAGAGCCCATACAGATGCTGCAGCATCAACAGATCAAATAGTTCTTTTCTGGTCTGGGCCCTGCCCTGTGTGACCACCAGCCCATACAGCTGCTCCAGCAAATGTTTGGAATTCAGTTACAGTCCAGTAAAAGAAGGTACAAATGCTTCCACCCTTGGCATTTAGCCAGACCACCAAAATGGTTGTGTGCCTCAGTTTCCCCTTCCATGCCACACAATAGGTTTGGAATGTTCCTCCTCACGTGAGAGGTTGCAAGACTAGTTACAGGGAACAACGGTGACATTTCAGAGTTACAGACTCCTTCAACATACAACTCATGCTTCTACATCAATGTCATCATGTCAAATGGCTCTTTCCAAACATTCAGTACATGGTACAATTCTACAGCTTTTGGTAGCAGCACCCCTTGGTTACAACAGTCAGCGTGAGTAACAGAACAAACCCATTGCAACTGTACATTTACGTTGCTCTTTGGTAGACCACAACCTTTGTGCAACAGCCTTGAGAATCTGGTATTTTGGGGATAAATGGCTGAGGCCTTTCTTAGCACCATCAAGTTCTAATCTTCTCCCTTGCCCCCTGGGGTGGAAATCTGATCTCTCTGGCTGTGCCCTCCCTTCTAACAAGAGCTGGGCCATTGATGATCTCAGGGAGACGGCCCCCTTCCAGCCAGTCTGGAAATTTGCAAACCAAACTGCTTTCTGAGAGTTGTTTTGTGAGTCCCAGATGCAGAATCCACATGGAGGAATCCCTGTTTATCCCTTACTGGCCCACCAGGCCCACAGCTCCTTTGTCCTTTTACCTCCAACTTCTGCCTCCCAGTGGAATCAGAATTGGAGTCCAGTGTGAGAATATAAGTGTTTCTAGCATCTGGAGATGGGGAATTGCTGAACCTCTCCTGCATCCTACAGAGACTGACTGTGCAGCTGTTTTACTTGGTTCTCACAGGGCTGCTCACACTACCTGATAGTTTTCACTTTACTTGCACCAGCTTCCAATTCCTGAGAAACTTTTACCCTGCCTGCTTTGGACCCTTGCAGAGCACAGCCAGTGGTTTCACACTCAGGCAGGTCCTGGCCATCAGGAGCTGAAACAAACTTCTCCCCAGGCAAAGGGTTGCTCTGGCTCTTACAGACAGACAAGCACCTTTCCTGTTCACTCTCCTCCACCTCACTCCCATTTTCTGCAGTCCCCACAGACGGGTCAGGAAAAGTTTCAGGGACATTCTCTTCCTCAAGAGCTCCCCCAAACAATAACTCACCCCTGTCTGCCTCCACGGGGGCACTACTCCCTTGAGCCACAACCAGCTCCTGGGTTTCACCTACGCCCAGGATCACTTCTGGCCCATCAGGCAGATTCCCATGTAATCCCCCTCCAGGCAGACAGCCAGTACCACCGGACAGAAGGTCAGGGTCCCTTTCCTCCCTTCTGCTACCAGCTCCTTTATCTTCATCAGTCAGCGTAACTCCATTGCCCGTCTGTTCTTGTGTCCTGGCGAGAGGATGACTCTGGTAGGACAGAGTCCTCTCACCCCCTCCCAGTAACACCTCAGCATCAGGCAAAGAACAAGTACCAGAATCGTCTGGTCTCTGGGATTCCCTGATGATACTAACTGGATCAGACCGAGTTAAAGCATCATCCCCCCTGAGAGACACAGAGGTAGGCCCACTTCCCATCTGGGCTTCAGCTGCCCTCAGATCCAGCTCTGGGATCTTGGCTCCATCTTGAGCCCTCACAGGCTCAGGCAAAGGATTCACTTCCCCAGAAGCAGAAGCACTTTTCTTGCACCAAGGACCAGCGTCCTTAGCAGGGATACCACTGACCATCCCAGAGCCATTCCCTCTGCTCCAGCCCCCATGGCTGGATTCAGAGACACACCTGGAATGCTCTTTTCTGGTGGATCCTTCTCCAGCCACCCCAGGCTGGTGAATCTTCCTCAGACAATGGGCTAGTTTCCTCATTGGCACCTTTTCCAAACGCAGGCTCTGCTCTCTCCCCAGGCTGCTGCTGTTGTTGTTCAACACAGACAGACAATGGGAGACACTCTCTCCTTTGTCCCAGCCCCCGGCTGGTCTCCACACACACACAGAAGGTGAAGCAGCTTCTCTCACAGACAACTTGCCATTCCCAGTGTATCAGCTGCTTTCCTGCACAGACACACAGCACCTTCCTCGGCCCAGGCCTGGAAAACTTTTTGCAGGTCTGTCTTGGCCACTAGTAGATGATGGGTTGGAATCGCTCCTTCCCTCCTTGAGCTGCGGCAGGCCACTCGGTTCAGAGCTCCAGGCAGTCCAGGGTTCCCTGCCCCGATACAGGCTCACCTCTGCAGGATTCTCCTTAACCCTCAGCTCTGCCACTGCACATCCACACTGCCTTGTCCAGCTTCTTTAATCTTGATTCGGTTTCCAGGTGCTGCCACTTCACAGTGGAGTTGCTCAGCGTGGTTGCAGGCTCTCAGGCTGATGCCCTCTGCACCCCACGATTCCTGGAAGAATCCCTTCAGTGTGCCAGGCTCCTTGCGGGTCACAAGCTGCCCGGGGTTAGGCCGTAGGCCCCTCTGCCCTCTGGGACCGACTCCAACAGACTCCCAGCGGAACCCCTTCTTCAGTGTGACACCCGCTCTAAGGGACCATGAGCACCCTGTCTTGGGAAGGACTCATTCAGCGTCAGCCTCCTCAGGGGTCACTTGTTCCTGGGGGCTGGGCTCTCGGCCCCTCCACCTTCTGGGACCGACTCCAACAGATTCCCAGGAGTAACCCCTCCTCGGGTGTGACACCCCCTCTCGAGGACCACAACCGCAGTTGCTTGGGTTCGGCCGCAGGCCCCTCCACCTTGGGGAACTGCACCTCACTGCCCTTCAGCACACCTGGGTCTCGCAGGCCCCACTTCTTCCAGGGCCCCGGTCACTTACTGCTGGATGCTCCATCCTCGGGGTGCAGAACATCCCACTTCTGACACCAGTGTGATGGGGTTCTGGGGTCCCCCAAGCTCTGCACCCCGTCCGCAGGCAGGAGAGTCTCTCACTTAGCAGGAAAACAGCAGGTTTATTAGCCGACAGGACACAGCATCGTACAGAGGAGTCAGTACAGCCGGCAGAGACAGCCAGTCCCATCCATGTTGGGGAGAGGAGGCCCCGAGGGGCCCCCAGAGCTGGGGCCTTGCCCCCTCCTTTGTCTCTCTCTCTCTCAGCCCAGACTAACTGCTTCCAAATCCCAGTTCCAATTCAAACCCCTCAGGCTCCACCTCCTCCTTTGTCTCCCGTACAAAGGTGTTACCTGGTCGTCAGGGTTACCCTCAGCAGGACCCCACACCCTCTGTGAGCCACTCACACACACACAGGTATCCCCCACTCCATCACAGCTGGTTCTTCTGGGCTGAAGGGAACAGCTAGGATGACACGGTAAGAACAAAGGAAGAGACACAACTAAGGATGGGTGGGAGCATACCCCAAGCAGAGCTCCTTATTACCCCACAAAGTGCCAGAGATACACCCGGATACCTATGGGGTGTTACTTTTAAAGACCCCCTCAGCCCTTCCTCTGACATTGCAGGTTGCAACTCAGACATTCCGCAAGCAGCTCCTCGGACCCCTGATTTGGAGACCATCCAGTAAAATTAGAAATGAACAAGCCGCCCTTGCTATCGTGCGGTCGCCATGAACTACCCCTTGCAAAACCCAGAGCTGGCTGCTCTTGGTTTGCAAAAAGCTGCTGTTTACCCATAAATCAACAGTTTAGACAAGCTGCCTGGAGGAGGAGTGCTGAAAAAACTGCAGGTCCTTTCTGCTGTAATGTACTATTGTTGTGGCCAAGTTCCCCATCCCATTATCTAACAGGGCCATGTCATGAAACACCCCTGTGTAATGTACATGCAGAAAGAACATAGATAATAGTTTCCATTCTGTCAGGCTACATTCTGCTTAGCATTACGCCTCCAACGAAAACAAACACATTCTTAGGAGATCAGTCCTGCCCTTCTGGACATGCAGTTATCGACCGTCCAGCTGCACCCTTCTGTGAGCGCCAGGATGCAGCCGTCCCAGGGCGCACGTCTGTTAGCCCATCCCTTGGTTTTGCAAACAGCCTGGAACAAGGTGATTGGTTAATATGAGTTGCAGGGGCCAGGCAAGGGTAGAAGGCAGATGTTCACGCCGATTCAGAGTCAAAACCCTACTGAGTGTTACGGACCAAGACCGCCACTTCAGAAGCGTTGTCCAGTTCCAATCCCCCCACCACATCCATGGGCAAAGGCTGCTTGGAGCTGCAAGGAGGTTTACACCCTCCAGGATCTTAGAATCACACCCTCATTCCAACTTCAAGGGACACAATTCAACAAATAGGGTTGTTCTTCAAAGCACAGGGGTTAAGGAATTGTTGAAACACCCAGATAAACTTCCTTCCCCGCTGTGAAATGATACCAAGAAATGAAAAATGGATTCTCAAGATAGCACAGTGGACCTGGATCTAACCCAGGAGTAAAAGGTGATGATTTCTAGCTGTTAACTGGGGGTTCGATCTTTGACATGCAATTCTGCAGTGGTAAGAACGCTCATTCTGAACTTAGTTGGGGGGGGGAAAGTGTGAACATTTTCAACTCTTCCTCGTTATTTTTGTACCGCAGAGTTCAAAAACAGAGATATTTTTCCAGGTCCCAGATCTGTGGGTGTTTCTCCCCGCCACCCCTTTTTTCAAAAGCATTATTTGAAAATGCCACCAGGTGTTTCATCTGCTGAAAACTGGTTTTGGGGAAACAGCAACTTTTTATAAAAGTCTTAGGCAAAAATGTAGGGGAAAAAAGCACAAATCTCACAGCATTTTGTCAAGACAAAACCATTGTTCTCTTTGTGGGCAAGTGGGCATTTTCCTATCAAAAACACTTTTCTTTTTGAAAAAGTCAGCTCACTCAACTAATTTCTGCCTCATGGCAAATGTACCGGTCTTCATTCAGGAGCCAGAGCAGGCTCGATTTTAAAACACACCGCCTCTCAATTGGTCTGAGTCACGAAGAAAACAGGTAAAAGAATTTCATAACGGCCAGTCTGTAATGCCAACCCAAAAGTATTCAAAACACATGAGTCAGACAAACCCTAAAAACCAATAAACTGGCTTAAAAAGAACTCAAAGTGTATTTTTTTTTAAAACACGTCATTTCTTTTTTATTTCCCTTCTGGTTTGGGGCTGTGAGGGTTGCATTTAAATCTGATCTGCAAAACAATATTGATTAAAACCCCCAAAAGTTTTCATGTTCATCCAAATTTCTCTTCAAAAGATTTTGGATTTTTTTTCAAAATCACGAAGACTAGAAAAAAACACTTGTCTATTTTGGGCAACTAAAAAATTAGCCAAACTCCCAAACGATTCTGCTTTGGGCCAAATGTTTCCCTTTTTAAAAGTTAAAACTAGAAAAAAAATGGTTGAAAAATGTATTTACCGCAGAACAAGACATTTTGACCAAAATGTCATTTTCTTGTTGAAAAACATTTTGAACCACAAGAAACTGCAACCAGCTCTCGCCATATTTAAAACTGACAGATGCAGGTTGCTAGCACCAGGGACTGAACCTGTGATGACAGGTGCTAAAGCCCTGTGCTTTACTACCTGAGCTAAAACCCCACTGCCTCTCAATCAAGGCTGTAGAGCAGTGACTTCACTCACCCTAGTATGGGGTCTCAGTGCCTGTGGGTCCTACAGGTGTTTGGGTTTTCTCTGAAACCATGAGGACACGAAACTTTGTTTTTTAATGAAAGCTGAAATTGTCTCGTCATCTCCTGACCTCAAGCTCGAGGGCAAACCCCACGATGAAGATGCGTGATATGCTGAGAGGTGGCAGGAACGCATTGGGTACCGCAAAAAAGGGCCGCACCTTATCAGACTCCCTAGAGAGGACGAGACGGGCTTGAAGGAAACACCAAAAGCTCAGCCCAGGTTGTAATGGAGATGTGACTGACCATAAAGATTCTGACGGAAAGTGCCCACTTCAACTCAGCACCCCCACGTGCCTGCAACACCTGAACTAAGACAGCTGGGAAGCAGGTTGTGCAGGCGCGGCAATGCCACGCTCCTAACTTCTGTATCTGCTCAGCTCTTGCTTACGTTTCGGTTGAAGCTAACATCTCCCACCTAGAAAGACTCGGTCGTTCTTGTTTACCGGCGTTTGCTGCTCCGCTCAGGCCGCGTGATTCGGCCGGACGGCAGCGGCCACCGAAATCCACAAGCTGCACCTCGGTGAGCCTGTCCTAGAGCATGTTACAGGCAGCGCTTCCTGACTTCACAATTAGCTCCCGCCTATAATACGCCGGGGTGGGGGGGTGTGGTGTGGTCTAATTCCCCACATGCTTTTTAACCCCTCCGCACACCACACAAATCAAGCCAGTGTCTCAGCATTAGCATAGCTTAGCCCTTTGGCGTCGCCTTCTGCCCCACAGAGTTCGCACGAATAAAAGAATGAATATCCTTTCTTACCTTCATCAGACTCAACTACCACCTGTCCCGCTAGCTCGGCTGGGGAAAGACAGGAGACAGAGGCCAAGGGATAGGACAGGAGGACAGGGCGGAGAAAGGAAAAGCCAAAATGCAAGGAGAAGAAAGAGAGAGAGAGAAATCTGTTAATGTCCTTTGCTTTCTCATCCTGGTCAATGTCACCCGCCCTCCCGCTGAGACAGGAAAGAGGCCCAGATTGTTAAAGGTACATTGATTGAAGGCTCACCAGGCCCACCGCGCTCACCTGGCCGTACCATTCCAGTGGCTTCGGCTCTTCTCCTCCTGACAAGGCCTTAGGCAGGGAGCGGCCTTATGGACCAAAGGGATGTTGAGCTTATTGATTAACAAGCAAATTCCCTCCGTCCTTGGCCTTCCCTGGTCAGAGAGCAGGCCTGGGGCGAACACACAGGAGCCCACAGCGATTAGCTGTGTGTGCTGAGAAACCCCCATTGGAAACATTGCTACTGCTGCAGTTTTCCATCCAATTCTTACAGCCATGGGTCAGCCTTTCTGCTGTGAAACCCTCTGCTTCTCCGCATGCAGAGCCCAGCGGTAGACCGCTGAACTGCGGAAGTGTACAGCCCCAGAATCCCCCCAGAGGTTTTCTCCCTCCCCTCCATAAAGTCCTGTCTCTGCTTCTCTCTGCCTGGGATTAGCAGGATGCAGACAGGCTGCCAAGTGAGCCAGTGAAGGACGGCATGGTGCTGGTGAGCTGGGATCTTTCTGGATGAGAAGGCAGCTTCTGGGATCCATCCCAGAGACAGCTGTCATCGGCCAGGAGAGCAGACCTGGAGGCTGCTCTTCATATGGTTTACACCCTTTCTAACTCCCCAGCCCTCCTGAGCTGCGCCAAAGGGACGGCGATACAGAGAACAAGGGAGAAAAGAGGAGACGCGTGGAGAGAGGAAGCAGCCACAGAAGCAGCACAGTCTTACGCGTTCCTTCAGCACAATGCCACTGGCTTTGGTGGCAGCTGACCCTGGGCAAGGATTCTGGGCTACAGAGCTGACGGCGATGGGCGACCACTCTCCTGGACAGCTCATTGCCTCACTGCAACTCACTTGATCACGTAAGTAACAGCCAGCCTGGGTCAGACCAGCTAGGCCCGTGACCTACAAGTGGCCAACACTAACTGCTTCAGAGACAAAAGCAAGGAACCCCCACAGTACGGGGCCACCTGCCAACGGCAACAAGTGTAACCTTGTGCTAGGGCTGGAAGGAACCTCAAGAGGCCAGCCAGCCAGCCAGCCTGTGCCTGGTTCCTGGCAAGGAGATTGGACTAGATGGGCCTTGCAGAATCCTACGGCTCTAGGATCCCCCTGCACGAAGGCAGAATCGAGTACACCACCGTATACAGATCACTTGATGGGTCCCTGTTCTGCTCATTCCCTCTGACGCACCTGGTGCCGGCTACTGTTGGAAGACAGGACACACAGCTGGAGGGGCCTTTGGTCTGAGCAAATACGACTGACCTTATTAGGCTCCACAGGCACATTTCCCAACCCCAGTGCCACAACAAGAGCCTTTCCTTATGGCCACAATCTCTGCAGCACAGCGTGGATCTCCCACAACATCCATCTCAAAGTCTTCAGCGCCCTTGCAAGTGTCCAGACTTGGTCAGCCTTAGCGACCAGGACAGGTCAAGGTTGCAAACTCAAGCTCGACAGAAGCACCCGGAGAAATGACGCGTTCTCAAACTCTCCCTGTGGAAACAACGAGAACTCCCGTGGCACCTAATAGACTAACAGATCTCTTGGAGCATAAGCTTTCGTGGGCAAAGGCCTGCTTTGTCAGATGCATAAGTGGGGGTGGGGTTCGGTGGAGAATTTTGGATGGCCCCAAAATATCTGTTAGTCTATAAGGTGCCTCAGGACTTCTTGTTGGTTTTGAAGATACAGACTAACACGGCAACCAGTATCCATGGAGTGACCTGATGGGATTTTACAAGTATGGAGCTATATACCTATCTCACGGAGCCAAAAGGGACTCTGAGAGGACTTCAAGTCACATCTCCTGCCCTCACAGCAGGGCCTACCACCCGCCCTGGCAGATTTTGTTTTTAAACCTCTTCGCCCTCGCCCACCCCCTCAAGGACGGCTCACAACCCTGGGTTTAAGAGGCCAAGGCTCAAGCCACAGAGCTACGACTGTCTGGGAAGCTGAGTGTTCGCTGCCCTCTTCTCTGGACCATTCACTTCTCCCGACTGACAACATCCACCCAACAAAGGTATCACCATGGGAGCTAAAGGCGTTCGTGACAAATGCTTGTCTCCCCTTCCCGTCAACTGAGGGGAGAACACAGCTGCTTAGGTTGCACCCTGCCCTGGCTGGGGGAAGGCAGAAGACAGGCTCTGCACCGGTCCTCTACCTCTAGCATGTATCATTCAGTCTAGCAACGAGATGCCAGGAGAGACAGCTCCTAACTTCCTGCACCTGCAGGTTGGAAACCAGCCCTCAGAACCCCCCACAGCCAGCTCACTTACCTCCTGTCGGCTGCAGCAGGATCTCAGCTGGGTTGTGGGGCTTCAGCCCCAGAGCAGACAGCGGGGTCTTGGCCAGGCCGGGAGGTGAGCGCACTGCAGTCAGGCAGAAAAAAATTGCCATGGTATAAAAAGCGGAATTAGATTGGAAGCGCCACAAATCCTAGCGTCGTCTGGGCTGCTCCTAACTGGGAGTTTATGGCCTCAGGGCTACGTGTTCTGCTTAGTAGCTGTCATTACGGCCTGGCAAGGAGTGCATGCAACTGGGATCGCTCAAGCCTGCTGGCCTGCAGAAACCGCAGGCAGGACGGGGCCAGGAGCAGGCTCCCATGGTGGATATGACACTCTTCCTTCAATGGAGACAGCTGGTGCCGGCTGCGTAAGGGGGTGAGGGGAGAGAAACTAGAAACAGACGAGACAGGGCAACCCCCTGCTGATGATTGATGGGCAGCTGCAGGTAATCTCGAAGGCAGGGCAGAGCTACAAATTCCTTTAATGCCTGAGTGTGCTGGGAGCCCGGAGCCCACACTCCCTGGGCAGAGAGCACTCGGGCATCCCCACCAGCGGGATTGGCTTCCGGGAGTCACCCTAACACATCCCCCAGTAGCCAGGGCGAGGCGGCAAAGCAACAGCCCTCTGGCCAAATAACAACGACCTCTATTGTCCCAGTGACTCTCTGCCAGGAATACCAGGGGTAACCGATGGGCCCTCCCCACTCTATGAGGGGGCAACACACCACTCCCTCATTGGACAGCCTGGTAACCTGAGGCACACAAAGGTAATGTGCCCTCCACACCCAGTGCCTCAGAGGTGGTCCAGCCAGGCTAGACCCCAGGAGGCCTGACTTCCACACCCCAAAGGATGAGATCCCCCAGTAGGGGTCTGCTGAGGGGCGGGCCTGGGGGGCTCATTTCTCAGTGCACAGATTGCCACAGGTGCCTCCAAGAACAGCAGCATTTCCCCTGCACTCAGACTGAGCTTAACCTAAACACAGCAGGGCAGATTCCGGGCGCTGTGCCCCAGATCTAAATCCAGAGGGACTCCATCGGTTCAAACCGAGATGCTCCAGGTTCAGCCAGGCGTAAACCAGACCAGAATACAGCTCTCATACCCTCGAGCCACTGCGCTCCCGGAAGAGCCCCACCCCTGGGCTTCCACCCGAAAAACGACTTCTAACCCACCCCTTCCAGCAAAGCAGCACAGACGCCGAAACGGCGCCCACGCCACCAGCTTGCAAACGCAGGGTGCAGACCCAGCGAGCTGTGCAGCAATGCACGTATGACGCATCCGCCAGCCTGTCTGCCACGCACCTGCGACAGGGGGTCTGCAGCACATATATGTTACAGAGAGAGAGGCTGGTATGGGTGTGTGTGTACAGGGGTTCTATAGCACATATATGTTATACAGAGAGAGGCTGGTATGTTATATGCATGTCTGTGTGTGTGTGTGTGTGTGTGTGTGTGTGTGTGTACAGGAGTTCTATACCACATATATGTTATATGCATGTGTGTGTGTGTGTGTATACAGGGGTTCTATAGCACATATATGTTATACAGAGAGAGGCTGGTATGTTATATGCATGTCCCTGTGTGTGTGTGTGTGTGTGTGTGTGTGTGTGTGTGTGTGTGTGTGTGTGTGTACAGGGGTTCTCTAGTACATATATGGTATACAGAGAGAGAGGCTGGTATGTTATATGCATGTGTGTGTGTGTGTGTGTACAGGGGTTCTCTAGTACATATATGGTATACAGAGAGAGGCTGGTATGTTATATGCATGTGTGTGTGTGTGT
Source organism: Carettochelys insculpta (assembly GCF_033958435.1). Taxonomy (NCBI): domain Eukaryota; kingdom Metazoa; phylum Chordata; order Testudines; family Carettochelyidae; genus Carettochelys; species Carettochelys insculpta. The sequence goes on from NC_134144.1 coordinate 72,941,175, forward strand.
GTGTGTGTGTGTACAGGGGTTCTCTAGTACATATATGGTATACAGAGAGAGAGGCTAGTATGTTATATGCATGTGTGTGTGTGTGTGTGTGTACACCAATCTACTCTATATACCAGGGGTCAGCAACCTCCGGCACAGGTGCTAAGAGCAGCACACAAGACAGGAGCTCAGCCCCACCCCTTGTCCCCCATGCAGCCGGGAGCTGGCTCAAAGCCAGGACGCCTGTGGATTAACAACAGACCGGTTAATGCTTCTACCCACCACCGAACTGGTAAAGCTCTGTCGCTCAATGCATTTATGAATGAAGCTGTTGTAAGTAGGACGATTAGGGCCTTTAAAAAGTATCACCGGCCCTCGGCCGTACAGAGGTCAAATGTCGGCACTCCACCTCGGAAAGGCTGCTGACCCCTGACATGCACATTTGCAGCCGGGAGCGATGGAGCAAACAGATGCAGAGGTCTGCGTGAGAGGGGTGAGTTCCAGATCGCACACATCAGGCTTGCTGTAGTGCCTGGCTCTGGCGGCGGAGGAAGCACTGGCAGGCGATTTCTAGCTCACTGGCACTGCATTTTACCAGCTCGAAACAATTCAGGCTTTCTAGCTGGCAGGAGGAGAGCTCGGGAGAGGGGTGGGAAGGCTGCGGAAGGCAGAGGAAAGAGGCAAATGAGGCTCTCGCCTCCCGAGCGGAAATTTGACACATTCCTTTAGCTTCCTCTGCCGTTTGCATCTCAGCCTTCTGACCGACAGACTTGGATCGGCACCCACGCTGGGCGCGGGAGGCAGGCGTGGAAACAAAAGCCAGGCCTCAGGAGCTCAGGGCTGCTGCGTTGGTTCGAACCATTTGCTCAATGCAGACAAGCTGCTGGGAAGCCGAGCAATGCCACGGATGGGCCAAGGTAGTCCAGATGAGCGCTACTGCTAAGGTGCCGGGCTTGGGTCTGAATGGCTGCAGTCTGTGGCCCGGGACCGGACAGGAGTTTAAACCCCAAACCCCTGTGAAATCCAGCGGCAGTGAGCAGCATCGTCACGGTCACCGGCTGGCTTAGTAGAATCGAAACTGGCTTACATCTCTGTGGTCAAACAACCCCCAAAGTCCTCACTCTGTGGGGCGGAGGAGGGTAAAGGTTTAACTTTCCTCCCCTGTGAGCAGCTGGATCTGGGATTCTGGTTCGGAAGTGCCTTTCCCCCAATGCGGGGGGGTGTTGGGGTGCGGGGGCTCCTCACCGGTTTGCCTGTCCCAGCAATGGGCAGATCTCCAAAGGTTCAGCTCGCGGGCTGCTGGGAAGTTGGCCTGAGCCTGTCTGGTCCAGACACAGGCCAGAAAAGAGATGCAAAGCTCTCCCTGGCTTGCACGGGAATGAGTAGCTTTGCCTGAGGGCACATCTCAACCCACTCCTATTAACCTGGGGCTGGGGGGAGGGAAGTAACTAACTCCTTACAGGTACCGTCCTGCTGCAACCCTGCCAGCTTTCTAAATAGCTCCCTGCTGGCTTCTGCCGCAGCTCTGGCAGGAGCGGTGCTCCGTTTTCTTCCACCTCTGCCTGTCGCTTGGAAATTCATCCCCTGCACGCACAGCTGGCAGGAAGCCCTGGCGGCAGAGTGTTGTGGGGGGGGTGCACACGGGGTCACAGCATCACCCCTCCCAGCACTCACTGTCGGCACCATGCCGCTTCCGATGAGTGGGGCGGGCCCCCCTTGGCCCCCTGGAGAACAGCAGGAGCAGCCTAGCCTGTGCTACTCCCAGGCTCCAAGTGGGGCAGGGAGGGCTGCCCTGCACGCACCATTTCAGGAGTGGGGCAAAGAGATGCCAGGGATGGTGCTTGGTCCTGCCAAGAAGGCAGGGGATTGGACACAATGACCTCCCAAGGTCCCTTCCAGTTCTAGGAGACGTGTATCTCCATTGCTCTGTCCTGACCCTTCATTGCTAACAGGCAATGCTGACAGGGGAAGCGATGGCACTAAAGCAGCTCTCCTGCTAAACTCAGTGTACAGCATCGGCAGCCCCCCGACAAGAGCCGAGCGCCCAGCAGATTGTACAATTCACCAGAAAACATACGGGGGCTCGAACAGGAAGCAAAAGCTTTGAACGTTTTCAGCAAGTCGAAACGCTGAAAAGACGCTTGTTCCGGGTCAAACGAAACCCAGAATGGAAGGTTTCGACTTCAGCAGCTGGGGAAAGTGTCTGGTTTTCTGGAACATAAAATGAAAGGAAACATGGGAAGAAAAACCTGCTGCAAATGCTGCAGTTGAAAGAAACCCTAAGAATAAAAGGCAGAAATCCCCAAACACCGCGGCGGCATAACAGGAATTTGAAACAGGGTTGGGTGTCGCTAAATTTCCACTTTTCTCTCAAAAGAAAGATTGGAGCGGAAACTTTTGCCCTATTCTAGTCTAAAGTCGTGGGACCTCGGCAGATTTCAGAGACATCAGTTGGGAGGTGACTGCCATTTTGCAAAATCTCTCCCGCTCGGGACCTGTTTTTAAATCTTCTGTTCCACGTCAGACAGATACACCAACACATAATATCAATTGTGGTCACTGCTTTTCTCCCCAGTTGCTCACCAACGCATTGTGCTGTTGCAGGAGATTCAGCCATGCCACTGGGGGACAGTGGCAGAGTTTCCACTGATTTCTTTTTGTATCCCTGGGCAGAATAAATTTTATGGGCACCCAGGTTTGTGCAGATGCGCTCCACCATAGAAACACACACTGCCGGGTGCAGGTGGCTGTGGGCGCTCAGCTAATCAGCAGGGCAGCACCTGAAGCTCTCCTGGGTGGTCACCCGAGCACTCGGCTTACAGGGGACTCTGGATAGTGGCGGAACCAGTCGAAGCAAATTCACTTCTTCCCAGCCCACCACCAAGTTATCGAGGGTTAGCCAGGAGGATGCATGCTCAGCTGGAGAAGTCAAGAGGTCAGAACATTCAAGAGAAAGCTCCAGGGTCAGATTTGCAGCCAGCGTGCAAGGATCAGATGATCCCAGATGCAAAGGAACTGCTGAAACTCCTTTGCTACATGACGTTCAGAAGAGCCCCAGCAGGTAAAGTGGTGTCTAACTCCCCGGAAATTCACCCATCTCCTTTGCAAATCTGTTCGGGCTACACACCATGGGCTCCTGTCTGCTCATCCGGGTGCAGGTGGGCAATGGATTTCAATGGACAGGATCAACCCCAAACATGCCATCTTTAAAGCAAGTGGAATCCCATGCAATAAACACCCGCGTGCGGCACTGCAGATCTGTAGCTGGACACACGAGGGCTACAGCTTAGTCCTTAATTTAAGCTCCAACTCCATCCACCTCCTGGCCAGCGTGCAGCCTGTCTCGGGGTCACCGCAACGCTCCTCGGGGAATGGTACCGGGAGTTTTAAAATGACTGGGGACTGGGGCACCTGTCTTATTTAGTCTATAGAAGCAGGGAGGGGATTTGATAGCAGCCTTCAACTTCCTGCAGGGGAGGCTCTAAAGAGAATGCAGAGAGCCTGTGCTCAGTGGTGGCAGATGCAGAACAAGGAGCAAAGGTCTGACGTTACAGAGTGAGAGGTGTAGGATGACTATCAGGAAAAACTATTTCCCCAGTAGAGTGGGGAAGCACTGGAATGTGTTACCGAGACAGGTGGTGGCATCTCCAGCCCTAGAGGTTTTTCAAGCCCTGGCTTTACAAAGCCCTGGGTGGGATGATTTAGTTAAGGGTGGCCCTGCTTTGGGCAGGGGGCTGGACTCAACGACCTATAAAATCACCCCTCAGTCTTCTCTTCTCCAAACTAAACAAACCCAAACCCTTCAGCTTCTCCTCGCAGGGCATGTGCTCCAGCCCCCGAAGCATTTTCGTTGCCCTCCGCTGACCCTGCTCCAATGCATCCACATCCTTTCTGTACGGGGGGGGGGGGGCGCAGAACTGGATGCAATACTCCAGATGTGGCCTCACCAGTGCTGAATAGAGGGGAATAATCACTTCTCTAGATCTGCTGGAAATGCTCCTCCTAATGCACCTCTATGTGCCATTAGCCTTCTTGGCCCAAGGGCAGACTGTCGACTCACCTCCAGCCTCTCATCCCTACGTCCTTGTCTGCTTCACTGCTACTCAGCCAGTCGGTCCCCAGCCTATAACAATGCTCTGGATTCTTCCATCCCAAGTGCAGGACTCTGCACTTCTCCTTGTTGAACCTCATCAGATTTCTTTCGGCCCAATCCTCCAATTTGTCTAGGTCACTCTGGACCCTGTCCCTACCCTCCAGTGTCTCCACCTGTCCCGCTACCCGATGAAGCAGTGAGAGCCAGGGCCGTGTATACCTTATACCATGTGCAGGGGAAACCAGTCTGTATGGGAGCCCTTCTCTGTACACGGGCACCGTTTTATTTGCGGGGTGTTTTGGTAGGTGGTGGGGGCGCTCCACCGAAAGCGGGTTCCGCAGCCAGGACCCCCCAGCTGTGCTATGATTTCACACCCGCTCCCCGCAAAACTTTGATCTCAAAAGAAAAGGGCAACTCAACCGAAGTTCTCCACAGCATGCTGAGCAGGTGTCGAGCGGAGAAGGGGTGAGAGATGAGAGAGCAAGAGAGCGATTAAATGGAGGTGGGCTCTGGAATGTGATGCTCCTTGGCTTGCTGCCCCTAGCTGGCTTTGCCAGAGCTGCCCGCCGGCCCCACCGCCTCCCACAGCTGCAGCACTTACGCAGGTGACCGTAAGGGGTGTGTGGCGAGACAGGGAAGGCGGGGGTTGGGGGAGAGATCTCACCACCGCCGGAGGGTGGGCTGCTCAGAGAGGTCCCCTCCAGCTCCTCAAAAGCCTCCTTGTAGCTGTGCAGATGAGGCTGCGGAGGGAAGCAAGAGAGGCCCAGTTAGCAGCTGGGGACCAGTCCCCTGGCGGCCCCAGCCCCAGGATCTTCAGGCACCCATAGCACCGGGGCTTCACAGCCACAAGAATGGAGCCTTTCTTCGGCTTCTGAGCCCCCCTCCCCGCCCCGGCACTGGGGTGGGACCGCAAGTCCCCTCCTGTCACCACAGAGACCGAGGAAAGCACCTCCTTGGGCCTCCCTCCTGGGTTGGCGGCAATGGTGCTGACCACCTCCGGCGAGAAGCTGTGGGCTGGCGACCGGACGGTGGGGCTCCGGGGCGTGCTGGGCTCCTGGGGGCTCGGCTCGTATGAGCCGTCGCTGGTCGTGCGTCTCCGCAGCGGTGCGCCAGGCTCCTCCGGGGACTTGTCCCGGGTCTGCACCCCTGGAATTCAAGCACAGGGAGGGAGCCCCGTTAGCAAGGGCAGCACCCAGCAACGGACTCGTCTGGAGAGGGCGTGGCAGAGTGAGGTGCCAAGGCGCTGGCTGGGCGTTTGCCCCACTTCCCCAGGGCTGGGGGCGCCGTCTCCAGCGGAGAAGCCACCGCTTACCTCTTCCCTGCTGGTGGGCAGGGCTGGAATTCTCCCCCAGGTGGCAAGAAACAGCTTAGCCAGGCACGCTGGTGATTTATTTCAGGCCTGAGCCATTCCTCCTCGGAGGGCCCCAGCTCCTTGGCATCTCGGGGCTCCCCTGAGGATGCTTCAGGCCCCAACGTTTTGAAAGGGCCGTCTGCGCTGCCACAAGGGGCCGGAGTGGAGGCTAAGGGGGCAGGAGCCTTTCAGGGAGCCCTCTGCCCCCCTGGTCCCACCCGGACAGAAACGACAAGCAGCCAGGCCCACTGCCTGGTGAAGCTGATGCTGCAGGAGGGGCTCGGGGGCGGGGCGGCCTTGAGGAAAGGGTCTTATCAAATATGGACCTCAAAGAACCCAGGAACTCCTTCCGAAAGAGCCAGGCCAGACTCTGGCTCCCTCGCCCGGTGACTATTCTCCAGCCATGCACCGCATTAGGCTCCCTTTCGGCCCTGTGCTGCTGCCGTGCCGCAGCTCGGGAGAGCTGGGAGGAGGGGGCTCAAGGGCAGAGCAAACCAGGGCCAAGGCAGACATTAGCGGCATAGAGTTTAGGGGCAGAAGGGACCCACTGGATTTCCCAATCTGACCTGTCCAGCACAGGCCAGCCACGACCCCTGGCATGTCTAGCCCAAGCCCACCCCAGAATGAGCTGCAAGCTGCCTTCCTCCCGGAGGTGGATATGTCAGTGAGGGCTGCTCTGGTCCAGGGAATATCCCAAGCCTGATCTGCCTGGCACCTGCACACCGACACCAAGGGCAGGGAATATGCAACATACATGTTCATTAAGATGCTTCGTCTCCCACTCCCATTTCACCTGAGTGCTTGTGTCTCTGCAACATCCCTGCCAGGAGGGGACTCGCCCTGTTTCACAGATGGGGAAGGAGGCACCAGCAGATTAAATGACTTGCCTAAGGCCATGCAAGTCATCTGTGGCAGAGCACTGGATTGCGCATGGGTCTGTGGCTGGCACCACAACCAGAGGCTGCTCCTCTCCTCCCACTCTGGCTTGCCTTGGTGGCTGCCAGCAAAGGTACCAATGAAGGGCCTGGCTGCAAGGCCTCCACAGCCTGTGTGTGTGTGACTCAGCCCTGCACTGCAGCAGGTGGCAGAGAACTGGACAGGGAACTGGAGTGATCCCCCAGCAAAGCCACGGGGTCGACGCACACCCAACCGCCACCCAACACACTGCAAGGCCACGGAGCAGCCGACAGGAGACAGAGCTCGAGGGGCCACGTGGGAGGAAGGAGAGGATGCCCTGAAGGGACCCTTCCAAGCAGACAGCCCAAGCAAACCCAGATAACCAAGCCTCCTCCTGCCCCCATTCCTGGCAAGAACACCTGGAGAAGCGCAGCTCAGCACCTGGTCAGGGAACCTTGTGATGGGGGGCAGGGGTCCCCAAGCACCGCACCCCGTCCACAGGCAGGAGTGACTCTCACGCAGCAGGTAGAACTGGGAGTTTATGAGTCAACAGAGGCCCAGCTCAGCACAGAGGTGTCAGCACAGCCGGCAGACACAGTCATCCCAACCCCTCCTGGGGAGAGGAGCCCGAGGGGGCCCCTCTGGGGTGTCGCTTCCCCCCTCGCCAGGCCGGCTGCCTTCCAACTCTCTCTCCCCACAGCTTCTAATTGCAGCATCCAATTCAAACCCAGCTCGGCTCCTCCCTGCTCTGTGCTCAGCTCAGAGGTGTTACCTGCCAGCTTAGAGAACAGCAAGAAGTCCTGGGGCACCTTACAGACTAATGGATATTTTGGAGCAGAAGCTTTCGTGGGCCAAGACCTGCTTCATCATCTTTGCCCACAGAAGCTCATGCTCCAAAATATCCGTTAGTCTCTTAGATGCCACAGGACTTCTCGTTGTTCTCGATGATACCGACAAACACGGCTCCCTCTCCGATACTTGCTGCCAGCTCAGGTTACAGCCCCAGGGGGTCATCCTTAGCCGCTGTGAGCTGCTCAGCCTGGCTGTGTCTACACGTGCACGCTACTTCGAAGTAGCGGCACTAACTTCGAAATAGCACCCGTCGCGGCTACACGCGTCGGGCGCTATTTCGAAGTTAACTTCGACGTTAGGCGGTGAGACGTCGAAGTCGCTAACCTCATGAGGGGATCGGAATAGCGCCCTACTTCGACGTTCAACGTCGAAGTAGGGACCGTGTAGACAATCCGCGTCCCGCAACGTCGAAATTGTGGGGTCCTCCATGGCAGCCATCAGCTGGGGGGTTGAGAGACGCTGTCTCTCCAGCCCGTGCGGGGCTCTATGGTCACCATGGGCAGCAGCCTTTAGCCCAGGTCTTCTGGCTGCTGCTGCTGCAGTGGGGGATTCATGCTGCATGCACAGGGTTTGCAACTCGTTGTCGGCTCTGTGGATCTTGTGCTGTTTAGTGCAAGTGTGTCTGGGAGGGGCCCTTTAAGGGAGCGGCTGGCTGTTGAGTCCGCCCTGTGACCCTGTCTGCAGCTGTGCCTGGCACCCTTATTTCGATGTGTGCTACTGTGGCGTGTAGACGTTCCCTCGCTGCGCCTATTTCGATGTGGTGCTGCGCAACGTCGATGTTGAACATCGACGTTGCCAGCCCTGGAGGACGTGTAGACGTTATTCATCGAAATAGCCTATTTCGATGTTGCCACATCGAAATAGGCTACTTCGATGTAGGCTTCACGTGTAGACGTAGCCCCTGTCACCCACATCCAGCCTGACTCACACGCACAGCCCCCCCCGCACTCCATCACAAACCTCCATCCCGGTGCCGGGGATCCGGAGCTCACTGCAGCCCACTTGTCTGCACCGCTAGTGGGCAGCTGCAGAGCAGCTGGAGAAGCCCCGGCAGCGGTGGAGGGAGCACCCTAGCCCAGCGGGCCCGGAGCGGCCCCCCCAGGCGCCCCCATTTAAAGGGCCAGCTGGTTAAATGTTAAGTGACGAAGTGGGATGTTACACCCCAAGCCTGTGCCCCCAAAGGTCTCGTGAGCTCTGCGGCCCCCCCGGAGCTGCTGGCTGAGAGCTCCCACGGGGTGCCCTGCCCCTACTCCAGCCCTCCACCCAAGCCCCACACCTCCCCGACTCTTCCCGCCTGGCCCTCCTCCCCCCAGCCCCTCCCCACCCTCTTCCATCACCTCCTGCAGCTGATCCCCGGCAGGAGGAAGGGGAAGGAGCCGATCTCTGGGCCCTTCGCCAGAGGGAGATGCAAGGGAGGAGGCCAAGGGGGACTGGCTGATGACGGGTGCCGAGCACCCACTATTTGGCTCGATGGGTGCCCAAGCCCCGGAGCACCCAGGAATCGGCCCCAGCGCTCTCGTGGCCTGTGCACAATGGCCAGCCGAGGTGGGCGCGTGCCGGTGCAAGGAGGGTCGGCAGGGGAAGGTGCAGGACCGGCCCACGCAGCCCTCGGGAGAACAGGGAAGCGCTGAGAGCCACTGGGGGAGGGGAGAGAGGCCGGCAGAGAGGGGGCCCCAGGGATGGAAAGTTGCCCGGCTCGGATGCCACCGCCCTGCCACACACATTCCTCTCCCGCCCTGGCACCGCAGCCGCAGCCAACCCGGGGCCAACTCCCTTTCCCAGCCGCTCCCTTGGCCAGGCCAGCGCCCCGGCCTGTTCGTCTCTGCCCTGCGAGTGGGAACCCAAAGAAGGGCCCATTGTCTGGGAGCCAGGCAGGGAGCGCGGGAGGCTGGCGGGAGCTGGGCTGAGTCAGATCGCGGGGAAGGGGCCGGGGCTGCACGCCTGGGAACGGCACTCTCCCCAGCTCCCGGAGAAATGGACCGGCACCATTCTGAGCAGGCGTCCAGCCTGTCCCTCTCCATCCACGCCAGCTCACGGCAGCGCTTCCTCTCAGCCGCAGCCTTGCAGGCTGCTCCAGTCGCCAGCCAGCCGCAAGGGAGGTGCTTTGGCTGTGGACGGGGGACATGACTCTACCACGGTCAGGCCCAGGGCGGAGCTGCAGTCGGAGTGCCTGCGATAGGGAGACCACAGAGCCCAGGATGCCCTGTGCCGCGCCCAGCGCAGGGCAGACGGAAAGCGGGCAGGCCTCGTGCGATGCCCCACGCCCGCGCTTGGGTTCCCTAGAGCTCAGGGAATGAACAGAACAGGCAACCGTGGAGGTGTCCATCAGCTGTCACCCACGCCCAGCTCCTGGCAATGAGAGGTGAGGGACACCCAGGGCCTGAGCTTGTGTCCTGCCCCCCTTGGCTAAAAGCCTTGTCATACCCAGCCGTGCTGAGGTGGGGTGGATCTCAGCCACCGCTGAGCTCGTCTTGCCAAGTCTGCAGCCGCCAATTCAGCCGCCCACCCCTGTTCCTACCACAGGTTTCACGGACAGAGATTCGGGAGCTGGGTCAGTAGCTGGGATTGGATTAGATGCCTCTCGGGACTGGGCCACAGGACTTCCTCGTGAGTGGCAGGAGGCAGTCTGTGCCCTGCAGAACCTGGCCTGTGCCTGCAAAACCTCGCCTGCATCCCACAGAACCCAGCATGTGTCCTGCAGAACCAGGCCTGCGCCTGCAGAACCCAGCCTGCATCCCACAGAACCCGGCCTGTGTCCCGCAGAACCCGGCCTGCGTCCCGCAGAACCCGGCCTGCATCCCACAGAACCCAGCCTGCATCCCGCAGAACCCGGCCTGCATCCCACAGAACCCGGCCTGTGTCCCGCAGAACCCGGCCTGTGTCCCGCAGAACCCAGCCAGCATCCCACAGAACCCGGCCTGCATCCCACAGAACCCGGCCTGCGTCCTGCAGAACCCAGCCTGCATCCCACAGAACCCAGCCTGTGTCCTGCAGAACCCAGCCTGCGTCCCACAGAACCCGGCCTGTGTCCCGCAGAACCCAGCCTGTGTCCCGCAGAACCCGGCCTGCGTCCCGCAGAACCCGGCCTGCGTCCCGCAGAACCCGGCCTGCATCCCACAGAACCCAGCCTGCATCCCGCAGAACCCGGCCTGCATCCCGCAGAACCCGGCCTGCATCCCACAGAACCCGGCCTGCGTCCCACAGAACCCGGCCTGCGTCCCGCAGAACCCGGCCTGTGTCCCGCAGAACCCGGCCTGCGTCCCGCAGAACCCGGCCTGCGTCCCACAGGACCCGGCCTGCATCCCACAGAACCCGGCCTGCATCCCACAGAACCCAGCCTGCATCCCGCAGAACCCGGCCTGCATCCCACAGAACCCGGCCTGCGTCCCGCAGAACCCAGCCTGCGTCCCACAGAACCCGGCCTGCATCCCACAGAACCCGGCCTGCGTCCCGCAGAACCCGGCCTGCATCCCGCAGAACCCAGCCTGCGTCCCGCAGAACCCGGCCTGCATCCCACAGAACCCGGCCTGCATCCCACAGAACCCGGCCTGCGTCCCACAGAACCCGGCCTGCGTCCCACAGAACCCAGCCTGCATCCCACAGAACCCGGCCTGCGTCCCGCAGAACCCGGCCTGCGTCCCGCAGAACCCGGCCTGCGTCCCGCAGAACCCGGCCTGTGTCCCGCAGAACCCAGCCTGTGTCCCGCAGAACCCGGCCTGCATCCCGCAGAACCCGGCCTGCATCCCACAGAACCCGGCCTGCATCCCACAGAACCCAGCCTGCATCCCGCAGAACCCGGCCTGCGTCCCACAGAACCCGGCCTGTGTCCCGCAGAACCCGGCCTGTGTCCCGCAGAACCCGGCCTGCATCCCGCAGAACCCGGCCTGCATCCCACAGAACCCAGCATCTGCCCTGTAGAACCCAGCCTGCATCCCACAGAACCCGGCCTGTGTCCCGCAGAACCCGGCCTGTGTCCCGCAGAACCCGGCCTGCATCCCACAGAACCCGGCCTGTGTCCCGCAGAACCCGGCCTGTGTCCCGCAGAACCCAGCCTGCATCCCACAGAACCCGGCCTGCATCCCACAGAACCCGGCCTGTGTCCCGCAGAACCCAGCCTGCATCCCGCAGAACCCGGCCTGCATCCCACAGAACCCAGCCTGCATCCCACAGAACCCGGCCTGTGTCCCGCAGAACCCGGCCTGTGTCCCGCAGAACCCGGCCTGCATCCCACAGAACCCAGCCAGCATCCCACAGAACCCAGCATCTGCCCTGTAGAACCCAGCCTGCATCCCACAGAACCCAGCCTGTGTCCTGCAGAACCCAGCCTGCATCCCACAGAACCCGGCCTGTGTCCCGCAGAACCCGGCCTGTGTCCCGCAGAACCCGGCCTGTGTCCCGCAGAACCCGGCCTGCATCCCACAGAACCCGGCCTGTGTCCCGCAGAACCCAGCCTGCATCCCACAGAACCCGGCCTGCATCCCACAGAACCCGGCCTGCGTCCCGCAGAACCCGGCCTGCGTCCCGCAGAACCCGGCCTGCGTCCCGCAGAACCCGGCCTGCATCCCACAGAACCCGGCCTGTGTCCCGCAGAACCCGGCCTGCGTCCCGCAGAACCCGGCCTGCATCCCACAGAACCCGGCCTGTGTCCCGCAGAACCCGGCCTGCATCCCACAGAACCCAGCCTGCATCCCGCAGAACCCGGCCTGCATCCCACAGAACCCGGCCTGCATCCCACAGAACCCAGCCTGTGCCTTGCAGAACCCAGCCTGCATCCCACAGAACCCGGCCTGCATCCCACAGAACCCAGCATCTGCCCTGCAGAACCCAGCCTGCATCCCACAGAACCCAGCCTGTGTCCTGCAGAACCCGGCCTGCATCCCACAGAAACCAGCCTGCATCCCACAGAACCTGGCCTATGCACTGCAGAACCCAGCCTGTGACTGCAGAACCCCACCCGCGCACCGCAGAACCCAGCCTGCACCTGCAGAACCCTGCCTGTGCCCCACAGAACCCGGCCTGCATCCCACAGAACCCAGCCTGTGTCCCGCAGAACCCGGCCTGTGTCCCGCAGAACCTGGCCTGTGTCCCGCAGAACCTGGTCTGCATTCCACAGAACCCAGCCTGTGTGCTGCAGAACCCGGCCTGCATTCCACAGAACCCAGCCTGTGTGCTGCAGAACCCAGCCTGCATCCCACACAACCCGGCCTGTCTCCTGCAGAACCCAGCCTGCATCCCACAGAACCCGGCCTGCATCCCACAGAACCCGGCCTGCATCCCACAGAACCCGGCCTGTGCCTTGCAGAACCCAGCCAGCATCCCACAGAACCCAGCCTGTGTCCTGCAGAACCCGGCCTGCGCCTGCAGAACCCCACCCACGCACCGCAGAACCCAGCCTGTGCCCCACAGAACCCGGCCTGCATCCCACACAACGCAGCCATGCGGTGCTGAGATCTGCCAGCTCGGCATCGAGTCACTGCCGTTTGCTTGGCTGGCTGAGCTGACAGCAAAGTAAAGGGCTCTGAGGAAGTTTCCTCGGTCAAAACCTGACATGCAGGCCTTGCAGCTGGACCATGGTGCCGAGACAGTCACCCACTGACAGGGCGCCCACTAATTATTTTCCACCCATGGGCAGAATAAATTTTGTTGCATGCACCCAGGCGTGTGCGAGGTGCACCACCCATAGAAACAACCGCCGCCAGCTGGGGGCGCTCTGCTAATCGGCTGGGCTGCACCTGAACCTCTGCTGGGCGGCCGCCCCAGAGTTCAGCTCCCAGGGAGCACTGCCGACGGGATGGTCTTCTCCCCCACTGGGACATGCTGCGGGATAGGGTTCAGTCCCGTGGAGCTCATCGGAAGGCCAGAGCCCCACCTGCTGTAAATCGGTGCAACTCCACTGAGTCGCCCTCCGCCAACAGCGGCACGCTCTGGTTCATTTACTTCTGCCCCTGCCCCACCCCGCCCGCTGCCCAGCTTCGCCTGGTGAGTTCCTGCCTGGTCCTTGGGTGGCTGGCACACATGTCCTAGAGGGTGCTTAGCAATCAGCCAGCTTCCCCGCCTGGCAGCTGATGTCCGACCCGGCCAGAGCCGTCCCAGAGCAGGGTCACGGCTCAGGCTGCATTTCTCATCCTGAAACAGCCACCGGTAGCCAACTACACCCTCAAACAACTCTGGGCTGTGCACTGGGGAGTTCAAGGCCCTTCAGCCCCAGACAGCAACAGCCCCTTTCCAACACAGGCCGTTCCAGAGCATCTGCATGCATCACCCATCCCAGCTCCACCCTCCTGTCCCCCACGCCCGCCTCTCTCCTCTCCCGCTGCACGGTGCACACCAGGGGCCAGGCAGCCGGGCAAGAGGAGGTTTGCTCTGGATTGGACACCAAGTCGGCTACTGCTCCAAGCAGGGTCTGAATTCAGGCAAGCAGACAGCGGGGCGGGTTCTTTAACCTGCTTTAACAGCAGGCCCAGCGTCACCCTCCCTTGCAGGGCAGGCAGCTTGGGTGAATGCCCACCGGACTGGGAGTCACGCCCAGCTTGGAGGCTTTGCTCCAAGAGATATTTTGGAGCATAAGCGTTGGTGGGCAAAGCCCACCCGCTTCGTCTTTGCCCACCAAAGCTTATGCTCCAAAATATCTGTTAGTCTATAAGGTGCCACAGGACTTCTTGTTGTATTTGAAGATACAGACTAACTCGGCTGCCCCTCTGACACTTGCTCCAACAGCGACCTGCTGAGACAGGAGCCGAGCGTGCCCACGTGTACGCACACGCGTGCAAGCACACACACGTGCAAACACACACGTGCAAACACACAGGCACACGCGCGGCCGTGGCGAGATGGTGTCCCAGGGAATTTGGGGGCTCGGCGTTGGCACCGGGGGGGAGGGGTGGTGTCGGTGACTGGTTCCATCCCCAGCGTCGGAGCGCAAAGCTGGACTTGCTGCAGTGCGTTCACAGCCAGGGCCACCCCCGAATACACCCAGCCAGACAAGCCCCCCGCCAGCCCTAACCAGGGTTGGGCAGTTAACCCTTTGCTCACCCGCCCTCCCCACGTATGCCCAGCGAGCGGGTCCTTCGGGAGGCACCAGTTAGAGCCAGCAGCAAAGCAGCAGAGCGCACGCGAGCACAGGGCTAAGCGAACCCCCTTACCGGCGTCCTCAGTGTACCCCAGGGCCCCTCCCATCGCTCTGGAGCGAGCCGAACCCCCAGGCAGGGAGAGGGCTGCAAACCCGACAACCCAACCAGGAGCTGGCAGGAGAGGCCAACCCCGGACCCAGGGCAGGGCACGTGTGCCAGGCCAGGCTGGAGTTCCCAGGCTTGGGTGGGGAGGTTCCACCAGGGCCGGCCGGTCTCTGCCCGGGATGCCAGGGCTCAGCTGCACCGTGTGCCGAGCTGCTCCCCTGCCCATCGTGGGGCGTGCTCAGCAGCCCTGCCGCGCCGTGCCCATGCCAGCGGCGGGCAGCCCTTCAGCATGCAGAATGGCAGAGCAGGGCAGCCGAGCGAGAGGCGCGAGGGAACGAACCGGCGAAGGAGAAGGATCTCTGTCGGTGCAGAGGAGGAGGACGAGGACGAGGAAGAGGACGAGGGGGGGCGGCCGTGCTCTGCTGGGTGCCCCGGAGTTTGGCGTTGTACTCTGAGGGGAGCCGGAGGAGGGGCAGGGGTGCGGGAATGGGAGCAGTCAGCCGGGGAAGACGCACAGTCCGCCGTGGAGAGAGACAGACGGGACAGACACCACAGGGGACACAGGGAGAAAACACGAGAAAAAGATTAAGTCGGGGCCCTGTGTCAAAGAGCCGCCGAGCCCCGAGAGGGTGGGAGCAGGGGGGCAGCAAGGGAGCGCACACTGGAGGTCTCTGTTGCCCCGGAGCAGGGCCATGTCTCTCGCCCCAAAGGGAGGTAAAGGGGCCAGGAGGGGGCCTCCAGCCCAGAGGTGGCTGCATGCATGAGGCAGGGACAGGCCTGGCAGGCGTGCGTGGGGGGCTGCTGGACTCAGAAGCACAGGGCCTAGGGCGTGTTGTGGCCACCAAAGGCCGCCGCAGCCCAGCTCTGACCCCAGGGCATGGGGCTGCCGTGAACCCCATCCCAGAGACAGGACTGGCTTCCCCAGGGAGCCGTCCTCTGCGAGCCACACTCAGGCCTCCTCGCTCCGGCCAGAGGCAGGGACGAGGCCCCTCCGCCCACGGGCATGGACGGAGCAAGAGAGAGTCAGCGTCTGCCTGGGCCCAGAGCCAGGGAATGGCCGGGGGGGCTGGGAACTGCTGGGGGGCCCTGCTCCGAAGCCAGAGCCCAGCCTGCCGGGACAGAGGGCAGAAACCCACCAGGCCTGAGCGTCTGGCCGGTGCAAACGGCTGCCTGCCCCCCGGGCCAGCAAGCAGAGACCTGGAACATGGTTCTACCAGCCCTCGCGCAAACGCCGCCTGGCACAGCAGCGAATCCGGCGGCACTTTGGGCGAGCTCAGCGTATCAGGAACGAGCAACCCCCTCGCGGGGGCTCTATGGGGCAGCCCGGCCGCCTGGGGCTTTCCGGGCCCATTGCAGGCCCCACGGCTGTGGGGCTTGCAGGGTCGCTCCAGACGGTGGCTGCTGCTATCCATCCCCTGGCGTGTCATCAGCTCATCCCGACCCGCCCGCCGGGGAGGAAATTGGAGTTGTCCTGAGCAGGAGCAGGAGGTGTGAAATTCCCTGCATGCCCGCCTAGGGACAAACCAGCAACCGAGAGCAGCGAGGGCCGTAAATAACCCTCCCCGGCCAGGCCAGCGGCTGTTACCGCTCCTGACTCACCCAGGGGCTGCCAGCTCGCCTTCGGGACACCGTATTCCACTGGGGTGTAAACCCACCCTGCTGCGCGCTCGCTAACCTCCGCTCGTGACATCCAGCCCTGCTGGAGGGAGGGCTCCCGAGGCAGCCCACACCCAGCCTGGCCCTGGTCCCTCGCCTGCTAGGGCGGGCCAAGGACAGCCGCATCCGGCCCGGGCGGCACGCAGATGAGCAATCCGGGCCGATGCTGGCAGCTGTGGGGGGCCCGTCTCTGGTGCCCTGGGAGCTGGCATGCAGCGGCGCCTCTCACTGTTTCCATCCGCGGGCGGAATACGTTTCGTTAGGCATGCGCGGCACCCCTGCAAACACCACCTGCCGGCTGCGGCCGCGCTGCAAACGGGCCGGGCAGCGGCCGACTCGCTCCCGTGCGGCCGTCCCAGCGCTCAGCTTAGCGGGAACGCCAAGGGCCTGAGCGCAGGCATCCGGGAAAGGCCTGGAGAGGTGGTTTTGCTGAAGTCAGGACTTGGCTCTGCGGTGTCCGAAATTGCCCTGCGGCCTCTACTCCCCTACATGCGTGGCACCGCCTGGCCGGTGCTAACCACAGCCACGCTGTGTCCCGGTGCTGGGTAGCTGCTCCCCCGTCCCACCGCAGAGGTGGCTGCGTATCTGCCCGGGGCAACGAGCTTTTAATACTCCAGTAAAAGAGCTAGTAAAAGCACCGGGGGGAAAACCTCTGACGAACCAATTTTTGCTCAGGGGCTTCCCTGTAGCTGGGGTGGGATGAAGTAGGGGGCAAGTCTCAGGCCAGGAAAGGGTTAGCTGGGCTAAGCCAGGCCCAATGCTTGGCTGCAGCAGCTCAGCTCAGCAAGGCCCTGGCGGGGCTTGGCAGAGGGGGCGTGGGGGTGTGGTGGGGAGGAGGTGTTGCTGCTGGGCTGTTTCCCCGCCGTCCAATCCCTCCCGCTTTGCAGGCTGAGACTCTGGCTGGAAGAAGCCCGGCTCTGCCAAGCCCTGGAACTGAGAGCCCTGCGCCACCAGTTCAGGGAGGAGCAGGGCAGGGCTGTCTGCTGGGCCTGGGCCACATTCCCTGCCTGGCCCCTGGCCCAGAAGCCAAATTCTCACTCCACGGGCTGAGGCCCTGCTGTTATTTGTGCAGGGGAGAGCAGAGTCCTAAAGAGACCAGGCCAGGTCCCTGTCGGTGGTAAGAACGCCCCACCGGCCAGCGAGCATACCCAGGGCGAAGGCATAAATTCCCAGCGCCGCACCTGTCTGTACCCCCCAGACCCCTGAGGAAGTTACCTCCTGACCCCCGCGGGGACCGTGTGCCCTGGAGCATAGGGGTGATTTTAGCACCAGTGACCGACCTGCTTCTAAACACGCTCCCCAGCATCCAGCTCCGGAGGGGTGCGACAGCTCCCATTCCCCTGCCTGCCTGCTCAGAACAGAGCCAGCGGGCCCAGAACACCACCTCCCGCCAGTGCCCGCCAGGCTGAGAAAGCAACGCCAGGGCTCTGAAGCATGGGGCAGAGACTGTGGCTTGCTAGAAGGGACCCTGGCCCAGCGGTCCCAGTGCATGGCCTGGACAAGGGTTCGACTGTTAGCCTGCGAAGCAGGAGACAAAGGTTCACCTCCCACCCGGCTCCGCTGCAGATTCCCTGGGTGACCTCGGCAATCCTGAGCCTCTCTGCAGCTCCGTTCCCCAGCTGTACAATGGGTGCCAGGGCCCTGCCTGGGGACAGGAGCAGAAAGACACCGAAGACCGGGGGAACACGGAGTCTGCGATAAGGGAGGTCAGGTAAGGCCGGCACCTAGCACAAGGGGGAAGGTCCCACAGGGAGCACAATTGCTTTGGGGACGAGGGTTCTCCAAACTGGAGTCCGAGCCAGTCCCTCCCACTGCTGTCTGCCCAGGGGGCAGCTAACTGCTAAGCCTCCCTCCTGCTAAACAGGCACCCCCAGGGCAACTTTGCAGAAGAACGCAGCCGCTGCAAGGCCTGAACAAACACAGCCTGAACCCCTTTGGAAATCCATCCCCCGGCTGCAATGGAGCTAACTCGCTGCTTTGGGCTTTCACAAGGCGCTGGCCTCTTTGCTCGTCTCCTGCTCTGGTCCCCCCCGCCGGCGGCGAATGGCTCCCAGCACAGGAAGCAGGGCCAATTTCCCTTTGGCTGCCGCGAGAGCAGCAGCAGGACAGCTGGAGAGATCATCTCCTGCAGCCATTAGGCACCTCTGCGTGCAGCTAAGGTCCTGAGCCAGCCCCACCGCCCTGCCACTGCCAGCTAACCTCAAAGGGGCAGCAGGGCCATGTGAGAAGGGCCCAGAAATGCCAGCGCTGCTCCAGCCAGAGCTCTGGGGCCCGGAGGCCAGACGGGACATGCCCTCAGAGCAGGTTCTCCTGCCAAAGGCTGACAGGCCTCTCCGGATGCAGCTGGGAGCATGGAGGGACAAAGGCAGCCCTGGGATGTCTGAAATCCAGTCCTGAGCTGCGCTGCTCACGCAGCTGCCACCTCGCCAGCTGGGCCCTGGCAGAAACCGGAGGCTGGACAGCAAGAGGCATAGGGGAGACACCTCCCCGCTGCACCAGTCACGAGAAGGTTCCCTCTAATTTTTTCCACCCATGCGCAGAATAAATTTTGTCACATGCGCCAAGGCATGTGCGGATGTGTACCACCCATAGACACACAGGTTGCCAGCTGGGGACTCTGCTGAGCAGCTGGGCGGCCCCTGACTCTCCCCTGGGCAGCTGCCAACGTGCTCAGCTTACAGGGAATGCTGGTCACGAGCCCATTCGCATGGAGAAGGGACTCTGGGAACGGGCCGAGGGACGTTTAACTCACCCATGTGCTCTCCCCTGCCCACTTGGGGTTCCTCTCACCCTTCCCAGCACTTCCATCGCTCTGGGCCTTCTGGGTCCTCCCCCGTTCCCCGGGGAAAGCCCCAGTTGCACACCTCGAGGAGCAGTGCCTGCCGGAGCTCCCAGGACTGCCTTGTTCTAAGTCCCCCGGTGCATTAGGAGCCCAGAGGCTCTCATGTCCGGGAAGGCCTGGAGTCAGGCTGGGGCGTGGGGCGCAGGGATTCCTGCACAGTCGGAGCCTGGATGCATTGCCGGTCCCACTCAGCTTGGGGCCGGGCCCGCAATCCCGCGGCCACCCGCTGGAGAAGGGCCCCCCCCACCCCCCGTCCCTCACCCTGCCAGAGCCGGCACCCCGAATCAAAGCCTCCTACCTGCCACTCGCTGGGCCACCAGCCCGTCCAGCTTCAAGGGCTCTTCGGAAGGGGCAGCCGGCTCCTCGTGAGGCTCTGCTCCTGCGGAGGACACCTGGGCTCGTGCTGGTGCTGTGGGGGAGGCCGGGGCCACGCTCTGTGGTTGCGGAGGTCCCCCGGGGCCATACGCCGCTGCCGGGGGAGCGGGGGAGATCCGGGGGCTTGCTGGGGTGTAGCCGGAGCTCTTCCGCTGCTGGTTCTGATGGCTGGAGGGTGAGTAGGGCACCCCGAAATCCTGCGCCGAGTGTTCTGGGTCCCCAGCGGCCCAGCCCAGCGGGGCTGGCAGGTGGGCTTTGGACGGCGAGTCGCAGGCTGGCGACGGCTGGGTGACAGCCGTGCCCAGGCCGTTGAAGGTGCTGCCGGCTCTAGGCTGGGCCACCTGAGGGGCCGCCAGGCTCGGCTGGCCTGACGCCGGCTGGGCAGACCAAGAGGAGGCCAGCGGGCCGGGCCTGTCCTCCCCGGTGGCCGCGGGAGCGCTCTGGGACTTGTGCAGCGTGGAGCTAGCCGGGTCCAGGTCCAGCATGAGCATGTTGAGAGCCTCGATCGACTGCTCGATCTCCCTCGGGGAGGCCACGCGGGGGAACTCGGGGATGCCGTGGCTCAGAGGGAGGGCGGCCGGCGACGGGCTGGGCTGGGGGCTGGAGCTCGAGACGCTTTGGCTTTCCAGGCTGCCGTCTTGCTGGCGGGAGGGCGGCCTGCTCCCGGCACCGCCGCCACCTTGCTGCTGCCAGGAGTTCAGGCCCCTCTGCACGGCCTCCCGGCTGCTGGTGCTCCGGACGGGTGCCTGAGGGAGCTGTGGGCCTGGCTCGGCGGCTGGGCAGGACTGGGAGCGGTACATGCCGTTGGCATCAAAGCCGTACAGGTAGGGCTGTGGCACGGCCGCCGGCTGGGGCTGCAGCCAGGCAGGCTCGGGGAAGCCAGCTTTCTGCAGCCGGTAGTCGGCCAGGTTCTCCTGGGCAGAAGCAGAGGGCCGGACCTGGCTGGGCTGCCGCCCTGGGAGGCTCCGCAGTGGGTCCTGGCCGTGGGGCGAGTAGTCCCCATTGATGAGTGGCTCCGAGCCGTACAGCCCCCGTCGGTGGCCACTGGCTGGGCCGTTGGGCAGGGCCGAGAGGCCATCCCCCCGGGGCGGCTCCGGGTAGCTGACCTCGCCGGCGGTGGCCGTGCCGTCGAAGGAGGAGAGGGTGCCCAGGCTGCCGACGCTGTGCTCGTCCTGGTTGGGCAGTTCGTCATCCAGGATGTCCGTCTCCCGTTCGGCCACCAGGGCCGCGGCACTGCCGTTGACGTGCACCTGGGCTGGGACCAGGCGGCGCCCCGCCAGGGCGGCACCACCGGCCGCAGGGGGGTGATTGTGCATGGCTCCGTCACTCTCCACGCCGAAGCCGCTGAGGAGACGCTCGAGCTCTCGCTTCTCCTCGGGGCTCAGCGCCGGCTGGGCCGGCTCATCGGTCCTGTCGGTCTTGGTGGAGGCGGTGGAGTTGCCCGAGTCGCTGCTGATGGAGAGCGTGTGCTCCAGGTGGTTGGGCGCGGTGGGGAGGGGGCCGCGGCCAGCGTTGACCGCCCCGGTGCTGCTGTGGAGCGAGTCCTTCTTCTTCACCTCGGCGTACAGGCTCCCGTCCAGCGGCCCCTGCGTGTGCCCCAGCTCTGCGTGGGGAGAAGGGAGAAATCAGTGCTTGGCCCGGGGTGGGCGGCTGAGCATGCTAAGGCAGATCATTAAGCACAAACGGCTCCCACGCCTTCTGAGCTGCTCTGACGCTGGGCTAAGAGCCTCCCGGCTGGGTGAGCCGGCTGCCAGGCACTCGACCTCCCCCAGACACACCCCGCCTCCCCACCCCTCTCCTGCAGGCCCCAGCCCTGCGGCTTCTGCGGCTAGCGTGGCCCCATCTACTGAGCCCCTGGCTGGAGGCTTTACTGGAAACCTCTCTCCCCGCGCTGAAAACACAGGATGTGCGGCAGCCGCCGTGCTAAAAGCCCGGGCCGGATCGATGTGCCATTAATGGGAGCTCTCCTGCCCAGGCGCCTGGCAGCTGGGGGAGGTGTACAGCCCTGCGGGACTCGGAAGGCGCCCCAGACCAGGGGGAAGGGAGCCACGGGCGCTCCAGAGGCATTCGTTTCTGCTCCGGGCTTGCTGGGAGGGATCTGCCGTCCCACTCAGCCTGCTCCCAGCCCCGGCTACTGGGAGGACTTTCTCTAGCAGAGCCCGGCTGGGGAGAGAGGACTGAGGTCCGGGTGCCCCCTGCATGGCAGTCCCAGCTCTGCACTCAGGCTGACACGCCTGCGCTGGAGGGAGAGCGGCTTCCGCCCTGCGATTCAGGCTCACTGACTCTGGCAGAAGGGCCCAGGGCAGAGCTTCTGAGCCCGTGCGCCGCAGCCCAGCGGAGGGCCGTAAGCGCCAGGCGAGTGGTCTGTGACTAGCTCCCTCAAAGGTGTGACCCTGGCTGCCCATCTAATTAGCAGCTGCCAGGTATGGCTCTGCTCATCAGGTGCCTGGACCCTCACGGGTACGCTCAGGTGGCAGCTTCGAAGGGAACAGGAGGTAGGTGAGGGGGAATTTGGGACCTGCAGGGCCAGAGAAAGAGGGGACCTTCCCCAGCTCCAGGGCTGCAGCTGCCTGGGAGAGGCAGCCCCCTGCCCCAGCCCCAGCCGCTGTGGGGAGGGCCGGACCCCTCCTGACATGACCCCGAGTCAGCCAGGTCTGCCAGCGTGGTCTAAGGCCTTCCAGGGGCAGCGACTCCCTGGTCAAAGCCACGCTCCGTGCTGCAGAGGGGGTGAAGACTCCCACAGTCTCTGCCAGTCTGACCTGGGGGGGAAAATCCTTCCTGATGCCAAACACGGTGCCTGCGAGCACGGCTCAGCAGCCAGACCCCGGGGAAGAATTCCCTGCCGGACCTCAGAGCCCTCTCCATCTAGCAGCCCCCGCCGGGCGCTGGTCAGAGGTGCTGCTAGCAGCCGCAGGTCAATGCCACGCCACGGTGGGCCGTCTCAGCCCATCCCCTCCCTGCGCTCACGCAGCTCTGCTCCGAGCCGGCTGGGCTTTTCACCCTCGCGGCTCCGCTGGGAGCTTCCCACCCACACAAGCGAGAGACTCCAGGCCTGAAAGGACAAGTGTGACCTCCTGGCTGCCACCAGGCAGAGAGCGCCGCTGAGATCCTCCCCATGAGCCGGAAAGGAGACAGCAGCCCCGGCGCAAGCAAGGCCGGACACTACGGTTTATGAGAGGCGAGCTTTCGTGGGGGCCGACCCACGTCTTCAGACCTGGACAATCCTGATGAACGGCAGGGTCCCCAGATCGGCAGACGTCCGTCGGCCCCGGGCAGCAAAGTTTGCTTCCGCTGGATATGGCCGGCGACTTGCACTGACCGGACGCTGCCTAATTTCCCCTCCGGATCCATCCAGCTCCCGGTTCCAACCGTTGCTTGTTGGCCGCTTGGCCAGGTTCTCTGTGACCCCCACCCCCACGTGCTCTAAAAATCCCTGGGCCCTGTGGGGTGGGGGCCCCCTGGGCGGGGGGCTTGGGTTTTACATGCAGGGCAGGGGGGGTCGGTGCTCCAGGATACAGCCACCAGATGGGGGTGGGGCTCCATGCTTCAGCCCTGTGAGGATGGAGGTTTCTTCCCCATGGGGCCGGGGGCTCTGGGCCAGGCCTCAGCCCCTAGGGCAGCTCAGGGCTTCAGCCATATGGGGCTGGGAGCTGCTGCCTCCTGGGGCGTTGGGACTCCAGAAGCCTGATGTTAGCCATAAGGGCAGGGGTACCCACAGGGCACGGGGACTCCCAGCTTCAGTCCCACATGGCACTGGGGCTCCCAGTTCTCGCTCACTGGGGCACTGGGACTCCCAGCTTCACTCACTGGGGCACTGGGGCTCCCAGCTTCGCTCACTGGGGCTCCCAGTTCTTTCTCACTGGGGCACTGGGGCTCCCAGCTTCGCTCACTGGGGCACTGGGGCTCCCAGCTTCTCTCACTGGGGCACTGGGGATCAGGGCTCACTAGACACACCCCGGTCAGAAGACAATCCCCCTTTAAGGTGACACTTGGAGACCCGTCAGCGAGCTCTCCCTCCCTCATGCCTCCTCAGCGGCTTCCCTGCTGGCACCTGCCCACCTGGCAGCATTTACCCTGATTCATTCGTGACCCCAGGCGCCGCCCTTGTCACAACGTGACCACGTTTCTGCCACGCTGCAGCATCACCAGCCACGGGTGGTCCGGCTGGGACCCACAGCCTGGGCTGCCTGCAGGCAGGAAGCAGCCGGCTCAGCCTTACGCTTGACGACCGAGCCCCTGAAGCTGTAAATCCACGGCCACGTCCTTGCCCCTGCAAACTGCCCAGCCAGCTGCCACCCGCCACGCAGCTTCATGGTTTTTCCAAAGTGATCACCCACCCTGAGCTGCACCGGGGCTGCCCGGGGCGAGCAGGGAGCCGGGGAGGGTAGCAGCTTTGCAAGGGCCCTGCGGCCAATATCAGAGGCACTGCTGGGTAGTACCGGAGCAAGCCCCGCTTTCCCCGTCCACCGCCTGCTGCAAAGCCCCTCGCTCTCGGCCGGACGCGGCAGGCACTTTGTTTTTCCAGATCCCCAGTGCGGTTTCCTGGAAGGCCACGGAGGGGGCTTGGAACGCTTCCTTCTGAGAGGAAAAAGTGACTCCTCCCTGGCCACGTGCCAGAGGACTGACTAGGAGCCAGAAGGGGCGTCGTGCATCAGCACGCTCTGATCGGCAGGCGAGCGCTCCCGAAAGAGAGCCCCAGCGCCAGGTGGGCAGGGGGGAGCTGAGCAGCCCCAGTGCTTCTGGCCACATGCTGCAGCAGCCGCATCACACACACACACACACACACACAGAGCACATGGTAGCCACGCAACATGCACACTCAGAGAGCACAACACAGCTACACAACACACACACACACAGCACAACACATCCACACGGCATAAGACAGCCACACAACATACACAGGGCACAACACATCCCCATAACATCCACACAATTTGCACGCATAAAGAGAGCCCAACGCATCCATACGACACGCACGCACAGGCAGACACAGCACAACAGCCCTGCAGAGGGCGCACGCGAATACACCCAGGCTGCAACCCCAGAAGAACACCCGCCCCTGGAGCAAGCCCCGAACACCCGCATGACAGCCGTCCGGTCGCCCCAAGGCTCCCCAAGTGACAGGGATGGAAGCCACACCTGGAGCCCTCACCAAATCAGCAACACCCCTGCCACAAGTGCATTTCCCTGCCTGCCCACAGCAACACACACACACACACACACACACACACACGGTGTGACATGCAGCATCTCCCATGGCTTGTACAATGCCCAAACAGCAGCAACGCATGCAACAGGCATTCTGCTTCTTGATTCAGGCTGATAATGGGTCCTCTCCAAGCTGTGCCCACCCACCGACCGAGGGGGACAACCAAACCTAGGAAGACCCTGGGCGAGACGGGGCGTTTGACCCAAAGCGAGAGCAATGAACTCTTTTTAGTGGCTTCCGTGGGTTTGCAGCTGGCCCAGCATTCCCTCCCTCCCAGCAGCGCTCCCTCCACACGCTCTGATCTGATTTTATCCCTCATTAGGGTTTCGTGCCGCTGAAACCAGGCAACGAGACCAGCAGGGCCCTGGCAGGCGAATTTGGCTTTGAGGTGCCTGCGGCGGAAGCAGAAAAGCCAACGCGGCCCCATGGGATCCTCGATTCCCTTGCAGAGAAGGACGGGTGTGAACACGGACAGGTCCTTGAAGCTGCAGCGAAGCTTGGGACAATCGCAGCGGTTAAGCGCACTGTGGTGGTGCGGCCGGACGTTGCATTTAACCATGTCTAAATAGGTGCCAGCCTTTATCTATAAAAGCGAGATCAGCCCACTGAAAAAGCCCTGGGACATCAAGGTTGAAATGTCCTTCTTGGACAGGGGAGGATGAGATTTTGCACGCAGAGATGCCCGTGTGTGCCCTCCGGCAGGGCTCAGCTTTACTCTGCAGGCAACAGCTAAGTAAGTGCTCAGATAACAGAGTCCCATGGTCCCTTAAGGACGAACGGATTTATTTGGCCGAAGCTTGGGTGGGTCAAAACCACGTTGTGGTTTTGACCCACCCAAGCTTCGGCCAAATAAATCCGTTCGTCCTTAAGGGGCCACAGGATTTGATGCTTTTACAGACGAACACAGCTACCCCCCCAGGATGGCAAACGACCACCTAGAGCTCTGGAGAGAGCCCGGCCTTCGGCCTGCAACGTCCCGCTCTGGAGAGAAGATGCTGAGCCCACCTTTCTCTCGCAGGCTGGGGTGCCCCAGCCCAGCTCTGCGGGGACCCTGACTGGCCTCAGCGGAGCTCTCTCCTTGGAGGAACGACCTGGAGCAACGCCTCCGTGCAGTCCCCAAAAATCAGCTCCCTGCTGCAACCAGAGACTCCCCTCGCCCGCCAGGTTCACGTTCGCTGGGCTATTTTCCGCCCAGCCGGCTGAGCCGCTCTCCCAGCCGGCGCCGTGGGGGCTAGGAACAGCAACAGCTCAGGCACGCCCTGAGGGGCTGGGAGCTTGCCACCGGGAGGACACGTCCACAGGTTATGTCTGCATCACATAAATAAAGTACGTGAGCCAGGGGAAAGAAATAGAGGGATGGGGCTTGAATTAGCACCTGGCTCAGAAGCCGGGCCCTGCTGCTGGGAGAGGCATGGAGAAAGCATCCCCAGAATGCCCTTCTGGCACGGCCCGGGGGTATTTTTAAAGAGCAGGGCAAGGCCAAACTGGTCCTTGGTCCCTGGGAAGGGATGGAAGCAGCAAGCCGGCAGCAAGGCCAAGCCATGGTGACAAACAGCCCTGCTAGCTTGAGGCGGGAGCCAGGATGGGGCTCTGTGACCCCCGCGGCCCTTCCCAGGCTGATGGCCGAGATCCCCAGCTCCCTCCCCGGTGTGGCGGCCAGAGGGGAGACTCCAGGGGCCGCCAGCTCTGCCCTAAGAGATGCGGCGCTGCTGGCCCGTTTGGCTTCCTCAGGCAGCGGGGCGGGGTGGGGCATGCGGGATCCGTGACCCCGCAAGGGGTGCATCTCGGCAGGCTCCAAGCCCAGCCGAACATCCACCCTGCAGTTCTGAGCCCCGCTGCTCAAGCTGATTCACTCCCCCAGCTCTCTGCCGTGCCGCGCTGGGCCCAGGGCTGCGTGGCCACAGCCACTGCAGCTGCTTCCCAGCAGCCTTGTGGGGGCGGGGGGTAAAGTCACCACTTCCAGGGCAGGGGCTGGGAACTCGGATGCATTTCCATCCTCCCCAGCTCCCCATAAGGGCCCCAGGCAACTGGGCTGGAAGGGGTCAGCACAGCACAGGACAAAACTCAGCCTCGGGGTCCCCACTCTATGCAACCTCCACGATCCACCCAGTCCAAACTGACCGGGGAACTCCAGAGACAGAGACCGTCTGCTCTATGGAGCCCACCCCAGCCTCCAGTCTCCACTCGGCCCTGCTACTGGTAAAGCTGGGCGAGCTCCGAGTGGCGAAGCCAAATTATGTCCTGCCCTTTCCAACACGCTTTGGACACGCCGACCGCTCAGTCCCAGCAAACGTCTATGGGGTACAAATAACCAACTGCCGGCAGGTTAAGGGACTCACCCCGTGCTGCACGAGAAGTCAGTGTCAGAGCTGAGACTTGCACTCGGGCGTGACTCCCGCCTGTGCTTTACCCACTCGACAGCCCCTTCTAAGAGCACCTTGCTCCCAGACTGACGGAGCAGAGAGAGAAAAACCCTCCCGAATCCGCCTATGCCCCCCGCATGCGGCAGACACAGCCTGAAATCCTGGCTTACAGATCGCACTGGAGAGCACTGGGCCTAGGACCGAATACGGAGCATCCTTTGGGGTCTGACGGGGCAGGTTTAAAACAACTAAACACGCTGATCTGATTCCTGCTGATTTCCCCCCGCGCCCATCGCCACGCAAGGTGAGCACTCAGACCCTTGCCAGGGCGGCAGTAAAAGAACAGGATGTTCCAGGTCTCTGCCAGCTTTGCCCTGCCCCACCCGAATGCAGAGAGAAACCAGTCGAGGTTGTAGGCTAGGGGAGAGAGCTGCTGAGTGCCTGAGACAGACAGATGGACAGGCGGCGGGGTGAGAACCGATACCCAGCCACCTTTAAACACACTGCACAAGCCACCGGTCGGGGGACAGCAAATTGGGTTCTCAGCCGAAGCAGGGACAAGACGGCCCAGGGGAGAAGCCGGGATAGAACCACCTGGGGATGGCAGGAGGTGTTGATGCTTAGGTGAGCTCTGCATCCTCCCAAGACATCTTCCCAGTGTAAACGACTCGGCCAGCTGGGCTCTGACTCAGCAGCTGAATTGCACCGTTCCTGGTGGTCTCCAACGGCGCTGCCCTGCAGCGACAGTTAGGCCGGCTGGAAGGGGGGGACCGTGCGGCACTGCGAGGGGACAGGGAAGCCCGGGAACCAGGCTGGGCTCGTGGCAGGAGCGCCAGGCACTCAGCCCCGGCCTGACAGGGCTCCCGTTTCATCGCCTGCCCAGCTATGAGGGTCGGCCATGCCAAGGAGCCGTCCTGCCCTCGGCAGGGAAGTGATGAGATCTGCCTGGCTTGGCTCGAGGGTCTTGTTAAACAGCAAATGGGTGTCTCCCCCGCTCACAAACCCACTCGGCCCAATCCCTGAGGAAGCCCAGCCCAGCCCAGCCCCAGAGTCAGAACTCACCAGCCGGCTGGAAGGAGGACTCCCTGCAGAAGAGGAGGAAGGGGGTTAAATCCCTGGGAGAGGACAGCCCTGCTCTGCCTGTCTGCAGCGCTGCCTCTCCGCCGGTCAGGGCCGGGAGCTGGGTGTTTCCTGGCTCCCGGGATAAAACGCCGTCTGTAATTTCAGCCAGCTGGAACCCACGGACTGCCAGTCCTGCAGCTCTGGGATCTGAGCATGGCATCACCCGGCGGCCAGGCCAGCCGCCAAGAACTGCGCGGCCACCAGCCAGCGCACGCTTGTCCAGAGCCGGCGCAGAGCAGGGGGCGGAGGGAGGGAGCCGAGGCGGGCGGGCAGAGAGTGAAGAGAGAGAGGCGGAAAGTCAGAGGCAAGAGGAGGAAACCACACACAGACAGACCCCAAGGGGAGGTGATATCTCCACCCCACTTCCAGCCCCGGGTCTCGGAGAATGAGCCCACGCGAGGGGCGGCCGTGCTCCCCCTGCCACGGGACAAGCGCACGGGAAGTCCGGGGGCGGAGTGAGCGAGTGACATGGGGAGAAATTCACCCCAAACGGACCCCACTGAAGTCAACGGACGGAGGAGAACTCAGCCCGTGGAGCAGGAACAGAGGGAGAGAACAGACACACCGGCAGCCCGAGGGCTCAGCGAGGTAGACGGGTCAGAGCCGTGAATACGAACCATTTCCCAAGCCCTGTGCACTGTGTTATGAGCCCACTGCCTGGGCCTCTCTGTGGCCCAGCGCGCTAGCGGGGAGGGCTGCGGAGTGGCGGATCTGTAGGGGTGAGCCCGACACACGCCCAGGCTGCCAGCTCCCAGCGTGGGCAGAGACGTGCCAGCGAGCCAGGGCATGAGCTGTGGTGCCTGCCTAGCACACAGAGCTCGCTTGGGTCACCCTGGCCCCCAAGTGCTTCCTTCAGTTGCGACACATACTCCACCAAGAGTGGGGGTCTCTGGCAGGGACTGGGTTTTTGAAGGTGGGGTGTGAGGGTCTGATCCCCCTGGGTCGGCTGCAGGTGTTTCCCACTGTACTGCAGTAACCCCAGGTGTGTGCCTCAGTTTCCCCAGGCACAGCATCAGGGCACAGCGGGGAGGGCAGTTTGGGTGTGATGATGTCTCACAGGTAGCCAATGGCCATCCCTGCTCTTCGTAACCCAGGCAACCAGGTGACCCCTATCTTCCCCGGGAAACAGGACACAGGCAGGAGGAGGGCCCGGGCTGGTTTGAATTGGAACTGGGCTGGGGGGTGGGGCAGTCTGGTCTGGCTGGAGAGGGAGGAAGGGGACCAGGATCCCTGTCACGTACTGTGGGTGTCACCAGACCCTACACTTTCCATCTGCAGGCAGATGCTGTGCTTAGGGAAACTGAGGCACCCACCTGGTACAACTATGGGTGGGGGGAAACACATGCAACCTAATGAGGGAAATAAAATCCTCTCACCCCACTTCGGCACAGCCCTGGCTCAGGGACCCCTCTGGGCCTCTCTCCCAAAGCTGGACGGTACTGACGGTTTCTGGTCCCTGTGCTGACCAGTCTGTTCTGTGCTGCGTCCCTGTCGCCTGACCCCCGGCTGTTCCCCCTGCCAAATGACAGCCACGTCCGCCTGCGGGTCAGGGGGCGGGGATGGGGACCCCCCACTCCGGGACACCCATCCGGCCCACAACTACAATGGGGCCCTGAACTGAAATACAAATACGAAGTTACTCCAGCGAGAATCTGAAGTAACTCCGTTCCCATCCGGGGAGCGAGGGGATAAGTTCATCAGCTCAAGCCAGAGCTGACCCCCGCCCCCTGCTTTCCATTAGTGACCGATCTCACACGCCTCCTGAGTGTCAGCCCCATTCACATGTCTCCCGAAGCTGGGCTGTTTCTCCACCATGTATTCTCTGTACTCAGCCGGTGATGTGGCAACAGCCGGACAAACGCACACCTGGGGCCTCTGGTCTGGGGACCAGGCTGCAAACCTTGCACAGACAAAAGGGATACCTGCCATTCATCAGGAACTTTTATATTTTGGACTGCAGGTTGAATCTCTCTAATCCAGAATTCTCTCCTCCGGCAACGTCCATAGTCCGGCATGATTTTAGTTGCTGGATGATGGCTTTTCATGGGCACGGCCAAGTTCCCTGTGGTCCCAGAAAGTTTGTTGCCAGCCACCGGTCCAGGATCTCAGTGTTCTGTGTGGTTATTTAGCTGTAATTTACCCCAAATGTCTTCTAAGAGCCCAGCCAGCAGCAGGAGCCTTGGTAATGTGCTAGACAATATTGACCTCCTGTCGTCCAGCAAATTCTCTCAGCCAGTCAGGTCCTGAGGTTGCTGGACGAGAGAGGTTCAACCTGTATTCTGACACCCCGCTGAGAAATACCAAACAGTTACTATGGAGCATGTCTCGTGGGACTGGAATTTGGCTGGCACTCAGAAGGGTAAGAAGGTGGTAAGTCCAGCTTCCTGGGTATGGCTGGGCCAGTAAAACTGCAAGATGAGGTTTTACCAAAATCCTCTGTATTTCCGGCTACTATTCTGTACAAAATGGAGAGTCGATTTCCATCTGCTTAAGGGGTCCTGAGCAAAGACCTGCCTCAGGACGTTTTTATTCCAGCCGGGCCAGGCCGTGCAGCTCAAGTAACATCGGCCTTGAAAATCTCTCCCCAGCCTTCAGGAGGTTCGGAACACAAAGGCAGGCTCCCAGCCGCGCGAGCGCTCCGAGTTCAGCCCCTGTCAGGTGTGATGGGGTTCAGGGGTCCCCCTGCACTGCACCCCGCCCGCTGGCAGGAGAGACTCTCACTCAGCAGGCACAACAGCAGGTTTATTAGGCAACAGATGTCCAGTTTCTCACAGAAGCAACAGCATAGCCGCCAGAGACAGTCCTTCCAACCTGTCCTGGGGGGAAGACCCCGAGGGGTGCCCCTCTGGGGTGTAGCTTTCCCCCTCCTCAGGCTGGCTGCCTTCCCTCTCCCTTTTCCTCGCCTCTAACTGCCGCCCCCGATTCAAAACCCAGCTCAGCTCCTCCCTGCTCTTTGTTTAGGCAGAGGTGTTATCTGCCAGTTGTAGCCCCAGGGTCATCCTTAGCCACTGGGAGCTGCTGCTTGCCTCGGACATCCAGCCTGACTCACACATGCACCCCCCCCACTCCATCACATCAGTGTGATGGGGTTCTGGGGTCCCCCAAGCTCTGCACCCCGTCCGCAGGCAGGAGAGTCTCTCACTTAGCAGGAGAACAGCATCGTACAGAGGAGTTAGTACAGCAGGCAGAGACAGCCAGTCCCATCCATGTTGAGGAGAGGAGGCCCCGAGGGGCCCCCAGAGCTGGGGCCTGGCCCCCTCGTTTGTCTCGCTCTCCCTCAGCCCAGACCTGGAAAACTTTTTGCAGGTCTGTCTTGGCCACTAGTAGATGATGGGTTGGAATCGCTCCTTCCCTCCTTGAGCTGCGGCAGGCCACTCGGTTTAGAACTCCAGGCAGTCCAGGGTTCCCTGCCCTGATCCGGGCTCACCTCTGCAGGATTTTCCTTAACCCTCACCTCTGCCACTGCACATCCACGCTGCCTTGTCCAGCTTCTTTAATCTCGATTCGGTTTCCAGGTGCTGCCACTTCACAGTGGAGTTGCTCAGCGTGGTCGCAGGCTCTCAGACTGATGCCCTCTGCACCCCACGGTTCCTGGAAGAATCCCTTCAGTGTGCCAGGCTTCTTGCGGGTCACAAGCTGCCCGGGGTTAGGCCGTAGGCCCCTCCGCCCTCTGGGACCGACTCCAACAGACTCCCAGCGGAACCCCTTCTTCAGTGTGACACCCGCTCTCAAGGACCATGAGCGCACTGTCTTGGGAAGAACTCATTCAGCGTTAGCCTCCTCAGGGGTCACTTGTTCCTGGGGGTTGGGCTCTCAGCCCCTCCACCTTCTGGGACCGACTCCAACAGATTCCCAGGAGTAACCCCTCCTCGGGTGTGACACCCCCTCTCGAGGACCACAACCGCAGTTGCCTGGGTTTGGCCACAGGCCCCTCCGCCTTGGGGAACTGCACCTCACTGCCCTTCAGCACACCTGGGTCTCGCAGGCCCCACTTCTTCCAGGGCCCCGGTCACTTACTGCTGGATGCTCCATCCTCGGGGTGCAGAACATCCCACTTCTGACACCAGTGTGATGGGGTTCTGGGGTCCCCCAAGCTCTGCACCCCGTCCGCAGGCAGGAGAGTCTCTCACTTAGCAGGAGAACAGCGGGTTTATTAGCCGACAGGACACAGCATCGTACAGAGGAGTTAGTACAGCAGGCAGAGACAGCCAGTCCCATCCATGTTGAGGAGAGGAGGCCCCGAGGGGCCCCCAGAGCTGGGGCCTGGCCCCCTCCTTTGTCTCGCTCTCCCTCAGCCCAGACCTGGAAAACTTTTTGCAGGTCTGTCTTGGCCACTAGTAGATGATGGGTTGGAATCGCTCCTTCCCTCCTTGAGCTGCGGCAGGCCACTCGGTTTAGAACTCCATGCAGTCCAGGGTTCCCTGCCCTGATCCGGGCTCACCTCTGCAGGATTTTCCTTAACCCTCACCTCTGCCACTGCACATCCACGCTGCCTTGTCCAGCTTCTTTAATCTCGATTGGCTAGCAGCCAAGCTTAGCACCCCGCGATCCCCCAGGGCACCCCTTCCAAGCCCCATTGCAGCCAGAGGGGCTCTCCTGATGGCTCTTGCATTCAGGCAGGTTCCTGGTTCAAGGAAACCGACGGTGATAAGAATAACTACTATTGGGCAATAGCTGTGTTTAGGTGCCTTCTCCCCATGGTGCAGCAACTAGACAAGGCTGCGCCCTCGGTGCTCTGATCTAGCTGAACACGTGGAAAGCTCAGGCAAACAGGCTCTGTCTCGGTCCCTTAGCATTCGCCGTCTCGAGCCAGGACAGGGCTAGGAAAGGCTCCCTGGGTTAGACTGGAAGGCAGGGAACAGCTGGAGGGTGGCGATTCTGCAGAAGTTTCAGGCCGGCTCTTCTGGCAGCTGAGCCGGTTCAGGAGCCAGTGTCGCGTGGGCGATTCCAGAAGAGACTCGGGGTCACCTTCTCCATCATCCCAACGAGGCCCTTACACCGCAGTCAGAGCAGTGCCTGCAGCAGGCACCGACAGGCTCTGATCAGCCGCCCCAGGCCAGGTGACTAGAGACGACAGCATGTGCTGACTGCTCCGGTACTCAGACCAGGGTCCCAGGCAGGTCCGTACGGCCCCTGCTCCGGACATGTCACCGCCATCCCAAGCACGTCTTCCCGCGCTACAGGCCCAAACCCACGGCAGACCGACTCAAAGCTGCTAACACCCCCCGGTCACTGCTAACTAGACGCACGCCCCCCCGATTACCCCAGCCCACCCTGCACGCCTCGCCGTCCCGTCAGAGACCGTGCGCTGTGGCCAGGCCGGCTTCCACTCTGCAGATGCTGCCAAGATCTCCCAGGGAGCCCCCTGCGCGGCCGGGGGAAAGCTCTGCCGTCAACATCATACAACCACCTCCCCGAGCAGCGGTAGCGAAGTCAGCGGGGGACACGGCACTCTGCACACAAGGGCTCACATCGGCAACCCTTATGTCCCGGGGGGGTGCGTTTTTGCACCCCGGGGCCGTAAGCAGCAGGGCAGACCTGGCTTACGTCAAAGGCAGGGAGCCGGCCTGGGTCCCGCAGCCCATCCGCAACACACACCGTGGAGAGGGAGGGTGTAACCTGCACACCCCCCGACCACCGCCACCCCGGTCACAGCATGCTGCTGGCTGCCCCGGCGGGCTGGGACCAGCTCCTGCTGGTGCATGGCCATGCTGGTCCCAGCACGGCTCTGTGTCCCTCTGGGGGACAGGCCCTTAGGAAGACGCTACAGCCGCTGCCTCCAGCCAGTGCCCGTCGTGCAGCCCAGCCCCAGGCCCAGACCCCAGGCAGGAGTAATTCTGCATACACACCACTCCAGAGATCGTAACCCCCAGCGCTGGCTTCGGGCCCTCGCCAGCAGCCAGGAGATCCGGGCCGGAGTGCAGATCCCCTCTCGCTCTGGCCGAACCTCACCGGTCCATTGCCAACACCTCTCAGACCCGACCTGCCAGCAGCGCCCCTCCCCATACAGCACCACCCCCAGCGACCCCCAGCAACCCCTCTGACGCCCCCGATCCCCTTCGCTCAACAGCAAAGCACTGTGCGCAGCGGGGGCTTTACACCCTTTGCCTTGCACACCCGCGCCTGCCGCTGGGCCCTTTCATACCATCCCCGCCCTTAGCTTCTCCCCTCCTGCCCCCTGTTCCCACGGGTAACTTCCCAGCCTCCACCCTGCGAGCCCCAGACGCAGTGAACTGCGCTGCAGGCCAGCTGCAGGGATGGGTCTCGGCGCAGGGTGGGGAGACCACCCAAGCGTCCGGACACAGAGTTCCCAAGGCCGCGGGCCAGCGTGCCCAGCACCACCTCACTAAGGAACGCGACGAGATCCAGCCATCCCCAGGCTGGTGGGCTGCAGGGGCAGAGCTGGGCCCGGTGGGCTGCAGACCCAGCCCACCGCTGCTCCAGGCTGCCGTAAAGACGAGCCCCGGGCGGCAGGCGGGGGGCAGCAAACCAGAGGCAGCGCTCGCAGCTGTTCCTCAGGTGGGGAGTGCGCAGGTCTCCTGCAGATGTGGGAGCCCAACGCGCGTCAAAGGCAGTCGATCCACATCACCAGCGCCCCAGGCCGGGCACACGCGAGTGCAGCCCGCCCAAGAGAGCGGCTGTAGCAGAGGCTGGGGAGAGCAGGGCCAGGAGGAGGCTGCTCTGGCCTCCCTGGCCAGCCGTGGGGCTGGGTGAGCGCTGGCGGGGCCACGCACCTCCAGGAGCAGGGTGAAGGCGTGCCAGGGCCGTGGCCCCGCCATACTGTGCAGCCGGGCAGCCGGAGCGTCCTGCCGGCTCCCCCGGCGCGCGGCAGGGCTGGGGTGTCGAGGCCGCCTGACGGGCTGCTAAAGTGGGGCCCGGAAGTCAGGGGGCTCCCACCTCCTTGGCGTGGCTTGGGGAGTGCAGCCGTGGCTTTCCCTGGGGTGCTCCACCCTCGCTCCGTCTCAAGACCCTGCCCCTGCTCTGCCCTTTCCCGCCAGCGCCCCCACGCCGCCTCTTCCTGCCCCTCCCCACCCCACTCAGCCCCTCCTCAAGGCCCCCGCACACCCACTGCTCTTTGCCCTCCCTACCCGCCTCTCCGAGCTGCCAAACAGCCTGGCCGGTGGGCGCAGGCACCCCAACGGAGCAGCCCCCACCAGAGAGGAGAGCCAGGTGGG
The DNA here is from genome assembly GCF_033958435.1 of Carettochelys insculpta. Lineage (NCBI taxonomy): Eukaryota > Metazoa > Chordata > Testudines > Carettochelyidae > Carettochelys > Carettochelys insculpta. Next base: position 72,976,267 of record NC_134144.1, read on the forward strand.
GACTGGGGCTGGAAGTCAGGACTCCCGGGTTCCTGCCTTAACTCCCCCACTGGTGCAAGGGGGGCAGCTCACTGCCTGGAAACCTGCTGGTCTCGGTGCCTCGGGTTGGCCCGCACGTCCCTCCGGAGGCAGTGAAACCAGTTCCAACTTCAGGCTGGCTGTGACCCTCTCGACCCGCTGTGGGAAGCCATCTCCTTCCAGAGCGGACCTCTACCCAGCTTCCCACCTGCAACGGAGGTGAAGCCGCAGCACATGCCAGGCCTCGCATCACCGTGGAGCCAGAGAGACAGAACAGCCTGGCAGGAGCTGGGTCCCGGATGGGCCCTCCTGCAGGCAGCCAGCTGTTATACTCCGTACCACGGGATGGCTCAGGCCCGACTGAGATCGCTGCCCCATGGGAGAGGGGTGCTGCGCAGGCATATAGCCGGACACAGCTCCTGTTTCCAGGCTGAACAGATAAGGCAGAGAAAGGGTGGGAGACAGAAAAGAGAATTTCCCCCTTTTTAGAGGGGGAAACTGAGGCACGGAAGAGCTGGTTCTAATCCCCACGCCCTACCCTAGGCGGCAGGGTCCTATGGCCAAAGAGCTTGCGCATGCCAGCAATCTCTGGTAGCTGGAGTGGCCCCTGGGGGGCCGTTAGGGTTGGGGTGCCCTGCCTTCCGCCCAGAGCTGAACTGGCAGCCACCCAGACCCAGGAAGGGACCCAGGAAGAAAGCAGGCTCAGGGGATACGTCCCCACTTAGAATCATAGAATCTGAGGGCTGGAAGGGACCTCAGGAGCTCATCGAGTCCAGCCCCCTGCCCAAAGCAGGGTCAACCCCCACCAAGTCATCCCAGCCAGGCCCTTGTCCAGCCGGGACTTAAAAACCTCTAGGGATGGAGAATCCATCACTTCTCTAGGCAACGCATTCCAGTGCTTCACCACCCGCCTGGGGAAAGAGTTTCCCTTAAGTCCTTTCCTCCCACGCCCCATGTGCGCGCGCACACACACGCACACACACGCGCGTGCACACACACACAGACGCGCGTGCGCACACGGACACACACAGACACGCGTGCACAGATGCACACACACGCACGCACGCACACACAGATGCGCGTGCGCGCACACACGCACACACATGCACATGAATCCCCTGCAGATTGGAACTCCTCGTTAAAACAAATACTTGCAGCGGTGCAGCTTAGCAGCCGGCCAGCAAGAGGAGGACACCCCTACCCCACCCTGGCCTTCCCAGTCCCCACTGCAACATGCCGTGACCTCCCCTGCAAACCGGCCTGCGGAGGAGGCAGGAGGGTGATTTATGGCTGCGTCGGTGCTTAGCCCAGTGAGACAAAGGCTACTCGAGATGGACTGGGGGCAGGTCCCTGGCCTGGGCTGTGACGACACAGGCGCAGCCGGAAAACCATGTGTAAACAGCCTTGTTGGAGCCCACCCATGGGCCGAGCCCCACAGACCCCACGACAGGGATCTTATAATTCACACGCTCACAAACGCCTCCCCCCGCCACTAGAGCCACATGGCCCCACCGTGCTCACAGGGGATGCCTGCGGAAAAGCCCTTTGCAGTCATCGACAGTGAGGACGGAGGTGCTGGGGTCAGGCACCCAGCTGGCAGGGCCAGCGTGGAGGGGGCGGAGCCTGGATTAACCCCACCCCCATGGTGCTGGCCCCACCCACGCCAGCTCCGCCCTGCTGCACCTTGCTCCTCCCTTCCATCCATGGGACGTTGGGGCAGCTGCTGGGGGGCCCGGAGCCGCTGTCCCAGTGCAGGATGGCCCCACCGGCTGGCGTAAAGCCGCATTGCTCCACTGCTGCTCCTGCAGCCAGCTGCCCTGCTGGTGTACACAGGCACCGTCCCGTTAGCTTTGGAGGCAGCGCTGCCGAGGATCTGGCCCAGGTTAAACAGCCCCAGTCCAGACCAGCTCAGCAACTGCCACCACCTTTAAAAGGCTCCTCGGAAACAAGCGGCTGGTGCAGAGACCGGCCGACAGGCAGCGACGCCCCTGCCTCCGTCGCCAGGGAGGAACGCGGGTGCCCAAACCGGCCCCCCACTGCCTCCTTCAGCCCCTGCTCTCCCTCCCTTGGCGTGCGCTCAAAGCTGCTTTTCCTGGGGCTCTGCAGTCCCCCTAGAGGGGAACGGCCCCGCTCAGGCCTCGCTGGTGCCATGTTTATTGCGCACCCCTGCCCAGCCTATGAAACGCCCGCTAAGCCACTGCTCCAGCACACCCTGGGGTTGCTTCTCCACCCAACCCGGAATCCCCTTCCCGCCTGGCTCCCCACACCATGCTGCAGGGATGGCTTTAAGCCTGCAGTGCCCCAGGGCTGGATCTGGAGCTCTACACCACAAGAAAAAGGAGACCCACGCAAGCAGGGCAAAGCGGCCAGGCCGGCCAAGGTCTGAGCCCTTCCCTGGCACGCGCTGGGAGCAGTCAGCAACACGGAGCCGGTACCACTGCCAAGGGGTCGCTGCTGCCTTCATGCCACACCGCCCAGCCGTTTTACACGCCTGATTCCTGGTTTCTGCCCAGGGACTGGGGCTGCTCCCTGGCAGCGCTGCCCACTGGTGCCGCTGGTGGCAAAGTGCCAGCCCCCAGCTGCTGGGCAAGAGGAGAGTACTGAGGAGTGAATGCGCCTGACAGCCCAGGGAGGGCACTTCGGAGAACACGGCTCTTCTCCTTGGGCCAGAAAGTCGTTGAATCCCCCTTTCTGTGGTTTCCAGCTGCTCATGCCACTGCCTGGCACTGCTACCATAGCGGTCATATCAGGGGCAGCGCCAATGGGTGCAGGCAGAGAGCTACTGGATTCCAGCTACCCTCAGCTGGGGTAACAGCCCCTGAGGGTGCAAGGCAGGACGTGCAATTTAGAGCAGCCCCGAGGCTGCTCTGAGATCTGCAAGTCAGGGCCAGCCTAGAACTGCCCTCGGAACCAGGGAGCTGGTTCCATTATCAGCTCCCCCTCCAGCTGTGCCCAGGCAAGGATCCGACCCTTCCTGGCCGAGCCTTCCCGGCAAGCAGAGACGCTGGGGGTCACAATGGAAAAACGGCTGCAGCTGAGTGCCTGGGGTGACTCTCTGGCCCCAGGGCTAATGTGATCCGAGCACACAAAGCAGAGGACTCTCCAGCAGGCACAGAGAGGTTATTTTTTCACTGTGTTTGACACTGAGTCGACCACCGCTAGGCTCCTCTGTCCTGGTCTGGTGCCCCAGGAAGGAGGAGGGGGGGAAGTGGAGAGAGGTCAGAGAACAGCCACTGGACCAAAGGAAGGAACGGACAACCTGCCTTCCGGCGAGAGCACCGGGGAGCTCATGTCATGGACCTTTGCCAAGAGCAGGGAACAGGGTGACCTGGGCGCAGGAGTTCTCAGGCCTGTGCTGGGGGGTGGGACTGGACCCACACAACACTTTCTTTGGGCCTTGGGGTCTGCCACCCCCCTAGGGACACGTGACGTCTGCGGTGCTCGGGTCCAGGGTGAGAGACAGAGCTGGACGAGCCCCATCCCAAGGTGCTCACCTGTCCCTGGTGGGGCCGCACGCGGGTTTTACATCCCCAGCAGCGCGCGAGCGGCCAGCGCGGCGGTGGTAGAGAGCAGCCGGGCGGCGAGCGACCAAGTGCTGCTCAGGATGGGCGGTGAACCCTGCAGAGGCGGCCCTGTGCGCTGGGTCTGCCCTGGCCGAGGGCAGCTACTGTGAGTGGGGCGCACAGCAAGGGAAGGGATATTTGGGCTGCTGGACTTAAGAACCTGGGAGGAAGCGGACACTGCCCAGCCTACCTGGGGTGGGACTTTTGCTTGTGGTTCTGTCTATGAGCTGTCTTTATGGGTGTTTCCCCAAATCAGTGCCAGGTTACTTCCCTCCCTGTTTTTTTAAAGGTCCCTTGTCTCCACTGGGGCTTTTTTTGCCCCAGAAAAAAAACTTTTATCCAGACAAACAAAAAAACCTAGTGCATCCCCACAGCAAAGCTGGTTCTTCTAGGATAACCGGGCATTTAACTCCAGCAAATCAAAGGAGTTTTGCAACACACACACACACACACCCCCGGCAACTTTTGATTTCAAAACTGACTCCGGGTGCACTCAGCAGAGGGAATTGCGACTTACTCGGCCTCCAGGGAGGCAGCCCATCCTTGCTTGTTTGGACACTGGGCTGCCTCGTGCCACCGCTCCCTTGCGAAACGCTCAGGCAGTGCGCACGGAACGTGCAGTGTAGAAACAGCCGCAGACTCTGGGCTTGTGAGTGAGAATTCTCCCCTCTCCGAGGTGCCCGGGGGGGCGGTGAATTTCCCCGGTTACTGGGTGGGGGCTTGAGCCAGTTTTGTGTTGGGTGGCTGGAGAGGGACCCCTAGAACTTACAGCCGGCACTGGCTGATGCTGGCCCCGCCTGCAGCACCGGTGTTGGGGCACAAGGGATCACGCTGGATAAGACAGAGAACAACAAGAAGTCTTGTGGTGCCTTATAGACTAACAGATATTCTGGGGAGGACGGTCTCCTCCCCCCGCTGGGCTCACCTGGCCATGTCTAGAGGCCTGGCAGTTCCAGGGTGCCCATCTCCTGGGAGGTCTCTCTGCTCAGCTGGGGACAGGCACTGCTGGCACAGCTTCCAGCTGTTGTCAGCCTGAACTCTGTGCCAGCTGTGCCTCCACAGGGCGAGGGGGCCAGGCGAGCGGTCAGCCTTCCTCGGGGGCCATGCACAGGCTGTGCTCTTTCTGCAGGAGGGCTCCTTCCTCTGTGCGGCAGCCTGGCAGGAATGTGAACCGGGGGGGGACCCCAGCCGACAATGCAGCATCTGGGCAGAACACTCCTGTAGCAAATCCCATTGTCATCCCCTAGCCGGAAGGCTCCCCTCCGCCCGGCCGAGTGCTCGCAGGCCGTCTGCAGCAAGAGGCAGAGAAGATCTGCCTCGGGAAGGAAAAAGGAACGCCCGGCACACGGCACCGGGTGCCTCCCTCCCTGCCTCAGCTCTTGCGAGCGCAGCGAAATGTTCTCTCGGAGCTGCTGAGAAGGTAAATGGCTTGTGAAGCCATCAGCTAGCCGGGGGGACCGGATAGAAATACGTACTGAGATACAGAGATCACCTGTTGCTGTAATGGCTCTGCCCGGCCACATGGGCAGAACTGTGAGGATAAAATATCCCAAAGCAGGAGACAGCAACCCCCGGCACGGGTGCCAAGCACGGCACAGAAGCAGATTTTTATCGGCGCACGAGGCGGGAGCTCAGCCCTCCCCCATGCAGCCCGGAGCTAGCTCAAAGCCAGGCCGCCTGTGGACTAAGAAAACCCCGGCGAACGCTGCAGCCCACCACCTACCCGGTAACGCTCGGCCTCTTTGGGTATTTCTGAAAGAAGGTGCGATAAGAGCTCTTCGGGACTTTAAAAAGCATCCCCGGCACTCGGTCCGCACACAGAGCTCACTGCAAAGGCTGCTGCCCCCTGAGCTGAAGGTGGCGAGTGGCTCCTGCAGCAATGGAGGTGTTTCGGAATTCAGAACGACCATGGCGAGTTGCGGCTTTGCTCTGAAACGAGCCCAGAGACAAGTGCCACGTACCTCACTCGGGGAGGAAAAAGCCCAGGCCTGGCGACACCGCGGGGAAGGACTGGCTCGCCAGCCGGGCTGCCGGAAAGGACCCAGGGCTACTGGCCTGAAACCGGCCCGAGAGCGGCTAAGCGTGCTCTGGGTGCCTAAACAGGAGTGTGTGTGAGAGAGAGTGAGAGAGTCGGGCTGGATGTGTATGTGACAGGCTCCGGAACTGCAACCTAAGCTGGCAGGTAACACATGGACACCTGGAGGGTTTTAAGTCCCGGCTGGACAAGGTCCTGGCTGGGATGACTTAGTGGGGGTTGATCCTGCTTGAAGCAGGGGGTTAGACCAGATGACCTCCTGAGGTCCCCTCCAGCCCCGGGATTCTATGAGTCTGTGAACCAGCCCCGAGCCAGACACTCCTTCTTCCGAGAAAATCCTGCCTGGCACGGAGCTGGGCTCGCTTCCCAGCCCTGACACGCTCTCCCTGGGGCCAGGGGCTCAGGGGCCATTTCCAAAGGTATTTAGGCACCTAACAATGGGCATTGGGCCCCTCAGTCCGGTCCTTAGTCTCTTGCGCTCTGTACAGAGGCCTCCTGGCAGGGGCATAAGAGCTGCACGTTGCAGGCTGTGAGGTGCTCCGACCCCGGCGTGACGCAGGGTCAGTCCCCAGACACCCCTGGTCTGGCGCCGGGTGAGTCTCCCCTCCGGCTGCTGCCCCCTGCCTTGGACCTCTGGGACCCCCCCGGGACCCCCACGGTGCAACTAATCCCCGGCCGGCCCCTCATGCTCTCGGCCGCGTGCAGGGAGAGACCCCAGAGCCAAAACACCCCCGGCCTGCTCCTCGGCTGCTCCCTGCCCCAGCGTTCCCTGGGAGATTCAGCTGCTGCCCAGCTGGTTAGCCGAGCGCCCCCAGCCAGCAGCCTGGGTGTCTCCGGGTGGTGGACATCCGCACATAACAAAATGTATTCCGCCCATGGCTGGCTACATTGGAAGGAACGCTGCCCTGCCCCTCTCCGGACTGCGCTCTAGCAAACAACTGCCGGATTGTCTGCACACTCCCCTGCAGCTCCCCCAGGCGGTAGCCGTACTTCCGCACGGCCGCTACGCTCCTTCGGGGATGTTGTGCCCCGGCAGGGAGGCGACATGCAGCCGACCCTCCGCCTCGCATGCCAACCTCGCCCTCCACCGGCCTGCTGCTTGGAGCGCCACCTCTGCCCGGGGCGAAGCCAGCAGCATGGGAAGGGAGCTGCCAGTGGCCGGGTCCCTCCCTCTCTGGTCCCTGTGCCAGCTCCCCAACAGACGCTCTCATTCTTGCTATGCCAAAAATGTTGCACGCTGTTCTCGGACCAAATAAGGCGAGAACAACGGTAAACAAGGTCTCCCCGCCCCTGTTCCCGCCAGGACGCTCCTGATTGCTTTGGCTTGTCCCTTCTGCAGGGAGAGGAGTGCATCAGAGGCTGGGCTCGCCTCTTTTTCCACTGGAGGGCACATGATTAGAAGCACCTGCTGTCTTCCAGGGCACCACTCCTCTCGCCGCCTGCATCCCTCAGAGCCTCAACCACACTGAAAGAGGAGCGGCCCGGATTCCTTCCCACCCACCGCAGCCTCTCCCAGAGTTACCGCAGAGCAATGCTACAAACCTCAGGGCAGGGGGCACTTAAGGGAAGAAACAGAAGAGAGCAACCTCTGGCCACGGCTTCACAGGGGAACCATAGTCCTGCCCACAGTTCTGCCGCGCAGCCCCGGGCAGAGGGCTGGAACAATTTTGACAACAGAGGCGCTGAGAGCCATTGAACCACACTGTAAACTTTCAAAACCAAGCAGCAGTCCAGAAGCCCTTTAAAGGCTAACAACATAATGTATTAGGTGGTGAGCTGTTGTGGGACAGACCCGCTTCTTCAGACCAGAGCCGCACCAGAACAGACTCAGTATTTAAGGCACAGAGGTCCAAAAATAGTTATCAAGGTTGACAAATCAGAAACATTATTATCAAGGTGAGCAAATCAGAGAGCAGCGGGGCAGAAGGAGGCAGGGAGTCCAGAATTAGATAAAGCAAAATTTGACACATTAACGTGTGGTTTGAACCAGGATGGCAGTTTTCTAGTTCCTTATAGGGGCTCTTTTACAAACTTTGCTTTATCTAACTCCTGACTTCCCCCCTCCTCCTCCTGCCCCGCTGCTCTCTGATTTGCTCACCTTGATAATACTTTTTTCTGATTTGTCAACCTTGATTCCTATTTTTGGTTCTCTGTGCCTTGAGTATTGAGACTGTTCTGGTGTGGCTAGGGTCTGAAGAAGTGGGTCAGTCCCACGAAAGCTCATCACCTAATAAATTATTTTGTTAGTCTTTAAAATGCTACTGGACTGCTTTTTTGTTTTGCTAGCATACAGACAAGCATGGCTCTCTCTCTGTTACTGCAAACCCTGTGTATAATGGGCACAACTTCAAGCCGGGCTGCAGCAGAATCCCCCACACCCCTCATTCCAGCCCCTCTGACTGTGGCGAGGCCCTAGGATTTTAAACACCTCCAATAAACCCTTGCCCTGGTCCCCTCTAAATATTTGCAGTTTGTTTCTTCCGCGCTCGCAGCCCCCGCGAGGCAGCCCGCGGGCGGGGTTTCCTGCCCCAGACACACTGTTTAAACTAACTAACTAAACACACCGTGGAACCCCACCGAAAGCCTTTGCTGAAACATCAGAAGCGACCAAAACAGGAAGCAGCTGCTCCCAATCGCTTTCTGAGTTGCTGTCCTCTTTCGCCCCGTAGCAAGAGAACATTTAGGACTCCCGGGGTCTATTCCCAGCCATGGCACTTTGCACGGCCATTGTGCCGTCCCGTGCCTCAGTTTCCCCACTCTGCACGGCGGGTGGGAGCCCCCCCACTCCCCAGGCGTAGGGAGAGTAGGATACAGTTGGTGGTGGGCGCTACAAAAAGGCCAGCATGGTGCAATTCTCCAGCTATTCCTCACATTCTGCCTCCTCTGCTTGGTCCTCGCGCCATCCAAACCGGCGGGGTCTGCAGCCCACGTTTTCCACGGCCACTGGTCGTTTATCCCCAGGGCTCCTCTGACAGGACCTTCCTTTGAGGCCCACCCGCCGGGCAGCCAAGCCCAGCTCTCAGCTCTGCAGGGGAGTTGGCCCTGTGGAGTGGAAGTGCTGCCCAGAGAGCGCGGTGCAGCAGAAGCGTGCACGATGGGCCAGGTTTGGATTGGGAGGCGGCCTCGCTCACCGGTGTAGGGGGAGCAGGCACAGCCCACCCCAGAAAGGAGCAGGACAGGACTGGGATTAGGATGCTGCTGGCTCAGAGACAGGCCAGCGCATGGATCCAAACCCACCACAGGTGCTGTGATGTGGTCACCAGGGTCCCTCCCTTGATGTCAGACCCCTGCAGCTCAGCCTGACAGTGCTGCAGCGTGATCAGGTACCTCTCAGCAAAGCAGCCCCTGCCCCAGCACTTCCTGCCCTCTGCCTGCGGCACACAACGGCCTGGCTTCCCACGGCCGGGGCCCTGTATCTTCCCCAGGTGTGGGGGCTGGAGGCCAGGGGCCTGCACAGGATGTCAGACTAGCCGAGCTGGGGTCCCTGCTGCCCGGCATCGCTGGCTCTACGACCGGCTCCTCCATGTCCATTTCCTCACCACACCCAAAGGCAGGGGCCAGATCCTGCCCCATCTAGCTCAGCCACGGGTTGCCGCTGGACGCAGAATCAGGCCTGTTACCTGCATCGAATATTTTTCCCACATGCCTCCCGCTGTTCGGGCTGGGCTGGGCTGGGCTCAGGCTTGCTCGTCCGATGTCGCAGGTGCGGGCCACGGAGGGAGGAGTCTGGCGCCCGGGTCTCACCTCATGGTGAAGGCGCCTCCGAAGACGGGAATCATTTGCCCACAGGGCGCTGTGAGAACAGGAGCTGCTGCTTTCCCTGAGCCTGTCCCTAATCAGGGGGACTGACAGCTGATCCCCAGGGTGCCCACCCAGGAGAGATTCAAGCACCACCCAGCTGATTAGCTGAGCGCCCACAGCTGCCCACAGCCGGCAGTGTGTGTTTCTACTGGTGGTGCGCATCCTCATATGCCACGGTGCATATAACAAAATTTATTCTGCCCACGGACAGAGAAGGGTAAAGGGACCCTGCTGTGACCAGAACACCCTAAGACGCCAACAGCACCGAGGCTCCCGGCCAATGGAGGCTGGGATGATGGACGGGTCGGAGTAGGAAGAGAAAAGACGCCAAAGAGACCCAAAAGGGCAGCATTCTCCAGTGCTGAACGTTACAGCATCCTGCTCTCCAGGGCCGCGGCTGGCAGGGAGCAGGGAAGAGGGGACGGCTGGCTCATGCCAAGCACAAGGGAGGAGAAATAACTAGCCAGGCCTTCTAGGAGCGATCTCCCAGGAACCTGAGATTTTCCACCGGGAGCTGAGCCGGGAGGATAAATACGCTTCCTCGGCACCCGCTCCTGCAAGAACCTCACCCGGCAATGCGGTTCTACCAGCACAAAGCCATAAATCCCGAGGATATAGCAAGCCATCTGTTATCAGCAACTTTTCCTGCAATGGAGCTCCCGAGTGCTGCGCCCTGGTCTCCAGGATGCCTTACAAGGGAATGGAATGAGACCCGCAGGCAAGACGGAAAGGGAAGCGTATACCTCCTCCGCTGCCACTCTGATCAGGCAGATTCACAGCTAGTGACCTGCAGGGCAGCCCGAGAAGGTCCCTGTCGTCTCATGGGATTGCTGTACCGGGGCATGGGGAAGCCAGGACTTGTCCGGTGGTTCCCAGCCTGGCATCCACAAGGGCATTGCAGGGGGGCCACGAAAAAAATAAAAGATAAATAAAAATGATAGTTGAAAATAAGTTTCAAGTAAACCCCAAAGTTGCATCATCATCATCATCATCATCCCACTGGGATTTCTAAATGCACTGTCTTCTGATAACGCGGTAAATCGCAGTCTGGAAATCTAGGTTGTGGTTTCCTTTTCCACGTCGCCACATGCACAGAGCAGCCAGAATTGGCTTTGAGGGGGTCTGAGGATGGTTTGGGGGACGACTGGCCATCCGCGCTAGGGAAAGGTTGAGAGCTACTGGCCTAGGCAAACATCCAGACTCATACGCCCTCAAAATAAATCTGCTGTCTGCTCCCTGCCTGCAAACGCTGATGGTCAAGGATGGCCTAGAGAGGAAAATGCAGAAGGGGGCAGCCAAAAGGGAAAAATCTGTCTCCATGTATTCCTCAGCTGCCACGCCCAAAGCCTCAGCCAGCTCCCCTGCCTCCTCCCACCCAGGTCAGGCACCGATGGGGAAACTGAGGCACAAATTAATCATGCAACTGACCCAAGTCTGTGAGAGCACAAGAAAAAGAGAATGAGACTCACAACTGCCCCCAGGCCAACCGCCCCACAAACTGGGTGTTTGATTCCTGGATCGCGGTGGGCAAGAAGGGAGAGTCCTTGCATCAGCCCCTTCCTCCTTCACTCACCCGTGCCTCAGTTTTCCCATCTGTAAAATGGGGATAATGATACCCTCCTTCCTGCGTTAAGTACTTTAAATCTATTGTGTACGTGGCGACATGATGTAGCCTTGGATGACAAGTGTTCCAAGGTGGCCAAGAGGCTCAGACTTCCAGGAAGGAAGTGCCAGGGAAGGACCAAAGTTTCACAATCAATAATAACTTTCCCAGGCTCCCGCTGCCTGGCTTTTCCCTTCCAGGTGTTCTGCTCTCTGCCTGGCTGGCTGGAGAACAACCCCCAGCCCTGCCCAGGCTGAGGTCCTTGCCACTCCCCTGCCCCACACCCCTGTGAATCATGCATTTGTTTGGACTCTGGCAGGACCAAGTTCTCTTGCGCATTGTGGATGGCCCAGACCCCACCAGCCGCACTCGCCCGTTTCTGAGAATCCCCCTCTGCCGAAGTTAGTCCATCCGGCCCTGCATCTCGCTTCTCTGGGCCCTGGCCAGGCATCAGCAGAGCTGCTCCAGAGAGATCCCAGCCGAGCTCTGCAGACCAGGGATCTGCTTGCACCCCACCCTCCGGGCAGCTGCTCAGGGGCACCTGACTCAGACCCAGCATGATCTCTGCTCTCTCACGGCCCCCTGCCAGCGCTGCCCAGGGTCGCTGCTGCCTGCTGGGGCTGACGGGCGAGAGGGGGGAAGGGAAGTGGGCTCCCCACGTGCCTCCCTGCCCACTTGTGCCCTGGAAGCTCACCCCTCGGCTTCCTGCAACTCCCAGGAAATGCCAGCCACCCGTACCAGCAGGGCTGGGGGCTCAGCAGGGAGAGAGGGAGCGATAAAGGCTGTGATCCCCTCCACCCTGTGTCCTGGCCCTCCTGAGCCCCACGAGCCCTTCCGGCCTGAGGCCCTTGCCCCTCAGCCAGGGAATGCAAAATACCCCCAGCACTCGGGAGTCGCTTGGGCTGAGCTGGGCCAGGATGCCCTCTCCAAACTCCAGCCTGGCAGTGAGGGGCTGGCACCACAGCCCTAGCGCCAGAAGGCTTCTTCCATCCCACCAAGCAGCTGCAGTGCCAGCTCCCCCCCAGCGCTGCCCTGCGGCTGAGCCGGGCGGACCAAGCCCCACAGGCGAGGAGCGGTGGGGTTAGAGCATCCGCACCACGGTAATGAGGGAGCGGCACCGTCAGCCTCTCGGAACCCACGTGCTCGTTAGCCTCAGGTCTGAGCTTCCCTGCAAGAACGCCCCCCTCAGCCGAGACCTACAGGGGCACTCGCGAGACCGCCACAGCAGAAGGGAGGTGGTGGGGTGAACGTGACCGTCTCGAGGAGGGGCCCTTTCCCACCGGAGTCTGGTCCCCCCAACAAGCCTGCCACAGGGCCCCCCGCCCCGGCCAGTGTTCCCTGTAAGCTGAGCGCTGGGGCGGCCACCCAGGAGAGAGACAAACGCCCCCTCAGCTGATTAGCCTGTTTATCAACGGGCGGTGCACACACGCATCAGTCCACAGAACAAAATTTATTCCGCCCATGGATGGAAAACCATAGCGGGAACCCTGCTGACGGCCCAGGAGGCCGCTGGGTCTCACCCAATGGGGTGCGCGCCCCTTCCTGGGGAATTGCTTTGTCCCAGTCTGGCTGCATAACTGGCATACGCCGGGAGCCTGGCTCCATGGTCCCATCAGTGATATGGAGCAACTGTAGGTTAATCTACTGCAGAGGCAGCCGCAGGTTCAAGACAAGCATCTCTGGTTGTTACCTTATAACCCTTCCGAGGACACCGCACTTACTTCTGAGCACCCCAAGGTAGCCGAAGACCAGAGAGCCACAGCCACCTCCTCCACCCAGCCATACCGTTTGTCTGCCTCATCCCCTGTCTGACCCCCCAGGATCATGAGCTCTCTGGAGAAGACGCTGCCTTCTCTAGGGCTTGGCTGCCAGGCACAGAAGGGACTCCCCTAGGGGCCAAGGGAAGATAACACATGATAACAATGACCTGTGTCCAGAGGTTTGTGGGGTGGGTGGGGACCGGCCCATGTCCCCTCCGTGCTGTCCTCGCGGCGGACGTTGAAGCTGTCGTACGAGTCCCAGCGGATGAGGGGGTCCGAAGTGTTGTAATCCACAGAGACGCTGGGGCCGTTCTCCAGATGTTCCATCCCTGGAGGCAGTAACAGAGGTTAAAGCGGATCCCACCTCTGGGGTGTTGGAACACCAAGGGGAGAGAAGGGAGAGGACCCGGGTGGGCTGGGGGATGCGGGGAGGGAGGGGGGGAAGTTGGGTCATTAGAAAGTGAACAGAGTGAGGGAGACAGGTGGAGACAGGCAGGACAGGGGGAAAAGGCATCACGGCATCTGGAGGTGAAGCACACTCATCACAGGGCCTAGTCTGCCCCCCTGCCAATGCCAGGCAGTTCCTATCAGCCAATCACCAGGGCTGGGACTTTTCACATCAGCAGGTTCAGATAACATACAGCAAAGAATTTCAAAAGAGTTGGCTGAGGAGCTCACTGTACCATTATTGTTGATTTTCAGGAAGTCTTGGAGCAATAGAGAAGTTTCAGGAGATGGGGAGAAAGCTGATGCTGTGCCAAATTTTTTAAAAGGATAAAGGGGATGACCTAGTAATTACAGGCCCATCAGCCTGCCATCAATCCCTGGCAAAATAATAGAGTGACTGATATGGGATTTAGTTAACAATGAGCTAAAGGAGGGCAACATAATCAATGAAAATCCACATGAGTTTATGGAAAATAGATCATAACAAACTAACTTGATGCCCTTGTTTGATGAGGTTACAAAGCCGGACAATACGGGTACGTAGCATAATATATACGATGACAGAGAGACAGCCGTGTTAGTCTGTATTCTATCAAAATGAAAAAGCAATCAAGTAGCACCTTAAAGACTAACCGCATAATTTATTAGGTGACGAGCTCTCGTGGGACACGAGAGCTCGTCACCTAATAAATTATGCGGTTAGTCTTTAAGGTGCTACTTGACTGCTTTTTTGTACTGATGATATATACAGACTTCGGTAAGGCATTTGATTTGACATTTTGATTAAAAACCTGGAACCTTATAAAATGACCATGGGACCCAGGAAGCAGGTGAAGGACTGGCGAAGTAACAGGTTTCGCAGCATAACTGGAGATGGGGAATCACCACTCGATAGGTATGTTTCTAGTGAGCTCTGCAGGGCCTGGATCTTGGCACTACGCAAGTGAGCAGCTTATCGGGGACCAGAAGGAAAACACAAAGCCATGGGATATGGTTGGCAGGTGACACAGTCATCGGGAGGTAGGAAATAATGAAGATGGCAGATCACTGATTCGGCTCACTTAGTAAAACAAGACATTTCCATGTGGGTGGATGCCAATGCAGACACCGAGAAACAGGGTGCAGGCTGTGCTCTCAAGGCGGGAGCTGGGGGCCTGTTGTGCTGGGGTTCAGGGGTCCCCAAGCGCTGCACCCCGTCCACAGCCAGGCGTGACTCTCACTCAGCAGGTAGAACAGGAAGCTTATTAGGCGACAGCGGCCCAGTTTCTCACAATGCAGCAGTCAGAGACAGTCATTCCAGCCCATCCCGGGGAGAGGGGTGCTCCTCTGGGGGGTAGCTTCCCCCCTCACCAGGCTGGCTGCCTTCCAGCTCCCTCTTTCCCCCGCTTCCAACTGCCACCTCCGATTCAAAAGGCCCCTTTGGCTCTTCCGTCAAAGGTTCAGGGCAGAGGTGTTACCTGCCAGCCTAGGTTATAGCCCCAGGGTCATCCTTAGCCGCTGGGAGCTGCTCTGCTTGTCTCTCACAGCCAGCCTGAGTCTCACACATGCACTCCCCCAACTCCATCACAGCTGTATCCCTGGAAGCAGGGACTCCGAACAAGATTTGGGGCTGATGCTGGGTAATCAGCTGGACTCGCGCTCCCAGCGTGCAGCTGTGGCTGAAAGCACAGATGTGATCCCGGGCTGCGACAACAGCGGAGCACAGAGGTTATTTCCCCTCTGCACGTGGCCCTGGTGCGACCGCTGCTGAGGTCCTGCATCCAGGGCTGGTGCCCATGTGATGAAGTGGGTGGGGGGCGTGTGAGGATGTTATTCCCCTGGCTCGGCTGCACGTGTTTCCCACTGTCCTGCAGTAACCCCAGGTGTGTGCCTCAGTTTCCCCAGGCACAGCATCAGGGCACAGCAGGGAGGGGAGTTTGGGTGTGATGATGTCTCACAGGTAGCCAATGGCCATCCCTGCTCTTCGTAACCCAGGCAACCAGGTGACCCCTTTCTTCCCCAGGAAACAGGACACAGGCAGGAGGAGGGCCCGGGCTGGTTTGAATTGGAACTGGGCTAGGGGGTGGGGCAGTCTGGTCTGGCTGGAGAGGGAGAAAGGGGACCAGGGCCCAGCTCGGGGACCCCTCTGAGCCCCTCTCCCCAAGCTGGACGGTACTGACGGGTTCTGGTCCCTGTGCTGACCAGTCTGTTCTGTGCTGTGTCCGTCGCCTGACCCCCAGCTGTTCCCCCTGCCGAGTGACAGCCACATCCGCCTGTGGGTAGGGGCAGGACCTGGGGACCCCCGACTCTGGGACAGCCCACAATTGCGGAAAGGGGGTGTTAATGGGAGAGGGCTCAGCGAATCGCCCCCCGAGGAAAGGGGTAGGAACCCCCTGCCCCAAGCCAGGGGTGCACTGCAGGGTGCTCCAGAAATAAACCTTCTAATGTCGACGTGCGTTATTTCTGGAAAGAGCCTGCACGCTGCCCGAGCATTTGGCAATGGAGCGGTCCCACGAGGGCGCCCAATTCGAACGCACAGCAAGGACGGGCTGCCTCCCCGGGGACCCACAAAGGCGTAATGAGCTCTGCTTAGCGCTCAGGGCCAGTTTCGAATTTGAAAGGGGTCAGGGGGCGGGGGGCGGGGGGCGGCGAAAGTCGTTCGTTCTGGCGGAGTTACTACTTCGAGCCAGCGCCCGGTTATCCCAGAAGCACCACCTCTGCAGGGTGGATTTACCTGGGAGGGCCGGGTTCCGGAAAAAAAGGGGTTTTTTCTGAAGGCAAAAGAAAACCAACGTAGACGACCCCTTAGAGAGCAGACTGCCAGCCCTGGGCTGCCGAAGGGGAAGGACTGGCTTGGGCAAGCCTTGACGCTCGCCCTGGGGAGCAGCTAGAGAGGTGGGGCTCCCCAGGGCAGCAGGCACAGCCTGACACGGACGTGGAAGCTGGACACTTTCAGACTGGAAACGGGGTGTTGGCAGGGAGAGGAACAGACCAGGAACCAGGGCCCAGAGGCAGCTCTGCGGCAGGGAGGGAATGAGGTGTTCCCTTGGCCCCAGTAAAGCAGGGCTACAACAGGAGCCAGGTGCAGGTGGAAGAGAGCGAGCGGGCGGAGACTGCAGGGCAGGGGAGAGACAGAGCAAGGACGGAGGTGAGCAGCTGGCAGAGGGGGAAGCTGGCGCTCGGGCAGGAGCCTGGCTGGCAGAGGCTGAGCCAAGGCGGGGAAGAAACGGGGAGACCCAGAGAGGATGTAAAGAGGCCAGGGAGGAAGTTCCCCCAGGAAAACTGCCAGAGGGAGAAAAGGTCAGAGCCCAGCTGTGCAGCAGGTGCCCTGGGGTGGAGCACCAGGGTATTGGAGTGCCAGGGGCAGGCGGCTGGACCCAGCGCTGGCGGGAGAGCAGCCCAGTGACGGATGCCATGGGCGGGCGGCTGGACCCAGCGCTGGCGGGAGAGCAGCCCAGCGAGGGATGCCACAGGCGGGCGGCTGGACCCAGTGCTGGCGGGAGAGCAGCCCAGCAAGGGATGCCACAGGGGGGCGGCTGGACCCAGTGCTGGCGGGAGAGCAGCCCAGCGACAGGCTGTTGCGCTGCCCTTGGCCATGAGGGGGCGCTGCCTGGGGGCGCGGGTCAGGTGGCTAGATGGGATTCTAAGGAGAGCCTCCTAATCCCAGTGACCCCCTGCTGGGGCCCCCGATTTGCTCAGTGGGGCGCTCGGCCTGGCCCTGCGTCACTCTGGGCATGGGTCCCCGGGTATGGACGGGGGCCATTAGAGTCAGGGCTTGGCACACAGGTCCCCGGAGGACCCTATTGCAGAGCAGAACTACACCAGCACCCGCACCTCGGACATGCCCAGAGCCTGGCAGCTGGGCCTCTGTGCCCACTCACCCGCCACTGCATGGAGCTGTCCGGTGCCGGGGGTGCTGGCAAAGCAGCCGGGGGGCCAGGGCAGGAGAAGGACAGGGGTGAAGCAAACAGGCAGTGCAAGGCGGGGGTAGGTGAGCCCGAGCCCCGGGATCAGTTACGCTGGGCTGCAAAGCCCCAGGCAGAGGGGACGCCGGCCGTACCTTGGATCTTCTCGGGGCCGTACGAGAACACAAACTCCACCTTCCCGTACTCCGGAAACCGGTCGTCTGGGGCAGAAAGAGAAGACAGGGAACTCAGCGCGTGTCCCAGTCACCTCCCCCCTGCCGGCCACCCCACGCTGCTGCGTTCGGGGCAGCAGGACCACAGTGGGGACCTGGGTCTTAAGCAGGAGCAACTCCTGCTCTGTACTACAGCTGTAGCACTGCTCCCCTCTCAGCCACTGTCACTGGGAGAGTCCCCAGAGAGCAGGGCTACAGGCAAGCCTGGGCTGTTTCCAAGATGAGACCTCTGCCTGGAAAACAAGTCAGATACTGGCCCTGGAGACGGAGCCCCACGTTCACCCCACAGAAGCTCATGACAGCAGCCCAGCTCACTGTCCTGCCTGCCGGCAGCAGCCAATGCCAGGGGCCCAGAGGAAACCAGCAGGAAACTGAAGCGCTCTGTCCCATCACCCACGGGCTGGAGCATGGGAAGAAGGGGTGACACAGTTCCCTTCTGGAGTGTATTCAACTGCTCCACAACCGCCGGTGTCTGTTCACCTGACTTGATTCTCACCCAGCCACCCGCATGCACATAACCAGCCCTGAATCACCGCCCCCGGTGTGCACTCAACCTCCCATCAACCACCGCTCCTGGTGTGCCCTCAACCACCGTCAACCACCGCTCCCGGTGTGCACTCAACCACCGTCAACCACCGCCCCTGGTGTGCACTCAAACACCGTCAACCACCGCTCCCGGTGTGCACTCAACCACCGTCAACCACCGCCCCTGGTGTGCACTCAAACACCGTCAACCACCGCCCCCGGTGTGCACTCAAACAGCCCTGAATCACCGCCCCCGGTGTGCACTCAACCTCCCATCAACCACCGCTCCCGGTGTGCCCTCAACCACCATCAACCACCGCCCCCGGTGTGCACTCAAACAGCCCTGAATCACCACCGCCGGTGTGCCCTCAACCACCGTCAACCACCGCTCCCGGTGTGCCCTCAACCACCGTCAACCACCGCCCCCGGTGTGCACTCAAACAGCCCTGAATCACCACCCCCGGTGTGCCCTCAACCACGGTCAACCACCGCTCCCGGTGTGCCCTCAACCACGGTCAACCACCGCCCCCGGTGTGCACTCAAACAGCCCTGAATCACCACCGCCGGTGTGCCCTCAACCTCCCATCAACCACCGCTCCTGGTGTGCCCTCAACCACCGTCAACCACCGCCCCCGGTGTGCACTCAAACAGCCCTGAATCACCACCGCCGGTGTGCCCTCAACCACGGTCAACCACCGCTCCCGGTGTGCCCTCAACCACGGTCAACCACCGCCCCCGGTGTGCCCTCAACCACGGTCAACCACCGCCCCCGGTGTGCACTCAAACAGCCCTGAATCACCACCCCCGGTGTGCCCTCAACCACCGTCAACCACCGCCCCCGGTATGCCCTCAACCACCGTCAACCACCGCCCCCGGTGTGCACTCAACCACCGTCAACCACCGCCCCCGGTGTGCCCTCAACCACCGTCAACCACCGCTCCCGGTGTGCCCTCAACCACCGTCAACCACCGCTCCCGGTGTGCACTCAAACAGCCCTGAATCACCACCGCCGGTGTGCCCTCAACCACCGTCAACCACCGCTCCCGGTGTGCCCTCAACCACCGTCAACCACCGCTCCCGGTGTGCACTCAAACAGCCCTGAATCACCACCCCCGGTGTGCCCTCAACCACGGTCAACCACCGCTCCTGGTGTGCCCTCAACCACGGTCAACCACCGCCCCCGGTGTGCACTCAAACAGCCCTGAATCACCACCGCCGGTGTGCCCTCAACCACGGTCAACCACCGCTCCCGGTGTGCCCTCAACCACGGTCAACCACCGCCCCCGGTGTGCACTCAAACAGCCCTGAATCACCACCCCCGGTGTGCACTCAACCACCGTCAACCACCGCCCCCGGTGTGCACTCAACCTCCGTCAACCGCCACTCCCAGTGTGCACTCAACCACCGTCAACCGCCACCCCGGTGTGCACTCAACCAGCCCTGAACCACCGCCCCCCATGTGCACTCAACCAGCCCTGAACCACCGCCCCCTGTGTGCACTCAACCACCCATCAACCACCTCTCCCGATGTGCACTCAATCACCGTCAACCACCGCTCCTGGTGTGCACTCAATCACCATCAACCGCCGCTCCTGGTGTGCTCTCAACCTCCCATCAACCACCGCCCCCGGTGTGCACTAAACCACCGTCAACCACCGCTCCCGGTGTGCACTCAGCCACCATCAACCGCCACTCCCGGTGTGCACTCAAACAGCCCTGAAACACCATCAATGGTGTGCACTCAACCTCCCATCAACCACTGCTCCCGGTGTGCACTCAACCACCGTCAACCACTGCTCCCGGTGTGCACTCAAACACCATCAACCACCGCCCCCGGTGTGCACTCAACCACCCCTGAACCACCGCCCCCGGTGTGCACTCAACCACCCCTGAACCACCGCCCCCGGTGTGCACTCAACCACCCATCAACCACCACCCCCAGTGTGCACTCAACCGCCCTGAACCACCGCTACTGGCATGTGTTCAACCATGACTGGTGTACGTCAATGACCCCTGAACCATAAACTCCGGCATAGGTTCAACCATCAGTGAATCACAGCCACCAGCACAGGTTCAATCACCGCTGAACCACAGTCACTGGTGTACATTCACCCACCACTGAACTACAATTGCCAGTGCACGTTCAACCACACCTGAGCCACAACCACCAGCGTGCATTCAACAACCCCTGAACCACCACCACCAATGTACATTCAGTCACCATTGAACCAAAACCACTGACATGCGTTCAACCACCGCTGAACCACAGCCACTGGTGTACTTTCATTAACCGCTGAACCGCAGCCATTGGTGTATGTTCAACCATCCCTGAGCCAGGACCGCCAGTGTATGTTCACCCACCTCTGAAACACAACCGCCGGTGTATGTTCAACCACCACTGAACTGCAGCCACCAGCATACGTTCAACCACCGCTGAAACACAACCACCAGAGTACCTTCAACCACCACTGAACTACAGCAACCAGTGTACTTTCAATCACCTCTGAAAAACAACCGCCAGAGTACGTTCAACCACCACTGAACTACAGCCACCAGCATGCGTTGAACAACCATCGAAACACAACCACCAGAGTACATTCAACCACCACTGAACTACAGCCATCAGCGTACATTCAACCACCACTGAAACCCAACCGCCAGAGTACCTTCAGCCACCACTGAACTACAGCCACCAGCGTACATTCAACAACCATCGCAACACAACCACCAGAGTACATTCAACCACCACTGAACTACAGCCACCAGCGTACATTCAACAACCATTGCAACACAACCGCCAGAGTACATTCAACCACCACTGAACTACAGCCACCAGCGTACATTCAACAACCATCGCAACACAACCGCCAGAGTACATTCAACCACCACTGAACTACAGCCACCAGCGTACATTCAACAACCATCGCAACACAACCGCCAGAGTACATTCAACCACCACTGAACTACAGCCACCAGCGTACATTCAACAACCATCGCAACACAACCGCCAGAGTACATTCAACCACCACTGAACTACAGCCACCAGAGCACCTTCAACCACCGCTGAAACACAACCGCTGGCGCAAGTTCTACCTCCATGGCCGATCAGCTCTTAGCCTCCCAGCTGGGGAGCAATCAGTGCCAGTTTGGTGACCAGGCCACATCCCAAGCAGGAACCAGACAGAGCACGACACAATTTCACAGAGCCCGGTCTTTGGATGGCGACCCCCCCGCCCGCCGTCATGGACCCGAAATTGGCTGAAACCTCCCAAGCTACAACCAGCACAGGACCTCCCCTTCAGGGCCGGTTCCCACCTCCCTCCCCGCCCCGGCCGGAGCGGCGCAATCACCTCGAAAGGCTTCGTCCAGGTCCTCCTTCCCGAAGATGATGTCCAGGTCATGGATGGCACAGGTGTGGAACTGCACGCGGAAGATGACGTCTCGGGTCGGGCTGCGGAACTTCTTGTGGTAGCACTTCAGCTGCCGGGGGGGAAGAGGAGAGGAGGGTCCCCTCCGTAAGTCGGCCAGGGAACACTCTAGCGAGCCCGGGGCCATGCCAGTCTGGGGCTCGCTGCCTCTCCTTGTCCAGCTGGCCGAGTGGGAGCAGGCTCGACTGCAACAAGGCAACTCCTGCGGACTTCCAAGGGCCCTGCAGCGTGAGATGGCTTTGATGCCGTGTGAGCGGAGGGTCATTGCAAGGCACCAGCTCGCCCGATGCACCCAGACAGGAAGCCGGGACCCCTCCCCGTCCCATGCAGACCGGCGGGGTGGGCGGTGGGAAGTGCTGGATGCAGGCAGCTCCCCCTCAGGCTGTGCATCACATGGGGTTCGGGCTGGGGTCCATATAGGCCATCCTCCCCTCCCCCTCCCCATGGCCGTTTCATCACCCCCTGCCGCCTCTCCCTGTGGGCCTATTACAGCTGGAAAGGCCCCATCGGCCTCTTACCAGGATATCCCCCTTCAGGAGCAGCCCAGGCTCAATGGTGATGCAGATGCTGGTCTGGCTGTCTCCTTGCACGTTGCTGCAGAGACGGGAACACGGGGAGAGGGGCTCAGAGGGGCCGAGGCTGCACCAGACGCTCCCAGTCCCATTCCTCAGCCCCAGCGGCTGGAGATGCACAAAGTGCTTTGAGATCCCCCGTGAGCACTCACAATGCTCCATCCCTTGTACCCAACCAGTGCCCTGTGTCCCAGCCCTGCCCTGCCTGGCAACTGCCGGTCCGGGCTTCCCTTCTCCCCCTTCAGCTGGGACCTGGCCTGGAACCGAGGGCCACCCTGGTGCCTGGGCACCATCCAATCCCTCATCCAGTCCTAAACCTCGGGCGGGAACTCCCCCGAGCACGAGGCCTGTCTCCTGTTCAATAGGGCCTCGCTCGCACGCCGGGGCCGGGGCTGCCCATCCCCTGCCTCTGGAGCCAGGCAGGAAATGCCCCACAAGCTGATATGGCAAGGGCTCTCCCGACTGGAGGAGACAGCTCGGCTGCCTCTGCTCTCTAGGCTTCTGCATCAGAGCTCCATTCCCGCCAGGGGAGTGAGAGCTCCCTGCCCGCCCAGCCCGACGCTGCTGAACAATCCCGGCCTCTGGCTGGCTGCTACATCCCACCACAGGCTGACTTGACTCCTGTCCCCGGATCCCTACTCAGAACCATCCCGCAGACAGAGACGGGCGCAGGGTAAGGGCCTGGCAGGAGAGAGAAGAACCCGGAGGGGGATATTTACTAGATCCCTGATGTGTAGACTGGCTGCATGGCCTGGTAGATCTTCAGGAAGGGCCGGCAGCCTGGAAGACACCGATTGGAGAAGGAGAGAAGGTGATTTGTTAGCTCAGGGGTTGGACAAGGGAAGGAAAAGGAACAACCCTGCCTTGGTGAACAGGGCACTGGGGACTTCCCCTAGCCTGCCTGCCCCTAACAGCACCCTCGTCACGCCTCGCAGGGCAACATCTGCAAGGACAAGGGACAACCTGAACATGTGGAGGTGGGAGCAGCGAGGCCCCTGCACATGGTCTGACAATGAGCTGTGACGAGAACTCAGGGCACCGGCCGGGGGGGCTCCCCCCCCTGCTCACGACACCAGAGGGGACCCAGTGCTGAATCCGAGATAGCGTCTGGGAGGACGTGACCCCCGGCTTGAAGGATGCATTTGGGGTGCTGGCAATCCCTGGAGTGAGGGCCACCGTGGAGTTCCCACAATCAGTCCACCAGAAATGGCCATGTGGCAAGCTATGAGCCATTGT
The DNA here is from genome assembly GCF_033958435.1 of Carettochelys insculpta. Classification (NCBI taxonomy): domain Eukaryota; kingdom Metazoa; phylum Chordata; order Testudines; family Carettochelyidae; genus Carettochelys; species Carettochelys insculpta. The sequence goes on from NC_134144.1 coordinate 72,999,372, forward strand.
CGCAGATGCGCTGTCTACACTAGGGCTCCGACCACTACCATACCTGGAGCTGCATGGTGGCAGGCGATAGGGTGAATGCCACTCCTGAACTGGTGCGGAACAGCCCGACAAGGCAGAGGCCAAGTCTTGTCCTGGGCTGAGTGACTCCAGGACACCATCTGTCCCGGCCCTGCACACTGCGGGCAGCCCCGACCTGCCGCCTGCCCTGCGTGGAGCACCCAGGGGGCAGGGCTGCTGTCTGTGGCTGCTCTGGGCATTCTGGCCCCCACCCAGGGCAGCTGGAGGGTCCCAGACTCCCCACAGAGGACTCAGACCCTCTGGACAACTCTTAGCATGGCCTGGCTCTGACTTTCGGCCTAGCCAGGAGGCAGGGCATTGGGTTGGGGACAAAGCTGCAGAGAGGGGTGCTTAGAGGGGAGAGAATGGGGCTTTGAGGGGATGTGCCTTTTGGAGAGGTGGTCCCCTAGCCAGGCCCTTCTGCGATCCCCACCTTTCTGACATGCTGTGGCCTCTACCCGCCCCCACCCGCCATCCCCTCCCCCTCTTCAGCCTAGGGTCACACCGGGGCAGCTGAGCCCTCCCACGTGGGGCCACTCACCGCCCTTGGACTCGAAGTTGGGGATCCCATGCATGATAACGTGGTGCAGGAACAGGGGCTTGTTGTTCATTTTGATGGTGCCGGACAGCAGGCCGTTGAAGTAATGCACATACCTGGGGCAGAGAGCGGGTCACCGGGGTCTGTGCACAGCCCAGCCAGACTGCATCGCTCCACTCCCTGCAGAAGGGGCAGGGGGTCCGGCCCCTCTTTCCCTCCCACCCGTGTGCTGCAGCAGTCAACCCACCACTCCCCACCTCTCCCACTTCGCTCCTTCCGAGCTGCCAGGCAGCAGACAGCTCCCAGCGGCAACCTGGAAGAAGCTACATGCAGACCCCAGGACGTCCCACCTCAAGGGGTCTGGCGGGAGAGATTCAGGTGCCGCCCAGGGGATGAGCAGAGCTCCTGCAGCCAGCAGCACATTTCCACTGCTGGTGCAGATCTGCACATACCTCAGCGCATGTAATAAAATTTATTCGGCCCGGGGATGGAAAAGTTCGAGGGCACCCTCAAAGATAGAAGGGCACCAAACTCCCATTGCTTTCGCCTCCTGCCTCTGCTACAGGCCGTCCATCCCAACACTTCCAAAATCAAACGCCAGCCACAGGCAGCTGCCGGGTGGGTTCTCGGGACCCAGGCACTGGTGTTGTTCTTGCGTCGCCTCTAGGGCAAAGCACTGAGTTGGATTTCTCCCAGCGCCATACCGATCTGGATTCCCACGCTGCCCAGGGGATGCACTGGTTCTCGGCAGGAGTGCGAACGTGAGAGCCAGGCAGGACAAGGGAAAGGCCCCGGGGGGTGCAAAGCTGGAGCAGAAGCAGTGATGGGAGAGGAGACAGGCTGGAAATCTGCTGGTTCTCCAGGTCTTCCTGTTGCAGGGGGATGTTCTCCCTCCGGCCGCAACTCAGCAGCTCCAGCTCCCCGCGGGGACCGGCTCGGAAGGCAGCAGGGAGCGTGGGAGGTGCCGAGGGCCTCCCGCTGGAGCAGAGGGGAACAAGGGCTTGAAATAGGAGAGGGAGGCCTGGGTGGGGTCCTGCCCCGTCAGTCTGACCTGCAGCCCACACACCAAGGGGGGATTTGCCATGGGCCCCACCTCCCGCCACGGATCAGCTGCGTGCTGGGACCTCACAGGTGGAGCTGGCAGGAAATTGCCCCCGGGCAAGGGCCCTTTCAGGACAGAAGGGGGCAGTTCTGCCTAGCCTGGGGCCCCTGAGCTAGCAGGGTGCGGGGGCATCAAGGGGGCAGTTCTCCCCCATGAGCAGTTCCATAATTGTCCACTGGGGGGAGCCCTGCACCAAGGCCAGTGCAAGGCAACGCGGCTGCGGGGAGCGGCCACCCTGCTGTCTGGGAGGGGGCCGAGCTGGCCCTGTGGCTGCTGCTGGCAGGTTCTCCCTCTGCTGGTGCCCCCGGGGCAGCGCAGACCAGCAGCAGCTGCTGATGGAGCCCAGCTCCCCTCGGAGATGGGGCCCGATCCTGAGCTGATGCCGGCAGGCCCAGCGCAAGGGAGGTCACTGGAACTGTGGGTGTCTCAGACCTGACCCAGCCCCCACACACCTTCAAATGGACCCTGCAAACTGCTCCATGCACACCCACTCCCTCGCTCGCCGTTCGGCCTGCGGTCTGGGTCTGGAGCGCCCTCAAAAGGGGCCTAACTTCTGGGTATCCCGCCCCTGCGCGGCTCCTGCTTCCCAGCCCTCCGACGTGCTGAGGGGGGGTGCCAGGTACCTCCGCAAGACACCCCCCCAGCCCGGCCCAGCCCACGGCTCTCGGGTGGGCGGCGATCTGTCCCCAGAGGGAACTTCTCAGTGGCTCAGCCACTCTGGAAGGGCAGAACAAGGGGTCCTGTGGGGATCAGCTCTGTTCCGACGCCAGTTCTGTTCACTATTTTCACCAACGCTCTAGAGCAGCGGTTCCCAAACTTTTCGGCACCACTCCCCCCTGTTGATTTCTAAGAAACCTTCACACCCTCTTCTCTACCTCCATCCCACCCCCCTTAGCAAAACCTTCACGCCATAAGTTAAAATTAACACAGACTCTTGACATCCAAATGTTATTTGAAATTAAAAATAAGCACAAATCGTTTTGCTTGGCCGTTTGCGGGTGCCGGGGGCAGCCCCAGCTGGCCACCTGCCTGAGCCCCGCGCCAGCCGCCAGAGCTGCCCACGCTGGCTGCCTGCCCACCTGAGCCCTGTGCAGCCACAGCCGCCTGTCCAAGCTGACCGAGACCGGCAGTGCTGGGGCCAACCACCTGCCCTCCAGCCCGAGCCATCCAAGCCCTGCAATGCCACGGCCAGCCACCCGCCCACCAGCCCGAGCCGCTCATGCCCTGCAGTGCTGGGGCCAACCACCCGCCCGCCAGCCCGAGCCATCCAAGACCTGCAACGCCACGGCCAGCCGCCCGAGCCCCACAAGCCCCCCTGCCCAAGCCCCTCCCCTCCCCCAAAGCCAGGCACCCCCAGCCCCATCTAACCCCATCCTTCTCCTCTTCCCCCCTCCCCACCCCACCCCACCCCACTCTCACACCCTTTGCAGGGTACAGCCAGCTCCACATGGGCCTTCGCCGGCTGCCTGCTTTTTCCAGCGGCTGCACCGGGTCACCCATGTAAAATGGCAGGGGCTGAGAGCCGGAAGCCAAGCCTGGATCTTTCCTTGGGTGGGAGGAATGATGGGGGGCTGGGTTGCCTTGCACGCCCCCAGGGGGAATGCCCCCGTGTTTGGGAAACTGTGATATAGCCCCCAGGGGGGTGAAGAAATTCCAGGGGGGGCATGGGATCAACCCAGCCCCCCCATCATGCCCCCACACAAAGAAAGATCTGGCCCTTGCTTCCGGCTCTCAGCCTCTGCCATTTTACATGGGTGACCCAGCACAGCCACTATAAAAAGCAGGCAGCCGGCAAAGACCCACATGGAATTGGCTGTCTCCTGCAAAGGGGCATGAGTGTTGGTTGGGGAGGAGAGGCGGAGAATGGGGCTAGATGGGGGGCTATGGGGTGCCTGGCTTTGGGGTAGGGGAGGGGCTCGGGCAGGTGGCTCAGGGGTGGCTGGCCCATGGCTTGGGCGGGCGGCCCTGGCAGCTCGGGGCTTGGGCAGGTGGCCAGCTTGGACAGCACCAGGCACCCACATGGGGCCTGTGCATTAGCCTGGCTGGTCCACAGTCGGTCCCTAGGATTCCCCAACTTAGGAAGAAAATGCAGCAGCATCTTTCCCATTGAATCCATTCGTTTCTGCTCTTTCTGATATTGAATTAGGTTTTTATTACATTTTTGGGCCAAGAAACGCGATTGGCGCTTACGGAACGCTTGGCAAACGCGTGTCATCCTTGCGCGCCAGATTTGTGCTTGTCTGTAATTTTAAATAACATTTTTCTATCAAGATTTTGTGCTTATTTTAAATTACGAATTGAATGTTTTCTAATCAAGGGGTTGGATGTTGGTAAAGCAGAGGTGGGGGGGCCGAGAGGGTCTCTCAGAGATTAAAAAGGGGGGCACGATGCCAGAAAGTTTGGGACCCCCTGGTTTAGATAATGGCACAGAGAGGGCACTTATAAAGCCTGCGGGTGATACGGAGCTGCAGGGCCTGTGAGTGCTTTGGGGGGTGGGGTTATAATCCAAAAAGATCTGGGCAAACTGGAGAAATGGTCTGAGGTAAACTGGATGAAAGTCAACCAGGACAAATGCAAAGTGCTCCGCTTAGGAAGGAACAATCAGTCACTCGCATACAGACTGGGAAGTGACTGTCTAGGAGGAAGCACTGGGAAAGGGATCTGGGGGTCACCAGTGTGATGCTGCTGCAAAGAAAGCAAACGTCATTCTGGGGTGTACAGCGGGAGTGTTGTGAGAGGGACACAGAAGTCATCTGCTCCGCTCCGCTCAGCTCTGCACTGGTTCAGCCTCGGCTGGAGTATGGAGTCCAGCTCTGGGCCCCGCACTTCGGGAAAGGTGTGGAGAGACCGGAGAAGGTCCAGAGGAGAGCAGCTAACATGATTCACGGTCTGGAGAACATGCGCTAGGAGGGACGACTGAAAGAACTGGGCTTGTTTGGCCTGGAAAAGGGAAGGCTGGGAGGGGATGTGGCACAGGTAACAGCTTCCAAGTACCTCCTGGAGGGTTACAAGGAGCTCTGAGGGTAGGACAAGGAGCAACGGGCTTGTACTGCAGCCAGGGAGGCTTAGGCTGGACATCCAGAAAAACCTCTGGTCCGGCCGGTTACGCACTGGGATCAGTTGCCTGGAATCTCTGTCCCTGGAGATCTGTGAGACCCAGGCCTGCCACGGACGGGGCGGCTAACGCTTGGCCCTGCTGCGAGCGCTGGGGACAAGACTCGATGCCTCAAGGCCCCTCCCGCCTCAGGAGTGTATCGATCCTCGCCCCATGCACAGCAGGTCCTGCCCCCGGGGGCGCTGCATGTCCGATCGACCACCGGCTCCGTCCCCGAGGCCCCAGCAAACCCGGGGGCCAGGCCGGCGCCCACAGCTCTGGCCATCGCAGAGGGAGGTGCCGCAGGACTGACCTCTTCTGGGACGGCTGCCCGACTGGCAGCACCTTGTCCTCGTAGAACCTCTTCATGGCAAACCTGTCGAGGGCTTGCTCAGCGCTGCGGAGAGGTGCACAAGTCAGGGGCAGGGCAGGACTCCAGGCGGCACGCGAGGGGGGCACGTTACGGCCGCTTGGGAAAGAAGCCTGGTCTCCCCCAGTGCTGGAGAGCCACAGGGGCTCTTGCAAGGCCCTTCGGGTTTCAGTTGATCTGGGGAAAGGCCCCTCAGGGCTTGTCTGGGGCTGTGCATTGGCAGGGCAACGGCAGGAGCCCAGGAGGAGAAGAGGCGGCGCTGGGTCCCAGATGGGGCGCCAGGGCAGAGCTGGGCTGGCACCCAGGGGCGGTGGGTCGGGAGTGAGGGGTCCTGGCAGAGCTGTGGGGGGAACCCAGAGCTGGCACCCAGGGGCGGAGGGTCGGGAGTGAGGGGTCCTGGCAGAGCTGTGGGGGGAACCCAGAGCTGGCACCCAGGGGCGGTGGGTGGGGAGTGAGGGGTCCTGGCAGAGCTGCGGGGGGAACCCAGAGCTGGCACCCAGGGGCGGAGGGTCGGGAGTGAGGGGCCCCGGCAGAGCTATGGGGGGAACCCAGAGCTGGCACCCAGGGGCGGTGGGTGGGGAGTGAGGGGCCCCGGCAGAGCTGTGGGGGGAACCCAGAGCTGGCACCCAGGGGCGGTGGGTCGGGAGTGAGGGGTCCTGGCAGAGCTGCGGGGGGAACCCAGAGCTGGCACCCAGGGGCGGTGGGTCGGGAGTGAGGGGTCCCGGCAGGGCTGTGGGGGGAACCCAGAGCTGGCACCCAGGGGCGGTGGGTGGGGAGTGAGGGGTCCCGGCAGGGCTGTGGGGGGAACCCAGAGCTGGCACCCAGGGGCGGTGGGTGGGGAGTGAGGGGTCCTGGCAGAGCTGCGGGGGGAACCCAGAGCTGGGACAGCAGAGGCGGTGGGTCAGGAGTGAGGGGTCCCGGCAGGGCTGTGGGGGGAACCCAGAGCTGGCACCCAGGGGCGGTGGGTGGGGAGTGAGGGGCCCCGGCAGAGCTGTGGGGGACCCCAGAGCAGGTCCCTCTGAGGGGCACTGCAGGGCTGCCATGGATCAGGAGGAGGTGGTTTGCCCAGAGTGGCTCTCCCCTGCCTGGGTGGCCCCACCATTCTCCCGCCCCATCCCACGCCGCCCAGGCCCAGCACCCTGCGTACCCCGGCTGGGGGAGGCACTGCTAACTCGCCCCCAGGTTTACAGACACAACAGGCCGGTCAGATCGACTCAGACCCAGCCTGGCCCCTGCAGCCTGAGCAGGGCTGGTGCTGACCCTCTCGGCTCAGCCAGCCCACGACACACGTCCCCTGAAGTCCTCGGGCCCTGGGGCAGGGACAGCGCAGGAAGAGCACCCCCCAGCCCCCCGCCGAGGAGCCGCCCACAGGCCTCTCCATTTCCTCCTGCCTCGTCTGCCCAGCCCACTGCTCTGCCGACGGCTGGTCCCTCCTGACCCAGGCCAGGGAGGCACTGGGCCAGAGACGCCGCCAGCGGCATCTCCTTAGGGCAAAAGAGGGGTGGCCCAGCCCCAGCTCTGCAGGGGGGCTGAGCCCAAGGCATCCGGAACCTCCCCCGAAAGGCGACTCTGGCCGGTTATCTCTGCAGGGTGTTAAGTCTGCCGAGAGAGGCTCGGGGGGACACACGTGGGGTGCCCCAGCCCCACCCATGCCCGGCTCCCCTCACCTGGCTGAAATGTTGCTGTAGTGCATGTAGGCGGCGACCACGACCCCCATCCGGCCTCGGTTTCCCTGCGAGAGAGCAGAATGAAGAGGGCGGTCGGCATCCCACAAGGCACCCAGAGAATCCCAGAGGCTGCAGCTGGTGGCCAGGTTCTTGGCCGCGTCTACTTCCAAGGGCTTGCGGTCGGGCCTGGCTTGCCGTTGCTGGGTGCTGACAACCAGCCGCCAGGCTCCACCCCAGGGGTGGCTGCATTTCAGCAGCAAGAAAACCTGGCTCAGCATTTCCAGCTGCAACATCCGGAGGGGTCTGCTAGGGGAAGGAGGAGCTAGAGGAACGGAGGATTTTGAATCCGCCTGGACCGGGAGATAACCCAGGACCAGGTCGCCCTCCCGCATCTGTGTGTGTACATTGCCCACCAGGACTGATTCTCCTTTGGCTGGCAGTGAACCAGCCCCATGCACCCTCCTGATCTGAGTGGCCTGTGAAATCCCCCCAGGACCTGCCAAAAGCCACAGCTGCGCATGACCCTTCTTTGCTTGCTGGTCCTACCCAGTGCTCCTGGTTGCTCTTAACAGCTGCACCTCCCATCCCAGAGGTAGCTGCCTTTCAGTGATAGGTGTAAAGTGTGGGCAGGGCTCCCTGCAAGCTGGGAACTTGGGTGGCCACTCAAGAAAGAGTCAGGTGCCGCCCAGCTGCCAGCAGAGCGCTTGCAACCGGGTTTTTTATTTCCACTGGTGGTGCACACTTGCCCGCACCTCAGTGCACTGAAAAAAGTGATTCTACACGTGCATGGAAAAGATCGGCGAGAACCTTTGGCTGTGGGTTAAATTTCTCTTCCTGACGCATCTCGTTTGGACCTCCGAGAGCACCTCGCCAGCGCTGACCTGCGCCCGCCTCCGGGGAGTGACAAAGGCAACCGGCACAGCCTATGCTACCGGGGGGCAGGGAGGAGTCACATCGGAGGTGACCCCAAGCACCCAGCAAACTCAGGAGTCACAGACTTGTTCCACTGGGCCCTACTCAACATGGCAGATTCTCCCCCAAGCGCCAATCCCCTGCCCTGCTGCCCCCGCCCTGTCCCCCTCACAGTGTAGTATCCCAGGGCTGGAGGGGACCTCGGGAGGTCATCTAGTCCAGCCCCCTGCCCAAAGCAGGGTCAGCCCCAACTAAGTCATCCTGTCCAGGACCTTGTTCAGCTGGGACTTAAAAACCTCGAGGGATGGAGAATCCACCAGCTCTCCAGGCAACGCATTCCAGTGCTTCACCACCCGCCTGGGGAAGTAGTTTTTCCTAATATCCAACCTACACCTCCCCCTCTGTAACTTCAGCCCATTGCTCCTTGTTCTGCCACCTGACACCACTGAGAACAGCCTCCCTCCATCCTCTTTAGAGCTCCCCTTCAGGAAGTTGAAGGCTGCTATTGAATCGCCCCTCAGTCTTCTCTGCTGTGAACTAAACAAGCCCAAACCCCTCAGCCTCTCCTCATAGGTCTTTTGCTCCAGACCCTTAATCATCTTCACTGCCCTCCGCTGAACCTGCTCCAGCAAATCCACATCCTTTTATACGGGGGGGCCCAGAACTGGACACAATATTCCAGATGTGGCCTCACCAGTGCCGAATAGAGGGGAACAACCACTTCTCCAAATCTGCTAGAAATGCTCCTCCTAATGCACCCCAATATGCCGTTAGCCTTCTTGGCTACAAGGGCACAGTGTTGACTCATATCCAGGCTCCCAGGCACTGAAATCCCCAGGTCCTTTTCTGCTGCACTGCTACTTAGCCGGTTGGTCCCTGGCCTGTAACAATACTTGGGATTCTTCCCTCCCAAGCATCGGCTGCTTTCCGCTCTCTTGGCCCGGCTGCAGGCGAACATCCTCTGCTCCAGGGCTGCACTGGCTCACCTTGCTGTGCAGGACGACCACGTTGTGGGGGTCGGCGCTCAGCCAGGTGTCCATGGCTTTGCAGATGCTACAGATCTTCTCCAGGGCAGGTGTGTGCAGGTCTGGCCACCCGAAATCCAGCACCTGGGCGGGGCAGAGGGGAGGAGGAGGAGGCTGGGGGTGAGGAAGCTCCCTCGGGGGCTTTGTCTTACTGGTTGTGGCAGATGCCCAGAGCTCCTCATGCCAGCCTGGCCTTGCAGGGGCTGCTGCCCGGACTGCAGAGTCCCTGGGAGCTGCTGGTTGGGAGGGGCAGGAGATTCCCTTCCGGGCCTCTGCCCAGCTCTCGGCAAGGGGCGCTGCCCACCCCTGGAGCCCAGCAGGCATGGGCGGGCACCATGCCAGCCACCGGGGCACAGGGATAAGCAAGGGGGCATCAAAGCAGCCGGGCACTGGGCTCCTCTCCTGCCCTGCTCCCACCAGCCCTAGAGCAGAAAGGGGCTGGCACCTCGTTAGGGGACAGGTCGCAGTTCCCCGGCATGCCCACCTGTCGCTCCGCTGTCGGCACGGGGATTCAGCAGCTCCGGCTTGGTGGCAGCAAGCCCCATGGCTCAGCTCCCCCCATGCCACCCCCCGGCTGTGCTGGCCAGCCTCACCCAGGGGAGAGGGCACGGGTCACACAGGGAAGGGGGAGGGGTGCAGCCCCCCGAGGGACATGCTGCGTGGCAGGGGGTGTGATGCACGGGCAGGAAGGGGTTAACTGCGCCCGGCGCCAGCCTGCTTTGGCGTTACCGCTCTGACAGCCCTCTCTGCCCACCGCTGGCACGGCACCACGGGAGGGGCCGCGGGCCAGCCTGATTGACAGGCAGCACAAGGGACGGGGGCGGCAGCTATCTGGGAACCCAGGGCCTCCTTCTGCCAGGGCCTGAGCCACCCCCCAAGGCAGGGGGCCGGGTCTTTCTCTAGGGCTCTGCCTCCCATCCCGCCCTCCAGGCAAGGAAGGCCAGACAAACCAATGGGAGGCAGCGAGCCGGGTGGGTAGGCGGGGCAATGTGGATACCTGGAGAACACCCCCTAGCCTCTGACTGATCGGCCACAAGCCCCTGGCCTCCTCGCCCGGACCGGAGCCCTCCCTTCCCCCAGCCCTCGACGGCACCCGAAGCGCCCCAGGGCCGGCGCACTGACCTTGGGGTGCAGCTTGCTGATGTCATGCCGGCGCTCGGACAGATTGAAGAGCTGGGGAGAGACGGAGAGAAGCAAGTTAGGAGAAACAGAAGAGCAGAGCAAGGATGTCACCCAGTGCCTGGCGCGCAGCGCCCCTGGGCCACAGTGCATAGATCCAGATCTGGGCCCAGCACCAAGACCACACTGCCCAGCCCCAGATCCAGCACCTGGCACAGGGCACTGTCAGACCGGCTGTGGGATGGCTGGACCATTGGTCTGACATGGCACGGCCGTTCTTCTGTCCTTACTGGGCCCCGGCGACCAGAAATCCCAGACTGCGCCCACCCTGGAATCCAGTGCCCCGTTTCCCTCTCTACCCAGGCCCTGTCGGACACTGGGACGAGGCCCAGGACCCTCCCCATGCCGCAAGGCAGCTGGCGGGGGGCTTTGAAAGCCCAGGAATTCAGGATCCCAGCTGTGCAGTTCCCCTCCCTCCGGCAACCAGCTCCACAGCCCGTCCGCTCCCAACATCCACCCCGGCCCAGCCCCGGCGCCAGCCTGCACCGCCAGGGCGGCGGTGGCCTCTCTCACCAGGTACTTATCGCCGTGCTTGGACCTGAGCATCTGGGCCACCTCCCGGACGTTGCTGCGGAAGTTCTGCTCCTCGGCCGAGCTGGGGTAGGAGACAGCGATGATCCGCTGGGTGATGTACACCAAGTCCAGCTCGCAGCTGTCCTCCATGGCCTGGGCCACGCTCACGCTCCTGGGCCAACGAGAAGCAGCCAGCTCAGGACCCTGCAGGGTGAAGGTCTAGAGAGATGGAACCCGAGCAAGGCCGCCGGTGTCCACCAGTGCTCCCTGACGCGCTGGGACGGCCGCCCAGGAGAGCTTCAGGTGCCGCCTAGCTGGTTAGCAGAGCCCCCACTGCCAGTGGCCTGAGTTTATGAGTGGTGCACATCCGCACATGCCTGGATGCAATAAAATTTATTCCGCCCCGGGCTGTTAAAAGTGATAGGGAACCCCACTGCCCACCCCTGCCCTGGACACCTCTGAGCTGAGTTTCATGCCCAAGAGCTGAGGCCGGTGGCCGTGCCAGCCTGTCCCCAGCCACACGCAAGGGGACACCGCTGCCAGCCCCTCTACAGTCCTGTTCAAGCCTCTCCCAAGCACGGCCTTCACCTTGTGCTGGGACACCGGGGCTTTGCTCCCTCGGCTGCCGATGGGGCGGGCACAGGGGCTCCGGGGGCAGCTGCAGGAAGTGGCTGAAGGAGCCTGGCTCAGACAAACCCTATGCACCGCTAACCCTCCCCTCTGGCAGCCCAACGCGGGCGTGAGGTTAGTGGCGATAGGCCCGGCAGCGCCAGATCCTTCCCATGCCGAGCCTGGGCCGGCCCTTCTCCACCTCCAAGAGCCATCGTTGGGCTCCCATCGCTGCCCTGGCAGGGAGAGCTGTTCTCCAAAGCTCACTCGGCTTCCTAAACTCAAGGAAGGGCAGGCAGAGCTGGCCTGGGGCGCGCAGCAGGCCCCGCTCCTGCTGGCCAGCCATGGACCAAGCCAACAGGCGGCTGGGCTCCTGGACTAGCCAGGCAGCCTACCACCACGTGGAGCGCGGTGCCCAGCCCTACAGGGATGCGGAGGTCTGGCCTCGTCATCCCAGCCCCCTTCTGGGACGCATGGGGTTCAGTGAGGGAGACCCCAGGCGCCCAGGAGAGACGGAGGAGGTGATGGAAGAGGCACCTGAAGCAGGGTTGAGCCCACGAGGACCCAATCCTGCAAGGTGCTGAGCTTCCCTCCTTCCCACTGCCTTCACCGCAAGCTGCAGGCGCTCAGGGTGCCACCGGACAGGGGCCAGAGAAGGCAGCAGCGAGACGCCACGATGGCATGGCACAGAGCAGGCCAGGGACGGCGGCCAGGGCTAGGCTCAGCCTCACTGGGAAATTCAGGCCCCTGTCTTGCAGCTCGGTCCATTCAGAGGGGAGAGTGCCCCATCCTGAGCTTCCCCTAGCGCCCTGCAAGAGCCCTGGGCCATCACCCACTGCAATCCCCTAATGCCCCCCCAAGTGCACCGGGCAGAAATTCTCCATTCATTTCAAGGGCCTCTCCCACGGCTCACTGCAGCTCCCCTCCTGCCACCGTCACAGCCCAGCTGAAGGCTCCAGATGCTGGTTCGCAACCCGAGTCGGCGTGGGCCGAACACCACGGAGCCCTGTCGACGCTGGGGAGGCCAGGCGGCTAGGCAGAGTCTCGCGGTTCGAGGTGAGCACAGGGGTTGTACCTGGAAGGTCTGCGCCGGGCCTGGGCACTTCTGGCAGCTTTTGTGGATTCCTAAAGCAAAGAGAGAAAAGCAAAGTTACCCCTGGGGGCATCGTCGGAGAGGGAAGCGGGAGGGATCGCGGGGTGGGGAATGAGGTCTCCGAGCGCACAGATCTCCGAGCAAACACCTGTCCCCCCCTTGTGAATCCCTAGCAGCCGTGCCGCAGCTTCAGGGGACCAACTCACCCCCCCCCACACCCACACCCACACACGCGTCTTTCCGTCGCCCTGGAGCAAACAGCGAGACAGGGGCTGCTGCCGGCTACAGACACAGGAGCAGGTTCACAAGTCGCTACCCAGAGCCACCGCTCGGGGAACACAAAGACCCACGCTGGGCCACAGGGGCCACAGCCACAAAGCGAGTTGCCGAGGGCAGGGCTGGCAGCCGGGGCCTGACTTTGGGTGCCTCTGGCAGAGACTCACAGGTGGAAGGAACTTGGAGAGGTCATCGAGCCGGGTCCCCTGCCCCCACGGCAGGCCCAGGCACCATCTAGAGCCGTGTTTTCCAAAGGGTGGGGTGCGGAAAGGATTCCCGGGGTACACAGCTGAAAATCAATTCCTGCGCAGCGGCTCGCCCTGGGAGAGCGATGCGCCAGGGGAGCGCGAAGGTTTTACTGCTGGGAAACCCTGGTCTAGGCCATCCCTGGCAGGTGTCCAACAGACCGGCTCTGAGGCATCTCCAGTGATGGAAATTCCACATCCCCCCCAGGCACCTTATTCCAGTGTTCAGCGGTGTCCCAGCAGCCCCAAACCGCCCCTAGGCTAAGACCCCCCCTGCAGCCCCAAACTTCCGCCAATCTTAGACCCCCCCACCCGCAGCCCTAAACGGCCCCAGCCTTGGCAACTCCTCCTTCTGCAGCCTCTTCACCGGAGCTGCTAGGCTGGGTGGCTCCCTCAGCCCTCCTGCTCCCAGCAGGTAACACTCGTTAAAACGAATTAACTCAAGGGTTAAGGTTTCAGCACCGAGGCAGAAGGTAATTGCTATCCCTAGTTCAAGTACCTTGACAGTGTGTAGCCAATGATGGCTCCCTTGGCAAAGAAATCAATGCCAGAATCTGCCAGGCCAGCCGGGCACTAGGGCGTCTGAGAGTGCGTGTTGAATCAGCGCAATCTCTGACAGTCCACTAAACTGAAAGTGTACTAGGCTGGAGTCCTGACCAGTCTCCTGTAGGGCTGTGAAACCTGGACCTTGTACAGAAAACATATAAAACTGCTGGAGCGCTTCCCCACACGCAGCCTGAGGTCAATACCGCACATTCGATGGCAGGACAGAGTTACGAACCTGGAAGTCCTGGACAGAGCAGGAACCGCGAGCATCGAAGCCACAATTCTGACAGCCCAGCTTCGCTGGACAGGGCACATCACCCGAACAGAGGAGTCGAGAATCCCTAAGCGACTCCTCTACAGTGAACTCTCCCAGGGCAGGAGGAATCGAGGTTGGCCTCGCAGGAGGTATAAACGCTGCGTGAAGGCCAACGTTGCTCATGCTGGTTTAAAACCAGAGCAGCTAGAGCAGCGTGCAAACAACCGAACAGGCTGGCGTGCTCTCATCCGACACGCGCGTGACAGCTTTGAAGAGCAGCGACGCGGACGCCTCGTTGCGAGAGGAAGAAAGGAACAGCAGCAGCCGCGCCAACAGAGCCAGGACAATTCCCTCACCCCCATGGCGAACGCCCAGGCCGTTCAAAGCTGGGACTCCTCAGCCGCATGCGAGTCCACAACCGATGAGCCTGGGCAAGCTCAAGACGTCATTGTTGGACACGACCGGCTACCTACATTTTACATCCCTCGTGATAGAGCCAACACCATCTCCAGCAGCTGTCGCTACTCAGAGATACTGCCTGAGGCAGCAGTGTTAAGGAACTGCAAATGGCTTCTTTAACAGCCACATGCAGCTGGGAACTGCCCAGCTGGCAACACTTAACAAATCTAATGGGACCCCTAGGCTGGGAATCCCTGCTCTACGTACATCCACTACAGCCTATTTCTGGTGCCAAACTATTCAAATACATCAGAAAAGTACCTGAACTCCACTGGTTTATGCCAAGTTACAAGAACTTGCAATGAACCAGAGACTTTTACATGTATTTCAATGGGAATTTAGTGGCGCTCTTATGAGTTTTCGCCTACGAGCAGACATTTGGGATTCGCAGAGCGAGGGATCAGTGTAATTTTTCTCTCTCCTCCTTGGAACACCTTTTTAGATACTTGAGAGCTGCTCTCATGTGTCCCCTCAGCCTTCAGAGCGAAGCGGAAGAACCACTTCTCATGTCTCGCTCACGACACTCCTGCGGATCCACCCCAGAAGGAGGTTTGCCTTCTGGCAATAGCGTCACACTGTTCACCCATATTTAGTTTGTGACCCACTCTGGCACCCAGATCCCTTTCCGCAGTGCTCCTTCCTGGGCAGTCACCTCCCGTTCTGTGTGTGCGAGACAGGCTGTTCCTTCCCACCTGCAGCCCTTTGCTTTTGTCCTTGCTGATTTTCACCCACGTTACTTCAGCCCATTTCTGCAGTGTTTCCCACTCATGCCGAAGTGTGAGCCTATTCTCCAAAGCCTTCGCAACCCCTCCAAGATCCATCCCCACAGGCCTCCTTCTTGAAAGAACTGGCCATCTGCCATTGGAACTGCTGGCGTGGTCTGAAACACCAGGATAGGCCCCCAGAATCACTCAGCTACTTGTCCAGCATCCACCCTATTTCCCCTCATGCCAAATCTCTCTGAGCAAAACCAGCGTCTCGTCCTCATGCACCAATTAGTTGCCAAATAAGCTCTGCAAACGATTCCATGCCTGTAGCTTGTCCACCCGCAATAAGCAAAGTCTGAGCAGTTTTCATTGGACACGGAAGTCACCTGGTGAGTTCCTCTTCCCTGATTGGCTCAGCTCACACAGAGGAAGGGTAAGCAGAGGAGGAACAATCCATTCAGATACGAGGAATGAACATTAATGCCTCGTGATTTTGCAGCATTAATTAAAACACAAGGGGCTGCAGTACGTGGCTGGAGACCTCTCCGCCCAATGAGAACTCTCTTGCACCCTGACACCCCAGGGGGATCTACGCACCCAGTACATTTACCAGACCCAAAAGCTTCCTGCAACATTCCCACTGACATCAGCAGGAGCCCGTCCAGAGCACGTTGCTCAGGATCTGGCCCTGTAATGGTTACATGTGTGGTAGAAAATGCAGCTGTTGAGGCCAGGGGAAAACATCCAGCAAACCCTTTCTGTTCTGAGTCACTGACAGCTGGCTGGAAATTCCCACAGCTGGCTGAAATTGACCACCCTTTATTCTCCTTGTAAAGTCCCTTGAGCAGGGTTTGAATGATCTGAGGGGAAGGAGGAAAAATACAGGGTCAAATTTGCTGCGGATATAAAGACAAAACTCCTCCGGAATCATTTGCACCAGCAGGGAAATGGGCCCAGGGGAATGCTGGGAAGCTAAGCATCAAGCTGTGCGTGTTACAAGAAAAGCCACTGGGGCCTTTGGTTTACATCTGTGCAGCCAGAGATGAAAGCCCGGCCGCAGCTGGTGTGACTAAGCCGTCGTCACGCTTCCTCGGCATTGCGGGTATCTGTGGAAGATGAGCTGTGTGAAGGTTGTCTAGTGATTTGCAGACAGGGAAATTAGCTCCAAAGCTAAAAGGTCCTTGTGCCATTAATGGGATAGGACTCTTGCTCTGTGCCTGGCAGAGAGAATGCAGCTGCAGTCAGGTTGACTGGTCTATTATTAGCCTGGTCCTCATGTTTATCCCTTTTAAAGACTGGGAAAAAGCTGATGTTGTTCCAGTCTTCTGTACCTCCCTCACTGCTCCACGACTTTGTAAAAGGCAACATTAATGGTCCAGCATGCTCCTCGGCCAGCTCTTTTAAAACTCTTGAATGCTCACAACCCAGGCCTGCTGGTTTAAAAATGTCTAGCCCTGAGCAGCTTGTATTAACATCCTCCAAGTTTCACATCCTCTTTCCTGACGAGTGTCACAGAGAAAGACACACACACACACACACACACACACAGAACCTGAGCCCAGAGCACCTCTTATTTCTCCCCTCTGCAACTTCCACTCCAAGGTCTCCCCCTCAGAGATTTATCTACCCTCAGCACCACAGCCTCTGTTGGGTCTCTCTCCACTCAGCCGTGTTCTCTCTGCTTCAAACCTCACCCCCAGAGCCAGGCAATGCTCGCGGATGCAGTGGAATTCAGGGAAATGCTGCCCTCGAACCGACAGCAGCTTGGGCCACAGCCTGATCCTTTTCTGCAAAAATTTCCAAACGAGCCATTTTTGCACCCAAATCCTGCGCCGCGAAGGCTGGATTTCCTCCGTTCCGATCATCACAAACCTGTCACAGCCCACTGAGCACCCGACGAACAGCTTGTAGATTCTGGTTAATGGGCGGAACCAAGACGTCGGGTCCAACCCGCAAACGGTCGGGGCAACCCCACCTTCCGCACAGGATGAGCGTTGGTTTTCTGTGCATAAATCCCGGCTGTGCCGGAGCTGATATCCACGCCAGCCACTCGGGCCTCCGGCAGCCCCTGCTGCTCAGCAGAGCTAATTAGGTAATTAGCAAACAGCAGCCCACAAACAAGCAGGGAACTAATGCTATTCGGAGGATCATGATGTACAGCCATCGGTCACAGCAGGCAGAACAAGACGCTGCTGGGGAGCCAGAGAGCTAGACTGGAGCCTGCGGCTGGGTCAGCACCAAGAGGCTTTCACCTTCCATTCAGCAGGTTTGAGCCAAGGCAATCACACCACCCCAGAGAGATGAGGTGTGTGGAGCCCAGCTCAGCCTCCTGCATTTACAAAGCACCCCCCAGGCCGGGCGTGTGCCGCTCCCACCCTGCGCTCTGGGCAGGGAACGGCCACGCTCGCAAGAGAGCTAGTGAAAAATCCGCCTCGGCAAAAGCGGACCCGGCCACGGGAAAGGGTCCGTTCGGGCCACGGCCCCGTCCCGTCCAAACGCGAAGGTAAGCGGCGGGAGACCAACGAGCCCGTCTGTTTGGAGGCATCCGGCGAGTTTTCGGTTTTGGTTCCAAATGACCGTGCCTCTTGCGATGCCGGGTTTTGCATTTTTTACGCAAAATTCAAAGCTGGAAGATGGCCCTGGAAGGAAACCGTTTCCTCCTCCGTACAGCACAGCATGTCACTCGCTGCAGACTGACTGGGGCTGGGGGAGATATTCAGCTCTCAAAAAAAATCAGAGGTTTGGCCTTTTGGGCAAGTTTCCAGAATTTACCCCAGTCGGGAAATCTTATCCGGCAGCCCCTCCCTGCGCTCTACAGTTCACCCCACCCGCTGCCTTCCCTCCTGTCCTACAAAGCCCCTGATCCTCCCCATACTCCTGGTCCCTCTCCTCAGCACAGCCCCAGCCCCTCCCAACCCTCTGCACAGCACACCCTGGGCCGGCATTCTTTGCTCCATCCCGACAGGCGGGTGCGCCTGTCCTCCAGCCAAGCTACATCCTGCCTTCCGGGCGGTGCTGACGAAGGCCACACGGGCCTTCCCAGCCATGGGCACTTGCTCTAACACACCCCTTCCCCAGGCCATCGCTGCAGGACACCCACCCTCACAAGCACCGCCTGCAAGGCCAGCCCCGTCCCAAACCCCCCTGCTTAGCTGTGCCTGGTACCCAAGATGCAGCCAGCTCCCAGGGAGTTAACTCCATCTCTCAGAGCCCTGCAGTTATTGTATATGGGCCAGCAGAGAGGAAGGGGTGTTGAAAACCCCCCCCAGTATTTTTCCTGATCATTTGCCATGTGAAACTCACACGGACCAGCTGACGACATGAGTTCCTCTTGTCTCAGCCAGCCAAGTCACACAGAACATGCTCCAGGCCCCTGCGCTGGCACTCTGGCGTTCAGTTCAGTACCTCCCTACCAGCGTGGGGCTGGTCTGGGCGAGCAGAGGCCAAGTCAGCAACACCAGCAGGACCCATGTGCTACCCCACAAGCAGAGCTGCATTTGCCTTGGCTTGGCCTTTTGGGGGAAACGTCTGAGTCCCCACAGCAGGAATTACGCATGACCTGCTGGCTCGGGAATCTCATCCGCAGCCTGTTTGCTGGGTGACTTCATGACCTCCCCTGAAAAACAGAGCGAGGTTTCCAAACACCCCTCAGCGCTTTCACACCTCATTGGTTTTAGCATCTCCAGCCATCAGCAAGGAGTCATTTAAACGCTCATCTGCCTCCAGCAGTAAAATCTGACCTCATGGAGGGCCCCTTCCCACAAACTGCAGGCCAGATCCTCAGCTGCATCCTCGGCTGAGGCTCTGGCCCTAGGGAGCCAAGAATTGCTACACCCCCTGCAGAAATGCAGCTGCCTCTGGGGTGCAGCGTACCAGCTGTCTAAATAAAACAGCCAGTACATATGGGCTAGGATACCAAGGGAAGAGGAAACCTGCCCTAGAGTGGAACTAAAGGAAGAATTTGGGCTCTTGCAGAGACATGAGTTCAGGAGACGCCATGAGAAGCTCCAGGTAGGTCCCGTCCAGGAGGCAGCCAAATCCCGCTGGCTGGGCAGGCCTGGCTGCAGGGCTAGACACCAGCTCTTTAGGACAGTTTTGGGGAGTGGCTGCTGCTTGGCTGCGTGTGCCCACAGACAGACACACACACGCACGCCCTGGGACATTTTCAGGAGGAACTGCCCCTTAAAAACACCCCTCAGCCCCCCCACGTGACCAGGGCCACCACAACAGACAATAATCCCGAGCGAGAGCCAGGGAAGCCCTGTCACGCACGCTGCAGGTCACCCTTGGGATGGTTTGACCAGCTGCTGCAGCGGGATGGAGACATCATCCCCCCCAGGGGCCGTCCGCAGCCTGAGGTTTGCCAAAGGCTGGGCAGCCCAACTGCAATCTCCTCCCTCAGCCCCCGACGGCGGGAAAGCTATCCCCTGCAAGGCTGGCCAGATGGGTCACGCCAACGCAACCCCACCCAGCAGCAGCTCCTTGGGGTTTCCACTGCAGCCCCGGGATGTGCGAGGGTTTGATTCCCCTTCTTTGGCCACATGCTTCCCACCGTCCTGTAGCGACCCCAGAGCACCTCCTGCCCCACGGCCACACCAATTTACGCCCCAGCCCTCCCTTCAGCCTCCCTCACTCGGGGGCGAAACAGGAGCAGGGAAACACGGTGCCACGCTCCCTTTCCACCCCACCTCGGCCCCCCGGACCTACCCTGAACGAGGGGAAGCTCTTGCTAAGCCACTTCCAAGGCATGGCCGCGCTGACCCCCCCAGGCCGGCCAAGCAATACCACCGCCCCGGGGAGGGCGTTGATCCGAGCTGCTGGTTACCGAAGTGGTGCCAAGCTGGGACGGGCTCCCAGCGGAGCCGTCCTGCCGCCACGAGCCAACCTTCTCCTCTCTGCGGCGTGGCGGGCTCACCACAAGAGCGCTCCCGGCCCCTCCCGCCACAAGGCAGAGTCAGGCAGCTATCAGCTGATAGCACTAAGAACAGGCCAGGCTAATGTTATTAGGGCCTCCTGATGCGCAGCGGCCAGGGCCGCGCTGCGAGGAGAGGGGTTACAAAGGCCCTTTCACACGCAGCAGGCTGGGGTGCATTAGTCAGACCGCAGCCCACCACGGCCCGGTCCCCAGCGCGCCCCCGAGCTAACAGCGCGGCATCGCCCGGCGGGCGCAGACCCCAGGGCCTGCCTCCGGCGCGGCAGCCGCAACGGGAAGCATAACCACAGCAGCCGGGAGAATCTGTCCCCGCACCCCAGATCCCACTCCCAATTCTGGGGCTGCGTCACTGGTGACCCAGCCTCGGCAGCACCATGCTCGCCCTGACCGTGACGTACCAGCTCCTCCTCCAGAGGCTGCTGTAGGTGAGCTGGGTGGTGCGCAGGGTTCCCTGCCAGCTGAACGCTTCGGCACCCACCCGGGAGACAGTCAGGCGCCAGCCAGCTGATTGGCAGCGCGCCGGCAGCCTGTGTTTCTGCGGTGGTGCACGGCCACACCTGTCTCAGCGCATGCAACAAAATTTATTCCACCCCGATGGAAACGGTTAGCGGGAACGTACCGGCCTCCAGCCACTGCCACACAAAGCTGCACAGGAGACACCAAAGCAGGAGAGCGCCTTTTGGGGTGGGGAGGGGGGGGCTGCAGCAAACTGCCACCCACCTGGCACTCATTCTTTTCGCTACCTTGGTCATGTCATTTTGCCTCAGTGCGTTTCCCGCACCCAGAACAGCGGCGCCGGCAGACCTCTGGCTACATCAGCGTCTGGGCCCACTCTTCCCTTCCTGCGCTGCAGCTTGGCAAAGTGTGGCAGGAGCTAGGTATTTAGGTGCATTGAACGCGCTGGGTAGGAGAAACCTGACCAGGCTCTGCCTGCTAAACTCAGCCAAAAATGATGCAACAGCAGCCCCTAGGTCTGACACTCCACTTTTCACCCAGCCCTCTGCAAGCACCTGTACAAAGAAGGTCACATCACCCCCCGGCTGAAAAAGGGGAAACTGAGGCACGGAGCAGGGGCGGGACTTGCCCAAGGGCATGCAGCAGGCCAGGGGCCGACCCAGGTTGCATGAGTCCCTTTGCAGTGTTGTAGCCGTTAGGCCAAACTGACTCCAGGAAGTAACGAACCCGAGACCACAGGCTGGTAGCTGGGACCAAACCTGGGTCCTTCATCACCAAAAAGCACAAGCCCCTATTGCCTAAGCTAACTTGTCAACAAACTGGTCATGTGTTGGTCACACTGACCACGAGCCCTGGCGTTAAAAGGCTGCCACCAGCTGTGACTCACAGAGGGCTCTCCTGTTCCCCTTCCACAGACAGGAACGCCAGCCACCCGCGCAGGGAGCCATTCCCATCTCAGCCTGGGAAGCAAAGGCTCAAACGACAGACTGGGCAGCAGGCCCGGCAATAAATGAAACCCCCAGGCTGCCTGCATGCCACCAGACACACTCCATTGGGCAAGCCAGAGAACATGGGTATTCTTTTGAAACTGATGATAAAGCCAAGTTTGAATACGAGTAATGGCTCCCCCCAACCAGCCAAAGGTGTGCCCTTAGCCAGGGAGAGCATCCTTGTGGCAGGGACTCAGGAACTTGAGAGTCTGTTCCCAACTCTGCCAACGGCGTTCTGTTTGACCTTGGTCATGTCACTTTGCCCCAACTGCCCATCTGTGAAATGGCACCAAGACCACTTCTGTGGTCTCCTTAGCCTGGAAGATCTTGGTGGAAGAGGCGTTCACTCTGAGTGGGCAGCACCTGGCCCCAGGGCTGTTTCTTCTGTAGCCACCGATGTCCCCATGGAAGGGTGCCATGGGGGAGATACAACCTTCAAGTGCCTGGCCCCAGGCATTGCTGTTCCCTCGTGGCGACAAACAGACCTCAATCCTGCTGTCAGATGCCTTCAAGGATGTTTACAGCTGTGCACGTCATGGAAAAAAACCGATGCCAACAAAAGGCTGTTTTGCCGCCACAGACAGAAGTCTTGTTCAGTTTAATGCCACATGATTTAGCTCCCGAGTTAATTCATTTGGGCTGGATTATTAGGCCCACAACACTGGAGCCAGGTTCCAACACTCCCTCGCCTGGCGACGTGGTGGTACAGGCATGGGCCTTCCGACAGGCCACTCTCCTGCTGCCCAGCCACCAGGGAAGCGCGAATTCAAATGGAGAGGGCGACCGTTCGAACAGCCCTTTCTCTGCTCTGCAGAAGCACTCCCAGATGCTTTCCAGCTCCAGGAGAGAGCTGGAATCAGCCCTGGCTTCCCAAGCCAGTTGTTCAGCTCAGTTTGCAGCAGGTGCTTTTCCTGCAGCTTCTTCAAGGGAGCCGTTTCCGCTTCCAGCTCAGGACGACCAAAGCTAGCACCCAAGGCACCTGCAGCAATGCGTGCAGGTAGCGTACGAACAACAGGGAGCTCTGTGACGTGGTAAAGGCCGACAGACGTATCCGGGCATAAGCTTGGGTGGGCTGGAGCCCACTTCGTCAGATGCATGGAGTGGAAATGACAGAAGCCAACGCAATCGGGCTGGGTGAGGCCCAGAGTGTGAAAACCCAGGGAGGGAAAACCATTCCCAGCCCCTGTTCAAACCCCGATTAGTCGTGTCAAGCTGGCAAAGGAACTGCAGCTCCGCAAGGGCTCTGCAAATTCTGTCTGTCGGTCGCTGAGTGTCCAGGGAGACCGAAGTGTTCTCCTATTGGGTGCGGTAATCTTCGCCGTCACCGAGTAACGGGATTTCAGCACGTTCCTCACTTTATGCACCAGCTGCAATCGCATTCTTGAGGGTCGATTTGTGTCCCTTTGGTCTTTTGCAGATCCTGTGCCCAATCTAATAGGCAACCCCCCCACCCCGCTAGGAAAGTCACATCCAAACCATACGACCAACACCCTGAGTTTTCAGTCGAGTACTTCCCAGCACTGGAAATGGCCTGACACAGTATGTCTGTGTCCCCCCACATGCCTCAGCAGGACGCAGCCACACCTGCCTTTGCTGAGGGAAATCTAAACACCCTCAAGGCTTCCGTCTTCCCTTGCTAGCAAAAGAATCCCGGCCAGGGCCAGGCACTGCCCCAGGGGCTTTTAAACCCAGGCAGGGAGGAAAGCAGGAGAATGCTGTCAGAAAGGCGGTTGCCAGTGTAACAAAGTGGGGATTTGGAGAGTTTGGTCCCCTTGCTAAAGCGCATGTGAGTTCTACAGTCCTGTGGTCACCCGGGGTGTGTGCCTCAGTTTCCCTGGGCGTTGCACCAATCCCTAGATGGAGATGGGAATTTTGCGTGTGACAGCCTCCTCCCTGTACACAATGGCTGGGGACCTTCATAACCTCAGCCCCGAGCAGTGGGGCGGGGGGGTAACAGGTGATGCCTTTTGTCCAGGACTCAGGACAAAGGCCAGAGGAGGGACCTGGCTGGGGGCTGCTGGGAATGGGGCCGCATGGGGTGGCTGGGGAGGCCCCCCGACAGCTTCTGGTTTCTGTGCTGACAAATCCGTCCTGTGCTGTGTCCTAGTCACCTAATATACCAGGGCTCAGCAGCTTTTCCAAGGCGAAGGGCCGAAATCTGACCTTCTGACCCCTCTGTACGGCCCAAGTGCTGGTGATGCTTTTTAAAGTCACTAGTAGTCCTACCACCGACAACTCCGTTGGTAAAAAATGATGCAGAGCTCCGCTGCTTCCAGGCCCACCCATGGAAATCCCTCCTTATGCCCTGCAAGGTAGAGCAGGACAGTTCACAGGCTCAAACCATGGCTGAGAAGGAGACATGTCCTTCACTGCTTTCAAAGTAAGCTGAGGTTTGTCTTTGAACCAAGGGAAAAGCATCCTTCCTGTCTGCCCCAGGGCCCCATGGGACCTCATACCCCAACAGCCCTCGTTGCCAGGCAGGGCCGGGAGAACACAGGATGCTCGCATCTCTGCACAGCCAGGTGGCTGGCCAGCTTTGTCCTCCCCAAGAACAGTGCCACTGGAAGGAAACTTCTGCACTGGCCACATGGCAGCAGCCTGGGGCCCACCCAGGGGTCAGAGCGGCTGAATGTTGGGGAGCAAAAGGACGGAAGGATGGGGGCGCCCCCTGGTTGGTGCTACGGGGGCGGGGGAGACAGCCGAGCCCTGCAGGGGCAGTGGAACAATTCTTACAGTGGGGGTGCTGACAGCCCTGGACACAAACTGTAACCCTGCAGATAAGGCTGCAGGCTGCCTGGCTCCCCCCAGCCCTAGTTCCAGCGCCTGGGGCAGGGGTCAGAAAAGTTTTTACACTGGGCCCGGCTTTTCGCCCTGCAATCAGCCCCCTCCTCCCGCCCAGCCTGTCTCACACAATGCAAACCAACAGGAACGGCAGCGCCGTGCACATGGAAAAGGTGGCTGGGCACATGTGAGACAATCAGTGTGCGCCCTGCTGGGCTGCTGCTTTTCAGGGCCCATTCCGTGACGTTCGTGCCACGGACCCCATCAGTCGGTTGTTCAAGTTTGTGCTTTGTAACCAAAACAGACTAAAAAAGGGAGAACGCCGGGGTGCTGCGGAATAAACAAGAGGCGCCCACCACCAGGGGTAGGACCACTCAGTGGTTTTAGCATTGGCCCACTTAAACCCAGGGGTGGGCGTTCACTCCTTACGGGGGCCAGGTAGGGATCTCGGGCAAATAGATTTAAAAAAAAAATTAGTACCAGAGCAGTAGCCGCGTGAGCCTGTAACTTCAAAAACAAGAAGTTCTGTGGCACCTTGTAGACTGCAGTGGGGTTCAGGGGTCCCCAAGCTCTGCACCCAGTCTGCAGGCAGGAGTGACTCTCACTCAGCAGGAGAACAGCAGGTTTATTAGCCGACAGGACACAGCGTCGTACAGAGCTGTCAGTGCAGCCGGCAGAGACAGTCAGTCCAATCCATGCTGGGGAGAGGAGACCCCGAGGGGCCCCCCAAGCCGGGGCCTGGCCCCCTCCTTTGTCTCTCTCTCTCCCAGCCCAGACTAACTGCTTCCCAACTCCCAGTTCCAATTCAAACCCCTCAGGCTCCACCTCCCCCTTTGTCTGCAGCCCAGAGGTGTCACCTGGTGTCCTTGGATATCCTCAGCAGAAGCCCCCCACCCTCTGTGAGCCCCACATATATCTCCCACTCCATCACATCAACTAACAGATATTTTGGAGCAAGATCTTTCGTGGGCAAACACTCCCTTCATCAGATGCATGAGTCATAAGAGGGATGGTGTTTGGTCCTGCCAAGAGGGCAGGGGACTGGATTCAATGACCACCCCAGGTCCCTTCCAGCTCTATGACGTGTGCGTGTGTGTCTCCTGGTTACTGCTCAGGTGTGTGCGCCTTGGGTTGTGCTGTTAGAACCACAAGCAAAAAGAATTCAAGCTTCTTGTGTGCCATTTGGAAGTCTGATGTCTACTCCCCAGCCATCACTCTGACCTCAACACCGCACGAGCTCTGGGTCCCGGCCAGGCCTGGTGTTTTGAACGCCACTACCTGGCTTGTGGGCTGCGAAACTTCAACACCGAGTAGAGCTCACGAGAGCCAATGTCTTCGCCTGCTACAAAACCCTGCGCTCTGGAACGGACAGCAAAACGCCCTTCCACGTTCAAAGCCCAGCCCGGCCCCACCCACCCTGGCACGAGCGCAGGCCGAGCTCACAAGAGGAGCTCCATTGCACTGAACGGGAGAGGTCATGGCACACAGCAGCGCTTGGCCAAGCGCCGGTCCCTGTGCTGGACAGGAGGTAAACCCCCTCTCCCCGGGGGAGCTGCTACTTCTGGGGGGCCTCTCCTTCCAGCTGCATGGTTCTGCACACCGTTTTACCCAGGGAGTGTGGGGGCAGGAATTCCTGTAGCTGCCTGATAACAGCCACTGCTAACCTGTGAAAGCACAGCCGGGAGCTGCCTCCCTCAGACTGCTGCATAGACAGCAGAGAAATCTCCCTCCGCATCTCTGGCTGGGACGCAAGCGCAGCCAGCCCCGGGGGCGGCAGCAAAAGCCTCGGCTCTGGAGCCCGCACAGTGTGCCGGAATCGCTCCTTTGCGTTTGCCGGTGCTCGGCTGGGGCTTTCGCAGCGAGGGGCCGGGGGAAACGCGGCACAAGCTTTGAGCCGGCTCCTGGCTGCATGCGGGAGGAGGGACGGGGCTGAGCTCCCGATGAAAATCGGCGCGTGTGCCATTCTTGGCACCTGTGCCGGCGGTTGCTGATCTCTGTAACCTTCTGTTCTCCCGGCTGAATGAGTCCCATCTGGCTGTGGATGGGGTGCAAGGCCTGGAGACACCCCCCGCAACACACACACCCCGTGGCTCCTCGGCCCAATCCCGGCAGCAACAAGCCCGCGCGAGGGCCCCTCACTTACCGTGGCCTCTACATGCTTGGCGGTGCTCTCCCCGTTGGCCGGCTGTGGGGAGAAAGAGGAGACGGTTACAGCTGCACATGCAAAGGTCCCTCCGGCTGTCCTGCCCACTGCCCAGGGCAGGCTCAGCCGGCCCACACCCTTCCTGCTTCCCAGCTGGGCCAAGGCCAGCGCTCCCTGGAGGCCTGGCCAAGGCTCTGTGGAGACGTGACGGGACTTCCCAGAGCAGAGTCTGTGTCCCAAGCTGCAGGCGCGCGCTCCAGCTCCGGGAGACATACCCCCGCCAGCTCTGCTCATGCTCGCGTGCTGCAGATACCAGCGACGCCGTGCTGGGAGGGGCCGGCGGCCGGAATCTGTGGCTCACACGGGAGCATAGGTACCAGCGCCAGGGCTGCTCCGGGCTCCAGCATCCACCCGCCAGCCACCGTTCTTTGGGGTCAGCAATCAGCCGCTCAGCGGCTGGCAGGAGGCGCTAGCGGGAAGGCAGAGAGCAGCCAGTGGGGGCGGGGCCTCATGGGAAGGGGCGGGGCCTCATGGGAAGGGGCGGGGCCTCCGAGAGGAGCACTGACCGGGAAAAAGGAAAGCCAGCGGCCATGGTCCTTGGTGCAGCTCTCCCCAGATGCCCCTGGTCCCCGGTCCCCTCTGTGTAATGTGTGCTAGTTTGTGTGGGCCTGTCTCCTGCAGCAGGAAATCACAGCCGTGCTTGAAGGGTCGCCACACCAGAGAGTGCAGGCTCAGGCCCTTGCCCCACTGAGAACACCGACACCCAGTCCAAGCACTGGCATGGTGCAGCTCAAGCCCTGGCAGCGCGAGGCTCGTTCCAAACACTGAGGTCGCCCAAGCCGGGCGGGTGCTTTTCCCGTCTGCGGGCTGAGCTCTCAGGCCGGGTTTCCCGGCTCCTCTCAGCCACCAGGTGCAGAAAAGCGTCTGAAAACCAACACCGAAAACGAGCGCAGAGATCTTCTCCGACGCCAGCCTCCGGGGCCTTAAACACGCCACAGATTCCCAGGGGCAGCCGTGGTAGTCTGAGCCCCAAAACTCAAGCAGCCCTGTAAGCTAGTGGTTCTCTGCTGGGGATGCATGTTCCCCGGCTGTACGCAGAGCCCTTCCAGAGGGTGCACGCACTCAGTGGTGCTCAACCTCTTTTATGAATAAAAAAATCAGACTTAATTTGTGTTCCTCTACATTTTGTATTCATCTTAAGTACAGCGGCAAGTGTACCGCCCGGGGGCCATTTCTTCCCACCAACCAGGTACCACTTAGCTGTTTAAACAAATGCGTTGCAATGGTACAAAAAAACTGTGCCTGAAAATTGCAGGTGGTGGGGTACTTATAATTGTTTTTAAAAAAGCGGGCCCTTTGTCGAAAAAGAAGGTTAAGGAACATGGACGTAGCGCCTTAAAGACGACCACATTTATTGATTAGGTCAGGAGCTATTGTGGCTGAGACCCGGGGCCTAGTGACAAAAATCAGCAAAGCCGGCACTACTGAGCCTGATCCTGAGACTCAGCACCACTGAGCCTGATCCTGATCCTGAGCCTTGGCACCACTGAGCCTGCTCCTGAGCCTCAGCACCACTGAGCCTGATCCTGAGCCTGAGCCTCAGCACCCCTGAGCCTGACCCTGCACCCGCTTTGCGGTTAATGAGTAACGGAGCTCGGGCGGACACTGGCTTTCATTTCTCCCAAGTGGGTGCTCGGCCCCTGCTCTGCCCCTCTCCCCACAGCCCCACCCTTGCTCCGCCTCCTCCCCCAGACTCTGGCCTTGCTTGCCACTTCCCCGCCCCCCCCCTGCCCCCAGACACCAGACACCGGGTGACCTGGCTGGAGGATCAGAGCCCGGGTGGGACTGGCCCCATGCTGAGGAGCACACGGTCACCGGCTGGGAATCTGAATGCGCCCCAGGGGCTACACCCTGGCTGGTGGCCTCCCTTTCTGAGCGCTCCTTGTGCAGAATGGGAGCCCACTCGCGGCTCCGGGGTAGCAGGGTCAGCCTGGGTGTAGCAAAGCGGTGCGTCCGGAGAGCCTCAGCCCCGGCCCCGCTTCCTGCCGGCTCCTGGACAGCCGGAGGCGGAACGACCCCCGTCCACTCCCACTGCTCCCTGAGAGGTGGTTTGCAACAAGCAGAGGGAGGCAACCCAGCAGGAGCAGCCTCTGGCGGCCAGCATCCGCTGGTGCTCCCAGACGCACAAGAGTGGCGCTGAGCACTGGTGCTGAGCGCAGGGGAGAAGGGGCCGGCACAGGCCAGCCTGGCAGGTCTCTGCCAAGACAGCAGGGCGGCGCAGCCAGGGGGGTGGCAGGACGGAGGGACCCCCGGTCCCCCGAGATGCACTGCTGCCCCGATCTCCTGCAAACTGCACAGGGAGGGCCCTTCCTTCTGGGTGCCGGAGGGACAGACGGCAGCGAGCGCGCTCTGCCCTTGGGTTTGGGGGGCTCTCTCGTGCCGGGCTGTCCCAGGAGGGCTGGGGGTGCAACGGCAGCAGCCTCTGAAGGCCCCTTTCAGAGCAGGGAGAGCGAAATCAGAACCTCCTCCGGCCGCAGAGCAGCCCTGGCTGCCTGGTGCGCCTCCCCCAGGGATACAGGTGTCCCACCTGCCAGGGGAGGAACTGGGCAGACCTGAGCGGCTGCATTCCTGCTGGGAGACAGAGCGGCGAACCCTCCCTGCTCCGGGCAGGACACCACCTGGCACCTGCCAGGCTCCCGACACAGGCTGCTGGGGGCAGGGATCCTGGGGCTGGAAAGGTGGAGCCCCCTCTTCAGGGCAGTCCTGCACTTGGGGCAACGGGCCCAGCTCTGAACTGGCCTATGGGGCTCTGCGCTTCCATCAGCGCCATCGCATTGCCAGCATGGGGCTGAGCTCAAGGGTCCCGGCTGGGCCTCTCTCCTGCTGCGTGGTATTCCAGGGCACCAGTGCCCATCCCCACGGCGTCTGGGCTCCCGGCAGCAGCCGGACAGAGGGCTCAGGGCAGGAAAGGGAGGACATGGCGATTCTACCAAGGATCAGCGAGCTGGTCTGAGGGACGATCAGCACCGGAGAGGCTCGAGGCAGCCTGACGGGACCTCAGCGCCGACCCAGATCAGCCCCGCTCCGCCCTAAGCTCGGGCTGCTGCAAGCTGAAGGGAGGCGGGGGAGCTGAGCAGGGCAGGCCACAGCCTCCAGCCTGGCGCACCTGCGGGCCGGAGCCAAGAGCAAGCGTTACGGGGAGCCCGGCAGAGGCCCACGCCGGAGAAGCCTGTTTTGACAGGCAAGCCAGGCGGAGACCCTGGTCTCTTTCAGAGCGGCGGGTGACGGAGCTGCCCCGCGCCCCTGCCAGGCAGCTACTCCAGGTGGGCTGGGCTCCAAAGCCCCACCGGCTGCTCCTCACACTGCCCCCTGCTCCACTCTGTGGCCCTCCTGTGACGCGGGGGTGGGGGGATTTTATTCCTCTGCTTTGGCTGCACGTCTCTTCCACCGTCCTGCAGTAACCCCAGGCGTGCGCCTCAGCTTCCCCAGGCACAGCATCAGGGCACAGCCGAGGGGGAGTTTGGGTGTGATGACTTCTCACAGGTAGCCAATGGCCATCCCTGCTCTTCGTAACCCAGGCAACCAGGTGACCCCTTTTTTCCCCGGGAAACAGGCCAGAGGCAGAGGAGGGGCCGGGCTGGTGTGAATTGGAACTGGGCTGCGGGGTGGGGCAGACGTCTTCCACTTGCTCTGCCTCAGGCGCTTCCTTGGAATATCACGGAAGGACAGAGTGACCAACACCGCCGTCCTCGAGCAAGCTGGAATCCCAACCATGCACACCCTCCTCAGGCAGCGTCGGCTCCGCTGGCTTGGCCACGTCCACAGGATGAATGATGGAAGGATTCCAAAGGACATCCTGTATGGTGAGCTAGCCTCTGGCACAAGACCTCCCGGACGCCCCCAGCTGCGCTACAAAGATGTCTGCAAGAGAGACCTCAGAGAGGTAGACATCGAGCTGGACAACTGGGAAGAACTAGCAGACGACCGCAGCAGATGGAGGCAGGGGTTACACAAGGGCCTTCAGAAGGGCGAGGTGAGGATCAGACAGCTAGCAGAGGAGAAGCGAGCGCACAGAAAGCACAATAAGGACTTGCCAGACACCCACTACATCTGCAAGAGATGCAGCAAGGACTGTCACTCCCGTGTGGGTCTTCATAGTCACAGTAGACGCTGTAAATGAAGCCCTCAATTGAAACTTTAAAGGGCGCGATCCATAGTCTATGCAGACTGAAGGGTGCCTACTAACTAACTGGGGGGTGGGGCAGTCTGGTCTGGCTGGAGTGGGAGGAAGGGGACCAGGGCCCGGCTCGGGGACCCCTCTGGGCCCCTCTCCCCAAGCTGGATGGTACTGACGGGTTCTGGTCCCTGTGCTGACCAGTCTGTTCTGTGCTGCGTCCCTGTCACCTGACCCCCGGCTGTTCCCCCGGGGAGTGAGAGCCACGTCCGCCTGTGGGTGGGGGCAGGGCTGGGGACCCCCCACTCTGGGACACCTCACTCTGCCCCAGGTCCAGCCTGGAGCTGCCCCCGCAAACGCAGGGTTCTCCTTTTCATGTGCTGGGACCTCCAGCCAGCCTGGGCCATAATCGCCAGACTGGGCTGGGCTCCCCAGCCCCGGCAGCTTCCTTCCGCAGCTGCACTAACGGTCCCAAACGGCCTAGGCCGGGTGTTTAGCTCCAGATAAGCATCCTGGACCAGGCTGGTGAGCTTCCTCCGGCACCAGCTGCCCCTCACGGCCTTCACAGCATGGCTGTGCCAGCGGGAGATTAAAGCCCAGCCTGCGATAGCAGCCGCAGGCTCTGGGACCCAGGTCATGGGGTGCCCACAGATCATTGCCTGGCAAGATTTGGTGGCGTGCGGCCTGGTCAGGGGTCCTTCCACACAGCCCCACACTCCAGCTGGCCTGGGTGCTGCAGCCCAGCAGAGCCACAGAGGTGGATTAGCCCACACGGGCAGAGTGCAGAGGACGGAGGGGTCACTGGTTCGTCAGGCCCTTAGGGAGCCCCGTTCAAACTCCTGTGCTACCACCCGCTCCTTGTGACCCGGCAGAAGTCACTTTGGTCCAGCACCACGGAGATCTAAGGCAGCTGACTGCAGCCGAATGCGCTGGTCTGGCTTCTCAGCCTACACACACGGGGCGCCAGGCTGGAGTCGCTCTGTGCCTCAGTTTCCCCTCCGCACAATGGGAAAAACAGCCCCGGCCCACTTCACCGCAGAAGCAGGGGGCGGTGTGAGAGGACTGGGACTGGGAGGTGCTCAGGGATGGGGGGCCAGGGAAGTCCCGGGAAGAGATCATCCCTGGGGAGAGCGGCGAGCTTAGGGGGCGTGCTGACCCGGGGTGGGCCTGCTCCCTGCGCACACGGGGCACGTCAGGACAGTGACAGGGCTGTCCGGCAGGAGGGGGTGGCTCAGCCTTTCCAAACACCAGGCCATCAGTCACTCAGCGCTGGTTAATCTCCTGGGCTCGACCTGCAGGGCTGCAGGCTCGTCTCCTCCCACTCCCAGCCAGGTGCCAGCGACGGCACACACAGAAACCCCCAGCCTGGGCAGAGCCAACCCCGCCCAGGGCCTGCTGACAGGCCGCACGTGCCTCTCCCGCTGCGGGCAGGCGGAAAGAACGAGCAACGGGAGACAGAGGGTATCCCTGAGCTTAACCACAACTGAAAGGCACCACGGTGCAGAACCACTGATCCACGCACGAGCGCGTGTCAAACCAGCCGATGCCTTCGCACGAGCACACGCCAAACCAACTGACCTCTTTGCACAAGTACGTTGCAAACCAGATGATCCTTTTGCACGAGTGCAGGCCAAACCAGCTGATCCCTTCACACAAGCACACACCAAAACAGCTGATCCCTTTGCACAAGCACATGCCAAACCAGCTGATCCCTGTGCACGAGCACACACCAAACCAGCCAATCCCATTGCATGAGCACACGTCAAACCAGATGATCCCTTCGCACGAGCACACGCCAAACCAGCCGGTCCCTTTGCACGAGAACACACCAAACCAGCTGATCCTTGAGCACCTGCCCCCAGACCACCTTACACCTGCTCCAGCCTTTGGGCACTGTTACACCCACCCCTGGGCACCCTCACACCCACTCCTGCTCTGAATCACACACTCATACATGCCCTCTCCCAGCTCTCTTGAACATTTTCACCTGCTCCCACACTTACTGCCGCAGCTCACACTCAGCCATTCCCACGTGCGCTCCCTTTTGCACGCTTCCCCCGGGCACACTCAGGCAGACCCTCTCCCTCTGCCTGCTCTGCACTGTCCGATCCAAGCCAGACACCCGCCTGTCCGCAGCCCAGGGCCTGAGCCAAGCCTGTGGAGCAGGCCCCCGCCTCCACGCTCCCCACACTGTGCCCTCCACGCCAGGCTTTCCGCAGCCGTGGGGCTCAGCTAGGGGTTCTCTGCAGACCTCCCCAGCGCAGGGGGCATCCGATGACCCTGCAGTGATTTATCTGGCCCATTTTC
This sequence comes from Carettochelys insculpta, assembly GCF_033958435.1. Classification (NCBI taxonomy): domain Eukaryota; kingdom Metazoa; phylum Chordata; order Testudines; family Carettochelyidae; genus Carettochelys; species Carettochelys insculpta. The sequence goes on from NC_134144.1 coordinate 73,031,803, forward strand.
CAGGGTGACAACCTCCCGTCACCAGCAGCCAGGCCTGGCGCTCAGCTTGCAGGGAAGACACACCGGCACCCTGGGGGAGAAGCAAGGAGCTGGCTAGCTTCCACTTGCCAGGTGTGGGGTTAAATGTCACCAAGCAGCAACCCTCAGCCGTGCCGTCCTGCCAAGGCCAGGGGTCAGCAGGGTGCTCGGGATGGGGGTCCCTGGCCTCTGGGGGGGTCCGGTGGCACCCTGGGAGAGGAGATCACAGAAGTGCAGAAACGTCCCCTTCTTCGGGACATAGCCTGCGGTCACGGCAGCACCGGCGGTGCCCTGACAGCCATGGCGGGGAAGCCCCAGAGGTCTGAGTCCGTGTGTCCCAGGAGGGCCAGGACAGGCAGCGCCAGCTTGTCACCTTCCTCAAGCACCTTCTGAGTCCCACATGCGCTTGGAGAGGTCGCTGCAGTGCTAGGGCTGGGGCACAGGGAAGAGGCGTCGCCGTTACGGTGAAAGCACAGCAGCCAGGGGGTCTGTTCGGAGCACAGGGGCAGCCCCGCCCTGCAGGCAAGGCCAGCAAAGAGCGACCCCCACTGGGAGCATAGGCGACTAAGAGCAGCTCTCCCCGGCAACCCTACGATAACAAACTTACCCGCAGAGTCCTGCACCCACACCGGCCAATCACCGACCAGCATGCATAAGCGATCCTACAATACTGACCCATGAGAAAGGCCTGGTGCCCGCAAGGGACCCCACAATAATAACCCCAGCCCAGCCCCCGCTGCCCCACCGCTCATGTACACCCCTACGGTAACAAAGCAGCGGGAACCACCACCGCCCACGTACAACCCTACGGTAACAAAGCAGCGGGAACCACCACTGCCCACGTACAACTCTACGGTAACAAAGCAGCGGGAGCACCCACCGCCCACGTACAACCCTACGGTAACAAAGCAGCGGGAACACCCACTGCCCACGTACAACCCTATGGTAACAAAGCAGCGGGAACCACCACTGCCCACGTACAACCCTACGGTAACAAAGCAGCGGGAACACCCACCGCCCACATACAACCCTACGGTAACAAAGCAGCGGGAACACCCACCGCCCACGTACAACCCTACGGTAACAAAGCAGCGGGAACCACCACTGCTCACGTACAACCCTACGGTAACAAAGCAGCGGGAACCACCACTGCCCACGTACAACCCTACGGTAACAAAGCAGCGGGAACCACCACTGCCCACGTACAACCCTACGGTAACAAAGCAGCGGGAACACCCACCGCCCACATACAACCCTACGGTAACAAAGCAGCGGGAACACCCACCGCCCACGTACAACCCTACGGTAACAAAGCAGCGGGAACCACCACTGCTCACGTACAACCCTATGGTAACAAAGCAGCGGGAACACCCACCGCCCACGTACAACCCTACGGTAACAAAGCAGCGGGAACACCCACCGCCCACGTACAACCCTACGGTAACAAAGCAGCGGGAACACCCACCGCTCACGTACAACCCTACGGTAACAAAGCAGCGGGAACACCCACCGCCCACGTACAACCCTACGGTAACAAAGCAGCGGGAACCACCACTGCTCACGTACAACCCTATGGTAACAAAGCAGCGGGAACACCCACCGCTCACATACAACCCTACAGTAACAAAGCAGCGGGAACACCCACCGCTCACATACAACCCTACGGTAACAAAGCAGCGGGAACACCCACCGCCCACGTACAACCCTACGGTAACAAAGCAGCGGGAACCACCACTGCCCACGTACAACCCTACGGTAACAAAGCAGCGGGAACAACCACTGCCCACGTACAACCCTACGGTAGCAAAGCAGCGGGAACACCCACTGCCCACGTACAACCCTACGGTAGCAAAGCAGCGGGAACAACCACCGCCCACATACAACCCTACAATAACAAAGCAGCGGGAACAACCAGCGCCCACGTACAACCCTACAGTAACAAAGCAGCGGGAACACCCACCGCCCACATACAACCCTACGGTAACAAAGCAGCGGGAACACCCACAGCTCACGTACAACTCTACGGCAACAAAGCAGCAGGAACACCCACCGCCCACGTACAACCCTACAATAACAAAGCAGCGGGAACACCCACAGCTCACGTACAACTCTACGGTAACAAAGCAGCAGGAACACCCACCGCCCACGTACAACCCTACGGTAACAAAGCAGTGGGAACCACCACCGCTCACGTACAACCCTACGGTAACAAAGCAGCGGGAACACCCACTGCCCACGTACAACCCTACGGTAACAAAGCAGCGGGAACCACCACCGCTCACGTACAACTCTACGGTAACAAAGCAGCAGGAACACCCACTGCCCACATACAACCCTACAGTAATGAAGCAGCGGGAACACCCACCGCCCACATACAACCCAACAGTAACAAAGCAGTGGGAACAACCACCGCTCACGTACAACCCTACGGTAACAAAGCAGCGGGAACAACCACCGCCCACATACAACCCAACAGTAACAAAGCAGTGGGAACAACCACCGCTCACGTACAACCCTACGGTAACAAAGCAGCGGGAACACCCACTGCCCACGTACAACCCTACGGTAACAAAGCAGCGGGAACACCCACTGCCCACATACAACCCTACGGTAACAAAGCAGCGGGAACACCCACCGCCCACGTACAACTCTACGGTAACAAAGCAGCGGGAACACCCACCGCCCACGTACAACCCTACGGTAACAAAGCAGCGGGAACACCCACCGCCCACGTACAACCCTACGGTAACAAAGCAGCGGGAACACCCACCGCCCACGTACAACCCTACGGTAACAAAGCAGCGGGAACAACCACCGCTCACGTACAACCCTACGGTAACAAAGCAGCGGGAACAACCACCGCCCACGTACAACCCGACGGTAACAAAGCAACGGGAACACCCACCGCCCACGTACAACCCTACGGTAACAAAGCAGCGGGAACAACCACCGCCCACATACAACCCTACGGTAACAAAGCAGCGGGAACACCCACCACTCACGTACAACCCTACGGTAACAAAGCAGCAGGAACACCCACCGCTCACGTACAACCCTACGGTAACAAAGCAGCGGGAACAACCACCGCCCACGTACAACCCTACGGTAGCAAAGCAGCGGGAACAACCACCGCCCACGTACAACCCTACGGTAGCAAAGCAGCGGGAACACCCACTGCCCACGTACAACCCTACGGTAGCAAAGCAGCGGGAACAACCACCGCCCACATACAACCCTACAATAACAAAGCAGCGGGAACAACCAGCGCCCACGTACAACCCTACAGTAACAAAGCAGCGGGAACACCCACCGCCCACATACAACCCTACGGTAACAAAGCAGCGGGAACACCCACCGCCCACGTACAACTCTACGGTAACAAAGCAGCGGGAACACCCACCGCCCACGTACAACCCTACGGTAACAAAGCAGCGGGAACACCCACCGCCCACGTACAACCCTACAGTAACAAAGCAGCGGGAACACCCACCGCCCACGTACAACCCTACGGTAACAAAGCAGCGGGAACACCCACCGCCCACATACAACCCTACGGTAACAAAGCAGCGGGAACACCCACCGCCCACGTACAACCCTACGGTAACAAAGCAGCGGGAACAACCACCGCTCACGTACAACCCTACGGTAACAAAGCAGCGGGAACAACCACCGCCCACGTACAACCCGACGGTAACAAAGCAGCGGGAACACCCACTGCCCACGTACAACCCTACGGTAACAAAGCAGCGGGAACACCCACCGCCCACATACAACCCTACGGTAACAAAGCAGCAGGAACACCCACTGCCCACGTAGAACCCGACGGTAACAAAGCAGCGGGCACGGCCCAGCCCTCCACTGCCACGTAGCGTTACGTTTCAACAGGGGCCTGTGGAGCCCAGAGGAGTTCTCATGGGGAAGGGAAGCCGACACTCATCCCTGTTTCAGCTCCCTGCTCCTCTTCCGTCAGCAGGGACCTGCTGGGAATCATCCCTGTGTGCAGTTCTGCAGCCTGGCAGCGTAACTTTCTGCCACCCATGGAGCTTTCTAGGGACAACAGGGGGAAAATAATGATCTCCCTCCAGCTGAACGTCAGCCGAGAAATGTAAACGAGCTGGCGGCACATCAGTCTTGCGATGTCGCCCCCCCGGGTGGAAACCGCCCCAGGGTCTGATCTCTGACCGTGCGTCCCTTCCCCCAGGTCTCAGGGCCTGATCTGCCCCTCCAGAAGGGGGCTGGAGGGGCCCAACACCACCCCTAGTGGGGCCCACGGGGACCAGTCACACACTCCCCCAGCTGCAGATTGGGCTGAGCAGTAGCTGCGTCGGGGGAGGAGCACATTGATGTGCTTGACGGGGAGTTCCCAATTCGGCTGCTTCCCCCACAAGAGTCAGTGACCGTAAAGCCCCAGCTCCCAGAGTCACGGGATCAGGAGAGACACTGAGCTCGGGCTTTGAACCAAACAATTCCTGGCCCTCCCACGGAGTTGCCAAGAACAAGAGGAAAAGGCGCCCCCCCCAAATGGCTCAGGAAGTGCAAGGCAAAGACCTGCCCCGGCCCCCGATGTGCCTTGAGATTTTTAAGCTGTGCTTGTAATGCGTGAGGGCAGCTCTAGGGCTCGGCCTGCTTGTGGCTGGCGCTGCTGACTCTCTGGGCACGGTGCGAGCAGGGTGGGACCGGCCCAGAAACTCAATGGCTCGGGCTCTTGTTATGCTGTTTACCCAGACGTGGCCAGCTGCTTCCACGCAGGCTGCGGGGCTGAGCCCACGAGACCACCAGCTAGAGCAAGGGGGACGTCCCTACTGTGGCATGGGCGAGCCGCCGTCCACCGCTGAGCGCGACCGGACCTGCTCCCGACCTACGGGCCTGCTGAGAAGCCAGAGCCCAGACTTCACAACTGCAGGCCCTCCAGGCGGCACCCAGAGCCACCCAAACCAGGCTGCTTTTCCAGGCAGGGGAAAGCCCGCCCCGGGGGCAGCAGGTGGAGTTCTCGCTCCCTCTGTACCTGAACCGAAGAGATGTCGAAACCACCCACGGGTGGCCCGACGCCCAGTCACATCCCCTATCTCCAGGCTGCCAGGCTGTGATGGAGTCGGGGGAGTGCAAATGTGAGACTCAGGCTGGATGTGAGAGACAAGCAGAGCAGCTCCCAGTGGCTAAGGATGACCCTGGGGCTACAACTGGCAGGTGACACCTCTGCCCTGAACAAAGAGGAGGGAGGAGCCGAGCTGGGTTTTTGAATCGGAGGTGGCAGTTAGAGGCTGGGGGAAGAGGAGCTGGAAGGCAGCCAGCCTGAGGAGGGGGAAAGCTACACCCCAGAGGGGCACCCCTCGGGGTCTTCTCCCCAGGACGGGTTGGAAGGACTGTCTCTGGCTGCTGTGCTGTCGCTTCTGTAAGAAACTGGGCATCTGTTGCCTAATAAACCTCCTGTTGTACCTGCTGAGTGAGAGTCACTCCTGCCAGCGGACGGGGTGCAGTGCAGGGGGACCCCTAAACCCCATCACACAGGCTCCGCTTGTCCTGCCTGCAGCTTGGAGGGCAGGGGGCAGGTTCGAAGGATCCAGAGAGGGCAAAAAGCCTAGGCATTGCCCCTGCCCAGGGGGAGTGGGTGGGAGTTTGTAACACAATGGGGGTGTGAGGGTTTGAGCCCCCTGGCTCGGCTGCAGGTGTTTCCCACTGTCCTGTAGTAACCCCAGGTGTGTGCCTCAGTTTCCCCAGGCACAGCATCAGGGCACAGTGGGGAGGGGAGTTTGGGTGTGATGACGTCTCACAGGTAGCCAATGGCCATCCCTGCTCTTCGTAACCAAGGCAACCAGGTGACCCCTTTCTCCCCCAGAAACAGGACAGAGGCGGAGGAGGGGCCGGGCTGGTTTGAATTGGAACTGGGCTGGGGGGTGGGGCAGTCTGGTCTGGATGGAGAGGGAGGAAGGGGACCAGGGCCTGGCTCGGGGACCCCTCTGGGCCCCTCTCCCCAAGCTGGATGGTACTGACGGGTTCTGGTCCCTGTGCTGACCAGTCTGTTCTGTGCTGTGTCCCTGTCGCCTGACCCCCGGCTGTTCCCCTGGGCAGCGGGAGCCACGTCCGCCTGCGGGTGGGGGCAGGGCTGGGGACCCCCCCACTCCAGGACAGTATTAAGACCCCTTCAAATACAGCTGCTCACACGCTGAAGTCCGGGCTCAAGCGCCCCGCTGGATTGGGGCCCCAGGCCGCACCCTGGCTCGAGGCTCTGAGCCCCGCTCAAATCTCAACCAGCCTTTGTCCTCTTTGGGGGGTGGAGTAGGGACAATGGGAACCAAATCCCCACACACCCCACTTCGGCACAGCCCAAGGCAGGACCAGCTTCGCCCAGCTCAGCCATGGGGAGGGCAGAGCCCCAAGTCCTGCGCTGGCTTGTTCCCAGCCCAGCCCCGGCGGTTTCATACAAGAGCCCAGGTGAGACAAAGACAGGCGTTACCCGAGCCAGCCCGGGGCAGCGAGACCTGAATGTCACAGGGCTGGGTTAAGACTCACGTCGCACACGGACGCCGGGGACTCGGCCGGGGGAACCAGGCGCCATCTGAACACAGGTGTCCCACGGGGTCCATGGAACAAAGGCACCAAGCCAGACACCTGCTCCTAACCGCCCCGGGCTGCTCAGCTCAGGGGAGGGGGCAGAGGAGAGGCCAGGGAACAGCTAAACCTGCGGCATCTGTCCCCTGCCCTCACCACTCCTGAACTGCGAACTGCTCTGCAAGTGAATACAGTCCCCCCAAAGGCACCTGCCCCTGGCCCTTTGCTTCGGGTGACCCCACCCCTACGGCTAAACGTCTTGTGTGTCTGTGCCCCTGCATTCCCTGCTGGTGGAAATTGGAACTGATCTTCTGTGTGTCATAGGCCCTGTACTGCTGCAGGCGATTCTCCCATAGCTCAAGTGGTTTCTTTCGGTGCAGGGGGATCCACGGTCCTTCCCCGCTGCTCTCGCTGGGGTCTAAGCATGGCAGCAAGCCAACGTCATTGCATCAGGAGGGAACTCACCTGCCGCTGAAAGGAGACCCTGGTAGTAAGGCAGCACCAGAGCTTAGAGACCTGCGGGGCCAGCTGAGCCTGCAGGGGGCTTTCATGATGGAGGCAGGTGGTAGGTAACACCCCCGGAGGGCCTGCCACAAGACCTGCACTGCAGGCATCACAAGAAACTCACAGGCCTGCATCTGCCACGAGAGGGCACTGGCTTCCCCGGCCCAGGCGTGCAGCACCTGCCTGGCCCCGACAGGCAGCAGCTCCCGCTCCTGGCCCATGGCTGTCAGCTCCCACTGCACTGTGCCCGGTCTGCGCAGGGGTCCTGGGACATGGCTGTCTTGGGGCGGTTCTCAGCGCCCTTTCCAGAGAGCCTGTGCCTGGCCCTTTCCAAACGCCCCAGCGCCAGCCTGGCTGTGAGCAGAGTCACCGGCCCCTGCAGCTCTCCTGGGTGAGATTGGGCTGGCCCCCACAGAGACAACTTCCCTGCCCATCTCAGCCCCCCCTTTCTCTACTCCCCAGACACCTGTGCCTTCAAAGCACCGGCCCTCTAGGAGGCAAGGCCATTAGCCCCCTTACACGGGGGAAACTGAGGCACGCGGCGTCTCAGTGACTTGGCAAGAGCCTGCACAGGGCAGAGACTTGTGCCCAGGTCTTGTGTGTCCTGGCTAGCACCCCGGGCTGGATTTCCTCTCCCTATCCCAGACCCTCCTTTTCTCCCATGCCCTTCCCGACTCCAGGGCGTGCCCAGTTCCTCTGGGGACAGCTCAGCTCTGCCCAGCGCTGACACCCTGATGGGCTCTGCAGGTGGCTCCCGACAATTCTGCCCCATCGCTCCGAGCACCCACTGCCCCTGCCCCCAGCGAGGACCTTGACAGGCTCAGGGGGCACAGAGCTGAGGCATGGGGAGGGGAAACTGAGGCACGGCTGGCTCCGTGGCAGAAGCGAGCGTGCAGCTGCCCTGGCTCCCAGCCCAGTGCTCCACTCACTAGACAGCACTCCCTCCCCAGGAGGTGATGCGCATTCTCGGTGCGCTCTCTCCCGGGGGCGAAGAGGCCGGGGGGTGCTGGGAGGAGGGGTGGGCTCACTTACCAGCTCAGCATTGACGGGAGGGGTGCACGGGGTCGGCGCCTGCGAAGCAAACACAGGAGGACGTGGCATTAGAAAGTCACAAGGCGCTTGCCACAGCAGAGCTTGGGGTCCCCTTCCAGCTGGGGGCCCCTGGGACCCCTCTCCCTTCTGCTCCCCGTTCCAGCCCCCTCTCCTCCGCTCCGGCGAATGGTCAGGGTGGTGCACGCGGGCTGGGGAATGGCCAAGCCAAGCCGGGACGCTGGGGAGGGAAGGGGGTGACAGGCCAGTCTGGAAACCATCCATCCCTCCATCACTGCACAAGAGGGAGAGCTGCCCAGGCCCCAGCTTGGTCCGCCAGCACCCCCGTGTCCCCAGAGTGCTCCAGTCTATGTGTGGGAGAGCAGCTGCTTTAACGCCAGGCACTGAGCAGAGTCCGCATGGCTGGCTCCCCTCCTCCACACCCAGAAATCAGAGTGTGCGGCCGGTGGGATGGTGCAACCCACCCCCTCCAGAAGCCATTTTGCTAATGATGGCAGAGCTCTCGGACACTGGCACAGGTCTCACACACCTGTGAGTCCAGCCACTCTGGTGGGAGACCTATCTCTGTTGCTTCAGAGGTTGGAGGGGACACACCGGCTACGTCTACACGTGAAGCCTACATCAAAGTAGCCTATTTCAATGTGGCGACATCGAAATAGGCTATTTCGATGAATAACGTCTACACGTCCTCCAGGGCTGGCAACGTCGATGTTCAACATCGACGTTGCGCAGCACCACATCGAAATAGGCGCTGCGAGGGAACATCTACACGCCACAGTAGCACACATTGAAATAAGGGTGCCAGGCACAGCTGCAGACAGGGTCACAGGGTGGACTCAACAGCCAGCTGCTCCCTTAAAGGGCCCCTCCCAGACACACTTGCACTAAACACCACAAGATCCACAGAGCCGACAACGAGTTGCAGACCCTGTGCATGCAGCATGGATCCCCCGCTGCAGCAGCAGCAGCCAGAAGCCCTGGGCTAAGGGCTGCTGCCCACGGTGACCATAGAGCCCTGCACGGGCTGGAGAGACAGCATCTCTCAACCCCCCAGCTGATGGCTGCCATGGAGGACCCCACAATTTCGACGTTGCGGGACGCGGATCGTCTACACGGTCCCTACTTCGACGTTGAACGTCGAAGTAGGGCGCTATTCCGATCCCCTCATGAGGTTAGCGACTTCGACGTCTCGCCGCCTAATGTCGAAGTTAACTTCGAAATAGCGCCCGACGCGTGTAGCCACGATGGGCGCTATTTCGAAGTTGGTGCCGCTACTTCGAAGTAGCATGCACGTGTAGACACAGCTACCCTGAGCCGGACTTGTGGAGCTGTGTCAGATGAAGGCAAAATTTCCTCCTGGCCCCAGCCTGTGAGCGGCCCTGAAGCATGAGGATGGTTCCTCTGGAAACCCATTTCAGCTCTTGCAGCTTAAAAGTTACAGCATCGAGTCTGGCCCCAGCCTCTGCCTCGGTGACTGAGCTACCCAGACCGAGGATTTCTTGCTCTCTGCCTGAGCCATGCAGCCCTGAATCTGCAGCCGGGGAAGTTTAGATTGAACAATAGGAAAAAATTCCTAACTGGCCGGGTGCTCAAACACTGGAATAAATTACCTAGGGAGGTTGTGGCATCTCCATACCTGGAGATATCCAAGAGCAGGCTGGATAAATATTGAACGGGGTGGTCTAGATGAGGCTTGGTTCTGCTGAGAGGACAGGGGACTGGACTCGACTGGTGGGTCTCAAACTTTCATGCAGGGACCCCCCTTTCCCTAACCCGCCTGGTTTGGCCATTCCCCGGCCTTGTGCACCGTCTAAGTGTGGCCCCTCCCCTTATCCATTAAAACCCCGGCTCTACATTTAACACTGGTACAAATGCTGGAAGAAAAGCAGGGTCTGGGTTGGAGGCTGACCGCTCACAATCCCCATTTAATGACCTCACATCCCCTGAGGGGTCCAGACCCCCCTGTTTCTAGACAGTAGGTTTCTGAAGGAGCCAAGACCGGGGGCCTCAGGCTAAGCCTGGGAACCCCAGTCCCTTGCCCCAGCAGGGAGAAAGCGGCCGCGTGGCCGGTTCGTCCCGTGTGGCCAGAGTCATGGGGCGGCTGCTCTTGCAGCAGGAGAGGCTGGAGAGACCCTGACACAGCTGGGCGGTCAATGCAGCTGGTTCTGCCGCACCAGTAGGAGAGCTCACCTGGTGCCCGACCCTCCCTGCCTTGCTCCTGGGCACCGGGCTGCCCGCGTGGCCCTCCAGGCCACAGTGACGCTCCCCGTGAGCTCTGAACACGCGCATGGATTTCTCCTCCCGCGAGAAACCCACTTGGCAGGCCCTGGCCACTGCTCCTGCAGGCGCCGGTACATCACCCAGCCCTCCTGTTCTGCCCCCCTCCTGCACCAGCCGAGCAGCCGCTGTTAGCGACCGTGGGCCTGGCCTGCTGCCCCCGGGCTGGCGCCAGCCCCGGCCACAGCCGCGAGGGCATTTCACCTGCTCCTCCCCATCCCATGCAGCGAGCGCAGGATGCCACGTCCCTTGCGGCGGCTCGGCCACGCCGCCCGCTCCGCATGCAGCCGGGTTGTGGCTCTGCTAGCCCGAGCCTCGCGCACAAAGGAGCCTCCTCCCTGCCCTGCCTCCAGCCAGCCCCACACGTGCGGAGCTGCGAGCAAATCACTGCGGCGCAGGTTCAGCCAAAGCCGTCCACGCTGCGTGCGCCGGTCCTCCACGCCGAAGCGGGAGCGCTCCGCAGAGGGACTGCTCGGGCAGCACAGCGCTCCCACGTGCGCCTGCTACTTCCCAGGCTGCTGCCTCGGTTTCCCCTCACTCCAGCTGGTTCTCGCTGCCAGTCCTGAGTCTCTCCCCTGGCACAGTTGGAGTCTTTAAAGAGCCAAGCGGGGCAGAAACAGCAAAGGAAGAAGCAGCTTCGAGCGCCAGCTGCCTAGGTGTGTCTCTGACAGGCAGAAGGTGCTTGTCCGTCCCTTGCAGATCCCACCCAGACAGGACCTGTCTGCTCCCCGCTGCTCCTCTGCCTCCCGCCTGCTGCTCCCAGACACGGAGCGGCTGCAGCAGCCTCATGCAGAAGAAAGGAAACATGCCAGGATCAGGGTGATGGACCCGTGCCAGGAGCTGGTAGCCACTGCCGGGATCGGGGTGATGGACCCGTGCCAGGAGCTGGTAGCCACTGCCAGGATCGGGGTGACAGACCCGTGCCAGGAGCTGGTAGCCACTGCCGGGATCAGGGTGATGGACCCGTGCCAGGAGCTGGTAGCCACCTCCGGGATGGGGGTGACGGACTTGTGCCAGGAGCTGGTAGCCACCGCCGGGATCATGGTGACGGACCTGTGCCCGGTGCTGGTAGCCACCGCCGGGATGGGGGTGATGGACCCGTGCCAGGAGCTGGTAGCCACCGCCGGCATCAGGGTGATGGACCCGTGCCCGGTGCTGGTAGCCACCACCGGGATGGGGGTGACGGACCCGGGCCAGGACCTGGTAGCCACTGCCGGGATGGGGGTGATGGACCCGTGCCAGGGGGCTGGTAGCCACTGCCGGGATCAGGGTGACGGACCCGTGCCAGGAGCTGGTAGTGTGCAGCAGGCATTTCGCCTTCAGTCAAGGTCACCAACCCCAAGCCCCTCACTGTGTCTCACGGCCTCTCGGCTGCCCCCTCTGCTCACCGAGCAGCCAATCTGCCCAGCACGCAAGCAATGGCATCTGTCTGCGCAGCACACGCCAGCCCCCCCGTGCCACCTCTCCGCCTCCTCCCGTCAGCCTTTGCTGGCACGGCAAGGAGCAGCATCAAGGAAAGGGGCTGGGAACACTCATGGTTGTGCCCTGCAGGAGTGTGAGGCAGCCGGCGAGCTGCCCACACCGTGCCCAGGGACAGCCTGGCTCAGCCGACAGGCGCAGATGGACAGACGGATGGGCGCACCGCCCGCTGCAGGGTTTTGCTAGCGGCTGAGGCCGCGAGAAGACAAGCCCCCACAGCCACGAACGGGAGGAGCTGAGGGTCACATCTGAGGCCAGGAATGGGACCCGAGATTTCCACTCCTGGTTCTGACGCTGACACCCCTGGGCTCCCGCGCGCCGTGGCCCAGCCCTGGACTCTGTTTCCCCAGGGCTGAAGCTGGTGGGCTGTGGATGAATGGCTGGGAAAGGCGGCGGATGGGCTCTGTATTAATACCAGGGGAGTGGTTAGTGGTAACCCCACCCTGAGCTCACTTACTTTGTTAACTGTAACCCTTCTGCTGGGAGGAGTCGGCAGCAGCCAGGGCCAGGTTCAACATCACGGGGTTCCTTTCCATCCATCTCACACAGAACCGGCTCGAGCCCCCACCCCGGGCGCCTCGGAGAGGCAATGCTTCCCCGCTCGCCAGCACAGAGTCGGAGTGTAGCAAAGAAACTTTTCATGAAAGAGGCAGAAAAGTCAATTGGCACAAGCTTGGGAAAATCCCACACCCAGAGCTCACAACCAACCCTCAAGTAACTGTCCCAGCTCAGGTGGATTGAGCAGTGTCCCTTGCCTCTCAGGCTCACCAGTCCAATACTGTAACCAGCCAATCCACACACCCAAACTTCCTTCATACCCCCTTCAAATGCCCCACTTACAACTCGGTCCAGTCCCTGCAGGCCCTGACACTTCACCCTGACGCATTCCCTCATTGAACCTGAGGCAATGCCCCCTTTCCGCCGGTCCGGCGTTCCGCTTGCCCGTCAGCTGCCCCACCAGCCGCCCACCTGTTGCTCTCACCAGCCGCCCGCTGCTTCTCCTACCGGTCGCGCCTGTCGGCCACCCACTGCTTCTCTTACCAGCCAGCAGCTGGCTGCGCCTGCCGGCCACCCGCTGCTTCTCCTACTGGCCATCCACTGCTCGCCCGCTGCTGTCTTGTGGGTTTCGTTGTAGGCAAAACCCTGTGATTCCAGCTCTCCATAGCTTCAGCTACCTGTACTTTCAGCTCATAGTGGCATTCAGCTGCCACCCTGTGATTTCAGCTCTCAGTGATTTCACTCTCAATCTCAGGATCCACCAACACAGAATCTCAGAAAAAGACACAAACACCAACATCCAGTTCACCCTTTGAACAGTGGTGGGGGACGAGCTAGTCAAATGAGCCTTATAGCTACTACATGGTCCAGGTACAGGCAGGACCGGGGCACTCAGCCAGCTGGCACAACCACTAACCCCTCCCGCTTACCACTTCACAACATTTAGGGAAAGGGAGCCCTGTGCCATCCATGTCTTGCACAGCAGTGATGACTGCCCTGTTCCCCCAAAACAACATCAAGCATTGGCGAGACTTCACAGTTCTCATGCTGAGCGTTAGCATAAATTGTGACTTTACACCAACGTGTTTGCAATCGACAAAATCCCCTTGCATCCTTCCTACCCGCCAGGCTTTGTCTGCAAGGCATTACGTGTGCACACCTCTGCATTTTCATGCGCATGAGCTCTAAAAGACACACTCCTTGCTGCCTCCCTGCTGGCGACTGCCCTGGGAGGCAAGGCACGGGGCCTGCATGTCCGGGAAGCAGGCCAGCCGTTCCGATCCTCAGGCCAAAGCCATGCTGAGCCAGCCTCTGAGGGCAGCATCGGCTGCGTTTAAGGCCACAGACCTCTGGTTCTGGATAGTCAATAGACCACACCACTGCAGTGTCCTCCTGTTGGGGCTGCTCTGCAGAGGGTAACAGCCTGCTGCTGCTGCTCGGCACTCCAGGACACGGGGGCTCGGGGTTCTGGTGTACCTGGGCTCTGACCCCAGGCCCGGGGTCATTATGGGAACTTGCCATAAGCAGCCACTTTGAAGTGGAAGAAAAGAGTATTTCTTAGCTGCCAGATCAAAGGGCCAGCTGTTGTTCCAGTAATTACCAGAGCAAACCACTGCTAATTAACCTGGGTCTCATTTGCTCCATAGTCCTCCCAGGCCCTGGCACTGGCCCTGGTTTGCCCGAGAGCTCTGGGAATCTGGCCCTTGGTGGAATGGCTCTGGAGGGGGGTCCTGCTGGCCCAGCCAGTACCCTGATAGCCACAGCAGCTGGCTCTGCTGGCGGCCAGCGGGAATGGCCCTGTCGCTCCCAGGCTGGCCCTCTTCCCCACTCGATGCAGCTTGGGAAAGGCCCCCGAAAGCAGGCGAGATGCTCCCGGTCCTGCATGGCCAGCCACCCGCCGCATGCCAGGCTCTGCTCCGGCACGTCCTGCCACTGCTGCTCCAACCCTTCCTCTCCCGGAAGAAACGTGTGGTTATTACAGCCCAGAGGCAGGCAGGCCAGGGAAACCACAGCTACTTCCTAATGAGAGCCACTCGGCATGCAGGTCCCTGCCCACTCCCCTGCCAAGGATGCGCAGTTCCTCCACACCTATCACTCACATCCCTCAGCATCCCGCATGGAGAGTCCTGCGGCGGCCGAACATTCAGCGTAGTCCAACTCCCCAGCCCCCGCCCTGCAAATCCCACATCCTGGTGCCCGAGGCCTTGGACCCAGAGCCAGCTCTGAATTCCCATATGCCTCGCCAGCCCAGCCTGGCAACGCCAGAGAGCTGCGGCTGGATTGCCAGCCTGGGAAAGCCATGCACAGCGAGAGACGGAGGGAGACTCCTCTCCTCGCTTGCCTCGGCAGAGCAGGACGCGACACGCTGCTCTCCAGCTGAAGCTAGAGAAATCTGGGCTTCGAATAAGTCCCCAGTTTTTAACGATGAGACTAATTAACCCCCGGGCCAGTGGGTTTACAGACGGGGTCAGTGCTCCATCACTGGAAGTTGTTACCTGCGTGGGGTGACTCTTCATCCCGTACTGGGCAGGACAGTCCCATATTTGGGATGCCAAAAGGGCCTCCCGATTTATTTTTCAGAAGGGACAAATTGTCCCATATTTAGGTCCTCGAGGGCTGGTGGTGGGGGCACGAGCGCCTGCAGCTGCTGCTTTCCTGGGGCTCTGGGCTGGGAACACCCGTGGCTGCTGCTTTCCTGGGGCTCTGGGCTGGGAGCTCCCATGGTTGCTGCTTCCCGGGGGCTGGAGAGGGGGGTGCCAGCTCTCCAGGGCTTGGTGCAACCAAGAGTAGCCTCCCTTCCCCCATAGCTCCCTGTCCCGTATTCGGCACAGGGAGACACGGTCGCCCTACACCTGCCCTCTGCCTCGGCTGCACTGGCTGCAGGAAATGCTGGGTGTTCGTCCTCTGACCTGAAGGCTGCAGGAGCCCAGAGTGGCTGATCTCACCAAACCCTTCCAGGCTCACAATCCGCTAAGGCCCCCGAAGCAAACGCCCCCGGGCACCGGGGTGCAGCTGAGCCATAGTTCCGGGTCCCCATCACACAGTGACGCTTCGCTGCCAGCCAACGCATTTGGCGGCCAACCAGGAAGTCGGACTGATACGCACCTGTGCGGCGAGGACCATTCTGGAGTTTGCGGACAGCTCCACGCTGGGCAGGGCGGGATTGGAAATCAGAATGACCTGGAGAAATGGGCTGAGGCAAATGAGGTGAAATTCAACGGGGACAAAGGCAAAGTACCGCACTTTGGGGGGGACAATCAGTCACACTCGGACACGAGGGGAAGCCACCGGCGGGGAAGAGGATCTGCCCTAAGGGATGGGGGGTCAGAGCGGACCCCGAACCGAGTACAAGCCAACAGCGTACGTTGCCCTCCATGGCTGCAGACAAAGCAACTGTGATTCCGGGCTGTATCAACAGGGGTGTTGTGAGCGAGACACAGGCAGTGTTCTTCCACTGTGCTCTGCGCTGCTTAGGCCTCGACAGGAGCAGCGGGTCCCGTTCTGGGCAGCGCTTTGCAGGAAAGCCGTGGAGAAACTGGAGAAGGTCCAGAGAAGAGCAACAAGAATGAGGAAAGGTCATAGAGCCAGAGAGTCGTAGACCAATAGAGCTGCAAGAGACCGAAAAAAGCCATCGAGTCCAGCCCCCTGCCCTAGGCAGGACCAAACCCATCGGATCAGCCCCGCCAGGGCTTTGTCGAGCTGAGACTCAAACACCTCCAGGGATGGAGACTCCACTACTCCCCTGGGTAGAACATTCCAATGCTTCACCACCCTCCTAGGGAAAACGTTTTTCCTAATGTTCAACCTGGACCTTCCCAACCGCAACTTGAGACCATTGTTCTGTGTTCTGCCATTCGTGACCACTGAGAACAGCCTCTCTCCAGCCTCTTTGCAGCCTCCCTTCAGTAAGTTGAAGGCTGTTATCAAGTCCCCCCTCAGTCTTCTCTTCTGCAGACTAAACAGACCCAATTCCCTCAACCTTTCTTCATGGGTCACACGCTCCAGCCCCCTAATTATTTTGGTCGCCCTCCGCTGGACCCTCTCCAGTGTGTCCACATCCTTCCTGTAACTGGGGGCCCAGAACTGGACACAGCCCTCCAGATACGGCCTCACCAAAGCCGCATAAAGAGGAATAATCACTTCTCTGGATCTACTGGCAACGCTCCTCTTCATGCAACCTAATATGCCATTGGCTTTCTTGGCTACAGCAGCACACTCTTGACTCATGTCCAGCTTCTCATCCACTACGACTCCCAGGTCCTCTTCTGCAGAACTACTACCGAGCCAGTCGGACCCCAGCCTGTAACAATGCTTGGGATTCTTCCGGCCCAAGTGCAGGACTCTGCACTTGTCCATATTGAACCTCATCAGATTTCTTGCAGCCCAGTCTTCCAATTTGTCTAAGTCACTCTGGACCCTGTCCCTACCCTCCAGCGTATCTACCTCTCCCGCTAGCTTAGTGTCATCCGCAAACTTGCTGAGGGTGCAATCCAACCCCTCATCCAGGTCATTGATAAATATGTTGAACAGAACAGGACCCATAACCGAACCTCGGGGCACTCCACCAGAAACCGACCACCATCCCGACATCGAGCCGTTGATTGCTACCCGCTGGGCCCGACCTTGTAGCCAGCTTTCTATCCATCTTACCGTCCATTTATCCAACCCACATTCCTTTAACTTGCTGACAGGAATATTGTGGGAGACTGTATCAAAAGCTTTGCTAAAGTCAAGATAAATCACATCCATTGATTTTCCCCTATCCACAGGGCCAGTTATCTCATCGTAGAAACTAATCAGATTGGTCAGGCATGACTTGCCCTTCATGAATCCAGGCTGGCTATTCCTGATCACTCTCCTCCTTCAAGTGCCTCAAAATGATTTCCTTGAGGAGCCTCTCCATGATTTTTCCAGGGACTGATGTAAGACTGACCGGCCTGTAGTTCCCTGGATCATCCTTCTTCCCTTTTTTAAAGATGGGCACCACATTTGCCTTTTTCCAATCATCCAGGATCTCTCCCGATCTCCACGACTTTTCAAAGATAATGGCCAAGGGCTCGTCGATGACATGTACCAACTCCCTCAGAACCCTCAGATGAATTAGGTCCGGGCCCATGGGTTTATGTACGTTTAGCTTTTTTAGATAGCTCCTAACCTGTTCTTTCCCCACCAAAGGCTGTCCACCTTCATCCCACAATGCATCACTTATCGCATTAGTCTGGGAGCTGTCCTGGTCCATGAAGACAGAGACAAAGAAAGCATTAACTACTTCAACTTTCCCTACATCATCTGTCACTGGGGTACCTCCCTCATCCAGGAGGGGCCCCACACCCTCTCTGATCACCTTCTTCTTGTTAACATGCCTGTAGAAATTTTTCTTGTTATCCTTCATGTTCCTCGTGAGTCGCAATTCCAGTTGTGCTTTCGCCTTCCTGATAACTGCCCTACATTCTCGAGCTATACGTTTTATCCCCCCTAGACATCTGTCCAACTTTCCACTTTTTGTAAGCTCCCTTTTTGTGCCTAGGTTTTCCAAGGATTTCCCCAATAAGCCAGTCTGGTCTCCTACCATATTTACTTCTCTTGCTGCACATCAGGATGGTTTCTTCCTGCACCTTCAACAGGTTTCCTTAAAATACTGCCAGTTTTCCTGGACTCCTTTTCCCTTCATGGTAGCATCTCAGGGGATTCTGCCCATCAAGTTCCTGAAGGAGTCAAAGTCTGCTTTTCTGAAGTCCAAGGTGTGTAATTTACTGCTCTCTTTCTTTCCTTTGGTCAGGATCCTGAAGTCTCCCATCTCATCCTGAAGTCTGCCGTCTCTGAGGGACGACTGAAAGAACTGGGATTGTTGAGTTTGGCAAAGAGAAGGCTGAGCAAGGCATGAGAACGGCTCTCAAGTACCTAAGAGTTTGTTCCAAGGAGGAGGGAGAAAAATGATTCTCCCGAACCTCTAAGGGCAGGACAAGGAGCAATGGGCTTAAACTGCAGCCACAGAGGTTCAGGTTGGACATTAGGAAAAACTTCCTACCTGTCAGCGTGGTTAAACACTGGGATAAGTTGCCTGGGGAGGTTGTGGAATCTCCATCTCCGGAGATATTTAAGAGCCGATGAGACACACCTGCCAGGGATGGTGTGATGGAGTGGGGGATACCTGTGTGTGTGTGTGTGGCTCACAGAGGGTGTGGGGCTCCTGCTGAGGGTAACCCTGACAACCCAGGTAACACCTTTGTACTGCAGACAAAGGGGGAGGTGGAGCCTGAGGGGTTTGAATTGGAACTGGGAGTTGGAAGCAGTTAGTCTGGGCTGGGAGAGAGAGAGACAAAGGAGGGGGCAAGGCCCCAGCTCTGGGGGCCCCTCGGGGCCTCCTCTCCCCAACATGGATGGGACTGGCTGTCTCTGCCGGCTGTACTGACTCCTCTGTACGATGCTGTGTCCTGTCGGCTAATAAACCTGCTGTTTTCCTGCTAAGTGAGAGACTCTCCTGCCTGCGGACGGGGTGCAGAGCTTGGGGAACCCCAGAACCCCATCACACTGGTGTCAGGAGTGGGATGTTCTGCACCCCGAGGATGGAGCATCCAGCAGTAAGTGACCGGGGCCCCGGAAGAAGTGGGGCCTGCGAGACCCAGGTGTGCTGAAGGGCAGTGAGGTGCAGTTCCCCAAGGCGGAGGGGCCTGCGGCCGAACCCAAGCAACTGCGGTTGTGGTCCTCGAGAGGGGGTGTCACACCCGAGGAGGGGTTACTCCTGGGAATCTGTTGGAGTCGGTCCCAGAAGGTGGAGGGGCCGAGAGCCCAACCCCCAGGAACAAGTGACCCCTGAGGAGGCTGACGCTGAATGAGTCCTTCCCAAGACAGGGTGCTCATGGTCCCTGAGAGCGGGTGTCACACTGAAGAAGGGGTTCCGCTGGGAGTCTGTTGGAGTCAGTCCCAGAGGGCAGAGGGGCCTACGGCCTAACCCCGGGCAGCTTGTGACCCGTAAGAAGCCTGGCACACTGAAGGGATTCTTCCAGGAATCGTGGGGTGCAGAGGGCATCAGCCTGAGAGCCTGCAACCACGGTCAGCAACTCCGCTGTGAAGTGGCAGCACCTGGAAACCGAATCGAGATTAAAGAAGCTGGACAAGGCAGCGTGGATGTGCAGTGGCAGAGCTGAGGGTTAAGGAGAATCCTGCAGAGGTGAGCCCGGATCGGGGCAGGGAACCCTGGACTGCCTGGAGCTCTGAACCGAGTGGCCTGCCACAGCTCAAGGAGGGAAGGAGCGATTCCAACCCATCATCTACTAGTGGCCAAGACAGACCTGCGAAGAGTTTTCCAGGCCTGGGCCGAGGAAGGTGCCTGTGTGTCTGTGCAGGAAAGCAGCTTGTCCACTGGGAATGGCAAGTTGTCTGTGAGAGAAGCTGCTCCACCTTCTGTGTGTGTGTGGAGACCAGCCGGGGGGCTGGGACAAAGGAGAGAGTGTCTCCCATTGTCTGTCTGTGTTGAACAGCAGCAGCAGCCTGGGGAGAGAGCAGAGCCTGCGTTTGGAAAAGGTGCCAATGAGGAAACTAGCCCATTGTCTGAGGAGGATTCCTCAGCCTAGGGTGGCTGGAGAAGAAACCACCAGAAAAGAGCATTCCAGGTGTGTCTCTGAATCCAGCCATGGGGGCTGGAGCAGAGGGAATGGCTCCGGGATGGGGCAGTGGTGTCCCTGCTAAGGACACTGGTCCTTGGTGCAAGAAAAGTGCTTCTGCTTCTGGGGAAGTGAATCCTTTGCCTGAGCCTGTGGGGGCTCGAGATGGAGCCAAGATCCCAGAGCTGGATCTGAGGGCAGCTGAAGCCCAGATGGGAAGTGGGCCTGCCTCTGTGTCTCTCAGGGGGGATGATGCTTTAACTCGGTCTGATCCAGTTAGTATCATCAGGGAATCCCAGAGACCAGACGATTCTGGTACTTGTTCTTTGCTTGATGCTGAGGTGTTATTGGGAGCGGGTGAGAGGACTCTGTCCTACCAGAGTCATCCTCTCGCCAGGACACAAGAACAGACGGGCAATGGAGTTACGCTGACTGATGAAGATAAAGGAGCTGGTAGCAGAAGGGAGGAAAGGGACCCTGACCTTCTGTCTGGTGGTACTGGCTGTCTGCCTGGAGGGGGATTACATGGGAATCTGCCTGATGGGCCAGAAGTGAGCCGGGGTGTAGGTGAAACCCAGGAGCTGGTTGTGGCTCAAGGGAGCAGTGCTCCTGTGGAGGCAGACAGGGGTGAGCTGTTGTTTGGGGGAGCTCTTGAGGAAGAGAATTTCCCTGAAACTTTTCCTGACCTGGCTGTGGGGACTGCAGAAAATGGGAGTGAGGTGGAGGAGAGTGAACAGGAAAGGTGCTTGTCTGTAAGCACCAGAGCAGCCCTTTGCTTGGGGAGAAGTTTGTTTCAGCTCCTGATGGCCAGGACCTGCCTGAGTGTGAAACCACTGGCTGTGCTCTGCAAGGGTCCAAAGCAGGCAGGGTAAAAGTTTCTCAGGAATTGGAAGTTGGTGCAAGTAAAGTGAAAACTATCAGGAAATGTGAGCAGCCCTGTGAGAACCAAGTGAAACGGCTGCACCGTCAGTCTCTGTAGGATGCAGGAGAGCGCCAGCAATTCCCTATCTCCAGATGCTAGAAACACTTATATTCTCACACTGGACTCCAATTCTGATTCCATGGGGAGGCAGTAGTTGGAGGTGGAAGGACAAAGGAGCTTTGGGCCTGGTGGGCCAGTAGGGGATAAACAGGGATTCCTCCATGTGGATTCTGTGTCTGGGACTCACAAAACAACTCTCAGAAAGCAGTTTGGTTTGCAAATTTCCAGACTGGCAGGAAGGGGGCCGTCTCCCTGAGATCATCAATGGCCCAGCTCTTGTTAGAAGGGAGGGCACAGCCAGAGAGATCAAATTTCCACCCCAGGGGGCAAGAGAGAAGATTAGAACTTGATGGTGCTAAGAAAGGCCTCAGCCATTTGTCCCCAAAATACCAGATTCTCAAGGAGGTTACACAAAAGTTGTGGTCTACCAAAGAGCAACGTAAATGTACAGTTGCAATGGGTTTGTTCTGTTACTCACGCTGACTGCTGTAACCAAGCTGTAGAATTGTACCATGCACTGAATGTTTGGAAAGAGCCATGTGACATGATGACATGGATGTAGAAGCATGAGTTGTATGTTGAAGGAGCCTGTAACTCTGAAATGTCACCATTGTTCCCTGTAACTAGTCTTGCAACCTGTCACATGAGGAGGAACATTCCAAACCTATTGTGTGGCATGGAAGGGGAAACTGAGGCACACAACCATTTTGGTGGTCTGGCTAAATGCCAAGGATGGAAGCATTTGTACCTTCTTTTACTGGACTGTAACTGAATTCCAAACATTGGCTGGAGCAGCTGTATGGACTGGTGGTCAGACAGGGCAGGGACCAGACCAGAAAAGAACTATTTGATCTGTTGGTGCTGCAGCATCTGTATGGGCTCTGCCTGCCCCACTTGAGAACGTGGCTGACGGACCAGAGACAGAAGCAGGGAGACCGACCAACCTGAGGGAACTAAAGGGACTTGTCCAGCTGCATCACATGAAAAGGGCCAATACCAAGCTCCTGAGTTGGAGCCTCCCCCAGCAGGATTATGACATGGAGGTGGTGCACATCAAGGGGAGCACTGAGGGTGCAGCCGATGCCCAATCACGAGGGGAGGGCCCCAAACTTCCCCAGGTCACTGGCTGAGTGACCCCGCTCAGTTCGGTCTGGAAGGGGGGAGAGATGTGATGGAGTGGGGGATACCTGTGTGTGTGTGTGGGGCTCACAGAGGGTGTGGGGCTCCTGCTGAGGGTAACCCTCACACCAGGTAACACCTTTGTACTGCAGACAAAGGAGGAGGTGGAGCCTGAGGGGTTTGAATTGGAACTGGGAGTTGGAAGCAGTTAGTCTGGGCTGAGGGAGAGAGAGACAAAGGAGGGGGCAAGGCCCCAGCTCTGGGGGCCCCTCGGGGCCTCCTCTCCCCAACATGGATGGGACTGGCTGTCTCTGCCGGCTGTACTGACTCCTCTGTATGATGCTGTGTCCTGTCGGCTAATAAACCCGCTGTTCTCCTGCTGAGTGAGAGACTCTCCTGCCTGCGGACGGGGTGCAGAGCTTGGGGGACCCCAGAACCCCATCACAGATGGTCTCTAGATCACTCTTGGTCCTGCCTTGATTGCAGGGGACTGGACTCAATGAGCTCCTGGGTCCCTTGCGGTCCTACAATTCTCTCATTCTGTGGTGACTCCCATTTTACAGCTGAGCCGATCAAGGCCCCAGAATGAGCGAGTGTCGTGTTCCGGGTCACACCGTGTCAGGGTCCCAGCTACAGGATGCAGGTCGAGGCTGGGCCTGGGATGGACGGGCACGAGAACCCGATCCAAGTCCAGAACAAAGGCAAAGCAGGAGCCCGTACCACTGTCCGACTGCAGGATCGGGCTGGCCGAGAGAGCGAGGGGAACAGAGGCAGGCAAGCTCAGATGCGTGGCCGGGTGTCTGTAGCAGCAGCAACACAGGCAGCCGCCTCGGCGCACGCTGCCTCCAGGTGTTTTCTCTAGGCCTTCCTTACATAGCGTGCCCAGGCCAATCGGGGGTGTGCTGGTCTCCGCCAAGAGGGACCTCTGTGGGCAGGACGCCCAGTGGTGTTGGACCCGGAGCGCCCAAAAGCTGCTGGTCCCTGCTGTGCAGAGGGGGATGCATGGACACACAGCCACTCCCTTTCCAGCCCAGCCATCCACTCCCGCCGGGCTGCAACAGACCCAGGAACAAGCAGACTTCTCCCAGCACCCAGGCCTGGGTTTCCTTCAGGGCTGCCCCCCTCACAGCACATCTCCGTTCTTCCAAACATGGTCCGGAAGCTGCAGCTCCGCACAGACTCCCCCATGATCATTCGGACCGGTCTGCCGGAGGCTGCTGAGCCAGCCTGTCCTTGGACCATCCAGGGACCCACCCACCCAAACTGTCACTTGGCTGGGGAGCAGGACCACTGTGATACGTTCAGGGCTAATTCCAGGTTTCTCTGGAGGGAATCCAGCATCCTTCCCTCATTTCCACTGGGCTGATGACTCCCGGACTTCACAGCCAGCGGGGACTGTGTGGTCATGGGGTCCGATCCTCACGGGGTCCGATCCTTCACAGCCAGCACCTCCTTCGTTGAGCCGTCACAGCCGGCTGCCCCAGGGCGGGTCTTTCAGGCTGAGCTTCAGTCTCGGTTTAAGAAGACTTCCAGTGGGGAGCATCAGAGCACGTCTCGGTGGTCAATGACTCTCCTGGGGCAATTCTTCGCTCTTCTCCGAGCTCCAGCTGCCAGCCCCTGATCTCCTTGCGCCTTCTTTGGTGAGAAGGAACAGCCACCAACTCTCACCAATCTCCTGACCAAGCACCTTTTCACCGGCTCCTTGTCGAGCTAAGCAGGACTCCTCACACCTCTCCCCGCCAGGCCTGTTCCTCAGAGCTCCGATCAGCTCTGGAGCCCCTTCCTGACTCCTTTCCAACATGTGTTTGGACGGGTTGGCCCCAGAAGCAGGCGCGTCTCCAGTACGTGGTGTCTCTAATGCTGCCGACGGACGTAACACCTCTGCTGGATGTTTCCCTGTGCCCGCCTCCACCCCGAGTCTGTCTCCACTTGGGAATTCCCCAGCTACGGTTCCAACGCGGACTGAGCGGAACCACGAGCAGGTGTCTAGTCCTGGGGGAAGCAAGTCCACCCCGAGCTCATGCCGAGATAATTACGCCGACGGTCCAAGTGAACATGGGCTGCCCACCACGAGCCAGTCCAGTCGTTGGGACGTCCTCATGTTCTCACTCGCAGCTCTGCAGAACAATGATCCACCACCTGCCCTCTTCCTGGGACCTGCGGGAAACAGGCAGGCAGCCTCCATCACATCCCGGAGGCGTGATGCCCTCCTCACGCCTGGCAGAGCCCGGCTCCATTGGCAGAAGGGACATCAGACAGGACCAGCCTCGTAGAGCTGCTCTCTCCGGGAAGCTGCCAGAGCTCTGGGGGTGCAGAGGAGGGCGGTTGCGACCTGTGCGCGCCCCACGGCTCTGCAGAGGCCTTCGGGTCATTTCCAGCGCTAGATTCGTTTGATGCCGGTAACCAGCCAACAGCACGGGAAAGGGAACCTTACTTCTCCTCCCAGCTGCCCCCCCCAGGCAGGGTTATGACCTCGCCCTCCTTGTCCGCCCCCATCCATGCCCATACTTCCGCGCATTCCAGGTGCCGGCCAGGCTGCTACTCCCCAGCTCGCCCTTCGAACGGGAACCCCCTCTCCAGGCCTGCTCCCCCGCCACGCCTGTTTGCGCTCCTGGCTCTGTTTTGGTTCGGGTCGGGGCTTCGAGTCGAACAGAGAAACGCTACCATAAAAGGTCCCCTTTGCCTGCCCTCTGGGGCTGGCGCCGGTCCATGGAGCGCTTGGAATGTTCTGCCTGGGCCTGCTCGCCCGCCGAGTCTGGCTCCGGGACGGGGGCTGTTTACACAGCGTCTCTAGGCGTTTGCAGGAGGAAACAACGCAGAGCCCGGGGGCCAGGAGCTGCCTAATGGGCCCTGAAGGAGACCCCACCGGGGGCTTCGGCCCCACGAGGGGGCAGCAAGCAGGCAGGCCTCTCACAGGAGGGAAGGCTGAAGGGACGATCAATGGACCAGCCTCCCCTCCGGTATATTACGGTCTGGTCAGTTTCGCCCCCTGTTATTTGAGCACCTGTTTCCTGAGGTGCACCAAACTTTCATTCCTCAGGGGGCTAAACTGCGCCACCAGGAAAGAAAAGTGGAGACCAATGTGCAACCAACACCGAAATCCCTGTGTGACGCACTGGGTGGGGTGCCTGGGGGTTTATTCCCCCGGTTTGGCTGCATGTTCCCTACCGGCCTGCAGTAACCCCAGGCGGGTGCCTCAGTTTCCCCAGGCACAGCATGAGGGCACAGTGGGGAGGGGAGTTTCTGAGTGATGACTTCTCACACCTCAGTGCCATTGTAACCCAGGCAACCAGGTGACCCCTTTCTTCCCCAGAAACAGGACAGAGGCAGAGGAGGGGCCCGGCTGGTTTGAATTGGAACTGGGCTGTGGGGTGGGGCAGTCTGGTCTGGCTGGAGAGGGAGGAAGGGGACCAGGGCCCGGCTTGGGGACCCCTCTGGGCCCCTCTCCCCAATCTGGACAGTACTGACGGGTTCTGGTCCCTGTGCTGACCAGTCTGTTCTACGCTGTGTCCCTGTCGCCTGACCCCCGGCTGTTCCCCCTGCCGAGTGAGAGTCACGTCCACCTGCGGGTGGGGACAGGGCTGGGGACCCCCCACTCCAGGACACCTGTGATGGTGGGGAGCTAAGTCAGGCTGATCCCAGCCAGCGACCCACCCCCTGCGGCAGAGCAGGGCGGAAGAACCCCCCGATGACCCACCAATGTGATCCCGGAGGGGGAGCAGGGAATTCCTTCCCACCCCTCTGTCCAGCCACCCAGCGGGGCAGTCTGGGAGCAGGGAGTCTCCCCCCGCCCCCCGCAGTGCAGGGTTTCGCCCAGAAGGAGGCAGTAAACGCCCAGCCCAGGAAACAAGTAAGACACCAGGCGTAAGTGCCCAGCAGCTGACGGCGAACCAGGCCCCGGGGAGCCGGGCCCTGCAGTGCGCTGGGATGGGAGGAGCTCAGCAAATGTTTGCGAACACTGACCTGCAGCAGGAGGCACCAGGCATAGGTGTTAGAGCAGCAGAGGGAATGGGGGTGGGGGGCCGGGGTGTAGCAGCCTTGGGGGACAGGTGAAGGAGGAGGGAGGCTGGCAGGGATGGGGTGTGGGGGAGCCCAGGGATGAGCTAGCAGGTGGCTGTGGGTCAGGAGTGAGGGTCCCCCCCTGCCTAGGGCAGCCCAGACTCAGGCCTCACACCACAGCACTTGCACGGGATGGGGCCAAGGGATTTCATACGCCCCCCTCCAGCCACCGGTGGCCCATGTTCCTTGCACACGCGTGAGCCAGCCTGGCCAGGGATGCCGGGTAACCATGGCTGGAACCTGTTCCCCAGAACAGCCGCCGGGGCAGCCGCAATGCTGTCCCCAGCCCGGGCTGCTCAAGCCAGGCCTCTGGGGGGAAGACCTGGGGGA
Source organism: Carettochelys insculpta (assembly GCF_033958435.1). Taxonomy (NCBI): domain Eukaryota; kingdom Metazoa; phylum Chordata; order Testudines; family Carettochelyidae; genus Carettochelys; species Carettochelys insculpta. The sequence continues at coordinate 73,058,272 of NC_134144.1, forward strand.
AGCACAGGCTGGGAACCAGAGCCCCAGAGGAAGCCCGGGATCCATCTGCATCCAGCCACCCCCAGACAGCATCCCCTTTGCAGGCCGTGCAGCCCGGCCTGTCTCCTCCCTGCGTGAGACCCAGCCCGGGCACCACCGACCAGGCCCTGGGAGAAAAGTCTGGGGTGGGCAGAGCCTAGCATGCCCACCAGATACCAGAAGGAGCCAGGCCCGCCAGGATCCTCTAGAAGAGGCCACCAGGGACCCGCCAGGCAGCAGGACTGACGAGAGGGAACATGCAAGGTGTAAATGGGTGTTAAACAGCATCCCGCCTCCTACCCGCAGCAGAGGAGACTATTGGACCATCCAGTTACTACATCCCGCCTCCAGCCGTGACCAACACCAAATGGCTTGTGGAAGGGGCAAGTCCCCCCAGCAGAGAGTTGCAGAATGACCCGTCGGTAGGGAAAGTTCCTCCCCGGACGTGCCTCCTGTCCTCGCCAGCCCCAGCCCCTTATCCAGCGCCGCAGGGCCAGGGGAAAGCCAGGAAATGCCCATCCAGCAGCGAGCCACCCTTGTGAGGGTAACACGCTCCCCCCCGGCGGGCGAGCTGCATCTGTGCGGACTGACGCGGGTCCGGGCAACTTCCTCAAACCCTGCTGCGGCCTCTGACTCAGCGCGCTCCCATCACGAGGCGCCCCACCACAACCCGGACAGGGGCGCCCCACTCTGGGGCCTGGCTACGTACAGCGCCAGACGCAGCCGGGTCCACGAGGGAAGCCGCACGCGCTGCCCCAGCCCAACACGCCGGCTAAGAGTCATCCGGCCGGGAGCCATCGTTAGCTGCTAAACGAGCAAGTGAGGAGGGGCTGCCTGGGGACAAGAAGCGCCGGCGACTCCCAGTTCCTGCACAGATCCCTTTGTGCCTAAACCCCCTGCTGGACGGCCGCCAGCCGCCTATGGGGATTTCAGGTCTGCTCCCTTCGCCATGCTAACGCTGGCCTCCTCTGTCTGCAGGGGAGAGGAGCAAGGGGGGATTTAATAGCAGCCTTCAACTTCCTGAATGGGGCATCCAAAGAGGCTGGAGAGAGGCTGTTCTCAGTGGTGACAGATGCAGAACAAGGAGCAATGGGCTGAAGTCACAGAGCAGGAGGGGTAGGTTGGATATTTGGAAAAACTCCTTCCCCAGGTGGGTGGTGAAGCACTGGAATGTGTTGCCTAGAGAGGTGGTGGATTCTCCATCCCTGGAGGTTTTTAAGTCCCGGCTGGACAAGGCCCTGGCTGGGATGATTGAGTTGGGTTGGTCCTGCTTTGAGCAGCTGGCTGGACTTGACGCCCTCCTGAGGTCCCTTCCGGCCTGTGATTCTAGGATTCCTCCGCGCCAGATCTCGCTACTCCGCCAGCATGGGCAAGAGGCCCATCAACTGCATCTCTGGACCACGACTCCCGCTCGCTCTGGCTTCCATCTCCAACCACCTCCCCTCGCCCCCACCAGCCAGCTTCCCACAAGCTCTCCCCAGGCCGAGGCCAGGCTCAGAGGCAGAGATGTCACCGCAGGTTCCTCCAGTCCAGAGGTCCTCCAGGCGGAAGGGCCATGCCCAGCAGTCCCAGCTTGTGGGGGGGCGGATGGATTTCACGCCGAGGTTTGTGCCTCCCGTCCACCTGCCAGGATCACACATGCGACGGGCAAAGGGGACGTGGAGGGGTCTCCAGCGACGCCGTGCTGGTGAACGTACCACTGAATGGACAGAGCAATGCAGGAGGGAGAGGGACCACGCTGCGTGGGACTGCATCGCCTCTCACAACATCCACGCTCCTCCTTAGCGACTCGGCTCCCAGAGGGTGCGCCCGGAGGGGTCTCGCGCCTCTCGCTTTCCAAGGCAGAGCTGGTTTGTAGCCGCCCGGGCTGCAGGGAAAAGCTGGGGAACGTGGCTAGAGGCTGCAGCGCCAGGCGGGAAAGGGGAGCCCCGAGCAAAGCTCTCACTTTTGGGGAGACTCGGGCAGGCCGCGCAGGGGCCTGGGGACGTACGGGAGACACGGAGCAGCCAGCTAGCGCCGAGGGCTTCACCCAGCTCCAGGCCTGGGCCCAGCCCCTCCGCACTTGCAGAACAAATACGCAGCAAAGCCACGCTCCCAGCCTCCTGCGCTCCTGCCGCCGCTCGCCCCAGGGCTCTGAGCACGCCGCGTGAGGCCCGGCGTCGCTGGGGACTCCGGCCCAGGCACACTGCCCCGGGCGCCCCGAATCCCGGCCCGCCTGGGATCGAGCTGCACGGCCGACTCGGCGAGACGCGCCGGCCCGCTCCAAGGAGCCACCGCCCAGGCTGCCATTCCGCGCAGACGCTAACGACGCGCTGGCTGCCCTGCTGCTCCCCACGCCCTGCCCAGTGTCCCAGGGGCTGAGCTGGGGGAGCGCGTCCTGGGAGGGGAAACTGCCAAGCCCCACGGGTTCAGGATGGCGCTGGGGGAGCTGGGCTGCGGGGGGCAGGCAGCAGGGGGCGCTGGGCACAGGGAGAAGGGGGACCGGCAGGGGGTTCTGGGCTGCAGGGAACAGGGGGCCCAGCAGGGGGTTCTGGGATACAAGGAGTGGAGGGGGGGGCCAGCAGAGGGTTCTGGGCTGCAGGGAGCTGGTGGAGGCAGCAGGGGGCGCTGGGCTGCAGGGAGTGGGGGGTCGGCAATGAGTGCTGGGCACAGGGGGCAGGGGGCCTGGCAGGGGGTTCTGGGCTGCGGGGACTCGGGGGGGCAGGGGGTTCTGGGCTACAGGGAGCCGGCGGAGGCAGCAGGGGCACTGGGCACAGGGAGCCTGGCAGGGGGTTCTGGGCTGCAGGGAGTGGGGGCAGCAAGGGGCGCTGGGCGCAGGGGGTTCTGGGCTGCAGGGAGTCGGGGGGCAGCAAGGGGCGCTGGGCACAGTGGGCAGGGAGCCCAGCAGGGGGCGCTGGGTGCAGGAAGCGGGGTGGGGGGCCCAGCGGGGTGGGCTCTCCCCAGGCAGTCAGCGCGGACCCCCGTGCCCCGCTCTGGGAGCAGGGCCGCTCTGCCAGACACGGGCAGGGGAGGCGCGCAGTCGGGAGAGCCGCCGGCTGCGAGCGGAGGACACGGTGCTGCTTCCCCGCCCATCCCGGGGGGACCGTTCCATGGGAGCCGCTTTCCCCGCCCGGCGCCAGCAGCTGCTCAGCGACCCCCACTCCTCCCGGCCCGGGCCGGCCTCGGCGCAGCACAACCTCACTAGCCCCAGCTCCCAACACCGCCCTCCTCCCGCCGGGCCTGGACGGCTGCCCTGCTCCCGCCCAGCCCTGCCCTTGCTTGTCCCCCTCTGCCTTTCCCTTAGATGGAAGTGTTAGGCCCTGGCCTCGGGGAAACGGGCCCAGGAGGAGAACAACATGCAATACCGGGGGAGCCCATTGTCCCTGTGCCGGCGCCCCCCACGCCCAGCTGGGGCTGAGGTCAGACGGCGAAGGGGAGCACGCTTCCGAGCGGCCGTGGCTGCGCTTCTCACGGCCCTCCCGCGCCAGTGCCAGGCGCGGGAACGTCCGTTGTCCTCCACGGAGCAGCTCGCCAGCGACTGGGCAGCTTCCCCGTATGGGCCCCCACAGCCCAGGCTCCGCTGGGGTAACTCGATGCGCCACACGCCTCCCCCGCCCCTCGGCCTCGGGCTTCGAACGCAGAACCGGCCAGGGACCGACTCAGCATCCGGCCACGGCAACGGCATCATAGGCTGGGGGGGCTCAGCTCCCCAAACAGCCGGGGGTGGCCCCGCCCCTCCCCATGACTCCGCCCACACCCTGCCCTGAGGTCCATCTCCTGCCTGGCTCCGTCCACACTGGTTGCACCTGCCCTGGCTGCAGCTCAGGCTGGGGTGAGCGAAGCAGAGAGCAGGACTTGGAGCTGCTGGAGTGAGCAGGCTGGAGGCCCAAGGCAGTCAGTGGCCTAGGAGAGGAGCTGCATGTGGCTGTTTTGGGACTTCTTGGTGGCTCCCAACACGAAAATTGCAAAGTTAAAAATAAAACCGTCCTTTTTTGATAAACAGTGAGCCTCTAACAGCCCCGAAATGCACAGCTCCTATCTGACTCACTTCTCTATTAATGACCTGGATGAGGGACTGGGTTGCACCCTCAGCACATTGGCGGACGACACAAAACTAGGGGGAGAGGCAGATATGTTGGAGGGTAGAGAGAGAATCCAGAGGGACCTGGATAAATTGGAGGACTGGGCCAAAAGAAATCTGATGAGGTTCAACAAGGAGAAGTGCAGAGTCCTGCACCTGGGGCGGAAGAATCCCAAACATTGTTACAGGTTGGGGACCGACTGGCTCAGCAGCAGTACGATGGAAAGGGACCTAGGGGTTATGGTGGATGAAAGGCTGGGTATGAGTCAACACTGTGCCCCTGTAGCCAAGAAGGCTAACGGCGTACTAGGGTGCATTAGGAGGAGCATTTCGAGCAGCTCTAGAGAAGTAGTTATTCCTCTTTATTCGGCACTGGTGAGGCCACATCTGGAATATTGTGTCCAGTTCTGGGAAAAGGATGTGGATTTGCTGGAGCAGGTTCAGCGAAGGGCAACAAAAATGATGTAGGGGCTGGAGCACAAGACCCATGAGGAGAGGCTGAGGGATTTGGGCTTGTTTAGTTTACAGAAGAGAAGACTTAGGGGTGATTTGATAGCAGCCTTCAACTTCCTGAAGGGGAGCTCTAAAGAGGATGGAGAGAGGCTGTTCTCAGTGGTGTCAGATGGCAGAACAAGGAGTAATGGTCTGAAGCTGAAGAGGGGAAGGTGTAGGTTGGATATTAGGAAAAACTATTTCCCCAGGCGGGTGGTGAAGCACTGGAATGTGTTCCCTAGAGAGGTGGTGGATTCTCCATCCCTAGAGGTTTTTAAGTCCCGGCTGGACAAGGTCCTGGCTGGGATGACTTAGTGGGGGGTTGATCCCGCTTGAAGCAGGGGGCTGGACTAGATGCCCTCCTGAGGTCCCTTCCAGCCCTGGGATTCCATGATAAATAGCGAACAATGTGTGACCTCGAAGTGTCGGATAACTCCCCTAGCGTCCTCCAGCGAGCGAGACGGTTCGGCAAGGACAGACAGGAGGACAGGGCTACAAACAGGCGCCCGAAGTTTGAGAAAACAGAATATGTACCAAGTTTGTGAACGTCCTGCAGCACAAAGCAGCGCATCACAAATCCCCATGCGTGGCCCGTTCTTAAAACAGGGGCTACAGAAAGTCACGGCTCTTGTTGCTATTTCGGTTGCCGACCTCTGGTCTAGGACTTGGAGCCACCCTGGCAGAGCACCTCCCGGTTAAGTGGGGGGCAGGTGGGACTCTGGCGGAGGAAGGGAAGGCAAAGGGGCAGGGCCTCAAGTCCAAGGGGCAAGGGCACGTGCCAGCCTTGCGCCCAGCCCAACCGCAGGTCTCCCCTCCAAGCATTCATCAGAAAACAGCAACTGGACGGCCGGTGAAATTGGTGTTAAAATATCCTGGGGGGTGGCCACGCAATGCCCAGGAAAACGAGTGGGCCTTCCCAGAGCACGGAGACCCAGTCTCAGCCCCAGATCTCGCGCTGGGTTTTCTCCGCCCAGCCCAACCGGCCAGGCTTCCAAAACAGCTTCCCCTGCCAAGGGGAACAAACCAGCCACATCGGGAACATGTTTGGGAAGTGAAAATGAAAAAAAGTGGAGGGGCCAATCGGTCTGCTTAGGGCTCGTTGGTTTCAAAATGTTCCCTGGGGAGCTCGGCTCAGTGCTCCTCCCTTTGCAGTTTTTACTGTTCATTTACATTTCTAAATGAAAAGTCTTTCCCAGCCAAAAAGACCCCGAGTTTCTGTTTCCAAAATGTCAAGACTTTACAACGGGTTCTAGATGTTTTTCCAAAGCAGGGGGGAGGGATGGCTCAGTGGCTTGAGCATTGGCCTGATAAATGTGGGGTTGTGAGCTCAATCCTTGAGGAGGCCATTGAGAGATTGGGGCAAATGGATGGTGCTTGGCCCTGCCAAAAGGGCTGGGGGCTGCACTAAATGACCGGCTGAAGTCCCTTCCTGCTCTGGGAGGTGTGACAGTGGGTAAGACTGGCCCCTCCCTGCAACAATGTTCAGCTTTGACAAACCAGTAGCTGGCCCTGTGTAGGACACATCAGTCCAGACCAGGCTGCTGGCCTGGAGCTACTTAGCTCTTGGAGGGGTGTGGACCAGAGGATGCCCTGCAGCAGTCTTGTGAGATCCCCTGTGGGTGTTTGTTGCTCAAATTGGAGCCAGGGTGAGGGAAATTATCTGATGAACCTAGAGGAAGAGGCTGTCGCAGGAACTAAAGCACTGGTGGTGCTAGGTGGGACCCAGGTCCCTTTCCAGCAGAAAGCAGGTGCGGGCCACCCAGGTAACAACATGAGCTTGTATTTCCAAAATGTCTGTCACCTGAAGGAGCTCAGGGTGCTCTGCAGACAGACAAGGCCTGGCTCCTGCCACACAGGAAATGCAGCTGCCTCTGGGGTGGTGCACACCACTAAAGTGGCGGGGGAGCCGATTCTTTTTAACGCTCCACCCTGGGAGCCAGAGCGGTGGGTTTTGTGCACCTGGCTTGCACGGGGGCAGGGAGCTGGCCCTGACGTGCGCAGCCCCTCTCACGCCCCACAGAGTTTAGAGCGTCAGAGAGAACGGCATGGGAGACTTGCCACGGTGGCAATGGGCCCACCTCTCCCCAGCCTCCCTCCAGCTTCAAGGCAGGCGAGTGGAGAACACAGGCGCTTTTCTCCCTCCTTGTGCCTGTGTTTACATTCCTCAAAATCACCTCCAGAGAGCAGCGCGGCCCCTCGCGCTCGGCCCTGCGCAGGAGCACGCGTGGATTCTGCAGAAAGTCTCCGGGGGCACCGTGAAAATCGCCTGCGACTCCAGACATAGACGCCAAGATCCGTTCCGCAGGGTTGGCCACTGCTCGGGGGTTGTGCCACCAGCATGCGGCTCGGCAGGGCGCTTTACAGGAAGTTAAAAGCTAGAGTCCAGAAGTTTTCCTTTCCCCTCCAGTGCCCCGGCACAGCACCTGCGATGCACTCCTGTACCTCGCCAAGGGACGTTAGAACACGACCGGTCGCACCCCGAGCTTTTGTTTCCAAAATGTCAAACCTTTTCAACAGCCTCGAGATGTTTTCCCAAAGCAGGACAGTGCGTAAAACCGGCCCCTCTCTGCAAAAGGGTTCAGCTTCAACAAGTCAGCAGCTGGCCCTGCCCGGGACACATCGGTCCAGACCAGACTGCAACCCGCCGGCGCTGTGCTTTTCGGCTACGTAATTCAGCCCTCAGGGCCCAGAAACAATAGCCTGTGACTTACGGGACTGGCCAACGGCCAGTGAACGGCGCGGCGTGGCCAGGGCCAGCTGGCGAGCGATGTGCTGAACAGGAATAGCTCAGGAGAAACTGGCAAGTAATTGCAAATGAATCTGAGAAACTCGCAGGCCACAGGCAGACACGTGCAATGTGCCAAGAGCGAAATACGCTGAAATTGTTGCAGCCGCTTGAATTGCCCTGTTCCTTCTTGTTCTACCTGCTGAGTGAGAGTCACCCCTGCCTGCGGACGGGGTGCAGAGCTCGGGGACCCCAGCACACTGGTGTCAGAGGCGGGATGGGGTTCAGGGGCCCCCAAGCGCTGCACCTCGGCCGCAGGCAGGAGTGACTCTCGCTCAGCAGGTAGAACGGGCAGTTTATGAGGCGACAGAGGCCCAGCTCAGCACAGAGGTGCCAGTACAGCCGGCAGACACAGTCACTCCAACCCCTCCTGGGGAGAGGAGCCTGAGGGGGGCCTATCTGGGGTGTAGCTTCCCCGCTTGTCAGGCCGGCTGCCTTCCAGCTCCCTCTCCCCCCAGCTTCCAACTGCCGTCTCTGATTCAAACCCAGCTCGGCTCCTCCCTGCTCTGTGCTCAGCTCAGAGGTGTTACCTGCCAGCTTAGGGGGTCATCCTTAGCTGCTGGGAGCTGCTCTGCCTGTCACACACACCCCCAGCCTGAGTCTCACGTGCACCCCCCCCCCCGACTCCATCACACCCTGTTCCACTGATCTCAAGGGGGAGGCTCAACCTCCTGGAGCAGGAGGGTTTGCAAACCTATCCGCTAGGTCAGCCCACCCGCCTCACTGCCCCTCTCCTTTACACCCAGCGCTCTGCACCTGCAAACCGCAAGCTTTCCCTCCGAGTTACACGGGCTTCCCTGGTTCCCAGGCTCCCGTTCGGAGCCTCAGGCAGGTGGAGGGGGGCCTGGCTGGAGGCGGGGTGCAGGCACTGAGCATTCTGGGCACCACCACGACCTCTGCAAACCTGCCGCCCCGTTCCCAGGCACGCTCGGGACAGCTCTCTCCAGAGCCCGGCCTTCCCCCCAGCTCCCAGCTGCACAGCAGGAAGCCAGCACAGCCTTGTCCCGTCAGAGCCGGGCCCGGGACCAGAGCTGGCTCACAGCCCGGCCCGAGGAGGCCTGTTTAACTCGCCTCTGACGCAGATCCCTTCCTTTTTCCCGGGCTGCGATAAACACCCCTGGCTGCCAGAGCCCCAGCCCTGCACAGCCCTACGATGGCCGGGCAGAGCAGCGCTTGTGGGGTGGGTGCTACCCCAGCGGGTGTCGCCTCTCGTGGGGCTCCATCGCCCCCTTAGGGAGCACCCCGCAGCGAAGCGCCATGGGGCAGAGCACCGCCTGGGGCAGCCCACCAGGAGGCAGTGCAGCTCGGAGAAGGCCAGTCCCTTCCATGGCTCTGCTATCCAGCAGGGGCAGCTTCTCTGCACCCCACAACCAGTCAGTTGGCAGCTGCGGGGCAAAGCCAGGGGTCTCCCTGCTCTTTGGGTGGGGCTGGCTGCCACCCACCCCCCTCCACCCCATGCAACCGGAGCAATGCAGCCGGACAGCCCCAAGGCAGCGAGTGGGGGATCGTTCCCCCACCCTGCATCCATCTCCCTGTCCTCCTCAGCACAGACCGAGCCCAGGCCGTGCCCAGGAGATTTCTCTCTGCCTCCGACAGCCCCGGCCCCTGGGGAGGGGGGACAGGCTGCCCAGGAAGCCCCTGCCCTTTGGAAGGGGCCACCCCCTGGGTCAGAGCCCCCCTCCGCAGCCACTGCCAGCTCTGGGGGTTTCCCGACAAGGTGCGCGACTTCCCAGGGTCTCTCCCCAGGCTGTTTCAAGCCTGACGGACCTGAACTCCTGGCTCTGTGGCTCGGAGGGAGAGGAGGGTTAGAAGTGGGAGTTGCAGCCCAAAGGCAGAGTCCGGCATCTGCTCTGGGTGAGACACGCTCAGGGGTTTCAACCCCATCCATGGCCTTCCCTGTAAGCCGGGCACTGGGGCGGCCGCTCAGCAGAGATTCAGGTGCTGCCTAGCTGATGAGCAGCCCCCAGCTAGGTTCGTTGGTTCCCCTGGTGGTGCCCATCCGCACGAGCCTTGTGCACATAACAATTATTCCGCACACAGCTGAAGAAGATGAGCGGGTGCATGGGAACGGGGCAGGCTCAGGAGGGTTTGGCCACGCTGCAAGCCGACTGCACCACGTCCCCCAAAGCACCCCCGGAGGCAGCCTGCAGAGCTTTCCATGGGGGAGACATGGTTACGTCTGGGTCCCAGCTCCAGAGATGGAGAACGCCCCTGCCACAGGCTGTGCTCGCCCCTGCTCTCCAGAGCCTGCCCTGCTGCCAGTTTCACAGGGAACGTCTGGCTCCAGGGCTTCCCTCCCGGACTAGGGGTGAGGATGCCCCAGCCACCCAGCACCACCCGACACTTTGCTCTGCGTTGCTCCGATGCATTTCGCTCCCGATCCCCCCGCCCTGCAAGGCCTCTCCTGCCGCGGTGAACGGCCAGACCTGCTGCCCGACGAAACCCCGTTCGGCAAAGGCCCAAATTCCGAGCAGGGCACGCCAGAGACACTGCAGCCATCTGCACACGCGGCTGTCACGCCCACGCCCCAGGGCGGAGCAGGGAGACGCCGGGGACAAGAGCTCCAGGAACAGCCGGCGGCAGATCAGGGAAGCCGAGTGCAGAACGGGCACAGAGAGAGCTGGATGGGCACCCCACATCCCACCAGACAGCAGCCCTGGCAGGGGCTGGACGGGGGCCAGCGTAGGAGGAACGGAGGGGAACTTGGGGTGCCAAGTGGGGACAGCGGGAAGCAGCTGTGAAGGGGAAGGTCTGGGGGGTCCTGGCATTTGCCTCTTCCTGCAAATTAAAGGCCCATGTCATCTGCTGGCGCACGTGGGCAGGACATCCCCCGCCCCATCTGCGCCACACGCTTCACAGCCACCCTCTCTCTTCCTGGGGCAGCGCCAGGGACCCCCCGGGCAGCGGCGCCCCAGACACTGTGCCGCGGAGGGGAAAGCTGGGTGACACACCCCCAGGGGCTGCAGCTGCAAGTCAGGAACCTCTGACACCGGCCCCCCAAGACCCTGTGACATACAGCACTGCCGGGGCCTGCTGAGCAACCGGAGCGTGCCGGCCCCTCGCACTGCTCCACACACAAGGCGCTCGGCACCAGCGCTGGCTGCCAGAATCACAGAAGCATAGAACACTCGGACTGGAAGGGACCTCGAGAGGCCATCGAGTCCAGCCCCCTGCCCCAATGGCAGGACCAAGTACTGTCTGAACCATCCCTGACAGACATTTATCTAACCTGCTCTTAAATATCTCCAGCGACGGAGATCCCACAACCTCCCTGGGCAATTTATTCCAGTGTTCGACCACCCTGACGGTTAGGAACTTTTTCCTAATGTCCAACCTAAACCTCCCTTGCTGCAGTTTAAGCCCATTGCCTCTTGTTCTATCCTCAGATACCCAAAAGAACAAGTTTTCTCCCTCCTCCTTATGACACCCTTTTAGACACCTGAAAACCGCTGTCATGTCCCGCCCTCAACCTTCTCTTTCCCAAACTGAACAAGCCCAATTCTTTCAGCCTTTCTTCATAGGTCACGTTCTCTAGCCCTTTAATCATTCTTGTCGCTCTTTTCTGGACCCTCTCTAGTTTCTCCACATCTTTCTTCAACTGCGCTGCCCAGAACTGGACACAAGACTCCAGCTGAGGCCTAACCAGCGCAGAGCAGAGCGGGAGAATGACTTCTCGTGTCTTGTTCACAACACACCTGTTAATGCATCCCAGAATCACGTTTGCTTTTTTTGCAACAGCATCACACTGTTGACTCATATTTAACTTGTGGTCCACGATAACCCCTAGATCCCTTTCTGCTGTAGTCATCCCTAGACAGTCTCTCCCCATTCTGCATGTGACGCTGATTGTTCCTTCCCAAGTGGGGCACTTTGCATTTATCCTTCTTAAACTTCCTCCTGTTTACCTCAGACCATTTCTCCAATTTATCCAGAGCATTTTGAATTGTGCCCCCAGCCTCCAGAGCAGTTGCAACCCCTCCCAGCTTGGGATCATCTGCAAACTTAATACGCATACTTTCTATGCCAATGGGACAGGCTCCTTGTCCCCCCCGTCCCCCCCGACAGCTGCAAGCCAAGAAACTCCAGGAGGTTTTCCTGCACGGCTCGGCTGGGCTCAGCTCAGCCCACTAACTGGAACCTGCTGGCACAACTGGGCAACACAGCAGCCTCGCCCCTGGGTCTGACATACCCCGTGGTGCAAGGGTTACCCCACGACTGGCAGCTGCAGGGCAGGAGGAGGGACACGGCTGCACGGGGCCAGAGAGGGCTGGGGACCCAAGGAAGACCAGGACGGCTCTGGGGAAACTGGGGGTGGCTGCGCCGGTGGGAGGTCTCCTGCAGAAGGAGCTCACACGCACCCTGTGCTGCACGCAGGCCTCGCTCTATTTTTAAACGCTCATCTCCGGGGCTTGCCCCAGGGAGCAGTAAGTGGGAACAGAGTCTGCCTCATTTGTCCCTCCGGAGCCAGACCAGCCACGGATGTTAATCACCAGGCCAGCAGTACCTCCTCAGCCAGGCCTTGGAGGTCACTTAGCAGGAACAAGCTCAGCAGCTGGGAGCAGCAGGGCTCGGCACCCAGGAGCGCCTGCCCCGCGAGAGATTCACACAGGCCCCAGGCATGGCTGAGGTGCCCCGGGGAACTCAGGCAGGAGAGGTAAGAGCCCTGCCTGGAAAGGGGGAGCTGAAATGCACCCCAAGCCCAGCTGCTGCAGGTCTGGTCCCTGGGCTCTGCAAGTGAAGGGGGTCAGGGCCTGGCTTCCTTTGGCAGCACGAAGTAAACAAAACCCACTCCTGCAGGCTTCCCAGGAGGGCAACCAGCCAGGGAGACAGGCCCCCCTGCTGCCGAGCCTGAGAAATCCCAGCTGCATGGCACCACTGCAGCTGGACAGCCCTGCCAGGCAAAGGATTTGAACCTGGGACCCACAGATCACATGTTCCACCTGCTCAGCTAGCATCACAGTCACCCCGGGAGCCACCCCTTCACAGTCAGGGCTTTGTTCTTCCCGGCCCAGCTCCCTGCTGCGGGTGCTTGGCAGTGCAGGAAGATCGAGCTGCCCAGGGGCCAGCCTTCTCCAAAGGGGAGGCCAGGCTGGTGCACAGTGTGATGCAATGGGGCGTGTGAGGATTTTATTCCCCTGGGTCAGCTGCATGTGTTCCCTTCTGTCCTGCAGTAACCCGAGGTGTGTGCCTCAGTTTCCCCAGGCACAGCTCAGGGCACAGCTGTAGGGGGGTTTGGGTGTGATGACGTCTCACAGGTCAGCAATGGCCATCCCTGCTCTTCGTAACCAAAGCAAACAGGTGAACCCTTTCTTCCCCGGGAAACAGGCCAGAGGCGGAGAAGGGGCCTGGCTGGTTGGAATTGGAACTGGGCTGGGGGGTGGGGCAGTCTGGTCTGGCTGGAGAGGGAGGAAGGGGACCAGGCCCGGCTCAGGGACCCCTCTGGGCCCCTCTCCCCAAGCTGGATGGTACTGACGGGTTCTGGTCCCTGTGCTGACCAGTCTGTTCTGTGCCGTGTCCCTCTCGCCTGACCCCCGGCTATTCCCCTGGGGCGTGAGACACACGTCCACCTGCGGGTGGGGGCAAGGCTGGGGACCCCCCACTCCGGGACAGTAGTTGAGCCGCCTAAAACCCCTGTGTGGATGGCACTAGGCTGACGGAAGACCTGGCCGCGGCTTCCTGGGGAGGTGCGTTACCTGCTCCCAGGGGCACATCCCTCCCAGCGCTGGACAACGCGTCTGCACGGACGCGCTCTGGCGGCTGGCGGGTCGGCAAGTCACCAGCCGGGCTGAAACCCAGGCGTTTGGCCAGACGAGAGCTGGGGAGTTCACACCTGAACAGGCTCACGCTCCCCGGCCCCTCCCACCAGCCGAGCAGGACGCCAAGGACCGGCCGCTTGGACGGTAGCGAGCAGCTCAGAGAAGGCCCAGGAGCTGGGGGGGGAGGAAGATGTCGGAAATGTTCGCTCCCGGCCCCTCTGTGTCGTGAGACAGGCTTGGCCGGAAACCGGCGGAGAGCACCTGGGGCAGGAGGCTGCCCAGGAGCAGAGCTTCACCGAGAGAGGGAGCTGCGAGCTGGTGTCTCATGGAGCTTGTAAAGGGTCTCTGCTTCCCTGGCCGGCTGACCCTCTGGGCCCTGTGTCCCTGCCCAGCCAGCCCCACGCCCCAGCAGGCAGCAGGGAGGTGGGCATCCCAGCCCGGCAATGCAGCCAGCCCAGGGCAGAGGGAAGAAGCTGCTTCCCTGTACGCCTCCATCCCGCACGTCTTTCCTCCCTGGACAGCTGCCAGTCGCCCGCCATAGCCACCTGTCCAGCCCACGAGGGCTCCCCCGGGCCGGGGCGAAAGCTCCCCCTCTGGAGCCGTTCCACACTACCCAGTGCCCCAGGTAAATATGCAGGGCCCAGGTCTCCCCTCACTGCCCTCGGGTGAATGAGGTCCCCGTCCAGCCAGGGATGGGATGGGACGGATGGGGCGGGGAGAGTCCGGCCAGGAGTTAGCCATGGCTCAGGGCCTGCCCTGTGGGTGAGACCCAGCTCAAGCCAGGACCCTGTGGTGTGGAGGGCGGCTGTGGGGCTCGCTGGGGCTGCGGCTTTGGGAGAGGGCAGAAAGAGATGGAGAAGGCAGAAAACTCCCAGAGAGGGAAAGGCCTTTCCCAGCTGGCTCCTCCCCGCCCCAATGCGGCGGCTGGGCCGTGTACATGGAGGTGCTGAGCCGAGATCTGAGCCAGTGCTGAAACGGTGATTAGCAGTAGGTACAGTGGGGTAACACTGGGGGGCAGAGCCCCAGGACTGGGGGTGTCACAGAGCTGGCAGTGCCCTGTGGGGTAACACTGGGGGGCAGAGCCCCAGGACCGGGGGTGTCACAGAGCTGGCAGTGCCCTGTGGGGTAACACTGGGGGGCAGAGCCCCAGGACCGGGGGTGTCACAGAGCTGGCAGTGCCCTGTGGGGTAACACTGGGGGGCAGAGCCCCAGGACCGGGGGTGTCACAGAGTTGGCAGTGCCCCTGTGGGGTAACACTGGGGGGCAGAGCCCCAGGACCGGGGGTGTCACAGAGTTGGCAGTGCCCTGTGGGGTAACACTGGGGGGCAGAGCCCCAGGACCGGGGGTGTCACAGAGTTGGCAGTGCCCCTGTGGGGTAACACTGGGGGGCAGAGCCCCAGGACCGGGGGTGTCACAGAGTTGGCAGTGCCCCTGTGGGGTAACACTGGGGGGCAGAGCCCCAGGACCGGGGGTGTCACAGAGCTGCCAGTGCCCTGTGGGGTAACACTGGGGGGCAGAGCCCCAGGACCGGGGGTGTCACAGAGTTGGCAGTGCCCCTGTGGGGTAACACTGGGGGGCAGAGCCCCAGGACCGGGGGTGTCACAGAGCTGGCAGTGCCCTGTGGGGTAACACTGGGAGGCAGAGCCCCAGGACCGGGGGTGTCACAGAGCTGCCAGTGCCCCTGTGGGGTAACACTGGGGGGCAGAGCCCCAGGACCGGGGGTGTCACAGAGCTGCCAGTGCCCCTGTGGGGTAACACTGGGGGGCAGAGCCCCAGGACCGGGGGTGTCACAGAGCTGCCAGTGCCAGGAAGCAGGTGATGCTGTTAAGTGCCAAACCAGCCAAGACTCTGCTTAATTTCTCCTGGCGTCAGTGACAGCCATCGGCCGTGCTTCTCCCCAGCCCACTTCCTGAGCCACCCCCGCTGCACCAGCTCCTGGGCCCCAAGGAGACGTCCCCGCAGCCCCCAGCCCCTTCCCTCGGAGGGCCAAATGCCCTGTTCAGCTCCGCCTGCTCGTGAGACCCCCAGGCCAGAGGTCACAGGCCCTCGCTCGGGTCAAGGTGGCTGCACCCTCGGCAGGTGGGGTGGGACAAAGGACCTGTGCAGGACCCTGGCCGTGGGGTATTGTCACGTCACAGGAGAGCCGAGGTGCCCCCAGGCGGCAGCCACTCCCTAGTGGGCCCCCACGGACCTGCACACGCGGGGGACGAGGGGGAGGTGTGCCCGGCCCTGCCGGAGATCAGATGAGCTCTATGAGTTGTTA
Source organism: Carettochelys insculpta (assembly GCF_033958435.1). Taxonomy (NCBI): domain Eukaryota; kingdom Metazoa; phylum Chordata; order Testudines; family Carettochelyidae; genus Carettochelys; species Carettochelys insculpta. Next base: position 73,073,646 of record NC_134144.1, read on the forward strand.
CGGGGCACAAGCCTGGTTTGGGCTGGACCTGCTGAAGCCTGGAGAGAAGGTTAAGGAGAGACATGGGGGTGGCCAGCCCGGTCCTCTGGCAGCTCACAGCACACTTTGCCGGAAGCGTCGGAGCCTTTCCTGCACGGATGGGTCTGCCTTCGCCCCGCGTGCCGAACCCACCAGCCAGTAAACCCGGCAAAGGGGCTTTTCCCACCTACTGTCTGCACTCCTCCGGTGCCAGCTTGCAGCCCTTGCTCCTTGTCCTGCCCAGGGCGGGACCCCTCCCCTCCTCTCTGCCAGCACAGCTCTGGGCAGGGCGTGCTCCCAGCCTTGCCCCTCTCCGGGCCTGGCCCTGCTCCAGGGTTCGGCGCAGCGCCAGTCCCAGGGGCATTTTACCGCCGAGGTCGGCTTCCACTCCCCATGGCAGCCTCACTTGTCTTCGCCAGCTGCAAATCTCTGCTGTTGCCCAGGCGCTGGCAGACCCGAACTCCTCCGCAGAACCCCTCATCGGCCTTGATCTCGCCTGCGCTTTTTAGCAGCCGAGCTCTGACAGCCCCGGCAAAGCCTCTGTTTATCCACCTGGATCCCACCGGGAGGCCGGCGTGTTTCCGTCACCGGGGGCGCTCCATGCCCAGAGCATTTCTCCACAGTTCCCCAGTCCCAGCTCCCTGCCTGCCTCCCGACGTGGGCAATGGCAGGTCGCTCGGAGCCAAGGGCCCAGCAGGGCGAGGAGCCCCCAGGTGAGCGGAAGGTGGCACCTCGCTCTGTGGGCAGGGAGGGCAGGACAGGGTCTGGGGGACCACTCGTCCGATTGCAAAGTGGGACGGCGCGAACCCAAGAGCTCGGGGGCGGATTTTATTTTTCCAGGGCCGGCGACGCACCAGGCCGACATCTGGCATTCAGAAGGGCCCTGTTTTCCTGTTCCTGCTTGGGGACCGTAGCGTGGGTTGGCCAAAGCCCAGGTGAGTCAGAGCCTCGGCCTGCAGCTGAGCTCAGAGGCCAGGACACCACACCCTCTGCCTGGGGAGTTAAACCCGCACTACAAGCTGTTGCTGTCCAGGAGTCGCCCTGGCAGCTCTAGCACGGCCAGTGACTCACAGGGATCTGTCTGAGACTGTCCAGAGGGATGCTGCCCAGGGCTCCTCTGTGCGACCCTCTCTGCGACAGCCAGGCTGGAGACACTGCCAACAGCAGGGAAAGGGTTAAATCAGGCACACCCAATAACCCCGCACCCACACACTGCCGAGGAAGGGGAGCGCCCCCCCGAGGTCCCCGCCGATCTGACCTGGGGCACACCTCCTTCCCAGTGGCAATCTGCTAGCCCCTGCACGCGTGGAAAAGCTCCAGCCAGCCACGCCGGGCCGGGCCGGGCCGGAAGAATCCTCAGAGCATCCCCACCCAGCACCCCACCGGCAGCCGGGTTAGTCTGGGGCTTCCCAAAACTCCAGCTGCCCTGCAGTACTGTAGAGGCGCACGAAGGCAATAAACAAAACGGTTCGTCTTTAAGGTGCTGCAGGGCTGCTGGGTTTTTGTTTAGATTTTTAGCACGACGGGGGGAGTGATCGGGAGCCCGATTCTCCACCGCCACCATTCTGGCAACTAGTGCTTTGCACGAGGGGAATGGTGAGCCACCGTGCAAGGCAGTGGTGCATCCAGCTCTTTGCTTTCACGACGCACTTGGGGACTCATCCAGCTAGCCCAGGCCCGGGGAGACTTTAAAGGGGGCCAGACTGGGGACCTAGAGCTCCCTAGACCTACCTGTGGAGCTGACCCCGGGTGCCCAGCACTTCTGAAAACTCCCGCAGGATCAGGTCGCTTCTAACACCAAGTCAAAGAGCCTTTGCAGGACAGTTGTGAACTCTGCCCGGCCCACACAGTGCACCCAGCTCCAGCGTATCACCTGCCCTGTATCACCCACTGCTCCACTAGGAGCCGAGCGTGAGCCCTGGAACACGCCCAGGGAACGAGGTAGCAGAGCAAAGAGAGACAGAAACAGTCTGATGGCAGCTGGGTTAAGCAACAAAAACGATCGAGGGCCTGGGGAAAAATCCCTCCCCTGCAGGTAGCTCGAAGAGGGGCAGCTCTGCTCCCCCTGCCCCAGAGCACACGCCGGGTTTAGACATTCAGAGGAAATGCCTTTTCATGCAACACATGAGGAGCCTGCGGAACGCACAGCGGCAGCACATCAGCATGGCCAGGAACTCAGCAAGACTTAAAGAGAAACTGCACGTCTACACCGAACGAGACCAGCCAGCCTGGGTCGAACGCAGGGCTATTAAACCTCCTGCTGCTGGGCTGAACCGGTCGCTGCCCCCCAGAGCCCAGGATCAGACCTGCCACAGGGACAGATTAGCTCCTCTCTGCTATGAGGGGTTCTCACCCCGTCCTCTTGCACAGCCACTGCTGGCGGCTCTCAGAGACAGGACACTGGGCTGGACGGCCCACAGAACTGCATTCCTGCAGCATGGTCATTCCTGCGTGCAATCTGGGGGTGGGGGGGGGTCGAGCAGGGCGGAACAGCCCGGGGGTGAACCCCAGAGCAGAGTGCATGCAGCAATCAGCTGTGGGTTCAGGAAGTGGGGGGTCACCAGGCCCTGCACCCCACCCCCGCGACCCAAGACAGGATCAGAGCTCCTGCATCAGACTGCACCTGTGCCCAAGCAGGTTGTCTGCGAACCCTCCAGCTGCCTCTGAAAGGCCGGGGAGCCGCACTGCATGCTGAAACGCCTCCCCCCAGGTGCCGGCTGACAGGTGGGCCAAGGTGCCAGGCGCCGGGCATATGGACAAAGCGACTGGTTAGGATCCCAGCGCGTTGTGTTGTGAGTTAGGTCCTTTCCATCGCTCGTGGTCTGCGAAGGGAGGACGAGCAGGAAAGGGGTGAGAATTCAGGGGCCAAAAGGAGGGATTTCCCCCCACCCCATCGAAGGCTGGACGGGACTCCAGTGACCTCTTCGTCTGATCTCCTGCATAACCCTGCCCCAAAATCCCTCCTGCAGCAGATTGCGCAGAAAACCAGCCGGTCTTGATCTAAAACTTGCCAGTGCTGGTGAACCCACCTTGCCCCTGGGTCACCCGTCCCAGGGATTCATTACCCTCACTGCCAAAACTGAGCATCTGATAGCTAGTCTGAAACGGCCTCGCCCAACAGGCCCTGTCCCGTCACATTTCTGCTCCCAGCTGGGTGCTTACAGACTATGATCCCTCGCCCCTTGGCCTGCTCGCCATCAAGAACAGGCCAAGCTGAGTCCTACCCTGCAATTCAGGGAACCCCTTCCTGGGGCGAGCTGATGATTCAGTTGCTCCCTGGGGCACAGAGCCACATCGGCACCCCAACCGTGGGCCAGCGACCCAATGTGCTAGGGGCTGTACGCACAGACAGCTCCTTTGCCAGGCCGTTGACATGCACTGAGTGGTCTCATGGCACGCAGACCTTCTGGGTACCACGCCCTGTTCCATACCCCTCCGTCAGCTCCCGCCATCGCCTTTCCAAACTAGAAAGTGCCCCCCGCCATTAATATCTCCTCCCCGCCTGCCGTCCGCCGCACTCTCTCTCAGCAGCCCTCACCAGATGCTGCGGTGTCCGAACTCGGCACTCTAAGCAGCTGTAACGTTACTGGATTCTGAGATGAATGTACGAAACACGGTTGCAAGCACCGTTCTATCTCTGCACCACGCTTTGTGCAAAGGGGCCAAGCGAGGTGTCTCGGAAAAGCTGGTGCTTCGCTGCTTCTGTTTATGCCGCTCGTCTGCACCATCCTCCGTGCACCTGCAGCGAGGAGGGTTGGCTGTGTACTTGGATTTCTGATGTTTGCTTCTGGGAGACCATAGCGGACAACCCGCTGCGAAAGGCTGTGGCTGCAGCCTAGAAAAAGACGTGGGCAGGTGACCTGCTCGTGACCAACTCCATCTGGGACGAGCTTTCACACAGCACGAACAATGGAATTCCCTCCACGTGGGCCAGGGAATAAAGAGGACGCCAGGGTTCCTCCAGCTTTGCCTGCTGTCCAGCTCATCTCTGCTCTGAGCTGAGCCTGGGAGGATTGACGGCCCACCCGAATGAAGGGTGTATTCCGGAGACTTACAAGACAGCAGATTAATTTGCCTGTGCTAGAAGTCTGCCCCAGGAACTTGGCCCTGGTGTATGTAACTTGATTCCTTTAACAATGTTACTCTCAGTGTTTTCTCTCTTTCCACGAATAACCCCGTGGATTTAGCTGCAAAAGGCTGGGCCCAGCGTGCTCATTGGGTCAGATCTGAGGTACCCCCTGACCTGGGCACGTGGCTGGGCCTTTGGGGCAGAAGAGCGTGTTCGGATTTGGTGAGGTTGGCCCCATAACCTCTCCTGCGTATGAGGAGGGGAGGGCCTGCGGCCCGAGGGAAGCTGGAGAGGCTGGGGGCTTGTGTGGGGAACTCTGGCTGGCCAGCGTGGCGACGGCACTGCTCGGCGTGGTGGGTTTGGCACCTGAGAGCGGCGGGCCCCAGGCTGGGGCTGTCGGTAGCCCTGTCTCAGCAACCGGCCCTGCTTGGACCCTCTCAGCAGAGCCCCAGGAAGCTGTTATATTGGAGCAGCAGAGGGAAGGGTCCATGTTTACAGCTCCCCACCCGCTGCACATTGCGATTGCAAAACTGTTTTGATCAGCTGCCGGCCCCGCAGACGGCCCTGCGATCTCAGGGCAGAGCGGGGCCCAGCGGGCTCCAGGCAGATCCGGCCTCTGCTCCTGGTTTGCTCGCCCTCGCCCACACCCCATGCACACAGTGCAAACATCTAAGCCCCGCAGGACGGATGATTTCCACTCCTGTGGCTAAATGGGTTTAACTCAAACTGGAGCAAGCCCGTGCGCCGATATTCCCTTCCCGGTGCGCGGAGAGGCCGGCTGCAGCTTGGCTTAAACCACTTCCTGACTGACTGCAGCTAAGCCGAAATCGCCCCGGGTTAAAGCAGAGCAGGCGTCCACACGGCGCGGCTCGCGGAGCACGCTGGGGGAGAAGGTCTTTCGGACACGGGCTCCCTTCCCGACTCCCGGGGCCACAGCCCCACAATGCCACACCCGCCCATTTCGGTGACACAGGCACAGCTCCCCGGCAGGCCGGTCTGGGGCAGCCTCCAGCCCCGGTGCCGCCGGCGGAGAAAGGGCTTGGAGCCCAGCTAGGACAGGAGCTTGCGGCTGAAACGCCTCAGCTCCAAGGCCTAAAAAGGCAACGTTTCCCAGGCGCCAGCGAACGGCCGAGCGCACTGCACCCAGCTTGGCTCTGGCCCAGGGGTCCGGCTTAGCCCTGCTATCTGCCTCGGCTGCCGAGCCAGCCTGTCGGCAGAATGATCCCGGGCCCATGAGCGCGGGCAGGACTCAGCCAGCAGCATCACTACGTCCCCAGTGTGTGCCATGGCCGGTGGCCCCAGGTGAGCGACGCTGGGTTGTCCCCATCCTGGCTCCAGCTGCCGCCCCCAGGCACACCATGGCTTCCCCCACGGCCTCGCCCTCAGCTACCCCACTGGCCCATCCCGTCAGCTGGGCAGGAGAGAGAGGGGCTCTGTTTGAGTTTCCTCTGCAGCGCAGGCCACAGCACAGCCCTGGGAACACAGGCTCCACCTGGCTGGGGCCACAGACTGGACGGAGACCTGGGAACTCCTCCAGGCAGGTGGGGAGGCTGGAGCTGCCTGTGGGGCCTGGCCCCATGCCGACTCTGGCGGGATCTGGGCCAGCCCCTTCGCAGCTGCCACATGGCCATGCGGGGAGGTGTAACCCCAGACCCCAGCACCAGCTGCGGAGATCAACCTCCGCCCCCGGGAAGGGGCATCCGCAGGACCACCCCCCAGGGACTTCTCAGCCGCTTACTCGGGGGAATGGATAGACCCAAGGGCCCCTCCCTGCCCGATGCTCGCAGGCAGGCCTCTGCCCCCCGCCCCCAGTCCAGCAGCGACACAGGCAATGCAGCTCCCTGGGAAACTGAGGCACCGGGCAAACCCAACAGCGTTCTGCTTCTGCTGCCCCCTGCGCCCTCGCGCTGCCAGCAGCCTGCCATGGGAAGCCCTGCCACACCCCCACAAGAGACCTGCCCGCCCCGTCCCCTCCCTGGGGCTTTCCCCATGACCCCAACAGAGGGGCTGCTCCCCAGCATGCACCTACCGCCTGCCTCCTGCCGCACGGAGCAGCCTCTCTGCAGAGCAAAGGGCTCCAGGCTGGGCCCTGCCCAGGCCAGGAGAGAGGCCCTGGGTGCAGGGGGAAAGGCTGCCCGCTGGGGGAGTGGAAGATGGGCTGGAGGGTAGAGGAGATGGACCAGGCAGCCAGGAAGCATGGCTTTAATTATCTTCAACAGAGGCCACCGCCTGGCTCCCACGGCACAGTGGGAAACGCCGGAAGGTCACCCAGGGAGCAGGCGAGGGCGCTGCCGCAGGGATGGGAAAGGGGCCGATCGGGAGAGGAGGCGCTCACACGACGACACTGCCTGCCCGGGGGGACTGGAGAGGCTGCAAAGAAAGGCTGGGGCCCGGGGGACCCACAGGGTGGATTTCACACAACCCCGGCCTGCAAAGCAGCGCCTCCGGCCAAGGCTTTGATGGCAGAGCCCCGGAGCAGCTCCGCAGCTGGGATCGCTGTGCAGTCATGGCCCTGCCCGGGCAGCCTTTGGGAAGGGGCTGGGGACCCGGCAGACACGCTCAGGGACTCGGCGTGGAGAGCGCGGGGTGGGAACTGCTGCAGCTCAGCACGGCTGCACCACGTGCCCAGGTTGGAAGGGGACTGTTCTCCCTCAGCGCCAGCCGAGTCATCCTGCCACGGCCCTGCACTGCCACGAAACGGCCACAGGACCCCAAGCGTGGTCCCCACACCCACCGGCACGGCCCAGCACCATCCTGCCCTGTCCCAGCCGAGCCGTGAAACAGCCACGGGACCCCAAGCACAATCCCCGCACCCACCAGCACGGCCCAGCACCATCCTGCCACGACCCTGCCGAGCCACAAAACAGCCACAGGACCCTGAGCACGATCCCCACACCCACCGGCACGGCCCAGCGCCATCCTGCCCTGTGCCAGCCGAGCCACGAAACAGCCAATGGACCCCGAGCACGACCCCCACACCCACCGGCACGGCCCAGCGCCATCCTGCCCTGTGCCAGCCGAGCCACGAAACAGCCACGGGACCCCAAGCACAATCCCCGCACCCACCGGCACGGCCCAGCACCATCCTGCCACGACCCTGCCGAGCCACGAAACAGCCACAGGACCCCGAGCACGACCCCCACACCCACCGGCACGGCCCAGCGCCATCCTGCCCTGCCCCAGCCAAGCCACGAAACAGCCACAGGACCCCGAGCACGACCCCCACACCCACCGGCACGGCCCAGCGCCATCCTGCCCTGCCCCAGCCGAGCCACGAAACAGCCACAGGACCCTGAGCACGACCCCCACACCCACCAGCACGGCCCAGCGCCATCCTGCCCCGCCCCAGCTGAGCCACGAAACAGCCAGAGGACCCTGAGCACGACCCCCACACCCACCAGCACGGCCCAGCGCCATCCTGCCCTGCCCCAGCCGAGCCACGAAACAGCCACGGGACCCCAAGCACAATCCCCGCACCCACCAGCATGGCCCAGCGCCATCCTGCCCCGCCCAAGCCGAGCCACAAAACAGCCACAGGACCCCAAGTGTGATCCCCGCACCCACCGGCACAGCCCAGCGCCGTCCTGCCCCAGGAGGGTGCAGCCGCTCTCCCCGGGCTCTGGGGGTGCCGGCCAAGCGAGGACCGAACTGCACAGCCAGTCCCACCGTGCAGGAGCCACCGGCGCTGACTGGCTCACTTATTCGCCCAGCCGCCTGCTGATTCCCTCAGGCCAACGCACCCCCAGCCAACGGGGACGGGGAGCAAAGGCCACAAGCCAGGTTCACCTGACGGGGCCAGCGCTTCCCCGGAGCACAGTGCTCAGCACCCAGCAGCATGGGGCCCGGTGACCTCCGCCCCCCGCCCGCTCCGCGTACATGAAGTTCTCTGGCACGCAGCATGGGAAACGCTGCTCCACCCATGCAGCCCCAGCACTGACAGCTGCGCCAGCCGGCCAGAGAGCAGCCCCCGGCCGGCCCGCTGGGGCAGAGACGCCCGGGGTGCAGAGCCCAGTCTGGGAGCTGGCTCGGGGTGCAGGGGAGCCCCTCCAGGTCAGTCCCCTGGGAGCAGGCGAGCCCAGGGATGGGGGCCCCTTTTGGGGGCACATGGGAGCCATGTGCCAGCTGCCAGGGTGAGGCCCAGGGGACTGAAGTCCTCGGAGCAGCCCCAGCAGTGCCAGGGCACACGAGCACCCCCGGCCCCCCTGCTCAGGGTGTTACACAGCCCCCGCAGGGCCTGGCCCCTGGGGCTCGGGTGTGCCCTGTCCATCAGGGTCTGGCTGAGACCGCCTCAACTCATCTCACCTCACAGGCCTGCCGGCCGGTGAGGGACATCAGACCAACGCCCCGTCCTCTCCCACCAGCGGGCCTCGAGGGATCCCTCTACCTGGCCCGGCCTCTTCCCCCAGCCATGCCAGCCCCAGCCAGGCCCCCCGGTGCTCCACGGTCCCCCTTGCACCCAGCCCCCCGCAGGAGGGGAGCCCCTCGGTTCCTGCAGCAGGCCATCAGGCGTTTCCGACCCAGCCCTTTGTCCCCCCCCCCCCGCCCCCCCCCGTGCGGGTGCCTGGTTCATTTCCAGGCCTGCGAAGGCTGTTTCCTTTCCTAGGAACACGGCACAGCCCAAGCCTAGAAACAGCTGCTGGGGAGCAGCCGCTCTGCTTAACTCTCTCCTGGACTGAGCCCATGCGCTGCTCGGCCACGGCGCAGAGGGCCCCGGCAAACCCCGGAGCCTGCGTCTCTAGCCCAGGCTCCGGCACCACCTCGGCACTCATTAACCTGCCGGATTAACCATTGCTCACCTCCCCTGGGAGCCAAGACAACACGGGGTGTCCCCCCCGCATGCATTAACCCTCGGCTCTCCCGGGCGCTCTGGGCTGTCCCAGACCCCTTGCCCTGGAAACGCCCGGGGCTGGCACCTCTCGCAGGGCGGTGGGGCTGGCTCAGGACCCCAGCGGCCCATCGCAGGCACTCAAGGAAAGGTTTTGCTCCTCTTAGTCAGCACATCCTTCTCAGCCCGACCCACTGCCTCCCCTGCTCACCCGTCCTCCCAGGCTGTCACACCCACACCTTCACCGCTAGAACAGCCAGGCCCTGTCCACCCCGCCTTCCCCCAGCAGCTCCAGCCAGACCACCCCCCAGCTGCAGCTTTGCTGCCCCCCTTGCCCTCCCCCGCCGGAGACCAGACCCCCCAGTTGGGGCAAAGGTGAGAGACGCCGCCCGTGGGAATTTCCCCGGCGCGCCCCAAAGGGAACCCACGGGCGGGATGCAGCTCCGGCCGCTCGACACGCCGGCGTCACGCGTGATCCCAACAGCCGTGGCATGCAGCGGGCACACGGACACGGCCCCGTTCCCCCACCACAATGCGGCTGGTTTCCGGGGGTCACATCGCGGCACAGAGCGATCCCCAGGGAGCTGCCGACATCAGGCTGGGGTCCCGTCCCCGCCATCTCCTCCGGCAGCCGCTCCCTGCATCCCAGCCCGGGCTGCCCCTTGCCCCCCAGCAGGGCCAATGCCCCCGCCCAGAGGTCCTCCGGCAGAAGCTTGGAGCAGCTCTTACCTGCCTCATGACGCTCCCGAAATCCATCCCTCGAGCCGGCTACATCCACAGACCGGGCGTCCCCCTTTGGCGGTGCCTGGGCCGGTGGGGCGGGCGGGGCAGGAGCAGCGTGGGGCTGGGGCGCAGGCTGGCGGCTGGGCGTGAGAAATCAAAGAGCCCCCCCCCGCGAGAGAGACAGCGCCAGGCACCGGGTGGGGGCCTGGATCCCGGCAGGCGGAGGCAGCGGTCGAGGCAGCGCCTGGGCAGGGTGAGCCGGAGAAGCGGAGACTGGCGTGCAGAGCGAAAGCTTCCAGGCCTGCGCCAGGGCCTTTTTCCTTCCCACCCGCCCGCCCAAGCCCCAACCCATCGGCACGGCCTTTTTCCCTCCTTGGGCGCTGCCGGCCAAGTATAACACACGCCCGCCACCGCCGGCCAGGGCCTCCCCCTCCAGCCTTAACGGGCCTGGCCTCCAGAGACCCAGCCCATCTGTGCCGGGGGGGCGAGCGCAGGATGGGGGAGTCAAACACAACAGCCAGCGAGGTCATCCGGCCTCTTTCCAAAGGCTCCTGTGCAGACAGACGGAGGCGTGGGGGGGGTCTGGGCCTTAGCGGAGGGTTTGGCATCTCAGCTGCACCAGGGCCGGGGGAAGCTGCTGGCCCCCAGCGTTTGCAGTCTCCCCCCGCCTGTGCCCCAGGCTCTGGGATCAGACAGCAGCGTCGGGGCAGGGGACGCCAAGGCCAGCCGGGAGCCTGTGGCTGGCAGTGGGGCAGTGCCTGAGCTCACAGAGAGGGGCGCGTACCCCCAGCAGGGCCAAGGGCCTTGCTCTTGCATGGCCCGGAGGTTGTGATCCTCCGCTGCAAACCCCGCACAGTGCATCTCCCCCCAGCTGCACCCCACCCTGTCCCCTGCCACGAGGGTGCTGTCCCGGCCCACGCCCTGGGAGGGCCCCGGACGCCTCCCTGCGGGGCTTGATTGCCAGGGGTGGGAACAGTACGCAAGAGTGACCGGAGTTAAAGTGCAGTTGCTCTCACATGTGTGTGTGCGCGTGCATGCACGCGTGTGCGCGCACTTTGACGTGGGTGTTTGTGCACAATTTGACGTATGTGCGCACTGGTGTGTGTGCATGATTTGACGTGTGTGCGTGCTTTCATGTGTGCTTGTGCAATTTGACATGTGTGTGTGCACTGTGACATGTGTGTGTGCACTTTGATGTGTGTTTGTGCATGATTGGACTTGTGTGTGCACACTTTGATGTGTGTGTTTGTGTACGATTTGACGTACGTGTGTGCACTTTGATGTGTGTGTTTGTGCATGATTTGATGTATGTGTGCACGATTGGACGTACGTGTGCGCACCTTGATGTGTGTGTTTGTGTACAACTGGATGTGTGCATGCGCCCTTTGATGTGTGTGTGCGTTTCTGCAAGCTTTGATGTGTGTGCGCACGCTTTGGCGTGTGTGTGTGCACTTTGATGTGTGTGTTTGTGCACGATTTGATGTGTGTGTGTGTGTGTGTGTGTGTGTACTTTTCCTCAAGTAGTTTTCCAGAGTGAACACCAGTGACTCGTACTTAAATACCCCCCTCCAAGCAGCTGTACTTTTACTCAAGGAACTTTCCGGGTACTTTTCCCACCCGTCCGCTGCCCCCCACAGTCACCCCTAGGACAGGACACAGCAGAGCAGTCTGTGCCGCCAGGGACGCGCCTTTCCCCCCTCTGCCTTCCTGGGGAGCCCTTTGCACTAGGCTCACACAGACCAAGCCGACCGCCCCAAAGGGGGGTCTCCACCCCCGGCCTCCCGCCTCCCCGCTGCCACTTCCGAGCGCCCCAGAAACAGCCCGCGAGAAGTTAGCCCCCAGCCTGGTACGTTCCAGAGCTGGGGCTCAGGGGAAGCGAAAGGTGGCGCATTGGACATGACGCCTCGAAGGAAACCCTTAGTTCTGCCCATTCAGCCGGACGTGCCTCCCCCTTCGGACCCACGCGACCCAGGTAGGAGACACTGGCCTCGGGCTACCAGCCCGGCCACGCAGGCCTGTGAGCGACAGCTGACTTCATAGTCATGCAGGCCTAAGGGAACAGGGGCGTGAGGGTTTCCCCTCCCGCCTTGCGCCCCGGGGACGGGAGCAAGGCAGCGCCATGCACGTCCGCGGGCACTGGGGGGAGGAGCAAACCAGCAATACCGGCAGAAGTGGCTGAGACCTGGAAGAGGGTGTGGCCCTGCCCAGCACCAGGGGAGACCTCGGGCTGCAGGGGGTAGATCTGCCCTGCCCCAGCTGAGCCCCCACCCGCTTGCCCTGCACGCACAAAGCCTCCATCGCCACAGGGCCCGAGCCGCCCCTCCTTCATGCACCAGTACCGCAGCCCTGGGCAGCCGGAGGGGAAATGAGGCACAGAGAGACTAAGTGACGCACCCAAGGTCACAAGGCTCCTCCGCCAGAGCCGGGACTTGAACCCAGGTCTCTGGGCCCCCTAGTGCTCTGATCACTGGGCCAGCCTCTCCCTTGGAAAGTGCAGAGAACTGGCTCCTCTGCCTCGCTAACCCATAGTGCACTGTGCCCCCAGCATGCCCCTTCCGGAGCAGCCCTGCACCCACACCCGCCAAATGCTGCAGGCCAGTGTCCAAGTCCAGCGCCCGGGCAGGGGCCACCCAAGCCCTACCAGGCCCAGGGCAGAGTTCCCAGAGGAGGCAGGACCTGCAGCGACAGCAGACCGCTGCTCCCGACCCACCCGGCCAGCCCCGGCCGATTGTGACCCACTCCACCGCACTCTCTGGCACCCTGCTGGCCGCCAGTGGCAGACTCTGCCCAGCCTGTGCAAGCCTGGGGCCATGCAAGGTGGCCCAGCGGTTAGGGTCACACCCTGGGGTTGAATTCCCTGCTCTGCCAGGCTCCCTCTGTGACCCGGGCTAGGTAATTCGGTGCCTCAGTTTCCCCAAAGGAGGGGCTAACCTCCGCGGGATGCCCTGAGGATAAATCCGTTACTTGCTGGGAGGTGCTCAGCAGTAAGGTCACAAGGGCCACATCAGGAGCATTTCTCCTACTCACGGCAGAGTCGAAACGCGCAGTGGGGATTTCCTGTCCCCTCCCCCACATGCGTCCGACACCACTTAGCAAACGCCGGCCCCACCCCACGCTGCCGGGATCTCACCATTCCAGCACTCAGCCCTTGCGTTCTCCGGGACACCTGGCGCACACCCCCGGTGCTAAAATGCTGCTGCGGGAGATGCCGGCCTGGCCTCGTCCCCGGCCACCACGCTCCCCGGCTGCTGGTGTTCATCTGACCCAGGGTGCCAGCCGGTGTCACTAAGGCCCCCGTCAATCAGCCGCCAGCGAGGGCTCCGCAGAGAGCCCTTCGAAACTCCCACGCTCCGGGTCAGGCGCAGGGTTCTTCCCTCGGATGGACCCGCCGGTCGCAGGCAGGTTAATTTGGGGTTTGCTGCGCGGGCAGAGAGGAACCACCCCGCATGCCGGCAGCCCCCAAAGCCAGCCCCTCTCCCCACCCCAGCCCGCCTCCCCGAAAACAACCAGCCATTGATGACTCAAGCTTTCCCAGCCTGCCCTCCCTCCCGCCCCGCACTCGGCTTTATTGCACATCTGGTTCCAGTTGTGGTTTGCAAGCGAGGAGCAGATCCGAAGGCTTCCTCTGAACGCGGGACAAGCCAGAATGGTTGAACAGAGAGGAGGAAGGGGGAAGGAAGGAGGAGGCAGGGGAGAGTTAAGCGAAAGGGGTGTGAAGGGGCGTGCGTCTCTCCCTCCTGCAGGCAGCCTTGCGCAGCTCCGCTTGGCCCGAGGTGGCGTTCCCATGCATGGCGGCCAGCGCGACGTTAAAGGCCCATTCCTGGAGGAATAACAGAGAGCGGGACCCTCCCCCCGCCACCGGCTATGAGCAAGCCCTCCGCTTCGATCCCGCCGGCCTGGCAAGGAGTCCCCTGGAGTCTGCTTGCCACCAACCACGCCGCAGGGCTCTCTGCCGGGACCACCTCCCGCCCCCCGGCTGCAGCCTCCTCTGCCGGGCAGACCTGGGGCGTGGGGCTGCAGAGGTGGGAGGCGCTGCCAAATCTGCTTTTTGCATATTGATTTGGTTTTAAATGCGCAAAGTCCGGACGCCCGGGGGCGACGGGAACTTCGTCAATGACCAAAATAAACGCCCGGGCCCATTTGGCCGAGAGGCCACCGCCGATTCCAGCTGGAGGGGGCAGATCGGGGCTCAGCACATCCAAACATTAGCTCTTTAATAATGACGTAGCTCTGGGCTGTGAGGCAGAGGCTGGGCAACCCAGCCCAAAGGATGCCTGCCTGCCTGCCTGCCCACCGCCCATCCATCATACTCCACTAGCCAGAGAAGCTCCCATAAGGCCAGGGGAAGCCCCAGCTGCCTCCCCAAATCCTGTCTGCTTCGTTAAAGACTTCGCGGGGTCTCTCCCAAAGGCTGGACGTCCCTGGGTACTTCCCATCCTCCCCAGCAGCGCACAAGGAGAGGACGTGCTTTGTCTAACAGACCCAGCCCTGCTCCACAGCCAGAGAGCAGCATCTGTCAGGCCCATCAGAAACATCACTTCCTTTCTCTTGCACCCTCGTCTGCAGCAACCAGGGCCGACTCAGCAGGTCCCTGCCCCGAACCTCAGGAAGCCCACCCTCACCAGGCTGGTGAGACGCTATCTCAGCCCAGCTGGCCTGCCTGCTGCTCCAGTCTATCTCAGTTTCTATTCAAAATTTTCCAAGATGAAGTGCACAAAGAACTAGGGCAGCGGTTCCCAAGCTTATCAGACAGGGACCTTTGCTCCCAAGGGCTTACACCATCACCCAGCCCCACCTGGAACAGAGAGCAGCAGCTTCTGGCCGGACACCCAGCTCCAAAGCAGAACAGAGCGCAGCAGCTGCTGGCCGGACACCCAGATCCAAAGCAGAACAGAGCGAAGCGGCCACTGGCCAGACACCCAACTCCAAAGCAGAACAGAGCGCAGCGGCCGCTGGCCGGACAGCCAACTCCAAAGCAGAACAGAGCGCAGCAGCTGCTGGCCGGACACCCAGATCCAAAGCAGAACAGAGCGCAGCAGCCGCTGGCCAGACACCCAGCTCCAAAGCAGAACAGAGCACAGCAGCTGCTGGCCGGACACCCAGATCCAAAGCAGAACAGAGCACAGTAGCTGCTGGCCAGACACCCAGATCCAAAGCAGAACAGAGCGCAGCGGCCGCTGGCCGGACAGCCAACTCCAAAGCAGAACAGAGCGCAGCAGCTGCTGGCGGGACACCCAGCTCCAAAGCAGAACAGAGCGCAGCGGCCACTGGCCGGACACCCAACTCCAAAGCAGAACAGAGCGCAGCGGCCGCTGGCCGGACACCCAGATCCAAAGCAGAACAGAGCACAGCAGCTGCTGGCGGGACACCCAGCTCCAAAGCAGAACAGAGCGCAGCGGCCACTGGCCGGACACCCAACTCCAAAGCAGAACAGAGCGCAGCGGCCGCTGGCCGGACACCCAACTCCAAAGCAGAACAGAGCGCAGCGGCCGCTGGCCGGACACCCAACTCCAAAGCAGAACAGAGCGCAGCGGCCGCTGGCCGGACAGCCAACTCCAAAGCAGAACAGAGCGCAGCAGCTGCTGGCTGGACACCCAGATCCAAAGCAGAACAGAGCGCAGCGGCCGCTGGCCGGACACCCAGATCCAAAGCAGAACAGAGCACAGCAGCTGCTGGCTGGACACCCAGATCCAAAGCAGAACAGAGCGCAGCAGCTGCTGGCCGGACACCCAGATCCAAAGCAGAACAGAGCGCAGCAGCTGCTGGCCGGGCATCTGTCCCTAAAGGCAGTGATACGCCAGCATCAATACAGAACTAAGGATGACAGTGTGAAAACCGACACTCATCACAATCACTGTGCCCAGCAGATTAGTGCCCTGCTACCACCCTGACTTCTGTGGTGCCGGTGCCACCCCGGGCTTGGGGAATGGGGAAGGAGAGCCCACATCTGTGCGGCAGGGCTCCAGCAGCCACTGCTCTCTGCTCTGCTTTGGAGCTGTCCTGTTTTTCCCTGCTTCCCAGGGGTGCACGGCCCTGATGCATGAGACCAAGACCTCTTCTAAACAAGCCAACACAGGACCGCAGATGCCACTGCCTTCGGCTCCTGCTTGGCTGGATGGAGGCTGGTGAGCACAGACACGGGCGGCCGCTGGCGTCTGGGTTTGATGCAAAGCCCGCTGAGATCAAGAGGAATCTCCACGATGGGCACGACTCTGAGGACGACAGGCCAGAGGCTGAGGGCCTGGCTCAGCCAGGTCTGGAAGGGCAGGACCCAGCAGCAGAGCCTCACAGGCCAGCCACTCAGAGAGCATGAAGCATCTCCAGCATCCCACGGACAGGCGGCTCATCGCCCAGACGCGTCACCACGTCTGTCGAGCAGGCCGCCCTGCAGAGCAGGGCCTTGCAGAGACTGGTAGGCACAGGATCATAGAACACTCGGACTGGAAGGGACCTCGACAGGCCATCGAGTCCAGCCCCCTGCCCCAATGGCAGGACCAAGTACTGTCTGAACCATCCCTGACAGACATCTATCTAACCTGTTCTTAAATATCTCCAGAGATGGAGATTCCACAACCTCCCCCGGCAACTTATTCCAGTGTTTGACCCCCTGACAGTTAGGAACTTTTCCCTAATGTCCAAACTAACCCTCCCTTGCTGCAGTTTAAGCCCATTGCCTCTTATTCTATCCTCAGAGGCCAAGAAGAATAAGTTTTCTCCCTCCTCCTTATGACTCCCTTTTAGATACCTGAAAACAACTATCATGTCTCCCCTCAATCTTCTCTTTTCCAAACTGAACAAGGCCAATTCTTTCAGCCTTTCTTCATAGGTCACATTCTCTAGCCCTTTAATCATTCTTGTTGCTCTTTTCTGGACCCTCTCTAATTTCTCCTCATCTTTCTTGAACTGCGGTGCCCAGAACTGGACACAAGACTCCAGCTGAGGCCTAACCAGCGCAGAGCAGAGCGGGAGAATGACTTCTCGTGTCTTGTTCACAACACACCTGGTAATGCATCCCAGAATCAGGTTTGCTTTTTTTGCAACAGCATCACACTGTTGACTCATGTTTAGCTTGTGGTCCACGATAACCTCTAGATCTCTTTCTGCTGTAGTCATTCCTAAACAGTCTCTCCCCATTCTGTATGTGTGAAACTGATTGTTCCTTCCCAAGTGGAGCACTTTGCATTTGTCCTTCTTAAACTTCCTCCTGTTTACCTCAGACCATTTCTCCAATTTATCCAGAACACTTTGAATTATGCCCCTATCCTCCAAAGCAGTTGCAACCCCTCCCAGCTTGGGATCATCTGCAAACATAACAAGCGTACTTTCCATGCCAATATCTAAATCATTGATGAAGATATTGAACAGAACCGGTCCTCACACAGACCCCTGCGGAACCCCACTTGTTAGACTTTTCCAGCAGGATTGAGAACCATTAAGAACTGCTCCCTGATAGATAGCCTCGCGAGCCCACCAAGCAGCACCCTAAGCTCCCCCTGCTCTGCACAGCCACTCAGCAGCCTACGAAGCGCTGAGCAGGTGCTCAGGGCTGGGGTGGGAAGTGACGTCTCTCCACCAGCCCAGATCTGCCGCGCTGGGAGAGGTGCCTCTTCCCCCAGCCCAGGCGCTGTTGTGGGGAGACAGAGCCGGGGGGAGATCTCTCCCCTCCATAGCTCCAGGGCAGCCAGCACCCAAACCACCATCTCTGGCCCCACAGCTGAGCCTGAACCCCAGCGAAAGCCCCCACCCCCTGCACCCCAGCCCTCTGCCCCAGCCCTGAGGGCCAGTCCCACCACATGGATTTTGTTATGTTCACCAACATACGAGGGACGTGCAACAGGGAGTGGTGTGCAATACATCACACTCATTCCACGTGTGGGACAAACGGGTCTGACCACCCGTGTCCCCCCTGCCTTGGGGTCCCGGCCATTGCCCACGGACTGGCTGGTGTGAGTGGGCTCTGGGACCGCCCCTGGGCACCTGCCTGGCAGACAGACATGGACAGGCTCCCGTGTGTCTCTGGGCGGTCGCAGAGAGATCCTGTTGCCACCAGAGTCGGGTGAGCCCCACCCGTCTGCACAGGGAGGCAAAGGGTGGGGCTGAAGACAATCCACAGAGGAAACCTCCCTTGCAGAACATGACAGCCCCACTAGAGAAACTCTCTTGTTCCCCTGGCTCCCCTACCAGCCCCGGGGTACGTTGCGTGGCACTTATGTTACAGAGGGAGCCCAAGGACAAGGTGTGATGGAGTGGCGGATACCTGTGTGTGTGTGTGGGGCTCACAGAGGGTGTGAGGCTCCTGCTGGGGTAACCCTGACGACCAGGTAACACCTTTGTACTGCAGACAAAGGGGGAGGTGGAGCCTGAGGGGTTTGAATTGGAACTGGGAGTTGGAAGCAGTGAGTCTGGGCGGGGAGAGAGAGAGAGACAAAGGAGGGGGCAAGGCCCCAGCTCTGGGGGCCCCCTGGGGCCTTCTCTCCCCAACATGGATGGGACTGGCTGTCTCTGCCGGCTGCACTGACTCCTCTGTACGACGCTGCGTCCTGTCGGCGAATAAACCTGCTGTTTTCCTGCTGAGTGAGAGACTCTCCTGCCTGCGGACAGGGTGCAGAGCTTGGGGGACCCCAGAACCCCATCACACTGGTGTCAGGAGTGGGATGTTCTGCACCCCGAGGATGGAGCATCCAGTAGTAAGTGACCGGGGCCCCGGAAGAAGTGGGGCCTGTGAGACCCAGGTGTGCTGACGGGCAGGGAGGTGCAGCTCCCCAAGGCGGAGGGGCCTGCGGCCGAACCCAAGCAACTGCGGTTGTGGTCCTCGAGAGGGGGTGTCACACCCGAGGAGGGGTTACTCCTGGGAATCTGTTGGAGTCGGTCCCAGAAGGTGGAGGGGCCGAGAGCCCAACCCCCAGGAACAAGTGACCCCTGAGGAGGCTGACACTGAATGAGTTCTTCCCAAGACAGGGTGCTCATGGTCCCTGAGAGCGGGTGTCACACTGAAGAAGGGGTTCCGCTGGGAGTCTGTTGGAGTCGGTCCCAGAGGGCGGAGGGGCCTACGGCCTAACCCTGGGCAGCTTGTGACCCGCAAGGAGCCTGGCACACTGAAGGGATTCTTCCAGGAATCGTGGGGTGCAGAGGGCATCAGCCTGAGAGCCTGCAACCACGCTGAGCAACTCCACTGTGAAGTGGCAGCACCTGGAAACCGAATTGAGATTAAAGAAGCTGGACAAGGCAGCGTGGATGTGCAGTGGCAGAGCTAAGGGCTGGGGAGAATCCTGCAGAGGTGAGCCCGAATCGGGGCAGGGAACCCTGGACTGCCTGGAGCTCTGAACCGAGTGGCCTGCCACAGCTCAAGGAGGGAAGGAGCGATTCCAACCCATCACCTACTAGTGGCCAAGACAGACCTGCGAAGAGTTTTCCAGGCCTGGGCCGAGGAAGGTGCCTGTGTGTCTGTGCAGGAAAGCAGCTGATCCACTGGGAATGGCAAGTTGTCTGTGAGAGAAGCTGCTTCACCTTCTGTGTGTATGTGGAGACCAGCCGGGGGGCTGGGACAAAGGAGAAAGTGTCTCCCATTGTCTGTCTGTGTTGAACAGCAGCAGCAGCATGGGGAGAGAGCAGAGCCTGGGTTTGGAAAAGGTGCCAATGAGGAAACTAGCCCATTGTCTGAGGAAGATTCCCCAGCCTAGGATGGCTGGAGAAGGATCCACCAGAAAAGAGCATTCCAGGTGTGTCTCTGAATCCAGCCATGGCGGCTGGAGCAGAGGGAATGGCTCTGGGATGGGCAGTGGTATCCCTGTTAAGGACACTGGTCCTTGGTGCAAGAAAAGTGCTTCTGCTTCTGGGGAAGTGAATCCTTTGCCTGAGCCTGTGGGGGCTCGAGATGGAGCCAAGATTCCAGAGCTGGATCTGAGGGCAGCTGAAACCCAGATGGGAAGTGGGCCTGCCTCTGTGTCTCTCAGGGGGGATGATGCTTTAACGTGGTCTAATCCAGTTAGTATCATCAGGGAATCCCAGAGACCAGACGATTCTGGTACTTGTTCTTTGCCTGATGCTGAGGTGTTACTGGGAGGGGGTGAGAGGACTCTGTCCTACCAGAGTCACCCTCTCGCCAGGACACAAGAACAGACGGGCAATGGAGTTATGCTGACTGATGAAGATAAAGGAGCTGGTAGCAGAAGGGAGGAAAGGGACCCTGACCTTCTGTCCGGTGGTACTGGCTGTCTGCCTGGAGGGGGATTACGTGGGAATCTGCTTAATGGGCCAGAAGTGATCCTGGGTGTAGGTAAAACCCAGGAGCTGGTTGTGGCTCAAGGGAGCAGTGCCCCCGTGGAGGCAGACGGGGGTGAGTTATTGTTTGGGGAAGCTCTTAAGGAAGAGAATTTCCCTGAAACTTTTCCTGACCCTTCTGTGGGGACTGCAGAAAATGGGAGTGAGGTAAAGGAGAGTGAACAGGAAAGGTGCATGTCTGTAAGAGCCAGAGCAGCCCTTTGCCTGGGGAGAAGTTTGTTTCAGCTCCTGATGGCCAGGACCTGCCTGAGTGTGAAACCACTGGCTGTGCTCTGCAAGGGTCCAAAGCAGGCAGTGTAAGAGTTTCTCAGGAATTGGAAGCTGGTGCAAATAAAGTAAAAACTATCAGAAAATGTGAGCAGCCCTGTGAGAACCAAGTAAAACGGCTGCACAGCCAATCTCTGTAGGATGCAGGAGAGGGCCAGCAATTCCCCATCTCCAGATGCTAGAAACACTTATATTCTCACACTGGACTCCAATTCTGATTCCATGGGGAGGCAGTAGTTGGAGGTGGAAGGACAAAGGAGCTTTGGGCCTGGTGGGCCAATAAGGGATAAACAGGGATTCCTTCATGTGGATTCTGCGTCTGGGACTCACAAAACAACTTTTAGAAACCAGTTTGGTTTGCAAATTTCCAGGCTGGCTGGGAGGGGGCCGTCTCCCCGAGATCATCAATGGCCCAGCTCTTGTTAGAAGGGAGGGCACAGCCAGAGAGATCAAATTTCCACCCCAGGGGGCAAGGGAGAAAATTAAAACTTGATGGCGCTAAGAAAGGCCTCAGCCATTTATCCCCAAAATACCAGATTCTCAAGGATGTTGCACAAAGGTTTTGGTCTACCAAAGAGCAACGTAAATGTACAGTTGCAATGGGTTTGTTCTGTTACTCACGCTGACTGCTGTAACCAAGGGGTGCTGCTACCAAAAGCTGTAGAATTGTACCATGCACTGAATGTTTGGAAAGAGCCATTTGACATGATGACATTGATGTAGAAGCATGAGTTGTATGTTGAAGGAGTCTGTAACTCTGAAATGTCACCATTGTTCCCTGTAACTAGTCTTGCAACCTGTCACATGAGGAGGAACATTCCAAACCTATTGTGTGGCATGGAAGGGGAAACTGAGGCACACAACCATTCTGGTGGTCTCGCTAAATGCCAAGGGTGGAAGCATTTGTACCTTCCTTTACTGGACTGTAACTGAATTCCAAACATGTGCTGGAGCAGCTGTATGGGCTGGTGGTCAGACAGGGCAGGGACCAGACCAGAAAAGAACTATGTGATCTGTTGGTGCTGCAGCATCTGTATGGGCTCTGCCTGCCCCACTTGAGAACGTGGCTGATGGACCAGAGACAGAAGCAGGGAGACCGACCAACCTGAGGGAACTAAAGGGACTTGTCCGGCTGCATCACATGAAAAGGGCCAATACCAAGCTCCTGAGTTGGAGCCTCCCCCAGCAGGATTATGACATGGAGGTGGTGCACATCAAGGGGAGCACTAAGGGTACAGCCAATGCCCGATCACGAGGGGAGGGCCCTGAACTTCCCCAGGTCACTGGCTGAGTGACCCCGTTCAGTTCGGTCTGGAAGGGGGGAGAGATGTGATGGAGTGGGGGATACCTGTGTGTGTGTGTGTGGCTCACAGAGGGTGTGAGGCTCCTGCTGGGGTAACCCTGACGACCAGGTAACACCTTTGTACTGCAGACAAAGGGGGAGGTGGAGCCTGAGGGGTTTGAATTGGAACTGGGAGTTGGAAGCAGTGAGTCTGGGCGGGGAGAGAGAGAGAGACAAAGGAGGGGGCCAGGCCCCAGCTCTGGGAGCCCCTCGGGGCCTCCTCTCCCCAACATGGATGGGACTGGCTGTCTCTGCCGGCTGTACTGACTCCTCTGTACAATGCTGCTTCCTGTCGGCTAATAAACCTGCTGTTTTCCTGCTGAGTGAGAGACTCTCCTGCCTGCGGACGGGGTGCAGAGCTTGGGGGACCCCAGAACCCCATCACACAAGGACTCTCTTTGCATTGCCGTGCCAGGCAGACTCCAGACAGCTCCTAACCTCCCTGTGGGCCAGGTGAACCGGAGGGAAGGGACAGAACTGGGGGCACTCGGTGGTCAGAAGAAGGAAGTTGCACAAGCCTGACCTGCCAGAGACGCTGTGCTCAGCAGGTTGGTCTACACCTGAGCCGGGGATCCCAGGGCATTGTGATCATCTCCTCTGACCTGCTGGGTAACCCCGAAGGGCCCCAGTGCATCCCTAGCCCAGAGTGCTTAGGAGAACAGCCAGGCCTGCTTTTAACACTGGCGCTGATGGCAAATCCACGCCGGCCCCTGGGAAATCGTTCCTGGCACGGACTCTCCCTGGCGCTTTCTTCCCTGCCAGCCCTGCGGAGCCAGCTGCGCCTCCTCCCTTCATGCACCCGCCCCTCCCTGGCAGTGGTCCCCGCCCTTCCCATTCCATGACTGTGCTCACCCCATCCTTGCACGGATCCTAGCCTGGCTGTTTGCATCCAGCTCACCATGGCTCCCCTAGTAAGGCCCCCCATGCCGCAGGGGGGTCAGAGCCGGATCCCCCCGCCCCCCGATGTCACCCAATACTGCTGCCCTCGCTCAGAGCTCTGGCTGGGGAACCGCCAATGCACCTCGGGCAGCACCAGGCACAGGGCGGCTCTCAGCCCGCAGCAGGGGCAGAAACGGCACCTGGTGCCTGGAGAACCAGGGTGAAATCCACTTCCCCTTCCCGCATCCCATGCACGGGCCCAACGGGGGAGGGGAGATCAGGGCCCGATCCTGCACATGCCAAAGCAGGCGCGGACTTGCTTGGAAGCCCTGGGGGTGGCAGGGCAGAACCCCGGAGCTGGGGGAGTTGCTGTTAGCTCTGCACGCCCTGGGGCGGCGGCGGCGCGCACGCAGACCGGTGACGGGGAGCACACGGGGTCAGCAAGCAGGATTGTGCCCCAGCCCAGGCACAGTTTGGGGGACAGGCCACGCGAGCTCCGGGGTGAGAGCAGAACACGCGCCTGGACAGCTGGGCAGGGCCCCGCGTCCTTCCCAAGCTGGTCCCCGCAGCCGGCTGAGAAGAACTCAGATCCCGGTGAATTCACACGTATCCCAGCGTGCCAAGTGCCATTGGGACAGCCGCCCCCGGGTTCTCACGTCTCATGCCATGGGGAGAAGGCCAGCCTGCTGCCCGACCCACCCAAGAGGGGGCGCTCTCCCTCGCGCAGACAACACTGCCGAGGAGCCTTTCAGATGGGGGATCCAGCCAAGTATTCACTGCGGGCGCCGTGCTTTTCCCCAGGAGCACAGCTCTCAGCACCTGGAGTCCTGCCAAATTCCAGCCCTTCCATCCCCCGCTGCATTCCCTGTGCGAGGCAGCAGCCTGTTTCTTCCCAGCAGCGCTCCACCCCAGAGGCAGCTGCATGTCAGCACTGGAGCAGAGCTCGTCCTGGGCCCCAGGAGCCTCGGTGCAACCAGCCAGTCAGCCGTTCTCTGGCACACCTCTAAGGATACCAAGGAGAGCCCCTCTCCGGCCTGATGAGATTCCAGGGATTCCAGCAGCTGCTTGCCTGGCCTTGCAAGCCGCGTTTTCTTGGGACAAGCTCTAGCGTCCAAAGGGCATTGTGTGGCTAAGCAGCCAGGCCAGCCAGTGACTCCCACCGCATGGGCCCCACCAGGAGGAATTAACACACACAAGGCGGGAGATTAATGAAAAAAAAAGGGGATTTCTGGGTTGTGACCCAGGGCCATTCCCAAATACTGCTGCCAGAGGAGGGGCTTCCCCCACCCCGGCTGTCCTGGGACACCTCATCCCCAGGCGGCCGAGCGGCAACCCTCATGCTCCACCTTTCTCCTCCCGGAGCGGGACCGGGAGCAGCCCCAACCCTGCCTCTAGGCACAGCTGGAGCAGCTCAGGGGGCTGCTTTCTCTCAGCCCAGCTCCAGGCCATCAGTTCCACCAAAGGTGGATGTTCTGAAAGGCCGTGCTGGGTCCACCCCGGACAGCTTGTCATGAGCCAGCTGCCCACAGCCTGGGCGAGTCCCCCCACCGGCCATTACGTCAGCTGCTTCCATTGGCCAGAGTTGGGGTCACCCAGCTGCAAACCGAAGCCTGGAGCTCTGCCCACCACCAGACCAGCCCCCACCCCACAGCGAGACACTGGTGGCCAAGGCAGGTGGGCCTTTGGGGACGGGGCCAGCCAGAGACACGCTGATCCTGGCCAGGTTTAGGTTTCTGAGGGTACAGCTACATTGACAGGAAGATCAACCCAATCAGAGTCAAGGTTCCGGGGTTTGATTTCATGCACCTCGCAGGGCCGCGCTAAATCGAACCAGCTCGAGAGTGGACCTGGCACTCCTCATTCTCGCGAGGAGTACGGCAGGGCGATGGGAGAGACGGGGAAACCGAGGCACCGGCTGCTCAGTGACTTGCTCAGGGCATCGACGATCAAACCCAGCTCTCCTGGCTCCCAGCCCCTCTCTTCCTGCGAGTCCCGGCCAGCCTGCTGCCCTGCACGGCTCAGACGGAGGGACCCGCAGCACCGAGCCTGTGCAGAGGGCCATGGGCTGTAGCTGACATGCTGCTTTGCGGCTCGCTGAAGCAGGTGGCTGCTGGGCTCTCCCCAGTCCCAGCTGGGGTGGAGAAGAGGAGTGAGGATGCCATTCCCGGCCCCCAGCCCAGGGCAGCGCTCTCCCAGCCGGGTGACACATCCCCAAACCATCCCTGCAGAACGCCCCAGACGGTGCAGGAGGTGGGAGCTCCTCGCTCAGACAATGAGCCATCGGCCTGCATCCTGTTCCCAGCCCAGCCCAGCCCAGCCCACGCATCTGCTGATCCCCCCCCAGCCCGGCAGGGAGAGCTCGGGGCTGCTCTGCAGGCGGGGGTCAGCCCAGGTGGAGGCAGCAGCTGCAGCCCCGGGGATACGAGGGGTCGCTGCCCGCACCACCCACGAGCCAGCTTGCCGAGTGCCTGGGGAGCATGAGAGGGCACACGCAGCCCCCTGGGCACGAGACGGGCTCTGGCTGCTGGGGCCGGCCTGCACCAATGCTGCAGCCTCGCTGCCACGGCCAGGCTCTCGGCAAGGCCCGAGCGACCCCCTGCAGCTCAGACAGAGGCTGGATATTTTGGCAGTGACAAGCAGCCCCAGCCGGGCCTGAGTAAACATGCCCTGCCCGCACCCGGCGGTGCCACTCGGCCGCCCAAGGAGGCACATTCCTGCATTCCTGCCAGGCGCACCAGGCCCTGCCACGCACAGGGGTGCCACCTTCCCGCAGGGGGCAGTGCCCAGTGCAGGAGCTGCTCCGACGCCTGCCGGCTTGGCCCTGGGAGTTGGGGTCGGGGAGGACCTCAGGGTGGCCCGGGAGCTGGAGGCGCAGAGGCTGGAGCTGTGGGTCACCCTGTGGGCATCTCCCCGCCCCCCGGGGGCTGCACGCCAGTGAGGTCTAGTAGTTAGAGCACGGACGGGCTGGTCTGTGTCAGCTGACCCCAGCCGGGAGGGCAGGGGCGAAGATGGGGGGGCAGCACTAGCCCCCAAACGAGGCTGGCCTGGAGCAGGGATGGGGCTCGTCTGTGTTTTCCTCTCCTCTCTGTAGGAACCCCGGGCCCCTCCCGGCCTTGGCCCTCTTGGCCTGAGCGTGGCCATGGAGTGCCCCCCCCACCTCCCCCCACGCCCTGTGCGGCAGAGCCTGGCCAGACCCCCACGGCTTGTGCCCTCCCCACCCCGATGCTCCAGCCACGCATGGCTCTGGCTCCGCCCCCGCTCCACCCCCGCAGCGGCCCATGGGTAGCCCTGCCCCACGGCGCCCCACCAAACATTCCTGAGACAGCGACCCCTTGCCCAGAGCCCACCCCGCAAAGGGGCCAGGAGACGCCGGAGGGGCCGCCGGAGGAGGGCAACTCCAATGCGATACCAGTGACACGCCAACTAGCCCAGCTCCCTGAGCGGCCCCCTGCCCTGGGGGCTCACCCATGCCCAGTCCCACCCCAGGGCTGTGTTTCCCTTGCTGATTGGAAGCTGACGATTCCTCATCCCAGGCCAGGGTCCCAGCAGGGAGTCCTGAGAGCAGCCCCACAGCCCCGCCCTGCCTCAGTTTCCCCATCAGTAAAATGGGGGTAACGGCCCTTTTAGGGAGGTTTTGACACACTCAGTCACTGTAACAATAGCCCCATACTGTAGCCCCCCCCCCCAGCAGCAACCCTCCTCTCACCCGGCTCACATCACATCACATTCAGCAAGCACCCAGCACTCACCAGAGAGACCTCCTGTTTCAACATCCCCCAGGCCTGCAGATGCCCAAGAGGAGGCCCACACGGCACCCCAGAGCTGGGCGCAGGGAGCTCAGGAGCCAGGTCCCCTGCGCAGCTGGCCGGAGGAGGGGCTGTGCAGCCAGCTGGCGTGCGGTGGAGCTGTGCCTGGGGTTGGGGCGAAGGTGCAGCCTAGTCCCCCGTACCTGCTCCATGGTTCCCCCATTGCCCGGCACGCCTGGAACAGCTCCTTGTCTCCGAAGGCAGCGGTCAGGCGCAGCTGGCTGCTCGCCAGCGCCGGGTTTAACAATGTACAAATGGCCATTAACTTCGATTGCAGGGGGAGGAGGCATTTTGCAACAACAAGCGGCAGCTGCAGGCTGGCAAGGAGCAGCCCAGCTCTGGGGGCAGCACACAGCAGGTGGGGGTGGGGACAGACCCCCCGCCCCCAGCACCCGAGAGCATCACCTGCTATTGGTCCTACCTGGTTTTCTCTGCCCGGCCTGGCTCTGGAGGGCAGGGCAGGGCAGGGCAGGCCAGCACCAGCAAGAGAGGCCGAGGCAGGGGCAGCTTGGAGGGAGGAGGCAACTCTCTGAGTCGGAGGCGTTTCAGCCTGATGAGAAACGGAGAGTGCCACGGGACTGGCTTCAGGCCAGGGTGGGCAGGCACTGGCTGTCCCCGGCACTGAACCGGTGCCAAGGAGGCCCAGGGAGGCCGCAGCCGTTTGCAGGTAGGGTGCCTGGACCCTGCAGCTGGCAGGTCTGGCACTCTTTGCCCCCGGGCATGCTGCATCCCCCTTCCTGTCCGGTCACGGCTGGGCTCTCCCGGCCTCGCCAAGACCCCGGTGTCCGGAGGCAGACACACCACATGGACACAAGATATCTCCTCCCCCTACCCCAGACCAGCCTTTACACAGCCCCTCTGCCCCCCAGCGCCTCCTGCCCATCCCTCCAGGAGCACAGCCCCCTGGGCCACACGTGCCCTGAGCCTCCCAGCCCCTCGCCCCAGCAGGGTGGTACAACCACTGCCTTTGTCGAGTGGTCCTGCTTTGGGCAGGGGGCTGGACTAGATGACCTCCCGAGGTCCCTTCCAGCCCCAGGATTCTCTGGAGCCGGGGAACGGGGGCTACGGACAGCGGGTGCAGTGTGTGCCTGTCGCACAGCAGCCGGCGTGAGCTGCACAGCGCTGTGCCAGCTCACGAGGCCACTCACCCCCCGCGCAGGCCAGGGCACGGCGTGCGATCTGCCAGCAGCCCTTTGGGTTCCCAGGCCGCCGGCTCACGACTTTCAGACGGGGCCTGCAGCACCACCACGCGCTCCTCCCCAGAGATTAGGCCGGGCTGGCTCCCCTCTGCCGGCAGAGCCCGGGAGAAATGCGGCTTGTTCCCCGAAGTGGGCAGGACCCCGAAGGGACGTGGGCAGAGGGGACAGGCAGACGATCAGGCAGAGGCACAGCCAGTGGGGGCTGCCAAAGGAGCACCCCGAGGAACGCCTGTCCTGCTCCCACACCGCGGCACCTGGGTCCCGGTGGCCCTGGGCTGAGAGCCGCAGGCAGGCGCGCGGCACTCACCCCCCGCAACTGCCCGGAGCAGCCCTGGGCCTGCAGACAGAACGGGCTGGAGGACTCCAGCGAAGTCTGCATCCTGGAACAAGCAAATGCAAAATGGCAATGGCTTCCCCCAGGGAGGCCCTGATGGCCACTCCCGCGCCGGCCTGCAAGCCAGGCAATATCTACTCCTCTCAGCAGGGGTGGTTTTGGCGTAGCCTGGGGTTGTCCTTTTATAAATGGCTGTCACGCTCCTCCCCAGAGCCAGCTGCATCGCATCAGGGAAACCCAGCACGCGGTATGTTGGGCGCAGGGGGAGATGAACCCAGCCCTTGCACCATTTGTGTGGCAGCCCAGTAGCCAGCAGAACTGGCAGGGGAGGGCTCTTCTGCCGGGTGTCCCAGTGCCAGACACCATGCCACCAGGCCAGAGAGTCGGGCTGGTGCTGGGACACAGCCTCTGGCTGCAAAGAGCAAGTTACACCGTGCCAAGGGCTGGGGAGCACCAGCTACTTGGGACCCCCATAGCAGCAAAGCCCTTCCCCAGACCCCACAGAGGAAGCTGCTGAGCCTACGCCCACGATCTGCTCCCAACGTAACCCTCCCAGGATCTGGCCTGGTACAGAAGCGGTATAAATAAATATGGCTCCAGCAGGCTCAGCCCCGCCCTGGATTCACAGCTGGCTGGGTGCAGCCATAAGGACACAGAGATTTGGGTCATCCAGCCTCTCCCAGAGCTCCCAGCGCACACTCAGTGTCCCAGGAGGGGCAGGTCACAGGTCACCCCTTCCCATGCTCCCTCCGCCCTGGAGTCTGGGAAGCAAACGGCTCCGGGGCAGATGGAGCCAGGCCGGGCGGGGGGGTCCCAGCAGAGCCCGGCTTTGAGAGCATTCCAGCCCCCTCACTGCAGGGTAAGGGCTGCAGCAGCTGCACGTCGACAAACACCGAGGCGAGGGGAACACGCCGCTTGGAGCCAGCCCCAGCTTCCCGCTCGCCAGAGGGAGGGCAGAGCGCAGCCGGGCCGGGAGACAGTGCCACGAACAGAGCTAGGGACACGCTCCAGCCAGCAACGCCAGCAAGGCAGCGAACGAGTCCCCCGCCAGGGGCTAGCGACCCCCAGGTCGGGACTCACACACTGTCCCGGAGTGGGGGGGGGGTCCCCAGCCCTGCCCCCACCAGCAGGCGGACGTGGCTCTCACTCCCCGGGGGAACAGCCGGGGGTCAGGCGACAGGGACGCAGCACAGAACAGACTGGTCAGCACAGGGACCAGAACCCGTCAGTACCATCCAGCTTGGGGAGAGGGGCCCAGAGGGGTCCCGGAGTTGGGCCCTGGTCCCCTTCCTCTCTCTCCAGCCAGACCAGACTGCCCCACCCCCCAGCCCAGTTCCAATTCAAACCAGCCTGGGCCCTCCTCCGCCTCTGTCCTGTTTCCTGGGGAAGAAAGGGGTCACCTGGTTGCCTGGGTTACGAAGAGCAGGGATGGCCATTGGCTACCTGTGAGACGTCATCACACCCAAACTCCCATCACAACTCTGCTGTGTTTGGGGAAAATGAGGCACACACCTGGGGTTACTGCAGGACAGTGGGAAACACCTGCAGCCGACCCAGGGGAATAAAACCTTCGCACACCCCACCCGCTGCGTCACACCCACCCACTAGCCAGGCCAGGTGCTCCGGGTTTGCCAATGCCCGAGAACTGGCCTTGCTAACTGGGCTCCCAAGAGGAATTTGCCAGGATGCCAAGGGAGCCACGCCCCAGGAGCGGGCAGGGCCGCCCCCCGAGGGCACTGCTGCTATATGGGCGGAAGGGAGCCCCCTCCAGTAACCCCCCACCGCAGCTCCGCCACTCCAGAGACCAAAGGGGCAACCACCGCCCCCAGCTGGGAGCTGGGCTCCTCCCCCACATTGCATGTACCCCCTGCTAGCCCGTGTGTGTGCCAGGCTGTTCCCTCCACCGCTCACCCCACCTCATCCCGAACGCACCCTGGCTCCCCACTGCCCCGGGTTGTGCACCTTGCGGTCGGATGGCTCTGCTACTTTCGGGCAGAGAAGGGGGGCACTCAGTCTGTGAGCTGCTGCTCCCCCAAAACCCGGCCGTCCCACCAGCTTGCCGGCAGGTCCCACCCTCGGGGACGTGACAACGTTGTCTCATTGCCTTTTTCCCGGGAAAGCTGTGGGGCAGTCCCACAGCAGCGCCTCCCCAGTGCTGGCCAGCGGCGGGCCGAGACCTGTCCGGCAGGGCCGCATGGGGCAGGCAGCAAGGCCCTGCGCACACCCCTCGTGAAAGCCTCCGAGGAGAGCGCTCAGGCACACACAAGTCAGGGTGAGGGGAGCAGAGACGACGGGAGGGCCGGCACAGCTCCTGGGGGTGCAGAGCGGAGGGGACACGGTAAAGGATGCTCCCCCCCCAGCTCTGCTTTCAAGCACCCCCACAGCCACACACTGCAGTGGTACCCGCCCTGGTCTCCGGAGGGCCCTGGGTTTGCAGTCATTTGGCTCTTTAACCCCGATGGAAAACACCCACGTGGGCAGAGACGGTGCGACCCAGGCAAGCCAGCGGAGAGGGACCCTGCGGCAGTCTACAGGCCCTTGGACTTCACCAGTCCTGCTCTGGTCCACGCCACCGGCTCGTGCCTGGGCTCTGGCCCAGGCCCTGGCTGCGCTGCCATTCTCTCTGCAGGCCCTGCATACTCCCTCTGCGTACCCGTTCCCTTTTCACCCAGAGAGCACGTTCCTCCCTGCGATCCGGCTGCTGAGAAGAAACAGCCTGGCCCCTCGAGCCCCGGCCCCCGTGAAAGCAAACCAGGAGGCGGGACGATGCACCGTGTCCCGCTTCCCAGCCACGCACATTGCAGCACAGCTGACAGATCCGAGACATCCCATCTCCTGCCTCGCTCTGACGCGCTCCGGACACGCTTTGCCACCCCTGCCCCGAGCTCGGGGCGGCCAGACCCAGTCGGGCTCCACACGGGGGGCTCCCAAGCACATCGTGAGAGCCCCAAGGCTCGGGAGGCTCCACCAGGCCCCCGGAAGACAGACCACGCCAAAGGCTGTCGGCTGGTTTCAGAGAACTGGCTCTTGGCAAAGACAGCGACTTCCTCTGTTTATGCTTTCTGCCCAAGCCACAAACCGCAGCTCCTCCTCCCCCCCGAGGAGCCTGTGCTGGGAGATTAGGTGTGTTGCAGTAGTTTCTAGGGACGCCGCAGTGCTAGGCGCTGTACGTACACAGAACCGATGGCCCCCATCCCGAAGCAACGGCAGCCGGGTGCTCCCAGACATGAGCAAGGCTGGAAAATGCTGCTGGGAGTGGAACAAGCGTTCGGATTTTACCAGGTTCCCAAAGGACCCGAATGCCTCACTAAAAGAGCCACTCTTGGCGTTATCTGGGGGCAGCTCTCTAGCCTGTAATAGATGTTCACCACAGCCCCTTCTGGCCTGAAATCGATCAGCCGATGCCGTTCACTGCCTGGGTGAGGGTGTGCCTCAGTTTCCCTAGCTGAGAAATGGGTGCCTGCCTCCCAGGGGGCTCCCTCCGGCACACAGCCAGCTAAGGACTGGGGGCCTCCGTGTGATGCTGATGGGGGGATGGGGAGCCCCTCATTGTGGCTTCCAACGTGAAGCAGCGCCGTAGCTGCGTGGGAGGCTTTGCTCACCGGTCTCGGGGCTGGGGGGGCCTTGAACAAGGGGGACCGCCCCCGGCTCATCGCCAGCCGGAAGGCAGCAGCAAGAGGGAAGCAGGGAAGAACTTTCCACCCAGCGCCGACCCCCCGGCCTGGCTGTCGAGAGCGGCCACTGGCTGACGGCGGGGCGGCCTTACACGGGCAAGCGCCGCTGCTCAGCGCCTCCCGGGCTCTGGCTGGCCCTGGCTCCACACCCCTTGGCAGCAGGGCCAGAGCCCCTCAGCCCGGGGGAGGGGTCAAGAGCTGGCAGCCTCCCTGCACCGTCCCCTCCCCCGTGGTCTGACCCTGCTCCCCTCCCCCTTCTTGTCCCCCCCTGCACTTCCCCCCTGGTCTGACCCTGCTCCCCTCCCCCTACTTGTCCCCTCCCCCTGCACTCTCCCATGGTCTGCCCAGCCCCCCTCCCCCTTCTTGTCCCCCCCCTGCACTCCCCCATGGTCTAACCCTGCTCCCCTCCCCCTCCTTGTCCCCCCCACCCTCCCGCATGGTCTGTTCCCACCCCCCTCCCCCTCCTTGTCCCGCCTGCACTCCCCCACGGTCTGCCCCTCCTCTCCTCTCCTCCCCCTCCTTCCCCACGCCCTCCCCCAACATGTGCCCCTGCTCCCCTCCCCCATCGCCCCCCCCTTCCCCCAGACTTGCTGCTCCCCCTTTACCAGCCAGCCCCTCCCTCTCACTCACTCCCCCTCTCTGTCTCAGTGCCCTGGCTCCCCACCCCGGACAGGGGCTCCCCACGTGTCCCCCGGTGGGCTGCCCGGCGGGGCTGGGGGTGCCCTTCCCGGCTGGCCCAGATGGCCCTCCGCCAGCTCCGATGCTGCTGGCCTGCTGTGACCCGCCTGGCGTTACAGCGTAGCAGCCCCACCAGAGCTAGCTTGGGGGGGCCTGCTTGGTGCACAGCCCCCGGGGAGTCCCCGGAGGTGCCCAAAGGGGAACGTGCTGCCTGCATTGGCTCCAAACCCCCCACTCACCGAGGGAAAGCGCCCGCCAGCCTCACCGGGGCCCTCTGTGTGCCCTGCGCCCGCCTGGGACAGCAGCCCCAAACACCCGGGGCTAGGCTCAGACAGGCTGGGGCTGCAGGGTAACACACACCTTGTGGACAGCAGGCGAGATGGGGGCCGTGTCTTTACTCCACCCCCCAGCTCCCCGCTAGCCCGGGGGGCAAAGGGGCTTCTACACACCCCGGCGCTCCCTTGATCTCCGCCATACGAGGCCCATGATACCAGGCCCGGCTGCCGGAGCACGTGGGCACAGAGCTAGGAAACCGTGGGCATGTCACCTTGCCAAGGACAAGCCAGAGGCCTTCCAGCTGCGCCTGTCTCCAGTCCTTTCTAGGAGCTAAGCGGCAAGGCAGAGTTTGGCCTGGTCCGACACCAGCCACATAGGCACACGCTAGCCTCCTGCTAGCTTTCAGCTCCCCCATATTCTGGACAAAAGGCAAAGACCCTTTCCAGAAGCTCCGGGCACCACATTTCAGTCCCGGATAAATGGCAGAGCACCGAGGAAGGCAACAAGGCAAGGAGCCTTGCAAGGAAGGTCCTGATATAGGACTCAGGGACTCTGGCTTCAATTCCAGCCCCTGCCACAGCTTCTTCACATGTCCTTGGGCATATCACTTGATCTCACTGGGCCTCCTACGTAAAAGAGGGGTGCAGGCATTTCCCTCCTTTGCCCCTTTATCCACCTTGGCTATTGCATGCTGGGGTGGTCTCACTGTGTGTCCATCACAGTGGCAGCCTCCAGGACAGCCCTCCTTGCCCCGCAAATGGCCGCGTGCATGGCAAGGACGAGTGACCTGGACATGAAGAGCCGGAGGGCGGAATTCAGCTGGGACAGCTGCCTGCAAAGAGGCGGCAGGGACATGATAAAGGCGACGGAGATCAGCTCTGCTTCTGAGCTGCCCAGGGCAGAACGAGGCGTCACGGGACACGGGCTGCAGCGGGTGGGGAGGGAGAGTGTAGATAAAATATTTAGGAAAAAAGCAAGAAGCTGCTAAGAATAGGCCGGGCAAAGGGACGGGCTGCGGGGTGAGGGGGGTGTTACAGCTGTCACACTGGCAAGACGCCAGGGCCAAAGAAACACCAGGCGATCAGGGAGGGTTGAGGGATCACTAAGATGCCCCTGCAGAGATCTGAACCCCCCTGTGGAGTGGGCGGGACGGGGCAGGCAGGGCTGTGCAGGAGAACATGGCATGGCACAGGAGCCCCTGCCTGGACTATATGCAATGCTTGGCACCCGCGATGGCTCTATTCCCTGCCCCTCTGTTTACCCCGCTAAGTGGCTGCTCGGTTCCCTGCAGGACGCTGAGGGCGGCTCAGATCTCTGCTCCCCTTGGCTCCTCCCCAAAACGTTGCTCCACCCGCTCTCTCCGCCAGTGTCCCACACCATTCGGCAGCTGCTGTGCCCCACCCCAGAGATGGCTGCATTTCCCTAGCAAAGAACAGGCCAGCCGCACAGCAGAGGCCTCTAACGTAGCTTTTACCGCCGTGCAAAATCAAAAGGCCGCAACATTATATGTCCTGAGACAGGCTTAAACGTCCAGAGCCACAAGAGTGCTTTGTCCCTCTCGCCGTTCAGACCGGGCAAACCGGTTCAGGTGAAACCGATCCCCAGCTCCAAACGCCCCCTGAGCTGGCTGGCAGCCACGCTGACCCAGACCACGACTGATAACAGAATCCCCAGCCCCTGCTTGGTTCCGACTCATGCTCAGAGGCGAAATCACTAGGGTGGAGTTAGAGGGCCAGCTTGCTTTCCAGGCCCGGGCTGGGTGCAGATGTGAAAATCCCACCATCTCCGAGTAGGCAGAGCCCAAAGGAATTGGGAGAGGTCAGACCACCGCCACATTTCAGCTTGTCCTCTGAAGTCACGAGTTTCGTAAGTTCCCCGGTCACTACTGACAACAGAGGCCATCCACCCACCTCTGCCCCACTGCCAACAAACAGATCACTGCACCCTTGGGGAGCTCCAAGGCAGAACGCTGGCATACTCAGCAGAGTGCTGGGGAGATGGAATCCCTCCAGCCTCCTGGCAGAGCGACTCCAGAGCCCCACTTCTGCCAACTTTCCACGGTGCAAAACCAGCCAGGCTGTTGCTGTTCACTCTCTGGATCTCTTTCAGGGAGAGGCTCCAGCCTGACAGCAATATTGACACCGGAAACTCCTCCAAGTCAGAGCCGCTGCTGGATTGTTACACAGACGTTTGATGTAACACATTTTGTTTGCTGCAGTCTAGGTCTTCTGTTCTCTAGAGCTCCACTGTCAAACACTCCACTACAGTACTCGTGGGAACAGTTACAAGAGATGGTGTTCAACCACACAGATGAACTTCCACGCAGCTTGAACCCCAGCTGAGTCTCCAGTGCTTACCAGGGACCACACCCTGCCTGGAATTCTGTACAGCATGGAGACATCTAGTGGTCAAATAGTGCAATGCCAGTAAACATAATCGCACCTCCTCTTCTCGGCAAGAGACGACTCAAGGTGGAGCGTTCCCAGCCCAGGCCGAGAGAAGGTGGACCTCAGATGCGGGGACAATCGAGGACATGCAGTGGTGAGGCTGCCAGACAAACAGGTCTGGGGTTCTCTCTGGCACTCCAGCACCCACCCTGCACTGCCCAGCCCCACCAGCAGGGATCTCCCAGGAGCAGGTCCCCCCCACCCCTGGGCCTGATTCTGATCTCAGTCATGCAGGTAGAAGACAGGAGACATCCACATCCCAACCCATTCCACCCCCAGCACCAATGGGGCTTCTGGCCCTTCCCGCCCCTTTCTCCCCACGAGAAGGGCTCCCACCAGGCGTGGAAGAAGAGGATCTGCAGCGAACTTAGCAGGCCTCTGGAAAAGGCCCCGGATCCCTTCCCGGCCGTGCCAGTGTCTCTGCAAGTGGCAGCCGCGGTGCCCCCCAGACGTGCGCCTGGCGGTTTACAACCCGCCCGGGGAAGTTCCCCCTAACGGTGACCAGCTGGCAGCAATCTGAGCAATCAAGAGCTGAATACATTTGGAGCCGGCTTCAAGGAAACAGCTCTGCGGTGGGGGACGGGCAGGGGCGCCGCAGCTCCATCCCCAGGAATGCAGAGAGGGGAGCATGCCTGAGGCCTGAGGTAAGCCTTATTAATAGCACAGGCCAGTCTGACGGTGAGTGTGAGCAGTGAGCGGGCCCTTCCCCCGCCCCTCGTGGGATTCAGCTTCTATCGCACGCGGCAGCATCACGCAGACCAGGCCAATCCCGTCCCGCATGTGCGGCACGCCCCTCGGGCCTTGCACATGTGCTCACACCGCAGGTCTCAGCCCCGCCGGCCACCTGGCCTGGGTCGGGCTGCAGACCCACCGGCTTGCACGATTTTATCACGAGCCTGGTGACATGCGCTGCTTCTCCTACAGCCCCCTGGACCGAGGGATTCCCCAAGAGCTGCAGCTTTCATTTAAAGAGAAAGAAAGAAAGAAAGAAAATCCCTTTTAAGCCCTTGTCTTGTTGGGGGGAAGGTTGAGGACGTGATCCGCTGGGATGAGAGAGAACAAAGGAATCGAAAAGCCGCCCTTTTTAAAAGCTCGTGGGCTTTAAGCCCCTCTCGGGATTCAGGGGTCTCTGGGTGAGCAGCGCTGTAAATTAATAAGATTGCAAGAGGAGGCGAGAGATCAAGTTGACGCAGCTGAGTCTGATCGATGTCTGCTCCTCTGCACAGCCCCTGTACCGAGCTGCTAGGTGTACCAGCTCCTCAGCACCCCCTATCGCTGTCCTGCGGAGCCCTCTGCACGCAAAAAGGAGAGGGGGGGGATTGTGCCTAAGTCCTCTGGGCTCAGCATTCTCCAGCAGACCCAAACTCGGAAGTCACTTGGGCGGCAGGGCATCTCCTCGGAGGGGTATCGCATACGCGCCCTCTGCAAGCAGCCTGGAGGGTCACGCGCAGCCGGAGCTTGGGGAGACAATACGTCCCAACACGCAGCGCTCCCTCCTCAGCTGAGCAGCGTGTCAGGCCAGGGATCATAGTCTCTGCCATTTGCACTATGTTTGCCCCAGGAGGTCAAAGCACCCCGCAAGCACCCCTTGCACGGACGGCCCCCCTCCTCTGGGCCCGGCCTGGCTCTCAGCCTGGCAAAGCACAAGCGTCCCCAACAGCCGTCTGAGGTGCGTCCTTTGCATCAAATGCCAAGACTGGGTCACACCTGCGGAGCATTGCAACAGGGCAGGACAAGAACCCCGGGGCGCTGGAATCAAGAGAAGACAGTGGGGCTGGCCAGGCCACACTCTCAAAAACCCTCACCCAGCAGAGTCCGCCCGGCTCTCGCATGGCACCCGCCAGGAAAACGCAGAACAGCCCGACCTCGGCCAACATGCAGAAGGTCTAGGGAGCTGGAAGGATGACAACTGGGGCATTTCTGGGCCCGGCTGGAAATTTTGTCCCCCGACGAAGTGAAGTGGAGGAGACTTGTCGCTGAGCTATGCGCAAGTCGGAGTACCAGCGTTGAAGTCAGCTAAGTCAATAACAGGACTCGGGGACGCCAGATGAGCTGAGCAAGCAGCGGGTTTAGAACTGACCCAAGGAAGTTTGCCATCGCGGCGCACGGGCGGCCTGGGGAACTCCTCGCCGGGAGCTGCTGAGAAGGGCGGGACCGTAACGGGGTTCAAACAGAGCCAGAGCAGTTCATGGAGGTTAGGCCCATCGACGGCTACTCAGCCAGGCTGGTGTCCCCGGCCTCTGTCAGGGCTGGGAATGGATGACGGGGATGGATCGCTTGCCAATTCCCCGTTCAGTTCACTCCCTCTGGGGCACCTGGCTTTGGCCACTGCTGGCAGCCAGGACGCCGGGCTGGACGGCCTCCGGTCTGACCCAGCCTGGCCGTTCTTCTGTCCTCTGTTCTTGGTGGGAGCAGCACAGGCCGGCTTTTGTTGCCAATGGGCCCCGTTTCGTTTTCCGGGCGGGCGGCAGGGGGAGGCTGTTTCGTTATTTCTCGGCAGCCCCCGTGACAGATTTACAAAAAATAAAACCACTCCAGAACCCTCCTGGGGACGTGGCACCTGCCCTCCAAGCGGCCCAGGGGCTCTGCAACACCCCCACCCCCACCCCCGTTGTCACTGCCCAGCCCCCATCTGTTATTGTAGGGTCTACAACACAGAAGGCTCCTGCTCTGATATTCGCCCCTCTCCCCGTCTAACGGCTGTAACGACTCCAGGCCATTAGAGCTTCCTGGGGGCTCGGGCAGCGGACGCTGGGGCGGGCAGAGCGCGCTGGCTGCTGGCGTGGTTTGGAAACGGGCCGGCCCGAGGGCTCGGCTGGGGTTGAAGCCCTAGCCACAGAGCCCTGAAATGACGGGCTGGCCCAGCCAGGAGCAGTCAGAGTTGGATTTATTCCAATGGAGCCGCTCCGGCCAAACCAGAGGGCTGGTATCCCCCTCCCCCCACCTTCCTCCTAATACAGGCAGGTCACCGTGCCCGCCCCATGCAGCAGGGTACAGCTATGGGTCCGCAGGGTAGGAAGCACTGGAAAGTGCCCTGGCTCCTGCCCATTGGCTCCGGACCAGAACTGAGCCCCCCTCCCTGTTGGCAAGAGGGCAGTGGCTGCTGGCAGGGCCAATTTTCCTGTCTCTCTGGTGCCCACAGCCACAGAGCAGCACCGACCATCTATGTGTCTCTCCCTCTCGGAGAAACCCTGGTGCCTGCGCCAGGGAAAGGGAGTGCGACGAGGGGTTGGGATGGCAGCGGCCAGTGCCCCAGCATTCCCACCCGTCTTTGTCTGGTCTGCCTCCCTGTCCGCTCTGTGGAACAGGGACTTCCCCTCCTTTGGGAAACGTACAGGGCCTAGCACAGCGGGGCCCGATTGCCACGGTGGTCCCAAGTGCTGCTGGAAGTCCCACGAATACTGCACAGAGCCAACTCAGAATCTGAAGCTGAGATCCAGACACGCAGGCTGCAAGTGCAGAGGCATTTGAGAGCTCTCCTGCTGCTGCTCAACCCTAGTGTAGACAGCACGCTGGTGCCAACACAACATGCACTCCGAGCCAGCT